>NC_134276.1:96849290-101683598 GCF_949628215.1 Phalacrocorax aristotelis | reverse complement strand
AGGGAAGGGAAGGGAAGGGAAGGGAAGGGAAGGGAAGGGAAGGGAAGGGAAGGGAAGTCATGGGCAACTCTTGTTTTTTCCTCTTATTTCCCCTACATAGAGGACCAAAAACTTAAACTGGAGGGATAACATATGCAGTCTAATTTCTATGCCCAACAACATCTTGGAGGGAGCTAAGTCCTTTGCACAGTGTTTCCAAAAGAGTGCACCTCTCCTTGTGCACCCATGCTCCCACAACCACAAATGCAATCCCTTTTCAGCAGATGGACAAGCTTCAGGAGCATCCTCTCCACTTTTCCTCTCCTCCTCCCTCTATGCTCACATTCAGCAGCTTTGGCTTTCTCACTTGGTTATTAAGCAGGATCATCAGAGCACTCCCTGGGGCAGCCCATCAGAGACAAGGTATAACATGGCCCATTTCTTATCTCCCGCCCCTATCACACTGAGGACACAGGGCATTAAGCACCACATCCCAACCCAGACACTTTTGGTATCATGCTGGGCCCCTGAGCCTGTGACACCATCCAGCTTTGCATGTATGCTTACACCATAACCCTCACAAGCACCTGCAGGGCTGCAGGCAGCTCTCAGGGTACTTCCCACAGACCAGGGGCCCAACAGAGGCCTGTGTTGTATAGACAACATGTTTTCGAGAAAACACCCTCCATCCATCCAGTGATCACTGGCAGCGCAGGGAGGCAAGGACAGGGGAGGGTTAGTGACACTGCCATTAACTCAGAGATGAGGTGATGTTCTCTCCCACCATTCAGCCCATCCCATCCCTCCCATCCCATGACATCCCAAGGAGCTCCAGAAAGCACTGACATAAAGCAAAGAGATCGGGCCCTAGTGTGCAGGGATTTCACAGCTATGCATCATCTTTAGCTGCTATGTGGTTACCTCGACCAGAGCAGTGGCAGGATCAGGCCTGTGGCCAGTGGTGGGCTGCTGCAGCCTGCTGACCAATAATTTTGGGACCCCAGTTTTCATCTGGGATTGGAACTCACAGTCACCTGAGGTGTGGGTCCTTCTTTTTTTTAAGTAAATACATCGAAAACAAGAAGTATTATTTGTGACCTGACTGTGGGTAGCTTTATTACTATCCCATGCCTGGGTCCAATAAACCACACTACTAACCCCCTCACCCTCTCCCCATCTTCCCCCTCTCCCCTAGGTAATTAATTCCTTATGTCCAGTGATCATCAAGAGACAAGACGGCCTTTGAAAAGAAAGCTTTAGCAATATTAATAATGCTCAGTTTCCCAATCTCAAAAAAGACTGCAGCTAGGGCTGACTGGAATATTTTCAATAAAATGTCATTTCATTAAAATATGTTGTTTATCAAAGCTGAAATATTCTGTGGAGACATATTGGTTTTGACAAAGATTCCTGAAGGCCAGAGTTTATGACTAGAAACAGAGGAAGGCCTGTACCAAAACCTGAAGCTTTTCAATCTGAAAACAGTAATTTTTGACACAATTCCAAGTCAGAAAAATGTTCTAAAAATTTTGTTTTCATTCCAGTGTGAAAGAAAAACTTTTCCGGAACCTTAAAAGTTTTATGGCACTGAATTTTTACTCTCTGGCTAGCTCCAATAAAAATTCTCTTCATGTGAACTGATTCTGAATGAAACATCTTTATTTCAAAGGTGTTGATGCTCTTTTCTATGAGTGCATGTGTGTATGAAGTCAATTTATATAGCTTTTTTGTTGTTTTTGGGCAGCTGTTTTTTGTATCCATTTATTATGGTCTTGCTGTGGATCATCTGTGAAAGAAAAACAGAAGAACAATACCCCTCCCAGGAGCAGGTAAGAAAGAGAGTTCATTTCAGGCTTCTCCCCTCCCACTTCTCCCCTCTTCTGTTCCGTATTGTTCCACTTACAATTAATACTTCATGTGAGTTTGGGTCTCCCAATAGGCCATATGAGGTCTTTTGCTACCTATAACATAATCACTGTGTGAGTTAGGGGGTTTTTTATTATCTTTCTCAAGATTATATCATAGCTGAGTTGAGACAGAAGAAACAGGGCACAGAATGTGTCATTATCTTTTTACGTTTACCATTAGATGATATATGTTGATGGGTAATCAATCATAGTTGTTTCTACAGACATCAGATATTTTTTAGATTGCCATGTCTGGAAACTATTTTAATACAGTGATGGAAATTAACATTCTCATAACAAAAAGATTTCATCATGTGGGGGGAAAAAATAGGTAAGAGAAAAGAAAGCATTTTAAAATGTTTCAGGAACTTCCCTTGCTCCTGGATGCCTTTGACCTTTACTTGTCACTTAACGATCAGCATTGTTTTACATGTGTCCTTCCACCATGCTGCTCTTTGAAAGGCTCATGCAAACCAAAGGGAAAACAGACTAATATATCATGAAAGGATGACCATGAAGCACATTATTTACAGTGCTCTGCCCAATACACAGTCTAAACAGAAGATGTATTAAAGTATGCCAAAAATTCTTCCTTTTTTGTCAAGCATAATAGCAAACAAAAGTTGAAATGGTATAGGATTGATTTTTAAATTTATGATATCTCTTTCAAATGACCCCTGTTATGTATTGCTGTAATATATACTTTGTTCCTTATCTTGAAGAGTGACCTGTAGCAACATTGATACAGCACTACAAGCTATTTCAGTAACACTGTTCTTCTAATCCTAACAAAAGCTACTAGTGTATTTATCTGGGGTGCTTGTTCCTGTAATTGGAAGAGCAGAACTGCTTCCAGTGCATCCCAGAAGCCCCTGGGCAATACATCAACATTAAATACCAAAGCCATTGACCCTGTAAAAGGCTTGTTTCATCGGTACCAACAGATGGTTGTCATACTAACTCAATAATCATGAATAAGGTATCACACCAGCATGACAACTCAGAAGCACATTAGCAGTGGTAGGCACAGAGCAGCTCAGAAGCATTTCCACTCCCTGGGAATGGGTTCCCGCGGGCCCTCTGCCCAGTGCAGAGGTTTCAGAGGGCTGGAGAGAAGCCAGAGATCCCTCTGACACACCTGCCCCCTTCTCATCCCAAACCTGGTTTCCTGCTTCTGTTTCAAACCACTGATCTTTGCAGGGTGACTCACTAAATACACAAGGACGTACCTCCACCAGTTTTCTGAGGTGTTAAAGGCATGCTTGAATTGTAATGCAGGTCTGGACAATAGCCCTGAGCTGTAGAAGCTTCTGGGCCTCACCTTGGCAGCTCAAGTCAGACCCTAACAAAAATTATTACATGCTTCTTTTCTCCTTTTCCTTTCTCCTTTATGCCTTAAGGATTCCATCAACTTGGCTGTTCTTCCAAAGAAGCATTTGCTGCCTTTTTGTAGATCTGGGAAAGGAAAATTTACCCTTTCAATTTTCCAGTCCTTACAAGATCATAAGGTTGTCATATTTCTTGTCTCCAGAAAAAAAGAAAAGTGGTGCCTGAACACAAATCATCCAGTAGTTCCAAATCAGAAAGTTGTCCGTTAACAAGTCAAAGAACATCTAGCTGGGTGCAGATAAGCTGGGACTGGGGAGAGGGAGGAATCATTTAATACAACATCGCTGAATCTGTTTATCTTCCTCAGCACAGAAATTTTCTTCAAAAATCTGGTACTCCAAGAAGGCATAGATAGTCAAAAACCTAATGCTCAGGACATTTCATCTACAGGTCTTGAGACACTTTGAAAACCTTGTTCTTTCCATTTAAAAATAGCGAAAATGAAGAATAATTATGCTCAGTGCCTTTTCCACTGATACAACAGTGAAGGCAGCAAAAGCCCCATGTCCAGTACAGAGGACATTCAATGGGCCAAGAGAGGGTTAGACTAATGGATTATCCTCAAGAGATTTCCTTTGAGGAGAGCACCTCAGGAGAACTAGTTCTTACAACGACTTTATGCAATGAGAGTATCAGTGAGGAGAACAGATTATGTCCAACCCATCCATTCTCCAGGGTGCTAGTCACTGGCTTGCAAAAGAGCTACATGTCTAGCTCCCAGCTTGGGCGGCTTCTACAAACAGATGAGGCCTAAGATTAAAAGATTTGGAAACTCCTTTGCATACCATGCTGTAAGAAAGAGAAGACACCATTTGTGCAAACTCTCCAGGACTCTACAGGCTGCATATCTGTGGGGGTTGTGATGTGCACAAAGCAAATAGCCTGTAGATCTCATCTTCATTATCCCAGGTTTAATGGTCGTCTGTTTTTGCCTTATTGTCCCCTGAGACAACACTGTTGGGAACAAATCCTTTAAAGCTTTATTGGTTTTGTGTTTCCATTGTTTCCTTGTCATGGGTCTGCTAGGCAAAACTTTTCTTTGGCAGTGGCTGCTTTTTCCTAAAAGCTTATGATTCCTCCTTTCTGGACCAGCAGGCTCCATCACAGCATTTCTCTCTTGTAATTGCTTTGGGCCAATTTATTCTAAAAGAATTAAAAATGTAAATCTAATATCATAATTGCCTAATATGATAAGCTTGGCAGCTCAATCAATACTATCCCCTACTGTCAATAACACAGCTACAATGCACGTTTGTCAGACCTGACCAATCTCACTTTATCACTGGCACTGTGGTCCTTCCACATCTATAAGATATGACATTTTATTAGTAGATTCCTATCAATCAGATCTAATTTTTGCATCATAGAAATTCATTTTGTCATCTTGCTGCCCAGCGGCACTGGAGTTGCTCTCTGAGTCAGGCATCAGAGGCTTGCAGACTTAGGCTTTTCCAGGCTCCCATGTTACAGTCTGGCTGAGGACTGGGACTGACAATAGCACACTTGGTTGTCTTCATTTTCTAGCCACAAATGACATGGGGTTAGCAGCAAAGGACATGGCTGGTAACCACTGTGGAAAGGGAAATCTGTGGATCAGTAAGAGAATGACCACTCGTGCTTCTACTGTTGGGTTTATCTCTAAATTAAGGAAGATTTAATGTGAGGTGACTTTTCACCCCCTCCTGAGTCTACAAAACCCACTTCAGACAGCAGTTTGTTACTCAGTAACGCCTCTAAAGTAGGGTATTTCTGAATATGTCAAAAGGGCTACTGCTCCAAAATGGAGGCAAACCAGAAGACAAAGTAATTGTATTAACACAGACATCATTTCTTCCCACCCAGCCACAACCACAGTGACTGAAAGCAAAAGGGCAATTTGCATTCTTCTAAAGTCCACATTCAGCCTCAATAAATCTGTCTCTTGCTGCGTGGACTTGCTTTAAAATGCTACATCTATGAAAGGTCCTTTTGAATAATGTGGGTTTTAAAAAGGTTCCTTTAAAATGTTGCATTCTGCTGTGCTTGGATTTGCTCTCATGGTAATCCTTTAATGTCCCTCCAACTCTGCTGACCTCTGCAGAATTGTCCTTGATCTGTCCTAAGAGGAAAAAAATGGGTCTGCTGGGCTTCAGCCTGGACTACACTGGTAGAAAATTTACCAGCAGTGAAAATGGTGCCTGACCCCTTCATGCTTTCTCTAAGGTCTGAAACTCAGATTGACTTGGATAGCTTGCTGTCCCAGATTATATGTATGTATACTGTTGCATTAGTCACCCACCTGAAATAACATAGTCTTATAATTTTAAGCAAAGAATACGGTGTCAGTGCTTGAGTAAGAAATTTATGAGGTGAATATACTTGTAAGGTTTATGCTTTGTTTGTGGAAAATAGTTGGTTTCTGTTGCATCATTATAAACCTGACAGACATGACTTAACGTCATATAAGCAGGGTGAGCAATATCAGGGCAGAGAAATCCAACTGCCCTCCCTTCTGAGAGCAAGAGGATTTCACATAAAATATAAGCAAAAAGCCCACCCAGCTCAGGGCATACATTTTTTGCTGCACAAGAACAGCCCCCAGGCAAGGAAGACAAATGAAGTACAGACAGCTGCATCCTCGAGGTCAGAAAGTGTAGGGATGAAGAGAAAGCTGCCAAAATCCAAGTTTAGCTAAACTATTTGAAGGAAAGTTGAAGAGCAAAACCTTCTTCAGTTGTATAATTAAAAGAAGAGTGAAGGGTTGTGAGGAGAGAAGCAGAGCCAACTCCAATGTTGAGGATGGATTAAGGATTAAAAGTAATGCAGATAAACTAAACAATATTAAAAAAATAATTTGCCTCATATTCAGTAAGGATCATTAAATATAGAAAATTGGAAAATGAAGGATAGCTAATGATAATGAATGTACAAGAAAAGAAATGGCCATTCCTTGAGATGAAAGCAAGATACAAAGATCTTGTAACAACACACATTGCAATGTCCATCCCAGAACGCAACAGGTGAAATTTATACAGTTGGACATTGTTAAGAAAGATTTTTAATAAACCTGTTAAATCAATGATCATAGCAAATCTTTAGAGAATAACAAGTGCATCAGCTAAGGATGCATTCCTTACGTAAATGCATACCCTTCTAACTTAGGTAACTCAGGGCTTATTAGTCTGACCTGAATAGTATGTAGAGCTTTAAAACAAATTTTGAAGGAAAGAATAAGTAAAATCTTGGAAGAAAATAGAAAAAACTATTAAATCAACATTGTATTTGAAAAGATAATCATTTCAGACTAATCTAATATCTTTCACATAATGTGATGACTGATTTATTCCATTTTAAGTCAATGGAGTCTGCTGGATCTATTCATGTTTCAATAAAACATTTGCTTTGGTGCTATATGGGCAGTTATTAGGTAATAGGAGCAGATAAATATTATTACAGAACCATAAGTAACTATTAAAGAGAGATTATAATGAACTCACTGGAAGAAGAATATTTGGATTGTTGGGAGGTTACTAGGGCTGTAACAAGGACCCAGTTTGGGACAATCTTCTCTGCTATTCATTAATGATTGGTGTAAAATATAGCATCTGTGTCAGTAATGTAAAGGCAGGAGGATTAGAACATCCTCCAGGGAGAACAGGATTATCTTGATAGTAACTGTGTTAGGATGAAATTTAGTGATCAGATTTGTGAACTAAATTAAAATTAAAATTAGTAAGGACCAACAACAAGAAATTCTGGTAAGAATTTGGAACTTATCAGTTAGAAGAGACACAAGGTGAAGAGATCTTGATATATTAGCTATTTAACTGCTAATCACCCATCTGATCTGCCTGTGGAACGGCAGGTGTTATCCAAGTATGTAAGAGGCGAAACACTACTAGGAAGGATCTAAAACATTTATGCCAAAGTTTTAGACTTTCACTGAACTATAACGTACTTCATGTTCTGGCCCTTGCCTTCAAGGCAGATTAATTCAGTCTGGGAGATTGAAGGTAATTAAGGGAAGAGGAGTTGGTTTGAAGGACTTCTGCTTCTGCCCTGAATATAAAGGCCATTGTTTTCTTACTGGCACACCCATGTCAGGTTGTGCTTTTGTAGCCACCTTCTTGGCTAACCTCATAGTGCAGAACAAAGCAAATCCTGGCAGAGCTCAGTCCTCCCCCGTCCCTCATTAGGCACGGCCAGACAGTTGCCATTACTAGGGCTGTGTAGACCCACCCGAGTGCCCAGTCATTATAATTTTGGGTTTAGTTTTTTTTTTCCCTTTATCTGAGGCCCAAAAAGTAGTAAGGACAGTCCTTCTTTAGCATGGAACCAAGATTTTTTTGGCCATTGGGTGAGGGCGTTAGTGGAAGGAACGTGAGGAGATGAACAGGCCTGTTGGGGACCACACCAGAAAGCCAGTACAGAAGAGGCGCAGCCCCACCTCTACTGGGAAGGAGGAGCATTGCTCTTCCTGTGCTAACCCTGAGCTGTGACTGGAAATTGCTTGGAAAACAGCTAATGCACCAGGTTGAAATTATGCCAGCTTTCAGGCTCACAATTTGTTGGTGTGGATAATTGTATTTCAGTGTCAGGAACCACTTAGCATGCTTCAGTTTACCAGTGTTGGCATTCTCTTAACTTCTCATGAGTGAATGAGGCCCATGTGTAATCATTACATGTTACAGGACAGATGAGAGGCAAGGCAAAATTTTCTTGATATAGCCTTTCCTTTATTTGCCTTAATCCTGCAACTCTCCATCATTCGGTAAATTGTGTTCTGCAGTCCCCATCTTTACACTCAGCAATAGCATTGCACTTCTGTTTACTGCCTAACACAGAATAAGTGTACAGAGGCAGACAAGGGCTGATTTTATTTTCCTCTACCTCTGCAAATGGAAACATAGTGTAACAACATCAAAAATCATCAAGACCATCATATCTTTCTACAAAGATATAAATGGGTCATATTATTAATGTACACATATTAAAAAAAGCTTTTCCCAGTGGGAAAGTACCACATGGTCATTAATATACTTATGCTATCCATTCTCTAGCAGACCACAGACACGGTCAGTTAGCTGCAGATGAGCCTTGAAGTTTCCCAGCTAAACAGAAGAGTTATGAGCCAAGAAGACAACTAAGAGAATGAAACACAGTAAATGAAACAGAGCAAGGAAAGAACCAATCTTATTTACTGTCTTTTATCTTTTTACTTTACTTTGGCTGAGACCTGGGTTTAAATTAGCCCTGTGATGATATTGCTGCAACAGCCACATCAACACAATGGTTCTAAACATCACAGCCATGATAACAATGAGAAATAGTGTTCACAGTCACTGGCAGGCCATGAGCGGGATATGAACCCTTTAGACTTCTAAACATAAGCTGTCTGTCTTTCTGACCAGCAAGGAAAAAGACAGTGCTGATCATTTAGGGAAATGAGGATGTGAGTTCAGAAAAACTCTTAACACAGAGTAAGATTTTCAAATTGTTCTGCTTGCCATGGGCTTTGCTTCACATTACAATCTCTAAGAAACAGGGAATGTGAAGAAGAAATTCTCATACTTGTGCTGTTTGGAACAGCACAAGTATGGACTGCAAGATAGCCCCAAATGAGATAAAGTGCATGTATACTATCTATGATAACAATGTCTGGTTGTAGGGTCAAGTTTAGATGAATTCTAACATAAAAATAATCAGAAACCCATAAAACGCAATTTCTCCAAATGGGAATAATTTGCAGTCAAGGAAACCTTACTTCTATGGTCATGGAATGGACAAATATACAATATTCTCCCAAGAAGGTGGCACTATTTATGTTTTCTCTTTAGGTTAAGAAAGCCTAGTTATTTGTCCTTCAGAAGTCAGCAAGCAGAGGGGTGGATAATTTGTAAATTGGACCTTTTTAGCAGCTTTTTGAACATTACAGATAAAGAAAATACCAAAACAAGAAAAAAATTCAAGTTCAAGGAACTGCAGTGACCTCAGAATTGTTATTGAAGAAATATTACCAAACAATAATTTCTCACAGCTTCTGAGTTACCATTAGAGGTTGGCATTCTGTCTCTTTGAAAACAAGAAGTGGATAAGTCCTCAAACTCATCTTTGCTCTCTGGGAATAATTCAGGATCTGAAGATAAGACTGCCACAGATGCAAGTTATCATCTCTCTAAGGACTTGCAACAATACAGAATATGCTGTTCAAGAGATGTATCTAAGTATCTAGAGCACCTGTTGCAATACACTGCTTCCTAGACTCTGTACTTCTGCAGCACTCTTATAGTATCATGCTAGATCTCTTACAGTGATCTTCTCTTTTGGCCAAAACACATAGAAAAGATAGTCTTTCAATTCCAGGTTCGCTCAAGCTTTAAGATGAGCTGCACTCAGAAACAAATCCTCTCCTCTCTTCACAATATGCTAGTAACAGAGGTCAAGAAAATATATAGCAGAAAGCTTTGCTTTGGACTCCTGGAATAGTGTTTGGGATCAACCCATCACACCATGTCGGTGTTCCTTCTAAACAAACTAAAACATCCCATCATCGTCGAATTCCATCTCTTGCATGGTAGGTATGGAAGGAGCACATTAAAGGAGAGAGGTTTGTGGAGAGAAGATCATCACATCAAAGACATCCCCCTGGTGCTGTAAGAAGGCCAGCCTGAAGAGAGGTATGGATTTAGGGACCCTTGGATACCTCACCCATTTTCCAAGACATGGCAATGTTTCACAGTGAAGTTTTACATTCTATGGGCAAGTGCTGGTCCGTACATCCAGTTTTGAACATTCATAGCAAGGGTGTTTTTCCCCCAGTAAATGTCAATATGTCAATAAGGAACAGCTCCTTTCCAAGAAAGTCTACATACAACAAGTTACTGAAAATATTTCGCTGTGCTTTTTGTGTTTTCCTTTGTGTTTTGCCTTGTGTTTTGCAATGGCTGTACTTTGCTGTATTGGTTAGAAAAAGACCTAAATTTTTTAAGTCACTATGTAAAATAGTTTTCACTTCTTTAAACAAACAGACAAGACTTTTCAAACAGCTTTTGTTCGTTCATCGCTGAATATTTGTCTTCAATCTCCTTGACTTGTAACTATCTCTTCTATAGGAGAGCATTACCAACCCTGACAGCATTGATTTTCAAATATATGATTGCTAGTGAAATATTAAACCCTATTGATTTGAAATTCAGGATCAGATGCCTGTTAGATGCTCTAAGTATTTTGGGGATGGACAGCTTCATTTATCAGCTCTTCCAATTGCAGAATAATTAGAACTCCATCATGTTTCTGTTTTGAGATGTAGAGGTTCCCGTCAGATTACGGCATCTGCAATCTTAGAAAGTGTTCTATGCACTATGTTTACTAATTGGTCAATTTATCCTCCCTATGAAGCTTTTTCATTCCTTTCTCAGGAAATACATTGGAACAAAGATATTCATCTTTTCATCCACTGAAATTTCACAGAGTTCTCTCCTCTTAATACATGCAAGAAGGAAAAGGAGCATAACTGAGATTTCCACCAATAAAACAAAAATCAAGGAAATGAACACAAGCATTTGAAACAGAACTAAGGTAGCTGGGAATTGCCTTTTAAGGTAGGTCAGAATTTATGTTTAGAGTTGGTGAGTGAAACTTGAGTGAAACTTGTCACAAAACTGCTATCTGAAAAGGACATGGCGATACAAAACATCACAAAGGCTTTTACTTTGGGGGAGTGAAGGAAACCTGGACTAGGTTGACCTTTGGAAACTCAGAAATACACAGAAACACAGAAAACAGTAAGCATGGCTTATGGCTTCTGTGCTAAGAAGAACATCTTGGCATTCACCTCTCTCTGTCTCTGAGACTTAACAGTCAAGGAAAGGAGACCCTAACCCACTCAGATCAAGTGAAGTTTTGCTGATTATTTTCATGGGGACAGGGTTTAAACTTTAGCAATGAATACAGGAATGCTGAAGACTTTACCCACATAATTTATAAACTCTATTGTAGGAAAATATACAATAAACTATATTCTGCCTTACAACAGTCACGGAAGATCTGCAATGAAAGATACTGTCTGTGAAAAAGTAAAACCTTAAACCGTATTTTGGATCATAGGAAGTGATAGTCCTAGGCAAAGCTATATAGCATTGCAAGGTATTTGGAAGAAATGGATATAAGTCCCATATCTTAACTTCTGCCATGCCTCCTGACTCTGACCATACTAGGTACTGTGTTTGTTTTTCTAGAGATAAGGTTTTAACAGATTGCTTCCTCCCAAACCCTGATGGAAAAGTGCTGACACTTTTGGAAGTCAGCACATCAGTCGGTAAGTAATGTTTGCTCTACCGAACCTGGAAGTTGTGGACACAGAGACGGGGCAAGATGAGGAGGTGAGAAGAATCTGTGGTGGACAGTGATAATAAACACAGAGGGAAAGAATAAAACCCGAGGAGGCAGTGTGCCAAAAAGCAGAAGTTTAACATAGATTGCGTTCCTATGAAGGAAGTTACTTTTACCTTTGCATGGGGTTTTCAGTGCGAGGAAGAGTGTTTATTTTGTCAACACAGAGTACCATGCCTCATAGGGTCCTCTATAAGGGTAACTACAGGATCCATGAGTTTTAGCAATATTTTCATTTTAAATTTATAATTCTTTAGTCCCTCCAAACAATAATTAGTTTTCTCTTTTGGTTTATATTTTTTTGAAAGGATTTGGATCCAGATTAAACTCATTAATACAAACTCATGCAGTCCAAGTAGATAGGGATTTCCAGACCACAGATGAGTCTGATCCAAACCTCTGAACTCTGTGGACTTTCTTCTAGTCAAAGACAAGAGCAATTCACCAGTAAGTAAAACTCTTAGCCAGCCTCCTTCCAAACTTCACGGTGGTTATGCAAAAATTTTAGAGGATGAGAAATTGTATCTATCAATCAGTTGCAATGCAAGCTGTTGTCATTGATAAATATGTATCTGCAGATATCGAACACATTCTGTAAGAAGTTTCTTTTTTCTTTTGTATGCTATACATGCACACAGAGAATACCTTTAAAAAGGGGGTTAATTATAATAATGAGATGCCAGTTTACCCTCCTTCTTATTTATGCATACTTCCAGTAAGGGCATAAAAGTGGTTTAGGATAAATCTTACCAACAGATAGGGCCAGACCTTGTAAGCATTTTACAAGAACGAATTAAGAAATAAGGCCATAATTTCAAATTTAGACTTTGATTTCCTGGGCACTCTAAGGCTAAACCTCCCTTCCATTACTTCTTTCTTCACATTGGATCTCCACTTGGTGCTGACATTTCTTTTGATTTGCTGATTTATGCCACTTTTTAAAAAAAAAACTTATTTCACTAGGAAAACAACCTGACTTAATTCAGCTCATTTGTATCCATTCACAGTCTTTTGATTTTCCTGAATAGAAAAATCCTGGTATCAATTTTCACCAAAAAACCAAACCCACTTTATTTCCTTCTTACTCTCTTTCTTGTGTTTGCCTGTGGTTTTACTGACAAAGTGTAACTTCTGGCACTATGAAGTGCTCATTGCCTCTCCACAACTAAGGCGACTGTGTCCTGGTTTAGCCCCAGTTAGTAACTGAGCACCACACAGCTGCTAGCCCACTCCCTCCACCCCAGTGGGATGGGAGAGAGAATCAGAAAAGCAAAGATAAGAAAAGTCATGAGTTGAGATAAGAACAGTTTAATAGGTAAAGCAAAACAGTAATATTAATAATAATAACAATAATAATATAAGGAAAAGGAAAAGGAAAAGCTGTGCACACAAGCAAAGCAAAACAAGGAATTCATTCACTGCTTCCCATGGGCAGGCAGGTGCTCAGCCATCTCCAGGAAAGCAGGGCTCCATCAAGTGCAATGGTTACTTGGGAAGACAAACGCCATCACTCTGAATGTCCCCCCCTTCCTTCTTGTTCCCTCAGCTTTATATGCTGAATGGGACGTCATATGGTGTGAAATATCCCTTTGGTTAGTTGGGGTCATCTGTCCCGGCTGTGCCCCCTCCCCTCTTGGCTTTTTGTGCCCCTGACAGAGCATGGGAAGCTGGAAAAATCCTTGACTACTGTAAGCACTACTTAGCAAAACTTAGCACCTACTTAAGAACAACCAAAACATCAGTGTGCCATCAACACTATTCTCATACCAAATCCAAAACACACTATACCAGCTACATTGAAGAAAATTAACTCTATCCCAGCCAAAACCAGGACACAATGAAATGTACATGACATCCACAGTTTTCTTCTATAGTCTCTCTCGCTCCAGCAAATATTTTTATCGCAGTGGTCCTGATCACCAAGCACCTAAAATCTAGCTCATCTGTCTGAGTGTCAAACATGCATTTGAGTCTTCAGTGGCATCTAATAACTATTTCTGTAACAGACTGCCTGAAAGCTGAGTAATTAAGAGCATGGATATATATTTTACCACAAAAAAACCTCCATTTTTACACTGACTAGTACCAACAGACAATCAGAAAGTTTTTAACTCCCGTGTAGAAGATGAACCCTTCACGAGGTCTCAGGCTGAGTAACAGATCACTTAAAATTGAGACCAAAATGATAGGTTTATACACTGAACAGTGCAGAGGTTCCACATACAGTGCAAGGTACACCGGGGAGCAAGGACAGTGGAGGAGGCCCTGCAGGAACACTGAGATGGAATCACACCTGTACACAACTCCACACTGGTGGACACCAGGGTACTGGAGACTCCTCTTCATGAGGCCTCTGTGCTGTCAGCCATGTGCTTTCAAAACAATGCCATGGTTTTCAGCCATCAACTATTTTGTTGAATTAATATAATTCAAATTCTGTGAAACATTTATCTTAATGCCTGCCCATCTATATCTCATTAAACAAGCAATGTAAAAGTGTCAGGTTTCTGAATCTGCCAGTAACAATGTCAGTACCACTTCAGGAATTTAAAGCCAGTATTGTCGCCCTGCAAAAATGCTATATATTTACGGTCTAGACTTATAAATAAGAAAGTAATCCTCATATTACTATGACAGAAGAGTTGCTTGCCTACTAGAAAACTCTTTATAAAGAACATTTGGGAATACATGCCTAAATTGTAGCTTCAGACACATATATTTGATGTTAAATCATTCTTCTCACTGACATTCTCCACCATAGAAGACTTCATGGTGAACACATGCAGAATAACCCTCTAATTTGAGCATTAAGAGCTTTCATCTTCCCAGCCAGTTAGATTCTGCATGAACAAAGCTAGGTACCTAAAGGTACAGAAGAATGAGGAGTCCCATTTACAAAGGAAACTAGATTTACAGGGTTATAGAAGTCACCATGCAAGTGAAAGGGAGTTGAGTAATACAGGGATTGCCTAATGTGCAGCAGCAGTGCAGGGACTGTGGGATTGCATTCACACTAGTAACACCAGTTACGGGCCATCTCAGGCCCAGTGGGACTGGGCTTGCAGGGTGCAGGGCACAAGCTAGGCACTGTCTGCAGGCACAGTTGCTGTCATCAATGCCATCCATACACAAGTTTCTGGATAAGCATTTACTATTCTATGTATGGAGGTCTAATTCAAAACATCACAGCTTTACCAATAAAAGCAATTCTGTTCTCTGGAGACAAGGCTGGTACACACCTCCAAGAGGTTTGAAGGCTAGGCAGAGAAACATGAGCCAGTGTGAAGAAAGCCAGTGGAGGATCTGACCACCAGTTCTAGGGGAAAGAAATCTGATCACAGAAGCACTGCTGGGATCTGAGGGAGCTTTCCTTTAACTGGTCCTCCACTAGAAACCTCCTGACTGCTTTGTCTTAATGTAGAGGCAGTGGGGA
The DNA here is from genome assembly GCF_949628215.1 of Phalacrocorax aristotelis. Taxonomy (NCBI): domain Eukaryota; kingdom Metazoa; phylum Chordata; class Aves; order Suliformes; family Phalacrocoracidae; genus Phalacrocorax; species Phalacrocorax aristotelis. The sequence continues at coordinate 101,668,520 of NC_134276.1, read as the reverse complement.
CAATACATCATTCATTATGTCATTTTGGTGTTTGGCTTTTTAAAATATTAATGAACAATCTAGGCCTTCCTTTTGCTGACCACTGAAAACAGCCCTGATCCCCTGAGTAAACCAAGGCCGACTCTTTAAGTCTGTGATTTAAATTCAGTCAAACCTCTGGGTGAACGGAAATCATTTGTTGCTTGACAGTGACATGTGACAGCTCCTTTTTGTTTGCAAGAGAGCTCAGGGATTCTGTGTCTATTTAAGTCATCAGCTGAGAACTCAGTATTGATGGTTACCCAAAACTCTGTGGCATTGAAGAGGGAGTCTGTACTGCAGCTGCAGATTTGGCAGACATGGTACATGAGTCTGAATAAGAAGAACTTAGTTGGTTCCTCTTCAACAAACTCTGCACAGAACACAGCAACCTCAGCCGGTTGGTCTGGAATGGAGGAGGCATGGCCAGGATGATCCAGGATGATGGGAGGATAGATATACCAGGGAAGCATTGCTTTATCTTTCCAATCCCTCTAATGTCCTTCCATACGAGTTTGCTACTGGTCACCCTCAAAGACAAAATAGCAAGCTAAGATGAACTGTTGCTCTAAATGACCATGACAATGATGATGTTCTGGGGAACAAAGTCAGGTTTAGAGATGGGTAGTTGTGAAATGATCTGCCTGAAAGAAACTGTTATGTAGAACAGAGAGCAACCTTTTTTCATGGTCCTTTTCGCCCCTCAGTGTCTAGCCAACATAGTACAAAAAGCCAGGAGGATGATGCTTGAAAGAAGATCAGCTAGGAGCAAAGGCATTTTGCAGACATCTGTTTCAGTTTGTAGGCTGTCTTTCAGATGATCTTTTGGTTTCTTGCCTCCTCTGTTACCAAGCAGCACAGAGTTTGACATGCACAGTGACATAGCTTCCAAAAAAATCTGGAGATCAGTTTTATTTCTTAAGGTCCCCTTAATGGGCAATTTGTTTTCTTTGTGGAACTGCTTTACTCCTGCTGCACACACACTCAACTTGTTACTCCGGAGCTGCTCACTCAGCTTTCTGTTCCAGCATCCTTAGCAGACCTTACCTAGGCAGGCTGTACTAAGCACACTGCAGCCACACAGAGACAGAAAGGAATTCCTGGTTCAATGAATTCAAAACACTAGCCTGTCATGAGAGAGAAACATAAACAAAGTAAACAAGACAGAGGAAAAAGCAGAGTGTTGGTGAAAGTTAGTAGACTAGCAGTGTATGTTGCAATCTTAGCAGAACACCAGTGGTCTTCCCTAAAAACAGTTATTTCATTTCCTACAAAGGTGATGAAAAATCTCAGAAAGATGCCAAACTGGTGAGATTTCTTGGGAAAGCCTTGATCGTGGTACAACTTTTCCTTGTTTAATGGTAATTGCCTTGCAGGATACTTCTGTAGAAAACAGAATTCTTGCTGGAACGCCAAATGAGACTTTCACCAGGACTGAGTCTGTAAAGAAATCCCGCACTGGCTTTTTCTCTTGCATAAATATCTTTTCCAAGCTAAAAAATATAAATAAATAAATAATACAAGCTCCCCATTTACAGCTGATGCTGAGTGTTTGTGACCTTGAGTCCCATAGAGGTTAACCTACTCTGATTAACTTTCCCATGTTATTCCATTAAATAAAAACAGTTTTGACACCCAGAGACTAAGGCATCCTAGAGATAATATAATAACCTCATGCAATCATTCCAAATTGAATTGCAATAACTCATTTAGTTGACCATATATATTTGTTATGTGTAATATGAAACATTGCAAAATGAAATCAATAGAAATGCTTCTTGTTAATGAAGATATACTGAGCTGTTATGTGTGGGGTTTGGACTCCATATCACAGAAATCTTATTTGTATTCTAAATTCCAGGGTATCATACTAGTTAAAAATGATGAAAACATTATATTAGAATGATATGGCTGGACAGCTGGAAAATTATATCATGCATTTTGTTCCTTGACTTGTTAATTAAAAATGGAAGTCCAGACCACCTAACATCACTGGGAGTTTGGCTGTTTTCTTCAACATGACAGGCTTCACCCTAAGATTTTTAGGGATTATTATTATATTCCCAATGAAATATGTACAACTGATGTGGGCATTCTGTTTTTGAAAGTTACAATGGAAGGTTATCCTTTCTAAATGGGAGATTAAAAAAAAAAAATTACAAATATCTGTGATGCTGATTAGTTCCCACAAAATACAAACACAGCATTCCTTTTCCTCCACATGCTGCTTTGCAAAACTGTCGTGGAGCAAAATCAGATCGAAAGGTCTCTGTCCCTCTCTCACTAAATGTTTTCTAGTGTTCCTGGCTCTTTTAAAAGATGTACAAAGAGATGAAAACTACTCCTTCTACTGTGAATCTCACTACCTGCTTGTCTGCACACACAAGCTCACCTTGATGTACAGAAAAGACCTCCGCAACTTTGCATTTAGCTTCAAAGGATGGGAGTCAAATTACTCTTGGTGTATAGGTAGTGAATAGGAGATCAAAGAGGCTGAAGACACCAACTTCAGGCTCAGTCATGCTGATGCAGAGCTGGGCCCCAAGGTTGTTAAGTTCAGCATGAACAAAATCTGAGCTTATTATCCAGCAAGCCCCCCTTGACAAGTTGCCTGTATTACCAGGTCTTGGCTATATGCCAGACAGACCGGAGTCTCCCACGTGATTCTCCTAGAGAAGCTGGCTGCTCATGGCTTGGACAAGTGCACTCTGTGCTGAGTTAAAAACTGGCTGGATGGCCGAGCCCAGAAAGTGGTTGTGAATGGAGTCAAATCCAGTTGGCAGCCGGTCACGAGTGGTGTTCCCCAGGGCTCAGTGTTGGGGCCGGTCCTGTTCAATATCTTCACTGATGATCTGGATGAGGGGATTCAGTGCACCCTCAGTAAGTTTGCAGATGACACCAAGCTGGGTGGAAGTGTCCATCTGCTGGAGGGCAGGAAGGCCCTACAGAGGGACCTGGACAGGCTGGATCGTTGAGCCGGAGCCAACGGTATGAGATTCAACAAGGCCAAGTGCCAGGTCCTGCACTTGGGTCACAACAACCCCACGCAACCCTACAGGCTTGGGGAAGAGTGGCTGGAGAGCTGCCTGGAGGAAAAGGACCTGGGGGTGCTGGTTGGCAGCCGCCTGAACATGAGCCGGCAGTGTGCCCAGGTGGCCAAGAAGGCCAATGGCACCCTGGCTTGTATCAGGAACAGTGTGGCCAGCAGGAGCAGGGAGGTGATCGTGCCCCTGTACTCGGCACTGGTGAGGCCCCACCTCAAGTACTGTGTTCAGTTTGGGCCCCTCAGTACAAGAAGGACATCAAGGTGCTGGAGCATGTCCAAAGAAGGGCAACAAAGTTGGTGAAGGGTCTAGAGAACAAGTCTTATGAGGAGCTGGGGTTGTTTAGTCTGGAGAAGAGGAGGCTGAGGGGAGACCTTATTGGTCTTTACAACTACCTGAAAGGAGGTTGTAGCGAGGCAGGGGTCAGTCTTTTCTCTCTAGTAACAAGCAATAGGACGAGAGGAAATGGCCTCAAGCTGCACCAGGGGAAGTTTAGGTTGGACATTAGGAAAAACTTCTTCACTGAAAGGGTTGTCAAACATTGGAACAGGCTGCCCAGGGAGGTGGTGGAGTCTCCATCCCTGGAGGTATTTAAAAGAAGGGTAGACATGATGCTTGAGGATATGGTTTAGTGGTGGACTTGGCAGTGATAGGTTAGTGGTTGGACTCGATGATCTTAGGGGTCTTTTCCAACCTTAACGATTCTACGATTTTATGATTCTATGAAATACAGCTAGATTTCTTTTAGTGCCTAAGCTACTCCATTTCAAACTACTTGGAAGATCACTATGTTGTAGTATGGACATATCCAGTGATTTTGGCACAGCCTATTTCTGCTCATCTGGTCTTTGCTTTAGAGAATCTTTGAGCCAAAAATCAAGGGGATTAGCAGAGCCACATAAAGGAGATCTCTGGAGAGAAAATAAAAAAGAAAATGGAGGAAAACCACCAAACAACTGTGAACACAGCAGAATATTTAACAGCACATATTGCAAACTGTCAACCATTTTCCTATTAGAAGCATGGGATGTCTTCATAGTCATTGCAATTACTTAGATAGCATCAAATTTGCCAAAAGTAGGCTGAAGAAGGCTCCTTAAAGCTCTAAGCAGAAACTTGTAATAAGTTCAGCGAAGAAAACAGTGGAGGGAAAGCTGAGGGAAAGATTGTAACTTAATGGTAGGCAATTTAAATCGCACAGAAGAGCTCTTTGGGTGTAATGGAGAGCTATGGACACAGTGATTAAAGGAGGTTGAACTCGTCAACCTAGAAATTCAAATTGGTGACAACTCAGTATGTTAAACTACATTAAAATTTATGACATTGAGGAAGAGGATCAATGTGTGTGTGTATGCATGCACGTGTGCATGTGCATGTGTGTATAAAACATGAATTAGGAGATCTCCAGAGTAGGGAAAGCAATCTCCTGTAGGATTTTCAAGCATCCAAAGAAGCAAAGGTTCCACACTCGTTTACTGACCCCAGAATGATGCAAAGGTGTCTTTGAAAGGAAGAGGAAAATAGACACAATGCTTTGAAAATGAAAACTGTAAATGGTCATTAGAAGGAAATATCTGAAGAAATTTCACAAAGTAGCAGTAATGGTTTTTCTGACACAGGCAAATGACCCCATGACAGCAGTAACCCCTGGCTAGCAAGCAGGGCACTATAAACTCAAACAGTTTTGCCACAGTTCAAGTGTCAAGCAGGGGTTTGTGCAGTGCAAAACAAACTTACTGTAGAGCTAAAAACTTATGATGAAAAGCAGTGAATTACAGCACACTTTCTTAAAGGAGGTTGTTCTTTTTTATTTCAGTAATGATTTCTGAAATGAAAGGATGCTGTTAAGGTAAAGTCATCTCTTGGAATAAGAAAAACAAACCATATATGTTGCTAATAGCTGTCTTTTTTATTTCAGAAGTGAACATTAAAAACAGTTTATTTTTCAGTGGTTTTGCCTTTAGCTTGCATTTTCATATCTTTCAGCCCGAACTAATGGTTTTATTTCTGTTTATAATGAACTCCATGTTATTTCTGATGAAAATAAAGAAACTCTTTTAACCCTTCCTAATATCAATTGCATTTTCAAGGGAAGCAAAACCAAAAGTAGAACACAGGGAGTGACTCTTCCCTCTGCCAGTCTGATATATTACTTTAAAACTACTTCTCCTTAGCTCCATTTTGTAAATCAGAAAAGGGGAAAACTAATAAAAAGCAGACACAAACCCAAATCAATCCAACGGAAAGCATAACTGCTCTGAAGTTACATGACACAGAAATGGTTAAATATACTCAAAGATCTGCTTCCCCCTGCTCTTTACTAGTCACAGATGGGTGCTGGAATTAATAAGTGTCCTTTACTCACCACCCTGGCCACCACTGTCAAGGCACACACATAAAACACAGCAGCAATCCCTGTCAGACAAGGTTTCTACCTGCAGAGTCTACATGTATTTTGTTCTTTGTCCAAAAGTGAAGAGCTTCAAGAACCTTTGTTCACTTCCAAGATCTCTCTCTCACTCAAAAAAAAGGAAAAAAAATATTGAAAGCTTGGATATTCACCATACTTTTAACAGGTAGTCTCCAAAGAATTCTTTGTAATTCCACGAAATATTTTCATATATGCCAACTGCAGGACAACAGTAACCTCACAACTGCAAAACAGACAATTATTACTTGGCAGGGCTAATTTTTGGAGTTTGCTGTGACTGCAAGTTGACACTTGGGTTAGAGGTGGGCTTCCTTCCACAGTTCCTTGTTTCTAGCAGCAGTCATGATCTCACACTAGACAAAGGCTTTGAAATCTACCAGTGTTGACTCACTGCTTTTTTACACCCAGTCGCCATGCACATCCACTTCCATGGCCAGGAGATGAGGTTCATAGGCTTTTATATTTTCATGCTTTCTAATTCTGGCTCCTACACTAGCTTTCTGTGAGAGCTAGTCAGTATTACTCCAGTAAGAGTGACCCTGATAGAAGAGTTTATGCATTTAACATGCAATAAATTAAGAGTTTAAGCTGCTTTGACTGAATACGCTCACATCTAAATCGCACCTTTGCAATGCTGAAGGAATCCTCATGAAGATGAATGAAAATCCAATAAAGATTTCAGAGCCAGAAAGGGAAAGAGATGTGTATGACTGCAGTATGGGCACACAGCTGGCCCGCTCTATGTTCATCTCAGCTGCATGTGGACTGGGGTGAAAGCTGAGGCAAATACTGGAAAGATGCAATCAGGGCACAGCCTGGCAGTGCGCAGTGGGGGAGGGAATTTGGTAGTTTGTTATGGGGATTCATTTAGAAAGCTGACCCCACTCTCCAAGGAGATTTGAACTGAGTCTGTGGTGAAGAGTACTTGGGCCACCACAGGTTGTAAAATGCGTCTGGATTTTTCTAGATAAGTACAATCAGCTCCCTTTATGTACCCACTACAGGATGGTGGCTGTGCTCAGGTTCTATGTAGAAAAGGTAGAGCTCCTGATGTAAGAGGAGCTTGCTCTTTACTCTCTAACTCCTGCCTATTTCCATAGGAGATGCCAACTCTCATAACACTTAATGAAGAAGGTAGAGATGAAGACCTGTCCTCACCCCCAGCTTTTATAAGTGAAGCTATTAGAACAGTGTTCTCCAGCCTCATGGTGACAAGAATACTAAAGCAGGGTTCACAATATTAAGCTCAAGAATTAATATAAGGGGATAGATCATACAAACGACCCCTTCTATTGTGTCTTCATCCTCCTCATAAAGGGAATTTAATTCTCTTCCACACAGATAAAAAAAAAAACAAACTTTGTTTCAAAATGTTTTTACTTCCTTTCAGCTCTGGTCAAGCATTGTCCTCTCCTATCATTAAGGTGTTTCTAACTTGGTAGGTACCAGTGAAGCCTAGTTTCCCATACTCCTCTCTCTCTGATTTATCCTCACAACCATCAATCTGACTTTGGACTTGTGATCTCCACTTTGTTTCTCTACCTGCTTCACCTACACGCAAAAGTAGATCAGAGTGGTCAAATTATACCCTGCATGCTCCTTTCACCTTGCACCATGATGCTCTCTTTTGCTCTGACTGTGCCAAAGAGTGGGGCTGGCCTCCGGCCACCAGCCCCAGGCCCAGCCGGGGGAGCAGGAGGTCCCAGCAGCCCCACGTGGCCGCCGGGGCCCTGAGGGAGTAACCACCTCAGCCAGCAACACAGTCTCACTTCAGCTTTTTAGGGCCTGGGAGAGTTCTCTTGCTGCTCCCCTCCAAAATGTTGCCTGTAAGCTACATGTAGGCTCTTCCTCCAGAAGGCAAAGGCCAGAAAATGTCCTTCACTTCAGTGTTTCCCCAAACTTTCAGAAACTTGTTTTCTCACCAAAAATGGGGGAAAACTTACCCCTACAATTCTGCCAACTGCTGTTATGGGTCTTTCTTAATTTAAGCATCTCCTCTATCCTCTCATTATCCCTTTACATGTCCTCTAGCTTGTCAGGGGATTTTTAGAAACTCAGATGTGGCTTGTAATCAGGTGATTGCGTGACAACTCTTTACATGGAGTTAGTTTGTGCTAAGAAAATGTAAATTAAAATGTTTGGTTTTCCTTGTGTGTGGCTGGCACAACATTCTCTTCTGCCCAAACAGACAGCTTTTCCTTCTCTGTTCCTCTTAATGGTTTATTCTCTGCTCAGATCTTAATTTAAGGAAAAAATAGATTGGATTCTTCTGTCAGCAACTCTTTCTGACCTCTGAGACATCTATGAGCCAACAAACTGGGACATACTGAGGCCTGAACAAAATGATTTTCAGCACTAGCATTTTAACTGTTACATACTGTTGTTACAATATGGAATAAAATCTCTCGCTTTCCCCTCCATAACTTTCAATGCCAAATTGTCTATACAAAGCTTAACTAGTGTTCATACTTCATGGCTGAGATCTAAAGATCCAAAGAAAAGTCAGCTCTTCTGACCAGTACATTATTTCTTTTAACAAGCACTGCCTTGCCAGCATCAAACATATACCATTTCGTTTACTTTTCATTTGTTATCTACATCTGGCAGTGATGTGAAGTCCTGCAACAAGTCATTGTTTAGATAGTTAAGGTTCTACCTAGCACCCTGTTGTAAATATTATGACCAAGATGTATCAAATAACCAAGTGAACCATGCTATTATATTTTTTTTATTCTATTCAGGTCACTGGCAGGTGATTAGGTGATAATCAGGGTCTATGCGCCCTAACACCATCCACCCGAGGGTGTTGAGAGAGCTGGCTGACATCATTGCAAGGCCGCTCCCCATAACCTTCAAGAAGTTGTGGAGAACGAGGGATGTCCCAGAGGACTGGAGGAAGGCAAATGTTACCCCTATTTATAAGAAAGGCTCAAGGGAGGATCCAGGTAACTATAGGCCCATCAGCCATGCTTCAATCCCTGGGAAAGTTATGGAACTAATCCCCCTGGGGGCCATCACAAGTCAAATGAAGCACGTGATTGGGAAAAGCCAACATGGCTTCACTAAGGGCAGATCGTGTTTGACAAACCTGGAGGCCTTCTATGACAAAGTGACTTGCCTGGTTGACATGGGGCGGGCAGTGGACATTGTCTACCTGGACTTCTCCAAGGCCTTTGATACAGTTCCCCACAGTCTCCTCCTGGAGAAATTAATGTGTTATGGCCTAGATAAGTGGTCTGTGCAGTGGGTGGGGAATTGACTGACAGGCCACACCCAAACAGTGGTGATAAATAGTTCCTTTTCCAAGTGGCAACCTGTCACAAGTGCAGTCCCCCAGGGTTCGATATTGGGCCCAATGTTATTCAACATCTTTATAAGTGATCTGGGTAACAGGATCAAGTGTAGCCTGATGAAGTTTGCAGATGACACCAAGTTGAGTGGGGAAGTAGACACTCCAGAAGGAAGAGCTGCTCTGCAGGGAGATCTGGATAGGCTGGAAGAGTGGGCCAGCAAGAACCTTATGAAGTTCAACAAGGAGAAGTGTAAGGTCATGCACCTGGGAAAACATAATCTGGGAGCGCAGCACAGACTGGGATCCACCTGGCTGGAGAGCAGCTCTGTGGAAAGGGACCTGGGGGTCCTGGTGGACAGAAAGCTCAACATGAGCGAACAGTGTGCTGCTGTGGCCAAGAAGGCCAACAGGATGCTGGTTTGCATCAAAAAGAGCATCACCAGCAGAGACAAAGAAGTCATCATCCCACTCTACTCAGCGCTTGTCAGGCCACACCTGGAGTACTGTGTACAGTTCTGGTCCCTGCTATACAAAAAGGATGTGGACAGGCTGGAAGGGGTCCGGAGAAGGGCCACCAGGATGATCAAACGACTGGGAAGCCTGCCATATGGGGATAGGCTGGGAGAACTGCGTTTGTTCAGCCTTGAGAAAAGGAGGCTTAGAGGGGATCTCATCACCATGTACCAGTACTTAAGGAGTAGCTACAAAGAAGACAGAGACTCCCTTTTTACAAGGAGTCACATGGAGAGGACAAGGGGGAACGGACACAAGTTGCTCTTGGGGAGATTCTGATTGGACACGAGAGGGATATTTTTCACAGTGAGGACAGTCAACCATTGGAATAATCTCCCCAGGGAAGTGGGTGACTCAGCCACGTTGGACACTTTCAAGAGTTGGCTGGACAGGGTGCTGGGCCGTCTTGTCTAGACTGTGGTCTTCGTAGGAAGGTTGGACCAGATGATCCCTGAGGTCCCTTCCAACCTGTGATTCTGTGATAATGGCTGCTCCTCTGCTCAAGGCAAGATTTGGAGACATCAGAAGCAAAGCATTATCTTCTTGCTTCACTAGCCCTTCTCCCCATGTGATTTAAGTCCTTTCAGTTTTGTTTTGCAAAGTCATCTGCTGCTGCTTTTGTGACACTGTTCTTCAGCCGTATGAGTCTCTCAAGTACAAAAGGTGGGCAGAAATACTTTTCTCCCCCAGATTTATCAGTAATTGATCCCTGTTCAGCTGCATCAGCTTCCAAAGCTTTTGTTCTCCAGCATGTTTCTTTCTCTTACTGATTTTTTCAGCAGTCATTTCACATGTGGATATTCTATTGAACACTTTGGGGTCATTTCTGGAAAAAAAGTTAGAGTGTAGGCACTTAATAAGGTCCTTGGGAGTTTGTCTTATATCTGCAGGAGGGGAGGTTCTTCTTGGTAATCTAGCCTACCTATGAACTGCAGAAATGCTATTCTTTTTAATTTGTAAGAGTCTTTGAAAAGCATAGTATTTTCTACAGATAATTTCAATGTAGGTAAATTACACAGAAAATTTCTTGACTAACTATTTCTCATTTTTACTTTACCCATATTTTACAAGACAAAAACTGAGGTTCTGTCTGGAGGGTTAGAGTTTAATACAGGATAGCATTGTTCCTAAGAGAAGACATTCTGAAAAGGAAGAGTAGACTTTGAGAGAAATCTGAAACGGAAGGCAATATGAATCATCCTTGATTGATCCTCCTGAAATTTTGAACTGCACCGAACAGGAAGGAAGTTCCCATACATAGTTCCTCCACTCTTTTTTAGGGTCAGTAGTTTCAGTGAAGAGCCCTCAGTACTCAGGTTTAGATCCATGCACCTTGTGCTTTAGTATATTGAAAGTACACTGCCTAAATTGTTCCCAACTCTTTGGCAGGTCTTCACATAATCTACTAGAAAATTAAATTCTTCCCTCATCTACTGTATGCACAAGTCCAATGTGTTAATTAGCCAAGGTCCAGCTATTCTATAACAAATGTAGGGAGGTTCTGCATTTGGTGGCAGTGTCATTTGTTTGACTCATGAAGTACATTCCTATTAGTAATGCCAACTAAAACTACACAGCTGGCTAGTAATCAGTGCAGGTCTGGGTTACAAATAAAGCAAAGAGGACATTCCCTCTTCAGAAAATGTCGATGCCCAAAAATAATTACCTGCAAGAGAAATTCATAAATAACTATTTTGGAAAGTTATTTCTCACATCAGAAGCCTGGAGGTTCAGGCATTTGATTAACTTCTACCCACAGAAACAAAGTCTGTTCCAACAATAACGTCAGGCTTCACAGTAGACAATAAAAGGAAGGCGACTTTTAGCCAAATAATTGTTACTCAAGGATTACCTATTTCAGCACAGGTTTTAGAATGTGGTTCCACAACCTTGCCTTCAGGGTTCCTATCAGTGTCATGAGGAACCTTGTGGGCGATGCAAACAGAGATTAAGGCTTGAAAAATTTACATAAGGCTAGAGTGTCCTTTCTCTTGTGTACTTACGGCAGATGTGTGCATGAGTAGCAGAGACTTTGGATAACTCACAGACAAATTAGTGCTGTCTGGAGAAAAGGAAGATCAACAATATAACTTTGCCTGGGATGGGTACAGTACTTTCAATAGGGTCTGCATGCATTACTTTATTCAGGGCTCTGCTTCAAGGCAGATTCAAGGCCAAAATAGGTAAAACACTGGAAAGAGGAGAGTTCTAATACCTCTTATGTGCCTCCCAACCACGTAGTAATAGTGGGGATAGTCTCTAAAGGGTGTGCAGATGTCTCTACAGTTGTGACTTTTTCTCCAGAACGAACCACTTTCTCTCATCTTCGCAACTTCTTTTTCTTAAAACTGAGTCCTCCTCACAGAAATTATTTCCAGGAGCCACAACAGGTTGCCTAAGTGTTGTGGTTTAGCCCCAGTCAGCAACCAAGCACCACGCAGCCGCTCGCTCACTCCCCCCTGGTGGGTCAGGGGAGAGAATCGGAAGAGTAAAAGTGAAACTCCTGGGTTGAGATAAAGACAGTTTAATAGGTAAAGCAGAAGCTGCATGCGAAAGCAAAGCTAAAGGGACTCATTCACTACTTCCAGTTGACAGTCAGGTGTTCAGCCATCTCCAGGAAAGCAGGGCTCAATCAAGCATTATAGTTACTTAGGAAAACAACACCATCACCCCGAATGTCCCCCCTTCTTTCTTCTTCCCCCAGCTTTATATAGTGAGCATGACGTCATATGGTATGGAATATCCCTTTGGTTAGTTTGGATCACCTGTCCTGGCTGTGTCCCCTCCCAGTTTCTTGTGCACCAAGCAGATCATGGGAAGCTGAAAAAGTCCTTGACCAGTATAAGTGCTACTTAGCAACAAGTAAAACATCTCAGCATTATCACCACCATTTCCAGCACAAATCCAAAACACAGCCCCATATTAGCTACTACGAAGAAAATTAACTCTATCCCAGCTGAAAACAGGACACTAAGCTAGGAATTTACTTGCATTGTGTTTCCTTTTTAATTGAGAGAGTCAGGATCCTAGCGAGTAATTCAGCCCACCAAATGTTTGCATCACCCTGTAGATGTACCTCTTTTTGATGAACATAGGAAAACTTCAGGTGATGAAGTTTCTACCTAGGATGTCTTTGTGAAGTACCTCTAAAAGAGATAGTCTTTTTTAAGGGCACAAAAGAAAAGAAGTGGTAGAACAAGAAAACAGACCCATGTCTTTGCAAGTGCCCCAGCAACAAGATAGAAGGAATCATCCTTATATCAGCATGAAATACTGCATACATTACCCCTGAAGGAACAGCATAAAAGTGACAATGAGAAGCAAAAATCCATTTATTTGATGGTGATTAATTTTAACTTGATATCAGATAAACTGGCTGAAGTGCAGAGCGCAAAGTATTGTAGTGAATGAGGCCACATCTGACTGGTGACCAGTCACCAGCGGTGTTCTTCAGCATTCAATTCAAGGGCCAGCTATGTTCAATATATTTATCAATGATCTGGATACAGGATCTGAATGCATCATTAGAAAGTTTGCTGATAATACCAAACTGAAAAGTGCTGTTGAATCTTTTGAGGGTCAAGAGGCCTTGCAGAGGGATCTAGATGCATTGGAGCACTGGGCAATGATTAATGGGGTGAAATTTAACAAGTCCAAATGATGGATTTTGCACCTAGGGTGGAGTAACACTGGACATAGGTATAAATTGGGAGAGGAGTGGCTGGAGAGCAGCCCTGCAGAAAGGGATCTGGGGGTGCTGGTTGACGCTAAGCTCAATAGGAGTCAGCATTGTGCCCTGGCAGCCAAGAGGGCAAACTGCGTTCTGGGATGAATTAAACACAGCACAACCAGCCAGTCAAAAGAGGTGATCATCCCGCTGTATTCAGCATTGGTGCAGTTTCACCTTGAGTGCTGTGTGCAGTTCCAGGCTCCACAATTTAAGAAGGATGCGAAGGCCCTTGAATGCCTCCAGAGGAGGGCAACAAAGCTGATGAAAGGGCTGAAAGGCATGTCGTGTGAGGAGCAGCTAAGGAATCTGGGTTTGTCTAGTTTCGAGAAAAGGAGGCTGAGGGGTGACCTGATTGCTCTGTAAGGTTTCCTGAGGTGGGGAAGTGGAGAGGGAGGTGCTGAGCTCTTCTCCCTGGTATCCAGCGATAGGATGCATGCGAAGGCTTGAAGTTGCACTAGTGGAGGTTCACACTGACAGTAGGAAGCATTTCTTTAACAAGAAGGTGGTCAGACCCTGGAACAGAGAGGTCATTGATACCCCACGCCTGTCAGTGTTTAAGAAGCATTTGGACAATGCCCTTAATAACATGCTTTAACTTTTGGTCAGTCCTGAAGTGGTCAGGCAGTTGGACTAGATAATGACTGTAGGTCCCTTCCAACTGAAATATTGTATTCAGTATGCCAGGTAAGCACACATTTGTCTGATCTACCAATCTGAATAGGAACTGGTCCTCGTTGGGTATGCTGACTCAACCCGTGAAGACAAGGTCCTGGTATCCCTCAGGCTAATGCAAATGCTCACAACATACAGTGCAGAGGCACTAGGCAACAGTTAGTAGCCTGGTCCCCAGAAGCCATACAGCCTTCTTAGCAGAAGGCTGTGTCATAATTGTAACGAGCTCATAATCCCTTCTTCGCTCCTCACATCTCAGTCACGCAGTATGGGCATGCTCTAAATTAAATATTAGACAGACAAACAAGAACATGTGCCTGCCAGTGCCACTGGGGCACCCATTTAATATTGTTAAAACAAAAAAAAAATGTTAACTTAATTGAATGACAATTTCTAAATCTAATAGATGTGCATCTTCACTTGCAGCAGGCTTTAGTTACCTTGTATCCTGGGGAAAGGTTAAGCATTAACTCTTGTGTTGTGATTGGAGGACTCCAATATTGGGATTTCATTAACAAGATTTATAGGAGTATCCAGTATGCCATCACAGTGGTTGTTATCAGACTGTAACCATAGAAATATTTTCTATATTTTATGATTATAGTCAAATTTCTTCCTAAATTCTAAAGCTGAACTTAATGCTTGCAAAGTAGGAATCCTGATTTAATGAGAAGTCATAACTCTAATATTACAACACTAACTCTTCTTTGTCCTGAAACCCACTAACATAAATTAAATTAGTCCTAATTTCAAAACGCCAAATTCTGATGTTGTTTACACAGTTTAAAGAGTGCTTGTCTCTACAAGTCCAACCATTTTCCAGTGGAAAACTTTAATTATTCAAAAGAGAAATATTTAGATGAGTTAGCCTAACTCTCTGCATGAAACAGATCATAAAATCCATGGCACCCATTGTGTTCTGCCATTGTGGTGTTCATGGCAGCAGAAGGAAGGTGCAGCACAGCATGAACTTGCCACCATGTGTCCCAGAACTGGTGCCATTAGTGAATGAAGCCTTGGCAGTGGACCTGATGCAGCTCCCTTAGCATCTTTTCTTCGGTTGCCACTGATGTTGTATTTTGCCCTGGCATGTATCAACGTGTTATCAACACGTATTGTCCTATTTTCAGAGTTACATTATCATCATACTTATCAAACTGAAGTTTCAGCACCTTCCACTTATTTCTTGAAGAATTTTAGTCATATTTGGGAAGTATTTGTGAATGCCTTCTGGAGGGCATTTAAAGAATTTAAAACTATGTCTGCCTGCTCACAAAAAAGTGTTTTATCATTTTCTTAATCTTTCATGTGTTAAAATCAATTGAATTTATAAATGTTTTCTGACATGTCACAAACATCTTTAAGTCCTAGCTATACTCCACACTATTGTGAGTAGAGCTGGGTAAACTTTTTTCATCGAAGATGTGTGTATGTGTAAAATCTTCCCGTGTCTCATACTGCTCTTATCTACTGACTCACACATAGTTGCTTACTAAGTTCTGATGTCTTAGGAAGAAGCTCTAAATTATTTACTCTGTCTTTCCCCACCTCTTTCTTCTTTTTGGCTGTGTCACCATAGCAAAAATACTGAAAGTAGTGACAAGTACAATATCAATAAACATAATAATAATTGATTTTTGGGAGATGAAAAATCTGAAATTAGTGGCAACTTCCCCCAAGAGCATTGTCTGATTAATTTAATGTTCATCTTAGTCTTTCTAAGTCAATCTATTACTGCTTATCTGCTCAGCAAACCTCTGTGAAGTGTCTGTGGGCCAAGGCTCAAAATCAGGTGAAGTATTATTGCATAGTCCAGCGGTTTTTAAACTGGAAGCATCTTCAACCAAAAGGAACAAATAAAGGTTCATGGAGATGCTAGAAGTTGTGAGTTTACCCTGCCATTTTTTAATTCAGCCATTTATTTCTGAAGAAGAAAATGTCAATGATTGACAAGAGCAGTAGTACACCACAATGTCCATCTCATGGCTGCCACTCCTCTATCTGAAGCATTATCTGAAACCATGAGCTGGTCTCAAAAAGCATGTGAGGAGAGATTGTGAAAGATGAGCTTACACTGGAGTATGTGCAAAGAAGTGTTATCAACATGATTAGGGTGGCTGAAAGCCTGGGAAACAAGTGGAGATTTAAGAGACCTCAGATTTATAATATTGCTAAATTAAGGTTGTGAAGTCCTGTAGTTGCTGTCCACAGACTTTGGAAGTGTATGTTAACGAACAATGTTGGCACAAAAAGAGAAAGCGTGAACTAGCAAAGATTGTGTGTCAGCAAAGAATCTCAGGAAAGTTTCTACATGTCACAGCAGGAGCAGTATGAGAGGAAAGCTGTGACCAGTTCCACTAACATGAAACGTGACTCAGTGCCTGAGATAGTTGGCAATGGGATAGTTGGGAAGCATCATCATCTGTGCAGGGGAAAAACTCAACATTTTTCTATTGCATGATGATTCCTGATAAGCTATACTGGATTTCGTTGCTGTTGCTGTTGCATTCTGACCAAAATGTGTAGAGTACCACCAGTACCACCACATTACAGTCTACCTTTGCAGTTAACGTCAAAATAGAGATTTCAAAGGAAGGATCCTGTGAAATCAAGAAATCACTGCACAGCACAATTCTGAGACAGACAAGTTTTCTCAACAGCCTATTGAAGCCATTAGTGTTTCAGACACCACTAGAACAGTTCATTACTGAGAGAGACAGCATTCATGTTGTTTAGGCAACGGCATCCTTCATCAGTCCTTAATAGTATCTAAATTGAGCTCTCCTTAGTGGGCTTCCTCTCTTCAGAAAGTAGGCAGAAACCCTGCACTACAGGAACTGTAGTTAACTACCTGATTCTTTGCACCCAGTGTGGTTTCAGAGAGGAAATAAAGAGCATTTAGAGTGACTGAATCACATCAGATCTTCCAGACATCCTCATTAAGCTGTTATAATTAGGGTTGTGTTGTTTTCTTCATTTTCTCTCAATAGTGTTAGCTGGCAAAGACTGATGCCTTTAGCCCTCTAATAAATTAATTATTAATGTAGGAGTTAATAATTAATGTTAATTGGTACTATGAGCTACTTCCCCCAACAAATGTGAGCAAAGGTCAAAACTTGTTAACAGCAGAGGTGAATTCTATTTTTAAGTTTTCTGTTCCATAATATATCTGCAAAATCAAGCTATAACTTGCAAAAGTTAAATGTATTTCAAAAGACAAGCATATAGTGAGGGCAAAGGTCTAGTCTATTCACTTGATTTCAAAGTACCATTAACTGGGCATTTGCACCGCCTTTGTCATATCCAGACACATAGAGAATTTAGGATTGCCCACCTTGGGTCAGCAGAAAATATCTTGCATGTTGTCAGAATGGCACAAGCCTGAGCAGGGAGTGATCAACAAAAGAGTAGACTGAGAAAATGTCAATGACTGAAGCATCAGGATGTGTTTTAATACCATCTGGTACATGCATTATAGCACTGAGTATACATGTTGCCTTTCCTGAAACAGAAGAACCTGTTCAATCAGCATCATAATTGTGAGGTTTACCTTAGAGGAAGATCAAATAATTCTCTATAATTATTCCTTGCTGCTCAGATAAGACAGCTTCGCCACTCACTCGTTGTACGAGGTGCAGTGCTTTGATCACTGTCCTCTTAAACGCAATGTAATTTCATGTGAGTGCCTGTCCCAGCCCCATGCCCTTCATCTGGAACATTAGAGCTGGAATCTGCTTTTAATTTGATAGGATGTTTGAACAAGGCCATGTGCTGTCGTATGTGTTTAGCAACCAAACGTTTTCCCATGTAAAGAATAAATCCACAGTCTTTCTTCAACAACCAACAGGAAATAATGTTTTTATTTGTGTTTTGTTTATAAAACAGAGATTCAAAAAGCAAAGTGAAGAAAGATATGTGTAGACTTTGGGAACAGCTTAAAAGGAACCAACAAAAACACGCTTTTACTAAAAATAATCAGCTTTTCTTAATGGTTGTAATAATCTATTGTAAGTAACTTATATAACACAAGGCTTTCACTGTACTCATTAGAACTTGGCAACCCATTTTTCAGCATTTAAACAGAGAATGAGATGGGACTTCATCCAACATCCACTGTCATCAGTGGGAGTTCTTCCACTGACTTCTGTGGGCACTGGATCCGGCCCCTGCTCAGCAGGACATTTTCTTTCTGGGAAGAAAAAGCAATCTCTTTGGAAAGATTTTCCTTTATGACATGGCCAGTATAGCTATTTACTCCCTTCTCATTGTTTTGCAAAATCAAGCTGATGTTTTATAAAGAGAAGAAAGTACAGTTCAGGAAAAACAAGTATAGTTTTATAACACTTTGTTCTATTAGCAGGAAGTGTTAAAAATACTGATGGAAAACATCTCACATCATCTGACTTGTGTCAAGGTATTCACTATAAGCATACACTGTTTCCTTAACATTACTGAAGTACAATTAGACACATTATAGGAAAAATAAAAAGTACATGTACATATTCCATTGCTGCCATTATGTAATTAAAATATGCAAAAAAGTGCACAGATGTGAAGCCACTGTTACACATACTGATGCTGAAGAAACAAAGACTTTTTCTCATTTCTTCCAATGACAAATGCAGAGCTTGTACTGGCTTGAAACTGTGACATGGGACTGCTGGATTTTGCACTAAGTAACAAGGATTCATCATTGTGTCTCACAAATAACAGGGAAAAGCTTTGTCACTAAGTGCAATTAACAGCTATTCAGCCTGCGGCTTGGGAAAGAAACTAAAGAAAAGTTCCTAGCAGTATGGTATTAATCTTCTGATTTACAGCAGGACTTGGTTTTCCTCACTCTGTTCTTTAGGTATCATTGTATGACATGCCTCACAGCCCAAACTATCCTTGGATACTGGTGGTGCAGTAATTACAGACCTGTTCTTTTACAAAAATATGGATAAAAATAAAAAAGACCTTTCAGATGATATGTCCTGTCCAAAGTCTTACAAATTATGTGGCAGGCAAAAATACTTGAGGTTACCAACTTGCATGGCCTTCCTTTTTCTCCTACTGTATGGCAGTTTCCCAGATTGCGCCCAGGAAGTCGACAATACAGTGAAATAGACCTTTCTCTCTCTAAAGTCCACTGGTATCTCAGCTGTCCATATACTGCAATAACCTCTGACTAGGAGCTGACACCTCCTAGTATATATTATGTACCGTGCCTCATTCTGGATAGCCTTGGTTTTGGTTTGGACTGTGGAGCCGGAGGAGAATTTTTGTACTCTGGCTATATCTTGCCTGTTGTTCAGAGTTATCAATTAAGTTTGCCCCCTACACGGGCTGGGAGCAACCTCCAGAATACAGGAGGGAAGAGGAAACTTGGCAAGCACTGAACTCAGGATGAATCCAGGAGCTTACTGATCTGACTTGTAAGCGGGCTGAGCACAGCTAGGATGTTTTAGCCTTCCTCATAGCAGCACTGAAGACCAAAATGAAGCTGACTCATGGAGCATGCCGGGTTTTGCCCTGCTGTAAGAACTTCTTAAGGCCTTTTCTTCTGCTGCTCCAGAGGAAGACATAGGAGAGAGAAGCTGCTGTTGCCTCTCCTATTGCCACACCACTTGGCTTGGCCTTCCATTTTTGTCAAAGCTCTTTCCTCCTGCTCTGAAGAGTTTCTCATCCACTTACATCCCCATGTTTTCTGGGAACAGGATTTAGCCCTGTTTTTATGATCATCCTTAAAACAAGCAAGCACACAGTCTTGTTGCATATTGCAGTCCTTTCTAGAAAATGCTTCAGCAGGTGTGAGGTTTTTTGCTTTTTAATATGAACTCAAAACAAAACTGTTTCTATATACAATGTTATGAAAGTCTATCAACAATTCGAGTAACACAAGCTCTGCACTGAAAGCAGACAAACACATTTTACATTATGGCGTTTGCAGTGAAACGCCTTTAAATTATAATACAAAATTCTTTCCACCATTCTGGCCTTTTTCTGCTATCCTTTTACGTCTGGCTGTGCCAAATGTGTACAGAGTGCTATTTATTAACTATTTTATTTCACACCCCCTAAGCAGCACTGCAGAGGTGTAAACATTGAAATCTGGTTCAAACAGAGATATTAACATCAAGTTAACAGGCAGTGTAATTATACCAGGCACCAATCTACAAGGATACGGGTAAGCATTAGCTTTTGGCTGGGAGTGATGTCTCATTTGTTTCTCTACCTCAGGGCCCATACTAACCTGCCATGCCACTGCAGTACAAATTGAGAATGGAGCCTGCCATGTGTATAAAAAAAACACAAGCAAGACAAAACCCCAAGCAAAACGAAACTCCATGTGATGATGCTTTACCTTGACTCATACCCAGCCTTACGTTAAAATATTTTTTTTTCTTCCTTCTTAGTCCACATTAAGCAAAGAAGAATTTCAAGTCCAAGGAAGAAAAACTCAGAAGGGAAAAATCCTGCAGCAGACAACTTGTAAAAGTCCTGCAACTACTTACTAGTAAGTATGCACATGTGTGGGAGGCTACAAACACAGTTCTCTTTGTAGGCCTGGGATCAGTGAGGTTATTCATGGTAGAAGTACCACAGTAAGTGTTTGCAGGACCTGTCCCTGTCTTCTCTTCTCCATTATCAGTTCCCCAGGCCCATAAGTGTTATTAATGCATAGCAAAGTGTAGCTCAGAGGGTGTTTAGTTAGGGAGATGAGTAGTTTCTTGTTCTTTACTCACATGGAAGGAAAAGGGACAGAGCTAAAAGGCTAACGTAACAGCCTGCTTTTGGCATCAGCTGTTGCTAATTTTCTTTGGCGTGCTTTGACTACCTGTCTGAAAGGCTGCTGCAGTGCAGGAAGGAAATTTTTCAAGAGATTAAACTATTATTGTTTCCTGTGTGGCTGTCTTCGCTGTATATGAGAAAAAGCTTTAAGGGCACTTGAAAAGAGATTTGTCTGAATAGCAAAGTTGTTGTGATTCATTCCCCGCCTCCCTCCTCAAAGAGTCGGGATTTGGCCAATTTCCTCAGGAAAGTGGTTGATTAGGACCCATGGATTTATCCACAGCCTACATATGAGATGTCATAAAGGTGATTAATGGTGAACCCTCCATCATAGGAAGCTCAGAGTTTAGAAAAGCTATTTTCAAGGGCATGGAAGGAAAATAAGTCATTTGTATTTTTGCCAAAATGCTTCAATGTTTAAATGACTCTTTGTGCTCCTGGCAATTAATGCTGCTGCCCATCAGAGGCTGGTGTACTTTCTGATTTTACAAGTTTGTTTGAAAAATTGATTCAATGTGTTTCAGTGTTTACCTAAGAGGATATTGTGGAATTAACATAAAATGTTTCTACAAGACTGGTGTTTGTTGCTGTCCTTGAATCTAAGCATGATGTTGGAAGCTTTTTTATACCCCTTCACAAGAAAAAGTTCACCTGGATTTTCCCCAGAAGGCAGTGCTATTATAGTGCAACTTGATGAGTGCTTTGGGAGATAATTACCTGACCTGACAATGAAAACCTGCACTGAGCCTTTGAGCATTCATAGACGTTCCAAAACATGAGATTTCCTTATACTCTGTCTGACACTTACTTCCTTTGTGTAATCCTTCTTCCCACTAATTCCTTTATTTTTTAACTGTGTGGTTGGGCAAAAGGAAACACCATGAAACATGTACACAGACTTAGATCCTTTTTTATTTTTTTTTTTTCTGTGCTGCACTCAATTCTCTGTGTAAACATGCAGGGCAGTGTTCGTGTGTGAGACATTACAGAAGTATGATTAATCCCCTGTAGCACCAAAGCAGAGGATCAGAAAGATGGGGAGCTCAGTTCTACCAGGTACATTTGACAGAACTATATCCTTCCTTTCTCTAAGTACTTGCTCTGTTAAACAAAGCAAAACATCTGAAGGTGGAAAGCATGATCCTGACCCAGTCTTAGGGCCCTCCCTCTAGGGCTGAGTTTAGGGAAAGCAAACCCACTACAGGTCTTCCACCATTGTGTGGGACTGAAAATGTCTCTGAAAAACAGGACACATGCAAGCAATATTGTGCTGACTAGGATGATCTATAACAGCAGGTCCATTTTGTATTAGAAAATATCTCTGTAGACTAAATCCTAACAAAGGCATTCAAACAAATCCCCCAGAAGTACCTGGTTCTGGTATTAACAGATAACACAGACTGATGCAGGTGAGAAGACAGCATCCCCAGTCCCCTCCTAGGGAAACATTTCTAGTACTCTTTCCTGGCATCTGCTGACAGCAAAGCAGCTTTTTCTTACACAATGAAGTAAACACTTAATGCCAGGAATAGGATGGAGGAAACCAAATACATCTGGGCATTGTGCAACCTTATGCAACATCTGTTAATAGTAACTAACTTTGAAGAAAAAACTGAGGACTCCTGATGAACTGTATTTTTAGAGGTTTTATGATCCAGTTTCTTCCTCTTCAACGCTTCTGTGTTTTGTCCCTAGCCCTCCTTCCTCTTCTTATCACACGTATTTTTTCATAGCTGCTCCCATTACCACCTGCTACATCACTACCATGGTTCTAGTCCTTGCACCCATTTCCTCTGCTCCTCCTCTCACAGTTCCCTAACCAACATCTAAGTCTTTTTTCCCCTTTTTGTCTCTCAGGCTCTTGAAACTCCATGTTGTCTCCTCATCTCACTCTCAGTTTCTCCACTGTTTTCTTACAGCCATGATGGGGCAATATGCACCCTCAGCACAACCAGAAATAATGCACAACTCAGGCCAGTACCTCTGTGTTTGCCACCACTACTACATTTTTCCATGTTATTTTGATCTGAGTCATTGTTGTGAGCACCAGAATGTTTTTAACATAGCCATGGTTTACTGGAATTATCAGGGAGTCTTTCACAATTAATTGCATATACAAATTACTATTTGAGGTAACAATTTTCAAAGTAACAAGAAAAATGGGCTTATTCTACACATTTCTTGTCTTTTCCCAATCTGTTGTAAAATATTGGATTTTAAGAGAAAACTGCCCAAAACTGTTGCTGGGGAACACATGTTCCAGTATAGCTAAGATGCTCTTCCTTTCAATATGTTTGATATCCTTTTGCATACACCCAAACACCTGGCTGGTCAGCAAAGCTGCATTTCAAGCTCCTCTATTCATTAGCATTCAGATTTCATGAGCCAGGCTGGAAAGATCACAAAGGGATTTGGTTTGGTTTGGCTCCTTAGGAATAAAAGTCAGCACTTTGCTTGGCTTTTCACTTCTGCAAATGTACAAGGCTAGAATGCTACTGCCTTCGTAATGGCAGCAGGACTGGCTGCCATGAGAATGGCTGCACGCTGGTGAGCATGGGTGGAGTTGACAGAGACTTGGTGGGAACAAAGTGCGAAAGGTACTTTTCAAAGGATGTGGTACAGGGCATAGATGGTCTTAACAGAGGCAGAGAGAAGGTATCAGCAGAACTGCTCTCTTAGATAAATATGTGACGTAACTGTTAACACATGTTCCAATGGCTTTGAAATACCTGAACTTTTAGCAAGGTCTATGGCCTTTCAGCAGCTCAAATACAGCTTAAATTTTCTGGCTTAGAGTTCAGGACTGAACTCCAATGTGAAGTAATAATAAAAAACAAACAAAGAAAAAAAAAGACTACTACAGAGACTCTATTTAGAGCTTCCTGGCAGCAGGCAAGTAGGGGGGAAGCTATTTATCTTGACCAAGGATTTCCTTAGTCATACATGAAAAACATTCTTTTTGTCAAAGATGGCTAGCAGTCACACAAAGAGTGGCACTCAGGAGGCTACGATCACCAGGGCGCTGCTGGCAGTGCTGCATACCCAGACAGGAGGAGTATCTGCTGACTTCAAACCAAAGCACTTGACGTCTGACAATGTTGACGACACTGACAACACTGAGCTGAGAGAGGGAAAAGGTTATGCAGTTAATATTTTCCTGCAGGGAAATGTCATCACCATCCACCCACTAGGCAAATAAAGATCTTAACAGAAGAGGCACAAGCAAACTGGATTACATGCCCTTGCTGTTTGCGCTAAGGGTTATGACTAGAGTACAAATAGGAAGTTATTTTCCCAATCCACAGACATTTTTTAGGAGGCAAAAAGAGCCCAGACTAGGAAGAGGATACTCCATCAAAATAGCCAGAAGACCATCACTCACAGCAGTTCCTCGGGATGTGGGGAATGTGAGTTTGGTTGCTTGCTCCTCATTCTCCTGAATCACGACTGATCCTCAAACATCGCTGCAGAGACAGCTTCTGCTCCTGCCCTGGGAAATAGCAAGGTACTCTATACAAAATGCATCCATAGGGCTTGAATAAAGTTACCTTTCATTCATTTCAGCTGAAATCATGAATTATCAGGCAGATCTGATGTCCCCAGCTTTAGGTCTGAACAGAGTGACTAGCCCGGACCTCAGTAACTTTTCTCAATATAAATACTTTCTTGAAGTTCGTTCATTCTCTCTAAAAAAAGTTTCTGACTTTAGGACATGAGCATGTTTCCTTGCAACCTTTCCTACCAACTTGTATTCTGGTTCTAGAAATATTCACAAGAGTAAATATCCTTGCACATGTTTTCACTGGGGCTACAAAAGCCTTGAGGCTCAGCCTTGCAAACAAAGGGAGTCATTCCATTGTTTGCTGTGCAGTCTGGTTTGGGCTGAATGACCAAAATAGCACCACTGCGCATGCCTTTATGTGCAAAAATATAGAAATAGCTATATTTAGCTTTTTCAAGATAACCTACTGACCAATTTCAGCACGTGGAAAAGTCTCCACAGTTCGGCACTCACATAATAAATCCACTCTTTTTAATATATTAGTAGGAATTCTATAAATGTATAACAGATGTTATGACCCTGCAGAAGACTGAAGTCTGAGGCAGCTGTAAGAGAGTTGCCAGTGGTAACCTATTCTTGTTGTGTAGAACATGCAAAATTTGCTACTATTCAGAAATTTCTGAATAGTAGATCCTCACCAGAGAAAAAGACAACAGTAGAACTGGGCTATATTCAGGAAAAACACAAAAGGCCATGCTGAAGGGGTTCTGAAATCAAGCATATCCTATTTTCTTGGATTTCATGTTCATAAAAAGAAAATGTGGCCAGCTACCCCAAAACTAGTTCTAGCTTCTCCCCAGCATTCTCATTCCATAGCTAAATGAAGTGCCCTCCAGCACTGCATTGTCACAAGGAAGATTTTGACTAAACCTGTCTCAGGCTTATTCAAGAGTACTATAGAATTATTCAGGCCAAAGGAGTAGATGGAAAATACCTTTTTCAGATAAGGGGCATATGGAAATAATTAGAAGGAAAATGCAAAGAAAGATCGTGTCAAATGCAAAGTTTGCCATCTCTTCTTGATCATCTGATTAAATTTTATAGTCAACAGATACTGTGAGATGTTACAGGAAAGAAGATTTCATTTGGACCACATCTTTCAGACACTTTCCTCATATTTGCCACCTGTTCCATCAACGTATTGCTAGAAAAACTGACTCATCAACAAGAAGAGGAGTAGTAAAAAAAGTTGTAATTTGCTGTTTCACCCCAGTCCAGGACAAGTGAGAAGAGAGTGGGCGTTTTCTTATATTGCGGTATTGGTGAATTGTGCATGCTGTGTAAACAGCACAGGACATCTTTAACTGGAATAACACAAAGTTCCCACTGAGAAGAAAGCTCTTAGCGTAAATATGGCAGTGACAGTAGCTCTGCTTATCCTACCATGAGTACAGAACCAGGGGAGACATAAGTGAGACATTTCTCAGAGCATATGATGGGTGGACCAAGAAAGGCAGGGTGTGAGGTGATACGTGATTTATGTGATGTGATATGGTGTGATGTGAGGATTTTTGTCTTCACTGACCTAAAGTTTGCTCTGGACCTACTGCAGAACCAACATGACGACAGGATCCTCTGCAGCCTCGGCACAGAACAGATGAGGCAGTCCTTATCAGGAAGCTGGAGCTGGTTCACTAGCACGCACATGCATGTTTCATTGCAGACAGTTTGTTGAGCCTTACTCTAATTAAAGGGGGAGTAGCAGCCCAACATTTACCTATTGATTTCCATGCTAGGAAATGCTGGGGCCATCATTCAGGAACACTTCCATAATTTTCAGTAGGACCTCTGAATTTGACAAGAACATTGTCTCCAGCTCAAACTGCCTTTATACTTGCTCTGGTCTTCATCGCATTCCTTGCCAGTCCCATGCAGAACCATTTTCTCCTCTACTTACCTCTGCAAGGTTTCTGTCTCTTCTCTTTCATTCTCTTTCTTTATTTCAATCTGCATAACTGAATACCTGTGACTTACAGTACATCCCATGTCAATTCCCTATTTTCTCTACTCTGGCTGTGTGATACTTACCTTCTTTTTTCTTCTTTCCTCACTTCGTCTTCCTCACTTGTACCTGTGGGCTGTGCTCACCAGACTGTGCCTGGCTGTGGAGGGCAAGACTGGAGCTGCTGTGAGGGTAGGCTGGAGCTAAATGAATCATCATAGATTCATTTAGACAGACTGATACATAACAGAACACAAAAATAGTATTATTCATGTATTCTACTGCTACAAACCATTTCTAACATAAAAAATGAGAAATCAGTTGTGTAGATAAAGTACTTCACAGTAGGCTACAGTGATGTGAAGGTTTTCTCAGCATTCATTTCAACCCACCACCTTGTCTTGCTCAGGGCCTCACACAGGAGATTGGTTGACCAGCCATACCCCCCCATCAAGGACATATTCAGTTCCTCGTAAGGCAGAAGGGCAGATAAACAGGGCACACTTAAATCAACACTGCTTTAAACTGCTGTTTCTTTAGAAGGACTCCTATGGCTTTGCTAAATCCATCGATCCTTTCCCAATTAGCCATACACTACATTTCATTCCTGACTTAGTTTCATAAGAGTGATTGTTCTTTCAGAAATGTATAAAGCAAGATTCCAAAACCAAGCTTATTTTATTAAGCTCAATTATTAAATTTTCTCTGACATTTGCTGTTCATATTTGCTGGTAAGCATTTATACATTAATATTTTTGAGTTCATATGGAGTTTAACAATATTAATTTCTTATCAGTGAAAACTACTGTGTTCATTGGTGGAAGCCAAGTACATGAAGAATTAACAGTTATCAAATCCCAGAGAGAAAACAATCTCTGTTAGAGTCTGTTGCCAACTGCCATACTTCTATCTGTAGACATGCATTGCCCTTTGTTGGCCATCAGCTGCAGCCAGTCTCCTAACACTTGTTTCCTCAGCACACAGCATATTCATGCAAGCCCTAGATCCCAGTTCCCAGTTCTCTTCCTACAGTGGTCAAAATGAACATTTTCATTTATTTCAGTGGAAGTGGGGTAGGAAACCTCACCAGAGGAAGATGTTTCAGCACTATTCTGACCACTTATACTTAGGCACAGGATTGAGCACTCTTGTGGATAATACCAGCTTTGATATTTGTTGCTAGGAATGGCTTATTAGACAGGAGGATATTTAACCAATTAGTAGCTACCTCTATACTCAAAATATGGGGACCATTGCCGAAATGTTCTTTTCTTGTCTTCTTTATAATTTATTCCTTCAACAAAAAGCCAAGATTTTACACCAAAAAACCCGAAGCAGACAGCTGATTTCCATTAAACACTTTTCATTAAAAAAAATTGTTTCATCACAAAAAAGGTTTCCATAAAAAATAGTTGAATGGAAAAAAATCTTTACTAGCCCAAATATTTTTCCATTTTAAATAACTAGTGTTTGACTTATTGTTCTGGGGATACCCAGTACAGATTTAACTATTTCATTGCCATATCAGAATATCACAGGTCTTTCCAAGATAACCAGAACTCCAGCTGAACATTGTAAACACAGCCAAACTTGTTGATTTCTTTTCAGTCATTCTTAATAAGTTGGAGAAAGAGATCACTTCAGATGATCTAGATCTCATGTTGAGAGACGACTACTCTTCTTTGATCAAACCGTTTGTGAAGCTTCAGCAGCACTCAAGGTGCCTGGTAGAAACCGGTTTATCTCTTCACTGTAGTAGGACACACAGATTTGACAAAGCTGTTGATGTAGGTGCTCAGCCCAGCCCTGTCTCTCCTCTTTTCTGCCAAATGCCTTCTTTGTCTTCATTCTCTCCTTCACATTCCTAATTCACAGATTACTGTGTATTTTCCCTCTTCTTTTCTAAATTAATCTTTCTTTCCAAACTTAGAAAATAAGATCTTATTGTAATTTGGTAAACATTAAAATTGACATAATTTTCCAAGCAGCACTACCTATAGATAAACAGATAGATAGATGGATAGATAAACTATTTTTCTCTGTCATTCAAATAAGAAAAAAACATGGAACTTTGATGCCACTAGATGACAATTGCAAGGAAATGTTGACTTTTTAGCAATAACTGCGGTGTGTTTCTGGACTGTGCTATAAGCTTTGGAAATGATCTGTCAGACTCCATAATAGCATGCAAAGTCTTTATAGAAATGGAATAGTGACTAGCTGTCACATAATCCTGGTGTTGCACACACCAACGAGCAATGGTGCTAAAGAATGAGAATAAAGCTCTAGACAGACAAAACTGATTAATTTCCCATCCAAGTTGTGCAAAAGATTTCAAGGACATGTAGAGCCAAGTTTCTCAACAGTTAGTCAGAAAAACTGTGCATTACCTCCTCTTACTTGCTCTAGCAAAGAAACTAGCACATTTACTGTGTAAGAGTGTAGAATGAAATAAAATTTATAGAGTCCATTAAAAAAAAGGGAATTGAGAAAAAATATGCTGAAAACTGTCTCTAGCTTACATCATCCTATTTAATTTTAGGTTTGTCCTTCTGCCTCAATACACCAGTCTTTCCTTCTTGCCCAGATGAGAAACTCAGCCACGCTGAAGAAAAGAAATAAAATTACATCCAGCCTGATCCTGCAAGCTATTCTACATGTAAAACACTATTTGTACAGCTAACTTTTGTTTCAGTCTCATCCCATAAAGGTTTACATTAAAGAAGAAAAGTGTTCAAAAACTCAAAGCAATAGCAAGATCCTCCTTCCTTTGACATATAAGCGATGCAGGCATCCAGATACATCTTATTGGGATTATTCAAGTAAATAAGAAGGCTCCTCAAGGGATTCAGTAACACAGGAGTAGTTGAACCTTTGAGCTTAAGGAATATATTCACATAAGCAGATTCACTTGTGTGCGTAAGTGTCACATGGACTAAACTGAATGGTTGAGTTATCTAATCCAGACTGCTTTGGACAC
This sequence comes from Phalacrocorax aristotelis, assembly GCF_949628215.1. Taxonomy (NCBI): domain Eukaryota; kingdom Metazoa; phylum Chordata; class Aves; order Suliformes; family Phalacrocoracidae; genus Phalacrocorax; species Phalacrocorax aristotelis. The sequence goes on along the minus strand of NC_134276.1, from coordinate 101,639,562 downwards.
ATTATAACAAATTTTAGTACATGTACCTTACCGTGCTTTTTAAAAAATTGTTTAATATAAACAAATGAGCTGAAAACTCTTATAAACAGGATGAAAGAACATTTATGCTGTCTGTGTATTACACACTTCATGGTATCCACTGGCAAAAAAAGTCTTTCACAATTTCAAATTCACAAAGTCAGCGTTTCACAAAACTACATCAACAATGTTAATCATCTTTTAGATGGCAACTTTAGTGTTCTCTATTTCAATATGCCAACAGACTACATTCTCATGTTCAAAACAAGGCATCTTTGAGCTAGCCTGCTGTTTTCCCAAATAAATTCTTTTTTGCATGACTAAAACGGGCAGAATAACATGACTTTTCCAGAAAAACTGAAATAAATATATTGCAATGCAATTCTACAGTCTTCTTCCCAATGTGGTTAACTTCACATCTTCATTAAATAACAAAGGGACAGCTTTCCTAGGTAAAATCAGTCACACAAAAAAGTCTAAGAAAGCCACAGAAAAAACTAGCTGGTTTTGACTGAGTATGAATGGTTGCAAGATATGCTGAAACATCATTCACTATTTTTAATGAAAATACTAAGGTATACCTAAAGTAATTATTAGATAATTAAATAATTATTATATAATTTCTTTTCCTTTTTTGACTCAGGCTTCTTATTTAAGTACTGGATTGTCTGCAGCTGAGTGCAGCATGTCACAAAGTGTTTTTATCACCTGGCTTAGTCCATCTGCACTGCAGACAGACCCCAGACTATATGAAATATAAAAGCTTATTTTTAAAAGATCTAGTCCATCACAAAAAGATATAGTATAAAATTGTAATCAGTGAGGTTTTGAGGGTTTTTTCAACATTGTAAGTACCATAATTCCTGTGAACAGAATATTCAAAGGCACCTAGACACAGCAAGAACAGAGCAAGAATCTGTGGGATAGAGATGTCAGTGGACAACCTTCACACTGCACCTATCCAAAACCATCCAACTCAGTAACCTGTCTCCAACAGTGGCCAGTAGCAGGAGCGTATTGAAATGAGGAGAAACAAAACAGGGCAGACATAGAGTGCCCTTGGTGTAGGCTCCCAGCCACGTATAGTTCAGGAATTTCCTGAAACAAACGTAAATTTTGTGTATCGTGACTTAGAAATCCCCAGACTTCCAAAGTTGACAATATGCACAATAGGTGTTAAATCTGGACCTCTAAAAACAGTGATACAGGTTACTCAAGTGTTCAGAAAGTAATCCCACTGAAAAATATTGAGAGTTTCAAGGACAGCAATAAAACCAAATGACTGGGTATTGAAGACTGCTGTGACAAGAGGCATAATGAAAAATGAAGAGGAAGTTAAAAAATTATGGGGGTGTGATTAGAAAAAAAGGAAATTGCCTTGTGGAAATAAGTCTAAAAAGACCATGGATTTACAACATAGATGACTGAAAGGAATTGAGGATCAATCAGGCAATAAGAAAACATGACACTGCCCTTCGAACCAAGGAGAGTTTGCCAGTGTCTCTGATTTTAAATATCTGCAGGTTATGTGTTTATCTTCCAGCTCCCATTAATACCAGTGTGATCCACTAGGATATATCTTACACCACTCCCATGATTTATCCATATCTTTTCTACTGCCATTGTGTCACTAAGATTTATCTTACCCACTACCTTTGCAATGAAATTTATCCAAGAGGAATAGACACAATTAACATGGGATTTAATAGATTTTCACTTCCATTCTACTGGCACAAGGATGAGAAGTCAAACTAGCAAATGTTATTCTCAGTGGGGTGCACATACATTTACCGCATAATATAAAGCCAAACTACTGTCCTCTAGGCCTCAAGGGCAGGGTGCAATATGCACCTTTCCTCATAAAATACTAGCGGTTTATGAACATGGAGAAGGGAAAGAAACTAAAGGCAGAGCCATGTGACATATGTTTCCATTGAAAACTGCATAAGTGAAAGCCAGTATGAGAATTCTGTGAAGAAAGGAAATGCACATAGGTCTTTTGTTTCAATATTACATGCAATGAAGAGTAAGCTTTATGTAAGAAACAAATTAATACTTCTCTGTAGATATCCCCAAACATTGTTCTAAAAATTAGATTGAACTTGTAGATGCTGAGAAAATACAATCTCTTGGCATCTAAAAGCAGCTTTCTCCTTTAGCCCAGAGTTGACTTGATAGTTACCTAAGTATACCAGCAGGCAATTCCAACGTGTCTTTGCTTAAATGTGGTTATATAAAGTAATACAAAAATAAGTTTTGGCTTTGCTGCACATGTGCATAATGGAAAGACAAACATTATTAAAAAGACCATCATTTTTAGTGATTAAAATAATCCACAACAGAAAAAAAAATCTTCTGTAACTTTCCAAGTTCCCATTTATCATAGTTTTGCAAAAAGAAGCCACGGTAATTTCATTTTTCTTGACTTCTATTAAAAAGATCAATACATATGATTCCAAAGAGTCTCGGCTCATGAAAAGATGGAGCTAGTCTGTAATCACATCTGAAAGTATTGGTTGTCATTAGCAGTAAGATTGATCTGTAAAGACAGTCAGCCTAGAGTGAAAGTACTTAAAAATTTCCATTGGGCTATTGCTGAACAACACTGCCCAGCAACCTTTCACCTTGCAGATAATTAAATACAGATAACGAATTACCATATTAGAAGGAAGAATTGCATCAGGGATATTCAATAGATGCCCACTTTAGTAAAGCAGTTCCAAATCTCTGAATAATGATTTTGTTTTGTGCATAAAACCTAATGAGCTCTGACAGTATAAAGTCATTTTTCAACATGCATTTAAATCTGACTTGTCAAATAAGATATTAATAAGTCACCTGAGGTACAAGAATTGCTAACAGCCTCGCAGTATGACCATGGCAAGTCTTCATGCCATCTTGGCTGTCAGAAGAGTATCAAGTGGGCTTTGCACGGCGGAGCCTTCTACTAGAAGTCAGAAAGAAATTCTGGTCCTACCAAAACCCATTGGCTTGGCTGGGGATGAAGACACTCCCTGTCCATGCCCTGCCAGCCTGCAGCTGCCCCTGACATGCCACAGGAAGCCTCTGTACCCCTTGTTCTTCCCAATCCATGAGTGGTCTTGGAGAACAATAGAAGGAGAAGAATCTCAGGAATACTTGGGAGAGAGGCAGTCAAACAGTCATTTTCAAATAGATCTGCTGAGACATCTTTATGTCTGCACTCTTTCCAAGAAAACGCTCAAACCCAGCAGGTATCCGGATACTTTTGGTCTTTGATTCCCTCCTTGGTCATAGCAGTGTGACTTTGAATCATTGAACAGTTTGGTTGGGAAGGGTCTCTTGGAAGTCATCTGGCCCAAGGTCCCTACCGGTAGCACAGCCAACTTTGAACTTAGATCAGTTTGCTCAGGGTCTAGCTTCACCTGAGCTTTGAATACTGCCAAGAAGGGGGATTTCACAGCCTCCCTGGGCACCCCTACCAGCATCCAACCACCCTCATAGTGAAAACTACTTTCTGGATCTCCAGTCAAGAGTTCCCTTGCTGCAGATTCCTTGTTGTCCACCCGGGGGCCCACGCCCCGCCCCAGCCTCGACCTGTCCCCATCCCCAGGGATATGTCTGAAGCCCAGGGCTGGAGCAATCCCCAGTGCCCCCTAGCTACCCTTCTCCTGGCTCTGGCAGTGGGATGGGCCCTGGCTGCCAGGCCCTGCTCTGCTGAATGGAGAGGGAAGAGGTCCCTGCTCCAAGCTCACCTCCCTCCAGGTGGTTTTGCATAATTTGCACAAGCATGCAGCAAAGGCCAAGCAATCCTCAAGCTCCTCTTCAGAGCCTGTCTTTAGCTACATCCCTCAACAACAAGCAAGGGGACAGATTCACATCTCCAGTAAAACCTCCATGGACCCCTGTGGGGTTGGATTTTACCAATTGTTACTGGCTCCCATGCAGATCCAATGCAGTTTGCACAGGATATCTTCAGAGCATAGAAGACCATGTCTGAAACTGAAAACTAGCACAAATACAGTAAGTTCCTAGACCTGAGATATTGTGATCTTTGAATTCAATCAAAATATTTGAAATAAGACCATGAAGTAAGGACCAACAACCTTAGAGCATTAGCAGCGTTCTTTGGGCAAGGTAAAGGTCTTACAGTTGAGGGAGAAGAAGTGAGAATACAAGAGAAAAATCTAATAAAAGGTGAAATGTCAGTGGGAAAGGAAAACAGCTGGATTAAAAAAAAATAAAAAAAACCCAAACCAGAAAAGAGGAAGAATGTGACAATAGTCTTGGCAGCTGCCATAACTTGGACTGCTAACCTGTCAATGCGGAACAGAGGTTCATGACTTCCTCTGTAGGATCTAGAGCAGAAAGTCATCAAGAAGAATATTCATTTAGCAATGGAGAAAAGCACAAACATTGGGCTCCTGAAATTTATTTGTGAACCCAGGTGAAAATACACAGACAGGAGCATCACATTTCCCTTCTTATCCAAATAATCTCAGAAGCATGTTTATAAAAGCTTTTCATTACTGCTTCATGTAAGAAATAAACACAGTAAAATAAGTGCAATTTGGAGTATCCATATGGCTGGTAAGTCTGGGAATGATAACTCACGATTTTTGCTGAAAACATTGTAACACAAGAAAAGCTTCTAAATAAAATAATGCGGGAGAACATGTTTTTATGGAAATGCCATAAGGTAAGGAAAGCTCAGTTTCCTGGTATTTCCTGTAAAAATATCAGAGAGAAGCTGTTTTCTTATGTAAGAAGACTGAATCTGGAAAAGCATTATTCTTTCAAAAATCAGATTTATATTTCCCCCTAAAATGTGGTTAAAATTAGATATTGTGGTATTGTTTTGCTTCTACCAAGAATTCATCTCAAGCCTATGACAGAAAAGCATGATTCTAGGCAGCAGTTTCTAACCTTCCGTTATCTCCTAATACCATCACACCATCGCAGAAAAAATAAATACAATTTTGATTCAAAAGCTCATTAAAGGTGATATGTAACAGCAAAAATTACTTACGTTTCATGCCATTTGCAAAATCCAGGCATTTAAAAGTAATGAAACAAACAGATGAGGACATTGCTCGTTTTATATTGGCCAGTAGGTAAAAGTAAAAAGCTCGGACAGTTCAAATAGTGCCATCTGTGGCTGTTTTCCCACCACCTACATACCCATTTAAGCCACCAGGGAAGCTTTGCAAAAGCTTGTATTAGTGGATGGTGTTGCAGCATGCTCTTCAGCCATATCCTGCCCCTAACATAACCCGGGGGCTATAGAAGTAATTTATTAAATACCAACACGTCCTCTGCACTCTGGCAGTAACAGTTGGCATAGTGACCTCATCCTCCAGGCTTTTAGAGTTCAGCTTCACCATGGCCAGAATTCAGGCTCATTCCCATCTTGAGGTTTACTGAGTGAGATCCTGCCTCTTTTGATTTCAGTGAGCTCAGTAACTGATCCACTAGTAAGTCCGCTTCAAGAAATTAGCTACTGCACCACAAAAAACCAGCCTTGCCTCTTACTCTTACCTGTGGAGTGTTTCTCTATTCCTTTATCTTTATCCTTGGTATCATAACATTTTCCTTTAGAAACTTATCTAGTAACTGTGTTTATCAAATGACACAGCAACTTGATAGGAAAAAAAAAAAGAGTCTAAAAGTGGAATAGATGTGGAAATAGGAGAGGAAAAACTGGAATGCAAGGTTTAGTCTTACTGAAATTAGGCTTGCATGTGGCCCTATTAATCTGTGTCACTAATGTGTTCATAGCTGACTGTTGTATTTCAGGACAGTTTAATTCTATGTTTTTGGTTTGGTGTTTCTCGATTAAATATTTTGTAGCTAGAGTCAGAGTGATGGTCCTTGAGCTGTTATGAAATGTTCATTCCTCCGTGGTTGATAAGATTGATAATTGTGTTTATCATGTGGGTAGTGTGAGATTAATGATCTTCTAAATTATTCATTTTGTTGCTGTTGAGTGCTTGAGTTTTGTAAATTATGCGATGGGGTAAGAATGTTATGTTGCTTAACAGTCTTAACTGGCTTTTCAAACAAAGAAAGGGGTTTTGGCATCCCTCTGGGGCTTAAATTGTGTCTTAAAATCCTTTATGCAAATAACACAATAGCCATCTTACCAAATTATTCATTTTCAGTCACGCATAGAAGTACAGAAAGTGCTAATAGCTCCTTTGAAGACCACCTTATTCAATACTGACCTGTCTGGAGCTCTTCCCTTATCTTACAGTAAAACTGGTCACAACACCAGGCAGGGAAATAAGGGATCTTGCACCAGACTCCATTGCATGTTTCACCTTGGCAGCTACATGTTCTCCATCCTAAATATAAAGCACAAGGACAGCCTGGGTTAGTCTTTTCACTTCAGAAATGTGTCTTTGCCCCTGAGGTCAAGGGACACATATAATAGTTGACAGATTTGAAAAGGTCTTTCTAATCTTCCTAAGCTACAAGGACCTAAAAGAAGCCAACAAGCTCTAAAGGGTGTAATTCATAACTTCGCCTATTTAGAATTTACCAGTTTTAATCCAGAAGGATTCATCAGCATTCAACTCCAACTTTCATATAACTACCACTTTTAGCAGTGCGTGTATAAAATAAATTTGGAAGCAGGATGCAGACTGTGCATAGTACTAGCACTAGCATCGGTTTATGTTTAATAAGTTGCAAGAGACAGAAGTGCTCTGAGCTGTTCACAGTGAGGTGTGCAGGCAGGGGGCGAGGGGGGAAGATGGTCTTTTACAGTGCATTTGAGCACCACACCACTTTCTTTCCTCAACAATGTAAACATTCATGGATGTTTTCTAAGTGAAGTAACATGCAGGGTAACCTGACAGAACTTGCATTTTGTTTATTTGTCTGAGAGGGCAAAACTTGCACTGTGCCACCAGGGACATGGAACAAGGGCTGTTCTGTGTAATCCCTTTGTCTTAATTTGGATGTAGATATGCGTTCCACAGTCAAAGTCCAGGCAATGGCTGAAGAGAAAATTGCACTGAAAACATTTTTCTTTTCCTAAAGCAAGCTCAGGGAGGATCATTTATTTAATAAAATGGAAAATCAATATAATTTTAATTTTAAGAAGTCAGAGCCAATGCCAAGCTGTCCTTTAAGGAAGCTTGATAAGAATTCATGACCTTTTTTCTTTCTTTGGTAAGAAAAATAAAATTAAAACCAGCATTGATTTAATGATTCTCCTCCAAGTTTGTTTAGAGCCTGGAAGTTTTGTTCATCACTGTTACTTCAGCATCTTCTTTTTACTTCTGCAAAACCTGCTTGATCCATGTATTTACTACTTCAAAATTATTTGAGATTTTTAATTAATATATGCAGAAAGGTAAGAAGGCAGTACAATTACTGCAGCGTTATACATTCTGTGAGCTGTAACATTTTCAACAACTTAGGCATTCCAGCAAAAAGTTCAAATCCCTTTGATTGACATTGTCAGAAGCAATAGAATAGGTAGTTTCCAACAGGGGAAAAGAAAAAAAAAAAAAAAGGAAAAAGGAAAGTAATATTTAAGGTCAAATTACACTAGAATTCTAGAATTTATTTAATTCTATTGTTGAAAGATGCTGCACTGAGACTGGAAAAATGCAGAAAGCAGTACAGAAAAGTTTTATTTCACTAAGACTTCCTAGTTCCTCACATTTCCCTAATAGGTGTCTGATAACCATGTTTCCTATGGGGCTTTTTATTGTCATGGCTGATTAAAACCTGATTATTAGACATGGGCTCGCTCATGTCCCATTAATCCTAGTGTAGAAAGAACACAAATTTGTCCAAGCTATGTGGACAATGTTCAATCAAGGATGAAACACTTTCTTGGCATCAACTTAACATGTATTTGGAGAAGGCCTACTGAAGGTGGCAGAGCTGGAGCTGGAACATATATGGCTCTTCCCTCCCTGGAAACTTGAGGACTAAATCTTTTTTGTAGTTGCTAGTGATATAAATAGTGAGTATGTTTACATGATTTGGTGCATAAAATCAGCCACTGTGATTTCAAGGGCCTTGTGGGGTATGTAAAGAGAGGACGCCAAAGAATTTTGGCCTTCTGAATGGAAATGCTCTTAAATCTCTGGGACTTTAACCTGGGTACAATGGTGGCTGTCATGGATGAGGGAGAACAAATGCATTTGTTGATGCAGGACTCTGAGTCACATATATTACCTCCCAGGCTGCTTTTGAGACATTCCCCTTTTTATGATCTGAAGGAAAGCTGTGGCTGGCCCTCTCGCTTAGTGCAAGAATCTTTTTTTAGCAATATTAAAGTCAACTGACCTGATTTTTCATTGCTACTGGTATTGAACCACACAGTGGTAATTATCACACACCAATAAAATCAAACTTAGTCCTTAATATATCAGATCAAAGAAGTCAACAATTACTTTAAAGGCCACGCCCAAACACACAGATTTCAGAATTAGAGACTCTTAGAGACTTATTTGATTGTGATAATAAATGAAATCCATCAAAGCTATGCAGTTACTAAAATCCCTTCTTATTACTACCCAAATCCAGTATTTTAAAAAATAAATAAATGGGTGGACTAATGTGCATTCACTGGAGATTAGATTTCTGGATAGAAATTATGAATCTAGACTACATCTTTAAAGAATGTGTATGTTTGTGTGTATAAGTCATGATGTAATCTCTCTAACACAGCTGAAGACATAGCCAGCTCTGTTAATTGTTTATTTTCCTCTGCAGAGGGCTTGTCTACTTTATTAGGCTGCAGAGTTTTGAAGGCTGGTGAATTAGTCCTCCCAATCTTACAAGAGATCATTTACCTTTCAAGTAGTGCCAAGGTCAGGCTGCCATTGCTACAGACTGGGGTGACCTGTGGAAGTCCCTATGTTCTTCTCAGGATTTGGAACAGGCTGTTCCAAAGTCCAGTGACCAAAGGAACTGATGAAACCATAATATACACAATAGCAAAACTGACTGCTTTTTGTGTGCAGCATTTTTTACGTGTTGAGGTTTGATTGTGTAAGGGATTTTTACAAATATGATAGTGATGACATGAATATTTTCTTTCTTATATATTGATGAAGGAAGATAGGAGGAATATGGTTTAAGTGCCTTTAACTGCTTTTCTTTCTCTTGAGTGTCAAATTAGGGGTTGTCTGGCTTCTGATAAACTCCCCTTCAGAAAGTAATTTTGATTAGTTTCCAAGGGTCTGTGGGTGTGAGAGAGGTAGCTTATCTACCAGTCCTTGATATACACTATTTATATTCATTTGAATCTGGAGGGAGGCTAGTTAGAGACCTAAAAGGAAATTATCTTCTGCTGATATTCCCTAAAAAGTGTCTGCTGACATTCTAACAGCGAGGATAGCAAGAGCAACGTGCTTGATAGGAAAATCAAGGAAGCAGAGCCATAATTCATCCCTCTCCAGTCCCACCACTGTGATTAACCAGGGAAAGTGAATGGCAGTATATCCTATGCTTTATGAAAAAAAAGGTGATTTTGTGACCAGCATGCTGGCATGAATGTTGGAACGAACTGATTATGGAATACTATCTACTGTCCTCAGTATTTTTGCTGAGATGAAGGAGATGTGTTAGAGGAAAAATTTTGCAGAAATTGTGTGTTAAAAATTATACACAGGACCAAGTCCTTACTCTACCTGACATGCAAATATTCATCTCCACTCCTTTCTGAGACAGGCAGCACCCTTTTTCTCCACAGGAGTGCTCATACATATACAGGCTGTTCTTGTAATTAAATTCAGTTAAGATAAGATATAACAGTGCTTTCAAAAGCTGTGTCTTGCCAGAAGGCTTCCTGAAGGAAATATTCATGCCTGTAGTTATTTTTCCTATATTATAAGTATTTCCTTTATGTATAGGATATTGAGGAATGTTACTATGAGGCAATACTTAAGAACTGTAGATGGGGCTGGATGCAGAATGAACACACACATACATGTGCTCGTTGTACTGTGTTGTTAGGCTCTAGGATGTCTACTGGGCTTATATATCAATTGACTTGGAAATTTGTGAAAGCAGGCAGATTTTTGCAGCCTTTAATGTGATATAATGGCATGGATTTTAAGGCCGTCAGCCCTTTTGGTGCAATTTAATACAGGCTGGTTAAAAGGAGCAATAGGAAATCTATGTGAGCAGTTTCTAGCTGTCAGCTCCAATTTACCATGACAGCCCATGATACAGACAGCCTGCACTGCTATTGAGAGTTTTGACCATCTCTGAAAAGGGTTGATTTGAATGTGCATGCTCTCTGGTTTCTCCCCTAGAATGGTGCTGGTGAAGTTATCCGATTCCCTAGCAAAAAAGGAGAGGAAAAAACCTGCAGCCCCTGGGAGGACGCAAGAGAGCAGAGCTGGGCTGCAGCCAGCAAACAGCTCCCACCTGTCAGTGTGAGTGGTTTCACAGGGATGGGTGCTTAGAGCTCCTCATCTTCCCTATCCACAGGGTCGCTAAGAGCCAGAGAGGTCTTTGCAAACCCCCTTTATCCTTTGCACAGTGTTGTATTCATGTTGTATTTATAACACTCTTTTCTATTGTGCCCATTCTCACCCTGTTTCTTCTCTTTTCCTTTGCATCTAAAAGAGTTTTAAAAATTTGTGGATCCAGTCTATAGACAGGTCCCTAACAATAATGGAAATTGCTCAGGTCCTACATGCTGGTGTAGGGCCCAGGGATTAGTTCTGACTAACAACCTCGAGATCTCCTTCCTTTCATGAATATGAAGGAATTAATTCCCTACAGTACTACAATAATTATTTTTACATAAGTACAGAACACAGTGCACATCATTTTTTTTCCTTGCTTAAGGGGCACTGTAATGCCATACTGCTCTTTCTCCATTAGTTACAGCCTGCCACAGTTAGCTTTAAATTCAGGCTTTGGCACACCATGTAAATAGCAATACATTTATGCAATTGAATGCCTATGCAGTAATTCAGTCAAGGGAGTTCTACCACCAGTCATAAACTACTTAAGCTGTTTGACTCTCAGCTTAAGACATCAACAAAGGTCTTTGATTGAATTACAGCCTTAGATTTACCTGCACATCTTCTATTATTCAATGTTACCTATATGTGAGGTGAAACATCTGATATGATGAGTAAATCTCGAACACCTACCAAAATAAACTGTATTGCTGTCTGGGTGAAATCTTATGACACTGATGTCAAGGGAAGTTTTACCTCGGACTTTGACAAGGCCAAGCCTGCAGCCCTTTCACCTTTAATAGCAATGTTGTAACTGTCTTATGATACTCACAGCATTCATAAGGACAAGTAATAGCTTCCACTAGGCCAAATAATTTTGAAAAAAATAAAAAGGATAAATGTGTTGATGTACAAGATCTCCTTTAGGTCTGACAAAGACTCATAGAGCAATGTAATGAGTTCAAGCAGGGAGCAATAGCTCTGAATATAACCTAATTGCCACACCTTGGGAGGAAAGCTCCTGACCTCACACCAGCAGAGGATGGGGTTGCATGTCAGGGGGACTGCACCAACAACTGTAGTGAACCCATGAGGTGTAGCATCTTAGAGTATTAGTTTTAGCTTCCAAGTTTCTGTCTTTCAAAGGTATTTCTAGGTCTTCTCTGAGGATCAGGACTGAAGTAACTGTATGCAGAATATGTTTTCTTGGAAGGTGTTTCTGCCCATTATCGGCTGTCTGTGCAAACTCTGTATCGGAGTGGTCATTTGGTTTCATCCATGTCTTCCCCATGGGAATAATTGGTGTACATGGCAAACTACATTACATTCAGGTACTTGTATAAGAACCAGCAACTTAGGCATGTCTGCTGTGAGGAGAAATTTATTTAAACTTTTTTTTTCCCCTGAACAAAAGCAGTTTCAAGCTTTGATGACCTGTGTGAATTTAATGGATCATTCACTCATGAAGCAGCACCATTTCAGAGGAGCACTTCTGTCCCAAGGCCTCTTTATCAAACACAGGCAGTGGAAATTGCCCTGACAAGTATCCAGCACTCAAATGACCTCCTTGGTATAGATTTCCGTTAGCAGTCCCATACACATCCCACTCCCAATTCCCAGAGCAGAGGCATGTCAGGACAAGCTGTGGTCTGGCCAGGAAAAAAAGGAAAGAACAATTTTTTTCTCTCCCAAAAGAGTAGCGCTCATACAGAGAGCTCCTGAGCCTGAGAGAAATAATACAGACATCTCAAAATGTAGATTTGGACAGAAAACTTATATGGCCCCTAGGAGTTTAGCTTCCAGTCCCTCAGACAGATCTGGTACTCATATCAACGTTCATTGCCAAATATAGATTAACAAAACCAGCTGCTCCTATTACACGTGTGAAACCCGCTGTCGCTCAAGGCAGATGAATGCTTCATGGTTGTTGCTAGTGTAAGCAACCCTGGGCTATGAGTGGATATTTTCCATTTTGCCATTGGAAAGCACCATACCCTTCCAGTTCTCCCTGCAGAGCAGAAGGGGATGTCACAGAAGAGTGACTGCAGCTTTAAGGCAGTTCCCATGCAGATGGCACAACAGGGTAACTGCAGTCTCCTCCGTAGCCTTGCAGTAGGATCCCTCCCCAGCAGCAGGGATGCATAACCATCAGCTGCCACCTACTCTTTTATGAGCTCAGAGGAGAAAGTTTGTTAGAGGAAAGCATGGAAAAGTTGGGGTGGACCTAGGTTTTCGTTAGCCATTGGAGATAACAGCGAAAGCCTCTCCCTGTACTGACATGCACCACCAATAGTGCACACACCAGTATCCGCAGGAAAATGTTGTTCCCAACACCTGAACCCTGCACACAAATGCCAGCAAAATATCCCCATGAATGTGAAGAACTCTGCTCAGACTTTTTTCTAGATGTGCAGTGCATAAATCACAGCAGCTTACACTGTTTCTCACACTAGTATCAGTAGATCTAAAGACAGAGAAAAGAACTTCTCAGAGTCTGACATACAGTACCTTCAAGTATGCCTCAATATTTCTTTTTTAGAGGAAATTCACCAGAAAAGTAGTAGTACTGTGGTATTTTTTTAAGTCCATGATCTTCAGAAAAACCACACAACAGAAAATGGAATATTGTGAGCAGCTCACATAATTACTCATGATAGATAACTGTATTAAAAATTAAACATAAATTATTGGAGGCATTACAGTGTTGGCACAAGATGAAAAAGGTGCTTCATATTACTGAAAGGTTTAGCTAACTGCCTGAAAGTTTGGCTCAATAGAAAAGAGACTAGGCTGGATAAATGGAAAGCATTTATTGTTTGAAATATGGATTTTAATATAGCACAGCACAACCCCAAAACATCAGTCCTTTTCAATACAGTTAAAGTAAGATGGATCTCACAGATTAAAGTAGCCAGCAAGATGCTCTTTGGCAGTGAGAAGCAGGAGAATTAGAAAAGGAGTCTCCTTGGAGCCACTCCATGCCTTTGGTGGAGGATTCTTCACCTCTTTTATAGGGCTCCCCAGAGTCCTGCCCAGCTGTTTTATATCTGAGCACTGGGGCACACTGATGACCTTGGTATGTGAATGACCATTCTGCTCCTGAGGACACCAAAGTGTCAGACCAAGGGGGGAAAATATCCTGTGTTGGGAGTAAAACAAAGCTCACTTCAACCAGTCAGGCAGATCTGTAGCTTCCCTAGACTGGATGAGGATGCTGGCAGGACTACGCTTTTTTCCATGGTTTTATACAGTTCTGTCACTGATCTAGAAAGTCTTGGAGCCTCACATCAGATCTTTAAGGTCAACAGTATTTTATGAAGGGCTGATTCCTTTCTGTATTTGGCACTGCAGCTTTTAGCAGTGCAGATAGCTGTGTGTTCCATTTTAGTAAATATTTGATTTTTCCATAATGTTTTGTAGGTTTTAAATATTCATAAGAGTTTGATTTCCTAGAACTCCACTTCTAGTTCGGACATCAGTGATCAACTTAGAATTTAAAAAGTAGTTGAAAGCTGCAAATTCCTGGATAATCATCATATTGAATCTGGCCTCCAACAACAATGTCAGTCTCAGAATATTGCAGGTCAGCTTTGAAAGAGGACTGCTAAATTGATCATTGAAATTGGTAAAGGTGAGCAGATTAACTTCTGTACTAAAATCTCTGCTCAACAGGGATTACTAAGGAGGATTTAGCTGAAGCTGCTGACTAGTAAAAGAAAAAGAGTGGGGATAGAGAGGGAAAGGTTTAATGTTACTTTCACAAACAATTAATTTAAGTATTCAAGAGGTCCCATGGTTTCCAAGGCCTTCAGTGATCAGAGAATTTTAAATGTTTGTAAATCTGAAAATGTCCCTGTGATTTTTAATACAACAAAAAGAAAATCAGAAAATCAGGATCAAGTGATTCTTAATATTTAGTCTTTGATATTCTTCTGGTATAGAAATTTACCTCTCAAAATGGAGAGGGGAGAATGCAAAAGAACACAATTATTCCCAAACTCTATGACAGTTTTTTTTAACTTTCTCAGGAAAGAGCTATATTTTTGCTCTGGGTTTGCACAGATCCTTGCCCAGTTTTCTAGAACAAAGGTAGGTAGGGACTATGATGTTGATAACTATTCCAAAGTAGAAAACTAAATAATTTTCCATTTGTCTGCAAGACAAAATAAGAGGTTTTATCTCCAAGCTATTAGGTGATTTTTATTCTTTTCTTTTTTAAGGAAGATTTATAAAGAAGAGAGATGCTGTGAAAAAAAAAAGGTGCTCAAATACAGTGACTGGGACTCTGGACCTAAATTTTACCCCACGATCATCCTTTTTTTACCTCTCCTGCTCCCAGCAGTCAGATTCCTCATGTGCATAATACCTTGCTACAGATGATGGGCTCTGCTGCCTGGCTTTGCTCTACAGCCTTGCTCTCCTCATGTCATCATCAGCAATATCACAACATAAACAAACAGCACAGCAGGTTTCACATGTGGATCAACAGTGAAGCTGAATGTGCTGCTTATTTGAGTGTATAAACATTTGTCTAGCAAGCTGGGACAGTGGCCTCACTTTTACCAGATAGTCATTTGTTCCTTGTCATTTGTCCTGTTACTCATGCAAATGTGACTCAGATGTTTTCAGAGAAAAAAAATTAAGATGTGAGACTGTATGTCTCATCTTTCAGAAAAGACCCTTTCAAAGAGAGCCTTTTCAAAGAAAGCCTGGGTAGCAGCTCCAATAAACTTTATTCTGAGGCATGCATTATCTATAGAGGAGCAACGGTGCTGATGATGGGTCAGTGGAAAATTTATTATGATAATGCCACAAGGAAAACTCCTTCCTCAGTGGACAGTGCAAGCCTGAGATAGCAGAAACTCCTTCAGAAACTCCAGACGGGTCTTAATCACTCAAGAAATGCTAGGGAGAAGCCACTCTGCACCCAGCAGTAGATTTCATGACTCAAGGTTGCGTTTGCCAAGCCTGACCCTTAGGCTAAGCACTTCCACGTGGTGGGGCAGGAACACAGCCAAAATCAGCCGACAGCCAAAGGGTTTTCCTCCAGCTGGTGTCAGATGGAGGGTCCAAAGGAGGAACTCTCCAAGCTCTCCTAGTTTATAAACAAAACTGAAAGCACAACACATCATCTGAAAGACTCAAGGTACTTTTTCAGCCACTCTGTCCTTCCTCCCATGACAAAGATCTGGGTCCTCACCCATTGTTTCACTGGAGATAAATAAGACCATATAGAGTTTACCCATTTCCAATGTACCTCATCCAAAATTTTACTGACCCTTACTACTTGGCACTGATTGCCATTCCTCTGACCAATTAGCACATATTTGTCTAACCAACATCCTCTGAAAATATAGAAAAAATAAATCTGCATCTCTGTTTTTAGGAGATGTTAATTCTGGGTCATCCAAGTAAGGAATTTTGCCTCTTCTCCAGAGCTGGTGCTGGCACAGGGCAATGAGGAAATGGTATAAACTCCCCCTCCCCTCTAGCTTATTGGGCTAATTCAGCCCTCATCTCAGACTAGAGCAAGACCAAAGGTGCTGTGATTTGCATCCTTGGTTCTCATGACCTCTTTGAGCCTTGCCATCATGGCAAGGAGAATGAGACTGGCTTGTCTGTGCCTCTTCCCACTCCACCTGCTGCCTTCCTCCTGCAAGCCACCCTCACATTATGCTTTGCTCCCTGCAAAGAACCCCCACACCAGAGGGAGTGCAGAAGAGTGAGAACATGCTTCATACCCTCCGTCTTAATGAAAAAGACTTTGGGGGCCGCTTTGGAACTGTATTACCGCATAATTGTGCTGTATCTATACCATAACTTTAGGAAGAAATTGTTAGCGACCATGGAACAGACTTAATAAAACATCTTTACTGTCAGTGTAATTCAATGAACATTTGAAGCTGAGTTTTGGAAGTATTTTCTCTTTTCCATCTTCTCAACAGGGGTGTATGCTGCAAGATAAGCTGGAGTGTCTATACCTAATCACACAATATGTTTCCACTTCATCTTAGGACCCAGATAGGATGAAAAGGAGAGGAAAGCAAGAAGAGTTAGATGAAAAATGGTGAGGTCATTAAAAATTTATAGAGGAGGGGATCCAAGTGCAGTAATGAGGCATCACACAAAGGCAATGGAGTACTTAGCACTAAAACCCTTTCTACATGCTATCTGGTTACCATCTTATCAACATGACACCCATTAGCGTCTGATAATAGTAACCAATCAGCTGTTCTGCCTTCCTTTATTTTCCTTCAGAAAATATCTTCTTCAGTGTGCAGTGCCTCCCCACAACAATATCGCTCACTAAATAATGCATAGCATTGCAGGCCTGTCATTCAGCCCTGATGTCACTTCCTGACAAGGTGATGTTATGTGCTCAGGACACTTGGAACCTGCATGGGTGCTGCTCCCATCACAGACCTCAAAAGACCCTGGTTGCCAGAAGTGACTGTAACCTCCCATTATCACAGAGCAGCTGAAGTTTTCGGCAGTGCCTGAGTTAGCGCTGACATATGCTTCTTGCTGCAGTAATGAGCCTGCATGGAAGGAGAGCACCACCCCTGGGTTCAGCCCAGTGGTCAGAGAAATCCTGAGGCTCAAGTGATCTGAGATCCTGATCATGAACAAACTACATCAAACACATATTTCACATTAAAATCAGCACTTCTAACCCAGGGAAAGAGACTGTGATCCAGCTGAGAAGCGGTCTCACTTTTATACACTCAAAGTGTGAGACTCAACACAGATCTTTCAACATATGTCAGCGAAGGTTTCCAGCTATAAAAAGAACTTGACTGTTTTGTTTATTTTGTGGTTGAAGCTTTGAACTTCTACACTGGGACGTGGGATTCAAGGCTCTCTACCCAGAACAGCCGCAGACTTCCCATGTGATTAAGACACGTCATTTCTTCTCTCTTTCATTTCCCCATCCATAAAATGGTAGTGATAAGAGCTGTATAAATAATTGACTCAGAAGTAACCTGCAAAGCCAAGAAAAAAAACAAGACCCTCATGCTTAAGTTTTCCCTGAAATTTTTAAAACATCACTTTCTTGCTGAAAAAAGAAAATCAGAAAACTCAAATGCATTTTGTTTTAGGAGGTTTTAGTTGCAATTGGTATTTTGCCTCTTTTAAATTAACCCTAGACAAACTTTGAAGTGAAAAGTTATTACAGAATTAAAGTTACAAGCAGTTTCACCATCAAAAAAGGAATTAGGAACCTTTTGTCCGAAACCCTTGTAACTATGTGACATGGATGTATACATAGTTTTAGTGGATTTAATTCAGCATTCTTTTGCAAACATGACTTTGACCAAAAAACTCCATGCAACTCAATGCTCCCTTTCTATTGCTTGTGTATTTAGATTGTGCATTCTTCAAGGGGAAAAAAAATCTAAGCCATACTATAACTGATACTAAGTCTATCTAGGTATATACATATCAAATGGACTTCTCAGCACTGTTTTGCTATAAAACAAAGTATAAATTGAGACTATTCAAGGATTCAAACCCATACTCCAGATCCTCCTTGTAGGCAGTGATACATTATCTTATGAAGAATTTCAGTACAGTCAAACACAGCTCATCAATTTTCAGCAAGGTCCATTCCTTATTTCCATTCCTTATTTCCATTAACATGGAAATAGCCTTCAAAAAAGCCAGTTACCATTGAAAATGTTCTTCAGATATTTGCTCTTGCAAGGTCCTGGATATTCCCAGGGGACTGGAGTAGATGGTGGTAGGAATTCATGGTCTCTTTTAGGACAAATAAATTCAGGAACAGCAGTGCCTTCAAGGGTGAAACCAGTGCATGCTGACTAGGCAATGACCTCCATGCATAGCCTCAAAAATTGCACAGAGGAAATGAGATAATATGAACAAATATATGTGCTTCTAGTTCAAGCCTGAGGATGTGGTTTCATCACCTTCTTCTTTTCCAAATGCAGAAGGGTGCATTTTGTATCATCCCAAATATTACTACAGACAGATTGCCAGAAATTATGCTGGAGCATTCAAAACACTGATTGAGTCACTCTGAGACATCCTTTCCCTTGAAATCTGAGGAAGCTCAGCATCTCTGGTTTCTGATGTGCCTCTGCTCCAGTCTCACCACCCCTGAAGAAGAGGTAAAAGCAGGAGGCAGTGAGGATTAATTCATTTATAAGGCAAAAACAGGGCACAAACATTAAGCAGTACCAAAGTGCAAGTGTATCATCATTTCCTAGACAGTATTTCCAGAAATAGTGCCATGCAGAGAGGCTGTTAGGCACATTCCTTTGCTACTATGGTCTAGCAGGCATTTTGACAGTGATGCAAATGCTCTCCACTAATGACTTAGGCTTGCACAGTAACAGGCAGCAGGGGTGGGATTCACTGAGGCTCATGTCCAGACTCCCTTTACACTCAATGAAACTCTACGTTTTTAAGGTACAGTTCATCTTACCTTACAATTCATCTATTTTAGGCATCAGTGTTAGAGTGAGAGGAATAACACCCTGGAAGAGCTCCCTTCTCCTCACTGACTACAAAGGGACCCCTATGGCAGTTACTAACGTATGCATGTCTACACTGTAGATCCCTGCAAGAGGTTTAAATCCTACCCTACCCAAATCCTACCCACTCACTACACTGGGTTCCTACTAATAAGCCTATTTCCTAAACTGCAAGCACAATGACCATATCAAAGGGGAAAACCACACTTTGCAAATAAAATTGAGTCTCATATTTTGAGAATCGACTCTTCGAGTTTCATAGCTCAGTCATCTGCATAATATATGAAGCCGTGAACAAAACCTGCTACCTAAATCATAATAGGGATGAAAAGGCCACTATGTCACCTCCAACACAGCCTCTCATCTTTTATACTAAAGAAACACATGGTTTCAGAGGAAGAAAGCAATGCGTGTGAATTGGTTACAATAATCAGTGTGGAAATTTAAATTGTGGTGGACGATGAAAGGGGAAGGCTAATTTAAAATCATTCTTCCAGTGAGGCTTTTAGTAAGACATAATTTCAATTCAAACTTTTAACATTAGCTGTACGAATTAACTTCTAGTAGAATTACTGTCTATACTCTAAAATATATTCTATATTACTTCTGTAACTGGTTTTTGTCTATAAATAAGATAATAAGAAAACACAACAAAAACCATCAGCACTATGGTCAGCTGGCTCTCTCCAACCACTTGAATTCAGCAATAGACATTAAGGCACTGAGGGGTTTTGCTTAATTGAGCTTATCCAGTTGAGTATTTCCCAGCCAAATCTAATAAGCAGCCTGTGAATAGGACTAGGCAGTGCTATACCTTTCGCCTTCCCATCCGGGACCTCACAAAACTGGCAGTTTGCAACATATGTGCTGTGGAGCCAAACCTAACACCTCTGGCCTGAGAATAGCCTCTTGCCGTATGAGTTTTGCATGCACCTTGAAGACAAGCAATACAAATTCACCTATTTACTGATGTTCCCATAACAGTTGTAACACAGGCTGAATACACAGGTAGCCAAGATGATTTTCACAAAGTTAATCCTCGCGAGTACAGGAGGAGATTGCTCTCAAACTCATGACTCATCATGCACACCCGGAAAGTTTGTAGTTCTGCAGATGTAAAGAGTCTTCACTCCATTTGTAAAATATTCATTTCCAGGAAAATTAAAATCTTTCCTCTTTCCGGTCAGGATTAGCAAAATACACTTTGGAAATGTTTACATCTGATGGTCACTACTTTAGCATGCTGTATATCGGTAGCAATCTTTTCTCAGCTAGAAACCTCACCAATTGGAAGGAAAACTTCACAGACATACAGGCTGTTCATATCACCAAGGATTAGCTGATAATTATTGACTATGCTGCGCAGCTGTTCATGCAATGCATATTGCTGTCACTCCCTCGTCTTCAGTGTAGGAGCTCTATTTTAAACAAAGCTGGAGCCTAATTCTAGGCATGCAACGTCATCCAGATGCACTCCTTAGCAAAGGGGTCTCATGTGTCTACACCACAGAGTAAGAGGGAGCCCAGGAGGGAGCTGGACAGCCAGGGCTATGCTAGCCCACACCACTTAAATACTACCTCACTCTCTGGCTCTCCTTCGAACAACCCTAGCAAGCTCTCTCAAAGCCTAAGCTGCTGTCAAAGGATGGTCAGGCCTCAGCAGCATGAATACAGCCAATCCACTTGGCTTGACCTCGGCACCAGGGACCTGTCTGTCCCTAACTTGCCTAATGAGGATGTGGAAAAGACAGTGGCTGATGAGCTGAATTATCTCTCATTAGCAAACCTGAGTGTCAACAAAGCACAGAGCAAAGCATTACATAATAAAAATCACATGGATCCTTCACCATCCTCTCCTCCCCATCCAAATGTCAGATCTAAGGTAGATCAGATTTAGGCATATGAGCATCTGCAGACGATGGCAGAAGTGCTTCCTTTTTTGTAGAAAACAGGGAGATCTGTAAGCAGCTCCACTCTTCCCTGCATCCCCCTCATGAAATTGGTCTTATTTTGCAACAGGGACAGAGAAAACCACATGCTTTAAGAGCTTTCATAAACTGCAGTCCCTGTGCCTCCATCTGCCTGGGACGAAATAAATCAGGATGAGTAATCATGACCGGGCAGTCACTTGATTACACAGACATGTGACAAAATAAAAGTAGAATGGGACAAATGCTGGCAAAAGAAACTTTCTTGAATATAAAGTCCATGCTCCAGTTCTGCTCATGCAGGTTTTGGATTCACTGCTGATAAATATTCTAGCAGGGATCTTCACAGGCAGGCAAATATTTCCTGAACACAACAGTTCAGAAAGAAAAGCACAGAACTTTTTTTAGAGCAAATTTCATATCCCTGTGCAAGACAAACATGATTCCAGTCTTGCATGGTCAATGAAGAGCGAGATACCTATAGGCTGTAATGTGAAAAGAGAGCATGTAAGGTTCTAGGGTAGATGTCCCAGTAGAATCATAGAATATCTCCAGGTGGAAAGGACCCATAAGGTTCATCAAGTCCAACTCCTATTTTCATTAGATTGCTTTTGAGAAACCTACAAGCTAAGAAGAAATTATCGGACAAAAGATCTGCAAGCAATGGACAGGTTTAAGAAAAATCTTCATCAGTTTGCAGGTATTTCATAAACCAAAGCAACAGCTTTGGACAGACAATAAAGTCTGGTATCTGGAGTGTGCAGGGGGAAAGCTGGGAAGAGGAAGAGGTACTGATGAAACTCAACATGACAGCTGGGTAGAAAATGGAAAGTGATGGTCTGCCTCTTGGTTCTGCCAAGAAGCGGTGATAGCACACATGTAAAAGGAACGGCTATGTGAGTGGCAGTAACTCCCCCATCATTTTTTTTCTCTATCTGAAGTACACTGGCAAGGGCATCCTGAGAACAGGCTCCAGGTCCGGCTCCACATCAGCTCCCCATTGCCAACATCTGAGATCCAGCTGGCAGACAGCCCAGGAGCCATCCATGGGGCCGAAAGCTGATGTGAGAGCTGGGGAAAGTGCAGAGCGCCCTGGCTATGGCTGCTCCACAGCCTTCTCCACCCAAAACACTGGGCAAGGGGGAGGTACTCATGCCAGCTGAGGGACTTCACCTTTTGAGATGGAAGAAAGGGTTGGCAGAAGCCTGGAAGGGACTTAGCCTTATAAAGTTGAACAAAGAGCGAAAGGAAGTAGAACTGAGACTCTGGAGACCTAAAATAAGAGAAGAGTACATCCAACCCTGGATACAGGAGGAGTCTTGGAGACGGAAAATTTGGGGCCTAAAGATCCCTGCTGAAGGACCCATCCATCACAGAATGGACTGTCCAGCCAAGTAGGTATTAAGCCTGAGACTTTTCTTGTGTCTTTATCTTTTTATGCCAAAAATCTCAGCTATTTAGAAAAACATGTTTTTGTAGAATTTTCAGACATTTCCTTTGAAAAGCAGTTGATGTTTTTTAAAGTCCAAAAGTTCTAAAATATTTCCCCCAAAAGCTTTATTTTTACAGTTCATAGACTCTCCTCTCACAGATCCATTTGTGGATGTATTTTGTAAATTAATATATTTAGCAGGGTGTAGTTGACAAATGTTAAGCATTTCAACCCCTCCAAATTGACTTTGCACTCATGATTTTAATTAGAAGTCGTGTCAGGTTCAGGTGGAAAGCAATCCTTTTTTTGCCATGCTTGATTAATTATGTTGTATGTAGCACTTCTCTGTGGCTCCATAAGAAATTTGAGGTTGGGGGGTTAATCCATTCTCTCCAAGAAATCATAACTAGGGTTAAGGCTGCTGAAACACAAGGCCTCTCTCACAAATGCAGGCTAGAGAGATGCAGGCCACGAGAAAGAAAGATGCTCACATCTCTGGTTTCACACACTTCATGAGTTTTCTCCTTCCTGACTTGATCCGCGCCAGATCACATCCCACATATTCTTCAGCCAGAGTGCAAAGACCCCATGGGCCACCTCGTCACACTTACTTGTTCATGTTTGGCACAGTCTGCTGATTTAATATGGAACCAGAGAGTTTCCCCTCCATAGCACTGTGCACAAATGCTTTTCTAAATTATCTTATCACCAGTAGAGCTCCAGATTGCAAAATCAGGACCGCAGAAGACATTTTTCTGTGAAGCACAATAAAATGTCTTTTATTTTCTGAATCGTCCCTCATTGCCTTCATTTCCTGCCTTCTTCAGAATACAGCCTGGTTTGTTTGCTTTTCAGTGAATGGGGGAAGGGAGTGGGAATGGGAGAAGGGAATTAATTTCTATTTACTTGGTTTGATTTGGTGATGTTTCCACGATTAATGTCCTTAAGAAATTTCTTCTTTCCTGAGGCAGCGGCAGCAAGGAAAACTGCTTCATTTGGGAAAATGCAGGGCAAGAAAGTTCAGAAAAGTGCTTTCCCTCGCCAATAATTATAGGAAAAAATAGATAACAAAACACCAAAGTACAGAGAAAAATGATGTTCCCTCTGTTTACATATAGAAGCATAAAAATAAATATGCAAGTGGGGAACATTTTCTATAGCACACAGGAGTGGAAATTGCTTGAGAAATGGCTGGTGCCAAGCAGTTCTCTATGCTTGATGCGTCAGCAGGGTCCTGGCAGCAGCCCTTAAAAAATACAGCGTGTTTGTGTGCATTCAACACCCCCTTTGGGAGACCCTCTTTCTTCAGACTGCTCTGTGGGCTGTGTTCAGCACCCAACACATACCATAAGTGCAATATCTGCTTCTTATCTACCATAGAGAGGTTACTAATGTCTGCGCAGGTAACACTTTCCTAGGGAAAATTAGCAGAGAGCACAATGAGAGACCCTGAGAACATTTGGAATGAGCCAGGGCTGTGCGGATAAAGCTGACCACATAAAAATGTGAATTCCCTGTGACAGAAATAGCATAACTCAAGGAAAATAGAGTGTAGCAAAGTGTACAGACAGATTAAAGTCAAGACCAACACCGATACATAACAAATGCAAAGCTAAGATGTCCATAGACATCTCCCAAGAGGGTACCTGCAAAACCGAAACACAGGAATATAGCTGAAATTAGATCATTTCATAGGCAGTGTGGGTGTTAACAAAACCTAAACGGTGGCATGCTCAGAGAAGGTAGTTTTGATGGATGTGCTTTAAAAAAAAAAAAAGTCATGTCTTTAATCCTGTGAGACTGGTGTAATTAGCGCTGTTGACCACAAGCTACCTAACTCCCACTGCTCAAAGGGACCTCTTCCCAAGAAGAGAGCCTTTTTTTCAGCTCTGTGTATGGTTTGTATTTTTTCACATTCAGAAATGCAAACATAAGAAGGTACTCTTCCTATCCTGCCCAGATTCAATTCTGATGCTCTGAGCGATAGTCCAGGCTAGTCCCGGATGTCAGAAGTAATGCTCTTACATCATTTTATACACTGAAATGACCAGATTTCTCAGCTCCCACAGAGACTGCAGGTAAGTTAAACTGACAGAAGTGTTCTCAGTGTGTTGTAGACACCCCTTTGGAAATGCACTTCTAGGCTTGTATGAAATAGAAGGATGGGGAATATTGCCTTAAACCTGACCATTTTTTGACAAGCTGATCCTGTACTTAACAGAAGCTTGGTAAGTGAAAGCACCATTACTTCAAGTGGTAATGGCAGCTGAAATTGATCTATTATGAATCCTACAAATCTGAACAGTTACGCTAAATCCTATTAAAATATATGGAACCTCTTTGTCTTCAATTATTAAATGGAGTAATTTATGAAACCTAATCTCAATAACCTCACTGTCCTACTGGTCATCCTCGATGAAAGGAAGAGTAAATGTAGAGAACAGTGGTATTGATCTTTTCTTAAAGGAGGAAAGAAAAGGATCAGGCCTGTTAACCCTTCGCTGCAGGAGAAAGGGGTTCATTCGTGGTTTTTTTCCCCCCGGAGGTCATGTCCTTCTTTCATTTCTGGGGTCAGGTTTCAGTCTGACAAGTGGTAATTGATTCTGCCGCTGGTTAGACTGGGGATAAGTGGGAGATGAAGTTTCAGTGAAAACAAATAGCGCTTCACAGGTCTGACCTTTCCTCTTTAAGCTTTTGTTGTGGTTTACTTGGGATGTGCAGCTTAAAGACTCTAAACCAGTGGTGTCTATCTCACAAAGTTTCAGATAGTCACTCCCAAGCTTTTGGCCTGGAGTTAAAGCTGGCTTTTGTCTTTAGGTCTGCTGGCAACCTAGCCTAGAAAGTGGTTTTTTTTTGGTCTTCTTTCCCATGACTTTGCATAAGACATGAGAACACAGTCCAGCAGTAGCCATGACATTTTGCCAGTAGGCTGAGGTTCACAGCTTAGGGTTTCAATGTTCAGCAGTGATGTTATGAGACAAAACATTTATTAAAATATAAAGGCAGCCACTGCTTCTCAGATCAATCCATCCAAGGAGGTGGCAAGTCTCTACCACTTCTTTTCTTGCTACTGCCCTCTTCTTCTAGCAGCACAGCAGAAAAGCTGCATCTTGTACACATATCTCCTTATGCTGCCTTGTGTACCTAATTTACTCTGTCTTTTAAGTAAGCTCTGAAGCAGGTCCCTGTTGCTCAGCATGTTCTTTTGTGATATATACAGGTCTTGTCAAAGATCCCTGCTGGAAAGTGGCACTGGATTGCCGGACAGTGATTTCAGCTACACCCAGTTAATGAGAAACACTCTAATTCAAAAAGCAAAAAGTGTCTTGACCTGCTTGTGAATCTTTATTCTGTGTATAGCGGAAAGGAAAATAGCCTCAGGGGCTCTGTTCAAATGCTTCCAGTTAGGGATAACATTTCTCAAAAGTAAACCTCTTTATTTACAAGCATGTTGTTATTGCCAAAGTCAGCCTTTATTTTAAGGTGTTCTCAGAAGAGTGCACACAACTCATGTCCTAGCAGAGGCAACCAAAGTGTTGCAACCCATATGTTTTGCCAACAGTAACAACATGTTTGCAAGGGGAAAGGTTTATTGAATTATTTTTTTTTTGTTTCCCTCAAGTGTCCTGAATTTCTGAGGGAGTTCTGATGGTCCTCCTCCACCACCTACAATTTTCTCCTCTGTCCCGGAGCAGCTTCTGTTCCCAGTAGCACCAGCTCCACTTTTGGTGGGGCTGCAACCCACTAGGCACTCCTCAGCACTGCTGCCAGCCCTCAGTGGTCTCTCCCGGTAACATAAGGAGCTAAAGCCAGTTCAAATAAATCTGGGACCAGCTGCATGTCAGGCTTCCCAGCCCCTCAGCCAAAGATACGCACTCAGCCCTCCTTGGCAGCCACAATCCTGCCATGAGCATGCCTGCTGGGCAGGATCAAAGCCATGTGGGAAGAGGTGGTGAGGGGTGCACCGTGACAAAGAGTTTTCAGGGAGCCAGCTAGCGTGTCAGCCTTTCCTTTTGAACAGGAATGAGAAATGTCAAAGTCAGCATGCCAATGCCAGGAGAAGTAGGGAGACTGGTGGATGTGCCATAGAGCAGTGGTGCAGCAGGAACAGCAGGAGCCCGAGGGGTCCATGCAGGCACCCAGGGTCCCCTGTGCTGCTGCTGGCCAGCTATGCTGGCCATGGCTCTCCATCGCTTTGCAACATCAGCCCCAGAAAACCAGGCCAGGCCTTGCCATGCAGGGATGCAGATCACTAACCCCTCTGGTGTTCCCAGGGGAAGATGTCTTTAGAAACTTTATTTCTCTGTGGCAGCTTGCAGTGTGCTGCAAGAGCCCAGGATATGGCCTCTAGTTCTTTTGTTCTGCAACAGAGGATCTTCCCAAAGGAGCTTCAGTGTGTTGAATACTTGTTTTGGGGTCCATACTGCCACTTTGCTCATAGCCAAGGGCAAAAATATTGAGTACTTCTGCTTTCAAGGATTTCTCCTCATTTCCTATTAATATTTTTCATTTACTGTACATGATCAGCCACAGACCCATGGTTGCCTGGCCTCTTCTTTATAAGACCCGTACTCTTTGTTTTGAAAGAACGGTCAGATGCTGGCTGCCTGTGCAATAACCTACTATGAAGCAAACCCAGACTCATTACATACTGGTATTACTGCTTCATTTGCTATGTGGAAGGACAATATGCCTCAGTCCCCAATGTTGTGGATGGTATATCCACCAGCCTCCACCTCCCACCCAAAAAAGACCCCATTAACAACTGTGCTGTCCTACTGGGAACAAAACTGCACTTTGGGGCATGTTCCCATGTGGCCATCCCTGCCCGAGCATGGTGGTCTTGAGGGAGGGCAGTGGACAAGTGATGCTAAAAATAAGACTTACCACAAAATTGCCATGCAGGATGCGTGAAGCAGCGAAGGAGCAGCAGCTGCAGGAGGCTGTGTTGCTGCAAGACAGTCCTTCCTGTCACCCAGCAAGAACAAAGAGCAGGGCACGTCTGCTGGGGTTGCCAGTCCTTGGTTTGGCCCAGAATATTCATATTACAATATGATTTGAACTGATTGTCAGGAGTGATTGGAAAAAGAAACAGGAAGTATGTGAGACTCTCTACATATTAAAGTAACCATATTAAAGTAAAAGAAAGTAAATCTCTATCCTTTGATGTGGACCAAACCATTCCATTAACACTGGAATGAATTGTGTGATTGGGGTAATAATTTTTATTTAAAAGGCCTGTATTTAGAATGTATTGGAGAAAGTGTACCAGCACATGCAGATACACTAAAATGCATAAGAGAAGACAAAATGACAAGGACCTTAAATCATAAGATAATCTAAATTGTGCATCCAGATGTGCCAAGGACCCATTAGGATAATAAAATCTGTGACACTGTATGTATCATACCAAATCTTTTCTATTTGAAGGAAAGGGAACCAAAGGACATTCTGAAAAGGATAGTCATAACTGCTCAGGTCAAATCCTGATCTATTTTAGCACAGACTGGGTTAAATCTAACACAGGAAATATTTAAACATTTGCTACCGTAGTCATGCATACCATGAGATATATTTTTTTTAAAATGAGCAGCACCAACATTTCCATCCTGATGAAAGAGGAATTTAATTGGATTGCTAAAAAAAAAATAATAAACAGATGTAATAGAAAACATTTCTGAAAATGTTACAAAAATCCTTTGCCTAATCATAAAGTGATGCAGCTTTGAAAGGAAATACTTTGATTACATTTTTGCTCCTCTGAGAAGTCAGATGTTTGGAAATACCCAAGATTTTTAAAAAATATTTCCTGCTGGGCACATAAAAACAGATTGTAAACTCAGGAACTAGGAACTACCACCTATGTTTCACAAGAGTAACTCCATGAACTAGGGTAGAGGTATTTATGACTTTCATAGATGAGGAGCCTAGGAGACAATTCGATGAATAAGGTTTGTAATATGACTCTACTTCCCTGTTACAACTGAATTGAAAATAGCACAACTATGTCAGTGTTTCAGTTCAGCAACACAATCCAGCAATTTGCAATAGGCATTTTAATGTAGGGGGGGTGTATATATCAATAAGCTTTTTCACAGAATCACAGAATGGCAGGGGTTGGAAGGGACCTCTGGAGATCATCTTGTCCAACCCCCCCTTGCTTGAGCAGGCACACCCAGAGCAGGGGGCACAGGAACACATCCAGGCGGGTTTTGAATGTCTCCATGGAAGGAGACTCCACAACCTCCCTGGGCAGCCTGTGCCACTGCTCTGGCACCCTCACAGGAAAGAAGTTTTTTCTCATATTGAGGTAGAACTTCCTATGTTCCAACTTGTGCCCATTGCACCTTGTCCTGTCACTGGGCACTGTTGAAAAGAGCCTAGTCCCATCATCCTGACACCCACCCTATAGATATTTATAGGTATTGATGAAATCCCCGCCTCAGTCTTCCCTTCTCCAGGATAAACAAACCCAGGTCTCCCAGCCTTTCCTCATAAGGGAGATGCTCCAGTCCCCTGATCATCTTTGTAGCTCTCTGCTGGACTTACTCAGGCAGTTCCACATCCTTCTTAAACTGGGGGGCCCAAAACTGGACACAGCACTCCAAATGTGGTCTCACCAGGGCAGAGGAAAGGGGCAGGATAACCTCTCTCTATCTGCTGGCCACACTCCTTTTAATGCACCCCAGGATATCGTTGGCCTTCTTGGCCACAAGGGCACATTGCTGGCTCATGGTCAGCTTGTTGTCCACCAGCACTCCCAGGTCCTTCTCAACAGAGCCGCTTTCCAGTAATTCAGCCCCCAGCCTGTACTGGTGCATGGGGTTGTTCCTCCCCAGGCGCAGGACCCTGCACTTGCTCTTGTTGAATTTCATCAGGTTCCCCTCGGCCCAGCTCTCCAGCCTGCCCAGGTCTCGCTGGATGGCAGCACAGCCTTCTGGTGTATCAGCCACTCCTCCCAGCTTGGTGTCATCAGCAAACTTGCTGAGGTTACACTCTATCCCATCATCCAGGTCATTGATGAATATATTGAACAGGACTGGACCCAGCACTGACCCCTGGGGAACACCACTAGTTACGGGCCTCCATCCAGACTCTGCTCCATTGATCACAACCCTCTGAGTTCTGTTGAGCCAGTTATCAGTCCACCTCACTGTCCACTCATCCAACCCACACTTCCTTAGCTTGCCGGTGAGGATGCTATGGGAGACAGTGTCAAATGCCTTGCTGAAGTCGAGATAGACAACATCCACTGCTCTCCCTTTGTCAACCCAGCCAGTCACGCCATAGTAGAAGGCTATCGGGTTGGTCAAGCATGATCTCCCCTTGGTGAATCTATGTTGACTATTTCTGATAACCTTCTTGTCCTCTGCATGCCAGGAGATGACCTCCAGGATGAACTGCTCCACCACCTTTCCACGGATGGAGGTAAGGCTGACTGGCCTATAGTTCCCCAGGTCCTCCTTCTTACCCTTTTTGAAGATTGGAGTGATATTTGCTGTCCTCCAGTCCTCAGGCACCTCTCCTGTCCTTCGTGACCTTTCAATGATGATGGAGAGTGGCTCAGCGAGAACAGCTGCCAGCTCGCTCAGCACTCGCAGGTGCATCCCATCAGGGCCCATGGATTTGCGAGGATCTGGTTTGCATAGGTGACCTCTGACCCAGTCTTT
Source organism: Phalacrocorax aristotelis (assembly GCF_949628215.1). Classification (NCBI taxonomy): domain Eukaryota; kingdom Metazoa; phylum Chordata; class Aves; order Suliformes; family Phalacrocoracidae; genus Phalacrocorax; species Phalacrocorax aristotelis. The sequence goes on along the minus strand of NC_134276.1, from coordinate 101,609,598 downwards.
CTCAACTGATGGTAAGTCTTCCTTTGTCCCAGTTTGTCCTCTCACCTCTGGGGGCTGGGGTGCCTGAGGGCCAGCCTTAGCAGTAAAGACCGAGGCAAAGAAGACATTCAGTAACTCTGCCTTCTCTGCATCCTGCGTTACCAGGGCCCCTTCCTCGTTCAGCAGTGGGGATACCCCCAGTCTTCCTTTTACTGCTGATGTATTTAAAGAAGCCCTTCTTGTTATCCTTGACATCCCTCGCCAGATTTAATTCCAAGTGGGCCTTGGCCTTCCTCGTCGCACCCCTGCATACCCTGACAACATTCCTATATTCCTTCCAAGGGTACTGTGAACCTCCTTCTTCCATTTGAGTTTCTCTAGAAGCTCTTTGCTCATCCATGTGGGTCTCCTGGCTCCTCTGCCTGACTTCTTCCTCCTGGGGATGCACCGATCTTGAGCTCGGAGGAAGTGGTCCTTGAATACCGCCCAGCTTTTTTGGGCCCCCTGCCTTCCAGAGCCCTAGCCCATGGGACTCCTCCTTGCAGGTCTTTGAGGAGGCCAAAGTTGGCCCTCTTGAAGTCCAAAGTTGTAACCCAAGTCATAGCCCTGCTTCTACCTTGCAGTATCCTAAACTCAACCATCTCATGGTCACTGCAGCCAAGGCTACCCCCAACTCTCACATCCTCAACCAGCCCTTCCTTTTCTGTTAGGATAAGGTCGAGCAGCACATCTTGCCTCGTTGGCTCCTCCAGCACTTGCATCAAAAAGTTGTCCTCGATGCTCTGCAGGAACCTTCTGGATCGTGCACCACACGCTGTGTTGCTTTTCCAGCAAATATCAGGGTGGTTGAAGTCCTCCATGAGGACGAGGACCTGCGATTACGAGGCTACTTCCAGCTGTCTGTAGGAGGCCTCATCATCTTCCTCTTCTTGATCAGGTGGCCTGTAGCAAACACCCACAACAGTGTCACCATATTTGGCTGTCCCTTAATTTTTACCCACAACCTCTCAACTTGTTCTCCTTCCACTCCAAGGCAGAGCTCGATACATTCCAGTTGCTCCCTCACATAAAGAGCAACTCCCCCACCTTGCCTTGCTGGTCTGTTATATATTTATAAACTGGATTTTTTTCCCCACTTGCCTTAAAAATAAAGGAAAAAATGTATTCTGTATCCTCCCACCAACCCAAATAGGAAGCAAAGTGATACCTGTGGTGGTGTCCTGTGAGTTACCTTGGCTTTACATCAGTATCATTGTGAGCAATATGTATTACTATGAGCAGCAAGGAAGTGCAGACAAGCAGAGAGAAATAAAGGCAGGCATTCATACCTTCTCTGCTTTGTATTAATATTTGTCAGGCACTATCCTTCACACTTAAGTGAAAGGAGTAAAAGCCATGTTGTGTGCTGTATGTTGTGTTGTAGTTGAGGAGCTCCCAGCCAATCAGAAGAGTGTCAGGCTGAGGAAACACAATGTTATTGTCTGAGCATGATATGGTCTATATCATCAAGAAAACTTTAAAAAAGTCTGTCCAGCTACCTCATCCCAACCCACTGGTTGTATACACCATCAAGATTAGTTAGCATACCATGCACCCTTTTTTAAATATATCCTGTCAATACACAAAGAAATAGAAGCAACAAGCTGGCCTGAGCCGCACTCCCAAGGAGAAATATATGAAAATAAACTGTCAGCTGCTGCCTTGTAGCTGTTGGTACTGATGCACCTAGATGGGAATGATTTGACTGGTGACTCCAAGCTCTGACATCTGTGACCAAGTTAAGCTGTTCACCTGCAGGATTAACACCCTTGAGTCACATCCGATTCAGTCCCAGGCTCCACTCAGGTGGCACGAAGGGCTGGTCCACACTGCTAGCTGACTTGCAGGCACTTCCACTGCTGCTTCCAGGTCTAATAACTTATCTTCTTCCCTGAGCCACAGAAAGCAAAAGAAAGCCAGAGCGTGGAGTATTCAGGCTACATTTCTGACACCCACCATGTATCTCCTTGCCCTCACGTCTGCCCTGATGGCCAGGAACAGGCTCTGCCTGAGCTCTGCCTTAGTGAGGGTGAGATGGGAACAAGCAATCTGTCATAGACATTCTTACCAATTTTAAGATGCTTTTGCATTGCCAAAGTAAAGAGATTAAAAGCTGCAGCCTGAGAACAAAGTTGAATGGTTTAGGATACACCTCCTCGGAGAACAGTAATTAATATTCTTAAATTTACAATTGAAAGGTCATTCATCATCTTCAAAATCCAAGGACAACTTACAGCTGGAGCTTACATCTTCACGCTCATCCTTATATTTTTCCTGTTCACGCAGATCCCTTTTTTAACAGCCTCTGGGTTTTGACGTTGGGCAAAATCCTGGACTTGCTGAAACCAATAGATCTTCTCATTGTCTTTGGTGAGCCTTTTTTTCCCTTTCAGGTGTTAAAAAAATTCATTTGAAACCTGGAATTCTGGAAGAGGGAAGTTAGTGGGAATTACAAGTCTGACAAATGCTTGTCTCGATAAAGGTGCCACATGAGAGACATTCAGATCCAAGTGTTTCCTCCTTTACCATGTAGGCAAGGTGCGTGCAACAAGGAAGCAAGGGAAAAGCCAATTCTGTGGAGGACAGCTAGCAGTGAACTTAATGTACCTTCACGTACCCTCTTCCAAAGTGGTAAGTGGCTAAATGGAGTATCCCCTGCTTCTGAGCCTTTCAGTCTTCCACACTGATATTCAGACAGCCCAGAAGTGACATGTACAAATGCGCATGGCAAGCGGCTGGGAAGAAAGCCTGAAAAAACCTCCTCTGTGCAACATGATCCACCTCCTTCTACACACAAGTGGCCTAGGAAAATGCCTTTCTCTGACAGAAAGTTGTGGAAAAAGGTACTACAAAAAATGATATCCAAAACCATCTGAGTGGAGGAAAGCAACTCCCACTAGGTAGAGCATGAGCCAGATTGCAAAAATGTTCAGCTTTTACTTAGGTAAAAAATAAGAGGCCAGGACTCTAGTGATGAGTAATATTAACGTGTTGTGTGAGGCACTGTTTTGGGAGAAGAAAACCTTCAGCTGAATATTTTCACGTGCTGTTGGGTTCAGAGCACTTCTACAAACCTGAACCATATCTACATGTTTGAATGGAAGCTGAATTCTTTCAGAAGTCTCATGGGATTATAAAATCGACATAACAAACCGTTTTATGGAAAGTCACAGCCTTTTTTGCATTTTGTGTAGCATAAAGCACACTGCATGAGCCCTAAAGACAGCAAACTCTAATGATACTGCGATAAGAGAAATACTGAGATTTTGGTTGTTTGCATGCAAGCGAATAACATAGGGTGCTGCATTATGATTGGCAGAAAAAGAGAAGAGAGCAACCATTATCTGCATTTAAATAATTTTTTCTTGGGGAGGGAAATGAAAAACATTGGAAAGCCTGAAGGATTGCAGGCAATTTATCACCGTCATCTTTAGACCGGAATCATCCCGTCCTTCTACACTCCAGCAACAGACAGTTGGGAGATAAAGTATCTTTTAAAAAGCAGAGATAGAATCATAGAATCACAGAATCGTTAAGGTTGGAAAAGACCCTTAAGATCATTGAGTCCAAAGTATTATTCACTGGTCTTAAACCAATAGACATTGTTCATTTTTAAAGATGCTTAAATTTGGTGATAGACCATTCGGGAAGCTGGCATTTTCCTATTTATAAATATCTTTGTTGCTTTGACTTTTGTTCTACTTCTGGGTATTGCATCAAGTCCCATAGGGAAGGGGCTGTCCTTTTTATGTCCTTCTTAGACGTTTATTCAGCATCTAGTACTGCAGAACAGGGCATTGGCAATGATGAACTCAGGCCTGACAAAATAAACCCTGCGAACAACCTTTGCCTATCTGTTGCCAAGGTCCAAGACACATGATGGTGCCCCCTGGGAACCTGGCATTTCTTGCTCTTCCCCAGATGGCAAGAAATGTAGTTTCAAGTTCTCACTGCTGCTCCCAGGCATGAAAGTAGCAGTTCCAACAGACTTAAAATCAAGAGATTTGGCAAAGTACTTCCCATTGAGCCAATCTCAATGAGATCACGCAGCAAACCTCAGAATAAACTGAGTTGCCTGCTACCTGAAGTGCCAGTCATCTGTAATGTATCAGTTTCACTCATAAAGACAACTTTTATATTTTCCATATCCAACATTAACCAAGTAAACTAAGTTTTTTCAATAATGTAAAAGTGAAAAAGTACCAACCCACCTGGCAAAGGGTGTACGCTCATTTACTGTATGTGAAAAGGGTGAAAAGAAGCACCACTTTAAGTTTGCACTGTGCCATTTAGCTTTTCAGAAATTCTTCCAAAAACAAGCTCTGGGTTTAACATAGCCACATCTATCTGTTTATCTACAACACACAGTACATAGATCATTACAGTACAATGTATTTTGCCAGAAAGCTTTACACAAGATATTGTACAAAATTCTTACTTAACTACAATTTAACGTAGGAAAACATAGTTTGCTGGTTAGGAGACACTTCCCTAATTTGCACAACAAATTTGGTTCTGACCACTAAAATTACCAGCTCAACTTAATGACCAAAAGAAGGCAGTGAGTTCAATTTGGCAACTCAGCTTGTCTTGCTTGCAGTAGTATTTTAACCCACACTGGCCACATTTAACTAAGTTAAGTGTGCCCCATCCTTTATGTGATTTTTGTTGAAGTGGTAGAACTTCATCCATGAGTGCAACACTCCTGCACAGAAGGGCTGCATGAAGCGGGGAGGATGAACAATATTAGTGACGGCTTCATTTTCTGACCATCAGCACTACTACAGCCCAGGAAGGGAGAAGGAGCACGATACACCAAACACCTTCAGGCAAGCCAGGAAATGACAGCTAAGTGTGCAAGGCCCTACCCCAAGCTTCTTGACGGCATTGGAAAACTCGTCTGTTGATCTGGACAGAAAAGCAAACATATCAAAACATTTTGGTTCAAGCTTTTAAGAGGGAAAAATATTTTTAGCATTATTTGCAAATTAAAACTGATATCAATACAGGCAGCAGCTGTTTGATTTGCATGAACTTTCCAGTTTACTCACCTGAAGATTTACAGAAAGCATCTTTCAGATGTACGTAAGAAAAAATGGAAGCTCATGTATCAAAATGTAATTAATTTCAAGTAGAAGGAGAATTAATTTCTGAAACCTGAACCATTGACTTCACAGCCTTAGAGTGATATGACTTGACCTAGCTTAGCTAACCAGCCACACAATTTAGATAACATTTGTTTCCAGAATAATTAAGCCAGCAGTCTTCTGTAGAGATTCATAGTTTTGCATAAGATGAATGTGTACTGTACATATATAGTTAAAAATATGAAGCCATTGTGCCCCGACTGACACAAAAAATGCCCTCCAGAGGTGCCGTGCTCTAAATATCTTAATTCAGCTTCCTTAGTCTATTGCTATGCATTTTAACCTGTACTTTTTTTCAGAAACAAATCGAGGCATCCCCTTAATCTGATTTACCCTTGTGAAATTATTTTCTCTGCTAACTTATTCTATATGCTTATTACCTTCTGGGGTAAAATATTTCAACACAAGCTCCTATTTTGTCCATATTTTCACATTATATCCCATAATTTTCCACCTTTTTATTAATGTAAATAATTTCTCTCTACCAGCTTAGTCAGCCTTATTCCAAATTTGATGATGTAGAACTTTTAGTTTGCTGGACAGGCAGTTAGCTGTTTTATCAGTATCTTAGCTAGCAATTAATTTAATACTCAAATGGTAGATGGGTGTTCTGACCCAAACTGTGCTGGAAACCTTGAATTTGCAGGAACAAGAGGGTATTTACTCAAACACTTTCCAAGTGATGAACAGCATTAATCTAAATCAATAGCTAGATTTCATTTTTAAAGGTTACTTTTGGCTGAAAGCAATTCTTAAGGTGTGATGGATCACGTCACTAATATGTGCACCTGCTTTTTCAGGATACAAATCTCTCTGCCTTTACTTTCCTACACATGCCAACAATTCTGGAGCAAAAATACTGGAAGACAACTTTCCTCCTCCCTTTCCCCACCACACCTGCAACACTGCCACTGTAAAAAAAAAAAAAAAAAAACCTGCTTTTTGTAAAGACAGCTCTAAATACTACACACACTAAGTTTTTTCATGGGCTTTGTATCTCAGATTTCCCCATTTTGCACTAATGACTGAAAAGCTTAACGTGTACGGGGGTGGGAATTCACACAGTAACTTTACCATGAAATATCTTTCTCTCTCTCTCACACATTGGCCCCCAGAGATAGATATGGTACAAACATTTCTCTGTCTTTGCATATTTACTTTAAGAAAATCATGTTGCAACCCAAGAAATATCATATGAAAACACTTTTTCTGATCCCTTTCTGCATGAAATTACTGCTTGCATAAACCTAGGAATGCTATGAAGTAATAAGAGCAATTATTTTTCAGAACAAAATCTCAGTTCAATATAACAATATCTGGTGACATAAAAACACAGAGTTTTCAGACTCCAATGCATAACTAGGTTGTTCCTCCCACTGATCATGTCGTCTGGTTTTATAAAATGACAAACCATTTTTAAGTGTTCCAATTTTTAAGTGCTCATGTTGACAGACCTATTTAGGACTTTTTATTAAGAGTATGAATACTCAACATTTTCTAAACTTATATCATGCAGCTGGGGCCAAGACCATCTAATTACAGTCTCTAACCTATAATACACATCAAATGTATGTTGACAGGGATACAAGGAGTTAGCAGTGCTAGAAACTGTATCTTTCTTATTATAGAGAAAAATGGCCTTCCCCAGTATTGTTAAATTAGACTTTCTTCAAAATATTTTATTTTCCAGGGAAACCAGGACCAGCATAACAACTTTAAAATGTTTTGCAATCTTTGTATTTGATTTAGAAAAGAACAAAAGCTATCATAGCATGACATAGGAATGATAATGAGATTTTTGAGACACATTAAAGTAACTATTGAATTAATAAATAATGTTTTGTGGCAAAAGATTACTTCTGTCTGGGCTGGTCACTGAAACCTAATGAATTTCAATGCCCAATGAAGAAAGGAAAAGAAATCCAGCTTACTCTGATTGTTTTGAAAAGTTGGACTAACAACTTGGATTAAATAGCACCTTGATAAACACAGAGAAGCCCCTAGTTTTTTAACAGAGATTTCCTACTGGCATTACCTCAAGGAAATTCAGAAGAAAAACCTGTGAGATATGTTAACACCAGCATTGCAATGTGTAAGGAATACTGCTGACCCGTTTTACAAACAGTCCCCTTTTTTTATGTCATATCAGAGTAGGAAATCAATGCACCAAGGACACTAAGAATCTTTCTGTCAAATCATACTAACTCTCACTTAACAGGATCCTGACTTCTCCTTACCTTAACCAAATGACTAACATTGAGAAGTGGTTAATAAATCCTAAGTCTCAGAATTACAGAATCATCTTAGCAGATGATAACCATCAGTAGATCATACTCTAAAATTACATGCAAGCAGGCCAAGTATCTAACAACAGTTGTCTCTGGAGAAACATCAACACAAACTGAGTTTGAGAACCTGAACGTCATTTTTCAGATTGTATTTTTCTAGATTATTTATCATCTCCAGTATTTCACTTTGTGCTCTGCTCTTAGGGGGCAGATGTATGCTTTCTATGTTTTCCCAGTGACCCTTTCCCCAGTCCAGATTTCCACTCAAGCATCAACACAACCAGAAAAATATGAGAAAAAAAAATGAGTGGCAAATCACTAACAGGAGCAGTAATAGACCTCTGGGATGGATTTGAACATGGAGAATGTAAGGAGCCATAGGAACATATGGGAGTTTTATGGAAAACCTCATAGATGGCTAGGCAGAAGGAGCAGAGACGGAGATAGCGGTTCTGTCACACCACTTGGTTCTGGCAGTCCAGCAGATGCAAGGGGAGGCACAGTAAATCAGAATAGAGGCATGGATGTAGGCAAAGCTGCACGGATTTTTGAAAGTGGATGCAACAGCTTGAGCAGAAAAACAATTTTTCCAATTCAGGGCTACAGCTAAACTTACCATTTCTGTGAAGGCTGATTTACAGTTTTTTGTTGTGTAAAAAGAAGAGGACTATGTAGCAATCACACCACCATGCAAGGAGAACAATACAGGATTTAACATAATCCAAATTCCAGACTTGGCAGCTCTTGATACCTCTGGTTTCAGTCAACTCTAGGGCAAGATCAATATTTCAGAGATAGGCCAGAAGGTTCTGCATGCTGCTGTGTCTGCTTTTCTACTATATAAATCACTTGAAAGGAGGTGAAAAGAATGAAGATCTGTTGAGTACAACAAAGCTTTCTTGATTTATACATCCTGAAATTCTGTCTCACTAACTTTTTCTATTTTTTTACTTTTTTCATAGCTATTCATACAAGGATATTGTGAAGCCTGATTCTATATTATCTTGCTTTTACTGGTCATAGCAAGATAACACCGTTGCATTCCACCTTCCTTTCATACTTGCTCATTTACAGGCAATTGAAGGATTAAGAAAATGAAAAATTATTTTTCCCCCCTTCCAGTCTCACAACTAAAGATGTAGAAAAAGCAGTCTGGGACAGCCAGAGTGACAGTGCAAACCCAGCTCCTGAGTGGGTTGCTGTCATGTATGCAAGTGGAAGTGGCTGTGATCCACTACAGTCCTTAGGAAAGTAGCAGGGATCCCTCTCCTCTCCGTTCTGAAGTTCTTCATAATGATCAGGAATGTTCACACATGACTAGAATCATCAATCAAATACATACAGAATATCACCTCTTTGAGATGGTAACTTCATCCATGAATTTAGGTGAAATTCATCCAGTTTTAAGGCAGTGTTGTGGCTTAACCAAAACCAGTATGGACAGACTACATGGTTCCAGGACCCGTCCTTGAGAAAGAAAGCCAGAAGATAGAACAAAGCAACAATTCCTCATTACACAGGCTTTACAAGTTTAACTAGTCAAATCAGGATACCTCTTACAGCTTCAAGTTAATATTAAATGCAGAACACCTTTATCTTTTCCCATATTTCTAAACACTAACTTGAAAATTATATTTGTTATAATTTTAATACTTCAATTTAATTACAAATGCTTGCCTGAAGTCCATTAGCTTTGATCCTGTAGTGTGCATATTTGGCTTTATTCTATATATGTGTTTGCATCAACCTTTGTAACCAAGGTAATAGTGCATGTAGAGCATTTAGTGGCATATCTAACATCTGACGTGTAGCTTGTTCTTACTCTTATCAACTCTACAGAGAAAAGTTGTACACCAGTTGCAATGTTTTATTGGGGTTAAATTGTTCTTAATATCAGCACACCTTAGATTTAAGCTAGTGAAAGCACATTAGAGATAATTGGAATTAAAGATAGTGATCACTCTCAGTTCTTGCAGGGGTTTGTCCTGAATTCTCAGACCAGGCCCTGAAAAAACACAAATGGCAATTTATGGCAAAAGTCTCCATCATCACAAAGAGCTTCATAGCTGTTTGCTTCCCAGAGGTTTAAGTGAACATTTGGAAAATCCCTGTCCAGGTCAGTGAGTGCCCTGATAAGATAGAAGATAAAGACCAAAGCATTAAATTTGACTTAGTGTTCCTCTGAAACCTCCTACAAGGTTTCTCCCTCATTGGTAGAAACAATGACTGAGGAAATCAAGAACACTCCTGTGCTAACAGAGGTAGGTCATCTTCACCAAAGAAAAAGGTGAACTGTTCATCAGCTCATTTCCTCTGTGAGGAAGGCACCACTAGCACAATCTCCATGCTGCCTGGATTCTGCTTAAAGGGTTATTCTTCAGCTACTCGTTTTTAAAAAGGGGAAACAGTAACATGGGAAAAGCTCAAAACTTTCACTGCATCTCCCTTTGTTTCTTATGTGAATGAAAGGAAGGCTGAAGTTCTCATAGATGCACTTTCTCCTGTGAGACTTTTCCTTGAAGATGGTTCAGAGAAGCCGTGACAGCCCTCTTTCCTCCAGCATAGCATACATTTCCACTCAAAGGCAGGACGCAGAGATGTAAGAAAATGGAAGACAAAGTTGCAGAAGGATTCAAAAGAAGTTTAGGCTTAATTTGAAGTTTATGGAGGATCATACAATGGCTTTATTTTGTACAAACCAGTTTCTGCATGCTGAGCACAGAATTTCAGCCTGTATCATGCCTTAGACCTTTACAAAGACCTCTTTCACCAAATGAAGAAAAACCCATGTGATGGCAAGAACTAATTTTCCCTCACAGAGGAATATAATTTCTCCCCTGCAACGCTAGGAGGAATCCAAGCTCAGAGAGAACTAACTGCCATTCAAACCAGCTAATCTAACAGTGAGGCAGACCTACCTGGAGGACATATTTTTACTCAAGGAGACATTGTGCTCTTCGTCCTGAAACAATACTTTCAGTAGCAAAGCAATGCTTTTTACATAAGTATTGTTACTGTAAGAAGGATCCTAAACCATGTTTCCTTAAGTATATTCAGTTTATCCCCACGACAACTTCACTCATAGAATTACAACAGTGGAATGAGCTGACTTTAATGGAAGATCTGCATTGAGCCTAAGGCTACATACAAAGCTAGTCTTCTCCAGACAGCCCAGCCTTTCCTCTAAAACCATTTGCAGTAGAGTACAAGTGAACCACTTCTTTCACTCTGTGACAAGGAGGGTTCATGCTGCCTAAAACATCTCCTGTGCTGAGCAGTCTACACAGTAGAGCTAAGAGGGTCCAGCTTTAGCCACCTCCTTGTTATTATACAGTCTGCCAGAATTGTGGGTATCATTTCACATCACAGCAGTAGATCCAAAAGCTCCATCCCACCTTTAGCCTAAGCACCAGAAAGTACAAAGGGTGCATAAATAACAGGGATTGCTGCCCAGTGCTCTTTTTAGAAAGTGGAAATCCCAGTAAACATTCTCTGGGCAAGGCATGAGCAGACACGAGGGGCAAGAGAACGTTTGGGCACAATCCCATCCCCTCCTGCAGGGCTGAGACTGGTGCCAGAAAAGCATGTACCAGGCACGTGTGTTGTGCATGCTCATGGCAATGCAGTCAAGCTGAACAGCTAGCGGCAAGCACGAATAGGAAGTCTTTATGGCCTTTGCATCAAGGAATGCAGAGGTTTATTTCGCATGGGATGGAGGGAGTTCCTCACTCCATAGCAATTCACAGATTATCCACACTGTTGTGGGTGATCACAGGGTTGCCACCATTGATGCCTTTTCACACTGTACTGTTTAACTCATCTTCTTTCTTTCTAGACATGTTATGAAAGTTCACCTGCTTGCATCCATCAAAAGTCTTTAAAACAGCATCAGGCCACTCTGAAATAAATGTAACTCCTTAAAATCGTATGTTCATCCACTCATGTGGTGTGCAAATGCTACAAGGTAAGGGATGAAATGCAGCACTCTCAGGCTTTGAGCTGAGATGTGCAATAACTCATCTGTAGGCAGCAACGCACTGTGGGCAGTGTGCACGTCTACTGAGGTCAGCAGAGGAGGCATTATTTTTCCAGTCCTATCAAAACAACACAGAAACCTGCCAATCACCGTGGTGAATAGGGGTGCATCCTGGAGACACCACCAGCACTGAAAAACTGCAGGATGCTCATGTGCCAAACATCACTCTTCACAATGGGACATCACCCTCATGGGCTGCACAGCTTTCTGGCATCCATCTTTTGCCTCCTTCTCTGAATGAGAGTACATTCACCTAACACGCTGCATCAGGTCTCCGCTCCAGCCAGCTGCTGTTTCAGGGAGCTGCCAGCAGGATTTTCACATTCATATTTTTCCCTCCCCAGATTGTCTCTCTTTGTTTGTGTTCCTCTTCTGACCATACAGTGTTTTGCAAAGCTTCTTCATCTCTCGGCGCTTCGGAATAAATTGAATCTTTCCCCTAACATGCAGTATACACAAGGACAGGTCTCAGGACAGTGTGAGACTGCCTGCCCTGGTAAAAGCAGAGGGGAGTGAAGGCTTCCAAGAACTCAGGAAGGGCACAAGGAGTAGCTGGCATGTTTCCAGGCCATGTCCATGTCTCCTACCTTCAGGAAAGGAGGCAGCCCCCGCAAGAGGAGCTGACTCAGAGCCCAGCAGCAGGTGCCATGTCCCCAGCAGCAAGGACAGGTCCCCCCACTTAGGGAGGGAAGGATGTGACATTACCAGTGCCCTCTCCTCTCTGGAAGAAAGGTAGATGGGTAGGGCATCATCTTGTCAAAATCGCCTTGTGATACGGGAGGACATGCCCTGAAATGCAGATCATTGCAGTGCTCAAGCTTCTGCCAAGTACCTGCAAGCTAGAAAGCTGCAAAGGTAGCTGAAGATAATCTTCAACTGTCCCTTTGCTTCTGGGTATCTGCTGACCCAGCCAAACCATGTCATGATGAAGGCCAGCACCTGAGAGTACTGAGGAAAACAGGAGGAAACCCTAGGTTGCCCAGAGAGGCTATTCACCTGCAGAAGGAAGCACATGCACCAAGTCTTTAGTCATCTGACTCTTGTCTTTTCACACAGTGCCCTTTCACATTTCCAGCACACTTTATAAAGAAAGGAAATGTTCTTCTGCAAATGGAGTTTCCCACAGTTGTCTTTAATTTCTCATGCCCTCTGGATAGGAGTTTTTATTTTTATTCTTAGCCGATTGAAGTTGTGCCTGAAATCTCAGACCCAAATTGCCCAATCAAGAAAAAGGCAAGCAAATTAAATCCATGCAAATAAGCTATTCTTGTTTTGTTATTATTTGGGTTGTTACCACATCCCATAGCACACTTTCCCATTAGCAGTGTTGGGAAAATGTCTTTTTAGCAGCCACTTGTGGGCCTGGCGTTATTTGTTTTGTTCCTAAATAGTATAAACATGTACGAAAGAAAGATAGGTAAATTGACAGGCAAATATCTGTTTATATCTCTGTATGACTCCAATAACTTTTAACATGCTTTAGCTTTATATACAAAAGCAAAACATCTGCTATCATTAAAGATTAATTTAAAAAAAAAAAAAAAAAAAACAACAGGAAAGAAGACATACTCTCCCATGGCAGAGAAAACAGATCATCCTTCTTGGTCTCAGGATGATGTCCCCATACCTCCTGACGCTGTCCTGGCAGGTGGGTAGGCAAACCCCTGATATTTAAAATCCCAATACAGGAATCATATGTGCACATACTACTCTTGGTTTCCCTTCAGGAATTACTCTTCCTATTTGATCTACCAGAGAAATTAATTGTTCTTGCAGTACCTCTGTCATCTACTGTCCTGGGGTACAAGAATGAAAGGAAAGAAATATAAAATAATCGTCAAAGGCAGTTTACTTTAAGCCCTGCAGCAATAAATCTAGCTTTTATAACCTAATATTCTTTTGCCTCTTCACACATTTCCATCTGCTGTTGTCAGCTGTTCTGCAGTTGCAAAAAGCTTTCATTCCCAACACTGCTGATCCTTTTCTCAGTCTCAGATGAGAGCAGGATTGGACTCATGAGTTCAGGGTCTGAGTGATTTCAATGGGAGAAGCATTCTCCTACTCTCAAAGAAATAATAGGAAATTCTTGCCAATACGTTTTGCAGAGGAAGGTAGAAATCCTTACTACTTCTACAGCACATCTGTCCACAGCAAAATCCTGTTGGCACCAAAGCTCTCTTGGTGCTCCTTTTCTATAACCACAAGGAGAGAACCGTGCAAGGCAGCAGAGAACCAGGTCAATTTCATCAGGGCATAGGCACATGGGAAAATAAAGACGCTGTAAAAAAGGAGGGAAGAGAAACTTTTCCAATTCTTTTTGCTTTTAATTCTTTGCAGTAGGCCTCATTCAGGGACACTTTCAGCAAGAAGGCACCAGGTGCTGTGCGAATGCATGGGCAGAGGTTCTACTTGTATCCACAGCAAGACCCAGAGACCTGAAGGAGTAGGGAGCCGAGCCGAGCTGCTGAAGGAGCCCGACTGAAGGTACCTCAGCAGGCCAGCCACTGAGAAGGGCACAATAGCAGCTAGATCCGCCTTCCCAATCCTGCACCCTACTTACCCTGGTGGGGCAGGACACACATCTGCGAGTCTCCTGTTTGGACTTGCTTAGATTTTGAGTAATGTTATCCCAGTGTTCAATAAAATGTGTCTTCAGGGAAATCTCACATGGGAAATAACTTGCCTGGAGTCAGAGGGCACAGGGCGGTGTGACTTTCCAAGCAACAAAAACTGGCTTCAGGTTTTAAAGACCTGAGATTCATCTACCTTTCTTCTCATACCGTGGACACACCTTGAATCATCACAGTAGCACAAAATTATAATTTAAAGGTCATGATCGTAACTAAGATAAAAAGGAAGGAAGATTAAGAAGTTATAAATTAGGTACAAGTATAAGGTGAGGCAGATGTATGCTCAGTAGAAAATACACATCTTAGACTAGAAACCAGTTGAGATGCTGGTTAGACAGAATAAATCTCCTGATAGGATTACACATTTTTTTAAAAAAAGCTTCTAAATCATGGCACTGTTTTATGAAAACTGCATGTGTATATAGAAAACTTTCCCTTTTTGATACAAAGTGACTGTTTATTTCATCAATGCTTTATTTATAGAGGTCTGCACTTGGCCTTACAAAACATCTATTCAAACACCAGTGACTCAGATTTTTGGGACTTTCCTGCTTGTCTGGGAATAATGTTTATAATACAAATGTCTAGTTAATGAAATGCCATTTTCTGCATGTCACTGACCTTCGTGTTCTGTAAGAAGCAGGGAAATAGTACCAGTCCTTCTCCTTTATACTTGGAAATACAGAATGACAATTGCAGTGTTTCATTAGCAGATGACAGTGACAGATTGTCTTTTGATCAAGTGCTACTTTTTCCGCACATGCTTCTGCAACCAGAAAAGTTAGTACATCATTTTCTAAGTTAACACACTGCTTTCCCTGAAGTAGTAAGACCCTTACTAGATTGAACTGAAAACTGTGCTTCTGAGGGTAAGGACTATCTTTTTTCCTCTGTTTTTACACTGCCAAATCCATTGGCTTGCAGAACAAAGGTGCTTAAGCATCACAGTAATATCTTATTATGATGTAAGCAATGACACTACATGAACACTTGAATTAATTACAAAAAAATATCAATCATCTAAATTAGGATGCTTCACAACTGGAGCCCAATTTCAGAGATGTGCAAAGAATAATTTTAATTGCTCCTGTCTGAGACAGGGAAGAGCCCCTTTTTGACTTATCCAGCAAGTGTTTCTCCCTATGGGTGAGAGGGATCTTGTTTGGGGGCTGGGATGGATGTGGTTGGTGCTTCTGCATCCCATTGTCTCTTTGAACACAGCAAATTACTACTGCCACCACTGCTCTGTGACAGTGAGCCCCACAGCTTCACCCCACACCACTGTGCTGTTTGTTGACCATGTTTTTGTTGACTGTAAATCTTCCATCTGCTAGTTTAATTTGTGCTCCTCTCTTCCTCCCCTGCTTCTTGTATCAGAAGAGGCAGCAGCCTTGTTAATTTTCTTTCCAGGACTTCATTGGCTTTTCCAGTCATGGATGCCAATTCTCCTCTTCTCTTAAATGTCTTCATATTTCACCTTTTTTAAAATCCTATCTCCTCTGACCCCTCATGTTTTCTGTTGGAGGAAGACCCTACATAAAGATGAAATAACACTGAAACAAACATTAGAATTCTTTTTACCATTTTGGTATATTATTGTTATATATCTTTATATATGTATATAATATTGTTATATATTTTTTTATATATAAAATAGCATATGCAGGTGCCTGGACAGATCCAGCATTGACACACACTGGGAGGAGGGCTGGCCACTGATCACACTGTGAGCAGAGCAGGGCGCTGGGTGTGCCTGGATTGAGGGGATGTAAAAGGGTTAGGATTTGTGGCAAATGCCTCAGAAGAATCAAAGGCAACCATAACTGATTTACAGTGAGATAAGACCTGGAATGTGGAATCATCAAATTTTCATACACTTAACATGAACCTCAAGAAGGACACATAGAACAGTCCCTGAACTGGGTTCCTCACAGCCCCTGCTCCCCTCCCAGGGGCCACACGTGTACCCCAAAGGTCATTCAATAAGAAATAGTTCCTACATACTCAACAGTAGCACAGCAGTCTCTGGGTTTACTTAGTTTTCCTAATTGCCTAAAGCATAAGGAATAGAAGCTAACTGTTCCACCCCCCGAAACTTCTCCTCTGCCAAATTGGGTTGTCATTGGCCAAAATGCTGAAGAAATATGCTGGGGGGAGGATATACTGATAAACAGACAGACAAAGAGGTAGCATCCTCCTTGAAGTACAGTTTCCACTGCAACCAGACCAAACAATGTTGTGAGATGTTATGCTGCAGTAGTGGGAGAAGAAAAGTAGCATCCAAGAAGAGGCAGCCCAAACTAGCAGCCCTGGCTTTGCTGCTGGATTAGTAGCCAGTCTTTACCATGGATAAACTGGACCCTTGAAAAACATCTGCTAAACACATAAATGAAATAAACTGACAAAGAGAAAGCCCTTTCTACACTGTTTCAATACTCATATTACTCCATATAAAAGAAGGTTGAAAACATTAGCACAGGCTAAATGGGCTACTTTATATTGTACACTGTTTTGAAAATAGCTTTATCTCACTCTTATGTTGTTAGAATTTCTCCAGTTCTTTCAGGAGAACTGAAAGGGCTTTCAGGAAAGGGTTTAAAAAAGAGGGAGTCTCTCAAATGTGTAAGCTATTAGTAGACAAATCTGTGTGAATACTATGCTAGACCGCGTGCTTAGTTTAATGAGTAGTTTGGTTTTACATTTCTTTCAACATATGGTAGAAGAAAGTGGCCATTAACCTACTCGGAATTTGCTGGTAAGTCACCTGTAACCTATGTAATGAAAATAACCACATGACTAAAAGCACTGAATGGACAAGGTTTCATCCATGCAAGCTATTTGCAGAGTTTTTTTACTATGTGCAGCATGTTACATGCATTCTTTTTGCTGGGCCAAAGACTGCTTACAAGCACTTAAGTGACAAGACAAATTCTGAGACAAATGCTGCTGATGGAGCTGCTAGATACAAACACTGCTTTGGTGTCCTTGCAGAGCTTGAATAAACAGCTGTAAAACCCACTAGGGTAGTATGGGAGCAGGAACCCCATGGGAAAATTTTAAAATAACAAGTTTTTTGTGAGGCTGTTCTCCTACTAGTAGTGAAACAATGTGCACTTAAATCTGCCAGTGCTTTCTGTGTTTCCATCAGCTTGTCTCCCATTGTTCATTATCCAATATCATTCAGCCTTATAACATCTGAACAAAACCAGGGCAGCAGGCATGACTGTTACTGCTGGTGATTAACTGCCTGGTCCCCGTCACCCCCAGGGAAAGCAGAGATTGAGCTCAGGGGAATTTCTCTAATTAATTTAAACCCTATAGGCTTCAAATATGCTTAACCAACTGCCGTCATTTGGAAGCGCAGTGCCATGAGCCAAAGCTGGGAACCCTGAGACGATGTGGATATATATACACAGCACTCACTGAAAACCTGTTTTGAGCATTCTTGTATTTTCTTACTACAAAGGATTTCTTGGGGGGCTTTCTGACACTGTCATTTATCCTCTTCATGCCTCCAGCTCTCTGGGGATGATATTTACCCCAGGAAACAGAGCCAGAGAAATGCTTCAGCGCCACTTATCAGCCTTCAAAATAAGGCTAGGGTAGCCCTGAGTTAACACACAGACTGGTGATGGCCCTCTGCACCATGTGGCAAAACCTTCCCTTTCAATACTCATTTAATACTCATTAATGCTAATCAGGCACAGTGACATTTATACACCTACACCAAGTACAGAATATACCCCATGGCATTTGGGAGGTAAATGATATTCAGCAATCTCCTTTAAGATGAAAGCCAAAAAAAAGTTATATTCTCCTGGCTACGCTAGAGCTTTCACTATAAAAGAAACTTTTGTACCTGCAACATGTGTCCCCTTTGCACCCTGTTGGGATCATACGGATGATAAATATTGCTCCTGACAGAAACAGGTTATTTGTAGCCTGACCAAGCAAGGAGTGAATTAATGCCCCAAAGCCATGAGTTATTTCTCCTTCATCAGACTGTCCTCTTCAGGCAGACATGAAATGAGAGTCCCTCGGCCCCAGCTGGCTGGAGGCTGCCCAGTGGGGGCCAAGGAACAGCTGCAGAGGGAAGGGGCATCGCTAGAAGGGGCTCTGGAAGCACCCAGGGGCAGCTGTATGGAGCCGCCACCCCCTTCCACCGTCCCCTCAGGACACCCCTGCAGCAGCCCCTGGCACCCCTGCCGCAGCACCTTCCCTGGGCAATGCCCACCATGGAGCCCACCTTCCTCATGCCTTGAATCAATCCAGGGTTCAATCCAGGGTTCGACCCCTTTGTAAAACCTGGTGCACATCCTTGTGCTGTACGGGGGAGTGGGGGGACTTCCAAAGCATAACTGTGAGACAAGCGTGCAACGCCACTGCGGCAGCTGGGCAAAGAAGGGTAACGTTCGTTAGGTTTGTTAATTATGGAAGTTTTGCAGCTCAGTGCTTAATATTGAACAAATTGCTGGTGTGGATCTGAACAATTACTGTCCGGATTGATAAATACCTCTTTAATTGGCAAAGCTTGCGTGAGATGAACTTTTAAATCACAGCATTTCCACACAATACAGTGTGAAATTTCTTCCCTTTTTTTTCTTTTAAATGAGTCACAAAGGACTTTATTTAAGATATATTGCTGTCTTCTTTTTAAGTGGAGTCAGAATGGCTGTACCATAGCCTAATATTGCCAGTATTTGGTGCCAACACTTTGATCCATACACATGAACTGGATATAGACATAAGAGCTTACTAAACAAACTGGACAGAGTCCCAGTGGGAACACTCAGAAATGTATTAATCAAAGTCAAGCTGCAGAGCAAATTGAACCAGTTCATTAATTATGAAAATACTCTCAGAAAGTGACACGTTGTTAACTGTGTGGATACTTAACACATTTGAATCTGTAGACTTCTCTCCATACATGCAAAATTTAGTTACAAACTGAAGTTTTCTTTTTTCTTTCTTCTTTGAATTAAAAAAAAAAAAAAAAGAGCAGTATAAATACCATGTGGATATAGCTACACACAGCATACTTATTGCAGAAAAGCAGCTTTGCAAAGGTGGGTGCATCAAAGAGTCAGGAGACCAAAGAAAAAATGTTATGGTCAGCAATTTTGGGAAACATACCCTTGAAGGGAAGAGCAGACAACCTGTCAGCGGTACTGTAGAAAACGGTGAGTGTCTACAAGCCAGCACAGGTGATTGCACAGGCCTCCCAGCAGAGCCATCTACCCAAGCTGCTGAGCTCTTACACCCCACGCTCAGAGACAGGGAAACATGAGGTCTGGAAATGCAGGCAGTGGACTGGGCAGCCAAGGATTGGGACAGGCAGAAAGAACAAAGTGGAAAATGTTGACATTTCCCTGGAGTGTCCCCTTGAATCCCCCATCCTTCTGTCCACTTTGGAAAGGGTCAGGTGGAGCTGAAGAGGGAGCACCAGGAGGGTGACCAGGCGCCTGGGGAGCCTGGGCAGAAGAGAAACTAGAAACTTGCTGGCATTACAGCAGGAAGGAGTAGGATGGCTCACAGGGGTGCCCCCTCCACCCACACCAGAGCACCCCATGGTCCAGCAGATCGCATGACCCTGGGCCAGGCTGCTACCAGGCATCCATGTCCCCAGGCACAGACTAACCCCTGTGCTTACGCTGCCTCCCCACCTGGTCCTCACCAAGGCAATGTGGGCACCGAAACCCAGAGGGGTGCCTCAGGTTAGCCAGCTTTGCCTGTTTTGAACCAAAACTATCCTTGAACAGCGGCAATTACGCATATGTGAGATGCAGAATGAGTTTTGCAGCAGTTGGTAAGTCACAGTATGCCCCTCTGCTTCAGTCACTTCACCTGTAAAAGACAAAGAGCAACACCATCTTTGTAAAGCACCACACACCCTACTGATGACTAATGTATATAAAAACTATAAAAAATACATGATAACCCCACCTTTATAGGCTCTTTATTGGCTTGGGGAAAAATGACATAAGAGAGAAAAAGTTCATTACTTTGTTTTGTATATGAAGTATACAAACTTCATAGGCAAATGTGTTCAGTTGCTTGTGTTTCATAGATTCTGTTACCTTTAGCAGACCTCTTAAATAAAGACCAGACACCCACAGATTACAGGCTAAAAACAAATGCCAGTCAATATTGTTCCCTTTTTCCCAGCAATGGAAGAGAAACAGTTACCCCCAGATTAAATGCTGGAGAAAAGTGGTTAATTTTTAGGGGATCTTTTGCTGAATATGGTCTCGGACCCAATCACAAGAGAGAACCTGGGATTCCCAGGAGGGAGGCGAAGCACATTTTCTTACAGTCCCCTCAGAAAAGGAGAGCAATGTGAGCATGCCTTATCAAATCCTATGAAGTAAATCATACTAGTGTTTGCATGCTGGGATTACCAGTCCCATGGATGCTGTGATTACCAGCTCTATAATACATACTTTTCCCCAGTTTACTGGTCTTTAGCACTTCTGTACATCATGGACTTTAAAAAAAAAAATAAAAAAAGAAGACCATGATTTAAGATTTTTCTTGCCTTTCAGACCATTTCAAATAAACTATCTTTCTAGTGCAAGAAAGAAGAGATAAATTATATTTCTAGGGTAAAGAATAGTGATAAATTAAAAGATTCAGATACCCCAACTGAGCGAGCTTTTTCTGAAAATAGCTGGTTTTGAGAAAAATACAGAACATGTTTTTCATCAGACACATACAATTTAGTTGAAAAAGTGAGTTTCATTCAAAGTTTTCAGATTTATTCTGGGTATTTTCTGCCTCTTCTCAAGGTTTCCTCTGAGTCCTTCTCTTTTCCTCTTTTTTTCCAAGTTTCCTGCTGCCTATCATGATTTGCCCTGGTCAGAGTTGTTTATTCTTTTTCTTCTTTCCCAGACCCCTGAGAGCAAATGGCCACTCAGGTATTTCTTGTTTTAGGAAATACACTCACTGAAAAAGTGCAAAACATTTT
This sequence comes from Phalacrocorax aristotelis, assembly GCF_949628215.1. Lineage (NCBI taxonomy): Eukaryota > Metazoa > Chordata > Aves > Suliformes > Phalacrocoracidae > Phalacrocorax > Phalacrocorax aristotelis. The sequence goes on along the minus strand of NC_134276.1, from coordinate 101,588,515 downwards.
CAACATGAGAACATGTAAGAATGAAAGAAAAGCACTAACTGACATGCCTTAGCGTTTTTTATAGAAAGACTCAGCCTCACTTCAACTAATTTCAGCCTTCCAGGAGTTAGACATATAGTGAGCCAGCCATTTGGGCTTCTTTTATAGTCAACACAGACAGGCATGTGCCCAGGTGGATTCATCCTCCTGATCTTAGTCACCTCTCCTAGGATGGGATGAATCATGTTTGCTAGAGCTGGGAAGGCTTAACTGCTGGCTTAGATTAAGCCCAAACCTTGAGACAGCCAAAGTTTGCTGGAGAATTTCCACCCACAGTGAATATACACATTATGAAAAATATCACTGGTTTTGACACAAAACATTCAAGTACACTTTAGCAAAACATGTGGGCATTTTAACTGCTAAGTCTTTGTTTCTGTATTAAATCCAAAATTGCTTACATAAATGCTTTACACCATGCTTCCTAATTTTTTAAAATTGCTCTGTAACTGTTACTGAAATTGTATGTTTTCATCGCCAATTCAAAATTAAGTTTAAAGTTAAGAATTCAACATTTTCAGTGAAATAAAATTTACTTTTGCACAGCTCTGTTGATTATTTATTATTCACCAAAGTACTCCACTGATTTCAAGATGTATCACTTGTATACAATCTGTTGATATGGGAATTATTTCAAGAAAAGGGCATGATTCAGCAGTTTTAAAAAAATATTTGTCATATATAAGTCTAATGGTACAGGAGTTACCAATTGAGACACTAAGCAAGCTTTGTTTAAACTTTGATGATTTCTAGCTTTAAGGAGCACTTTTGTTCAGGGAGTACCTGAATATTACTTCCACAGATATCTGGTGACTCCAAGGTAGAGAATAGTGACCACCTTTTGCCTTTCCTATGGACTAGTCAGATGAAAGAGGATAGCTAGCCCATCCTCCTTATATGACCATAACCCATTAGCCCAAAATTATCCTGATACCCAAACAACTGCAATATTCTTGCAAAACCCCTTTTCTAAAACTGTAGCAATCAGCAATTAAAGAGACTGTTCAGTACATCTAGTTTTTATACATTTAAGTATAACTGCTTTTATCCACCAGTACTGGGAAGCAGTCACACAATGGGAATATTAAACATGTTTTACTTGGGAAGCCTCTGAGAAGAAAGGTCTTAGGAGAAATAACTGACTCTCCAGCAGCCTGGGGGAAGGCGAGAGGTCCTCTGGTCACATTGCGGAGCTACCTTACGGTCATGCCTGTTGTTCCTCATGGGCCATGTGCGGGTCCTAAGCAGCAAAGGCTGTTTGCCTAAATCCTTGTTTCCACAGAGGAAATAACATTTCCCAAAATATCTGAAGTGTTAAAAATTAAACTAAAATTTTGGGCGATGGGGTAATCTACTTTGCTTAGTAAAGTCCATTAATATGAAAGGACACAGCTCATGAAATTAGGAGAGTGGGGTTTTTTTTATTGATAACATTTATAAACTGAGTGAAATAACTCTTTAAGTTGTTACGGATATACCTATAAAGCTGTATAGTTGAATCAGCCACAACCACTACTAACATGGATACCTAGCAACATCTAGTGACTAGATCAGGCTAATGCAGGAAAATATTAGGAATGAGCTCCTGCACAAACACACTTATGGCTCAGACTGGAGCTAAAACCCTGGTCTTACGCTCTTGCTTCATCAAGGTTTTGTTCTAGCTAAAAGTCATTCCATTCTTGCATAAAATGTACAAGGTTTAAAGCAGCCATTTTCTTTAATCAACTTTCAGGTTTTGACAGAAAATTCTCTCCATAAAAAAAGGGTTCCTAAATCCCACACAACCAAATGGGTCAAAAAAAAGCATGTGAACTTATTGGAAACTGTTGCTACCTTAATAAAAAATCTGCCTAGCATACCCTGCTTTTAAGCAGCAGTGATGGTGTAGAACCACTGAGATCTCCGTGATATGGACTGAGAACTACACTGTATCTTTATTTAGGAGTTCAGAATTTAATATATAACCTATTAAAACATAGGCAATAAGATGTTTTAAGCAATATGTTTAACAGATGGTGGCTACCCTGACTGTGTGTATGGGTGCTGGAATTATATGTAAGCAGCAGAACTCTTCTTTTTTCTTTTTTTCTTTTTTTTTACTTTTTAAATATTGTTTTTATCTGATGGAAAATGTAAATGAAGGCAGAAAACATTCTTCTGCTTTTTTTTTTAACTAGGTCCACTGATCAGCTGTTCCCCATATTAACTTTATCAAAGACCCATGGGGAAAAATGTGCAATTCCCTGGGTAAACAAATTACTGGCAGAAAGACAAAAGTGGCAAATTTGTGACTGTGTACGTCAGCAATTTCAGCTATAAATCTCTGGGGCCTACTTCTGAATTTGTTACACACCCACAAACCTAAGACTTTGTCGACTTTCAAAAACTAATCCCAACTAAGATGGGATGTAAATTTAAAGCAAAATAGCCCTTCTTGGATACCACCACACATATACAACTCTTGGCTCAGAATAACAACATCTTGTTCTCGATGAATTAGTGGTTTTCAAATGACAATAACCTTTCAAGGATGGCTCTCCCAGAAGGAACCCGAACACAGCCAGCAAGTTGCCTGGGGCAGACTGATCTATGAAAATCCCAGAGGCAAGCCACAGGGAGCCAGACTGGGAATACATCCTCTCAGCATGTGACAAATTCTTCCCTCCCAGCTTCATTGCCCCATTGCACTCCTGGATGTTGGAGGTCTGGCCACAAACATGGTTCAGTCCCTGAGATATGTAAAAGGCCCCTGACTCTGCTTCACGCCATGAAGCCAGAGTTTCCTCTGGGTGATACAAATGTCTAAGCCTCTTCCCAGGCCTCTACATCATCTGCAAATACCCCCAGGGACAACTGCTTCTTACCTGTTCTTAGAAACTGCAACTAAATGAGCAGGGCTTGTCTGCTGGCTTTTCCACTACCCTTTTTTTTCTGCCAAATCAATCCCAAAATGTGAGGCAGGAAGAAGATATGGAGTAGAGTAACTCAAAGTTGAGGACAGGCACAGGCACACAATGAGGGTTTTTTGTGGGGGTTGGCTCTTTGTATGGAAAAATTAGAAGTGGGCATTCAATTCAAACGTGTTGAGCAAAGTGGTTTCCTCACATGGCTAATGCTTGGCTCATGTTGTTTCCTTTCACTGGCCTTCAGTGAGTTTCTGCTTCTTCCCTGCGTGGTAACTCATTTCTCAGTCACGTTTCTGTACAAAGACACTAAAAGACAAGCTGATTTCTCCACAGTATAATCATGGCAAGGTTTGTGGTAGGAGCCTACTTTGGAAGAGTTTTACATTCGTACAGGAGACGAATGATACGAATGACTCTCACATTGTCAGCCAGAAGGAACAGAGCCAGCTTTGTGTCCATCGCTCATGTAGGACCTACCTGATTGCAAGGCAAATACACACAGTAGTTGCATATGGGTAGCACGAACAGAACAAAAAGCTCAGGTGGCCCCAATATCATCAGGCAAGAACAAACGTCTCATGACCCAAACCATGCAGGTCTGCACCCACCAAAACCCAGCGCCCCAGCAGTGGCAGAGGAAGGGGACAAGGCAGCAGCAGATGGGCCCCTTCTCACTCTTACCTGAAAGGCAAAGCAAGACAAAGGAGAGAAAGGAAAGGATTTTTTTAAAAGAAATTTTCTGGCCCCCTTGAGGAAAAGCTTGAAAATAGGACACCCAAATGGTGTAGCTGCAGAAAGCAAGCAAAAGGAGTCCAAAATGTTTTGACTGTGGTATTTTTTTATTGCTCTGCAGAAAGGAAAACTAAAGTACTTGATAGTTACATGCCTGATATTACAAGATTGCTACTTCAGTGGTGTACAGGAGATACTTTTCTGTCTAGCCTTCCTCCCCTCCATGGGTCACCCACAGTCTACCCCCAAATTTCCAAAACCACCCGAAACAGCCTGCTTAGCCACAGGGAAGATTCCCCTTCAAGAACAAAGCAACCTGTACATTGCTATCCAAAATAGTTTCTGCTCCTTGAGCTTCTCCACAGCTTTGTTGTTGGAAATGTATCTTGTTCATTCACATAATCTCTTTCTTTATCTAGGCGTAAAAAAAAAAATGACAGCCTGGGAGAAAAATGAGATCTTGGAAAGCAGTCTGAGGCCAGATTGTCAGTGTTGTGTGGATGAGTTGAGGTCAAAAACATCTTGTGCCAGACCACTAGATATCCTTAAACTCAGGCATTGACAAGACACAAAAGTATTTAGGGTCTGTTCCAAAGACTCGCATTACCCTCCATCCAATGGGTGAAGCGCTGATTTTCCCAAATGACGTGCGCTATATATATTTCTAAAGGTGAATGCATAGCCTGATTACCACCTGTGTCATGGGGACTTTTCCTTCCTGACCACATGAGGCAGCTCATTAAATAATTATTGATCTTTCTAATTCTGGGTGAATGGAACAGAAAACTTCCCAGGAAAATTCATTTGACTATTTAAATGAATTTCCTATGACCTTCTGAACACATGATCTTATAAATAATTTTACTGGCAAATATGCTCACCAAGATAGCAGGATATATCAGAAAGCAAATTTACATCCACAGCCAAGAGTGGCTGCACCAGGAGCCCATCACCAAGAGGCAGTCAGGGGACGCAGGACTCCAACCACACACTGTGCTTGGTCAAACCAGGTACAGCTTTGGGTTTGGAGTCTGCTCCTGGAGGGACAACTTGCATTTCTGCCTGCAAACCCTGACTGCGGGACCAGGTCACCTGCACACGCAGCCCCTCACACCACAGCAGGAGTCCCATCTTACAGATCATTGGGGACCTCCACCTGCTTCACAAAGAGCAGCGTATGGCAGGGGCAGCACATTACTGCTGCCCTTTTGACAGCAGCCGAGCCTCTGACAGACGCTAAACACTTGCAGAAGTGCCCACCAACCCAACACGGGGCCATCCTTCACAGCTATGGGTAGAGGGCCCTTGATAAAGATCTGGAGGACTGGGCGCTGTGGGACCACAGGACTTTGACAGCACACTGATCTGCACCAGAGGCTCTCCCCGTCACTCTCTAGTGCCTTCTCACAACTGTACAAGTCCTTTCATGTACACTCTCTGCTTATATATCCAAGATGATACTACAGCCTTGACGTCCAGCCTTGACAGAGAGCTCTAGAGGTTCCTTCTGCACGTCTTTGCACATCTGATGAGGGAACCAAGTCCCTCCAGTCTCCAGAAATTTCTAAATATATGAAGGAAGTTATTCTGGGGCATTTCTGTTATGATTTTACCCAGAGATTACTCAAAACCAAAGGCTGACTAGTCTGCCAGTTCAGATGAAACTCCAGTTTTGGAGAGTGGGAAGATTCCCATGGGTATTTCACTATAAAAAGCAGGCTCAAAAATATAACGAAATGAAAAATTCAGGTAAAAGAAGTATCTATGAAATCTAATTATTACCATGCACATGAGATAAAATCTCTCTGTTAATCTACCTATTAAATAATGTATCTGCCACAAAATTATATAATCCAACAATGTAGAAAAGAATAAAGAGTTATTTTTTGTAATTCTGGGGAGCAGGAAGGTGACACATCTCAAACTCTTCCAGACAGATGCTTTTCTGATAACGTGAGGATATTCACGAACCTCCTTGCAAATGCTGTGCCGTATCCACATGTGCCAATTTTCATTCTTTCAAAGACTTCAGAAGTCAGGCTTAGTGCATATGAGTGCAGCCGATGCCTTTGATTGAGGATATTGTTATTACTGAATGCAATTCTGTCACATTTGCTCATCTAAATGCAACCTCTGAGGAGTTATCTGCACACAAGCTGCTTTGGAGAGTGTGCAGCACAGACCTTTCCTTTTTGATATTACATGTGTTTGTTCTCTTGAAAGGCTTTTAGCCCTGAGGTAAGGATTAGACAATAATTTAGCAGCCTTAAAAGACATCATAAAAAAATAGACTCAACTGTCATCTTCAGAAGAAAGAGGCCTCATTTGGTTTTCAAGGGTGTTGCGTTGCTTTCCACACTAGGGTTACTGCTGCTTAAAACAGATGCAAAACAGAAACATTTCAGCAAAGTGAGTCATTCTAGAAAATCCACTGCTGTAATGTCATTGCAATAGTTGCTTTTTTAATCCAGTGCTCATCACACATCTAATTTGCAGTTCACCTGAACAACAGAAAAAAAAAAAAAAAAAACGTTTTAGCCGACACACTTTGAACTGAAGCACCAAAATGGAGCCCACAGCATCACCAGCCTAGGCATCAAAACCAATTCACATCCAGTCTGGAAATCAAAACCAATTTGTGTCGATAGTCACTCCCATTGTTCTGGACAGAACTCCCACCCACCACCACACCAGCCAGTGTGCAGTTGCATCATCTCAGCAGCCCTCTGGAAAATATATGCTCCCTTCTAGGACAACAGAACTGCGCAAGTTAGAGGGCAAGAACACAGCAGTGTGCTTTTTTCTGGAGTACTGACTTTCTGCCACAGCCCCTCAGGTGACTGTATTTCCCTTTGCACAGCAGAGATGTATTGCACAGCCTTCTCCAGACAGTGTTGGTGGTGCAAAGGGTGCACTTTTACACAGTTCTTACACACACAGCAGCACAGGCAACAACAACCCTGGTATGTCTGCAAAAACAGGCTCAGGTTTTGATGCGTATGAAATATTGATATGAAATAACAATTTGTACATTAGAAACAGCAATTAGTGCAAGAGAAAATGTACTGGGTTATATCCATGATGTGCCAAAAAATGGTGTTATAGATTAAATCAGTCATAAGTGTAATTAATGCCCAGGTTTGATGCAGAGGCATGTAAAAAAGCTATTAAGCTCATTTATGGAACCAGGCAACTCAAAGTGTGAGAGCACCCACTGTTGGTCAAAGAATTGGTATAGAGCTAGTCCTGAGTAGAAACCATCTGGGCTTAAAGGCATTTGGTTTTGATACAGAAAAAAGAGAGGTTAGGCTACTGATCAGTGGAGTTGGCTTTTCTTTTTCTCTCTTGCTAGGAATTTCAAGGAGGCAATAGCAGAAAAAATCTGAAAAGCTAACAAAGAAGACAGCAAGGAAGCACCAAATACAGGAGCTGTGGCAGCATGGTGCAGAGAAACAGCAGAGAGAGTAAGTTTTTAAGGGAAACGCTGTCAGAAAAGTCTTGAATCTGTTGCAAAGATGCTACTCTTGCTTGATCCAAAGACACAAGACATTGATTCAAGCCTCAGCTTCTAATAGAAAACACCTGGTGGGGCCCAAACTACTTCACAAATGCTTGAGTCCAAAAGGGGGATAATAGGATATCCTCACCAACATTTGGGAGCTGCTCCAGAGCACTATTTTTCAGAAAACATTGCTCTGAGCATTGTAACAAAGAGATGGACATCAACTAGGTGACAAAGTTAGAAAGCTTGTCTCCCTTGGATCCTCTTAGTATTGTCACGGGGGACTGACAGGCTTTAAATAGGTTCTAAATGAGCTCAGCAGAGACTCAGGCCATGGTGTTCCAGTTATTATACCACTGTGGTTGCAGTTTGACATGTCATTGACAAGGTTTGCAATGAAAGATATATTTCATTTCATTCTTTCTCACCAAAGAACAAGGGGAATCCATTGTGCAAAAATCACTGGTTCTTCCTCAAAGTTCAGCCATCTTCGAAACAGTTGATCAGACAGCCTAAACTACAGTTAAGTCCTTTTAGCCTACAACAGGATAAAGATTTGCTTGATAATGTTGCCACATTTTACAGCTAATTACATTGTTAAGTATGTTCTGCTGCAATACTGCTGGGAGGAAGAAAGAGAACCTCCTTGAATAACTCAAGTTGGAAGGACCCTGGGAGCTTCCAGCCCAACTTGTCACTTAGAGCTCAGGCTGGACACAGAAACCAGCGTGTGATTCTTTGGTCAGTACAGACACTAATCATTGCCACAGAACAGCACCCTGCAAAAGAGACCAGAATGAGTCAAAACAACATCACTCTGCAATTAAATACATGGGAAAATATGTGGGGAAGTACCAAGCTAGGCTAGGCTAGGCTAGCACAGCATAGCACAGTACAGAATTTCCACGGAATTCTCCAATTGCTAAGACATATCGCCAGAGGGGTTTGCTGTTGTTGTTTTTAATTTTCAAACACTGAGCAAGAAAAAATAATGAAGCTGCAAAGTAATCTGTCAAGCAAGTACCAGGGATTTTTATTTAGGTCTTGATGTTTGGCCCCTACAAATTCTAAGGAAATAGGAAGTATATACGCCAATGGGCGTGCCCCCATCGTCTTTGGAGAGAAGCAGGATCATGAAGAGGACTTTAGTGTTGACTTGCCTATGGTTTAACATGAGTAAACAAACGTGAACCTGGATGGTTGAGAAAAGCCATAGATATTTATGTTGAACACAGGGCAAAGGAACACAACGTAACTGTGTTTGACCAAAAGCTCAAATGTGTGATTTTGGAAAGTACTAAATAAAATGAAGTCTCAAACACTGCATCTTGGTGAGGGCAATGTGATATTAATATCAACACAGACACTCATGCCAATACCTCACACAGTGACACATAACTTAGAAGCTTTGGAAAGAAGTACCCTGACTTCCGCAGACATTAATTAGTCAGGGCTACCATAGTTATCAAAAGGAAGACTGGAAGTTCATTTTATCTTGCATCATAGTAGATAAACGGCATTATTTATAAGACACTGGAAAACTGATCATACATCTGAAAAGGGGGACAGGAGAGTGACTCTGGGCCCATTCAAAGCCCACTCAAAGCAGTAAGGCTACATATCAACAACCTGTTCGGTCTTTCATGACTGTATAAGGCTGAAATCAGTGGGAGGCTTGGACCTAACTTTAGAGGTGCAGGTTATGCTGCATAAGGTGGATTTATCTGAACATGCAGTTCGATGAAAAGTATTTGTAGACTATTTCAAAGCAAAATTACTCCACTGGCATTACAGGAGAAAATTGTTCTCATTTGAAAGTATATAGTATGCTCCTTTAGAGGATTATTTTTCAATTTGCAATTGCAAGAAGATATATAAACTGAAGTTAAAGTGTAAGGTGAGGTAACAAAAAAAGGAATAAATAAAAGAAAGTTTTAGGTTAGATGTATCCACCAGCTTACCACATACTACTGACACAGGAATGGAGATAGTTGGAGGTTAACAATGGAAATTACTTTAAAAAAAAAAAAGATTATTTTATTAGCCTGATGAGGATCTCCAGTGCACATAGTAACTAGACAAAAGACAACACTTAGTAACATATAGAGTTATGAACTTGAGGAGCTGGTCGTAATACTCTAGCTGGAGCTGACAGTCTTCTGGCTCACACACTACATGATATAACCTGTCTTCCGATACCTAAAGAAATTAGTTTTGCTCTCTGCTGTGTAAGGCGCACATCCACCTATTTGTGTGCAGATATATAGATGATGATATGAAGCCTGCTGAAATTTGTAGGAAGGCTCTTATTCACGTCAGTGGAGCTTTGGATCAGTCTGTAGCTGACAAGAATTTAGACTTCATATAATGTTATGCATTGGCATAGCTGAAGATTCATATATTTCCACAATAAGCAGCCAACACCAACCCCCTGAAATATATTTATCAAATCATATCTTTCCTATGACACCACTGCTTTTGTATTTTTTGTGTTTTATTTTATTGCTGATGCCTTTTTCTTCTGTATGACTCAAACTAATAAACTAACTGCCATGTTGGTAATAAAAGCTCAGAGTTGGAGGCACCCCATTAGCACACTGTCCTGACAGATCAGGGCAGCTTTGCCCCCCAGAGAGTATTTATGGAAGAAGACTAAAGAAGCACACCTTCACCCTTTCTTCTTCCCTGAGAAGAAAATATCCATCTGGCCTGGCAAGATGTGGGCACTAAACTTTACGAAAATCTTATTACAATGAGATGGGAAAGCTGCTATTATTAGTCACATGAACATTACAAGACAGACATCTAAACAAAATTGGACATTTTGATTTTTAAACCAGGATTAAAATTAGTTTTCAGTGATTATGATTCCTGGCACAAAGTGCTCCAAACACTGTAGCAGCATGTTTTTTCTTTCATTTCATTTTTAAAGCATCTAAACGAGATTTCATCATGACTGCATAGGGTAAACACAATCTTAAGTTAGCACTTAGGAAATGGTCTTTGTTAAATTGTAATCTCTTGAGCTTCACTCTATATTCTAGCTGTCATTAGAGAGATTAAAGTGTACCTTTTCTGTGCCTTGTTTATTTTAAACATTCAGGATTCAAAACCATCTAAAAGGTAAGATTTACTGTACCAAAACATAAATGCATGGTGTTGTCTGAGGGAGACAATGAAAGTCTCTGTATATGCTGCCACTGGTACGTTAACCCCAATTTTGAAGTATCCCACATGTTTATTTCAGCCATCAGAAGCCTTCTTAATTTACAAGAACAGTTAAGTTCACTTGTTATCTAGACTTTTCTTTCTTTTTTTGGGGGGTGGGAGATCAGAATTTAGCTGTATATTCAGGCACGGAAGATACTGGCTATAGTCACCAACATGAGCGGTGCAGCAATGAAAAACAGGGCTTCAAAATCATGGCGGAGAGATTATATGATCCCAGACTGGTCCTCGCACTTCAGAACGCCACCTGCATCTCTTCTTCTGGGGAACCACCCACACCTTTTACTCTGTCATTGGCCCAGATCAAGGGACCCTCTCCAGAGTCCCAGCCCTGCCTGCGGGCAGCCCATGCCACCCCACAAAAATGGCTCCATGAGTTTGTGGGGAGATCAGATATCCCAGGAAGAGGCTGTGCCCTGCAGACACACTGGGGCACCACTGGCCTTCAATCATGGGGCACACACATTGCTCAGCATGCATTTTTCTGGCCTACTGCCAAGGGAAAACAGCTGTGCACAAACCCTGGGAGAGTTCATGGGTGGTCCCCTGTTCAAGTAAATCACCCAGCTTCCCCCACGCATTTGGTATTATCAGCATGGTGTTTGTTTCTCTCGACTCACCAGTGCTGCTCTTCCATTTGGGAGCTGCACTCGCCCCCTCCATGTGCTCTTACGGGTCATTTCAGACTCTCTGGGTCTCCCCACATACTTGCTCCCCTCACAGGTGCTGCAAGCTTGCACATCCCCACTGCTCCCTTTCTAATGGTGTCAGCAAGGCAGGCACCATGCATGTCCACACACCAGCAGAGACTCACAGTCCGGGTACCTTCTGCAGGGGAGCGCACAGCATCAAGGGGTCTGGCTGCCAAAGCAGAAGGACTCTGAAGATGCCAAAGTCCATGCTACCATGGGGAAAATTGCAAAGAAGCTTAGAGAATGCAGGGAAAACTGGCATACAGGAAGGGAAAAAGCTCAAATAAAGTATTGAAAATCCATGGGTAAGTATAGACTAAACAATGAGGACCCTAATATTCTGAAAGATCAGAGAAAGGCAAGAAAAGATTAAACAAATAAAGCTGAAAGATGTTAAGGAGAGTATATGAATAAAAAAATTAGAGAAACACAGTGACACTTAGTGAAACAAGGTCTAAGGAGTGGTTAGTTTAGGGAATGGAAAAATTCATTCAGAGTTGATAGTCATAGCCCCAGGCAGAGCCCATCACCATTGAATGAGGACTTTATATCACACCTACACAGGCAATGCTGCACACTGCTTATGCAATGATGAGTCTCTGAGATCTTCTCGTGTACAGGCTTCCCAGGAAAGGGTCATGCATACACCAGATGCAGCATCCATTATTATTAAGTTATACAACTAGAACAGACACCTGAAAAAGGACTTAAACAAAATGGGCAGTGAGGTTTGCAGACAACAGTCTCGTAAGCATAAGGCATGTTGTAAACAGCCAGACTTGAGGCAGCTAATGTTAATAAATTCTGGAAAATTGTTTACATGGTCATTTTATGCCAAATGTAAGTGTGGAGGCTGAGGTGACACCCACAACTCCCCACCATCTACCCAGCATCCTCCATAGCAATCTCCAAAGCATGGCAGAAGGGAACATCTGAAAAGGAGGAAGACTTTGTTAACATCTGGTGGAGAGAGGGAACCAAGACACAAGCTTTAGAGACATTTTGTTTATGCTCAGAGGGATTTCTGTTTAAAGAGGACACATACCAGAAAGTGGATTGTATGAACAGATGGAAGTTTGAGTTGACAAACTGCCCCTGAGCATAGCTGGGGTGAGTAGTTCGCACACCATCAGCTTCCAGCACTGGGTACGACCACCACAGCCCATAGTCTGGAAATGTGCTAAAAACCCTGTTCAGTCCATGATGTAGAAGAAGATATTTAAAGGTCTTCGTTGGAGAAGAAATTTGTTCACTTTGTATCTTGTATGCATTATTGTCAAAAAAAAAAAAGATTAAAAAATTATAGAGCTGCAATGGTGCGCGAGCCACAGCTAGCAGAATAAGGTGGAGCCAGGAGCAGAGCAAGATTGGTTAATCTGTCTCTTGGTTTGCTACAGAACTTGACAGACACCTGAAAACTGATGCCTTATAGACTTCCTTTAAAATTGAAACCTGTCCTTTTTTTGATACCAATCAAGTCCTGGAAGGAGGGTTACACAAATTCAGATATTGCAGGATTAGAAACAGACATTTGTCAGAATACATTAATCCATGGTTTTCTTTTGAGCCTCAGTTTTAAGCAGCTGGTTCTGGCTTGGACAGGCAATGTCCTAAAATATAGTCACTCTGCGTATACAAAAATAAAGCTGTCTACCTCTGAAGTGATACACTGACGAGGATGTTGAATGAGAAGAATCTCAGAGGGAGCTATGATTTTACTCTTTTAGTGGGAAAAGCATAAAGCATTTTTGTCATAACAGTGTTATTTCTCATTGCACTTGTGTATTCTTATTCTGAGATTTTACTAATAAGAATGATAAATTGCAAATAATTTTCTACTCTTGAGATATTTCAGAAAAATAACTGACATTTAAAATCTGCATGCTTAGCAGGTCATTAATTACTTCATTTAAGAGTTGACAGGTCTCATGTCATGCTATACGCTGTTTTTCAAACTGTCACACCCACACTCTGCCTAAAAGCTGTTGAGTGTAAGCGTCATCATTTATAATGCAAAAAGGGTATCATTGATTATGTCCTGATTATTCATCATAATGCTTTCTTTCATGTGTACTTAATCATTGCGGTTTCTTGGAATATGCGAACCTTTCAGACAAATCTTTCTACAAAGCAATCCAAATAGTGCTCTGAACTGACACCAGCTGGGTAAATAGGGCTCAGGACTTCAGGAACAATGCAGCAGCACAAACCCCACCTACAGCCGAAGAAAGCCAGGGGGGCTTGGGAAGGAAGGACATGTGGGGTCTGCAGAGCTGAGTTCTGACTTCCACTGCTGAAGCAATGCATGGCCCCAGGACCAGGTTTGCTGTGATGCCTTCAGGACAGCTGTGGCAAACAGAGCCCTCTTTGTACAGGTAGCCAACGAGAGCAAAAGCATCACAAAAATGTAACAGTGAGATCAGGTAATGATTTCCACTGAAAATTTACTTCATCACAACTATTAGCATGTGATTTTCTAGGAAAACCTGGTGAAGCAGCAAAGTCCATATGCATTTGGCCTTCAAAGAGAAAGCACCATCCACTAGCAACTGGCTCAGAAATCATACTGCTCGCCTCCTGAGGATTCCTAGAAGGTTTCTTTTACAGAGGAAGTTTACCAGGGTGAGCATTTCCAGAAGTCACAGAAACATACACTAAACGAGAAAGATAAACTATCATGTTCTAGGGCTTTACCCACCAAGACAAATATAAATGCTAAATACAAACATCTGACCTGTAATTAACTAATAAATGAAAGCTGCCCACTATATTTCTAACTATAAAAATTTTTAAAAGATCACAATTCTGTGGAGCTAGAGCTGTTTCTTGCTGTTTTTTGGGGGGGTGGTGGCGTTTGTCATGAACGACTGTAATGGCAATCAACACCTTCCTAGAACCCGGTGAATCTACTGAAGTTCTCAGGGCTGTTGCTGCTGCCAGTGTCGTACCTGTGTGAGTACAGACCCAATGCATTGAAGCACCTGCATTCCCCGCTGTACTGATGTGCCCCGTGTTGAGGAAACAGGACATTCCATGGGCTGGAGCCCCTGGCCAATGTCATGGGACATGCCCAGGATTTTGGCCTCACACTCATCCCAGGGCACCAAGCATCAGAGCAAAGTAGGAAGCTCGCCTCAGAAATGAGATCCACTGTGTTTGGAGCTCAACCTTTGCTTCTGCAAATGTGTTTTTGAATGGAAGCTCAGACCTTAAAATATTTATCAGTTAGAGAAAAGCCCAGTGATCCCAAGTGCTTTCAGGCCTGGGGGAAGGAGCCTGAAGAGCCAGTATTTCTTCATCTAAAAAAGGCAGCAAGAGCATCTCTGAACACTGGCACAGGCAATGCTTCAGATGACGGAGATGAAATTATCCCCCGAGGAGATGTATTTCTCCTAATAAAAAAAACTTGCTTTTCACATCTGTGAGCATGAAGCTCTGGCTATTTGGCAGATGCATAACAAAGTTATTTTAAAGGCAGAACATCATCTTGCGGGACTACCACTATGCAGTGCTAGTCAGAGCAGGAGGGAAAGGTTTGCCTTTTAGCTACTTCTGACCTGGGCACCAAGGAGCCTTGGCTCTCCTAAACTTGCCAGCCACAGTAGTCAAGTGAGGGGCAGATACAACCATGGTGTGACAGGGGGCTGGAGGGCTGCAGCTGTGGGCACAGGAGGAGGAAGACAGCTGCCTCTTTAATCCCTGGCTACAGCCACAGGCACCCAAACCATGGACGGGCACCTCCACTCTGGTGTAGGAGGCGAGGAGGGAGGGGGACTTGGAGGTTTGATCCTACAGGGATCTTTGTCGCTTCAGGCAGGCCCAAAAACGTAATACCTTGAAGGGTGGTAAAAGGAAATATATATCTGAAACGTCTGCCATATCTTTACCAAAAATAGTTAAATTACATATTTCAAGTTATCTTCCTATTCTTTATTTGTCCTAAAGTAGCCACAGTCTTATTCAGGGGTCAAGACTCTTTCGCGCTGAACTATGAGGGCTAAAAACAAATTGCTGGTGGGCGTCTCAAAATCAAGCTGCAAACAGTTTTCTTCCTGAAGATCTTAATTAAACATTTTGAGCTGATTAGACAGGCCCGCACCAAAACTTCAGACCTGGTCACTCAAGGCTGAACTTGAACAGTCAAAGAAGCAACTATGTAAAAAATATGCTGTGGCCTTTTTCTTTATGAAAAAATGCAACCGATAAATTCCTTCTCCAAACATCCATCCTATCAATGGTGAGTCTGAAGGCCAGATTTTCCAGCTACAGAAAGCTTTCCCCGAGACACCCTGTAGACCACTTCACTTAATATTAATGAATTTTTGTTTAAAATGGAGCTTGCAAAAATGTGAATTCCCTATTTAAATAAAACCTACCTAGAGGAAGAAATGTGCATCCACAATACACATATATCATTGTATAGGTAATTCTACAGTCCTCAGAGGACAGGATAATGGAGTTTTCCCATTTTACAGAGGAAAACTGAGACCCACAAATATTAAAATGTTGCCCACATCCATGGAGGAGAATCAGGGAGCTGAACAGACACTGCACAGTTTACTACCTGATCAACTGGACTCTTCCTCTCTTGCAAAATGCACTCTTGGGGATTAGGGGGCAAGGGGAAGCTATTAAAGGGTATCCGAAATATGCAGCCCAAAAATTCACCAGTTTTAAACACTGAAGTTACTGAAGCAGTGTCAATGTTAAGATTAAAATGGAGAACAGCGTTACAGTTCATAATGGCAGAAAAAGTAACACCGATAACATTATCTGTAAGGTTAATTAATGCATAATTGTTCCTTGGAAGCCTTTTTCTTTTGTTCCAAAGCAGGTTGTTTGCCAAGCAAACGTCAATAGATGTGTGAACCACCTACAGCAAATGTTCATACAATGAAAGTTTCAGAAGTGACTGGTGATATTTGCTCAGGTATTATTTTCAGCCACCTGCACTGAGTTTACAAAGCGGGTGGGCAGCCATCCTATCTTTTGTGTTTCCAGCTTTCGTTGCTGAGCTACCACAACTCATTCTCAATAGCGAAAATAAACCTGGCTGGTTTCTTCCTCTGCCTGAACCTCAGGGCTTCCAGAAAGAGATCGTGTAACTGAACCACATGAGGGGACTCCCTTCCTTTGAACTCTTATGTGCCAAAGCAGAAGCTGCCTTTTGAAATTCACAGCAGCAAATTGTGGTCTAGGGGATGTCTTCCTGCACATCAAACGAACTTGAAAAATGGTCCAAACAGCAACCTCAAACCTCCAGTAAGTTTTCTCTGACCACATCTTCCTGTGGCCTTGAGGCCAGCTCTCTGATAAGCCAACATGGTTATTCTATTCCCACACGTGAAAAATTAAGGAAATCCTTGAGACAGATTATGGGTGCCGCTCTTATTACAGAAAGCCATGAGACCCTCTATTTAAAAGTCACTTTCAGCGTGACTTTAGAGCATGCATCTCGTAACAGTGAGGTAATACCTAAGTTCAGGAAAGGGTGCCAGAAGAGTCAAGGGCCAGCAATGCTGGAAGCTCCAGTCCACCAGAAGAGCCAAGTTTTTAACCCACAGTGACTTAAAACAACTTTTAATACAAGCATATGAGTGAAGGAGAAAAGAAGCCTAGAAATTGTGCAAAACATGTGGATGGTGGCAGCATCCACGGCTGATAGGAAACAGGTCTGTTGCCTGCTAAGAGAGGATAAGGGAGAGAGTGAGGCAGTGATGCAGAGAGAGACCCGGTTTAAACCATCACTGAAGTGATCAGAGGACAATTTGCGGAGTTGTGTTTGGGGGTTCATTATTTTCTTGGGTCTCCGTCTCTTCTGCTTTTCAACAGTGAATACGTCAAGAAAATTTTTAATAAGGCTAGCTATTCCTTAGTTTATTGGCACTTGAACCCAGGCGGATAGAAATGGAATATCTGACCTGCCTCAGATGCAGAAAGCATCTTAATAGAAGATGTTTGGAAAGCCTAAACAATATGCTGTAGCAGCTCACTAGGTAGATGACAGAGTGACACTGCCCAGGAAAGGTACCAGGAATATAAAGGAGCTCCAGTGATGGCCCAGAGTAAGGGCACATATTGACCAGTCTATAACCAAGCCCATTTTACTATAAATCATACAGGATTCAAAGGTTGGTGCCTGTCACAGCAGTTTTGGGTGTCCAGAGCATGGGCTGAGGCCTGAGTTGTGATGCTGTACATATATTTGTTGACACAGTCATCTGCTTTGTAAAGAAGTATAAGATTGCCTTTGCTGTCTGCCTTCTGAGTAACAAAATGGTAGTAATATTTTGCGAAGTGGATCTCTTGTAACCACAAGCTTCTGCGAAAGTATTAAATGGCCATTTTCCTGCAGCTGTGCCTTGTAACACTGGAAAAAATGCCCTAGGTTGAAAACCAACCTGAAAGATTATTTTTTAAAACAGTTTTCCAGATAAATTTCAGAGACATATTAAGCACTGTAGACTGAAGCAGCTAAACATTATCAGGCACAGCCTGTGTCACTCAGATACCTCAAGTGTATCTCAGAAACCTAAGAGTGCTTCACAGCAGCGGTGTGCCTGCCCAGAACACCCAGTCCTTCAATCTAAGTAATAATTTTTTGCATAGATGAGAACTGAATTAAGGACATACGGCCATTTTTTTTTCATAATTGCAAGAGATCAGCAAGTTAAAAATGACCAGGCTCTGACCCTGTACTGTGGCTTAATAGACAATACTCCACAGTGGTCTTTATGGACTTTATGTGGATTTTGGTTTTTAAGTGTCCTCAAGCCTTTGTCTTGGAGTAGGACCCAAATGTGCTCACTACTGTACAACCTTAGCACACAAAACCTCCATGCTCCAAAATGTTTACAGCTGAAGTACAAACCAAGAGACATGCACACAAAAAACACAAGAAGACAAGCGCAATTATTTGTAAGCAGCAAAACAAAGGAGTGATAACGAGGTGGCTTGGCAGATATATGCATCTTGTCCTGTGTGTAATCTAGTTTGCAGCTAACAGATGAAGACCTATTAAAGACAGTGTAGGGTACTGAAGCTGTTCCTGAATATCTCTGGGGCTTTTTGGGTTTTACTGGGGGGTGGAGGGGATTGCTGCTCTTTGAAATTGGTCCCATGTCAATATGCAGATTATAAACTAAATGACAGGCAAAATGATGGTATTGTACACTCGCAGTGATGCTGCTGTTGAGCTGACAGCTAGACACCCATAAAGGGACTGCCAAGAGGCAGTCAAGATTTTTGTTTGGACAGAAGGTAATGACCTGGATTAGAGAAGTGTACCTCTGACTCATCTGTACAAAGATTAATGTTGTGTTCACAAGTTAGATTATCCTGGGAGAAAATGTAGCAGATAACCTCACAGACTCCAGGAGAATTATTTTTGGGGTAAAAGTCTAATGTTCAAAGTGAGTAAAATTATAAAAATCTGGCTTATAGAGGTACATCCAGCTCAAAGAAAACTTCAGCAAAACAGCAGGAGCTATCTTTCTTAATCTTGCCACTTATTTGCCCCATGGTCTATTTGAGCTAATTCTTTATCGTGTTTTATATTGCAGCAGGTACAGACAATTCATGTGATGCAAAAAGGAGGGTGTGTTTGTTTTGCAAAGTGCTGTGTTAAATTCCACATTTAACATTACAATGCCAAAAAAAAAAAAATTACACTGCCTTTTAAGTGAATAGCTCTGTTGCCAAAATACAGCCTCAGCATGTGAACTTATCCTTGGTTCTTGTCCTCTTCCCTTCCACATGCTGCCATTTTCCCTGGCACTGGGACGTACAGCTCTCCGCCACTGCATTGGGCAGGAGGAGGCTATTGGCGTGTCATATCCAGTGAGCACATTATCAGCCAGGGCAACAGCTCTTCCCTATGGAGCGCCTGATAACATAGCACATGAGCAATCCTTCATTGCAGTAAACCACGATATGTCGTCAAAGATCTTATCATCAAGGAGTTGTTTGCTCTTCAGAGCAGAAGTGTGCAGTTATCTTCAAATATCCAAGAGGCGTGTTGCCCACATCCCTTCAGAACAAGTGAAAACAGATGGAAACATCAACATGGAAGAGGCACACTTGCCCAAGTGGCTTTTTCTCATCCAGACACACATGTTCAGCATGGCACTCTGGCAGCATTGAACAGTGGGTGGGCCACATGACTGGCAGCTACTACTTCAAGAGCTAGGACTCTTTTTTTTTCCAGCTTAGGCTGAAGAAGTTTACATTTTAAGGTCCCAATGTCAGCACTACTCTGAACGACACCCTGAAAAGCACAGTATCTTCTATTCACAGAAAGAATGGGCTCTGCAGAAATGGCAACAGAGCCCCTGAAGATGCTAAGAAGCCTGGTTAAGACCCACACCAAACACATCTTATGGCCTGTTGCATGTATCTATACCATAACTGTTGCATCACGCATATGGTATAAGAGGCAATTGGCTCAGGAGACTAGCAGGTCCAAAATATCCTGCATGTAAGCAGAGCTAAGGCAAACGAAACTGCAGTATACTCTCTATTACTGGACAGAGGTCTGTCCCTCGCCGTTCAGTGGTACAAAGTCAGGACGCAGTAAAATGGCATTCGTTCCATTGAGCTACAAAGTTTCATCCAGAAATTTGCTGCGTTAGCATGCAACTGAAACATATAACTGCAGGGTGGACAAGCACTGTGGACTGAGCAGTACTCAGCTGCCCGGTGAGCCTAGAGAGTCCCCAAATCCTGCAGACTTCGCATTAAAGCATGTCATAGAGTGAAGATACCCTGGCAATGCAAGAGATGTTGAGGTGGTTGTTTTGTGTTTCATGCAAACCTCTAGGTGTATGCAACACAGGAATGAAATACATCCATCCTTGTCTGGTACATTTTAACCCTGCACAGGTTGCACAAGGCAGTGTGAGACCCAAGGCAGCGCTGACCAAAATGCAGCAGCTTGTGTCAGTACCACTTACAGTAAGTACATTGATCCTGCAGCCAAAAATTTTGTCTATGCCTTGTTGTAGGCATAACGAAGATAACTGTCAGGTAGCTAATTCAGGTTCTGATTAACTGGATAGCTAAGCAGGATGGAGCTCTAATAATCTGTGAATCCATTAGATCATTAGCATCTCTAATGATCTGAAAACTGACCAGCATCTCAGAGCAGTGCTGCAGGCTGCTTCCCTGCATTCCTGTCAGCACTGGAGCCAGCACTGCAGCAGTTCAGGTATGTTTGCAGGAGCTGATTTAAGACATATCCCGTGTCTTGTTTCCTTGATACAGTCCTCCATAAATCAGTCAGAAGTGTAATGAAAAAATATATTATTACCATGAAAATGCTGTAAAATCCTTGTCCTTAAGACATTCCTTTGGCTCCATATTTATGCTGGAAGAATAAGGCATGATATCACCTTTGCTTTGGACTCTCAAAGGTGCCTAAGGCAATCAGGCACGCAAGACACATTGATTTTCTTTGGGCATACCTCGCACACCTTTGAAAACACCAGCTGTTGTGTTTTTCCAAGCAGATGTGTCCCCCTGGGAGCGTGACCATGCTAGGAAAGGCACAGGCATTACACCTCTTGCTGTCTCCCAGCACAGGCTTGCAGTTCCCTTACACCCCTCATGTGAGCCAACTGCGATGTTACAGTAACCTACTTTTTAAAATTACTCTGCTAGTCTGTATACATTGCAATAGTGTATCAGTGCTGAGGTTTTCGTCGTAAGCTGGGAGAGGAGTTAACAGCATGCTACTAGCACTATCTAACCTCAGTTGTTTTATCCCAACATGGCTGTGGTTTGGTCTTCAAACAAGCCAAGAGATAAGCAAATATCTGATGTGACCCCTCTTGCATCATGTATATTTTATGAAAGCAAACAGCACTGTGTAATGTTGTGATTCATACCTCATTGCTGAATACTCAACAGAGTAATCACTTCACCAGAACAGGTGTTGCAAGTGCTTTTATTCCTCCCCAACATGAACAACAAATATGAACAACAGTAAGGGAATCCCATGCAGAGATTGCTGGGGGCAGAGAGGGAGCTTCTGCTCTGCCTACAACAAAATAGGATGCGGAGGATCCTGTAGTGGTTTTGCTCCAGTCCTCACAGGCAGGTAACCAGACAAAAGACAGGTAAAGGTTACACAGTAGTAGACCTAGGAGAAGTCAGCTTTTCTGATTCCTGTTCCCTGTTTAACAGGGGCACCCTATCTTCCTTGTCACTAGCACCCCAGAGTTACATTTCCATAATTGTTCATCTGGTTTCTTCTTAAAGTAATGCATGGACGACACAAACAGGAGAATCTTATTTCAACAAAGCATCTCATCACAAAGGCATCCTGGAAAGAGCAGAAAAAGGCAAAAAAACATCATTCACGTCATTGGTAGAATCACACAAGTCAAAAACTAAAAACAATTGCACATAGTTCTCAGCTCCCTTGAGACCTGACATTTAAGTCTCACATATATTTCCTGCAAGTCTTACAAGAGCTTCTTAAAAATACACTTGTCTGAGCCAATTGATGAAGCACCCAATCCAAGCCATACACACCAAGAATCTTAAACCAACTATCAGTTAGTATTTGCTGTTCTAAATAATTTTAAATTAAGAAAGAAAAATTTGAGTAAGAGACACACTGAGCCAAGGTTACTAATACGACTTTTAAAAACCTGCATTTGGGTCTCAAAACATCTGGAGGAGCACTATACGGCAGAAGTAAAATATGGTTTTGTTTTGAGATGGACTTTCAGGATCCTAAGGTCCTGAAATGCCACTGAAATCCACTAAACAGGTCATATTTCTCTTTTAAATATTATAGGATTTAAAATTATTTGCAGTTTAATAAGGAGGACACTGTTACAGTGCCAGCACTTTTCCCTTAAAAGCTTATCTTTACTTAATGAAATTTGTAACCCAGAAAGGATTTGCCAAAGAAAGGTTCTTTAAGATTTAAATAATAAAAATGTTGAGCAATTCTTAAGTCTGTTCTTAAGTCACAAAGTTGGACAGCTTAAGCAGACACAGAAGACTTAACATTTTAATAAGTACAATTGTCTAGATAAAAGGGTAGAGACCACGAGTTTCCAAACTGCAACCCTATCACCTGCTAACATGTGGGCTCTGCACTGTCTTTTTGGTCCTTTGGAAATAGCTGCAGACCTGTGCCAGTTCCTCCTTTTGTTTTAACTTTCTCAATTTCATTGCAGCACCACAGTATTAGTCTGTCATTCCAGGAAGCTATATTATCATTTCCTTTCATTCTTCCATGAATAATTCAGATTGTTAGCCAGACTTCTCTCTCAAGTTAATCCTCTGCAAAATCAGAAGCAAGCTGTTTTACTGCTCTCGACCAGCATGCTCCTCTAGCACTATACTGGTCCAACAGCACAGACATCTTTCAGAAATTAGCTGTGATGAGCTACCTCTATTGCAAGCCGCATTACGGAAAAACATAATGGTGTGCTCATATTCTCAGCTGCTTTGGATAAGAGTTTAGTGCACAAATTATCCATTCAGGAAGCAGGAATCACCTCCTGTGCCCACTTTGTGGCTTATGGGCATATAACGCACCTTTGCGGTTACGGAGCTGGAAGAGAGTGAGCAGCAAAAATTACATTGGTAAGGCTACCATCTGGCAGCTTCTGAATACAAAAACGTAGAAAGAAATGGCAATAGTGTATGAGAACTAGGATAATTCACCCCCAAGTCCAGTCTCTGACAGCAGCCAGGACGGATGCTCAAGGGAAAAGCATAAAACAGAACAATCATGATGGTCTTGTGCCAGTTTGCATCCAGACCGTCGGCTCTGTCCTTGTCTCGACCCTTTTGGAAACCATTTCTCCTTTTGGCTTCCAGGACATCTTGCAGCAATAAGCTCAAAAAACCAATTACGCACTACTGTGAAAAACTTTTCCCTTTTGTTTTCTGCTTTATTATCCCACTAGGCACCCCCTACTGCTTGTGTTTTGAGAAAGAATATTTAGCCTTTCCCTATCTGCCTTCCCCATAACGTTCAGGATTTTATAGTCTCCTATCAAAACCCTTTCCCATCCCATTTGTCTGTTTTCCAAAACTTACGAAAACTGGCATATTTAAACTTATGTTCTGCAGAGATCACTTCAGTCTCTGCTCTTCTCTTTACCTTTGTAAGTTTCGCTGTATTCAAGAAGTGATAATCAAAAGGTGTGTGTTATATTGTTCACATTATTTTGCACTATACGATACTATACTATGCTATATTATTCCTATCTAAAAGGAGGTATACTCATGAGTTATACAGAGGCTGAAAAATGCTCTCTTCACTCCCGGTCCCAGTAATCTCTAATAGCCTATTTGCCTTTTTGACTGCAGCTGAGTACTGAACCAGCATTTTCAGATACCACAAGCCAACAGTCACAAGGTGATACCAGTACCTGAAGGCAGTCAAACCCCAATTTAAACATCCCATTGACTTCAGAGCGTCTCAGCCGAAGAACAAATGTGCAATGGAGTGAATCTATTCCTGAAGAAAGGGCTGAAATATGGCCTGTGGATCTCTTAGCTCCTATTCAGATAGCTCATGCTAGAAAGTAAGTGCCTAGAACTAAATTTAACCCCAAACTGCCAGCCAGTCCTAGTTGGCATGAATTCAGCAAGAAAGACTTTGATTCCGTTATTTAACCTTAAAAGGTTAGAAACAGTGCATATTTAGCAGATATGGACGCTTTTTGCTCTTTCTGACCATAAACAAACTGTTTTAGGAAAGGAGGAAGCACTCCCTACCTCCACTTTTTTTGTTCCTGATGGCTTTCTGCAGATGTGCATGGCTCTTGAACACAGAAATTATACCGCAGAGCACGGACATATTGTATAGGAGGGGTACTAAGATGAACTAATTCAAACAATAAAATATTTCAAACTGGGTTCAGTTGTATACATTGTAATAGGGAGATGAACATTTGGAAGCTGACCCTAACATAATTTTACAATTACACATACATAATGATTAAAATTATATTTTGCTATTAAAAGATATTAGGAATTATTAAAATGTAGGGTTCTTTGTGCATTTACTGTTCTGCTGGTGTGTGACAAAAACAAAGCAAAACATTCCTGAATACTCTCACACAAGATTTACAAGAAGACAACAGTAATCGCCTGAGGATAATAATTAAACAAGGCCCACAAAACTTTTGGGGATAGAAGACTGTGTTGCAGCTTGTCTTTAATTTTGCTCATGATCTCGCATAGTTTTGTTAACTAATTGTGCTATTGGCTTAGGAATCTCCAATGCGGCATTAATTTGGGAACTGCGGAAAATGACAACCATCAGAGCCACAGCAGATGTGGCCAAATAGTTCAAGTCACAGGCTGCAAAAAAAAATTGGTATTTCTTACAGAATTCTGCTCAACAAGAGCGGAAGTCCATCCCTACACGCAGGAGAGAGTGAGGTGTCATCACAGCCAAATGAGAGAAAGAAAACGCCATGTAATGCACTGCACTAAAACCAAGTTATTCCATAGGCGGCAAAATTAGCAAACCTTCATTTCCGCACCCACAGCTGCCAGCCAGTGGCCCGGCCACGCAGGGGGAATGGCCCCACTGGGTTTGAAGCAGCCTGGCTCTGTGTGACAGGCGCTGTGCTGCAGCACAGGCGGAGCGGGGCAGCAGCGCCCAGGAGTGGGTGGAGGTAGCGTGTGGCACCCCCAGATCCCCCAAGCCCCCAGCAGCCTTTTTAATGCTTTGAGGAACAGCCACGACCTCGCTTAGTGCCTTCGCTCTCTGTGAGCTGACTCTGCCCACTTGCAGCCCACTGCATACCCCACAGGTACCCCAAGAGAGGCCCCTGTAGGCCCCCAAACACCTCATTTGCTAAATCAGTGAAGATCAGGTCTCTGGATGCAACCACACGAGCATTATCTGACCTCCCCTGGCCAACAGTCCGACAACGGCTCAGTGCAAAACCCGCAGTCCTTCATGGAGGGAAAATAGCTTAATTCATTTCTAGTACAAAATAAAACAAACACCATCTTTTGCAAATAAACTGTCATTTCTCTCCCACGGAACGACACTATGTTTTGAAGGGTGTGTTGACATTTAAAAGGAAATTGTACGTATACACATATGTGTTTGTGTATATCTTGTAGACACACACCCTTCTCACTATGAACACTGTTTCTCAGAGCATCACCTATATGAATGCCAGCATTTTGCTTAACTGTAGCAAACCAAGCCACATAGCACAGTTTTCTTGCAGGAGATAGGCAGGATTTTAGTATTTCATTTGTTTCTAGTGATATAACCAAGATGCTACACCTCAGAGCTCCCACAGGCTCTGCTTGTTGCAGAGCTCAAAGCCCCCGTTTGTGGAATCAAGCTCCTTGCTTGCATGGAAAAATTATTCTTTGCTTCTTCTGATTATTGTAAAGGTAATTTGAGTTTAGTACAGCTGGAAACCAGAAGGCAAGTAAAACTTTACCAAAAGTTAGCACAGGTTTTTTTCATGTAATCTTGGCATTTTCAAGCCAGCCTTATGATGGCAGGAAGAGGCAGACATCAGGCCCATAGGCAAGAGTAAAGGTGCTTTCTGAAGAAGTTTTCAGCAATTTTGCCTTTTCTAGAAAGACCTCCAAGTGGTGCTAATTTCCTCTGGTCCAGCAGCCAGCAAGGAGATGGCAGAAGAGAAGAGCTTTGCCTATCACGCAGACCTTGATGGCAGAGGCCAGCCAGGCAGTGCCTCATCACAGGAAGAAGGGAAAAGTCATCCCCACGGGGTGCCAGCACATGGAGAGGTTTCCCTCACCAGGCCAGGAGCAGCAGAAAGGAACCAGGCAGCTGTCCTCCACTGGAGCAGCATCCCATGGAAAGCCACAGGCTCACTTCTCTCATGCTTTTTCTCTTCTGTTGAGAACACCATGGTACCACCAAGTTATTGATGTGCTTCAGGTAGCTGGAAGATTATCTCAGTTACAGCAAAGAGCTGCTGCCCTCAGGGCTTTGCACCAGTGCTTAGGGAGCTCAGGCATCATCTTGGGATTTCAGATGCTTGGGAATCGCTGGGCCAGGGCATTAGTGACTTTTCCAGATGCAAGGCAGTAGGTCTGCAGCCAGTAACAACATGCGCACCTCCAGGACAGAGGGACATTTTGCATGTCTGATCTGTGCTACCAGGATTAGCCATCATGCTGCAGAATTAGCCATCACCAACACTAGAGGTGAAAGAACCCCTCAATGGGCATTTTCTTATACATAAAAACAAAGTTAAAATTATTAACAGATGGGAATCAGTTACACTTTACATGCCATTAGGTTTTTAAATGCTGAGGAGCCCAGCAGTGGCGTTTTTAAGCAGTGTTTGAGGCTATCAGGGGCTCTGAGAGTTACTATTCACCTGCTGTTGTGTCCTCCGCTCCCTGGTATTGGGCTTTACTTGGCACTAGGAACATCCCAGCTCTGCAGACTTGAACCACAGTGTTAATGTAACATGTTACCTATCCACTGTCTTGATGACCAACAAGTGCAGGGACAGAGGTGACAAGCGCAACAATACATTTGTACATCTGCATTAGGGGAAAGCTTTGAGGGAAACATTATTTAGAAATAAGACATCAGAAGAAATACATGTCTAAATACAAATGCAGATGAAATGCAATAGCCACAGTTATCATTCAGAGAATCTGAATCTTGCCAACAAGGAAAACCACAATAAATGGCTAATAAAAACGAATCGCTGTAAAGCATTAAAAAAATGTACATTACCATTATGTTGTGGTTAATTCTCAGACAATACTGCAAAATAGGAGTGAAGTGTTACTTCCTGTCATTTAAAGGAAAAGAAACCCAAACACCAAGAATTCTTCAAGCTAAGGAATGCAGACATACATCATGTCTGCAAGAATCATAAAAAGATCAAATGTAATATTTTCTTTCAGTGCAGACAACTGCTTTGAGATTTTCCATTCAGACAGCCTTGAAAACCGCCTCCAGCATTTGCCAATTACTACTGACAAATACCATTTGGTAGTGAGTGATGTTTTAAGTGAAATAAAACAGTGAAGAAAACTGAACATGATGAAAGGATTTTTTTTCTCCCTCTGAAGTGACTGTAAGTTATATATTCACAAGGTAGGGTTTACGCTTCCTGCCAGTGACAAATTCCATGTGATGTTGAGCGCAGAGGTGAAGTTTGTTTGAAAGTAATAGGAAAGGAAGACAAAACTCATTTTCATGTTCTTTTAAGCAGTCAGATATTTTCTAGCTATCAACAAAGGAGGAGTTGCTAGTGCCTCTGTTCCACATTATTCTTCATAATATAAGTGCACTAATAGAGAGAATGATTCTTGAACACTGAAGTGGTCAGAGTGCAAAGAGGGCAAACAGTGGAGCTTTCTGCCAGTGGCACTGGATTTACATATAAGCCGCAACCTGCAACGAGTAACAACCAGCGTATACCATATTTTTTTCAGATATTTATCAGTCATGCAGAGCTTCAAGACAGATAAAAATAGCTCGCACTATATGACTAGAAGAGGTGTTTTAAGAATTATTTAAATAACCAACTATTAGTCCTGTCTTGACCTTTTCTCTTTTTAAACACAGGATTGTCGTCCATTTAGCTCTGCATTTATTACCTAAGACTGTCAGGAGTATTTGTCTCAGGTCCTTGTATCATGGTATCTGCTCAGCTTACTGTCTCTAACCGTACAGCCCACAAGAGGCAGGCAGGTGTCTAGGAGGAAGAAAGTGTGGCGCAGAGACCCCAAAGCCCAAACCCTCAGAGGTACCCCCACTTTGATGTCTGCCTGGCCTGGGCTCACACAGCATCGCCACCGTGTTGCCTGTTTCCCCTAGGACACCAAGTTACCAGAAATTTGTCTCTTCCTCCCAAGGGGAGTAGCATCTTTTTCTAACTAGTACAACGCTGAGTAGCTGCAGCAGCTGTTTTCTGAATTATCCAAGTAATGCTCACATTTTTCCCCCCTACTTGACATTCAACAGTTGCATCTTGTTATTGACTTAGATTCAAATCTTACTTTCATCTTGAACCAGTGGGGAAGGCGGGGGGAAACTCCAGAGAATGTGGGTACATTAAGAACATTTTTCATGCTGTTTCATTTTGCAGTGGTCTGGGTTTTCTTTGTTTAACAATTCTCTGCACGTTTTCTTTAACAAAAACATCTTATTTTGAAATTAGGAATGCTTAACCCATTGTTTTTCCAATGCAGCTTTTCCTTTTTTTTTTTTTTTTTTTTTTTTTAAGGTGTTTATCCTCAAAAAGTGTGTCTCCCAAGAATTTTGAAAAGTATGCTGTCATATGAGTTTCCACCTACTTTTGATTATACAGCTCAAAACTTCAGCAGGAATATTCCTTCAGACTTCAGGAAAGGACTCCTGCCTCAGGCTCCCTGATTATTCTCAGGGAGGCAAAAACCAAGACTCACTTGACAGCAAGTCCCTCAGGCATGAATGTGGTGGCTTTACTGCGCACATGTGGCTTTATTTATAAGGCCCAGGTGGCCAGAGTGTGTTCAGGTAACACGTATCGGATTGTGCACAGGAGCAGATCAATTGCTTGGCACACACCTATTAAGACCAGCATGTGCGGGCCTCATTGGACGTGAAAGGCCCTTGCTACACTGCTCGACTGCATAGATGTGGCTGGTCAGTCACACTGCAGACACTGCCGCACCAAAGGAACCCTCTGCCTTCTGTTCTGGTAGTCCCAGAGTAAGAAACCAATTCTGCTTTTTCCACCTGAGCAACACTCCTTTCACTAAGATGTCAGGCATATGGCAGCCTAACCATGGCACTTCAGCTGTGCCAGGTGCTGTTCCTCTGTGGCTTTGCCTCTGTGCTCACACTGGAGGAGATTAAGAGCTACTTCAAGAGTGAGTAGATTGAAGTGGTGCAAACCCTGCGACCATGAGATTCCATCCACTCTGCAGGATGTTATTCCAGTCACGACTCAAGTGTAACGCACTTCAAGAGAGCCAAGGCTGGGGTATATGTCTGCTGACAGACCAAGCGGTACCACACCTGGCCACCTCTTACCCTGTCCAGACACACTGCACAGAGGGGGATTTCAGTGAGCACATGCACGCGCGCACACGCTCTCTCAGCTTTCCCCAGGTGCAAGAGTTCAGCCTACACCCCGGTGCTTCCAGTTGGAAGAGGAGCCATGATCTCTGATCCTCCCACCAGGCTGTAGTAACTCCCCTGTAATTGCAATGCATTTTGTTCTTTTCTTGGAAAAAAAATAATAAAATAAAGCTTGAACCCACACAAACCGATTTCTGTCAGCAAGCTTTGGACTACAACTATGCCTAATGAAGCCCTGAGGCCAGATATCAAAGGCAAGGTGTAACTCTGTTCGAGCCAAGTGGAATTACATCAGCATAAAACAGACATGGGATGAACAGATCTTTCACAGCTTTTGCTGGAAGCAGCCAGGGACAGGGAAAATGTTAAGTCTCCTGAGGTTCAGACCACACTGATCTGCTGTGCTTATCAGGGCCTGTGCCAAGCATATATGGCTCTCTACCTGCACCTAAAAAGGGAATGTCCATTCCCATAGGCAGGGACTTCTTTGGAGGACTAAAAGCACCCATCATTGCCATTGTCTCCAACATAGTTAATATCAAAGTTGGGTTCAAAATTTCTGACATCTATTGTGATTTTAGTCTGGATGCATGAGAAAACAAATCCCTGTATATCTCACTATGCTACTCTCCCCTTCCACTCTCACGTCTTTTCTGAACACAATAGCCAATTTCTATCGTATGTGACGTAAAAAAGCAGTCTCAAATGCCACACCTACACTGTCTTTGTGAATGCCGTTGGCTGTATGCTCAAAGCTCTCTGATCATCCACACCATCTTAGCCTTGGAGCATATTCAAAGGGGTGATCACGAGATCATCCCATTTGAAATGCCAAAGGAAATCTGGGCGCTGCTCATTGCTTTCTGTTTCCTCCAATACACACTCCCTACCTCACCAGACAGCTCCACACCCAAGAGCATCCCAGCCAGAGCAGTTCACATCCTCCAACTCCAATTCAATACAGCAGGGCAACCCCACCAGTGAGTGACACTGGGAGGTATTACATGTCTCTCCAGGACAGAGGCTGACTACGCTGCTGTACCAGAAGCCTGACATGAGAGATTTCCCCACCTGGCAACACTGAGGGATTTACACCCATTTCCATCAGTGCATGACAGCAGGGAGCAGCGAGACACCTATATGGACAAGCACAACCAAAAGGCTCCCTCTACCACTGCAGCTCTGGCACAAACAGCATTATTTCTCTCCTGTCCTTCAGCCTAAGGCCCCTGCTCTAATACCGCTGAAAAAATGCCAGAATAGGGCTACGCATCCAAGTAAACCAAACAGCCCTGCTCCCATGAAGCTAGGATAGCACTGGCTAGCCATGGCATACCGCACACAGACACACATGTACGTACTTGCCTGACACTACATGATTTTCTAAGGGTTACTGTCCAGATTGTATGTTCACCCCTCTCACCTTTCCACCTCTTCCCAAAAAGGCACAGAAATGGCCACCCTTGCCACCACACCATTTCTGATGGAGCAGCAGGACTGTCCAGTTATCTACATGAACTTATAGGCAGCGAAAAGCCAAACAGGAGTGTGTGCTCTTATTAGTGTACAAAACGTCGCCTCTCCAGTAGACCACCCTTCCCCTGCCACCACAACAACCCAGTCCACACTGCACTCCTAGCAGGCCTTTACGAGTCTTCCATGTCCTACAGTGCTTTCCCACTCCTGAGCCAGGGACTGGCTAGCCCAGCATCTAAGTACTCATCAGAAACAGTTCAGAGCAGCATGAGTCATCTTGGGATGGCATGGTCCCTTCTGGTCTCTCGCCAACATGCTCTGCAGGCCAGTCCACCCCACACCAAAGCATCTCTGCTGATGCAAAGTTCATCTCATGGGAAGGACACACAAATTCACTGGCACTTACTTGCTGCAAAGAGGGCTGGCTCCTTATGGACAGAGATACAGGCTCTGGATGCTGGCCCAGGCAGGGTGGTACAGACAGGCATGGCACCAGCCTCATGCTGAGAATGTCCCTCTGTCCTCTCCATAGTCATTATTTCCTGCCAAGGGTCAAAAGAGCCAAACTGCCACTGTCAGCTCTTCCCAGAGCAGCCCCAGCAGGAGGGAGCTTCTAAAATAGCACATCCAGTGCCCATTGGATGTATCTGCCAGGGATACAGTGCTCATCTAACAATTTCTCCAGCCCAACTCTGGCACCCTGGTGGAAAGGTAAAGCACTGGACACAGCTGGCCCTGCCAGACTTGGAACAAGCACAGGTGTATATAAAGAGAAAAAACATTCTTACATTACAAGTGCACTGCAAATACCTGCCTCCTGCCATGCACAGAGTGGTACTAGAGCCCAAACCACTTCAGTGCTCTCAAGACTGGCATGTCGCAGTATGGTCCAGCACTGGAGGCAGGGGGAAAGAGCTAAGGAACAGAAGACAGGGCTTCAGGAGAAAACAGTAGATCCCTCCTCTCCTCTTTTTAGCTGTGGGGCAACTGGGACAATCTGAAAACAGTAGATCCCTCCACTCCTCCTCTTTTTAGCTGTGGGGCAACTGGGACAAGCTGAAGGGGCTCTAAGGATATGCAGAGTAGACACACACTGGCTGTTTCAGAAGCCCCTAGGAAACAGCAAGACAACAAGCGTGCATCAAAAGTAATAAGCTGACACAAGTGACGAAAACAGGCAGTGAAGAAATCCGCAGCAAACGAAAAGGTCAAACATCAGCTTATTACTATTAGACACTGGAGAACTCACATAAGGGAGAGTCCACAAAATTGCCCTAAACAGAGGAAATGTTTCAAACAGAGCTCAGTCAGCCACATCAAAGGATATTATTGAAAGAGATCTGTGCAAAAGATGAATCTGGCCCCTAATCTCTGAAGAAAAAACACATGAGCAGACGGTTCTTCATTGCAACCCCACTACCTGAACCATTAAGGTCAAGTTAATGTAACAAGGGTGATTGGAACAATTAGTTATGTCTCGGGTGATAGTTTCAGGGGAGAATGACATGATTCAACTTGAGAGAGGAGCAACTCCAACAAAGTTAAAATACAGTAAAACTGAGAAAAGATAAAAGATTGCAAAGCAACAAGTTTCACTTGAAACCAGCAGAAAGAAAACTACATTTTCAACTACTTCTTTAATACCAACCACGGTGTATCACTGAAGACAACACTTTTTACAACTGAATACTGTAATCTCTAATTTCTCTGTAGTACAGCTGCATCATCTAGTGGACAACACAGAGATTGCATTAGTTTTACACGATTTACTTTGGGCTTCATTGAGGATCTTTGCTCTTCCACTGAATATAGCTCATTGCCGTGCTTTCTGAAACTCAGTTCTGGAATTACAGGTATCCACTACAACATTCAGTGGAATGAACTGGAAATGTATGGTTTTTTCTTTCCACTCCAACCTGCAGCAGACTGATGCCACCTAAGCTTTGTTAGCTAGGGATAAAATCAAGTTCTAGCTGAATTCAGCCACTGAGCTGTGATTTCCCTGCTTTTCTACTGAAATGATAAAAATCACGTATTTCACATGGTTCAGATCCAACTGCTGGTCCAAACCGAGGAAAAATTTGTAAATCTTTTAACAACTTCAGTTCACATTTATTGTGTAAAGAAACCCATAAAGTTCTGTTGGGACAATTTCTGTCTGTCCTAGAGTTCATTATCTTTATCACTGTAGTCATAGATGCACTGAGTGCAAACAAACACTTCAAATTATGCCAAAGCGTGGCACTTCTAAATGGGTATTCTTCACCTTCTAGGTAGGGGGGGGCTACATACCCTGGGAGACATCGTTTTAGAAAGCCCTTTCTTTGGGAATGTCATCTTTGAAATGTTTTCATAGTGTACCTAAAAGCTTTAATTATCAGGGTATGAGAGTTGATACTCCTTTATCTTGTCCTGAAACAGACAGGTCTAAAAGCACTTAGCAATGATGGACGATCTCCCCACATTACAGCTGGAGAAAACTGTAAACTAGAAGCCACTCTCTGCAGAAGATCAAAGAAAATCCATGCCATATTTACATAAATTGACACAGGAAAGATACTGTCATGAGGTTTCATGTTTATCATTTTTCAGTGACTTCAGACTGCACTAAATTAACTCCCTCCTCAAAAAAAAAAAAAAAACCATCAAAAAAAACTACCACCAAAATAAAACAAGAAAAACAAACCAAAATCATG
The DNA here is from genome assembly GCF_949628215.1 of Phalacrocorax aristotelis. Classification (NCBI taxonomy): domain Eukaryota; kingdom Metazoa; phylum Chordata; class Aves; order Suliformes; family Phalacrocoracidae; genus Phalacrocorax; species Phalacrocorax aristotelis. The sequence continues at coordinate 101,555,180 of NC_134276.1, read as the reverse complement.
TGTGCTATTTCTGTCTCTTATCACAAAAAATAAAGCTTCCCTCATTACACCTACACAAACCCGGTGTTTTCACTGCAGTCACAGAACGCATTCCTACTTTTACTAACACCGCACAAGCTGGAAGAGAATCTAGCCCACTGCCATGGTCTATACCAGGTTTGTATTGCTAATGGTAGAAAGTTGGGGTTTATTCCTACTATTGCTGAGATTTGCAGACACAATCTGAAAGGAAATTTATACAAAGAGGGAAATAAAGTATCTCTTTCCACATTAAGATCACAGCTAAATCTCTTCTTAGACTAACAGAGAGCCGGAGCCAAATGTTAACAACACATCACTAAAGCTAAATGATTAAGATGTTTGCAGCTCAAAGGGGCTCTAGTTAAAGTAAAGGCTGACAGCAAGCATCTTCACTTTTTAAAAACTTGATTTAGTGTTCTGTAAGACAGCTGGAGAGCACTTCCAGCGCAGTTACTTCCTCAGTAGCTCTTAGCCCAGCTTAGGGTGCGCCATCTTGCACATAGTTTAGGTTTGATTCAAAAGAGAATTTAAGCTTTTGCTGACTAGGCATATATATACACATAAATGCCAAATCATGACCTGGTTTATTCCTGTTAAAAATCCATTGCTGCCTATGTCTGTTACCAAAGCTCTAGTTCCAATTCCATAGTTTATTCAGGCAGGATTTTGCCTTTGACATTAAACACACGCGGCTCTATTCAGAACACTTGTTACAGTGCTTAAGGTAAAGCTGAGGGCTTACCGCTGTGCTTACATGCAAGAGACAGACAATCTGTTTATACTGCCTACCCTCCTGCACCGCCTGGAGGGTGTGTAGGAGTTACAGAAGTAGAGCCCATATTCAAACCACCTGGTATAAATGTGTAGTCTATAGTGCATGTGTAGTCTATAGTACAACACTGAAGCAAATAAACTTCTGTCAAACTAGTATCCATCTTGCAAGCCACATTGTACAGAAGTTGTTCTTAAAATAGCCATCTCCAGAAAAAAGAAGAAAAAAAAACCCCGAAACTAACCAAACATCTTTATCTTCTTTAACTTTGGTACCATCTCATTATAAAATTATAAAATGAGAAACACATCTGTTCTTAGAGAATGAAAAAGTTTTTATGAAAAGAAAGTAAAAGATGTCAGATAGTTCTACTGTAGGTCACGTTCAAAGCAAGGGCCCCTCCAGCCCAGCACCCTGCTTCCCACAGTATCCACCAACACACAAGCAGAGGTCGAGCACATGCAATACTTACCTCCCCACCTTCAAGCATTTTGAGATCAGGGAACTACATAACACCAAAGCTGTCTGGCTAGCTGGTGGCGACCAGCATCTCTGTCTTCCATGTTTATGCGCCCTGCACCCATGTCAACTTTTGTATCCACATTCCTTATTAACCTCAGCAGATTTGTTATCCCATTGTTAGTTTCAAACCTGACTTCTTCAAGCTTCCTTTGAAAGCCCTTACTTCTTGCACTGTGATTGCTCAGTCACCATCCACCCACTCCATGTCATCCATGATTTTCTAGACCTTTTTGCAGACCTAATCAAAATGAACGGGCAGCAATCGCAGGGTCAGGGTTTTAGCCCTGCTGCCTCTGCTGTAGCCAAGTTCAGTGGTATGGAAGGACCCTTATGCAAGCTGATGATAATTGCCCTCGGTGAGATTGGTAAAGATTGCATTCCCAAAGCCAGCCAGTCATCTCGTCCCAGGAGGTACTTCAGAATGGGACTGACTAGAGTTTAAAATATGGTGCCAAGTGACTTGCAGGGGTTAAAACCACAGTTTAGGCAAATATGAAAGTAAGTTGACCCAAGGAATGTAATAAATGTACTTCTGGCTCTAGAAAGCACTTCAGTTGCTCTCCCAACCCATTCATGCTGCCCTCTGCTCTGAAATGTAAAGTAACCACACACTGTCAGCATCTCCATATGAACAATACAGAAAGCCTGCATAAAAGTCTTAGTGCATTAGGATAAACAAGGCAGAAAATAGCTTATTTTCAGAATTTCCTAATCCTAGGAAGACGTTATGAAGATGGCACCTCAAAACCAAGAACTTTTGTTTTTGGAAACTGAGTAACAGCAAACAGTTACACTTCTCTGATCCCCGCATCTTTTAAACCTAAACCAACACGTTCTTCCAAGTAAGGAAAGGCCCTTCTTAGAGCTCTGGGTATTAAGTTGTTTCCTTTCCCAAACAGACCAACAAAGAAGAAAAAGCAGGGAAACACCCTGGAATCCTCAAATCCAAGCAAGCTTACACAGCAACGCTCTTGTTCACAAGGCACCAAAGACAGTCTGAAAGTGCATTTCAGCTTGAACACTTAACACTTTTCACTTGTTGCATTTTTTTCCTTAAATGATACCATTAGCTAGAATGCCTTTACTACTGTATACATTTTCATTTATTTCAAAAACAGAGACGTCTTGTAGAAAATGAAGCAATATATTTACAAAAAACCCCACTCTTTAAAAACACAGTTCTTAAAAAATGCTATAAATAGTAACAAAAAATTCTACGAAATGTGATTCCCCACAAAATGGAAAATAATCACAACACATTCATGATTATAAATGAAGTTTATACAGCTTAAATAAGGGTCCTGCCTTGAAATGGCCTTTGAAGAAGTCTCTCTCTTCTCTAAACAATGTAGGGAGCTCAAGCTCCCTACTTAAACAGAACTAATACTGAAAGGCAGCTCATGAGATTACCCCTTTGTAGACAGGATAGGAACATTTCTCAGTACGATCACCAGAACTGAACGGAAACAGAATAATTCACCTGGGTGGTCTTCCAAACAAGAGAGTTCAAAGTGATACATCCTTTCAGTTCTCATTCCCAGCAGGAGGAGTCATAACGCGAACTAGTGAGTCTGGAGGGAGCTTTGAGAGTACAGGGAAATTCACACTTCCTTACATTCAAGAAACATTTGGGCTGGAACTGTCAAGGGAATGGTTTGGAGCTGGTCACAACAGGGCTGATCTGTGCTCTCCTCCGCCTCTGTTACCCCAGTGATGAACAGGCACTACATGAACTGCCAAGTCTTGGGAACACATACAGACCTCAGGGAAAAAGCCAAGGATCAGTACGGGGCAAATATAAGTGGGTTTGTCCTCTTCCTGCCTGTCAAGTGCCAGAGCTCAAATAGACGCTGAGGAGTATCTGCTTGACTGTGTGTGTGATCCATGCTTTAGACACAGAGGCAGCTGTAAAGACTCGGACTGCTGGAGCCTGCAATCCCAGGGCTGCTCAAATTACCCCAGAAGCTGTTTTGCTCGCAGCAGCATGATTTGGATCAGATCTGATGAAAGCCACCTGCGCTCCCCGCTAGCGTTTGGACTAACCTTTTGTATTTCTGAAGAAGGTCAGCAAAGAACAAAATAAGACTCTGGGTCCTGTGTGACCCTGTGAACAAAACTAGTCATATTCTGATGACTTTTTATATTATTTGCTGCTCAGGTCCATTAAAACAGTCGAGCAAGGCACGTCCTCAGCAAATGGGATCCAACCAGCCACAGCTATCACAGCTCCAGATGGGTCAAGCGGTTGCCACATTCAAGTTGCAAAGAATCTCAGCTGATTTTTGTAGTATGTTCAGATCTTCCAGGTGTAGTGCTTCTACCAAAGCCAGGTGGTTTTTGAGGTTCTCTTTCTTCCTTTTCAACTGGGAAATCTGAAGTTTATACAAATGGGACAAAATTACATGATCTGTATTTTTAGTAATAGAGGGCATGAACATAAAATTTGTGGAAAGCTCATCTGTGGGAGGGATTCCATGAACTATGTCAAAATACAGTAATTTTTTTAATCTTCCACAAGAGAAACTGTAATAGTAAAAAAAAAAAAAAAAAAAGAAAAATAAAAAAGGGGAAAAAAATCATCACATGGATAGGAAGCAGATCAAAAACAAGGAGAGAAAGGGAAGGGAAATATTCACCTGATATGAGGCTCCTAAGTCCATACTATCCTCACAATGTTGCTCAAGACCAGATTCACCTCATACTTTGTGCATATATGTGTTTCCTTTGCAGAACTGTGGTTTTAAAAACCCTCTTCCATGATAGCTATCCAACTTGACATTAGGTACACATGTTTGCAAAATTCAGAAAGCAAAGAGAGATTGTTTTTCTAAGAGTACAAACCTCCCTCACAGGAGACTGGCTGACACAGGTAGCTCATTTGGCTTGACTGCCTTTAACGAATGCAGCCTTCACCTTCTGCAACAAGGCACTTGTAGCAGGTCTGCAACATTTATGTGCCCACCTCACACAATCCTGCATTTTCTTTGAAGAGGTAACCTCAACAAATACATTGACACCGTAGGCAGAGCAAGGATAAACACTTTTCACTTGTTTATAGGGCTTCATGTATAAGCTTTGTAACATGGTTCCTCTCTTTGCAGCAGCCACAAATTCTGCTGAGCAACTTAGTGCTGTCAGTCACCCTGGAAACAAATCCTACACCACCCCAGTGTAGTCAATTCCCTCTATCACTATGTTCTCACCCCAGAAAATTACACTGCTGTACATTTACCTTAGGAGAGAAAGGAACCTGAGCTACCTTGTTCTTCCAGTCAAATTACCTGAAGAAGGACATGCTGTGTCTCCTCTATTAAAAAATGGCATATTTTTGCTGTTATATTCAAAGTCTGCAGTTCATTTCTGACTGAAATGACATCACCACGCAGTGTTCTTTTCCAGCAAGTACTAAAACAAAAATGTTTGAACAATACACAATCATTTACTGTATTCCCCAACTGAATGATAAACATATGGTCATGTTAAGGCAAGTAGGGTCAGCATACACGAGAAAGGTACACAGCAAAGGCAAGCAAAAGAGAAGAGAGATTTAATGGTTTAATGGTCTTGAGCAGCAGTTCCAGTCCTCCACCCCTACCCTTTCAGCCAACGCCACAGCCTGCACTTAGACCAATGGTTCTGGTCTTTACTGCTCTGCCGTGCTGCCACCAACTTCAGCAGCACCAGTGAGGAGTAAGAGCTGTTCACTCAGGACCTCTTAGCATGGCTTCTGCTAAACTTCACCTTATATACTGATGCATTTCATGGGCTTGAAACCAGTACCACAGGGATTTACTTCAGTTCATATAATCAACCTATTCCACTCAGCAATGAATCTTCAAAGCATAAACAGCTTTAAACAAGAGAAAATTTTTTTTTTTTATTTACCATTACAAGCAAAGCTCAGGTAACCATTTTCTATTAATGCTGTTTAAGGCAAATTGGCCATTTAGGACAAGTGATCAAAACTGCACTGACAGTCACTGGAGATGGATTTCAGCCATTTGTTTGGCACTAGAATTTCAGACGCAGCCTGTGGAACACATGCTTTAAAGAAATCAAGCAAGGTCAATAGCATTAAAGTCTCATCAAACCAACAGGAAAAAGGTCTGGAGTCTGAACTTTAAATACCTGGTTCTCAAAATAGAAAGGGAAAACAATGGGGTGTGTCTACTGTTTAATACAAGAAATCAAAAGACCAAAGCAGCAAATACACAATGACTTTACATTATGTAGTGTTCTCTGCCTTTCCTCTTTCAATTCACACCTGGAGTCAATGAGATAAAACACAGGAGATCTGAAACAACTGTCCCAGTATCTCACACACAGCCAGCAAAGAGCAAATAACGCAAAAAGGCGCATGCACATTGTCTAAATATTCAAAAAGCACTAAAACTTACAATTCATCTGCTCCAAGACTTAATAACTTGAGGGCTGTGAGGAGTCTCCAAGATGGTCCATCCCATCCAAAAGTCAGGTTTCTAAAAAGTCAGAAGTGATGAGATGCAGAAAGTGTAGGTGATCTTTTACAGCATGATAGCTTTCTTCCTGACAACTGTCAACAAGGGAAGATCTGCTCTTCGGAACTAGAGGACTCCTTGACTCCCCTTACTCTGATGCTATCCACAGCTAGAAGACAGCCTGGTCCTTGAAACCTAAGCCTGAGAAGCTTCAATATTGGTGGTTACCACTTCTACATTCTTTCACAAACAGCAAGCAAATCAATTTGTTAAAAAAAAACCAAATAATTATTTTATGCTGGACTTTGATACTAGAAGCAAAATTTGACTCCAAGAAAAACTGAGAAGAAAGCCCACAGGGAAACAAAAAATTCCTGATACCTACTCTAAGAAATCATGATCCTTTAGAATGGAAATTTTTGCATTTCTCTGCTTGTCCTGTGGTGGAAAATATCTGAGGAGAGTATCTGCATAAGAACACATTTTAGATATTTGATTAAATAGAAGAAACAACAAACCTCGATTCTGAAATGATATTTCAACCATATTTTTCAAGTAGCTACAGGACAAAGACGAAAACCTGTTACATTTTCGTGAATTTTAACATAATGAAAAATGTATCTACTTGTCAAAAGGTATCAGTAATCTCCAGGATTCTATCCTTATAATGGAAATCCTGACTCAAACTGATGTTATGAACCACTCTCAGCAACTTCACTTTGTGGGGATCAGGATTTAAATCCTGAAGTCAATGGTACAGTCTAAGACATCCCTTTGGAAGCTCTACATACATGCTGGTAAGAATTGCAATTTTACAAAAGAAAAAGTTACCAAAGAACACTTTTGATTTTAAAACTCCAATCCTTAAATTCTATGCAGTTCAAAGTGGTATCAAACTCTGCTCCACTTCCTGGAAATACACACAAATATTTTGATGGCACTAAAAAAAAAATCATAATGCCTTAATAAGCATTGTGCATATCATGCACCACACATATATATATATGCAAATGCCTGAACTTCTTCACTATTCTTTAATTACCCCTTTTCACCCATATCTCCTGTGGAAGGCAGATACCATTAATGTGCTCAGACACTCTGCTCTCTACTATTGTACTTTTCAATGTCAAGACACTCTATAAAACCAACCTGATGAAACATAAACACTGCTGTGAGGGTTATTAATGGCAACAAAACCATATTCTAGTAGTAGTCGCTGATTATCATGAGGCCCATAGCAGATAAATACTTCTTCATATTTTTTGCACTGTGAATTTGTCCAAATTTCATAGCTTCTTGTCTGCTCATTAAATGCAGCCTTTACCTTTGAGAAGTTAAAAATAAAAGGTTTTACTCTTGACAGGAAGACAGGGTGAAAAAGATATCAGACCTTGAATATTAAAACCCAAGATTATTGAACATTTCTCTAACACTGGAACAAAACAGATAGTGTTAGAGATGTCTGAAAAGGCAACCCATTTGGACAATTCTATACCAGGATTACTCTATAAATACTAGCAGGAAGAAGGAGACAGCAAAACCTTAGTCTGCAGGATGTGCCACCCACTGTGTAGACTTACTACAGAGGCTCCAAATCCGTAAATAAAGATGGTTTCATGCAGAGTTGGCTGCTTCTGTCCTATCCCAGCTCTTTGTTGGCACCTAGTCCCTGACATAAGGTGGAACTGCTCTATACGCTTTTCTAAGGCTGCCCAGAAGCTTCAGCTAGAGGTGAAGTAAGAAAAGGACCACGTAACTAGAGATTTGTCTCAGGAGCTGAGTCTTTTGGGAGAGCAGAGTAGGGTTACATTTGCAAGTGGCTCTTGCCAGTAGCTACCCCAGACACAAATTTCACCCACTGTGGGCTGTCACTTTGCTTTGCTACATAAAGTGAAACATTTGAATCACCTTTATTCAACTGCTTTGTGCTGAGTAACAAACTCCAGGGCAGATACGGACTGCAAGCACTCAGCCTGTGCATGTCCTCAACAGACAATTTTCCCACTATGAGATCGCTCACTGATCTCCAGACACTCCTAATCCATCACACAAATGCATACTGTTTTGAGATAGTGCATTTACAAAGAAATTAAGTGATCTATTTTTACTTTCTTACCTGAACATTTGGACTGTGGTTTAGCAAATCTAAATATGGTGCCAATGCATAAACATCTGGCTCAAGAGAAAAACATTCCCTCTGTGAATGTTTCATGTATATTGTCCTGGTATTAACAGTGCACCAAGCCCACTCTAGAGCACTGTAGTTAAAAATAGTTCCTATGTTCTCAGCAAACAATGGCTGCAGGGAAGAGAAAAAAGCCTTGGAAGACATATACAACTCATGGACCGTCGTTCTCTGCTCCTGAGCCTTCTTTCTTAAAGGTTCAGGAAGAAGGCTTACTACATCATGCTCCAAACAAACAGGGCAAGTGTATGTCTTGGGTAAAACATCAAGATACGGCTTCCACAGCGACTTCTCACCAGCATGCTTCTCTGCTATTAAAAATGTGCACAGTGCTATCAAAGGAGATACAGGAGGCTTCCATCTATTAGAAAATAAAATAAAAATACCAACACAGCAGATGCACAGAAGTGAAATACGAAATGGATGCAGCAGTATTTTATCTCTCTTCTAGTTCTTTTAAATGTTATAAATAGCTTCTATTTTAAACTTCTTTGTAGTTCACCTCCAAGTCCTTTTGATTATTTCAAAGGGGCTATAAAAGCTGGCTCACCTCTTGGGTTGTTTTTTTCTGGGGTGCTGGGGTTTTTTAGGATACATAACACATACTCAATGTCCAGCACAAGTCTTTGTTCTGAATTTTCTAAAAGGCCACGTTCATGCGACTGCTTTGCATCCCCATTTTATCCCCCTTCTCCTACTGAAGCATTCTTACAAATTCCCAAGAAAACATTAATAACTGGCATTTAGGTCCAGGCTGCCTCTAGAGGCAGGTCAAATTCAAGCCTGTACTATCCCTCTAGCTCTGCCTAGATAAAAGAGGATACTCTGTGCCCAAACCTTACTTATCAGAGCTTTCCACATGCATGAAAGTCCACAAGAAATACTCGTACAAGTTAAAGTATGCAGTTTAAAGCCCTACCACTACTTAATATGATTAATCTACTAACAAGCAACCCACAGGGAAGGCCAGCTTACCCATAAAGTGTCACTTTTCACTTACTTCATAATATATTCTCCCAAGCAGCTACTAAGGACAGTGCCCGTGGTGAGTAAGCATTTCTCAGGCAATGAAATAATCAGATCCCCTGCCTTTGAGGGAGAAAAAAAAAAACCACAACACACACAAAGAATATTAAAGGTCAAGAGCAAATGACTCATCTACTACATGAGAAACATCCCTCAGAGAACACTAACGTCAGGAAGCAGAGAGATCCAAACTTGGTGGAAACTGGCATGGTTTTAAGACAGCCACAGTCCAGGGAAGGAGGACAACTGCAGTCAGTAGGAACCGTCACCTGTAGAATGTTAGCTGTTCACAGCAAGTTTGGTGCCTGGCTACTCACTTTCTATGTACCAAGACATATTTTAGATTAGATCTCACAAATACCTGAACTTCTATCAATACAGCAGCATGTGGTAGGTTTATTTTAGGTCATGTTTATCCTGACCTTGCTTGCCAAACTGCTGTGTATGTAAATTAGCTTTCATGCCTGGCTTGAGCCAAATGTGTCCATGCCTGTAGCGAGAGGACACGAATCAGGTCAATACTCTCCCCTTCCCATTCCTCTCCTGAGTTTCCCTATTTTGGACAAGCCCGGTTGAGTCCAGCTCTCACTTTACTCACTGCAGACTCCCAGCATTGTGGATAACCTGAGCCTCTGGCCTCAGCTGCTGGCTCTAACCCTGAGCCAGCATGAGAACATACACTGTTCTCCACACACCATTTCTCCAATGAGAAAAGGAGAAGGGCTTGCTCCTTCTGGTTTCAGTTAGCCACTGATTGCCTTAAACTGAAACACAAGACTACATACTAAATCTCTGTAAATGAGTACAGGAATGCCTTCATCCTACAAGTCATCAGGGTACAAATGATACCATCTTACAGGTATTAGGCTAGAAATTACATTCACAACAGGGACCATGAAGACCTTGTCTGGAATTTGGAGCTTTGCTTGTTGCAAAAGTCATTGCATCTCAAAGAACCTGAGAAGCTCTTGCATTAGAATCAACCTTACTAACCTGAAGAGCTTTAGTTGTCATCAGTCCTCTTCCTGTATCTGAAGCAAGAACAAAGAGAATGCTTGTAGTAAAATGCAGGAGACTATGCTAAACTGCAATAAATTAACAGGCCAGCAAGGAAAAGCTCTAAAAGTACGTACATTATCTCTTACAAATCATAAAAGCCAATTATGGATTGTTCCAGATATATAAGTCATTTCTTTGTTCTCTGACTCTCTTTTTACTTTTCAGGACCCAGTGAAAGCCCTTCCCCTGCATTCTCTGCAACACTTGCCATCCAGCTCTAGCAATTACTCAATTTCTTTTCCCCAATTTTTTCTTTAAACACATCTTTCATCACTGGCTGCTGTTCTTGGTTTCAGAGTTTTAATTAAAACTTTACCATTTGTAGTCACAATATTTTTTATCTGATTCATACTCTCTCTTTAATATTACAAAAGTTTTTGAAACATAATCTGCTTAAAGATTAAAAGTAAAAGTAAATGCCTTTACTGTAAACAGTACTAAGTGAATCCCAGCTCTAAAATTATTTACTTTGCTGTGTCGCTAGATCTGCTGAGCTTGCATGGAAAAAAAGGTGAAGAAATTATTACAAGGTTAGGTTCTGATACTGGAAGCACTTAAAAGCTATTACTTTCTTCTTTAAAACTGTGCTACTAACACTTAAAATCTTGACTGCTGCAAGGAATTCGACATAGGTGTGCATGTTTTATAGCACACTACAGTATTCTTATCCTACAGTTTTATACAATACCATCTTTATATATGAAACAGTTTATGGTACTTCGGGCCACCACACCTACTTGTTTATGTTAAATGACATTCACATGCATATACTAGAAGTCCTTAACGGACTAACAGTAACTGTTTTTTTGTTTTCTTGATGCCAAGCATGTGTGTGATTCAAAATGAAAGCAGGAATCTAACATTCTTAGAAAAACCAAGTATGTACCACCAATAAATAATTAAAACATTACCACAGAATTCTGCTGGCCTTAAATTACTGCCTTCAAATCCTCTGTCTTTCAGCCACTTCTTAAGTTTAATGCATTCCAGCTTGTAACTGCAGTTGACTAAAAATAAAAAAGAGGGGGTTGATGCTATAAAATAGCACTATATTGGAAAATAAAGGAAATTGAAATATTTTATGGTATGGTCAGAAAAACTGTATTTTGGGCATTTTAGTATAGCATAACAGAATAGCAAGAAAGGCTCCCCTTGAACTAGCTTAATAAGTTCTGGGTCTCTGCGCACTGGGAGCTCTCAGAACTGTAGGAGTTATTCAGCACAGTCAAGGGTCAAAGAATTTAAGAATTATATAGAGAGCTCTATTTGGGACTGTAAACTAATGCTAGAATATTTGCATAGAAAAAGCTAACATTTACGAATGTTATTTTCAAAGCACAAAGGTGTTTGACAAATATGCACCACAATATGACACCGTGACAAAAAAAACTGGTTGTTCTACTCTTTAGCAGTAGAATCATAGAGTCATAGAACGTCCTGAATTGGAAGGGACCCACAAGGATCATTGAGTCCAACTCCTGTCCCTGCATAGGACAACGCCAAAATTCACACCATGTCTCCAAGGCTGTTGTCCAAATGCTTCTTGAATATTGTCAGGTTTGGTGCCGTGACTGCCTCCCTGGGGAGCCTGTTCCAGTGCTCCACCATCCTCTGGGGGAAGAACCTTTTCCTAATACCCAACCTAAACCTCCCCTGGCACATCTTCCTGCCATTTCCTCGGGTCCTGTCGTTGGTCACCAGAGAGAAGAGATCAGCGCCCGCCCCTCCTCCTCCCCTTGTGAGGAAGCTGCAGACCGTGATGAGGTCTGCCCTCAGCCTCCTCTTCTCCAGGCTGAATAAACCAAGAGACTTTAGCTGCTCCTCATATGGCTTCCCCTCTAAACCCTTCACCAACTTCGTGGCCCTCCTCTGGACACTCTCCAGTAGCCTTATATCCTTAATGTACTGTGGCACCCAAGCTTGCACCCAGTACTCAAGGTGAGGCCGCACCAGCACTAGTACTTCCAGGGACAGTACCTCCGTCCAGAGAACTCTGCAAGTGTTTTCTTCTTCTCTTTCGACCTGTCCGGCCTTTGCTTTTCTTCATATTAAGAAACAGATTTCACCTTATTTAGACAAGCTGAATAAAAACAATTAAAAAAAGATTATTTAAAAATATTGAAAGTCCCTTTCAAATACTGCATGTTTCTTTTGTCTCAATAAATCGGAGCAGTGCCTGTTTTATAAGCTGCCTCTTTTAAGGTTTAGAAAACATACGACTAGCAAACCCCTACACGAGGGTGGGTGATGGGGTTGAGGGAAGAGGGGAAGCCCTCATCTCCAAACATCTTCTTGGCCACGGCACAGGCCATACCCCTCCGAAGCCCCGGTGCTTCCCCGCCACCTGACTCGGCCTCTCCCCCCCCTCTCCTGGTCTGACAGACAAAACCTCGAATCGCCCAAGCGAAGCGAGCACCGCTTAGGGCCGTCCGTTCCCTCTCGCATTTTAAGGCCGTGGAGACTGAAGAGTGTGACGAGGAAACCCGTTTCCCCTCGGCAGCCCAAGAGCGGCTCCAGCTCCTGATTCCCTCCAGGGCTGAATGTGAGACGGGTCAGAGGGCAGAGATGGGGACGCTGCCCAGTGCCCCCGCGCCGCCTCACGGCCGCCCACCCGCCGTCGGCCCACCTCCCGGAGAGGACGCAAGGCTCGCCGCCACCGCCGCAGCCTGCCGCCACCGCCGCCAGCCACCCGCACCGCCCCTGCCCGCCGCCGGAGGCGGGGCTCCCCCGCCGCCATCTTAAGCGCGCTCCCCTCCCCTGCGCGGTGTGTAAGCGTGTGTGGCCAGCGGCTGGCTCGTCGTTCTCTCACCGCCGCGCAGAGCTGAGGAGCGAGGGGGAAGGTACGCGGTGCCGGCGCTAGGTGGGCGGGGGAGAGCGGGCCGGCTGACCCTCCGGCCCTGCCGCCCCTCCGGGCCCGCCTCGCAGCTCCTCGCCGCCTTCGGCTCCTTTGCAGGGCGCGTAACGGCAGCCCGTCAGCGGCCGGGATCGTCCCGCGGGGAGTCCTGTGAGGAGTCGGGCTTCATCGGAGCTCCCGGGTTTGCTTTGCCTTCCTGTTAGAGAGAAAAACCGGTCTTGAGGAGGTGGTAGTGAGTGAAACTGGCTGGTTTGCAGCGAGGTGCGACCTTGATGGTGAATCGGGAGGGTGGCTCCTGGCCCTGGTGAAGCCAGTCAGTAGCTGGGCAGGCTTTTTACGAGCTGGTTAAGATTTCATTCTCGCTAGATGTCTGCTCGTGGTTAATTAGAAGGTGATTTGGAAGGCAGCTGGCAATTAAGTCAGAAGTGAACAAAAACAGCAGTTTAAACTTGCTTTTATGGGGGAAATACATCTTTAAGTGTGCTATGCCTGTGAAAAAAGCAGGCTTTGTATCTAGAGCTAACTGGTGTGTTAAACAGAAGAAACTTTGTCTGTAGTGAATCTCTTCACTCTTAAAAATGCTAGAATTGGTTCTCCTGCCTGACACTTGAAGATCAAGCTGCTCCTCCCCTTTTTTTGAGCCTGAGTTTTTCAGCTTTGACTGCATCAGTGCTTGAACTGAACAAGTTGAATATCCTCAAAAGAAGGAAATGGTATTACTGTAAGGTGTATGTGCAGAAGAGCTTAATCCTTTCAGAAGTTAATTTAGTACTAAAGATTAGGCATTGACTTAGTTTTTTGGGTTGGTTTGTTTGCTTGGGGTTTTTTACCCAATCACTTGTTGGCCTTTCTGCAAAACATTAACACCAAATGTGTATTTCTCTGCACATACCTCTTGCTACTTTATTAAGTTACAGTTAGTGTGCACTCTAATGTAATTTTACATAATTCAAAGTGGAATTCTAAATAGGACTTTAAAGAAAAAAAAAAAGCCACTTTAATCCCCTTTCAAATAGCCAGCTTTGTCCATCTGAGTGTGCAGTTTTCTTCTTTGCTGTTTTCAGTTACTGTCACTTCGGCATACATTCAGAGAGGACAATGTCCAATGTGCCAGTGGCTGTGGTGACCGGGGCCAACAAGGGGATCGGATTCGCTATTGTGCGGGCTCTCTGCAAGCAGTTCCCAGGGGATGTGTACCTGACAGCCCGAGACCCCGGCCGTGGCCAGGAAGCAGTGGCAAAGCTCCAGGAGGAAGGGCTGCGTGCACACTTCCATCAGCTGGATATTGATGATCTCCAGAGCATCAGAGCTCTCCGTGACTTCCTAATGGGGAAATATGGAGGGCTGAATGTGCTGGTTAACAATGCAGGGATTGCTTTCAAAGGTAGGAAATCTGGGATAGTCCTATGTGCCATAAAGCTATGTGGAGAAGGATAGTAGATGCATCAAGGATTTTACAAAGCTACTTGGGTTTTATAAAGTTACTTATGTGGGACTTCTGTGCCAGTGGCATTCTGCTTTTTTGGCTGACCAAGCTGCCTACCTTCTTAAGCATGATGAGAGGGCAACGTGAAATGCTCTACCATTAGTTGGGCTAGCTGTGCATGTAAAGGTGCTTCCCTTGAGTATTGTATTTGCATCACATACAGAGCATGAAAATACGTTAGTCACATAGAGCACTTGAGTAGAGTTGGGTTTATTGCCCCTGTGCCCGTGAGTTTCACCAGGCCCATTGGAGCCCATCATCAGTGTGAATATTGGCCGTGTTCCTTGGGGATCTGTTTTTTTCTCTCTTCTGCAAGCCTTATACTTTGTTCTAGGCATTACCTGCTCAAGGATTCCAGTTGATTAAAAAGAACCTTTGGCCCTGGGTGATTTTGTCATCTTTACTGATGTTTAACTTTCTCAGGCCATTCAGTTACCTATAGAACAGTTAACCTAAGTCTTGCTGTGCTGAGCAAGAATTTAAGCCTTTCATCTTCTAGTGAAAAAGAATGCAGGGAAAGTGAGGAAGACACGGCTGTTGTAAAGTAGAAGAGTGCATTCTCTTTGTGGGCATTTATAAAAAGTTGAGAATCATGTTAGCTCCAGGTAGAGCAAGTCACAAGCATGGCTACTAGTTCACTTTCCTGCCAGTACAGACTTGTTCTTTCCATATGTTCTGGGTTTTTAGTTGGTTGGTTGTTTTTGGGGGGGTGTTTGGTGTTGGTTTTTTTTCTTTGTTTTTTAATCTCTGCCTGATCTCCAGTTAGGACATGTAATTGTTCAAGCACAGCATTGTGCTCACTCCTCTGCTCACAGCATGAGTTAAGGAGGCCTGTCAGGTAGTGTGGATCAAACCTCACCTACTGCTGAAGATGGAGCTTGTCGTGTAGTAGGAGCGCGGTAATAGAGTTCTGAAGTCCAGTTGCTGTATCTTTCGCATGGTACTTTGCAGGAAGATTGCTTGTGTTCAAGGTCAGCTTAATAGGAGGCAACTCTTAATATGACTGTCTGAGTTTCAGGATGTGCTCAAGATAGAGAGGTGTTAAAACCTTGCAGTACAGTTGAAAGATTGTGTCTCTGTCCATGCTTACCACTTATAAATCCTGCAGGTGCTCAGATCAGTATTTCTTCAATTCATAATCAGGGCCTTAGCACAACCTGTTAGTGACAGTGAGTTTGAGCAAGGCTGAGCTGCAACTACAGCAACTGAAGCATAGTGTTGCTGACTTTGCAGCAGCTGTAGCCTCCATCAGGGTGGGTATCTGGACAGGTGAAATGAAAGCTCCTCAGATTTCTGCAGCAAGATTTGCTAAAGCTCATCTGTGAGAGGCAGTTTGTTATTGTGGAGCCACTGAACAAATAAATAGGTAAAATAGCATGACCAGTGGAGTTCCTGTTACTTCCTTTACTTCCAGATGTTTAACCTAGACTTTCTTCAAGCTGACAACTTTCTATGAGTCAGCAGTAGGTCATAAAATTAAGAAATGTGATAGAGGAGCCAGTTGTAACTTTTTCTATAAGTATCTAGCATAGAGGCTAGAGGGTTTAACACCTCTAGTGTGTAAGAACTTGCTGTGATGCTTATCTCATATTTTGGCTCTAATTCTTGCTTCTGCGACTGCCATTTCTACCCCAGCTTGCTTCTTGCCTCGCCAGGTTTCTGCTACCATCCCAAAATTTATGCTTTCCTTTCTTTATTGTAGTACTAAGCATCATTGCTGCCTGCCAAAGATTAGACTTAACTTTAAATTTAATTTATTGTTCAGTTTTTGTGCTGTACTACAGGTAGTCAAGGAAAGTCCTCCATCCAGCAAAAACTGTTCATGTATGAAATGATTGTGTCTATGGGTTGCCTTCTGGGTGAGCTGTGAGAACAGTCGTTCTGGTAATGCTTGTTAAATCAAGGGAGAATGTATCTATCAGATGTTGCAAGTAATATATCTTGCTAGACAAATGAGTGGTTTTTGGAGTGTAGGGAAGCTTCTCTATTATGAGGTGGGTATGGAAGCAGGATTTTGGAGTTATGTAGGTTTTTACTTTTCTTTTCTTTTCCTGCTATCACAACTCTTGCAATAGGTCATGGTCTGGCTTTGTGTCTCTGATTTGAATGCAAGCGATTTCCAAAACTTGATGCAATTGGTGCCCATGGGTTGATAGTAAAAATAAGTCAGCCATTAAAGCTTGAAATAAAAACACAACTACAATAAGTATTAATGACCTGTTACTGCTTCTCTGTTGAGTGTACATAGGTCTGGGCTATGGAGACAAGTGAAGACCTGCCTAATCTATGTAGGTGGCTTTCATCACTGCAGAGATAGAGCCTGTAGCAGAAGAATGCTGTTACTTTAATTCTTACTTCCCTCTCAGACTGGAGGATGCATAGCATATGGTTTTATTGCTGAGCCAAATTGTCAGCTGATAGCACATCCTACCCCACTTCTGGTAGTGGCAAGCTGTTAGGGTATGATTTCAGACAGAATTCACAACACAGGTCTATGGTCTGCGTATGCTTACCTAAATCCGCTCCCTTTCCTAGTGGCCAATTCCCATTCTTTTGCTTGTGTAGCACAGATCTGTGAGTTCAGGGGGTGATTTACGATGCAAGTGTTTATCAGTTTTGGGGCTTGGGGGCTTTGGTTGTTTTTTTGTTTGTTTGGGGTTTTTGTTTTGTTTTTGTTTTAGACTGCACCAAATCTTAGCTCTGCATTCTTTATTGAGGCTTTTACAGTGTGTGTTGCAGTTTGGCAGTGCTCTGACTTCAAGTCCTAGCTAAGAACCCATGACATGACAGCATAAGAATCAGGATGTAGAAACGGTAGTCTGCCCTGGTGTTCCGTGTTAGTGCCGGGGTGGCAGTCTAACTTTTGCATCTTCAGTGGCAGCATCCTAGATTCAGGATCTTCCCTTTTGATTTCTCCTCTGCCCCATCCCCTCCCCTGGTACGTTAGGATGGCGGCGAAGCGCTGTGCTATGCGTTTAAAGGGAGAGGGCACCTCAGAGTTTACTTGCATGTGGTTGTGGCAGCCCAGACTGAGTGCTGGGTGTGAGTAAGTACAGGCAGGTCAGTGGGCAGGTTGGGCAGCACACCTTGCAAGAGAAGTCTTTCCTCGTCTCTTCCATATAAAAGGCAGAAAGACAGACGGTCTGCGGGTTGGCAAATGACTCTGCAGAGTGATAAAACTGACTCTCCTGGGGCAAAGCTAAAGCCTTCAGCTAAGAAGAGGTGAAAACATAATTAGTTCATTATTAATATAATATTGCAAAGCTGCATTTTTTTTGTTAGTAAGAATGTGTTAGTGATGTTGCTTTTTTTTCTTATGTATTTTAATTGATTTCTTAATTACCAAAAAAAAAGAACTAAGATAAACTTTGGGTTTTAGTAGTTTGATAACTTTCTTTCAAACAGTAGCACAATTCTAATTTTATTTATTTTTCCTCCCTTGCTACCACCTCTTATGAAAAGTTCATGACACAGCTCCATTTGCGGTCCAAGCAGAGGTTACACTGAAGACAAACTTTTTTGGAACCAGGAATGTTTGCACAGAATTGTTGCCTCTTGTGAAGCCTTACGGTAAGTGTAACATAACAAGTAGAGAAATAGTTTTATATGAGTTTTGGTCCTCATTAAATGGGAGTGTTTAATGTCCTGTCTCAAAAGCACACTGCCCCATAGCAAGAGGAGCGTACCTTGCTGTACTGTAGGTAAGAGAACAGATGGCCTTTATGACACCCAAAACAATTCTGCTGTGTGTATTTGCGTGCACTTTCAAGACGGTCACATTATTCTGTTGTGGATTGAAGTGGAATTCTCATCGTTCCCTCAAAACATGAAGAACTTACCCACGTTCTTTCCATGGTATCTGCCTACCTAAATTCTTATTGCTTCAGAAAGGACCTTCTGATGATCCAACTAGGATAAAGAAGTACCTAAAAAAGTGTTTCAGCTGAGTTTGTGACATGCCTGTTCTTACTACTGCTGAAGAAACCTTTTCATTAGGCTGTTGCTCTGTCTCTATCTAGATCCCAGCCTTTGCTATATTTACAAGTATCTAGTGATGTAGCTATAAATGGCACTTGAAGATGTACATTAAGTTACTGTGATTGTGTTGATGTTAGGAGGAATGGGACGAAAGCACTTTACCAAAAATGGTAAATACAATGGACCAGGGTTAAAGAAGATGGATGCGTCATTAAGAAAGAGGCGTTAGCAACATGCAAGTAATCTGTACCCGTTGGATGACTGTCCTGCACAGAACACTCCTGCTCTTGAAACCTAGGAGCACTGGAGGTGCCCTGGAATGCTGCTGACACAGCATGGCTGATTTGAAAGAAGGGTATTTGGATCCAATACCCACACCAAACCTAAGGGGTTTTTTTAGTACAATTCTTATCAAGACTTGTGATCACTAAATATTTTCATGGATATTTGAATAAGCTTGCTGCTGTGAATGAAATGTTGTCTATACCAACATTTAAATACATCTGGGTTTTTTAAGAGCAAAGAAGTCGAGTAGGAGAGGCAACTGTTATTCCCTGGGGAGGAAGGAAAAGATAGAGTAAATGAATTTTGGGGGCTGGTAGGGGAGAGAGTAAACAGTGCCAAAATTGCAATTTAGTCTTCTTGTACTAAGTGTGAAGGACAAATGCATTGTTAAAGTCATTAACAGAAATGATTAATTTCTGCAGCTTTTAAGATCTAAACTCTCATGTTCATTCCCTAGTTCATAGCCTGAATGGCTTTGAATTAGCAAGAAAGAGTGAAATGGTATAACATAATTTTGGGGCAGACAAGTGAATTATTGATTCAGCTGACTCATTCCTCTGTACCAGAGTGCTGGAAGATAAATAGCTTACTGCAGTTTTGCATGCTGGGATTTGTAAATCTTCAGGTATTCTGTAAACAAGCTGATGGTCTCACTGCATTAAGAGGCAGATTGCTTTTGTTGAATTCTGTATTATTCTAGCTCTTGAGGTATATTCTCACAGTACTTCACCTGAGCTGTTGTGGAAGTGAGAACTTTTGACCATAAATTCTGGCTGCCATTACTGAGAAAGCCACTTAATACTCTGAATATGCCTACAGATTGTGATAGGCTATTTCCTGGAAGAATATCTGAAGTTCAACAGAGAGCTTTTGAAGTTTCACACCTTAAATTACTCTCTGTAATGGAATCCACTAGAAACACTTGATATTGAGTGAACTGGGATTTTCCAGAAGCTCTGCAAAATAGCCCACCCAAAATACTTTACAGGTATTCACCAAAGTAGTGAATACGTAACTGTAGGGCAAGCACACTTCAGTGTCTAGGCTTGTTTAATGTGTATAAAAGTAATCAGTCTTTATTCTTTTTTTACCAGGTAGAGTGGTGAATGTCTCTAGTATGGTAAGTAGCTCAGCTCTGGGAGGCTGCAGCCAAGAACTACAGCAAAAGTTTCGCAGCGACACAATAACTGAGGATGAGTTAGTGGAACTCATGACCAAATTTGTGGAAGATACCAAGAAAAGTGTGCATGAGAAGGAGGGTTGGCCAAATACTGCCTATGGGGTATCCAAAATTGGTGTCACAGTCTTGTCCAGGATTCAAGCCCGGATGTTAAATGAGAAAAGAAAAGGTGACCACATCCTTCTCAACGCCTGCTGTCCTGGATGGGTGAGAACGGACATGGCAGGTCCTAAAGCCCCTAAAACACCAGATGAAGGGGCTGAGACCCCAGTTTATTTGGCTCTTTTGCCTTCTGATGCTGATGGTCCTCATGGCCAGTTTGTTAGTAACAAAACTGTTCGAACCTGGTGAGCTTACGTATGTGGACCCATACAAATGCTTAATGACTGTGGATTAGCCTGTGCCCCAATAGAGTGTTTACCCAGAGCAGTCTCATCCTGTCTGCAGCAGCAGCGGGGTCCTTTATCATTAGGATCAGGGTTACAGTTACAGTAGTCCTCTGGGATTAAGTCTACACTAGGATACGCTTCCCAACAGTCTCCATTAGCCTGCTCACAACATTGACTGTGTAGCCCAAAATCTGATTTGTGGGTGTCCAGCCCAGACGATACAGGCTAATTTGGTGTTGCACTAATGTAGACGTGCCTGACCTTGTTTACCTGAATTTACTCTTAATTAAATTATTGCTAGCTGTTCTCCCACTTCCCTGAGACAGATCTCTGACATGGAGTTGGGATGAAGAAGCAGATGCCTTATGCTTTCTCAACTTTCCTAGAAAGTAGATCTTTCTAGGAACCATAGTTGCTTCTTGAGGTTGTGCAGGGCTTCGTAAGGGGGGAGGGGATTGATCTGAATCCTACAGTCTGACCAGTTTAGGGGGAGGTTAATAAGACCAGAACAGAATCACTGCTGTATAGACATTCCTTATTAGTACAAAATAGAATTAGGTGAAAATAAAAATAGCAATAACATACCATTAATAGAACTTAATCAGTTGGCTTTATTAATATGTATGTCAAGAAATGATTACTTACTGATTTGTATTCATCCAACTGGCTAATTCTGATATTAAAAATTTATAGTGTTTGAAAATTCACTTTGATTTTTCTGCAGTTAAGTTTGTAGCTGGGATGTGTGATGTTTGGACTATATAAAGAGAAAATAAACTATAGAACTGATATAGCAAACTCTTCCTCAGGACTTCCAGTTCATTTATTGCACAGCCACAAGTTTCCGTACTAGAAACCTAGATTAAGTGCTCTCCATGTAGTAATTGAACTGTAAATGTTACAACACTATTTCAGTCCTACCCTGTAATACATAAACTTGTTTTGGTTACCATGATGATATCGGAGCAAAATCCCAAGTAGAGGAAGCAGTGACATGGAGAGGACCAAATTTGTTTTCTCATTTTAAATATTGGTTGTTGCATTTCAAATGCTAAATCTTGAAATGTTTCCATGGCACCTCGAGCTGTAGAGGTGGAGCCATGTGGCAGCAGAGGCATGGCACCTGGGACAGCCCCAGGTTGGGGGGGGCTGGAGTGAGGTGGGGTTTGGTCACACCCAGGCTGTAACCGTGCAGCGCTTTCTCCACCATGTCCTGCCAGCCAGCACAAAAGCCACGGCAGGGGCTCCAGGCCCTGGCCCATCTTCCCCGCAAGGCAAAGCGCACACTGTGCCGTGCTCTGCTGCTCCCCTCTTCCCCTTGCTGTGAGAAGCTGAAGGAGCTGGAAACAATTGCCTATAAATCTGTCATTAATAATGACAAATCAGTAATGGACATGTTAATTCTTAATCAGGAGTCAGCAGGGCAATGCCAAAGTGGCTTAGCTGGCTGGGTTTTACATTGGCTTCCCTGGTACAGTTTGTGTTTGGGAAAGCCTTGGATCAAAAGAAGTTAGACAGAAATATGTGTGGTTTTGGTAATCGCTTATCAGCACAGAACAAAGGTGTGATTATTAGTTGGTCTTTTAAGGATACAGTAGCTATTGTTTTTATAACGATGGAAGTCTTGCCAAATGAGTCATGCCCCAGAGCTCAGTGAAGAGCAGGATGAGGGCTGCCCCAAAAGTTCTCATATTAATCTATTGTCAGTGAAGGAAAAAAATCTTAGGCTTTAGTTTAAGGGCAACAGATCAGTTACAAAATCCCTGTATGAAGTTTTTTAATGCATTTTTTTTACTACTGCCAGACTGCCTACAGTATGATCGCTCCAAACCCATCTAGTTAATACAGCAACTTGACCATCGTTCGGATGCACAACAGGAAGAACCACAGTTTGTGTATGCTCTTCTAATTGTGTTAATGGTATCTCAGCAAAATAAAACATGGCTGTTCTGATTTAGTAATAGATTGTGCACAACTTCAGGAGATGTAGTCCAACAGCGGAGAATTGTACCTAGTTCTTCACACCTGAAATGCTGCTTGAGTCATTAAGTTTCAAAAGTTGCATGCCCGTCTGAGTGGCGTGTACAAACTTTCCAAACAAACCTTGACCCAGCTTTCATGTGGTTTGTGCAAAGACCGGCCTGTAAGAGTCCCAGGTTCGTTTACTGTAGCTGGATGGTATCCATTGTTAAATACAATTTAGTTTCTAAATATCCCCTGTGGTCTCTAAAGCTCTATAAAGTTGAACTTCCTAAATCTAATTCAGGAGCTGGGTTGGGTTTTTTTACGTTCACGCCAAATAAATTGTAAGCTTGAAAGTTTGACAAAATATGTATTTCAAAGTCTTATATTAAGCCTTTTCACAGTGCTTGTTCTTTGTTAAACCTACTTACCCTGTTTCAGGGTAAGGAAGCAAAGTGGGAGATGATGGTTAGGCAGTCATCTCCAGAAATGTCATTTCTCATGGTGAAATTGATAGTAATATAGACAGTTTCTTCTGGTATGAGCAGAAAGAAGAACAGAGGACAGATCTTTTCACAATCTTTGCCGCTGTGGTGTGGTACTTGAGGAAGGAGAATCAGCTGTGTGGATACAACTTCAGCTGCAGGAGGTAGAAACAAGAGGCAGAAAATATTGGCCGTTCACGGGACCATTCGGAGTCAGGAAGGAGCTTATGCAGGAGAAGCTCATCCAGTGGCAATGGCAGGGGGCCTGGGAGGAGAGCTGGGGCTGCGCGGGGCAGGCTGCCGGGGAGGGCTCTTTGCTGAGAGCAGGATCAGAGGACAGGCTGTACAGCGTGCGTGGCAGGCTGGGTCTTTGGACAGGGCTTGCATTGTTCAACAAAAACGTCTTTTTTTTTTTTTTTTCCTTCTTAAGCTGCCTCACTGCTTCTCTCCCATGTCTGTTGTGTCTTAAGTATTTTGTTGCTTTCAGATTCTGGCATGCTTGCTGAGTGGTTATTGTGTAAAGTTTAAGGGTTAGGAAGGGGATGAAATAATAATATGTTGTACTGTATAAAACTTGTATGCGTGATTTACTGTTTTTACGGCATGTCACTACCATTTTTACTTCAGAATTTATTAGCCAAAGAAAATGCCTGGCAATACAGTAGCTGTGGTGACACGAGACAATAAAGGAATTGGATTTACAATTGTGAGAGCTCAGTGGAGGCAGTTTCTTCGGGAGGCCGTAGCTTGTGCAGGATGCAGTCAGGCAGCAGCGGCAAAACTTTGGGAGCGGAAGCTGAACCTGCTGCCGCATCGGCTGGATATAAATAGTGTGTGAGGCCTCTGGGACATTCTGAAGGAGAAGCTACAGACATCCCAGTGGGCTGGTTAACAACGAAGCCATCATTTTCAAAGGCTGTAGTAGGACAGCTGTTCAGCAGAGCTTTGCTTTGGAAAGCCAGTGATCTGAAGGTGTGGGGGCAGTCAGTAAGGAGGCTGGTCTGCTCTAAACCTTTTTGAATGTAAAGGGGATTACAACCAGGTCATTTCTGCCTGGATCCTCTGCAACGCTGATGACTGTAGCGTGGCCCATGCTTTTATATCCATTACGGTCCCCGTGCTGTGCAGTGCGGTGCATTTGGTTTTCAAAACTGACCGTAGACATGCCTAGAGAGTTTGAGGTCAATTTACCTAAAAAGTTCATGAGAATATACCTAGCTTAACATGTTGTTTCCTTAAATTTTCCGTTTAAGTGTTTTCCTATATAAATAATGAAGATGACAAGAACTCTTGAGAATTCATTTATGTCCATAGGTAATTTTAATTGAACCCGTCTCTTACAGTAGTATAACCCAACACATCCTGACTTTGCTGTGGCGTTCCTCTCATCCTAAAAATCTGCCAAGAAAATTTAGATTATATATGCCACCCAGTATTACTTAAAACACTTAAATGTAGAATAGAATTCAAACTCCAGTCTCTATTAGTATAGGAAAGTTTTTTGCTTTTTAATCTCAGATAGTGAAAAAAGAAAAGGAACAATAACGATGTTTTACAGTGGAAATTCTTCAGTTTTTGTGTTTGTTCTGCAAATAATTCATTTTGGAGCTGACAATAAAGGAAACTGTCAGCTGGACAAAGTTCTGGTCTTGGAGGCCAGTTTTCATCGTCTGTAGATCTCTTCACAAGGTTAGCTGTTCATAGCACTTATATCTGAATGAACAACAACTTCACGCTTCCTAGTTTGGATTGTGGTCTTGTCTTTGCACCCTGCTCACTGATCTAAAGTTGTGGTTACTCGGCGCTCTTAAAATCCTACCCTGTCTCTCCTCAGGTACATCCCCACATACTTGAACACCCTGATCTGATGGGCATTCTCTGTTTTGTTTGATTGGAGTTATACAGTATTCAGAGGACATCTGACAGTAGTGGCTCCAGTGGTGGTTTATTTGTGAATGTATTGTTTTAGACTCTGCTAGGGAGATAAAATCCTGAAAGCAAGCAACTTGTTAAACTTCCCTCAGTAAATAATAGAAATACTGTATCATTTCCTAGCAGAAATTTCATATTTTAAATTGCGAGGGATATTTCTAAAAAAACTGAACAAAAAGAATCTGGCAAGTGATATACAACTGGAGTAGGTTGTACTTTTCCAGTACAAACTGAACAGATTTATGTCAACGTGAGGTGGAAGTTAATGTGAACGTTCATTAGATTGAAATGCAGCCTGGCTGTCTCCAGAATTGATTACATCAGTAAATCTACTACTTGATCCCATTCCAAGGGCCAGGATTTAGCATGGGCAGTGCTGCCATGGTGCATATAACAAACTGATTTATAGCCTTTCCTGAAGAGAAGTCTTGAATAGTTGGTATGATAGTCATGCTTTGAGTTAGCATAACCTCTGATACAAAAAACAGCATTCAGAGTTATTTTTCAGATGATTTACCAACCAGCAGATTTGTAAGCACAAGAGCAGAGGAAGTGGATTAGTCTGGAGGTTGGTTGTTTTTGGTGCATGTTCTGATCAAAGCTTCTCAGCAGGCTGAGTGCTTCCGTGGCCTCTCCGTCAGGCGTCCTGGTTTGGGCTGGGATAGAGTTAATTTTCTTCCCAGTAACTGGTAGCTAAACCAGGACATTAGGAGACACTTGGGTGCCTGACAGCAGCTGACCTGATACTGCGGCCGTTCCCTCAGCAGGACCCCAGGAGGATCTCTCTTCTCCACCTGACTGCCTGGTTCTTTGACATTCTAGACAACCTCTGTCTTGTGGTAGAAATGGCAAATGGATTCAAAAGTTAGGTGGAAATGGGAACAAAATGAGTATAGTTAGGCAGCCACATACAACTGGTGCAGTTAAAGAACACAAACTGGCGAGAAAAAGAACGTCTAAAGACATAGCAAACCCTCAGAAACTAATTTTAAAATATCCTAAGTAACATGTTATGTTTTAGGACATGAATGTCATGAGTTAAGGACATAATCAAAAATACAAGTTCTTTGCTCAGTCGGGCAGATATTCAGAAGCAGTGACCTTCATTTCCAAGAACTAAGCAACGCTGCCTTGAAAGTTACAAAACCCTAAAATTTAGAAATGAAAACATAAATGGATGGCATTGCAGTTTAGAAAGATAAGCAATGTTGATGCCCATGGTACTGAGTATATCTGCTGCGTGCACACCGAAGGAAAAATGTGATATTCAAATGATCAAATCAGTTTGTCGCATTAGGAGGGAACCCCATCTGAATTTAGAACCTGATTGACTGTGTGCTCTAATACCACCCCACTTCTGAAGATTTGTCTTTGAAAATGATGAGGGATCTATAATAAAGCTGTAAACCACTGGAAAACGTTTTAATATTTTGTCACACAGATTTCCCACATGTGTTACACGTTTCTTTGAGGTTACCCAGCCTTTGAGGCGCCCACGCCGACCTCCGCCGCGGCGGGCAGACGCTGGCTTCCCAAACGGATGGAGTGTGCAATAGCTGTTCCGCGTGGGCCATATGAAAGCTTGTGAACAACTGCTAAAATTTTATAGTGAGATAGCACATGCTGAAGCTGGGCCAGCAGTGCTTTTTGGTACCCGGTCTGGCTTTTGGAGGCGTGCACAACAGGGGAGGGAAAGCACAAGTGGAAGCGCTCCTGCCTTCCCAACTTGCATCCACCCTTTCAGCAGGGGAATAAAGCAGCCTCATTAGCTGCCAGTAACCGTAGCTTTTAGTTGCCTGAAGAACATGTGAAATTATATCACTAAAATCTAGCTAGGAAGGGGAAAGGCAGGTGGTTTCAAGAAAATAAGTGTAAAACTTACTGGAGATCACTGCTGAAACAATATCCATCATAACCTTAAAAGTCATGGTTTCTATTCTTTAATCTATAACAGAACAGGTCATTTTTCCTTGACTTTTTCAGCTACTTTGAACTACAAGGATTATGTTCTGTCTGCATGTAGAAAAAAAAATAAACCAACTGAGGTTAAATGTTTCTACAGTATATAAATCCTTGTCTGGCAAGATCATGTATTTTACTTTTTGTAAAGAACAGAGGGCTTCTCATATTGGACTTGAGCCTTTTATAAATATAACAACTGAATCCCCGTGGAAGCCGCACCTACAAAATTTGTCAAAATCGCTTCATGCCTGAAACCAGCCGGAACAGAAGCAAAGCTGTCAAACGTGCCTTTACTGGCTTCAGTGTAATGGAGATGCTGCAGCTAACTTTGCCTGGCTCCGCGCAGGGACGCGCATACTTGCGGCGGGCGGTGCGAAGCCCTAGCGTGGGGAGGGGACACGCGAGGTTGCGGCTCCGCCCAGCCGCCGCCTTGTTTCCAGACGGGCCGAGGCTGATGTACCAAGCAGAGGCGGCGGCCCGGGCGAGACCCGCCGGCGGGGCGCCGCCCCGACGCTTCTCCTGCAGCCTGGCGGCCGCGGGGACCCCCCGCGGGGTTCGCGGGGCGTATGTGTAGGGGGGCGGGGAAGCGCGGAACCGCCCGGCCCTGTTCCCGGCCCACGCCGCCAGGGGGCGCTCGGCGCCCGGGCCCGGCCGCGGGTGTGTACCATTTCTTCGCGGGCGGGGGGAGGGGGTGGTCGCGGATGACCCGTTCCGGGCTGTGGCGCCCACCGACACTGTCAGCCCCCCCTCGCGGCTTGGCGGCGGGTAAAGAGCAACGCCACCGCCGCTGGGCGGGGACACCCGGAGTCTTCCTGCACCGGTGTACCGGCTTGCCCCTCCCCCGCGCTGTATGCGGTGGTACCGCCCCGGCTGCGGCGCGGCCCGGGCGGAGCGGCTGGGGTTGGGTTGGGGTTTTTTTTTCCGCTCCCTCCTGTTGCCATAGAGACTGCGGGGCGCCGCCCCCCGCCCCGCGCCCGGCTGGGACACGTCGCGACGCCGACGCGGCCGGTGGCCCGGGACGTCTGCGGGGCCCTTCCCAGGTACGGGGGCGGCGGGGAGGGGGCGCCGCCGCCGCCGCCGCCGCCGCCGGGCTCGGTGCGTTCGGGGAGGGGCGGAGGGGATACGCGCCCGCACTGGGGGTGACCCGCGGGGAGAGGGTGTCCTTGGCGGGGGACACCCCCGTCCCGTCCCCGCAGGGCGGACCCCGAGGGGGGCCACGGTCCGAGCCGCGGCCCCCCCGGGGCGGGGCTGGGTGACCCCCGTGGGGTCGCCGAGCCGCGGCCGGGCTGTGGGGATCGGGGATCCCTCGGGATCGGGGGCTGAGCGCCCGCCTCGTTAACCTGTCTTGAGGCGATGCTGGGAGTGGATGGGTGACTGTTAACGTCTGCATTTACTGAGGAAGTTCGTGACCCGGGATTTGGAAGACGTGCCTGAAGGTCACTGGCGAGTGGCTTTTGGTTTGGTTTGGTGGGGTTTTTTTGAATCTTTCTGCCTTTGTATATAAGCACAAGTAGGATCTAGTGGCCATTTTTAGATTATTGGATTTGTTCAAACCTTGCCGACATGTAGCAACATAGGTACGTCAGCATCGATGCACAGTACATCATTAAGTCCATCACTGCTTCACTGGGTGGGAATACACTATTCACCTGTCTTTTCACAGCAAAGTCCAAAGACAGCGTCTTAAGAACTGAAAAAGACAATTTTATCCCTAGTGAATTTTTATTAGTTGTGGTTTGTTTTTTTTTTCTTGAGTAGGTACGTTCTGTTTTACCCTCAGAATCTAACTAGATTTTACTTAAATAGGCTAGGGTCTAATGCTATGAGGATGCTTTAAGGGCATGATTTTCATATAGTATTTAGAACCCCTTTAAGTGCTATTGATAATTTGATTGATTCCTGTGCTCTAAGTGGATTTATGCAGGTGTATTGCATTTACAAATTAAGACTTTTCATGTGTTCTGTCAGCAAAAATGGCTAGCTGATTCTAAATTATCTAGACAAATGTCTTATTTATGAAAGTGGCACCACTCTTGACTGGGCAGAGAGCTGCTAGAATACTTCCTAGCTCATGCTTTTTTCTAAGGAGCATGAATACAACCCAGCAGTCCAATGATTAAGGTACTTACATGAGATGACGGAAATAGGGTTCAATTTCTTGCCCTGCCAGCGGCTCAGATTACTCATAATTTTTGCTGACCGTATATTGCAAGTTTGCCACTTTGTTAGGTTTTAATGGAGGGTTGACTGTTTTTGGAGCAAGGATAGCTGTGTCCCAGATAAATGTTATACCCTGCAAGGCACTGGGGTTTTTTTACTCTCTCTGCTGTGAGAAGCACTGCATACATCCTGGTGAAAACAGAAAATTAAACCTTTACTGTAGCAAAACAAACAGACAAAACCAACCAAACCAACCAACCATGGCACTGATAACAGTTCATAATACTTTTAGTTTTTTTTTTATGGAGGTGGATGTAGGTTGGATGACATAGAGTGGTTGTATTGTCAATAGCTGAATCCTGCTATTGGAGGAGTGCAAAGATGGCTTGAACCTGCCTTTAAAATCCTTTCTCTTTTTGGGTGCATCCAGCATTTTTCTGTTTCTGAGAGTTTGCTACCAAAAATCTTATACTGATATAGTTATTTTTGTTTGTTAAAGTTAATGGACAATATACAATTGTTGATTTTAAATTTTTTTTATGGTGTGAGAGATTACCTGCCTTAAAAGAATATAGAGGGCTACTTTGATTTATTTTTGTGTCCTAACAGTAGGAAACTGAATCTGGATGCCTTTCAGAAACACTATAATATGTTTTGTTATAGGACTGTGCTTTCTGTTCTGTATCAGTGATGTAGCACAGACTGACCTAAACCTGGCATTCCTAGACTAAGCATCTCTCTAGAATAATATTTTTTTATATTAGCTAACAGGAGACCCAGTGTCATAGCTAGCGTAGGAACGAAGGTGTGATTTTTCAGTACATAGAATCCAACCATGCTTGTTACCCTTTGTTCTAAAACATGTGTGTTTTGGTTTTCTAAATCAAAAGCATTGCAGAGTATGAGAAAATCAGGTCTGGGTAACTTATTTCTCCTCCATAAAAATATAGGGATACTTTTTGGTGAAATAAAGGAAGGTTAGAATGCATGCTTGATGCTTTGGCACAACACCTTAATCCTGTACTTCAGCATCTGCTGCTGACAAGTTGAGATGCAGAGTTCTGAGAGCTACTTCTGCTGTGGGCTGAGAGGCCCTTTAACAGGATTCCTCTGGAAAGCTGTATTTTGATATGAAGTGTTTCACATTCCACTGTGACAGGTAACCTTTCAAAACACTGCAGACATGATGAGTTATTAAAACTATTCACTTCTTCCTGACTCCATGTCAGTGCTTTGCCTGTTTGTAGTGAGATTTTATATTCCTTTCCTTTGTTATTGTGTGAGAAATCCATGTGGATGGACGGAAAAAACATGTTTTATAAATAGGAAAATGTGACTGCAAAACTTCCAAAAACAGGCAGTGGGGAGCTGGAGTCATGCCTGTTAAATTATTTTTAACTTTGTGTTGAAACTTGATCAGATGACGTGTTTATTGTGATCCATCAGTGCTTCTACATATTTATTGTTAGCTTACATTACTTCATGTTTGCCAGGACTTAAATGCAGGTTACCTTTTTGTAACTGTGTACATGTCTTAGTTTACCAGGAAATTTCACCTTACTATGAGAACCAAAGATGGATCCAGAAGAGCAGGAGTTACTTGGTGACTACAGATACAGAAATTATTCTTCAGCGATTGAGAAAGCTTTGCGAAACTTTGAATCATCAAGTGAATGGGCGGATCTTATATCTTCCCTTGGCAAACTTAATAAGGTACAGTGTCACAGGAATATTTTTTCATTAGTTTATTATCTTTGTATTGTTATTAACTTTTCTGTAATTCATGGAACTTAGCAAAATTGAAAATTCACTCAAGAAAAATATTATTTCATAAAGGAAAGGTATTTAAAGCAGCTAAGTCAGTATATTTTATATAAATGTGAGAAATTCTGGTAAAACCAACAGAGGTTTCCTTCAAATGGTATTTGTTTTCTTTATACAGCTAAGTTAATTTAGTTTTTGCATCAAAGAAACCCTTGGGATGCTAGTTACTCGCTCAATACTGAGTAACTTAAGTCAGTAACTGTAGCTGTCTAAAGTTACTTAAGCTTTCTTTAAGTCTTTTTAGACTCTAGCTAAAAACTAAGCTAAAGAAGTCTTTATATGGAACAGGAGGTCACAAGTTTTAGTACATATTCTGAGTCAAAGTTTATATTTAAAGACCATGTTTACTTGACCATGCCCTTCCTTTGTATTTGGGGGAATAATCCATTTGCTGCTGGTGGTGTCTTTTGTATGACCGTGAAAAATATAACTGAATATAGGAAGAAAGAAAAAGACTTTTACAGGAAAAAAAACTAGGAATTGTCCTCTCCTCCTGCCCCAGAAACAAGTTGTACGTTGTTTGTGTCCCACTTGGTCGCTTTTAACATAAAGCTTTTCCTGAGTGTACACGGGGCAAGAGTAGTTACAGTCATTGAGGATAATAGGGGGTGTGAGGAGGCAACTCCTGCATCTATCGGGTAACAACAGATGTTTCCTTATGAATTCTGCATCACATGACTTTGCTGTCGTTGCTAAACCTTAATTCTGCGGAGTTTTCAAAGGGGAGGAGAATCCATAGAATTATAGAATCATAGAATATCTCAAGTTGGAAGGGACCCGTGACGATCACGGAGTCCAACTCCCTGCTGCTCGAGGGACTACCTAAAACTAAGACCTCTCACTGTAAGACCTCGCTACCTTAGCCCACAGCTCCTCCTCATTTAGTATCATTGGCAAGCTTACTTAATGTGCACTTGATTCCTTCATCCAGATTATTTATAAAAACATTAAAGAGCACCAGCCTGCAGTTGAGCCCTGGGGAACCCCACTAGTCACTGGCCGCCAGCCCAATGTAACCCCATTTACTATAACCCTTTGAGCCAGACCCATCAGCCAGTCACTCAGCCAACATAATATGGACTTGTCTAGCTGTGTGCTGGACAGTTTATCCAGAAGGATGCTAAAGCAAACAAGAGCTTTGCTAAATCTGAAAAACACACGTCTACTGGCTTCCCTTGGTCAACTAGATGGGTGTCATAAAAGGAAATTAAGTCAGTTAAGCGGGACTTTCCCCTTGTGAATCCGTGCTGGCTGTGACCAATGACTATGTTGTCTCTTAAGTGTTTTCTCAATAACTCCCAGAATATCCTCCATAATTTTACCAGTGCTGAAGTGAGACTGACAGGCCTGTAATGATCAGGGTCTTCCTTCTTACCCTTCTTCAAAACTGGGACAATACTTGCCAAATTGAGGTGGTTTTTTTTTTTAAGGACAGCCATGTTCTTTCCTCTTCAGAGGAGAGAAGCTGAATATTGCTCTGGCAAAAGGAGTTACACATTTCTGCCATCACTGTTTGACCATGATTCCTGTTGAGTCAATAAGGAGAGCTAGAGGCCTTCAGAATGCTTTTCTCAAAAGGGAAAATAAGAAATAATTAGAGTGGGAGATTTCTTACCTGTGGCAAGAGGTAGGCTTTGATCTTTTATCTTGACCTAGATGAACATCCTGAACTGATTAACACCTGTCTGAAATATTCAGGTACAGAATTGCCAAAACATATAGCAGCATAGTAGAAACAAAGCAAAAAAGCTTTTAGCTGTTCCATCGGTCTACCTGCTGTTGTATTCTGTGGACTTAATCTTTTTAGGAGCTTAAGAATTGGCAGAGCAAATCATCCCCAGTGTTCATCTGCTTGTGTCATCTGAAAATAAGGATATGTCAGGGGAATGTGCTGCCAAAAGAAAGATTGTGAAATAAAATGTCAATAGCTATTCTCTTAACCCCTATAATTACTTGGTCTCTTACATCCTAAAACATAAATATTGTTGTTGAGTTCTGTTAGTGCTGGGGGGAGGGGAAGGTGTTTCTAACGTAAGAGCCTATTTTCTTGTACAGTCAGTTCTGAGGGTGAATGAATGAGCAGGGAGAGGATGGGTAGGAGGGAGGAGATCAACAGTATGTCAATGATAAAATGGTCATAGTCAGGAACCTGCGGGCCAGTAACTGGTTTGCAGTGATGCCTGTTAAGCAAATATGAAAATGCTGAGAAAGGGGATGAGTAAGTCGAGGAGTTTCGGAAGTACTTTTCATGCTTCTGTAGTAGCATGGAAGATCTCTCTTATGCACGTTTCTTAATGATCTCTGTATTGTTGACTTTAATTGTGGGTGGTTTTGCTTATATAGATGTAATATTTTCTGAGGCTTTTTCTCCTGTAGGCAGGGTTCAACAATACTTTGCGCTATTGAGTCCCACAAGTTATACACATGCACATGCACACGCACTTCTATAGAAGCCCAGTGCCATTAGCCTTTCAGTACAAGGTCTGGAGGAAGCAGCACAGGCTTTTGCTACTTAAAGATGAGGGGAAAAAGGATGGAGGGAGCTGATCCAGATCCCTTTGGCCTTGGCTGAAACAAGTGGTCTTGGAGCTCTTGTTGCTGTTACTCCTGGTGGAGAGAGACATCTCTGCTACTGCTTTCTTTTACTACTTAGCTACCAAGGTTAAACTGAAGGTGGTTTTTCAATTTCTCTGTTGCTTCTGTGGTTCTAACTGATGTTTCACAGTGACATGCAGAACCAGGCAAGCAACAGAGCAACTGGTTGACTTTAATCTGAATGGTCAGCCAGTTGGGTTGGTTTGTAGATCTAGAAAGATTATTTTCTGTCACTTAGGGAAAATGAGCCTTCACATGACTTCAGTGGGGACAGCTTTGCCTTGAATCACTTTTAAACAGGGAGAGGAGTAAGGGTGGTTTTTTTGGTTGGTTGTTTTTGTGTTTTGTTTTGTTTGGGGTTGGTTGGTTTTTAATTATTGTGTTCTGACTCATCTCTTGCTGCTTAAAGTAGGCCAGATGAACCCTGCCCCAAAATTGCATTTGTTCCTCATTGGTTTTGTAGGGAGCCTGAGGTGAGTTACTGCAGTTTTGCCCATGTTTTCTAGCTGTCTTAGGCTCCTAAGATTAGGTAAGATGAATCTCCCCTACAGTCTTCTGAACAGAACTGCAGATACCAAGTGTGAGCATGGGTGAAGGATGGAGAGTTGGCAGAATTTGCTACACCTTTGCTACAACTTATGCTACACCCCAGGCTTGTAAGGGAAAGATTTTTGGGGTTTTAGTTTGTATAGTGTAGGTATTCTGCATCATCATGGTGCAGGAGAAACAGTAGAAATTGGTGTTTATAAATGCTTATAGAAGAATATAAATGGACAGGTGCAAACAGGTGGATTAAACAGGCAGTAAATATGTATGTTAATGTTTTAAAAAGGGTCTTCAGCTTTGCCCTGAAACTTTGTCATATTCCACTTGTAAATATCTCTTGCTCTGTGCTTTGCTTCTGTTCAAGCTCTAGTTACTATAAAGCAGTCATTTAGTAGTTGCAGCCTAGGATGCTCCATGCTTCAAGAAATAGGATTTTTCTCCTGTCAGTACTGTTCTTGGATCAGCTTTTAAACATGTTTTTATTGTTTTTTGCAAATCTGCGTATGTTCACTGTTTGGAAAGCACAATTTTGTGACTAGGGTTTTCAGATGCTCAGTACAGATTGTTGCATCCAGAATACAGTAATCCTTCTCAATTGTCTTAGTGCTAAATGTGATTGTGCTGTTGCAGATTTTGCCAGCTTGTTCCAATGTTGTAAAAGGGTACAACTCTGAGAAATCACTTTGACAGAAAAAAATCCTGGGGGGAGGGATGTTGTCTTTTTAAACGACAAATAGGTGGTGGTTCAGCATATGTGGGTTTATCCATGAAATAAGTATTTTAAACTTTGCTTTCATATCCAAAATGCATGTCCCTGTCTATTCAGACTGTAAGCAGATATGTATATAATATAAAATATGTATAAAAGTATTCATGTAGGGGGAACTTCAGGCAATTAAGAGGCTAAAAATGTTATGAGGTTAGGAAAATCCAAGTGCATAGTTTGCATTAGGGTTTTTAATCCAGATTATAGGCATATTTTTTCCAGAAATTTTAACTCTGGGTGCAGGCAAATAGTAGATAAGTGACACAGTTTGCAAAATGAAGAATGGAACAGTAGTAAATATTGGATTCCACAGCCTGCTTTTGTAAGGAAACTATGATAGGAGGTTTTCAGAAAAGGCCCTGAAATTTACTGATTCACAGAGAGCACAAAATCTCACTGGGTTTTTGGCAAGTGAATGTTTAAACTCCTCTGTTCATTTCATCTATATATATTAAAACCGGCAACAACAAAAAACCTAAACAAAAAAGCCAACCAACCTTCCAAAAAAACCAACCTGCATCTGTTTGACAAGGATAATGGATGGATTTTGCCATGCATATTGGCAGAAATACATAGTTCAACAATTTTTTAACAGTTTTTGGATATCAGTGG
This sequence comes from Phalacrocorax aristotelis, assembly GCF_949628215.1. Lineage (NCBI taxonomy): Eukaryota > Metazoa > Chordata > Aves > Suliformes > Phalacrocoracidae > Phalacrocorax > Phalacrocorax aristotelis. Next base: position 101,520,122 of record NC_134276.1, on the reverse strand, counting down.
TATGGAACTTGTACGTAGGCTTCATTAGTGACTGTTGCCTCTGAGCCTGACTGGCAGGCCAGTGTCCCTTTTCTGAGCAAGATGTTCATTTATGGTTATTGTTCACCATGAAAACAAAATCTTATAATGTGAAAAATCAGTTGTTCTAGAGGGATTTATTTTATGTTTGCAGCATGGTTGACTTGCTCAGTAATGGTAATAATATTTGCCTTAAAGGAGCACTTTCAAACTGCTTTTTATCCTTGGACATAAGTGTGTAAATGCACAGATTATAAATTCTAACAATACTAAATTTTAGTCTTTAGTCTGCAATTTCAAAGTAATTTTTTTAGTTAGACTTTTGGTAGACAGTATGTTACTTTTTGTTTCTACAATACAAAAGCTTTCTTGGTTCAAAAACTTCAAGGTGAATATGTTTTCAGACTTGATCTATTTGGAGGGGAAGGGGAAAGCACAAAAATCATTGCAGCTGCACAACTATTGTTTGTTTCAGTAGTACACGTGATTTTATAATATGTCTGTTCTTGAGGGGAGAGAAGGATTCTTCTGAAATACAGCTTTAATGAGCATAGCTGTTAATTCCACCAGTTACTTCATATGAGAACTCTGACTGCCACGGCTTTGTAACAACTGTTGGCCAAATTACGAATACAAACACCACTTGCCTTCTGTTGAAGGCAAGCCTTGTATCTTTGAAAAAAAGGGAGGCTTTGCCTCCTAGTTGCTTTATGGAGCTTCACCACACCCATTGCACAAACGCAATGTGCAGGACTAGGTATATTTTATACACGCTTTTTTTTTTGCCCTTTTTTAATATAACTCTAGCTCCTAGTTTACAGTTTCCTCACAACCATCTTTGAACTTCCTGCTGCTATTTTTATGGAAGCTGGAGCTCTGTTTAGAATTTTTTTTGCTTAATTGGAAGATGAATCAGTGGAAAATATAATCACAGGCTCTCCTTCTCCCCCTCTCCTCCCAACCACTGTTGTCTAAAACAAGAACTATAGTATCTCCTAGTTGAAGATAATCTTACAAATTGATGTACATGCTGCCTTTTTCTGTAATTATATATAAATAAAAATATTTACTTGATTTCCTTGGGTTCTTTATGTCTAGGCAAGTTGATCTAACTGGTCTCTAGCAGCGCTATAAAGCAGTGCAGAATTACTTAAACCAGTAACTGTCGAAATGCGAATATTCCTCTGTGTACCTGTGTCTGTGTTTATTTTGCTTTAGGCACATGCATATCCTGCTGCAAAGAATAGATAGCCTTCCCTTTCTACCCTTTATAGCACACATTCAAAGAAATTCCAAGTATGCTTATGCATTAGAAAATGTTTAGTTTGTATAATATATTCTCTAATCAGTCATAAAGAAAAAGAACCTGTAGAAAGTTGAAAACTGGACATACACATGAACAACAGTCATTACTTTGCAAGTCTCATTTTTTTCCTGACTTACTGCTTAAAGTCTTTATTTTAAAAGCCAGTGGTAGGTCAAATACTTCCTGGTTTTCTGGGATTGTTGATTGCTTACTGATCTGTGAAAAACAAACCCTGGGATGATATATTAAGCGTGGAGCGCTTGCTGGCAGTTCAGGCTTCTCAAGCCAACCCTTATGTGCGGTTCTGGTGACATTTAACACTTCTGCCACCATAACTGGTCATGTGGAAAGCAGCTGGAGAAAAGGAGAAAAGTAGATCACAGGTGGGCTTTAGCCCATATGTAAATAAAGACAGTCAAATTAAGACAAGAAACAAAAGAATGGGTGAATAATAGATGTGGAAACCTGTGAGCAGAGTTGTCCATCTACAGTCATTAGTGTTGGATTCTGAATGTAGAAGCAATAGTTTGGGACAGAATATTCATCTGCATACAGTGCCAATGATACCAGGCTTGCTACCACAACATTTAAGTACCTGTAACTGCTGAAATTATAATGGCATTTCAGCAGTCCTAGGTCACACAGACAACTGATTCTTTTTTTCAGTTTTGGGAGCTCAGGATATTTCAAAATCAAGCTTCTGAGATTTGCCTGTTGGCTCACAGAGACTGATTAGCATTTGGAAATATGTATACTATCATGTCACTCTTATTTCAATTAACAGTTTTAGATCCGTCCGCTAATTAATGTCTTTCAACCTTTTTAAAATTGTTTGAGCCCTACAATTCTGGGGAAGCTGTTAAGAATCTGAACCTTTCAGCAAAATAGCAGCCAGCCCACCTCTCTGCTGGAATGGCTCTTGGTGCGACCACAGTCTTCTAATATATTGCGGTGTGCAGGTTTAAAATCCCTTGCATCTGCTGGAAGATCAGAGACAACTGTTAACCAGGAACACCCACTCTTGAGAAGAATTGTAGTTCATGTCCAGCTGTGTATTTCTTCAACCCAAGTCAGAAAAAAAAGATAATGTACTTTTGAGAAGGGATTTTCATCTCAGAATCATTCTAATGTGATGGGCAGAAGCTTTCCTCAGCTTATGTATGAGGATCACAATAAACGGCTTTAAATCTTGCTTCCTGTACAGAGATGTCTTCTGATTCTTCAGATGAAGCAGTACAGTTGGCACATGTACGTGAATGAGTCTTCTAAGTTAGTCTCACCTGCTGGAATTTGGACATAGGAAGGTTTCAGAGTTATCCAGGAGAAATACTTAAGACTGAGTTATCCCTGAATATCCACTCTTCAACTCTTAATATACCTGGAGTATTTTTTCCTCTTCTAAGTAAATGTTTGGGTGTTCAGGGAATGAGAGTTCTTATTTGCTGGTAGAGATTTACTTCACATCCTTAGGAAGTGAAATAAACCAAACAAGCAGTTTTTAATGAGGTAGTATTATTTCTGTAATGGGTGAGATTCTCCATGTAATAAATAGTGAATGTTTTAATTTCTACCTAGCTGATATCTAAATTTTAACTGATAGAATATTAAGATGGTATTTGTTCAGTCCTAGGATTGAGAAGGAGAATATCATTGGCACGTTTTTTTTGTAATTACCTTCTTTTATATATACACAGGGTGTGGGCAAATACATACCAACCAATATAAACAGAATGATTCAAAGTCCAGCTTTCAAGCAGTCTCCAAAGTTCTTTCAAGTATTAAAGTTTTCAATCTTTAATATTGAAATAATATCACTCATGGAATATATGAGTAAATCTCTCAGTTATAAAAGACAACTCCACAAATATAACCTGCTTTAGTTTCATATGTGAAATATTGCTGTATTCTTGGGTTCTGGTTTTGAGTACCTGCTAAAGTGCAGATCTCATGCTCATAGTGGGGCAGGGAAGGAAGGAAATTAATTGACTCTAAATGGCATCTGTACTGCATGTATTTCACAATGGTGTGACATTTCTATTTACTTTGGTTACAAACTCAGCCTTTTTCTTCTTGAGTAAATTTTATTTACTAGAATTTCTTTACTAACAACTGGTCTCTCAGTTTAGGCAGAGCAGCAAATGGGAGAAATAACACAATAGTAGTCTCACAGATTCTAGCTTCTCAAGCCCACCAACTGCAAAGTCTCAAAAGAGAAGTTGCACACACCTTTGAAAGATGATTGGATTTATCTCTTCTTCTTACTGCTGATGAGAGTATTCAGCGTTCAAGCGAATGCCGTGATCATTGCTGAACTGTTTTGGTTCTTGTCTTGGAAATGAGCAAGGAAGGGCTAGTTCAGTTGTCTGCTGCATTTTCAAAACCCTTTTTAAAAACAATTACGTAGAATAAGACCATGACTTAACCTTTGGGAGAGCCAAGAATTTGCCTAATCCTGAAAACAGCCCAAATGTCAATCTGCAGTGAAACATTTGTTTGCATTAGCAGACAGTGATCAAAGGCTAAAGTGCCATTTACTTACAACTTCTTTTTTTTTAAATTGTCTCTGAATTGAAGAGACATACTTCCATTCTGCTTTCATACATGCTGAAAGGCATGCATGGTTCAAGGAAAAGAGTAATCTTTCCAAAGAAAGGTGCTACAGTTCGGTTTTTTCCAGAGACCTGGCCTGTCTGCAATACTTAGTTAACTATTGCCTGTTCTGAAGACCTTTTATGTCAACACAGCAGGTATAGTTAATAAAGCTTGCTGAATGTAGCCACACAGAATTACAAATAACTCCTAAGACGTTATTGTCCCATTTAATCATGCCTGCTTTGGTTGGAGGGGTTTTTGTTTATATTTCAGCTATAAGTGAAATGAATATTTATGAGGAAAGATAGTTATTTAATTCTTTCTTTATTCCCTGTCCCTAAAAGCTCGGATGCTCTTCTTGCTACTTCCCTACATCCCCCAGGAGATAGGATAAGGGTGCTCTGTCCCTCTCCTGTGACTTCCTTTTCCAGCCAGTAAGCAAAGACCAGACTTTTCTAGATAGTTCATGACTGAATCCATATTAAAACTCACTTGCAGAATTCTACTGTTTCAGTGTGACAAAATGCATTTATGAGATAAACCTCTTGAAGGCATTTAGTTCTTCTCAATGTGTGAGTAGGAAACCTTTGGCATGCGGTCATCCCATACATAATCTTTTACATTATAGCACTTTATTCTCTTCTTTCTTCCACAGGCTCTGCAGAGTAACCTGAAGTATTCTCTATTACCAAGACGACTGATCATCAGTAAAAGATTATCTCAGTGTTTGCATCCAGCACTACCTAGTGGAGTACATTTAAAGGCACTAGAGACCTATGAAATAATCTTTAAAATTATTGGGACAAAATGGCTTGCCAAGGATTTATTCTTGTACAGGTAAACTTTTCTTTAAAAGCATATGCATTTCACAGTCTATTTTAATTTACTGTATTTTTTCTTACCTTTTTTTCCTATTTTTTCTTTTTAAAAAGCTCTGGTTTGTTTCCTCTGCTGGCAAATGCAGCAATGTCAGTGAGGCCTGTTCTTCTTGGTTTGTATGAGAAATATTTTCTTCCTCTCCAAAAGTCCCTCCTGCCTGGTCTTCAAGCCTTTCTAATTGGATTGCTGCCTGGATTGGAAGAAGGATCAGAAATTTATGACAGGTAAGAACTAATATTAATTTAAAAGCAATATACAGTATTTTGCTTTCCTAGGGAATTCTTAGGAAATTTTTATCAGCTCTCTAAATAGAAGGCTTGGTAAAAGACCTTCAAAGAGCGGAAGAATGGTGAGTCCCTGAAAGATGCAACAAATAGTGCTAAAGTAGAAAACCCCTTTCCCCTTCTATTTTCATCTCAGGAGAAGAGGAGAGAAGAGGAAAAGGAGGGTTAAAAAGAGGTGTGCTGAGAGAAAGTAATGAAAACTATATAGTAAAGCTCCTCTGAACTCTTAAATAATTAACCTGACTCCACAAATGACTGCTCTGACAGCAAATTCTGTTTAGATATTGTAACACGAGAGAGCAGCTGAATTCTTTCCAGTCTTTCTATACCAGATACTTTCCCTCAGATTCTGAAAACAAAAGCAAGAAGCAACTTACAAAATCTGTGGCGGAAAAAATTCTCTCTCTCACTCTTGGGTGCCCCTGGCAGTAATGACAATGGCATTCAGTATGATAAAGTCAGGATCAGGAAGTGTGATGAGAAAAGCAGCTCAGCACCCATTTGTGTAGTGGTTTTACTTCAGTTACCAGACTATTTTGTAACATCTTAAAAGAACTCAACCACTGTAGGTTTCACCCAAATGTTTCTTCGCTTAAAGAGTCAGTAAACGTTGCATTGGTAATGTACTTCCTTCTGTGTTACCAGTCTGGATGTGTTGGCTGTTCTCTCTGCCCTTTCTGAATCCTAAATAGCTGTGTGTACACTTACTTAAAAAAAGAAAAAAAAAAAAAAAAAGGCGACATGTGCTAGGCTCTGTAGATTGCAGTTGATAAGCAAAATACTGGTACATCTAATGCATTTTCTTTAAAAACAAGTATTAAATTGCAGGCACATTTCAGTTGCTGGGCTAGCTAAGGGTAGATTGCATGTGTTCCCAACTTGGTGAGTAGCATTCAGTTGCCAATTGCAGAACATTGGGTCTATGGACAACTATATACCTCTTATACATCTGCTGTAGAAACATGAATTTCAGTCTGTGCTTTTTGTCAGGCAGGCTTATAAGTGATGGTTTTCTCTTTCCTACAGCCCTAGTTGCTGGGGACTTGGGGGAGAAAGGCGATCCCTTGGAAATAAATCTCCTGTCTATCTGAAGCCTCTTTAGGGAGACTGACCTTATTTTGAAACTGACTAAATTTTAAATAGTGAGTTAATGGGAACCAGAGACTGGAGAGTAACTTCCAAGATCCGACTTCTGGTTTTATACCTTTTTTCCCCATTCTTGATGGCATTGTTTTCCTTTTTGCCTTGAACAAACAGGATCACAGATAGGAACTGACCGTATATTTCACTGTGAGAGATTTATGCTAAAATTAAATTAATGTTATTTTGTGAAATATAAAAATTACATGAGAAATTCTTTAGTTTACTCATAATGATTCTGGTGCAAGAAATTTAGATCAAAGTATCTTGTCAGAGGATGTGTTAGATTAATTTTAAATTCAGCTTCATGAGAGACTCTCCACTGAACATTTTCAGAATCTTCAATGTTGAGGACTAACACTAATACATCCCCTGCTGTTCCTGAAAGTGGCAGAAGTACTAGCTCAGGTTGTGCTTCACCCTAGAAATTACTTCCTTCTTAAGCACACATATATGCATGAGTCTGTGTGCACACACACAAAACAGAAAAGAAAAAATGGTTTGAGGGCTACTTTATAAAAAAATAGGAAAGAACATCAGATTATGGGGGGGGGGCTGTCCCTCTTCTATGCTGGACTTCTTCCTCTTTTCTCACTTCTACATTTCTCACATGAGGTTTTAATTCCTGTGTTATAGTAAAATACCAGAGTACTGACAGCATTGCCAAAGCAGAGGATGTGCCTTCAGTCACAAGGACCTCCAGTGTGATTGTCTTTAAATTAATTTCAGCGAACCCATCCATAACTGACGTTGTGGACGTGCATAACTGACGTCAGTGCAATAACTGACAGCGTGTCATTTTATCTCTTGGTTTTTTCATTCAGTGACTTACAAATTGAGCCCATTGATATATAAGTACAAATATGTAGGACATCTTCCAGTTTTCAGACTGATAACATTGGATATCAGAGTCCATCATCAGCTTAAATTATTTCCAATTCAGCATTGCACACCTCTGGCTGTAAATATTTTGCAGTCAGAGCTCGTGTAGTAATTTGGTCAGAGTTTAATGTTTGCGAATACTTCAGAAGCTTCTCCAGTAATTACACACAGAAACTTTGTTTCAATGAGCGCGCACAGTGACAAAAGATTGAGTGTTTTTTGATCGTTTTTGTACAATCAGATGCTGGCCATCATGTGAAAAAGGCAATACTGATAATAAAAAGATAAGGAAAATAAATAATGTCAACTACAATACTAATTCTGTGCATAATTGCCTATGGTATAAAACTGAACTAACAAAAATCTATTTTTCTCATGTCAAATATATTTCTGTACAGAACAGATGCTCTTCTTGTGAAGCTGTCCTTACTGATGGGCCAAGAAACGTTCTATGGAGCACTCTGGGGAAGTGTCCTGGTCAGCCCATCTGTCAGGCTGCCTGCTTCTCTTTTTGTTGTCAGTCACATTAACAGAGAGCTGTCTGGAAAACAGCAGAAGTACATGCTCGGCACCGATTATAAGCTCACAGTAAGTTCATTACACTCCTGGTAGAATGGTCTTATCTACCATAACACCTGCATACTAGCAGATTGTGCCTTTCCTGTGTTGTTAGAATGACATGCTCTTAAAAATATTTTGGAGAGAGAGAAAGAGAGGCTGATGGAATTGCTTAATACGGTTACTTCATGGGAGCATCTTACCTGAAATACAGCATACTGATTTCGGTTAGCCTGCAGAATGCAAGTCTTCTGAAGCTTCTGCAGTTTTTGGTAATCAGTACTGCATACAGCCTTAGAAGACTGACTCTGTTTCAAAGCAGAAGATAAACCTGACATCTTTTCTGTCCTTGTTCTGAATTTGCATTTAAGGTTGAAGACCAGCTTTTCTATAATACAGTATATACAATGTTTAATATGGATTTCTCAAAGTGCTTGCTGTCCTGGAAGACAATTCTGAAATTTAATATCTTTTTACAGTGAAAAGGAAATTTTCAGTAGGTAGTAATTTATGTTAAACTTGAATGAGGGAATAACTGTAACGCTAGTTAGAGTAATCTCATACCTGCATGTTGTGAGGCTTCACATTCTGTCTGATAGCTGGTGATGTCACACTGTGACATTCTGTGTTGTTACGTAACAGAGTATTTCACAAATATTAACGATTCTTTTAACAGTATTCCACAAAACATTTTTTTTAACTCATTTTGGGGGCAGGAGTTAAATGGCTGAGTAGTTATCCTCTTATTTAAAAAGATATTGTTCACATGCAACCAAATTTGCTTTCTTTCATTCTTGTGACTATTAACAGTGATTGTAGTTTAAATGTTATCATGATGTAAAACACCATTGTGCTTTTTTTCCTTTTACAGATAAAGTCTTTGGGTGTATCAGTATTAGATTCAAATGTCCTTGTGCAAAGAAACACTCTAGAAGTGATTCTTTTCTTCTTCCCATTTTATACAGCTTTGGTAAGAGGACTATTTTGGTATTGTCGCATGCGCGCTTTGTGCAGGAAGGTGTCTTCTGTGAAACCAGTCCAGCTCCCACCTCTGTTCTTGCCAAATGTCTGAATTTTGTACCTTCAAAATCAATGAACAGATTTTGCAGTTTCGTGTTCCCCCGTCAATTTTAACAGTAGAGGAGACTCTGCTGCTTCTCAGACTCCTTACAGCTTCAAATGAAGATGTGCTTTCAGAGTGAATGTTGCGTGATATTTGTAACGTGCTTGAAGTATTCAGGCCTGAGAAACTGCATACGGAAAAAATATTGAGCTCCTTTATCAAGTAGGATTTCAGTATTTGAAATTGTTTGCACTGAACTAAGATACTTCTCTTAAAGACTAGGAAAGAAAATATTGCTTGAAACATAATTTCCTAACTTACCTAGTAGCATAGTCAGTATTTTGAAAGTATCAAGTAATTTTAAGTCTTAAGGCATAACATAATGAAGTACTTAGTATTTTTAGCTTAACTGTAGCTCTATACCTTAAATACAAAAATGATCACAATTGTCAGATTCCCTTTCCTGAGATTTCTACTATACAAAATATTTTGTTAGTGATGGATTGCCCTGTTTTTTCAAAACATTCATATTATCAGTTAAAAAAAACCCTCATTATCAATTTGGTTTGTTTCAGTGTTCATAAACAGCTGAAGTATCTTTGTTTTTCATTCTAGGACTCCAGTGAAAGCACTATTCTATTGCGCAGGTCTGATTTAGTCTATATTCTGTCAGCAGCTACACAGACATTGTTGAGGAGAGACATGTCACTCAATAGAAGATTATACGCATGGTTGCTAGGTACTGTACAACATACAGTGATATTCATGTTCTGAATGTCTAAGAAGAAAAAAAAATCAGTGGTTAAAAATGTAATACACTTTTCAGCAGTAATGAATGATGATAAAGTGTTGTTTAGTTGCCGTTTATTAAGCACCTGTTTAATTAAGTATTCATTTGGCAAACAGGTCTTCTCTTCAGAGATTAATTCATTTCACTGTCCTGAATCACAGGGTATCTGATGAGTTATTTCTGGTCTGATCCACAGTTCATTCTGAAGTGGTTCAGTGTACTGAAAGGAGTGGGGCACTATTTTAACCTTGCTCTTCTGAGAGTAATAGTCTGTTAATTCCCATGTAGGTTTACTTGTCAAGGAGGGGCTATAAAAGAGCTATAGCTTCTCCCCATCTGCCTCCTTTTGACAGTGTAAGAGGAGACTAAAAGTGATAGGACAAGAGCTGCAGCCATGTAGTTGCATGAAGGCTGCCCTTGCTGACCCCATGTCCGGATCTGGCCTTGGTTTTGATTTATGTTCAGTACAGCACATCTGGATGCCTCAAACTGATATGCGGGCCGTCCTTGGGCAGTACATGAGCTAGTTTCAAATCACTGGAATGACAAAGGTTAAAAATGCAGTGTAATGTCAATATTTGTATAAATGATGTGTGTGTAGTGCTCCGTACTGTAGTGTTTCTCTGTACTCCTGATGCCTCTCTTTATCTTGTAGGCTCTGATATTAAAGGTGGTACTTTTGCTCCAGACTCAACTTCTGAAGACCATGCTATTTATTTCTTTGGAAAATATTCTAAAGATCTTTTGGTTGAGGTTGGTGTTCATTGTATACAGATGCATTTATGATCCTTTTAAATGGTAGCACAAACTGTGTCTGGAAGTGTTTACTGCACCACTTTATTTGTCCTTTGCTTTCTGTTTGCTTTCTGAAGTTCTGTTGTATTCGGTACTAAACAAAATTTAGAAACACTTCAGGTGCTAATAAAACAGCAATCTCTCTTCTACAGATAATATTTTGATGTTGGTTTTGGTTTTTTTTTTTTTACTAGAGTTTGATTGAAATTTTACATCAGAAATTCCCAGAGTCTGATACAGAGGAACAGCATCAAGCTTATTTGAAACCCTTCCGCATCCTAATCAGTCTCCTTGACAAACCTGAAATAGGTAATGTTGCTTGTCGCTTCTGTTATGACTGCTGACAACTGTAGCAACTTGATGTTCATCGCCTTTGACAGCAGGACTCAAGACAACACCCTGCACAATTCTTCCTAATTCTGAATATGTGTGCATTGTGTATTAGTGTGCAGGGTGCTGTTTTGCTTGCCTTGGACCTGGTTCAGAATGGTGCTGTGGAGCAAGTACCCATTCCAGGTTATCTCTGGCCCTCCTGCAGAGCTATCTACTCTGTAGCATCCTAGTGAGGATAAAGTTCTTCCACACCCAGAACTGCAGTCTGAGGGGCCAGTTAAAAAGAACCACTTCTGCCCTAGTCTCAGTATTCTGCTCAATTCATTGTCTAAAATACTGTCAGGCCTCTTTTTGATCTGTCTTGTAAAGCAGCTTCTTTGTGGAAAACCACTGTTACTACTCTTGTCTGGGTTTGTTTTCAGTGCTTGGATGTGCTTGAAGGCCTTCCTATACACTTGCACCAGACTCCTGTGACTGTGTTGCATTTCCAGACACTGTAGTCCCAGAGGCAGCTAGCCTATGGTGGTACTGCTGCCAAGATGGGCAGTACCACTTACCTGCAGGTGCTCCAGCTGGAAGTAACCTGTTCTGGGTGTGGGAGGTAGGGGTGCCTCTGTCAGTGGTGCTGCCAGCTTGTGCTGGCCTGACGCTGCTGTAGGAGCACTTCATGACTGAGCTGTGAAGAGTTTCTTCCTTTTCGCCATCACATGTCTATTCTGTAGTGGTCATAAAGTTCCCAGCACCAGAAGCTTGAGGCTCTGCCAGCCCTTATTTTAAAGGGCAAGCTCTCCTTTCTGCATCAAAAAATTAAGCCAAAGTAACTTGACAGATTTTTAGGATTTAGCAGTATTATGTAAGAACCACATTCAGATAAATCTTTGAAATTATATTCTGTTATCTGACAGGTATGAGAAGCCTACAGGCTGATTAACTGGAATTTGTTAGAAGCTAATAGAGTCTTAATGACTGACTGTATCCCAAAGTGGTGCTCTAGGTATTATCCTGGGGGTGGGGCGTGGTGTTAACATTGACCAAGCCTGTAGACTTAGAATAAAACTCATGTACTGAGACTAAACAGTCAAGTGGCAGTTGGTTTTGCAGGCTTCTGTATTCTGATAAGCTAATCATCTTTCATGGGTCAGGAAAGTCCTTTAAAGGACATTTCCTATTAAACAATTATCAAAGCACTGTCAGGAAAAATGAGGATTCAGTACTACTTGTCTAACAAATTAATGTTACCGTAGTAGAAGCAGTTGTTATTCTGTTTATAAGACAGTGGTGCTGATGTTTCCTTCCACTGGTTTTAGCTGGTTTTTCTGTTTTTTAAAAAATCTATCCCAATTAAAGCTTCTTTTATAAAGAATTTTTATTTCCTAGCAAAAATGCTGGAGAAGGGACAGTTGACTGAAGTTGTTACATTATAAGTTTCTTGATTAATCTAATTTAGAAAGTAGATGACAGATACTACCCTATTGCATGTTTTATTTGGCTGACAGTCAGTGTTAATCTGAACCACAGTAAGGATTATTTAGCTGAACTGCATTATTCAGTTTAATTGTTCTGTTTCAGTCAGCACACAAAATATAACTTCTTAAGCCTTAAGCCAGTATGACTTTCACTTCCTTTTGAAACGGATTTAGCAATGCAACTTTTTTTTTAAACATAGCAAACTAAAACATAACAAGAATCTTTAACCTTTTCTGCTGCTCTTAGTCACTTTAACTATTTTTTTTCCTTTTTAGACGTCTTTGGAATGCTTTATACACTACTTTTTTTAATGGTTCCACGTTTAGGGTATTGTACTTATTTGTTTACCTCCACTATAGACAGTTTCAGGTAAAACAGAGAAGTGCTGACCCTTGAAAACTGGATGTAATTGTCAGCACACACCTAACATACTTTCTTCTTAAAACTGTTTGTAAATCTGCTTTTATATATATATTTATTTATTTAGGCATTTGAACTTTTCAGTTTGCTGCCTTTTCCAGCTTCTCTCTCTCAAAATTTAATCAAGACTACTATGTTAAATGTGTATTGGGAAATCTGCTTGTTTTCCTTATAGGTACAGACATGGTGATTATTTCTGGCATGTGAACTGCAGGTTTATGGTTATGATTATGCCCACTTATAAATGCTTGCAGTGTAGGTGCCTTATGGAAGTGACTTAAGTGTAATGTAGAACCAGTACTATGACTTTCCAAGTGTTACTTTAAAAAGTTCCTAGAATGAACAGCAGGTGGTATTTAATTAGAATTTATTAAAAAAAAACAAAACACAACGAAACAAAAAAAACACAGCCAACAAACAAATATTTAACTACATATTTAGTTTTATTTTAACTGGAAATTCTGACATTTTAAAGAGCCATGTAAGCGTTTACTTCCTACTTGGGTGATCATGTGCTTTTTTTTAGTCTAGCTATCTCTAATTTAAGTCTATACAGGTTTGAGCTGCCTAGCAATCACTTTACAACTACTGGATTCTTTTCTTCTTCAATTGTAGGGCCGCAGGTTGTTGGGGATCTGTTCCTTGAAGTTATTAGAGCCTTTTATTCCTACTGCAAAGATGCACTTGGTTCTGATCTCAAACTTAGCTACAATCAAAGTGGCACCATACTTGCAAGGTATAACTACAAGTTTTCAACCATGAACTGAAACAGGATCATTTATATTGAGCTAACTTACTAAAATCTAACCAATTTAAGGAAGGTTAGGTTTTTAACAAAGCATCCTTCTGTATAGAAGACAAGATTTTTCTATGACTTTCCTTTTTCCCCACACACGCCTAATTTCTATTTGATTAGCAGAGAAGAAAATGAAGTACACTGCATATGATTGGTGTCGAATAAATCCAGTTGTATTGGCCAAGAATCAGTCTGGTGAGGGAACTCTTAGCCCGTTGATTTTCAAAGTTGGAGGCTCGGTTTCTTTCATCTGGGAGAAAGATGCTCAAACTCTAGCTATTCTAGAATGACCCAGTCCTTGATTTAAAGCAGTAAATGTCTTTAGGTTGTAGAGAAAGGGCAGGGAAAGATTTTAGAATGCATCAGCTAATACTGTGATATGCATGCTCTTATAATCTTCACTGACATCCATGTCTGTCTTTTCCTTTTTTTCCCTTTCACACAGTGCAATCAAAGAGAACAAAAATGCTTCGGAAATTGTCAAAACAGTCAATCTGTTGATCACATCCTTAAACACGGATTTTCTTTGGGATTACATGACCAAATGTTTTGAAGATTGTTTCAGGTGTTTGTTGTCAAACAATAGTGCTCCTCTTAAAAATACCACTTCAGAGCTATCTGTGTAAGATAATAAATTTTACTGAAGCATTTAAGTTCTGGAAGGGATGTAGTACATGTTAGAGTCAGACAGATGTGTAAGTTGCATCGTAAAATAATTCAAGAATGCAAACAGGTAAACAATTAGACAGAAACTAGCAATCAGAGAACAAAAGAAATTACTTTCAGAATGACAGCTGGAGGAGGAAAAGGTTTGGGAGGGGAAGTGGAGAGGTCTTCCTTGGAAGAACAAGTGGGTTTGGAATAAAAATAAAGATCTCTGTCTTTTTCTAAGTATAAGACAGAAGATTATACTTTAACTAGTAAGATTGTGTATAGAGATTCAATCTGAAAATTAGAAGCACTTTAGCATCCCACATGCTACAGTGTAGGTGGTTTCGACAGAATGTTTTATCCTGCTGTATTAGAAGTCCCATTTTACTTTGCTTCAGAAAGCCTAGCTGTTCAGTATTTCACACTGGTTTTGATGAAACTTTTTTATTGTAACAAGAATTTTGACAGGGAAAAAAGCTTACAAAATAATGTTTCTCTCAATCCAGAAACAAATCCACACAGATGAGATATCCTCTTGAAAATAGTAGCACTCCTCCTACCATTTCAGAGCTCTGCACACTTTTGGTGTTCCTTCTTGATGTGATTCCTTTGGTAAGGCAACCTGAAGTTAACTGCTTCAAAGTCTTTAGAAACTTAACATCAAATAATTCATATTGTGCTTACCTAAAATGCAAATAGGCAAATTGACATATATGTGCAGATGCATGCTATGTCCTTCAAAGTATAGTTTTCTGTGCTGACTTATATATGGCTACCTGTGCTATTGCCTAGCAAAATAAAAATTGTTGCATTTTAAAATATGGCGATTCTGCAAAAGGAATGAAAAGTGTACTTTTTGCTTCTTGGGTAAATAATTTCCGGGACTTTTTGGTCTCTTCGTAGCTGGCTGATTATCATAAGATTTTTAGGCTTTGATTCAGTGTTCATTATGTAGAATGAGGGAAGAAGGAATAGCACTGAAGCAAGTTTGTACAGCTTAACCATTCATGAACTGACTTTATCAATCATTAATCAGTGTTGCTAGACAGCTGAAAAATAATATGTGATAACTATTTTAAACAATGCTTATTTATTTTAGGAACTCTACTCTGAAGTGCAGACTCAGTACCTTCCACAGATGCTCAGTTATATGGTGCAGTCTCTCCTGGAAAATATGGAAGTATTATGTTTACCAGAACTCACTCATGCATTAAAGACATGTTTTAAGGTGCTTAGCAAAGTGCAAATGCCCCCTTCCTATTTGGACATTGAGACAGGAAGTGGAAAAGGGGTAGGTGGTGTTCAACTACTCATAGATGTTTAAAATTGTTAGTGACATAACTTATTTTAAAATGCTAATTCTCCTAATTTAAACCTAGATGATAACTGCAGTAATAAAGATTTTTGAAATTTATCTTCTTTGGCCCCTTCCAGAGCTACCTGATGCCTTGTTATTCTTACTGGGTATCCGGTTCTGGCTTGTTTGAATTATTTGTGACAGTGAAGGACTATAGTCTTGTCTGAAACTGGGGCTATAATCCTACCTCTTGAGAAGAATGTGATCTTAATGATTTTGAGAAGGCACTTGGGAGCATGCAGTTGCTAAAGATTTGAGTTGCCAAATCAAGCCCAGCTTTACAGCTGGTTAGGTCTGCAAGGCTTTCAATATTTTAATTTAACACAATGTGGTATTATTTGTGTGTAAGAGACCATGATAGGGAATGAGGAATAGATGGCATAAAGCAGTCACACAAGCACAGCCTGCCAAAGTTTTGCAGTAGAACAAATATATGCTTTTGACCAGAAATAATCCAGCATGAGTAATACCATTCTAGTGGTGAATTGATTTTAAGGAAACATTTACATTTGCTATAGACCCATATCTGTAGCTACAGATCTGTTGGTGTTAAGAGTCAAAGTGTGAGGATGATACAAACATTTATTAGGTTTTAAATGCAATTGAATGGAACTGCTTACAAATAACTATGTCTCATCATTTTGTAGAAGTAATCTGTATCTGAAAATTGCAACTACTAGGGTTTTTTTCTGCCATTACTGTTTCACAGACCCTGCCACAGTTCTACATAGTTTAAAATTATCTACGCAGTGCCACATTAGCCACATTAACATTTCTGTTTTAGAGCCCAGTGAAAAAGGAAAATGTGGACATAACCTTGGAGACTAAGTCTGTGCTGCAGGAGGAGGATGAGACTCCGTTCCCTCCCCTGAAGTCAGAAGACAGTGGCATTGGTCTGAGTGCTTCCTCCCCAGAGCTTTCTCACCACTTGGGGGTGCCAACTGTGACCCTTGAGAGAGATGGTGTCTGGAAGAAAGGGGGGAGTATTCAGAAGACTTTGTATTGCATCCAAGAACTGGTTGCCAAGTTTTCCAGTAAATACATTTTTGGGGTGCAATTTCAAGAAACAAGTAACGAAAGCATCTCAACAATGAATCTGAGTGGAAAAGAGAAAAAAGAGAATGGCTACAGATTACCTGAAAGTGCTAGCAAGAAGAAGAGCCCATGGGATGCAAAGCAAATCACTGTACCTCAGTTTAAACAAATGCTTTCAGACTTATTCTCAGTTCGAGGGTCACCATTCAAGAACAAGAGTTCTAATCCTCTTCCTTCTGACCACAACTCTGGTAATAAAAAGGAAAAGGAGGAAGAAGAGTGGGACTTAGAACAAGTGATGCTTGTCTTGGAACCCCTTAGAGGTGACTGCAAGGAAGCTTTTGCTGCAGCTTGTCACCTTTTGTTGGATTGTACCACATTCCCAGTCTATCTATCGGAGGAGGAGACGGAACAGTTGTATCTCTCTCTGTTTCAGGTTCCTGGTAAGAAAAGTTTCCTTTATTGGACAGCTTGAGCATTTGAGGATGCAAATAGCAGTGTGAGCTTGGCTATTTGCAAGATGTGACCAGGGCCAGTAGTAATGCCTTTTGACAGGGCTGAAGGCAAGTTGCATGTGAATTAAAGACATGCATGTCAGTATGTGTTTTGTGTTTTGAAGCTGAGGGTCAGTTTTTACCAAGCTTTTTAAATTCACATTCTTTTGAAAGCTTTCACTACAAAACTGTTAGCTGAAGGGATGAAAAGACTTTCTGGCCTGTAGAGCCTTGTGGTTCAGGATTCTCATGAAATCTGCCCCCCTCCCCATCTGTGTGTGTCTGTGTCCCCCCTGAAAAAAAAAAAAAAAAAAAAAAAGAGATAGAGGAAGATGGGTGTAGGTGGAAAACTGGAGCTCTAAACCATAACAGAAGCAAAACCAGCTCTTCCCCTAACCCTCAGAATTCAAAGGATTCTGATGTAAGCTAACATACAAGAATAGCCTTGTATAATTGGACAGCCTGTTTGTTCTTGGAATTCAAATACATTAGCTTTAGCAGGAGCAGTTATTGGCCTGAAGGCTAGTTGACAAGATGGGTTTGTAATGAGCGAAGAGGTGGGAAACTGGAAAATTGGGTACCCTTCCTCACCTCAGTACAAATTTCTGCTCTCTTCCTTGGCGAAGTGATGATATGCCCATCATCCTCATGGGTGAGCTGTCTGCCTGACATGGATACTTTTGCATATTTGCGGTGCCTTCCATGTGGTCAGCCATGTAGGTGAACTTAGAGGCTTGCTTTCATAATTGTGTTTGTTTGGAGTGTCATCCTAGGATTATAGAAGTTTATTTTCAAAATTCTTTTCAACCGCACAGCCTGGAAAATACAGTAAGGGTTAAAGCCAAAAGCAGAGAACCTCTAATAATGAAGGTCTGGGTTGAATGTGATACAGAAGTTGTCTGATGTGGAGAAGGAAGAATGGCCATTTTGTTATGGTAGTAAAGCAGTTACAACATTTGGTTTTGAAGCCAGACGTGTGAACTAATACTTCAGACAGTCTCTAGTCAAGCCTTAATAAGACTTTACCTGATTATTCACTCAGGAGAGGCAAAGATGGCTTGACTTGATGTTAGCTGTATCAGTTTTTTGTGTTCTTCATGATTTCTGAAATTATACACCTTAATGCTACCTGAAAGAGCACCCTTGGATCAGCAGACCTCTGTGGTTGTTTTTGACAATGACAGCTGGAAAACAGCAGCTGTAAAAACTAGTTGTGAATAAACATAAACTGGAAAGCAGAAATCCACTAGTTACTGGGGTCCTGCAAGAGCTTTTTGCTGGGAGAAAAAGAGAAAAGAATATAGCTTGCTTTGAAGCAAGTCCCTTCTGAAGTGAGGGACTTGAAGATAGCATGACAGTCGGATTTGGGCAGTCATTTTTGTCTCTTTGTCCTGTGAGCTTGATTGAAGAAATCTTGAAAATATGACCCTAACCTTGAGATTATTCAAAAACTTTTTTCTCCCTTATCTTCTGAAAAGGTTGTGATGCCAGCTTCCCTCTGTGGCTGAAGTCCTTAATGACGATATGCTGTTGTGTGAATGACTGCTATGTTCAGAATGTGTCCATCTTCACGCTGCTGGAGGTGATCAACCATTCCCAGTCGCTGGCACTTGTGATAGAAGACAGAATGAAGCGGTACAAAGTGTCTGGTCACAACCCCTTCTTTGGAAAGCTACAGATGGTCACCCTTCCTCCCATTGCTCCTGGAGTACTAAAGATCATCTCAGAGAAAACAGATTTCTACCAGGTGTCAATTTTCTTTTTCTCTTTTACTGCCCAACTACACTGAACCTCTAAGGATGGGATGGGAAAGCAACTGTTACTCGCATGGTTGTTTGGGGGCAGCATGTTTGTGTTGCAATGACACACTGCTGTTTTTTCCTTCCGTAAGCATTTGAAAGCAATTACATTCTTCTTTGTGTGCTTCCCAATGGGACATTCAAAAGTGGCAAGTTATTTTCATATTGCTAGTTGGGTTTGTGCCCAAATCCTTGGGGCGTAGGTATAGCTGATTTCTGACTTGAAGAGTTGGTTTATTAGCTTTGATACCACTCTTAAGTTTTCAGATAAGAGAAAATGTTAATGGGTGAATAATAATGAAAATGTTCCATCCTCTTTGTTTTGAGTATACATATTGCCAAGATGCTTTCCTTCTCCTGACTTTGTTGATATGAGGGTTGGTTCAGAGATCTTTTTCCTAATTATTCTTTCCAATTTCTGTGCCTGACACATGTAAAATCTGTTAAGTTTTGACTCAGAAAGTAGAAGCAGAAATGCTTTTCTTAACTTCTGGTGCCTGTACATTTTAATTACCTGTCCTACTAGGGTAGAAAGGTTGCATTCCTTTAGGTCGGAGTGTATGACCTGAATTCTTGCTCTTTGCTAAACTGAGACAATTTAGAAATCCCTTTTGGTAATAGAGGGCATTTGTGCAAAGGCTTTTAAGTCAGAGAAGAAATGGCACTTATTATTAGTTGTTGTTATTATTTTTCCCTAGAGAGTAGCCTGTGTGCTCTGGAATCAGCTGAACAAAGAGACTCGGGAGCATCATATTGCCTGTGTGGAACTGTTCTACAGGCTGCACTGCTTGGCACCATCAGCAAATATCTGCGAAGACATTATCTGCCACGCGCTTTTGGACCGTGATAAAGTAAGTCATGTATTCACTGAAGCCCCTTCACCACTGTAGAGTTGTTCCAGTGCTTCCCAGACTGCCTCCAGTTCCCTCCCACCCCACGTCTTCACTCCCATGGTCCGCCTGCCTTCCAAGAGTCCAACAGACTGTCCACACCTTTCCAGTTCCCTGGGATCTATTCATCATGCTAAACTTAATCCCTGGATACAAGCCCTATCAGTCAGTGCTGGAGTTATTTTAGTTTCAGCCCAAATCATGTAGTATCTAAAAACTTGCAGTTTTTGTCAGTATTTCCAAACTGACCCAGCTCCACCAGTAACTCTAAAATAATTTTATTTTATGTTGATTTTGTAAATTTCATATTCAACAAAAGACTTCATTACTTTGTAAGTGTATGTCATCATAATGTTGACCATGTGTCCGCCTTAATACTTAGTTCTCATAAGTAAGCTGTATTTCAAGTGAGCCAGTTATTAATTATTTTACTTGCCTAGTTTAATTACAGAACAGTTCTTTAATAACTTACAGTATATTTGTGAGAAGTGCCTTGCACAATAAAACTTAAAACAGCCACCTTCAGTCTTCGGTGTTGTTTTTGTATCTTTGCTCTTACAATTTTGAAACTTAAAAGTTTGGAAATCTTTTAAAAGCTTTCAAACAAAATTACAATAACAAACACTACATAATAAACCAATGTCTTACCATTTGTCATCCAACTTTTAAACTTCCCTAACACCAAACCGAGACTAAAATGTTTACACACAAGAGTCCTGAAATCCAGTTTTGGTTTATTGGCATGTCTTTTTCTTGTTTTTTTTCTTTTAACTCCAACAGACACTGTGGCTGTTAAGTTTTGATTGTGCGTTCATGGACACATGGCATTTTAGTTTAGTCTATTGCAAAATAGAGAAGTGCTCTCAGACCACGTAAGAAGGATTAGCAGCCATCTGCACAACTGTTGTTCTGCTAGAGGTTTAAAAAATCACTAAAACTTCACTGGGAGAGAAATACTGCAAAAATTATGTATCTGTCTTGTTTCCTTGCAAAGGGGACAAGGCTGGAAGCACTGTTCAGATTCTCTGTCATGTGGCATCTGACCAGAGAGATCCAAGGCAGCAGAGTGACTTCTCACAATCGGTCCTTTGATAGGTATTTTCCATTTCCACTGGATTAGACTTACATTTATATATTTAACTATATTATGCATTGTTCTGTTCTTTTTTCTGAAGTGGGGAAAATGTTCTCTGTAGAGAGAATAAAAAATGAGCAAAAGGAAGATCGTCAACTTTCTTGCACTATTACCTTTGCAAAGCACACTGTGTGCATGGTGCACTTTATTGTGTGAAGGAAGTTTCTGTAAAAATAGAAAGAGCTTCATATATGAAGAATAGCTTGCAGACAAGTTTCTGCACAGCAGACATTTTTTATCTTGAAGTGGGTTAAATTTTTTTCCAAAGAAAATAGAATGAGCTACTTGCGGGGGAAAAAAAAAAGGTTATTTTAGATTTACTTCCTGTTTATGAGACCATAACCTTTGTATAAAATGAGACAAAAGCATTAAGGGTCTTTCTAAATAAATATGTGAAAGAACTTTAAAATATGCTGCTTTTCTAGAGCGTGAGGATATGTATGGCCCTGCTTCTACAAACGCATGTTTGTACTTGAGCTCAGCTCAGGAAAATGTGCATGATCGAGCTGTCATTAGACATGAGCCATTGGCTGGTGCTTACTTGAACATGCACTGTGTCTGTTCCCTGCCACTATTTTGTTGTTTGCATTAACTTTTTTAGGGATTTCAATTGTACTTCTTTGTTCTGATTTCTTCACTCAGGTCTCTGTTTGTGGTACTGGACAGTCTCAATTGTTCAGATGGCGCAATTGGTGCTGCAGCACAGGGCTGGCTGATCCGTGCTCTTTCACTTAATGATGTTGCACGGATTCTTGAACCAGTCCTGCTGCTGCTGCTTCATCCAAAGACACAGCGCACGTCCATCCACTACATCAAACAGAAAAATTCAGCAGGTAAAACTGTTCTTGGACTGAAACTGTAAGTGCTAACATAGCATTGCATACTCCTGAACACCTACTGAAGGTAGTCTTTGAAGTGCAATGGCACCCTATTACCCTGAGTTGCCTTGTATCAGTTCTATAGATTCCTCCTCATCCAAGTACCTCTAGTGATGCCTAAAACGGAGTTCAGGAGTAAGTCATGCTAGTTGAAGGCATAATGAACTTTTCTGTTACAGTGGCTGCACCTACACTGTTGGTTTGGATTGCTCCCTGCTTTGCTCTGGGATCTTGTCCCACACTTCTCATTGCCATTCCCAGGTGATCCACACTGCATGTGTGTTCACTGTTCACAGGATCCCTTCTTGAGTGAAACTAGGCCTGCAACCAATGAAATCCAGGAGCAGTTTGGTGACTATGTCAGTCCAGGAACTGTTCCAGTAGGCAGGACGGACAGGCAAATCTCACTCTCTCCACCCATTCTTGCCCGAGCACACCATGCACCCTCATACCAGGCTTCTTTATTCAGAATATTTTTTGTTAATGGTTCCCTCAGCACCATGTTAAAATAATCAGACAGGCTGTAAGGAACATCTTGCTGTTCAGGGCAAACCATGCACACACAAAATTTTTGCTAACTTCTGAAAATTAAAATGTCTTTGTCCAAAGAAGTTCCATCTTGATTCAAGAGAAGAGCTGAGCCCTTGTGGCATGTCTTGAGGTGTTCCAGGACTAGGACATAGAAGCAAGAGATGTGTGGTGTCTGGATAACCTCCGGCCACCCAAATTTAGGAATGTGGCAGGGCGTCTTTACCTTGACAGGCTAAATCTGACAGCTGGAAGATGTCCATTTTAAGACCTGTAATGAGAACCATTGTGAACTACATGTGATCTATGTGTCAAATGAGGAATAGAGGAGTGTGACAGAGACCTGTGGGGAGCTGCTGAGGAAGACTGAGACAGGTACAGAGTCAGGGTTTGCTCCCAGTTTGGAGTCCTCCGAAGGCTGTCCGTCTGTTCAGGTTTGGAATTACTGGGAGTGGTATGGGTGCAAGACACTCTGCACCATTTGGCCCAAGTAGCCGCGGTTGTTTCCCAGAGCAGGGTAGGAAGACAATGGAGAAGTGTCTGGTAGTTTTGTGTAAAGAAACTTCCTTGTCACCTGTCTGTCTTGTTACTGTTAACATAGCTGTCAGCTTGTATAATTGTTTTTCTGTCCTGACTGGCAAACAGTTAGATGGCAGACATTTAAAGCATCCAAAGGGACATGTTTATTAGATGCTATACAAACACAGAGCTAATATATTCCTTCCTTGTTCCACAGCACGTAATCAAGCAAAATGTTAGCTCTTTTAAAAAAAAAAAAAAATTCTGTTGCTCTCCTCCTCATTTACCTCCTGATCTCAACAAACATTTTATGCTCAGGAAGCATAAAAAAACCCTGTCACATCTAGGGAGTCATAGCATAAGAGAAACAGCATGTGCTTTATGTTTTGGTCCTATTCTCTTGTGCTTACTGTAGGTTAAGACTGCTCTACAACTTAAAAAAAAAAAGATAATTCTTGCTTTAACCCGGTTTTTTCTTTTGCTCCACTTGTTACAATTAATAGTAGACTAGAACAGAGTAACTTTTTTACCCTTTTTTCTTAACAATGATATATTCAGTATAAAGCATGTTGTGTTTAATAGGCTATTATACACTCTTTTTGAACAATTTTTTTTTCAGATGTATGTGATTGGCTTTGCAAAAAAAAGGCCTCTTTGAAAGAGTCTGGCATCTCTGAGAGCAATTCGGAGGAAAACCTTCCATTGAGCCAGTTTACTGCCGTGGATAGAGAAGCAATTTGGGCAGAAGTGGAAAAAGATCCAGAGAAGCCAGAGCTAAAAACTGAACAGTCTGAAAACAATGGCTTTTGTAATCCAGTAACCTCACATGAAGCAGATGGTGACCAAGATAATAGTGAGCACACAGAATCAGCAGACACCAGCACAGGCCATGACAGTGAAAATACATCCTCTTTTTCTCCTTCTCTGGAGCTGCAAGAAGTGAGCAATGAGGACAATGACAGTGCTGCAACTGATGGCAGAGAGACCACAAACCATGTGAGTTCTCTCAATGCATTCCTTCCTGAAAGCTCCAAATCAAGTATAGCGTTAAACCTTGTGCGTGCTGACTCTGAGAGGACTCAAGCGTCAGAGTCTCTGTCAAGTGATGAAGAGGTGGACTTGGAGCTCCAAGAAATTACCCATTCTAGGTTGCTCAAGCAACAGAAGGAAAAACAGGAGATGATTGAGTCTCTGTTCAAACATATGTTGCTCTATTTGCAGCCTTACGATTCTAAGCGGGTATTGTATGCTTTTTCTGTTCTGGAGGCAGTGCTTAAAACAAACCCTAAAGAATTTATTGAAGCTGTAGCTAGTACAAGCATGGATACGAGCTCCACAGCACATTTAAATCTTATTTACAATCTCTTAGCTCGCCATCAGGAAGCTCTTGTAGGGCAGAGTTTTTATGGAAAGCTTCAGACTCAGTCCCCAACCATGTGTCCCCATTCTCTTCTAATAGAATTGCTCACTTACCTCTGTCTCAGTTTTCTGCGCTCATATTATCCATGCTACCTGAAGGTCACACACAGAGATGTGCTGGGCAACAGAGATGTTCAGGTAAAAAGTGTGGAAGTCCTGATTAGAGTGATGACCCAGCTAGCTACCATGGCAAAAGCAGCAGAGAATAAGAACATAGAGTTAATACGCAACTTGCTAGGAAGATGCAAAATTCAAGAGTTTGTTCTCCTTTCTTTGTCTGCATCGATGTATACAAGTCAGAAACGGTATGAACTGCTTATGGCAAATGGAGTTAATAAAGTTCCTGAAGAAGAACTCTTTGAAGAGACCCTAATCAACTTTGGGCATGATCAAATATGGAGTGAACATCCACTTCAGATTGAGTTGCTGAAACTCTTGCAGGTATTGATTGTCTTGGAGCACCATCTTGGACAGACTCAAGAGGAGCAGGAGAATCAGCCAGACCTCTCTAAGGAGTGGCAGCAGGCTCTTAATTTCCAGCAGGCTATTGGTGCAATGCAATATGTCTATCCGCACCCAATAACTTCACAGGGATTATTCGTCTCTGCTGTGGTTAGAGGTTTGCAACCAGAGTATGGCTATGGGATGCATCCCACTTGGGTAGGCTTAGTCACATGTTCCCTGCCCTATTTTGGGAAGTCTTTAGGCTGGACTGTGGCACCATTTGTGGTACAGATATGTAAAAACCTGGATGAGCTTGTCAAACAGTATGAAAATGAAGCTGTGAAGACATCTGCAAAAACATCTGCAAGGTAAGAAGAGTCTGCAGTGTGGGATTTGTTATGCTGAAACTCTTTTTTAAGTTCCTCTTGCTAGAGTGTAGCACATAGTAATTTACTCTTTTAGCATTGTGGCTCCCAGAGTCTGATTCTCAAACCCTGCAGCACATGGAAGCATCTGTCCCTTAAGCCCACATGTGGAGGCAGTATCTTTGCAGCAGGGCTCACTGCGGTTGCAAAAACGACCAGCAGCTGCGGTACTTCCTGTTCCCCTGTGCCTGCCATCCAAGTAAAAAGTTCCCAGTTTTGAAAAAAAGATTTTGGAGAACTGACTGGGGAGAGACAGCCTGGAGAAGAAAAATAGAGTGATCCTGTTCAGAACAGTCAATAAGTGAAAGGACTAGGGAAAAATAATTAGACATGAAAGATTTATGGTCAGGTGGGGAATAATATTCTAAAAGATCTAGACAAGGAAACAGGGTTGTCTAAGCATAGTTTGTGAATCCTTTGATTTGATATTCCTGTCTGGTCATTCCAGCATTCTTTTGACCATTGAATAGAAACAGATTTCTACTGGAATTTTCAATAAAGACCACTTGACCTGTTAACCTTTTCTTTTGTTCTCTCTCTCTCTCTTTCTCTCTCTCTCTTTCTCTCTCTCTCTTTCTCTCTCTCTCTTTCTCTCTCTCTTTCTCTCTCTCTTCTCTCTCTCTCTTTCTCTCTTCTCTCTCTTTCTCTCTTTCTCTCTTTCTCTCTTTCTCTCTTTCTCTCTTTCTCTCTTTCTCTCTTTCTCTCTTTCTCTCTTTCTCTCTTTCTCTCTCTCTCTCTTTCTCTCTCTCTCTCTTTCTCTCTCTCTCTCTTCTCTCTCTCTCTCTCTCTTTCTCTCTCTCTCTCTCTCTTTCTCTCTCTTTCTTTCTTTTTTTCCCTCTACAAAGTTTAACTTCTAAAAGAGAAAATGTTACACCTGATTACCCACTAACCCTTTTGGAAGGTCTGACAACCATCAGTCACTTCTGCCTTCTGGATCACCCTAACCAAACTAAAAAGGTAAGTGCTTAATGCCTAACACTCACTTCATGCCTTGGTACCAGTTCATCAAAGCATGCATCCCTTTTTCATTGAGATGAATATAAGTAGTAAAGCAGCACTTGTATGAGAAGATAGCCTTAGAGAAGCCTCATAGCACACCAAAATAAGTGAACTAAGTAATAGTGTAAGGGAGGGGGACTGAACTTAATTTTTTTATTTGAAGACAGGAAAGTTAATTGTAAGTAGATGATGTTCATTATGATCTTGGTCAGGCAAATATTAGTCCTGTGTAGCTTGTCTAGAGTTGCTCTGTCATTAACAGTGTCTTCTATTTTCCTTTGAGTTGATAACATGCTGATGTGTTTTCTACAATTTTTATTGCTATATATATCATTTGTCAGAAGAAGATATTATCCTAACAATTTCCTAGACAAATCAATTCTTTCAGTGCCAAAATAGTGAACAGCAAATACAGTAGGCTCTAATAGCAGCAGTATATTTCAGGAATAGAATGGTTGAATTATTTTTAAAGTTGTCATTACAGAAGTTGACTATAATTCTCCTAATTATAGAATAAGAGCAGTCACTCTGGTGCGTAATATAATGTATTTTAATATTCATATTTTTGTTTTTTTTCTAGTTGTCATCTTTATCTGAACCGGCACACCTGAGAAACGCTAGGAATGCCATTTTGGAAGAATTGCCTCGCATTATTAATACCATGTCCCTTCTTTGGAGTGTTATAAAAAGGGAAGACTCTCAGAAAAGACCAACTGACTTCTTTGGAACAGCTAAAGGCTCTTCTTCAGTCTACTTTAAAGCAACCAAAGTAGGAGTTCTTTTAAACTGTTGTGTATCTCATCCTCCTTATCATCCCCTCCCTCACCAGTGCATTTTAGAGTTCATAGGAATAGTTTTGTCATTCCCAGAATGATACTGGGCCACAAAGAATTTCTGAGGAACTCTCATGAGCTACAGGCTCGCACAGTACCCACCTATAAAAGTAGATTTTTCCCTGTATTTTCCCCTCTGCACCCCTGCCTGATCTGTTTAATGTTTTGCTTTTTCTTTGAGCTTCGCTTAATAGCTGCTGTAAAGCCGACTGCCTCTGAATTGTCTGCACCTTCTGCAGGCAGTAGAACATGTACCTGAAGGAATAAAAATACTAGGCTTTTCCCTTCTTCCATAGATATTGGTAAATCGTGGTAGTGAAAAATATCTGTAGGATAAGAGAGAACATAACAGAAGAAGTTATTTTTTCTATTTTGCAATCTGTTTTTCAATAAATGTGCCTTCCATCTGTAAGGAGGTGTTATTTAGGAGAGTACTTATGAGGGTAACTCATAAATAATCAAAACTAGCCTGACTGCCAAGTATATGAAGAGATTCTTTTGTTGTATATTTTCTGAACATCTTGGGAAAAGGAAGAATGTTTTACAGACTATGTTTTACAAGCCTTTGCCTTGCAAGGTTCAGCATTGACAGGTTTTTTTTTTTCCCCCCTTCTATAGACATTAAGAACTAAAATACTGGACTTCATTAATCCATTGACAGCACAACTTGGAATCCAGCTGATGGCAGCAATTGCAGCAGTATGGAACAGCAAGAAACCTCATAGGAATCAAAGTAAAATCAAGGTGAAACTAAAGAAAGGCACCCTTAGTTTTCCAACATAAAGGCAAACGTTACATTTATATGACCAGTTCTGAACTCTGGGTTTGTTCATAGATTCTTTGGGGTTTTTTACATGTGACAATGTCAAGCCACTGAAAAATGTGTAATGGTCTTATTTTACATAATTCCACAAAGCATCAGGACAACAATTAAATGTAAATAAGTAATGAAATAAAAAGGACAGTGTGGCAGTTTAAGTCTCATAGTAATAGCCATTTTTTATTCAATACTGGATTGTAATGTTGGGATTGCAACTTGCCAATTATATTTTAAAGACCTTGGTTCAGCTCCATTTCCAGAGAAAGGCTAGAGTTTATGTAATATGTCTATATTCTGCAACTGTTTATTTCTTTTCTGCTTTAATTTCAGCGTGATGAAGCTGTTTTCATTAAAGTGTTGGGAGAAGATCTGTATATGACAAATTGTTGCATGCTTGATTTAACGTGTCTAATTTATGTTTTGTATAAGTATTGGTATTTGAATAATGGCACAAAAAGCTTTTTTCCCCTTCACGTTTTGCCTGGTACAGTGATCTGAGGGGTGTGTGGTTTTTGTTTTGTTTTTTCAGATCCTTCCAGTGGCTAGTGCATCTCAGCTTATTCTTGTGGACTTAATATGTGCACTTAACACACTGAAAATTGACACTATATTACATCTAGTCAAAGAGGTAGTCAAGAAACCATCACAAATCAAAGGCGAAGAGGTAATTATGAAGATAATTCCATTTTCTTAATACATTCTATTCTGGATCTATTCCAGTGTGCCTTCTAAATATTGTTAGAAGGAAATTTGGGTCTGGTGGGTTTTGTTTGTTTGTTTTTTTAAAATGTTTGATTCTCTTTTGCCCCTGAATAAGTTACGTTTCTAGCATGTGGGTTTCTGTGTTTTGATCCATCAACGTAAGTTGGTTCTTCAGAATATTTTGCTAGAGAATTTGCAGGTAGTGAAAGGTGCAGGGTCCTCTAGTACCGAAGATGGTGACAACTTTTATAAAGCTGCTGCTGATACACAACTCAATAACAGATTTCTATGTCTCTACCCTTCCGTGAACAGTTAGAAATACTTCACATAGAGTCTGCTATCTTCCAACTGACTTTCAAGGCAACAATTTTACTACCATGCATGCCGTCATAGGAACTCTTACAGCTCTGAATAAACTGTAGCAGATATTCCAAAGTAACGTGACTGCTTCTGAACTAGGGTCATCTATTAAATCTCTGAATTCTCTCCTAGTGTTGTATAGATAGTTTTATCATAGTTGGTCGCCTGTTGGAGTACAAGTGGCTTCTAAACATTGAAAACAAGTATTCAACAGCTTGGACCTTCTTTTTCTTCTGATGGCAAATAATTGCAATTTTGCTTTTATTTTTCAGAAATCTTCTCTTGTAGATATTCCAATGCTGCAGTTCAGTTATGCTTTCATTCAGAGGTAATTCAGTCATTATAAAAGAGAATTTTGTGTTTGGCTCTAGTTAAGATAACAGCCAGCATCGCTATTTTTGCTTTACTTTCATCTTCGTGTCACAATGTCACAGAACAACTTTATGTAGGAAATGGTTACTGCCACTTCATTGTTAAGTTAACGGACAGGCACAAAATAACTGGGCTATGACATTATGTGCCACTAGTCTGCTGATAATGCCACCCTGAAAGCCTTATTTCATACTAATAGAGCAACATGCCTCAGCATTCTCATTAGCAAGATACTTGTGTAATTTCTTACGGTCTTTCTCCTTACGTGTTCTGTGTTGCCAGATGAATGGATAGGGAACTCCTAAATTCAGTAGAACTGCTATGGCTGCAGTCTGTGCTGGACAT
This sequence comes from Phalacrocorax aristotelis, assembly GCF_949628215.1. Lineage (NCBI taxonomy): Eukaryota > Metazoa > Chordata > Aves > Suliformes > Phalacrocoracidae > Phalacrocorax > Phalacrocorax aristotelis. The sequence continues at coordinate 101,490,794 of NC_134276.1, read as the reverse complement.
GTAGCATGTCAGTCAGTTGATTGGAAATACTCCTTTGATCAAAACTCTTCTTCACATACTTGGCTTTTCTTGTATGGAAGCCTTGGGATATATCAGACTGTGCAATATACTGTATGCAATAAGCTATGGAGATAAAGTAAGCTGGCATGCAGGGGAATGGTTAGCTAAACTTTATTCCTTTTATTGCCTCTGAAGACACAGCCCTCTTACAGTGCTGGCTGGCATACTGCATGTGCTGCTAGCATTTACTGCTGTATGCATATTGTCTGTGCTGGTGGATATTTATATCATGTTGTTGGAAGTTAGGAAGGGGCAGGACATAAAGGGTTGATCTTGACGGAAGCTTTTAAGCCACTAAGTTACCCATGTATGTTAGTTGTTTGTGGTTTTCCATAATACTAACTTCAGCCTTGTGTGGGTTTGGTATTGTTTTTTGGCAGACTGCCTGTCTCAGCCTTGCAGGAGAACTTCCAGTCCATATTAGGACTTCTCAAAGAGTCTGTGCAGTTGAACTTGGCTCCTCCTGGACACTTTCTTCTTCTCAGGTACTGTGTAAGGGAGAAGACAGTTTATAGATGCATTGAGTAGACATGTCCAATTACTAACTCAAAGTGAATTGATTTTCCCACAGTGCTCTGAATGACTTTGTGACTAGGACACCTACTCTAGAAAACAAAAAAGACCAAAAAGACTTGCAGGTACAGTGTATACGTGTATACCCTTCAGTTCATAAATCTGGCACCGTACATCTAAGTAAAAGTGGAGATGGCCTGATCTGTACTTTGTATCTGAATTCACCTGTGCTTTTACAACGTGTGAATGTGCATCCACACATTGTGGCTTAGGCCTTGTAAATATGGGAAGCTCAAATATGAGAGACATGATGAGCAGAATGTCTCTAACAAAATTTTTACAAAAATGCATGAAATTGCAGTGGTAACTATGGGCTTTCAAAGCTGTTTTCCCTGGGTAATTTTATGATTTTTCTCAGAATTTAAATCATAACACAACTGTGATGTTACAAGTTCATATCATATGTGTAAGTATTGAAAACTCAAAAACTATCTAGGAAAATTAGTAGTGTAATTATCCTTGAAGCTCATAACTGCATGTGGCAATGTAAATGACTGTCAGCTCACCTTTTAGGTAAAGAAGGGGTGGAGTGGAGCAGGATTCTCTTCTTATACTGATCACGATTTCACCTGGACAGTTTAAGTACTACCCATGTGGGTGATTTTGGCTCTGAGCCAATGTAATGCTACCTATGAGGTGAGACGGCATTACGGTTACTTTAGTGTGCCAACAGAGAAATTAAGTCTCCACTTCTGCTTCAGAGACTGGCCAGCAAAATGACAATGATGATAAAAAGACAGTTTTGCCATCTTACTATCTTATAGCCTCTTCACAAGGGACCTGTGCTTTGCTTTGGAGACTTGGGATTTGGTTTCCTTAGAGTGACCAGCTTTTCTTTTCACTGGGAATTAAATATGCTGAAGTGTGACTCTGTACATAGTTTGATGCTATGTCTTGCTTACCCCTAATAGAAAAGACTGAAATATGAACAGATGGATTGCCATAAAATAAAACCCTGCCTCACTTAATGTTTTCCAAATATAGAAGGAATAAAAAGGAACAGTGTTCAAAACAATAAAGGCATTGGTACGCCATTTCTGAGGGTCTGAACAACACAGATCGTGTCTTTGAAGCTAATGTGTAAAGTGTGGTAGAACTGATGCCAAACTGATACTATGTTAATGGTAATGGCTTGCACGGAAAATCATGACTAAAACCTCCATGATAAGCAAACTTAAAAGTTTCTTCTGCTTCTTTTTTTTTCTTGCCCATTCTTATTTGAAGTGAGCAGTAGTTAGTTATCTTGAACGCACAGAGAGTTAAATCAGAGAAGTATTTATGTTTCTGAGATAAAAGTGCCTACTCCTGATCCTCCTGACATGTTCCATGTAAAGAGGACTTTGCTGGATTGGCCAAGTGATGATAGCTTTCATCTGATGCCACATTGTCTGGTGATGTTACAGGAGGTGACCCAAAGAATCTTGGAGGCTGTAGGGACTGTTGCTGGTTCTTCTCTGGAACAGACGAGCTGGCTGAGCCGGAACTTAGAAGTGAAAGCTCAGCCTCAGATTTTACCAGATGACTTCAACATTGAAGATGTGAACGGTAACATGGTTCTGTCTGACCTTCTGCTGCTTTTTCTCTTCTGCTTAAGCCAGTGAAGAGTACAAGGTGTTAGACAGTGTGTAGCTCGCATGGGAAGGGAGTAATACAGACAAAAAGTAAAACCAAAAGTATGCATTATCCTCCAATAACAATGTCAACCTAAGCAGGTTTAGTCAGTATCTGCAGATTGTGTATAATATAGAAGAAAACTTAAGGCAGGTGCAGGCAATACATGCAACAGAACAGCACGGGGCATGAGGTATGTCATTGTGGCAACATGCCCAGAAGCTGTAATACCAATAGGCAAATAATAACAGATCTCTGATTGGGAAGAAAATTAGCAAACAGCAAAACTGAAACATGTCTTGTCTCAAAGGAAAACTAAATGTTTTTGCCTCTTTTAGATACATCAATGGCACCATCTTCAATGGTTTCTGCCTCTGCTCCTTCGATATACAGTGTCCAAGCTCTTTCTCTCCTCGCAGAAGTAAGTAGGAACAGTTTTGTAGTTGCTGCTCTCATCTGTGGAGTGGTTGTTTATTGATATTATTGAGCAGAGGAATACATTGGGTTTTACTGGTAGATCAAATGGGAGGTTAAATCTTTATTGAGGCATCCCGTGTGCACACATATTCTAGCCTGAAATATGGCATGCTTTCCCCTTTTGTCAGAAATACCAACTAAAGGTTTAAAGAGACATTCTTTTCATTTTTAAGGTTCTTGCTTCTCTTTTGGACATGGTTTACCGGAGCGACGAGAAGGAGAAAGCTGTGCCATTGATTTCACGTTTGCTTTACTATGTATTTCCTTATCTACGCAACCACAGGTGACTTCTCTTTCTGCACATGTGATTTTTCTTACATCTCTTTTTTTTTGACCACACTGTAAGACTTTTGCTTTTTCTTCTTCTCGGGAGTGCTTAATAGTCAAGGGGAATTGTAAGAGTTGGAGACCTGAGATAAAAAATCTCATATAAATAATTCTCTAATGTAGCCACCAACTGTACAGGACGGAGAATTAGGTTTTCCCCTTCCCACACTATACAGTTGATCTTTTGCTCTAGAAAAAAAGTCTCATTATTCTCAATAACAAGTGAAATTTTCCTCAAGGAAGGGTAACTTCCTTTCCAAGCCTTAGCCCTGTGAAGCTCCTGTGCTCAGACACTGCTGTCCTGAATCACATCCTGGAAGAGCTGCTCTCTCTACTCAGTGTGGAAGACCTCGGGAGTGAGAGACAGATAGTTAAAATAAACCTCTAGGAATACTTTTCACCACCCTCTTTCTGCTGTTCACACACACGCCTCCCAACTGGAAGAGCACAGATAATGAGCATAATTAATTGGCATTTGGGCCAGTAAGATTTTGTAACAATTATTTTGCAAAGTTGTCAGCTGTAGAGTGACTGAACCTGTCAGCTGTTCTAAGTTCTCTGTGCCTTAGTCTTCTGGTGATCTTACTGCTTGAGTGATAGGCCGTCTTCCACAGTACTTCCCTTTTGGGAGGATTATTTTACATATCCAGTAAGTTTATGTTAATAATGCTAAATCCCTTCTCAGTGTAGAAATCTAAGAGTAGACTGTCAACCTCACCGTACCAAACAATTGCAGCATTAGGGACATTACCATGTTTTGCATTAAACTGTGGTTTTGTGCTTTTAGAGTGTTTTTCCTCACCATTCTTTTTCCTGTAATGAATGATTAGAATTCAGGGTAATAATTGGTGGCTATGTTTACATTAGCAATTTGATTAGAGCAGTAGTGTAGTTTTGAAGTGAATCTCTTGATTTGCCTCTATTTATGAAAAGCTGATTCAGTACTCCAAGCAGTTTTAGTGCATGAAATAAATTCCTTGAGGAAACTCTTAGAAGCTCCTACACAAAAGTGACCCAAGAGGGCTCACTAATTCCTGACTGCACTGCCGTGAGGAGATCTAGCACATACATATCAGATATGCCAGTAGAGGGCTGTCAAACTTGGGACATCCTGAAGCTGTTCTTGTGTGCCAAGTTACTGTGCCCTACTACTTTCTGTCCACTGTGGGCCCTCAGCTCTTCACTGCAACTGATACCCGTCTTTCTGCTGCTTCTTCCTTATCCTTCTGTTTCTTCTGACATGCCACCCCTTCCTACTTCATCCATCCTGTTGCTTTTCTCCCGCTGAACACTGTTGCTTTTATTGTCCTTTACTATCATTGCTTTTCAATTTTTGCCAATCTGACACTTACCTTTTCTGCCTGTTGGGGAAGAAGGGCAACAAGGAAACAATGCCACTGCTGAGTGGTGGTTGCTGGGCACTTGCTGGAAGAAGCAGCCCTGCCTGCTGCCAACCCTGTTGTGGCTGATGCCTGGGTGGACAGCAGAGCCCCCATCCATGTGTGCAAGTCAGGTTAGAAGGGTGAGGTTTGGTAAGAGGCATGGAGATTATAAGGTCCTCCTCCTGTCCTCTCCATTCCCACTGGCATTGTGCTAGTTAAGCCTTGTTGGCCAAATTCTGTTGACTTTTGTCTCTGTATAGACCCTGTTGGCCCACAGGGGAATGTACAAGGTTGTGTTTGTCCTCTCCTCTCTTTCTATTCTAATAAGGTATGAGCTGTATTTCCCCCAGGAACTGAAACCTTTTGTTGTTTGAGCTTTGTGACAGCTGTTTCTGTTCAGCAGTAGGTGTTCCTCCCATCTGCATTTTTGGCCTTTACTTAAATATCCACTTTCTGCATATGTCAGGTAATGGAAAGAGGCTGTGAGATGGGGCAGCAGAGCGCTGGGCAGGTCACAGGACCTATCATGAAGTAGGAACTGTGCAATATCTCCCTATACTCTGAGCCTAGTTTTTTCAGCCAGAAGCATAGGTGTGGGAGAGGTAGATGATATCCTTTGTCAGCTGAACAGTATAACCTTTTTCCCATAGGGGCAGGAGGAGGGAGAGGAGAGCACTTCCTTGCTGTGTGGGTGTCCTATCTCTCAGGGCCTCATCAGCTGGTCCTGCTTCCTCAGCCTTCCCTGCCTTTCTCCCAGTGCTATTCACAGATCTCTTAGAAAGCAAATTCTCTTTTTTTCTAGCAGCTCTCTGCTAAGGAAGCAACCATCTCCTATCCTTCCCTTCCCTTTCCTGCTTGCCCCAAGTTCCATTTTTCTGAGTTGCAGCTGTTCCTGCTGTAGCAGGTATCAAGCTTCCTCTCCTCCTGGCTACTACCTTCTGGCTGCTACATTTTTCTGAGCAGACCAGTCTACACTGAGGTGTGGGATAGCATCAGCTGCAGCTTGTGGGTTGGGGAGGACAGTGGGGATTGTCTTGAGTGTTATTTAGGTCACAGTCAGAACCACTAGCCAGTATACAGTAAAGAGCAAAAAAGGGTATAGAGGGTCAGGGAATATATAACCAGGCATGCCTAAAAGGGATGATGGGTTGAATGTCACTGGGAAGTGAGCATTAAAGCCAGCAAGCCTCAGGGTGCAGCAGGGTTTGAAGACATTTCCATGCTCCCTTTCAAGGGGGGTGGATTAAAAACGATGCAGAGAAATTTTGGGAAACTGTTCTTTTCAATGCATTCTATTTGTGCATTTTCCATTGTATCTATTACAATGTCTTCTGCCTACTTCACCCCTAACCACGTCAGTCAAGTTCTTGACGTATGGCATGTATGTCACTCTTGTTGACCAGGGCATATACCATCATGCACATGCATCTGGTGCCCTCACCATTTGCAGCAGATATGGAAAACCCTGCCTACAGCCACCTCTGAAACTGTTCCTGGGAATGCTGGCATCATGCTGCCATGCTTGGCCTGCTGTGAGCCAGCGGCTGCAAGCCAATCATTCCATCTCTGCCCCGTGTGTGGAGACAGCACAGTTAAAATTCGCATGGACACCACTGCTGTCAGGATGTCCTCGTGAACTGGTTCAGGGGATAAATTATGACTTCTGCAATGCAAATGCAGATCCGAACACCAGAAGCCAGCTAGCTTTTTTTCTTGCAAAGAAGATACTGCCATACCCTTTGGTCTGAGACTGATGGTTCAAAAGACGTGGGCATCAGAGTCCTGTTGAAGTTGCTGAGATGCCTGGAGATTTCCCTTGATGGTTCTCACCCTGGCAAGGCCAGCAGTCCTTGTGATCTGTGTAGCCACAACCATAACAAGATGGTTACTGACTGAGAATGTGGAGCCCCCATCAGGCCCATAGATGGGCTGTATGATTTTCATGTCACTCATACATGCTGCTTAGCAGTTGGACTATAACCTCCAAGACTGTCTTCATGTCTCTGTCCTCCCTAGATTGGCAGGATTTTGGTTGCAGGGCTCCATAAAAAGGACGTAGCCTTCCCGCTCCAACCAACCTTGAAAACAAAGGGGCTACTGAAGCATTCTGTGAAGGTGTGGTTCCAGCTCACAACGAAGACCTTGACAGCATCTCTTCTCAACCAAAAGTCATGTTCCTCTCAGTCTGAGCACCACCTCCCCAACCTGAAAACTTTGTTCAGCCATGGGCAAACCAGTTACCGTAGCAAGGATTCATAGCAGAATGCTGCTCGGCATCCGTGTCCTCAGTGAAACTGAGGTGCCAGAGAAGCATCAGTTCATGCAGGGTCCCTTAACCTTGTTCCTACCAGTTCTGACTTGAGGTCCATGCTTCTTCCCTACTGTGCCTTGTAGACAATGGTGTCCAAATTTGGAGTGGGATGGTGCATAGGGCAGCACAAGGAGAAAAAGGCTTGCGTGTGAGATTTTTATACAGGTGATGGTGGCATAAGTGTTATCTGGGTGACAGATTAAGCCTATTATGGTACCTTCTAAAGGGGTCTGCTGACAAGGATACAAAGCTTATTGGAAGCCTTTTTTCGGGGAAGTTTCGAACCACACCTGTAGCAGAGACAGGCAGTACTGTGCTGTAATATATCTAATCTGAAAATATCTCCCCAAACCAGGTACACTGGAAATGTGAGGAGCTTCAGCACAAACTGGTTTGATCTACTGACCTCCTGCTGCTCCAAGTTATGAGCTAATGTAGACATAGCCTATTCCTGAGAGAATTTGGTTAAAAGTTCTGGGGAACGCTGGAGTTTATTTTCTGGTTAAATAAACTTAACTTTAAAAAATATATATATATCATTATTGTTCTCTTCCCCCAGTGCCTACAACATTCCTAGTTTTCGTGCTGGTGCTCAGTTGCTCAGCTCATTGAGTGGATATGCCTATACCAAGCGAGCCTGGAAAAAAGAAGTTGTCGAGTTGTATATGGATCCAGCTTTTTTCCAGATGGACACTTCATGCACTCAGTAAGATATGGGATTGTAGCACTCCAAGATTCTATTCTGAACTTGCAAAGAAAGGCTTTAAAGGGGAATGGCTAATACTGGAAAGAAAATTCTGTTTAGTACTTTCTTACAGAATACTGTTAAAAATGGGTCTCAATAACTAAATCTACTAAATGCCTTATAAGCACGGAAATTTTCATTATACTGTAGTAGAATAAACTTGTCTCATGCTGATACTCCCCTTAGTGATTAGGGAACTGCATACAGTACACTTGGAGAACCTAGAATGCAGTATGTGTTAAACCAGGTAAGAGTCTGCATATTAAATTTCATTTGGAAGCTGTTTCCTTGTACGAAATGTTTGACCAAAATCTTTTCTGAGGTGAAAACATACAAAAGCTTTCTCTGGTTATCTAATTCCTTCTTTATCTTATTCAGCTGGAGATCCATTATTGATCATCTTCTAACACATGAGAAAACTATGTTTAAAGATTTGATGAGTAAGTATCAGCTACTGATAACTTATATCTACATTAATTTGAAATCTGTTTGCATTCAGACTATTGGTTACATTTTTAATATACTAATAATGTCAATAAAATGCAGACAATGCATCTGCATAATTGAGTATGTTGCCAACTTTATTCACAACTAAAAGCTGTGCTAAATTAATTCTGTATTTTGGTCATGTCTAAAACACCCCATAAGTATTTTTGTTCTAGAAATGCTAATGTTGGACTCCTGTGTTTATCTTTTGTCATAATTTTAAGTTGCTGAATTGTGACCTTTTGCAGCTGTTCCCTGTTAGAAAGCAAAGAGACTTCTGCTAACTTTGCAGGTGTCTGTACACTGGCATCGAGTTTAGGAATGTGGTGCACCAGTACAGCAAACCTTTGAGCGACGTGCTTTGACCTCTAATTCAGGCTTGTGGAGTGTGTAGAAGAAAGTGGGGGAAGGGGTGGGATAGAACCCCGTAAATTTGCATAAAGCATCAACAGAAAAAGCAGCTTTAGTCTCTTTTTCAGATCTTTTTGAAGAATACTTGAAGGGTTACAGTGCGAGACTAACTCATAATGCACTTTTTTTTTACAATATGTATTTTTAAACTTATCTGGTTTTTTTCTCAGTAAGTCTTAAACCTCTGAGACCACACATCTATGGATTTAGGAGACTGAAAAGAGGGGAAGAGCCATGGACGTAAAGGCAGAGGCAGGGATTTAAAATACTGGACAACCACATTGGAGCAGCAGTGCTTATTTCATATAATTTTCCTACTAGTGTGAGCAGATCTGGATCAATACCAATGTATTGTTCCAATTAGTAGGCCTAAAGAGGGTTTTTCTTTTTAATGTATTTCCAGACATAGGAATTATTTTCAGCCCAAAGCACAGGAAATCTTTATGTGGTAGATAATTCTTATCTCTGTTATAGATATGCAGAGCAGCGCCTTAAAACTGTACCCAAGTTTTGAGCAAAAAGCAATGTTGTTAAAGAGGCAAGCTTTTGCTGTCTTTAGTGGAGAGGTTGATCAGTATCATCTCTATCTTCCCTTAATACAAGGTAAGATTTGCAATTTCATCTGCCTCTTTTTTTTAGCTGTAACACACATATAAATTGTGTAAGGAAGGAATGTCACCTATTTTCCAATACGTACTTCCTTTTTTTTTTTAAAGAAGTTTTTAACAAAAATTATAAAAATTATGAAACTCTGAATCTCTGAATTCTAACAATAAATAATTCTAACAATAAATAATCTCATTAAGAGGGAGACAGGAATGTGGGATCCAAAGCCTTTGGTCTAGAAATATAACTGGAAACATTATTATTTTGTGGCAATATTCCAGCCACTCTTGGGCTATCGTTGTTCTCCTTAAATGGCAGTTTTGACAAAATTTTGTCCAACATAAAATCACCATGTCTTCAGACTTTTTCTGAATCACAGTTTTGTTAATAGAGTGCAAGGGACTCTACTGCTGATGATAAAGCACAAATTTTGTTTTGTTCCTACATTTTTTTTATTTCCCAAAACAACACATGTTCAGGAAGATACTACTTTTTGTTGTTGTTGTTGTTTTTACTTTTTTTATGTTTATTTCAGAACGACTGACTGAGAACCTTCGTGTTGGGCAGACTTCTATAGTTGCCGCACAGATGTTTCTCTTCTTCAGAGTTCTTCTGTTAAGGATTTCTCCTCAGCATCTAACCTCATTGTGGCCAATTATGGTAACTGAATTGGTAAGGAATCAGTAGTAATTTGAAACTAATTAACGTGGGGGTTTTTTCCCATTTCACCTTTTTCTTCCTCCCTAGTACACCCCCTCTTTAAAAAAGGAAATGTTTTCATAGTTTTACATTAGCCTGACAATTTGGGAAAAGAATTAACATTCTCATTAGGAAATACCTTTCTGATGAATTTTGTTGTTGCTAATGTAATCTCTTGTATGCTTTGTTAATTTGTTGCAAGTCACAAGAGTAAACTAAGAGTCTGTGGTTCCTTATACTATGTGAAGCATATCTTTTTTGTCATGAAGTTGGATGAATGTTTAAGCATTCCCATGATTATTTCTTTAAAGATTCAGACTTTTCTACAACTGGAAGAAGATTTAACTGAGGAAGATGAACCATCAAAGTAAGAATTACCATTTGTCTGATAGAGAACTTGTGAAAGCTGGTAACAATTGTGCTTATGATACCGTAAAAGCCGGTTAAAAGAACTCTCTAAGACTCAATTTTGGAGTTTTATAAAGCAGGCATTCTTTTATTACAGCGCTGGATGCACGGGGGATAATTCCTCCTAGCGTGCATACCTACTGGAGCTCATTTTTGACATTTATACATGGAAGTTAACACACCACACCTATCTAATAAATAATCATTGACCTGACTGCGCATCCTCTTCTTCCATTGGTCTGTATCTTCTTCGCTTAAATTTAAAGTTACAGTGTGATTTTAATTCACTGTGCATGCCCAAGAGGAGTAGGGGGGTAGTCCTTTTGTCCCTCAATTGAGTCGGTGGTCGCAATCTCCCCCTGCCAGAATTACCTTTCCCCCAATTTCCGTGCTTCGGTGCCTTCTGGGTCAAAATATTTACGTTTATCACTGCCAACTGATTTGTGGCCTTCCCTGATTATTCACAACCTTCTTTGTAGCAGGATATTTCAACAGTTAGTCCTTGAAGTTCTACTGATCTGTATCCTCTTAGGAGGATCTTGTCAACGAGGCATTTATTGCTAATACTCTCTTATCTGGCCCAAGCATTGTTAAAATTCTCAGGTTAAGTTTCCACTCCTATCTGTGATCCTTTCTTAATTACTAATAACTCCTGAGCTATTCCATTTGATCCAAGAAGAAAATATATATACATTTGAGACAGCAATTCTGGTGCATTGGCCAGGCATAAATTTAGGACATCCTGTCCACCACAAAAGGCACAGTGGAACCTTCCATCTTTTAGCTTTTGTTCAAGGTATCACTTGTTCTGTATCTGCAAAATTTTATTTATTTATTTCCTTATTTCTCTGTGATAGGAAGAGGACAACAGGATTTTTTTGTTATTGCACTTGCGTATTTCTGGTACTGATGCATCATAGTTTAGGATTGGTCTCTTCTCCCAAGTTACTAGCGATAGAACAAGAGGAAGAGGCTTCAATCTGCATCAGGCGAGGTTTAGATTGGATATTAGGAAAAATTTCTTCACTGAAAGAGTGGTCAGGCATTGGCACAGGCTGCCCAGAGAGGTGGTGGAGTCACCATCCTCGGAGGTATTTAAAAGATGCGTAGAAGCGGTACTTCAGGGCATGGTTTAGGAGACATGGTAGTGTTGGGTTGATGGTTGGGCTTGATGATCCTAGAGGTCTTTTCCAACCTTAATGATTCTATGATTCTATGATATTTTTTCAGCAGCTGAAATAGTGATATGTTCAGAAAACATAAGTAGCACTTATTAGCGGCATACAAAAATAAGAGATGCTAAGTCAGCATTTGAATATTTTAACACACATTTTTTTTCTGAATATTTTAGATTACTTTTGCTTCTAACAGCCTTTTATATTTATCACAGTGCCTATACAGAATAAAATAGCTTTTATCATGTACAGGTGCAAGTGCTCATTTCTGTAAATGTGTACATTTCTCTTGCCAAATGAAAAACACTTTGTGGATTTATGTTTTCATGGTTCATTTCTTAATTGCAACTAACACAGGAGCAACAGCAAAATAACCAAACAGAAGGTCTCAGGTGATGGGAGTGGATCTGACATACAGCAAAATGAGCTGTCCTTGTACTTATCAGCTTGTAAGTTTTTGGACACAGCACTTTCTTTTCCACCTGACAGGATGCAGTTGTTTCAAATGTAAGTCCTCCAATTATTTACCTGTTCTCCAGGTTGTTGCCATTCTTATCATTTAAAGTGATTCCAGGTCTATCTTCTTCTAGACTTAATTTGGCCATCAGTTCTTTTTACAAGTGCACATGTTGATACTGAGACCAATGTAATTCAGGGTATTTGGAAAAACAATTTGGTCTTGCAGTGTAGGAGGATTTCACTATCCGTATTAGGAGGTTCTCTAACTTGGAAGAACTGGGAGAAGAGAAAGACGGAGACTGTTTTGTTTTCCCTTTGCACGTTTTTGCATTTTTTGGAGCCAGTTACATTTAAATACTGACACGATAGTAACGTCTTTGTTCATTAAGTTTGGCTCTGGTATTAGCATAAAATTATAATTATGACAGCTCTTTCTGTAAACAAACCAGTGCTCTACTAAACTATATATGATCCAGACAAGGATCTTTTTTTTTCTGCCTGTCATCTTAATCAAGTAATCCATTTGTTTCAGGTACAAATGGGCATTTGTCCCAGAGGTGGACACAGAGTTATCTACTGTGACCTCTCATCTGGTAGAAAATCATCAGGAATGCAGACCACACATTATAAGAATCATGGATCTGCTGAAGACGAAATATGGGGTAAAGAAAGAATGCGTCATGTGACTCTTTTTCTTTTCTCTTTTTTTAATCCATCAACTTACTTTTCTAAACAAGTGACAAGATTTTAAGTTAGGCAAGAGGTTTTTAGATATTGTAATAAAATTCATGTGCATTTAAAAATGATCTGCCTGCTTTCACATATATATCCTGAAGGTGTCAGATTTCTTTTGAGTGTGAGGGAACAACAGGCAGTTGTCTTATGGTTCCCTTAAATCTGCCCACAGTCACCCAGGGAAAACAATTTGTCTCAAACAGGATGGGTATTTATAAAAAAAAGAATGCTGTACTTTGTCAAAAAAGTTTGTCATAATAGCCTTTTAAATTACCATTAAGGTTTCATATTAATTCTTCCAGAAAAGTAAATAGGGGCATTAGTACTTCTCAGAAATATCTCTGTATTCTGTTGTTTCATAGCAGATTCTAAAGGTTAGTCCAAATTTGCAGTTTCCTGAACTTGAGACTTCCACTTAATGGAACCTCAAATCAAAATAAAGTAGCAATGCGGCATACCTCTAAACAATTTATAGTGTGATACAGCTGTAGGCTGTGGATCTCTTAGTATGAAAAAAGTGTATAGCACAGGGTCCAGACAAGCTATAACAACATTGTCTCTTAATGCAAAACCTTTAGTAAATCTCGGTTTGTTTCCTTACAGGAAACAAACAACACTGAGGGAATTTCCAAGAAGCCCAGATTTCCTCTTTTGAACTTCCACTCTATATCTAGCATCACCCAGCTTATGCCCTTCTTCAAGACTCTGTGTTGCGCATTTACAAAAAATGGGAGCGAGTCCCAGAATTCACTTACTTCTGCATCTCTCTCTGTGGACTGTGTTGGCAGTAATGGCATGAAGATCTTGCAACAGCTTGAAGAGAGTGTTGAACGTGACTTCCTTGAAAACATGGAAAGTTAAGCTGCACGTCGGACACTTGGCTCGTAGTGAATAAACAGCAAAAAAAAGGGAAAACTTTACTGCAATTCTTCTTTCTTCACCAGTTTTGAAACTACATTTTGGGTTGGGTTTTCTTCCTGCTGTTGTGGAGTGCTCTTCGGTAATCCAGGCTTCTGAGTTGGTGTTAAAAAGCAGGATTCTTCAGTTCCGGGGGGGAAGTTTAGTAGTAATTTATCATCGTTACTGCATTCTTTTATTTGTTTTCAATATGAAGGATTAAAGAGATTTTGTAAATGAAGAATATTTTTGACTGAAAGTACCAATTGTACCATTTATCCAGTAATTTTTCAAGTAAGTTTTTTGGAACTGCTTTTGGAACAGCGTTCTGAAGGTAAATTTAAGAAAAAGCTAATATTCCATGTCACTGTACAATCAGTTTGTAGATAAGCCATTTCCTGAGGTTAAAGTCTGCTTCTACTTCTCCTTTCGTTAACTTGTCCTAAAACTTACCAAGTTCTAAACAAATCACCTAAATTTCAAGCAGATGTATTTTATAAGTCTTGGCATTGTACAAATAACTGCGGACTTACCATGTCTGTAATTTCAACTCTGTACTATAATAGCATTCTTCAGAACTAGTGATTCCTAAATAAAAGACAAACACAGGCATAGAAGACAAAGCTATGCAGTAACATTTTGTAATTTACATTACTTGAGGGTTTTTTATTTTGATTAATTGACTAACAATATTCTAATGCAGTTTTTTAAATTAAAAAACTTTGTTCTTTCAGTGACTAAGGTCACTTTGCAACTTCTGAACTGCAACTAAAGGAAGACAATTCTGTAAAAATACAATTTGCTGTATACCAACAGCCTAATTAAAATGAAAATTCTTTTTTCTAAAGAACACTTTTTATACAGAAGAATGTATTTGGCTGTTCCTAGGTGTTAAAAGAGGTTGGGGAGATAGTCACAGTGCCACGGCTACAGTAATATTCAAGATGCAGCTTATTTCGGAACTGCACTGCTACCGCTGCCGGGGACCTGGGAGAGAGCAATTAGTTCTACCACCAAACAGTGCAGCTGCACGTCTGAAGGACACTTCTGACAGCCAGCGCATAAGCACCATTGCAGCAACACATACAACAAAAGGCTTAGTTGAATTTTCATATTTAGTGGATTATCTGACTGAATTTGCAATGCTGATCTGTTTGGGAGGGGAAAAGCTTTGTCTGGTCTTTTTTTGGTTTTGTTTTTTTTTCTTTTAAACACATTTTCCTCCAGAGAAATTGGTTTTGTAAGATAGATCTGCAGACTGGACATGTTACTTGAGTTACTTAGAAGAACAAAACTGAGGTAAATGTGCTGGGTATTGGACTTCCCTCTGGGGTTTGCTAATTAAAAAAGGACATGGAAAATGTATGGTTTAACGTCACTAGGTTGTGAAGTCAGGGATTTATTTTTTTGAAAACTCGCAAAGAAACATGGAAGGCTATTCTGCAGTGTTTTTCACCTACAGATATGTGAAGTTTTCATCTTTGGATTATAAACTAAAATAAACCCTGAACAACATGCTTTACTATGATAATACGGTAATGCCCTATGAAGATAACGCTATAATAGGGTTATGCTAAACTTCAGGATCTTACGTACATTTTTACAGTTAAGGAGGGTGATAGACTGAAGTGTAATATTGTGTAGTCAGTAAGAATGTGAATTATTTGTATTAATATAATTTATTAATGATCTCTAATGCTATTGGAATGAGTACAAGTGAAAAGTTATCCTGTTAAAGCATTACTTGAAAATTGGAGCAGAATATTTTTTAAATGTTTGTGTTCATTACTTAAATATCTTCAATAATTTTTAGAGAGACTATTGTTAATACTCAGGATTATTTGGTAGTTTTACTTCCAGCTTCCTGGTGGTTGCATTCCATACTTGGGTATTTCCCTTAAAATCCTGATGAAATGCTGTCAAATGGGCTATTAAAATCTAAGACAACTTTTTGCCATCAAACCTTTTGTTTTATGTTCTCCAATAAGCTATAAACCTGGGTCTTCACGTAGTTTTCTCACTAACTGGAGGTGGTGAACCAGTAACTTAGATTGAGGGTTTTGTCATCTTTCCCCTTGAAAGGAATGTCCCCCTCTGGCTGCCTGTACTTCAGATGTGCAGGGGAACGGACAGCAGTCACTTCCCCCCCGAGCTGTGGTGGTGAACTTGAAAAACAGAATCTGTGACCTAGGTCTGTATAACTCTCTGACTGCTAAGACGATCTTACCTTCTACAAAAATACCGCTTGCTTCTAACCCCTGCCTTCCTACATGCATTTACCTTTGTACTGTGGTTCTGCAGATGGCTGCTTTAAATGGCCTCAGGTACTTGTAACCTGCAGAATCCTTTCACTGAAGCAGAATCTAATTCTTAAGAGAAAGTCCTTTAGAAATAAGTACATAAGCAGATCTTGTATCATCATAAATAGGGTGTGAATAAGGAGGAAAGGGCTCTAACTGAAAAAAGTCCTGCTTGGGTGGTGGAGTGGCACAGTTACATAGGCCTAAAGGTATTTCTACCAGTGTAACTTTATTCATTTATTCCTACAGGACTAACTGTAGTAATTTTAATTCTTACACTACTGCTGTTAAATCCACATGAAGGAGTAGGGTTGTACGGCTCTAACACTGGTACTGGCAAAGCAGTATAACTTCACTGTAGAAGAATGCGAAAAACTTCAGCCTGGAACTCAGTATCAAGAACAGGAGAGAAAACGCTTTTGCTTCACTGTGTAGTTCTTTGCTTGTTTTCAGAATAACCAAGCTTGGCTTTCTCTTTTGGATACTTCAGCTTTGAGATAGCATAGCCACAGTGCATGATACACAGAGGGAGAAGTATTTAAACATTCAAAAGGGTTTCATTTTCCCGAAGGAAAAAAACAGTAGGTGCAACCAAGGTAACTACCAAAGAACAGCAGAACTTAAAATATAAGGAGCATTAAGTAATGGTTAAGTGTATTCGATACTATATTTGAATGTAATTATTCTAAAAATATTAAATGTTAATTTGAAATACATTTTCAAATGTACTCCTCGTTTTTCAGTCTACCTTTACTGGTCACTTACAAAGTTTTAATTTTTATCTGATTCTGTAAAAGCTCTCAAGTTCAGTTTCAACGGATGAGGGCTCTGTACAGAACTCCACAAAACTCAGCTTTCGGATCCCAGCAGCAGGGGTTCTGTGCTAGCCCCTACGCTTGCCTAGGGAAAGACTGAACCACTGCCTCCCTCATCCTCTCATCAACAGCCCCTACTGATCCAGCGTATACATCCCTATCTTTTGCATTCCAGAACCTTCCACCCTGCAATCCCAGTCCTGTGGTTTTGGGATAAGTTTTCTGGATTTGTGTGCCTGGAAGAACTGCATAGAGCAGATGGAAGAAGCTGCTGCTGCAGCATCAAGGGAACATTGACCGACAGGCACTGACCCCCTATATGGAGGGAGCATCTCTTCCCAGGAAATCAGGGACTGCTGGCAGAGCTTTCCAAACCTCAGTCTGTACACTTCCATATCTTCAGGGCAAATGCCCTGGAAGTACAGTACTGCCTTTTCATTTGGAAGGAAGAAAATCCTTCCATACAACTGAGCTTGAAAATCTAAGGCCAGATAAGTATGGTTTCGATGACTGTGAAAGCTGCTTTTCAGAGTTCATCCTTTCCACTGTAGTCTCTACATCTTCTGTAATGTTGTGTGATGTAATTTACACCTCAGAAGCTGCTAATCATAGAATCATTTAGTTTTATGTTTGATTACACTGCATATGTTGAAAGTCATGGATACGTGTGGTATGTATGCTGGGAAATACTGTAGCATAACAGCTAGTACTACTAAAGACTGGTCTTGAGTGTATGCTTCAAGAACAGCAGGGCTGGGCATTTAGGTTTGGCAGTAACAGCAGACCTCCATTTTTTTGCAATTACTGTCCCAGTGCAGCTCCCCTACTTAAAATACTTCGTCTCCTGGTGATCAGAGAGGCCAAGGGCAGTGGTGACCACCCAGTGGATTGGGTCATTAGTTCCCATTTCTGCAAACAGACCAAAGGAATGGAGAGAGCAGGCAGGTGGAGGAAAACGATCAATCAAAACTGATGATGCTTCCAGATAGAGACTGAGGTATGTTTTCCATTATAATTCCCTGAGTGGAGGCATCCATGCAGGCATGATGCATTCCTTGCAACCCCAATGCTGTCATTAATCTCACTGATGTTGGTGGGCAGGGTTGTGAGGCCCACCAGTGGGGAGGCATGGGGGAAGAAAAATAAAAGGTTTTTGCTGAAGGCAGCAGGGGAAAGCATTTCTCCCAACATTTGTCAAAGGCTGCTCCTCAACTAAAGGGTAAGTGGCCTGTAAGGTTTCAGTCACCATGAATTATCTCAGGCTTTTCTTCTTAGTTTCTCTTGCAATGTGTACCTACGTCTCTGAGTGTTTTGTTGTTTGTTTTGATTTGTCGCCGTCTTTTTTTTTTTCTGTCGGTCCACCACCCAACCACAGCTCCCCTTCAGCTGTAGAAATCTGATATTACGGGATGTACAGAACTACAAGAGGAGTTGAAGAGTAGCACGTACCCAGTTTGTAATAGGCACCAGGGAGTTTCCCAGCTGTAAATGCAGTGTAAAACAGTTGGGCTTTTAGAAGTCCTCCAGGATGAAAATCGGAAATCTGGACTTAAGTAAGCATGCACAGCTCAAAATACGCCATGCAGAGCTCAAAGTATGTGCCAATAGCGGAACCATAGTAATTTTAATGAGACACCTGAGGAATTTAGTTCTGGGAGTAAACAGCACGAATGAAACGTGAATTCTGTCCTCCGCTTGCAGAAGAACAGCGGTTCCTTGTACGCAGCTCTCCAGAATACTCTATAGAAATACAGAATTCCTATAGAATAGCTCTACAGAAACAGGTAGCGCTGAAGCCTCCCGCGCGGACTCCTGCTCCCCGTACGAGGTAGGCTCCGTCTCACGTTCCGAACTGCGGGACGCTTCTGCGGTGAAACCGGCTGCCTCCGAGGAGCCGGGAGGGCGGGCGGCCGCGGGGGTCGAGGGCGGCTGACCACCTCGGGCCGAGCCCGCAGTCCACGCCCCGGGGCCGGTATCGGCGCTCTCCCACCTCGCTCCGTGTCCATTACTCATTTAAACGGGTGCTGCCGCCGGGAAAGCGGCGTTACAGCCCCGACGCCGCCGGCAGAGGAGCAGCAGCGGCGCCGGCGGGCCAACCCCTCCACCGGCGGCGAGAGCACGGCGCGGCAGCCGCCGCCCCGCCTGACGGGAGAGCTGCCTACAGGGCCGGCCGCAGCGATCACCCGCCCCGCCCCGCCCCGCCCCGGGCTGCTCCCCGCCGCTCTGAGGGAAGCGGGATCGCGGTGCGCTGCACCAAAAAAGGGCACGCCCGCCTGGCGGCGCCGCGCAGCAACTGCCGCCTTCCCGAAACAGCCGCACACCCTCCCACCCCCGCCGGTCGCCGGGAGCGGGCGCGGCCTCGACGGCAAGGCCCCGCCTCGCCCCGGGAGCGGGCGGGCCGGGCGGCGGAAGCCTGGCGAGGAGGAAGTGCGGGTCCTCGGGCGCTCCCCAGCGCCTCCCCCTGCCGCTTCCCGCCCCGGCTCTTGCTGCGGCACAAAAGATGGCGGCGAAAACACAGGGCGGCATCCGCCTCAGCGCGGTGGGTGGCGCGGATCCCCCGCGGGGCCAGCGGGGCTCGGGCGGGGACGGGACGGGACGACGCGTTCCTGAGGGGACGGTCTCTGTCCTCCCCCGGTGGCCCCCGCCGCGGGGGGCGGCGCGGGGCCGGGGCCGCCCGACAGCCGGGGGGGAGCGGGGGTGCCTGTGCGAGGCCCATGGGGCAGGGCGCTGGGGCGGGAACGGGAGCTGCCGGGCCGCCGCTTCAACAGCTTCGTCCCTTTTCCTCAGTAAAAGCGGGGAGCGGAGCCTGCCCGGGCCGGGGGCGACGTCTCGCCTCTCCGGGGGTGAAAAGTTGTCGGCCAAGTGTTGGGAAGGGCTGGCTCCGGAGCGCGTCGCCTCACATACACCGGCGCCCCCCTCCTCGCCTCGGACTTCCCTCGTCTTCGCCGAGGGGAAGAGCGGCGGGTGCCGGGCACCGGGGCGGGGGAGGCCCGCGGGGGGCCTGTCACCCACCTCGGCCCCCAGCCGGGCGGCTGGCTCCGGCGGGGCGGGAGGGGAAGGTGGATGCAGTCCGTGGGTGGGCTCCTGGGGGCACGGGGGCGTTGCGCAGCCGGTCGTCGGCTCTGAACCTGCGTTCGCGTAGCTACACGGGTGTAGTTAGTGGTGAACGCGGTGACCTCTAGTTGGAAGCTCGTAGCTTAAAACCTTAACCTCTTTTTGCACGAGGCCTAATTGCATTTTAACAAGGGTGATGAATGTGCGTGCAATTAAATCCGCGACTGTATTCTGCTTTTCAGTCACGGTGTTGCTCTTTGCTGTCCTTTCGTGACACCTGGTCATTTCCTTATTTGTGCTGATACAAATTAAGTTAAACCTATTTTTTCAGTTGTTTGATACATCGTTGACACAACGGGGCTTTTTAAAGCCTTTCTGACTTCTGCTATCTATGCCTATAAGTCACACTTAAAGTTACAAACGCCTGGTTCATAGCCTTACTTATAGAGTAGTGGAAAGAAGCTGGATCGTTACAGTTAAATAACTTGTCGAGCATTTGAGTGAAAAAACAAACGTTAATATATGCTCAGCACTGCTTAAATTACCTTAATATAAATTGCTATGCTCGTAGGGGTTAGCTATAAATGTCATCTACTTGAAGTTCAAGAATTACACTTCCATTTCAGGTCTATAATTCTTGTAAGTGTTTGAAGCCCACAGTTTGATATATTTTATTAGAGGAGTGTTCTCCTTCTACTTTAGCTAACACAGTGTTTAGGAACTAAAAAAGAGGAGGGAAGCCTCCCTTTGATTTTTAATACATTGTTAGTCTTCTCGAGGGGAGAAAATACATCAGCGTGAATAATCAGCCTTTGCAAAAAAACTACCTATCACAAGTTAGACTGCAGACTTCAAAATTGTTCTCAAGTTGAAATCGCTTCGGCAAGCTGAACTCTTACAGATACAGATGAGAAATCTAAGCTAAAGTTGGTGCAACTGGTAACTTTCTGAATTATTTTTAGGGTGCTGTTTGGTTTTGTTTGTCAGTAGTCATAACTGAAAGTTCCCATTCAGTCTATTGCCAGTGAAAGCTGTGATTTTCGTAGGGTTTCGCTAAAGAACTGAAGCAGCTGATAAGTTTTTTAACAGGTTGTGTCTTACAGTGTAAAAGGTTCTATTTTCTAGACAGCAATAGAGAGCTGATGTTCACAGCCTCTTCTGTCAGCAGCTGTTTGGAAATATGTTGGATTTCACAAAAATATTTCCACTAGTTTCAGAAGCATATATAGACAAAACAAGCAGCGTGAGCAGGCCTGGTAATTCGTTCCCATACTGGCATTTATCTCCTCCTATTGCTCTGGTAAATTTTTTGCTCAGTTGCATGATGAGACAGATCAGGGAAGTGATCCAAATTAAAAATATGATTTAAAAATTATTTTTGTTTTGGATCTGCTACCCGATGGGGTTCATTACACGGCCATGTAAGCGGACTAGCATAACTGGGGGGAAGAAAGGAGAACATATCAGGAAGGAAACAAGCAGCTGGGTGGGATAAAAGCAAGAGGGGGAAAATGGCAGTGGGCTTGTTCCCCAAAAAGCTGCAAAACATTTTAATACAGGACAGATTGTTCAGTGGTAATTTGATTTGTGCATGCATTATGTTCTGCAAGGGATGGAAGAGTTCCAGTTTTCTTGGAGAATTAAACTTCCCAGAGCTGTCTGTCATTTTTGAGAGATAAGCTGCTTTGTTCTTAAATATTTGCTGGTCATAATTGTAGGAGATGCTCCTCTTTAGTGCAGCTGAGCCTTTTTATAACGTGATCTGTATATGCACTCTGAAGGAGGGGGAGGTTTAGTTCTATCTCCAAAAGGAATTTGGCTGCACTGATCACAGGAGGAAAAGTGAAACTAACCAAACCCCACTTAGCAACAAAACGTATTGGGCCCAGTGAACAAAGCCAGTGAATCGTCTCAGCTACTGTTATGCTAACATAGCTAAAAGTGAGTGTTTAACAGGGGACTAACTCTTTCTTACTGTATCTAGCTTCAAGTATTCATTAGCTAATTAGAGTGGTGGTTTGATGAAATGAAGTGTTAGGGGACAAAATGGGCTTAAATACTTCCTGATGAGTTGCTGCTCACAGCTGGGTATGCCCTGAAGCACACTATCAAGGTGCTGCAAGCCTTAAACCACTGTTCTCTGGGTTTTCTAATCTGGTTTTGTCGTGTGCCCTTGTTTCAGTGCCTCACGTAAGCAAATGGTGCTGTTTGCTCCGAGGTAGACTTTTCTGTGAAATACATTGTGGGATATTCGTTTGCCTTTTGCTGGGGGAGATACCAGAGCCAAGAATCGGTTTCTTACAGTTCCCATGTTCCAACCCATATCTTCTCATTTCCTGTACCTCTCCACAAGTTCCTAGTTCTGTGTACCACCTTCCAGCCTTTCTCAAAGCCTTACCACTTGAAACAACGGTCCAGAGAAGATCAGCACAATTCTTGTGTATGTTTGTAGACGATGCTGTTTCTTTAAAAGGCTGTTCTTTTCAAAGTTGATCACTAGTATGCAGCAGTGAAATGAGGGTTGGAGAAGCGTTGTGTTACATGGGCAATGTGCAAAGAGATTTTCTTGCCGTGTACATGTACACTTCACTTGCTTCACAGAAAAAAAGGACGCTTACTGTGATTATGTCAGTGTTGATGATGCTGAGGCTCCTTCCTTCATCACCCTTGTCCAGTGACCAGGGGAGGTTCACAACTGTGAATTCATGCCTTTATCAAAACTACAGTCAGGACTTTTTGTCAAGTCCATATTGCTGAGGTTACAATGCCAGTAGTAACTCCCAGTCTACCTGGGTTGTATGGTTGAAGTTTCTCACTGCTAGCAGCAGAGAAATATTTCAGCAGCGAGTTGAGCAGATGCTGAATTCTTTAATGTACATCTGTGCGGTGGGTTGTTTTTGGTTTGGGTTTGGTTTTTTTTTAATGTTAGTGTTTATGTTTTGACAAGGAGGGATTTCAGACAGGACAAAACCCCCAGTTGTTTCTTGTATATTTTTACCATGAAACTTAGAAAGCGAAGGAACAAATGCTGCCAGCACTGTGAAAGGCTGAAGTGAAGAGAATGATACAGAGGTCTTAAGATCCACTGAGTTACTGTATGGCAGAGGAAGAAATCAAAAGATCCTTTTAACCATTTACGATGGAATACGTGAGATTACTATTAATAGGTTTTATGTAATTTTCTTCTTGGATTATAAATTATTTATAAGTATCTGTTAGGAATTTGAAAGGGGCGCAGTGATTTAGCCTGACTCAACTTACCAGATTTTATAAAACTCGAGTTTTAAAGCACAGATGGCAATGAAGAACATGATGTCTATTCATACTTATACTCTAGCTCAATGGAGAAATGCAGGGGTTAAGTTGCAGTCTGAAAGTGTGTCCTGTGATCTTGTGACCTTAGAATCAAGGTGAGGTTTCTTGGCACTTTAAGTTGATCTGAACTAGGGCTGCAGGTGCCTGGCTTACAGCACTAGAACTTCCTTGTAGCATTATTACTTTTCACTGATAAATGAAGTTGGAAACTTGAAGTGGTCACTTGCCATTATTTAGACTTAGTACTAACTATATAAACGTGCCTGTCAGTGTAGTACTGTAACATTTATGAAGTATTGATATGTACACGCTATTTAAATACTTTTCTGATTTTATATATATTGAGGGTTATATTATTTTTTTAATGTAACTGCACTATACAAGGATTATTTCCAGTGTTATGTATTCCTAGATACTGCTTTTTGTGCCATCAGTATAACTATGCCAGCAAGGCTTAAGCCTGTATGTGTAGTGGGTTTGTGTTAAAGGCCTTGTAGAAGTATAATTGCAGATATTCTCACTGGTAATGCAAATACAACTGTATCAGTTTCAGCAGTTAGATTTCTCCGAACATTGCATTGGCAAATCCTTAAGTTATATGGATATTTAGTTCTGTTTTTTCTAGTACTTTGATCTAGGTGGATATATATGAACCCAGGCTTTCATAAATTACTTGAGAGTACTTTTGTCTCTGACATCTGTAAGATAAATCCCATAAATAGGTACTTTATTTGCATATTCTCATCTAATAGCTATGTTCCTCTGGTTACATCTTATCAAAAGCGAGGATAAAATGTATGAGAACAAATTGCTAAAAGCACAAACCACTAGTTGAGAGAATCTGACAGGTGATTTTGATCAATATGGGCAAAAGGAGTAATGACATCAGACAGGAAGCCACTGAGTATATTAGGTACTGCTCACTTTTCAGATTCAGTTTAATAATCATGTTTTAAGATGTACATTTTTAACACTTGAGAGCATGTGCTTCTGTTACTAGATGTGGACTGAGGCTTTTGATGTTTTCTGTAACCTCTAGCATCAATATATAGCAATAGTTCCTTATATTTTTATAAAAATAGAGTTTGATATGATGACAATATAAGCCATGCTCAGAATATGGTATGATACTTGGAGTTCTGTATTGCTCTTTTGTCTTTAATAGTTCTATTAATGTTCTCTTTAAAAGGTGTTCGTATGCCAATATCTAAAAGTAAATTAAATAACAGCCTTTTGGTAGTGTTGTACAAAACTGCTTCATTTAATGTTACTTTTTTTAGCGTACTGTTTTCTGGCTTGGTTTTATTGAAGAGCGCAAACTAATGCCGTTGTTTGTGGTTTATTTCAGCTTTGTCCAAAGTTCTTGCATACCAACTCTACCAGTCACACCTGGCCTTTCAGTGCAATTGCAGAACTTATAGGTATGTGGATCGATAGTTTGCCTGAGTACTTGATTGTAATAACTTTTTCTTGTTGTAAAATCTTTTTCCCTTCAGGTAGGGGAAGGAGTTGATCCTATTGTTACCATTCAGAATATTACAACATCCGGGTTTTTTTGTACATTCCAATTGACTTTTTTCTTTCTTAACAGCATAAGTACTACCTGAGATCTGTTGCCAGGGCCTTGTAGGATTTGCCAGTTTCTTCTTACTGAATTTATTAAGGTTTGCCAAATATAGAAGGCTGTGGGACCGAGAGACTTTGTTCTCTTCTAGCCCACCACATGCAAGCCTACAGCTTTTTGCTGTTCCCAGGCCCAAAGAGTAGTAAGCCTGAGTGCACATTCCAAAGATGTGTGTGCACACTTGCATCCTGTACAGAAACAGCTGGCCACGGCCAGATTAGCACAGACAAGAGGACAGTAATTTTGCAAGAATCCATGTAAACACAAGCGATGCTTGAAATGTGAACAGCACACATGGCTTTATCCTCTCCTGCTTCCTGGCTAACCAGGTTTAAAGTTCACTAGGGGCACACATGAGTACTCTCACTCACTTATCACTCATGCTTACCCAGGTTTCTGGGTGTTTTGCCAAGACCTGGCAGTCCTTCCAGTACCTGTGACCTGGGCTTTTTACCAGTTGCTGGCTTAGACCTTGGGTCTCAACGATTGCTGGCTTGTCTACCTTGAAGCTTGCTAGCAGAACAAATGTATACAAGCACACATTGAGAATAGAGAGCACGCTCACACAGGAAGTCATTAGAAATAGTGTTTAGTAAGAATGTACAACAGAGTGGCACAGGGTCCAACCACACAAGCATACTGACCAGCAGCCAACTTGCACACAATCAGCCTGTATTGTTTCCTGTCCCCCACCATTATACCATTCTCCCATCCACTTTGACTTTTTCTTTTCCTTTTCTTCAATGCTTCCTCAAAACATCCAATAATAATTTATGCACATGGTCACAATACCCCTCAAACATCGTAATTTTCTTCTTTTGGGTTAACCAAGTTTCTGGCTGAATATCTTCAGGGTGCTGGTTGGGTAGTTCCATCTAACAGTCCATCTGTCAGTGTTCTAAGAGTTCTGCTCTTTATTATTGTCTCTGTCATCCGCTGTTAGCTGGGGGTTGTGTATCTGGTTAATTTATTAGCTCCTGTTGATTGCCTTGCCTTTGATTTTGAATAGCTGTTAACTGCATATCTTGAGTTGCGTGTTTCCCAGGTTAGGGAATGGTTAGCAGACTTTCTTTAACTGGTTCCTCAATGTAAAGGTGTGGCTTGGAAAGGCTTGCCAAGCTTATCTAGCAGTTTGCAGCTGCCAGAGGGAGCAACTCTTCTGGTCACACATTCCTTTGCTTCCTGTGCACTGAGTTTCCCTGTTGCTAATTCAGAAAATTAACCTAACAAAAGAAAATAGGAATTTTTCAGCTAGGTAAGGCCAGAGCTGTCTCAAAGCAGGAAGCCAGAACAACCGGAACCACATGACTGCAGGAAGGGCTGACTGTTTGGGGGGGGTAACAATACATCAAGTCATTTCAGCTGTTTTATCACCCTATACCTGGCTGGAATGAAGGTACATGTGCTGCAGAAGGCGTGCAAACTTTTCTTCCTTTGCCTCTGATTTGTCATATGTGTTGCTTTAACAAAGCTTCAAAAGCATAGTAGCAACATATTGGTTGTAAAGGCTTCAAGTTAGTCATGTTGTTTTAAATAAGTTTTTTAATCTCTCTTTCATGTATTATGTAAGGCTCTACCATATGCCAAATATCAAATATATAAATAGGGTTACATTATGGAGGCCTGAATTTTAGTTTATGCAAACTTGCCTAGGACATTAATGGTCTGTATGCTAAAATTTGCCTTTTAAGCTTTAGTGTCTCCTGTCAACTTTTTGATGGTTATATTGCTGCCTTCTCCTATTAGTCCTCAATCAGATTAAATTTAGATGAACTAATGGTGATACTTGGAAGAGGGTAAATGGGAGAGAGTTGGTGAGCCAGCAAATCAGAAGATCTGTACAAATTATGTTCTTAGAGGAGTACTTTCAGTTGTACTTGAAACGTTCTCTTTTGTTGATGCTGAAATATATTTTATGAACTTTTTCACTGTGGATGCAGTTTGTGCTGTATGCTTATAGAAAGCAAGCTACCAAGCTGTGAGGATTTTTTATAGGCCACAATGTTGGCTTGAGCTGTTTATGACCCTCAGCTGAACTTGCAAAACAGGCAGTGATGCAGGGGCACTGCCTTTGCTGCCATCACATCTCGCCCCTCTTCTTCCCTGTGCTTTTCCCCCCTCGCAAATCCCATGAGTAGCACATTGCTGGGGGAAGGGAGGAAAAGAGATGCAAGAAAGTGGTATTACGGCAGATGATATTTAAACTAGTTTTACTTCCAATAATTGTTTGTGGAGCCATGGTTTATCTTTCACTGCAGTAGCAATGCTGTAAGCTCTTTCAAATTCTGTAAATAAAAAGCTTAGTCTAAAATATATTGTATTTCCCTTCTTAGACTTGAACAATTTGCACTAGCAAAATACATATTTGTGACACTTGTCTCCGTTAATACGGAAGTGATTTGGTAGCAGAGCAGCAATAATTTTTTCACCTAAATCTCCTGCACCTGTGGAGTTAAAAGTTTAGCTGGGATAGAATACTGTTTCCCACAGAATTCTGGGATGCAGGGAGTTGGGCTTCAGGTTTTTTGCTTGCCTTATTTTTTTTTTAGTGTCTCAAATTGGATTATCTGAAGTTGTGATAGTATTTCAAATCTGATTTCCCAATTTAAAAGCCCGCAGGCCCACAGCAGGTAGGATGTTCTTGCAGCCATGTACATTAGTGATGTGCCACTGTCTGCATTGTGGACAGTAACCTAGCACCCTGAGAGCCAGGCAGAAGACGTGTTTGCATGACTAGGAGAAAGTACATATTGCAACAGCTGCCAGCAGGACGGGAAACGAAAGTAGAAACGTGTCTTGGTTTCGTTTTCTATTCTCATGTTTGGGCCACCCGTCTCCACCTAAATTTTTGCCTATATATTACTGTCATCAGTACTAGCTGGAAAATTGTGTGTTGTTTTCAGGCAAGGTTTGCCAGGTTTTGATGCAACTGTTTCATTGTAATGTTTTTATTTAGTGTTGTCATTTATAAAGAAGATAGTGTTTTAGGAGACTTAGATTTATATGTAATTTCTACTTTATTAAAAGCTATGGCTTTTTGCTTCTGTGCAAAAGTTGACTAATACTCTGTGACTTAGCTGAGAAATTTATATCTGTGCCAGCACAAAATCTCTGCAACTGTATTACATACCTAACTGCAGACCTGAAAAATGGCTGCAATTTTAGAGCACCATTAATTTAGCATGTGACTTCTCAGGGTTGTAGGCCCACAGTTGGGGAACTACCTTAAACATATGTGCAAGCATAGCACCATAATAAAGTTAGGGACAGCTACTCTATGTAGCTGTTTGGCAGTGTTGCAAGACTAACATTCAGATTGATTATATATGTATTCCTGCTAGATAAGCCTCTGTTGTGTGCTATGTATGAATTTAAATAACTTTGGAAGAGTTACTGACATCTTCAATGGAATTAAACATTTCAAAATATGTTCACACAAACTGTTTAATTTTTGCTTTTTACTATCCCACCCTTGTTTGCTTTCTTTCTCTTCAGATAATGCTTATGACCCAGATGTGAGTGCTAAACAGATATGGATAGACAAAACGGTGATAAACGACAACATATGCTTGACATTCACTGATAATGGAAATGGCATGAACTCAGAGAAGCTGCACAAAATGCTAAGGTGGATAACCTCTTCTGCAATTTTTTTCTTGAAAAAATTTCAACTTCTAGTTCTGTTATTGCTCAGCTTATTGCTTTTTATCATACATAATCAACTAATTTTGTTCATAAGCTTAACATCTCTGAAGGTGAGCAATTATCCAAGTGAGACTCTAGAATATATGGATGATAGTAAAACTCTGACACAACTTTGTCAGTGTCTTTTTATCTAATAATTTCCTTTTATCCTTTCTGTCAACCTTCCCATTTAACCTTCTATGCAGTGGTTGTGCTGTGTAAACTCTCTGTTGTGCCCTTTAGTGGTGCTAAGGAGAATTTAAATTTCTTTATTCAAGATCGCTTTAGTTTAAGTTAGCAAGAGAAAAGGGGAGATTCAGTTCAACATTGGAGTACTGAAAATAGAAGGTGTTGTGGAAAACTTAAGGGGATTATAGTTATACTGATGTGATCTATTTGTCTTTAAATATTCTCTAGGGTTTGAACTGATCTTTCCGCACCTTCTGTTTCTACAGTTAGCAAAGAGGTGGCTGTTCAATTGCTCTTTTAGTATGAAAGACTGCTTTGCCTGCAGATAAATCTCTGGGTTTAAACTTGAGGAAGCTTGAATTCAAACTGTTATTTTTCTTTCTGTTAGATAGCAAGAAAGCTCTTAATTAATAGTAACATCCATGTTCCATATACAGTTACCTGTTTTACTTTAAACGTAATGTGTAGTTACTAATGGAAAATTTGTAGATCATGGATTTTCAAGCAAGTGGAGGGGGTGGGAAAAAAGCTTTAGGGGCCACAGGGTAACTACTAGAATTCCATAAGGATGCTTGTTGCATGATTCCAGACAGGTGGTATTTCTTTTTCATATTTAAAGAATAAAGTACACTTTCCTGAACTCCTGCAGTGTGGCTTTAGCAATGTTATATGGGTAACTTTCAAGATTTGCTTTAGTGTGCATTGTTTAATTGTTCAGTAGTCCCACATCTCTAAAACAAGAGATTAACTCCTGTTTAAGTCTTAATTTGGCAAGTCTTGCATGCACTTTTGGGTTTTCAAGTTTTACAGGGTTGGTTTTTTTTACACTCTTCTAATGTTTTTGTATGTTTCAGCTTTGGCTTCAGTGAGAAATCTGTGATGAATGGCCGTGTTCCAGTGGGACTGTATGGAAATGGGTTTAAATCAGGGTCTATGCGCCTGGGAAAAGATGCAATAGTCTTCACCAAGAATGGAGAAACCATGAGTGTGGGTCTGTTATCTCAGACTTTCCTTGAAGTCACAAAAGCAGAACATGTCATGGTTCCTATAGTGACGTTCAACAACCAACATATCCTTTCAACAATTTCCGAATGAAAAGTTATGAGTACACACAAAATTGGGTGATAATATCAGCACAGGAAATCTCCTTGTCTAATCTTACAGATACCCTAAATAAATTGTAAGATGCAAGGAAGGCTACAATTTGATAAAGCCTTTAAATTTGTAGGAACTCTGAGATGTGGAATGAGGACCTGTGAAGTGAGTACAGGATACTGTTGCCGGGTCCTGCACTTGGGTCACAACAACCCCACGCAATGCTACAGGGTTGGGGAGGAGTGGCTGGAGAGCTGCCTGGAGGAAAAGGACCTGGGGGTGTTGGTTGACACCTGGCTGAACGTGAGCTGGCAGTGTGCTCAGGCGGCCAAGAAGGCCAACAGCACCCTGGCTTGTATCAGGAATAGTGTGGCCAGCAGGAGCAGGGAGGTGATCGTGCCCCTGTACTCGGCACTGGTGAGGCCCCACCTTGAGTTCTGTGTTCAGTTTTGGGCCCCTCACTGCAAGAAGGACATCGAGGTCCAAAGAAGGGCAGTGAAGTTGGTGAAGGGTCTAGAGCACAAGTCTTATGAGGAGTGGCTGAGGGATCTGGGGTTGTTTAGCTTGGAGAAAAGGAGGCTGAGGGGAGACCTTATTGGTCTCTACAACTACCTGAAAGGAGGTTGTAGCGAGGTGGGGGTCGGTCTATTCTCCCTAGTAACAAGTGATAGGACAAGAGGAAACGGCCTCAAGCTGCGCCAGGGGAAGTTTAGGTTGGATATTAGGAAAAACTTCTTCACCAAAAGGGTTGTCAAACATTGGAACAGGCTGCCCAGGGAGGTGGTTGAGTCTCCATCCCTGGAGGTATTTAAAAGAAGGGTAGATGTGATGCTTGAGGATATGGTTTAGTGGTGAACTTGACAGTGATAGGTTAGCCGTTGGACTCGATGATCTTAGGGGTCTTTTCCAACCTTACCGATTCTATAGGTTTCCTCATCTTCTGAAAGCTTACTTAATTCAGAGTTACTCTCTTTAACATAATGCTTACGACAGATAAGTGATCCAACAGAATCCAAGAACAGCCTGAAGGCCATCTTAACACATTCTTTGTTCCCTACTGAGGAGAAGTTACTGGCCGAGCTAGATGCTATAATAGGGAAAAAAGGAACAAGAATTATCATTTGGAATCTTAGAAGGTAAGATGAAGTCCACCTCTTATCTCTCAGTTTGTTATCTTTCAGTGTATGCAAACATACAAGGTTTTTTTGTGGAATAATTCCAAAAGACTGTGGGCAGTTAGCTGTAACCGGGAAACTAGATTCAAACTTGCATGACTGAAGGGCCATAATGTTGCATGGGAGCTGCTGCTAATATCTCAGGTAACAAAGCAGAAGGAAGGAGAACATAAAGGACTTCATATTTTGCTTTGATAAGATACTGTTGCTTTTGCCAGAAGGAAGACTGAAATAGATAAATTATCTGTTCTTTCAGAGCTATGAAATTATGAATGCAAAAATTGAAACAAAAAATATTTGCATGTACAGGCAAGTATTACTGGGTTTTTAATTTTGAGTTGGCATTATCCGTCTAGAGGGTTCTAGACCTTTCTAAACTTAACTGTTTATCATAAATAGAAATCCAAGTAAACAATTAGTTGTGTGTATTTCTTATTTATCTACTGGCATCTGTGGGATTGATCACAGCAGTATAGATTTCCAGACTTTTCTGGCTTTAACTTGCTTGTTGCCTCTTTTTGTTTTTTTCAAACAGCTGTTGCTGTAGCAGATGGGTGTCATCACTTCCCATCTTATTTCCCTTTCCTTCACATCTTTGCTGCTGCCTACTAGCAGGGAACCTGTCTGATGGTCTGTCCAGAAAAGCTTTAGCATGCCTTTAAGCATGGCACTAACTGGTTGGGAAGCACTGTCTTGTGCTATGTTCTTAAGTGTTTAGCTTGTTGTAGTTTTAAATACCTGAAATAAGGTATCCATAGGAAGCAATTCTGAACTCTTTTGGTCCTGTGGATTTGGCACAAAACTAGCTTGTTTTCAGTTTCATATCTTTGTTGTTGCCCCTCACAAAAAGGGCAGGAAACCACACCTGGGTAAGTAGAGATTAAATGTTACAGGACAAAAAAAGATCTCAGTCAGTTACATAGCAGGTGAAAAATTTGGGGTTTTTATTTCATTAATTTCTTGAGAGTATTACAGCTCTGCATCACTTTTAGCTTAGGATATTTTAATATAAGAAAACTGGAGGTAACAAATTATTGATAGATGTATATATTTAAAAATAAATAAAATCTATTTATATAATATATAAAAGCATTTATATCAAATATAGACTATTACTAATTCTGGTTGTTTCCCCTTGCTACCTGTGCAATAAGAAAAACCTCGTCTCCTTTACACTTCATAAACTAACTTGCATTGCTCGGGTAGACTTTAATTTCTTTTTAAGTATGAAGATTTTTGAGGAATATGCATCACTTCGTTGCTTGAGCAAAAAAAAAAAGCCATCTCAGTATTAAAAAGACTTTATTTCTGGAATATTTGTGCCAACTATGATATATCTCAATGTGTGCAAAGGTACTGCCAGTATACTGCAGTGTATACATCTGCAACTAGATCTAGCGTATACATCTGGTGAGTGGTGCAATAAGAAATTGTGATAATTATTGAGTTGTAAATGAGTGCCATTTTTGCAGTATTAAAAACTTAAGAGGGTAATTTGTAGTGTTCAGAAATGTTGCATTTAGAAGGAATGCATGTGTGTCAGTCCATCCAGAATTTAAAGCTGATACTGACCTCTTTTATTTCTGCAGTGTGTCTTGTTTAGAATTAAGTTAGAATTTATTAATGTCTCACTTGCTATCACTTCTCTTGTATTCCTTGGATCTGACAAAGGAACTGGTGAACCTTGTTTATGTGAATTTTAGCAAATCTGTGAGGAAAACCACAATGGCTCAAAGGAATTCCCTTTCTCTTGTATTTTTGTGATACCTGCTCTGTCCACCACAGTATCTTATCCTGTGTTGGCTTTTTCTTCTTTCCCCATAGTTAGGTTTTTTTTTTTAAATCTTAGAGATAAAAATGAAAAAACGGAGTTTGACTTTGACAAGGATAAATATGACATCAGAATTCCAGAAGACTTAGATGAAGCAGGCAAAAGAGGATATAAAAAACAAGAGAGACTGGACCAGATTGTTCCAGAAAGTGACTACTCACTGCGAGTATGTATAACTATTTGTTTGTTTTTATTTTTGGAAGCTGGAGGGTGTATGTTTTTGTTTTACTGTAATGTACTATACTACAGAAATGTTGACTGGTGGGGAGGATGAATGTCAGAATTCAAATGTTAGGGCAATATGTCCACATTAATTTTGAAAATTGAAGGCGGAATGTATTTGTGAACTTGTGTAAACACTTGCTGTTTACATAAAACCCAGTAATTTTCTTCTAAATAATCTTGCAAATAACATTTGCCGTTAAATGTACCTATCATTGTCCACTAAGGAGCAAGAAGTAAGTGCAATCAGTAGCTTCGGAAATTAAATAGGGGGGTGTGTGTGGTTGTCAGCAGAGTAAACATTCTATTATAGTGCAGGTATACATATCGATGCTATGCCAATGTGGATTTGTAAAAACAGATAGGTTTTGGTTGGCAAAGTGTCATGCCTAGGTTTCAAAAAGAGGCAAAGGAATTGGGAAGCAGCTCCGTTGTTTGAGTACGTGCATGCAGGCAGGGCCAAGGCTTTTCTGTAGGCTAACTGGTAAGCCCGTTGCCTCCACTATTGATTCATAAGCTTTCAAGGCTGCTTCTTGTAAGAAAGTGCATCTGGAATCACTAGGTGTTCTGGGTACTGTTTGTGGATAATACTCAGAAGTATTATTCCAGTTGAACTAAAACTTGTAATTATTCGAAGACTTGCTGAAGTCCTGTATCCACTTAAATTATTAGATGTTGTAAATATAATGATAAATTAAATGCAAATTAAAATTCATAGATCTGCACATTTATAAGAAGATTGCATAGCTGCTATCAAGCTATGATAATATGCATTCATTTGGAACAAAGTTAACACACTTGCTTTTCTCTGGTGTTTTAAAATTTTTAGTAGAATTTTTAAACACTCAGTAGGGGATAAGAAGAGAGGCTTGTGTGTTTGAGAGCTTTTAGTGCTAAAGCTGCATCCTCAGATACCTGATTAACTTGTGATATTCATAAAAGTTGTCCTTCATTGCTATTCATTTGTTGCTATTCATTTAATTTGTGATACAGGTACGCTGCTTATGCACACTTGCATTTCCTATTTTTCTGCATTGAATTTGGAAAAAACCACATTTCATAAAATTTTCCTTAAAACTTGAGTTGGTGGTCTTAAACATAATGTGTATTGTAAAATAATATCCTGAGATTTGGGGGTTTTTTTAATAACAGGAGTTACTGTATGTTTTGTAGGCTTATTGCAGTATTTTGTATCTGAAGCCAACAATGCAGATCATTCTGCGAGGACAAAAAGTGAAAACACAGCTGGTTTCCAAAAGCCTTGCCTTCATTGAACGTGACATATACAGGCCAAAATTTTTGAATGTATCCTTTGCTAATATTTACATCATTGCACACAGGATTTAATGATGTGGCTTTTTATGTAAGCTGTCTGGATTCTGCTGGGTATGTTGCAGTTATGTGGGGTTTTTTCTTTTATTTTTTATAAAGACATACTGAAGGAACTGTCTCAATATTTAAAAAAAAAATAAGTTGCAGGACCTATTTTAGAATGAACACTCAGTAACTATATTTTTGTGTTATATGAGATTAACCAGACTTTTCCTTAATATCTGGTAAAAGGCTAAAACAGTGAGAATTACTTTTGGATTTAACTGCAGAAACAAAGATCATTATGGAATAATGATGTACCACAAAAACAGACTCATCAAAGCTTATGAAAGGGTTGGCTGTCAGTTAAAGGTAAGAAATTAAAGTGCAAAAATATTTTAACATCTTTAGAAATTTTTACTCAAATGCTGATTTTAAAAAAGAATACAGGTGGAAACTAGGCTGTTGATGTATCCTTTATAAACCCACCTTTCCTAGTTTGTGCAGCAGTTAAAAATTATATTAAATTGTATGCTGTAGTTTTAACGTTTGTTTGAAACTAAGCTTGATTCACAAATATGGGCCTGAACATATCTTCAGGACAAAAAGAGGGGTGGAACAGAGGCTTTTTTTTTAGGGGGTTTGCAATTGAGAGTCTTCTTGCAGAGGATTCATAAGACAAAGTTGTTTTTCATGTAGTGTGTATTTAGCTTATAATTACCTCTGACAAACTCTTGCCATATTAGCATAGAATATATGTTGGTTTTCCTGATAGATCTTAATTTCTTACAGGCAAACAACATGGGTGTTGGTGTAGTTGGGATTATTGAATGCAACTTCCTGAAACCAACTCATAACAAACAAGATTTTGACTACACAAACGAATACAGGTAAATGTGTGTTTTTATGTATATCTTCTATTGACTAGTGTTGTTCACTGTGAAATACTATGTGATACAGGCTGCTGCTTTTCTAAGTAGTAAGAATAAAATCTTATGTCCCATCATTAAACTGCACGACTGTTCTGAACAGTAGGGGTGGGATGTAAACAGTCTACATTGGTCATACTGTATTCATTGTTTAGTCAGTGAAGCCTAGAGTATCATACACATCATTTCAAAGCAAGTGCCCTAGAAGTGGTTGGTTGCAGTTCTGCCCCTTGCTGGTTGTAAAACAATCACAGAACAACTCGCCAGGCTGTGAATAATTGTGTGGCACGTGGCGAAAACTGTGATACATGAATCCCACACTATTAACTTTTTAATAACATTTTTTTTGTTTGGTCTTTTGAAAAAGATTTGTTGGATATTTTTGAGGCCGCCTTTTCAATTTCTTTCCTAAGAGTGGACTTCAGTGCCCTCAAATCCTCTGCTACCTGATAGAGCATTTAAAATACCTAACATCCTGAAGGCAGCAATGATTTGGGACATAGATTTGTTTCAGTTTTTATTTCTAACTCAGGGTTCCCACTTTTTCAGGTATCTGCATCCATCCCATCAGTCAGTATCTAGTATGGTATTTCCTATTGTTAAACTGTGAACCAGATTGGGAATGTAGTGTGACTTAAAATTTTCAGAAATTATAATTGTTTAGAAGCAAGGTGAATTTCCTAGTCTGTTTACATTGCTCTGCTGTGAATCAGTTTTGCTGGCTTGTGGGGGAGGAAAGGCTAGAGGGGATGAGTTACCCAGGCAGTTTTCAGGCTGAGGTGTAAACACTGTCCAGGGAAAAATTGCCTGACTACAAACTTGGAAAATTGTTCTATTGTATTACTTTATTTCTTTCCTTTCATGATGTCAAGGCTATTTTCTGTTTCCTATGCTGCTTCATGTGAAGGGGCATTAGGACCAGCCACCTCCTCCAGCAGCTCTGTCCTAGGACTCCCTCATGCCCAGCCATGGGAGCCCAGCCTGGGGACCCAGGGTCTCTTCCCAGGCTGAGGCTCACAACTGCCACTTTTCTGTTTCCAGACTCAACCAGTAGGAAAACTGAGCTTGTGTACCAGAGATAGACGCATAGAGGGCATGGATGTGGCTGGTTACACAGACTACCACAAACAAGGTCCACCTATGTATAGTACTCAAAATATTAACAGCCAAGTCCCTTACCTCCTCTCCGACTGGTAGAGATAGAAGCTCACTAGTGAAGGCACACACGTGACACTCTAGGTTCACAAGCATATGTACGTTTGTGGATCCCCTGAGTACTGGCATAGCCCCTCTGTCTTCCTGGTACCCTTGCCTGGATTGCAGGCCCTTTTACCTGCTTCACAGGTCCCCTACACACTGGCAAGCGTAGTTTGATGTTCACTAGCAAATGTGCGCACTCACACCACATTCATACCACAGAGGCCCCATATTTGCAAGCCTCCCTAGGTATACCAGCATGAACCTTTGCCTGCCTGATACCCCTGCCCAGACCTGGGGCCTCCTGTTCACTACTGAGTCCAGTTTGGAGTTTGCTAGCAGATACACATGCACACCAGGACATTGGGAGTGGGGAAGATGCAGACATTCATCCTCCCACCAGCAGCCAGCACCAGATGCATGGGCTGTGACCCAGTCCTGCTCCAGCTGCCAACGCTGAGCCCCTCACTCATGCTAGTCTACCCCAAGAGCTGGTTTTTGGCGAGGGGGGACACCATTCCTGCTTCAGTGGGTGGCAGCTGAGTCCCCCACTTGCTCTAGTAGGTAACACGAGACACCCAGTCTTGACTCCAGTAGCTGGCACTTAGTCCTTGCTGTACATGTGGGATAGAGAATGAGATTATGTACAAAGTTAAGAAAATATTAAATAAGATACAAGAAGATAGGACAGACAGCCATGATCAGGTACAGGGCTTAGCCAGACAACTGTACTGACTGGACCTGTTTTAGATGCAACCAGCTCCTTTTATACCTTTTTCTCTCTATGTCCCCTCTTCGTTCCTTCTTGCTCTCCCCCTTCCTATGCACACTGCCTCATCAGTTGGCTTAGTTCCACTGACTCTCTCCAAGCATCCTGGATGCTCAGGTTTGCATCCTTATCAGTTGCAAAATCCCAGTTTGCCTGTGGTTTCTTGATAGCCCATCAATTAGTGTGAATGATCAGGTTTGTTTCTGGTTATTGTCTTTGCCAATGCTGATTGGTCGGATGTGTTTGTTTCCTTCACTTTCCTTATCCTCCCAACTGAAAAAAATAAACATTTGCACACTCCACATATCCTTACCAGTTAGTGTGACTGACCAGGTTTGTTCTTATCACTACCTCCCTTGTCAATCAGGTTTGTCTCGATGCGTTTGTTTATGGCTCCTTTGACCATATGGTGGTAAAGGAGCAGGCACTTTCCTTTTCTGTGCCCTAACACTTGTTTTCAACGTGGGGTTAGAAACTCAGGGTATTGGCTTGCAAACATAGGTGGGGTAAACTTTGGCAGGAGAAGTCATTACTTTTTCAAGCTGCATGTTTGCCCTTCAGCGAGTTGTGGTTCAGCTTCCACTGACAACCTGAACTGTCCACAATGCCTTTCCTGACTTGCCAATTTATATGCAGCTCTGCATATAAAGATAACCTTGAAACCGTACCAGAGGGCTGTAATAAACAAGCTGTTCTCAGCAGCTGAGAGGCTATAGCAAGATAAATCTGGTCGTTTCTGCTGTTGAAACAGCAGCCCTCTGAAGGAGGAGTGGCAATCCTGATAGCTGCTACAGCCACTACAGTTCAATCTGCCTATATCTTTAAATGGTACCCACAGTTTGTGCTGCTCTTTGCAGTGATATTGTTACCAAAACTGCGGTATAGTAAAAAATAACTCTTTAACACCAATTTAGTATTAAAGAGTAGGCATTCTTTATTGCAGCGCTGGATGCACGGGGGTCTCTCCTCCAAGCGTGCATACCTTACACAGTCTTCTCATCTGATTTATATAGATCAAAAATATATATTCATTTTATCCATACATATTCAGTATTATTCTTTTTGGTGATTGGTACAAACTTGCTCGCTTCGTATGTAAATTATTTTGCAGGCTTAGTTGTCCTTTCCCATTGTTCTCTTCTGAGTAGGTGGTATTGCTTGGGTAGGTGGTCCCTGAGTCAGTGGTTGCAATCTCCCCCTGCTGGAATTACCTTCTACCTACTTGGCTCTTAATCTTGGCAGTCCTCGCCAGTTTTCTCAGTCCACTGCACGAAGCCACATTTTGTCATCCTCTACTGACAGAAACACATTGTCTATTGTTTTGTTCACATGAATGATTACCTAGATACTAAAATGCAGATCAACAGATACACGGATTTGTACACTCCATGTTCCCATAATATAGCAACAATATGTCCAGCTTCAAGCAGTTCCCGTGTTTCTACCACCATTGTGCTAGCAGGGCTGTTACTGAGAACACATGGTAAAGCAGATGAGGGAATTGGTCAAATGAAAATAGGTCTTTTAGATTTTTTTTTTTCTCAAAACGGATGTTCCCTGAACCATTTCCTGTGCAGTGGTAGGACTGCCAACAGTTCCCTTGGCAGAGGGGAAGGAATTAGGAACGCCATAGGATAGTAATTTCTGTTGACCAAGGTTTGCACTATGTTCCCACACGCTGGCACAGCAAGCATTGAATGCTTTTTACTTGTTTCTTTTTAAAAACAGTTGTAATGTGGGCATAGAGATACTACGCTTGAAAGATCTTTTATAAAGGTTTTTCTGCGAAGAGTGCTACAGGTTTCCAAACAGTAACTCCAGCCCAAAACAGAAACATAAAACTCATGCTTTAATTTCATGATCAGTGTAAGCTAACCTGCTCTTCTCTCTCCAGGAGAGATATGTGAACCCATCCATGCATTTCTGCTCATTTCTGCCCTTGTGGTACTTCTTTTTTTTGGCATAGAAATTCATGACTAGGGTTCAGAGGTGATCTAGATTAAAACTCTTTAGGTCAGACTAATTCACTGCACAAACATTTGTGTTAGCTCAAAGGGCAGGGTGGTGTAGGTGTTGGAATAAGCCAGGCAGAGAGGGATGGACGTTCAGGCTCTGCTTACCCAGCCACTTTACTGTGATGTAAATTCAGCATGCTGAGAGGAGGCAGTCTTGCCTCTACCTCACCACCTCACCTGTAAGGCTGCTTGTTGTTCTTCTGCACCACTTCCTCCTGCGTGTGCCAGCTGTAGTAGTCATTGAGCTGCACAATGGGCCCTGATCAGGAAATGGATCCGGCTAAAAATGAACCTAGGGTAAGACTGGCCTGCTCCTTTTAGCAGCATGTAGACTTTAAACTACATTAAAGCAATCATACGTTTGCAATCTCCATGTAGTACGACAGCTTAGAGCAGTCATGAACCTGCAGTAATGGATGTACAGAAACATCAGCCAAATACACAGCTAGGTACTGAGTTAATAGAGGTGTTTGTGTCTATGATTGAGGTTGAACGGGTGAGGTAGCTTCAGGGTTTGCAATATGCACTCACAGCGCTTCTGAGTTGAACACTCTTGGTTCCGGTCTTTGTGCTCCAACTCCTATTTCCAGTAATATCTTTTCTAACAAACATGACTTCTCATAGTTCCTGATTTCCAGGGTTTTCTAAAAGCAAAAAGCTGACTGTTGCACAAATAGAAATATTAGTGATTCATATGTTTACTCTTTTACTGTAGTTTATAAAGGGTCTTTGTGCACTAGCATTGAATTATTTAAGGTGGTCTCTTCTCTTTTTAGACTTACAATAGCAGCATTAGGAGAAAAGCTTAATGATTACTGGAATGAAATGAAAACGAAGAAAAATGAAGAATATCCACTAGCTTTGCCAGTTGAGGAGATACAGTGAGTATCACTTCTAAAGAGAAGACTTTTACATACTGCTATTACTGTTTTACACTCAGTCATGAAAATGAACTTTTAATGTGGAAGTTCTGATATTTTTTCCATCACAGAAAACAGCCCGATCAGACGTGGGTACAATGTGATGCGTGTTTGAAATGGCGGAAGCTGCCAGATGGAATAGAGCACTTGCCAGAAAAGTGGTACTGCTCACTGAACCCTGACCCACAATTCCGGTAAAATTAGATTTCTGTGAATATCTGAATACTGCTTTTGGTTCTTATTTTACCACCTGTTACAAGCATGGATGTTAAGCTCTTTCTGTTGCGGTTTTTTCACCCCCTCCCGCCCCATAACTCAGGAGTTGTGAAGTGCCAGAAGAACCAGAAGATGACGATTTAATACATCCTACGTATGAGAAAACTTACAAGAAAAAGTGAGTACTAGAGACTTTCTTAGAAGTGTCTCAACACTAGAAAAGGAACATGAACACTAAATGCCCTTTTCTCTCATCTGTGGTATAATTGCAACTCTTCTGAGAACATATCCAGCCAGAAAACAGTGCCCTGAAATAAAGACTTGATCGTAGCAGTGCATAGATGAATAGCACTGTTCTTCACTCTGTTATTAGCGTGTTGGCATTACATTCAAATGTCTCTCTGACTCAACACCTGTTTGCCCTCCTAAATCAAAATTAGGAAAGCCATAACGAAAGGGGCCTCTCTCATTTAATAACTACTAAGGAGAGCGATGCAGCAATTGCTGTTAAAGTACAGCTCTCGGAGGGTCGTTCTTTTGTAGTAGTAAGCTTTAGGAGGATAGTTCAGGATGTTAGAGAAGCAAGCTACTAGGGCTGTTAGGAGGCATTGCCTAGACAACTGTTTTCAAGGTCCACATTGAAGCAGCTGAATACCTCAACACATTTATTTAAGAAAAAGAGGCTTCTTAGCTAAGATGTATGGGAAAAAAACTGACTTGGGTAATTTTAACTAATGTTGGCTACCATTCTAGAAGTGGGAGTTTTGGATTTTTTCAATTTCTTAAAATAAATTTTAATCTTAGAGTTGTTTGAAGTTAAGCTATACTAGCTTCTAAGTTAATGCAGAAAATTTTCATTCAATAAATCATATGTTCATTAGAACTTTATTGAATCTTGCTGGGATAGAGTGTATTGTGTTTGCGTTTAGATTTTGAGGTTGGTTTGGTTTTATAATGAATTAACATTTTGAATCTAAGCTTTTCCCCCCCCTCTCCTTGCTGCTGTGCAGAGACAAGGAAAAACTGAAGAAGCGACTAGAGTACAGCCACCAGGTAACTCTTGAAGTTGATGGGAAACTGACTTTGCTAGCAGAGTTGTTCTTGCTGGCAAAATACTATGTAGTTGGATCGAATAGGCCGGGCTTTGAGTTAGTTTGCTTTAGGTAGTGGCCAACTGATGGTTTAACATCCTGTTTTGTTCTGATGGCTGTACTGGTTATGCTCACTATTAGTAGACCAGAAATCCCCCATCTTTGCTGTCAGTGATGGAAAATAACACCATTACTTTCTATATAGTACTAAGAAAGTTTGAGGGGGACAAAGTCGTCTCACAAAATAGTACTAGAAAAGATGTCAGTCACTCATACCTGTTTTTAGAGCATGGCATCTAGTGACTGAAAGTAGATTTATTGTAGGGAGATGTGATGAGGATATGAAAGTAAATATGCCCTTAAAATTGGGGCGGGGGGTTGGGGATGGACAGACTTGTAATAGCTGTGCTTTTGTAAGGAAGCACTCAAAATTAAATGCAGACGTAAATCAACATGGTTGAGTGATGAGATGTGTAGAATGAAACTCAGAATCAAATTTCCTAAGTGTGATTGCTTTCAAAGTACTACCCTAAGAATACTCCATTTCTGGAGAGGAGGTTTTGCATGTGCTGTTTTAACACATATTCTTCATTGTATTAATCTTTCTGCCATTACTTTGGTGCAAGTACAAAAGTAATTTCTAAAGGTAAGATATTGTTCATTTTAGACATAAGGAATTATGAGCAGCTCTGACAGAGGTGGCTGTCCCATACTTTGCGTATGATGGTCAGACTTCAGACAGAGGTACAGCCTGGGAAAAGCTCTTGCCTGAGATTCTATGGGGTACTTTAAAATAGCTCTATCTAGAGAAAGACTTGTAAGATCAGAAAGCTGCTTTCTGACAACAATAAGTTTGTGCATGGAGAGGAGTGTGTGGCTGGTGTACAGCATTCAAAGTCCTCTGAGAAATCTGCCAGAAGCCTGTAATTATGATATAGAACATGCTGCGCTCTAATATGTTGTATGTCTCAAACCAACATGAAGGAAATACTTCACACGCATCAGTGGAGTTTGGGGGAAGGAGTTGTGCAATCATTAAGAAATCTAGGGTTTGGAACATGGAGTCTAGTTAGCCTTTCTCATTGCAAAATACTGAGCCTGGGTTCAAGCAGATCCTTGTAGTATACATAAGAAATGTCGCTCAGAATTTTAGGTGTTGGCAGTAATCAGAACTGCTTAAACCTATTCTGAAGAATCTACTAATGTCGGTTTCTCTTCATTCGTAACTAATATTACCTTATAGATCAACAACGAAATGTTTTTAAAAACACCTGTTTCTTCAAGTAAAGACTTCAAAACATTCTCAGCTGTGAGTGGAAAGGAAGCTGTTCCAAGATCAATTTTACCAGAAACATCAAATGCTTCTGTCAAAAGACCCCTGCTTATTTTAAATAGATCGGTATCTTCACCTCATTCTGATACTGATAACAGGTTAGTGTACAGAGCAGATTCCTATTTCTTTCTAAAATAATAATTGTTAATGAAAAGGATGGTGTTGGATGTAGTCCCATCTTCAGGTGAAAGCTGCCAAAATTAATATGTCACTTTTGGGAGTACAGGAAGCAACAGGTTGATAAAAGGTACCTAGAAACCTTGTGAAGTACAAAAGTGAATGCAGAAAAAAATACCATGCACTGGCAAGGAAAACTGCTTAGTGGTTTGTCTGTTTAGGGAAAGAGTTTGTTGTGTTAACAACACTCTGCAGTATATTTTCCTTAACCTCCATTGGTTAAGGAACAGGTGCGGGGGGGTCATTTGTTCCCACAAATACGGAGTCTGAGTCTGCTTCAAAATAATGTATGAAGGTAATAATTTAGCGTGTGGATGGCAGCCACTTGTTTTTACAGGAAAGGTATTTACTCTAGCTTCACAGCTTAAAATACTATGCGGGGAGACATCCCTTTCTAGGTATTGAGTGGTATTTTTTAATAGTGCTTATAGAAACACTAAACATAGTTTGAAATAAGTGACTCTGCCGTATTTGAGCAAGACAATAATCAGTTTAATATTTTGCTTCTCAAGTCTTAAACGGAAGACACCTAGTTGTGTGACACCAGTGTCTTTAAAGATGCCACGATTAAATGACAGAACATTCAACAATCGTGATGATGATGATGATGAAGATGTCATTATTCTAGAGGAGAGCAGTACTCCAAAGCCTTCAGCAGATTCTGATGTTCCCATAGTAAAAACTGAATGTATTAATTTGGATCAAGAGGAGAAGCAGAAAGAAAACTGTGATGTCGGAGAACCTGGCAGTGCAGCTACTTCAGAATCAAGAACTGAACAGTTGACCTCAGCGACACAGACAGAGCTCCCAAACTTAGTTGTTAAAAAGGAAGAGGTAGAGGAGGACACCAGTATTCAAGTTCCCAGGGCGGAGATGGAAACTGAACAGCCCTATGTTAATGATGTTTCCGAGACATCTGTAGATCTTGGAAATGAACTGAAAAATCAGCTGCATTTATTAAACAAAGAAAAAGAAATGTACCAAAACAAATGTGAAGTATTAACCAAACAAGTAGAAGCACTGGAACAGAGGATTTTAGAAATTAATAATAAGTATGTAAAAAAAGAAATGTGCCATCAGTCAACTGAGACAATTTCTTTATTTGAAGAAGAAAATGTTCATAAAAGAAGTTTGGCAGAAGTGACCACTCTCTATGAACAGGCCTTAGAAGAAATAGCAAAACTAAAGGAACAATGCAGTACCCTGCAGAACTTAAAAACTGAATGCAGCAAGTGTGCTGATGGTGAAAATAAGAGCGAGGTAGAGGAAATTGCTGTGCAGCTTGACGATGTTTTCAGGCAACTGGACAAATGCAGCATTGAGAGAGACAGATATAAAAGTGAGGTAAGTTTGTTAAAACAGTAATATCCTTCAAATTA
Organism: Phalacrocorax aristotelis; assembly: GCF_949628215.1. Classification (NCBI taxonomy): domain Eukaryota; kingdom Metazoa; phylum Chordata; class Aves; order Suliformes; family Phalacrocoracidae; genus Phalacrocorax; species Phalacrocorax aristotelis. The sequence goes on along the minus strand of NC_134276.1, from coordinate 101,446,791 downwards.
ACAATCAAATTATTTTTGTTTTGCCTTTTTAAATGGGTGTTTCATAGCAGTTCCAGTACACAGTGTGTTGTATAGTTCAGTCCACTAACTAATCAAGCCATGTAAAATGGGGAAGAAATACTAAAATAGCCTAGGAGCTTCTGGATTTTCGCTTCCATAGGTAGGAATAAGCAAACTTGAGAGAGACTGCAAGGCTCTGAGTGGCTCTGACTGCAAGACGAGAGACTGAGCAGGCTTAGAGGGAGCACACATACAGTGGTTTGGCTGACAGCTGGTCATTTTAAAGCAGTTTGTCTAGGTTGTCATATATTAAAATTGCACTGGAAAGGTAACTTTACTTAAATTTGTATAAATTTAACTTTATATGATATATAAAATTATTGATATATTTTTATATAAATATTTGATATGTAAAATTATTTACTTGCCAGAGTGAACTACTAGAAGTGGAAAAAAATCAAATTGCCTGTCAGTGTGAAGAACTCAAAGCAGAAATTGCACAGTTAAAAGCTTCAATTCCACAAGCAGTAGCACGTGCAAATGATTCTACCACCAGTAATGTAGAAGACTCTGTAAACTTTTCTGATGGAGAAAGGTATCAATTTTGTTCTTTCTAGACTATATTTCAAGCAAGATTTTGGCTTGCTGATTGTATCTGGAACATCTTGATGAAGGTTATGTCTATAATCATAAAATAAAAAGTGATGCTTGGAATTCTGTTCTACTGCCTCTTGTGACTCCTAACTCAGTAACATTTTTTTACCAAGTAATTTATTTAATCTTATGATTTAGGTATTTTTGTGAGCAGGGTTGGCCATTGCACTATAGAATGCTGTACCGATGCTTCTTAAAATACCAAAAATATTATATAATTTCTAGGCACAACTTACAGAACAAGGAGAGAGAAAGGAGGCAGGAAAGAGGGTGATCATTAGTTAATGCTGAGTAGATTAATTTGAATTTTATACTCTATTTTTCTTTCTTGGATCAATAGTACTCTACTGAAAAGAGTTTGGGTTTGGTTTTGAAACTTACCTTTCCTGTATGGACTTCTTGCTGCAGACCAATCCTGTGGAGCTAGGTTGTGTCCAGAGTGTATCTTTGAACTAAACAAGGGTTTAAACTTGCAGCTCTTGGTTAATAGAAATAGCAAACACACAAAAGCAGTACACATACCAGATGGATGAAGGGGTGAGCACTCCAGCAGGAGTACAGGCACACTGCCTGGGAACACAGGATGGGATTGAAAGCCAGAGCTCGGCTGGACTTAAAACTGGCAAGGCCTGTGAAGGGCAACCAGAAGGGCTTCTGTAAGCACAGGAGCAGCAACAGGAGAACTAAGAAAAATATGGGCCTGCAGCTCAGTGGGGCAGGTGCTTAGTAGCAAAGGACATGAGGTGTGCGAGGCACAAATTAATGAGGTACCCAGTATCTAGATGAGATGCATCAGAGGGAGCTGGCCAATTGATGGCAAGTTGGCTTTGCAATGATATCTCCAAAAGGTTGTGCAGTCAATGTTCCTGATGCCTGTAAGAAGGCAGTCTTCATACCCATATTTAGGACAGGCAGAACTACAGGCTGGTCAGTGTAGCCTCAGTCCCTGGGAAGACTATGGAGCAAATCCACCTGGAAGTCACCTGCAGTTTCATGGTAGTCAAGGTGATTAGAAACAACCAGCATGGATTTACTGAAGGCAAATCATGCCTTTTCAGCCTCGTTGCCTTTTACAATGAGATGACCAGCTCTGTGGACCTTCATTTTAGCAAAGCTTTCATCGTGGGCTGCCATAATACCATGATAGCAAAGTTTGTGAGGTATGTTTTGGATAGGTAGACTAGGAGGTGGGTCATAAAATTGGCCAAACTACTGAGCTCATGGATTAATATCGAGGTCAGTAATGGTTAATGCCTTCATTAATGGCCTAGATGATGGAGCAAAATTAACTCAGTAAATTCACGATGACATCAAATTGAAGGGAACCATTGATACTCTGGAGGGTAGGGCTGCTGCTGAGGGCCCTTGACAAATTGGAAAAATGGGCTGAAAGAAATCTCCTGGAAATTCAGCAAAGGCAACTGCAAAGTTCTGCACCTGTGTTGGAAATACCCCATGCAGTTGAACAAGCTGGAGACTACTCATAGGAAAGCAGCTTGGAAGAAGATGGCCTGTGATTCTGGTGGACTAAAAGTTGAATGTGAGTCAGCAGCGCACTCTTGTGGTGGGATAACCCAGTGCTTACTGGGCTATATTGGCAACAGTTCAGCCAGCAGTTTGAGGGAAGTGATTCTTCCCTAGTATTGGGCACTGTGAGACCAAATATGGGGTATTGTGTCCAGTTTTGGGCTTCCTGGTATAGAATGACGCTGTCATATTGGAGCAAATCTTCTGAAGGGCCACCAAGATGGGTAGGGGCCTGGAGCAGCTGATACAGAGGGGGAAGCTGAGGGAAATAGCCTTACAAAGCGTGGGTTACCTTGAAATCCGATTGCTCTCTTCTGCTGCCTAATGAGAGAGTGTAGAGAAGATGAAGCCAGCCTCTTCCTATGAACACAGTAATAGGATGAGAGGCAATAGACACAAGCTGCAACAAGGGAAATTCTGTTTAAATGTTAGAGGAAAAAAGTGTTCACAGCGAGGGTAGTCAAACCCTGAAAAGGGACCCAGGGAGATTGTGGAATCTTCATCTTTGGAGATTTTCAAAACACAGGAAGGACCTAAGCAACCTGATCTGAGTTATCCCTGCTTTGAATGTGTGGTGCTGGGGTGGGAGGAGGGGGGGGGAGAATGGTCTGGATGATTTTCAGAGACCCCTTTCAATCTAATTTTTCTCCTGTGGTTAAATCCCCCCTTCATCTGCCAGCATTTCATTTTCTTATAGCATCTGACTTGTGCTGCCTAAAAGAATTTGCAAATATATGCAGGACTTGTAAGTTGCACCACAAGTCCTGTTGGGATATGATGGCGCTGTGGAGGCTGGCTGCTGGAGGTGATAAAGGAACTGATGGTAGACGGAAATGCTCAAGAGAAGGGATGGGTGATGTGGAAGCGATTTGATCAGGAAGAGGACAGAACAAGGAGATCCAGGAAATAAAGCAAAAAGAGGAGGTGTAGCGTTTTCCCAGTGCTATAACTCTTCCCTGTTTTCTCTTTATATTTTAACGCCATGTGGAAGCGATTTGATCAGGAAGAGGACAGAACAAGGAGATCCAGGAAATAAAGCAAAAAGAGGAGGTGTAGCGTTTTCCCAGTGCTATAACTCTTCCCTGTTTTCTCTTTATATTTTAACGCCTTTGGACAAACTACTTTCTTGCCTTCTCTCTTCTTTTTCTCTTGTTCCCATAGGTGGTAGTAGTTTGCTGTATATGTATATGTAAATGTATAAAAACACTAAGGTTTAATATTGTTTTGAGAGAAAGGTGTTGTGGGATAAAGAATTGGGCCAGTGCTTATTTGCTACCTTAAAACCATTCAGAAACATTTCTGATCTGTTTTGGGAAAGGCAGAATTCACTTTAGCCCTTAGGATTTGTTCGAAGCTAAGGGAACATACACCTTCAAAATTAAAACTCAAGAGGCTCAGCCTTGAGAAACTGGTAGATTTTGAAATTATCTTGACACAGCTTTGACTGCATCAGGTTTTTTGTTGGCTTATGGAAGTCACGTACAGAGCCTTTCCAGTATAGAGTAGCAGTCCAGCTTTGTTAAATGAAGTACTGTGTATTCGAACATAAAATTTAATTTACATCTAATCATATCTAATTATTTCTTCACAGCCTGAAACTACGCTCTCTTCGAGTGAATGTTGGACAACTTCTGGCTACAATCATGCCTGATCTAGACTTGCAGCAAGTAAATTATGATATCGATGTAGTAGATGAAATTTTAGGACAAGTTGTAGAGCAAATGCATGAAATCAGTAGTACTTAAGATCTTAGCAGGCGCTTATTTGATCTTCCATTATAACCTTTGTGTAGGTTCAAAATTGTGTATACTGCTTCTTGACTTTATATATTTGACATAGTTGGATCAATAAGTGTATATACTTTACACGCTTAGATGTTCCCAGAGATGCAGTGGGTGTTATCTTCACTTCCTCTTAAAGGAACACTGTCAATATTGACCAACCCTGATGTACTTAATTAAGGAGTTTGCTTTTAAAATGTATTTGTAATTAAATTTGCAAATATTTTTATGGTTAGGAATCTTAATACTTTTCTACAAAAGCTTTTTTGTTGACTTTTGACCTTATGTAAGCATTAATACTTGCAATTCTTTCCTCTTCTAAAATCTAAGTAGTGGAATATTTTAAAAACACAAAAAAAGAACCTTCCTTGGTTTCCTTCTCAGAACAAACCTTAGTAGTGTTGTTGTATACTACACTATTGTTTCATTGCTATCATCAATGTTGTATGTTGCATTAATGGGGTGGAAATGTAACTAATAGATGAAAATTTTGGCCATAAGGGTAATATATGTTTTACCACCAAAAGAATAAAAATTCCTTAAGGGTTTTATTCTGAAAACTGATGATCTTCGACTCCCTTTTGGATTTTTTGATGTCATTGAAGGGCAGTATCTGTACATAGTTTTGCAGCATAGACAACTCCAATATGGCTAGGATATTTCAGCCTTTTCAGTGATGGAAACCACATGCCTGTTTGTATCCTGCCCTTGCTACTTGATCGTTGTTTCCTACATCCAAGAACCTGTCTGTATTTGAGAGCAGTCAGAGGGGTCTTCCCACTTGAACCCAGCAGTGCTGGTGCACAAGCCCAGGTATGTACCAGTACACGGCTTCAATGGTTACATTTCACACACAGCTCTTGCCTATTTTTTTCCAAGTCAAGGGCAGTTGGTGGAATGGGAAGCATCCTGGTGGACCGTTGGAGAGAACAAGCCAGGGTGGCATATCCAAAGCTAGGGTAGGATTCCTGGGCAACCTCTACTCTGCATCGAACGCTGCCTCTTGAGATGTGAAGGCCTGTTCTCAGGGAAGCCCAGTGCTGAACAGGATTGACATAGAGGTTGGTTCTGTCGTGTGTGTATATAGATGCTTATGTATATTATCTCAAAAACCAACTTGTTGCCGTATTAAACATACAGTCTGCCTTAGAGTCTGTCAGGCTGAGGGTGCTGACAATTTGTTTCTGAAACTTACCGTCCTAACAGAATGTACCACGCTGAGTACGAACGGGTCAGATGACTAAATCCTTGGTTAAAACTAGCTGAATTGGAAGTACTTTGAAAATGAGGCATGTTTCCCTATCTGTAGTGTTAACTACAGAGTGAGCTAAAGCTGAAAATGTTCAAATATAACTTGTTTATGCTATATTAAAGTTTAGACATCATTTATTACAGGTGGGGTAGGGGATTCCCCCCGCCCCTTTTATTTCTTTTAAATGTTTTACAGTGACTCTTAAGCCTCTAGTTCTATGCCCTAATGCTCATGCAAAAACCTCTTGGAAGAAATGGTATCAAGAGAAATCGCTGTTACAATGGTGACAGAGTTTTCAGCCATTTGCATGTTTTTCTTTTGAAGTCATCAGGAATGAGAAGAAAAGTGGCAAAGATAGCAAGTCCACCTTCTACTCTGTGGTGGTATTTGTCATCCAAACAGTGATCAAGAAAAATGGTTCTTGCTTTTAAAAAAATTGAAAAAAAAAAATTAAAAAAAAAAAATCATGAAATGGCATTCAATATGTTCATTCCTATTAAGTGTCTGTGTTTTTCTATAAAGCCAACATTTTTGGCTTTTGCACTGCTACTGTCCTGATTTAATGAGATGATGTTCCTTTTACGTCAGTCAGTTTCTTTCGATGGACAGTATTTCCATTTTAAGACACTATCTAACCTAATATGCCAATAAGAGTTATGCAGTACTGTTGTACTTGATAAGGGATAAATCGAGTGTTTGATTTTTGAAGAGGTGGCTGTAATATAACTATGACTTTTTAAAAGTTTATATTTTCCATTTGTTGTGTAGTTTTCCATTTCTTAATCATTATTTATTATGTTTCATCAGACTTTGTAGTTGAATTTCCTATAGATAACTGGCAAAATATAGCATATGTCAATACTAGAAATGGCAAATTTACACTGTATGTTTACACTTTGGAGAACAGTGGACTAATGGAAAGGGGTTTTATTTGTTAAAATGTATTTTTTTTGTAAAAAATAAAAAACTATATAAATCTGAGTTTGCAGGATCAAAACTTGTATGTGATCAAATGCAATGTTTTTCTTTATAAATAAACTGCAGAATGGCTGATGTTTCTGGCTTATTGTAAGTTTTAGGTCTTAACGATAAAGCTGGCTCAGCCTGGTTCCGAGTGGAAGACTCGGGCACACCACGCATGCCCTCAGACTGGGGAGCATCCCAACTGGGCTGCAAACCAGCTGCCCGGCTGGGCTTCCTCAGGCAGCCTGTTTTGTACAGGGAATTCTGTTACCCAGTTACAGGACTTACTGTAACAGGATTTGGGACAGAACTGTTTCTCAAGGCCTTGTTAGAGTTGTCTTCGCGGTACTAAGGCAGAAGTGACAGGAATGCGAAGGTAAGGGCAGCGAGGTGGGACCACCTACCTCTTGGGGTGACAGCAAGCTCTTGGAGCGGGCCTGATCCGCTCTCCTTGTGACTCTTTACCCTTAGGCAAGTTGATCAGTTCCCCACCGTGACAGGCTCAAGGTCTTTCAAATATCTTTGTGCCTTTTGTGTGCTCTGAGGCAGAGCGTTCTTCCCTGACCAGTACTGGATTGTCTGATACAGGCAACTAATGAAGAGACTGCAGCCTGCAAGGTATTGTTGTGGAAAGGGTCACTCCGGTATGGAAGCGTTCTGCCTATAGGAAAAGTAGTACGGTTACAGTCCAGGGTATGTGTTAACTGAATTTCAGGGAGGTTCCTGGGTTTAACACATGGGTGTACTTCCATGCTTTCTGCTGTGCAAGTGATATTTCAAGGCAAGCACCAGGACTTGCGCTGTCCTGGCTTGCTGGGCCTAGTCCGACTTGTATGGAAATCCTCATTGCCCCCTAGTTAGAAGTTCTCTTCCTTTAAAAATAATAATAAAAATCTAACACATATAAGTGAATCTTCATTTGTTCTTTTCAGCTTTCGCAGCTGTTGTGTTTGGCAGTGTAGTAACTGGTGAGGCCTTCGGAGTACAAGTTTTGGCTTTAATTGTAAGGCCAGTAATGGTTCTTTTCTCTGCTGGTATTGGGAAGAAGGTGGGAAGCAGCAGAGCCATGGGTGGTGCAGGGAGAAGGAAAAGTGGTTGCCAGTTTCTAAGGGTGTTAATTTTTTATTATTTCAAAGGGAAAGGTTTGCATTTGAAAGAAGGGGGGTTGTGGGGGATTGGTTGGCCTTTGATAGGTCTAAATATAAAGGGATCTCAAAAACAGCAATGCCATTTTCCTCTTGGGGAGCAGGAGCGCTTTTGGCCTTTTTTAGTTTTGTTTCGGTGTTTTTGTGGGGTGTGGTTTTTTTTTAATTGGAAGCAGAGCGAGGCAAATACATTCTAGGCAGAAGAAAATGCAGGCAAAAATCCTAGCTAAAACGGCCACGCTGCAGACATAATTCCTGTATCTGCCCCAACGGCCCCCCGCTCCCGCCACCCTTTTTGCTTTTCCAGCGGGGGCGGGCAGGGCTTCCGCGTGCTGCCCCAAGCACCTGCCTGCAGCAGCCCCGGAGGCGGCGGGGGCGAGTCCGCGGGAGCTCGGGCCGGCGGGGGGGGGAGGTGGGGCGGTGATGCTGGAAGCAGGCGGTGCCTACCGGGACACCGGCCATTCGCCGCTCCCGCCTTCGGCAGGGGGCGCTGCCGCGGCGGCGGTCAAGGCCGCGCGCAGGCGCGGGGCGGGAAAGGCGCGCCCGCGCGCTGGAGCTCGGCCAGGCCGCGCGGCGCCGCAGGTAGGGGCTGGGGCCGCGCCCGCCCGCCCGCCCGCCCCGCGCGCGGGCTCCCACCCCGCCGGCCGTTAATGTCGGTTGGGGCCCCTTTGCGCTGCGGGGAGAGGAGCCGCAGCGGGAGCTTGGCTCTCTGGGCGGGAAGCCGCGGTACGAAGTGGCGGGGGGAGTTAGGGGGAGTCAGCCTCGGCGCTCGCAAGGCTGAAACCCCTGCGAGCGCGGTGGGTGTCGCGTAGCTGGTCCCCTCCGGGCGTGAGGCGCCGCCGGTTCCCCGCGGCGGGGGTGCGGGGCCCCCGGGGCTCTGGGGTCGGTCCCTGCTAGCGGTCCCGGGGCGCCTCTGCCTTCCTCCTGCCCCCGCCGGGGCCTTCGCGCCTTTCCTTTGTTTTGGTTTCCCCGGGCTGCGCCGCTGGGACGGAGGTAGCTGCTCCCCCGAGGGCTGGACGGATGCGCATCGTGCCCGTCCGGCGCTGCTCGGCGGAGCTGCGGTAGGGCGGGCACGCTCCGGGGGCCGAAAGGGAAGAGCTGCCGTGCCTGCCCTTGGGATTTTCTGTTCATTGTAACCCTGCCCTCCCCTTCTGTTGCAACGTTTAATTCCACTGAGAAACGTGGCTTTATTACCCTTCTCATGCGGTGCCCAGGCGGTAACTTTAGTCGTAATAAATCCTAGTCCTTAAAAACGGGCTTCCTTAAACCATGTTTCTGTCAGTTTCAGAGGTGAAACTGTTATGGGACCTGTCAGCGGCGCTTGGAAAATCTGCACTAACTTTGATCGCCTTAGTCATAAGAAACAAGAATTTATCCAGTATTCGCTCTGTTTTCTTTAGCAAATATGAAGGTCATCACTTGTGAAATAGCATGGCATAATAAGGAGCCTGTGTACAGCTTAGACTTCCAACACGGAGCTGATGGGAAGATCAATCGACTGGCGTCAGCAGGTGTGGACACAGCTGTTCGTGTAAGTTTCAAACCTGTTTGTTTCAGTTTTGTAGCGTGTGCATAGCATGAAATTGCTTGTTGTCCAAGGTATGAGGTTATCATCCAGTCCATGACACTGTTGGTGGATGGTTTAGGGAGTGCGGGATTGTACAGCTATATGTAGAATGGCAGTTCCCCTTGCATGCCGCCCTTGAGTTCTGCTGCTGAGTGTTGAACTGTTACTTTTAAAAAATTACCTGCGTTGACTGCTGGGTGATATTCCGGACCAGTAACTGCTAATTTAGGGCGCTGTCTTGCAGATTAGTGAGAAACCACTGGGTGTGATGTCTTTGCGTTGATCAAAGTTGAATTTTACATGCCATTTTATAAATAGTCGCTCAGCAGTATGACATTTTTCTACAGCCCTTTTCACTCATGTTCACTTGCATCTCTCCCAAGTAATTTTGTGTTGGTGTTGGCAAACTTTGTTAATCAGTTGTTCATCCTTTTGAGAATCACTTCTGAAAATGACGAATAGCACAAGCCCTAAAAGATGTGGCAATAAGATTGACCTTTGCAAAATCAGGCAATTGTTTACTGTCTTCCAGATTCTTAGTGCACATGAGGATTGTCCCCATCATTCAGTGATCTCTTGGTTTCTTTAAAAGCCTTAGCCTTAGTTGGAAAGCTTTGGAAAACTGAGTACACTCGGTAAACCACGTTCTTTTTATCTGCATGCTAGTTGGCTGTTTAAATAAAGTTGTTGGACAAGTCAGGCACAATTTCCTTTGCAGAGAAATATATTGACTCATTTTAAAAATTTAATTCTCTTTTAACAGCTTCTCTGTATGGAAGGTAGACTTAGTAGTCAGAGTTTTTTGGGTCACCGTTAGAGTGCTTCTGAAAAAAATGACACATTTGCATCCCTGTTTTTTGGAGCTGAGAATGAAATGAAGTAGGTTACCCATCACTGCTGGTCATGTCATGTTTGAGTTCCTGTAGGTCAATTTGGTAACTGGGCGTGGTGATTTCCTGTAAAAAAATGGGTTTGTTTATTTACTAAAATCTCTTGCTAAGCTTTTGATTTGAGGCAGTTCCTCAAACTCATCCTGCAGTAAAGAAAGGTTCCAACCTGGGACCTTCTCTGTGCTCCTTAGTAAATGAGCTCCAATGCAAAAAAAACGATGTAGCATTTCTGCTATGCGTGCTATGTGTGTATGTGTGTAACACCTTCCCCCACCCCACCTCCTGGGCTCAACTTCACTCCCAATTTCTTGACGTCCTCCCTACCGGCAGCACAGGGGGACTGGGAATGGGGGCTGTGGCCAGTTCATCACACATCTCTGCCACTCCTTCTTCCTCACACTCTTACTCTGCTGCAGCATGGGGTCCCTCCTGCAAGACACAGTCCTCTACAAACTCCCGCAGCATGGGTCCTTCCCACGGGCCTTCTTCACAAACTGCTGCAGCGTGGGCCCTTTCCACAGGGCGCAGGCCTTCAGGAATGGAGCACTCCAGCCTGGGTCCCCCTCAGGGTCACAGTTCCTACTAGAAAACCTGCTCCTGCGTGGGCTCCTCTTCACGGGCCACAGCTTCTTCGAGGAGCCTGTTCCAGTGCAGGCTCTCCACAGGCTGCAGCTTCCTTTAGGGCACATGCACCTGATTCAGTGTGGGGCCCTCCACAGGCTGCAGGTGGATATCTGCTCCACCGTGGACCTTCATGGGCTGCAGGGGGACAGCCTGCCTCACCATGATCTTCTCCAAGGGCTGCAGGGTAATCTTGGCTCTGGCACCAGGAGCGCCTCCTCCCCTCCTTTGTCACTGACCTTGGTGTCTGCAGGGCCATTTCTCACATTTTTTTCTTACTCTTCTGTCACAGCTGCTATGCTGTGTTATCACAGAGGCGCCAGCGGCGGGACAGCTGGAACTGGATCTGTCCAACATGGGGCAGCTTTTGGTATCTTCTCACAGAAGCCACCCCTGAAGACTTTCCCCTGTCCCAGCTACCAAAAGCTTGCCACGTAAGCCCTGTACACAGCTGTGGCTCATAGAGGGAATATTTGTGGTGCCACTGCAGATTTAGCTCTGAAAGTTTCAGATAGTAAGTTCAGAATGTCGGACCAAGGAGTAGATTGTGCATTACTGACGTGGTGTATATGTATTACATCTTCTTCCTAAAAGCTGCCTGTTATGCTTTTGTAACTAGATATGGAAAGTGGAGAAAGGACCAGATGGAAAAGCAATTGTGGAATTCTTGTCCAACCTCGCCCGCCATACCAAAGCAGTAAATGTAGTGCGCTTCTCTCCAAGTGGCGAGGTCCTAGCATCTGGAGGAGATGGTGAGTAATAATGCATAATGAAGCTAATATAAAGAAGCTATGTTTATGCATCTGGAGAGTGAAGGAGGGGAAAAAACCTAAACCCGGTACAGGAACTTGTTCGTACCCCTCTGACATTTGCAGCTTTAGACTCACATATGTCCTCCAATTATAATTAGTTAATGCATGTCATGCAGTTCCTATGTAACTTCTCACCGGCTGTGTTTCTGAGAGGCTCTGTTTTCCAGATATAAAGTAATTACTATCCCCACTTCCCAGATGGGGAGGTTGAATGGATTACCTAGTGTCATACTGGAAGCTGTGGCAGAATTTGTAAATTTAGGCTTGTCTGTCCAGGGCCACGTGAGTTCTTCAGTCACAGTAAGGACAGCATTGGGTAGGTGCATGCTTTCTGAGACTAAGCCAACTGTTACCTGTCTTAGTGGAAGATTTTTCAAAAGCGCAAAGGGCAGAACTGTAGTCAACCCTAATCAAAAGCAGATTGAAAGCTAAGCACTCTCATCTTACACCTGGAAATCTTAATCTTTTTTTCGATTTAGATAATTAAGTAATAATTTTTTAAAAATTATTAAAATCAGTAGCTCACACTGGAAGCCAAAGCAGTCTGGCACCTACTTTTCCCCATCACAAAATAAGAACTGCTTCCACGTGTCTTATAGGAGATAATGATAATGTTGAACTAAATGTAATGCATTCACAAAACAGTGAGTGAGAAAGAAAGAAGCTTCATATGATTTCTTCCACAGATGCTGTTATTTTATTGTGGAAGCTGAATGATAGTAAAGAATCGGAACCACTAGTTTTTCAGGATGAAGACGAAGCTCACCTCAACAAGGAGAACTGGACAGTTGTTAAAACTTTAAGGTAGCTTGATATTTTATGACTGTGTTTTCTGTTCAGTGTTTCTGATTCACCAATGACTTCTATAATCTGGTACAGTCTTCTGTTCAGTGTATGTTGAACTTCGATGCTGTGTAAAATTCGCTCTAATATTCATCCTTTTGTTGTACATTAAGATTTTTTTTTTTATATATATATAGTTCCAACCTACGTGTTCTTTTCAGGCAGAAGATTTGGCACTTATGTGACATAACTGACATGCTCTGAAATTGGTTCCTGAGATTTGCAGTCACTTAAAGCTGAGCACAGCGCTATATAAAGTAAATGTGAAGTTTTACTTACTAGCTTTATAGTGGAAATTTTGACCATTATTAAAGCAAAAATCATCAGTATATTAAATGATTCATGCAATTTTGCCAGATGATAGCTGTGAGGCATGACCAATATTTTATAACTGGTTTGTTTTAATAGTTGAAAATCTAATGTATTATACAACATTTGTTTCAGGTGTTTGTTTACTGCTTTTATGAAACCCATAAATATGCAGGGAAGTTTTCTTGACTAGTGACACTTCCTAGTTACTTTGGTGTAGTGTTTTATCTTCTGTTTGTATAAATCCTAAAACTTTCACTTGCAGAACTCTAGGTACAAATCCATAAATTACTTCAAATACAGTGTTTTCAATGTCTATGAAAAAACTGTTGAAAAGGCCTATTTTGAGTAGAAGTAGGATGTGCTTTTCTAAAATGTTCTGCCTTCTTAATATGGAAGTCTTTTGTAAAAGTTGAAAGTCATGTTGTTCATTTGATTTCAATGATACATTATTTGCCCTTTTTTCTTTTTTTTTTTAGTTTAAAAATGTACAAAACTTATTCTTACTTGTTGCTGTTAATTTAAAAATTAGTAATTGGTTTCTTCTCCTCTGGATTCTAGAGGCCACTTAGAAGACGTATATGATATTTGTTGGACCTCGGATGGAAATTACATGGCATCTGCTTCTGTAGATAACACAGCTATAATGTGGGATGTCATTAAAGGTAAATGCTACACTTGCTGCTCCAGTCTTGTCTCATGGTATTTACCAAAAAAGTTGAAAGCATCTTTTTTTGTGAGAGAACAGTCCACTTAATTGCTAGACTTCTGGGGTTGTGAGGCAGATAACCCAGCATATAAAGATACCCTAAGGCCAGCAAAATTTGCGTATAAGTAATCTCTTCACCTTGGAGTATTCATGAAGTAAGCTTTATCCAATGTTGTTTGTTTGTTTGTTTGTTTGTTTTTTTCCCGTCCCCACAAATTCCTATACAGGCAGCTTGTATGTTACTTGCGCCACCCCACAGCCCAACAAACAAACAAAACTTGACCGGTATCAGGTAACTGACTACTTAGGTACAAAATGGGAAGTGAGTATAAGATGCAGACTCTGTTTTGCAAGATGTTACTGGTTGGGGTTTTTTTGGAGGGAGGGGGGCTTCATTCAGCAACACACTTCTGTATTCTCCAAGAAAGACCCATCTATAGAGGTTCTGGTAGTAACCAGCTAGATTAGGTTGCTTTACAGTGCCTTAATGTTTCCTTATTAGCAGAGTAATCATTACTTTCACTTTTAAATTAATGTGGAAATACTTGACTTTCTCTGAAGTTAATCTTTTATCTCACATTTCTAATATTTAGTGTCTAATTAAGAAAAATAAAGGAGAATCCAGATTAATTTTTCAGCGCACACACATGAAAATACAGATGTTCTGCTGCTGACATATTTTGTGTTCGTGGTTTGGGTGCTTAATGTGTCTCCCACCCGAACTGTCACATACACTCCTTTCAAAAAGTCTTTGCCATAAATACATGAATGTTCAGTAAAGAGTTTGTGTGCATAAGTATGTGGGGGCATTGTGACCAAATGTCTCTTGCATATTGGACTGCTTGTAACAGCTTTAAAGGGACATATCTATTAGACTTATTACTTTAAAAAGCTGGATGGCCTCTGAAGGCTGAATCATTACTTTCATGTAACGTCTTCCGTTCTCACTGCTTTCTTTTAGCATGCAGTTAATGCCACGGAGGGCATTTTGTGTCTCTTAGGCAGAGACACAACTAGTAAGTTGGAAGTAAGAAGCCATTACTGGAAAACATAGGCTTTGTGATTGAAGCTGTAGGTACATTGAAGGAAAAGAGTTTCAAGGATAGCTTCCAGTAATACCCAGGTTAAAATATTGCATGGTTTAAAAAAAAATGGCTGGAAGAAAATCAATAGTAAAAATCCATCAGGCTGTTTAGTACAAAGAGAAAGTCACTGGCTTAAGAAGTCCTTGAGGTACAAACTGTTGGCAACTTACAGGGTATCATGTAGAAATATTATTACATGTTTGTTCTATTCTTGTACTCTGGCATCTGTTGTCGGCCACTGTCTGAGACAGAATACTGCAACAGACGGGCTTCTGGTATTACGCAGCATGGCCTCAACCCTGTTAGTGTAATCCTTTTGAAGAGCTATTGTCTTTGAAACTTGTCAGCTTATAGTATCTCTGCAACAAAGCAACACTGTACAAATAGAAGAAATACCTCTGTTCCTAGTATTCAAAACAAAGTATTTAATGAAATTATCTGTAGCTTTACCTCATCACACTGGTTTGGATCTGAGACATTCAGCTGTAGAACATCAGTAAGGTCAGGGAGCTGATGTTTTTGAGAGATCTTCATGACAGAGTAAGCTGTGGAAGAATGTGAGTTAGCACTGCTGTAGAATTGTTGCTGAAAGCTGCCCATGTGTAAGTGTCAGTCAGTACGTGTGTAGTATATTTTTTTCACTGCCTGCTCAGCAGAGTGGGTGAGTTTATACAGCCCTAGATAGGAGAGCCTGGCTGTCTAGCCTCAGCTGAAAGTTATGTTTTAACACTGGAATTTCTGGCTTGACATTCAGCCAAATTCAGTTAGCTGTTGAACACCTAGGCTTGCCTGAAAAAAGTTTTTAAAATTACAAAGGTTTTGAAATATACTCATCTTGCGTGTTTAATGCTTAGGCCAAGCTGCTTAGCTGAGATAGTTTGTAAGGAACAAGCCTTAAACTGGCATGTCACAATTTACTGTACTTGTAGGTTCTAGAAATAAAGCAACTATTTCTGATATTCTTATCAAGTACCATCAAGTTAACAGTTTGTGTATTTAAAAAATGGTTTTGAAACGTTTTGTCTTGTTTTATTTCTGAAATGAAGAAATGTTTTAAAACACATTTGAATTTAGAATCTGGAAACTGTTTGTAATTTCAGGACAGAAGGTTTCAATATTAAATGAACACAAGAGTTATGTCCAAGGAATAACCTGGGATCCTCTAGGCCAGTACATTGCAACTCTGAGTTGTGATAGGTGAGCTGTTGGTCTAAGTGTTTTGCCTTAGTGTTCTTTCTTACTTGAGGATGAACTAAAAGCAAGTGTATGGGATAAATGTGACTTTTCAATTTTATTCAGATTGTTCTGCAAGCAGGTTGATGTGAAATTAAAATGATACTTTAGTTAATCTTTTGCTTGTGGTAATTGATTCCTGAAGCCTGAGTGTGCTCTCTAAGCAGCAAGTAACCTTATATAAACTTGTGTAGAAATTTTTCTTCAGGAAATAAGTTTTCATGGTATTGGTTATTAAAGATAGCAAATACATCTTGAGTACAGTGAATACTTACTTGAGTGCTGCATTCTCTGGTTGTTAATGAGCTAATAAGTTTATCCTTGTTGTCCAGAAAGATGTAAACAGGTTAAGAAATAAGTTAAAATGTTTTCCCACTCTGTATCTTTATTTTGCCCTCTTGCTCCCTCCATCACCAACAGTTTTGTAAGTGACGTCATTGGGAAAGCAAAACACACACTTCATAAACTTGGCCCTTGTCAGAACTTCGAGCTGAGCTTAAACTGTTCAGGGCATGTGTGCTGCTCTGAAGGTTCGCAGCTGGCTAATAAATGCATGTCATCTGGCACCCGCTGCAAAGAAAATTGCTGTAATAGTGGAAAAGTAGTTTTGATTTAAGATTTGCAATAGGCTCAGAAAAATGGTAAGTTAATGGCGACTAGGTCATTATGAGCCTCTGCCTTCTGATAATCAGTTATGTGAGATTTGTGTGCCTTTATTAAAATGAACAGCAGTGAAACACAAGTAATGGAATGCTGCCCAAGTTTTTCTTGGAGTGAATTCACAAGCGAGGGCATGAACTAATCTGAAGAGGGGAAATCTCCTACCCCCTCAGGTTTCAGACACTTTTCTGCAAGGTTAGTGAATAGTGTTGGCTCTGTGCGCAGGTCTAACAGGCCCAGGCCAGTTGTCACGACTTGGGAACTCACCAGACCAGGGTGGTGAGTCCTCTTCCCTGTTTTGGCAGACCAGCTTAGCTATATGACATCCAGAGCCAGTAGTTCCACAGCTATCTCAAGCTGTCTGCCACAACCTCGCCTTCTATTTTCTCTTTACTAGTTCTGTCTAGGCCTCTTTGTGGAGCTGTTTCAGCACATTAAATCAGCAGAAAGATGGTTTTTTTGTGTTATGTTGCTTTTCTGTCAGCCTAACAAGCCAATGCAACTCAGTAAAGGTCAGAGCTGGTAGAAGGGAGGGGATGGTGGGACAAGCAGTTGGGTTTGCTTAGGCTACCTGCTGTTTTAGTGAGATGAAGTCTCACTTCCAACATTCCAATGTTCTGTATAGAGATGTACTCCAGTTTTCATTTATTCCCAAGGAAACTGAAGCACAGAAATGTAGCTAATTGTCTTTGAGGTGAGTCCCACTCCACAGGAACATAAGGGCTACTACAGCACAGGTAGGAGTGGCTTGGCCCTTTGCTGTCTGCTAATCCCCTCATTCCTCCACGAATGCATATGCTGGTAGTTCACAAACCTTATTAAGTCAAATAACTGTCAGTGATTCATTGGTTATTTAGCCGTCAAAACATGTCTTCCCAGTGGTGTCTCGTGAACAGAGTTATAATTAATGTGTGATCGTCATTTATATTTGGCAACCCTGACTGAGAAGTGAGGTACTATGTGGAACTTGGGGTGAAAGGAAGCGGTTTGTAGCTAACTGTGCTCTCCACCATGTAGGATCCTGCGGGTATACAACACACAAACCAAGCGTGTAGCATTCAATGTTACCAAGATGCCATCCGGATCAGGTGCTGAAGGAGAGGTACTTTGTTATGCTACCAATGGTACTGGAGAATGTGCTGGGTACTATTTTATATGAGTTGTTCTGTTCTATGAAACCAAAGGGGCAAATATTTTCCACTCAGGTAATCCATATGTCAGATATTTTTGCCTCTATTTCACCTTTGCATTTTGTAAATAGAGACTGCTTCAGGTTTCGTCAAACATTACAGAAATGACAAAGAACACTTGCAAGATCAGCTAATGAAAGTAGTAACACAATGTCTTTAGATGTAAATGTTAAAAATAGTGTGGAAAAAACAGTATGCATAGTGAATTCTTAATAGGAAAAACTTCAAACATGTCTGTCAGTAGCTGTAACTTTATCAATGGATAATACCTAGCAATAATGTTTTAAAGTCAGAAGCCTGAAATTTTCAAAAAGATAGTCAGATTTTTAGGAAAAATATGAATTGGTGAAAATTTAGGAAATTCTCTTTAACCCTAAGAGGGAAAACAAAGAGCTTTTGTCTCCAAAACAGTTCTAAGTGATAGTAAAATAACACCTCCAAGCTGGCTATAATCTTTTTAATTCCTTCTATTCCTTTTCTTTTTTTGGTGAAAACATTTGTAAGTTTTGTAGAGGCTAAAGAACAGGCCCAAGAGAGAGCAATTTGCCATTATAGCAGTTCTCTTTAAACCTCTAATACTAGAGTTAAAACTAAATGCCTAAGGAACAGGCTCTTACGTTGACTGTTAAGTAATGTTGTTCTCCAGGTTATTACTATTTTTTGTTTACTGGTCTAATGTGATTGCTCTAGGAGTGTTTTGATTAGTAACTGAAGAGGGATCAAGGACTTCTTTTTCTGTGAAGAATTTATAGCACAGCAGAAAGGGAATTTGAAGGAGACTTTTTTTTTAGACGTTGATCTTCTATTTTAAAAGTTCCATCAGTTTGGGTTGTACAACTGGAGGTTTTTTCTCACTTGAATTCTAGCTGACATGGTTATGGCACTTCAGACAATCATATTTTCAATGTTCTAGGCTAGGAGCTATCGGATGTTTCATGATGACAGCATGAAGTCATTTTTCCGCAGGCTCAGTTTTACTCCTGATGGCTCTTATTTACTCACTCCAGGTATGTGAGAACATGTACTAAAACTTACATTGTGTCTCATGCTCTGGTTGGAATGTGCATCAAGATTGTTTTCAGACTGCTAGGGGATGCTTATTTATCTCATTTATGCCATTTCTCATTCTTCCTATTGAAGAAAATAGAGACTTCACAATACGCTTCCATTAACAGTCCAGAACATCAACTTTCTCCTGTGACAAAAATTGTAATTACGGCATTTTTCTGAACTGAAACATGTAAATTACAACAATACAGCTCTATTAAAACAGGAGTGAAGAATAAGTGGTTTCTCTTGACTGGTCTCTCTTTGTTCTTATCCTTTCTCAACATCCTGTGGTCACAGTGAAAATAACATTGCAAGGACAGGATCAATTTGCCTATATAGGCGCTGCTTTTATAGATGTCTGGCAACATCAAAAAGAAGCTTTGAAGGGGAAGTATATAAGAGGAAAAAAACCCAGCACTAAATAATATTTGAGGTGCCTTTTTAAGTTGTGTTCAGGTTGCACAGCTCTTGCCCAACTGACAAGCTTAATTCCTGAGAAGTAGAATGTTTATGGACATAAAGTATGTACTCAGTACCTTTTTGACTTGGTGAGTAATGTTTTCACCTTTATTTTTGCAGCTGGCTGTGTTGAATCAGGCGAAAATGTAACAAACACCACGTATGTCTTCTCCAGAAACAATCTTAAAAGGTAGAGTTTAATAAGATCAAAATATCTTTTTATTAAAAAAAAAAAAAAAGCGAGAGAGAGAGAAATACTGTTTTCTGAAATACTGATTCTTTACAAAAGGCCCGTGGGTCACCTGCCATGTCCTGGAAAGGCAACGCTTGCTGTTCGCTGCTGCCCAGTCTACTTTGAATTGAGACGAGCATTTAATAAAGGTACTGTAAATCCTTCAGGGAGTATGATTTTACAGAAAATATGTGAAAAGGCCAACGTGGCTGTTTACTGTTTTATGCCCTAGCCTTTAACATTCCATTAAGATAGTGTTGTACCACATCTTAGAAGCTGTTTCCTGATTCTAAGACCCTGAATTCACCTGAAGTGCCTTGTGAGTAGCATTTGATAAAGTGGATAAATGTTCTTACTTGGCCACTTGGGCTACAGAAACACTGTTTAATATTTTTCTTTAACTTTTAACCATTTTGTGTCAGTAAAAGTAAATAACTTGGCTTAGCACTAGAGCAACCCAGTGAAATATTTTCTGTTACTCTCAACTAATCACATAAGCACCAGTGAGTTGATGTAGTTTGCAACAACCATGGCTATTTGTTCAAGGAAGCCAAACCTGAAGCAGTGCTGGTGTTACTGGCCAGAACAGGAGTTCTGAGGTGGGGAAAGGGTTGTATGAAGTTACATGAAAACTTACCTGGAGATTGAAATCCAGCCTTCTTGTGAACCCAGCGGGTCCAGGAGTGTTTATATTTTAACAAGACTGGTCTTACTCTGGTGAAGTGGCAGAGCTTTGCTCCTTTCTTTAGAGGGTTAATTTGTAGTATTCCTTAGAGGATTTGGAGATTATGATGAAAATACAGAACACAACAACGGGTAATCTTTAGATCCATTGTAATGGTGTGTTGCAAAGTGAGGAGATGAGTGTCTGCTGTTGGTCTCTGTAGCTCCTCTAAATGGAGTGTTTAGTTTCTGCAACATACACCCAGAAACATGAAAAATCTATAGTAGTCTTGAAATCTATAGATGTGAGTACCTTATATTATGTTAATGGCCTGTCTGTTTCAGTGCATAGCTTCCATAATCATTGTAGAGCTCATTGGGAGCTCTGTATACTAGGAATTCCTCAAAGCAGCTGGCTAGCACTCGGCTTCCAGTGGAAGTTGGAATAATCTACCCTTACAAAGAAAGAATGTTGCAATGATAATACTAGCTAGGAGGTGAACCCAAGACAACATAAATAGAGCTAAATCCATTATTTTGACTGAGTCATACAGAATATAATGTAATCTATAAATTTGTCCTGACCTTGATTTACACTATATCCTAAGCTGTGTTTGTTTGGACTTTGATACTGAAGTGCATATAAATATGCTGAAAAATTTCAGCTGGCAAATGTATGGCAAACTTTACAAAACAAAATAATAGCAGTCCAGATGGACAAAACTTAACTTCTGCCGATCTCTCTATCAAGCTAAGACAATAGAGGACAAACTTCAGGCAACAGAAATATTAGCGCTTAACATTAAAATTTATGTTTTATAGAAGTGCTGTCTTCTCAGCCATTATCTTGATACTGATTAATAATGAAATCTTTATTTAGATTCGTGACTAAGCTAGTGCAGTTACAACCTTGCCATGAATACAAGAGAGAATTCTCAGTGTGTTTATTTCTTTGCATTGTAGATGAGATCAGTCAGAAATCAGCTCCTGCTCTATTTAATCTGCCCTATCGATTGGTGTTTGCTGTTGCTTCAGAAGATTCTGTGCTTTTTTATGATACTGAGCAGTCCTTCCCCTTTGGTTATGTTTCTAACATACATTATCACACCCTGAGTGACATTTCATGGTAAGTAATTACTGTATTGTTAAGATTTGTTGTGATGGAAACGTCGTTTTTACATGTTGAAGTGATGCACATCTTGTGTCTTGCTTTATTTTTATGTTTCATTTATGACACACGTGGCACTCATCACAGTGTCTGAACAGCAAGCAGCTTCTTTTTTGCCCTGTAAACTGGAGAGTTATGGTTCTCTTATCAGTGGGCAAACAAGGTGCAAGCACCCTGAGGACAAGCAGATGAAGGTTTTTGTGAAAGCTAATGTACTGGGTGCCCATCAAAGGTACTCTTTGTTCAGGCAGTGTAACTAGTAATAATGAAGTTACTCTGAGGTTTTGAAAATCATCTGAGTTCAGGTATTTGTATCCTGGACAAATTCTGCTTTATCTGCATGATTCTGCTTAGTGATCCTTCATGTATGGGGTAAAGTAATTTATCTGACTTGACGTGGGGAGTCAGAACTGGACCTGCAAATTGAACCCAAGTCTTGACAACAGGATACACCCCTCTGCTGGACAAGGCTTCTTCTCTCATGCCTTTCTAGCCAGTATACCTAAGCTGAGGACCACGTAGAGGCCTCTTTTTCAAAAGTTATAATTGATGCTCAGACACTCTGAAAACCATTGTGTGCCAGGAGGAGGGGAGTGGAGAGGGTAGAAAATCAAGTGGTTTTAATCAGTGATAGACATTACTTGGTGAAATGAGCACTGAGGTCCTATTCAGGTGAGCACCGTAGTGATTCTGAGCATTGGCTCTACACAGCACAAGGCGCACAGCCAAGGAGCTTGAACTGCTCTGCTGGTCTGAATGAGGAGAGTTCAGCAATATTTCAGAGACTGTGGCTGAAGATTTTTTTACCTGAAATTGAACCATACTTTGGTCGTACTCAAGTGCATGCAGGTGCTGGAGCAGCATATTACAGGTGATCACAGACAACACCAGAGACATTAAAGCAGATGCAAAGGCCAGAACTGAAGGTTTTTTGTTCATTTGGATTGGGTGTCTTTCACTTGACTGCAGTTTTGTTTAAATGTATACATGTACTTGGGGGAGGGAGGAGGAAAAGACAGGTACAGCATGTGTTATAGACAAGGGAGTGAGGGTTGAAGAAAAGTTCTGATCTTTCCTCTTAATGGCAAAATCTAAATCACAAATAGGTCCAGCGATGGAGCCTTTCTTGCTATTTCTTCCACGGATGGATACTGTTCATTTGTTACGTTTGAGAAGGACGAACTGGGAATACCTTTGAAGGAGAAGCCACAGATAAATGTCAGGACTTCTGGTGCAACAGAGAAGAAAGTGAAGAAGAGCCAATCACACAAAGTCATTTCCCCAGGCTCTAGGCTGACAGAGGGGACTCCTCACAGCAGGGCCACCGATCCCAGCACTCCCACCCTCCAAGCCAGAACACCCACAGCTGCCGGTAAGGACTTGTCTTCCACACCTGTTGGCATAAAAAATGTTCCAGTCTCATCCTCAGATGAGAGGAAAATCAGCCAGCCAGCCAGCCAGAGCACTAAAGTAAACCAGCCCAGGAGGATTACTCTCAACACTTTACAAGCATGGAGCAGAACACCAAGGTGAGATTCATATTGCCTTTTCCAGTCATAACTATGAAGGCCTGGGCAAGCTGTGCTTCTGCTACATTTAAAGGATTGGGATTTAGACATAAATTCCCAGCCCTGTGTCTTGGTTTTAGCTGTCTTGATGTGGAACTTTTTGTTCTAGCTGTACTGCAACTGAAAGGTCAAAATGTCTCCTGAATCCTAAATGTACAGCTTTTATATTTCTGTCTGAAATGTGAGCAGTAGCAAAGTTAACCTGATGGTTTCATCTTGTCCATATGGCGTCTGTCTTCTGGTCCCGTTTTCTATACAAAGATGGTACCTGAAACATTCAGCAGACAAGAGCTATGTAAAGACTCTTCTGACAAGGAATATTTTAGGAAGTAAAGAGTACAAGTCTGGACAAGCTCTCAGTGTGCACAGTCATGGGTGTGGGGCTTAATGCATTGATGGAGGAGGTTGCCCCCTAAGGTGGACATCTAGGTTTATAGAAGTTGCCTGTAGTCCATATAGATTGTCAGAAGCCTGCAATATGAGATCCTGAGCTGGTGTGCAACAGTAAGGAGACAGCCATGCAATTACAGATTTAGACCTTGTCAGCAAAACAAGGCTATTTTATAATTAGAGGAGATTATTGTAACCTCTCATAGGAATGTTTCAGTTAGTAGGTGACTAAGGAGAAAGTGGTGACCAACAAAGCAGGATAGTGGATTTAATCAAAAACCGCAAAGAAAAATCTTGGACATGATAGCCCTCTACACACCAATGTTCATCTGTACTGGAACTAACAAGTCAAAGGGTTATAGGTGGTTGAAACTGACTTTTGCCTGGAGGGTGAGGTGACTGATGGAGTTAATTTATCTTTTTATTTTTTGTGAGAGAGAGAAACTGTGTTTAATCATATCAACTGATGATGCCATGACAGTCATCTTGTAGTAGCATGAGATTTAGCAGACCTCAGTGGGCAAAAGAATTCCCTAGAGTTTTATGAATCTAAACTGTTAATATGGACAGGGCTAGGGAGCCTTACCAAGTGCCAAGAAACAGGTTAAAATCCTTGCCTTTACAGCCAGTCTTAATTTTAAAATTTTTGACCAGGGTACTGTGCTCTGAAGGTGAATATCAAGCATTGTGCCATATATATGCAAAAGTACTTTCTGGTAGAAAAGATCACTACTGGTCTTTAAAGTACTTCTAAAAATGCTCTGTTCAACATATGACGAGAAGTAAAAAATCATAGTAAAATATTTTTAAACTACATTTAAATTTAACTGCTTCTATCTGAAGTAAATCTTTAAATAAAACATTTGTGGAAATGATGTCCTTAAAGCAGTTGAACTGTTTGTGCTCTTTTAAAGGAGAGTAAACTTGATTCCACTGAAGCCAGATATGCCAGCCTCTGCAAATACAGATACAGTTCCTTTACCTCCTTCCTCAGAACAGGAACATGGTAAGCTTTTGTGGCTACTAATATCTAGCAAAGTCTTTTGCCAGT
Source organism: Phalacrocorax aristotelis (assembly GCF_949628215.1). Classification (NCBI taxonomy): domain Eukaryota; kingdom Metazoa; phylum Chordata; class Aves; order Suliformes; family Phalacrocoracidae; genus Phalacrocorax; species Phalacrocorax aristotelis. The sequence goes on along the minus strand of NC_134276.1, from coordinate 101,422,969 downwards.
CAGTTCTTTCCATGATAGGCTCCTGTTATAAGCTTAACACAAGCGCAATCAGGCACAAACCTAAGCCTAGTTGCAGATTCTAAAGTTTCTTCATTGTCAGGGTGTGTTTGTGTCATGGTTTTAGCTGGGATAGAGTTAATTTTCTTCACTCTAGCTGGTATAGTGCTGTGCTTTGAAATTAGCATGGGGAAAAAAAAAAAACCTGTTGAGATAACACACAGATGTTTAGGCTGTTGCTGGGTAGCGCTTATACTAGTCAAGGACATGTCTAGCCTCCCATGCTTTGCTGGGTGCACAAGAAGCTGGGAGGGGAGGGGGCACAGCTAAGAGAGCGGATTCAAACTGACCAAAGGGATATTCCATATCATGTAACGTCATGCCCAGTATGCTACCTGGGAGGGGCTGGCCGGGGGAGGGGAGAGCAATCGCGGCTCGGGGACGGGCAGCGTCGGTCGGCGGGTGGTGAGCGGTTGTATCGTTTGTGTTTCCGTGTTTTTTTTCCTGTTTTCCCTTTCCCTTCCTTTTCCCTTTTATTGTATTAACATTATTGTCATTATTATCATAATAATTTATCATTATCATTTTATTGTAATCATTAAACTGTGCTTATCTCAACCCACAAGTTCTTTTGCTCGTCCGATTCTCTTCCCCATCCCACAGGGGTGGGGGGGTGAGCGAGCGGCTGCGTGGTGTTCAGTTGCCAGCTGAGGCTGAACCACGACAGTTTGAAAGGTGCTTTTGACAATATGAAATGTGTTCTTGCTGCCATTGTTCTTGGGCAGCTGCTTATGTGACAGTACATCACTACAGTTTTTATAGTAATGGATGCATTAGCTGACACTGAAACCAAGAAGAGTAAATTCACTTGGATGTAATGTCCTCCGGGTCCTACAGCTGAGTTTTAAAGACCCTTGTGCTTTCAGCACATCATTGTTTCAAGATGCTGGACTCTGAAACCAGGGTTGGTTTAGGTTTTTTGGTGAGTGCTGAATTGTTTGTGAATTCAGCAAACCAGTTTACTTTCTTAATCTGGATTTACTTAGCCTAAATTATTTTCCTGTCTGCCTGTTTCAGAGAGGCCATTAGCATCTGATGAGAGTCTTCAAAATCCCCCAGCATCGAAACGTCCTAGGACTGAGGAAATGTCTCTTTCTACATCTGCTGAAGATCAGATCAGCTGCGATTCAAACAAATAAAGGCTAAGCTTTTAGTAGACTCTTCACAGTCTGAAGGCAATGCAGCCATATCTGAGAGTGCATTTCTATTTGCAAATGTTAAAGTCTCAATTCATGATTAAAGTACCATATGCATATTTGATGTAGTGCTGTGGAGAAAGAAGCTGGCAGTAGAAGATGCAGATTTCAGGAATGTAGCTTTGCAGGAGAAGAAATAGTTGGGAAGTGACTTTTAAGTGCGCTTCTACTTCTTGAAGACAGCATTCTTCCAGAAGTGCCACAGCTTAAGGAAATCAGGGAAATATGGGTATTGAAAAGCCATACAGTAACTTAAGAGTCTCCATCAAAGTCCCGAAGTTGATGCTTATGAAAGTATTACGTCTTCCAGCAACCTGTTGGCAAAAGAATAGAATTTCTAAGGACTTAATCATAATGTTTTAATGTGGTTTAAGATGAAAGAAAAACCAAAACAAACAAAAAACACCCCCAACAATTTCATTCAAGCATCTTGGCTTATATGCTTAGCAGTGTGCCAAATAATTCATGCTCTCCTGTACATGTGGAATGGGAGCTGATGTTCACATGCCCTGAGTGCAGCAACATATAATATGACTGATTGGATTGAAACAAATCAGAACTTGTAACTGCAAGAAACAAGAAAGCAAAAGGAAGAGACCCTCTGAAGACCTGTTACAAGCATTAAACAGTGGAAGAAAGTTTTTAATAGTTTAGTTTCTGAGTTTTAGAAAAATGCGGACATGACATTTTCTGAGGTAGCAGGATTTGAGCATATACATTCGAAGTTTCCCCCGTTTAATTTTTCCAAATCTTAAAACCCTCAGCCAATAAAACATAAATCCACTGTATATTAAGCTTCTAAAAGTTCACTTCTTTTTAGCATTTAATACTTGCGATATAATTGAACTAAGACATGCAGTTTGAAAGCAATGAGACCAAAATATTTGAAAATCACTACACTTGAACTTGATTTTCTATGGTGGGCAGACACAGCCTCTAGAAGTAGAATGCTCAGATACAGTATTTGGAGCTTGTCCACTTCGTTTTCTTTAACATCATGTACTTGTTTTTAAAAAGTAAGTAATTCTTAAAATGTCATTCTAGCTGATAATAGCACGTAGAAGTTTTAAACAGATTTTTTTCTTGTGATTTAGCCTATTCATCTATCATTTGAAGTTCCATAGCACACAGGAGGGGAAAGCTGCAATTCAGATTAAAGCTCTTTGACTTTCATTCTTCCCTGGATTTGGTTGGATTTGAGGTGTGTAATTTGCTTAGTATTTGTTTTCTCTCAGTTCCTAAGAAAGTGAACTAATACTTTAGAGAACCAGAAATACACGGGTTTCAGAAGTGATTCATAAAAATATAAGGAGGAAATATTAACAAGTAGCTATGGCAGAGTGTTTCAAGCAAATGGTGTATGTTTCCTACAGTTCAATTTCAACAGAAATTAATAAGAAAAGGGTTGTAGGAAGCTAACTGTATCTTTGCTTTCAACCACTGAGGTGAGAATGAAGCTTCATTAGACCTACCCAAACCTGGGTTTTCTTCTAGTGAGGAGTATGAAGACTTAATTATGAAGCAAAGCTGCATCTAAAACTGCTTTTCCCCCAGAATTTTATAGAGATACCTGAATTAAAGTTTGTAGATCTATCTGAATTAATAGCTAAAGCAGATATTTGTAACTGACATGCATTGCTGGACTTGCTACTTTGTTTTGTCCAGTTTGAGTTATAAGGATACTGGTATTTCATCTTTCTGTGGGACAACACTTAGTACAGTATCACAGTGTTTCATTTTTTGCACTGCAAAGGATCCTTTGAATTGAAACTTACACTTTAAATACTAATTGCAAAGCTATCCTGGTAGGTATTTGAAAATCTCTGTCTTCCCCACCCCAGTAAATTTCAATGTAAACGACTTTCTGTTGAAAACTAGTAGGTTACGTATGTTGTTTTAGTGTTACTGGCACACCTGCTCTCTGTGGTCTTCAGTCTTCAGATGCAATTAATTGCCAGGGTATTCATCTTTATTTCATGCCATAACCATTCAGGTGACATCCACATTTGTTTATACGGTTGCTTAGCTTATTTTTGCTCTGCCTCGCAATCTAATTGTAGCTGTAAGCTTGATGTGGCTTCCACTGCTTCCATCTGGAGTTTTCCACATCATGATATCTGACAGAATGCTCTACCTGGTATTTCGTCTTCCCTAATAGGATTTTTTCTTTCCTTTAGTTCTGGTTATCTCTTGCCACTGTGGTTTCCTACTTCTCTGTTTATTCTGTTCCTTACTACTTTGTTGCCAAATTTATATGGCACTAGGTTTTTAACCTTTTTCTATAAATGCATGCCATTCTTCCTATAACAAATTACTATCTTTTATTCTGTGACAGTCAGAACTGTAGATTCCTGGGTTTTGTGATCTCTGTTTCAGTCTGCAAGGGGCGATCCCCACATAACATTCATACTTAAGACACTGAAAACTACTCTCACCCTGTTTATGTTCTCAGTCATGCACTAGGTTCTGCTCCAAGACAGAACGTACCCAGCACTCTTTCTATTTACTGCTTTGTAAGGTGGTGTATTCCATGGACATAATTCTTTCAAGGGCACCCTTTAGTCCTGGTTTGACTTAAATGATATTTTTAATTGGCCAGCTGAAGTGTTTGTACTTCAAATGGACCTTGTTTAATATTCCAGCTGTGAACATGGTGTAGGTGTTGTCATCTTAGGTCACATTTTGGTCAGTGTCTTCTGTAAGGATCTCATCCACTCCAAGGGCTGTTATCCTGCTTATACTATCTTGATGAGATAGCATTATGGAAAAATGCCCAATCTGTGTCTTTCGACCTTGCAGCACTAAGAGGGAGCTGGACTTATAGAAGTAACTTCTATAAGAGGCAGCAAATTGCTGTTAAACTCAGGGAACCATGGGACTCTCAAAATTTGAGTGTCCAAGCCCTGTGTCCATCAGCGCATTTGGTACATCAGTGTATGTCAGTGTCCCACAGGCCAGTCCCCTGCAAAAGCGAAGGAGCAGAAAAAGGAGCAGAGTCACACAACATCGTTTCCCCAGGCTCTAGGCTGACAGGACTGCTTGAGCAGGGGGGTTTGGACCAGATGACCTCCAGAGGTCCTGTCCAACCTCACTCATTCTGTGATTGTGTGAATGCTGGAATTTCCAGTTTGACATAGTTTGAATGAGCAAGTGATTTAACACTTTAGATGAAGAAGTTACCAGTCATGGGAGTCCATTGAGATATGTGGTCTTCGTGTGCCCTTTCTTCCCACCTTCCTCAGAATCACATGGATTTTGCATAGGTGCATGAAGCGTAATGAAGGGTGGGGAGTGAACACATCCACTATGGCTGCTGCACAGATAAAGTCTTCTGTATTGTCTGGTAGTGTAAATATCTATGTGGACCATGTGTCTCAGAGAGTTCAAGTTACAGGCAAGTGGTCCTTTCCCTTTTTCAGATTGGTTTTCTGGCATGTCTTAAATGTACTTACTTCCCTGTGTTGGTAGTAGATCTTATAAAAGGTCATCTCTGATGTCCCAGTTCTGCATACTTTCTTATTTAAATGTATGTGTAATTGTTTTTCCATGTCAGAAAAATGGTTTGTTTGTTACCTTAAAGCATGTGCCTTTTTCTGTAAATTCAGTGAAGGGCTGAGAAAAACCCAGGCTGCAGAAGCGCAAACCACGAGACCATGCGTAGAAACTAAGTGCAGAGCAACCGCTGGAGGTCGCTCTCCTCACAGGATTCATTTTCCCGGGGCTATGGGGAAAAATTGCTACTGGCAGCAGGAAAGGGAAAGAAAACAGTTTTCTTTTCAAAATCGAGTTGTAGGTGAATCTATACAGCCAATGTATGTTATCACCATATAAATTTTTTTTTTCTACAAGTTTCCTACTAAGGGGGCAGGGTTTGTTTTCCTGTGAGTGACATTTTATAATTGACTAAGGAAAGTAAGTCCATACCATGATATCCTTTCTCTGTTGGGAGATGTAAAATGCTAAACCTAAACACTCAGCCCTGAACTTTCCAAGAATGTCTTAAGCATCATTTCTGTTGAAAATCCCTTTGAAGAGGGAATGGGAGGGGCCTGTGGACCATTTGGTTAGTATACACTCCAGCTTCAGCCAGCTTTCGATTGTCTTGCCATGAGTTCCCAAGTTGTGATACACAGATTGTTACAGGTACACAAAGTATTTCAACATCCAGGAACTGCTGCTGCCACCACCAGCGTTAGAACTTATTGCTCTGGGCGGGAGCTGGGAGAAAAGAAGAGAAAAATGTTTGCGTGCCCCACCTGTACGTCAAAAACCAGTTAATCATGTATGTCCATATAAAATTGTATCGTTATCTGTCCTAACCCGTTTTAAAAGGTTGCACTGCCATGTTATTTGTCTCCCAGCCCATTAAAAGGAAATGAAAAAGATGAGGGCAGAGTCACACAAAGCTGCTGGTGTCTAGGGGAGAGTGGCCGTGGAGGGTGACAAGGGTAAGGGCAACATGCAAGCAATCCTCACACATGAAATCTGTTCTGTGTGCAAGAGCAAAAAAGGTGTACCACTCCTGTGTCATTTTTTTATTCCTGCCTGGAAGGACACTTCTTGCTGCTTCCACCGTGTGTCAGGCTACTGCTGCCCAGTCAATGATGACTTTTCGATTGTTATTACTAATTAAAGTCACGAGGATCTCTTGCTCCTCAGCAAAAACATGTGGACGTACCACCTTAAAAACCAAACACTTCTGTGAGCTGCTGAACTAGTGAGGCCTTGTTTTATATGGATATATAGGTGATTGCACTAGGGGTTTCAAATAGATTTTGCAACTTCTTAGATGTCTTGCTCCTGGAAAGACTTTCTGGTGTGTAATAATGATTAATTTTTAGACAGCGAGACATCATGCTCCTGTACTATTGATGTTAGTTTTAATTTTTCTTCTAGCCAGCTACCTATATTAATGCATCTTGTAATTATTTAACCACTGCCTTTTTGTCAAAATTTGGTTGGTATTTGCCTGTGGATCCAAACCAGAATCTCTGTATCGTGTATGCACATTCTCTATGTCTACATAAACTTCATTTCTTATAAAGGAAAACAGGCTTACCAAGTAATTCTATTGCATGTGTGTTTTCTGCTACAGCAGTTGCAGGATCATGAAGAAGAGGCAGAGTGGGGTTACATGATAATGCATGGTATCATAGGTTACCTGATAACAGGATTTGCTGTATGAAACCTATCTACTTTTCACACCACTCTCTGCTTCGTGCTACTATAAATGATTTTTCTGTCACAGTTGAAAGGACCTAGTTCATTGCTACATGGCAATAGCAAATTCTATTGTGGAATTTATGTAGACAAATCACTATTACGAGCACATACAAAACCGGAGAGAGGTCATTCCCAAACATAGCATACAAGGGCAGGATTTTCAGAAGCACTAAGGGGGGGAGGTTGGACTAGATGATCTTTAAAGGTCCCTCCCAACCCAAACCATGCTGTGATAAGTAGAGGCTGCGGACTGCTGTGTCGAGCAGTACTGTTCTGTCAGTATCTAAAGGCTCCTACAAACAGAAGGTACAGCTTTTTAATATGAATAACTATATGGAAACAGTGGTTGTTTTACCAGTCCACTTCTAAGTCACCTCACAGTTCAGTGAATATCTCTCACAAATGGAATCTCCCTTCTGCTTCTGACAGTATAATGATTTTTGCAAACATACAGGTATGTCTGGGCAAATAAAGGAGATGTGCTACTTCAAATCTTGTTTGACAGACGAGGAACAGCAGTGAGTATCTTCTCCAGACTTCAAGCTCTTCTTTGGACGAAGTGGAAGTACCCACAAGGCATTGAGGTTACCAGCTGGACTCTCATCCCTCGGCATTTCCCTGGGACGAGGGCAAAGCTCTTAGAACAACAGGCAGAAAGACATTTGTAGCAGCCCCAAATCTGTAAGTACTCCCTGTGCACTCTGAGTCCAAAAAGGAAATCATGGTCAGGCAGATGTGCGACAGTGCTCCTACCCAGTGGTACCTCCTGATTTTTACTTTGCCACATGAGAGGTGGGAAAGGGCCTTTATTGTTAAAAAGGAGAAGGAGGATATAGGTAGAAATCGGAATAGCTGGGAGAGAAAAAGTTACTGGTGTGGATTAATTTTTTTGTGCTGGGATGTAGAGAGATATTTGGCAGTGGGTAACTAAAGAAGAAACTGCCATTTGGGAAAAAGAAGTGGATGGGAAGCCAAGAGTGCGGACAGCCTGGTAGGTGGAAGGGAAGGAGGAGTTCAGTGTCATTGGGAGTTCCTGTGCAGGACACTCAGCCCAGTGGCGATCCTTACCCAAGAGCACCTAGTTTTCCAGGTTGGGTTATAGTTGTATTATTGGGGTTTTTTTCCTCTGGAATGGGAAGGCTCTTTTCTTGCCACAAAACTCTTAGTTTTGCAGTCTCCTGCCAGCAGGTGACAGCATTCCCCAAAACTAAGCAAACTAGGCAGAAACTCACCTCTACTTCAGACTTATGTCTACTTAAAGACATTCCTCATCATTTTCATATCTTTTTAGCCCTAAAAAGTGATTATTTTTTGTTTCTTTCTACTTGGTGAAAAGAAAACGTGAGAATAAGCTTCTACAGGAAAGAGTTCTTTCAGGAGGAAAATACAACAGACTGACTTCAGTCAAGAGGTGTCCTCAGTGCTGCCAGCTGTGAAACAGCACAGCCTGTTCTACTCCACTCAGCAGCAGCATGTCAGGCAAGTCTTGAAGGCTTTCCGGCAGGAGCTGGCACCGCAGACTCTCCAAGCAATTGACCTTTGATTAGCCAGCGTCCTGGTTTGAGGTGGCACATACCCACAGGTTGCTGCACACACCAAGCAGAACTTCTGGCTGTGGGAGCAACCAGCTAAAGGTCCTAGCAGTCTTAATGGACTGACGTGATTGTTGGTATTGAGAAAAGCCTACCAAGCAAAGAGCATTCAAGGTACAAGACAGTACTACATTCACCAGGTATTTTCGCCCGCTCCCTTCCTTGTTCTAGACAATCCCGCTCAGGAGATCTCAGCCCTTCCTTGGCAGCCTTTATGCTGCCAATAAGCTCTGAAGCAAAATCCCCACATTTGGTACCAATTATCATTCTCCCTGACTGGACCAGAGCCCCGCACAGCAGGTCTGTTCTTCCTCATGTGCAAGGTTTTGGGGCGCTGCCATTTTCTTAGTGCTGTTTCTTTGGGGAGCTGGCAGAGCTGCTTGTTGCGGAGAGGTGGTGCTCTCTCTTGTTGGTGCTAAGGTTGCCCTGACCTGGCTGCTCAGGCCTTTGCTGAGTGGCCTTTTCTCTGCCACTGCTCTTTCTGCTCTCCTCCCTCCCTCTTCCATGCATGAGAAGGTCTTCATGCAGTCTAATAATTTTTCCGTGACCCGTTGAGCCTCCCACCGGCGTAGCCTGCCCCTGCCTGCCCTGCTGCCTGAGTGCTCCGGTGCTCAGGCTGCAGGTGCTCCAACACCAGCAGAAGAGCTGGAATGTGCAAATGGGGAGCAGTTAAGTTTTTCCCTTGCCGGTTCCCTTTCATGTCTGCCAAACCAGCATACGCTGCTGTTTTTCTTGAGCCTGACAGCCGCTTTCAGCGAAGTGATATTGCTGAAAATCCGGCTGCTTATTCCCTCAACTGAAAACCCCAGAAAGCCGTGGCCCTGAGGCCTCTTGGCCTGCAACCTGAGAGGGTTTGCCTCTTAGAGCATGAATAATTAAAAAGGTTCACAGATTTCTTTCTGTCTGGAAACTAGTCATAAATTGGGGCTTGTCCAGGGACTGTGAAAACCTGATCCTGGTGCTCTTGAAAGGAGAAGAACCTGTTTTTGTCTTTTAACTGAGGAGCTGTTGGTATCTTTTCTGTATGGACTGATTGGTGTTTGCTGTAACTCCCCAAAGTCTTTGTGTTTGGAGTTTCTTTGTGCTCCAATTATTTAAAACTGGCCATCTGCAGCAATGTTAGTTCATTCTGTGCATCAAGTACACATGCACATGCATACACACCCTTGCCTAGATGGTTGTCCTTCTTTAATTTTTTCCATTTCAAATGTTTTTCTTGCTATGAGTTGCATTAACCAGGAAAGCTTAATTTTGAAGGGCTTTATTTCACTGACATTCTTCTGTAGATTCCTCCCTTGCATGATGTGATTCATAGGCAAAACAATGGTGATAAATAATGCCAGGTTTTGTCTCAGTATAAACTTCTCCTGTGTATTTAGCCAGCAAAAGTAAATAAATAAGCTGAGCAGGCATTTCTGTTTTGATTTCAGCAAAGCTGAAATAAGGAATTCTTAAATGTTGTTTGCTAAGGGAAATGGAAATAGGGCAGATTGAAATGGGAACGGCTATGGCTATCTGTGTGATCTTAGCCTGTTTAAGTGAACTGGTTTAAAATGGTAGTTTGAGCTAAATCACTGAGTGCTGCCTCCTGGATACCTGGAGCTGCAGGAGCCTTGTGGATGTTTTTGTCTTCCCTTTTCCTGGCACCAGTGGGGTTGCACCAGCTGGGTGTACTTACAAATAAATAGCAGGGCAGGAAAGAAGGTATGGATTTATTCTGCAAGTAGAAGAGAGGTAATATGTTGGCTGTGTGCTTCAGTATACTAAATCTGAGCTTTGACCACACGAAAATGCTGCATCTCTGCTGTACGATCAACTATTACAAGAAGGCAATGTCTGGAGCCAGCAGCAAGCCAAATCAGTGTTTCTTGCTTGCATGTGCAGAAATAGCACAACAAAGTCTTCTGCTGATATATTTTGTCTCAATACAGTGAGTGTAATTTAGAGCAGAGAGTGCAGTAACAGATGAGTTATTGGTCATGGCAATATATCTCTTGGAATGGTGAATCCTCTGTAGTGGGAAAGTGAGTGCGTGTAAAACAATTGCATTTTGTACCTAGAGAGTGTTCTTCAACCAAGGAAATGGGAGTACCTTGCAAACGCATGGTATGTATTAGTTGCTGGAGTAGGTGCTAGTAGTAAGTACACTGTTGTTTCTATTTCACTCATCGGTTTCGCAGAAATAAGGAAGCAATTTTCAAAATGTCATTGGAAGTTTGCAACAGCCTAGGAGTATTGTCAAGTGTATTCATGCTTTCTATTTCTACAAAATTCGCAAATCTAAGTCATGTTGTTTATATTAATTCCTGCCAAGAACTGAGATCTCTTATCACGTGACAGGATTTGACCTCATTTTTGGTAGATGTAATATTTATTTTTCTAACTAGCTAACAAGGCAAAATCCAACTTTTCTGACATAGGCTGTGGAAGTTCCTTTCCTTGTATGTTTTTTAGTCAGTGTAGAAGAGCTGGTTGTGATACTGGAGAGAATGCAGTGGGAGGGGGGTGAGAGAGAGAGAAAATATAATAAAATTAGTGAAAATAACAAATTGTTATAGCAGTCATAAAATAAAGTATTTCAGGGGTTTGAACATTAAAATTTTTCTTACAAACCATTTCAAATATGGGGGGCATTTAAACTGGCTACTTGTCCTTTTCTGTCCTGCTTTCTGCAGGGTGAGAGGTGATTTTCACTTATATTGTTTCTGGTTGGATAACTCAAGATTAATTTTGGAGTGAATTTTTAAATATGACCTATAAATCGATGAGGATAAGGGTCACAGTGGAAGGGGTAATGTAACTTTACCTACTGTACACACATACTTGCTATATAAATCATTACTATGACAAAGGCATAATTATATTCTATAACAGTAACAAACAACTTTAAATATCGCCTCTTAGTTTTAACAGCAGAATTCAAATGCAATCTGCTTTCTGGTGCTTAATAAATTCAGGAACATGCCTGAGCACTTACTCAAAGTAGCCACATGATGGCAATATTGCTAATCTTTAACTTAATTTAGCCAACTTGCTAGCTCTGTTTTTGATTCAGAATAAGGTATGTAATTCTACTGGAATACTGAAGTTCTCTGTTTTTTACAGGAAATCTTTCTTTCATGATTTGACTTTATATACATAATGCCTGTTGTATATATGGCCCATGTTTACATCCGTGACCTCAGGGGAAAAAAGTGAACAGCGATACCACTTGATCCACATAGTCATAAATGTGCTGTACCACACGTGTGGGTGATGCTGGGACTTTGGAAGCATGCATTAACCGTACAATGGAAAAGTAACAAAAAGAAGAAAGGAAGTGTGAAATAAAGTTGTTTCCTCTGTAACTGAGGACACAGAATTTTTTACAGTCCATCATTCCTGATAAGCCTCATGGAGCAATTACTTTATGCATTGTGTCACAAAGGTATTTTTGTTCTCTGCGTTAAAGAACGTGCAAAGCTCGGTACGTAACCCCCACACTACCTGGCTGGGGGAGACCTCTGGGACCCTGCACAGACCACTGCAGGGTCAGGGCCAGCTTCAGACTGTCCACCAAATGACTGCCAAACACAGTGCCTTTAGAGTCTCCAGCATGAATGATGGCAATGTAGAACGGCATATGGCAGAGGCTTCAGAGAAGGTTTGGGGAAAAAAAGCAGAAGATGCCTGTGGCCCATGAAAGGTTGGTTCTTGCATGAACAGAGACATGCCCGAGAGAGCATACCAGCACAAAGGGCTGGTTACTGAAGAAAGGGAGACAGAGAAAGGAACACTGAGCCAGTAGAGGTAACGCTGGGGTGACAGCAGCAGGGATGCGTGGAGGTAAACTTGGTTCTGCCTGGAAAACCATGACACTGAAATCAAACCGCTTTATGAGGCACTCTGTGGGTCTCAGCTCAACACAGAGAAGTTTTTAACAGGCCGGAGGAGAAAATGCTACTTTCCCCTTCTCTTTCTTTTTTTTTTTTTAGTTCTTTTTTCCCTTTTATGAGCTGCAGTGGAACCTGTAAAAGGATTGTCCCTAGTGAGAAACCAAGCAGTTTCTGAAATGGTACAGCTATAAAACAGGAGAACAGGATCTGGCACCAATGAAGGAGCTCAGCCGAGTTTAAGCAAGATCTTCATTAATGTCCTTAGATTCTTGATGTGATAAATGTGGGTGAGTTTTGGTGGAGGCTGGAGGAAAAATGTGTTCTTTTAGCCAAAGTAACTATCATCTTGACAAACATTTTGCTGGATTGTTATTTGAATGAATATTTAATGTAAAACATGCAACCTGCTCTAATAAGAGCACATTCATAATTTCTAGCATGCTGGTCCTGTCCAAAATTCACTTGGCTTAGCTCTGGGTAAGGGATACCTTAAGAAGGAAATGTTGGGCTGCAGCTACACTTGGCTGAAGCACACAGTACAACGTGAACAGCTGTGGAAGCCAGATTTACTGCAATAAGTGAGGCTGCTAAAATCCTGACATTACTTTGATTTTTTTTTTAATGAAAAAGTCCAATATAGGGTTTATGACTTTTCATACAGTTATTTATTTTAGGAATAAGAGATCTGCCAAACACAGCAGGTAGTTAATACCCAATTCAGACTGCATTTAAATAGGAAAGGAGCTATTGGCTACATCCTTTGGGACTGTAATTAACCTACAGGGAGCTGTAGGTGGCTTTTTCCACATGCATTCAGATGAAACATGAGTTGGAGTTGGCTGCCATTGAATATCTTGAAGTGTAAATCAGATCTAGCAGATAATTCAGCTCATCATCTGCTGAAATATTGCTTTCCTGTGGACATGGAAGATAGGTCTGCTGTAGATGGCATTGAGCTGGGATGCGGATTCAATCCCTGCCTCTGTCCCAGCCATAGGGTGTGTTACTCCTACTCAGAAATAAGTGTTGTGGTGCTCTGCCACCATCTGGTGTCTGAGCTGCGCACATAGTTCTCCATGAGTATCCCATGCCAGGCAGCAGTTGTTTGTGCTCAGCTCTGGAGGCCCTGTGTTTGGCCCCTGCTGTTGACAGTCAGCTCTGGCATCTCAGGCTTATTTTGGGGGATTCTAGGGTTCAGTCACAAACCAGCTTCATCCTGTACCACAAGAGGCTGGGGCTCGGTGTCATTGGTCAGTGCTGAACAGGCTGGTCACTTTTTAAAACCTCTCTAGTCAACTTGCCAGCATTCATCTAACTCTCCCCTTTGCTCAGTACTTGTCACAGAAAAGTAGGGATAACAATCCTTGCATCCCCCCCTGAGGGTGCTCTCAGGCTAAATCCACCAGTGTTTTTGAGACTGCCAGTGATGCAGGTCACATAAATATCCCTGTAGATACCACAGGACAGGATAATGTGTTCCATATTCCAAGTATCTTGTAGGATTTCCTGAGAGTAATGAGTTAAATTCTGATACTGCAGACATTATGTACAAATGTAGCAGGCATTAGGCATTTATTAATATAATGCAATAGACATCAGGGCTTAGATGCTAAACCTCTTGTTGAGTAGGACACTGGAGCTATTTGTATCTGATGTGACAACCCATTCAACAGGGCTTCTTAGGAGGTTTTCTAATCTAACTGTTCAGTTCTTACCACAGGAGCTCATTACTTTGTTTCTACTCTATCAGACCCAATCAGCAAGATTTTTAATCCCTTGTCTATCCATTATAATAGTAGTTACAACTGTCAGAGAGATGGGCTGAACGAGTTTGGCAAAGTTTTAGGTCCCTTGATGCATAAAAGTATTTCAAAGCCTACACATAAGTCCAGATATGAGGATGTGGTAACAGTAAAGTTAAGACATACTATCAAGAAGTTTAAGCTATGTCCTGTATTTTGTAGGTCTATATTTATAAAGAGATAGAGAGCAAGAGAGCATACCCATGGTGTAAAAAAGGTTATCATCATTAACTTGGCCATCTTTGATGTTTTGAACCATCAGAGGAAGGGATATTTATAAAAATCATGTAAGAAACTTTTTATCCAGGCTTCCTTCAGAAATGTCGTATCTGCTTATGCTGAGTTTTGTTCTTAAACAAAAGCTAAAATCTGTCCCATTTACTCTTCAGCAACTGAATTAAACCTTCCACTGGTCACTGCTATTTTGCACTCTGTTAAAATGCAGTGCTGATTAATCCATAATTTTCTGAATAATGTTTTCTGCTGAAAAGCACCCTCAGTATCTGACTTGAAATGTTGCTTCTTTCAAGCTTCTTTTTACCCAGCTGGCACTACAAAATGCTCACCCGCTCTTGGTGACAGGAAAAGGAAAGTTACAGTGTTTAGCATGTGGATGTTGAATGGGTGCTTCATTGGTAAGGAATAAAATATCAATTCACAAAAGCCAGTAAATCCATACGTTTTTGTCTTTAAAGAGTTTATTATATAGTTGCTGATGTGGTAACAATAATGAACCATTGCATGGGAAGATGACTACAAATTGTCTGGGGAATGGAGGAATCAAGATACAGAATGAAGGTGGAGCCTCGTAGTATATTTTCCTTAGAATTGCCTGTTATTCGATAGCATTTTAAAATGCAGTAGCAACTTCCTGCAAGCATGGCGTCAACCACGTGGTTTCATCTAGGACATACATTTTCAACATTTACAATTTGATATATGGGTGTCAGCCATAAATAAAGGAACAAATACTAGTATTAACCCTGGTGATGTCCGATTGCTAAAGGTGGATCAAAGCTAGTTAGTATGTGAAATGAGTTTGCAGCCAGAACATTAAAAAGCTGTTCAAACAGCACAGACCTGTTTTAAATGAGCAGGTATATCCGGCCTGCCAAATCAGTGAAAGAATATGGAGAGGAGCTAGAGAAGTCAGGAGGGAGCCAACTGTGACCCATGTTTGGCATTTCCCTTGTATTACCTGATTATAAGTTTGTGTGGTAAAATTACTAGGGCTCTTCTGGTGCTCTGTTCAGTAGCTGGTGATGCTATCAGTTAGTGTCTGAAAGATGCAGAAACATGAGCTCTGTTCTTCATCTCTGAACAGCTTGTGAGGTGACCCTGTAATATCCCAGAGACCCTAAAGGCTAAAATTTACCTACTTATTTAGGCAGAGAGAGTGGTTTACTTCAGACAGAGTCTAGGCATAAAGGTTTGGGAAATCTGGCTGTACAACATATAGGCTGATCTTCAGTGTTTATAATATATGTGTTACTATGAATATATCTATATCATGAACCTCAGTCAATGCATATTCATCTTGCTTACAAAGCAGCCAGCAGACCAGAGGTGGTTGGAGAATGGTTAACTATAACAACTCAACTTTGTAAAACAGCTTGCTGAGATGTTGCCTGGGACTGAAAGGAACAGGGGTTTTTCCCTTCCTCTCAGGAAATTGTGAAGCTCACTAAGGAAAAAGAAAGAATGCAGGTGGCCAAAACACATCTTCAAAATGTCTTGCAGAAGGAATAGAGGAAACTTTAGACAGGACTGGGGAAAGAGAAGCAGAACTTGCAGCATATTGGGTCAGCAGATGTTGCTACAGGACTGGCGTGTTGAGAGGAAGCCTGAGCTGTATGCCTAGAGACCGTAAGACCTCCAGGGGAAGAAAGGGCTAATGTGAAACATCTTGTGTCTATGAAGTGTGAGCTTCTCTAATGACCAATATTCTCCTGTTTTGGCCTTTGAAGCAACAAGACATTCAGAAGCTCTGTTCAAACCCACTTCTGGTTTTATGGGTCAGCTTGCTTGTGTCTGCCATATAAGTTCTTCAGTGAGGTAGGACACTGAAAGCCACGAGAATCCTAATCGCTTTGGGATTCTGGGGTAGGATGAGTTTAAGCTGTGGGAGGAACCTGAGGTATCATAACCGGGGTCCAGAGAGCGGTGGTTGCACTGCATACTCCAGCACTTCTGGTGTGCTGCTGGTCACAGGATCCACATCGCAGTAACATGCCGAGAGATCCCACATGAGGGCTTGTGGTTGGATGCTGCCCAGACTCCAGAGGCTGAATGGCCTGAAACTGTAGAGAGTTTCACAGCACGAGTAAGGTGAATGGCTTTTCTGGTGGAGCATCTGTCAAGTAATGGTGCCAAGAGTTATGTGTGAATGTGGATCTGGAAGCAGTGTTTGTTACGTGTTTGAGTCACTAAATTAACACTTTTGTATTACTGGGGATGGAAATACCTTTTCCTCACGCCCACTTTTCTGCTGCTGGCAACATATATAACTATAGCTGCAAAGTGATGATCTTCCCTCATTGAAGGGGAAGCAAATACCAAAACTATAGGAAACAGTAACAATAGTAAAGCTGACTCACTGAGCTGACAGTGCTCAGTGAAAGGAAAGTATTTTACTAAACTGTCCCCATTTCCAGGTTCTTCCTCTTCAACTTCTTCCAAGAGTGAGGGTACTTAAGATGATATCACTTTGCATATGTGATGTAACCCAAATCTGATATAACTGATTCTATTTTACAGTATAACTTATTCTGTAAATGAAATAATGAAATAAGGGTATTTTCTATGTTCTGTTTAAAAATAGGTATTAGAGATAGGAAGCTGAGAGTGCTAAAATAAACCTTAACTGTTGAAATAAAACTTTCAAACAATCTGAATAAATTTAAGCAACTTAAATTAAACTGTTCTTGATTAATGGCCAGTATAAGTGAGAGCTCTTACTCGTTGTCTTGGAGATTGCTTCAGTGTTGGTAATATTACCTTTGATTAATGCATCTACAAAGCGAATGGGAAAGTATTTATGCAGTTAAAGGTTTGCATAAATCATTACAGTACTTCCCTTCCATATATGCTTGTAATGACAGTGTTCTTTAAACTTCTCAGAGGAAGCTGACCGTTCAGATTAACTGTATACAAAGAAGATAGAAAAAGTTGTCTTTTTTTTTTGTGAAATAGCCTTGACTGCAGTGAGGTGAAGAATGGTGATGCTTCTTTCACAAACACAGATTTGGTGTAAGAACTTGGATTTTACATCACACAAGTTTGAAGAAAGGAAAGGAACTTGAGGTTATGTTGCAACAACTACTTTTTGGCCTCTTCTTTGTGTCTGTACTCAGGTTCTTCGTAGCTGACTTCAGCCATGCTGGCTAAGTACGTGGAAGTTTCCATAACCTGTCTAATATTCCTTTTAACTTTTGTTCTTGTGTGGTCTCATTTTTCTGTTATTAAACAGACCAAACCCTCAGCAAAACTGCCGCAATGTCTTTCTCCAATAACCTGCCAAATACCTCTCAACTCCTTTCTGTGAAATTTACTTTGTTGAATTTCTTACTGAGCAAATGTGCGCTGTGTTTGTGTCCAGTCCTATCCATGTTCAGTCAATACTTCAACTTACGGTAGTTAGATGCAAATGTGATGTCAACTAGTCAGTGGTGGTTACAAAAAAATATCTGAGCTGCTCTGCTCAGAGTAGAATTAGAGGACTGGATAGTTTGTATGTTGTCATGATGCTACATCTTTGTAAAGGATGTTTAGAATGATGTCTCTGACCAGTTCTTTCAGTTTTTTCATTTTATTTTCCCAGTTTTGAGCAGTTGACAAAGATCTTGTTGCATTCTATTTCTCTACCTTGGCAGTGGTATCTTAGAAACCCGGTGAAAGTTTTTTGCCACTGCAGTGGGTTGACCCTGGCTGGATGCCAGATGCCCACCAAACCACTCTATCGCTCCTCCTCAGCTGGACAGGGGAAAGAAAATGTAACGAAAGGCTCGTGGGTCACGATAAGGACAGGGATATCACTCACCAGTTACCATCACGGGCAAAACAGACTCAATTCAGGGAAATTAATTTAATTTGTTGCCAATCAAATCAGAGTAGGGTAATGAGAAATAAACCCAAATCTTAACATCTTCCCCCCCACCCCTCCCTTCTTCCCAGGCTCAACTTTACTCCCGATTTTTCTACCTCCTCCCCCGCAGTGGTGCAGGGTGACAGGGAATGGGGGTTGTGGTCAGTTCGTCACATGTTGTCTCTACCACTCCTTCCTCCTCAGGGGAACAACTCCTCACACTCTTCCCCTGTTCCAGTATGGGGTCCCTCCCATGGGAGACAGTCCTCCACAAAATTCTCCAACATGGGTCCATCCCATCGGGTGCAGTCTTTCAGGAACAAACTGCTCCAATGTGGGTCCCCTGTGGGGTCACAGGTCCTGCCAGGAGCCTGCTCCAGCACCATCAACAGCCTCCCTTGGGCACATCCACCTGCTCCAGTGTGGGGTCCTCCCTGGGCTGCAGGTGGGTATCTGCTCCACCATTAACCTCCCTGGGCTGCAGAGGGACAGCCTGCCTCACCATGGTCTTCACCACGGGCTGCAGGGGAATCTCTGCTCTGGCACGTGGAGCGCCTCCTCCCCCTTCTTCTTCACTGACCTTGGTGTCTGTGGGGTTGTTTCTCCCACATTTCTCACTCCTCTCTTCGGCTGCAAATTGCTGTTGCGCAGTAACTTTTCCCCCTTCTTAAATACATTATCCCAGAGGCGCTACTATTGTTGCTGATGAGCTCGGCCTTGGCCAGCTGCAGGTCCATCTTGGCGCTAGCTGGCATTGACTCTTTCAGACACAGGGGAAGCTTCCAGCAGCTTCTCACAGAAGCCACCCCTGTGGCCCTGCCCCTACCAAAACCTTGCCGCACAAACTCACTACAGCCACTTCCTTCTCAGATGTATATTGGTAGTATTCAGGGGGGCTCTCGTTTATATAGATTTTGACTTTTAAGCTATTTTGGAATACTTTTAAAGTGTTTTCTTTGATTTTTTTGATTCGTTGAGTTTTTCTTCTTTTTCTCTTCCTCCATCTTCAATTTCCACTAGGCATAGTGTGTGATGAACAGAAATTGTAGCTTGAAGCAGCTTTCATATTTGTTGCAATTAGAATAAGAAGAAACATCTAGTGAGCTCCACACTGTGGTGTGTGGAAACAAGTCTATTCAGAACTTCCTAAAATTATTCTTCTATGCTCAGCCCACCTTTCGTTTTTGGCCAACAAATTACCATCTACAGGTCCTAATCCCTGTTGCTCGTTTAATGTGGCCATTGTTTCTTGCCACTAGCCCTGTCCTTCTGTCAAATCACTCCTGGCATTATCCATTCCCTATGAAAAACTAGGACCTTTTCTTTCCTATTAGGAAAGGGGTTTTTTTATATATATATTCCATCAAGCTTTGCATTTAAAACTTTAATTGTCAGATAAGAAAATGGGAAAGACTCTTCTGGTTTATTGAGTCCAGCTCCCTTTGTCCAAGGGAGCAATGCCTCATTACGCCTTTCATTAAGTGACCATGATCCATTTTTATATCTATTTTTGATTGCTTGCCCTTGCTAGTCTTATCAGAAGACTAGTCCAGATATTAATTATCTGATAGCAACATACCTTTTAATTTTAAGTAAAATTCTTTCTGCCTAGCTTTTTCTTTTGCAAACATTATCACTCTACATTCACGCAAAGAAAGCCTCACTTTTTATTTCTTGATCTTCCTTTATTAAAAAAAAAAAAAACCCTTCCAAATAGTTGCTATGCTTGTGCAAATCATTGAGAATGATCAAAACATTCAAAAATTTAGAAAAAAAATTTCAAACCTGTGCTCTTCCAAAAGAAACCCGATAAATTATAATAACTGTGCTTTTGTGCTAAATCACTTTTACATTAGTTGTGATAGTGAGGGACGAAGTTCCTAAAGATGATCCTGAAGATTTTACAACCATGGTACAAAATGACCCATTACATCTCCTTTCACACACGAAGGATCTGTGAGAAAGAACAGCAAAAAAGATAATATCCAACTTATAGGTGCCCAGAAAGTCTGCCGTTATAAATGCACATTAAAAAACAATAATTCAAATAAACAGGAATACGTACTACAAAACCTAGTGCACCACGTCACTGACAATTACTGTGAGGAAAATACAAAGCACCATACATACATACCCAGAAACATACCGAGCTTTTCTTTTTCATTTAGCATGATTCCTTTTAAGACCCCAGCAAGCCTAAACAGCAGGCTCATTGTCTTTGGGTTTCATTACTGAGGCAAGGACCGAGGAGATGACTCTGGCTTGCATGGCACCGGTCCCATTGCAGCGAGCAGCCGGTACCTTTCCCTTGTGTTGCCGAGACCCTCCAAGAACATGCTGTAGTTTGTAGGCATAATGGTGAAGTTGGCATTCGTTTAGGAAGAGGCTTTTCCAATACGCTCATGTCTGTCATAATTCTCAGCATTTTGCCATGTCTGGCTTTCACAGAGGGTGGAAGTTGGAGTCCTTACCGCACTGCTCCTTTGTCGAAGCCCTGCACAAGGAAAGGGCTGCTGGCTTCAGGTGGCAGTTCTTACCATATGGCACCCACCTGCGGCTGGAGGAGGTGCAAGGGGAGCGCTCTCTCTAGCCAGGGGCATTGCGGGCAGGACGGGATGTCTTCTGACTCTGAACGGGAGCAGATTTCCCTCTGTACCAACCAACAGCTGCTGTTCAAAGGGTTGCTGATTTGGTCACGCATAATGAATTATGAGACACTTCTTCCCTGCTCCGGACCATGCTGTTCTTACTGTAAAATAGAGTGTTTTAACAAGTGGACAGCATTTTCAGTGCCACTCCTAGTTTCAGAGGGATTTCACCAGGTACATGTGTGTATATTTATTATGCTAATAACCAATTGTAGTTAAGTTTGAATTGTACACTACTGGCCTCAGTGTTTCTGGCAAGTGGCCCATATCCAGTGATCATGTTACTGGAGTTATGAATTTTCTCTTTGCTTTGTTATATTGAAATAGCTCTGTAATGTAACTTTTAAATCTCAAACATACTCAAAACAAGTGTGGGTGAAGAAAATCTGGGGTGCGGTGAGTGCAGCATCTGGATTTGCATTTTCTACGTCTAAACGTCTAAAGAGGCCTGTCTTCAGTAACCCGTAACATAAAAATAATTTGCAGTCCATACCCATAACATATATATTTCATAAACTGGTATATAAGAGTACATAGTGATCAATTTCAGGAAATTGTGTAAAGCATCCATAGGCATAAATAGGGCCTATGGAAATGTGAAAACTAAAGCTGGTAAAATTCCTACATACAAATAAGTAAATATATAAATATGTGTATAAAAGAACATGAAACAAACCCATAAAACAGCTTTGGATAATTTTTTGAATGTTTGTGGGTGCTCTTTTTTAGTTAAGTGTTCAATGTGGAAAGAATAGTGAAAAACGCTGGGTTACTGACAGTTAGAATAAAAAGCAGAGGAAAACAACAGATTCATATGTTAGGCAATTAAAAAACAGAACAACTGGGCAGAGGAAAACAACAGATTCATGTGTTAGGCAATTAAAAAGCAGAACAACTGGGCATAAAAAGCAAAAATTAATAGTTTTGGTATTTTCCATTTGGCTCTGGCCAAAATTCTGTCAGCCATGATGTTGTAGAATTGGGCCTTAAATGCTTGCCAGATCACCAGGCTGGCTGAGCAAGAACATCACAGTTAAAATGTACGAAAAATAAACAGCACTGTTCTTGTCTTCTTTAAAAACGCTATACAAGATAGCTCTAATAGAATAACTTGTAAAAGAGGAATACAAGTGAGAGCTAGCTGTATCAGATAAACCTATTCCCTTGTGTAGTGATCAGAGAGTTTTATTCAAAGACAACAGTAAGGAACCACAGAGCACTTTTAGGTGGCCTCTCTAAGCACTTTCAACTTCTGATAGTCTTCATGCACCAATAATTGTATGTCATTGTTGGGGTATTGGAATTTTTTCAGCCCAGTTAAACTAAAATCTCAGACTGAAACCCCCATCTTTCTTTTCCGCTGCCTGTCTTGGTTGGTTTCAGTTTTCTTTGCTATGAATTGAGTCACGTGCACTGCCCTCAGCAAGTTTAAAACTAGAAGGGAAGTAACCTCATAAACTAAGCAATGTGGAGAGTCTGGAGTGGAGGAATCCGGGAACAAGGGAGAGGCCTGTCATGGCTAGGAAATCAAAAACTTAAGAAATCAATGAAAAACAGAAAGGCAGAAGCAAAAAACCACTTCATCCCCATTATTGGAGTGAGTTTATTTTCATTTTGTCTTTTTAATGCTCTCCTACTATAGTCCTGTTAGACACGGCACAGGGGACAGCTCAGCAGGTAAATACAGCAGCGCTGCAGAGATTTGGAGATGCGATGCTGCCATTTACCTCTTCCAGAAGACAGGATTACAGGTGTGATGTTGAGGACAGTGCTTTCTCCAAAGCACCTAGCTAGCAGCAGAAAGGCAATATCAGCTTGGCTGAATCCTGCAGTTTATTCCAGCCCACAGTGGGAGCACAGACTACCCTGTCACTTACACAGAGCCACTGGCTCCTAGGAATCAAGGCACCCAAAATCTGTTGGATGCACCTTGCCTCCCTTCCCCCAAATATCAGGCAGAAATTTGATTAGTAGCATCCACTGCTTGCAGTAACAAAGTTAGAAAGAAACAAACATAAAATGCAAACTTAGTCTGCCTCTTACGGTTGGGTGCAGGTCTGACTCCCAAGATATACCTCCCGTTTCGGAGCTGACAATCCAGGACTCATGGCAATGAGTCCACTCCACCTTCCAAGCGTTACCCTGTCGTCTTTATTCCTTCAGCAAACCTAACCTTTAGGCAGGAGGTGGGAAGGTGGCCAGGCACATATAGGCCAACTATAAAGGGGGCACAGAGGAGGTCTTTTCCCTCACTTCTTTCATACCTCTGTTTTAGTTCCTCTGGTATTTAGTTTCAGATCTAGATGCAAAGGCCTGAGAGCTTCTGTCTGCAGCCAGGCACTTTGGTACTCACAGGTGATTTCTTTGTTTCAGCTCACAACTTCTCTGCTGTGGGAAATGGAGATCTTAGGTGTTTAATGGCTATTTCCCTTCTGCTGGCTTGCTGCCATCCCTCTCTTCCCCCATCTCCTCATTTATTAACATTTGTTAACATTAATGTTAAATATTGTGAAAGAAACCATAACCTGATGGTCCCCAGCTCATTACCAGCTTCCTTGAGAGGTTACTTCTGCCACGTTATCTTCAGCCAACCAACAAATATACAGGTTGTTTTCCCTAGGAGGTAGTTGTTAGAAGACACTTGCTTCCGCCCAGTTTTTACTGAAGTTTCCATGAGACAAATGCTACTCAGCACCCTCGTCAGCTACAAAATCCACCTTTTTTTCAAAGTACTGAAAACATCAGCAATTCCTTGCACAGGCAATTGAGTTCTAGCTCTGTTTTCCAAGGCTTATTAATACTTCTTGACTTTTGCTCTCCTGTGTTTTCCATATAACAAGTGCTTAGCCCTTTAAAATGTGAACAAATAAAACAAATAGGCAGCTCACTGCGAAGTGGAAGTGTGGGATTACTCTGTCAGCTTGCCCTTTTCTCACACTGCAGGCCTGAGAGCAATTAAATGAAGCTGACATGCATTAGCAAGGCAGCCTAATTGAGCCTGAATTGCCAGGGAAGTGGCAGTAGCCCAAGCCAGTATGGATTCAAGAGCACCCCCATTAGGGAGCATTGATCAATACCAGTGATTATGACATTTTAAAAATAAAATTGATTGTCCTTGACTGGAGTGGAAGGGAGGACTCATGCGTACATGCCACCAGATGCAACTGCTCTGTTCAATATGAAACACTTTGTGAAATGGCCATTGCAAGTCTTCCCTTGTCATCTCTCTTACAGGGGCAAAACTCGCATGACTTTGAGTCTCTTTGCTCCAGAGGCCTTTTAGTTAAAAGCCCTATAATAGACTTGGAAGTATTGACAATAATAATAAGCTTATGGGTGAAATTCTGACCTCACTAAAGTCAATGGAGCCAGAATTTCACCATTCTGTATATCGCACACATATATGAAGTATGTACATATGCTCTTAACAGCTCAAATCTGCACATTGATTCACTCTTTTTATTCACTCTACTTTCTAACAGTTTGCTTACCAAAGATATTTTAGGTGTGAGCTAATGAAATGAATGGATTTTCCTCATGATTAAAGCATAAAATAAAATTAACAACCTTTTCCCCCAGGAAGCCTTCTTCAAAGGAAAAAAGAGGGAGGTCAGTATATCTTGCCTTTCTTCTCTGTGGAGCATTTTAAGTCCATTCATATGTTTAAGTTTACAGAAAACTGTCTTATAAACTGACAGATTTCTCAACGAAGGGGGACACCTCTTCCAGATCTACTGCCTGGGAGCAAGGGAGAGGGGGAGAAAGAGGGATAACATGATTTCAGCTGAGCTTCTCTGATTTATGCTTGGTCAGGATCAAGCCTCACTAGGTTCAGACATGTCTTCTGATGTCATGGGCAGAAGAACAGGAAAGGATACAAATTAGCCTGGGAATCAACATGACCAGGTGCCCATTTACTGGTAAGAATATGAAATGTGGATGATCAAAACACATGGGCTAAGCTATACTAATTTCTTAAGAAAACAAGTTAAAAAAGAACATCTCTTTCTTTTATGCTGCACAGCAAATCAAGGCATGAAAGGAAGAGATAATGTCTTTTAGTAGATCAGTTAGGGAGAAAAATAAGCTTTCAGCTCTTTAGAGGTCCAGGAGGACCTCATGGAACACCTTACCCTTGCCTATCTTTCTACACACACAAACCATCTTGTGAGATATATGGCAAAGTAAAATTAACAGTAGATACTTACAGGTGGACACAGAATTGCCATTAATCTTAGTACACTAATGTGAAAAACCTTAGTTACCAGCTAATTGTAGGAATGGTCTGATAACTTTTGTCTTAGATCAGAAGAACTTCTAATTACTGAATCTAGTTAATTTCCTCATCTTATTAGTAAACTCAGACATATTTCTTGAAGAAATTAAGTTTTGCTGTCGTTTATTAGTTACCTCAACCTGGTACTTGCACTAGATGTTGTGGAAAAAGCAGAACAAAAATACCAACCAGTTCACGACCCAGAAAGCCTCTGTCTGCCCAGTGGCTTTGTCTGGTTTTGTGACAGTAAAGAGCACAGTGCATTGCAGGCACTGGGTTTTGGGCAGCTGTGCCCTTCAGCTGCTCAACCGACTCCCTGGTGCCAAAAGTGGAAATCCTTGCTCACTTACTCCAATCCTTACTCCTCCTTTCCCACTCCTCCTGCCCTCCCAGGTATCCCTTTTGTGGCTCTCCTCACACCTTTCCACTAGCTAGGTTAGCTACCTTCAGTGCCAGAAAATTATCCCATTCACTGATGTAGTTGTTTTCTTTCTTTTCAAGGAGTTAAACCAGTCTACAGATAGGTCCAAAGCGCAAAGTGGTGGCTGGGAACTGGGGCAGCAACAGAGGGGTGGGAAATGGGATCTCACCACTTAAGTTGCAGTGAATTGCTAAATCAACTCATGGATCATGGTGGAAGCTCAGCATAAGCCATGGTTGAAACCTGTGTTTCAGGTCTGCAGGGACATGAACGCTCTTGCTGTATCCTACCTGCAATCTACCAAATTTAGATCTAGCTGATGACTTCCAGTCCGAGCAGCATTAAAACTCACTGACGGATTATGTATTTCTCTAGCACCACAGTGTTTTGACTTTTGCTGTGCAGAATGGCACACTTGAACATAATAGTTTCTTTGGGGCCTAAAATTGATGAATTTCTGTACTTCGAGCCCAAAGGTAGATCACTTTTTCTACCCACCTGCTTTGCACCTGAGGAAGGCCTTGGTCTACCTCTATGCCCACCTCCAACCAAGCCTTCATGTCATTAGCCCAGTCTCTTCTCACATCCTGTTGGGCAGGTTCCTTTCCTGCAGATGAAGTTGGTGCAATACTGTTTTGCAAGGGAGTTAATTTTCATCCCACAGGCTTAGTAATAACAGAATGGCACATTTTCTTCCTTTGGTCTATTAGCCACTTTCTAGTAACTGAAGTGTTTTCTTCTCTTCATTTCTTTTGATTTGTATTTGGTTGGTTGTGATGCCCTGAGTCAGAGTTACACTTTTGGTGTATTCTGTGGGGTAATATCAAGGCCTGCCATGTTTTAGATGGCAAAATCTAAGATGACTGGAGAATAGATAGTCCACCAGCCCCAAGAGAGGATGCCAACATGGGAAACAGCATTCTTGACCTCGTCCCATGCCCACATGATGGTCCTGGTTAGATGCATCTTTGAAAGAGCTCGTCTCAGCCTCAGAAGCTGCCAGCTTCTCTGGGCCAGCCTCCGTCTCTACCTCAGCCGCCTCCACCTCTACCTGATCCTGCAGCAGAGTCCCCACTCTCTCCCTGATGTTGCAGATCTAACTGCAATATCCTTTTGCTGCCAAATCCCCTCCTCCGCATAAGCTTCCCTGCCAAGTCTCCCACCCCTGCTCCTCCAGGAATGTCACACTAAAGTTGATTAAAACATGGTTCAACCACAATTACAGTCATGAACAATGCCTGCACTGCTAAAAGGAATTTCTGCCCACCCTGGATCCCCCCATCCATTGGTGCTGGTCATCAGAGTCCCCTGCAGTGCCTCCACCAGGAGGCCAGGATGGCATTTCAGCGGTAGTCAGCTGGAGACAAAAAGCAGGCTGTACTTATCTAAAAAATCAAACCATTAAAAGATCTGTCTTCACAGGACTCTGCAAAAACTCAGCACACAGGCAGAATCTGTCATGGTGGCAGCCCGAGTCCATTGCCCTGCCCTGTTCTCCTGCTGCTGAGTTATAGCTGCCCAAACAGCACGTTCCCATAAACAGAAGCTTGGTGGTCCAGGAAACTCATCCACTTTCCTTGACACTCTGTCACTTATCGATGCCACTGGTGAGCAAGGGATTACTCAGCAGAGGAAGAGCGGTGGGGATTTGCTCCTTGGCTAAGGTCTCAGAGCAATGCCCCATTGCACGGGGTGTGCACAACTGCCAGGGCAGGCTGCACGCAAGCAGAGAGCGAGGTCTGGCCACCCATCTGCATGGCAGCAGGGGAGGAGCTCGCGTTATCATCACCTATGTCAGCCTGGGGTAGTTGCAGCCAGACCTCTAAGGCTGCTAGAATGGATATGACTTTTTGTTTCAAATGGCAGTTTAAAAAAAAAGGAAGCAGAAATTTATGTCACTTTTAGCATGGAACGAGAACCACTGGTTCACAGCCCCCTGTGAAACAAACCATTTCACTCTATTGAAATCAGAGCACTTCCAGGTATTTTTGCCAGGACTTTATAAATCGGTCCTACTACTGTCACGTATCCTACTTGGCTGGGAATTTGTGCAGTAAGAATAGCACTACACATAAATATTCCCACGGCACAAGCATCTTGGCAAGTGAATTAATTTATCAGTGTATAGCAAACACGCTACCCAATGAGGCACAAGCCCGTTTCCTGCACTTGGACTTGTGTTCCAGTATTCATGGCTGTTCAAAGCCCTTGCTCAAAGTTGATATTGTAATCACTTGGCTAGATCTATTGTAACATAATTACAGAGAAAACCCTACCTAACTGACCACGTTCATTAGGCTGCCTTTCATCCTAAAAAGGCATCTCCGAAAATCCGTAATGGACTATGAACAGTTTGACTCCACATTCTCTAAGAAGCCATTGTCAAAACAGTTTCTGTCCATTCCTTGCATCTCAAACTCTGTTATTAAGACGTTTGCAGCATCAGTGAAGTTCCTATACATTTTTTTTCACATCGTAAATAATAGCTACAGTTAATAAAGCACGATTTCATTTGATCAGTTGTTACTGATCAATCACCAAAGCCTCATCCCAGACCCTTTTCTAAGCAAATTGCTTAGAAATGCCATTTTGTTTTTTAAAAACAATAATGGTGATAACTTGCACCAGTGCTGAAATCCATACTGTCATAATTCAAATCAACATCAAAAAATGTCCAGGTGATCAGCCATGGAAAGGAAGGTTTGGAGTAAAGCCAGGGGAAATATTGAAAGGCTCCCAGCTCTGGAGATGCTACCAGCTGATAACATAATTGAGAATGGCTTTTTGCCAAATGAAGTACACCAAGTATAGATGCCTCACAGTTCTTCGAAGTTTTTTTCTTTTTTAACCCTATTAGGTGTCAGTGTATGGGTCCATATGTTGCTCCAAGAGACTTCTACCTTTCTAGGGTTAACAGGAGTCTAGTACTTTCATTTTTTGTGATGGTTTTGTACCATAGTATAAGTTGCACTGGACTTCACTGTAACATGAAATGGAGAGGGCTGGGATTCTTTATTCATTAATTTGTTTTTTAATTGTTTGAACACGCTGTGGAATGATTGCATTTTGCAAGGATTTTAGAAGCAAATGTCTTGATTTTATACTCCTCCTGACCAGCAATGGTTACAGTCTGTGAGTGTAACCTCTGCTGGTACGGAGGCTGCCTTGTGCACCGAAGCCTGAAAGAATGGAAGTTTCCCAAATGGACTAGATGGAAGTATTCTTACTAACCCTAATGCACCTTCAGTCACGTGCACAGGCAAGAAACACCAGGACTGAGCCTAAGAAATGAATACTTTCCATCACATGGTATTTGGGGATTGAATTATAGAAACAATTTTTCTGATCTATGTAATGCATGGATTGCACAGAATGTTCAGTCTGCCAAATAGCTAAAAGCCCATTCTGTGACAAATTCTGAAATTTATTTTTTCTTTTTAATTTTTTGATAAAAATTTAACATCAAATGTCTAGGATTTTGTCTTACGAACATTTCTAAAAACCCAATTCTGATCCACTGAAATGGTTTGCTTCCGTTATAATGCATTGTTTTGTTTCAAAAATGTGCTAAAATTTTATTTTTAAAAGGTCAAAACATTGTAGTGTAATATAAAATATTGGCTATAACATACTGTCAAATACATCTGTCATAATGCTATTGAAATTAAATTTCAAGGGACAATAAAAACACAAACAAAAGTTAAGTCAAAGCAAAACTAATACCTGTGTCATAACGAAACATCCATGCATTATGGAAATGAGAAAGTTAGCAGGCAATCACTGCTGAAAATCACTGTCTATCACGATGAAGTTCTCCGTTTTAGGCAAAACGGCGTCTTTTGTTGGAACACTGTTCAAATAACAGGTTGTGGCGAGTTCCGCTTCAGCGCTCGTCGTGGGACAGAAACTACAAACCAAACCATTACTTTTAGGAAAACTGCCCTTGAACTGCCTGCTTGCAAAACTCGAATTGAAAGTAGGCAGGTGTGTGCCATCTCTGGAATATCACAGCCCCCTTTGTGTTTATTTTCCAGGTTTTGCAGCGAGCAGTTTTGTGTTCGCATTCTTTCTTTCTCCGGAAAGAAAGGAAAAGAGGACAGGAACAATGGTAAACTTTGAATCATATCCCTTATAAAGTAAAAGTCATCTTAGCTTTGTTTCATGCCATGCACAGAAATTATAAAGCAGCTGTGTCCCGCAGGCAAATCTTGGGGAACTCACACATAGTCATTTAATCTGTAGCCGCTATGGGAAGCAGATGTCAGGGAAGAACCATGGTTTCCCTTGTAGACAGTTGGTGGTCTATAGGAGGGAGCAGTCCTTCTTACGCTGCTGGGCTGCGTCTGGTAAGGTGTCTCGTTCCTGCGACACTGGCTTGATGTGCACAGCAGAGTGCCGCCGAGGATTGTCAAAGATGCAGAGACGAAGCCAAGGTAAAGAGCTTGACCTATCTCATACTTCATCCCGGTGGGGAGCATGGGGTTGTAGAAATCTGTAACTACGTTGTTAGTGGTCCAGGAAACAGGTACCAGGCAAACGAGACCAGCCAGGATGAAAATGATCCCCCCGGAGACTGCGATGGAGGCTTTGGCAGAAGTCCCCTTGGCACACTGCGTGCACTTCATACCGATGACAGCAATCACGCATGCCAGCACGGAAAGGACGCAGGAAATTACCATCATGGCACGGGCGGCTTGGAGGTCACGGGGCAGCGCCAGCTGGGAGTGGTGGACTTGGCACTGGTAGATGCCGGTGCTGTGCCAGACGCACTCCATCCAAAGCCCTTTCATATAAGCTACAGCTGTTATAATATTGGTGCCTACGTGTGCCGTTCGCCACCAGTGTGGAAGAATAGTAGCAATTAACGTCCCAATTAGGCCGAGCAGGCTTAGAGAGAAGCCAAGTAACTGAACAGCTGAACTTGCCATGTTAATGTTTGTCCTGCCTAGTTCTCTTAATAAAGCACCTCCACTTGAATTCCTTCGGAAAACACAGGCTTTTCTTGGAAGATATGCAGCTGTTTTACTTTGACACCTTCTGCTCTCCTAATAAAAGGTAATTGAGGAAAAAAGGAGTTAATTATTACCCAAATGCATTACCTCTCCAGCCAGTAAGGTGCATTCCAAGTAAAGTTAGTGCGATAATTAGCATAGTTATCGCTGTTAATCGTACTTTTGTGGAAGTAATGGGAAAGTAAGCTTCCCTCTTCACTTATATAAACAGTCTTCTGTTGCCCGCTGGGAAGAAAACTCAAGACAATTTATGAAATGGAAAAAAATATTTTAAATGCAAATATTCCTCTTCCCAGCAGACTATTCAAAAAAACAAACATGATTTCCTTTCTAAAGCAGAGAATTAGCCAGTGTTAACACTTGGAATGAATGAGATTTATAAAGTAGGGAACTGCAGGTTGCTTTACACGATGAAAACATTCCCAGAAGGTCATAGCAGGACTAGGAAAACAATAAGGGTGTATTTGCTCAAAGTAGGGAGCAAAGAGAGTGATTTAAAACCTGTGGAAGAGGATAACAAGTATTGGATTAAAGTCGCTTTCCTGACTTGCCAGTATTTCTTGAGGTTGAGTTTTAATAAAGGAACTCAAAGGGGAATAATTTTCATTAGCCTCTGTGGAGTTTCAGCTTATGATTTTAGGTTGCGGGCAAAATGACAGCATGTGAAACCAGATGTACATCGTGGAGCTTCTGAGGAGCAACACCTTCACAGTTTGGTCGTGTATAAATTCTAGCTGAAAAACAAGGAATAGTAACTCTTCCTTCTGTATAAATCGCAGATTAAGTGGTCTTTTCCAATGTCTGCCTTGCAAGGTCTGTTATACATCATGCGTTTTGTGTGTGGGCAGAAACCTGATATTTTAATATATAAAATAACTGTTGCATCAAAATCCAACTTGGAATTCAGGAACAGAAACAAATTTAGGCTCCAATTCTGCAAAGACCCATGCATGTGCTGAACGCATGTTCATAGAAGAAAGCATAAGTGTTTGCAGGACTGGGCCTTAGCCGGCAAAGGAAGGAAAACCATCTGGCCAAACTAATGAAGACCATTAGAACAACAAAATAATGCAGAGGGGGAAAAGTGAAAGCTGGTTTACATTCCCCTTATCTCACTAATGAGGCAGGAGTGCTGAGGTGTGCATCAGTGCCGTTACTTATCTTCAGACCACATCGTGGTATGCACTGATCTCTGCAAAACAGCAAGATGGGGCGTCTCTGCCCAAAACAACCAGAATCTGCCTTGGATGTTGTGCCAAAAAAAAAGGAAAAAAATTGAAAAGCACAGGGATTATATGGGCTAGGCAGGGCCACATCGCAGGCTGAGAGTCTTGTACTTGCGCATGTTCCTTCCCTTTTGTCTGGAGTGTGTCTGCTGTGCACAGACATAGGATGGGAAGGAATGCAATGTTGGACAGGATCTGCAGAGAAGTACCCAGCCCTCTGACTGGAAGGGAAGAGAAAAATGGCTTTGCTTTAGTGTGGCTAGTGGTAGGAAGGCATTTTCCTAATGTTAGGGCTTTCTGGCCTTTCAGACACTCTGTACATAATGTCTAAATGAAAATAATTTGGTTTATGTGGTTGTTTAAATAATTTGCCTAATTTGCAAGTTGTAAGACAAATGCAGAGGGTTTTCTATCAGAAATCATTGTTCCAGGTGGGTGCCATAGATGTCTCTCCATTTTGCCAGGGGAGATTAAGCTGCAGGTTTCTTTCTTTTTACCAGGTATCACAGAGTATTGCAATATGACAGGACACAGGTTAGGGCCAAGCACAACACAGGGGAGCACAGCAAAAGTAAGAAAATAGTTATCTCCAGCAGTACTGTACATTTGACTTCCACTCCCACCACATGCTGGGTAAGAGCTCTAGAAGTCCTCAACATGTATTTGCCTTCCAGATTATTTGGGTTTGGCTCATATATTAAGCACAAGGAAAATTAAGCAGTATTTTCCCTCTTTACATTACTGTTTTTTTTTCCTGTGAGGCATATCGTTGTTTTATCTAAGCATGCCACACACCTTAGAGAAATTATCCTGGTAATACCCCTCTAGGATCAGGGAGCTCTAGGCATGGCTTTGGGGCACAGCAGGAGGATGAGGGACCTACTCAGGTGACACAGGAAATCTGCAGCTGAACTGGAACTGCAGCTCAGGTCTCCCAAGCTTGAAACCCAGCACCACTTTTCACATCTCTGGTCTCTGCCTGGTCTGATAGTCCCCCACTCCCTTGGTATTTTCCCCTGTATATATTAAATGGAACCTGAGATTATACTCTATCCCATTACTCAGCCCGCACATTACATCCATATATTGCACACCATGCAGAAGAGTGCTCTCAGTTAGTCTCGTATGTTTGCAAATAGGCTTTCAAGGTCAGGCATCAGGCTTTGCAACTAATCCCAGGGAGAACAGGATATAAAAGGTAAATGTGATTTACACCACCAGTCACGGGAAATGGACTCCCAGTTTAATGGAGGTCAGAATACTGCGGGTCTTGGCAGCAGCTATTTTTAGATGTCATTAAGGGGTTATTTTTAAACATTAGCCATTAAGAGCCTTCTAATTTAAGAAACTGGTGTTAATTAGCCCCGCTTGCTTGGCGTCATGTTTTCCATGTGCCTTTCTCAGCAGATGCCAGCTGCCCCTGGTGCTCAGTAACACTTTAACCGCTGTGGACCCTCTCCGCTTGCAAGTGGCAAAACCAGCAGTAACTTAACACATTTATCTCCAAGAACATCAGCGGCCTTGTTAAAATGTCTCACCTTACAGCTTTGTTCCTAACGGGTTAGGCAAGGAACATGACCACCTCAGCGGGATCAGGTGAGCAGCTGGCTGGATGTTTCTCACGGGCTGACCTAGTTAAATGCAAGAATGAAAACAAGCCATTTTTTCTGCATGGATTGTGTTTGCTAATACTTTTTTTTAGAAAGCAAGGAAACCAGAAACAGCCTTTGTGGAGCAGTGAAGACAGCAGCTGTCTGGGGTAAAAAATGATGAAGATTGGTAAAATGGCTCCTTACTTCTAAGGGGAGACAGTAGTTTTACTGCCCAGTGCACATCTGCCAGAGAAGGCAGAGACAGCTTTCTCAAACCAAGCACACTGCTGAAACGGCTTGTCTCTGCCTTTGGCTTGTTCATCCAGGCACCCACATCTCAGCTGCTGTGGAGTATGTGAGATGCAAGCTGCTTCTTTCAGGTAAAGCCCCTTTTAGTTGTGGTGGTGTCTTTTTGCACGCCCTCCATCAGCAACACCAGCAACCTCCCAGGCTCTTGTGCAAGCCCATCATCTCAGATAAATCATTTTATCTTCATCCTCTTGGTGCAGCTTGGCCTGCACAGGTGAGAAACTTTGGAGCTGGCAGAAGACCTGGCCAGATAAGTGCTGTTAGTTTGCAGGCATACACAAGGTGATGGATCCCAGTGTCAAGGCCCCATAACTGGATCAAGAAAAGAGCAGGGCAGTGTGCATGCTTCGCCTTCATGAGCTTCAAAGCCCATCTAAGCATTGAGCTATTGTAAAATTATGGGAAGAACTCTGAAAAGAAACCATGAAACTTTTTAACTTCCTTGCTCTGTCAGCTCATGCCAGCTTTATTTTTATGAGCACAAGGGTTGGAAAGACAACTTTTCCATACAAATTTTAGTTTTGCCTGAAGCCTGTGTTGTACAGGAATGGCCACGGCTGGGATAAATCCTGGGTTGTGCTTTCCACTGGGCTATATCACAGCTGCATTAGGCTTGGGAGACATGGCTCCAAAGTAAGCTCCAAATAAACAGCAGAAACTGATGTCACTAATCTGGGTATTTACCCAGGATTAAATGACAGATGCATGTTTTACTGCTGTCTCTTTCATTGTTTCTCATTTTACTATTTCCCTACCCATATCAGTCTTTCCTTTTGTTTCTGCTTTTTCCAAGCCCTTTCTCCAGACCTATGAATTGCTTCCTCTCATGCAGACTGTGGCTGCGGTGCCTCTCATCCCCTGGGCCACAGACGGTTCTACCAGTGAATTTTAAACCAGTAATTTCGATATTTCTCTGTGCACCCTTACGAACCTACGTTTTCACTTCAGCCCATCAAATTCTGCACCACCTGTCTCAAAAACACCAAAAATCTGGCTGTTTCAGCCTCTGCATGGGGAACACAAAGTGGCATAATGTGGTGATGTCCTTTACAGATATCCTTACCAGCTTCAGACCAGTGGAGAGTCAGGCCTGAAGTACCCCCTGTTGTGGACCTCAGCCGAGCCAAGCCCTTAAGTATACACTCATTTTACATGCTTTCTTAATCTCTCACATCCTGAATGATTAAGGTCCATGTTTAAGCACCAGCTGGATCAGAGCTTTAAGGTGTGCTCAGGTAGTACATTTGCTGGGTGGCAAGTGAGGTTACCCGCTCTGACACTGTGAGTTCTGCTGTTTCCCCTCTCCAGGCCCTTACATTGCTAACTCCTGCTGAAACATTTTTTTATGGAAAAAAAATTAGCTGGCACTTTGCACTTGGTAAGAAGAGAGGCCTCCTTGTACGTGGGTGTGGGTAGGTAGATCTGAGGGGAAACAAGGCCTGCCAGGCTCACAGCAAAATTCTTCTTCTCGCCCACCTCTTTATTTTTTTTTAAAGAAGAGATTAGGAAATCAATAAAAGTTTGAAAGGCACATTGTATCCAACCCTGATCCTACACCTACTCCCACCCCCTCTCTGTGAAACAAGTCCTTGCGGCAAATGCTGACATTGATCACCGCAGTGCAGCTGCTGCTCTGCCAGATGTGCAGCAGGAGCCTTAACCCCTCCTCAGACCCACAAAGCCGCCAGGACTTTCCCCATACAGCACTACTGGGTTGTAACTGGCCTTATGCCACCTCGTTGTTTCCTTCTGCACGGACGGGATCCTTCTCACAAGCGCCATGGTGATCTGCCTGCACAGCTTTTCGGGTCTCCGTCTTTGCTATGGGTGCTGTCAGCCACCAGCAGTACTGCCGTTCATTTCAGGGCCTGTTCCTGCCTGAGACCAGTCATACATTCCCTCTACAGTAAAATGATCTCATTTTTAAAATACTTTTGAGTGGCCCCCACATTTTATTTTATCACAGAAGTATTTAACTTTTTTTGGTCTGTTACCTGCGGTTTTTCTAGAGGTGCAAACCAAAAGATTCATCTTCACCCTGAAATTACATAAAAGTCAATAGACCTGGAAAAACTAGACAGCCCACAACGAAAAAGGATCAGGTCAACATTTTGATCCCACATAATTTTACTCTCCAAGTTCTGAAGCTTTGTCACCTCAGTCCTCCAGATAGCCAGTGGCTGAGCTAGGTAACTTCAGAGAGACGTTTAGATCATCACTGAGATGAATCGCCTTCAAGGGCTGCTACCTACTTTTTGGGGTCTGTAGGGGCAGCTGGGAGAAGCAGGTCTCCCCACCGAGGTGCTCCAGGCAGTGCCTGATCCCAGGCCTCAGGGACAAGGACTGCAACACAAAGCAGTTTGCATGGTGTGAATAGACAACAGGGTTAAGGGATGAAGGGACACTAAACCAGAAATGGTATATTTTGTATATGCATATGTATATATTTCCAGACTTGTACATGTAGATATTTCCGAAACTGTTCATCCAGATTAGACCTTTCAAAAGAGGCTTGTGACTTCAAGCAGCTTGGGTGTTGGATGCTTAGCTTAAGAAAGCTTGAACGCTCAACTCTAGGGTAGTCAGATTTAAACTCTAAGAACTGGGAAACTTAAAATCATTTGTCACATCTGTAACTGGGTCTCAATGTCCAGCCATAAAATCTGTGGTACGGAAAAAAAGAATGAAACGACAAAATTGTCTGAGCACTAAACTGTGATTATATTAAAATGATTGATGTATTCAGACAGAGAGATATATACTTATAACAACTTGGCTGGCACGTGAACAAAAGCTCTTGTGCTTGGACCACTTGCAGCTCACATGATCTCATTTTTTACTGATTGTAGCCAAGGTTATTCGTTTTGAAAGATAATAAACATCCACGATGTGGTAGGGTCTCCTCTGTGCAGTATAACATAGGGGAGGATATGATGAATGGTACATTTATAGCGTACTCTACGTGCAGTGTGGCTACTTAATTCTGCCCTTTATTTATAGTATTAATGTCTTAAAAGAGCATTGCAGCAAATACACACTACAAACCTTCATTTCTTTTCAGAAAGTCAACCCTTTCACTGAAATTGATTTACTGAACCTAGGAGGTGTTTGTTTGTGATGCTGCTAGATGAGTCAGCTTAACATGCTAGAAATAACGGTCTCCTTTCTTACATGTTGACTGTGGCTTTGGAATAAGCTCTGCGAGTTTTTAGTACCTGTCTGGGTAATCTTAATTTGGATCCATCTGGAAACGCACAAACATGAAGTACTGTATATGTACATGATAAAACAGCCCTTTTTCCTTTAGAGCCCATCCCTTGTTCAGGCTAGAGGAATGGGCAGGGAGATGAACAAGGCCGCTGTCAGGGATATTTTATCCACATTATTCCCAAAGCTCCTGAGGAGTGTTGGGCAAGTCACAGGTGCCAGTTTCCATTTTCAGAGGGTACCAAACATGACAAGCATAACAATTAAGAAATTCAGTGGGAGACGGGTCAAGGTAATGTGCTATGAAATACTCAGTACTATGAAAATCAGGTACATGGTTCCACTTGCCAAACACTAAACATTGGGTGACACTTCTGATCATTTTGGTTTTTCATCTCCACATGAAAAATTGAAATAATTTCAACTGAGGGTAAATTCATCAGTGTTTAAAACACTGATGTTTTACAGTGAGACCACAAAGCCATCACTGTAAACTTAGTATAGCATTTTATTGTAAGCTAGTATACAGGGAAAAGGCAAGATAAGAGTTTATCTCACTATTTGTGTGGTATCGGTATGCAAACAAATATGTGCAAAATAAGGAGACGTGGGAACCGAAACTCTAATTGTTTGTGTACCGGTGTCTTTGTGGACCCTTTTCTTCCAGAATAAAAGTAGCCAAACCAACATCAGAAACTCCTCCTGCAGCCTCGTGTTGGAAACAACCATATCCATTTTTGGAACATGATCTGCTGGAACCAGGGGAAGTCTGTGCGTAGGCTGGCCTTTTATCAAGCCCTCAGATTAAAAGGCCACCACATCTGCAGAAAGGGTTGAGGCCAGAATGACGCAGAACTTACGGGGGGCTCTGTGCCCTGGAGGATTCCTGTCTGCAAGTGTGAGCTGGTAAATTAATCGCTGCCCAGTCAGATTACGAAAGCCTAACAGCTAAATCAGAGTATTTATCACCCCGGAATACCGTGAGATGATGGAGCTATTTTAGACCAGAGGTCAGAAGCCTTTGGGCCAGGCTCTCAGCTAGCATAAATCCATGCACCATCACTCAGTGAAGAGAATGGAGCTACACCAATTTACACCAACACAGTATTTGGCTTCTGGGAGCTTGGGAGACAGAGGTTCTGAGCTCTGTTCCACCGTTCGTATGCGTGCAGCTTGCTGGCTACCTATTGTATCTGAGTTATTATAATTTATGACCAGAGACCATTGTGCTTGCACAGCCTGCCAGTTGCACAAGTACTTCCCTCCAGATTATTCTTGGGTGATTTTGCCCAGTCAGTTTTTAAATGTCTCAAGCCTTGCAGTTTCTAACATTTCCTGTGGTGGACTGTTCTACAGTCTGCTACACTTCACAGTTCAGAAATACACCCTGAGAGCCAAACTAAATTCTCCTACTCCTTTTCCCAGCCATATTTCCTTGAATCAGCCTAAAAAAATTACCTCGTTAATGTGTATACCCTGCAAATACCTATTAAGAGTTATCATACCTTTTTTATTACCCGTGTCTCACCTGGGCTATCTCCCTCTTCCCCTTCTGCCCCCTGCTTTCGTGCTATTTACATTACTTAATAGTGCTTAAAATAGTTTTCAGCCCAATTTAATTTCATCTTTGTTGCAAAGCTCTGTGATGTATTGCGCTTTATGCCCTCTTTGTCCCTTCAGCCGTTACATAGACTGATCTCAGAAAGGGATCGTGCTACTCAGACTGGTACCGACCCTCCCATTGCACAATCTTTGTGTTTGTTGCTTCTGGTCAGCGCTATCATATGATGCAGGTAGTTTCAGAAACTCCTTCCTACTAGTTGAAGCATTACTTTGTTAAAGACTGAAATAAAATTTACTGGGTTGCTGGTAGCATAACCTGCTAGGTGTCTGCATCTTCCTCTCATTCCCAGGAGTGCTGATGGCTTTCCAGAGGCGATGGCTGGCAGCATAGCCAGCCCTACCCTCCCAGCCACCCACCTCTGGTCTCAGTCCCAGGGGCGTTAGCAGTCCCACACGGAGAGGCCGGTACTCTCTTGTTGAAAGATCTGAAGGAGAAAATATGCACCTTCGCAAAACCTGAAATAAGATCTGGGCTGCCATGCTTCACTCAGCAGCCACAAAGCAGAGGGAGGAGGGGGAAGGGGAAGGCCATTTACTGGATCTGAGCTAAGCTGCCCGGAGTCAGCGGGATGTCTCCCTGTGATTTCCATGCACACGTACTCAGGGCACCCTTTGTCTCTCCCTTCTGCCCCCCTCTTGGCCTGGCAAGCTTTCATCCCAATCACCCACAGCTGCATGGGCATTCGCAGTCCATTAATGTTTTTTATTTTATTTGTTTGCCTTTTGTGTTCCCATGTCTCTGACAGGAAGACTCCCAGACAGAAGTACGGGCAATCTCTGAGCAGCACATCCTGTATGCGCTATATGTGTCTGTTGCACAAACTGCACCTAGCCTGAATAGACGGCCAGCACAAGGGACTGATGGCACCTGTGCTGCCGAGGGCATTCACGTGCACATGGTGCCCCTTGCCCAGGTTTTGCAGACCCCAGGGTTGTGGCTGGCAATGCTGCTGTGAGTACACATCTGGACCGACTTTCAGCAGCCCCAGATCAACAGCCAAACATCCCCTTTCTTGCTTACACAACATTTGGGTCCACTGAAGACATATCTGAGAAGAGATTTGAACTTGCTCGTGTCGGTGTAAATGGAGAGCAGCTCCCCCAGAGTCCATCCCATAAGGGGATGATACATTGGAATCAAACCCAATACAAAGATCTTCTTCTCCCCTAGGTGTTTGCCTTTGGGCTTGTGACACACTCGTGGAGATGCTATGTAAAGCTTTAGGGCCTCACAATTGCACGCCTTAATGGGGGACATATTTTATTTACAAGATGGCTTAGTTCCAATAATGAACAAGCTGACAGCTGAGTAACAGAGACCTCAAGATGCTTATGACTTCCTGCACAACACCCATGGCACTAAATGTAATGTAAAAATCAGTGGAAGCACTGAGTTCAAAGTGTCATCTTTCCTTTCAGCTGAGCATGTGTGGGACTCTTCACTGCCACACTTTGACCTGTGTTTGCTTTGATAGCTATGTCTTTGGTCATGTGTGAAATTCTCCCCGCATCCTTGACACTTTCAGTTATCTTTCAGGACAACGTCAGAATAAATAAGACCGTTGGCCACAAACTCATTCGTCTTTCCTGTAGCTCTCCGAGAGTGCTGTAATTATTTAACTTCTTAAAACTTTCACACTCTTACAACTCTCATAAAGTAGTTATTTAACTCTTGATATTTTCTCCCCAGCTGTGATGATTTAGTCTAGCCTGGGTTTTGAAAGACTCAGCCAAGAAAATCCCAGAGCGCAATACAGCTCATTTATAAGGATCAGTGTTTCTGCAATACCAAGCCTGCACTGCACTCTACATCTGTCTTATCTAAACACTACCATCACACTGTATTTAGGTTTTCACGGTAAGTTAAACCACGACACATAGATTTGAGAAAGGTATACATATGGCCTGGAAAGATCATTCTGTATTTTAAACATTTTGTGGAACAGGTTCATATTATTAATTCAGGTAGAGCACATTTGTTTTGGGAGGTTTAGTCCCCTTGCCAGCAAGGGGGAAGCACTGCGGTCTCTTTACCACAGAATTTCTTACTTCTCAAAAAATACCCAAAAATTAAGTCAGTTCCCTAACTGTATAAATCATAGACTTTCATAAACATTAATCTCTTCTGATGTGAGAATTGTGTTATAACACAGGTGAAATTCCCCTTTTTTCCCAGTGGTGACTTTCACCCATAACCGAGGAAAGAGCCACGATAACTCAGCAACACAACAGTGACATTTCATATTTCAAAATCAAGCCCTCTGAATTCCAAGGCCAGGAAATTCTTATGGTTAAGATGCCTCTTACAGACATTAAATACCCAATATAGTTTATGCTGCTTATTAATGGTCAACAAGAATACTTTAAAATTTATATTTAACACAGAAATTGCAAGTATAAGCTTCTCCCGCTACATATATTTGCTATTGCTGAGCTAACATTGAAAGACACGTACTAACTTTTTAAATTTCCTGACTTTTATGATTACTCAATTTTGCAACCTTAACATTATTTTGAAACTAGGATTGTGTAAAATTTTCCCCAAGAGACTAAGAAAACTATGTGCTTTTGAAACGTTGCCTTTCTGTAGCTAATTTCCCTGGTTTTGTTGCGGGCTTTTTTTCCCCCCAACTGAAATTCTCATAGACAGGAGCAGAATTGCAGGACCTCAGAAATAATCAAGAGTGTTTCTAGTACCCTGGTGCCTTACCTTTTCTGTATTTGCTGGGTGTTCGTTCTAAGGTGCAGGTGTACATCTGCTATGGATCACAGCCCTGTCCAGGAAAGCACTTGACATCACTAGAACCACTCACATGCCTAAGGTGAAGTACTTGCTTAAGTGCTTTCCTGGATTGGGGAATATCTTCAGAGATATTGAAACTTGAAAGGAAACAGAATTTAATTTTCCTATCGATGCATGTGGGATTTAAACAGGTGATGAATTACATCTAATGGCTGCTAGTGTGCATATTCCCTGAACATGAGTGGGAAATTAATCCTTTCTGTCTATACGGAATCATAAAGTAGCATAATAAGTATGAGAAACTGTGTTCAGTTAAAACAAAACACAGGTCAGTCTCGGTTTGTATCCAGATTGCTTTGCATCTCAAGAAATTTTTTCTGTGCCCACTGCTGGCTGCTCTTCTGGGGTGAGCAGATGGTGGGAGCTCTTTTATTAGCTGGTCTTTTTAGGTGAAAATTCTCCCCTTGTGGGGAGCTTAGCAGACCTGTACAATATTTAAACCCACTTAAACAAGATTAAGCAGTGTCTGAAGGCTAATACTGGCTCTCCACAATGAGATGGCTTTTAACCCCTCATAAACTGAACATGAAACCTGAAAGCAAAGGAAGGGCAGTGTCCTTCAGTCCAGCTTGGATGGACCACAACACAGTGCAGTGCCAGTAGGCACCTGCTTCTCACACGGTACGCCATCCTCTTCCCTTTGCAGCAAGAAGGGACTGGACACTCTACGCCTGTCTGTGATGAACTGCTTTATTATTAACCTTAAATGACACATGGTTCCACACTTAAAGCAGTTGTGTTAACCACAGGAAGTCACCTACACAAGTATGACTAAGAGTTGCAATGGAAAACCAATATCTTTTTAAACAACGGCAAATCGTTTGTGTTACAAAGCGCACAAAACCTTGCGGAAGCAAAGGTCTTCCAAGGGATCAGCGTCATACAGGAGAAAATTATTCACGATGCTGGTAGCCTGGTTTACAAAAATATATACAACGATGGGGGCATTTAATTTGGAAAGTACTGGGTGTTGCAGGTTTCTTTCCTTTGAATATGTGTCTCCCTAAACCATGTGCCAGCATCTTTTCCTGTGCTGATGAATGTAGGTAGTTTAGGTGCTGAAAGGAACAGGAGACACTTTTACTGTGTTCCAAAGAATGGGAAATACCATTTCATAGGTTTATTTTTCATTCATTTAGGTGCCGTCCGGTTGACTGCTGCAGATGCCTCTGTAAATATCTGCAAAGGAGGGACCTTTCGGGAACTAGAGGCTGCTGATATACTGTGCCCAGCTGCCGGAGTCAATAGAAATAGACCCGATGTTCCATATCTGTTTTCATTTCTTTCTAGCTCCAGTGTAGCTGCAGATTTTTTCCATGGCTCAGAGGTGCACTGTGCCAGCAGCAAATCTGGGTGAGCCGCAACCCACAACAAGCCCTGTCTTGAGTGGACTGGAAGGTCTGCAACGGGAGCACGCCGTGGCTGGGATCCTCCTGTCCTTGGTAGCAGCAGTGCCCTCTCTGCTCTCCCCCACAGCTGGCTGTGCTTCAGGAGGCAGCGGAGGTGACTCTCCACGGACTCCCGGGGCGGAAGACAAACGTCCCGCACTCCAGGTGCCGGCGGGCTGGCTACTGAGAAGCCTGGGGCACTGGCAGCTCCTTAAGGCAAGGGCAGTAAAAGCTCTACACGGCCCTGGGATGACATGAGAGAGTCAGCTAGAGTACAGAATGCTTTTTTTCCATTTTGCCAAGCTAGAAGATTTGAAGACTTCTTCCTTTAGTTTTAAAGGGAAAAAACAAAGCAACAACTCCTCTCTCTTTCTCCAGTTTCTCCCTGCCCCACAAAATGAAGGCGTTGTTTCCTTGCAGTATAACCCAGCATGGAGCATGTTTTCCTATGATAGAGGTTATTTATTTGCAGTATCAGCTATTACAGTGACTCAAGAATTTGGCCATTACAGCATCATTGTCTTATTAGTATTATTATTACTGGTCTCTTACTACTATTTCCATGGTGGCAATATACTTTTCAGAGGCAGCCACGTCTTCCGAGGACTTTATCAGTGCCCATTACAGAGATGGAAAAAGCTACACGTTGGTCTGACTGAGACTAATGCAGCAATTAACCCACCGGTGCTTCCTTGATGCAGCGATTTGTAATGATGAAAGCTCCAGACCTGCTGGCTCCAAGGAGTTACTTTTACTGTATCAACTTTTCACATGTAATAAAAGTATAGCCACATGAGAAAGTGAACTTATCTGTGTAACCCCAGGTTTCAGAGAGCAAAAGACTTCTAAACCATGTGATGTGATGTGATGTGATTAGGAGAAATAAGGAAATTAAATCACTTAATGGGCATGTCCAGTGTATAGAAGGAATCAACAAATAGTTCCCAGGAGTTATCAAGGGCTGTTTAATGCTTTTTGGACCTAAACTATCTAATCCCTGCTCTTTCTGTTTTATTTGTCTTCCATTCTACCATGTATTGCTGGAATATCATGCATCCTGTGAAGATCACAGCAGCTGCTCGGTCCCAGGGTGCAAGGTATAGTAAAAGGGTCAAGTTTTCTTTACATTACGTATCAGATTCTCCATGAGAACTCTCTGGCTCTCCACAACTGCTTTAAAGCCTTATTAAGGATACAGATGTAAGTCTGTTTCCACACACACAAAGTTACCTGCCTTTTCCCAGGGCTTAATATATGCTATGGAATACTCATCCTCCAGGATCGCCCAGTAGCAGTAGTTCATCTGGATGATGATAGATAAAGCAGTGCAATGCAGTGGGCTGTTCAGCTGGTAAATCATTTTAAAAAGTAGTTATTGCAAAAGAGAAAGGAGGTAACAAAAGCCTACAGGCCCTCTTGGTGACATCTGTGTGACCTTGCTGTGACTAATACCTGAATCTGTCCCTCGATGTTTTCTGTCTTACCCACCTGGGTTTCTTTCACTACACAAACGGGACAAATAAACAAAGGTAGAAAACTGTCAGTCCTGAATTCAGCACCCACTGAAGCTACCATGCACTTGGATCAGTCCTGGGCCAAGATTGTAATTCTGGGTGGTGTCAAATTATTCTCTCACCACTGTTGATAACGATAAGCTCTCAGAGGCCATGATCAGTAGGGTGAATGCCAGCTGACCTCAGCTGATGAAAGACTCAGAGACGAAAAAAATGATAGACATAATTTGGGCTAGCAGATTATTTTAATACAAGGCAGTGTCCAGTAACACTAGTGTTGAGCCCTTTTTGTTTGGTGATGTCTACCTGAGCTGAGGAAGGTATGCCAGCAACCAGCAGTGCATGTTAACTTATGCCTCTGAATCCCTGTCACGGAGGTAGGACCCTTTCATTGCAACATCTTCATTTTGACCATTAATAGCACCCTATATTCAGCCAGGAGGATGGTCTGTCTACTGATACTTATCATTGCTGGAAAAAGTCCAAATACTTTTATGTGGGCAAAAGTCCTACTTTTTTCAGTGGAAGTTGAGCCGGGTAAAGAAAGCTGAGGAGGGCTTCAGGCTTTGCCCCATTCTCTTGAAGATCAAAAGAGATTATCTGTGGAATGGACAAAGTTTTACCACATACTGCAAACACCCTGTCTAATTTTCATCAGCCTGATTTCTGAAGTCAAGATATCCCTACACCTATTAATTCTGTGTGCCATCAATATGTCTGGTGATGGGATCACAACAAATCCTATGTCTGAAGACGTCTAACTTGGGAGACTTGGTTATGGTTTAGATCCATTTTATAGCTAAGTGTGTCTCTCAATATACAGCAGCCTCTTTGTGCAACTTTTTTTTCTCATTCTTTGGC
This sequence comes from Phalacrocorax aristotelis, assembly GCF_949628215.1. Taxonomy (NCBI): domain Eukaryota; kingdom Metazoa; phylum Chordata; class Aves; order Suliformes; family Phalacrocoracidae; genus Phalacrocorax; species Phalacrocorax aristotelis. The sequence continues at coordinate 101,378,260 of NC_134276.1, read as the reverse complement.
TCAATAACTGTATTTTATGTAGGAATGTAAAAAATTGTATTGAGTTAGATCAAAGATCCATCCGCTTCTATAGTCTGTCCCAACAGTGCCAATAGCTGACGTTTAGGAAAAAGAGTCAAAACAGGAGAAGCATATATACATTGCTTTTCCAGAATATTGTCCCTGCTAGCTGATGTTCAAAGATTTCTTGACCCTGAAATGTTATCTGTTTCACCTTAATGACTTTTTCTTTCATTTTTTTGTCCAATTACTTTTTGAACCCATGCAAGCGCTTAATATCAAGTGTCCTGCAACAGAAGGTAAAACATCCCTTTTTCTTAACGTTTTGAACCTGCTATATCCTAGTTTCATTGTATGTCCTTTTCTTCCTATATTAGGATAGTCATTCCCTAATTAACGTCTCTGTGCTGCTCATGACCTTGTAATATAGATGCAGCTGTGAGGACAATCCAAAACCACAGAGTTCAGATCTACATGGTATCAGGAGATATAAAATGGTTTGGCTTTTCACAGTGAAGCTGCATTTCCACCTATTTTCGTTTTCCACCATTTTCCACCTATGTAACCTGCAGTTCTCAGCATAATAAAACATAACAAGCAAGAGATCTTGGCAAACAGAGGTAAGTTATTTAATACCTGTTGAGAATCTGTCCCCATATGTTTAATAAATGTTTTCATTCAATAAATGTATACTCAGCTTTACGAAACACGGAAAACTACAGGTTTTTTGCATCAAGTGCCAAGACAATAATAATCTAGCAAGTAACTGTTTACTCAAACTAGTAAAAGGTCAGTGAAGGCAAGAACCACCGTTACCACTATAATAATAATTATTTGCTGGTGACCATCAGTCTTCTGTGAAAATTTCAGGAGCCTCTGGTATTTTTCAGTTTTTGCTAAGTGCCAGGTGACTCAGGGTCCAGCTCTGCTGCTCTTTCTCAAACTGAGTTTTATCTGATTGCAAATTAGCCTCAAAAGACTTGAGTCAAAGCGAAAATGGACTCATGCTGAGGAACAGCAGCAGAATCTGATCCTGTGTTGCTGGTCTCTAAATGATTTTTGAGTAGCTGGCACCAAGGTTTTACATATATCTTTAAAATACTGGAGGTCTGGGTTTATTACCAAACGTTGTTTTAAAAAAGAAGTATGTTATTTCTATTAGACGCTGTTTGTAAAAACTACATATTCTTAGGCTGAATAGTGCAACTCCTAAAACAAAAAGTAAATTACAAATTCAGACTTCTGCAATTGTGTAACTTCCACCGAGAAAATAACCCTGAAACTTCACCAGCCACATCTGTGTATATCACCATTCGATTATCATTATTTTACTAGACTCCAAGTTATTTTGCCTTACACCCAATGGTCCAGGGGAAGAAAAGTCCTTATTGACAATCAGTGATATGGGGAAAAAGTTAAATGAATAAAATAAAAATTATCTGACAATAATTACATTTGCAAGGCCTGCTTCTGGGCACACCATGAAAGCAATCAGAACGTCAAACCTCTATTATTATACCACTCTATTTCAGCTGTAGAACAATCCACTTTGGTCCTGGGAGTACCAGATGTTGAAATCACTTTCCAGGAAAAAATATGCTAAAATATGCTAAAAGCAAAACTCAAAAAGGATGTTGCTTGAGTAGATTTTCATTACCATGGAGCTCCTTCTCAGAGAGGAACTGCAGAGAGAGGCACACCTGTGAAAGAGTAAAACAAACCTCTCCATACCCTTGGCTGCCTTCAGGACGCAAACCCAGAGAGACTCATACGCAGAAAATGTTATACTTGCTGCCAGTATAAATCAGAATAGATCAACAAAATGGCACCATTTTTTAACCAGCTAAACAAAATGAATATACACTTGAGGATGAAGAGACCAAAATTTAAGCAAGGCTAACGGTGTAGCAGGCACCGTCACTCATAAGTTGTTGAGTACCTGCTGAAGTCAGTGGGAGTCAGGCATATCGGGCACTTTCTGGGTACTAAAGGAGAGGCCACTACACTAGGGCCTTTCTTTCATTCCCTCTCTGAGCAGATAAGAAAAATTACCACCAACTTTCCAGGAGCAAATAATCTGGCAAACCTGCGGTTGGCCGAGACTCAATTTTCCCTCCTAGCTGGGTCCCCCGGCTAGGGGGAGCTGGTTGCAAATCTCTCCATTGCAGTCAGCAGCATGGAAGAGCTCTCACCCACAGGACTGTGCACACAGAATCTGTAATGGCTCACTGAGTGACATGTGATTTGTAGCTCACTTCCAGGTCCTCGGGCAAGGGGTAATAGATCAGTAAAAGCTTTTACCATTGTTTGTTTGGGAATATAAAATTTTCAGTATTATTAGTTTTAAAGATTATATTGTCAGGTGAGCAGAAATAGGTTTTGATAGGCACATACTAAATGGATGCTAGATAACATGTCTGGGGGGCTCCCTGCCCTGCAGTGAAAAGGAAAGGCTGTGTAGGTCAGGCTGGGCACACAGGTTGTGTGAACACAGGGGTATGTACCTACTCCCCCAGCCCAAGGAGGACTGAGGCACATTTGCTGTAGGGAAGCTGTTCTGTGTTCACCTCAGTGAGCACAATAATATTTACTCACTACCTGCCTACAGCCAATCCTTGATCTCAAAGAGATTTACAGAAGAAGGTAGATAGTATGACCCATGTCATACAAAAGGAGAAATGGGAGTACAGGGTTGTTTGGTCACACAGCAGATTGGGCGGAGCGGTTGGAACAGATTCCCATATTTCCCATTTCCTGTGGAGGAAACTTCTCCAGACAGAGCTAAGATCCCTTCTGAGAGCATGAATTTAAGCCCAAATCTCCTTAGTCACACCCTAGCAGCAAGTCTTCAGGACAGACTCCATGATGTGGTCTCAAAGATGAGCAAAGTGAGTGAATATGAGGAAAGCAAGGCTTTGTGCTGTGACAGTGACTGCTCATTGCAGCCTCATTTTGAGACTGTGGCTGCATCTTTCACTATCTGGGAAGCCTACCAAAAAAGAATTACAGTGATTGAAAAATGTGGCCAAGAGAGCAAGCACTGCTTTTGCAGGGTAGTTGCAAAGTTAATAAGGGTGCATACAGCATTTGCAAATTTTACAGACATTAAAAAAAAAAGGAAAAGAAAATACACGCAACACGAATACATACTAATCGCCCTACTCATTTTCTTTGACTCTACATTACCTGTCTTTTCAACATGGGAGGCCTTCTGAACCCAGAGAGGGATATCATTTGAATCTCCACCACAAGAGCTCAGCTGTAGGATATGAGGATGTTGATGATAAGATATTCCATGCTCAGTATGGTCTGAGCAAAAAGCCTCAAAAAGTACTCTGTAATTCCAGAAATAGGCCAGATTTCAACTTCAGCAGTACTGCCTTGCAGTGACTCTCAACTGTCTTGAGTGATGACTGTTTTCATAAGTGCCAAAACCTATGTAAGGCCCATTTCAGAATAAAACTGCCAACAACAATCTGCAATCAACAATTTGAAAAGCTGCTGATATGTGCTGCATTGTCAAGGATCAATGACATGCAGCCCATAGGAGTTGGCAGGACCTCAACAGCAAGCAAGAGGTTTATGCTGGCACTAGAAGAAAGCCAGCTGGTGGGAGTGACCCAGCCCAGAGAAACAGGTGCCTTTTCTAGAATGGAGCAATCTGACACCAGGGGCTGACCATATACACCATCTCAGAGGTCTCACAATACATATACTTAGGCAAAGTAATGCCTATGCCTCTTGATTTTCTCTCAGACCTTTAGCTGTGAAATTCTTCAGTCTCGTCACCCTCCTCCTATTTGTTGGCTATGTCAAATCATGAACCAGGACAAGACCTGGTGAGTTATAGGCCAACACTATCCCAGCAGCCTGAGCCCCCCTCTTTCCCGTGCCCTGGCAACACTTTTCCTAGCAGTCTGCAGTCTGAAGAAAGTTGAAAACCAGATGCAAGGAAGTCTCTTCTGCAGAATAAGTGGGAGAAAGCAACTGGGTGTAGCAAAAAGGGAGAAACCAACAGGTCTGCAGGAGCTGCGGTTTCATCTCTGTTGGAAGGACTGGCCCTCCTGCAGCTAAGATGGATGTGGACCTAAGGTTCCCATTGCTCTTTCTGTTTCAGGAAACCAAAATAACAACAGGAACACCTAATTTCATCTGAAACTAGCCAGGAAATTGTGCCCCTCACATTTGGATGTGGAACTTGGCTGAGCAAACCATGCTTTCATCACCTGCAAGTTAGACTATTGCAAGCAATATGTTCTCAAGCTGAAGTTAACCACAAAAAGGCACTCAGAACCTGTAACTAGTTCATGAGACATGTCTCTTGAGTCGGACATGCCAAAGAAAGCACTTCACACCAGTGCTCTGCACTCCCTCTGGACTCCTGGTCCAGCTAAACAACTGGCTTCAAGGATCTTGTCTTTCAGCTGTAAAATCTTGAAATGGCCCAGGCATGGCTCACAGTCCATCTTTCTTCCTTCTTCCTCTCGCTATGATCGGTAGGGACAACAGTTAACCTTTTCCAAAGCACCAAAAGAGGTTTAGGAGCCTTTATCTTTTTACATTGCTGTTGCTTAAGCTCCTACATCTCTTGTTCACTTCTGAAAATTTTGTACACACAAGGATTCTGAGAGTCTAAAATGCACAGGTCTTATGTGTAGAGAACAGGCATTCCCAGTTGCCAGACTCAGCTTCAAAGAGGAATGTGGTTTAATTAACTGCAAGAACTTAGTATCCCATCTCCCCGTGATATACTTGGCATCAGAAACCAGGTGATAGGCACTTTCCATGAGAAGACATAAAGTAAATGAAACCTCCTCCATCCTCGTAAAGCTCAGGGAAGATGACAGGTTGTTGATTAGATTCTCCTTGGAGCTGACTCACAGCCCCACTGTGGAGGGTTCAGTAGTTTACTTGGCTTCTCTGCTTCATGCTGAGAGAAAAAACAAAAAGTCCTTTGTGCATGGAAGTATCCCAGAAGACAGGGGATAACTTTTTCCAAAACAGTTCAGTACTGTAGGAGCTACATCCTTTCCATAATAGTCCATACCACAGGATTCAGCAGAAATATTCAGTGTGCCTCTTGCTGTATATTTAAGCAGCAAATACTCCATAAAAACTCCAGTACACACATTCTATTCCTGTTTGCCTTAAATTCAAGCTTTAATTTTCCTTTTTTAATTATCTAGAGATTCAGCTGAAGGAGATGTGAATAGGCACACAGAAAGGTACACAACTCTTCATATTGAGAAGAAGTGATGAAAAGAAAATAAAGCTCCTTGTACATGAGGACTGTAAACACAGATATGAAGAAAACAGTGCTGGGATAAGGAATAATGAATGCTACTGTATTGGGAGTGAAAAGTGAATGCAATAAGGCATGCAGAGTCCTTGCCACAAGGAAAGAATGAAGTACCTGAAGCAGAGAGGCAGGGAAGGGAAATATGCAGTGATACAGGGGATGGAGGGCAAGAGGTCAAGATGTGTGAAACACATTTGGCCTGCAAAGATGTTCTCTCTCCCATGGTTCCTTTTTGTAGTTGTTCCCCATGACTCACATATTTCTTTTTGCATCTCTCTCAGGGTTTTCTTCCTCATATAACATGCTGAATTTGAAACATCTTGAAAACCAACAGAGACAAAATATCATCATTGCCATGGCTCAAACTGAGTAGAGAGAAATGTAAAGGACAGACTTAAAAATCAATAGGATATGTTTCCAGGGGTCCCTGTCAGAAAGGTGTTTTGATTAGGCACTTGTATGAACCTGAAGAATGGGGTTTTACCATCCTGCAAAATGGCAAGGAAGAAAGAGTAAGTGCTAACCTCTCTTAGATAAGGCTGGTGTGGTAGAAAAATATAAAAGCCAGTGTATTCCTCCTGCTGCGTAACCGTTGTCTTCTGATTTTATACTGTCGCTTTCTTAACAACTTGTTCAAAAAGCCTTTCAAGGATCTTTAAACATGGTTTGGATCTAAGCAATTAATTTTTTTTGAGAGTCAAGTCTTCTTGTCTTACTCATGTGAATAGTCAAAGGGACCCACCCTGCAGTCCAAGAAAACAGAGTTTATGCTTTAATGTAAGCCCTGTGACTGATTGAACTGACCTGCATTTCATACACTGCATGTTGCCACGTTCCACATTTGTCCTAAACCCATATTTTGCAGTCCATTCGAAAAACTGATTTTAATTCAACAAGGAGCAGGCAAAATGTCTTCTACCATGTTTATTGTTACTGACTGATACTTCATTATAAAAACAGCAAACTGAAACTAGTTCAGTAACGTAGCGAAAGCTGGGACCTTCTGGGTGGGTTTCCCATCAGCGAGTGCGCATTGATGTTGCAGAGGTGAGCAGAGCTGCCTTACAAGCAGTTGACGCACGTTCAGTTCCCAGCTGGTGGAAACTCATAGTACCTTTCTTGTAGTTACTCTGTTACTACAAAGTTTAGCTTTCGGGGAGGGGGGTGTGAGATGGTGGTGGGAGGGCAGCCAGTGGCACGAACCTAAGTATTTTCTTTCTACAGCTCATTTCATATAAGCTGTGACTTTTTGTGACTAGAAATGGTTACAAACAGATTACAGGCAATTCTGTTGTAGGAAATTAAGCCCAAATACCAAGTTAGGTCTGTGTGGATCTGCCCAACATTTAACTCAAGAGACTGAGGCAGAAGACATGACTCATTGCGTTTTGAAAGAGCTCTCCCAAAGGACAACTACATCACAAAACTAAAAACTGCAAGAGATTTTCTTTAAAGTCAGTGCAGAGCTGGTACACTAATCCAAAGAACTTACAAAACTAAGTGAAACAGCAGTATACTGTGAATTCTCCCATAAAAAAGCTACTCACTGCAAGGATGGGCAGAATCTCACCTGGTAAAAAGAGGTACGAATCCTGTGGCTTCATAATGAACATCACTTTAAATACAATGACCAGAAAATATTATTACAGTTATAAAATATGCCTCAGTGCCAACAAAACAAAAATGCCAGGCTTCAGGCTGCAATAGGCACAGTACACCACTGCATATGTCTAAGGACTAGAGCACAAACTGGAGTCTGCTGGACGCACACCAGTAGAGGGTAATAGAAGTCATCTGTGTCAAGTGAGGTTCCAGCAGCAGCTTTTTCATATTGTCTGTTTTTGCTGAAGCCAACAGGAAAGGTGCAGTTGCCTTCAGCATCTAATTTTCTTGTTCAGAACAGCTTTGGAAAGCTCCACTTCTCAACAACTGGCATTTGTACGGCACCCAAAAACAAGCCATGGGAAAGAGCACTGGGCAATTTGCTATGAGGCCTGCCTCTCTATCTGACTTAATGGATAGCAAAAGGAAAATGTTCCAGCTGAATAATATTTAACATCATTCTGGGTTTTGTGCGACTAGTAGCAATACTTTGTTGGTTATTGAGTATTGCAGATGGAGGCTTCGAGCCAGTTCTTTATAAACAGCTTATTCTAGCAGCATGGTGTTGATAAGTAGTACTAACATGGGAATCTTTACAAGAATGCTAAAACTCACAGCCTGGGATTGAATTCATGTCCTCAAACACTGTAAGTGAATCCTCCTATATAATAAGGGCTTTTATAAATCACCTTCTTCCTCTTGGGAAAAGGAGGAATATGAGAAAACCCTTAAATACCACCACTGCTAAGCACATACTTCAGTTTGCTTTCCAACAGAAAAGGATTTAAGGATCTGCCTTTTCTTTCACGCAAATTAATTATAATCTATTTTATCTTTAAGCAAACTTAGAACAGACCCTAGGAGAACTACAAAAATATTATACTGCAAAGGCAATATTGACATAATTTTTAAAGCTGTAGAAGTCAAGCGATATGGAATGAGGGTTGAAAAGCTGTCTTTACCTCGTCAGTCAAACACAGGGATCTATGACAGCATCTACTGCCTGCAAAAGGATGGGTAGGGAATAACAGCTCTCACTCAAGCTCTTGTGTGTTATATTCTGCGGGATGAACAGAAATAGTGGGTCTGGTTTTATTTCCCCTTACTCTCTTCTGAGACTAAAGGTGAAAAGAATTAAAGTCTTCTATGCAGGATCTGACTGGTCCAAATATTTTTCTTCTTGTACCCTTTATCCAGGTATGTAACAATAGCTAGTTAAATACTTCCATTAGCATTATCTTTGTAAATAACATCAACCACATACATTTCACATCACATACTTCGATTTTACATGTGCGCATGAGTAAGTGCACTGATGAACAAATGCTCTGTTTCTACAGAATTCAACACAATCTTGAAAATGTGATACCAAAGAGAAAACCTCAAGTCTTGCAGCAGGTTTTTTAGCCCACACCAATAATTTCAATAGATAATATTGCAGGAAGACTAGATGCAACATGGGAGGCACCAGAAATGAAGTTCAAATATTAATAACTTTGTTACAGACCTTGCAACCTTCAAAGGTTTAGAGTCAAGGCTACAAGCAGGTAAAGAGAGGTGCCCCCACCAGTTTGGGTTGCTACATAGAGCCAGGAGAGACCCCCAGCTCTGCCTCGCTGTGAATTTAAATGCAAAAGAGACTGGGGAGAAGCAGGTTGAGACTTAGCCTTTCTATATTTGGAGGAAGGAGGGTTAGTGGAGGGACAGTGTAGACTGTGAAAAAAATATGCCATTTACTTACTTCTCCTTGTAAGGGTTCCAGTTAAAGTAGGAGTTTTGAAGTTCCCTGGTCTTCCAGCTGTGGCTGCCTTAACTGAGCATAGCCAAGCTGCTTTGTAGCTGGAGTGAAAGCTCATGTGTGTATGGTATTGATTCTCAGGTCCTTTTATGCTGGAAAATATTTTCTTTTTGTTCTTCCCAGAAGAATCTGAAACAGAGAAGGTTTTTGTTGTTCTCTGCCCTAAGAAACTTTAGTTTCTTAGGAAGCTGAGGGGATTTTGAGTAACTGACGTGTGAGTTGGCACCTATGTTCAGCACCCATCTCCCTTTGAATGTCCTGTATGGCTCTAGATGGGCTCTTGTGAAGCTGGATTTCTGCGCCTCTCAGGATCCCCTGTCTCACAGGATGGTCCCAGCCCTCACGTTACAGAGGCCATTTGGCCTGTAACAGGGTTCGGCTATTGCTTAAAAAAATATATAACCTGAGTAGAGAGGAGAGACTCGGTGATCTCCCAGAGGCTTACTATTGTATTGTGTTTGCCTCTGATATAAAATTGTTAACATATCCTCTCCCTCCCGTGGAAGCATAATAGCAATATTAAAGCCAGTTTTACAATTTTCATCCTGTATCTAAATCCTCCCTCTTCTTGCTTGCTTCTTATACAAGACTTTTTGCCTGACCTTTTGTACAGTATACATTACTACTTCCTAACCCACTCACAAATAAACATCTCACACCTGCGAGTGGAATTTCATCTGGGCAGGAAAAAATGGAAATTTCCCCTAATGGAGAAGGGTTTGTGCATGTCTCGCTGTGCCACCACTGCTCCGAGGTGCATTGCTGCATGAATGCAAGCAGTGAGCTGAGCGATATGCACCACCAAGATGTTATATTGAATAGACTGCACTGGCAGAGAGCTAGGAAAATAATGGGATGGTGTTCAAGTTACTGCATCAGCACTTCCCTCAAGAAAAATGTAGGCACTGGATCTCAATAAGGTGGATGTCCCTACTCCCCTTCTCTGCCTTCTGTAATAACTGTAGAAAGGTAGGCAGTTTTTTGTGGCTCAAGAGTGTGAATTTAATATCCTTAGTTCTTGAGTTCCCTTGCTAATTACAGCTCACTTCATCTCCGGGTATTGGAAAGGTAAGTTTTACCCTAACTTTTAAATGGGAGTAGGAAAAACTACCACAAGAGAAGCACAAACCAAAACTGCAGAAGTAGCAGACTCATAGCACCTGCTCCTGCACTCTGTGAATTAATAAGTTCTTGGGCTTTATTACAGGCTGGCACTGTTCAGGTTAGTGCTTGGCAAAGATGTGTTCAATATGTATTCAGAAGGAGCGTGTGAATCAGTTTTCTGGCTTCTTTCAAAGAGTTTCTGCTCGTCAGAACTGTCTGCACGTGTCCAAAAGCTAGCACGGCTCCATGGACCTTTGGCAACATATGATGTGAAGTGAACAAGAAAATGTGCTCCACAACCTGAAGTTTGTACAGAAATAATGTAAATATTATGTGAGAATTACTGTAAAATGAAACTTTGCACATCTGTGCATCTTTGGCTTGATTTTCATTTTGACGTAAAGAACAGTGTGCTTTTTCTCCTTCCGTCTTTAAAAGTTTGAGCCTTTCACTGCTGGACCTAAAATACTGTGTAAACTTCTGATGTTCACTTCTGCAGTCATGGAAGGGAAGCTGTTTAGAAGCGATCAGTGAAGTATCAAAAGATTTCATCTGCTAGTGCTATTTAGTTACAAACAACAGGAACAACACCAAACAGTTAAAACAAAACAGCCCTCTGCTTTCACAGCAGGCTAGAATAGACTCTGTTTTTTCTTAACATCACTCTCCCCTGCTCCTACCCTGAAGTCTCATACCTTCTAAAAACATGATGTTGCCCCAACTTTGTTCCCATTTGTTAATAACTTGGGATGGGGGAGATCTTCATTTGTAACAGCACTAAATAAACATACTACTCTTAAACTCAATTCGTACAGGACCTGAAATTTTTTTAAACCCTGCGTGATTAAAAAATCCTGACAGGTACATAGGTTAAGCTTACGTATTTCATTCTACAAATAATCAGCTTTATACGCCTTAGGAAAACATGACAAACAAGCTTTATTATTCATCCTCTCTCATCCGCGCGTTTAATAGGAAAGACAAGAAGTGCCTGTTTTCCACCGCAGTGACTTACGCTCTCTGTGCAGCTCTCTGACATCCCGGCAACTTGCCCCTACTCACTTCAGAAACCTCAGCACAGAAGCTCGTGGTGATAATCCCTGGTGGACTACAAGTGCTAAAGGGTAATACCATCACACACTTGATTAAAGCTGAGACGTACCGCGTCGCAAAGGGAAACGGTATACCCGCCGCTGGGAAGCCACAGGCAGTGAGTGACATGCTCACCCAGTAGGGCTGTCCGGCTGTGTGCTAAGTGAAGAGCTGATCCGCTGTCTGCATCAGCTGGTTTCCTACAGGAATCTCTCATATCGTCTGACATGGATCACTAGGAGATGCTGCAGAGGACAAGCCCAATAACTAACAGAGGGCAGTGCTCAAGGAGACCTTGAGAGCAGGAATTAGAAACACATCTTCCCACATATAAATGCTGTAGGCAGATCCCTTGCTTAGGAGGAGTCTTGTGTCAGTAACCAGCTGGTAGTACATGACCCAAGCTGTCTAAATTTGTCATGGGAGGAGAGGTGTCAGAAAACAGAGAGTGCCTAACTGTTTGGTGGAGGATGCAATGCTGGAATGGGAGCATCGAGTTCAGCTGACTATTTACAGTCTCCTAGAGACAAGGAGCCTGTGAGTTTTGGAGTGGTTGTCACCGAGATGGAGACAACAGTGCAGCTGGGCGTGACTAGCTAATATGGGGTCCCTTCAGTCTAATATACTTCATTAACTCCCTTTTTAACCTACAGCAGTATGCTTTACAGTGTGAGAGTTCAGCCTTCAGTGTCAGACCAGCATGGGCAGTTGGTTTTCCTGTCCCACTCACCCTCAAACCCAATACCAGAGCCCTGTTTTTTTTGTAATATGAACTTGGAGGCACATAGCTAAATTAAGGAAGAAAGTCATATTGGGGGTATGTAACTGAAAGTATTTTACCTCTGTTTTTCCTCGTCTCTTTCTCTTGCTACATTCCTCTACAGGGAGCTACTTCCCCTTGCAGGAAGGTATTTTGGGTTGGCTATAGCCTTCAGAGTAGTCTTTTCCCTCTCAGAGCCCAAAAGGGGACTTGTTGACTGCACCTGGAAAGTAGGTGGGAACTGTGGCCAAAATAGAGCTGGGACAAGAAAAAGGATCATCTTTCTCTCTGCTAATGCCAGAGCTGTTTGAGAAACATTACACCTTGGCAAGTATAAATATTCTTCTCCAGACCCTCCATTTGTCCTGGTGTTCTGAGAGCTGGGCGTGATGGAGATGAGTGGGAGGAGGAGAAAGGATGCAAAATCATTTGGTGGTATAGGGCAATCTTCATCCCCTTGGGAGCTGCTTCTGCGGAAAACTGTGGTGAAGATCAAGCCCACACCAGCACTTATGAAACCCTATGGGTATTGTGATGAATGTCCTTGAGCAATAAAGGGTTTATTTTCTTCTAACCCCTAATTCTAAAATATGTACTTTCAATGGAAGAAGACACAATGGCCTGTGTTGTAGGGTTGGATTTTGGTGAACATAACAGCTCCCAACCCAAAAAACCTTGGAAGGCTCCCAGGAGCTATGGTTCCTTGTAGACACAGTTAACGCTTTCCATCTTGGAAAACACTTTATTGTCTTAAAAAAAAATGAAAATTACACTTTCCCTTCCCATATGGAATACCTTGCAATTTCTGCTTGTTGGGGCTTGAAAAGCAAACCAGCGAGGAGGGAAACACGATGAGAATTCCATTTGGCCTCAAAAAACCACGTGAGGTTGGGGATGGATGCTTTCTTGCCACACAGCAATGCATTGCTGAGTGGGAACAGTAAAGCCAAGTGTCTCCGCGCAGACTTCAAGAGCCCTTTTCAGGCATCTGCCTGATGGCTGAAAATGAGCGGCCTCTAAAACGTTTTTGTACTTTTTTTTTTTTGATTGCAAGCACGGAAGCCAACCGAGTACTTTCCCAAATAACCCACTAGATGTCAGTGTGCTCTGCCGGTTCAAGTGCCCCCTGCTCCTGCCGCAGAGCCCGCCAGCCGCCCGTGTCCCTGCCTGGCCGGGAGCGCCCCTGGGCGCCGCTCCCGGGGCTGGGGGCAGGGTCGGGACCCGGGCGGCTGGGCGATGCCCCGGAGCTGAGCTCTCCTGCCACGAAGCTCCTCCGGTTTTAAAGGAAGGAAACTTGGGCAGTTGTTGTGTCCGCACCTTCAGGAATCAGCAGTGGGGCTGTCAGATGGATGCGTAAAGACTTGGTGACCCCTTTGGCTGGTTGAGTCTCGTAGTTGTGCACTCCTTCTTAAAGAAAATGGGGCTGAAACATTAAATTGCCTTAGGGATGCTGCAGACATCGGTATCTGAATTGGAAACTTGTTTGTTTACCGCCATGCCGCATCATCACGAAGCATCTATTAAATCACTTATTCAATATTCTTCTTGAATACAAGGCTATAAACGTTCAGTCTCTTTTATGCATGCTGTCACCAGTAATGAGCCTTTAGGAAGTGCCAAGTCTGCAAAAGGCAGATCTTTGCACTAGCCATTAAGCTCCCTACCCTTGCTTCCCTGGAAAGGTCATGGATGTTTCAACCTGATGCGTTTGGTGCAAATGATTCCAAAGAGAGGAGCCAGCCCAACATTGAATCCAGATGTGGGTTCAGAGTCACCCAGCCTCGCCATCCGTGCTCACAACTGTTGGAGCTTTCCTGATTCCATGTTCTGGGCCTATCTCAGTTGCAGACATTTCACTCTTGATTTATTTTTAAAAAGTAAAAAAATCCCACTGCCACTATATCATTAAGCCTTGGCAGATCTATAAAAATCTACTTGTTATGCTGCTTCAAGGGACTGTCTCTTGCAAAGAATATTAATATTCCTGAGGTTTAGTATTTAACAAAAAAATCTGGAACAAACCATTGTAGGTGATGAGGCAAGAAAGGATGCCTCCTTCAGATGTTTGATATATATCTGAACTGTACGTTTGGCAGAGCCTTCACAAAGCCTGAACAAGTAGGTCAGGTATTTGAACGTTTATCTGTTTTATTTATTCTGTGATGGATGGACAGGTCTAGCATGAGGGGGTTTTTTAAGGAAAGCACAGTGCTGTTCAATGTAAAGCAGATTAGAGGACGTAAATTAAAACTGGAATGCGGCAGGGACCCTAGCAACAGCTCTTACTAGGGTAAGCCAGATATCCACCCTATTGATCTCATCATTACATAAAACAATATTAGAAAAAATTTCTTAGCTGTTTAGTCTTACTGAACTGTACGAGAGTCTCCCCAGGGTTATGCACTAGGTCCCACTGCCTGACTCACTGAGTAGTGCAGCAGACAAACCACTGGCAAACTTGGGGAACAGTTCTGGGTTGGCAGAGGATGGACCAGATGATCTAACTCTTTTTTTTTTAATGTCTCTAAATTTGGATTGAAAATCTTTCTGTTTCATCAAACAGCAGAGGTATATGACTTACTATTTCTAGAAACATACAATTTACTGGACTATGAAACATATAGAACATTAGGAAAGAATAATTCCTTAACATATCTCATTAAAACTTGTTCTTTCCATGAGGCATAGAAACCTTCTTCTGCCCATCATAAGACTGATAAGTTCATTTCTTTGAACTCTGAAACCCTTTGTATGTCTGTGTTATTAGCCACAGCAATGCACGGTCATATTGCTGTACAATTAACTCTATACAATAATATTTCTTGTTCCTCATGTTGCTGTGATTTGATTTTCCTTTGGAGGGATTTTCATGCAGGAGAATCCTATGAGCTACATATAGAGTACAGATGTTGACTTACAGTGTCTGTGAAACAGCAGATATTGGAATAGTTATGAATAATTATAACAATAAATTGTAATTGTTAGTAAGGTCAAGAATGGACAAAGTCAAGCAGGAGGAAGCATAGCAGCATTTTGCACTGTTTGAAAGGACTAATGCTTTTGTGACCCAAGGCAAATTGTCTGCTTGGACTCACTAAACCCTGGTAAGTGGTGATAGCATTGAGACCCAAGCTCAGCTGACTTCTCATGAATTGCCCTTGGGTTGCTGCCAAAATGTAATTTTCTGCTTCTGAAAACCAATTCCAGCTATTGCCAAGAATGGAGGTTAAAATGGTGAATGGAGGAATTTCACAGCCCTGTGGAGTGCCAAGTCAGCCAGTGACAGGGCTGCACAGAAAAGCTATTGGAGGGCAGAGGCTCTTCTAATGGCTGAAGCACAAATATGTGGATTCTGGGTTTGAAGGAACTTTTTTGAAACTCTTTGGCCTGCATCTTTGACTGGAGGACTTGCTAGAGGAAGTGTTCTCCTGGAGGAACTTAGACATTGCACAAGAGCAGTACTCTCCCATCATATGTTCAGTTTATTTGTTTTCAATCTTAATGATAGCCAAGGAAAGTGGAAATAATCTGAAACTGAGTGGTTTGCAGTGGGATATGTTGCCTGAGGACAATGGCTGGGAGACAGCTATTCCTCCTCACCTGGTAGGCTTGTACCTCAGCTGAGGAGCTCCAGTGGAGTGCTGTCTGCGCTGCTGTGCTGCCTGCACCACTGTGGAATTTGGGAAAGGAGAGGGCACATGCACATAGAAACAGCTGCTCTTAAAAATCTCTGAAGTAACTGTCTATGGGGGAGACATACAACATGTTGAATGCAACGAGCAGGGAAGAAGTGAGAAATGGAGCAGATCTTGCCCATAAACTCTCTACTCATGTTCTCAGACATCCATCCAGGATCTAACTCCCTGTAAGGAGTGAAGAGATTTTTACTTCCCCCAGGTTTTTCCACCCTCTAATTTGGAGCCATTTACAATAAACTGGACAGCTGATGCATCATAGCTAACCTCCCTTTATGCTCTCCCTGAAGTGTTCTTGGAACTACCATATTGCACTATCTTAGAAAGGACACGTTTGACAAGCCTTGTGCAGCACCCTGTTTTCATCTGCTCTTGTCAACGACCACTTCAGTTAGTTCAAGAAGATTCAAAAAATCTGTGTTTACATGAATCCCAGGTGAAGAACCCTGATCTCTTACACATGAGTAAACAAAAATGGAAGGGGTATGTGTGTTTTGTTTGGGTTTTTTTAATGCTATATCCAGTTATAAAGCAGGCAAGCTCAGTGAAGTTTGTAACACGTACATCTGAATCTTCAGTTAACAAGCAACAGAAAGAGCTGTATTCACTCTGAGATGTCCCTCTTGCTTTAAAACAGCCAAATAATCTTCACAGATATCTGTTGACTGACTCCCTCCAAGTTAATTTGTTTTTTCTACTAGCTCCAGGCATTACTTGCTAGTAAGTTCTTAATGTCATCTCTGACCTGCATTTGATCAAGTTATTAATACACAGCTACTTTTAGTTAAGTGAAAGAGAAGGGGCTTGTGATAGGGAAAACAAAAGGAAAAAATGTGAGCTAGGTGAATGAAAGCATTTTTCTATGATATCAGCTAATGTGTGATCTTTGCCTGTCCTTTCACATCCCTGGTTTGTTGCTGTCTTGCTCATCTTCCCCACCAAACTGTGTTTAATCTTTCATAGAACTCCTTTGGGACATTGCTTAAGCCCTTATATTCCACATATATGTAATAATCTCTGAACATTTTGTTACCGGATATATTTTGTTGCAAAATGGATTTTTCAACATGCCGTTAGTGGCCTGTGACCACAGCTGTCCTTGGCCATGCTGCATTGTCACAGTCATATGGGTGACAGTGGTCAAGTAGTTTAGCTGGTCAGATGCTTTGAATAAACTTTTAAAATGAAAAAGTTTGGGCTCTTCTAAGCTTCAAAGTAAGAAGAAAACCCCACCTACGTTCCCCCCATGACATTTATTTATTTATTGATAACAGAGAGGGAGAGGAAGAAGACCAAATCCTGTGGAAGAAAAAGTCTTCAACAAACATTTTCACGGAGTGAGTCGTAGAGGCCTTTTTCTACCTGCGAAGTGCCAAAGTCGCTCTGATTCTGCAATCCTTTCTTCTGCCCGTACCCTTGCAGAATAAGGAGTGCTGTCTTTGCAGTAGAGTCTTCTCCTTGCTTGTGGTTTGTGTAAAGTAGTCCCTTGTGGTTTGGGGGCTGGAAACAGCATCAGAAGGGAGTGGGACAAGGCAGCTGCTGGGCTTCAGCAACACTCAGTCCTGCAGAGGCTCCTGCGAGGCAGCTGCTACAGAACACTGATAGTAGCTGCACTGCATCTGGGAGAGCGTGCAGTTGTCAGGAGGACGATCAGAAACCAGGAGAGTGGCACAAAGGGGTTGTTTTTCATTCTGAAGACTACTGGCACGGATCATCTCACTGTCTTAATTTGCTCTGCATGAGCCCTCGTGCCCTCTCTTGTATGCTTCAAGTGTTTACTGCTCTGGGAGGTTAATATTGTTTGATATTTCTTCTGGTTTTACCTTCCTGCACTTGTTTTCCATAGACTCTTTTTTCTCAGGGAAAAGTTAGAGCTGTACGTGGACATCTCGCCATCCAGTTTTCACATTCCTATTAGGTACAACTCCTAAAATGGTTTCCTCATTGTGTTTAGACTGTGTGCTGTTGTGGAGTGCCCAGAACCCTACTTAATCCAGTGACCTGGCTGTATTGCATCGCGGCTCTCCTTTGGCATACATAGCCAGGTTTTCTTCTCCTAGAATTGGGCCAGGCTGATGTGTACCTTGGTCTCACCTGATTCTGGGTGATGTAAAAGCCTAGCCAAGGAACTCCCTGGACTCAGAAGTTAGGAGCAATGCCAAGTCCCGCAGCTGAGAAACAGCTTAGGTGGCTCATTTCAAAATCTGTTCTCAGCTTTGTGGTCTGTTTCCCTGTGCTTGTACAGGGCAACAACAATTTTCTCTAAAAGACCTTGTGTGAAAGAAGTCCCTTTTTTTGTCATAGAAACAGCCTGAAGTGAAGGGATGGACTTTACCAAAAAAGTTTCATTTTGAAGAAAAATCCATTTTCTTTTCCTAACAGGAGCAGAACAACGATCTTAAAAGTTGGCTTGGATGGGAATATTATCTGAATGCTGGCTTTGCTATAGAACATAATTTCTTTAAAAATGGCATTTCAGAGAACACAGAAGGATATAATTTGCAGCTAAACTGAACAGTATGCTAATAATGACAATTATGAGTTCTAGGATGCAACACAGGTTTAGAGACTGTGGTGCATATTTAGCCATGTGGTAGCTAAGCCACTGATTTCTCCCCTCACAAGAAGTGGCAAACTGACTATTAGCTAATTATTAGCAAAATAGCATGTATATCAATAGAAGCTGCCTCAGGGTATCAAAACTATGAAGAAATCTGTAGGTGAACTTCTTATATTATTTTTTTTATTATTTAATCTCCTTGCAGGTTATTTGAAAAGTAAAACCAAGAGTTTCTGATTTACTTTCTGAATAGTACCCAGTCAATAAAGTGTGTTATGTTACCAGTCCTAGAAGTCAATACGCCTGTTAAGGTTGGCGGTGTCTGTTAAATACACAACCAGTCAAGCTGTATCACCCAGAAACATGAGAGAGAAAAGCTGGCCCTGGTCTCAATTCCAGTTCCAAGAATTGCAGCACTACGGTCTTCTATATTGTCTTAACAGATACCAATCTGGTTACAATTTGTGATCAGGATTATGCAGAAGTCACCTCTGTCAGTAATTTCTGAGGCAGCAAATCAATTCTTGTTTGGGTTATTCTTAAGGGTTATTGAATAATTTTGAAATGTACTGCCAGGTTTATCATCAGAGCAATCTTCCACAAAGGGATATAGGCACATGTGAAGGAGTAATGCTGTGATCATTGCATCACTGTGTCTAAAATTGGTAGATACTTGTCCATTTTCTGTGGATCTTGTACAAAAACTTGCCAGTCACGTGAGTTTGTTATTGAGGACAAGCCTACGCAGCATGGCTAAATATTGCTGAGGGTGAAGGAAGCAAAGGAGCAAAAGCAGCTGCAGAATCAGTCCTGCTGACTAGCAGGGTCTAACTCCTGCTTTTCAGCAATCCATCTGCCAATGGAGGAGGAGTCACAAAAGGAAAACACATCTCTGAGGTATAGCAAATAATCCTCACATTACATGCTGAAATCAAGCCTGTTTTATTGTGATCCTAATCTCAGTCCACCACTTCCACATCTAAACATTGTGCACGTCTCTTTAGAGGACAGCTTCCTGCACTGACCAATGGCCAGTACTGCAGCAGGTAAGGAGCATGAGCATGCCTGAGCTGTATTAATCTAATATCTTCACTTTTTCTTTTTTTTTTTAAGTGTTTGAGTCTCAACCTAAGCATCTATTCAGACTGCTGTTGTAGTTTGAAGGTTCCTCAGAGTGTTCCTCCTTTTACAAAGACCATATTACAAACATTAAATCCGTAATTATATACAAAATTAGATGCTGGGCGCAAAGCCTATCTCTAAATCAAACTGGCGTGAGGCAGGGTGGTGTTACTGGAACAGGCTCAAAATCAAGTTATGAACCATGACTTGGCTCAAATTCTCTCCCTAGTCCTCAGTCATTAGGTTTGATATATACAGGAATTTTGCAAGGATACACTGGAATTTCCAATTTATTTTTGATCAAAATATCCATAGAATGGGACAGGAAAATTTTGGCAGTTCAGGGACAAGTTCTGTTATCACTGAGATCTGGTTAGGACCATAAATATAACTATTCCAATTAAATTTACTAAAAATTGTCTCAGGAAATGTGAATTTGAACCTTCCTGGTAGATCAGACTGACACTTAATTAGGGTGCAGCTACATTAGTGATCTCCTGATCATTGCCACTTACCATGCTTTGGCTCACAGCACAGAGCAGTCTCTGAGTACACAAACTGGTTTCCTTTTGGATTAAATGAAATCAGACAATGCGTTCCAGTGTTGCTCTTAATGCTCTCCAATTATTTCTACATATTCAATCCACAGGCCCAGACTGAAACTAGCCTGAAGTAAATTCCCTTGAAGCATGTATCATCTGCACATCAGACACTCAACACCATTTTTTCACCCTATAAATCCACTCTTATCAGGCCACATGCTTGCTAATGTAGATGTAGCCTTAGATTTGCTGTTTGAGCGTTTAACAAAAATCACTTGGAGAATATTTCTGAGAGGGCCTCAGATTCAGCAGTACAACTCCTGGCTATGGAGCCATATGCCTTTGGGAGCACTTTGCGATTTAAAAGCTGTCTCTAAAATACGTAGATGTGTGCTGTGGTGTTTGTTCTTAGAATTTGCTCAAGACTGAAGGAACCAGAACTGAAGCTTGAGTGTGTGAGTTTGCAAAGTGGTCTCTTTTGACAATTGATAACGTATTACCACCCAATGACTTCTGCGTTGCCACTGATGCCTGAGAAGCACAACAGGATTTCAGTATGTAAACAAAGCTTAAAAGCTTGAGCAGAGAGGATAAATGTCCAAAAATAGAGGCTGTGTTAAGCAAGTGGCCACATCTGAATACATAGCAATTTGATTTCTAAAACTTCTGGTGTTTCTGTATCATCAATATTTTAAAAGAAAGAAATAATTTGTAAAAAGATATTAATCCTTTGTATTTTAATGGATGAGAAAAGATGGTGGAGGAGAGAAACAGGGGAGGAAAGTGGACATAAATGGGGGAAGTAGGTACTTGTATCTTAAGGTAAACTTGCTAAAGTGAAAAGAACTGGGGCAAAATAAAAAGACCAGAGGCAAAAGCAGCACCTTGCTGCTTTCCTGTGTGCATCTGAATGCAAACAGAAGTAACTCTCCTTGCCCTGTCCCCAGTTTTTGTTAACAAATATTTGAGCTACTCAAGAGTCAAATCTAAGCATGGCACTGGGTACAGAAGCTCTCAGACAAATCAGTCAGTCCAGTCTTTCTGCCCATGTGACTAGACGTCATCTTGAGCTCTTACACCTGTGAAATTCCCTGGTTTATGAACTAAGCAAACTGGGTAAAGCAGTGGGTAGTTCACACATTCAGTCCTTCATATCACCCAAAACTTTTGTGGTCCCCATCCCATAGTTATTGTCAAGCCATTTGCCGAGAAAGCGCAGAAGGTGTTTCCTAATCACATCGTTACTATACCCTGGTTAGTATGTGCTCTATGGAGATACCTCATGCCCACTGGGACCTGACTTGTCTTGTGGGATGCTTCTGCATGTGTATGATGCTGTGTGCGCTCAAGGTCCACATCTTAAGCCTTCTTTCTGTAGTTCCTCACTCTGTTGTGAGTGAGTCCCTAACTACACTGCAGCATAAGCCTAGACTGAGCTATCCAAAACAGAAGCCATTTCCAAACCATCTGTATATGCAAGCGGTATTTACTCTGAGTTTAAAAAGGAAAAAAAGAAACATGATAATTTGCATGTCTACCAGAAGACCCATATGCTTACATACCATCGCTCTGCTAAACCAGGCTTTTAGGCTCTGTGCTCTTTGCCTCATCTGCTCTGTTTCAAATCTTCCTCATACGTATGTAACCAATCACCCCCAGACTGTGCAGAACTGTGTTTAAAGGACTTTCAGGATTTTCTTGTTTGTACCTTAAGTTATGGCAGCAGTTAGGAGTGGCTTAAGTGACTCACCAGAAGCTCTACCGACCCAGGTTTTACCTGTTTCAGTAGGCAGTTAGGTGACATTGGTAGAGTCTTGAACTACATCCTCAGCAGACAGGGATATAACGTGATGGACAACTTTATTTTTACGTTCTATCACCACCATCAGGTGATCAATCAATCAATATGCACCACCTGC
Organism: Phalacrocorax aristotelis; assembly: GCF_949628215.1. Taxonomy (NCBI): domain Eukaryota; kingdom Metazoa; phylum Chordata; class Aves; order Suliformes; family Phalacrocoracidae; genus Phalacrocorax; species Phalacrocorax aristotelis. The sequence goes on along the minus strand of NC_134276.1, from coordinate 101,356,767 downwards.
GAGCAGGATAGGCTCAAATTTACTACCCAATTTGCCATTCACTGAAGTATTTTTAACCCTTTCACATCAGCTTGGTCTGAAATAAATAGAGGCTGAATGTACACTTCTGTTCAGGAGGAGTTCTTTGTGAGCGGCTGTGGCTAATCGCTATGAGGGGCTGCAAAACTTAATCTTTTTCTCTGTGTGGTAATAACAAAATGCCTTTAATTTGGCCAAGACTTGATTTTAATAACTTGCCTGCTAAGTAAAGTCAGTGTAGATTTAAAAAAAAAAAGCCTTTGCTTTTCCACAACAAGTTCAATAACAACTTGTTAGAGTAACTCTAACAATTACCACTGTAATTGTGTAAAGCTTGGTTGTTCATCACAGATGTGATAGTGTCACAGACCTGGACCACCCCGTCAGCTTGTCAGCTGTAAAATATTACTTCTGGAATAATGAAAAATTGCCAGCTTTTCAGTATGGCTTTTTGATTTATGGGTAGTTCCTTGGAGATTGATTAGTTGTTTTGTTTTGTTACCTGGAATGAATGATGAATATTTTAAAAAATACTTAATGTTGGATCCAGTGCAAATGAGATAATTTTACAGTGACTTGTTTAGTTGTTTCCAGAATAATTGGACATTATTACCTGCCTACCATGCGTGAACTATAGGTCTCTGGAGGGGCTAAATAGCTTCAGTTGATGTTTCCTTAATATTTCAATGTAGTTCATCTGCACTGTTCATACAGGAGCTTTTACCAGATGGTTAACCAGCCCTGTAATGACATTTCACATTTCCCGTCTATTACTCACCAATGGAAAATGATACAGTTTGATTCGCTGATTGCTGTAACTTATGACCGACTCACTTGTGTACCTGTACTAAAGAATCATGGCCAAGTGGCCCAGCAAGGTTAAATTGAAAGGGAGTTTGCTGTTACCTTGAGTGGGATTAGTACTGACGTCTGCAATATTGAAGCAAATAACTTGCTCTCTTTTTTATGATTTAAGAACAAATCCTGGGTAACAAACTGGGCTTTATCAGACTTTTTCAGGGATAATTTGGCGAATAAGACAGTTGGATAGCTACGCAGAGAATGATTTTTTTAAAATTCATGAAGAATCCATTATGAGTTGAAAGCGCTTTTAAACCTCTGGCTCTGCAGGTAGAGGTGGGAGAAGAAGTGGTAGTAGTTAGCTGCGAGGCCATGAATAGCTGACCTTCATTTCTGAAAAATGTAATATTTGTTCAATTCCTAAATGCCAAGGCACCTCTCTCCCCTTTCCTTAGGCTTCCCTGACCACATCCATGTTGTTTCAGGCTGCAAGGCAGCCTCCTGGAAACCAAGAGCCGCCTCGGGGCATTGCCCACAGCAGGGAGGCACCACCAGCCTCTGTCTCCTCAGCTGCTGGGAAACAGCCGGGAACAGAGGTCATCTTGCCTTTGGTGCTTTTTGGGCAGGGGGGAGGTGATGGCAACATGTAATCCAAACTTAGCTTTGTCTCCACTGGGCAGTATTGAAGCAGAGATTTTTTTAATAGCTTAAAACGGAGAGTTTCATTATGCTGTTTTTACAAATGGACATTTTAGATACGTGGTGTCCTTGTGTCTGATAACCTGTTGGTATTTTGTCTGTCACCAAAGATCTTCAGCATGGAGGGGGTAGTGGGAAAAGTCCACTTTTGAGGAGACATTCAGAAAACTGCTGTTTCAAATCATAGTCTTCCCTGTGTGCTGTCAGAAGTTGCACGCAAGGAGCTGCGGCTGTAGGCAAACAAAAAGATTGCTTTCTGTTCCTGCTATCCTTGTTATTCTCCTTTGAATCCACACTTGTCTGTCTTCTTCCTTTTCTGTCTCTACACCATTTCCATTTGACTTTGTTGTCACATCTCTGAACTGTTCAAGTTGGTTGAATGTTCTTATACCCGTGTTTGCTCTATACAAGCCCAGTTTCTGAAACTCTTGTCTTTCCTATTTGACCTCCATCCTTTGGCAAAGTGAAGGAAGATATTATTGCAGTGATCAGTAGCCTTTGACCTCTTGGTAACAGCTCTGAAGACTGGCTAGTGGAAAAGCACCTGGACTGGACCCCTGTCATCACAGAGCCCAATCTCTCACAGCTACAAACAAGCATGAAATAAAAACTTTGTCTGGAGAGCCAAAAAAAAAAAAATTACCACAAGCCCCAAAATGTTCCTTTAGCAAACTTCATATGTAAATACAAAAGACCTGTAGCAACTTCAGGTATTACAGTGTGTCCCAAGAAGGGAACAAGAACATCACCAGTGGCTTCAGACACTGCTTTAAGTGGAAGAGCTTCCATAATTTGAAGAAGCAAACCATGTATTGAGCTGGCGAGGAAGGTAACCCTACAGGAGGAAGCCTTTCTCACTTTCTGGAGCTTGCCCAAATTGCTGGGCTGTCTCAAAAACTCTCTGCTTTTTAGCAACATGATCCTACAAAAACCTTTTGTTCTAACATTTCTTTCCTGGCTAATGTCTGCTTTGCTACTTGACATGTGGATTACACTTCTATCCAGTTTTGCTTTCTTTGCTCATTAAGCATCTGGCCTCTTAGAGTTTTCTTGACTTGAATCTTTGGGATCTTGCTGAACACAGCTATCTGTAGGAGTCTTTATGACAAATGTACATGCTACGAAATGATTCTGTTATGATGGCAAAGAAACGGGAGTAGGATGACTGCAGCTTACTACTTGAATTGTGCTACTTTATTGTTTCCGTCTGTGTTATCTCCATCCCTGTCTTCTCCTTATAGGCTCTTTGGGCCATGACTACCTACTTATTGTGTGTACGTTACCAAATGCCTCGCTAGAGTCTCTAAGTGTTGCTGAAGTCTGTTATGAAAATTTGACATGGTAGAAAGCAAAGAGAAGAGAAGATCATATTCAGAGTTGCACCATATTATTTTGATGTCAGAAAATCAAACTGAAAGGAGACCCTTTCTCCACTTTTCTGTTAAAAAAAAAGCTCATTTTTATTCATAAAAGAGGCTGCTTCTTTAGCTGGAAAGAATTTTTCCCCTCTCACTAGGAATATAAATAATTTGAGCAGAAGAGAACAGAGAAGCCACATTAATCATGTATGTATGGATATATTTTATTTCAAAATTATTTTCTTAAATCTAAAAAACATTCATGACTGTCTTATTCAAGTACAGTAGTTTTCATAATATAGTGGACATATATAAGTATTTATTTCTTTCCTTAGAGACTTGGGTTTAAAAACATTTTTCTTTTTAATATCCAAAATTCATGTAAGGTTTAGGATTGACTTATGCTGAAGCCATAATTCTTAAGACGCTTGTGCATATGCTTGACTTCAGGAATGTAAGACTCCGTTCAATAGAACAACTTTGTCTAAGTTATATGCTTAAAGAAGATCAAAGCCTGAAGCTAACTTTTCAAATAGAAGTTACAAACATTAGTTATAATGATCTAAGCCATTAAAAAAAAAAAAAGTAAAAAAGCCTTTTTAAAAGTGACCGTAGTTTCAAACAAGTAAGACAGGATAAACCGTAGGTGAGAGGTGGAGCCCGGATCTGTGCTGGTCCTGTGAGTTATCCTTGAGAAAAACCAGTTTTTGCAAAAGAAGTGGGAGGCAAAGTGGGGCACTGGAAATTGAGAGAGATGGCAGAGAATGGAAGAAAGCTGAGCTTGGTGAGGCTCAGAGCGTTTCCAACTCTTTCAAGTGAGTTTTAGGCTGTAAAAAGAGGCAGAGAACCACTGCTACGCGTAACACTCCTCACTGCTAGTTCCTTTGCAAGCCCAACTTTGCCATGCCTGTGAAAACTTTGGTAAAGACCCCATTGCACCTACTGAGAAGGGCTGGTAAAAAATTATTTTGGCTTGAGAAAATTTCAAGGGCTTGATAGCTGTCATTTAGAGATGCATAGTGTCTTGGCTGTCTTTACCTGCTCTTTTCTGTAGCTCCAAGCAAAGCAGGACAGCTGTAGAGCCTCTGTTTGGCTCTGTGGTGAGCAGGGGGGAGGCTTCCAGAGGCACGGAAGGGGATTAAGCAGACGACCACTGCTGGACGCCCCTGGTGGAGAGGCGTCCTTTCCTCTTTGTGTCGGTCAGAATTTTTTCCATCTGCCTTTTCCACAGTTACGGCACAGTGAGGTTATCAGAGAGTTCATGTGGATGCTAAAGAAGTTCAGGGCTTATTTAAGGGAGGGGGGTGCTGGAAACTTTGAAAAAAACTTAATTTCCTGTGGAAATATGTTTTGTGTCTTGGTGAAATACCAGGACCTGAACATGCTTCTGGTTTTAATAAAAATGTTTAGGGTTTGGTTTTTGTTTTTTGTCAGTTGAAGAAAATTCAACCATCTCCACTACAAAGCATCTTCATGTGAGAGAGCAGATGGAAAGTTTGGTTTCCCAGATGGTCCCCAGGGATTTTGCAGTAATGGATGGTCATTTTAACTGCTCTCCCGTGGAGTTCTGAGCCTTACACGAAGGAGAGAAGGCAAGGCTCCAGAAGCAGTGACTGAGCACTGTGCATGGTGGTGGAAACAGGGAGGCTCCAGAGATACAGCCGAAAGGAAGAGTCACTGGATGAGACTAAGGGAAACAGGCGAAGGCTGGAGGAAGAGGAGAAGGGACTATCTAAAATCATGGAGCAGGAGGAAGAGCATCTGAAGGAGTGGAGATGAGACCACACAGAGCGGCAGACACTCTCTGGGATGCCAATGTCCTCCTGGAGTAGTGGCACTCACCCAAAAAAGTGTTCTCACATTTGTCTTATTACTGTAGCCTTTATCGCTAATGCCATCCACATATATTTCAGTCTGTGGGGAGAAAGATCATTATTATAATATAATCTCAAAGTGCAGCAGTAAATATTTTTTCTACAGCCTTTATAATGCACACAGAGATTTGGTATAGGCTTGGCTAACGTGCCAATTTGCTGTTTTCTTGGAGGGGGTTCCCTGGGATGGGCTTTTCGTCAGCTTTTCCCCCACTGCTGCTGCCCCCAGATTGCATTTATTTAGGCACCCAAACTACTGAAACCCTTTTTTTCCTTAAACATTTGCAATGCAGTGTGGGCAGTAGAAGATTTTGAATTCTACGGGTCCTGCAGTACAGTACTCAGCAGGAGTACTGATTTCTTAGTTCTTTATTAGAAACAACGAAATACAACTTGATGAAAAATATATTCAGTTTATTAGCTTTTCTAGTTCCTGAATGCCTATTAGCAATTTGCAATTATTTAACACTTACTTGCTCTAATTTACTCAACAAATATTTTCGTGTTTCTTGCAGTCATGGGATTTCTTGAAGAGTTTGCTCTAGAATTTCAGTACTTCATATTCAAAATTCGAATTCTATACAGCACTCAAGACTTAACACTTATATTAATGTATATTCTCTGTTACATCAGTAAGCAAGTGCAGCTTTTTTAATTCTGGGTAGGAAATGAAGAATTTGAAGCCTATGAAGTTTTTTATTCCCCAACTAAAGAAATACCTTTTTTCCTTTTTCATAAGAATAAGTAGTAAAAAAACTGAGAAAGGCATGTACTAATCTGTATTTTAAAATTAAAATCACAAGCCGTTTCCTTCTACACCTTTCAGAGCTATAGTTACAAAAGTGACTGTATGATTTGATGGCTAAAAGCATGGAGTTTCAGTACATTTACACGGGAAGACAGTCTGATAAGTGTAATCACATTGTTTCTGGGTTGTCCTTGCCCTGGTTGAGATGCATAACTTTGAAAATCCCATCTTGGTTATGCAAGTTATGGAACATCATCTACAGGGTGGAACCTTGAACGTGCAAAGCAGATTTTCAGCTGATGTGAACTGTCATGGCGTCAGTGAAATAAATACAGTTTTGACAGCCCATACTAGCTGAGTTCAAGCTCCTATTTTGAGGTATAAAATTTGGGAATGCCAAAGATCAGAAGTCAGGAGGGTGATGGAATCTGTTTACAGCAACTTGTTGCAAAATTAACCTGGGCTCAGAAATAAACACTTTCTATTTCTAAATTGTGGTAGTACCTGAAAACCCAAATAGACCAAGGTCCCTGTTCCTACCTTGTATCTGTAATTTCTCAATGAGGCAGCCTCTGCCTCAAAGAGTCTGCAGTCTAAATATATGACAAAGGATGGGACAGGATACAGAGACGTGGTGAGGCACAGTGACTTCCCCCAGTTTTTGCAGCAGGTCAACACCAACACCAAAAATGGAACCCAGTCTTCAGACTGCTGGTGCACAGACATGTCACACGGTGGACTAAGGTTGTGTACTGTCAATGACAGTTTCAAAGCCCATTGGGATACAAATGAAAAAATGCTTAGGTAGTTGTATTTTAGACCACTCACGTCATTATCTGGGGACATGAGGGAACAGAGGATCAGAGTTACTTGCCTGAAGGATGGTTTTGTTTTGCTTTATTACTGCAGTGTTTAATAATTCAGAAAATACAGGATAATGCATTGTGAACATGTTCAGATCCTGAAGTGGTGGAATTGTATTTTAAATGCTGCAAAATGAGGAAGATGTATTTGGTGTTGAAATATGAATGGAGGAGAAAAATCTCTGTCTTTCAGTCCTCAAAGTAAGGTGAGATAATTTTACTAACTGGAGGGGTAGGTCCCCAGTAAACAATTCCTGCAGATGTTCTGCCAGAGGGTTCTTTCCCCGACATGGAAGCGGTCTCACAACATGCTCACGAGAGTCATTGATGTGACAAAATATATTTGTTCTTCAGAGACATTTTGGTTGTCACTCCTCATTGGCAAGCCTAGAAAGAAATTCTTGAAGGCACACATACACACACACCCCGCCCCTAAATAAATTGTAACTCTCTGAATAATCACTTGTGGAATTTCTGTGTCCGAGCAGACCAGTGGTCCTCATCCATACTCATTCTGAGAGTGGTCAGGCGCCAACAGCATGAAGGATTTTCAAAATATCCTAGCTCAAGCTGTTCATGTAATAACAGCTCCTTATTACTTAGACCTTGGCTTACATCCTGAAATACAAGGTTTTATATACTTTCCAAAAAGTGCAAGTCCTCATGAATGTTTTTATTATTCATGTAAATCACAGGTGGCATGCTGAATGGAAAAAAAAAAAAAAAAAAAAGCAACTCTAAATGATAAACAAGTTTGGAACTGAAAAGAGAGTGAATGAATTAAAAGCCTTCTGGCCCAGGGCAGCATAGGGACTGTTCTGCAAGTCGCTGATTATTTCCTGAAACGATGAAGTGTATCATTATGAGGGGAAGAAGCTGAAATGAGAATACAGGAAAGAAAGTGTTTTTTATAAAGTATAAAGAATGGCAGGTAACTGTATTTCGGCACTGTGTTTTCTTGTAGTAGAAATTATCCTATTACATCAGTTCTTACAAAAGTTCATCACTGTAATGCCACTAGTGTATTTATTATTATAAGGAGCAGACAAATTGATGTGTTAAACAGCTGGTTTGATCATTTTCAAAAGTTTTTGAGTTTTTTTAATCCTGAAAAAGGGAAAGTGCTGCTGTCCTGAAAATATCTAAGATTTGCTAATGGTAAAAAATGGGATAAATGGTAAAGTTACTGCATTCATCAGTCAACCACCCCAAAACATTTGCAACTGATTATATATTTCAAAACTTGGCTGGGAGTCATAAGGGTTCTTGTAAGCAATGTGCTGTGTTGTGCCAAATGCAGGAAAACTAGAAGGAACTTCTGAAACGTGCTGAGAAAAAACCTTTCTTGGTGGTGGTGGTTTTGTTGTAATAATAACAATAACAACAGCAGCAGCAGCAACAACAACAACAACAACAATAATAATAATAATAGGACAGAGGATTGGGAATAGGTTTTGACTAGTAATAAGCCATTCAAGGAAGACCACAAAGTTACAAAAACTAAGGCCATAATATCTCATGTATGTACCATTTCCTATTTTATTGTCTACCCGTTGCTGTTACGCCATACTCAGGTTTGGTCTTTTCCTGCTCTTGCTGGAATATTTGTCATGAGAATGAGGTGCCAGAACCTGAAGGTTTGTCCTAGGAGAGAGAATAGTCAGTCAGGGTTTATTGCAAGAGTGTCCGCAAATGGTGGTCTTTGAAGCAAACACATTTTTCCTCCTCTTCTCTTTCCTTTTTGTGACTCATGTCTGGTATGTCTTGGCTTCTTAAAAAAGTTTGCAACCCCACGTATTGGACATCACTCATCCCTTTCCCTACTCTATTACACCTTCTTTCTCCTTATCCCTCCTCACTATTGCTCTGCCAGTAATGTCAGACTCCTATTCAGACTTCTTACCATAAGCATTTTTCTTCCTGGTGGTCAGTTGTGCCCTACTGCCTTGCCACCAGCAACAGAAGGAGAAAGCTGACCTGGATAGTAGCCATGTGTATGTCTCACTGCTGCATTTCTTGGGCACTGGGATCTGGGATGTTGCTGTTTTCTGTCTATTCTGCTTCAGAAGAGGAAAGTTTTAAATTACTGATACTTTTTAGGTTGTACCGTTCCTATCCCACATTGTTAGGAAATTATGCTGCCATTTCTAGTCCAGAAGGGTGGGATCAGGCTTGGGATATTCTTCAAAATTAGAGTTGTAAAGAAGAGTTCAACAATATGCACAAGATCATCTGTGTATTGGAAATACATGGGATTTGCATGTGCAGTTGTCTCTGGGTAATTATGACTCAACTTTTGTTACCCGTGATACACTTTTTTTTCATATAATTCTCATCCGATGCATTTTTTACATCTCAAGGAACGACTTTTTCTATTACTGTCTTCTTTGAGTTGAACTGTGTTAACCAGATGTCATTAGATTGGTATTCTGACCCTGTAATAATTTATTATCACTTGGTGTTTTTTTGTTTTGTTCCCCTCTCCTCAGGTACTCCTACTACATTAAAGCATTATCCCAATCCCTACTTGTTATCTGTTACCTCTGGTTCCAATCAAATCCCCATTACAGTCAATATAAGTATTCTCAGTAATATCAGAGTGCTTGGAATTGAGCCCCAATCAGAAAGCAAGGCAGACATTAGTGAGCTAAAAACTATGTCAAGTATTAGCTCATGGAAGTCACAGTCTTACTGCAAAAACAACACAGAAAAGAACAGGTCTGTAGCTTTCAGCTCCTTAGCTTTTTGTGCTGTGGTAGTCATGCCACCTGTTTTGGTTTGGGTTTTTTTAAATGTGTGTTTTGTAACCCACTCCATACTGGGCAGCTGGTTTTACTTGAAACTTCGCTGAATTGTGGTTATACCTTCATACCACTCTCATCTTATTTGGAGGAGCCATTGTAAACAGCAAGCTGGAGACCCGATGTTTTGTCCTTCTACACTGTACAGCCACAGCCTTACCCCTATTTTTAAGCTAAGTCACTGGCCTGGCCTCGAGGGAGGGAAGTTGCAGAGAAAAGAAATGGTTAGCACTGCAGCCATACCCAAGAAGCTCCAGTCCAGGCAGAGGTAGCTTGCTCATGACAAGTGAACTGAACTTGTATGCCACCTTCTGCATGGACCATGCAGACTTCTTGCCTCACTGAGTTAATAAGCCACTAATAAGCAAAAAAATTAACATGCCCAAATGCAGCACAAGGCCATCATCTACATTAAAATTAAAAAGTGTAGACAAAAACAGTCTGGAAGGTAATGAAGAGGAAACTGTTTCTGGGGAAACCTTTGCTCCTGCTTAAGCTGTACGTATATATCAAAAAACCTCTCCAGGTCCCTCCATGCTAACTTCTGCAGTGCTCGTTGAAATTAGTTTAAATTAGTAGTGGAAATTATGGGGACATCACAAGTCACGTTTAAAATGAGGAGAACTTTTTGGGCAATGTTACTTTTTAAAAAAATTACTAAGAGAAAACATGACCGATTTCAAAAACGCATCCAAACTGAACTTATTTCCTGGATCATGACAACTGGAAGCTAATAACAAGTATCTTATATACTATCTGTAAGAGAGCTCAGTTTAGACAATACATAATACATGCTGTTACGTATGCTGAATAGCTTCCTAGTCTTGATTGTTATGTCTTTAAGGCAGTTCAGCAGCAAAAATGGAGATAAATGCAATTTAATCAACATACCTATTGGCTAGAACAAAGAGTAACAGAAACAGATGCTTCCAGATTCTTTGTATGTAATCTGTGGGGTCATTTCTTGCACTGCATCCACTGAACTTCAGGAACAGGATACAGAACATAAGGCTATCACTCTTGCTAATGTGATTACAAAAATCTTACTGTATTAGCAGCATTCCAGTTTTACTTACAGAATGCTTAGCTGAATTAGTAAGTTTTAATTCCATGTGAGATACTATCATTATTTAACTCTTTAATTTACTATGAAATCCTTATTGCTTTGTCACAGGAGTTTTACGATTGCTTTTCTTAATGATAGGAGTTGCCTTTGCAGCAAAGGCCTTTTTTTTTTATTTAATCATGGTCTTAAGAGATTTGAAACTTCAGGGATTAATGAAGTATCCCCAAAATCATAAAGCAAATCACAGCATACCAAATCATTTCTCCTTTGAGACTGGTGCCAAACATTTTCTGTGGTGTTCCAGTGAAACTGGACACTTCCAGCCCAATGGCTAGTAAAGTCAGCAAAGAAAAGAAAAGAGAGTGACTATGTGACCAAACTTTTATTTTCAGCACATAGCTGGAATTTCAGCCTCTCTGCACAAGTCCTTGCCATTACAATTTATTAGATGTTTTATGTAGCAGATTTTATTGAATGATTTAGGTAGTCTTGACTTGATCCTTTCCAAATGTGTTCAACAGTATTCTGCTACATGCGAACGCGTTTTTATATTCTCACTTTCGTGTAACTAAATCTCTGAAATCTAGATAAAGTTACCCGCCTGCTATATACACTGTTTTACTTTCAGAATTAATTTGGAAAGCCCTGTATGGCCTGGCCTCTGCAGCCCTTTCCAGAAGATTTAAGATTATAAATTAGATTGTCCGACATGCATCAGGTTTTCGAGCCGGAAGGCATGTGTCTGCCAGCAGGAAGAAGAGGGGCACTGGAACCACCAAGCTGACTAAGAGCTATTAAGCTCCTGGGAGTGTGAAGGTTAGGATAAAAGGAAATGGAGAATATTAAAGATGCAGGAACTACATTTTCCAGAGCATATTTTGATTCCATGGTGTATTGATCTGCAGTCCTGGATTTCATCATATGTAATACCTCATCTTCAACGTGCTCACAGAAAAGGGCAGGGGAGCAGGGGAGGCAGCCTGAAGTAGTTGCTCTCCACTAAACCCAGGGAGTGGTTCTGCTTCTGTAATAAGTGTGTATTACAAATCTTTTGATTGCCATTCAGACACATTCATATTGCAATGGAATTTATGATCTTCATTCTGAAGGAAAGGGAGAAGCTTTTTTATCCTAAGTCAGTTTTTAACAATAATTCCCCTGGAAAAACAGCTTTGATGCGATACAGAATCCCTTATGGCACTCTGCACCTCTTTTGAGAGCCACCAGTGCCAGATCAATGGATATTTAAAAACAAAATGCTGCTTCAAAATACAGGAATGGCAATTAATATATTTTCAGGTGTTATGAATCCCTTATCTAATGGTAACTCCCGAATCATAACAATGTTAGAGGCAAATGTTAATCCATTCTTAATTGTTTTGCTTCAAATTATTTTCCTGTCATTCACCTATGTACTTTTGTTAACTTTATAAATGCACAGTGCATATACACATATCTGCACATATTCTGCATGTCAATTTGTAACAACATGATATTATTTACTGAGTTACATTTCCATTAAAATTTAATACCATTTTTTCTTTCTATGAAGTCTGGCTTAAGCTGTAATTTTTAACTTTAACCAGGCCATCATTCTAATTTTCAGTATAGTGGATTAAATTCCTGGTATTTGAAGTTGCACAAGGTAAACAGTACACATCAAAGAACTTCCCTGGCCATTAGAAATGCTGTTAGTAAATTTATAAGCAATGGGAAGAACATTCCTATAGGTGAAGCCTGAGCTGAAGAGAAAAACGATTCCCATTCAGTTCTGGAAATCAGAATCTTCTTTTACAGATTTAACCAAGTGTCTTTGCAACCTGGAGGACACATGTTTGTTTATCAAATGTACATACCTTCTCACAAGGAAACCTGCTTATGTGCATGTAAGAGTCACTGCAGACCAGAGATCTGTCTAGCCCGGTTTCCCACCTCTGTCAACGGCCACTAGCAGATGGCCAGGAAGTGTAGCACAGAGGAGTAATCCCAGAGGGAGAGGCACCTGGGCCATTCTCACAGTCTGAAGAAGTCTCCAGCTTGGAGACTTTCTGAGTCAAAGGTAGCACTAGCATTGTGCTTGATGAACTTCCTCTTCACTAATTTGCCTAATAGGTCTCTGAAACCATGTTATTTTGCGAGCTCCCACAAAGCCGCATGGCAGCATGTTTCACAGCCTGTCTGCAGGTGATGTGAAGAAATACCTCCTTTGTTGTGATTATAATCCTGGCTGGTTTTACCCTTTTTTCCTGTATTAGAGTGGCAGCCAATAAAGTTCCATATTCACTATCTCCACATCACCTAGAATTTTATATATGGTTTGCATAAAGTTAACTCTTTTATTTTCTTCCCTACTCTCCACTCCTTGCTTCTATAAACTAGATTATGGTCACTCCTCCTGTGAAGACTCTCCCATATCATCTTGACCTTCTCCAAACCATCTGTAATTCTGAAATATCTGCCTAGAAATAGAGGCTAGAAATCAGCACTATGCTTGTAATCACGATGAAGGTGTATTGTGGGTTTGTCTAGATTCATGGTATTCTGTCATGGTATTTCTTTCCTATTCTACTTGCTTTTTGACCGCTACTGAGCACTGAGCTGACTATCTACCAAAGCTCAGAAATCTTTTCCCTGAATAGTAGTAGACAGACTGAAAACCATCATTTTATATGCAAAACTTGCATGGCTTTTTTCCAAAGAGTATTACTTTACATTTCTCTGCACCAGATTTAACCTGCCATTTTATTGCCTATTTACTCAATATAGTGGGGTCCTTCTGGAGCTCTGCAATTGGCTTAGCTTGTTAATATCCTGAATGATTTAGCTTTGATGTCAGCTTTGTCACCTTACTCTTCATCCCCTCTTTCAGCTGATTTCTGGAGAGCACAGGCCCTACCACAGAAATTAGAGGAACTCCACACTTGACCTTCCTCCTCCAAAAAAAAAAAAAAAGTTTATTTATTTTTACTCTGTGTTCCTTGCATTTTCATCAGTAATGTAAACATGTTATGACCTCCCCTCCTGACCCATGGCAATTTGATTTTCCCTGAGAACACTTGGGGAGAAATCTTGTTGAAAACCTTTTGAAAATCCAGGCAGCCTATAGCAACTGTATCTCCTTCATTCACATTTGTAAGAAATCAGGCAAGGAAGGGAAGAGACCATCATGGATCAGTTGAGACATGCTGGTCAAACTAAAGAGCAAGAGGGAACTGCACAAGCAGTGGGAGCAGGGACAGGTAGCCTGGGAAGAGCATAGGGACGCTGCCCAGTCGTATAGGGGTGAGATCAGGAGGGCCAAGGCATGGCTGGAGCTACATTTGGCAAGGGATGCAAAGAATAACAAGAAGGGCTTCTACAGGTATGTCAACTAGAAAAGGAAGGTTAAAGAAAGTGTACCCCACCAATGAACAAGAATGACAACCTAGTATCAAGAGACGAGGAGAAGGCTGAGGTACTCAACAACCTTTTTGCCCCAGTCCATACTGGTAACCTCTCTCCTCACCCATCCCAAGTTGATGGACCACAGGATGGGAACCAGGGGAGTAAAGCCCCTCCCACTGTAAGGGAAGATCAGTTTCATGACCACCTGAGGAACCTGAACATACACAAGTCTGTGGGACCTGATGAGATGCATCCCAGAGTCCTGAGGGAACTGGCTGATGTAGTCGTTAAGCTACTCTCTACGATATTGGAAAATTCATGGCAGTCAGGTGAAGTCCCTGGGGACTAGAAGAAAGGAAACAGTGTGCTCATTTTTCAAAAGCATAAAAAGGAGGACCCAGAAAACTACCAGCCTGTCAGCCTCACCTCTGTGCCTGGGAAGATCATGGAACAGGTCCTCCCAGAAACTATGCTAAGGCACATGGAGGACAGGGAGGTGATTTGAGACAATCAGCATGGCTTCACCAAGGGCAAGTCTTGCCTGACCGAACTAGGGGCTTTCTATGATGGAGTGACTGCATCAGTGGACAAAGGAAAAACAAAGGTTGTCATCTATCTTGACTTTTGTAAAGCCTTCAACACGGTCCCCCATAGCATCCTTCTCTAAACTGGGGAGATACAGATTTGATGGGTGGACTGTTCAGTGAATAAGGAATTGGTTGGATGGTCACATCCAGAGGGTAGTAGTCAATGGCTCAATAGAGACCAGTGACAAGTCAGTGGTCCAGATGGAGACCGGTGACAAGTGGTATCCCTCAGGGGTCCATACTGGGGCCAGTGTTATTTAATATTTTCATCGGCGAAATAGACAGCAAGATAGATGCACCCTCAGCAAGTTTGCAGACGACACCAAGCTGAGTGGTGCAGTTGACACACCAGAAGGACAGGGTGTCATCCAAAGAGTCCTGGACAAACTGGAGAGGTGGACCTGTGAGAACCTCATGAGGTTCAACAAAGCCAAGTGCAAGGTCCTGCACCTGGGTTGGGGCAACCCCCAGTATCAATACTGGCTGGGGGATGAAGGGATTGAGAGCAGCTCTGCAGAAAAGGACTTGGAGGTACTGGTGGATGGAAAGCTGGACATGAGCCAACAATGTGCGCTCTCAGCCCAGAAGGCCAACTGTATCAAAAGAAGTGTGGCCAGCAGGTCGAGGGAGGTGATTCTGCCACTCTGCTCTCGTGAGATCCCATCTGGAGTACTGCATCCCACTTTGGAGCCCTCAGCACAAAAAGGACATGGAACTGTTGGAGCGGGTCCAGAGGAGGGCCACAAAAACCATCTGAGAGCTGGAGCGCCTCTCCTATCAGGCCAGGCTGAGAGAGTTGGGGTTGTTCAGCCTGGAAAGGAGAAGGCTCCAGGGAGACCTTATTGCAGCCTTCCAGTACTTAAAGGGGGCTTATAAGAAAGATGGGAACAACCTCTTTAGCAAGGCCTGTTTTGACAGGACAAGGGGTGATCATTTTAAACTAAAGGAGGGTGGATTTAAACTGGATATAAGGAAGAAATTTTTTGCAGTGAGGGTGGTGAAGCGCTGGAACATGTTGCCCAGAGAGGTAGTGGAGGACCCATCCCTAGAAACATTCAAGGTCAGGTTGGACGAGACTCTGAGCAACTTGATCCAGTTGAAGATGTCCCTGCACATGGCAGGGGTGTTGGGCTAGATGACCTTTAGAGGTCCCTTCCAACCTGAACTATTCTATGATTCTACTAGCAGTAGTGCAAAACATGGGAGAAGAAAGTGTCTGGCTTAAGATTAATTGGAAGAAAAAAAAGAAAGCCAGAAAAGGGGCATGGGGAAGATAAAGTTTAACATTCAAGCAGTAGTCATGGGGTGATGAAACAAATGCATTTTACAACCCAAATAAATTTTGTCTTTGTCGGGCATGTTTGTTTTGAGTTAAGTGCTCCTTGCCTCTTCTAATACATATCTTATTGCCAGTTAATCAGATTTCATGTAGGTCTATTTATCATAGTGACTGGAGGATGGTGATCTTGCAGAACTGTTTCCAACTGCTACTACATGCCTCTGAAACAGCATTAACATAAATACAGACGTCTTGTGAGATGCACGTTGCAAATAGTCAACAGCAGAGCCCTTGGCAGAGGGGAGAAACAGTAAGGGGGTCACATCTGGAGTATCAAGGATGAGTACAATGAAGCTCTTTGAAGACAGGTTGAAGAATCATAACTGGCTTCAGTGGAAAGAATGCAGGGGAGAGGACTTTAAGCTGGAATGTGATGCAGCTAGTGTAACCTCGAGAAAATAGTGATTTATAAATGGCAGGATCATGGGACAAATCCAAGGGATGTTATTTACAGACCCTAACCTTTCTTCCCTTGAAACGGTGGTAAAATGTCTATTGAACAAAAGCTCTATACTTCTGAGTTGTCTTATATTGCACTCTCTGTGGTGATAAACTCTACTATTTGATTCCAGTTGCCGCTTCAAAATACACATGGTAATATGCGTAACTGCACTTTTTAATTAGCAACTTTTTAAGAATCACAATTGATTAGCAAATATAGTTTTTACAGAAATAAATTTACTGTGTTATTTAATTCTACCATGGTAAGCTGTTTTCTCTTTAAGCTCTTAGTGTATTACTGTGTATGATGATAACAACAAAAAGCAGATCGGTATATCTTTATCTTAGAGTTGTTCTTTCCAGTGAGTCTAGATGGCATGCTTAAGTAATACTAATGCTACGGGAAATGTCTTCATGACTCTAGTATTAAAGTATATTGTTTGACTAGTGCTTCCTCTTCTGGAGCTATGAAATTTTCAATCTAAATGAAACAATTGTCTATGTAATTACATTATGCTCCTCCAGCAATTCCAGAGGGCATACAGAATAACATTAAAGGCCTAAGGATTTAATTCATAAAGCCAATTCTGGTCAGAATGGGCAGTAATCTGAAAATTGCTTTAGTTTCACTTTTTGGTTACTCTTTATCAACAGCACTTGACAAAAACACATTAAGCAAGTGAAATATAAAAATAACTTGTAAAGGCCTTGGATTTTGAAATTGTAGATAGTCATCACTGTGATATTAAAGGTGACTTGAAGCACAAGCATTCAAGGAAGATCTTGAAAGATTACAGTCTACAATTCAAAGGCCCTTCCAAGCATTTTGAAGATGGCAAAAATTCTTAAAGCATTCTCAGTGATTTCTTGATTGATTTTTTTTTTAACCTTAAACCAATATTTGCAACAAAGAAAGTAATAATTTTTCATGTTTCAATGATTTGGCCCTATAACTGCAGCTGATCGCCTATGTTAGAAGGAAGGATGTTTCAACTTGAGCTGGGAGATCACATTTTCGAAACAATGAACTAGAAAATGTCCAGGAGCCATTCTGGTACATTGTGGTATTCATTTCAAATAACCAAGGTAGGATGCTCAGTTTGTGGTGGTAGATGTTTATCCTTTGGTGCAATAAAAATGACCACTGTCTCCACAAACTTCTGTCAGTGGGATGCCATTCGCAAATATGTTCACCACTCTTGTCTGTGCTGTTCTGTTCTTGTTCAACCCCTCCTTTATTTCACTAGCAGCATTTCTTATCAGCATATTTCAAAAGCACTTTTTAATTATTTGTGGTTGCTAGTACCTTCCATTTTTGTTTATTTCAAGTTACTTGACTTCTGGAAGAAAACCTATGTTTTCTGTTGTTTTGGAGCTCTGCCTCAAGGGGTGCAATGTGAAAGGGCTAAATGTCATGTTTATCCAAACACCTCCCTTTTCAGTTGAACTGAAAAGCATGTCAAATATTTTCAGTATTTCTTGTCTTGCAATAAATCTACGCATCATTCACTTTTACAATTTTATATTTCAGTAAATTATGGCTTTTTTGAGTATTTTTTGTATATTTCAATATCAGCCATGGAAAGCTGAGGGCTTAATGTAGACATGGCAGGGGGACATTTCTGGAAAAAGTTATAACGTTGTTTTCTTCAGGTCCATTGCTGCAACCTCATATATTGTATATTTTCTGCTAGATCTTGTATGCCTGGTCAATTTATTTATCTTCCTAGTTGTCCCATTCTATTTTATTTGGTAGTGGAAGAGATGAAAGACAGAAAGAGAGAGCAGTTTAGGATCTTCATTATTGCTATTATTGTAATGAAGTGTTTAAATGAAGTGTTGGCCCTTGGCAATGTTGTCTTAACATTTTCAGCATCATAATATAAATGATCCTTGTGCTGAGTATAACCATTACAAAGAGTACTCTCGCATGATTATTTAAAATAAATGTGTAATCTTTTAATCACTCTGAAGTTTATACATAAGAGTAATTACTCTGGCATGAATTCAAGTAGTCCCTATCAAGGAATGTTATTAATGCACTGGTTAGCAGAGCTGGAACACTGTTATGGATTGGTAGGGCTCCATAGTCTAAGCCTACCAGAAATTGAAGCTATCTATCTGCCACAAAAACGCCTTCCTAATCCAGAATAAGACATTGGAATCAGGTCTAACACACAGGGAAAATCAGATTTGTCAGAATTGAAAGCAGTAACCTGAATGCTTCTCTTTAAACCAGTGATAAATTTAATTTTAACTTAACAGAAGCTGAGAATTCTGAGAGACCTTGATGATCCTTTCTGTACTCCATTGCCAGATTTGCACATAGGTTTGCTCTTTTGTTGCAACTTGTGATTTTTCTGGTGTGTGGAAAATACTAAGAGCAAAGACTGTTTCAGACTCTCTAAAAATAGCATTTACAGAGTGTATTTTTAACTCCTGAAGGATTTAACACCAGGCTGTATCACTGGAGTAGAGCAGCATTTGTGGTGGAAAGCAAAACATCATCTGCATGACTGAAAAACAGAGATTGCTTAGATGAGACATCTTTCTTCTCTCCTGGAATGTGGAATAAGAGAGGATCTTCTATAGCCCCAGCTGTGCCTGTATCAAATTATCTATGTTAATTTCTATAGAACTCATTGGGTGCCTCCTCATGGGGATGAGATGGTCCCAGTTCTAATTTGATCCAGAAGGGTCTTAAATCTGCTAAACTGTTCGAATTGCTAAACCATATCCACATCTACTGAAATGTTACAGAATTGCAAGCACAGATTTATTGAAGGCAGGAGCCTTCCTGAGCACTGGGTCTCTCTTCACCCCACAACTGCAGCAGCTCCTTCTCATGTGGTGAGGGAGACCTGCTCAGCTTTGCCATTCAGATGGGGGAGTATCTGCTTCAGTAGTTGCATACTGACTTTCCGAAGCATATATCTAGGAGATGGGCAGGGCAAGGAGGGGAAGGAATCAAAGAAAAAAAGTCTCTTCCTGTAGAACAGTCTGATCCCCGTTCCCCACAGGAGTGACAGTGGCAGTGATGCACAATTACATGTCTAAATGACAGACGGTGCTCTTGTGGTTGTTCATAGCTCTCAAATCTGAAGCACCGATCTGAAGCTCTTAAATCTGAAGTCACACAAGCGGCACATACAGGCCTTGGGTGTTTGCAGTGGTAGAACCCGAACTTGTTGAACATCCCTCAGGTCCTGCTGTGTAAGTTGGGGATATTTTCCTTAGCTCTCAGGAGTGCTGTGAAACTAAATATGTCAAATCTTTCCCAGCAACTTGATTATTTCATGGAAGATGCTTTAGACATCCGACTTACCATGAGCGTAATTTTGTTATAAAACTCTGCCATTTGGTTAAAATTAAAATAAAATATTTTCTCTCTCTATTGCTCAGCAACAGTATCTTCTTTTATCTGTCAGTATAAATACAGGATGTTTTGCTCTGTACTACTAATCCAGCTTTACTGCACTGTTTCCTCTTAAATATTCTGCCCCTCCCATGTATTGAAAAGGCACACTGACTTTTTGGTGATGTTCATACTTTCTGTGAGATAGTTATTTGTGTGAATATTAGATCCATCTTTGAAGAATTATCCTAGTAGTTTCCCGCTGGCTTGATATTTGCTTGCATTGCAATCTCATTTTGCCTCTCTGACAGGTAGTTCTTTACTTCCTTTCAGTCGTTGACTTCGTCCCCCTCTTTTTGATTTTTTTAAAAGATTTCCCATGTGTCAGCATGTTTGATACCTTACAAAAGCCAGACAGAGTAGATGTAATAGATTTTCTTTGCCTAAAAAATCAGTTATCAGACTTCAGAATGTCTGGCATGATCTCTTCAATAATCCTCTGTCACATATTTTTATATCCTGCCTCACATTCCTTTTAGTTATTCTTTTTTTCAGCATTTTTTCTTTTATGTGTTATTGCAGTTAGGCCAATGGACTAAAGATGCCCTGGTCTGCCACCTCTTCTAAAATACATATGAAACTACTACAACCCCTTGTTTTTGTGGTTCTTCTTTGTTTGATCTATTTGATAAAATTTCTTCTTCTGAAATTTCACTTTCAATGCCATGGTCATTTCCATTTCTATAATCACCTTCCCATGTGGCCTCTCGTTATCAACAGCAGCTTATTTCTCAGAAGATGGGGTAAGATATTAAAGTTAATCTGAGTCTCGAATGATCTTTAATGCTTGACTTATTCTTACTGGATCTGATTTTTAAAAATAGATATTATGGATGAATCTTTTGCTACTTGCTTTTTTTTTCCCCAAACATCTACCTCAGCTTGACTCTTGGAAATTTTCACTTTACACTTGCACCTTCCTACTTAGAACACAGTTCTCAGCTTTTTTTTCCTGATTATTACTGTCCATCCTTGCAGCCATTTGCATCTACTCTCATTTTGTAAAATTAGATTTTATTTATCCATTTGGTCTGAAGGTCTTCCTTATGAACCTTTTCCCCTTCACTAGAATACAGACTTGGGCCATTTTTTCGTACCTTTGATTTAAAGGAATTTAAAGCCTCCTCCATACTGAAGTCCCAGAGGTCTTCAGCTGAAGTGGCTTCACTGAATAGTCTCAAGCTAGTCATTTTGAGACACTAGTCTTTCAGTAGCCAAGATCTCCTTCATTATTTTCTTGAATGTTTCTACCCTGTATTTCAGCTTTCTCTCTTACGGAACAAGAAGCACCTTGAGTTTTTCCCCCATCTCAGTGTCTCACCATGCACTCCCAGAACTGGATATGCTTATTTTCCTCCAGGATATGAAATATTTTTTCTGAAAGTCAACTACAAGCAACTTGACTTTGTTCCCAGCCGGTGGTGAAACACTAATTCTGCAGGAATCACAGGGATTTCATTTTTTCAGCTTACTTCCTCAGAGTGCTCATCTCACCTTAGCAAGAGTACTTTTCAACCTTCTGCCTTTAGTTTTTATATAACAGAGTCAAGGGTTTAACCTGACAAGCACTGGAGCTAAGAGGAAAAAAAAAAACCAAACACAAAAAGAAGCAAACATTGGTGTAATGCAAATAATGATGCTTTACAGCTCCCAGGAACCCCTTCCTTAGTTCTGATAGGAAACAAGCAAATTAAGAAATGTATGTATCATATAATGTGTGATTTCTTATGACTGTTTTATAGCCATCTTATGTGAATGGGAAAAAGAGCAGTTTTGAAGAGTGTGTTGTTTCATTTATTCGTATATAGATAGATAGATTTGCATGCACACACATATATGTAACAGCAATGAGTGCTCATGTGCATAATGTATGTATTCATTATGTAAACCCCCAAAGAGGCAGGTTTAGGGTGCCATCGCCATGCCTTTTTCATACAAAGGGGAAAATCTGCAATTTAGAAACAAACCCCTGTCATAACAAAGTGGTTTAATTTTAGTTACAGGCCAAGCTTAAAATGTACCCAATCCAGGGCAAAGCCCATCTCTGAAGTGCACAGCCTGAGGTAAATTGATACATTCATTCCCAATGCAGACTTCTTCTACACTGATTACTGGTCTCTACTAACAGTGTTTGCAAGAAGGCTTATCTATTCTCCTCTTCTATAAGAGACACTGTTCAAAGAGCTTGAAACACAGCTGCCTCTTTACAGGCTTTACCTAGTTTTCAAAAGGAAGAGAATCACGTGGCTGGGGGGTGGATGCCTCTGCAATAGAAAATCTAAATTAATCTTCACAGAAAGTGGGGAGCCTTGTTTGGGTCTATCAGAAAGGGAAAGCACTTGTAGGTGAAATCTTCTTAAGACCAAAGTGAAAACTTGGAGGGAACCCTGTGAAAAAGCTGGGCCGCAAGGCTTCCTAGGCTTTTCAGACAAAAGAAATCAGCTCTCTGGATAAAAGGTTCCTGGTTTAAATGTGAGTTTTCACCATGAAGAGGCAGTGCAATGCCGAAAGTCTGAACAGGCTGGGAGTTTAACATTGAGCTCCCCATCTGGCTCTGGCACAGCCTCTCTTCTTCCTCGTCTTGCCTTCAGAGCAGGAGCAGTGACACCAAATATGCATTTACTTCATCCTATTGGGAAACAAAGCAGTGGACTTAAGTGTATCCTAACCTCTGTAGGCAACATTTCAGCAACGTCTCACTTTTGAATAATTACTTTGGCCAGCTGGCCAAACACGAGGCTGGAAAAAGTGTCAGAAGGACACCTCTTTCAGTGTTTCTCAGTCTCAGCCCTATTTCACTTGCCAGTGTGGGAAGGCTGTGCTGTGGCAGGAGAAAGGGTCTGCTGCCACCTGATGCATTAAAATGTCTGCAGACCACCGCCAGTCTGGGAAGCACAGAGCTTGTCCACCTCACCCTCACAGAACTGCTTTTTGCCCCAAGATCAGGAGCAGTGAGAGACTGGAGTTATAGCCAACAGGAATGACCAAACAGTGGGCGAGAAAGATCAAGGTAACAAAGGCAGAAGGTGAGAAAGAGGGTATTACAAAAAGGGGCAGCCTCTTCATATAAACACATAACCCAAAGATGTCGTTTAGTGGAGACCAACAACCTCTGGCTTTCTTTTTAATGAAATTCCAAGGGAAGAAAAAGTATCTGTTTTCTTTATGCAAGGCTTGTGAGAGCACAGACCTGTTTCCACATGCATTGCAGTTGGTTTGCGGTCCGACCTGCCCAGTTGCTCAAGAGTATGTAAGAGAGGAGAACTTTCTCTTCTTTTTAGAACTCTGCTAACTGAGGATTTTTGGTATCTGAAGTGCTAGGAAGATGTAAAAAGCTACTGAACCAAAGTCACCACAGAGTTTTAGTACAAAATGTACCAGACATTTTCTGGCAATGTAAATCAGATCCTTTTGATTTGCCATTACTATGGGTTTTTATCTTCAGCCTGTTGGAGAGAGAGACTTACAGTATGATGAATGAGCACTGACTTCTGGCCCAGGCAGCACTCAATGTAAAATCCATTGTTTTTTCCAAAATGACCATTGCTTGTCATTCCCACTGTTGGGGAATTAGGCTTATGAAGGGTGACATCACACCAGACAAGCTCCCATAGCTGTTTCTTGGTTTTAAATGTTAATTCACTTGCACTTGGAGATCTGGAATGTAAGTGGGCTAAAGGGAGGTCATGTACCCATAAGCCTGTGATAAATCTATTACAACAGAGCTGTGGCTCATCCTGCCACCTGCTGTTTTGAAAGTTACTGTTTTGCATATCTAGAATCAAGTGTACTAGAGACATAGCTACCTACATTTCTAATAAGTGACTAGTATCCTTTTCTTCTGTGTCAAAACACTTTGCATGTGTGTTTGTAGAAGAGCTGATCCCAAAATATGGGGTTTCCATATGCAAAGCTCTACACCTGAGACAGTGATGCTTGCTTTCCAGAATGCTGGTTTTCATTTCAGAAACAGGTCTCTGGTGAGAAGGAAAACAGCAGCACTTACGATATGAGTGGGGACCATAGATTAGTGTGCAAGTTCCCCAGGGGATTTCCATGTTCCAGTTTTGCACTTCAATAGGCCTTAGGCAGCAGAAATTGCATGCCTACATCAGTTAGATTTTGTTTCTTCTTGAATTATGTGCAAGATATGCAACCCAACCCTCCTGTAAAAATCTCGCAACATACAAGCTCACATAGCCCCCATGCAAGGGAATTTTCTTTTACGGAGACTGGCCTAATGTGTGAAATCATGAAGTTAACCCCCTGGCATTAGTGGTAGGCCTTTGCCTTCACAGCTTAAGACTGAAACTCCGAAGTGCTGGTCCCAAATGCTTCTAAAACCCAGTGGATATGGCTGCAAGCAAAGCAACTTTCCACCTCCAGAGATACTTCATTTCCCCAAGCTTAATACAATAAAATGCATCAGACGGAGATCTCACTATGTCTTTGGAAGCAAGACCACCCAGGGGCACCTCTGTGAAATCATTCTGAGTGAATGTGATTTGAGCAGTTTAGTACAAGGTCAATGATTCTGCCTTTTTTTTTTCCCCTTTTATCTCGCACCTCTTCTTCCTTCCTCCCATTTCACAACTGTGAAAAATTCCAGTTTGATTTAAAACTGCAATCCCACCCAATATTCTTGTTTGCACAAGGTAAAAGAGGAAAACTTTTTAACAGCTCTGCATAGTTAGCTTCACTTAGATAGTGAATGAAAATGCTTACAAGTAGCAGTTTTGTGCAGAGGTGTCTAGCCTTTGATTTGTTTTAAGTGCCTTTTATTTTAAAATCATTCCCTTGAAAAAAAAAAAAACAAACCTGTGCATTTACTTCTACTTGCAAAGACCACTGGGAGGACTTGTGAGTCATTCGCCATGGAGATAGAAAGGGCAGGGGAAGTGGACTGTTAACACTAGGATCTCACCTGCTGTCAGATCAGGCTTAGCACAGAGTAGGATGGGAGATTTGGATTGGGGTCTGTGAGGCTTGATCCTACGCCAAGGCAGGGCTCAGCTCAATTGCTTAAAGGCATGTTCCTGCAGACAGAGCCAGTGTGAGTGTTGCCATAGACTTCCACGGAAACACCATTGGAAACTTCTTTCCATCCCTCCTTCCCATCCTCGCTTGCTCTCCCTCTTTTTCTTTACATCCCATCTCTTTTGCTTTGTTTCTGACCTTTGCAGAAGGTGCAGCAATTTGGCTACTGTCTCTGCCAGCAGATTAGGGGCCCAATGCCTTTTCTCACTGGACTCAACAGAAATCTTTCTTATGACTGTAAGGGCAACTTGACCGGACATAAATTATCAGGCATAGGGGATTAGCTGTTGCATTAAATGTAAGTAATGATCACAGGTAAGAAGTAAAAAAAATATTTTTGTAAGCAAGCTCTCCTCTGGAAAGATTTTAAAAAAACAATTAAGATAAATGAATGATTAATTCAAGTACTTTTTCAGAAAACGAAAGAGATGAGATTATTACTTTCTCCTGCACAGAAATTCATTGAATGGGAAACTATCAAATACAGCATTTACTGCATGGAGTCCAGACAAATCACTGAATTCAGCGGCACCCTTCCTGACTCTCATTTCCTACACAGGAGGAGAACAGACCTGTGGGACTGGAGAAAGAAAAGATTAATAAATGGTAGAACGAAAGAAGAAAGGGAATAATTGTATTATTTTAACTGTAACACATCCCTCAACTACTTGGTCTCACTGCTGTTTCTCACAAGAAACTTTCTAAGTAATTTTTGCCCCGCTCAGTGCTCAGTTTCTCACTTAACAGCTCCCTCTACATGGACTGGAAGTGGACTGTGCAGGGCTTGGATCTGCCCCTCCAGCCACATGGGGCATAAGAATTCATGTGGAAATCCATCATATACCCCACAGTCCTCAGATCGATACCTTACAGGGTGTGCCCTGTAAGGCTGCTCCCTTGGCCCTCTTCCATAACCCTACTTTCCTCCTTGCTGCAAACTTCCTTCAAAAATCAGAATATCTTTGGCTCCCCAAAGGCTGTGGGAGTTGGCAATTCTGTGCTGAGCCCTGCTGGTATTTTCTGCTGGAAAAAATCCTGGGGTGTGCTTCTCCTGGACCATGGTGCCACATGGAGAGACCAGTTTCTTCTTTGGCCTCATTTGTCCCCAGGATACATCCTGTCCAGAAAGATAAAGGAGAGGTATCTGCACCCTCAGGGAAGGAGGAAGTTGTTTCTACATGGGATTCACTACCTTCTCAAGGCAATTTGGTCTTTGTCCTCACAAGGTTTCTGCTGTCCCACCAGGAGACAGAAGAGCAGAGGGCAAGTTCCCAGGATTTGCTTAAGTCCAGAAGGATTTTTTTTTTCCCCAAAATGTCTGTCTTTAAATTAAAAGGTTTAAATGTTATTTAAAGAGAGCTTAAAGCTCATAAACAGCTTTAAATATTATTTTCTTTTGTAAGTATGTATCTTTAGCTTCTTGTATTGCAATTACAGTATTTTACTTTTATTTTTGCAGAGTTCACATGCTTTTTATTTCAGCCAAATAGCCCTAGCGGAGTACTTGGCAACTATTAAGCACAAAGACATCCTGCTACTTTTGTATTTCCATCTATCACCTTCCTCCTCCCCCTCTCCCATACACATGTTTGTCTCCATCACCTGTCCCAACATTTCGGGCCAGGAGCCCTTTGTCACAGACCGTCTGTCAGCCCACATGTTTGCACAGGGCTGGAGGCAGCAATATCCAGGCCTGGGCGAGGCCTCTCGCACAATATAAATTGTTATCCACAGAGGAGACGTCTGTTTTTACAGAGAGCTAATCCTCACACATCCTCGTGTGGGGTAGGCACACCTCTCACTTTTCAGGAGGAAGGACCCTCCGAGCTCAGAGGCACCAGCCCTAAAACCGGGGTGCCTCCCGCTGGCGGTGTGCTGGGAGTGATTGCCACTCCAGGGACAGCATCCATAATGTTTGGCACCTGCATGCACAATTCCACCCCCCCAAATTTACCAAGTATACGAAAATCATGTGCGTAAACATATCATCAGCACCGACATGCTTTGCCTGGCTTTTGTGGTTGATGACAGCTCCATCACTGAGCTTTGAAAAGGGCAGCGTGAGGATTTTGTAAAGCAGCAAGAAGCAACCTACCCCCAAACACCCCTGACTCTGAGTTTTCTGCAGTTGTTAACCCTTAAAGTGTGTTTATGGGTCTAGGTTCAGCTCTACAGTGTCTCTGTTGGAGAAGTATTAAAACAGAGCTCGCACGTGAGGTTTGTCACCCGGGACTGGCTGCAGTGCCGCTGCAAGGCTCTGCTCACACTGAACGCCGGCAGTGGCAAATTCCAGTGGCCACTGATGAGCCCGGCAGATGTCAGGGCAGTTACGGTAATAAAATCTGTAAGGGCGGGTACCTTTTTCCTGCTGTAACGTTGAAGGTGAGTGCTGGAGAGAAGGGTTGAATACTTTCCTAAAGTAGTATCTCACCAGTACCAGGAATGTGGCAGTTGGTGCTGGCACTTTGTGTTTTCAAATGCTGCAAAACACTCATCCGTAGGTATGTCAGATGTTGGCAGTGTGCTGTCTGTATGTAAGGAGATTTCACCCTGTAATTCTATTTTTCTTTTTCAGCTGTGACATGGGTGTCTCCCCAGCATACAGATGGGAACTCTTCGGCCTGAGTCGTTTTTTAGACATGCAGAAAGCCACACCTCCTCATATCTCTATTGTAGACTGGCAATCAAATTATACTTCATATCTAGTTCAGCATTTGCAGCTCAGGGCAGGAAAGAAGCTGGTTACCTGGAAGAGTGCAATACAATTTTGAGAAATATGTGAGGTTTGAGTTACAATTGTTGTGACAGTTTGCTTTGTTGGGCTCCAATTCAAGCAGGAGAGTGGCAGCCAGGAAATAGCTGGGCAGGGTGGGGGAGGCAGGGGCTGCAAGACATTGAAACAGAGTCAGCATTTCAAGCTCTGCACCTCACAGAAGTCAGCCGAATCTCTTCCCAGCTGCTCACTGTGCTGTATCTGTTTTGAAACTCTAATTTCCAAGGACAGTTTATATTAAAAGCTCCCTTGCTGAATCTGTTCAGAAATTTCACTGTGAAGCAATGAAACAACTCTTTCCCAGGAACTGTCTTCCCAGCAATTGTTGATTAAAACCTGTGGATATCTTTTTATGATATTTGTTATACATGCCTGCTGGTTTCCTTTGCCTCTGCCATATTTCCTACACTTTCCAGATGACTGCCCACTTTTCCCCCCTCCTTCTTTTCTCTGTAGTTCTGTACCACATCAAATTCATACTGGAAAAATCTTGCACATCACCTGTAGGTGAAAAATTATGGTTTCAGATTTTAATTAAGAAATAAGTTCCAGCAAATATTTTTCCAGTGAAGTCAAGTTTCACCAAGTTATTTGCATGGGTATTTAAAGAAATTTCATAAAAATAAAAACAATATTAAAATATGCTGGTTTAGGCCCCTGTTCAGCAATGTGCTTAGGCACGTACTAAAACTCATCCATTAGCACATGTTTGAGTGCTGAATATATCCCCTGTGATATTTAAAGCTTGGAGCATGTTTAAGTATTTTTGTGATTTCAGACCTTAGTCCTGCTTAATAGGAGAGAAGAAAGCATGACATGCATTAGATAAAAGCACTTTTATTTTCTTTAAAAAATATATTAAAGAGTATTGATGTTTATAATATAGCCATTGTTTTGGGGCAGACCAGACTGAAACTCATGGCAAACTGTGCTCTCATGGCCCATCCTGAAAGGACAAACTAGCAGTGCAGGGTGTTTAATGCCTGTCACTGAGTGGTAGAAAGACTCTCGCCTGCTTTCTGCATGGGCAGGCATGCAGCATCTAAGGGAGAGGTCAGCCACCCTCTCCTTCTTCACCTGGTGATAGAGGGCGAGTGGTGCTCCACAGGCGGCGCTGTGTGAGGACCCAAATGTGGGGCACAGCTCCCAGAAGCTAACAGAAATTGCTGGAGGAGGTTCCTGCTGCTGAGGTCAGTCCTGCCAAGCTGCTGTGCTGCAGGTGCTGCACAGTCACCCTCGGCTCAGCCTCGGCCCCTGCCATTTGCTTCCAACTTGAGATGCATGTACCCACGTAGGCAGCCTGGCTACACTATTTCAGAGTCACACTGCACTTAATCGGAATTATTTTCCCAGTGCTGGCAGAGAGAAGAGAGGCTGAATTCAGCTGAACGGGTCACACCCACAAGGCACTTGCTTCACTGTTGCTAAGCAGGACTAAAGTAACACCCTTCTGAAGGAGCAGTCAAGCATCTTGGGCATCCTATAGCTGCCAACGTATTTTCACCTCCTGTTTTCTTTTTCAGCTCTGATGATAAGAAAGGGGAGAGTATGTACGATTCTGCATGGTAACTGAAAATGAAACAAAGCCTCCGGCTTTAATGCAAACTGCAGGCAACATGGAACTCCTGGTAGCATGTCTTTGAAGAACTCTTTCAGCTCAGCTTTCATAAAACTACACGATGAAAGTTCGATGAGACATATAAAGGCAACAATTTAAAAGTGCAGTGCTTACTGAGGAGGGTGAAGAATTGTTTTTCTTAGACACAAGTCACACTGAAAAAAACATGAGTGTGGCATAATTCTGCTTCTCTTTCAGCCTCTACCTTGCTGGTGGAGTCACCATCCCTGGAGGTATTTGAAAGACATGTAGACGTGGCACTTTAGGGCATGGTTTAGGAGACATGGTAGTGTAGGGTTGGGCTTGATGATCCTAGAGGTCTTTTCCAACCATAAAGATTCTATGATTCTACCTGAGTCCTGAAAGAATTCAGGCATAAACCTGATAAACTACTAAAAATGACTCAGCTCATTCTTACAAGCTGCAAGAAAAATCTTTATTTATTTAAAAAAAAAACTCTCACAATAACCCTACGTGCTTCATCAGGCAAGCCTGACTGTTCAGTAATGTCATGCTGTAGAAAGTGTTACATTAAATGCAGGATTTCCCCTCCTGATAATTTTTGAACAGACGGTTTTGTGGCAACACCTCTACAATTCTTTTTTTTATTATTATCATTTTAGTTTCATAGTAAACTTGTTTGAACTGTATGAGGCAAGCTATTAAAAGCAGAAGAGTGCTAAGCTTGAAAGTATTATCCTAATATTACACTCAAAAGGATCTAATAAAATGTCTGAGGAAATGATCATCAGCCGTCCAGTATTTTCTCTGCGGGAGCCCAGTATTGGGAATGACAGGAACAGATGTAAAACTCTGGGATACTTAACCTGGGAAAAATTATACACCTGTGTACACAGGTGGAGCTGGATTCCCTTGTATTAAGGGGACAAGGTGGAGAGGGAATGAAAGGGTAGGTAGAGAGGAAGTTGTTCGAGTCTGTTGGTGATGAGTGGGCTGTTTAAATATACAGGGTGATAAAGTGAAGAGGGTTATTTCCCATACAAATATGCATGTGTGGTCATCAGAGTACCCAAAACACCAGACTGAAGAATCCCATAACCTTTACTGGGGACACTGTCCATTTTGGTGGGTCCCCTGGTCCTCCCATCATAAATGTTATCAGTAGCAGCAACACAATTGTGGAGGTTCGTGTTTTGCACTCTACCAGTCACATCCAGCTGTAGTCCTCCTTCTCCTCCCCACCCATGTTGGTCTCATTGCTTTAGCTGAGCTCCTCGGGTAGGCTGCTCCAAGGCTGGGCTCTGCAGCATACCCCCATCCCTGGGATGCCTGGACTCGGTGGCTGCACCTCCAAGTGGGTGCCACCCAGCTCGGGTCCAGGTATCATCCCTGCATTGTCTGAGGTATGTATTCACTGCACAGCCATCATGAAGAACTGGGTAAGAAGAAATGGGTTTCAGGCACTAGCATTACATTTTGGAGGAACCCTTCTTGCTCATTTAGGACCCTATGCAGTTTTTGGAAACCCACCAAGCCATTCGGATCCCTGTTGTTCTGTGTGGAGGTTGGAAGGAGTGTCAGAAAGTAGCCCTGATCTATGAATTACTTATTCTGTGGTAGCAAAGGTTGTGCATGTACTTTATGAGAGAAAAAGAGGTGGGCTAAGTGGCCCAGATTCAATACAAGTATGACTGAAATAAACCTAGTAGGTTGGAGGGAAGATGATGAAGCAGGAGCAGAT
Source organism: Phalacrocorax aristotelis (assembly GCF_949628215.1). Lineage (NCBI taxonomy): Eukaryota > Metazoa > Chordata > Aves > Suliformes > Phalacrocoracidae > Phalacrocorax > Phalacrocorax aristotelis. Next base: position 101,326,243 of record NC_134276.1, on the reverse strand, counting down.
ACAGCATGTAAAATCTTGCTCCAGCTGATAGCCAAATTGCTGTTGGTTTTAGCAGTTCTGGGGTTTCATTCATGTTGTCTGCTGCTACTAGCTGGATTTTAAACATTGTGAATTTTGAGGGAACCCCATACTTAGATCCCAGAAACACTTGTTTTACATAAAATTTAACTCTCTTAGAGCTTTTCATAATCTGTTTAGCCTGACTAGAGCTCTACTAAATCTGAAAAAGTGTATTTCTGCTTATGATGAGTAACAAAGAAGATAAACCCAATTCAACTTTAAGACTGCGTTTTCAGGGCTCGCAATTGTGCAAACAGTGGTGGATATAGCATAGAAAACAGAAATTAATTCCCAATAGCACCTCTTTTTACAGCGTCATTGTGGGCTTTGTTGACTTTAGACTGGTTTTTTTTCTGTGGATTCCATGGAATTTGAGATGACTTGAAACACTCAAATGAACACATTTAAATGTGTGTATTTATGGGTAGGGGAGGGGGATTCGCACTTAAATCCTAAGTGCTGGAATTAGCGCCAACAAAGACTGGGTGTGTTGACTTTCAAATGTATTCAGCTGATGGAGCAGAAATTTGTTGGCTAGCTCCAAGAGTTATCTATTTTTAATTTTTTTTTCCCCTGGAGACCATCATTGCCAGCTATCTCAGTTTAACAGAATAAGTACAATATGTTTAAACACAGAATTTTGGCTACAGAGTGGTGGGGCGGTGGGGTTCCTCTGCCAGGCTTCATGTTCTTTTTGGTGGTGTAATGCGGTGAATCCTGGAGGGTCTGTGCTGTTCTTGCTCTGCAAATTCAGAGCTCTCCATTTGCCCTCGGTCCTAAATCCTGTACTCCAGGGGGCTTTGACAGAGAGACTTTGGCAAATCCTGCTACAGGAAGTTAACATATTATCCAGGGCCCCTTAGATGTTAGTGTTGACAAGACCCAGATGGGAGACTCTTGCCATAGCAGAGGTGGCAGGAGAGAGCAGGGTGCCCACACGTGGTATCAGAGCAGCGTGCCATGCAGCCAACAGTGTAAGGGCAGCAGCAAACCCCTTTCCTCCTCCACATTTACAAAAGATTATAACCTGGGATGGAAAGGGGATGAATGGCTGGGGATGTAACCTGCAGCTAAAGTCTGAAAGTTCATCTCTTGGAACTAAAACTAAATTGTACGTTACAGGGGGTAACTCATACATTGTTAGAAGTCTCTTTAGACCAGCTCCATTAGTCAGATTAATCGTATAAGTTGCCACAGAATGAATCAGAAACAAACCTGACAAATTGCCTCATCTTTGTGCAGTGTAAGGGAATAAATCTTTTAACCACCTGGCCAAGTCTTTTCATCCTGTTAGAGTTATTTTTACAGATCATATCAGCCCTGGCTCTTCTCTTCCCTATGGATGGTGCAAACAACAGTACTGCAGCTGGATGCTGTGGTGGGGGAAGAGCTGTGCTTGCAGGAAAATCCAGCTGGTGCTTGCAAGTCAGTGAGCAGGACAGCGCTGACTTGAGAGGCTCAGACCAGGGCTTCTCAGGAGGCTGCTCCATCATACTGACATTTTTGTCTCCAGGGTATGAAAGAAAGACGATTCTGCAAAGATCAATATACCTAGCATCATGCCTGGCAGACTTCCTACAGCCTCTGGCACTTGCTGGGGAAAAAAAATCTGAGCTGCACTTGCCCCTTCCTTCATGTGAATAAAACCTACAACCTATGTCTAATTTTTACTTTGCAGATAAAATATGCACTTTGTCTGTCTGTTTATCTGCCTATCTATATATGATTAGGATAACTGTAATTTAACCCATCATCTATGTCGCCACAAAATCTTCACTGAAACATGATGATTCACAGTAGTTTGATACGCAGTTGGTGCAAGTGACTGTTCTGTGAGGAACAGAATGGAGCATAGGGTTTGGTGCATAATTCTTTTTCTATAACAGAAAAGGAACATATAATGCAAACATTGTGTGCCTGACATATTTTTATAACAGAGTACTAAGAAAATACTTGCTACCTGAAATATTTCTGTAAGTCACTGAAGCAAGCAATCCAACATGTGGGTTACATTACATTCAGACCTGATCTTAGTTTTGTAACACACACTAAACAGCAGTATGTAGGAGGCTCAGGTTTAATAAAACTGAAACTTTCGGTGGTGCATACAGCCAATAAAGATTTAAGCATGCTGGGCATGATCAGCATACTAATTGCTGCATTAATAAATCCTGAAGCCTGGGTTGTTTTGAAAGGCAAATAAAATTATTGTAGAAACCTTGAGGAGCATTTACTTGGAAAAGTTAGCGTATGCCTGCACTGAGATGTGAGTGAATGTAAAATATCACTGATAACACTGATCAGATGTTTTTTCTGCCTCTCTGTTCTGTGCAATAAGGACTTTGCAACATCTGATGTGAAGTTGTTCTGCCCTTGACAAAACCACCAAAAACAATCATGTTTCTGTAACTACTAGTGATAATGCAGTTTATCTTTCATTTTCACTACTGCATTGAATAAGTCATGCGGTACCAATGAAGTGATCCCAAAAAATAAGGATGGACAGAGCCTCCTATTTGACTCCAACAATTCAGACCACAACCACAGGCAAAAGGGAACATGGCAGCAATTGCCCCGGCATAAAAAATTGCCCAATGCACTCATTTCACAAAGCCAAAGTGCAATATTTCCTGGGAGGCCAGGGAAACAGGAGGCATCAGAGGCCTCTTCTCATGTGGAAACAGGACCACAACTGGGTCTGAACTGAAGTCGTACTTCAAGTGCTGTGGGCCAGCGCACAGTGTCATGTGCAGCTGTCGGCAAGAAGTTCTGTCCTCTAATTTCTGCTCCCCAGCAGCCTCCCAGCCCCTCACCACGGAGGAATGCTGCCTGCCTTGTGCAGAAACGGGCTGGATATCAGCGGCAAGAGGTTTTCAGCTTGGGAAGGACAAGCTTGCAAAGGTGAAAAGGAAGATTAAAAAAATAGCTCTGAGAGTTTACAGAAGTGTAAAGTACTCCATGCATTTCCAAGTCTAGTGATGGAAGAAAGATGGTTTTATATGCAAAAAAAGGTAAAGAAATGTTTTATTTTCATAGGGAGCTTATTTGCCTAGCAAAAAGTGCACTCCACTGTTCTTTACTTCCTAAATAAAAATTGTTTATTAAAAAGTTTGGAATTTTTTTTAATGAAAGGTAAGATTAATGAGCCGTGCTCAAGCAGCAATGATTTCTGCCAGCTTGTGCATTAGTCAGCTATTAACATACTTCTTGGGTAATTTGAAGGCATTTTTTCATAGTGCATTGGAAATCACAAAAGACTCGTTGAACTCAACAGGATCCTCACTCCCAGTTAGCTTACCTTACAGTCCGATGGCTGTGGCTGTTCTAATACATTTTGGCATTTCTTTTGGTGGCATCAGTACAGTTAGTGGAGAAAATCAGCAAATACTGATGAAAAAGTGAAAAGGGCTTCCTTTTACAGGCAACTCATTTTTGGCACAACAGCCATCCTAACTGTCTCTCTCTCTATCTCCCACTACTATTACATGGACTGTAAGAACAGGGAGGTGAGATTTGGAGGCAGAGAAGATGGGGCGGGGGGGGGGAGAGAAGAAAAAAAATAAAAAGATTGCATCTCTTTCCTCATAAACTCTTGTCTACCCAGTCTGACACAAACAAAAAATGTGCGTTAGAGCTGTGAGTTCTGAATCTTGAGCAGAGTGTTTCCAGCACGCAGAAGATACAAGCACAGTACACAATACTCCCATTGGGAGAAAGTGATGAGCGAAATGTGTTTTGTTATTGCAGTGTCAAAAGGAATCTCCAGGCTGGAGAAGCTGTGGTTTCTAGCAAAAATCAGGGATGAAATATGAATGAATAAAAAATACATAGTGAGGCAGCTGTTTTAGCAATGGTATTTCAGACTTCTACCAAGCAACCTTAATGAAGCAGGGAAGTGGGATTATATTAAAGGACCTGGACCCAGACTGTGGCTACCAGACATGGTTCTCAAGTCTGCAGCAGATTCTATAGGTGACATGGATAAAACTAATCTTTCTCTGCCTCAGCTTTCCAGTTGGAAAGTGGGGGCAGCAAGAACACCGGCATTTGTTCTTTTCTAGCATCTTTTGTCTCCTCTGTTGGTTCTCCTTGAGAGAGTAACCATCTTCTACTAACCATTTCTACTGTGGCCAACAGTGTTGTGGCCAGCGGTGCTGTGGCAACAGCCAGATCTGGTGGCTGTTAATCTCATAGACTAGACAATCTTTGATTTCGGGTTGCATGCATATCAAGCTATGTGCCTGCAGCATCTTGGGTCCCAAGTCAATGGCACTAGTTCTTAGGGCACAATTCTCTGTCAGTTTACATACTAAAGTCCCTTTTTGCTGTTGATTACCTCATGGTCTTTTATCCTCCTGAAGCACCTGCAGTAGCAGGCAGAGATTTATTGGCCTCCAACTCAGATCTCAAAGGTAAACATTTCACTCTCCCGAACATACATCCCATGGGAAACCTACAGCTGCCCATGGTACCATTCCCTCCTTTCTTCTTCCTGAGAGTCCAGTAAAGAGCTCCTCAGGCCACCACAGCAAAGGTTAAATGAGATTCTTCCAAAGGACTGGAGAAATAGCCCTCATGGCAGAAAGCAATCCAGCCTTCTAAGGATGATTATATCCCCCCAAAAACCCCACCTGGGGTCACTTTGCATGGTGATCAAACAGACTTTGCTGCACTATGGAGAAATACCCCTTTCTTTGTTGAGATGTTTAAAGATCTAGTGCAAGAAACACTATTCCCCTGAGGATGGGAGTACTTGGTATGTTACTGTACTGCCCGCACAGCAACTGCTGTGGATCCTTTAATGTGCCAAATCTACAGCCAGTTTCCAATGCAGACATGCCCTTACTATTACAGGTCAGTCTTCCTTTTTTGATGCTTTCAGAGGGTATATTAAATGAATCTTACTCCTTTTAAAACCTGGCTACCAGACACAGAGGAAAGTGTTCCACACGCACAGCTATTTTCCCAAAACATGCTCTCACTGTCTTAGAAAATTTTTCAGGTCTCCTGTATTTCCCAAAGAGAATTCAGTTCTCCTGTTGTAGTTTTGTGCCATCCTAATAAAAGAAGCTTAGCCACACTTTTTAAATTCTTCAAATAAGGATTGTTTACCTTATAGTACTTAACACCATGGTACTGCATCCTGGCTCTGGGTGCCACCATGATACTGCTGATGAACTCCACATTTGAGCTAGGTTTGGAAAGTTTTTGGTAATCATAGGCTAAGGTTCAAGCAAGCATGAGCTAAATCATTACCTGGAGTGGAAACTGGAACAAAACAAGATATTAGCTGAGTTTCTGGTTTTCAGGGTTTGGTTTCATTTGAACCACAAACTCAAAACTGAAGATTACAAGGTCATTTACAAGCCATGTCTGCATTTGAAACACAAGCAGTGGGTCACACTCGGCCCAAGTGATGAGTGAATCCTAAGAAATTATTTCTGTTCATTCAGACCTCTAGGCATCAGAGGTAAGCTGGAAATTTATTTGCCTAGTGAGATTTACTGTCTGGCCATTTTGGAGATATAATGAGAACAGTCTTTTTTATTGTATCTGTTTTATCACTCATGATCTTACTCAAACATGGAAATCCAAAACCCCCAGGCAGGAATAGCAGATAACATTTTTAAAGCCTGCTAATCTCAAGTTTTTATTGTTTGCCATAAGCCATATAAGGCTTATTTTATTTATTTGATTATATTTATTATAACTTAAAGAATCAATATTTAATTGATAATTAAATTATCAGTTGCCTTAAGCAATAGGTTCAGTCTTATTTTATTTGAGCGGGTTAAAAAAGAAGGCAGGGGAGGCACAGAAATTGCTCAAGAGCGTATCTATATGCTGCACAGACCAAAAGCCCCATCATGGCTTGCATGTCTCGGGGGAAGGTTCCAAAACATAAACCGGCCCAGTCATACAGTCACTCTGACAGACATTGAAACTTCAATTACCAAGGCTTGTTAAGTGCTTGCCAGCTTCAGTATCGTGCTACATCTATAAGCAGAACAAAATAGTCGCTGCTGATCAGTTAAAAAAATACACTGATTTAAAATAAAAAGATGTCCAGTCCACACAATCTACAGTTTACAAAAAAAAAAAAACATGCTGCCAGTAACTGTCTTTAAAAAAACTCTTTAAGAATATTAATGGTAAATCAATATACCCAATATAATGTGGAATAGAAACATTCCACTTCTCATATTTTTATGGTTCTGTAGATGAGGTGTGTAAAAGTAATCATTCACCATAAACCTGTATTTATTGACTGGTGATAACAAACTTCTGTTGGGATATTCAATGCTGCAGCTTCTCCCATACTTATCTGGGTGCCCTGCGCCTCACACGAATACATTCTCAAAGAATGAAAAGTAGAAATTTATTTTTTTTTAAATATTATTTTGGAGTGATTATAGAAAAACTAAGGAAACATGCCCTATACAGAACTGCTTATAACCCAGCGGTAATGACTAAATAAGAAGCAATGATGACTCCTGCAACAAAAATTGTATTTAAAATATCTCAAAACAGTACATTTATACATCTGCAAGGCTTATTTTTCTGCTATGAGTGCTTAGTCACAAGCTAGCAGAGTTGCTCTGTAGCAATGCCAGTCCCAGCTGCAAAAGGTATGAAATTCTAAATAATTAACAGGGAGAAAAGCAGCGTTAATAATCTGTCATGCTGGATTCAATATATAGCTGCACTCCATTGGTGCACCGCATAGTCCTCCTTGTGTAAACAGGGAGTCTCTGTAGCTGAGGTGCTCCTCTTTCAGTGAGAAAGATGAATTATGTGGCTCAGCCCTGTTGGCAAGAAAACACACAGCCCCCACATGTCAGTAGACATATCCTCATCACCACTCATGTAAAATCTAATCCCTGCCTGTCATGACAGTCTCCAAAACATGGAGTATTCTCTGAACCACAGCCAAATTTTTTGGTCATTCACTGCATCAGGAGCAGCAGTGGCTGTTCTGTGTGTGCACGTGTGCATTATGCCTTAATGTATAAATACAGATACTTTTAATGCAGTTACTTTAAAATTGAGAGGGGGTGGAAATCAATGGAAATCCCTAGCGATTTCTTTTGGGGGTTGATACTTGAAACTTTGAGTTTCATTCATAACAATATGGAAAGACTAGTGGTCTTGACGTGCCTCTCATTGGGGAATTTTTCACAGATGAACATTTTCCCTAGTCTTATTTCATAACGTGTGAGTGAAATACAGTACACAATAGATTGATAGGGCTGTTTTAAAGAAGTCTTTGTCAAAAATTCCTGCATGCTTGACCCATTTCTTCAGTAGTAAGTCCTACCAGAAATGCAATCTGAATATACAGTGAGTAGGACAAATGTGGCTTGGCATAAGCAGCTGCAGGTCTGCAGACGTGTGCCATGATGGGAGGTGAGTGCTAGCTGAATTGCTGCTCCACTGAAAAGGCACCTGTTGAAATAAAATACAGTTAAAGAGCAAAGGAGACTATGTTGGAGTGGCGATCCTTAGTAGCAATGTGAAGGTAAGACCACATACATGTTTGAGCGTGCGCATGTGTTTACTATGTGAAAACAGGAATCATTTTCTTTCCATGCAAGCTGAGGGGCAGTTGGGTCCCCAACGAGAGTCCAGGGCTGGGGGAGGAGAGGGTCCAGGGCCATACGCATGTTTGGCAGAATCTGAATTATACAAATGCTACTGAATAAATGGGTGGGCTAGTATATATTAAAAGCAGTGTTTTGATTCATTGATTTAGTTTCAAAGTATTTGAACAGGCAAGCAAGCTTTTTCATGGGGTATTTGGTACCTCATGGAAACCTTAACATGGTCATTTTGGCAACTCCTTTTCCGCTCATAGCTGGGAAATTTACAAAGCCTGTGAGGAACCTGTGCGCACGTGGTGCACTTGCACAGTAGAGGGACATATGATTGTATTTTTCTTTGCCTAATAAGTAGAGTGTAGGGTGATTAGTAAGTAGAGTTTCTGAGGGTGATTCAGCACTGTTTAAAAGGAAGAGTCTCTCATCAGTCACTTGCAGTGGGTGTGAGTTTCTTGGACCTGTAATCACTGCAGATTCTGGTTTTGCACCAGAACCACCTTTCCTTCCTCCCTGACTGGCTTTGCATTAATGCTTGATGCTTCAAACTTATCAAAAGGTTCGGGAAGATAGATTATCTGAAATTAAGCAGGCAGCACTTAGCAAAAGGGTGAAGCAGAATAAAAAAGAAGCAAGAGCCAAGCTGTGAATGCAAGTTTTTAACTTCTTAGCATTAATCATACTCCTGATGAAAGACTGAGGCTGAAAAATCATGCACTGCCCATGGATCTTGCATGTCAGGGCAGGCAGCAGAAGTGACAAACATCTGCTGGGCACTAAAGTGTGATTTGGGGGCAACATTTCTTGTGCAGCGGATCAGAAGCTTAAGGTTGCCATGCCATTTGATTTCTCTTTAATAATCTTAATTGCTAAAACCAGAGAACCACCCAGAAAAGCCAAATCTCACTAATAGTTTGCCATCCTTGGACTTTTAAAATTTCGTACTGGAAAAAGCTTTTAAGAACTGACTGTCAAGGACACCATTTGTAACTCAAAATCACTTGTTGTCATACCTATTTAAAGCTGTATGTTTAGATCCATCTTTATGATAAACAAATTTACAGTACGAGGAGAGGAGAGGAGAGGAGAGGAGAGGAGAGGAGAGGAGAGGAGAGGAGAGGAGAGGAGAGGAGAGGAGAGGAGAGGAGAGGAGAGGAGAGGAGAGGAGAGGCGAGGGAGAGGCGAGGAGAGGAGAGGCGAGGAGAGGAGAGGCGAGGAGAGGAGAGGAGAGGAGAGGAGAGGAGAGGAGAGGAGAGGAGAGGAGAGGAGAGGAGAGGAGAGGAGAGGAGAGGAGAGGAGAGGAGAGGAGAGGAGAGGAGAGGAGAGGAGAGGAGAGGAGAGGAGAGGAGAGGAGAGGAGAGGAGAGGAGAGGAGAGGAGAGGAGAGGAGAGGAGAGGAGAGGAGAGGAGAGGAGAGGAGAGGAGAGGAGAGGCGAGGGAGAGGCGAGGAGAGGAGAGGAGAGGAGAGGAGAGGAGAGGAGAGGAGAGGAGAGGAGAGGAGAGGAGAGGAGAGGAGAGGAGAGGAGAGGAGAGGAGAGGAGAGGAGAGGAGAGGAGAGGAGAGGAGAGGAGAGGAGCCCTCTTCTGTAGCACTGATCATTTCTAACCCTTTTTCTGTTACATATGCTAACAACATCCTCAAACGGATCACTCCTCAGGGGCTCAAGTCCTTCCTACCTGCATAAATGTAAGTACCAGCTACCTTCACATGAGAGACAGGGTAGAGAAGTAAGTTGGATTGAGGAAAGAGAGGAGAAACTGTGGGCTTGTGTACACATGCAATTTCTCTTCCCTCTTTTATGAAATACATTATTTGGTGCCAGCAATAAAAGCTGCAGCAACAGCCTTTTTGGGACCCTAGGTGACAGATTTTCAAATATTGCTACTATTTTCCCCTATTGATCCAACTGGCAGAACTGCTTGTAAAATGCCCGCTGGGAAGTCCATCTTTTCACAAAAGCAAAGGAGATGTGGGAGAATGATTTGCACTGATATTAATTGGGCTTCTGCTCAAAATTTCTTGATCCTGGCTAGCCAAGTTCAAGTGCCCAAAGGGTAGTCTGGTTTCCCGAAATGCTGAATGTGGAAGTTTTATGTGTACACAAGGGCTTGTGAACTGAACTTCACCTACACTAGAGAGGAAAATTTTCTGAATGCTGCTGCATGGTTCTTCAAGGAGAAGAAGCAGAGGAGAGCCTCAAAACTGTATTCTAACTACCTAAGTAGTCAAGAAGTCAGATCTCGCAAACAGGAAGTAATTACTTGCACAAGTAATTATTGTTTTAGTTTGAATGCCTTTTAGCTAATATTTACTTTTTAAGCACGTGATTATGATGCTTGCAAGAGGACAAGAGAAATTTTCTGTAGGCTTCTGCATTTATAAATCTACTGCATTTTTCTAACTTCTTAATATAGTCATGAAGCTGAATTTATTCTGTGAATTCATATTGTTTTTGAATCTCAGCATATCTTACAGTGTGGCACTTTTTGCAAATGAAAAATGCGGCATTAAAAAATTTGTTGATCAATTGGTAAAGGTGACTAAAATATTTGTTTTCTCCAAGTCAGGTACAAACTGCTTCAATAAGCAGTTTTACTTCTATTATCCTCCGATTTCTAATCCTAAACAACAATAAAAAAATGTGTTTATTTCCCTGGTACAGTGAATATGCACACTCGGTGAACGTGCATTATCTAATAACCCCACACTGTCAACACTTGCTGACCAAAAAATTGATCACATATTTTTCCTTTCTCTTCCTTCATTACAGAGGCCTCATAAGTGTGATTTTAGTCACTTGGAGGGAAATTGCCATTTTGCTTTGAATGCGGCATGCTGCACTTTTCAAAAGTTAGATTCAAATTCAGTAAAGGAACTACAGGCCCAGCCTGAAGCTGTGAGGTATGCAAAACTGGTACACTGGTCCCAGGTCCTTCCTGGGCAGCCCAGATATCCCTGGCAGAGACCCTTGTGAGTCTGGGTGGACAATCTCCAGGCAGCATCAAACTTTTTGCTCAGGAACCTCCTGAGGAACTTGAGAGAGGCCAATGAGGTGCTACAGCTTGAGAGGACTTTTGAGGAGATATATCGATTGGTCATGAGGCTCTGCATTAGAGAAAAAAAAGCTACAGTTTCACAGAATGATTGGGAGTGGCAAAGAAATTAATTTATCCTTGAAAAAAAATTCATTCTGCAGTAAGGGAGGTTCATAGGTGAGTGAAACAATGTAGTGGGTCAGGCTTTTGCAAGACCAGGTAATTTGTAAGATTAATAGGAAAGTTTTTAGGCATAAAGAGATGACACAGTGTCTGATTCATATAGGTAAAGACAGAAGAGGCAAACAAGTTTCTGTAAAGACTAGAAGTATATAATGTTGTTATGACTGCCAGAGGTTTAGTGGCACTTATTAGTCAGTAAGAAGGAACAGTTCCAAAGCAGGACACAAATCAGCAGTGGTTACAGAGTACTAATGCACATACTGCCATGAATCATACTTTTTCCAATGGTAAAAAAAAGAAAAGCATATAAGCAGTATTTGTGTTTTGTGTTTTATATACATTCAGTTCCTGACTTTTTTATTATTATTATTTCTTAAAATATCATAAAACAAACATGGTCTTTAATCCATCATAGGAAACCCCTGTATCTAATCTTAGTGTGGTTGTTGCCATATGGGCTGTGCAAACATTAAAAAAAGAAACCAGTAATTCTATGATAAGCAAAACAGGAAATTGGAGGTTGCTGATGATGAAACTGATATCCAACTGGTAACCTGAGCAATGAAGTCACTAAGCCTTTCCTGCACTATAAATTTGATTTCCTGGGACATGTTTGATGTTTTTGTTAGATTTCTTGGATAGTATGCACCAGGTATTTTTAGCTAAGAATCATCACCGTCATTTAGTTCAGTTCCCTTAAAATAAGTAGCGTGTTAAAAGCATAATGTGGGAGCGGAAAGCTAAAGCGTGCTCGTATTATAGTGTCAGCATTTACTTACAACTGGGCCTGCTGTTCAGATAACATCTAAGTGATAAAAGGGGGAGGGGGTTTAAGAAGTGCATGCTTTTTACAAAGGCTGCTTAGTAACCAACATCGCATTGCCACACTGGAAGCTTTATGTTTGTTCAGGCTATTTCATTTAAAAACAGTGAAGAGCCTTTCTGGAGGGTAGCGAGGAGGGAGACTCAGAGAGCAGCGGCCAAAGTAAGTAGAATGTAATTACAGCCCACTCAAGACAGAGACAGCAAAAAATTTAGGTATTTTGTGAGCTGCTGTTAGTCCTTGAAACTGTGATAGCCATGTCTCTGATGCCCAAGCATAGGCCATTTATTTATTATTACAGGTGGTGGTGTACTAAAATACAGTGGTTTCCGAGAGACAGATCATATCATCAGTCAATGCAACTACGAAGTGCTGTTGGCTTTAGTGAACTTATACACAGTATCTGACCCCACATCTCCATAAAGATTATTAAGCAATGTCCTGACACCTCTGTAGACACTGTTTTAACGATCACAAATTTTTTGCCTGACTTGAAAATGGTGTTTTTAAAGAATAATTCACATTGGCTTTAGTCTAAGTAGAGAATTGTATTTCGGAAGTCTTGTCCTCCTGCACCTCTGAGAGCCAGGGACAGGACCTAGACAGTGGGCTGGGATTATCCAAATTCACTGCAGTGAAATGACGCTGGGAATGATACCTGGTATAGCGGATGCCTGCTGCGGTAATTACATTCATGAGAACATTAGCCACGCAGTGTAGGAGGTTATATCCCAAAAGCAGTGCATGAGGTCTGCAGTGGCACCAGCAATAGGCAAAGTTATTTCATAACAGAATTTATGTGTGTATGATATAAGTGCACATGTGTGTGATAATTAATATGAATTAGTCAATCTCAAAGGGCTGAGACTGACCTGGAGGCAAGTGCCCCGTGGATGTGGATGTTATTCTCTCATTCCACTAGGAAATTATCCTGCTAGAGGACAGAGCAGTGGAAAAGCAAAAATCATGTGCCTCAAAACCATGGGACTCATCACTACCACCCTTAAAAAGAAGTACAAGCTGATGGCAGTCATTGCTATGAGGAAGGAGGCAACAAAGATAGACACTAGTGGACCAAGCTTCACATTCAAGGAGGTATGCTACGTGCAAAGAGCTCAAATCTGAAACAGTTGTATAAAAGTTGTGAAGACATCAGGCATCTCTGCCTCCCATTTTTTTGACCAGCAGTAAAGCCACCAGGAGTCACACTGAGCATATCAGAGTGCTCCCAAGGCCCTGGGAATAAGGTATTAGAGGTTCAGGTGTTGCTCTCAGTATGTCTCTCCAGCTGCCCTGCCAGGAGCTGCTGTTTGTGTGTGGCTGCATAGATGACATTGCCAGGGGCCATCCCACACCGTGTGGTGATGTTAAGCATGGATGGAGTCAGCATCATGAGAAAGAAGAATATCTTTATACACCAATTTGTTACGTGAATGAAGAGAGGTCTAAACTGGAACAAAAGAATGAAAGGGAATGTCCTAAGAGGTATGAATTATTGTGACCAGCAGAGCAGACGGTGAGAGAGGTAATTATAAAATAAGAACTGGGCTTAGCAATGGATCTGCGGATCCAAACTAGGCTGCCAAATTAGGAAGGTCAGGTGGACAAATATTTTGTTAACAAAATCATTCAGGGCACAGGATTTGGTGACCTGTACAGATTTTGATTATCCAAACACCTTCTGGGAGAGAAAGGCAAATCAACTGTCCAGAAACCTTGGAGGCTGCTGTAGTTTCCATTTTCTTTTTAATCTATATATTCTAAGAGTGAAGAAAGGTATTAGAGAGTAAGCTTTTTCTGATGCAATTCTAACTGCAGTGGAGGAACTGGTTCTCACAGAGCTTAACTTGAGTAAGGATGACTGAAATGACAGCAAACACAACAGCAAATTATCTCATTGTGAAAGGAATGGGGAAATGGTCTAGAAAAGACCAAGATGGCTACGTTGTGAGTTCTTTTCACGTGCCTCAAACACAAGAAGAGAGTGTACAGAAGGTAGAAGCTAAAGCAGGTAATTCACAGAGATACAGCATGAGCATGCAGTGACAAAATCGGAGAGGCCAAGGCATAAAACGAATGCAGTTCACAGGGGCCACCAAGAATAACTAATGCAGAGGAACACAGGCAGGAAAGGATCGTTTGGTTCCCTGTCCTGCAACAGATGTCCGCTCTGAAAGACTACACAGAGCGTTGGTTTGATGCACCAACCTTAAGCCATTAAACTCTACCTGAAACGCTGTAAAAAGTCTAGATCCTCTTGCCAAAAACTCACAGTAATTTCTGTGCCACAGGAAGAGGGCAGAAGAGGATCAAGCATACTGCCTCTGCCCAAGGACCCTGCAACAGCACAAAATATCTCATAACTCCAAGAATATTGTACAAAATTACTTCATGCTGTTGAGAACAGAGGAAATATGGTTCTGGCCGGACTATCTCTGGGAGGGAAATTTCCCTTCCAACTCCAAACCTGACAGTGAAGGTGTGAGTAGCGGGTAGTAGGCAGCAAGGATGCTACTTGCTACATGAGTAGCAAAAGGAAGACCACAGAATGGAGTGTGAAAGCAATAGACAAGGGACATTTGGGGAAGACCATTGATATACTGAAAGGCTGGAAAAGGAGAAAGCAGTAGGGCTCTTACAAGGTGGCATGCAAAGGTGTTTGCAGTGGTGTACTTGAGCAGTGGTTGTCAGTGGTCACTAGTGGCATGGGAGGCTGTGCTGAGCATGGTTTTGCAGAAGTCTGTCCTGGGATCTGGTACTAGTATTTTCATTACTGACTTGGATGTTAAATAAGCAATGTGCTATTCACATTTGCAGATCACTCCGATTTGGGAAGACCTGTAAATAGTGAAAGACTGAAAATGAACTCTACATGATGGTTATGAAACTGAGAAATAGCATTTAAAAATATTGAACTCAGCAAGAAAGAGAGTAAAGTGCTAAGTAGGGGTGGCATAGACACAGGACAGGGAACACGTTGATAGATGGTAGCTCTCTAAGAACAGACCTCGTTGTTATAGTAGGTCTTTAGATGAGCCATGGTCCACTCTGCTAACGGTGAATGCCATCCAGGAGTTGGGCAGGAGCAGAGCTTGCAGGGTAGGGCAAGTGTTCCATCCTCTCCACCACAGCAGGAGTCAGTTAGAGGGAATTCAGAAAATAGAAATGGAAATAATCAGAAGTTTAGAAAGGAGGGTTTGTGAAGAAAAATGTGAATGAACTGTGACTGTTCAGACCCACAGGAGAAAAAAACCTTGAAATAATAGCTAGAAAAAAGTAGACATAAACATAATATTCTTTTAAATATTTCAGAGCTTTATAGTCCCTTATAAAAGGCCTGTTAACATCAACAGGAACTGTTTTTTCATTTCCAATTACTTTTCTTTTTCACTTTTAACAGGCAAATTAGACTTATCTGATCGAGAGAGGTTTGAAAAACGAGATGAAGATTTTGATTCATCTCCTTTGAAAGTCCCTCAGAAGGGAATGATTTTCAAAACCGTGCCTTTCACAAGATCCTATAAAGCTGTGAGGGAAAACGAGGTCTTATTCATATCTGTGCAGCTATAGTGAAGTCACTAGAATCCATTTACATCAAAACTGAATCTAATCTGCATATCTCAAATGAAGTCCAAGTCGAGCCTTGAGATCAGGTCCACAGAGGGATGTACATGCTATTGTCTCCCCTGCCTCATGGCTCAGGTCCTGGTTACACACTTGGCTCCTCTGTGTGCCATCTGGGACTTGCTGGAGCCAGCATGCTGAGCAGGGACCCACACAAATCAGCTGGTGAGAAATGTTTTAAAGAGCAGCATGCCATGCATTTTGCTTCTTTTGGAGGTTAGGCTCTTAACCCAGGCTGTTGTTCCTTTCAACAACGTAGCAAGAGGTCACTCTCCTCTTTTATCACACAGGCTAAAAAAGAGCAAGGGGTTGCAGTCGTCACAATAACCTTTTGTCCTCTAATTCAGCGGCTAAAGCACTTCTCAGCACAGGTTGTTCAAGGCTTTTGCAAGACGGTACCCTGGTGACAGAGCTACTGGTGAGGCTGGGCACTCCTCTGTTTGCCAGGTCACACAGACACAAAAAGCCTTCAAGAGTCATTGTGTTAAGAAGGACTATGATGCTCTAATCAGGTGCATGGGCTCCTCACATGAGAAGACAGAGACAGGGACTTAGCCCAGCTCTTAGGCTTGCTTATACATTATACATGACGACTGCACTGGAGAAAACTATTCAGTAGCTCCTAGAAAGGGCCCGAACCCAACCTGCACAGCTCTGCAGAGACGACAGCCATTCTGACCATTTGCAGAAGAAGGGATTTAGGGGTCTTGAAGACTTCATGCACCTAAAAAGTTACATAGGGAGGAACTTTATATTATACAGTCTCTACATGAATGTGGACTGGGTCCTCACCTTTGGATGACATGGACGATCCCATTCAGTGCAAGAACTTCAATAGAAAAAGAAAGTAAGCAGTCTTCGCAACACATTCTGCTTCACGAAGCAAATCTTTAGTATTGTTCATGCATGAACTGCAAGACAATCCTTTCAGTCAAAGCAGTAATTAAACAAATACAGCTGTGAATGAAGTTATTCCTGACTGTTAATATTTATTCACAATGAATGCCTGACCAAAGTTTTAAAAAAAATAAAGAAAAAATAAGAGTGTATCAATGGGTGTGGGTGACATCCATCCCTTTGCCACCTGCCCAATATACTGAAGTGGCATTCATGACTCTCCCGGGGGTTTTGTTTTCAAGGCTTAGTCCTGTAAATGCTGTTTTATGTCATGAGGCACTGAGGCCGTAAGAGGTAAATAAATGTCATGTCTATTAGTGAGTGCCAACAGCAACCTGATTGCAACAAAGCCTCAGTTGTTGAATATTTTTATGAATACCAATGTTATTAATTTTCCTCCTGGAATCCTGGGATCTATTCTGTTTTGTTTATGCACATGCACATACATTATATATAATATATATAGAAAGCATGAAGAGACGAAATCTGGAATATTTCCCTATGCAATGTGACGGAGTTCAGTTTACTCAACAGTTGCATGACCCATTTGCTTGTGAAGCCCTAGCACTCCTCATTTCTGAGTAGGCTCCCTGTGAGAAGTTATCAAGAGATGAATGAATAGAGTATTTTCATGTAGTAGCATTTTAAAGCCATAGATATAGGCAATTACAAAAGAGAGAATCTGGCATGGAATGGATGCATAATCACACTTTCTGTTCCTTTTTTTCATTATTCTTCCTTTTCCTTGTTCTCTTTTACAGGAAGTTTTCTTCATTATAAATCACCAGTGCACTACACTGGGTAAGACAGTTCTGAGTCTTCATCTAAATTTATGTTTTAGGGACGGTAAGTATTCTGGTCTTTGAACTCCAGAGCTTCAATTTCATGTTTTGGGCATCCTCTGCTGGTGTAGAAAGATGCCTTGGATTTTTTTATTTTTTTTTTTGCAGTTCTGGGTCACAAACATATATTTCTTATATTATGAAGAGGAAACTCGGGTGTTCAAGGAGTTTATCATCAATGGCACAAAATGAGAGCATTTTGCTGCCCTTTCTGTGTTTGCAGCCTTTTTCTTTTGTATTTTGATGAAAGGTTCATCTCATGTTCAGAGCAACACCTTCCACTGAAACCGATGAACACTTTCATTGTGAGTCAGTCAGGCCCACGGAGGAGCATATCTAATAACATGCGTTTCTTTTTGGCTGGTTTCATGATTTGTGTTTCCATATGTTCATACTTACAGGGAAGACTTACTAATGTGATTTTATGTGAACTACCCAGCTTCCTCCTATGTCTTGATGGGGACCCCCTACAGACCTTTGCCGTGCCCAGCTTTGTCGTAGTACTCTGGAGTCTATTGGACTGCCTCCCTTAGAAAAGTCACGTCTGACTTTGTGTTCAAAGACTCATATTTGTTTATTAAAATGTGGTACTCAAGTCAATATTCTGTAAGCATGGCAACGCAGCCAGGATTTTCCTCTAACCTATTGGCATTATGTTCAATAGCATGATCCTGACAACAGATTTATTGCAACGTTTAACACTCTATCAGGTAACATCTCTCCTTTAGGTCAAATCCTGATCCATTTTAGTGCAATTAAAGGATGCAATCTAAAGGGCAATATTCACCCTTAGAGAAGTACATTTCACCCTGTTGGCCCTTTGTGCCTTTTTCTTGAGGCTTAGCAGAGTTTGCACAGACATTTGCTTTCCCATTCACCTGGCTTACTGCCCATATTTGCTGTCCCATCCAACCATGTACTGACATGTCCAACTGCTCCCAACATCATGGGGTTTCTATACGTTGTAGGAGGAAATCATGGACGCTTCTTCAATTGTATGACAAGCAGACAAACAACCCCACATCTAATATTTGGCTCTGTTTGGTTAAGATGAATGGCATCTTAAAAAGTTCCATCATGTACAGTAATCATTATAATCATGTGGACAGCCCCTTCCTTAGCTTCCTTAGTCATGACTTTTGCCCTTTTTTCTTGACTGATAAGTGACAGCTTTGCATTCTGGACCTTGAAATATATATTTACAGTAGTCTAAGAAATTTGTCCTTAATCAAAGGAGGCTTGACTTGCCAGCACATCTTTAGAATATTATTGAGTAACTCATTAAAATGTTAATAGCTTCTGTCAGGATTTATTGATCCTGATGTCAGCTTTTCTCAGAATAAGAAATAAAGCTGATTTTTATCTTATCTTCAGACCATGCTGAGTGATCAGTACTTAAATAGAATAATGAGAAGTGCTTGAGTAGAATAATCAGCATCTAGCCCATGTATCAGTTCTGAATAGAGACAGAGCCCTCCAGATATGTAAGTGTATTTTATGTGGTGTGTCAAATAATATGCAATATAAGGAAAATTAAGAAGGCACTTTATCTGCATGATTTTGACAAATAATTTTTTCTGCTGAAGCAAAGAGATGAAATACAATTCTGTCAAATATATTCTCTTGGATGAAAATAATTTTTTTAAACAGTCAGGTAAAATAAAAGTATGAGTGTCCTTGTTTTTCATTGCATCCTAAGTTAGACAAGTTAAATAACAACCAAATTCTACTCCACTGAATTTCTGTAAGACAAACATTTGATACAGAATATTTTCTGCTATTGTCACATTGTTTTGGTTATGTGTGGACCTGAACAAAAGACTGACTGACCTAGCGAAGGAGAGGGTATTTGTTTTTCAGAGGCAGCTGCTAATCTCAGAATCTTTCCCATCGTGAGTAATGTTGTCCAACAAGAGTAAAACAGCAAATCCCATGCTGACCCAAGCAGAGGCAGGATTGCCAAGTGTCAAGATGAATGAAAGAAATAAGAAAGAAGAATCTGTCTTTTATATCTTGCTTTAAAATCATGAAGTTGACCTTCACTGGGACACTTCTTTTGAGTACGTCAACAAGTATCTTACAGCATGTTCAGGACTTTTAACAGATTGGGTACAATGTTGTGACACTTTGCTAAGTTGAAAGGACCCTGAAGACAGCATATAGAAATCTGTCCCTTAAAGGTTTGTTTAAGTAGCAGCCTACAAGGCAATTCCCTCTGAGCCTGCCATGTAAGAACCACTGTGTCCTGTGTAAATACACTGTCACCTTGTACCTGGAAGGCACAGATCCTGCTGGCAAAAAGGTTGGAGCATTGCAAATGGGCTAAAAAGTTACCTGGCTGCATTTAAGCCACAGTGTGGTCAGCCTGTGAAAAGGCTACATAATGCAAGTGTCTGCAACAAAAAAGGCTCGGCTTTCTGCTGCAAGATATTCTTTTAAATCCCGTGCTCTTGTGACTTAGAACTCAGAAAAGACAGCAGGTTATTTAGTAATCTATTTATAAGATAAGGGCAAGAGCAACTGTCAAGAGGGTGATAATGTCATAAAACTTAAAAAAAAATAATAATTTTAGGACATCCTGAGAGAAGCTTCTTTCTAAATCAGAATGCCTTGTCTGGATATTAAGTAGAGTCTGCATTCAAGGAGAATTTATAGGAGTTATAGTTATGAGTGATAATGTTATGGACTTGGTCAACTTACCTTTTCATCAGATTAGTTAACATAATAGGACTATGAAATCTGGCAAAACAGCCAGATGTCGTCACATGCTTAGTGAATTTTTATCTGGCTTTTACAGTATTTGAGAATATAATGTGAAAAACGCTAAATGATGCCTAGTTTATGTGACTTGTGGTTCTGATTTTCATTAACACTTTTCTTGTGACAGTTGCCAATAAATCCTGGAATTACTTGCATTCCTTTAAAAGGACTAAGGCAACAGCTGTGAGAACGCAGACGAGAAACATTACTTGGTATATGGTAAACAGCATGCACTTCTGAAACCTGACTGAATCCTTAATGTAGCATATTAATCATCTGTGCATAAAGTACAATCTTAAAAGCATTTGTCCAGTGACACTTACACATTAGAGTCTTCAATACGCAAACATTTAAGCTTATGGGCAATTTTACATTTACATGTAATCCTGTTCGATAAGCAATATAAAGTTGCTCACGTATGTAAGTGACTTTAGGATCAAGGTCAGTGTTTATAGAGTGATTTGAGATTCCTCAGGATAAAAATGCCATCTAAATGTAAAGATACTGTTTGTTAGGCATTAGTGTTTTACAGACAGTAAATTTAATGGGCCTGATTTTCATTTACCTTTACAGTCAGATGAGGGATCTATTTTGGAAAAGTCACCACTGTGGGGGAAGAAAAACAATAGCCAGGAAATTGCTAATGTTAATGTGAGGTAAAGTCAAGCAACCATTTCGAATCTCGTTTAAACTTTGATTCAGGAAGGGACTGAAACATGCGCTTAATTTTAATCATGTCAGCAGTCCCAGCAGTCAGTGAGACCACTTAAAATTAGGCGTATTCTGCCTGCATGGAAGCCTCAGTCAACAGAGTACAAAATACATTACGATTTCTCATCCAAATTGCCTGTGCCCAGTTCTTAATGGATGGATGGTCTTCTCCCAAAACACAGTCACAGAATTGATATTTAGGGGAGCAGAAAAACTTCTCTGCCAAACTGAGTCAAATGAGATTTCACTGAGGGGAGAGAAAGTCTCATCCTTTGAGAGGCACAGAGTTTTGAGGGACTAAGACAGAAGCTCAGACAAAAATCCCTAACGTAGGTGCTCTGAGGAATCAACCATAGCACTTTTGATAGCTCATACTGGATACCCATGCTCCTAACTTAACTGTCTAGGCTAAACACCTAAAGTAAGAGGGCACGAACATTTTTCAGAGCGGTTCATCTGTCTTCTGCTACACCCCAGGGCAACGTGTGGTGTCATATCATTCATCTGTGCCAGCAATAAATAATTGCATCAATGAATCCACCACAACAGTGCAAAGCCAAAGGCTGCTTCAGAACCACCTTCCTTTCAATGGTGCTATTCAAACTATCTGTGTTATTCTTCATTTTAATAATTAACCTTTCAAGGGAACTCCTTTGAATGTCTACTTAAAACAATATCCCCTTGTGTACTGAATTTAAAAATAAAGTGTACATTCTGGCTTTTTATAGCACATATTTATAAATAAGACATGGTCACCATACATATGTTGCACTCTTGTTTTTAAATCTTGTGTGAGCTAGACTTTGATGGGGTTTGGGTTCTTTTAACAAACACAGAGATCAGAAGGAGCCATTTATGCTGTTTATAAAGTAATGACGTGCAACTTAATATTCTGCATAACCATTCATATGTGTATTTATATATGTGTGTATGTGTAGAGATATTTTTATATATTCTGTATATGTGTTTATCCTTGTGTCTTTAAAAAGCTTGCTCGCAACAGAAAGGATTACACAATTCTTCAGGCGTCTGCATTCTTTTGAAGAACCCATTAAAATAAATTTGATTCTAACACTCAGGAACTGTTAGTGTGTTTTGGGGTCTTTTTTTAACTTCTTTTTACTGAAAATTGGTAAGATGTATTTATTTAGCTTATATATATTTTCTCCCAATACGCAACTAGGTATTGTATGTGATTACAGCTAAAAGAGGGGAGTGGGAAACAAGATTGTTTTTTGAACTTTGTAAGCATCTTCCTGCATGATCTGGGACAATTTTGTAGGTTTTAAGATCAGAAGGGGATATCACAATTTTCTGTTCTCTTTCTCAGAATTGTCCCTGAATCTCTGGTGGGATTCAGGCCACAGGATGACACCCATGGAACTTCTGTGTGTTTAGCCTCATGGTACTGGTATGAAATTTGAAGAGCTAGAAATAAGACTTGGGGTTTTTAACTCAACATGCTGTGTACCTATACATCTGAGTTAATTTTAAATCCCTCAAGTTATAGGAAATTTGTCTTTGAAAGTTATAGTAAAAATTGTCTTACTCTGAGGTTGAACTCTACATCACACAGCCAGATACCACGTGCCTTCGGTACAACAGACAAGGAACCTCCCTGGGATGATACTTTCTCACAGCACATTTCCAACAGAGAAATGGGGAAACTAAGGCACTCAGACGCAGTTATTATTCCTAGCCTTGGGTCTGCTGCGTGTTTGTGATCCCAGCCTGATGCATTTTCTTGTCAATAATGACTTGCAAAACCATGAGTAAAATCTCCTGTAATTATAAGAAACATATTAAGTTTAAATTTAGTAGTGTAAAAAAACATTAAAAACATATCATGCATCAGTGCAGGACTACTTTAGACCACATTACTTTCCACTGTGCCCAGGCTTTCATATAAAAGGTTCCCTGCCTTAATTCATAGTTTACAATAGCTTTTAAAAGATCTGGTTAGGAGCAGTTACAGTGTTTCTTCAGATGGTATCAATGTAGGAGGTTGGCTCAGTGTCCTTACTAGCACTGCAGAAGTTTCTACCCCTGCCAGCTTCCAAGGTCAGGAAGGTCCATGGAAATGGACTAAAAAGCTCTACAGTTTAAATTCTAAACTAATCTCTACCTTCATTTAGTACTTTTCTTATCTTGATCCTTATGAGAATATGCATACAAATTTTACTAATCTAAGCCTTAAGCAACTATTCATGGCTTAAGCAACAACACAAAAAAGAATGCTGCTGGTAAGTATTCAGCTGACCACGTCATGGCCCATGCAGCTTGGTAATCATTCGCTCCTTAGAATCAACTTCAGAGCCAACCAATAATTTTAAAAGAGAACTCAAAAATATTTTACCAGAAAAGACCATGAGCATTGAAATTTCATGGAACATAATTAGAGATGTGAAAATATTCCCCAATAAAAATATTGCAAGGATATTTTTCATTCCATCTGCTTTAGCTAAACTTTGCTTCTGAAGATTCCGCTTTCCACCTAATCCAAAAGGTTGGATTTTAAGTGATTTGCCAACAATAACACCGCGTCTAAAGGGGCAGCAGGAAAGAGACCTTCCTGGGGAGAACAAACACCCTGATAAAAGAAGGCATTTCTCTTTAGAGGGGGACATTTCCTAGGGTATCTGTGGGGTGAACATTCACACTGTAAAAATTGCTGGAAAAGCCTACGAAGCTGAACCGGATCTGCTCTAGCAAAGATGCTACCACTGACTCGGGTAGAGGGCAAAGTCCCAGATGTTTTGTGACTCGAGAGTCACAACTTGAGAGTTCGTGCCCATTGAGTATCTCAGACCAAATCAATGAGGTGTACCATTGCTGATTTGTTCATAACAGGATGCCCCATCCCTGGAACGGCTCAAGGTCAGGCTGGACGGGGCTCTGAGCAACCTGATCTAGTTGAAGATGTCCCTGCTCATTGCAGTGGGGTTGGGCTAGATGGCCTTTAAAAGTCCCTTCCAACCCAAACCATTCTATGAGTCTATGATTCTGTGATGTGTCACTAATAACAACACCCCATGATCCATCCAAGCAACTCATTTATATACAAGTAATCTAACCATTTCTAACAGTTTGCAATAACTTCCAAAAGCATTTCTCTTTCTCTTTTGGTTGCGTAGGTGAGGTAGAGGATAAAGGTATGCTTCCTTGGATGCTTACAGCAACGATGCAGACAAAACGGACGCTAGGAAAAGCTGATTGGTTTGTTTTACCCACTATCCCATAAAAAGTGGTAATTGACATTTTAATGCATGACATGTTGCATTCCTTCATAACGCTACAGTAATTGAATACACATGAAACTGTAGTGCACTGGGTGACCCCGGAGTGTGCCACACACCTGGAAGCAGTGAAGTTCAATTAATGTGTCATTGCTACTAATAACAGCTACTAGTGAGAACCTCCAGCCAGTTGCTACACCAGAGGAAACAGTAATCCTTGTATTTAGACAGATAGTATACAGTAAACACCAAGAATCCATTGTTTACATGCAGAGCTGTTTTGGATCAACAGTTAAAATCATGTTCTCTTAGTAACTTGCTTTTTCATGAAATTGCACAATTTAATTTACCCCTGCACTGCATTTGTCTAGCTTTGCGTGCAAAAATTTGCAGATAATAAAATAAAATCAGCTGAGAGCCATTAGCAGACTAAATCAAATAGTACTGAGACAAAGGTTCGTGCAATAAAAAGAGGACATAAATCACACACTTGCACAGAAAAAACTATGGTAAAATGGCCTTAAGGATTTGATTTAATCTGTTAAACTCCAGGAAATTTAGAATTAAGAGTTGAAACTCCTTCCTTAACTTGCCTTATTTTTAAAAACAAGTTATCAGAAGTCCTATGTTAAGCATGTGCTTACATAGATGCACATACACAAGCAGTCTGAATATTTTCTTTATTTAGTTTACAAAAAAAGAGGACCTCAAAGCTGAAAGTGTACATCTGAGGTGGACCAGAACTGAGGCAGGCAGGGTTGAAGTTCTCCTTTTTAATATTTCAGCATCAGGTCTGATTTCACCAAAGAGTAAACATCGGGGTTTTGACACTAGTTACGTGTCCTGGGTGCTGAACCAAAGAAATTATTAAACCATTTAACCAAAAGCTCATAGGGAAGAAGAGATCATGGCCTGGTTCCACAACATCTCTGTCCTCACTAGGATTACGGAGTAGGATATCAAGTTACAAACATTACATCATTTGAAAAATCCTCCACTGACTGAAAGCCATGTTAATAGTGAAGAACATGATGTTGATTCATGAGGAGTTTAGCCTCTTCACAGGAACCCTGTTTGCAGTATCAGACCTGTGCATTTTTACTGGTGTTGAGACAAATCTCAGAGGAGTTGTAGTTTCTGGCTGAGTAATCCCCAGAGATAAAACATCTTATTGAAAATGGGTTTGAACTTCTGCAGAGCTTCACTCCTCTTCTAGCACCTATCATCACCACATCTATTTTATTTCTCCAACCATGCTGCTCTCTCATCTTAGATTTGTCTAAGATTTACCTGTCAGCTTTATCTGCCCCTAAATTCATTTCAGTTCTCTAGCTGAATCTCTCAGGTATTCATGATAAATAATATTCTCTGTATTCTTCATGCTCTGATTTCCCCTCACTCTGCTTTTATAGGTCTTGGTTTAAAGTCTGTCCTACTGACCTGCCTGAAATCCCATACGTTTATGGAATTAGAATACAAACTTCCCCAGCGATGGATCTCTAATAGCCAGTAAAGCACTGGGTTGGCAGTTGGGAGAATATTTATCTTGTATTAATTGCACAAATATTCAGCTTAGACTAAGATCCTCTCCGGTTTTGTGAACTATCTAGTCCACGCTGCATGTGTTCAGAGGGTTAGAGACATCGGTGTAATCAATCCCACTGTGAGTATTTGCACTGTCCAATACTTGCAATCTATTCAGGGTAAACAGTTTTCTGCCAACCCCCACTGCAGAAAGGTTTCCCATGATATGCTAATAGCATGTCTTCAGTGCTGGAGAAACCCTGAAGTAGAGAAAGCTTGCAGGGGGCTGGGCGGGGGGAGGGGGTGCAGAAAAGGTTCCGGGTTCAAAATGGAGGAAAGTGGAGAAAAGCACTTTCTGAATTTGACTTTTATATTGGGTAGCAGGAGGCAAAGAGATAACAGACTTTCTGAAACCATTCAAGTGGGAAAAGGACTGGTTGGAGACAACAGTATGTACCAGTTTCTGCTGATGGAGGGAACTTGCTGTTTTCTTCTCTCAGAAAAGAATCATTTACATTTCTGGAAAAGCAAGAAAATTCTACATAGGTTTAAGGGGAAAGAAGGGTGGAGGGGGGGGATGTCTTTCTTTCCATTGCAGCATGGTGGCCACCTTGGGAGACTTAAGCCAAGGAATCTTATTTGGCTGAAGTTCATTGTATGGAGATGGTTACATGAGAACAAATTATCTCAGGAATGTTTAGAAACTCCTAATAAGTAGCACTAGAAACAAGTGGAATAATTTTGTATATTGTTCCATAGTAACATGAAAACAGATTCCTCTTGGGTTTTTTAGATAGGAAAATGTCCAAACAAAAAAATACTTTGGGGACATAAAGCTAGGTGTTGCTGCTCCTCATGAATAATGCAAATCCTAGCTTCATTTCCAAACTCAATGTTAGGTACCTAAACTGCTGTGGGATTGGGCTCTTCCTAAGAGAATGAATAAAATAGCTGAGCAGTGAAACATGTAAGTTAGCCACGAGGGAGATATTAAGGGAGTGGGCTGGTTCTTACAGCCTTCTTCCTAACTCAGACATCTTCCTCATCATGAGGTTCCCTGACTGGGATTTTCTTCTAACCTTTTCATTTGGTTTGCTGGTTTGTTTATTTGTTTGTTTGTTTGTTTGGGTTTAGGGTTTTAAGAGAAAAACAAACCAAAAAAAAAAGAAAGCACTGTTTAAACTCTAAGACTGGAGGCAGAACACCAGTTTTCCTCATCTTCCTGCCATACCCCAGAGTGGTCCTGAATTCATGAAATAAGGGGAAAGTTCAATTGCCTTTGAGGAAGTGCAAACTTTTACCTCCATCATTTCAACATCAGCAGGATCTAAATGGGGCTGAGAATCACAGTCCCTCTTGTTCACACCAGGCTGCTCTGCTTAGACAAACTAAAGGCAAGATTAGAAAAAAGAATGTGACCCTAGCCTGCTTAGGAGAGCAGCTGGCTGGGAGGAGGGGTCCTGCACCTCATCCTATTCCAAAGACTTTTAATGCATTTGTGTGCCATGTCTGTTCTCAAATAATATACATTTAAAACAAACAAACAAAAAACCCTTTGAAAAGACATCAGAGGTTTGTCCGTTCCCCAGTAAATCTTGATTCTTCTATGCACAATGAAGTCCATTCAGTAGGAGAGTAGCCCATACACACACTCAGGTGGAAAATAGTCTGATACCTCAAACATACTCATCATAGACAAGTGTATTGGGTTTGTGTGGCAAGGTTTTTGTAGTGGCAGGGCTACAAGGGTGGCTTCTGTGAGAAGCTGCTGGAAGCTTCCCCTGTTTCCAATAGAGCCAATGCCAGTCAGCTCCAAGATGGACCCACTGCCGGCCAAGGCTGAGCCCACCAGTGATGACGGTAGTGCCTCTGGGATAATGTATTTAAGATGGGGGAAAAAAACCGGCACAACACAAGCAGCAGTCAGAAAAGAAGAGTGAGAATATGTGAGAAAAAGAACCCTGAAGACACCAAGGTCGGTGAAGAAGGAGGGGGAGGAGGTGCTCCAGGCACCAGAGCAGAGATTCCCCTGCAGCCCGTGGTGAAGACCATGGCAAGGCAGGCTGTCCCCCTGCAGCCCAGGAAGGTTAACAGTGGAGCATATATCCACCTGCAGCCCATGGAGGACCTGAAGCCCAAGCAGGTGGATGCCCAAAGGAGGCTGTGACCCCATGGGAAGCCCGCACTGGAGCAGGCTCCTGGCAGGACTTGCAGACACTTAGAGAAAGGAGCCCACGCTGGAGCAGGTTTGCTGGCAGGACCTGTGACCCCACAGGGGACCCATGCTGGAGCAGCCTGTTCCTGAAGGACTCTGTCCTGTGGGAGGGACCTACGCTGGAGCAGTTCATGAAGAACTGTAGCCTGTAGGAAGCACTCACGTCGGAGCAGTCCGTGGAGGACTGTCTCCATGAGAGAGACCCCATGCTGGAGCAGGGGAAGAGTGTGAGAAGTCCTCCCCCGGGGAGGAAGGAACAGCAGAGACAACATGCAATGAACTGACTGCAACCCCCATTCCCCATCACCCTATGCTCTGTGGGTAGAGCAGGTGGAAAAATCAGGAGTGAAGTTGAACCCATGAAGAAGGGGGGGCGAAGGTGTTTTAAGATTTAGTTTTATTTCTCATTATCCTGCTCTGATTTGACTGGCAATAAATTAAATTAATTTCTCCCCAAGTCAAGTCTGGTTTGCCTGTGACAGTAATTGCTGAGTGATCTCTCCCTGTCCTTATCTCAACCCATGAGCCTTTTGTTATATTTTCTCTCCCCTGCCCAGCTGAGGAGAGGAGTGATAGAGCAGCTTTGGTGGGCACCTGGTGTCCAGCCAGGGTCAACCAACCACAACCAGAGGCCTGTGATTGAATCCCTTTGGACAAAGGAGGGAACTGAGTCTGCATATTCACCATCATATCTTACTGATCTGACTCCTGTATAAAACGAAGACATCTTCTCCTATTGATCATGGAGAGGAAGATGCTTTCAGTGCATTTTCACAGTGAAAATTGACTGTGTTGGGCACAGATCAAAGGAGAGAAGCAGAGAAATACTTGCTTCTTAGGGCTGCATTTGGTACCATGCCAGCTCCACCCTGCCGATGCTGAGGTGCCACTGGGGGTGTGTTTGGGGAGCTGAAATGATGAAAATCGGTCTTTAGATATATCCGCAACTAGCCAGCAACTGAGTGGAAGTGTTCAGCATTCCCATTTTAGACTTCAGCATCTGCGTCCTTCCTAAGTCCCTTTCTGGACCTGGCCTTGAGCTCCGAAACTGAGAGCACATTCAAATGGCATCCAGTGACTGAAGTGTCTAATTCTTTGGTATTGGTGGGTCTTGCGGATCAAATTTCAGGATCAGTGTCTAAAGGTCAAACAGATCATTTTAGAGGGCAGTATCTTCTGAGTATCTTTCTGATGTTAACAGAGACTGAACTTAGGTCATCTTTGTTTAGTTAAGATCGAACATATCCCAAGTTCCCATGATAAAAGCATGGAAACCTTGATAATATGAACCCCGACAAAGGAAAAAGGCATGCAAAGTTACAGGCAAAGCTGGAAACAATAATGAGAAACAGCAGTAAGTTCCTATAGTGACAATAGCTCCACTTTCAGATACATTTGCTGACTGACTAGCAGCTCAGATACAAAACCTGCTGGAGTGAGTTTGTTGAGGGGTGAGTTACTGATACAAGCAAATGCCTTGTGTGCCCACGCGGGATGATTTTTGAAATGTTTCAGCATCAAATGTAATGCATTGTGGCGATTATTATCTGAATGGCATATCTCTTCAGTCTCACTGCTGCTGGGGAAGCTCATGGTGACCAGAAGAAAACAACCGTCTGTTTTTATATTGGAAAGACATGAGCAGAGGTGAGGAACACCCCTTGCATGCTGCCTTTGCTGAAGTCAGCTCATGTGGGCTCCTTACACGCTCGCAAAGCCTTGACTCTGCAAGGGTGAAGGCTGGGAGACCTGCAACCCGTTTCAAACAAAACACCGTGGTATGAGGCTGTTCTCCGCTCTGCCTTCTGAACCAAAAGGGATCGTGTCCATTGAAACCACGCCACCAGTTCTCCAAGAGCTGAGCTTTTGAATCCTCTCTTTTCCCGTGCCCATGCCAGGCCTTCGTAACCAGCTTGACTACACTAGCAAGGAGCCAGAGCCCCTCTTCCCACTCTTCTCAGTGCCTTGTCATGCCTTGCTGAGGCTGCACTGCTGCTACTATTCCACGCTGTTTTAAGCTAATGGCTCCAAGGGTTAGCTGGTACATGTTCAGCTGCAGGGCTGAGGTCTTAAGTTCACAAAAGCAACCTTCACTAGAACCTCTGCTTCCCTTCTCCATCCTCTCTCACTTGCAATAATGTCCCAGTCCCATGTGAACAGCTTATTCTTGACTTAAATTTCTCTGCCCATACATGGTAAAATACCTATTTAGAAATAAGCTATAACATGTGTTACAAAGCATTCAACGGACAAACGCAAAAATATTGGACCAGGATATTACAACAAAACAAAAGCACAGTAATAAACAAGACCGTATATGTTTGCTTATGAATGTGCTTAGAACATAGTAAAACATCACAAAATGACATATAAATAGTGTTTTCCATTCATCATTCCTAAATCATGACCAAAGTATTTATAAACTTTACCATAAAGTATTACCAAAGTTCTTCTGACAGCCATTATATAATATATTGAATGCCAAGCAGCATAAAATACCACCGAAAAAGAGAGATGTTTTTGCATCAGAATTCCTCTATTCCTCACAGATCCATTACTCATCTCCACTAGATTAGTCACACTATTCATATATGCTGAGGGCCACTGAGAAAACGAGTTCAAGTCACTGAACATAACTTAAAAAAAAAGTAAATAAAAATACTTACCTCGACTTTCATAACGTTCAAAGGATTTCAGACAAATAGAGCAAAAATGCTCCACTGTGTGCTTTTCATACCAGGTTTTTCCTGTTTCTTCAGCCTAGAAGCTTCCTCTCTATGATTGATACATTCCCTCTCCTGTTCCCAAGGACAGCTTTCACCTTTTAAACCATCTACTGTAGTTCAAAGAAATATGTTTTGCAGCTTATATTAGCAGAAACAAATGTTTGGTCATGAAAGTTCGGGCATTGTAATTAATACCAATTATCTGAGTTTTATGAAAACACTTTCAGAAAATTCATCAAATTCCAGGTTCAGCTGGGGAAGAAAAAAATGAAGTTGGCCTTAAGAAAATAACTTTATTCTCCTTAGAAAACTGAAACTAAAAACCTGACCCAAACGTGAGCATTCAGTGTTTTTTAACTTAGACATGTTTTTTGCAAATGTCATCCATTTGGATCAGTCCATCAACTCTGACAGCTCCTGCAGTGTTGCATGCCTATATTATCACTGTATGTTATGTATAGGCGCTGTACGTTATGTATACCGTGTACTTTTTTCTACACCATGTACAGAGCCCACCCAAATTTACTAATTCTAAGGGGGAAAAAAAGCCCTCTTGCTTCATTTTTAAACAGCAGGTATTTTTCTGGATAGTTAGCTCAAGCCGCTTCTGACAAACTCTAGAAAGGCTATCTGAGTAACGAGGGAGAGGGTTGAGTTTTCCTTCCCTCCACTCCGATTAGAAATGGGATCCACACCCCAGCTGGATATTTCCAGTTCATGCCCGGTAGAAATAGTTTTCTGACCGATTGCCAAACCTTGTCCCATGTGGCCAGCAAAGGTTGGACAATAGCAGTAACACAGCTTCAGATAAAGAGCTGAAAACGACCCCCTGCACCCGGAGGCCTCAATTCTGCATAGTTTAATAATTCTAGCACCATGATTTAACTTCCTTTTTTCCTTTCAAGTAGTCAGTGCAAATTAATCGCATTGTCAATGCTTACGTTTCCTACCTTACTTATTTGTAAGGGCATGTTCAAGTGGCATACTAGAAGGTTGATCTTAAGGTCTATGCTTAACTAGTAATCCTCATGCACACTAGTAACCCCATTGAATATCAATATAAGATTGTGGTGCCAGGGAAAGTTAAACAAATCCTGAGGAATCTGTTTTATTAGCATTTATAGGATTTGTGTGTGTGAGCGTGTGTGTGTATACATCCACACTTGGGAACAGTAGTTACAGGAAAAAAAATATAAGCGATTCCTCCGGGGACGATAAGCGCTGCTAGTTCTTGAGCTCATACCAATGCCTGCGTTGCAGCCTGTAAATGTTAAAATATCTGATGATATTTTCTTTCCTGAGGAACTCGGTGGTATTTCTCACAGTTCATACGTTAGCAAAGCACATCAGACAAAAGTTAAGACCCACACTGCGCTTGGCCCTGCAGCCCCCTCTTCCCTGGCCCAGACCCGTTCAGCTTCACGTGTATTATACAAGCTTACGAGATGGAGAAACACGGGAAAATTACACGTATGTGAAAGACCAAAAGCCACAGCCCTGCAAAGGTGTCTGTCGCCAAGAACTGACCGTGTGGCACCGGGACCGCTGTCACGGGGGCTGGGGGGACTGCCCCTGCCTGGGCCCTTCTTCCCCGCCACCGACCCTGCAGACGGCGGGGACGACCTCTGCAAACGGCGGCCGAAGGGTCCCTGGACACTCCCCCTCCCCGCCGCCCGGTTCCCGCCTGGGGGGGCTGGGGGGGGGCAGGGGGTTGGGAGGGGAGCGGTGGCGGGGCTGCCCCACTGCGCGCCCACACACACGGGGGAGGGGGGGGGGGGAGGGGACACACATCCACCCGTGTACCCGTGCCGGCACCCACTCCGCCTGAGAGGCGCTATTTGCCTCTCCTTCGGGATTACCCCAAAAAATTAAAAAAAAATAAATAAAAAAGAAAGAAAGAAAAGAGAAAAGAAAGGCGTTGAACGCCCCATTTTGAGCTTCTTCGCGGTCAGCGCCTTCCCCGGGATCTCGCCACCGCGCAAAATAAGCCCCTCGGGCTTGCCCCCCACCTACCCCCGACGCCAGCAGCCGCCCCTGCGCGACGCGGACACGCGTGGGTTGCGCGCCCGGCTGCCCCCCGCCACAAGCCTCCCTCCGCGGCGGGGCGCGGGGAAATCCCCCGCGGTCACCCACCCGCGTAACCCCCCCACCCCAAACACCCCTCCACACACAGGCCGTGGGGCGCTCAAGGGCTCTGCCCCTCCGCGCAAGCCCCGGTGCCCCCCGGCGCGCCGCAGGCGGACAACGCGCCGTTCGCGGCGGAGGAGCCGCTGCCGGTAGAGTCTGTCCGTGCGGCGTGGGTTTGAGTTTGGGGTTTTTTTTCCCCACACACACACACGTTTTGCCGTTTATTTTCCATTTTTAGTTTAAACCCTTCGGAGGGAGGAGCGGGAAAGGGAACTGTCCCCCCGCATTACAGCTCACCTGGGGAAAAAACGCTCTCCCTTTACCTCCGCCCCGGTGCAGAAGAGCTTCCCCCTCGAACCGGGGAAAGGGCTCGTTAAATAACAGCGGGTTGGGTTTTGCGTGTGTGTGTGTGCGCCCAATTTATCATTCAACAATAACGTGGCAGTGAAAATATGATCTGAATATTTAAATAATTCACTGTTTTCTTTATTCTCCTTATTTATTTTCGTCCCTGGCGTGGAGTTTCTTATTCAAACGGCCGGAGGGAAGCCCTTCCCTGAAGGTCCCTGCGGCCACCTCGGACTCACCGAGTTGAATATCGCGAATCCCCCTCGATAGGTTTGGGTCACCCTTGTAGCAACGTGATTTTTTTTTTTCTTTTTCTATCGGGATTATGTTGTAACCATTCGCAAAGCTGCCCTTTCTCCAAACCACTGTAATTTGTTAGAAACGTAACGTCCTCCCCTCTCGTCTTTCTTTGAGACCCAAACGCTCGTCCCTATATGTTGTTTACCGGACACCGAAACGTCCCGTATAGTTTCCTTCTCGGGGTTAGCGATCGCAGAGCTTATTGTATCGGAGCCGTTAGGACCTGCCTTGAAATCCAGCTTCTTTCCCGCATATATATATAAAAATATAGATATTAAAAAATACTTTTCCCCCGTATAATTTATTTTACCTCTGCTACTGAGTCCCGTTTCGGCGGCGGGCGGAGGTTGTATTGAGTTTTGAGCATGTCCCCGAAAGGCTGAAGTTTCTTTTCCACTGGTGTTTTGGTGTTTTGGTTTGTTGGTTTGTTTTTTTTTCTAGATTAATTTTGGTTTGGTTTTGCTCGGCGAGAAGAAGTCCCGGGCGGAGCGTGCCTACGTAAAAAGAAAAATAGAGCGGCGGGTTTAATCGCCGACTACATCTGCCGTCCCCGAGCCTGCGCCCTGTGAGAGGGGTCCCCCTCTGCCACGGGGCTGCGGGGCTGCTCCTGTTTTGCGGGTAAAAAGGGCAATGCGGGAGGGTAAAACGGGTCCCACCGCTCTGCAACCCTTTCGTTCAGGTTTCCTTGACCTGGAAGCCAGCTCTAGCCTAAATCCCACCCAGGACGGCGGGGCAGGGAGCCTGTTCCCCGTCCCCGCCGTCCTCCCTTGCAAAAGCCGACTTCCCCCAGCCGCGCCACCCGAGGGACGGGGACGCCGCCGGGTACCTGAGCCAGGAGCGGGGCGGATTTGTGACGGGAGCGGGCGAGAGGCCATGCGGGACGGGCCCGGGGCCCGTCGGGGTGCCGCTCCCCGGCCCTTTCTTGCCCCACTTTTCAAGCAGAAAAGGTGCCCCAGGCTCCCAGCTCGCCCGGGGACGGCACCCCCGGGTGCGGTGCGGCAACCGGCGTTCCCCGGCCGGCGCGGCCCCGCGGGGGCGGCCCGGGCCCCCCCCGCCCCGGGAACCGGGGCAGCCGTGCCGGCGGCGGGGAGGTTAAAGAGCGTGGC
Source organism: Phalacrocorax aristotelis (assembly GCF_949628215.1). Classification (NCBI taxonomy): domain Eukaryota; kingdom Metazoa; phylum Chordata; class Aves; order Suliformes; family Phalacrocoracidae; genus Phalacrocorax; species Phalacrocorax aristotelis. The sequence goes on along the minus strand of NC_134276.1, from coordinate 101,292,132 downwards.
CTTTCCCTCGACAACGCCGGGCCGGGCCCTTTCTGGTGTAATAGGATAATTAGAGAGGGGCGGGCGAGCTTAAGCAAACACACTCGGCCGCCGGCCGGGCCTCTCCGGGGGATTAATATTAAGGACGGGTGCATTGTGTTTTGCAAACGGGGGCTCCCATTCCCCCCTCGGCGTCCTCCCCGTGCCCGCGGTTTGCGGAGCCGCGCCTCGCCGTGCTCTGCCCGCCGCTCCGTGCCTGCTCCCTCCTTTTCTTCGCACGGAGGGTGCTTTAATCCCCGCTGCTTTAATCTCCGGCTGCAGCCCGGCTCCCCCACTCCGCGCAGCCGGGATGGTGGCGGGCCCACGCGTGTTCGTGCGCAGCAGGCCCGCGGGGCAGCTTTTTTTGCGAGGGGCGCTGGATGGGGCTGGTTCCCCGTGGGGGTGGGTGTATGTACGTGTGCGTGTGTGTCCCCACGCCCGTGCCACTCGCAGCAGCGTGGCGGTACCCTCGGAGCGCGAAGGGCTCCCGTCGGGTCGCGGCCGCGTCAAAGCCAGGCCTGGCACGGCGCGGTCCTGTCCGGGCCCGCTTTAATCCTGTCGCTCGGGCCGTGACGCTGGCGGGGAAGGGAGGACTGCGGCACCGCTCTTGTTTCAGCGGCTGCTGTGACAACCTCTGCAAAAGCCGGCCCCGAGCCCTGCAACTACAGCCCCGTGAGCGCCGTGTCGCCCGGCTCTGCCCACGCCGGATGCGTGGGCCCGCCGCCGGGTCTCCGCCGCGTGGAGTCCTGCAGACCCCGGGAGCTCGGGGGGTTTCTTCCACCTCCCCCCGAGGACCCGCTTGGGCCGCTCCGGGGTGAAGCCCTGGTCAGGGGCGGCCCGTCGGACAGCGGGGAGTCACGTCGGGGGTTGTGTGGGGTGGTTGTGAGGGGCAGCGGCTGCCGGCAAGGCACCGGCGAGGGGTGAGAACGGGACAGGGGGGCCCCTCGGCACCCCCCGACGCCTCCTTCGGGGCTCGGCCCCGCACCTCCCCTCGCCCCGCACGCAGCGGTGCGAGGGGCCGTGTACAAATTTGTGCGTGTGCGTGCCTTTGTAAATGTACTCGTGTGTGTATATACGCACACACACGTGCAATGCGTGTGTAAAATATAGGTTATGTTTATATAGAGTGTAAATGTGTGCTATGTATAGGTATGCAAGTGTGCATGTCACACACACACGTATGTACGTGTACGCAGGTACGTTTTCCCCCTTTTACCCGGTGCAAAAACAACAGGGGAAAGCGCTCGGCTGAATTAATGGCGCTGCAAGTGGGTCTGGTGAAGGAGGGCCCGCGCGTGACGCGGCCCCACGCATGCTCGTGCCCCGGCCCCCCTCCGGCAGCCGGGATCACGGTTGGGGGTACAAGTCCCACCCCACCCCTCCGGCCCCCGGCGCCGCGGGGTTCAGGGCCGGTGCACCAAGGGACGGCGGGTTATGGGGCGAGGGGGCCGGGGGTCTCCGCCGGCGCCCCGCGGCCGCGTGGGGAGGTCGGGGGGAGCGGGCTGGGGCTGCCAGAGCAAAGGGCCCCCGCCCCCGGCTCCCCCCGCCCTGGCCTCCCGTCCCATCGTAAGTGCTAATTGCGGCTCTTTTCTGGCTCCTCTGTATTTGGGTCCCTCGGAGGGCGCTGCGCGGGAGGACACGTCACGGATACATTATCCCCTCCCCTCTTGAGGCTCTCCTGGCTTTCTGCAGCCTTTGCGAAAGAATTAACCGAGGGGTCCACTTCAGAGCTCCTTCTGCCCCTGGAAAAAAAAAAAAAAAAAAAAAGAAAAAAGAAAGGAAAAAAAAAGGAAAGAAAAAAAAAGCGGAGATATCGGTGCTTTCAGGCGAGGAGCGTGGCGGCTAGGATTTCCGAGAGGAGGGGAATTTTACCTTCGATCCTTGCTGTACGGTGAGGATCGCTGCTCCTTGCGGGAGGTGAATGTAGCAAACCCTCCCTTCGCCTTTGAAAGGCATGTCTATGCGAAAGAGCCACCGCCTTGCTCTTTAAATACGTGACCAATAATACTACTAATAATAATAAAAAAGAAACAATTCCTGATCTTGCAAATTCTTTTTCTTTCAAAGGAGGAAAAAAAAAACCAACCAATAAATAAATCCAACAAAATCAGACCCGCGCCTTTGCCAGCGCTCGGACTTGTTTGGAAAGAGACAACGCTGAAGTGGCACTAGTCCCGAGGAAAACGGATCCTTTAATTTGACTCCGCATGAGAACCACATTTGGAGCTGGGCGCAGCGGCCGGAGCGGCGGGAGCAGCCCCGCGGCCAGCGGCCCCCCGCGCCCCCAGCCCCGCCGCCAGCCCGGCCCCGCCGCCGCCGCCTCCGCCGCCCCCCGGGGCCGGGCGCCCCCCGCGCCCCGGCGCTGAAGGAGCCCCTCGGCGAAGGGGGAAAGCTTCTTTCTGCAGCAAAGACCGACCGCCGCCCGCCGGGAGCTGGCCGAGAGGGAAGCGTCGGAAGGAAATGCCAGCTTGTGATTTCGGAGCACTCCAGCCGTCGGCTCCCTCCGCACGGGCTCTGACTTTCGTTTAGCGGGGGCTGCCTCGCCGGCTCGTCCGCTCCTCGGCACCTCGGGCTCCGGGACCAGATCGTTGTGCACTTCGTTAAACGAGCAGCGCGGTCTTTCCTTTCATTTTTCTCTCCCTCTCTTTTTTTTTTTCTCCCTAAGAGACAAAGTGTCCAAAAATGGTTCAGCCTGCTTAGCCCAATGATTTCTTGCGTGGACGCTCTGTTTTTAATATTCTTTTATTATCATTTACGGACGGGGAAGGATTGAGTAGAAGAAATCCTTCAGTGAAGGGAACCCAGTGCTTTGCTCCCCGTTGAGGAGAAGATCCGACTCCAGCTGCAGGCAGAGGACCGCGCTTCGTGTAGGTCTTTCAGTCTCGGTTTCGAAGCCCTAGATATTGAAGGGTCAGAGCAGAACTGCCTTCTCCCGAGCGGCTTGCCTGCCGTGGCTGTGCTCAGAGATCGCCTCCCCCCTCCTCGCACCGTTTCTGTTGGTGTTGTTTTTGTTTGGTTGGTTTGGCTTTTTTTTTTTTCCCCCTCCCCTTCCCCGCTTTTTTTCCTACCCCCCGTGTTGGTTGTTTTTTTTTTTTATATTACTATTATTATTTTATTTGATTTGGGTGAATTCCCTCCCTCCCTTCCTTAAACGAAAATACTAACTCTGAAGCCGAAATCCATGCCCCCTGCCATTCGGAAGGATCGGGTCTAATATGCCAGTGTCATCTTCGCCTTGCAGTAGTCGCGATGAAGGAAAAATCCAAGAACGCGGCAAAGACTAGACGGGAAAAAGAAAATGGAGAATTCTACGAACTGGCCAAACTCCTGCCCCTGCCCTCGGCCATCACCTCCCAGCTGGACAAGGCGTCCATCATCCGCCTCACCACCAGCTACCTGAAAATGCGAGCCGTCTTCCCCGAAGGTAACACCCCGGGGCTCCCCGGGAGGGGCCGGCCGCCTCCCGCCGGGCCCGCACGGGAGGGACGGGGCAGCGGGGGGGGGGGGGGAGGCACGTATCCCCTGATGAGCCCGCATCGCCTCTGCGTCCTGGGAGGAAGGGAAGTTGTTTGCAGGGCTCCCAGCCCCGGGTGGCAAACGACGGGCGAGGGAAGGAAAAGCCGCCGGAGGTGGAAGGGAGCTCGCTTGCCTGGGAAGGGGAGGCAGCGCCGCGCCGCCCGAGAGCCGGGGCTTGCCGCGGGGGTGCCGTGCGGAGGGGCGGGCTGCAAGGCTGGTCCCGCGAGGCCTAAACACGAAAACATTTCGCCACGGCCGGGCGAAGGAAAACGAGCCTCCTCCGCGCCCCGGGAGCCGCGTCCGGGGGCGCGGGATGAGCGGGGATCCCGGCCGGGGGCTGTGCCGGGCTGGCGGCGGCGGCGGGGGGGACGACAGAGCCAGCCGGTTAATCCTCCCCTTCTCGCCCCCCTCCTCCTCCTCCTCTGCCGCCGGTTCAGCTCCTTCTGCTTGGGGGTCAGCGTCCCGAAGGGAGCGGGCTCTGATCGCCTCCGCTGTGCCGGGGTCCGCGGCCCCAGGAGGCAGCCGGCCCGGCCCCGGGGGAGGCCCCTCGGCCCGGCGCTCCCGCCGGTGCCCAGGCACGGCCTGGGGCTGGGGGGGGGGAGGGGGGGAAGAGAAATAGTGTGGGTGTTATGGTTTTGGTTTGGATGGAGTTGTCTGGAGGTAGGGACGCAGGCTGGGAAATAAGGTGCGGTGGCCCCCTTGAGAGGCCCTCCGCCTTCTCCTGGGGCTGGGGAGAGCGGGGAGGGCGGTCCGACCCCAACCTGCCTCCGAGCGGGGCCGGGACCCCGCTGCCCCACGGCCGGGGTCGTGAGGGGCCGGGGCCGTGCGGGGCGCTGAGCGTCCGTGGCTTTTGCAGCTCTTCTCGGAGACGGGCAGCAACGAGGCCTGACACCGCGCTTTCCTTCTCCCGGGGTTTGGTAGAAACCACCCCACCGCCCCCGGCCATCCTCGCAGCTACACCCCGAACGCCGAAAAGGGCCGCTTTGGGCGAGGGGAGGCGGCCGGCGCCCATGGGGAGACCTCGGCCCCCCGTCCTTTCCGTGCCGCCGCTGAGCTGATGGGAGGCGTGAAATGAGACGCTGGTTAGTGTCTGCGGGTGGCTAAATAAAGCCCAGGTTCCCCCTTTGTCATTTGTTTGTGCCTCTCCGGACGAGGAGGGGGGGAGTGAAGGAATTAGCAAATTCCGGAGTGGAAGGTCTGCTCTCCGTCGCGGTTTCTAAGGAGCTTTATTAAAAGCCTGCAAATTTAAAAAATAAATAAATAAAAGAAAGAAAGGGAGGGGGCGGCAAATACCCCACTCCCAAACCGAGAAAAGCTTACCGTTATGGCCATCTAATTCAGTAATTTCGAGAGCAAATACTGGCAGTGCTACGGAAAGCCAGGGCTCCTTCAGCGTGCGCTCCCGAAGCACGCCGAGTTAGCGGAGCAAGGGGAAGCAAGGCGCTGCTCCGCTCCAATTTCCAGCCATTATCCCCCCTCGGGAAATTTCCCGGTGAGAAATAGCGCGTCGTAATTTCGGGGGGCCGCTCGCCGGCCCTTGCTGGGGAGCGTCCCCCCGAATGGTTTTGATTTAGGAGGGAAAAAAAGCGGCAAGTTTCGAGATGCTGCTGAACGCGTCCCTGCTTTTCCAGCCCTACTGATCCTCAAGAGCAATAAGACGGCCCCGGGAGCAGGTTTATACCCACAGCTCGGGTGTGTTTTATGTGTCTGTCTTCCTTAAACAGGCCGGGCGTGCGCTTCCGCACACTCTGCTTATTAAGGGCAACGTTTAAATGCATACAGCGAATTCCTGATCTTTCATCGTCTTAAGTACGGATGGAAAATACGTTTAAAACCAAAGCTTTGCATCCAGGGATGACAGGCCGGGGGAATAACCCCCTCCGGTCCCCGAGCCGTGCGTTTAGTGCCTGGAGGGGCGGAGGGCAGAGGGGGGAGCCGGAGAGAGGCGGCCGCGGGCAGTGCCCACTCCCCCGCCGGGCGTTTGGTGCCGGGCGGGGGGTGTGTGTGTGACAGACGGCACACGGTCCCGCATCGCCCCTCTCTTCCCTTCCCCTCGGGATCTGTGTGCGGAGGGAGGGGAGAGGGTCCTCTACCCCACCCCCACCCGGCTGGTGGTTTCCAGTTGGCTTTACTGGGAGGGGAGCGGGGGGAAGCCCGACAGCCCCAGAGGGCTGCCCGGCACGGCATCTTAAATTCTGCGGGCAGTAAGACCTGGGGAGAAGTGCCCCTTCGAGAGTGCTGGACCCGATTAGGGGCACACACAAACACACCCCCACGTCCGAGGTCCTGGGGCTTAAAGTAGAGGTGGGCTCCTAACAGGCCCCCTCGCCACCCGCCGGCCTTTGCCCCCGGGGCAGTGGGAGCCGGACTGACCGCCCTCCCCCGGGAGTCGTCCCCGAAGCGGGTCCAGCGCCCCGGGACGCCCCGGCCGGCACCAAGGGGGGAATCACCCCCGAAAGGCTCAAGGGAGTTCTCTTCTTCCAGCCCGAGGTGGTGGTGTGGTGGGGGGGACGGGCCTGAGACGCCTCCAGCATGCGTGCTAGGCCCGGCGGAGCTGCAGCCAGCCTGATCAGAAACGTTGTCCAGCTATAAAACTGGCTCCCAGCTCTGTCTAGACTGGAGGGGAAGACAGAGGGCTGTGTTTTTAAAAACTCCGGTGGATGGCTTCCCCCACCTGCTTTATTTCCAGAGTGAGCTGACACGTAGTTTAGGCAAAGTTTGGGACCCTCACCGGGCTGCCTAGTCTCAGCGCTTCGGCAGGGCTTGTAAGGGGGTTCGGACAGGTCTCCCCTTGCTCACCCCGGCCAGGGTTTTCCCGAAGATGCACATTTTGGACTAAACACACGGATTCCGCTCCCCCCACCCCCCCACCCCCAGCCCCCTCCGCCCCGGAGGCGCCCGATCAGGCTCAAAGAAACGAGAGTGAAAGGAGATTTATATTTCAGCTCCTTTCTCCCCTCAAAGTGCAAGCCCTGGAAGGCACAATTTCGTGCTCCGGTCTCACAGATTTTGCCGTGCGGTTTCGCTCTGACCTTCAGATGCAGGAATTAAAGTCCAGAAGACAGCAGCAAGCTACGGCCTCCCCCACGCTCCTGCTCTGTAAGATCGTCTTCTCCGGCGTTTTGATTTTTTGCCAAGGCATTTATTACTGTAGAACGAAAATACACCACGGGACTTCTTCTGTCTTGACTGTCAGTATTTTTTTTCCCCTAAAAATGTGCAAATGAAAGAAAGAGACGCGAGAAGAAATTGCGTTTAAAAACCGCGATTCGCTGCCGCCCGGTTATGGCAGACCGGTTAAATTGTGACCCACTCCCTCCCCCATCCCCGGCTCAGTTTCCAAAACTGTCTATAAAACCGCACGTTTCTGGATGTTTAAACAGGACGGGAACGAGCTGATTAATCAGTGACCCAAAAGATAATGCGCGCTATACAAAATAATCTGAATAAAACGACTCAGCGGTAGATCTGAGACTCCAAGACGCAGACAATAGAAATCACTAGGAACAGACAGAGTTTTCGGTCCCTATTTAAACTTGGCCGTGAATTAATATTTTAAGAAAATCAAGGCGAATTGCAGCTATTTCATCATCTAATTTTTATACGCACTCGGAAGGGGTTCATTAATGAATTAAAAATAAATAAAGAAAGAAATCCCGAGCCGGCGGCGTGAGTAATCCCCCTACAAAACCGTGCCTCTATTGTAATAACCGCTAATAGTGGCATTAAAAGCTCTTACTAAAACACAAGAGCCATTAGGGCTTCCCTGGGGCTGGGCGGCCGCTGCCGGCGGTGGGATCTGGCAGCCCCTCGGTGCGGAGACGGGCGGCGGCAGAGGGGTCGCTCCGGGAGGGCGGGCGGGAGGGAGGGAGAGGGTCCCTGCGCTGGTGGCTGTGGCTCTGTCCGGAACCTCGCTGTTTGTCATGCGTCCCCTTTCGGGCCTGTTAACGGGATCTGGTGTTCCTGGCTCGCCGGGATGAGCTGGGTTTGGCGTTGTCCGGCCGTCCTGGAGGGCGTTTTTGTTGTTTGGATCTTTTTTCCTTCTGGGAATTGGCCTTTTTCTTTTTTCTTTTTTTAAAACTAAAGTCTTGATCTTCACGCCCGTCGCTGCCCCCGCCCAGCACTCGGCCGCCTTTCCGGCCGCTGACGCTGAAGCCCGCAGAGAGGGGGTGGGAGGGCCGCTACATCCCCGCCGAAGTTAACCGCAGCCCTGCTCTTTCCCAAAGCCACCCCGTCGTGGGAGCCCCCCGCCCTGAGTAGAGGCTACCCCCGCCGGGGCCGGGGGCTCCCCGCCGGCCCCAGACCCATCCCGGCCCCTCGGCCCCGCCTGCCAAGCGGTGCGATGCCCTGTGCCGTCGGGGCTGTCGCCCCCCGCCGCAGACCTTGCCCTAAGCCTAAACTCTGCCCCTCACCCAGGGCTCCGCTGTCTCTCCCACCTCAGGGGGTGACAGCCCCCCCCCCACCCCATCCAACCCCGCGGACTCGCCTAAACGAGGGAGCCAAAGCCAGAGGGAGGGCAGGGGCCGCCCTTCGCCCCGGCCCCGGCGGAGACCGGGGCTGGCAGCTCGCCGTCCCCCCCACCTTGTCCCCGTCCTCCCGCCCCCCCGGTAATTTCCCCTTTGCTCTCCCGGCCGAGGGAGGCACAACCGCGCTGGGGGAAACATCCCCCGGGAGAGGCGGCGCTGAAAATCCCGACGCTTGTAGTTGACCCAGGTTTCTTGTGAAGGGCGGCTATTGAATAACGCGGGGGGACCCTGCGCTCCGGGGGAGCCGGGGAACAATACAGTAGGCACAAAGGAAATACTCCAAGTTACAGGGCAATCCGATACTTAACATAATACATCGCTAAGTAATTCTTTTAGCAGAATCCCAAGCAGAAAAGCTACCGGGCTTTCAAACGTGTGCGTACGAATTTATATATTTGGAGAGCAAAGGTGGGAGTTGTTCCCAAATATTTCTAGATCTTGTTACGGTTTAACTCACACCCCCCGCCCCCCGGCAACTGGGAAATGGTACAAAGTGAATGTTGAGGTTCTTTAAAAAACAGCCAGCGATGTCAAAATGTGGTGGTGGTGGTGGAATCGTGCCGGGTTTGCCGAAGGGAGGAGGACGTCTTCCAGCGGCAAAATCGCGCGTACTTCGGGGTGTCTGTGCAAAAACCCCTCTCTGCCCCTGGGACGCCGCTGTCGGAGCCGAACCCGCCGGCCGGTGCCCGAGGAGGGGTTGGCGGGCACAGATGCCACCAGGGCCGGTGATTTCCCCCTAACGCTAAGTTGCCTGCCAGGCATCCCGCTGTGCCCGTCCTGCCTTGCTCTCCCGGCACTGATCCCGTCCCGGTGGGGACGGGACCGGCGGCCGTTACGGACACCGGTAAACGGAGGGCAAACGAGGAGAGGGGCTCATCCCGTCCATGTTTGCCGACGGCGGGGTGCCAGGAAAGAGGAGGTTTCCCCTGGGGCCGGCGAGTCACCCTCCCCGCAGGGAAGCCCTGACAGCTCCTGCCCGCCGGGGCGGGCTCTGCCGCTAAGCCCGGCTCCGGCATTCCGGGCTTTAGGCTACCGGCGGCGCCCGGAGTCGCCCCAAGACGCTGGCGCTAGGCCATCCCCTAGCCTCCAGCAGGGCTCGGGGGCCAGGCCACCTCCACGGGTGTCCCCAGCGTTTGCAAGGAAGGATGCGCCAGCTGCTCGCTCGCTCCCTCACAGGGAAATCGCCTCTCCGGGCCATTACCAGCCTGGTAGGTAACCCGGGCTGCACCGGCGCGGTTTCAGACGTTTCCTTGGAAATGACCTGTCGGGCAAAGGCACCGGCTGCACAGCCGGCCGGAGACCCGCAGCCTTCCCCGGCCGGGGCCACCCCCGGCAAACTCCCGCCGCGTTTAAGCGCTGGAGGAAAGGCTCGGCTTTGTATCGGCAGCTCTTTTGGCCTCGCTCCAGTCCAGTGAGTGAAAATGTGCCTTATTTACTGGCTGGGCAGGAGCAGCTCGCCTGAGTCTATTGCATCCATATGTTTACGGGACGTAGGCTGCGCATTTGCAAATCTCTCGGAAGACAAGTTAATGGGCGTTAGTCCTTTATCTGTACGTCAGGTTTTATTCATTTCGTTTCCACCTTCAAAAGGATCTGCCGGTGCATTAAATGATAAAATAATCGGCTTTAAAATAAGCTTAGACGAATGCCGGGCTGATCCACCAAACGCGTTTACGTTTGAGGCGAGTTCGCAATTGCGACTCCAATTTACAATTTCAAAGGGAACAAATCTGCGGAAGCAAATTCTTTTTTTTTAAGTCCGTCTTAGGAAAGGACCTCAAAAATAGTGGAGATCTTGGGGATGCCGTGAAACCGTACCTGGCCAGCCGTGATGGACGGGACGGAGCAGATTGCCACGCACAGGTGCGGTTCGTTCTCGAAGGGCTTCTTCGTGAGTGGCTCAAATACTAAATCTGCTTCGTCCTTCGGAAAGTTAGGGCTCGTTTCAGGACAGTTTTTACACCGCTGTGCCTAAGCCCCTTGATAGGGTTACAGTGCCATGTTTCGAGATTTGCAATTCGCACATCGAAATAAGGGCGAGCCGCGCAGCAGCGGGACTGGCTCCGCCGGCTGCATTTGTTACCGTCTTGGGAAAAAGACCGCAGGATGTCTCTGCCATCCTCAAACTTTCCGCCCCAGGGGAAGCAGTGTTTCAGCAGAAAGAACTCTTTGACGGGTCCCTGGAAGTTTAGGAGTCTTCTCCAACCTGCGAATTGGGAAATGGCGTCGAAAAGTGCGACTTTTCGTTTGGTTCTTCAAAGCAGATTTCCCACTGCATGGCCAAACACTTCTTCCGGAGAAGGGAAGGTGTCCTTCCCCTACCCACGGGAAAGTGCGGCCGCGCACCGTGCGCTTCTGCGGCGCGCTTTGGAGCGGGAGCCGCTGGGGCAGCAGAAGCGACGGACACGGGGCAGGGAGACAGACGGCTCCCCTTGGGACTGACCATGGGCGCTGCTGCTGCCTTGAGACGGCAGAAAGGAGGCGTCGGGGCCGGCCGAGGCCGCCGGGGTACCCCGCCTGGCGCCGGCAGCCGCGGGCTCCTTTGCGCTCGCCTCGCGGAGCGCGGCGTGGGAAGAGGCTCCGCTGACACCGGGGCACGGCCAGCACCGGCGCGCTGGCAGCACCGAGCATCCCCGCCCTTCACCCGCCACCGGCCCTCCCGCAGCGCCTCTCGGCCGCAGGGAGGCACGGGCAGGAACACCCCGCGGGTTCCGCGGCCCCTCAGAAGCCGTGCTGTAGCCCCGAGGGCTTGACCCGCCTTTTCTCTCCTTTCTCTTCAAAAAGGAGGCATTAAATTGGTGCAGTCCCGTCCCTCTTCCCCCCCACCCCCCTCCCCGCCCCATCTGTGCGCCCTTGCGGGCAATGGCGCGCTGCAGGGCCTGCCGTCAGCTGCCGACATGAGCCTCCAGCTCTCCGGCTGGCACAAGTAGTGGTCTCAGCTCCACCGGGGAGCTTGGTGCAAGCCTTCTTCACGTGGAGGAAATGAAAAACAAACAACCAAATCCCAGACCAAGCCCCCCACAGCCCAGCTCCATCAGTGACCCTCCACTGTCACCTGGCAGTGCCGGGTGTCACCCAGCACCCCGCGGGCAGCGCTGGGGCGGAGCGGCGGGGCCGGGTCGGGCCTGTCGGGTCAGCGGGTCCGGAGCTCGGCCCGGTGCGGGGAGCGAAGCTGTGTGAACGCGACGGCACATCGCTCGGTCACGTCCGTGCGCAGGTGAAGGGGCCGTCGGGGCAGTTCCTCCCCGACCGAGCTCCCGCCCTCTTTAACCTCCTCAGCCACCTCCCCAGCCGCGACCCGCTTTGGCCAGCATGGGGGTCGTCGGCACCGGCAGCCCCGGGCAAGCCCCGCTCCCGCACGGCTGGCGGAGGGCAGCGGGGCGAGGGGGCCGCGTCGGGCAACGCCCGCCGCCGGGTGTCAGGGGCCGTCCTGCCGCGCCTCCCGCGGGGAGCACGCGTGGCCGGGGCCGTAACTGAAGTGCCTCTCACCTCCTTGTGCTTTCCGACTGGGACCCGCGCTGGGCGTCAAGTGGCCTGCGCTGTGCCCGGCAAGGCTGCGGGCAGGCCGGGTGCTCCGCGCCTGCCTCCGCGGAGGCTCCCCCCGCGGGAGAAGGGTTGTGGGTAGGAGGGGGAGCGGGCGGGCTGCGGACAGCGGGAGTCCCGCCGGGGAGGCAGGGTGGGCCCGGCTCCGCTTCCCGCTCTAACCAGCTCCTTGGTTCCCTTGTAGGTCTGGGCGACGCCTGGGGACAGCCAAGCAGGATAGGGCCCTTGGATAACGTGGCCAAGGAGCTCGGATCCCATTTGCTTCAGGTAGTGGACGCCTTCCTCCTCTCCTACGCGCTGCGCATCGGAAGCCTGGTGTTGCGGTGTGATCAACCGCCGGCCTCTCCTTTTCCACCGCACCGCCAGAGGAGCCTCGCGCCGGCCGGGAGGGGAGAAAAACCGAGGCACCAACCACTTCAATTATTTTTGTTTTGTTTTCGCGTTTGATATTAGCAGAAGTAACAGTTTACTGTGGCACTAATGGGCTCTCTGTGCACGCCAAGCCTCTCCCAGCCGTAAAAGCGATAGCCAGTACGCTCCAGAGGTGCTGGGTTTGTCCCGCAGGCAGCCCCCGGCGAGCGGCGAAGGGGAGGGCGGTTAGGCCGGAAAGGTGCTGAGCATAGGGGCTTGTTTTCCGCCGGTCACTCGGGAGGGGAAACCTGTGAGAGCAGGGGTCCCCAGGCGGGTTGGGGGGGAACATCTGGATTAGATCTCCCGTGGACGTTCCCACCTGAAAACACCGTTGCTCAAGATCCCGTTGATCGCTCTGGAATTCCTCTGAATTCCACCCCCCGAGTAGGAGAGTGTAGGAAGTAGCTGGGGCGGATGTGCCAGCCGGAGGTGATGGTGGTGGTAATAATTACATTTAGCTCTTTTTTTTTTTTTTAAATATATGTGTACTTAATATAGCAAGGGTTTTTCTCCCCCGATTTTAAAGACCTAGTAAACCGTACTCGTTTAAGGGCCGTTTTTATTGTGGGAGGTTAATTCCTGGTCACAGAGCTGGAGCTCTTTTAACTGTTCGCTCGTCCGGGGACAAAAACTTCCACACAGAAACTCTCTTCGGGCTCTGCGGCCGCTTCCCACCTCCTCTCCCCGCCGAGTCGCCCACCTTTGTCCCCTGCTAGCCGGTGGCCTTCGGGGCTCGCCCCGGCCGTTGGCCCCAACGGCAGCCGCCCGCCTCGCGCCCCGGCCATTGGCGGCGGCGCCCGGCGTGCCGTGTGCAGCCCCCTCGGGTAGCTGCCGTTCCCCCCCGGGCAGAAGCAAGGCGCGTACTCCGGGGGAGGCGAAGAGGCGGCGGGGCGGGCCAGCCGGGAGAGCCGTGCGAGGCCCTCCGGCGTTTGAAATGCCGTGCGGGGTTGTTTATTTGTTGTACGGCAGCCCTGCAAAATATCACCCGTTCTCCACAACTGAACAGAGCGCGCGCTGTCGGTAGAGCGTTTTGAAGCATGCGTCACTGACCGCATATAGTAAATGCTAATCGATACGTTTCATTCAAAATGATCTCATGTGGAGGTATTTCTAGCCTTGAAAATTCAGTTTTAAGTAGGTGATGTCCTATCAGAATGACTGGCCTACCTAGAAAATACATATCTAGTTATATCATAAAAATCATCGTTGTTGCACTTGCTCCTCCTCCCTGTTGGATCTTTTACATTTTGTCGGGCATTAAATGAACTTAAGTAACATTATATGCTAATCACCTGTAATACTCATTTTACAGTTCAGTTATTTCTGAATTACGAATGCTCAACATTTTAATAAACCCACATTTACCGTAAACTTTTTTTAAAGGTTCTCAGGCTGAAACCTTACATGTGAAGTTTCAGCTTCAATATGCTTTTCTGTATCAGAAATTTAGAGACCTACTGCACCACATAATGCAGTCATGGAAGCACTGACACGGTATTAGTTATGATACCGGGCAGAGCAATTGCAAGATGACAGTGTTTAAAAGCAAAGTTATGGCTAAGGATGCAGTAATTTATTTCCCATTTTAATAGTTCTACAAAATTTAATTTGTGTTCCAAAAAAGAAAAAAGCGAAGGCAGAGAGTAGTCTGGTTTCAATTACATGCTGTAGAATCGTTAGTAGGCCAGAGAATAATTTGGAATATTTTCTTATTGGGGCAGCACTGTAAGAACATGAAGCACACAGAATTTTATTGCTTCTTTCCTGGTTCAGTAACTTAAAGGATGAATTAAAACAGGCGTTTCTTTTATCTGTGTACTGTAAAAACTTTTTTCTACTTAACATATATTTTCCGATGACGTTCATATGTATGTGTTGATCAAGACTTCCTAAACCAGTTAGAGATAATGGATACTTTTTGACCAAGAATATCAGATACTTTTGAAAAAAGTCCATCAAATTGGGCACTGAAGAGTCAAGGTACCCCCAAACTCATAGCCTCTATGTATGTGAAGATATTCACATTATCTTTTCTCATATGAATGGTATATGACTAAACTCAACTTCATTTTTTACTCACACAAGTAGTATCTATCTTCCAGTCAATATCCCATCAATAGGAATTTGTAGGATTGGACCTCAAGTCTGCATTACGTATTACCGTTAGTCGAGATTCACCAACTGTAGGGATATACATGAGTAAATATTTCTTTTCAAGTGTGATAAAGTTTTGACTGCCGATTTGCTTTACTTACTTTCCCGAAGTTTGCATAGCTACATAGCAGGCAGCCCTCTGTTCAGGAAGACATTATTAAAAATATAGTCAGAGAAATGTAAAGCATTGCTTATGGTATCATTATATATATTGCAAATAGTGGTAAGCTGTGTCTGCCAATTATACCATAAAAAATGGCTTGCGTAGTGCTAGACTTTCCCCTAAGTACCACATAGCTCAGGATTTGTACTAAGTACTAAAATAACCAGAATCAACAGGAGAATGTTAAAGTGAAGCAGTAAAGCTAGCATCTGTAGGGGGAATGAATTGGATTTCACAATGTGTGCATGTCACAGAGTTTCTAGGGACAGCACTGGATAAAGGTTTCTGTTCCTTAAATTTTGCTGCTATTTGCTGCTGTTGAAGTTGGATAGCAATCTTCCACAGAAGACTTCAAACATTTTTTTCACGGTAAATGGTTTAAACAGAGTGCTTGCTTTTTACCCTACGTATTTCTCTTTTTCAGACTTTGGATGGCTTTGTTTTTGTGGTAGCATCAGATGGCAAAATAATGTACATCTCAGAAACAGCATCTGTACATCTTGGCTTATCTCAGGTATGACTGATTTATTCTGTCTATCTGTTAAATACAGATACTGGATTTGGAACCTATTGCTAGTGTCTTGCCACGTATATAAAGTCATTGTTTTTTAGGGGTATTTGAAGCTTTGACTTTGTTCTCTGACTAATGGCCTTACTTAAATATTCAAGTTTCCTTTACTTACAACAACATCACGACTGTCTTTATATCTTTTCTTGTTCATTGTATTTTACTCCTCATTACCTTTAAGAAGGGTAATAAATAATATGATATTGCAAATCGCAGATATATACAGAGCTTGAAACCCAAACCTATTGCCTGTGTGGTAACGCTATACGTCTGAAATAAAGTTTAGAATTCAAGTCTATATGTTTTAGATTGTGTGAGATATTGAGACTTGCTATGAAATAGAGAGGAAATCTGATGTGGAACATGAGTTTTATGGTAAATGTGCTTTAGGAAAAAAAGAAAAGGGGGGCAGATTTATGAGTGTTCACATGGAATTCAGGGTAGTTTTTCCTGAGTTTTTCCAGCTCAGTGGTCTTTTCAGTAAAGCGTTTTATATGGTTGTGATAGAACTCATAAAACTCAGTTTACTACTGTTCTGCACAAGAAGTATAAGGGTTTTTTATTGTTGTGTTTTGTTTTTTTTTTTTCTTAGAAGGACATTTCTAATTTTTTGCCTTCTTGGGATAGGCAAGGGCAAACAGCCTGAATTTATTGCAGAGTGCAAGCTTCCATACCTTTTCGTGTAAATGTATTACAGAAATTCTTTGGTAGCACCTGACCTAAAGCTTGCCAAAGCCCAATAGAAAAACTCCTAATTAATTTCACTGTATGAGACTTGCAAGAAACAGAACTGTTTCTTCAGAACCATTTGCAGCTCAAACACTTCTCAGAGTTAAATAAAGTGAAATAAAGACTTAACAGCAGAGGGAAGGAAAATGAGGAGATGAAGGTGAGAGAGCACCGGATGTTCTGAAAATGTCTGAGGAATATGCCCTGTGGCTATTCCAATAAACAGTGAAGGGGCTGAGTTGTGGGGATTATATGTCTTCTTTACCTTTGGAGGTAGCTAGTATTTTTGGCAGAAAAACTGTGAAGTTCTTTGGATGTGTGTTTATAATAGTGGTATTAGAATTAATAGCTGTGAGAAAAAACAGAGCTCTAAATAGCCAGGCAAAGCAAGTATATCATCACATAAACACCACTTCTAAACCCAAAGGCAACTACAATCCCTGTTTTTGTAATCTCTTTTAGAAAAAGTAATTTTGAGAATCAATATTCTGCACAGATACTTTTTTCCCTGCCAACTTTTAAAAATGTGTCCAGGGAACATTCTTAGTTCAAGCAGTTTGTTCAACTGAGTCTGTTACCGTGCAGTATTAGTTGTTTCATAACATTTAATGCATGTTCAAATTACTTTAAATATTGCTTTGTTTCAGAATAAACTTTCCTAGAGAATGGCCATATTTTCTACTCTAAATCAACAGCGTTATTAGAAGTTTTTCTCACCCGAACTTTTGAAAAGATCCACCACACTGCTGACTGCTTACATGTATTCATTTAGTCAATACAATTATTCCAAAGCACAGTGTGTTCCCATCTGTCCTTGCTGAAGTGAGTCTCATTGTCCCATGCTGCTTGCTGTTTGATAAGTGCTAACTGGTCTTCCTGGTTTTGTCCAGAAATTGTTTCTTTCTTTTCTTTCTTTTTGAGGAATGTCAAGTCATCAGATCCTGTAGGTCTCAGTATTATCCAGTCATCTGGTGAAATTAAAGAACTATGGGATCAGTAGGGCACTAAATAGACTTGGCCCCATTCAAGGAGAGGGGACTGGAAGCGTCATACAGGCTTTAGTCATATTTAGCCCTCAAGCCCTTATGGCCCTCTGCACAGACTGAATTCCCTGTGCACTGCACATGTAAATATGTATAAAGCCTTAGTGCAAGAGGTGCTGAGGAAAACTAGAGGATTTGGTCATATTGCTTAATGAAGCCAGTTTAATAAGCAAAATCACAAATATTTCACTTCAGCAGAGATTTGTAAATTAATGGACTGTATCCTTGAGCTCCCCAGAAAGCTATAGAATGGAGAGGACAGCAGGATGTGAAATTTAAGGATGTGTTTTAGACCCCCAAAACACCAAGTGCTCCAGCAGTTTTGCAGCACACAGTTTTAAATTTATAAATACAAAACTCCAGCTAAACAAGGCAGTGTTTTTTCCCCCCTCTTTCCTCATACTGTTTTATCATCTAATCTGTTTTTGCTATTTCTCAATGTTCTATTTTTGAAGGGACAGTTTTGCTTTAAGTAGTACTAGCATTAATACTAGGCTGCTCCTATGCACTAGGATATTAATATGTTAACACTGGGATATTCCAGTAAGCTTCCCAGGGCTCTAAATGAGTTCTTGTTCCTGCTTCTCTGGAAATCACTGGGAGTTTTGCCACTGACATCAACAAGAATGAGATTGGTCTGTAGAAGCAAATTCTGCAAGTCTCCCTCACCAAGTCATAATCCCACACTATATTTCCAACAAGTGCTCTTATAGAGCTCCAGCCAATACAAGCTGAGACCAGAGTGATGATGATTGTAGAAAATCTTTTAGAGTGTGCATAGAAAGGCCTTTTTATTAAATAATTTGACAATTAACTAGTCCACACATCAATTTCCAGCTAAAGTGCAATTTGTTTAAAAATATATATTTAAACTAAATAAAAAGTCCATTTAAAAATATTTTGCAGGATATTCTTGGACACGTACTACAGTAGCCTTTATCTTCTAGTTGATCTTGAATTTAACTTTAGCAGAAGGAAATTAGAGCTTCTGAATAACCTTCCACTGGCTGGTGTAGTTAAGCTAGTTTAAAATATTGAAAACAACATTAAGGATTGTTTTTCAGTGCTATTTCGCTCACTTCTGACTGCAGCATCAGAGAATCAGAAACAATGTTTCTGGAAAGGCTACATCTTCATTTGTGGACCTATCACTTAATTTGTGCTTTGAATTTTTATCTGCATTTGCTCTCAACTGTAAGAGTAAATATTTCAAATAGTGATGGGTGGGACCCCTTCCTCCATCAGATTTCAGCTGGCCTCAGACCAGTGTTGATCTGAGTTGTACTAGCTGAGAGAGTCAATTCCTTGCCTGTTTCTTTCAGCGGATAACAAATAGGTTCAAATTCCCTAAATATTTTTTCCCCTTAGAGTCCAGAGATACAGAACAGAGAGGAAAATCCTCTTCAGAAACAATGGTGAAAGATTTTTTTTTTTTAATTTTGAAAGTTTGGAGCTTATTCCAGCCATTTTCTGGGTCCACAAGGGAGCCAAGCTTATCTTTGACTTTTGATAAGTCTTGAAATATTTAACCACAAACATCTGAACTTTTCCAAGGGTTTATTTTACTCTCATCAAATAAATATATGAAAGGCAAAATATGTAATTATTTGCTCTAGAATCCATCTACTTAGTCCTCTGTGTTTATTATGAATTGTTTCTTGGCAGGAAAAAAATGTGCAGCTGAGTTACACATAAAAAGCCTCTTAGTAGGAAACAGCAATATTTGGTAGTAAGCAGGTATTTACAGATATTAAAAAGCTGCATCAGGGAAGCTGGTTTAATAAGCCTGAGGCATGGCATTTTAGGAGGTTTATGAATTGAACCATATAATTTATTTTTTTACGTTTTCAGTGTTTCATTGTAGGCTTTAAAATAGCATGCATGCACTATGTGTAGCAGGAGACTGTGGTCAGTTTCAAAATTATGTATACATATTTGGTTATTTGACTCTTACATAGTCCCCATCTCTTTGCTGACGGCTTTATGTTTCCACTTGCATTTTTACAGTCAATTTTGGTTTCAGCGTTGTATGTTCACCTCCCGCTGATTTTGCTGGGGTTGCAAACGCATACATCAGAGTAGAAAATATTCCTATGTGTATAACGAGAAAAACTAGTCATTAGTTTGACAAAACACCTTAGTTTTGAATTTTAGATATAAACCCTAGGATACAAATTACAGTTTGGATAAAACTGTGACCTTGGGTCCAGTCCTGTGAATCCTGTGATCAAATGTGTATTTCCAAGAGTAGTCCTTTTGAAATAGGTAGTGGCTTTTGGAAAAGCAAGAGATACCCATAAGTTACACTTTGTAAGAGAGTAGATGCATGTTGATGTGGTTGTGATTATACTCGGTGACAGCAGAGACGCAGCAAGATCTTTTGGATTACTACAGTTGATGTTGCTAGTCAGGTTGGTTGGTGCTGTTTTTGTAAGAAAGTCTTTATACTGAAGGGAGAGATTGTTTACATGTTGCCACCCATGAATGATTTTTTTTTCTTTTTTTTTTTTTTGGAAGCTGTATTTTCCAATACAATTGTTTTAATTTCAAAGACAAAACATACTCTTCAATAAAATGACTATTAGCCAAAGATAAAATAATAAAAACAGGGTCATAATTGTTACTGTCTTTGGTTTGAACACTGACAACAGTTGTGCATTTTTGCGACGATAATAATTTTTTTCCTGTTCTGGTTTATTAAGCATATAGGCCAATGAAATGCCCATCACCATAAGGACTCTTAGATTTTTTAAAGAATCAGTTTTAGGTGATTATGATATTTATGGAGATAGCTATGGACATTTAGAAGATATTTTTCCCCATGTAGTTAAAAACAAACAGAAGGATTGAGAAAATGAGATTGTATATTCTCCTTCCTCCCCCGCCACTAAAGTTTGAATGTGGGGTGTTACTATAACAGGCCCCCACCTGTTGCAATCCTGAAAAGGAACAGCCAGTGCTTTTTAAGAACTTTTAGAGAAAATTTCATAAATGAAACAACATAGATAATCTGTCCTCTCCTCTCCTCTCCTCTCCTCTCCTCTCCTCTCCTCTCCTCTCCTCTCCTCTCCTCTCCTCTCCTCTCCTCTCCTCTCCTCTTCCCCTCTTGTCCCCTCTCTTCCCTTATTTTCTTCCTCTCTTTATCTCTCTTTCTTCACCTCTTTCTCTCTGCCTGCCTTTCTTTCCATCTCCTCTCTCCTTTTTGCTCTTTCTTACTCTCTTTTTTTCCTTATTCAGTTAAATTTTTTTCTGGTTAGAATATCAAATCAGTGTTGGTGTTTTTGTTTTTGCACAGAGGGTTTGTTGGAAAGAAGCAGTGGGGAATAGATGGCTAGAAAAAAGGTTAGTTTGCATAGTCTTGGGAAGAGACATTCCATGAATAATGCAGAAAATGGAACGATGAGAAACATTTTCAGAAAAAGATTGCTTTGTGGGGTAGACAACTTCATTTATTCCAAAGAAAAGGCAACTCACACATCTTAGCAAATCAGTAGGATTGGCTCAGAATAATAGGTTAAATTACTTCACCTCTCAGCTGTCTCTGATCTTGGGGGCCCAAGGCACATCAGGCCACACTGAACAATTGGGCAGCCTGACACTAATTTAAAACACAGGCTCAAAGTATTGGTCCACTCCTTAAATCAATTACTGCATCTATCTGGAGACTTTTGTTGGTGAGTTTTATACGTGGCAAATAGAGTTAGCAAAAAGGACATACGGTGCACGCCATTATTTTTTTTGTGCAACTGTTATTATGGGTACGACAGTGGGGAAGACAAAAATACATTCTTGTGCAAGCAAAGTTCAAGTGAGAAGAGGGGATACACAGATATTTAAGATAGATCTTGTCTTTACTGTGCATGTTTACTTAAAGCAGCAAACGCTCAATCCAGTGCCCGTGAAAATCTGTGGAAGTCTGCCTTTTGAATTCACTGGTTACCGTTCTGAGCCCTTCGCACAACTGTGGATTGAGTGTAGTGGATCGTCTTTGAAAAGACACAAAGGAATTGTGTAAGTCTAGTGGTTTGGCTCTAAAGGCTCAGCTGCCAGCTGAATGCAGGTGATAGTTTCTGGGAACCTGCAAAACCATTATTTTTTTTGATGCCTGTCTGCTTGAGAGACATTAATACAGTTCACAGACATTTTATCCCATTTTGTGGCAATCTAACGTTTCTACAGCTGCTCTAGTTTATCACTTCATTTGCCTGCTCTCTCTAATAGCAGCTCTTCAGTATCCGGTTCATCGCCAGAAATTCCCACAAAAGCGTCTATAATATTAGTTCCTGCCGAAGAAGGAATTAATTCAGTTTAATGGGTATAATTTGGATACATTCAACTCATGTTTTAAAAATGGTGTGTAGTTATCCAGATGCGGTGTATGCAGGTTACTTAAGAGCACTTAGGGGATAGGAGACAAAAAGAGTCAGCTGCATTGCTTCATGTGTTACATGTCTCTTCACAGGTGGAGCTTACCGGTAATAGCATTTATGAGTACATACATCCTTCTGATCACGATGAGATGACAGCTGTTCTTACTGCTCACCAGCCTCTCCATCCACACCTCTTGCAAGGTACTTGTGTGATCTGTGATCAAACTACCATTGAAAAACTAAAAAAAGTAACAAGCCTAAGCTGAAATGTGCCAAGTTCATATTTATCTCATATGAAGCTATGTACGTGAATGGAGGAGAAGCATGAACTTGAAAATGTGACTCAGGATTATGCTTTGTTGTAGTAAAGGGAACAAGGTATCCTAGATTAAATAATTCTTTTCATGCCATGGAGTCCATGCAGTTTTAAACAGGTTTTTAGATTTTGTCCTGTGGTCATTTCATCTCTTATTTTGTCATCACTGCTGAGGTTGCAGGAATGTTGCAGTGGTCTAGCTGTGCACAGCTGCAGCTATGCGGTCTTAGTGGAAAAAGAAAAGAATAATACATTAGGCAGTTGGGAAATAGGAGGACACTTTTAATGTTTTAAAAACAACTGTTAAATCTGAAGCTTGGACAAAAAGCCAGACCTAATCCCTCCACAGTAGGAAGAGCAAAAAAGGGTTTTGTAAATGACCTACATTTAGAAACTCTCATTTAAAAAAAAAAAAAAAGATCTCGCCAGGAAAATAATGTCCTCTTGCCTTGATACTGGATTACTGATTCACCAAGCCTCTCCACACATCCTGTTCAGGTGCTGCAGATGATTCACCCACGCGTACCCATACAGCATGATGCTAAGCTGGATGGAGTGTCAGGGAAGACAGCAGAACTCTTATTGATTATGTGAACGCCTGGATCAGACTGTCCACCCTGGCTGTGCTCAGCCACCACACATAAATATTAACATAACCCTTTGTGTATTAAGTTGTTATTTCAGTGTTGTAAATACTATATAACTAACAAAGATATGCTCATCTTTGCACTATCTTCTTCAGTAGTTTTTGTTTCCTTGGGGGCAATTCTTTGAACTTCAAAATATCAGAAATAATCTGGCTCCATCATGTACAATGTGCTTTCACATATATTTCATAATTGCTTAATCAGTTGGAGCTCACATCCTGCTAGTTTTTACTGCCCTTCCTAAGGTACAGCTCCTAAAAGCATGAGGAGCTTTGGGTTCACACTACAATTCTGTTTAGGATCAGGCATTTTTTTTTCAGTTCTGGTGCCTGTGCATTTCCTGTACTTGGTGATCTCACCACGGTTCTGACTGCTGCGATTCCATCAGCGTAGAACCACGTACCCTCTGCATGCAGAGAGGTTTAATGTGCCTGGGAGCATGTGCACTGCTCTGAGTGGTGTAAATGGAAGAATTATTTTAGCCTCCTTCTCTTGTTTTCCTCCCCAAACAGGTTGTCTTGTGTACCCCTTGGTGTCTTGAAAAGCAAACACTTATTTTTCTTGGACTCTTCTGATTCTAGTAGTTACTTGACTATTTCATAGTTTGCTCATTCCTCTGTCAGGGTTTGTTTTTCTTTAATGTTGACATTTTTTAAACAACCTAATTTTTCTCCTAGTTCCTACCTTACTGGTAAGCAGAGGGGATACCTCTGGTTAAATCCATTACTTTTCATGCAGTTCTGCTGGTATCCAGAATTGGTAGTAAGACTTTTTGTACCCACTCTCTTGACAATGGCAGTATCCTCCTGGTTTTGTCACTTTTTAAAAAATTTGTTAGTTGGACATTTTTTTCAAATTTAAAGTCATGGACTTTAAATTGGAATTAATTTCTACATCAAATGCAAATATGCTCATAGCTTTTCCTGTCCTCTGTTGAATATCATGACTCTGGTTTAACAGAACCAGTGAGACAGCACACTAGTACTGCCGTTCCAGAGGGGTTTTTTCATTCAGAACTACGTACTGCCTGTTCTTGCTTACATTTGGCTGTCTCTGAGTGCTTATCTTGTCTGTTATCATTTGTTTTCTGAAACAATCAGGTCTCTCTCATTTACCTACTTATGGTCAAATTCTTGATTTCCTTAACAAATTATCCTCACCACATGTGAAGTGTAATTCTGTTCTGGTTGTGTTTGAAAAGAACTGACACACAATTGAAACTGTTAATTTCAGTTTACTTGCAACTGTTTCGGTCTGAAATTCTGCTGATGGTATAATTAGCCCCAGATGTATGTCTCATTCTCTGTAGGTTTCTTTACCTCATTCTACATAGATGCTGTTTGTTATTAGCATCAAAGTCTGGTTTCTCAATAGTGCAAAGGTAAAGGAAAATTTACCTTGAAATGTGATCCATTTACATATGTTTTGTTTTGTGTAAAATTTTGTGTAGCAGAGGAAATTGATAAAAACCTCAAAACAGCAGCATCTTATATGGATTTCTAGACTTGGAGAAGACAAATAAAGGAGTTAAGCTGTGTTCTGGTTTGTATAGGGATTATTTTATGCAAGTCTTACTTCTGCGTGTCTCTTCCCCATATAATGCATGGCGCTGAGTGTATTAAAATACCTAGAATCCATAGCTAAATCTTTTTAAAATTAACAGAGCGATCAGACATTTATTTACATTTGTCTTCCCTATGCCAGTAGTTCCCTTTTATGCAGTGTATACATTTTATACATATATATCTTGGGATATAACCTGAAACTACCTGGCCTACAGAAATCAGAGCAGGTTCCCTATTTTTCTTCAGTGAAGCCCTGAAACTTATTTAATAAATGACAGGAATGAAGCAACTTCTGTCTGTATCTTAGTTGATATTTTGAATATTTAAATAAAACATGGAGTTCTACAAATAACTTAGGACAGAGGGAAGTTGAGTGAAAGTGGCTTTATTTTCTAATAAAGAGGAAAACAGACTTTTTAAAGCACTTTTATTTTGTCATTTCAGTTTGATTTTATCTCTTTTAATCTTTTAAAACACGTCCGAATCATCAAGTCACTGGTGGAATAAAAACTTTCCTTTTATACCATTATTACATTATAGATCTCTACAATCTGTGGTATTACTCAGGGGTAAAACCAATATTGCACTGCAGACACAGACGTTCATAACACAAATTTACAGCTTGGCTTGTGTAACTTCACTTCCTCAAGATGTGTTCTTCAGCTAATTCTCAGATAGGTATATGTATTTTTAGGTCAGTTGCTATTTCAGCAGTTGTAGCTGGATAAGATCTGTTCTGACAGAAATAAAATCACAAATGTGAACATACTTATCTATACTTTGTGGTATTCTGTTACTGGTGTTGAATTACCCAGAGTACAGATTATTTTTGACCTTTAGATCTATAGCATTCATAAATTTTGATGCTATCCCTTTATGTATTTTTTTGTTAGCTTTTTATCTTCCTCATTTTCCTTCATTATTTTCTTCAAACCTCCCCTTGTATTTCCAGTGCTTCATCAGTTCCATAGAAGCTTTTCTGCAAGACCAAACAACATGAGAAAGGTAGAAGCTTGGCAGCTGTTGAGCTCTAGAGATCTTACTTACATGAGTTAGGTTGGATATTAGGAAAAGGTTCTTCCCCCAGAGGATGGTGGAGCACTGGGACAGGCTTCCCAGGGAGGCAGTCACGGTGCCAAGCCTGACAATATTCAAGAAGCATTTGGAAAACGCTCTCAGAGATATGGTGTGAATTTTGGGGTTGTCCTGTGCAGGGACAGGAGTTGGACTCGATGATCCTTGTGGGTCCCTTCCAACTCAGGGCATTCTGTGATTCTATGAGTTTTATTTCTCAGGGAAATGCAAATTGTTGCTCACTGCATAAAATCAGACAGAGCGTAGATTTTTTTTTTAATATAATGCTCACTGTCACATTGTTTTTCTTCAGATATCTCAGCCTGGTACTCAAAAAGTGATACATTAGTTAAAAAGGCGGAAGCCTCCTTAATTTATAACTTTTAATATATTTTTTTTTGAGTTTGCTCTCGGCTTCCTAACGTTTCAAGTAGGACAACTTCAAACATAGAGGGTAGATAGATTGTTTTTTTAAAAGACAGTGAAATTTTTTGAATAATCACATGCTTCCAGAAGCTGAGACTTCATAGCAATATGAAATGTAATAAAAATTGGGAAAGTGGATGTTGGTGAACTAGCTGCTGTGTCACTGAAAGGCAGGATCTCTGAGAAGCATGTAAAGGTCATAAAGGACAACCAGTTCCTTGCGAGTTCCTGTTATGAAGCTGTGGCAAGAAGGGATAATGGAAAGTCCTTGTGCATATGAGCAGGGGAAGAGTGAATAGGAATAGCAAGGATGAATAATTGTATTCTTTATACAGTATTAGCGAAATGGACACTGGATTTTTCTGTGTAATTGTGTTGTCCTCTTTAAAAAAAATGGCAAATTGGAGAAAGTACAGAAGAGAGCCGCAAAAAGGATTGAAGGACTGGAAAGGCTTATAATGAGAGATGAAAGAACACCATCTGTTTGGTTTATCAAAAAGAAGATTGGGAGGTGACTTGATCACTGTGTGTGCATATTTGCAAGGGAAGAAAATACTCGGAACTAAAGGACTGTTTTAGAAGAAAAAACATATCAAGGACCAATGTCTGAGAACTAAAACCACAAAGGCTCAAATTAGAATAATGCATACATTTATAACTAGGAGTTTGATTAACCACAGGAACAAAATACTGAGGGAAGCAGTGGTTTCTTCCTCTTTTGATGTCTTCAGATCAAGGCTGAATGCCTTTATAGAAGATACGCTTTAGGCAAACAGAAGTTACTGAGCTCAGCACAGGAGTAACTGGCTGAAGTTTAATGAACTACAATGTACAGGTTACACCTATGATCTAATGCTCCTTTCTGGCCTCTAAAGTCTACAAGCTATGACTCAATGAAAGCCGTAAGCCCCATGATCTGTGCAGGCTTTGGAGAATTTCAGCTTTAACTTACAAAGTCTTTAAGCTGCCTTTTTACTTGCATGACCAGCATTGAAAATGTAAAGCAATATGTACTGATCCCTTGCTCTGAAAGAAGCCAACAGCTGGACTCTCTTTCTGAGGGTAGCTGGGGTGGGAAAAAGAATAATCTCTCTCACATGCACATTAAAGGTAGGGTATGCCTCAGCGAATCACCTCACATGAGTCTTTAGGCCAGTTTTGCACCAGTTGTAACAAAACAAATCCATTATATTCAACCGGGGTGGGTTAGCATAAAAAGAAAAAATAAAAGAAAAAAGACAATAATTTGGTGTCTTTTCCAGATGATGCATACTGGCTGTGCTCAGATCTCGGATGTCTTCACTGGCCCTTCATGCCTTTCCAAATATTGGTTAATGTGTTTCTAGTCTACAGCATTTTAGTGTGTTCTGACTTAGTTTTGTACCTGTGAAGCCTTAAACCTCAGTTTTGCACTCCCTATACAACCTGTACCTGTTGCATAGGCTGATATCAAGATTCCTGGGCCTCTAGCCTAAGATATGCGGCACTTAAGAAACAGGAATGTGGGAATTGTTTCATGGTGTAGGGCTACGAATCTGATTTCTTATGATGTAGAGAAGTGGTTTTGATGCACTCTGTCTTTCCTTGAGCACTTAGAGCTCTGGAAGCTTTTTTTTTTTTCTTCTGTTTCTTCAAGTAGTGGAACTAACAAACTGGGTCCACTGGATGAGATTCTCCTGCTGGGGCAGAGGGTAGTCATCCAGCAGGGTAGTTGGGCTCCAAAATGTGGGGACGATAAGGTAACCGTAGCTTCTGAATCTTGGAAAACTGCAAGGTTACCTTTATGTTTGACTGTAGAGACTCAGTGCATGCTGAGTTAGTGTGGGAGACCTCACAGGCTGTGGTTGTGGTGCTATGCAAAATTCTGCCCAGCCAACAATATCTCCAGACCTTGATAGAGGCATGTGAGGAGCTTGACACTTTTCTCACCTCACATATGGCATAAAACTAAATGTCTGTCAGGCTAGCAAGCCTAACCTGCTGCAGCTCAGCAACAAAGCATTTTGGTACTAGCATGGTGGCGGAGTACAATGCTGGCAACGTTTTGTGAAGCAACTGTTTCAAAGTGCCTTGTCCAGAGGTGATAAGCATTTCGAATGTGTCTGAAATAGTGGCTGGCTTTCAGGGACTGAATGCTGAGGATTGTTGCACACACTATGATAAGTCATGACCTTAAGCCCTCAAATGATGCTGCTGTCAAAAATGTGTCTGTACCAACCATTTCTGCAGAAAGTTTTCTTTAACAGCTAGCAGCATAGGGTGGTAGGCTTGTAGCAGGATAGTAACACTTACTGAACCATATCTATAAGAATAAAGAAGAACATTTTTATATGAAGTATCAGGGTAGTGCAAGCTGGGTATGGCTAGTCAACCCATCTGTCGTCATTGCAGCAGAATACAGGCTCGTCCAAGTGTGTATTTGGAGTCAGACATAGTGTGTCTTTTATTGGTTTCATATGCTTTTTCTGAGATTTTAATCCTTTAAAACGTCTATAGCTTCCCAACTTTTGCTGACTTGCACACCAAGGCATGGTGTACTAAAAGCAGTTTATTAACATTCCCTGGAGCATACAAAGGGAAAGAGGAACACTGTAGTTACTGTAGACGTTCCAGTCTGCTAAAAACTGGATAGTTCTTATATGATTAGTTATAAGCCTAATATAAGTTGCACAAGGAATGTGTAATACATTGTGTCAGGCTTTCTGCCTAGTGCCCTGTTGAGTTTCTTCTCTAAGAAAAGTTTGGAAGCATCACTTACAGGAGCAAAGGCAAATTTGAGCAAATGCTAGCAAACGGCTGAGTTTGGATGACAGGAATGATAACAGAGACATTTACCCTCTGCAGCACTGACAGGATTCTGAATACAGTCAGGACACAGCACAAACTGTCCAAATGGGGAGGAAATTTGGGCAGCTCGTGCAAGCTTGGAACTCTAGGACAGAGGCTAACAACCAAACTGATTGCTTTCCTACCACAGCAACAGAATTACCAGGGCAAACCAAGTCAGCCCACAAACTTCCCTTTTCAACTTCATATGCGCATAGGAACTTGCTCTTTCTATAAATATAATTTGCAATTTTGCCATGTAAGGCATTTATATTTTATCATTCCACTGGTGCCATTCATTTGCTAAAAAGATTAGTATTCTCAAATACTTAAGCCTGTAACCTGCATGTGAATATATCATGCTGCAGTGTAATAGGGAGAAGGGAAAGTATGTCTGTTTTGTTTCTTCTTTCTGGCTTGGAATCAGTTTTGGCCACACATACCAAGGAAGGACAGGGAAATGTTGTTTTCCTACATCCCTTTGCATGCATTATTTGACCTTGCAGAATAGTTTTAGTCACAACCTCACTTTTGCACTGTTCTTTCTGGCATAGCGATAATAAAGGTGGTCAGTACACACTAGGTTTACAGGTCTGACTCCTCATTTCCCACTAACTCATCTCCAGGCCTGATTCTGAACAGGCTCCAGGCCTACTGTCTGGTCATGAGGAAAGTCCACTAAAGGCATTTGCAAGCACCTTCTCAGGCTGGCCCTGTTGGCCAGTCAAGGACTACCTTAACACTGTGTGTGCTATTACACAAGCATCTCTTTTGTATGTGCCCTACAGTGCTTTTACCTCTTTTTTTTTTGTTCTAGAAGTTGGTCCCGCCCTTGTTCAGAATTAAGGGATAGAAATTGTGGCATTGTCTCTCTTGCATCTCACATAAGCTATAGCCTTGTTATGCTCACAAGAGACTAGCCAAGATAACTCGCATGCTCTTCTAGCTAGCAACGTGCTGTGTGAGACCCAGATGCTTTGCAGATTACACAAGAATAATAGAACATGTGTGACTTTATAGTATAGAGGAGGTAAGATGAAAATAACCAACTGAAAGGACAAAACTACGCAGAGTGTTTGGAGGATGGGCAGTGAAGTGTTATCCAGACATGAACTTGTGGTATGTGTGTTTCCACCCTGTAAAACAGTCCAGCAGGGACATGGAGTGCAGCTTACCACACGTGCGTGCCTTGTCTCCAGAGGAACGCACTAACTTGAGGCAGGCGCGTGTCTCTCCATAAGTTGAATGGGAGGGAATGTAGAAGCAGGTGACCACGTGCACAGTGCTTTGGTCTAACTGTGCCCTTTGAGAATAGTTGTCATCTCCTACACTATAGCTAAAATACGGCATTGCACCCAAGCTGCCATGTAGTGCAAATGTAAATCATTAGCTGTGTTAAGAGCTCCCAGCTCTTAACTTCATATCTGCTGCTTTGTATCTTTCGTAGCGGCAGATAAGACATACATTCTTAAAACAGCGCATGGTGCAGCAGTGTGCAGTTTGCATGCTGATGTATATTAATTTACAAAGTGGTTCTGCAACAAAACAATGCCATATTTTGCTGGTGTCAAAACCCGGGAGCTTTAGGAAAGAGATATAAAATAGTAGCTTTTACCTTAGAGTAAATAAAAGCATGAGAGGTGAAGCTGTGGAAAAAATTATGACTATCTTTTTTCTCCATTCATTGTGCAAGCAGCACGCAAACCACAGAATTTTGTGACTGTTTTCTTTCAAAAGAGCTGAAAGATGGAGTGGAAAGCAAAGACGGATTTCATAGTGGCACCCCCAGGGATGGACAATTCTGGCTTCCATAAAGCTAACCATAATTTCACAGAAATGCTTGGAGAATCCTGTTTGGCAGTCGTGTGCAATATAAGTGAATAAATGCACAAATTCTTTACCCAAAGTAGCAAGACTCATTTTCTTTACCATGACATTTATTCTGTTTATGAAAGTAAGAAAATACAAATCTGTAAATATAAACAGGCTATTTTATTCTTTGCTAGTGCTTGCAGTCAAACTGTATTGGATGATATACTAAGCTAAGAAAAGAAAAGGGACTAATGGAGAAGGCATACTTTGTAGAAATGGTACTCAGTGCTGTGAGAAAGAAATACATCTTCTCTAAGTCCATGATAGCAATGGTTTTCTATGCTCTCCTTCACAGGTTGCTGCGTTTCAGCTCTGTGAGGATGTTAACATTCGGATAAGTTTGGGCTGGGATTTGAATGAAGCCATTCACTCTCTGCCTCATTAATAGCTTTTACTGAATCTACTCAACTACATTGTAGCAGTGCTTCAGGGAGGGAGCCTCTTAAGATCACCAGGCATCATAGTAATACATTAGTATAATAGAAAAACTTCCCTGAATCTGATAAGGGAAACATGGAGTTTGGCTAAAAAATAAACAGTGATGCAATTGAAATGGATGTCCTGGACATGGGTATGGACTCTGACTTGCAGTGCCTTCCCCTATAAAAGTCATTATAAATGATACCTTAATTTTATTAAAATATCTGCTAGTAGACATATTGAAAAAGTCAGGATCTCAGTAACCTCAGTTACACCCTTCCAAAGAAGGGAGGCAGAAAAGATAGAGAACTCTGCTCAAACTATGTAACCACGTTGATCAGAACTAGTATTTTACTTGCATCAGTTTTCATTTCCAGATAATACCAATCACTGAGTTGGGAAAAAATTGAAAATTGGAATTCGAGGATAGAAACTGGGAGTCTCACAGGTCATTCTTAAAAAGATTTCAGTAAAAGCTGCTGGAGCAGTAGGGAGAGGACAATCACTTTCAAATGTTAAACATTGATACAGGGCAAACAAAATCAGAAATTTGCTATCATAAGTAAAGCCATGTTATAATAAATACTGGAAGTGGCTGGAATAGAAAAATAGACCTGTGATCGTGTTCCACATAACTGGATAAAGAAAAGCACTATGCCAAAAATGGGAGGGTAAACATTTAGAAAGAACCCTAAAGCTCTGCTTTTCATCTCTAATTCCTGTGGCAGATAAACACAATGTCAATAAGTTCTGGGAAATGTTAAGAGCTGTACTAAGATGGTTGGTCTGCTTTTCAGGAAGCTATCATCTGAGTCTTTCAAGATACTTAGCAATTTAGAAGTGGGGTTGGAGGTTTCTTTTTAGCTATAGCAGCTATTGGACTCTTGACTCATCTTCTGAAAAGATGTACAAACTTTGAAAATTATTCAACATACTTATGAAAAGGAGGATCAATTTCCCAATTATTTTTAAATTGTTTGGGAGAGGGAAACAAGTCATGTTCAGGTAAAGAGAGAAAATAGATGCTGACGTGGAAAGTGAAGGGGAAGATGGGAAAAGCAGACCCATGCTGCAATAGTTATACCCGTAAAGTAAAACTATGTTAGAATCTTTCAGAGCAATATGCAGCTGTTTGTCAGAATTATAGGTGGCTATGGCAAATGCTAGAGAAGGTGCAATTAAACAGACAAATTTCATTATGTGCAGTGGACTTGCTGGAAGAGTAGGTATTTGAAAGAAATGGTGCTGAGTAAGAGATAAAACAAGAGTGAAATTTAGCATGAGTTGCAACAAAATTTGCCATCTCCATGTGGTGACTGTTCACTTTTTTGAAACTTCAGGTGACTGGGAAAGGAGTGGCTGGAGAGTAGTCCTGCAGAAAGGGGTCTGGGGGTGCTGGTTGATGCTGGGTATGGCCCTGGCAACCAAGAGGGCAAACTGCATCCTGGGGTGCATTAAACGCAGTATAACCAGATGGGCAAAAGAAGCGTTCATCCCACTGTATTTAGCGTTTGTGCAGTCTCACCTTGAATGCTGTGTGGAGTTCTGGGCTCCACAATTTAAGAAGGATGCGAAGGCCCTTGAATGCCTCCAGAGGAGGGCAACAAAGCTGATGAAAGGGCTGAAAGGCATGTCGTATGAGGAGCAGCTAAGGAATCTGGGTTTGTCTAGTTTTGAGAAAAGGAGGCTGAGGGGTGACCTGATTGCTCTGTAAGGTTTCCTGAGGTGGGGAAGTGGAGAGGGAGGTGCTGAGCTCTTCTCCCTGGTATCCAGTGACAGGACACATGGGAACAGTTCAAAGCTGCACCAGTAAAGGTTCAGACTGGACATTGGGAAGCATTCCTTTACCGAGAGGGTGGTCAGACCCTGGAACAGGTTTCCCAGAGAGCTGGTCAATGACACAGGCCTGTCGGTGCTTAAGAGGCATTTGGACAATGGCCTAAATAACATGCTTTAACTTTTGGTCAGCCCTAAAGTGGTCAGGCAGTTGGACTAGATAATCTTTGTAGGCCCCTTCCAGCTGAAATATTCTATTCTATTCTATTCTAGTCTAGTCTAGTCTAGTCTAGTCTAGTCTGCTTGTTGCCAGTTTTCCAGTTTTTCAGCTTGCTTCTGGAAGCTGTAGTCAATGGGGCAATAAAATATATAATACCTCCTGCAGTGACAAATGTGAATTTGTCTCGAATATGAGATTGTTTTACTCCAATCTAAAATATCCCCAATATCACACTGTGTGAAGATACAGTTGTTTCAGTGCCAGATGTTGTGAAGTTACAGTCAGAAAGTTTACTGTGGGAGACATTGCTATGCTTATTGAAGTCTCCTTTTTTTCTTGCAGCTCTAAAAATGCTGTTTCATAAATACATCAAGTTACATCCTTACAAACACATGCAGAGTACATATGTGGAGATTACAGTGCTGTAGTAGTGTTCCTTTAATCATTATCACTAATAATAATATGAAGTACATCCTTATGCAGAGAAATTACATTTATTTCCTATTCTTCCTTTTCATAAAAGAAGAAAAAAACCCAAACCAAAACCAAAGCTGAGCAATATGTAATTATCAATATCCATAGGGTTTGAGTGGATTACTTTTTCTTCTGTGATATACATGGAAGACAAAAAACAACAAAGATTGTTATTAGTAGGTTTTTTAATGTGTTAACTCAGCTGGAACATCTCCGTAAGACTTTCTGGTCTACTCAGCAGCATTTTTTTTCTTGTCCTTCATTAGCTGATGTCTGCAACCTGTTGGTTTAATCTTTTCTCTGTAGCAGGCATAGTTTATACATAGATTTTTATCATTTTCTTAATGCTTAAAGGGAAGATGTTAACATCCCTTACAGTGATGCGTTCATACAGTTAACATTTCAGAATAATTAAATACAGTGGTTAAGCCTCAGTTATTCAACAGTGTTATATTCTATTATAATTAAGAGGGCTATTTTCCTTCAGTGTTGCTTATATTCTGGTTCAGTTGTAACATTTTACTATTGATTATTCTCTCAGTTTCATATAGATGTGTTTGCCACAGAGTTCTTTCAACCTTTAGCTGCTTAAGAACTGGTAGCACTTGATTGGTTTCCTCTGTTTCAAACCTCTTTTACCTTCTTGATAGCCTAAGATTCTTTCTGTTATTTATATATGCTATGCTTTCATGTTTGCTTGAAAGAACACTAGTGATATCAATAATTACATTACTAGATCTAGAAGCTTTACATTGTTATATTTTTGCAGTTTTTCAAAACTTAATTCTGACTGACAAAATCACTTAACTCTTAAGGATAACTCGTTACATTCATCTCTTACTTAAGCCTGAAGCGCTTGTTTTACATTTACAGTTTTTCTGTCCTCCCTAATTTGAGACTTTTGCTACATCCCTAAACATCTCCAGCCATTCTGCTTCTACAGCAGGTGCTGGCTATTTATGCTATAGGCTTTTTTCCTGCTTTAAAACTGAGCTTTCATGCCTACTATCTCCTCACAATTTTGTGATTAACCTGTGCAGCAGGATAGCATGCATTAGTAATCACTCTTCTCACAGCTCATCTGATTT
Source organism: Phalacrocorax aristotelis (assembly GCF_949628215.1). Lineage (NCBI taxonomy): Eukaryota > Metazoa > Chordata > Aves > Suliformes > Phalacrocoracidae > Phalacrocorax > Phalacrocorax aristotelis. Next base: position 101,258,387 of record NC_134276.1, on the reverse strand, counting down.
CTCCTATTTGAATATTCAGCACCTCCCTTTTTGCTTGCTAAACCTTTAAGCACCTAATTTTCTTTCTACATTCTCTTCATCAGAGTAGACCATCCTAATTGTATCAGGTACAGCCTGGATGTGATATTTTAAGTTTTGCATTATATCGATGGATGTGTTAGCATCCAGCAGGATACCAGGGCTCTTTATTTCCCAATCAGCTTTACAATTGCAAATTTACTTTAGTGTTTTTTTGCTTTGTTACCCCCTTGTGCTACTTTCAAGGGTACTGGGGAGTCACACTGGCAAAGGTATCAGCTAATATGAGTATTAATTCACACTGTTCACAGTCTTGCACATCTAGATTCTTTACACGAGGTTCTTTTGGTCTTACTGCTCCTTTATATTTTGCAGTCTCTTGGTCAGGTCTGGAGATGGTTTTATTCCCAGTGGGTGCACACAAACACACATATGCACATAGACCCCACCAACGACAAGTCAACATGGACAGCAGAGCAGGGCTTTTGCAGGCACCACATACACACTAACAGCACTCACATAAGCATGAACAATATGAATGGCCTGGTCCTGGTTTTCCTTGTGAGTCAGTCTCAAGAGTTGCTAGCAGATTTTGTACTCATGCACACTTACAAGTATATCTCTCTTGTGGCTTTTGTATTCTTCGGCTCCAATCCTGCAAACACGATGCCAGATGCCATGTAGCACCTGCACATTATTCACTGGGCACCTTGAAACAACTATTAACCTTAACCAGCCATATAACAATCCCAGGTGGCTGGTTAAAACTGCTGTGGCACACTGCATCCACCCGTGCTATGGGACACACTGCATTACTGAATAACTGTGTTAACAGTTGTTACAGCCCCAGACCATCCAGGAATGCTCAGGCTCTCCTTTTCCCCTTTAGACACATTCTGCTTTTTCCCCCCAAAAATGACAACTCTCACAGTGGCACTGGGCTCCCACACAAACACAAACAATCACTCTTAATACACACAGGAGGAGGAATGCTTATCATAATGTATACACTATTTTGGCCTCTTCAGGTAAAAAGGCCCAGATTTTGTTTCACCACATGGGCTATCTGTCCTTTTGCTTACTTAAGGCATCTTAATATCAGCTAGCTCAAGCCTCAAAAATGGAAGCTCCCAGATGAATCCCCAGTTACCTCACAGGTAACTCTTCCCTCTTTAGATAGTGGGCATGAGAATTTAAGAGACTAGTGTTTGTTGGTTCAGCAACACACTACTAAAAAACTAAATCAATGACCAATAATTAATAAACAAATCATTATTAAATTACAGTTATATAATTTTGCACTTGATTACACACAACAACAAAGCTACTGATTATTACTCCTAAGTCTCATAAATCACATGCAGCTACTATTGAATTACAATCCTATCACCCTTTCCTTCCCATACCACTTAGTGCTAGGGTGCGATGCTATTCCTCTTTACTCTGTCTTCCTATGCCACACAGCATCCTTGCCCTTAAATTATTTTAATCACCCTCCTCATTTCCTAGAGAGCCTGTAGCTAGTTACAAGGACTGGTGTTCCAGGGGGACCTCTTGCTTACAATCTACCTTCCTGAAACCAGAGAGACAAGACCTCTTCTTAAATAATGAAATAATTACCAATTTTAAATAATAAAGGAAAAATTACAGTCTGGGTACTACTCTAGTTTTATAGATGCCTAAAGACCATACTGTACATCATAACCTATTCCTGGTGGAATAATGAAGTTAGTTAGAGCTGAGTGTTTCTGTAGCAGTGCACTAGCCTGCAGTAATGTTTAAAAGTGAAGGAAGCAGCAAACAGAAAGCTAGTGAATAAGGTACCTGGAAGGAGCCTGTTACTGAAAGAGACTCCTTTAGGTCTTGCGGCCAGACATTTGAGAAGTTTAAGGCATTGCTTCCAACTCCACTAATCATCTCTTTTTGTAGAGGAATGTAAGTTATTAAAGTTGTTAGCAACTCAGTCCATGTCCGCAGATAGTCTTTGTACCTTCATTACTGTGCATTAATTATTTTTTTCTCTTGGCACCCTTGAAGGGAGAAAGTTACCTTTATTTTGTGTGCATGGGACAGCAGCAGAAAGAGAGCAAGCGCTAGTGTTAGGTCACACAGAAAATCTGTACTGAAGCCATGAATTGAATCGATGTTCCCAACTCCCAGATCCATTCTTTACTCATGAGATCATGCTTCAGCAATAGTAATCTGTACTGTATGGCTTCCTCCCTCTAAACTGTATGCATTTGTATTTAAAACTCTATAGTAGATGTGCCAGTTCATTTAAGTGCCTGCTTTTCCCCATACGGATCTAATTTGCATTAGGAAGATAAATGGAAAATTCAAATACTCAGGAAGGCTGATACTAGTTGAGATACACTACATATTGCATTTCTTTTCCCTCCTCGCTAAATCCTTTTTTCTGTGGTTGTACCTTCAGACCTTGAAACTCATAACCTAATGTAGAGAGTTTATTGGTTTCTAGGTAGTGGTCTGAGGCTCAAACCACTGCAGGTGTGTGGCTAAGAGGTGTTAATTGGGTGATGGATGCACAAAAATCAGGAACACAACAGTTAAATCAAATTAAAGCAGGACTCCAACTGAATACAGCAGACTTTGGATCAACTCTGCCTGTGGGGAATTAAGAGGGAATACACACTGCAACAAATCGGAAAACCCCTCTGCTTCCCTGATTTTCCTATTTACAGACCTACCAAATGAGGTTTAGTTTCCTAACGGAGTTGTGTTCTGCCAAACTGCAACTTTCAGTAAAAATTCAGAACTGCTAGTGATGTCTGAACTGTTACTGAGAATAATTAACATTAAAGAGAATAGTAACTTATTCTTAGCAGAAAATATGTGTGTACCTGAGCACTAGTTAACTTTAAAACATTTTGGAGGTTATCCATGAAGACATTTCTTTAAAAACCATCTACCAAGATGGTTTTGGAAGTCAGTGAAACAGGTAATAATATTGTACATGGAGGCCAGAAGTTCACCAGTCTGGCCATGATTAACTACAATCCCATTATTACAAAACCAGTGAATTTTCTTGTTTCCCACTCTGCTGTTATTTTGGAGAGTACCTTCATTTACTTATGCTCCAAAGGAGGTGTTTCCTTCCTATTATCAATATGGGCTGGTACCTAGCTGTTCAGAAAAAAGGAGAATGCCTTGTGAAGGGTGGTGAAAACAGAAATTTGGAGACCTAGTCATGCTGACTTGTCCAACTTTCACAGGGAATCCTAACATGAAGGTGAAATTAATTCTGAGGGCAGAGACTGCATGGGAAAATAGAATGGCTGTCTTCTAGTGCTGCCTAAGGCTGAGACATAAACACATAGGTTAAATCATGAAAGGCAATGTTATCGACAGTTTTGAAATCTTCAGTAATAAATAAGCAGTGTGGTTTATGCTTTCAGAATATGAAATTGAGAGATCATTTTTCCTGAGAATGAAGTGTGTCCTAGCCAAGAGGAATGCAGGATTGACATGCAGTGGTTACAAGGTAATGTATATAAGCTTCCCCCCACCCCCTGCAAGTATTTAACAGGTGAGGAGTTTATTTATTTAGATTTTTTAATGTATGAGTAGCTGAAAGCAAAGTCTCTGATGGAAAGAATCAGAACAGATGCAAAAAATGCCACCGCTGATTGCAGATTCCCTTAGTAATGCAAGTCTAGACTCTCTCACAGTAAGCTGGACATCGCTTTGTGGCACATTCCCACATCCTGATCCCTGATCTTCCAGACTGGGGAATTGGCTGGAGTACAGCCACGGAGGTGCAAGGGGAGTACACAGCTAGGTCTTATTCCCCTATGCATCTGGGGGTAGCAACCCAGACACAGGAACTTGGAAATCTTCCCATATCCCTCTGCCTTGGGGTTACTGTTCTCTGGCTGAGCAGCCACCCAGTTGCACAAGACACCTCATTGGCCTGACCAGAATTACCTCAACATTAATGAGACTGTAATGTTACCCTAAACAATCATTACTATCAACTCAGGGTTGAATTGTACTAAACCACCAAGTCTGTTTATAAATCTTATAGTTTGTATTAATTTTCTATTTATTACATTAAATTAGAAGCCACAGCAAATGCTGAGATTCTATAATAACACCTGCCATTCAGGTAGTTCTTATTTTCAGCTTTATGGTTGCCTTTGCTGCTCTCTGAGCTACATAGTATCATTTAAGCATCAGGAGAGAAGGGTACTTCACATACAGTCTGGTGGGCATTCATTTTGTTTGAATCGTTCAAAAACAAAAAGAAAAGCATGCAAGAGAAGCAGAGCTCTTTCAAGGAATGTGTTCAAGGTCCAGAAATCTATCTGTCTGTTTACACTTCTATTACCTGGTTAGACTGATAATTCTTCATTACATGGACCCCTGTTTGCTCAGCTGCTTCCCAGAAAAAATTATTTTGTCCCAAACCTGAATCTGAAATCAGGTAAAAGAGTAGAGCTTGTAGCGGTGGTATCTCTGCATAGGTTTCTCCACACCCCACTACCCCACCCACACCCATTTATGACTGCTAATCAGAGGGATCACCTTCTTCCTTCTTTTGCTCACTATTAAAAGTTTACGCAGTGGAACATTTAAGGATATATTCATCTAGAGAGGTGTTTGCCTAAATTTATTCTCTTTGACTGTACTCAGAGTCAGGACTTGATAATTTTGAAAATATCACCTGATTAGCTGAAGCACAGGAAAAACTCATGAATTGAATTGTGAATAGTATGGGATTTAGTGGGATCTGCTGAGAGATCTTAAATAAGTTTTGCTTGCTACTGTACTTTTGCTAAACATACTTACCACTTGGTGATTGGAGAGGACGAAGGAAGGTTATAGAGGAGGAGCCTATTTATAGGTGACACTTTAGTAGGTTGTTCAGGAGCACTAAATACAGTGGAAATTAATTCCTTTCCATTAACACAGTTAAAAGGCAAACAGATACAGAAATTAAGCTAAAGGATGTGTAGTATGCCTGCTGTTTGGACTAGAAAATTGGCAGGAGCACAAATGATTTCTCAACACCAGTACTACATTAAATAAATTTTATGTTCTGGAATAGTCCCCAGATTGCAATTCCCCCCCCCTCTTTAGCTGACATTGTGAATTTTTACAGTCTAACATGGAAGTTATTACTCCTGTGATTAGGAATTGTATATGGGGATTCAGCAATCTGGTCTCAAGACCCTAGGCTTGGTCATATGTCAAAAGAATGTAATCTGAACTTGACTGGAGAACTTAAAACTAATTTGTAGTGCATTTACATATACAGCAGTTGATTTTTATAAATGTGATGCATTAAACTCCACTGGATTTTTAAAGTGTCTGTTTTTCATCAGAATAATAACTCATTAAAATGTGAATGTTTATATATATACATCAGGGTGTGCGTGTGTGTGAGAGAGAGTAATTTAAAAAAGCAGCTTCCAGATTTTTTGATTAATGAACAGGTATTCTGACTGTATCTACAAGAAATCTATATCAAAGAGGGTTTAAAGTATTAACTAGAAAGCAGTCTAGATAGTCCCCAAAAAGCATGTGCTTTAATACTGGATTAATCAAGTTGGCAGTAAACACAAACCCTGCATTTACTGTGTTTTAATCTCCATTTATAAATTAACCACACTTCTGAAGCTTTAACAGACTATGCAGTATTTAAGTGGTATAAGGGTGTATTGCTTTATAACCTAATTGAAGCTGGGTGGTCAGCTACTTGCAGCCTCTTCCATTGCCATCAGATATTGAGTGTGTTTTCTTCTCATGCCAGGTGATCCATTGCAGTGGCTATTTGAAGATACGGCAGTATATGCTAGATATGTCTTTGTATGATTCCTGTTACCAAATCGTTGGACTGGTGGCTGTAGGTCAATCTTTACCTCCCAGTGCAATCACTGAGATCAAACTTCACAGTAACATGTTTATGTTCAGAGCAAGTTTGGACTTAAAATTAATATTCCTAGATTCCAGGTAAGCAGCTATTTCATTTCTAGCATAAAATGTTTTCAAAGTCGAGTGTTATCATAAGCTACAGTGGTTTCCAAACAGATCAAAATATCCATGAAAAAATAAAGCAGTCCAAAATAGATCTGGACACAAGGATGACATGGGTCTTCAAAACCCTCCAGGTAGCTGGGTAGACCATATTTTGTCTTGAATGCCAACATATAAGAGCCTGTACAATTTACCTACAGTTTCAGAGAGTCAACTAAAGCTGCCCTGCTGTGAGTAATTGGCGGATAAGCAGTAATACATTTTTACTTTGAAGGACATAAATTTTAGCATATAAAGCTAGTGAAAGGAATAAGGACATACCATCATCCATAATTTGAAAAAAACCCGACCACTGAAACACTGAAGTCAAATGACTTTCTGGGGTCGTCCAGGAAGTTTTTGACAGCATAGCAAGAAAACATAGTCTTCTGTACTTTAGTATAATGCCTTAATAATGAAACCAACCCTACTAATGGGGTTGTTAGAATAGGTTGTTAAAATTAATTCAGTTGGCTGCTACAGGAAAACACAGCCTTCTTTAACAAAACTTGGGAAAATGGCTATTGCTGCGGAAAGAGAACCCTGCCTCCACTCTCAGCTGATATAGCTCACATGCCAGCTAAGAGCACAAAACCAGAACTGATGGAGCTGTGAAATGATTCGTGCCTCTCTTTGAAACATGCTATCTTTTAGTATACAATGATACTGTAGTTGTACAGTGCAGATTTGTACAGTGCAGTTCAAGACACCTTGAGGGGAAATGCCCAATTCCCAGACGGTATAACAGATTTGACTATTGACAAGATGGTCATTCTTCAAAAACCCCTGCATGTGGAGCAGTATGTCACATACTCTCTCATTTCCCTGGCATGCTGGATTTGCAAGAAGTAGAAATTGTATTCATGCATAGCAGTAAAAAAGAGTCTGTAGCCAAGACAGTGGGGTAGTTTTGCATGGCAGGTTAACCATGCAAGAACGTGCTCTTTCTCCACGCTAAGTAAGAGGTAGTGGGCCATCAGCTGCTAAAATACAAATAACTAGCTGTTTCTGGAATCCTTTTTTTCTTTCTTTCTTTCTTTCTTTTTTTTTTTTTTTTTTTTTTTTGGCATGCTTTACTTAATGTAACAGCCACAAAGAAGCACAAGGGGTTTAGAAACATGTCTTTGCATGTGGAAAAAAGGAAATGATGTGCCTAAGAGGAACTGCCTGGAGACATAAATGTCTTCAAAGGAGACAGTATAACCAGAGATGTTGACAGGAGCACAGATAGAACCAGTAGTGTTGCATAGCTGTGTTTACCAAAAAGCAGATGGGTGTCATACACACACACAGGACAATCAGGGGTATTAAGCATTACCAAAGACCTTTGCTCTCCCAGCTGAGCAAACCAAATTATATTTGCTCAGAGCAGGGACATAGGAGGAATAAGACAAAACTGTTTTCAGGCTTGCTTCTGGTATCCTTACATGGAACAGTGTTGCTAGAGCTTTAGAGGTAACAGTCAGAGCAGACAGACCAGTAAGAAAGCCATAGGAAAGAGCAGTTAAATTAGCCTTTCTAGTCACTTGATACAATGCAAAACATGCAAGAGATCATTTATCAAGGTCACTGGAAAAAGGAGACAGTTACTTTCCTCCAAAGTCATCTGCTGCTTCTGATTTTGGTGGTGCAGCCTATGTGTTTATTGCTACATGGTTTACAAATGCTTTAAAGAATTCTAGAGGGCAGAACTCATCCTTGGGGCAAGCTCGATTTCCTTCTGTGTGCCCTGTCACGCGCAAAGAACATCTTTCAGAGCCCAGGCTCCCTACAGTGGCTTATTGAGGGATTGGTTTAGGGTGAAGGAAGTCAAGCAGCTGAGTTTATGTCCAGATTCAAGCTTTTCAAAAGTTTGGGTGTCCTTGTAACTGTGAATGATGGTGTTTTGGCCCATGGGAAGACCAGCTTCCAAGTGAGGCTGCACCTCCAGAAATATTAACACCTGACTTAGGTTTGTGGCATTTTGTTTGTTTTTGAATTAGCTGTCTCTGTACTTGCCAATTAAGTGAGCAGGATGAAACTGCCACCCTTGTTTTAATTGCACTGAAGTCAGAAGGAGCACTAAAATCTGAATGGGATCTTTTACCAGTATTTCACCATGCTGATAGGCTTAAGTGAGAATTTGGGCCCCTAGAACTGTAAGCCAGGAAGGACAGTGCACACTGCAAAGTAGGAACACGAACATATATTCACATATCCTTCTACAGAAAGAAAGGACTTGCTCATTCCGCATTGGCAGTCCCTGACCGAGGCAAAGGCATAAGGCATAGCTTGGGGAGGTATGGATGTATTTGTACTGTATTTATAATAAATCAGACCACAAAGGCATTTTTTTTTCTGATTTCCTTCAGAAGAATCCCACCCCCACTCCTCTCTCTCAAGTAGAATGTAAAATCCTCAAGTCTCTGTGGGGTCCACATGATTGCTTAGCATTAGAGTAAGAGTAAAGAAGATGCATAATAGTTACAAAAGAGACCGAAAAAAAAGAGTAATCAAATTTTACAGTATCTGTAAGACCCCTGTATTCATTTTTGTAGGTACTGCTGTGTTATTCTCTAATACAGTGTATCCTCCTTAGTGTTTAAGTTCAGACCAGAAACATCCGTTTGAAGTGAATGTCCTGACTGTCCCCATTCATTGCACTGCAGTTCATGTCGTGAAGAGGCCTTAGGCCTCTGGCCTCTTAGAACTGGATTCCTTCTGGATGAATCTAAACTGGAAGAAAACCTCCAAGAGCATGTCTAAGGCACTCCAACTATTATAAAGCTTTCAGTCCATAGGCTTAGGCTAGAGCTAGTCCCAAAATTAAAATATGCAAATGCACCTGCTGTGCAGAAGTAGAACCTCAGCAGTAACAATTTTACTCTACAGATTGCCTGCTAATGGACAGTGTTGCTTGTTAATGCAGACATGCCTTTGTAAGGTACAGCTGTTCTGCCTTTTTAGGTGAAGAAAGCTCAGGACAGCACCCCCGGCCTCAGCAATACTAGGTAAACAGCCACATAATGGCTGAGTTGCACAATATACTTTAAGGATTTTTGTTCTCAAGCAACTATGCTAAATAGTCAAACATCCATTTTGAACTATGAAATTTGACTCTTCAGGTCTGACCCAGTGTGAGGCTGAGCAGTGTAGTCTGGTTCTTTAACATCTGCAGAGATGCTGCTGTTTCAAATTTGTTCCATTATTCTACTTCTCATCATGTGAGGATGTTCTTCTGAAGTCTAGCTTCAGCCTTCCTTTTCTTAGCTTGTGATCTTCATAGCTCCTTGTCTTTCCACATTCTCAGCTGGAATAAGCTCCTGCTTCCTTCTTCTCTTAGGCATTAGCCTGAATTTATTTATAGACCATGATCACAGCTTCTATGGACTGACATACATACTACACTTGTATGTTTGCAAAAGCAAATGAAAATGTGTCAGCAGTCCACAAGAGTAGTTTTATTGTTTCGTGAATGGCTCCTCAACTGGATCTTTGTGCAAAGGATCATGCATGGCAGTGGCAAAAGTCCAAAGTGGAAATCAGTAAAAGAACTCTTTTTCCTGCCTGTGTGTAAGGCTGGCCAGGGAATAGCTGCACCTTGCTTTGCCTGGGTTGAGGGGGTTTATTTTCTTACAAAGATGAGGATTCTGTTTCCAAAACTAACATTTTATCCTGCAGTTTTTAGGCACCTGATTTGTTGGCACAATCAAATGTTAGGTTAATGAAACTGAATATTCCTAGAGATTGTGCTTATTATGGAATCTTCCTTTTCCAGGGTGACTGAATTAACTGGATATGAGCCCCAAGATCTGATAGAAAAAACCCTCTACCACCATGTTCATGGCTGTGATGTGTTCCATTTACGATATGCTCATCATCTGCGTAAGTAAAAGGAATGCTAGACTGAAACTTATTAAGTAGAGCGAGAAGACAACAAGCACTATGCTGGAAAGTAGAGAAAGCTTTCCAAATCTTGACTGGCACTACATTTTTCAAAAGTGCTTGGCTATCACTTAAGGAAACCATTAGTTCCTAGAAAATAAGCTAGATACTCAATATGCTGTGCTTCTGGAAAAAAAAAACCAAACCAAACCCATATCAGGCCATTTTTATCTTTCTACTTAAAGGATCTAGGCTTTTTTGAAAATTTGGACTTGATTCTGGGTGGTGAACTGCTGAATGAATAAAAACAAAAGAGCAAGTGAGTGAGTAAGAGGGGAAAATCTGAACTTTACTAGCCTCTGTCGTTAAAAGAAAAATTATGCAGCAGCTCCCCATTCCTCTGAAATATGTTAGTAATAATCATCCCATGTTTGAAGTGAATGCAAACCCAAAAAATCCTTAGATGAATGTTCATTAATAGCATGTGGGTGAGGTTTGGAGAATGGAGTGTCAGAAAAAAAAATTACACATTTAATAATTCCCCATCTGCCAAGAGAGACACTAATCGTATCTTCAAACATCTGGATTTGGGAAGTAGTTCATTCAGTAGCACATTAATTTGAGAAGCAAATTGAGGGAATAGCTGAACTCTGGATTTGGCTCAGTCTCTGCTGCAGCCCATACGATGCAAAGATGACATCCAAAAACCCGTGTCAGTGAATTTTTTTCCAGATTGCTCCTGTGGGCTGAAAGCAGCCGGAGTCAAATCCTTCTCTTAGGCTTCCTGAAGGAGAAAGTAGTTAGTTCTTCACCTTAATATGTGCTGTTCTTGAGTATCTGGAATGTAAAGGAGGTTGTAACTGTATTTGGCAAGCCAGTGCTGAAATTCCAAGCGCTGAATTCTGCTGATGGAAGCGTGTGCTACACCTGGGAAAGCAGAAGCTGGTCTTTACAGCAAGTTAATATTTACCAAAACACCATTGAATACTCTGGGCTATTGCAGACTAAAAAGTAGAATGACCAGGGTACATGGTAATGTCCTGTTGGGGGCATCCTCTTTGTAGTGTTAACGCCTGCACCTGGATGTGACTGTTGACCGGTACAAAATATCACTAATTATTTTCACAAAACCATTTGAAATACCTATGTCAACCAGTATAGAGATGATGCCATTATAGCCATGATCATCTCTGGAAAACAGTTTCCATTTTGGAGCAGAGTGATGGATAATTCTATGTGCGTGGTAGAAGACTTGTACTTTGGCTGCCAGTTTGATCTATTTATGACTGGAGTTTTAAATAAAGAGACAAATCATATTTACTGAATTAACCCCCTCACTGACTCCATCCACAAGAAAAAAAAAAGCCTCAACCAAGCAGAATAATTAAAAGCAGTTCTCTAGATACTGCATCTGAATTACAAAGATAAATTGTTGTAGAAGAAAAATGAGAGACACGTGCATGGAAATTTATGAAAGTTTCAAAGCAAATAAATGCCAAGAAGAAAAAATAATGGCTAATGGTTGGGCAACAGTGAGAACAGTGCAGAATCATGGTTAGAATACCAAGTAATAGGAATTATTAAAACAGATGTAAAGTGTACAAACTTCCTCTGGGGAGCACTGTTACAACTCCCCCACCATCCATCAGTAAACGTCTTAGGAACATGAACAGTAAAGGGCTGGCAAGTTTGACGTACCATTCTATAAAGTAATCTGATGATTAAGTGTCATCTGATGAAGAAATCTGGAGAGAAACATCTTACACCTAATAAGGGTGTTAAGGAAAAAAAAAGAAAAAAAAGAGGCAACCCTAGACTAGGGTAACCGATTGCATTTTCAAAGAGGAAAAAATTTCCCAATTGAAGACCTAAAGCCACCAAACTTTAAGTTAGGCAGCACAGAGAACAAAACAAAGGAAATGGTGAGAAGGGCAAGTTAGAAGGGATATAGCAAGAACATCTGAGTATAAGGAAAATGTAGATGTTAATATTTGCCTAAGGTGTGCTGGCAGCAAACAGTGTTTCCTGTTTTAAACATTTGATTCACTTCCAGCTATATGAAAAAGGTTCTGGCATTTGCACTAGTGCTATTTATTTCTATAGCACCATCAATATACACAGTGTTTGCTGTGCAACTGGGGAAATGTGGCCACACAAATAATTAGTCCCTGCCTAAGGATCTTGCATTCTAAAAGACAGGATAGAGAAGCTGTTCCAGTATAGACCAAATATTTTTCTGGCCTCAGAGAAATCACTTCATTTGTACCATCGTCTCTCTGTGAGGAGGATTTTGTGCATCGCACAGGTTGTAACATCATTTTTCTTCCCACATAAACTTTTACAAGAGTCACATCTCTGTGCCTTGGCAAGGCAAGCCCCTGCCCCAGCTGATGCCATCACCAAAGAGTTTTGCTGCTTCCTGGAAGTTAAGCTATGTATAGAACAGATCTTATAGCAGAGCACAGTTCGCTCTGGCCGTGGCATTGAGTCTACTTTTGCTCCCCCAGCAATCAAGCCTTCTGGCAGAGCTGCACTAGTTTTTAAGAGGGCAAAAGAACTGTAGAGTCTGCTAGGGCACCATCCACTGACCATGCTACTCAGGGGCTGGACCGATGATATGCCGGGTTGTGTGCACCAGAGAAGCTAAAACAATAACTGCTCCAAGTGTGGCATCAAGAAGTCCACTTCCCTCAGTGGTATCCTTAAGTGCAGGCTAGGAAGTCCCAGACACATGACTGGGAGCCTGCTGGAGACTTTTAAAATAGCCATCTGTGACAGACCAGAAGGTCCAGCCCAGCCAGCCCAGTGCCTTTTTCAGCTTGCCTGCTAAACCAGGAGGGAACCACAACAGCGGAACACCCAGTTACAAATGGCACATCTAAGAGCCAAGGCTAAAGCCACTGAATCCTCCCCCTTTGATTGCAGCGGAGGCCACCAAGAAGTCTGAGCCTGCACAGATTGTCTGGGTAATGGATTTACCTCACTCCCATTTCTGAGGTTTCCCAATCAGCATCAAACAGGGTAATTTAACACAAAGCCAAATGGAAATTGACCTCATTTACTGTATCGGAAGCACAGCTACTGTCCCCTAGCCAAGGTCAGACTTTCCCCAGATTGCTAAAAATGCAGGAGACACGGAGTCCTCCCTTGTCCCAGGAGAAATACTGGTTTATCCATATAATTAGGAAGGAAAGCTGAATACTGTAGTCCTCAGTGGTCTTCACATCTTTTAAAATACTGTCTTAGCTGGAGAGCTAAACCAGGGATTTCAAAAAACCTCAGTGAGAGAAAGTGAAAACTAGTCCCAAAGCACACGGAAGAACTTTGTTGTAGCTAAAGATCCATTACAGCATTCATTTCTATTTTGGAAGACTGAGTAGCAAGGCTTTTGGATTCAAGGAAAACCTGACCATTAAACTAGCATGAAGACTTAGTTCTGAAAAGCCTAGACCACATTACAGAAAATATCTGTTAGATGATCTAGGCCAAAACGCAAGCCTCATTTCCTAGAACTGGGCCGTTTGGATTATAGAACACCAAGAAACATAGTGATTCCATGGCATATAGCTGATTATTAACAAATATTTTTACAACAGACTGACTTGGCATTGTTACACTTGACCTTTGAGTAGCAGCTACAAGACCTTTACCTTGGAGCAATATATTGCACTTATAAGTACACGTGCCTTTATATTTTGTGAGTGTGTTTACATTCTTACACACATATTCCTCATGATTTTCTTAAATATCTGTATATTTATCTGCACACCTCCACCCCATAGAGTAGTCTATGTAGAAATGTAGGTGTAAAAAGGGCACCAGCAAGTATGAGGCAAAAAGCTGAGGGAGAGTTAAAACTCTAAACAGTAGAGGCTTGGTGCCAGCAAGGACAGGTTTTTGAATGTCCTGCAAGACGTTGCTTTCTGAACAAATGGATACCATATTCCATAATGGGAGGAGCACTGACACTTCCAGAAAGACTTGCCTATAGTCATTTTGTAGGAGCCTGGTTTTCTTAGGGAGATTAACTGGATTTGAAGAAAAGTTGAAATATGTTGTGACTTGCACAGATGGATAGGAGAGTAAGCAGTCCAGAGAGATGACCTATATGCTACAGACTTAGAGGACCTTTTAGCCAGAACAAGATCTCTTGTTCTTCTATGTCTGCTAGTCTTATGTTGGGCTATTCACATCATTGCAGTCGCTGATTACTACTAAAATTACAAACCCCTTCTCCCACAGGTAACAATTGAACAAAAAAAAAGCCAACCTCAGCGATGACTGATAGCCATATGGTTAATTACCAAACAGTAAACAAAGCCCCCAAAGGTTATGTAGTCTTTAGGTCCCAATTTAACATTGGATGCCTTCTCTGTCAGAAAAATCTTCAATGAATACTAATCATAAGGCCATATATTTTCATTTCGAGTGGTCATTTGCTCTGCTAGAGCTGGCTGAAAGAGAAGGCTGTTGTTCCATTTCCTTATTATGTATCTGCTTCTGCACTGAGCACGTACAATGAGAGAATAAAATTGCAGTGAGCTTTGCTACTAAGTTCAGTCTAGTACAGGCCCTACATTTGCAAGCAGCAATTCCATTTCTTAATCATGTATTATATAGAGGAATTGCTGCTCTTGATCACTTTTTTTTGGACATAGAAGAGCAAGAAGATGGAGTTTCCTAGAGGAATCCTCCAGGGTCACACAAGAGAAGAACCACTTTCAAAGGCTGGGCATTATCTTCTAGTGAATCATTAGATAAATGCCTGGCACTGAACCAGAAATATTTGTTGCTAGATTAAATATCTAGAGATGCTCTACAACTCCTATTGTAGCATAGCGTTATGCCAAAACTTCTTTGTTCACAGAGAATCCAAACTGGTGTATAGAGTATTACATTTCTAGTGAAATCTCTGAGATAACTGTTTCATCTCTTTCGCGTTGTCTTTATTTGTGTGCTTAAGCACCAAAGAGCATTTTCATTTTCCCCTTTTAAAGCAACCTTCAAAATGTAGAGCATAAAATACACAGCAAAATACCCAATAATCTATCAAGCTATGAATGACAAAAGTGCTTCCAAATTTACTGGAAGAATTCGAGCTAGTTGTGTCTGCTTCAAAATACTTTTGCTGTCTCGAACTTTTCGTTTTCAGCTAGAAGATTAGAAACAGTAAGTGTTTTTGCAGAATGTAAGCATAAGTGAGCAGGGTGAACTGGAAAAGAAGGAATCAAACCGTAACAGTTTGCAACATACTATTTGTAAACAATAATGTGACCTTGTGAAACTGTGTGAAGGGGCAAGACAGACACCTTTGCAGGGGAGCTATTTAATGTTTGGTGGGAGGAAGAGCTCTAAGGGAGGGAGAGGAAGGAGAAAAGTCCCCGCCTTGCAAATAAATCTCTCAAGGAAGTGGTCACAAGTCCAAGCAATGTGAAATGCTGTTTTGTATTGTATTTACAGTGTTGGTGAAAGGCCAAGTCACAACGAAGTACTATCGACTACTGTCCAAGCATGGAGGCTGGGTTTGGGTACAGAGCTACGCTACTATAGTGCATAACAGCCGTTCATCACGGCCTCACTGCATAGTGAGTGTCAATTATGTCCTTACGTAAGTCAAAATACTTTGTACCATTATGTGTTATTAGAAGTTGATTAATTTTGCGTTATCAGTAATTGAATCATTATTAACTAAATCCTTTAAGTTTGTTTTGTCTTCCAGTATCATTCTGTACTTGCATGTTACAGCCACTTTTCTCTCCTTGTATCCTCCCTCTTTTACTTATGTTGAGTTAAAAAGAGCTAGTATTCCTGATGATTACCTCATACACCGATACTTGAATGTAATACCACTTGTAGCCATTTGTGTTAGACCTGGACCCCAGTTCTGTAATGAGCATCAGAACTGCGCTGGGGCTGCCCAGACACTGTGTAAGCTACAGCTACCCAGCAGAGGTCACAGTGTCAGTTTGCGAGACAGAGTCATGGTAGGAAGTGTTACTCATTTCAGGGACCCGTGAATCATCAAGGATTCCCTCACTTGCCTTGGGTTGCATGGATACTCAGGGTAAAACTACATTCTCACAAGGGCAAGTAGCTCCCACTGAGCTGGTGAACGTACAGTGGTTTGGGCCTGCAGTTTATGAATTCTGGTTCAAGTCAGGAAGGTGTTATAAAATTCCTATCTTGATATAAACCTGAGAGAGACAGAAATCTATATTGAACAAGAGAGCTAAGTAATAGTGAAAGAGACTGTGACTGAAGAGACTATCTCTTGGGGAAAACAAAACAAAACAAAAAAAAGGGATGGTGAATAGTGTAAAAATAGGGTAAAAAAGCAGGGAACTATACACTCTTTTCTTTTGTCTAGGCTGGTCCATTTCTTATTTGACTTGAAAGTAAGATGTGTTTGCATGATGTGTGTGGTAGGATCATGTGTGTTTGCACATCACAATTTTGTCTCCGATTCCTGACTTTGGGGCGTTAAAGTATATAAGTTGAGAAACCATAGGGTGTTTCCTTAAACTACCTAAAGTAGGTACTCGGCCCTAGATGCACTGGCTAATGCTGCCTTCATTCCTGTACAGATGTGAGAGCCAGCAGCACGAGGGAGAGACACAGCCCTGCAACCTGCTTGAGTCCCATGAGTTGGGGCAAGTGATTTGAGCAGAAGGAAGGAAACTGTGCTAGGGATATAACAGCATATTCTTGAGTTGAGTTTACTTCCATATTATTCACCATCAAAAAGTGATGGAAATGAGTTCTAGAAAGGAATTGAGAATTAATTTTTTTCCTCGTTATCCTTTCAAAAATACGCTTCTGTGTTGCTACTGATAAAATCAGAGGAGGCCATTCAATCATCAGAACTGTATCAATTAATGTTTCCAAATACGATCCACAGTCTGTTCTTGATTTGTTTCTTAGCCTCTTTTATACGAAAACCTGCCCTGTCTGTGGGGCAGATAAAACTGAACAGAACAGAGCAGAAATGAGAGTCTAGAGATTGTCAGAAAAACAACATTGCAGCTCCTGTGGTCTAGTTACAAGCACATTGCACTGACAGGAGAGGAACATCGCTCCTTTTCCTTTCCTCCAGGCTAATTGTGAGAGCCAGGGCAGAGACCAACTCCTGACTGAGGAGGAGGCAGATTAAGTGAGATGTGTCTTTCTATCAACTGACATGGCTGTGATCCCGAGCTGCAGGGTGCCGCGCATGGCTGAGAAGAGTAAGCTGTAAGGCACAGCTTAGGTTCAGCGAGTGGGCACATTTAGAACAAAGATGTTAACATGGTTCCCAGTGGAACATTTGTGATAAACTTGCATGGGGACAGGGTCAGACCATAAAATCCACTGCCTGCTGACATCCCCAGACTCGCACTGCAGAGTCAGTGAAAATCTTGGAAGAATGAAAATGAAAACATTGTGAAAGCTAACATGTATTTTCAAAGGGGCTATTTTAGATTTATGCGGTGTGTTTGAGTATGTAATTTATTGGACTGTTCTTTTGCAGAGATGTTGAGTATAAGGAACTTCAGTTGTCACTGGACCAGGTTACCATTTCTAAGTCACAGTTTTCATGCAGAAACTCAGTATCTACCGCGCATGAAACAAGGAAAATAGTAAAACCCAAAAGTAATAAAATGAAGGCAAAACTCAGAACAACACCTTACCCCCAACAGGTAACTTTTTCAGCAATATTTACTTACCAATTGTTGTGGTAGAGTGCTTGGTACAGGTTAGAGATCACCCAGAACTGAGCTTACTGTAAAACTGACTAGTATGCTTTGCCACAGGAACTCCCTTGTAGGTTGGAATACAATTAAACCCTGTTGTTCTTGGGGTGGACAGCACAAGTTGTACAAACCAACTCTGGCGAGTGATGCAAACACAAAAACTTTCAGATTTTGAGTATGTAAAGTACTTCAAAAACAATGTGCTTTTTTGGTGAAAAGAAAAAAACATACTAAGCATAGCTGTGTTGAGAAGATTTGGGCTGGTGTAGAATGCATCTCATTCACTGTTGATATGCAGTTTTTAATGTCACATAGGTATCAGTAGTTTCCTTATGCTGGAGAATCCATCATAAGAATTAATTATAGCAAAGAGGGCACTGCAGTGGGATTTGGGGTATCTCTCACTGTCACTGAGAGAGCTAGAAGCAGACGTGAAAGGAAACTATAGAGATCGTCCATAAAACCGGGTTGGTGAGATTGACACCCACTGTGAGACAGATATTCTGAGACTTTGCAATGAATATTGCTGGAAGGGGCTACTATTACCTTAAACCAGCAGAGAATGCAGCTAGCGTTCAAAACAGCCCAAAAACCGTTTGGAGTCTGGAGGGGAAGGTGGGAGAGAGTGGGAAATCATTGTGATAGAAGCTGATGTAAAGGACAGATTTTTTGTTCCTACCATTCTAAAGCTTGACATGCCAACATATGCAAAATCATATTCATGGTCTGCTACTCCATTTATCAGAGACTTCCAGTGCTTGGCAGCAAACTTCTGCCCTCTAGTATTTACAACTGCCTACACTTACTAGCTAAATTCCAACAGGCAAAACTGTCAAATAAACCCTTAACATTAGGATGACAAAATAGTATTTTTTTTCACATGTTAAGTGAAGGTAAAGTTATCGTGAAGACAAGGAACTTTAAATGTACTGGTAAGCCAGTCCCTTTAGCCAGTGAGATTATAGCTCAAGGAGGTCCAGCTTTGGGCTCCTGTATGATATGTTATGTGGTTTCATATAAAAGTTAGTCATTTAACTCTCCTCCCCTCCTTTTTTTTTTTTTTTTTCTTTCCCCCAGCAATACAGCTCATTCCAAACAGACAAACTGGAATGCAGCCAGGTGGGAAACTGGCGATCCAGCCCTGCAGTGAACGCTGCCACCATTCAAGAACAAAACTTCCATTCAGAAAACAGTGAACTTTTATATGCCCCATCATATAGCTTGCCTTTCTCTTACCATTATGGACACTTCCCTGTAGATTCTCATGTCTTCAGCAGCAAAAAGCAAATGCTGCCTTCCAAGTTTGGGCAGTCTCAAGGAGCACCTTGTGAAGTGGCTCGATTTTTCTTGAGTACGCTGCAGACAAATGGAGAATGCCAGTGGCATTATGCCAACTCTTTGGTACCCAACAGCCAGTCACCATCTAAAAATCTTCCTGATCAGCCAGTGAACATCATCCGACATAATCTTGCACAGAGTTATGAAGGTGGGTGTCACTTTTTTAAAAAAGAAAAGCAAAGCTGTGGGGTGTCTGGGAAAATTGTAGTTTGAAAACAGGAATTACAAGGTGTTTAGGAAACACAGAAAATCAGAAACAGTGAAGTGTAACAACTGATATGTTTGTAGTATTTGCATGTTCATCCCTCTTCCCATTACCATAAGCATTTGATTAGGAATATTATTAAGGCATCAGCTGCAAAAATGTATTCACCAGAATCACTTTTGGAGCAGGGCAGAGATACTGCCTCCTTTAATACTGGCACAGTTCACCTTCATGTTTTGCACTATCAGAGTGATTTAGTGGAACTCCTCAGGTAAGTCATTGCTGAAGTCAGAAAGAAACAAAGGTACTTCTGCTCACATACAGAAATTAAAATAAACATGATCTATTTCCATAACAATTGATGGTTGTCCTTTCTGAGTATGAAGCCATTCTGAATGTCTTCACCTTACAGTGAATGAGTAAATGAAGGCCACCATCTTCTGCTTTATTTAAAAATGTCTTCAGTGCTCCTCCCTGACCAACAGCATCATCTCTCTGTAGAGATGGTCAGCTCAAATACTTTGAAGGAAGCACTGAAGACATTGACTTCTCTGAGGTGGCAAACTGTAAGAAATAATCTTGCAAAGCTATAAAGCAACTAAATGTAAACAAGCTGAAGACACACTCTAATCCTTACATCTCATATGCATTACATCTCTCTGCACACAGCCTTTTGATTAGTTATAAATCACTGATGAGGACTGACTGGTCGACATGCTGTTATCACGTTAGATGGAAACACTCCTTTCTTCTAGCTGCATTAAGGACAGGACAGAGGAAGCAGCAGTGGAAATTTAAAATAAAAAAACTAGAAAAGATAGACTCAAGGTTCTTGAGTACCAGAAACAAGCATTTATTCACTTAGGGATATCATGTTAGGTAGCCTAGATCTGAAGGGAATACCAGCAGATGTTAAACGCTGAGCTTGCTATACTAGTCAGAAGATGGTATCAGAGATTGAATGTGTCTTCCACAGAGGAGCAAATAACTTCTGTACAGAGTTTGTCTGTCACAGGAGCGTTTGACCTTACGTAGCTGATTGACCACACCTAGCCGACTTAAGCATTTTATTTTACTGCTCCGTGTTTAGGTTGAAAATGAGAAAGACTGAAGCTCTTCTTGCAGCCTGGTGCACATTAAATGCTTTTTCTGAGCTCATGCTCCTCTAATGTGCTAGCTTCCTGTTGTTGCTGTTGTGGATTGGGTGAGAAAAGGAGTAGCATTAGGCCAAAAATAAGAAATAGCTTTGTCATTTCTAAAGATGCTGTGTCTTTATGGAAAAGAAAAAAACCTAAATCTTTTGAGGGTAAGTGTAAGAATTTAAGTACATCCTGAAGATCCTCAGTAAGTCTGCAAGGAACAAAGCTATCCTAGGTGGACAGAAGTCAGCCCAGCTTTTCTTCTCTGCTTCTGGACTAACAGATGCTATGAGACTGACTGAGAAAGTAGATCCACCCCTTGCTGGCCAGAGGGTGCCATCAGATACACTGAGAATGAATGTGAAAAGAACAGCATGTTCAAAGAACAGTCTGTAAAATTGCTTGTGGCCATAACATTTTCCAGAAAAGCCCAGCGAGCATAGCAGCAGACAAGCAATTTGCCATCGGTCGTTTGACGTGGGCAGATAACGCCTAGTAAATATATTAAGTCACAAGGATTCCACAGGAATACTGTTAAATATGTTGGGGGTGGGGGGGAAATCCCAACAAAAACCTGCAAACCTGCAAGCAACTGCTAGTATTTTTCAGTTTCATCAAGCTTGCATACCTTCACCATTTCCTCATGAACAGGAAAATGGAGCTGTGATGCCAGCAGTTCTTACTCCTGGTTCTACTTAAGATTTTGTTGCTTAAGTTGGAATATGTGGGTTCTCTTTTGAGCACAGATGTATTTTAATGGATGTTTAGCTATTGGGCACTTGATGAAAACTGACTTGGTACAATTAATTCTCTGCAAAAGTACTTAAAATTGTACTATTTAGGAAGGCAGAAAGAATACGGTCAACCTTGGGCCTGGTCAGAGATCATTGCTTGAATTCACATACAGTGTTATAGGAGGGGAAACTAAAACGGCACCTTCACTACAAAGAGGATTTATATCTAATAATTTCAGAGTTTGTTTTCTCCTGAGGTAGAATTAGCCTTGTTGTAATTTTGCTGAGGCTGGTGGCAGAAGAGAAATCTGAACCTTTGGAAGCGACTTTTTACTTTGAGTTGAAAGGGGCATCTGATCTTCCTTACATTGTCAACTGCTGTTTTTTCCAGCGGTTCACTGAAAAACTGACAGCAGTAAGCTTCAAAGCAGAGAGGATCTGCTTAGCATCATTATCTTCAATCCAAAGGCAATGCCAAATATGACATCTGGCAACCGGGTTGGATGCAAGGGCTATTCCACATCACATCCATAGAAGCATCTGCCAAAAATGCCGTAGGCCAGAGACATTTTTCTCTATGGAAAATAGCTTCTTTTGGAGAGATCAGAGATTTTAAGATGATCATGCCAAGCCATCAAAGCTCTGGAAAAGCACGTAGCAGATAAAACTGCCTGCAAATCAGATGCTGCTGCCTCAGAATCTGGTTTCGAAGCTTCTTCCACTTTTTTTCCAGCTGGACTAGTCATCAGAAAAGAAACTCACTTTGGAGAAGGCAGCCATATTCTTAGTCAGGGAAGTTTCCTTTGTGCACTTGAATGGATGCATTACTGCTGTGGGTAGCGCATTACCTGCTTCTCATCAAGTTATGCTGTTGGCTGGTCTGTATTATCTGTGTGAAGCTTAGTGCCACTAATCATGCCAAAACTCAGGAAATGATGACGAATACTAAGAAAATCTGTGAAAAAGCTCTAGTCTAGCCTCCTCCCCCAGACCAATTCCTGAGGTTTAACCTGTGACTTCTGGAAGAAAAACATGACAGCTTCTCTGAGAAGTGTATTCCTTTAGAGACAAAGAGGTCTTGATGATCACGTTGTCTGACTATTGTTTCTGGAGAGACAATAATGGAGAATATAGTAATTACAACATCAGGCCATGCCTCAGATGATTTGCAACTAGGGTTCAGACCAGGACACAGCACAGATATTGAGGTGATGTAAAAAATGTCATTTTCATTGGCGTGGATGGTAAAGACCTGTTGTATCTTTGCCTTGTTTGATACAGAGGAATATCTGCATGCCTTTGTGACACAGGAGTGCATGACCAGAGCAGTACAGTGGCTCTGCTCGTTGGTCTTTAGCAAAACTCAGAGCTATTGAGTAATTGTTCCTCTTCTCTGAAGGCCCTCTGGTACAAAGGATTAGGAAACGTACTGAAACATCACGGGCTACACATCAACGTTCAAGTGTTGGCATAGTGTCTTTTCAAAACATCTAGTAACTGTCAGGAGTATGCTCTTCTGAGATTAGCATAGATCAGAAAGCCCATGAAAAATTGTGCAAGAGAAAGCATGCATGAAGAGGCCTTCAGCTGTGCCCTAAAAACAGGTAAGATTTTTTCACAGACAGGATGCAAAACTCCGCTGATCAGGACCACATACCTTTTGCATGAAGATCAATGCTCAGTACCAGTCTGTCTTTGCTTTATCCTTTCCAAGATGCCTTTCTTTCATTTTTGCTGAAATAGATCGGGGCAATGAGAGAACAAGGAGCAGCTCTACCTATTAATGTCTTGGTACAGAAAGGCACGTTTGTGAACGAAATACCTTTTCTGCAAGCACCTTTCCCTACTGGGCACCATCTGATCTTTGACTGCGCTACTTAAAGGTGAGGAGGGAATGCTCCTCGCTGCAGAACTATGTTTGACAGGGGAAAAGGTTGCTCTAGTGCACTGTAACTATGCATAGACATGATCTGTTTTAAACAAAGACCTGCTAGAGTAGCCTTCCTGTTCCCACTCTGATGGTAGGATGCTGAAATCTGAGCAGGCTGCCAGGTGATGGGACTCTTATCTCCAGGTTTTCCCTCAACTTGCCCGAGCTGCACTCTGTGCGCCAACGGGAAAGCAGAGCTACTGGGCAAGGATTAACAGAGACGCGATGCCTGAAGGACCGAGGTCACTGTTGCAGTTGTAGGCTGCTATGAATGGAGGCAGTGTAAGTAAATACAAAGGGCCTTCTAAAAAGTGCTATCACCAGAGTGCTATACTCTGGTATGATATACAAACTTAGATGTGCAGTGTATCTACCTCACTGGGCATAGCTGAGTTGCTCTGGCGGAAGAGTGGTCCGGAAAGCATCCCAAATTAATGCGCTGACTTCAACGACTCTAAAGCGTCTTCAGCGCTGGAGAAGTGCAAAATGCAATGGATCCCCATGCACCTGCTGAGGCAGGTACCCTGGCAACTGCCCACACGCCAGATGGGTAGAAGCAATCCTGAGGTGCTGCCCTTCTACAGCAATACAAAGCAGCCGGTCAGCTTTCTATCCACTTCTGTATGAAAAACTCCCCAGGAGGAATGTGTCCCAGGGCATCCTCGGGTTTTTGTCAGCAAAGGAAGACAAAATCAGGTTTAAGTCTAGCTCCAGGAACTGTTCTGAATGCGGGTGGACAAAAACGACTGTGCTCTGTTGCACTGCAGACATGACTTGCTTAACTGTCTGGTCTAACTCCACGAACGTGCTGACAACTTTAATGGAAGCCTGCAAACAATTAGCCAGACGCTTACCTTCTTCCCCCACAAAAGAGATAAAAACCATGTTTGAGAAACAGGATCCAGCAAAATGGATAATATCCTGTAAATCTCCCAAGTATGCAAATTACTTCTTGGTACCAAGAAGGCAGCCATCAGCCCAGCAGAATTAGAGACTACAAAAATGAAGATAACCAAGGGCCAACTGGTTGCTGTGATGCTTCAGCTTCTTACAAGTCTGGGCTGTAAAAATGGAATAGGACAACCTTTTGTTCAGAGAGTAGAGTAGAGCCATGAATTAACAATGCTCCACGCTGCAGTGAGAGAACAAACCCATCGCTCCTGTGGATGTCTCAAGTGGGAAAAACCACTAAAACCAGTGTACCAGATTAGTTAAACCGTATTAGTTATGTGTCAGTAGCTGTCAGCATGTATACTTATTTTGTAGTAAAAACACCAAACGTGGAGTGAAAATTATAGTAGTATAATTGCACTGGAAAAATTTCCAAGTTAAGCATGTGGCTGAATCCCTGTTTTGATTTGTGATCTGAGCGGGCCATTTTTCAACAGCTGATGAGAATTCAGTTTACTTAGGACTGTGTGTACTTCTTGGTACAAACCATATACATGGAAATGAAAAAGACTAACTTGAAAGGTTATTGTTTCTAGGAGGGTGGTGGGGTGATCAAGAAGAAATTGGATCCAGATTCCTGTTTAAATTTTGGTGTTAATTATGTGGTGCAACTCCCACTGAAATTAATGAAGCTCTGCATATAAAAAAGGTACAATTGAGCTATTTCTGCTTCCTCTGTTATACATGAAGGCTTTGCCAGTCTACTATAGCACAGGGAATATTTAATTATTAGTGGGTACAGTTACGTCAGCAACCACTACAGGGGAATTCCAAAACTTTTAAGATGTTGAATAAAATATTTAGAAAAACAGAAAATCCCTTTTACAAAAGGCACTTAGGTGTCCAGGGCTTTCAGGGAGCATTATACAAAATAGAGTTTAGGTTTAATTTGAGAAATTTGCTAAGTGCCTCATTTAACCTTTAACATAAAACTTTCAAATGTGCCTTGGAGGAGTAGTATAACTGTCAAACTGTTCACACAAGACAGTGCAAAAAACAATTAGTACTTGCCTAATTTTAGCTGTACAGTCTAGGACTAACCAGTGGCTTCTTCTCTCACCGTTTGTAGACAGAAGTGTACAAAAAGGAAAAGCTGCATAAGCCAAGCAGAAAATGATAAAAATGATTCAAATTGCTTCAAAAGCTCAGCTACCATGCAGAAACTTAAGAGAAAGCTAAGATAATTCAATATATTTTAGAGGAAAAGGCTAAACAGAAATCCTAGGTTCACAGTCTCTTGAAAATTTAAGAATCTAGCTTCTGATTTCCCACACATACCCAGTTTAGTACTCCCACATTCAAACGTTCTCAGTGTACGTTGTAAATTACATTTATGTTATACATATAGCTTTATTACATGGGAGTACCTTAAAAGCAGAGGTACAGCATTACTCAAGAAGTATTTATGTTGCATCTCACTGGATGTTTTTAATATCTGACGCTAGTTTTTCAAAGGGAAAAAGCAAAGCCTTTGACGCAACACTCTCCAGGTACTACGTAATATCACAAATCGGTATCACAAATCAGATACTGACGTGTCAGTAACTAATACTACAGACTCTCTTCTTTCCTTACAAGGGCAAGTGCCCGCTACACTTCCACAATGATGGAAAGAATAAATTGTTTTACTCTAATCATTGACATGTAATAAATGTTATCCACCCTTTGGTAAATCTCTTGATAAATCTCTGACAAAAGCTTACCTAAGGTCACGGTTTTTGATAGCTGGTCACATTTCCAGATATTCCTCTGCTTTTGTTTCCCCAATTTAACCATATTAATAGTGACAGTGACTTATAGTTATTCAGTCAAATAAACAAATGGGCATTTCACACAGAAAACCTCTTCAGAATTGTTCAACACTGTTGGCCCTTCTGAATGGGTTGGCGTTATTTTTTTACTTTTCAGCACTGTCTTAGAGAGGCCTGTCCAAAGCCACTGAGGCAAATGGGAATGTCTCTGATGTCTTCACTGGGACTTGGATCTGGCCCAAACCAAATGGGTATTAACGGTCAGCCATAAAAAGTGTTAGAGTCTGTTATATGAGCTCATTGTCAGTAATTAACATGTTTTCTCTTTCCCGCAAGTGCCCGTATCAAACAGAAGGTACAGCCAAGATGCTCTATCTGACAACTTTACAAGCTGCACAGCACCCATGCCAGGCAGCAGATACAAAGAAGAGATTTATGATTCCGGCATCATGAAACCCAACAAAATAGAAACCAGGATTCAGCCACCTCACCACCTCATTAAAGAAGAAAACAAGTTAGCTTTTAACAGAGACCTACAAGAAAAAATGAGCATTAATGAAAGTTCTTTTTCAAACTCAATAGCTAACTCCTTGCTGCCAAAGTCAGAATGTTTCCAGACTAAAGCTATAGGACAATTAAGTCATCTCCTGCCAATGCCCGCAGTATATGAGCAGACGAGAAGGATTTGTATGAAAGAACCCAAGTATGGGCATATTAGTCACCACGCTACAAATCTAGATGAACTGGACAGCGATGAGAGAATGACTGTAAAGCTTGATCACAACTCCGAAAGTGACCGTGTGATGGATGTGAGACCCTCCGGACAGGTTCCGTTCGTGCTTCTAAATTATCACCATGTTTTAGCCAAACACGGTACGTTTCAAACCTCATCGTGTACAGCGACAGGACACGTAGGAGAAAACTATGGATACAATTCCGAGGAAGTAAATACATTTATTTACAAAAACCAAAGCCCCTCATCAGCTTCTTCTCCAGAAGCCCACAAGGAATCTGCACTACCCCATTATATCGGAACTTCTGTAATCATAGCCAACGGGAGGTGACGGTAACGGAGGAGGAGTATTTACATTTAATTAAGAAGCCAAACTGTAATGATCTGCAAAAAGCATGAGAAAACATGGTTACATTTACTGAGCATAGCTGAAGGTCAATGCAGGACAGACTTGTGTGTTCCTGGCAAGCCACGTGTAACAGTACCTTCAAGGTCAGCAAAACACCCTACGTCTAGCTTCAGTGCTTCGTTGTCACAGATTAAGCTCTGGTGCCAGTGAGAAGACATGTTACAGATCTTATTTTTGTTATTTTATAGTGTGCAACAGAATTAAGTGATAGGTGTTATATGCAGAGATTTATATGAAAGAACATTTTTTTCCTTAACCCCTCCTTCTCAAAAACATTCAAGATTTTTTTATCATTATCGTAAACTATACACTCTAGTTTAGGTATTTTTGACAAACTGAGTGGAACCTTGCATCGACTCTCCACCCACGTGTTAAACGTCCTGACAAACGAACTTTGTTTAAGGAGTGGTGATTTTTAGTATCTGTAATAGAGCTCTACTAACTAAACAGAACCCAGTTTGGAAAAAGCTTATTTATTAATTAACCAAAAGTTTTAAACTACATAAATCAAAGCTAAATTTGATTTACTTAACATAGATTTCAGTGTTCTGAGATTGTTACCACCACCATTTATCTTGACAAGGAACGATACGACAAATTAATACGTACAAAGATACGTATTAAAGGGTTACAGGTCTTGTCATGGCAAATTGGGACAAATCACGTAGCAGGAACTAGAGGCTATTCCCTGTAAAATGTTGTAATAAGAAAAAGAAACTTCCAAAAGGTGTGTTTCACTGAGTATTCTGGGAGAAGGCTGTGCAGATTTTCGAACCAGCTAGTCAAAAATACATCTTAATAATAGCACCAGAAACATTTCTTTATAGTCAAGGGAATAATGAACATTTAGGCTTTATTTTAAACTTACCAGTAGCCTTCTGAAGTTTGAAAGGTTCAGCTTTTAACACACGGAACTTCCATAAGCATAAATCTCATTGTCAACACAAAGGTAAGATTAATATTTGACTAATTCGTGCACTTCACAAATAACGTCAGTGGAAAGTCGAAAGTCGTAGCACAACCACAAAACCCAAAGTTGCACTTGAAGTAAAGCAAAGAGAGGACATCGGGGTTTGGAACTGACTGCTTTGCACACATCGCAGTTTGCGCTCATAAAGTGAAAAGCAAACGAAAAGCAAACAGCACACATTTGCATTTTGTCCAGCCTGTTAGGAAGAGATTTCCCCCCTTTTTTTTTTTTACTTCTTTGTAAAGTTTAGAAATGAGGAGGCGTACGGATCGGTGTGCGTTTAACCAACAGCCATCGGACCACTTTGGTTTTTGACCACCTCCCCAAGCATTTGCGCGCTCTTGGTAAAACAACGAATGACTCCCTAAATAAGAGCTGTAAATACCGACAATACAGGGTCTTGTAGATCTGAGTCAGCTATTCTCAGCTCTGTTCCTTTGTCCAGTTCAAGGCTAATTGTAGAAATAAATACTCCTAAAACATCCTCTCTCTTATAAGACTCTTTAGAGAGAGACCTTCACTGAAGAAAATGCTTACCTGGCTTGTGCAATGTGGAAAAACACTTGCTCACAGGTTGCACCTTGTCAGATAAAAATGTGATGAAATACACACTTTTAAAAATTACATGTTCTCCATATTTTATATGCAGCAATAATATTCAGTCACTTCCCTGTATGTATGAATATTTATTGCTATGGGCACACAAAAATTCTTTTAAAACATACGTTTGAACACAACTTTCAGCATTTTTATTGCTTCCCATTAAAACTTCCCATAATAAGGGAAAGCCTTATTATGAAGTTAAATTGATGTTCGCTTGGAAGCTCACAGTTGTCTGAAAGAAAATATCTTTCATGATAAATCTAACAAAAAATACCTAACGAGCCACTACCAGAATACTGACTTAAAAAAAGAAGCAGAACCAAACCAGTGTGTTCACTCACTCCATGTAATTGCGCTCCTCGTGTAACGCTGGGGAAGTCAGCGAGCCTACAGACACGTTACGAGTGAATACTATCGTCGTTCTGACTTTCTAAATGGAAGTGATGAGACGCAAGCTGGTTTTGCAGCAGCTTCGGTTAATAGCCTTCCCAGCCAGCGGTACTAATGCATGGCCCCAACTCCTTAAAGATACAATTATGCTAAGATTTGTATGTTAATTTTCTTAAATTAAAACCATGCCCTATAAAGGACTAACTGACATTGTTTGCATCATTAAAAAGAAACCTGACGCATGGCTCTCGTACTATGCTTTTCTCTACACCTCATTAGTGGCACTGCTGCACGCAAAGCCGATCTGGTGTGTTTTTCTGTTCTTGTAAGTACTTCCCACTATAAAAACATGTTTTCAGTAACGCACAAATTAGGGTTCAGTTAAAAAAAATGCCATTGATATTTTTCAGTGAAATACCACAACATATTTTTCCAGCGTCTACCTTGCTATTCACACTTCCAGGCTTTATTCCATGAGCCTGAGCAGAGGAGGTGTTCCATCACTCTCCCACAGATGTTTTACTGTATGTGATATTCAGGTCCATGAACTTTCCCTGCTGGGCAATAATGAATCAATTATGCATTCACGTATGATAATACAGGGTAGGTTTTAGAAAAGACCTGTGACTAAAAAAGCAAACGTGTGAAACATTTTTCCTGCCGTTCCAAAATAGTAAGAGCAATTGCACGTTCACATCTGGAATGTGAGTGAACTACACCGAGAGGAAAATACCGCTTTTAGTCAGTCAAACTACAGATGTTCCTCACACCCTCGTACGCTGCAGAATGCGTCGCAGCCACTGACAGTGGCAGTGTTTTTAATAACTGGAAAAAATCATGTCAGAGAAGTGGAGTGAGAATTGGAATATATTATGAAAACTAACCTCCTTTCTCCCTACCGTCCTTGCTTGAGCCGCTATAGACACCTTTGTCATGCAACTTGGTAGGATTTTAGCCCTTAGGGGAGCTCAGATCTAGCAAGTGACTAATGTGGAGAATGAGAGAGAGCGAAAGAGAGTGAGAGGGGGAATATTTTACCAAAAAGTTGGAAACATTAATCCCACACTGAGGCCTCACAGTTTTTATCCTATTAACAGAAACACCGCAACGTAAATAAAGGCGTACGGGAAGAGGCTTCTCTCCAGGTTGCAGCAGCCCTGTAGCTTGAAAAAGGGTATTCAAGTAATTCAGTGAAGTTAAGCGCAGTGGGCAATAGATGTAAGATTGGAGAATACATCGCTGAGAGAGAGTGCAAAGGAATGGGAAACCTGCCAGAATACCAGTATTTCTCTAAAAACCACAAAACAGGACACCAAGTATTTTTTCAACATTTCAAAAACAACACAGGGAAAATTTTATTATTCCTTTTTTTTCCTGAACATTAGATTTTGCTTTTTTTATATGATGCAGATAAAGGCTGTTTGGCAAAAGTAGGTGAAAAAGCACGCAAAACAAACAACCTATTAATGCTCAGAATTATATATGTATTCCCAAAAAATGTAAAGCATTTTTGCTTATTTATTATGTAAAACAAAAATCTTAAAATGTTAATAAAATCCTGTAGCCAAAGGAAAAGCGAGTTGGATTTCTTTTTTACTACAAAACACAGGGTTTCACAAAGGATAGCGTTGCACATTTGAAAACTTATTTCAATGGTAAAATGTACCGTATTTGACAATTAACATACCCTAAAATACAAGGATTTTTTTTTTTTATTTGTTGTATTTTAGCCACGTCGCGTTTTAAAGGAAGACTCTTGGGGGACTGAAAATAACACAGAATCAATCGCTAATGAAACGCGCTAATGCAAGATACTGAAACACGACGTGGGTTTACAATTCTTCCCTGTGGGTCTTTTTTCTCAATCATGTGTCGCATGACCACAGGCGGCACACCATCAGTGTGTGACCTCCGGTCTTTCCTCAGTCCAGATTTAATTTTCTTTGGTGTCTGATCAGCGCAGCGCATCACTGCCGTAACTTATGCATGCAAATGCTTTTATCAAACCAGTCACCCCCAGGACTCAGCTCTTTGTGGCACAAATCTTTTTCATGACAGATATTAAGCTGTACTTTTTTTTTTTTTTAATACAGCTACTGTGTATTCCAACGTAGATGCAGAGAGTAATTTTTCAGACTGCCGATGTCTGGTAGCTGAATCAGAAAAAGCAAAGAAAAAAAAAAAAATCGATGTACAATGAAGCAAAAGCATAAGAATGAAATGCTTTTCTAGGTAGTAGCCCTTGAACTATATGATATTTCTTGGATATATTTTTCAAAAAATGCTCTGAAGACTTGTAAAACCTTTTACTGGAAGTGAGATGTATGGCTCGAACTCTTCAATGTTAAGTACGTTATTACTATTTCAAATCTTTGGAACCAGCATTGGTGCTGACTGGACACAACCCGCTTACTCCTTCTGCGCACGGACACATGCCAACACACCCCGCTCGCTCGGCTGAAGTTTTCCTATCAATAAACAATCTCTACAAATATTTTCACAATGTGTAATGAGAAATGTTGTAACAGAGTCCGGGAGGAAAAAACTGAAGTCACAGAAATATGGACACCATAATACATGTTTTTTGAAAGCACTTCATCAAGAAAATAGTTTAAGATATGACATCAGCCTCACAATGAAAGGGGTGGTTTACTAACCCAGACAGTTGAATGAAATGAAACATTTTCAGTGCATTACTTCTGGTTCTGGAGTTGTCTGACTCTTTCCATACCTACGCCCAGAGACACTCTGCACCACATTTGTCTGCCCTACATAAAGAACAATAATAACAATGATTTTCACACAAAAATGTTGCGGATTTCTGGGCGTGCTATGTTTGGCAGAAGAAGAGGAAGAGCTCTGGCTGCGCTCTCCGTAAGGCGAAGGGGCGGTATGGGAGAGTTCACTGGCTTTCTTGACAGGAGGAGCTGCCAGTCAGAGGGACCTTCTGTAGCCGCTCGCTCGACTGCGGAAATTTTCTTTGTGAAGTCCTTTGGTTCTTCTGATGGAAAGGTCAGGTTTGTAACAAAGGCTTCATCCAACTCAGGGCTGTTTCCGCGAGCCAACAGGTAGTTTTATATGCACAGAGTAGCCCACTAAAACGTAGAGGGAAGGTGCTACACTCCCACAGCACCCACCTATGCTCCGACACAGCCGTGCTTGGTTAGCTCTCATTTGCAGAAAGGATGTCCAACACTAAGTTTCACTCGAATGCAAAAATTTTTGGAATAATCTCACAACTGAAAGTGAGAATAGGACAAGCTTTTCATTGAGAAGGCTATGAAGAAATCCAAAAGGAACAACAGTAACCAGGAAATATTGCAGCATTTTACTATTAAAAATTCATCTGCCTGCTGCTCAGACACCGTGGTAGCGTGGCTGCATGAAAGTCTGCAGGTCCGTTGGGCCCTTCTTCATACAGGAACATGTTCTATCATTTCCCCCGTCATTCTCTCGCAGTATTTGTCCCTAATGAAGGGAGAGCGTGTTTTAAGGAAGCAGTTCAAGTCAAAACCTGATGCGCGACCTGGTTGTTAGCAGAAATCTCTACAGGCACTCATCAGTCTATCTGGAATATGAGTGAAACCAGAGGCACTTCCTTTTTGGAGATAGGCACACCCTACAGTACCAGAACAGAGAGGGTCTTTTAGCCGCAAGTATTGGACTGAGGTACGCATCCAAAGGTTTGGAAAACAGTACCAGAGCTATGCTGTCCACCACTGACCTGCAGCAGCACGCGTTGCTCATAAGCTGCTTGAAGGAAAACGTAGAAAAGAAGCGAGGAAGCATGAGGAAGATGTGGGTGTGCGTATGCACACACACATTTTTTCTATACGCATATATAAATGGGCTCTTCTTTTTCTTGACCTTTATTAACTCAGACTCAAGATTCATTTGATCATAATACGCGTCGATATTTGATTCTGAAATAAAGGTAGCTGCCAAAAATCAACAGCCCAAAGCAGTTTCGAAAGCATCTGGTGGGAAAAAGCAAAAATCCGTGTTCATGGGTATCATTTTAACTGTGCCAATTAACAGCTGTCTACACTCCACTGTACAGTTCCACGAAATATTGGTGTGCAGTCTCCTGTGATGTGGATCATGGGCGGGGGGGAACTAAACAGCGGGGTGCGGACAACCAGGCACACAGACAAATCCACTGTGATACGGAGCATTAAATCCTAAATGTAACAGGGACAACTTAATTTCTAGCACTTCTGCCAAACCACCTAAACCCTAATATGTGAGGATTACTCTCAATTACCATTACAGACTAGCTTCCCGGTTTTAAGACTTCTTGGCTTTGTAACTGAAACAATTGACTAACATTGTCAGATCGTTTATGAGGTGAACTTTAACCTAAAAACCCCACTTCTGGCTAGCAGATAGAAGTCCTTTGTGGAAACCGATTTGGCCGATCCACCTTCAGTAGGGACAAGGCAACGTAATAAGCAGTGCTGCCCACTTCAGGAAACGAAGCTGGCCACATCACACCTATGACAAACTTTTTCATTTGCGGAGAACTGCTTGAAGTGCTGTGGTGGCCAAACCTCCTGGCGCAAATTCCCCTGGCCCGGGAGAAACACCCGACAAGCTGCCATCACATGAGGCTCCCACATGCCTACTTCGTGCTGCTTTCCAATCATGGCCAAGCTGCTACACCTCTCCTGGAACTGTGCAGCCAGCGCCCGAAGCGAGCTACTTGCAGGTCAGCAGATGTCAAACCTCTTGCTTTTAATGGTTAGCCGCAAAACCAGATGCCCTGCTTTGGGAAAGGGGGTGACAATGGAAGAGAATTTCGACACAGGTTAACTATGTGCTTTCTCTTTTTCACTGTAGTAGCTGTTTACATCAGGGATTTGAAGAGTGGGGCATTTTTCTCTTATTCGCTCCACTTCATTACTATTACAATAGAATTACTATTCAATTGTAAACTATTTAGACTTCCCTCTCCTGACATGGGATTCTACAAAAACCTGGATAAGAGGATCGCAGCTAGGTGATACACTACTCCAGGGGGCCATTCTTATGGGGGCTAATGCCTCCTGGGAGACTATGATTCAAAGGAGATGTGAGATTATTTACTCAGATCTGACTGACTAAGAGGAGCAGAGTATAAAAAATTTGGATAACCAACCACAGCTGGAAAACTCCCCATAAAACTCAAGGCAGCCATGACAGAGTTGCAGACCT
Source organism: Phalacrocorax aristotelis (assembly GCF_949628215.1). Lineage (NCBI taxonomy): Eukaryota > Metazoa > Chordata > Aves > Suliformes > Phalacrocoracidae > Phalacrocorax > Phalacrocorax aristotelis. Next base: position 101,224,393 of record NC_134276.1, on the reverse strand, counting down.
GAGGCCAAAGCACAGGATGGTAAACTGTTGTACAGGCCCACATGCAGAATCAAATCAGCAAGGCTGTACTTAGATCTGAATCTAACCACGGGGCTAATCCCAGTAATTCCGAAACATATGATGAGCTCTTCCAGCTGCTTCCACTGCAAACAACACATAAACCAGAATTTTGTTTAAAAAAATGTAGTAAAAATGTAAATATTGTACTGGATTGTGCTAAAGCACAATAAAAGACAGAGCCACTTCAGTTTCTCACATACAGCGTGTAATTGAAGAGAAACTTCTTTTCGTTGCAAGGTGTTCCTCTGCAATCAGGCTCCTTGGAAAGAATAGATGCGTACAAAGAATGGCAACACAGGTGTGATAATATGAAAGAATAAAGGCCTTCAGCAATGAGATAACGACCTCTTCTTAACTGTTGAAGTTATCCAAGTCAAAGAACAAAGATATCAGAAAATCAGAAGAAAAACCCCAAGCTATCAGCTACCCTTCCCACCTTGAAGCAAGTTTAGCTGCTTGATGCCAAACACTAAAGAGCCTCCTTTTGCGCTCTGAGGACTGTCAATGCTTTGGGACTATGAGGTTTCTCAGCATGTCAAAAGAGTTGCCGTCTGGGTGCACAGACACCACACCCTTGCCTTCTTCATGAACCTGAAGGAATCCATAATCATCTATTCCAACTATCCATGCAACCGGGCCCTCATCATTGTGGAGACGGACTTGCTTACCGCTGCAAATAAAGAGAATCAGGCAGTTAGGGATTAATTGGCGGACACTGCACAAACTATTAAAACCAGCTTAGAGGACTAATGCCCAGCAGAATATTTTTATTTCCCACTTCACTGTTTCTTTACAGGGAATGATTTTCAGCAGCATTTCCTATCTGCTTCAGTTTCTTTCTGTGGAATTAACAGAGATGGAGTTAATCTAAACAGTCTGTTTTTTAACTAAAAGACATGAGTACAGCAGCTTCATCACTAGCTAAACGAATCATTCCCAATTCCCTTTGTTTTGAGATGATACATGCAAAATACCTAGAAGCATCTTTGAACTCATGCTAGCCCATTGATTTTACTAGGTGCTACTTTTATTCTCCCTTAGAAAGTTACATCCTACTTGTGAGTATATTTTAATTGTCACTACTTTTAAAGGCAATCTAGTAGAAAAAGACAAAATATTGATGAGTTCTTTCGAACTTTCTTAAAAGAAAGTTTGAGAAGAGCATTATACTTACCTGTGTACCCAGTACTTGTAGTAACGTGGAAGAACTCCATTGGGCCCTTTCTCCTGAAAAATGTCTATAAGCCTTTCTAGCACAGTTACAGTTCTTGCAATAAGACAGTCTGCTGTTAAAGCCTTCAGCTTTGTCCCCTCTTTCTTATTAAATTTCATTATGAGATCATTGATGCATATGGTGGGGTTGCTGTTATTCACATTAAATCCAAAGCCTGAAGAAGACAAACCAAAACAAGAGGAAACAATCTGTAAATACACTTTGTTATCATCCAAAAGTCAATACTTAATTCAACAACTTGACACAATTATCTCTCAGGATGTTTCCAGTAGCTGTTTTTCTTCAGTCTCTTAACATATTTAAATCTTCCTACTTGCATAATTACAAATCACAGTCCAGATTTTACTTGTTTCTTGCCCTTAAAACGCCGCCTCAAAACTGTAGAAGCAAACCCTGTGCAGTCCTTTCAACAACACACCATCCCATCAATGAGGCTTAGGAAGACGGTAGGTGGTAACTTGCACGTTGGTTACAATAACATCAAAGTGAGAAATTCTTTTACTCCCTGGAAGCTGATGGGTCATTAGCTAATTGCGAGTTAATCATTGATAGTACTCTGAGATGGAGTCTTATCTTTCGGTCTAAAATTTAAGTAAGAAACCTTTCTGTTTACTACAGTGAGATGACAGCATTTTCTGAAAATTAAGCCTTTTTACTCACCTGATAAGCCTGGCTTGGCTTGCTCTGAAAAACCCAGAAGGTTTAAGTTTGCTGTGCAAGACTCCAGTTTGCTTAATCTATCTTACCACAGCATATCCTTTAGAAGCCTCAAGTCTCTCGCTGAGATTTCTCCAGCTAGAATAATGTTGGCTGAATGCCTTTCTTACTTAAATATGGCTCTTGGGGCCTTTTTTGCAGCCTGCTGAAACAGGCTTCGAGGGATGTAAAGAAATATATTGTATTACCTGTTTATTTTTTTCTCCTAATAATTTGGATTTTTCTTTCCTCAGACATTTGGGATAAAACCCCAGTCTGTCAACCACGTTTAGACATGATATGCCTCCATCTGCAAGAAGGTCCAGTTGCACTGTTTTGTAAATTTGCTGTTAATGAGACTGTTCATATACAGAAGTAATTCTTATTAAGTATGAGAAGGAACTCTTCAGTGAAAAGGAGCTTTTGACTTTCAACTAGTCAGCGAATGCATGCAAAGAAAGCCAGAGCGATACCAGTACCAATACACAGATCCTATGGAATTGAGAAGAAACGTGTTATCAGAATGAGACAAAAGGAACATGAACTGGAAAATACAATGTGCCGTGCCAGCAAATCCCAACTCAGCTGGTTACATTCAAATATAGTACAAGTGAAGAGAGAGTGACTGTGGCCATTATGCTGTGATTGGGACTGTCAGGGCGCACGACGGGGCCTTGGAGTCCATCTGCAGGCTCAGGGCGCGCAGGTGTGTATGTATGGAGATCGCTACTTAGCAATCCAAAAACTGAAACGGACACGAGAGACTCACTGAGACGAAGAGCTCAGCTGTGGCAGAAGCACCTGGGGATAAATGTGGTGGCAAAAATGTAGCCAGCTATTTTGAGAAACATTAGGTGCTCAGGACTCTCGGGGCAACTCTGCATTGCCCACGTGAGAAGAGTGAAAAATAAACATTTAGCACCAACCTTGCAGTGTGCTGATGTGGCTAACGCATCTTCCAGTTCCAGAGCCAGCCCTGCCTTCAGCACCTGTGCACCGGTCGGATATGCCTTAGATGCACACAGAGGCAGACAAGAGCTTTTGCAGGTGAAGCGTGTTGGCTGTCCCCTGCATTCCAGCCGTGTTTGTCTACCTACGCCTGTTCTGAGTCCGTCCCTTACGTTAATGAAGTATATTCTTCTGCAGAACTCTTCTTCCAAAAGTCCTGCAATAATTAAGCTCTTAGCAAAACATGTTTTAAAAACATGTTTAAAAGTATGAACATGAACTGTGTCACCTGAGGGCTTGAGCACATGGTCCAGGTGAAAAGGCAGGTTCGTGTCTTGCCTTATTCTTCTGAGGTACATCTCAGAGCAGTGAAGCCACGTAGATGATCTTTGATTTTGGTAATTTCCCTCACATATGGAATACTCTTTATGAGTGTCTCATAAACAAAGAGGTCTAGGAAAGGAATCTCCATGACTGTAGAAAGGGAATGATGCATCTGGGTTACCTGTCCTGTTGTAGAAGCTTGATCTCATTGCTACTACTAACACAAGAAGTTAGATGTCATGAGTCCCCTACTACTCGCAGTGACATACATCACTGAAATGATGTAAAAGATCCTTGGATCCTATGCGGCAAGTAACTTGCAATCTTAGAAGCTTCCAGACAAAAGAAAGCTGATGAAAATGTACATCTTTGTATGTGCCTCAGACCTATACCACCAAGATGACTTCTAGGGACACCAGAGGGAATGCATACAGAAAGTTTCCATTTGAATTTGTATGTTTTGGTGCTTAGGATAAGAAGCACAAGGTTCAAAACTAATATGTAATATGCAAAGGGATATCTGAGAAGAACTATTTTTGGAGCCATTTTTGCTTTTCTTGTGTTAACCAGAACAGGCTCGGGAAAAACATGTGGAAGCAGTAAATGGTTGATGGGGCACAGAGAAACTTGGTGCAACTTCCATTCTGTACATGTAGATTATTTACAAAAACGCGGACATAACAATTGAACAGAAAATGTAATGGTTGGGCACGTTTCTCAGAAGGAGGTGATGACTACTTCAACTGTTTTGCTTGTTCGCACCTTAGAATTTACAGCACCTTGACAGAAACGATATCATGCCTACACTCTCTTTGCAAGATGCTTTACTTACCTACGGTGTTATATTCCAGTATAAACCAAATATTATCATGTTCTTCTTTAAACTTTTAGACTTGCTAAGGAACTTTCTTTTAATTCTTAGACGTAGCACAGAGAACTAGTTTTGGAACCAGAACCTAGATCTCTGCTGGCAGGTTTCTAAGCATGTCTGACAGATCTGTGCTGCTGCTGGTTAGGGGAAAAATTTTCCTTAACAAATAGCAGGATAATTATCAGACTTGAAACAACAGAAACATCTCAACGCTTATTTTGTGCACCCAAACGTCTTCTGTTACAGCACTGGGACTTGCTGGAAAATGCATGTACAGTCTTTCTGAGATCGGCCATGCTACCTTTTCGGAACCAGCCTTCCAGGTAGAGTGTTCGTCCTCACAAGAAACAAAGAGATTGTCACTCCTTGCTCCCCCATGCAGCCTTCCCAACTACTTTGCAAATTTTACTTTTTGAGAGAACTAAGGGAAGGGATTAATTAATCAAATCATTACTTCACTGCTGCTTCACTAGCAATATTCCGGTTTCTAGAAAGTTGTCAACAGAAACAAGTTCTGAATAAATTTAATAAGGATGAAAGGAGAAATTAGAACATTACTATGTGTATGTAAATCCTTTTCTCCTGATTTAAAAGGCATGTTATTTATTTCACTACTTGTCATGTTGCAAAAAAAAAAAATTGAAAAAAATGAATAAAGTTTTCAGTATATTCTACTAGTTTTGCAATAGATCAAGGTGGACATTTTCTTTCTCGTGTAATGCTTGTTCTTTGAACTAACCCCACTATACCAGCCCCGATGCTTGCATTTATGTTTTCCTTGTCAAGCACATGGAATTATTAAGAAGAATGAAAACATTCCTTTTGTACTTCCTTTTGATTTAATATTGTGCTTTATTTCCTTATGCCTGCTGTCATTGTTTGTTCTTGTCCTTATCATTTGAACTCATAAAGACATTAACAACAAATTCTTTTAAAACAAGACAGTATAGAAAAGCTCGAAAATAGACATTTACCAATAAGTATATGAAATGTTGTTTCAATAAGTGTAGAGTTTACCAGAACTCCACCAAGCTTCATAAGATCACTGTAGTAAATATCGTTTGGCCATTTCACTCGCAGATCAATATCCTAAAGAAATAAAAACACAGATTTAGAAACACTCTGCTCTTCAATACTGATTATAAGAACATGGCTCATTCATCACTGCATATTCTGTTTTTTCTGTACCTCTTGGCCACACTGAATGTGATACTGTCAACTGCCCTCCATAATGAGAATCTATTTAAGGCCTCCGCAAATATTACCGAAAAAGTCATAGTAACATGGTTACATGGTTTACTAAGGAGGTTGGCAGCTGTCAGAGAAAATAAAAATTAAAAATTATGGCAGATAATAAAGGCTTAGAGTGACCAAAAGTGGGACTAAATATATTAGAGAGTTTCAGTCTCAAAATTGTGAGTTTTTATAGAATTAATTTCCTTCATTCATGAGTGTCTACTAGAGACTTAAAAGATCTGTTCAAGAAAGATGCAAACTGTTGCAGCCACTGCGGCTTACTGCTGATAAAGAATCAGGGTAAGCCCACAGTAACATCAACGCTGTGTTTGAGGATCCTTGCAGAAACCAGGCAAGGAGACAATGACATCTTGAATTTCAGAAAGGAAATTTAGCAGACAGGAGAAATTCCAGTTCACAACTATGTAAATACTTCAGTAATGTCCTAAATATATTCATGCTTTCGGCAGCTATGCTCAAGCAACACCATGGAGCTGGAAACACAAACTGTGCTGTGTGACACCGTTCCAGCGCAATAGAGGAGTTTTTGTTGAAACCACAGAACTGAACTGAACTTTGCACCGGCTACTTAAACACAAAAAGAAAGCAAATGTGCTTCCTGTAGTTTGAAAAACTGCATACGACTGTATCCCCAGAGGCAAATTATGGGAGGTGCTCCAGGACTACAAGAGTCACATTCCCTCCTATTGTAGATTATGAAATCCCTTTACAGGATGTGTGAAAACTGCACCTGGGTCCATGTCTACTTTCCTGACAGATTTAAAGGCCAGAAAGGAGTCCATTACACATACATTGACAGGAAATACTACCTGATTTTGCTATCAAAGCATTCTAAGAAGGGGTATCACCAATTCATATTCATTATGGAAAACAACTTGACTCTTCACACTGGGAAAGGATTTGTAGAAGACTCTTGAGACATACTAAGTATGACACAGTTAAGCAGTATTATCAGGGTTAAGAGATCATCCACAGAGCTATTCAGTAGTTCTTACTTAAGGAAAAAACATACACCTTTAAGACACCAGACACCAGCTCTGCAAATGAAGTGACAGCAATCATGAAGAACAACCAAGTCACCTGGGTATTCTCATGACATAAACTACACAGCAGAGATTTTGCCACAAAACGGAGTTACAAGGTACCGCACGACTATCCGCGTGTCAAAGAAATGATGGGCATCACAAAATATGCTGGAAACGGAGCACGTTCTTACCTTCACTTACTAGAGAGAGACGCCTGCGGCTCTCAGAATGGGAAAGCAAAGGACTCTCTTGATTTGAGGCCCATTTGCATTCGCAGCACTAACATCTGACAGCAAAACTTCCAATTGAGCGGTCAGATTTTCTCCGTGAGGACCCAGAACAAAGGCCTCAGTCACTGCCTGCTCAGCATAGTTAACATTCGTGGCAATCCTAAAAATGATGACTGGCTGATAAACTGAGATACAGATATTTCAGATTTTTGAATGGAAATCCTGAAAGGGACTTTGAGCATAGTGAACGACATTGCAGTCCGTTAAAGTATTATGAAGATTCTGACATATGCCCACAGAGGTATGGGAGTTTGGAAGAGAGAATGAAACCTCACCTATAGATCAGCCCATTGTTTGCAGCTCCTGCAGTCTGCACAGCACGGATGTTCATCTGACATTAAAGAAAAGCCCCGTGTCACCTAAGTCTAAAGAGGACATTTAAGCACTGCATTTCCAATAAATCTTGGAATTTCCTTGCCTTAATGTATTTGTGTCCAGACCCTTAACACTGTTTTCACTCATTGTCTGGGGTGGATGTACTGTTAAACACATTCAGTAGCTCTGTCGTGGTCATAGCAAGCTCTGTATTGTACATGCACTGTGTTCAGTACATGTATCATTGATATGTACTATTTTATATTAATATTTAGGGCTTCAGTCACCTTTTTCCTCTTGAATGGAATAAAATAAAAAATGCCACAGTATACCAGGGTCAGCGTACAGAAGCAAAACCACCCCCATTCATAAATTAACTCCTTCCCTAGTCAGTCAGACTCATATTTTATAAAACTAACTCTTGTCCCTTCTATTTTAAATGGTTAAATTATTCACTCTAGCCAAATATTTTATATTGCAAATTTTAGCCTGAAGCATTTTGGTTTTATAGTCAAGTTATGAAGCACTGAAGTTAGAAGGTTTTAATAGAAAGGCTGACAGACCCTAAACTACAGCAAAGCTACTGGGTGCCACTATAATAAAGTTCATGTGTAAATGTGTATAAGTCATTGATTTTCTGTAATATAGGAAACATATGCTTTAGTTAACTACTTCTGTAAAATACCAAAGTTTTATAGTTAGCAAATATTAGGAAATGGTAACATTAAAAAGGAGATATATGAGGTGATGAAGAAGACTGGTTCTTCATTTTAATACTGATGACAGGACACTTGATTCCCTCTTGAGAGCAATACTCCTAAGTTCTTGCTTTAGAAATCAGCTTTCAACCTTAAACAAGGGTTGGAAAAATCCTTTAAAAGGGATAAAGTGACCACTGAAACAGCACCAACAAAAAAAGCAAAAAAGGATTTGTCAGTTTTATTCACTTTTTCCTCCTCCTTCTTCCCCAACTCCTTCCAAATCAAAACAAATTAACTCAATTGTTAGACAAACAAAATTGACATTTTCTTTCCTGCTGAAGACTGAGTCTTAAGTTTCATAAGATTATGAGTGAAATGAGTGTAGTATACATAATCAGCTCAATAAAAGACAGTATTCATCATATGTATACTAGATTTCCTAAAACATATAAATAATCAAGCATGTATGCAGGCTAAGTTTACCACTCTGTTAGTGCTGAAGAACTATATTATGCATTCAGAAGACATAGTTAAAATCTGATTTTAATGAAAATGGAAACAGGAATTTTGAGATAAATTAGAATGACATACCTCATATCCTCGTATTGATCTAACTGACTCTACCACTGCCAAGGACACCAGGTGTTGAATAAAAGGAATTCTCTGACCCAGGTTGGAATGCAGTGGAACGGTGATATGTAAAGTGGACAGTGCACAGCCCATGGGACTGAGCCAAACATTTCCACCACGACCTGGAGAGGGAGAGAAGAGTAAGTTAACTTCAACTCAGGAAAAAAATATGTATAAAAAACATCACTTTGTTAATGTAGACAACGACAAAAGAGAACGATTCAATAGTATCCATCCAAGAATCTACCATAAGTCCTGTAGTGGAGTTTACAAACTAATTTTGAAGGAAAAATGGTTAAAGTGCAAAGCTTTTTCTTTAAAAAAACATCAGGCTGTTTAATGTGCATGCTGCTACTCAGTTTCTTAGAATGTCCTAAATGACTTGATTCCAGGATTTTCCTGGTATCTGGTAACATACATATTTCAAAAAATCTTGATTTAAGTGAAGAAGTATTTGTGAGGATGCTCTGTGTGCATCTAGAAATCCATCCACATTGTGAATCAACTTGACACAAGCTAGATCTGTACCGAAAGCCAGGTAACCACCTTCACGTAGATCTGTGCTCAGAACAGCTTATTAGGCTGGGCACCGTGTTCTTCTAATAAAATGAACGTGGCTTTTAAATCAGTGCTAGCACCTTCTGGAGCAAAAAGCAGAACTTGCTCATATTTTTCTGCCAAAGGTTGTGAAAGCCAACATGACAGTCCTGGCAGGTCCTGCAGACTCAAGAAACCTCTATCTCAGAGCAAGTCAAGACCCAGACTTGTTCCAGTTAAGCCGAAAAGTAGTTCTAATTTGGAAGCTTGACTGGTATTACACTAAATGTAGTGACGGCAGTTTCCATCACTGGGGAGACTTTTGGCAGAAACTAGACCACTAAATCACTTCTGAAAAAGCCACCAAACGTCCTGCAAATGTTTATTTTGGTTTCTATTAACTTAGGTTTTGAGTTTGAATCCACAGTTCAAGCGGGAGGAGAAGAGGACACGATGATTCTACAGATTGTATAGATTCTATAGATTATATTATAAAAAATACTCCTAATGCATCTTTAGGGCAGCTAGGTGACATTAAAATGTCCTATTTCGTATGTTTAATATGCATTTATTGGCACTAGAAGGAAACTTACTCACCTTTCCCTTGTGTTTGTCGAACCGCAATTGCTATTAAACCCATCTCCTCAGGCAACTCAAACATTAACCTGCCAATTAGGGGGGGGGAAAAAAACCATGCTTATCAGCTGGAACACTCAGCTACATTCATGAAAATCTAGGCTTAAATATCAGGTAGTATTTTATGTTAACATTGCACTACCATTTATTCGTTTTCAGTTAACATTTATTCTTGACCAAAAAGCATTAGAATATTAAAAAAAGATTAACTGAAAAATGATCATGTAAAACATTACTATATCTATTATGCTGGAAAAAGTTATAGCCACAGTTCATTTAAGGTGCCTTCTGATAACATACGGTTTGTATTTCCTCACATTTTCTTGAAGTGCTTATTTTTTGCGTGTCACTATCTTCAGTAAGTGACAACTAGCAATTCTAGACATTTGTTTCTACTTACAGCAAATTTTTGTTCATACTACAGAATATAAGAGCAGCAGTTTCTGATTATTTAGAAAACCAATATGGTGGCAATAAAGCAGTTTAAAAGATACACTATCCCCTGAGAACTAATTATGATTTAACTACAGTAAATAAATCTACACCTTCTGAGAACTCTAGAGAACACTGGCTTATTTTAGGCTTGTGTTCTGCTTTTAAAATAGTTTCACTTAAAAGAATACTAACTCTCCTCCAGGGATAAGTAGAAAGTGCACTTTAACACCACCAAATGAGTCAATGCTAGACTTGAGAAAAAGAAGAAAAAAACCCTACTGTGAGAACTTCGTTCAAGCCACTTTAGAACAGATCTGAACTGTACTACGATTGTCCTCCATTTCACATTTTCAGGAAGAGTTATTTAACAGATAAAACAGATATTCAAGATGTTGCCAGCAAGGTAAACCCAGAAAGTGATTTACAGCCTGCAAACCTACTTCTAATATGGGCACAGATATCACATTGTTCATTCACATACAAGTGATCTTGTCTTGGAGATAAGTGCAGTCCAAATCAGCAAAGAGTATAATTCATATTATTTCCTCTGAATTTCAGATACGTATGAAAGGTCTTTCAAGTTCTGCAGCCAAGCAAGTATCACTGGGCTGCAAATACCAGCTGCATGCAGACGTGCCCCCCGCTGCTCACTGACACTCCTCTTTAGGCAGGCGACAAGCTAAGGAACTCTCCACCCCGCCTGCTTTACAGGTTGAAAAGCAAGGCATTCAGTAACTCTTGGGGCTGCATCGGTAGCAAAATGCCAGTTAGGATCCCCAAGGTTTCAGAACATCTTTCAAATGGCTGACTTGCTTTCATGATGATCAAAATGGGAGGTTCTTGGAGGGCCCAAGCAAAGTCTGGACCACAAATGCCTTCACTAATTGGAAATACTTGAACCCAAACTGACAGAAACCGTAACAGGCTCCACAATGTTTTCCCACATTACTCCTGAATCAGTGAGATGTCATCAAAGAGCAATAGCCAGAAGATCTCTTTGCCAGTCCCCTTCCAGTTCACGTGAAATACAGCTGAGTAATTCTTTCCTTTGGACCCTATGGATTACAAACTGAGACCAGGCTCACCCATCTACCACCAATCTTTAACATTAAAAATAAACCTCTTACGCTGGGACCTAGGGGAAAATCTTCTGCAGCTCTTTACGTCCATGAGGCTTCAGCCCTGTCTTCTGGGAACAGCATGATTTCTGTTACAACACCAAGTTGCTGGTTTTGCAACATGAAAAATCTAATTTAGATCTGGAAGCACAGTTAGGAAGAGATTACAGGCTTTGTTGAAATACACTGATTTCTGTTACTTCTCCATTTACGTATTTGTTTTTAAATAGGAAAAAAAGAAGCCATGTGCTGCTATGACGGGAGGAAAATAATCAGAGCAGGAAAAAATTTTAATTAGGAATCCAAAACACAGGCTTCTAGAAAAAAGAGATATGATTAACAGAATGTACAAATGTAGCTATTAGAGGCTTGGCAGCAGGTAAAAACATATTCAGTGCAGAGACTGAGTTTGTACTTTTAAGGGCCACGAAGAAATTCTTTACCGGACACAACATGGGGAAGTTGTTAATACCCAGACTGATACAGCAAGAGGCAGATAGATTTATTTTTACTACTTCCTGAGATTGTGCTGGAATTACAATGAGGCCTATGATAATAAAAAACCCCACCCAACTGCGCACACACTCCCCCCTGACTTCAGAGCTTTGTAAATTGTGTGTGCTTGTTAGTTTTTTTTCTGGGAGAAACAACTTGCATTTTCCTTACCAGAAAAAGTAACTGTACGTGCACTTTTTTACATACTGACTTCCCTTCTTTTCTTTCAACTTAATCAGTTGCAGATTTAATGATTTCATTTTTCTGCAGAGCAACTCAATCATAGTGCTCACCACATTTTCCCCCCCAAATTTTTGCCTTCAAGAAATTCTCTGCTCTTTTTTTGTGCTCTTTAACTAACTTGCTCTACATATTAAGTCAAGAGACCACACTTAGATACAAGAGTAGGGGAACATGAAACGTCTGAAGGCAGATTTACCCATCAGGAAGACTATCACATGGCACCTATTTAACCGTAGAAGATGATACTACAATTTTATGAACATTTTTCTTTTCTGCTTTGAACATTTTTGTGGTATTGTCTAAAACGTGAGCAAGGCACTTTCAGTATTCAAGAATATTAAACCAGCTGAAATATTAAGAGAGAGATTCTAGCACAGTTTTTTATACAGATACCCTCCCCCTGCCCTGTAGTGCATACTATGAATGCTGTCAAAAGTAATAAACAATACTTAATTGTTTTATAGAAACTTCAAGTCTAAGGAGGACTCTGTCTTCATAGCTAGTCAACACAATGACTTTTCTTCCTACACGAACGTAAAACAGGAATTGAAACCACAAAAACTATGTTTGAATAATGTTAACGGCCTGACAACTATAAATTTCATTGATGTTGTGGGTTTTAGGTTGAAACTCTCATTAATGCATCCTGCTGTGTTACGGTATTGCAGAGGTATTACAACAAGCAGCATTACATTCCAGATGTTAGAATACCTGGGCACAAGAGGGTAAGTTATGAACAGATTTCTCCTTTCACTTCTAGTTCCTTGTCTGAAAATCTCACTCTCGAATAGCTTGTTTATAGAGTATTATAAAAGTGACATTAAAAAAACCTTTCCGTTTTCAGTCAAATGGAAAGGAACATGCCTTCTGACCAGTTTCTTGTATTATTTTGGACAAAAAGGTGCCCTGAACACTTGCTTTGTTACTTCATATCCACTGTTTCTGTCCATTATGTCCAATTTCAAAATGTGCAGGGTGCCTACTAATATTTTTCCTAAACTTTCCTCCATTGCTCTCCACCTCCTTTTCATAGTCCTCAACTGCACGATGCTGTGTCTGATTCCAAGCTCTGTGTGGTGAACGGCCTGCCAGAGGGCGTGCTGGCCAAGCACAATAGGTAACTCTCGAGTCCACACTGCCGACTCCTTGGTGGCAGCACTGATCTGGGCCTCTCTCTCCTACATGGAAGCCTGTTTTCACGAGACCATGAATACCTGTAGGAGCTCAAAGATATGAAGGTCTTCTCTAAAACAGGCAGTAGACTGACTGAGAGCTGGTGGGCTACGATCAGAGAAGCCACCAAGAACGACGTCATGATGGGATTCTGCTACAGGCCACCTAATCAGAAGGAAGAAATGGAAAAAGTCTTTTTGAGCAATGTGAGGACATCTGCAGATCACAGATCCTGATTCCTATGGGAGACTCCCATCTCCCAGTATCTGCTAAAAGGCAAACAAGGTGCGATGCAAGCAATCCAGGTGACGTGTGGGGATGCTAGGGACAAGCTCTTAACGCAAATACCAGATGATTGACTGGAGTGATCGACTCAATCTGCCACAAATAAGGGAGAGCTTATTAGGGAGGTGGTAATCTGTGGCAGCTTTGGCCGTAGCAGCCATGAACCAATGCTGTTCAGGATCCTGAGAGGAATGAGGAAGTTAAGTAACAGAGTACAAACCCTGGATTTCACGAGAGCAGAATTCAGCTTATTCAGGGACCTGATAGATGGGACCTTATGAGAGGCAGCTTGGAAGGGCAAGGGAGCTCAACAGACCTGGTCTTTAAAGACAACCTCCTGCAGACAAAATAATGTTCCATCACAATACTGAGGAAATTAAGTTGATGAACAAGGAGTCTGGTTTGGCTAAAAAGGGAATTAATGACTGTAAAAACAATGTACAAAAGAGTTGGAAGCAAGGAGAAGTGCTACAAAGGAGAATTGGATAAACACTGTCCAGACAAGCAAGGATGATGTCAGGAAAGCTGAAGCTCAGCTATAGTAGAGATTGGCAAGAAACATGGCAACCGGAACTTCTACTGCTACATGATAAGAATAAACAAGGGAAATATGGGCTTGCAGCTGACTGAGTCAAAAGCACCGTGGACACACATAAAGCTGAGTTAATGCATGCTTTGCCCCAGCCTTCATCAACAAGGTCTCCCAAGCCTTTACACATACAGACAGGGTTCAAGGAGAAGAGGAAATATGAACACTAGGAAAGGATTGATCTCATAATCTCTTGAGAAATCTTGACTCATACCAGTCCATGAGAACAGAAGGGATGCATCTGAGAGTGCTGAGAGAGCTGGCTGGTGGCACTTCAAGGCTGCTTTCTATCATCATGGTCATGGAGATCAGGGGAAGTCCCAGATGAATGGAGAAGGGCAAACGTTGCAACTGCCTTCAAGATGGATCTCAGGATAAACCCCTGAGGAACTGCAATTGTATCCAGGCTACAGGTAGAGTACAAACCATTACTTTTCAGTCTCAGAATCCAGACACTGTTTGGTCATCTGGTAGTGCATCCATCTAGACAACAATGGCCAAACTTGGATACGAGGGTGCAATGAAAGACCATCCTATTTAATATCAGTATCTTTACCAATGACCTGTAGGAGGAAATGGCATGCACATAGACAAGTTTGTGAATGACATTGAACTATGAGGACAACTAAGCATTGGAATAGGATGCTCAGAGAGGCTGTGGAGTACTTCTGTCCTTGGAGATTTTTCAAGATATGACTGCAAAAAACCCTGAGCAAGTTGGTCTGAATTCAGTGTTGACCCTGCTTAAAAGAAGGATGTTGGACTGGAGACCTTCAGGGATCTGTTCCAATCTGAATGATTCTTTGACTCCAGGAAATGTACCTCTGGTGTTTCTAGCTGTCCTTTAAGTTTGGTTGAAATCTGTCAGAAACTAGCCATTATCTACTAATTACTGAATTAGCAATTTGGCCCAAAGGCTGTTCACTGGAATCCCCTATCCCAAGTAGGATCCTAGATTAAAGTCATTTTCACACTTCCTTACTAGCCTAAATATTTAATTTTATCCATCACCCACTTTCCATGCAGTATTTTATATGCGACCAGGTGCAATATGCAGGCTCCCAAAAGACTGACTCCCACAGCTGAGAGAGGTAGAAGAATACCTAAACTGTTAATCCTACTGAGGCTTATTTAAATGATAGGAATCTCACCGCTCTGCACTGTTGTAAGTTTGCCTATATCCAGCAGGCAAAATATGTGCCAGAATACACTATTACATGAATGCACTCTTCTGTTCTATTGCAAAAATTCATAGCTTCTTTTATTTTATAGTGGGTTTCCCTATAGCAATGTTAGTATGGAAAGGACCGCTTAGTGTCAAATTCTCTTTGAACTCCTTAGGTACATTAAAGTCCTACATCAGTAAGAAAAAGTGTTAAGGGATTACAATGTTCCAGACTTGTTGAAAACTAAAAAAGTACTGGAACCTTGGACTGCTAGTTTCTTGTACCTTACTTCAATAAATACTACAAAAAGGAGATTGTCCTATACTAGTCATGGCATTTTCAGCACGGAATAATCTATTGATGCTATGAATGACATAGGTTAGCAACTTATATATACTTCGGCTAGTTGGTTAGTCTCTGAGAGCAGTGCACTAACAACAGTATAGTTTTAACAAAACTGCAGTATATGTGAACACTGTAAGTCGGGCAAAGTTATGTGAGTTATCTTTCAGCTGGATCAATGCTCTTATCTGGTTCACCATAAATAAACACTGCTGTTGGTGAAAGGGAAGCAACAGTAAAAGAGGACAGTGGATAGAAGGGAAGACTAAACCACCTCTTTCTCACCACCTATGTACTTATGCTTGATTTAAATTACTGTACTACGGCCTCTGAATAGCATGCTTTGCTTCTGGAATTGCTTTGAGAATCAGGCCTGTGGAACATGCTGGGTAAAACTCTACCATTAAATGCTCATTTTTTCTGCTCACTGCATTTTTCAGCTGGTAATTTTCTTGTCTCTCTATTTTTATACCAGATATTTTATAATTAGTCCTTTGTATATGTTTATAGGCTTTTCTTCTTGAAAAAAGAAAAAGAGAATTTTAAACACAGTACCATACAGCCAAAGGTGTCAGGAAACATACCCAAATAAGAAAGGACTCCAAAAAATTGGTTTGCCAACAAAATGCCAGTAAAATTTGAAACCTGGGTTCAGACACACTGGTAATGTTCCAAAACTGAAAACTTAAAGAACTTCTTTATTCAGTAAATCAGCTTCTCTGTGAATATCATCAAGACCACAAAGTTACAGTAAAGGAGGGAGTTCCCAAGGGAGATGTGAGGAGAGTTTAGGAGTTTAAGTTGTTTCGATTTTTGATTTGAAAAGCAAAAACCTCTACTGTTTTGAACAATTTATTTGATTTTTTCCTATGATAAGTAATCTTTTCAACTCATGACTTTTCTTTATTTGAAAAAGCTACCTGAA
Organism: Phalacrocorax aristotelis; assembly: GCF_949628215.1. NCBI lineage: Eukaryota > Metazoa > Chordata > Aves > Suliformes > Phalacrocoracidae > Phalacrocorax > Phalacrocorax aristotelis. The sequence goes on along the minus strand of NC_134276.1, from coordinate 101,208,098 downwards.
GCATACTGAAAAGTTAACGTAAGAAAATAGAAATGAAACAGATTTCATTAAAAAAATGAACTCCAGTGCCAAGATTTAAGAAACAGAATAGTTACTGGAATGCAGTGAAACATATTTATCATAACATGTTAAGAATAGAATCTTCAGGGTGGAATAAAAAGTTATAAACTTATTGATCAAAACCAGATCTAACCACTCTTGTCCGAAGTAAAGCACGGTATGGAGGCTATAAAAAATTTAAAACATAAGATCAATGCAGCCTGTAGTGATGTCACTTTTAACAGTAATTTCATCACACTTCATTAGATAAGAGTGTACAAGTTTGGTCACTGTCTGAGAGGGAAACCTTAACGTAACCCTCTACAGTATGGCAAGAAACAACAGCATTTCAGTGAGGTGGCAAATCTGTCCTAAATAAGCATTGGATTCACTAACTTACAGTGTGAGGCATCGCAAGCATTAGGATCTCAAAAGTAATCCATCATGATTCTGGATTAACACAATATTACTTAAAGTCACCTCTCAGATAAAACAGCAAACCAGAACTTTTTGCATACGCAGCGATTTTACCTTGATATTCTGGCCAATTTCTAGTCCGGGTAATTACATTTCCTTGCGAAAATTTCTCTGCAATTTACTAGGACAGCACTTCATTTCCTGTCTTAAATCATACAGAGTATTAAACAGTTGCCACGTTCCACCACAGAAGTGATGAAGTTATTCCCAAGTAGCCACTCAAACAGTTAGGGTTAATGTAGAACAAAAGACACTGGACATATCGTGTAAATTAAAGTGAGCATGAAAAAGAATTCTCTGTAAGCAGAAACTAACTGCCCTCCCCACATACTTCACAGAGCTTTCCATTGCAAACTGGGAAAAATTAAAGCATTTCAATAAAAAGCCATCCATTCCTTGCCAAGTAATTGTAGAAGACCTCAAAATTTAGCAAATACACTTACTTTCCTTATATTCATAATTTTTCCTTTATCCTTCTACTATTGAAAGTTTCATCAAAACCAATCATACTTTAAATCACAGAAGTAACTTATAGCTAAGATCATACTCTAAAAGCCTTTGACTTTTCCTCTGTGATTTGCTTTTGTTTCTTTTATTTTATGCCTGCAACATATATTGTGCTCCAAATTTAGGCCCTGGTGGTTTATGATAATGGTAATGTGCTATAAACCTAAAGACGTAGCAAATTTCTAGTCTTCCTAATCCAATGCTAAATGAAAAATAATTTTGTTTTTTCTCCTCTTTCTAAAGGTACACTCAGTAGTTTTCCTACACTAAAACAGGAGGTAACACATTTTTACATTGTTTGACATTTCTTGTGGTCTACAGAGCAGATTTCACCTTTGGGTAACCAGTTGTTTAGTTTAACATTCTTTCTGAAAAATATATTTAATGTCAAAAACAATTAACTAAAATTTCATGCAAATTTCTTTGTTGCCACTCTTCTTCTTGGCCAAAAGCATGCGTCTCAATTTTAAAATTTCCACGTGCCTCTCTCACCGTGTAATTTAAAAATACAAACAAGGCTTCTTGCAAGTTCTGAATGCTTTTTCATATTCTTATTTCTATGAGATGGGGTACATTGTACAATGTATGTTACAAGCATCATCATGAAGATGGTAATTTGTCACGTTACTTGGCATTAAATCAAATCTTCATAATTTTGACCAGGTGTTACAACTATTATAAAGCAACTGTGGCTTCATAAACTGACTGGTAAAGCACAATTATTTCACTTGCATGTCTTTTTTTCCATTAAGCGCTATGAAATACAAAATCTTTGAAAAAAGTTATTACTAACGTGTTCTTGCCATGCAAAAGCAATCAAAAGCACTGTATTCCTTCAAGGTCAATAAGCCCAGAATTTAATTGCAAAACGCCCACAGACAAAAATGTCAGGTTTTTTTTCCTTCTTTACTAAAAAACCCTAGATGTGTAGCATCTAGAAATTTCTTAATTATAATGGAAGAGATTAATGCAAAAGGAAAAATTTAATGTGAACCTGGGAAAAAAAGGTATTTTTTTGTTTAAAGAAAAGGTGTCCTAGTGAGAGCCATTTTTTGAAGAAATTCTTAGATAATGGAAATTGAGATCTAAAATTTTAGTTATCGTTTGAAATATTTTGTTCAGGAAGTAAAGCTTGGACTATTCTTTTTTTAGAAGGCATTATTAGACCTGATCGGGTGTTTTCCATATACATAATTTTTCATAGAAAATACAGATTCAGAAAAACCACTGTTCTCTAACAGAGGGAGGAATTAATTTGTTTGAAATGCTGCCATTATTCCTCTGAAACACTTAACACTTTTTGGAGGCATTTTCAGCCTAGCCAAACATATATGTTGCATCAAATATATGGAAATGCTAAAGTTTTGAATTGTTTAAACTTTAAAATGTATCTGCCCATGGTACCACAACCGGGTTTTTGCATCCCTCAGTTTCTCCCTGAAGACTCAGGTTCTGTAAGGAGCTACATTTGCCATCTAACTTGTGGTTCCCCTTTGTTAAGCCATGCAATGCTTCCTAGGGGATGCATTTTTGGATGAGGAGTCTGGCCTATCAACCAGAGTAGCAACATGGGCTATCCTAACCAGAACCTTTGTGAGGCATAAAAGTCCTATATGCACTTCCAATTCATTGTTGAGCTGACTTGAAATGAAGTATTGAGCTGGATTATAAATCCTGAACATTACACTTCAACATCCCTAAATAGAATTTCTCTGCAATTCCTTGTTTCCTGTCCGAAGAAAGAACTGATGATACTTTTTTCTGATTTCAAGTTGCAGATCATGTTAAGAGATAGCAACCCAGAAAAAATATTGCCTTTTTGTTTTTTTAATGGTGAATAAAAAAAAGGCAATAAACACAATAGCTGAACTCAGTTTGCTCTGTATTCATGAGTCTAATAATTAAAACACAAAAATGCTCTCATCAGGTACCAGAGTCTTATACTAGCTGCTCCCTCACAGTGCCAGCAGAAACCACAAGATTTCTAAATTCAGTATTAAAGCATACAGCACTTTTCTCATGCAAGAGCCAACATCCAAAAACATATAAATAAAGAACAGAAAAGTTCTGTTTCCAAATATGTTGTTAAATATTTTTAAAACCTCTACTATTAGACTGTGCCAACTTGAAGGCAGAATCCAATAGTTAATTTCATGGGTGATTAAGAATGGATTTCAAAATAAGGAAGTTACTTTATGCTGGCCACAGCATCCTCTGTAGACTCCAGAAACAGTCATCATAATGTAGACTTTAACCACAGACTCAACACAAAATGTAGCTGATACTCAAATCCCAGAACAGTGGATTCTTTTTGTTAGGGTGGGTAGGAGAAAAACCAAAGGTCCCCATGTAGCCTTGTTACTTCAAATTCTTCAAATCCAAGAACAGCAGTAACTTCCTACTTCTGTAAAGTTCAAAGGAATGCCCAGTTTAAGACAGTAAAATACGTACAAATACCTCTTACCATAAGAGATGGATGAATGGTAAAGCCCTGAACTGGAGGGAGCTGACAACCAAGTGGGGAGGGCTGCACAACCATCCTGAATCATTTATGTGGGTCATGCCTGCTGCTTAAGCAGCAATTGCTTGGGGGCAAGAAACCATATAGGTCCCCAGGTAAATCTGTACTTGGATCTTGGCACCTTGCCACTTTTCTGAGCAGCGACCACTGACATTTGTACATAGTGGATGAAGTCTGAATATACCAAATATCGTCAAAGGAAAAATGCCTTTCATTCTTGCATTACCTTAGTAAACTCAGGAATTACTTGCAAATACTGAAAAATGTAACATGTCAAATTCTAACTGTGTATTGCTATGAACAGTGTTTCCACTTTCTTGTATGAAAACCAAAGAAAACCGTAAGATGCCTCACGCTCTGCCATTTCTCCCTCTCCCCCAACTCTGCTGCAGCGCTACTCTGTTGTTGTATCTCAACAGCCAGGAACTGGTCACAAGTCCTGTTGTCCATGACTAGCTCTCAGTGCATGTGTTTGATGACATGGCATTCTTGCATTTGCTTGTCGGATATGTAATCAGTACTCACAGAGTAGTAGTTGAAATCTGTCATAAATAATTTCTGAACCTCCTGACTGGCCTCTGGGTCCTACTTTACCTAATTTTTTTGTGCATTCTTTAGCTGTAAAGTGAAAGCAAAATACAGGCATAGAAAAGAAACTTTCTCATTCAGCTTTACTGACACATTTCTACCAAACAGGTGTTCAGTAGACCCTGACACTTGAAGTGAGTTGTACTAAAGCTTAGTCAAATGTGAAGCCTTAGCAGAGGTGTTCTGGGCTAGTAAGTGAATGAGCAGAACCATTTGGATCACATGCAATAGAAGCAAGCATCAAAGAGAAGGAGGAAGACTTGGAGGATTAGTTATATGATACTATGACTCTTAGCAGTACTTAACACTAAGCAAGCCGAAATTGTGAGACAGACATGGTGGTATTTACTTTTAAATGAAACAGTAAGTTTTTATCCAAAGTTAGGGTGGTCTGTAGAAAATAATTCCTTTGGCTCTGGAGAAGGAAAAAAATGGACGGGGAAGAATGTCTTAAATGGGAAGCATGAGCACTGACATATACATGGTACTACACAAAAATGCTCAGAAATAGAAATTAATAAAATGTGTATGTGGAGAAAAACATCAGTAGTTAGCACATTTGTGCAACGTAAAAATCCACCCCACTAGCAGAAGGCTATATTCCAGCACCCAGATTTGTAATCATGGCACAATGAGCCTCAGCTGCACGGAAGTAAGCTGAAACCCTACTCTAACAACAGGTCAGTGCTAACAGCTACAGTATAACTTGAAGATACAATTTTATACACAGACACAGAGGGTTGGAAGGAACCTCAAGTGCTTTATGCCTTCCTCTTCTGTGTCTGGTAAAACTTTTTCTGGACTATTCATAAAAATTGGCAATGATGGAGAAACGACAGCTTGCTTAGGCAAACTACCTCTCTTTAGCAATTTTAAAGGAAAAATTACTGCATCTGTATTTCTGCATTCAAACGCTGCCCCATACCCACTGAAAATGGAGAAATGCGTATTAATTTTCTTTCCATAAAGGACCACTGGCATTAGTAAAGGTTTCTTCACACCCGTCTTGTCTTCTTTTGATGAAAGAAACATAGTTCTTTCATATTGCATTCTCCCCATCTAAGGAGTCACATTTCCTAGACCCTGAACTATTCCCTTTTCTCTGCTTTGTACTGTGCCCAGCAAATCCACACCTTTTGAAGCCTGGTGCTGAAAACTGGACCAATAACTCCAGTTAAACACTCCCAGTGTTGAGCAGAACTGGAAGGATTACTCTGTATATTTTACATGTAGCACATTTTTAAGCACTTCTGTATGAATTTCCGTCTCAGTCCTCACCTCCTTTCTTACAAGAGTAAGACTTCTTTTTTAACCTATATTCAGCTGCTGACTCAAACTTCCAGAACCTCTCTTGAAAACTGATATCCAACCACCCTATCTTCATTTAATGATTTGCCTCTCTTTATTAATCTATGTAGTAAAGAACTACATCCTATTTATTTCAGGCCATTCTTTGAATCATCAAGATTGTTTAGTAGTTTGAAACGTACCTTCCTAAAACCTTATAGCTCCTCCCTACAGAATTTAATTTTTGATAATTATATCCCCAATTCTGTCATGCAAATTATAAATGAAAATTACTGAGTTGCTCTGAAGCATCGGCAGATACGAAGCCTCAGCAGTCTGGCCTAGTAAGTGAATCAGCAGAACCGCTAAAGTCACATGCAACACAAATAAGCGTGAACATTGCTTAAGTGAAATCAGAAAAACACAAGCAATCTTCTCAAAACGCATACATCCAACAATGAAAATACAATCTTAGATGCTGAAGCAGGGAGATCAATAACTGTAATCTTCAACAACCCTTTAGATGCCATCCACTTTGCCCAAAGCAGATTAAATTAAACCATGACTAACAAAGGAACAACTACAAATACAGTACAAATGGAAACAAGCCAGTCAATTAAATGGTTCTTTGTGCTATAGTTAAAACAGCAGCCTTAGCTGTAGCACCTTAAATTCCTTTATTCCAAGAAAAGGTAAAAAGCAATTCCATAACTGATATACTGGCCCAGATAAAGTGATTTTAGGGAACTGCTTTGCACTCTGAGTGCTAATGTTAAATGTATCATTCCTAGGCAAAGCATTTGGATTTTTTGAAAAGTCAGAGCTATTTCCCAAGCCCAAGAAGCTCTAATGCAACATGCAAACCTATTCTGTAAAACGATCGTGGATTTTGGATAAAAGATCCAACAGGTCATAACTCGCTTTAAGAGTTGGAAGATCTTTGGTAACACACACTCCACATGGATCTTAGTTTTAAGAAGGGTGTTTAAACACTTCAGCTGTGGTACTAAGGAGTTAAGCATCTAAAAGGAGGAAGATCACTGAAGAAAAAATGATCACCTTTCCCTTTCTCCACTAACAGAATTTCAATAAGAAACTCTTCACAGAATTAATAAAGTTGCAGTTGTAAATGTCAAGTGTTTGCAGCTGTCTGTCTCCTCCACCTTTCACAATATATTTAGTGTTGAATATAACTGAGAAAGAATAAGGTGAGGAAATACTTTTCCTTTCAGGTGTTTTTTTAAAAAGTGGCTTTTTCAACGAGTACTCCATAAATAATTTTGACTTTTCAACTATGGATGTAAGACTGAACATAACAGAACACTATATTCCTATCCATCCAGAATAAACCTGTAAAATCCATCTTCCTATCACCCTTGTTTTCTTTAATGGGATAATTTCTCTGTTGCAGCAAATATAAGCTCCTTGTGTTCACTTTTGAGATCCTTTTCACTATCATTCAGTCTAGCATCCCACAGTCATCCTGTCCCTGTAAGTCTTTTTCTGATTCACAATTTGTAAACCCTGGGCCAGGAACCATCATTTTGTGGTTCTGAGACGTGACAAGGGTGCTCAAATGATTCAACAAGAGAAATTCAAATGGGGCTGAAGTTTACGTACTATAGGTTGACAAAGCCAAGCACAGGTAAAACACAAGGCACAGACAGCAATTGCACATCTTTTATCTTTGCAGTCCAACTACCACGGGGAAATGATTCTCTCTCACACAAAATCCCTGCTAGTATTAGCAGAACAGACAGAAAGAACTGACTTCAGAGAGCAGTAAATGAACTGACTATCACCCAACATATGGGTTCTTATCATGAACATGTTCAGATCATAAACACACAGGTTTTCTGGTATTCTAGGGGCATTTCCCATGGATAGAGACTAAACTGTTTCAGGTATCAAGTTGCAGCAGTGTTACATTAATTCCATGGCTATACATCAGAACATAAGCAGAGCCGAAGTTTACTAACAGGCGAGATATATGCTAAGTGCTCAACTCGGGCAGAGTACTTTTACACATCAGATACTCTTATGCAGCAAGAAATGGAACATTCATTCCAAAATCAAATGCAGACATATCCACATAGACCTCTGTCAATACGCAGGGCAGAACCTAATTCTCCGGTGGGGTTTTTTGTTCTACAGATCCTGAAAGCTGAGACAAGCAGCGCTGCAAGCCAAATACAACAAAAGGAGCGTAACTCTCAAAGTATGAGGCATGTATTTACAGTGTGACACTACCTGGATATTCTCAGTGGTTTAGCAAGAACAAAAGACGAAAAGATTTTAAAAAAATAAAATGCAGCAACTGAATGGTTGATTATTATCAAGTTACATTTGCTTATAGCCTATTAGTATATTTTTATTTTTAAATAAATTATGTATATGACTATCCATTTTTAAAAGCTACTATAAACCTTTTTAATAGTAAAAAAATTCTTCCCTCCAGTTACATATTTCAAGCAATAAAGCTTGTATTAGCTATTCCAATATCAGATAAAGCAAGGTGGTTTCCAAAATCATTAAACGCATTGTCAAGTTCTCAATTTTAAATGCCTTTTTTAAACCCTGCTGTCAAAAATAGTCCTTGGACGTTAACATAAAATACATATTTGATTATTTATCACACTCTATCCCTCCTCTGACATGAACATTTGTTTTTGTTATTGAAGAGTTTCTATAATTGAATTTCCATGTATTCATTAGCTTTCAGGATACAAAGAAAAGATGACTCAGTTTTAGAAAAGAGATCATAAAATATAAAATGTGACAGCAGAAGAACGCTTTATTATCTGTCCATTAAGCAAAACCCACTAAAACTTATGCAGTTATTTCCAGGCGGAGCAGACACTGTGGAAAGTAAGTCCAAACAATGGTTGTAATATCCTATAGGTGTACATAAGCTTACAAAAATTAACTCATTCTAGCAATTGGAAAAAAAAATGTTTGCAGTCAAATTAAGTTGCTCCCTTAGCCCCCCTTTTGTTGCCAGTGCACATACACATCAATAAAATCCCACAGGCCTTTTCTAGTGACAAATTTTTGGTAATCCAATTAAACAGCATTCACTGTAAATTGAAGGACCTGAAAGAAGTAATACATGATTATAGATGCGCCTTCCTACACGAACACAAAGTTATTTGCATGGCTGACTAACATCTCTGGACTCTATTTTGATGGTTTTGGTTGTCTTGCAACTCAGTGAAAACATTATCTGCAAGGCAGTTTGCCATGAGGCCTCATGAAATGCAGCTGTTCGCATGGCTGCCTCTTTCCCAGACACACTGGGATTAAGTTTCTGTTGCCACAAAAGCTGTGCAGTCTTGACCAGCATTCTTCCACCCCAGCGTTAGGGATGCGTATTGGGCTATCATATGAGGATGGCATAGGCATAGCAGAGTTCAGTTTAGACATCACTTACATAAGCAAAGAAAATAATTTATTCTTTTTTTTTTTAATCACAGAAAAGAAACAAGAAGCTGCATAGGATAAACTATCAGTATCACTTGGTAAGAAAAACTTCATGCCACTCAAAGTGTGGGGGAAATAACACTGAAATTTTGATCAAAGCCCTCGTCTTCTAGTAGTTTTGAATATTTAAGATTGCATGCAAGGAATGGTTATAACTTTGGTTTCAATCTACTATTATTAGATAGAATCAATTTGATTTGTCTAGACAGTCACTACTGGCTATTCAATCATACTTTGACAGTATGGGAGCTTCCCATAAACAATTTTTCATGTATGCCTTTACAGGATCCAAAGCAAAATCATAATTTTTGTGGTTCTGTTTCCCTATGTTAATATGCATTTAATCACTATTTATCTACAGTGTTTCTAAGAGATCTTGGAAAGCTACATGATAACTGTTGGCAAAGCATTTCAAAAACCACAGATGGATGATGCTATAAAAGCACAAAAAGCATACTAGCGCCATTTCTGAAAAATGATACAGTTAGTGACTTAGATATATTGGGCACTACTGTTCTACTACCCTGTGTTATTATTCTGCATATGTGATGTTATGAAGAGCTTTGCATGTTCACCAAAATCCCTCATTGGGAGCAACTTGAAGGACGTGCTTTGTTCGGGCTCTACACTTCTGATTTTGCACAGGCAGTGAAGGCCTGTTCATACTATTTCTAATCTCACAGGGGACACAGATCAGCAACATGTATTTCTAAAAATCGGAGACAATAGAGCGATGGTCTAAGATTGAGCTGTAACTATCATGGTTATTACATATCCCACGGCTGGGGACGAAGGCACTTGGGTGTCAGAGAAATAAATCAAACAGCGGATGTGCAAATGACTGCAAAATTATTATAGGAAAAGGTTTTATGTAAAACCTCTTATTATCCCACAACCACAGGCATCATATTCTAGAAATATGATGTTGCACACATTCAAATATGCTGTGCCTTTGCCTTAGAGTACAATGAATGTCTGACAGCAGTTCTAACCAAAAACTCATCTACTGCGATGCACCGAAAAGCACTGTTGAAACAGCTTCAGGGCACTTGGAAATTACCATGTCTAGTTCTAGGCCTCTGTACAGGAGTCACCTGGACTTTCATTTTCCATCCATCTACTGAATGTCAAGGCCAACTAATATTTCACTGGTCATGCAACAGATGCACAGTAAAACCACAGTATTTGTTATGATTAATAATCCAAGGCAAGGCAAGGTACACAGAAAATTTTAGAAGGAGGTGGTGTCTATACAGCATCCAGATCTCATATCCATGCAGTAGAGATCCAAGATTGATTACAGCAAAACAACATAAGCTAAACTGTACATTAAATGATATACAAGCAAAAAAGAAACTACTGACTTTGTCAGGCCTTCCCACCTTTAAATGCATATGGTCTTTGGTAGCTAATCAAATGTTCAATCATTTCCTTCGAGCTGAAAAATCAAAACAGTGAGCTTCCATGACACTTCTTCCTTTTCAAAATTTACTTTTGATGCTCATTAAAGCAAGTTAGAAAGAATTACTTTGACTTCTCCCGCTTGTAATGACACAAATGAGATCAAGTACATCTGCAACCACCCAAGACATTTCAAGTGCATTCCAAGACATACGACCCAGTCCCGATATACTGATGCAAAAAACATGTATGGCCACTGCAAAAAATGCTTAAATCTCACTGCAGTCTGTGAAATTACAGACACAACTGAACAGAAGTTCACCTCTCTGCAGAGCTGTAAGATACTTTTAGGTCTTGAAGTTTTAAGTATTTATGAATCATGGGCATAATACAGTGCAAATACCCTTTGAAGTCATTGCTGTTAACTGCATTGCAATATGCTGAATATTCTATTTTTATTCTGTGACATAACTGATGCATGGTATTCCAGAACTGTAATATTAGGTCCCTGGCTAAATGCCAGCTGTGCAACTACTTTCTGCCTACCTAAAATTCTAGTGCAATTGCATTTAGTGATGGTAGTAGGCATGTTCCATCCTGAACATTTGCCTGGTTCCACTTCTGCTTAAGGAATACCCTTCTGCATTTTATAAATGTAGGCATCTCACTTTATTTAAGAGAATAAATTGAGATATTTGCACTTTCAACACCTTAATTTTTAAAGGTACATATTTTTTTGGTGTGGATTTAGAAACATTCAAACACTGGAATTCAGAAACTAGGAAAGAAAGCTCAGTGGGAAACATCATACTTCTACTCATTACATGAAATCACCTCAGCAACAAACTACAGCAGCTGTTTGTCAGCAAAACACAGTATTACCTTGCTCTTCACAGCAAGGAATTTAGAAAATATTTTCCAACTGAAAACTGCAAAAGAAGTTCAGGCAGAAAGTAATCATGCTCTCTCAATTATGAAGGAGACTTCATTACGCAACTCATTATACAGTAGAATTGGTTTCTGTCTCAAAGATACTACAGTTTAAGAATAAGATGAGATGATAGAACAAGAATAAGCTGATGGGCAACATCACTGACAAGGATTAACTTTTTCTTCTGAAAGACTTCAAGGCTAAAAGAGACTTCCCAAGACCTTAGGAGAAAAAAGCGGTCAAAACCTCAACATCATGTCCAATCTGAACACTCAAAATATTACATGTACATTTAGGCTCATAAGATACACTTTAAAAATACTTTTTTCCTTCTCCTTCCTTTTTTTTTTTCTTTTGGTAGACTGGTTAACTCATACAACATTTACCATAATTAAGAAAACTATACAGCCTCAGGGATTGATATGCTCTTTTTCGTGCCACCTTCCACTGAATCTAGGCTTCAGTTCATGGGCTTGGCATCTGAAATTCATTCTTTCATGAAGAATTATTATCCGAATCTAACTGTCCTAGCTTACAATGTCAGTTACAAAAAGACAGCAAACAAAATGCACGTAATTATTGTAAGACTATGTAGATGCAACTAGGCTAAAAGCAAGACTTATATTTAAATATTTACAAAATTTCTTAGTTCAGCAGTGAAATTATTTACAGTGCTACCTACATCTTCCCAGCCTTATCTCAATTTGAACTTATAAAAGCATACCAATAGACAAAATGGCAACTGGAGAGGAAAAACAAACCCCAGAAGACAATAACTGGCATCCCACAAATAACAAGCTGACTGGCTTCATCAAGAGCCCAGCATTCACACTTCTCAGGAAGACAGCAGACGTTCTTGTCTCAAATCCTTACTCAGCACATACACTGTACTCTCCTGAGCTGTACAAAGCATCAGAACATTGTATGCATCATGATAAACATACATTTACAAAACCACTAATGCAACATCTTCACTTACACAGAAAGACAAAAGACTTCCAACATGCTCTTCCCCTATGAAAGTGGATAGTCTCTTTGTGCCATCACACAGCATTATGGTAATGCAGGAATCTTACCAGCCAGCCACCTTCTGTAATTAGACACTTCTTCAGTAGTGGTGGCAGGTATGTAGTTATTTGTTTCTATTTTAAGAGCACAGGCACCTACAAACCTTGCTGGAAAAGAAATACTGAATAATGTGTCCTGGCATGCTTCTAATCTACTTAATTTCACAAATCATTAAAAAGATAAATCCTTACTCGCAGAATGCTGTGGATTGAATCGTACGTACAAACTTAAAAATGAAAGGTTGCGTTTATTTATGTTTACATTATAATCTTTACAGAAGTCATTCTTGCTTTTAGCGACATCAAAGGTCCTATTTTCAACAGATATAAATTAGATGGAAAAAAGCTACAAAAATGGTACATACACTAAATTCTACTTCATCTACACGTCGCCAGTATAAGAAGCCTCTTTGAGATGGGTTTTCCCCACCAGACCAAAGATCTTATAAAAGGGACTTGTGGCTATCACCTGTCTTTTCTTCCTCAGAGAGAGTGACTCTCTTGTTCAGATTATAATTTCACATAAATCCAAATGAAGCAAATTTTTTTTAAAGCTATTTCTGATACAGTGAAGACTTACAGTAGTACGTATACAACTGTCTGCACTGGAAATATATTAAAAGGTTCTTTTAATTTAAGCTACTCATAAAGTAGTTGGAAGATCACTAATGCAGCTAGCTGTCCTAAAACTCCAAGGCTTTAATTAAAAAAACAAACAAGCAAGCAAAGGCAAAAAAAGAGGTTTCTACAAGCATAACACTCCTTTTTATTTCACCTGCACGTAACACTGCTCCATTGTAACACATGCTATTATGCATCAATCTCAGGAGTTAATCTAGGAGAATAATCAAGTAAAGCAAGCACTGAAACAACTTTTTCTTACACAGGTAGAAAATGGCTGTCAGACAGCTACTGTTTTGTAAGATAACTATTTCAGCAATAATGAATATTTTTTATATTCTGAGACTTTGTTAACATCAAAGCAGCAACACTGGAGAAATTACTTAGCTCATCTCAGCCCAGGTACCCATTTTGGTCCTGAATGTTGCTGTAAACAGTAAACCTTTATACCTTCAAGTCAAAGAGTCTTCTCAGCAGAACAGACTTCTCAGAAAGTAAAAAAAAATTTGTCCCATTGTGTTCGTATGCATATACCCCTACGTGGGCATGTACGGTTATTTCCAAATATAAAAATAAAAAAGGAATAATTAATATTAAACTTCTGAAATTAATATAAAAACACATTATTATAAGAATTAGGTAAGAATTCCATATTTTCAGTTCATTCTTCCCATAGAGCAATATATGTCCTTGGTATCAATACTCTTAAATTCCCATCATTGTTAAACCACAAAAATATAGAGTTAATCTGCTGACATTTAACTTATTAGTTGCTTCACATCCTGTTGAGGTTACATTTTCATTAAAATCTTTCCTACCTTTAAGTTTAAGTAAATTGTACTATCATGTCTTGCAAATCTTTTTCTTGTTTTAATGAATTATCTCAATCATTTAAAATAGGGAATTTTGAGAAACAAAGAAATACTACTATTCTTTAGGAAAAAAGACCTCTGCACTATTAAACATGCTCCATATTAACTTAAGGTTACAAGTAGTTAGTTTCTTCTAGCTCAGTAGTTTACAGCATCTTCCCATGCTATAACAAACAAAAAGCCTTTCTGGGATCTTTTCTTCCCATATTAAAAAATATCTCAGGTATTTCAAATAAGAAGAAGGAAGGGTTGAAATGAGTATAGAACTGAAATGTCTTACACAAACTCATTAAGTTTTCTGCGCAGCTATAGAAACAGTAGTTACAGTTTCAGTTTCCTCCTTCCCCTGCTCTTCCTGCTAATCATCTGCAACTGCAACTTCTATCCCTGATGAACATTACCTTAACTTTGCGCCTCTTGCAGCTGACTGGAATTGTACTGTTAGAATAGCAAGATTTATAATTTAAAAACTGACACTCTTTCACTTCATGAAGGGGCCTCAAGCTTTTCATTTCCCTTTTTCATTGGTAATAAGCATTCATCAATACAGCATCATATATGTCAGTTTCAGTTTTTGAACACTAAGATGGAAAAGAAGTGAATCCACAAAAAACCTGAAAATGCCCCCCTCACCAAGGTATTAATCAAAATCCTTCCAGGGGAAGAGGACCGTCAACTGAAATAATCAATATATACCAAAAGATAAGGATCCTTGGGATCTGGCTCAGGCATAACTTTGATGTTTGCTTGTTTTACTTATTTCAACTACCAATTGCCACTGAAAAGGGCAAACAAGCAGTTTCAGTGTTTCAAGTGGTAAGTTTTCCCAAAACTTTATTGTTACTGATATTCTGGCATTTGCTGCATTTTGTTTTCAAAAATTTCGTCTATTTAGTAGACCTCTTTATTTGGAGTTGCTCATATAGCAACAAACTATCTACTTTGGGCTCCTTGTTCATGTGCTTTTTATCGTCATTCTACAAAATACTTCAATACATATGTAGACATCTAACATTCATAATCTATAGACAATAATTAGTGACTCAAGAATTTGACTTTCAAAGGCATTAATCAGGTAGCACTTTACATCCTGAGCTCTATATTAGAGCTAGTGGCCTCCAAGGCAGCCACACTGCTCTCAGAAACTTCACTCCAACTCAGAGAAGTGCTTTATACATCATTAGCGGTTACGCATTCAATTATCACAAGATCTGCTGATAGGAACAAAGAATTGCAAAATATCACTGGCCACTACTTTTATTTTTGTAGAATAGCAAATCTTCCGCAAAATAACTGGAGTCCAGGGCAACCCCTCCAGGACCAGAATCAAGCCATAGGAAGTCTATGAATTTTCATATTCTTCAGTACTATGATGAAAAATAGTGTTCCCCCCAAAACCACATATCATTCTGTAGGGAAGAAGAAAACCCTACATCCTTAAAAAAGAAAAAATTCACTCTACTGATGACAGTTTTCAAGAACAGATCATGCCTTGCCTTCCTTGCCTCTAGGAACCAAGCAGACGTTTTCAAAAAAGAAAAAAAAAACACAAACATTTGGGATCGGTTCTTGGGTGCTTTTTAGGCTGGCAGTGCATCAGGAAGGAACATGACCTCCTCCACTCTGTGGCAGGTTAAGCAGTCTGATTGAACATTGCTGCTAATTAAGAGCTCTTGTTGTTTGGCAGGACCACCGGAGTACCTTCTGCACTTGTTCATGACAACAGCACCTCTCTCAGAAATTAACTCTTGATGAGTGCAGACAGGGGGCCCAGCTGGTTCTCCCAAATCCTCCAACTATATAAATGAAGCGTAAAAGAACACTGGTGACTACCGAGGGAAGAAAGGCTATTCGTGACCTCTTTTTAAAAAACAGAGTATACTTTTACATTGACTTAATTTTCTACATTGGGGGTAGATAATGCAGCTGGGAACTGTGTGAACAGAACAAAAAAATCACAGGAGATGATAGTGAACAATTCTGTAAGAAATATTTTATTAGGCAAGCTAAAATATAATTTCGTTTACAGAGCTTTCAAAATCAATAAATACTCTTCGGTAATCAGGCTACAAAAAGAAAGTTTCACAACAAAAGCTGAAGATAAAAAGGGAAAAGGTTTTGTGAAAAAAAGCATCTTATTAAAACTGATTTGATATTTCATTTCTAAATCGTCAGGATGCATTTAGAAGTGCAGCTTTGTAGTATTCAAAAGGGACATTCCACATGTATAGATAGTACAGTTACCCTAGGAAACACATACAGAGCTAAATCCTCCACAATCTACAACCCATTCCCATTCAACGTTAACATTGCAGCATATAGCATCAACTGACACATCACTGGCATCTCATCTCTGCTGACATTTCCACAGGTTAGCATGATTCTGCCCATCTGAAGAGGTGCTCCCTAAAGACCTGGCACGAAACTAGAAGAGCAATGGCAGGCAGCTCGCCCTTGTCTTTACTGTACTTACTCTGCACAGGATTTCAGACTTCAGGACAGCTTGCTTAACACTACATCCAAATCAAATTCATAAGGTGAAGTCTACAGATTGACTTCCAGATAAAACAAGCATGGATATCAAGCTGATAATTAAGTAGCAGAAGTACTGCCTATTAATATACTAAGATGTCACAGTCACAAAACTGTGATTTTTTGTTCCTTTGTATTGTTTCAAAATCTGATCTTTGTACAAAGATCCTACGTGTCTGTCAGGCTCAGCTTGGTTGTTAAGAGCTAAAGCTTATGGAGATATATGAATAATTATTACTATTTAAAAATATTTATAACAGTATGGCCTATTACGTTAACTAGTGATTAGAAATAATTACATACAGAAATAATTACGTATGCAGAGTTCTTGACTGCACCCTTCTGTGCAAGACACTATCAATCAGATATGACAAAAGAATGTGAAATGCTATGATGATTGGAAACAATCACTTCCCTCAGTTAAAAAATGCATTTTTAAAACAATTCAGTCTTTGTATCTCTCTCCTCCCTGTCCCCCCAACCTGCCTTTGGTTACATCTTGTAGGAAGCCTTAATTTCAAGGTAGCTGATGTTAGAAAAATCTGAAAGCGGGCAAGATATATTTGCTTACTTTAAAAAAAAAAAAGAAGCAGTGAGAATACAATAAGATCAGTATGCAAATGTTTTCCCAAAGAGCCCAAGGAGAGAGGCCTTTACGTGGGTTTACTGGGATGAAAAACACCAACAGAAACAAATACTTGGACACATATAGATGAGATGTGAACTGCACGTTTTGTGTGACTGAAAAGATTGTTATATACATCCTTCCTTAGTTTGTATTTTTTTTGTTGTTGCTCTGAGATTAGTTCTATTTGAAAAATGCAACCAAACATTCAACCTAAAGAAAGATTAAGGATGCCTCAGTGGTTAGTACACTCAGAGAGCATTCAAATTCATCACGATATTTTAGTGGTGGTAAGATGTTAATGCAAACCTCACACTGTGGTGGTATGTGTGTATTTTTTAAGGTGCCTCACCTTCTGAAATCCCGTAAATATATGCTTCATTTTAAAAATCTGAAGCACCTACACTGGGGCTCTGCACTTGCTTTACCATGTAACCAACTGTCACCCTTGCCAGAGCCCAGCAACAAAATGGACACCCACCTGCTAGGGCTCCAACCCTATTGTGACCAGCCGTGACGGGTCCGTAGGTTAGTTGGAAAAAATGTGACCTAAAAGTCCAAATAGCAAATAAGTACCCCCACAGCTACTTTTTCCTAATCTGAGACTCAGTGAACGTACAGAGCTCGTAGCAACATAATGGCTTTTCCTTATACGTTGGTAAAGAATAGGAGAGAACTGACTCTTCTAATTCAACAGTCTCAGCTTCAACATTCTTCTTGTATGTGGAACCAAGCACTGTGGAGCCATAGGAGGAGGGCTGGAGGGCAAAGAGCAAGTACCTATGAATCAGTTGAACCAGAAAGGAAGAACATGAGCCGTTGTTAATAGCTGCACCTATGACAGAGGATTACAGAAGCACAGTAAGTTTTCATTGACCATTTTCGACTGTGAAATACAGCACTAAGAATGGAAGCAGCCTACGATGGCCATCTTTCAGTACAAGGTTTTCTACTGGATTAAGTAAGTGCTCTCTCACATTCATATCCCAAACTACACTCTAATGGACAACTAGACAGCAGCAATAGAAGATGGCATGGAAGATTTTTACCTCAGTTTTTCAATAAACCTCTTTAGCTTATAGGATGGATAGTAATTATTACTGAAGTCCTGAGTAACTGTAGTTTAAGATTGCACATAAAACACCTTTTAACAAGTAACTTCCATTCATACCCTTTCCACTTCTCCACCACAGCTTTAGAAAATGTTTCTTATTTGTTATGACTCCTGTTCTGTCAAATGATCTCTCTTCCTTTCTGGATGAGGGCAAAGGGGGAAGGGGAAGCTGCAAACCGAATCTCAGGCCTTCAGTCAGGAGCGTAATTACGTGTTGTAGTGGGCTTCAGATTTCCTCAAACAAGCCTTTTTACCAAAATCACCAATTGGTAAGTGCTCAAAGGCAACACAGCCTCAATTAAAGGTATCTTTAAGCCATCTGTTAGTTTTGGGAAGAAGGCGATTCAAGTCTCCCCATACAACCAGTAATTTTTTTTTGCGATGGGAAACAGCTGCAGACAGGCTAAAAGAAGGCATATTCCACAACCTGGAACTGCTAAAAGAAAGAACAGACTTAAAACAAGATTTCTGAACAAATATAAGAGGCAGGGAATTGTGAAAGGAAAAATTCAGAATCTGGCTAAAGTGGCAGACATCGAATGTACAGCCCAGGGCTTAAGGAGGCGATTTAAAAATGCCTCTTATGCCAAAAAGCATTCCAGATAAAACTATGGCGCTCCATATCATGCCATATGTTAGAGCATTGTACTGTACTTGGCACATATACTACTTTACACAGTCAAAACCCTATGTAAAGTAATAATTACAGCCTCAGGTAGCTCATCAATTAATTTCTATTAGAATGGGCAGCCTATAAAACAAATGCAAAACCAATGGCTCCTAATAGCAAGTGGGCAAATTTAATGTGGATAATTGCTTATATGCTTTCAAAATAATCTCTCTAAAATTCAGGGAGATTTTTTACTGAATAATATATTGGGGGGAAAAAAAGGGAAAATTTTCATAGTAAAACTTTTTGCACAGTGGCAACACTGTAGTTAAAGGACCAGGTTCTGGTCTGACTGACTAAAAGTTCGTTTCTTCTGGAAGGAGAAGTTTTAATTCCTTCCCACATCAGAAAGACCTCCCTGAGGAAGCATTTAATCTACAACTTTCATGTGAACCTCCGCCAAGAGCTACGCTGAACTGTGCTACATACTGTAGAATAATTCTTTCAAAACTGGCCATAATACCTGTTGAGCAAAGCGTCAGCAGGTTAGCATCCCAACCACAACAATGATCCAAAGCACAGCCAGGGCAGAATAACGGACCAGAACAAGCACAAAGCTGTACCTTTCCAGGATAGGCTCCCTCCTTTTAGCAATTTGCAGCTCAGAGGTTTCCTGAGCCAAAGGCAGGATCTTTCCATATAACAACCCTCAGTGGATATCTTTTCTATGAACTTATCTGCACAGTGATTTTATTAGCATTTAAAGAATGACTTTTACATCTTTATACACTCTGCCGTTGGAAAAGGTATACTTTATATGCACGCATTGCTCATTATGCATCTTTCTTCTCTTCTTGAAGTCAGTTTCTTTCACATGCTGACAGTCCTTTTCTCTTAAGTCACACTCCTAAATTCCCTCAAAACATTTAGCTGGGAGATGTGAGACACAATTCTTAAAATCAGTTAAAAGTCCAAAATTAAATAGCATTATTGTGCAGACAGAGGAAGTGACTCAACCTTAAAGATGATACCTATCAACAGTTTTGCCCTTGCAGGTGATCACAGTACATCTTAATCTCAGAAGACTGTTGGCAGTGCACAAAATCCTGCTTTATGAATAATCATTTTTTTCTTACAATAACTTGCAGTTATAAACAGTATAATTTTTATAATTATTATGCTTAGCTGAAGAGGCTTGGATTTAATTCTTTAATTCGCAAAAGAAAAAAAGAGAGTTAAAGATGGAATGAATGAAGAGTTGAGAGAAAGCTGCTCAGCAGCCAACACAGCAGCCACTTAGTATCCTTGATCTGCAGAGTGCCAGTAGCCATCACGCAGGCACAGGGAGGTACACAACATCGAGGGGCCCAACGCTAAGATGTTCAAGAACAGACGGTCGGTCTAACAAGAGGTACTACCTTTCTTTGCATGCTGTACCTAACTTAAACACTTTGGCCATCACAGCTAAGAACCATAACAATATTACAAACTATTTTTATATTTTTATTACAAAATATTTATATATATACTATTTTTAATTTGTCTTCGAGACACCTTGGTTTTCTTTAGGCTAAGTCACTTCCCTTTGTATTATAAGTAGTTCCCTGAAGAAGTCATCATGGTCAACGTGTAGCCAATCATCTTGTGCAATCTTCCTTCAGTCTGAACCCGTCCAACCTAATATCACTGTATTGTTTTCTGAACATCCCCAAGTTTCTTTTCATCTTTTTCCACTCAGGAGTATTCAGACTGTACATTACACTCCAGGAGCATTTTTGCTGGAAAGGCACAGACAGAGAATATGACCAATCAACAAAGACTGAATTACTTTTATTTCAGAACTTACTCCTCAAAAAAATGAGAGAACCATATCTCCACAATGTCCTGTCAAGGTCTACACAAAGCAATGATAACGCATTTCATCTTTGACAAAATCTTTTGACTCCATCTCTCTTTGTTACAACAACTCTTCCCTTGGCATAATATAAAAGAAATAGTTATACTAGGTTGAAATGCTCCAAACTTTTCATGGCATTTTGAGAGAGTCAGTCCAGACCAGTATTTTCTATTTGAAGAGCTTTCTTTACTTTTTCCCTCAAACAAATCCACATGTATATTTTCTAAAACAAAGTATTCAATAAAGATTCACACTACTGACTTCAATGTTAGTCAATATTACTGAAATTTCCTGTAAATACAAATGAATACTTAAAATCAAAGCATTCAGTTGTGGGTTTTGGCTTGTCAGGCTCAATTTTTATTCTTTATTTCATGTCACTGAGCACTATATGAGAAATAAAGGGGGAGAATCCAAACTCAGAACACTGCTGCTTAGGTCTGCTTAATATTTCTATTTGCTTTTTTAAAGTTTGCTTTTGGTTAATACAAAGAAATGAAGGTTCAATATTCTGGATTCCCAAAACAAGAAAGGGAACCTTTTCTTTTCAAAAATGAGGAGACATTCTATGTAAATTTAACTTCATAATTCATTCCACATCTTACCATGCACCAGCAGCCTTGCCATCACAAATGATCTAACCATCCTGCCATCACTGTTCTCTGTATTTATGCAGATGTATATAAATATCAATTCCAGTAAGATGTGTTCAATGAATTTATAACACCAAGTAGCATCCTAAGAGGTGGCCAAGGACTACTGCATGTGTATTTACGAGTTGTATTCAACTGTAAACCTTTTATATTGAGTTTCATAGCCAAACCCCCATAACTTCTATTGATGTGAGGCACAGCCAGCTCAAAAACATTTCCTACACAAAAACAAATTGTTCCTTTCTCCAAAAAAAGGATTCAATATCAAGTCATGTATCTGTCATAAATAATATTTATCCTCCTGCTTGCAGACAAGTATTTTTTATTTTTGTACTCAAAGGGAATACTCCAGGTAAAAAAGGCAGTTGAAAGTTTTCTAACCTACACTGCTAGCCTTCTCCTAGAGTCTGAAGTAAATCGATAGCAAGATTAATTTTTGTCCTATTAGTATTTACTTAGTTGTATTTTCTAAAGTTTGGATGATAACATTAGATTGCCCAATTTCATGTTGTGATCTCTCACCCTGTCAGAGTGAAGGACTTTAATTAAAAAGTCCTCTACTATTGCAAACAAAGTGTTGCATAAGAAAATTACTACAATATTGTAATGCAAAACAAGTTTTGTGGCCCATTTGTTCTTTTAACAAAGAAATATGACCTTAAACTGATGGTAGACTTATATGCATTTGTGGAGAGTCATCTGTAAATGATAAATAATAATATACAAGGTATGAAGAAAAAGAGAATTTACTCTGTTCTTTCTTCTTTCACTTTTTGTACAGAAAGATTCTTAATTCAAAAATTCTTAAAATCACGTCTTAATAAGTAATTTCCATGAGCGTCACTGAATGCATTATTTGCTGCTTGAGGTTTCACTCCTATTTTTGGAAGCATCACACCATGGACTTTGCTAGCACTTCAGTGTGGAAAGAACATAGTTTGGAGCAACACTAAAAACCAAGCAAGAAGCGACACTACAACTGTCTTTCAGCACCATACCTTTTATATGTTAACTCAAGTTCCCCATTTAATATCACAAGACTTCTGCTGCCATGGTTTTGATTCAAAACATGTTATTCTCAAATTACACTGAAAAAAAGTTAGATGTTTTGGGCTGACAATGCTACCTTTATTTTTTTTCTTTTTACTTTTTACAAATGTTACTTTAGAATGTTTTTTTCACAGAACAGTGTTTATATTTATAAACAAGAGCTTTGTCAGATCTGAATTACAGTCCTATCTTTATCATTAACATTTTGTGCCATTTTGGGATGGACACAGCGTTCAACAGACTCCAGTGACCAAACTCGGTGTTTTACTGCCTAACCCTCACTCCATCTGCACTCAGACCTGCAGTCGTCAACCTCTGCAAAACAAGTTGTGAATTAATTGTGGACTTTTCATTCTGTGAAATGCTAAACTGCAAAAATAATTCTCAACAATAAATATGATTTTCCAGATTAGTCTCCTATGCTACAGAAGTGGAAAGACAAAGGCGCTGATTCCCCACTATAAACACTTCACCTGAGGTCTGGTCTTACCTATTTTATGAATACATGAACTACAGCAGGATCTTTGTTATTCTACACGCTCCACCGTTATCAGTGGGCTTTCATTCACCAATGACTCAGAAAACTAGCCAATAAATTAGGCTGTAAAAATCACAAAAGAGGATGATCTGAAATGATTTTAGATCAGAATTTGTTTTTTCTCTTCACATTAAGCTATTAGTGGATCAAGCAGCTTACTCTCTGAGAGCAAATATTATCAGGTGAATATGGACACTACATTCATTCCTCACAGCCCAAACACCTACATTCAAATTATATATAATTGGGATTGTAAGGTTCTGCATAAGGAAAGTTTTCTGAAAGGAAACCATCAAATAACAGACCTTTCTTGGATAAAGAAAGCAATGGTACAGCCCATAGATCATGAAAGAAAAATAAAGCATCAGCTTATACTGAAGCTAGAAGAGGTCCACAGATTCAGTTCCAAATTTGACCCATGGTGTGTGTATCATTGAACAATAATATTCACAATGGCTGAACTGAATTGGCGTATTTGGTAGGGAGGGGTACAAGGACCTTCAATCATCTCTGACCTTAAGAAAAGATGAACATGGATAAAGCTCAATTCAGAACAACAGAAATAACAGGAAAAAAATTGAGAGGGGAAAAGAAAAAAAAAAAAAAAAAAAAAAAGGAAACAGAAATGGAGCACATCTGAACTCCATAAAAGACTTCACTACTCTTTCAGGGAGCAATGCAGTCAAATTTAGATATTTATAGGCTTTTGGGGACAAATTTTACCAGAAACAGTTTGAACTCTTGCAAACCAAATGTGAATCCAAATTTCTTTCTTCTAAAATAGTTATATGTACATTGCACTCATGAAAGTTAAGGTAGAAAAGGTGAAAATACAAACTGTAAAATGTTTTAATTTCCTGGTATTTTTAATTGTGACGGTTTAATGAATCTACAAGTCAAAAGTGAATTATAATTAAAACTTCTCTTGCATTTTAATAAAAAATAGTATTTATTTTTAAGCTCATTGACACAGTAAAGAACAATCTGGGTTTGTGCTTGACTTTTTGAATTCATACAAATACACTATGTTGTTAAATACCTTCAAATAAAAATAATAATTTCAGCAAGTTGCAGCTGCAACTCAGTTACACATTCTCAATATTTGTAATACTTTCTTTTATTAGATGTCCTTATCCTGCTCTTGCTACAATACTTTACCATTCAAGTCCCCTGCTCTTTTGTGTAGCTCCAAATAAAACATACTATTTATCCAGAATGGTCCAACAGCAGCATATCCCACAATGAAGGGTTTTTTTCCATGTGTATTTATTTCCAGTTTTAGCAACTGAGAATTCTATAAACATGCAGTCAAGTAGGACAAAAAATAAATACAAGACATCAAATTATGTTGTGTTCCTGATTGCTCTTACTATGCAGTTACTTTGGTGACTAAAAGACGACAGGAATTTTGTGTTACGCCACAGGTTTTCAAAGTATAGTTGTGCCATTTGCAAACTGCAATTGGTTAATGAAGCTAAATTTCATTAGCTCAACTTCCTTGCCGATCCCATCAAACGCCACTATTTGATGTATTCTGTAAGATGACCAAGACTCCTACAGCTGGCTAAGTGTCACAATGAAAAGGCATCTATACTTATTTCTGGGAACTGAAATGAGCTGTTTTAAGTGGAGCTTTTCTTCCATTTTCTGAGGCTGCACTGCTCTGACCTTCCCAAAATCAATCCTTTGCGGATTAACATGTAAAGCAGTGTCGAATTAATTTCAGAAAGCGAATATGAGATCAGCCTGGGATCATACAAAACATCTAACTCCTAAATACACTAATGCTTCTAGCCGCTCAATGAGAAGCTGTCAATAAAAAGAGGGAGGGGGTAGTTAGAAGGATTTGAAGCGTGGAGCAATCTATCAGGCTAGTTAGAGCTTTGCCTACTTCTGTGGCATGGCTAATGCATTCCTCTAGAAGTTAATCCTATTTCTAAAGACCCTCCCGTGAGGAGCACATAGGCCGTGCCGAATGAGAACTGAAATGCATTAAAATTCTCAACAACGTCACCAAAAGGCACACTAGTAGATTCTGAGAGTTGACAATAAGATGGTTCATTAAAAGTGCAAGCTCTTAAAGAACCGACTTTTCTTACAATGTGTCGGATAGAAAACATTCGATAATCTTTTCTGATGTGCCTGCAAACAGCATCATCTCTTAAAAACTGTTACAAATTCAAATAAATAAAAAACCTCTTATATTAATGCTACCTCTGTAAATAGAAATTGTCAGTTCCCATGACATTGCAAATCCACTACAAAAGAGGACAGTCAAGCCTCATTTAAGTAAATATTTACATAAAAAACTTACTTTATATCTATTACAGCAATACAGCATATGAAAATATGTTTAGGTATGTTTGCTTGTACTTCAAAAAGAAAAAAAAGTAGATTATGAAGTTACTACCTGAGAACATAGTGCTTCTAATACACCAATGATGAGTTTTATAGATGCCAATAATATTGTCAAATGCATGTTCAGTCTGTACGCCATGATACAGTTAGACAATTTTCCGAATTTTTAACTGAATATTGTACCTAAGTCAGCAATTTAAGCATCCACAAGCGTCAAAGCACGGAAACCTCTGAACAGGCTCAATATCATCTGGATACCTTCTGCTCTGCGGACAGCAACATGAAAAGTCTGAAGGGTCAAACCCAGAATCCTTATTCATCAGTGAAGACAGAGAATAAAAGAAGATGGGGACCAAGAGAAAATAGATGCAGCTCAAATTTTCTTAGTAATTATGAGAGGGTAGTGGAACAATATTATCTGAATATAGGTGACATTAATCTTTGTGAAACAAAACTATCCATTTCCAGATGAGAGGATACCACAAGGCAACACAAACTTGTTTACTGTTGCTGTCCTGAAGTTGAAGAGTGATTGGGAGGACCAAAAAGCAAACCCTTTGCCTTCTGTATGCCTAGAATCTTTTGGTGTTTTCAGCATGTAAAATATAACAGAAGCAGGTTAGTAAGTGTGCAGTAGTGTCACCAAAACTGGATTAAGCAGATATCTTGACAAAACCAACACTATTCACAAAACATTTTAGAAAACTGCATAAAACCCACATATTTTCCATTATTTTCTAATCCTTAAAGTTTAGAAAGTGAAACACATGCCCACCACTCCTATTTAAAGACTACGTATCTCATAAAACTTATCACTAATAGTGAACTATACTTCACAGAGTATTTCTTGATTATCAGATCCCAGAATAAATCTTACGGTAAGAAAGGTCCCATTTCACTTGTAACCTGGTAAAATCTGATACAGGATAAATGATGAAAAACCAGTAGAACTGGCTGTCATTTCCACAAACTCATTTGTCATCCTCTCATCATACGTACATGCTGTCTAGCACGGTGATTATGACTAAAATGTGCTGTGGTTTTGCTAGCACAACCGATCAAGAGTTATGCTATGTCTATCTACTGGACGCCTTCAATTCAGAAAAGGAATGGAATTCAGTTTTTAGGCCAAAAGACTCTGGCAAAAAGAATTTTATGACTGTTTGAGATCATACTTAATCTAGCCGGTTTTTAGTCAACACTATTCATTAAAATGCCTTGCCGACATCTAGGTGTAAACAAACTCAGACTGTAACATGGAAGACAAGCGAGCAATTCAGCAGTGAGCAATTCTCACTCTAAGCAGGGGAAGGGATTTGTACCACCACATTTTGCTAAGCTGTCACACAACTAACTTTAGGTTGGGTCTGCTTTTGTGATATAATCCTGCAATCAGCACACAAGCACCATCTTGAAGATACTTTAAGAGAAGATGGAAAACCCAAACTAATATTTTCCATTATTTCTGACTACCACAAACTGACCTACTTAAAGATGAAAAATGAAAAAAGTTTTAACACATTTTTTTCCCCTCAACAAAAATGATGTCCATTTAGTCTTTCGAAAAGGGAACTGAAGGGCTAGTGAAAGATTGCAATGTTGACATTAAAATGTTTCACATTCTAAAATCACAGGAAACGAACCAAACACATAGTTTCCACAATACAATGGACTGGCACAAGTTTGCCTAAGCTTAATGGGATAAAGTCTCTGCTCACAGAAATAACTGAATCATGAGAAACAGCTACAAAAAAAGGCCACTAACAACGATTAAGTAAAAAGTGAAAACTAAATTACAAGTTAATTTAGTACTCAGTGTTGCATTAAAAGCTGAGGACTGACTTTTCATTGAAAAACCTACAGCTGAATTACTCTTAAAACTCACACACACACACACTCTCTTCCATCCAGAAAATAAGGTAATGGCTTTCTCATAGTATTCAGAGCAACAGAACTTGTAAAAGTTATAAAAGTGACATAATGATGATAATTTTTAACAATTCTGTTACAAAACCATAAAGACAATTTAGTGAAGGCAAGCTAAACAATGTACTGTAGTTCCACTTTAACTCACTACTTTTTGTGCCCTAGGTGTTTTTGTGGCAGTACTTATGTTCATGCAAGTTTATAAATATTTATGCTGAAACTTAATGTGTCTCAGTCTTCCAGAATTTCCAGATTCCATGCTCAATATTTTGTCAGAAGAATTCCAAAAAGGTATTATTGACCAAAAGTAGATGGAAGTAATAAATGTAACTAATTTGTACAGGACAGCAAACATGCATTGGTTTTACTTAAAATACTCCTAAAAAAGGAAGTTGGTAAGAATTTGGCTCTGCAAAACCTCCTATATCAATTTCTTCCCATAAAAGATACAAAGCTGGAAACTAACACTTTATGAGATGTAAATATATTTGTGAAAGAATATTCTGAGAAAACCTGCACAAGTCCGCCTAAAGAAAAGATGCAATAGTTTTCTTCAGGACAGCACTGAAGCTGCACAATGCAACTCCTAGTACGAGATAAAGCTTAAGTGAGAAGATCATAACTGAAGATTAGGGGCCTTTTATTCTCTAGGTTGAAGTAAAGAGAAAGAAAAAGGAGCAGAAACTATAGCTTCTAATGAAATACTGTTTATTCTGAACTTGATTTTAAGGGAGAGGCAAAGAAGTAGGACAAGGAACAGTATTTTGAAGCACATATATTAATAAGATGGGAGTGACATCATGCACCTGTGTTGACTCCGACCTTACACCGAAACTATGCCATGTCCTTGGAAAGGCAGCTAATGGGAAATGACTTATTTTCTCATAACCTCAGAGACACAAAAAAAACATGAAACGTTGCTGTAGTTATAGAATAAGGTTGTGCTGCAGAAAAATCAGTGATTTTGTACAACTGGACTCAAAATCAGATTTTGAAGGGAACATTCCTGCTGCTGGAAACCTGACAGTGCTTCTGCTTCCGGTTGCTAAACTGACAATGTATTTTTGTACCCTACCTGTTAAATTAGGGAGTGAAAATAAATTCCATTAGGAACAAAAAGGTTATGCTGCTATTGTGTAAGTAAAGACTACACTGACCAACAATATATAGTGGGTCTAGAAGATACTGCCCACAATAACCCACCATGGAAAAAGTCGTGTATATACAGAAAGGCTCTGATCTTTTATAACAAATGTTTTTCAGGGAATGTTATTGTCAAACAAAAAGATACACACATAGATACAGACATCCATCATAATTTCTTTTTTTCACATCTCTAACATTTCAGGGAAATTTAAGTCTATACTTAAAAAAGTATGTAGACAATGTCAATACCATAATTTTTAAGGCTCATCTTTTTGCATTGCCTGCCATTTTGCACTTACTTTCCCATACTAGAATATCAATTATTATCAGGTTATGAAGATAAGCCAGTTATAGGAAATAAACTACTACTATCACCATAAAGAAGAGGGTCATCACATCCTAGAAAGGGTAAGTTATTGAGCTGCATTTGGTAAAAGCATGCTCACAATCGCAAAAGATATCAGATGAGTCCCTATCAAGGCACTTTGCTTATGCCATGCCTAGCAGAAATGTTACTGATCTCTGTTGCATTTTGATAGCTACATACCAGAGCCTGTTCACATGTACACCTGAAAGCTCTCCAAAGGGCAGATTCTGAATACCTTCCTGTAGGGCTCTTCCATAACCCACCTTGAAAATCTCCCAAAGGCAGAAACCTTGGTGCTTATCCCTCAGACGACCCTAAGCATAGCAATGGACTGCTTCTTCCCAAAGATACCCACGCAGCGCTATAGTACTCTGATATTTAATAGAAAGACAGGTTCTATGCAAAATGTGCAGCAATAGGCAGCTGCCAACACACAGCGCCATTTGTACATTCACACTGTATCAGAAAAAGTTATCCTACTGCCTTTACTGACAAAAACCTGCCCAGACAGTTATTAGCCACCATGACTCTAACACAGCATAGGTGTGTATTTGTGCACCTAAGTATATGAATTTTACAAGATACCAAGCATCTGATCCACTCACAGGCCTACAGGAATGCACACACTTCAGCATTTCTGTGTACAGGAACAGTTACAAGCATGTTTTTATAATATAGCCAAGTGAGTGTCATAATTCTTTCTCTTAAGTGTTCTCCAGCTCAAATCTAATATCAAAATACTAACATTGTCTAAATGCTCATTTTGAGGTGTACTGCAAACACAGCATGGGAGGACCTGCTTAGACTTTTATTCCAAGTCATTTCAAGACAGACAGATGTTCAACAAGATCCAGAAAATGCTCCTTGAAGGATTGAAAAGCATTTCTTTAAGTGGATTAAAAGACTACAAGAGTCAAGATGTTTCTGTTTGTGCTCCACACAATTATGCTCTTTAAAGAGACTGTGTTAAAACTGTTACCATGGTGTCTATATTCTAAGGTTACATGTTGACAAGTATGTCATCAAAAAAGCAGCAGACACTTCAGTGAGAATCTGCTCCTGATCACCAGGGTTAAGCTGTTTTAGAGAGATTGTTCTGACCATGTGTTCGGCACATTCAGTTCTTATCTACTTTAAAAAACAATCATAAAAGGCTTTTTTTTCCACACAATAGCATCAACCATATTAAAACAGTATCAGATTTTTACTGCTTGGCCATGATGCTTTTTAGTAATCAAATACCAACAAGCAGCTTTATCTAGCAAAATGTATCCAAGTCATTGACAGCCTGACGCTTTCACTAACTCAAACCCATCCTACAACTCCAGCTCTTACAACAGAGCAAAAACCTGTTTGGTTTAGCATCCAATCCTGTAAAATAGCAAATTCTTCCAAGGAGACAGTGAGTAATCTGTATCGGCAGAGACTTCAGCAGCTAAAGTGTGCTCTGCATGCACCTCACAGTCCTTCTGTCAAAGCTGAACATGCAGATTCATTGCTCTTTGTTATATTCTGAAGACTACAATAGATCGAAGGACAAAACAGCTGGGCAAGCCCTCTGTCCATATAGCAATGCATATGCCAGGAGAGATGTCTACAAGTGAACCAGGGCCCAACGAAGGCTTCCCCTTGACTATGAAAGCCCAATGTGTGCATACTTCAAGTTGGCATGCTGACACAGGGTGCTGCTTGTTTCCTTGACTCAACAGGCATTCAATTCACCTGCTAAATCATGTGAAAATGTAAGAGAACTGCCTTGCCTTTCTTACGATGCTTGCTCTCTGTTAGCTAACTAACTTACGGTTAATTTTTTAGCAATAACAATACCAACGATGATAGTGGACTTTGCTGTGCCTTTGATGTTCATCTGCTAGAGAGCTTTTCTGTTTAACACATTAAAAGTGGGTAAAGAAACAATTTATTTTATTTAATTCTATAAAATACTGTGTTTCACTGAAGGGAATTAGTGCCTTAAGCAATAAACAGAAGTATGCAATAAATGGCATATGTGGGATCTATTAACCTAAGTGCTTGACTCTGCCATCTAAATGATCCCCTTTTAGAGTTTCAGATTTAAAGTTTATATAAAAATGATTGCTAAGATAGTTAATTTATTTAAAAATGTATTATAACAGACTGTGGATCTACTAGCGTGAGCTGCTGCTGGGGATTTAGTGGTGAAGCTGGCCTAACTTTTGATCCCCTGAAAGTTGATTTTCCCACCCTCATTAAAATTACTGGTAGTATGACATCGTGTCACCAGATTAATTGCCAGATAAAGCAGGAACCTGTTTGAAGCTCCTGCACAATCTATTTCTAGCTTATGTGGGCAAGGCAGCTTAAAGGCCTTTCTAACTTATCCTCTCTCTTCTTTTCTGTGTTCCTATCATATGTTTTGCTGTGCTGAGGATTTGCTGCCTGCCTGCTTGATCCAGCAGGTTAGGCTGATCTAAGATGGATGGATGTTTCCATCTTTCTCCCACCTCCTTCCAGCTTCATTCTGGAACAGCCCAAAGAAGATCAGCCAATAGTAATAAATCATTGAGTTTGAGCCTGGCAGGCCTCGAGCCTGGGAGGGAGACAGGTGAACTCAGAATATAGCACAGTGAGGTCTTTCCTCCCTGTTACTCACAACCCACTCTCCACACAGACCAAGAAACTGGTGCCCCTAGTCAACCATGAATGAAACCAGTAACCTTGTATTGAACACTAAGAGGTCCCGTAAGTCACCATTAAGCTTGCTGTTTTTCCTGTATGTCAGCATTGTTTCTTATCCACTGTCCCACTTAAGTAAGAGCAAGACAGTGCACATGTAGGGATATAAAATCTACAATCATTTTGTCCTGTATTACATTTAATACCATCCAGACATAGTTAGCAATTCACATTAGAACATTATAGAATTGCAGCAATAGCTTAATCAGGACAATACTGATCTCCTTGATTAAAATTAGAATAAATTCCCAGTCCTAAACATTAAATATTTTCTTACCTTTCCCATACCTTGTATACCTCTCTGTATAAAATGTAATACATGACATCCTAATATACATCTAACAACTATTATATAAACATGAACTCTTTTAGCTAGGAGCAACATCTTCAATTATATGCAGAAAATTGTTTGCTTTTTGTCCTTTTCTTTCCATAAATGCCTTACTGGAAAAGAAAGTATTGTTCTGCATCCCCCCCTAAAAATCAAATGAGCAGACATTATACCAACAAACATCAATGTTAATTCAAAAATGGATTAACAATTAAAGACTTGAAGTACATTAGCATTGATCTCCAGCATGAAATAGTTGTGATCAATAAGCTAATCTGTAAATTTGATTAATTGAGTAAATCCTATTTACTGAAGTATTCTATAAGCATAATTTACAAATACAAGAAGATTAAAATCCTTCTCTTACTTAAAAAAAAATAAATTCAGAACTATCATATCTGTGTTTAGACAGGAATGGAAAACCAATATTTTCTCATTCAAGACTGTATTCCTACAGAGATACTGAAACTTCACTAGCACAGTGCTGTCAATATACAAATCAAGAAATGTTGTCTCGATACTACAGAACTGGGACTGACACATAGTGAGCTTGGCCAGTGAAATAAGAAATACATAACAGGGCAATAACCCTTTCTGTTTTTTTTTCCTAAGTGCTTGCTCATATACCTAGTTGTACTGCTTTACAACTATACTGCTAGACAGGAAAGGGAAACAAGAAAAATTGGTGGAAATATATACTCATACCTATATAACGATATTTATTCTAGGAATTGTATCAATACAACTACATTGGTTAAAAAAATAAATCATACCTCTGACTGACAAGTTTAAATAGTACAAAACTGTTTAGACCAAACCTTAGTTCTGAATGTGAGACTTTAAACTGAGTAGGCAAGCACTGCTAATTGACAATAATTGAAGCATGAAAATGACAGGTAGCCAGATATGGTATTTAATTTAGAAAAGAAAAAAAAAGAAATACAGAGATTTAATTAAGACTAAAGTGAACTTTTTTCTAGTTGTAGGTAACAACACATTACTGAGAAGTTAAAAGGCATACAAACTTTCATTTTTATCTGTAATTCTAAGTTTTGTGATGGGCCAAGTTGAAATGGTTGCACTTCAAAACCTATGAAATAATAACCTTAATGAAGACAGATAAATGATGGGCACTAATGTGAGGAAGTTTAGGACAACTCAATGCATTTCACATACAAATGCAGAATTATTTCCAATTCTTTTCTTCTCTTAACCCCAGCTGGTAGAAAACACCACTTGTTTTTTCTTTCTACGCATCATCGCTACAAACCCGTAAATAATGGAACTGACAGGCTTTGAGATACAACAGAACCTACACTATTAACATTCAGACAAAAAACCTGCCATGACATTTCAGATCCTCATATGTAGTAAAAAACATGAATACATGGAAAAAAGATCCTTTAAAATTCACTTTACCAGTTATAATATCAAAACTTCACAGAAAATGACATAGATAAATTCAATATTCAGATGGCTAAATACTTATTCATCCAGCTTGAACCCAGTTTACAGGCCCTCTAAAAGACAGCTGAAGTCTCTAAAAATTAGGCCTGTTCCAGCAGCCACCTGCCGTGAGGGAAGTCACTTAGTCAACCACATCTGTGAGAGACTAGTAGGTTTTGTTATAGTCCAGCGTGAGAGGAATGAACCTCTGAAGTGTATCAGTCAGCCTGATAACACTGCAGTTCTCTCCAAGCTACGTGGCCTCTCTATCATTGTAGGTAATACTGGCTACGTGTAAATAGCCAGTGGTGCATCACAGCACAAGCAGAACTGCAGAGCAGAACAGCTGGTGATGAGGATGCAGTGTCCACACCGTAAAAGGGCTGGGGGGTGGATTTTGCAGTAACTGCAGCCTGTTTCCAGGGTCTGAATGCCAATGACTGGATGAAATGTACTAGGTGCACCTCTGGGGCACATCTTCTGATTACGTTTAACCTGAGAGGAATCCAGTTTACACTATGAGAAGACTGGAACGTGAACCGAAGAGCGGTAAGTGAGGATAATCGCATTTCTTTCAGAAGCTCATTCCTGCTCTGAACAGGCAACACAGATGCACTCACTGCCTTCCCAGGACATGGCTCTTTCAAATCAAGGCTCCATTTGCTCATGAAATGAGTGAGTGGAGGCAAACCAGTTTTTATACAGAAAATCATTTTCACATTACGATTCTTAGAACTGCTATATTATTATAACAACTAAGCATGAATACAGCAGTGTGTTTACTGAATTTTCTTACATGCAGTTTTTAAAATGTTGAACCAAATTTTGGGTTCATTTTTAAAGACACAAAAAAAGCCTCATGGCTGGCATATTCAGTTTTAAATGGAATTCAGGTAACTGAGTTTTCTCAAAGATTTGTAATAGAAACTGGAATTGACTCTTACCTTAGCTAATGGGTGCTGCTGTAACTCTCTGAAACAATCTCCCCAAATCTCTGACAGAATATAAGATATTTTAAAGTCCCATTTTCCTCCCAGCAAAACTAGAACATATGAGAATAACTAAGAATTAGTAAGATCAACAGAGGTCAAAACTAAAGAAATGAATGGTAATTTTTACACATTGAAAGAGCTGTTTTCTCACAGAAGTGTAATTTTAGAGAAATTTGCAAGTCAACTGCAATCATGAACATTTTGTCAAACTATATAATGAACGCTACTGTTTTCCATACAGGCCACGTGAAACCATGAAATTCAATACATTGAGTCAGACTTTCTACTCTGTACACTTAAAATTGCTGGTTATTCCCTCTACAGCATTTCCTTTTTTTTTTTTTTTTTTTTTTTCCTGAAAAGCAGCATATAAATTGGAAAAAAAAAAGTTAGGTTGTCTCCTAAAAAACCAAACGCAATCTTTAGTCATAATACATACATACTGCTTATTTATGTATTTCACCATTTCCCAACTTTTAAAAATAATTTCTCACCTTGTATGTTTGATTTTGGAGGAAAAGAAAGTTCAGGTTATTATCACGCCACCTGATTTGATGTAGCTGTAAATCTACAAAGGAACGTTGATTGCAATGGGACTTGAGCTCATCTTCACCTCAAAAAGCTTCATTACAAAAAAAAGTTTGTGAAGAGTAAATTACATGTTTCCCCCAAGTAGCTTATCATTTTTTTCTTATGCAGCCCATTTGACTATGAGAACGTGTAAATGCATTGGTACATTAATGCCTTCACCAGGATGTACTACCATGTTACCAACACCTCTGATTTTATAAGAAGCCCTGCACTATTTTTTAAACTTCAATACCTCAAAATAAAACTAAGTGCCCAGTGCTCAACATTTTGCCTATCAGACAAATACGAAAAGGAATAGCTTTAAAGCTCTCCTAACCTTACCCTGGTTTTTGGTCTTGTACAGGTTTGGGTTTTTTTTGCTGTTCCTTATCACCAAAATTCCTAAGTGAAGTAACAAAATGTACAAGTATAGTTGAAGGTTGGGTATGTGGGTAATTTTTTTGCCTTTTAGAAGCACAATGAAAGAACTGACCCACGACTGTCAGGCCTTCCCAGGAACTGCAGCAACATCACACATTACCTAAACAAGTGCTGCAATGACAGAAAAGAGGAAAGGCAGCAAAACATAAAGGGAGAAAGGGAAAACTGGCATTATCCTAACATGAAGTGGTTTAATAATATGTACATCACTAAAGTAGCTCATGTTGGAAAGAGGAGAATAGTTAACAGAGTACCCAAAAGCTATGGTAGGAACGGATTTAGCACTTGTTCATTGTAGGCTGACCACTGCCATTACTTTAAGATAAACAGACAGGACCAGTGATTCAATTATAAAACTGTAAAACAGGATTGTGGTGGCTGCACAATACATTTATGTGAATAAATGTCTCCATCATTTACTGGACAAAAATTCCACAGATCAGGGAAGGCCAACATAGTTGCAATGCCCAGCTCCCCAGCAGTTTCCACTCTTTTACCTCCTACCCACTCTCAGGGAGCTGAGTACTGAGGCTTGGTACTGGAAATATGTATCATTGATAACGCTGCTACTGTAAAGGAAACTTGTACGTGGTCTTGTCTAAAAAAACCTATCAGACTGTCCTACATTACTTCTAATTTGGCAGGTTCCTGTTTCCGTTATTTTTCTGGCAAAAACTATTTTTGAACATTAAAACAGTTCTAAGCTTTTTACACACTAAATAATTTTAGAACTCTCAAACCTGCAATCAGTGGTTTTTCCTTAAAATAAGAAATGCGTTACATACATCTTCAGTGTCCACAGAACCTGGAGGTGGGCAAAAAAATGTAATGGTCCTGGTGGAATCTTTAGCAGCCTGCACATTGTTCACAGAAGATGTTCTCACTGTTTCTCCAGGCTGTACAATGAGCTGTCTGAGAGCATAAATCATTTCAGATGACTTATCTGTAACCTAATCAATAAAAAATGTGCAATTTTTAAATTACAATCTGGTCATGTATAGAGTGTGATCACTTTTTGAGAGTGTCTATCAAATGAGTTCAATATTCACAGATACTGTATTACCTTATATTTAAAAAAAAAAAAAAAAAAAAGAGGAATTTACTCCAGGAATGTATTCCTTCCATATTAGCAGAGCATAAGGTTCCATTTATTGATGGTATCTATGCAAACTAAACACAGAAACATTTGATAAATCTTAGTGGAATCCTGAAGAATGTTTCTGTGTGTTGTTCATTGTTTTAAAATCTGATGATCTTTACAGAAGACTGAAATTTAGAATGAGTTCCATTACAAAGCCACAGGTGCCAAGGACGCTTGAATGAGAACTATCAACTGCAAAACAGTTTCCCAACAGTTCCTATGAGTAAGTCTGAATTTACTGAGGCTTTAGCCTTCTACACCCCCTGGGCACATCCCATACATCCTCCCACCTTAAAGGCTACATCTAAAAGCTAAGAAGCATTATGTAAACATCAAACTAAATTTAACATTGATAAAAAATCTTTGGGGTTTTCACAACAGAAATCTTTCTAGTCTTATTTTAGCTATAAGAATGCTTTTACTTGACGATTTTGATAAATTTAGTTTAGCCTACTTCAAAACAGAAGGTTGACAAAACAAAGCAAGTAAAAAGTAAGGCTTTTTCTGATGAAACAATGAAAAAATTGTTTTAAAACCTGAACTTGAACTGCACACATCATTTACCTATAGTGTACTAAGTCTGTTGCTTATTTGAAAATATATTTTAATTAGAAGGAAGAGACTTTGGAAATGACCTACAATAGTAAACATGGAGTTCCTCCATTTCATAACTCTAAGCATCAATGAAAGGATCTTCACAACATCAAAAAAGCAGCGGTTTGCAAAAGTGCTTCTGTGTATCAGCTGGTTTTCATAACGATGCTCTCTATTTTTACATTTGTCTATATAAACAATGAACAAATGTCTCTCTTGCAATAAGTCAAATATGTTTCCTTTTTGGCATCTTGAGAGAAAACCTGTTTCATTACTATCCACATGATTTCAGGTCCACATAAAGAATAGGAAATAAGCTGTTTTACATTTTGCCCTTGGAAGGAAAACGGGACTTGAGAGATTGTTCAAGTTCTTTAAAAAAGTAACAGTACATCTGCACAGTCATTACAGAAACTGAACTTAGAAAATTTTCTTGTGGAAAATGAGCTTTTGTAATAAACAACACACTGGAACATTCTTGAGAATGGCGTTGCTAGCAGAAAACAAGTAACACATCTTGCACTCTCGTCGCAATATGTTACGTGAACAGAGGCTACAGGGAAGGAAAGATGTAAAATATTATTTTTTTTTTCCTCTTCCTTCAATCCGGAAACCTGTAACACAAGCTGAAAGGTAAAGGACTATCATTAATGGCAACCCTGGATATTTCCTTGGATGGAAAAGGCAATAGACTCCAGACTCTTTCTACGTCTGGTAGAAATCACCATGTATCGTGGGACTGTGAGCCCCAAATATTTTTCTAACTGTACCTGCCTAAAAAGTCACTCTCTCCTAATCTTGCTGCTCCTTATAACAGTAGAAGATCACAGTCACAATAATACCTCTTAGTAATATAGCTTCCATATGAATAAGGCTAGTGCCTCGGTAAGTTTGATAATGCTGCTCTAAGCATTAATTTAACATGCAGGTAAGCTAGCAAATGAGGCTAGGACACATCCCTGTAATAACGTAGTCCTGCACCCCAAGTTATATTTTACACTTCAACCATAGCGCCATCGGGGGATGTGACACTTCGTAAGAATCCCCTTGCCTAAAACTCCTCCCTCCCTCCCTCTCAGGAAGGGAGAGTTTAAACGCTATACAGCTTGTACCTGCGGTATTGTCCAAATGATGTAGTGAAAATCCATTCTATTTAGATAAATTCCGACAGATGCATAATGCAGTCTTCATTTCACAGGTTTGAAAAGACACGGGGGATGTTGCAGAAAGCTCCTGTACTTTGTAAAGGCTAGCAGCTGCTTTGGGAGCTAGCAGAACATTTCAAAAAAGATTCTTCTCTTTGGAAAAGGGGCTATTCCTCTGTCAGTGACTTATCTCCAATGAGGTCCACATGGAAACAACTGGAGTGGAAACTTTATTGGCAGCTTTGTGCAGCTCTCCCCCAGTCGCATTTTCCATATTACATTTTATAAAGTAGGAGTTAAAGAATAACTTTCAAATTGTAGTTTATTTAAAAAAAAAACGAAGCCCTGAGAGCTAGGAAGGCTGGTAACCAACACAAGGTTAAAGCTGAACCTTTACCCTTGCAGACTGTCATAACAATTTCTTTGAAAGGAGTGCTATATAAACTGAACAAGCAGACAGGTTTTTGTGTTCTCACATAAATGGAAACTATGTCATATAAAAGAACTTTAATGGGCAAATGACACTGGCTTTTTTTGCAGCAGAGTTTAAGATTTTCTTCCTTTCATTTTTCCTTTTTTCCACTTGAAACACACATTCTATCATGCATATGAGCAGCACAAATGGACAAATGCTATCAAAAGTTTCAGTTGCACACAATATTTCATATTCTGTTTTTTCACCATGTGCTGCATTTTGCCTAGTGTTAGTGGATGTATCGGTACTGTACTGCATTTTTTAAGACTTCACAGGGAAAAACTATTACATTACTCTGCATTTGGTGGAAAAACTTTACTCTTTACAAAAGAAATGTTGTAGAATCCATTAAAACAAAAGTGCCAATAAGATTTTGCTTTAATACTCCAGGGAGAAATATGATCATCTGTACCAATAAGAAAAAGATGCATGCACTAGGTGCTCTACTAATTACAACTGCTTTGGTGGGCAATATCATTGGTGAAACAGATGTTAGGGACCTATTAACAAAAGTTTTTCAAACATCTGCTTACAATTTTAAGGCAATTGTAAATACAGCACAGAAGGTCAATTGGGCTCATTAAGGTCTATGTGCAAATCTACTGCTGCAGGTTTCTTTTTAGCTAATACTGACTTTTTTTAACACAGGAAATAGAGTTTAATAGCAACTTGTGTCAATTTTGATTGTGATTTCATACAACAACAAACAACAATTGCATGCCCTATGCTTCACCAAATAACCCATTTTCCTTCCTCTTTTTCGTCTCTACCTACAGCACACTGCCATGGTTCTATGAGATGAAGCACAAGGTAAAGGAAAGGTTATGAACTGGGCAATTATATAGAAATGATTGATTTTATTTTTAAATAACAGTTATGAATCTTGCTGGGAAATCTTCATTTGTTGGACCAAAGACAAATGAGTTTTGATTACAGCACATGGTTAGGATATGCAAATTAGCCTGAACAACTGGAGTCAGCAGCCCCTTTAAGTGTCAGAAGAAGAAACAGATGTTCAGCAGGTCTAGAACATGTTATTGATCAGAAATACTCTCCATCACTCTTCCTCAAACTGGAGCAACCCAGTAACACTGTTTTCTGGTGAACTGCTGAAGAAATAATCGCCTGACCATAGTCCCTGCAACAGCAGTAAGGAGCTACAATGTTTCCATTGCAGCTGTTCATTAGTACTCCAAAATTCGGGAACACTAACTTGCACAGGCGTTTCCAAGACCGCTTCTTTGAGAAGGCATCCAGTGAACTTGCTGTCTTGAGTTACAGCTTGAGCTAACTGGGTGACCTTGTACTCAACCAGATCTGTAATTGTCGGATGCTCTGTGAGAAACGCCCAGTCGTGAGTAGCAACCTGCAGCTGAAAGGCTTCCTGAGTCAATTCAGTTACCTTCCCAAGGACCTGTTTTCCACCTGTAACTATATTGGTTATACATGGGAAAAAGTCTTTGTCACACACAAACATTAAAGGTCTTAACACAGAGAAGACATTTATGAAAATGAGGAGGAAAAATGCTATGATGTAGAGGTCAGTCACTATCAAAATCACAGCCTGCATCCTTATAACAAGGTTTGTAAATTTGATGGCAAGTGCTGATCCTACTAAAAAGCAAAATTAATTTTTTTGTAAAAAATTTTATAAGCCATTTTAAAAGACAATTCTATTGCTACCTGTTACGATTCACTACAGGAAGATTAATGATTCAACAGTAAAATTGCATTTGAAAGCTTCTGAATTTTATGGCTTGTGTCAAACTTGAAGAAGATTCCACTTGAAGTACTTTGCTACGCATTTAATAGCAAACCCAGTTTAGGAAAGAAACACTAAACAGCACCTTCTACTATCTGTACTAGTACACAGTTGCAATTATTATAAACAAATTAAGTATAATATAGATGAAAGTGTACAATTTGTAGAAGTTCTTTATATCTGCAACCTTAATGCTGTGCTCATATAGATCTGAAAAAGTAATATGAGTCCTTCTTGTCCAAACAACAGCTAAATCTGAAAGCAAACATCAGAGCTTTCAGAAAACATTCCCATCAATAAAGACTTGTCTTTACTCAGCTTGGCCCAATATTGCCTGCTTTAAAAACTTATCACCCTATCCATCTTCTGTGTGACTTACTAGAAAGGATATTTTCGATGTCTTAAGAAATTTTTTCCAAGCCATTTTTCCTTCATCTAGCATTTAGAAGAGTCTAAATGGACTGTGGACTTCTTTATTTCTTGCAAATTCTGCAGGGCTGAGGAGTCTAGAGATTACCACTGATAATCTGTAAACTAAGCTTTTTGATTCCTGTGTTTTTAATCTTTGAGTTAAAACTTAGCTGAGCAGAATGTCATTGATTATGTACTTGAGACGGAGCAGGTAATAGAATTAACGTTATTCTTTGGTTTTGAAAATCCACAACCTCACTGTGGCAATTCCGGAGACTCCAGGTACATTTCATACCAGAAAGGGAAAAGTTGAGTGGCATAAATTACCCCATCTCCAACCTTCCCCTCAGAATTCAAATCATTTAAAAATTATTTGTATTCATGGTGCAAAGCTACTTTTAGTGGCCTAACCTGCTTTTACTGAACTGATAGGGATATTTTTCTTGCCTAGGGAAGTGAGGAAGGAGAGGAGAGGGAAAGGAATAACATTTCCTAATAAAAACAGAACTAGGGGCATCTACACATAAAGACACATAGAAGAAAAGCTATCATTACTACTTCCAGCAACTTTTTAAATTTCCCTTTTCAATACTGGTCCAACTTCACCTATGCAACTTAAAATGGGATGCCAAAGAAGGTTAAATCCTTACATTTTACTAGGAGTTAAATGAAAAATGTGTCCCTTCATTATACCACTTATATTTGTTGGATATTATTCAGGACCACTTAATTAAAAAAAAGCATATCCTTCCAAATCAAATCACAGAAATCCCAAAGAAACTGGGTGTGGGAAATGCAGGGATCTAACTAGCAAAAAAAGGGCACAAAGGTAACACTGATGATGAAAGGATTTGCTTTAGCTGAGGAGGACATAAAAGATGAAGTTCTACAAAGACCATTAAGTATTCACCAGCTCACTGCAAATTACACTAAACGTTTGGTAAAGAAACTTTTGGCAGATGTCAGCAATATGTAAGCCAAACATGTTCCTTACATTGAAGGATAATGTAACTACAGAGAGGGTTTGTTTTGGAACGATTTCTATAGCACAAAAATAATCTGGCCTCGTCCCCTGGCAAGGCTGGATTTACCAAGGAAGAAACAAGAGAGAACCATGACTAGTTATGTGACAAATCCACATTTCTGCCATTTAGATGCTTAATATCACTCCTGCAATAAGATATTATACACAAATTTGGATAATAAAACATTTCGTTTCAAATATGATTGCTATAGATCTTTAAAAACAAATATTTATGTAACCTCGTTTTAACAAGTGTAGTGTACACACTACTGCATACACACAACTAGTTTATAAAGTTGAAATCTTCTGTACTTTGGATTTTGCTTTTCC
Source organism: Phalacrocorax aristotelis (assembly GCF_949628215.1). Classification (NCBI taxonomy): domain Eukaryota; kingdom Metazoa; phylum Chordata; class Aves; order Suliformes; family Phalacrocoracidae; genus Phalacrocorax; species Phalacrocorax aristotelis. Next base: position 101,166,114 of record NC_134276.1, on the reverse strand, counting down.
ACTATTATCTTCTGCAGGTTTGAAACTGCATTCCTAAGTGTGATTTACAAAGTTAAAATAGAACCTATACCCAGTGAAGTCTGTGGGATTTTCTTCTCCTCCCAACCTCCAAACAGAAAGAAGTTTCTGCAGAAGTGTACAGGCTCCCCCCTCCCCAGTTATTAGAAAGGCTGACTTGAACATTTCATGTTAAAATTAATGTACTGTTAGGTTCCACTTTAGGAAAACTATGCTTGAAGACAAGACAGAAAGGAAGGCATCTGTTTATGATTAGGAAAGATATCCTTGGCTTAACTGACCAGGCTGTCAGTAAGTATCACTGTTAGGCAGAGCTTTTATATTTCTTTTGTGGCATATGAATTTCCTAGAATCAAGTACATCCTTACAGCTGATGCAGTCAGTACACCAAGACTTTATGTGCACAGCAAGCTAAAAGCAGCAACTGAGATTCATGTGGGATTCCCAAATTTGCTTTCACTAGTGAGCTCAAGTGTCTGTAAACAGTAAGAAGGGCAGCAATGCACAATACTAAGCTAACTCAGGTTAGGAATCCTGGCTCAATCAGGTACGATAGTGTTGCATATGCTGGCTTGAAACAAGTTCAGACAATCTATACAAGCTTCATAGCCACACTGATTTCACTGTACACCTACCTTATGCCACATAAAGCATTCCCTCAGGTTTGTATTTTGACTAGGAAAGTTAGCAAGAATCTTTTTATTCACTCTTCTCTTGTTATACGTGTTTGAAATCTCTGTTTTTTCCCCCCTTCTCTCCTCTGATGTCAGCAGGGCATCTTTTGCATCAGCACACATTTAACATGAACTAAATGCACAGATTTTAAAATGAAGGGTCCACCATAATGGAATAATACAGATTTGCTTCGCTTTGAATTTTTGCAATAAAGTGACTGAATTCTAAAATTCTTGTTACCTGCTACTGTCAGCTACACAACTACCAAGTTTCATGCAGCTTACTAAGTCATTTGATGAAAATACTATTGATTTTTATCATTGTAACACTGTTATAATTTCAAAATAGCATGGTTCTACTCCCAGTAAAAGAAATCATCTTGACAGCTCTGGTCCTCTGCTTATTACATGGTTGCAAGAGTGGAAGCTTCTCAAATAAAACATCACAACTATGAGTTGTCTGGAACTAACACAAGTAAGGCAAATTTCTACTGTCATATACAGTCCTTTGCACCAACCCACAAACACGAGACACATGAATGACAGCTAAAAACTATGGTGCTTGAACAATCATATACCTTTGTGAATGCTGGAGAAAAGGGAAGATTATCAGGCTTTCCCCCACATACACAGTCCCTCATTTTCCTGACCCTTATAGAGCACAGAGTTCTTCCCTCTCACCTCAATTAGATGTCTGTTCAAGTTCTAGACCAAGTTTCCCAAACAAACTCACCTGTGAACAAGATCACTGAGTTCTCATCAGCTGAAAATTTTATTCTTGCTGAGGCTGACTAAAATCAAGCAGGTGAAAGTCTCTGTAGCCTATCAGCCGGACTCCCAGTCAGGAATACAGACACTTTGAGAAGCTCAGGCAAAGACTGGCTGTTCAAACAACTGAACTGAAATTACAGCCCACAAATCTCCATTGGGAAAGAACTAGCAAGCGGACACAACACCTTCCAAACAGAAGACAGCCTTCTGCTGAGAAATGCACTTCATTTAAGATAATGAAAACAGAGTTTTAACTATTTACACCAGTCTGAATTGGGAGTGCAGCTAGGTGTTCATTACACTTCTTGAAACGGCTGATCTTCTACTACCTTAGGGCAGCTGAGTTTCCCTGGATTAGCTCTTCTCATGCATAACTTCATCAACGTCAGTTCTATGTACATACCCACAAAAAAGGTACGCTGGTTCTACCTGACAGTTAAAAGACTTTTCTGTTCAGTTGGCTGCATTTTTCCAGAGAACTAGACAGATGGTTCCTTTGGCAATCTGCAATTTTTCACTGGGCAGTACTTCAAAATGGTGGCCCTCATATGTGACATTCATTCCTAAAAAGGACAGGCAGTGCTCACGTCACAGAACACGAGCAAGAACTATATCACACATCAACCTTTAAATTATCTATCAGGAGTTGCAGTGCCTGAAGAGGAAATATTGCATCCCTAGCAAAACAAACCAATGAACCACCCACATAAACCAGCACTTACCCGACGCTGTGCAAATGAAATAGTGGTCTATAGTCATCCAGTCACCTAACCACAGTAAGGAAATATTGTTTCCTCCAAGGAATTCTTTCTCAAAGTCTCTGTTTAAGCACTTCATACTTCCATAATTCTGTCATAAGTACTTGGCAGAAGCTGTAATACAAACACAACGAATGGCAACCCTTACCAGATTACAAACTATAGTCTCTGAAACTTGGGCCTCCAGAGACATCTATTTTATATAGCAGTTTTGTATGTGTAGAGATGTATCCAAGTGGAGCTGGAAGCTACACTTGCCAGAAGCACAGTAGCCGCTGACTATATTCCTAATTCTAGGCATCACTGCTATTTGAGCACATTTCAGGGGATATTGTGACAAGGTATAAACATTTCAGGCAGTATTTCAAAACACCTAGAGCATTTCCTAGAAGACCTGTTATCCTTTCCCTCAGTAGTATGTCCAAGGCGTGGTCTTGCCTGACTTGATACATGAGGGATCTGGGGGATAATTTCTGACCAGAATTTTAAAGCTGATGAAAAGCTGATGGACCTACCAATGTTATACGTTTAAAAAGATGCTTGGAATGACCAAAGACACATATAGGATACCTATATACCTAAGCTTAATTTATTGCTTGCAAAACCATGCAGAAGGATTGCCGAAACAGTTCCAGCAGTGGTAGTTTTCTGCACGCCGCTGGGGAATTAAATTAGAACCTGTTACCAGAAAACCTACTTCAATTAGGTGAGGAGTAGGTCAAAGGGTGCAATTTGTACTCCTAGCTGAGCTTCCAAGGTTTCATTCTTCCTTATGCTTCTGTTGCGCATGACACAAAAGATTTCATTTGTATCAACAGCGCCACTATCCTTTTGTGGTCACTTAAGTGCAACTAATCAGAAATCTCCTATGTTACAAATCAAACATCACCTGCTTTACATCCTCTCTCTGATATTTTGTAGAATGCACAGTACTGTAGGTCTAGAAAGTACATACCATACTGTGTCCTATTAAGAAAAACTCAGTATAACCCATTTTTCACCATCCTCTGCAGGGCTCTTCCCTCACACTTACATAAACTTTTGGTTTCCATAGGGACCGCATCTGTTATGGCAGTGCTATTCAACGTGTGCAGCATAACAACACAAATACGATTTTGAAAGATGCTTGCTGACCATTACATCCAAATGTAAAAGAGCATACCTTTGGCTTTCTACCTTTTCATCTCTGTGATATGATACTATGCAAGAAATTACTTCCTCCCCCAAACATTTATACTTGAGCTTATTTTCCAACTTTTATTTAACATCCTATAATACACATAGAGCTATAAAATCTCCCATAGAGAAGGCAACTTGTCTGATATCACTTAGAATCTGAGAAGCAAATTTCATTTTAGATATTTTTTTAGCTAATTTTGAAAACGAAACCTAATGATTCAAATCCTCCTAAGTGTTGAAATAAAATGTTATTTTAGTAATTCTCTGAAATATGTTCTGTCAACACAAGAAAGAGCTCCCACAAAAATTTTTTTATTTTAGCCTATCATAAACCTCGTGAACCAAAGATGCATGGAGATATGAGAACTAAAGGATGAGGAACAAATCACATTTTATTTTTCTTAAATATATTATAATCCAACTTTACTGGAAAGTTGTAATTTGTCCCTGAAAACACAAAGCATAATAGTCACATGTTAAAAAGTGCTGGGGAGGACCCTTGAGAAGTATTCTAGCTAGTTTCTGAAACAGGACTAAACCTGCTCAAATCCCAAGCGTAAAGAAATCAGGGTACAAATTTTTTATCAATTTATTCTTATAAATGTATAAAAGGGATGCCTTAAAACATCACGAAACCACTTCATGAGATTAGGTTTTGTCATAAGAAAGACTAGAAGTAGTTACTTGCTTCCTTTCAGAATTCTTCCCGTGCTTACGTTATTAAAGCTCAGAACTGCAAATACATTGCGTATACTCAAGTGTACATGAGTACATTCTAAACCAAAACTCTTCTACCAGGTGTATTTGTTAAAAATATAGTATCTGCAAAATGAAAATAAATATATTTAGAGGGCTAGTGCTTTTTGTCCTGGAAGCAAAATTATGAAGCACATGGAGAAGAAAGAAGAAATTATTCAAGAAAACCTAAGCAGGGCTGTTAAATTCCCACATTAGGGAAGGTCAAATTATACTTTCCATTAGAGCCTGTAGTCTCGACTTGTATATTTAGAGCCTGCTGAAAACAATTGTAGATTTAAAGAAAAAAACAAAGTTGGAAAATGGGGCAAATATGACAGGTACGTTTAAGCCCAATCATGTACCAACTTCTGTTTTGTAAGTATCCTTAAAACCACACACAGCCTCAAAAAAAAGTTATGTGATTCGACATGCAAGTAAAAACATGAGCAAGTCAGTCTTGAAGCAGCAGCAGGAATACTGCAGAGAATGTATTATACCAAGTACTTTATGGCCAGTACTATTTCTGGCCTTAATTTATGAGTCCACTTCCACACAGAACTGTTGTACCACCTTAAAAAGAAGGCTTTAAATTACAATATGCAGTTAGATGGAGGGAAAAAAAAAAAAGGGGGGTGTGCGTGCCAAAGCAAAGGGATTCTTATTTCAGAAACAGACCAAAAAATGCAAAGCCAACCAGACTGATCAGAGTCACCAAAAAAAAAGAAGCTGCTCCCCAAGAAGGAATGGATAAGGGCCTCTGTTGTTAGAGGATCAGATCACTTGTGCCATTTACTCATACAAACTGCCGAAGACTGACAAACAGTAGATTGGACTCCTGAACAATGAAAAGATCTAAGGACACGGATACAGTGAAGAGCAAAACAAAACATAAAACTATCATAATTTCTTGCAGGTAGTAACAAAATTTTGAGTTGATAGAGACGAACAAGCAGAAGATAATTTCTTTTCCACTGTAGATCATACTCACCAATTATGGTCTGGCAGAAGAGAAGCAGTACAGAGAAGAGGAGAAATTTAAGGAGGGAAACAGGTTCTAGTCAGTAGATTTTGACAAAAGACTGAAACAGTTATACACTCATGATTATGGATTGGCTGAATCTGAAGGAGAAAAATCTGTAGTAGACTCAAATAAGGGATCCTGAGGATTTCTTGATTCTGCTTGAAACACAAAACATTAATGTGAGTATCTGCCATACGGCTGGTGCTTTAAAACAGACACAGGTAAAATCGGAGTGGGCATAAAACTAGCTCATATTTTCTGAAACCAAATCCAGCTCAGATTACTGGCAAATAATGCAGACACCACACAGATCCCAGTAACACAAATATCAGTGTTTCAAAACCACCCTCCAGAATGTGTTCACACTGAAAAAAACCTACATGTAAATGTAACTAATGCTAGGACAACCTAATACACTATGTAATATGGTCCAGTGGAGAAATCTACACACGAATGGCATACACACCAATAATCACCTAATTAGGAAAAACCACATCTAGGAATCATATTCCTACCCTTCTTGTAATGAGGTGGGTATGAGCCACTGCATAAGATGGAGGGATGGTTAATGGATTTTGAAACCTGAAAACCAGAACGAAGCACCTCAGATTTACTAGAACACATAAAACTGAAAACACAGACTAGGCAAATACTTCTGCCTTACAGCCCATTCCCTTGATGATATTAATATCACGCAATAAAAAAAGACCTTTAGAAATACTGAAGTACATGACAGATTGAAAACAAAACAATCAAAGTTTGTGATTTTTTTTTAAATTAAAGGATAGCTTGTAATACACAACCTTCACAGTTTAGCTTTTTAAACTGTTACGTAGTTGAAGCTTGTAAAGACATTCACAACATGATTTTTTGGAATCTGGTGTTTAATGGTTTTGTTAAATACAGGAAGAACACACCCTAGTTTACTGAAGAGCTGTTCATTCGTGTCATCTAGCGTTGTACTGGATGTGACTGGCAGATGGCTCCACAGCCAGCTAGAATGGGCGAGCAGCCCTAGCAGGCTAACCTGCAAAGCTGGCTGGCATCTCTTCTGTGAAGTCCAGACTAGGGTGCCTGGAGCACTGTTGTAAAAAAAAACAAACCCCAAACCCAAAAAACAAAACCCCGCAACTTTCTCTTCAACCAAATTAATATGTGAAGTTTCCTATGCCAGTATCTATTAGATATAGAGTACAAGATAAACACGCATAAAATGTTCATCTGAATTATTTCACAGTTCAAGGAAAAGTGAAAAAGAAATTATAGTACAGTTTTTCTCTTGGTATTTTTTATATTGTATTCATCTCTGATCTAGTACTTAGTAATCTGAACTTAGCTTAGGCTTTCTTTGTATAGTTACTATCACTGTAAAAAAAGACTTTCCCTATTTCCAAGAAGCTTTTGCGAGGTACTAGGTAAATGCAGCTACAGACCTAGCCAAGTAATTAAGAGAAGCTGGTTCCAGATCCAGTAAATGCAACCTCCATTTCTACAGTCTTGTTTTAACACCATCTAGAGATTTTTTTTTTTTTTTAAAGAACTGAATAAAGTGTGTGTTTAAAGTACAGGAAGAATTCTGCTGAGGATTTTAATTAAAAAGCTATAGCCCTCCATCACTGGAAAGCCTCCCTGACATGAGTTAGAGAACAGTTAAATAAAAGGAAAATTTACATCCAAAATCTTGAAAAATCTAGGGTTACCACACTTTATGAGCCATGTCTAATTTGTATGTGGCACATCTGGTATAATAGATATGATATACAAGCAGGCAAATATTTGAAGTAATAAGTGTTTCCCAGTGTTAAAATAAACACCTCAGTACTTCAGATTTTTGCTCAGCAATTTTTTTCTCAGCGGGAGAGGAAGCAGGGAAGGAAGGGTACTTATCTACTTATCTACCGTTACACTCTACCACTTATGAATTATCACTCACTCACTGAGAGTTTTGGTTTCAAATCCAAGTAGAAAGCATTCCATTTCATTTCATTCATGTTCACAATATTTCACTGCTTAACTTGGCAAAACATCAAAATAGAAATTTTCACCCTTCTTAACCTCTCTCGTTGGCACACCAGTTTATTAAGCTAACGCTCATAGCAAATTACCATTTTCCCTCTAAACCAATATAATTCTGTTGTCATGAACACCCCGTATTACAGCTTCAGCCAACTGGAGAATATTCATTCCTTCTTCACAGGTATAGGGCTACAGTTTCTGTCCAGTTGTTCCCCACTTACTAGGGAAATATAATTTGTTAATGACTAAATATTATCTGTTCTGATGACCACTGAATGCCAAAACCTTCAAAGAGTACATTAGACAAAAAACAGGTTATCAGGCAGAATCCTAATGTTCCAATTATCTGCACTCCCAAAACCACCTGCCATACTTTCTATGTCCATGCTATGTTGAAAATAAAACCAGAAGAGTCTGGAACAGGAACATACTTTCTGCAAAGGAGCTAATGATGACCAGCAGATATTCTCCCAGACTGAGTTACGTTATAGCCAACATGTATCAACTGCTTATTGATCGACCTGGACTTCATAAAAAAGAAATCTTCAATTTTATGCCAAGTTTACTTATTCTTCCTTTTGCCTTACACCCTCTTCCCAAAAATCTGACTGTCTTGTGCCTAAAATCTTCAGAGCAAATGGTTTCTCTGTTCTCTTTACTAGCTGGTTTCCACAGAGTTCTGCACTGAATTTTCTGGTGAGTCTTGCACAGTAGTATCATTTAGTGTTAAATGTACAATGTGTTACACCTATTCTTGCAGATATCCCAAAAAAGACATTTATGCCTTCTCTTCTTGTCTACTCCTATTTCTGCATAGAACACTGGGGGGAAAAAATGCTATTTCTGCAACTCACATCTGAAAACAGTTCAATTTTAAGAGTTCATTCTTTCAATTTACCTTTTTTGAAGTATTTATGGTGTTAGTTAAAGCGGAATTCTGCTGGATTTCCTACTTGATACTACTGTTTAGTCATACTGTGAAAACAATCAGAAGTTTTAATCTATTTTCTAGTGTAAAAAATGTCTTAACTGGTTTTAGGAAGAAAAAGCAGATGAAAAATAACAGAGAAGGTAGAGAAGGCAGCATGCAAATTCCTGATGACACACGTCAGAAGTACATGTAATTTATACTTTTCAAATCAGCTGACAGAGAAAAAAGGGAAGGGGAGATTTAGATTACTCATTCTTTATAAAGTATTTAATCATTAAAACTTGCTTGTTCCAAACTGTGTTCAGAACTGCAGGATTTAAAGAAAACCAATGAAGAGTTTTAAGACAACAAAGTATAGGAAAAGCTAAATTCAGTACAGTTCACCAAAGCAAGAGTTTTTTCCCAGCATATACCAGGTCAAGATCTGAGTTCCTAACTGAAATAAGATTGATTTCTCCTAATTTTTTTAAACCTATCAGTCAGCAACTTTCAGAATTATTTTGATATGAAATTACATTTTTAAAAAAATAGAAGACACAAGTTCTGCGATTTTTGGTTTTAATAATTGGTACTAATTAACTGTAGTAACAGTAAGTTATATATTATCCATCTCAAATGTAAATCGAACCAAAAACCAAAAAAAAAGGAAATAAAAATTACTGATAACAGGAAAATACTGGAAATGTGCAAGGAAACTACTGGGAGTAGAAATTAATATCATATAAGCAGAAATCGTCTTTCTATTGTCCCCAAAATATAAGCATGAATTGTCTGTAACAGAGATTAAGAAATAGAATAAATTTGCCTAGAAGATACTGATATGTTTTGAATACCTAAAATTATAACTGCTTAGATAAATTACTAAATCAAATTAAGACCATTTTATAATACCATTATGTTGCTGTGAAGGCCATGTTTGGCTGTTAAGCAACATAATTTCTCATCTTGCTTTGTCAGAAGGGTTAAAAAACTGCTTAGGAACATGGCATGCAGTGAAATACCTATGGCAATATCTTCTGTAATAAATTTCTAGCTCTGTGGCTACAGCATGTGGCTCTGTGGAAATCTGAGTTAATCAAACTTCAATTCCTAGGGACAAGATTAGCATAGCCAGTTAAATCCACTGCAAAGGTGATATTCTGTGCCTGAACGTAGTTTTCTAGCTGAATGTTTCCATACAGCAGGCATTTCAACTGGCTACATCAAGAATCTAATTGCCAATACTTTTTAAAAGCAAGAAGCCTCTTGGGATAAGAATTCTTTCCTACTTGAGGCTTTATAGCACGCTGGTACCGTGGCACGCAAGTGCATCTTCTGTCTATTTTTTCTGTCAGCACATTGTCAGTATTCTGATGGAAAAAACATGCCCCAGGAGAAGAAATCTGCATTTAGTTCCATAGAAAACCACGTAAATGTAACAACTGAATGGCAGCAGAATGGTGCTGCTAAGACAGAAATAAAATTATAGGCAAACAGGCTGGAGACACAGTGCTCTACTGACTTTCCAAAACCTTCCCATTAAAAATTCTGTTATGCCTGGCTACCACAAGAAATATCCAAGCCACTCACAGCTACTTTTCAAAAACCTTGGCAGTAGGTGATTATTTCACTTTTTTCAAATGGACAGATAAATTGTAATGAAAAATATTAAACATCACACGAGCATCGATCCTTGCTAACCTGACGTGGTCTACTAACTTAAAATTATTCTCTATCACATGAATTCTACATGACACCAACTACCACATAAGATTTTAAACATGCATTAAAGCAGGCGGCCACCAGCAATTCCTTTTAAATCTCACATCTGGTACCATATTCCATATGAAGTATATACATTACCTTTTGTTAATAAATCAAGCCATGAGTGAGAACTCTCTATTTAATTTCTAGTCTTGAAACTCACAAGCTGTAAAACAATATTCTTTTTTTTTTCCTGCATCTGTGGACAGTATTTTAAACTATCTTCTTTCAGGGAAGCCTGACAGATGGCTTATTGAGATCATATAAGCTTTCTTCTCTATTACTTCATAAATGTATGATCTTGACAAAACTTCTGTTTCAGAAGGCAGTAGCACAAACAGCTTATTGCAGGAAAAAGATCAAAAAACCACTAAGAAAATAGAAAAAAATTCTCTTTCTCCTAGGGCTGGGATGAGCATCTATATTCAACAAGGGAAGAAAATGTTTTTTAGTACAAAATGAGTACTTCATCAGAGAGTAATACCCAATGCCAGTAATAAACAGTTCTAAAATGGCTTGTAAGCCTGTTGGATACCCCTGACACCTGCACTTACACCAGTACATTAAACAACTACTTGTTCTGAAGGCATCAAGTCCTGGTTTACTCCAGTGAAGAGTGAAATAGTACTTTTAGCCACTCAAGCATTATCTGCATGTTATTCCTCCAGTGTTCATAAATCTCAGTTTCACTGCAACAGTCATATTGTGCAATACACCTCCTTAAAAGGAAGCTGGTTCTGTAACAACTGGTTTGCAAGACCAAATTAGTTTCTCCTTTAGCCATGAGAAAATCAAGTCTTACATTTAAACAAAGCAACTGATTATATGGGTGAAATGTTTTAGCTGAAAGATGACGCAGAGGTATAAAAAACCATTGTTCTCTTTCACTAAGCCCACAGCCCATCGAAGTCTACCAATAAGTTTTAAGGACTTAGAAATGGGCGAATGAAATTCCATTTTGAAATTTTAACTGCCTATCCAAGATTTGAATAAAGGTAGTAAATTAATGGATGGGAAGCATTACAGCCAGGCGGAATGAATTCTGAAGCTTTTCTACTGCCATGTAACATGCAATTACACGATATCCAAAAAGTACGACGTAGTATGTTGTAAACCACATTTTTAAAAGCATGACATATAAGCAATTTGTGGGATTCTGATTAGATATTAAAAAATTATTATGATGGTAGTAAAGATTGAAAGGATGACTAAAAATAAACAAGCAAAGCAGAACATCAAAATTTGCAGATTCAGTTATGACTGTAAGCAATATTATTATTTAGCCTCAACAAAATAAAGTGCTCTGCTTTCCTCATACTCCCCAGTTTTCAAACAAAAAAATTAGAAATGGAACCAGCACATGCCTAAGTGGAGTTATTACTAGCCTTCATGACTTCAGAAGAAATCAAACCCGAACATTATGTAAATTGTCTTTCAGGAGACAATTTGCCATTTGAACAAGGGAGTATTGGGCTTTTGATCAGTAATTGGTTTGCTAAGCACTCTGACAACATGTAGATTTTTCCCCAATTAATACCGCAATCTTCTTACATCCCACTTACTTTACCTTACGCTTAACATATTTGCTAAAGAAATATTCAGTAAATACCAATAAGATTTGTTCCCCTGAATGCCATATTTTTATTTCCTCTTTACTATGTCTCAGCCTCCATCTCCCTACTTTTTTTTCTCCTCTTGTTTTCTCTTCAGTATGCCTCTTCATCTGTGAATGGACAGACTGATGATCCATTCAAACACAGATCAAATAAAAAATGTCTATAGGATGGTTTATAGTTGTATTCCGCAACTGTGTAATGTAATCTGCCATTAAAGTTTTGTGTTTGCAAAGAATCCTTTAAAATACTTTTGGTCTTTTTATGTAAGATAATATCATCAGTAAAAATAATGTCACAGTTCAGGTTTACAAAAAACATTTGGAAGTTCATCCATGTTTAACAGTTAAACAACAAGAACAATGCCAGTAAATTCTTTTGAGAGCAACATGAGGTACAGCATTTTATAGCAATCCTGGGGATCACAAAACTGCAGTGGGGGAACCTCGCTTTTTATACACACCATTCTACAGGCCATGACATTTTAGGCTCAATGATATGAGGTGTGATAAATGTAAGCCTTCGTTTGAATACAAACAGATTCTTAAAATATTTTAACTAGGAGTGTAAGTGAAAATAAATTAGGCCAGTGGGATTTAGGTAAAGAATTCAGATTCTGTGTGATTTTCTTAGTTTACTGCTTAAGGTAGAAATCACACAAGCTTTGAAAGTTTTTGGCCCTGGAAACAATTAGGGAATTATTCTGAAATCAAATCACTATATTCTGACTGGCAGCATAAGAACAAACAAAAATCTGTACTTATTCTTAACAACACCAGAACAGGTGCCATCCAAACGTCCCTCAACAGCCTTGTCCTGAGTTTCTTATCTCCTGCCTTAGCTCCCATACTGTTGTAAATCCAACCTCTTTTTCTTCTTTTTTTCCTAACAAGGGCAAAGAGATGGAGATGTGCAAAATGGAAACTGAAAGGCATGATCTAATGTCGAGTTTCTAAGAAATATGATTACGCCCTTCTCCCTGTGTAGCCAGAATGAGAAACTGGCATCCCCAGAGAATAATTCAGGCTTTGTGCAACTCACTTAGTTGTAGTTCAGTATTCAGATCTTTATTGTAGTTAAAAATAAAAGTAGTTAAAGTCAAAACCTAGCACACAGCATGTTTGTCTCCACAGCTGACAACAGTGATTCTTCCTATCAGCTTCCTAAAGTGACCAGACAAAAATTACTCTGTAGCTGTAATTCTAAGGCAGAGGTTATCCCTACATATCACCTAAAGTGAGTGTAACAGCCAGAGAAGTTGCCAAAGCAACACATCCTCAGCTCCGCTTCTCCAGAATTCCAATTTTCTGGAAAAAAACAGGGAGTCTGTTTGGAACTTGGATGTGCTGAATAACTCCAGCACGTCTCCTTCGGGAGTCAAGTGTAAGAAACATGTGCAGTGCCCAGCCAAGTGCATTCCTTACTAGCTCCTGAACAGGGGCTTCCTCAGCCACACGTAACGTAGAGAACACATTAAACAAACACATTAACAAGCCATTTAGATACCTAACTGCTATTCTCTTTTACTTGAACACAACATCTTCAATTTGTTCTTTTACTAGTCTGATGATTATAACAATTACAATAAAAAGCTATGGAGGAGAAATGTAGATCCATGATTTGTCTAAGCCCCGAGCTTCTCAACAAGGTTAATTAGGGAGGTGGGGAGGTTGTTTCATTGGACCACATTATCAACATAACTGGTCTTGCTATGTCTTCCCCTCCTCTTTTTAAGTCAATGCGTCATGTTCTACTGACTTATGCCTGTTCTTGAGTTTTTTAACTTATTACTACGAGCACATGACTTCATTAGAGGCTATATTCTGATCTGAGCTCAGTCCGGTGGCAATAAGGTGGCAGGCTTCCCAGTGCACAGAAAGCTATTCGATAGCCCTACCTAACACGTGTTCACACTGACACTACCGAACTGACACAGTGTTTTGCACCATATTTAATATGCTACAAAACGATGTTTGAAAAAGTATGAAAGTCTCTTTCTCAATGAGGTGCAAACATTAATCTATAAGTCTTCTGGGTGGTTTAAGCTTAAGCAACATTTCTTTTTGCTAAATAAATATTAAAATTCAAAGGCACAATTGACAGTCACAGAGTTAGCAAACAAATAGAAATAATATAAATGTAACATGTAATTAATATAACAATATTTTTATACTGACACGATATATTGTATTCTATTATATACATTATATACTTTTTCAAATTAATCCTCCTCTTAAAAAAAAACGCTATGAGTTATAACTTTAGCATTCCATTTTTTCATCTTAATACAAAAAGTCTGTTTTAAAATGTGTGCATGAAAACGGCACTGTGTAAAACAAAACAGTAAAATGTTATTGAAACCCTTCCATTTCCATTCTTTAGCTCTCATTTTAACTGTGCAGTCTTACGGGGTTTCCTCTCATATTTAACGAATGATGAGTCCTCCAAGGCTACATGTGTATTCACACGACAATGCGAATTGTTCAGGAACTTCCAGCAGCAGGGTAATACAATACACTGTAAGAGTTCAATGTGGGTTAATTGCTCTGCAAAACGGGTATCTTTTTTTTATGACTCAATCCCCTTTGGGAATGCCAAACCTCCCCCTGCACTGACAGAAACCGTGCAAGCGGGGGGCCCACTTCATTAACAGGAAGAAAATCTACTAATTTTACATAACAAAAAAATAAAGAGGAACATATTTTGCCTTCAGTTCCATGAAAAATCAGACACACAAGGTGCGTGACAGGAAAATAGGGACCTAATTGTTTAGCGCCCTCAAGAACTGTTCACAACAGGTGGAAAGAAAGGCACGGAAAATTGACGCAAAGGAGATGACAAATCCTAATACAGAAATCCTTCAGCAAGCATGTAATGAAAAATGGTATTGCAGAGAAGAGTCTGGGAATGGCACAGAACCAAATCAGTGCCAAAAACTTCCGAATTCCTCCCCTTCTACAGGCGAGGAAGGGAACAGACTCTTGGCTGTATTACAAAAATTCCTGCATGATCTTTTGTTATCAGGCTGAAGGACAGCTTTCTCTAACACTGGATGATGCAAAACACTACCAGTAAGTGAATGAAAGAATAAAGTATGAAATATTATAAATTTAAAACTAAATTAGCAAAAATAAGTGTTGAAATTTGATTTTATTTAAGGAAACAAACATATTCTGTTATTTGAGCTAATCTTTAACACCAAAGGAAGGCAGGAAATATTGAATATAAAGAAAACCCTTGAGGGAAAAAAGCATGGAAGTATCTATTCCAATGCACTACCTTTCTTCTTTTGAGAATAAAAAGCCCTTCAACCCTATAAATACAAAAAATAGAAGTTTAAAAGTTAGTAACCTCAATGATGTAAAGAACAAAGGAAGATGGTACTATATCAAGGCTAAGTGAGAGGTATGTAGATTAAAAGCATAAAATGCCTTAAAGAGCAGGTCTGCTGCCACTAGTATCTACCTTTAGTTTGGAGGCTAGACATTCAGCAAGCAAAGCATTCTTACCTCACACTACAGTTTAACAGACAAAACCAAGGGATCTAAGCTTTTAAAAGCAATATGAACTACAGTGAGAGCTCTCTGCACAAAGTACTCATTATCCAAACTCGTAAAATATTTTTGGTTATGTATCTATAGAAAAGGTTATGTATAAAATGTATACACCACTGAAATGCAACTGACCAACTTATCAGCACACATTTTTAAAACATCCAACAGTAATGCCTATTTCCTGAGAGAAATGCATCCTTCCTGCCCACCATGGTATTTTCCAGCTCTCCAAGGAGAGTGTGTAGTGGGTTAATTTTTACAAACTGTTAATGCTGGTGATAAAATGTTTATTTATAGCAGACTATTAATGTACTAGGATAGTCTCACCATGCTAAAAGACAAAGATTACTCTTTGAACGCTTGGTACTCCAACAGCCCATACATCTTCAAAAGATTAAACCACAAGGCCAGTGACGCAGCTTGCAGTGGGGTTTGACTATTACAGCAAAACGGCTTCTTCAACCCACCTGAGCCTAGATTATGAGACACAGCTAGCTAAAATAATATTAAAAGCAGCAAACAATTTTCATAGCTTTTAAGAAAGTGGTCAATCAAGTTGAGCCAACACTTGTAACAAGAATGATTCTGGCTTGTAGTTACAGTCCTAGTAGACTTCTGAGGCAAGTATCTGAGAGGGAAGGCTTTAAACAGATAAGCCTGATGATGGGATGAAAACAAGCTCTGTGACTGTATGGCATATTTTGCAAAGGCTATGTTAATGCCAAGCTTCTTTCTTCAAAACACATTTCAACCCATTCCCCACAATTTATCTGATTTTGTTTTTTAAAAATATGGCTTAAACTGAGAATCAGCGAGATCAGCGAGGTGCACGGACTGACTGAACATGAGGCCACTGTGTTTACATAGAGTAAAACATCACAAGGATTTTTGGGGAAAAAAAATCACTAAGTACGAAATAGAGTTTGTCAATCTCAACTTGTTTGCTTGTGCCTCTGTAGTGCCATTCCAGTCTCCTTCAACTATATGCTATTCTTACTTTTCACTACCTCATACCTGCATTAGCAGCACACATATTTGAATACAACAAAACAAGTGTTTTAAAATAAAATGAATCCTAATGCTCGCTTTCCAAAATTAAAGCTGTAGTACCATTTTTAAAAATTTAACAATATGAATCTTGAAAAGCATAAAGAAAAACTAAAAGGGCACCAACACTGTAAAGGATTTTCTTTTCCAAAGTTTCTAACTGTTTGGAAATTGTTTATTCTAAGCTGACATTTTATTTAAATATCCTTTTCAGCAATTACGAAAGCAACTTCGCCCCACATTTCATTTCCACTAAAATTCACCATTTTTGTGTCAAACTCTTCCTAACAACAGTACTTTGAGTGTCTTAAATATTGGGGGAAAGGGATCCACAATGGCATTTCATATAGAATATATGACATGCTGGCTTAATC
The DNA here is from genome assembly GCF_949628215.1 of Phalacrocorax aristotelis. Classification (NCBI taxonomy): domain Eukaryota; kingdom Metazoa; phylum Chordata; class Aves; order Suliformes; family Phalacrocoracidae; genus Phalacrocorax; species Phalacrocorax aristotelis. The sequence continues at coordinate 101,149,677 of NC_134276.1, read as the reverse complement.
ATGTATAAATCAAATCTTCTGCCAACTAAAACATTAAATCAGGATATAAGGTGCCAGTAAAGAATAAAACTGAAATATATATCTAATTATTTTTTATTTTTAATGAAATGCTTGTGAAACCATTCCAGCCAATTACAGTGTGCTAGAAATATGTCTTTATCAATCTCACATCTGTGAGTCTAATAAGTATATCTCTACAAGGTAACACTTGTATCACTATACCAGATGCATCCTCAAAAATAATGGTTTCATCTTAAATCATGCAATCCCAGACATGCTCTGAGGAGAGAGGCAGAGAAAGTGGAACTGCTTCTGGCAAGGTTAACCTGTTCAGGTGACATTAGGATAAATATCTTTGAAGACAAAGTTTCTGAAATGAAACTTACAGAATGTCCTTTTAGAGAAAAACAAGGGAGCTTCTAATCTTTGGTAAGGATTTTACATTTTAGTTTAAGAAATAAAAATGGCAATGTTTTTAAAAATAGTCTCAAATGTTTCAAATAAAGCTTTTAACATGAAATCATAAAAGCACTATTGAGCATTTAAAACTATATGACATTTAAACAAGACTTTATTTCACAATTAGATTAATGCCATTTAATTTTAGACACCTACAGGTGAATTCACACATTGTTTGTTACCTTAGGACACATAAATGTATGCATGTATGTTAATATCACGCATAATAACAGTGTGTATATTACTACACAAACCACCAAGACCTGCCATCTGGAGAGCTAATGAACAATCAAGGGATCCCAAATTAAAGTACAGAATTTTGCCTTAGAATCTTTAGGACAACACTGTCAAGTTCAATCTATTCACTTAGCCTCCAGAATCAATTTTTCAAACTTTATGACAGGTCTAATAGTTTCCACCTGTTTCTCTTGCTTGACTTTTGACTGGCATGTTACCAGCCAGGGTGGAAATGCAGACAAAGACCCCTATTAGGCTCCGGCTGTTTCTCTACTGTGAGGTCGCTCAGCCATTAAATTAGTTCCAGCCCACTTTCTCCTTCCACGTCTTAATTTTTGGGGGGTATGAAGGTTTGGGGAGTGGAAAGGAAGAGAGACAGAAGTTTGACATTCGGTTGGTGGGAAAGGTATAAGAAAATCTGAAGTCATGCAAGTTAAATGCTACATTTAATTTACTAACTGAATAATTTACTAACTAAATTTACTACTAATCACACTAATTAAGTTCTTGAGGTGTCTGTATCATATTTTCAATCATCGCAAACGTGGTAAAATTTGAGCGACCTAAGAAAGTCTATCATGTAACATGTGCAATATATGATTATATAAACATGGAATGGCAATTTTTTTCTGGGAATCACAGATGATCAATAGGCACATTTTTTGTTTAAGCAAAGAAACTCTTTTTTCCTGAGGTATATTTTCCTGTCATTCAGAATTGCCAATTAGAAAAAAGTGACATACACATAGCCTAATGAATTTCTATTGGTTCATTTGGAAATACCTTAAAAACTTGACAACCTTTTTCTTCAGTAAAAATTACCTAATAGGTATTTGCATTAATTTCTAGTGATTTATGAACTATTATCAACTGTGAAGTCTTAAGGTACTTTGCTGAATTGCAAATCACGTGGACTACATTATTCTGTTATCCATGACAACAAAGTATTTAGAATAATATCAACCATAATACTTAAGACAAAGATTTTAAATTATTAAAACAAAAAAAAAATGTATCCTGCAAGATAAATTTAATTGTTCAAATTATAATCTGACTAGGATCATCTTCCCTGTATAAGCTACTTAGAGCCAGGGCTTCCAGTTTCCATTTTACCTGAAAACTGACTACTCGAGCTGCACCATGATGGGGAAAATCTTGAAAACCTACATCTGTAAAGAATTCGTTACATTTGGGCTATTTAATGTAAAAAAGCAACCTGGGTGCTGACCACTCTGCTGGTACAGCACTTTAAAGAGGGTAAAGGTTCCACCATCACTGAAAAACCAAGACCATTTCTCTTAGCTCCCTTGCCTTTCTTGCTAATATAATCATATATATATTGGCCAGACATGATTCTATTTAGCTTGTGATATCTAAATAAATTCACAAAACTCTTGAATTATATACTTCATCTTACTGATATGTGTGAGTAATGTTACTGAGAACCACCACCAAAAACAACTGTCAGAGAAGAAAGGTCTTGACCTATTAAATTATCACTTTGTCAGTTTCTTCACAGTACTTCTGCTTTCCATCTAATGGGCTGAACATGCTGGCTGAACATGCTGTGAATACTAAAAATTAAGAAGCAAATGCTACAAATGCTTCTATAACTCTTTTCTTCGTGGCCGCTTATTGAACTAGCATGTCTGCCTATGTCCAAAAGCCATTGCAAAATCAGTTGCAGGACGAGGATGTAGATCTGAGGGAAGAGGAGTGGCAGAATTAAATAGCAACTTTTTTTTTAATGTGTGTGCACAGAAGTACATATGCACACACAGACAACAGTTTGGAATTGAAAGAAATTTGTATTTGATTCCAATCAAATGTTGATCCAACTGACTCTAAGTTGCAGTATTTTGGCACAAACCACCATTTGTAAATTCTACCACAGTGTCAACTGTAAGACTACAAAATGATTTACTTTAATACTGTTACAATACATCCTCATTCACAGATTTTGTGCGCATATATTCTAAAAGAAATCACCTTTACTACTTGCAAGAAGGCATATTCTGTAAATTATATCGGTCTCACAATTCAGGCTCTCTAGCTGATAACTAAAGCTATTATTGCTTGTTAGCTAATCAGTTAAAATAACATTCAAGCTGATTTAAGTGACGATGTTGATTAAAAAAAATCCAAACCAAAATTCCTGAGGTTATTTTCAACAGTAAAATTCATCTGCAATTTCTGCAGATAAATTAAGACTGATAGTCAAAAGTAGCTGTCAAGAAAAGTTATAGCTGCAGGTAGAAACACACATAGAAAAATCTGTCCTGAAGAGCAACTTCCCAAAGACAGTTTTTTCCATCAGACTACTTCATGAAACATAACAGTATAGTCTTTGTACATAGACTCCAACCTAAGATTTAGTAACTGTGATTTTCATATCGCTTAATCCCATTCAAAACCCTAACGAACTACCTTCTCAAAGGTATCTCACAACTCATTCACAAGGGTCATCTATGTGATGATGAAAGAATGTCTAGTGTAACACTACCTGACTTTTAAAAAACCCCAACAAACCACTAAGGAGCTTTTTAGTGAAATATTCAGTAAAAGGAATGAGAGAAAACAGTAATGCTAAAATTAAGGCCACAACCTACTTGGTATCACTTTTGTCAAATACCTTGTAGTAGATAATGCACATAATCTCCTAAATATGTGCATTTAATACCTTAAACTTTCCTATGGTGATGTTCATGCTTTCAAGAGGAATAATGATTAAACTCCACTGCCAAGTAAAAAGTTGTCACACGCAGATTTTCCCTTTATGGTTTTTATACATTATCAATTAATAATCTATGAACACAGAGATGTCTCTTCTGTGTCCTATCTAGAAGATAATCAGGGGTGGGTTTTTTTGTTTTGTTTTGTTTTTTTACTTTGGCTTGCTTGTAGGCAACAAATAAACCAAAGAGAAAAAAGTTAAAAAGCTTCTTTCTGAACATTGTTTGTTACTACAATTGTGAATTCCAGATCAGAAATCTTTTTCGGTATGGTCAGATCATTATCTTACCCATCTAGAAGATTCATTGTTGTTGTGGTAACTTCAGTAAAAAGAAGTATCTTTCCAAGCTTCTTTGTTTCAAGATTCTGTTGATATGTCTTCAGGCTGAAATGTTCTGATGAGAAGCTTCCCATCTCAGTGATGACTTGCATGAGAGATGGAGTTATCTCCATTTTTGATTCACAGGATGAAACAAATTTAAGAGACACCTTGCTGGATGTTCTTAATCCTTCAGCATCTACATTTCCCTCAAGCCATTTCAGAAAAGCAAGATGGATTTCCTGTGGGCAAGGGAAATAAAATAAGGCATAGAAATACAGACCACTACATGTGAAGACATACATACATTCTTCCGAGAACATTTTCACTCAAGCAGTCATCTTCTATTTCAAAATAAGAAAATTAACTCAATTTCCTCTTCAAAGATCAACTTCTGCTGCTTGTTCTAGTCCAGTCTGGCCTGACTACTTGGCACTCTTTTCCTAGACTTAAGACCATGCTACTTTGCAGATTAATTAGGCTTAATCTTTCCCTGTAACAGGGTTTGTAGTGGTTCTGCTAGATACTAAAGCATGGAGTGCACACATTCATCCGTATTATGCAGGTTTTTCAACATGCTACATTTCTTTGCTGGAAGCCCTTTAGTCCATTGCTAAGACTCGATCTGAAGGATAAAGCAGCAGCTAAGAAAAACATTTACTAATTTATCAGCAGAATAACTGCTAAAATGGCTCATACCTTCAGCTAACGGAAGCTTCGCTACTATTACTTTAAATATAGATGAAAGTGGCTGTTCAATAGCTAGCTAAAGGAGAAGCATCTATCTCAAGAATGCACACAACTAAGAAAATTCTACTACCAGTGTATGAAATGCAGTTGTGTGTATGCTGTTGTCCTTGTGGTAGCTGTGCCATTGGCTTGGACACATTTCTGTGCAAAATATTTAAATGTGAAATATGCATGTACATACACATAAAATTTTATATCTCTACACATCAAAAGTTTAATTTTTCTCTCCTTTATTTTAGGTTATTTAGAAATACATTTTTTGAATATGAAATGAAGAGATGAATTACTGGGATTTTTACCTGTCTGGTGACACCCTGAAACAACTGTTAGACATTCATAAAACTCTTTCTGGAAATATCTATTTTGAGAGATTTAATAGGAAACATTTGCCATGTCTTTAGAAACAGTAAGTTAACAGCCCACAAACACAGATGCTGGGATTTCTTTTTGCTAAGCGTGTAGCTTAGATTTCGAAGATTGCTCCTTCTAGAGACAAAGTGGTCTTTTATATATGATAGATGATATACGAAACCACAAAAATTGTGTATTCTATTTTACTGAAAATAATGTACTAGTGATTCTTGCCCTCAAATTTTTAAGAGGAAAACATTTGACTTTTGAATAAAAAACTTCTAACCAAATATATGCCTTTCCTTCCCATTACTGCCATATCTGGGAAACAGAATACAAGTGTTTCCTACCTGAGTGCTGAAGACAGGACTAAGCTCTCTTACCCTTGAACAAGATGTCCCTGAGCTCCAGCCCAACTCTTTAAAACCCACAAACTGCAATTAAGAGCAAACTTCCTATAGTTATCCATTCAACGAATTACTCCAATTTTCCAAATCCTATTGTTAAATCTTAAGAAGGAATGAGAAAAGTGGCCCTGTTCCTAACACCTCTCCATAGATTTTTCCATCCTCAGAAACTAAACATTAACAAGTTTCATACGGACACTGCTTCTTGTGTGACGTTCTTTGTATGCTGAATGTTAGCAGACTTACTGGTTTGCAGCCCTGTAGTATGCGTAGCAGAGCATAACACAAAGAAAGGAACAGCCTGTTTCTAAATGCAACCAGGCACTAGTTTCTAAGCCCCAGGACGATCTAAGGGTGACTCAGTAGCTAAATTTTAGTTACAGAGAAATTACTTCTCATTACTTGGTTTTCTAAAGCTCCATCTGAACTCTTTCCATGTAGCTTCTTGGATAAAATATGCTTTAAATATTTTCTTCCCCTTTTTTTTTTTTTTTTGCATGTGCATCATAAATGATGATGTGGCATGAAAGATTTTATGAGCATTTCTTTGACTTGATCTGCATGAAGCACTTGTAGCTTCACTTAGTGTAAAATCATAGCTTTGACAGACTGCTGCTGAATTCTTTACACACTATCCTACTTGTTTTACACACACACAGAGTAACTTATTAGCTGTAACTGATATTTAGAAAAATTACAGCTTTCATTCTTGTGAGGGCATATATGGAAACTGTGCTTAAGCAGAAAGTGCATTTTCCTTCTGCTTTCCAAACACAGAAATTCACACAGAATAACTGAGCATGCAAGTCCTAAACACAAAAAATAATTCTAACTCACATAAGGACAGATTTACAGAAACAGACATTAAGTTAAAAAATAAAGATGCTTAAAGTATTATTACATATATTATTACATTCTAAGCAAACAATGAAAGTGCTCGATACTACGCATCAGAAAGCCTGGTATACTTTTGCCACAGCATACTTTCTGAAAAGACTGAAATAGCGTATATTTATGGGTGATGTTACATTATTACAAATACGCCACACAATTCCTACCATTTACCCTCTTGAGTATATTCTTTCAGGTGATTTTTTTCCCCACAGATTTTAGGTTTACTTCTTGATTTAATTTTCTTGTTTCTAATGCATACTGAACCATTTAAGAATTGTTACATGTGTGTAATTACGAAGCTAATTTTTCCCATAACGTACACACATTTACTGAGCTGATCAAAAATATAAACATGAGTAATACATAATCAAAAACAGCATTGGATTTTTAAAAATTCCTAAAAAATGCTTTTACATTTTTAACACAGCAAAGTTTCAAGTGCTGTCAATGTACACACTAGAAAAATTAATTTTCACTGTAAGAACTTTGTTAACACAAAGTTACAGAAACATGGATATTGAACCAATGCATTTAGGTCCCCACAATTATACTGGCACACACAGAAGTATATTTTTGTGTAACAAAATAAACATACTGTATTGGGTCTGGCTGAAATTGAGTTAATTTTCCCCATAGCAGCCCTCATAGTGCTGTGCTTTGTATTGGTAGCTAAAAAGGTGTTGAGAACACACCAGTGTTTTGGCTACTGTCAAGCAGTGCTCGCACAGCATCAAGACTGTCTCGCCAATATTCCCCCCTCACCAGTAGGCTGGGGGTGGGCAAGATCTTGGGAGGGGACACAGCCAGGAGAGCTGACCCAAACTGACCAAAGGGATATTCCATACCATGTGACATCTGTTCAGCAACAAAAGGTGGGAGAAAGAAGGAGGAGGGGCAGCATTTGTTATTACGACATTTGTCTTCTGGAGCAACTGCTATGTATACTGATGCCCTACTTCCTGGGATGTGGCTGGACATCGCCTGCTGATGGGAAGTAGAGAATAAACCTTTTGTTTTCCTTTGCTTCCATGTGTGGCCTTTGCTTTTGCTTTATTAAACTGCCTTTATCTTGACCCACCAGGTTTTTTTCCATCTTATTTTCTCCCCCTCCCCATCCTGCTGAGGAGAGGAGTGGTAGAGCGGCTTGGGGGGCAACTGGCATCCAGCCAAGGTCAACCCACCACACATATACAAGAAGTCAGGGTTCACCTCTGCTTCAACTCTATTCAAAAGGAATATAATCACGTCAGAACCTCAGCTGTGCAGTTTGTTGCCAAGTTCAGGATTCAGCTTTGAATTCAAAACCTATCCCCAGCTGCGTCCGCCGTTCTGCAGCAACCTCTGGTGGCCATTTAAATGAAAACTGTTGGTTCAGGAACTGTCTGGCCTTCCACACCTCTGGGACCAGATCAGGTGTGTCAAGCAAGGCACCCAACACAAGGTAAGGGAATACCCAAATTCCTGGCCACTGCTTACCCTGATCATCATCAGAATCCTAAGACATGCAGGTACAAGCTTTAAATGAGTATGCAATCAAAAAAGCTGTAGCTGTTACATATTCAGGCACCGACAACAATATCTGTAGCTACTTACATATACAATCATACTAAAATCTGTATTATACGTATTATTAGTAACATACTTTGTAAAGATAATAACTACACTTCTTTTAGGGTGGCACAAATGTATTCTGAAATGGTTATTCATCATTACCACACCAGTTTTGCATAGGAGAACTGAAGTCAAGTCAAATTTAATTTCCTATAAAACTGTTCATTCTTCAAATCACATTTTAGATGTACATTCTCTAAAGCAAAGATATTGCCTTCTTTCTTAAAGAAAGAATTAAAGTTGATGTGTCAACCAAACAACTTGGAGACAAGAGAGCTAATCAGCTTTTCACAGTTAAAATAATCAACTAAAAATTTAGTATTTATAGTGAGAAAATTTTTCTACCCATATTTTAAATGGTAAAGCAAAATATATTTTCAATGCATTGTAAAAACCAATTAACAATAGGAAAGCACTGTACCAAGAGAAACTACCCACCACTTCTCACTAACAAATTCTCCCTCAGCACTCCAAAGCACAACTTAAAACCTCCCGGACAGAAGCATGGAGAAATATGAAATTTTGAAGCAGTGACAGCCTCACTGATCCGGTGTGCAGGGACAAAGACATCTACCAGCAGAATTCTGACTGTCAGACTGAAGGTGTCACTAAATGAAAAGTTGTTTTGAGCAGGTAGGGAGATATAGTGGATGTTAATTCACAAAATTCAAAGAAATAGGGAGTTAAGCTACTGCATACTACATACTCTCAGCTCCTCCACTGATCAGCACAAAGGTTTATTAGGGGTCACTGTATCGAGGATTGGCGGTCTGACCGTGCAAGTTGTTGAATAAAAGCTTAAATGGTAATTGTAATATAAAGAAGGAAGAGTAAAAGCTGTATTTTTTGTGATTTAACATCTGTTTTCTATGATTTTAAGAGTTTGGTCAGGTGAGTGAAGAAGTTTTCTTTAGCTTTTAAAATTCTTTTTATTTTCATAATCATTACTTTCACTTTTTCTTAATGCTTACTTAGCCATTGAGATTGAACAAAAAGGAGAAAAGAGGGAGACATAAGAGACAAAAACCAGCTGCATACAGGCCCTTCTCTGTTGTAGTATAAAATATCAGAAAATTACAGCTCCTGATGGAGAAGATTTTATTTGCACCTGGGCTCTATCAACCAATGAGACTTACACACAAAGCACATAAACTCTCAGCTATAATGGCTCAAAATAATCCCAAATCCAAGACTCTAGTCTTACATTCCATTTTTTTATATAAATATAATTTTGATGTATTTTCTTATTTTTATATGTATGCTCGTATACACACTCAGATACATGCAAGTATCTCTCATTAGGCATATTTGGGAGCTGCTCTTTTCTACCAAACTCTGTGACGATAGATCGTCGTATCAATGGAATTCTTTGTTAAGACAAAAATCAGTCACAGCCTAAATTAATTTGGTTTCTATTAAAAACGTGGAGGTGAAACTAAATAAAAGCTAAAAATATAATGCCATAAAACAAACAAACATTACACATCAGTCAGCTCCTTTCTTGGGAGGAAAAGTGAGACAATTAACTATCGATGCTCTAACCAATGACTCAATATTGTGACTATAATATAACACTTTATTTTGGCTGTTGCTTGTTGAGTAAGTGAGGCCAAGCATTCATTTTCTGGATACATAGCTAGAATACAATTTAACGTTTTTTCTCCTTTGCATGAAATGTAGTAATTTTCAATGAATTACCTCTGTTTTGCTTCACTGTACTTTAAAAAAGTTTGCATTTGATGTATTGATTCATATATTATCAGTTGATGCACTGATTAAATCACATATGCATATATGTTTGTTAAGTGCAAACAAGTGAAGATTACAGAGGCATAAAGTACCAATCTTTTAGAGGAACACATGAATAGCCCATTTGGAGCATAACCATGTTTATAGACATCATACCTTCAATATGGCTAACCTGCTTTTTTTCCTGAATTGGCTGTTTTCAAATGAATATTATTCGGTTCAGGTATGATCTTAACTGTATATATTTCATATGAATTCTATAACAGCACTGATGTAAAAGAACATTTTAATAGGGACTGCATGGCATATGGAATCTGATTTCAGCTTTGGAATAAAAATACACATACGCATATACACATACATGAAAAAATATATCCTCCTTGTATTACACAGCTTTGCTCAACAGTGCTATAAGTATAAAGGTGTTAAATTAGCCACTGGAGAGCTTCCATAGCATCTCTTGAATCCAATAGAAACAAACTGAAGTCCAATGTGGTAGTAAGCAGTAGGCTGGCGCCAGCAAAAAACACATCTACAGTGGCAACTCCAGCCCTGAACACTAGCGACTTAGGAGGCCAGCAGCAGGAAAAGCCAGCTATTAGCACAAGAGGGCAAGGTTTTGGCAGACATTTCTGACTAATGAGGCACACAAAATGCTTTTCTGATGCTGCCTGTGTTTTCACTTCCTGTAATAATGCCATACTTTGAGATGTGAAGCAGATGACAGTTTCATAACACAACCATAGCCCCATTTTAAAGCCATGGTTGTATTCAGTCAATATAGAAAAATGCTAAAAATAAATAAATGAATATTAAATGGCACAAAAAAACCCTTACTGTAGATACACATAAGATGCAGAAAAAATGTGAAGTAATACACTATCCTTATAGTTTTCAAACCCTAGCACGTATGTATTACCTTTTACTGAGGCTTTGTGAAACAATCTATAAGTACTAAGTTTAGTACCACAACCTTTCAGGAAAAGGTATTATTTTCTTTTACAAGGTGGGGAAACCCAGTACGATGTCTTTCTCTTTAGGAAATGACTGAAAAAAAGAAAAAAAGAAAAAAAAACAACCATAACTTGATAGATCAGATGAGGATAGATAATCTCTTGGCAATCACAGCCCTGACAGAGGAACTGGAAGAGGATGAAGAATAGGCCTGCGGTAACCTCCTCCACAGAAACACTCACAAAGATGGAAGAATGGTTGCTCTTCCCTCTCAAGGACAACAATACTGGCAATTAAGTTGTAGTGGCCATCTTCTACTAGTTTAGCAGGATTTCATAAAAGTGTAGATGGCAGATGTACTATTTGTGTTTGTGTGTTAAAGCCAGTGTCTCTAACCAGACAATCAGATGAAGAAATTTCATTAGATAGTCATAATTGTTATTTCAATACTGTTCAGATGTTTGGTAAAGTTATCACACATTAATGACCAAACATCTATGTCCGGAGTACTGAAGAGCTGCCCTTTTCGACTTAAGTAAATGTAAGCTTGAAGATAGATTTTTAACAACTGAAACAAAAAGAATAAATAGAACTGTAAAACATAAAGGCTATTTATAACACATTCAAAATCTGATTTGAAATATATGAAGTACTCAAATTTATTTTCAGAAAGCATATATAAAACTTTTAATAATAACCACTTACAATTAATTTCAAAGTTCAGTCCTTGTTCAAGGAAATAGATAAAAATTGAGCATGCTACAGAGTATCCCTCCACAGCCCCAATGGCTGATTTTAATCTGTTTTAGATTACTTATAATATTTTCATTTGTTTTGCATATTTTATTAATAGGAAGACATATTCTAGCTAAGGTCACTCATCTGGGCTAAGTCAGGGGAGAATCCATACGTCTACCTCACTGTATTCAGCATGCAGAGGGCCATTATTTTCATGATTCTCTGTGTTAGTTCAGAGTATAAAAATCTTAGGAAGGAGAGAAATCCCCAGTTCTCCATTCCCTCCTTTCCCCAACCCCCGAAGAACTTCATAAAGATTTTATTGTAGTACAACCGAGGTGTATTCTCATTTCATGTTCTCATGAACTTCTGTAGTTACTTGGTTGATATTTGCTATGCATTCTCAGGATCCTACATAACTAGAAAATCTGTTTCAGTTTATTAATAATATTTCCTAAACCCAGATACAGTGCAAAACATGAGCCGATTGCATAGAATATGGAAGGCCATTTAATTCACAACCAACTGGACTGTTAGGAGTCTGTAGTGCTTTGGGTACCTACTTTAGTCTGTAATATATTTTCTCAAGAGACGCAGAAAAAGCTAATAATTTCTGAAAGATCATTCCAGAGACCAAGTTCCTTATTTTTGTCTCTACACTTCAGTGTGTTTTTAAAAACGAGTATTACATTACATAAATGGTTACACAGTGCCTCATCTCAGCAGTATGGGGAGTAGAAACAGTAACGTACAGAAATGGTTCCTTCTTGACGACTGATATGTGGAATACCTGGTCTAAAAAAGGGGAAGATTTTTAACAAAGTGATGCAAGGTATCCTTATCCTTTTTATTGCAGTTATATTTCTTTGAACATGAAGCATCTTAAGATTTCAACCTCTTCCCAGTCTACATGTCCAGCAACTGCTCATAAATCTGTGCCTAAATTTGAATCCAAAATTAAATTTAGCTTTAAAAAGCACTGTATGTAGGCAGAAAATTAATTTATCCAACATGCCGCAGTCCATTCCAAAAACAGGCTGCAGGGCCCAGGTTAGAATTCACCGCCTAGTGAAAAATATATCACATGTTACCTTCTGTAGGGAAAAGAATGCTGTCAATAAGGCTAAAAATAAGATAAAAAGAAATCAGCAAGCAATGAAAAGGAAAAATGGTCTTCAAGTTTTTTATATCAGTATCTCTCTGTTGGTTTTTGCACAGTTATGCTTAGGTATTAGGTTGCTAGAAGGCACATGCTATCATTCAGTCATGCAAAGCAAATACAGGAAATGAGGCAATCGCATTTTTTCTTTATCGTTGCATGCAAAAAAAAGTACAAAAAATTATTAAAAGGATGGAACAATAAGAAAAAGAAGACAAAAAAGAGTGAATGCATACTGCTCTAAGCAGAACACATTTGTTTTGATTTCTCAATTTTGATAAAGTACTACCATTTACGGTCCCCGACTATGTATCAGTCTCCAGAGCCACAGGAGAAGGCTAGCTATGAAGGTCCCACTGCACTGTCCTTAACGCAAACCAGAGCTGCGCAGCGCAACAAGGACGACAGCGGAGCAATGTTGTAAGGTGCATCCTGGCTTTTGCTTTTCTTACTCGGCTGCAGCAGAACAGTCTGGAAGCAATCTTCCCAGCAGCTGCTCTCATCAACAAACTGTTTATTGTAAGAAAGTGGCTGGGTCAAAGGCTAAACGTCATCCAGAACTGAAAGCGTATCTTAAAAAAAACCTGAAGCCGTCCATGCATATGAAAAAAGCACATTACATATGAAAGAGAACCATATTCCGTTCTGAAAGGCCAAAAGTCTACTTAAACAAAAACTCCTTAATTTGCTGAAGCAGTATTTTATAATGTTGCACTAATTTACTGTGGCTTGTGCTGATTGTGAGACCCGTGCAAGGTTTCTAATTAAAACAGAAGTTATTTAAAATTCAATGTGTTTTATAGTAAAAAAAGTTGTAAGAACATATATTCTAAAATATTTTATTAACATTTATTAACACTGAATAAGTTAGGTCCATATTCACATACAACAACAAAGTGAGTACTCCTCTAATACATTACAAAAGCACCATCGATGAATTACGCAAGTTCAAAAAAAAAGGTTTAGGCTCAGTATCAGTTTTATTAAAAAAAAAAAATTTGCAGTTTTACAATGCAGGTAGCAGAGCAAGATGATCTACCGAATGCATGCGTATTAAATCCTTCACAAGCACTTGCCATGTCAGTTTTGAACCTTATTCGAAAACTTTTGAATGCAACAGCCCATAATCAGATGTCAAACCCTCTTCCAGAACTCCCAGCTCTGTCAAGAATCACTAAAGGATTGAATTTAAGCAGGTTTTAAGCCAAGCATACTTTAAAAAAATTGTAATCGCATGTTACCATATAACTACAGTTAAGCACGTGAACGCACACAAAAAGAAAGGAACAAAGAATGTATGCATGAAACCCCCCTCATATTAAGCATAATTTAGTCACAGCCATAATAAAGTTGTAGTTTAAACTAAAGGACACTAAAAACTACAGCACGAAATCTCATTTAGTAGCTTGTAGCTCTTAATCTCAGAAATTAAACAGTAAATGACCACCTATACAAGGTAAACTGGTATCATAACATAGCACAGTAATTGGGGTACGTTTGCTGCATCAGACTGCAAAGCTGACTTTGAGGGTAAAGGATCAATAAGAACAAGGTCTACCTTTGACATAACATCACTACATAAAACTTCACAAAAATGAGTGCTGCAATGGAAGGGCTGATAAATCAGAGGACTAGTAGGTGTTGATTTTTCCTACCAGAAAAAGGCGTGATAAATTATGGTTTGACCATTTAATTCTTCATGACACCTACTTTGTAACAAAACTGTTGTTATTTTTCGAAGAAAAGTTACAGTAAATTGAACATATGTGCAACTGTGCTAAAAATAAGTATAGAGAGACCAGGCAAAAGGGAAAAGACATTCCACTTTTGCACTAAAATCTGAACATTATACATATTAAAGTGGGTTTCTTTTAAGAAAAAGACCCAAAAACCAAAAACCAAAGTAATGTTTAGAAGAATAAATTAAGATATAAATCTAACCCTAAATGCTGTATACATTTATTTTAAATTGCTCTCAAAAGTATTCTGTATTGACTAGAAAAAAAAATACAGAAGAATTTTGTTCTCAGCTAATAGGGCAATAAATTAGATGCAATATATTCATGTTGGTAAAACCGGCTCTGTTAAACAGCTATCACATAATATTATTTTTATTTGGTACCAGAACTCTTTTTTCTTTTAAACTGAGGATAAAATTGTTTGTTGAATATCTTGGAATTAGTACTAGAATGAGTTAAGTAAATAAAACCTAAGAAAATATTTTTTCTTAGCCCTGATAATACACAGTTTTAATTTAAGGTTTTCCATCAGGTTTGTTTTGCCTTTCAGCAGGTTTATACACACAAAATGTGAGTGAATTTAGTGTTCATGAACATGAACTAGTAGAACAGGAGCCAAAGATTCCCCTCCTAGCACCAGAAGCATGCATTAAACCCAAACGACAAGATTTCAGCTGTACCTCATTTTTGCCTCTTCTGAGTCTGAGTAAGAGCCCCCAATTCTATCACACTGTAGGAGGTTTTGAGCTAAAGAAATGTCTGTAAAATATCAGGCTGAAACCACAACACAGTTTCACATGTATCACAACTCAGAGAATACAATACAGTTATGTCCCTAAGGTTGCACAGCTAATGTTCAACATGTATCATATATTTTATAATCCTTTCTAAAAACCTATTCAGGTTGACATAACAGTTTATAAGTAAAAATAGATACTAAAAGAAACACATTAGAAAGGAAGAATTACTTCAAAATTATATGCTATAATGGCAAGAACATGCTTAGTATGTTATTTATACTATACCTACTCCAAAGATAAAACACAATATTAAGATAACTAACTTTCACTGTAACTAAGATCTCCTTACTAATCCAGGATCCTAAAAAAACCCCAAACAAACAAAAAACAAACAAACAAACAAAACCCCAAACCATAATCATGACAGCATGGGATTATTTATTTTAAAAAAAAAAAAGTAAGCCAATGCTTTTTATTTAGCAGAGTCTATCAAAAAAGTTAAGCTTCATGCTTTGAAAATATGTCATATACATATACAGCAAAGTAAAATTTAGCTATCACATTGAGAACTCTGAAGGAAGCCTCAATAATATTCAGTTTATCACAAATCAGTAAATTTTTCTTACAAACATGGGGAAAAAACCACAGAATTCCTGCCCACGTCCTATAATGCCAAGTTGTAAGAGTGAATGATACAAACTACATTTACAGTTATTTTAGCTGCATGTTTTCTAACACATTGTAATTCTCTCCCTTTTTAGCCCTTTCAGATTTAACACTTGCTTTCTTCTGCTGGGACTGAAACCTTGCTCAGAACGAAAGAGGTACAAATTTTTACTCAGAAGAAAACCAAGAAGATAGTAAGCAAATAATAGACTACACCTTCGTGTAGCTGTAAGGGTCCTCATCCACAGGCAGCTTCAAGAACTAACTTCAGAGCCAACCTCCTTAGAGAGCTGCCACCTGAAAGCATTTCTGCAATTGTCAGGGATAAATGGGGGGAAAAACCCCAAACTTAACTTGCCCTTTAAACGTGGACGTACAATGTACTTAACCCTCACAGGGATAAGGCCGAACATTTATCTAGACAAGCCCTTTAGCTAGTCCAGGGTTGAGCTGTCTTTAGTGAAGTCATGTACACCACTAGCTTATACTCCAAAAGACCTCGTTTGGTGTATAGAACTTACAGTATTGCAGACAACGCAGCAGAAGTCTAAGCTCATAACTGAAATTCAGGGTTTTGGGAGTGACTCTGGGAAACAAGGCACTCAAATATGCAAATAAGAACAGACTCGAGACCAAGGCAGCGTATGAGCAGTGCTCAACAGAAGCAAATACAGGCAGTCAGGAGCAGTTTTGAGAACGGCACATTCTTTATTCCGAAGGACTTTAGATTCCCTGACTTGTCTCTGAGGATAACCACCTGTTACTGTGCTTAGGGATATTTATGCTCTATTACTGTTAAGAGAGTTGAGGGAAGACCCAATCTGTCAAATAAATTTTGCAATATTCATTAATGCAAATGGTAAGATTTCATGTAGAATGTATCTCAAAGAGAAGTCATTTAATAAAATCTAACCACAACACTTGGAAACATGCTCTGGCATCGTTTTAAGGCCCAACTGAATAGCATACCTGAAAAAGAAGACGGCTTCATGTTTTAGACTTTTCCCATTAAAATTTAGTATTAACCCATGTAAGGAAGTGTCTCCGGGGGGCCGCAGTCTGGAGGGGACAACAAAAAACAAGCTTACAGAATAAACAATAAACGCTTACTGCATATGGGCACTAATGTAGTCTATTGCAAAGGTTCGTGGCTGCAGTGCAAGCCTCAAACTTCTGACATAAAGGCATAAAAGCTTTGAAGTGGAGTAAAGTAGAGCTTAATGTAATTTTCCCTTCTACCTCGGCAGCCAGTGTGTGAAAAGGGATCCCGACTCCCAAGGCATACGGTTGTACTGTTCATTTGCTAGCTCCTGACTGACCACAGAAAGTGGCAGAATTGAAATATTTGAACCCTGTTGTAATACTAAAAAGAAAAATAGCCAAGGTCTGGGCAAGAGTCTTACAGAAACGAGGACAACATCCTACAACATCCTACTCAGACTACACTTCTAAAGTCAAGAACCTGGCCAGAATGAAGCAAAAGCTTTGAAATACTGCAAACAAGCTCTGCACATATCCACTCCAAAGATGAACTTTTATCTGATTAAATAGGAACCACCTTTGTTGAAGGCCCTTAATTAATAGTCCCAAATCAGAGGGTTAACTTCTAAAAACAAATTGTCTTGAAGAAAAAAGTTTGGGGGATTACTTCAATCAGTACTAAAAAGCTAAAAAAGAGTTTAGAATGCATTTCCAGAATAATTCCACACCAACTAATGAACTCAAGCTACAGACAAAGTCTGTATACTCAGTCTGTGACACCTAGTGATTAATTTATCCTTGGGACAAATTAAAAATAGGGACAATTTGGGTCTCTGTTTCTTAAAAGTAACAGCCAGGGAAACAGGAGATTGAGAACAAAGCAATTATTTAATTTTGAGTTTCAAGTTTAATGTGTACTTTCAGTTTGTCAAGCTAGTGTTATTATACAAAATTGGGAACGTGACAGTGGCTGTGAAAGTAACATTCTGCCAGCAAATTATCATATGCTTCTAAGAGGAAGATACATTCTTGAACAGATGGAGAAAATGTTTTGAACGGAGCAATAAGGATAGCGATAATTGTAGTAAGGTTTATTGCAGTTCAAAAATGTCTAATTTGCTATTCCTGTACTGCTAATTGGAGACCATCATTAGACAGAGTGGATTGTGTAGGATAGAATTAAAGCTTGAAAATATTTAGAGAAGACTGAAGTCTGCTCCCACCTCCAAAAAGAAATGGTTGCTGCAGAGATAACAAAATCATATCCTTATTGCTAGCTATTCATACATACCATTTGACTGAAATACCAAATTAAACACTGTTGCTTCCCAGATGTTGCCTATGGCTAAAACAAGTAGAAGGAAAAGCTCCCCGTAATTGCAAGAGCTGATGAACTTCTCTTTCAAATGTGAAAATAACTAACGCTAAGCAGAAAGGGGCAGCTCTTGTCAAAAGAGCCGCCACTGCTCTAACAATACCAATACAAGCACAGAGCAGCAGCCGTATCAATATAACATGGCCCTTTAAATCTGTAGCTTTCCTCCAATGGTGGCCAGCAGCAGAAGCATGAGAGAAGAACATGGCAAGCATAAGGTAACTATCTCCTCTTCTAGCAGTCTACATCATAAGGATTTGTGAGCCAAAGAGCACACACCTCTCAGCTCCAATGAAGTATTCTCCCACGAAAGAAAAGTAATATTTCCAACTCAGTTCAAAACATTGCTGATATCAACTATTCTCATTTAAAATAATGACAAAAGTATCCTACAGACAAAAGTACAACTTTAAATGTTTTCAGGTATTTCTAACAAAACCTCAGGAATTCAAACAAGCAGCTCAAATATTTATGGTAATTTGCAGTTTATACTGCTTATGGTAACTTTGGGAAAGTGCCCTACACTCTATAGGAAGCAAAAAATAAGCACTTGCTTTCAGCTACTGTGTTTTCTTTTCCATCAGCTAACATGTTGTGCTAATACACCAACATGTGAAATACAGTCAAAAAATGGAAAACTAATTAGATATCTTTTACCTCTGCAGCTGCTATTCCTGTCAGGTAGCTGTGGTACATGAACAAATTGTAACACCAACAATTCCATTTTGGAAAAAGTTTATCTTCCAGACCAGAAAAATGCATGGATAATTGCTTATTTCATGTAATGAGTTCTAAAGTCAAAACATGCCATATGCAATTTTTTATTTAGATCTTGCTGATTATGCATCAAAAAACAATTATTTTCCTTATCTTGCAAAAGAATTTCAGAAATACCTCCTGGAATTAATTTTCATTGATTTTTTTACTACATGGAAATTCCAAGACATGCTCCCACAAAATAGTTCTCTCCATCTTAAAATTCAGAGGATCTTAATATGTTTTTCAGTTCCTAGAAGTTGTCTGTATATAATGTGTAGAGAGCATCCAGGCACAGTTCTTTAAAGCAGAGGAGATGGTGATACGCTTTCTCCAAATGAATATTGCTCTTCCGTTCAAATAATTTTTATGAGAACAATATAACTTTTTTCTACTGAAGTTATGACCTACTTCATCACTTGAAAGGTAAGTTACAAAGAAATGATGACCAATTACTTTGTTGCAAGTGTAATATCAAAAAGATATGACAAACAGAAAAAAGGAAACATAGACATACTATTCAGTAATACCCATTATATCCATAATCTCTCTTCACATTTGGATCCTAGCAAATAAAAATCACCTTCTCTTTATTTAATATCTCTCTGAAGTTGTTAGAAGGTGGCATTCACTTCATACTAAGTCTGTATGGGCAAGCAGCTGAGCAAAAATCTAGATGAGGGTTGGTTGTTCAAAGCATGTTTTGAGACTCAGCAGTCTGTGTACCCGCTTTTAAAGACTGAAGTTATCAAATGATCTATTGCTATGCCTTCAAATCTTAGTTGTCACCATGTACAACAATTGTAATTAAAAAAAATAAATTGGCCAAATTATGCCCACTACTACCCTTAAAAATTGGCCAAATTATGTCCACTACTACCCTTAAACTGCAGTAGGGATTCTGATCCATGTTAAAACAAGTAGGGACAGACTCCTCAGTACTGGTCCTCCTAAGGCTTGGCTTTAATAATTATTTTAATTATACATTTGTTCAGTTTTTACAGATTAAGGATATTTTGAAATGTTTTCCGAAGTAGCATTTAAAATATTTCTTAAATAAGTTCAACGGTACAAGTTAGTACACCCTTGAGAAACAATACATACTAGACGAGGAAAGTGAGTCTCAGTAAAACAAGCTGTAAAAAATAAAATGTTTTACTGTATCTTACACCCTAGTGAAATGATCAGTCCCAAGTAGCAGATTTTATAGCTAAAATTTTTAGATATGCATTATAATAACTAGCAGCTGCAGGGAATGCTAGAAAATGTGACAATACAAGTTGTTTTCTGTATGGTCAAGTCTTGCTCCTTACCTCTGCCTCTTCAGCTGTTACCCCATTCCCCTCTCTCCTCCTCCCACACAGTGTCCGTCTTCTCTTTCATCTGGTATCAAACTAGATCCACTAGCTCTTCCTCCTGAGGTTTTTCTCTCTCAAAAAAGTTCTTACCCTCATCAGTCAAGGAGCATGCTCCAATTTACACACTAGATGAATAACTCGATCTCAGCTCTTCTCAGGGCTGGAGTTCTCCAGGGCCTGTCATCTTCCCTGGGCCTGTGTCACCTTCCTAATTTCTACTGTATCATACATTTATTAAGGAAGGGGTAAAGAAAGAAGACTTAATTTCTGAAACTTGAGGTTGCCAATATGGCTAATAAAATAAGATTATATACAGAATTTAAAAAAATACACATATTAACACATTATATTATGTATACATTATGTATATATTACATAATATACATTATGTAAATATTACATAATATATGTATTCAGACATAGTGCCATACTTAAGTACAGAACTTCATCACTGTTGCAGATCCTCTAGTGTTTGCAAAAGGAAATGCTGGCACAGATAAAACAGTGACCAGATGAAATTCTTGAAATTAAATCGTGTAATCCTGCGAAGCACATCACTGTATAATCTAACCATAAGACTACAGGTTGTCCTGATGGACTTAGCCACACAGCACTTTTACAGAGGATACTTTTACTGTCAGGCAAAAAATACATGTACCACGAAAACAGACGGAACAAAATTTATTCTGATTTTCTGAGAAAACCTTGCTTCAGTATTCATGTAAATCCTTTGGCAATTGTAGTGGTGACACTAATTACAAGTAACTGAGTACAGTGATTTACCAAACTGGAACACATTCTGCTGCTTGTGAAGACCAACTAAAATGCAAATTAAAAAAAGCTTTCACATAAAAGTTGTAGTAGAAACTACAGCAAACTTTCTGATTTAAGCTAACAGCTGTTCTTTAATCAGCTTTTCACTGTAAGAACTGCATAATGTCAGCCAGATAGTCACATGCCAAATTCCATTCCCACTGCACCTGGAATTTCAGTATTTCCTTAACATGTCAGAAACCCCAAATCATTTCTTAAAATGAACTGTCAAATGATAAATACAACAGAATCTCTAAGTCAGGCCCTTCCCTATCAACTGCTGGCACAAGGCATAGTTGATAGTTTTTGTCTCCAGCCTTCATCCTCTTCGATGACAAATTCTGAGAATACTGGAATGGCTTTTAAATCAATGACAAGTCTAAACTCCCACCTTAATTTTCCAGAATGAATTCAGCCTGATAAACTTAAATAATAAGCTTCAAGTTGTTGACTTTTTTGTTCAAGGAATTGTTTAGAGTCAAAGAAATATATTCAGAAGACCTCAGTGTAGTAAATGCATTGTTTTAAAAAACAGCTAAAGTTTACAGTTTTATCTTTTTTTGAAGAGCAATATAAGGAGACACTTCTATTTCCTCTTGGTTATATATTTTTATTCAACTTTTCCCTTTAGTTAAAAATATATAATCTTCTATCATCTAGCCATAATTTGTTTAAAAGTAAAGATACAAAAGAAGCACTAATGAAATTGTTAGATAACCATTATAATGATTTCTCATTGTGGAAATGTATCGTCATTTCTGAGCAATGGTAACATGATAGCATCTCGCAGGACTCCAGCTGATGCCAAGCCTGTTCTCATTTTCCCAGTCTCACTTACATAAATTAGCCACAGGCCCCACTGACAGTCAGAGAATCTCAAATTTTTTATGTTTGGAAATACTCCACTTTTGTCAGATCTTTACCAGTGAGGTCATAGTAAACGAATCGATGCCAAATTGCCACAGATCTCCAGAGCGTTTGTCACAAGTTATGGATTCTTGCTACCTAAAATCACCCATTTGCTCAAAGGCAGTACCCTGAACCCTGACTCCAAAAGGTTTATCGGTTACAACTTTTGAGTGCTGAAACAAAATCTAAGACCAGTCACTTTAATTACAGCCTTCACATTAAGACAGAATGTGTGCCTGAGTTAGACACTGAGTCAACATGAATTTGGATTAGTCTGCCACTGTGGATTTCACTTTTTTAATTTAGATTCCTATTACAAACTCCAAGATAAACTGAAACCAAGAATACTCAGCCTCACACACTGGCTAGCAACGCTCTCTGCTGAGTGACTTACACTCAGGAAAGGGTACTCAGCCCTAATGCTGTTCTCTATCATTTCAGGAGTGAGAAGTTAGCAGACATGAACATCAAGCTCACAAATGTTTTAAATATATATTACATAGGCAATTCTGAAAGGATTATAGACTTTTCCATTCTCTACAGTAGAGAAAGAACACGCCTGCTGAAGAAAGTGGTTGTGAAGTATCATGCACACTGACCTGAAGCAAGCCTTGAAACATGATAGAATACACTTCAATGAACTGCACTTTGGTCAGATGCCAGGACATAATAATTTCATATCAGAGCTAGCTCTACAATAAGATTAAACGCTACTCAGTACAAAAGGCATTAACTTTTAGTTCTCACAGCAGCATAAAGACCCTTTTAATGGAGATTGCCATAAATAAGATATTTTCTTTCATTCCTCAAAGCTTCTTGCATTTTCCAAACGAGCGTCAAAAACATTTATTGAATCAATACGTAGTCAAAAAGTTGTTTACAAACCATAATGCAACATAAGTATGCTATTCATTGTTATGTGCCTACAAATATGATTCATGGTTTTTTAACATAAGCAATAGGCTTACTGCTATCATGCAAGCACGAAAACACATTTTTAACTAGAGAATTGTAAAATAAAGGGAATGTTTGCCAGATTTCCCTTTCCCCCTCCCCTAAATATATGGTAAATATTCCCTGAAGATAAACAACAGAAAAGCAAAAGGTAACGTTAGCAACCACCTGGATTTACTTGGCTCCACATTTGGAGTCCCCTTCATCGCCCACCAAGATTTCCTGAAAATGTTTTACTTTATTTTGACACTACTTACCATCGATTCCTGTAGAATTTAAAATGGCGTTTTAAAATTGAGGAAATATTATACAGGGCAGTTGCTGCAAACATGCAAAAGTATTTTAATGCAAATCTACATACAACACACTACGCACAAAATGTTTTTCTTCCCTTATTTTTTGCTTTACTGGGTTCTCTAAATCTAGCTCATAAGTGACCCCTAGTGGTAAGACACCTTCCCTCACTAAAGGAGCTGTATAGAAAGCCCCAACTGCATCCAGCTTTTGAGAGCAATAGAGATTCACGGCAATTTTAATGTAATGCCAACACTGTTCTAGCTCAGCTGGGCAGGAACGCTGGTCAGTACTGGAGTCTCACAGTGCTGGTGTGTGCACTGAATACACCTGCAGCATGCCAGCCTTGCTTCAATAAACAGCTCCAGGGAGAAGTTGGAAGAAACTTCTATGAGCGAACAAGCCTTCTGACACAGCAGCCAGCAGGAACAAAGCTCAGCTGTCACTCAGCTCCTGAGCCTGGACTACTGAGTTAGCACCCGGGAAAAACAAACAGTCTCTGCTGAATACTTTAATTTGGTACCAAAAGTTGGTAAGAAACCTTTTATAGTTTCATAGTAATTTTGCACTGTAAGATTGGTTTAAATAAAAGCAGCCTCTGAGCAGAACGCCAGGAAAGCCTAGTTTCCTGTAACTGTGTCCCGCCCGTTGACTGCAGTAGCCCTCATTGTCTTTTTCTCCATGCCTTCAACAGTTAGTATTACTATTTCTGGTATCTCCCGCACCTTCTCTTGTCTCTCTCTCGTTTCTCAACAGGGCCAGCTAAATCCCTATCAGCAGCATAGGTGAAAGTTATTTCTTTTTTTAAGAACAATTTTTCAAGGCAAGATGTCAATTTAAATGACCCTCACTGATCCAAGCAAGCTCTTTCTATCTGAAGAGAACCAAGAAAGGACATTCTTTTCAGCCTCTGGAGAGGGAGGACTGCTCCTGTGTCTAGGCAGTGAGACCAGCAAGGCTCCAGTTGAAAGCAGAGATGTGAAAATTCAGAAAGCAGTGCCCTTCCTTGTGTTCCTCCCTTATGTGGGGCAGGGAGGTGTTATGAGAGGAAGGAGCCGGTTTAATATCTCATTGATGTTCTTTCTGCGAGAGCAGTGTGCTGCTTCCCTTGTCACACTCTCATCACCTCTTTCAGCTGTGGGGAAGAACATAGGTGTCAGGCAGAAAATCTATAGTTATCTGTTACTGTTCATGACATTGCAGCTCCCTGTAAGATCACCTGTGCAGTTATACATATTGCTGGTATCACTCCACCACATCTACCTTGTATCTCCAAGGTCCCATTCCTCAAACCCCCATGACACCCCTTTCCTCCCTTCACAGCAACACACTCGGAGACCCTCACAAGTCCCTACTTCTTTACTACTGCTTGCCCTGCCAGCTGGGAGGGGAGCAGAAGAGGGTGGATGTTTTCCGTCAAAGCAGTGTTTAGGCAGACTGGCAGTCCCTCTAGCATCTCTCTATTGCCAGGCAGGACTGACAGGCTGCCTCGGCATATAACTAGCTTTGAAAAGCATCCTGCCCTGGACTATATGTTATAAAATTTGCTATAGAAACTCAGCTTCTTTTAAGATTTTACCTCTACGAAATAGTTCGTACCCAAAAGTCTAAAAATTTTACTGAAGATCTGGCAGATCTATTAGGAAACTACACTAATAAAAGTATGCAGAATAGTAGAAGACTGGGGAGAAAGAAGCATGATGCGCTAAAATATACAACACTTATTCCACCACCAATCACTATATGACTGTATGGCAAGTTTTACAAAACTCTTCATGGAGGTACAACAGGACATATCACTGAGAAACAGGAACCAGTATCTTGATTCCCATCTGTAGATTTCCTTCTCTTTCCCTTTCTATCCATCCTCACTCATGCTGCACCTACCTTCAAGTCCCATAGTTCATCCTCCCTCTGTGTGCTAGAGAGGGTAAGGACAGAAAAGAGAGGAGCATCCCTCCTCTCAGTTACTCTATTAGGTTACCACAGATTACAGAATTACCCTGTGGTTGGTAAGCCACAGTAACTGAGAATAACCATTCTCTTAGCCATTCACAAGTGTGAAGTAAAAACACATCATCTTAAATCTCTACAATTTATTCCGCCATGACACTGAGTTCTCTCTTCTTATGCCCAGCACCATGACAGAGCCGGTGCCCAAAAAGCCCTATGCAGCCTAAGCACTTCTGAGACTGGACTTACTCAGTGCTGAACCTGCAGAGGGTTTAGCTGGCAAACTTCTTGCCTCTGGAAGTGGGCACAAAACAGGAATCTGCAGGGGTTCTGTCAGGGACTAGAAACTTGTCTCAACATTGTTGGCAGGCAAGTTTCTCTAACGAAGCCTGATCACTACGGCAGCTGAGCAGAACAGTTTAATCACCAAGGTCGACCCGACAGGAATGTGTGCCCTGTTATCTCGGAGTACGCATCCTCCGCGCATATGCCTGGGCCCAAGGCCGACTGGCAACATATTGGGTGGGGGGGGGGCTCAGACCCTCTAGAACTTTCAAGCACCCTCTAGTGACAGTACTGGGCATGCGCCCCACCGCCGAGTGGAGAGCAGGGGTGTGCAGAACAGTTACTGACTATGCAAGAGAGCAACCTTATAAAAGGCAAAGCATGACTGAGGTGCATTCTGGAACCTCCCCCCCTCCACCGGCTTCAAAGATGCATCAGACACCCGGGCTCCTCCCCGCCCGGACTGGACGGTCTGCCGCAGGTCCGTGGTGGTAGCTATCGCAACAGTCCCACTGTCTCCCTCCCTCTCTCCCTCTCGTTCCCTTTTTCACCTTTTTTTTTCTCTCTTTCTTTGCTTTTCTCTCCTGTATCTATTTCTGGCCAAATAAAGTGACTTGGCACTTGACTCCGTTTTCACTCTTATTTCTGTTTCTGAGAATTTAAAATGAACCTAGTCACAATAACACATTGGAGTTAATCAGAAGTTAAGCCCAGCTGCCCCCAACCTCCCAGAATTATCTGCGGTTGGTTGGAAAGCAAGGGGGTTTAACCTCTGCCAAACTGTTCAATCCTATACTGGATCGTGACAGGTTCACACCTCAGTCAGGGTGACATTAGCTCTCCGAAGAATGGCTTTCTGCTTTCCTCTGACCAAGACAGCTCTGAACTGTCGAAGCAGGAGATGGTCCCTATGTATCTTTGTTATCTTGAGCACAAAAAAAAAAAAAAAAAAAAAAAAAAAAAGAGCAACTGACTGTCAAATAACCATCCCCTCTTAGAGAGCCATTCCTTTCAGAACCACACACTTAAACACCAGCAAACAGCAGGGACTATTATTAGAGTGCAGACATTGATACGAAGAGCTTTTCAGTGAATGACAACACTGAAATAGTTTCGGTTTACGATCGGTGTGACCCCTCTGTGTTTGCGCGTTTTGTTATAAAGAAACAAAAGTTAACTTGAGGAGGGGAGAGGGAAGGATACAAAACAAACAAAAGCAAACCCACCCTCCCTGCACACAAATGCAACTCAAAGCCTTGCAAACCAACAAATAACTTTAAATTTATTACAGAAAAAAACCTAAACACACGGAGCTAAATTACAAATACTTTTAAACTGATAGTACTTTGTTATCAGTCCTTGGGCAAAGTTTTATAGATAAATTCTTCAGAAAGCCACTTAAGAGAAAAAGCATACTACCTGTCAGAATGCAAATGGTTTGCCAAATGCACTGCATTGCCTAACCAGCCTAGTAGAAAAACAGCTTTTAACAGCAAAAAGAGTTCCACACATGGCATACATTAAATCCATTTCCCCAAAACAATAAGCTGTTCCATCAAATACACAATTTTACTGGTACAGATGCATTTACATTGCTGTATCTACTTTTTTTTTCCTGAAGTAACTTTGCCATAAAAGACACTTTCATTCCCAGCCAAAAACACAAACTGGCAAAGCTTTCAAGTACAGACAAAGATATCTGGCAACAGCGCACTGTTCATTTGAAATAATACATAGATAACATTAACAAACGTAAAAAATATTAGACAAACTATTTATCAGTGATCAACAGAATCCCTTCAGGTCTCTCATGTGGTGTGCTTTTCATTCAACATTTTTCTCAGCTCTTGGGTTACTTCTGAGCTAGAGCAAAAAGCAAATTTCCTTTCTGGAATAAATACTTCCAGGGGCTCTTGCTTTTCTTCCTACTTGCTAAAAAGGCAGGGATGATGCTTATGCTTTGAGGATGATAGGAGAAAATAAGCAAGTCTCCTATTTTGTAGATTAAATGGTTTTGGTTCACTTTTAAGCACAAAAACTTGGATAGCAATAAAAATAAGGCTTTGGAGCTTCAGTGTAACAATCCCTGGTTTTAGCACTGGAAGTTTTTTAAAAACTCTGAAGTTTCACAGTTGAATTTCAAGTTCTACAATATACATTAATATGCATGGAAATATTTCAGAAACAATTGTCTCAAAATATACTCTGAAATCTAGGTTCATTATAGTGTTAGCTGAGAGTTCAAATTTCCCATCCTCAAAGCAAGATTTATTCAGGATAAAGTAACTCCATCCTCTCTTTGCTGACATAATGGACTTGGAATTTAAAAACAGCCGATGCCATCGCAGAATCAAAACTGCGGCTCAACACATGTAAATCTGGTCTGACCGAATTCTGATTGTGCTGTAGTGTACTTAAATACACAAAGTTGTCTTCGCACTGTATTACCCTTGTGAACACAGTATTCTGTATCTCAAGGTGTCCTTTAAAGGGAAGTTTGAAATTTAAGATGTACATTCAACTGTACTTTTGGATTATTCTTTCTGCCTCCAATAAACAAGAGTTAAACCCCCCAACTTCAAGCTTCAGCCAATAGGTTTGTATTGACTGTTTATTATTCTGGAAGAATGTACTGTTTAAAAGATGGTTATTAGCTGAGCTGAAGACTCATTACTGAAGGCTGATTACATTCCATCATTTGGCCACCTTCCATTTGGAAGATATTGAAAAAGGTGACTGAATCTAACATAGCCTGAGGAATTAGTAGTCAAGTTTAAAAGGCTTTAAATATGCGGGTGTAATATACTTCCTAATGGAAATAATCACTATTCTGACAAATCTCTCTCATTCTTCAAGGAGTGAATTCTTGTTTTGAAACCTAGAAGATGTTACGCTGAAACTTATGGCAATAAAATACTATCCTAGCATTTATGTCTGAAAAATTATCCTTTAAGATGGCAATGGGAAAGAGTAAATATTTGAGCATTTAAAGGAAAAGCTGCAGAAAAAATTAGAACTCTATGCTTGGCGCTGCCACTGAACATATGGGTGCCAGACAACAGGCTTACAGTGATCACCATTTGTTTCAACACTTTGAATGCACCCTGCACCACAGTGACACAGAATTTTCTTTTTACAGCAATGTACAAGTCTACAATTTGCTTAACTGCTTCACACCGAATCAGGGAAAGAGGAACAGAAAAAGGTACTGTGTTTCAGTATCAATACATGTCTCTAAAATTACACTTAACACCAACAAGTTGTGCAGATTTAACTAAACTTTTAACCTGCAAGTAACCTGCCTTTCATACTATATTGGTCTTGATTCAAACACTGCCTTCATTGTTGTTGTAGCACTGTATCAATATGTTACGGATTTTTCCCAGTTAACTGAATTTTAAAATGTCCATATGTGTGTATCTGAAGCAAACATACTCACAAGCCTTAGTGCAAAGTCTTGTGATGAAAGAGTTGCCTCAAGTGCTATTACCTTCCAGGCCCCCTACCTTACACTCTATTTACAAGAAAGGAGATCAGGAATAAGAAGTGCACCCTGTCACAGCAATCATTCAACACCAACAGCAGCGAGCACTAGCCGAGGATTGACTAGCATAATTTTACATCCTAAGATCTATACCTCTTAATAGATGGACATTATTATCCATTATTCAGATACTAAAGCTATTACTTTAATTCAAAGCCATAATATTACCAGAATTTCAGTCTCAGACTGATAGAGCCTGTGGACATTTTAAGAAAAAGCCAGGTAAATAAAAGAAACACAGAAGGGAAAAAATAAATAATTAAAAAAAAAAAAGGGAGTAAAATGGAAAATCCCCAAGATACGGGAATGAATCACAGCAGTAACATTATTGGACAATTGCAATATACACAAAAATGTAATAAATCATATTTTCTAGTTTGACATCTCAGTCTGACATTTTAACTTTCTACTGACAGTAACCTAAACATTGTTACATTTTGACATTTTGACATTTTAACTTTCTACTGACAGTAACCTAAACATTGTTACCTCAACACTGGTAACAATATGAGTCAGTTTCTGCTGTTTAGGAAGACATTCAACAGCTAAAATGAGATTCAGTGCTTAATAAGTACAGCCTCCAATTCATCCTATCTCCAAGTTGAATATAGTATAGCTGGAAATCTCTGCCTGTTTTAGAACAGTATCAGCAGCACAAATCTAGTCTGGCTAAGCCATATGCAGTCAACACATCACTTTTTTTAAAAGCTTGACCATCCCATCCCTAATGGATTTTTCTTGAGTGATGAAATTTAATTATGTAATTTTCACAAATGTCAAGATTTCAATATTTCCTCCCAAGTCTCCTGCATTCACCCTAAGCTAAAATTTTCTTTCTATATGCCAAACACAAAAAGTGCATTACAAACTCTGTAACCCTCATGAAGTATTAACATCTGCTTTTCCAAGCCTTTTTTCAAAGAAAAGGACACTACATTCACATTTAGTTATGTGTAAGTTAATTATATGTTTGCTTTTTTTCCCATACATAAAACTAGCCCCCAGTTTTTATTAAATATAAACTTAAAAACTTAAAGAAATGTAATAGGTAGCATCCTGGACACCTAAGGTCAAAATTCAACTCTTCTCCCCAGAATTAGCTTTTTTTAATTAAAAAAAAAAAAAAAAAAAAGGAATTAAAGAAATTGTCTCCCTAAATTCTCAAGTTACACGGGCTTTCAGAAAGCTAATGCCAGTTCTACTCATATTTGATTGGCTTTTTTTAAAAATCCATGTAGTAAGACTGTGATTTTAAGATACATGATAACCATATAAACTGGAAAATAAAACTCAAAAATGTGAATCCTAAGGAGGAAAAAAAGAGAATTTCCAATCCACCCCTCAGAAGCAGCTAAAATTACATTGCAAAAGGCACCTTCCAAGACCCAGAGATCAGATGGGAAGATTTGAAAGTCTTAATAATCAAATGTATACTGATCAGCATAATAGAATTGATGGGATTATTAACAGCATTGCAACAATGATGCAAAAAGATACAGATTGTTCAGGAGCTGCAGGCAGCGGAAAAGACAAGAGAAGCTATTTATTCATGTAATAAAGTTGAGAAAGTTTTATGTGATGTCCACAATGTATTAGAAAATAAGTCTGATGAAAGTTCTGAAGCAATAAAGGAGGAAAGGGAGTGGAGAAGAGAAACCAAAGAAATTACATAGAACAGTGTACAGCTCTGCTGTAAACTGAAGCTTACAGATCAGAAGGAAAAAACTAACCAAACTAGACTTTAAATTTAAAGAATTTAAAAATTACCAACCCCCCCAAACATCTAAGTTTTTTCTTAACGGAGTAGAAAATGCAAAGCAGAAATTAATTATTATTTCTTCCAAAAGGAGCTCGTAGTTTCTAAAATTAATTAGAAAAATCTGTCAAGGTTAAGTCCACCAGTGGTTTTTAAACATAATGGTATAGATGCAACCCCCAGTTTGGGGGTGAGGAATCATTACTGAACTGCCAACTCTTAGAAACAAAGAGAAGAACATTTGACATTCTTCCATTTTTGGAACTGCTAACAGGACATTGAGCTTGCTTGCCCATTAGTTGGCTCAGTATGACATTTCTTATTACAGGGAAGCATAAGAAAATAATCCAAAAGTCACTTGCTGTCAATGAACATTACTTGGATAATGTCTCAGGGAAGGAATAGACTATCCAATACATCCCCAGTGACCTGTACTGGACAAGCTCTCCATATAAATAGTGATAAAAAAGAAGGAAGGTCATGAGTACTAGAGCTTGCAAGACAGTTTCGTCCATTTCCAGTACTACTGATTCACTCTGATCTTAAACAAGTGTAAGTATTTCCTCAAATTATTCACCTGTCAGGTACATTTCTGTTACCTCCTTGCTCTCCAGGAACCAAGACCACCTGTGTAGAATATGATGTATGCAGAAAAATAAACAACTTGTTAGAAAGCTGAACTATTACATACTCCTTGTTTATTTTAATACTCTATCTCCTCATTATTAACTGTAGTTTTTACACACAAGTCGCAACTTCCTTTCACACAACATTATGGAAGCATGTCATGGCTAAAGCAAGAGACATTGAAACAATGGCTACACATACAAGCACAGAAAAACTACCATCTAAAAAAATGTGGAAAATCAGCATTTTAAAAACTAATTTTGGTATAAACTTTAACTCTACAGCATACATTGCAAAAACATCTTTAATAGATGGTCTGCAACCTGTAATACACCACTAGGTGGCAAGTTTGGATAGAAGTTAGCTAACTTTTTTTTTATTCATGGCGTGTTTGAAAATAGCAAGTGCATAGGAAAGAAACAATCATGAAAAAAAGAGTGGAGGAGAACAAAAAAAAAAAAAAAAAAAAAAGAGTTCAGTGAACTACAGGTCTTCTGTCCAGAGCACAATTAATATTAGTCAAAAAGGCTACATGGGTTTTAGTTTTGTTTCTACAACTGCCACAGAACTAGATAACCAGTTGTGGTTTAGCCCCAGTCAGCAACTAAACACCGCACAGCCACTCATTCACTCCCCCCACCCCTGCTCACAGGCAGGGAAGACCGTGTTTTTTATTTGGTCACAGACAGGAGGAGCATTGACTGTAGCAACCACAAGCATCAAAGACCTGGAGGAGAGCTGAGAAGGGAAGCAGCAGAGTTAGGTCTTGGGAAAGCAGACTTCAGCTTATGCAAGGAATTGCTAGTTAAGATTCCTTAGAAAGCAACCACAGAGGGGTTAGGGGTGCACCAACACATCTATAAGAAGAGGATAAAGAAGCTGGGTTTGCTCAGTTTGGCAAAGAGACAACTAAGGAGCGATTTAGTAATGTCCTGTAACTACTTAAGAGAGTTAAAAGAACAAGAGAACCAAATGCTTCTGCATAGTTCTAGACAACGTAGTAAAGCATCAACAGCCATAAATTGCAGCTTGAGAGGACACCAGGGAAAAAAAAAAAGTCACTAGAACGGTACAGCAGCACTGGAACAGGTTGCACGTACAGGTTGTAGCATGCACCCTTGGAGGTTTTCAAGATTCAACCAGATAAAGGGCATGCTTGACCTGATCTATCATTGGCTACAGCCCTGCTTCAAGCAGAAGGCTGGATTGAAGCACTTCCAATAGTATTTTCTTCATTGTAAAGCAGAGGTAAATCTGGCAGAGTTTGGCATACACGAAAGGGCAATCATTCAAGGGGAATAAAAAAAAAGAAAAGCTCTCTACGTTTTGCCTAAATTTGATCAATTGTAACATCCAATCTGAGTTGCTATGAGGGCATTACTTAATGCACCAGTAGAAAGTTTTGGCAGTATCTTCAGAGACATAGAAAACAAATGCAGATTTGAATTTACAGATACATATATTAATAATATTTTAGTCAGTTTGTCTGGATGTGCTACTGACTTGCCTGCCATAACATGAATTCACATATCCCATACTCCCAATCTGTAAATTGTGCAATGCTTATCATACCCACCTTCTGGATTAATGAACAGTGTTTTGAAAAGTACAATCTTAATGTAAAATATCATCCAAGTTATTTAAAAATATTTAGCTGTAATATGTTACTTTGTTAATTGATTGATCCTGTATCCAAAAAATGTTATATATGACACTGCTGGAAAACAGGCATCCAAGGAGAAGCTTCAATCACTGAGTTCCCCTAAAGACAGACATCACATTTCTGTACAAGGGTGGTAGAGAAAAGGAGCAGGAATCAGACAAGCATGCTCAGAGTCTCAGAGTAAGTAGTGACAGTGCTATATGGGTTGGAAACAATAACCTCATCGAGCTCAAGCAGCCTGTACTGCTTTTTATCATCTACTACTTCACCCCTCCAAGATCAATATAATACAGTTCACATCTATTTGAAGTCATGTTTGAAAAAAAAAAAAAAAAAATTAAAATTATTGCTTTATATGTTCTTCACAATTCTTCATAGCAATGTCTCAAATTGAGAAGTCCAGAATAGTCAGCTGACTATTTGAAATACAAGAAGCTATTCCATTTCCAAGAAATATTACAACACGCTCAGAAATAAAGCTCTTCTTTGTATAATCACACACTCTTACCTACTCACTCAGGTCTTTCACTTTTGGTCTGCCACACCATTCTCCATAATTTGGGTTTGAGCTTTTGTTGCCAGCCTACACAGAACTTTCTACCTCATTTTAGAAGAAAAACAACTCCTGTCTTTTAAATCAGTTATTTCCATAGCTTATCACAGCCTTGTGTTTTGGTATTGCAGAAGCATGCAAATAAGCATAAATGTTCTTAACAGCAATATAGCAAATATATTTGAGAAGCTAACCCTGCACAATTTCCACATGGTTCAGTTCAAAACTACTACTAGCAGGTAACAAAACAGTGACAGAGTAGAAATTAAACATTTTGCTTACCTGTAGTACATACATAGACCTCTCAAAAAAACCCACATAAGAAACAAGGTATGTTTAAGTGAACGCTGAATTTCACTTGAGGGTAAATCTCAAGAAGCTGAAATATAAGCAGAAGCCTTACCTCATCAGAAGAGAGAAGGTAAATAGGCGTTAACATAGGAATTTCACTTAATTCACAACTCAGACCAAGTGATATCAGGATCTCCTTGAGAACTTCGTATCTCTTGGTGTTGCTTATTTTAAGCAAATTAAAATCCTCTTCAGTTTGAACATCCATAGAATTTATATCCAGTTCCAAGTGTGCCTGGCAGGATATGTAGGAAGGGAATAAAAAAAAAAATTTTGTTGGTGTTACATATTTCAGCATGGCAGAGATAAACACAACAGTTCCAAAAGCTTTGTACGGACTGTGGTTGCTGAACTACCTAGTGTTACTAGAGCAATTTAAAATTTTCTCATGTCTTCATTATATCTACCCAAGTAGGGCTTTATTATCCTAATAAACTAGGGACTACCTATGTATTTATAGTCTCCGATTCAGGGATCACAGTTGCTAGTACAGTAAAATTTCTTCTGAAGCCTTCACAAAATACCCCTTCTTAATAAACTGGTCTTCTCCTGGAGTTGTCCAA
Organism: Phalacrocorax aristotelis; assembly: GCF_949628215.1. Lineage (NCBI taxonomy): Eukaryota > Metazoa > Chordata > Aves > Suliformes > Phalacrocoracidae > Phalacrocorax > Phalacrocorax aristotelis. Next base: position 101,115,436 of record NC_134276.1, on the reverse strand, counting down.
ACTTGTATTTACTAAGTTAAACTTCTCCTTCTGCTTTTCATGTCTGCTAGCAACCTAGAACTAACAGCAATATTGGTCATATTCCAGCTTGTACAAGAGCTGAATTACACTAGAATTGAAAGAGCTTTATCAGAGGTTGCAAAACATATGCAGAACTCAGGCTAAGCAAGCCCTTACTGTGTGATTAAGTTGCAATCGGTGCAGATAAAGAAATGCTTCTGCCTGAAAGGGACCCAAGAACCCCAGAACATCACCTTGCAGAGAATCACTTCTCAAGGCTGAAGCAGATGCTTAAAAGTAGAAATGAAAGGCAAAAGAAAAAAAATCCCTTCTAGACCTTTTTTTTTGTTGGTTGTTTTTTTTTTGCGCTTTTTATTGTGTTTGTTGGGTTTTGTGGTTTTTTTGTTTGGTTTTTTTTAAAGAGTGTTCCAAGATATTTAGAATCCTTTGTAGCCTACTATATGTACATTCATTATTCAATCACAAGCTATTATCATTGTTAATTTCTCCAATTTTGCACATTTTAATTATGTTCTTCATCTTTCATATATGATCTACTTAACTGAAATTCAGGGAAATATGCTGAAATGGGGGAGGGGAACAGAAGACCACAGAGAGAAGGGAAACAAGAGGTCTGTGACAGAATACTTAATGGCTGATGTCACTGTCAGTCCCCTGAAGAGAAAACAATAATGCTTTTGAAATCCAGAATGGAAGTAATTTAAAATTATAAAATGACACACTACTCCTTTTAATCTGATTTTTGAAGCTACACTGTAAAGCCTTTTTTCTGGGGAAAACCTCTGCAGTATTAAGTTTTGTTACAGCAGAAGGGTCAATTTAAACCGTACAATAAAGCAGGTTTTACCAGGGAACTTGCTGAAATGGATAGCAACAGTATCTAATCGATTTTCTAGTACAAGCACACAGCATATGGGTGGCAAAGCTTCCTACACAAAGCTATAAACATACTACTACATATAACAGAGTTTCCAAAAAGCTAGCAGATTTAATCTGATAAACTCGTAAGAGACTAAAACACTTCTAAGAAACCTAATGAATATTTCTGAATTACATAATTGCTAGAAGAGTATATGCTACCTACATGAGCAGTTAAATTTGACTGCTCTGGGATCCTGAGAAAGTTCTCCTGTAACTAAAATATTGGTAAAAATAGGTTCTAGAATCTTTCATAAAGTTCATTCAGCTATATCTGCATTATATGCCTTAATACTGGTAAATAGGTCTTGCTCTGTTTTTCTCAATGTGTTGCTTGAAAGCAAACATGGAGTAAGGGAAGTGATATAATTGTGAACAGCAATGCTACAAAGAAAATGTTTACCTATGATCCTAAGGAGGCTAACTCAAAACATGCAAGTTGCCTTCTGGCTCACTTTAAAGGTTTTACCACAAAATGGCTGAAATCCCTCTAGATTTAATAGCACAGGCTATATACCCAGGCAGAAGTATCTGGGGCACAGACTTATTTTCTGAACTTAATGGTACCTCTTATCAGCCTTTCTATCACTCAAACATTTAGCCAGGTATCTGTGAATATTTAAATAATCAATGACCAACATTTACCTTTAACACAGCCACGGAAGCTTCATCACCCGTTACCCAGGAAGACAGAGTAAGAGTAACAAAAAAATATTACTAGTACTTGAACTTATCTGTTGTTAACCTTTTGAGGGAGTGTGGGTTTTGTATGGATGGGTTTTTGTGGGTTGGATGTTTTTGCCTTTTTTTTTTTTTTTTGCCTTTTTTGTGTGGGGTTGTTTGGTTTTTTTTTTAACAAAGATCACAATACCGTAACACTGGAGAGGTACCTGTTTGCTAGGATATTATTATTCTGAAGTAGAATGAGTAAGATTTTGGCTCATTCTAGACTCCCCCATTTCTGTCCCTCAGGTGCTCTGAGCTATTTGTTAGGTGCAGAATGTTAAACATCTAAAAGTTTAAAGCCTGAAGGAAGACTTGGGAAACAAAAAAGCACGTTTCCAGCAGACCAGATTCTCCTCCCCAACCACCCACCACCACCACAAAAAAAAAAGCATATAGTACTGACAGAAAACATGTCAAGGTTTAGAAAACAAAAAACAAGTTTTAGAATTTTCATTTTTATAGTAAATAGAAAAAATGCATTCCAGTTAAACAAAGGGGGGTTTTAAATGACAGAACATCAAGGTAACCTCATGAACCTAACTTGCATGTATAAATTTGCCTTAATCAAAACACTGTTAAACAAACCATTTTATGGTTTACTTCATTCACAACACTAAGATACAAACAGAATATAACTGAGAAAATGGTAGCAATACTAGCAAAAAAAGAACAAACAGACCTAAATCAACAATGGCGTTTTAGTGCAGTCAGAGACTAACCTTTATTGTGTAGTTACTTGCTGAAGCTGCAGCAGTTTTTCTAGACACGGCATACAACAAGTAATAGAGACTGCAACTCTCTCATTCACTAGTCAGATTTCCAGAAGTGCTGGCTACCTTAACCTTAAACTTTAAGGGGAGGCGTCTTTCAAGTTTCTTGCCGAGTTTATTTTACATTCTCTCCTGACTCTCTGCTTCACCGTAGTTCATATTTTTGTAAGGATGTTTCTTTTATTATCTTGCCAGCATATGCTTTCACCCCGAGTCCACCAACAACTTGGCTCTTCCTGTTCCCACCTCCCAAAATTTGCAAAATGCACAGTTGTACCACTGCACAACTTCTAGCAAGCAGAAAAGTATAGCTCTGCTCTTGAAGATGCTTGCTTACTATGCAAATCTGCTCTCTCCACCACCACCCACTGTGATCTTGCATGATCTACATGTACATAGCTACATGGTGAAAACAAGGAAGTGGAACAGCAGTAACATTCTCTACCATTCTTTAAGCTTCCTGAGGATCAAATGAAAACCATTCTGCATTCAGAGTCCTTGTACATTCTCTGAGACATTCATCTATACCTCCCCTTGTCAAGCATCCCCAAGAGCCTGCAATGGGAACAAGTGAACGTTTTTAGCACACCACAACATCACGTAGCAATAAGCAAATGAATGCTTCTGCATACACAGTACCTGAGAAAGAATGGCTTCTCCTCCACTGTCTCCATAAGTCAGATGAACAATAACTGTGTCTTTATCAGCATTATTTAGCCAACTCAATGTCTTCACTTTGCTGGTATCCTCCTTCATCACTTCCTCAAAAATACACCCACTGACCAGAAGATTTAACTTAATTTCAGTGCTGTCCATTTTAGAGACCACTAATTCATGGACAGCCTTCTTCAGTTTGCTTTTTCTCTTTATTTGTATGCCACCAAATGTAAAATGCGAAGAAAACCCTAGAATCTTTCCACCTTTAGATAAAAATTTCATAAACTGTTTGTGGTTCTCCTCAGAAATAGGCTCCTCTGTGGCAATGACCAACAGCAGTGAATTATCAATCCAGGGAGCTTTCAGAACTTGTTCCTCATGCAGCTGGTAGACGGTGTAGCTGTCTGCACCAATGCATTCCTGAAGGATTGATTTTACCTGCTCAAATTCCACTTTTGCAGTTTCAGAACCAAGATAAATCAATATATTAGGGGGCTTTCCAGCAAGGTTTACTCTCTTTATTCCTCTTGCCAGACAGTCATCATCCTTCTCTTCCAGTCTGCTATTGACATCATCAGAAAGTTCTGGAATGTTCTCTGCAGAGGCAAATCTGACCGATTCAATAGTACTGTTTTCAAGTTGCAGGCATTCATGACAGCTGGAAAGATGCAAGTGGTGATGTAGTCCAGCAACTGCCTCTTTGTCAGACAGACCGTTGGATTCATTTTCATGCTCACTTTCTTTCTCTAGCTTGGATTTCTGCTCTTCACCTTGTCCTGCAGACTCAGCTACTCCTAATCCTGATTTAACAGTACACCCAAAAGTAGCAGCAGGAGTTACTTCATCCATTTGTGTACTGCTTACACTTTGCTCTTTTAGAGATGGTGTTACCAGCGCCAACTCTTTCAGAGTAGATTCCTGTAAATGGACAGCTGGAAGAGTTAAAGAATAAAAAAAAGGGGTTATAAAAATGATATTAAAAGAGCTATGATGAATATCACTACCACAGCAGGATTTAGATTTAATTTCAGTACAAATCATCTATAATAGCAAGAATTTCACTTGTTTGACACACCAAATCCTAACCCCCTGTCCCCAACAACATAATAAATTTTCTCTCATAACACAAGTCATTTACTCTAATGGCTGTTTCAGAAAAGTCTGACTGAGAGCACAACACGATATTTACAGGGCACATTTAAACAAACATTTACGGTGAGTGCAAAAACATTTGGCACAAAAGTAAAACATGATAGTTACTGTACATAATGCAGCTGTGTTCTTAATCGAACAGGAGTCTATGGGTGGGAAGGTGAGGAAGTTCTCATAAACGCATCACCTTGTCAGCTCGTTATTTTGCCTGTCTCTCTGTCCTCAGCAATGGACAAAATGAAGCAATGGAAGTACCTTTGGAAAAATACTGGTCTCTTAAGGAGGGCAGGGTGGAAAACTGCTTGCTGCTATTTTGAAATAACCTATTTTGATATAAACAGGTAAAATGATGATATTGGGTGAAATGAAGGCACTGAACCATGTCTCTTGCATTGCTGAAGGCTGCAGATAAAAGTTTGGCACAAGCAAAAGGGAGTTAAAAAAAAATCTGAACTGCTTTCAGTCTGCAGAAAGGGAGACATACCCACCCATACCAAGACTTGGGAGCTAACAATCTGAGGGAAAACTGGCAAATAGGAAGAACTGTTAAACCTTCCCCTTTCTCCCCCTGAAAAAGATGGAAATGCAAAGATAAAAAATTTCTGGCAAATACAACTGAGAAAGGAAGGGCAAAGATTATTATTGTCAGCGTAAAACTTGCAGAGAAAACTAAGAAAGAGGAGAGAAAAAACACTCTTCATAAGGTCATTTTTTTTCAGCTGCTGAGCCATGAAAATACTTTAAATCAAAGTCTGCAAAATTTTACTGAATCCCTCTCCACTCCCATGAGGCCAAATAAACTTACTATGTTTTTGTTCCTGATTTCTCAAAGAAATTCAGTGAGAAATTTGATTAACAAAATAGTCAGCTGGCACACAATACATCAGATCCAAGTTCATTCACTTTCTTCATTTAACAGCACTTGCATTCCCTTGAAACTATAACCCCTTTGCCTAGTTTGGAGCGGAAATTTGAAGCAAGATTTTTGCACATCCCAGGAGAATTTCACATCTACCAGCCAATACGCTATTCCATCAATAGCCTCCATCAGCCTGTTCTCCTGGAGCAGTTCTAGCATGCACGCAGTACCTGAACCAAAATGAGCCAGAAAGCATTCTGAAAAGTAAATGACTGGGGCGCTCTTTCAGCTTCCAACCCCTCCTTGCATGAATATTTTTGCAGAACAGCACCAAGAGTCAGAGTTTCACATCAGATACCTTTGTGAGCATATTCCTACCCTCTTGCACCCTTGTCAGCTGTTCTTGATTTTGTCATTCCCCGACTTCTGCCAAACCACTACGGTCTACATAAAAAACAAAAAACCAAGCAAACAAAAAAACCAAACCACCACCTCCAAACCAAACCAAACAACCCAATGCCCCTTTTCCTTGGGGGGGGGGGGGGGCAGGGGGCAGGGGGCAGGGGGGCAGGACATGAGGATTTTTTTTGAGCCCTAAATGTTATTTTATTACTTGACACGACCCACAGTTTTATCAACACAGATGAGAAGACACACTAGGCAGGAAAAAAATGAGACTACTGATGAACAAAAGAGGAAAAAAGAAAAAAGAGAAAAAAAACCAGCTTGGCTCTACCCCCCAAGAGGTCACTACTCCACAATACCCTACAGACTGCATATTATGGCACTTTTAGAACAGTGCTGGAAAAAAGAAGTTCAAATCTCCTGCAGCAAAGGGAGGGGAACTTGGACTTCCCACAGCCCAGCCAATTCTATATAAGAATGGTGTTACAAGTACAACTGTTACTATTTCCTTCTCCTCCCTGTGGAATTAGCCATGAACTCCCTCCCTGCCTTAGGTGAAACTATTAAACTAATGAGGACACAATGGCTCACAGTTTTGATATCATTAAAATCACCCCCTAAAGAAATAAACCATTCACCAAAAATTTAAAATTCAATTAGCAATGACACCACCCTCCTTCCCCTGCTTATCTCTCTCCCTGTTTAGAAAGCATCTGTAAGCTTTTCTCTCAGTGATCTAAAGGATTAAGATGCTCAAGTTACAGCAATTTTTCTCAACCTATATTTAGCTTTGAATACACTTTTCTTTCAAATCCAAAAAGAGAACATTTGCCTAAAACCTTCTGTATTTTCTTTTTCAAATAGATTAATTAATCTAACAGACAAGACTTACAGAAACAATATTTTCTAACTTCACCTTTGTGACATTTATGCATTCATGCATTTGCAAAAGGTTAAACACCATCTTGGATACTTGGAGATCTCAGCACACTAAGGTTCATTATTGGCAGTAGCTTATGAGGCATTAAAGAAAAAGAAGGGGGGTTATTCCAAAAATCTTTTGATCCATTTTTCTGTTACTTCTGTTGCTGCATTTCTAAGATGTTCTGTAAAGAGAGAAACTCACTTAAAAAGTGGTAAAACTTTTCAAGGATCTCTGTATTTGACAGTATTCAGTATAAAATATGGTAGTGCTGCGGAGCAATCAACTGCCTAGAATGACAACAGGAAGAAAACATTGTGCCAAACTAAAAGCATGGGGTTTTATGTAGGTATGAAGACTATATGCGGAGTCTTAAAATAACCATTAGACAAACATGTTCTACCATTAAAAACAATTTGTGAAGATACTTACAAACAATCTTGTGTGGCACCATTCCATTATCCATTTGAAGCCTGTCTTCCATGAATGCTATTCCAAGGTTACTGAAATTATCTACACTTGCTTCAGCAATTAACTTATAAGGCTCACCAGGTTTATAGGCCAATGGTGAACAGTAGTCTGACCACTTCACAACCTAGAATAAAGCATATGCATGTTTTTCAGTTTATAAAGGTTACAGGAAAATATCAAAATACCAACAGTATTATAAGTCTGCAAGATGGAACTGCAAATAAAAACTGCCGTTCCTTTGCGAAGGATTCTGCTATTAAAAAGCAGCACAACAGTTGGCAGAGCCAACAGAGGGACATTACCAAACCAAAACGGCACAACTGGCAAACCCAAGCACTGGAATTAATTTTAAAGAAAGTACTTTTTAAAAAAAAAGGAAAAGTGTAGCTGCTAGGACTATGGAATACTAAACTGTCAGAATCATGTTTAAGACTTGTTTCTGTGATGCCTGATGTGTTTAAAACAACTGCTACACTTAATAGTATTGTGAGACAACACATCTCAACTAGAGAAGGCTTTCAGCTGACAGTTCCTTTCACACAAAAGTGCACCCTTCATGGCTACAAAGGTCAATGTATGAGACTGAATACAACCAAAAGAACCTACTGAAGAAGGGCCATGTAGCAAGCAATCCCTGCTACAGGGTTCATTCCTAAGAGGAGAAAACAAAGCAAAATCCACACCAAGTTCTGAAAGCAAATTGGGAGTACAAATACATCTTTCCCAAAGATCAAGGCTACAGAAGCTTCAAGTAACACACAAAATGGTCGGAGAGCGTTATCACATTCTGTTCTATTTGTATTTATTTCCAAGACATGGCTTTCAGCAGAGATTCTAAAAATAATGCTGATAAAAAGAGCAAAAAGTAAACTACTAGGGTTTAATAAAAGTACACACTGACTATCAGAAGCATTAACTAAACATGGAAGATTCAAGCTGCTTATCTACATAAAAAATTCCATTCTCCAGAAAAGAAGTATTATGAAAGTGACACCCTTGGGTTCTTTTCTTCAAGGTTTGTTAAACCCAAACTACACAGCTGTACCGTCTTGGAGAACAAGTTTCAAGTTCAACTATAAAAGCCAGAAATGGAGGAAAAGTGAAAAGAGTTTTGACTTCCTTCTGAAAGGCAAGCACGTTAATAAAGACCACAAATCTGTCTGCTGACTCATAAATGAAAATGACCCCTTTTAAACCTTATGTTTATAAAGCAAAAGTACCTAACAAAACAATATTCATACAGTTGGCAAACAGTAATTTAAGAGTCAGCTCAGAAAGCAAAAACCCAATAAAGCAAACAGTTTCAGTAAAAATTGTGTGACTGACACCACAGCCTTTATCCTTTATTGGATACACAAACCAACTGTCCTCCTCTGAAGGCATTTTTAGAGACAGTGAAGCACCACCTGTTTTCATGACCTAAAAAACATGAGCCTTCACCACGTGGTATGTTCCAAATAGTAGGAGACAAAGCTCAATTCCCATATAGCAACTCCAGTACTTTGACACTGTCATCACCAAACCACTTTCATGAAGTTCACCCTTTTATCACTACACACAAGATGTAACACACCGATGAAACACAGTAAGAAAAAACACTTCTTTTGAATGCACAAAATGAGGGTGAACTCTTGGATATTTTACTTGTTCATAATTAGACTACCAACTGAATGTACCTTTTTATCTACCGCAGTTAAGTGGTTTACATAATACCCCAAAGAGTCTGCTTCCGATTTTTAACTTTACAGTATTTCCCAAGGGAACAAGAAGAAAGATGAAACTCAGATCTCATACAACCTTAAGGGTAGCATCTCCTTTCTAAGTAATTTTCAAAGACAGTCTCGCATTAGCGCAATGCAGATGAGACCATTCAGTCCCTACTCATATCAGTGGCTTTTGGATACCTAACAGGAAAGCTGCTGAGTATCTGCTCATACATCACCTATACTAACTCTTAGTGAACAAACACAGTTTCAAAAAGAGAAAAATATAGCAGCATGTGGGCAGTGTGTTGGTGTTTACCACAAGGTCAGCTGCATGCTTTAATTTCTGGGTTAAACTCCAACTCTGTAACACTAGAGCAAGTATCAGCTCCAAACCAGCCACACAAGAACACACAGTTGGTGAGAGACAGCCCTCAAATTCATGACAGATGTATCACTCAGGTCCCGAACACCTGGACTGAACAACCACTTACTAGTAAAAACAACAACAGCAAGTTTCTACCTCCAGGACCTTCTGAAAGGTCACCTCCGTGACTGTACCACAAAGAAATACCAGCTCCAAAGTAACAGGATATATTTCTGGGCACACTAGTATTAACCAGTTCTGAAGCAGAACCAAGTCTCCTCTGGAAGACAGCTATACCAGACCCTGATAGATTTGAATTGCTGTAGTTGGAGCATCAGTCAGACTTCACCCCATTGTCACTGGGGAAGTCTGTGGCCAAGTCAGCCAGAATTGCCCCAACCAACTGCCTTGAGTGATGACCTGGACAACACCATCGCTTTCCATATGGAAGGTATTCTGAACTCTTTTCAATCTGTTGGTACAGCATCCACAGTGGAATGGAAGTCTCCAGTTGTAGTCACAAGGCATAAAACTCTAAAGGTCTGTTGCTAACTGTTGGCAATTAATGACCACCAGTGACAGACATGGCAGATACATTTATGATATAGGATACCAGCTTCCTTCTCTATTTTCCTCAGCGTATGACTCCAGACTACTCTCTATGGTGGAAGGTAAGAGACACACCGTATTTAGGTAACCCTTCTTATGCAGAGAATGGGGACAAGCAGCTAACCCCAACATGTCACCCAGAAACTATGAGGAAGATATATTGATGCTCTTGAGCTTTTTTTCATGGCACCAAGTAAAACATTAGACCTGCTAGTAAGTAAAAAGTATTTATTGCTGTCTAGTGCAAGTAAAGTAAATATACAAAAGAACCTCACAAAGTAAGGCTGTTGCCAAGACGTAAGACCTGTAATCTTGCTCATGCAGCTATCAACTTGCTTCACAACATAATGAAAATCCTCAGAAAATATTTTCAAACAGGCCAAGCTTTCCCACTATGACTAGAAATCTTCATCAAAATTCTGTCAGAATACAAAATGAAAGGCCAGCTCTTACTAAGAGATGAGAAATTATTTATACTGCTTTCTGTGTCCACTTCAGTTTCAACAGAAACTAGTCACATATCACTGATAGCCCTAAAAAGAACTACTTTTCTGTCTAGAAATTATCATAGGTCACAGGAACAATCGGTTCTTACAGCCCCTGTCTACATCAATAGCTGGCTGCCAGGGGTAGCAACATTAAAAGTACTTTGCTAGAAGTGACATGCATACAGAAGAACAGTAAACAACAAAATAAACCAGCAGTCCTCTTCGGTTTTGTTCTTTTGCCTGGACTATCGCTTTTGAGCTTGATAAATCAAATTAATTATCAATGTATACATAAGCATACAAACATTTTCCATACTAAAGAAAATGCAGACAAAACCAACAAGATTAAAGAACTCCACTAAACAATAAATCCCAAAAGAACAAACTAGAGCTTCAACTCAGATGTTATTGTGGACCTCTCTTCTACAAAAAAAGTAAAAACAAAAAATCTCCCTTAGCCTTCTGTCTGAGTTGGCCCAGCAATCTCCGAGACAACGTTGACAGCAGAGCACATCCTATCTAGTTTATCTCCTAGAAGCAGGGCCCACCTTAATGGATTCCACGGTCTTACATCAAAGGCAATAAAAACATTTACAAACCACCTAATATGACTACTTCCTGTGGGCTCCAAGGAAACATGAGGCCAGTGGAAGCAGGGTCAGAAGACTTCAGCAGAAAAGGTCAGAGTTCTCAACAAGCTTTCAGGGCCTCCAGACCTCACTCTTCAAGCTTCATAGAGATAATGATTTTGCCTCATGCAGCACTTCACCTGGACATCATTCCTCTGGAGGGCAAAGACTAACATGCTCCAAAAGCATGCTCTGTTCTAGAATTGACAGGCCTCCATGGAGGTACTAAAAATTTGATTGCAGGCACAAATCTGGAATTCTGCCTGTTCCCAATCTGTCCTTCTGTTCCTGCATTCAAATTAGATAAGACTATTTACCAACCACTCTGCTCTCAATGTTCACTCCAGCAGAGGACTCCTGGGTCATCTCCCAGAACAGGTGGCCTGGAAAATATATATTCTTCATCCAAGGAAATGGACAGGCCACAAGCACCTGTGCATGTAACAGGTTTTCTTTAACTCCAAAAGGGAGCTTGAAAGCTGATGCCAAAAAGCAAGGATGACAGATGGCCCTTTAGGGTGCTAAGCAGGAGCCTTTCAAGAAGACACCTTATCCACTGCCCCCAGGCAGTGATCCTAGCTTGTGGCACAGCCTGCTCAACCGGAGGGTTCTGTCAATTTTATGGTACCCCAGCGACCAGGCCAGAGGGTTTATTATTGCCTACCCAATGATATCCTAGCATGCATGTCTTTCCATTTCTCCTCTTTCCAGTAGGCAATGAGGTCCATTCTGTCCTCTTCACTACGGAAAGCATGCAGCACACACAACAACTGACTGCCTTAGGAAGGAACTATCACAACTGGTACCACTTAGAAGATTTTTTTCCTCCCTGCAAGGTAAGTTTATCTTTTGCTTTGGGTTACAACCTCTCACCCCTTTCAGACCTGCATCCAAGCTGAGATGCCTAGGCAGCAAGCATCCCTCATGTGGGGAAAAACTTGTAAAACCAACAAAATTCAGGGGAAAGACAGACATTATCTCAAGTTCACAGTAACTTGTGATAGGGTCTGGATACTACTTTTATGCATAGTCTGTTTACAGATGGCATATATTCAGTAATTCGTTTTAGAACATCATCTTTTAAATCCACACCTTCTCACTTCCAATATAGCAGCGGAAGAGACACTTTTTAGATTTCTAGGTATCTAGGATATGAACATTTTGTAAGTATGCTCGCCACAAGGATTTCAGTACTAGTTTAATCTATTTTGTAATAAAAAATGAAAATAAAACATTTTGTAAGTATAACTCATTAAAAGGCAAACACAATTTATAAAGTACTAACCAAGAAGTATTGCTTTTCTATAAAATGCATTGGGGGAATGGCAAAGAGATTAAAAGCTTGATTTTGGCCTTACTTCTGGAGAAAGACAGAACCATCCAAATGCATAATAATTTAACTTGTACTTATAAATCACTGGCTTCCAAGCGAGACTTCTATTTCAATTACAACTTTTCACAACCACTTGGTTGGAGGCCTGAAGCGCTTTTCAGAAATTTTAATATATGCTTGCTCTGTATATTCTTACTAAGGCATTTGTTTCACAGGATGCTGAGCTAAATGGACTTCTGGTCTGCCTCAGTATGACAGCTTTCAAGCATTTTTCTCCTATTCAGTGTACCTAGCCATACATGCCTAATTCAAAGTCACGATGGAATTCTGCAGTTCCCATCCACAGCCAGAGAAGTGTGCTACTAAAAATCTCAATAAAATATCTATGGGTCTATTTGAAGCATAAGATAGAACTAAAGTATTAACAGTGATTCATTTTAATTGATAGATTACCTTTTTATTCCCAATAACATTATAAACATACAATATCTATCTGCCTTTTTTTTATTATTATTAAGTGTTTTAGGTTTATACCTACGAAATCACAGAATCACAGAATGGCAGGGGTTGGAAGGGACCTCTGGAGATCATCTTGTCCAACCCCCCTGCTTGAGCAGGCACACCCAGAGCAGGGGGCACAGGAACGCGTCCAGGTGGGTTTTGAATGTCTCCAGGGAAGGAGACAGTTCAGCCCCCAGGCTGTATTGGTGCATGACCTATCTGTACTACTTTCTGTGTAAGAAACAGAGCAAACTACTTACCTCTTTTGAAGAGCCAGGTACTTTCTGCAAATTATCCGTCTGAGCTGAAATGCTTTCTGTCACAAAAGCTATATGTTCTGCTTTAAGTAACTTATCAGGATAAATAAATGGAGAAATGAGAAGCAGGCTCCATCTGTTTAAGTCATCAAGGAACTGAAAGAGACAGGAAAGAAAGGTAAGTCTGTATAGCAAGCATCCAATTTAATATTTCATTTTTAAATTATGCCCAGCCTAAATTAAAATCTGATCCTTTGGGCTTGCATGAAGGGTTTCTACCATTTCACGTTGCCCATGAGGGGGAAAAAAGGGTAAAGGTCTGAAGCATTAAGCAGGAACTGATCAAAAGCAAAACTAAAAGTGACAATCAAGCTTTTAAGCCAATTCAGGCTCCAGCTTTCAGCTTTACAGGAAGAGTGCACAAGTGAGCGGGCCACAAGACCACTATGCTGTTGGCACTGTGACTGTTGTGGGCATTGGCCACCAGCAACATCCCTCGTTCAACCCAATCCTTCTCTCCCATTCACACTGCAGTTCGCCCTGCCTCTTTCTTGCTTCCCTCTTCTCCCCTGGCTACACAAACCCATGGCCCTCCTGCCTCGCTTCTGGTGGTTGGAAGGGCAGTGTCTGCTACTCAGCCAGGAGTGAGAAAGCAGTCACCACACACAACCAGCCTGGTCAGTCGCTGCAGCCCCTCCAACTGGACAGTAGTCCAGGCAGCATTCATTCTGCCTGGGTAACAACCCTCCAGGAAACATACAGGCCCACTGCTCGGTCATATACACCGTCTCTACACCCATCTGCCAAAAGCCCAAACAACTTGTGAGCCACAAGTGACCCAAGAACTACTACACAGGTCTAATTTTTAGACCTAATCTACAAAGTTTCAGGACTTCCTTTCTAAAGCCAATTACATAAAGACAGTTATATTTGGTGGACATGTACAACCTCAGGACAGAGTCTTTAAAAAGTGATTTGAAAAAATCTTTTAAAATATTTGAAATAAAAGGAGAGGGTACTCTTTGGGGTTTTTTTGCTTTTTCATATATTAAGTCCTCATGCATTTGCACCAAAATTATTCAGTAGGTAACTCTAAGTTTAGGGTCATTTCTTTAGCTCATTCAGAATAAGTTTGTCCATGAGGTAGCCTATCCACTTAGCAGACCATTGTACAAATGTTTCCTTCATTAAATTATAAAAATGGTTCCCTCTCTCGTCATCACAAATGAGCAAATAAACCTCAATAGCTGGAATCAGTAGACCAAAAAACAGTTTTAAGAACCTCAAAGCTTCTAATACATAATCTGATCCCATGTCATGTTACATCAATTTTTATGTAGATACTGCATAAAACTTAGTTTTTTCTGCCATAATTTAAAAGTGGCAAACATTAGAAATAGATATTTTGCTACTACTACACTAGAAACATGCACTTTGCACACCTTTGGTAATTTTGTGTGGAAACATAAGAGAATTTCCCTATAGCACATTACATGTGTACGTCACTCCACATTTAACAGGCAATTGTGTAATATTAAGTCTATGGGGATAGATTGCCAATTGAACCAGCTTAATTGAGCACAGAAGCTGCAAGAGCAAACATTGCTACCTTCCACAGGAAAGTGAACTGAACTCATGAAGCTTTGTATTATCTTAAGCATCCAATCTGATTAAAGATCAAACAAAAAAAAACTTTACCGGTTACGATTTATGACTTGCTGCTATCTTATCTTAAAGAAATTACTGATTACAGTCCAGAGACAGTTACCCCTTCTTGGAAAGCAAAGTAGCTCAGCTAGCCAAAAAACCTGCTAGTTAACCTTTTTCTCTTCACAGTGTCCACAGAGGATGTAGGGAGCTCCATAGTGGTGCTGCCTCTGCCTTTAATGCAGCCAGATCAGAGCCCTTACATGCCATGCTACCCCGAGGCGAACCATGGCAGGCACCTTCCACAGGGATTCTCAGAGCAACTGGTAACTTTCAGTACATGTTTTTAAGAGACAGATGTATTTTGAATAATAGTGTTGACCTTACGCCAAACTACAGTTCCCTAGAGGGCTTCCCAACTCCCAATAAACACAAACTGACAAGCTTATAAGGTCAGTCTGCATGAATAACACTGCAGACAGAAAAAAATGTGCTTACTGTGCAAGGACCAAGGAGAAGCTCTTTCAGAAATGAGCAGAAGCGGAGCAAAGAACAGCATAAATTAGTTGAAATACGATTTGTGAAACAATAATCCCAGCCAATTAAGGCCAAACTCCTCTTAAACACATGGACAATTATTTGGGTTTTGGTTTTAAGAGCTTTATCATAATGTGAGTTAAGTATTTAACTTTCCTGTGAGAGATTCTGAGACTGTCACCATCGCTTTTAGGTAAGAAATAACGTGCGTGTCAGATAGCAAAAAGACTATTTTTGAACAAGCTCCATTAGCATTCATGATCTTATTTTTACTGCGCTGAAAACATCCTCTTTACACACTGAATTTGTGGAAAGCTTCTCTGCTTCTTGAAGCGTAGCACCTAGCCAGCAACATGCTTCATAAATGCAGTTCAGTAACACCCATTTAAGTAAAACAGGTCACGACTGATAATTTCCAAACACACGTGTAACCTTCAGGAAAAAGGAGACCGAGGAGATTCTTATCTACACGAATTCTGGTATTTGGTGACAAACTTGGACAAATCCACTTAAATAATTCAGATTATAATAATTCCATAACCAAAAGCACAAGCCGTACTCTGTTAGGGACTCAGCTACGTTTTAAATCTGACACAAACCCTGAACGCACCAATACGCCAAACGTTTTTTAGACGAAAGCCTTGGACGTGCTAAAAGTACGTTACTCCTGCGGAAACAGGAGCCACCTCTCCTCGGCGCTCCTACTGCCGAGACTGTACGTACAAAGCTGCGCTTTACAGGAATATAGTTAAAACCACCCCCGAGCCCGCTCCAGGCCAACGATCCCTAGTCCTGGCCGCGTTACCACGGTAACACGGGCCGCTCCCTCTCCCGAGCGGCCCCGGAGGAAGCGCCTCCCCACCCCCCTCCCGCCCCCCACGGCTCGGGGCGGTACCTGCGTCTCGTCCGTGAAAAAGACTTTGTTCCCTACCCGGAGGCAGACCCGCTCCTCGGGCGGCGCCTGCCTGCGCGGCTGCCGAGCCGGAGCCGCCGCGGGGCCGGCGCAACGGCAGAAGGTGAAGGAGCAGCGGGAGCGGTGGAGGCGGCGCACGGTGCGGCGGACGAGGGCGGCCCAGCCGGGCCCCCAGCGCGCCCACAGGTACAGGTAGCACAGCGTGATCAGCATGGCGCGCGCCGCGCCACGCCCCCGCCACGCCCCGCCCAGCGCCAAAGAGAAAGAGGAGAGCCGGTTGGGCCGGCCGGCCGACCCCTCTGATTGGCTGGCGGCCTCGCGCGCTCGGCGCCCCGCCCCTTTGACAGCCCGGCGGCGGCTGCTGAGGGGCCTCGTGGCCCTGTTGCCCGCCCTTACGGGGGCGGTAACTGACGGCGGCGGCCCTTGACGCTGAGTAGCGCCTGGTGCTGCAAAAAAATACAAAATTATGCTTTGAAAAGACGTGTAAAGAAAATGAAAACCATAAGAAAAAGGCCGGCCTGGGGGTTGTCTCTTTGCACTGTGTCAGTTGTTCACCAGGCTCTGGCATGAGGGAGGATGAAAGAGCAACTCGCATCCTCCCCCCCAGGCACCGCGACCCAGCTGCTCAGGGAATTCTGCAGCCTCCGCTGTCCAAAGCCAATGCTGTCGTGATGGACAACGGTTTTAGATGAACGCAGCAGTTCGGCATCGCGGTGAGGGTTTGTGGGACCTGCCCTTCAGCGCGACATCACATGTGGTGCCGTTGATGATGTGGATGCAATGCAGGAAACTGAGTTCATGTTTTTAATGTAAAGATCAGTTTGCTACCTCACCAGCCGCATTTGCCCTTGCTGCTATGGGTCACAAAAAAGCATACACCCGGTAGGCAAAACAGCGAGAGCCAAAGTATTCACTGCTTGTTTCCATGCAGCAACAGGGAATCATAGAATCATTAAGGTTGGAAAAGACCTCTAAGATCATCAAGTTCAACCATCAACCCAATACCACCACGCTTCCTAAACATCTACACGCTTTATTAATTCTTCCAGGGTTGGTGAATCCACTACCTCTCTCAGTAGCCTGTGCCAATGCCTGACCACTCTTTCAGTAAAGAAATTTTTCCTAATATCCAATCTAAACATCCCCTTGAGGCTGTTTCCTGAAGGATCTCATCTTCCTCAGAAACGGCTCCACTCTGCTACCTGACCTTATTTCAGGGTCCATGGTATCCTAGAGGAGCAGTATCCCCTCCACCACAGAAACAGATAAAGACACCAGCTTCCAGGTCCCATACCTGTTCCAGGGTAGCCACCAGAGTACAAAGTGGCCATAAACGGATGCATTTGATTTCAGCTAATTCACTGGATTCACCAACCAAGAAAGATTAAGTCAGGGCTCAGCCAGGGCCGGTTATTGAAGCCAGAGTGAAGAACAGCCTGTTGGGAAATAAAAGAGATTTGCATGTGCCATGTGTGCAGCAAACATAACTTGCCACTAGAGATGATGCAAGAGAGGTAACAAGGTGTCCTTCTCCGGTATGTCTATGCTCAGAAGTTATTAAATAATGTCTGTATTTTATGTTTTATATGGAAGGTAGTCACAGCATTGAGCTCTGTGAAAAGAACACGTTTATCAATCTACCACTAAATCTATCACTAAATCACTAATACATCACTAAACATCTATATTTAGTGTGTGAATGAAAAGAGAAGATAAAAAAGGCAGGAGGAAAAATGCAAGAAGGCTAGAAGAAAGAAGCTGACTGATAAATGACAATCATTTCCTGAACTGGTTGTGAAGCAACATTCTTTTTTATTATTCTGAACTCATGGCCTTGTACGTCCTTGGAAATTTACTAAAATAGGTATTCTAAAAGAACAATTTCCTACATGGATCTCCAGCAACAGCACACTGGCGTTGTAGATAAATAAGGAACAAATTGGCCCGCACATTTTGGAGTGGGCATCAATATCAAAAAACACCACCAGTACGATGACAGACATTTTTACCTCTTAAAATCTGTACGCACAGCAGAAGCTTATCCAAAATGGTCAGAATCACTGACATAATTTTGATTTCCACAATGCACAGCAGAAACAGGTGACAGTTTCAGTTGGAGGGCAAATAATTTAAATAATTCTCCTCCATCTCAAGCTTAAGAAATACCAGCCTTGTGCTGCTGCTATATCCTGTACATATTCTACTGAGAGAGGAACAAAAGTCTTCAGCAGTCCTAACTTGGCATTATACACTGTCCCTTTGTGTGACTTTATCTTGTGCAGGAAGTCAAAATACTTACCCAGGCACATCAAAAGAAAGAAAAAAAGCAAAGTACACAACCTCAGAAGAAAGCTCTCAACTTTGGAATCCACTTTCTCTGTAGTAGTTCAACAGCACATGCATTGCTGACCTTCAGAGCACACCACAAAACACAACTGTTTATATAACCTTTGCACGATGAGCAACATGCTTTGCTTAATCCTGTAGTGGCATCAAATCCAGTCAACTATATCAGGATACTTTTTGTTTTTAAGGTTCCCTTACTCTGGAGATGTTTGCGAGTAAGTGAGAAAACTGAATCAAAACTCTTTGATGCAAGGGAATCTAAAGCAGAACAACATACACGCAGAAACAGTCACCATTTTAAGACAAGTTTCTACCTATGTGGGTACATTGTCAAGTAGAATAATTCGAAGCCATAAAGTTGCTATAGTTTTTCTAGTTTCTGTTATAGCGTAGCTTAGACTTAATCATGACAAGCTCTGATTAAAAGGTTAAGAATTTTAAATTGGGAAACATTCTTTTTTATTATTGTGAAGCCAAGGCCTTGTATCCACCAGGAAATTTACTAAAATAGGTATTCTAAAATAACTATGTCAATCAGTTCCTCCTTATAGGAGGGTGGAAGGAAGCCTTGGGAAGAAACAGTGAGTAATATTAGCCCTCAGACTTCCCAGAACACTTGGGGCTTTGTCTTGAAGATTCCAGAAAGATGTTGCAAGATGCTAAACACACACACGCACGCACGAAGACATAAAATTGTTTAAAAAGAATTTGAAAAACCCTGAAGAATAGGCTAAATTTTTATTTCTGTCTGCAAGCTTGGAGAATCACCCCCCGCTGCAATGAGAGAGAAAGGTCAGCTTCAGTCTGGTGGGCTAAATCTCCCTTAGCTCTTCAAACTGCACGAGGGAAGGCTCCCAAAAGAGGCCACTCAGAACAGGGACCCAACTCTACCACGTACTCATCTTCAGCATGGATGAGTGTCTCTTTTTCACTTTAAAGGAATATTATGAGACTGGCCTTGCTGTGCTTTGTGAATGGCTCGGTTTCCTCCTCCCTCTGTTCCCTAAAAGCTTTTCCAACAATTTCTGAGGAGCTTTGCATGCTATTAGTGGCTACAAATGCCTATGTCATGTTGTTTAATACCAGATATTATCCAAGACTATAAATGCTGTAGAGCTATCCTGTTTCCTTGACTATACCAATTTATGTTGAACACTCTTTATTCTTGGAAATGCACAAGTGCTTTTGTGAGAAAACCAAGTAAAACAGGTTTCCCACAAAGATAAAAAACCTCTTCCAATTAACACAAAATAATTTTGGCTCATTTCTCTGTAAGAATCAAGTCTGTCAAAGTTATTCTCAGGTAGCATCAGAAGTCTGAAAAATACTCCTGGCTTCTGGGAAACATGGATGGGCATCTGTAGCAGAATCAGTGTTTTCTGATTCTGTGAAGTGTTCTTCACCAAATACAGCACCCTGTATTAAAATTAAGTACATTGCAAAAAGTAATATAGCTGTTAAAATTAGACAGCTATGACTGGCCTAACTGCTGCCTTTTTTTAATTTTATTTTATTTTCTTAGAAACTAGAGATCATACACTATTACAGCTGCTTATATTTTACTGGAATAAACCATTTTCCACAAATCTGCAACCTGATTTTAGCTAACAATTTCCATGAAAATACCAGTTAAAGTTGTGTATTTTGATTAATTAGTACAATAATGTAATATTAACTTAATTTTTTTCTACAGTGTTACATATAATTAGATTACATTATAGCTTCATTAACAAAATTTTATGTTCAATAGTTTCGTAACAAATTTGGTTTTGCAGGGCTTTATCAACAGATTTATTTGATGGTAAGTTTTCATCTTCTGGAGAACTATACTGTAGCAGTTTAGGCTTTGGTCCTGCGCCAATATCCATGTTGGCAGATTCTATCCAGAGTTATAAATCAGTTATCCTCACACACGGATCTGATTGCAAGATCAGGACCATAGACATCAATTGTGTAATGCACACTTCTCTTTCCACTATCAAATTAAATTAGGTCTCAGTAAAACTAAGCTGATGAAATTATATATGTGTATTTAAGACTGTAATTCAGCAAGATATTTAATTACAATTTAGGTTACTTAAGAAGCTTGCCATTTTCTTCTCAGGACCCATGCTGCTATTTAATATGTAGTTTGTTATTTGAATATTATTCACTATATTCTTCATTCTAACAATTGCATTGATTTTGATACATAAATGTTTAAAGTTATTAGACTGTGCATCAATTTGCTTGAGACTGTGCGTACATTTTCTTCTTTGAGATACAGTATTATTTACTTAGTTACAAATTTACAAATTTTACACAGCATTTAAAGATGGGAGGGAGTAGATTTAGACTGTGAATCCAGTATTGCATGCTGTCAGTGCTTCCCAGAATAGCATTTAATGGCTTTGGCCTTTGTGTTTAAACCATACCTATTTGCCATAGCAAGAAGGGATGTTTTGAAGATCAGGAAAAATTAAGGTAAGAACTGGACGTCAACAAATCAAATCCTGGAAACCTTCTGAAGACTGTTTTGAAAACACCAGAACATGGGTTACACTATTACTTTTGGCAGTCTTAGGAGCCCCAAGTAGCTAACACAGCTGTACAGCTTGCATCAGTGTAGGAAAATCACTGTGACTTTCAAATCTGACCTAAGCTCCTCCCTGGTGGAAGAACAACATTTAAATTTAAGCAAAATCAGTAGAAGGGTAAATCCACACACACGTGCAAAGGTATGTGTACAGTGTTTTCCAATACAGAACAATTTCAAGGGAAAATGATGTCTCCAAGGGAATGTATCCAGCGGTCTTTATCTGTGAATCCAGCTCCTCCTTGCTGACTGCACCTGTCTTACTTCCAGCTGGATCATAACTTGAAAAGAATCTACAAGGCTTACCTCAGAGGGATCTGACTCCCACAAAGAATCTTCAGTGTCCTCTCAAACTGACTGTTTTGATGGTTTCTTCAGCTAAGTCAGCTAGAAGGAATCTAACTGGTATTAAATAATCAGTGGACATTCCATGTTCAGTAAACAAAATTCTTTTTCTCTCTGGGAAGAAAGTTCACAGTAGAAACCAATTATATGTGGGAGCTGAATCTGTTTTCTTTGATGTCAATGTATAAACAGCACTGGTGGAAAGAGAATTCAGCTTTAGGTTCTTGAAATCCTCTTACACCTCTGCAGTAGTTGGGAAATAAAGGAAACAAAGTGAACTGTAGCAATGAACCACAACAATGAAAATCAGATAATGTCACCTGCCAGGTAATAACTGTTCTTGTACAATGTAAGAGGCAATGAGTAATGCACCCTATGAATAAAAACAGTGGGAAGAAATCTTGGAAGAAGTCTGTTTCTGTTCAGTCTTTGTAGGCTTGAAGCATATATTACATACTTTGAAATAGAAGATTCCTCAAAGTGATGGCATTCATAACCCGTATTCTTTGATTGACAAAGAAATCTTTCTTGGCATAAGCTTTCTTCTCCATCCACCAAACAGCAATCAAATTAAAGGAAGTCACTAGGCCTGTCTTTAAATCCTCTTACCTTCACTGATTTTTGGTATCTTTTTCTCTTTTAAAGTAGGACACGGAAAAGGCTTTAGTCATATAAAAAATAATTTTACATTTAAAATTCTCTTTGAGTCTCTGTTACACTTTTTTAGGACAGGATGTTGATGAGTTTCCCCAAGACATGCAAAAAGAGTATTTACATCGTATATTTCATATAGAGCAAATACAGAGTTTGTGAAACAGCGACAGAAAGATAAAGGGCCCGGCTTATTTTCCATGTGATTTGCTAACCAAACTTAACAAAAAGCCTCTGTTTCCCCAGGAGTGCTCTCCCCAGGACAGCCTGCAAATGTGAGAGCCCTATCTGTGAACTGTCTGGGGGAGGCAAAAGAAATCTCGTTAAGGACATTTCTCTGCTTTTACCTGAGGCCGTGTTTGTTTTAGGTAAGTATTCTTTGGGAGTTAAGATAAAGGAGTGGCCGAAAGGCCCAGGCAAGCGCCCAGCCTGCCACACAGGCTTTAGACCGCCAAATGCCATGGAGGGTGCAGCTGCAGGTCTCCCGCTCCAGGCTGCAGCGGGTCGCATCTGTCATCGCTCCCAGGGCGCCCGGCGGCAGCCCCGGCACCCACCCCGGCCGAGGGAGCGCCCAGAGAGGTAAGGCAGCCTCAGGGAGACTTTTTTCAACAGCCTTTCTTTCAAAATGCCGACTGTAAGTATCATTTGAAAGTAACGATTTTGGCATTGAACAGACAACGAAAAACAATTTCCAATTCCAGAAGTAAAGGGCAAATATGCCTCTGAAAATGCTTGACTTGGAGTGGGTACTGTATTTCTTTTGCCAATTTTTTATCCTTTTCAGTCAAATATTTCAGAACTTATAAATGGAAGTAAATTAAAATTAAGGTTGCAGTAACTGATTCTTTTTTACGTGTATTTACCTTTCATAGCTGAAAGCACTTTTCCATTTCCCCAGCTGATCTGTTACACAGCAGCAGAGATGCAAAGTACTGCTAAAAAGAGCATCCATGATTTGTAGTCCCCCGCAAACTGCCCAAACAAAAGGCAGATGTAACATCCACCACTGCATATGCTCTCTTAAGCTAATTAGATCAGATTGCCCATGTCAGTTTAATGCTGGAGTTGCTTACTCAATAACCAGCCACGCAGTGATGACATGGAATCTGTATTTAGACAGAGAAGGAGGGGTACTTTTTCTTTTGTAGCAGTGCTGTATAAATACAAAGATTTCAGTATTAATTACATCATCCTTTGGAGTTCAGTACAGTCACTCTGAGTTGTGAAATCTTAAAGGGAAATGACACCTTAGCTAAAAATGTGCGAGCTGTCGTCTAGTTTGTTTAATCAGATCATAGACAGAAGACAAATATTGCCATAGAAATCAGATTTACCAAATCAAAATCGTTGAAAAGAAAAAAGATAATGTTATTTCAAAAGATACCAGCAGAATCTAACAAAAGGAGCTGTACTGTATGGATATTACCACAAAGAATTAACTGTGGGAGTGCTATTCTATCTTAATCTTTCAGTAGCCCTGCTTTATGGAGGCCCTGGATACTCACAGCAAGAGACGGTGAGATGACAGAGAATCAACAAATGGTGAGAGTAAACTCTGGAGAAAATAATCCTTATAGGAAACAGGTGCAGAAATTGAAACTATTTGAACACAGGAAGTGAGGCTTGGTCATCTATTCATTTTTCCCTTCAAGCATTTCTTCAGTGTTAGAAGATATGGTTCAAATTACACTGTTCTATACATGATAATGGTTACCACTATCTCTAATTTTGTATCAGATATAGAATCATTATCAGCTCTTAAAGAGCTGCAGAAAGCACTGCTTACTCAAAACAATCCTTATTTTAACAGCAGTTATTATTTGCTTCATTATAAAAATAAGACTATTCTCAGTTTGAAATTTCCAGACCTACTATGTATGTGGGTATTTTGTATATAGGGGGAGTTTGCGTTAAAATGATTTTAAGATGAAATTTAAAAAGATACTTTCAGGTGCACAATTTTATTGTTTGTTTTTTGTTTTTTTTTTTTTAAGGGATGTTGCTATAGCTAAACCAGCTGGGAAATCAACAGCAAATTCAAATTTAAAGTAGCTTTTACTGCCAAGTGCCTTTGAAAGGTACCCTGATTATGAGTTTTACTTACTTATCAGGAAGATTTATTAGGCTCAAAGAACAAAAATAAAGAGAGATTGAAGCACATTCAACATAGGTCCTGATGCTGAAAACTTTAAAAAATGTATTGAAATGGAGCTAGTCCCATGCTTAGTCTTAAGCACCTGCATAAGTTTTTGCAGCATCCGATCCACAGTTACATCTTCAACTTTTTACCAACGGCTCAGCAGGTTAAGACAACAACTCTCCTTAGTGCAAGTCTTTAAAGACTCACAACTTCTACTATATTCTAACATGTGCACCACCTTTTTACTTTGTGCTTTTTGTCTGCTGAAGCTGGAGGTTGTAACCGTACAGATCTGAGGGAGTGCCACACTCCTCCAGGCAGGCACCTTGGGAAAACCTGCGGAAGAATGTCCTTCCCAGCAGTGTTCAAGATTTGCCAGAGGCACCTGTAAATTTGCTAAGGATGAGAAAAGTCTTACTCTCATGAGAGTACATGCTTACAGTGATGATTTCAAGAAACTAGGTTTCTGAAATCAGGAAGTTGTGATTTATTACTGAGGTTATGTTTTTGTACAAAATTTTATTCAACCAGCTCAAAAGTTTTAATTTGCACTTGGGCTTCTGCCCACTTGCGTGAGAAAAACAAACTGTATATGAAGTTTTCCCCTGCTGTGCTAACAGCCTGGCATTGTTTCAAGCCAAGTGTAACTGCAACAGTTGGTTTCAATTTTTTAACATCTCTTTCCTGCCAGAAGCTTTTCAGAACCTTCTCATCCATACCTTATGGCCCATCCACACTGCTTCAGCATCTAGGATGCCTCTGTAGCTTGGGATCTAATGAGGGCTGAAGGAGGGTTTTAGGATCCCTTTTATGTGCTTTTTACCAGGGTCACAACAACTAAGGAAAGATGCTTGGATACTTTGTGTGGTGCATAGGTGCAAAGAGGTGCTCACTAATGCATACCTACATCCCCCAGCTGTGGAAGGCAAGAAGTATCTTCTTCAGCAAAGTTACTGAGGTTTCCAGCAGAAGGCCTTTGAAGATGGGTTAAGCACGATGTTTTTGCTAAGTTAGTTGCATGCTGGCTGCTTTTATTTTCTGCAATGTATACATACAAATGCCAGCGCTTTACAGATTGGTAGACACTCCAAACACTGGAGAGTCAAGCAAATGAAAGTTTCAATGTCCTCTGAGTAATTAAAAAAAATGTTCAGGAATATACATGTAAGAATGTAACCTGAGGGATTGAAAGATGCAAAGCAAAGCCCTAAAAAAATAAAATTATGGTAAAAAAAATTAAACGAATAATTTTACCTCTATTGCCAAGAACATGTGTTACAATATACCCTACAGTTATCTATATGTAATATACTTTTCCTTATATAAAAGGTAGCACTTTCCCTACTACCTAAATTCAAATATGCCGTTATTTATGCCTGAAGAAAAGCCATGAAAAGTCATTTAAAGTTACTATCACCATATCTACACTATAATGCGAATTAACACTGAACATTTTCTGCTGTATGCAAACAACTGAGTTAGATTTTGCAACTAATTCACTTTTATCGGAATTGCTTTTCAGAAACGCTGCATTACAGTCTGAAAAGAAAAAGTATATAATGTGTGTTTAATCAGTATGTAATATTACATAGATGATGATTAAAAGCCAATATGTATTCCAGAAAGAAGGCAGGTCAATAATGATAAAAAAGAGTAATTTTAATGTAGACATGAAAGGGAAAAGTAACATAGGGTATTTAACAGAGTTGTTACGGTCACATCTACAATGTTCAGCCAGATCAGGAGTCCATTTTACTAGGTACTATAGAAAGAAAATAAATAAGTCTTCTGATTAAACACAGAAAATCTCAACAAAACCCTAACAGCCTGAAGACAAATAATTTTGGCTACAAGACAAACAGGTGGGCAGGAGAGAAATAGGCCAATGTAAAAGGTAGAGAGAGAATTCTACAGGACCGCTTGCTCAGTCCATGGCCCAAGGGCTTTTTGGGGCCCACCAAAATATCCATGCTGAAACTTGCTTCCTCAGAAAGAAAGCTGAATTAATCTGACAGTGGCAAAAGTCATCTGTGTTTGTTTGTAGCAGAGTGGACTGTTTCTAGCTTCTGTTCACCAGAAGTTCTAGTATAGCATAGCTAAATCTTCCTATTTTATGCACCATCAAGTTTATAGCAATAGGAGGAAAAAAGAAGTCTTAAGATATGGAAGAGAATACCTGCCTACAAGATGAAGTGATAGGGCTCAGTGACTTTGGGAGATGCTTTCAGATTTACATTCCAGATTTATAATCCTAATAGGATTTAGTAGTTAACATTTGCAAATTATTGCTTTTTACTGTCACCTTAATTTGAAGGAATTTATTCTGTGCTGAATTTAATTTTGATATTTAAAGTGGTTTTTTGGTACCTACTCTGTTATATAAAAAATGCGTGCTTTTTTTTTAATCACTGTCTGCATAGAAATATGAGATGCCAGTTGTCTCTTGATTTTACTGTTTGGACTCGTAACATGCTTATGTCGTCTCTGATTATAATTAAGCTTGCCAGCTTGAACATTCCAACTCCAAACTACTGGTGAATGTAGTTAAACAGGTATTTTAAAAATCCGTAACCTCCCAATCCTTTAAACTGATTGAAAATCCTTTTTTATTCCAATCACCGAACTTCCATTTGGTGGTGTTATTAGCTCACCAGTCACTATAGATATTCCATAAGAACTTAAGCAAAATGTACAACTTCATGGCTTTATGGCTCAAAAAATGTACAAGTTCAAATGCTTTGTTAAATGTGCACCTATTGGCAGACTGTGGGCACATATATTCCCTGAAGTACGCTTAGTCAGAGTAAAACAACATGCAGCACAGCAAGCAAAAGAACATTACTGTAGAATTTTACAGTTACCTGTAGAAGAAGTGAAACCTTCATTTTCAGCCTATTCTAAATAATAAATATGTCTCTTTACAGTCAGAACTGGATGGTCAACTAATGAATTTTAGATCAAAAGGAGCCCTGGGGTTTCAACATCCAGTGAGGTGAGTTAAGTCCTATCACTTGATAAAGGAAAAGAGACACCTTCTAAGATGAGACATATTCCTTCTCAGGAGAAGTTTGTCTCTGGAGTATCTCTTTTTAGTAATGCAGTTTAACTACTCACCAGACTCCATAGATTTTAATCCTCCACAAGGAAAGATGCCCAGGCTGAACAGAACCTGAAACAATATGCTAATACTGAAAATAAGAAAAAAAAGTAATCTTAAAAGAAACAATGTTCTTCTGCCTCATCTAATTCATATTTACATTTATTAATATGATAACAAGCCCACAAAGGACAAATAATTAATGTGAACAGCTGCTAATGGAATGTGCCTTGTTACAGATCTGTGTTGAGCTTGCTTAAATTTGCTTTTGAATGAAAGTTAAACTCCAGGTAAAGCTTTTCCTATGCTTGGGGCATTCATAAGGGTTTTCACCAATATTTGGATTCTATAAGGCTTAATGATACAGAAACTCCTGATTTGGACTTTTCATTTAGAGAAGAAAAATTAATGGAATATCCCTCTTCTTTACAAGCATGTGTTTTTATAAAAGTCGTAGAAGTTTAAATCCTGTGTGACCTTTATTGCTGTCAAATTTAATTGGAAACTGGCCAAAGTGGAATGAAGAGGAAGAGATGTACATACACAAAAACATATACATATGTATACAGACCACATATGTTTTGCTTCAGTGGGAAAGCTGGTGAAAACCTGAAATGTAAATTAAGACATTTACGATTTCAATACAAAGCAATATGAATTTTGAAATAAATCTCTCTCATTGTACACCTCATCCTCCACCTGGAGACACAAAACCCACTAAAATCAACCTCTGTGCAAGAGGCAACCTGCCCCAATCTTAACCTGGTGTCTTAATCTGAATTCCAGAACCCCAGAACATTCCTCAAACTTCCCCCAGTCACACAGGACATTTCTGATCTGAACTGTGCTAAAAGCCAAACTAAGCCAAAACGTCTCAAGCACGCATCATTGCCCTGGCAACACTTTATCAGGGTGGGACCTTAGATAAATCCATTACACAATATACCCAAAGCACTAAGGCAACTTGAAATCAACAGTACCTTTTAGTTAGCAACTTTTATTTTAAAAGACAAAGAACCCTAGGATTTTTCTCTCTCCAAAGAAAAATAAAAATAGGTTTTAGTACTCAAGCTAGCTTAGCTGGGAAAGTGTCACATAGTTTTACTTTTTCTTTTAAAATATGTTTTCTTATTAGACTTTATTTGCCCAAGTCCAAATCCCAGAAGTTTCTTAGTAGCATTGGAGAGAAGGTTCTGGCAAGTTTTCCAGTACAAGCTACAATTCACTTCTACAACGATGATGCCAACTCTGAGGAAGATGAAGAAGAAATCCGTTCAGCCTAATAAAGAACAGCAGTCAGCCTTGACAAACACAAAATAAAAATTCAAAAATCAAGAGATAAAAAAAGAACTGTCAGAAACATATGGACAAACATCTGACTAAACAAAGAAATACATCAAAGCTCATAAGAAAACTATTTATAACTCTCTTACCAAGAAGAATGAGTCAATGCAACTGGAAACTAAGAGGAAATCCTTTTGTGTCTTGAGAGACTTTTAAATAAAACCCTCAAGCTGAACAAAAGATTGTAAGGTTTAAATGAGGTTGAGTTAAGCAACATGGATTAAGAACAGAAGAGCACCGTACTTAGTTACTCATTACTTTTTACACTGCAGTCCTGATAAAATGAAAATAGGACTGATTATGAGGCAAAATAATGTAATGTACAGCCCCAAAATAATGCAGACCCTGAAACACAATGTCTGAATTTAAGCAAGAAATTCTTTAAAATGCAAAGACTGTTGCTTATTAGCTCCATGGGGCATGTTAATTCTGATACCAATGCTGGATGCCTAATCCATTTCCAGTATAACCCCCTGTCGTAACAAGTTCTAAAACAGTCGTGATATTTTCTGGTGTCCTGTCATTCTGTTATTATCAGATTTTTGCCCTGTAATCAGAAAAGTGCCTTTTTGTCTGACAGAAAAAAGTAATCCTTGATTAAAAAATATGATTTAATTTAATGACACATTAAAACACACGTTATGTGCTACCTTTTTGTCTTCACCACAATATTCAGAGCTTATTTCTATAGCTTAGTGCACTTGAACCTATATGATTTTAATGTAATTGACGTACTGTTGATTCCCACTTGGTGGGGTCTGGATGTGTGTCTTACTATCTTGATATTTCTTTTAAATTGATGTTCAGGAAGACTTAAGTTACTAATTTTCATAAGCATCTTTATGTTATGTACAATGTAGACCCATTTACTCCAACACTGTTATTCCAGTAGCAAAAACTGCTTTTTCAGTACATTTTATTTCATTCAGAGAATTGGTATGATCTGTTGTGCTTAACCTTTTGTTTGTATAAATTGTGTATGCTCAGAGAGTTTGCCAGTACTTGTCTTGCTATGCCAGCATTTTTTAATTAGCTCAAGGATTAGCTATTTGGCCCCACTATGTTTCAGAATTATTATGCTTCAGGTATCTTATCTCTAACCAAAATGGCCGTAGTTTCCCCAGAGACAAGGCAAA
This sequence comes from Phalacrocorax aristotelis, assembly GCF_949628215.1. Lineage (NCBI taxonomy): Eukaryota > Metazoa > Chordata > Aves > Suliformes > Phalacrocoracidae > Phalacrocorax > Phalacrocorax aristotelis. The sequence continues at coordinate 101,085,917 of NC_134276.1, read as the reverse complement.
GGCAGAATCCAAGATTCTTGGCCTTTTTTACACTATTGTTGGTGGTGTAGATAAGGTCAGACAGTTGTAAGAACCACTTAAAGTGTGTGTCAGATTTTCCTCTTAGTACAATATACTGTCAAACAGAGTGAAAGTGTTAAAAACTGTAAGTCTAGCAAATTAGGATTCCAAATGAATGAACATAATAGAATGGAGGATTTAAAAAATGTCTCCATTCACAAACTAAAATGTAGATCTATTAAGTAAACTTACCCAAGGAGACAGCATCCTGCAATATACGGAATTACACGAACCAGTTGAAATTGTAAACCCTTGTGTGACACATGAAAATTCAGCTTTTACATTTCACTCATTCATCTTTGCCACATCTTCACTTCCAAACATATGGAACTAAAATACAGACATTTAAAAGTCTTCACTTCTCTCGCAAGATATCCTAAAATCATTTATGCTCCAGCTTCATCATTATTCAGTCTGGAGCACAAAGAGAAAACCATCCAAGATCACTTAGGAGGTCAGCGATGACATACAACATTGTATCAGCCTAAACTGATTAACTTTCTCAGGTCTGCTACATGTTCTGTTTGGTTTCCCCTGTATTGTCAAATTCCATTTTCAAATTACGGTAATATTACTGTACTATTTACCTGATTGGTAATAGCTAACTACACTCATTAAAGGAAGCCAAAACTATTATCCATTTCCCATCAGGCCAGCTTTTTTTTTTTTTTTTTTCCAAATAACTGACTGTCTTCGCGTTACAATGTCAACATACACCTATTTGCACGCTTAAATAAAATGTGCATTGCAAACCCTACCAGTTTGTTAATAATTATGAGAAGACAAAAAGTGAAGTAATATAGCATCTCTGTTATTCAACTGCAGCTAACTTTCAGTTCTGGTTTGTTACTTCATCTGCAATTTGACCTTGTTAAGTTTTCAGTGACCTTAGAATCATCCATCATTTAGAGTAAAAGGATAACAAAGCATCCCCAAAGAATGAGTTTATCATGAGTTTACTACTTCAAAGACAAGACTAGAAACGTAGAATTTTACAGATTGAATAGTTGGCTCAGGATCTCTGCTCCACAGACTGCCCTTAGTAGTTCAAAAGCTGTAACATTTCCAGCAAATGCTACCTTCCGATATCCACTGTCTAAGATGATAACAGTAAAACACAAGGTAATGTTCCACTGGTACATGAATGCTGGAGAGGTAGCTAGACAACATCTACAATTTTATATTTTTGCTGCCTGTATTCTTGTGAAAAATCAAAATTAAAGTATGTTCATAAAATAGTCTTGAATTCTACTTCTAAGCTCTTTTAAGACAAGGTCTTGAAGGATACATATATCCAAGGAAAGCATATTCTCGCATGACATTGAAGTTTGTTGAGTGTTCTTTCTAAATATGATGCAGTAATAATTTGGATTAAGAGAAAAAGAATTATCACAGGAACTTTTTTTTTCCGAAGCTACGTTTATACTGAGAGAATAACAACAGGAGCAGGAGTAAACTGAGTATACTGCCACAACTGAGAAAAGGCAATCCTTACAATAGTGGTTTTATGAGCTCTAGACACAAAAATCCATTCAATTCACCGAAACATCTACCGTTATACTCCATATGATGATTATACTCCATACGATTATACTCCATATAATCATGCTTTCCAGACTGGGTTCATCTATCAGCTGCTTTCAGCAAAGGGCTGAGAGTTAAGCCGATACATAAACTGTGCAGCATACCAACAAAATTTACTCTGGCAATCTCTCTGTAAGGAAACTGGCAGAACAAGACTAAACGCTTCCAAAACGTTTTCCTCAGGATACGGTTCAATTCATGAATAGAGGAAGAGAGATGAAAAAACCCCATTCATCCCAGTTGTTTTAGAGCTGACTGGAAATCTAACAGTACAGCAGCAAGCAGGACTTTGTATTAAACATTTTAGCCACTCAGACTCAAGTGCCCATGGTAAAGGTGCATTATGGAACAAAATGTATTTACACAAAATCATTTATTAACTATTCTGTTTGTAAGTCAGAAATACTTTATCATTTACACTCACAAATGAAACTGAAGTCCATAGAAACTGCCTGGTAAAGAAATCAAGTATTCAAAAAGCCTTTTTCAAAAGAGCTTTAGTGGTGAGTTTCTCATTGTACCTGCAGGTGGGAGCTTTGGCGTGAATGTGAATTAAGTATCAGAGAAACACTATATTAGGGCAAAGAGCTCATAGCTTCTTATGACTCTTATAAAACTGAATTGCTACAGATACAGCCAAGACATTGATTTGTTACACTCTCCTGGGGCAGAAAGCTGGAGGAGGGGAGAAGAGGAAGAGTACTCGAACACCATTTAGACTGCCTCACCATTACCTGCATTCTCGTATTTAGTTTTTGTCAGAGATGCTAAGTTCACTGTTTCTACAGTTGTTGTTTCTTCATCAAGGTACCTTCTTGGCTTAACTTTGCCCGATTTAGCTTACAGCATCTTAAGGTCCACTAAAAAGAGCAAAACCTATTGGTATTACTTTACCACCATCTTGCCTCGTATACACTTTACTTGTCCTTGGGGGCAGAGTTGCATTTTTCATGTTTATAGACCACCTAGCACAGAGGTGTACCAATAAACAACCAGAGTACCAGAAAGAGATCTGCACTATGGAACTAAAACATCCATACATTCTCCCTGCTCCTACTCTCAGAAAAGCTTCAGGCACACTACCTGAATTGCGGGCGGTACGAGTTCTCCTGATTGGGGCGATTGTCAATTTTACAGAAATGCTGCCTGCAGCAACAGTATAAACGCTTAATATTACAGTTTTCTGATTTATATGAGAGAGGCTTTGATTGTACTTATTGATATCTGAACTTTTGCCATAAAAAAATCTAGACTAACATAATTCGCTACTCATCTTTTAGCCCATTCTCTAGCCCCAATCACAAACAATGGTTATTTTAAAGATCATTGAATCAAGTTGACAGCATTCCATAGTATGCTCATAATATTTTTAAGATGGCCTGTATGCTTCAGAATGCTTTAGGGCAACAGTAAATGTATACCTGCATATCTCAAGGAGAAAGACAACTCCATTTTACTACTGCTGAACAAGTTTCTTCTCTCAGCATTGCTTCCTGCAAGGACATCACTTTCACGCTTAAAAACTGAGACAATATTTGAGATGCCATGTTTCTTTTACTTTCCTTTTCTTATTTCAGTCATCCTATCTGTAGGAACAGTAAACACAAACATGCAGAAAATTGTGCTAGCTTTTTACTCATATGTGCTTGCATATTTTACTCTACATACTTTACACCTTTGAACTTCACAACAGAGCATTTACCTCTCTGACTATAGCTCCCTGTTGATCTCAAATAAAGTGGCAAAACAGTTCTATTAATGCTTACAGTAAAAACAAAATTATGTGGTTACACAAAGAATTCCGCTCTTCTGCTACTTAATGTGCATACGCTCTGTATTTGCACTGAAGCCTCCAAGCTTATGGTGTTCAATACAGTGCAATGCAAAAGACCAAAATCCAAGACAGCTTCCCTCTGTCATCATTTGCGCGACTCTCTATTCCCAAAGTTTTCCTTTGAATAATTCTCAACTTGAACATAATCTGTGTTGTTACGACCCTTCCCTTTACAGCTAAGATGGAAAGAAGGGAAACATACTCTGCCACCTTTACACAAATTGGGCAACCACAACTACATTATTTCCTTGGCATGCAACATTTGCATTTAAAACTGTGCAACTTTGTTTTTTTTTTATGACATGTTTACACACACGCTCATTCAAATACCATTTGGGGGGAACCTGCCATACAAAATTAAGCTTGAAGCAAGATGTGTAAAATACCATCAGTCTCCAATATCCTAGAAAAATCCTAGAAGCTGCATTAAAAAGCAAGGCTGAAGTTTCATCATTTGGTTTATTTCAGCAGGGCCGATGCAGTTGGTCTAACCTTACTGCTTACTACTGGTTGTGCTATAACAATAAGCCATCAGTGAGTTAGAAGGGTGAAAATGGGGGCAAATTTAGGTTTTTGCCTTTATTTATTTATTTTTTCCTCAGTCTATGAGAAGAATGGATACCTGATATCCAGTCTTTGAACAGGTATGTTTTGTAAAGCAAGGTACTACTAGCAACACAGTTCAATCATTTCAGGGTTTTGTTTCTGAATAATACCTAAGGCAAAAATCTATATACATCCCAGTAGATTACTAGAGCTGTAAGTGTGCTGTAGGTTTACAAAAGGCAGAATCTCTTGTCTCTTTGCTGGCAGAGTCGTGTACCTTTTCCTTAATTACAGTCACAGGCAAGACCATGAAATGACAGATCCCAAACACCTGCAATTCCCTCCAATGTATCTATTAGCCCACATACACTGTCTTATGTGGTTTTATTTTTATCACAGAGGCAATTTCTGAAGAATCAAACATTACTCCTAAGTTGAAGAAAAGGTCACTACAGTGTCTTTGAAGCACCGCCACACAATAGTGACAGAAAAGCAAAGATTGAGTTTCATGCCTGCAAGTTTTACTTAAACAAATGGCCCCAGCTTGCCGACTCACTTAGGTGCCTCTGTTAGTTTTCCCATAATTGTGAGGTCCACAGTTAAATGAAATGGCAGATTCATCACTGATACAATCTTTGTCCAAGGTTTACAGTCCTTTAATTTGTGTGCTTTCAGGGCTTGAGGGCATTTTCCAGTAGCTTCTCTTTATCCTGAAGGGATTTGGGTATCCTTAACAGGGGACTAAATTAATCCTTACATCAAATGATACCAGAAACGTGGCCTTCACTTGTTGTCAATTTAGAATTAAAACGAAATTGCTTTCTCAGAAAGCAAAAGGAACATAGAACACAGGCAGAAATTACAAAGGAAAAACGATTACAGTCAATACTTCAGTGTCTACAACGTGATTAGGGAATTGACAAAAGAGTAAATACATCTTCATGTCTGTGGATCATAAAATCTTGAATTCACCCTATACATGGGTGCTTGAGCATGTAAATTAAAATTAATAGAAAGGCAAAATCGTGGCAGGTAGGGGAAGTAATAGCAACTGGGGGCTAACTGAAAACCAAAACTTCACAAAGAAGTCTACAACTATAAAGCAAATAAACATTGTACTAACCTACAGTCACTAGGCTTAAGTACAAACGCTCATGAAACGCCCCCAAGCAGCAATATACCTAAAATCTACCATTTCAGAATGAAATGTTAAAAAGCATTCTTTCCTTCATTAACAAGGTATTTGTCTCCTACCCATAATACCTACCATGGTTTTTTTCTTAAAGTGCAGGTGGAAAAAATAGCAAACTACTAAAGACTAGAGGACCAAGAAACTACAAATTTCATATTCATACCAGAGCAGTTGTTCACAGGTCTTAAGACTTCCCACAGCAACTGATAGTTGTTTTCACTGATTTCTAAAGAACTGCCATAATATTCTTCACACAAATTTTCAAATGTCGAATAGTGAAATAGCAATGGTTTTAACTAAATTCTCTGCTGGTCAGAATTTGGCTTACAGACCTAACATGGTAACAAGGCTCTATTCACTGGTTTTTATCGAAGTAAATAACCTTGGCAGCTGAAGATAAATGGATTAAAACCAGTAATAACTGGGTTTGTGATTCTTGGAAGAAAGCAAATAAAAATTGTGTCTCTGCACAGTAATACATACGTGAAAGAAAATTCATTGTTTAAGAAATATCTGAACCATCGCCAAAACAAGTGACTGCTTTGTGCTATAACCAGGCCTGCAATAAGATGGACCCGCTGACTCCTGTACATCCAGATATTTCCTTGAACCTAGTTTTCACTATTCTTAAGAATGGTTATAAGAAATGTCATTTCAAGACTTGTTTCAGAAAAACCTTCACAATCCACGTTCCTCGTTTCTGGTAATTCTTGTATTTTAATAAGCCAACTTATCTGGGGCAGGGGGAACCAAGAAAAATGGACCACTACATGTCTTTACCCTGGACAAATACCACAAAACCAAAGAAAACTGGCTAAATTTAAACAAGTAAAAATTAGCTATATTTTATTAATATTTACAAATGAAACCTGTGTATTTACAATGTAAACAATTCAAACTATCATAACTTGTTAAAAAAAAAAAGACATCCTCAAGCTTTTGACTAGCAAAACACATTTTCTCTCCCTGAATTCAAAGGGAAATAGAAGTAAACTACATCCGCTCTCAGGGGGAAATTACAAGCAGAAATCTACAAGCAATAGAATGTTATTTTAAACTCAGAAGATGGTCAGATAAATTAAAGTGGCATAATTCTCAGGTTATTAAGGCGCATGCATAATAATAAAATCAAGCCATCTCAATGAAACGTGTTAACATCAATTTAGTTAGAAAGTCAGGAAAAAAAAAGCTTTGTTCTACAAGCAGAAAAAGCATTGTTTTTAGCTTAAAGAGGTTTTGATTTTCCTTATGTAACACTTCTACTAATCCTTTATTCAAACAGATCTTAATAATGACTATCTGCTATTGCAGATTCCTTTTTCAGGAAGGAAAAACATTCTGTTTACTTCACTGATGGGAATATCCCTCAATGCTGGAATTGCTTCTTCCTGAATTTTCTTCTGTTGCTGCTTTTTTGTGTAGTTATCTACAGGAGACACAAGAACATTCCACATATTAAACATTATTTTTTCTTTCAATATGTGTTATATAATGCATCTGAGCTACTGTAAGTGACGCTGAACACTGCACCTCACTGAGATAAAATGAGAAGGTCACCAGAAACGCTTTACATCAACATGTATTAGCAGAGCCTTTGCAGAAATCAACCCTACCCCCTTGCTGAAATGTGAAAGTCCCACTGTCTGGGACTTTGCTTGGTCTAAGATGCTGCATGATATTAAACCATAACTACCCGAAGATAAAAAGAACAAACAAACAAAAACCCCCACGGTGAATATCTCAGCCTACAGTTTGAACACTTTGTACTAGGATTTCCACTGAGAGACGCTGTCCACCCTCCCTTTGTCTTGGCTGCTTGTTCCCATCACTACGCTGCACCCATTCCTATAACAGCATAAATGTTTTTACAGGTGCACTTTGAACACAATTACGGAACTGCTCTCCCTGAAAAAGAAAATTTTCAAATACAGTTGTTTCCCAAACAGAGTAGGTCCCCCATCCCACCTGCCAGGCAGCCACACAAATTCTTGGGCTGACACCAATTGAGACGGTGACATGACAGTGTATGAATGAGCACCCAGGAACATAGGGATGACTAACTGGCAGGTCTTGACAGAAGCATTGGAGTAATGCATTTGAACCACAGCCTTGATTGTTTTTTTTCTTTCCTTAGCTTTTCAGTGGAACCTAATAGTATGTCCATAGTTTGTTAAAACGATGCAACTTCAGTAGACTTAGCAATAGGTAACTTTCTTGCTGATTTTTACAGTCTGCATTTAACAAAAACGGCCACCTGCAAATAGTGGAGGAATTCCTCATGTTGAAGAAGATGCAGCTGCCTGTAGAATATTGTGAATGCCTAGAACAGGTCTCCTTGGCAGGAGCAAAAGTTGAGAGAAAACCTATGAGTAACAGCCTTTTTTAGACAGGGAATTACTATTGTATCTGATCAGGTCTCAGTACTTCAGCATCCTCTTTTGCACCAACTTGACTCTGCATGCCTTCCCACTTCTGCCACTGCCAGATAGATGCTCATGCCCTTCTTGCCATGACACTCATCTCCAGTTATAATGCTAGGTATGTGCCTGGGAGAGCTTTATATGCTTCACCCCTGTTCCTCTGACGTTGTCTGTTTTACTAGCAAAGTACACTTTACTGGTGGGAAACCACTACCATAAGATAGCAAAGAGGAAAGAGTCAGGCTCATGGCTATCTCTCCACTCTAGTACTTCAGTACTCCCAAGAACTCCTTTTCTAGATCAAAATATTTATATGCTTAACATTTTATTTATATTATAGATGGCTACATATATATATTCAGGAATTATCACTTAAGTATCAAAATCTTAAAAAAACACCAATAAAATTACCTGTAATGGTATGTGTGGAGTTAAGTGGAGCTGTACTCATCATGTTAATACCAAAAAGTAATATATAACCAATTCCTACAGCAACAAGTAGGTATGCTGGCAAAGCAACTGCCCAGTACCTGAGGAAAAATATTTTAAAATTTACATATCATAATAACAAATGACTAATGATATAGAAGTTTTAATGCAGAGGTTGTATCAAGCACAAACTTAGCCAGGCGGAAAAGAAACAACACCTCTGAATATGAGCCCTGGTCCCCCCCAAGAAGTTTACTGACAGCAGAGCCACTTTAGCTAGTTTGGTACAAACTGTCAAATAGATTACTTACAGAAGGTTTTTGGTTTTTTTTATTTAAAGTTTGCTGTATTTTCATCAACAAAACTCCTGGAAACAAAATGTCAAATGCATCACAAAACATTCAAATATTACTTCTTTCATTACACAATGAAAACTTTTCATCATAGCTACTTATCAACAAAAAAATAATGCTTCACAAAGATTAAAGTCCTTTATCATCAGGAAAAAAACTAGATTAAAGACAATACAACTACCTAAAAAAAGTTTTGTTGTTTGAAAATAATAAAGGGTATCCTACACTCACACATATTCAGGCGAAAGAGTTTAACTGGTTGAACTTACTTTTGAGGCCAGTATGTTAGTCCCAATGAGAATAGCCAAGTCTCGGGAACATATGCCCAGATAAGATACAATACTGCACAAAAGAATTAAAAGTCATAATAGTGCAACCGATTCTGTTTTAGACTTTCTTCCTAAATTTTAAAGCATTACTTCCCTACTGATACATGCTGAGACACTATTTGGCTTTTACACTATTTAGACCAAAATAGCTCTACCAAAACCACTGCAGAATATGCATCTCTGACACAAAACCTGCCCAGTATGGGAGCAATGTTTTGTAGCAGGTTATAAGATATCATTTTTATATTTGCTTTAACGTTTAGTTTCTGATTTCCTATGTAGACAGACAAGAATTTCTCTCATGTTGAACTGCAGAAAAAGAAAATAAACAAATGCTAAAAGGATGCCAAATTACACCGAATGCAGAAAATATTAAAGCAGAAAATGATCACACAGTGAGTCATTTGGTTGAAAGAAAAGTTGGCAGAATTCCAGCGCGTGGATGGAACTGCTCAGAAAAAGTTACTGGAAATACTTTCTGATTCACATTTTCATGTCAAGAAAACCAATACTGAGAAATTTTGCTCCTTAACAACAAATCCAGAGTAAGGTTTAACAAAACTTGAGGGCAACAGGTGAGCAGCCAGTGACACAAATTATGGAACTGCAGTGGCTTCCTGTGAGAGGAACAGAAACTACCTTACTTTCATTTCTACTTACTTCCTAAGGGTGAGAAAGACTCACAGTAAAATCCTGGTTTATTATTTGACTACAGTGTATTTGCAGCACCTTTTCTTGCGTAGAAGAGTTGTCACCCTTTCGAGCCTTGGTCCTGTGTGGGCACGCAAGATATCCCCAGTGAAATGCTAAAGCACCTGCCACACCAGCAAAGAAATGCTGGTATAACCCTGATCGTTTTCATTGCTGTTAACCAGATTGACTTCATTTTTTTTCTTTTTCAGTATTTGGGTGGGGATGGTTGCACTACTACTATCTACAATGGTTACTGAATAGTGACAGCATATGCAATTCAAGTAAAAAAGTTACTATAATGCAGATAACATTACCGAGTCAAATTATTTGAAAAGTTACTGAAGACCCCATAATAAGGTTAAAGACAGACAAAACATGAGGAAATCACAAAAAGGCAACGGCAGGTCTTTGTAACAACTGACAGGTCTGGCAAGTAATGCTCACTCAGTCCTTCCTCACGCACCCTTACAACTGGTGCAATACCATTTTGACCCTTTTCAGACGGTCTTATCGGAATTACTTTTGTCTCGCAAACAAAGCAACACTTTCCGGTAAACACTCGGTTCCCAGCATACTTACTAAAGCCAAACCACGATCCTAAAAAAAGAGCAAATCCATATATTGCCCTTTCTGGCAACGGGGCTGGAGAGTTTTCAACCATATCGGTCTCTGTTAACTTCGGGGGGCGGGAAAAACGGTAAGCTGTTCACAGGTTTCTGAGCAAGTTCCTCTCGGAACCCCCCGGTATTAGGAGGTGCGGGAATAGAGACCGCGCACGGCCCCGCTCTCCTCAGCCCCAGGGCGGGAGGAGGAGACAGACGGGACACGCGGACGGCGGGTGGGCGCGCGCGGCAGCCGTTTCACCCGCTCCTCAACGGACACGCAGGAGCTGCCGTGCCACCAACCCCCACCCCTCCTCCGCTACCGCCCGCAGCTCCGCCCCCCCACCCCGCCGGGCGAAGCCGCTCCGCTTCCTTCCCTTCGAGGTCACGGCCTGAGTAGGGGAGGAAACCACACGCCGCGCACCCCCGGCAGCGGGAGGCAGGCACAGGCCGCCAGCCGCACTCCCCAGCCCCCGATACCGCGCCTCCGCCAGCCCAGCGCCCCGCACATGCGCAGCCGGAGAACCGCGGCCGCCCCGCTGGCTCCCAGCACCCCTCACACACCCGCCCCAGCAGCGGGGCGCATGCGCAGAGCCTGTGATTTCGCGGCGGAGCGGGGACCGCCGGCCTCTTGCCGTGTATTGGCTCTTTCCCTTGACGTTAGGCGGTAACTAGCCAGTAAGGTTGGACGGGGTGCCGGGGCGCGCGGTGGGTGGGCTTTACTGGCTGAGAGAGAAGCTGCTGCGGCCCTGCGGAACCGGAGGGGAGCGGGAAGGGCGGTGGCGGCGGCGGCTGCTGCTGGTGAGTGAGGGAAGGAGGGCGCCGGGGCGGCGGCGGGCGGCCTCTCCCTCCCCAGTCTCTCCCCTTCTTCCCATCGCCCCGTGCTTCGCCGAGCTCGTGATTTCTCTCCGTGACCGGCTCCGGGAGGGTGACGCCTGTCTCCCCGGAGCCCCGGCAAGGTGACGCCCGGCCCGGTCCGGCCCGGCCTGCCTGGGGCGGGGACCGGTACTGTCGGCCCCGGGAGCCGCGGCACAATCCCTCCGGGGCCGCTGGAGCTCCTTGCCGCGGGGAGGACCAGGCAGGGGCAGGGCTGTCCCGTTCCGGCGGGAAGCGCCGGGCTGCGACACGTCAGTGGTGAGCCCTGGGGCTTTCGGGCTCTGAGAGCGGCGGGGAGCCCGGCCGGCCCCCGCCTCGCCGCTGGCGGAGCCTCGGTGCGAGACGGGCGCTGCCGGCTGGGGGAGGACGACGGGCGGTCTGGGCGGGGGCTGCCTTGCTGGCGCTTTCAAACGGGGCGGCCCGGCGGAGCGGGCGGGGGGTGTTCAGCTCCGATCGCCCTGGATGTGGCAATAACTCCTGACCCGGCCGGAGAGACTGCCCGTCCCTCTCCTGCCTGTCAGGTGCGAGGTGGTGTGCAGCGGTACCGTCAGGCGCTTGGAGCGCTGTTGGTTAGTCAATTTAACTAGCTTTTAGCTGATGCTTTAGGTTACTGTTTTCAAGATCACCCAATACTATGCCAAAAGAAGAACAAGTGTCTTCTGTGAAACTCTTGTAAAGTGTAATTTAATGTCATCATTTTAAGTCCTGCAGAGCACGTGTTGTTTGCCTCTTCCCTTCCTCTCGTGGATTACTCATAATCCTTTTCTTTCAGGATCATGTACCATGGGTGAACCTATATCCGAATCTGAGTTTGCAGCCTTGGCTTTTTATGCAGGTGATAAATCTTGCTGTGAATTGGTAAGTAGGTTTGAAACTAGATAAAAACTTGCAGGATGTTCCAGTAGTGCTTATACCCAGATCTGATCTACAGAGTAATTGTTAGTGTTGATTAATTCAAACTGATGCAAAGGTACCTTATACCACTGTACGTTACTCACTTGCAAAAGTACTAAACTGGGGTAGAGAATAGAGACTGCATATCCTCTATCAGGCAAGTTTTACTGAACACATATACAACTGTGTAAAACTAGACAGTGGTGCATAGGTCTTGTTAGCAGAAGTTGACCAGCCTGTTGGCCGTGTATCCAGGCTGTACTTTGGATGATATACCTCAGAGTGACAGATTCGCTTCCTTTAATTGCAAAGCAATTGCAACTTAGTTCATGTAAGTTCAGCTCTACAAATTAACTGCGGAGTGTTCGCCCATTCTTCGTTCTTGCCATCTTTTACATTTTTTTCTAGTTCATTGTGCCTAATAAGGCCTGTGCTTATTTAGTTGTTTCTTTCATTGAATAAACTGTAGCACTCTTCTGTTTTAATACTTCCAAGAATGCTTTCCTTGACTCTTATTCTCTTCTTGCTATGCTTAAGGAGTTTTAGAAAACACTGTCGTATTTAGATCTTTCTGCTGCTTGGAGAGTTCAGCTATGAATTATTTATCCTAAGTGTTGCTGCTGCGAATTACAAACTAGCTGGCCTAGTATCTTCTTCCTATGCAGAAATAAAAAGTTCAGGTAAATTGAATTTCTTATTTGTAAAGCTATATCTGTACAAGGGACCGTTGCCAGTAGAATAGTGAGTCTCATAGGAAACTGTTGATATCAAAAAAGATTTTTTTTATTTTGTCCACAGCACAAAAAAAAAAATTGCAATATCTGTGTTAGCATGAGATGCTAGACATTTTATCTCTTAAGGTGATGTGTGTGCTATGCTATGGAAAGAAAGCCCTTGATTCTGTGCAAGTGCTAAATCTTGGTTTTCAAGTTTTCTATGGAATACAAGAAGCCCAAGGTGGTATACAGGGGGTGTGTGGTTTGTTTTCTTTTTAAATATTGTACCAAAATCCATGCTGTGGACTGAAGGAGATGTTCAGTCATCTTTCAAGATTAACTGATTTTGAAATAATAGCTAATTTTTTTCCTCTTTGTTGTTGAGTGTCCTGGTCTGTTAAATATGTTGATGTCATGATAACTTACTTTTGAGAGTAAGTCTTGATTTACATGTAATGTTGTAATAGCTCAGAAATGCTACTTTGGGTAAAATAATATGATTGCTTGTCATCACCTTAGGTCAAGTCAGTAAGTCATCATTGCACAGCATGCTAGTATTTCCAAAGTCTGCCACTGAAGGAATAAAGGTCCGTTAAAGAAACTTTATGAAAGATGCGTTTGGTGATTAGTTTGGTTTTATACTGTTTACCAGTCATATTCAGAAATAGCTTTGCATTTCTTCCAAATGATAATGCAGCAATACTTAGGCATAATTCATAGTATTTATTAAATGACACATATATAATGTTTGTTAAAATAACAGACTTTGTAGGGATCTGGAAAAAGAACAAAGCCATTTATTTTTCAGCTTGAGAAGCTCATATGAAGTGCTGTGTTTCAAAACCATTAAAGTATTGATTCAATATGCTGCCATGAAGTAGTAAATCAACCACTCCACATATACATGAACTAACTGTCAAAACCAAATTATTATTTTTTGAAAACCTGTGTGTCATCTTAAACATGTTTCTTTAGTTATTCTTGAACATTATATTGCTGCTAGGTACCCAATTTTGAATTACTAATTTTTAGAATACTATTCTAGTGTGATTTAATATATTGCTTAAACCAGTAAAAGCTTTCAAATCCATTCATAAATATTAATCTATGGACTTATTTTAATGGATATGCAGGTGAACTTTTTTTTCATAAGACAGCAACCAAAACCTTGTGTTAAACGACTCTAGTAAACATGGGGTTTTCCCCTTTTTGTTTTTATTTGCTCTGTTTGCTTTTTGGCTGTGCTTAATGTGAATTATAAAGATTGAATCCAAAGAGGTTTTTCATTTGGTAGTGCAAAATATTGCAGACTTATAATTTCCATGTTTTCCTCAGAAAACTTTTGGCAGAAATGCAGAAATATGTGGGAGAATGGGGAATAGCAATAGTATTTTATTCTTGGGGAAATGGGATGGGGGCAAAAAGCATGGAGAGTATTCAGCCACCTCAGATCGGTCTTAGAAGATAATGAGATGCTGGTGAGCATGGAATGAGTTTTATAAAAAGCTTCTATTCAAAATGACTAGGTACACAGAAATAATTTTTCTGTCTAGGTCCAAGGTGTATGCGTGAGTATTTAATTACTAAATAATGATAGTTGATAATAGTTAACTAAATAATTTTAGTTAATTAGTAATTAATTTTGTTTATTGATGTGTCTGCTTTATTATTTTAGTTTGGATCAGGAGAATGCTTTTGAAGCAAATACCCCAGTTGTCCCTGTCTCGCATGTTTTGGCTTATGTTGTGAAGTGGTCTTGGAGTATGCTAGTGGGATTCATTGGGGATGAAATTAAGCTAGAAGGTGCTTTTAAGAGTACAGATAATGTGCAACAGCCATGAACGGGTGCACTATGGGACTAGATTTGAACCAATCTTTTTAGTTTTAGTTTGAACTAAAACCCCTTGAAGAGCATATAATGTGAAAGCAGATGCCTCAGTACCAAATATTTTGCTTTATAGATTCATTTCCTGATCACACTGCTTGCTTATCAAGATTAACCACAGTCCATTTTCTATACTGGTCTAAATATGTTCAATAACTATCTTTTCTTGAGAAAAGGAATTGGTGACAGACCATAAAAATCACGTCTGTTCCTTCCTTCCCCTGATGTAAACAGTTTATATTGGTTTAATATTTAGAAACAGTTAAGCAATCATTTCTTATAGTTAGTGTAACACGTTTGGAAGATGTGCAATGTTAAAAAAAGTATGTTTATCTTAGGGTCATGGAGTGTTTGTACAGCGGTTGCCGCATAAGCCAAAAACAGGTATGTAAATTAAACCAATATTACATAACTTCCTAATGCCCTTTTGTGCTGTGTTTGGATCTGTTGATTGCTATTTCACTTTTTGCTTTTATCTGAATAAGTAGAAAATTATTATTTCTGAGCAGAAACATTGGTATGTTTTTTAAACTGGGAGAATTTTCATATTTTTGTCCTAATGTAATGTGCAGATGACTGCTATGCGTTTGTAAGAACAGTGTAAATAGTCAATAATATGTACATATATGCAGTCAATTAATGTTATGAGGATGGCGATTTAAGGCTTGTGTTCATTACCTGTGTTTTTAATTGTAGCTGTTTTTTAGCTGTATAGGTCTAAAGACATCTTCGAGTTGAACTTTGTAGGTAAAGTTTTGCAGTTAAAAGATTTTTAAAAGTTTTTTAATATTTGTAGAAAAGCAGGTGGCTCAAGAGTCTGACAAGTTCTTCAAACCTGTGTTCACTAAACAAATGGTAACCTATAATATGTAGGAAACTCAGATGAACACAGCCAGCTGTGCAAAATGAATTTTTTCGTATATTCAGACTCTCAGATAATACTGCTTCTGCCCTGAGAGTACTTGATGCCACCTCAGTAGTCTAATAAGGAACTTTACCTTTTAAAGACGGTCTCTGAGGGAAATGGATTATATTTTTGGAAGAGCCGTGCATCATGCACATAATGGCCCCTGAAGAAAAAAGAATATTGCTGATGTCTTTGTACTATGCTGCTATGTGCCACACTACTGTGGATTTATTGTAGAAAATAATTAAATGGGTACAGTTAGAAGGCGCTCTTGTTTCATCTTGAAAGTAGCCATTAAACACCTCACAGCCCTTGTTAGGCTCCTCATTTAGAAGCAGGATGGATTTATTCATTTATAATGTATCAATAAAATTCAGAACACAGGCAGTTCCTTGAGCAAGGAATGTAAAGCCTGCCAGCAGGTCCCTATTCTTACCTCCATATAAATTGCTTCTCCCCTTCAATTTATAAAAAAAATCAAGTTGCCAGATGTATTCAGAGTATGCAAGTTTTCTTGTTTTGGTTAGGTAGTACTTAAGGATACAGTATGGAAATAACTGATGTTTTTGAATGTTTAAACTTTGATTACTTGTAATGCCTGAATTGTGTAGTCTAATTCCCAACTGTTTTCTTGAAGACGTTGATCCCTGTGAAGTGTGGTGCAGTCAGCCAGTTGACATACTAAGAGAATATTGCAACATTATTAGAATACGTATCTTTTGGCCTCTTCTCTTCAAAAGCGAAAGTAATTCTTTGGTTGCTGATTGGAGGTAAGTGATCATGTTGTCAAAGTTATTTCATCAGCCTTTACCTTTCTTTTGTTACTTGTGAAAGATTGTTGTACACTTTCAGTAGTGGTTAAACTGTCTGCAGGAATGTTTTTTTGCCAGTGGGCTAAGTTAGTTAAGGTCTTAAAATATTAAGAATGGGTTTCTGAAGTTTGGAATCTAAGAGTGTATTTAAGTACTTAAATGGAGGCCCTTTATTTCAAAAGTACCAAAAGTTTTGCAGCTTTTCCCCCCTTCCATGCCCCAAAGGGCTTGACTGAGTTTGTAACCACGCTCTTGCTTACATCTAATTACTATAAATATTAGCAATTAAGACCATGTAGCAAGGTGTTACTTTTCTAAATAACAACTTGTTTTATTTTTAAGCAGTTCACAGATTTTAGACCAGAATTGGAAGAGACTCTGTGATTTAGAAGTTTTGGAAGACCTTGTTGATTTAATTAAAGGAGTTGTTGTAAGTACTATATTCTAACTTTGTGTAAGATTTCAAGTGTAATAGGTTAATTGAATCTGTACCTAATGCAGGTTGGGATTATATCTTACATTAGACATTTCCTTTTCCTGGAGTGAATAAATTGTGGGATAGTTGAATTGCAGCTTTCTAGAAAGAGAGTGTGTCATAGGCTTTATTACAGTTGGGATAACTTACTAAATATTTGCAGAGTCAATAATGCAGTTGGCTGGGGCCCTTGTAAGTGGCTAAGAAAGAGGGTCATATCAGTGAGAAAAATGGCACCATTCCCAGATGAACTTTTTTTCCCTTTGGTTATTTTTTCCCCTCGTTCAACACATGATATTTAGAATTTGCTATCATTGCTGACTTAAAACAGAAACATAACAGTGCAGAGGAGAGAATAAGAAGTGTTCTCAGCAGTTAAAGAGAAGAGTTGGTTTTCTTGTTTGTTTGTTTTTTTTAAATTTAGGTATGACACATCTTTAAAAAAATTTGTTGGATTCTGTGCTCTTCTGGTTTAACCCCAGCTGGCAATTGAGTGCCACACAGCTGCTTGCTCACTCCCCACCGCAGTGGGATGGGGGAGAGAATCGGAAGAGTGAAAGTGGAAAAAAACCCAAACCTTGTGGGTTGAAATAAGAACAGTTTAATAATTGAAAAAAAAAAAAAAATAGAATATGTACAGCAAGTGATGCACGATGCAGTTGCTCATCACCTGCCAAATGGTTCCCAAGCAGTTTCTGAGCAGTGGACCCTGCAGCCAGCTTTCCCCCAGTCTGTATACCGAGCATGATGTCACATAGTGTGGAATATCCCTTTGGCCAGTTTGGGTTGGCTGTCGTGGCTGTGCCCCCTCACAGCTTCTTGTGCATCTCCAGCCTTCTCAGTTGGTGGAACATGAGAAGCTGAAAAGACCTTGACTTGGTGTAAGCACTTCTTAGCAACAACTAAATTTGATAACGCTAAGTGTGTTAGCAACATTACTCTCATGCTAAATCCAAAACAGCACTGTACCAGCTACTAGGAAGGAAGTTAACTTTATCCCAGCCAAAACCAGGACACGTGCTCAACGCCAGGCTATGCTTTTCCAGTCCAACTTACTGTTATATGACTTTAAATGATAAGGTATTCATGTACTATATTGATCTTGTGGATGCATACTTCCTTATGCTCTTTTTGCTGCTTCCTCCTTCAGGCTATCCGAGTGCTCTATTTTCATCTCCTTGTACTTCAGGATGTCCCTGCACTTTTTCCATTTTGTCTCATGTGATGGGTTCTTTGTGCTGTTTCCTCCGCTGGTAGTCTCCCATTCGATCTTTTTACAAGAGGGTCTGTGTATATTCCCATTTCCTTGTTTACCTCTGCTTCCCTCTTCTTACTTCCTCAGCCTGTGTCTCCTTCTCAATGTAAAAGATTGTATATCCAATAGTAAAATTTATTTGGAGGAGCAGAAGATCTCAGGAGAGGAAGTACTGTTGTTTTGGATGGTTTTCATTGGATGTATCAGCTGGTTCTTTGGTATGTAGATAACTGCAGAAGTGGTTAGAGCGATTGACTTTCCTAATGAGATGTCACAGTACCCATGCTTTCTCTATTTCCACATCAATGTTTTTTTAATTTTCGAACAAAAATGGTAGGAGATTTGTTACTGAATACAAGAATATTTCCTGAAACTTTGAAATGGACCAGAGCAACTGTCCAAATGATACCGCGTTCTGGCAGAACAGAAAATGTTATTGAGTTGAACCTGACCAGATAGAAACTAAAGTTATCAAATCTTAATAACTTGGTTTTATTTGTTTTCTATCCCTCTTCCAGAACGTTCCACCTTTTATCGGTGGCATACTGAGAATTGGCAGCAGAATAGAAAATGTAAGTTTCTTGAATTGTTTTTACTAGGAATGCTTCTGTATCTGTGAATACAAACAAAAATATTTGTACAAATGTCCAAAATTTTAAAATGCTTGCATAAATATACTGTGGTTTTTGGAATATGTAGTATGTAGGACTGGAGTTGCCAGTTGTTGCAACTCTGAGCCACAAAATTAAATAAGTATCATCTGTGTAAGAAGAACAGAATGAGAACTCTGGGGGTGGTTCACATGCTGAAAATAAATGTTTTCTGTTGGATGTTGCTACTGCAGTGTGGTTGGGTAGGTTTGGGTTGTGCAGCTGAAGCCCAGGTCAGCCCACTAGTATCCACTTGTTACCTGCTGGTGGCTCTCCTTGTTGCTTTTTTGCAGATTTGCCATTTCCTGCTGAAGGCTCATTTCTTTGAGATGTCTTGGTGCTCTCTCTGCCTTCAGTCTCAAGGATTCCTAGATCCCCTCACATAAGCACACAGCTCTATCTTGGTGGTGTGTTTTGCTTTGTCCTCTCTTTCTGTGCTGGTGTGTTATGCTAAAAGTCTAAGTATGGGCAAAAGGCAAACTACTTGACATATAAAGACAAGAAGTTATTGTTAATATAATGGAAATCTTCCAGAATTAATTATTGCAGAAGGGGATAGAAGATGAAGAAACAACTATGACAAAACAGAAAAACGCTTTAATGATAATGCAGTTATAATTGTAATATACATTCTTCATAGTATCTGACCGTTTTCCAGGTGTTGTGCTCACTCTTGAACTGCTCCTTGGGATCTAAAATGAATGGCTTCTGTCTGGTGTTTGCGCGTGGGGGGTATAGCTGTCATTGCCTGGAGTCTTTTTGCTGCAAGGACTGCTGTTGACGCTTTCTTCTTCCTCATTCTAGGATCTGCTTAGGTTATTTTTTGTTTGGTATTGCACTTCTATACACTGCTCTTTCTTTTCCTTGGTCTGCAGGTTTAAGTTACATACAATTTTACTATATACAGTACGTTTTACAGTTTGTCCAGCTCTATTTTTTTTAACTTGGCCACTTGTTTATAGCCGTTGGTTCTCCAGTGGCAGCTTCTGCCCCATCTTTAACTATCCTATGCCTGTGCTTTTCTAAACTGCATTAGGTGTCTCCAATTTTCATGGCCTATGCTCTGTCATATTTGGCTTGTGTTTCTCTATACTGCATCATTATGTTAGTCATAGCATCATTAACTTTTTGTTACTACTGTCTGTGTGAAAGCTATTGTACCATAGAAAAGTAAACCAAATTAGTCATAGCCACCCAGTTTGAAGGAAAATTGCTGTTACAGTTAAAATCAAGTTAAAGCAGAGCTATAAGCAGGTCGGGACAAACTCAGAGAAAGCCCTGTGGCCTCGCAAACTCTGTACAAAGCCTGTGGCCTATTACTAAGCATGGCAATGCTGTATGATGGGGCTACAGGGCTCCAAGCAGGGCTAAACTTGATCACTGAAATGATGCGAAAGTGCTCCTCTTTGGAGACAGCTTGGTAATCTTTTTATGAGATTCTCAATTAGTGCTACTGATTCAATCTGAAGGACTTGTGAATGGCCAAGTAAGGGTGTGGTTTGGAAATCTGCTGATCCATCTTCATTGTTAAAGTCAGTGTACAGTAGATCTATACTCATTACATTTTCCAGCTTGTAAACTTTGGATGACAAACATTCTTAGTTTCCCTGTGTTTGTCACTTGTTTTTTCCCCGTTTTCTAGTTTCTGCTGCCTTTTAACTACAAAAGTGAAAATAAAACCACTGAAGTTAGAAGACAGTATCATAGCTGATAGTAGCAATAGAAGCAGAATAGGTACAACTGTGTGTTACTGCTGGATAACCCAGTTCCTGTATTTTTAGTGATACTTGTCTTAGTCATGTGGGTTTTAAAATTATTTTTTTAAATCTGTAGGCCCAGATAATGTGAGAGTATCCCAGGCAACAGGCATTCTTCACTCAATCCCTCTACTTCAAATAAAGCTCTGTAGCTCAAACAATTTAAATTTAATTTGAATAGAAAGGAAGTAATGATTTATGGAATTAAGTCTTAGCCCTGGCCTGTGTGTCTAACAGCCTGGAGAATGTTGCTTTTTCTAATTGGGCTTGTCACTTCCCACTGAAGCAATTTTGTATGCGTTCATCAGGAAGTAGTTTTGAAATAAAATTCTATAACTTGAATCATAGAATGATTGAATCATAGAATCTTCTGTTGAAAGAATGACTGTTTTATTTTGTGAATATGCTGTGTTATGGTGTGCTTGAGTTATCCAGATATTTATATTTGTGAGCTGTTAGCTGTTTCAAAGGCTAACAAATCAGGAACAAGTGTATAATGTAAGTGCTACAATAGTATTGTTTGTTATATTTGCACAGAATGTTTCCACTGTATTGCCAGTGAGTTGTTGGTTTGCGTAGTGTTTGCTTTTGTTTTAAGACTTAGCTGTGTATAGAATTACAACTACCATTTTTTCCTTTTATTTTCCTTTTCTTCAATTGAAATAGGGTGTCTTTGATGTTGGGGATGCGCTTGATTGGGTCAGATACACAGGTGATGGCAGTATTCTGCAGAGACTGGAGAAACTTGGTGATTTTGGTTGGATCTATCTTGAAATTTTCTTTGCTGAATGTAAGTATGAACAGTTTTGAAGGACAATTGTGAGGAAAGTTACCTATGTTGTAGTTATGACATAGTTAATGTTTGTATGTATTTCATTAGTCTAGAAGTGACTGGAAAATAGTGGTGGGGGTGCTGTGGGTTTTTTGTGGTGTGTGTGTTTTTTTGTTTTTTTTTTTGCTTACTTGAATGAGCCAATTCTTCTTTGAATCTTTATATATGGGTCATATTTACAGTGCATGTGCTCTTTCTGAACAGGAGCTCAGAACACTTTTTCACTTTGGTGTCCATTATGGGCTGTATGTGTGCCCTGTATTCCTTTAACTTAGGGTTAAATTGAAAGTTGCCTGAAATATTATTTGGGTCTTTGTGTTAAATGTTTGGCAGAGGATTTTGTCAAAATATTGAGATGTTAGTCATATTTCAAAAATTAGATTAGGTAGCTCATGGGAGTTACCGTAAGATACAACACTAGCAGCAGAGCTTCTGCTGAAGTTCCAAGGCCTGCTGTTTTTGATGAGTGTTAAATGGCGTGTATGCTGGTCTTACTTTTTGCATATACACATTCTAGCTCAGCTGTTGCAGTAACAGGGTGGTAGAAATCAAACTTGCATGTAGGGAGAAGAATCTTTTTATTGTTAAGTACTGAAGTACAAATTCTTTAAAATACAAGCCTGTACAAATCTTTAAAATGCAAATTCTTTAAAAAACAATTGAGTTTCAGTTGATTGCTTTAAATTAGGCAAGTGCTTAGATGTTTTACAGTCTGCAGCCAGTTATTTTGAGCTTACACAATAATAAATAATTCCTTTTCTTTCTTTTGAACGTTTCTGTTGCTTAATTTGTTTCTATTATTTAGTTGGTATGTCAAATTTTGCTTCCAGTCAGAAAACAGAGCTTGATTCTTAGCAGCAGCAGATAAACCCTACTCCTTGTCTTCGGTAACTTTTTGGTAACCCATTGTATTTTTCTGAATTTTGTCTGCAGGCAAACGTTACATTACTAAAGTTGCTTTGGAAGATTGTAATTTAGTTGAAGAATTTAAAGCTGTGACCTGTGAAAACTGTAGGAAGGTGAGAGAAGATATCAGAATGTGTTTGTGCTTTTCTATTTTGTTGTTATTTTGGGGGACTTTTTTATGATGAAAGATTATAAATTACCAAATGATCAAAGATAAAGGTTTCAAAAGCTTGAGTGAGTAATTTTCCTGACATAAATAGTTACTTTGAGAAATCCTGGCCTAATAAACAGAACATCAGTTGTTTACATTGCCAGTGTACAGTCTACCCCTCCTCACTCCCCCCAAAAACTCAATGAAATGCAGTTAATATAAATAGAGGCTTGTTCAACTTGATCCTTATAACACAGAAATAAGATGCTCTCAAATTCTTTGCATTTTTCCTTTGAATTTCCTTGAAATTGTTCTTTAGTGTAGATGTTTGGGTTTTTTCCTATGGGAGTCTGGTTAATTCCTGTGTTGTCTTTGCTACAATTCCATTGTTTGGGAGCTACGCTGAAAGACGCTGAGTAGGGAACTGGCTGAGCTGTGCTGTACTCAGCCTATTTTGCTATTTGACACGTGCTTGGTTTTGGTGACAACTATATTATGGAACCCAGGAGAGCTTCTGTTAGTCCTGCTTCTTAATTATTGTTCATTGTATTCTTGTCTGTATAACACTTCTATTTATACGCTTTTAAGCTTATTAATTACAATGAATTAGAGTGTTAAATTACAACTGATAGTGCACGTGTAATGTTCTGTTTTTACAAGCATAAAAACTTAGCTGCCTCTTGTCAAATGTTTTCTTCTCATTGCAACTGAGTTTAATTACAGTGGTTGCTGAATTGTTTTCTTTTCTTGACTTCACAGAACAGTGAATCTATGAAACAGAAAGGAAATGAGGAATTTTCCCAAGGAAACTTTGATCGTGCTATAATGTCATATACTAAAGCCATAGAGTTTTGGTAAGAACTGAACTGGTTAACTAGATTGGGTTATTGTGTTATATTGTATATATTCAGCCTACTCAGATTTATCCTAATTTTGTGTAGTTTTGCATGAGCCAACCTACTTAGAGGCCAAATGATACCTAATTTAAAATGTGTTACGTAGCTTTTTTTTTTAATGTTTTATTTCTTGTTATTAGTGGTTGGTTGTACTTTTACTGCCACAAAGGTCCTTTAAGGGTTTAAAGCTGATCTAAAATGACTAATAGTAAATGTAGTAAACCCGCAAGGAAATAAGTTATTCGGTGTAACAGCCACTTTTGGTATCATCCCTCCTAAATATTCTTCCAGCAGAACAGTATGACCAACTGTTGTGAATATTTATCATATCAACTATGACATAGAACTAGTGAACAAGAACAAATACTTTTAAGTATCTGTTCTTGGCAACTCTATGCGACAGGCTTAACTTCCTTTTGCAAGTCTTGTTGAATTTCTTCCCAAAAATCATTTGGTGAAAGGCTTTGGAGACTTTCCTGGGCTCTATAAAGGGGCAGGGAGGCAGAGGTAAAATGAGAATTTATGTCCTATGCTTATAGAGCGTTTGCCCCCTTCCTGTAGTCCACACACATTGTGAACTAGGTACAAGATGGTGGTTTGGTGTAATTGCTACTTATGTTGCAGTCATGCAAAAATGCTGCTTTTATAAGTTCTGATGTCCATGAAATACGGGGAATTTCATGAAGTCCCACCTTTCATAAAACAGTTTGCACCTTCAGCTTCTTATTTTTTCATTTTGAAGTCTGTCGCTTTATAACTGTGCAGTTGAAAGGATTAGCATTTTGCTGGTGTCTTGCTTCAGATTTTATGTCATGGGATAGGACACATTTCAATCCCAAATTCAAGCTGATTTCAGCCTCCTTGAAAAGTTGGGTAGGCAGACTTTGGTCAAGTGACTGTATCTGAGATGGTGGAGCAGGCTAATAAGGTTTTGCTCAGGGTAGCTGAGGGGGAGGAAGGAGCAGAGTTCAATGAAAGAGCAAAGGAAATCCCATGGCTTGGAAAGAGCAAAGGAAGTCTCATGTATTCCAGGGGCTGTAGAGCTGAGCTGTTATTACAGCTGTACGTTAGAAATTGCTCTTTTTCCTTACGACCCTGTCGAAGGAAGGGACTCTGCTCAGTGATGTCTAGTAGCTAGGGAATCCTTCATCTGCTCTGTGCACTGTCTTCGCCTTCTCATTCTCCCAGTGTGAGCTGACTTCATCTGCTTCAGCATCGCACCCTTGCCCTTAACTAGCTGCGCCTTCCCTTGGCTTCCCTTCAGGTGGTCGCTGGATTACATATACTGGTTCCCCCCTCTCATTCTCCGTTAGGTATACTGGGGACAATGCTTTAGCTCTTTAGAACTTCTGCCCAGTCAGGCAGAGGGTTATGAAAAAGCTGTAGACCCAGCAATCCAGAGATGTTTGATTTAATTAGGACTTCAAAGTTAGGAATTCCAGAACAAAATAAAATGGGATCTATGTGACAGTCGAGCTAGCTCTTCCATGCTTCACACTCTTTTTTTTTTTTTCTTCTTTTTTTTGAAACAAAGCTGAGATTGTAGGGAACGTACTAGACATACCTTCCACCCATTTGAGGTGTGCTTTGATATGTTTGTCAGAGCCTAGTGAGTTGGGGAAGGAGTTTAAATCTGTCTTTATTTTATTTCTTTAAGTAGGCTGAGTGTGATTTGAATTGGTTGGAAGTTGTATTAGTGGGCCCAAACCTTACAAATTACTACATAATTAAAACTAATATTCTCGATGACCTGACTTGTAAATCATAGGGCTATTCAAGGAAGCTTGTATATAATTGTTAGTGCTAGAGTGCTTGCAGACAATCATTGTGAGAACTTACTTTTTGTTTCTTCTTAAGATTTTCAAAAGCTATGTACGTTAGTAAGTTTTCATTTTTATTTTTTTTTAAGTCCTGCAAACCATCTTCTGTATGGAAACCGAGCTCTCTGTTTAATTCTCACGGGGCAGTACAAGTAAGTAACCCCTTGTTTCTAATCTCAAATGTGGTGATCTGCAGTTAAAAATTAGCAATATGCTCAGGAAAATAGTATTTTTAAAACTTAAGTATATAGTAATTATGATGTTACTACCTCAGACAACTGATATTAAGAAAAATGAATAATATTAGCTGTACCTGGTAATGCAAGTATGTAATACCATTCAAAATTTTTGTGCATGTGGGTTGTAAAACGGGGAAAAAAACCCTCAGTACCAGTGATTATTGTGATTTTTATTAAACCTTTTGAAGAAGAGTTCAGTGCAGGTACGGGGCTTATTTTCCTTAAGCCAACTGTTAAGCTGAAAATATTATGAGCAGGGTGGATGTATACCTTTATGTAAAGCCAACCTAAGAATTTATTGTTAGTATAATTGAAGTCTTAAGGGTCTCATGGTTATTAGTCCAGATCTAACTGCTGAAATAAAAAGAAAAAACAACAATGTAATTCAAATTGGTATCCACATGCCCATTTTCCTGGCGTTATGCTCACCCTTCCGCTGCTCCTCTGGGTGGGTACTAAAGTGGCCAGTTCTATTGTTGTAGCAGTGGGGTTAGAGAGCTGTCTGTGTGGAGGGGAGGCCTCCTACGAGGCCAGTGACATTCACTCTGATGGTTTCTTCTTTCCAACTCTACTATCCACTTGGGGTCACTTTTGTACTTGCTAACATGCTGTTACACCTTTGCGGTGCCTTTGTTGGGCAGCAGCTCCATGTTACATCTGAGGTTACTATACATGGCACTTTCAATGGATGTTACTTTGTTACTCTTAAAGTTACATTTCTCCCATTCCAATCACCAGTTCTGTTGCCGTGTTTTCTATTACTAATTTCTTTAAATGTATTGCCGCATCTCTAAATTCTGCCATTACTACCTGGGGTTTCTCTAATTTTGGGGTGGAGATTTTTTTTGTTCTAACTTGCTTTAATTTCACTGAACTAATTCTTCCTGAAATCTCTGAAGAATTTTGTTGTGTAAAACATGCTCCTTGTCTTGAAATTATAGTCTCTTTCAGGCTTTTTTTCAGTAACTAGCTTTTGTTACCACAGAGCATCTCATTCTCTTTCTCCAGATGCCTCTGGACAGGCTTTTCTGATATAATGGTTACAAAAAACTGTGGTAATGACTAGGCAATTTATGAACACTTTCATGTGAAACAAGTCTGGTGTGGGTGGTGGTTTGTGTTATTTTGTGGCATTTTTTGGGGGGGGGGGTGGGTTGGTTTTTTTTTCTCCCATGTTCCTGCCCTTTGTAGAGGTAAAATAGTTAAAGCCTCAACAGGCCGATGCAGGCCTCTCAAGTTAGGTCTGGCTGTAGACATTTTCTAAAGGCCTGACTGAGTCAGCATGACCCAGCTGTCAAAGGAGTGAGTTATTTGTAAGCTTTCTCATCTGAAGTAATCCATATGTGACCACTCTGTTGTAATTTATACATCCGGACACATAGCTGTAGTTCAGTGAAGAATGAGTGGTATATCCCAAAGGTATATAAACTCTGTAACTGCTGGCTTTGGGCAGTGTTGGTTTCAGCAGAGGCCATTGCTGCTGCTCTGTGTTCTCTCCTGTAGCCATAGTCTGCTTCTCTTCTGACCTGACCAAAATTGCAATTCTAGTTATGCTGCGACACCTTGTATATAAAAGGCAGTTGGGCATATTCTTCAGGCTTCAGTTGTTGGGAGTTTTGGAGGTTACTGTCTTTCAGTGCTCAGCAGTTAATACTTGCACCCTCAAATCTCTAGCTATGATTACCTAACTGCTCTCTAATATAATTTCTGTCAAAATACTGAGGTTTGGTATTCAGGCTTTTTTATTACAGCTTTGCTTTTTAAAGGAACGTTTTGTTAGGACCCAGTTAAGGGATAGGTACATATACAGAATGCTGGAAAACCTTGTAGGTAGGGGGAGGGAATAAATATCTGGTGGGGAAATAGTTCAGACTGTAACATTTTAACCCAGGTAAGTTTCAGTTAAGAAGTGTTATCTGACCATGCCTTTACACAGGTGAATGAACTGTTCTTTTATTCCCTTTGTATTTTTATAGTGCGTCGTACATGTCTTCTGTAGATTTTTCTGAAGTATAAATAATAAATACCTCTTCTTTTCCCTCCCCTCTCTAAGGAGAGCCCTTGCTGATGGAAAAAGAGCCACTATTTTGAAGCCTAATTGGCCAAAGGTTAGTTTCATATATGTTTCAAAATTGTCTTTTGTTGGTACTGTAAAGCAACATCAGAACCCACAGTCTTAATTACAGGTCTGCCCCAGGTAGATGTGACGTGTTCTCATCTGCATTTAGCGCTAATGACAGTAGAATGAACACAGCACCTAGTGGACTAAGAATTCTGCTTCAGTCAGCCAAGTACATAGTTTGCTTGTATTTTTATATTAGAAATATTATTTTGACATGCTTGTAAGTGTTGTTACATGGTGTTCTGCATGTGTAAAGACAGAAGAAAACATTTATTACATTGTTGTGTGTAGCTATGTTATCACAGTGCTTTAAAAAGTCTACATGTAGTCCTTACAATAAAAAGTCCTGATTGACAACAGGTATTTTCCAATATTCTTGGCCTAAAGAAGAGTAAATAAGGGATAGTTACAAAGTTGCAAAGTAATGGTTGAGATTAGGGGAAAAAGTAAATTTGCTCTTTTCTAAAGCCAGAGGCTAGGCGCTACTCCCAGTGAATTATCTTTCTGTTTCAGCATGCTGAATAGTCGAAAACTTTGATTATTCGTCATTTGAACTGAAACAGGTGGAGTAGATAACTTTTCAGTATGTTAAATTTTACTTTGTACTGTCTATGGCAGCTGTTTAGGATATAAATTGTTTTCTTATTTGTGTGAATGAATGCTTGAAATTCAAACTTATGTCCATGTAGGGTCACTACCACTTCTGTAAGGCGCTTTCATTACTGGGGGAACATGAACTGGCTTTGGAAGCTAATGAGAGAGCTCAGGAACTATGCAAGAATATTCTCGATGGACTTAAGGATCTTGTTCAACAAAATGACAAGTTAAAGAAGACGTTAGAAGAAATCAATGGTAACCTTTTCTGATTTCAAGATCTACCATGAACATAGGAAAATCCCTTCATTGGTAACTTCCCTTTGAAGCTAATTAATTCCTTCCTTTCCCCACACCCTCCTAATTTTTTATAGGTATTAAACAACATAAACAGAAACCAAAGAAGTCACTTCTTGAGAAAAAGTAAGTGTCAAGTTTGCTTTTTTCCCCAATAGCAATGCTTAGTATAAGTAGTAATACATAGCATAGATATTGCTTAAATTTTATCTATCAGTAAATAAAAATGGAAAGAATAAACTTATCAGAACTGCAACCAGAGTGCAGCCTAGGAGTAATAAGGACTTTCAGGAACTAAATACGCTCACTTGAGATGTGTTCCACTTCTAAGCAGTTTCCTTCAGCATTATGTTTTACGAATGTTGGAAACAGTTACATATTCCTGTTTTTTGTTGTCCCAACTTGAGGTAATTTGCTGCTGAGGAAATTTGGTGCCTGAAAATGTCGGTGCAATCACACCCACTTTTTTGTTTTAACTTTTCTATATAAAGCTCGTTGGGAGATTAAGCTGATTTGCTAGCAAATGCATTTTGGTAAAAATGAATGTGTATCCTAATTTGTAGAAATTTGGTTTTGTCACATGTGTTCTGTGCTTTCGCCTTTCCCAAAAAGAGTAAGAGATTGCATATTCACAGATTCAGCTAAGTTACAATATATGCCATAACTTTGGTATTAAGTATTTTTCTGAAAGATTTTTTTTTACTTTTATTGGTCTACTTGTAGTGATGTGCTATTCAAAACAATACAGAAAGTAAACTACTAAACAACTTTCTGTAATCCTGAAAATTCTGGAGGAAGTTAAATTTGTTTCCCATCTATATTGCACAAATAAAATGTGGCCTTGGGCAATATTGATTATTTTTTTTTTAAATTACCCTTTTTTTTTGGAAGTACAGTAATTCAGTTTCTGTCCCTTTTATATAAGAAGGTGCTTCTTTTTTCATATTTTTGCATAGCCTTGGACTGTGCAATTTGAAGGTGTAAAAAACGGTTGTTGCATCAAATCCTTTAAGCATGCTTATGCCATTACGCGTCCGAGGGGTAGACTTCTTGTATTCGTCTTCGTTTTTTTCATGATGCATGTATGCTATATGTCTTAAATACGGGGAAAAGACATCAACATTGGAAGAACTAGGCTTCTCTCTTTTTACATATCAGAGACTGCAGTTCTTCAGAATCTCATTTAATAATCTCTCAAGAACTTAAAGAAGTAGAAAAAGAGGTAAAGAGAACACAGTCTGATCCTAAAGATCATCATTGTCGTCAAAAACAGGATACCAGGGTAAGTTACGCTACAGCTGGCATTACAAGACTGTGCGTGTTGATTTTCATCGTCCTGAAATGTGGTCTTTAATGGTGTGGCTGAAATTTTGCAGCCACTGTGTTTTAGTAATTGTGTACTTTCTCAGCTAAGTACACTTTTCCTGTAGTACTTAACTACCAAATATATGTTCAGAACTTTGGATTTGAAAGAGGATGGGTGGCGATTGCTTGAATGAGAAGGTGGAGGCTGTATGCTATGAGGAGGAGAGGGGTCTCTTTAGGCTTATTGAAAGTGAGACTGAGGTCATGTCTGATCTAATCGACTGTCCAGCCCTGCCAGTCAACGTGCATTCAGATGTGGACTTCCCTTTGGCTTTAGGAGAGGATTCAGTTAATGCGTGCTGGTGTAATGGAGTTCAGTGGAAGATGCGTTAGCCAAAGTTAATTCATATAAAGGGCTTTTGCTATACTGGAGCATCGTTTTGCCACTGATACTGTGACGTTAAGGTATTTGCATGGTTATAGACCATTCTTCTCATGCTCTGTAAACAGATTTCTTTTGTATGGGGAAAGATGTTGGTTAAATAGTATACTTACCTGGACTGTATTTAAAACTAGGGTTTTGTGGTTCTCAAATATCTGGCTTGTGTGTTCAAAACAAGTGTAGTACAGTGCTAAAATGAAAGATGGACTCATGTTATTTTAGTAGTCCTTCATAGTTCTTTAGATTCGTTCTTTTAATTTAAAAGACAGTTTACAAGCACAAATATTCTACTAGATTACTTCTATTAGCTTTTTTTGGTGAGGAAGGCTTAAAAGAGAAAGTGAAGCTGTTGCAGTGGAGATTGAGACTGCTTAAAGAACCACTGCCAAAGGTAGCAGCAAAAGTGGTTTTATTGAAGTAAAACGTTGTAGAAGTGAGGCTTAACAAAGCCTGATGGCAAGGTTCAATCTATTACTCTACTGCACAGAGGATATAATAATGATTCAAATTTACCAATCCAAGATCTTAATGCCCTGTTATACAAGGTTATGTGTGATATTGGTTGTTTACCAAAGATCTGCATTTGGTAAGGGGTGTCTCAGCCTGGAGGGAGTAACCTTGAGAGGTATCCCAACTCAAGGCGAGATCACAGCCGTGCTGCCAGCTACTTGAGTGAACTTTTTTGAGCTCTTCCTCCTGAGCTGTCACATATGGAAATAACATGGTTGGCTCGTAGTCAAATTACATGCGATGGAAGAGGTAAGCATGAGACTCCTTGTACCCGCAACTTCCTTTGTTCCTTGACCAAGTTAGTTTTGGAAGAACCATCTGCTATTGATGTGTTAATCGCATGATCAATGTTCTGCTTTCCAAGCTGATATACATCAAAGCTCACTGTGTCACCCTGTCCTTGTGTGGGTTTTCAAAGAACAGGTTGGAACTAGAGAAGTTCGTGGCCTGGTCATGCCTAGGCCTTTACCTCCTTTGGAGACTGAACCAAACTGCCACTAGTTTGGTCGAGGAGTTAAGTGCATCCATCAGAAGCTTAGTAGAGTAAACTTTGTTCTCTGTTCATCGTTGATTTTTGTCCCTGAAAAATGATTGAACTAAGGATACACGTTAGTGAAGGGTGTCCAAAGAAATCCGTCAACAAAAGCTTCTAGTTCTGCCTTTTAGAAGGTTATTTAACTGCTGAAAGTGCAATGGCATACCACGTTGTTGTGATTTAATCCTGGTAGGCAGCTCAGCTCCACACAGCTGCTTGCTCACTCCCCTCAGCAGGATGGGGGAGAAAATCATAAGGGTAAAACTCATGGATTGGTTGAGTTAAAGACAGTTTAACAAGCAAAGCAAAAGCTGCGCACACAAGGAAAGCAAATAAGGAATTCATTCACTACTTTCAGGCAGATGTTTAGCCATTTCCAGGAAAGCAGAGCTTTATCACACATAATGCTTACTTGGGAAGACAGATGGCATAACTTGGAACTTTCCTCCGTTTCTCCTTCCCCCAGCTTATATTGCAGTGCACGATGTCATAAGGTGTGGGACATCCCTTTGGTCAGTTGGGGTCAGCTGTCCCAGCTGTGTCCCCTCCCAACTTCTCATGCACCCCCAGCCCACTCGCTGGCGGAGCAGTGTGTGAAACAGAAAAGGCCTTGATGCTGTGTAAGTACTGCTCAGTAATAGCTAAAACATCCCTGTGTTATCAACGCTGTTTTAACAGCAAATCCAAAGCACAGCACCATACGAGCAGCTATGAGGAAAATTAACTTTGTCCCAGCCAAAACCAGTACATATGTTTTTATTCCTTAAAAACCAAACATACACCCAAAAAGAAGTGGAAAGTTGGGGGATTTTGTTGGTGCTTACCTTGTTTTAGGTGGATTTTGCTAGTGGATGCCAGTGGAATTTCCCAGCTGTTGCTGTCTTAGTCTCTATCTCATGTCCAGTATAACGGAGAGCCTGTAAATTGTTCCTGTGCATAAATTTTCCTGAGTGGTTTGCTTTGCTAGATGCATGACAGTGACAGTCCTGATGTAACAGCATGGAGTTAAAAATTTGATAATCAACCTTCAGTTTGCTTACAGACAGTTCTTCTCTTTCATGCTAATTATTAATTTAAAAGAAACATTTGTACCTCTTTCTGATCATCTTTACCATCATTATTGTAAGTTAATTAATTTTGTTTGTTGTAATTTAGCCTATAAAGTGTGTTATCAATAAGCTATTTAATACAGAAAACAAAATGATAAAGAACATCAATCTACTAGTAAGGTCAAAACAACTTAGCGTGTGCATGTGAAAAAACACTTTCAGATTTCACAGGGGGGCGGGGCAGCAAAAAATAGATGACTCGTTAGTGAGGAAAATGAAACTAGTGTACAAGGGCAAAGGGAAGGAAATAGAACTTTTTGAAAAAGCAAGTGATCTGTAGAACACAAGCGCTTGAAGATTTTTGACTGTCTTAAGAAAACTTTAATCTGCTTTTATGCTATGAAAATCCTCATAATGTACGTCTGTAAATTTATCCTTGTTTAGGATTAATATTACTGAAAAAAAGCTAGTGTTTGTCAGATGAGTAGATAATATAAATTGATATGAGGTTGGGGGAGAAAAGTATGAGTATGCAAACACACTTTGATTAATTAAATGGTTTTTCTTTACCTCTTGATTGGGGACATAATATACTGTAGTGTTGTGGTTTCTTTGTTTAAATTCTAGTGGTTCAGGATTTTTCTTTGTTTAAACTCAGTGAATAATATCTATTTGTTTTTTGTTATCTCCGTAAAACCAAACTAACGTATTTGTCATTAGGTGACTGACATCCAAAGAACAGAAAGCAAATGTTCGTCTCCAGAGTTTCCACCAAGTGAGTTTGTTTTTGCTATTTATCAAGTCCAAGTCAGTTCTACCCTTGCTGTTGCCATTATTAATAAGCAAAAGTATATCTTGTGTTATTTTCACAACAGTCAACTATCGTGTTTCACTTCTTTTCCTGTTAGCGGGCAGTTACTTCAATACTCCTCTTCTGTATTTCTGTCATATTTACTTCATGCTTTTGTAGTTCGAATCTACTTTACGGGGATGAATTCAAAATTAAAACTGGAACTAAAAAGTAGGATGCTGAGTCACAGGCTAGAAATGCTTTAATTCCTTCTGAGACAGATAAAGGACCTAAAAGGATCTAAATCTGAGAATTCATTTGTGATTACTAAAAGCTCTATATAGATACTTAAGAAAATAATCATGCAGTTAGAGAGGAAGGAGGCCACAAAGTATTTGTCAGAGTGGATCTTCAGCTACAAACTTTAAGAGGTATAAGTTTGTGTGATTTATTGTTCATGTCCCTTTTATAGAGAGAACTCCCACAATGCCAGAGTTACTTGTCTGTGGTGAAAGTGAAGTGCAAGCAGTTCTGATCTTCAAAGTGAAATCTTTTCCTGAATTTTGCTTGGGTTTTCTATCACCTGCTAAACATGCTATAATCAAGAAAGCTTAAGAAATTCAGAAATTGTTCTTATTTATGATGTTTCTATGGAATACTGCTACTGGATCTGGACCAGCTGTATGCTCATGCTGTATTCTGAAGTTGTGACCTCACAGTTGTGACTTCTGACCTCCAAGGCTGTGGGTCCTTCTAGTTCTGACCATGTGACAGCCTGTAAGTCCTTGGTGCCCAGCTGCACTGTTCTTTGGACTTCGCATACTTAAATACTTAGCTGAATAGGTGCCAAAGTGCAGAGCATTTCAAAATTTGATTTTAGGAAGCCAGTGAAGATATATTACAAAATATTATTTTAAAATGAGCAGTAGGAAGAGCTCTTGTGGACTTTCAACATATGTGAACAGATTGAGGAATTAAAGGGTGTATTGAGAGATGGAAAATGTGGGAAAGGTTGCAAAAGAAGAGTCAAGATGAATTTTTTGAAAAGGTGTTATGTGGTAGGATAACAAAGAAAAAGAAGAAACTGTAAAGTGTTGAAGGAACTTATTGCAGAAAGCATAGATCAGGGAGGGGCTTTAGAAAGGGGAAGTCAAGCTCTGGAATAGAAATCAGTTTTGAGGAACTGTATGTACGTGGTATGCAGGGGCAAAACATGAAATGCATGGAGGCCGTAGGGAATTTTGAATGCGTTTGAAGCAAGTGACAACTAAGTGAATCCAGACGATTTCCTGAGTGAGAAGGTGTGGCCCACATAGTAAGGGAGTCTAACAACATGTTATAAAACAAAGCTTTATTGAGGCCATGGAAAAGATCAGCAGCTGTGCACGCATATGGTGACCTGCCCAATCACCGACAGCAAACAGAGGATTGTAAGTGATGCCCTGGCTCCAGTGGACTGCCAGGGACACTTGGTGTCCAGCTCACCTGGCAGCAAGACCAAATCATGCAAATGCCTTTTGAATGCAGGTAAGAGTTGCGCTGCTCCTTGGCTTCCCCAATGGTAGTGGGATTGGAGAGAATCATATTTCACATGAATCACGTGGGCAACGTCCTGTCTGCCCACGTTGGTCAGTGGGCAGGGTGTCTGCAGTCTGTCTATGCTGCTGATACTGGTCAAGGGCAGGGTGTCAGAAAGATAGCTGATTTTTGGAGAGGTTGAGGAGGGAAGAGGGATAATGAAAGGCTGAATGTTGGGGGAGAACTGAAAATCCTTCTAGGCTAAAGAGATCATAGGTCTATGAAACATTGTGTTGAACATAGTAATTTCAAAAAAACCCATGCTGATTCCAGGGTTTTTTTCTGTTCTTCCTTCCTCCTCCCCCTCATACTATGTCAGTAGCAGTGTAGAAGAAAATATTTGATTTGGCTTTGATTTGAAAGGAGGAGTTATGCTCTGAATGGCTAGCTGATACAAGTTTACTGTGGGTGGGGAAGAGGAGTTTTCTTTTTCTTAGCCTTGATTCACTTAAAGGCTTAAGACTTGTAGGAGATTTAATGTAAAGGAACTTTATGCCACCGTATCTTATCTTAAAGCTGCTGTCCTTTTTAATTTCAGTTTTTGCCTGCATGTACTTTTTTTTTGAGCATGTGTACATTTCTGTTAAATATCTTTGCTTGCTCCTAATGGGAATGTCTAGCAAAAGTAATACTACTTCTACTAATATTTTAAAATGTTTGTGGGGTAAGTGAATCATGTTTGCTGTTCAATTAATATATCTCCTTAACTATTTTAACTAAAATTCAGTAGGATTTGCTTGTTACTTTTTTTAAAAAGTATTTTTTAAAAAGCTGAAAGCAGTATCTTTTTAGGTTGGTTGGTATACAGGAGTAGTAGTTCCAGTAGGAAGTATTTCTGAAATAATTTTTGTTGAATGGCTTTTAAAGTTAAATCATTCAATGGAAAAATAGTGCCAATTAATTCTTTCATTAATGGTGAGAGGGAAAGCTTGTATTCCTTTATCTTCATTAAGATTTTGTTTTGAATTATAGATAGGTTCCTTTCCCTTAAGGAACCTATATAATAAAGAAAAAGTAATATATCTCTATCTCTAAATGGTTAAATGATTATATGCTTGAAGTGTTTTCTGGCTTTCAAAAGGATAATTGTTTTCCATCATTTATGCGTCTGTATTATGAGGAGTTTGTGATGATTATTGATGTAGATTTTGGAGTTTTTAATGCATATGCACTGTTTCAGCAGACACCTTGTCAACAGACTTCTGTGTGACAATTTCAAGAAATGGTTTATGAAATAATTCTGAACATGTTCAGTCTTTATGATGTTTGTATTTTTTTTTTGTGATGATTATATTTTATGTCATTAAGTATCTTTTAATGGAAAAATTACTTGTGGCCCAAGGCATGAAGTGCGTGTGCGTATGATTTAAATTGAGAAATGAGTACATGAGACATCGCACTGGCTTGAGTGAGATTACCTAAATGGGTAGATTTGTGTTTTTACACAGTCGGTGTTTTTCTCATTATTTTGTATCTAACAGTATAAAATACTTCTCTGAATATAATGAAATAATTTTTAAGCATAGATAGTTACTAAACTTTATATATAAAATTAATAACTCCTCCAAATTTGATTTTATGGTAGTTCAACATAAGCATAATAATAAATCAAACAATATTTAATGATTTTGGTAGCTGTACCTTATGTTTGGGTTCCAGTGCTTGAATAGCTTGAACCCAGGTGCTCGACTGCACATGATCTGTGTGAATGCGTCCAATATTAGGAAGCCAGAGTTGCCTCCTAAACTGCTTCTGAAAGACTATAGCTGGAACTATCCCCTCTTGGAACAGGTGGCTGAGGCAGAAGGCGGCATTCCTATATGCCTTGCAAAATCCATTTGGTTTAACTAGCGAAAAAAAGATCTGCTCTGTACCCCTTCAATTTACCATGTGTAGTAAGGAACACCTGCAAGATGTGATGCTCAGCAGTTCTGCAGCTGAATTTGTCAGATGCTTGCTGATTCCTCACCAGTCCAGAAATGCTGGTTTTTTGCCTTGTTCGTCTAATCATCTGATTACTAGAAGGCAGCTTTCCCATAAGTGGATTTTGTGACTGTTGCTGTTAAGTCATTCACGCCTTGTAAAGTTCTAACTAAAAATTCTTGAAAATTAGTAACTTGTTAACTTAATCTTTAGTATGCATGCACACATTCAGATGCCTGATGTTATGTTTTAGTTCCACAGAAGACGGTTGAGAGATTGTTTTGCAGTTAATGGCCTGGCTTCCTGGTTTTGACCAATTACAATAAAGTATTAACATACATTTTCTTCTTCCTTGTTACTAATGAATTGTTTACTCAGCTTGTAGAGCCCTGTAACTAATCAAGGACAGTGTTAGATCTCTGAAGCTGTAAAATGTATTAGTGAAGTTTTGTGTCAAGTTGTTGACATCAAGTTTCAGAGTTAAAAATGAATTGGTATTACATGATAGGTTCTTTTTTGTCTTTCTGATCCAGTATTTCCACATCATCAAACATTTTCATTTTGTAATCAGGGACATTTATCTTGGTCCAACTCAGATACATTTCTAAGATTAACGTGAGTTGAACTTCTTTAGCAATGTATTTTAGAAGTAGTAGACTCTCTCTGAAAAATTTCTGTAGTCAAACTGG
The DNA here is from genome assembly GCF_949628215.1 of Phalacrocorax aristotelis. Lineage (NCBI taxonomy): Eukaryota > Metazoa > Chordata > Aves > Suliformes > Phalacrocoracidae > Phalacrocorax > Phalacrocorax aristotelis. The sequence continues at coordinate 101,048,970 of NC_134276.1, read as the reverse complement.
AACATCCTTAGTGATCTATTATTCCCTTTAAAAATTCTAGTTATCCACTAATAGTGAATAATATCAACTGTGGTTTTGTATAACATACTGATTTCTTTAGCTTGGAGTCCACTTAAATAGTTGTTACAATATAGTAGAGTCATATCCTATCTTGCAGAATTTAAAGATTCTTCTGTTTATGTGAAGTATCTTTATAGGATTAATAAAATCCTATTCTAATTAATAAAACAATATCAAATTCATACTGTAACAAAGGTGACTTTTTGAAAAACTTCTTGGTTTTGTTAGTTTTTGATACTGTAGATGTTTAAGATCTATTATTTGTAAAGCAAAATGGAAGTTCCGAGCACATTGTATTTTCCTTTGTTTTAGGTGATGATCATTTTGTTTGATATACTTTTTCTCATTACAGGCCAAAGTCATCAAAACAAAGGAAGGCCAAAAACCAAACCTGGTGACTCTGAAAAGACGAGGTAAGAATTTGTAATAAATCAAAAAATAAACACTATTTTGTGTTACTTTATATAGCACTGAAAAAGGAGTTAATGCAACTTTGAGTTGCTGCTTGCTCTTTGCTAATTTCATTGCTTGCACAGTTTACGTGCTCTTTAGGATATATTTTATGTTAAGATAACTGATTAAAGTTCACAAAATTCCAGTTTTTGCTAAGAGCCTGAGTTATTACCTGAAAACTGAATATTTTCTAAAGCTTAGTTGAATTTTAGTAAATGAAGGTGTAACTACAATAACCATTGTTTTAAAAACTGTTGGCCAAAAACAAATTATGCAGTATAGCCATAATAAAAAATGTGCTTCCTTTACAGCAAGAGATAATAGGAATCTTGCTCCAATTGTTACACTGAAACTTTCAAGGCCTCTTTGTACTAGTTCTGCTGTGTGTACCAAATAATTTTTAAAACTTCTCTGACACTTCATGTGCTTACTAAGAAGAAGAGATTTGACTGTGAGGAGAGCATTCTAAGTCAGTCTCAGAATTGAATACTGGAAAAGAACTTTTGCCTAAAAAGTCCTTTAGTTGTTTTTAGGCTTGAATCTTCGCTTAAAGCGTATAAATATCTATCTTTACGTGAATACTTCCACTAGAGCATGCTGAATGTAAATGAGTATGTTTGATGGTTTGGGGCCAAAATTCAATTAGTTGAGATAAAAAGAACTATAGATTTTTATCGACAAAACTTATACTTTCATCTGTTACAACATTTAAAGCAAGGTTTAACAAAAGAAATAATTATTTCCAGTGATACTGGGTCCAGCAAGCTCCAAAAAAATCTGGGGAAATTGCTCCATTTATAGGTGATTCTGTTTGCCAACGTAGTTCCTCATCTAATAGGTAGTTAAGGTGTAAAGAACTGTTACTACTGACTTATTTCTAAGATGATTGAGGCAAATGATGATTTACTACTTAAGGCCATGCAGAATGGAAGCTTTCAGTGGTTTAACCTGAGCTGTGAAATTAGGCGAACAGCTCTGACTCTACTTTCTTGCTTGTATGCTTCTTCAGCTAGTGTTCTTTCAGTTGTATTCGGGATGATTAAAAACAGATGAGGGGTACAGCAAAATAAGCTGTTTATATTGAAATAGAAAAGTTTCCATTAAGTAATAGTTTTTAAAGGCCGATTTTTTCATGTAGAAGAGTCCCAGCCTTTAGGGAACTGGGGAGCTGGACCTGATTATCCCCAGTTCTAATCAAAGTATGACAACAAAGCCTACCATCTTTTAATCTATATTTCTTACAGTACAATCCTTTTGTTTTCCCGTAACTCCTTTTGAATACCACTGTAGCTAGGACAGTTGAAACTTCATTACAGGAGAGATCATTTGTTGTTTAACTGGGTTGCCACTGACTTCTTTCTCCTTTCACTTTAAGGGAGGGAAAAACATTAGAATTCCCTATGAGAACAAATCCTTTAAAGTCACTGAACCATCTGCAAAACTGCGTCTCTCACAGGGAATTTTATTAGGCCTACAAAAAAATACAGTATTTCTCAGTGAAATGGGATGCATGGTCAGTCACAATCTTATTTCCATTTCTGTAATTAGCAAGTCGCTTCGCTTCCAAAAATCTACGGAATCCTCTGACATGGTAAAGAATTTTATCTCAGATGATGAGTGTTTGATGCCTTTGAATGTGGGCCAGAACTGAATGTATGTTAGCAACAGGCAATATAGTGACATTAAGGATTGAATATCAATCTTAGCATTGAGGATTTAGTTTAGAATGTCAAGCAATAACTTGCCTCTTCATTAGGCTTTGTCTGTTCTCTAGTTGTGTGTGGCATTTCTGCTGCAGTAGTGGAAAGGAAGAGCTGGGAAGAACAAATTTGTTACTCTCTCCTCTGCTCTCCCTGACCCCACCATGCATAGCTGCTACACGTATTTGATTTTTAAGCGGTGGTTGTGCTAGGATAGGAAGAATAGAGAAGGGGAAAGAGACCTAAGCACCTTATACTGCTGCCTTTGGTATAGGGAAGTTCTCTAGTCACCTATCCCACCCCTTCATAAGATCAACTCAGCCGAGAATAAGGTGGAGAAGATAAAAGAAAACAAATAAAATGATGAAGACTCCTACTTCCCTGAAGCCCTAGTGATTCCCAAGCCAGAACTAGATGAACTATATGAATAGTATTATAATTCTTGATAGTGTTTACAGTACTTGTTACTGCGATTGTGAAAGTGTGCGATAATAATCTCTAGCATGTAGGCAAATGTGATGTGGGTGATAAAAGCGCAGAAATTTCTGTTTATTGAAAATAAGATTCCATATAAAGTACACGTACAAACTCACGATGCCATTGTCCTGTTATTTGTAGAGATCGCCTTGATTTGAAGGTAGAGTCTAAAGCCATCCAAGATAAACTCTTCTGTACTGTGCAACAGGTAACTGGGAATTGACTAACATACGACCTTAACTGCAAACGATTTGTCAACTTTTAGTAACACTGTCCAAAATTCTGATTAATGAAAAAATTTACCACTTCATGCTTAGTCTGGCTTTTATCAGGAGACAAAGATTATGTGATTATACTGGCTTATACTGACTTGTTGCTGTTAGTCATCTTTTTGCTTCTCCTCCTTTCCCTCCTGTAAGACCTCACAGTGGAAACTAGTGTAACAAAACTCAGTGTGGTCATAGAATAACTTAGCTGGAAACATGAGTTAGTAATATAGCTCCCTTGTATCTTAATTTGTAAGAAAAACTACAAAAATCGCTGGGAATCATTTAGGGATTTGTAATACCCTTCCCAAAATTCTGACTAAATACGTTTTCCTGTGTTTGATCCATACATTTGGAAATAATCTAAGAACATTTTGTTGAATGGCTGTTTAAAATGCTAGAAAATGAATAAATTGAGACTACTTCTCCTCAGGTCTTATCAGTAATGAATGATGAGCATCCCACGGCTCTTGAACAAAATCATGGGGACATGCATGATTAATCATTTCCTCTCTGTTTAGTTTGGGGAAGTAGAAAGTAGAAACCAGAAATCTTCATTCTGATTACCTCATAAGAGACAACTGGATTCAGAAGAAGGTGCAGGGGCTGCCTGCACTTAGACCCCTTAATTCCTTTAAAATACCTATTTTTGTAAGGCTAATGAATTACTAGTATTGAAAGTAATGTTTTTAGTTGGCTTAATCAGCTTCATATGTCATATAGCTTAATATTAAATTAATATAATTTATTCTGTTCTACAGTTATATGCTCTGACAGCATTACCTTGTATTAATACTTCTAGGATATTAAAATAAGTCTTAATTGCTGCATTTTGTTTTTTTCTGTATCTGTTTGTAGTTTTCATCGTCACTGCCGCTTTTATAACTGCCCTTAGATCATGGGTATTTTCTTACGTTTATCGTTTTTGGTTGGTTGAGAGGATGAAAACAAAGGAAGATCAAAATTCATAGATGCTCAGGAAAATACATTCAGGACATGCATTACACTTAGTATGTCAAAAGCCTAATTCAGTTCACAGGAATACCATTAAATACCCCATTAGAATAATGTTAATAAAAAAAAGCAATCAGGCAACTGAAAAGTATTATGGTCCATTCTTCCCATTCTTACAATTTCTTCCTGCCCACAACCCTGCATTCAGAATCCCAGGCTTAAATTTTAATGTACCAAGGTAGAGGAAAGGCAGTTAATGAAAAGCTTGTAAAGCAGGATTACTTCACACTGAAGATTAATTCATACTGAGATGAGGTAGTGGCCTAAAATATACAGGTGAACTTCCTTGTTCTTTGTTTGTTGCTTGTGATTGCAGGAGTAGGTGGTGGAGCAGCTTTTTTCAAATAATTGAAGTAATTCTACCCTGGCACAATGACTGACTTCTCAAAGCTAGTTTTATTTTAGCGTTTTAACAGATCAAGAGAATAGAAGTTCCTAATTCTGCAACTACTTGCCTTGATTTTCAGTCTCACTGCTGGAAATTCCTGCAGCCTTTAGGAAGTATCTGTAGTGAAAGGCTAATAATATAATGCAATCCAAAACCTTCTAGCATTAACTATTAACCTAGATGGCGAGAAAGTGTAGGCAGAATCAAATAGTTCTCAGGTTTTTCAAAGGTGTTTGTACACCAGCTGGAATGTGCAAGTTGGGAAAAGCATGTCTGGCCTTTTTGTTTGTTTGTTTTTTTTTTATTTGTACTTGTAAGAAGGATTAAAATGATGCTTGAACTAAACTTCAAACTTTCTGGAGAGAAGGATCTACGCTTAGAACAAAAACTAGATTTTTAAGACATTAGCAGCCACGGGTCCATGACAATCTTAAGTTTTTAGAAGTTGAAATTAAAGCAGACTTTTATAAAAATGTACCTGATTTGCTGCTTTAAAAGTGAGATTGTGATAAAACTGTAGGAAGTACAGAATTTTAACAGTTGTCTGTTGGATAAGTATTTTAGCAAATAGCTTGCTTGCTTTAAAAAAATAAAGAGGGGGTGGAGGAAGAGGGCGGTTTTCTTTTGGTCTTACTGTTTTCCTAAATATTTTAGGTGGATTTTACTATGTTGCCAGAAGCAGTTAAGTCCCTTGTTCATGATGGTTACACAGCCTTGATGGACCAGCGGTGTCACAGTGCTGAACAAGCCTTTTCACAATTGTTAAGCATGCTAAAACCTTCAGAATTAAAGGTAAACTGAGAGGAATAACTTACTTTATTAGAGTAATTGAAGTGTATGCTTTCAATATCATGTTTCATTCTTTTCTTCCACCAAAATAATAATTATTATTGGGTTGTGGCCTGTGATATTGACTACAGTGCCAGGTGTTTCGCTGATATATATGCCAAGGACCTTACAAATGAGAACAGGACAGTAGCATAGGATGTATTTTTTGTAATGTTCAGCATATACATGCACTTCTAAATGCAATCTAAAAAACATTTACCAAAATAATATTCCTATAAGAATAAGATATTCTTATAAAATATCTTGTTTGATAAGAAACTACTGTCCATTGGCAGCTTAACCTTTATTCATAATAATGTAAGGTAAAAAGAATTTATATTCTTCAGGTTAGATGACTCTTGATGGCAAATACTGTGAAATTCTGTGTATATGTATCTGTCCAATCAGCCACTGGCCCATTTGCCATCCTAGATCTCCTTAAATTATTGTAGTATTAAGTTTTGTGTGACAATGTGTATTACATGTGTTGCACATTTTAGTAAAGTCTGTTGCAATGCCAACAAAAAGTCTGTCCAAGCAATAATTCACCAATCCATCTGGAATTGTGACCTAGTTTATTAGGAAGAAAAAGTTCTGGGTTTTGGTTTGGTTCTTTTAAATTTATTTAAAAGAAAATCTACACAATTCTGAACATAAAATATAGCAAAGAGACACTACACTACATGAGGTCAACATAGTAAGGGCTGTAGTTATAGCATTTCTATAAGCAGATGTTTCAGGTCCCAAATGACCAGCAGGAATTTTAACATAGACCTGGGTAGAGGCTGTGGTAAGAAAGATGAGAAGAGTGTTTCTTATCTCTGTTGTAGTGAAGATCTTCAATTCGTGGTAGACAGTGATGTTCTAGTTACAAGCAAAGTGTTTTTGTGTGTGTTACTACTATAATTTGTCTCTATTTGCAGCAACTGAATCTTCGTATTATTAATTATGTTGTAATCATCTATGGACATGCCACTGCTCTTCTTGGAATAGGACAGCCTGAGGTATGATATTAAGCCACTATATTGATTTTATTAAAAATAATAGTTTAGGTAATTGGTCATCCATTTTTGTCTCTTCTTAACAGACATAAAATGAGTGGGGAAGGAAAGCTTTTGTCACATTCTAGAAAATCATACAGTTTAATATGAGACTAGATCTTTAATTGTTTTGGATAAATTAAGCTACCAAATAAAATTTCTTTTTAAGCTTATAGGTGAGATTCTTGAGTGTTAATGAAGTATAGCCAACTATTTTTCTTCTACTTTCTTGTAATGTGGTTATGCACTAGCCTTTCCAACACCAACATTCTGCTTCTATAACAAGAGAAAGATAATGCTTTTGGTTCTAGAAAACACCAAAACAGGCCTGTTGGTTGTTTGGGGGTTTTTTGTTTGGTTTTTTCCCCCCTTGCAGTATCTAAAAATATTCAGTGTCTTACAATGAAATTTAAAATGTCTGGGTGTTTGTAGCTTGGTGATCTCAAAAATTTAATTTCAGTATTTCAGGGGGAGTGTGTGTTTACAGAATAAGTTTCTTTTTTTAAAAAAGGGAAGACTGTGTGTGTGATAAGATTGCTTAATTTCCTTTGCTGTTGATAAGGCTGATGAAGGAATAAGGCATACTGACCCACTCTACTGGAGCAAAAAAAGCAGAGGAAAACAGAAAACCTTGTAGAAAAGTCACATATTTTTTCTCTTAAATTTATTTTGAAGGCATTAACAAAAGCTGAAGTCCAGTTTAAGAAAATAATTGAACAGTACCAGGAAGAACGATTTAGTTGTTTGGCATACTATGGAATTGGAAAAGTATACCTCAGGCAAAACAGGTTGGTATAATACAAAGCTTCAATATTTGATGCAAAACATATTTTCATTTCAGAAACCATGTGTGGGTGGTTTTTTAATTATTCCTTTTTAATGGCTAAATTCATACATCAGACTGATTTTTATTACAACTTTGTTTGTTGTAAGTTTGTTATGGCTAAGGATGCAATGGAAGCCACCGAAGCAAGCGGGCTCCAGGACACGGGGATATGACCAATTAGCACACCCCTACAGTGTAGGAGAGCTCACAGGAGAAGGGCAAAACCCACTGATCTCAGGGAAAAATGTATCGTAAAGAAAGCTTAACTTATCTCAACGCCAGGGAGGCTGGAGCATAACCTTGGTTTTAGATAAGGTGGCTGCACAAGTGAGTCATCGGGTTCCCTGAGACAGATAAAGAGTAGTGTCTTCCTGAGCTAGCATGGGGAGGAGGGGGGAGTGTATGCGTGGCTCAGCTGAACATAAAGTGCAGAAACTGGATAACTAATAAAACTGAGAGCAAAGGGCTTGAGCTGGCTTCAACCTGCATATTCCTGGCAGTATTTCTTCCCAGTGCCCTGACGGTAAGCATATAGAGACGGGTAATGGGAATCATGTTTGTATTGATTCAATTGTATATTGCAATTGCTGTTATGCTTGTGTTGCTATTTCAGTATATCACACTGTATTGCTCTAATCAAAATCCCCTGTAATTCCTGCGGTGGGTTGACCTTGGCTGGCTGCCAGGCCCTCACCCAGCTGTACTCCCACTCCCCCTCCTCAATGGGAGAGGGGGAGAAAATAAGATGAAAAAGCCCAGGGGTTGAGATAGAGAGAGGGAGATCACTTGCTAATTACATTCACAGGCAAAACAGACTCAACTTGAGGAAAAAAATAATTTAATTTGTCATTTAAAATAGAGTTGGATGGTGGAAACAAAGTAAAAATACTTAAATCACCTCCCCCTACTTCCCCTTTATCTCAGGTTCAACTTTACTTCCTCATTACTGGTTCCTCTACGTAATTCTCCCTAGACTGGCACCAGGGGGATGGGGAATGGGGATTGTCACCTATCTGTAATAACAGCTCCTCTCTGCTGTTCCTTTGTCCACGCACTCTTCCCCTGCTGCAGCATGGGGCCTCTCCACAGTCACAGTTCCTTTGGGGCACATCCATCCACTCTGGCAGGGGCCTCCATGGCTGCAGTGTGGTTACTTGGTCCAGCAGGGCCCCCTCCACAGGCTACAGGGGACTCTCTTCTCTGTGCCTGGAGCACCTCCTCCTTCTTGCCTTGGTGCTTGAAGGGCTGTTTCTCACACTTTTTTACTTATTCCTCACAGCTGTGCAGTATGTTTTGCCTTTCTTACCCATGCTTTTGCTGAGGTGCCACCATCTTGCCTGAGGGGCTCAGCTGTGCCCTGTGGTGGGTTCGTTGAAGCCAGCTGGAACTGGCTGAGTCCAGAATGGGGCAGCCCTGGCTTCTCCTCACTGAGGCTGCCCCTGCAACACTGGCCCCCATCCCCCACCCAACCTTGCTACGTAAACCCAATACAATGCTAAATAAATCATATAAGTTTGTTATTAAACATTAAGCCCTCCTCATGTGGAACATCTAAAAGCACCTATTCAGAGTGTTGTATGCTCAGAGGGGATTCCTCCTTCCCACTGCTGCAGCGTAGCCAGGTGCAGTCTGAGATCCAGGAGGTGTCTGCGTCCTAGTCCCACGGATGTGGCTGTTGTTTCCATTGGCAGTTTTGACCTGTAGTGAGGCTGCATGTGTGTCCCAAAGAGGTGCGTACACACATAACACAGCTGCCCAATCTATCCCAGGCAGAGCAGCTCCCATGTATAGCACTACCTGAATTCATGTAAAATACAAGGTCAGGTAGCAGTGTTCTGTGCCTCCTCCCTGGCTGGTCAGGGTTGAAGGTCACTAGTGAATATACATTTTCATTCCACATACCCCTACAGTTACCATTTTTTTCCTTGGATCATAAAATAAATCATGAATCTATTAGAGGCCATGTAGAAGTTAATAATATATGATCTGAACATGCTGTACCTGTTTCAAACTTTCAGATTTTCAGATGCGCTTGATCAGTTCATGAAATCACAAACAATGGTTAATCACAAGATTGTACCTGGAGTATTAACTTGGCCCACATCTTCTCAGGTCATTGAAGAGACACGAACAGAGAACCTACAGGTATGTTTAAAAAAAAAAAAACAAAAAAGGGTGTGCGTGTATAAAAATGTGTTCTGTCAAATGGCCTTTCCAAAAAAAAAAAAAATTGTCATCTTCTTCCCTGCCTCCCCATGGTCAGGGCCAAAGAAAGATGGGGGTTGAAGGGGAGGTTTCAGCCTGAAGCAGCCAGTGCAACCACTGCTGCTCGTTGTCGAGAGTGTTGCCAGCCCCAAGGCCTGGTTGTTGTAGAGCAGAACTCTTCTTGTGGTGACAAATTTCAACACCTGGGAGGCATCCCATTTACAGCACAAGGGCGGGGGCTCTGTGTCAGGCTCTGTGCTTGGGTAGTTCTATGAAATACCATGATTCTAAGCTGCTCCAAGCGTTTCATAATGTGTTAACTTCTTAGTTGCATTTTACCAAACTTTAATGAGATGTGAATCTATACACAACGTAATGCTAGAAAGAACCAGATAAAATTTGAATTAGCAAAAATGTGAAGTTGAAAATTTCAGCAGTGATGCTATATTTAAAAATAAGAGAGTTTGACTTTGTAGTTCTTTGTAAAATTCTCCATTTGACTTGAAAAATCTAGCTTGTGGTTTTGACACCACAAATTGCTTTCTCGCACCGAACACCTTTTTTTCTTTTTAAATACTATTATTAATTACTATTGTTTTTAAACTATAATTGAGTCACTGTTATTTGTGAAGGGTTTCTGGATAAACCAAGTTATGAGAGGCAAGATGCATGAACTTCTCTGCACAGAGGCAGTTTGACACAGAACATGCGAGGTTATTTGGTGTATGAACTTGGCTATACTATACTGACCTGTTTAATTTCTGGTGGCAGCATCAGTACTGTTTCTTCCTGAACAAAAACTGACCTAAAGATTTCTTACAGACCCCCAGCTGGCACCACAGTAGTCTGGCCAGAGTAATATATCAGGGGTCTGGGGCTTCTGGAGAGCATAATGCAAATATCTGAAAAGCTGTAACTGGTGGTCTGTTTGTTTCTAATAATATTTTATTAATTTGGGCTCTATGCCAACCCTGTAGGACTTGAACTGACATTACATAAAGCCACGGAAATGTCTTTACCTCAGTTGCTATTCTGGGAAATCTCACTCGCTCCAGTGCAGGGCCAGGTTTGAGCTATCCCTGGGAATGTACTTGATCCTGTAATGCAGATCCCAGGTGAGGCACTCCTGAAACACTGGGAAACCATGGAAATGAGCAGGCACTCCATTTTTGTTACGTTATCCAAGTAATCTGGCTCATCGTTTTGGCAATGGAAAACTTACTATATTCTGATGTATTTGGTATGGGTCAGCATGTAAAACATTCATCCAAGACAAACCTGTATGCAGGGAAGCTGATAGCGGTTCAAATGAGCTTTTGAATATTTTGCCATAAAAGGACAATCTTCCATAGCTTTCACTAGAAAAGAGTTGTTCTTTTGGTGTTAGTCATCTGCTGTTCAAAAAGAGACGTGTGTTTCACTGCAGAGTTGCCTAGAAGTTTGTAAGTATATAGTGAAACTTTTCCTATTTTCTGTGCATTTTGTCTTATATCCTTTTGTGTTTCTCAGTTGATTTTAAAGAATTGTATTGAGGAATGCAAGTTCCCTCCAGAACCAGATGCAATTTGTCGATATCAGCAATGCCATGGCCACTCCAAAATCCAAATATATTTTACAGACCCAGACTTTAAGGTAAATTTTTAGTTTAAAAGGGTTTGGGAAATAAAACCTCATGTTTACTTGTTTTCTGCCCCCTTTCATATTAAAGAGCTATCTGGAACACACCATCTTATTCTGCCTGTTGTGAAGTTGTGCACTGTTTTCTGGGTTTTTTTAAAGACGTTAAATTCATATTCTTTCTCGACATTAGGGTTTTATACGTATTACTTGCTGTCAGCAATGTAGAGTGGAGTTTCATATCAGCTGTTGGAAAAAGTTGAAAACCACAAACTACAGTGATAAAAATGATAAGGTAAGAGCTGTGTCAGCGTTTTATTTTTTCTTGTCGAGATTATAGCATTCCTTTGGTTTCTGTTAAGTGCAGTGCTACAGCCTGATGTTTCACCTGTGTGACAATGGCAGGAGGAGAGTCAGGGAACAGCCATCTCCTGCTAAATTGTCCAACATGCAAGTATGAGTAAAGCTTGCTGTTGCCTACAGAAGAAAGGCCTGTCTGTGTGAAGGCTTACTATGCTTAGCCTGCTTATATTGCACCATTTATGTCTTCCCATATGGAAGTTTTATTCCTTCTACAGTCTTGCTGTTGAAGCAACAGTTCAACATTGAGTATGTCTACAGGAATTTTACAAAATACATTATCGGCAGCCAGTATGAAATGAAGGGAATCCAGGCGGAGTATGAACTCATAAAAGAATATTCTTAAAGTTGACTATTGAACATGAAGTTGGAGGAGGAGGGGCTTTGCTAAAGCTTTGGGAATAACAGGTATATGCTGCAGATCTAGGATCCTTTTGATTTGCAGTCTTTGCCAAGTTAGCTGTTACTTGCTTTCCTCATCAGGTAAGAGTTTAGGACTGTCCTAGCTTTTATTAACTTCAACGTCTTTGTTGTATGTATCTTCTCCTACAGGATTTTCTTCAGGAATTGTGTTTCACTCCTGATTGTACAGGCCTTATTTCAAAAATAGTTATTTTCAGTTCTTCTGGTCTGGTAAAATGTGAAGTAAGTAGATGTTAATATAAATTATGACAATTACCAAAGTAAATATTTTAAAGATTAAGGAGATAAAGGGAAGATGAGAATGTAACTGCAAGCACATAAGTAATATGCTGTCTTAACTACAGAATCTGAGCATTATTTAGGAATATTAATTACCTATTATTTCCTTACCTGTTCTTCTGGTGGAGCAGACATTACCTTATGGTATTGGTTAGAATTGTTGTGGATGGGAACTGGAGCTTCGTTTTATATTTAGCTCATGCAACTTGAAAGGAACTGTTAGTTTAACTCAGAGCTAATCTTGCTAAAAGAAGTAATTGTATTGGAACAGTGCTCTTACCCTGTACAGAGTCACGGGAAGATGGATACTTCTTCCCAGAGCAGCACTGTTCTGTGAGAAGAAATAGAAAAAAAAGAGAGAGAGAGATTGTGAAGTTTGCTTCCTGCCCACTGGTAAAGCAAAACAGCCTCCAGTTCTTCCTGACTTTGTTTTGCCTTTCAACCTGTCTTTTCTGTGGAAAAAGGAGTATTGCTACATACCAAGTCATAGCAGAGGAGATAATTTTACATAGACCTTCATGAGGCTTATATAGGCTGCATTATCTCTCTTGTATTACTTTCACTGCTTTCCAAAGCATCAAATGTTCCTGGGTTTTGAGTACAGCAATGTTGCATTGTAACCCCAAATTTAATTAATATGATGTCACTTACTTTGGTAGTTTGAACAAAAAATCACAAAAACCAAGGAACCACCAAGAGCCTGTATTAAACAGAAATGTTCAAGGTAAGCTCTCTACTGTTTAAAACTAAGTTGAATCAATTTGAGAACCAGTTTTCTCTAGGATTGGTTTTCATGCCTTTAAGAGCTGTTAAAATAGCAGAAATACTTTGGAAAGCTATTGTTGCCCTTTGCCTCTGATAAACTAAAAAGTCTAATAAAATATGTTATGATCAAATTATAAAAGCATTTAAATTGACTTGTAAAAGAAGATACGGAGCTACAGATCCATAATGTCCACAGGAGGGTGTTAACTTTTATTGCTGAATAAATTATTGGCAGCTCTCTGGTGGTCATACAGTTCTTTAAAAACAACATTTTCTGTTTGGCCACAGGAAACTGGTTTCAGATATACGGGATATGAGTTGATGTAAATCTGATTTCCCACACCTCTGTATTGAGGGATATGTTGTCCATTGCACCATTGACTTCATGGCAATTTGAACCAATAGTTGACTATAAATTGCTGCAGTCATCTTTGAGCCTTTTTACGTGAAACCTAATTTTGTTGTGAAGTCTGTGGGCAGGGAAGTAACACATGGGAAAGAGTGATTTGGAGGCTGTGTGCAGAACTTGAGGACTGTTTCTTTACTTTCGCTGTCTATACACGTCTTTCATTTGTGCCAAGATAGTTAACAATTGGAATGCTAAAAGAATGGGTGTCTGCTCTTCCTGATGGATTGAGTGTCTTAATTACACTTGACTTTCACTACATGGGTATCTAGATTAGAATGCCACCTGTATTTTCAGTCTGAGATTGCAAGCATTGTTCTATTCCTTCCCCTTGCTGGAGGGAAGAAACTTGGCAAGATTTTTAGCTGGATGGGAGAGGTATGGCTGCGCGGCTAAGTTGAATGCCACTGTTCCACAGCACTTACTGTCTAACGAACCTTGTGTGAATGTTTAGAAGTATAAATAAAAACTGTATATAATGATGCTAGTTCTGTTGTTGATGCACGTGCCTTTGACTTAACTGAGTTTACACATTTTGGTTAAGTGAGTTTATAGGCAATGAGCAATCATGCTGAGAGGATGAACAAAATTGACTTTTAAAAGTTAAGGAAGGCAAATGTTAATATTTGGTTCAAAAGGCTGAGTTATAAATTAAGAAAAAAAACCTGATAGTATTTAAGTTAATCCTAATTCAGACATCATTAACGGGAGTAAAAGTTACTGCATCTTGAGGGTATTCTTACATTTACATACTTGATCTTTATGAAACTTTAATGAAATTTTGTCGTCTTAACTTCTAAATAAAACCTAGCTTTATTATATTTGTACTTTTCAACATAATATTTTATAGTAGAACGTAGCTTATAGCTACTGTAAGACATGAAAAGTAACTGAGAAATGCCTAACTTATTTGGCAACTTATCTAACTAATGTTATGCTCCTCGCTTAATCACTTTTATTCAGTCTTAGGAAGTTAAAAATGAAACGAGAAAAAAAATTACGAAGAAAACGTGCACGAGAAGAGGCACAGAATTCTGCTAAAAAGAAAATAGAAGAAAACCAGATGGGAAACGAACCATCTCAATACAAACATCACAGTGGTATGTGGAAATATATTGTTCTAAGTTATCGTGAAGTAGCATGATTAGCATTCTGAATGTCCCAAGTCAAATTATAGCAGAATACTAATATTGAACATAATCCCCTCCTTTAAAGATTTGCATTTTTACTTAAGATTACTTTTATTTCAGTTCTGTAAGAAGTTAGTGTACAACTAAGTTCCTTTAGAAATCCTTTCTTCGTGCTTTATTGGTTCATGAAGAAGCAGCCTGAAGAGGGCACAGTCTCAAATTCCAAGTTAATCTATTTAAAAGTGGTTTCAGAAAAAGCTTTATGCCAAACAAGTTAGGACACCGCTACAGAAAAAAAAATCAGAACTGCATTTCAGATAAAGACAGAACAATATCCTAACTGCAGAAAATGCAGTTTTGACTTGAAAAGTATATTTCAGAGGATAGGGGAAAATAAAATACTTCAACCTGTCAGTATATAGTCAGTTAATGCTTCAGCTTTTGTGTTACAGTTATGTTGGTCTGCAGTGTTCTGTGTTTCAGAGGTGTGAACTTCCCACTGTATTTTGTATTGGGGCAATCTAGAGTGCAAATAAAAATGGGTGACTTTTTAATTATTTTTTGTCTGTATTATTAGCTTTAAAATAGTGCTTATGTTAATTGGTGTTGGCCAACCTTTTAAATTTGTTCTGAGTTAATTTTGTGGTAAAATTGAAGTCTTTCATGTCTTTGGAGATAAGCTATATGTTACCCTGTTTTTTCACTTGGGGAAATTTTGTGAGGAAGTCTTTTAAAAAAAACCATCTAATTTAGTCTCCCAAGCTGACGAGAGGTTGAGAAGCCAATTTTCAGGGGAGAGCTAGACCATAAAGGGTTTTTCGTTTAGTTTTTAGCAGCCATAGTTACCTTCAAACAAGAACAAATTGGTTGTAAATTGGAGAGGAGCACAAGTGAGAGGAGTGGTTGGTTGAGTGCGCATTTGTAAGATACAGAGGTTTTTAATGCAGAGGTCTGCAGGATAATTTCAGGCGTGACTTATACATGTAGAGTTCATTGAATCTGTTAATATGCTTGGAACTGTTTGTGTTAGAATGCTTAATTATTCTAGGTATAGTATGTAGTGCTTTGTTTTTAAAAAAATTCTTTTCAGATCTACATCTTTTCTCTATAGTTGCTGTCAGTTAAGCTCTGAAAGTGGCATTCTGTAAACGTGTGATCTTGAAGAATAATGAAAGATGAAGGCAGATATGAGCCAGGGATCTTTTTCATTCTTGTTCTACAAAGAACCAGCAGCAGGGTCAGGGCAAAGGTTTGCTACTAGGTGTATGGTGAGCATTGAGAAGTGTGCCTTTGCTCTGGGAACTGATGCTTGGGGGAGTTCTGTCTCTGGCTGGCATGCAGCTGCATGTCATGGCTGGCATGCAGCCCACACAGATAAATCTGTATAGACAATTGCTTGAAGCCACCGTTACTGGCTGGTAACTTTTTTTTCCCGGGTCTAGTTAAGGTGCTAAGGACTTTTTCTTTGTGTAAACCGAATTTAAAACAATGTTGTGTCAAATTCATAATACTAAGGCTAGTTTATAAGGAAAGTTACATATTCTGTAATTTTCAGTGGTGTGATAAAGCAAATAATTAAAAACACAACTTAGTCCAAATTATCTGTACTTCAAAGTTCATGTTTTTAATTGTGGCAAACAGACACAAAATCTTCTTCTTTTTTTTTTTTTTTTTTAAATCGTGTTATAGGTTATGTTCAGGATTTGTATGCTGGTGATCGAGTCCTGCAGCATATCAGTCGAAATGCTGAGCAAATAAAAACAGCTGTTGGTGATGCTTCCAAACTATTAAAGGAATTACTTTCATGGTTTGTAATCAGCGAGGAGGATTACATGTCATATTCCAAAACTAGCAGCATGTCACATGAAGTGATGGAGCAGCTCATCAGTTACTTAATTCATGAAAAAAACAGAGTAAAAACAAGGGCTTTTATCCACGTGCTGAGTGAGCTGGAAGAGGTGGATCCCAAATTACACAAGTGGCTGAAACATCTTAACAACTTGGGTAGGCTATATGTTTGTGTAATAGCAGAAGACCTTACCCTTTCATAATTGTTCAGTTTAGAGATGAAAAATTAACCTCCCTATTTTCCAGTTTTGCTTTCTTAACTTTAAATGGGAAGGTAAAGCTTTCTTCTTTTTCATTTACTTGATCCTTAACCAGGATTTCTAGAGAAGAAAGTACGACCATTGGTAACATGGAAACGACCTCTCTTGTCTCTGCAAGTAAAACATTCTAATGTGGGCAGGACTTTGTCCATGTAGGAAAGAGAAAACTCAACAGATTTATTTTTTTAATGTCTTTATATTTTATAATGGCTTAAATAATACTTAAATTATAATATTTGTGTAATTAATAAGATGCCAAAACCTTGGACAAGGTTTGGGTTCTTAATTCTCTTCTGTTGCTTCCATGTCCTTTAAGGAATTTATGTAGATTTATTATACAAATAATAATTTGGTGTTGACTAAGAGTAAAACGTATATAAACTACATTTATCTTTTTTGTTTGCATTTTCAAGATACTAAATGTTTAACATGATCTATTTCAGCTACCGTATATTTGGTTTCTAGAACAAACTGTTCCTCTTTGAAGAGGAATGTCACACTGTAAGCACTAAAACCATGAAGCTGGAAGGAAATGTTGGGGTTTTTCTAATCTCTCTTAGGTCTGACAGCTACAAAGAACTTTCTCCTTCAGTATGGACAATTTTTAAAAGAGCTTGACCTTTCTATTTTAACCACACTCTGGAATGAGAAATATGGTAGTAAATTTGACCATGTGACAACTAGTTCTGAAGACAAAGAAATTCGTGATTATTTCTTAAAACCACCCCTAGAGAAAACCCGTTGTTTTATATGGCTGTTAGAAGACAACAGAGAAAATTTTCCATTTCTTCACGAAGCTTTAGATGAATTCTTTGATAAAATGGGTAAGTATGCAAAGTTCATCATCCTTACAAGCCTTTGGTTTTGTCTGGTTTTACACCACATTTGACAGGCTCTGTAAAAGGCTGAAACCTCAGCAAACTACTAACTGCCTCAATATATGGGGTCCTCTGTGTTCAGTGCTTACAAGGCAATACGGGCTCAAAAGGCAAACCACCCTTTTCTACATCACATGCTGCTGTTTTGTTTCATGTGCCACAACCAGCATCTGAGTTTACCTTTCTGCATATAAGTTGTCCAACCAAAATAACTATTTGTCTTTCAGTTTGAAGCACAAAGATTCTGCAGCCACAGCCTTTGAGCTGCTTTGGTGGTATTTGATAAAGGATAATAATAATAATTACTGTAATTTCATAGCTCACAATTATAAGTTACATCCATAAACAGATATAATAATATTTATATAACTTTGTTATCCTTTCAATAGATGACCCTACCATTATATTAAAGAAGCAGGGAAATGAAAATAGTTCGGTAAGTGAACTTAATGTCTTTTTGGTATAAACTCAGAATCAAGTATGATGTTTTAAAAATATGCAAAAGTCAATAGACACATGCATCTCTTGGTTTATTTTACATTATCATCTGTCAAACCTGATTAGAGATTTACTCTTTTGTTTTATCTTCTCTCTCCCCATCCTCCCTTTTCTTAAAGCGTTTGAAGACCACGTACCATTTACCTAAACTTATATCAGTAAAATACTTGTTTAGGGTTTTCTGTTTAGTTAAAACACAAACTGACATGATACTTTTTAGGCTAGGAGCATTTCAAGGATGCAGATGAGGAAGTTGTAGCGAAAGCAGATGAGGGTACACTGATGTCCTGTGTCACTTCCTTTAGACAGAGAAAATAAGGCAAATGAGGTGCATGGGAACAGCATTTAGATATTACTTGATAACAGCAGCTTGGTGTTAACTTTAAAAAAAGTCTCTTTAAAATTATCATTGGGGAATTAAAGAAGTGCCCAATTTATCATTGGGGAATTAAAAAAGTGCCCAATTTCCAAACAGAGAGACTCTTACTAACTGCCATATCTGCATATGACAACTGAACTTGAAGACTGAATCTTCCTCGAGAGTGCTTAACTTCAATATGCATAATTTTGGACACTAACTGTACTGTATATTTTACAGTCCAAAGCAAGAAATGGGAAGGGAGTTTGACGTTTGTTCAACTAATAAGCAAAGTAAATTTGAGGCGGGTTAGACATATTTTGCATTTGTTCATTACAATTTATAGATGCTTTTCAGATGCAACACGTAAGTCTTAAACTGTACATAATTCTGGACCACTTTTTGATTAGTATTTTAATTAAAATCCATTCTAATTGGCAGAATATTAAGTTTTTTTGGTTAATTATGTGTTTGAGGCACTCTCATTTAAAATTACCCTAGCCTGCAGATAAATTTATCTGTACAAAACCAAGATTTACTTTTGATACAGAATAACTCTTGAGAGTTAATTAATTAATATACATCCTAATACGATGTGAAACAACTTGATTTTTCATTTTGTGAATTGGAAATCCAAGAAT
The DNA here is from genome assembly GCF_949628215.1 of Phalacrocorax aristotelis. Classification (NCBI taxonomy): domain Eukaryota; kingdom Metazoa; phylum Chordata; class Aves; order Suliformes; family Phalacrocoracidae; genus Phalacrocorax; species Phalacrocorax aristotelis. Next base: position 101,030,250 of record NC_134276.1, on the reverse strand, counting down.
TAAATGAAAGCTGTTGCAATAAAACTAATTCTATTTCAGTGTTACTTATATCCTAAAATAAACTGTAAGTTACTGTTAGTAGAGTTATATAAATCTATAATCACAGTCCTATTAAAAAGTGAAAATGCATTTTAGCTCCTTCATCATTGCATACCTTAGAAAACTGAAGTGACCAGAACATTTGACAGTTCTGTTTGCTGCTTTTTCCCCAAACAAAACTGTGTATATGGGACGTCACAGCTGCTTAAATATGCAATTTCAGCTATAAGTAATGAGTAAGCATCTGAAATGCTGAAACGACAGAATATTCTGTTTTTAAAAATCTATGTGTTTAAAGAGGAAAATGATGACAAGGAACAAAATGGATGAAGTCTAGCAAAGCTCTGGGTATTTTTGTGTTTTCCAGCTGGGCATGGAGTGTGGGGGGGCGGGGATTACATGGCTAACCTTGTCAATCTTGCTGGTCAAACCAGGATGAGAATTTTAACATGAAACTTTTTAAAATTTACATGCTGGTTTTGGAAATGCATCGTAATTTTGTTCTAATGAAAACCCCAATGATTTTCTTTTTCTCTTTCAGACTAATGGTATCAAAGTTAAAAACAAAAATAGGAAGAAGAACTCAAAAGACTCAAGGGTCAGTAACTTTTTAGCTGCTTACTACAAATAAGTTTTTTAGAATTGCTGGCATTCAGATGTTTAGAGGCTGTTTTCTTAAATACCTTCTGGAGACTCATTCATGAAGTAGTTTCTCCTGAAGTAAAATAATGCTGTTAAGACTAAATTATTACAGGGTTGTTTGTTTTTGTTAAAATAGCAATTTGTCAGTATAAAATGTATTTCTAAACTCAGAAAAAAAGTTATTTATGAATAAATTTGGCTCTGACTGGATACCGGTATGTTCAGTCTATCCACTGTCTTCCTTCTGAATGACTGTTTTAATCTTAATTTCTCATACGGGGGAAATTAAAAACAAACAAAAAAACCCCACAAAGCATCTGTGAATACAGTAAACTGACTGCACTATGTAATTAATAGTTAATGCTTCATTTCCTTTAGTACTGATAAGCAGCAAAGTTGGAGAAGGACATTTTACCAGACGTTTTGAGAAAGAAAAATGTGTCCTTACCCCTCATGAAATAGTTCTGAAATTATGTCTTCGCTGTCTTTTCTGACAATTTTTACATATCAGTGATGAAGATGCAAGTGTATGGTTTGTTTGTTCAGGAAAATGTTATTAGTTGTCCAGCATTTCATAGATTTTGCTAGGAATAATATTCTACCTGAAACTTAAACTGTCTTTCATCCTGCTTTTCTAGGATTTTGCTCTGTTGAAAGCTTCAGATACAACCTTCTTTCTTTCCTCCATGCCCGTACCTTTTTATAATTTTACTGGAATGTCAAGAGAAAACTTAAGGGTTTTTTTTCCTATTTTCATCAGTCTGTGTATTTCTAAAGTTATTAGACAGTAAAAATTAAAAGACAACTAAGACATTTGTAAGGGTGAGCATAAGAATAACAGGTGTCATATTAAAACCATGTGGAACTAGGGATAACTCAGACTTGCTTGTAGTAAAACTATTAAAGCTTGAAGACTCAAAAATGTAAAGGAAGAGATTCCTAGAAAGTCAGTGGAAAGGAGTTATACAGAAGTCTTAACAAAGTGAAGCTGTAGTGCTGTTTGGTTTTTTTTAATCCAAAGTCAGTGAAAAATCAGGATAATCTAGGATTTTTATGAAATTGGTAAAAAGAAAAAAACCAACAACAACAAGAAAGAGGGAGGTTGGGCTGAATTTCCCAAATTCTCTTTGCAAAATAAGTTCTGGAGAAGAAATTATAATTGTACTTAATTTACAATTACAATTACAATTGTACTTAATGTACAATAATTGTACTTAAGTTCTGCAGTTCATAATATGGCATCTGAGCATGATAAAGTTACAGAACAAGGATCAGTATAAACAAGTTAGTTTTTACAGTGGATCATTTTGCATATACTTTTGTGAGATAAAAAATGCCAATAATCTGTTTTTAATTAGTCTATTTTAGTATTATCCAGTGGAGTCAGTACTGCACCACGAGAAGAAGATAATATATTTATAGAAGAAAATACTTTGTAAGTACCGCCATGTATCTTTGCTTTTATTGCCCAAGCTCCAAAGTGCTTTGCAGGTACCAGAGAAGACAGAGTCTTCGGAACACCAAGTTAACATCCAAGTATTTTTGATATGAGCTTGTGTAGAGCCATTATTTCTCTGCTTCCAGGACAAGTGTAAGGGGTACTAGAATTTTAAAGATCTTAACAATGTAGGAAGTAACCAAGTGGTTGCCAGGCTGCAGCCCAGTACATCTTCCTGGCCAAAAGCTGTTCTTTCAAGTAAGATCTTACTTGCTTCATCTTCCATTTTAATGTAGCAAGAAATTAGTTAATATATGTGTACATGCTCTATCAGTCACAACTGAACTTTTCCATCCATACCATGTCAAGCAGGTTGCGATGTTGAGTTGAGATCATCTGTAGGGCGTTGCTCAGAATTTGTGCGTTTAATCAGGGGTCAAATTCTTGTATTCTGAGTCCAGTTTTGCTCTTCCTTATAGATGTAAAAGCTGCTAGGCAGCAGCATTTCTATTTATTTATTTATTAGCTAGTGAAAGGTCTGTTAATAAGTTCAACAGCTAAGTATTTGGGGATAGTGATTATTCTACTTGTTAGAAAAAAGTTTGCTATTGGGGTATATTTTATGCGCTATGTCGTTACCATACGCTATACTGTTTTCAGTATATGTGAAAAATACAATTATTTTCAGGAACAAGAATTACTGTTCATATGCACTATTTATTTCTTCCTTTTTTTTTTCTTTTTTAAAAATACTACAGAGATTTTACAAATTCCTATGAACCGTTTGTAATCCCAGAATATCTTCGAGGGCAACTAGAGGAATTTGAAGCTCTCTGTGACATTTCAAATAGTAACAGCTATCAAAGACTTTTGGATAATAGCTCAGATCAAACCTGTGAGAGCTTATATGAGTATGTATACATTTCTGTGCTTAGCAGTTTAAAGGGTTTAATATTACTTCATAATTTTTATAACCTATTGTATTAAGTCCAGAATTTGAGTCCTGGTGGTCTGGTATACATAGGTATGTACATAAAGGTACTAATGCTTCGAAATTGTTGCATGTTTTTATTAAGATGTGGACAAGCGAGAGTATTGTAGAAAATTTTTATGCATGGCTAGAACACCATCTTCCAAATGATTGTTCTTCAGTAGTTCTAGAGGTTCTTTTCTTTTAAGTATTGTTGTGAAAATATAAAGTGTGAAAAGTGTGAAATATAACTCTAGATTTACATGAGAAAAGTGTGATTAATAATGACAACTTTTTTTTTTTTTTTAAGATATTTCTCTCAAATCCTGGAAAAACATGGCCCTATGGAAATCAGTAATGAATTACTAGTTGGGGAATATGAACATTTCCCTGAAGAAGTTCGAAAGATTGTAGAAGATGAAGGTGGTCTGAAATCTTTTCTTCTGAAATCCCGTCATTTCATTATGGTGGATAATCTTGTTGGCTTAAGAAAGCACGCAGTTTTTAGTAAAGAAAATACAAACAGAAATGAGACTGGAGATAATGAAATAAAAAATGATAGAGTCTGTGATGTGCAAGAAAAGTCTTCCCAGAACAAGCTACAGTTAAATCCAGCTGCTAAGGAATTCAAACCACTGTCTTACCCTAAGCAACCCCATATATTAACATCTACTGACTTAACAGTAGCAGGTTATGAGGTTCCACAATATTTGTCCTGGGCTTTTCCTACTTCACATAAATGGGTGCATTCTTTGCATAGTCAGAATATTGATACCACAGAAAATCAGTCGTCGTTTTCAGACATTTTAGTAAAGTGCTTTGATTCTCAAAATCCGGGTATATTTTTGCCTCAGACTTCCTGGCGTTATCCATATGAAAGAATATTGCCAGTGCCTTCTCAAATGCCTCTCATTTCAAATGTTGCCGAGCAACCCAGTTATATTTATGCTGATCATGTAGCTCATCAGGATAATGACAAATCAGCAATTTCAGACAGAAAATATGTCTTCAGCAGTTCTATACCAACTGAAATCCAAACACATGAAGACCCTCAGTGCCAGCTGGAGAACTCAGATAAAACATTTTATGAAGACAGTTTTGATGCTGCAGATAGTAAAAATGAAGCTGAATGTGGTATACAGGTTAAGACGGAAAAAGAAAGCAGAGGTATACCTCTAATGAAAAACAATCCTCATACAAGGATGATAGCTGTTCAGGTAAGAAATTAACATGGAACAATTATTTGAGAGCTTTTAAGTGATAAATGACAGGGTTGAGCACTGGAAAGTGCAAGTCCTCTTTGAATTATTTCTTTATGCGTTCCCAAATGAGCAAGTGTTGTATGGAATTTCAGGAGCAAATATTCAAGTAATACTTCAAGGATCTTAAAAGTAGTATTTAGCATTCTCTAGTACGTACCTACCAAGGAAAGGCCACGAGTTGAAAGATACTGAGGTGTTTATCAGACTGGGATCTTCCTTAGAACTTGCAGTTTACATTGCTGATGCTTTCTACAACTACTCGTTAGTCATTTGTAATTCTTCAAAGAGGTCAATGAATTTTGTTCTGCCTGAAATTTCAGGCAGATCTTTTGTCTCAGAATCAAAGGAGGGAACTGGTACACATAGGTTTAAACTAGGCTTTAAAAGTTAAGGGAAGTCCTTCTGTGTCGTCATTTTTCTGTCTTTTTGTTTGGTTCTTGAACACATGCACCAAAGAGGTTATAGAAGAGGGAACATTTTTCCATTTAGTGAATTCTGGTTAGCAGAGATTAAGAGAGTACTAGGCAACAGATATGTTTCTGTTGGCAAAAGTGTGGTAGAGCAAGGCAATTAACCTTGTCTGACTATGATCGTTAATAGTCTATTAGGACGGCAACATCATCAACTGGATCTTTGCACAATTAGATTTTAAACTTCAGTTCTTTCAGTAAGCCCTTGATGGGTGGTATTAGAGGAAGACAAGCAGAGACTCTGAGGTTTGTGAAGTCTCATCCTTTCTAAGTAGGGGCACTTCTGTAGTAGATCTTGAGGTTTGCAGGAGCAAACAAAACACGGCTCCTCAGTGAGCTGTCAGACACTTTTTTTGCAAGTCTTAAGTTTTCAGCCATGTAGAGCACAGCTGTGTTTAAAGACTCAGAGAACTGTTCTTAATATAAATGCTTCATGCGTGGTCTGTTAAACTAGGCAAAGATTACAACAACAAAAAAAGGTGCTTTCAGTAAAGATTGAGGTACGTTTCAGAAACACTTGCATGATTTCTTTTTACACTGTAGGTAGACCTACTTCGTAATGTATTTGGATTTATAAAGTTGTAGGTTAGGTACAGAAGCTCCAAAACAGAGATGACCTAGTAGTTGCATGTATAAACTGGAAAGCTTTTTATCAGCTAATGGTTCTTTGTATTCCAGGTAAATTGTGAAGTAGCTGATAGGGAAACAAATACCTTGCCTTTTCATCCATTTGAAGTGCAACAAGTAAGTTACCTGCATATTTGTTTATATTTCTCATTAAGAAGGTTAAAGGAATCCCAAAAATTTAGCAGTGAAAAGATAAGTTCTCTGAAAATTACATGTTTTAACAGTTTTATTTTTTATTTTGGTTTGCTTGGTGGTGTATGTGCATGTGGTTTGTGGTTTGGTTTTTTTGGGGGGGGGGCGGGAAAGGGGCAGGGGTAGTTATTCCCCCACCCCCCATTCATGTTAGGCTGTATTCTGTGATATTGTTCTTGGAAACTTCATGTAAGCCCACAACAAGGAAGCTTTGGAGCTTTGTTCTGTAGCTGTTCAGATGTTGGAGTATGCTTTAGGGAAATCTAGTATTTCCTCTCCAAAAATCTTGAGGTTTGATTTAAATACTCCATTTGGGCACACAGACAGCTCAGACCGGGGCTAATGGTAGTCGTATGCCTTTACACGGAGATAAATGTGAGAAAACGTGGCCTTTGAACTCATCATATTCCATTCATGGCCAGAAATAAATGTTCATTTCCTGACCTGGATTGAAACTGTTATACAACTTTCTCTTAAACACAGCCTCCAAAACCAACCAACAAACAGAACCCCCAACCCCAACCACACTCAAGATTTTAAATCTCACCTGGCAGTAGACTGTTCCTTTTAGACATCATGAAAGTGTGTCGCCCTGTGGTAACAGATCTTAAATTGTTTTTTATAATTGATTTATTCTCAGGGAGATAGTCTACGTATGGAAAAAGAGCATCAGGTATTGAAAGAACAACTCAAAGAGGCACAGGAAAAATATGAACAGTTACAAAATCGAAGCTCGGCAGAAATAGGTGCTTTGGAAGAGCTCCTAAAAAAAAGTGTTGAAGAGACGGAGGTAATGTTTTTATCCATGCAACAGCGGGACAAACTGCAGTGGCTCACAAGATTGCTTGTAACTGATCAATAGGATTTTTGAAACTTGACTAGTCCTCACTGCTGTGAAGTTAACTTGGCAAACCTCACAATCTTTGTGTGTCATCTTCCTTCGAACACACTTAAGCGCATAGGATATCAGTTGCCTCCATCTAGTGGATAGGTATTGGGTTTGGTTCAACCAAAGACCAAAAAATCACTGCACTGCTGACTACACTTTCCTTTTCCTTGATTTGTTGGGATTGCTAACAGGCTTTATTTCCATGAAAATGTCTTGGAGCAAGAGGAGTAGCCCCCAAACAACACTATCATTTTGACTTCATTATATTTGTAGTTAAAGCTGTAGATGCTGCAGGCTACCCTTTTGTCTACATGAAAAGGAATTGTTTCATTTAAAAAAAAACTTCAGGTGAGACTAAAACCATCTCTCGCCATGCCCTCTCTTAATCTTTAGTAAGATGGAGCCTGTCATTCAATCTCAGTTTGATGATTTTTTTTTTTTCCTTTTTCCCTTTCAGTGGTGTGTTGGAGTAAAGTCAGGTACTGCAGCCTGGGACCTCCCGAGTGCTAGCTTTACCATTGGCTGCGAGTAGCCTGGCAGACTTTAATATAAGGGATGATGGAGTCTCACAACTGTTTTTCTGTATGAATATTTGGTAAAAACGTGAGCTCCGAAAGTTTTGAGCTGAAAGCATGGCTGCTGTATGTAAGGTAGATGAACTTGTCCACAGGCATTGTAGGCGCTTTTTACCTTTTTATTTTTTTATATTTCCCAATGATGCATTAATGCTGCTTTGGTGTTTTTTTTAAGCAGTTATGGCAGCCATAAGATTCACTGCTGTCTTGCTCTGTTACGACTTGTAACTTCCCAGTTGTTAGTGCTGATACTGTTGTTTCAGTACTGATTTTTGAGTTGGATTTTAGTACGTATTTGTATGTGACACGGTGGGACTGGCTTTCTTCTTTTATCTGACTGCAAAACAGGGTTGCAAGTATTCTGAGGTGACCAGATCATTGCAGGAAAGCATTTGTTACTGTGTTGCCCACGCTAAACACCTGAACTAACAGTAAATTAAGCACTAGTAAAACTCTTGTTACTGTAATTTTCACTGGCTTAGCTTCTGCTCTGACTTGCATTTGAATAAAACAGTATTTAAAGAAAACATTTCTGATTTTCTGCTTCTAGGTATCAAAGAATGAACTGGACTGGCTTCATCAAGACTTAGAAGTAAAAGTGAAAAAATGGCAACAGGAGAAAAAAGAAGATCAAGATAACTTAAAATCACTAAGGAACACGGTTAAAAAGAATACAGATGCCAATGATAGGTACTAATTTTATATACAGACTTATATTGCTTTCCCTTTGCTTGATTTTTTTTTTTAAAAGCAGCAGTAAGAATACAGTTATTTCTGACAGACTATGATAAGTTTCAGTATCTACTGATTCCACAATGTATGCAGAGTGAAAACTCACACTTGCTGCCCCGATTGTGTCATTCTGGCATAATCGCAGTTAAATGCAGATAATTGCAGTTAAATGCAATTCTTTGATTAGAGCTGCTGTTAATAGGATCTACATACAACATTATTTAACATAATTAATAAATACTACTCCTTCACTATTTAAGCTGTTCGCACATTTTCCAGAACTCTTTGGATCTGCATTGCCTTTTCACTTTTCTCCTTCATGATTTACCATTTCTTCCTCAGCGTGCTCCTCTACTGCGTTATGATTAGCATTAAATTTTCATTTCCATTTTCATTCTTCCTTCATCTATTGTACAGTCAACCTAACAGAACTCCAGTCTGCATCTATTTTTCCTACACACTTTTTGTCTGTTCTGCCACGTAGCCTACCTGAGGGTCATCCAAGGATGCATGTTTCCTTCTTTTCTAGTCCTGTCTCTTATTTCTCAGATTCAAGTAAAACTGCAAGAACCACATCACTGCATGTATCTGGTGTGGGGTTTTTTAGCCATCCTTCACTCTACAACAGAAATCTGCAGGGCTTTTCATGGAACTTGAATCAATAATATCAATGTATGAATCCCATCATGACCCTGTGTGCAGCAAACCCAGCTGTTGCCTGGCAATGAGCTCTCCCGGAGGAGCAAGAATCAACCTCAGTCAACTTCTACCAAAGTCAACAAGTGTTCATGAGATCACGTCACGGATGTACTGAAAATTAAATCATGTGTCATTTGATGCAGTATTATCAGTAGCTTTTTCTGAAACATTCTGAACACTTCAGAAATCTTTAAGTAACCTAATCATTGGCTCTGTAACCCGCTAGATGTTTTATTACAGTAATAGGCTGAAATGCGTACAGGTCTGCTTTCGTGTTTTGATTTTTTTTTTTTTTTTTTTTTGCAAATTACAGGTAAACATTTAAAATAGCTTCAAGATAACTGATGAAACTGACTGGCTTAGTAATTTTTCTAATCCTATTTGACAATTCCTACTGTGTTTTTAATGTTCTCAGTTTACAGACTTGAAGGCTTCTGTCCTTGAATGCTGTTGTATTATCTTTAGTCTGAGAGGTTTGGGCCAAATCTCTCTTGAAAAATCATTGGCCTGCTTTTATATTAGTTAATGCTTAATTAGGAATACATTTAAAAGCACTTATAGTATTAAACAGCATATAAACAATAGATTGTCACTGCTGCATAATGGTCACTATGGTTAGAGGAACATGTTAGGTATTTGCTTGTGAATATTTTTCAGGACAAGCCTAATAAATGTTTGATTACTCTAGGTATTCGAAGGCCATTGATGAGAAGGAAAAGCAGTATAACATATGTTTAAATACGTACCTTGAGACCAGGTAAAATTCTTATACCTTTCAGCGATATTTACATTTTTCTACTGACATGTCGTTATTGGAATTGTCTGCTTCACTCCAGGTGAAGGCTTAATAAATATCAGCAATTTAACCTATCTCTGTTATTCTCAGTTAGTTTACTTTTACCTATCATAAGTAAATATTATTTTCTTTCAGATATTTAGAATAATGAAAGTCTGGGGTTTCAAAGTACACATTCCCCTTGGTTATTCAATACTGTGTTCTAAAACACGTTAGAAGGTGGGTGTGGTACAGCCCTACTGAACTGTTGTATGTAGCTTTGGATCCTCACACACTCATAGTCCTAAATGTATACAAGGTTATCTAAACATCTCCTAAAAGTTATTGCACATAGTATAAAATCAAGGTTTTATTTATAGATATATTCCTTGTACATGTGATCAGGCTCAGAACAATAATAATTGCATGGCTGCAGTAGTCAAGCTCCTTTAAGCTTTTTAGGTTGCACAGTGAAATGTGTTTAAGAAATCGCAAGCCTATACCTGATGGCACAAGCTGTACAATGTAAATGGAGATGCATGGCTCTGAAGAAGAGATAAGTAATAGCTGCAGATAACCCATAAAATGCCATAAATTTTAAATACTACTCTGTTGTAAATGTTACTCAGATACTTAACTTCTTTTTATTTCCCAGTAATAAATTTGCTAACGAGAAAGGAAAATTGGAAGAGCTTGTAAAAAAGAGTCAAGATGACTGCCAAGAGTGTGTGACAAGAGCTGTTAAAGCAGAGGTACGAACAAAAAAAAATGTAAAACACTTTTGCTAGAGGTTGGGTCATTTGCACTGATAGTAGGTGGGGAAGATAACTGGTGAAATCTTATCTAACAATGTACATTTTAAATAGCATCTCAAGCTTTTCATAAGCGTATATCAAAAGCGTTAATCAAATATTGACAAGCGTGGTTAGTGATGTTATCCTACAAAACTTTGCAGATCATCAAGGTGTATTATTATTATCATTAACCAGTCTTAAAAGTGCACAGAATTTGGGGCACGAAGTATTGCCTCAAACAAAATTCAACTACTAATTCAGTTTCATATTTACCCTTGTTATTAATAGATTTCTTTAGTAAGAATTAACTTCAGGAACATAAAAAATTCCTTGTTAAAAGTCAGTCATGTTTAGTGAATATATAGCTACATCTTTATCAGGTATAATTGGAATGCAAGAATAGACTTGCATGTTTCACTGGAAGGAGAGTATGCATAAATATGAAGATTTTTTTCCAAAACAGTATTTTTTTATATTGGAAATGCTTTGAATGTGAGGAACAATTCTCCCTTCTTAAGAGCTTGAAGGCTGTCTTATCTGCAGTAGGATTTCATAAAAAGATTAGATTGTTGGTCCGCATTAGTCTTCAACCATGCAGTACTTAAAAGGCTGCCTTAATCACTTCAACTAATACACACAAGTGAATACACACTCACAAGTGAATACACACACACACACACACACACACACACACACACACACACACACACAGAGGATAAGTTGCAAATGAAGCACTTACGGAAGCTTTCTACTATCAGTTGAAGTGAGTGTAGCCTTTTTATCCTCCCAAAGGCCTGCCAGGGCTGTTAATTCCACTTGAAATACCTCGTCATAGGAACTGGGTGTGTGTTGTATCTGTTTCATCCAAGTATTGTTTCAGATGCATATTAAAATCTATTTGGAGGTTCTATTCCTTGTGTTACAGCAGTGCTTTTATTGCACTGGTTTTTTTTTTACACTGTTATGTTTTGTTACAGATATCAGTACTCAAAAACTGGAAGGAAACAGAAGTATACAAGCTAAGTGGTGCAGCTGCCAACGCGGAAGCTAATCTCAAGGTGTTGAAGTCATTAAGCAGGTATGGAGAGTTGACACCAGAAATTTCAGTACCACTAGTTGCTAAGTACAAGTAACTACTGAAGGTTTAATCACGACCGCTTCACTAGACAATTGCTTTGCTCACAAAAGGATGCTAGCCTGAAAGGTCGGTAGAAATGTAATAGTTAAATGCAGCTTTTCTGAAGCTGAATTTCTTCTGAAATTACCAATATGTGTGATACTTAAGTAGGAGCAAGCTTCTTGTCTTATTCTTTCTTAGAATAAGAAAGTAACACTGCACAGTATCACTGGGAAAGGGCTGCAATGAAAATAGGGAAGAGTGCAAAAAAGACTGCTGGGCATGCAACAACATTGTTTTGTTCCTTACAAGGAACTAATCTAGCCCTTGGTGTACCTTTTTTAAAACTCTATGCCATGTTCCCTTTCCCTCTCTTTATGATGCCTCAAAATACTAATTTGTGTTTGAGGAGTCCACTTCTAAGATTGGATATGATCCAAGTACCAGTAGTTTAACTGATTTTTAACTTAAAATTCTTTAAGTTAATGTCTTTAACTGTGACTTAGATGGTAGGGTGTCGTGGTTTAGCCCCAGTCAGCAACTAAACTCCACACAGCTGCTCGCTCCCTCCCCCTGGTGGGATGGGGGAGAGAATTGGAAGACTAAAAGTGAGGCAACTCATGGTTTGAGAATAAAGACAGTTTAATAGTAAAAGCAAAAGCTGTGTGCAGAAGCAAAGCAAAACAAGAAATTCAGTCACTGCTTCCCATGGGCAGGCAGGTGCTCAGCCGTCTCCAGGAAAGCAGGGCTCCATCACACGTAACGGTTACTTGGAAAGACAAACACCATTACTCCAAACGTCCCCCCTTCTTTCTTCTTCCCCCAGCTTTATATACTGAGCATGATGTCATATGGTATGGAATATCCCTTTGGTCAGTTGGGGTCAGCTGTCCTGGCTGTGTCCCCTCCCAGCTGCTTGTGCACCCGGCAGAGCACGGGGAGCTGAAAAAGTCCTTGACCAGTGTAAGTGCTACTTAGCAACAACTAAAACATCTCATTATCACCGCTGTTTCCAGCAAAAATCCAAAACATAGCCCCATACCAGCTACTATGAAGAAATTTAACTCTATCCCAGCTGAAACCAGGACATAGGGGAAGGAACTGTTGTACTAAAACCTTTGGTCTTAAACAAAAATAATGGGAATGTTGAGTTTAACTGAAAATATTAATATTTCAGCAGCTCAGCTTCAGCAGCATCTAAGTTGAAGTCACAGATTGATTCTTGGGAAATATTTATTTCAAATGTAAAGAAACAACTGGAAAAAGTAGAGGTAAGCTTTCATTTCTCTTAATGAGCTTTAAGTTGAACTTTGGAAATTAAACCAGCATAAATACCTTAAATAATTTTGCATTCCTTTTTTAAAAGACCAGTAGCTTGTCCTCCCAGTCCTGAACTGTGTTTTGGTTTTTTTTTTTTAAATGAAAATCCAGTTTTAAGTCCAGTTTATTTAAGTATAGTTAAGTTACAATCAATATCTTCAATTTTATAAAGACAAAAATCTGTCCTTTATACACTTGCTTCAGAATTGGATCCCGCATTAACAAGTCTACTCTCTTGGTTCTTTTGTATTTTTTGAACTTTGGAAATCTATGCAACTTCTTTCAAAACAACAGAAAGCTCTCTCTGCAAAGCTAAGATGTAAAATGTCTAGGCTGAGTTTTAAAAACTAGAAAGGGTTTCCCAAACCCTTTCAAGCATCAGTGCAAGCACTTAAATACAGATTCGTGTTACTATAGAGAGTGGTAGCCTTATGTCTCCATTTGAAAGGCCTGGTATCTTTGGTGTTTTGCAAAAAAAAAAAAAAAAAAAAAAAGAAAAAGAGTAGTTGTGTTAATGCCATTTTAAATAGAGCTTCAGTTAATGCTAAGTGGAGGATAAATTGTTTTCCTTCTGCAGGCTGAGTATGAAGAAAAAATTCAGATGGTGAAAAACGGTGTACGGAACTGCCTCACTAAACTGGAAACTGTGGAGTTTTCTTCTCCTCCAAGCATCTTAGTATGTATCTTACATTTGATAGCAGTTTGTTAAGAAGTTCTTTTAAGTTTGCATCGTCATGGCTATCCGTTATAGGACATGTACATAAAGAACTTGAATATATAGCTTTGAATACAAAGTAATCTGGCTCTCCATACATCCAGGTCATGTTCAGAAGGGAAAGGTAACTGCAGATTAGCATGATGAGAAGCACATTCTCAAGTCCTTTGAGAGGCTTAAGCTGTTTAAAGTTAACTTTAAAATGCTTCATGTTCTGTCTGAATTGGGACTAGTGTTTTTGCATCTCGTGACTTTCCTGTAGCACCAAAATCCATAGGGACAAGGCCCTGTAACACCAACATGTGTATGTAACTGATTACAAATACCAAAACCTACTTCCAGTCATATCTGCTATGAACTAGATGGGAGTATAGCCATTCACGGAGATGCATCTGTAATGACTACGTCCCAGATAAATACTATTTAAAAACATTTTCTCATGGGCCAGCAGTTCCACAGATGCTTTGCTGAAATCATGTTGGTTACTTCTGAACCCTGCAATTGTTCCTGGTGCAAGGACAAAGTTGATGTCTAAGTCAATACTCTCTGAAGTGTTCATCAGCATGGTGGTGGTGAGACACGTGACAGTGGTAAAATACTTACAGCCAAGCTAGCTGCAGTTGCGCTGCAAACTACCTACATGGTGCTGTTCACTGAGGGTAAAACTGAAACCAGGGCATGGAGCCGGTGCCCAGTCCTGAGGACAAACAGCACTGAGAAACCAGCGGACCTGGGACAGTTCAGAGTAAGGAAAAAAGGGTTTCAGCCATCTCTCAAAATAGGGGAGATAACTGACTCAGTAAGTAGAATGCATTCATAGTGCACGCGCGTACGAAATCCCTGAATTCACTGAAGGTGCTGCACAACTTCATATATATACTCTGCAGAAAGTAATGGTTTTTTTTCTTTTGTTTGGTATTATTTAGGTTCAAGGTTCTGTTCTAACACTGTATATTTATGATTGTTACTACATTTTTCCTGGGCTTACAAAAGCAATAGTTACAGTTATGCTTTCCTGCATACCTTTTCTTCCCCACTTATCCTGAGATACCTCCTTTCTAGTTATTGGCACGGAACTCCTACAAATATGTAGATAACTTAATTACCATCCGTAGGTTACCATCAATTTACAGGTTGGGAAAGAGCGACTTTTGAGCTTCTTGTTCTGCATTTGGTATCTTGTTTTTACTGCAGTAATACAGGAATAACGTTTCAGAATAGAGAGTGGTAGTTCTTCTGGCTTTTAGAGGACTTTAATAAGCAAATACCAAGTCCAAATTAAAAAGACTTGAAAACCCCTTTTCTCCCTGTTTAATTCTTTTCATTAAACACCTTTAGACAGAAGGGAAAATGTCACTTCAAAAAGGTGGTCAGCTAAAGAACACAGAACAAGAACCAGCAGGATTGACTCTGAAGAATGCAGAATTTTAGTTCTGTGTGTTAGAAAGCCACCTTCCTAGAGCAGTCAAGTTCTGAAACAAGTAAGAGTCATGGGGTCAAACAGCTAAACTTTTATTAAGGAGTTCTTTCCATTTATGGAAGAGAGTCATTAGCGCAAAGTCTTCCTGGATCATGTCAGCTCCAAGTTTTCCAACATGCTGACTACAGCCGACATGGGTTTCTGTTAAAAAAAAATAAAATTATTACACTGGATTATATGTAGATTATATAAGCCGTTAAAAGCAGTGGATTTCGTATTTTCAAATTGGTGGCACTTCTTCAAAGCAGTTCTGTTTCCACCACCAACTTCAAGCTATATATCTGCACAATGTACGGCTGCCCAACAGCTGTGCATTCCTTAGCACATCAAGGATAAGTTAAAGGAACAGTTTGCAGATGTGCAGATGTCCTATTTAATCCTGTTGCAGACAGGTTCTCTATACGTAGTACCTGTTAAAGAGCACCTTTGTGCAATATTTTAATCTAGGTAAAGCAAGTTAAGATGAATCAATGCAACCTTCCCGTTCCTAAGCATGACCAAATCTGTCATAGTTCATGCTGCAAATACTCAAGAGTTCTGCTCAATTTGTTTTAATCACTTTTTTCCTGTGAAATCTGTTTATTTCTTAGACAAAACAAGGCGGACCTCCAGCTGGTGACCCAGCCATTGTCCTGTGTTCCTCTGCATCTGCACACCCTAATGTGCTTCCTGCGTTTTCAAATTCTGAAGATCAAGGTCCAGCACATGCTTCACTTAACACACAGGCCGGAGTTAAGCCAGCATATGCAAATTCTAAGGCTTGCTCCACAAGTGGCGGATCAGTGAAAACACACTCCAAGCCCCTTGAAGTGTTGTATTCTGATAAAGTTTTGGCAAGTTGCCCGTCAGGGATTTCTGGAAGTAATACTCCAAATGCCCAGCCAGACCAGGCCCACCAAGATGACTCAGCTGTACGCCTGAGGCCTTCTGGACTTCCAAGCAACAAAACGGTTCCAAAAGCATTTGAAAATATTATTGTGCATCTACAGAGTATATTCCCAAACTATAGCAGGTATTTTGTTTTAACGAGAGTAATGTTATGTTGAGTAATAGAAGTTCTGAGCATCCAATGATGAAGTACAAAAAGAATTGATCTCTTTGTCGATGACTTCCATTTCCTGAGAACAGTAATGTTAGTTCTTCCCCTCCCATGCAGTGAGGCATTCCTTAAGGGAATAACACACCTGTGGTGTCGGCTTATGTGTTTTGGGTTTTTTTTTCCCAGTTAGAACCACTAACAAATAGAAGCATTATTTTATGGTTTGGGGTTTTTTACGATTGAGGCAGTTCCTAGTTACTAAGAGGCAGTGGAAGCAAGTGCTTGCTACAGTTCACTTGAGAAGCAAGTACCTTTTAAAGGCTCTCTTGCTACGGGTCAAACATGGAAGCTCCAGTGTTCTCTAACATGGTGACTATGCCGGTAACAGCCACAGTATTGCCAATCAGTAATCCTGTCATCTTTGTCCCTTCAGTTCAGACTTCACTAGCTTCATAAAAGATGTCCAAAGAAGAAATGGGAATACATTGTCAGGTTTGAGCTTCGATGAAGTTCTAAGCAGAGTGACAGAACTCATTCTGGACCAGCAAAGTAAGGTACTGTGGTGTAGGTAGTTGCTGCCTTTTCTGCTGTGCCTCTCTGATGGAGGAAACAGTGCAGTGCAATCCTGAAGGGAGTGCAAACTTTCCTTCGCTGTCAAGCTCTGAAATATGAACTTGCGCCAAATTCTCTTCCAATACCTGTCTAGGCACCACCTTCACCAGGGAGACCTGCGAAGTCAGTGTCTTCTGCTTCACCAGCACAGACTGGAACTCGGAGTCGGGAAGTACCTGCAGAAGAAAACGTACCCAGCCCCCGCAAGGCAAGACCTGCGCACAAGAACGCCTCCAGTAAAAATCCATCTCAGCCAAGTCTCCAGCCCTGGGGGAATGTCGGAGCAACACCAAAATCTAAATGGAAAAAACTGGACTATTCGGTGAGTTCTCCACTGTTCCAATGAACGTAAAGCAAATGTAACCTACTTCTTGTAAGACATGAAATAACCAAGGTATTGCTGGAAAAAAATAATTGATTTGTTCCCTTTGTGTACAAAAGCTTAAATATACTTGGTTAAAACTAGTAACATCAATAACTTACTAGAATTTGCCGATTAATTGTTGCTAGCTTTCAAATAACTTAACTTTTTATGTATAGGCCTCCGGTGACGATCCTTGCACAATATGTCATGACGAGCTAAGCAGAGACTCATGCGAACTAGAATGTGGGCATCGTTTCCACAGAGAAGTAAGGATTTTTGTTCTTATCACTCAGATGCAAATGCTGACAAACTCCGTTCAGTTATGCCGTTGTTCCACTTGCTCAAAGCAACCCTCTCACCCTTCACTGCGTGAGGAACGGTGCGCGATTTTCTTTCACATACTTGGTGCACCAAGAGTTGCTTTGCTATATACACAGTCTTGCTGTGTCAGAAAGTTTCCAGTTTTAGACTTTTAACTAAAATGGTAATTAGAGTGAATTTAAGCTTATTCTTCTGAGAGTAAGTTTGGTAGTCAAGTCAGATTTGTTTGCAGCATACTTATGGGATGGGCTATCACTATAAACCCTGCATTTGCCTGACAGCAAACCTGACAGCAGCTGCAGGTGTAACTTTGCGTGGTAAGAAAGTCAGGATTATGTTAGAATAACTTGATATTTCCATCCGTGACTTCTTCCTATTGCCTTATTTGTTTACTGCTTACCTGTTATTGCAGAATAGGTGCAAATGCAAATTGGTCAGCACAGCGTCAGAATGCGAGAAGTTTTTCAACAGCACATTTTAGTAACATGGATCATGTCAGAGAAGGGCTTACCTATTAGTGACACTTATTAGCATACTTAAGCTGAGTGCTTTATACAAGACTTTTTGCTCAACATCTTCCTGTTCTTGCAGTGCATTAGAACATGGCTTAAGCAACATTCGAGTACCTGCCCCATCTGCCGCGTTCACGCTCTGTTACCTGAAGACTTTCCCGAACTTCCTGCACGGAACAAACATGCCTAAACCTTGTCTTGTTTGAACACATTATAATAAGATGCAAAGTGTCTGCAGAATAACCACTGTGATAAGGAACAGAAACACGATGCCTAGAAAGAGACGGAACCCTGGTTTTAATGAAAACGGTAGTAGAACTCAGACTGAGCCAGTGTTTAACACTTAGTGTTAAGCCACAAGATGCTGATACTGCCCCGGCACCTGCAGAATCAAGCGAGCAGACTCCAGGATCCAGCACTTCTCCTGGTTGCCACCTGCACGTGTGAAGCCGATGTAGTTCAGAGGCCAGCAGCACACAAAACCGGTACGGTTTTTTGGCTAAGGGATATTTTCAACTACTGTGTCTACTTTTATCAAAGGATGGTGCATAAATCCTGTAAAGAGGGGTCTCTCCTTCAGAGTGTGCACCACACTCAAAATAAATTCTAATCTTAAACAAGTAGGTGACCTGAACGACAGACTAGCAGAATTTGGGATAGCCAAGACTTTACCTTCTCCTGGTGTAAACAATTACAATTTAACTGCAGGATTCGGATTGGGCTTGTTATGAACTGCATTCATAATGATCCCGTAACTGCAGCTCATTTCTCTGCATAAATCCATAGCTAATAATTCAAAACGTTTAAATAATGGCTTTTAGTAATATTTTGAAGCAAGAATTTCTAAGTATTCATGGGATCCTTTCTGCTTGTGTGTCATTGAGTTGGACTACTATGGCTCAATTCTTTCATGTCGAAATATGGTCTGAATTTCCCTCATTGTTGAAGAGCTGATTTGTTTAAATGGGAATTACAGGATTTTTGTTTTTGATGAAGCAACACTGCATCTGTATTCTGTGCATGAATGTTCATCAGCAGTGTGAGGCACAGAATACAAACAGCTGCAAGACCAGTCATCCTACTGTTTGAAAGTCTGAGCTTGCCAGAGTATCTTCAGCACTGCAAAATTGGTCTCAAATAGCCAAATAACCAGGACTAGGGAGTCCTTAACCGCCCTGAAAATAGAGTGTGACCGTTGTCTGGATACAAGCATTATTAACTGATTATATGAGATTACATTAGATAATTCTAGGGATCATTTGTTCCTGAGTGTATATTTTCCAGATCAAGTTTTAAACTATTCTGTAATTAATCACTATATTAAGTGGCACTTGGATCAAAAATAAAGTCTGCTGCAGCTTATGTGGGTTTTCTTGTGTAATATTTTTGCTCACAAGCAACGCCAACTTGGCAATCTTCTCTCTGCTAGAGAGCTAAGGCACCTTGCTGCCTGAAGAAATGGGTATGGTGCTGCTCAGCATTATAGCCCTTGCATCCTTTTCAGCTTCCATTATGTATCCATCCCCCACCCCACAGAAATATAATCACCTTAGCTTTCTGCAAAAGCAGCCCCCGGCCTTGGCCCTCAGGGCCCTTTTCCAGTGCCAAGGTATCCTTGACCTGCTAAGCAGCGGCAAAGCAGTCCCCCATCTGCCACCCTGGGCAGCGGTCTCCCAACAGAACATAGCCTGCCCCACAGTAATAAGGGTAAGCTGGCTGTGGAAACCGCCTGAGGTCTTAGTGCTGAGCCCCTCTTTACATACACTTGCTTGGTATCAGCCACTCTTATTTTCCTGTACCCACAGCACAGACAGGACCCCAAGCTTGCAAATAAGTGGGATGGTTTTTGATCTCTGTTCCTCTTCTCTTCCCTGGGAAGAGAGGGAGCATTCTTCCCTGACTCCCCTAAGCTGGAAGGATGTGAGTGATTGCCAGAGATGGTTCACTCAGACCTTTCACGAGGAAGCCTTGGAGCAGTCACCTCCTGCCCCAGGACCATCACTGTGCAGGGAGAGGGGCAGTTCACACTCGGGGTGAGCCGCGCTGGCTGCTGGGGCCCCAGGCAGGCTGAACGCCAGTCCATCTTCCCAAGTAACTTCTGGAGGTGGGTAGCGACGGTGCCGCTTTGAGCAGCAGGTGGCACTCTCACAGCATCATGTAGCCCAGGGCTGTCGTTCTGCAAAAATGATCCTGTATGACTTCCCGATATTAGAGAAGTGCAAGTTCTAGTAAATAGCACTTTTTTCTCACAAGACTCTTATTTCAATGTCTTTTATAAGGATTCCAGATGCCTGTTCCTAAAATACAGATGATACAGAACCAGGGCCAAACCTAGAATTACACCTTCCTGCTTAGCACTGCTGCTAGATAAAGCTAAAGGAAATTGTTTGGCAGTTTCCTTAATTCTGCCTTTCCAGGTTGTCATCTTTACACTTACACTTTATATACTGTGCCTGCCTCCACCCCATGTAACAGTGTGTGGAAAACGCACAATTAGAATGACATTACGGCTGTTCTGTTAGCTTAAAATGACATCAAAATCTGTACCCTGTTTGTGTTGGGAAGGTTATTTCTTGCTGAAATGCTGAAATTTTCCAATATTGTTCCTTTAAGGGGTACAGTTACAAACACTTTAATGTATTTACCTTCAACTTATCCCTTTCCTGGCATTTACATTCATACTTCAAGTTGAACAAGTGACCCTATTAACCCACCTAATTGAAAGGAGTGACTGGCTCCCCAGGAAGAGTTATTCCTATAATAGGTCACATCCTAAAGGCACAAGGTACCACAGTGTAGGAGATTTTAATGCAGTTTTTGCACCATCAGCATCAGCTGCTCTGCAACAACACAGTGGTGCTGTTTGTCACACCAGAGCCTTTTTTTTTTTACATCAAAACTGGTATGTAGAAGTCTTATAAAAGGGAAGATGGCATATTGCAGAGAGTAAGTATATTCTGAAACTAAATTTTTTACTTCCCTTCTTTTTCAGCGCTATTTTTCACAAAGATAAAAGTAAAGGCATTGTTCTTCTATATCCAGGGAAGAGCTCAGGGAAAAACCACATGCAAAAGAACAACTTCAGGTGTAAGCAGTCCTCCAGCACAGACTCATATTCCCAATTTGACCAAAATACATGTGGTGTGATTTCACGTCATTATCTACTTCATATCACTTATTTAACATTCATCTTGTGATATTCATCCCACACTGCCACCTTGTGTTGTGGTAGCACCATTTATTATGCCTTCAAAAACAGTATTCAGTGTTATATTCCAAGTCCCATACCCACCCACCCACCCACCCCCCCCCGTGTATATGTACACTATGTATAACACGACATACTACATTTAAGAGGTCTTTAAAGGCCTTTGGAAAAAGTATTACAAAATGAAATAAGGAGGGAAACTTTCTACAAGTTGCAGAAATATACAGAACTATTCCTTCAGGATTCATCTGAAAAAAACTTGGGAAGAAACATGGTTGTTGAGGTCAGAAAGATACCTGATAAGGCTGCCTGATGTAGGCTATCACAAGGCCGGCAAAGTCTTAGCAATATTTAGAGAGAACTGAAAGCACAAGAGCTACCAGTAGGGAGGAGGAAGTGATGTGGTTTCAGTTAAAATAAGACATGGATAAAGTTCCACTTCGCCTCTGAAGAATTCCGTCCTTTTTCAGTAAATCCTTCAGTGATTCTCCTCTGACTATTTACATCCTGCAGAGCTTCAGTGGGAAGTTCTCTGTGATGAGATGATCATCGTGCAGAAGGACAACAACGTTAACTTCAAACTCTGGAAGAAGGGGGGAAAAGGAAAAAAAAAAAAAAGAGTTCCGTATGAATGTGAATCGTAGCAGTAGGATGAGAGCGGGGCAGTCCCTGCTCCCAGGCACAGCCCTTCACAGGGCTCTTCCAAGCCGTTTCAATACCCTGGGTTTTCCTGTGGCAGAGATTTGCAAGATACTTCAGGCAGGCCCTCACCACAGGCATGGACCACTCCTACAGAACCATGGCTTGTCCTATTCTTTGGGATTCCTCTGGATTCATTTCCCTATCACTGAAAAACTATGACATACCGTCTTCAGGACAACAGGCAGAGTTCAGACATCTAAGATTAAATGTTTTGGGAAAGACGCCTCACAACAATACGCACTGTTTAGAAGCACGTAAGTGGAAGAGTTAGGGAACAGACCCTTCCCCTCCTGGCAGCAGGTAACACAGCCTTAGAATCCTGCAATGTGCGTGGCCGCGTGGAATTAAACACCAAAATACAATATACCTGCAAACTATGATAACATTTTTCGAAAGAAAATCTACTTTTTAGATATTAGATTGTGTTGTTCAAAACCAAAATCAGTATCAGATCTATAATCGATCCTAAATGGAGACAGAATGCAAAGTCAGGTAGAGTTAATAAATGAGGGGAACCAGAGATCAAAATAAACTCAAAATAATTGTTTGGTTTTAGAATTTTACGAACAGTCTCACCACAGTTATGAAAAGTAGATACTACATTAATGGTAGCCATTTGTCTCTGTAAATTACTGTTCAATAGCTAGAAATGGCAAAAAACAGAGAGGAATATTGTTTGGGGGAAAATCACTGCACACATGAGGTGTAAAAATACTCTTAGGGGAACAGATGAACATGTAGGCAAAGCTGAAAAGCTAGTTGTGCATGTTTGTCCAATGGACAGCAGAAAAGTAGGAGGGGCTTCAGTTGGGAAGGATCCTCAAGGCAGGGCCTTGTAGCTTCAATCAGATGCAACAAAATAAAATTAAAAAAAAAACAAAACAAACAATCAATAAACAACCCCACCAACAGATTCCAGCAGGATGAAGGGGAGAAAAACAGGCTAGCAAGGAGAACTGATGCAGTAATTATTTAAACAAGTGAGGAAATCCTAGGTTTCAGGTGTTTCTAAGTGAAAATGTTGGATTTGGCAACAATGAGCAGGAAGAAGCAGCTGGTGCAGATCAAGAAAAGCAAAGTCACACACAGCCTAACCTTACTTTTTCTGACTCTGTGCAGCAGGAGAATGGGAAACAAAGAGGAGAGGGAATGGAACAAGAGGTTCTCGCTGGTGACGAAAAGAAGGAAGGGGCCATCTTGGCATTCTATTCTTGGGCTGTTACTCAAGTGTATAATCATAAATAATTTTTTGGCAGGAAAAAAAAATTACCTGCCATTAGACTGCTTCTCCTGCCCCTTTACCATGCAAGTGGCCCAACAGTTCCACAACTGTTTTTAGTTAGTAGTATTTGGACTGTATTTTCTCCATTTATATGAAATACAGCAGACTGCAGTCCTGTTCAGGAAACCTCTACAGGGAAACAGATGGATGTCCATGGTGTTTCTCGCAGTGCTGACAGTGATTTATTCCATTACCTGCCAGAAGCTGAAGTGAAACTAGAAACTTAGCTCAGCTGAAAGACACCAGCACAGCATAAAGCCCTACACACTTACCGACTTTGAAGTTTGTTGTTTCCAGGGTAGGGCAGGTGAACAACCTGGGGAACACCATGTATATAGGAATTGGTAGGCCCCTGCAGACATCCCCATCGGCAATCTGAATGTTCTGTATCTCTGTGGCATCTCTGGCATAACCTTCCGCGCACCCTGGAGAAAGTGGGAAATTCAGAGGGAATGAATAGGAAAGGAGAGAGAGAAGAGAAAGCAGTAGCCAAAATTTAAAACAAAGACACACGAGGGCTGGGGCGGGGAGGGGAGTACGTGCAGGCGAAACATTTTGCCCTTTGACCTGCAAGTTTTCACATTAGCATTCTGAGTTAAGGAATGTAGGGATTCTTTAAGTTAATGTTTGGACTGTTCCACCTAAAGTGCAAAACAATTTTTTGCAGGTGTTTTTAACTGTATGGGTTTTGACAATCTTTCATATTTAAGCTGAAAGAGCGCAAGTGGTAATTACTGCATTCGATACGCATTCCCTTTACAGGGAAACTTACCACAGGTTTCCACACGTACTAACTGCAGCTCAATACTTTTGATGGCAGCCTCTGCATTCTCCACCACCAGCTCCCCTGTTAGTGGCTGTGTAATGATACAGTTTGTAGAACTGAGATGACCTCTGATGAGAAATTTTGGAAGTGAAGCTCTCTGAAAAGATTTGGGGCGGGGGGGGGCGGAGAGAGAAAGAGAAAAAAACCCAAAGACATAGTGTAAAAGCAGGCTGCCAAAAAAAAAAAAGTACCTTACAGAGAGACAGTTATCAAATATTCCGTAAATTCCCCAAAGTTAAAGTTAAGAACTCAAAAGTTCAGACACGCCCCCAGTAACTTAAATAATAGAACTCTCTAAATATGCATCCTTATGCAGATGCATTAAGGTATCTCTTACTACCCTGCCCCCTGACATGCTTCACCCCTACTCGTTCCATCCACAGGAACATTTTTCCTGGCATGAGCTGGCACAACTTGGCTATCACAATGAATCCAGAAGTCGGGAACCGTGCGGTGAAGGAGGTAGGCTGGCAGGAACTAACAGAATGGTCAAGTTAAATCAGCTGACAGTGCTCTGGAGAACCGCCTTCCGGTCCCATCCCTTATGGATTGCAATACAGCCTATCATTTCAGTGATTTTCCCACCTTTTTAAATTTCTCTCTCATGGCCACTATTGGGAGGGAAGGCAGACATTTAAAAATCTTCATTTGATGCAAGATGTAGCATACTGCTGTGTACCAAGGCACCAATGAAAGAGCTTAATTTGAACACGGGATCACTTCTAAATCTTTTTTAACAGCAAGCATGTTTCCTACTTTTTAAGGAAGGAGCAGTAAGAATAGCTGATCGAGGATGACGGTCTGTACATCAGTTTCCATAACAGACCGGAGCGGGGGGTTTGCCCCCCTGCCCTCCCCGTTTTCAGGCCAGCCGGCATCACAGATACTCTCTGCCAGGAGAGAAACTCGTACGCCAGAAGCTCCAGTTACATTTCAAGTTCTGGCAGGAGGCATACTGCAACAGTCAAGCTTTCTTCCCACACCTTCACCTCATATCTTCACCATCCAACCTTCTCCAAACTCTTTGAGCATCCTGCTCTAACCTTCCCCTTCTTCTGCAAGCCTTATTCTTCTCTCCCTGCTTAATTTTTTGTTATTGACTTCTTTGATGTTAGCCCCTACCTTCCAACCATCTGTTTACACACTCGCCTGTGGCTTCGGATTTCCTTGCCCATGAAACTGATTTTCCCTTCTTCCAAACCAACTCTCCTGCCGCAAACTTTTTTTCTCCTAATCTGTTTGTTTTGCTTCTTAGACCTGGCTGCCAGTAGCAATGGCAGAAAAGTTCTCCTCAGCTACTGGTTAGACCGTTTCACTCAGGTACCCAACACCTCTGCAGAATTTAGCTGTTCCGCTCAAAACAAATCTTTGGGGAAATAGAAACAGAGGAATTTTCATGTGTTTAGTAAACGTGACCTCACTTGGGTATTTTCCCCTAACCTAAATAACAGAAGTTATATCCCTGACAAAAATACCCCATGAAATATTGAGTCCTAATAATGTATTAGTAAAATGCTTATTATTTTAAGATCCCTCACAGGTTCTTTTCATCACCATTATTAGTAAAGACAGAGCTGCTTCCCTGCTTCACAGGGACATCAGACAGCTATCCCCTGAAGCACAGTGGTCAGGAACCTAAGAGACAGAGGTGAAAGGAACTTGCGGAACAAGAACTCAAGGCCATTTTCCTCAATCCTAGTCTACGAGACTTGTTTTTAAAAGGTGTATTTCCTCTAGAGCCTTACTACTCTTGCCAGTACTCTTCATATTTTTATCCTAGCTAGGTCTTCTCTCATAGGCCCTACCATTTACACTCTATTTCATAATCCCCCAGAAATGAGAATCAAGAACACACAAGCAAATCTATCCTGGTTTTTCATCTAACCTCTTTGTGCTCTGCTTGGCTACTGCAAGACTCCTGATCAGTTTACTAGTAGTCTACCAGAAATTACAGTCTAGTCACAACCTCCAGACAAGGAGAGAATTGAAATGTTAATATTTTACGTATACCAAGACAGCGACTTTTTCTACCTGTCCACCAGGTAGTCACTTCAGACCCATACATTTTTCTGACACAGGGAGAGGAATGAAAAAAAACCCAAAACAATAGTAATAATAATTTTAAAAAGGCCACTGCTTATGCTGCCATACACATTCGACACCATTATTTAGACAGCTCCACAATTAAATACCAAGATCTGCTGGATCAGAGATGTCAGAAGTTTTAGAACCTACTGTTGTGGTTATGTACTTGAAATAGAGAAAGGCACAGGTTCTGCTCTTAAACTTAAAAAAGAGCTTCTAATGGACAGGACTTTCTCATGACATACACCACGGAGCTTTTGCTAAGCCCACGAACAGAATCAAGATATAGAAGAGAAAGAAGAAACAGAAAATCATTTATGTGGAAACATGGTTCATAGGAAGAGCAGACTGCTGAGAGCTTAATATTTAGCAGTATTTAGCAAAAGTAATTTTGCCACCAAAAACAGTTATTATATCCTTACATTTGGAAAAACATATGTGTTCAATGTGCAGCAGTCTCCAGAGACATGAGAGGCTGCTGGACACAACCTGCTCATCCTCTAACTCAGCTGCATTTAGAGTTCAGCCATGACACCTGGTTGGTTTTCTAGAATCACCTCCTCCACACTCAAGAATGGTCTATTCCAACATGCAGAAGTCAAGCAAAGGTAGGAAGAGACCTGCATGGATGAACAAGATGCTACTGACAGAACCATAAAAAGCAAGTATATGAAAGGTGGAAGTTGGGTCAGGCGACCTGGGAGGAACATAAAAACACTATCCCAGTGTGCAGGGACGGTTTGGGGAAAGCCAAAGCCCACCTGGAGTTAAATCAAGAGACGCAAAGGGCAACAAAAGCATCTACAAGTCTACCAGCTGCAAAAGGAAGATGAGGGTAAATGCCAGCCTGCCACTGAATATGGCAAGGGACTTAGTGACAGAAGACATGAAAAAGACAGAGGTACTTTACTGATAAGATTTGCCTTCAGGAATCCCAGGCCCCTGTGGAAAGTCTGGAGCAAGGAAGTTATCTTTGGTAGAGGAGGAGACAGTCAGAGAACATTTCAACAGCCTGGGTGTACACAAGTCCATGGGACCAGACTGGGCACACCCACAAATCTGAGGACACTGACCCATGGCACTGTGAGGCCAATCTTGATTATCTTTGAAAGGCTGTCATGAACAAAGAAGGTTCCTGAGGAAAGGCAGATAGCAAATGCCACTCTTATCTTCAGTTGGGAAGACCCAAGGAACCATAGGATCGTCAGACATTGCTTCAGTCCCTGGGAAAGTGATGGAGCAAATAACCCTGGAAGCCATTTCCAAACATACAAAGGACAAGAAAGCGACTGGAAGCAGCCAGCATGGATTAATAAAAATTAAATTATGCTTAACCAACATAACAGCCTTGTATGATGAAAGTACTAACTTGGTGGACAAGCGGAGAGCAGCAGATACTGTTTATGTTGGCTTCAGCACTGTTTTTGATACTGTTTCTCCTAACAACCTCACTGACAAACTGATGGAATACAGACTAGATGTACAGAATGGACACTGGGGCAGACTGAGAACAGCCTGAACTGCTGGACTCAAAGGTTTGTGATCAGTAGCACAAAGTCCAGCTGAAGGCCAGTCGCTAGCGGCGCACACCAGTGACTGGAGTCAATAGGAGAGCCAATATTACTTCACATCTTCAGCGACGGCTTGGAACATGGGACAGAGGGCATCCTCAGCGAGGCTGCAGATAACACAAAATTGGAAGGAGTGGTGGGTGAACCAGGCAGTTATGCTGCCCTTCACAGGGGCCACAACAGGCTGGACAAATGGGCCTACAGCATCCTGAGCTACATTAGAAAGTGTTGCCAGCAGGCTGAGGGAGGTGATTCTCCCCATCTCTTCAGCACTGGTGAGACAAAACTGGGGATAGTATATCCAGTTCAGGACTTCCTGGAACCCAAAACACACACTTACTGGAGCAAGTCAAGCCTTTGCTGGATTTGGCCATGAAGATGGTTAAGAGCATGTAACATACAAGAAGAGGCTGAGGCCTGGGATTGTTCACCCTGCAGAACAGCAGGCTCAGGGGGATCTTATCAATATGTATAAATACCTCTCAGTGGTATCTACTGAAAGGACAAGAGCCAATGGGAACAAATAGAAATAAAGGAAATTACTTTTATAGTTTTATTTATTTATTTATTGTTTAATCCTGTAAGGGTGGTCAAACACTAACATTGCTGGGTGGTTGCAAGTCACCATCCTTTGAGATACCAAAAACTTGACTATACATGGCCCTGAGCAGCCTGCTCTAGATGAGTCTGCTCTGAGCACAGGGGCTGGACTAACCAATCTCCAGAGGTCCCTTCCAACCACAATGATTCTGTGAATATGTAGAATAAGGTCAACAATAGCTTGAAAGAACCAAACAGCTGATTAAGAGGTCTGTTTTGAGAAACAAGTGGAAATGTGGGTCTAAATTCAGAAGACTAAGAGCAATGGAAGACAAACTGGAGATGCAGAAGGGAGACCTAAAGCAGTAACGCGTCCTATTAACAAAAAAGGACAGTAGGAAAATCTGGAACACAGGTTTCAGTGGACATATAGAAGCCAGTGTTCAGAAAGCTAAATGACCAAAGACAGCTACTACTGTTCATACAGGCTTCCCAAAGCCACATGGGGCTGTAAAAAAAAAGGCAAAACCAAGGAACAAAATATAAATTTTTAAAGGATCTTGGCTACACATGGTATAGAACGTTTTCCCTTGCTTCACTGTCATTTTTCACTAAGAAGAATTATTAAAATGTTAACTGAACGAAGTTCCACCCTACATTAGTCACCACTATCACAAGACATCAGGCAGAATCACTTTACTGCTTACAAAAGTAAAAAAGGAGAAAAGGAGGGAAAAGAGTTTATTATCTGCAGGGCAGCATTTAATCATTCCTCTCTTGTTCTCACTCAGAATCACACAGCATTACATTTAACATAAAATAATAAGAAACCCCTTACCTCTTTAACATTTTGCAAGGTTTCAGGAGTAATTGTGAAGTCTACTGGGCTTGGCATGAGTTTCCCTTTCTGTGACTACAAGTAATGAAAGAGTTAAACTGTAAACTATGATTTACAAAACACACAGAGAGAAAAATATTACAAAAGACAACAAAGTCAAGCAACTGTTGGATGCGTTAGTTTTCAGGTTTGCCTTCATACTGGAAGTATGCATCTAGGTAATAAAAATCCTGAGATTTCCCACCTTTGTTATTAAAAAACATTATGATATTGTGTAAATACAGGTCATAATGCATCACAATCTGAACTGTAGAAACAGAACTGTGTTAATTATTGGTTACTTTGTGTTTGCTATTGCAATAAACCACAACAAGCTCTCCATTTGTAAGTTTTTGGCATGCCCTCTACCTACACTGGAAAAAAAAAAAAAACCACCCAAACCAAAACTGACACCACTAACAAACAAAACCAAAACATGTGGTTGACTATTCTAAACCACCTGGAAAAGAATAAACACAACACTTACCTGAAGCATATGGTATCCTATAGAAAGAAGTTAAAGTTCACATTTCTGTATTTACAAATAATTAAATTTTATATGTCACTTGCAATGTTTCCTTTTGTTACTAATACTTAGTAAATTTGGGCAGGGGAAAGAAGGAGCGATTATAAATGAACTTGCTCCATTGCTTCAAATATGGTTTATAAACTCTCCCTCCCTCTTGTCAGCTCTGAGCACTTTGAACTCTTTCTGCTGCCCTTTCAATAGAAGCTCAGGTCTCCTTAGCCACCCTCATATTACTAGAAGATCCTCAGCTGATAGAATCTAGTGTAGTGTTGATTTAATGGGCTTAGCTTTCCAGGTTCTTTAACTGTAAAATAAACAAAATTTGGTCCAGGTTAGCTTTCCACACTGAAGAAGCAATTTTGGGGACACATTATTACAGTTCTTCAGTAACTATTTACACCATTTATCACAAAATCAAGAAGTTAAGTAAGCAGCTGAATGGGCCCTGAGCTCTGCTGAATGGCAGCCGGTAGCCTGCATCAGGAAAGCAAGCTTCACTGACCATTCACCAACATCTCTGTCCATCCTTATCTCAGTGAGGTGCACTGACTTGTCCCTACATATTTAGAATAAGTGGCCAGTGCAGCATCGATTATGAGAGACCCAACTGTATGTAACTGGGAGCTGGCAGAGCACATCACCATCAATGGGCTTAACTTGGACTCTTAGATAGGTTCTACCCTCACTACTCAAGAATTCAAAATAGCTTCTGCTGCCCAGCTGCAAGATGGAAGATATTAGCAAAAGATTGACTGTATTTTCCCATAAATGACAAATTCTGGCAAAGAATAAGGTTAAAGGAAATGGTACATTGAGCACTGACAGTGAGAATTATATGTTCAGTAAAACCTCATTAATTCACCCTGACTGAGAGAGTAATGATTTACTGACTTGTGATCTAAGAAGTGCTGTAGTGGGAACAAGAAATAAAACCAGGAAACTGCATAATATGTAATTTGTTCACTATTTTGACAAGTGTGGCTTACTTATAATGTAATAATGGACCAATAAAATGTAGCATAATATATTTTAGAAAGTGATGAAATCTTACTAACTGGAAATTTCTTTATAGCACCTAGCCAAGTCTTTAAAAAAGGTACTATAGAACTAAAATAACGTTTCCACCATTATTCATAGGTAAGACAAAAGAGTCCAATACTTAACTGTCCTGTTGGAGTTCCAAGGAATGATACAAACAGTATGTTCTAGCAAGTTGTGGGTGGAAAAGAGATACTTAATTAGGCCTGCACAGTCTGTACCGACAGCAGATGCTCCGGACATGTGTACAAGTCAATATAAACTAAAAAACAATCTGATAAAGGAACTTCAAATAACAAGCAGCAAAGCATTTCTTGTAAGACAGTCAAATCCCACCCCACAATGGTATCTCCACGGGAGGAAGGCTATCTCTGTGTTGCTAACCGCAGGATCTGTGTATTTGTTAACCTAGTCAGCATATTGCCAACCACAGGCTTACTTAATAGCAAGGGTGATTAACCTGACAAGCTTCTTACTTCCAACTTGATGCAGTCCCAGCTTTGATACTTTGAGTCAGGGCTCTAAATCACAGTTAGTCATCTGAAGAATAGAAATCAGATATTTTCTCTTCACCAATGAACTCCTGTTTCTAGGACATTGTGGGTGCCTGGAACCTTTGGCTAAGAAATGCTCAGATAATCTGAAACAGTGTGTCAAAGAACATCACAGTATTTACCTAACCACACCGTTGTTTCAGGACTGAAAGGTTAATTAGAGAATAAACCCAGTGCAGTATAAAAACATCTTATAATCCAAATACTCTCTGTACTATTTTCTTTAAATAAAAAGAGAGATGTATTATTCTAATCAGAAGCAACTGACACCCTAGCTCTTCTGGATGTTTTTGTTTTGAGGCTAGCTTCCTTCACTCATATGTATCCTGTGTGTTGCTGTTACAAATTACATGGTTTTATTTGGTTTTCTAACCTTACAGCCAAACTTCACTTAAAGTGGGGGGAAGAAAAAAAAAGAAAAAAAATTCTCACTTTGTAGAGTTACTACAAACCACACTTACCAGTGAGTGGACAATGAATTCACAAGTCTTAGTTAGGTCTTTTGCCAGCAGAGAACGACGCATATCACACCGTAGGGTATACTGGCAAGAACAGGAAAAAGAAGAGAGCCTTAGTTAAGATTTCCCCCTCTCTCACAACTTTTCATCTTTTTATTGCATATGTGCAGAATGTTACTGTTATTAATATTTAAGGCATCGTTTAAAGCAGATTTCTAGGCAATGTACATACCAGTGATGGAGAGAGGGGAAAGAGGTAACAGGTACACAATTATTGTAGATGCTCCCAAATAAAAGCTGATTTTTCTTTGTGTTTATGATCCCACAGTAAACTGCAAATGTTTTCCATACCTTCTGTGTTATATAACAACCCATGAGATTGAGGGACAAATTCCCGGACAGAGAGCAGCATTCTTGTACGGCTTCAGCACCCTAATTACATTCAGTTAAGACTGATTATGGGGATTGCTTTCCACCATACTTTGGATAAGTGATTATCAATAAGACACATTTACAGCCCCTCTAATTTTAAACTTATTGTAAGATTGAATTTAACAGTGGTACCAGTCACATGCATTTTTAATGGGGAACTGTCTTTAACCATGTAGCTGAACTTAAAAAGCAGCAGTGTGCAGTAAAGTCAGGCAACAAGGTTAATTTTGCTGTTCACCATTCAAAAACTTGCTACCAATTTCCTCCTCTTTCTCCACTGAGAAGGGAGCCATAAACCAGTAACTGAAGAATAGTACGACCTTGGTTATCACAGTAATTATACACTTCAGCATCTATAACATAGCCTTTCAATGTCCTTACAAGATAGGGAATTTGTGGGGTTGGGGTTTTTTGTTGTTTTGGGTTTTTTGTTTTGTTTTTAATTCCTCCTTTACAGATGAGGAATTGGCACTCAGACTAGAGATTCGGTTTCATAACTCCTAGGTTACGGTGTCTCTCTGCATATAACCTGAATATGCGTACAAGAACGAGGTCGGGGAGCGTATCTCTTTCCCCATCATAGACTATGGTTTCCACCAAACTTGAATACTGTCGAGCAAACAATCTATTACTGCACTACACTTCACTCAGACCAGGGAACACCATGCAATGAGGCTGCAGGACCACACAGGCCTTGCAATTTGGCCCACAGCCTCCCCATCAGTGTGTAATTAGGAGGTCACTGCATGAGAACAGATACTTGAATCTTGATACTGAACCCCCAGCTAACATACTAATACCTAGACCAAGAAATAGAGGCTTGCTTTTAAACGGCACAGGGCTTGGACAGAGGTCTAGGAACTTTCTTTAACTGCACCTGCTGTTACTCAAAAATAAACAGTATACTGTTTGTAGTCTGTTCTTCCATTTCTTAATTTGGACAGAGAACAAATATAAACATGTTAGAAGCAAATGAACCCTTTGATTTATTTAAAACTAGCAATGGATTTTTAAGCAGTTCAAGCCTGATTTTCTAGAAAACAGACTTAATGTTCCCCAATTTATATCTATGTATCTGTTTTGTCAGGTGTCAGTGAACCTTAAATAACCTTGGCAGAGACTATATTTTCGGACTCTCAAAGGTTGGCTGAAATCTAATTATTAACCTTTCAATTACATTTTATCCCCAGCTTGTAGAGAAGCTAAGTAGATAAGAGAGGAAATGACAAAACAAAACAAATATTCACCATTCGAGTATACCTTAAAACAACTGATATTGATGATAGGCAAGTTATCTGCATTATAGAAAGCAACTCAACTAGTTTTGCACCATTTTTGACATACCTACCACAACAACAGATGTTACATTAGGAAGAAAGCCAAGACTGAAAAAAGATATGGGAAGTACTTAAAAAAACCATCTGAATATAGAGAAAAAACAAGGGAATTTTTCTTCTGGTTACTTCTGATAGGCTACTAGGTGGGGGTTTTTTGTGGGTTTTTGGTTTGTTTATTAGGGTTTTTTTAAATCCCAGATTGGAATGGAAGACTGCCAGTTCAGCTCAGTAGCTAAGTTTTATACTTCGTCATCAAATCCAATGCTCTCACCAGTGAGCTACAAGTGGGGATGGGGGAGTGGGGAATCGGGGAAGTTTTACAACCCAGTGATTCATCATCAGCACCAGTCTGAAAATTTTTGCATTTAGTGGCTCCGTCAACTTTTTGCTTAAAGAAAAAAAAAAGCCAAACCAACCAACCCAAACAAAAAAACCCCGAACACCTAAACCAAAAAACAGTAAGAAAAAGCATTGTCCAACACAGTATTTAAATTCAGTCATTACATTTCTCCTTTCGCAACCCAAAGCCCCTCTTTCCAGTATGCTTTTAATTTTCTCTTGTACATCACACATTACATGTAGTCGGTTTCATTACACCAAATATTTCCAACAAAAAGCTTAAACTTGCTGGAAAGGAAAAGGAACAGACATCACAACAATTTTTGAAAAGCAACGTTATATTGATGGGATTCTGAGATGTCAGGATGGTTCCTTTGCCACATTTAAGAAGTGTTACCACCTGTGGAAAGCGTTGACTCCTAGAAACTGGAACTGAAAAAGGCAACTAGAAACTACCTACAAACCAGTACTTAAAAGGTTAACACATATGATTTTAATCTTAAGTTTTATCTAGAAAATAGAGTACACACCAGAAGAATGTTATATTAATAAAGGGAAGTTTAAAAGCTCTTACTTCAAAGGATCTCTAACTTTCAATTTGCAGAATGAGCAACAGAAAACATATATTGCACTAAGAAAAGAAAACTTTATCATAAAACTTAACCCTCTAATTCCATGGAATAAGAGATGCCTTAGAATACATTCTGCAGATAACAAAAGTTCAGATTTTCTTTACAGATATGGCTGCCTTACCTGAATATTAACAAAGACACCATGGTATGTCTCGTACAGAACTTTGTTCCCCTTCATATGCAATGGAAATTCAAATGGAATTTCTGTCTTGCCGCTGGGAAGTTTCCCTGGTTTTACCATTTCAATAGTGCTGTTAATAATTTGAATAGGCTGCAAAGACAAATATTAAGAGGTTTAGGGTGAAGCAGAATGACAGCCCCATCATTTCAAGAATGAACAACATCCACTAAACTCTAATAGACTTCCTAAATTTCAAGAAACTTGGGTATTTCTTTGCAGCACATGGCTCTCCAGTCTTACAATGAAAAGGAATAGTAAGAATGTTTTCCTCAAGAAAACAATTTGTGATCTATTTTATCGTTGTATCATACTAATGACCAAACATATTTAAAGAGCTAAGCAGCAGAGTCTCAAGTGCTTTGGAAAGTGGAGTTCCAATTTCTAAATTACAACCCTTAACAGTAGCAGCAGGAATCAACAAGTATGTAGGCCAGTACAGCAGTTACCCCTTCCCGCCTACCTTCTCCCCAGCCCTTTCCCACTCTAAAGAACTATATTTAGGACTAGTCTCTCACTGGAATAATGGTTAACTATGATTTGACTGGGGAAGCCTGCTTGAAGGCAACACTTTTTTCCTCTCTGGAGTTTTACTATTATTTTCCCTCTGATAGACAGGAATTAAAATCTATTGCTTCTACTGTTTCTTCTGTTTTTCAATCCTTCATGGCCAGATTATTCATACTGTAAATAAATTAACTATGATACAAATGAGGAAAACCTTAAAAAACCCTGCGCCAAGGATATCCTAACTTAAGCAAACTGTTTTGCAAATGTAGCTCTACTGCCTCTAAACAGAGCCAGCCTTGCTTTAATCAGTAGAGCCATGGTTGTGTGGAGCCTGAGATAACCTGCCCTGCCAGATTCCAAACACCACACTTCCAAACCTGGAGAGCAGTAGAGAGGCCTTCCAGGAGCTCCACAGTCAAACACTCTGCACAGCCTCACACTCCACAGAAGAATCTGTGTGGATCCTGTATCAAGCCTAGTAACACACAACCTCGATGGCCTCTATAGAAACTATTGCGACAGAGAGTGATCTGGCACAAAAGTCCAATTAAACCCAATCACTTGGGGTAGGGAAAAAAAAAAAAAAAAAACCAAACCACTGAACTCTCAGTTTTTTGTTTTTTTTCTTTAAATCACGGTCCTTTAATGCATCATCCAGTAACCATCTTATTTATGTTACTGTATTTTAGCCCTAAAGAAAACTCCCTGATCAGTGCAAGTTCCTCCCCCAAAACGCCATCATATATTACTAGATAATGCTGGACATTTCTCTGCTTTCTATCATTTTCATACCATGAAGTGCTATAACTACCTGAGAGCCATTAAGGAAAGGTTTAATTTAAGAAAAGAGACAAAAGGTTTTGTACTAAAAATATTAACCTGCACAGATCTTACCTTGACAGAGTTATAGAAAGCTTCGAACACTCCCACACTTTTGGCACTGAGCTGCAGATTTACTGATCCTTCCATTGTTAACGAGATACCTTGGTGCTGGACTGTGTCCTTACTTGTTATGACTACGACTCCAGAAAGAACTTCCTAATAGGAGACAAGACAACATGAAGACATTTGTTTAAATACATTTCTTCTATAGCTGTTACTCAGACAGCATGCTAACTGATTCTCAAACTCAACAAAACTGTTCTCAGAGAACAATCTAACCTTGCCAGAAAAGACAAATACTGATAATGAAAGCAATGCAAGGAAGAGACCTGTGTACTTCTAGTTTGTTTTATTTAAAACACTCTCCTCTTTGCAGAAGTACTAATCCGAGCTTCAATTTCTTTCCAAAGTTTCAAGATCCTCCTCTCCAGGAAGATGAAAAATATTCTCATAAACAACTGTCAAGTCAGTTGGAATTGTCATAGTTTAGCCTCACTTGGCAACCAAGCACCACACAGCTGCTCACTCACCCTCCACCCAGGTGGGATGGGGGAGAGAATCTGAAGAGCAAAACTGAGAAAACTCAGGAGTTGAGATAAAGACAGCTTAATAACTGAAATAAAAGAAAATTAAAAAAACCAACCCTGTAGTGACAAGGAAAAGAACAAGAAAGAGAAACAAGACCCAGGAAAAACAAGTGATACAACCGCTCACCACCTGCCAACCGATGCCCAGCCAGTCCCCGAGCAGTGACTGCTGCCCCGCAGCCAACTCCCCCAGTTTACATACTGAGCATGACATCATATAGTATGGAATATACCTTTGGCCAGCTGGGGTCAGCTGTCCTGGTTCTGCCCCCTCCCAGCTTCTTGTGCCCCTGGCAGAGCATGGGAAGCTGAAAAGGTCTTTGACTAGTGTAAGCACTGCTCAATAACTAAAACATCAGTGTGTTATCAACATTATTCTCATACTAAATACAAACCACAACACTATACCAGCCACTAGGAAGAAAATTAACTCTATATCAGCTGAAACCAGGATGGTATCCACCCCTTATTCCATGCAATCTATGTCATGCCCAGGTCCCACCCCTTCCAATATGTTCCAGCGATCCACAGTCACTTTTCTTGTCTTCTCACATTTACACACAAATATCATTCCCTTAGTCTATGGGCCTTGCCTATAAATGTCCCGCTGAGTTCATTTACTCCATGACTTTGGGCTCCATCTGCCATAACAGTCCTTCAGGGCAGGGGAGGTGGTGTGTGGTGTTCGATTGTTGCATGCTGAAGCCAGTTCTGATTCCATCACTGCTGCACTTTGCTCAGTTTCATCAAAGTTCATTCTTTATTAATCTGTGTAATTCTTACTGTAATACCATTGATATGGCATACATCAACCATAAAAGTAATGACATACAGTATTATACAGCAATTAACATCATGCCATTCAGTTCGTTGGCTGTTTTCACCCAAAGTCCAATCCCCTTGAGGTACACATTGTACTTCCCCATCTTTTCACATTACTCGCCAAGTGCACCCAGATCCTTGAGAAAAAAGCAATCCCACAGATGGTTTTGCCTTTGCCTGGGCAGGAATAACCCAGACCATCTTCCCCAGCATATTTTTTACGTGCACTACAGGGACTTTATCCCCCTCTACACTACGTAAAAGTTTTGACTGGGCAGGGCCAGCTCGACTGGCAGATCCCCTAGCGTTGACTAACCAGCTAGCTTTTGCTAAATGTGTATCCCAATGTTTAAATGTCCCACCCACCATGGCTCTCAGCATAGTCTTTAACAGTCCATTGTATCTCTCGATTTTCCCAGAGGCTGGTGCATGATAGGGGGTGTGATACCACCCACTCAATGCCATGCTCTTTGGCCCAGGCGTCTATGAGGTTATTTCGGAAGCAAGTCCCATTGTCTGATTCAATTCTTTCTGGGGTGCCATGTTGCCACAGGACTTGTTTTTCCAGGCCTAGGATAGTGGTCCTGGCAGCGTAATGGGGCACAGGATACATTCTAGCCAGCTGGTGATTGCTTCCATCAGGGTGAGAACATTGTGCTTGCCTTGGCAGGTTTGTGGAAGTGTGGTAACACCATTCAGCCAGGCCTCCCCATATTTATATTTCAGCCATCATCCCCCATACCACAGAGGCTTTACCCGCTTTGCTTGCTTGATTGCAGTACATGTTTCACATTTGTGGATAGCCTGTGTGATAGTATCCATGGTCAAGTCCACCCCTCGATCACAAGCCCACCTGTATGTTGCATCTCTCCCTTGATGGCCTGAGGTGTCATGGGCCCACCGAGCTAGAAATAGTTCACCCTTATGTTGCCAGCCCAGATCCACCTCAGCCACTTCAGTCTTAGCAGCCTGATCTACCTGCTGGTTGTTTCGATGTTCTTCAGTGGCCCGACTCTTGGGGACGTGAGCATCCACATGCCGTACTTTTACAACCAGGTTCTCTACCCGGGCAGCAATATCTTGGCACAATGTGGCAGCCCAGATGGGTTTGCCTCTGCGCTGCAAGTTGCTTTGCTTCCACTGCTGCAGCCAGCCCCACAGGGCATTTGCCACCATCCAGGAGTCAGTAAATAGAGCACTGGCCACTTTTCTTGGTCAGCAACGGCCAAAGCCGGCTGGATGGCTTTCACCTCTGCAAACTGAGTTGATTCACTTTCTCCTTCAGCAGTTTCTGTGACTTGTCGTATAGGACTCCATACAGCAGCCTTCCATCTCTGGTGCTTTCCCACAAGGTGACAGGACCCATCAGTGAACAGGGCATATTGCTTCCCATTTTCTGGTAGTTTGTTATACAGTGGGGCGTCTTCAGCCTGCATCACTTCCTCCTCCTCTGGCGATATTCCAAAATCATTGCCTTCTGGCCAGACCAAGATCATTTCCAAGAATCCTGGGTGATTCCGGTTTCCTATTCAAGCCTGTTGGGCGATCAGTGTGACCCACTTACTCCACACAGCGTCAGCTGCATGATGTGAAGAGGGGACCCTCCCTTTGAACATCTAGCCCAGCAACAGCAGTCAGGGTGCCAGGAAGAGCTGTGCTTCAGTACCCACCACTTCTGAAGCAGCTCAAATCCCTTCATACACTGTCAATATCTCTTTCTTAGTTGGGAGTACAGCAGGCCTCAGATCCTTTGTATCCCCAACTCTAAAATCCTAGGGACTGACCTTGAGTGTCCCCTGGTGCTCTCTGCCAGAGGCTCCAGGTTAGGGCCATTCCCCCAAGATGCAGTACAGAGCACATTCCAACCAAATCTGTCCTTATCTTGAGTCCTTTGAGCCTCACGTTGGGTGCCAAAAAGGACTGTCATAGTTTAGCCCCAGTCAGCAACCAAGCACCACACAGCTGCTCACTCACCCTCCACCCTGGTAGGATGGGGGAGAGAATCTGAAGAGCAAAACTGAGAAAACTCAGGAGTTGAGATAAAGACAGCTTAATAACTGAAATAAAATTTAAAAAATAAATTGTAACTAAAATTAAAACAATGAGGGAGAGAGAGAGAAACAAAACCCAGGAAAAACAAGTGATACAACCGCTCACCACCTGCCAACCGATGCCCAGCCAGTCCCCGAGCAGTGACTGCTGCCCCGCAGCCAACTCCCCCAGTTTACATACTGAGCATGACATCATATGGTATGGAATATACCTTTGGCCAGCTGGGGTCAGCTGTCCCCACTGGGTCTCCTCTCAGCTTCTTGTGCCCCTGGCAGAGCACGGGAAGCTGAAAAGGTCTTTGACTAGTGTAAGCACTGCTCGGCAACAAATAAACGATCAGTGTGTTCTCAACATTATTCTCATCCTGTACCTGAAACACAGCACCATACCAGCCACTAGGAATAAAATTAACTCTCTCTCAGCCAAACCCAGGACAGTAATAGAGAAGTTCCATTTCATGTGTTAGAGTGAAATCCCAGGAAGAATTTTTATATGAAGAATGGGATGGTCAGACATGGGAGATGAAACAGAAGGCATAATTGTAAGATGGCCAAGCTGAGGATAAGACTCACCTCAAGAGTGGAGCAGAATAAAGTAAATAAATAGTTGTTCTGCTACACGAGCAAATTCCATGCTACACGGGAAATACTTTAAAACTCTATCTGAATCAAAGGCACAAGTTGTATGACTCAAGGGATGCGCTACTTATCCCATTAAGAATCTTCTCTCTACAAAATTGGATCTGCATAAAAACACTGCATCTTGGAAGTATCAGCTTGGAAGTTCTAACACTGAAAAAAGATTATCTGCAGGAGAGCAACACACAGTTCATTTTACATACCCCATAGTTTATCCTTCTCCTCTCCTACAACTGAGAATCCACTCCAATCCAGAGTTCCATGGCAAACATTCATACATATCTGGAAATAGCAGCAAGCCATTTCAGAACCTGAAGAATGCTTCTGGGGGCTAACCTTCGTTTCTGCTTGATGGTCATGCTCTCTGCACCTTCATCAGGCTTGCAAACTAGACAAGAAACTACAGATCACTCCCACCAAAGGATAATTCAGACTGCTCACTCTACACTCGACCCGTTAAAACCAGCCTAGTTATGTACATCTCTGACAGATGCTATTTGAATTTTGCCAGCCTTTTGTCTTTACTAGTGGTGCAGGATGACAATATAGAAAATGGGTCAGGCGGTTTAAAGCAGAACAGGACAGCAGTAGAACATCAAGCATCACGACGAAGGCTGACATGCTGCAAGGCTGAAAAGAGGACCTGCAGCAACTGGGAAACAGGAGGCACAAGCACAAAAGGACAGTGAAGAAAAGCTGACCTAAATACTGTACTGCTTTGCTAACAGGCTTTAATTAGTACAAGCAATTAGGTTATTGCTTTGAAAAATGAGTACAGCTGAACTATAAGAAGCAAGGACAATCCTGAACATATGAACTGCTTTAATAAATGAGAACAGTCTCCTACCACAAGGCAACTACCTATTCCAGAGCTATTGCCTACAAACTTTCACACGGTAAGGGTGTATATATTTGGGGCAGAAAGGAAAAGAATGACTTGAAGTTAAATATGAATTTTTCTTCTAACATTCAATGTCTCTTAAGAAATGGAAAGACACCTGAAAACCACTTTCTAACAAAAACTTTTAAAGGTCACTAGTGTGGGGGAGAGGGAAGTATCATGAAAAAGATGCTGTAGTATTTACTCATAATCTGATTGCATATAAACAGTTTATTTCTGTTTGATGTCAGCGAGAAAGTCAGCTATGCCTTTTCCAGATAAGAGCTACTTTGTCCTTTTTCATGTAAAACCAGGGTCCCATCTGAGTACAAAGCTGTCAGCGTACCTGTCCTCCTGAAAAGGACAAATCACAGAACATAAGCTTACCAAGGTGTTCAAATACTTATGGTTAGCATACAGTTTATGAGAAAACTTTACTTTTGCAAAACATTTGCAAATATGTACCACCCGTAAAAGTTATGTGGCATCATTTAATACTAAACTAGTACTGCTTTCAGTTCATAACAAAAGGGGTTCATTTACCTTTAGCACCACAAAACTAAAGTGTAGAGAAAGTCACCACTGGACTTAATCCCCATCAGTTGCTCTTATGCACTTTTTACCTTCTCCCTTACCAGGAACTCCTCATGGCTTCACCATGTGACGACAAAACTTTGCAAAATGGAACTAGGCGGAGACAGTTCTACACAGAATTATTCATCTAAACAGAGTATTCATCCACACAAAGGCCAGTGTATTACATCAAGTAGACAGAGAAGCAAGGTACATACGCTGAACTGCAAATGAAACATTCTTGTGAGAAGACTGTCCCAGGTTAATGATCCCAAACCAGCTTTTTAGCTTTCTGTTGTCAGTTCCCTACCATTCAGATATGCACATGAAATTGCCAGGAAGACTGACACTTTCAAACTTTCAGTCACTTTCAAGGTCACAGCTCAGATGAACATCTGCTTCATTTGATCCAGCAGCACAATCCTTTGTTTCTCTAGTTGTGGAGCAGAGTCACCCAAGACTGGCTAAGGACAATTTTGAACGATTTTCAATCAACAACATGAAAATGTGCATAACATGCATCACAGAATCTCATCTTGAGAGTCCCATGTCACATCTAGACTTCTGACTGAACCAGACAGCTATTCAGTATCTATAAAATTTATGTAAAGACTGGAAGGATCAAAGTCCATACTATACTGTCCTATCAATGGTTGGGAAAATTACTTTTAGTGTTAAAATATATACTAATTCCAACCTGACTGTTTACACTGTCAGGTCCGTTTGCTACATTACGGTGCTAGAAGAATAATTTTAGCTAGATATTATGTATTTTCAGATTGTATCTAATCACTTGACAGCATCCCTGGTAAGACAAATCAGCCTAATTTGTTTTTTCAAATGCAAGATAGCTTTGAAAAAATAACAAACAAACCACAAGGCAGGTTTGCAAGCCCACTTGAAACCTTTCATCACACTTTTTGAGGTGTTGACAACAGCAGAGGACATGATACCTAATGCCATACAGAAATGCCTAACATTTCTCTAGTTCCATTTGATAGCCACTATACACCCATGGACTAAGCTTTTCATTATTTTGGTAGAATGGAAGTCCACGGTCAGTTGGTTACCAACAAGATGCCTTAGGTTCCTTTTAGATTCCACTTTCCACATCACAGGCATTCACTTTTAGGACAAAGGGCAAACATCTGGCAATTTAAAAATTCACATTAAGTTCACGTAAGTCCCATTTACTAAATATTCCTGATGATTTTTTTCCATATCTATTCCTCTAGGCAAGCCACCTGCAAATCTTAACTACATATTCTTCTGATTATTTAGAAAGAAACTGACTATATTCAATAGAAAAAGTCTGCTAGACCCAACTACCTAGTCATTAGATACTTCAAAACCTCAATGCTCAGATTTACCAATTAGTTTGCTTTTTTAGGAAAAGTAAAAGGTTTCCTTATGGGCAAATTCTGGCTTAAGTGTATGTTGGACTCACTTGTCATTAAAAGTCTTGGCTGACATTAACTAAGGCACTTTTCTTTGTACAATGCATTCTTCAGGCCTTTCAGCCTAGAATTCTTTTAATTATCAATCTCAGACTAACTGCCACAGTTACTCCAGTCATCC
Source organism: Phalacrocorax aristotelis (assembly GCF_949628215.1). Taxonomy (NCBI): domain Eukaryota; kingdom Metazoa; phylum Chordata; class Aves; order Suliformes; family Phalacrocoracidae; genus Phalacrocorax; species Phalacrocorax aristotelis. The sequence continues at coordinate 100,987,556 of NC_134276.1, read as the reverse complement.
TGTTTAGGTTTTCTAAATAAAACACATCATTAGTTGTGCCCATCCCCTCATTCTTCTAGCATTCCAGAGTTTATTAAATGAGCCTCAATGGCTCAAGAATTCTCCATCCAATTAAAAAAAAAGTCTCCTGAACACAGATCTTCTGTTCCTAGGAACTTAAACACAGTTTTGCTGCAATAAGCCTTATTTTGCTATTATAGGACGTGCTATTAGAATCCATTTTATTGTCTTTTTGTTCTTAAATCCCTTATCACTTTTTTTTTTCTTTTTAAACAATGCTATTACTCTTTTGGTCCAAGAAGTGACAAACTTGGCTTTTTACTCACAATTTAAAGTAACGTGTTTAAGCCATCTTTTCTCGAACTGAAGTCTGGATAAAATAAAAGTCTTTGTTTAATTACTCTAGTTTCTGATTATTGTAACTAATGAATACAGAAATTGCTTACTGTTTATCGCAGCACATTATTTTAACCAACTTCCTTTTTAAAAGCAGGAACACAGTATCAGGCTTGCATGATGCACGACTATTTTACAAATTTTGTGTCTAATTTCTCCCGATTAAAAAAGAACAGCCAATGCAGAAACAAAGAACAACTAAAAAGAACTAAGCAGTTGTCTACTCAACTACCCAGAACTAAATAAAGTTTTAGGAAGTGAAGTGACTTCCACTTGGTGTAGGAGACTGCTTTGCAACAATGAAAAATGCTTGAATTCAGCTGAATTTAGTATAACCAAGGTCACCGTACCAGGATGAGAAGTAGCCTGACCTGACCTAAGACAACAGGGAACAGTACTGAAAGGTTCTGTTATATGATATTTCAGCACCAAAGATAAATTTTAAAGATCTTGGCCTGATGGGAAAAGCCTATAATGAAACACATGCATCACTCTGATCTTAAAAGAATCAAAAAAGAAGTTATTCAGCCTTAATTTTCCTGGTCAGCTGTTTGTTTAGAAACACCCTTATCTTCTCCACTCGCCAGCCTTCTCATATGTACTTTCAACAATATTTTCCCCTAACAAGACTCAAATTCAGTTTTGCAATAACATTAAAGGTAAGTTAATTAACTTTCAGAGTTCTTCCCTAGAAGTTTATATGAAAAACTCCCACACCTTCAGGGCCTTATTCAGTAAGGATTTTACCATTAAGAGATTCTTAGAACCGTTACTTGTTAAATATGGGTCTCTCCTATACCTGTTTCCTCTCACCCCTTCCCTCTTGGAGGGAATAAAGATATAGAGCAAACACACTTGGCAGCTGTAAAGATGCTGGTTGACGTACATGCAACAGATTGAGAAATGCTGATTGCTAAAAACGCCTGAATATTTAACCCAGACTATGCACTCCCAAGGGGTAAAAAAGCAGAGCTTGAATGGAGGAATCAGCAGTTATTACCAGTTCTGTGGGCTATTATCACCTAAAATCACAGGCTGAGATCCTTTAGACTGTTCTCCATCCACCCCACCTTATGTTGTTTGTCCAATTTCTTTCTGTGTTGGAGCTGCTCCACTATATCTAATCTCTCTTCTGCATGCTAACCAGCACAAGGCCATTCTGATACTGATCGTTAAATATTCTCTGTTGTATTTGAGAAGACATTCACACGACAAACAAAAAGGGAAGTCCATGATTCAAGAGATCGATTTTTAAATTATTATTTACCTTCTTTGAGTGTTGTGCCAATCAAATATGATCCATTTCCCTGATCTGGCTTACTGCATAGACAATATTGTCAGCAGAAGAAACACAGTAGAAATTAAATGGCTAGGGAGGTGCGTGGCACTGTGGATTTACACTGGATTAATCATGGTCTTGGGCAAATTATGACTTAGAAAGCTCAGTAATGTTTTAACAATTTTTTGTGCTATTATAATGTAATAGGCATAACAAAAAGACTGTTATACCAGTGCATAATTTAGGTATCACCTTCTTCTGTACCCAAATGCAGCTTTAAATAAGTTCAGAAAACAAAAGATCAAGTCTAGTCATGGTATTCATGTCGCCTTCAAAAGAACAGCTAGACATATATACTGGGATGAACTGTTGTCTTTACTAAAGAGATCCCTTCATTTTTAAGTAGCAGTAATGCAAGCATATTTGGGGACGGAAGTTACCATAGACTGAAGGTATTATTAGCACAGCTACTGTCACTGAAGTACAAAACAATCAGTAACAAACAACCGAACAAAAAAACCCCAACCCAAACAAAAAAAACCCCAAACCTACATATATTCCATAACTAATTTAAGACAGATTTGTAATTCCTTTCTGTCCCTATGAAATTTCTATTAGAAATTTGTGTAGTACTTCTAGCATACAGATCTTTCATCATTGCGTTTTTACATCACTCAGACCTGTGAATTTCAGGCCTAGTTAATGAACCAAAAGTTATAAACCTTTTCACACAGAGTTAAAGAGGAAGCAAAAAACCCCTAAATATCTTATTTAATTTCAGCTTAAAGACAGAAGAAATACTCCTTTCCTGCATTAAAAAAAAAAATAATCCAGTTTAAAGTGATACAAGCAAGCCAAGCGAAGAAACTGAAAATGGGCACAGCATTACGATACTGCTTGAGCGAGTCCAGCAGAGAGCTACCAAGATGATCAGGGGGCTGGAGCATCTCCCGTATGAGGAACAGCTGAGAGACATGGGTTTGTTTTGCCTGGAGAAGACTGGGGGGTAGATCTTACCAATACTTATAAATACCTAAAAGGTGAGTGTCAGGATGATGGGACTAGGCTCTTTTCAATAGTAGCCAATGACAGGCCAAGGGGCAATGGGCACAAGTTGGCACACAGGAAGTTCCAGCTAAACATGAGAAGAAACATCTTTCCTGTGAGGGTGCCAGAGCAGTGGAACAGGCTGCCCAGGGAGGTTGTGGAGTCTCCTTCCCTGGAGACATTCAAAACCCACCTGGATGTGTTCCTGTGCCCCCTGCTCTGGGTGTCCCTGCTCAAGCAGGGGGGTTGGACGAGATGATCTCCAGAGGTCGCTTCCAACCCCTACCGTTCTGTGATACCGAAATAAATAAGACCTTTCTTTGCAGTAGCAAAACAGCGTGAAAGTGAGATACAGAAAGTACTCTTTATCACTACAACACTGTACCTAAAGGGATGTGCTCTTTACAAACTGACAATTTCACTTATTAAAGTAATTCTTTAGGTGATTTGACAATTGTAGAACAGATGCTGCATACCCTTCCATTCAAATCTGTGAAAAGCAGTTTTCCAGCCTTAAAAACATTCAGTAAATTGAAACACACTTTATACACTGTAGCAGCCGAACTACTAATATACAGGAAAGCTGTGTAAGAAAAGGATTTTTATAACAGAAACGTGTGGCTGCATAGCAGAAAAAAACCCAAAACCTGAAAACTTCTGCTTAAACAATACAATATTTCTAGAAAAACAGTGTTAAAAATAAATCTTGAAAACACAAGCCAGGTAATTTTTTTTTTCTAACTGTACTTGAAGTCTTCCACAATGAACAAAGGCATGGCATTTTTTCAAGTAACTGCAAAAGTTGAAGTATGCACAATCACTTTATCACTATCAACAGCTACATCAGTGAAAAAAGTTACAAAATCAGACTTCTGCCCAGTGGAAAAAAAAATTAGATCTGCTCTTGCCTAAGTACTTCATCTAAGAGGAGATTTACTATCAGGTGCAAACAGCATCTTAAGACACTGTCAAGTTTCTTGCAGAGCACAAAACCGGAACAAGACTCTGTAACAGCAACTGGCCGCACCTGCACACTGTATCACAGCGCCAGTCCTGCTATAATGCACAAGCATAAACCACTGAGGCGACACTATTTTATAGGAGAACTCCAAATTGCCGCGTCTAGGGGGGCCTCACCCCTCCGTCCCGAAGCCCTGCCGCCCTCCCCAGAAACAGGTGAGCGGTGCCCCCGCGCCACCGCCGCGCTAGCAGACGAGAGGGACGGAGGAAAGGTGGACCTTAACCCCAGCGAGGTGCCGGCTCCGGCAGGGACCTAAGGGGAGCGGGAGAGGCCGAGAGGGAGAGCCCTGAGCGGTGGCTGAAGCAAAGCCTCCCCCCGCCTGACGGCAGCCCCAGCCCCAGCCCCACCGCCACAGCACGGAGCGGCGCGAAGCCGTCGCCGCAAAGGGGGAGACGGAAGAGGGTGGATTATTCCGCCTTCCAAGGAAGCACCGGCTGCCTCACAGCGGGCGGGACGCTGCCGGCACAGCCCTAGCGGAAAGCCAGGACCCGGGACACGGTGACGCCCTCAGGCAAACGGCGGCAAACGGGTCCGCGGGGCTGGGGCCGGGCACCTGGGGGGTGCCGAGGGGCGCGGGCATCGGTTGGGGCCATTGCGGGAGTCCGTTGGTTGGGGCGGTTGGGCGGCACTCACCCCGCAGCGGTACACCTTGTTGGCCCGCTTGATCTTGATGTCCAGCGCCGTGCCCATCGCACCCGCCGTCACGTGGCGGCGCGCTGTCACGTGACTCAGCCAGCCGGTAGGGGGCCTTTCCCCGGCCACCAGTTTCCGCCGGCGGGGGCGTGTGTCCGTCCCATGAACATCCGGGGCCCCGGTGGCGTCATTTCTCAGCTAGTGACTCCGCTTCCCGGTCGGCCCCGCCCGCTTCCTGGTAGTCACAGTAACGGGGAGGGAAGTGGGGCGGAAGAGTGGGGGCGCTTCCCGCCGTGCCGGAGGCGGTGGAGCCGAGAAGCGGGTGACGCGACAGGCCGCGGGGACACACCGTCCTGGGTGGGGTGGGAGGGGGCCGGCCGGCAGGGGCGGGGTGGGCGGGGGGGGTGTGTGTGGCACCGCCCGCCCTGATGGGACGTGTAGGCGGTGCCCGCCGGGAGGGTGGAGCATGCGCAGGGCGGCTCAGCCCTAACGGTCAAGCCCCGAGGGCGGGGGTGGAGAGACAAGGAGTCTCGCGCGTGCGCAGCCGTTGCCGCCGAGAGGCGCGCGCTGTCCGTTGGCGGGGCGGGGCTGCTGAGGCCTGGGGCGGGGGACGGCTGTCCCGGGTTACTCTTAGGTACGGCTTGCAGTCACGTGTATCTGTGTCTATGGGGACTGAAGCTGTCTCAGTTACGCGTATGATTCAGCACACTGAATTTCAAAATACATTCCAGCCTCTCTTCTCAAGGTTGTCCGCAACTTGTTTTATAAGTTTAAGAGGGCAATGCCTTGCAAAATACACAGTGAGAAAATTTGTCTTGAAAACCTGAAGCAAAGAAATACCTGGTCTGGGGAATGTTGCAGGTGAACAGTTAGTGTGTGTGTGGTCATGTTCTAGTCCTGAGAGAAATGCTTTGATCTCTTATCAGGTGTGGACCACAGGTACGTAATTCCTGTGGTTTCAGTAGGACCAGAAGTTGTCCATTGGTGGCATCTCCAGACCCAAAGGAAACCTATAATGCATTAATCTAGTTATGAATTTTGATGCTTTTCTAAAGTCATTATTCTTACCGTGCTAAAAAGTGAGGGCAGCCATTTCATTGAGATGTTAGAAGCACAAGCCAGCTTCAGTCTAGCAACACTGTACCTCATTTTAAAAGGTGGAAGTTCTTTAACTCACCCTTAAACTATAGCTCCGTGGGGGGGCAGGGAATTGTGATACATTTCTGGTCTTTGAGTACTAGCAATCAGCTGCTGAAAGTCTGAACAAAAAAATCAGGAAGTGTGCTACACAGCTACTGTAAGCTGGCTCTACTGTAACAAATCTGCATGAAGTGCACAGCTGAAGGGTAAAAACAAATTTGTCTGTGGAGTGCTGTCTTCCAAGAAGTCTTTAGATGGCCCACGACAGACACTGGGGGAACTGCTCATTGGTGCCTTTATGGATCTTTTAAGCCTGATTGCTAGAGCTTGACCGGAGCTTGAAGACTGGTCTTCTAGCGTTTTCATTACTGTTTGCACTGAAAACAGGCAATGCAAATGAGTCTAGGGGACATTAGAGGATTAATAAACTTTTCAAGGACTTTAAAGTTATCTGTATTTTAATTTTATTGCCTAGTATAAATAACTGTTTTATAAAGATTGGTATTAGCAGTAGCAACTTAAAGGTACATTTTCTTAAGCTTTACATAGTTTTAAAACCCCAATAAATACAGCTTCTGTCAGCACCGGGGGTACGGTGCCCTAGCAACCACGTGCAGTGGGACCATTCCTGAGCATGAAGGGACTCTGGAAGTGACAGGAGGGAAGGACTCGCAGCTTACATGAAGTGGTCTGCAGCGCTCTGAGTCTGCATTCAGTCCTCTCAGCTATGTGAAGCCAAGAAGATGGTTCCATCCTATTCCTCCTCACCCCTACATGCACTTTGGTACTGAAGGCCACCTTGTCACTGTGCCCCTTTCCCGCTTGAGGGCTTATGGGAAGCTTGGCAAAAAACAGTGCATGTTCTTGTAATTACGAGCATCTTTTGTTTTGGGAAAAGAAGTGAGATATCCAAGTCATTCCACATTCTGCATGTTTGTTTCAGAGAAGAGAAGATGAAAGTGGTCAGTGTAAACAGAAAGGAGCGTTTAACTTTGATTACTGAATATCAGTACTGTGCCTCATATAGCTTGTTACTGTTATTAGTTACTGTGAGTCAGGTAAAGAGGGAAATTTTTGCATTTTTATTTTTCACTCCCAACAAAGGAGAACTAGAAATTAAAAAGATACTAGCCTAGACAGTATAGTTGCCTTCTGCATATGCAGATTTTTCTGCCATCACTTTCACAATCCAGTGTTTATCATTCTTGGGAAACTTTTTTAAAGGTACTTCAGTTACTCATTTCTAGGAACTGAAGTCTCATGTCCAGAAAAAGCTCCTGTTGGTACAAGCTGTAGCTGCCCATCTGCCTAGCAACATAGATCATCACAAACAAACGGCTCTGGAGCACCCTGGCTCCCAACGAGTGCAGTGTCCAAATATGGTCTCTGTATTGACAGTTCAACACTCTCAGTGCAGTTTGTTTTGCCAGCATTGGATATCTCCTTCCTGACCATGACCTCTGATGCGAGGTGTGTGTTCTGGTGGACTAGTGAGACTGTTGGCTAAAGAGATTTGCAGGTGTGGTCATCAGTGTTTCTAAATGTCTAGACCGAGCTGATACTAGTTATTACAATTACAGATGCCCTAGCCAAATACCAACCCCATCTCTTCAATCCAAAATCTGACACTGATTTTTACTGTCACTTTCTTGTGATTGTCCCTTCCCCTTTTAACCACTTGCATCCCAAAATATGAAAAAAAAAAGGTTTATCCAAGTCAGATCCAACTCTTTGAGGGAAAGGTCATGAGTTACCGAGTTACCATCTCTTGTATTATTTGTTTCTGTCATGTTACTGGTTATGGAACCAACTAGAACCATTCATAGGAACTGATTTCTTTTGACTGATCCAAATTACAGATTTTCTTCACCGAGTATCCACCTCATACTGAATTATTTTGGAAGAATTCAGCAAAATCAGTTAAATAGTTCAAGTTTGAGAACAAAGGCTTGAAATTTGGCAGTGAGTCCTCACATTGTCAGGAGGGTACTGCCTCTGTCCACTTGAAAAATCCACTCCAAATTTGGACAAATGGTGAGACTGAAAATTTTAGGCTTTGTTTCACCAACAGGAGGTCCTTCAGAGAGTCACAACTGCATTTTGTTTGCCCCAGGCACACTCCAGGGTGAAGGTGCAGAAGAGAAAAGGGGGCAAGGGGCTTCTTGAGGAAAATACTAGTGCCCACAGACTGGATTTCTGGTGCCCACAGACTAAGGTGGGAGGGCAGCCCACTTGTCACCAGCTGTGGGCTGACAGCTACTACCTGTGTGGCACTTGGGGCAAAACGCGGGGCTTGCTCCCTCCGAGGGCAGACCCAGGCACGTGGCTGTGGCTTATAGAATCATAGAATTGTTAAGGTTGGAAAAGACCCTTAAGATCATCAAGTCCAACCGCTAACCTATCACTGCCAAGTCCACCACTAAACCATATCCTCAAGCACCACGTCTACCCTTCTTTTAAATACCTCCAGGGATGGAGACTCCACCACCTCCCTGGGCAGCCTGTTCCAATGTTTGACAACCCTTTCGGTGAAGAAGTTTTTCCTAATATCCAACCTAAACTTCCCCTGGCGCAGCCTGAGGCTATTTCCTCTTGTTCTATTGCTTGTTACTAGGGAGAAGAGACCAACCCCCGCCTCGCTACAAGCTCCTTTCAGGTAGTTGTAGAGACCAATAAGGTCTCCCCTCAGCCTCCTCTTCTCCAGACTAAACAACTCCAGCTCCCTCAGCTGCTTCTCATAAGACTTGTGCTCCAGACCCTCCACCAGCTTCGTTGCTCTTCTCTGGACATGCTCCAGCACCTCAATGTCCTTCTTGCACCGAGGGGCCCAAACTGAACACAGTACTCGAGGTGTGGCCTCACCAGTGCCAAGTACGGGGGCACGATCACCTCCCTGCTCCTGCTGGCCACACTGTTCCTGATACAAGCCACGATGCCATTGGCCTTCTTGGCCACCTGGGCACACTGCCGGCTCATGTTCAGGCGGCTGTCAACCAACACCCCCAGGTCCTTTTCCTCCAGCCACTCCTCCCCTGGCCTGTAGCGTTGCGTGGGGTTGTTGTGACCCAAGTGCAGGACCCGGCACTTGGCCTTGTTGAATCTCATACCGTTGGCTCCGGCTCAACGATCCAGCCTGTCCAGGTCCCTCTGTAGGGCCTTCCTGCCCTCCAGCAGATTGACACTTCCACCGAGCTGGGTGTCACCTGCAACCTTACTGAGGGTGCACTCAGTGTCCCCTCATCCAGATCATCAATGAAGATAATGAACAGGACTGGCCCCAACACTGAGCCCTGGGGAGCACCACTCGTGACCGGCTGCCAACTGGATTTGACTCCATTCACCACCATTCTCTGGGCTCGGCTTGTATGGCTCTGAGGCAATTTAAGTAGCAGTGGTCTGTGGCTGGGGTAAAGATACTCCCAACAGATGATGTGTGTGTGTATCACTACTGTGCCATATAGAAGAATTTAGGAGGTATTTTTGTTGCTTTCTTCAGTTTTTTAGGAATTCGGAGGCGCTAGTTAGATTCCAGAGTTAAAGAATCACAGGTCAGGTAATTACAACATCAAAGTTACACTGCAGTCCTCAGGTGCTCTCTCTGTATATGCATTTTAATCCCAAAATCATACTGAACATGTCTGTCCTTTAGGTTTTTTATTCCCCTTTTTTTCTGTTGTTGTTTGTTTGTTTGTTTTGGGGTGGGTTTTTTTGTATTGTTTTTGGTTTTTTAACAAAGTTTTATTTAGGACATCTGCATTAATTTTGAAATGTAGTAGCTACTTTGATATGACAGCTCTTTACTACTTAATTTATATAATCATTACTATTGTTGGTTCATGCAATAATAAGATTGAATAGATATATTGTTTATTCCCAAATTTTTCACAAAGAACTAGACTAAAAGGGTACATATTTTGCTTGAATTCATCTTGGATGTAATTCTACTTGTGGAGTTAACCAAACCCAAACTTGACTTTGAACTTCATTTGTTGTTTTCAAGTTTTGCTGAGCATGAACCAGAACTGAACTAGAACAACTCTGGTAACAGATGAACCTAAACTGAAACCAAATGGAAAAATTATATTAACTTCAGTGGAATGATACACATATTTGTTTTCTGTGTGTAACTGATCACCTTTGGGACATTATTTTAACAAATGTTTAAATTGTTTAGAATAATCAGACTTCTGTATTTGCCCCAACCCAGAGCTGAAATGCATGCATTAATTGGTATAGAAAGATAACATTCGTAACTTGGAATAAGCAAAATTTAGTCTGTGCAAATTGGGTAAATGTCCATAGGGAAGCTGGAACATACTTTTCTTCTGCTTTTTTAATAGTTCTGAACTTTGCTTAGAGAACAGTGGCATACTTAAGGAATTCAGTGGGAAAAGTTGTACAGGTAATACAAAGTCATGACAACAGGAATGTATGTGAAAATTCACTACTTGACATTGGAAGAATACAGAGTACATACAGCTGAAGGAGGCCAGAGGTGATTAAGTCTAATAAAACGGTAATTTCAAATATTGTACATGTGTTGGACAATTTTTAGAGCATGACATGGTTTATATAAGCTTATATTTGATAAACTGAAAATTGTTTTTCAGAGTACCTGAGTGGAAAGTTTATTCTTTACTCCAAAGTAACACAAAGGAGTTAGCTGAAGAAGTAACTCTAACTGATACACTAAACAACAGGAAGCATATTGAAATTCATAATCTTTGGTGGAGAAATCATACCAAATCCCAGCACTGTAACATGTAAGTGTGTTTCTGAATACCTCAGAAATGAGGAAGACAATAGAAATTAAAATCTCTGTACTACATATAGGGGCTATATACACATTAAATCTTATCAGTGTTTTCTAAAACATTGCCCATAGCACACTAACTTCTTTTTCATTGAAACTTATCCTTCAAAGTATACCAAACTTAAAAGAACTATGCATGTATATAAACAAGAAAAGGCTACAGAAGACAACAAAATACACCTATTTGTTCTAATGTCAAGGTGGGAAAAGGTAGGCAGGGTTGAACTAAGCTGAAGAAAAATCGATATAGAAGGTCTAAAGAAAGCCAGGTAGTATGTCATGTTAAAATTTAAGAGAGGTACAAAGAAGTAAATGCTCAAAGACTTGGAAACAAGAGATGTTAAGTAGAGTAGAAGAATGCAGATGTAGATTCTTTGTCCATGTTACTTAGAGGGCCATATTCAGCTGCCAGAAAGTAAAAAGAACAAGGACTAGATTCTGTGCTATTGAAACCTATAGAGCTTTCTGTGTTAACTTGCAATGCAGCATGATGGACTCCTCTAAAGAGGGTAAAAACACTGCGAACTGATGTGTCACAGGAAACGTAGAGATACCTAATTTTATTTGTGCCAGGTGACAAAGTGCTGGAAGCTGAGGTGTTGAAAAAGCAGGGAACGGTGATAGGAAGGCAAGAAAGTAAATGCAGGTAATCACATAAACTAGATAGTATCGGTCAAGGAATTTCAAAGGTATTTAAGAACGAGCTAACTCATTTTCCAGGAAAAATGCACAATTTTTAAAGCAATTATCTCAGAGTAAATGGCATTAGATAGTTTAAGAAGGGCTTGAACTGGCTGAAAATTGCACTAGGCTTTTCTTCCCTCTCAAAATAATTAGCAAATATGGAAAATAACATTATGGCACATGTAGGGGGTGACAACCAACAACGGATAAAACAAAGAAGTTATTTAGACATTCAAAAAAATTATTGAAAGAGTGGCAGGAAAAGAAAAGAGTGAGAGGCAAGGCCTTATCCTGAATAAGAGGTGCTTTAGAATCAGGAAGAAGCCTATAGAAATAAATGTTATTTCTTCCTAGTGCAAAAGGCTGATACTGGGTGTTGTGAGATTCTGTATGATGATGTACAAGTTGATATCTTTAAAAATGTTTAAAAAGAAATCCTTAACAGAATAGTAAAGTTTGCAGACTTCTGTGTGAGAACTGATTGATATAAAGGAACTGTTTGGTAAGTTGCCAGGTAGCCTATGGCATGATCCAAGTACAAGTTCTACAGAATATAAACAGTAGAAGGTAAGTTGCACACACCTACTAAAACTTGTATATTGCGTCAGCAGCACTGTACTCGGCACCAGTGAGGCCGCACCTCAAATACTGTGTTCAGTTTTGGGCCCCTCGGTGCAAGAAGGACATTGAGGTGCTGGAGCATGTCCAGAGAAGAGCAACGAAGCTGGTGGAGGGTCTGGAGCACAAGTCTTATGAGAAGCAGCTGAGGGAGCTGGGGTTGTTTAGTCTGGAGAAGAGGAGGCTGAGGGGAGACCTTACTGCTACCTACAACCACTTGAAAGGAGGTTGTAGTGAGGTGGGTGTCGGTCTCTTCTCCCAAGTGACAAGTGATAGGATGAGAGGAAATGGCCTTAAGTTGCACCAGGTTGGATATTAGGAAAAATTCCTTCACTGAAAGGGTTGTCAAGCGTGGGAACAGGCTGCCCAGGGAGGTGGTTGAGTCTCCATCCCTGGAGGTATTTAAGAGACATGTAGATGTGGTGCATACAGACCAGTGGTGGACTGGGCAGTGCTAGGTTAATATTTGGACTTCATGATCTTAAGGTGTTTTCCAACCTTAATGATTCAATGATTCTATGAATTCTGTTACATTGATATGATAAGACAGATCACAACTGAGCTTGAGGAATGACTTGCAAGGGCATGGAAAGGAAGAAAAAAAAGCAACAAAAATCAAGTCCTTTTCCATAAGTATCAGGAAGAGGCGGCTTGTCATACAGTGGGTAGGGCCTGTAGACTGTAGGAGAACAGACTACATTTGCGTTCTTGCATCTGTGTTCACAGTGCAACAGCTTAGAGAAATCCAGAACTTTGCATTATGGGGAATTTAGGAGATCTATCTCAAATGTAACTGCAGGGCAGAAAAGGTTAAAGAACAAACAGATAAAATAAGCAAGACATCATGGGGACCAGGCGGCCTCCAGTCAGGAGTTCTAAGAGAACTCAGCTGCTGAAAAGCTGAAGTACTAACTGCACTGTGTAAGCCTAGTTTTAGAACCCCTTCCCCTGTTAACCAGGTGAGGAAGGCAAATGTGAAGACCCAGGCAACTACACATGAGTGAGCCTGTTGTGTTGTCTACACTGGGCAAATAAGTAGTATCCTGTCCTACAGAGCAGAATCAGTGGACACATATATAAATATGACGTATCAAGGAAGACAACACAGCTTTTGTTACATTATATCAAGTATAGCAGATCTGTAATTCTTTGGTGATGTTAACATATATGTGGACAGGGAGAACTCATGTTTAAGGGTTACTGGGATTTCCAGGAGCAAAGAGTTCCCTAGACAAAGCTTCATTTGGGGGGGTGGGAAAAAAGGCACCTTTATGTAGTAAGAAGCAAGAGGAATGGATCAAAAATGGCTAAATGATGGGAAACAGAAGTAAAACAGAAATAAAAGGTCAGTTTTCATAGAAAAGGGAGATCACAAGAGGAGTCTGCAGGGACCTGTGCTGTGACTTGTGCTGCTTAATGTATTCATAAATGATCTGGAAAAAGAGGGTGAGCAGTGAGATATCACAGATTGCTAATGATATTAAGCTATTCAGGTAAAGGAAAGTTAGAGGACAAACTGTGATGCAGTTAAAGGGCTGACTGTGAAGAACTGAAGAAATACCTTATGAGACTGAGTGACTGAATAATAAAATGGCAGATAAATTCTCATGTAGTTTTGTAAAGTAGTGCATATGGGAAAAAATATGTATATACAGTGATGATGGGCTGTAAGCTGGTTTTCCACTTACAAGTGAAATCTTTGTGTTCTGATGAATATTTCTATGAAAATATCAGCACAATGTTCCCTTTTACTCAGAAAACCAAATCAAATATTTGGAATTATTAAGAGTGGAACAGAGAACAAAACAGAGGACATTGTAATACATCCACCCCAGTATCAATCCATAGTTCTCTGTATATTGAGTAGTATGTACAGTTCTTCACACCTTGAAAAGGGCATAATAGAAGTGGAAATTATTCAGAAAAGGTTTCACAAGGATAGCCAAAGAAACACAATAGTTCTTTATGAGGTATACCTATGGTGACTGAGGGGAGATACGACAGAGGTCTACAAAATCACCAGTGGCAGAGAAAAGATGAAGTTGGAGACACTGTTACTGTCTTTTTCCAATATGAGTACTAAGAATATTAATGAAGCTGGGAGGAAGCATGTTCAAAACAAAAAGATGGGTTCTCTACATGATTTTAAGTTGTGGAAAGCTTTGCTGAAAGGTACTGTAAGATGCTGCAAGATGCTAAAGGTTTGGGAGATAAACCCAGCCAAACAGATTAACAGAAGAAAAGTCCATTAAATATAAGGGCAGTTAAATAAGAAAACATCACCCACTGTCCACACTGCAGAAGCCTCCAAACCACAAAGTACTGGACACTGGGAGTGCTTGGGGGCAACATGCTTACCTTGTTCGTAAGCTCTTCCATGGGCATCCTCTGTTGGCTGCTGCTGGAAACCAGATACCAAACAGGATGAGTTTTCAGTTCCCAATATAGCTGTTCTTCATGCAAATCCTATAGAAAAGAGAAGATTAAGAGGCCACGAGGTTTACCATTATGACATGATTCAGAGTCATGAAAGGTTAGGAGAAAGACCGATGACTTCAGGAAGAAAAAATCTTAATCCATATAGCTGGAAAATAGTGTCAAAACCAGTTAAGCAGTGAAATAGGTCACCCGTGTGTAAATACCTAATACCAGCCCTCTGCAGGGAAGGCATGCTGGTGTCTGGGGGTTCTGCTGGTGATCACTGGGACAGCTGCTAGCTACAAAGGCATACCACTGAACAGAGGGAGAGAAATAACGTAGAAAGCAAGAAAAGAAAGAACACATGGTAGAAGAAATCCTTCTCCTCAGAATCCTTCTCCAAAAAGAAATGGAAAATCTCCATGAACTGTCCAAAACATTTTGGTGTTTCAGGTGGCCACTTCCATTGCGAGAAACAGAAAAGACAAGCGTGGAAACATGGGAGGTAGTAATGCAGGAGGGAGTATGACCTTCAGAGGAGAGGAAGAAAATGTAATTTCCTCCCTTTGTGTTTGTATACTCAGAACTTCTCTCCTTTTAAATGTATGGTAGAACATGGCATAATACTTCAATGCAGCCTGAACTAGAACCTTTTTATTCATTTGCATAAAGGTAACCTGAAAACAGGCTGTATCAAAGATGCTTATCTTACCCGAGCTGTATACACATTCACCAGATTATAATGCTTGCTGGATTGAACTGTATTTGCTAAGGTTGTAGTTGAGTATCCTTTCTAATCTCCCTTCTTCATAATTTAAAAAATCCTTTTGCACTGGGGCTTTGCATGCTTTGTTTCAACTGAAGAGTTATTGGGAAACTTAAGGAAAATAATTTATTTTATAGCATGAAGGAAAATACATTTTGTGTTAGTCGCCAGTTAACATGTCACACAATCATAATGCAAAAGATGAAATTTGGCTTGTGGGGCCATTAAGGAAAACAATCTAAGTCTGAAGAAAATCAAATCATTATTTTAATGCTGCAAATATATGAACTGAAATATCTATATTTATGCAGTAAAAGACACTATTCATTCTATGTGATATACAGCTAAATTTGTCTATAGTGCTATATGAATATCAAGGTGCTGTAGTACCAATTACTCTCGTCACAAAGTTACCTTACACCCTTAGTAATGGCCTTAAAGGATTATTTGGTTCTAACTACTCATAAACTGGTCTACTGCCATTGACATTTCTGCTGCGAGTGCTGTGCCATTTTGGAGGTGGTAGGCCCAGGCCCCCATGTCTCTCCTGTCCCAGTACGGGACTGGGAAGGTGACGGTATTTAGAAGATTAAGCAGCTAGGAAGGGCTGATGGCTCTATCAGTACTATGTAAGCTCTAGAACTTAAGTGTGCTCTGTGTACCACAGGTATGTAAAATCTGTGTCAGACAACAAACCTTGACACTTGACTAGGGATATGATTAATTTATGAATAGCTTAATTTTATTTAAAGAAATATGTATATTCTTCCTATAACTGTAAAATGAAATATGTAAAATAAGATGTACTTCGGGAGTCATATCAAAACTGTTGGCTCTGAAGAAGCAGTGACTTAACACCTCTCAGAACTAACTGTGGCAAAGTCACTGACAGAATTTCGTGGTACAACTGGAAGCTGTTGCAGAAAGCCCAGTTTTCTGTAGTTTATGATACTCTGTTGGGAAAAAGAAAAACAAATGCTTGGAAAACTTCCCTAATTCAGAAGCAACTTTTTAAAAGTTTTTTTTTTTGCTTCTGTGGAACACATACAGCGACACTTGTCTGTTGCCTGTAAAAAAATTGTATATTGTTTTCTCTTTGGCTAAGAAGTAGATGACACTTAGGGCCCTCTGGGGTTTGGGTAAAAATTAATGACACTGAGTTGGGATATTTACCGTAGTTTATTATAAGTGATGTCACTGCCCTGAAAAGCAACATGAAAAAGACAACGAAAGGTTCTTTCTTGTGAAAATGTAAGCTAGAAATATTTTTGCTGCTGTTTTCAGCTTTTTAAACTTGCATTTGGTTGGCAGTTGCTTATAACTTTCCCAAACCGAAATATTACCCTTTCCAAAATAACCCCAACTTCTCCCTATTCCTTCCCCTTTAAAAAAATTTTAAAATGCGGAAAAGAAAAAATCAGCCTGAAGCAACAGCCAGGACAGAAAACTTCTTCCAAGTAGTTAAAGCTTGGCAAACCTATAAACAATGGAAAACAAACAAACAAACAAATGAACAAGGATGTTTGCCTCAGCCTGAATGTTCTGGACACACACAATCCCCTGCCCAAACCACCCCAAAAACCAAAAAAACAAGGCCAGGAAGGTTTCAGCTCAGAATGAAGTTAGTAGGAAATACATTACTTTAAATTTCTGTAAACCCCTTAGACTTTTAACTGAAAACTCAGTCCTCTGGAACCAGGCTTTAATAATCAATATAGGTGCTGCCCTGTTGTCAGAGAGAGTTTTTATTCCTTTCAGATTTACCCCAAATCCCATATTATGAGTGCTCAAGGCTCTGATCACCATGCACGCAAGTGCAGTGTGGCCAAGACAGCCAATGTATTCCACGTGTGTAGAATATAGCCCTGCATCACACATACAAGAGAGTCTGGTCTCAGTGACTACATGCCTTGTACATAAATTGATAATATTCAGGGTCAGGCTTATTGAACACTGGCTTTGGGACCTTTTGAAACTGGGACTTGGTTCTTGCCCCAGGGCTTAAGAAGACAACCCTTCTTCTTATCCTCCCCAAGCAAAATCATGAATGTCTGAGGAATCACAGTTGCCCATATGCAGAAGGAACTTGGCTAAACTCCCCAGCATTCCTGCTTCTCCAAATAATACAGCGGTGGGCTAACTGAGCTTGCTTGTTCCAGCATTTGGTGGCACCTGAGTTGGGGCATTTGCACCTACAGCGGGGAGAATGTCTCTTCTGTCTCTTCAGCATCGCTGCTGATGAGGTGCAGCAGAACCAAACATCTCACCGAATGTGAGAGGACACAAGGAACAGGGTTACCGTGGGGGAGGGGATAGGTACAAATCGAGGAAAGATGATCTCTGGGATGTAGATGACAAGGTCAGTTGGTACAGACAGGAGTTTCAGCCTCAGCAAAAGAAGTGTCTGTAAGATTTGCCTTGGGCCTCAGGCTTCTTTTGATAAACACTGCTCTTGCTGTCCTTTCTTGGGTTAGTACTATCAGCCCTTGCTTTACATCTTAAATATGTCACATGATGTTTTGTAGTATTAGGACTCTGCCTAATTTAGTAAGAAGTGAGTAACTTAGCACAACTCAGATATGCCATCTTACATCATCCAGTTCAGCATTTGATCAGGGTAGCTGGCTTTTCAATGTATTGGGGAGGTATGTGCTCTGTTCAGTGGCCACTGGCATTAACCTAGTAATTAAGAGTAGTATTTAGAGTAGTTAAGTACCAGGAAGAAAGAGTTGGTAATTGTAAAACTGAAGAGCTAAGTAACAGTGTGTTCTGTACTCTACTTCACATAGGAAAGAAACCTGTACACTCTGTCCATTCCAGATGTAAAGTACCTGTGTAAATTTGAGCATTGGTTTTTTATTAGTCTCCTATGCGTATAATTGGCATTACATGATTAGTATTTTATTACATGAATATAGTCTAATTCTTCAGAAAACAGATTAATTCAGACTTCCAGGCGTCAAAGAGGGGACGTACATTCAATACTGATGCACCTAGAATAAACTTAACAAGATAGAGTAGGTATGTTACATGAATTTTTTTATATACTTCTAGTACTGCCAACGCACGTTGGCTACAACAAAGATAGGGTTGTGTTAAAAAAACACAGCTTAAAAGTTACCATGTTTGGAATTTTCTCTGATGTGAGTGGGGTTTTGACACGAGTGTTCACAATTTAGTTTTTAGGCACTTTGAATTTTCTAGATGCTTTTCATTTAGCTTTGTTATAATTTTCAACTGGAAGTCTTCAAAATGATGTTCTGCCGGAAATTTGGCTACAGTAGTCTAGTTTCACCTCAATACCTGAGGTAATATTTTTTAAAACTCCTCTGTCAGTACATACAAAATTCAGTTGAGGCTTATTGTGAAAAGACCTGCTACATCATACTGGTTGGAAGGGTGAAAAAAAACAGGTTTGAAGTAATTTTTCAGCTTTTGTTTTTCATAACTGGGTTTTATATACCAAGAGATAAACTTTATGTGCTGTGAGCAAACTGTTATGTGCTCTGCTTATAAACTCGATGATGTGTGCACTCATAAGCATGATAATCTGTGCATTCATAAACTTGATGGGCCCTACACATAAAAATATTAGCTATCTGGAGTTATGTTAATTTTATTCTCCAGAAGGGAACGAATTTATGGGCAATGCACTTAACAGAGAACAGAGAAGTGGTTTTGTGCAACCACTGGCATAGTGAGTTTCATGCGCAGCTGCTGCTGAATGAAATCTTTCACATCCCTACAGACTTGCTACCTTTACCGAGTCCATTCTACAATTTTAAATATGGCAGATTCCTTGTGAATGACAGATTTCTTGTGAAGCAGTCTGAAATACTATTTATGAAATACCACCAATGCAAATGCACAAGACCCAGCAACAAACTAAACAGCAGCAGAAGTCCTGCACTTACGCGAACAATACACCTCATCTTCAATTATGCTACCAGGGCTTGCCAGTATTCCATCATCCCCAATGTAACCCATTTTTTTCCATATATCATATGACTGTATACACCTCCCACAATTAGCACTGGTGCAGAAAAAGGTGAGCTGAAGGAGGTCTATACTATATACACACACATATCTGAGGTAGCATGATTGCCAGTTGGTGTGGATAAAGTCAAATGTAGTTCAAAATGCTTGGCTTCTTGAAAGCCGAACCACCACCATTTAAGAGCCAAAATGCAGTTTTAGACGTTTACATTTAAACTAGATCTAAGACTTTATTCAGAAATGCACCCAAATGTACTGACACTGGTAACACTTGACCACAAGTTTAGGCAATCTGTAGTTACAGCTTTGTCGGTGTGTAAACGTATCCTAAACAAATTGGTGTGACTGCAGGAGTTTCAGAGAGGTGTAGCGCACTAGTGTAATAGCTGTGTATCTTGTGTTGCCATAGATTTCCTCAATCTACAAAGCCTGGAACTGACCTTAATAAAACAACACATGACGATTCACACTCCCGCAGGGGGAAAACCACTAATAAAGAACAGTCCAAGTATCTATTCTGTAATACTTATAGGCCAGTTCTTGCCCAGCAAGTGTTGCCAAAACACAAGCATCTGGCCCAGCTCAGGATTTCCTGAACTGATTTGGAGGTGGTTCAAGTCATTTTTTGCTAAGGTCTTTTCACGAACATATCTGTGCTGAATAAATGAACAGACCCCCCTGACTGCAGCAGAGGAAGAAAAAGGATGCATTACACCAGATTCTCTTTGGGGGGCTGGAACCCTTGCAAGCTTTTGTCATTTCCTGGGACCTGAAAGCCATCGTTTCTCCAACCTTATTTTTTTCCTCATCCTGGCAGTTCAGCTGGCAGTTAGTTTAATATTAGAGTCCTAGCATAAGGGAATTTGGGGTGGAAGTCACTGACATTGATACTAGGAGATAGACAGCCCTGTATCCTCTTTAAAAAAATGGGGATGGAGAACTGTAAGGTCCATCAGAGTCAAGCCAGCCTAACTCATTGCAAAACCATCTGGTCACCTTCTGGACTCATCCCCCCCCCCCAATTATACCTCTAAAGGGAACTGAGGCCTGACTTAACTGTAGGGAGAGGGGGGCTGGCTGATGTGCTAGCACCAAATTGCTTGTATGATGTTATTATTCCCACACCGATTTCAGATTTGAGTCCACATGTGTGCTTTCCCCACAGGTGCTTGTGGCAATCTGCCCTCCCCAGACTGTTACAGACAGCCTGGGGAACCTACAGTGGGAATACTTAAGGGGTGTCCTCACACCAGCAGAAAAAAACCTGCCTGGCAGCCGACGCGCTATTTTAGTAGCTCCCTTCTGGCAGGACTACCCCTGTGGGACTTGACACCGCAGGCCTGGTCAGCCGTGCCGCTGGCACGCAGTAGTGATCACGATGAGGTGGGCAGGGGCATTCTCAGCATAAGGTCAGCACCAACCTTGCCAGTGCCCGGGAATAGCTCGCGAAGGTGAAATTGCAGGCCCCTAAAAAGTGTGCCCTACAAAAAAGGAGTGCTGGCCCACATAGTAATTAGCCTACATTAGTGATGCCACAGAATTTGCTCGAGGGCCACATGGTGTGGATAGCCAGGGAACTGAGACTGAAATACAGATTATAGGAAGGTAATGTACACACAGCTGTTTTGTTTTACACACATATTGGAAAGAAACAAACTCTTTTTATTCTGGTTCCATAAGCCTCAGTGGAGTGCCTCTTGACTAGATCCTTGGTCCATATCTTGTAATACTTTTTAAACTCCTAGTAATGATGGGCCACCTCAAGATTTGGCAGACCCGTCTTGGGCAGAGATCGCGAATAGGTTCAAGGGGGTTTTGTGAAAATTGGTGGCTGGGTTGAAGATTGATCCTGGTTAATTAGTTTACCGTTTCTCACTTTGTGAAAAGCTGAACTGTTGATGCTTCTGTTTGGTCGGCTAACTAGCCAAGCGGCACATGTGTAACCCCAAATAACACACAGTTCACAGTCCCCTTTGCTCAACAGGTAGTGCAGGGTCACATGCTGCAGCTTTGGGGTAGTTCTGTGTCTGAGGTACAAAGGGAATCTGGAAACCTGAAATAATATATTGGAGTGGGAGGAGATAGGGGATGTGGGAGGAAGGAGGGATAGACAACCAAGCGTTCTTGCTGTGACTGCTCAAAGAATGGTTTCATAGCATGGTGAAATGCTGTAAGTAGCAAGTTTAGAGAAATGTAATTTAATCACAGTTGTCACGATTTCTTTTTCTTAGCTAGCAGGAGGTTTTATGGTCATGTAGGCACCTAGCAGAACATACTTCTAAGAACTTTCTTGAACTGATTTGTGAAGTCAGGATACTGCAAGTGTCGTGTGTTGGAACTTCATAGATGACACTCCTCCAGACGGAGCACAAGAAGCTTTCTCCTGACAACAAGAACAAAGTTTTCATTTTAGCCAGCAAAGACGTACATTCTGCTGCACAGCTACAGAGTACAGAAATTGTATTTTGTATCACTGGATAAGCTTCAAAAGAAGCTGCCAGAGAAGGACCTATTTTTAACAGGATTGAGGGCAATTTTTGACTCTTCCAGAAATTCCTACAGGGAACCAAAAGCTTTATACTGAATAGGTGTAGGTAGATTCAACTTAACAATGTTACAATCAGCAGAACCAAATACAAATTTTTAAAGAGACATCAGTGAAACTTTATGATTAAATTAACAGAATGTCTTTTTCATCTTTCCAAACACAGGGAGAACAGATCCCTCTAGAAGTTGGAAACTGAGGATGTAGAGGAGTTCCTGGAAGGGAAATACTTGACATTGTAGCACTTGATTTGCAAAATTTGTAAAGAATCACAATTCTTCAGGACGCCTGATTTTAACAGAGAAGTGTTCTGCACTCCTACAAATATATTTATCGTGGAAAGTGATTTCAGGAGAACTTCCATGATACAACTTTAAACTATGCATTTCCCCTAAAATAAGTAACACAGCCTCTTTCCCAGAGGCTTCTTCCCAAAAAAACTCCACTGTTTTGGGGAAGGACTTTGAACTTGGAGTGAGGAACTTATCATACTTAGGAGTGTGATCTTCAACCTGCCTCTTTATAGAGAGAGAACACCAAGGAATAA
This sequence comes from Phalacrocorax aristotelis, assembly GCF_949628215.1. Lineage (NCBI taxonomy): Eukaryota > Metazoa > Chordata > Aves > Suliformes > Phalacrocoracidae > Phalacrocorax > Phalacrocorax aristotelis. The sequence goes on along the minus strand of NC_134276.1, from coordinate 100,965,653 downwards.
ATGACTGCCATTCAGGAGAGTATCAGAAAAAACTCAGGGAGTCGCATAATTTTTTTCATAGCAAGCCTCATCCAGCAGCAACAGCAGCAATTCCAGGACCTTCTGGTCCAGAGGCGTGCCAACCTACACAATATGCAGTGCTGGCTGTCAATCCAAACCCTGTACTATCAAAGCCTGGCTCTGATGATGACTCAAGAGCATATCTGTCTACATTCAAATAGGTTACCATGGCAACCTCTCTGGCCTAAAAAGAGATGGACCACATTAGTTACTTAGCAGCACCTTTTTGACAGGCGAAACACAAGCTGCTCACTCCAGATGATGGTTTGATTTAGAATTAAGTTTGCCTGAGAGCTGCTATGGCGTTCTCTGAAGTGTTAATGATGTAACCCAGACAGAAGAACTTCTTTTGGGACTTAACTTCAGATCGCGGCCTAGCACCAAAGGGATTGAGCTATATGGTAGCTTTGCCTGAGAAACACAAGTTAACAGAACTGTTGACATCAAAACCTTTTTTCTGTATTATGAAGAAATCCTTTGTGAAGATCATCTAAGCTGGGCCTGCTGGCCTAAGGCAGCCACTCTTGCAGAGGATGTGCAGGATACCAAGGATTATTTGAATTGCTACTGGCACAACAAATTTCTAGACTGAAACATCTATTCAAAGTACAAACATTAAGCCCTGGAAAGGTCAGAGTGCCCACGACTGGTGCGAAAGAAGCCTGGAGTTCAGACAGAAATGCAGACACTCCAAAGGAAAAACTGCTTGGCTACAAGGGCTTTTTAGGGTTTGGATCACAGAATGAAGACTTCCAGACTGTATGGGCCCCTCTGCACAATGTAGAAAGGATGAAAAGGGAAAAACTGGGGCATATTACCCATGGTCACACTCCACTATCAGGTGATGGTGTGGCTGAAACAACAAAACGAGTATCTGTAGTTTGAAGCAGGAGATGGAACTAAGCTGGTAAGATACCCAATGGCTTCCACAGACTTGGGAAGTACTTAGCCCCTTAATTAGGAAAACATCTTAATCCCCAAGATGGTAGAGAGAGCGTTACTGATGGAATGTGTGCTCAGAAGGTCACAAAAATGACTATTGACACAACTAAACTGCTTTAAGTCTACGACTGGCAGAATGCTGGGTTGAATAACTAAAAAGCTATTTGAAAACACTAGTAATGTGAGCAGACATTCCTACCTCAAGGGTTATGAAGTCCTGGTGATCTTTGACAGGACATGAGGAAAGTTCTGAAATTACCTTTTGCTTCCAACATCTGGGAACCCAGGTAAATAAACCTGGCACCATATGCAGACTTGTAGACTATGCCCATAATCGGAGGCCAACTAATGAACCAACAAGTAAATGCGCAGAACTGGCCACTGTGGATGTAACAAGTGCCACGTTTAGCACACCAATAGTCCATCCGCTTCAGTACTGTCTCTTGTACAGTGGCTTTCACTGCCAGAAATTTTAAAGAAAACAATTATAAACCAAGCAGACCTAATGAGTAATTCCTTTTTAATCTTCACTGGGTGGAGGACTCAAAAGATGAAAGTAATGTTAAGTAATTTCCAGCTTTCCCCTCTGATTTATTGATCTCTTTAATCTATTTCTATGGTAAACAGAAAGAGGAACACAAATACTTATTTGTTTATTACTTTATATTCATCTGCCATGCCATGTGCTATTATTCTTCACTTAGATGACAAAGCCTGTGTTTTCCCCCCCCCATGTATACGTGCTCTTAATGAATGGACATTTAAGAGAATACTGTTGTACAAGGGAAGAACTATACAGGTTATTCATTATCAAGATAATATTAACAAGACAAAATATATAGTTGTTTGTGCTGGAAAATAAAATTTTAAAAAGGCCATCACCTTTAAAGGACATTTTATCTCAGCCCAAGTTGCCACGTACCATAAGCTTGGTTATAGCCAGCAAAATAGAAGTAGAGGACTACTAAGCAAGCGCACAACTCATGAAAACTAATACTTCTAAGCGTTAGCAAAAAAAAACCTCCAAAAAACCCCCAAACTCCCAAAAGTTACATGCTGTAACATACTCTAATAAACAGTGTGACAACTTTCTGAGAACTTTGTAGTTACCTACGTTGCACAACAAGGAAGTTATTCTGCCACTGCGCATCACTGTTCACACAGAATGGCAGAGAGATGTTAGCAAGGCTCACAAAATCCTCATAGGGACGGACCCCGCCATCCCTAAGAGAAAAGCTGCCCTTCCTTACTGATGAATTTTAGATTGGATATCAGGAAAAATTTCTTTACTGAGAGTGGTCAGGCATTGGCACTGGCTGCCCAGAGAGGTGGTGGAGTCACTATCCCTGGAGGTGTTCAAAAACCATGTAGATGTTGCACTTCAGGGCATGGTTTAGGAGGCATGGTGGTGTTGGGCTGATGGTTGGACTTGATGATCTTAGGTTAGAAGCTTAATGATTCTATGATTCGGGCAGAGCATACGCAAGGCAGCCGATGCTTTTCTGTATGTTCTGGATTTCCTGTACAATAGACCATGCATGCGGGTAGCCTAGGCCAAAATATGACGATACTAATTTGGGAGTCCCTGGCTAGAAGCAGGCAAACCTGTGTGCCTTTGTCACATGTAGATCACACGAGTTGGCTTTCCTCATCCTGGGGTAAGGCCGTGTTCTGGTCATACTTGAAGGCAAAGAGAGAAGTGTCAAAAGCAGCTCAGAGTGACACCTCAGTCTTTCTGGGGCTGAGGGGAATGAGAAATGACTGCTTAAATCACAGTGCTCCCAGACACCCACTATGGCTTTAAGGTGCAATTTCATGGGTGATTTAATCTAACCTAACACCGTGCTGTTACTCAGTGGGGTGGCCCCACAATTCCCCCACTACGCGTTCCTGCTGTCTCCTGTGCATCAGTATTTCTCCTAGCCACACAGAGAACTTTTTATTTTGGATGGGTGTTTCGGTTAGTTTGACCGTGCTAGCATTCTGGCTGATGTAGAAAAACGAGGCAGAGGGACTGCGTGGCTGAAGGTGGAGAGGCTCTGGGCTGCTCTCTTCAGCTGCAACATTATAGCTCGGTTGAACTGCGTGCAATACTGCTTTTGTAAAGCCATGCTTAGATTATCTGGGGAACCTCTGACTTTTGCTGTTGCTGCACCTGTCGCCCTCCCCTCAGCTGCTTTTTTCCACCTTTTAAGCCGAGATAAAAAATATTAAACTAGGAAGAAAAGCAAATGGAACAAGTGTTAATAATACGTCCTAATTTCTTCAAGGAGGCTGGTTGTGAACTAAAATGACTAAAATATTACATGTTAGAATTAAAGTATTAGATAAAGGCCCTACTCTACTTTTTGATCGTTGCGGGCATTCCAGAAAAAAAAAGATATTAAAAAAATCCCTGTCACAGATTTAGGCTCGCTGCACTGGTGCCACAACCCCACTCCGAATTATGGGTGGAAGGGAGCCTTCCCTCAGCGCCCCGAGGCTCCCTCCACTGAGCACACCCACGCCACGCCTGCCAGCCGAGGCAACTCCTGGGTGGATTTTGTTTTCTCTTTTTGGGGGAATACATTTATTTTTAGAAAGGAGATGAGGAGGACCCCTGCCCGCCCGAGTCTCCCGAGCACACCGCACCGCCCCCCCCGCGTGGGCGGGCGGCTTTCAACAACCCCCTAGCCCTCCGAGGGCCTCCCCGCACGGCGCGCACCGCGGGAAGGCCGGCCTGCTAGGCCCGGCCTGTCCCGGGGCTGCCGGCGGGCCCCGCTCCCCCCGCCCTGTCCCGCCGCCGCGGTGCCGGCGCCCCCTCTCGGTCGGGGAAGCGCCGCCGTGGGTCCGCGGGGAGGTGGTGAAGGCGGGCCGTTCTCTCCCGGGCGCCCACCCTGCGGCCGGGGCAGCCGCTCCCCCCCTCCACCCCCCCGCGCCGTTACCGGCCGGGCGCGCCGCCGCCGTCACCTCCACCTCCACCTCCTCCCCCTCCCCCTCCCCCTCCCCCTCGCCATCCCGGCCGGCAGCGGCGCGACCTCGCGGGTATCGTCACACCCTGGAGGGCGGGGGGGGAACGGGGGACAGCGGTTGCCTGGGCGACCAGGGCCCGCCCTTCACCCCTCGCTCTCGTCCCCGCCCTCTCCACGTCAGCGTCGTCTCCCGCCCGGCCGGGGTGGGGCAGCCGGACCACCTGATTGACAGTTGCCATGGAAACAGGCTCGCCCCGTCGCCATTTTGTCAGTTGGCTTTTTTTTTTTAAAAAAAACCCTCTTCCCGCCCGAATCGCGTTTTTTTTTTTTTTTAACCCCCCCCCCCCCCCTTCCCACCTCCGCCCCGAAAGGTGCGATCGCCCAAGAAAACGAAAGAACACCCTCAAAAAAAAAAAAAAGGAAAAAACCCAAAAAAACACGATTGTCCCCCGAGGGTCCGGCGGGGACACGCGAGAAGTTCGTCCCGCGCGGGCGGGCGCGGACAAGCCCGAGGCAGCGGCGGCGGCGGCAACAGCAGTGGTGCGGTGCGCGATCGGTGCGGCGAGCGGGGCAGCGCGGCGCCCTGGCGAAGCCGGTTCGCGAGGGAGGGGGAAGGAGGAGCGGTCGGGGAGGGAGGGAGGGAGGGAGGGGGAGGAGGTAGGGGCTGGCAGGCGGGGGAGGGAGGGAGGGAGCAAGGAGTTCCCGGGGGCTCGGTACGGCGCTGCGCTTCCCCCCCCACCCCCTCCTCCTCCTCCCCCCGCCCGCCCGCCGCTGTCCCCGCGCTGCCTGCCCGGGGCTCAGGCCGCCGCCGCCGCCGCGCCGAGGTGAGGCCGGGCCCTGCCGTTGCCGTCGCCGCCGCCGGGCGCTGCGCAGGTTTGGAACGCGCGCCATTTTGTGAGCGATAGAAAATCCAGCCCGGCCAGGAAGCGCCGCGGATCCGCCCGCCGGGCCGGGCCGGGCCCCCCCCAGCCCCAACCTCCTCTTCGCCGCCCAGAGAGGAAGGCGCGCAGCTGCCGGACCCCGCGGCCGGTGTGCCCCCCGCGCCCCCAGCGGCACCGGCACCGCCGCCAGCCGTGCGGGCCCGAGCGCGGCGGGGCGGCCGGACTGCGGAGCGCACAAGAGGGAGGCGCTGCCGCGCCGGGGCCCCTGGCCGAGGCCGGGGGAAGCGCTCGCTCCTCGGCCCTGCCCGCTCCCGCCCGCCCGCGGGAAAAAAAAGAGGCCTCAACCGGGAGAAGCCGGGCCGGAGCGCGGGGCCCACCACCCCCCACACGGGTAAGTGAGACGCCTCAGCCGGTGGCGGGGAGCTGCGCAGCGGGACGAGCTGGTGCCACCTCCCGGCCCGGCGCGGTCGAGGGGGGCGCAGCGCAGGGGGCAGCTCCGCTGCCATCTTAGAGAGAGGGAGGAGGTGGGGAGAGAGCGCCGGAGCCCGCCGAGCCCGGGGCCGGAGCTGGCAGGGCCGGGACCCGTACCGGGCTTTGGAGCTGGCCTTCTTCCCCGCCCTCCCTACCGCCGCCCCCTTCTGGGGCAGGCCGGGCATGGCCGGGGGGCAGCGGCCTCTGCGGCCCTTTTCCCCTCGGCGTCCGGGAGCGGGCTTGGGCTGTCGCTGGCGGGCTGGGAAGCAGAGCGGCGAAAAGGGCCGCGGCGATGGAGGGTGAGAGAGAGAGAGAGAGAGGGAGGGAGGGAGGGAGGGAGGAAGGAGAGCTCGCCCGGATCCTCTCGCTCTTATGCGCAACGCCCTGCGGTGGGCGGGTGCGAGGTCTCGGCCCGGCCTGGAAGCGGGGAGAGCGAGGCGAGGAGGGCGTCAGGAGTTGAGCCATCAGCTGGGCGAGCAGGCACCTGTTGTGGCGGAGGCTGTAGGTGCCCCAGCCCGCGCCCCGGCGGGGGGCTTGTGTGGTAGGTGGTGGGGGAGAAGTGGGAGGCCGATGTAGAAGGACTACCTGTGTGAGGTGACTGTTATCTGGGCGGGGGGTGGGGTGGGGAAGAGGAGGGAGAAGCGGTCGGGAATAGGCGCGGGGACACACAGGCACTTCTGTGTTTTAATAGCTGGCTGCAGTCTTTTAGGAATTTAGCTTTGTGTCGCTGAAGAAATTGGTAGATCTCATCAGATACATAGGGTGCTCCTTCTTCTCTGGAATGGCGTTCCTGCCCGCCGCCACAAAATCAGAAAACGCAATTAAAAGTACTGTAATTTGAAATTTCGAAATCGGTGCATTTTTGAATCTCAGTCAGCTTTGAAGTTTTCAGTTTAGTCTGTCCAAAGACTATGCAGGGGTTCTTTGATCATGTGTCTAGACTGCTGCTGTTACTTAGTTTTCCTATTACTCCACAGTCATTGGGGGAAATAAACATTCATTGTTCTTCAAAATTAACAAAGACAGAATATCTGACTACAAAATAAATCAACAAGCATGTTTTTGACAACCTGCTGTTTTAATCCAAATGAGAGTGTGCTGTTAACTTTCGCCAGTGGGTATATATAGTCGCGCTTACATGGATACAGTATCATAGGAGGGGTCTGGATAAGTAGAAGTTAACTTGTTTTAATATCATTTTGGTATTCCCTTCTCTTTTCCTTAAGAAAAGGACAGTAAAGCTGAAGAATGCATCAATGATGTATGGTGATAAATGAGCAAACATTTTGTTTGTAGTAGTATTTATCTATCTGCTCGTAACCAATCAGAACTTATCTCGTTGGAATAGTCTGTAGCCCTAAAAAGTTGTGGTAAACTTGTTTCTCTTTTTCTCCTCACACCCCTCCCCCCAGCCTCTGTAGGTTGGATATTTTTGGAAAATTAATTATACTTTATAGAATTAGAATAATAACACTGAAGATAACTCTTGAGTATGAGCTTGTATTTGTTAACTATTACCTATATATATTTGGTGAACTTGGTGTGTGTGTATAAATATAGAATACTTTTGTAGGCTACGCTTCATGTTTTTGGCTTATATGAATTATTTAGAACTAGAGTGTTTTTACTTGCAGTCTGAAGTAGAATGTGTGTGATGTGTTAAATTTACATTTTCTGCTGTAAATTAAAAATTCTGTCAAAGTCTATGAGCTTATCAAATTTAATTCATGGTTTTTGAATATTCTTTGAGTAAAGCAAGTGTATCTTGTTCAAAATTTAATAAAGAGCACAGTCTTCTTAAATCAAGAAAAGAGGGCGATTCCTTCTGTTAAATGATTGTGTTCGCATTTCCATGTGACAATAGTTTAATATTGTTTCCAGGCAAATAGGTAAGAAAGACAGTTTGTTACATAAGCAGCAATGTTACAATTCCTGAATCAATACTTGGGTGGATTTAGAACTTGTCATTGGAATCCCCTCCCCCACATTGGACAGTGACGGAGACGCCGCAACAAGGATAATTTTACCTAATAGCAGCCAAGAGTTCTCTATTTCGGTGTCAATTTATGGGTAGTATTCTCTTACTTGTGTAAAATAATGAGGTAGTCATCAGGAATTTATCAGTTTTTAAAGTACATGGGTTTTGCGTAGACTGGGAATTAACACGTGAATACCATAAATGACTTGTAACAACCTGGTTGATAGTTTACACAAAGTAGAAAAACTTGACTGGTGTCTAGTAAAAACTGTGTGCCTTGGCTAAGCTTTTAAAGTTGCATTTAGGTAGGACATACTTGTGAACATGTATACCACATTTTAAAAATCTTAATTCTGATAAGGTCTTGCACAGAAACATGTGCCTGGGCTAACTGTTATTAGGCTTTGCCTTAATGGACTTACTGTGAGATTTTTATTTTAGTTCAAATGAGTTAGTCAACACCTTAACCTAAAAGGGATTTTTTCACTTTATGTTATGCTAACATGTTTGAAACTGTACCACCTGGTCATATGGTAGTACATGAAAAGAATACTTAATAACACACATGAAAATCTTTACCTTCAGTAGCATTGCACAGTTTCATCTGAACTGAAATGGGTGGTGATTTGAAGACTAAAATGTACTCTTACCAGAGAAGCAATTTGGTTGCTATAATTAGATTCTCTTTTCAGCATTCCTCTTAAAACCTCTTTATTTCAGGTGTTTTTAACCCTGACTGTGGGACTGTAGGTTGAAAATTGTTGTTGCGGCATATGTTTTGAGTAAGAATTGAAGACCGGTATATGTTTAGTCTTTCTATGGTAATTTTTAATGCCACTTGGAGAACTCTTCTCCAAAGTGAAGTAAAACCTTTCTGATATCTCTGTTTTATGGGAGCACAGGAGACTTGTATAACTTCTGAAATCCTTTTGTAAATAGATCTGTTGTTGTAGAATAGGATTATTCACAGAGAACTGCTGCTTTTTGTCTTTATAACTGAGTACAATAGATTATTTGTTAAGTTTACAGTTTCATCTCTCTCTTTCAGTAAGAGTTTGGTAAGAAACGTCTCTTTTAATTTCTGTGATAACTTTTTTGCTAGTCAAACTTTGAGACTTGATATGTTTATGCAGTGAGACTTCTTTTTTGCTCTAGGACTATTTGAGACAATACAAAAAAACCTTTCTCAGCAAACATGCCTTTCTTGTAAGCTTACGGTGGCAGGGGGCGAAAGTTAAACAAGACATCCTGAGAAGGGGAGTACTCTCCTTTTCCTTCCCCACCACCATGGGTTCTTCAAGAGGAGAGTTATGGGAACTGTAGTCTACTGATGGTTTAAAAAGACTGGAGAAACTTTTGATAGTTAGAGACATTTGTTACTCCCAGAAAGACTTATTGTATACGTACAGTTATCTAGTACTCTCTCTTTGAGGTGACACAATATACCAATAGAATTGCAGTGACCTAATCATTAGTTGTGTGTAACAATTAATGTAACCATTTGTAGTTCATATCCATTGGTTATCTTTTTCCCCTCACGTGGAAGGAAGGTAAAATTCAGAGTTCAATTCTGTTTTATTCAAGCATGACTGAAAAAATAACTCATCTGCTTTTGCTAGTACAAATGTATTTCATTGCTTTAGAATAGGTTTCTAGTTCATACTTAACTCCAGTTTTATTTGGAGTTTAGCTCCATTTCCCATAATATTCGTATGTATGAGTCTTGTCCAGTATCTGTGGGTGCTTAATTATGACTTACTTGTCTGAGAGCACAGATCAAAAAGCAAGCTCCTCTTTGACTGGAAGGCATTAGTGATGAGGCAGACTTAAGGTCACGCTGTCTCCATAGGGTTTCCTTTCCCCTCTCTCACTTCCCCCACTTTTTCTTTAACTTCCCCTCCCCAGTCTCTGAAGGATAGGTGTGTTTTTCCACAGTTGAAAAGGGCAGAGATGGGGTCACTCAATATGAAAGGTACTGATGTTACTGTATCCTCATTCATTCCAAATCTCCTGCCCATACAATTTACAGGGAGAGTGGCCACTGAAGGGCTAGGGAAATGTGGAAGGTAGTTCCCAGTCTGCTCTGCTTATGTCTGTACAGTGTGAATACTCTGGAACCTCTGAAGTCTAGATTGTAGCTATTTCATTTACCCTGTATGAAGACATAATCAGTTTAATTTCAGCCTTGAATAGAGCGTTTCTTAAAAGCAGAGAAAATGTAATTAAAATAACATAAGCTAGCCCTTATTTGTAAACATACTCCTTGCAGTTTCCAGGGTCTTAGTAGCACTAAATACCTGAAAGTGAAACTGAGTAAATGAAAGTGAAATTAACTCCATTAAGTGTCAGTTTTGTTCCAGCTGTGAGAAACCAAGCTTTCAATTTGTGTTACATAAAGTTCCAAACCCTTCTATTTTTATTTTTTTTCTCCAGAGGCAAATAAAAATAGACTGTGTTTTAAGACAGTTATAGTTAATAATATATTAATACATCTATCTGTTGAAAAGTTTCATCTTTCTTTTTAATAACTGTTTGGATGGTGAAAGAAGGGAGGAATGGAAACGTACAAATTGATTTCTGATGGCAGAGTTATTACTCCAAAATATAATTGAAATAATTTAGATTGAATTTTGATGAGTTACTGAAAAAACCCGAACTGGTAGAATGACTAGTTGGCACAATCATACTTAAATACATTTTAGTGATTAAATTGAACTTGCCAATGAAACTTTTAAATCCTAGTATCCCAAAAACTTATTGTTCCTTGTTTTTTGGCTTCCCGGCTTCAAATGTAGGTAGCTAATGTTTTTGTTCATTCAAAATCATATTTACCTGTATGTGCTCAAATCTTAATTTGTGTTCCTGTGAACTATGTAAATTGCTAATAACTTTTCATTTACTTTGCCAGTGGACCTGTCGCTGAGAAGCTAATCGGAGCATAGCGTATCCACTTCCTTTGTAGAGGAAATAGTTTTGTATCCATGCTATCTGTTTACTGTTTAAATAGAAGGAAGGTGTAGAAAGAGGAAAAAGTACTGTCAGGTAGGGAAGTTAATGTGTTAGTACTTACTCAATTCTGTTTTTTCCTGAACACAATGAATTTCCTTACACTGACCTCTGTTTGATCTGTAAGTTGTAAATACAGCATTTTCCCTGCTTGTAAATATATAACCATACATATTCCTAGTTTTAAATACAGTTTTAACAGGACTTATACATGTAGGCTATGTGTTTGATTACAGACGAATCAATTTCTAATATACTTTTTCAAAATCCAATTGATACTGGAAGCTCAGTAACTTTCCTGGATCATGTCTTATTCTAGCGTCTTTGTTGTTATTCTTTCCAACTAGTGGATAAGTAGGCATTAATTTAATGGTATGCCAAAAATTGTAAGTTTGTGTTTGAAATATATTGATGTCAACATTACAAGAAGTGATTGTTGCATGAAGGTCTTGGCAGTTTCCCTTTCTGTAGAAGTTACTCATAAATACTACAAATACTGGGTCATAGTTGTAGAATAACACAGTTGATTGTACATTTTTCACCACAATCAGATGTTCATAAACTTAGAATTCTGTGTTCTTGTATTTAGGGTGACTTCCCTGTCAATGTCATAGTGTCCCTTCAGAAGTTGAGGTTGTTATGGCAGGCTCTATGCAGGAAAATGAGCATTACTGCAAACGCTGAACGTGTACATAATTGCATATATCTGTCTACGTCTTCCCACTGAAATCAGATTTTTGCTAAAGTTCTACATACGCTAAGGCTACCAACTTATGCTACACTTTTCCCCCCAAATGAGAAGCGCTAGTAGGTGCAGTTCTGGGGAGAGGTCAATTAACTATGCAGTTACTATAGCTTAATTTTGAATGACCCTTTTATCTCCTCAAACTTTTCCTGATGGTTTACTATTTTTAATACATGCTGTGTTTTACAAGCTTAGTTTCTAAGTGAATTAATGTCTTCTGTGAACTAAGTCTACTAGAGGCAGCATCATAAATGATTCATTTGTGTTGAAGGCTGAGTGGAAAGAGTATATACGATACCATCTTATGAACTACAGTTGAAGGTTGTATTATAAGAGCATAGTTAAAAATTGTTTGGTTTTGCATTGTTGTACTGCTTAGAGACCTTAGCTGGGATGTGATTTCCATTTTGTTTTGTACTGTACAAGACGAAGTAAATATTATTTCTTCCTCCATTTAATCAGGATTTCATGACTTTGGGATGCATACCCATCCATTCCTAATGTTCTCCTATGTATCATTTTTGTTACGGTGTTGCGTAAATGCATATGTGTTTGTAATTTGGCTTTTCTTCTGGTAAATAAAAAAGGGTTGTGAGTTATTGTAATTTGATAGTCTGTTGTACAAAAGCTTAATGATAGAAGGCCTAAAAGCTAATAATCTGGAGGTGTGAATGGAAATCATTAATGATATCTGATGTGGTCCTTACAAGAGGGTTTATCTCCTGTCTTTGTAGGATTTGTCTAGGGATATTTTCACCTGTGTATTTTACACAGCATGCATTCATTCCCTTTCTCTGCACTACTGCTGCTTTAAAAAAAAAAAAATATTAATTTTAATCATTGTATGTTAAAGCGAAGTTCTGTTTGCATAAAACAGAACATTCTGAGATCTGTGGTTTGAGGTGAGGCAGAAGCTCACGGTACATTTTTAGCAAGCATACTGTGGCCCAGAATCCAATTTTTAAGTTGTGTTAGTCATTATGTATATTCTGAAACCTATGCTCCCAAATTGACAGTGCCGGTTTATTTATGTGTTTGAGGAAACAGTTATGCATTATATTCCATGTGTTGTAAGCACAGTCTTTCTCTTCTATGAGTACCTTTGTAGATTTGCATTCGACTTCGTTAGTTATTTCCATAAAAATTCCCAAACTAAGTCAAGCACTCAAACACTGACAAAAATGGGAAAATTATCCCTTGCTTTTGGTGGTCTGAACTGTCTTCTATCATGCAGTAAATATATTTTTTTTATTCTTTTTTTAACTTTTTTTTTAGTTACAAGTTGTTAATAATTGCACTGTCCACACCTTGCACTTAGTCTCAGATTTGTGACTTTCTCACAGGCTTGTGCCCGGATGTAACATTTTAGTACCTGAATCTAACAAACACTAACACATTCTTCTAGCATCTTGTGGATAAGAAATGTTTTTCAGTGATTAGGATCTAATGTACAGAAACCCCTCAGCACCAAACCTAGAAATGTTTACGTTATGTTGCTTATTGACAGCCTAACCTAAGGCACCGAGTTGCTGTTTCTGGGGTGGGGAGAAGGGTTCCAGAGATTTGAGGCATTTTGTACAGCACTTAACTTCATGTTGCTTTCCATATGCAAAGCAGTTTTTGCCTTGCTAACAGGAGATAAATACATGTTACTAGGCTGCTTTTTAGCAGGGGGAATGAAAGCAAAAAAGGTAAAGTGACTTGCCCAAAGTTACATAGTGATGCGATGGGTGGAGCTGAGGTTAAGGGTTTAGGCGTCTTATGTCTTAATAGCAGATGCTATGTATTTGCAGTTGCGTTTGACTTGGGTTTATATTCTGAGTGCTTTGTAGCTCAGAGGAGCAGTCTCTTAAGGTTGGAGAGTGACTCAGCATATCCAGATAGAGGTATTTCAGTAAATAGTGTCATTTATGGTATAGCTGGCATTTACTGTGTAGCTTTGTTTTCCACATGCAGTCTTCCTGATGTATGTGATAAGTGTCTGTTCAATGAATAAAATAGCATTTGGCTGTGTGAGTAAAGATTGTGTTGCAAAATATGTAAAAGAGACAGAATTGTGTATCAGGCCTGCCTTAAACATTTCTTAACTTAGTCTGTGATTTTATGACATTTACAAAATTTTTTTTTGGCATGGAAGGAGAAAGAGGCATATATGGTATTTGCCTAGTTTGTATGATTGAAACATCTCCATCTTATTAGTACAGAAGCTCCCACCTCTCCTCCCTGATCTGGCAGGGCTGAGTTCTCAGTCCTATGGGTCAATCCCTTGAGATTGAACAGTTCAGGGAACAATGGGTTACCTGTGCAAGCATGTACTGGGTGTTTAAACCACACTTTTGTATGCTTGGGTTTGGTTGGGTTTCATGAGAGAAAATTGGCTAAATGTCTTAGATATGACTCTTCTACAATAATAATCTGTGTTCTAGTTTCAGCTGATCAAACCTGTCACAGAGTCTTGAGACGTTGCTCGGTAGTAGTGGCAGTGAAGGGAAGCAAACTGACAGAAGCTGAAGAGTAAAGATTGAAGCTATTGGTCTCCTGCTACTATACCATCTTAAATTTGGGGGAAATTTGAGGAGATTTCATTGTCTCTTTTTCATCCAGATCAATTCCATCTTTTAGCATGAGATAAGACTGTAGGCTGGTACATAATTTCAGTCCTGAGAAAATGCTGAAGGGTAGCACAGCAAAGAACAGTATATTCGGAGAAAAACACAAGCAACATTGATTTTTCTCCCCCCCCCCTCCTTCTACTGTAAACCATTTTCTCCTTCTGCTCATCCAAATCCGTATATGTTTTCCTGGGTCTAGTGAAAATTACCTTGCTCTCCCCAAAACTACCTATGCCAAATTTGAAGTAATTGATAAAGAAGAAGCAAAAAGATGTAAAGCAACAACTCTCTGTTTTTGTATCTCACCTACGAGGGGTGTGGGACATGCGCAGTATTTTATCTGGTGACGTATGTTTGTTTTACAGTGTAAGTATTAGCAAACCGATGTGAAGTTCATGCTGCAAGGTGGAGAGCCACTGAAGCACTTAGAGGGAAATTGTTGAAAGAGTCATTCTAAGGCAAAGTGTGCAACAAGGAGTTCTTTGAAGGCAGTTACAGTTTAAGCAGCTTCCCTTCTCTCCGGATTCTGGCTGCTTGTTCCCACCTGCTTTGTGTTGGCACAGCTGTTTGTAAGACCAACCAGTGAATCAGAGTTGGAAACTGAGTTGGCTGAAATGTATAATTTTATATATATAACATTTGGGTGTGTGTGGGGGTGGAGAATCAGGTTACTTTTCAGTCAGATCGGTTCCCAGACCCAGTACACTGTGCTGCTGCTCAGACATTTGACAAGATAATGGAATGGGTTGTGTGGGTGGACAGGAACAGGGTGCCTAGAAGAGGCAGGGGTTGGTTAACTGGCTCTGATAGCACTGTTACTTAATGGAGAACATCATTCTGAGGAATTTTTGCCACCCCTCCTGTAGTAAATCACTCGCCTGTCAGTCTCTGTCTCCCCGCCCCACCCTTGCCTCTCTGACTTTTGCTTGTTATCTCAAACTTCCATGCTTATTCCCTCTCTAATGTTCCTGCTCTGATGCTGTTCTGCTCATGTGCACTCTTAACTCACGCTACCACAGCCTTACAAGTTCTCTCTCCAACTGTCCTGCTTGCTCTCTACCTCTCCTGCTTACCCTTGTGCTCATTTCACTTGTGCTCTTCCTCTAGTTCTTCCTTACTCTTGCTTGCTCTTTTTTTACAGTTTTCTAACTTCTGCTCATGTCCTTTTCCTCCCATGTCCTTTCCAGTGCTCAGTGTCTCAAGCGCCTTTTTTTGTCACTTGCTCAGTCTCTTGCTTGCTCAGTGTTTTCTCCTGCTTGTTCTTTCTCGCTTGTTCTCACTTTCTCCTCCGCCCGTATGAATAGTGCTTTTGAGGGGCATAAAATATCCATGTTTTAAAGATTAAAACCTCTTAAGAAACCCAAAGTTTTTAATTTTCTGGGTGTTTTTTCCCCAAACGTTACCACAAAACAATACAATATATAGATTCCTTCTCAATCTAATGCACTTCTGAAATTTTTACTTCAGTTCTGTATTGCCTTAAGATAAATATGAACACAAAGTATGTAGTGTTCCTGTTTAGACGAACTGAAAGATGAATTGAAGTTTCTAAAGTTAATGTTCTAATAAAAGGTATTTTTCAGCTGTCTTTATAAGATGTGAGCATAGCTTATTGATACCAGAAGCTAAATTGCAGAGTAAAGATGCATAGTTTTCTTGTTTCTGCTATACAAAGAAGACATGAAAAAATGTTTCTCTTGATAGCCTGGTTTTAACCTAACCACCAGCTGGACTGGTTATGTTAAAAAACCAACCAACCAACCAACCAACTCTTTTGGAAATTCTGTGATTGCTTGTCTGCTGATATAAGTGACCCGAGTTGCTGGGATTATGCTGTTGTTTCACTTCCATGTATTCAGATACCTACTATTTTTGTTCCAGTTATTTGAATTTTGTTGATAACTACCTGTTAGTGGGGAAAGTAGAAAGGGTTGCTGATTCCTTAATATCTGAATTCATCCATATTTAATAATCCAAAGTGACTCCAAATAAAAATGTGGAAGATTGGACAAAACACTTGCTCTTTATAGCAGGAAAAAAAGCAATGGAATTTTTCTGCCCATCTCCTTTGCTTCTCTAAGCCTTTGGGTGGACTGACGAGGGCAGGAGCCCCTTAAGTACCTTGCAAGGCATGCTTC
The DNA here is from genome assembly GCF_949628215.1 of Phalacrocorax aristotelis. Classification (NCBI taxonomy): domain Eukaryota; kingdom Metazoa; phylum Chordata; class Aves; order Suliformes; family Phalacrocoracidae; genus Phalacrocorax; species Phalacrocorax aristotelis. The sequence goes on along the minus strand of NC_134276.1, from coordinate 100,949,869 downwards.
CTCCATGCAAAATGTCATGGATGACATACTTTTGCATTCTTATATGAGAGCGCACTTAAACATTCCACTCCTGAGGTTGCAGTTTTCTGTTTCGTTAGGCCAGCTGCTCTAGGTCAGGTTATCAAGCAGCCTGCCATCAGGATGTACATGCTAATAGGATAAACACTATTCTGAATTACAATAGTTGTCTTTAGAAATGTTCAGTTGTTCCTTCTTAGTTAGTAAATAAAAGTATTATTCATAAATGCTCTATCTCTTCAGTGACTTGTGTCTTTTTTTTTTTTAATCCCATCCACCTTCTCTCTGCTTTGAGTCTTGTTCCAGTCTACTTTTCAGTAAACTTTGTTCATCATGCTTGTTTTATGCATGTTTTTTTTCATGGCCAAAGACTTTTGGCTTGTGATAAACAACATGGCATTGTTCAGTTTCTGGAAGTAGTTGAGGTTTCTTAGTCAAATAATGGCTTAGCTACTTTGATATTTAGTGCCTGTCTTTCCCCCCTCCCATTCCCTTCTTCAGCAATCCATTACACTTTTCATAAAGCCTTGTTTCTCTTTTTCACTAACTTGCTTTGGGTTGACTACTTTGCATTTCAGAACTTCCCACTTCGGCTGTCCCTGCTGCCCTTCAGGATGGCATCCATCTCCTTGACCCCTTCAGGAAAGGGAGGAAGACTGCTCAGTGTTTTCAGGCAGTGTCTGGGGCAGATGTAGTCTGTACAGGTTAGCATGTCTCATGGTGCCCCTGTGTTTAGGAGAGAGTGTCTCCATGCTTTCTAGTAATTCCTGTAAAACCAGTATGAAACTAACTTGAAATATTTTGAATAAAAATCTCTCTGAGCAAGAAAGGGAGAGTAGGCCTTGGCTGCTAGATCCATGTGGAGATCCATCTTTCCTCAGATAGGTTCAATGTAGTGCCACTGAACTCCATAGGGATCTCTTTCTCTTAAGCTCTGAAGCTGTTAAGTCTCCTTCATGTTGAGTCCAACTAAAGTCTCAAATTAGCAGTGTGGAGTTCTGGCTTATTTCCAAAGGCGTTGCTTTCTTGTGGCTTTTTTTTTTTTCCTTTAAGTGTTAGGAAGAGGGAAGATCCAGTTTTGAAGCCATTAAATGTGGCTTTGCTTCAGACTTCGGTTGGAAAGGAAGATGTCAGTGTAGTATATAATATTACGAATTGGGACAGAGTTCTCTGCTGTGACCGTCTTGATGACTAAATTGTCATGTTCAATGTTTCCGTTTGCCTTACACTGGAAACTGGTCGTATGAAGGGCTAGAAAGATGAGTCTGTTACACTGCAGTTGGTTCATTTGGTGCACCTGGTATGAGCTCTGAATCTTGCTTTTCTAATCCCTTTTGCTATACCCCTGTGATTTTGTATGTTGCTCTGCTGTTTCCGATGTGTCTGGAAAAATTGTGTTCTTCCTAAGGATACCTCTGTTGGCATCGTCCACAGAGTGTGTCAGATCACACTGATGACTTTCTTGTTGAGCTCTTTCACAAAATGGGAAAAGAGTAGGTCTATATCAAAAGGTAACTTTTTACAGCAATTTTTCTTAAAAAGCACAGTACATCATTGCATGAAATATACTAGTTCAGAAAAAAAATTCAGAAAATTAAAGAAAAAAATCTGCTGGAAAAGTGGCTTTGTTTTGGAGTCTTTCCATGTAGTGAGCTATTCTTGGTAGTCTGCAAGGACTTCAGTGGGACACTAAAGATTTTCTTGCCTTTTTGTTTCCTGGATACCTCGGAGGTGGTGATCTTGAGTACTGTTTGGAGGTCTGTAAGGTCAGGATTTTAAAGCTTTTTCTTTTTTTTTTTTAATTTGTCCTCATTTCCTTCCTGCAACCTGCCTTATTAAAATCATTTCAGGAACTTTTATCAGGAAAAAAATGCTACGGGAAACCAAACTCCTCTGGTCAGAACCCTTGCAACTTCTGATGCTGGCAGAGATACTATTAAATAATCAGAAAGTTGTATAGTCTTAGCATGTCTTGGAATTACTGAAATGGATAATTTTGTCAAAGGTTTAGTGCAATGTCTGCTTCTTGAACAAATGACATAACTCAGAGAGCATTAGATTGATCAGTTTTTACCCAGTATTCAGATGTTGGAACTGAAGTTCCTGTGAACTGTACCAAAGGTTCAACTTTTTGTATTTGGCCTCATAAAATTCTAGTTAGACAAAATTTATCTGAAAGGCATCTGTTAGAGGGAATTTTCCTGGGCTTTTATCTCGGTGAGTCTTTTAGACTTTTGTCTTACGACTGCCATCAGAGAATATTTTGAAAAATGAAATCTGCACATCTCCATAGTGACTGTACTCAAAAATGGATTCAAAACAACTTTAGCCCAAGTTGACAGACTAAGCTTGAACTACACATTTGGGGCCATAATATAACACAGTTATTTAAAAAAAAATTGTCCTGAGTTCTTTAAAAACTTTAGTACATTAAAAAAAAAGACATTTATTCAAATAATTTGGCATTGTCTCTGTGAGTGAGAAAGCCAGTAAGCAATCCTGAAAAAAGTTGGTTTTCTTTTGGGTCGATCAGTGCTAGAGCAGTGAGGATTGGGAAGGGAAGGAACGTGGGCAGATCAGTGCTCCCCCTGCCTTCATTTTTTTTTTTTTGGTTTTGTGGCAGCAAATGATTAGATTGGCTTAGCAATCATGTGCTACTTCGTCCTTAGCCTTAACCTTCTTTTTCTGTTGTCTGAGTGAAAGCAAAGTCTCACATTTGTTGTGGGCTAAAGCGGGTGTGTGTGTAGATAGGTATGTCTGTGGCTAGTTACTGAGTATAAGTTGATAAAAGGTAACTTGTTGTAAACATGATTGAATTTGAACTCTTAGCTGTCAAATTTGGATTGAGTTACTTTATGGCAGGGTATCTGCAACCTCTTGTTAGATTCATAAAACCTTTTCCACAGCAGAAAGTCCTTGTCTTCTATATTGATAAGCAGGAAATAATACTGTTTTAATGGTGCTTGGTAATCCTTTCCACTTGATGGAAGAATGTCATGGTTTCCTGGTCTTTGAAGGCTTTTAAATTATTAGATCTTTTTGTGGGGTATTCCATACATTGATGAAGGCTTGATGATGAATTACTGGATGAAATTCTGAAAAAGTTATGTAGAAGGTCATATTAGATTATGATGAGTATATTTTGGGCCTAATGGTGTGGTTTTTATCCCATCCCTCCCCCCCCCCCCCCCCCCCTTAACTTAGAGCAGAAAAGACAATAATTTTATTTGGCAGAACTAGTGTTCTGGAGTCTCCATTGAGCTACCTGTAACCATATTTTGTAGAGATGTGGAGCTGCCATGAATGTTTGATGAAATCTCTGTTCAAGGTGATAATAAATATACCTCAATAAAGCTCTTCCGGGTTGATGTGTACCCACTGTCGGTACTGGTTGTTCTCCCTCTGTGTGCATGCATCCACATGCATATATGGCTTGAATGGGGTGCTTGAATTCTTCAAATACCATAATACCATTCAAAACTCAGCAGACTTTTGCAGCCTATTACCTCTGCAGTAGTACCTTGATATGTCTTGGGATATACCAAAATTTGCTTTAACGTTATGCTTAATGGCAGGGACGGAGGCTAACAAGATAATAAAACAAGACCTGAATTTTAAATCTGAAAAAGAAGGTATTTTGGCTTCATCACTAGACTATATGAAAATATACTGAAGTTTGTTAATTTATCTCCTCCTTCAATGAGTGTTTTCTAGGTCAGTGGTTCCTTAACCAGGGAATAAGGCCATGGTGAATGAACTACAGATGGAACTTAAAACCATGTTGAATTATGTTAAAAAATACTGTGTTAGGATGATCCGTATTTTGTTAAAAGTTTTTGGAGCTGACAGTGATCTGTATTCTGAGAAATGTTAGGGCTTTAGTTCCAGAGTGAATGATATGAGGAAAATGTGGAATCTATTTATTCATGTATTTACTACATTGAAGGAACAAAGAAGGGGAAAACCCATTTGTGCATTTTTTTGTTGATCTACTTTGGGGATTTTTCCTTAGCATAGTTCTGGAGTGCCTTGTGATATTATATGCATTGGAGATTACCTCATGAGCTTAATACAAGAGTTGCAGTAGCTTCCTCCTTCAAAGATGATTTACGAGACAGAGAGGAATTAAGCTAGAGCTGCAGATGGACCTGTAGCTGTCATTGCAACCCTACCTCTTTGGTGCCTGGATGTTGCAAGGGGATATGATATGGCTGTTTGACAGCAGCCTAAACTGGATCACAAGAGTCTGTCTCTGTCCACTTTCTCTTGATTAAGCATACTTGCAGGTTCTCTTTGTTGGCATTTTTGCTTTACTTTTCAATGTTGGGCCAGCTTAAGAAGCTAAGCACAAAATCCTAATGATGTAAGAAAAGGTAAAAACTTTACTGCCAATTTAGCTACCTAAACTCTTTCATCACGAGGTGCAAGAGTGCCAGGAGGATGAGCCTCATCTGTGACTTGCTATTTTCTTACAAGGAGTAACCCTGAGTTTGGTCAGATTGTGAAAGCATACGCTTGGAGGGAAGTTACTTATATGGCGTAAACTGAGCTAGCATCTTTTTTTGGTTCTAGCTTTCAGTTTTTCTTACCATTTGCTGAGCCAGTTCAGTTGGCTAAAGTGGCAGGCAATGAACCTGACAAAGATGTGAACAGTTTCTAGTTGGGTTGTTGAGTTGATTTTTTTTTTTTTTTTTTTTTTAAAACCATATATTCAGTGTGAACACTGAGGCTTTCCAAGAAAGTGGGCACAACTGCGCACCTGAGAGTTGGGAAAGACTGCTACTCTTCCTGGCAGTTTAGTGTGTTCCTCAGAGAGAATCCGAACTCATGTCATTCAGTTCCAGTGATCACCTTGCTTTTCAGATGTTCTTGGCAGCTGCCCTTGAGTCCCACGTAATCTGTACTGTTGTACAAAAAAGAACCCGAGAATCATGGGACAGAGGGAGAGAAAAGGAAAAATTACTCTCCAATCCAGTGATTAGTGTGCTTACCTTAGGGGAAGAGGAAAAAGAAACTTTCTGGAGCTTAATCAGTGCTTATGCATTTTAAAGGAAATGGCTCCTGGATAATATTTTATTTTCTCAGTGGAAAGATATTATGTGAATTATGGAAATATAGCACAACCACTAAGTTAGGAATGATATGCAAATGAGGTGGAGAGAGTGGGGGAGAATATAGATGGAACATAAAATATTTTGTGTCAGTGGGGTTATATTCTACTCCCTCTTCGGTTTTCTGTCAAGGAGCTTTAACACTGATTTTTTTAAATAGTGAAATTATGTTCATTTTCTGAAGCACTTAATCTGATAAATTGTGTGTCTTTGCATTTGTTGATTCATATGTTCAAACACAAATACTCTGATATTTTTTGAAATGCATTTGAGTGTATGTAGTGAGTGCAATTTATAAGAAATAGATCGTATCGTGCTTATGCTAGAGGTGCCTTGAATTCTGAAAACAGTGTACTTCCTTAGCTCCTCTAAATTCGGATCTCCTAAGATAATAGAAGTAATGTTCCCTATGTGATTACTGCAGTAATCCAAAATAGAATTATTTTTGCTTTAGAGTTCAGATTTCTCTCCTACTGTTACATTGGACAACCTGAGCCTGAATTAGGACTTAAAACATATTGCTGAAGTCTCTGTATATACTTAGGCTGAGATACTGAGAGCTGAATGGTAAGGATGATGGATTTTACTGTGGTGAAAAGTCTTTTTTTGTTCATTTTGCTTTCCAACATCAGAGAAGCTTGTAGTTGGCATGCCTGATTAAATTTATTTCTTCAAATTTATTTATATAGACTGTTATGACAGACACAAGTTATATATAGAAAAGCCTTGTAAACATTTCACTTGTGTTCTTGAAATAGAGGTGGGATCTATTACTATCGATATCAAACCAGATGTTAACTGTGGTCTTCAATATAAAGGAAACACTGTAGCTAGGTTGCTCTTTACTTCTCTTGTACCATATTCTTAGCCTATACAGCAAACCTTATTGTAGCTAAGCTAGTTTGAGCTCTCTACTTTTGCCTTTCTGTGGACAAACATGGTCTGTTTAGATAGGGGGCTTTTTAGACGACGATCACTGTTTTACTGTGTCACACAACACCTAATGCAACAAGGTCTCCCTCCATGAGCAGAATGCCTTGTTTGTTACCCCAACCCAGTCCCAGAGTGTGGCTGCCTCACTTCCAGTATCAGTAAGTATTTGGACTCATGTCCCTGACCTAGGAACTGTCCGTTTCAAAGGTCCAGAACATCAAAGACTGTACAAAAATGCAAATAAAGTTCTCTGTGATCAAGTAGTGTTATGCAGACTATAAATGTGTTAGCTGTATGCACATGCTAAAAAGAACAAGTTCTTATTTACTGTGTAGATTTTTAAGCCAAAAGTCAGACTCAGGCTCTGGAGCTGTGCACAGTCAGCAGAAAACTGATCAAAAAAGGTGAATATTTTACATCATCCTAAATTACAGCACTGACTCAGCGAGACTGGGGCAGGTGCCAGACATGGTGCAAGAGATGGGCCTGCACTGAGTGGTTAAGGGCAAGGAGGGGTGTGGGTGGGAACACAGCAGCCAAATCTAAATCAGCTTTGGCTTTTGCAGAACTGCACCCTGAGAATTCTTGTTTTAATGAAATAACTCAGTTTATTCACCATCAATTTTGAATGTATCTGGTTGTCATGGAGCCTGAACTTGACCACTGTCAATTTTCAAAGCTATTGAACTTCATATGAACTGCTATTTGAGAGCATGTTGAACAAGATTTTTAAACATGGTGTTTCTGTACTGACATGTCTGGCGAAAGCTGGAGCTTGCTTTTTGGTTTCCAAGTTAAAAAGAGCTGGAAGAGCAGTTGTGGTATATGTAGTTTTGGAAATAAGGGATTCTTCCTCTTTTTCTTGAAACAACTTTTAACTCCTCTTTCCCATCTATGAGCTTAGGGTCCCAGTTACTTTGTCAGTATCCTAAAATCCTAGAAGTAATCTTGACATTCCCTTTAAGCACCTTTTAACATTGATCTAATTAAAAAGCAATTCTGAGTTCTGTAAGCAAACTTAAGTTGTGGTTGTGTCCCCATTTACTACACTTGCATGGCTGTTCCATTTTCCATTTTATTATTAATGCTTGGGATATGTAGAAAAAGAGTAAGAATGTGCTGGGGCTTTGAGTTGTGCAAACAGAGAAAAGGGATATCCTTCCACTTTTTGAAGAGTGTGTTTAGAGTTACTTTTAGGAACAGCCATTTGTGAGCCAAAACTGCTTTGGTTGCTGCTGTCAACCCGCTAAATCAGTCTCTTCCCCTCACCTTTCTGGAGAGGCAGTGCATACCCTATTTCTGAGTTTGACTATTTTAATATAAATGTGAAGTTTATGAACTTGTCCTGCATAAAAATCATCACCTGGTGATAAGACAGACTGTGTCTTGTCTATTTCCCTGAGAGAAGAATAAAAAGGAGAAAGCTTAGGGCTGAGGCCATGCTCCATGCCAGGCTTCTTAAATAATTGTGCTCTAGATATAGTAATTTTAATATTTTTCTCCTAGTGAGTGGTGAGTTTACCAGCAGAATGATGTGGCTGAAGTCTTGTTGGAAAGACCTATGTTTTGGCTAGCTTATTGATTGATTTTTAAGGGCTAGAGATTCTGAGTTTTTAGAGAAGGTTTACATTGAGTTCTGCAGGATTTCTAGGATGATAAAAAGTATGTATTTGTAACTGAAGAAATGTCTTCATTTTACTGCTCCTTTTAGGTGCAGTGGCTCAGAAACATCTCTGAACAAGTGTCCCCAGAAAAACCCATCCAAGTGTGTGAAGTCTGATAGAAGCATTAAGGAAAATTCTGATGTTTGAGAACTAAATATTTTCATTTAGTTTCTTTGGATACAAAGTGGAAGTAGACAAGCCCCAGTTTTTCAGCCTGAAGTGAAGCCTAGGTGGTTAAATCTGATTTGTTGTGTTAAAGTGGAAAGGATATCAGCAGTACTTCTTTATTATCGCTTTCTGTATCAGAAATATACCAGCTTTGGTAAAAGGTATGGGGATTTATGGGGTGAAGTCTGTTTTAAGACGCAGGTATGTGGTTAACAAATGACCAGAGGGTACCTAGCTATGTGTGCACCTGTCCAGCCTAAATCTCCTGAATAATGAAAGGCAAAGGTAGATTGTGGCACCACAGTTGTCAGTTGGAGCTGTCATATGGGAATCAATTAAACAGCAGTTAGTCCATGGTGTGTTTGAAAGGTTAAAAAGTATTTCAGAAGGCACACAAACCAATGTATGGCTGAAACAAGCCGCTTACCCAAAGTCTTATAAATAAACACCATCTATTTACAGAGCTAGCCAGCAGTTTGCAGTTGTTTGTGGCTGGTTGTTCTTTTTTTTTAATTTTGTGAGACTATAGGTGTGCATATCTCCATGTATTATAATATTTTGGAAGCCTTAAAGACTAAAGGTACTACTGTATCAGTGCAACAAACATCTAGGTTGTTGTAAATGTACTTGAAATACGTAAAGTAATGTCGGAATTATCTGCTGCCAAAGTTGAAAAGGAGAAGTAGTCTTATTTCATTTAGGCATGTGATCTGCAGATCTAGCATCTGTAGCATCTGTAGCAGCTCTACAGATCATTTCCCAGGAATCTGTATAAGTATTTAAAGTATTTTTGTAATGGAGTTTGTTGTGGTCTGAGTAAGATTTTACATTCTCTCTGTTTTTGATCAATTCTGTTACAGTAATGTTTACTGAAATGTACTGATAATAACCTATGAGTTTATTAATTTCTGGTTCCTGTTACCAGTACATTGCAGCATGATATGGAATTTGTCATGCTTCAGGGCAGAATTAAAAGGGGAAAGAAAAAGCAAACAGTTAAAACAAAGAAACAGAAATGATGGCTAAACCCAGTAACATCTAAATTTGATAAGGATGGGGGTCACTTAGAAAACAGAAGTCTCTTGAATGTGTCATAAAATTTTCTTAAAAACCCTGGTAGCTGTGAAAATACTATACCTTTCAGATGTCATTTTATTTTCTTCCAGTTCTTGGAATTCTTTTTTTAATCGGTGTTGTAGCAAACTTTTGGACAGAAGCTGTTGTATTTGCCTGTTGAAAAATAAGATTTCCTGTTTTCATCAGTATTAAGGCATTGCAGTTAAAATAGTGTGTATTTGCAGAGAAGAACAACTGCCCTTACCTCCCTTACATATGTGTGTGTATATCTATACGTATGTGTAATGTGTGTCTGAGCTCTTGCAGTTTTTGAGAAGTAAAAGCATTTCAGTATGCATTGGTTGTCTGGAGAGCACTACAACTACTGTCCCACCTCCAGTCTAGGATTAAAAAGTTGAAGTAGCTGCATCTGAGTGCCCAGTCTTGACAGGTCTCTGAGAAGTAGAGTCTGTTTTGTAAATAAAGGGTGCAACAAAGAACAGAAGTAGTAGTTAGTGACCATTAAATTGTAAGAATAGTAAGCTCTAGTAGTATCAAGATTGTAGTAAAGACCTGTAAACAGAGTGATGTTTGGCCACTTTCTGTGGAGATTTTAGGCATTCCTTTAATTCTGTTTGCTTGCTTGCTTTATGGCTGAAAAAATGATGGAGAAGTAGGAAGTCTTGAGACTTTCTAGGTCTGAAGTTCTAAACCAATGAATGCAAATATATAGTGGCATATGTTTGGCTTTGCATTTTTAAAGTTCTTTTCCCAACCACAAGGAACAGAAACAGTTTTTGTAAATGAAATGATCAATCTTTTTGAGGACATCTATAGAAAAATCTCAGCTCTGAAAACCATTTCACAACTGTGGGAGTAAATTACTCTGGATAAACTAGTTTACAGCCTTCATGGATATTCTACTCTAAAATATGACTTTCTTTGCATGCTCCTGTTTAGCTCATGTTTAACATACTAACTAAAATGGCTCTATTTCTTAAAAAAAAAAAAGTATACGCAGTTGCTTATTAGATGTCACCTCTTAAGGAAGTCAGAGATAGGGTGTGTGTGTTAACATGAAAAATTAAATTCTCATATCTGCATTTTGTAAGATGACATAGAAATAATTCAAAAATACCTGGATTTCATAAATATCCTTCCCTTTCCTGGAATTCTGTTGACTTCATGCTTATGTAAATTTGAGGTGGAATTATTTTCAAGGGCCATGTAAATGGGACTCCGTAGTAATCGCATTTGTACTCAGTGAGGCCATTAAACAGTACAGAAGGAAATGCTTTTTTATAAGAGTTGTTTCATCTAACAGTAGCGAATATGTAGCTGATATTGCAGAGGATGGCCACCTCCTGCTGTAGCATCTCTCTGCAGTTTTTGGATGAAGGAGGGGAATGTAAATACAGGGGCGTGACTTTGCAGTTCCAAAACAGTTAAAACATAACTGTTTTGCCTGACACTATTAAGTGGGTGGAAAAAATGATCATTGCCCCTCTAATCTGTGCCTTATACGGTCAGTATACTGAACAATATTTTAAGTTTGTGCTTCTAAAATTAGTATTTTCAGTCAATGAGTAAGGAAAGAATCATATCCAAATTATCTAAAAAATCTGAAGTATTTGAACTTTTCTATTAGCATAAGTGTGGGTTTCCCCCCTACCTCCCAGTTATGTCAGTTTAATTCTTCCTAAACCCATAGCCTTTATTCTGGGGTTCACATGAGCTAATAAATATTTAAAAAACAAATCCCGACTTGTCTGACTGTATGGGTCAAGTATAAGTTTTACACTGTTCAGTTACTTCACTTACACAGAAAGCAGTATTTTTTTTTAGAAGCTATGTATTTCTTTTCAGGAAAAGGATAGGTTTAAAAGAAGCGTGTGTTATAAATCAGATATTTCAGAGATTCAGATGACGCTCTGAAGTCTTACAGAATTAATAGTGGTGTGACATCATTGCAGGTTTTCTATGATAAAATTACGTGCACTTCAGTGTTTAGTATTTTGACACTGATACTGGCCTAAGAAGCCCCTGTTTATTCCTGCTGCCAGGCTGCTGTGCATCTCTAGTGGACCAGATTAGAGAACTGATATGGGATAAAAAATAGTGGGGGGTTTTGTTGCGGTTGGTGGGGTGTGGTGTTTTTTTTTTTTTTTTTTTTTTTTTTTTCTTCTCCCCTGCTCCCTGTTTTTCCACCTGGGTCAGTTCCCCAGTTTGGTTTGCTGAGTGACCCTGTAAGAGTAGCACTTGTCTCAGCCCAGCAGGTAGTGGTGGAAAGGATACAGGCTGCTTAAGTGGTACTGCTGCTGAGAAAAAATTCTTGCTCAACTGCAACTGTAGTTCTGCCTTTGCCAGATTTGAATTTGGGTGAGAAACTCTGTGATCTCAGTAAAGCTGCTTGTACATGCTTTCACACTTTAAGGATGGGTTCTTGCATCACATGTTGTAAATCTGGCATAGGAGGGAAACTAGTCATTCACAGTATATCCTTTTTAGAGGAACTAGTGCTTTTTGGAACACAGAAAGTAATTTTAGAGTATACAAGAGAAATTGTTTAGATGCATTTGTTTCAAAGCATCTCACAAATATTGATCTAGAGACTAGCATAGTCTTCTGGTTGAGCAGTATGCATTTAAAACTCACTGGGAATACAAAGTATAATACAAGCTCATAGGATCAATGGTATGTTGGTGAAGTCTACTGTAAACTCAGTTTTGATAGTTGTTGTCTTTTCACCCTAACTTGAAAACCAGCCATGTACAAAAATGCCCTCTTCCCAAAGTTTGAGCATTCCCTTTCTTAAGTACGGGGTCAACTGACATATGAAGGTGACTGTGCTCATAGTTCTGTTGAATACGCAAACTAAACTGGAGAGAGGTGTATTATTTTTTTCTAATTGAATTATGAATTTTAAAACCTAAAGATAAGTCTTAATGTAGTTGCTGAATATTTAACTGAAAGCATTCAGCTAATAGGTTTTCCATAATACCAAAGCGCTTAAACATGGAGACGTGGATTTGTGACTTCTTTGGGAACATGCTAAATGTGATGCTGATCACAAATTACTCGTATTTTGCTTAGTACTCAGTATATTGGCTATCAGGTATAGAAACATGCAGGTGTCCATGAAAGTGGAGGGATATATTGGGTTTTCATGTGGAAAACATATCTGCTTTTGATATTATGTATGTGGTTTTGTGGTGAAGCTGAGATGTTTACTGAGTTCTGCTTTGTACATTGGATATACAAAGTAGTCTGGTTTCTTGTTTTTCTTCTCCCTTCTCCCTTTATCCCTTTCCTTTTCTTTTCTTTTTCTTTTCCCTTTTCTTTTCTTTTTCTTTTCCCTTTTCTTTTCTTTTTCTTTTCCCTTTTTCTTTTTCTTTTCCCTTTTTCTTTTTCTTTTCCCTTTTTCTTTTTCTTTTCCCTTTTTCTTTTCTTTTTCTTTTCCCTTTCCTTTCCTTTTCTTTTTCTTTTCCCTTTCCTTTCCTTTGAATTATTTCTCGTATATAACATCACATCTTTTGGTCCTAAGTGGAACAGAAGCAGTAAATAGGTGTGCACGCACGCACTTAGTTTTCAGATGTGTGTTAATTTGTACATCTAAACACAACAGGATTTTACTTAGTAACAAAAGACACTGTACGTGCTAGGTGCTGTAAGAACATAGATTTTGGAATTCCTCAGCTGTGTCTCTCAGAGAACTAGGCCTAGAAGTTGACAATTGCTAGCACCCTATAAGATGTATTTGTTTGTTTATTTATTTTAAATTCCAGTAGCATTGGTTGTATTTCACATTTTATTATGCAGTATTTTTAAATAATACATGAAATCTGCTGTATTTGGTGAATCTTTTGCCCCTTTGTCTTATGCCAAGCAACATCATTGGTTGTTTGTGTGTGGTTTCAAGAGTAGGCTGTTGAGATGCAGAATAACAACAGCTTAAGAAATTGCTATTGTATAGATTTATGTATGTCTAGATCCATTATATTCCAGTATGGTAATAATGTCAATTTAATGGTGTGTACCTCAGGATAGTTTCCCTCACAAATAAATAAATAATTACTTTTGCTTCTAAGTAAGTATTTATATTTTATGTTGCTAGCAACAGGCCTGCCTGCATTTACTGAAGGTCAGTGACCTGAATTATGTTCATCTCTGACAACAGTGTGTGTAGTCCTGAAATATGCAGACTTCTCTGATACTTAATGAGTATGACTTTAGAACTTACAAAATTACTTTTTCACAGAGGAAGAACTTCCAGAACTATGTTGTGATTAGTTAAAAATGTTCATGTTTTTACTGGAGGCATCATATTGAATCTTATAATACAGTGATACTGAATAAGGACGATAAATCTCTGTAAAAAGTGTTTTAATTAGTAAAATGTGAAAATTAAAACCCTCTCCAGCAGACTTCTTTTAGTTCAAGCTCTTGGGTATGCTATTGTTGATATTCTGAAAACTCTTATATAAATTTGTCATGGAAAGAATTCTTCATATATGCTTAAAATTAAAGCAAAATTGTACTGAAAATGTGGCCTTTCTTTAAAGGTGTTTATGTTAGTTGCCTTTAACACTTTGCAAGCTTGCATTGGATAGAATCTTTTAACTCTAGATCCTTTAAATTAATATCTGTTATGTAAACTAAGTATGCAACATACTATATGACTTACATTCTTAAGTTTATGAAATAATATAGTTTAAAAAAATATTAGCCTTACTGCTCTGCTGCATCTAGGTTCAGCTGAACTGGCTTCCTGCTCTGCTCATATATAATAAAAATGTCCACATCTGCAAAAACTCACAATCTGATTGATATCTGGGCAAACACAAAGAAGAGAAATGGGGAAGGATGGGGAAACTTCTTCAGAGAGATGTTGGTAATGGTTTTTGTACTTTAACTTTTAGGGTTTTAGGAGTTTGGTTGCTCTGAAACCAACCTTGATATACAGTGAACCTGTTGATGTAAGTTGGGTATTTAGTGTTTTGAAGGAAGGTGTGGATGGTCTTATAGAATACAGTGGAATAAAACATTAGTCCTTAAAGAGGCTAACAGGCAAACTAGGCTTACGGTGTAAGGAAAAGTTAGAGACACGTCAAAGCTTTGTCTTTCACAGTCACCATCTTTATAATATGGTGGAGTATAACCTGGGATAAAATGTGCTCAGCATCTTTGGCTTATTTAACTAAACATTTTGTAGTAAAGCTGAACTCTACACTTGAAATTATTCACGAATGTGGAGTGGCTTTGGATAGGTAATCCCATTATCTGTATTTTCAGGAGATCAGAGGAGCATTGTGTGGGTAGGAAAGATTAAGAGTAGAAAGCAACAGTAATTAAAATAGGAAATAAAAGCATGAAGTGAAGTTTTAGCATGGTAGATTCGTACACAGTTGATTTCTAAGAACTGCTCTCTCTTTGTTTAAATGAAAGACTTCAGCTTTTATTCTTCTGTTTGCCATATCACTTTCAATAATTTGCTTTTCAACACCTTTCTTGTCATCTCTTCCTCCCTCTACTCCTTTATTTCCAATAGGCTTCTGTTCTGTACCAGTAAGTAGATCAAACTGGGTTCTTGAATCCCAGTAAATGTTATTATTACTAAGGGGATTCTTAGTCATCTTAGTAATGATCTTACAGACTGTGCAATGAGTAGGATTTGTTCTTGCCTCCTCTTATTATCAATTTATTATCTAAACCAGGAAGCCTTTGTACAGGCTGTGTAAAAGGCCTTTTGGCTTTAAGAACTTGGCAATGCAGAGGCACAACAGAAGATACTCCGTTATTGAGTTTAATATGTTGCCCCTGCAGCTATTACATGCTATAAGGTTGTATCTATTTAAAAAGAAGTTTAAAATGTAACCCTTTTATGTTGTCCGTCTGTGATACTGTTACCATCACAGTAACTCACTGGCTTTGTTCTCTGCCAATGTTTTAAAATTACTTTTTATGTTGTGGGTCCCTTCTTAGAATACAGTGCTACAGTAGACATCTGCCTTTCCACTCTGGCTCTTAATTCCATGCTAGTTGTCCTGTTCTTCAGAATGCTGGCAATTATTGGAGAGTTGTAAGGAGGCTGAAGAAACACATTGGTTTGTGATGGATAAATTTTGTTGGTTAGCTGTGAAGTGTGTGGATATATTGATTCCCTGTTAATAAACTGTTACAGACTTTATAGTTACATCAGCAACTCTTCCTTATAGCCAGTAACTCTAATGTTGTGTTCTAAATTCTAAAATAATTCAGGTCTGTGTGTGTTCCTTCGCCAGTTTGGTTTCTCCTTTCTCATACCTTTGTGAATTATTTGCAAGATAAATACTTTTTCAGAGTTAGTATTGTAAGTGATCTTAAAATATTCTAGATTATTTTCCAATTAGCAAAAACCACAGCTTCCCATATGTTTGAAGTTGCTTTACTGCTTTTACAAAATTAGCTGTGTGATTTCAAGTTCTGTAGCTGTAACTTGGTAGTCTCTGTGTTTATTGGATAGTAAGTTCTTATCAACTGATTTCCTCTTTCTGTGGTTTGGAACAGAGTTGGCAGTCTGTTGCCCACTACAGTGCTGTACAATGTTGCTAGCATTGCAGTCAGTTTGATACAACATTAGGCTGTTCTAAAGTAATGGAGATGTGCTAATGTGCTGCTTTTGGAGCTTACCATACCCATTGTAGAACTGGCAGAAGACAATGTATGAACATGCTACAGTCTATTTTGGCTGAAAATGAGCTAGCTTTGCTCAAACCAGGTTTGTGGATAGTTTCGAACTAAGCTGGTTTAGTATTGAAATTGGCCTTGTACTGATGCAAATGAATGGTGACCGTTGCTGTATTTGAGCTACAAGGTGGTAAAGACAAGAGAGTGATGTCTTCAGTCCTTGCAGCTACTACTGGACAAGGCTTTCTATAATCTTAGTGCCCATAGATACTGTTTTTTTAATGGCACCATTTTAATGCTCCAGGACTTCTATTGTTTGTTTAAATCCAGGGGCTATTTAGTGTATTAAAAAAAAAAAGTTTGCTCTTCATTCCTTTTTCTTGTTCTTGAACACAAGTGACTGCCTCTGCTGAGTTTAGTGGGACTAAGCTCAGTGTAAGACAACGTGTCTACCTGTGTGATCTACACACCTACAATACCTACCAGACGGAATGTTTAATCCAAATTAAAGTGATTTAGGCATGAGAGCGCCTGGCTTGTAGGATCTTGTGTAGCCTTAGGCAGTAGTAGCCTCAGCCTTGCTAAGTTCATGGCTACTGTGGATGTGGCAGTGACGTTCTAGGTCTCTCTGGAACTTCGGTAGTCAAGAACTAAGGGTATTGATTCATGATGTGGGACGGCCAGTTTTTGTTTGCCCCCTCTAGCTTTTGGAGGCATGACAGCAAGAATTCACTTGCTCATAAAATAACAGTGGAACCACTGCAACATATAGTCCTACATGTATAACATACAAATTCTTCCTTGTCTTCCCACCACCCCCTTTCGTGTGCGTGTGTATCTGTGTGTGCATGTCAGGTTTCCATGGCACAAGGAAGAAGCCAGTGTGGTGGCAGAAAAGCTAGCTGGGCTTAGGGTATATGCAGTCCTTAAACAGTCACTGTTGAAGAAGAAACAGAGTGAACTGCAATATTTTCTGCTCATTTTGCAATATCTAAGTGCATTATAGGCTAGACACACTTTCTTGGAGTTACACGTATCAGGAGATGTTTAAATAGTAATCTAGACTCTACAATTTGAACTGCAAGGTAATTTGCAGAGGTTCTTAAAAATTCTCAGTAATTTGTAAGTGGTTTTGTTATTTTCATAGGTTGTAGAGTACCAATGATATTTTGTTGGAGAACAAGTGAAAAGCAAATACTTGAAAAATACTTGGACCAGGGGTTGGTTGGTTGTTGGGTACTGTATTTCGGGTGTGGTGTTTTGGGTTTTTTTTGGGGGGTGTGTGTGTTTTGTGTTTGTTTGGGTTTTCCCCCCCATAATCCTACTGTTCTTTTTAATTTTTGTTAGAGGTTTCTTCATAGAAACTCATGTCTTTATATTTCTTTGTCATGTAGAAAGTTATAATTTTACTTTTCTGAGCATATATTAAATTCGGTGTAAGGTGAACCTAATTCAATTTCATATGAGATCTGAAGAAAAAAAGGACTTGTACATTTATGGATTTATGTGCACTTATAGTTCTATAGTTTGCTGATTTGGTAAAATCCCACAGAATTTCAGTCATGTTTTATAAATATTGTCCTGAGTTTCTGTAGAAATCCACATATTTAAGGGCTTAGCAAAGATGGGTAACTACCAAGAATTTTACTTTTGCAGGTTTGAGAAGAGGGGTTTTTTTGGATGACCTTAATTTTCAGAACTGTTCTATGACCAGTTGAAGTTTAAGTTAATCCCTGAAATTCTGACACTTAGATAATTTTTTTTCTAACTGCAGATGACAGTGGGAGATAGTCTTCGGTCTGTCTCTGGTTCTGCTGTTGGAAACCTTCATTTTCTGTTGGAACTTCCTTGGTTTAGCTCTGTGATTATACCTGAGAGCTAGGGTTGAACTAAGCACTATGTGGATCTAGCAGAATGGAGATTTACATTTTTTAGGTATCTTATTAGTTTGTATTTACATTTACTTCTTTTTTTTCTTCATTTTACAGTGTTGTTTGCTGCTGGACTCCCCCTGTCCCCCACACCCCCGCAGGATGATATGAGACTTGAAAGAAGACGATGCATACAGGTGATCTTATTTTCAAGGGCTTTTAGAAGGGAAAATCTTTGATGTTCTCGATCTACTTTTTGTTTCTATTCCATTTCTGTACCCCCAAAATAATGTTATTCTGACCGTAGTAGAATATTTAAGAACCTGTGGAATTTTGAAATCTTTCTTTGCCATTTGAAAGCCTTTTGCAGCTGTCCAGGAAGAAAATGGTTCCCCTGAATGGACATATTGTTTCCAAAGTTTTACGCAAAAAAAAGGATTTGCTTTTAAAGATGCTAACTAAATGTACGTTTAGTCTTGTCCTGTTTGTTATAACCCCTTTTTTATGCCCCTAACTTGCTGACAGATTTATGTCACCTGCTTAGTGACACAATTTCAATCATTCATTAACTTTCTTTTAAAGAAATGTTATGGATCCATCTGAAAAAGTGTGTATCAAATTAATAGCTATGAGTTCATTATATCTTATCACATGCTTATGTCCAGTTACTATAAGATTTCTCAAGAATTGCAGATAGGAACTTTGCACACCTTTGCAAGTCACTAGCCATTCTTAATGGTTTAGGGAGTTCAATTTTTTGGTAATCAAAATACAGTAAGTGCCAAGTCTATTTGCAGATTAAATAGCTTATTTTTAGTGATGCTGTTTTGCTGGAAAGATGGTTGATATTTTGACATGAAAAATCATGATCAGCAGAAGTAGAATAAAATTTAGGTTGTATAGGAGGATTGGTGTAGTTCTTTTTACCCAAATGCCCTTATTTCAGCAAAGAACAATTCTGTGATTTATGTTTTGAGGCCTTTAACAGTGAAATACACATAAGATAGATCTTTCGTTTACTTGCTCAGCTTTAAAACCGATGAATCCTTGGGGGAAGAAAAAAAAAAAAGCTAAATACATTTTTGTGCATGCAGATCATCTCCTGATTGACAGTTTTCAGTTGCATCAGCTGTTCATGCATAAACAGCTTTAGAGGGTATATTTACATGGAGTATGTTGGATTAAGGCCAAGATGCTGTAAGTGGGTATTTCATTCTGTGAAAACTAAACATTCGTTCATTTCAGTTGAATGTTTGTAAGTTGTATGTTGATAGCGCAAGTAAAACCAGGTTGAAAGAATTCTAAAGTTAGGTGGGGCAAAGAAGAGGAGAAAGAAAAAATTTTCTGATGGGATATTTCATTTGTTTTAAATGTATAAATCTAGAGGAATAGCATTTAAAGTCTCAAAGTTTAATCTTTCAGTGTGCCATCAAATTTGTGGGGCTATGTCTAGCAGGCAGTCATTGCAATTGATAACACTGTAGAACGTTTGCTTGTTGCAGTATAGATTAAAATATAGTCCAACTTAAATATTGAGAAAATGGTTTGAAAGGTTTAAAAGTGTTCATCCCACAACTGAGAGATAATATTATGAAATAGTACCTTCATTATCTTACACTGTTAGAGAGAATTAAGTTTCATATTGCAATACATTAATCTGATTTAAAACTTAAGCACTTAGAGTTTTGTTCATGTTTTCTGATGACGGAGAGCTTAAAGAATAGAAATATGTACAAGATTTTGAATTTTAAGTAGTAATTCCATCTTCTGAAGCCCAAATTCTTTATTCAGAAGTCCCATGATAAATACAGAGTGAAAAACAGTGGTTCCTTGACAAAGACTTTCAGGCTTCTGATGTGTCAGTGTCACGTAAGTTGGAAGTTAGACAAGGAAGATTTATTTGCAGTTTTCTGTTTGTTAGGAGAGCCAATATTAGTATCCCGAGGTTTTGAGAATAAACACGGTTTACATGTCTTAAAATGAGAAAATGTACTGTAATTATTTTGTAATGCAGTAACAGCAAGAGTCATATGACGACTCTGCTGATACCTTTCTAAAGTTCAAAGTAGCTGGTGAGAGCTCAGGCCAGACATTGAAAGGTTTTGTGGTTATTGAGGATGATTCTTTTGCATTTTCAACAGGGCTTGGCTTCTGTGGGTGACTGATCTGGGTGACTGATCAGAGATGCCTGGTAATGTCTAAGCTACCTTCAGCTAAAGGGTGAAAGCTTCTATAGGGTAAAAAAATTCTTTGTTATAATGGGCATCACTTCATTTCACTGGAAACTGACCTACTCTAAAACCCTAAAATTAACCACAGCATAGCTGGGGGAAACAATCCTCTTGAGGAAGAGGATTTTTTTCACTTTTTCTCTCTTGGAATACTTGAATTTTAGATCACCACTTAAGCTGAAAACACAAAAAATGAGTTCAGGTCCACCGCTTTAAAAGAAAAAGTGAAAATATGAAGAAATGGTGATACTGAATCTGATTTTCCAATTTGACTAACGAGAAAAAATGAATTTGCAGCATGTCTGGCTTCTCTTTTTGCCCTGTTATTAGCACCTATGATACGTAGGACACATATAGAGAAGGCCCTTTAAGATACTGTTTGGAGGACTGAAAGATTTCCAATAACTGCTTTTTTGTCAATCTTGTTAACTAGTAGATTTTATAAGATCTGTACTGCCTTTCTGTGAAATGCTCTGCAAAAAGCAAAGCTGGAAGTTCAGCTCGCTATAGGAGAAGCTAGATTTATATTTCAGACATGTTTATGCATTACAAGTGCATGTTGTGATATAACAGAACTAATGCCTTAGAATGTGCTTTGTGATTAAAAAAAAAAAATTTTCAGGACATAAATTTTTTTTTTTTACTTCTTTGCACTTTGAAAGTCACTCTCTCCAGGACATTTTGTGAAAGGAAGGCACCGTAAGTGCCAATGCTATTACTGCTACTATGGTTTTAGTTATTATGCTGATAATTATACTGGAAATTGTTCACATTTTTGTGGTGTGGTAGAATCAAGTCTGGGATTGTGCTGTGTACTTCCAGGCAAGGATTCATCTTGCCTTTAAAAGTTCATGTTTTCTAAGTGGATTGCTACATCGTGTCCTGCACCTGTTAAGCAGAGTGTTACTGTGTGGTTGGTTGTTACTTTTTTTCCTCGTCTTTGTGGAGGCTTCCTTATAAAAATGGGTTGTTTTTATAACAAAAGACCTTTCTGGTTTTGGCTTTGATTTTCTAGTAAGCTGCAGCCTAGGAATATGCAACTAAAAATAATTAGTTGTCTGATCTTTAAGCTTTTGAAGAGCTTAAAGCTTCTTGTCTTTTCTTAACCTTTGTAAGAAGAGGACTCATACCTCAGTTGAGAATGTAAGGGACAAGTATAGATCTACTAAACCAAAAGTACAACTTCTAGAAGGATCCATTCCTTAATACCACATGCTGATCCTCTCAGAGGAGATTAGGTAGTAACAGTTACTGTTGAAGTACTGTTCGTGAAAGCAGAAGGGAAGGAAAAAGAGTCTGCATGTTCTGAATTGCTTTTTGATGATGATGCACTTTATATGAAAACACAACAGAACTCTTCCTGATTTAGATCTCCCACAAGACCATTGAACAATATTATTTGGGACATTTCTGCATACTAAGGGCAGCATGGAAACAGGGTAACTGTTATTGGTTATGTCTTAAATAGACATGTATAGTATATCAATATTATAGTATATAAATATTATAGTATTTTTATCCAATTCTTATGCCTATATAAACTGATCCAGAAGTCTGATCATGTAAAATCATTAAAAAGAGGTGTAGGGTGGTTATTTTATTTTTAATTAGTCGGTAGAATTTAATTTATCATTTATTAACTTTATTTCTTTAACACATTCACATTTTCAGGGGTACAGCTGAATGTAGAAAACAGATCAAAACAACAGTTACATCAAATTCTTCTCTTCATCATGAAAATACTTTGTTCTTAACTTTAAAAAAATATTTTTCATGTTTGGAAAAGGAAGAAAAAAAGCCATTTCAATACTACTCAGTAAGAATAGTGCAAGAACAATTAAAAAGTAAATACTTGCATAGATACTTGCCTTCCTCCTCCCACCCTGCAGCTACATTGCTTATTAAAATAACAAATGCAGAGTGAAGACTTCAAGGAAGTTCTTGAATTGTGTTGAGTTTATAGTCTTGCAAGTGTTCAGGTGTTATTTTAGACTTGGGCCATGTCTTTCATGTCTCATATTCCTAATATTTTAGCTACTGATTTCACTGAGACTGTAGCTATTTTGAAGTTTTTATACGTGTCAGTAGTAAAAAAAAAAAACAAACCAAAGCAAAAAAACCCCCCACTGTTATTCTGTAGCCAGAAAAACTGTGTCCAATATTGCTGCTCTGTATTTTGAAGTTCATCTGTATTACATTATACCAGATCCACTGATATGCCTTTGAACTAGTTTGTTGAGAGCTACTTTAAGTTTTACCAGGGAATTCCGGAAACTTACTGGAGCATCACCTGTTTATCACTTACCTGTGTCTTCTTGTGGAAATGATGACTGTACTATTTACAGTTCCACTTAAGTAATTGTATGCCTGGAGTGTCTTTTGAGAGATGTATGTTGTTGGCATAAAACCAGAACTGGGTTATAAATGAGCAAACATTTGGCCTGTGTGCTAATTCCATACTGAAGCATGGCATGGGCTGGTTCTGGTTTCGTTTCTGTTTGGTGACTTTCATTCCAATTAGACTGATTCTGTCTGTCAGTAACTTGTTCACATATTTGACACTATCATTATAGGCAGTTTTTGTTGCACATTCAGGTCTTGGCTGGGCAGACAAACAGAAGTTTAACATAAACAGGAGATAGCAAGAAAATAAAGTAAGAGACAGGGTTGCTCATTAGTAGTGGAACTTTTAAATAGAGGTAGCTAATGAGCACTTCGCATGAATAAGAATGCTTTTAGGGTTAACCACTATTTTTACATAGATAACTCCCTTTGCAGGAGTTGTTGGTGCTGTCTTTCTGGCTGTTAGTGTTTTGTCAGCAGTTGTGAGAAAGCAGTCAGGAAGGAGTTGAACACAGTTGCTTACTGAAGGGCAACAGTTATCATCCTGAAAGTGGAAGTTCTGCTTTTCAGAGATGGAGTCATTGACCTCAATGAATGATAACCTTGAAGTCAAGAGACTAGATTAATGCTCTACTTTCTGTATTTGAGATCAGAAATGTGAAAACCTGGACAGCTAAAGTTAGATTAATGCATCCATATTTAAAAAGAAGTTGCCTATTTAAAAGAGATTTTTTTTCCCCCCTCCTCCAAAATTGCTTAGTACCCATGATACTGAAGATTTAAGTTTTCAGCCTTAGTCCTCATCTAAGAGGAAACAAATGGCAAAAATCCTGTTTCAGGGTTTTGGCATGGAAGTATAGCCTGGTGGAGAATGCTACTTTTCTTATGCAGGAACAGGCTGATTCTAAATTCTGATTCTGGTTTCTAAACTAAAGAATCTTGAAAGGCCTCTGTTTTTATTTAATTTGCTTCCTCTTAAGAGAGAGCAACTCTCTTCCTCTTAAGAGAGATAGGTGTGCACTCCTGTAGAAAGCCCTTTTGTCTAGTGTTTTTTTTTTTCATGTCTGGAAGTTTGTGTTTTGCAGCAAAAGTAATTGAAATATTCTTTCTTAGGCTGTTCATAAGAGCACTTAGTGGGGCTCACAGGGGCATTGGGTGGCAGTAGTCAACAGCAGCTTGTTTCTTGAGGAGGGAGGACGCAGAGCTCTAGCCACTGCAGCTGAGTCTCCCTTTCCTGTGCTGGCAGAGTTGAGATGTCAGCTCAGGGGACCATCAAGGTAGGAGATTCAGAGGAGCTTTGCACTTTCAGAAGTATTGCATTGCTGCATAATGCTTGAAATAAAAGTATCTTAAAGATGCACATCTATAGTTTTAATGTTTTGGAAAAGTGATTTCTGTTCATTTTATATCCTGGTTTATGTGGTCCTCTTCTAAAAACTTTCTTTCAGGTATCTTTTCTACAAAGTATTAAGTGATGAGGACATTTTTTTAATGAACAGTAGAGCTACAGCAGCTACATTGCGAGGCTGAAATTTATTTCTGTTATCTGTTTCTAAGAGCAAAGACTCACTTAGACTTGAGAAAAATTTGATCAAAAAAATCAAATTCAGATAAAGAATTACAATCTTAACTGTTATAAAAAATATTATACATTTCCAGAATTATCGGTCAGTCCACTGAGAATGCTGAAGGTCTACAATGAACATAAGACTACAAATATAGAGTATTTCTTATAGCCCTTAAAGTCATCAAATGAGCAGCTGTAATGAAAAGGCCCCTGTGGTGTCAGAGTGTTCAGTCTGTGAATGAAAAGTAAAGGTTCTCTTGGGTAATGCAGTAATACGATGGCTAGACTGCATTTAGACCTGCTAATACAGTCTCGGCATTGTGCTATACCATGTTGACTGACTGGCTCAGGTGTTTGCTAGTGTGACCGTTCCTGTCTTATGCATCATATGGTATAACAGACAGCTTTTTTGTCCTGTTTTGTGTGCTTTTGCTAGCAAACTGTGTTCACGGAGTGATACTATTTGTCTGGGTTGGGAGCTTTTTGAGTGAAGTTTGGAGTGGGGATAGGCTTTGAAGTGAATCTTAGCCTTGTGCTTCAGGGGGAAGGCCATTGGTTTATATCTAGAGCAAACTTCTTCCCTTGAACTCACCAATGGGCAACACTAGTTCAGGAGCTTGCCCTTTACAGCTTTATAGGAATCACATCTGAAGTCTCACATTCCTAAAGTACATCCTAGGGTGCAAATCTTCCGTTGCACACAGCAATAGCTTTATTTGGATTTGCTGTCTGTGGAGACAGAATACCCTAAATTCATCAGTTTTGACCAGCCCTAGGACTAAACAACCTTAATAGTGGCTTAACTTAAACATGCACCACTTCAGTTCCTATGGGTTCTGTCCCACGTAGAATCCATAAGCAGGGGAATCAATGTTTGTAGGAGGCATCCTGTTTTATAAATCATGCAGTCAGATGTAAACAACCTCTTCCTCCATCCCTGAACAGTTATATTCTTTTGGGGTTAGGTTTTAAGATACAGAGAGAGAGAAGCCAAAGATGGCTCTCTTAACAGCCAGTCCTGAGTACTTGATAGATCCTGGAAGGAATTCTGTTGGTAATACTTTATCAGGTAGGTGGGGTACAAGAACTGTGCAAATATTGTTCAAAAATCTTGCTGAAATTTGTGACTTCTTAAAAACTGTTATTTCTCTGTTTCTAGTCAGACTGCTGTTTCCTATTTGGTTCAATTCATCCCTTGATGTATGGTTTCTAACATGTCTATATTAAATGCTATCCAGACAGTGGTGACCACACGTTTTGTCAGCTTGCTGCCTAACTGGTATGCCATGCTGGTATATTACCAGCTTATCAAAGCAACATATGATACACTAGGACTTGATGATGGAGTTTTTTGCCTAGTTATACGTAGGGGAATAAGTGTTCCTCTTACCAGGCTTTACGATAGTTTCCATGTCTTAATATGCAATCAACTATCCATGCTTATTAGCTTGGATATTTCCATAAGACAACTTGAGGACATACTTGTCATCTGGTTTATATCATTAGATGGGGTCTAGTTGAAACCTTCTGTACTAAGGAACATAATTAAGCTAGGAAAATGCTGTAAAACTGAGAATGCTTCACTTCTCAGATTTTCATCTTGATGCTATATTCTCAAAAATATGTATTTGTGGATAAGCTGTTATGGACAATGATTAGATTAGAGAGCAAGAAACAATCATTTGTTTTTGTGAGTGGTGGTAAGACATCAGATTTGTGGTTTTGACCTTTCAGTTATCCTGGCAACAGTGGGTAATATGGAGCACAACATAGATTCATCAACCAACGTGATATTCTGAAGCCTTGTTTCTGAGGCCCAGCACTTCATTGATACTTATGTCTAACTCCTGTTGACATTTTGCTGAGTTAAGTGCCTAAATATCTTTGAAGATCTAGATTTTAGTATATTGCGGATAGAGACAGTTGTTGAAAATACGTGCTATAGAGGTGGAACAGGTGGCAGCAGTTTTGTTCCAGACACGGCAGAGAGATTTGTTCTTGATTTCCTCCTCCCCCACAGAAATCTACTGGTGCCTGTGTTTTCCTAACAAATTGGTTATTAAGGGTCTCTTAAAAAACTGAGGATACAAGCATATTTTTAAGTTCTATGTGTACTAGTTAGCTTTGGTTCTTCTAACTGGATTCTTTTTTGACTACTCCTGACTTCTGTTTCACTGTCTTAGTGAATCCACTTTACATGTGAACAAAGAATCCAACCTAAAGTTTGGTATGCTACCCGATACCGTTACCTTGTTTCACAGTGTCTTTACTAACATCACAGAGAATTTTCATATTCATGTGTGCATCTTGACTATTTGAGGTCAATATCTTGGAGTGAACTTGCCACTCGTTTGCAGTACCTCTGAAATGTAATGCAGAAGGATCGATAAGATGTGCTCTGCCAGGAAATGAAGTAGAAGAATCGTGTTTGCAAAGGTGGGTGAAGTTGATTTCATTCTTACCTGGTTTGTGGACACAAGCGACGTTTTACCTGGTTATGGAGGCAGTAAGGCATTTGAATAGAGAAGCATTGTAATAGTGTGATTGTAGTCCACAGTTCCTCAGGGATGTCTCACCATTCCAGAGGCATAAGTAACTATTTCTGGCAATACGCAAAGATCCCTGTTCAGACAGCAGCGATTATAAAAGCCCAAGAAGTGGGATGAATATGACCATATTTTGATGGATTCTTTTTTCAATGCTAGCTTATCTGTAGTAGACTTTCATCCATCTTTATGCTCCTCCAAGGTCACTGAATATGCCTAGACAGCTTGAACTGAGACTGCAAGTTTTTATATATTAGTAACAGTATATATGATTTCACCTGGTATATGAGTTCTGACTTGCTAGTAATGTCTCTCAGAAGTAGATCAGATCCTTCTCTGTGAGTTGGATTGAATATAAAACTGGTGATATCTTCACGTAGGTATGGAATATTGGCTTACATGTACCAGATCAGCTTATTTAAAAATATTAAAAAAAACCAAAACAAAACACCAAACCACCAAACAAAACCAACACCCCCCCCCAAATTCCTTCCAGTAATATGGAGGTTTTGTGCTAGCTTGGAATGAAAGGGTGAGTTTGCCCTTTGAAATATTTCGCTTGCTAACGTTTATCAAAATATCTGTGAAAAGCAATGGCTGTCCAGCATACTTTTATTTACAGCTCTGCTTTAGGTAGTGTTCCATGTATTTATATTACGATGATTCTTTAAGTGGGCTATGTGTTAACTCCTTAAAGACTGTAAAAAAAGCAGTAATTATTAATTGATTTGCTCTTGTTCCTTAATATTAAGTTACACATTTCTAAAGCTTTCTGCCGTAAAATTAAGTGACCATTTTACATTGCTGAGTGATTCTTGGAGACTTACCTGAGTAAAATGATGTATCCATAGCATATACTTTAAGTGTATTTCTGGTGCTTAGTCTCAGAAGGTGCTGTACAAAAGCTAGTGTTTCTTTTGAGGTAAATGTTCACATCTCTGGAGTTTTCTCCAAAATTCAGTTTTTCAAAATTGGCATGTTGAGGTGTTGAAGGAAAACTGATTCTAGCACTAAGATGATTCTCATAAATAACTGAAAAAATATGAGCAGGTCTTGTGTACTTCAATTTAGGCTGGTTTGTGAAGATCTTTGCATGTGTAGGTTTTGTACTTGGTGATCCTCAGTATCAACTAATTGTTCCTGACTGATCTCACTGTGCAGTTGTCTGATGAGAGCACAAGCTTCTTTTAAACCAAGCATCATGCAAAGAAACAGATTCACCAGGCCAAAATCTTCAAGCAAGCAGTGCAGTTTTTAGACGATAGCTTTTGACATGTCTGTCTTTCCACCCCAGAAACATTTCTTTACAGAAAACACATTCACGGTTGAATCTTTTCTGTTTTGCCATTTTTTTAGAAGGAGGTTTTCCTGAAATAGGTAGTAGAAACTATTTGTAAAGTATGCCAAAAGAGAGCTGCAAGAGCTGATGTAGTCAGAAGAGATTTAAGAATAAAATTTCACAGACAAAAAGGCTCACCTCTCTGTTAGTAAACTGAATGTTCCCAGCCACTGAAGCCGATCACATGGAACAGCACACATCTGTGCTAGTTAGCTGTCCTAGCCTGTAAAACTGGGTGGCTGCCTGAAAGCTGCCTATTGGGAAGGATTCCTGGAACATGCTGACTGCCACACATTCCCAGGAGTTACTGCGGAAGAGTGCTAGTTGGAACGGATGCTATGAATGCTCTAACATTTTACGAACACAGTGGATCACAGTTCTGTGTTTAGGAACCTTCCTCGGCCCAGCTGGATCTGTTGGTATACACGTACACAGCTGCTAGTTGCATGTTTACTGAACTCTTAAGTCTACTGTTGTCTACTAGTCCTTAAAGAAAGACTGGCAGAATCCTTTTTCCATTCCCTTTGGACTTACTGTTGTCTTGGAAGAAGATTGGGTTTTTTTCTTCCTGGTCAAAACAAAGAAAACACTGCTGTTTTACCTTTTACTATGCATACATAATATATATAGATACATACATCTGTATATAACTTTTTTCCTGACCTGGAGCTGCAGGAATATTGCTTTACTTCCTTCTCACTTAAAAAGCCGGAGAGAATTTTGTGTTGCTTTCCTGTAGGATTTCTTCAAAAGCCCTCTTTTCTTCCATCTTCCGACAAATTGTATCTGTAAAGTTGTTGTTGTCCTCTGGCTTAGGCTGAGTTTATGGACTTTATGGGTCTTCATGACTTCTCTTCTGAAGAAAAGAGATTTTCCTCAGAAAAAGAGGCTGTTTCCCACCCAAATCAATTGGTCAGTTTTCAAGTGAGGATTCCGCAACTTCAGTTTAGAATGCTGTGTTCAGCTTTGTATTCCTACAGAGATACTGGTAGCAAAAGGCCCCAGGCAACAACTGTTTGAATCTTGAGAAAGGCAAAAAGTAGTTGTTGTGTTTTTTGTTTGTTTGGTGTTTTCTTCTATGTCTGGAGGCATGTGGAGCTCCAGGGGAAGGCAAGAAGAGAAACTTCATTTTTTCTTGGGAGAAATCCAGACTCTATAGGCTGCCATCCAAATGCAAAAATTCTGACACCCTCTGTTCAGAAAAAGTGCCACCAAAATGTAGTTGGCTGAATACTCCACTTTTTCAATAGAAGGCAGTTTCCAAAAATAGAATTTGGGAGCTAACTTCGTCTAGAGCAATGATTTGGGTTAAAAACACTGCCAGATCTATAGTGACGTCTTTTTACTTGAAGTCTCTCACTCTGGCTACAGGTATTCAACTTGAATGCATGTAAATACTTGATGTATATTAAGACAGCTCAGGAATAATTTGTGTCCTGTAACTCTCTGATGTATATAATGTGAATGAAAAATCTACTTCATTTTTTCAGGGAAGGAGGGGAACGGGTTGGTAGAGAAGAGAATGGATTTTTTGCTTTGCACAAATACACTTGCTCATGATTTACAGCTTGGTTATAGTTTAGGGATATTTAAAAACAGTACGCTATTGTTTTACTTTGTATCATGCTTTTTTCCAAAGATCCGAGTTTATTATCAGTATCTTTTTGCCATCAAAAATCCATGTTATCCTTGATAAGATTAGCAGTAGCTTTGTTTTTCCAAGAAGCTGCAGTAAACCATTAGGAAGATGGTTAATCTCCCTCTTATCTGAGGCTTTTGATCAATTTAGAGAAAAGTGAATTGGTGTCTTATAAGCAAGTCTATGCAGCAGGCTTCTTAAAGTGTTTTGGTCCCCTTTCCGGATTGGCTTCACAGTTATCTAATGAATTAGCTGAATTTCATCAAAGACTAGGTAATTAGACAGGTATTGCACCTTTTGGATAAATGGGACTTCTGACAGAGTTGTGTCATTCCTTTCGGTCTTCCTTTATTCAAAGATATGAACTATCCGCCAGGGTTGATCAGTTTTTAGGAATAAAAAATGCCTTAGAAAGTTATTAGAAGTGTCAGTGTAAAATGCTCCATGGAGAAGCATCAATATGCTCATTTTTGGAGAGTCAGGGAGACTCTTCTCCAGCTCATTCTGGGGTCCTTAGTACAGTTGCAGGGGAAGGGACAAGCGTGTTAATTTCAAAGTATGAATCTGTATGCCTAACATGCTTCTGGCCTTCAGTAATTAAATCCTGTCTGTCTAGTTCCTCATGTGAGTAGACAGAATAACTGTAGTATCTAATTTACTTGATTATAGAAGGGGGTTGTATGCATGGGTCCACTGACCATTGATCTTTCTTCAAGCAGCGTTCCTTGATTCTCAACCTTATTCTTTGAGTCTCTGCCATCATTCCTTCAGTATTCAGAAATAAAGTAGTAGGCACGCATGCACACACAAACATTTCTTCCAAGCAAATTGCCCCTTCTGCTGATGAATGTAGAGAAGATAGTTTGGATGAATTGTTCCCAATGGATGAGCTGAACTCGGATATCTGCCATTTTGGATACACATGAACTGAAGAAGGATGGCAAGTCTTCTAGTGTTTTTCATAAAGCTTTTCCTTATTTGTTTGAACAGAGTAGAGCAGAGTGGAGTGTGCAGCATCATCATTAAGAAATAGTAGCTTCTTTTATCAAAGCTGTCAAAAACTAGCTAAATTTTGCTGGGGAAACCCAAACTAACATATAAAATGAGAGAAGGTGGGAAGGTGTCTTTCCCCAGTTTTGGAATTGAGTGTAGTTTTTAGAGTAGCTCTGCAAACTTTACAGATAATATACATAGATAGCTATTAAAAATATTTGGTAGTAGTAAATAGATTAACTCTTGGCAGCAGATTCAGTTACACCAAAGGCAAGTAGAAACAGATTGGGACATATATGCATAAATTTGTATTCTTATTTAAGAGCTTTTCAAAAGCTTTGTTTGCACAGCTATGCGTCTGTGATAACCAAATGATAAAGCTCCATGTTATCTCAGTAGGAATTTTGGTCAGTGCTGAGAACTTCTAAAAATTCTGTTCCATATGCAGAAGCATGCTAGCATGGTTTCTTTATTAAGGACAATACAGCTATCATAATTTGTAAAGAAAGACAGGAGAATGTTGAGTGAGAGATGAAAGTGCAAAGGAAAGAGTGGAAGTGTAACCATTTCTTTTCATTCTTTAGTTGGTCCATTATTCTTTGGTTTGGGTTCCCCCCCATTTCCTTATAATAGGATTTAACACAAAGCTTACATTCTTATTGGCACACATTAGCCTAGACATATTCACTTACTATGTTACTTCTTGAGCATGTCAAGGTTAGATAGTTGATTGTTTTTTCCTTTGTCATCACTAAGCCAATATACTGAAATTATATGATCCTGCATTTCTGTAAATAGAAGAATTGTAGCTTCCTGCAGCAGAGTGTTTTCCTATTCCCTCTTCAAACAGGACATTGGAAACTTTGTGGAGAAAATGTGAAGAGAAATGTTTCAACTTAGACTCAGCAAGGCTGTAGGAACCTATCAGGTCGTATTCTTGTGTGGAAGCATTCTCCCCATGACAGGAAAACACGCTGCCTCTTTTTGGATGATGAGAACAATCTAGCTCAGTCTTCTATTTATTGCAGCTTTAAACCCTAGGCAAGACAGGAGCACCAGCAAGTTTCAAGGTTTTCTCCACAGATCATTTTTTTTCAGCCTCCAAATCAAGCAGACAGATAAGTGTCCTGAATCCTGTGCCTTTTGAGAAGGGGTAGCTGGCTACTGATCATTAGTCTGCAGCGTGCCTAGGTGCAGACCTCCAGTTTGCTTTGTGGTCAGAAGACTCATCTCCCTTCCTCCTGTGAGGTGTCTCCCAAGTTTTTCAGGCCTACTGAGAATCCAAGATATGTTCACTGTAATGTCATACCCATGAGTATAGTAGAAAGAGACCATTAAGAAAAGTGGTAAGAAAAACAAAGCATATGCAATGAAAACCACAGTCTCTGCACTAAAACTCTGGGCAAACATTATGACAGTTTCCATGTTGGTAGAAAACAGTGTGCTGTGGCCAAATATGAATGTGCTTAGTGGCTCATTACTGAGGACGTTGCTTGCCTTGAGAGTCTATGGAGGTTGAAGTGGAGTTGATGGGGGACTTCACTGCTACTACAAACTTGTTTCTTATGCCCAAGAAGATGGTTTGGCTTGCTTTTTCTATTTGATACCACAAGCATTTCAGGGAAATCCCTCCATGGCCTTGGGGACGTGCTTACGTAGGCAGTCAGATCAGGTTACCTTTTTCTCCTTCTTCCCTACAGCTGTGGAACCCACAATGAAGTAATTATCAGCACATGAAGAAGGCTGTCTCTGACTTGAGTCCTTGTAGTACTGTCTGTCCATCATTAATCTCTGTGCAGCTTTACCTTTCCATATGATTCACATTTTGTAGCATAAAGTTTAATTGTTGTTGACATTTTGAAACATTGAATTATTGGCTAAATGTGGCTAGTACCATGGCGCTCTTCCAAGAGTCTACCATGCTTCCTTCTTGCAAAGAATGGCAAAGGCAATATTTTTCATTTCTGTCCACTTGTTTTTGTTTCTAGAGATGTTAAGAGGTCTCCCCTTACCATTTTGTGGGGCACAGGTAGAGAAAAAGAGGGGAAGTCCTCTGTGGCATCTTCTGTTTGTACATGATGGGGCTCTCTGAAGTTGCTAAGAATTGTAGCATTTCTGCGAATTGCTATAGAAGTCTTGAGGAGCCTGTCTGAGGCTCACTGACATTTTGAAACAGTTTTGTGCTAGCTTGTACAGCAATGCCAGCGAACAACACCGTATTGCTTTCAACCCAGATGCTTTGGCAAATAGCAGCTTCATGTGTTGCCACTGCTTGGCATAATGACTGATGCTACAAAGCAGTAGCAGGTGGTTTGGATTTTTTCTGCTCATTCTGCACCAAGTCCCTATTTTTTGCAGTGGCTTTGGAGCATGATAAACAATATTGCTCTATTTTCTGATGAGGATTTTAAACTCTTAGATGCACTTGGTAAAAAGTTGGGTTCAATGGCAGTCTACTGGATGAGGATACTAAGTTACCAAGCTCTCATTTTCTTCTACAAACATGTTATAGGTGACAGATGTTATGCTTGTTTTATACTCCCCCCCCCCCTCAATTCATCACCGTAGTAACATAAAGTCCTATTAGAGTTTTATAACCACTCTAGTTTGTCTGCTGTCAGTAACATTCCTTCTGTACCCCTTTTCAGACATCTTTTCCCACAATGGCTTAATGTAGCCCTCCAACCAATATGCCTGTTTTTTCAGTCACGAAGAAGTTTTCAAACTTCTTCCCTCTTATCTTAGCATCTGCTTGGTAGAGAAGAGTCATTCTGTTAAAATGTGCATCTTCAAGTGTATGTTTGCCAGAGTCCTCACTGTGGTAGCTGCCCGCCATACATGAAGCAGGGTGTTTCATAAGCATTGGGTATATATGCCCATTCATTCCATAGAGCTGAAGAGATAATGTGCCTTATTACAGTAATGCTTGGATTAGAAAGTTGCCTTTCTGGATATTTTTTTCCTAAGCAAAAACAACAAAAAACCACAACTAAACAAAAAAGTAATGAGAGGTTTTGTTGCTTCTAAATCAGGTCAAATTACATTTCCTTCTCTTACTTCACTGAGAATGTGCTTTTAAAATATACCGTAATGTTGAAGCTGTGAAATGCATTGGTACCTAACCTTTTAAGATAAAGAGATCGTGTGTTAATTGTTTCACTTTTCTTGACTTGCAATGCCTTGACCCTTGGTAACATGACATGTTAGTAGATCATGATTCTTTTGCATTACAGTACAGTCGTGTCTGATGCCTATAAATGTAATGTTCAGTATGTGCTTACAATCTGGAAGTATACTCTGACCAGACCACTGGCACAGTTGTATTTGAAACTCCATAAGAATTAAAAGCCTGCAGGGGTTAGAACTTAGTTAGCATTTATGCTATGAACTGAACATGTGATGATCTTTCCACAGAACACAGTCGCTAGCTGAACCTTGACGAACTGCTTGTCCATTTAGTGTTTGGAGCCCATTAATATTTTTACATAATCCCTTTTCCTTAAAAACAATCAAGTCTCTTTCCTTAGGTGGAATGTTCTTCTCCCTCTGCACCTCTGTGGAGGCAAGAAAACCCAAACCAAACGCAAACCCATGTCTAACCGTGTGGCCAGGCTTTCCTTGGTGTAGTTTATATATCTTTAAGGGAATGGTGGAATGATTTCTTCCATCCCCACCCCATTTCTGCACCCCCATTGAAGTAACCTGCCTTTTCTGGTGGCCAGAGCATACCTCGCTATGCCTGCATTGCTCCCCGTATTGGTGCTGCAGATGCATGTGACGGGCAGCTGTCTCAGTAGCTTGCTCTGAGAATTGGCATGTAAAACCAGAGACTGATGGAAAGAGGCTTAAATGTTATAGTTTAAGCATGGCAATTGGAACACGTTGTCTTTGGTTTATGCATCTTCCATAATGTCCCTAGAGAAGAGGGACGGTACTTTGTGGAATGGAAGAGTCTAGTCATGGCAGATGTGAACTCCAGTCTCTGCTTACAGAGTTTTTGTAACCTGGAAATAAGATTTATAGATGCACAGTGGCTGAAGATGTAGACAACATTTAAAGGTTTTAAATTTGCACAACTCTGGTACTTGAGTGGTGTTGCTCTCATCATTATTATTGGTGTGAAAACCCCACAATTTTAATAGTTAGCTGTAATTTTTTAATACATACTGCCTAGTTTATACTAGAAACAGTAAAGCTTTTGAAGGAAATGTGTGAGTTACACTTCAAAAATAATTTTCTTAGGTCATAGTATCATCCTAAAGGAATAGCAATACAGGTTTTTTTGGTTTGTTTTGTGGGCGTTTGTTTTGTTGTTGGTTTTGGTTTTTCTTGAAATGTTTCTGTTTTTAACTTCGTGCTACTTGAGAGAAATGAATCAAATTACAGTGAGCCCTGCTTTGGGGTCGTATTGTTGTTTGGATTAATGAAACCTGGCATCACTGTCTTTTGGTGGTTGCTAGTTGCAAGTATGTATTCAACCATACTTAAAGTTTTGGGTTTTTTTTCTCATGGAAAGCTAGTACTTCAAAATGAGACAAATCAAATGAAGTAATTACCTAAAAGTGTGTATACTAAATACAGAAATTATTACAAAGGCAGGAAATTGGTCTTTCAAATAAGCGCTTTGCAATTGTGAGGTTTCCCTGTACTTGTGAAAGCTTGGTTTTATTTCTGATTTTAGTTGGAGTTCTCTGTGATTAACAGTAGCTAGATATGGAAAGTTTATAACTTTTTACTGGGGAATGATTTGTCGTTTAATGACTTAAGACGACTGAATGCAGTTTTTCAGGAAGTTTGGACTGGCTTGAGATGGCTATTGTAAAGTGCTGGTTTCAGAATATCAGTTATTAAATTGTTGAGAACACAGCAGAAAAATGATTTAGTTAAAATTTACAGCTTGTGAATATTTTATAGAAGAAAATAGTTCTGGTGCTGCCGGTCTACTTTGGAGCTAGGAAAAAGCCTTTTTGAACCTTATTATTTTTATGAGGTATAATAAGGATTAATATGGAGAGCATGCCTAGAAGTTTCTAAGTATTGTTTTTTAAAAACTATAGGAGAATTTTATTAATACAGACTATAAAAACAGCATACTGTCTCCACATGCAATATAACTGCTCTGTTAGTTGCCAAAAGTGAGTATGTACTATAAACTTACGTTTGAGTGAAGTTAACTATTTTAAGATCAGATATGAAATCAGCCATCGAAGGCGTTCCCTGGCATCGTTACACCAGCAGATTCCCCATAATTGAGGTGTAATTTATAATGGTAGATATTAATTTTGTTGTTCAGTTTGTCACTTAAAAAGCCTTCTATCTGTGTATTGAAGTCTAGAAAAGGCTTCTGTTTGACGTGAATTAAGTGTGTGATATGTTAATTTTTTGCCAGCGTAGCAATCCCAAATGGAGTGTTGTACAGCCAGTTTGAAATTAGTGAAGCAAAAAGACATGCAATACCAATAGGGCTATGCATTATCCAAATCCTGCAAGTGGAAGGAGGGCACATAGCATAAATTCTGAAAATACGTGCTTGCCTACATACCAAGTAATTTCATTTTCACAGTTGGTTTTATTTTAAAATTTTCAGCGCTGCACCAGATGAAATCTACCTTTACGGTAAACATCAGATTACAAGTTGGGTTGATGTAACATAGTGAAATAGTTTGAAAATACATGTGCTCATTTAACTGTGGTGGAGAGTTAGAAAGATTTTGCATCAGTTCATAATACTGTGTTTATTCAAACTACAAAAGTACTTTCAGGTCCTCCCCCTCTCTCCTGAAAGCTGTTTTCTTTGGTCAGGTATTGAATAATTTATATCATGTGAGACTATTGCACATGATGTATTCATCCCTTGTTTAGCTCTTACATTAATGGTTTGGCATGCTAGCTGTACATTGATATGGTAGATGCTTTCCATTTTTTCTGTACCAACTGTTTAAATATATCTTGTGCCTCAGTAACTACAAATGGGAAATGACTTGAATTATTCTGTTTCCCTGGATGGTTTTTATACGTAGGAAAAGAGTCCTTTTTTAATATATATCTATTTGTACAATAGATTAAAGTAGAGCTTTAAAAATGATTCAGATATTGATACTAACCGTATATTACATTCAGCTGGAAACGCGTGTGGAATCTGAAAAGTGAAGTCCAGATATTAGGCTAGCAGTGAGCCACAGGTATTGATTAGGTACAAAATATTTGGTCTTTTCCACCTCTTGTGGGGATCGTATGGTTTGATGTGTTGCTGTGTAGCAGGTGATTTGTATTCAGTCGTTAATGAGTTTTGCACTGTAACTTGAAAATTGTAAGTAATGTTTTTTTATATTCTCTTCGGAGGTGGGGAAAAGAGAAGGCACCGCACCCATACAAGAAACTTACTTAACTGCTGATAAAAGTATTACTTTGAGAGGACAGTTGAGCAGGCTAGGAGAAGGATTAGTGCTGCCAAGTACCGGCCCAGGCTGGATTACTTGAAAAATCTTGTAAGCCTATGGTCGGATAACACTCTACTGCTGTTACTGCTGCGCTGTTACAGGGTTTGCTAGATGAGCATAAATCAAAAAGCAGTCATTTAGTCTAAAATGCTAACATGAGATAAAGAATAGATGGAATTTATTTTTGTATGTGTCAGAGGGGTTGGTGCACGTACTAAGAAAATTGTACGTATTTTGGGACGTACAAGGAAATATTTTAGTACTTTTACTATCGATAAAATTGCCAAAATGAAGTTGTTAATTTTTTTTCAAATGAGGGAGCCAGTAAAGCTTGAGTTTCTGTTACCACCAGGCTGTGGAGCTGACATTTTGGGCACTTCTAAAAAGCAGATTCTGTGATTCAGATCTGAAAAGTTTTGAGTGTCATAGGGGTTGATAAAGAAATCCAGAGCCTCTCTCCTCTTCAGCAGTGACCCACGTTAGTGGCTGACAGAAAGTCATAGCCCTCCTTTAGCCCATCGGCGGGCAGAATAGTGTCACGATCCTTTGAGGCTTTGAGGCACAGAGGCTGCCGCTGCCACCGTTGCTTTATATCCTGTACCTGGTGTGTACCTGGACAGGAGATGTCACTTGCCAGTGTCAGGCACCTTCCACAAGCACTCGGGAATGAGAAACGCACAAACACCAATCTCCCAGGTGAGTGAATTGCAGTAGCACTTTCACATCAGTGTCGGGCTGCGGAAAGTGAAGCAAAACACGCTCAGGATCACTCGCGGCTGCCGTGGTGTAGAGGGAAGCTGCGCAGCTGCGTTCTGCTTTAGAAGAGAGAGGCAGTTGCTTCCAGAGTAAGCCTGTCAGTCTTTGCATTTAGAGACTTGATGCGAAGGGGGCTGCACGATGCCGGCTTTCAGAATACACGTCTGTGTGTGCGGGAAGGGAGCCTCCTAAGGAGCGCTGGAAGTGGTGATGGTCAGTAGCTGCTGTACTCCCCCCTATGTATTCACACCGTCACAGGCAGAGACACTTAATGGCAAATATTCTTTCAGATAAGCTTAATTTTTGAAAGCGGTGGGAAAAAATATGCTTATTTCTCATACGATGCTGCAGTTTCTTATGTTTGGTCCTTATTAGTGGTTCAGTTTGGTCAAATGAACTGCAACTCGTTTGCTGAAAAACTGTCAGTGGGGTAAACAATGAAGGAGGTTCTTTCTTTGGTCTTTTCCCTCTTCCTTAAAAACAAACAAACAGAAATTTACCCGTGAAAAAGGGGACAATATATTGTAAGGAGCAGGCACTATCTGATACAGTATAGCAGCCCATATAATTCTCTAAGGGGATCTCGTCTCCAGTCGGTGAGAGGGAACTTCCCTGCTCCTAACTGTCGTGTAAAGCCCTTGGAAGAATTTTAGCAGAGAGATACCAGGCCTGAGGGTGTTCGAATACGATCTTCTTTGGCTATTTTAACATCTCGGCCCTCGAAAAAACGCGATTCCTCGGGCCGTCCTGGAGCAGAGCTCTTTTGCGGGAAGCGAAGTTTAAATCCTAATGCAGCGCTGAGCTGTAATCCCCGTGTATCATTACTGCATCGCCCTGCCCTTGCTGTGGGGGTGAAATGTAGAACATGAGTCTAATCCTCGGTAGATGGAGCTAATTTTGCTTTAAACCTGAAAGTGTTAACAACAACTTGAAAATGTGACAAAGCTCAATTGCATTTCTTGTTTATTGCTTGTTTTCCGATTGGACGACGGGCCGCAGCTCTACCCTGGCAACTGAGGGCTGCGATTTGCATACCCCGGTTCGATTGGCCACCGGGCCGACGAGCTCGCCCAATCAGGCGGCGGGCTTTTAGTGGTAGGCTATGCTAATTACCGGCTGTTGCTGGGGTGCGGGGTGGTTTCCGCGCGCCGTGGTGCTGCATTGTGCTGCCTGCCGAGCGGCGCTGATAAATGAGCAGCTAATGATCTGCAGCAGCGCCCGCGGACTGCGGGCGGCCGCGGCCCTCCGAACGGCGGCGGAGGCAGGCTTTAATTGCTCTTCAGCCTCGCCCGCCCTCTCCCTCCCTCTCCATTGGCCGCGAGAATCTAGCTGTGTGCGTGCACCTCGCTGCGTAGATGTGCGTTGCAAAATGCGTGTGTGTGTATGTACCGCGTTAATTGCCCCCAAAAAAAAAAAAAAAAAAAAAAATCTTCGCTGGAATAGCTTGAAACCGGGAAAGAGCGCTGTGTAGATGGAAGAGGACTGTTCTCGCTCTTTCCCCGCTTAATTTTTCTATTTTTTTTTTTTTAATTAAAGCATCCTCTCTTGAAGTAACCAGATTTATGCTGAAACGTTATGGGATGTTAATAGAGTCAGCTTCAGTGTCAGTACTTCCTCAAATGCAATAACCTCTGTATCTGACTTAAGTATCTGTAGCTGGTGTGAATATAGAATAATCTATTTCTAGAACACACACTTGCCTTTTAAAAATGGTGTATTCGCATGTCTTTACTCCCCCCCTGCCCCCCCCAGCTGTAGCAGTCGAGTCTGGATTTTTTCTGTCCTATATATCATTCCTGCCTAAGAATATTGGGGAATCTGATCTTAAAATATTTTTGTTGCTTAAATCTGCATCTGTTTCTTTTTTTTGCTGCTTTCCAAACCTGCTTTTTCTCCTGTTTGGTCATGGATTAGTTTACCTTCTTCAATCCTCTTCCCTAGTCCCTCCCTCTGTCTTCCCTAGCTGTCCAAACTGTGGGCTTTCTCTGCATAACTACTCACATTCTTTCTGTCCAGTTCAGTAAAACTGACTGTAACGTTAATGAATTATTTAACTCTGTAAATCCATCTACATAGGTTCCGTGTTCCATTTTTTTCCTCCAGTCTTCCCCTTATCATAGGTATCAACATATGTCTGAGGTTCAATACCACCTAGCATTTACTAGTAACAGTGGAAATTGCTTTTACTGGCATATTTTTGACCTAGTATAACCCTGGTGTCAGCAGATTTTGAATCCTTTGAATTCATTTGGAATTGAAATTTTGGTAACTGGTTACATTTGACAATTTTTGTGAAGGAGTTTTTGAAAAACATCTGTGCAGAAAATATTTATTTTAATTTTTACAAATTTGGATTAATTGGTACTTTAATACCAAGAGAACAGACAGCATTTTACTGATTTAATGCTTAGACTTTGGACTAAAAAAGTTCCATTTTTTAAACTAAACATTGGTGCGCATTAGTTGAGATGAGTGATAGTCTGCAGCCATTTACAAGTTGGTCTCATCATGAAGACCAAAGCTTACTGTTAAAAAGCAGTCTGTGATTAAATCTGATTTTTACTTTGGTGGAATTTTAATTTTTCAGCTGTTCCGTAAACTCTTCAGAAAACTGACAGCAGAGGTAAATCTAATTGCTGTTGAATAAAGCAAACGTTTCCGTTTTAATAGGGAAGCTTAACGATTTCTAGTGACTTTAGAAGCTAAAAAGTAACATAAAATTTGTGTGTACTTCAAGTGGAGTTTGCTTGAAGCCTTCTGAAATGTGAGTGTCAGGATTCTTTTGCAGCATGTTGAATAGAATGACTTTCATAAAATCACGTCAATTTAAACTTTATGCCACTAAATTTCTGTTGTCTGCATTACGAGATTACCATGATTATAAAGTACTTTTCTCCTTTACACTTCCTTACTTACTGAATTTGTCAGAACTTTCTGTATAAACAGTGTTTTCTATTTGTATTTGTGTTTTTTTTTTCACAGCTTGCACTGGGAACTGAAGGTCAGGTGTGGGCCTTTCACATAGATTAAATACGCTTACATAGTTTGAATTAAGTAGTTCTTTTTAAACCTTTGTTTGGAATAATATTCACGCTTCACTTTTTGTTTCTTCACTCTTCGTTTAATGAACTTACATCATGATCATAAAAAAAAGTAGATCTCCGTTTCCCCCAGTCTTTATATTCCCTCCTTTTAAATGGCAGGCTTTCCATTAAATTAGAAAACTTGTAAACCACATAACCTTAGAATAATTGCATAAAAACATAAGATAAACATACATTTGTTGGGGGGGAGAAAAAAAAGAAGCATCAGAACCCTAGCCTTGGCACATTTTCACCAGCATTGGTGTCCTTTGAAAAAAGTGTGGTTTATTCTTTTGCATATTTTAATAAAATTTTAACTTTTTCAGTTTTAAAGCAAATGTTAGTCCTCTTCCTTAAATATGGTTTATTAAATATTCAGTAATTAAGTATTGATTGCTCAGCTAGTCTGTTTCACTTACTCATTTGGCATAATATAAATACAGTGTTGGGCTGAATCATCAGCCAGACTACTTGCTTGAGAAGCACTGGTCAAATTCAACAGGTTTATGATGAAGAGTTGACCAGAGTTACAGTGTGGTAGGAAAACTTCTGAAGAATGTTAAACGTGTATTAGAAAAAGATAAAACGTTCAGTAATAAATATATTGGCGTGTATATAGTTGCACAGCTGAGAATGTTTTTCTTCTTCTCTAAATACTAGAATATCCTCTCTTGGAGATTCACATGAAGGCAGTGTGTCAAACAGGAGCTTAAAAAAATAAACTAATCACCCAACAGTAGAATAAACAAAGTTGCTGCTGTGAAGCCTCTCATTCATTTCTTCATCTCAGTAGCATTGCCTCTTTGCAGGAGGGCAGCCTTAATTTTTGTTACTATTCATCAGAGGCCATCAGATGAAAAAGGCAAGTTCACAACAAACAAAAGGAGGTGGTGCTTAATGACGCCTGTAAGCAAGCTGTGGAGTCTTTTGCCATGCAATCTTCTGGACACTAAAAGCTGAAATGCAGAGAGTTGTTCAGAACGTCAGTGGAAGAAAAAGATGCATGATATATATGTATATATTCACGTTAATCACAAAGACTCTGCTTCATGTAATTCCTGGACCAGAGAGTAGATGAATACGCTGAGCACCTACTGCTGTATGCTTGCGCTGTCCTCTTCCAAGATGACTGCTGTTGGTCACTTTCAGAGACAGGACACCAACTTGAGTGGAACTTTGGTTTGTTATACAAGTAATTCCTATGTTAGTGCCCCGTTGCTTGAAAGAACTATGTTACTTTTCAGTCCTTAGTCCAACATGAACCAAGTGCCCTTCTTGTTTGGTTTTGTTTGCAAGCTGAAGTGAACATCCATTTCAGACTTCTCTCATTTGGTTTACTTTTCTCAAATTCTTGAAACCTAACCTGTAAAGCTGCTCTCCTGTGGAGCTCTGTAAAACAGAGATTTACCAGCTTCTATGTGTTCCTTATCTTTGTAAAGTCTTTCAAATTTTACATATACA
This sequence comes from Phalacrocorax aristotelis, assembly GCF_949628215.1. Lineage (NCBI taxonomy): Eukaryota > Metazoa > Chordata > Aves > Suliformes > Phalacrocoracidae > Phalacrocorax > Phalacrocorax aristotelis. The sequence continues at coordinate 100,907,984 of NC_134276.1, read as the reverse complement.
AAATCAGAAATCTAAAATCATGGAGCCCTTCTGTGTTTAACCTGTGTCTCCCTGTTTTTCTGCAGAACAGGGTAAAATCCAGTCTTCTAAGAATATTGCAGAAGGAAATTCTTGTTTGTGAATTACATGGATACAAAAACAATGACTTACTCTATAGAATATATATGCAGGCAGTAATAATTTTATTTGGAGCACAGTCTGAGGGGTGTCAAGGGATATTATGTTAAATACAATGAAAATAAAAAGATCTATTGTATGGCAGCCTATTCAGTGAGCGCTACTTCCATTCTGTTCCTTAAAATAAATAGGGTATTCATGTAACTAAATAGTATCCCAGTTTATTTACATAGAGGCACTAAATTAAAACTGTGGAAGTATTCTGGTGTTTCCTAACTTCTGCGCGCAGTACTCTTCAATTTTTTATGTCCTTTCAGTCCAGTGTATACCTAGGTGGAGGTTTCTGGTCTGTGTGAAGGCCTGTGTATAGGTTCAGTTCTCACTGTTTACTTGTGGGGTTGTAGGTTTTTTGCAGACGTGCTCTTAGGCAGCCTGCTTCTCAAGAATAGAAGCGCAAAAGCAGAGTTCTCATAGAGCTTAAGATTTTGGCTTTGAAAGTTAGAGTACTTGTGTTTCCTGTAGGCTTTAGCTGAGAATTTTGGCAATCTTGGGCTTCATTTATAAAAAAAATTTAATAGTTTAACTTCCACAAAATTTGCTGAATTCTAAGATTCTCCAGAGTATCCTCAAAGTAATATTTATAAGTTAATGAAATATAGATTTACATAGTGTTGCCACTGGATTAAATCATAAATTGCTCATGAGTTTTAGGTATTTCCTTCTCTTGTTGTGGGAAGGTTACAGTGAGCTGTGGCATTTAGTCTTTCTGGTACCAGATTTTTGAAGTGGCTAGGGAGAGATATATACCGCAGTTTCTCCCTGTCACAGGTCTTAGCCACTGTAATTTTACAGTAGAGGGAACTAGTGTCCCTTGAGTCTAGGCCTTGCTGCACAAAAGCAATAAAGCATATGCATGCAAGTCCTGTCCAAAGTCCATCTCCTGCTGCAGTGCATCCAGGGAAGAGGATAGCCAAGGCAGGGAGAACAGTGTCAGAGCAGTTAATCAAGCCTTCTCTTGGTCTGTCTTTTCTCCAGGTTTCTTGTGCCATCTCTGCCATATGACCAGACACATGACAGGCAAGTCATGTCAGAGGTCTGCAAACTGTTGGGAGAGATGGCACCCAGAAGTAATTTTATGACACCTTCTAAGCACTTCGTCTTCTCTGCGTCTCTGCCCATTAGGAAGGAGCACAAGCAGGATGATTCTGGCCTAGTGAGCAGCACCTGAGAGGGTAGTTGTTTCTAAGTTTAGGGCTTAATTTTGCTTTGAGAGAAAGTAGTGTTTGGCATTTCTGTACAGGGAAGTTGGCTGAATAGTTATTGTACAACAGCTTCTGAAGTAGCCATTCTTAATAATAATAATAGTAATAATAATAATAATCATGATATAGTTCCTCCATAGTGTGGGATATTTATAACGGAGTTGTTTGTTCCACAGTAGCTGCTGCAGGTAATTTCCCTTTGTTCCCCGGGTTCTCTCAGCTTTCCTCATTCCAGAGCAAGCCAAGTGAAGTCCATGTGCCTTCACATTCTCATGCAGTCATTTTAAATGCAGTGTATGAGGACAATAGGCAAAGCAGCGTTTCAGCAGAGCAGTAGTTCACTTAGAGTTCAGGTTGGCATTTGCTTATTGATGAAAGGATGATTGTTCTAAACTCTAAAATCCCAAGTGCTTGACATTTACTATGCTTAGGCAGAACTTGGGTAGGTCTAACTTGTCTTAAATGTGGGTTTATTTGAACAGAGAGTTCTCCAGATACAGGTGTTTGTTGCTAATTGCTCACTGTCTGTTTTAGGATGTGCTATTACAATGCAGAGGTGATTGAGTAATAAAGCAATGCAGAGGTATTTTCACTTTTCCAGACTCATTTCTTAGAGGTATACTCAATGTAATAGCTGAGGTAGCATAATGCTCATTGGTACCAAGAACTTTCCCAAGCATGGAGTTTGAAAAACAAGCTTGACTGGAACTCTGCAAAACAACTGACTTTGAAAAAAAAGGTGGATCTTGTGTGAAGGAAGAGGGCTGTACAGTTCCTCAACCAATACAGGGTTATCTCTGAGGAGACGTTTGACTGTTTTCACATTCAGTAATTTGAATACAGAAAAAAAATAACAAGAAGGTGTATGTGTTCATCTGTGGTGGCATAGCAGGGATTGGAAATAAAAAGATATGAAGTCTGAAGCAGTCATGTGCAGTACTAAGAACTACCATACTTGGTCTGTGGTGTAGGCCCACAAGCTCTTGAAGTGTGGAAATGGCAATGCCCATTGTGGTGAATGGTACAGTTCACACTTTTATTTTTTGGTCATGCTTTCTGGCAGGTTCTCATTCAGCTGCGGACATACCACTGAGATGGATCACCTCTGCACATTGCTGAATGACTCAGACAGCAGAGGTAGAACAGGGAAAGGGAGGATGGGGCAGGAGGGAGGTGAGGTGAAAGGAAGGTCAAAGCATTTAGGGTCAAACAATGATCTTTATAGGGAAAATGTTGAAGAACAGGAAGAAAAGTACTAGCAACGCCAAGAGGATGAAAGAAGATGAGTTGTGCAGAGAAGAAAGTTTCATACTTCAAAATGAGATGACCCCACAGTCCAGGATAAACCCCCAAGGGATATTGCCACTGATCCCAATTTAGTTCTGCATTATTTCTGCCAGTTAAATGCTATTGTGCCATACTTTGCTGATCTTTATGGATCCGATAAGAAATTCTGCCTCTTCTTTGAGCTGAGTTTAACAAAGAGGTGGGAAAATGAGGACAGTGACATTATTAGGAAACAGCCGAAGTGTTCTGTGGAAGTAGTAATCACTGCCGGGAAGCCAGATGCAGAGGACTTAGGCACAGAAGGGGCTGTGAAGTTGTTAGAATTTTAAAAGAAAGTATTTCCCCAGGTAGCAGGTTAGTGGCAGGTCCCTAGATATATGGGGAATGACTACGTTTCAACTTTTAAAAGTATGAAGTAGAATGCTGGTGTGACTTTCACTGCTTTTACCAGCTTCATCTTGCACAACAGGCAATAGACAGTGAAGTATTTTTAAGGCTGTTGCAAAGGTTATGTTATCAAGTAGAGAACTCTCTACCTCCTGATGTCATGAAATTGGGATCATCTGCTACACTGGAAGATGCATTTGTCAGTCTTGAAGGCAAGCTTGTGTAACTCACAGGGTGAGAAGTGTTACAATAGTCCTTTTTTGGTTTTAATTTTTGCACGTGAGGTAAGTAGGTATGAAGAAATATTAAAGAAATGTCACTTCTTTTATGATATAATGATTTTAATGTCTGCGTTTGTCTCCTTTTTTTATCCTTCACTATCAGTATACCTAAATAGAATACTCTGGTAGGACAGTGACAGAGGGACAGAGTGTGTCACATCTATACATTGTGAAGCAGAGTATGTATTTAATGGGTTGGGTGACAGAAATGCAAAGAAACTACCTAATTGGCATGGGAATTTTCAGATGCAGTCCCGCGTGACAGAGGAGATGATCTAACAACGCCATAATTCAAAGAGAGAAATCCTGTCACTTACGTTGTGCTGCCATTTGTGGCACAGAATCACAGAACTGTTGAGTCTGGAAGGCACGTCTGGAGGTCTCCTGGTCCAACATCCTCCTGCTTAAGCAGGGCCGCCTAGAGCCGGTTGCCCAGGACTGTGCCCAGTTGGGTTTTGAGTATGTCCCAGGACATGTTATCCGCAGCTTCCTTGGGCAGGCTATGCCAGTGCACAGTCAGTGACTGTGGGAAAGGCTGTAGCATGGCTTCCAATTTTGTTAGACGCCAGTCAGCTTGTCCAGAGCATAGACTTTACGATGGCCCAGCTGTAGGGAAAACTTCAGTTGAAATTTTCCTATTCTTAGACATGAAATTTACATTACCTCAATACAGAAATTTTTTTCAGAAACAGTGATCCACTCTTGGGGAGGCACAGAGTCACCTGCAACTCCTGACAGTCGATCAGTGAACATTTGTGCCTTACTTCATGTTGAAAGGAGCAGGCCAGCAATGCATTGCATGACTTGGTTACCTTATGGTACTTTTTTTGGGAGGAGGCAATGTTTAAAGGAGTTATGTAGACCGATGTCAAAATGGGAACAATAGAATCTAAAATGGACGAGGTAGGAAATTGAATTTTGAAACTGCATTGAGTTTTTAAAAATCTATGCAAAATTGTACCAAAATTTTTCCTGTTATTAAACCAACTGTAGCTCATTTATAGAGTGTTCAATAACTACCATCTCAAGTGTTTTTCTACTTTGAGTTAGTAATTTCTTTGATATGGGGAAAAGTAATTTAAAACAAACCTAATTTGAATGAGAGAAATATTTTCCATACTCAGCAAATAGAGAAATATATTCCCGAACTTACTCTCTTCCACTGTGTTAAGATGATGCTTTAAAGAAATAAACCCTACCTTATTCAAAACGATAGGGACATTTTTGCAGTATCTGTATTTTTAGATAGTTCTGAGTTATGAACCTCTTTTGAGGTTATCATTTAAGTTTTCTCTGTCATCACATTTATGCTATTGGTCCTCTTTTAAACACTTTAGTCCGGTTATAGTTACAGTGGTTTGCTCTTAGTGTAGCATTTTATTAATGCTCACTTCTTCCTCACTTGCTACTCTCCAGAGACGGTAAATTTGCAAAAGTCAAGAAGTTGCTATTGTTTATAATTTATATTTTGCTTATATTATGGTGTATGGAATATCACTAACGAAACAGAGTGTTCTGAACAGCTTTGCTTCAAAAGAGCTGTTAGATTCATGACTGTAGGAGAAAAGGGACATACGGTCTCAAGACTGAATTAAGGGATTCCTTCTGTAGCTGGACCTTCTTTATGATAAGTTCTGATTTTTTTCTCATCACAGGCAAATAAATATTGATTGTAAACTGTAAAAATATATCTTTTTGTGCCATTCCCTGAACTAGCACATTAGGTAAGGCCCATTCACAAGATAATTCTACCCACTCCCAGTTTGTCATCTCTTCCCTTAATGTACTTAGTGCATACTTTTTTTTCTGTCACTTTGTTTCCTTCCCAAGGTGCTTCACAACATGTAATCATTTGAACTTACAGTGGCTAGAAAGGAAGATTGATGATTGACTAGACCTTGTTCCTTAGATATTTCTATGCTGTAGAGGTTATGGATGTGGCGTGGTAACAAGCTCCTGTGTATTTTAGTACTCCCATGGTGGTCAGTAGATCGCTTACTTTTTTGAATGTCTAGAGCTCTCCAGAGGAACTTCAGCCACCACGGGTTTTGTGAACCTCAATTAATGGCTGTACACAAATGTTCCTATTTCTGACTGATGACTCAGCCTAAAACTAAGGGAGGCCAAGAATGCTGCTCTAGACAATTTTTCTTTCTCCCCTCATTTTTTCCTAACATGTCATTAGGTGTTTCTTGGCTCATAATAGTAAGTTGTGAGTGTTCTCTTGGGATGAGTTGTACCGGGGTAGGATTGCAGGTATTGTGGAACAAAGTCCGGAAAGTGGCAAGGGCAGGTATTTCATCAGGGACCATATCCTGAACATTTCTTGTTTTTCTTGATAGCTAAGAATGCTTTCAGCAAAAGAAGTCTGTGAACTCGTGTGTCTCCATTTCAGTGACAGTAAGAAATTGTAAAGATGAACATTACTTGGCTACTGATCGTTTAGAGCCTGTAGTTATGGTTTTTTAAACTGTAGACCCAAGTAGTTCTTGATTATTGCTGCCATGGTTAAGGGTTGATACTGTCATCTTCACAGAAACTATTAAAATGCCTTTTGATCTGGTATAAGAACATGCGGTGTGAGGTAGCCAATTTCCATCTGTCTACTTGTAACAGGCTTCAGGTCATGAGACTCTAGTCAGGCTCTTGTGTTTAATAATGTCCCCCTTTCTGAGATTCAGTGCTGCTCTGTGAAATCGGTTTACATTTCTACCAAAGAGCAACGGTTTATAAAAAGTTTCTTGTTGGATACAATTTTTATTAACGCATGTTGACATCATAGGTTGTGTATGACTTACCTCCAAGCAAATAGGTAAATACTTGTTAATTTGTTAACAGACATTGAATCTTCAAAAAAAACCACACCAAACCAAACACTAAATGGAATGAATAATATAAGTTATTTGTTAAACTGTGGTTCTTAGAGAAACTTTCTTTTGTGATTCTGCAGTCCCACCACCTTGTTGTAAATTATGAATCTCTCTTTTCTGGGGCATTACTGTTGAATTAAGTGAATTGGTCCAACTGACTATCATCAGTTTGGAAGACCAGAAAAGCTACAGCCTCATTGTCTTGCTAGTGAACTCAGGAGAAAAAGGGTGTGCAAGTGTGAAAAGTGTAAAGCTGAAGTGAAACATCAGTATTACGACTGTTCTTTTGCAGGATAATTATACTTCTAATACTTTTCTACTTCTTTTTTTTTTTTGGGGGGGGGGGGGGGGGGGGGGGGGAGGGAAATGTGTGTAGTGCGTTATTCAGTTTATCCTGAGATTTCTTGTGATCTTTTGAGTGAGTGTCAGAAGATACTATGAAGTCAAATGGTAAATGAGAACTCCATGCTACAAGGATTTTTGTGTGTGTGTATGTGAGCTTTCTGCTTTTTAGGGACACGTGCAAGTGCAGAATTTTTTTAAATAAAATTTGGTTTTATTAAGTTATCTAATTTGCTAGCTATCTGGTATGCTATTGGGAAACTGGCCTGGGGTAAAAAAATACAAGAAATAAAACTTTAATTGTTTAAATTTAAAAGCTTTTTCAAAGTAAGTGGCTCTACAATTTAGAATAAGTGGTGGGTTTTTTTTACTATTTGATTTAAAGATTGTTTGGGTTTTTAATTCACTGACCATGACCTTGCTGAGTGAGATTCTTTTTTCCCCCCCCAGGTGAAGCAGAAAATCAGCAGAAATAAAAAGAACAGAAAGTAGATATATCAAACAGCGTCTTATTTGTGTTCACCCATTCTTACAGGAGCGTTCATTATATCCTGAAAAGTAAATGTATGCTAGATTTACCAAGTTATATAGTTGGAAGATTAACTCTGACTCTCTAGTTAAAATGGAGTTTCAATATTAAGAAAATACAGTACTGAGGGAAAAATATTTATATACAGTTTTTACAGGATCTGACAGATGCATTAATATGAAGGAGCCATGATATCTTTGAGAGACATCTGTTGATATATTAGAATCTTTGTGCATATTTCCCCCCTGTATTTAAATGCGAGCTTGTGAGGTTCATAGTAGATAATTTTAAATTTAAAGAAGGTGACAACCTGTTGCCCAATTCGTAGGTGAACACAAGATATTACTTGGCATCGAAATAGAAAAAGTTGCAAGTAGTTTTAAAAGTTTAATCTCAGATGCTTAACTAATATTTTCACTGTATCTTTAAATGTTGGAGGACGGTTTCCCTTTCAGAGATTACTAGGATCTGTATTTGTGTAAAAATCACAAAGCAGTTTTTAATGGACATTTTACAGGAGAGTTAGAGTAATTTTCTGTGCAATGTTAAGTTGACTTAGCTTATAATGGTTTTAGGCCAGGAATGTCTTTATTCTATTTCCATTTGTAAATGGACCTTCCATTTGTAAGGTCGTCTTGATACTTCATCATGTTCCAGAGGCACCATAATGCACACGAAAAAAAGGAGTTTTCATATATCATAGTTATTCTTTGAAGGTTTTGTTGGTGTGGGGTTTTTCTGTTTGTTTGTTTGTTTTTTAGCATTGTGAATATATGTGGGTGCTTATGGGCAGCCAGTTCATTTTCTAGAGCAGTTTGTTCTGTTAGTCTTTTAGTAGTACTGAATTGTAACAGTGAAGAAAAATACCAGTGGTCCATCACTGGATATTTCACTGTACAATTTTACTTCACCCCTTTTAAAGTAACAGTGATTATATTGTTTATAGGCTTTCTTATTTATAGCTGTTTGAATATTATTTTGACTTTTTTATTGAATATATTTTTCTAAAATGCTCTTAATGTAAAATGGCATTTGATTCCATCCCATGCAGTTCTTCTACTGCCCTGATAGGTGCTGAGTCAATGACGCAGTATCATTGTCAATATTTTATTTTTTCTTAACATAAGACTATGTGGTGAATTGAGCAGGCAGTTATTTTTCAGAAGGTCAAATTGATGGGCAGTGTTCATCTACTCTTCTCTATTGACTATAATTTTCTTGCAAGATTTTGATTGTAAAAGAAATGGGGATTTCCCTTGCTGGTTAAGGTCCTTGATTATTTCACATCTTGCTTCTAGATTTAATCTTTACCAATAACCGTGCTTCCAGATTTCAGTTTCTGATTCCACACATATTCCTTCAGTGGCAATGTTGGCTTCAGTGTGCCTGGCTGCTTGTCCCATCCTGCTCTGTCTCTTATGTTGTGCCAACATGGCATCCATTTAGAGAACTTCCCCCCCTGGCATAGTCAGCAAAAAGCAAAAGGATGAATGTTAAATGTGGAACATGCTAAACTTTCATTAGCAAGCAAAGAAAACCAAATTGTACTTCAGTCTGTCCTCTGCCATTAGAGGACCGTGAAGGTACAAGTAGACTATGAGCCAATTAAATGCCATCTGATGGATGTCTGAAACAAGAGTTGAGAGGTGTGGGGTCTGTCCTGGTTAGAGGCAGATTCTGTGCCTATGGAATTTTATATTTTTCAAGATGTTATGGAATCTAGTACTTTGGCCGTATGATTTGCCATTCTCCTGCAACTCGACACCAAGTGTTCTGTTTGTCTCTTGCTTTGCAGTTGCTTCTGGCAGTCTGATGTCACCTTCCCAAAAATTCAAGTTACAGTGCATGCTACCTGTATCTTGATGAAACTCAGCAGTAGAGGCAGGAAGCTGACTTGAAGTACAATGTTGCATTGGAAGAAGGATGGAAGTTAAAAATGTAGGCTAGTGAGCTAAGCAGTTTGTAGGAAGGCATAAACATTGAGGATAGGGAATCACAGAATCACAGAATGGTAGGGGTTGGAAGGGACCTCTGGAGATCATCTTGTCCAACCCCCCTTGCTTGAGCAGGCACACCCAGGGCAGGGGGCACAGCACCGCATCCAGGCGGGTTTTGAACGTCTCCAGGGAAGGAGACTCCACAGCCTCTCTGGGCAGCCTGTGCCACTGCTCTGGCACCCTCACAGGAAACAAGTTTTTTCTCATATTGAGGTGGAACTTCCTGTGTGCCAACTTGTGCCCATTGCCCCTTGTCCTGTCATTGGCTACTATTGAAAAGAGCCTAGTCCCATCATCCTGACACCCACCCTTTAGGTATTTATAGTTATGGATGAAATCCCCCCTCAGTCTTCTCTTCTCCAGGCTAAACAAACCCATGTCTCTCAGCCTTTCCTCATAAGGGAGATGCTCCAGTCCCCTGATCATCTTGGTAGCTCTCTGCTGGACTTGCTCAGGCACATCCTTCTTAAACTGGGGGGCCCAAAACTGGACACAGTACTCCAGATGTGGCCTCACCAGGACAGAGTAGAGGGGGAGGATAACCTCCCTCGACCTGCTGGCCACACTCCTTTAATGTACCCCAGGATACCATTGGCCTTCTTGGCCACAAGGGCACATCGCTGGCTCAGGGTCAGCTTGTTGTCCACCAGCACTCCCAGGTCCTTCTCAGCAGAGCCACTTTCCAGTAATTCAGCCCCCAGCCTGTACTGGTGCATGGGGTTGTTCCTCCCCAGGCGCAGGACCTTGCACTTGCTCTTGTTGAATTGCATCAGGTTCCCCTCGGCCCAGCTCTCCAGCCTGTCCAGGTCTCGCTGGATGGCAGCACAGCCTTCTGGTGTATCAGCCACTCCTCCGAGCTTGGTGTCATCAGCAAACTTCCTGAGGTTACACTCTGTCCCATCATCCAGGTCATTGATGACTATGTTGAACAGGACTGGACCCAGGAAGATGAGCTGCTGAGGCTCGGCACTAGCTTTTCTTTTCTTTTGGTACAGTCAGTCCAGCAAGTTGCTGTGAGCAACCTTGAAAGGCAGAACTTGAGTATTTTTCTGGCTTTCATGGAATCCATACACAAAATTCGTATCTTTGAAAATAACCCCGTCAAATTCTGACTGAGTTATGACATGTAGATGAAGAAGTTAGAAAAGGGATGAAAGGATAAATAGGAATAAATGATTAATGAATGATTTGTCACATTGAGAAGGGAAGAAGCGCTTCAGCTAGGTAATTTTTACATGAGGATGATTTTTGGGTTCACTGTGTATGAAAACTCTTGTGTGTATTGAAATGATGAAACTGTTAGTGTTTATAAGCTCTGTAAACTAGGAGAGGGAGGCTAACTGAGGTAAATATTTTCAAGCCATTAAGTACATTAAAAACTCATACTGTCTTTGCAGGAGGAGAGACTTCAGCATGCAAACCTTCATCTGTTCGGCTTGCACCATCGTTTTCATTCCATGCTGCTGGCCTTCAGATGGCTGGACAGATGTCCCATTCGCATCAGCAGTACAGTGATCGTCGGCAGCAGAACATAAATGACCAACAGGTTTCTGCCTTATCATATGCTGACCAGATTGATCCACCTGTAATATTAACAAACCAGGTAAGTGGTAACAAAAAAGTAATTTTATATGTAGCAAGTCTTCCTCTAAATATATTATACACCCATAAATTACAGGATCAGGGCAAATGTTTTTGTGATTTTTTTTCTTTTTGTGTTTGTTTTTGGTTTATTTTGGTTTTTTTTGAACTAATTAACTCCTGACTCTTCAAGGACAGGTGGACAAATAAGTTTCTGGCAATTGTTTTAAACATCTGGTACATATTTATTTTGATAGTTCTACTTCTGACATTTTTTGAGATGAGAGGGGAGAGCAATTGTCCAAGTGGAGAGTTGAAAAAGGAGTTTAATAATAGCTTTTTTTTTTTCCTTAGGGGTGTTTGGTGTTAGAATGTGATTGTTTTATTACTTGTTCTAATGGACAGTGTTTTAATGCAGAGTCACTGGTTACTGTATTTGGAATAGAGAGGTTTGCATGAAAGACATATTTTATTAAGGAAGATACGCTTTTTAAAAAAAAAAGCTAAATCTAAAGTTATGCTGTCATTGGGGGTTCACTACTACTAATTTACTAGTTACTATTGCAAGGAGGTAAAACGAACACAGGGATTATGACGATTATGGATGCTTTTGAGCTGTCAAGGTGAGTGTTTCTTCCTTACTGCCTATGAGTCGCTAGAACTGCGGAAGTAGCTTCCTAACTAACAGTGCTAGGTTGCTAGCCACAGGAGCTAGTATTGCCCTGTGTAAGAGATAATTCTCTTGCTTTATTAAAAATGGCACACCCCAGTTGTGAAGGTGTGAACACAGATAGGTTTCAAAGCTTAAAATCCAGAAGTCTCTAAATCAGAGCTTCAAAATTTGGTGCAGGCTGATGAGGCATGTTCCACTTAAAGAGGATTGAGAGTGAAGTCTTTTGCTGCTACTGGATTCAGTTCTGTCTTTGTGTTCAAGATGGCTTCTGTAGAAAAATCTACAGTACCATCAAGAGATGCTCTGTAGGAAGGCACTTACGCAGAAAGAGGAAAAGATTAGAGAGGATGAGAATGGTCAAACTAAGTGCCAGGATATTTGATACTAGGATTTGGAGATCTGAATGACTAGGGCTCTGTGAAGAATGGCAAAGTGAATGGAGCTGGCAAAGGATGTTTTTACTTTCGTGAGAGCCACTCAGTAGGAAGAGTAAATCTGCTCATGTATAATAGTATTTTGCTTGAGAAATCCACAAAGGTAATTTCTGTGGCTTTTTTAAGGTTAAAGGTCCCCCAGAACCTCCACAATGAGGTTAGTGAATCAGTCTGCCAATTAAGGAAAGTTGCTTTGTTCCTTTAGTCTTTCGAGGTACTTATCTAAGTGTTAAAATCTGGCATCACATTTGTGAGCTTTAGCATACATTAGTGCTTATTTGTTCATGCTTTCAAACTGAAAGGCAAAATCAAGGAACTTTAGGACGTATCACCATCCGTTGGTGTTTGTGGTGACAATGGCCTTAAAATGGTAGCTGAATAATAGAAAGCTGAAGAATAGTTTCCGGAGAACAGCCAAGAATTGTTGACCAAAGAATGCAGCCCACTGAGATGAGTATGTAAATGTAGGGAAGAAGCTGTGGTTAGCTCCGGAAGTTATCCATACGAAGAAATGATCAGCTGGCCACTGTGATAATGACAATGAAGCTGTCTTTGCCCCACTAACAGTATTTTATAGAATCAGTGTTTTTATTTTTCCAGTTCCATCTTGTTTCTTCTGCGTTGTAGTTTCCGTCTTCTTGTTTTACTGTAATTGTGTTGTTGAAGTCTTTATAGACCTCTGCCTAAGCAGCTCAGAATCACTACTCCTTTATCCTTTGTGAGCTGCTTTCAGCACCCTTGTCTTTCGTGGTGGGCAACTTTTTGAAGTCTTCTGACTACTTGCCTTTCATGACTCTTTCCTTCTTTGAGTTCTTGTGCTTCTTCCATCAGCAAGTCCCATAAAGAGTTCTCTTCACCAGATGCCAGGTTGGTACGGAGGCTCTAGATGAGCCTCTGTTGGGGAGTCTCAATGGCTTTTTGCCTTTGCGCTGCACTTCTGGTTAACCTTACCTGCAAAACCAAACCCAGCTAACATCTTTATGCTAGTGAGTCAGATCATCTGCTCGAGACCTTGTCTCTGTGCAAAATAATTTTCCTGTTCTTTCTCTTTCAATAGCCCTATAGTATAGAATTCAATAGTCAGCTCTAGTTCATCGTGATGAAAATGTTACTCTTTTTTTTTCTCCTTATGAAAAGCCATGACGCTCTATTGTTGAAGGCTTTGTGCTGTCTTACATTTCTCCATTGCTGTGGACCATCCTGCCTTTCACTCCAGATGTAATCTGCATACCATCTAGGTATTCATGTCTAAATGATACATATATCTCACAGATTCTTTCTTTATGACGTTTCTACAGGAATCATTTTTATTCAAGGTATTGCCTTGACTATGCTTCAACTTGTTTCTCTCTGTCCTTGATGAAAACAGTTCTGTCCTGTATGTGTCAATTCTGAAATCTCTCACAGAGATCATTTTCTGAACCGCCCTTGTGTGGTTGTTTCATTCCTCTGTGGGAATCCCACCGTTAGTTCTTTGTGTTGTTCATGTGCTTGTCTGTTATTGAAGTTCGTGACACCAGACTAATCTTGTAGTAATGGCAAACTCTCTTCAGTCATGTAAGGTGACATACTTCTATGTTTTCAGATACATAAAGGTAAGACGATAATGTTTTTAACTTGGACAGCAAAAAGGGTAGGCTGAATGTCTGTTGTAGAACGCTTCATAGATTGACCTACTAGCCATAAAAAAATAGGAGGAAGAAAAAGGCGAGTTTTGGCAGATGTAGGAAATGTAACTCTTAAAGGGTAGATCCTTTTAATGCAGTATCTTGCATCCAGTCCAACAGATGAGAAGTTAGGTCTCTGAGCTTCAGGACCCTCGAATTTCCTGCTGAGCAGTAGTCATCAGCAGCCTAGACCACTGCGTCAGCTTTGGTGCTGCCAGTTTCAACAGCCTAAAAGCAGGCGTCCAACAGCTGATTAATAGCGCGTTGCCAGCCCCTTGGCTCCTGAGAGTGCTCCATCACCTTGTTGATTCAGTAGGCAGATGGGTCAACGAAGTGGGAATGTCCCAAGGTCGGCCGTGGTTGTGCCAGGACTGCCAGGCAAAATTCTTTCCCGAGCTCCAGCCACCATCTGCTGGCCAGAGTGCCGCACTACATCGCCAGCCTCACTGCAAGGCGGTGCTCTGCCTCGGCAAATTGCCTTTGGCTAGGGAAGTCTGCCCTCTCCTCTCCAAAATAGCCCATCGTTTCGATAAACTCGCTTTACATGTCTTTGAGTGAATCTTCAGCTGAAGGAACTGAAAATACAAATGTTACAAAGGTTACTTTCTTGATTGCTACATTTGTGGAACTTTGTAAACAGAGTATTTTGTCCAAATCCAGGCAGAATTGACTTGCTTGAAAATAAAACTCAGGATGAAGTCTCAGCTTTTGGGATGCTGAGGCTTTGTAGAAATAATGGATAGCACGTAGTTCCCCTCTGAAAGTAAATTTCTTCAGGCTGCAGCAAGATACATAAGGATACTGCTTGTCAGTTGTTAAGAGTAGCTGTTAAGTTTCAGCATGTAGAACAGCAACATCTTCTGTAAATGATGTCATAATGATAAACAGCAAAGATGATCTGCCTTATTATGTTTTTTCAGGTTATTTTTGTGTCTTTCTTTTTACTGAGGACTGACTCCTTTTTTGGAGGAGTATTGTCTTGCTCAAGTTCCTGTAATGATTTTCATTCATAACCAAATAATGGGGAAGCTAGGCCTTGAATGTTAATTTATTTTTTTATTCCCAGTCTGTCATGCTTGTTTTTTGATTTGTAATGGCTTGCAGACCATATTCTGGTATTTTATGAATCATTTGGAGTTGCAGATTAAAGGTTAGGAAACAGTAATGACAATTTATATTAAAGTTATATAAAATATGTGTATTTGTATTACACGTTACCCATAAAATATTATTTACATAATCTTCTCTTGCACCTATTGCTTTATGGCTGTGGTGGCCAAAACTTACTCATCTCATCATTGGCAAGAAACAAATAACAGGAAGATACTTCAAAGCCAACCAAATTGCTTTGTTTTTCACTTATTTATGAGGTTTTAAATTATAGTTAAGAACTTCCAGCTCTGTCCTTTTTTATTTTTTTTTCTTCAGTAGTTAGGCATAAGGCTTTTTTTTTCCCGAAAACTGCTGGATTGTTAGGGTTTACTTTAAATCTGTGATTCACCAAGTGCTGGGCCTCCTGGTAGGATGGGGTCCTGCTCTTGGTTGTGTGGTCTTACTTCTCTGATGAGCGCCTGAGCCAGCTTCAGGAAGGCAGTAAGAGTGTGTGGCCTAGAATGAACAGAAAATAATAGATTAGTGGGACCTTTCTCCTTTAGCAATAACAAATGGTATTATTTCTTTGTCCAGTTCCAACTGGTTGCATCTGGAGAGTTCGGCATAGCCTGATGTGAACATAAGATAAGAGCTTAAAAGTTTTCACAACTTCAAACAATCATGTTTTGTGCTGTGCTAGTGTTTATCTTCGTCATGGATACTCAGATTGCCTGAAACTTTTTTCAGTTAAATACAAAAGATCAGAAAATTAGAAACCTGATAAAGAAATTGAGGTGAGATTCCTGGGCACATTTTGGTAACAAATTGCAACAGTTTAGCTTTCACAAAGCACCTGGAATTCAAAGGTCAGGCTGACCGCTAAACTGTCTCTCTATATGTATCTAAGATCACTTACCACCTGCAAAATCCTAGATTTTACTGACCAGATGTTTGCCAAAGATTTTACTGATTGCAACTGGATCATTGCAAATTTAATGTGTCCTAGTAGGCAGTGGCAAATCCTTAGTTCAGTTACTTCAGCTACCTAGTCAGCAACATTATCATTAGTGATGTCAGACTTTACCAGAGTCTGTCACGAACATGACCATGCAATTCGTTTCAGTAAAAGCTTTTCTCTCGCCTTCCATCTATGTTGGACATTTTTTAAGAAAAAAATATGTTTATGATCTGGCAACAAGAATTTCAGAGCAGGGTTTTTCATTCCCTTTCTACCACTTCCCCTGCTCCCCACTGCTCTTTTTTTTTTTTTTTTTTTTTTTTTTTTAATGGTTGGGTTGAATCAGGCAGGATAAAATAATGGCAGATGACCCCTATTTCCTTGCTGGTTTTATTTATTTATTTAACTTTAAAGTTATCCATTTATTACTAATACTTTTATTCAGCAACCTTATTTTTTTGGTGGAAGTAAGCCAGAATAGGAAGAAAATACTCACAGAGCACAAGTCAATGATTAAAGTAACTGGACTGAAATTCTGTCCCTACCTGCATACAGTTCTGCTGTTGACTACAGTCAGTTTGAATAATAGTCTTGGATTTCTCTTGGTTTATTCTCTGGCACAAATGCTTTTTTCACTTTGGTAATTTTTCTAAAAATCTGAAGTTTGCTGTATATTATGGGAAATCTTACTGTGGCTTGTGGTTATAGCAATTAAACGTCTGTTTTGCTGACCCTCTGGAGACACCACCTATTGTGTGGCTGCCCACCACGATATGGGATTAGCGTTGACTGCCTATCCTATATTATTGTCATGCGAGAAGGGTTTTGAAAGCAAATGGTGTAGGAGATGAGACTGGTTCATTCAGTTCTTTAATATGGTAGTCTATTAAGTAGGTCATTACAATTGGAATTCTTGCTAAAAGTTACCCTTATAATATAAAATCCTCATGATTTATTCTGTTTGTAAAATAGAACATGTATTATACGCAAGCAGAATTTATATTTTCTTTTCTTTTTTAAATGAATGTGGATAGTGACAGATCTATCTTAAAAAAAAAAAGAGAATTGAAGTATTCCATTAACAGAATATATACATATATATCTGCTCAAAATTTTCCATAATCAAAATAAAATGTATTTGGTAAGGAACAGTACCATCTGTTTTTTAGATAATAAAGCATATGTCCAAAGAGAGAGAAATATGTTGTCTGTTCCTTCATTCATTAAACCTTAAAGATTATGCTAGTTAAAATAACATACCTGAGTTAAAAATCAGAGTTTCCTTGAAACATGTTTTGTCTCAAATGTGTTGAGTACAGCTAAGGGGGCTCTTGGTTGCCTTTTTTTGTCCTTATGTGATGATTCTTTGTTTAGACTAGTTACAGGTTGCTTCTCAGCACTGTGTCATGTGTATTTGGTTAATAGCTAAGAAAATAAATATTCAGTATAGTAATTTTCAACATGGTACCATCCCAGGTAGCTGTATTGTTTCCACTGAGGCATAAGTGTGGACCGGTCAGAATGTGATGGGTATTTACGGACATATATAATTGTAATGAAAGTCATTTCTTGTCTCTCAGCCTCGAAATACAAGCTTATCCTCAGATTTGCGTTCTATCTTTAGAAAGATCTGAGGCTGCAGTATTGCTCTCTGGCCACCAGATAGAGACTGAAGCTTGTGCAATAGGATTTTTCTTTTTCTTTTTTTTTTTTTTTTTTAATTTTGTGGTTGAGCATTCTTTGAAGCCAAGAGGGAAATCAGTATTACCCCAATAATAAAGAATTTGAGGGTGTTATTGCATAAAATAGATAATGATCACTTTGTTCCATAGTCTTCCATCATCAGGAAGAAGGGAGTAAGAGTCTACAAAAGGAGCTTGGAAAAAGAAGAGAATATTACAAATTTTGCAAAATAATGGGGAGGAAGAAAAGGTCAATTCTTTCTCCTTTCCCACCCACGATAGCAAAATAGTACCTGTTAAAAAGTTCATATAGGTTAAAAAGTGTGTCCTCAGGAATGTGTGACTCCTAAATGCACAACTAAAAGCATGTTTTTCAAATAAGGTACTGGCTGCAAGCAACATAGGAGTAGCCTGCAGAATTTTAATTATTTACCATTAGGAAACATCAACAAATTAGATCACCCCCACCCCCCTGCTGCTTATTTCAGAGTTGAAATTAGAAGAATTTTTTTTTTAATAAGCAAGCAAATTTGACATATAAATTAGAAATTAAACTTTGAATACTTGCCCTACAAACTCCCTTTCCAAATTAGAGCAACCTTATGTCTGAAGAGTTGATCTGACCTATGGAGTTCTTCCACGCTGTGACTCTTTCCTCAAAACTCGTAACCTGTGTAACAGAGACCCTGTGCTGGTCATGTCAGCTTAGGACAGAGAGTGGTCCCTGCCAGTATTTGTGCACCGCAGCATGGTTTCTCTTACCAGAAAAACTACAGTGTTCTCATGTTCCAATAACCTCTTTAAGTCAGATTAAGGAATTTAAAGGAAATATTTGTATTTTAAAAGCCTGTAACAGTGACAATTGGGACTAGGTCTAGATGCAGTTTAGTTTTTTTAACAGCACCAGGAGATTGTATTTTGGTCTGATTTGTTTTATGGTTCACATTTGTTTGACAGATGAAAGGAAGAAACAAAAATGTTTTGTAAGTGTGAAATAGTTTGTTTAGGAACCTTTAAAACATACTTTCCTGATGTTTATAAAATGGAATTTTATAATGGAATTTAAGGAATTAATTTGGTAAGCCTGCTTAAGGGAAACTGATGGTAGTGGGCATATCCCAAAGTGAATTGTCTGGAAAACCTGGGGCGTGACTTGGGTTGAAATTCTTGAGGGAAGTTTAACTGTATCACATCTCTCTGAGAAACATACCCTAATCAGAAACACCACAAGTCAGTGGTCTTGCAGGGGTGTAAAAACATTACGTGGGCATGTTCAGAGTGGTGTGCATCAAAGCTTTGAATTGCCATTTCTTGGGAGCCTTCAGCTCTACTGAGTTTTATACTTGTTGGAGGTCCCAGCCTCATACAGATGCAGTAAGCTTGCTGGAAGTGTCTTGCCTTTCCTCCCCTCTCTTTAGCTCTCTTGCTTGTTCGCACTCTGTCTCGCGCTCCTGCTTGTGCTCCCCCCCCACCCCAGTGCAGTCTATGCATCCCCCAGAGGAGAGCGTGGGCTTAGCTTTCTCATATGGTTGCTTGGGTACCTGACTTCAGGTCCAATTTCAGAAGCACAGGCTGTCTTTATCATGTCTGTTTGTGAGAACCTTTTTGGTGGCTTCAACGTGTTTTTTTTTTTTCATTTGGTCATTGAGCAAAGGAATGAGCTATTTGCACAGCCACCATTGTAAGTATTAAGTAATGCCATAAAAGGTAGAGGAGCAGTTATGCTTTTCCAGTTCATTTATTAGTTCAGCAATAGTGATACAAAAATCAGTTTCATTATTTTTGTTGACAGCTTCTGCTCTTTCCTCAGCTCTGCAGGAGGCTGCATATCAGTTTAGTTGTAATAAGAGGCAGCAGATGAGATTAAGCCCTTGGAAGCGACAAGAGTTAGGAGCGTGAGCATATTTGATGGCATTAGATGAGATAATGGGAGATGGGGAGTTGTAAGGCTGAGTGTGGAGGAGCTTGGTCATCTGACTCTCTTAATAGTGAGTAAGGAAGTAGAAGCTGCTTTACATACATGAAGAAAGCTTTTCTCCAGTAGAACTGCTTAAACTTGCCATGTGGTTTTCTGTCACGTGAAGAGGGGGAATAGAGAGAGGCAGGCTGCGGGCCCAGTCACACTAACCTCAGCACTCTCTCTCCTAACTCCCCATCTGACACTCTCACTGGGTGAGACGGAGAAGTTGCCAGAGCTTGTCTGGTGGCACAGTTGTGTTCTTAACTAAGTGTCAGCTGAGCAGGTAGTCAGCTTTAGAAAAAATGGTTTATGACTTAGTTTTTTCTGCCTTTTTTTTACTGGGGGTACTACTCACCTCCAGCTTGCCACTTGGAACTTCATCTTTTCAGGAACTTTATATTCTCAGATTTCAAAAAAATCCTAAGGAGGAATGGAAGTTGATTGGTAGATCCAGAATTTACATACCATTCATTATGTGTGCAAAGAAAAAAAGAGGCACACAAGTAACTTTGTTGCACATAAGTCTTATTTCTTCAGGAAACCAGTAAAAAAAAAGGCCTGCTATTGATGATAATTTTGTTCTAAAAGTAGTCAATTTTAGGAAATGCAAATGAGGAACATAACTACCTTTTCAGGGATGTTGTTTTAAAACTTTGAAAGTAGGTATGGTGTGCATGTACATGTTTTAGATTTCATTAGATATTCTTTAGGTTTTAGATTTAGATTTAGGCCTGGATATTGCAAAACATGGTAGACCCAAGGCCTTTTTATTTGGGCTTCAGTACAGTTTAAATGTGGCAAACTGCCACAGTTCTCCAGTAGCTATTACTGTTAACTTCTGTTTGTGGTTTTAATGCAGCTATACATTAAATACGGTTACAGTTCATGTATCAGTCATGAGGAAGAAGAGCAACACAGCAAGAATATCTGCTGTCAAAGAAGCTGTATTTTTAACTGAGGGAAAAACTGTTTATTAGGATTAAGCCTGTTAGGCATAGTGGGAGGAGAGGTAGGAATCTTGGGATTTCTTCCCCCCCTTCCCCCCCCCCGCCCTTTTTTTTTAAAAAAAATTGATTAATTATATTAAAAAGTAACTAAACAGTTAATTTCTTTTAATTTCTGTATTTTTTGATGTCAGCTTAAATAAAAAACATTGCAATTAAATAACTTGTTTCTGTGATGAATATCACGATTTGGTATAGTAATTGTATCATTGAGATCCTGGCTTGCTTTCTAAGTTATGGTATGGTCATATTACAGAGGCGGATGCCCCAAACTTTCCGTGATCCAGCCACTGCTCCATTGAGGAAACTCTCTGTAGATTTGATCAAAACCTACAAGCATATTAACGAGGTAATGGCTCCAGCTATCTTTGTAATGTGTATCTATGTGAAGTTCTAGTTTTCAATACATTATTAAGTATATTTTCTATTAAAAATCTTGTGCAGAGATAAGAAAAATCAAGCTTTTCTCTGTTGTTCATATCTCATTTGAGACATTGATGTCATGGTCCTGCTTTCTGTACAGCACTTTGAAAAATTTTTTATCCTGGAAGTTATTTTCTGTTGTTTCATAAACAAACGTTGAGCTTTTCTGTTGCATGATAAGGAAATAGGAGTGGCACAAACACTCTTTTAGCTCATGCTATAAACCTTTATGTACGTGTCTAAGGAGTTTTAAGGAAAAAAGTAGTGTTTTCCCTAAATTATTTAATTAAATATTATTGGCAAATGTGAACTATAAAAATTGTGGTTGTAGGAAAGCACCAGTTAGTTTCTAACTCTTTGGCAATTGCCGGGAATGTGAAGGGACTTCTGCAGTGATTACTGACTTCCTTGGAATTCTTCTTTCCCAGTCTTGTGGAAAGATCAACTGATAACTGTTGTTTGCAGGATACTTACCATTTTTAATTTTCCTGTATCTACAGCATACTGTGATGTATCTTTTCTTTTTGCACCTATGAACTCTAGGGATCAATGTTATTAGTACATTTATTTAGATCTGCTTTCCGAATTTTTAAATTATTCATCAAGACTTTGCTTTGGTATAATGACTTGACTTCAAATAGAGTGATAGCAGGAGAGGATGGTTTGTTTTTCCAGTAGTAGAAGTTGCATTTTAAAATCACAGGATTAGGTATGATGATTATAAAAGCTGATTCTAGTCTTTATTGAAGTAATGTTCTAAAAAGTGCTGTTAAGCAATATACTTTTCATATTTAGGTTTACTATGCAAAAAAAAAACGGCGGCATCAGCAGGGCCAAGGAGATGATTCCAGTCACAAAAAGGAGAGAAAAGTTTACAATGATGGCTATGATGATGACAACTATGACTATATTGTAAAAAATGGGGAGAAGTGGATGGATCGTTATGAAATTGACTCCTTAATAGGCAAAGGATCCTTTGGACAGGTAATGTGTATTAGCTGAACAACCTGTAATGCACATGAATCATAATATGCATTTCATTTGAAGTGGTATTCCTGCCTCATTTTGAAATTAAACTCCTTTTCTTAGTCCTATTATACTGAGTGCCTGCTCAAGACACTTGTATTCTGTGCTTGTTTCTTATTACTACAGATAACATTTGAATATACTTCAGTATGTAGATCTGGTAAAGCATATCGCAATAAGCAAACACAGCCTTTTGCTATCAGTTCACATTTTTAGCTGTTTGGCTTGGGTATATAAATTAAAGCAATAGTCTAGTGCTAGGGATTACCTATTACAAATGTTACCTAGGAACATTTGTTTTGACTTTTTGCAGCCGTAGCCATGGCTTGAGAAAAAGGCTGGAAGGAGGATGGAGCTTTTCTTTTGTTTTTGTTCTTTTTTTCTCAGAATCTACCAGTCGTTTTATGGTATTGTTTTTGATTATTTCAAAATTGCATTTGGATATAATGCCTCAGTGGAGCCTCAGTTCTATTTTGTAACATCACTGCAGTAAGTGTCACATGATATGTTGTGGCTTTACTGTAGCGTCAAGTAAGAGAAGGAATTTAAGAAAAAAAGTTTAACTGGAAAGATCAAAAGCTCTAGAAATGTTTTCCCTGAACTCAGAAAGTAAAGAAAGTTTAGAAAGTGAGTTTTGCTGTATTTTGAAAACTCAAGAGATTTTACTGATGTATTTGACTTTTGTCTTTCAGGTTGTAAAGGCTTATGATCGAGTGGAACAGGAGTGGGTGGCTATTAAAATAATAAAAAACAAGAAGGCTTTCTTAAACCAAGCCCAGATTGAAGTGCGACTGCTTGAGCTTATGAACAAACATGACACTGAGATGAAGTACTATATAGGTATTTGAACAGTTATTCTTCACTTCTATTTAATAAAACTATGAAAATTTTAGATCTTATTATATAGCGTAGGATGCTTTGGGTGCTAAAGAAATGAAAAGAAAAATACAACTTTAAAATTATTAATATTATTTAGCACAAATTTCCCAGTTTGCAACAGGACCAGATCCAGAAGAAGAATATATAAAAATGTTTGGGATAACAGACTTTTTACTTTGTAGCATTGAGGTCTTTTGTAGAATTTTCGTTTTCCGATTAATGATACGGACACCTGAAGAAGTTGCCGTAGACTGGCTTTTCCAGAGAAGCTGTGATCTGTGATAGTTTGCATCTCTTTCACTACTTCGAATATATCTTAAATTGTCTTAAAACTGTGGTGGATAAGAGCGTGCATATTTACTGTAAACCAGCATCATAGAGTAGTTTTATGGCTAGCTTAATCATTATTTCTTGATCATGTATGTTTAAAAAGCTCAAAATTTTGTATAACAAAACTGAGGTAGGGTTTGTGTAAAAGTTAAGACTTGCCCATTTACAGCTCAGAAAATATTTTAAAGCTGATGATTTTGATGGTTCCTGTAGAATGGAATGCTGTTCCCTTGATTTATTATTACAATGTTACTTGAACTTTATAACAATGATGAAATTAAGTCAGCTCTTGTAAAAAGTTCATTAAATCCTGGCTGTCCTCTAGAGTAGAGAGTTGGGCAAAAATATGATGGAAGGGAAGCAACAGTCTGTTGTAAAAGAAATAGAGAAGTATGAAAAAGAGCAATTAAGGAAAACAAAACTGGTTGTAAGCATCCTTTAGTTTGTAGAAGCTGAAATACTAACAGCTATGCGTTTCTGATTTGCATGTCTATATTGGATTACTGATTCTTCTTTCTGTAGTTTAGAAGAAACCCTTGAAATAATGTTAATACACATTGGTGTTAAATTATCTGAAGAGTATTCAGTTACATTTTCACTTGTTTTTTAGAATATTATCATTAGAATACCTTTTATTTATTCTGTGTAAAAGTTTTTAAGGTATTTTTACCTTAAATTTATTAATAACATGTTTACATAAAATTTGACAGCATACTACATCAAAAACATGTTTCAGGAATGTGAAGGACATGACCAGTTTCAGATTAATACACAGCAAATAAAGACACTATAGGCATCATCAAATAAGCTCTTGGGATTTTAAATTTTTAGAGAGTCTGTTTGTAACATGAGGTAAAACAAAAGGGACCAAAACATCATATAATCTCCCTCTCTGAGTTAAGGCAGGATGGCTTTATATAAAGAGCCATGCTAAAACAACAAAGGAAAAAAAAGTGCTGATAATTTTGAACAGTCCAGAAAAAATATATACTGCCTCTGCTTAGGCAGGTGATTTTAGGCTTGTTTCAAGCTGATTTCCAAATCTGTTAGGGTATATTTGAATAGTTCCCCTCTCATTTAACACAGTATTTAATGAACATGACAGCATCAGTAAAGATCAAAAAACCCAAATAGCTAATGTTTTGAATTAACACCTTGTATTGCATGCTGTGCAGAAACTGACCACAGAGAACTGAGACCTCTAGGCACTTCACTGGAAAATATAAGTATAGGAACAGTTGCTTATGGACATGCTTTTGCAACAAGACTTAATTGAAGCATTTGGCATATTAATGTAAAAAATAAGTTGTCTGGAGGACATGTGACAATTCACCCTCTCATAGGCTTTCGGGTAATGATGCTGAGAACAGCTGGATAAGGCCAAAAGCATTGCAAGTATTACAATATACTCTGTGATGTAAAATGCAGACTTCAGGGAGAATATGGTTAAATCCACTGTAGTCTGATTTTTAAGGACATAAGGTTTAACTGCTTATGCTTCTGTCAGATGTCCTCTAATATCTTCAAACCTTCTGACTGGTCTCCATATCTAACACAAGTGTAATGAATGCATTAAGGTCTTCAAGTTTTGTGAAAATTGGCGGCAGAGTGGAGGAGAAATGTTCAAATGTCTTCACTGAAGGAAAGATGTGGCAAGTTCAGCTCTTATCCAAAGTATTTGAGCTGTGTGGTGGCTGCAAGTGGTACTAGCTGACCAGTAGCATGCTGGTAGCTACGAATCGGTTGGAGTAAGTGGTGTTTCTTACCCAGTTGGCAGGTTCAGTAAGCTTAGTGAGGGGGGAGGAGTTGGAATCAAGTGTAGGAAGACCACAAAGACATGAAAATGTGTTGGTGCTTTCATGGTGGGAGGATAGTGGAAATATGGCAGAGATGAGAAAATACAAAAGGTCTAGGCAATGATGTATTGCAGGAACTGACATCAGGGTGGAAGCAAATGGTACTGTTACAGGTAAGTTGTAAGGGACCTGTGAAGAACTAGCTTATGATAGTGGAGAAAAAAAATTGCATAGGACACCAAATAATGACCTTAATTTAAGGTCTGAATTGTCATTGTGCTAATATTGGTTCAAGATTTTATTACGACAAAAAGGGGAGTATGTTGCTTTTTATCTGAGAGGTGAAGTATTTTTCCTGTTTCAATTTTTTTTTTCCCTTGTGGCAACCAACCTGAATGATTGACAGACTGGTAAACCCTGCTTGCCTCTAAACAGATTAATGTGATGAATTTTTCACCTATTTCATTAAAAAAAAGGATTGGATTTGGACTGGATTGGTGGCTTTCATAAATTGAGGTTATGCCTGATTGAAATGAATATAATGCCTGTGGGATATTGATCAGTTTTATTAATTGAAGTAATCAATTGCTTATAAATTGCAGTAACGTCGTAGTATATTTTAAATTAATCTGACAGATAAATACTTTCTCTGAAATGTAAGAGAAATTCCTAATAAAGAACTCAGTCTGAAGTGTGATATCTGCTTTACTGTTGAGAATGCTGCCGTGCGTGCACTGTTTTCCAAACTGCTGGGACTTGAATACAGTTTTACCTTTAGGAGTGTGGAAAAATTAACTCTCCCCTGAAAAAGATCAAAAGCATGACAAAGGTTGCATTACACACAATTTGTGCTTCTTGTCTTTCTTGCAGATAGTTCTATTTACCTGCGAATGTGTTTACCTTTGCTAACAGGGAGTGATAGCATATTTTTTTAAAAAAATCTCCTCTATCTTTTAAATAATTTTTTGGTTAATATAGGTTTACTGAGGGACACCTGAGGTCCCCCTGTACCCTAGGCATGGCATCAATATCCCATAAATAACCAGAGTAGAAGAAAAAAAAGTAGCACTATATTGTCTTACTCACAGGTCATCTTCCTACATACTGCTTAAAACATTTAAGCATTGTGTTGTAATTAGTATTTAATACTTACCACACAGGGTATGCACTAATTATTTTCTTCCCCTTTTTAAAGTGCATTTGAAACGCCACTTCATGTTCCGAAACCATCTCTGCTTAGTCTTTGAAATGCTGTCCTACAATCTGTATGATCTGTTGCGGAACACCAACTTTAGAGGTGTCTCATTGAACCTGACACGAAAATTTGCACAGCAAATGTGCACTGCGCTGCTTTTTCTGGCGACTCCTGAACTTAGTATCATTCACTGTGACCTAAAACCTGAGAATATCCTGCTCTGTAACCCCAAACGAAGTGCTATCAAGATTGTTGACTTCGGCAGTTCGTGTCAACTTGGACAGAGGGTGAGTATTAGTAAAAATTCTAATTGTGCTACTGTTGTATACATATGAAAAATTTAATATTTTAAGTTATAATACCTAGATAGCTGATTTAAACTTTATTAATGATGACTTAATGAAACAGTAACTAATTTTTACATAGGGTGTCAGAGATCAACAGTCCATAGGAGCTTAAAATATGAATTTCAGTGCCATTGCAGATAAACTTTCACCATAGCCATAAACTTCCCATCTTTCTTTTCTCCTTGGTTATGCTTTTATGCTATGTTAATGCAGAATGCATCAGCACTTGATTGTAGAAGTCTGCAGTGCTATTTAATGAAATACTCTTCTATTATTTTCTTATTCCATATATATTGTTCCTTCTACTTTAGCATGTTCTCTGTTTAGTGTGCCCTGGAGATAAGAAGATATTTGAGGGTCGAGACAGTGCAGTAGCTGGCTCTTAAAGATACTGGCTATAACTAACCCATTTTTAGAAATGCTTTAGTAACTGTGGAAAGGCTGAATGGAGTTTAGTGGTGGTATTACTGTAAGTAAAGGTGCATATGTGCAAAGCATTTCCAGGGCAAAAAGGGCCAGATAGCTTTCTGTCAATAGCTCTTCAGATTAGGATAGGTTTGTACTATTAAATAGTTGTCCAAAAGTTTGTAATTGTGTCCTGTTGTTTATGTACTTTGAAGATTAGTCCATTTTATTTTTATTGAGCTGTTAGAATCTGTTGAGCATAGCCTGTCCAGCATAGCCAATTAGCTCTGTATTTGTTTTAAGAAATGTTAAAATATAGAGAGTAACTGTTAATATATTAAGCTAATAATTAATTCTGCTTGGATGGCAAAGCCTGTTTTCTTTAGGAAGAGCTTTAAATCATATTCCTCAAGAGTTTGATTCGTACTGATAGTTTGCTCACTGAAAAGTTTATCAGGATGTACTGTTCAGCTTGTACCTTATAGTCTAGCACAAATAGACTCTTTCCTGATCGAAAGGATTGTATGTGGCTGAGCAAGTGACCACTTCCTCTCAGGGTACTTATGCTTTAGTTGTTTGCACTAAAAAAAATTGTTAGGCAGAGAGGTAAGAGAAAGACTTCTACAGACAGAAGTTAAACTTCAGTTTCTTTGAAAAAGGGCTTTGAGCCTTCCCAGGTCAGTTGTGTACCTTTTGGCAGTTTTATCTCTAAATTTGTGAAAAGGACTGTCGTGGTTCAGCCCCAGTCAGCAACTAAACACCACACAGCCCTTGCTCACTCCCCACACCCTTGTGGGATGGGGGAGAGAACCGGAAGAGCAAAAGAAAAAAAAAAAAACAAAACACACACCCCCCCCCCACCCCACCCCCCCAAAAAAAAACCCCAAAACAAAAAACCCCAACTTGTGGCTTGAGATAAGAACAGTTTAATGATGATGATAATAATAATAATACTACTATTAAAAGGAAAAAGAAAAAAAACCCAAAGCCACAAACAATACAACTGCTCACCACCTGTCGACCGATGCTGCCAGTCCCTGAGCTGTGATTGCTACCTGCCTTCCCTGGCCAGCTTCTCCCAGTTAACATACTGGGCATGATGTTACATGATATGGAATATCTCTTTGGTCAGTTTGAATCTGCACTCTTGGCTGTGCCCCCTCCCCTCCCGGCTTCCTGTGTACCCAGCATAGCATGGGAAGCTAGAAAAGTCCTTGACTAGTATAAGCAGTACCCAGCAACAAACAAAACATCTGTGTGTTATCAACGTTATTTTCATACTAAGTCCAAAGCACAGCACCATGCCAGCTGCAGTGAAGAAAATTAACTCTATCCCAGCTAAAACCATGACAGTATCCACCCCTTATTCCATACCATTTATGTCATGCTCAGGTCCCATACTATCCAATACAACTTCAGTAACCGCTACCCGCCTTCTCATAGAATCATAGAATTGTTAAGGTTGGAAAAGACCCTTAAGATCATCATGTCCAACTGCTAACCTATCACTGCCAAGTCCACCACTAAACCATATCCTCAAGCACCACATCTGCCCTTCTTTTAAATACCTCCAGGGATGGAGACTCCACCACCTCCCTGGGCAGCCCGTTCCAATGTTTGACAGCCCTTCTGGTGAAGAAGTTTTTCCTAATATCCAACCTAAACTTCCCCTGGCGCAGCCTGAGGCTATTTCCTCTTGTTCTATTGCTTGTTACTAGGGAGAAGAGACCAACCCCCGCCTCGCTACAAGCTCCTTTCAGGTAGTTGTAGAGACCAATAAGGTCTCCCCTCAGCCTCCTCTTCTCCGGACTAAACAACTCCAGCTCCCTCAGCTGCTTCTCATAAGACTTGTTCTCTAGAACCTTCACCAACTTCGTTGCCCTTCTTTGGACACGCTCCAGCACCTCAATGTCCTTCTTGTCAGTGAGGGGCCCAAACTGAACACAGTACTCGAGGTGTGGCCTCACCAGTGCCGAGTACAGGGGCACGATCACCTCCCTGCTCCTGCTGGCCACACTGTTCCTGATACAAGCCGTGATGCCATTGGCCTTCTTGGCCACCTGGGCACACTGCCGGCTCATGTTCAGGCGGCTGTCAACCAACACCCCCAGGTCCTTTTCCTCCAGGCAGCTCTCCAGCCACTCCTCCCCTGGCCTGTAGCGTTGCGTGGGGTTGTTGTGACCCAAGTGCAGGACCTGGCACTTGGCCTTGTTGAATCTCATACCGTTGGCTCCGGCTCAACGATCCAGCCTGTCCAGGTCCCTCTGTAGGGCCTTCCTGCCCTCCAGCAGATTGACACTTCCACCAAGCTGGGTGTCACCTGCAACCTTACTGAGGGTGCACTCAGTGTCCCCTCATCCAGATCATCAATGAAGATAATGAACAGGACTGGCCCCAACACTGAGCCCTGGGGAGCACCACTCGTGACTGGATTTGACTCCATTTACCACCACTCTCTGGGCTCAGCTGTCCAGCCAGTTTTTAATCCAGCGCAGAGTACCTCCTTTAATAGAATATACAAATTTCACTTATCATTCCCCTAGTCTATGGACCACCCCTGTAAAATGTCTGTGAAATGTCTATTTAGTTCATCTAGTCCATGACTTTGGGCTCCGTCTATTGTACAAGTCTTTCAGGGCCAGAGAGATGGTGTGTGTGGTGTTGGATTGTTGCATGCTGAAGTCAGTCCTTGTTCCGTCACTGCTGCACTTTGCGTGGTTCAACGAAAGTTCATTTTTTTTATTAATTTGGGAGATTCCCACCATGATACCATTGATATGTCATATAGCAATCATAGTAGTGATGACATACAACGTTATATGGCAATTAACAGCATACCATTCAGTTCATTGGCTGTTTTCACCCAAAATCAAGTCCCCTTGAGGTACACACTGGACTCCTCCATCCTCCTGCATCACCCACCAAGTGCACCCAGGTCCTTGAGCAAAAGCAATCCCACGGATGGGTTTGCCTTTGCCTGAGGCAGGAATAACCCAGACTGTTTTCCCCAGCATATTTTTCACATGCGCTACAGGGACTTTATCCCCTTCCACAGTACATAAGTGTTCTGCTTGGGCAGGGCCAGCTCTTTTTGCTTTGAGAAAGCTGGGTGTTAAAAAAACCAACCAAACCAATGGAGAAACCCCCCCGAAAATAATGCAATATTTGCAGAAATGAAGAAGTTTCAGAAGTATGACTAGTAATACTGCAGGTGGGATCATTATATGAGAAGAATTAAGAAACTTCATGGACTAACTTTAACTGAAGTCCCCCGATTCTCTTTTGAGGAGGTGGCCAGTAGCATCTCATCGCTTTTTCCCATCATATGTTTGGGAAGAGTAGGTCAGAATATTGAATATTGTATTGAAAGCAGTGGTGAGGCATATATTTAGATTAATAAAAGGACTTTGGCTATAAACTAGAAACTTTTCAGTCTGGGTGAAGGAAGATACCAAGAGTTGAAATGAGGTCTCAATTGTTTAGGTCAATAATGAGATAGTTTTGAGATGTTAAGATGCACAAATACATAAACCTTATGTATTTAAGTTAACTTAAATAGTGGTAAGGAAATAGCAGTACCTGTGTGGAAAGTGCTGGATGAAGCTGCATGTTAGTTAGAATATAAAATAATGTTCTACTTAGGTATTTTTTTGTTTGGCTGTTTTTTTTGCTAAGGGTTTTGGAAGTTTGAGGGTTTTTTTTGTTAAGATTTTTTTTTTTTTTTTTTTTTTTAAAATACCCCTACAGTTAAGCCAGTCTCCAGGTTTAGAATCAAGACACAATTATTTCTCATGTGAAATGAGTAGGATAGTTGGGGGTGGAAGGAGGTTGCTTTTTCCTATGTGTTGTTAGCTAGTTCCTGGAATGACCTGATGATTTAATCTCATTGCATCACATGATAATTGTGGCTTTTGATATTTTACAATAGATTTTGTCTGAAGGGTTATGTGATTCTGATGTGGCTTGCGGAATAATGTTTTATTTGGGTGATATGAGACTAAAATTTTGTTGTATGATTACCTGTAATTACCTGAGATTACACTTATCAACGCAGAAGTGTAAAATACCGTAACCATGAGTGAGTCTGCAGTTTTTTCTTTTTTTTTTTTTTGTGAGTGTGAATGTTAGTGTTTTCTTAAGAATTAACTTTTACATATTTTTATAAACGTAATGTATAGATACTTTTTAGTATTTCTGATACCTTGGCTTTCCCTACACTAAAAATGTATTTCGTGATAGTTCTATTTTGTAATACAGAATTATAATAGTGCTCCTTGGATGCTGTATATTACCTTTAGATGCTTTTATTTCAGATATACCAATATATCCAGAGTCGTTTTTATCGATCACCAGAGGTGCTACTGGGAATGCCTTATGATCTTGCAATTGATATGTGGTCCCTTGGGTGTATTCTAGTTGAGATGCACACTGGAGAGCCTCTCTTTAGTGGAGCAAATGAGGTATGTAGCTATATTACAGTACAAGTAATTTGATTGTTTTTTTTGTTCATTCTCAGCATGGCTTTCATCTGTTTAACTGTAATGCATAAGTTAGGGAAGTCTAGTAGTTCTAGAATGCATAAGCGTCAATGACAGCAACCTCTTGTATCAGAACGCTAAATTGCCTGTTAATTGTTTTCTGTTTCTGGGTCCCTACTCCTTATTCACTAATTCTGTTTTGCACATATTGGATTTTTCTTAAACTCACAGTTAATTTAGAACTTGTCTGGGTAGTTAACATTTGCTTCCCATGTGACTGTAGAATATCACTCTGTCATGCTGCTCAGCTGTCACATGTTCATCACCAATATTCTTTGTTTGGAACAGGTGGATCAAATGAATAAAATAGTGGAAGTTTTGGGGATACCACCTACCCACATCCTTGACCAAGCACCAAAAGCAAGAAAGTTCTTTGAGAAGTTGCCAGAGGGCACTTGGAACTTGAAGAAGACCAAAGATGGAAAAAGGGTAGGTTGCATAACTAGGATGAGAATGTGGGCTGTCTTTTTATAAAATAATGAATAAATAAAATGTATTAAAAAGAAAAAAGGTGAGATGTTAATTCGCTTTACATCTTGCCTTACTGAAAATGTAGCTTGATTGTTGTTTATTGTTCCATGTTGTAAGAGAGGTTGGTTAAATAACGCTTTCTGTAGTGTTGAATAGTTTCTTACTTTTATTTGACTTGCTTCCTTTTATGGCATGTTTAAACTATGCACACCAAAGGCTTAACATATAACTTTATTTCAAGCAATTTCTAACTTCCCAACAGGAATACAAACCACCCGGAACTCGTAAACTTCACAATATACTAGGAGTTGAAACAGGAGGACCAGGTGGACGTCGTGCTGGGGAATCGGGTCATACTGTAGCTGACTACTTGAAGTTCAAAGACCTCATCTTAAGGATGCTTGATTATGACCCTAAGACACGAATTCAACCTTATTATGCCCTACAGCATAGTTTCTTTAAGAAAACAGCAGACGAAGGTACAAACACAAGTAACAGTGTGTCTACAAGTCCTGCCATGGAGCAGTCGCAGTCTTCAGGAACCACCTCCAGTACATCTTCAAGCTCAGGTAAATTTTTCTCATTACAGATAATAAAATTATGTTTCCTAATCACATCAAAGGAATCTTTCACAGATAAATGTCTTATTCTTTCTTTTTGTTTTGTTTTTTTTTTTTTGTTAAAAATAAATGTCAGCCATAATCATCAAAACAATTATTTTAATCAGCTGGAACAAGTAACTGCTCCAACAAAAAGTTAAAAGTAGATGAGCAAAAATGTGCATGATTATCATAGGTCTTGTATTTTTACCCTGAAGCAGTTTAAATATCTTCATGATGTCATTGTTTTACAGCTTACTGTAAATTTTGTGTCTCTTTAGTTATTGTGCATGTTATGATTTTATAGGTGGATCTTCTGGAACAAGCAACAGTGGAAGGGCACGGTCAGACCCCACACACCAGCATCGACATAGTGGTGGACACTTCACTGCTGCTGTTCAAGCTATGGACTGTGAAACACACAGCCCACAGGTGTGCTTAAGTAGAGCTTTGGTCTGTTTGATTTATACAAATTTTCTGAGAATATTAAATTCCTAAAACGAATTAACACTTCCATTTCAGGAGTGAAGTGGTTTAGACAAAGAACGAGCCATGAAATTTGGTTTATTTTTTACCCCCAGCTCTTGTATAGTCCTGTGTATGTTAGGTCAGTCACATAGGCAAAAGTACTGCAGGTAGCTGTAAAAAAACTTCCACAGATTCTGCAGAGGTGAGGGTTTTGAATCAGTAGCAATAACTCAGATGGAGCTTCATCTTAAACAGGGCGTAAGGGTACACAGAACTGGGCATCTTCCAACCCAGTGAAGAACTAGCTTGTACTTCAGTGGACTCCTGCTGGAGTTCTTACTTCCATTTTATGGTGTTCAGGTACTTCACCAAATTCATCATTGGCTGAATTAGCTTTTATTCGGTACTTCTTGGAAAAAGCAACAACTCATTTATTAAGTACAAATAATTCAATAATACTTTTATTTTAGTACAGAACAGATAAAATTATCAATTAGTATATGTTAGCTTGTTTTACTCCTGGAAGAATAAAACTGAAATGTGGTAGTGATTTATCATTTCTGTTCATCGCATTTGCAGATGTAGAATCACTTTACAGGTGTAAAGCAATAGCCTCCAAGTATTATGCTCACAAGAAGAGAAAAGAAGATCATACATACTTTTTGCAGCTGACAGGAAACAAATTTTTTCTCCCAAGAACACAATTCAGTTTATGCAACAAATCGGTGTTTAGCTAGATCTTGCTATTTTAATGATCTTTAATCAGCTGTGTTCTTCCAGAGGAGTGGGCGGTACTCCTCTAATGCTGCTGCCACTGTTCAAGATATGAACTACAACTTAAAATCAGCACACCGAGTTAAATTAATATCCAGAGGCCTGAGTCAGAGATCAGGGCCTTATTGTTCTAGGTGTTGTACAAATATTACTTTGTGTATTACTACATTTAGGTAAAGCTGGTTCTATAATTTTGATGGCAAGGTCACGTATTGGACTTATTAAAACTGTTTGAAAAAAGCATCCAGAATGTGAACTCATTTTTCTGAAGGTATATTTAGAAAAGAGTATTAGAAATGCTTCTTAACTACATGCTTACATTTCTAGAATAATTTTGCAACTGCAAGGTTTGGTTAGCTTTTTTCAAGGTTAGCATAGACCTTAATAACTTAATCTCTCTCTTATATTGCAAATGGACACATTCGATTAAGCATTTTAATTTTTATTTTGCTTATTAACATAGGTTCGACAACAGTTTCCTCCTCCAATTGGTTGGACAGCCACTGAAGCTCCTACACAGGTCACTGTTGAAAATCACCCAGTTCAAGAAACCACCTTCCATGTAACCCCTCAACAACAGAATGCATTACATCACCATCACGGAAATAGCTCTCACCACCACCACCACCATCACCACCACCACCACCATCATGGACAGCAAGCCTTGGGTAGCCGGACCAGGCCAAGGGTCTACAATTCTCCAACAAACAGCTCCTCCACCCAGGATTCTATGGAGGTGGGCCACAGTCACCACTCCATGACATCCCTGTCTTCCTCAACTACTTCTTCCTCTACATCTTCCTCCTCAACTGGTAACCAAGGCAATCAGGCCTATCAGAACCGCCCAGTGGCTGCTAATACCTTGGACTTTGGACAAAATGGAGCTATGGACATGAATTTAACAGTCTACTCTAATCCGCGCCAAGAAACTGGCATAGCTGGACATCCAACATACCAGTTTTCTGCTAATACAGGTCCTGCTCATTACATGACTGAAGGACACCTTGCAATGAGGCAAGGGATTGATAGAGAAGAGTCTCCCATGACAGGAGTTTGTGTTCAGCAAAGTTCTGTGGCTAGCTCGTGACTAAACTGAAACTAAGTTTGTTTCTTGTGTGTTTTTATAGAAGTGGTGTTTTTCCAAAAACAAAGTGCAAAGCTGCTTGAATCAGAAGGAGATAAACTCACTGAACCGCTACAGGAGGGCAAAGCTGACTATTTTTTTAAACTTGAAAAGATTGCAAAGGGACAATGAAGTTTTTTTTGTTGGGTTTTTTTGGGGGGGTTTTTTGGTTGTTCTGGGTTTTTTGTTTTTTGGGTTTTTCTGTTGGGTTCTTTTTTTTTTTTAATAGCCATGTCCGGACCCACCTTAACGGATAGCTTAGTGGTGTTCACCTTTTGCTTCCCCCATTTTAACTTGCCACAGCCTAGTCATAGTTTGGTTTTTTTGGGGAGGTTTTTTTTTTTTCGGTCTCATTCAACAGGGGTTATTGTTCAAACGTTAGGTATAGTTGCAAATTAGTTTCTTTTTAAAGGCATTGCACATGATTTATGAAAAGGCCCTTTGAAGTTTTTGGGTGGGAGGGGAGTGAGTAATATATATATTTTTTTTTTTTTTAGTTCCCCAAACAAACATGGGCACAGAAATGCAGTACTGTAAGAAAGAGGGACCTTCAGATTACACAAATATATATTCTTCAGCTGTAAAAAGGGACGGTTGTAATGGAGTTTGTAAGGCACATTAAGCACGCTAAGTGGCGGTGATCAGAACTCTCCTTTTCTGAATCTACTGAGGATCAAAGCAGCAATTGTAATGGGATTCTGTGGGTCTCATATTTTGGAGACCACAGTCAGTTAGTATTGAAATATGACTGGTTTCATAACTGAGGTGCACTGAGAAGCAATCAACGGGTCGGTCCTGGCCAGTCCTGGGGAGGTCTAAGTGGTGGTCTTTGGGATAACCTTTGGCCTTATGGATTTGGACTCTTAAGTTAGAAGAGCCTACCATTTCAGATGCAATCACTTTTGGACATGCTTTTGCAGACAGTCCTTAATGCTGAAAACACAGAGAATGGGTAATTCAAGAGGCCTTTCTTTTAAAATAGACTTTTGTGACCCACTTATTGTAAGGTATTGCAAGGTCACTTTGCGTGTGTCATAAAGTTGACTTCCTTATTGGTTGAAGGTCACAGGAGTAGTGGTTTGCGTTTGATGGAAATAGCTACAACTGTGTCCCTTCCTGCTTTTTACTTTTTTCTTTTGCTTTTTCTCGGCACGTGGTTTCTCCACCATTACTTCTGCACAAAGATGTCTTCTGTTCATCCTGAACATTTTTAAAAATGCAGAATTTTATGTGACTGCTTTTTTGCCTCACAATTATGCTGTGAATTTTACAAAAATTTATTTTCTTTTTTGATAATTTATTGTACCAAAGCTGTTTTTATAGCACATAGATGTCTGTAACCAATAATGTAGCAGTTCTGCACTTTGACACAAGGTGTAACTAGACCATTTTTAAATGTCAGTTGAAAATTATGGCTGTACTATTGCTTAAACAAAACTGGAACTGTTGTTGAATTCATAGCCAATACATTTACAGCAATCTGTGTACTGAACATAATAGATTGACATCTACTTCGAGACTATAACATCTGTTACATTATAAATGTGTTCAGGCTTCTGAAGCTAAAAGGGACACTAGATCCAGAAGCTATGAAACCAGCAGTTGATTCTTATATTCCTTATTAACATAATTGTAAACTTGAAGGCAAGACCTTGATTGCATGAGCAGGTCCAAAATAATAGTCTGAGTAAAGCAAAACACTCACATGAGACCTGAGGTTAGCAGGCTGTATTTAACAGGTGCCTAATTTCTGGGTAATGCTGCCTTAATATAACACAGTCAGCTTGGCAGTTGCGAAATTTATGGGCCCATTCAGAGATTTATTTATATGAAAAGTAAAAGCTCCATGAAAAAACATTTGAGAGAATGAGGGTAATTCATTGACTGCCCATCCCAGTTTGCCCATTATATATTACAGAAGCAGTGATCTACCTCTGCCAGTAAGCCCTTTTAAAAGTTAATTTCGCAGAAAATTCAGAGTTCATACTGGTCAATTCCATGTGGCTAAGTCATTTTTTCAGACTAAAAGGTGGATTTTTTTATACTGAAAATGGCAACACAGCAGCTCTCTACCATGTAAATGGAAATGAATACTTGGGACTACCATTTTTTTGTAAATCATGATTTTTTTTTTTTTTTGTAGATCAAGTGATCCATATTTCTTTTGTATTGACACATCAACCCTGTGGGTGAAAGTGGGGTGGTTTTTGTGTTTTTTTTTTTTTTTTGTTGGTTTTTCTTTTTGTTTGGATTTTTTTTTTAAAGCTCAGTAATTCAGAGATGTTTAAAGGATTTGGAAGGCTGTCACCTTAGAAACAGGATGCTGAGTTTAGCAATATAAAAAGGAATCCAGTACTTACTGCTGTCTAGGAATATAAGGGTAATATGAAATCTGGGTAATTTTTGTGTGCGCAGGTTGCCACACCTTAGCGAGCGCCAAAAAGAAAAAAGCAGTTAAATATATCTACACAAAGAAGAAATCATAAAATCCAGTGCTTCTGCATACTGTGTTATGTTACAGTCCAGTTTTGTGTGCTTTACTACACAGTTTGGTTACAGGACTTCTGTGCATTGTAAACATAAACAGCATGGAAAAGGTTAAATACCTGTGTTCAGATTGTAAGATCTAGTCCGGACTTGCTGTGTATATTGTAACGTTAAATGAAAAGACAAGCCCTTTGTATTATAGTCATGCAGTCTTATGTATGATAAACAGTTGAATAATTTGTCCTCAGACTCTTTACTGTGCTTTTTAAAAAAAGAGTAATTTAAGAAAAAATGTAAACATAGTAAATCTTCCTATGCAATTAACCTACTCCAAGCCATGGTATGGTAGGTATAATTATACTATAATATGTAAATATCAGATACATTGAAACAGACTTAAAAATATGAAAGTAAAAGTTGGAGGCGTAACAGATAATTTTGAGTTTTTAATTGAAACAGCAAGGTATACAAATCATTGATGTATGAACACAGCTCTTCTTGATTCTGATGGACTGTACTTGTAGTTTGAGTTCTTTATATTATCATCTGTTAGTTTGAATGTTCTTATATGCACTGCAGCTTTCTACCTATTACAGACTAGCTGATTTTGAGGCCAGAAGTGACCATGGTAATGAATTAGTGTCTGGCATGCCAGTATCCCTAGAATTCAATCTAGTTATTTCTGCATCATGAAGTCCGTATCTTTTGGGTGCAGTAGAACATACTTTTGAAAAAGATAGCTGATTTTCCTGTAGATTCTTCAAGCGTGAGGATTTTTCCGTGTCTCTTGAGTGATTCAGCTAGTTTATTTTCCATACTCTTAGTCCTCCTTCAGTTTTAGGACTGTTTAGTTACAGCTGCTGGCCATCAGATAGCTGGCTGCCTATTAGAATAACAAATAACTACTCTAGTTTTAAACTATTTCACTTTATTCACATAAAAATATGTTAACTTTAATAACCTATATAGATGGAGTTCCTTAAACCTCTAACTGTAAAGCTTTTACGGCTCTTCTGAAACTTCAGATGTTTTAAAATCCATTCTAAAGCGTGGACATGAGAACTGCATACAGCATCTGGCAGTAATTTCAGTATTGCTGTGTGCGTCTAGTATGTGCAGGTACATTCTTGAACCTTTCAGTTTATATCTTCGCTTGTTTGTTTATACGTCCAAGGATTGCATTTTTAAATCTTTCAGTTTCAGTTATTTGCATTAAAAGATTGTAAATTTAGATGATTATCCATCATGATTCCTAAGTCCTTTTCAGAACTGCTGCTCTTCCAGGATGTAGTCTTCCATCCTGTAAGTATAATGATGTCTGAATGGGACTGGTTTACAGAAGGGTTGGATTCGCCTGTTGATGTGACTTGTCTTCATTGTTTTTCACTCTACCATCGTTATTTTCATTAAACCATCAATGCGCTTACATTTTATTCCTGATAACCGAAAAATCTTAAACACCTTTGAAGATAATTCCTGTTGAAACCCATCAGAAACCTCCTTTTTTAATGAGAAAGTAATCTAAAACTCTAACCTGACACAGAGCGGTGCATATGTTGTGTGGATTTATAGAACAAGTATATTTCGAAAAGATCGTTATATGGAACTTCTGAGTAGTATGGAAGTGTCTTTCCAGTCAAAATTGCAGAAGTAACTGGCTACAAAGTAGAGTTGTTGCTGAGTGTTGATCTCATGACGATCGTTGTATGTGATCCAGCATGACTTCGGCAAGTGATGTATTTTACTTAGAGGGATGGATATTAGAGCTGCACAGCAAAGCAAGTCACCTTGCCAAACTGGAGTTATCTGTTAAATATCGCTGGTTTTGTGGGGTTCTACAGAAGTAACCTCATGTTGAAAAGTTTGCAATTGGTATTTATTTCTCCACCTCATAATGATAGTTGAAGTATTTTTTCTTTATTGATTAAGATGCCTTGTTTCTATTTTAACAGTTATCCATACTAGCCCTATCAAATATATATGATCTGCCTAGACCTGAGAGGATTTTCAGTTTCTGTTTATTATGTTTTATGCTGGATGTTACAGAGCACCATAGAGTTCAATCACAAGACGGTCACTGTGGCTACCCTTGAGGTCCTGAATGATATGAGGATGGGATACACTCCATACGCTAGACAAAGGTGGCAGTTAAAACTTGAAACTCCAGGCTCCTCTGCTGAATGGCAGAGAAAAAATTTAATTCACTTTAAGCAATGTTCATAGACGGTAGAGGAGAAAGTGAAGATAGAAGGTTTAGAAGAGGAAGTTGGAACTGAAAGGATGTTCTGTGCGGGAGGGAGCCTAACCAACGTGAGCAACGGCGTAGGGCGGGGAGAGAAATACCCTTAGCTGGAGTGGAAATGTGCACACCTTATCTGAAAGTGAGACCGAGACATTTTTAATGCGGTCTCGGTCCTAGGAAAGCATGTGAGGGAAGCTAAATGAAGAACTTCATGGCCATGTTGAATGAAGCTTAACAGATCTATTTTGAGTAGAAAATAGGTT
Organism: Phalacrocorax aristotelis; assembly: GCF_949628215.1. Taxonomy (NCBI): domain Eukaryota; kingdom Metazoa; phylum Chordata; class Aves; order Suliformes; family Phalacrocoracidae; genus Phalacrocorax; species Phalacrocorax aristotelis. Next base: position 100,868,495 of record NC_134276.1, on the reverse strand, counting down.
TCTCACAGAAGGTTGGATTGCAGTAATTAACATGAGAGATGTCTAGAATGTAGCTGTGTGCTTTGTTTCCAGGTGGATTTGGATCTAGACTGTTTATCAAGTGGCAAGACTTGGGTCGATTTGGGAAGTTTGCAAGAAGTTGGGATGATTTTATTGCAATTTAGAAAGACCAAACTGGAGAAGGAGCATTTGATTTCTGACAGCAGACCAAACAAGGATATGCTGGAGAGATCAGACTGGCAAGCGGCAGCGGACTGTCAGCATGTAGGCCGCTGAAAGGATTTTAATTTATTTACTAACTGGGGCTGAGACATATAGGTTAAAATGGGCTGAAAGCAGAGCCTAGTGAGAACCGCAGCAGGTGTTATAATAGGAGTTTTAGAACTGTAGGAATAAAAAAGCCAAACCCCCAAGTAGTGCATGTTTTTGAGTCAGTGATTACCTATTAAAACCTGTACATGTATTTAGTAGGATGAGGACAAAAGTGAGACTGACCAAAGACATCCTTAAAAAAAACTGTTGCCATGGAACAGAAGGGGCACAGGATTTATATAGCCTAAAAGATGTTTTCTTGTGGGTCCACCTTAGGCCATCATTCCTAAGGCAGGGCCTCCTCTCTTTCACAACAGGCATTTTTTCCTCAGTGAGCAACAGGGAAAAGTATCCCAGCTAAATAATGATAAACAGTATGATAGTAAAAAGCTGCAAACCTCAAACAGAAAACTAGCATGTAGGGACAACAGCCCCAGTATTTTCAGTCTAAACAAGAAAAACATCAGCTGTTTTTTGAAAGATAAGGCTAACAACACCCTTATTGGTAAGACAGAACTACCATTATTGTAAAAACTTTATAAATCCTTTCAGGAGGAGTGTATGGACCAGATTCGGCTTTCTAAACCAAATTCCAATAATCCTAAAAAGCAGATGCGTCCTGGGCTGGGGCAGGTCAGTCTGGATTTCAGTAGAGCCAGTACTGAGAAACCAGCACATAGACCGTGCTTTTTGGGCAACAGAATGTAATGTGGCTTTGGGTTACCAAGGCAATTCAGTTAAACTTCTTGTGTGCTACGCTGGAATTTTCTTCTGTTTCTCTTTCCTGTACACCTTCACAGGAGGCATTTCTCATCTCTGGTAAGTTGTGCAGTCCAGCTCTTAGTCTCCAGGTACTCCGTAGGAACAGCTTCAACAGGAATTTCTGCTTTCCAGTGGCCTGGAACACCATTGGCATGATGTCTTGGCATATGTTTTGGTTATAAGGGCATTATATTTTCTAGAACACTGCATCTTACATGTCAAATTGAGTTTTGTTAAGCTGTTCAGTTAAGAAAGAAAGTACAAAAATGCTTCGAAGTCTGGCTTCCAACGTTGTTTTGCATGCAAACAGACAAGTCTCGTGGAATTGATGTGTACCCTAAGGCAGTGTTGCAGTGTCTCCTAGAGACATGTTTGTCTCCAATATTGAACGCTTTTATAGTACACGCAGTGTTCTCTTGAATACATTAGCTATTTGGATTCTTTGTTGTTGCAGCCTCCTGGTAGAGTATATCATGAAAACTTTCTGGGAAGACATTGTTTTGCCAGTGGAGCAATAGATGAGCAGTTTTATTCCTTCTAGAAAAAACAATTTGTGTCTAAAGGATTGCTTAGGGTTTTTTAAATCATGTGTGCACTGTCGTTTACGATTTGTACCGATACCAACATTTTAATTCAAAGCATTTGTTTGTTGAAAGGTGTTGAAAGTTGGTATGTTTGACTGTAGGACACAGTAGTTGTCTTAACATGCTTGTGTTGCTTTTTTCCCTTTATTTTTTCTGCATAGTGCCAGCCAGTTCTCATTCCTTAAAGCAATGGTATGGCAGTAGCTTACAGTTTTGAAGATCTGGCTTGGTAGCTTTCTTCTGGGTTTTTCAAAAAGACCTCTGGCTTTCCTGCTGATGTGCTGACTTTCTGCAGTGTGTCTATAAAGAAATCTGACTTAATTTTCAAGGCAATCCACAGATTGGTCCCTAAAAAAAAAAAAACTACAAGATGAGGAAAGGGTCAAAAACATTGCTTCTCAAATGCAGTTTTGTGTGATCATCACAGATGAGTCCTGCTGAGGTTTTAAGAATATCTTGAAGCTTCAGATCTTACAGGTATTCCATATGGTTTTGAGTAATAAAAAGAACCGTAGCATAGAGAAGCCAATAGAAATCAATAACCACATCCACCTCTTGTAGGTCTCCCCATGAGAAGTGGGAGGAAGGGAGATGAATATGACAGATGTTGACTGTCAAAAGACAATTAGTTGGTTAGTGATTGAAAAATGATACATGAAGAAGTAAATGCTGATCTTGTTTGTTCTGAAGAAACTATTTGAAGATGTCAAGCAGAAAAACTCTCCACCCAGACTGCTTTCTTCAGGATCTCTCTTCCCCCCTCGCCAGTAGAAGAGGTCTCTCACGTACTGCTTGCTGCAGCATTCCAAAGCCTCTCTCTTCCTCCAGATTTTCCTGCCAGCTTGTAGCTCATTCGGGACTCCCTTCATGACTCCTTCCCGGCATAAAATGTCAACAGCTAATAGATCAAATTAAAAGTTTTGAGACTGTGAGGAGGAGGACGATGATGATGATGATGATGATGATGATGATGTTCTCTTTACCTAAAGCAGGCAGAAAGGCTGGTCCCAAACAGAGCACATTCTGAGCTATTCTGGATTTTCAAGGGCAAGAAACCCTTTCATAATTTGCGCTCAGAGGAGACTCCATTCAGAGACCTTGCATTGAAGAATAATCCGTGGGAATTTAGTTTTCAAAGCTTACGTCTCACTTGTCTTCTTTCCCAATGCAGGGCTAGTGCCGTTCAGTAGCAGGAGGATTCCTCCTCTTTGCTGCAATGTGCCAGAGCAATCGTGCATTTTTATCTTCATCTGAATTGGTCTCCTGCCTGTAAAAAATGTTTGCCGTGTGTATGAGGAAATTTTATCACTTTTTTTGTACGCTAGCTAAGTTAGGATTTCTTCCAAGAAAAATGCTGTACGTAAGTTTATTCAATAATGGAATAACGCACTTTATTGTTGTACCCTTCTCTACGTATTCTGTCTCACATTGGTCCAGTAACTTCAGTACACAGAGCTAATACTACTCTATGTGTTTGTGAAGGGGCCTTTGCTCTGTAAACAAAACATGCTGCAAGTAGAAACATCACAGTAGCACTGCCTTGAAATCAGGGGTGTCCGCAGAGGTCACTTTGATACAGTGGCAGTGTGAAGGTTTGTGTCCTGACGTGTCCTCAGTGACCTGGGAAGACAAATCCAGGAATCTCGGGAGCCAGAGCTTTGAAAATCAGAAATATCATATTCAAAGTTCCTTCATGGGGACAATGAGAGCTTTTTGTCTGAAGAAAAAGTCAAACGTAGTAACTTGGCTAAAATAATACCCCTTTCATTTTCTCTTCAGTAGTTCATTTCCCGCTTCAGAAAGAATAACACTGCATGGCCTTTTCTCCCCCCAGAAGTTTCCGTCCTTTCTCACTGCTTCTCACTCCCATCCCCTTCCCTACTTTCCCCTCTGACCCTTCTCCCCACTTCGCTGTGGTTTTCAACTTGTGCTTTTCTCTCCTTTTCCCATCTTTCAGCCTTTTATTTTTTCCCCTGCTTTTTCTGTTTCTGTCTTTCCCCTGCTATTCCCGCTGCTTTTTCCTGCTTTCCTCTGTTGCTTTTCCAGTCTTTCTGCTTTCTTTTCACTGCGCTGCTTTCCTTTTCCTGCTTGTCCTCTTCCTGTCTTTTCACAGCTTTTCCTGTCCTGTCTGTGCTTGTCTTCCCTGCCTTTGTTTTCCTGCCATGCTTTCCCTGTTTGCCTTGCTCCCCCAGACCTCTTCTTTTCAATACATTTTAGGTCTTTCACCGCCCTCCCCTGCTTTTCTTTTCCTCTGCCTGTTTGTTGCTCTTCTGGCTTCTGCCCAAGTCTTTCAGGTTCCCCCCTTCTCTTCTTTTTGGTGCTTTCTGTTCTCATCTTTTCTGTGGTTTGACATTTCCCCCTTGCTTTGACTTCTTTTCCATTCTTTTTTTCAGTTTGGATACATTATTTCTTCCCCCCTCCCCCTTTCATTGCTCTTCACTATGTTGAATTCTTTTCTTATCTTTCCTGTTTGGTTTTTCCTGCCTGTCTTTCCCACTTCCTTTTCCACCGTTGCTTTGCATTGCTTTCCCTTCACTGACTTTCACTGCTTTTCTCTCATTTCTAATGCTTTTCAGGTGTTTCCCCCTTCTTTTCAATGCTCTCTGTGTCTCCCCCTTCTTTTTTCCTATACTTTTCAGTGCTGCTCAGGTGTTCTCTTTGCTTCCTTCCCCTATCTCAGTGCTTTTCAAGTTTCTTTACCCTTCCTCTCCACTTTGTTTCAAACTCTTTTCAGGTGTATTTCTTCCCCTCGCTCATTTTCTCATCCCCTCCCTACTTTTCTCTGCTTTGACTTCTCTTTCCCATTCTTTTCTCATCTCTTCCATGCTTTTTGGGTCTTTTCATTTCCCTCCACTTCTCTATTCATGTCTCTTCTTTTTTTCCCACCTTCTCTTGTTTTCCCTACTTATTCCTGCTTCCTCCTGCTTCCTCCCATCTTTTCCCCTCATTTGACTTGTTTTCAATGCTTTTGTGGTCTTCTCTGGCATTTCCCCTGCTTTTCAGGCTTTGTCTTTTACCTGCTTCTCTCTTCTCATCTTTTCCCCACTTCTCCCTCCTTACCTTTCCCCTGCCTTTCCTTCCTTGTCTTTCCCCTGCTTTTCAGGGATTTTAATCCCACCCCCCCTTCCCCTTTCTCTTCATTGTCTGGATACTTCTTTTCACTGCTTTTTCCTGCCTCCCCCCCCCCCCCCGCTTTGACCTCCTTCCCCCTGCTTTTCAGATACTTTCCCTCATTTTTGCCGCTTTTCATTAGCTTGTCTTTTTTCTTTGCTTTTCTTTGCTTGTCCTCTTGCTTCTCTATCCTCATCTTTTCATTCCTTTTTATGGTTTTTTCATATCCCCTCTGGTTTTCAGTACTTACAGACTTTTTGCTGCTTTTCAGGTCTCTTCCTTGCTTTTCCCTTCTTCTCTTTTACATACTTTTCCCTTCCTTCCCCACTGCCCCTTGCTTGCCACTGCTTTGACTTCTTTTTCACTGATTTCCAGGTCTTTTCTTTCTCTTTCCCCTCCCTGGTTATTGCTTCTTGATCTTTCCCTGGCTTTCTTGTTTTTAATTCTTTCCCCTCCTCTCTTCTCTTCAATGCTCATCACTGTTTTGACTTTTTTCCACTACTTTGCAGGTCTTTTCCTTCCTCTGCTCCTCATCTTTTTCCTGCTTTTCACTGCTTTGACTTTTTTCCTGTTTTTTCGGGTCTCTTCTTTTTCTCTCTTCCCCTCTCCTTCCCCCTTCCCCCTTTTTTTCCTGTTTTTCCCTTCAGTTGTCTGACTTTTTTTGCACTGCTTTTTACTCCTTTGACTGTTTTTCACTGCCTTTCAGATCTTTTAACTTCCTTTCCTTTCCTTTCCCTGGTAGTCACTGCTTTAATTTCTGTTCCCTGCTTTTCTAGCCTTTTATCCCCTCCCTGCTCCTTCTTTTCCCTGCTTTTTTCATTGCTTTGGCTCTTTTCCCAGATTTTTCCTTCTCTTCCCTACTCTTTACTGGCTTGACTTCTTTTCCCTGCTTTTTCATGTTTTGAATTCTTTTCCCTGTTTTCCTTTTTGCCCTTCTCCCAGCTTTACACTGCGTTGACTTCTCTGCTTTTCAGATCTTTCCCTGCTTGTCACTGTTTTGACCTGTTTTCGCTGCTTGTCAGTGCTTTGACGCTTTTTCACTCCTTTTCAGTGCATTGACTTCCTGTGTCCGCTTTTCAGGTCTTTTCCTGCTTCCCACCCTGCCTCCCCCTGGCTTTTGCCTTCTTGTTCCCTGCTGTTCACGGCTTTGACTTTTTTTCCCGTGCTAGTGACTGCTTTGATTTCTTTTCATTGCTTTTCAGATCTTCCCCCCCTCTTCTTTTCCCTGTTTATCACCACTTTGACTGCCTTTCACTGCTTTTCTGGTCTTTCCCCTGTTTTTTTTTTTTCTTTTTTTCCTTCTTTTCCCTGCTTTCTACTGCTTTTTAGTTTGTTTAGTAGGGTTTTTTTCACTCCTTTCCTCTGTTTTTCCTCCTCTTCTTTCCCCTGCTCTTCAGCCTCTTCACTGCTTTGACTTTTTTCAACTGCTTGAATGGTCTTTTCCTTTCTTTTCATTACTTGTTACTGCTTGGACTTCTTTCCACTTGTTTTCAGGCTGTTCCCTTCCTTTTTCCCCCCACTTCCCCCACCCCTACTTCTCCATTCACTTCTTTGACCCTTTTGCTGCTTTTTAGACCTTTTCTTTTCCCCCGTCTTTGCTTCCCTTCCCTGCTTGCCCCTTCCCTGTTTTTCACTGCTTCTCCCTGCTTTTGGGCTGCCTTTGGCTGTTTTCTCCTGCATTCACTTTAAATGCTCCTTTTTGGTACTTTTCAGGTGGGTTTGGTTTTGTTTTTGTTTTGTTTCCCCCCTCCCTTCTCTGCTTTTCACTGCTTTAACTTTAGGCTGCTTTTCTGGTCTCTGTTTTTTCCTGCGTGTCACTGCTTTGACTGCTTGTCCTTGCTTTTCACATCTTGTGAGGTTTTTTTCCCCCCACTTAACTTCTTTTCTCTGTTTTACGCCGCTTTGACTGCTTTTTTTTTTTCTTATGTGATTTTTACTTACACTGTTTAAATGCTTTCTGCTGCTTTTCACTGCTTTGCTGATATTCAGGTCTTCCCCTCCTCCCTTCCTTTTCCTACCCTTCTTTTCCCTTCCGCTGCTTTTTTCCCCCCCCCGTTTGACTTCTTATCACTGCTTTCCAGGCCTTCTATCTCCAGCCTCCCCACTCCTCCCACCTCCCCACCCGCCACCTCCCTTCTTTCCTCTTCCCTGTTATTCTTCTTTCCCTCTTCCCCTGTTCCCCTTCCCCCTTCCTTTTAGTCTGTCTCTATCTCCCTTTCTCCTCCTTCTGCTTCCCCTTTCCCTCCCTGCTTTTCACTGCTTTGACTTCATGTTGCCAATTCTCACATCTTGTCTTTTTCTACCTGTTTGTCCCTTCCTTGCTTATTCCTGTCTCCCCTGCTTTTCATGGCTTTCACTTCTTTTCACTGCTCCTTGACTTCTTTCACCCCTTCTTTTCCTTTCCTGATTTTCCCTTCCCTTCTGCTCCCACTTCTCCCAGCCTTTTTGCTGCTTTCCTCACCTTTTTGACACTTGTCCAAGATACACACTGTTTGATTCCCTTTCACTGCCTTTCAGGCCTCTTCCTTTTCCTCCCTTCTTTTTATTTTCTTGTCTTTTTTCTTTTCTGCTTGTCACTGCTTTGACTTCTCACGCCTTTCTTGCTTTGCTTCTTTCAATTTTTGTTTCTCTTTTTTTCTCCTGAGTTCTATTTTTTTCATTTCTTTCTTTTTTAACCTTCCCTTTGGAAGTTCTTTCTTCTTTCACTCCTTAGCACTTTTTTCTTTACATGTCTTTGTTTTCACTTCTCTTTTCAAATGTTTGCATCTTTCAGGGTTTTTTTCATCCTCTTCTTTCATGCCTCATTTTTTCACTTTGACTTCTGTATCTTCTTTCACTTCCTTTCTTTCATGTTTTCTCATTTCAGAACTTTTCACTCTTTTTAATGCCTGTATCTTCTTTTCACATTTTTCACTACTTTCTTTTTTTCACATCTCTTCCTTTCTTTTTGCTTCCTTCCCCTCTTTCCCCTTATCACCTTCCTCTGCCTCTGTTCTTTCCTCACTTCTTCTTTCCCCCTTTTCACATCTCTGCTGTCCTCACCAGCATTCCAGTCAACCTGTCTTGTTGGCTTCAGTACATGGGGAAGGAAATACAATACACACATAAACTATATAGGCAAAAATGAAGTGCTGATAATCGTGAAAATTTCTAATCTTTGTTGCTTTGATACCTCAAAGCTATTGCCATGTTTTTCTCTTCAGTTAAATCAATCACTTGACTGTAGTAAGGATTTGCTTCTACATTTTTAAAAATTTATTTTTATTAGGAATCAAAGGATCAATATAAACATGATATAGGCCTTAAATTATATTAGTTACACTTTGAGAGCAAACATCTGAATATAAACCATGTAGTTAAAGGAAGAAGAATAAGAGGTGGAATAAAGAAAGCTATAGGTAGCGCAAAAAAGTAAAGAAGCAACATGAATAAAAATTATAGCATAATTTGTTGTTTTAAAAATAGAAAGCACTATTGGGGAAGGAATAAGTCACACACAGCACCACAACAAAATGAAAAGTGGAGACAGGGATGCAGCAGAAAAGAAGGCAAAGACTTTCAAAGGAGAGTAATTATACATAAAGGAGATTTAATGGTAAAGTACAAGGGAGAATGACTCAGAGAACCTGTTTCCACCTTAATTCCTGCGGCTTATTGATTTGGATTTTTACTTATTTATTAATTTAGTCTTTAAAAAAGGGGGCAAAAAATAAAGGGAAAAGGGCAGGAAAGTTTTGTCTTCATTCAACCTTCTACCATTTTTTCTTGTTGTCTTTTTTGTCACCTAAAGAAAGGCAAAAGGAGCAGGAGACGCTTGTCAATAAAGCTGATGTGTTTACAATAGATGATTTTCAACCTGTGGATGCCTGGAGACTGAACTACTTAAAAATTTGTAAAGTTAACCATGGGAAGCAAGTCTATTGTCAGTAGACTGAAATTTGTTTTTTCTAGGCTACAGAAAGTACCGGGTTCTGGAGCAAAGCATAATAGGAGATAGTAACAACAAAAACCTAAATTCAGGACCCGGTCACCATGATTTTTGAAATGAGATGGAAAACTGAGATGAATTTGAGAACTTCAACTCTAATTCTTGAAATGAAATAATCTGTTGATTGTTTCATTATGTTGGGTTTAATTGGAAGTGAGAACTGCTAAGTAGTGGTTGAATTATTACACTAGATTTCTGTCCTTGAAGTTCATACTTATAATTTGAATTACCAGTAAATTATGCTGGAGGACCCTGTCGTATTGCTAGTCAACATTTATCTGTATTACAACAATATCCTGCATTTTTTTCTTATAGGATATCTACCAATACAGCATAAAGACCGTGAGAATACCAATTAGGTAGATTTGTAAGATTATTTTAAAGGTAGTTTTCATGTATCCTATGATTTGACAGTGCAAGGCCGTATTTGTTCAAATTGTCTTTCATGGGATGCATCTGATTAGTACCCTCTGCCTTCCAGCATCCTCCCTTGATACCAGTCTTTCAATGAGAAGTGCTGCTTCTAGTAAGACATACGACACATACAAGGGAGATACAGAGATCATGTAGAATTTTATGCCCCATAACCAGTATAGAGAAGTCACCACAACTAACTAAACCTTGAAGACCTAGGGCAGTCTATGAACTAATGAGATTTAAAGCAGAGTCAGTCCTCTCCCTGCCCATGCCTTTCTTCTCTACCCCTGCGATGCAGCACAGAATTTCAGTCTTTTGTCTCGACTTGAAGTACTTGAAGACTTCAGTCCTGCCTCTGCAACAATATCTCACCCCTGAGGAGGATGAGATATTTTCCATAAGATGAGTATTCACACAAGTTGTGCAAATAGTTAGGTATACGCCCGTGAAACTTGCTTTCCAGGAGCACATTTGGAATGAATTTTGCTTGGATGTTCAAGAAGAGCAGACACAAACTCACCTGAAGCGAATTTTCTGCTTTGATCTAAAAAGTCATTGTTGAAAAGGCTCTTTGGCATTTACACAGTTCTAATTATTCTGACAATTTGTATGTGCTGTATCTTTCATCAAGGGCTTTTGGCATCTGTGTAAATCTGTTTTGTTTTCTCTTTCTCTTGTCTTTCTGTGCCCTCAGGTGAACATATCCAGTCTTTGTCTTTCTGAAAAGGAATCTGCCTGTTCACTATTTCTCGCAGTTGATGTTTTTAATAATAAAAAGTTTTAGTAGTTTTTCTTTGTAATGGTGAAAGGATTGTCGTGCCAAGGTTCCTGCTCTAGCCACTTTGCACTGCGGGGAAACCAGCTGTAAAACCAAAGTATCCAGTACTGAAATAATCCACTTTAGAGATTAACCTCTGGAAGACACATTGCTCTCACCCAAATACCAGTTGCGTGGGCCATGGCTGTAGCGAGTTTAACATAGTCCTCCCCTTTCCAGGCAGATTTTGCATGTGGGTTGGCCCACCACCTAAAGAAGCCTTTGTTTGCTCAAATCTCTGCTACTTTGACATGAGTTTCCCTTGATAAGAGAACTGATGTCATGGTTTTTATGCCTTTTTATGCCTTGCTCTTCATTGCCTCTTTCACAGAGTACAACATGGGCAATTTAATTTCCGTAAGAGTTTTCCTGGTTCAAATGTTCATGGCTGTATGGGTGTTTTAAAAATGATGCAAAGCATATGCTTAAAGAAAATGTTTTCCTCATAGCAGAAAACATTGGGATTTTAATCATTCTAGGTGGAAATGATTTGAGTAGTTTAGTTGCTAAACATAGTAGTTATTGATAAGTTGAATAAACGACTGAAAATAGGAACTCAGAGATAACCTATGTAGCCTTATCTATAATCATCCATCCTGCCATAGAATGACATAATCTTTATGGCATCTTGTTTTCTGTTTTCTTTAGTCAGTTTTTCTCTGATGAAATATTACAACTAAATTCAGAAAGATACAAAAATGTAAACGGAAATCAATGACTGAAAAGAACACGACCAAGAATGATGTATGTTTTAGCACAGATTGATAATATAACTGCAACCAGTAACTGTGTGTTCACAACATACCTCTCAACACTTGAAGAGATTTTTGTTCAAACAACCTTGCTTTTCTTTCCTGATAGCTGTTTCAGTATTCTCATATGTGCCGCCTAGAGGTTGCTTTGGTGGAACAGTCTAGAATACCTTGAGGAGGTAATGTGATAATTTCCATGAGCAGAAGCAGTAATTTGATTCTTGCCTTCTTTGAGCTGTACAATGAAAAACATAGTTGATAAACAAGCAAATGCTTTTTTTTTCTTTAACTATAGTGCTAAACTTATGCCCTCATGTAGCTGCTTGTAATCACTGATGCTTCTAATGGATTAAGAATGGTAACAAAGAGAAGAAACACAGAAAAGAAAATGTAATTAACGGTATCATGATCACCCTCAGAAAAACTATGCTCTACTTGGATCATACTTCTGCATTCATATCCTCTTCCTCATTACTATAACCTTAGAAGACTTTCTGCACACTCTGCCCACTGCTTTGTTCTCTTTCCACAAAGGATTCCTCTTCTCAAGGTTTTCTAGTTCTGGCAGAAGACAGGAAATGGGGAGACCCGATGAATCTACGCACCAGAGTGCTCCACTTCTGTTTTCAAGGAGCAGTCATCACAGAACCCAAGTTCTGAAGAGCCAAAGAGGAAAGCAGGAGCAAAGAAAAGGAGGAAGAGACCAAGCAGTTGTTCATTAATTACATTAAAGTTTATCCATCTACCTGCCTACTGTGATACTGTGTTCATGTCACACCATCTGTGTCCAAGATTATGAACTCATTGTGGTAGAAATTGTGAAGAGGCTGACTGATGCTCCTGCAGATTATCATTACAGAAGAGGAAAATGTAGGTCAGGTAGGTATTAGTGGTCCTTAGGGTAATTTAGGGAGCCCCCCAAACCAGCCAGCACCTCTGAGAATCTCTGCAGTCCCCTGGACTGTAACTCTACCCCATCCTCACCTCATTCATCTTTTGAAAGGTTTCCAGAAAACTTTTGCATGGCTCCTGTCTGGATGGTCTGCTTTTGGGAAACCCTTCTCCCCAGAAATAGAGCACTTGGCAACTTTCAGCCTGGTGTGAAAGTGCCATTTCAATGTAAAGCTCTTTTGAGACTCCCTGTGGGGTTTCTTCCTCTGGTAGATTAATGAACAGGATTTTTTAGCCTGTGGAAATAAATGTTACAGTGGTGGACGAACAGTATGTAAAAACTTAAGAGCTCTGATGAAAGTCCCCTGCTGAGCATTGTAGAAGTTGTATTATCTTTAGATGCTTCCTCCACAGGATATGCCAGATGTTGGTCACTCCTGGACCAGAACTGGGCAAAGGGGAGATTTCTTCCAGAGCGAACCTTGGATCTGCCCTCACAGTGCTACTGCAGTCATGTTTAAGTGAAGATGCTGAGCAGTAAACTGTGATGGAGATGTAGGCACATATTCCCTTCTGCCATGCCTGCTTTGGCAGCGTTATGACAGACAGCTGCAACAAAGGTGCTTAGTCAGTGGTGTGAGATTCTCCAGAGGTTATCCATCAAAGCTAATAGGTCTATATGAGAGCAACATTTCCAGAGGAGCTTTATGGTATAGTTTTCATTTATTTTTCCACCAAATTTTTAGTGAGCTATTTAGAAATATGTTGGAAATAACTGTGGATGGAGAAACAGCTTTTAAGCTAGTATTTCTGGCTCTACAACTGTGAAGTCCAGACAGCTCACTGTGTTGCTGTCTGTGACCATACTTAGATGGGAATCTCAAATAAGGAGTAATAAAATAGTTTCTCTCTTGCTGTAAGATACATGTGACAATTGGACCCATTCAGTATCTTTGTAAAGCCATTTATCTTGAAGAGTAAAACTCCTCTTCAAGTTCTAAAGTTTTTGTTACAGGCAAGAAATTAATCTACATTTCTTAAAGCGGTCTTTCTCATGGATGACACTAACAACTACTTTGTTTTTTGGCAAGATCATTGCCAGCAACTATAATAAAATAAGAATTCTGGAATAAATGTTGAATCTTATAAATGGTACAAAATGCTTCCAACCAATCAGTCTTCAGAAAAATTGGATTATCATATGAAACAAATGGTTTGTTTTTAAACTTATTCATAATTTTCGAACATAAGTACCACCACTGAACTGTCTTCTAAGACTTTTTAAAAAGAGGGGGAGAGAACAGGATGAGAAATAGAACACAAGAGACAAGTTTATCATTCATCGGTGTTTAAAGTTAAAAAAAAAGAGACAATAATGTAATTAAAAATATCATTTATTACCACTTCTGTTGAGGTAACACTTTAGTTTGCTAAGTAAAGACAAATTCATGGTGGCAATTGTCCTATAAGGTACAATATTTCCTTTTTTGTTATGATAGTCGCAAGCAGGTGTGGCTAGTACACAGGGGAGTCTGCCTGGGAAGTCTCCTTACCCTGTTCAGCTTATGTTTTGCTGCTTGTTTCTTTTCTGAATGTTTCTGAAAAAGGAAGTCAAGCCTCCAGGATGGAGCTTGGATGAATGTGTATGTTAAAACTATATGCCTTGTGATTTGGTACAAAAAGTTGCCCAAGCAACCCGTAAGGGGTCAGTGAGGTTACAACGTGTGTCTTCAGCCTGTTGCACACGCCGCGCACATCCGATTTGCTGCACTCGTACAGGTTGATTTGCTTTTGTGTGTTGTGCTGTTCTTTCTACATGCGCAGTAAAGCTGGGGCATCCAGAGTGCCTCAGACCGGCAAAGGGTGACTCAAGCAAGGACTGACCATACTGCACGCGCTGCGTGTTGTTGCATTTGTGCACTGGCTTCCCTGTGCATAAGCTGCTCACTGTATGCACGTGCTGTTTCTGTAAGGCCTCCAGAAATTCTGTGGATTATTATTAAAAGTTGTTGTCTGTCACTCAAAGCTGTAGACTTAGAAGATAAGCAAAGGCACAGGTGATTTCTGGAAGGTAATATCTGGATTGATAGCAATTACCCATTTCATCATGATCAGAAATAAAAATAATTATTAATAGCTTAGGTACTAATCTTTTATCATGAAACTCTGAAGATCGCTCTACTACAAATCTTGTGTCTAAGGAAACTAATGAGAAAAGAAGTTTTGACATCTATCAAAAATCCCTTTACTTAATTTTCACTTTTGAGGAAGGAGGGGACATCCTCTTTTGTGGGCGAGTGATTATGCTGCCCTGAGCTCATCCCTTTTCTTGGCCCTGTCTATCTATTTTCTGCTCTGAAAATAAAAATTCTCAAGAGTATGAACAAGTAGCTCATGTCCTCTGTAGCTGGCTGGACGACTAATAGAATTAAGTATTGGAAGACTGAAAGGACCCACTTTCCTTCCCCTGAGGGAGGAACGGCTAAACAATCAGGCAGCACCCTAAGGTCTAAGGCATTAGGTTTATGTTACAACAAACTTTCCACGCCTTTGTTTTCCCTATGAAGTGGAGGTAGTTGCACTTTCTTGGCTGAAAGGGTGTTATGTGAAAGTGGATCTGGTGAAGGTGTCTTAGCTAGAGAACACCACAAATCTACTGCTGGGTGACTGGGAGTGGTGAGAGTCTGGTCCTCTGTGTGTTGTCAATTTTGCCAATGCAGGCATATTTCGGGCCTGTTTCTGAGCACTGTAAACACTTCATTAATACTTTTCAGTTCTCTTTCAAATATTTCCCTGTTTTCTGTTTTTTTTGTCTTTATAGAATTTTATTTTCCAGCTGTGAAAAAGGTTGAGAGAACTTTGTTCCCAGAGAACTGATATGGAACTTCCCTGACCAAGAGGTCAGTGTTGCCCAGGGAAAAACTTGGGAGACAGTCCATTGTTGTCTAAAGCAGAGCTGTCTGTGATTGTCTAACCTACAAAGTGCTGAAGTCCAGATTTTTCTCATTTTTCTATGACTCTTCTCAGTTGAAGTATATTTATGTCCAAGGCAAAAAGAACACGGTATGTCCTTAGCGCTGATGACTGCTCTTGTAATTACTTGAATCCAACATATTTCCATTGTGAGCTGACCTATTTTCATCTGCAGTGTACGTAGGTTTTGAGCCTCTTGCTCAAAAATGTTTTCTGTTCCTGCCTTCAGGTCATAAGTGGTACCTTCTCTGTGACATGATGCAAATGCTTGTTGAAGATTAAGCTAAGCCCATTTACAGACATTTTGTATGTGGCCTGATCAGTGCGTACCATGGGAAAGGAAAGGAAGGTTAGTGCTGTTAATCATTTTACCAGACATTTGCTTCATTGCTGTGTAAATTCAGACTAGAAACCCTGAGCCCTTGTTTGTTTGGGTTAGCTTACTTCAAGAGCTATCAAAACCTTGACCTGTCCTCTCAACTTCCTTAGTGAAGGTGCAGTCAGTTGGGGGAAGAAATCAGTGTGGTACAAGTTAAAAATACCAACACCCAGAATGATGGTGAGGACATAAATGGCAAACTAAATTGTAGTGTCTGGTAATAGAACAAATAAATGTGCTCTGAACATCTCCAACTAATAGGAAGTTGAGCTGTAATTACCATGTATTTTATTTAAATGAAGAGCAAGCAAACATTCTTGACAAAGCAGCGTAGATCTTTTACTCAGCTCCATCGCCTGGAAAGCAAAGGGAACAGGATGATTCCTGCCCTGTCTGTGTAGCTCTGGCTGTGTACAGAAGGCTTGAAGCCACCCGCATAAATGGTTTCTGCTCTTGAGGAGGTTCTCCGTGGGAGCCTGGGGGTGGGGAGGGACAGCAGAACTCTGGTTTAGAGGGTAGAAGTTACCACAATGCAAATGAAAACAAAAACAATATTTGAAATGACAAGTAAAAGGGCCTGAATTGGGACCTGTATCCTTACTAGACATTTGGAAAGAGGGTGAAGAACACAATGGCAAATCCAGTAAATGACATGGGGTGGTAAACTTGGGCAAAGTTCATGAAAGCTGTGAGAAACTTGAGAGGCACCTCACCTAGCTGGGGAATTCACTGAATGGCATGCTGCCTGCAGTTGGATATCTGCAGCTCAGTGAAAAGGTCCAGGGGAAACGACTCGGAGAGGGACGAAGAGAAAGGGTGAAGGGAATGGAAAAGCTCTCACAGAGGGAGACTGAAAAGACTCAGGCTGTTTATTTAATGATAAGGTGTAGGGGAATAGACAGGGATCGGCGACCGGAAGATCACGGGATGTGACGGAAAGATAGACTCCTCCCCATAGGAGTGGCAGGAACAGGAAGCGCAAGAGCTATATAAGCGTGTGACGCAGCTAAATAAACGGACATTTTGTATCCATCCTATTGATGTCTGTGCATCACTGTCCCCAGGGTGGGTAGAGCCCTGTGTCCCGGAGATACGCGGCCCAAGATAAGTTCTCCCACAGAAGCGTACAGCAACAATAAGGGACAAAAATCATGTAGAGGAACTTAAAAATATACCCCTGTATAGCATAGTGAAACATTCTACTCAACTTTTTATTTGTGAGGTGAAATATAGTGAATTTTTTTTGCTTGAAAATTTAACATTGAATTGAAGTTGAAAGTGACAAAATAAAAGCTTTTCTAAGCTTTGCTCTGTTAAGCCGATGTAACTCCTTCCCATAACTCTCATTGGAACCAAGGACTGAAAAGAAAGCATTAGAGAGTGTGTGGATAATGCTTAATCAAAATGAATAACAGATACTGAAGAGAACAAGCATCCTCATTCTTAAGGCCATTAATCAGTCATAATTATTGAAAATTAGGAGAAAACTTCCTTGCTACTTCTTGGTACAAAAAGCTTCCCGTGCTGCTTTCTACTGTACCTACTTTCTTTGCAACTTGGGTGCTTGCTGTAGTTGGGAAGAAGATACCGAAGATCTTTTCTATGACCATGTAAGGTCTTTATCAAAGCCTGCCTGTCCTGCAGCCTTCGCCTTCATCACCAAATCCACATTCAGCTTCAGCTGTATTACATAAAAAGCTCCTTGTCCCTCCTTTTGAATGGTGGCCAAACACACACAGCTGTGAGTTCAAGAAGGCGTGTTTTAAAATCTGAATAAGAGAGAGAAGGATTTAGGAGGGGTAATAGGAGAACCAGGAAAAAGTAGATCTAAGCATGCATATTTCTACTGACTTGTTTTTCCTCTAGCATGAAGGAAAACTCTGACAAGGTAACTCTTCTTCGTTTTCTGAAATAGACTCCCGTCCAACTCAGTAGAAGAGCGTACATGAAAAACCTTAAGAAATATTTGATTTAAAGAGGGTTCTTAACACATCTGATATGGTTTGTTCATGTCTAATTATAGCTGCTGCTCTGTGTGTGCGCGTTTGATTTTTGCAGTGCGGCTGGAGTAGTTGTTTCTCTTGGCAGCGTGTGTGCTGGCCTGCCACCCCTCTCTTCATTCACTGAATTCTGACGCTATGTTTAGAAGCACCAGCCATCCAAATTATAATGGGCCTCATACTTTGCATTTAGACTACAGAAGTTAAAGCCAATTAAAACAAGTGCCTCAGCATTTGATTCTTCAGGGTTTTTTTCCTTTAAACTTAATTTTAAGATGTTCTTGTGAGGGAAATTTTTAATGAAATCTATTTTGGTACAGTACACTGGAGATGCATTTATTAAACAGGCCTATTTTTTTAAATCCAGTACACATCTCGTGCATTTGATGGGATTTCCCCTCCATTATTACTTTAGAAGCAAAAGCAAATGTTTCTTAAACATGGCTTTGAAGAGGGGTGAAGGAAAAGTCTTCAGACATGTACCCTCTTCTTTCTCCCAGTAACAGTGGCTGGAGCAGTAGCTGCCCCTGGGCGTGAGAGGGGAGAGTAAATTCATGTGCATGCAGACCCCTTCCCACCCACACTGAAGCAATATTGACCCCTGGTTATTGTTTGTGTGCATGGGATGAGGGTTAAGGCACTAAGCTGATTCTTGAATATTTATATACAGAGCTTTATACCCAGCTCTGTGCCAGGTTTTCAGCGCTGTAGCTTTAGATACGCTACTTCACTACTTCTGTCTCTGCACCCTGCAAAAATCTGTAATAATGGGGCTTTTTATAAAAGATTGTTTCAGTCTTCCGTCTTTTTGGTTATGATTTCTTTATGAATTTTGAAAAATTTCTGTTATGGGTACAAGCTGACATAGAAAATAAGGCAAAATATTATACGATAAGATAACCTGAATGGGTATCTCTCTTCATTCGCTCTGGAAATGGAGGAAAAGCACTGTCTAGTTTGTGACTAATCTCAAGTAAAAAGCCAAAGCAAAAGCTTACAATACTCTGCTAAAGAAACAAGACAACCAGCAAAAGTATGCTTGAGTCCAGCAGTTCTGGACCTTGTCTAGGTATACCATGAGCAAAAAAATATCACAAGGCTGAATTCCTCAACTTGGGAAAGCTGAAAGGGTATTTTGAGATTCACTAAGGGATTTAAAAAGCCATTTGTTACAAACTAGTGAAGGTGGAATTTGTGCTGTATTTCTGTGGACAGAAAGACAAAAGTGCTAACTCAGTCTATGATGCTTCAGGAGAACATAATTCAAGAGAGGGAATACATGGTAGATTAGGTAAAGTGCAGAGGCTGCAACTGTCAACACAGAAATAACTGGAAGTGAATTTGAGGTAAGAGATATGAAGGATGAACAGCTATTAATAATAATGAGACACTGAAAAAATCCCACAGCCGTTGATGGAAGAAATCTGAGAATGTAATGCTATTAGAAGGATTTGTAAAAATAGTAAGATATGTTTGCAGGGGATGTTTCTCAGTCATGTCGGTGGAGTAATGGAATATAAAATGCAAGTTTCTAGAGCCGGCGCATCGCTGATCCATAAGCAAGTAAGATTTCTGGAGCTAACCGAAATCCACGCCAGAGGAAAAACCTTACAGAAATAGCTGAACCGCTGTATCAGATGACTGCAGCAAGACTACATTTGGTATAGCACGGAAAGCAGAAACACTTGTACACATCAGTCAAGAGTGGAACGTGACAGGAAGAAAGTGGAGAGGATAAAGCTCAAAGAAAATAAAGAATTTAAGCTGTGCCCCCCTATCCCCCCTTACCCCCAGAAAGAAAGAAAGAAAGAAAGAAAGAAAGAAAGAAAGAAAACCTATGAAATCCATCTATTCTTCTGATGCAATTATAATTTCTAATGGGCAGGAACCATTTTTTCCCAGTCATTGAGTCTGGACAAGAATATGGAGGAAAAAAATAAATAGCACAGGCTCAGATGAAAAAGTACTGTGCTGGCTGGCTTGAGTGATAACAGTGTGTTTTTTTTTCCATGAAGTACAACTGAAGGAAGGCCTGTCTGGCTGATAGCTCCCTCTTGTCTTCATGGTGAAAGTTAAAGAAATCTGTTTGCATGCATTTGAGTAGCTCTGACTTGATTTGCATTTTATAGGAGAAACATTTACAAAAAAAGAAAAAAATTCTCCCCTTTTCCGTAGTAATATAAAAATAGAGGATGTCGTTATGGTAAATTGTTAGCCAGCAATAGCACGACCATTCAGCACAGAGTACCAAATAGCATATCCCTTCCTGCATGTCCCTTGGACCTTCAGCTTCCAAGTAACCTGAGTCTTAAGAAATTTAAAGGAAAGCATCAGTTTTCATGGATCATGACAAGACCAAGGCAAAATCAAAAAATCCCCCTATGAAATGGATTATTTCACATAACGGTTCCTTGTATTTGCTTCTGTTCACTGAGAACTAGGAAAGCCCTGCCAAATTTGCGAGACACTTATTTTTTCAGTTCCAAATCAAGCAAAATTTGCCTAGGAAGACTTCAGCCAGCTCTGCTGGTGGCTGCTGGTGGTTGCGCAAGAGCATCCCTTTCTTGAAGGGAGATGTGGCTCCCCTTGCTGATCTCTTGGGTAGCAAACAGCTCCACGCAGGCAGCAGGTCAAGTGTGTCTCTGGAATTAGACTGGTAACCTGCATGCCCTGGTTATTATCATTCAACGAGGAGTAAATATAACAACTCTGCAGCCCACCATGTTAAATGGAATTCAACGATGTGTCATTTACAAAGCCAAATGGTTTTAAGATGACCCCGCAATGTGCTGAGTAGCTCTTATAATGTTCATGGACTCTAATTAGGGAAAGGTATTCGTGCACACCCATGACCTTAGGCACACAGCTCCGTTCCTGTGCTTAAAGACAAAATTTCCTAAACTGGTGTCACAATACCTTCAATTCTTGTTGAAAAATTCACATAACTGAGAATGTTGATGGAAATGTGACTGTCTTGCTCTTCCTCCAGCACATTTTAGAAAAACACAAACAGTGTTATTGCTGCATGTTACACTAATAAAGTAGTTTGTATAACAGCAACTGTTTTCTTGGGTTTGTGGAACTTAATTTTCTCTGAAGAATTAGCTAATTTTTTTGCTATCCTTGGCCCTCTTACAGAAGTTACCTAACATGATGTAAAATTTGGCATGAAGGGAGTAATAATCTATCAACATCTTATAAAACTATACCTAAGTACACTCAGTTTTTTAACTCAGTTTTATACTTGGTTTCCCAGCAGGAAACTGAATCATGGTTAATGGTGTTTCTCCTCCTCTTTTCTTCCATAACAAAATTAATTAATAAAAACTGATTTTCAGTTATTTACTAACCTAAGAAAAAAAGGTGTTTTAGAAGGCAGGTGTCGGAGTTGGTATGTATTTTATTTTTAATGATTCGTGTTCCTAGGATTTTTTTTAGCTTCTCCATTCATTTTGGTACATTGAATTTGCTTAAATTCTTACCTATTTTTCTTGATTTTTATAAAAAATAGTTTGAATCCAATAATTCAATCTGAATATTCAGTTTAGAGGGGATATGACGCTATCAAGTAGTTTGAAGTCCACTCCCCTGTCATA
Organism: Phalacrocorax aristotelis; assembly: GCF_949628215.1. NCBI lineage: Eukaryota > Metazoa > Chordata > Aves > Suliformes > Phalacrocoracidae > Phalacrocorax > Phalacrocorax aristotelis. The sequence goes on along the minus strand of NC_134276.1, from coordinate 100,847,913 downwards.
TGGAAAGCAAATGTGAACCAAATATTTGCAAAAATGTGAGAATTGGCTGGAGCTTTGGGGAACTGAACAAACAACTTGTAGAAAATTAGAAAGACTTTTGCTTTTGTTCTCTTCCTTCTCTTGCCCCTGAAAAGGCTCCTGTCTCTGATCTCTCAGGCATGTTTTTATTCCGTCTTCCCCTTTTTCTTCCTAACTGTGGGGTTTTTTGACATTTTGCCACAGCACAAGTGCTCTCGCCCATCTTCCTCCTCCTGTTCATCTCCAGACTCGCTGAGTGCGTCTTTCTCTTTCCATGCTGTCCCTTGTCCCACTCTCGCCCTTGGGCAGAAGCACCCTCATGGGGATGTGGGGAGGTTGCTCTGCAAGGTTTCCAGAAGGGTGCACCAGAAGGGTGCTCCATCTGCCTCCAGCCTTCACGTTGCAGGCACATTGTGGCCTTTGAAACACCAAACTACCATTGCCTTGAATTCTTCCTCCGTCTGGCTTTCTTCTGTGAGTTGCTTCATCAGCATTTCTATCTCAATCCCTCCAGAACTTGCTGTGGGAGTTTAGTGGGTCTCTGTCCTTGGACCCCTTCTCTTCTCCCTATCTGTCCCTGTTTCTGTCCAATCCCATCCTTTGATAAAAAAATCAGCAGCCACCTGCATGGAAAACTCTCTAATCTAGCCCTCTGCTCCAGTCCTGCCTTGTCTGTCCTGAGGGTCAACTTCACCAAAACTCAGATTTATGGCCAAAAAATGTAAATTAAATTTATATTCAAGTACAAATTTCTATATTATAAATGTAAGGGTAAATTATCAAAAGTCATCTCATCATCCTTGTGTTTCTTTTTTTGCATTTGAGAATAACTCTCCACAAATAGTAACACAATAGTTTTATGTATAGCTTTAATTTTCCTCCTTGCAGCTTCTATTTTTTTGTGGCAGTTAGAAAAACTTTAATACTGGTTAGCCCATGTGTTCACTGATATTGAAGCCTTACCCAACTTAACAATGATGCTGCATCGCTTCCTTTTCTCTTCATATTTATCTATCTGTTGTCTCTAGTTTTATAACTGAGACTTGTCTACCCAGGAAGTTAATCTGAATTAGCTAATGGTATAATTTAAAGTGGATTAGTTTGATGGCACTAAATCAGTTTATGGCACTTGCTCCAAGTTTAAATTGCTTTAATCTAATTCAGTGTATTCAACTCTCCAAATAATAATCAAATAAGGTTGAGTTAGAGTTAATTCTTATGGGCTTTTCAGAAAAAGCAAATTATAAAGAACTTGAGCGATGAGAAGCAGAGATTTGCCTTGGGTTGTGATGCAATGGGCAGGCAGAATTGGGTGTAGCAAAATGGCTGATGAGGCAAGAGACAGGGTACGGAATAGAAAGTTGAGTTGTCACTGAGAAAACTGAGTTGTGGTAAATGTAAACATGCTTAACTATAAAGCACATTTAAGGAAATAAGTGTTGATTTCAAATATGATTATAGTGTGTTATATAGGAAAGGAAAATATACTCTGATATAATGTGAGAAAGTTCCATGTGAAACTGAAACTGTTGAAAACTGTTGAAAACTAATATCAAAATGTCCCAGAGACCCAGACCGTTACCCACCAAACCCCATTATTTAAAATTCTGTATTTGCAGTGTATTAGCTGTTTTTCTCACATAAACCAAAGCAGAACTCTGCAAACATATGGCCTGTAGAGAATATCTTCATCCTATTGTCCTATTACAGTGGATGAATGTCCTGTATAACAATGAAACATTGCTAAGTTTCAAGTACCCTAGTAGCAATAATGAAGCTCTTACTAGGACAGGGCTCGGAGGCTGGTCTTCCACAACCAGTCTGGGAGCATAAGACCTATTGAAAAGCATCTTACCATTTAAAATATTATGCCTGTTAAGATAATCTTGTAACTTTTTGCCTTTTTAAACACTGGAATTTATAATGCTGGATAATTGAAAAAGCACCTTTTAGAGGTCGCATTTCATCTACTAGAAGGTTACTTAAGTGTTAGAGGGAGATTTACCCTCCCTTTCTTTCTCCCTTGCTTCTTTTCTTTCAGCAAACTACCAATGTTTATGTGAAACGGTACCACCCCCCAATGGCTAACAATGAAGAACTGTGTTTATGGAAGAGATGTGGTCTGGAAGCACAACACACAAAGCTCTTGAGTTTTGACCACGTGTAGATTCCTGACAGATAAATTCTGTGACTGCGTATCCTCTATTTTTAGGCTAATGTCGGTGCATATTCCCGTAGTGCTGTAAAAGCAGTGACTGATGTAAGCCTACATGTGTTGCACCAGCTTTGAACTGCCTGGTTCAAGTCCCAGCAGGTACCCACAGGAACAAACCCTCGGAGGTGTCTGGAGCCGTGCAGCTTGTGTTTAAGCCATGTGCACTGCTAGCATTTGCGGACCAGATGAAAGTGAGTTTGCAGGCAAACTGCACATGTTTACTCAGATAGCATTTTGATAATTTTCCGAGAAAATGATTGCCAAATCAATCAAGAGTGAAACTTGACGTACTGACGAGGAGTGTAGCTTGCCTTTGGCTGAGGTGGGTAGAACATGGATCAATGAAAGGGTCTGGACATGGACCACCTCCAGACCTGAGGCTGCAACAGCATCCTTGTTCACCCACAGCTGCTGCAACATCCATAATTTTTCAAAATGTGGGGTCTTGTACGTATACCACCTGCAGGTGAACGCAGGAAAACCAAAGATGCAAAAAAGGGAGCCTGAACTCTAGGCTATGAGCTAAAGAAAGCAGATCTTCATTCTCAGTTCTCGCTTATAGCTGTCCCTTCTGTTAATAACACACTGGTATTTCTGTGAATTAAACACAAGCAAATTAAATCAAGACAGTGTCCGAAGCTGTTTATTGTTCCAGAGGAACGAATTTATTTATTTATTAGTATCCCTGTTCTTAAAGTGGGTGAACAATTTTCCTAGAACAGTAGTTTCATATATATTTTATGAAAAAAAAATTAATTAGTTGTCTAAATACATTCTTTTCTTGTGCTTTTTCAATAAACATGCTTTCATCATTACCCATTCACAGGTGTATCAATTTTGCTTCTAGGGAAAGACAAAAGCATGCGAAGGTAGGCTAATAGCCAAACTATTACTTTTGCATACCTACCTTGTATCTTCTCCTATCTGATAGAATGACGTAGACACTGCTATGGCAGCAAGTGGGTAACTGCACCTTCCACAGAAGATTTTTTATGATTCCTCCTTATCTACTAAGATGATTTGTGCATATGCTTGTGCAGTTTTACTAATTTATTCATGAACTTCTATGTAAGTATTTTAGGGTAGATACAATTTACTAATTTGCCTGCCTAATTTTGTTAACATTGACCTTTTGAGATTTATGCAGAAATTCAGACAAGTTGTATTTGATAGTTGAACAAAAAGGAAGGGGACTGTGCCTTGAAGTGGTTTGGAAAAAAGGTCTTTACCTGCATGTTTCGCTTATCAGTAAAAAGCTTCTAAAGATTACAAACATGTCTCAAAATGAAGAGGTGTGGGAAAGGTTTCACTTTTAACTGAATAAAATTGCCACCAACACCATAAAATTGAAGTTCTGATTACATTATTATTTCTTACTCTACTAGGAATTATATAGCAGACTTCAGGCTTTGAAAAATCTGGAATTTGTGACTATGGATAAAGTGGTTTGTAAACTAACGTTAAAACCTTAATTCATGTTTATCTAAAGCGGTTGCTTTAATTTCTGTTTGTCCATTTGCTGGATTAAGAAAAGATGGTAGTTATTGCCTTGCAGGCTCTGCCTAGCCATTGGTGATATTAAAATGCAATGTTACTTCCAGGAAACTTTAAAATACTGTTGCAGACCTTAAAATACTGTCGTTTGGTGGTTCAATCAGCAGTTAAATTATGATTTTAATATTTAAAATTAACTTTCATAGGTTTTTTTTGTAAAATGACTATACTAAACATCAGAAAAGTGATATTACACGGTTTTGCGTGTCAAATGGACATTGTTGATCCATACCGTGAAGATTTTTGGGCACATCATTTGGAAGATATTTGCCTTTGTCCTTACTGTACCCATGTGAAGTTCATTCTGTGCCACACGGAAAATATTGAGAGGAAGGCAATGTCGAGGGCTTGTTACCAGCTGGCTGCCTGCAGCGCAGATGACTGAAGGGCCAGCAAGCCTACAGGAAAGTGTTGCCCATTTTGAGGGCTCTACCCAGGGCTTCCAAGTGAAGTGTCAATTATTTGCTACTACTTACTTGAATTGTCAAGAAAAAACCTTGATAACAAGTTTTAATTTATTATTGCTGAAGGGACTGTAAGGTCACAGCGTTCGCCATTCCTTAGGAAAAGCTCACAGCGGTTGTCAAGAGCAACATCAAGAACATCATTATCAGGCTGAGGTGGTAAAAAAAAAATCCAGTCCAAACCAAACCAAACATCTCCCCCCGCCGCCCCCAAACAAAACCAAAAGTAAACAAGATATTCAGAGCGTCGTTTGAAGAAGTGGGAGCAAGCCCTTTTTTCCCATTTTTCTCCTTTTTCTCCTTTTTTTTCTCCCCCACTCCCCTTCTTTTTTTTTGCTTTTTCTGGCTTGCAATAGAATTTTTCCGTCATGGGACAGCCGCAATGCAGAAAAAAAGCAGTACGTGCTTCCTCAGTGTTTCGGATGCGACTCAGAAGGGCCATTGCTGGAACACGCCGGCGTTTCCATCCCTGTGTTCATGTAAGCCTTCCCCTTTCTCCTGCTGCTCACAGGCTGTCAGCTATGATAATTTTTTAATCGTTAATTTCTTAGATGGCTATCCACTCGTTCTGGGTAGACCAGGGTAGAGTATTGCCTTTCAGCTTTTAGAGGCACAGCTCCAGTTTCAGCCAGTGACTAGAGAAAGTCTTTGTGTCTCACTGTGAATTTTATGGTAGAGCTGCTCAGACTTTTTAAACTTAAACCATTTTTTTTTTTTTTCTGTATAGCTCTTCAGATATTGCAACAGATTGATCGATAATTTGTAACCTGATGGGTAGAAACTGATGGAGGCGGGGGAGGATCTCTGGCTTGATTCTGCAACTCTGTATTTAAGATGATCTAAGATTAAAAATTTCTGTCTGAGTCAGTTACACCAGGATTTTGAGCCTACGCTTCCTAAATCCCAGGTGGGTCCCTGACATTTTGGTCCAAGCTCCTCACAAGTCCATTTTTGTGAAAATGTGCAGAATGTTGTATTGGGAATAGTTTCATTTTGGCTGTAACCAGAGTCATGGCAATGACTGACTCGTATTGTAAGGGTGAGTTTGGTGGCAGGTTTCTTCACTGCTAGATATCTCCAGCAGTGTATTTGATTGAAAAATTATTAATACCTGTTCATTTTTACAGTAAGTAAATTGACATTAATTTAACGGTGTGAATTTGATCATTACCTGCAAAGTTGAGCAAAAATGGATTTTTCAACCTATTTCAAAACAGTCTCCAGCTGAACGAAACACTTTGTTCTAATACTAAAATGCTTCATTACTTTATTTTAGAAATGTGAGGGGGAAAAACTGTGAATAGAGTATTCCCTTCTGGTGTGTACAGTGATATATTTTAATTTTTGTGATTTTTTTTCTCTGAAGCAGTTCACTATATTGATCTTGTTCTAATTATCAGTACTAATCCACAGATTACTCAATAATTAATAACTAAAGACCACAAACAAATTATTTCTTTACAAAACTTGAATGACTTTTGAAAGGTCATACTTTTATGGCATGCAGATTTTTAGGAAATCAATCAGAGAGTTGACACAAAGAGAGAACACTGTCACTAAATAAAAAAAAAGGAAATGGTTATTTAAATTTATGAAATGAAGCCACATTTTTCTTTGCCATTTGTCAGGAAAATTTCTATGTAGTTTTTCTGTTTCTGTACTGCTGTTTCTTCTCTGTGAAATGAAGCTAAGCAGGAGCTTAACTCCTTTTACGTGTCTTAGTTATCATATTGGGTGATCTTGCTGTGATTTTTCTTCAAGTTAATTTTGAATTTGTGCCTCTCAAGGGGTAAAAGCTTTTCTACAATCAGTACTCTAGGTACTAACTAGCATACAGCTAGTTTCTTCCTTGTCATGTAGATGGTGGCAAAAGACGCTAAAGATGGGGTCTTGAAGAGGCACAATGGTTTTGTGCATTGAACATTTTCCCTTTTCTTTTGAATTCAACAAGTTTAAAAATAATGCTGTCTCTTGTTGGTATTGTTTCAATGCATTTCACAGAGGGAAAAAATGCTGAATGGGATTTAAGTGATGAATCTTCTCCCTTGTCTCTTCTCATTATACCAGTTAAATTTTGATGATTTGGCTAGCCAATATTTTTTAAGCAATAGTTTTGGTCATACTTTACTTCACTGTATTTAATAATAGTCATTTTGTTTGTGTCAAAGAAATGATACTTGTGTATAAAAAGTAAAAAACTGGCCAATAGCATGGCTTAGCTTAGAACTCTTCATTCCAGTGCCCTTGCCCTTTGGCCAAGACTTTTGTTGGGATTCGTTGGTAGACTTTGCATTTATTCGTAGTCCTTCCTTTGCCTTTCCACGGATCTTTTGTACTTGCTAGGAACCATTTTACCTTTTGATTAGAAAGTGCATTAACTTATTTTCCTGTGGTTTAAATATTGAGCTTATTAGAAATGAGGATTGCTAGTTTCTCTGCTAAGTGATGGCTTCCATTTTTAACTACTGAAGCTACAGCACAAGTGCAAGCTGTGCAGCTTCCCCTTCTTACCTCACTGCCCTACCTTAACGCAATTTCAATAAAATGCCTTTAGGAGAGTCAAGTCATTCTTCACTCATGTTTTGTAGCATCTTTAGCACATTTGACAGTGCCTTTAGTGATCCCTAGGGTGCCTAAAAATATGTGCCTAAAACCTACCGCAACACATGTGGGTTCTTTAGGGCTTTGGCATGTATATTTGATGAGGATGGCATTTCAGTGTGGTGGAGACCTCTCCTGGCTCCATCATCTCCCAGGGAGCCTAAAAGCAGGAGCAAAAGGCAGCACCAAGTTCTCAGGTTGTCAGCTGAGCAGATGGTATCTCTTCACAGAAATGCCTCCTAATTGCTACTGATCTTGGTAAGATCTGGTAAATGTTCAGCATTTCTGAAATTCACAAGCAGAGATTTAGGAGGTTAGCTCTAGCATCCCATCCATCTAAACCAAAAATGTTTCTGTGAAAAGGAAATAACTTCTATCACTGTCTGAACAGGTTCACTGTAATGTCTTCAAAGAGTAACAGTTTGGGTTCCCCACCCCCAATCTCACTGATATTTTCAGATTAGAGATTTCTCATTAAAACATTATAATCTTGTTTAGAAAAAGTCCTTTTTACTTCAAGTTTATTTTGATTAGAGTTACATCCTTGGGAAGATTTCTTAGGCATTTAAAGAGCTCTGCTACTGGTGCTACGCTCCAGCTCCATTTCCTCAGCTCAGCAGAAGGCTGCATGCGACGCGCTGTGCACGTGAAGTGGGTCGAACACTGTACGTTGCATTGCCATCCTTTCTGAACTGGAATGGTGCCATTTCAAGCACCACATCACACATCCTTTCATATGGATATTTCAGTAAGGAATTTGGGTCCCTCTGGTCATGATGCTGGGGAAACAGCCAGAAAGGGTGGCTGTGAGGATTTGTGCTTGTGTGCCAGGCACCCTACTTTCCTCAGCTGGAAGAAGTCCAGAGGACTCCAGTCCAACAGACTGTGAACAGCATGTGGTGGAAAGTGTGTTGGGGTAACAGTTCTCCACGGTTCTTCCAGTTTAAACCTTCTGGAAAAGTTAATGCAAGTGACTGCCTATAATCGTCTAAGGGAAGACAGCTCTATGGCTTGGAAGAGTGGCTGATGCAGACTTCAGAGCAAGCTGGTAGCAGGATGGTTCCCGTAGATTCCAGAGGACTGCCCATGAGGTGCAGCTGTGAATTTGGAGTTGCCACCTTTGATTTAAAAAAAATAACAAGGCAAAAAAGTGGGAAGCACTCTTCCCAGTCCTGCCCTCTGAGAGAAAAAGAAAATCTCAAAGCACCTGGTATTATTTGAAACTCTTAAGTTTTTACTCTTTGTGGATGACACTCAAGTTAGGGAGGATGAGGGAAGAACTGTGGTTTCTACTTGTGAATTTACTTAGAATAGAAAACAGATTTCACACTTGAGATGAAATAGCAAGATATTTGGGTCTCTTTAGAATGCTGTCTTTGGATATAATGTCTGTATGCTGTATGAAACTGTATTAAAGCATCAGTATACAGATAATAAATGGGAGAATGGCAAGTAGTAAAATAAGTATGCCATTACAATGAAGTTGCCACTAGATTATCATTGCTGGAAATCCAGAGGATCTGAAAAAAATGGAAATCAGTAGAAGTAAGCTTGAAGAAAATGCACAAAATGAAGTGTGCCCAACCCTCCAATTGCCATATAGACAAATTATGTTTTCAGTGTTGAGCCTCTAATTCACATCCACATTAAATAACTGGAAAAAATGGTATAAATTCACCACTTGCTGAGATTCAAATCTGCAAAAGTCGGGAGTCCCAGATCCCCCTTCCTTCTGCTGGCTGGGGTTATTGGGTGTAACATTATACATCCTCTCAGGGATGCAGGCCCCTGTGCCCATCTGACAATGAAGCTGGAGCAAGATAAAATGACTTGGCTTCTGTCCACCTCCACCTCCCAGGTCTGAGGCTGGTCTGGTGGGTAGTGTTCAGAGCACACCAAACCCAGGCCTTGCAGGATTTTCCCTCCTAGGAGATACGGTAGCTGGTTGCATTCAGAAACATAGGCAAAGGCCGCTGTGCCGCGCCTCTGCAGCTAGCAGCTGACTGCTGGCAGTGCTAGCTCAGGAGATGAGAAACCTGAGCACTGTGCCTTCCCCAATGGTGTGCCATTTAGCCAGGAAGCACCCTGGTGGACAGGATGAAGGCTGTTTTGGACCCAGGGAATGAGGAATTTTCCATTCTTCCATTAGAAACACAAGGATTTAAAGTTTCTTTGGGCTAGCAGGAGAATTCAAGAGCCAGTCAGCCCTTGGCATAGGGGTTGGGGCTCTGCTGTTGCTGTTATGGCAGGGTTAGTTTCCTGGGGGAAGTGAGATGTGGCTTTGAACCTCCTGGGCTGAAGAGAGCACTGACTCCAGGTGTTCCCTCTCCTAAGTAGCCCAACACCGTGCAGCTGAGAGAAATGACAACTTCCGCCCTGTGGCTGAAAGGAGAAGAGGGATTTCTTCCCTGGTTTTGAAAGGCCTGAGTTTCCTTTTTAACTCAGCAGAGGAACATGGCAACCCCAGATCTGGTACCTCCACGCACCAGGGTTAAATCCAGAGCCTGTCTTGAAGTTAACCTCAAACATTCCTTCAGACCTTTTCCTCTTGCATTTGCCATTACCTTGTCCCACCTGGTTTGGCAGCTGCCTGCTGGGGACCCTTGTCTGGCATGCCACCTCCTTCCTCTGCCTTGCAAGGGATGCGCAGAGCACTGACTCAGGGCTGTGCAATCCTCCCTACCTGCACACTTGCAGCAAGGCCCTTTTTTAGAAGCAGACATTCAGCTTTGATCATAGAAGTTAAATTTGTTGGGATGGCTTACATCAATGCCAATGACAGTTTTTGTAGGGCAAAGATCTAGACCATAACAGCTGTATACTGCTAAGAGAATGTTTGCTTTTTTTGATGCCTATTTTTAAATAATTTGTGAAATCTATTTTAATGCTGGTAAGATGGAATTTATTGCTCAATAATTTGCTGAAGGTCAAGTTCTTGCCTGGTATATATTTGTGTTGCTCCATTAAAAGCCTGTGTCTATTATCAACACCTGAAAGATCAGCTGAGAACACCTGAGAAGTAGCCAGAGGGAAGTGTGCCACACTGTGCATGAAGTCTGTACAAAGCACCTCTGCAACATTTCTGTTCGTTCCGAAAGATGGAATTGAGAGCTGTGGTAGATTACTGAGGGCTCACATTTGTCTCTAAATTCTTTTGCTCTTGGAAATCACAAGATACTCTGAGAAAAAAACACCAAAATATATTAGTGAAGCATATAGAGATGTAATGGGTCTTGATTAATTAGGTAGTCAATTATATTAAAATGTCGCATTATTCCTATTCCTTAACTGTGATTTGCCAAAAATATTCCCATAGGGAACTGTTATTTCATAGTATATTCTTTAGGATTAGGAGATGAAGTTCCCAGGTTAAATTATTTGCTGTTAATGAAAACACCACTCAGTATATACGGCTTGAAAATCCATTGTTAGTTAACAGCATTCAATTCTTAATTGTATTTTTACCAGTTCAGTTGAAATCATTGACACAAAATACATTGTTAAACTGCTTAATCAATCATTGTAGAAAAATAGAGGTGTTTGATAGGGACGTTCTAGTACAAAGTTTACGTGAAGCTTCCCCGTTGAAAGCTTTGGAGGCTTCTATTTTTTTTTAAGCTTATGTTACAAAAATGAGATTTCATAAACTTTACAGTCCGTACTACATTAATACCAAAGACAATAAAATACAGGGAGAGAGAGAGAAAGAGAAGAACACACACACCTTAAGCTTTAAGTGCCCTATTCACAAAAATATAGCTTACACATGCGCATGCCCCAGTGGCAGAAAGTCTATTTTTTTGTAATAAAGGACACAAAAAAAAGTTTAGGGTCCTGAGCTGCTGTTCTAATTAATGCAAACTTTTGTTAAACCGCAGCAATGAATTATAGGGTGGCCCAGTAAATTACAAGAGCAAAAAGCAGGTTTATCCTCAGAGGAATGGTTTGCTTTCAGCTCATGTATCTTTCGCTAGGACTAAGACGTGTGGGCGGCTTGTCGCTACTGATGCTGTGCTCCCCCCCGGCCCCTCTGCTATAAGGCTTCTGTTGTCCAGTGGAGCTGTGGAGCCACCCTTCCTTAAAAATGCTCAGTACCTCTCACAGATAGCCTTACAGGAGGGTTGTGATGGATGAACGGGAGCACTCAGCAGCTGCTGATGCTGGGGCAGAAGAATGAGCTTTGTAAGTTCTGTAGCAAAGCGAGTGTTATTTCACAAAAGTTAAGCGTAAGTAACCTTTACTGAGTTGGCAGAATCAGCCATCCTGGGTGGAGAGAACAAAAATCCATATTCTGCACTGTTCCTTACATCATGCTTCTTTGTGAAAACCTTCTAGGGAAAAAGTTCAGAGTTGAAACAAAACACCCTTTCCATCCAGCCCGGTCTGCCAGTCCCTGCTGTGCAACCCTCACCCCGCACCCTACTCTGCCCACCTCAGCATGAAGCACAGCTGGAGGACCTGCAGAAACCCCACTGATCAGCCACACACTGTGAAAATTAGCAAGGGGCAGTTGTTTCAGCAAAAAAATTTAAAATAGTTGTGAAATTAATGTGAAAGCTGTATCACAGTGCAAAATTTCCACCTGCCCACTAAGTTTCTCCTGAGGTTTTTTTTTTTCTCTTCTATTTTAATGTAAATGTTTCTGTACAAAAATGCTTCAGATTCTCTTCAGTGTATTCTTCCTTTCTGGAGTAGGCAGGTATAAAAAACAAAATTAAGGCTGCAGCTTCTTCTCCTTCGCTGACAGAAACGCTGTTCTTGATGGGCCTGAGTGAAAGCCCATGGAAAGCAACGCAATCCCTTTTCAACAGGTAGTATTTTATGCATGCTGGGCCTGACTGAGGGGTCCTTAGCACTGGGCAATGCCGCACCGTGTGAGCAGCGCCTTATAGAGCATGTCTGTGAAACCGTGACCGTGCATATTGGCTCCCTTACCCGCGTGAGTGTTGCCGTGTAAGCTACGCAAATTATTGTTGCCCCGTTAATTTTGAAGCTGTCAGGTCAGAGCGTACAGGGTTTACACCGATTCAGAACAGCCAGGGAGAAAACCTAAGGTGAAGAAAGTCATTAGGGAACCACTCTCCTGAGCACGGGTGGCAGGAACCGCGCGTTTAGCTGAGAAACCCTGTGGAAGCATATACCCAGGGATGTCGCACCATCCATGACTCTGCAGGATCGGCGCTGTCAACAAATGAATTTCATTGATTACGGCTTCAGATGAAATTCAACTGTTTCTTTCCAATCTGAGTAGCTGAAATCTACTTGCTAAGGTGCAACATTCGGTTTTCAATGGCTTGTGCTGTTTGTGCAGCAAACTACTCTGCTGAAATCCCATGGTTTGGGTGGGGAGAAGGGAGCAGTTTCCCTAGATATTGCACATAAAGGATCATACCTCCACATGAAACATGCTCGCTATATTAACAGTATACAGGAAATTGTGGCTTGCCATGAGTTTACCACAGCCTAAATTTTAGGTTGAATTGCAAAAAAAATACCAAAATGAAACCCCCCCCCCAAAACCCCGGGGAACGGTTTGCCTCATTTGTAAACATTTTCACAGTATATTAGTAATTATGTTACAATTTCTCTACCCTGCCCTCTCCCAGACTTATGGCTTTTTAGAGTTAGTAAAATGATCTGTTTGGCAAACAGTGAGGTACTCTAAATAGCTGCCAGTCTGGTACACTGAAGAAAATGGCATGCACTAGAAGAGCCATAGATATAGGGGCAAAAAACAATATTACAATCCAAATATTAGAAGAGAAATGCCTACTCAATGGGTAGTGAGTTTTTGCATCCCAATATTTCTAAAACTCTGTTTCTAAACCTACATTAATTACACATCTATGTACATTATTTAGAAGTTCTTTACTACAGTACTTTTGTACATGCGGTATTTATTACTAAATGTAAAGAGAAAGTAATTACATAAGGCATATGTACAGTATCGTGTTGGACTGCAGATCCCTCTGCTCACCTTCATCTTAAAGCTGCAAGGCCCATTTATAAAGGCTTGTCACTCAGTATGTGAAACTGTTCTGAAATACACAAAATCTGGAGCCAAGGCCCATTACTTTGATGGACATTAATCAGTCTTTCCTGTTAAACCCCTTGTGTATATTCCCATTGCTTTCGGGGTTTGTTTTTTTTGTTGTTGTTGTTGATGTGAATAAACCTGGAGGTCTGAACTCAGAGAGGTGCCGAGGAAGCCAGCAGTTGTTACCAGGGTGGGGATCGAGACTCCACCATTGATAATGGGTATTGCAGCTTTAACCCACGCCTTTGCTTAGTCTGTGAACCTCTTGAGTTTAAATTGGGCAGGTAGATATTTCACATCTTAAGTATTTCTTTTCCTGGAATTAAGAATAAGAAGGAAGGAAAAAAAGGCATGTCAGGGAAAGAAAAGGGGAGCAAAGAGGGAGAAGATAAAGGAGGTGGTGTGGCCCTGATGCTTCCAGTGGTCCTACACTTTGGACTCATTCTCCAGGTTGGCCACATCACCATTTCTTTCATTTTGGTCTTCTTGATTCTTCTCTTCCTCTTCAGTTTCCAGCTCAGCATGCTGGTCCAGCTTGCTGGAAACAGACCATGTCAGGGGCAGTTCTGCTCGGCTGGCCATCTCTGCCAGCTCTTTGGCACTGTAAACTGGTGTGTTGGTCTCATATGTTTCATGAAAACTGTTGTAGTCAACTTCATAAAAACCGTCCTCCAGAGTGAGGACAGGGGTGAAACGGTAGCCCCAGAGGATCTCACTAGTAATGTATGAACTTCGAGCTTGGCAGGTCATTCCTGTAACAGAGAAGGAAGAAGTGCTGTAATAAGGACCCCCTGCTTTCCCAAATCCTTAATTATTTATTCATATAGGCAGAGAAGTATGTGTAAAAAAACATATGCCAGAGAAGAAATACGTTTGACATCATATGAGGTTGAGCTTAGAAAGCAATTTTACAATGTGTATCTTATTTGATGCCCTTTCCTTCTGTGCGTGTATATATAACAAGTGGCAAGCCTGTGAACAAAGATTAACATTTCTTTATTAAATGCAGTTCTTCTTCCTGTATTTCTTCAATGAGTAACTCACCCGCTGACGAGTCTCAGATGGCTTATGGAGAGAGTACGTGACTTGCATCATGCCATCCTTTGGTTCCCTGGTGCGTAATGAACCCGCGCTGCCGCATCCAGCAGTTGCCCAGGCTAACTGAGGAACCGATGCAAAAGCTTTTCTCTGCTGGAGCTAACGCCTGAACCTGTGATCCATGGGTTGACTTGGTTCCCCTAAAGGTTGGAGCCACCTTTTAGTTATGCTGCTTTGAGGTTTGGGCTGGTGGCCAATGCACAAACATCAGCAAAACTCCTGACGGACATTGTGATTGTGTGGTGTTGAGTTCAGATAACTGGGACTAACTTCTTTGTTACCTTCCCTTCACAGCTCTGCTGAACCTCACTCTGGGAGCTGCTACAGGGCAAAAAAAATCTGTAAGACACTATATTTTGTTAAGAGGCATGGACAGCGGTAGCTGTTCCAAGCTCAAACGTGTAGTCCAGCGTGTCCTCTGGGTGAAGAAACACCTGGCCGTAGCAGGGACCTGTGACTTGGAGAACCTGCCCCATCTCAGACAGACAGCTCAGGGAAACACTGCAATAAAGTATTAATGCTCAGTAGTGGAAGGGGAAAGAAACCCAGCTGACCAGGAAAAGGGTCAGGAGAAGTAAATTTAGGAGGCAAAGCCATGCTGCTGACAAAATGGGATTACACAGAAAGAATGTGATGGCTTTCCTTTAATTACCTGCACATTATTAACTATGTATTACTAAGCAAAAGCCAGCTAAATGGTATATGTCAAATACTTAGTAAATAATGATACCTAACCCCTGCCTGCCACACCAGTTATTTAGAAGGTAATAATACGCAATTAAAATGGTTTAATTTTGGGCACACAAATGGCAGGCTAGAAATGCACATCATTTCTCTGTGCTGCTGGCATCATATAAATTCACGTGGAGTGTCTCAGAAGAGCAAACATTGGTAGCTTAATGTCTCTGGTCTTTTTCAGGGCTGTGCAAACTGCTCTAGATAATTCTGCCCTCTTTCTTTCGAGCTTCCTCTCCAAGCTCAGATAACTTGCTCCTGATGGGTGAAAATTGCTGTTTTTTGGTACTCTGTCTTTTTCACTGATAACGTTATGTTTAGAAAGACATTTACC
Source organism: Phalacrocorax aristotelis (assembly GCF_949628215.1). Classification (NCBI taxonomy): domain Eukaryota; kingdom Metazoa; phylum Chordata; class Aves; order Suliformes; family Phalacrocoracidae; genus Phalacrocorax; species Phalacrocorax aristotelis. The sequence goes on along the minus strand of NC_134276.1, from coordinate 100,832,857 downwards.
AGCTGTTCCTGCACTGCGGTACTTCAGCACTTCTCCATCATTTCCCTCTGCTTACTGCATCACCTCAGACCCCGTGGAGGGGTGACTGTCGGGGAAAGCTTTATGCAGGGAAACTGCTGCACTGTACCTGCCTGCTACAGCCAGGCAGAAATGGGAGCATACTTCTACTGTGCTTACTCATCTTAATTTCTCTTTCCTTTTGCCTGACACAAGTACTCAAGCCTTCAATTTTCTCATTTTGCAGGACAAGACACGTTTGTATTTCAATTCTCAAGTAATGCACAAATGGAAATATGAATATCTTACCATTTTTCTGTACATTTCACAGGTGGGAAGGGCTGAAGAACACAAAACCATGTGACAAAATAATATCTTGTGAGACTCCCTGTGCAATTTTTAGTCTAAAGGAGATCTTCTTTCCCACAAAATGACAGGAGAGGAACTTGCCAGTTCACAGAGCACTATACATATGAGAAACACACTCGTGCAACACCTTCCCCAAATGGTCATTTGTTTTTTGCAGTTCTCTTCTGGGCAGACCCAGAAGCATGGGTGCAGTATTTGATAGGATCTCCCTGCCCCAGGAGGGTGGCATCAGCAGGCTGGGGGCAGAAAGGGCTGGCATCAAGCAGTGCTGTGTGGTGTCTCCCCTGCTGTCTCAGGCACCCCTCTGGGCTGGTCTCCTGCCAGCGCCTTTGCTGCTCCTTGGTGGCACGCCGCGACCATTGACCCCTAGATGGGTTTCCCCAAAGGAGTGTGCCGTTACTAAGACTCATGTGTTTCCAATCCCTTTCTCTGCTGCTGAAATTTAACTTTGAAGTGAGTGGGAAATTTGGAATTTTCATTACAAGGGCAATGAGATTAAACAAACAAACAAAAAAATCGAAGTCCCTTTGAAACAGTATTGCCTTCCTGTGCTCAGACCAAGTACTCAGTGATCCTGCTGCTTTGCTTGGAAAAATTCATTTGACTGGTGGGAAAGAGGGGGCAATTTTCTGCAGAAGTCAAGAAGATTAATTGGATTACATTAGAGTCACAGCTCATTAAAAAGAAACCCTCATCTGAAATTTTGACCTGTCTCAGTTTTTAATTTAGTCTCCCATTCAACAATGATTTAGTACCTGTTTCTTTTCCACAGCTAGACAAAAAGCTTTCAGGCTAGAATGAAAGAGTCAGGATTTTTCACGCAAGTAAGTTGAAATCAAGAAAAAGACTTTATCTAGCGAGGGACGTATGTATGAGAGAGACCTTATTATGCTCTGTAAAGGTTTGCGAAAGATACTACAGAAAAAAATTGTAAGTGGATCACGAGGATTCCAGTTTAAAATGTACCACAGTTGTGGAGACCTTTGAAGTGATTTCCAGAGTGCCTGTGTGGCTCTGGAAGAACAACAGAGTGATTTCTGCAGTTCTGTGTGGTACGGCTTTACCAGCCTCTGCCTGTGCTGGCTCAGAGGTCCTTCAGCTCCACAGTCAGCAGAGCTTCTGGACTGTCCTTTCTGCATTTAAGCCCTTATCATATATTATGGTCCAATTTACACAGGTTTCATTATACTCCATGGTTTTAATTGTCCTGTAAAAAGAAATGTGACCTTTATTATTTGCTCTAAGTTCTTAACATGCTCTTCAGGGGAGGCTGCATCATGAGTGAGGGCATTTTAGGCTTTAAGTTTCCAAGTATTGCATGATTTATTCAGTAATTTATTCAGTAATTGTGTGGTTTATATGTAGCCATACATCTGTTGCACAATGCCTTTAAAAATGCTTGTGGTTTGACATTTTGACTAGTGTCTTATTTTAATTGGATCCCTTCAGGGTAGAGGAGAGCTGGGGAGCCTTTGGAGCTACGTAGCTCAGCATTAATTGGCCTTTTTCAAAATAAGCCCGGAAATTAAAAGACCCAAATAATTCATTCTAAATTAATTAAAACTATAACTGGAAGGAATGGTCTATTTCAGAAGGAGCATTGGAGCCCAACGAAAACTTCAAGGCCGGTCTCTCAGGCCCTGCTGTGATGGGCATGATGTGAAGCCTGGGCAGCGGGTGGTGACGGAGGAGCATTCCCGCTGGGCTGGGCAGCCGCTTGCCCCTGCGTGTCCCAGCGTGGCAGCTCTGCAGCTCCCTGCACCGTCTGTCCCTGCTGCCTGGCACAGGGGAATGGCAGCGGCAGGATTAGGTTGCCCTGCAGTGGGCTTGCGCTTGCACCTGGTTTACCTTGCTGCATAGTGTATTTTAAATACACTGTGAGCTGATGAGACCTCTGATGGTTGCCCTGAACTGCTGCCTCACTCCTTTAAACTTGAAGCATTTTTAATGAGCGTTAATGAGCCTTTGTATATGTTGCAGCTTTCCACTAGGTCTTAATGACGGCGTTTTGGTCTGCTTATTTTATACTTGCACAGGCTAGGGAATGACGGCTGTGTGTTGTGCAAATACTTGATTGCTGGGCAACTTACCTAAGAAGAAAAATTAATTATCATCTCACTTCATTGTGGTTTTTTTTAAATTATGTTTAATGTCCAGTTAGAGCTCTGTGGGCTGTAACCAGCCTCATACGAGTGGCCACTTCTCTGTGAAAGACACACCATGGTGGATACCGTTCCTGTCACTTCCCCATCCCTGTTCCTGGCTCAGAACTATGCAGGCAGAGTTGCAAGCTGAATTTTGGTCCTTGTTATATTGGAGAAGGCAAACTAAATTATGTGGATTAGGTGAAGGAGACTTTGGCGTTGTTTTTTTTTGTTTTTTTTTCTTTTTTTTTAGAGGCAGCCATCCTAACTGGCAACATTTTTATTGTTTCACTTTCAAACAGGAACAGAAAAGCTCCTGCTGACAGTGCTGGGATTAGCTCCATGTATCTGAAATCAACAATTAGATACTACTTTGGATAGACCCTTTGCCATACAACTAGTTTAATTACAACTTTAATTTATCTTCTAAATGCTTATTATTCCTGTTCAACAGGCAAGAAACTTAACTGCACAGAAATTGGAGCAATGCTGCAGAGTGAAGAGTGGCTTGTAGGCAGGGGCCAGCCTGCTAAGCTACTTTCTGTCTGCATTGAGTTTGACACACAGCTGGGCTCCTGCTGCAAGGTGCCCATGCTGGGGTGGGGATGCTGGGTGTCTGCCCATGGGTTAGGCTGTAGAGAACTTGGTCATATCCATGACATTATGTCCTGTTGGCTTCAACAAGAAGTTGGGACCACGCTCTGTCTCCTCCTTGGCTGTTCCTCTCCAGAGCACAGGCTGAGGTGGCTCCCTCTGCCTGACTTGGAGCGTGGACACTATTCCAGTGTACCCCATCAGCAATTTTTCTTGCAGCTAGAATGGAAGGTTTTATCAAGCTTAATATTTGCACCATGCTGTATATGAAAATGACAGAATAATTCCCTTAAGCTGTTGCCGATATACGGGTAAGGTTACAACCCCACCTTTGACTGATTAGAATTAATAACAAAGTTGATGCCACCTCCAGATTCATTACTCTTGAAAAGTCGCCCTGTGCAGTTATTTTGAGGTTACGGTTTGTTCATGCTGTCTACTGCTATTTAGGCTTATGCTTTGCACTGTTTTACAGTGCTACAAGGGTTTGTTGTGGTGACCCAGAGTGACTTGATGCGTTTCCTCACAGTGCACTTAATTTAAGATTTTATGGTAGCCCACACACTAATATGTTGTGTCATGCACTCTCACCATATATTATTTCACTTTGTGATGGCAGCCATCAAAACCAAAATGTTGTAAAAAAGTTATGGGCAAAATACAGCAATTTTCAGCTGTACATCAGCCTACTGCAGATTACACATGGCAACAGACTTATTCAACTTTAGTTTTACTTGGGGCAGTCTTATTACAACAGGACTTTCTATTTTCAAATTCCACTCCTGTGATTAAAAAAGGACTCTAAATGAAATGAAGAGGGCAAGAAGTACAGCCCATTACTGACTGCATCTTTTTGGCTGACAGCCACAATGTCAAGCTGATATGGAGGTTTGGTGATTTTCTGCTGGGACTTACCAGAGTGAGGCAGACTTTCTGCTGCACAAAACTGAATGAGATACCCCATAAAAAAGACCCATTTTCAATCACTGCATGGGAATTTCACTTCACAGTTCAGCCTGGAGTAAGACCTGAGCAGCAGAGGACTCAAATGTACACAGAAAAGAGTGGTGTTCCACATTTCTGGAGCGAGTGGAGTTTCACTCAGGTACAGGAGTACAGAATTTGGTCTGGGGTCTCTAGCTGGGAGCCGAGACTTCCCTTTGCACGTGTGATGCTCCTATTAAATTACTTTCACTCTTTTCACAATTTCCTTTGCTGAGGTGTCACTGTAGAGATTTTCATCTATTTTGTCAAAGGTTTATTTGTATAATAAGAACTCCTTCAAAACAAACCCAAACATGTAGGAAATTTGCTACCCCTTGAGATTAATTCCTACAGCCTCTATGTCAGTGCTCATGGTGAAACTAGTTTACTGTAGGAGTTATGAAGAAGGGGAGATGCCAACCCATAGCATTAGAGCTGACTTTTGTACCTTGCCTGAGGCAAGAATTAGAAGATGGAAGAATTTTACTTAAACACTGCGATAACAGCACTAATAGTGAGGTAATTATATGATGTGCACCTAGTGGCTGAAACTCCAGTATGGTGCTCAAAAAAGCTACAGTGACTTTCTAGGTTTGTATCTGAGCATTGCTCCCGTGTTCATTAAGGACCAAACAGTGTCCTACAAGGCAGAGAGATGGTCTCTGCCTGCATGACCTTTTGGTCTCAAATATATTTGGTACAAGATTTGTCAGTCTGCTATTTTTAGATGTTAAGGAGAATGAGAAAGCAATGTGTGCTGTTAAAAACAAGCAAAAGGCTAGGAGTCAAGAACTCCTGACTGATACCTTGGTTCTCCGGCAGACATAGTGTGAGCTTTGGCAAATTATCTAGCTTTGCTGGGTTTGTTTTATTGGTGTGCCGCAAGGGACATGCTGCGATTTAAAGGCAGTAGATGTGCTTGCAGTATCTTCTCTTCCTCATCTAGACTTTCACTGACAAATTTGTACTAAGCAATTCTCCCTGGTGTGAAAATGATTGCCTCAGAAAGGAACAGAGATTTAGAATAAAATTTCCATGGAGCCACCAAGTTATTGTGAAGAAACATTCCATATGAGCTAATTTGTTCTCTTTAATCAAGCTAAAAAAAAAGAAAAAAGTCACGCTGTACCATGAATTCATCACTTTATGCAAAGCCTGAAGCATCAGTTGCCATTGCTGGAAAATGCTGCAAATACTATGCTGTGGTAAGATATTTCCCCCCTCCTTTTTGTATTTGTGTACATCTGACATGAAATCAGTGTTTTTTCCAGTTTTGAATAAAAAAATTTAAATATATATAACCTCTCATTCAGAGCTAGCAATGGGTAATTCCCAGGGGTTCTGATAATTTGATTCAGAACACACCTGGAAGCTGGATGCTTATCTCATCCTGAGCAATGTCTAAAGCTCTTGAAAGGAGTAAAAACTGGAAGGGTGCCAGCGGGCGTTTCCATGTACCTGTGTTTCAACATGCCTGGGAATCTGTGCACAACATCCTCGTGCTGTGGGCTATGAACAGCGTGTGTGACTTCTCCATGTCCCAGCTACAGGGCAGCATGGCCGCTCCTGGCTCTGATGCAGTGACTGGAGAGAGGAGTGTGTGTGTGTGAGTGGGAGAGGAAAGGAGGGGGGACAGGTGTTTTTGCCTCTAAGAATATAAGGAATTAATTTCCATTGGCTTCTTTGGTTTGTTTTCTTTTTCCTTTTTTAATGGTAAAACTGGTGCTTTTTTCTCTTTTTTTTTTTCTGTAAATGACATGAGTAATTTGCTATTTCTATTTTCGTATTTCTTACTTAATCAGACCAAGAAGCTGATCACTATGTTTGAAATTTTATGGCTTTGATCTAATGCCATCTGTAAATTCTGGTCAGAGGTCTTTGTGGTAGCTGCTGTCTTCGTCTCACAGCTGATGACAGGACTGGGGACAAGTGCCACGTAAGAAAATGCAAGTTGCCATGGAGTGGGCTGGAGTGGCTGGCTTGACCACCACCAACAGTAATAAAACCACATCCCCCGTGGGAGAAGGCATATATTATTAGGTGACATTTGCACAAGAGGTGAATATGCATAGGAAATTGAGCTGGTGAGAAGCCATAATTTCAAGTTGGGGACTTTCTGACACTCCAAAATCTATTTCTTTCTAAACAAGATGAAAACATGATGAAATACCAGTATAAAAAACTGGAATTGATATTAAGTTAAATTCCAAACAAAGTGTAACTTGAATCAGTCAAAACATTCTGTTTTCATTCTGACTTCTTCAAATGTGATGTATTGTATAATGCAGCACCTGAATTAGAAGATGATGACCATGTTCTAGTCTTTTCCAAAATATTAAAAAAATGCACATTTTCCCCCCAGTAGGAGATTTCAGTGCCAGTGAAACGATATTTTCCAATGCAAAAATGCTGTTAGAAATGTTTGACTAGGTTAATTTTTCTCCTATCAGGAATGAAATATACTTCATTGGGTATTTTCTGTCTAATTTCTTGCTTTTTAACTGCATGGAGCTTAGTCTGAGAAATGGCACATGCGTAAGGCAGAAAAGCTTGTCTGATTCAATCTCAAATGTGCTGCCACTTTTAGATAACAGTGCCGTATCCATTCTCAATAAACAGCTTCTCAAAGAGACGGTACAATTACTGTTCAGCCAATATTTAACCTTCATTTAGCCTGATATTCAGGCCATGCCCAGCAAATCAGGCTGCCTGATGTGTATGAATTTTAATCTTTTTTTTTCAGCTGTGCTTTTTTAAATGGATGGTGATTACTTTTTTCCATTGACCAAATCTGCAGAAATTTAATATATCAAATAACACAGCATCTGACCAGAGAGAGAAGCTTGTTCCAGAATTGGCACTTGGAGTCCTTGGAAACGGGAGACTCAATTCAGTGGGGATGGAACATGAAGTACCAGGATTTTGTACGCTACTCTGTGTTTGACTCTTGGGATACATTTATAGATTTGGTGGTTTCTCTGACATCGAATCAGTGCCTCGCGAGTACTTTATTTCTCCTAGCAGATACCTGCACAGGAGGATATAGTGGAATTTTGTTTTAAAGAAGCTGCAGTACACAGTTGTATCTTCAGTAGCTCTGCTTTCAAGATGCGAAGTGCTGAGTAAACAGAAGGCCTATCCTGACCTTTTGAAAATACGTTGCTGTTAATCTGCAGGCTTCCTCCTGAATCCTGGCCTGCAGACGGGACGCTCTCCTCCGGTGCGGTGCGCGGGCAGCCTGCTCCGCAATTTCCGGATAAACAGCCGGGAGCAGGCAGCAAAGGCACCGGGCTCCAGCTGAGCAGCCGGCTGCTGCCTCACTGGAGAAGGGTCTTGGCAGGATTTTTCGCTAAGCAGCACAACCTGACCCATCAGGGCTGGGGTACGGCATGGAGCAGAGAGGATCCTAGGTGGCAGTGGGTGTGGGGAAGGCCCCTGGCAGTACATTAAGGCTCTGTCCTGTTCATGGTTTTGGCCCTCTCCAGCTGTCTTGCTAGGTTGCTTCCATAACAGAGAGGATGACCAGCCAGAAAGAATCACAGCGTTTGCATGTGTTCCTGTTGGCTCCCTACTTCTTCTTCACAGTCATAAGCAGCATCTTTATTTCTTATGCCAGAGAACCTCAGGAAATACATAGTTCACACAAATATCCCAGTTTATTTACCTTGGCATTTGAAAGCACTTTGGGCTCAGTCTGTTTTATGGTCTCTCTCCAGTCACTAGATTCACTGCTGCTGGGGAAAAAACATCTCATAAAAGCACCAGGAGAGGAGACGATACCAGCTGCACACCGGTATGCAGTGATGCTGTGCCTCAGCTGGCTTCCTGCAGCATGATTTCCAGCTGAGAGAAGCTAAAGGGAGTCCCTTTTCCTCCAGGGGCTCTGAGTCCCCTGCCCTTTCCCTCATCTTTTATGAAGAGGTAGAGGGCCACAGGAAAACATAGTTTTGGATTAAAGAAGGGTGCAGAAGGAGCTGCCTGAGCTGCTGCATTACTCATCTTGGGGAAGACAGGAGTAGAACAGCTCCTGTTCGTCTCTGTTCTGCATAAACCCAAAGGCTAAATGAGATCAGCACCTCAGAAGCAGGTTCCCTTCTCTCCACTCCTTGCTGGGGGGGCAGAAGGTGGGAAAGGGGCAGATACAGATTGCAGGTAGGAAATGAAGAAAAGAAAAATGTATCCTCTAACATTTCTAAGCTTCACAGTTCGATAAAACCCTATGTCTTTTTGAAAACTCCAGCTTTGATGGGCAGTTTGGATGAGAACTGCTTCTTCTCCAAAATGTTCAGGCTAACATTGCAAGACACAATTGCTCAGACATGCCTGCAGCAAGCCTCCCAGGGCAATGCCCAAGGACGGCATTAGTAGGGCTGGATGCTCTGCAGGTTGCCTGCTTAACTGCTGAGAATACAGACCTGAAATGCATTTGGCCTTGGAAAGGGGTAGAAGTGTTGCTTATCTGAGAGCTCTTCCAAGATGGAATCTTTTGTGGAAAAACATATCTGACTGCTATAGTGGCGCTATGCTACGTAATGCATAGCACATGCAACCCTCTTGAGGACCATGTACTTAGCACACAGTAGTAACTGGGACTGAGACTAGAACAAGACAGGTTTGGGCATTGCTGAAACCCCACATAAGCACTGATGCCAAGGGATGGCCGGGAGAAAATCCCTTTAGATGGAACGGTGCTTGCTGTGAAAGAAGCATTTTCTGTAATGGCTTGTAGCTGCTGCACACTTGTGCTGTCGTGACTGTGAGATAAATGTTTAATTAAGATATATATGTGATCTATTTCACCTCTTGCTGTGCCAACTTCTTAAACACATAATTTGAGTCTGCATGTTTGGATGGCTTTTGTTTCTCTTCTAAAAATGCTACTTACAAATAGAACAAAGCATCCAAGGTTTCCTCTATCCTGAACTTTACTGACTTGGGGCTTTTTATAAAAACATCACATTTTACTGTGGAAATACTTCTGAACCCAGGATTAAAGACAAAGCAGTGTGAACACGCAACTTGGCGTGCTGTAAAATTCAGGAAACTAGGAAGATCACTAGCTTTTTGACAACAAAACCTGTGAATCACCCACAAGGTATTCTGGTGGTTGTTTCTAGGTTTGTGGCTAATGACATTGCTGAAGCCTGCTTTAGCTGTTGTGAAATTGGAGGAGGAGATGAAAGGGAGTTCAGGATAAAGCACTTGTTTCTGCCAGGCAGATGTTGGTAAGAAGTGATTTTTGGGAATGCAACATAAATAAAGAGAAATTGTGTTCTGTCCAAAATCACTTGGATTTTTGGTAAGCAACAAAGCATTTCAATGGGGTTGCCTGGGCGGTTTCGTAACAGTGCATTCTTTCAGGTGAGCTGAAAAACAAGCTAAACATTGGTAGGTGGTACATGTTTTTAGAAAAGATGACTTGAAAAAATCAGTTTTTCTAAAGTTATCTTAGTTTCAGAGATTATATTTTTGATTTATATTTCACCTGAAAGTGTCCCAAGAGGACTGGTGTTCTGTGGTTTTCAGAAGAAAGCTCTAAATCCTGACGACATCACTGAAACCGTCACAGCTACCATTTGAGAGTCCAGTTATTATCACACGGCAGCCTATGAAAAGCAGCTGGGCACTGGGATGTGTGAAAGCTGGATTGGTCCAGCTCTGTAGCACTGGCTAATAACAGCACAGCTGCTTTCTGGTTCTTTAACCAAGCAACCAGCCCTTTCTCTGGCTATTTTGGATGAAGTTCAGCTCCTAGAAGGTGTTGCCCTTTGGTGATGGTGGTTGGACCTGTGCTTAATTCAGCTGGCATCTCCTCTTTTCTTTCTGGTGGCTTAAGCACGGACCTGCCTCTAGCCCCGTTCCACTTGCTATGACCTGCTGCCAGTATAGCCCCTGGGAGGTGGGCAAATTTTGCTCAGATGTTTTGAAGCATGCGCCTGGCTTTACATGTGTTCACTGTAAGAGCTGAAGGGGCTCAGCGCTGCCGTCCTTTCTGAGGGAGCCCCACACTGTACATGGCCCAGAGCTAACTTACCTGCTCTGGGAGGAGGAGGAGGAATACCTAGGCTAATTTTGCTAGTATTTCAAATGGTGGGTATGGATAGTAGCCCTTACACCCTTTCGTCTTCCTAATGGGAGAGTTTAAGCAACCAAATATTTGTTCATGCTATTATTTAGTGTGATTGGTCAACTCCTTTATAAAAAGGGAAACTGTTAAATACACTAAGCTTACAAATTCATCTGTCATAACAATAATCTTTAATTAAAATTTAAATTAGGTTTACTGATTCAGCTAGTGTTATCTTTATCATAACAAAAGAATCAGCCAATCCCAGACTTCATGCAGCTCTGATTTTTGATGAACTTTTCCAGGCCTTCTAGTAGTTATGCAAAGAAAATCATCTGTGCTGTTAAAATCCTCCCACTGAATAGCAAATGGGTTTTGATTTTTTTCTTTTTTTCAGTTCATAGGATGAGACTTATTAAGTTGATGCTTTCAGGTTAATAATATTGGCTATCTGTCAACTTTAGCAGCATATTTTTGAAATGCAGGACTGAGCAAAAACTGGCTGCCTCAGGGAATGAGATGCAAAGTCTTTTGCTGCTGAAACACTATTTAATATTCAAGTTATGTCAAAATTTGTAGCCGTATTTTAGCTGCTTGACATCTTGTCTCATAATAGGTGCTATTAATATACCTGCTAGAAGATCAATGACCATTTTAGAAAAATTAATATTCCACTTGGTTTTAATTTACTTTGGTTTTATTTGAGGTGGTGAGGATGAAGCTGATTCTGATCTTTAATTACTGCCTAGCATTTAGCAATGAGTCCAATAAAGGAGAACAGCAGTGGTAGAGTTGGGATTTTAGGAAAGCTTCAGTACTACTCTCCTGATAGTTCTATTCTGGGAAAAAATAGGAACAACACATTTCAAGCTCTCGGCTTTTCAATCTAGCACTTTCCTCAATGCCTGAATTCATTTAAAAGGAAAAAAAAAAGGAAGTAAAATACCAGAAAAAAGCTATTTTACTCTATTCCTTCTCTCTGTGTTGTAAATATTTAAACTAACGGTTTCTGGGAGGAGCATAGACAAAGGATCATCCATGAGAATATGTGTCTGATTTTGCACCAAACATTTCCAACTGGTGGTGGAGCAGAGAAATTCTGAGTTTCTTTGACAGATGCACAGAGTCATTAGGACTTTTTAGCACCCCAAAATTCTCCTTAGTTTAAAAATATTTATCTCAGCTGGTGAGAAAAATCAGTTGTTTTAGTAAGGAAAAAATAATGAGCTTGAGAAGAGGTGGCTAAGTGTATCACAAGCTGTCTGAGGAAGCAAGGAAAAGAGGATGCTCACAGTCAAAATTGTGCAGTTCCCAGAGGAGAGGTACCTAAGATAGTGCAGAGGAGTCCTGAAAGAAAATGACTGGGCTTTTGAAGCAAGAAGCATCATGTATAAAAGCCTGAATAATGTTTTCTGTTTTTCATGAGGAATTTGTGCTCAACACTAAGGATGGGCTTGGTGTTCAGGAAAGATGTGAAGGTTTTTCTCCCCGAACAATGATCACAAAGCACTTGTTTGGCAAAGGAGTATTTGTCTCGGGGAGCTGTGGTGCTGGGTGGGTACACAGGGCCCGAGCTGTTCCAGTCTTCCCCAGCCGTGAGCACTTGAGTGCTTTCAGCTTTACCGCTGTGGGTTGTTTTATTCCTCTGCATCAGTCATGAGGTGGCACTATTCTACCAGAAGAGATAACTTACAAAGATTTTGAAGTGTGCATATATCTAAACTAAGAAACAAGAAGCAATGCCAGGAAAATATTGTTGAGAGATTATTACAAAAGTTACTTTCAAAATATCTGGGCAGGCATGCAGATGAGACACCACCAGGATGCTGTGTGTTTGTGGCAGCAACTTAATATTTGAAGGAGGTACGTTGCTGAACTCTTTCAGCTAGAGGTTAGTAGCTTACTTGATTTTCTTCTGACTCCCGTACAGATTTGAGGCATTTCTGTAGACCAGCTGCAGACTATATTCTTCTTCATGACAAGCACAATTACACAGTCTCTTTCTTGCAGCTTTTATTACTGCTGCCAGACCACTGCTAATTTAGAACACTTTGTTGATATATGCTTTGTACAATGAGTAATTGGCTGAAACTGGACATCCTTCACTCTGATGATATCGTGCCTCTCAGAATAAACTAGACTAGGCTCCCAGTTTCAGAGGTAGATGGGGGAAAAAAATAAACTCAGGCATTGCTGGCCAGAGAGATCTGTCTCTAACATTGCTTACAAATGTTTAAAATAAGGCTTTAAAAAATGTATGCCATAGAAAATGGAAAGCGCAGCACCAGATTCTAGTCTCAGTCAGCAGCAGTTCAAACCATCTTCCATCCTGATATATGACCATCTTCCACCCAGATAGAGCTATTCAGGACTGTAGGCCTGACTCAGATCTCCACAGTTTTGCACCTCCATGGGGTCCTTGCTAAGTCCCAAGCAATTTAGCAGATGCGTGCTTGTAAGACAGCATCCCCTGGCTCCCGCTGTGTTCCTAAGACAAGCTTAACCTCCAGGGTAGGAAAGAGAAATAAAACTTAGAATGCTCTCCTTGAAATTTTGCTGACCCTTCCTCTCCTCCTTGCTTGCAGTGGAACAGGTTTGGGTAGTAGGTGAGGTCAGGGATGATGGCTTTAAAGCTAGCTGTGCTCCCTTCAAACAGTGTAAATCACAACACCTGGGAGGAAAAATACAAGAGTTTGGAGACAAGGCAGGCTGACAAAGGGGATGCGAGTTTGGGAAGAATTCAAGAAGACATCGGAAGAATGCCGAATCCAACCAGCTCTGTGCCATGCAGTGAGCACTTCTCTTTCCTCCACCATGAAAAAAGTTTTCCCTGGCTGCCAAATGAAATACACCACCACTGCCTTCATTTCGTATTTACCCCAGGCAGAGATTTTTTTTTTTAACCAGAGAGCTAAAAGAAGCAAAATATCTGCACAAGGCACTTTAGTATCTAACTAAACCTGGGAGGTGCTCCTGGGACAGGTGACAGACCAATATGGCCATCTTGGCTTTTTCCCCTTGCTTCTCCTCTCCGCTCCGATGAGGATCTGGGCACTGATGTGGGTAAGTGTTCATCATCTCCCTGAGGCTGAACTCCTGCCTGGCTAATCTGAGATCAGTGCGGGCAGAGCTGTCTTGAAGAATGAAGACTCTTTTTTCTTTTTAATCACAAGTTTCTAAAAAGAAAAGGGAGAAAAAATTGCCATCGCTTATTCCCAGCATGGATGTGAGTACTGGAAATGAATTGAAAAATGTAGCTACACCCCAAAAGGCCCAAACACTGACTTGCACATTGCTTTAAGAAGCAACTACTGAACAGGCACATGCTGGGCCCTATGTGCATAGAGCATTAGCTGCTACTCATTCAGTACAGCTCAGATTATTTGTTTCTTGTGGTTCCTGTCAATTTATAAATGGCATTTTATTCTGATTTTGCTGGAAATAGAGTTCAAAGCAAATACAACAATACAAGTGCAGAATGTATTATGCCAGTAAGTTTATATCAGAATCCAGAAGCCCAGTGGGGAACAAGTTACTGAGGCTCAGAAAGGATAGTACTAGTAAAGTCTGGCTCTTATTTTCTGTGACATTTTATCTGAAAGTCTCAAAGGAAGATAAATACTATTATTTTTGTTTTACCAATGGGGAAATTGAGGCAGAGAAGGGTGACTTGCCCAGAGGCCTCATAGAAGGTGTGTAGCAAAGAAATGTTACCGTGGTGAGGATAAATATATTTTGATAGTCATTTGGGGTCATGCTGGCTATCTGCTGTCCTTTGATGTGAGCCAGGAGGCTTTTTTGGCCTAAAGCACTGATGCAGTTTTCATGGAGAGCTAATGTCTTGGAACAGCATTTTTTCCAGGTCCTGTTATTTCAGTACAAGGCAAGCTGTTTCTCATGACCAGGGTCTCAGCAGATCTCAAAACCTTTCCTCTAAGACCATTTCTCTCCTTTGCTTTAAGCAGAGCAGGGTTTGGATGACAAAACTGGAGAGTTTTTTGGGAACAGAAGGCAGATGAGATGGATCACGTCATGGAACATGAACATGTTTTCCTGGAGTTGCAATTGTGCTTCCTCAGCCTTTCCCTCTTTTCTGTGCAGCGAAGCTCTCCCTGTCTTTTAATCGCAAATGAAAAATTTCTACTATCAGAATAATAGAGATTTTGCCTGCGGGTGCTGGTGATAATATGAAGCTGTGGCATGTGCACACACACAGATATGTAGAGCTGTAAAGAGATACCGAGGTCAGTGATTTTGCAGTTCTCCTGTACCCAAAATAGCAAACCTTTAATGTGGGAGCCTTGGAAATGCTCAGTCCCTTCAAATACTTAATGAGATATGTTGATTATCATCAAATGAAAATTACTTCTGTTGTATGATGGGGGAGAAGAGAATTTAACTGGCAGCAGTGAGAAGACAATTAACAGACTTCAGAGAGGCACTGGGGTAGTCAAGGTGTTATTACAAGAGTATAACTGGGAAATGATGGATAGATCAGGTTATTATAAGCATATGGTGAAACAGAACAACAAATCACCACCAAATACTACGGTATGATGGGACTAAATCAGCCAACACAATGAGCGAAGCTCTGTTGCACCATCACGGTGCAGAAATGTTTGGTTTTTACATTTTTGGGAGAGTTTAATGGTATTCCCTCCCTTTCTCCACACACAAAAACATTTGTAGTGCAGAAAGCTTCACTTGATTCCTAATTTAGGAAAATGCTGCACAAAAGCTCCTAATTATTTTTCTGCAGTTTACCAGGGTAGTATTACACATTTTGGCTACAAGAAAGCACTGTAATAAAGTAGTTCTTTCAGCCTGTTGGCAGTATACAGTCCAGCCATCAGTCTTGTAAATGTTCCCATAACCATTGAAAAGTTGAAATAATTTAGAACTGTGGCTTAACACATTATTAATCACAGAGCAAAGGGTTTGCTCTGATTTCACCAGGCATACTAATGTAAAAAAACCTGTGATCTTCTCAGATGCCAGCGCAGGGATAAAAGCACAGCTAATCATACGCTGCTCCCATGACTGAATACAGGTTTCAAGCCCAGTATTTCAGGGAGCATTCCTCAGAGTTTGGGCAAGTATGAAGATTTTTCATTTAACAAATCCCTTTGTGAACTTGGCCGGGTTGTTTGCGTGCCAATGTGTGTGTGTGTCCCCGTCCATGAGTGAAGGAGAAGCTGCTTAATATCTCATTCACTTTCCTGATTGATAATGAGAAGAGTCCCCTTGTGAACTGACTGCTCTAGCTGTGATGTGTGCCATTCGGGCCAACCAGTGATCCCATTTCTACAAGCTTTCAACCAGCCAGCTAATGGGTCCAAAGCCCATTAGGTGATGGCCCAACCCAAGATTCACGAAAGTCAAAAGTATCTTTTTGCTGCATTTCTTGCTTTTTGGAAAGGAGCGGTTTAAGACTGGATGAGAGTGGGATGCAAAAGTCTCTACAGGAATGGGGTTGCTCAGGATCCCTTACCTATGGGGAATTTTTCCAGTTTTGCCTGTAACTGCTGAATCACATGAATGTTTCTGAATCCAAGTGTGGTAATACATATGGAATGACAGCAAAAGAACTCATTCAAAGGAAATCAGCCCACGGTAATGAGGATGTCATGTCTTGGGTTATTCATATTTAAAAGGTATAATTCAGCTTCATGAACTCTACGATGCCTAGCAACAATACCACAACAGCTTTCCACTACATACAGTGCCATGTTCAAGCCAGATCAGGCTGATCTGCTGCTGTTTGGGTTATTGTTGTACCCTGAACTAAATTGCTGTGAACAAATATCTCAAAAGAAGGAGCACAATCAGAGACCTGACGCTGCAAAACTCCTGAATAATGCTGTAGCTCATGGCTCTATTGCTAACGGGAGAAAGATGGAGATTAAGATGGCAGCTGCAGAAGAAAATTCACTTTGCAGCCTTTTACACTGTCATATTTAAGAGAGAAAGCTGCAAGTATAACTGATGAGGTATGATGCTTTAGAGGAGGACAGTTTGGATTTGCAAGAAGCTTTGAACATCTTGTTTTCCCACGAGCACTGCCATCTCCCTTGGTAAGCTAATTTTAAAAGTTAATGAACTAGATCCTTCAATGTGCTCATGCTGCATTGTACTGCTTCAGTGGTGCAAAAGAGCACTAAAGCAGTCTCCTGTCGCTGGAGGTTTTCCCCTGTCCCAGGGAACGGCCGGGCAATGCGGGAAGGGATCTTCCATGACCCCTGATATATCCGGAGCAAAAACTTCTGGGGAAGATGTTGGGTGAAAGTTGTAACCATACATCCTGATTCTGAGTGACTACTGCCTTAGGGCTGTAGGCTGGCAGCAAAAATAATTTTACAAGCTACAGATAGAGCAAATATTCCCAAGACTAGAGGAGCATTGAAAGTCTCCAAATGGTGTTTTGCATTGCCACCGCTCCTCCACCCAATCAGTAGATGTGGGTCCCTGCTACTTTTGACTGCATACTTGGAAGAAGGTGTGAAAAACAGTGAGGGATAAATGATTCCTTGCAACTTGTTTCCTCAGCTATTCTGACTAAACAGACAATTCCTTTTTTTTAAGTGTGAGTTATGCCTACTGGCAGGTTGCTGTGGTCAGTGCACACTGCACTGAGTTAGGCACCAGCTGCTCTGGGACGTGAGAGGGGATGCTGATCTAGAGGGACATTGACATATCCACTGTGCAGTCAAAGGGGAATATAAACTAAAGCCTAGCGCTGAGTTGCACTGTCTACCCAAATCCTGCAATGTACCCACTTAGTAACTCCATACTTCCATGATCCAAATCAGGGGTTTTGGAAGGTTTTTGTAGACACCCTGGAAAACCACAGGGTGCAGCAGCAATAGCATCCATTAAAACAGCACCAACTGTGATAATGTTTGTCAGAAAAAAGAGGAGGCTGGCAGGGAGCAGTAATACATTTAGCTGGCAAGTTTTAATCTGCTGTCTTAAGACAGTCTGACTCCAAGCCAGGGAGAGACACTGAAAGAGGGACTGACTGCATGGAGAGAGCCCTGAGCCCCACTCTTGTCATTGTGATGAGAATACAAGCCCTCAGTAAACCAACATCAGTAGGGCATCTAATAAAGGAAACAGCAGTGAATATGCGATCAGTCTGGTCACTGTTACAACTTGGAGCCATCATATAGCAATAGTTTAAACTTTCTGCTGCTTAATTCTGTCATCATCCAAGTGTCTAGACAGGTTCCCTGCTCTTCCAATTCAGACTGGTTGTTTTCCACGCAAGATCTTGATGTTATTGTTGCTGTTTTTTAGTTGAAGCAACAATCTTTTTGGAATTAGTCCGAAACCAGAGATGTGGGCACAGCTGATGGTTGTCCTCCATTTCAGGCAAATGGACTGACTTTGGGTCTAAATAATCCTTCTTCATCTCCTACCTGGGCACTGCAATGCATTTTTGCAAGGCATAAAACCACAGGTCCAATCCATGACAAATGCTGAAGCACTTCCAGAGACTCATCTTACCTGTCATTTGATTTCTATAGCAAGAATGAAAACCTGTGCCTATTTTCAAGATGTGCATTACCGGAGAGCAGAACAACTGTGAACTGCTTGCATCTTGGGTAAGGATGGACAAAATGGAACTTTTCTGTTTTTACAGAGGCAAGAGACTGAGAAATAAACTCCGATGACAACTGAAACTCAGTAGTTCTCATCTGAAGTGCCAGACAGGCATTTTTTGTCCTTGTCTTTTTAATACAAACACAGAATAGCATAGATCAAAGATAAAAAAGAGCCAGCCGTCACATCTGACACACACTTCTGGTGCAGGGAGGCTATGGACCACTTCTGATACATGTCAGTTGTGCTGCATAGTCTTTAGACACTGCAGCAGCAGGGATCTGTCTGAGAATGGGACAAAAAGGATCTCCCTGGGTAGACAGTAATGAGACCAACAGGGATCACTTCTTCCTGTGAAAAGCACCATTTTCGAAAGGAGTGTTGTTTCTTGGGGCAGTCAGGAAGGGGCTGTGGAAAAGGATACAGCACTGAGAAATCTGAAGTACAGAATAGCAACCTGAGTGGTCAAGAGCATTTTTTTTTCCCCCGCAGTGTACAGGAGTTGCTGGGGACAAGACTAAAGGACAGGTCTGAATCTTCCTTTTCTGTTCTTGTGCCAGGTGTGAGGAAGCAGACAGTCAATCAGCTGGGCCACTTATGCATGGAGTGGATGGCTCGGTGGGACAAACCCTCAGAGATCATGACCATCTAAGCAGGTAGGGGTGAGGGATGATTGTTTTGCATTAGACTTTGATACTCTAGAGGGGACAAAATCTCTAGGCTAACCCAAAGAGTGCTGCTAACCCACTCCCATGCTGCACTTCCCTGAAGGACTCCCATGCAGGAGCAGCACAGATAGCACCCAGGCGGAGCAAAAATGCTGTGTGATGGAAAACTGAAGCTGTAGAGAAGTGGCCAGTATAGGAGCAGACATGCTTCTGCCTTCTAGGTTTGTACTGCTTTACAACGTGTCATAGAGAACTTCAGAAAGACATTTTCATTCCAGAAGATGTTAGTCCTAAATCTCAATGTTTTATGGCAACATGAAGAAGCATAACTCTCAGGGTGTACCTGTAGGCTGACAGCACCAGAACACAACCCAGAATGTGAATAATGATATCTGGAAAAGTTTTGAACTGTGCATGTCAATGTGACCTACAAGAGCAGAGCAAGTTACATGTTCAGCAAGTCTGTGCATGCTTTTTCTGTGTCGTGAACCATTCTGGTCCTGCTACCAGTTGTACAGTTCAGCATTTTGAGGTGATCAACTCAGGTAAATCTGAGTTGAATGTAGATCTGGCCTGTGTGGCAGATCTGTCTTAAGGGAGGGCAGTGGGGGAGATAAAAAAAC
This sequence comes from Phalacrocorax aristotelis, assembly GCF_949628215.1. Classification (NCBI taxonomy): domain Eukaryota; kingdom Metazoa; phylum Chordata; class Aves; order Suliformes; family Phalacrocoracidae; genus Phalacrocorax; species Phalacrocorax aristotelis. Next base: position 100,813,809 of record NC_134276.1, on the reverse strand, counting down.
TTTCTTTACTTTTTCTTTTTGTCAATTCTTTTCCTTTTATCTCATTGTCAGAGAATGACAGATGCCAAACTGACATTTGGCAAATGTGTCAAACTGACACACCATCAGGTATAATTTTGAGCTGAATGAAGGCTGTAATTTGATTAAGGGGCTCTGACAGGTTTTGAAACAATGGCAGTGTTTTAAGACCGAACCCAGAGGATTTCATTCATTAATAGTGTAGGTGCTGCATAATACAGTTTTCATAAACCTTTATTACTGTAGCAGCTGGAACATCCCTCTGTCTGCTCATCCTGCTGAATTCAAGGGACTGAACAGAGCTGAAAGATCTTGTGAAAGGGACAGCTAATGAAATGAAACTTCAGGGAGGTTGCATTCAGCAAATGAAGAGCTGCAGTGATTTGATGGCTGCTGAGAGAGCTGTGTGGAAAAGAAGCTGAAACTCTTACAAACCACAGAATTGGTTTGAGATTAATTTCTCAGGTCTCAGTTCAGAACAGTGCCACAAACTTAATAAACTGGTGTCACTTGACAAAGTCCATAATTACACATGGGGGCTGGTATAAAACTACTTGAAACTCAGTAAATTTGATTGAAGTCCACGATGCTGTCAGCACAGATACCAAGCTTGAAGTGAAAAGCTGAAGGTCGGAATTGAATAGATTTTTTTTCACCTGTGCTTTCTCAGGAGGTAGTCAAAAATTGTTCTCCTGTGTCCTGTATGAGGGCCTTAGCACCAGGGTGGGAATCAGGCATGTGGGTCAGACTTAATTGCTCTTAGCTTTAATGAATCAAGTTCAGCTGCACACTGGTTTGCAGATGGGGTGGCCTTATGGGTTCATAAACTGCCCATTGTCTGCAATGTCTTGGCTAGAAGACTTTGGATATAAGCAAGCTAGTTAAAATAACTGAGTAGTTTTTCTGTTCCTCCAGCACCACGAAAGACATGCAAAGGAAAGGGCTCCAGTTTCTCTCTGATGGAGCCAGCGTTAGATCACTGGGCTGACAGTGCGACACGACTTTCACTTCTTTGGAGAGAGCCAAAACATCGTAATAACTGAAGGTGTCTCCTGGCCCCAGGGAGAAGGAAGACCCAATCCTCTGTTAGAAGGAAGGGAATCTCGTTTTCATTCCTGAGAGTCTACTTCAGTAGCACCCACGCACTGTTCCTTGTATTGGAAACTTAATAACTTCACTTGAAAATCATGTCTTTTTGATGGCAGTGGAAATAACATGACTTTTAAACAAGTAGAGGAGACTGTCACTGAAGTCGAGCCAGTTATGTGGGAGTCAGATGATTAAGGTAGATACGATGTAGGAGGGAAGAAATACTATCATTTGGAAAAAATACTGTATTTTGAACAGGTTTAATGCTCTCTTCCAGGAAAGTGGGGTTGTTATTACTAAGTGCATTACCAGCATTAGATGCAGGGCTTGATTCTCTGTTGATTCTCTGTAATTGTTCACATCCATGCAAATTGCCTATAAAATGAGTCTAGGTTGTTACTGAGTTGTACAGTTGGAGTCTAGAGGAACTGTGTGCTTGCTTTTTCAGATGTAGAAACAAAGAGGCAGAGAGTGAGGTGAGAGGGAATTGCTCTGTCATCTGGGACACTCCGGTGTCTGACTGTCTGTCTGTAATGTGGCAGCCCAGGGATCTATTTTCTGATGTGTTCATAAGGTCAGTTTCATTCTTGTTGGCCTGACCTGAGCCCTAGCTCTAGGCTGTGTGATGCTATTCCCATTTTTTCAGGGGGAGAGTGCTGCCCCAGCACAGATAATTTGCCCCTTCCAGGGTTCCTGGGCTTTAGAGTCATGTGGGGTCTCAAACTGGCCTCTGAAGCTGCAGCCCAGCAGCCTTAGAGAGGCTGTTGTTTGGTGTATGCAAACAGCCGCTTAGTTTATGTCTTGACTAAAGATGTGCTCAGCACTTCCATGTGCAGCAGTGCCCAAAGCTGGCACCACTGCAGGCAGCCCAGTGCAGCAAGAGCAGAGGCAGCATCGCTGGGCAAGCCTGCTCCTGCATGTGAACTGCAGCAGCTGGGCGCCAGCTGATGCTGAAAGGTTTATTCTTGTTCTGAAGCGGGTTTCACCTCTGCAGCTTCAGACCCTCTGCTCCTCTCTTTGATGCCCACTGACGATGTCTTGCTTTTGCAGTGTGGCTTCTTCACTGGGCCTGTTGCTGGTTTCACGCTGTGAGACAAACGCAAAGCCAAACAAGACCAAAAGACTTGGATCTGAGCATTTTTTTCCCCACATCTTTTTCCAATGTGGAAGCAAAGAGCATTGTGCACAGTCTGGGATTTGAAATATAGAGCTTGAAGTATTGATATATAGGCTTGAAGTACTGCTCACATGGTGCCTTTTTTTTTCCTAATCAAATAGTCTTGCTTTCAATTACTCTAACCTGAGAAGGGGGGAAGTAGAAAAACTGCACTGAAAACCTAATAAATTCAGCATCTGTGATAGATTTAGTGTAATATCTTATGGTCTGGATGCAATAAAATCTCAGTGTAGTGATTATACAAGTATATTAAGGCCTGATGATGATGGGGTTAGACCTAACTCAATGCAATAGGATTCTTTCTGTTGATTTCAGTGAACTCAGGGTATTCTCACACACACAGGCAACTGCTTCATCTTAGGGTCTCAGCATTTTAATATAAACAAGTACCCTCTGGGCACAATACCATTCAAAATGCTGTGTTTTACTATCAAAATGGTTTTGTGCTGTAAACAAAACTTCTCCACAAGCAAATTTCCTTTTTTCCTCCTTGACAAACCTGTACAACTTCCAAATGGGTAGGAAAATTAGAGGAAACATAACCTGCGCTCTAAATACTTCATGCCACATTGTAGAAAGCAGCTATTTTCTTAACACAATTACTGGTCTCTGAGTTTGCATTGAAGGAGCTAACCGACCCTGAACTATAACCAGGATGACAACCGACTGCTGTGTAACTCAGCCTCTGAGCCCACAAGATGTTCCATGTTAGGAAGTATATTTTGATTTGTATAAATTTCTCTACTTTTCTCTAGCTTTTCTTCCCACATATGTAAACACCATAACCACAAAATTAGAGGACCCTGTTACTCCTTTGTCACTTTGCCTTGGATTTGAATGACCATGTATATTTAAGTGGCCTCTGCCCAAACACTTTCCCTGGTATTGCAGTTTATCTTATAAACTCTGTTTTTTAACAATCTGTAGTTAAAAATTCATTGAAAAAATTAAATTTCTTCCTTGGCAGATTACAACCGTTTTCAGGGTCCTTTAAGCACCAGACCTTCAGACTCACGATAACAGAAGTTCAAGATTTTACAGTCTGGAGAACAGAAGGGTAGACCCCAGTACAAATATTACTTTTACAAGATTTTCTAGACTGAGCTTACTGTAACTACACGATGTAGATGGAAAATACAATTGATGTGTATTATCACCACCTGCTTGGAATATTCTCTTTATATCAACACGGCTTCCAGCTGTAGTGTGATGCTACAGGGTCTTATGATAAAGACATTACAACACATATTATAAATGCCAGTACAGATTTATAAGCCAACCTGCATATTTTTTTTGCTTTCACAGGACCAGTTGTACACTGAGTGCTAATCTTCTGCCAGTACACCTGTTCTTCCTGCTCAGTGCTATTTTCTTCTCCTTTTGTTTAAACAACCTACAGGTATGTTATGTATTTTGTCAGTTTAAGTAAGTTATGTACATGCTCAAATTAAAAATTAAATTGCTTTAAAATTGATTTTTCCTTATCTTCTCAAGTCCTGCATAGCTGGAATAGTGAAGATAAGGGATTCTGTACTGTATTGTGCTATTTTTACATGGAGGGTACCTGGCTGAAGTGCACTACTCTGCCAGTGGCCAGTGGTAGCCCTGTGCTGGCTTTTTTTGGGAAATGAGGCTGAAGGGTGTTACTCAAGGGCAGACTCCAGCTGCCTTGGGACTGCCTGGACCTCCATGGGGTCCTACAGGTGTGATATCGCCTGCATCCCTGCAGGACAGTGCGCATGTTTTTGGTGTCCTCACGTCCTCCCAGGTGCCTGGGGGAAATGCAGAGGGTTGCTGAGGGTCTGGGCTGTGAGGAGGGAGACAAATGTCTGGCTGTCTGACACAGAAGGTACCCATAAAAGTTGTGTAGTGTCACTCTCAGTATCTGTTGAATAGACTGCTGAGAGGCAAACCAGACCTAGAAACGTTGCCTGGGAGAGGATGAAAATGTGAGCTTCTGTTCTGTTGAGGCTGCTGCATTCTGCCTTGCTCAGCTCCCCAGGCTCCCTTCTCTCAGGTCTCAAACCATCAGTCATTGTGTGACCACGTTGCAGCAAGGAAAGAGCCATCCTGTGAGCTGGGTGTTTTGGCACCAATTTGCTGAACAATCTCTCTCACATTTCCATCACACACTCAAAGCAGTGGTTCCTATTTGGCACAAAGTGCATTGGATATTTATTAATTTGGTTTTTAGATGTTACTTTTTGCTATGTCTTCATTTTTCCAAGGTTCAGGGGCTCTAAGGTAGGCTTAGCATAAACAATTGCTGAGATGGCAGAAGAAACTACTCACACCAGAAGCCAGTTTAGCTGAGCAGCTCTCTCACATCCTCGTGGATAGACACCATGATTTATCTTAAATATTTTGTATATATTTTCATCCGGCTGTTTTGTACACACACACACATATATACTTTACCCTTACTAATGTATAAGATGTGGTATTGCCATAGTAAGTTAAAGACATCACTCCTACTCTATGCCTAAGCGCTTCTCAAGTGCCATGAGCCATCCCTCCACTTTCTTGCAGTTCCTCATACCAGCCTTCCTCAGACACACAAATCCCGTTTCAGCTCGGTGCAAATCAGCCTATAATTTTTCACCTCTAGCTTGGCTGCTGATATTACATCACTGGAGATTTACATTACTGTTTTGGCCCCCAAAAGATGAATGTGGTCATTTTGTGTTCCCTCCACATGAGTTTCTATGTCGCAGTGGGGCATTGCATGAAGCTGGAAATCAAAACTATGAAGAACATGGGAATGAGAGACTCGCAGCACTAACCTATCATGCCCTGGCTGTTCTGCAGTCCTCAGGTGGAAGATGCTGTATGAGTTGCTGGATAGAAAATACTATGATTGTTTATTGCTTTCTATGCATTTTATTTTGGTTGCTTTGCATCAGTAAAACTTGGCTGCTGTCTTTTCAGCATCACAGGTTGGGCTGTTGGCCTCTTCAGAAGACTACTTGGAAATATTAAGATTGTCTGCTGATTGGGTCCTCCTAAAAGGAAGTGAGAATACAAAAAAAATGAGGATGTTCTAGTATGGCAATGCTAGAATAGTGATGTCCAGACCTCATATTATAAAGAGGTTTTCTTGCTCAAGAAAACTCCTTGCTTCTGAAGGGAGAAGGGCTCAATCTGGAAAAAATTTCCAGGGGAACTCCTGTAGACATTTTAATTTTTTTTTTGCTCTCAGTGTTTTTCTGGTCTGCTTGATGTGATATTTACATAGTGTAATGAAAGTTTTTCCAGAGAGATCTGATCTCTGTCTTGGCTGCCATAAAGAGGATCATCCTCGAGATCTGTGTGTGTTTACAAGAATCCCTAGCTCTCTGCTCTGGTTCTGTTGGCATTTAAATGAAATCATTAGCACATATTTGTGATGGACCTGCTATACCTGGTGAAATTTTGGCTCTCGGTTCCTTTCTCTGTAACAGATTATGCACTAAACCACATATGACAGATGGAAAGCGTGGAAAGAGGCAGTGAACTGAGTACATAAGAAGAGGAGAAAGAGTAAGGTGTATTTTCATGGACCAAACTTTTTTGTACATAGTGGTGTTTGTATTTGATGTGAACAGTTTGTATGATGAAATATTCAAGATTTGTTGGGGCTGTCTTTGTGGAACAGCTTGTTCCATCTGTACACAGAAGGAACAGTGGCTGTGGAGAACAGAATGACTGCAGGGCTGCTGCAACAGTGTGCCCAAGGGAAAGAAACCCTGGCTGATACCACCGTTCCTCCCGTAGGTATGGAGTCCCCTCAGATGTCGTGAAGTCCCATTTTAAGTGACAAAATTTCCAGTAAAGGCACTTTATCTAGATTATAAACATTTGTCTTCTAATCTTCCATTTCCCTTTTAATTGGAGTGTTAATTGCTTCTTCTCTGAGGCCATTAGGGAGCTGACAGGCATTGCACAGCTCAGTTTATTCCTTTAGGGTCCTAACTCAAAGGCTACCAGAGACTGAGACCTACTCCGCAGGTTTGGGAGAGCTTTGGATCAGGCTCAAAGTTGTATATTAAACATTTGATACACATTGGTAGAGGATGTTTCCGGACTGGGTTTCTACCACTGATGGCTTTTGAATACTGGAAGAGTATTTCATATCCCTTTGGAGGGTAAAGGAAGGCAGATGTAGCAAGGTAAAGATTCATGTTTTGTGTCTTAAACCCTGGATCTTGACTAATTTAACAGGGTTTTAAAACCCTGTTGTAGTTGTGTTCAAGCCCTGAGGGGAGAGTCTTAAAGAGGAGTTTGAGCACAGTTATAGAATAAGCTGTTCTGGAGCAAAGACAGGCAGCTTTCATTCAACTGTTTCTAATTAATCTGAAAGTTGAAAAATGAGTACTGGATCTATTTTGAAAGATCTGTCTTTTGAAAGGACTTAGATCTTTGCCTTATTATTCTTTGAAACAGAAAGAAAAACAAAAGCAGTTTAATTGTAAAATCTGAAAGGGGAACAGATCATTTGTTACTCTTCTGGGGAATAGTTGGAGAAGGCCAGTTGTGAAGAGTGGGCTTGTGCTCACCCTGCACTAGCTGCTGTGATGCCTCCCTTGAGCTGATGGCAACCCCTCACTCTTGGTGTTGGCTCCCCTTCCTGCCCTGCCCCACGCTGCAGATCATGGTGGAAGCGCTGAGCATGACCTCTTTGCTGCGGTCTTGACACATAACCGTAACGGTACTCACAGCCTGTATTTCTAAAATGACTACTCTGCAAAAATGCTCTGGAAAGGCTTGAGCTGCTGTAATACGGGCGCAAAACATGAGGCCAGAGCAATCACTCGTAAAGCATCAAACTTGATTAGTCAGGTGCTGGCAAACTGTGGGGCAGTTGTGTTATGAAGACAGCTGCTGGCCTCTGTCTTCCCAAGAGAACCTGCCCTTGACCTATGCTAGGAGAAGGGCATATTCCTCAGACTGCAAAGCTAAACCTACTCCACCTCACAGCTGTGTAGATGTGGCTACTGCTTTTGAAGCAGATTTTTGCCCAGACAAGAACCCTTGGCTGACTTGAAACCTTTGGCTTTGGACTCTTCTACACTTTTTCATGGCATCCGTCATGGCCCTGTTGGCAGATAGAAACTCATTGCTGCACCTATTATCTGAAAAAGTAGGTAATTTGTTGTATTGTCACTGTAAAAAGAGACTAATGGAAAAAGTATCTGAAAATTATGAAAACGGAAGGGGGATTTTTCCCATCCTGGAGGTCTAAGGGTAATTAATTAATAGTTCTTATGCGAGTGTGAAAAAAATTGAACCTAATGGCTGGTTAAAAACAGAGGCAGCACAATTTGATTGGACTGGCTGAGTAATAAATCTTTTTTGTTATGGCAGTGCCTGGCAACTCTGCCACAGTCAGACTGATTTTTCTCCTTTAGTGGTAAGCCCCTGTCTCTTCAGTTCACATTAGTACACATAGTCAGAAATATGGAATAGAACTTGTCAACCCTCATGTGCCTTAGGAGTTCCCCCAAAGACAAATCCTAAACATCTTGACTCCGTCACTAGATACAAGGCTACCAGTAATGGTGGTGATGATGATGACGACAATGATGATGATAACAATAATAATGATAATTGAGCAATTGTTTGTTGTTGGATTTTGTGTTGGCAGCTTGAATCACACAAAGCGTGTCCAATGGAGAGAGAAGCAGGCAATCACAGCAATGTTGGATGCCCTTCTCAACCTCCCTCACTGTCTAGAGGGGCAGAAATATGCAAAAGAGGGTGACTGTGGCCAGGGGAATGGGATAAAATCCAGGACAAGTGGGGAATGCTGTGACTTTGTGCAATCTTTGGGTGACTTTTCAAAGCCTAGTTGTCTGTTGGAGCACAGCCTTACAAGTTTAAGATTTCCTCTTCCATCAGACCTCCTGGAGCAAAGCTTGGTTGCACAGGCTGCCTGCCTGCCCACAGCAATCAACTCATGCTCCTTACCTAGTTCGGCCTCCCCTCTCTGAGGCACTACTGTCTCCAGTGGTTCAATGCTGGCCACAGAACAGCTTTCAAGTATATAAAACACGGTTTCTTAAGTGGTGACAAGGGAGAACAACACAGTCTGTTAGCTGGGCTATTCATTTTTCAAACGCATTCAGTACTTCACAGCTATAAAATACTAGGAGGAACAGGCTTTGAGTTTTATAATTACAGACTAATTTAGGCTGGAAGGGACCTGTGGAGTCATCTGGCCCTACCCACTGCACGAAGCACAGCCAAATAGCTTGAGTTGCTCAGGATTTGTGCAATCAAGTTATGGATGTCTCCAGGGATGGTGATTCCCCTATCCCCCGGGCCTCTGTTTCAAGGTCTTACCAGTTTTATGATTAAAAAAAAAAAGGTTTCCTTGTGTCTAATCAGAATTACCTGCATTGCAACTAGTATGTGTTGTCTCTTGTCCTGCCACCCTGCCTCCATCTTATCTGTAATCTCCCATTAGGTAGGTTCACATAGCAATAAGATCCCCCTGCACTGTCTCTTCTCCAGCTCCCTCTTCCTCTCCTAGTGCACGTCCTATGCTCCAGCCCTTGACCATCTTCGTGGCCCTGCAAGACTTGCTCCAGAAGTTCATGTCTATCTTGTACCAGGGAGCCCTGAGCTGGACACAGCACACAGGAGGTGGCCTCACAAGTGGTAAATAGATAGTAATAGTCACTTGCCTCAAGCTGCCGGGTACAGTTTTACTAACACAGCCCAGGACGCAGCTGGCCTTATCCGCCATAAGGACTTATTTTGGTGTGTATCATTCACTTGTTTAATAGTTTGTGCTAAGGGCTGTGGTTTAATGAAATGCTTAGGACTGTGTTTGCAGAGACTTTTACTCATTTTACTCCAGTTAATTTAGTGTGGACAGCAATGTTCATTGTACACGTGAAACCGAGCTCGTTCGTTGTCTCAGGAAGCCTGTACCTAAGGGCAGAGTTAGGCAGTGGTGCTTTCCAGCTTTCTTCCTCATCTTGTCTTTTTCCTCTTTTATTCTCACTGTCACTTTGGCGGCATGAGGGACATGCTGGACTCCTCCAACTCCGTTTAGTAATAGCTATGAATTGAATGACAAATCCCTGAGGCTTTGGCTCCCCTATGAGCCTTGGCCAGTGCCATGAACTGTCCTGGAGCAGTCTTGGCTGCCTTTTCCCCCCTTCCCTTGCTATGATGGTGGCCTGAATTCACCCTGACCTCACCCTGACCTCCTCTAGTGCTCAGGGTGTGAGGTCAGCTCCTGATCAGTGCTGTCCGGGGAAGCTATTTGTACAGTCCATGGCTTTGTAAAATTAAACTGCTGGGAGGAGCCTGGGAGCCTACACCCTGGTGTCCTTTGCAGGGCAGAAAATCCCCTAGAGTGTGTTTTACCTTTCCTACTATTTATTTCTGAGAAGTCAGTGGAGCTGATCCAAATATTCCTTCTGAATTAGTTTTCTAAATAAAATTTTGTCATTCCTTAGAAATCTCAAACAGGTTTCTGATAACCACTGAAAATCTGGTTTTGTTGATTTATTTAATTTTTGCTTTGTTTTCATGTTTGGAATGTTTCTTTAAAGCAAGTTTCTTCATTTGGATAAGTTGTAAGAATGTAATATCTCAAATTCAACAATCCTATATTTATTAAAATCCTATTTTTTAAACAAAAATTTTGTTCTATTTCCCAGAAATCCCAACAAATGAAAATTACAAAACCAGGAAGAACAGAAATCTCGGAAAACTTTGTGGCTCATTTTTTTCTCTAATTGTCTTGGGAATGGCAGGAATGAAGGTGAGAGGGTGAGCGAGTGAGAGCACAAGGCTGATCACATGAGATCTTTGTGCTTTTCATATTTGTTGTCACAGCAGTTGCCTCATCGTTCCCAGAAGATCCTCTCTCTTTCCATCTCTTCTGCCAATACAGCATGTCTGGAGAAGTGAAGAGTGGAGTACAACCAGAAAAATGAGATGTGGGTTGCTTGGCGCTATACAGGTTGTTACAGGATAAAATGTTTTTTATATCAAAATCAACTAGTAATAATAAACTATAGATGTTCAGCATCACTTGCTGGGACATTAGTGCTTAATGCTAAATGACTTGTTAAATTAATCTGACCTGTAAACTGAGAGCATGCCGCTTTGGATATAGCTATTTGGTAGCGTATTCTCACATTGAAGCTCTGTATTGTCCTCCTCACTTAGTGAAAAAAGCAGGCCAGCCTCCCTCCAGGTGTGCAGCACACATTAATACTGCTATGAATTGTAGGTAGGAGTCCTGAGAAATGCGTGGCTGCTCAGTATAAGCAGTCCTTCTGTGAACACTGTAATCGGTGCCTATGCTGCTGCTTGGACTCGGGCTCGGGCTCACCAGCATGGTGTTAGTTTGTTTCTCACCAGTGACGCGAATGAGCAGCCCTCTGAACCCCCTTTGGCTACACGGATAAACTAGAGCTCAGCTGCTTTGTAGTGAAAAACAGGCAGAGCACACCTGTGAGTCTGAACCTGCGTTTGATTTTCTTTGAAATGCCATGGTTGAGACCACTGAGACCACGGCAATTCTTTGTGATCTGTTTTTGCTGGAATCACTTGAGGACTTTTTTGTAGTGGCCTCATGAAACCCAGAAGCTATGCCATAATGGGAGTTTATAGTGCTGTCAGAAGCTTTCTAGGATAGCAAGCATATACTTGCAAGTCTTTTCTGTCATTCTCATGTACTTTATGTAGCCAGTGGGGTTAGCTGCTGTCCATAGTCTTGCTCTTTTTAATCTGTCAAATGTTGATTTTGAATTTCTGGTTTACTTAACAGCTTTGCTTGCTCATTCTTCAATCTTTTAAGTCACTTTTTACTTTACAGTTCCTGCGCTATTCAATTTTGTGAAAACTTTCTGCTGAAGGTGAATAATCTGCTTATATTCATTAGAAACCAGTGTAAGTATTTGTAACTTTAGAGAGGTCTTACTGTTATCAAGGAGTGTAATGTAACAGGTTTATCCTTCATTACAATTCAGAAAGACAGAACAGGAGGAAACAACATTATACGTCTGGAAATGAATAAGCACCAAAGGGAGAAGCAAAAAGATCTTTTAGAAATATGGGCAAGAACAAAGTTTGCCAAAACTATTTCCCATGGTTTTGAACTGCAGGCTAGTTAAGTAGACTTCATATCTGGAGATCGAACACAAGCAAACAAGATAATCAACATGAAAGAATCAGTTAATTTTGGCAAAAGTTCCAGGGGTGAGACACTGCCCTGACTCAAATCAGTGTGTGCCTGGGATTTCGTTGCGGGTGCTCAGCAGCCTCCGTCTCCAGGTCGGTAACAACCTTGGATGACCAAAAGTGAAAGTCTAAAATTAGAAATGATAGCTATGTTTTTCCTCTTCCAAATCAGCTGTTTCAGTGCTGACCCTTCATTTACACCATTCCAAGACCAAGTGAACACTGAGCATGCTCAGGTTCATAGCTGTTGTCTTTAAAAGTGCTCGGGAATGTAAGAAGGCACTTCATTGTCCTGAAGCACTTCTCAGGGGGGCTCAGAAATCATGTCTCCACTTTGCAAGCAGGTGAAAAATGTTCAGTGAGCTAATTCTGCCTGGGGAACCCTTCGGCCTGGGTAACAGCTGCTGTGCCCTTTGCAGAGGATCATCCCTTTAGTTTTGCAAAGTGAAGATCTTTGTGATGGAGACTGTGTGGGTACAGGGGACAAAAGCACTGCTCAGTGCAGCTCAGCCTCTACTTTCTTGGTCCATGAAGTAATACACAGTCATTCCTTGGTGTCTGAGCTGGGTCTGGAGTCCCAAAGACTCCGCAGTATCACCTTCACAGGCTCGTTTCTTCTGTGCTAAGACTGTCGGAAAACACAGTTGCTTGAGGCTATGCTGGGGGCAGCAGTGTTTGTTACGTGTCTGGCACCGCAGGGTTTTAGGGGGACTCTGCCAGTGGTGGTGGTGAGGTCTGGGCTGGTCAAGGAGGCGGGTGCCAGCACAGCTTCCAGTTGTGCCCTTCTGCTAGGGAAACTGCAGCAGGGCCAGAGTTAAAGCACACCTTTGTGATCCTGTCATTTCTCTGGCAGTGGAGATCATGAGTGCTGCAAGGGATAACAAGTAGGCTCTCGAGTAAGAAGGAGTGGTGAGCAAAGACCATGTCTCTCTGCTTGCCACTGCACTAGGAAAGGAACAATGCTGACAATGGAGGTCTACAGAAGTGTGCAAAGTACTGGAAACTGCCCTTTCTCTCTGCCCAGAGTGACTTACTACCAGTTGCAAGGACATGATGTGCAAAATGAACCTCTTCTTCTGCAAGTTTTATTTACGCTCAGACCAGAATTATTTAATAATATCTAATTTGCTCTAAGGAAGTGTTTTTAATACAAAGGGGTCTCACACCTGTTTTTTAGGAATCTTACTTTTTAACATATGAGTTACTGCCTGAATCTGAGTATTATATCTGAACACTTATGGTTGAAGGAGCAGCTGTAGTTGTGAAGAGCTGAGCAACTAATTGGTGACAAAGGTGTGAAAGATGGACAATAGGCTATTATCAAATACTAGGTAACATGTTGGTATAGTACAGCACTATTCAGAGAATGAAACTGTTAAAACATGTAATCCTTTTCCCCTGCCTTCGCTGAAAGTGATGCAGACTCTCACTAAAATTTTGGTTGAAATGCTCATAATCAGCACATCACTTTTCTCAGGAACTTTGATCCCTGACTTCTTGCTATTTTGCATATTGTTTTGGCTATTGTGAAATTGTAATTGCCTCATTTAAGCCTTATAGCCTCCTTCACCAAACAGACTAATCTTTTCTACCTTTAGAGAAAGCTTCTTGAAAGAACCATCGCAATGAAATTGGAGTGCCTTTCTTTGCCGGTATTCAGAACTCCAGCTCACGACCGCAATCACTTGTGCTAACATCCCTAATTTTCTCTGTCAAATTAATAACAATGAAACATTTTGTTAGAATTAATAAAATGAAAATGTGAGCAAGGAACATAAGTGAAAGGGGTTGCTGGCAAGCACTAGGGAAATGTGGATATATGAGAAGGTGAACCTAGATGTCCAAGCCTAGCGCTTAGCTTCAAGAGATATTAAAACACTTAGAAGGAAAGAAAAACTAAAGACTGGAGAGCCATTGTATTCTGACCATTCCTGAAATGGCGATGATCCAGCTTAGAGCAGAAGCCATTTATTCTTAAGCCTGTTTAAACTGCATTTCAATCTACATTGGTCACATCCCAGGGCACAGCAATCTACTACAACAAATCTACCTTCACCGGTTGCCTTGCAGAAACACTGGGGTGTGAGAAATCCTGGTTCCTATCTTCTTTTCATCTATGTCCCCTTAAGAAACAATTTGAGAGCATAAACTTCTATTCTTGGAAGAGCAGTAAAAAATTCTAGTAAAAAACTGTAACCTGAGAAAGGCTTATTTGGAGAGAGAGCAAAGTCTGCTGAGATCTTTTGAGAGGTTGGAACTGCTAACATACATATGAAAGGGACATATTTGTTAGAGCTGGGCAAGGAGAAGGGGTAACTATGGCAGTTCATCAGGGAGAAATAAAAAAGACAATAAATCAGTTGGTCAAAGGGGCTGTAGAGAAGAGCAGGAACAGCTTTATACATTGTTTGTCTAGTCAATAGCATCATTTACTATATAAATAACCATCTAAGTGAACTTTTTATTGCTTTCCACACACATTTTCCACAGCTGGCAAGTGTGTTTATTTATGTATCTATAAACTGTTCTGCAAATATTGTTCTCAGGCTGCCCATGTGTCAGAATTATAAATGCACCCTATTACAAGTTTATTTGTAAAATTATCCATATGAACCTAAAGTTCTCTGTCTAGCTTTGTTGCTTATTTTTTGACAGTTATAAATATGCAAATAACTTTCCTTCCTCAATACTGTTCCAATTTTCATGTTTTTATTTTTAGGCAGAGGGAATTGCCAGAGTGTCATCTAGTGCACCCTACTGGCCAGATATAACTTCACCAAGTTTGAGGGTCTTGCTGGCTTAATACTTTGTATTCCTTTCCTGTGTTAGAAAATGCTGTTTTCTGTAAACTAATGCAAGTTTTAGAGGAGGGATTTGAACCAGGCTGCTTATGATTCGGGAACCGCATTACCAGCAAGGCTACGGGCTTTTCAGGATACTCCTCTTTCTCTCTTTCCTTTTTTTTTTTTTTTTCAAATGTAAATCCCTATTTCTGCTTCGTTCTTCCTCTCCATTTCTCTAGCTGGTGTAACATACCTTACTTTCCCACTTCACCTCCGCAAATTTAAAAGACTTTCCTTTTCTTGGTCCTCGTTTCTTTCCTATATCAGAATTTGGAAGTCTTGTTTAATTTTTTTAAATGACTAGTTTGCTTATGATGGTAAGACCTCCAATAGATTTAACTGGGCAAAAAAACCTTAAAAATTTCAAGCCTATTGTTGCAAAGAGGCTATTAAATTATCATAACGAATTCTTAATTGTCGATTTTTTAAAAAAATGTAAACTAATAAATAAGCTCTTCCGATCCAAGCTTTTGTGTCTGCTGTTTAGCGGAGACAGAGTTCAGGATCTCTGAGCCTAGGTTCTTTTGTTGGTTCAAGGGAAAAAAATAATTTCCTCAAATTCCATTCTATAAATATGCATACTTTAACAAATGTCTTAACTGGTTTCTAACAAATCTCTTAAGTGGTCTCCAGAAAATAATATGAAAGTAGTAGTAATACTTTAATATAAACCAACTATTTTGAATGGCAAGTCTCAAATACTGCTGAACTGAGATCAGTGTGTTAGCCATGTTCTTTTCATTTGCATTCAGTGTTACAGCTCTCCCATAAGGAGCAGAGGGATGCCAGAATCCTGCTTTTTAAGGCTGCATAAGTGCGTGACCAGACCCTTTGCTAGTATGGGGATATTCTGTCAATGCCACAGCTATAGTCTGACACTAAACAAAGCATAAGTGCCTCAGAAACGGCTTCCCTATTAATGGTGGATGTTACTTCAGTTTTTGCAGAGTTAGTATCGATTCTTGCATCACACTGGCATTCCTACCTGCTGTTAGCATAGTGGGAAATGGAACAAGGGCTGCAAAAGGTGGAAATAACAGATGTGTCCTTCAGATATAGTGATGCTTGGTTGGACTTTTGCCCTTTGATCCTGAAGGCTCATTGGCTGCTTCATGGCAGCCTAATGGTCTTCACACCATGACTGGGTTTTTTGGACACTTGAGAGATGTGCATCAGTGTCAGGAAAACCACAGGAGTAAATCTTTGCAGAAGTGTTATCCTTTGAACCCAAGGGGATGTTTTTGAATGTCATTTCAAATAAGGAAAATTGCATATTGGAAGGATCCATAACAAACCTTTTAAAAAACAGTCTTATTTTGAGTTTTTGCTGATGCTGTATGAAGTAGTCAGATTGACTTCATGTCTTGTTGAAAGTGCCCTGTTGAAGATTCTGCCCTCAAAGTAATCTTCATGGTAGAATGAATGTGAATAGTCAAGGTGTAGTGATGCTTCCTAAGCTGATATTTTGGTTTCTGTCTTGGTAAAGGCACACCTACTTCTTTTTGCATCTCAGAAAGATATGGTGGTGCTTCCAAGGAGAATTACGGAGTCCTTGATTTGATCTTTCTGCTGATTTTTCGGTTTGGTTAATTATTTCAGTTTCATTTAATAAGATGCATTATTCTTCATTTCCTGTCCTAACATGCAATGCAGAGTTCACGTGACACTACATAAACTGTTGTGTTTCATACTAGAGGTAGATGTGCTTTTGGAGCCCTTAAGGTGGAAAGTATTATATATATATAAAATGATATCACCTGCTCTGTAAAACTTGAAACAGAAAAATGTCAATAATTAACAAAAATAATAGCAAATGTTTATACTTAGCATTTACCACTGTGTAACTTCTCATTAAAGGGATAAATGTCAGAGTGGGGAAGCGCTGAAAATAGAGAAAGGATTGTTTTCACTGATCAAACTTGGGAGTGGCTTTTCTGGTGCATAACATAAGCTTATGTTCTCAATCTGGTTTTGACCTATGAGCAATGATACTGAACGATGATACTGCTATAGCTGGGTCACAATTTCTTAGCTTCAGCTTAATGTTTTTATATCCCATGACTTCGACCGTTGCCAGGTGTGATGGTTAGTGTGTTGCTTGCTTTCCAGGGCTGGAGATCAATTTATAAGCAACTTCCCTTGCTGCTCTCACTCTACATTGGGTGTAAGAAGGAAAAGCTAATATATTTCCTAAATTTTTTTTTAGTGTTTGCCAGGATGTAACTGGAAAATATTTGTAATTTAAAAAAGGGAAAACGCCTAGTTTTGGTGGAAAGTTGGACTGATTGCACCTTCAACAAAAATAACCCAATATGTGTGGGCAAAGCACAGAACAATGGCTACTTCTGCACAAACATATTTTAGAAATTGTATTGGTAATCACAGCATTGATTTTTCTGATGCCACAGTTCAGCGGCTTTATTTGATGCCTTCCCCTCATATCTCATGTAGCTGTGTGCTAGAGGGCTGACCCAAACAGAACAAAATGGAACAGCTTAAAATAGTAAATGTAGTTTCCTATCCAGTGCCAGGGTAACACCTTAATCCTGGATGGTTTCATTGGGTTTTCAAATCACTGCATTCAGTTTCTATGTTAATATGGACTCTTCTACAATTTTAACTTAGAATTTGCCAGCCCAAGCAGTCTGAGAGGTAGCCCTCTCTGGTGAAGGCTGATAATGGCTGAGTGGCAGCTATGATCAGTATCAGAGCAGGAAAGGACAGCCCAGAGAGCCATGTGAGCGTGCAGGGGTGAAGATCAGATAAGGGAGGGATGGTTAGAGCAATGAAGAGTGATGAGGCTTTAGACAATAAAGCTACATTTGATGCACTGCAGAAGTATACTGTCTTTTGATCTTATAGGTATTTTTGGTGAGGTGGTTTTTATACTTCTACTACTTGCCAATCACTTTTCTGGAAAACATGGTGTTCAGTAAACCTGAATATATCCATCGCTCTTTGGGATATCAAGTTCATTTAGTTGCAATTCAGAAATTTCAAAATGGTTTCAGCTAACAAACAACAATTTCCTCATCGTCTCACCTGAAGGTGATGCGGATGTTTGAAACCTCTGTGCCTACTGCACGTATCAGAATCACTAAATATTTCATCGTGATTTCTCTTCAGTACCGCCTACTTCCTGGAAAATTTGGAAGCCTTACATTTACCACTTCAAATTCTCTGCCAAGTTCCTTTCAATTTTTTTTTTGCTCCATTTTTGTCTCACACGTTTATTATATGGTGACAAATGCAGTTTTCTTCTGACACCACATAATAGATGTGTGAAACACACACACATGTTCTAGTAAGAGACTGCTCTTTATTTCCTGGCTCCAGTTGCAAAACATGAGTCAGGGTTAGAAAGGTTGTACCTCTGTCAGAGATGTGTAATCTGCATCCTCAAACTTTCCTAGCTTTTGCTACAGTAGTGGGGTAAAATGGCAAATCTATTTTTAATATTTCTATACTCAGTGTTTCCTCCTCCCCAAGTGCATCTTTTCTTCATTTTATAATCACTATTCCCTTGTATTGATTATATTTACTCACTTCAGAGACTGATGCTGTCATTAACAGGAAAGAAAAAAAAAATCCCTCCGGTTCCTAAAAGAAGTATGCCAGCACTCTGACAGTGGGAGGTACAGCAGTTTTAGAGGAAGCATCCTTCTACTATTCTGGCTTAAATGCAAAGAAGAAACTTTACTGGTCCGTTTGCTGTGAATTCCAAGCACTATTTTGTCCCTCTCAAGTTGTCTTGATTTTGGCTGGGATAGAGTTAATTTTCCTCCTATTAGCTGGTGTAGTGCTGTGTTTTGACTTTAGCATGAGAATAATGTTGATAACACACTGATGGTTTAGTTGTTGCTGAGCAGTGCTTATACTGAGTCAAGTGAGTCAAAGACTTTTCAGCTTCCCATGCTCTGCCAGGTGCACAAGAAGCTGGGAGGGGGCAGAACCAGGACAGCTGACCCCAACTGGCCAAAGGGATATTCCGTACCACATGATGTCATGCTCAGTATATAAACTGGGGGGAGTTGGCCTGGGGGCAGTGGCCACTGCTTGGGGACTGGCTGGGCATTGGTCAGCAGGTGGTGAGTGGTTGTATCACTACTTTTCCCTGGGTTTTGTTTCTCTCTCTCTTGTTGTTTTCCCTGTAATTACAATTGATTACTATCATCATTATTATTCTTATTAAATTATTAAACTGTTCCTATCTCAACCCACAAGTTTTCTCATTTTTGCTCTTCAGATTCGCTCCCCAACCCCACCAAGGGCAGCGAGGGTGAGCGAGTGGCTGTGTGGTGCTTGGTTGCCGACCGGGGTTAAACCATGACACAAGTGAGATCCGATGTTCTGCTGTATAATTGTAGGTAATGACCAAAAAGCCTCTCAACCAGACTCTGGTGACATAACATGACTTATTTATATATACCAGCTTAAAGTGTTCTGTACACTTCTGCAGTATGTAGTGGGCCTCAGTAAAATACAAAATCAGACAGATCATTTGTGAACTAAAGTGGAACAAGCCCCACGTTACAAGTTAAAAAAACACCCAAGTGAACAAATAAGCAAAAGGAGAAAACTGAACACATTATCACTTCCTACTGGATCCAAGCAGGCTAGGAATTTCATGTGTGAGGCAGTTATTCTGTAGTTACCCATGTGTGACTGGAAGCAGCAAGAACTATGGTGCTTCCATGTTAATCATAAAAAGAGTTTTGTACGGATATTTTTTTCTAAATCATTTTATCCCACAAGGTCCTAGTGGTTCAGTTGCTCCTGCAATAGAACAACAAATAACTGGGTGACATGCTGTGAAAAGTTTAGAAAATGAGAAATGCTATCCCATTTTCCAAACAGAGCAGAAACAACACTAATTCCATTTGGCAAGGTGGAACAGACAATTAAACTGGGCATGCTTTTAATTTTGAAGCTAACCAGATAACTGATGCCTTTTTCAAATGTAATGACTATTGAAGTGATTCCTTTAACGTGAAGCAAAACCACTGATTTTCCTTTCTAAAATTAAAGCATTTACCTTATACAAAGTATAAGAAATGTTACCTGTTGCCTCCACCATTCCTTCTAGGATTACAACAATTTCTAGCTCCTCTTTGGGCAACTGGGCTTTGGAAATCTCCCAGAAAGGACTCTGCTGGTTAATTTCATGGCTGATGATCAGTGGTGAAACCAAAAAGAGACGATCATCCCCTGTGTAATAACCTACGTTGATATCTGTCTGGTTGAGTGGTATAAATTCCCCCTCCTTTGTCTGTTTGGATTTGATCAACTTGGCTCGTATTGATGCCTCTACAATGTGTGAATTCCTAAGGTCTCCTACTCGGAACATCAGACACAGCTTTCCATCCCGCATGGAAATAACTGCGTTTGTAGAAAAAACCAAGGTTTCTGCCCTCTTCTTGGGTTGGGATATTTTCACAAACATGCAGCCAACCATGAAAGCGTTGACGATAGAACCTAAAACAGACTGCACTAAAAGCAGAATAATTCCCTCAGGACACTTGTCCGTGATGACCCGGTAACCATACCCAATGGTGGTTTCTGTCTCGATTGAGAATAAAAAGGCTGAGACAAACCCATTGAGGTTGCTGACGCATGGGGTCCACGTGCTGTCCCCTATATGATCCATATCTCCTCGCAGGTAGGCAATTAACCACCAGATCATTCCAAAGAAGAGCCAGGTCACAGTGTAAACCATGACAAAAATCAACAGGTTGAACCTCCACTTGAGATCGACTAAGGTAGTGAAGATGTCAGTCAAGTAACGGTAAGTCTCTCTGACATTCCCATGGTGGACGTTGCATTTCCCATCTTTCCTAACATACCTCTGGATTTTTCTCTTGGCACATTCTTTGTTTATATTTTTTGGCAGATCCTCTCTAGCTTGTTTGGGCAACTTTGGCTGATGAATAGTGACAGGGCTCTCTATGTCCTGCTCCATTGAGTCTTCTTCCAGCACGTTAGCTGCCATTAAAAAAAAACAAACAAGAAAAAGGCAGGCATTATTTTTCTTATTATTTCTCTAAGTCACCACACAACTTCTTCCTGTATTACTGGTATGAAATCGCTATTAATCAATAAAATTATCATCCTTCTTCTTTGCTCGCCTATTAGAGGCACAACACAAAAGTCAGATGATGCCAAGCATCCTCAATTTATTGCTGAATAGAAATACTTTGAAGGAAAACTCTTTCTTGTTTCCTATCTATCAGGTCATCTTACCTACACCCATATTTAAATTCTGCAGGATGTGTTCAAGGAGGTCTTTCTGCCCCCTCCCCCCTTTGCAGTTTAATAAATGAGGTTTCTTATGCACCAAGAAAGATATTCTGGGAGATAACAGGTATAAATGAGGAAATGGGTTCACCTGGGGGTTTCAGTCAACAAGATGAGCAGAGAAAATAAACAATTGTTGAACTATTCTTTTTCTATGAATTGTATTGCTATGGGAAAAGTATTAAATAGGTGTAAGTAGTTTCAAAAAACCCAACATTTTTTAGAAAGAACTAGCCCTACTCTTGTTGAAGGAAAGGCAGGCTTCAGTGTAATATATACCAAAAGCAATTCAAGCACATTTCCATAGAAAATCAATGTCTCGCTGATACTGAGACAGGGAATTACATGTCCTTCTCCCAGTAATGTAAACCATAGAGTACTTTAGAACATTATTCCATTTTAATTCAGTATGCCTGTAGCCTTTAATTCAAGTATGCCTTTTCCTCTAACTGTATGGGCCTACACAGCATTTCGCTGTATCTTACAGGAATTTAAAAACCAGAAATGACAGTAACTGCCTTTTTTCTTTTTCTCTTTTTTCTTTTTTTTTTTTTTTTTTTTGCTTCCCAGCCATCTGAGATAAACAGCTTCATTTTGTTTCTGTGCAAGAAAGAAGAGTTTACTGAGGAGGAGAGTGGTTTAATCAAATGGGTTTTGCTTTAAACCGAGGACCCCATGAGGTCTGGGGTAACTGTTGTCTTTTTCCTGGAAACCCTTCTGCACCCTGGGGCTTGTTCCTGCAGGAATTTCAGCTCTTGAACTCTTAGTTTTCTCCCTTCTGGCCAACTACTATCATTCTGCTGCCAGGCTGTGAAGAGAAAAGGCTTCTGCTGGCTCTGCCTAGATGCTTGGTTCTGAATGTAGCAGCACTGATGTGATGTTGTACCATCAGTTTATGGAGACGCTTTTCCTGAACAGTCAGTGTTGTCAGTGCACCCTGCAATGGCCACAGTTTACATTAATGTGCTGCGGTAACTGCTATGCAGGCTCACGTGTGGGCTGCCCCGTCCTGCTGTGGGTGGTGACCTTCAAGCAGAGAGCGGGGGACAAGGAGCTTGGGTTGGGAAGCACTTAATTTCCGTGGGCTCTGCTTGCCTCTGAGTACCTCTTGCCTCCGTGGAAAATGGGGACAGAAACCCATCAAAGCTCCTGCTTGACACAGAAGTCTTGTCTCTGGCACCCCATGGGTTTAAGTGTCTCCACCTGGCACTGCCCTGGGCAGTAGGCCCAAACCCTTTCATGTGGAGGAGCTACCAGGGAATCTTGGGCTCTTGTCCAGAGAGAGGGTTGCACAAGGGGCTTCTCTTGGTGGGTCAGTATGGCTCATAAAGCATTTTCTAAGAGTCTCACTCTTAGAAACATGTGCTACATAGCAGGTCATCTGTGGAGTATCACAGCACCTGTGGCTTTTTCAAGATGTGCAGGCTCATCCCTGTGGAAAAAGATCACAGACCCTTATGAAGTTGACTGAAATACCCAGAAAAAAAAAAATGGAGTTGGAGACTGGTTTTCTCTCCTTCTGGCCAGCACCACTGCCAGCCAAGCTTCTGTTCAGTCCTATATCCTTTCCTGTGTTAAAAGAGAGGCTCAAAGGCCAACTATAGCATGGAAACCTGATAGCAGTTCTGTGTTTAAAGACTGTGTGCTCCATCCTGTGTCACTTTTGCAGCTTGCTACTGTGTCCAGAGAGATCATTATTCAGGCTGATGTTAGTGACAGCACTGTGAGTCGTGTCACAAGGCAGTCAGTTCTGTATGAACTTACCCCAGTTGGTGATGGTGTGTCTACTTGCATTATCATTAATGCTGTGTGGTGTATGATGAAATCAACACAATAAAAAGGCATTGCAGGAACTTTGTGAGGCAGGCTTAAGCCAAAGCTAGAAAATTTGAAGTTAAGGCTTTACATTTAACTCTGTTGTGCCTAAGGAAATTTCAGTCCACAGGAGCTATCACATCACTGCAGGAATGCACCCCACAAATGCTTATGAACAGCCTACGAAGGCTCTGGCTTTCGAGGCTTTAATGCAATGTATGTTAGACTAGTAATGCTGGTTTAATGTCATACATTATCTTTAAGGCATTATGAATATTTTGCTTTCTCCTCCCAGCAGGAGCCTGGCATGAACACAGACACAGGGTGCAGGTGTTGCCTCTTGCCTTTGAGAATATACCTACTTTTGACCTTGCTATTAGAAGCAACCATGTCCTAGACCTCCCTGCCCGAGCATATCTTACCACAAATGGCGTAGCATACTAAAAACCATAACAGGGTTGGGAGGGGACACACGTGCTGGTTTTATTAGTGACATCTGGAGAAATCTGAGGACATGACCCCATCCAGGGATGCCTACCAGTCATATGCTGCACCCATCTAGCCTGCTTTGCATACCATGTTTACTTCCTACAGAAGTACTTGCTGGCAATAAAGCACCTTTTATTCATACAACAAATTTCGTGATGCTTTCAAAACGCTTTGTGTTGATTAAGCCCTTGTGCATCATAACCAGCCTTTCCTGTCTTTTACAGTACATAAGCTGACCTGCAAAGAGAGGTAAGGGCCACAATTTCTCAAGTCGCTGTAGGTTTTGTAGCAGGAGCAAGGAGCCTCTGTGCTCCCCAACACATGGTGGTGGGCTGTCATTGTCACTGTAAGTGGGCTTCAGAGACCTGCCCCTTCCAACATGGGAGAACTTTTCTTAACCTTGAGAGTTCACACCAGAGCTGACTCCCATCTGGTATGTAAGAGGGCAGCTTTGGACAACCAAACCCCGTGACTGCATTTAGCCTGTCTCTCTCAGTATAGCATCTCACTAACATGCTTGTGGACATTTTGATCTCCCTGGGGGCATCTGGCCATTTTGTAAACTCTTCAGGCTCTTTCCAGGGCTGTCATTTCTCAACTCTCAGGCAGTGTCTAGAGGAAAAATTAAGGTCAAGTTTTTAGTCTTTTTATGCAAGATGTCCTTTTACTCTTTCCCTCACCCAAATTCTCCTACTGAGAGACCAAATGAATGCTTGTATGGGGAGGTTTCTAGATCAGAATCAGAGCCCATCATCCTCTCCTGGTCTGAGTTCTCAATCCCGAGTGAATCTTGAGTGCAGCGATTCCTGAAATAAGTGATCCAAGGATTGTGCATCTGTGTGTTTCCATGGAAATGCTTGATGAATAAGTTTGGAACACATGGCAGGATCCCTGTTCACCACTAAGGCTGAGGTACAGCCACATATTGTCAGCGCCTTTGCCACAAAACACTTTGACTAATTATATTTTTACTTGATATCAACCCAATTAGCTTATGCTGTTTATTTAATTTAATTTTCCTTTTGGTTATATAATGGCTGTCATGGTTCCAGGAACAGAGGAGTGAATAGCAGCTCTCTCACTTGAGAGCTATTTTTACTCTCTCCACTTTTCTTCATGACAAAAATACATACATACTATTAATCTGCACTGCAAAAAAAAACCAAACTGAACTTCTGAATGCTTCCCTCTCTCCCAGTAAACATTATGTTTGCTTGGACACAATGGCCAGGTAGTAATACCGTGCCAATTTAGGCCAATTCAGAGTATTCTGTTCAAAGGATTTGTTTCAGTGAGTCCCTTAGGCAAATGCATACAACATGTATGAGATTTCGGTGACTTCTTTAATTTTCCAGCAGATGACAAGGAGTTCTCCTAAATAAGTCCCTGAATAGTTCACTTGTGTTTTATCGCAGTAGTATGTACTGGCTATGGCTATCAGTAAATTAAATGTGCCCAGGCCTATTCTTCAGCATGGAGGCTAAATGGAGTGGTACAGCCCACACTTGTATTATTGAACGCCTGTTGATTTCAGAGCAGGGTAGTCTCACACAATCTGCTTATTAGGAGTAGACTGTGTCTCATGCTAACACCTGAAATGTAGCCAGGAATTGTGTGTACTCAGTTCTGCACTGGTCAAAATGATGCCAGGGGCTTTTCTAGGAAATTTACCATAAAAGGAATTGGGTGCCAGTGCTTGGGAACATTTTATTTTCTAGTAAAGATATAACCAGTGTTCATGTCCTGATAGTGCCTATTCCAGAACAGCACTGGAAAGGCACAAACCAGTGTTTCCAAGCACATATTTTAATTCTGAGTCTGTAGAATAACAAGAATCCAGTGTCAGCAGCAAACTGTGAGCTGTATGGGAGATACTCTTACAACCTCTATGGCTGTAAATGTAACATATTACTATAATCCTTAACCAATCATTTTATCATTAGCAATGTGATTTTTTTTTTGTACTTTGGTAGTGCTTCAGAGATCTTGTCATGGTACTGTACAAATACAAAGCAAAAGGATTTTGATCATATTTTGATCATATACTATATTAGAGTAGGATGACCTGCAAGATAATTAGGAGTTTCAACAGAGAATATTACAAATTATAACTGACCTTTTTGTAACAGAAACTGATATAGAGAGTTTAGTGAACATTTCACTGTAATTTAATAGACTAATTTTAACCTTTTTAACAGAGTTTTGAATGGTTTGTATGCAAATCTATTGAAAAGTCACTATTTTAAAAAAAATCATTTATAATCTATAAATTGTTCTCATGGGTTTTATTGCACGTATACAAATGTCAGGCAGACATAATTTTGACTGTGATTTCTGCCTGCGAGTCATTCCCCACTTTCCTAATAGGACAAGGGCAACTTTTAAGTTAAGCAGGTGTTTGTATTTGTAAGGTCCGAGCTTGCCTTTTGTGAGCATTTTTCAGTATTCATCTCTCATTTTCTGTCATCATAAACCTCCCTGACACTGACCTCAGCTGTGGAATATTTGACAGTACCATGTGGCTATTGCTGTTCCTCACTGCCTCTGTGAGGTTGTTAGGCTTTGACATCAGGAGAAGAAGGTGTAGCACTGCACAGCAAGCACAAGACATTTTCTGCAATGTTCAATATTCTGCTCTAAGTCTGTGTCTTTCTGTCTCTTTTCTTGCCTGTGATGCAAGAAGTCAGAGAGAGGAAGCAGATGGGCATTGAAATTGAAATGCTTTGCCTGATCTCTGGCTGGTTTTAGTCACTGTTTCAGAGCTTTGTAAAATCTCAGATCTGATGAGCACTGAGCACGCAGGAACAGATATTCTCAGAATAGAGGGGGTTTTGCCTGTTTGATGAACTCAGCCTGTATCGCTCTCAGTGAGACCAGGTAATCTGTACTGCAAGACACTGTGTACTACCACTAGATATGAGGATAAAGTGTCTTGTTTACAGAAAAAAATGCAGATTTTTATGATCAGCTAACAATTGTCAGC
Source organism: Phalacrocorax aristotelis (assembly GCF_949628215.1). NCBI lineage: Eukaryota > Metazoa > Chordata > Aves > Suliformes > Phalacrocoracidae > Phalacrocorax > Phalacrocorax aristotelis. The sequence continues at coordinate 100,787,918 of NC_134276.1, read as the reverse complement.
AGTCATTATCACAAAATGCAGATTTTCTTCTGAAAAAAAAAAAGGGAATTAGAATCTGGTCCTGTGCTGGTGAAATCAATGCAAGATTGTCTATTCACTCAGCTGGGAACATTGTCTAGTCCTCACTTTGAAATGTTGAAATATTCAATAAACACTGACTTGGCAAATTTCTTCAAGAACCAAATTACTTATTTGTACCCATAGAATCATAAATATAATTTCAGAGAGAGCATGCGTATGACTTAAATCTATTTCAGCAGCAGCTTTCACTAGAAAAGAAATGCAAATTGAAGTGTATTTATGATTAGAAAAGAGGCTGTAAGGATGATACCTTGGTTTTTTGCACTACCTGCTCTATCGTTGCCTTCTAATTCAACTTGATAAAAATAATGTTCTACTATTTTCATTTCTTTTAAGCCTGTACAGCTGCAAAAGAATCAGCCTGAGTAAGAGTTTGCCTCTATGCAGTACACACATTTCCAATCATTTCTGATTATTGGCCCTTTTATTATGGAGGATGGAAAATGAAGCTGATATGTAAATTTAAAAAACCACAACTCCGTTTTTGGTAGTCATTTGACCTTGTAGTTTTCATCTTGGATTCTAACCATTCCTTACAGAATTTACCACTAAAGGTTCCAGAATGCTGTTTTTATGACTGTTTTTCTAAATGTAGCTTCATTTGAAGCACAGGGAAGCCAAACAACCTTGACTTTGTTACATAAATGGGGCAGTGTAAAAAAGCTACACATTCCGAGCTTGCAAGGATGTGTGGAGACAGTTGATTGTCAACATCTTCTGCCTTTCACTAGGCTGGGGATCCCAAATTGGATTATGAAATTGTTTACTACCTGAAGCCTGATTGCTTGCCGTCAATGTTAATTCAGAGCCATCTCTAGTGCAAATGCCTGGCATTGAAAACAGATTTCTGCAATAAGGAGAGTTTGCTGTTACATATCTCTGCTCCTGCCTGATTAGTCTAGCCATACATGACTTTTTCCAGACTGTCGTCTTCTAGAAAAGCTTGACCTAGAGGTTCAGGGTGGGTAAGGGTTCTCCTGAAAGCCTGTGAACCTACACAGATTAACTTTTTTTTTTTGATGTCAGCATACATGCTGGCCATTGACCTCCTTATGTATGTGGTGACTGTATGCTGTTCTTTTGAGCAGACTCAGCATATATATGGGCTGTTGCTGATATCGCACATTTGCTCTGCCTTGTGCCATGTTCTTATTCATCATATTCCCCTGGATGGTACAAGTAATCTCTGCCACAAGCTATATGCTAAATTAGCAACTCCTTCTTATCCTTTATGGCAGATGGTCTATCACACTTGTCTAGTGCTCACTACTCCTTCACGCTCAACCTCCCCACTTTTGTTCCCTTGCTCTCAACAAAAAGGCAAAAGCAAAGATGTTTTCACCTTAAGCAGGTAATAAATAGGAAAGTCTGAGAATGACAAACCCATAGAGAAACAAAAGGCAGACAAATAGGTGTCCCATGCAATTTTAGAGAATGTTGAACAATGGAGATTAAGCTTAACATGATGGACATAACAGTGGTTACTCTGAAAATCATGGCCTATGAATGTAAGACCAGACAATGGAGGAATACCAGGAAAGCAGAGTGAAGATTCCTAGCCACAATAAGTGTGCAAGGCTGGCATTAAAATCAGAGACTCTTGCATGCAATCGCCCATAACAATGTACAAAGAGGTCAGAGTGGTACTCTGCCTCTTTTGACAAAACCAGGCCCCAGTCTCCTTTGCTACAGTGTTCTTGTCCTAACCACAACCAATGCAGAAAACAGCTTCTTCAGAAGCAATGTTTCTTCTGAGAAGGTGAGAAAGATAGAAAGGTTGCATTTTTTTTTTCACTTGGAAAATGCTTACTATTGTCACTGCTGCTGCAAGCAGCAGGGTAAGATTAGTGGCAGAGACAGCCCAGGTGTCCCATCCTAAGTCATGCCACTTGGCAACATCAGACCTTGGCTCATGTCTAGTATTTCCACGTGGCAAAACTGCTGACAACTGCTGTAGTAGGGATAATAGGGATCATTAATGATTCACGGTGCTGACAGGCCTTAATAACTGCAAATACTGGACACATGCTTTCTTTCTGATGCCACTGCATCAGATGTATGTCTCCCTGAGTTGCTGTAACCTGTCATTGTCTGACATGCCCCCTGAGAGATTTTTTTGCAGTTACTCAACTCCAGCTATTTCTGCCAGTTACTATCACGTGTACTAATGTCAAAATTTTTATTTGTCACTTGCACTATTTCTTCAGAGATTTACTAAGAACTCAACTTTTCACCTCTGTGGGGTGTACCAGGAAAAGGAGAAAGCATAAAGGAAGATTACTGTTCTGACTATTATAAGTTTTAAACTGTCTGTGTTTTATTAGTTTTAAACTGTTTGTGTTTACACACTCTAACTGCTAGAAATAAAAAAAAAAACTAAAACTTGTTAAAAATTATATAATATTTTGGATCAGAAGGGACCTCTAAAGGACTCTTGACCAATGCCCTGCTCAACGCAGGACTAACTTCAAAGTTAGATTACATTGCTCAGGGCCAAGGATGGGAGCTTCCACGGCCTTTCTTGGCCTTGTCCCAGGTCCCATCACAGAACCCTTTTTTTCCCTTTATATCCTATTGGAATTTCCATCACTACAGCTTGTGCCCATTGCTCCTTGTTTTCCCCTGTGCACCTCTGAGAAGAACATGACTTCATATTCTCTGCAGCTTGTCTTTTGCATCTGAGCTATAGATTCACAGCTCAGCCGTCCAGGGAAGTTGTGTGAGGTTTCACCACATATTTTCCTTACTGATTACATGGAAAAAAGCATTCTAAAATTTTGTGAGAAGAGGTGGGAAGAATTAGTTTCTTCTTCTCATGATTCTTTCCCATTAAAATTTGCCCAGCTGAAGACTCTAGAGACAAAAATTAGCTGATCAGCCAAACATTTCCTATAGGTAATTCTGACTCATTTAATTCTGCACCTCTAATGCCACTGATATCTGGGGCGTGGTCCTGGTTGTCTCTGGAAGCTGAAAAGTAAATAGGGGCTTGGCTTGCCTGTCCAATGCTGATTATCTGTTCTGCTAAATGTTAGCAAGCTACCTGTCTTGGCTTTGGCCCATGCCGACTAGTGCTCTGAGAGAATACATGGGAATGGTTTGGGAGACAGTATGTGCCAGGGACTGCTCCCATTAGACAGCATGGATGAGATTAGATCAGGTAACATCTCATCTGCCAACATTGTCCCAGCAGGCTTTGCTCCCTCAGACATCTCCACAGGCCCTCACGCTACCTCTGAGTTAAGCAACATATAACCTCGGTCTGAAACACAGACCTCGTTCTATTTCAGGTAATTTGAAGTGGAAAAAAACCCCCACTGTTAATATACTAATTATGCCTCAAAAACAAGACACATAAAGTTCACACAAGACCTAGAGCCAAGTGCTCTGCAGCATGGCATGGACATCCTGTGTCACTTGCTCTCAAAACTGCAGAACAATTCCTGGCCTGGTTTCATTTAGGATTATAGATTTAGTCAGATTCGTGATGAGCCTGGTGCATATTGCAGTATGTGAAAAGTTTAGCAATCAAGGCAGGCAGTTGTTGCCCTTGTCAAAGTCTATCATCTGTCCAGTTAGGTCACTAGAGAGGAGAGAAATAGACCCTCACAGAAGTTGATACTACTGGTTTTCCCACTTTCATGTTGGCTGTTTTCTATCCCAACTCTATTCTTGTGGTTTTTTTCTTCCCCTTCCTGAAGTAAAGGTGGCTTTACGTGAATCTTTGTCCTTGGGATAGTCAAACACATTTTTTTCCTGCATTGCTGAACAACCTTGAGACAGCTTTGTGCCTGAAAATTCACAGAGCTCCTTGGGCAGGTGTTGGAACCATCTTGACTGCTGCAGACATACTCCGACAGCTTGTTTTGCTTTGATCAATGAACTATCATAAATATAAGGCATAAGAAGAATGGAGAAGAATATTTTTGTCAGAAAGAATGGAACTGATTCAATCAATATACTGTACCAGTTGACTGAAGCCAATAACTTATGCAATGAAGTAAGCCTGCAGACCAAGCTCAAGAACTTCTAGTACTTTCTTACAGAAATGGGCAGAAGATGCTGCCTATAGATACAGGTCTTGGACCTGACCAGCTTAGGGTTAGGGGATCTGGGATGACTTTGAGAGTGTTTAATTTTTCTCTGCAAAACATCACCTACACTGAATAAACTTTTCCTAGGTCAAGATGATCATTCACTGCGGAAACCACCTGGCAATAGCACCCTGGGTAGTGTGTGTGTGTGTGCATGTGTGTGCTATGATGCAAAATATCATACACCTACACCCCACTGACTGCTTCTTTGCAGCTGATTTTGCCCAGCAGCAGCTTCCTAGTGAAGCAAGGCTTTGGGAGAGCTGTTTGAATGCCATTGGTAAGGATGAAGTGTTTGAGCTAGAAAGAACTGTTACTTGTTATGTCTGCTTTTTCAAGAAATATGGACTACAGAGTACAGAGTGACTTCAAAGTACAGATACCTGACTCCTCCTACCCCCCGTTCCTTGAAGGAAAAGAGAAAATTGTCACAAACTTCCTTCTTTAAATTATATTTTCCCCCCTCAGTTTACATTGAGCTGCACCCTAGACAGGCTGCCCCCAGGTCACAGACATTACTTAAGCATATTGGTTTTCCTTCTGTTATTACTGTACATGATGTTACAGAACAGGCCGGAAAGACTGGGAAGATTGAAACAGCCATGAACTTTTTTTTTTCCATCTGGTAATGGAGATTTCTTTCTTGATAACTTCTTTGCAATCAAATGAGGATTTTGGTAGCTTTTGCTTCTAGGCATCATATTTCAGAAGAGCAAGGTGCTCCTCCCTTACAAAAGTCAGGCAGGATTTTAATTTAACTTTTTCACATGCTTGAGAAGAAAAATTCCTAATTTTTTTTCTCATATATGCTGGGGAAACAACATTGCTGTGACTACTACTGTCTCTTGTGGTGGTGACTTGGTGGATGTATGCAGTTTTCTGTCAGCTGAGGTGAATGACATAGTTCGTTTGGCCTAACATACAAAATCAAATTCTTGCATCCAAACGTTGCCTCACAAATAACATTTTCTCAGAGACCAGGCAGTTACCCCTCTTACTTAGTTCATCTGAACAGCTGCAATGTTCTTTCCATCCCCCTCCTCTTCCTCATCCCCCTCAACTTCCTTACTGCAGTTGATACTGGGATTCTGGCTGTTTTCTTTAAGCTAAATAATTAGGCCATCACCAGCTTCATCCCCTTTCCCTGCCAAAAGAAGTCACAGTGAAATACAAAGACCTAGTTTCTTGCTACTGACTTCTTGTTTCTACTTTGTGCTGTTTATAGACTGCAGAGAAAGAATACCTGAGAAATAAGGTTGGAAGTGACATTTAAAAAACATTTAGAAAAAGAAATTAAAAACAAACTCCATAATTTCAGCTGGGTCAATGTTTTGTTTCAGGTTGTGGTATTTTGATAACCTGGAAATGGTAAGTACAGAACAGTACTTTAGCCTTGTTTCCTAAGGAAACGAGCCTTAACCATCACCCTGCCTGGCCTCCTTTTGAAACTTTGGCTGATATTTAGGCTTTTAGGTTTCTTTCAGTTCTTCAGTTTGATGCTGAGAGGTAGACATAGCAGCACTTGACAGTGTGTGGAGGTCTCAGAAATACTAAATCCCTACCAGTGTCATAAAAACAGACTGAGTTGACCACACTATCAGATGCCAAGGAATCTAGATAAGAGAGCTCTACAAGAAATGTTTCTTTTCCATGCGGGCTGCTGCTTCCAAAGCTACAGTCAAATATTTTTTCAAATAGCTATTCCACTCAATGTCCCTGTGAAGTATCTTCAAAGAAATTGCTCCTGCTTTGTGTGGAGCCTGAAGGGTTGCATGCTTTTATTTTCAGGCAGTAAGAGTGCAGCCACAGGCTGGATCTGCCTGATGCTCATATTCAATAGAAGGGCTTCCCCACTCAACAACAGGTTTGTTTAGGTCAGACTTTGTGGCTTTGTCTACAAATCAAATTGAGTGCAAGAAAATAAAACTGACTCAACTAATTTTTTTTAAAATAAATTTTTAGTTGAATCAGAGCAAAAGATTGAATGAATGTATGTCTGGTTTCAATCCAGATATTTTCTTACCTTTGTTTTATTTAAATGAAAAACCATATACCCTTTCTGCAATGAGCATCAGCTATACTGGATTTTATACCCATCTACATAAGAATTTATAAAAAGATGTATTTAGGCAAGTAAAATACCAGACCCAACATGACTGAAAATATAAGTCAAAACCACACACACACAAAATGTTTCCATGTCAACAAATAGCAACTTTTAATCTTGAAATAAACAATTCAATGGTGTCTAAACTATCATTTACTATGCTATTTCACTTAAGCTACATAATAAAGTTAATAGGGCTATAAACTTCTTTGAAAAAAAGAATCAAAGTAGTTGCTGTGAAATTGCCATAATGGCTATAATTGCTATTATCCTTTTCTACAGGGAAATGGGTAGCAAGAAAGAATTGTAAGCACTGAAATATTTTGTAAATTGGAAGCAGTTTGACCAACAGGATTTTCCAAATATTTTATGAAGGAAAAGACATTTAATTTCAGACTTTCAAACATGCAGTATTTTGCCTGTGAAATACTGAAGACCAGGAGCTTTTAGCAACGGTTTCAGAATTTGAATTTTCCCTTCTTTTCACAGTAAAATTTTACCTAGCTTTAAGAAACAAAGTTGTTCAAAAGGATAAATAACCTCAAAATGGAGGGATTGTATGAAAGACTTTGTAATGCCTATTTTGGGGGAGGTAGAGCTTTTCTTTGTTTATCTTACTTTGTTGAAAAAATATGTAAAAGTCTTTTTGATTGGCTCTTAATTTTTCCTATAGTTTTTTCCAGTCTGACTGAAAATAACCCATCATTCACCAGGATTGTCCCATGCACGAGTCACTAGATCACTGCTTTCCTCTCTAAAAATAAAGTACTTTGAGAGGTAACTGGAACCCTTCTGAAAGACTTGATGGTGCTGGGCTCTCAGGCTATCCCAGCTGGCTAGATTGCAACATCCAGTTTCTGCAAATCTGTTAAGTAGTCTTGATGACATTTGTTTCTGGGTGGCTGAATGTAGAGTTTAATACGAAATTAAAATACTAGTGTGGATTTAAATTTTCTTTCTACAGCATGTATGGATCTTACCAGAACAGACTGAACTGGTATTGAGTTTGCTAAACAATTGGCATTTTAGATGGTACATTAGCCTTCAGTTAGCAAAGCCCATCTATCTTTATTGGAGCTAGCAAAGCTCAGCATGAGCGCAAACAGTTCAAAGCTTTTGTAGCCTTTAGATATTTTGAGAGAAAAGAGTAGGTTTGCTTTTCACCCATCTCCTAATTTGTATAAGGATGAGATCTAGCACAGAAATGTGTGAGCTATCTTTCAGGGATTTGTTCATAGGCATCAGAAATACAGGTTGCTCTTGTTAGAGCTACTACGTGAAACAATAATTATGCTGGAATGAAATGTGAATTCTATATCTTTCTTTAGTCAGGCACCTGTAGTTGGACTCACTAAAAGAAATAGTTGATAAAGGAGCTGACCTTCTAAAGAGAAATCAGTTCCATGCAATAAACAAAAGTATTGAACCTACAGAGGAGAGCTTTTGATAAATGAATAGGCTGGTAACAAGAACACACATCTTGTGCATCCAAAAGCAAAATTAAATGGAAAACTGAGATGGTAAAAATAGAATTTGGCTGCTTCAGATTGGCTTTCCATGCATGAAATAGGAGTGGAACATTTGCAAACAAATTAGCTTGTGTATTGGGTAGGTTTCTGGTTTTCTTCTGTTTTAAACTAATTCAAACTGCTTTTGAGGCTGAGGCCAGCAGCAGAAAGGTAATGCTTTGCCAGGAATGATGCAGGATTTCAGCTGCCTTCCCTGGTGCCTGAGTCCCCCAGCAGCTCAAGCACCATGGCAGCCCACCTGGCTGGTCTAAAGGATGTGACCAGTGGCTTTGTAGATGCCTAGGCTTTCTGAATAGGGACAGCAGTTACAAGAGAGTGCTTTGAGATCAGAGCAGGTGAAGTGGCAGAAATGCACATGGATTCATTTTTAATGAAATGACAAAAGCTTTAAAGGGCCTTCCCTAGAAGTTTGATTATGCTATCCTGGTGTGTGTGTTGTGATGGGAGCATCAGAGGACATGGATGTGTGGGAAAGAAATGAGGACCCCGGGATGTCAGAGATGTGGAGGGGTGGTAGGTTGGCAGAGTGAAATAACTGGGCACTGGCATGGGTATGTCTGAAGAGGGAGAAACAGAACGTGCAGGCAGGCAGCTGGTGAGAAAGGAGGAAGGAGACACTATGGTAACAGAGATAAGGGTCCAGATTTGTGTCTGAGACAGTGATGGGAAAGAAAGGGTTTGCAGTGTTCAGACTTGTCTGTGTTTGTGCATAGGATGAGATTAATTTGTGGAGTTACAGAGAGTACCTTTGTCTTGTTCCTTTCAATTCTGGTTGCAAAACAGCCCCTTTATGATTAAGCTGTAGCTTCCTTCTCTTTGCCCAGGACAAATGGTGATGGGATGAATTAGGAAAAGCAGGTGACAATTCCTTTCAGTGACTTGCACAAAGTCTTACTCAACTCTTTGACTCTCATCTGGGGGTCTCAGCTGGTGCTGGATGCCTCAGGATTTGGATGTAGCATCTATGAGGATAGAGTACTCGCACAGCTCCCCTGGCATCCCATGGATGGCCAAGATGAATCTTAATATTCCTTATTTTCCATCTAAGACCTGAGGCCCAAGGGCTGCTTGGCTTCCAAAAAGAAAAAAAAAAAAGATGATAGTCACAGCTCCATTTGTTCTCAGGGACATGAGCCATCTTCTAAAACCAGGTAACTTCATATTGTACTGCATGTGTGTGCATGGTCCCTGGACCTCAGGAGGCCATGGAAGAAATTGAGAAGTTAATGGAGATGGGCAGCCAAAGGGGTGGAGGAGTTCCGGCACTCAAAGAGATGGTAAGAAAAGCCTGGGCTCTTCAGTCTAAAGAGGGTGAAGGCTGAGAGGGATGGCATGGAGGTGGAGAATGGAGAGTCTTACAGTATCATGGATCTCTCACAACTAGTAGAAGATAGGTTTTAAAACAGTTACAAGAAAGTATTCCTTTAACAGCAGGTAGTTTTTGAAAGCTTGCTGCCCTGGGATGCTGTGGAGTTGGACAATATCAGGAAGTTCAAAAGTGGTTTGGCAAGCCCATAGACAAGAGGTCTTTGAATAGACAGTGAAAGGATGGGGCAGGGATGCTCCCTCAAAGAAGGCTAATGCAGGAGGTAGGGTTGCAGGGGTGTTGGTGGGAAATGGACCACCAAGTTTATGTTCTCCCTCTTTCATGGGATGGTAGAGCACTTTTCTTCTTATATTGTGCCAGCTGTATAACATACATGTTACTTTTTTTGAAGTCATTGACATGTCCTCTGGAGTTAATGGAAGAGTTCATAAGAAGTGGACAGATGCTAAGAAAAAGTGGATAGATGCTAAGAAAGATCTCTATTCTGATAGGATAACTTTGTTGTTCATGTAAATATTGTGATGGGTTGACATCAGAGGTGATTGGACCTTACTTCACTGCTATAAAACGATTTTTGAGTTAAAATATAGTCTTAGACTTATTTTTTCCTAGCCTTGCTAGTTTCCAAGGAGATCTAGTCATGTAGATTGTCTGCAAAGGTGGTAATTAGCCAGCAATGAACAAGATGGACACAAAGAACTTCTTGGCAAAAACAAACATTTCAAAGCAGTTCTTTCTTTCAATGGCTAGTATGCAGAAGCAATCTGATCAGTTCTTTTCAGTCTTTGAACAGACATCCTCATTTGCCTTCACAGTATGGTTTCGTAAACAGCTGCCTTTCAGATTGGTGGTGGAACAGAAAAATGACCTCAGATTTATTTGGGTGGGATTTTTTTTTCAGAATCTCTAGCAATTAAAAATAGGATCCAACAAATTATTCTGCCTGCCTCTAAATATTAATAGTTTGGATTTATAACTCAGTCTTCAGAAAAATGATAGCATCATAGGGCAGGGAGGAGCAAAGGCAGGTGTCATTCTTAAAGCATGTTCCTCTTTTGATGCTACACAGACTTGGCCGTTACATGGGGTGAGGAGTCTTGGACTTGCCTTTGAGTAAGGCAAAGACAAGATTGGAGCTTGGGCTGTCCTTTATGCCTGAGGCTTACCATGGGTGTTGGGAATGAGGAAGGGTGAAGGAGAGGTAAGAAGTATCTTGACCGTTTTTTCTTTCTTTATTTTTTCTTTATTAATCTAACCCACAAATATAATACTGTTTCTATAAATAATAGCTACATTGTCCTCCTTAGGAAAAAAATAAAAAAATAGTTAGTTGAAAAATATTTACCTAGTTTGACCCAAATGTGCAGATTTAAAGCTAGAATACTTAAAGCATAATTTGTTCAGTAAATAAGCTATTTGCCATTAAAATGCTTAATAGCATGTGTCTCGATGTAACTTTTAGGCACATCTAGGATAATGCTAAAAGTTAAGCTTTAGAAGAGAAGTCCTTTGTGATATCAGCTGTGGAGGGGGCAGTGTGGCTGAGAGTTACCCAGACAAAACCTGTGGGTAAAAAGTGGAAAATCTGCCAGTTTACTCTGGCCTTGTCACTTTGGGAAGTCTTATAATTATTATTACTACAGTTTTTATAAGGGCTGCATTAAGATTTTGAGCTTGTGTCTGACTTTCACACCTCCCATATATCCCAATATGGACCTTATTTGTGTTAACAAATGCATATTTATTTCCATCTAGACAAAATATGTGGGAGTCGTGTGTAAAATGGATAATGAGGACCTGAGATACATGGAATACAAAACAATGAATATGCATTCAGGAAGAGTGGGGGAGACACACAGGAACCTCTTTCATATCTGTATACAAGCACATTTTTTTCACATTGGATACTGAGCTCTGAAATGATGTCTAAACTCTTTATTTTGGGGCTGTTACTCCTCCTCCAGCCTGTGCGACTGGTATTTTGTACATGAAGCTGCATCAGAGACATTTTTATCTGACACTTCCTCAAGCAGGCAACAGGGAGCAGTAGCAGAGCAAGCATTTCCTTCTGCCTGATGTGTTTGGCTGCCAGAGATAGCCCCAGACCTACTGTTCTCCTCTGAAGCCCAAGAGAGCAGTGAGTTTGTAAATCAGCATTCCCAGAGGAACCAGAAATGATCAGCAGCACTAAAGTGAAGTGGGAAAAGCACTGCTTTCTCTAGCCACAGACTGCCTCTTTCTTGGCGGAGGGTGTCAGAGGTAGTCAGCAGGATTTACCTGCTCACATACACAACACTGGGAAGGCAGCCTGGATAAGGGTGTTATAGTAATGCAGTGAGACATTCACTCTCTTGACACCTCTGTTAATGTTGGAATAAAAAAGGTAATGGTGTAAGTACCTTCTGTGGACCGTTGTGTAATAAGAGTTTTTCATCTCACATTTCTCATTTTTGTGTATGTATAGGGACCTTAAAGAGAGTGTTATGGGAGGGTCCCAGGCAAGCTTCTTTGAGGTTTGGTGAACAGAGGATTGGGAAGAAAGAGACTTGCTGCTGCACTGTCATCTAAGCGTTCCAGGGACCCAGTCATCACCCCTAAAATGAGAGAATGTCATTTATGGACCTTCAGAAAGTGCAAGGAAATGTATAATGACCCACACTGGGTGTTACTTATGTAGCTACCAAAGAAGCTGTAACCCCATTTCTAAGTTAGTCTTAAGCCTGAGCTCTGATCTGTACAAGGAGCTGATGCCCTGAACTGACACAGGTTTGCCTCCAGTGCATGACATGACAGGCACTGCACCTTCACCATGTTAATGTATTTATTATCACTGTCTTATGCGGAGCAAGCTCTGCTAGCAACATCTGGCAAGACATTAATAACAGCTGACTGTGATAAATGTCTATTAGTTAAACTGATTTCAACGGTTCATGGCTGGCCTGAGCGTAGACAATCAAACTGTGATACTATTCACATGTAAATTAAGCACAAGTTCCTATTGCAGGGATGCTGTGGCTAAATGGGCAACCTCTTGATTTTCACCTGTGATCAGTTTTAACAAATTGCCTAACTTGCTTCCATTCACCTTCCTTCTCTTGCAATTACCTGGACTATTTGTTTTTCTATTTAGCATTAGTATGCCTTGTCTCTGGTAAAGCCTTCTTGTCAAATCAATAAGGAACAGTGCTTCCTCACCCACCCTGCTCATCCTCTCAGTGCTGTTTAAGTGTGCTGATGTTATTGGGTCCAGACAATGTTAATAACAGGAGCTAAAAAATGCAGTTGGGCACACTGGTAAGTATGTTTGTAGGAGGCAGCAATATATTATGTTATCTCCACATTGGCGGGGGAAAAGCAGCGCTCAGTGCTGTTCACAAAACACTCCCTTTGTTTGGCAGGCTGAACACATTTAATCTTCTGTGATGTTATCCTAGGAACATTAACGCAAGTAAGGGTGGCCTGGAATCTCCTCTGAGAGAAGTCAAAGCTTAGTCAGGAATTGCAGGGTGAAATTTCAGGGCTTGTACTACGCTAGGCATAAGATTTAGCGATTTTAAAGGTCCTTTTGGACCTTTTGATTAAAAAGACTCCCAGCATTTGTTCTCCTCCACCTCCTCATAAAGCTGTCACTGTTTTTAGTCTTTCTGTTCCATTCTGTTCCTACTTAAAATAAAATGAAACTCTTGGCCTCTGGTCAAGTGACTTTGAGCTGGAGAACAAGCCTGTAACCATAGGAGGGAACACCTACACTCTGTTTTCCTATGTAAAGCCAGAACCAGTGGATAAAGTAGGGGACTGGCAATTTTGCAGCATGGGATCTCTGACCTGGCAAACCAGTTAAGGCTGGACACAGTATTGACCTAAAATTCTATTTTACTTGATTAAGTGCTCAAATTCTTGTCAGATCCAAAAGCACAGGATGAACCTGCCCCGGACACTTTGTACTCCTGGCACCTACATGCTTTTGTCCAAGTGGCTGTTACTGAAGTGGGCCTGGTGCTTTCACAGGGGGCTACAGAGAAGATATACTGCTGTAACGTGGTGGGGTTTGGCAATGACAACTGGGACCCAGCAACTGTCAGAAACAGGTAGCCAGCTCTGAGCTGTAACACTCCTGGTTTGGGCGATCAATTTTTTCTTCCCTTTTATAAGATGTAACTGCAGAAGAGAAAGAATGTAAACACTGTCTCTGTAATGGACTGAACTCTAGGACAAATTATTTCCTATGACTGAGGCTCTGCCAAGCTCCCTGCTGTATCTGGGTGCTGGTGAGGACTCCTAGGCTGTCTGTGCCTGCTAACTTCAAGCAGTGCATGCACAGGGCAGAGAGGGTTGCGGGGAAGGAGGTGTGGGAAGCTGCTTCTCCAGCTGCTTGCCCATTGGAGTAATGGATACAGGGAGTTTGCATAGTGGGGAGACTCGGTGGGAGACAGTTTTCCATTAGTACCTGGGTGCTGAAACAGAAGATCTGCCCATGATGCACAAGGGGAGAACGGTAAGTAGGAAAAAATAACCATCTTGGTGAAGGGATCTTGGGTTTATCTGTTTTCTCTATGTCTGTTCTGAGTCATATGTACAGATGGGAGGACAGAGGAAAGGCACGTCACAGCTCTTTGCACTGGCGGTGCAGACCAGCCTGTTTACAGGGTGGTGAGTCTTCATTTTTGTAGGCCTTAGCCTAGAAGTATTTTATAGCTCCATACCCAACTCACTTGGATAAGGAAAACAAAAGAAGGAAACCATATGCAAATTTGTTGTTAAACAGTGAGAGTAACTTTCCTATACCCAGTTAGCTTGCTTCCAAATGAGGACAATAGAGAAGGAAAGGAACCTGAGATATGTTTTCTGGGGTCCTCTAGGTGAGTTGGCACCTGAAACCTCTCTGCCCATTGGCTTTAATCTGACAAGATAATGTAGGTGCCTGCTTTGGATTTATGCTTGCTAGTATGCTTTGTGGGATTACTGGCAAATCTGCTTGGTTTCATTGTGAAGGGATTGCTGATTCCTGATAGCCTGACATACTTCAGCCGTCCTAGAGCTGTTGTGCTCTGAAGGAGGGTTCTGATGGGAGTTCAGAGGTGGGTTTAGCCTTCCCTGCCTTTGATAGCATTAGCCTAGTGGGAAGCTGGGTGTCAAGTAAGAAACTCCTGCACTGGGCTGTGGCTTGGCTCCAAATGTTCCTATGCCTGGATATGAAAGGCTGTACTCTCAGACATCTGTAGCACGTGTACCCCATAGAGACCCTTCACTGCTGTTATACAGACTAAGAAGTATCCATGTCTATTTTCTGCTCATTGGCTCTCTTCAAAGACTGTGAAGAAACTTCCAATTAGTTTCATGGTGCAAAACCAAGAGGAATACAACCGAGGAAGGATAGCCTCCTGTTGATGTAAATATTATAATATTTTAAGAGGAATGAAAATTTGCAACATCCTATCCTATTATGGAGACAAGTAAAAAGATCCCGTTATTATCATCACTGTGTCCTGATTCTCCAGGGTCTCTGTCTCCTATTGCAGCAGTGCTCCAGCAGGAACCAATTTGAGTAGTGTTTGTTCCTGTGTGAAAGGTTTTGCAGAACTGGACACTTGGAGCTCATCTTCCAGCTTGGGATTTGTAGACTCCTAAACAATTTTTAAAAATCATATAAAAGTAACCTATTCACTAATTTTAATGGACATGCTGATATTTAGTTTTAATAGGTCCACCTTGATGAGGACAATCAAACTTCCTGCTAATTGCAAATTCTAAAGAAATGTTAAAAGTATTGAAAACATTTCATTTTCCTCCTGACCCTTGCAAGCATCGGTATGAAAGAAGTGGGATGATCACTCTGTTGACAAGGGACATTATTAGCATTTGCTTACACTTCATAGTTTCTGCTCTGT
Source organism: Phalacrocorax aristotelis (assembly GCF_949628215.1). Classification (NCBI taxonomy): domain Eukaryota; kingdom Metazoa; phylum Chordata; class Aves; order Suliformes; family Phalacrocoracidae; genus Phalacrocorax; species Phalacrocorax aristotelis. The sequence continues at coordinate 100,772,892 of NC_134276.1, read as the reverse complement.
ATGAAGTGGTGGATGTATGGTAACTCTTTGGAATGGAAAAGTGAGATGCTCTGAAAATTGAGATAATCTGTTGCTATAAATGAAGGGATTCAAAGAGGGGAAAAAGTAAGTAGAGTTCAATAGATGTGGAGATAATAACATGTTAGTTGCAATGGAATAAAGCAGCAAACAAGACTTAGGTTGTGTGTTGGGATTTGTTTTTTATTTCTTTTCATGAAACTTTTCATCCTCAATAACTTTTCTGTCTAAAATAGAAGAGGAATACAATTGATTTCCAAGTTGCACTGGGATGTCTCTGAATGTAAAAGCCATTCAGATGTTCTGTTTTCTTTTTCTCTTGCCATTTTTCTTTGCATTTTTATAGCTCCTTCTGATTTTTGGGGCTTTGTAGCACAGGTTTTGGTTACAAAAATGGTGGAAATCAATACCATCTTAATCCCTCGTGTTCTCATGGTCTTTTTGAATTGTGTACTATTCTCACATGTTTTCAAAGGATTTGTCAGGGTGCCAGTCTGGCTAATGTAATTTATTAGTACAAGCACCTTGACCACTTCAAGTTATCAGTTATCAAACTCTTCTCACCAGATATGCTATATTCCGCAGCAGCTATTGAGACTCATACTTGTGGGTAGAAAAGCAGAGCTTTGAAAGAGTCTTAAATCTTTGGGTTTTAGACAGTGTTAATCATGGAGGGAAAATGAATAACAGCCAATAAGAAATCAGGGAAGCCTCAGCAGAGATGTTGGCCTGCCTTTTCAAACACAGTTTACTACCGAGGCTCTGTCTAAACAATGTCTTTCAGCATTCAGTTCCTAGCTTTAAAGTAATTATTCACCCCAATGTGGTTATTAAGACTATCAATATTGCCTCTATTTTCTAGTGTGGAATCTGTCAGCCTGTTATAGCATTTCAGGTGAGGCAGTTGGCAGCTTTATGTCAAGCACTAGCCTAGTGTGCACACATGCTATAAATCCAGTCACCAGTCGTACCCTTCTAAGTCACTGTTTTTTCAGTTAAAAAAAAATATTGTTTCCCTCATACAAGCTCCATCTTCTTTTTTTTTCACTGTAAATAATATTTTTTAGACTGACCCCTCCTCCCAAAAGCTCCAATATTAAGGATGCCCTTTGGACTGAAGTTAAACAAGACATTGTACTCAGGTGGACGTGCAATGGTCCATTTCAGAGGGAGGGTGGGTACCAGGGGAGAAGAGGTCTGAATGCAAAACTACCAGGAATCAAAAACCTGAAAATCTCACTGAAGGAATGGAAAGCTGAAACACACGGATTTTTGTTTTTGTTGAGATTGCATTCTGTGGTAAAGGGTTCAATGCAACGCAGGACTTGTGATATATTTTGCAGTTGTGAAGCCTGTTGTACAGAAAGAGGGGATTTAGGAAAACTCAAAAAACTGTCTTCAGAGAAGTTACTAAGAATGGAAACACGTGGCTTATGCCTTGCAGAGGGTAAGAGTTCTGCTGCTTCATCTGTGAACAGAGGGCATATTCAAAATTGCACTTGGCCACGTAGCTGCTATTGGGATATTGTCTGTCAAAAGCTGCGTTTCTGGGGCAAGGGAGGAAGTCCTGTGATCTGAAAATTTTCACCCTAAACGGAAGGTTCACTGAAGAGTTACTGATTTTTCTATTACATCGCTGATGTTTCCTCCTTCTCAGATAGCATTTTACATTTTTTGAGCTTTGTCTCAGGTAACCCCAAAGAAACGTAAACTTTCCTATTGTTAAATTAAACAGTTAAACATTTTCATATTGCTACAGCTTTATTAACTGTGGCTATTTGTACTTCAATTTCATATTCCTACTTTTGCAGAATTTTCCTTGAATTTTTGTGTTTTCAAGCACATCCAGTGCTCTTCTTCTGTTACAACTTCCAGCGCTACCAGACCTAGTTAGTTGTGTATGTCTGTAAACACATTCACTGCAGAAGACAGAATGTGAACTGCAATTTTCAGGGCAATGGTAAGATTATTCTTGGGAATAAATGTATGTTTTTATTGTTAAACCAAAACATCATCCTATCACTTCGTATTCATTTCTTTTATTGCTTGAATTGGAGGGAAGCACTTGGGAGAAGGAGGCAGCCAAATTATGGTTTCTCCTGCCTGAGGAAAATGCAGAGCTTCCTCCGCCTAGAAAATTGAGTTTCAGTGTGAATTTAATTATCACACTCTGCTCCCAGGAGCATTCTCTCTGCAGAACAGCAAGGCAGGCCCTTTTCTTTCTTTCTTTTCTTTTTTTAAACCAAGAGTTTACACTTCCCTGGCTTGCACATTTGAAGGTTAAAACTGCATCACTGAGAAGGACAATCTGAAGGTTATGCGCAGGTACTTACTTTTAAGGCAGAGCATTTCTATATGGTCTCTGTGTTTTCCATTCTGTCCTTCCAAGAGCTCTTTCATAAACAGTTTTATTAGAATGGGTTGCATACACTGCCCACTGTCTTCTGCTCGTTTATTCATGTACTGCTCTGGTTAAGTGTCTCCTGTCCCCTCTAGTGGCTGGACGGTGAAAAATCCCACCCTATCTGTGATGTTTTCTTTCCTAGTTTTTGGAGTAAACTTCTTATGTTGGATATTTGCTTGGGCTTTTTGCCCATTTGTGGACTTCTTGCAGCTGGTAAGAAAAGTCCCAATTGGGAAATGAATATGCAGCTCAGAAAGAGATTATATGTCATATGGGGTGATTTTTATTCAGCAAGGAGCTACATTTCCTCTGAAACTACATCACAGAGAGTGCAGAAAATATCTTCTGGATTAGAATTTGATAATATTTTCTTCATTTTCTAATCACAAACATCTTATGTTTTCTTAGAACTCATGCTGGAAAGCATTTGCTAAATATTTCTGGGACTTTCTTCCCTTTCTACTCTCCCTGGCTGAACTGGTCCTAGAAAGTTTGCTGCAAATATTCAATATGTTGCCTTTGAAATCTGGGCTTGGTTCTCCAGCTGGGACTAGTCACATAAATCCCATGACATTGTTGCCGTTCCCTGATTGGATGGGTTGGAGAACACATGGAAGTCCTGAATTTGTCACTGGGGCGGTCAGTGCATCTGAGAGCCTGGAGCTCATGCATTCATGCAGTGTAGCAGTGGTGCCCTGTTGCATGGGGACATCAGCCTGGCTCCTAAATGAGCTGTTGGTGTACCAGTGCAGTGCTGTGCCTGAATTCCTAACCCAGCGAGGCCGCCTCCTGCTCATGGAAATCTTGCCTTACACCTGTGTAATGCTGTGCGATGCTGTGCCTGGGCATCCCCTGAGGGTGCATTGGAGCACCGCTCTCCAACGGGGTTAACCTGCCTCTGGCCTTGGAGCTGCCTGAAAGGTAGTCCGCTAGCATGGATGTGACTGTGAGGAATAGCACAGTCAGAAGGAGAAAGGCAGAGAGGGATTTTTGTTAAAAAGCTTTGTTTCTGAGTGTTGGCGTTGTTCTGAGAGAGGCTGGGTTAATGCAAGATGCTCACGCTACTGCAGGGTTAGCCTTACTCTTGTTCTGTTTGCCATTTTTTTAGGAAGGATGAGGTCTCATCCTCTAGGAAGGGTTTTGAGAATACCCTCTCACAGCTGTAGTGAGCCAATACAGCTCACCCAATACAGCTTTCCTGGCAGAGATATTCAAGTCACTTGACACTTAGTGAAGCCCCTTCTGACAAGTGTCTGCTAAGTCTTTTTATTTAAAGAATTATTTCATTTTCTCTTAACATATATTAACCTCAGGATGTTCTTTAGAAGAAAAAAAATCTTACTAAAATAATACCGGAAGCTAATGCTTACAGGCTGTTAAAAGGAACAACAAACCAGCCATTAACTGGTAGTAACCAGTGGTTAAGAAAAGCTTGCACAACTCACTTTCAAGTGGATTATTCAGTGCTCAGTCATACCTTGCTGCATTTCTGTGCTTCCTCATCTTGGGAAGATAAAATGTGTTAAATAAATTACATCAAAGATTTTTGTCTAGCTGTTGCAAGCTCTACAGGACCAAATGAAGAATGCTGTACATTAGTTTTATGAATAAACATAGCACCTGACTATGTTCTGTAGACTTGTGTTCACCTCTAGACTGCTTGAGGATCATGTTGTCTACCTCCCTAAACTATGGGTGGAGTATTGCAGGTGAAATCTAACAAGTGAATTCAAAGCTTAATTCAAACAATATTATCTTTCGGTTGCAGAACTTTATCAAAGCACCTTAACAATGGAATTTTGCCTAGCATATAAAAATCTGAAAATGTAGAGAAACATAGAAAGACAAAAGAAATTAAGTTGATTTGCTCTGTTTCTGCAGATTTCTGTAAGTTTTAGAAATTTTTTTTTCTCTTAATGATTGAAAAAATAATGAAATTATGTCTGTCCTGAATACTGGACAAATACCAACATAATTTTCCACTTTGATGAACTTTAAAAGGAAAAAGCCATTACATTTAGTTTTTTCTGCTCTTTGCATTTTGGATTTTGAACCTGCCTCTACAATCATGACAGAGAAGAAACTCCACTTTTGTATTGAGATTCTCACATAATGCATGATTCCAGAAGACACCCGTAGCGTTCAAAGACCTGTAGGCAGTACAGTGAAAATAACTTTTCAGAAGTATTTTGCCTGCTTTCATTGCCTGCTCAGGCTCCCATTCTGGGCTGAGTCATAGAAACCTGAATATATCTCTGCCTGATGTCCCCACTTAGACTTTAATTTTCATTCTGTAATATGGATTAGGTGGATGATTGCAAAAATTAGTAGAGACACCTCATGAAGTTTTGTTTCTAAGCATGGTTGGCTTGCATCTGAAATAAGAAATGCTTAATGGGTATCCAGTCACCACCAAAATGCATTCTTAAATTTTAGCATAAGCTCATTATAAAAACATGGTAGGAGAACCTTGAAATCGCTAATCTACAGAAGTGAGATTAAATGCTTTTAATGACATCTTTGGTTTTTCTACCCAGTTGCCTACAAAATTCAGGAAACCTCCGTAGTATGTTTTATCATGCATTGGGACTTGGCAGGCAGGTGTAATACACTTAGGACTGCTATCAACATACACATTTAAAATAAGATGGTTGTTTTCAAAGCTGTAAATTAACAGGGTTAACAAAGCTAGAAGCCACAGATTCCGTGGAAACCAAAAGTACCTGAGTCAACAGAGATGTAAAGTCAAGTGTACATTTCCTCGTTTTGATTGTCCCTTGCAAGTAATTGCCTGAGCAACTGAGGTTATACCTGCTGTCTTCGGAAGCCTGTAAATTAGGTATAATTGACAAGGTTTAAGAAACAAAGCAAAACACCTCCAAGAGAATGAGAATTAAAAAAAATTTGCTGAAAATGGTTGAAGCTCTTGTTTCAGTTGTGTCTGTCTTTGCAATATAGAAATGATTTCCTGATCCTGACTATAGTAGTAGTAGGGTTGTAGCCGTTCATCTGCTACCTGCCAACACAGAAATCACTAAATGTTTTGCTTTTCCTGATTGCAGGGGCACAGTCCTGCAATCCGGCACTGCACATGGAATTTACTACAGCTGCAGTGGGAGTTAACAGGCCTTGCTCCAATTTGTTATGGGTTAAGCACTCTTCCATGGTGGGTCAGAAAAACTCTGAAAACCTCCTGGCTTTCCCATAAAGTGCTTTCATTTCAGATTGCCCAAGAGAAGTAGTCTAGATCTAGATATATTAGATGTATCATATGAAATCTCTATGTACAAGACACTTGAGGACTTTTGCACACCTTTGCAACCTAAACTTCAACCTATGGCTATTTAAAGACTTGCAGGTTAAGCTGGCCAGGGAACAATTTGTGTTTCATGACAGCTTCTGCAGTTTTTGTGACAGCTTCTGAGGTTGTGAAGTTTTTCTTCTGCACTGAAGGAAAACCAAAACCTTAAGAATGCTTTTTATGAAATGGATCTGTGCAAAACATCCGTTTCTGTCTTGGCAGGATCAGATTTTTCAACCCAGATTCCTTTCTGCAGTTCCTTTGACCTGATAGCTCAGTTCAAAGCCTTAGAAACCCCTTCCCAGTGCTGAATTTCCTGAAACTGGAACTCACCTTGCTAAGCATTTTGGTTCAAAAAAAAATATTTTTCAATAAATTTTTTTGTCAGAACTATTCCAACAAATTCAACTTCCATAGGCGTCTGGTCCCTGCTCCCATATCAAGCTATGTGTAGAAACAACATAAGATATAGGGACTTGATGGGCTTAGGACTTCACTCTGACTCTCCTTTTGTCCATTTACTTGGAGCATGAAGCCACCATAGGAAATATAGAGTGGGATGAAGATTTTGTGCAAACTGTGTAGAAAGTGCTGAAGTCTCTGGTGAGCTAGCGTGGGCTCTGGGAGCCTAAGGAGAAATCTGTGAGGTGAGGAGGAACAAGACACATGATCGAGAGAAGTGCAAAATGTTTCCATAGCTTTACCATTCCTATGCCTTTTCTATCTCATATTTAACCAAACTGTTACTAACATCAAACTGCTTCGTCTTTTCACGTGAGAAGTAGCATATTATGTCATAGTTTTGAGAAATAGCCAAGGTCTATATGAGACAGAGCTGTACTTGGAACACTGTCTTCTATTCAGGAACTGCCAACTGTTGTGCCCTACATCAAGACTGAACCAGTCCTTGGGGAGCAAGGGACTGAAGAAAGAAATTTTCTGGGACGAACAGGCTAATCAGTCAGAGAGCTGAGGATTTCTGGGTTACTTCTGATGTGAGAAGGCACAAATGTGACTATTAAGCACTGAGCAGCCTTTGATCTGTGAGTTAGTCATTCAGTATTCTTGGCCCAATGAGGGCACGTCTGCTCCTCTTTGATCCTCAGGGCAGACTCTGGTCTGATGATCTGCTTTCCCAGGGATGTGTGACTGGTTGCAAACTGTTAAGTGGACACAAGATAGGTGCCTTAACAAAGACTGAGAACTTTGTAAAATTCCAGATGTTTATTGACAATAGATGCATTTGTCAATCTAATTTGCTATCACAGAATCATAGAATCATTTATGTTGTAAAAGACCCTTAAGATCATTGAGCCCAACTGTAAACCTAACACTGCCAGTCCACCATTAAACCATGTCCATAAGCACCACATCTACACATCTTTTAAATACCTCCAGGCATGGTGACTCAACCACTTCCCTCGGCAGCCTGTTCCAGTGCTTGACAACCCTTTTTCAGTGAAGGAACATTTCCTAATACCGAGTCTAAACCTCCCCGGATGCAACCTGAGGCCATTTCCTCTTGTCTTATTGCTTGCTACTTGGGAGAAGAGACCAACACCCACCTCGCTACAACCTCCTTTCAGGTAGTTGAGGAGAGCGATAAGGTCTCCCCTCAGCCTCCTCTTCTCCAGGCTAAACAACCCCAGTTCCCTCAGCTGCTCCTCATAAGATTTGTGCTTTAGACCCTCCACCAGCTTCATTGCCCTTCTTTGGACATGGTCCAGCACCTCAACGTCTGTCTTGTAGTGAGGGGCCCAAAACCGAACACAGGATTTGAGGTACGGCCTCACTGGCGCCGAGTACAGGAGCACGATCACTTCCCTACTCCTGTTGGCCACACTGTTCCTGATACAAGCCAGGATGCTGTTGGCCTTCTCGGCCACCTGGGCACACTGCTGGCTCATGTTCAAGTGGCGGTCAAACAACACCCCCGGGTCCTTTTCTGCCAGGCAGCTCTCCAGCTACTCTTCCCCAAGCCTGTTGCATTGCATGGGTTGTTGTGACCCAAGTGCAGGACCCAGCACTTGGCCTTGTTGTACCTCATACAGTTGGCTTGGTCCTTTGATCCAGCCAACCTGTTCAGATCCCTCTGCAGAGCCTTTCTAACCTCCAGCAGAGATCAACCCTCCTGCTCAACTTGTTGTCATCTGGAAACGTACTGAGGATGCACTTGAACTCCTTGACCAGATCATTGATAAAGATAGTAAAGAGAACTGGCCCCAATACTGAGCCTGGGAAATACCACTTGTCACTGGCTGCCAACTGGATTTACCTTTGTTCCTCACAATGCTCTGGGCTCGGCCATCCAGCCAGTTTTTTATCCAGCGAAAAGTACACTGTCCAATCCATGAGCAACCAGATTCTCCAGGAGGATGCTGTTGGAAACAGTGTCAATGGCTTTACTAAATTCTAGGTAGACAACGCCTACACCCTAGCCTCAACCAATAGGTGGGTCACCTTGTCATAGAAGGGGATCAGGTTAGTTAAGCAGGATCTGCCTTTCATAGACTGGGACTGATCACCTGGTTGTCCTGGAGGCTACCTGGACAATTATGGTGTGCAGCACTATAGGCATGATTGAAAGCAGAAAATATATGCTGTTGGATGGCATGTGAAGTATAGATCAGTGTCTTTTTTGTTCTAGCTGGAGCACTACCACTCCCCTTTTGTCACACCCGCCCTTTCAATCCATTCAGTCCAAGACCTGCTGGCACATGTCACCTCATCCCTGACAAAATTCAGATGGGTTGACCTGTTCTCTCTTGGCAGATACCCAAATGGACATGATCCCACTGTGCTGCCTCCTCCATCTCTCCTGGTCCTGTTCACCTTTCCTCTCCCCAAAATAGCCCCTTTTTTGCTCCTAGGGAAAATATAGCAGTTGTGCTAAATAAAGTCTATGCAGAGTTGTTCTGTTTGGTCCTACCCTTCTGTGAAGAGGGGATGAATTAAGGCTTGTTTATACCCTGAAATAAACCAGAAGTATTTACTGATTTTTATTGCTTGTACTGCAATGACTCAATGTATTAGGACAAAATGCTATTTAGAGTAATGAAAGGAATGGATACTTCAGTGACAGCATTGATTTTTATCTAACACAGACTAATATCTAATGCTGGCACAATGAAAATCACTTGTGATTTTCACTTGCCGCAACAGAAAATTATTAAAAAGCAATACTCAGTAAATGCATTAACATTTGGTGATATAACGATGAGTCTGTCTGCAATCCACAGGGCTCATGGAGAACATATTAAACTCTCCTCTCCCCCAGCTTCTTAAGCAGACATTTTCCTACTTAAAGAAGAGCAAGTAAATAAAGACCAGAGCTTCTGTTTCTAAGTTTTGTGTTAAATACCAGTTCTGACTCTGACTCCAGTTGCCCAAGGCGAAAACTGGATCTATCTTTCACATTTAGCCTGGAGAAGAAAAGGCTCTTGGCAGACTTTATTGAGGCCTTTCAAGATATAAAGGGGGCTTATAGGAAAGATGGAGAGAGACTTTTTACGAAAGTCTGCAGTGACAGGACAAGGCACAATGGTTTTAAACGGAAAAAGGGTAGATTTAGGTTGGACAAAAGGAAGAAATTTTTTATGGTAAGGGTGGTGAGACACTGGAACATGTTGCCCAGAGAAGTTGTGGATGTCCCGTCATTGGAATTGTTCAAGGTTAGGGTGACTCTGAGCAGTCTCATCTAGTGAGAAGTGTCCCTGTCCATGGCAGGGGGGTTGGACTAGAGCACCTTTGAAGGTCCATTCCAACCCAAAATATTTTATGATTTATTTTAATTTCCTTTGGATACTGCTTGGCAACATGTTAACTAAATCTCACCAGCCATCCATGGTTAAAACTGTTTGCAAAACTAAATTAAGATCTTCCACAGGTCCACATGAAAGACTGACTTAAATGTTATTTCAGTTTAGTGCCACATTTGTATATGCAGTTTATGTGCTGCTGAGATCCAAGGCAGTTAGGACTGTATTCTGTAATTCATGGAAGGAATGAAAAAGACATAATGTTAACCAGGAAAGCAGTAACCTTATAACCAGTATAGTCCTGACTCTTGCCTTCCAGTCTCATACTCCAGGTATAAATCATAGAATCATAGAACAGCTTGGGTTGGAAGGGACCTTTAAAGTTCATTGAGTCCAGCACCCCCTGCAATGAGCTAAATCATTCATTATCTAGATCAGGTTGCTCAGAACCCTGTCCAGCCTGACCCTGAATGTTTCCAGGAATGGGGCATCTACTACATCTCTGGGCAACCTGTGCCAGTGTTTCACCACCCTTGTAAAAAATGCCTTTCTTATATCTGGTCTAAATCTACCCTCTTTTAGTTTAAAACCTTTACCTCTTTTCCTATTGCATCTGGCCCTCCTAAAAAGTTTGGCCCCATCTTTCTTACAAGGCCCCTTTAAGAAGTAAAAGGCTGCAATAAGGTCTACCTGGAGCCTTCTCTTCAGGATGAACAACCCCAACTCTCTCAGCCTGGTCTCATAGGAAAGGTGTCCATCCCTCTGACCATTTTTGTAGCCCTCCTCTGGACCCGCTCCAACAGTTCCATGTCTTTCCTGCACTGAGGACTCCAGAGCTCCAGTAGTCCTAGTGGGGTGTCACCAGAGCGGAGTGGAGGGGAAGAATCACCTCCCTTGACCTGCTGGCCACACTTCTTTTGATGCAGCCCAGGACACAGTTGGCTTTCTGTGCTGTGAGCACATATTGTTGGCTCATGTCCAGCTTTTTATCCACCAGTACCCCCAAGTCCTTCTCTGCACGGCTGCTCTCAATCCCTTCATCCTCTAACCTGTATTGATACTGGCGGTTGCCCTAACCCAGGTGCAGGACCTTGCATTGGCCTTGCTGAACCTCACGAGGTTCACATGCTTGTCCAGGTCCCTCTGGATGGCAAATAAGACTCCTAAATAAGACTTATAAATGACATTCCTCTTCTGAACAAGACCATGCATAGAAATGATGCAGTTGGTGAAAGGTATTCAATTTTTGGCCTCTCTAGTGAGAAGCAGGTATAATTTTGAACACTAGTGTTTTCTGGAATCCAGATAAGCACATGTGTTGATGTTTTCTAGTCAACTGTGGAAGAAAATGGAGAGGCTGAAACACTCAATGAATTCTAAGTGCATTCACACACGCCTCAGAAATTTCCTGCGTTTAAAGCTATTAATGTAGAATTTCAAACTTCTGGTGGACTCAAGTTCTGATCAAATCTGTACAATCCCTGTAATCATATGTAACAGTCATTCAGGCTCTTACTGACAGGCTCAAAGAACACACAAGAAAAGAAGCCCCAAAAGAATGTAGGACAATAAAAGAAAACCATTCTGAGAGTCAGGAGAGTAGAGAAATTAAGTAGATGCTTTCTTTCTTCCTGAATTTCCAATCTTAGGGCTTCCTAAAGGAAATACAAATAAAAGAACATACCTCCTTCATTTGCAGCAAAACCAGCCTGTATCCAAATTTATTGGGGTTTCCAACAGACTCCTCAGCTTTTAAAAAAGCCTCTTCAAAAACACAAATGAACTTCTATCATGCTATATTGCAAGACAGATATTTTAAACTTTTAGGTCTCCTAGCCATTGCGTGCTCTTTAGAGGAAATCTTTTCTTGTGCACACGGGTAGTTCATTGTACAGCTGGAGCACCTTTGGCAAATGAAAGGGTTATAATGACTGCTGGAGTTGTGCATTTCCTATGTCTCTGTAACCACTGGCATGAAGCAGGTCTTAGCACTCTCCTGCTGCATGAGGATTTGCAGACTGCTAGGGGATGGGAAGCCCCAGATAGACAGCTGAGAGTGAGGGAAACTGATGTGAGAGGAAGCACTGAGCTCCTGTAGGTGGGACCTCCCTTAGGAGATATGGTGGTAAGTGTCTAATTGCAGGTCCTTTACTTCCACACGTGGACACTGCTGACAGCAAACTCACAGCTGTCCTTTCTGCTGAAGGTGCATATGGTGTATGAGCACCTGAGGGAGTGTTAGAGGTACCCTGCCCTGCTGCTGAGGCCAAGAGGGCCACAGCCGTACTGTGAGACCTACATGGCTGAGGGTGCACTTCATAGGCTGGGGGTTACCAACCATATCAGCTGCCCTCATGCAGACCTGTTGTATGGGCTGCATTAAAGGCCTCCTCTTCACCATGGTTAGAGCATAGTGCAATGAACACAAATCCCCACATTGTCATGAAAGTGTGACAATAACACACCAACCTTTGAACCATCAGGCCTAAGTTAATGATGGAGTAAGATATAAGTAATTCCCTCTTGGTGATAAAGTGTATATTAATGTAAGGTAAGTGTGCAACAAAGTCTGTAATTCTTAAAAAGGCTGAGAAAATGAAATAGTGCAAGGGATGAATCTCTGCCTGGTAGATAGTGTGTCATCACTAGAGTTCTGTTGATTTATGTTAGCTAGAGAACTCATGCAAGGTGTGTAGCTAAGAGTACTGTGGGAAAAAGAAAATCAGATTTCAAGTAAGGAGAGAGATCCATGCTTTTAATTTAAATAATCAACTGCCTATGCTTTTACTAATCCTAATTTTTTCTGATTTTTAAAGTCGGCTAGATCAAAATTGCTGTGGCCCATCAGCATAATAGCCTTAAATAAAGCTGGGGAAGAAGTCTGCAGTCATAATAGAAAGCCAGAGAATAAAATGATAACAGAATCATTAAGGCCTATGCCAGATAATCAGAAGCTATTTCAATTGAACAGCAATTCACATTGGGACCAGAAACTTGCTGAAATGCCCTGCTCTTTCCTACTAAACTGTGTGCAAGTTCCTGCACTGACAGATTTGCTGCCTTTGTTGTGCAGTAGGTTGCTGAGCTGAAGGTGCCTTTGAATCAAAATTTAAAAAATAGACATCCAATAGGAAAATTGGTGCCTTTTAGGTACTATCTGGCATGCACCTTTGTTTGTTTGCCTTTCCATATCTGTCAGCACCAGCTTTAAATATTCCCTGGATTAGAACAAATATATATATATATATACACACACATATATATTCTCTTTTTCTGTTTGATAAAGGAGGATGAAACAAGATTTCCCTGCAAAAGTGGTATTTTGAGTGTCCGTCCTAAGGGCAAGGTGTCCCTTGTCTCACCTTGCCTTCAAATAAGCTGACAAAATAATTAAGTCTGTGGCATGAACAATGTTTCTCGCAAAAAGAAATGTGGTAGTAATTTGTAATTCTGCACCTGCCAAATGCTATCATGAAATATGCACTTTGTTTAATTGAGAAAGGATGTTGCATTGTTTGAAGAAGTAGCTTGATTTTGTTGGAAGCTCGTCTGTGTTTTGGAAATGGGCAAGAAAAACTTGCTTTTTATCACAAATGATCAGATCCTTATGTACCTCACCTCAGCAAACAATATAACATCTGCCTGCCAGAAGAAACCCCCTTGAAATGTTTTCATGGATTGCTCAGATTTTTTGCCTCTTGGTGGTGCCAAGACTGAAAAGAAAATTAAAGTAAAATTCACATCTTCCATGAAGATAGCCTCCAGGTATTAGCCACTGCCATTACGATACTCAAGAGCAAAACAGACCAACAGCATCTTGAATGCTCTTTCTTTAATTTCAGCAAGGATGGTTACAAGGAGCGTGTTTCCAGAGGTAAAAGTCAGCCATTGCTCGGTAACTCTTTGGGGTGTAGTCTGAACATTGCTTGCTTGGTGATATCAGGGGAGTTTTGAATTGTGGTAAAAAGTGACTCTCTTTCAGCAGCTGTTCTGAGTCTTCCTTGCTGAGGTGCTGACTCAGCCTCTTGTTGCTGCCTGATATCCTGATTTCTGAAATGTGCCTCTGATCCGTCTCTTTGTCTTGGGCCTGGGCTGCACTGCACAGTTTCCACAGTGGAAGTCACCCCTCACAGGCTACGTGCACTCGCGCACACGTTTGATGTAAGATGGCTACACTTAGCTTGTTTGCCACTGAATGGTACCTCCTTCACCAGCTGTACAAGCCTGCAGGTAGCAGACAGCTAACAGCAAAATGCTTTCCAGCCAGGTAGCCGTGACAGCAGCTGCAAACCAAGACATTCACTCAGTGGATCTACCTAGTGCAGATACACCTCTCATGGCTTTTAGCTCCTTTTCACAAGTGGAGAGAGGGCTGTGGGCGCTTACAAACAAGATTTGGGTTCTGTGACCTGCAGGCCAGGGCAGCGCTGGGACTGGTGAGATAGGGAGGGCCCCTACCCCAGCAAGATTGCATTATATGGGGTAAGCATGCTGTACTGTGGTGGTGAGGAGTGAAATCCCCCTCCATAAGCCAGTGCCTGAACACCTTTCTGGGTTTTGTTGTTCTAGTTTTCCTCCTTGTACGAACTGTCTGAACGCACAAGCAGGCTTCCCTTTGATGTGGAGAACGGCTTGCTGAATAACACAACTCCATCCTTTGCTTGCTGGCTGCCTGCTTGCCTTCCCTCATGTCTTCTCCTATGAAAGATATATTCTTCTCTTCTTTTGTGCCCAGATCTGCATGCATATACTTTGATTGCCAAAACTTTTCTGCATTCAATGGTTTGATCAGCTCCCAGATGTTTATTTGCATGCATATGTACATCCCTGCACTCGTCCCCCCATTTTTGCAAAAATATATAAATATTTGAAACAGAAAACCATGAATGTCATTTCCCCACTTTTGTTATTTTTAAGAAGTGCTTCAAATATTGGTGTGTGGAAGAAAAAACAAAACCCAACAGAACCCACACTAAGATGTAGCCTTATTATTTGTGCATTAACAGAAAAGGACTGTACTACTTCTTACTTCAGAATGAGTTTAGTGTTACGTTCTTTCAGCATATGGAGGGTTTGTTTGATACCGACTTGATTACGATTCTCTTGGGATCTATTCCACATCCTGCCCATTTGTTTCCTTAGACAGATATTGTACATGATCCCCCTCCCTCCCTGCTGAAAATAGCTCATTGCCCTCTGTCTGAACTGCTTTACAAGGACGGCTGTAGGGAGTGTGTGGTAACGATGACAAAGCCTGTGGTGCATGCCAAGCAGTGGATGGTTCCTATACGGAAAAATGCAGTCTGCAGACACCCTGCCTCCAAGTCTGACATCAGAGGCAGCTTTTCTCTTATCTCACAGCACTTACAAATATGCTGTTAGGCATATCTTTTGCGTGAAGTGCTGGGTTTGAAAGCTGAGACAGGTGCAAGGAAGGATGAGATACATGGGCAATTTAGGAGCTATGGTACACGTGGGTGCAAAAAGAAACTGTTCAGCAGAAGAGCTGGCTTTCTATTCTGGGGTTTTGTTGCTTTTTTGTGTCTCCTCCATTCTGAGATAGTACTCAGATGTATTTCTTCTTTGTTAATAATACTGGCAACTTTC
The DNA here is from genome assembly GCF_949628215.1 of Phalacrocorax aristotelis. NCBI lineage: Eukaryota > Metazoa > Chordata > Aves > Suliformes > Phalacrocoracidae > Phalacrocorax > Phalacrocorax aristotelis. The sequence goes on along the minus strand of NC_134276.1, from coordinate 100,757,804 downwards.
TTCTGGATTTGCATAGAAATCAGAATCAGAAACAGGAAGAAATTATGGGACTGCAAAGGCTGGGAGCCGTAACAGAAACCTAAATAAGAAAGGAATAACTTATTTTTAACAGGGTGGGAAATCATTCCTGAAGTTGCTCTCACATGGGAGGTAAGGTGACTCCACACTGCCTGTAGAAGGTAATTATATCTTCTAATAGATCAACTCATATAACTGGGGTAGAAAACAAACAAATAAACAAACATGCTTTTAGGCAGAAGATTCTTTTTCAGCTTGGAAATAAAGTGTAGGAGGAATGCATTAACAAAGTAATAACCCCTCTACAAGGAGAACTGGATTAAATACTTTTGCAAGTGTTATACAGAATTTTTGTCTTTTCTGACCTTAAAAGCAGTAAAGAAAGTAGGAAAAAAATCCACCTTTCAGCACAGAAGAGTCTGTATTCCTTTATTCCTTGCTGATATGAAGGTATGGATTTATTGAGAAGGGTAAGCACAGCAGAGCTGTAGCATGTTCTGCGCAGCACATGTGCTTTCAAGCTGGTCTTGTTGCACAAGAAGATCCCTTTCTCCTTCCCCTTGACACCACTGGGGCTGCACCCAGCCCCTACCTGTGCCTGAATGATGCAGATCTTCAAGATTACACAATTGCCTCCCCTTTCTGTAGCCAGTTTTTGTTTGTTTTGCTTTTTCCAGGATTGTTGGGGAGTTTCCTTTAATGGCTGGAGGTGGGTGTCTCTGAAATTGTTTTATTTTACTTGTGTGGTGTGAGTCACATGAAGCCTTCTAATTCTGTTCTTTTCTTTGCAATCCATTTTACCAGTCCTCAGTTGTCTGCTTAAAGTGCTATAGTGCAAGTAACAGCCTGCATGGGTCTGTAAGATACAGGAAACCAGTTTGTGAAAATTGTCTCGTGGGGAAAGAGGAGAGGGATGGGGTGACTTCTGCAGGTTCTTAATGTCTTACGGCTCATGTTTTCAGCAGAAAAGCTGCAGTTGTTCAAGCCTTAGTTTATGCTTATTCCTTTACCATACGCTTGATCAAGGAGGAGATGCCTACACTTTGGTTTCGCCATGTGATTTTTCTCATATGGATTGCTGGCCATATGATGACACATATGGCATCCTCCTGATGCTTCATGGGACATACTTGGTATGAAGATAATGCATGCTGGCTGAAGGACAGGATGTGCAGAGCAGAGTCATGGCCAAATACACCCTGACTGAATTTGGAATAAGACTTCAGACTGTCCATGTCTACAGTGCAGAAATACATGTCAGTATAAGTATAGCTCACATTTTTGATTTTCTTGACTACTGCTTGCTTGGATCTTGCCTGAGTATGGATACCACAGCTAATATGTCTAAGTGGGATGGATCAAAGGACCAAGCCAACTGTATGAGGTACAACAAGGCCAAGTGCTGGGTCCTGCACTTGGGCCACAACAACCCATGCAATGCAACAGGCTTGGGGAAGAGTAGCTGGAGAGCTGCCTGGCAGAAAAGGACCCGGGGGTGTTGTTTGACCGCCACTTGAACATGAGCCAGCAGTGTGCCCAGGTGGCCGAGAAGGCCAACAGCATCCTGGCTTGTATCAGGAACAGTGTGGCCAACAGGAGTAGGGAAGTGATCGTGCTCCTGTACTCGGCGCCAGTGAGGCCGTACCTCAAATCCTGTGTTCGGTTTTGGGCCCCTCACTACAAGACAGACGTTGAGGTGCTGGACCATGTCCAAAGAAGGGCAATGAAGCTGGTGGAGGGTCTAAAGCACAAATCTTATGAGGAGCAGCTGAGGGAACTGGGGTTGTTTAGCCTGGAGAAGAGGAGGCTGAGGGGAGACCTTATCGCTCTCCTCAACTACCTGAAAGGAGGTTGTAGCGAGGTGGGTGTTGGTCTCTTCTCCCAAGTAGCAAGCAATAAGACAAGAGGAAATGGCCTCAGGTTGCATCCGGGGAGGTTTAGACTCGGTATTAGGAAATGTTCCTTCACTGAAAAAGGGTTGTCAAGCACTGGAACAGGCTGCCGAGGGAAGTGGTTGAGTCACCATGCCTGGAGGTATTTAAAAGATGTGTAGATGTGGTGCTTATGGACATGGTTTAATGGTGGACTGGCAGTGTTAGGTTTACAGTTGGGCTCAATGATCTTAAGGGTCTTTTACAACATAAATGATTCTATGATTCCATGATTAGAGCTTAGCATCAACAGGTTGTCCGTATGGTCAAAGGAGAATGTTCAGCACCATCTGGGGATGATTTGGTCGATATGTCTGGATAATCCTTCAATGTCTTATCTCCTTTCCTTTGTCTACAAAAGATGGTTGTGCTTCTTCTAATGCAGCCCCCCTCTGATAGGTACCTAAAGCTATGTATGATGAAAACAGGTCTGAGAGCTCTGATTTTAAATCTACACTGCATAAGTAGATTGCTCTCCTTTACTTCCACTCTATCTTGCCTTGTTGAATTCAGCAGGGGTTGACATGAATGCAGGGGACAACATGAACAGAACAATTTCCAGGGTCACAACCCAAATTCTTCTTGATATGGGGAGGAAAAAGATATTAAGAGGGAGGACGCAAGAGGATGCAAAAAATACATGGTTTTAGTGTAATGTAACCAATTATTTCAGAATATAATTGAGCCATTAATTGGACGTGGGTGTTAACGGGGAGAGGGATATTCTTTGGTAATATAATTATCTACTGCCATTTCGCTTTTTGCTGCCATGCTTTCAAGCCTAGCTCAATTATCTATTATTCCACATAGTCTGTTACTAAGGTCAGCCTCTGCAACACAGTGCAAATTTCTGTCAGTTTTCTTTTGTCTTACTGTGGCTCTGTAGCAAAGCCCATGAGGAAGTCAGTAATTCTGTCTGCTGAGCTGTGAGTAAATGGTCTGCAAGAAAGAGAGTGTAAAGACACATTGAATAACAAGAATAAAATGAAATACTGAATATCTTCCAGTCAAGTGAGCACTATGCATATTTGTGCACTGAATGAGACAGGACCCATGGAAACAAGAGGCGGTGGTGTTGTGTAATTAAATGTTCTTCCATAATGTATGTGCTCAAGTGGGTTGGAATGTGAAGTTTTCCTGGACCTTCTGGTTACGCACATTTCTTAGTTTCTCTTCTTTTTCTCCCTGCCACATCCAGTAAAATGCTTTGACTGAAGTTGATCCTCAGCATGGAAAACTTCAGCCCAAGCAGTTATTCTGACAAGCTGAAAATGTTGCTGTAATGGGAATTTCAAGGCAGCTTTAACAATAGGTGATTCAGCTGGGAATTTCATTTAGGTTAATTTGGCCACATTTAAATCCATTGTGAAGCTGAATAGATGTCCATAACCCCTTGTGCCTGCCTAGTAGTTAGGTTAGGGTTTAGGATGGGGAACCACAATATTTGCTTGCCCCTGGACAAGTAGCAATGTCATGTTCACTGAAAGTGGAGAATCCTGAAGTACGCACAGTTCAGAAGGGTGATGCAGTTCAGGCTCCATCCTCCTGCTCCATGGGAATTTCACCTAACTTGCAATCTAGCATAAATTAAAGACCTAATACTAATAAATATCATCCCTTCTAGTATCTTCATAGATTTAAAAACTCAACTATTTCAAAGTATGAACAAATCACCAGGTTAGAGTGGAAAAATCCAAGTACCATGCCTGTACTATGCTCTGAGATTAACTGATCCCAAACTTTCTTTCAGGATCCATGGAGCTGCCTTTTGATAGGGAGTAGCTGAGAGTGGACTCTTATAACTAGGCCTTCTGGATATGCAATGAGCTCTTCCTCAGTGAGGAAAGGCGCTGTCGGTACAGCTGACTTTCTTAACACTTGTGTGGGTGTTTTATTATTCAGCTTATTCAGAGCAGGATTAATGTTCTAAAACCTGTTGTTCTAAACAATGAGTTCAATCTAGACAATGTCCAAAATCCAGAATTCAAATCTTCAAAGATATAACTCACAAAGAGTATTCAAATGAGTAGTCACACTGCATTTATCCTCAAGATGCCTACTGAAAACAAAGCTAGCAGATTAATAGGTAAGGTTGCCATTAGCTTTGCATTTCATTCTATTTACTTGTATACTAATTGCTTTTGTCTGATATGAATGATTTTGAAGGAAGAAAATGAGGTTTTGATGTGCAAGGTGTGATTGATATGTAAATACAGCTAATATGCAGGAAACGCAGGAAAAGGATTAAGTGAAGAACTTCATACAATGGGAGAGTTAGAATACAAGTTGTCATAAGATGTGATCTTTCTTTTGTCCTACAGGAATGGGAAATTAAGATAATAAAGCTATTGTTCCACATGATGAATGCATTTGAATTTTTATTTAGGATGGATGGGCAGATGCTAGAAAATTCCTAATGGTGCTGCACATTGTTCCTTGTCATTTTCCTATCAAAATAACTCTGTTAGTATGCGAGAATCACTGCAGATTTATTTGTCTTGCTGACTTGCTCTGCTCCTTTGGGCTTCCCTGAGCTCCTTTTTTCCTGTCATTTTGAGACATTAAACAGTATTTAATCAATGCATGATAATGCCCAAGGCTTCATTAGTGTCTCTCGGCTCTCCTAATGGTTGCCCTTTTGTAATGAAGCAGCTCAAATTATAGCACCTCTTCAAAATGTGCAAGAGATCTAGACTGCTCCTGTGCTTCCAGGCTTCCCACAGTGCTGTCAGCCAGGGAGTGCAGTCTCATGACTACATGCTGGTGAGATCTTTGCAATCTCCTTTTTCGCTTTTGGGGTTGCCGACAGGCCAAATGAAATGTAGGTGGCAGAAAATGAAAATGAAAGTGTGCTAATCTAAACTGCCAATATGCAGAGTCATTTGCTTTTCTTAGAAAAAGTAACTCTTCCCTATTTAACAATGAAAAAAAAAAAAAAGAGGGAGAAAGGAAGCTGTATCCTTTTTTTTTCAGGGAAGCTGCAACTCAGAGCATCATGTGACTTTTTCTACCAGGTTGTTTTAGGCCAGTTATTGCCGAATGTAGAGGGGGGTGTAGCTCTTGCTCTCCTTTTTAAATTCACCCTACTCAAATGGAGTATAGCATGAATATCAGGTAACGTGCACTGAACAGAGAGTATCACATAGTATCCTGCAGCAACCCTGCCCTTCTCAAGCTACCCTGCTGTAAAGTATGAGAAGGGGCAAGGCAAGACGTTTCCCCCCTTGCTTAGCGGCTCTACATTGATGGAAATCTGTGGTAGTCCAAGAGGAAATGGAACTGAGTCAAGCACCAATTTGTTTGCCTGCACGTCTTTCTGGTACCTGGGGGAAGGCTGTCCAAAGAATTGGGAATGATGAAGGAAGAAGAACTGGAAGACCTTGGGAATAAGGTGGTGGGCAGAAGATTCAGACTGAAAAATATACTGCTGTTATGGAAAAGGGATTTTGATACATTCCACTTTTGATAAAAAAGTATTTGAAAGTTCTATAGATGTGTGGATGTTCCTGGTCAGGCATCCTATATGAATCTGAATTTTCTATTTTTGATGTATGTTCATGGTTATAGCAGAAGATACCATACCATTACATGTTAACTTAACACAGGATATTATCACCATTCCAAGGAAGAGAATGAATCTTGCATACTTTCAGGAGTTTTTAAAAAGTTTTTGCTGAATTGTCCTTACAGGGCTTTATAGGGACCCAGCTGCATGGAAAGGAATATGCTCAGCAAGACTGTGCTGGGGAACAGAGGAAGCACTGCTGTGGATTTCACACCTGCTGTATGTCAGGTGTGATCTGATTTCCTTAGAAAGCTTCCTGATCCCTCTTCTGCCATATTGTGCCTGGCAGAAATATCCCTCTGCTCATTTGATGATTCTACCATCAATGAGCAGTTGTCATTCATGGCTCCTATTTCTTTAATACGATTTTGGTTTGTGTTACATTGACAGTTCATTATCTTGTTGGTGGATTATACAGGAATTCAGATATTAGTTTTTCTTGTTTCTGAGGACAGAAACATTATTGCAAGAGTTTTGTTCTCAGGCTGTCTTGAGAAGATTTTCTGTCAATGTGGCTTATCAGTTTCTCATCTGCAGTGACAACTGTTGATATATATTTTGGTTAACAACAGAAAGAACCACTTTGTTGACAATAATAATGATAACTAAGCTTCTACATGTAATGAAAACCCAGGCTAGTAGCACAAGCAATGTGCTCTGGTGTACCATGGTTTCCTGTGAAGTTGTTTATTGTTTACATGCGTACCTAGGGGACATTTGAGTTACTTCCTCTGATGGTCAAGTGAAAGGAGATGAAGGTGTGATGTGCAGGTAGCTTGGCCTACTCTGGGTGGACTTACTGGATGGTGACAAGGGATGGTGCAGGAAGGAAAAATCTGTCAGGCCTAGGGGGCTTTAGCTCCACACTGAGGAAAAAGTAATCTCTCATCTTATGAAGACTTTCACAGTCATCTCAGAGCACTGTCAGAAGTGTGCACTGTTGCACCCAATGCACCCATGTCATCTATTTATCATCAGGCAATTATCTGGAGCAGCTTAGAACACATTGCAGCAGTCATTTTCATGCTGCTCTGATGTATGACATCACGACTGATATCTGCAGAACCTAAGAAAATGTACTTGATATTCCATGACACTAACAACAACTTAGAACTTTTGATCACTTGGAGGAAAATCAAGAGGGAGCAAGAAGGGAGCAAGGATAGAATGTGAACAATTAAAGCCATGTGACTGATGCTTTCCTGTGGTTCCAAACTGCTAAGTCTGATATAGCTGTTTAATTTCAAAGGCAACTGAACTAACTTTCCTATTTATAGAGCAGAGTTTGGAACAAACAAGACAACAGCATGCAAGAGCAAAATGACTGATTATCCCCCAGGTCAGCACTTAACACTTTCAGAGTTAAACATTTTTTGTAGATTATGCTTTTAAATCATGTACAGCCTCAATTCACTAGTAATCCTGAAACAGAACAAATGGAAGCCCTTTCATTGCACTAAACATTTTAGACTCAGGACTCTTGGGGGAAAAGAAAGGTTTCTTGCTGCAGGAAGCCAGAATCTGCATGAGAGAGCCGTTCCTAGGTGGTGACAGAGCACATACCACTTTGGACTGATTTTGCATCCACACTTAGAGTCTTGAGTCAAAACTTACTTCCTCTCCAGTAATGGGACTAGGGATGGCAACAGAGGGAACAATACTTTAAAAGATCTTCTGTTCCTTCACGGGAGTCCAGACCCTGGGGTTTAACTCCTGGTCTTCACTATTCCTTTCTGCTCTTCAGTGGTCCCATTACTTGGAACACAGAGATTATATGATGGATGTGAATGATCACATGTGATTGAGTGAAGGTAAAAAGAAAAAACAAAGCCCTGGGAACAGATGTCAGTCTTCTTCCTTCTGCACTTTTCCTATGCTGTAACATGTAATTCAAAACAGGGAAGCATCTGTCCAAAATAACTACTTTGAGGTAGTCAAACAGCTGGTTGGTTCCAGAGACTGCAAATGTTCCTGTTCCCAGAGCTCCCTCTTGGACAGCAGAGCAGTAACTTAAATGGCCAGAAGATCCTTTCACTGTGCTGGTAAGCCGAATTTGTCTGGTGTCAATCAATGGACAATCCTGTTTACCTTTTCAGTCAGCTTGCAAAACTGATTATATCCTCCTGACTTCAACTCTTGGGTTTGCTTGTGCTCCCTGAAGGACTCATGAGACTCTGAGCAAGCTGCTGTGGTTTGGCACTGATATGACTAGCGCGAAGGATAAGCCAGCCATCTTCTCCAAGTTTAAGAATCCTTGTCTCAATTATCTTAAACATGGAGAATGCAGAAAAGCATGCTCCTCTTCTGATAATAAATATTGTGAAGATGTAGGGTATGGTCTTAGCTTCCATCTTCTGTTAGTGATCAGTGAAGGGAAGAGGGAGCCTACCAGACTCAAGGTAGCTCCAGCCTGAGAGCACGGCTGCTTGCATAGGATCAGGGCCATGGGTTTTCCTAATGGAGAGATTTAATTTTCCTTGAACAAGAATATCAGTTGCCAAACAGCTGACTAGCTCAGAAATCAGCACCTTTTCCTTTTGCCCAGCCCTTTGCTTTGCCTGATTGAACAAACCCTCCTTCAGGCTTGGACACTAAAGGAAATACTTTGCTGATATTAATGTTCTGCTCACTTACTCAGCTATCACATGGACTTCAGGCTAAGCTCACGTGCACAGAAATCAGACATTTAACCTTTCACTCATTAAATGTGCCTCTCGCATGGAAGCAACAGCCTTAGCATAAAGTGGGTGGGTCACAAACATGGAGGAGGGGACTCTTCTGAAATCACAGTGTAACAAATATGATGAAAAGGCGAAATACACTTATCTTCTTCTGTATCAAAAGGGGAAGATAATTCAGGGAATCAGTGTTGCCCCTCAGTTCTGTGTCTTCTCCCTTCACCCTGAGAACTCTGCATCAAGCTGTGATGCAACCTGTGATATTAAAATTGAATCCCTAGCTGTATGAGTCAAGACAGCTATGTCCTGATTCAATGTATGTCACCCGAAGAACGTCACATTGCATTCTCCTCCCTGAAATAGTTAGAGCTACAATGAATTTCTGATGTGTTTTCACATGAAAGAGGCCAATCCTAATGACTGATGAAGGATTTAGCCAGTAGGCTGCAAAACTCTTAAGAGCCATTTTAAAGGGCTTCTCAGATCAAGACTACTAGGAAAATGACATACAGGGGCCTTTCTTGGCTCGTGGTGTGGGAGTCTTAGCAACTGGTATATCTTCCTCTGTATTATTTAGGTAAACTATCACCATAAATCTTTCCTCACAAGTGGAGGCTTTATGTGGAGGGGGATGTTTTATATTAACTGGAATAGAAATGCTTCTTATCTCACTATGGTACAAAGACCCAGCATATAGTATGTGGCACATTGCATTTGCAAAACATTATAAGTAACCAAAAGGCTTTTAAGAGAAGTATGTTTCAGACATTTTTAAAGATTGTTCTATCATATTCCATATGCAGCACCACTAGAAGATTCGTGAAGATCCCTTTGGCTGAGTGCAATAGACCCTCTCGGTTCCACCACTACATTTCTTTCTCCCACAAGTTTCCTCCAAGAGTCAAGATTCCTCTTGTGGGCTTCCTTTTCACTCCTCTGATTGGTCTGTAGCCAGACACAGTGATGGTAGAGGCCAATGACTCTGTGTACTGGTTTTGACTGGGATAGAGTTAATTTTCTTCATAGTAGCTCGTATGGTGCAGTGTGTTGGATTTGTAACCAAACCAGTGTTGATAAGACAGGGATGTTTCAGCTATTGCTGAGCAGTGCTTGCACAGTGTCAAGGCCTCTTCTGTTTCTCGCACGGCCCCACCAGCGAGTAGGCTGGGGGTGCATGAGTTGGGAGGGGACACATCTGGGATAACTGACCCCATCTGACCAAAAGGATATCACATACACTATGATGTCATGAACAGCAATAAAAGCTGGGGGAAGACCAATGCAAAGGTCTAAACACATTTATCAAGAACTAAAAGCCTAGATAGTGGGTTTTTAAGCCAAGAGGGCAAGAACAGGAGTGTCATTTGGCAGAGCACATAACTGTTATGATTCCACTAAAACAAACTGTATTTTGAATACTTACTAAGGCCCTTAGAAGGAAACCTAATAATTGAAGTTTTTGGAGGAAATTTAGTAAAGGAACCTGGTTGCCCTCAACAATATATTAGATGTAACTACTTGATTTCTTTCTTTTACTGTCTTCCCACATGCAGCTTCTTTTTCTGTCACAATAAATGAGTGACTGGACAACTACAGCATGCAGACATACCTCTGAATGTCTTACCTAGGAAGGTGTAAACTATCGGGGTTTTTTTGTTTGTCCACTGTTTTCAAAATTTGCTGGTTTTGATTTGGAAGGCTAAGATGATTTTTAAAAGCTTTCATTTTCACCTGTAAGGGTGACAGAGGCAAAAGCAAACCTACAGCTAACCTTTACAGTGTATGAGGACAGAAGCATACTCTCCTAAATCCCAGCTGGCTTGAGTGGATGACCTGCTCGGGACATTGAAACATTGCTGCCCCTTGCACTTTTATTACAGTTTTTTTAAGAAGGAGGAATTTCTGTGAAAAATTACAGGAAATAAAGGATCACTCTTTATTTTAGTAAATCCATGTTTTCCTTCACAAATTGTCATACGAAGCATGTTCATTTGTAAGAATTATGCATGCTGAGGTAAAGGTTATTGGCTTGGGTTTGTAATGTGGATATGGAAACTTACAGTTGAAATGGATACATGTAGCCCTAGGCTTCATCAGCTTGGATGCCAATCTCCCCAGATTCTTTCTGTAGACAGTGGAGGGAGAGGATCTCCTCCAGAGTTCCCTAATTCAGAGTATCTGAAATGGGCACTTAAACTAACCTATGCACAAACCTTGGAAGAGAAGCTTTCTGACACAGCACTGGAAGTTGCATGGTGTCACTGTTTATTCCGATGTTTCATAAAATGCCCCCCTGGACTATGTCAGGTAAAAGGAAACAGCTTGCAAACTTCAAGAAAATGATAAAATTAAATTGCTTGGTAAGAAAAACAAGTGGATTTTCCAACTATTCAGTGTTTGATGGAGCTACAGTAAAGTTTCCTGATTGTCCTTATTTTATGGGGTCAGGAAAACAGGAAGAATTGATTCTTGTAAAGGACTGATGGGCCTAAGGGACTACAGATTCAGTTCTCATTGGCTGGCTTCTGTATCATCTTGGGTAAGAGTTAGATAATTTCATGAAACAATTACTAATGACTGAGGTCCAGTCTGAGCTCCAGTGTTCCCAGTGCAGTAGTTGGTAAGAGAGCACGAGAAGCTTTCAGGTCAAGTTATAGCTTGCAAGACCATGAGGAATGTAAGTGGAAGGAAGAAGGAATATATTCACAAGGATGCTTTAGCTCTAAAATGCAAATTAATAGACGTGCCTCTTGATGACACAATACAAATGACATTTAATGAAAGATAGTGTATTTTGATGTGGCAGGCTTGGAAAGGATTTCAGTGATAGTTATGAAAACAAGACACCAAAACCCCCTGCAAATTACTGATCTGCATACAAGTATCATATGACATGGAAATAGATTAAGATAATCTACCTCTAAAAAGGAATAATTGTATTTTGGAAGGTGAACAAAGGAAGAAAGAAATCTAATGATTATATGACACAGTAGTTGTTGTTTTTTAACCAGCAGACAAAGAGCTGAACAGTGTCACAAAAATGACACACAAATAAATCCCCTGCAGAATGTGATGGTTACATTTTGTTTCTAAGGCCTTTTTCTGATTGGCTGAATCATTCTTAGTGCTTCAGTAATAACCAGCAGATAAGACTCCCAGGGATCTGAGGTCCTCTTAATATCTCTGTCGGGGAAATTTGAGAGTGCTGGGCTCTTTCTGGCTATTCTTTTGGACGGAGTGGTTTTCAGGCATTTGGCATCTGTTTCTAGCTCTGTGTTAACCAGCTGGGGACACTTCATGCATATCTGTCCATGTATATCTATACCTGCATCTATTTGTTCATGTGCATATATGTATTACTTTTTCCTAGTAAAAACAGGTACAAGATGCTGTTAATTCAACAGTTTGGAATACTGAAATAAAATAAAAGGGCATATATTAATATTACTATTGATGATAAACAAGAGCGTGTGCTGGATTTTATGTCCACTTTATTGGAATCAGCAGGTTCTTTGGTATATTTGGTACTGTACTTCAGAGTTCAGTTTTATTTGCATTTCATGGCCACCAGTTCCATTGCTGGAGCTTCTCTGCCAAACATCCTAAGGTGCTTCAGGGCAAGGTTTGATTTGAGTCTCTTCTTGTCTATGCCTCAGTGCTGGTGTGGTACTTCAAGAGACTGATATCTCTGCTTGTATGAGTGACACTTTTCACCCAGCCGCCAAGCATACGGTTCCATCTAGAAGAAAAAAAATCTCTGCTTTCTTTCAGAAATATTTCTTGCTGTGGCAGTAACAGACAATCGTGGGCTCTTAAAATACTGTGTTGTTCTTCCAGCACTGTAGAGTAAGGGTGGTTACGCTTTTTGTGTGCACATGCCTGGGGGAGAAAAAGAGAAATTCTGAATCCGCCCGACATATCATCTGCTTGTCAGAGTGACTGCCAGCTGACATGGAGCTGTACTGTCTGCACCCTGAGACTTAGCGCTATTGCTGAGTTGCCTTCAGAATAGTTACTCTCTGCAAAGGGATTCACAGCACTCTAAAAAATCCTCCCTGTACCTAAGCAGTCTTTGGGAATTCAATGAAAGAATCACTCCGGGGCATTTCTGACGGAAGGCAGTCAGAGCTGCTACTCTGTATTTGCTGCTCAGTGATTCGTTAATGGCAGTTTGGCACATCCCTGAGGGCCTTTTCTAGCACAAATACAGAATTCTGCATCTCTGGCCGGAGGGGATCTGCCAGGCTTATAAGGTGCCTTGGACCCTCTCATTCTGTGTCAGGAAGCTGGTTAGCACATTTTGTGCTGGGGAACTGTGATTCCTCTTTGCCTTTACCCTTCTGTTTGAGATCTGCCTCTGTTGCAAATATGCATAGAAACCTACCCGCTTGGAATATTTGTTTGAACTGAGCATGCATGCAAACAAGGGAACAGTTGGTGTGCATGCACTAATCATGGAAAGTAAAATTATGCTTCTGAACTGTGTGTTTACTGGTGATTTTCATTCCCAGCTTAGAGGTCAAATGGACACCAGGCTACTTGCAATTCAGTGGAGAGGTGATCACACCCAGGCTCTAAACAGCATGTGAACTATAGCACCGGGGAACTAGACTTTGTAAAACAAAAAGCAGTTTTGCTTGTCAACCTGAAAAAGCGCATTTGCCACTGGGTAATACATATGGAAAAGGTACCATTTTTGCAGGCATAATTCAATTCTACCAGCGCCCTGTTCCTACTCCATCTTTCCAAACGAGATGAAACATAGCTGCTGATGAAGGTAAAACATAGCAGTGCATTCCTTACTCGTGAGCTGAATAACAGGATTAGGCTCAAGTGATTAATACTGTATTGGTAACCTATGCAGAGTGTGTATATGAGACTAGATTTCCTCTCAGGCTAACTGGCATATTTACATTATTTGGGGAGTTAGCAATGATCATTTGAGGTGGCCTGAGGTATTTCTATTAACAGCCTTAGTTACATTTATATTGCAATGTGTCCCAGAAGAAGACTGTACTTGTGCCCAAGGCACAGAACCCAGGAAATCTGTTCCCCACATTTCCATAAACACCCTTTGGGATCTCTAGCAAGTCTTATCAGTAAATTTTTTTTTCCTGGCACGTGTTTATTGAAATTGGGCGTTCTGGATTTTGTTGCCCCCTTCAGATACACACATTTCTGCTGCAGTGCACCACAGCTCAGTTCAGATTTTTTGAAAATATAAGCCTATGTTTGCACCTCAGGGAGCAACACTGCCTTACCCTGCAGTCCTATGGAAAGGTAAAGCTAATGTTTCTGAGGAGCTCAACTAATATGGGAGTGCTTTTATATAACAACAACAACAAAAAAGAATTCCTATTGCCAAACATTCTTAGTAAATTGGTTATTTTCTTTTTGCCCTCAAACAGCTAAAAAAGTATTATCAAACCTAAGCAAATACAAATGCTAAGTAATATGAAGAGCTTGACTCAGACTCAGAGTTAAAGCTGGAAATAATTCTGTCCTTAATCCGCTCTGAGTGCCCTGTGGTAACATCGGTTGTCATGCCAGAAGTCTAATAGACTGCTTATGTCCTCCTTGGATAGCAGAACAAACTGGCCAGGGCATATTTTCACTGCAACATGCATTGAGCTTCTCATTGCACTCTGAGTTGGCTTTTAAAAGAGCATTTACAAATGTCATTATTATTACCTGATTATTGCAAGACATCTTATTGCTATATAGATGATAAACAGAAAGGCAAGTTCAGGTTGCTTATGGAATACGCAAACTTATTATTTTACCCCTTCACGCTTAACTAAAACTTGAGGTGTTATCAGAAGCTTCAAACTGTAGACTCTCTACTCTTTTGTTTCTGTATTTATGTCTTTTTTTGGCTTTAGTCACTGAATTCCTTGGCTTGGGGAGCTTTCACATTAGCAATACCTAGAAACTATGCACACGATACACTGATATAGTTGGACTGATTTTCAGATATGTGGAAGGCATTTGGTTATTGAACTCCTCTTTAAATATTTGTAAATACTCTTCTTGAAAAAGATATATAATATATCATGTGTGTAGTAAAGTTCTTTAACGACAAATTAGTGTTGCTACCCATCCTTATACCTGTGGAAATGGAGTCACTGGGAGACACTGGGAGGCACTGGTAATGAGATTTTTGAAAAGTGACAGAACAAAACAGATATCAAGTTCAGACTCCCTGTGAGATCTTGTGATTTTTTTTTGAGCTTTGATAACACAGGTGAAAATAATACGTATGCCCTGGGACTGCTGCAGTGATTAATTGGTTGACCTCTCCAAAGGTGGATAGTAGCTGGTATATAAAATGCTGCTATTGCTGGTCACTAGCCAGGAGAGCTTTAGACAGTTGCTGCTGTCTGTGATCATAGCGCCCATCCTTCCATTTTATGCTACTAATTGGTGAAACTGGCCTGTGATTGGGTGGAGGATCAGTTAATGGAACAAGCAGGTTAGATACCTTTGACTCATTCTTGAAGCAGATATGATTTCTTTTTCCCAGGTCAGCTGACTGTCTTCTTACTGTAGTCCTGCTTAGGAATTTGCAGTCGATGGGAACGAAATAATTTCCCTGGATCTGTAACTTCAGTGTAAAATACACAGAAAATTTGGAATGTCTACAAAAAGTGAGTTAATAATCAATAAATAGTATAACAAATAAAGCTCCAGTACTTCATTGCTAAATTGTGTCTTGCTCTGAGTTGCATAAGTGGTTTTAGTTTCTCTGATCCTGTGCCCCAGGGCAGGACTGTATTTTCAATTTCTGTAGAGTATGCAGAATACCATGTTTCATATAAGACAGTTTTACAAACAAGTTATATTGTTGCTTGTGATTTTGTCAAAGCTGTGAGAGTGTGAACTTCTCAGAATGGTGAGTTTACTTAAGACACTGCACTTAAAAATGTATGTATGTTCCTTGAGCTGCATTTGAGATGTCTTTCCTAAGACATCACGCAACCATAAGGGTTTCTCCAACACTGGTCTGGTACAGCATTAAGTCAGGTAGATGGTCCCAGGAAAGGGACCTGAAGGATCTGGAAGAGGTGCTCAGGGCCCCAGTGGGTCAGTGAAGAGAGTGTTGTACCTTCACAGGAGAATCCACAAAACCCCACATGCTGAGCTACATTTACTGCCACTGAAAGGGAAAAGAGGTAACGCTACTTAGCCCAGACTAACCACTTGAGTAATTATTCAGTTTCTTAATTGATGATGGTGTACGACTGAGTCTGAAATGTCATGGAGATGGCTGATTATTTGCCATGCTGTGAACTGTAGCGATTGGAGAGCTGCCTGCTGGGCAGCTCAGAGCCCTGGGCAGACCCCCTGAGGGTGACCTCCATAGCAATGTCTGGGAGCATCCTTAGCTTTCCCAAGACAAGCCTTTACCACCTTCTGCCAGATCTGTCACTTTATCAGGCAGATTTTGTGCCTGGTGTGAACTTCCAGGCTGCTGCTTTTTTACTGTAAGCCAGGTTTAAACCAGCTGGTTTAAAACTAACAGGGAATGCTTGCAAAAGTTATGGCCACAGCAGGGACTGCACTGCAGATATATCCTGAGGCTCCAGTTCAGCAACAAAGTGCAATGGTCCACCCACACCATTTAAGCTTGTTGCCTGATTAGGACCTTGGAGTCTGTCCTGGAATACTGGAAACAGTATATGCCTGTAATGGCTAATAAGATAAAAATTGTATTGATGCTTTCTTGGCTAATTTCTGATAAACAGAGCTGTGATCTTATATGACCTTCATTTCTGTAGAAAGGAGGCTCTTCTGTCCAAGAGGACTACATTTCAGATGAAAGTAATGTAATTATATGAACAGTTATAAATGAAGGTTAAATATAGGTACTGTATAAAAAGGGGCAAGGGTAAATAGATAGCCTTAATAGGATGGTGTGTTACTTCACATAGGCAACATCTGTCTCACTTCCCTCCATGAAATTCTACAACCGATGATTTATTTTATTTCCAGTGCAGAGTTAGGTTTCAAATATTATTCACAGAAGCATAGAATAGCTCAGATTGGAAGGGACCTCGAAGGACTGCTTGGTCTAAATTTTTGTAGGGAAGGAACCCTGATGAGATTATCTAGCATCCTGTCCAATCACATCTGGAAAATCTCCAGCAATGGGGACTCGACCGTGTCCCTGGGGAGGTTGTTCTAGTGAGTGATTCTTCTTACTGTAAAAGCTTTCTTTCTTATGTCAAAGTGATCCTGAGATTTTCGATTCTGCTTCCATTTTCAACAATCCAATGCAACAAGATGAGTGGCCAGCAGGAGCAGGGAGGTGATCGTGCCCCTGTACTCGGCACTGGTGAAGCCACACCTCGAGTACTGTGTTCAGTTTTGGGCACCTCACTACAAGGACATCAAGGTGCTGGAGCGTGTCCGGAGAAGGGCAGCTTAGATGGTGAACGGTCTAGAGCACAAGTCTTTTGAGGAGTGGCTGAAGGAGCTGGGGTTGTTTAGTGTGGAGAAGAGGAGGCTGAGGGAAGACCTTATCGCTCTCCTCAACTACCTGAAAGGAGGTTGTAGTGAGGCGGGGGTTGGCCTGTTCTCCCTAGTAACAAGTGATAGGATGGGAGGAAATGGCCTCAAGCTGTGCCAGGGGAAGTTTAGGTTGGATATTAGGAAAAACTTCTTCACCGAAAGGGTTGTCAAACATTGGAACAGGCTGCCCAGGGAGGTGGTGGAGTCTCCATCCCTGGAGGTATTTAAAAGAAGGGTAGACGTGGTGCTTGAGGATATGGTTTACTTGGCAGTGATAGGTTAGTAGTTGGACTCGATGATCTTAAGGGTCTTTTCCAACCTTCTGTGATTCTAAGATGCTCAAGAGTCTATTGCAGCAGGAACATGGACATCTGTCAGTTTGGCTAGGAGGGCTATCAGTTCTAAACCTCTGTATCGGACTGTTTTATTAGGAATGCAGCAATTAGTTTAAACTAGGTGACTACTGACACAGTTTAAAGCGACAAAATTATGACCGATGAAATACCATTAAGCATCTCATAAACAGGTGAATTTATGCTATCCTGAGGTCTATGCTATTTTTGTCTATGCTATTAGAGCTTAGACAAAAGCTGGAATACCAAAATCCAGCTTGCAGTTGGATATTTTAACCTAGGGGAAAATACAAATGCATTTTCAAAGCAAAATGTCAGGCTACCCAGAGCCATTACAGTTGTAATGTGAAATGTTATGGTACTCAGTTTATGCATGTTGTTTGTTTGCACAAACATTGTGATATATTCCAATTTGCTTTGTTCTTGTTTATATAATGGATTGTAAGAAGAAACATTCCCTTTTTTTCTTTTCTTGGTGCTTCCTACACACTGAGTGTAGTATGTACAAGTACTGTTCAACCATAACAATTGCCTTGAATGTGCTTGGTTTATAGGCTGGATTGAAGCCGTCTCTGGACAGGGTCAATAGGCAAAAATGCCTGTGTGCATCAACTTCTGTTGCACCCAGGAAGCATCACTGCTCCAAATAGTTGTCAGTATTGTAGATGGCACAGTGTTGGAGGCACAGGTTTTTTTTTTTGCCTTGCAGGGGAAATTTTGGCCTTCTAGACTAAGGACTTGACATGTAGTGCTACTGGGGGATACTAAATCCAGGGGAACCATTCAAATGAGAATGTGCTTTGATTTTTTTTTTTTATATACATAATTTTATTTTCTGTCTGTTAATTCATTCATAGGTTATAGCTCTGTCCTTGAAATATAAAGCATCACAGATTCTGACACATTGTTGCACTGGCTTCAGCATCAGTGACTGCCACTGCTGGCCCCAGAAACATGCTGATAACCTTCATAGCAGTGAGCTCTGAAGCCAAGATCCCTATGGGAAGAATGGGATCAACGAGGCTTTTGATAGACCTGTAGCTCTTTCCTTATAGCCTTGCAACAGTTACTGAAGAACCTTTGATTTAAGAAGCACCTTTTATCTGCTATGTAACTTCAGCTGAAGTGAATGCTTATTTTTAAGTTTTGTCTTGGGTTTATTTTCAGGCAGTTTGTTTTATTTTTGGAACAACTCTAGGTTTTTGCTTACTGCTGACGTCAACAGTGCTGTCACCAGAATCTTCCATCTTCTTTGGAAAACCTGATATCCTTGTGATGGGGAAATAGAGTATTCTGGCCCTTTCACCTCCAGTCTTGTCTGTGGTATGGGAGGGAGCCTTCAGCAAGTGAACCAAGAACAAGCCCCAGGAGAGCGGTGACTCTCCACAGAGGCTAAAACATTCATGCCATGTTCTGAATGGTGGTGGGAGATGTGACCATCTCCCGTGTGGAAAGCACTGAAAGAGGAAAAGGTGATGATTCAATTTGTATGTTCCCAGCTGAGAGCAAAATGCATCATAAGCAAACTGTAATTTCTGCACTTGTCCTTAGAAAATAGTGTGGGCATATAATACAACTCTGTGGGCTTCCTTGGTGCAGAAACCAGCGAGGGAACACAGACAGATGGAAAGCTATCAGAGAGGACTTGTTTTTCCTGAGGAATCTCAGCTGTTAGAGCATTGGTGCCATACTTTCCATCTATCCTGTGATATGAGTAATGCTACCCCGGGAGCAGAATAAGGCAGGGAGGCGTGATGGGAAGGCAGGCACCTGTTCACCTTGTTTGTCTCCATAAAGTATCATGATGGGCTTTTTAGGCTGAGCAAAAAATATGTGCACACAACTTCCTATGAACACACACTGAGACAAGTTGAAGCTCTTTGGTGGTTCTCGCATTTACAGCTGTTGGCTCCAAGAAGCACAAACTCTGCCTGCCGCCATGCTGCTTATGTTCTGCTTGGTTGCACAACTAGGAAATAATGACAGTCTGTAAACGCTGAAATGAATCTTGCAGGGGGGCCTGCAAGTGGACCTGCATAGATGTGAAGCTGGAAAAATGAACTGCTCTTTGCCACATGTTTGAGAGAAACAGACTCTGCAGGACCAGGAGGTATATGGGAACACGAGGATGAGGTGTACTGGCGAATTTGTCAGGGGAAGCTTGCAAGGCATCTTTCTCAACTGCTCCTGGCTTTATCCATTGCATTTGCATTTGCATAAACACTAAATCAAACCCAAAGTTCAGAATCTCTCAGACAGCCGTGGTTTGAAGTGCTGCCTATACAACTTTGCTGAAATATGCATGAAATGAATTTCAGCTAATACATTATTAATTTTGGTAATGCCACGTCTCTAGTAACCTGAGATATATGGAGTGTTGAACGTGGATAGTTAGAAAATTTGTCTTATGTGTGTGTATGCATGTATCTGCCTGTGGACACACCTATGCGTGTGTCATGTGAATGTGACTCTGGGCTTTTGTAAGCACTGCTTAACATTCAGTCTTGGTGTGCATTGGAGATGGAAAGATTTGTATCAAATTTTTCTTTTGACTGTTTAGTTCCTGTTTGGTGACCTTTTGTTCCTAATACATTAAGGGAATGGAAATTAATTTTTTCACTAGCTATTTATAGAAAAAGCTTTAAAATAATATTGAAGAGGGATTTTTTATGGAGCATTTTATTCATATTGTAAAGCTGGAATAAGTAATTGCATACTATACAGAGTAGCAATTCCTACTTGTCATGTTTTTACAGTCTTCATAACATCTATCACTTTTAAAAACTTAAGTGATAACTTTCCTCTACTGCCTTCCATCAAAACTAGCTAGAATATATCTTAAAATGACAATTCATTAATGTGTTGCCAATGTAGCTGCAGAGCTTTCTATCATTTTCTGAACTATATTGCTTATATAATAAAGATAGCAAATAATGATCTTTGGTGACAGTTTGGTTTCTGCTCTTGGGATGCATTTAGTGAGGTGAATATAAAATAATGTGAAGTAATAACTACAGGAAGAAAGAAAAGGGAGTTACCCCATCAGTCTTCTACACTACTGTAGATGAAATGACTGCTGCAGTTAAATAATACTATGTTAGCTTTGTCACTTTATTCTCAAGATGGTGCTAAAGGACTGTAATCCATTTAAATACTTTCAGTTTTGGGGGGGAACAACAAAACCTCTTGAATTTGTTTTGTATGACTTGATACTATGGAAGAACTAATTGATTCCTTTTTATTTTAAAACATGTATACGTAATGTGTGCTTAGAGTGACTCCAGATCCATTGGCTTTGTTAAATAAACTTTCCTTACATTGAAATCCAGCTTCCAAACAGATAGTTTTCTTAGTCCATTGTGTGACCATATTTCAGGTTAATGTTAAGATGAAATTCTTATGGCTCTCTTCATAATATATAGGGAAGCCTGCTCCATTAATTCAAGTCTGAGATAAAAACATATCAATATTCTTGATTTTTAATGGAAACACAGTACAAAGTCATAATCTTTGAATAGTTGCTGAATTTTACCATGAATGCTGTGGATATTAGTAGCACTGAGACCTTGTAATTCTAAAGGCAGGGGCTTTCTGTTGCACCACACTTGGGAGAACCCATGTAGAGGGCGGATCTTCAGCTCTTGAAACTGGTTTCGCCGATTTGAGGAAATTTGTATCTGTTTCTCTCAATTAAATAGTAAACTGGTTTACTGCTGTTAAGTTTTTTGGAAGTGAATGTGAAATGCTTGATAAATCACATCCCTTTTCTATATGTGATTATTTCAGGTGTTGTGTTAGTGGTTGTTATTACACATAGTTGTAACTTGTGTTGCTCACCTTGGTTTGAGAACCAAGTGATGTATTATTTGTCTTGTATGCCATGAGAGATGAAAAATTAAAGTGCTTCTTCACTATCTGTGAGAACATAACCCCAGTGATTCTCAGATTACTTTTCATACGATGTGCCAAGGCAAATATATTGCCAGTTCACCTTTCTTTGACGTTAAAGCTCCAACAGGCATTTAAAAAACAATCACGTGCCACATAGATTTATTTCAGTTTATGAAGATTAGTTTCTTTATTCTTATAAGAATAATGGGCAGAGGTAGCCCAGAAATTTTATCAAAAAAATGAAAGAAGAGAACTTGGATCTTCTCTGAATACAATGGTAGTGCAGTGAACATCCACCACCATAGAAAGTGCAGAGTGCTGTGACAGCCTTCTCCACCCCTACAGCAAGTTCAGGTAGCTGTCATGCTGAAGTAGCTTAATGCTCTCTACTGTTTCCTTCTTTTCTTTTTCTTTTTCCTCTTCTTTTTTTTTTTCTTGGATGGGGGAATTTCTTTGAAAAGTTATACTATCTGCTATTTTTTTTCAAAGACATTTGAAAATGTCTTTGGAAAAAATGTCTTTGAAAATGCACAGTGGTGCCCAGTGACAGGACAAGGGGCGATGGGCACAAGTTGGCACACGGGAAGTTCCACCTCAATATGAGGAAAAACTTCTTTCCTGTGAGGGTGCCAGAGCAGTGGCACAGGCTGCCCAGGGAGGCTGTGGAGTCTCCTTCCCTGGAGACATTCAAAACCTGCCTGGACGCGTTCCTGTGCCCCCTGCTCTGGGTGTGCCTGCTCAAGCAGGGGGGTTGGACAAGATGATCTCCAGAGGTCCCTTCCAACACCTACCATTCTGTGATTCTGTGATTATTTACGTTTGACTGGAGGCTATGAGCACCTTGTTCTGGCCTGATATTAATCTCCCTAGCATTGTCACAGTAAATGACTTCTGGTTGTCACTTTCTGCCTATGCCATACAAAAAGGCAACATTTCTCCAAGTCCATCAGTAGTTTATAGCACTGGGTACATTACTCCAGCACCTCTCTTCTTTTAAAACAGGCTGAACAGTCTGATGAGAAATAGATACAGTGGGGATGTCTGGTCATGACTACCATGCTTTCTTCTGCCAGAAGGGCCAAGAAGGAAGTGCATTCTTCAGGTGTCTGGCATTAGTTGTTTATCAAAAGGGGATCTTCATTAATGAAAGATAGACCTTGCCTTTCATGGGATGGGGCAGAGTTGGCAGCAGACTCAGATCATGGGTTCAGCAGCATCTCAGAGCAAACTGTGCCTCTTTCCTCTTTAGTATCCTGATTGCGTAGCACAACTACTGGTGCACGGGTAACAACACACCTACTGCTATTTCAGTGTACTTTCGTTCTGTAGTGCTTGGTTCAAGCAGGATGAGAGATGCCTTCTGCCACTTAAGCAGTTATTTCTGTGCCATGGGATGGGGGAGGGAGTCTGCTGCAGTAGTGTGGGATCTGTATTTTAATCTGCTGCTGCTGGAACATACACATGTATCCCATCTGTATCCCATCATTGTATGATGACAGGTAGCTTCCTCTTCCTTTGAAAAAGAATAGCTGGTATTAAAAAAAACCTGTATTAAAGGATCTTTTTAAAGCCATAATGTTAGCAAAATTAGGATGTGAGTACTTATAATATGGTGTCTAATTGCGTTTTGCTTTTTCTTTGGAAATCTCCATCTGCAGAAGGAGTGATGTTTAGTGTGTGCATCAGGGATATGCAGTGAAAAAGGTGTCTGGTTGTACATCTAATTTCTTTTTCAGTCATAAAATTCACAGGCTTATAAATAATGACCTTCTAATTAGATGGCCATTTAGTTCTTGATCCCTAACTCTTGTTTAGTTGTACTTTTTGAAAGCTTACAGAAATACCTAATTAAAGTTGTGTTTGGCTTTGATTAGAACCATGCATTCCTCATTTCCTGGGTGCTCAGCTGAGACCTGGAGATTCTGGTTTTAATCTTTGTTACCAAGCCTTTGCACCTGACATGGCTGTGGCTTAGCACCTTGGCAGAAGGCCTACTGGGATGCAAATGGACTGGGGCTCTTTAGTTGTAGCCCTTGGCTCTTGTTCCTCTAGCGACCTTTGGTAGGTAAGTCCAAGCTCCCATCTCAGTTTCTGTCTGCAAGATGGAGACAGAAATAACTTCCTTTATTGTCTGTAGAATACTTGGACACCATGCAGAAAGTCCCGCAGGACAAACCAGGAGGAAGTGCGTGAGCAAGTGGTGTGACCTGGGCAATTCTGAGCTTGAGGGATGCTCTGAAACCACAGCTACTTCATGACTTTCACTGCAGACTGATGGGCACAGAATATGTATAGACACAATGCTTTTTCCCTGCTACTCTCATATGTCGCTGTCATTTACAGATCAGCTGTATGAAGTTTCTCTTTTATGTTATTGGCAGTGTAGGGTTTAAAGCTAAAACAAATTCTTAGCCAAGAAATTAGTCCACCAGGAGCTCCTCCAATCAATAAAAGGTTGTGTAAGATACATATACATTTATATGCACACAAATCTAGGTGTGTGTATATATATCCATTTAAGATATTTAAGAAATACTCTGTGCACATGAAAATTACTTTATTTTAAATGAAAAAAAAAAAAAGTCAGGTCTTTAATCCCTAGTACATCAAATATTACCTCTAGTTATGTGGGAAGAGAGTAGAGAAGGATATTAAAGCCTGAAATTACTGAGCTGTTTGTAGAAGTAGCTAGTGAACGTGGGCAATAATCTGTTGTTTAGAAAGCAAAGTCCCCAAGGATTTTGAGTCCATGTGTTCAGTGTGCATGCATGGCATGTCTATCTAATAGATCAATATTTCACAGACCAAGAACAATTTACATGACAGACTGCAAATTATAATGGCTCCAAAACCAGCCAGTATAAATGGATTCTAAGCAGTGTGAATCAATAACAGATGCTTCTCTAATAGCTTTCCCACTGCTGCTGGGAGACAAAAGCTGAAATACCACATCTGTTTTTCTGTTGCCACCTTGGGAATGCCTGATACTACATATCCCATCCAGATCTTTGCTCTTGTCAATTTCTTTACATTTTCTATTGAAAATCTTGGCAGGGTAACCTACACCCCCGTGTGGAAACTTAAGATCCTCACTGTTTGTGCCTAAGGAAATCAAACTTGTATATACAGGTGTACAGCTGGCATTTATTTAAGTACAATGTTCCATTGGCTTTGTAGCCAGATGAGACAGTATGGTTTTGTGGGACACATAGTTTTGTCTCCAGTGGTAAGTCTCAGCAACATAATGATGACTAGGTAGTTAATACTTCTGAAATGTTAAGTGTTGATCATGGAGAGACATGCTAAGGATTTCCAAAGGGACACAGTCCACCTCAGACAACCCTAATTCTCTGTCTTCTTCTGTCTTGCCTATAAAACATTTGCTTGAGCTACTCCAAAAGTGCTCCTGCTTAGTCTGCTAACAGCCTCTTTCAATTGTTTGTTGTAGTAAAGGGTTCATCAATCCTTTCTATGCTTCTGTAGGTCTGTGAATTTTCTGTACCCTTATCTTTCTGACTCTCAGGTTGCTTGCTTTCTCCTTGGATCTCAGCCATTTTTGAGCTCCTTTAATTTTCTTCCTTGTTTTACAAACCCTTATTCATTCCTGATGATTCCACTATGCCTTCTTCCATGACATGCTGCATTTTTTCTCATTTATTTTGTGCGGGTTATTGGTAAGGAGATAGCCTGCCCCTCAGAAAAACAAAACAAACAAAACAAAACAAAACACCCCAAACAAACCAAACCCAACCGAAAAACCCAAAGTCAACACCTCCTTCCCCAGCAATCTCTGATTCAACAACTGTGTTGTTTATATACATCTGCTGGTGAGAGGAGTGAAAGCTTACCTCCATCCCTGCCATCACTGCTCACTTAGCCCCACTCCCATTAGCCCGATCCCTCTGTACCAATAGTCACTACTCCTGATCCCTGTTCATTGTCTCTCACCCCTCTGCATGGTGGTTATGTGAGGACTTGTCTTCTAGTACCTGTACTTTCAGAGAGGTGTGGATTTTATGAGGTTATGCAGGTGAAAATGGGTGTTAAGGTTCTCTCCTTTCTCCTCCCCCCTCCCAACTTTTCTCTGTTTCTATTGAATTTTATTAATTCTATGATTTCTAGTTTAATTTTCTTAAGGTCTATCTGACAGCTGAATGTTAATATATCTCAGAAAGGATTTCTTACTCTCCTCCTCCCTTCCAAAAAAACCTCTCTTGTCTTCATTCCCAGTTCTAGTTATTGGTGTGAACAGAGGGCTCTGTTATTTCTGTCTCCATAGCATTTCATCATTTCAGTATCATCTTTAATTCCCCTGGTTCTCCCTCACTTCTTGACTACTTGGTTAAGTGTTATAATGATCTTGTATGTCTTTTCTCTCTAATCACATCACTAAAACTTCTGTAATACACACTCTGTATATTACACATAGACTGAAACACAGTCTGTAAATCTGCTGCTAAGATTTCCCCTTCATCCCCTCTGCACACATATACTCTCACAGTCCCCACTCCGCTGTTCACTGTTACAATTGTGTTCCCATTTTTTCTATCTCTCTGCTAGCACTTTTTCTTTCTATTACTAAATTGCAGCTTTTTCTGCCTTTCAGAAAGCACAGGAAATCAGATCCTGCTTATAGACCTACTCTTCTCTCCTCTGTCTATTCACCCTGCATCCTTTAAAAGTGCCTTTCCTCAGGATGTCCCATAATCATGAAATTGCCAGGCAGCTGTGGTCACTGAAGTAAATATTCCTCATTGCACTCTTCTTTCTTGTACGTGTAAACAATCTGGTGCAAGGCCTGTATTAATGATTTGCCAGATATTGTCTTTTGTACAGGTCAGCGTATGTGTCTGATACTCTAAAAATTAAAAACTGTAATGGATGACTGGCATGAAAAGTGGAAGAAACAGTGAATAGTGGTATGGCAAATGAATTAGCACGGCGGACACCTAAAGCTGCCTGGTCAGTCTTATTGGAATAGCGTATTTCTAAGCCTCAGGGAAAATACCATAGATTGCTTGGTGCATTTCTGCATATAAAAGGGATAGGAGTGGAAAAGAGGAAGAAACAAAACAATCCTTTTTTCCCTCTGCAGTAATCCAGAGATGCTTGGCTGAGATGGGCTAATATTAAAATGAAAGCACATTGTCACACTCTTCCCACACCTCCAAGCAACAGACTGAACTATACATAAGAGACAGTACTCCCTAACATCTGACTGAAGCACATTTGCTTTCACTGTGCCAAGAGGAGGATGGAAATGGTATCAACACCTTGCTTGAAAAACGCTGTGAGCAAAGATTTAAAAAAACAAAACAAAAAACCCAAAACAAAACAAAACAAAAAAACAACAGAAGAAGGTGGCTTATATTTGGAGCTCAAATTGTGATTTACACTGACAATTTCAGTGGTAGGCAATTCCACTGTTTTTTTTTCCTCCATTTTAAAGTTTTTTACCTCTTTCGTGTCCCTGAAACTATAAACCACTTCAAGCATAGTAAACCAACAGCAGTTGTAGCTTTCTCTTAGGCAACACTACCTGTTCTCTTTTCCTGGCCTCCCTGCCCTTAAAAACAAGATATCTTATGAATGTATGATATAAACATCCCTCCCTCCCTCCCTCCCTCCCTCCCTCCCTTCCTTCCTTCCTTCCTCCCTTCCTCCCTTCCTCCCTCCCTTCCTATCCCTGTTTCAGCAGCCCCCCTCTCTCCTCACCAATATGTGGTCTATTGTGATTCCTGAAGTCTTATAAATGTCAGTCCTTCCCCCAGCCTCCCCCCACCAGATTCTGCTGTTTCAGTTCTCCAACATCTCTTGCTATATATAGCCAGTTTGTCTAACTGAGTAGGAAAAAAATCCTTTACTTTCTGTAGGGAATACCAGCAAAGCAGCAAATATTGCCATGGCAACAAGCCTCGCAATCCATCAGACTCCTGCAGTATCTAATACATAATCTGTAAGGCGGGCACTAGTTTTGAAAAATGAACATGACATATTGTCACTTCAGGATTTAATATCCCTTCCCCATAACCTTAATTAGCTCACCTTATTTTGTGTAATTATTAAATTTCTGATGGAAAGTTTCTGTTTTATTTTGCTTTACAGAGGGAGCCAATGTGCGATCTGCCTTCATTAAAATGAAACTTTTGACTTTTTCCTCACAAACATTACACAAAACGGGAGTTTCTATAGTAACACACAATGCAGACTTAATTTGAAATTATAATCTCTTGATAAAGATGAGATTCCCCCAGCTCCCTTCTCAATGTATTTTCTTAAAAAAAAAAAAAAAAAAAATTGGCTTTGCCACAGTGGTATACCTCTCTTCTGTTCCAAAGGAAGTTTGAAAAGAGCTCCTTCAAATTAAAAACCATTATCTAACAGCACTGCTGAAGTTAAACGACCATGTTCTCAGCACTCATTTTCCTTGGACATTATGAATTTTGTATAATTTGGTTGCTTTTCGGCCTCCTTTTATTCTTAAATTATTAAATTATTTTGCTACGACTGTTTGTTTAATGCCATGAAAAAAGGATAACTGTATTTAAACCAACAACACGTGCAATGGTTACTGGAAAGGCCTTTATCGAGTTTAATGATAGGTCTTGGATTTATACCCTGGTTTTCTTAGACATATACTATTATGGAATCTGTTTATCATTCATTCAATGTGACAATGTAAAAAAAAAAAAAATCCACTGACCAATTTCAATAGCATTTAAGAAGCATTTCCAGGCCTTCTGCTGTTGAGTGGGAAGATGTAGATCTGCAAGATCTTTTGTCAAGGATTTGGAAGTGGAGGTGGGAGGGAGGAAGAAGAGAAAGGTTTGATTACAGTTGGGTTGTCCAAAATAGGAGCATGCAGGAGTGAAATGTTTCATGGAGAACTGGACTTTCCTAGTGAGGCAGAGGGAGTCAACTGGCTGCTTCTAAACACTGGAGTGTTTGGGGATGGAACAGACACCTCCTGGAAATGGCCCACCTGTAAATGGTTTGACGCACCAAATCTCATAAATCACTTCTACAGAATGAAGCCTAAATGCCACTGTTAATCGTGCCCACCAGCGAAGTTTCTCCAGGGCTTCAAATCAGGCTCCTCATGGCCAGGAGGTTTACCATTTGGACTTATCCATTCAAGCTGTGAAAGTGGCCATAGAGACCACTGCCTCCTTCTCCTCGTGGTTTTGCATCTCAGAGGGAGGGACTCTCAGTTATGGACCCCTGAACGTTCTTCATGGGCATTTGCACAAAGCTCTGCAGATGTTTTTGAACAATGAACAACAGAGTTGTGCCAACAGTCTGACTCAGGCTTTGCTACCAGTCCACCTATTTGCCAACAGATTTCTGTGTGGTTTTTTCAGATCTACCCCAAAAGAGACGGAAGGGTAAACTGTACCAATTTGGAGAAATGTACTTTAAAATTAGGCCATTTCAAGCTGTTTTGAAATGTAGTAATTTTAAATGTTGCCCTTACACCTGGAAAGCTTTTTTTTTTTCCCAGTAGCCTTTGGGAGTTCTGCAAATGTCAGTCAACAGTGTGGAGAAACCCAGAGCGTAATCTCTTGCAGTAGGGACACAGAACGAACCAAGACAACACTGGGTTTTAAAAACCTATCACATGCTCAGGACATGGCAACACAACGATATTTAAGACCTTGACCCTGGCAGTCTTTCCATTGTGTGGACTGTTTTACCTGACCAGCAGTCAGTGGGGTCATACCTTAATGCAGGGATCTACCTGTTCAGAGTTACTGACATAAAGAAATAATTTAAATGAATTAATAAGTCTCCTTCCTTTTCATGTTAACATCATGGGCATCTTATAAAATTAGGGAGGCAGAAAAACAGTAGGAGTTTTTCTGTTCATTTTAATGGGTTTTGTATCATGCTTTTCATGAATTCATTTTTAAACATCACAGCCCAGCACATATGATTGAATGGATACTAAAAATATGCAGCATTCACCCACAAATTAGTACAACAGCATGAGTTACTTGCGCTTTAAATAGTAATACTCCCCTAAATAATAGTGTTATCACCAAAAAGACACTCAGCCACATGCAAGAGCAATATGCCATAAGAAACAAACTGACTTAGCAGGAGGTCTATGTTCTTTTCTGCCTTATTTTAAAAAAAAAGATAAGAAAATGTGTGCCAATACACCATCCTATGTTTCAGTAGGTTTTAGAGGAAATTATCCTCTGCCTATCATTAAAATAACTATTCAAACAATACTAGAAAACAGAGCAGAACAGATATTTAAACTGCCTCCCAAATCTGTCAAGTGAAAGTATAGGTTTTCCAAACTCAACAAAAATGTGCCACTTTTAAGGACAAGTAATCATGCTATTTGCTGTTCTTTTGATTTGCAGCTAGGTTAGCAAATGCTTCATGACGCGTGACATGACTCCATTGTGTAAGTTCCTAGGAGCAACAGAGGAAACCTGCGATGTAGAGATAGCAGGCTCAGCTTGACAATGATAAAAATGTCAGATGATGACAATCATTCTGTGAATTTAGTTCTTGTGAATGAACAAAAATGGTAATTTAAAGTGCCATGATTTGGAAGCATAATCATCTCTGTATCACTCATTCACAATCAGTTGTAGTAGAATGGAGCCTGATATTGTTCCATGCATAAAGTGTGAGCTGTGTGAAGACATATGGATACGGATTTGGAGTCAGACAGAAGGATCACATCTGACCTCTTAGATAAAACAACCAATTAAATTTCACCCAAGGACTGAGCACAGTCACTTACATACCACTGAAATTTGGCTGACTTGATGGAGATGAGGCAGAAAGTATGTGTTTATACAAGTCAAATATATTGTGGGTTTTTTCTTGAGTCTCTCTGGCTATGCCGTTCTTAGTCCCCATGCTAGTGGGGTGAGGAAGAACGCAGCTGGGGAAGGACAGGGCTCCCTGAAAGCCCTTGTAATCGTGGCCAGTGACTCTTCTCAGCTTCAGAAACGTCATGGGTTTTCTCTCTCTTTGTAAGCTGCTACCATGCCTTTGGGAATTCAATAGGATCTCTACGGTCTTGGGACCAAACTGGAATAGTTTTGTAGCCATGCTTAGAGTTCTTACTACTGCTCAGATGGACACAGGTGGCCTATAGCGACACTGGATTAAAAGGGTCCCTGGCCTTAAAACTATTGGAAGACAGGAGAAGTTATCTTATAACTGTTGAGTGATACTCCTAATGTGGGACTGGTGGTGGTGATGGTAATAGGTGGTATTAATAGGCGATGAAGAGGGAGATAGGAACCAATCTCTAAAGGAGACTGATGCGAAGTTCTCTGGAACCATCCACAGAAGAACTTTTTGTCTAGTCTTTACTGGTTAGTGGATCACTTCCTTCCAACCTTCCTCCTAGTGGATCATCTCCTTCTAACTCCTTGTATTTTAATATCTGAATTACTAAACTGCATGTTTGTAGCCCACCAGCCCACCTCTACCAGGATTCTTTTAAACTCTTTATCTACTCTATAGTACTTTGTGGCAAAGTGTTTCATAGGCTGCATGATCTATGAAAAGTATTTCCTCAGGTGTGATGGCATTAACGTTTTCTGACATCTGTCTTTTTCCATCTCCCCTCTTCACAAGTCAGTGCTGTCAGGAAGCATAGAGAGAAATGCATTTATCTAAGGCACTATTCTATCAGTTGGGCTGAAATTACCTGTCTCTGTCCTGAGGAAACACAGGATTTTATTTTGGATGAATACTGATTTTGATGAGTTAACTTAGCACAACAATGGCCAGCTATAGCCATATTATTTGGGTTTTTTTGGTGAGGATGTTGGTCATTAAGCCAACTAAGAACAGAAAGTCGAATTTGGGCTCTGACTCCAATATCCATTGGAAGACTTCCAGATGCAAGCAGATATGCCAATGCAAGAGCTAGGCTTCTCAAAGTAACTTTGTTGCTGCTACTTCTGTGTTGAGAGTGAGAGAAACACATTTCTTAAGTGTTCCCTTTTAATTGCCAGTTAGGTGAGTAAAAGCTGCTTTTGCTGCTTCCAGTATTCTTTTTCTTTCATGCAAGTCTTTCTGTTTTCCAGTATTTCACTTATAGGTATTTGGATTAAGAAATGTGCTTATGAAGTATGATGATGACAAAGTCGAGGGAGCTCAGCAAAGAACTCCCAGGACTGGAGGCCATGAATGCTGAAGTGGACTATAAAATCTAACTCTGCGTTTTAATTACAAGGTGATTAGCGGGGGGTTCTGCAAGCTGGCAAATTTTTGAAGAGGGGAGATAGGGGAATTATTTACAGGAGGGATGATATTAGGAAGAAGAAGCAAACTCTCATTATATGGCAGAATCTCATGCCGTATTAACAGTGACGATCAGCAGGTGTACCCAGCTGGTTCCTCCCCTTCCTGCAGAAAGATATGCCTGTGCAACTGCAGCTGGGCTGAGGCAGCAAAGGGGGCAATGCTGGAGTCTAGGATAGACTGATGTTGGGGTGCAGAACAGCCCCATTGCACAATCACTGCTATCCATATGCCTGGAAACAGTACTGCACTGACTAAAAGGAGGACAGATCTTACAGGTCTCTTTCTTCTTGTTGGTTTATATTTTAACAGCTCTCGTACTGTTGGCAATGACTCTCACTGGAGTCTTTTTGGTTTTCTCCTCCATGTAGTTCAAGATATTTTATGGTAAAAGGACTAGTGGTAAAAAAAGTTAGAAGAGCCTGAGCTATGAGTGCAGGCAGTGGTTCAGAAACAACACACTTTGAAGTAGTGTGTTGTGTACAGAAGACAGAGTTTGACTTGTAGGCATTGTTTTGCCTATAATATGGTTAATATGGTGCCTGTTATCCCCTGTCAAATGTTTGAAAATCAATGGAGGCAGGTGAAAAATACAGGGAGAATATAGTCTAGCTTTAGGGATTAATTTAATACCCTATTATAAGGCTTTTAAGAGACATCTGTCAAAAATACCATGATAAGACCTTTCTCTCATTGTTTATATTGAATAATGCAACTGGGTCCTTTATCCAAAGAAGTGGGGTATTTCTCTTTCATATCAAATAGTTTATCCTACCATGTTCTATGATATTTTCCATTCGTTGGTTCTGGACACCTTTGCAACTCATTGTCAAAGTCTAAGGGTTTCAAAATCCAATACATTTATGGTACTACCTGTTTAACAGCTGTTCTTGTGCATCTCAGATACCATTTTTTTTCTGTATTTTTTCCCCTTAACTGTTGACCAGCATTCTTTGCTATTCATCATGCTATGCTTATTTCCTAGAACTAAAATCCATTATGGTCTCTTATCTGCTTGATAGCTCAATAAGCCTGATCCAGGTCAGACAGTTTTCTACAGCTTTCAGAAACATTGATCC
The DNA here is from genome assembly GCF_949628215.1 of Phalacrocorax aristotelis. Classification (NCBI taxonomy): domain Eukaryota; kingdom Metazoa; phylum Chordata; class Aves; order Suliformes; family Phalacrocoracidae; genus Phalacrocorax; species Phalacrocorax aristotelis. Next base: position 100,725,497 of record NC_134276.1, on the reverse strand, counting down.
TGTTTTTCACCATTTAATTCAACTCATCTGCTCTATGTGAAGACAACAGATTAGACATTTTAATGACTCGTTCATCCTGAGTGAATGTGAACTTTCTGCTCTTTATGTGGGCTTTTTTTTCAGCACTGCACACTGCTCGCTTCTCCAACTGAAATCCATTGTTGGCTAGCACCTTTGGAAGGTTTAAGTGCACATTAAGTAAATATAGCAAAAGCCCTGCATTAGAAGAGCATTAAAATTGTGAAGCTAAGCCCCAAATAGCTGGAAATAGACAGCTGAGAGTGCAGTGCCCACTGGCCCAGATGTGAACATACCCATGTTATTCAGGGTATAATGAGAAAATGTTGTCTCAAAAAAGGCTTTAGCCACCTAACTGATGTTTTTGGCAACTCAGTCCCATACCAGGGTCCTCAAAAACTGCTACTTATAATCTGAAGTGAATTCTGCTTTCAATATTAAATTTCTGCACATGCTTAAACTAATTATGGTCATGCCCAGAAACACTGGGCATGTATTTCCTGTCTAAAGACTGTCTTATACCTAAATGTATCTCATACCAAATCTCATATGGATTCATAGTTATGCCCTACTGCTGATCAGAAGATGTTATTACAATATGTCTGTGGATTGGGTTCTGTAGAAAGCAGGGCTGTGGAAGCTGTGAAGCTGTTTTATCTAACAGATTTGTGTCTAGACCACTTAGATTTAGGATGGAAAATGAGAGTTTGCTCTGGGAAGCATGTGACTGAAACACCCAGCTTTGCTGTGCCACGGACCATAGCAATGCGAAGGAAAGGCGCTAAGAATTCTTAAATAATTTCAGACTAACTGTAGCCTCTGTTTTAGAAACGGGTGATCCTGAGCTAATAAAAGTAAGGGAAGTATTGAAGCACACACTTACCATGGAAAATTACAACATCAATAGAATAAATGTTCTTAAAGGTGTAAGTGAAAGGAAATACTGTGTTTCAATAAGATGTGGTACAATGTAGCCTATATGTAATCATTGTTCCTAACTAGAAAACCAGAATTTTTTTCTTAATTCATAATTCAGCACTTGCTTATCTCATCCCCAATATTTTGAGTTTAATTTTCACAAAGATTCTGTCTTAGCAAAATAATATTATCAGAGCTGTCAAAGTTTAATATGTTTTTGAAAAATCTAAGCTTCTAGAATCATATTACTATATGGTTTTCACTTAGGAAAAAAACATTTTGGCCCCTCACACTTGCAAACAGGAATTAAAGGCAAGAGAAATTAAAAGCTCAGAGAATGCAAAGCAAATACTCTTCACATTGTTGTATACTGAGGACTAGAAATACTGTCAATCAGCTTCCTGATTAAAACAAGTTTCTTTTGTTTCTTATTGCAATATAAGTTCACAGTTCTTCTAAGCCCCTGCTAGTGCATCATTAAAACAATAGAACTTGCTTTCTTGCACAATGAACTCCTGTTTTAGAATTTCATTCTCCTCTCAAAACCTGACCTTTCCCACAAAGAATAGATTGTATTATCACTTAATGATAATAGCATTGTTCATTCTGTTCTCTTCATTATATGCATCAGCTAATTTCTGCTGAAATAATAACAATATTAATAATAATAATAAAATAATATACATTCTGGTTACTGGCAATTTAAATTTGACCAAAGATTTAAGGAGTTAATTTTGAAATAAGTGTTGTCTACCTATATATACAGTATCGAATCAACAGTAATTAGATATTCCACTTAATCAAATATTTATCTCTATGACTTACTTGCTACAAAACTACTTGTCCAAAAATAACTATCACAGTAGAACTCTTTTCTTACTGAAAAGTAAGAGATGATGGAGATACATATTGTGGGAAAACCAGCCTTCCTACTCTACTCTTGGCACTCCCTCATAAAAAGACTAACCATAAAAGGATAACTGGGTATCTTGAAAATAAATCACGTTAACTTCCCCAAGCATGGACAAATGTCTTCCTTGAATGAGTTTTGTGAATGCTTTGGAGCTTTTGCACTTGAATTTTGCATTGTAAGGCTCTGCTCTTCGTAACAAATTGATGTACTTGATATAAATGGAAAATGTTGAACTGGATTTTTCTACTTAGAAATGTTTTCTGAGACTAAAGAATCAGTATTCTAGACTGACGAGATGGAAACTCTGGCTTTAGGATCAGTTCTTCAAAGTCTTTATTCTGTGTATGCACAACTGGTGGTGTGTGCACACAAGACAGCATTTATGCATGTTCCGCCAACTCATGATGTGATAGCATAATGGTTAGATTTCTGAACAAAAGACAAAGATAAAAGGTGTAGTACTGGGATTAAAAAGTTGAAGTAGAAAGGTCACCATGTCCTATAGCAAAAGAGAGTATATATTTGCTGTAACGTACCACACATTTTTCTTACATGTCATAAGACAATAATTCAAAATAATTAGAACGGCTCAAAAAATTCCGGACTATCCTGGCACATGTAAATCTGAAAATACTGTGACTTTTAAGTAACACAAAGCAGAAACATTTTTTTTTTTATAAACCCTCTCTACAAGTATGAGAGAGCAATAGGGACATTTAGCAGCTCTGTTGAGAAGGACCTGGGAGTGCTGGTGGACAACAAGGCGACCCTGAGCCAGCACTGTGCCCTTGTGGCCAAGAAGGCCAAGGATATCCTGGGCTGCATTAAAAAGAGTGTGGCCAGCAAATTGAAAGAGGTTATCCTGCTCCTCTACTCTGTCCTGGTGAGGCCACATCTGGAGTACTGTGTCCAGTTTTGGGTCCCCCAGTCTGAGAAGGATGTGGAACTGCCTGAGCAAGTCCAGCAGAGAGCTACCAAGATGATCAGGGGTCTGGAGCATCTCCCTTATGAGGAAAGGCTGAGAGACTTGGGTTTGTTTAGCCTGGAGAAGAGAAGACTGAGGGGGGATTTAATCAATAACTATAAATACCTAAAGGGTGGGTGTCAGGATGATGGGACTAGGCTCTTTTCAATCATGCCCAGTGACAGGACAAGGGGCAATGGGCACAAGTTGGAACACAGGAAGTTCCACCTCAATATGAGGAAGAACTTCTTTCCTGTGAGGGTGCCAGAGCAGTGGCACAGGCTGCCCAGGGAGGCTGTGGAGTCTCCTTCCCTGGAGACATTCAAAACCCGCCTGGACGCGGTGCTGTGCCCCCTGCCCTGGGTGTCCCTGCTCAAGCAGGGGGGTTGGACGAGGTGATCTCCAGAGGTCCCTTCCAACCCCTACCGTTCTGTGATTCTGTGACACTTCAGATTCAGGCACTGGAGACAAGAAAAAGAAAGCCTTTGGGAAAAGCACTCCATCAGAAACTGGATCTCTCCTAGAGTTTGTCTGCTCCTTAAATTCTTTCAGGTTAGCTTGATTTTATTTTTTTACCACCCCCCGCCTCCACTAAAATTCATGGCATCCATAATTCAGAAGGTTTTGTCTGGAGTCATCTAAGGTCTCAGTATTAATTATTTCACTGTCTTTGGAAGTAAATTTACAGACATTTGGAGTATACATTTTTGTAAGAAATGAAGGAACATCCTTATTTTAAACCAACAGTTCTGCCTCTGTCTGTCCTCCTGCAGGTGTATCACATGGCTTAACTGGGTAGCAGAACAAACATGACTGTTCACTGGTGTGTCCCTACTACCGGAGAACATATTAATTGGATGTCACTTCTCTGTTTAAATGCTTTAAGGCAGCCAACCATGCCCGTTTTTGATTCTAGCCTGTAGCTAGTTCGCACTGCTCATGTCACACATTGATTATGCTGCAGCCATCACATGGCACACTAGATCCATGCTTCTGCATACTTTGGAGCTGAAACTGTGGACTTCCTCATTACCTTAGGGAGAAGAGTTTGTACAAACTTGTCTGTACACCATTGTCCTGGACACCTTAGAGCTTAGTCTGGGTGAAAGAGAAGGGACATACTCATATTCTCACTTGGTCTTCAGCAAAGAGCACATATCTGGCAGGGCTTTTAGAAATATCAGGGCCCTGAGGAGAGCTTTGCATGTGCTATTCAAGCTGGCGAGCTATCATGTTGCAAAAGAAGCAACCAGCTGGCCCCTGACATAAGGTAGACATCCCACTGATGCCAATTAGGGGTTGTGATGTACGCAGCTTGCTTTCACCCAAGGTAACTCAGGACTAGCTGGATAGCAGAAGGAGAAACTGATGGAACCAGAGAGGAAATTCCTTTTATATCATGACACCCTAAAAGGACTTTTCTAAGGTACTATCAAAGCATCACCATAGTTGGCTACTCACTAAATGTCTTGTAATAATTCTCATTCCCCAATCTATTAAAAATGGTCATCATTCCTGAGGACTGAATAGTGTACAGAATGTTTCTTTGAATATGTAATTTTTTATATTGGCCACGTACATCAGGCTGCACATCTGATATGTTCCTATATTGCTTAATATTTGCTTTCCTACCCTGCTTGCTGTGCTTTAGCTATTTTCAGGCAAGATGATGGCATTATTTGGGTTAAAAATGACCAGCAGTGCATGGAAAGCATGAGAACAACAGGGACAAAAGAAAATAAAAACCATAGGGAAAATAATTTGGTTCCTGGTTTCATTTATATGCTCAGCTTTTAAGTATTCTGAGATTCTATGAGGTAAATTGCCCAACTCAGGCTATAAAGAAATTTCAAAATGCATATGGATTTTAAGGCATTATAAAGGAATTCTTGGACAGCTCCCTGGGGCTCAGTGTAATTATGGTGGCTTTCCACTAATTCTGTGCAAGTGCAAGTGTAAAATAATAACTTGGGGCAAAAAGTGGTCTTATTTGGTATGCATTTCTGCTTCTATATCAGCTCTAAGGGACTATCCCAAAAAATTTAGCACAACATTTCTTTCTAGTTTACACTTTAGCTGTTGTATTAAAATGATTTTCCCTCTCACATTTTTTTTTTAGTTTTCAAGGCAGACAGTTCTCTCAACACATGCAAGTAAAGGGCTCTGTCATGATACCTCATATCTTTCCATCATCACAGAGGTCCTACAGAAATAGGACAGAAAGTATTAGAACATGTTTTTTCCTTACCGATCTTCCCTACAATGTAACAGATCCTCTGAGAATGGAAATACAAAATGTGACAAAAATACAGACTGTTATCCCTGCTGATGAAGATAACGGACTTGGATCAGTGTTCTCTCTGTCTTCCCCTTAGCACACAATGTGACGTGAATCGCAGGTACGGGGATTTTCTTACTGCAGAAGCATCCAGAGAATCGTCATGGAGAAGAAGAAGCAGAGAGCAGTGCTGGGTAATTTTATCAGAGCATTTTGATAGAGAAAAATATAGAGCAGTGAAGGGAAGGTGACTGATTTTTTCTGGAACTGTGCAAAGATGTGAGCAGAAGAAAGAGACAAGAAGCAGAGCTTGTGGGTGAAACTGAAAGGCAAATAGTAATTTTGTTATATTGGTATCATGATCAACCCATTTCTTGAGGCCTCTGAAACCCTCTAAGGCCTCAAAGGCATTTCTTTATTTTCTCAGTTCCAAGAAAAAGGCCCTGCAGTCCAAACCAGAGGCCCACCCTGTGCCATCTTGTTGCTTCCCCATTCCATTTATTTTCTTTTAATCTGCCCTAGCTTTAAAATGAGCACCGTGGTACGTTCACTAAGAATTTTCTTTCCAGCTTGCAACACAGTTTATGATTTATTAAAAATATTTTAAACTGTCATGAAACAATCTGAAAATTTCATAATGCATGAAGTATGAAGAAAGCCTCATATAAAGCAGAAGTAAATAATTTTAAGAAGCATGCCATCCTAAAGAAGTCATATAAAAGTAATTCACAAGACAAACATGAATCCTAAAGGAACTCAATGTGCATTTTTGAGCTTGTGTTTCTGATCAGTTATAAAGTTTTACAGAGGCTGCTCCTCTGCCTCTTTAGACCACTCAGAAACTCTGCTTGCTTTCCCCTAACACTTTTTGGTGAGATTCCTTCACCTTGTTTCAAAAAGATTGTGCAAAGCCCAGCAAATACCTAACACATAGGGCAGATACTAGTTATCTGCTTCCACCTTTGATAACAGGTTCCTCCATTGTTCCATCCATCTCCCACCATCCATCAAGACACAATTATACAGTTGTCCAGCATCCAGTAATGCCAGAGACGTGATGGGGTTGCAGGATGTTTCTAAGAATTTCATTGTACATCCACAGAGGTTGATGGAGCAGAAGTACCATTCCTCATGGTGGAGAGTTTCTCTAGAGTCTGGTATCATTGTCCTTTTGAGCCTTGCTAAACTACAATGTTGACCTTTCCACTGGTACTACCTAGGCTTTGCTGCACCATGGAGAAATACTTCTTTCTACTTATGAATACTGCAGAAAGTATAGGAATGTGGATCCTGTTGGTAGCTCAAAAAATTTAAAATCTTGTCTATGAACCTCTTAGAAACTTGAATTTGCCAGGTCTTATGGGATGCAGAGAGGAGGGGGAGAAGAAGAAGCAGACAGAACAGCATTCAGATAAAAACACACACCTCCATGGCAAGAACGCCATCCAGTGCTTTAATGAGAGTTTAACTACCCATCAGCAGGTTGTCATGTATCTTATACCATTGCCTGTAGTCAGCTACTGATTAGCAAGGCTCTCCCCACGGGGAGAGGAACTCTCAGGTTGACTTGTGTCCTGTATCTGTGCATGAAGCTTTAGGAATAGAGCCTCTGCTACATGGATGTTCTGTTGCCTCTATTGCATCTCCTAGGTCTGCAGCACCGTTTTGTGGGATAGGTTCTTTCTGACACTGAAATAATTTTTTATAGCTAGTAGTGGTGACTCTGCCCTGCAATGGCATATGTAAGGAGATACATTGAAAGATTTCAGAAAGAAGCCAAATGACCTGGGAAAGCAAAAAGGCAGGGAAGTGCTGCCCTAGGAATATTTGTTCTCTACAAAACCAGAAAAAATTAACTGGAGGCAACTTTCTTCTGTAAATGAGTCTTATGCATGTCTGTATTTCTGTCTTTCTGTAGTCTCTGGTTAAGCAGAGTAAAAGATTTCTCCCTTTCAAAGCCAATGTATTTAAGCTTGCATAGGTTGTGGAGCTAGGTAAGTTTTGGGAAAGAGACATTGGTTTGCCAGTATTTTGTCTTAAATTGTCTCAAAATTTTGTCCAGAAATAGATTATCCAGTCTGTGTCTCTCAGCTGCAAGTGTTTATAGGCGCTACTCCATCATCTAGATCCCATGTTATGGCAGAAGTACAAACTACCTCTTGTTGGTTATATATTTAAGACAACACACACCTCTTAGAAACCAGTGAAGTTAATGGAAAGCTTTCCATATATATCTCTGGGCATAATTCCTGTTGGATGAATCTGGCATAGGTAGACTGGATTTAGTGTGACCTTTTGTAAGCTTGTGAAGAAAGGCACGCACTAACTTGAATCAAATAACTTAGGCGCTCATTAACTCTGCAAGTAGTTACATTTTATTTAAGTAAACCTCAGGCTCATGAAGTCAAACACACAGTAGCTCCTTTGCTGGGTTTAGATCCAAATACAGGTGGTTTAAACAGTACAAGAAGAAAATAGCAGTCCTTGTTTTGGGGATTTCTTTTTTTTTGGGGGGGAGTGGAATGATTTGTGATGAAGTTAGGAGGGAAGACAGGGATGAATGAGATCCCTGAATGCAAGCACTATTTTCTTGTTTTGTGGCATCATGTAAGGGAGGGGGACAGATGGAAAAAAAAAAAAGTGGTTGAACTTCCTATTTGTACTCACTCATCGACTCTGTCAATTTGGCCATCTCTGTTTCTCTTTTGGGCTTCTCCTGGGGGAACAGACAAAATAAAAAACAAACAAATATATATAATATATATATAAATATAAATACACTTGAGTGCAAGTGGTAATGTGAGGGAAGAACATTAATCCTTTATCTATTTCTATTGTGTTTAGGGATTTAGAATGTACTCCGAAATAGTCCACACCTCTAGGGGCTTTTTCTTATAGTCTCTGGATGGTGTCAGCTATGAAGTGTGAAACTTGTATTTATTTCTCTGTTTGTCTGTGTGTATCTAGTTGGAGTAATTGAAGTTATTCAATCAAAGTGATAATGGAGGAGGAAACCCTCCTCTGTTTTGTCCTCTGTACTAAAATTTGCAAGTGTGTTAGGACTTCCTGACAAAAGATATGAAACATCCCACAAACAGATATACTGAAGGAAAGAAAGCACTTATTTAGAAATAAATTTCAGATGGAAGCTGGAGTGAATGTTATGATATTGGGTCTGACACTGAAATGAACTAACTGAAGTACTGCTTTGTTTATTTCTTCCATACATGAGGGACTCCCAATCAAACCTGCTTGTCTTTGTCACTTGTTTTTGGCATAATTTTTAAAATCTAATTTTGTTTTCCTGTTTCAGATAGTGGTTGTAGCTGTTGCAACCAAGCCTGTTTTGACAGAAGGCTCGGTCAATCAAGAGCCCTTGGATTTGGTGGAATTTCCCTTAACAGGGACCAATGCCCCAAAGCATGCCTCAGCCAAAGCAATGGAGGCTGGGTCCAATCTCCTGATTTCAGAGCCAGAGTTTGGCCTGAATTAAAACATTCAGCCCTTCAAAGCCCTTTAATCTCTACTTAGTTGGTTTTGAGAAGATGTGGTGGGGCTGCTCTCACTCTTATGATCCCTGAAACTCTACAAGCATCTTCGGTGACTGAGTCTCAGCCCCGTAGGTAAGCTGAGCTAATGGTTACCTGCCCCTTATCCCACAGCTGTCTTCAAAATGCAAACAGCCCAGATGTTTGCTAGTCTTAACCACAGCTGACAAGTCCAGCTGGAAAAGCCAAAGGGAAGAGGGCTGGGTGTCAACACTTATTAATAAAGGGTGTGGGAGCCTGGCTCCACCTCTGTGGAGGCTGCCGGAGTGAGTGTCATGGGCCATTGGTGTGCAGATGTCAGCTCTTGATCCAAGCAGCATTTTTTTCCCAAAACCTCAGCAGGAGCAAGAATTTCCTCCTAATATGACTTCAATGGGCAGCAATGTGGAGCAAATGTTCCCTGCCCCCTTTCTCAGCTTTGGGACAAGGTGTGGGTTTCTGGGCAGGGTGGCCTGCAGTAGCTGCTGAAAAGGTTGGAACAGGATTCAGCATGGCAGCATCTCTGGCTGGGTCTATACTAACAAACAGCACCAGGACAAGCCATGAGCTGAGAATGGTGTGAGAATGGTCTCTGGCAGGTGTTATTTGGCGGTATAGATGTAGTCTTCTGATGCTGTTTGGCTACGACATGGGCAGACCGTGTTACAGAGGTGCCAGGCTGTCACAAAAGCTACCCCTCCTGCTTTATTTAAAAGAGGAGGATCGTCCCATGACTTGAGAGGAAATGAGGTCTGTCTGTCTCTGTTTTGTCACAGTACTGGCTTCTGCCTGGTGCAAAAAATCTAAAAGAAATATTTTCTACACCAAATATGCTACTGCTTGCTCTTCAGAAAGCTAGACTTCTGCTAATAAAAAGCTCACATTTCATAGCAATAGAAAACATTGGAATGCATGAAATGAGCAGACAATGCTTCACAACTGTATGCATACCCCTTAGAACATTTCATATTAAGACAAAGGTTTATGATTATGTCCTGAATCTGTGGTGCGGTCAATGCACTAAGCCATGCTGATAATGTAGCATTCAGCATCAGATTCACGCATTACTATGAAAGAAAAAAAGAATAAAGAAATAGCACAAGAGTGCCAGTTAAAAAAAAAAAAATGGTCCCGTATGGCAATTTCTTGCATGGTATTAATCATCAAAGGAAAGCACAACACTGTGAAAATCATCGGTAATTTGTGTCCATGTTGTTTTATAATGTGACCTTAAAACACCTCCTTCCACTAGAGAACTTATAGTTTATCAGGAATGGTTGGGGAAGATCAATGTTGAAGGCTGGAGATGAAAGGCTGGATTTATTAGACTAATAACAAGCTGTGGATTTAAATATTAATACTTTGCTCTTGCATATTTTTATATACTTTTTACTAATGATGAGGTCTATCGTAAGGACATAGGAGACTACAATGTCCTTCCTTTTAAAGTGAAAGTATTAAATATAATATATAGGGAGAAAGTTACAAGTTTTTGAGTTCTGCTAATGATCAAATATTTGTTCTGAGGAAGCTGGTAAAGGCAAGCGCTAACAGAATGGACTATTTCCTCCAGTAATGGCCTGAGAACATTGACATGTAAGCACAGAAACATTTACATGTAAAAAGACTGCATATCTTCCCTGCAGCTGTTAGAGTATAGCATGTTGAAGAAGAAAGCTACGGTTCTAGGGCTTCTGATACTGTCACCTGTGTGAATTTCCCTGTTAAAGAGACAACATGAAATGGCTAACAAGATTCAACTAATTGCTGCATTTGAAAAATATTGAAAAAGATTGGTTTACTCTTTGTAGGAGAAATAACCAGGACTACTGAAGTTCTGATCTTCCTTCTTTAGAAGATAAAGGTACTCTTGTTCGAACGTCATTTCTCAATAGGACAGGTTAAAAAATGACATCCCATTTTCCATGTATTTGATTGAAAAAAAAGAATCTCTTTTTACTGTTACCACTAAAGTTTAGATTCTGTATGAAATTATTCTCTCAAGTTTTGCATTTTTTCCTTTCTGTAATGATCGCTAGTACGTGCACATGTACACACTATGAAGTTCTGGAAATTCTGTGATTCTGTGTGATCTGTCATTCTACAGCAAATGTTTCCATTCGTATGTTTTATCAAAATGGCATATCTTAAGAAAATTTGAACACCTCTAAGAAATATGGACTTTGATAGCAGATAAAGATAGAATTCCATCCTATATGACAGAACGAATTCTAACAGATTAGCTTGGGGGAAAAAAAAACATTAAAACATACTTTTGGTCCTGAATTCGGCAGATGTGATTTTGAATATAGGCTGACAGCACAGTAAGACTTGCCTTCTTTTTTTTAAAAAAAAAACCAAACCAACAAAACAAAACCCAAACAACACGGTGTTTCATGTCAGGATAGAACTCCTCTTTAAGGGCAGACTGTGGTAGTATTCCCTCTTGAGATTACTGGGTAAACAAGAATTGCCACTTCAGAAAGCACATCAAGAAAAGCAGGCCTTATTATTTTGTGTCTCCTAATACAGTGATGCTCATCTCTTTTTCTGTAGCTGTGTCGTCAGCATGGAGTGATTTCTGCAGGGGCTTGAATCCATGGGCTGTTGCTGACAGTGTATCTGTTCTGGGGCCAAGAACCCCAATCTTCCGCAGCCTCAGAGGAGCAGCAGAGACAGAATCTGCCTTTGTAAGAGACTGGATTGTGTGTGCATACCTGTGTGAGATGGCTACCATCTTCCTGGGTGTATAAAAAGTAAGAAATCCTGCTCTTGTATTTTAAATTATATGCACGTAAAGTGCAAGCGGTAGATGATATGATTGTGACGCAAGAAGGGATGTGTGAAATGTAAATCCATATGTGAAGCATGCTAACTTCAACTAGTAAAAATGGGTATTTAAAATGCTTCTTTATACTTTTTGCACTGCTGCTGAGGTCTTTCATTCAGCTGAGGGTGTAAGAAAGAAGCTGCAAACTCTCCTTTTCTAGTGGAGCTTTTTTTTTTTTAGCTGTGTGCCCAGCCTTAGTTTATTTTGAAGAGTTTGTTTGGCACTGATGTGAAATTTAAGCATTATTATAAACTCATGGTGCCTTTTCTAATTGAATAGTCAGATTTAAAGGTATTTCCTTTATATAAGCTTCCTTAAGGCAAGTGAACAGTTGCCCAATCCTACAATGTCTCGAGACTATGGTGTGCCGTCTTGCACTGATTTTAATCTCAAATTATTATCATGCTGTTACAACATTCATGGATTTGATGTGATTCTCTAAGTGCCAACACAGAAAGTGTGGCCTTCACATCACTCTCTCTCTTCTCAGCCAAAGAAAATCAGGCACCTTTGTGTAAAGCTCTCCTTGCTTGACTGCCCATGCTGCATCATCTGCCATAGGTTCCTGTCAGAGGCACACAAGATGATGTCAATAATGCCAACAAGGCAGCTCAGGCTTAATGTTTTCAGTGTCATATATGAGCAGAGAGTGAGGATTGCATCAAATTCCAGATGGGAATCAAAAGTACCTAGGCCACTTGTCCTGTAAGGAAAAATTACTGGGCATAATCTTCCTGTAATTTTTCTGATAGAAGGGCATGGGCACACCCTGAAACTTCCTTTTCAATGGCTGTTAGCTTCAGCTGGCAAAAATTAATGAGATAACTATCTTTGTTTTGTTTGTTTACTGCGTGGCTGAAACTTCTCTTGCACTTTTGCCAGTTCACAAGTGCAGAGGTGTGCCGACATGTTAGGAATCTATTGAAGTAATAGTAGAACTTTGGTTAAAATTTCTAAGAGTACTTCATCAGTCCTGTACAGGCTGAGCTATGGATGAGAACTCAAATACATTATATCCATTACACATACTTTTTGTGAAGCTTTGTTACTTTTGAAAGTAATTCAGTGGCAAATCCCTAGTAATTTCATTGATGTATGCTTTAAGGCAATAGCTATTCAATCACTAAATGTAAATTCAATGAGCAAGAAGCAAAGAAGAACCTTTTCTGAAATTTTAGCTTAGAGTAATCTATCTTGGGATATCTTAAATTACTTTTCAAACTACATGGAAATGGTGTTATGTTTGAAACACTATTAAACGAGAATAATAGAATTTCATTTTAACATAGTGTCTTTCATACCCGTGTCATCCTCAGATGCTTTGCAGTAATGAATTAGATACTGGTTGTTAGGCAATGGTGTGTAGGCAAATGCAGCACTCATTATGTGTTATTCATTTTAGCAATAGCCTACACTCAGCTCTTGAAAGCATAGCTTATTTTAGGGGGAGAGGGATTGTTGGAAGGAGTTGGAGCTCTTGCTTTTGAAAAACACTGTGGGAACTTTCACTTCTATCTGGACACATATCCAACACAGGAATAATATAGCTTAATAGCCCATCTTTAGGACCTCTAGCAATGAGATGCACTGTGTTATTGCATTATTTTACTATTACCAAAACTAAAGCTGTATGTAAGATCTGCCTAGTTTTATGTGAGTTGCTTTTCATGCCTCCTTGTCCCAAAGCTAAAAAATAGTGTATGTCATGTTTATTTTTATTATTCTGTGTTGCCTATACCAAGAAAGGTGGTTGGTCCCAACCACCTGTTTTTGCTTGTTTTCTAGAATTAACTCTTGGAGTAGAGACCGTAATGACTGTTTTTGTGCAGGACCCAGCACAGTGTGATCTCAAGCAAATTGGCTTCATCCTCAGCTTTAAAGGTGAGAATACTAGCAAGTAATCTGCATTCCTCTGCAGTGATCCCAGCATTTGAATGGCTAAGAATACATTTTAGAGGACTATCCTGTGCTTGGCACAAGAGGTGGTTTCAATTTGCATCAGTTGGAATGAGCTTAAAATACAGTATTTGAATAGATGGAGTGAGCAGGCTTCACTGAGAGTGTACCTTAGCTGGGTTCACTAGAGTTATTGAGCAGTAGGGGTGAGTATGGCTCATTAATGTGTTTAGATATCATAAAGCACTCTCAGTAACTCTGATGTAAGATGACTTATATGGAGGAAATTTGCATTAACAGCAGGAGGAACTGAATTTATTTCTCCGGGTTCTAGAATATAGGTTTTTTTTTCATTTCTCATAGTTTTTAGTTAACTATCTTACTCATCATTCACACTTGGTCTGTGAAATATGTATGGAAGAATCTCTGGGTTTTTTCCAGGCAGAAAAATCAAGCAGCAATTCTAGAGAAGTTTGTCAGCTTCCCTCAGACTCAAGATACAAAGCTCACAGAATCATGTATTAAGTCCATTGCAAATACATTGTCATTTTCTAACTAGGAGGAACAAATATTCATATATTAAACAGTGGGAATGGTGTGTGGTGGCTTTGAGGGTAGGAAATCTATCTGGTAACAGAAGCAGCATAAATAAATATTACTGACTGCTGTTGAGCATGTGTGAACACTTTTAAATGTACTTGCATCTACCAGAACACAAATTAAAAAAACAAAGTTTGAACAAGATAAAGAGAAAAAATAATCTATGAGTTTGTAGGAGAGTACTTATCTAGGAAACAAAAAAAAAAAAAAGGAGAGAAGGAGAGAGAGAAAGGCTTTATGTTTTTGGCATTTTAAGATCTAAGCTGTAGTAAGTTTCAGGTTTTCAGTTTTTCTTAAAAAACTAAAGAACTTCACATTTTTAAACTATTAAAAGTGATTGCAGAGAACATGAATCTAAAAAAATGTTAAAATATCCTACCTTTGGCAGCAAACCTCAGCACTAAAGGCATTTAAGTATCCTTAATTTATTGTGGTAACGGTGCCAGAAGACGCAGATTATTTTATGAACAACTCTGTTTTACATTTTTATGCTGTTAAATTCTTGTTGCTTCTGCTGTCAACTGTAGAATAGTCACTTAAGCATTAATATGAAATGGCCATTAAGGAACTAATGGGAACATTACACAGTGATAGTTAATAAAGAAATATTTTGGGTATCTAAGAGACCAAAGGTGGGAGTTAAGTAACGCTGTGGTATTATTACATGATTAAAGGCAGTTTCTTAGTTTCATTGCTCTACAGGGTGAAGTATATCATCTTAATTTTCATCTCCCATTACAAAGACTCTACAGAATGTCTGAAGTTCTATTTGATTGCCTCAGATTCCAATAAAAATACATTTCTTCTAAGACAATCAGTCTAATGAGACTAAACACTAGGACAGCTTCCACTTCTGTACTTTTACAGCCAACAAACTATATGTACTGCTTGCTTTCGAGAAGCTCAGCTTGGGTGTTCTAACAAATTCTGGATGAAAGTAATTGCAATGGATTATTTAAGTCTTACATACAACACGTCTAGCCTGCATTGTGAAACTAAGCAAGTGTAAGTGTGAGCTGAAAATCGAGCAAAATATCCTTGCAAAAAAATGATGTAGTGATGCTATACTAAAAAGGTTGGAAAGCTTTTTACTTAGGGCTGTTGAAACCCCATTGGACAAAACAGCATAAATTACAACTCAGCAAACGGTCTTCAAGACAGAGTGGATAATCTTACATATGCTTTGTCATCTAAATTTCCTGACTGCAGATAGGGTCGCTGTGTATAATTAATGCATGGTGAAAAGCTCTATAATCAGTGGAAAAGTTCTTACCAATTCAAAAACCTTTGGATCAAACTCTTAAGAAACTGCTCTTTTCCTTTTTAGGACATAATTCATGAATATATTCTGAATCGTAACAGAAGAAAAATCGAGATAGAAGAAAAAGAATCATAATAGAACAAAAGCAAATTTAAGGTCCCTCACCTGGGGAGGAAAAACCCCATGCACTTGTACAGGCTGGGGGCTGACCTACTGGAAAGCAACTCTACTGAGAAGGACCTGGGAGTGCTGGTGGACAGCAAGTGAATCATTAGCCAGCAATGTGCCCTTGTGGCCAAGGAGGCCAACGGTATCCTGGGATGGATTAAAAGGAGTGTGGCCAGCAGGTCGAGGGAGGTTATCCTCCCCCTCTCCTCTGCCCTGGTGAGGCCACATCAGGAGTACTGTGTCCAGTTTTGGGTCCCCCAGTCTGAGACAGACAGACAACTACTGGAGAGAGTCCAGCGGAGAGCTACCAAGATGATCAGGGGTCTGGAGCATCCCTCTTATAAGGAAAGGCTGAGAGACTTGGTTTTGTTCAGCCTGGACAAGAGAAGACTGAGGGGGGACCTTGACAATGCTTATAAATAGCTAAAGGGTGGGTGTCAGGATGATGGGACTAGGCTCTTTTCAATCGTGCCCAGTGACAGGACAAGGGGCAACGGGCACAAGTTGGAACATGGGAAGTTCCACCTGAATATGAGGAAAAACTTCTTTCCTGTGAGGGTGCCAGAGCAGTGGCACAGGCTGCCCAGGGAGGCTGTGGAGTCTCCTTCCCTGGAGACATTAAAAACCTGCCTGGACGCGTTCCTGTGCCCCCTGCTCTGGGTGTCCCTGCTCAAGCAGGGGGGTTGGACAAGATGATCTCCAGAGGTCCCTTCCAACCCCTGCCATTCTGTGATTCTGTGAAATGTAAGTTACCTTGAGATAGCAGCAGCTACCTTATTTGGAAAAGATGGTAGAAACACAAAAGAGGGGATTCACTATAAAAAGGAGGCTTTAAAATCCAATCTTTTCAGCTGTTAATAATGCGTACATTTAGTTTTTAATGAACTAATTTCTTCTGTGCCCCCCAAATAGAAAATCTCAACTGGTTTGTATTCTTGTAGCATTAAAGTCCAGATTTCAATTAGAATCACTTTAAAGAATATTTATAGACTGGGGATTTCACATGAAAAATTATAGGTAGAAGTATGCCTGAACTAATCTAGAAACCGTTATTTAAACTCTTTAAGAGGATAATGATCTAATAAAGTATGCTTTGTTTATTACTTGCCTTGATGCATTGTTAAAACAACTCATAACTGAATAGAAGAGATCAACCATTTCAAAAGTGAACTTACTTCCTCAGGTGCCTTGTGAGACTTAAATGATAAATATACAACAGGGGAACTGACATTTTTCTTGGTTTTGTGCTATGATCTTTTTCATTCGTTGAAAGTTCTTAAACAAGAATTTCTTCAGTGTCAGAATTGGCTCCAATTGAAAAATACTAAAGTATCTCACACAGTTTCCAATTTTAGCAGCCTTTTGTTGTTAAATCTCTTTAAAAAAATCTTCAAAAGCAGATGAGTTGAAAAAGAACAAGTAATGTGTGATGATGCAAAAATGCTAATAATGAAAGTACCTCCCTGTCTTACTGAAAAATGCCTGAAAATGCCTCTCACTTACTACTCCCTGAGAGAAAACTGAACTTTTGGTTGCTTATGCTGATATTCAGGCAGGCTTACATAGACATTTTTCAGTGAAACTGCAAAAGCATTAAAAAAAAGAAATGCGGAGGTAAACCAGCCTTTCTGAATTTAAGAACACAGACTTCATTCTCAAGTTTGTGTCTTCCACAGATGATTACTTTCTTATCAGTGAACTTCCCACCTTACGGTGAAGCTCCATCTTTCCCCAGTTGCACAAAGTCACAACCCTGGCCTTCAATCTGCCAGCTTTTCAGAGTTAGTGTAAAAAATAATAGGAGCTGCATCAGAAACAGTCAAACAGAGACTTTTGGACATAGGGCTTGGGGCTCATGTCACCTAGGTTCAACCCACTAAAAATTTGAATATACAGTCTAAGGAAGTTATTCAGACTTCCTGTAGCATCAACAGAGGGAAATCAGCACCTCCAAAGGCAAGTTAGCCAGGTGTCTCATGTAGAAAAATCACTGGTGGAAGTGCTCAACTCATTAGAAATACAGCTGACATGACTAAATCAAACTAAATACTTGTTATATGGCTAAAGACAGGGTGTATGAAGCCCCATCTCTCTGAAATTCCTGTAGTATTGACTATTGCCTTTCTGCTGTGCTAAAGGTTGCTCCTACCCTTCACCTCCCACTCTCCTCACCCTCACATATGGTTTCTTCTTCTTGTTCTCTCTTGTCTTATTCAGCCCATCACCTTTCCTAAAATGCTCTCTCCCTTCCCTTTTCTCTCCATCTAACTTTATAACTAACCTTCCTTCTCCCTCTTTTCACACTTTCCCACACTTCTAAAAAGAACGGTTGTGAAACTAGCACGCCGTTTGTTGCCATCACACTGCACACGCCTCCCTCTCTACCCCTCAAACCCACACGTACTATCTACCTAAGCTAAACAGACTGTACATCTTTGAGGCAGGGACTGTCTACTGCCTGAACTGCACCGGCTCAATCATAGCGTCACCTCAAGTCTTTAGACTCTGGAGATATTCTTGTTTTAATAATGTGTACAATGTATTACAATATACATGATCATAAATGACAGAGAAGTATAAAATGTTCATTAATAAAAATGCAAAACAGTGAAAATCATTGCACTGTTGCTCTCACCGTTCTCCCAGTACTTAGACCAAGCTGACAAAGGGTTCTGACTGCCCTAGGAGACTCGTGCTCACTGTCGGCTGAGGCTAGAGATAGCATTCACATTTATTGTTTCAAACAAAGGCTGTTTTCTGTGAGGGAATGCCATCTCGGCACATTGCAATGCCGCCTAGAGATCCCCAAGCGGCCTCTGAAAGAACAATAACTGTCAACTAGTAAATTAGTCTACAAGAGCCCTGCACTAATATAACTGCGCTGCAAGTACTTGAGTTAGCTTTTTACCTAGACATGTTTTGTGTTGTGCTACGTAGACATCTGTATTCAGTCTCGGGTATTTGAATACATTTTATGTGGAATATCTGGACAAACTCTGTGTGAATCAGACTAAAGATTTACAAATCAGACACAGCAAATCTGTGTTCCTCAGATAGTACAGCTGATTGCACTTTATATATAGTGCCATATAATGGAGAGGTTTCAAAATGTACGAGCTTTAGTTCTCTCTAGGTTTAACCACCCCCAAAATAATATATATGATGCTCGTGATAAATGGTCAGCTCATGAAGCTAGACATTTCTGTTGCTTTTAATCTAATTGTTAATAGTAATAAAATATTAATAGCTATTAGCTTCTAAAGGGAAAAAATAAGTGCTCTAATCGAGATGGGATGGGATAAAGCGTTTTATTCTGTTACACAGGTATCAAACCGTAATGATAGTGCCACTAGCAGATAGTCTCCTCTGCTGTACCTTGATGTCTCTAAGAAGGCCTCCATCACTTTCCTATGTGACTGTTCTTCCCTCAGCCATCTAAGCTGCTGTAACATACACCTGTCCCTCACTATTGTTCCAAAGGAGTCCCTGCTCCTTCAACATTACAAAGCTCTGCCTTTTCCTCCACCTTTTTTAATTGTTTTAACCACTCTTGCCTCTTGTCTGAGATGCCTCCACGCTTAAAGTAGAAGCAGCAGTAGGTTAGAGAGCAGCCTCTGGAGCTGCTGGTGGGCCTATGTCCTATGTGAAGGCTGAAGGCTCCTGGTGTGGATGAACACCTTGTACAATGGTACAGAGAGAGCAGAGAGTAGGAGTATGTTCAGGCCCAGCCTGTGTATGAAAGAGTGAGGTGCTCACCTTGCCCCAGAGCTGCACTAGCACAGCCAGCACTCAGAGAGGGCAATGCCAAGCAGCAAAGACTCGCAAGAGCATCAGAGCTTTACCGCACATCAAGCACAAATTGATTATCAGCTGAGAATCCTTCTTGGTTTTTGTCACCTTGAGTGCATTTACCTGTAAACTTAGGACGAGTCTCCTCAGTACACCAGTCCCTGTGCAGAGACCTCCTGCCTACCGCACACGCGAGCTAATGCAGCCACATGCCTGTGGAGGGGCTAGCCTGGGACGCGGCATCACTGCGGCACTGGGTGGAGCTCATCAGCTTGGCCTTGGGACCCGCTGACATGGCTGCAGTGTCTCCATTTTAAGAGGCAGGACAATTTCTGATAAGTTGGATATAGCTGCACCATGCTGCCCTGGACGGTACAGAAGTCAGAAGTCTCTAAGGCTGTTTTGTGAATTTAGTGGTTATATTATTTATTCCAGTTCGGGGTTTTCTCGGTGATATTATTTATTTACTATTTGTGGTTAACAATGTTAACTTTTTGAGAAAAAACGTTACAGTTATCTTTTTTAACTCCATTGTCTCCTGCATTTTAAAATTATGAGGAAGTTCATTATTACTCAGAATTACAAATATATTTCCTAAGAGCTCTTTTGTGAAATCTTAATCAAGAAAAATGTAGTCAGAAGAAGTATTTAAATATTTTTTTCTCCAATTTTTAAAACATCCTTTGCTCCTATTTTGATGGTATCTTTTCTCCTCCCCCAATTCTAGGTTATGCCCAACATTTATTCAGTTATGTGCAAACCTGGTTAATAAACAGATAAGCACATGACAGTTCCCGTACTGTCCTATTGACATAAGCATTCTACCACTGTGCAAAATAGATGAGATACATAAAAATCTTCTGATTTTTGCGGCTTGACTTGATTTTGATGTCTGCTGTATAATTCTTAAATACTTAACACTTCAGAAAACTTCAGATAATTTAAGGCTAAATTAATCTTTACTCACAGAAAATGGGAACAAGATTTAGGTAAGATGTTTTGTCATTTCTTGATATCTTTTGGTTAAAATTCCTCTTTTTTTTTTTTTTATTTTGAGAAAAAATACAGATGTACTCCTAGTCATTTGACCTACAACAGAGCAGTTCCAGGCTTTCCTAACCATTCAATGGAACCACTTGTTCTGCTTTGCAAAGCCTTGACATGCAACTTTTTGGACTATTTTTCATCTCTTTCTGGTTTTCTTTCTTTCCAGAGCAATTTCAGCTGCAGAAGCCTGCAGAATGCTACCCAACATAGGCATATATGCCCTGATTGTGAAATCAAGTGCAGGCAGACCTGTTATGCATCTTCAGGAAGCTCTGGCGGATGCGGTCCGACTGCAGGTTCGCTCAGTCTAGGCAGAGATGTCCCAGTGCAGGGTCAGGGCTTAAGGCTCTCATTTCTTTCCAGGCTCTTCTGTGGTATTTGAAAAGCCCAGAATTAAAGTGACTACCTTGGTTTGCATTCTACTGAAGAGAAATCAAGTCTTCTTTTCTTCTTCTGAGTGTACAGTAGTAACAAGGTATCTTCATTTTTCTGTCCACCCTCTGAAATCAGCCCTGATGATGCAATTCCTCAGATCAGAATGATTTTCACTTTGCTAAATTGATTGCTATATAACCACTAATTTGATGCAAGCTGGTATGAATCATGGCTACAAAGGGTTTCATATCAAGCAAGTTAAAAGAACATGATGTTTATCATAGTGATTATAATAACAATTGGAAAATTTAAAGCAGGCACTCCAAACACTTAAATGAGGGGAAAATTACTTGGTTGGACTTTTTGAGATGGTGCGTAATTGATTCTGCAACTGGTCAGGTGAATCAGGTTTATGGAACATCACCAGAACGACCCGTATCTTTCCAGATTATACTGTCGGTCTTTTTCGCAGAAAGGCCCACAGTATGTTGGAGCCCAGAATGGCATTTCTGTGTTACAGCCTTGGGAACCAGCCTCTTGTGAAAGGCTTCATCCAGTACTTCCGAGGATCTGGTCAAATCACACCTGCCTTTTCCATATCATTCTGTACTTGCTTAGAGTCTATCCTTGTGAAAAATACCTTCAGCTGTTCTAGAAACTAATAATTAAGTTTTAATATACTATTTGAATTTGTGTTTCTGCTACTGAAGAAAGTTGCTGATGTGTGTAATTTGCAGGTCCAACATTTATATTACTGCTTTTTTTCCTTCATGTAAAATGAAAGAAAAGAAAACAAAACATTTTCCCTCTCACAGTTCTCTGTCGTCCTCATTTTTACGAAATTTGTTGCTTTTCATTGTGTTGACAGTCACTGCTACTTTGTGCCTTTCTCATGATTCTTACTTGGCAGATTTTGCACTGAAATTATGATGAGTGTCCAAATTTTCAAAGCTACCAAGAGTTTTCTGATCCCATTGAAGGTGTAGGTGACGAATACCTTTGGAAATTAGGCCCTGAGTGTTTTAATAGAGTCATTATCCCCGTATGTTGTCACAACAACTAGACCCTTTCAGTGATTCAGATCCAAATGGAAAATCACATCCCAAATTACAATTAATGTGGGTACATGCAATTATCATCACAGAAGGCACTTCAGTTTCCATGCTCATTTAGTCATGTTTTTCTCAGCTGAGCCTGCCAACAAGGGTACTAATTAATGTTTTTTCTAATGTGGGCACCTGCCCATTAGGAGCTACCAATTCTTTGTATATAGAGAAAGCTGTCAGATGGTAATTACCTTTTGTTTTCTGCTACTCAGGTCTCCAAAGGAGAAGTTTTTCTCACATTATCAGACAGGCATGAGACCCCCTAGCACCTTTGGATCACTTTTAATTTTCTGCTTAGGAGGGTTCCTTTGGTTGGGTTTTTTTGAGTTTGGGGTTTTTTGTTTGTTTGTTTATGGGCTTTATTTGACCTTATCCACAAGGTCACATCATTTCCAAAAATCACTTCTTTTGTGATTTTAGGGGAATTTTAGATTCAAGGAGAAAGAAATTATTACCTTATTACTAAACGGGTCCAGAAAATTACATTGACATACCCAAACACATCATTAACAGTAGTCAAGAACTACTGGATTTATCACATCACAGCTCCACTTCCAGGAAATGTGTACAGAATACTTAACCCTAGCACTTTATCTTATAATTCCTTATTTGAAAAGAGAAACACCTCACTACAACTCTTCAGTGAATAAAATCTCTCTTACTACTTTGAGACCCCTGGGCTGTATTCTTCAGCATAACTTTTATGATTTTAAATCCTTTCTTTATTCTGTCTAGCACAATTCAGTACATTCTTTATTACAGAAGTTACATGCAGTATCTCTGTTAGTGAAAGTCATGATAGCAATCTGAGCTAGATTAGAGAAATTGAAAAGATCCACAAACCATTTACCCACTCCTTGCCCTGTCTCACCTCTGGCCTCTTTCTTGGTAGATGCACAGCCAATATGGCTCTGTCCATGTTTTGGTTGTATATTTTGTTGAAATATATAATGATTTAACCCTGATTTCCGCGGTATTTTCTGAATCTGAAGGTCTCTGATCTACAGAATATGTTGTATTTGAAATACATGGCTTTTCCCTCGCTACCCCTTTCCCTCTTGCTGCTGCTGCTGCTTTTAGTGAGTTAAAATCTTGAACTCCTTCTTCAGGGCCTGTTCTACCAACCATAGCCATACTGAGTGGTGCTTTACTGCTCAAGAGATTAGCAGGGATGCTTTCTGTGGGAAGAAACACCAGAATTTGGCTTTCTGTATTTAGTCCTAAGGAAATCACCTGCCTTCAGCAGAGCCAGCTCATACTGCATAAGTAGGGGAGAGGGGGACAACAGAGGGATAATGCCAGACAGGGGAGAGGAAATATCGTATAGGGGTAGAAATGACTGAAGGAGCTCAAAGGCATGGAAAGGCAGGAGAAACCCACATGAGTTATTCAAAGAGGGGAGGGTTGCACAGTAGAGCAGAGCTCCCATTTGGAGATTGGAGGCAGAACAGCTGTGTCAGCATGGCAGGATCTCCTAGAGGAGCCAGTCAGTCTGCTAAGAAGCAGAGTTTATTAGCTTGGACATAGTGCTGTGCTAACACAGCTGTTCTGTGTTCAGGTCTTGAACAACTATTCATGTAAGATGTGCTGTGTGAGGGGTATCAGCCAATTCAGATCTACCTCGGGAGACTGGACACTGATGGGTTAGTGCATGACGTTTGAGGAAAGGTGAAGGAATGAGCTTTTGGAGTTTAGCTTTAGACCTTGAAGGTCCAAGAAGCTTCCACTTGTTTTACAGAAGATTATGAAAACAGCTTAATAGGGAGGAGAGCTGAATAAAATCACTCCAGAAATGAGACAATGTTCAGTTTCAAATAGATTATGTGGACATGTGCATCCAGGTCAATTTTTTTTTCCTTTTTTTTTTCCCCCAGCCAGAACAATGGCAGTTCAACAGATGAATCACTAGTCTTTTCTGGCAGTACCAAAGGAAAACTTAAATTGGTGACTTCTTTGCACTTTAATGGAAATGCTAGAGCAAATATTGGTATTTTATGTCACTGAAAAAAATGCCTAATTTCTTCTGTACAGAGACATTGATGTTAATACCTTTTTCTATGCCAACTCTCTGGTTTCTTTTTTTAATCCTGCCATCTTAAAATAAAATATATTTATAAATGACCCGAGGGCTATCATTCTTTTTCACTCTGATTTCCTACTGTTGTGACTACAGTGACTTTTTTTGTCCTCTTCTAACAACATTTCAACAGTTTTGAGATGAGTTTCAACCACATTTTTCAGAGCGGTTAGAGGTTTCAATCGCATTAATTTATTGGAAATTCTTTGAAAATTGGCAGCTGAGAAGGAGCCATTGATTGGACTGAACTTACTGCTAGGCAGCGGAGAATGCACGTGGGACAGTTCCACAGGAATTTGTGCCTTCTGCTGCTCAGAGAATTACCCACAGATGGTGTAGAACATACACCTTGAGGGCCTCAAATGGTAACAGTTCTGTGATTCATTAAGCTTAAGCAGCTTCCCTGAAAGCCTTGGTAAGCCACAACAGTCAACATGTTTAACCCTGGGGCACAATTTCAGCTCCAGAGTAATAGTTGTCTTTGGTGTATTTGGTTAAGTTACAAGTATCGAGGTATGGGATAAAAATTTTAATTGGGGAACGATTTATATTTAAATGTATTGCACAGAGCCTTGCTTGCACAAATTTCTGTTGCTGTGCAGCTCTTTGTATTTCTCATTTTGCTACAGCCCTCTGTCTTCCAAAAAGAGTATAAAGTTATCTCCTCCTTACTCTGGATGTCATAGGACTTGGAGAATAACTTTCTGTGTAATTCTCCTGACTAGAACGATTGTCTTTTTTTTTTTTCTTTAATGGATGCCTCTTAGATTTTTACATCACCCATGAAAAATGAGTTTGATCTTTCATTTTATCCATACCAAAGCAAAGTTGTTCAGTAGGAGTACCAGATTAATGTAAAATATGCATTATTTAATCCCTTTTACAAATTAATTTAACACTGTTTTCTTCCTTCTTCTGCAATAGTGTAAGTTCCTTTGTTCCGGTACTTTCTGAGATGACCTCCTGCTGACTGTACAAAGTACACTTAGTGCTGTAGTATTTTTGGCTAAGCTGAAAATTATTGGTGGTCTAGAATCCTTGACAAAGTCTATTCCTTTGCTTGCCAGCCTTCATCATGGATTAAGGTAGTAATACTGCAAAACCTCTCTAGTCAGGAAAGCAATTGCACACCTGTTTAAGCAGATGGTTAAATGCCACTGAAATTGTTTCGTAGTAGCATAATGGAGAAGGGCATGAGGACTTGTATTGATAGAATACAATTATGGATAGATGTTCCTGAAATGACAATCCTCCATGAAGTTATTAAAAGCAGGTGCAGATGGATGAATGAATGACTGAATAAATGAGGAGACGTGGGGAACAGGTACCTTAGTGGTTTTCTCCCACGGTGTGCCTATCAGTACAGAAAGACCAGACCACCTGATTCTGGATAAGAATTAAGTAAAGGGTGATTATTTTTTTACATCGCTGTTTGAACTTTTTCTGCTCATTGGGACAGCTCAAGACAGATTGTGAGATGGCAATCTTATGTGTGGTGTTTGAATATATAATAGGAACAGGATCCAGCAGCATGTGTATGCATGGTGCAGAACAAAATGTTCTGTAAACCTTGTCAGAAAAGTATATGTCCTTGCCAGAAATACATGCCCTTGAAAGACACAGAAAGCTGTTAACATGTGTACAGTCTATCAGGACTGGAATTGAAAGGGGGAGGTGGCACAGAGGAGATTTTGTGGCCTCTATTGCCATTTATCACTTTCTTCCAATGGACTGTAACCCATGAAGATACCCAATCTCCTTTTAGGAGTTCCCCACATTGAATTTCTGAGCTCCCTGCAGGGAATTCATTCATCTGCCTGCCAGTCCTTGTAAATTCTTTAACTCCTTCAGGGCTGCTCAGAAGGGTATTACTTTGGTTTAACTGTGCAGGCTGCACTGATCAGAAAAGGCACCTCCTATTACCTTCTATTTGTAGTCTCTTTTCACTGTTCTTTCACTCCCTGCCATCCTGGGAAGCACTGTGCCAAATTATAAAGAACATTGGTCTGTCCAGTGCACATAGGGTGACTGGTGGAAATTTCAGAAGCATCTAGACAGGTGCTGACACTGAGAAATGGGTGAGAGTAGATGTCCAGCGAGTTCTGGAAGTACTTTGTGGGACACATCTACTTATTCTGGCACCTATACAGCTTAAAAAACCTGGCCCTCTTTTTTTTTTTTTTTTTTTCCCCTGGAAAACAGTAAAGATATGTAGGTTAAACTACTCCAAATGATAATGTATAAGTAACATGCAAGTGTTGCATTGCTACTCTTGTTAGTACTACAAATACTAATTCTTCAAAAGGGGAGCTGTAATCTACGCTGCAAGTAACACCAAATGTGTACTGGCAATGTTGAAAATGGTTTTAAAATATATTTTTAGATGTTATTAGGATGTTGTTGCACTGTATGTGTTACTTTTTTTATTCTTTATTATTTATATGAAGATCTCTCTACTGCTATGAGAAAGCCTTCACATTTCAGTGGAAAATAGCTTCTGGAGTTGTAGTAAGAGCTATCATCTCTGTGACAACTTCATGTGTCCCAAGTGAAATGAGGTATGCTCTTATAGAACTATATTCTTGCTAGAGTGGATGTGTCTGACCCAGGATATCCTGTCACGACAGCTATGTCAACAAATTGTCACATCTCTAACCAGTGTGAAAATAGCCAATACAGATGATTATATAGTCTCAGCAAATGTTGTTTGCTGTTACTCTTTGGCGTGTATTACCAAAACGTATTCTGAATTCCTGTGTTTATCATTCCTTATTAATTGCCTAACCACCACGTTCTGTATTTTTCTTGCTTGTTGAAAAATCATTAGGTTAAAATGTTGATTTTTTTTTCAAGTTGGATATATTAAAATTTAATAGTAGCAAATGTCAGCAATACTTCCTACTAAGCAAAAATTTCAGAAATAAAATGGACTTTTTAAATATCCAGTTTATTTTTGCCCAGAAGTAATCTCTTTAGGCTCTGGGCCAGATATCTAAACTGGCTTGAATAGAAACCAATCTATACAGTTTTTCCATGAGTGCCCTAAGGCACTGGAAAAATGGGCTGATTTGGATTATGGACAAATCATTCAATTTGGATAAAATAAGGGCATTCCCTTTTCCAAGTCTTTGGTTTTTTATGAACCCTAGTCCAAAGACCATTGCACTGAGACCTGCCTTCTATCCCAAAAAACTTACTTCAGTCTTCTAACCAGGAAAAGGGAAAATAATGGTATGAAAGGTACTGTTTATTTTACTTTTTTGGATGCAGTCAGGAGCACAGTGCTGGAACTCATCTAGAGAAGTTTGTTTGATTTTGTTTTAAACAAATAGATTGCACAAGCATCCGAAGAGAATCTGAAAAACTACCTAATTGCAGTTTTCCCATCTTTGGTTTGGGGAGACCTCTTTTTAAACGAACCTATTTTATAAGAACTCTTGGTGCTTTATGAACATTTTTTGAAAAGTCTTGAAGAGAGGAGTTGCCATGTGTGCTGGTCTTGTCTGAGAGAGTTAATTTTCTTCACAGTGAAGAATTTCTCTGTGTCTTTCTGGGGAAACACTTTAAAAATGCAGGTCTCAATCTTTTTTGCTAGCATCTCTTCCTTTGTGGCTATGGTTCTCTTTTTACTTTCCCATGGAAGCTAAGCTCAGGAGAGAAGTTTGCATTGACCATGTTCAGCTTGAATGGATCTACCTAAACACAGAGGAGAGGTTTGCTTGTGGTATCTAAAACCACCATCTGCAGCACAGGTCTAGCATAAGGATTCTTGTTACATGCTTCTTCACAATGAGAGAGATATGTATGTATGTGTGTATATATATGAATGTGTTTGTCTACCGGTCGGTTGGTCTGTCTATCTATCTATCTATCTATCTATCTATCTATCTATCTATCTATCTATCTACCTATCATTTCTGTGATGTGAATGCCTACTTAATAATATAAAGACCCAAACTGCATTGTCACTTTGTGCAGAGCAATGGTATGATTGATTTATTAATTATTAGACAAGGCTGGATTGCCATTGGTGGTAGCAAAGTAATGGTAATGGTGGCATCATGTTTCAAAGTGCTTTATGTGCAGATTTTTTAAGCCTGTGACGGTAAATCACTTTGCCAAGTGAGATTATTATTTTCCTTTTGTCAACATTATAATGCATAACCTCAGAACACAAATTACTCCTTGCCTGCAAAGGGGAAAAAAACTCTTCTTTTTTGCTCTAGAGACTTCTGCTGTTTTTTCTTTTTAAAGATCTTTTACTCTCTATGACTTTTCTTGATTTTGCATCTTCCCCCCCCCATGTTTACTTCTCTTTTTCAAGAAAAAAGGGTTGATTATCAAAATTAGTTATCAATAGATCATTGATTAAAAATATATGTACAACAGTACCTAAGGAGTCAATCTGAATAAATTTAAGGCAATGCTATGAGTTAACCTGAAGGAGACACCCACAAAATCAACAACAATCTGAAATTAGTTGTTTCCTCTACCTAGAACCCATCCTTTAAAGATCAGCTGTTACTGATCATATATATTTTCCTGTCAGGGTCAGTTTAGTCTTCTGCATGTACTGCCTGTTTATAAGGCAGGTTTTGGATTCAGCCATACCATTCCTTAACCAACTGATAGATTAAAGAATAGGAAAAAAAGGATACAGATTGACTCCTGGTTATGTTTTTCCTTTTTTATTGGTCATTGGGAAGGCTGACATTTTTTTCCCAGCTTGCATAATGTGTGCTCTTGTGTGTTTGCTTGCATTTCTGTTTTCTGGCTGGAACTGAGGATATGCTTTTATTTTGATTAGAACTAGAGAACAGAGGATTACATCTGACTTGCCTGGCATGTGGACTTCCAGCATTTCAGATGTTTAAAATATTTGCCATTGCACCAGAGTCTACTAATTTAGCTTTCTTCTTCTAGTAGTCTGAAAAGGGTGTTAAAAGTTGGCAGAGTCCATGACTTTAAACTAACTTGGGTAATAACAGACCTGGCTTGATAAATTATTTTGACAAATTCTTGTTCTCTGCCTACTAATCCCCATTTTGTGGGAAAAGAACATGTATTTTACAGCTTAGAATTACTATAGTAATGGAAAGAAGATACATTTTTTTCCAGTCTGGATAGTTTCTCATGTGGCACTTTTCTTGCTGATTGCAGAATTAAGACCAGAATGAACTGTATTCTGTGCTTTTTGCTTATGGATGAGCAAGTCTTTTTTTTGTTTGTTTGTTTTTCTTGGGTGTTAACATATTACATTATGTTTCTTCTCTAAGTCTCATCTACTGACTCAGAATACAAGGGAGTAAACAGATGTTGCATGGGTAGGCTTTTATTTATTTATGTTTTGGGGTAGGGAAAAGGTGTGGCTGCTCCAAAGCCATGCATGTAGGAAGCCCCCCAGACAGTCTGAACTTACACTTTTAACGAGACATGAAAAAGTGAAGTAACACACCATAGAGAACTGGAAAGCAAAGGCTTGGTTCTCCATGTTCCTGTGTGGACTGCAAATAGTCTTTCAAACTAGGGTTTTTTTTTTTCCCTATGATATTGATGTGTCAACTTTTGTAGTCAGCTGTGTGCTGACTTTAGAGAGTGACCTCAGGAACAGGCATATGAAGACTGTGCTGTAGGTCAGCGCACAGTAGGAAACTGGAGACGATATTTGTTCACTAAGAACTAAGCTAATACACTATAAATGGCCAAAGGGTATAAAAGAAGCATTTGTGGAATCTGAGGACTAATCCATAATGCAATTACAGATGTTCTATTCTCTACAAACAGTTTAGCACCAAACTAGTCAGGACTCTTTGTTAAAATAAATTATAAAATAAGTGCCATTCCCTTATAGAGTCATTAGCTTTCAGTTCTTACAAATTAACAAGGGCTACCTGAACAGTGTGGTAGAATGATCAGTGTCATCAGTGAGAGCAGGACTACTGGGAATTTCAAAATCACTGTTGTCTTGCAGCTTGGTCTAGCCAGAGCTCTGAAAATTCAGGCTGCTGAGTTGAGATGGGTATGCCTGAGGGGATGTGGACAAATTCAGAGAATCACAGAATGGTTGAGGCTGGATGGCATCTCTGGAGGTTGTCTGGTCCAACTCCCTGCTCAAGCAGGACCACCTAGAGCTGGCTGCCCAGGACTGTGTCCAGATGGCTTTTAAATATCTCCAGGGAGGGAAGACTCAACAATCTCCATGGGCAACCTGTGCCAGTTCTGTTACCCTCACAGTAAAAAAAAAGTGTTTCCTGATGTTCAGACAAAGCATACTGTGTTTCAGATTGTGCCCCGTCACTGGCCAGCACTGAAAAGAACCTGGTTCTATCTTCTTTGGACCCTCTCTTCAGGTATTTATATACATTGGTAAGATGCCTCCCTGAGCCTTCTCTTCTCTAGGCTACACAGACCCAGCTCTCCCAGCCTTTCCTCATAGAAGTGATGCTCGAGTCCCTTAATCATCTTCGTGGCCCTTCATTGGACTCTCTCCAGTATATCCATGTCTCTCTTTACTGAGGAGCCTAGAACTGGACACTGTACTCCAGGTGTGGTCTCACCACGTCTGAGTAGAGGGAAATTCTTGCAGAGGTACCAATTTCTTCTATTTCGTCCACCCAGTGGCAGGAGCAGCAGCAAGCTTGTCTTACCACAGCTTTCCCCAAGGCCTCTCTCTACCAGCTTTGCCCATCTATACTTCTCAGATCAAGAGTAGCTTTGCTCAAGCTCTCCATTTGGAGTAATAACCTTTGACCGTGTGATGCTCCTGAGAAGCTCTGAGCCAGCTCTGGATGTGGCACAGCATAATGCAGCCAACTCTGATTGAAAGCAGACATTGGCTCATCATGTTTTTAATGAGGTCATATTTATACTCCACATTCTTAGAGCTGATCCAAAGCCTATTGAAATCAGTGGGAGGCTTTCACTTGGCTTCGATGGGCCCTTGATCAGGCCCTTAATTAGTTATACTTCCATTATTGCTCAGCAGGAGTCTGAAGGCACAACCTTGTAAATGCTTGTCTCTTTTTTCCTGGAGAACAGTCCTGTAATTGAAACATGATGTGACAAAGCTCCCTAAGGTACAGTAAAAAGGGATTTGTTTCCCCCCCCCTCCCCAAAGTTACACAGAAATCTATAGTTCCTTTTGTTTTTCTTTTGTTTGTTCCCTCTCATGGTAAGCACACTAATTACCTTCTCCTTAAGCCTTTTTACCTTCAGTTGCAGTAACATTACTGGAAAGGTCTGGTAACGAGAGAGACTTTAGGATCCAGGCTTAAGCAAAAAGAATTTAATATATAAAAGCATCTGAGTGATATAGGTTCTGTTATCCTACTTTGAAAAGTTACATTGAGACTTTATGAGCCTAAAATTTCTAGTGCAAGTCTGTGGGAGTTTGGAGTGCAACTCAGGCTAGAAAGTTCTAGCAGAATACAATCTGCATCACTGCAATCCCACACAACTCTGCAAAGCTAGGAGTAAGAATATGTTTGAAAGAGGTTTGGAAAAGCAGAGGAGAAGACATCCTAAACTGCACTGAAACAAATAAACATTAATAATTCCAGATATACACTTAGTAATATATGGGCTGATGGGATTATTTTTTCGTTTTGTTTTCCTTCTCATCTGTTGGACTCCCAGAGGATCAGATTGTGTTAGAATAGACTGGTCTCTGTGGGGAATTTACTGTGTGATATGCTTGGGCAAGCATTTGTATGAGGCTTGCTATCCTGCACTAATGCACTGTGTGAAGACACTCAGGACAACATTCACCTCGCCTCGCTTCAGCCACCTGCAAATTAAACTTCTACTTCTGAGGGTCATCCTGTCTGTCACTACAGGCTATCAGGAAGAAAAGGCACTGTTTTGTTCCCTCCTAAAGATGGCATGGGAATCGTCCTCTGGAGGTATCCACTGATTGCTTAGAGAGGTACCCAGGCAAGAGGCTGAACCTAGAGGTTTAACATCTCTGTAGGATAAGTCCTCCTCCCTTTCATTGGTGCAGTAAATATGTTCTCCATGAGCCCAAAGTACAGAGTCTTCTCAGTTCTGTTTGACATGGGCTTGTTCACACTGACGGTACAGTTCAGTATGGGAAAGTGTATTGCAGGCTGTCTGGGCGAAACATAAGGACAAAAGCAGAGATAACAAGATAACAGACACCTTTGTCAATAAAGTGTAAACCTGTCATCTCAATGCCTGGAAAACTCCCAGTCTATCTATGGCGTTATCAATACTGAAAGCTTCGGGTGCAATGACTAGGAGTACATTTCACCCAGAAGGAAAATCACCTCACACACCAAATACATATGCATCACGGTATTTGAGGCATAACCCGCGAAAGCAGAGAGAAAACCATCTGGCCCACCATTTACGGGCACTGCATTTTTACTGTCACTTTTAAAAAGTTACGTTAACACCCACCTCCAGGCTAAGTCTTTGCGTATGCAGCTCTGTTCTAAAAACATTCCCTTTCTCAGCTGGAGAACCTGCTCCTGCTTTCCCCATCTCTGTAGCTATTCTTTCATGTTGCTGGTGCAGAAAAAGGCACTGAAAACGGCTGCATAATATGTACGTGTATGTCTTTGGGGAAGATGAGGAGAGGAAGCTGCAGGATCCTTTGTAGGATGCAGAAGTGCTTTAAAAAGAATTTTCATGACCCTGTCTGAACATGAATGACCACTAGGTGAAATTAAAACCTAAAGTAAAACTTATACAAAAAGGTAGCTTCTGATAATTGTACACAATTTAGCTAACACGGATACTGAAGTATTTTTTATGTGCGACATATAATGCATTTTCAGAGCTCAGACATAATCTGGCACTTCATCTACCACCCTTCGTGTCAGTTACTTTCACTCTGTTTCCATATCATTTGCTTTCCATAAATAATACACTGCTCTTTTCTTGCTGACAAAGGACAGTAGTTCTTAAGAAAGGACTTTCTTGTTCTCCTTATTTGATAACATCACTGAGGAATCCTAGATAGAAATAAATAACTTTTCCTATTGTGTTAAGCTTTAACAATTTGCAGGCAATTCTACTGCAATAAATTCTACTATGTGAAATTGTTGTACCTGCAAAATAGACATCTACCTGCACTGTTAGCTTGTAAGTTGCAGTTTGAGCTGTGCTAATTGCTTCTTATTACAGTGTATGAGCAGGCATGGGAGACTCAAGGACAGAAAACAGGCTGGAAGTGTTTCCCCCAACCCATGCTAAATTTTCCACGATGTCAATGGACTTCAAAAAATTGCCCTGAACTTTGAGAGATATGGTTCTTTCCTCTCCAAATATGCAAAGTCAGGCGCTTGTTGTTGAATAAGATAAGAAGTCACAGAAGCTGAGCGCTAATAATTGGCAGAGCTAATCAGGTCATACTCTAACATCTGAGCAGAAAATGAAGAATCTTAATTGGAAACACATGCTGGGGCTTGGCATCTTCTACACTTCCATTATAATGCACGTTTGATGGCAGCAGCACACAAGGGTTCAACATTCTACAAGAACAAAACACAGTTTCTTTTTAAAAGCAGAAAAAAATTCTTAGTCATCAACTGGACTTATTAGATTTGCTTTAACCCAGTTAGATTTCTAAAAATTCAAAGATTTTACAATATTTGTGCCTCAGAGATGCATTGCTTGCTTTTTAATTGAGGAGGTAGGAGGATTATCTGTTTAGGAGAACATGATGAGGGCATTCCCTTTCCTCAAATTCACTCTAATTGCTCCAAGGAGTGAGAAATCAATCAGGGCAGGGAAATTCTGAATCTGGCAGTCTGGCGTGCTGGAGAGATCCTGTGAGACTTTGAGTCACTAAGGTTATTTCTTCTGATTTAGCTCTGTATCTCACATCATTGCCCTTTCTTCTAGAGGCACACTGCTGATGGACTCATTCATCTTTATGAAGCATGCATGTTAGAAGTGTATCATGCCCAGCCACACATGGGCTAATTTCCTTTTGAAGAATGCTAGGTGGATGACCTGTTCTGCTGCCAGTATCTCAACTGCTATTTCTAGGACCTGCCTGTGCATCTTTGCATACCTCTGTGCTGTGCTATCACCTCTTAGCAACTGACTGTCACAAGAAAGGTGACTATTGCAAATTGATTTACAGTCAAGCTATTGAATTAGCTGTCCCTTTGAATTTATACACCCTAGTCCATGAATGTACAGACATAGCTCTGCATGCGCTCATGTACACAAGTGTGTGGGCACAAACACATATATTGTTAATTTGCATTTTAATTTTACTACACTTATTTTCCTTGTAATTCCTGCCAGTGATCTTAATGGACTCCTTTCTTCCCTCCTTGTTGATTCCTGAATTCTCTTCCATAGCAAATTAATAGAAAAGACAATATATGGAGAAAAATCTGAGGAAAGTCCTTTTCTCCAGACAACAATGTACATTTCTGCTGCATTTACTGATAATTGTGGTACCTCCAGTGTACTTGCAAGGGATGTTATTCTGACAGAACCAGTGGAGAATATAAGAGTGATTCACAGTGAAAATTGGTGAGGAAAATTTTCTATTTACAGTCAAACAAAGTCCTCCACAGACTTCTGACTACATAACCTTTAATATAGAAAAACAGTTTAAAACAGTTTCTTGTAGATTTGCAGTGTTGAAGCGAAGGCATAGAACTGCATATATAATGGAATTGGGAAGCTTTCATCATTTTCAGACCTGACAAAAATAGGGGATATTTAAATATTTCACCTTGGCTTATTATGAGTTGGCATTTCTCTGTACTTACTAATAACTGAATATATTGTGGCTTAAAAAGGCTTCAATGCAGCCTACCTGAAGGTGGATACAGTCAGCTAGGAAACACTGGAAGGAATGGGAGACTGTTACAAAGGGCATGTGCCTGGGTATGGACTAATAGGTCGTATAGGTTGGAAGAAGTGATAACACATTTTCCTTTTAAGCCTGTAGTTTATACTGAGCTTAAGCCAGTGTGTCCTGGAAGTTACTGCCATATATTGTCTTTATGGAATTATTTGACAATTTAATTCTAGTCCTGTAATTAATCACAGTTCAGTTAGTGCTGTAAGTATTTCTGATGCAGTGGAGGAAGGTACGTGTAATGAGAAGCAATGGAGGGAAGTTAAAGCCAGAAAAATAAAAAAAGAAAAAGACAGGTGCAAATGTTTAGTAATGTTTGTATAATAACCTGTGTGTGCAGTTGCCAGGTATGATGTGGATTCACCACTTCTTGAGTTCTCATGACAAGACCTGAACATAACCTGGAAAAATAGGCTTTTGCCAAAGACAAGCTACTAGGCTAGGGTTGTGTGGTGTGATCTGCTTTTTACAGGAGTAAGAGCAAATGAACTAATGGTAAACCTACTCTTAAAAACAACAGAAAAGGGTATCTGTGAGTCATGTGCTTCCCTTGGTTTATAGGCTCTGCCCCCCAAAAAGTAGAATTTCAGCTGAAGGCTCAACAGAATAAAGCACTGGCTGCTATTAATGCATGGGGTTTGACTGCACATATTCATGGGAAACCAGGGGCTTGTATCATCAGATGTCCTAGGGACCTCGGTCCTCTCTGCCAACAGTTTAGCATCTTTCTATAGATCCACATTCAACCCAGAAGGGACAAGAAGTCTAAATAAATTACTTAAGTTGCCTTTGAATCACCTTATTTTAATGAGTGTTCTAAAGTGTATAGCTGTAGGAATGTTTAACGCAATGGGCTTTCTCTTCATTAGATAGTAGTTCCTTCTGTGTCCCTGGCTGACATACTGTGTTGTTTTTTCAGCTAGTTTTTCACCTCTTTTGTTATTTAAAGATATGTTTTTACATTTGTACCCATTGAATTACAAATTCTTTCATTTGGCATTGAATTATCTATTGGAATGGTCTCCAGCTTCTGGGGGCTTGAAATAATGTACTTACTCATTTTAATTTTGGATTAAATTTAGATTCAAGTCACGTGAAATCGTGCAGTAATCTAAAAATATATCTGCAGGGTTTTGTCTATGTTTCCCAAAGAGACATAAACAGCTATATGATAAATCTAGTAGAATTTTTCTATATTTATTTAAAAAATATTCAATTTTGGTATTTATGTTCAGTAGCTAATCTCCATCCCACATATGTCCAGTGAAATTTGAAAAAGGTTTTGTTACAGCATATCCTCGTATCAGGACCATTTTACTTCAAGTTCATTCCATAAAGCACAATGCTGCCTGAAAACCTTAGGAGTAGTATAGGCAGATATTTCACAAATGATTCATAAAGCTACATTGAATGTATTCCCCAAACTATTTTTAAAAAACTCTTTTATCACACCATTCTCCCATTAAAATGTCTACTCCTTTAGAATGTAGAAGCTTCTCCCTGCTGGCAAGATCCAGCATACTGAACAAAGTCTAAAAGTCAGGAACTCCTTAATTCTAGCAGCAACTTGCTCTGTCCCTTGAGTAACAGGTCTCTAGCTCCTAGCAAAAGAACTGTGAAGAAATAATTTTTCTTATTGCTCCTATCAATGTTGGAATTAATGGTGCTCATTCTTCAAATGAGTTTTGCCAATGACTGCCATTTTTAGTATATCTAATGTCAGAAGTATTCAATGTTTTATGTAAAATTATGTACTTGTGTTAGACATCCAGGTGAAATGTATGACACAGTTTTGAAATAGGTTTATCCTGATTTACTGATGAAGCATGAATTCAAAAAGACACTAAGAAGTTAAAGTGCAAAGATAACCCTGGAAATGTCCTTCTTTCTGCGGTGGAAGTTAAATGGGTGTCATAGATGTCATGGATTTTACATCTGTTTTTCATCAAAGCATATGGTGTAATAAAGATACATGCTAGACCCTGTAAGGATTGGGGAACACCATCTTTGAACAGGGGGAGTGGAAGAGAAGACTGCCAAAACATGGATTACAAAGCAACAAAACCTTAGGCTCAAAGATTATTCAGAATGGTATTGTGTAAGTAAAGAAAGCAGCTCTGCTGCCCAGCTGCTCCAAAGATGCCAATGGTTGTTTTAATCTTGCCAGGGGGCTAGATGCCAGTGACAAAAATTAACATAGCGTAACATCTGTTTTTTGTGATTGCCACCCAAAAATGAGAAAGGAACATTCAGTTGCTTCAATATGCATGTCTGAAAAGGACATAGAATTTTTAGAATCCTCTTTATCAGAATATGCTTTTCTGCACTGATGCTTTTCTTCAGTCTGTCCTCCTATGCAGCCCACATGTTGTAAGGACTTCAAGACAATGGCATTTTAGGACTGGCATCAAGGCTCCTCCCCATTCATAGCTGCTCATGGAGTCCTGAGTCCAGCGTGACTCAGTTGGTGTTCTGGAGCCTCTCCTGGTAAAGGCCTCTTCGCACCTCCTTCTCCACCAAATGTCTCAGTGAGGCAGCCAAGCATGCTTAATCCTTTCTCAGCATCCGCTCAGAGGGCAGGATGCTCCTGGCAGACACAACCAGTCTGTTGTAATTTACAGGCAATGTGATAAAACAGCTGTCCTACATTTCTGAAGTGCTGAACACCTTGAAGAACATTTGGCTAAAAGCAACGTAAATCAACTTTGAAGCCATTTAAAGAGGAGGCTCTGTGATGGCAAAGCATATGAAAGAATGTGAAATGTCACCAGGCATGATCAAATCTAGCTGTTAGATGCTTGCTCTCAGGAGCAGGATGCACTGCTTACCTTGTGCCTAACTCCCTAGAGTAAGAGAGATCAGATGATTCAGGATGGAATATGCCTGATCCTGCATGCTTGGGAAGGTATATTGTTCTCTGGTTGTTTCCAGTCCTTTGTTTTTGTAACCAATTATTCTTGTTTTAGGGGAATAGCCTGTGTTGCTATTGAATTCTAATCTGGTCTTTCAGACCTTTTCTTCACTTTGTCAAGATCATTTTGAATGCTAATCTTATCCTCTAAAATACCTGCATACTTTATAAATGCATCAATGTATTGTAAGACAGAATTGGACACTCTACAGACTTAACTTGGCACATCCTTCCATACAGGCAGTGAACAACTGATAACTCTTCCCTGGCATGCTTTTGCAACTAGTTTTGTAACCATGACTAGGTAACTTCTTCTAGACCAAGTTTCACTGCTTCTTTATTAGTATACTGTGGCAGATGGTGTAATGTCTTAATAAAATCAAAATATATGACCTTCTCAACATTTTTCTTAGCCTGTGTTGATCTACTGTGGAATGAAATTAGATGGCTTCATGCAATGTGCTGTTGATAAAACCATTTTGGCAGATTTCAGCATATATTTTCTGGTACCTACATCAGTTTTTATTTTTTAAAAAGCTTAAGTTAAGGTGAGTGGTCCATAATTCACCAGTTTCTCTTCCTTTTTCTGCCAAACACCCTTCTTGTTTAAGACGGGAACCACACTTGCTCTTTCCAATGTGCTAGAATTTCCCTCATTCTCCATGAATTCTCAGGTAGCTTGGATGTACTCTCAGACAGACCTTTAATGTATTCTTCAAGTTTAATTGATTTGAAAACATCTAGGTTTATGCACTGTAGCCTGTACCTTCCCAGTTATAGAGTAAGATCTTCCCATTTGGTTTGAACAGTACTAGTCCCTTGCTAACCACAGGTCTTTCCAGTGAAAGCTGATGCAAAAAATGCATAAAATAATCTTTATCCTACTAAGTATCACCTGTAGCTTTCTTTCCTGTTAAGAAGTGGGCCAAGACTCTCCCAGTGCTTCCTCATACTACTAACCTGTGAGCAGATTAATTTCTTGCTATCACTGATGCCTTTTGCAAGCTGAATTTCTTTTTGTTTCATAGCTTCCAGAGTTAGCCCCTATCTCCTCCAGTGATTGTCTTCACTGCTATGACATAGCTTGTGTATGCATTCTTCTTGTAAGGTTAATGTGAAATTCACAGTTTAGCTCAGCTGATCTCTTACTACATTTCTTATACATCATCTGGATTCCTCTGTGTGTGTGTGCGCGCACGTGTGGGTGTGTGCCCTTTCTCTGAAGGACAGCCTTCCTTAACTGCTGTAGTTTTCTACAAAAATCCCTCAAATCCCTATGATCAACAGCTCCTGCAATGTGGGTGATTCTTCTAATTACCCACAAAAGAATTCACCTACTGATTCTTCTAGTTCAATGACTTGTTTTAAATCCCCAATATATCAGCACCTTCTTCCTTTCCTCTTCTATCATTACCTGGACACTTGTATCTAGTCCTTCCTAATACATAATATGGCTGGATAGGCACTGAACAAACCTACTTTATCAGTCACCTCTTCAAGCCTCTGTTGCACTGGTTAACTTGTTATCTTGATCATCTAGTAGGATGTCTGTGCTAATGCAAGAAAGACAAGAAATAAAAGGGAAATAATTCAACTTGTTCAATGGATTGACTCACTCATTTGCTTCATCCCTTTTATGACCTTTTCATGAATGGCCTTATGCGTGCCTTTCATTTTAGGTCCTTATCAAAGTCACTGGTGTTTACACATACATAGAATCATAGAACCATTTAGGTTAGAAAAGACCTTTAATATCAAGTCCAGCTGTTAACCTAATGCTGCCAAGTCCACCGCTAAACCATGTCCCTAAGTGCCACGTCTACACGTCTTTTGAATACCTCCAGGGATGTTGACTCAACCACTTCTCTCAGCAGCCTGTTCCAATATTTGACAACCCTTTTGGTGAAGAAATTTTTCCTGAAAGTTTCTGTCATCCTTCCCTTCAAATGCAGTTAAAATCCTCCTCCAGGAGGAAGTTTATAAGCAAAACTGGTCTTCCTTTGTCTTTGTCAGGAGGTGGCACTCCTCTTATCACTAGCTTATGGAACACCATTCTGCAGTCAAAGAAGCCACATTCCATCCCAGTTATACCATCTGAGCAGGGGGGGCTGAACCCTAGTTCTTATCCTTTCATGAGCTTGGCTCTTCACTGAAAGAACTGGCCAAGACCATGTTCCTGATGATGTTCCCTGTGTTTCCCTATGTCCTTTTCTCCAGCTCTCTGAGCTTTCTAATTAATTTTGATTTGTTAATTCAAGGTAGTATCAGTGGAGTAAGAAGTGTGGTTAGTGGTACAGGTAAGCCTGAGTAACTTTTCAGTTAGTCAGTTCAGACTCAGTTGCTTGGCAGTAACGCATCCTCTGGATTCTTGAGGAGTTCTTTCATAATAGATTTGGAATAGATTTTTTTTTCTGCCTACCAGGTCGATGTGTCTGTTCCTGATCTCAGCAGATGATTACTCAGGAGCTGGAAACTGTCTGTCTCCAAATATGGATGCAGCCAACTTTATTCCTCCTCTTCCTCCTATTCTGTTACTGGTACTGTGGCAAAATCTATACAATCATCTCTTATCTCTGTCTTTTGAGGTTTCCTTTGTTAAAATGTTTACGATCATTGTTTCATCTAATGGCCTGATCTCACAGCTTTCCTTCATGAGTCTCATGAAATTCTGTTAAGTGGCATGTCTGCTGCTGAATATCTTTTCCTTCTTGACCTTCATGGAAATGGAAATACAGCCCTTGCAAACGTTGGCTTGGGATGAAGCATTGATGTCATTTGTCACCATTCTTAGTGATGCAGGTTGACAAATAATTGAGAGACCCGCTACTTCTTGTGGAACTGCCTGCATTCATTACTCTCTGTTATGTATACTGTGATACTTGTTAACACCTTATATTTAAAACTCCATCCTGAAATTTTTATTTAATAGTTCTTGAAAGCTGGTGGGCTAGTGGCTTACCAACCTGTTGGCCTAGATTAATTCTGCTGCTTTGTCATAAGGGAGAAACTGAATCCTGTGGTGAATTAATGGTGGGACGTTTTGTTGTATGGAATTGCTAACTTGGTTTCTAAAAGCAGTGTTAAAAGTATAGCAGTGTTAACATAAGGGTGTGCCTGTATCTAAAGAAGTCCTGCCTCCTAATAGAAATAATTCTCCAGGGAGCAGCACCACACTGAACTTTTGGATCTGAAAGTAGCTCAGCCACAGTTCAGTCTCTGCACTGCATTTTGTGTCATGCTTTATATGCCCAAAATGGAGCTTAAGGCCTTATGCGCATCTTGAATAGTGGGATTTTAATAAGTAATCAGTATTGCTACTACGATATTTGACCTTTATTAAAGGTCAATATAACTAAAACCTTAGTTTTCTTTTAATCTCAGTTCAGGCACATCAGGAGAAATTCACAGAATCACAGAACGGCAGGGGTTGGAAGGGACCTCTGGAGATCACCTCGTCCAACCCCCCTGCTTGAGCAGGCACACCCAGAGCAGGGGGCACAGCACCGCATCCAGGTGGGTTTTGAATGTCTCCAGGGAAGGAGACTCCACAGCCTCCCTGGGCAGCCTGTTCCACTGCTCTGTCACCCTCACAGGAAAGAAGATTTTTCTCATGTTTAGCTGGAACTTCCCATGTGCCAACTTGTGCCCGTTGTCCCTTGTCCTGCCACTGCGCACTATTAAAAAGAGCCTGGCCCCATCCTCTTGACAACTACCCTTCAGATATTTATAGGTATTGGTAAGATCCCCCCCGTCTCTTCTCCAGGCCGAACAAACCTATGTCTTTCAGCCTTTCCTCATAAGGGAGATGCTCCAGTCCCCTGATCATCTTGGTAGCTCTCTGCTGGACTTGCTCAGGCAGTTCCACATCCTTCTCAGACTGGGGGACCCAAAACTGGACACAGTACTCCAGATGTGGCCTCACCAGGGCAGAGTAGAGGGGGAGGATAACCTCTTTTGACCTGCTGGCCACACTCCTTTTAATGCAGCCCAGGATACCCTTGGCCTTCTTGGCCACAAGGGCACAGTGCTGGCTCAGGGTCACCTTGTTGTCCACCAGCACTCCCAGGTCCTTCTCAACAGAGCTGATTTCCAGCAGGTCAGCCCCCAGCCTGTACTGGTGCATGGGGTTGTTCCTCCCCAGGTGCAGGAAGCTGCACTTGCCCTTGTTGAATTTCATGAGGTTCCCCTCGGCCCAGCTCTCCAGCCTGTCCAGGTCTCGCTGGATGGCAGCAAAGCCTTCTGGTGTATCAGCCACTCCTCCCAGCTTGGTGTCATCAGCAAACTTCCTGAGGTTACACTCTGTCCCATCATCCAGGTCATTGGACGTAATTCACACCCTTCCTGAAGGAAACACTAAAACTCCTTCACTGAAGTATAACAAGTTTACAAAGTTAATGTCTTCTCTTGGACTCTGCTCTTAAAACATAATTTTCTGCTCTCTCCATCCCACCACTCTCCTTGTACTCATTGTAATTTTACTATCTTTTATCAACAGCAGACCTGATTCTGCAGTCTATCATGATCTGTATGTGCAAATTTTGCACATACAAATGTTGCACCTTGGAGAATTAGTCCTACTGAGAGAGAGGACTTATTTTACCTCATGCTAATGCCGATATGCTGTTTTGGAAATCTGCTCTAGTGTTTCTGCATGCTGTTCACACTCTTGCAAAGTGGATGTCAGATTTTTCCATCCTGATTTTCACAGGTATATATGTGGCACTCTGGAGTTCAAGGCAGGGGAGATTCACGCTTATAGCACTTGAACACTATTACTTTGTAATTGGAACTGGTCAACTGAGAGTCTGTACCTTTCTCCAAACTGATAACTGGACGTGACTGTGCTGTGTTGAGCTTGGCTCTTAAGCTGGGTTTGAATCCAGCTTTTGCACATGGCTGGTTATATAATACTGCAGCAGCATGGAAAGACAAGAATTACTTGATGAGGAAAGTGACAGTGGAACGGAGCACTGAATTTCATTATAAAGGTGAACAACTTCAGTTTGTGACAGCTAAGAAAATGAAGTTTTTTAACAGACATTATTTGGATTAGAGGATCATTGTACCAGGCAAAATGTCCACCTCTCCACACACATAATAAAGTGCTTTAAGCCATGGATTTAATTCAGTGACCTGATAAAAAGCATGCATAATTGTGTACTTAGTACTAGATTCCTGAAGCTCCAGTTTGGTGTGAATAGTTGACCATTTGCAATAATTGACAATGGCATTCTTTCATCATTCAGAAATCCCCAAGTGGGTGTAGGTGTATGATCATAGGTAGCATGTGGAGACCATGCTGGAAGCTTGTGGAATCTGATGTTCCCCTTCCACAGCACTAGACTGAAGGCACTAAGAGCCAGCCAGTATAGTACAGAGCAGCTACATGGTCTATGTCAGCAAAGAACCCAACCGAGACTGGGAAAACACTCTACTTCACCTGTGAGTCAGCTCGCCATACGTGTGCCCACCCATGCTGGGGAACTAGTTCTGCAGGGATACAATTTCTGCCTGGTGTGGGATTGCTGTATTCAGCAAGCCTCTGAGTTTTTGTTCTCCGGTATATGATCCATTCCATAAAACAGCAGTGAGACTGCATGGCATGCAAATCAGGGGTTACTTTGGCCTGCATCTCTTTCCATCACATCTTCTTTTTATGGCACTGCAAATAACGTAGAGCAGTAAGGTGCCGCATGATGCATCTACTGTATGGATGCTAAGCCTGGAATGTTCTGTCTGTGGGAGTTGCTAGAGGCAGGAGAAGCTTCACTTTGAGATACTACTTAAAAGTTCAAAGTGCTAGTAATTAGGAGAAACCATTATTTGACTTTAAACTGAATGTGTGTCATCTGAATACTTAGAGTCTTTGATGACTGAGAGAAAACAAAGCCCTGCAACATTGCTCTCCCAGTCATTGTCCTGATGCTGCTGGTTTGTTTCCTAAACTGAAACTCTCCTTTGTCTTTTTTTAGTAAGGACTGTGTTCTTTGATCTTGTCCCATTGCCTGTAGAAGGGGTACAGGTTAATAAGGGCTATAACTGCTTTTTGTTTAGGAAATGGAGTACTCTCTCTGCCTGTGGTTAGTGCTCTGAAGTTTTTCTTAACACTTCTTAACACCTCACCCTTGCATGCTCTTGGGGACAAAACATGTAACATTCCAGTGGGGAAATGAAAACCATTTCAGTATAGGT
The DNA here is from genome assembly GCF_949628215.1 of Phalacrocorax aristotelis. NCBI lineage: Eukaryota > Metazoa > Chordata > Aves > Suliformes > Phalacrocoracidae > Phalacrocorax > Phalacrocorax aristotelis. Next base: position 100,681,781 of record NC_134276.1, on the reverse strand, counting down.
GAGGGCATGTACTAGAGGATGGAGCTTACTCCCTTCTAATCTGGGCAAATTAGACTTAGCCTACTCCTAACAACAGGATAATTGGTCCACTTTTCAATAGACCATTTTACCCATGAGCTTTCTTTTTAATATACATTGAGAAAAAGAGAACACCTTCAGGAGAGATGTGGGAAGTCCCTCCAAGTGTGGAAGGTACATAACCATAGTACATTTTCAGAGGCCCAGTGGGGATAAAAGGCTTTGTTCAGCAGCCTTGACGAACAGAATTAAGAAAAAATGCTTCTTTTTTTTTTCTCCTACAGATAGAAGGAGCAGTAGAAGGAGCAATGGGAAATGAAGGCGAGGGAAAGATCAGCCACATGAGGGGGAGTAAATAATTAGTATTTAGTTTATTTCAGTACCTGAAACAGCTGTGGTGGCCTAGGGTACAGTCTGGAGACACTTACATTCATGGAGCTAAGAAAGAAGCTGGAGAAACAGTTTGATAAAAAGTGAAGCAGAGCAGGGGTATATTTGTTTCAGAATTCCTTGTAATGCTCTCACTGTGCTTTTATTAGTGGACTGAAATGGCAGTAGTTTAATTCAAGTCACTACTGTAGCAGTGTAAGTCGGTCAGAGATTTGACTGTCTTAGAAAAAAACCCTGATTATGTGAGAGTTAATGCAGTTAATTCACGTTTTCAATTGTTATCCCACAAGGATATGTCTATGAGGAAAATATCACTATGCTAAAGTTCTTCCATGAAGATTGATATAGGTGAGAAAATTTAATTAAGGGTTTCAATTTATTCCCACTGAAATGCGTAGGAAAACTTTCATTCACTTCAAAGCAGCTCCTACCTTTTATGTATGACTAGTATCAAAAATACACAGTTGAAAATATCAGAAGAAAACAAGGTTGTGTTAAGGACTCAAAAGTAACTGAACCAAACCTCTTGTACTCCTATGTATAACTGTATATGCCCAGACACCTCTATGAACTTCAGTAGTGAGAGATACTCACACAACAAACATTTGCCAAGCAAATGATTAAACATTTTTAACATTTACCTTTGTTTTGCTGCAAATGGTTTAAAAGTTTCTCCAAATTATGTAGCTTCCTATTCCAGTGTACATGCATACAAAAAGAATATAGATGAAGTATTTGGTGAAGGTAAGAATTTTATAATGGTAAAAATGTATAAAGGAAAATTCCAAATCCACTTCTGGGCTGGGATGCTGTACACCTACTTTCTGCAGGAGAAAGATTTACAAATGAAAGGCAAACCTTCTAGAAATATGACACAAATTCGGAAATGATTGCCAAGTAATCACTTGATCATAGACTATTCACACAGAAAATCACGTTATACACTGAGAATCAGCCAAGTCAGCAGTAAGGGACAAGGATACTCAAAGTGGAAGGAATTACAAAATTTTAAAATGAGAATAATGAGCATGATAATACTAAAAATCAAAAATACATAAGGAGTTCCACGATGACTGTAAACAGGAAAATGACATAACTTCCTATTAAGAACGGCAGGAAGGTGGATTTAGGGAGCTACAGGCTGATTAGTCTTTCTTCAGTCCTTGGGAAAACTATGGAGGAAATTCTCAAAAAAGCTATTTCCAGACACATGAAAGACAAGAACATGAGCAGGAAGAGTCAGCTTGGATTTTTGCTTGGCAAATCAAGCTTGACCAATCTGACAGCCTTCTACAATGAGATGGTTGTGTCTGTGGATCAGGGGAGAGTAGCAAGTCTTTAACAAGACTTCCGACACCATCCCAAAACTTCTGCTAGCCAAACAAGGACAACTGGACTGGATGGGTAGACTATAAGGAGGGGTGGAAAATGGGCTGGGCCTTTGAACTTGAACGGTCTACAGTTTCCAGCCTAACAGTTCATGGAGTTCCTTGGGGCTTGATACCAGCTGGGGCCAGTGCTAATGCCTTCAGCAGTGACTTCAACAGCAGGACTGAAGGCATCTCAGCCAGCCTCCAGCTGACACCGAACTGGAAAGAGCAGCTGATGCACAGGAAGGGTGGGGATGTTACTCAGTGGGATCTAGACAAGCAAGAGGAATGGCCTCTTGAAGTTGAACAAAGACAAATGCAAAGTCCTGTACCTGGGGAAGAGCGTGCCATGATTCAATACATGCTGGGGACCAACTCACTGGGTAGCAACACCACAGGATAGGACCCATGGGTTCCACAGACAGTGATGAAGGCTGAGTGTATACTGGGATGCATTAATAACGAATTAGCAAGCAGGGTGGGGGAAGGGATTATTCCCTTTTGCTTGGCACTGGTGAGGTTTGACTAGAGACCTCCAGAGATCCCTTCTTACCTGTTTTTTCTATAATTCTGTGAAATGATTTCATAATTCTTATATTCAGTAATGTTCATTAGGTTGTGTTTTGAGTTCATTAGAGGTCCGTGATAGGGGTTAAGTTAGAGTAATAACTAGACATACAGCAAACAAGAATCTTTTCACATGGACCAAAGTCTGAAAGTTGGTAGGACATACAAGATAAGGTCCTTGACTATTGTCACAGAGGAAATATTCACAGGCAATATAAAGGTAAAGCATTTAATTTTCCAGTTACTTGTATAAACGTTTTTATTTGGGGGGAAGCTTTTTTAAAAAGTTGTTTTAACTTATAGTTCTAATAGTTCTAATTTTGACCTCTGTACTAATCATTAATAAATGTTTATCTAGCTGCATCAGAACTACACTGTTCTCCTCCTCTTTGCCTCCCACGTCAGTGTGTAGGATTAAGTAGAAGTGCTAATTCTAGGTTATTGAGTATGGCTTTGATGATTACAGTTATAACTGAAGAGTAAGGTTTGAGGTTTAGCTTTGGGTTTTGGGGTTGGGGGGGGTTTTGTTTTGTTTGTGGTGTGCTTTTTGTTGGTTTTATTTTTGGGATTATTTTTTTTCTTTTTTCTCATGGCACATCTTTACCAATTAAGCTCAACTTATTATGAAGCTAACCCACAAAATCCAGTCTTTATGTGACTATGCTGAACTGTGGAATATATGTTTTGGGTCCAGCCTCACCCAAGTTTAGGTTTCACTGAAATGAAAAGCTAGCCTGAAGCCAGAAACCTAATTCCTATAGAAAGTTAAAGTTGTTCTTCTGTGTGCTTTGCAAAAAGTGAAGCCTGAATTTTCTCCCTCTGCTGCTCATAAGGGGCATGCCTGAGGCCTTGTTTTCAAGAACAAAATGAAGATCTCTTGTCTTTTCAGTTGCCAGTGTTTGCACTCACCTTTCCCAATTGCACAGCCCAATTCCTTAGCCTGTCTTTGTCTTGAACCATATGGGGTTGCCCTGCATACACACTTGATAGTTAAAATGTCATGTGGCATTTAAATGGGCCTTGTATTCAAGAAAAGAATTCTTCATCAGGCTTGGTCTAATGTTTGCTTACTACTGAAAGGTCCTCTTTACACAGGATCTAGTCCTGCACAATCACAAGCCATGATAGCTGTTTCAGGAATAATGGAGTTTCTCCTCTCTCGGTTTTTCCTTCATCATAGTGGTCTGTATAAACAGCTGATCTAAGCTATTTTTGCTTTGCTTTTAAGCTGATGGAATGGTTAGACTTATTGCTATAAATTGATATGGGTCTGATCCTGCACTACTTGCTTATGGAAAACTTAATTAAGGGAAAGTACTAATTGCATAAATCTGACTTTATTCTGAATTTTTAAAAATAATTACGATATTTCATTAGTTGGTGTAAGGAGATATAACAGATGACATTTTTTATGCCTCCGACTTGACCACTTCAGCTGTGCTCACCCTGACCACTGTTGACTGACATTCCATCCAAGTTGCAAGAGCCATTGCTTTTAAAATAATCTGCTTTGAAATATATCTCCATATTTACTCCTAAATCCATGCTTCGGCCCTAAAGCAGGCTGATCTTTACTATAGGTCAAGCAGAAATATTCAGGCTCCAACTCCTGGTAAAAGTTTGGGTTGATACACTGCCATGTCTGTTGAAAATGCACTATATTTACTCCTGGGGAGCCACAAAACTCCCATATGAGTGCCGTGTGCTTGCACTATGGCAAAATGTGAGAAACTGCACCTTAAAATCATCATAAATGAAAGGGATTTGCAATACTTGTAGACATTTCTAGAATATATTAGCTGATTGCTTTCCCTCTATCTGCTGGTTGCACACTTAGAATTACGCAGAACAAATAGGAACAAAGTTTAGGCTGGATTATACACAGATTTCTGATGACAGTTTTAAGTAATGAAGTCATCCTGAGATGTGCTAAGGAAGCTGCATGTCAGACCTCTCTCCCCTGTATACTAGGCTGTTTAAAATAAATTTACATTTAAGGTCTCATACGATAACCCGCTGAAGTTAATGGAAAGACTTTAATGCTCTTTGACTAAAATGCATATACAAGATCACATATTTTCTGTGATTCTATTTCTGTAACAGCTTGGTAGGATTTACAATTCCTATACATTTCCAGCAAGGTTTCCTCCAGTTTCTTTTGTTATTATTATTTCCCCTCATGACAATATCATACACCTTTTCTCTTCAGCATCTCTAAGGGCCTACCTGAGTTTCCTACCAGCCAGCAGCTTAATTATCTTCTAAGATGTGAGTTGTGTGTCACTCCCCAAACCCACCAGTTTGGCTTCTGCATGCAGCTGTAATTAAAAACAAAACAATAAACAAACCATGAGTTCTATTCTTAGGAAATAGTCCAAGACAGAACTTCTTCCTAATTCTGTCTGTCTTCTTATTTTTAAAATTCTTTGACTTTATACAGTATTTCAGTTTAAATTCTGGTTGGAGATATATTGCCTTCGTATCTGCTGTCGTTACCTCTTACTTTATGAAAGAGCAAAGCTATTTCTTGCAGAAAACACTGCTGGAATGCAGTGTGACAACAATAGACATTTGCTGTTTATACACAGTGGGTACTATTTCTTTGCTGGATAGCAGTTTAGAATACCTTTGTAATTATTTTTTTATATATCCAGAAGGCAAAAGTCTTGGTAGCGTTAAGTCAGTGTATTAACTGCTTTAGCTCCTTGTGAAATGCATTTCTGAGCCCTGTGATCTGGTAAGAGATTGATTCCAATTAAAACCATAAATTTGCTAGTTGCAAGAGGTAGAGAGAAGGGGAATAGTGATCAGCAACATCCAGATGTTGCAAACAGGCCTACATCTGCAGTGAGCCATCCCAGAACTGTGGAATAGACTGTTCCAAATATGGCAGTCTTTATGATCCAGTTCTAGGGCTTTTTCCTTTCCCTTGTTTGTGTTTTTATTCCTTCTCTCTTGAGCCCTTCTCCTTCCCATCTTTTCCAAATTTTGACCTTCTTAAATTTTTACATAGCTTTGCAAACTCTGACTGGCAAGGAAGAACTCAGGCAGGCCCAGAATTTGGCACTGAGGTGCAACAGAAGTTTGTGGTCACCTCTTTACAGTTTCAGTCCAGTTGTAGAGAAAAAAGTAATGGCAATGAATGTCTGGAGAACAGTTACATGGGAACTGTGCTCTTACATACTGCATAACATTCACAAGTGCAAAGTCAACACTTGCCAACAACTACCACAAAATCAGGTTGTAAATATCCTACATACAATTACAGTCACCATCACTAGGCTATTGCAGATATTGTCGGAATATTTTCTCAGTAACTATGATCTTCTGTTTCCATGTTTATCTTTCTGATTTTAATGGTAACTTTGGTATATTTCTGGAAAGTAGATTGATGTTACTTTGTTTGTAACCCTGAAAGACTTCAGATGCACTTTATGCTTTAATGTAATTATGTTTAATAGATGGAATACAGCAGCTTCATAAAGATTGTTCATATCCCTGCTGGATACTTGGCTGGGATAAACATGTATCTAGTTTATTTAATATGATTAACCACCTGAAGTATTAGAATTCTTATACAGTAATTCACAACAGCCATGGATTGTAAGAGTACCAGAGACACACTGCATTTTTTGAGACAGCTCCAGTTTGATGTACACACTACACTGGGTAATGCTAATGGGCTGCGATCCAATAGCCTCCTTTCCCCTCGTCCTCTGTAAAAATGATGCTGGGTGAAGACTTGATAATCCCGTTTCCATTCAGTAAAGAATTAAATGAGGCATTTTATTTATTTCCCATCTAACTGATATGATTTCCTGCGTTGGTACCAGAGAAAGCCAGTGGCATACTGAGGAGAGTACAGCATTAGGGCTGTACCAAAGCTGGCAGTTTCCTTTACTTTCCTTCCCGCTCAACCTCCCTTCCTCTCTGTATTGGCACAAAGGCCATGGATCAGAGCCCACTGCAACTGACGACAACCTTGATATCCTTAAACAGCCACTGGTTTTAATTACTAAAAAAAGTTTCCTTCCATTTCCTTGCAGAACTCTGTTCTCCCTGCTTCTGCTGTTGGCTCCAGCTCTGATAGTCCAAAGCCACCTCTGAGAGCAGGAAGCACTGAGATACTTCATGCTGCAGCTGGAGAGAGTCAGAAACAATTGGGAAAAAAAATAAGCCCTAGTTCTACATAATATTGAGATTTTTGTATGCCAGCCAGGAAGACATTGATGTAGGACCATGCAAGTGAAGAAGTTTAGTGAGTACCACTCTGTATGGGAGCTCTGAAGACAGGGAATCATCACAGCTCCTGCAACTGTAGATTGCCACATCGATTTAATTACTTGAGATGCATCCTGTGAAACCTGAGGCACCGAAATGTGACATCTCTAGAGGCCTGTTGAGATCTTTGGTGGACTAAACTCTTTAGAGTGCCCTTTAGAGTTGCCCAGCTCTTTTCACTGATGCTATAGGGAGCCCAGGGAGCTATACTTCCAAAGCAGGCATTGCCTATTGAAGCTTTTGCTGTGAAAACCTGGACCCATGGAAATCAATGGGGAATTACCTCTCCATGTCCAGACAGCTTTTGGGCTGGAAGAAGAAGGTTCTTAATTACAATCATTTAGCATAAATGCTGCTTTTCAAGAATGGGAAATTGATCTGACAAGCTGATAGAAACTGCAGACTGTGTGTGTCAACAGGAGAGGGGGGGAGAAAAAGCAGGAAGGTAGGAAATATTATTTTCTCATTCTTCAAATTAATACTTTGAGGAATAATTTGGCAATTGCTCATTGTTGTAATGAACCCCTGCTCTTGATTATGATAAATACTAAATTGTATGATAATTTCTCCTTTGCTTTCACTGACAAAGTTGTCTGTATTGACAAGACACAGTGAGATTTTTTTTTTAATGGGAAGCAAAAAGCAGAGGATTTCCTGCAATGCTGCAAAGTGCTCTGAGCTGGTGAGCCTAATGCAGGGATGCTTGTGATAAAGCACTGCAGAACACAGTTGATTAGAACATTGAATTAACAATGCTCTCGTGCTCTCTCTCCCTCATCATCTTGTTCGTTCTTTCAGCCTTCTATTTCACCCTTTCAACCTGCACATTATTGTTTTCTTGTCCAGAAGTTTTTCTGAGAATTCAGCACAAATGCCAGCACTTGGCTCTCATCAGAAAACAAGCCCCAGTGTTCTGCTCTAGTGAGTCCCAACAAATCCTGCACATGGTGGCTTCTTCAGGTCAGGCTCCAACAGCCTATGTAGATTAAATAAATATGGAATAAATCATAACAGCTGTATAAACTTATGATCTTTAGTGTTTATTTGCCTATGAAATGCCGTCACTGCTATGACAGTAGCAATCAGACCTAGGACTTCTCTTTCTAAAGGCATGGTTGAACTTAAAGACCCACCACAGTCAGGTCAAAGGGTATGAAGTAAAATCAAAGTCAAGGGTAAGGCTGTGTCTGCAGGCCTGTGATGGGATGTAGGAGCATATCCAAGCTTGTGCTGAAGCTCTTCGCCCCATCCATACTGTCTCCAACCACTGCCTTTAGCCATTGGGCACATGAGGATCAGGTAGCACTGCCTCAAGACCAAATGGCAAAGATCATATTTACATTCATGCCAGCATCTTAAAGTCTCTGTGTTAGGATAAATCAGATACTTTCTCTGGTTGGGAGGCTTTTCTGAAGGCTCAGATGTTCACATACATGTCGAAATCTGAAGCTGAGCTCCCTCAGTATGAACCACTCACTTTGCACATGACAGAAAGGGTAGGTCATTGGCAGTCAGGATTAAGAGCAGGCTCTCTGGCTTAAATATTTGGATAAGCCTTCACTGTCTGCATTAACACACCCAGTGCTGTTAATGCAAACGCTTTAACAAACCTAAATCTCTGCGGAATTTTAATTTACTCCTGTGAATTTCAAGCTATAAGTGAAAATGTTAGAGTTTTCTGACTGCAAGGCTAGTTCTGCCCTTGGATATACTACATTATTTTCCTACCAAAGTGAGACAAGAAAGTACATGCTTCTAGGAAGTAAATAATATCAAACTGAAGAATGGTGCATACCGTGAATATACACTTCCAGCCATATACTTGCATTCATTTTGAAGTAAGCCAAGCCTGATAGAATGAGTTTTTTATTTTCTAATATGAAGGTGATATTTACTATCATAATTGGGCAATGTGTCTTCTGGGGGCTTTTCTGATCTTATTGTCAGTTAGACCTACAGAAATAGTATGACTCCTATTCTTGTGGATGCCTATACCAGGAATATCATGCTGCACCTCATACCCAGATACCACTAATGGCTGACCTGAAGTTGTAGCTGGCAAATAGAAGCAGGGAATCAATGGGCTTTCACCTTTTTTTTAAGCTATTTTTTAATTCCAAAACTCTATTGGCTAACACTCCAAAGCACTTCTCCAAAGGACTTCTATTAGAGGTCCTTCTCATTTATGTTAGAGCTCCTTCTGCAACCTCTGGCATGAATTGGGGCTTCTGCAATCAGGACTGTGCACAGTCCTTGCAGTCATGCAGATCTTCACTGATTTTACTGGGCATTGAGTAACCCTGAGGGTACATTTGCATGAACTGCTGGTAGAAATTGCATATCTTTTAAAAACTTTAAAATTTACTTTTTTTTTTTTTTTGTCCTCTATCTGAAGACAGAATGTTCTGCTGGCCATATGTAAAAGTTCGTGAATAGAGCGCATGTTACTAGCTAGCAAAAATCCATTTTAATGAGCCTTTAAAATATAAACAAGATGTTTTTCCTGTGTTGTCAAATTCCTTTGGCCCTGTGTGATATCCTACCAGGCAGGCCACGGGTGATGAGTTAAATGAGGGTGGTGCGCTGAGCCTCCTTATGGACATGATTCATATCTGCAGCACAGTGCCTTTGCAGCTGCCATACTAATGTATATGACTGAAAAATTCCATTCTCTGCACATGACTTTTGACCACAGAGGTTCTCCTCCTCCAGCCCCTGCATCACCAGGACTGCTGCCATTCACCTCCTCCAGTACACTGGGCTGGGGTAGCCTGGTGTAGGCTGTCCTTCTGACAGAGACTCCACAACACTGTCATGAGGCTCCTTCAGAAGGCTTCAAGCTTCCATGACAGCCAGTGTCCTCAGGCGTAATTAAAAATTGCAGCAGTGTATGAAAAAGTGAAGTTAGTAAACTTCTATTGTTTGATACTTTTATTCCAGCTATTCCTAACACACATATAATAAAAATGTATTTCTAATATCAATAGCATTTCAGTAAAGCATCCGATGCACAGTTTTGGGGGAGAAAACAAAAAATCTTCTAGGAAGTCACTATTAAGTAGGAAGGAGATTAAAACTCTTTTCTTGGGTTTATGGTTTAGAAAATTTAGCATTGATTGTTTAAGAAGCATCAGTCTCTTTCTGCATGATCAGTATTTAGAGGTTGATATTTAATATGCTAGGAATATTGTTGTATATGTCGTACATTCACATAAACGTAACGAACACATTAACCTAAGCCATATCTCTTCTTAAAACTGCCAGTGTTTAATTGTCCCAATTAAAAAGCAACATTCTGTAGCAAGCAGATGATGAAAACACTGAACAGAGCTCCCAAGCTTTTAACAACAATGAAAATAAAAAGAAAAAAATACAATAGGAATGTGTTCTCTACAATGCTTCAACCACTATTACTTAAGACACATTTTAATTTATTTGGGAGAATGCTAATATCAATTCTTTCACTTTTTGCTTTGGTAGAAGCATATAAACAACTCCTGAATAAAAATCTATTTGTACACGTGAAAATACCATGAGAAGATCATGGCAAATACAGTAGCCTTATACCAACAGTGTCCAGAGTTCCTGATACTTTACCGGTGAAAGAAAGAACAACATAAAGCTTATACCTGTGAAATATTTGACTAAATCCTTTGTTATGGATATTTTATGAAAATATAAATGAAATTCTATTTCTCTTGCATGGTTTGAAGGAGACAACTTGTCTTCCTTCCAAAATACCGTGTTTCAATAAAATGGTGTTTTCAAGGCTACAAATACATGCTTATGAAAAACAGGTAAGTTATTTCTGCAGTGAAATTATGTATCTTGGGAAGCTCATATTGAATGTGATGTAATGCACTGGCAGAAACTCCACAATGAATTCTGTCTTTTACTAAACTGATTAAGGTTGTGGTTATGGGATTTTCTGTTGATGTTGCTATAATTAATTTTTTTCTTATGTTGTTTATAAGGCAAAACCATTTTGTAATTATCTGATAAAATTATTCTGACACTGCAGGAGTATTGCCTTACATAACAAAATAAATAGCTTGAAGTATTATAAATGATCAGGTAACTGCCCCGAAGAGCTGTATTCTATTATGTCTCCTCATTTTCCCACAGGACAGTAATGAGTTCCCAAGCCCACAGTTACAGTTCAGCCCTTTATTTCCATACTCCCTATGAGACAGCTCTGAAAATGTGAGGCCCATCATTAAGAAAGTCAGGTCTCCATTTCCATAAAGGCTTAACTCAGTAGTTCACTTGGCTTCTCAAGAAGTGTAGTTAGGGCAAAATGTGGATCTACAGTTAAAAAGACTTTACTTCAACTTGTTATTCTCAGAGATGAATTTGCTTGGATTCTCTGCATAAGTACAAAACCTGACTATCTCCCATGCATGAATAAGACTCACCTATGTGATTGTCTCTGCTAGGCTAGGACTTATTTGAAACAGACAATTTATAACAAAGAAGGAACGCAGGCAAGGAAGGAACCCAGTAGCTGGTGTGATTTGACAGCTTGATTATAGGTAAAGCATAACCTCAAGAGGCTGGGGATTTGGATTCAAAACCAATAATTATACGTGTATCTATAGTTTACTGCCTATCAGGACTGAGGCAAGGTTAAATAAATCTTGTTTGCTTAATGAAAAAAGAACATCCTGACACAGTGAACAGCACAAAAGTGACTAATCCATCTCTATCTTCCCCAGTGAATATTATTCATTACTCTGTTTGCTTTTCTAGAATATTTTTTCTTAGTCTTAAACAATAATTGCATATGTAACTACTAGCATGAGATATGTATAGGAAAACTGAGTCAGTAATTTACAACCTATCAGTGCAATAAATAACTCTTGGCTTCTAATGAAATATCACCATCCTAAATGCTTTATTCACCCCACTTTGTATATTTCTTTAAACTGGTCACCAAATGTCTGAGGAGAACAGCTCTTAACCAGGAGGTGTTTCTTTGATTAGTTGATTGTGTCTTTCTGACTGGCACAAACTCCACCTGTGTAATTGTGCACCTCAGCAGTGGGATAGCTCCCTAAGCTAAGAGTGCAATTTCTTCAAGTGTAATTTCTCAACAAGCTTTCTTAAGGAAAACAAGTTGAGAACACGTATTTTTCACAGTTTCTGAAAGACTCATTTTATGGATGTCGTGCATGTGAACGGTCCTGCCAGGGAGCCAGGTAGCCATAACAAGTTACTGAGAACCACTGCCAAAGAGTCAGAAGAAACAACCTCGAGCAAGTTCGTTTAAAAGATGCCATTTGTTAACGCGTTTGCCCGCAGCTCCTGCGCGCATTTGGCTCAGGGAAGTTTAGTGGCCCGAGGTGAGGCTTCCGCTGGCTCCTGGCACCCGGCGGGGAGCGGCACTGTGCTCGGTGCTGGCTCTAGCAGAGTAAGGCAGCCGTTCCTGGCGTGGGGACACCGGCGGGGGGGTTCCCCCGGTCCTCCCGGCGCAGGGGCCCGATCCGAAGCCGCCGGCCGGCTCCCTGCCCGCCGTGGGGAGCCGCGCTCCCGCCGCGCTCCCGCCGCGCTCCCGCCGCGCTCCCGGGCGCTGACCGGGGCGCTGCTGCCGCCGCCGCTGTCCGCGGTGCTGAAGCGGGGCCCGTCCGGTCCCGCAGCCCCCGCAAAGCGCCCGGCGGCTGGCGGGGCGGGGCGCGGCCGGGGAGCGGGGCAGAGGGCGGCCGGGGGGCATGGCTGGCACTGTAATAAGCAGCCGTGAGGACCTCGCCCCGAAGCAGCGTCTGCTTCCCGCCGCGGCCGGAGAAGAAGCTCCGGGCACGGCGAGCCGGGTGCAGCTGGCTCCCCGCAACCGCGGCTCGCTGAGCTGTGTGGGTCGGGCCCCTTCCCCACCACGGTCCCCCAGCCCTTGCCGCTCCCTTTTTAACACGAGAGGAAAGTTTTGTCTGTGGCATTTTCCTCCCCACGTTTGGGACCAGACTTGGCCGGGAAGGGGCGGTGGCAGGGGCCGGGGGAGGGGAAGGGGGGAGTTATCTCCTACTTATTTATTTATTTAGCTTTTCCCTCCCTCAGGTCGCCATGGTGATACCGAGCTCGCTCTCCCTCCGATCAAGAGGAGACAGGCACCCCTTCGGGAGCATCCCCCATCCCCTCCGCTCCCGCTGCCCCTCTCCACCGGCGGAGGCTCCCCTGTCCCTGCCCGCCCAGCGGGGCCAGGGCCTCGCCGCCCTCCCCAACCTGGGTCGGTCTCCTTTCAGCCTGGCTCCGGTTGCCCTCAGCGCTGCCCCGGCTCCCCTCAGCCTCTCCCCGGCTGCCCTAAGCGCTGCCTGCATCAGCCCAGTACGACCCCAGTTCCCCGCAGCGCGGCCGCCCCCCGCTGCCCTCCCAGAGGAGGAGTGAGATGGGAGCAGCGAAAACAGCATCGCCCCCCACCCCCCACCCCCACCCCCCGCGCTTTGAAGTTCTTCCCGGTTTCGGCTCTGCCCCTGGAGCGCCGCTGGGGAGGGGGCGGCCAGGCGGGACGTCCCCGATCGCCCCTGCCCGCGGGTGCCCGCTGTCGAGCCCCGAGGGGAGGGGAGGCCGGCGCAGACCCGGCCCCGTCGCGGCGGCACTGCTCTGTGCGAGGGCGCGGGGCCGGGGCTCCCACGCGGGAGGCTCCCGCGACGGCAGCTGCAAACGGACATCCCCCCGCCCTCCCCCGGGGCCGGCCCGGCCCCCCGCCTTGTACCCCCATCCGCCGCGCACCCCCCCACCCCCCACGCCCCCGCTTGCCCAGCGGAAAGCGGCCGCGGCTGCTCGCCCCCCCGGTTACATAAGGAGCGCACCCCGCACCTCCCGGTGCTGCGGCGGTGGCTGCCCGGGGGCTTGAGGAAGGGCGTTTCTGGGGGGTGCGGGGGGGCGGGGGGGGGGGCTGGAGAAACGCGGCGGCAACGAGCCGTAAGGGCACAGGCACTAAACGCAAGCTCCGGAGCAGCACGTCCTCCCTTCGGGTAACCCTCCCCGCCTTACCTGGCGGCGGCACGCTGCTCTCACTCCATGCCGGCTCCCCGCGGGACGGGGCAGGGCGGCGCTGCCCGGCTCTGCACCGGCTCCGGCTCCGGCTCCGAGCCGGTGGGTGCGTGCGCGTCTGTGAGCGCCGCTCGCCGTCACACGGCCCCGAGGATGCTGTCGGGCGTCTCCATTCCCCACGCCGTTCGCCCACTTCCCGCGCCGCGCCGCTCCGCCACCGCGCAGACGGGCACGCCGGGGCAGCGGCAACGCGCCGGCTGCGGGGCTCCGCTCCGGGCCGCAGCGAGAGCGGAGGGGGGCGACCGACCGGACGGCCGCGGCGGCGCCGCGCGTGTCTGCGTGTGTGTGTGTGTGTGCGGGGAAAGGAGGGAGGCGGCGCGGAGCGCGGCGGGCGGGGGAGGCGCGGCCCCGCGGAGGCGGGCGGGCGGGGGAGGCGCGGCCCCGCGGAGGCAGCCGCGGGCGGGCCCAGGGGCTGCGGCCGGCGCCGGGGGGCTGCGCTAGCCCGGCCGGCGCGGCGGCGGCGGCGGCGGCGGCGGCGGGGGTTCGGAGCGCGGCTGGCGGCAGCGCCACCTGCGGGCAGCGCGGGGCGGCGGGGGCGGCGGCGGCGGCGCGCTCCTTCCGCGGGGGCGGCCTTGCCCGCTGCCTGCGCCGCCTCCCGGCCTCAGCGGGGCGGGCAGGCTGCTGCTGGGGGGGCCGGGCCCCGGAGCGGCGCGCGGCGGGGGTGTGACGGCGCGGAGGGGGGAGCAGCCCACGCCAGAGAGGTCCGTCGCCTCTCGTGGGGGCGGTGGGTGGCGCGGGAGGGGACGAGGCCCCGGCTCTCATCCCCCCGCGAGTGCGGACGCCGGCTCCGGCAGCCCCTCGCCCAGCCGTCTGCATCGGGACCGTCCCGCCTTCCTCAGGTGCGCCCGCGCCGGGGGGCTCCGAAGGAACCACAGGGGTATCCAGGTGACCGGCGGAGGCCCAAGTTTGTGTCCCGCGGGACTCCTCTGGTGCACAGTAAGGGCTGGTCTCGGACTGCGAGCAAGCCTCCACCTCCTTTAGGGCACTTCGCAGCGTCTTCACCCACCGTCCTCGCTGACTGAGTCTGGTGGAAAGTACTATCTTTGACAATACTTTCCCATTCTCAGGTTTGTTGAAATTGGCCACCAGACACCACGTTCCTGGGAAGGAAGGGCAGCTGCCAGACGAACAGGCAGGTGCACACGTTCAGACACTAACAGACACTTTACTTAAGCCTCCTTTTCTTAGAAAACCTAGCTGAAAAGCAGAACTAAGAAGACATTTGCCAGATGTCATCCTGATCATTTTTCTTGTAGGACGCATCCTTTCCAGACTGCTCCACCTTTTGTGTCTACATTTTGTTAAATTACCCATATTCCAAGCTAATGCACCTATTCAGTGGGAAGCAGAATGGGTCTGTGGCTCTTCAGGTAACACAAATAATAACAACAATCTGCACTTTCACTAGTCATATCAGTTTCTCTGGTTTGTTTTTTTTATTTTGTCTGTTTGTTTGGTTTGGTTTTCTTCTAAGATTAGCCGCAAGACCAGCTCTAGAGCTCATCTGTGCTGTGTGACCATGGATCACCAGTGACCTTATTTTTTTCTCCTTCTGAGACAAAAGTAGTATTTTAAACCAGCACTGCTTTAGCCTGTAAAATCTCCTTATTTGTATTTCCTTTCTCACCTCACCCTTCCTCTTCACACCTTCCTACATTTCCTAATGTACTTTCTGGGAATCTTTTTTTTTCTCTGTCTAATCTCATCTGAGTCCATGCCTTTGTGTTGTGGATGTATTATATCATGCTAGTCTAAAAAAATGGCTGTGTTCTAGTTTCTTAAGTTTTTTCCATAAAAGGGAGCCTCACTGAAAAGAGCAATATGAGGCCTCTTCTTCCCTGGAGATTTGCACAACTCTAAGTTTCTTCTTGCAAACTACTGTTCTTTAAATCTCTTCCCTTTTGCTAGGAGCATATCTACTGGAACAGTATCTGTTCTCCAAGCTGAAACTGCTTTTCTAGAGCCTGCTCCACTTGTTACTCATTTTTCGTGCTTTAATTTGCCAACACAGCAGGAAAAGTGGGCATATTCAAGACTGAGAAAGGGCTTCTGTGGAACAAGGATATGTGTGAGCTTGTGTGTCCTGACTTCACAATCCTGACACAATGTGATGAGTGACAGGGCCTTTTGTCTCTATTAATTGTTAAATATTTCAGGAGGAGCAGCATATGGATGGTTACATTGAGCTTGGAACCATAATAGCATCATTAAATTGCACAAACCCTTGTGCCTTCCAAATGGCACTTTTTCTCTTGGGGCACACAGACTAAAATGGCTCTTGAACAGGTGCACAAATAATTGTTTTATACTTAGCCTGCTGTCCCCCTTCAATCCATTTGATACTGGTTGCAGTTTTCTCTAAGCCAGCTCCATTAATCTCACTGCAGAACCTCTCAGAGTCTATTAATATTTACGCTAGCACACACAGAAAAGATGCCTGCTATTTTCTTAAGGTCCCAAGCAAATGCTCGACCAGTACATTGCTGAGATTTCTTTTCCCTTTGTGTTTCAGTTGAAGGCCAAAGCAGTACTTGAACTGGCAGTCTCTAAATCTGTATTGCTTGTTCAGGGTGATTTCAGTTAATGGGCTTTGACTCAGAGATCCCTCCCGCCTCCCTTTGGAAGGGTAGTCCCAGAAACAACTTGGCTTCACTGGACTTGTGCTTTGCCTGAGGGAACAGTTTATGTCAGGAACCAAAGTTTGTATCAGCTTGAGGTTTTTGGAATTGGTTTTGGAAAGTACATTTTTCAAACAATAGGTAGAGGCATGGATTGATAAGGATAAAAGGTAGAAGAGGCATCCTACTTTAGATGCCTAACCTTAGGGCTTTACATTAGGAGGCTGCTCTACTTAGGCCGTTGAAGAGAGAAGGAAGCCTGTGGAGGGCTACTCAGTGCACCTAAAATAAACACCAGTTCTGAACTGCCCTCTGGAGGTTTTTTTTTCCCTCGCCTTCTGTATAGGGACTGTGTAGAGGTTGTGGAGGGATTATATAAAGACTAGCTGCCTAATGTAGGATCTGATGCATGATTATCCCCCTCCAGTTTTCATTTTGCCAATGTAACACGGCATTTACACGTAGAGAAATCACTTGCCAGCACCTCTCTAGGAGTGATTTTGATGTATGCTTGCCAACTGGAGATACTTGTATTTCAGTGAAGCTACAGCTCCCAGGACAAAATGTAAATGCATGTGTTATTCCCATGACCTTATCCTGTGAACTCAAGACAACAGCTCCATGTGAGCATTATTTAGTTCACATCCGTAAGTGTATGCAATGCCATCAGCTTCCTACCTACACTGTAGTTTCCGATATGCTGAATCGCCTATGCCAATCCTGCGTATATGGGCTTTCCTTGCTGTGTGCATCCTGCAAATGCAGTCTCATGCACGACAGACAGCATTACATGTTTGAAGTCTGATGAAATTGAGCCAGAGCGATTGGTTCTTCCCTTCAAGTTCTGAAGTGTTTACTTTTCTTAGTATTTGTCCCTCTTTTCCTCTGGACGGGGCGAGTAGAGGAATCAAAAATGTGTCTGTGGAAGAATTTTGGCCACATAACAGTGTTTCATGCACACACTCTGAGTTTTAGCTATTTTAAAGAGTCAGCGGTTTTAATCTATCTCATTAAAGGATTGCTGTTTAGCTGTAAGACAAAGTTTGTCCAATGTTCTTCTCAAAATTATGGCACTTACCTGGAGATATCAAAATCACTCCTGAATGCGTCAAAAATCATCAGTTTTTGTGACTAAGATGTATGCTTTGACAGTTATATGGCTAGCTGATCCTGACCCATGGCTCTTAGACACCATCCCAGATGAAGACCGGGCCTGGGTGTATACAAAGAGAACAAATCATCTGGCAGCTTTGGAAGAGCTCCCTTGCCTAGAGCTTCCTTTGCTCCTCCTCTCGTTATTACACTTTTTCTCACTGGCCTAGGCAATATAAGTCCAGATATTGCTTCAGACCATATGGCAACACTGAGAGCTTTTTTGCACAACAGTAAGTAAAGCTATGGTTAGAAATGTCTGCTTAAAGACCAGCTAAACCAGTTTTGGTTCACACAACTTGATAATATTGACGAAGGGTCAAAATTTGCTAATTTAACAGTAATTTTAAATCCTCAGTAGTTTTTATGGCTTGTTAGAGTTGGGGAAATTTTGCAGAGCAAGCCATTGGAAACTGAAGGGGAGATAAGGAGAGACTAGTGGGTGGAAGCTGTCTGATTTTGTTTTCTGGCAGGAAGAATACCAAAGGGAATTCTCTTTCCCAACCTACCACCCCCATTTTTTCTTTATTTACACATCAGTGCATGATTTTTTGGTGTCTAACATTTCCATAATGCAATGTGGTAAACCTAGCACAGCTGTTTTGAAAACCTGCCTGATATTTAAGATTGCTTTACTGTGCAAAAGCTCCTATTTCACTTGCTAGCCTTCCCATTTCTGGATGTCAAGATAGGGAATGGCTATAAATATGGAGTTAGGTGTCACAATTGCAAAGATTTATTAAGGAGAGGTTTGCAGTAACCTTCTCCCCTTTGCCCTTTATCTGTCTTCTGTATTCTGCAGGGTAAAGTTTATCTTTCCTGATGGTTTTGGATAGTACCTGACCCAACAAACAACTTTCCTCTCTGCGATCAAGTACTTTTGTAACAGGGGAACAAAACAAGACAGATAAGGCAACCTAAAGCTATTGATCTTCATGGAGCATTATAAAAGCTGCTTATGTAAAGCTGTTTTGCAACCATCACAGAGATGCGATGGCAAGCTTGGAATTTTGCTGCACGCAGAAGCACAATCTCCCCATGTTTCCCACAGTATCCCTCTTGATGTGCAAACTGTCTTCCCTGGTAATGTAGCTTCATGCTTTGACAACAAATATCTTTCTGAGTATTCTTCTCTCTCTGCAAACTGCAGGACACGTACCAATCATAGGAAAATTTTTTCCCCACCAACAAGCAAATTTAATTAATAAGGCTTGTTCATTTTTAATCCCCTTCTACTCCTTTTATCAGTAATTATTTCAACTCTTTAGGTCTCAGGTGACTCTGTTCAGTGCTCTAGTTTGGCTGGGATTTCTTGATCAATTATGAATCTTAATTTTCAACAGATGAATTTTAGTTACTGAGGTTAAATACTGCATTTGTGGTCTTCCTTATATATATATTATAGAGCAGTCCATCACTGCTTCTCTGTCACTGCGTCTAGTCTTCATCTCTGTTTCCTCTGCCTCCCTTTTCGACTTAAGTCTCCCATTTCCTGAAATTTGATTAATAAAAACTTCTCAGCTCTGTTATGCTGTTCTGGTTTAGGACTAGAGGTCTAGAAACAATGTGCAGGGTCATTGGATTGTGTCTGCACTGTGCCTTACAGTTCCTTTCTTCCAGTGATTGCTGTTTACTCTAAAACCAAACTGTTTATTGTTATTATTATTAGTAGTATTCCTGCTACAACTCCTGAAGCATTACTCACTCCTCTGATGGTTAGAAATCCACTTTGACATTGTACTTCAGAATTTATCTAGTTGAAATCGTTTTGTTCAGGTAGAGAATTTTCCACTAATTTAAAACCATGCTTACCCTCTTTCCTCCCTTCCCTTCACCTGATCCAATGTATTTATAATGAGTAACTTAATGTCCTCCTAGTCTGTTTTCCTAGGTTGAACTAGATGAATTCTTGCTAGTTTTCTCTTGTACCATGAGCTCTCCATTCTCCTTATCGGCCTGCTGGTCCTCCTCTGTACAGTATCAGTTTAAATTCATCTTACTGGTGTAGGAGGAACCAGAATTGTGACAGTATTACTGCAAAGGGCTCATCAGTGTCATGTACAACAGAAACAATATTACTCTCTCCCTACAGGAAACGTCCTAGCTGATGGGATGTAGGATCACATTTACTTCTTTACAGTTCTATTGCACTCATGGCTCTGTTATTCTCTGACTGAGGATGGTACAGTACAGTCTTTCTTTTTCCTTGTCAGTCCAATCATGTTCATAACTGAGGGCAGGAATTTCTGTTTAATTCATGATTTTGCACTCTTTCTACTATTAAATCTCCTTCCATACCTATTACTCTAGTTTTCAAGGTCGTACAAGACACTGCAATATTCCCAGTCTTCCTCTTTTACGGATAGCTGTGCCTCAATTTCACATTTCAATGGTACTTTCGTACTTCGCAATATAAAATAATTTCGGCTATGTGCCCCCTCCTTTTCTTACTGAATTAGTCCCTTGCCCAAATAGAAGAAAGGAAATAACTGACTTCAAAAGTCAAAAGTAAAGAATGCGGGTCTCCTTGTTCAAAGTCTAAAGTAGGGTATTAAAAATGATGGTGGCTCCTTCCTGCTGCAAGTTCGGTGTGATTTTGTGTTACTGGCTCTGATTCTGCAGTCGTTTCTTGGCAGGGTAGACTGATGGTGTCCACAAGACACTCCGCTGTCATGGGCCTCTCCATAGGTGCACTAATTCATTACTACAGACTCAAATAGCAAATTGGTGTTAGAGGGGAATAGGTTGCACATTGCGTGAAAAGGTGGCTGAAGGTAAAGGAAGGTCTGTGTTTGACTGTGGGTAAGAAACGATGCTCAGCACCCTGCCATTGTGGCTGGAAAGCTGGTTTGTTGCTTGGGGTTAATCCTGCCAGCGTTATGAACAGTACTGAAACTGAAAGGGCAAACAGGCTTAGAGACTATGACCAGTTACAAAAGCAAAGAGGAAAATTCATTTTTTCCAAAGTAATGATTATAAACTGTCCAATCAAGTAAACAAAGAAGCAGTTGAAAAACCAGCACTGACAGACATCAGATAATAAAATTAATTATAAACAGCAGCCAAAATGCAGCAAGTATGAACTAATCAAAATACTTAATTAGGCTTTGCAGTACCTACTTTTCTCCCTACCACTATTTATTACAATTTTATCTGGGGGTTGGAGTCTTTGGTAAGGCTCCAAAGTATATAATAACTAGTTTAAAAGCCTTATGCTCCTACAAAATAATAATATTTTGAAACAAGGTACGTTTCAGACTGACTCAGCATGGTAAGCAAGGATCCCCTTGCCCTATTTGAAAGATATTTGAAAGCTTATATTGCCTTTATTTGTTCTGTACCTCTTGTGGTGTTAAAGGGGCTTAAGATATGTACCAATATGCTAGCTCTTGGCCAGACAGCTGCCATTTCTGTCACTACGGGTATCTTCTCCAAAGACCACAGGTAAGCTGGCATCGAGTTTAAGGTTATAAAAGATCTATATCGATAAAAGCAAATCTGTGGATAGGAAACAAACCAAAGAAGCTAGTGGCAATATAGAAAAAAGGCCCCATAAATTGTAATGGATACATTGCCATCATCTGAGGTATAAAGAAAAAAAAAGGGAAAAATAAAAGGAAAAAAAAGAAGAAGAAAGAAAAAGGAAAATCAGAAAGCAAGTCTTATTTCTTTGGATTTAGGCATGTAAGAAACAGCTACCCTAATTTTTTTGGCTCCTGCCCTAGTTTTAAGGTAGAACATGGTAGTGAGTTAAACTATTACAGACTGATCATATCAATCACAAATAGACACCCTGTCATTGAAAGACATCCACAGAGGACAATTCTGCAGAGGGGCTTTTAAGGAAGACGGATTCCATCCACCCATTGTTTACAGACAATTCCCAAGGAGGCTGAACTCGGTAGTCAGTGTGTAGATCCCCCTTTGGATGGTGTCCTCATATAAACATAGGCACCAGGTCTGGTGAAGTGAACAGAAGTGCTATGTCTGACTACAGAAACCTACTGGTTCTAAAAGGGGTTTAATTTAAAATATATGGTCTCTTTAAAGCATGAACACAAATATGGATGGTTTTCTGTTTAATTTAAAAAACTAGGCAAGTTGGACTAATGTAAAAGGAACTTGCTGTTTCATGCCACTCATAAACCGTTGCTGCATAGCTCAGCGCTAGCAGTTGTAAACCCCGATGATTTAATTACAAGCTGATACCATTCTTCCTACAGTTGTAACTACATTTTGATTTTGATCTGTAAATTCTGAACAAAGTGAAAGAAATGAATTGTATTAACCTCCTAATTTTTTTGTCCAACTCTGTGAGATCATAGACACACCAGCTGTGGTGTTGGTGTCTCTCTTCTCTCTTGCCTCATGAGAAATTAAATGTAATGGAAATACACATACCGCTACCACTTCTTGTTTCATGAGGCTGTTCGTAGTTTGTGGATAATGCATTAAAAGAGGAAGAAGCAATTGGGTGATTGTCCCTTCTGAAGTCCAGCTAAAAGAACTAGTCCAAATCATGTGCTGCTGAAAAATTGGAGGTGAACTGGTTACTCATAGCAGCAGGTTAGATTGTGAGATCTGTCCCTCTTTCAGCTCTTTCGTATGGTGCAAAGTGGTATTGAAAGTTTTGGATGCGCTCCTGGGGTTCCTCGCCTGGAACATCTCCTGAGGGGTTTGCCCTAAATCTGACCCACAAGGACATACGCTTCTGTTTCCATCCCCTCATGGTCTGGGATAGGTGGGGCATGTAGGAGCAGGCTCAATATGCCAGTTCTAGGCAAGATTTGGGTTAGTGCTGAAGCTTATCAAGTTCAGTGCTGTGACTGTCATAACTTGACAAATCCACAAAAAAATATCTAAGCTGAAGAGGCCTTTAAAACCTCTGAGGCAGTGTAGGATTGGGCCGGTGTAAAGGTGCTAGATCTTGGCTCTCTGGCCCACTGGACTTCTGACATCCAACAGTGAGATCTAGAGTATTAAAGACTTAAAAAAAAAACTTAGTGGCAGGCTATGTTATAGATGAAGGACAGTGCAATATCCAGTTTTCCTGTGGCCTATCTAGTATTTCTATTGCGTAGTCAATGGTTTTCATTGTCAGCAAATGGAAGGTGACAATAGTGTTGATAAATTAAAGGTGTTCCTAAATCATCTGTGCTTTCAGATTGGTTTTAAAGAATCCAGGCCTAGTTATTGTGAAATAGTTTCTGCTCTAACCTCTCCTACAAACCAGAAACCTTGTTTTTCCCAGTGCTCTGGGCATTATACCAGCACTTGTATCTACAAAAATAGATACAGCTAAAGCTGTTATCCTTCCTGTCATCTTATGAGTAAGATATTTTATGTACCTGCTTTGTAATGGTATCTTTGGCCATTGGGTTAATGTTCATCTAAAATTTAGGTGCACAATGAAATAGGCTTTCTCTGTGAACAGTGGAAGAGAGCCATTCTCTTCTTCATGTCGTAGACATATCCTAGTTTGAGGTAAAGTGCGTGGGTTTTTTTAAAAAAAATTTTTCCCAGTGGAGTGGTGTTCGTCTAAGGAAAGCAGATGAGGAGGAACCCTTCTAGGGAGGGGAGATTGTCCCTACTCAAGGGAAGCTGCAAAGCCTTCTCAGGGGAGTGGGTGCCAGAAACCACTGAGTGGGGGAAGCAGAAGAAGCAGGGAGAAATTCCTGTCATGGTGCTCAGGGCTTGCTGTTCCAGGAGAGCTTGAGAAACTGCTGGGAGGATCAGGAAGGACATGTGCCATGGGGATGAGAGGCAGAAGGAAGAGTGGTGCAGGAGCAGCAGCATAAGGCAATGTCTGCCACCGCTCCCTGGGTTGGCTGAGGCCCTCTGTGGAAACAAGGAGAAGAGCAGGGGGTAAAAGCAGTGACTAAATCCTTTCTATTTCTGTTCTCTCTTCCTTTGCCACGTAACAGCTTTCTCCATCTAAAAGTCCGTCACCCTAGCACATAGTCAACTACATCCTTGCCTTCTGAAGTTTAAAAACATCTCAACATTTTTGTGGAGTTTGACATGAGGAAAAGGTACAGGCACATAAACCTCAGCAACTTGGGCAGCTCAGGATCTGGCTGCAGTAACAATGAGATGAATTATCCCCTGCTCATAATTGCCTCTCTGGGGGCTCTCTGGGGGCTTTCACAATCAGTGTAGATCAGATACCTATGCTGGAACAGTTGGAATTAGCTGACTTGAACCCTGTCCTGCGATACAGTGAACTGTGAAGACTGAAAGATGACTGAGTGGCATGGCTTCTTGAGAGGGCTGAGAGGGCAAACCTGGAAAAAGGGATTCATTTCCATTCAGTCAGAAGGAGGTCACCGGGGACTTCTATGGGAGCACAAGGGTGGCTGCATGAGAAAAACTGAGAAAAGTCAGTGCAAGGACAGCACTCAGCTTGGAGAAATCTAGTAGAAGATGTTTCTGGCCAGGACAAGAAAAACGATTACAAGGGATGTCTGTTCTAAAGCAATATTGTGTTTATTCAGACATAAATGACAAAGAGAAATGTGAAGATCTAAATTCAGAGCTTGTATTAAAAAAAAAAACCCTATCAGTTCTCTATAATTGTTTCACACCCAGGTACAACTTAATGTGAAACTTAGCAGGTGTTTAGAAAAACAGTATTTTGGTTACCTGGAGGAGATTTCCAGTGGAGTTACTTGTTATATTTCCATGTATGCCAAAGGATCCATAGTCATTAGCGTCACTGGAGGATCTGCCTTTGCCAGAAAGTGCTTAGGCAAAAAAACCCAGACAGCTGAATTTCATAAAATTCACAGATCTAGTTCCATAGAGATGTCACAATAAGCAAATGAATGAGTTAGGAATGATTATAGCACAAAATTTACATTCTTATTTTTTGCTTGAAAAACAACAAAAAACTATGTACATCTTGCTTTTGGAAAAGTCAGAAATTACAGATGCAAAATAATAAATACTGCATTAGAAATAGTGCATTCACTGCCAGTCTGCTTTTGTACGGTACCTAGAGTTGAAACTTACTAGCCAGTGTTGTGAGGTTTATTCCCAACTGAGAAGGCCACTTAAGGCTCAGTAACTAATGTGATTTAATAAAACACAAAATAATGCACTCCTACTTTCATTTTCCCAAATCAATATTAATCTCAGAAAACAACAAAAAAGCTTGTAATCACTCAAGCATGCTATTTTACAAATAAATTATATCTAAACCAAAACACATACTGAGTTTAGGAGATTTTGTTTGGCTTTTACAGGCAGTTTCAAAGGAAGTGAGAATCTTAGGAACATTTTCATAAGCTTTGATGATACTGTGGGCAGTCTTTGCTGCAGTCTCTGCATGTCAGTTAATACATTAATCCCGATTCTCTGTGAAAATGCAAACCACACGCACACACACAAATCCATAGAGTGAGATCCTGGCTTTATTAATATCAATAGTAATTTTACCCTTGCTTTCCACAGGGTTAAGATTTAACCCAGGAGGTTTATAGCCTCCAGTGCGTTCCACTCCTAAGTGGTGATAAGGGCTTATAATTTAATTTCTGTCAAAGTAATAATGTCAGAGATACGGAAAAGCCACTCTCCTTCCCCTAGCACACTTCTTTATTACACAACAGGCTCATAAATAGAAGCCTAAATAACCGCAGATCCAAAATCTTTCCAAACCCAAGAAGTCTGTGCACGTCTCCTGAAACTTGTGCAGCCTGTGCCACTGAGGCTGATTATGGTATGGCAGCATCCTGGAGGTGTACCGCCGGCGTGCGAAGAGCGGCGGGCAGGCAGCCAGACAAGCAGCCTGCCACCCACACATCGCTGCAGCATGCCTGCCGTACGACGTATGCTTTCAGCAATCTGCTTGGATGCTTTTAACTTTTAGCTTTCCTGCTTCGCCTTTGATTCATTGACTTTCTGCGGACAGCAAAAGATGTTTGGATGAGAGTGGCCCGGATGATTTTAGTTATAAAGAAAATCCATGCCTTGAGTGGTTTCAGTGGAAACGGCTGGGTTAGTAGGGCCAGACCTACAACCACCTGTGGAGTAAGAAGTCACCTGGGCAGGGGCACAGTGGCAGGTTGGCTGATGGGCAGCAGGGACCGGGTGAGGGATGGATCCCTGCTGCTTAATCTAGGCCAGACACAGAGCTGACCTGGTTCTGTAAACAGATCAATGTTATAACACAGCAAAAATGCAGACAGAGGGCAGACACAAACTCCTCATAATGGAAAAGGCATGAAATTCTTGATGAGTCTTCTCATTTTAATTCTGGCATGAACTGAGTTAAGACAAACAAACAAACAAAAAGTGGGTATGGAAATATTGCAGCATCAGTAGTAGGCAGTGTGAAATTGGCCTCTTACTGTAAAATGTAAACAGTAGACATCCAAGTTTGCCAGTTCTATTTTGTGTTATACAGTAAGGAGAAGGTTTTTGGTTTTTTTTTCTTTAATCAAGCCCTTCCCAGGACTTAATATAAGGTAATACATAATATATAATGTTAGCAGGGGAAAAAATAGCTGAAGAGAATAAGAAGCAAGCTGAAAATATTTTTACTTCTAACTCACTGGTTCAAATCCAGTCCATGCTGGTAGCGATGAAAAGTTGCTACCATCTGTTGTTTGGCGGCCTTTGTGGGTGAGCTGTATCGCTGTGGTCCTGTGGACAGGTGTTTCCATAATGACACCATCACTACACTTGGCAGTTGCTGGTAACCTTGCTGGTAGCCTCCGGAGAGAAGCCAAAGGCTGCGATGAACTTAGACGCGGAAATACCTTCGCGTTCCTCTGTGCCATGCCTAATTAGATTTGTGAAGTCATGTGTGGGCTGTTTTCAGTGATATGACCTGCATGGGGAAGCTCCTATTGTACATACCTTGGTCAGCCTGTTTCTGGTGTGGACTTCTGTCCTCCTGCCCAGGAAGAAGCAAGGCAGAAAAGACTTTGCCTCTGGGTATTCATGGGCCTATTCCCTGGGCACGCATTAATGTAAAACTCTGGCCAGGGCTCCTGGAGTGGCATCCAGAGGCTGCCAGGGCAGCTGGTTATTTTTTCTTTGGTATTCTTTTGTTACTGTTTTTGTTCCCTGCCTTCACTCCTGCCCCTGCCTCTGTTGGCCGTTCTCTCTCTGATGTTAATCTGCATGTCTTCCTGGCTTTGCTCTGCTTCCTGACACCCTTATTCTTCAGTGAGAAGTCTATAAGAAGGTCTTATAAAATGAAATAGGATAGCTATAAGTTCGCAGTCCTTTGTTAGCCCTGCCAAAGGGTGGGCAGTAGCCTGAAGTGTTCAGGGAAGTGCTAGAACTTTTCTGCAGTTTAAGCTGCCAGTAATTTGTTGGATTCTTCCTGATTTTCCAGGGTCTAAATTACTTTCCATCTACTGCAGCTCAAGCACTGAAAAGCAAATAGCTTGTTTTCAAGCAAAGAGGGAACTACCACTTGTTCTGTGGTAGCGCCAGCTTCCGCGCTCCCCTCTGCACATCAAAACCTTTAAAAAATTTAGCGTGGAGTGAAATGCACTACATTGAGCTAAACTATCAGAATTTCTCGTTGAATAGCAGAAGCACAACTTCTGTAATATGAGAATATGAAGGTCTTTTCACTGGAAATGCTCTTTAATCCACGCTGGTTTTTTTAAAGGAATAAAATTTCCATCTTGCTGTGTGTGATCAGATAGAAAGCTAGTTGGTTCTAATAGAAGGAGCCTCACTGACTTAATAGGTTTTGATCAGGTCCTTTGAGAGTACTGATGTTTTTGAGAGTGGATTTTGCATTCTTCTGCCTCAACAGCATGTCTTGTGTCTTTGACCATCTTGCTTTACTCATTGATAAGATTTTTTGAGGAGATGTTATTTGTTCTGTGTAAAAACTTTGGCTGAAAAGAGGCATATTTGTACGTAGTAGATGTTACAGCTCAGATGTCTCCTGTCACCACCGTTCTCTGGATGGGCTAATAGACCGCAGTACTCATTCTCTGGTGCACTGCAGTTTTTCACTGAGCCCCTGTTGTGCACCCTGGGTCTGTGCCACAACTTGGGAGATTTCAGTGGCCCAGCTCATAGTCCAGAAGAGGGGCACAGGAATATTGGAACAACTGGATTTTCATGATGAAATTTTGAAATTTTCAAGTAGTTTTCAGTTTGTGTACAGTTCTGGTCCTGTGTACAGTTCTGGTCCCCGCTTGTGTACAGTTCCGGTCCCCTCTATACAAAAAGGATGTGGACAGGCTGGAAGGCTCCACCAAGATGATTAAATGACTGGGAAGCCTGCCATACAGGGATAGGCTGTGAGAGCTGGGTTTGTTCAGCCTTGAGAAAAGGAGGCTTAGAGGGGATCTCATCACCATGTACCAGTACTTAAGGGGTAGCTACAAAGAAGATGGAGACTCCCTTTTTACACGGAGTCACATGGAGAGCACAAGGGGGAATGGACACAAGTTGCTCTTGGGGAGATTCTGATTGGACACCAGAGGGAAATTTTTCACAGTGAGGACAGTCAACCATTGGCATAATCTCCCCAGGGAAGTGGTTGACTCGGCCACGTTGGACACCTTCAAGAGTCATCTGGACAGGGTGCTGGGCCATCTTGTCTAGACTGCGCTCCTTCTAGAAAGGTTGGACTAGATGATCCCTGAGGTCACTTCCAGCCTGTGATTCTGTGATTCCGTGATTCCCCTACTGGAAAAATCAAAACTTCTGTAGTAGTCAGCTTTTGACAAAAGCAGATTCATTTCTGCTTGCAGCAGATAGCTTTAATGAAATTTTGCTTAGCCAAACCCAAATTTCCTGTTGAAAACCCGCACTGATTGAAACATGGTCAGGAAGCTTTAGTGTACCTCCAGCTGACTAGGAATCTTAGCTTAGTCTATGGACTGGCCAACTGTACAGTTTGAGTTGAATTTTAATTGGGCCTAATGACTTTGTAAAAGGTTCTGTGATTGCGTAGGAAACACTTCTGATTAGAGGCCCCTCTGCAGTCCTGCCTCTGCGGGGACACAATTGTAAATTGGCTAGATTGTAAATCCCCAGTCCTGACCTCAGTGATCCACTGCCTGAAGGTTAATGGCTGATTATAATTAGGAAATGTTTGGATACAGTTGCATGACATGCTCTGTGGTGTCATTTGTACCACACAAGACAACTTTTTTTGCACTCAGTAGGAAAAAAGACTGATTGTCAATTTATGGACTTTATTTTTCAACCCACATGTATAGATAGAAATATATTAACCCTCTGAATTATCTGGGGATAAAAAACCATGTCACCTGTTACAAGAGACCATCTCATCTGCCTGGGGAGATTGGCAGGACTTTGCAGTTCTCAGTTTTCTCTGGCTCTTTTTTTTGCACTGTCAGAATATTTTTTGCACTCGCCCCTTACGTAGTCATCTCTTTTACAGCTTATATTAATTCATTTTAGCTGTTGGTTGTATTAAACTCTTTTTGAAAAAGCATTTCTTCAGTGGGCTTGAGAGGAATTAAATATTAAGGATTTATGACCTTGCTCATTTTCTTATCTGTTTCTTGAAAGACTTATTTAGTCTTCTATCATCTCCAAAGTGCTCTCTTGCTTGTTGATGGGGGCAGCTTCTAAGCCCACTGGGTCTTGACTGACCATAAGTTTTTTTCCCTCTGTAACCTAGCAGTCGTGATGCACTCTGCAGTAAAACAGGTTCAGAAGTCCATCTGTACTTTATGTCTCCATTCATGGCAAAGAAAGGAGGAGCTGCTTAATATGGGGATGTCATGAGAATATGGTACTATAGTGCGATATGGTTTATGAACATAAACTAAATAACACAGTTTATTAAATGTTAGTATGCATAAAATTATAATTGCTGCATGCACTTGCATACTGATGTATAGATATATAAAATCCATGCCCCCTGTTTATGTAAGTAGTTAGCTCTTGATTCTTTATGAAACTTTGTAGGTTTGATACAAACTTTAAGTTCTCCCTGCTCTGAATTAGTGCTGCTATAGTTTGCAGCATCATTTTTATTTCAGTGGAAGACACTTTGTTTCCTACATGGACTTTGGCTTTTGTTCCCTGGAAAGGCTGACTGTTTTCTGTTTCAGACTTACTGCTGAGACTGGAGGTGTCTGAATAATGTTAAAAATGAAGCACTGGCTTGTCAGATGAAGGAAGAAAGACAGCCTGAACTTGTGCACATTCTGAGCTTGTGACACTGTGTCCACCCTGTGAGTAAATAACAGTATCTTACTCAGCACCACCAGCTCCCCATTTTCTCCCAGTTGTACCATTTTCTGTCAACCAGTCATTAAAATCAGCAGTGCTCTAATGACGTGCTGAACTGCTGGGGATGTGGAGACAGAAGACATGCAAATATTAAAGGAGCCTGAAGTCATAATTTCTCAGAGTGTGTGTTTGTTTAGAAACCAAATTCTTACTGAGTAGTGAAATACTGCTCCTTGTCAGCCAGACTCTTTCCCTGAAGGCTGACAGAGGCACCCCCATCCTCCCATTGTGGTTTTCTGTCTCTATTAGTTATAAATTAGGATACTTTGATCTGGGACTCCTGGATTCTGTTTCCAGCTCTGTCACTCATTTTATATGTGACCATGGGAAAATCGTATCTTCTGCAAAGGAACTGCTCGGTCGGAAAAAAGTCTCCGTACACAGCGCTGCAGGCTAAAGTGCGGCTTTACACTCAGATAGCTCATGAACCCCCTCAGACCCAACTTTGTCAGGCAGGTAGTCTACGTAGGTTCAAGCTGTCAGCAAATCCCATCTGCTCTGCCAGCAGGAGATACTAGCAGCCACGCGGGAGGGACACCAACCCTCTTGTTTGCCCAGTGTCAGGCTTGTATGTGAGAAAGTTGGGACAGCAGATGGGATGTACTGCAGATAGCTGGGTTAAGCAAAGCAGAGTGGAACTTGTCTGCTCTGCAGGCAAGAGCACATTTGGCTGCCCCCCACCCCGCCAGCACTGGGTGGAGTTGGAGTTTGCCTCTCAGCCTTCCTAACTGGTTTGCACTTAACTGGTCCCTGAATACATTTCTAAGAGCAAATGGTTTATTTGTGGTTTACCAATTTGCCTTTCAGATTAGCCCTAAAGCCACTTAAGTAACCGCAGAGATGGAGTCCTGCTGCTTTATGAAAATGCATCCTAAGTCCTTGTATGAACAACTCCCATTTACAAAACAGGCAATACTATGAAAACTGCTTCTGCGTGTGCTTATAATATAATGTATATTTTATACGCATATTTTAAGTAGAGTATATGAAATAATGTAACTTGTAATACTTTGTAATTTACATCCAACACTTTCAGGTGCAAGGTTAAAGAAAAAACATATTATTGTTTTCACCTTCACTGGACACGTTTGCAAACAATCACATATGTTTAAGAGATTTTTGTGCCAGCTGTAGTTATACCAAATGATACAATATTTCATAAATAAACTGTCACTTATTCAGCATCTTTATTTAGAGGTGCTAAACAAGAGACTTCTCCCTGCCTAGTGGAACACACATGGAGAGAAAATGTAAGCAATCTAACCCATGGAATAACTTCAGTTCTCAGGTTTAGTTACAAATACAGTCCATCGTTCTTAGTGACTCCTAATGCTTTTAGAAGACAACCTTCATGAATATCTTGAGGCAGAACTGTGCCCTGACTATGGCTAATATTGATTAAACAGCAGCAGTTGGAGTGAGTCATTTGGAGGTTGGACTTTAGTTCACTCTGTGATAGTACATCTTCTGACTATGACTTGGAGAAAACAAGACAAAATGATGAATTTGTTTTTACAAACCTGTATGTAAATATAGGTGTATAATATGCAGTGGTATTTGAAGAGTATGTGTGTATCACAGATATCATAGATGATACAAGTATTTCAAAGGTATTTGCAGAATCTATGCCCCATACTGTTATATATAACTTCATAGAACAGGCTGCTTGATATATCATTTTAAAATATTTCAAAAAACAGTTTTAAAGAAATAAACTGAATGACAGTTGTAAGCAAAATAAACTGTATTAATTCTGTTCAGCATTAATCTTGATATTTTCACAACTGGAATTATGGAAGAATTTATGCACAGCCTGCTTTTTCTGTTAATTTTGTTTACTGTTTTGCATATAACATGAGAACTGCTCATGAGTCAATTGCTTGCAGGGTTACATTTAATATAAACAGAGCTCTAGCAATTGAATTGGTGCAGACTGCCACAACATTTTACCCTTTCCTTCCATCTCCCCAGCATTGGATTCTTCTTCTCACAGGCGTAAGGTTTTACAGAAATCTCCAAGTCCCTCTTGTTCTGAAAAGCCTCTGCGATCTGCATTGTGGAAAGATGAAATGCTGCTATAGGGGTTGTTACGTTAGAAAAGAGGTTTTCTCGCTGTCTCTATTGTCAAAATTCTTGTGAATTACATGCACTGTAACAAGGCTAGCTCGAGTCTGGATTTAAAGGTGTAATTATAACCCTTGCATGCTATCTGAATGGCGTCCATCCTGAAATGCAATATGTGAGAAAAGTGATGCTTTTCTTCATGTGGTGGCAAAATGGTGAAAGAAAGAGTATTTTTTCAAAAAACAATTTCTTGTGCGGTATCCACTCTGCTCATGCAAAATACTTTTTGGCAATGTTCTTTGTAATACAGAATCATTTTCTGTTTTAATGCCTGCTGAATTTGCAGGTTGAGTTATTATGTGATTGCTCTGGACAGGATGCTGGAGTAACAAGTTTGCACACTCTCAGCAGGGTTTGGAGCAGTGGATGGAAGAGGTGTAAACACGTGTTTGGTTACGAGCATTATTCGTAATTAGAATATGTGTCAAGAAAAATCAGAGAGGACACAGATGGAAAGTAAATGGTTCAACAGTTATATATGACACATTAAAGATTTTTTTTCACTTGGGAATTCAGTATTTGGGTTTAATTTAGTTTGTGTAATTATCTCAGATACTTCGGAGATCATATATCTCTTGGGTTGGACAGAATTAGAAGTACCAGCTGTGATTTTGTGCTCATTTGCACATGCACAACCCACACAGTGTTGTTCCTAGTGGTAACAACCTAATGGTAGTTTTATAGATCTATTGGTGATATGAGTCAACGTTTTTTATGGCTGTCATTTTTTCAGGATTAACAGCCAAATCCTCCAGTCTTTTGTTGCACTTAAGGAGTTAAGGGAAATATGGGTCTGCATCCTACTAAAAATCCTAATTCCCATGAACACCCCAGCTTCAGTGGTGAAACCATTTGTACTGTGATTTAACCAATGATTAAATTCATTTCACTGGAGGTGATTGTAGGTATAATAACTGAGGGACAGAACGCCACAGACATTGTCCCTAATATTTTATTTTACTGAAAAAATGGATCTTAAAAATCAGAAAATAAAACAGGAAAAACCCATATATTTGCTATCTGTGCTGTTACAGGGGGCAAAATGTGATATACTTCATTTAATTAAAAAGTAGCATCTCTGCCTTGATTTCTGTCTCTGTAAGAGCATTGTCCATGAATACCATGTTGAGTTTTTGAGGTTTAGAAAGATCACCCAAAAATCTATTTTATCAAAGAATTTTGCCCACATTTCGAATCTTTGACTAAAGCATATATTCCAAATAATCCCCCTCATTTTCTTGTGAAAGAAAGGCATCATGGTATTTTTCACACATGATTAATCACATGCCTGTTAAAAATAAGTGTCTTAAGTCTGGTGTGAATTTACTTATCCATCATTCATAAGACCCATTTGCACTAGACGGAAGTTTCCTTTATTATCAATTATTTTCTCATCTTCAAGATATTTAGAAACAGTAGTTGGGTCACTGTGGTATCTTCTTCTCCATACCTGTCTCATTTAGTCAAATTCTTTCTCTCAAACTGTACAGTGGCTTCTCCAGCCATTGGGTACATTTATTTTTCCTATAGCTCTCTCCCATTTTTCATTTATTCTTTCTGTCATGTGGACCATAGAGCTCATCATAACAAACCCATATCATTCTTACCACTGCCATTGCAAAATCGTCTTCTTGCTACTCCTCCCTGTGGAAACACAAACATCATGTTAACATACTTTTCTGTTGAGCTATGTGACTCCTGTGATTTTGAGACCATTGTGCAAACTCTGCCAGTCAAGACTCCAGTGTCTATTCTCAAGGTCTTACAAGTTTTACTAGTCAAACATTGCAAGTTTTGCTCCTATAACTTTGACTTTTCCACGCCTTACCTGCATAATGTTTCAATATGTTCAGCTTAACAAGCAATTCAGATTGCTTGGTATAACTGATCAGTCCTCAATATTATTTACTACTTATTGTGTCCTCCACAAATTTCATAAATAGTAATTTTATGTCTCCCACTCTCGCTACATCAGTGAGAGCTGAGCATGCAGAAAAGTATAGTCTATGAAGGGCATGAGTTACAATGAATCATTTGTATGGTGCTATAACGCTCCTTTGTTATTTCCCTCTGCTGATTTTCCAGCTTTTACATTTTGGAGTTTTGTCCTGAAATCAGTAATGGAATGTAAAATGGATTTCACAAGTGAAGGTTGATTTTATTTCAGCCCAAATCCATCATTTATGTATCCACTAAATTCTACCACTGCACCATCTGGTAAGGAGACAACAGGGGTGAATTACACATAATGCAGTTATGGTGTGAAAACACAGCCATTTCTGTTATTCATTAGATTGTATTACTAAAATACTTAGTAAAGATTAGAAGGTAAATTAATAATACTTTTCAGTACGCTTATAAAAATATCTCTACACATTTCATAGTATATACATCTTTTAGGAATGTGATTCAGTATTCATTGA
Organism: Phalacrocorax aristotelis; assembly: GCF_949628215.1. Classification (NCBI taxonomy): domain Eukaryota; kingdom Metazoa; phylum Chordata; class Aves; order Suliformes; family Phalacrocoracidae; genus Phalacrocorax; species Phalacrocorax aristotelis. The sequence continues at coordinate 100,647,551 of NC_134276.1, read as the reverse complement.
AACCATAAAGGATTGACCAAAACAGAAAGTCTTTGAGCATCATTCCTGAAATGTAGCTTCCTAACCTCCTTCCTTGCTTCCCTCCCTTCCTCCTATGCTCTTTGCAGCTTTTATTTTTAACCCATTCTTTTTAATGATGTATCTACTGAGTATCATCCCTGACACATGATAATATGTAAAACACAGTATTATTTTGTACAGAAGAGACAAAGTTTGAAGTTCATAAATGGAAAGAAGTTGTTTGAAGGTATTGATCAAAACACTTTGGGCTTCAGGGTGCTTATAATGGGTGCTGGAATTTGCAATATGGTATTCTACTTCACGTCCTTCAGTAACCAAATAAGTAAGGTACACAGGTGCTCATACAGATAATGCTGGATACACTTGTTATCTTGCTATTTACACTTCAAAACATATGAGACTTTATTCTAAACCAAATTTTCCCATGGGATATCAGACTGGAATCTGGAAACCTGTATTTTCTAAGGATTTTCTTTAACTTGTCAGAATTTTGGACAGAAGGGTATTGAGCAGTTATGAATAGCTATATGCTTAATTTTCACTTTTGTATTTTTCTATATTCTTAACAGAAACACAGTGCAACCCTGCTGTTATTCTTAAAAATCATATATGCCAGTTTCTGTCATATGCATCCTGTGTTTATCCTCAGCAATTGCTGGTTGCAAGTCAACCAAAGCACGATGACTATTGCTCAGTAGCATCTTCAACAGTGTCATGATGCAATCCATTTTGAGCATTTTACCTGTCGCACTGACAGAGTGCAGATATTTACTAGTAAGAGAGCAAAAGTGATTGACTGGGTCACCAAAGTGACCAAAATATGGAACACCTGTATTTCCACATATTTATTTAATTTGAACAGAGCTGTGTATGGGGTAAACACATGAAGATTATTTAAACATAAGATTAACAGAGAAGCTGGACATCTAACATATTAATGGGTTTAGTAATTTTTTTCCATACATTCACGTACGTTTGTACAAGCGTACCTCCAGATAAATATCATAAGGAAGCCCTACACTCACTTTCCATATTTATTCAAACCTGTAATGTAAATTATATTCTGCTATATATTAAAAAATCCTGACCTTAAACATACGTAGTTTATTAGGCTAATGTGAAATACAGAAAATTAGGTTTTATGAGTTAGACCTTAACCATGCAGGGATTTTATGCAGAGACAGATAGCACAGCTCTAAATATTTAGTAGAAGGAGTCATTGTTAATATCTGTTTCAGCATTTTCATTTGTGAGGGAACAGATTTCCTCACTAAAAGAGACTGGAACAGCGCCTATCACTTTAGGCTTTCATGTATGAGGTTTACGAGTGAGATTCTGATAAAGAATGCAGTTTGTTTTCCTTGTTTCTGCCTGCTCTTGAGAACAAAAAACATTAGATGTAACTAAAAATAAAATAATTGGAAAACATATTGGGATGGGATTTTTGGTGGTTTATTAATTAGTTAATTATTTTTAATAAAATTAAGATTCACTTGTAGATACCTGTGTGTAAAGGGGATTAGTGGAGTGGTGTGGAGGAGGTGAAATGAGAGGTACACGCCTTGGGCCTGCTGAGCGCTATGAGTCTGGATGCTAGGCTGATCACTTGCTTTGATTTTAATAATACTTTGCGAGTTGTTGAGAGGTGACTTGCTTTCTCTGTCTTTGTGTACAGGTCCTTTTAGACTAGATAGACAGACAGTGACTGGCGTAAGGGTTTGCTGAAATGATGGTCAGTTATAATTGCTGGCAACCTTTCTGAAGTTGCTTATTTGGAGTTGAGCAGGTCATCCTCCGCTTCCATAGTTATCCCTCTTCCTACAGATCCAACCCCTATCTTCAAATGGAGGGCATCTGCTTTGAAGCAGAGTAAATTACAATTGTACTATGAATTCAAGAGTGGAAGAAATGGCTATTGATTTTGGCCCTTCTGTAGTAAAACATAGAGTAAAAGTGAAAAATAGTAAAGAGTAAAAAATACCAATTCTTTCAGAGGCCATAGAGCAATGAGCAAGGAAGAGTGGACCTGGGAATACCCTGAGAGTTATAACTGCTCTTGTTAAGAAAATCTCAATATGTCATTGGCTATATCAAGAAAAACAAGAATGTGTGGTGATTTTTCTTCCCATGACAGGGTATACAGACAATATAGAGAGCTTTCTTAGAAATAAAAATAGAATGCTTCTACTAGTAAAGAAAGTCTTTGAATCCATGACTGATGTTTGGTTTTTTTCCTAAGAAGGGTGAAAGCCTAAGCAGGGTCTTTTCATACTGCAGTGATATTTTTTTCCGGCTCTAATGGATTCAGAGAAGATACTAAGGTGGCAAAAGAAAAAGTACTTAGACTTAATGCTATAAAATTCTTGACCTTGAAAGGCAATGCTCTCTTTATTAGACAAGAAGTTTGATTTTTCAAAATATGAGTAGGCTTTACCTGGCTATATCTCACAAGTATGAAGTGGCTCTTGATTTGAAGCGATTACCTCTCTGAGCCATACGGTTAGGTCATTCTAGTTGCCTTATGTCCATGGACTTCATTTTCAACAGCTGAGGACTCAGCTCACTGAATCTGTTCTTGTTACTGTTGAGGTTAAATTATCTGAAAATAAAAATAGATGTAAAGTTTCACCCAGAAAAGCGTATGTTTGTTTAAATTCTGCTGAGGTTTTTTAGTCATAAATATTGCTGGCCTCGCAAATGAGTTGTGTGGGAGTAGGATTTCTATGTGTCCATATTGTCTGCAGAATAATTGAAAATGATGTATTTTTTAAGCTTCATATCACCAAATGTAAATGAAAGATGCATGATAGATTTCATTATCTTGGCTACAGACAAGGCTTTTTTTCTTCTTGGTGTTTTTCCTCAGGCTTGATGCAAATGTATAAATGAGAGGTTGGTATGGAAATTCTTGCCTGATTTTCAGCTTCAGCTGGGAATGTCATAAATGTGAGCCTCTTTGGGTGCATAAGTCCCAGATTCACCCCTTCCCCCCCACTTTATTTTTTTGTCTTCAGGACATACAAAGCATTAAGAGCAAAAATCCAGCCTTTCCATGTTTTCCTGGCAGTTTTTACTTAGAGGGACCATTTGTGTTTGCAAGGCTAAGTCGTCCACTACCTTAGTTTCAACCTTTTTCTTTCTTGCTAACGGCAGGTAAAATTGGCTGTTTTTCTTAGACAGAATGGTGACCTGGGTGATGTGGAGGCTACTTTTTCTATGACAGTTAAACAAAACTGCTAACGTTCTTTACAGCATCATTTGAAGAACTAGCATTAATTTAAAGTCTCTGTTGGTCTGGGAGCAATGTTGTACATTGCTGGCACAGCTGCAAAAGATTTTCACACTGATACCCTGACTCATCCTGTCCCATTGCATTTTCATGCATGCATTTTGCCTTCAGTTTTTGAGGGGTGATTTTTCACTCAGTCTTTCAGAAAATTACTTTACCTAGCAACAGTAAATAAGTCAGACGATGAACAAAGCTAAAGTTACTGCACAGGTTTCATCATTGCATCCATGCCTTTTAACAGAGTTTGATGGGCAGAGCTAAGAATATATTTACTTAATGTGAGCTGTAAGTCAATTCAGATATGAATGTTGAGATATTAAGCACAGCCTGATCCCTTATGAGCTGTGGAGTTTTGATAGCTGACTCAGGGTTTAGACTATTTAGCATCAGCAGAAGCCTAATATTTACAGCAGAGCTGACATGAAAAGACTCCAACCAGGGATTTCATCAGTTTGCTATTTAAATGTTTGGTATCCACAGGTACCAGGGCCTAAGGCAAGAAAAAGAATTCATCACGGCGTCAGTTTTAGAGCCCATTTCATATTCAATCACAGCGTACATCATTATTTATGGAAAAATCAAAACGATTTGAAAGATATATTTTGAGGTTTGCTAGGGGAAGCTGTTAAAAATAACTGCAGTATGACCTACAGCATGTAAAGGTATGGAGGGGAAAAAAGGCGCATTTTTTTAAGGTGGGTCCCCTGTCCAAACTGTGATGAACTAGAAAGAAATGCTGGGTAACAAATATCTTGGGCCTCAGATTTCTCAAGTCTGTGATTAGAGGCTGGCATTTTTTAAGTTTGTGGTCCTGTTGTATTTAGACAACAGTTGCTCAACATGGACTCTAATGGAGGGAGCAGAGACAGGCTAACCAAGCACACAAAATTTGTTTGCTTGCTTTTTAAAAGCTGTAAGGTGCAGTATCGTGCCAGAGAAATTTGAAATCCAGAAAGCCCCAAAGCACTTGAAGGCTTTCTTGTAACTTGTAGCTCCAAATGATTATGGAAATATGAGAAAAAAAGCAGGAGTACAAGCAGAGACTGATACGGGACAGAAATTTTTTTAAGAAGCAGCCCCGTGAATAAGAGGTTGGAGGGTAGAAAAGGGATCATCCTGGAAAGGAAGGGAGCACCTTGGCAGAGGAAAAGAGGACAGTGAGCACTGTCATGGAAACAAATGCTTGTTGCAGAGAGATATTTGAGAGGATTTTGCTCCTTCTGGAAATGTAACCAGTGAAGGAAAGGTGTGGGAACAGGAAACCTGCAGTCCCTGAGCACCAGGTAAGGGTCAGAGGTGCTGCAATTTTATAGCATAGTTTAGATCATGATAATTTAAATGAATCCTGGAAATTTTCCAAAGAATTATGGCCCTTAGAGCTCTGAGTGACAATAATTTCTTTGGTTTTGTAATTTCTTTTTAAAGAGTTCATGGGATTATTTTATCTAAAAGTAATGTAAGCCCTTAGGGTGGGGTTCCCCTTAGCTAACTTCAGACAAACCCAATACAGGCACCTACATCTGTACTATTCACCTGGGACTTTTTGCAGTCAGTGAAGACAGCTGCGTATATTCTGGAAGGGATTCTGCTGTTCTAAATCTATTTTAAATGTCTGCCTTAGGATGAGATAAATGATGCCCTAGACCTTTTCTGTCTAAACCCCACCTACACTGTTCACTGCATGCTGTTAAGTAACTCATGCGTATTGATAATTGTTATTTGTCATTTCTTCTGCTTTAGTGAAAGCACTAAAATAGTAGACACAGGGATTGTTCTTGGGAATTTCTTCACTTTTCTCTCAGGCAGAAGTATTCTCACAGCTGTTTGTACTGTCTTCAGGTTTGTGGAATGCTAAGAGAGGAGGAGAGATTGAGAGAAGGGGATTAAAATAATTAGGCTAGCAAACAGAAATATATGTTAAAAGTTTGCTATGGTTAACAATAATTTATTCAGTTCAAAGCTTTGGAGAGCTAATTCAAATAGTAGTTCTATGGCACAAGCTTCCAGCAGAACTATTTTTTCCCAGATGGTAGGAATATCAGACTATTTCTAGGCAGGGAAGATAATGCTTTAACGTGTAATTATATGGGATCTTTTGGTGACATGCAAAGACTGGCAAAGACAAGATGGGCTGTCAGTAGACAAGTTCTTCACAGAATCACAGAATGGCAGGGGTTGGAAGGGACCTCTGGAGATCATCTTGTCCAAACCCCCTGCTTGAGCAGGCACACCCAGAGCAGGGGGCACAGGAACGCGTCCAGGTGGGTTTTGAATGTCTCCAGGGAAGGAGACTCCACAGCTTCCCTGAGCAGCCTGTGCCCCTGCTCTGGCACCCTCACAGGAAAGAAGTTTCTTCTCATGTTTAGCTGGAACTTCCTGTGTGCCAATTTGAGCCTGTTGCCCCTTGTCCTGTCATTGCTCACTATTAAAAAGAGCCTGGCCCCATCATCCTGACACCCAAAGAACTTCCACTCAAACCAGGGTCTCGTTGGTTTGGCAACTAGATCTGATGGGTCCATAGTGTGTGCTGGAGGTTTAGTTATTATGCCAGCTGCTGTGTCTCTTAATCCAATATGTACACAATTTGGAAGTGCAGGATACTCTGTGCAGCTTCTTTTGGCTTTTGAGGACACATACAGATAACAAATGACACAAATTTACACCTTCCCTTTCTACGTAATCCATATTCACATCACACCCATATGTTAATTCCTTTGCCACTGTAGGGGCTGTAAGTAGTAAGGTATCAGGGTGTTGGTAGAGGAGCTGATATGAAATGACAGGAGAAGAAATGTACTCCTTCTACAAAATACCTGGGGATGGCATGCACCAGGACACAGACTGGAAAGCAGTCAAGAAAACAGCCTTTTTAAACAGTGGACCCTTGGTGTAGGCTGGTTGCTTCTCACCTCATTTCAGTTTCAGTGATGGGCTTCTGGATAAACTACGGGTCTAGCTATAGCTCAACAAATGTGAAGACAGGCTCTGAATGAAAAAAGGCAACTTAAGTGTTCTAAAAATCCATAAAAATCAAAGCAAAGCAAAAAAACCCCCACCAATTAAAGGGCCTTCCAGACCTCAAGACTCACAAACACTAAAACATGGCATTTGTTATATCCTCTTTTAACAGTTAAGGAGAAGCAATAGCACAGCAATAAAACGGATTGCAAATTAAATAACCTGAACAAGCTGGGTGAATCTCTGGTCCGATAGAAGTACTTAATAAAATATTTGCTTAGAAGATAAGAATTTAGACCCGTAAGAGAGTTTCCCATTTATATTGTATCATCCTTAAAATAACTATGTGAATGATTGCACATTGACATTTTCAACACTTGGTCACTATGGAAAGTGCTGAGATGCAACTGGTACTTGTTTGCCATAAGAATAAGATTGCAAAGCCCAGAACAACCTTTTTTCCTTTAATCTTTGTGATCAAAGGTGGAAGCCCTATTTTATGAATTTGAACTGAAATCTAGTATCTTCCAAAGAACCAATTTAAATCCTTACTGTTTTTAATAATGCTGAAAGGCAGGTCAGGCTAGAAGAGGCAGACCGTGCAGTTTGAGATGACAGGTGGAAAGGTTAAAAAATTAATATTTAAGAAAGTAAGGGAAAGACCCTAGTTTGCGTGCAGTGGTGCAGTGTGAAACCCTTAGAGAGAAACCAAGTGATTTTTCAGGGTGTGATTAAAAAACCCCAAACTCAAACCCTTCGAACATCTGTAGCACAGCACATTTCCCAAGCATGCTGCTGCAAACACATGTGTGATAGACCTGCTTGACGTTTTTAGGCTGGGTTTTATTTTTTTATAAATTGCAAAGGCTCCTACCAGGTTTACCCTCTAGGCTCATCTATTCAGATCTGAGAGGACAAGGTTAGTCAGGAGATGATGTGGAGCAATAGGTTTTCCTGTAACTCTGGTAGGGAAAAAAAAGGAGAAGGTTTTAAAATGTAAGTGAAACACTACCTTGTTACCTGTGCATTTGATGATACTGAGCAAGAGTCTGGCAGTCTCCCTTATGTCAAGGTAAAATACATGAGTGAGATGTTGTAATGAAGCCTTATTATTTGGACAGTGGTGTTTGGTACAAAATTTACTACACTTCATTTACCAGGACAATTCTCTGAATTATTAACATAACTAATACAACTTAAGAATGGCTATCACCATTAATGAACAAAGTATATTATTTGAAGCTTTATGCTTGCTTATTGCTTGTCTTTGATTATTCATCAGTTTGCATCTATGGTAGCTCACAATTCATCTGCCGGCAATTAGTGTGAATTAGTGATATTCTGCTGCATGCATGTATTATGTCTGTTTACTGCACTTGCTCGCGATGTGAAAGAGGCCATTGTACAGTCAATTGTCTGATATGTGCCTCTACTATGCACAGCAGTAGAAAAAAGGATAAACATAAAAGTTGTGGATGTACCTTAGCATCTGTCCTGGTTATTGTTTTTATTTTATGAGCCTTAAGGGAAAACCTGTTCAAGAGTTGCCTTCACATTTACTTTTACTGCTAGAAGAAAGGAGATATGGAGAAAGTGATGAATTGTTGTACAATCCAGCTGTCAAAAGGGAAAAGTTGGTAGAGCTCTGTTCTTCCTTTGCACCAATTAACTAATCCTATTGGTGTTGAAAAAAATGGCTATCCACATAAGCCCCTGTTTCTAGTCACTCAATTATTTAAACAACTAAGTTTTGTATTCATTACTTGACTTAATATACTTCATTTTGTAACTGCATACTTTATAGTTTGTGTTGGTTTTTTCATCTTCTTTATTGATAGTCCTGTAAATTTGGGCAAACCTGAGGAATCTTTGTTATAGCACAGATATCAAACTTCCTGTTATGTTACTGAAAGGTATTTTCTGTGTTTCCCTTAGACCCCATTGGAACTAATGTCATGCAACTATAAGTGTTACAACTCCATCCTGGCATGGCACTGATATTAGTCCTTGTCCTGAAGCGTAAGAGTAATGACGTTGAATTAAAATTTTTTGCACATCTTGTATGCTTTATTTGATTAAGGCTTAAAAGAATAAACTTTGATTCCACTAACTGTGTGAGTTACTTCTAGATCCTGGGTATCATATACATTTTATGGCATCATGTACAGCAAGATGATCCCAAATCGGTAGTAATTATCTTGATTATATATAATCCTGTGTGCATATGTGTGTACAAAATAGCAAATGCTATTCTTCTCGTTAATTCAAGCTTACATGAAACCTCCCAATATATGTCATTGTCAAGCACAGCCTCACAGAACCTCACAGCAGAGGGAGAGCTCTTACCCTTCAGAGTATAGCCTGGTCCCCTACAGTGGTGCACACAATGGAGTCTTTCTTGCTGTGAAGAAATTTCATCGTACTCTGAGTACCAAATTATCTGGAGGGATATAAGCCTTCTCCCCGCTGTGGGAGGCGGCTCTTGTGGACTTAGCATACTTTTTTTTTTTAATTAACTTCACTACATAACACCTGCTGAACACCCAGGGAATGTAGAGGAAGAGAGACAAGTCAAATGTAGCCTTCTGAGCTAGATCAAAGGAAAGAGGGTCGTATGTACCCGTTGCACACTGACCGGTCAAAATACTTCGCTATTTACAATTAGTATGAACTGTGGCTCCAAAACTCAACTTAGTAACGATTAGTAAATGAGTGTTAAACACCCAGATGTGGAATTTTCCTATTCCTACACTGCTGAACAATTTACTCGGTATGGGTAGCTGATCTTATGCATTTCAAAATTGGCTTAATGTATTTTATTTAAAAATTACTGCATAACAAATTCCGCAACTCTTTGTCACAAAGTCCACTAAACATTAGCAGGAATTTTCAAATTAAAATTGCAGTCACAGCACCTTCAGGTAGGTCTTTTCATCACTTGGTCAGCTGTTTTGTCTGTTGATTCCAACAACAACAACATACAGCTCAGTAAGAAGGAAATTAAATTTCAAATATTGAGTCCCTATAGGGAATGTCTCCTTGTGGCTCCCTTAATCAAAATATGCTCCACTTCAGAAAGGAAATTAAATCAAGGTGGCCAACTTCCCTCCCCTCTCTCTCACCCCATTTATAAGTAAGCCAGAACTCCACTGATTTATTGAGGAAAAGAGTGATTTCCAAGGGGTAAAAAGTGTATTTGGAACGAATGCACAGTGTACCTTTAAAGCAGAGTGGAAGACTCTTTCTATTCCTGGACAACTCAACTGTAGTAGAAAGTCTTGTTGCAATATTACCAAGGGTGTTATCAATATCCCATGTGCAGGAAGATAAACAGTACCCTTTACAATGTGCTCCAGGACATGAGCTTAACCAGATGAGCTAACACATATGGCAAGAAAGGTATGGATGGCTACAAAGTATGTTTTTTTGACACTTGTGGGGCTCAATGTGTAAAATATGGGGTGCTTTGCCCTTTGCCTTTGAGGGTAACTTGGACACTCAGTACTCGTTGAGGGAGGGTGACAATAAGTCGCACTCACTGAGCAATCCCAGCGTGGCTCATTCATGAGAAGACAAAGAGGCTGGGAATCAGCTGCCTTGCAGGCTGCATACTAGGTAACTGACCCACAGACAAATTAAAATACCAGGGCTGACTTCTATCCAGATGGTATCCATCCCTCCACAAGTTTTACCTCAGGCTGATAACCACCAGCTGCGTATTAAGCTCTTGTGGATTTTTTTTCCCTTTCACTAATTGCAAGAAGAATCAGGGAAAAATCTCCAACATTTGAAGCAACATTTTCAACTAATTTTGTAGAAGACGACTCAGATAGGGCAATGAAGTTCAGAAAACAAAAGGTTTTATTGGGTGCTTAATAGAAACATTTAGTGGGAGATCTTTAATATCATACAGGGGAATGAAGTGCCCAACTCCTGCGCATTTTCTGTGGGATTTAGTCACTTAGTTGTCATCTGTGCCTCCAGAGTCCATCCCTTAATATTTTCCTTTAAAAGCCAGTTTACTGTTAAAATAGCTCAAATTCATGGCAGGTTTTTATCCAACCAATTCGAAAAACTTAGTTTGAAAATTGTGGCACCTGTTGTCCAGGTTCTGTCCAAAACCATCATTCAAATTAAATTTACCAGCTTTTATTCCCCAGCTTTGGGTGTACACAGGAAAAGGAGACCTATGTCTGTTGATAGGATTAGAAAACTGGAGGCAGACAGGATTTCTTTCAAAAATAACCAGCCCATGGGCTGAGAGCTGATCACTGGAAGCCCCGCTTACTTTGTTTAGCTCATTCAACAGAGCCTGAGCTGGAAGAAGGCAATGTGCAAACACTAGGCTAACGCCTCACAATTAAAACACCACCTAGTGAATCAACAATGAAGCATATGTCTGCCTGTCAAAATAAAATAATTTACTAAACATTACCTTTAGATAATGTGTGCTATACTGTTGGTGACTCATATAAAATTGGTGATTCAGTGACCTATATGGATCTTGCTATTGTTAGATTGCTAGCTCCAGATTCTTTTAAGTGCCACTCTAACAATATGACTGATTAGGAGAACGAAGCCTTATCAAAATAAAGCTATAAAAGGACTACATTTTGCATGTTTGTTTTGAAAGGCAGGCTGAGTCCTAAATCTGGGGCTTAGCTCAGCATTGAGGTGTCCAATCAACTAATGTTTTGCCCAGTAGCAAAGTGATCTTTGCACTCACCATTGCATATTAGACATGCATCCCCAAATACTACAGACCTGCACAGAAGCAATTTAAGGATTGAAAAAATTGGCATCTACCACTTGTGTTTGTGAGATGACTGAAAGAATCCAGTTTACTTTCCCAGCCTCCATGCCACAAAGGAAAAAATCCAACCTGTTCTGGGATTCTCAGAGCGGTTAAAATGAGGACAGGACAGGATGATGGGGGAGGGCAAATGTGTCTGTTACATGTGTGCATGCATATACACATATATTTATCCTTCCTTCTCCTAGTCCTACACAGTAATTGGTAAATTATGACATGGTCACTGCCAGTACAACAGAACCTCAAAGCTGCTACATATTGCTGCCTGGTGAAATAAAGCTGGGTCAGCTTCTTTACATATTTCTGTAAAATGCTGTACTGGATTTCTTGGTTATTGGAAGAACTGTCTGCATCTTCACCGGATGTATATGTTGTCTTCAGGATTTTTTCTCCTGTGGGTGTCACTCTATGGCACATTGACTTGATTGGGTAAGACAATAGTCTCAATATATTAACTCAGACTTCTATGCAGAGACAACTGTTTGGGTAATTTTGTGTCACGAAAGTTTTAATTACACTACTGTCAGCTGGCTCACCTGTTCATGTTCATGTTTAGTCTATGCTGGTTTCCTGGACCTGTCTGTCATCACTGAAGAGAGCTAAATCACATTTTGGAGACATTTGTCTTGATATTCTGTCTGAAAATGGAGCACAGACAATTGCCTGACACTAAAGAGGTGCTTAAAATATGTGATATGAGTCTCATTCATAGAGGATACCACACAAAAGGCAGATTTTAGTATATGTTATCTTGCCAACAGATTGTGGCATCTAAAGTGCTCCTCCTAGTAGACCTGACAGCATTGATGGACAACCTGAATAGCTGCAGTTACAAGATTTCTTGTTGTATACTTTTCAAGAGAGTGGCTAGATGCTGTGAGACAGGCTCACAAACAATAAATTTTTATTGGTATTGTTGAAGAGAAGTGTAACAAGTCACTCAAATTGCTCCATGATGGAAAAAAATTTCCTTGTAATTCTCCATTTATCCTGAAGCAGAAAATGGCGGTGATCAAAATAAACAGATTTGTTTCTTATTTTCAATGTTTTACTTCTTAGTGGGGATGCGGAGACACTGAACAACAGGCGCAGGTTTTCCATAAAGGACCACAAAGGTCATCTTTCTTTCATTGTTGTGAAATATAAAGATGCTACAATATCCTGTAGAGCTGGTAGGTTGTGATTACTGCTTACAGACCTAAACACACCTGCTCCAAACTTACCTTTTTATTTTATATAGGAATACGTTTTATATTTATAAAAAATAAGTGTTTATGAGCAGAAGTGAAGGAGCTGAAGAAAGATTTTACACCAAATTAAACCCAGATGTGCTATATTCACAGAGGACATAGCAAAACAGGTTATCACAGGGTAACAGATTTTCATACAACAGCTGATACATGATGGCAGTTCATGTGTGCTTTATATTTCCCCTGGAAAACAGGATGTGATTTATGCAAGCGTAGCTTCTTCAATGAAAGGTGGTTGAGTTTACTCAAATTACCTTTCCTTTTCTGCCTGCAATGTACATGGAGAGTTACAGGAGATCAGCAGATGCATATTAAATTCTTATCCTATAGTAAGGCTTGCGTATTTGAGCTCTTGATTGTTACTTGATATCCCAGGCAAGGCAGTGTTTGCTTCTCTGGTAGGCCTGACTGGACTGTTTCTAAAATTGGCAGCTGCCATTGACTTGAACGGGTTTAAAATTCAAGCTAAAAATGTCCTTTTATGTAAATAAGCAACTTATTTTATATTCTCAGCCATTATCCTCTAGCAAAGTCTGAATGTGTTTGTGAACAACCCATCATTATATCTTAAAAAAAAAATCTCGAAATTTGTTTGTTTATGTAACATTTGTTTTAACTGTGTGAATTGTTTATGCTTGGTAGAAAGTGATTGCAAAATCTTAATGATTTTGGATTATTCTGGGGACGTGTATAACAGTGCTGACAGTTGATTCCTCTGTACTTGCACACAGAAGTCACACTGCCTTTCTGTCTCCCTTAGAACAGGGCTACAATTATTAATCTTGATCTGATATCTGATGCTTGTGTTTGAATCTCTAGGGCTATCATTATAGGCATATGAGTCACATCACATCTTGAAGTTTTTGGTTTATTCCACTTGCTGTGGGTAACACTTGCAGTAAGCTTTTCCATATAATTATAATACTTGCATGGTGTTCCCATGAGCAAAATACTGTACAAATATTAGCTAACTAACCCTTGCAGAACCAATGTACTGTGAGTAAACATTTTGTAATCCTCAGAGGTGAAGGTAGGAGAGAGTGGGAGGAAAAGAACAGATCTCCTCCCTTCCTCTGTAAAGAGCAAGAGAAGTTTTCCCTCCTCTTTCAGATTTACATGACATGCTTCCCTGTTTCTTGGACTGTGCAACAAAGATCACTTTTTCTGTTTTTGTCGACTTGGACCTTGTCCTTGTTTAACAAGGCAAACAACTGAGGGAAAAGGGAATTGCACAGGAACTGTGCAACTCTCTGGCACGGTTGCCTTCAGAGCAGGAGCACTCACCTCTGTGTCCATTGCACTGTACTTGTCCAGAGCAGTGTATATAGACCTGTTCCTGTCAAAATGCTTTCACTCCAGGTTACATGGGTTTAACATGTTTCCTTGGGTTTTTACACCTTTTTATAAGCAATCTCTGTTAAGTAAACGCTCCTAGATCCAAATGTCAAAAGGAAAAAGAATGAATTCACATTTGGCTGCTGAAACATGTCCATGATTACCTGAAAGAAAATCTCAGAGGCTGTATGTAAAACTGTATCCTGTCCCCTTCAGATACAAGAGGCGCCTTGAATACACAGAGTACTCTTCTGATTTTCAAAGGCAAGCTCCTCTCTTTTGTAAACAGAGCTTGTCTGCGGTAAAGCTGTCCTGCTGCAGGGATCAGTGGGTAACCCCTGGCCCAACACATCAGGAGGACGGATTTTATGTTTTCATCATAGGACCTGAGAGGCATTTATGTTCCTTGTATCTTGGGTGAATGTGGGGATACAGGGAAAATTTCAAGCTCTTCTCTCTCTCTGAAGCTTAAAGTTGCTTCTACTGGCCAATGCAATATAAACACAGGGAAGGTAGAACATCTAAACAGATGCATTGAAATGAGTATGATTCCTCATGTGCTTAAAGATAAGTGTGCAGTGATGGTCACAGTGCAATGGCTGAATTACCTGAAGGTCAGAGAGGGAGAACAGCATTTCACATACATGCATTTCTCTGTTTTCTTGTTTCGAGTTTAACAGGCTGCAGTCTGTAGTAGCTGAAAATGAGCAAAACCACTACTCCACAAGGCAGAGATGTTGGGCCAGGGATTGCTGTATCTATCTATGTATCTATGCCAAACATAGGAAAATATCAAGGAGTTGTTATGTGATATATTTTAAGGGATCAACAAGACGGATGCTGCAGCCACGCAACTCCTACAAGTACTTATGATCCATCAGCTGTCCAACATGTAGGCATCTAATTACAATGGAAAGCACACGTAGATCAGCAAGGCTTGGTCAGATTTTCCAGACTTGGCAGATTTTCCATTAAACTTAGGCTCTGTGTTCACTGCTGCGTGCTGGACCTTTGTCTGCTGTATCCTATTCTCTTCCCAATGAAATCAACCAAGTCATTGTTTTTCTGATGTTGAGTGGGTTATTGAATGAGGCCTCAACTACAGCCTGAGTTGTTATATTTTGCCTCCTTTGCTGCTGAATTCTTTCGTGCTCTGTAAACACATTTATATTATCATGGCCTATAAGACTATCTTGATTCTAAAATAGACAAAACAAACACAGCCTATTCGCCATTTATTATTAGTCTAGTACTTTCTTTAAAACATGAAGGTTAACACTTCAAGTGTTTTCCAATCTTTTGCAGTGGGTCTGCTCCAGAAAGTGCCAGCTGTAAGAATGGCAACAGGAAAAAATGACTCATTTTTGCTTGAAAAGAGTAGTCTCAAAGGACTGCATCACCTGACTATGGTCCTCATTTAAAATCAGGATTATGATAGCAAGGAGAGGAGCACTGAATTATTACAAGAAGTATTTCTGCTGTTAGTTCAGTAGCATTTTGAGCCAAAGGGATATAATATTTGCATCCTTTTGCTGAAATACAGAAAAGACTGTTAGAAAAAGAGAGTTCTGTTAACATCTGCTTTGAGCATTCAAGGCACATCAGCTAATGCCTATGGGATGACATTTGCTCTTGTGTAAAGTACAAGTACAGTGTCTCCTCGCCACCAGGCTTACATGCGCTAAGATGTACCTATGATTTTTACAGAGTTGCACAATAGTGGATTTCAGCCAATAAGTAAATGATACTAACTGAAGACAGCATCTGTAAAGCTCTGCCTGAGCAAGTAAGTAATGATAGACTTCTGCACAAATGCAAATGCCGCACTTGTTGATCAACAAAATATTGCAAATGCTGCCACAGAATTTGAAAGAATCTGCCCTCTTGCAAAGCCATACCCTCTGAGAAAGAGGTATAACCTTATAATTTGTTGTAGAGATGGACATAAAGGTAGAAATCTGTCATCCTTGTCTTAGAGGCAGCTATTGTATATGTGATCCAGGTGCCACATTTAGCTGCTCTCCCTCTTTGTCCCTCCGCTGCTTTTTGGTTGTGTGGGGCGCAGTCAGCAGGTAGCTACTACTGCAGCTGTTGCTAGTGGCAATGCTACCATTTATTCTCCCCATGCAGTTGTTGCAGTGCCACCTTAGCAAGAGTTTGAAATGACTTTGTGACAGCAGCTAAGTGTCATGGTCTTCTAAACTACAAAATTAAGTAAGTGGATTTAAAGCAGGTGGCTTAAATCCGTTACTGGGGACCATGATGAAAGGAAGTGCCTTGACAGATTTGTAGGGCTGTCCTGGTGATCGGCATCCTGAGGTATTGCTGGTGTTGCAGCTTGCTAGGACCTGAAATTTCACATTTTAACACATACTTGACTAATTTTAGACTTCTGAGGGTTTGACAGTGAACACTATAAGAAGAGGCAGTGGGAGAATCAGCTCCTAATCGACCAGTGATCCTGGTCATTGATGCTGGCAGGTTGTAAAGGACAGAGAAGACCTTTGTAAGGGAGACACTTGTCTCGCTGCCGAAGTTGAGAGCTACATGTTGAATGACGAGAGAGAGTTTCAAGAGAGGTTTGTCTCTCTTGTAAAGGGTTGGATGCTGCCCAGGAGAGCTGCTGCTTCTCTCTATCTGCATCATAGAATGGGCACAATGATGCTGGTCAGATCAATAAATCTTACCTAATGGTAAGCTATTAAAAGTTATACTTGTCATGTCGGCTCCCTCTCTATTCAGTGGAGACAGAAATACCCCTCCAGATAACTATTTGTTCCAGGTGTCCAGGTGTAAAGCAAGAATAATACTAGCCTAATCTCAGTGGAGCACTCTGAAGGTTTTTTTTTCATGCAGGAGAGAGGTTTCCATACACCTGACATGAGCTCCATACATAAACCAATAGGAAAGATAACAATTTAGTCTTTGGTCCTGTTTTTGCAAGGTGAGCTGGGTCACAGACTGGATTACAGCAGTAAAAAGAAATTAGAGAGCAATGCTTTGAGTAATTGTCATTCTTTTTGTACATGAAATTAAATAGGTCTTCCATGGGGAAAAAAGGAGTACATGACCAGGTACTTATCATCATGCATGCACACAGAAAGGCTTAATTGGAATTCCAGAGAAAACAACAGTTCTGATATTTCCTTGCACATAAGGACTTATTTTGCAATGTCAGTATCTACCTCACTCCCTTTTTTAATGGGAATATGTTATTTTTTTCACTCTCCATGTGCCTAGGAAGGCTTTAATATCAAGAGCTACAGGCAACAGTATGTGAGTTGTAGCAACGGATTTGGTGGCTGACTTAGAATCATAGAATGGTAGAATCATTAAGGTTGGAAAAGACCTCTAGGATCATCGAGTCCAACCATCAGCCCAACACCACCATGCCTCCTAAACCATGTCCTGAAGTGCCACGTCTACATGTTTTTTTAACACCACCAGGGATGGAGACTCCACCACCTCCCTGGGCATCCTGTTCCAATGCCTGACCACTCTTTCAGTAAAGAAATTTTTCCTAATATCCAGTCTAAACCTCCCCTGGTGCAACTTGAGGCCATTTCCTCTCATCCTATCACTAGTAACTTGGGAGAAGAGACCAACACCCACCTCGCTACAACCTCCTTTCAGGTAGTTGTAGAGAGTGATAAGGTCTCCCCTCAGCGTCCTCTTCTCCAGGCTAAACAACCCCAATTCCCTCAACCTCTCATCATAAGACCTGTGATTTAGACCCTTCAACAGCTTTGTTGCCCTTCTTCAGTCATGGTCCAGCACCTCAACGTCTTTCTTGTAGTGATGGGCCCAAAACTGAACACAGCATTCAAGGTGCAGCCTCACTGGTGCCAAGTATAGGGGCATGATCATTTCCCTACTCCTGCTGGCCAGTAATCATGCCAAAGGTTGAAACTGGTGTCATACTTTGAGTGTGGGAGTAAACACAGAGAAAAAAAAAAAGAGTGATTGAGAAACATGCATAGGTACCTGGAATAAAATGTTCTACCAGAAAGTGACAAAAATTGCTAATAGATATGTAAACCTGGAAGGCTGACAGGCAGCAAACTTAGAAAATGTGAGAGGCATTAGGAAAGCATCACTTCTCTCATTAAGCCTGATGAAGATTTTCCTGTGCTACCAGCTTAGGCTTTATGCAACAAAGCTAGAGTTACTTCCTACCCTAGAAAAATTAATGTTCTATGAAACCTGCTGTTGCTTTAGGATTTTCCTATTAAAGTGGCATGAAATGCTCTTACATCATTTTAATAAAACAAACAAATGTTGGACCAATTTATTTTCGATACTTGTCACCAACTGTTTCTGTAAATTGTAGAAAGGGGAAATGATATTTTGTAAAACTATCTGATACAGTGAGAATCTGGCAAATGTGTTTCTGAATGAACCCTGCCCTTCAGTTCTTGAGTGTTACCATTAACAAGACACTCTGCCTTTGGACAAACCTTGGAAATTCATCTTCTCCCACCTAGGAAGGGCCTATGGCAAAAGAGAGGTATGTATTTATAAGCCTTTTGTTGTGTCTGTCTTGTACATTGGTTTGCAGTGCCTGGAGGATCTAATCCTACTGCTGGATCTTTGCAGGAGAATCAGTGAGCTTGTGGGAGAAATGGTACTGGTGGCCATCGGTGGAGCTGTACATGATCTGTAGACTCCTGCACAAGTTTATTACCTGTTACAGATCTCAAATTAGCCTGTGATTTGTCTTTCATATGAAGAAGTTTTCAGTCTGTTATTGGCTTGTGCAGGTATTCATCTGGTCTTGATGAAGGGCGTTTCTAACTGAAGTCCTCTCAGTGCACACTGGCTATTTCAGTGTTTACAAATAGAATGGGACAGCTTGCTTTGAAAATGATTCCTAGGGCTTTCCTCTGGAGCCTTCGGTCATGATAGAAAAGAGCCTGATTGTCTTTACAGAGTTTATTACACTGTATGTACACATACATACAACCTAGCTTAAGCCTCTCCTGTCAAACTGGTAGGGTCAGTCACGGCAGGGTGAGCACAGGCACTGGACATACTGCACACACATACTGGACCAGCATACAGGATGGTTAGCTTCTCTTTTGTTGTAGCATAACCATTTTACCTAGGTACAGTCCTGTGATGTTTGTTTCCCAGGAACTCCAGAGAATATTATTCACTAGGATGTTTTTTAACCTCAGTTCCACCATTGTTCAAAAAGACTCCCCATTTAAAAGAGAAAAATGGGTTTCAACAATAACAAGGACCACAATGTATATTTTTAAGAGAGCACATCTGAGTTACAGTGTGAACAAATGATCTGAAAAGCTAGGATTAATACTATCGCTGCTAAGCTTTCTTGTCTTTTCCTTATTTGATATCAGTAGCTCTTGCAGCGTATTATCTCCCCCTGAATTAATGTCTGCTGGAGGTCCTAGCTTCTTGCCCATGGAGGAAGTTTGTGTAAACCTTCCGTTGAAGGCCTCCGGTGTCAGGTAAAAGGTAACCTTGCCATAATTTTTCATTTAGCATATACCTAGAGTGTTTCTATTTTGTGCATAAAAGTGAAATCCCTCTGTGCCCAGCAGGTGGTGATGTCCTTGCTGAATACTTTGCTTTCACAATGACATCATCGGTTCTCTTCCCTGGATCCCCACTGATCACTGCAGGCAGGCACACTAGTGATGTGGTGCAGCTGAAAAAGCACTCCCTTCTCACTACTCCACAAATGTAGCCTAGACTGTGCTGTATTGAGATGCTATCAGTCATTCTTGGGTTTACACAACATACGTATCAAATACCGTCTCAGCCTATATTTCAAATTACTATGCTGGCATCCTGGGCCCTGATGCAAAGTCCAGTGTCATCTTTCCAGTGATCAAAACCGGGTTTAAATAGGGCTCATGTTGAATGGATTTTACAGGCTGTTGCACACTTTACTTATTTAATTAAAATATCTGGCCCATGTTGCTCTCAAACCTTCTGTGCTTGTAATTTGTAACAAGCAGTCTTGTAGTTTTAGCTTCATCTGCCACAGATGCATTTTTTAAGAAGTGATTCATCTCGACATGGTGTAATAGCCTTGTCCACCATCTAGTTTTAGAATTTCTTCTTTGTTTTCAGTGGTTTTTTCCTATTTTTTTCCTTAAGACTCAGTGAATTCCAGAAATTGCATTGTGCAATGCTTTCTTAGCCTGTCAACTCTCTATACATTTTACCCTTACTGCAGTAAAAATAATTGTCATTTTCCTTCAGTTGCAACTTCATGAAGCCCAAAACATAATTTTAAAGGATTAGCCCAACCATCAAGACTTTTCATTATTATTTAAATAAAACCCCTTTTCATGCCAAACACAGCCATTTTAACACTTTTCTGGAGGTTGATTTGCATTTTTGGGGGCTTGGTTTTAGTTTTTTTTCTTTTTTTCTCATTTACTGGTCTAATCCACAGTGATTTTCTAGGAACAAATAGGAAACCTTTCAACCACATCTAATCAGTCCCAACTGTATCTTGTATCCGCGTTGCCAAGTACTGTATTCCCTGCTGTACAGTGAAGAATCAGAAGCATGCACTCAAATTTTTATAATAACCACTTTTTAAACACTATGAAGTGACATCACATAGCTGGTTCTGTTCTCTCCCGAACAACTGTTGCGAGAGATGCTGTATTCCCTATTGGAGAAGTGGTACTACACAAGGTTAAGGTGCAATGGCTCGTCTCTTCCTCTAAACAATTTTATTAAACCAGAATACATAAGGGCTCTGCATGGTTTCAGATGTGTCTGAGCATCATAAACAATGCATTTTTGCATTGCTAAGCAAAAGAGCTAGATAAATCTGAGACTGAACAGAACATCTGTCTATCAGTCTTCCAATTCAGCTCTGCCAACGTTCCAGCAATGAAAAGCAGCCACAAAACTTTACCAGACACTTACATTAGATTAATACCTCTGGAATATGCAACCCAGTGATTGCATACAATCACATTTGGCCCTAATCACGGAGAAACATGGAGACAGAGGCCACCTGTGTAAAGAGAGTTTGGCCAACAGTTGGAAGCATGTTCACAACGTTTGCCCCTGCCCACCACCCCTTCTTCCTTTTGAGGATCCCCAGATGGTGTACATCTTGGTCTTGGATTTGTTTTCTGTGGATTTGACTTTCACAAGCAATATTTTATTTTATTTCTTTTTAAGAGTTGGAGTCCTGATAATTTCTTTTAAAAATAGGACCTTACTTGCATGCCTTTCATTGCCCACATGCCAGCTCTACTTTCAATAGACTGCAAAATTCCATTTTTTTAAATGTGAATTGAAGACTAGCAGTTCAGCTTTCACTGTCAATTCAATCCTTCAGCTTTGTTCTGTATCACAACTATGTTTCACATGTTGAATTATTAGGTTTTACACTTGACAACTGATAAATAAAAATTCTAATTAAAAAAATTATTTCAAGGGAAATGAAGTTTGGAGAGAGTGAAAAACCCCCAGTCTATTGAAAGCCAAATTCTTGGAAATAAAACTAAGGGACAGATAACATTTAGGTGAAGTGCAAATTATAAAGGCAGCTTCTTTGCTGAATCAGGCAAGTGTCCAATTCACTCTTTCCATGAAACATGGTGCTGTGTTCACTTGTCACAGACAATTTGTAAATTCCAGCAGGTCTCCTGCTTAGTCCTACCATCACTCCAGCAGACAGTACATATTTGCTGTATTTTTTTATATCACACTTAAAGAAATTAACACAGATTGCAGGCTGGCAGGAAAAAAATCCCCTGGGGGGCTGCACGTTTGTACACTCTCTTGAGCAGATGAGTCAAATCCCACCACCTCTTCCCTCCGGCATAGGCTCTTGGAAGCAAAACCTTTAGCTCACACCTGCTCAATGGGACGTCTCTGCTGGAAACCTCTCTCAAGAAATTATTATGGAGAATCAAATAGGAAATAATAACTAATTTCACTAAGTCAAGAGTGCACCATTTACTTTGTTTCAGTAGCCACTGAGCTAACTATTGTTTGACAAATTGTGTAATAGTGTATTTTGGGACCTTATGAGAGTCCCATTTAGCTCTTGCACAGATCATCTTTTCTTGCAAAAGCTGATTAACATGGTTTGTTCTGTTTGTGAACGTAGTATGTAAAAAGTATGAGGATGGCAAAACTTAAGGCTGAACTCTAACCTCAGAATGCCTCCAATGAAGTCTGCAGTAGCAATTCAGTCTTGTCAGAGCACCTGAAAATGACCTGCCATTCACCTTTTCTTCTCTTATGGACTCCATTATAATCTACAGCATTTGACTGTTGCAACTCTGTGGTTAATACATTCACTGCATATTTTTTCTCATATTGTAAACACAGGTCTCAAGTCTGTCCATTCAGTTCCTTGCTCCTGAAGTCAGCTCTTCTTCAGTGATCCAGGGAGCAATCCGTGACCGAGAGGCCAAATGCTGCAGAACAGCTTCTGACCTTTCCAGAGTCGATTAGCCACCATGTACCTCTTGGCCTGGCTCTCCTCTGGGACCCATACAAGAGCATATAAGAAGCAAATGTTAAATTTCTTGTCATTTTCAGCTCGAAGTGCCAGAAGTAATCTCAGGGTTTTTTTCCAGCCTTCCAGAATAGTGTTGCTGGTTAGAGGATGCTATGCTGGTTGTATGCTGGCAATATATTGGTAGAGTACTTTGCAGGTATACATGGGCTGAGAGGTGACCAAGAGACTGCACACTTGATGTGAAGGCGTTCAGAGTTTTGATATAGCAAAACTGTAGTCAAGTCTCACCTGATGAAACTCACTTCCCAACAGGTGCGTGTTACAGATGCCTCTAATTTCCTTCTCTTGCAGCTAGGGATACGGTGGCTGTCCCACCAGCACAGATGCACTGTTTGGCTGTCCATGCTACCAAATATGGATGGTCTCCTGCAAAAGGTTCAAAAGAGATTGGAGGGAGGGAGGGAGGAGAAGGGCAGACAGACTGCACGATTGCATAAACCTCGTTTTACTAGGAAGCTATGGGAAAACCCTAGCAGTTGTTAGCAAAACTGTTTTTCCCCCATCAGTCTATTTATTTATTTATTTATTGACTTTACATGCAAAATATCCATAGGACCCTATCAAAACTGTATCCATACATTGCAAAGAACATGATGATATTTAGCTGTGCTACAGACATGGGATAGACAGATAGATATATCTTAGCTAGGCACTGATTTACAGAGAGATGCTTAAATGGCTCTCACTCTATCACCTATTCCCCTTGTCATAGTGTCATGTATTTTCTCATATCAGGCACCAGTGTCAGAGACACAGGATTTTGTTAACCTTCTGCACCTTATCTCTGATGTGGAGCTGCACCCCTGCAAGAACACCAAACACAAAAATGCTTTCTTTTGCATCGGTGACAATTCTGAATGGTGTTTAGTGACCCATTCCTTTAGCTTTGTGTTGCAAAGACCTGGAGATACTTGCCAGCTCCTGGGGTTCAGCATTCCTCCTGTACCACCTTCAGCCCGCTGCAGTCAAGAGGGGAAGGAAAGCAGCTGCCTCTCTGCCACACAGCCATAAAGCAGAAGGCACGGCTTGGTTTTGGAACTACATTCCTTACTTATACTGGCTTTCCTTCTGCCTCCTCTGTCTTTTTCACACTTTTCATTTTACTTGAATTTTGTTTTCTAACCTTGTGCTTGTGTCCCCCACTCCCAGAGTCTCCCGGCCTGTGCGAATGCAGTCTGAATGGAAGTGGTGTGTTCTCTCCCATGGGAAACATACAGACTTTCTTTTTTAAATCCTCTGGTGCACGGATGTAAAAATCTTCCATTGCCATTTCACATTCTAGGAACGAACAGAGGAAGGAAGGTTTTTGCAGCCTTCACTACCCGTTTGTTGCAAAGGGGCTATGGGAATATTTTTATCAGCCATCCACACTAGGTGGTATTTTTTTTCTGCAGTGCTAGGCACAGAACTTGTAAATTCTTTTCTGTGTTCAATCATTAGACAGGTACTTCCAAATTTTCAGCTTGGGATTTGACAGCGTGCTGGAACACTGGATGCATTTTATTAAAATCATATGCTTTGCAGTGAGGCAGTGTGCGTGTGATATTGCCTTACATTTTGAGTGTCTCATCCTGAAATAGCCATTCAAGCTCTTTATACTGGACAGACCACTAACTTGCAGCTTCAATTTCGGCTGGATCAGGGATGAGCAACAAAGTGCATTTCCTCAAATTAGACTGAGCATATGATGTGGATTTGTGCTAGATTCAGCCTGGGTCTGGGGGACAGATTATTTCTTACAAAGACTGCTGAGACAAACATACTTTCCTGACATCTTTTTGAAAATGTTTCAACTTGCAGAGTTATCTTCTACTGGCTTGGCTGTTTGCATGCCGTAGTTTTTTGCATTTTTCATCTGGTTCCTATATGTCCCACAGTCCAACCGACTCTCATGGAAATACACTCTTTGTGGCACTCTAGAAATAGGCAGATTTGGCTGCAGAATATTGACGTGATATGATGCAGAATGGAATCAGATGTTGTGCTTTGGATATCTTGAATAGGGCTTGTCAGCAATTCATTGAACAACTCTCTTTCCTTTTTCATTTTTGTTTATTTTGGGCTTTTTCTTTTTAAAAAAAAAAAAACAAACACAAAACTCCAAACCCTTTTGAAAACAGATATGGTGGTTATGAGTAGCGCAGCTGTTAATGTTTTGGAAAAAACTTTCAAAATTATCAGTGCCATATTTGACTGTTTATATCCAGAAAACTTCATTTTTGCAATCATAGTGACTATTCTGATTTTTTTCCCCAAAAAGTTTAAATCACTAACTAAAAAAACCAAAAGGCAATAAGATTCAGGAAAAAAAACCCATTCTAATAACCCAGAAACTACACAATGTGACTCAACTTTTTTTTTCCCATTTTTGGAGCTGGTTTTTGTGTTTCTACACTGTGTCTTGACACAGGCCAGACAGAATTTTTAAAGTATCAAAAATTCTTGTGGTGCAGGGAAAACACTTTCCTCTGGTTCCAAGCTTGAATATGATAGATTTAATTAGAAAATATTTCATACTAAAATGTCCCTAAAGAAATCACTTAAGTCTATTCAGCTCCTCAGTTGCTCCTTCAGAATTTTTGATTGCCAGGAGCAAATGGAATGAATAATGATCCTTGTGTATGTTTGAGTAACTGTAGAATAATTCAACATCAGTCCTGGACTAAAACAGTGAAAATATCATCACAAAATCTCCTTGCACAATAAAAACAATACTAGGAATTACTAACCAAGGCTGGAGGTGAAGCTGGTCTTGTTATGAAGAAAAAAATTAGCAAACTTCTTTAAAAACCACCCTGCGATGTGAAGCCCAGGCATGCTCAAACATTAACAAGCCTTGCAGCCTCACAGGCAGAAGCCCATAAGCATTGTGGGCATCACATAGCATAAGCCGCACACATCCTGCCCTCGCACGGTGCAATCCTCTTCCGCACGCTGCTTCTCGCAGGGACGGAAGGGGTACTGCCCGTGGACGGAGTTATAGATTTATATGCAGGAATTTAGCAGCAGCTTAGATAATGCCCTTAAATAATCTGTGCAGTAGATCTGGGGGCACTAACATGGCTTTGCTGTTTCTGAGATGTTCAAAGTGCCTCAAAGGGGATCCACTGACAAATTCTACCCTCTTCCGTCCTGGGGCCTGAGGGCTGCAGGAATGTGATGCCGAGGGAGAGCTGGAGAATGAGTGAGGAAGCAATTTACCTGGCAACTAATCTCGTGTTTGCTAAGTATTAAGGGTAAGAAACCTATAGCTTTGTGCGGAAAAAAAAAAATACCCCATTAACTTTCCTGCCAGAGGAAATAAAATTTAAATTCAACTGTAGGTGCTTTTTAAATAAATCTGTAATTCTAACTTCAACAAGTGCAGCTGAGTACAGTAACCTCAACAGAATCTGCCCACTCTTTTCTAGGCTTTTTGATTCATCGGACATGTGGGAACATGCATGTGTGAGTGTAAGGGGACTGGAGGCCCATATGTGAGGAGATCCTCTTGGCAGCCAGCATCCTTCTTCGGGAAAGGATCCAAGACAAATTCTTGATGCAGTCTTAGGGATTAATAAAACAGAGCAGAATGGGAAACCATTAGATGGGATATAGATACAGAGGACTGTTGTGAGTGATGAATTGCTGATTATCCCTGTAAATTGGCAGGTGACTGCAGAGAAATTTCTCTTGAGACTTCACAAATCACAGTGTCCCGTGGAGTGACAGCAGTCTCGCCCTGGCCACTGAGGTCACTACAAGTGGCCACAGCCCATAGCACAAGCCAACACGGAGGGCATCATTATCGTATTGCCTCAGCACCTATCTGGGTGAGCTAGCAAATGGAGATGTTTGAGGGGAAAAAAGGTTTGGTTTTGCCCCTCTCATGTTATGTTGACACACTCAGAAGATGGTGCCAGAGAGAAATACAGAGATACAAATCTGAAGAAGGAGGAACAGGCTGATTTGGTCTGTGCTGACTGTGTGGAGGCAGCTCAATGGGATAAATGACACCAGTAGCTTAGGTGCCTCTTCACACCACCACCGTACACAGCATGGGCACAGTTTTTATCTTCTGCGCTCTGTAATGATTTCACCCATCCACACTGTGCAGAGTTAAATACCTGTCCATCATGGCTCTCCTACCTACAGTGGTAAGGGATGCCAGCCATGGAAAGAAGGACAGTCTATCTTCTCAAGAACAAAACAACAGAAAAGGTGGAGGGCTGAGAGGGCCATAGCCCCTCTCCCCCTAGCCCATTTCTGTTGGCTGGAACAGCATGCTTCCTTCCTTCCTTCCGTGACACAGCTGGACATGAGTTTCTGCAGTGTCTCAGGAGTATCCTCCTGCCAAATTGCTCTCACCTGAGTGGAGAGGTGGAAAAAGGGAGCTTGACTACCAGCTGAGGTGTGAGGCCAGGATCCCAGCAAGGACTGCCTGCTGCAGATCAGATAGGACTTGGGGTCTGTGCCCAAGCAGGGGGCAGCAAGAGGTAGAGTTGCCCATTGAACCAAACACAGGCAGCTACTGTGGAAGGAAACATTAGTGAGGGCAATGAAGCCAGTACAAGCCACTTCTTGATGTATATCTTGGGAACCAGCTCTGGTTTCTACAGAATCAGACCAAACCACTTCCAAAAGGACCATGTCAGCTGTTTCCAGCATTTGTAACTATTTCCCTACACGGCCCTAAAGCTGCTTCTCCCCTGCCCAGACTTTCAAGAGTTTTAGCTGAAATTAATGTTTTACAGCACTTTTTCTTCCAAGATGACTGTTTCCAGGATAACACATCATATTGCTGGCGTGTGGAGGAATCAGGACTGAGGTAAGGTCAGTCTGTATTTCAAGGGACGGGACTGACAGCAATCTTTCTGTCTGGTCCCACTGGCACACAACCAACTATTTTCTGTTAGAAATAAGAGCCTGCCCAATATCTGATTCAAGATGAGACTGAGAACTGGGTCTCTTCTGGGGGCTATGTGGAGGATCATGGAGGATTGCAGGGTTCATAGGCTAGGAAAATTACTTTGCTTTGCCTTCCTTCTTAGGATTTTCTTTCAGTAAGAAATATTGCATTGAGCCAGACTTGGAGCTTTCTGTTCCCCCAGTGCCTGGGAGGGAAGCATGTATACTGGCACATGCATGCTTGCAGGATCACATTGTGGGCAAGAAACTGCTGCACCATGCTGCAGCAAGAAGTCCCCTTCTAGAAAGGGTGCCTTGGGCAAGGGACAGTGTCAGAGACATAAGCACCACAGATGTGTGCCATTCTCTAGACTTCCTCTTGCTTCATGTCAAGAGATTTTTTGTGGGTCACAGACCAGTACCCAACATATAGGGAACCTGAGCGGGAGAGGGATCAGGGAACTGCATGGCTTGTAGATCCTGGTGGTGTGGCAGGGCAGGGTGTGGCATCTGCCAGATGCCTCCTGCACAGTGGAAACTGTGGGTAATGGAGACAGAAAGGTTAGCCAGCGGAAAAGGTAGGCAGAATTTGTCTTTTTCCTTTTGCTTCAAATATAAGAAAATGCACTCTTAACATTTTCTGGTTGTCAAATTGCTAAAGATTTCAGCTTTTCCTTTTTCTTTTCTCTAGCTTTCCCTCAGATTAACTGATCTGTCAGGAATTTCATATTCCTGTTCATCAAAAATGACCCCCTTATCCTGCATAAGGATCTTTACTCATTAGAAATTTATCATCCACACTTTCAGCATTTCCAGATATTTTTCTTGTCATAAGTGAAATATTGCAGGTGTCCTATCGACCTGGCAGAGGAAAGTACTAGCCTAATTGGGAAATAAATGCAGGTGAATTTAATAAGGAGGCACATTAGTAGTCTAGCCCTTCAGTAGGACCACCTGATTTTTCTAGTCTGGACAGAGACTGTGGCTGTGTCCTGTCCTGCCCTGCAGCTACCCAGATTTCAGGTGCAGAGGCTCTGGGGGCATGTTCTGGGCATGAAAATCACGTAACCCACATAGATGAAGGAGATATTTGCACCAGAGGACTGCCTGCTCTCGTATAGCCAAGACCAAACAGCATATATCCTAGGAGGTGACCAAACTGAGCTGAGGGGTCCCTTGGACTGACAACCTAAAGTCACCTGCTCTCGTTTATTCTGCAACGTGACCAGGTCCTTAACTACGCTGAACTAGAATAATTCCATCTGTGGTAAATGAGCTGGGGATTTGGTTTCATATTACATGAATTTTAATGACTTCACCACAGCATATCTTAGGTTTAAACCCACCAAGTCCTGTACATATGAGAAGGGAGGTGAGACATGCAGACCTTTGGCACAACACTTGCTCATTTGCCATGTGTTCATCACATACATGGCTGGTATTATATGCTCTTATATCTCCAGTCAAGGAGTGCCTTCAGCAGTCCACATCTCATGTTCACATTCACAGGCAGCAAAACAGTGAATGGTTCACCTGTAGAAAAGGCAGCATTTTTTCCCTGAGTTTGTGCCTCTTTTGAGTTACACTATGTATTTCTTCATGGTTCATGTATAAAGGGCTTTGTTGCCACCTGGCAATCAGACACTGAATTAGATGCTGCCCCACAGCTGTGACCTCATCCCAGGGATAGAGCTGAAACTGAAGGGGCTGAGAGAGGGTGTGAGCCTGCAGAGTCATCGTATAGATATAGCTGTAGTGCTATCAGGGCACTCATAATCTCGAAGATGCTTGAACTGGTGAGTTTGGTGCCTTGAAGTCAGTGCTTGAGGAAGGAGAAAGTCCTGTGCTCTTAAGCTCTTTTAGCTGTGGGTGCACTGCCTGTCTGTTTCCTGATGCTGATTTATGCTGCTGGGGAGTAGACCATGTCACAAAATGCAATAATAACATTTGGTTTTGTTCACTGGCTTTCATTCTCTGAAGTGCTCTGAGCAACCTCTACAAATGGCAAGTTAGATGTTAACAGTTCAATGTGTGGCACAGTTCCTTGGGTGAATTAATCCCTGTAGCACTAAATGCTTTCCACTTGCTATCTTGCAGCCTGCCCTCTGCTTGCAGCTCTGTACACTTTCAGCTAAGCTTCTTTGGCAGTTTTTTCCAGAGCCTTGGTGGCAGTAACCTTTCCCTCATGGGTCTCATGCTGTTGCCCTCATGGCATAAGCCTCAAGGGCCCTGCACGGCCAGATACTGCTGTTATGGTGGGCTTTTGTAGGAACCAGTGTATGCCATCAACTATGGGCTTCTCAGCTAATAAAGCTTTGAAGTATAAGCTTGTCTCAACATCCTGTGTGCAACAAATGGCTAAGTAGACAAAATTCAGCAGCTGGTATGAACCCAACAGATCACACCTAAATTTGTGCATTAGAGCATTGCCAGCTGAAGAGAGCAGCTGCTGGGTCATGGTATTAGATCACCAATCATTTGTACCAATTCTCTCTCTTCCCCCTTCTTTCCCTTGAACTTCTATCACATACATAAATCAGATATCAGAATCCTACTAATATATTCCACTAGCAGCAGTTGCATTTATTTTTCTTAGCCTGGTTTCCAAAATATATGAGTCTGGTATGACCCATCTGTCAGTCAAACTGTCTCTCTCATATCTTTTAAATCTTTTGAGCAAATCGACCTGCAAATCATTAAGATAACTAAAATTTTGTACCTTTGGTGAAAAGCAGTTTCAGTCTGTGTGAGAGATGCACACTATTGCCCCAGTGTGTCATGACTCAGCATGTCTGCACTGTTAATCTATTAATTGCTAACAGGTGTTCATGATACGCAAAATATTTGTAACTAACTGACCACATCTTGAACTATGACTTGTACTTGTACCATCCACGCTTATTCTTGCGTTCCCATATAAGAGACGGGTCATACAAGAAGCAGGGATTACCAGAATGAGAGACTATGACAATGACCAGGAGAAGAAAGACACATATCACTAGGAAATTACATTAATTAGTTTTTCTTCACATGGAAAAATTTAGAACGTAGGATTCACCACAAGCACCAAAAATGGTCTTTGAGTCCACAGAAGCCATCTCCCCTTCTGCTCCACCAGGGGAAAAATAACATTCAGGTATGTAATTCTCATATCCATCTTACCCTTAATTTGCGACCTCACCAGTTCTCACTCATTTAAGTCTTTGGCAAGCTTTAAACACTAATTAGTGTCCTGTATTCTCATATCTGTTAAGGTGTTTCTGGCACTATTTGACAAGTTCTTATGCTTCTCCTTGCCAATCTTGTTGTTCTGGATTGCATGATGAAATAATGTATGCTCAGATCAGGCTGTGACTGGGGAGTTATTTCTTGATAAAGCTAGCAACTTTCTTTTCCTGATTATTGCATTTTAAGCCATGTTTATGACAGACTCTCTGACATATTAGACATAATAAAGAGGCTAATAAACAGTATTATTGAAATCCATATGAAAGATAGGTCAAAACTCTGAGAAGAAGAAAACACTGTTAATTATAGATAGAAGGCTGGCTTCTGAAAGTGCTGGAGGGTCTATTTTAAGGATTTTTATCTCCAGTAGGTTATGAAAAAGTCAAAAGACCACATCCTTATCAACAAACATGTATGAATTATATTTGGAAATAAATATCCGTTATATTCCTTTATTGAGTTATCAAGATAAATGAGATGCCAGAAATGAAACTTTTACCTTCAGTGACACAATGTTTTTCTGTTTTCTAGTTTTATTCACTTCCTCTGGTTTTCTCTTCCCCTCCAAGCCAAAGTGACTTTTCCTTTCCTGTGCTCAGCTGAAAGTAAATGATTCTTCAAGCAGTTTCTTAATTCTTACTGATCCTTGCTACTTCATAGTTTTGTAATCAAAAAATGCTCCTCTCAAGTGTAAAGGAACATAGCCTTCTAAAGAAACTCCACATGCTCACTTAAGAGGATACGTTACCTTTTCCTATATCTTGCTTTTTCTGTCAGATATTAGCTATACTAGAGCTTTAGGAATTCTTAATATGCTAAAAATGTTCTGCCTTTCACAGTCACTTAATAGTGAGTGATGGCTTGTTCCTGTAGAGCATAGTTTTATTTCAGTTGTCCTGGGGTGTCCCCAGGTACACGATAGTGGGCATTTGTGGAAAAATCATTTTTCCACATTTTAGAAGTAATAACTCTTCTGTATCTCTGCAACAACAAGACTGACCTTTCCATAAATGGGTAATTCAGAGGTGCCTTCCTCTAAACAAAAGCTACCCTTGGATTTTTTCCACTGAGCTTGGGAACAGCTTCATTAAAATGCTCTTGCAACCAACACCCACCTATGCATGTACACGATTCCATAGGGATCGTTGTGAGGGTTTTTGTGTATTACATATATCACATCCAAAGAAGGGCAATGAAACTGGTGAAAGGCCTGGAGCACAAGCCTCATGAGGAGCGGCTGAGGGAGCTGGGGTTGTTTAGCCTGGAGAAGAGGAGGCTGAAGGGAGACCTTATTGCCCTCTACAACCACTTGAAAGGAGGTTGTAGCAAGGTGGGTGTCAGTCTCTTTTCCCAAGTAGCAAGCAATAGGATGAGAGAAAATGGCCTCAAGTTGCACCAGGGGAGGTTTGGATTGGATATTAGGAAAAATTTCTTCAGCAAAAGGGTTGTCAAGCACTGGAACAGGCTGCTGAGGGAAGTGGTTGAGTCACATGCCTGGAGGTATTTAAAAGACATGTAGATGTGGTGCTCAGGGGCATGGTTTAGTGGTGGACTGGGCAGTGCTAGGTTAATGTTTGGACTTGACAATCTTAAAGGCCTTTTGCAACCTAAACAATTCTATTATTCTATACAGAAAGAGCAGGCATCATCTGTAGAAATACCTTTAATGAACTCTGTTTTGGAAACAACATGTTGATTCCAGAACAGAGGCAGCATTGCTATGTGTAAATAGAAGCTATATCCATAATCCAATACTTTTCAGATTATGTCAAACAGGAAGGCAAAGCAAAGGGACGTGGATCTCTGTTACAACTCAACCTCTTGCTGAACAGTTTGGGGGGAGATAATTAAATATGTATAGGATAATTTGCAATGGTTAGAAGCCACCAGACAGTGTGTAGGTTTGTGGGAAGGTCTGAAAGGATGCATAGGCTGTATAGAGACATCCTAGAATTGTTTTTGGAATCAGTTTATGATCTCCTTGCAGGTCGCTGTAAAACAGAAGAAAGCAAAGTTTTTTTTTACCTACTTGAGCCAGCCAGAAATAAAGCTGTGCAAAACCTCTAGTGCATGTAGATTAGTGGCAATCACTGTAGCTCATTGTAGCGGTAGTCTTCTATACCTGCCAACAACTGCATGGGGTGTCTGGTGGTGGGAGGTGTATGGAGCAGACAGCTGGGCATGGCTCTTGCCCCACTCCTGTTTTGTCCTGTTGATATGGTGAAAGTTGTGGATTCTCAGCCTGTTGGAATTCAAGGAATTGGACCTTTCTGTGACACTTCGTGCCTGATCTATAACTCTTGATTGCACTAGGGCTCCAAGATGCATTTATTGCTCCTTCTGCTATTCCTCCATACCGTGCAGATGTCAAACAGGCCTGCTAAGTCTCCTGTGCTGAGTACAAGATCCTTTAGTACCTGTCTTCTCACACTTGCCTACTGCCATGCCACATCTCTCACATTAGTGCAGCTGCTGCGACACTCTTGTCTGACACTGACAGCTCTGCAGTCTGTTCCCCAACTGCGCCTGGTGCACAAGGGCTGGAGGAGCCGTGGCACTGTGTTCCATACATCCCTGTGCTTCCCTCTGGCAGCCAAAGCAAGGCAAGCTGTGGCCTTCCTTGCTCGTGTAGCAGATATGCTCTCCCATTATGTGACTGGACATCTCCCAGCCTGTGGCCCCATGTGTGTATCTCATGTTTTGGGATTGCACTGGCTTGAGGAGTCTGTAGAAGGATCAGGTGCATCTGTGGGAATGGTGGCATTAGATGGCACCTGTAGCATCTAAACCTGAAAAGCCTTCAGGATAGGACATATGATAATGCAAGCAAATTGTATTTATACTCTCCAGCCTCATTCATAGTGTTTCACACATATTATTTGAGTATGGTAACATCCTGTGCAAGTTGTCTGGTTTTGTATACAACTTGAGGAGCAAAGAAGCAACCTGCCTTTCCCTCCTTTATTTAACTTCTGTGGCTGAAGAGGGGACTGAAGAATGAAGTATTTTTTTTTAAATAGCAGAGATTTATGTACACCAGCTAGTTGAAGACTGAGGAGTGACATCACTGGAGAATAGGATAGGGATTGAGGTGCTGGTGGGCTAAGACCACTGTTCATGGCTGGAGAGATCCCCCTGCCCTTGACTTTCACTGAGGGAAGAGCTGGGATGCAGTCTCCAAAATAAACGACTATGTTCTGCTTGGGGAACCCAGGGAGGCTGAATGGGAAGCATTGTGATGGAGAGGTGAAAGAGGGCAAGTATCTCCACAGCTGTCTTGAGTTCCCCTTGAAGGACAGTAACCAAACTGACCATAAAAAGGTTCATTTATAGTTCCTTAGAACCAAGTGGCTGTTTAAGCACTGCATATGTTTGCATTGGTTGAGACTAGGGTCAGAGCACTTATTTTGCACTTGCCTTCATTACTTTGAAAAGTAAATACTTTTCTTTGTGTGCTGAGTGATTTACTTCAGTCCGCAAAGGTATTTCTGAAAGGTTTCAAACACTGAATTTAAGTACTTATTGAATACTGTTTTCTATTTAGCCTTGTGAGTTATACTCCCAGAGAGGGGGGCCAGGATTCTTGAAAGGTATTTATCTATCTAATGATGCCTTAGAAAAATATGCCACGTGGAGCTACTGAGGTCATGTTGACTGTGAAGTATTGAGAAACTGTACTAATACATCTCTTGGGCTGTGAGTATTATATATTCTTCAGAATTATATGTTTATTGCAGTTTATGGTATTGGTGTTTTTACCTTTGATTAAACTGCATAGGTATCTGTGAATTTGCAGTGGATGTACTTTAATTTTAAGGAATAACGTTGCCTTTCTACATGATTTGGTTTTGTATTTATTTATACAGCGTTGAGTTTTTTTTTTCACAGAAGGGCTAGGTAGTAGTCACTTTTGTTCTTCCTTTTTTTTTCTATTAGGTGTTTGAGTTTAAAGAATTAGTAATTAAGTTCTTAATTAGCTAATTTATATTGCAATTTAGTCTCACTGAGTTTGTAAAAGGCACTGGTAACTTCCAAAAGAATTTGTGTCACATAAGCACTTCAACAGAAAGTATCTTAAGTATAGGAGTTAACAAACTGTTAATCTTAACACACATCAAGTATAAACTCACATTTATCTTCTCATTTAAATGATCATGAAGTAGCACATAATGACTGTCCTATGTAAATGCTGTAGGAAGCGTGGCACTGTGCTTCATTTTTGGACCCAAGTATACAGAACAATATTGGTTCACAAAGGTAATATGGCCACGCAATTTATGGAGACAGACCCTCATTATTTTTCATAAGCAAATGAATCATTCACAGTTGTTTCTCAGCTATTTCTTTGTTTGAAAAAAATAAAGAATATAACATTGATAAAAGCCTGATATTGCTGGGAAACTGCTGGGGTTAGTATAGTTCCTTGCGCAACTGAAAGTAAATTGGTGTTATTAGTGGAGGAGGAACAATTCAGTGTTATTCCGGTTGTTTAATACTTCCCACATAAAAGCATGTATTTAATTCTTACCTGCATACTGAACTTGAATTTAATTTGGATGAAACTTTTCCAGACAAGTGATAATCCTTAGGTGGATATATCTGAAGGGGACAGACCTTAACTCAAATAATTAATTTGTTTTGAGTAAGAAGCTCAAGGAAAATACATATGCTTTTCTCTCCAGTGAAACATTTTATAATCTTTTCTTGAAGTAAATCTTCACCCCATGTGCTTGGAACTTAAACATGGATTTTAGCAAGAGGTGTCCTCTTGCAATTTCATGTCCATTAGCATTTTCAGCTGAGAGCTCAGCTGAGCAGGATCTTTCCTGTAACTACAACTTCAGACACCTGCAGGCTACTCAGGGTTCATGCTTCTTTGGGGAGAGAACAGAGATGTTCTCAGTGGCTCTGTAACTGAATTTAAAACCTAGATCCTATTTTCCACTGCTGAAAACAGATTAAAATACAGTGAAAAGGACAACAGAAACTGGAGAAAGAGCCTGGGAAAGGAGCCTGGTGGATGATACCAGGACTCAGCAGCCACAGATGTTGCTTAGGCAAATGTACTTGGACTGGAAGCAGGCATGGGAAGTGAGTGAGGGGAGATGACTAGGGATCCTCGATAAGACAAGTCATGGGACTGCAATGCAAACCATTAGCATTATAGTAAAAATACTGAAATTTTCCAGACATGGATTTTACTATGACATAAAAGAAATGGAAACACTCCAAATTGTACTGTTGTGATGTGGAACAATGAACTATCTGAAGCTTTGTATGCAGGCTAAATTATCTCAGCTACCACTGAAATTCCCTGGCTGTCTAAATTATCTCACACTGCTCCGAAATCTTTGTTTGTCACTAGGTGCCTCTATGTTGTTATTCAGCCTTCCTACTTTGTAATGGTGCATGTCAAAATGTCCTGCGCAGCCTTTCCAAGAGATTGACTTTGTTTTTAACTCAATGGTTTGGCCCTGACTTGAAAGTAGAGGTCCGCTCTGTTGTCTGCAAATAGGTGAAACAAAAATTACCATAAGGCTTTTACACTTTAACTCCCTGCCCCTAACAAAATCTTGTGGAAAGCGCTCCTTTTCCTGCTCTCCTCTAATGTTATATTCACTAAACATTGAGCCTCAGCAAGATTGATATATTCAGTCATTACAACAATTTATATCTTGCTGGAGAATCCTATGGAGGTAAATATGAACAAACGTAGTAAATTAGGTCTTCTCACAATGGTCCAGTCCATTTTAATTGTAACAAACCAAAACTTTCCTGTTCATCTGCTTCTTGCTTTGTAATAGCATCTTTTTCTAAGAATCTAAATTTTTAGATAGTTAATGTATTTATATCCTTTTTATTTAGTTGACATCAGCTGACACAGGGATTCTGTTATGCTTGTGATGTTTTTGTGAGCGTGTTCATGTACGTCACGTAAAACATGGAGTAAGATAACAATTGTATATGAGGATGCTGAAGACTTGTGACTTTAAGATCCACCGTGAAGTAGTTCTGTAATCCTTGCAGGAGTCAGCAATGTGTCAGGAGGAACCCTCCTTTCCTCTGTGGATGTTCAAAGAGCTCATTTCAGAATAAACAAGTTATCCTCAGCCTATTCATTTTTGTAAAGTTTTTGAGAGGGTTGAAAGATGATCTCTTTAAAGAGAGGAAGATTATTGTCTCCTGTTACAGAGGTCTGACTCCAGTACTGTATATTGCTATATTTAAGAGCAAGATTAAATTAACAAAGGCCAAACCAAATTTTAAATTTAAATTATAATCAACAAGAAAAAAAAAAGCAGATTAGATTATTGAAATCTTAGAACAGTGCTACTGTGACAGAAATTAATGGAAAATGGAAAATCAAATAGAATGATTAAAACATGCTGATGCATCCACAAAACAGAAGCAAAGAAAATTAAATTAGTTTCCTAAAATATTAAATTAAGCCACTAAATTAAAAATACTTAGGTGATGGGTATGCTTATCTCTGTATTACATTATTAATGTCTTATAATGTTGATCAATTATTTTATCTTGTGAACTGTATTAAATCCTGCCGTGGGTAAAGAATTTCTCAGGATACATATAGAGTTTTGTTTGTTGGTTCATTTTTTAAAGAATCTATCACAGCTTGACCTTAAACTGAGATGCACTAGGGATAGGTGGATCCAGAGCTGCCTGGCAGGTCTAGCAATAGAGTCCCCCCTGCTGCTGGAAATCTCATGCAGGGGCTCTGACGGTAAGGGTGTACACTGGAGGATATATATTAGCACGGTTAATGCCATGTACAGCCTTGCTGACTTTTCAAGAGAAATTACCTCAGTGAAAATTATGATCAGGGCACTGCTTATAAGGATGGATGTCTGTGTTCAATTTTTTTTTCTCCTACTTTCTGTCTCCTTATCTGTTTAGAATTTGGGCTCTCCAGGACAGGTACTGTTTCTTGAAACTAGCAGAGCAAGGTTACTGTTTTGAACTGAAGTTTCTAGGCATTAGTACAAATAAGCAGTGACAACAACAATGATGACTTCATTACCATAGCAACAAAAGCAGTGATGATGTCAGTGAGAACCATGAGGGTACTACTACCGCTGCTTCTAATGGCAAGAAATTCAAGAGAAGTGAAGAGTTGCTGGAAGAAATGAAGGAGAAGGAGACAGCCTGGGTGTGAGTTTGGTTATGAGATTGCCTAAAGACTGGGAATGAGGAGAGGATAGGGGACAGAAACCCCAAAATCTGTTTGCAAAGTGTATTTGTGCACGCTCAGCTGTATTGCTGGCCAGAATATTATGACAACCCCTAATTAAAACAAAATGTGTCGTGGTAGTTCTGTCAATGGGAATGATGCAGAGTGGACATAATTTTGATGTATGCACATGTAATAGATTATGCCAAACATTAAACATGTGGCATCTAAGCAGAGGATGATTCAGTTGCCAACGTATAGGTATGTAATGCGGTTTGAGACACAGTAGGATATCTGAGGCATCCACAGGAGGCTGGCAGAAAAGACACGGGAGCTGTAGGAGGGGCAGGGACCTTCTGGAGAGGCATTCAGGCAGGACATGGCAGCCAATTTCAGCTGGCACTGGAGACCTAGGTTAGACAAGTGTTTCACACTGCAGGTGCCTGGTGGAGTCCCACTGTCTACGCTGCCCACGGAGACAGCTGCAGGCGGTGATGCAGCCAACCTGTTTTACACACTTGTTTGAGGATGGGATGAATTGCCTTAGGGTAGTGACTAGCTTTGTGTTGACTTTGGAGAGAATGTGAACAAGTAGCTTTACATCTAGACATCAGACGAGTTAGATGATACCCTCGTCAGAAGCTAGCCAGGCCTAGTCACAGAACAAGGCAGGGCACTCTTGTTTGAGACTGTCAAGGAAACATTTGAGAATTTCCCTTGTGAAAAGTCATCGAGGAGAAAATACAGCGAAGCTGTTCTATAGTCACACTCTTTGCTTTTAATACAAAATTTTCAAACAGGAGTATACTTGAGGACTTCCCCATCTGGTCAGTCTTCATGTGCAGCGAAGTGGGCTTAGAAAGAAATTTTTGCAGTATATTAGACTGGGAAGCAGGAAAATGTTAGCTGTGTAGACTAAAGAAATAGGATGACATGAACGGGGGAAAAAAACCCAGGGGTTTTATCCCCTGTGCAAATACACTGGGAAGCCTGTGGTTTACCTTTGAGGCATATTTATTCAGGTAGATCCTTTGAGGCTAATTCAGTTTGACAACAGTGAAGAACTGAGCCCACCAGACCCAGAAATTACTCACAGTTTATGTTTTCCAGCAGAATGCAAATATTTCTGTTCTGATAAAGTCTTGGTGATTGCAAAGGCTGCATAATTTCTATACTGTTTTCATAAATGGAAAGTTTCCTCATGAAGAAACCACCTATCTAGCTATCAGAGATACGCTGTATCTTCTCTACAGCCTATTTTCTATCCAGCCTTGTTGTGTAAGCATCTTAAATTAGAACTGTTTCTTTTATCAGCACAGATTGGATGTGTCATGAAATAGCTGAATCCCAGCTGGGTGGTCCCAGCATGGAGCATTTACGCAGCCCTTCAGAAGCAGGTGAGATTTGGATCTGCACGGACTCAATACCTGCCGTGTCAGCATCCATTTTTGGAGAACAAGATTTCCTGGATCACAGGGAGTGCATTGTTAGTTCACAGATATCTGGTTACACTGGATATTCACTTTTTCAGTTAATAGTTTTTATGATAACCTACATGCACAAAAATGTATCATGTTGGAGCTTGCTTTGATAATGGATATATTTTTATTTAGGATGACTTAGTTTTGTATCAGTACACAGAAAATGTACCTAGAACAATGGAAAACATTTTAGCAAACTGTTCTTCCACTGCCTCATGGTAGGCATTTGGTAGAACCTCCATGTCTGTACATATACTTTTGAAAAATCAGTTTTAATATATATGGATAGGTTTTTAATCATACTTTAAAATTGTAAGTTACAAATGTTCTTTTTCTTGTACCTGTTCTGTTACATTTGTAATAACTAGTACAATTTCTGCTTTGATATAAATTGTTTTACTGCTTAGTTCCATTCTTGCCATGAAAAGACAGGGAAGAATAAAACATCTTAAAAAATGGAAATTGATAAACATTGTCCATATTTGTCCATCCATTGTCCATACCTGCCTGGAAACATTTTCTAATAACTTTGGCAAGTCATGAGGGCTAAGCAAACTGCACTTCTTAATTAGGAAGTGTATTTTGAATTTAGTGACTTTCTGAAATCACACTAGTATTTTTGAAAATCCCATGTATGCAAGCTTAAAAGCCTAATTTTAGATTTGTCATTTTGAAAATTATAGTCTGTGTGTATTAAGAAGTCTAGTCACTCTATTATTCTATTGAAAGCCTAATCATTTCTCTTTTTCACAGTGACAGATTCTGTGACACTAGAAAGGTTTAGTAGGAAAATAGATACTTTTCTTTGATTCACATATTTATCATCTTAATTTCTAGTAAAGTAGTAGCGAACATGAGTAAAGCTATATGTTCTGTTAAGAGTTTGTAGGCTAACAGCCTTAACTGTAATCTGGGTTTCGCTTTCAATAGTACTGTGACATTACCATGCAATCTCTTGCTGGTAGCAGCATTAAAATAAAAATATAGGTTTGTTACATAAACATTTTAGTCTAAAGTCACAACAGCCCAAATACCCCATTTCCCTCTATAGGGTCTGTGTGACCTTGGGGAGTAATGAAAACAGAATGGTAAATAAATTCCCAAGCTGTTTTGCATTTCAAGATGATGCTGTTAGCAGGGACTACAAGGAAGGAATACAGGGCAGCCAGCAAAGCACAACAGTCTTCTTTCTGCATCTTCCAGTGCTTTGTGGCAATTCACCCTGCTTTGGGACTCACTGCGAGTATGAGCAACACCTCCTTACTCCGGGCTGTGGACCGTAGAACCATACAAGCTGCCTCTCTGAGCAGCGAGGGGAATGTGACTGTGCTGGAGACAGTGAAGGAGGTTGAAAAAATGAGTGGGCTGAAGAACAAGGAGAGATAGCTGGTAAGTTTATTCAGGGAAATTCTGGAGACACAGAAGATTTTGGTGCAGGTGGTTTTGGAAGGAACTCTCCAAATGCCTTATTTTGTAAAGAGTTTTTAGAGAATTTTTCTCCTCTTTCCAGTTTTGATTTTTTGTTGTTATTGTTCCAGTTTTCATGTGAGCCTCAAGTCCATATATTGCACACTTGGAGGAATTAGTTGCTACAGGTATTGTACCCAAACTTCAGCCTGTTGCTACAAACAAGATGCTGAACAACTTAAAAGGAAGTGAGGAAAGTGTCTTGGTGCTGCTGTGTTTCAAAATGTTACAAAAGCCTAACTGGGAAAAAGAAACAAAAAGAGTAATGCGACATGGTTTCTAAATGGATCATCTCAACTGTTCAGGAAAGGTGTGTAGCTCAGAGTTAGTACATTCACGTCTAGAGAAGTCTGTCAGGGCACAGCAAGGGCTGGCTGCTCTTGAAGGGCCAAAGTGACCCCAGTGCCCTCACCAAAGGGCACTGTCCTGCAGGGTCCAAGCTCAGCAGGCAGAGCCGAGGGGCAACAGGGTCCACTGACTGCCCCTAATGCAGTGAGGGAATGAACCAGGGCCAGGGACCATCCTGGGGGTCCAGTAAGGGTATGGGGCCGGGGCCAGGGCTAGGGCTGGAGACAAGATGATGATGTGAGGATGACAGGGCCAGAGACAGAGTAGAGGACCAGCTACAATGTCTGTCCTAGGGATCCACCCAGGAGATGAACTACCACAGCATAGGGCTGAGGTCCACCCAGGAGGCAGGGCCTGGGGATCCCACTATGGCATTGCTGGGGCAGACAATTTCTCCAGGCTGAGTTGAAATGGGGCTCCTAGGCCTGTTGTGGGCGTCCTGGCTGAGGTTGGCTGTCAGGCCTGATGGGATACTCAGGTCCATGACAATGTCCTGTGGAGAAGGCATCTCACAGTGTAGTTCTCTGCATAACTGGTGATCTAATTTTATTTTTTCACTCTTTGTTCTTTTATTGTTGAATTTTCTTGGCAGCTCTTTCACCCTCTGATTTGACTAAATTTGAATGTTGTTGATCTATGCTGCAGAAGAGCGATTAGTGCTTAGTGGTTGTCAGACATCACTCTGTACATTTATCAGACAATCTATTTAAAATTGAAGGAAGCGGGTGGAGACAAATAAGCAGAATTACCATGTAAAGAAAGTAGAGTTAATTAATCTCAAACATTTCCAGTGTATCAAGATAAGAATTTGCAACATCCAAAGATGTATACGAGTTGTTTATTTTTTTCAAATTCCCCAGGACTGAACATGCCACTGGATGAAGCCTTGTTGGTTAAGGTGGAGTCGGAAGATGCTGGTGACCCTACAAATGAGATATTTTTAATATCCTCATTACTATAAAAATATAGATTTGT
The DNA here is from genome assembly GCF_949628215.1 of Phalacrocorax aristotelis. Lineage (NCBI taxonomy): Eukaryota > Metazoa > Chordata > Aves > Suliformes > Phalacrocoracidae > Phalacrocorax > Phalacrocorax aristotelis. The sequence continues at coordinate 100,605,783 of NC_134276.1, read as the reverse complement.
ATTAATCTTCATTCTGTTCCAAGCCTTGTGGTTACTTTTAAATACTTCTTGCAAATGTTATCAATCTCACAATTGAGTGTGAGGAAAAGGAGTGCTATTCCATCTGCCTGTCCATGTTCCCATGACAGTCAGTAGGAATCTCAGAAAAGGCCAGACTTGACCTTTTGTGAATATACTGGCATTAGGATACACAGAACACTCATGGTTTCCAAAAGCACTGAAATAAATTGGAGTGATGAGATAGGCTACAGTTTGAGAGCAATACACTGGGAGTTTTGATGGGATTTGGTTTGATTTTAATAGAGAGCAAAGAAGTTGAACTGACATAAGACTGGAAGAAGGATGGTGGGATGGTTCTCTTGAGCATCCAAGTAGATGGATGACAAGTCTGGGGGTGGTTCCAAAATGGAAAGACAGAGGCATACCTTGTGGGATGTAATGCCTTTGTTCCTTTTTGGTTATTCACATAGAAGACCCCTTTCTGGTGCCAGTCTGGTCGTGTTACTTTTCTTTATGGAACATGATGGAAGTGCCATCACAGAGGGCTGATCAGCTGGAACAAGAATACTGTCAAGTTTTACAAGATCGGAAATACTGTTAATCCTGTTCAGCACCAGCTGAATACAATTTGAACTTTCTGATGAGTTTAGTAAGAAATGAAGAATGACCAAGATGCTGAAAGAAATCCAAATAAAAATTTGTCACTGTCTAGTGGAAAACATATATAAGCAGGAGGTCTGACTAGCCTACATGCTGACAGTTGAACTACTAACTGATTGTGTTTCCACATGGATAGGAATGAACTGCTCATTTTGCATGAGGTAAGTGATTTTTGTCCTCACCAGCAAAAATCACAGAGGCATCTCAAAACCCTTTATCTGTGCTAGCTCCCTCTGTTCCCTCTCCTTTCTTTCTGTCTTTCTCCCTGAAAGGAAATGTTTGGGTTTAAAAAAAAAAAGAAAACAAAAAACCAAAACTGGAGATAAACACAGTGACTGTAATCACAGTGATCTGCTTTCCCAGTTCAGAAATATGAGAAGCATAGCAGCTTTCCCCCTTCCTTCTTGCTGATAGCAGTGCTACGAAGTGGAAGTTTGTCTTCTTTCCCAATTTTCAGGCTTTCACTAGCACTTATGTTCTGGGTCTCTGGTGTTTACCTCATTTGCCCCACACTTGAGATAGTCATTGCTCAAATCCAGAAGTATTTTCATTTCCTGCTCAGAACAAATGGACAAACTGTGCCAGTTCCAGCTGGGTGAGCTCTAGATAGCAACCTAATAAGCTAGAGGTGCAGAATTAGGAAAATCCACACAAGCAGGGCTTTGACAAAAGCCGAATACCTTTAATTGTATCATCTTATTACCCTAATGTCACAATTCATGGTTTTTTTGTGTGATGCAGGATTGATGAACTTAACATAATTTATTTCTGAGTTTATTTTGTCTGTCTATGTGTGAAAGGGCATTTCTACTGTCATTTGTATTTTAGAAGTCTCTTTCTTCAGCTGAGGAACTGTGATGACTGAGGCTGGTAATAAATTTTTACTTTCTTGACTCCTGTTGACCTAAGATTACGTTTTCAGATAAATCTTGATATTTTGCTCTATAGTGCACAAGAGAGGGTTACATCTTCTCCCATACAATTCTCTTTCATTTTTCTTCCCATCTCCTATAAATCATGTGCTCTATTTCTTCCTGGTTTATTTCTTAATTTACAGCTTTTTTTTTTTTTTTTTTTTGATAAATATGCAAAAAGGCAAAGGTTTACTTCAAATTTCATCTTTTGTCAGAATTTCTGATCTCTGTTTTGGCAGTTTTTACCACAGAACAAATCCATCCTGTTCCCCCTCACCTTCAGATCTGAAAATCTGCATTCATATTCTTGTTAGGTTCTGCTGTACTGCATACAGGAATATTGGCAGGATGAGAGATACGTATTTGAGGTTGTCAGTGAATCTGAGAACCTTTCCAAGGAAGCCTTGGGGGAAGGGAGCTTGTTCTTAAATTTGCAATTTCTGGTGAGTGGTTTAAAGTAGTTTTATTAATAACTGCAGACTTTTTAATAGGGTGACAGCTGGTAGAATAATTTAATGGACAAGCTTGAAAGCTTTTTTCTTCTTCTTCTTCTTCCAGAAACAAACTGTTCAAACTGCAAATAAACACTAGTGGGTACAGAATCACACATTTCTGAGATGCTAATGTGGGTTTTGCGATTTGCATATTCAATTAGGAGTGGCTAAGTAGGCATTTTAACCGTTGCAATTATGCTCAGTGCTATAGTCCTGAAATACCTTGGACAGCTCAGGATATCACACGCTGCTTCCTGCTGCATGGCCAGGAGTGTGAAGACAAACTGGCTCAGCTGAGGCCTGGGAAGGTTCCTAATTTCTAAAATTTCACTCCATGTTGGAGTTGAGTGGTTTATTTACCCCTGAAGTAAATGGAAAACTGCTGATTCTATAGATGGAGAAAGCTATATAAAGGTTCAGGCTCAACTTCATGGACTAACTGAAAAAATAAAACTGTATTCTGATATAATGAAATAAAATGAACAGTGGTGTTCAAAGTGAATGGCCTGCTGTGCTTTCTAATGAGAAAGTTTGGTAGAAGTTACAATAGTTTAAAATCACATGCAATCAATGAACAGGAGTCTTAATCCCCTTCCTTTCTGGGAACACTAATTTAGCAAGGATTTAAGCATGTGTTTATCTCCATTCCTGTTAGTTAAGCACTTTCACTGGAGTTGACGGGACTGAACTTTTTTTTATAAAGCTAAGCATGAGTCTTGATAAAAAGAGTTGGATAGGCTTACTGAGGCCCTGGGCAATCCAGAGCTGAGGACCTGTGCAGCAGACAGGGCCCAGTGATAATCAAAACTGAGTCAAAATGTTATGCATTGCATATAACAGCCAAATAATTGTGTTTTCCTCAAACTGGTGTAAAAAATAGGAACACTGATTGAAACTGAAGACAGAAAGGAAAGGGTGTTTATCCACCAGGATTCAGCAGTGTTGGTAGACTCCTGGAGTGTACTCTGTGAAGTCAGTGGAAGGGAATCCAGGGATCCAGGGCAGCTACCTGATGATCACGGCATTGGCCCTCAATCAGCAAGTGCAAAAAGCAGGTGAAATCCCTCTTGCAGAGGCAATGCCCTGGTCTCCCAACCCCAAATACCCAGTACAGCCAAGGTCAATGTTCCCTGGATGCCAGGCTGCATGAGAAAGGACTGCCCCTACCACTAACACAAAAGGATCAGCAGCCAATGCCCTCCTTGGAGAAAAAAACTCCTATGTCAGTGGAAGTCCTGGACTTAGGCTGAGGGGGGCTGGCAGGCCCAGTGTCCTCTTCTGGCAATTAAAGTGACTAATAATCTAACTCATAAAGGGCATCTGCTTCCTTCATGCAAGAGGCCAAAAGAGAAGTCAGCATTTTGAATTGCAAGGCTTAGACTGTGGGGCCACTGAATCAACTTAGAAGAAAGTGCGGACTCTGCACTATCAATCTATGTCTACTGAACTGCCCTCTGAAGGCTTTTAGAAGCACCTGACTCCCTGTTTTTCCGAGATCACATAAGCATCTAATTTAGATAATCTGAATCACCCTGGTGGGGTGAGAAGCCTAAATTTTAGGTGCTGCAATGCTACACTTAGGTGTCTAAAAGGAGACATCTGAATATAGCTCTCAGTATCTAATGTGTGGGTTAGACACAAAACTCTATCAGGTTCTAAATTACAGTGTGAAGTTAATTTCAGGCTCCCATCACTTCAGACTAATTAGTGCAAATTAAATTTCATCTTTGTCAACTGGGGAGAGCAGTGCAAAATATGCCAGTTTGGGATTTGTTTGAATATCTTTTCTGCAAAAGATCACACAAGGCATAGACTTGATTGTAGAGACTCACCAGAATCTTTCCAAGTGCTACAGCAAGTCCGTGAGGACAGGAATATAGCCTTGGCTTAACCTGAACTTTCTGATGTCTAAATACCCTCTGTGGGTTCTTGATTTGAATCACAGTCATTAACAACTTATGCTGTGCAAGACCAGGACAGCCAGGGAGAGATCCTCAACTGATGTTCGGTGTCATTGCATGACAGTGGAAACTTGCAAATGTGTAATGTGGTATGTCCTAGGATGCCTATGAGGAAGTATGAGTTGGTGTCTCCCTTGACTTTAGTGGAGCTGGAGAAGTATTTTTTCATCTGATTAAGTCACCAACATATGTTTTAGTGATTCAGTTTAACTGTACTTCTCTGCATATACATAAAGACTGTAGTTACACAGTGCATGTCCCTGTCCCTTCAAGCAGCTAGAGTACTGCTAACTCTGAAATAGAAGAGAGTTATTTTATCCTTGCCTAGAGAAAACTAGAGCTGGTTGCTGCAAATATGCTATCCAAAAGAAAATTAAGTGTGCACAAAAGAAAAAGGAAACAGTTTCTAAGCTTGGGGGTTACAGCTCTTTTGTGTGTGAGAGGATTTTCTTTTGGCAGGCAGCTATTTCCTCATGTGAATGAAGAGACCACACAGGTGTTCATAACCTCATTGAGACAAACACAGTACCAGAAAGTCCCTGAGAGATTTTGTCCAAACCTCAGAAACCATGTATGCACTTAGCATCCTCAGGTAGAAGTGGTCCGAGAAGGGCCCAGCGGTATCAGCTGGGCCAACTGAGAGCATCTCACAGAAGTTGTGCCAAGCAGAGCGGGAGTCGCTGCATTCAGAGACGGCAAAGAAGTGTGCTGGCTAAAAGGCTGAGCTGATGATGAATGTGCCAGGCAGCGACTGGTCTTGGGGTTCTGTTAGGAACCCACCACTGAGCGTGACTTTGTTGAGGTCCTGTTCTTAACTTCTCTCTTTGTCTGCCTCCACAGAATAAGATGAGCACAGTTCTTATCACCTCGTGTGTACAAAGAGGTACATGCACACGTGTGCAGTATTTATAGTCTCTCTTTTGCTTTACCTTAGTGATCATTGCTTTGATTGGGAGGTTTGGGCAGTAAGCAAAGCAGTACAGAGGTTTGTGCTCATACAGTGGTTAACTATAGAGAGCTCTGATTTTATGAACTGTGGCATCTCTAGCTGAAAAAGAACAGAAAAATTTAGGATGTGAGGGAAATCTGGGCTGGGTATAAACTATTACTAGCATGAAAATGCACAAGGGTAAATGAGGGATACCACACAGGGGGGGATCAATTTGTGTGAGGGACATGTTTTTACACATTATATTTTTGTCTCTATTATATATTCTTAGTATTCATCCTTATATTCTGCCTTCTGGGGACTGAAGTGGAGAATGTGATAGAGAACAAGGCTAATATTCAATAATCTGTGATAACTGAGCTTAGTGAAGACTTGATGTAACACCCAATATGCACACCAGAGTCTGCACTGGCCTTGAAAGCTGCAGCTGCAAAATCCTAGGTGTGTAGGACTAGTTGGTGAGGAGGGGCAGGATCAGGCCAGTGAGGGACTGCCCTTGCTTGGCGTGCCTTTGGGGAGGCTGTGCTGCACTGGGAAGATGTGCCTGCCTGGGATGGAGCAGTTGGTGCGCCGGCACACTGTGTCCTGGTGCATGCTGAGGGTCTGCAGCCCCTGGCTCCACGCATATTGCCTCTGGATGCCCACTGTAACGCCTCCCCCTCACTCACCCTGTGCTCAGGGTTGCCTCTGGTGTCCCTCAGGGTGGGTGCTGGCTGTGGGGAAAAGGGACACAGGGACATGGAGGACAAGACCTGGTTACAAATAACCATGATTTGGTCATCCATCTAAGTACTGCAAGGTGGGACATTGCTTTTACACCCTCTGCCCCCAAACATTAAGCAAAGCAGATGAACACCCCACTTGCTGCATTTGTGTTAGCTGCAACATGCAGCTTCTTCAACAGCCAGAGACAGAGGTAGTGTGGTGCCCGGCTCATCTGTCTGTGCTGGCATTTTACTTTGTGCTGTCTTTGCAGGTGGTCTTGGTTGATCCAAGATAGTCCTGTCACTGGCCGGTGTTTCTCCTGCAATGAACTGCAATGTCTCTGTCCTTGCATTGGAAATGATAGTTTTAGGAAGGAGAATTTATGCCTGAAAGGATTTTTTTTCTGATTATATCTGCTGTCTAATTAATAAAAATAACAATCATGACAGTGGTGGCAATAATAACTCTGCCTCCAAACTACACCTTGCTTTCAACAGGACAGTGATTTTTAAGGTATTTTGTTGCTAGTCTCTGCTTTTCTTGAAAGCTGTAGGATGCAGTGTTGATATGAAAATGTCATTGCATGTTATTAAGGGAAAACTGAATTATGGCAGTGACAATTAAGAGAGCCTGAAAATGTGTCTATTAAACTCTGTTTTACACTTCACATTTGGGTGAACAGCTCTCAAGGGTTCTGTCTGAGCAAAGTAATTAAATTTGTGTCTAACTTTAAGGTCGTGCTTTAAGTTTTAAACTTAAAAGAAAGCATGTGCTCAACAGATTCAGTTGTTTGCCATTCAGAAGAAGCTTTATTTGAATTATTTGAACCTGAAGATTCATCTCTTGCTTTTTCTTAGTATATCCATTTATTTTTACTAGCCTACTCTGTTAAAGTTCTTACACCATCCTTCACTACCACAGTAATCTGATGCTTTCCTTGATTCATCCCGACTGTCTCCTTTGTACAGTACTTTGGTAGCAAATTGTTAAACAAATTAACTTTGAAGGTCTCTGTTTCTGTCTGTACATAGCTGTGAATAAAAGGTGGAAGAAATGTACCACATCTTCATCTTTATGAAGGAAATGCCATTGAGCTAGGGGAGCAGAACGACTTACTGAAAGCTTCATCTGCATGTTACAGACTAACTTAGAGGTGCTGAATGCAGATGACTGAGTACCCCTTTACAGAGAGGACCAAGATTTTTAATTTTAACAACATTTCAATGGCTTGCCAGTGGAGAAAGCCCAGGGCAAGTTGGATGTGCCCAAAGTACCCTGTCAGGAGAGGATCTGCAGCATGCTGTGCTAGCTGGGGATGCACAAAAGCAGAAGGCATCTTGCTCACGTGCTGGGGCAGTGGTACAAATGGACAGGCACAAAGCCTCTGTCCCCAGGTTACACCATCATCTAGACAAGTGAGGCAGCATCAGTTCACTGGTGGACTCTGCTCAAGGAGGAGCCTGGAAATAGTTCCTCATGGAAGCATGTCCTCATCCATCCTTTTTTTCCTGCAAACAGTAAGGAGCACTTACGGGGCTCTGTGATCCAGAGGCATGTGTTGTAAGCAGTTGCTACAGTAGTCATGGTTTTCTAACGATGTTTTCTGTGCAGTAAAAACCTCCAATGATCTGTTCTCAGGGCACTGGGGACCCTTTTTTCTACCCCATATAGTGTTTTTATCTTTGAGGAAAAGTACCTCTCACTAGTACTTTTTTGTAGTAGTGAACATGCACATCCAGGCACTACTATCTTCTATCATTTTATAATGCACTGGGAAATTAAAACTTTAGAGGAATTTTAATGTGTTCATTCTTAGCATATTGTACTAAGTCCAGAAATAGACTGCCAACAGGAGTAATTCTATCACTTCATTTTACAATAAGGGCAGGGCAGCATATTTGTAGCACTTAATTAAAAAATATGTGTAACATACTGGTTGTCCAGTATTTCATTTTCAGATTTTGCTTTCCTAGAAGCCAGTGAGGAGGCAGTTCTGTCTGGGTAGCTGGATGCCTCATGCCTTCTTGACCGTGATCAGTTTGGACAGAGGCATGAGAATTTGCAGTATCGTGTATTAGCTTTATTAACATAAGAACAAAGACATGATTATTTCTTCTTCACCCCAACGTTGTTCTGCTGATCCTTGCAATTATTGCCTTGAGACTGAGTTATTCTTTTGATTTTGTGATGGGATCCCATGCCCCAGAGAGATAGGCGGCATCCCGAAGACCCACGAGTGTGTGGATCCTGTGGCTCCAAACCTGTTCTGCACAGAAGGTGCAAAGAGGCTGTAATCAGTCTGGCCATCTTCAGAGTGCAGTGGTGATACTAGAGGCTGTATAACGACTTGGATAGCTATTGAAATCATTTCTTCCCTCTGTAACTCCTCCTAGGATCCTACAAAAATTTGACTTCATATAAGGGACAGATTGCAGACTGAACTCTGAAGTGTACTCTCTTTGCAATGTCTGCCTAACTAAAACTTACCAGAAGGCTACTTTTCATCTCCTGTGTTTCTTGGCCAAAAGCCTTTCAATAGCATGGTGTTTAGCTGGATATGTTTGGGTGAGCATGATACAAAGGACAGGTTTTGTTAGGTTTGTTTTGAATTGAAAAGGCAGAAGGTTTCTGGTCTTGTTTGTTCTGCTGTATTTAATAAACCCATTAGGTTCTAAATCAGGTGTGTAACAATGGAGCTTAAAAGTTACAGTTGATTACTTATCTGTCTTTTCTGTTGTACGATCTGCTAAAGCCTTTATTTGATAAACAGTACAGCTGTTAATAATGTAATGAATATAAATAGGAGTGAGAAGAATGACAGGATGATATGTTTGCTTGCATGCTAATGAGCATGGACTGTGTGGATAACTGAATTACTTAGGAGAGGGTGAAAGTGAAATAAAACCTTCTCCATACATGGCATCTACACTTTAAAACCTGCAAAGATGTAAATGGCAGCTGCTAGCTGCCTATGCCAATGGTCTGTGGACGATCTTGTGCTAACAGAAGACATGCTGTCACAGCTGATTCATGTCTGCTTTTTCTGGCCAAGAGTCTATAATGCACATTATAAATCAGTATCTGGTAATGTGTCAGACTGATGAAGGGACTGTGCTTTCGAATATATTTGGACAGAGCTGGATAGAAGAACACAGAAAGCCAAAATATGTTCTTGTGCAGCGGTTAAAATGTGGAGTTATCTAAAATGGGAAATTGATGGAACAGCTCCAGGTTTACATCAGAGCAGTTGGGAGCATAACATGTCCCAGAAGCATTTCAATTACTGGCTTGTCCGTTCTCATGGATGGGGGAGACAGTAGTGGGGGCTGGGTGACAGTCAAAGAAATGCAAGCAGCACTGCTTTGGGCTGCTTTCAGACTATATTTAGATTATTATGTGTATTGCTGGAAACATTTCCACCTGGGATAAATCCTTAAAATAATGATGTTTTCCTAGATGGCCAGAAGATGACAATGGCCAGACTTCTAATTTAATGGGAAAACTTGTTGATGGGGAAAGGAAAGCATGAAGACTGAAATTAAGTGTATTAGTACCTTGGAAAAATCTAGGCTTTCATCTTGGTTCAAGTCTCACAGTTTTAAAAATCTCTTCTGGATTCTTAGGACAGGATTGTTATGGTCAAAACATTAGATCACAAAGAATTTTTTAAGGTCTGCAGAACTAGTGAATGTAGCCACTGGGATCACTAGCAAAAATACCAGCCTACCTCCTCAGAAAATAAAGGGGTTTAGTCTCAGAAGAGAAGGATATGTCCCAGGCTCAGAAATCCAGGCAGGGAGTTCAGATCTCAACATCTGACTGTCTAGGTAGTTAGAGGGTTCTCACCATTGAGGAATCATGGCACCTACAGACATTTTTGATGATTGACAGTGCTTTAAAATTAGGCTGTGCCCCAGTCATTAGGAGCTATTTAAAAGTCAGTCTTTCTAAGTGTTCCTTACCTGGGCACATAGGCTAAATTTGACACGACTGTTCCTTCAGCTTTTTTTCTTTTTTTGTATGCCTTATAACAATAATAACATTATAATGAGAAATCTAAAAGTTGTTGCATCCACAGCAATTGCTGAAGAGTGAAGAGCCAGCTGGTTGTCAGGGCAACGACAAGAGCACGCTGAACGAGATACCCGAGGAAAGGCTTGTGCTGACTCTTGCTTTGCTTCTTTTTAATGGGTAGTTGATGCTCAAGTTCATTTTCAGGGGCTATTTAAAATATCTTGCCAATCTACTTGTCTAAAAATCTGGAAAGAGACATTAAAATAAATTTTTTAAGATATTATTTCCCTCCCCTTCACTGTATGAATACAAAATTGCATTATTTATTGTTCTTACTCTGTATCTCATTCTAAACATCAAAGAGGCTTTTTGCAAGTCTTCCTCTGGAGATCATTTCTTTCAGACACTCCTGTGAACCTAGAGGCGGGCAAACTGAGTGCCATCCCTACCATGCTGTTAGTCTCTGGCACTGGGTGCCATGGCATTGCCGTGTGGCTGTGTGGGAGCTAGAGGGGAAAGCCAGGGATTTTGGTCCTGCCTGTTTTGAACAGAGGGGAAGGAGCGTGAGTGGGAGGAGGAGAAAGCAGCTCTGGGTCAGAGGCATGCTGGCTGCAGGCAGCAGAAGAGAGGGCAACGGTTACCCCCTTCTCAGCATCATGCCTCATGCAGACCCGGGGATCCCGGTCTGCATGAGGGGAGCTTAAGTCACCTGCAGCATCATGAGGTGTTGTGCATGTCAGAGCAATGCAGTGCCACTGGCTGATCAGAAAATTTGCCTTTTGGTGACTAGAAGTGGCTTAAATGAATGCTTACAACTGAATTTACATTCATGCTAGGGGTGGAAACATGAAGTGGCCTTTGGCTGTTATACAGTAATGTGGAGGGTAGCAGGGATGCTGTGCCTTTGAAGGCAAACTTCTGTTAAAGGTTGATGTCCCATTCCATGTGGTATTACCTGCTGATCTACTTTGCTCAGTATCTGGCAATCCATGACTTCCAGGTTTGTAATATTGCACTGTAGTTTTGTTATGCTGATACCAGCAAGAAATTGTGCTATGCACTGCATCCATCTCCTTGTGTGGGGCTTTGGTCTGAGGGGCAGCAAGAACCCCAGAGACAGTAACCAGTCACCTTCCCAGCTACCAATCAGAAATACAGGAGATCCTGCTTTTTAACACTTACAGCTGGTGCCCTGACCCCAGAGCAGCTGTCACTAGTGCTGTTGTCAAGCCTAAACGCTCACAGTGCAGAAGTGGTGCCTTATGAGGAGAAGTGCTCCCTGGCTCTTCCTCCTGGAGGTCTCCTGGAGGATGGGGCATTCCCCCATGTGAGCCTTCTGATCCAGCTCCCTTCTCCAGCTGCGCCTCAGGACTCCCGCCCTGGTTTCTGTTTCAACCTCAACTCTACCTCTCTCTGTTTTGCTCTGGACCCCTGTTTTGGGGGGATTTAGTCACAGTTATCCTAATATCCACCCACTGTGGACCTTAGCACATCTGAGTGGGCATCCATCAAGACAGAAGATCAGTGATTCCTCTCCTGCTCTGGAAAGAACAGATCTGAATGGAGAACACATACAAAGAAGAAAGCTGTTATTAAAAGTGATATGCAAAGTATTTTTGAAAGATTTGGCTTTTTATGTCACCTTACTTTGTTTAAGAAATGTCTGGGCATGTTTTTAAACTATATTTTTTCTTCTCTTCCCTGGTTCTTCTCAAGAGCAGTGTGAGTGGGAGTGTTGAAGGGATTTGATCTCACTTTAGGGGGAGAGTGTTACATCTTTAAAGAGGGCTGGTTTTCTGCAGAAAGGTTAATCAGTCATTGAAGTTAAAGTAGTGCTAGTGAAAACCAAACTGTAAAGACTGACTGTAATCTTCTTGAGGTGTATTAATAGATCTGGTGAAAGAAATTGTAGTCACATTGCAATTTTGGTGCTAATATTTGTTCTGTAACATGTTACCGACAAGCTGGGTGAAATGTACAGGGGTTTCATATCATCTGTAATTGTAGTTTTAAATGGAGGTGTGAGTAGCCATTGAAACAAGGGTTGAAAATACCCTTATAGTGATTTTTGTGACAAAGCTTTTGAACGAACCCCATGCCAAGCAACCTCAATGCTTCTTGCAATTAGCCTACCTTTCTTATGTCCTCATAGCTGGATTCTTAAACCATGTTTAAGTGTACACAATGGAAGGGACTCCTAGCTTATGCTTCAGTAAGTCTTCACCAGCTGAGAATAAAATCTTTCAGAAACCTATGATGGTATCTTCTGCAGCTGATAAATCCTAGAAATTGTTCTAGTAACCTTCCAACCTAGGTTTGATTCTTTTTTCTTTTTTTTTTTTTTTTAATTTCTACCTATGACTCATGAATGCTTGCTGGGAGGTGGGGATATGGAAGCACATTATTCTCCAAAGTTCATTTGTTCTAAAATAACTTACTGAGAAGAATTGCTTCACTTGACTCTGTCCTCTGCTTCCTTGTGTGACTTCAGCAGCTCCAAGGAACAGATATTCTGGTAAGGGTGAACATCAGTGTTAGATAGTCCATTTTAGGGGAACGGAGTGCCATTTTGCATAGCCCTGACACAGTTCTATATTGCACCAAATTCAGACTAAATCTTAGCATATAGGACTTTCCCTCCCCTCTCCTGCGCTGAGTGCGTGCTGGTAGCAGCTACACCAGAAAGAAATGGCCAATTATTTACTATAAAAGTTAATGGCTAGCCTGAACAAAGTATGTGTTAGGATGTCTCTGGCCCAGTGTTTTCAGGGACCTGTCACAAAAGGCATTGTTTTCTCAAAGGGCTGGCTGTTACAAAAAAAATAAGATGGCATGCACAGACCCTGTGACTCAGCTGCCAAAGTTTTGTCTTTTGTGTATACAAGAAATATTATTTGTGTAACAAGGCTAATAAGCACATATCAGAAAGGTTGTATTTCTCCCAGAGATGAAGTAAAACAGTACTTATAGCATAAACCATGGAAGGTGGCTCTGTAAAAATTCATGCGCAGAAGAAACATTCCTTCTACGAGAGCACACTGTATAGCAGAGGAAATACCAACTGTGCTGGTTGTATCCAGGCCCTGAAGCCAGATCCAGCTGTACAGGAGCTGTACAAAAACCAGTTTATAGACCCAGGTGATGGAACTGGAGGCATTTCAAAGAAACAGTAAGAAGAGGAATGCCCATCTCTACACCATTAAATACCATGCTGTAGTTATTACTCTCCATCAATGGCATGTATGACTCTCCCTGTCCCCATTGCAGATTGGGTGTTTTTATACTAGCAAGGGTGCAGCAAAATCAGGAAACTGCCATGCTCACTGAAAAAAGGCACTGGCGGCCAGCCACTACCCCTGAGAAAGAGGGAGAGTGGTGCCGGGGAACATCAAAGCCCCATGCTTTTGGCCACTCTTGCACAATCCCTCAGACTGGGAGAGGCACTGCAGCTCCTTGCACTGCAAACGCAGAGAGCTGGGAAGGATGATATTTGTGGCTGTCATAACACAGACCACTATCAACCCAAGGTATTCAGCAACAAAATCTTAGCAGAAAGGTATGTCTCAAACCTGGGACGCAGATGTTTCAACCAGCACTACTAAGAGATGCTTCTCTCCTGGCTCTGAAATGTAAGTCCAGATGCTTTTTGCCTTGAGAACAAAACAAGGCCATGACCATGCTTGGAAGTGATGGCAATGGGTGTGATGCCACTGCTCATGGATAGGGAACACAGCCAGGAAGCAGGAGCTTTGTGTGCGTTCCAGGCTCAGGGATTCAGACTTCCAGCTCCTCCTTTGGAGCCGTCCCAGGCCACAAGGCAGGTTAAGAAGAAAGGAGTTCTTCCTTTGTTTGAAGCTATTCCACTTGGCAAAGGAGAACAACCAACTCACTGAGTTGGGAAAGCATGCCTTGGACCTGTGCCCTCCTTTGAGCTGAGGAGAGCTCGGTTTCAGTGTGCACATCTAGTATCTCTTTGACGTGAACACATAGCTACAGCCTCCACCGCCAGTGTCATTTCTGGTCTATTACAGTAACACACCAATATTGATGTGGAAATGACATTTTATCCCTGGTAATTAAAATTTAAGCTGTGTTGCCACTAATTTTGTGTTCTTTTTTAACCCACTTATTTTTTTCTTTTTTTTTTTTCTATTTAGGAAGCGTTCTGTCAGTGGGTGTCCCTGTCTTTAAGAGCAAATAATTTTGTATTTTAACTTCTTTCTGTTTTAATGGTGTTCATCATCAAAAGCAGCACACATAGATATGTGGGTTTATAGCTACCCACAGTGTTTGCTATATGCAGTAGTGCTTGGCTTTGAACAAATTAGGTAAGAAGATAAGGAACCAAGTGGCATTAGATTGTACCTCACTGCACAGATAATGCCAATGGAGTGACCTGGACTTCTTTGGCGTGCATTCAAATGCAAGACAAAATACTGGAATATGGAACTTAAAATCAGAGTATGATTTTATATGTCACATCCTAGGTCAAAAAACATCATAAAGTCCACATACAAACTCTATAGAGAATTGAAAGTTAAAAGTGTTTTGGAAAAGGTGTACCTAGACTTGACTTGCTAGTACGAAGCTTACCAACATGTGGGGAAAGGGGGTGAGTGTCTCAAGAAGTGTTTGTGGGCTAGCTGTGACTGCACTAACTGACTACTTCACTAATACTAACACATTTATCAGCCAGGATGTCTCTACCTGTCAGCTTCTGTGAAACTCTTGTAAGCCTCTAAAAAGAGCTGATTGGTAGGATCTTTTCCCCATTCTGGCCCTCCTTGGGCTTGTCCTGCCTAACAAGACCACTTGCCATGCACAGTGAGCCAAGGGGCAAGCTAGTGTAAATCAAACTGGTCTTCTGCAGCAGTGGGCAGTGAGTCAACTCTGAGAATGGGGAGGGCGGGTGGAGGGGCAATGTGCTAACAGAAGAGAAAACCATCCAACTCTAGAGTGATCTGTTGGTGGGTATAAAGGTGGACCGAACCTTTCTTATGTCCCCTTCTCTCAATGGTGGCACTAATGCAAACATCTTCTATATACAAAACCAAATGCTTGTATATACATATATATGGGTGCAGACTGAAATTTTTTTATTCCTGAAGACCGTGTCAATAACCTCACATGGAGGAGTTAAGTCATGCGAAAGAGCATTTGTTATAGATGTGGGTAATTATAAAGCATACATGTGGTATACATAAGATAGAAATAGTGTATCTGTCTACATTAGGGAAGGCCCAGCCCAAAGGGTGCATGGCCTTCTCTGATGTGCAGTGGCAGAAGTGGGTGTTCAGCAAACTTAAGGAAAATGTACACTGCATTTACAAAGACTAGAGAGAGAAAAAGAGTAAGCTGGTGCAAAGTAGGCTGTGAGAGGATGGAAAGAAGCACCAAGGGTCAGCCTAGCTATTGCGCGCAATAGTACCTCAGGGAGGAAGGGAGCTCTCTTATTGATCCAAAGCTGAGAATCAGCACAGCAAGGCAAGCAAAGTGTGACTCCCAGTACAAATAGCAGCATAAAAATTAGAGAAAAGCAGCTTGTTTATTTGAACCTTTCTGTCTGAATGTGCTGAACAGGCCTTACTCACAGGTCCAGATCCTAACGGTTTGGAAATGATATTTTTAATGAGCGAGTGTTCCCCACCAGCTTATTAACTGTCTTATAAGAGTGCAGCGGGTCTATTGTATTAGGAATACACTTTCTGGTAATACAAATAATCATATATTTCAAGGACTTAGAATTTGTTCGTATCAGTACATTTTGCTTTTCTAATTCCAAGATGTAGGCCTGGGACTGAAAAATAAATATGTGGCAGCCAGTGTGTCATTCTGCTCAGAGTGTTTTTCAGGTTCCATGCTCACTTATTTGGAAATAAACCAGCTGTGGTTTTGTTGTAAAGCAGAATCCCATTAACGAAGACTAATTGGTTCACCTTTTAATCGGGATGCATGGAAGATTATTGTTTATCAGTTCATTACCAGGAACTGTTTTGGCACCTCAATAAATCTGCCCAGCAGCTTGGATATGAGGTGGAGAGATGTTTTTAGTTTATCTTCTTATGACATCAGAATAGCTTATGCCTACTCCCTATGGAGAAATAATGCAATTTTGTGGCCTTATTTTAGCCTCATTACTTGTGATTGTTCTGCTCATTTTAAATGACAGATTGATGACCTGTTAACATATCATACCAGTTCCATTCTAGTGAATAAAATCACAGCAAACTTGCTCAGCATTTTCCATCAGTGAAGTGATTACAGCAGTTAATTAATTTACAGTCTGCAGTACTACTCCTGCCTCTTTAAAAGTAAAAATGAATGCACAGTCATCACCTCAGGAACATCAAATATGATTGTGAGCCTCCACTCCCACTCATTTCATACGCCTGTCTTTTCAAAATATTCTTTTACTCTCCATCAAAATGCTATTTATTGTCTCTCTCTGTAGACATGGTTATTAGACATTTCGTATATAATGCCTCTTACATTTTCCCACTCACAGGGGTTTAAGCTGACAGCTAGGGGGTTTGAGTAGCAAATAGGAATAGATGAAGCTAATGACATTAACACTATACTGGCATAATAAAAATAGTATTAAATGTCTTGAGATGTAAAAGTGTATCAAATACCTTAATGTGAACTGAATAGAAACAGTCATTATCTTTTAAAGCTATTGTTTTTGTAAACTAAAAGATCTCTTGTTTAGGGAAATAAGGTCTGCAATGGTTTGCCGTACCTGGTGATTTCTTCTATTTAAAAACATTCAAATATCCTTTTTTTCTCCCAAGACAATTACATGAGCTACCAGACTTAAGTTTCCTAGGCGTGTTTAGATGAAGAATATTAGATACTTTATTTGGCCTGAATTTTGGGTTGTTCACTACCTCTGAAAAGTGGGACATTCTGGCTTGAATATTTAAATATTGATGTAAGAATTGAGCAGGTTGGAGTATTTCAGGTTTTGGAAGTGTTTTTGTCAAATCTGTAAAAAACTGGGACATTTTCAGAAATGTACTCTTTTCAGAAAACACATGTGCTCATCAGCCTATGCATCTCCAGTCCAGAAAGGAATCTGGGGGATAGAAGACAAGAGGTAAAAGGGAGGATACCAAGAGCAAGATACACCTCTTCCTTCCAAAATATCCCAAAGGAAGGGCTCAGGCTGTCACCTGGGAAGTGTAGTGTCTACTCCAGAGCACATACAGTAGAAAAGGCCAACCCTGGTTATTCTGTGTCCCACAGCCACTGAATAGCTGGCCTTTCTCAGAGGACCTGGTCTCTCTTCTCTTTCCCAAAAGTCTTGAAGAAGCCTGGTTTTACTCTGTTGCAGAATGAGACTTGTCTCATTCTCAAAGGAAGAACAAATATTTTCGTGCCAACTATAAGTAGCGGGATATTTCTAGGCAGGTTTGAAAGCTGTCCCTGAAGCAAGTAAGCCAAACCAAAGAAGCAAGGGCACTTAGTTTTGGATGTTGGTTGTCTTTTGCAAAGTGAGAGAGATTTTTCTGAGGGAGTGAGTCCGAGTCAAAACCCAACTTAATCACTCTGTATCAGCCTGAAAGAAGCCTGTCTTTCTCCAGTAACTCCAGGCTGGCCTGAGAAGACCAGATGGCAAGGATAGGTACCTATAATTAGGTACAATGAACACTCCCCAATACACCTGTTGTTATTTCCCAAGGCACTAAAGGTGTTATTTTAAGCTTTCCAGCAGCATCAGCTACTGTACAGAAATATGCAAAATACATGCCATCAGTTCTGAGACAGAACTTCATTTTAGTGAAGACCTCTCTTTGTAAAAGAATAATACCATATGGCCCAGCATATCAGATCTAAGCTATGTAAACTTCTATAAGCTTCTGCTGTTGATGAACACCACACGGACTTAGTCTAACTAAGGAACAGGATTTTGATCTGAAAGAATTTGCCTAGATACCTGACTGACACTAGTTTTCTCAGAAATTATGAGAATCATGGTTGGTGAGGACCCCGATTTGTCAAGAACTTAGCTCATCTCTTAGTTAAAAGACTATCCTCTCTGTTCGGAAAACCCCAAATGAAGAAACCTAAACTCCTGGGGGTGCAGTTTTTTCTGAATTTGGCAGCAGCCATTCTTCAATTATTATGAATAACTAAGGATGCAATTATTAGTGTGTGAATTAAATATGGGCATGAACCCATTAGTTATGTCCTAAGAAGAAACTGATATTTTGTTACACTGAATTGATAACAATCATCAGTATATTTTACTAGATCTAGTAAGTTCTCTTTTCCTAATTAAAATGGGGATCCATTTTCTGACTCAACATGGCATTTTTCATGCTGATTCTGCCTTTTTTGTATTTTTGTTATGGAATATATAGCTAAAACTAAGCAGGAAATTAACTTAAAGACTGCATGCCAAATGATCAAGCAGTACTGGGGGGTTCCCTTGATCCTTTTCTCATGCGGAGACCTCTATAAAGTAATCTGTAGGAGAGAGGATTTTATCCACCATTACCACTGCTCCAGGACCCAACAGCAAATATAATTGATACCCATGGTGACTTTGTCCTGCTCCATTTGTTCACTCCAATTGTTTAGCATGACACCAGCACACCCAGATATGTAGAGAGGGAGGAGGTCTGATGAATCACATGAATCACACTGAGGTTCTGTAGTCACTGGTGCCTGCCACTGTGAGCTGACAACATGGGTGCTGGTTGCTGGAGGTGACCTTGGCCCTTGCAAGCCTGCATGAGCATTGAAGAATCTGGACAAGCAGAGACTGAGATGGGCACCTACCTACCCTTTCATCTATAGAAAATGAGGGCAAATATGGCCAAGTCTGAAGGCTGTGCAGCTGCTGCCTGGACTAGTTGAGGGCAGACTGGGCATAAAAAGCTGGATAGAGCCCATGGGGGAAAGAAGGAGCAGGGACAGGAATGTCTGGGCAGCGGGGAAGAGGCATGTGGTGTGAGGGGGTTGTTTGTGTTCAAGGATTCTTGCTCTGCTAACATTTGCATTTTCTGATTTATTTTTCAGCTTGTTTCCCATGAACACATTTCAAGAGCCTCCAGAGCCTGAGATCTTGACTGGAGGTTGATGCATCTCCTCTTGCCCTCTGTTTAACCTTGGTGGCCTCTGCCCAGCAGTGCCCTATGGCAGAGCTATGCTCACACTGCTGAAGTCCCCCATCCAGCAGAATTCCTTCCTTTGGTGAGCAGGATGACAGAGGAAATGATGCCTGAGGAGAGGGACGTGGGGACACTGGAGCCTACTATCTGTCCTTTCTTCCACTTGCATGGGCTATGCTTTTCTAGGCATACATAGAAAAGCATGGTCTGTGAAGCTAACCACCCTACAACGTGATTTTCTTGATTGTGTTACCACATTGAGAGGATGCAGCTGTTTTGATAAGCAGATTCTGCCTGCAGAGAGCGCAGTGGCTCTGTGGAAACTGGGCGTCTTGTGCTCTCTTGGTGTCTATGGTACAGGACACCATGTTTTGTCACTGCCAGCAGTCTGATACCTATGTCCTCTCATTGCTGGGCACACACAGTCAGCGAAATTTCCTTCCAGGTCAGAGTCCATCCACAAGAGTGCTTCTGCTGTTTTGAAGCACATATGTTTTTTTTTCTCTTAAGTGTTCTTATCAATTGAACATGCCCTAGCTAACCAGTGTGACCAGTTCAGCTTTCAGGCAGTGTTAGTGCTCTGGTTTTCGTAGGTTTCTGCAGGACCTTTCATCCTTTACCTTCCTCTAAGTACACAGTGTCCTTTTTGTGGTTCCTAATGAGGATTTGATAGAGGTGAGAATTCACAAGTGTGTCTACATTGTATACTTTGGCCACAAACCTTAGCCCTGCAAGCCTCCAAACCTGCTGTTATGTCTGGACCACCCATATACATGCACAAGGAACAGCCAAGCCAAGACTTGCACAGCTGAAGTTGGTGAGCTGTTCCCTACAGAAGAAGGAAGACTTCAGAACAGATTTAATCACCAGCATGTATATGACTGGTAATCTTGTTCCAAAACCTGATTCTGGAAAGTGCAGCCATATGACAACTGGCAAGACTCAGGCACCACTTTAAATTGTCGTCTGTTAGTTTACTACTTCAGTTGAGATGCAGCTGCTGACTGTGTGAGCACTCCTGGATGGTATGAACCAGTGCTGAAGGTAGTTAAGCAGATTGTAGTGCACTTGGTTTTGCATATGTGGGGTTGTTTCTCACTGCTTCTTTGCTGCTAGCTCCAATCTTCATGTCCTGAGTTTCTGGATGTTTTTTTGTCATTCTGCCTGGTGCCTAGGCAGCACACTGGGGGTGAGATAAGTTCACCCAGAAGGACTAGGTAACCTTTCTCCTTTGTGGGCTATAGAGCTGGTCAGCTCTGATCAAATAAGGCTAAACAGCAAAGATCTTGAGAAGGTCTGCAGATGGAGTCCTGAATTCTGGCCAGGAAAAACATCTAACAACTTTCTGGCCAGGGGCATAGTGTCAGACACTGGTCTGTGAACTTTTGGGAATTGTATCCATCTCCCGGTCCTCTGCTGTGGTGCTGCCAGCTCACACGTTTCTAGAAGAGGGGCTACTACTTCTCTGCAGGTCACAGTGCAGCAAAATGGGAAGCCATGGCCCTGCTGAGCCCCTGCATGCTTGCACCTCCTAGCAGGACCTGCATTTAAAGAAACTGTCTTGGAAAGTACCCATGCCCTGGCTTCAGGTGTATGCCATGTCCTCCTCCTGATGCATGAGAAATGTGTGTGTGCCTTCCCCCTTCTGCCTTCCCCTCTACCTTTCAGCCTCTGTGTGACCTTGCAAGTGGAGCCCAGTTAGTGACACTGCCAAGGAGGACTGAGTACTCAGGCTGGCTGCCACCATGATGTCTTCACTTTCAAGCACAGCTGGCTCCCCTTGCTCTTCCTTACTCTATGCGCATCTCGCCCTAACATTTAGCCTAACACATGAAAGCTGCCCAGAAACCGTGATGATCAGTGTAATACAGTGGCAATACATCTGTACTACTTTGTGATTTTGTTTTCCCTGAATGCTAGAGCACTGTAAAGTAGCCAAAGGTATGGGCTACTGACTGGTTTCCTTTGGAACATTGTGTGTATGAATCAGAGTATTCTTATTTTGAACTTGGATATTAGTGTTGTGAATGTGGCTTCTACCTACTAATTCCCTACCCCCCTACAGTACCACACTTTGTCACAGTGGGACATTGCGTTAATCACTGCTGTATTTCACCTGCAGCCTCATTTAATGGGGTTTTGTTGAATAAGTCAGAAAGCAAAACCCACATAGCTTTCCAATTACAAAATGCCTAAACGACATGCATGCTAGCTTAGCCAGTGTGCACTTTCTTTCCTTTCTTCCCTCTTTTTTTTTTTTTTTTTAGCATGGCATTTGGGTTTTTCACAGCACTTAATTTGCCTTCATCAAGAGAGATGTTAATTGTCAATAATCGATGCTTGTCCACATGAATGAACAAGAAGAACCACACCGTATGCTGCTGAGGAGCCTGTGGGCTTGGCAAAAAAATGTTAGGCATCCCTTACTGAGGAAAGAAGAGCTCACGTTGCTGCAATATTTGGTTTGCTTTCACTCCCTCATTTATCAGAAACGTTTACTGAGCATAGCTATTATCTGTCCTAGAGGTTGGAACTGGTTCATTTTCATCTCTTAACTCTCCTTCTTGCAACTCTCTGCTACTAGCTGTCTCTCAGGTATTACACCACCAGGAAAACAAAGTAGTGTCCACAGGTTCCATCAGCCTTCAGATTTTGTTTGGTTGTTTTCTCATGGCTGATTCTGTCACAGCACAGGCAGCATGAATTTCACCAATCACAACAGACTATAGGCTTCTTTTGCAGTATTATTTGAAAGAAATGACAGGTTTTGGGTAGCAAATACACTTCTCTCTGTCCTGGACAGCAATTCTTTCTGTAAGAAAGGGTTAATGGTAGAAAATGTGACTTGAAACTTTTCAGATGCAGAAATACTTTGGGAATTACAGGGCATTTGGGGTCAGAGTCTCTGCTGCAGCCAAGGTCTGCTAGGGCTGGGGTTGCCAGGAAGCCAATTATGAAGGATTTGTGTCTGGTTGCAGCAGCCTGGGGATTGCTCTAACCTGAGCTCAGCTGGCTCTGCCTCCCCAGGGAGAACATGCCTGCTCTGGATAGTGCAAACACACGTGTGCTGCCCATCCTCCATCTCACTTCGCTGTTCAAAGCTGTATGGAGGGAGTTTGAAGAGACAGAGGGGGAGAGAGGGACTTGGTTTGCCAGAAAAAAAGGGTTTCTCTGTGTTTTTGCCACTGAGAGACAGATTGATCTTTGATGTGTGTCCTATACAGTCCCTTGAGACTACACTTACATTGTCTTTGGGCAAATTTTAATTTAATTTCTGAGACTTCTATGACTCAAGATATCTATAACTATGCTCTTTATGGGCTTAGCTACAAGCCCTGCTCAACCCTAGACCTCCCCATAGCTGGGCAGCTTGGCTTGAAAAACCCATGGGTTTTCTTTTGACTAAAGTCAGAGTGAACACATGAAGGGCATGAGGATGACTGAAGAACATGGATTTAGGTATACACTTAAGATCTCTGTATATTTTCTAAGAAAACCCATCTGCCCTCCTGGTCTAAATGCCCAGTTGCTTGGAATCGCATCAAATATGGCAATGTTCCTGAAGGAGCAGTTTGTGTGATATATTATGGTTTCCAGCTGATCTTGTTTGTGGTTTTGGTTCTAATTAAATGGCTTCTTGGTAGACAAACAATAGCATCAATATCCATACCTTTTTGCCTTGAAATAAAGATTGAGTAACACCCAGAGTACGGTATAGGGGTACATCAAAGCAACATACTTCTCCAAAAGAAAGAGTGTTATAAAGGAAGTAGAAGGGTATTTGAAAACCATAAAAAATATGGACTATGCAGGGAAACAAGCACTCTGATATTTAAGACAAACCAAATTTCAAAACTTGAGCTACAGTAATCTGCAAGAAGGTGTTATTAACATTAAGAACTGATGGTTGATAATTCAAAAGTCAACTGCATAAGTACCGCACATTAAGATGCATATTTACTTGTCATAATTGAGGGTTTGACTGATTGTCTTAGGCAACATGACTGAACCAGTGCTACTGTAAGATTGGGACCTCCTCTGATCTCTAGACTCTGTTTTTCATGCTTTTCTTCCTGCCT
The DNA here is from genome assembly GCF_949628215.1 of Phalacrocorax aristotelis. Taxonomy (NCBI): domain Eukaryota; kingdom Metazoa; phylum Chordata; class Aves; order Suliformes; family Phalacrocoracidae; genus Phalacrocorax; species Phalacrocorax aristotelis. The sequence goes on along the minus strand of NC_134276.1, from coordinate 100,582,891 downwards.
GTTGTGAAATTGTAGGGTTAGAGTTGATTTAATTGGTGTTTTTAGACCTTCCCACCCCTCTTCATGAATAAAAACACTTTGCATGGCTTTCTGGAGCACCTAGACATAAAGAACAATGAAGGAACTCTAAGAGAGATTTCAGGGGAGACCAGGAGCTACTCAGATGGCACAGGAGGTTGTACAAAAATTGGAGAGGGGAAAAGACAGAGAACTGAAGATGGTGGGAAGAAAAGATTATTCGAATGCTGTAGAAATGAAACAATGGTGTAGCCTTTACACTTCTGAATTTACATGTTATCCTTGAATGTTCACTTCAATTAGTTTAGCCTAAGTTTAGCTACACCATAATGATAGTTCTTCATAAATCATTAATGTTTTTTGTTACTATATATGGATATATGTTTTATAAAAATACAGTGAAACTAGTGCAGCTCTAGGGGGGGTGAATACACTTGCACAGCTGTAGATGACTGCAGTAGCTAGACAGGTATATATTTCTGTACTGATTTAAGCAGGTTGTCAGCACAAGGGTTGTATCCATTAAATCCATTTATGTATTACTAAACTTCTACAAAAGCTGAACACTGGGTCACACAAGGGAGATAGATCACTTTAGTTATCAGCTTGATAATACATATATGGCTTTGTTTCGTTGGTTTAAACAGAGCTAGACACACAGCATCAAGTTCATGGATTTCTTAAGCCCTGCCTAATCCCTGTTTTCAGGCTGTGTCACACAACCCCTGTGCAAAACCTCAGTTAAAGACTCGGTTTCACCTTTCCTTTATTGCTCTGATGTTCAGCTTATCCATCGGCTTCCTGTGATAAACTAGCCTGAAGGTTCAGGACAGTGTCTGTTTATTCTGGGTAATTTGTCTTTCAAGTGCCAGCTTTGGCCAAACTATCCACAATAGTAACTTTCAGAAACCCTGAGCATTTTCCACTGTTGGCAATGCAGATACTTCAGAGAAAACATGTTCAGTTTTCCTCTAGCTTTCAGTCTGAAAGAGCACTCGGGGCTTGTTTCTGCTAGACTCTGCTGCAGAAAAGCATGGTGTTTTCTCCCTCTTGGTTGCTCCTGGGCCAGGATTAAATCAAGCAGATAAAAAGTAATACATTTTTTGTCTCATCTTCCTCATTCAACACATATCTTTATCTATACATCTATCTATCTATCTGACATTTAAAATCAAGCTATGTCCCACTTCCCTTGGCTAAAAAAAGGGATAACAATTTCCAATGGGCTAAACAGCGTTCGTCAAAAATCTGCCACATTCACTGAGCTTGGCATCCCCTTTCCCCCAGACCCTCTGCCTGGTGTAACAACTTGATTTTAAGGAGAAATAAGTCAGGTTTGTCTCTGCCAATGGTGCCAGTACACATCTCTGCTGTCGATCCTGCCCTACTGACTACAGCAGGTGCCAGTTTAGACTAGCTGTTTCCCCAGGATGCTTCACCTGCTGAGATGAGTCCTACCCTTGGTGAAGCCTTCAGTCATCTTTACTTAACGTGCTGCCAGCTGTGAAGTGGTTAACAGTGTTGGCCTGTTAAGGTGCTCAGACTTGAAGGGAAAAAATCAGTCCTCTGTACACAGCTCTTGCTGTGAGCAATGCAAGAGAAGATCGCTCTCCCTCTTTTGGCTATTGCAACTTGCTGCAGTGGGTTGTATTTTTTCAGTAGAAGCTGCGTCTCTGCATGCTACCTGCTTGCTGTGCTGTGTACTGTGATGTTCCTCCACTGTACCATATTTCTCTGGGTGATTCAGGCTGTTTTTAAGCAAATTACTCATTGCTACCGTGGTCTTTCTGTTTAGGAAGTGAAAGAAATAAATTTATATTTTAGCTGTCTGCTCAAGGCAAAAAAAGACTTTCTGGGTTTGTAGCATGCAGGTTTAAGGTCTGTCCACCCTATAATATCTTGTGCAAATCTATACATTTGCACTGAGACTAGAGGCTGTCCCCTGGATAAATCTGAGCCGCTGCCATGTTTGTTCTGGGGTCCCCAGAAGACTGTGGATTTAGGAGAGACACCTTTGCACCCACCTTCCACAGAAGCTCTGAGCCAGCACTATGATATCCTTTCACTTCTTTACACCACTTTGGTGACACAAAAGAGTCACACAGCTAAAAAATCTAGCCTCTTCACAAAAGGGACTTGGAGTTTGGCGAGTGACTATGACACTGGTAGAAACAGCCCACAGTTCAGCTGCCCTAAGGTCAGCAGGAATATAACTGTAGCCTTCAACTACTTTCAACTTTCCCTCCAGCTATGCTAAGAAGCTGAGACTTCACAGCTGAACACTGGGTTAAGTGAACATCAACTGAAGTTTGAAATTGACTCAAGTGCCTTGACATTTTTGTTCCCCAAAAACTGGTAGAAAATGTGTTCATAGTCCCTGGGGAATGCAAAAAATTAGGGCTTAAAATATGACCATCTTTTAAATGTTTGAAAATGTACAGAAACTGAAGAGTGCCTACATGCAAATAGTTTCTATATGTAGCTTCTGTTCTTCATCCCATATTTGATTTCACAGAGATCTTCTTGTTTAAACAAGTCCTTAATGAAAATCTTTGCTGTCAGTGCAAGGGCTCATGCACTTAATTGGTTTGGCCATGGCATGCGACCAGTTTACAAATATCTATAAGCTGTGCCTCTTGAGTGTCTTTTCTCTGCAAGATAAAGAGTTTGTCCCCACAACCACAGGGAATTGTTTTAATTACACCTGGAGATCCAATAACAGGGGAGATTTTCTGTGAGGCTTCTTAAAATCATAATTGTCTGTGGGATTATCTTGCCCAATTGCAAGGTAGATGTCTCATGTAAGGCAATTATCTGAGTTTCTTCCATGAGAGAGAAATTGGCATTTCCTGTGGGATTTCCTCCCATCTTTAAATTAAAAACAGATGAGATGAATCTCACTCTAAAGCTATTTCTACCTGTCTAATGACAGCAGGTGTATTTCCTAGCCCTGAAACTGGAGGTGTTACTAGAACTATTTCTTATTAGCCCAAGAGCTCTAGTCCCCTTTGTCCAACCAGCCATACAAAGGAGCACCCCCAAGCAGGGTCTGAGCTGGACCAGGGCTGTGAGCACTGGGACATTATCGTGGGAGCTCTGCCAGACACAGGCATGAAGGGCTTGGTTTTAATTTCAAATAAACTGGGGCTTTCCTTCTGTGTGGGTCAGGGATAGAAGATGCACCAATTTTTAGGACAATGTTATTGTAACACCTCCTTGCTCAGCTGCTGTTTAAAACATTGTTTTAAAATGTTGACAGGCAAGGTTTTCTGCTGTTTCCCCCCATTTATAGTCAGCTAAAATACTGAATTTTAAATTCTGTTTCCTGGCATCTATAAATTTCTGTGTCAAGTTTCCCATTTGTGGCCTTATCTTTAGTTTTCTAGGAATAGTAACCATTTTCCAGGGCAATAGGAGACAGTAAGCCCAGCCTTTCTAGAAAACAGGGTAACCTCTGTACAGAAAGCAAGCTATATTAGAGAACCCTCTGTTTCATTTCTCACAGCAGCAATTGCAGGAGTTTTAGCCTGGGGCTTGTGAAGGGCAGAATTTTCCTAGCTGACTTCAGAGTTTTCTTCTACTCAAGTGTTGTTTGGATTTGTCAGCTTAGTTGGTTGGGTTTTTTTTGTACAGAGAATGAAAGAAGGAAAAAACCACACTCTCCACTGGGAAAGCTGGCAAATTTGGAATGGGACCAATGAAAGATAAGAACCATGAAAGCCTGCAATACAATTTAATTGTATTAATTTTCAGATGATTATGCATATTTCTTTAAACAGTTCTGCAAAGTTCTCCCTCCACCCAAAACGAGTCTCTTCTTTTTCTTGGAACTTGCCAGAAATAAAAAGTAAGAAAACAATTGTAATCCTGAACTTCCTTAAGCTGTTCAAATCCAGATCTGCTGTCCAGGGAATCACCTCATTTCCTCCTAAAATCTTTTACATTACATCCAAACTTTCTGGTCCAGTGTGAGAATTTATTTCACAAGTTATTTCAGAGCTATCTGGCTTAGATCCTGGTAATATATATGATGGTAACAGAAAGTCACACTTGACTGAAATAGGAGTTCAATAATAATGTAACCCCATCCACCTTTCCCCCTTTCTAAGCACAGAAGTCAGAGCACAGGAGGGACAATGTGGAGAGAACCTACCAGCAGAGGCTGCAAGCTTGACCCAACACAGCCAAGAGCTGGGTGCCTTTGGACAAGTCACATCTTTCTTCTCCCACCATTCTGGTCCCACTTTGCCCTTCAGACAGGGGCAGGTATTGGACTCTGCTGCACTAGAAAAGGCTGCTAAACACCAGTGAGAGTCTGAAATCCCATGTGTTTCACAGCTCCCCCTTTCCAAGCACATTCATCTGACTCTATTTTTTTGCCAAAAAAACCAGACTGACTGTAGCCTTTTGTTTCATGTTGCATGGTTTTCATTTTAACCTCTGAACTAAGAGTGATATGCTCATAAGAAATCTGGCTAATCATCCCTGATTGTCTGATCAATGAACCACCTATAGCAGGTTGTGCAGGGTAACTTATCCCCTGGGTCTTGTCCATGCTCATGCACAGGTTTGGTCAATACATCTCAGTAGATCAGAAAAAGATTGCTGAACACAAGGGCAAATGACTTTTGATTGCCTTTGCTCTTTTTGCTTTATTGTACATTGCTTGCTCGATGAGGTTAGTTGCCCTTAAAATGAACTCTGGATTCATTTTACTTGAACGTAGGACCAGCTTGTAAATCAACAATCTGAGTGGGAATTCCACTACAGCATCTCTTACATGGCTGGACTTGGAGAGTTGCTGCCCTCTCCAGCAATCTGTTCCATTTCATAATGCAGAGTAACCCCCAGTTGTAGGAATTATCTCCCCTTGGGTTTAGAAACTCTAGGCTTTCTTGAAGACAGCTGATGAATGTGTACAAATGCACACACACAGACTCTGCAAAGCACAGCAATCCAAATATTCATCTGGTTAACAGTGAGCCTGCTCCTTGGCTGGCTGCTGGAGGGCGATGTACTGCACCCCGGCATAGGGCTGGGATGCTGGGATAAGTACACTTGAGCTTCACTCAGCAGAACACCTGGAAGTAAAGGGTTTGTTTCTCTGAAAGGGGACTTTGAGAGATATATGATACAAGACATATGTAGAAGAAAACAGATCCATGATAGCCAATATTGGAAACCCATTCAGCTCTTGCTGACCTTCTCCAAGATTTGCCAAGTTTACAGGTGATAAGTTTTGGTAGCGAGGGGTGCTGCAGGGGTGGCCTCTGTGACATGAGGCTAGGGGATGCCCTGTGTCACACGCAGCCCATTCCCAGTAGCTCCAAAATTGACCCACCACTCACCAAAGCTGAGCCTACCTGCCAAGCTGGTGGCACCTCTGTGCAAATATATTTAAGAAAAGGTAAAAAACCACCGTGTGGCAGCTGTGAGAGAAAGGAGTGAGGATAAAAATATGTGGGAAGCAATCCTGCAGCACCAAGGGCAGAGAAGGAGGAGGGGGAATGGGAGAGCAGCTGGGTGGGTGACTGGCAGCTGGACAAGGTCAACCACCACAACAGGTGATTGTTCTGCCTGTGAAATACCTTTCCAATGTTCTTGTGTAACTGATGAGTTTGGACTCGTCTTCTCTCCCATTTGTTATGATTTCCCCTCTTTCATCCCCAGAAGCTATGCAAAGTCTGTAAGACTCTTCTTGCCAAACCTATTTCAGCCTGCCAAACAATAAAGAAACTTAATCCCCTACAAGTCCCCTTCTCCGAGTCTGTATATGGTTACACCCCTCTGGAGTTGTGCATGTAAAGATGGCTTTTACTACATTAATCTAGGGATCAAATCTGATTTTTAACAAAGGAAATCCTTTGTGCTCATAAAAGAGTCATGTATGTGAGACAAAAGAATTCCCTTCTGTAAACTGCTTTTGAATTTATTTTTTTTTCATTCCATACTTAATTGCTGTCTATCCTTTTTTTGAAATAAAATGATGTAGAAATAATCTCAACATCCCAGGAGCCAACTTCAAAGATACCCTTGCTAATTAATTTTGTTATTTTTGTTTATTATATGCTGAGGTGAGAATTTAAGGCAGGAGCCTGAGCTGTGCAAAGTCTCTGCATGACAGTGAAAGGGCAATGGGAAACCCTAAGTTGTTGCCACCACCTAGCAGCTATGATTTTAGATCAAATGTGAAAGTGGAGGTAAAGAGGAGGATTGTCTGCAGGTTTCATAGATCTGTCCCGAGTAATACTAAACTCATTGCAGGGGAGAGATGGAGTTTCTTAAAAGAGTGATGAGAAAGTAAAACAGGAGAGAGATTTCAGCAGCTGAGGAGCAAATGAGAAAGCGAATGATATTGTGAGCAGTGAAGGCTTGCAATAATCTGCCTGAGCTAGCTTTCTTTACACCTCCCAGTGTAAATCTGATGGAAAACCTGCTTGCTTTCTAATATGATTGTTCCTGCTTCGACTCTACCTTAAGTGGCCACATGCAGGCACAGCAGTAAGGTGAAAAGGTGGAGGAAACACTAATCGCCCCCAGTGCAGTGTGCAGTCCCAGTTCTGTGGGCCCCATTTCACAGGCAGATTGTGATGTGATGCAGCCTGGCCAGAAGCCAGCACGACTCTCCTGATTCATACTGGGTTCAGCTATGCTCTGGGAGCTTCTGCCACTCCCTCGCTTGCTAGCAGAGATTTGTTGCAGTTGTAAACAGCTTGAACTGGCTTTGAATCCAGAGCTCATGCTCCTTTGCTCTTCTCAACCTCTAAAATTTCTGCCCAGGAAAATGACAGGAGTGCATCTTCTCTTCCTCTGCTGCTTCCTTCTGGGCTGTGCAGTCCTGCTTTCTACTCCATGCCTGTTCCCTTATTCCCTTAACAAACTGCCAGGAAAAGCCATTTACTCCCAGTTCTGCTTCTAAAGTGCCTGACTGCTGTGATTGTAGGTGATTGCTCTAGGGCAGGACAAGCCTGGAGTGCTCTGGGAGGATATCCATAGTCTTTGTTACACATCTGATTAAAGCAATTCAGCATCCTGGCAGCAAAGCAGCAAGCCAAGAGAGTGCAAGGGAAGTAGCTGATCATAAAGGCACAGTTCTGTCTTGTATCAGGACTGAGCTTCAGGTCTGAGCAGTGGCAAAGACCAGCTTCCTGCAGATTTAGATAGACTACTGCATCACAAATACCTACGGGTCTGATCATCTCTTACTTGGTACTGTTCATTCTCTGCTATGTGGGCCAGACTCTCAGGCTCCCAGTGACATCTTGGGGTCACCGTGGGCCATTCAGCCTGTCTGATGGGGTCTCCTCAGGGCAGACTGGAGGCGGCTGCAGTAACATTATGTGCCAAACAACCCTTCCCACCTGCTGGCTGGGAAACCTCTCAGCTTCCTCACTTTTAGGAAGAGCCCAAAGGCTTGATTTGTGAACTGTGAATTATGTAGTCTCTGGCAAAATTCCTGATGGATGACAGATGTACACTGATACAAAATGTGACCACTGTGATAGAAATCAGAACCAGAGCTGTGGAGAAATGGACACAAAAGATGAATCACTAAAGACTTATCAGTGACCAAAAACTCGTCGTCATAATGAAAATGTTCAGGCAGTGATAACTTATAATAACTGCCCTGAATCATCTTTGGGCTCTGAAGGTGGTTGGAGCTCAATGGGATCTCTGTGGAAGTGCAATACATTGTCAGGACTGAGTTGGTGGGAAATGCCATGGGGTATCTGTGCCCTAGTCTCAGTCCTGCTGTGTACTTGCTGTGTATTCTTGGGTAAGTTATTTCTCTTCCATACTTTCTTCATGTATAAAACACTGCAGATTGAATTTACCTCCTTTATAAAGCTCAGTGAGATTTTATGAATATCAAAAGTCATATATGAATGCTACAGTTCTTGAGACTCCCAGTGTTATCTCTATTTCAATGTGGGATTTGTGGATGGACAGGCATTTGAGTGAGAAAATATTAATATCCGTTTTGTTTCTTCTTTTTCACATTTTTCTTCCTTTCTATATATGTATTTCACTCTAATTTCAGAATATGGAAGTAAACAGAGGGAAGAAATTCAAGCAGGGTCCCCATGGAATCAAGATGTTCCAGACAGCCCTGAAGTTACTTGCTTGTTGTCTATAGCTTCAGTCGAGCTGACAAAATCAGAGGACTGGTCATAACATACAGTGGTGACACGTGGCAAATACAAGTACAGCTTCTTGTGATACAACTGTTCGCTACGTGTCTCGCACCAGGAACGGTGACTCTTTCTCCTAAAGAAGCCACATCTTGAAATGAAACGGTTTTCTAAGGCATTGTCCTTAGAAATGGCCTCTAGAGTCAGAGATATGGAGGTCTGGCATGTTGAAGAAATCAAGGGTGATCCTAAGAATTATCAGGAAGACCGCCATGGACTTCACCAAATCCAAAAGTTCCCACATAATGCTTTACAACTTTGGCAACATGTTGTGCCGCTAGGGACAGGACATAAAATTCCTACCAATGTTTTCCCACACAGAGGTTTATTATTTCAGCTAGGCTGTAATCAAAAGAAGGGGGGAAAAAAAAAAACAAAGGGAAAGCACAAAGCCTACTGCATTGAAAAGGAAAGACAAGGCAGGAGAGTGATGAAGTGCTCTTACTTCTTATTTGATCAGGACTTGTTTGTCTTCCCTACCTACAGTAATGATTTAACTGCAAAAGTAGTGCTTCAGTCTTGCAGCTTGCTTGGGCATAGCGGGCCACACAAATCATCCCACAGCAGGATGCATACAGACCTTGCTTATATGGGAAAGCATTCCAGGGGAATTACCAGTGTTGTGCTAAGAGTCAGAAGTTTCAGGCTCCCCATGTTCTGTTTTGCCTTTTCTGATTTATCTGTTGCTTGCTCCACCTGCAGTGCTTTCCTACTGGCTCTGACATCAGCAGGTGCTGGCAAATGCCTAGAAGAAATCAAAAAGGTTCAAAGCCTCTAAGCACACAGATTTTGTGACTAGTATAATGCTGGGTTCATAGTAATTTTTCTTTATCTTTGGGTCAAAATGATAAATTGCTTTTGGGAATAATATGCATTTTTTAAGCATTTCACTCTGTATGCCAGTTTCAGACAGATGGTGACATTTTCCTTCATTATACTCCTAATTTTTCTAAGGAATTGACTACCCAAGTAAAAAAGTCAAACCAATTACAGTGGGCTTGGGGCACAATTTTTTCTCACAGAAGAACATACCTGAAATCTGACATATTGTTTATTTAGAAGAACTATGTATATGAATGAATAAGTGCTTATGCTGTTAACCATATCAAATCAGCATTACCATCACAATAGAGATCCCCACAGAAAGAAAGAGTTTTTTTGAAGCAAATTTTCTTTGAGCAATGTTTTTAGTGATATGCTAGCACAGAGCAGACTTGAGAGGATTTCAGACTCAGATAGACCCTCAAGGTTGTAAACTCAATGGAAGTATTTTTCTCTTCATACCTAATCCATTGGATCCCTGCTGGAGGCAGTAAAAGTGATGAAAAATTTTAGCACTAAGCTGGCAGAATAATCTTCCCCTCCTCCCAAGGATGTGAGCCTGGGGGAAGGAATAGTAACATCCTCCATACCTGTTGTGGCCTTGAGATTGCAATTGGAAAATGACTTGTTGCTGTGAGAGCTTTGCCCCCTCTGTACTTGAAACCACAGGTACCTCATGTAGCAAGAAATTGCAGGAGGACACCCTCACTTGTGTGAGAGGTGCCCATCAGGTGAGGGTCACACTTAGGACTTAAGAACTGCCCAACGTCCCGGGTGCTGGTGGAAAACGCAGCATGGAGGTGGAGGTGTACGAAGAGATGCCTAAAGGGACAAGATCTGCCAGAGGCATGCGAGAACTTAAGTGTAGTCCCTGAGGCTTCCAGCCTGATGTTTCAGTAACTCACCTGTGCTGCTTTGTTAGGCTGTCACCTGGCATATGAGGTTTGGATAGCATTTGTTCCTCATCACAATATTTCTGTTGTCACTCTCATTATGATCTGCAAGAATGAGGAGGGTGGGGGTACCAGGGTTCCTGCATAGTATGCAATCCTTAAATCACTGGAAATTCTATGATATCAAATTACTTTTATCCTGTATTTCAGTTCTATAGTTTATAACCTGTGCCCACCCAACCATGATCACAGTGTTGTATTACTGCATCTATATCGCTTCCTTGCTCTTCTAGCCATAATATAGTCATGAGGAAAGTTACAGCTTAAACTCTTTTTTGATTAACGTTACTATGGCATCTGCACTTTTCCTCGTGTTTAGTTTATATATCCTACCTTGACAGGTAATTTTAATGAATCTGTTTCAAGTTTCTTTGGACCTGCTTCTCTTCTGTTAGTCTAGGTGTACTTCACTGGTACCCAAAGTATATAAATAATGTGGTAGAGGAGAGGGGAAGCACATAGTGCGTTGGTGTCCTTAAGAGTGTTCACCAAAACATCTTCCTTTGGCTCCAGGATAGTGCTGTCGGTTGCAGCAGAGCTGCAGGTACTTTGACAAACCCAGTTAACCAAAGGAAGGCCCTTTAGCCCTCCTGGTGCAGCAAACAGACCAGTTATTGCAGACCCAGTTTCAATGACCTACCCTTGTTGCTCCAGACACATCAGCTTGGGCATTTATTACGTTTCAGACAACACAGGTTCTGATGAGGCCATAATGCGGGAGACTTAGAGGGGTCTTTTACAGCTGATCTTTTGTTCACGAAACTAGTCACAGCTCAAACTATATAGCTTGGACATGTTATAGTGCAATTCACAGATGGATTTTTGCAGTGTGAATAAACACCTTGTTCTGCTACCGTTTGACCTGACAGATTAGCCCCTAAGTATGACAAATCTAAAAAATTTGCTATCAACATTGAAAATATGGCCCAAATCGGGAAGCATCTCTGGAAATAAATGTGCTGATGTACTGAAATAACAAACTCTTTGTCACCAGGAGATCATTTAAAGCAGTATCAGTGTTTTGGAAGGGATGTTTGAAAGGAGAACGCTCCAACGCCGGTAGTCTGTGGTTCCTTTTGTGTGGTATATAAATTGATTCATACTAACGAAATATTTGCCCATCCTTAATTGCTAAATGCTAGAATGATGTTCTATAAACCATGTAAATCCAGGAGGGTTAGATAACGCCAAGGGAGCCGGAGGTGTTTGCAGGACGGAGATGCCATCTAGTGGAAAGAGCTGCTGAATTCCTCTGCAGGAGGAGACGGTCCTGGCACCTCACAGCGCCCCGGGGGCAGTCACCGTCCCCTTCCTACCGCAGCCGATGCTGCCGATGAGCTGATGCCGACAGCTGAGCCCCAGAGCCACACGCATGCCTGCGATGGGGACATACAGTGACACCGGACCAGGTCGCCAAGTGCCAAAGCCTTCAATAAGATGGGGAAAAAAAAGTGATTTGTGCTTGCCCTGATTCCCGAACTGCTGACAGTTGTACTGGAAACCAGCCATACTCAGGATGCTTGAAGCCTGGGGTTGGGAGGGGAAATCCTGCTGTGGATAGTCCTGGGAAAGTCCAGCCTCAGACACAGGGTGTCATTCTCTTCCTCCCTCTCCTGCTTTATCCCTCTGGGCTGATGACAAGCAAAACAGGTTCAATAGGAGCAAAAGAAACGGTGTCCACCCCTGAGTAGCCCATTTTCTGAGAAAAGACGATAGACAGTTAAGGTCTATACCATGAGATGGATTTAAATATGGAGATGTTTAGGCTGGCTGTGAACTAGCCACCTTCCAAACCTAAAGTGCAGGGGACTGATTTCAGCCTTACATCAGTATCTCAGTATCGCACTTTTATTTTTTTTGCAAAGCATGTTAATAGCTGACAATGTGATGCCTGCAAGACCAAATTAATCTACATATAATAAGTGTTGGGGATATAGCTCCTGATTGTGCTGCACTGGTCAGGGTGCAGGAGGGAATACACGACTGTACACCAATGGGTAGCAGAGATGTGGGAAGGGTGAGGTGAAATAGCAGGAGCCACTGAGTGGCTCTAGAGCTCAGAGAAAGTGCCCTGGAGTTCAGCTCTTTCCTCAACAATCCCCACTCCAGATCAGTCTCCGGGAGGCTGCTTCACTGACTTCAGTTTAGAGTACCACAGTCTTTTCTCTGAATTATTCATAGGGACTTTGCTTGGAAACCCAAGGTGTGAAAGCTGGTCTTGAGGACAGGACTGCCTCCATGTGATTGTTGACCATTAAACAGTACCAGTGTTCACTTCCCACATCAAAAGACTATAGCAAGGGTCACTGCACCAGCAGTCACTGACGGCTTTGAAGGTCCAGAGCATTATGTATATATTTATTCTTCTTAATCCACAACTGTAAATGAAGTGATTCTAAAGTCCTTAAAACTTCTTGATGAAATCAGATATTTGGAGAATGGAATGTGAGCTTCTAGCTCCTGAGATCACTTAGCAGATATATAATTTAAAAATGAAAAATGTTGCTCGCACATTCAGCTAGTTCCATTTTTCCTTCCTTTTCCCTGTTGCTGCTCTTCTCTCATCTATAAATAGTTACTCAAGTGCCTGGTCCTGAAGCAGCGCTAGGGCATCTCTTCTTATTAGCAGCAAAGCCTAATCATTTTGTCCTCCAAGAGCTTAAATGTGCTGACTTGAGTTGCAGAAAGACCTGGATGTGGGGGAATGGATCTGGCTCTGCTTTTCTGCACAAGAGGCAGATCTCCAGGCTCCTTGTGCTAGGACCGAGGGTCCCATGTGACTTCTTCTGTGAGATCATTACACTGGAAACTGACCATTTCAGCCAGACTCTACCTCCCAGCACTCTGTAAGGAGGGCCTTGATGCCAAAATCAGGATTATAGATCCCACCTGTGGGAGTCAGAAACTAAAAACATTAAAGGCATTTTGTGTCTTCAGAATGGTGAAGTTTCTTGTTGAACTTGGCCCTTATGTTCTCAGGTTGATCAAGTCTCTAATTACCTCTGCAGGTGAACATACTTTGATGATGGAAGAGCTCCTCAACTCCTTGGAGTTCCATCTGTGCTAAAGAAATTTTGCAAGTCATCCATTGCTGCTCACACCAGAACCTTTCCATCATGCTAAAGACAGCTCCTAAGGGAAGTGAACTGCTGCCCCCATGGCTGCAGGAGAGAGTGTTGTTATTTCATATGATGCTCCAGACGTCTGCTGAGCATGAACAAGATGCCCCCCCTTTGCATAAGATGGTGGTTATAGGCAAAGGCTGTTTCTTCTGTCATCTCCTGTAGCTGAGCTTATGTTACCAATGGTACAAGCAAGACTCCAGAAACCAGCTGCACCACAGTACGACATGTGGCTGATGTGTTGTCAGCAACTGGCTTCCCCACAGTTGGCACAGAAGAAAAGTTTAACTATTAGTGTGAGGGAGACTGAAAAGTTTTAAGGGTTCTAAGTATTATTCTGCTAGGCAAGTCTCCTGTAATAGTAGTGGAAATTATTTCTGCCCCACTGACTCAAGTAGCCAAGTCACTGGCAACACCAGTTGAAAAGAAAATGGTTGGGAGCTATTCAAACTGGGGGAAAGGAAGGATTTCTGATGCTGACATCCTTGTCAGTAGTAGGTTGTTTTCCAAGAGCAGATAGACATAGATTATTTTTTTTCCAGTTCTCAGTTAAGAGCTTTGTTTTGCTCGGTGCTTGCTGCAGTTTACTCTGCAGCAGACTTGTTCTGTGTCAGAGGTATTATTTATACTTCACTCTTTGCCTGGACAGCAAGGACTGCTTCTCTCAGCCTGCTTTGTTTGCTTTTGCAATAGTGCAGCTTTTCTTTATTCCTTCTGTAGCTATTTCTTTTGGTCTTTCTTCTTCCTTCTCTGCTGGAAGTGGATCAATGCTTGGCCTGGCCATAAACTTGCCAAGATATTTTCCAGGTCATTTATTTAAGAACTGGTCATTAACACTTTGTGTACAGATGGGAAAAAATAAAAGGCAAAAGGAATGGATGTTGGCTTTTTTCCTCCTCTCTGGAAACTTTAGAGTATAAATATAAGGGAGGAATTTTCATTATTACTATTTCTGTTATTGCTCCAAAAATATAGAAATCAAACCTGAACTGATGCTGATGGGAAAAAAAAAACAACCCCCAAAACCACCTCAGTTTGCAAAATGACTGCAAAGCCAAAACCCTCTGCAGCCTAAGTCATGTGTGTGATTCTGTCCAGTATGTCCAGCTGGACCAATAACTAGGTGGAAGAGCTGCCATGAGCCATTGCTTTGAATCCTTATCAAAAGACCCTAAAAGCAAAGTAGTAGCAATAATAACAATACCTGTAAGACACTGGCGAATTCTCTGTCAGAACAGGATCCTTTGAACCAGAAGCTGTACACGGATGCTGAAATTTTTGTGAATCTGGAAGTTTTCAGCAACAGCTGCTTTGCTCCTGTTGCACTGCATTTCATGATGATGCTGACAAAGAGTAATGCTCTTCACCAACCGGTGCCCCATCCATTTTTACACCCACAGCTGATTAGCTAAGGCTTGTTTTCTAGTCACTGTGGCTTATATAAACTTCAAAAACTACCGAATTCTTTTCCTCAGTCTCACAGCCTGGTCTCATAACTTGCCTTTGAAGCTTTCTCCTAGAGATGAACAGTACTATCTAAGCACACTGGGTAGATTGTTTTACCTTACGGATTCTGCTTTGATATAAGTAATCTTTCCTGTCTGGCAAGAGCTCTGTCAGTGGTTACAGCAGCAATTCAGATCCTGCCAGCCCTGAGTAGCAAGCAAAACAGCAGCTGGGTGGTGCGCATAATATTTTCATCCTCAGTCTGTTTCATGTATGTAAATAATCTGGAAAGAAAACATGGTAAATTGATTTTATTTATCAGAAAGAAAAGCAATTTGTAATGAGCAAAGGATTGAGGGGGAGAAGGAATGTGAGACTTTACGGAAAACAATTGCAAGTTTTGCTTTGCTTGCTTCAGATTTGTTAACAGCACTATCGGAGGACTGTCGCCAAATGCCATTGGCTTCAAAACCAAGTTCTGTTTTCTATGGCAAAGGCATGAAAATAATTTTTAACACTGGACACTGTTGCCTGCATATGGATGTGTGGCTGATGGTGTCTGCTGACTTTTTAGTTTCTGCCTGTAATGAGCCTTTACTGTCCCTGCTGAGTGCAGTGCAACTGCATAGGTGTAATTCAAGGTGGAAAGAAACAGTGACAGTACCTCATTTGGAGTCTGACAGTTTTTCATAACTCTACTTCATGTAGTTGTGTACAAAGTCACTGAACTGCATTGGCACAGGCTGCTGTTGTGTAGGGCCACTTCAGGGCCATATCCTGACCTCAGTCAAGCTGCATAAGAAATAACTGTTCTGAAGCTTGCAAACAGTTCTATTGGTATTTCTGTACCCTTTCTGGCCACTGCAGGGTGTATTTGTGCATAAAAAAATGCATATTGTGTGTATGTCTATATCTATGTGGTTTTTCCTTAATAAATTCTTAAGAATGGATGCAAGAAGTAATCTTATCCTCCAGCTACGACTCAATGGAGAAGGAGGGAGCATTTATGGAACTAGCAGGTTCTTCAGCCTCCAGATAATTTGACTAAAAAGGTAAGAAAAAAACCACTTTTACTAAAATATGAATCTTTCAGCTCTCCACAAGATCACACAGAATTTTACACTTGCTATAGAAAGATGAGTCAGTAGCTAGCTTTTAGAATAAAAATAATAGGAATACTTCATTCATCGGACTTGCTCTGATTCCTGCTGAGCCAGCAGAGCTAAGGAGTAGGACATTGGGAGGTCTAGGTGCTGCTTTCATTTCCCTGTTCTGCATAGACTGTGTCATTATTGGCACCGTTTACCATATCAAAAATGGAATAGCAGTGCTTTAAGAGCCTTTCCTCTTCAGAATTCCTCAGGAGCCTTAGTCCTGTAGCTGTTAAACAGGAATTTCTCTGGATCTTACCCAGTGGTTGAAGGTGTTAATAAAACCTTACCTCTGTATGAATATTTGCATGCTGAATTATAAGTCTTTCATCATAAAATATGCCACCCTTTTTCTGCGATGGCATAGAATTCTGCCCCTGATAAGGGGAGCAGTAGATTCCTGGTTTTGTTGTTGCAGGCCTTATTCCAAATCCCAGTAAACCAATGGAAATTTAAGCTGGGAACCATATATCCAGGAGCACAGCAGACCCAGGTAGTTAACTACTCCATCTGTGCTGGGTAATGAGGAGGGACACAGTGCAGCATTTATGGCCAGCTAGCCAGGTTTGCAAATCTCAGAGGGAAACACACTGGAAGCTGCTAAGGTGAGTTAGGTATATCTCTTTTTCTCTTTATCTGTGCTGAAGAGTCAGAGAGTTTCGGTGTGCTGCAGCATGTAAAATTCATTTCCAGTTACAACAGGCTTCTAGCCAAAATCTCATCTTCCATGTGAAGAATAAATCATTGAAAGGAAATTACACTAGTTGTTCAAGCTAAAAAATAAAGCAGAGAACGATCCCTTCTAATCCAGTTTGACTGTCACTCCTACTACGTATTTATCTCTTTTTTAAAACCTTCTATAACATTAAATTTGTGGGGTGTATTTTATATAGATTGCTAACCATGTCTTTTTATAGAGGCTACATCTCTACCAGCAAATTAAACAGTGCCAGGAAACATTCTCAGCTGCTGTAAATCTGTCTCCCGTTCAGTATAACTTTTAGAGCAGTCCATAATAAGGTTTTAGTCTCAGACAGATACGACTTTCCCAAGTATCTCTTAGTCGCTGTTTGGGAGTTATCATGCCCCAGGGGTTCCCAGTAAATAGTTTGCATGTAGCAGAGTTGACAGAGAGGCTGACAGTTCATTAGTACAAATGCGGCTGTTCCATGCCTTTTAGCCCTGGTGCCAAAGAACAGTCCTGGGCACTTTGAATTTATGAGCACAGAGGTAGCAAGTGTTTTGCATATACATATATGGACCTTCTGGAAATAAGGGCAGTATGATCGTTAACTTAAAGTCCCGAATATTGACAATTTTTTTACCAAACTTGCTCTGTGTAGAACTGCACTTGCCATTTGGCTCCACACATGACGATGAAGGCTTCTTTGTTAATCAGGGTGGCTGTAAACCAACATTGGGTCAGCTTCTCTGTCTTGTGTATTTGCTTTAATCCAGTACATTTTGATACAAAGGAGGCATCTGACCTACCAACCTCCATGCCTTGATAGAAATTGTTCCCTGAGGAACACAGCAATGAGGAACATGAGTCAGGAGCTGTCTTCCTGCACAACGCCCAAACCTTGCCTTCCCACTAATGCAAGAAACCTCTTAAAGCATTTGGGTTTCTTAGAGAACAGTGAACGCTTAATGTGGCTTTGATTTCTTTGGTTAACCAGATACAAATACAGACCTTGCTATGAGTGGGAATCTCCACTCCTCACTCATATATATTTCACTTTTTCCCTCTTTCATAGTCCACTAGTGGTCTGGGCATTTTAAGGTAAGAGAAAGACTAGATTGGGTTGAGATTTTATTAAGGATATCTTGTGCTTTATTTGACTGCTGTGCATGTGAAGGCATGCCTACTGCCTCACAAGATCAAGCCCTTAGCGTGGGAGCTTGGGCAAGACACTTGATTTTCTGTGTTTAGTCAGTTGTGACCAGACTAATTCCTGCAGCATGGGTCTTAAAAACATGAATCTCTACTGCATAACATGAGTTAGCTGCACAGCTTTTTCATGTAGACTGAAAATAAAAGAGTATTCAGGGGATTATAACACTTGTTTGCAAACCTAGAGCAAATCTACCAGAGCTTTCATCCAAAAGTCTGTGGGTTTAACACCAATTACTTGAGAAATAATGAATAAGCAGCAAACAAGAGACAGCCCCATTACTTACGCAGAAATAATCTGTTAGCCATACAAAGTGGATTTGTGAGCAGCACCATAAATATACTAGATCAGATCATTAGATTAGAGATGGTTCTTTACAGAAAAATGCAACGGGCTGAATATTGAGTGGTCCTGTTTACAATCCTCCTTCCAGAAGTTTATGACTCATTTTGGAGTGAAATGTATTATTCTTACACTTAGAGCACCACAAACCATCATGACGGATTGTTAGCTGTTTCACTTCAGGTAAAGACATTATATAATTCAGAGCAGGGGGATTAGCATTCTTTTAAGAGCTATAGCCGGCTTGGTTTTATGAACCTTCTGCTATGTCTGTCCCCTTCCCCATTTCACTCTCACAGGGGAGAAGATGGGGGCTCTCTCTCTTTTTCTATCTTTGAGTTCTCCAGACTGCTTTCTAAGTGTAATAACTTTCTCAATCTGCA
This sequence comes from Phalacrocorax aristotelis, assembly GCF_949628215.1. NCBI lineage: Eukaryota > Metazoa > Chordata > Aves > Suliformes > Phalacrocoracidae > Phalacrocorax > Phalacrocorax aristotelis. Next base: position 100,564,567 of record NC_134276.1, on the reverse strand, counting down.
CCAACATTTATTCTTTCATTTTCTCTATTTAATCTTTACCAACCGTTAAAATCTCTAGGTGAATTTATATAAGGTAGGTCTCATCCCACCTAACTTTTGCCAACCACCAGTTAAGCTTCTAGACTAGGCTGGTAAACTCCTGCTGAAGTAGATGTCTAAATTAGGTGGAGTGGGTTGCCCCTTGGAGTTCCCGGTCCACACAGCCTCTGGAGAGTGCAAAGATCACCCATTTATGCAGTTAATTGGGTAAGATGAATTGCACCCTGGTGTGGACTGTGAGGGGAAATTTTTAGCTCTCCTTGCTTGCACTTTCCTAGGATGGTGATACATCCCCATGCTTCACCTTTCCAAAATGCCCAGAGGGCTATCTGATATTCAGAGATAGTCAGCAACAGAGGTCTACTCTGTAAATGAAGACTTGATGCTCAGCCCCTTAGAAAACCAGGTGTATAATGTCTGAATTCTTCTCTTCAGTCTAAGTTCCTGGCATGTGAACCCAAAGGTAAGCTCTAAAAGCAATGAGAGCACAAAAAGAAGCAGACGCTTCAGAAATGCTGCCCTTAACCTCTATCTGTTCTCTCCATCTACAGTTGTCAGATAGCTAAATTGGAGTTTGTCAAGTGTTTTGAAATCCTGAACATGTGTGCTACAGCCAAGCAGTTTCATCTTCATTCTCACATATCTTTGTGTTTCTATTATCTTCCTGTCTGCTAGCTACAAACTGCTGTCCCGTGCTGTCAAGTATACTAACTATGTTATATACCCCAACTTAGCAAGCTCTCTTGTTTGCAGGTGATGTACCTCATGCAAAATACATTGTTCTGGTCCTAATACCACAAGATATAATCAAGATTTGGTCTAGGAGGGATTTAGCACGGTTGGAGCTGTGCACGTTGGGAGTGGCAGCCAGAATATCTGAATTTTTTACTCCTGATTTATCTCACCCTGGTCAGGCTCCTTATTAAAAGGGATAAGCACAATGTGTAAGAGGTCAGCCTGCTGTCCAAATGCTCCTTGAAGAGAAGGTTTGGGCTTTGGCTTGAGATAACAGCGAGCTGGACAACAGCAGGATCATTCTGAGTGTTCTGAGGCTTGTAGTCGTCCAGCCTTGCACTTGAGATCCAGGACTTGAGCCAGGAATGTTTTAATGTCCACATCTTTACCTTCATCTGTGGAGTAGAATAAGTAGGATATAGGATTCTGAGTCTTTGCAAGTGAATGTGAGCTGGAATGTGAATCATCTTTCTAATTTCTGGAATGTGTTTCACAAGAAAGTGAAACTGAAACATATGTGTTTAGGGAGAAACCAACCTAGAAGCAGAAGAGGAATCAAGTTAGTAACCCAGGGTGTGCACATAGAATTTGCCAGGACCATCCCAGTAGTCCTTATTTCAGTGGTCCCAGAGCTCTGCCTGGGTTCTGCCATCTCTGTGTCAGGAGTTCCTTAAGAAGCCAAACAAGATCACACAGCCCATGTTGCTGTGTGAGGCTGGCATTTTCCACTCACCACTATTCATGAAGTCAAAAAGATTTCAAAGTTTGTTCTGGCTATGTCAGTCCCTGGCAGGTCAGAAGTTTAAGGTCTCTGATATATAGCTGAAGTCCTTCATCTACAAAAAAGTGACAGAAATGTAATATTGCAATGCTCTCTGCTTCCAATAATCTGGGAAAAAGCTTAACTTTCATTGAGGAATTTCGACACTTTCATTCCTGGCCATAATCTGAACCTATGACTGAGTGAAAATGATGTTCTTTCAACTGATTGTAAGAATCATCAATCTATGAAAGTACCATTCAACAGTAAGTTACTGTAATTGCTTTCTGGCAATGAAAACTTGATTTCTTTATATGTTTGTTTTTTAATATCCGAGATAGGCAACTTACATAAGAAATCTCACTTTGTAGTAACTGTGATATTAATTCCTAAAACCAAACAGTTTCATTTTTGACTTTGAAATCAAGAAATTGTTATACAGCAGGACAGCCTCACTGGTCAGTCTAGAATTGCTTGCTTGTTAAAAGCAGCATTAAAAATAATAGAATAGCCTATTGTTTCTCTTTTTTTCCAATGAATTATTTGCACTTCTCTAGACAATGGAGAAGACTAAGTGGAAACCTTAAGTAATGGGTATTATTCGTCTTCTCTGTCTAAAGCTGAAATTATCTCCCTGCCTCTTTGCTATCCAGTCTGTGATTTAGCAAGTCATTTAAGCATGTTGCTAACATTTAAATATGCAAGAAAGAATTAGTTTATTGACTGAAGTCATCACTAATTCTGGGCTCCATACAAGAGAGACTGTTGAAGGACTCTAACCAGTTTTCATCAAAGTAAACCAGGGTATTATTTTAATTTCAATTTATATATAAATAATAGCAGAAGAATGACCAAAATGAGGATGTTCCTTCATCACCCAGGGAAATAATTAATTGTACATCATTCAGATACAATTGTTTCTAGAACAGTTGAAATAGGGCTAGCTATAGGTCTTGATGAAAAAGTGATATGAAACCCAGATATAAAAGGTGGAAAGGAAATTATAACTTAAACATTTTACAACAAAAAAGTGATAAAATTCTAAACAGGTGTTCTATGCATAAAAAAAGGCATTTGATAATGTTTCAATGAGTGAAAGCAACTTTCCTCTTAGAGGAACTTTTTGCTAAATTCAGTAACTCTTCCTAGCATAGAAGTGACAGTTCACTGAGCAACAGAGCAATCACTTTTCCTCACATACAGACAGTAAACAAAGGATACACATCTGAAGCTGTGACCTTGGCCCTGAAACCTTGTCCCCCTCCCAATACAATTAGTCTGTCCTTTTCTGATTTCAGGAAGTGGTAACATTTGTTAAAATGATTTACACCTTAGAACATGCAACTACCAGACATACTCTGGGATAAGGATGATTCACTGAACATCCAGAAGATGGCATAGATGTAGCAAACCTCGTGTGGGGAAGCCTTTAAATGCCATCATACAGGACAAAAAAAAAAAAAAAGAAAAAAAAAGAAGAGGGGGAAACTTCACACAACTTCACTTGTACTCAGCAGGGCTACCGCAACAAATATCAATGCACAGAGAAAGGGGACAGAGTAATAGTTTATGAGGAAAAATGTCAGGACCTTGACTTGCAGAACTATGGGCAGTGCCAGGGAGGGGACGGAGCCTTTTGCAAAGGCTGAAGCCTACAAAAAGCAAGGGGCAGCGAGGTGGCTGGGAGAGGCTGAAAGGGGCAGAAGGGACTAAAGCAAAATTTAAGTTGTCTGTGAGGAAAACATGGTGGTAGGGAGGCCCGTTTGCCTGTCAGTAGCCTCTGACAAAAAAGGCTTTGAAAGGGAAGGTCATTTCTTTGGATGTTATTAAGATGTTATGAATGTAGACTGTTGTAATAATGATTTTATTAGATGTTGTTAAAGGGTATTATTAAATTAAGTTGGATGTTATTTAGTGTGCTGCTATTATCTTTTTTGCATTGACAAGGAGATAGGACGGGTATATGTATTTAGTGTTTCTAATCTCCATTACTCAGAAAAGTAAAAAAATGTAATCTGAATGATGACGCTGATATTTTTATCAATGCAGAACTAGCACAGAGGCAGAATGAAAAGATAGTCTCTGACTGAAAGAGCTTTCAGCATAAAATGCAATTATAGACAATATACTACTGAGAGCTTAATACTATAGCCTGTGACTTGTCACACACTGTTTTGCTGTTGTGTCCAAAATGGAGGAAAACGTTTGTCACACACCAAGGCTGAAAGCAGTGGTGATGACAGCTTACAGATGGTGAAAGACACTGCTGAATCCTAAGGTTTCCTGAAGTCCTGCAAAGGTGTTGCTTTCTGCCGTTGCAACATCTGTTCTCACATCAAAAGGAAACTCATGCTATGACTGGGGTGGGAAGGGTCTGGAATTCAAACTTCGGTAGGGAAATTCTGCTTGTTGCAACATGGTCCATTGGGTGGCGCTTGCACTCATGAGAAACTTACCTTTGATAGAGCTATCTTGGACGAAGGGATGTGAAGACTCATCAAGAAGCAAATATTTTGAAAGTCACAACAATTATTAATATGGTTGAATGCAAACCCATCTTTTGCAAACTGTGGTAAGAATGAATCTGAATCACGAGGGAAAAGGTGCTATTTCATCAAGTATTGCATCATCTTTTGTATGGGATCAGAACTGGACAACCCCCTCTGTAGTCCTCAGGTTGAGACATGACTCAGAAAGCTTGAAGGAAAGCAAAGATGGGGCTTTCCCTCCTCAAAGAAGTAGCAAAGGCTTCTGTCCCCCAGTGCTTTTTACATACAACCACAAGCATAGCTTTTTGCTTTGCATAACAATGGGAGAAATAAGTGAACAAGAGACGCTTTAGTGATAAGAGACTGGACTATGTGTCTGGAAAACTGCTTTCTGCTCTGATGCCAGCGTAGTGTAGGAGTTGGGACAATTCACCTAAGGCTAGAGTCATACAGCAGGGCAAATACCACAGCCTAGGTTGCCTCTAAAGACTCTCTCCATTGAAGCCTTCTCTTAGAAATGCTAACATTTCTTACAAAAATGATCCCTTGGTGTGTAAGGTCCTGTGCAGTCTTTACAGGTCTGAGCACTTATCCCATGGCTAAGCCCTGCTGGCGTTCACAGGTAGGCTGTTTCCAAACTCATCTCACCTGTGACCTGCTTGATCTGACAGGCTTTCTTACTACACCTATCTCAGATTGGGCTTCAGCCAAAACCTGGCTGCCAGGAAGGTGCTTATTTTGTAGCCAATAGCTCAAGGTCATCCACAATGGAACATTTCATTTGGGATGGTCTGCTGGGAAATCAGAAAACATCAGGAAAATTAAACGTCCCCCAGCAGAAATAGGATGTTAGTAGAAAATCACCACCCACCTCTCCTGATACATGGTGTCAAAGACACTGAGACCCCCATCTTTGTTATGACCTGTGGCACTTTCTGTGGTAAAAAGTAAAAAATGCCGCTTGATAGAAGAGGAGCTAGTGTAGTTTAAGGTGAACACCACAATTCCTGCGAAGAATAAAAAAGAAAGAAGAAAGCACACAGACCAGTTTCTTTTCCTGTCCTTTAGTAGCAAACCTCCTGCTCTGAAATATGATTTCCTTCTTGGTGATTTGAGCATCACCTTAAAGCACAGTAGGAATTTCTCCTAAAAAGTATAGTATCATTTTCAAGCTGGATACCAATGTCAGACTCCCAAAATCAAAGTCTACTCTGTCCTGCTCTACATAGTACTGAAGCTTTCACTATGGGATCAGACTATTTGTTAGTGACGTTAATTGTTGTTATTAAACAGGTTATAGATTCTGAGCTGAGAATAAAGAATTGTTTAAAATTAGGGTTGCAAGACCTGTTTCTGTATTCAGGAGGCATAAATGCAGCGTTTGTTTTATGGAAGAGGAAACAAACTTCCACTACTTTATCCAAATGGCATAGAGCTGGCAGTTCTAGAGATAATTAGCCACAAATAATGAAAAAAATCCTTCTAATTCTGAGATTATATTGCATTTCTTGCTTTTTTGTTGCTTGGTCCAGAATTCTTATGTATAAAAGACACTTCAGTTCATTTTCTTAGAGCTAGCGTAAAACTAAATAGCAATAAGTTAGTTTAAGGACATAATTATGAAATAAAACTTAATGGCCATGTTCCAGCAAATCATATAGTTTCTTCCATGTAAATATAGCTGGCTTTGTAAAAGTCTCAGGCTGAGATATAACATTCCCTGACGCATTCTGGCTTAGGCCAACTATGTGTTCAATTTGGTGTTTAGAGCTTGATTAAATGAGAGAAGCACAGTTCCCTCTCCTGTCTTTACAACTTTTTTTGTCTAACGTTTGTTGATTAACTTCTTGTACTGAAGTTTCATCATAATTGTCAGTTTAAAGTTCTCCTTAATCATGCCTTCAGCAAACCTATAAATAAATTGCACGTGTGCAAAATATTTCCAAGAAGCCATGCAAGTAGGTCTGACATGAGCATGATAGGACTCAGACAGCTTCTGGACAAGAAAAGCTATGTTTGGTCTACTCCTCATGGACAATTGCACAACTGACTTGGGTTAGCTTGAAGAAAGCCAGTTTGAAATAACCTGATGAAGAACTACATATGTTTCGAGGCAAAGTCACAATCTCTATCTAGCTGGACCTGCCTGGCTTTGCCTTTGAGTAAAGGAAAGAGGATATGTTGAGTAATAAGAAAAAGAAGTCATGAGGAAAAAATTAAAGCTAACTTTTTCCATGGCCTCTGAAAGAAGTAAGTGCTAAATGTCAGCAAAGTGGTGTTAGCACCACAACAAATACAGTTACCATTGAACTGTAAAACCTGAAAGCTTTCAGTTTCTACAATGACTGGAACACACAGATAAGTAAATAGAAATACAAGGCAACAGGATTCGCTTCAGACGGAGAGGCCCCATTTTCCAGTGAGGTAAAAGGTAACCCAGCCAGCCACTTTTGCACCCTCCCTTGAGATGGAGGTTTAGCATAAGATAGGGAACAAGAATTAATGAGGCCAGTCCCACATCCCTCTGTGGTCTTTCTGTGTGAGGGAATGTGTCACTAACCAGGAGCTCCAGCAGGTTTGGTTGTCCAGCCGTTGTTAATTGCCTATTACCACGCTGACTGTTGGAGCTGTGAGGGTAAACTTGCTGAAGCTTAGACAGCACTTTGTGCAGCAAATAATTGTCTCTGCCATCCTGCAGCTTTGTGAAAATGAAAATAACTGTGTCAACAGATAGCTGTTTTGTAACCATACCTTTTTTGCTGAGTTTGTATGCCTCGGTGCTCAGTTTGTTAGTTAATCACAAATTACCATAAGACTGATTTTTTTATTAACATTAACAAAGTACTTGGTTTTGGCTTTCTGCCTTTCTGTAGACTAGGCTTTTGTGTCTGAAATGACACCTTATGGAGCTCAACTCACTTGCTTCATAAGTCTCTATTCTTTTGATTTGTGTTTTAAATTCCCCATTGCTTGTAATAATTACTGGTAAGCAGTCTGTACAAAAATTTTGATGCTGATTTTTCCTCAGACATAGGATCTGAATTTTAACCTGCCTGGAATTTAAACACAACCTCCTTCTCAAGCACTCTTTAAGATTAAAACAGAGTATTAACTTGATGCAGAGTTTTAAATACATGCACCTTTCCAATCACTTAATTCAGAGATGGCTTGATGTGTTTTAAACTTCGGCAAAATGTAAGAATTTTGTGTTTGCTGCTTGCCAAAATGCTGCACATACTCTCCTGTGATAGCAAGGGGAATGCTGCTCACCCTTTGAAGTAATTTATTGTTGCAAATCAAACCACTGACTCTCCATTTCTAAACAGAGAAGGAATCACCAAAATTCAGCCATTTCAAGTGGAACAGTTGGACCAGCAAAATAACTACCCTGGGAGCTTCTGTACATAGCTGAGGAGTCAGAGACTAGAGAAGGTAGATGGATGAACAGATGAGACTGCAACGCCAAAGGCTAACAAGAGGTGGAAAGCTCAGAGGTCACCCCAGGAGTAGTTCAAAAGGATAATTCTGTTAGGAAGAGGTTCATGGAGGAAAAGGACTAGTAAGAGGGTGCCACCACCTGTATGGGCATTTTAGATCACCTCAGGGGCATGTTGCTGAGGGTCGTCTCCCCGGCACCCTGACTCAGCCTGCTTTTGTAGGGGCCAGAGTGAACAAACCAGAGTGGTTCTGCATGGCGCCTGTCTGGGAGCTGTGCACTGGGCATGCAGTCACTGATGGCGCTCCCTTCACAGACCCAGGCTAGGGACAGTTTGAAGTAAAACTCAGCAATAATCAGGTCCCTGCATGGACTGTTCAGTACTCTTGATCTGATCTTCTTGAATCTTTCTACTAGCACAGCCCTCTCTGGTGTAATTTCAGCCACAGGAACACTGACCTATAGTGAGAAAGAAAGGAATTGGATGGGCTGTGGAAGGAAAGTTTGATCAAAATTAGTTCCTGTGTGTGGGCTCGGTGCACAGAGGACCTGAGCGGTGCTGGAGCTGAACCCTGCCCTGTCTCCTATTTATAGCATGCACCATCGGGTCTCTCACCCAATGCTGCATTTAGACCACTGCTAGGGCAAACACTTATCCCCAAGCCTGATCTGAACCTGTGTATTTTTATATATATATGTCCATTTGGTTTCCATGAAACTTGAAATGCGTGTCAAAATTCATAGCTCTCATTCCTCTTGTCTTGAGATCTGTGCTGGGAGTAAAAGACTCAGACCTGCAAAGCTGACAAAGCTACTCTTAAAATCTTGTTTGTGGTAAAAAGAAAGCACACCTATGTAGCAATAAAGTAATTAATTTCTTGAAATCTTAAGAATTTATTCATAACTACTCCAGATCTAATAATTACAGAAAAAGAAATAATAATGCTTTAATCCAAATTTATATCCATATAAATTTTGTTTCTGCCCATTTTCCTGGTGTTATGCTCACCCCTCCAGTACCCCTCTGGGTACTAAAGTCACCAGCTCCATTGCTGTAGCGGTGGGGTTAAAGCTGTCAGTGTGTGGAGTCCTTTTCCAGGAGGAAAGTGATGTTCATGCTGATGGTTTCTTCTTCCTCACTCTAGGATCCACTTGGGGTCACTTTTATGTTTGCTAACATGCTATTACACTTTTGCCTCTGTTGATTTGCAGCTGCATGTTACATCTGAGTTTACTATATATAGGGCCTTTTACTTACGTTAGATACTTCTTTGTTACTCTTCAAATTGTATTTGTCCAGCTCTAGGCCTGGCATGTCTTTAACTGACCGTTGGTGAGTTTTTTACAGCCATGCGGTCTCCAGTGCCAAGCCTGTGCCCCATCTCTTGTCAGCTTGTGGCTGTACCCCTTTATGTTGCATCCTGTGTCTCCAATTCTCAAGGCCTCTGCTGTCATATCAGGCTTGTATTTCTTTACAGGACATCATAATTTTGGAGTCATAAAAACCTCATTATGTATAGAATAACTGCTTGTTACTGCTATCTATCTAAAGCTGTGGTTGTACTCTACAAAGATAAACAAAAGTAGAACAAATTAGCCACAGACATCTGCTGCCACAGTTAAACCAAGTGAAAGGAACTGCAGGCAGGTCAAGCTGCGGTTCAGGCTGAGTAAGACAAGAAGCCTCAGTCCTGAGCCTTTGCAGACTCGGTACAGAGCTTATGGCCTGTGAATAGAAATGACAATACCGTATTACAGGACTACATGGTTACAGTTCAGGGAGAGTCAGATTTGCTCAGGGCCTTTTAGAAGTGCTCAGCACCATCCAATCTCAAAGCTGGGAAAGGAAAAATTCCCCAAAGGCGGTAGGTACTTGATCATCTTCTTTCTTTCATCCAGCAATGGGAAGAGGCAGGGTATGTTATTCACTGACATGCTGACATGGTGGTTTCTTTCAACAAAAAGAATATAAAGGGTTTCTGAAGCTTATTGGAACAGCCTGCTGAAACCAGGGGAAGAAGGGCTTCTGTAGCCTCTCTTGTTAAACCCTACTAGATTTTGACTTACAAGGGTCACTGACAGCCTGTGGGGGTTGAGCCTTAAGCTCTTTAGACGCGGCACAAAGACAAGGTTGCTGATCTCAAATCTTTACTACAAAGTCTGCTCTCAGATGTCATGAGCCACCTTCAAGCTCTATCTTTTATTTCCCTTTCCTACCACCAGGATCTGCATACCACATCTACCTACCCACAGACTTCTCTGAAATTCCCACACAGACTGCTGACATATTCAAATATTTTTGTTTTCTACAGCTTGGGAAGTCCAGATATGGATAAACATATCAGGATATATTGAAGCCCACATATTTCGAAAACCATTTAAGCATATATTTCTGTGGAATTAGTCTCAGTGGAGAGGGTTGCAAACTTCTGTGCCTTGTTAAACAAGGCTATGCGTTAAGTGCACATGAAGTACCTGCTCACATTTGATGCTGAATCAGGATCTTAACTGGTTGAGAATCTACAACTCAGCCTTGAGCCTTTCTTTTTACAGGAAGCCCCTTTGGCTAGAGTGAGATAAGTCATTGCTCCCTGAGTGCAGTTGTGCCTATTGCAGTCAAATAATATAAAAACCACCAGTAACAGTTGTAAATGATCATTGACAACCAGAGAGTTACATTAAAATAGGACAGAATCTAGTTCAAATTCAGCTTCTTTGGGGACAAAATAAAGGAGTGAGAGGGCTATGAGAACCTACAGACTACAAGAGCCAGAGGAGGGTTCCTGGGTAGGAAATACAGCTGAAGACACGCTGCCAGAGCAGTGGATAGCCTTCACAGACCTCTCCAGTCCCAAAAGTCAGGGATTGCTTTCAGAAAAAAACTTTTGAAAATCTGCTTCTTAACTGTCAAGAACAAACTGACAGAATCTAAAAGGGGGCTGCAGAATCAGTGGCTTCTGGATAATGAGGTACTTCTCAGTGGCATTCAGGAGTCTAGGTTATTTGTCATTTTTTATATCAAGGCTTACTTTGATACACCAAGTGTATTTGACAGGATTTAGCTTAATATGTAATGGACTTGAACAGTATTGAAACATATTGGCATGGAAGATAGATTAGGGTTTGAAAGGCAGAAGAGACTGTATTTTGTTAGGGCCATATATATCTATATATGCAGTTATGAATACAAAAACATTCACAACTTAGAATGGATGGTTGAAGAGGTAGCAGATGTCTGTCTTGCAAAGGTTGTTTTTAAACCAGCAATGATGTTTTTCACTTCATACATTATTACACTGTGTGTGGTTTTCTCATGTTGTTAGAGTACTGTCCTGCTTCCTTCCAGATTAAATGTTGTATTGGAAGTGGCTGAAAAAGTGTTGTGCGCTTATGTAGCAAATTATTAGAAGTCTGTTAACTTCTGTGCTCAAGCACAGCATAAGGACAGTCAGGCCCTTACAGGGCTCTTTTTTCACACTCCTCTTTGGCAATTGCACACTGAGAAAGGGGAAATAACTTTCAAGCACAAACTGAATTTAAGAATACTTTAAAAACTCCAGTGCAGTCAAGTTAAGGAAAGCTTACTGAGTGTACACAGCTATTGCTTAGGGAAGAAAGCTCCTGCAGCAGCATTGCCGATAGCAGGCAACTAAGCATCTGTAAAAGGTAGATTCTAAATGGAACTGAAAAGAACCCAAACCTGTGAAAATGCCCAGTCAAACCACCCAGACAACTTTATCTGGGCTCCCTCTGGTTTTGCCTTAGGCAAGAAAACAGAACCCCCAGGCAACTTTATCCAGCCATCACTAGAAAGTCTTGTTTCATTAGTTACGGTCTGGTGTCATTACTGCAGCCTGGGGAAAGCATCCACTGGGGAAAGGCATTGGGCTTTTTTACGGTTTGCTGGCCTGTGCTTTTACTCTGAGACTCCAACAACTGCTGCTGCTTCTAAATAGCCTTTGCTTCATTAAGTGTAGCTGCAATGTTTATTTCATCAGGGTCTGCACAGGGCATCTGAGGCTTCTTCCTATTGCCTTGGCATGGAGTATGCATATAGTAGCTATATCCTGGCATATGACAGGTTGGAAGGAGCTGAAACACAGCTCCTGTCCAAGAGTTCCCTCTTTGGAGGTAGGCAACTATTACTGCGAACAGAGGGAAAAGTCATCTTTGCTCCCCAGAGCTCTTCCTCACCGCTTTTCACAGTCCACAGCCTTACTGGCCCCTCCATCTTTTCAGTGAGCCAAATTCACTGCTTTCCTATTTAGCCTCAAGGTGGGGGTCTCAGTTGGCTGCCTCCTCTTTGTGTTTCCTACTGCCAGCTTCCTCTTCCTCCAGTATGCTATTAGCTTAACCCTCTCTTAGTTTCTGTTACCTTCCATAAAAGAAAAGGACATGATTTGCATTTGTCCCTCTCACATACTCATAGTGGCCAACGCTGGCATTGAGATTACAACTCCACACTGATTCTCCAGCTGAAGAGGACCCACCAGCCTTGAATTCCTTATGAGTTCCCTCCTGGAAAGTGGTCCATGATTTAAAATGTCCTAAGGGGTTTCTGCATCCCGGGCTCTGAAAGCCCACCATTGACTGGGACTGGAGAACCCCTAAAACACAGCGCCTGGGAGGTAAATAAAGTGTGGGAAGTTTATAGTTGAAAAGCACAAAATTCTCTTTACTTTCCACACTCTAAGGAGGAAAAAAAGGAAAAAAAATGTTTCCTTCTGCCTTGTTTTAAATGTCCCAGTGTGTGAACACATCAGTTACTCCAGGGTCAAGTTAAAAGAGGGGTTGAAAATACAAAACCTATAATGGGTGTCTAGACTCAGAATCATTCCCAACATCTTAATATTACTGCCCATGTAGAAGAACAAGATGGATATATCCACATTTATTCAGCAGCACATTCCTCGACGTTTTCTCTTATTTGTTTTACTCCACACAGGTTAGCTCTTTAGCCACCTTACAGACATATAATTAGACAGTTCCCTTCCCTTGAAAACATTTTATGTTGAGGTGCCTCAAAAGGTGTAGGAGTGAGGCACGACTCTTATAGAAAGAAAAAAAAGATTGACCACAAGGAGCAAATTAAAGTAATAGTTAAAAAATGAACTGCTAATTCAACCACATCTTCAATGGAAAATTCATATTACAATGAAAACACCAGCATATTTCTTTCTCCTTTGTGAGTTTAACTTGGAACATCACCATGGCTTTAAAACTGGATGAAAAGCAAAGAGTTTTGGAGTGAGGATTTGTAGCATCTGTTTTCATATGGCAGCACTACAAGGAAAAAAGGCCCCTGTGTTAAAAGATAGCTAAGGATGTTTGGCTCAGTTTTCTGACCTTGGTCTTCATGTTGACACTAAGAAAATCTGATCACTATACCCTAATTTATTTTTTCTTAGTGCAAACTATACTTTTACACTTTGTAATTATTTCTGGTATTAGTTGAGAGACATTTCCAGGACCCCGGTATGACAGTCAGTCTTGCTTTTTTGCAAAAGGTTACAGGATGTATAGTTTGAAAGCTGTCAAATTAAATAAAAATCGCACTACAGTTTAAATGGGGAATTGCATTCCCCAACTCCCTTGCCTGGTGCTAACTTATTCTGAGATAAAGGTCTGATTCAGCGCTTTCTGCCACAGCGGCGCTCACTCACCACTGAATTGAATGGCCATTCGTTCGGTCCCTATGATAATGGTCAGATCCTGATGGCTTGTTTCATCCAGACACATCAGTGAATGAACCACTGAACAGAATTTGTCCCCATGCGCTTATAAGAAGCTGGTTAGATTCTCAGTTAACCTCTGGACCTCTAATTGCTGAGGAAGGATGTAGGTACTGTGAGGGCAATTACATCCCATGATTACATAACAACTAACTCAGTGTACATGTTCAGGATTTTTCTCACCAGGAGTGGTTAAAAAATAGCCAGAATACAGTTCATACATAATAGGAATCCTACTGATGTGTTAAACATTGTGGAAGATGATGTTGTTGAACCATAGATTTAATAGTACAGTGGTTCCCGCTGCATTGCAGACAGCTTTTCTACTTGCAGATTGCAGGTTGTCTGACAAATAAGCGCTGATTCTTGGCCCTTGTGATATCAGAAGTGATTTGGCACATGCTTTCAGTCATAAATTTTACCCTTGGCATAATGTGTCCCAAAAAATGAGCACAGTTTTTGCTCTTTTCAAAACATAGTATAGTCTTATCTGTAAAAGCCTCCTTTGGATTCCTGAGTTTGCCTGCTAGGGTGTCACACTGGCACAGAGTTCTAGCTTTCACAAGAAGCAGAAGGAAGGGACTTTATAACAGCCTAATGGATTCATCAGTGTTCTTTACAATATAGCTATAGTCTCATTAAACAAAGTTTTAGCTGAAAATATTTGCCCAGTGACAGTGACGAGGAGAATACAAGCAAATAAAAACTTTTATTTGATAAATGAGTGGACTGAGTAATTGATTTTATACCCAAATGATCTATTGAAAAAGCAATGACAGTTGTTCAAATATAAATTAGAAGTAATTCATTTATTTGCATGTAAACCCCATATTGATCAACTGAGCCAGTGCTAACCACCACGAAGTTTCAGGAAACCATTTTCCTGGCAATGCATTTCCCTTCCCCTGTACAGGTGCATTAACAAGAGAAGTTATTTGTGAAGTGGCTGAGATGCAAACACCGGTTTGGTGGTCCCTGTGCTTGATTAGGCTTGTAATTCTGATCAGTTTAGAGCAACTCATTAAGCGCACAGCTCCACTTCTGCAAATGGCCAGCATTTTCCTGCTGTAACCAGTTAAGCTCTGAGTTCCTGCTTAGACTAATGCGGGACTAGACAATTTCTTTACCTATGCTGTCACAAGGTCAATATTCAGGTCAGTGTGTTCTGACGATGCTTATGAAACCCTGACAGAATCAGACACCCTCACGAGATGCACCTGTGATGCTTTATTTTAGTATACGGTGGTTTTCTTTTCAACAGCTGGCTTGTGCAGAAGGGAGGAACACAGAGGTTCAGTGCTCAGCCTGGTTCTTCCTGGTCTAGGATTACTTCTGAGGAGAGCCTTCTGTGACTAGGTAGAGCCATTCAAGTATCCCATTTCTTGGGGGAGAGTATAAATCAGCTGATAGCTGTATAAACCACAGGCACCATCCTGAACTGCTGTAAAAGTCTGGCCTTGTTCCCACAAAAAGAGTACGTGACTGTACCCAGACGAGGTCTGTGAAAGGGTACTTCTGAGTACCTGTGCTCCCAAGGGTTAAATTTTGGATGCCCCCATAAGCACACTCTTGCATGCCATCCAGTAAACTGGGGGTAAACCAACAGGACAGAGTACGAAGCCCTGATCTCCAACTGAGCTGCAGCAATTTCTGAAGCTACTTAGGTATGACTCCAGTAGGTGATTTACTGAAGAGGAATCCAAAAGGTCAGGGCTTCCTACTCTCTCCTGTTGCTTTACCCTTGGTTTACCAGCTAGCATGCCGATGTTTTTTTTTTTTTTTTCTGAACTCTTTAACATCAGTAACAAGCATAATCTCAAACTTTTGGCTATACACAGAAAACCAGGTGCCTATTTGCAAATTAAAACTAGCCAAATGACCTGCTTCAAGCATGCAGCTGTTTTCCAAGGAGAACAGTGCAAAGGTAAATCTTGCCCCATCTTGTATTGTGAAAAGTAAGAGTGTGAGAGACTTTCCTTTTTGCATCTCTGCCCATTGAGACAGTTTTCACAGAAATCATGCAAAACAGTGACTGAGCCATATAAGTCCTATGCAGAAGAGCTAACGTACTCCCCATACTCCACTGCTACTCTAACCTGGACCCCCAGACATAGTGATTGCCAGGATGTCTGTGGCGTCTTGCTTGGATCTGCCTGGGGGAGACATCACAAGTGCCAAAGCAGGCAGAAGGAGATGAAAACCTATATAAACAGGTAGTGCATGAAATTCTGTAGTTGCCGTGCTTTGACTTTGAATTTAGCTCTTTCTTCTACTCACATCTCCCTAACCATGTCTGAAGGTGGCTTTACTGCCAAACCATCTTTACTGTAATTTATTTTTTTTATACTGCTGAGATGAAAATTAGCATACATCAATGTAGACACTGATATGCTTTCATATACATATTCTATTTAATGTAACTTGAGGCACAAAAACTTGAAACTTCAACAAATTCCAAATTCTGCTGGCCCTTGCAGACCACAAACTCCCTGCCTGTCTTTCCTAAGAGTAGTCTGTTTCAGCAGATCTAAGGACTTGGAAAGATCATCCCTTGGTTAACTTCAACACCTGAAAATCACAGGCATTTCTCATTTGAGTTTCCAAGTTTATTGTAATATGCACATTGTTGTGTTTCCATAGAACTAAACACTGATCAGGTATTTCCAGCAAAAAGATCAGTTTTTGCATCAGAGGCTGTAGGGTCAGCTTTGACTATTGCACTGTACTAAAACAAAGGTAACAGTTTGTCCTGGTTCTGTTAAGAAGACAGCTGAATACATCACTGTTTGTTGGGGAGCCAGCAAGCTCTGAGAAGAACAGCATGCTGGTACGGCTTTCGTCCAGCATCTCTGTGAGGAGTTGTATTTCTGTGCGGGTATGTGTATGCAGGTCTGTGTTGGGAGATACTCCAATGTGTTAAAATTATGCATGTTGGATATAGAGAGAAATTTGCATAGAAATGTAAATGGCAATGGAGAAATGAAGGCTAGAAAAGTTGTGTATGCTCTACAGGAGTAAAAGGGAGGCTCAGGTCTTTTTTCTCCTTACTATCATTTCTGTGGTAAATCGTTAGACCTTTTAATTTATGGTACTCATAAGAAAGGCCAATGGGATATTTCCCTAATCCAGATGGATCAAAAATAAAGTGATACAATGTACTTGGAATTTTAATATCAAGGATAAAAAGACTAAAACATTACAAAGAATCAACATTGTATACAACCCATGCTTTATGTATTTAATTTATCTGCTTAGTACAGAGGCAGCATCTGTTTTCAGTGAGATGCTGCTTTTTTTTTTTCCCTAACTCAGCAGCTGGGATAAATGAAATAGTAGTCAAAGACCAAATTAACAGTTTGAGGGCCACAAGTCTGCTGGAATGAGGGGAAGGGAGGACACTTGAGGAGGACAGTGACAGGAGGAATTGTAACCTCTACATGTCCCGATAATAACTCTCAGGCACATGATCTCGTAATGTGGTATGTATTATGCTCCACAATAGACCACTCTATCTCAGACAAGTTTCTCGCAGCGCTGCTAATTCTTCTGTTACCCCTTTGCTCCCACAGTGCTGCAGAGAGGAGACGAGTGAAGGAAAGGTTCTTCTGAACCCACCACACATCACTGATGCTGGCAGCTCCCAACAAGACATGGGCCACAGTGTTGTGATAGGAATAAACCTGCCTCACTCTGCTCTGTAACAGGAGAGCCAAGCATTTTGGCCTCAAGTCACGTTCTTAAGCTTCTCCCTGGATTCCAGCTTCCAAAATACCGACGTATAAATTCTCTTCTTTCTTCTTTGCTCTCCAGCTCTCCGGCTCACCACCTCAACCTTCTCCAGCAGCTGAGAGCAAGGAAGCTGCAGGAGCACTCAGGAACGGGTCTGACTAGAAGAAATGGCAGAGCCTTGGTAATGAGTGGGGCAGAAGAGAGGTGAGATGAGCTTCTCAGTCCGCAGAAACTGGCTGCTCACACACTCTGGAGATGCCATCGAGAAAAGGAGCCCCTGTCTGCTGAGGAAGGAAAGAAGGAGTGACCAGGAATAAAAGGACTGGTGTGGAAAGGTATTTGTGGGTGCATGGCTGAGTGGACAGAGTGAGGGGCTGGAATGACTGACCACAAGGAATAGAGTAATAAGTTTAAATTGCCTTTTTTCTATTGAAGAAAATTAATTGGGTTTTTAATCATCCCAATTGAAATAAACAAGCTTTTACCATACCAGATTGTCCTGACTAGAATCAGGGTTCTATCACAGCTTGAACAACCAAATTTATTTGTGTAAGTACCCTTTCTGCCCTGCATTTTCTTTTGGAGGGTCTGAACCTTTCTTACACTTACGCCTCTTCATACTGCCAGAGAGATGTAAAAGTAACTGAGTGGAATTAAAATAATACCCAGAATATTCTTCGTTTCTTTCTCTCAATGGATGTGTGGCACTACGGAGCACTTGTTGCTGGTTTTCACCTTAGGGAGCATTATTTGCTTTAACAATGGCATATTGAAGTGGAGTGAAAGGGCATAATTCCCCCCCGCCCCCATTTACCCTACCCTTTGCAATAGTTAATACAGCACCCACAGTATAAGCCAGTCTCTGGAACGTGCAGCCTCGTCCCCAGCGAGACAATTGCCCTTCAAGGAGCTAGAACATTTTGGATGAGAAGCCCTGCACAAATGCAAGATGATAGTGCTGGTAGTATTAACTACCTTGTAGTTATGCATTGCAGGGGGTGGAGATGACTGGATAATCTCAGAAACAGTATTTGCAGTAATAGCTTTGCACAAAGAGGTCACTTACAGATAAAGTGGCAGTTAATTCAAAACAGAATTTCAGACTTAGCTTTGCCTTTTCCCTCTCTCTGAAGGAAATGAGAGGTGACACAATTGGATTAGATACACATTTTAGGCTTTTTCAGAAACCAGGATATTATTTACCAAAAAGATTGTAATAGTTCCAAGCTGATAAATGCAGTACATTGTTTTTGGCATGCATATAAATTCTTAAAACAAATACTATTTACCAGAAATTTTGTAGAAGCTCCTTGGACTCTCAACAGTCCATTAGGTAACTATGGGCTTTGTAGCACTCTAGGAAAATGTACATTTTTACAGAAGCTTTGCAAAGTTTGGCAACACCATCCAGCCCAACCCTCTTTATTCTATAACAAAACTGTTGAGATTCATTTTTAGGACTCAACCGCCAAAGTCCACAAAACTCAGCCTACTCTTTGACTGAGGGAGATAGAGATGTACTTTGATTAGCAAATGTGTCAGGAATAGAGATATAAAAATGAGAAAGAGTCTGAAATGAAGTTGTTCCAGAAATCCAGGAGTAGCAAAGGACCCTTTCCTTCCCCAACACCATGGTTATCTGGGATCACAGGAGGTAGAGGTGGTCTTGTCTGCCAGGTAAAGTGTGAAAAGCTCACTGCTAGAAAGCACCTCTGCTCCTGTGTGCACACATGAACACAAAACACATATGCTACCTAGTACAAGTATGTGTATACAAATTCAGGTTTTATTTACACACAGGTACCTATCTCAATGCAGATATAGATATAGACTACAATTATTTTAATTTAATTGCCTTTCATTTCAGAAATTGCTGGCAACAGGTACAGTAGCTTTTCTGAGGGGGACCGCTTCTCTCAGCCCTCTCTTACTAGCAGCCAGCTAGTTTCATCTTTGCTAGAGCTCTGTGAAACATTTTATTTGCTGTGGGGCTACAAATCAGGAAGGATTCACCTGCTTTGGAGTGTGTGCCCAAAACCAGAACTGGCAGGACATCCTGTAATGTGTTGCGTCCAAATACTGTCTTGCCAATGCTGGAATTAAATTGTCTCACTCAGTTTTGATAGCTCCAGATTCCTGGAGGTTCAACTTATGGGAAATCCAGAGCCCTTTCCATGGCCTAGGCCTGATGGCCAAGCTCCAGAAAAAAATCAGTGTGGCTCACTGTGTTCTTCTGGACAGAGTGGGTGCCTTTTTGGCTAGCCTATTTTGTCCAGCAGGAAGGAGAGCCACGTCAGGGCCCACTGTGTTGCCAGGACCAGATGTTGCCCTCTTGCTGTCCAAAGTGAGCTGCTCCCCATCAGCCAGGTGGGAATGTGGGGCTGTTCCCTGAGACAGACTCACCTGTGTAGCTCTGTGAGCTGCCTGCCTGCAGCCTGTGTCCCCCACAAACCTGGCTCAGTAGCATTTATCCATGCTATTCAGTGGAAACCTTATGGCTTCAGTTGAGGTAGAGTGCTTTTCTGCTTCTCTTCACCTGTGGAAAACACCTCAAACCTCCTGTGTGCAAGTGCAGGACTCAATTAAAGGATAGTTCTTGGAGGCAGTCTTGTGAGGTGTTTTTTGGAGACTTTTCAGGCCACTGACTTGCAAGGATAAAGAAATCTCACTACAGATCAGCTGGGATATATTCAAGGAAGTGATACAAAACAAAGTGAAGGAAGTTATTGGAAAGCACACATAGTTAACAACAGTCTAGACGAGCAATAAAACCAGGCAATATGGGGAAAATGTAAACAAGCCAAGGCTAAAGGGAAACAAAAGAAGTAAAAGTATCTTGCAGAAAATTGAGCAAATCACTCTGAGGCTGGACAAGCAGAGAAAGATCTGAGGGAAGATCAAGAAAGCAGGGCACAAGACAGTGTGCTAAAGGTTAATTTCTGTGGAAATGCAGTTGGGCCAATAATACCAACAATTGGGGGAATACAGAGTGGTGAACCACATACCACAAAGGTGAAGTAAATATGGAGGAAATATTTTGAAGCCTGCCTCAGCCAGCTTTAGAATCTTGCAGTCCACCCTGCAATGCAAATACCATAGACACGCACGGCTGGGCTCAGTTCCTTCACCAGAAAACTCTGCTCCAAGAAAGAGTTAAAAGCAGGTGTCCTCCAAGAAGAGATAAATAGCATAGCTGGATTTTTTAGGGGCTGGAGGAACAAATTCTGCCAAAGCAGAAGAAATATCTGAAAAGGTATATTGGAGCAAGTGGAGGTTCAAGGTAGGTGAATAAAGAAAATAGCTGAATGAACCCTGAGGAAAGGAGTTCCTTTCATTCCAAGGAATCCAGAGGTTTAAGTTCATTGTCCTGATGAAATTAATTGTCAGGCTGCAGTTAGCTGCAGAGTAAGGGGAAGAGACAGAGTGACTTCAAATCAGGGTTTTGTTGCAGTGGTCAGGGTATCGGCACTCCAGCAGCACATGGAAAAGTATGGAGAGTGGAGGCACTCCACTGTGACTCTACTGTCAGTGTTTCTGCTGGATTCATCATAATATGCAGCTGAGATATGTTGTGTGAAGCAGAAGAAACATAGGGAGCTCCACATAAATGCACTGATAGAATCTATCCTTGAACGCCTACACAACAGTGCCATAAGGATTTATGGGGGTTAAGCAATTGCTTCATACAAAAATTTAGTGAATGACAAAACAGTATGAATTCATCATCACTTTTTTTACTTTTAATCAGGTATTACAAATACTAGACACATTAGAGAACAAAGCCACTGATGGCCTGATGTTAAGGTCCATATACAGGTGCAATTGCATATCTGACAGATATTCTTAGATAGCATACAAAACTGGAGGAATTATTTAACAATAATTGTTATGTAGATGAATCAGTTGAGCTAGGAAAAGGGAGTTATAAAACAAGCAGTTTTTTTGTGCACCTTGTAAACTTCATCTTTGCTAGATGTTCTGTTGTGTTTGAGATTAAAAGCATTGCATTAAAGTGTTATGTTTAATGTCAAGTACAAACATATCGAGACAGTGCACAAACAGTATGTTTTTGTGGACTGAGCAACGTAGTCGATGAAAGTGGATAAACAGACACTCAAAGGCTGAAGTTGGAACAATAGCAGATGTAAAATGCAATCATTTGAAGACAAATGAGGAAACTGGAAGGAGGGTAGGAGGTGAAATCAAGGCATGGGAACGACTGAACCTGAAAAGATTATGATGGTGGGAATACTGCAGAAGTCACACAGATAACAGAATGCCAGAGATAGTCATGCAAATGCAGCCAAGGTCACTTCAACAAGAAACAGACTGAACAGGTTGGTCTGAATGAGTTCAGCTAAATGGGCTGATCCCGGACCAGGGATGTGGCCAAACTGGACTCAGTGGAGAAACAAATCCCCAGGCAGGGACAAGCAGCAACCTTGCTCTGTTCCTGGTGTCTGCTGAAAGCCTGGGAAATGCAGAGAAAGAAGGCATTTAAATGGATCATTCGTGGTTGCCTGCAAAAGTTTTGATGTATAAATTAAGGCTTCAATGTAACTTCTTTTTGTACACTGGTTGTGATGCTTTACTGAAGCAATTCTATCAGTTTCTAGAAAGCCTATCTCAGATTTTCATGCATTTTGTATATTAACACCTGTGACTGAAATCCCTGTAAGACAAACCATGGGAGACAAACTTAGAGCTGAATCAGCAGTATTTAATTTAATCAGTATTAAATTTAATCAGCAGTATTAAAAATCATTTTGCAACCAAATTTTCTCTGCCTGCAACTTGGCACCAAGTGAAGCTGTAATCTGGAGGGTGTGCATCCTCATAGACTAGACCTACTGAAACAAATACCTTTGCCCTCCTAGAGACCTTTGGACAGCTCTAGTCTTTATTGTGGCCTGTAGGGAGACTGGCTTTTCTTGTCTGTATAGTATCTTTCAGACATATTTTCCGTGAATGATTAAATCAGGGGAATGTGGAGGGGTATATGAGGCCACCTGGGTGCTATGTCTTCATAATAGACATGGGTTTTGTTTTGGGATTTGCTTTTGCTTTGAATGTTGCTCATCATCTCTGTCCTAACGCATAGTTTGTGGTCTTTAGTGCCCTGTGAGAGAATTTTCAAGCATGGGTACCTGTAGTTCAACACCTATATCCATGTTTTAAGGCCCCTTCAAGTGTCCTGCTTTTGAAAAATGCAGAACGTCTGATGCCCTTGGCACTGACTTACCCAGCCTTTTAGGAAACCAGCTAACTTATGGCAATGGATGGGAATGCACACCCTTTTACTTCTTGCAGAACTGCTTAGGAAAAGCAAGTATCTCATATAAGAGACGCTCAAAGGAATGAAACAGTCCCAGTCTCCTGCCATGTGCCTTGTTGCGTTGTTGTGTCTTGAAGACCATATTTAACACCGCATGTCAATAGTTGTCTCTGTAACCCAAGAGTTCCTGATCGGAATATGGTAGTGTTGGCAGTTGTCATTAAAGGAGACTCTTGCTCAGTTCAGTATCTCCCAGTTAAATCTCTCTTCTCTTTACCAGCTGCCTAAACAGTCTTTGCAAACATTAAAATAAGGAGAGCTCTGTTTTGTTTTTCATGCTTTTGATGTTCTGCTTTACATGACTGATGGTAGGATTTATTATAGCCCAGAGGAACAAAGCAGTTGCTATACAATCTGCCCCTGGCAAAGCCGTGCTGGCAACTGGCCGAAAAGTAATAGCCATGGTCCCTGAAAAGATTTTTCTCAGACTTTCTGAAAGAATTCACCTTTGGGGCAGGGAGCAAGCACAGAAAAATGCAGCCCCAAAGGTCAGCATTTTGCAATGCTTATGGCATATGAAAATAGGAGGTTGCGATGGAAACTATGGTGCAATCACAGTGACAATGGGTGCGGCCAGCACCCCTGTGCCATCTTCTTGTCACGAAACAATCGTTTTCTTCCTCTGTAATATCATGGATTATATTTTGTTTCCTCTCAGAGTAGGGTTCAGTAGTAAATGATGACAACTCTGCTGTCTACAAAATTTGATCTTAAAGTTGAGTCTTTTCAGCACTGTCTGGACAAAAGTTTGCACTTTGCTTTTGGAAGACCACTTTCCTAATCTTTTTGTAGTAGGGATGCCATGATCTGTGTTGGCAAGAGTAAGCCTGGATATAGTCTTTGTACATACAGCCTGTACTACAAACTCTGTACCCTTCCCTTTATTACCCTCTTTTTGTGCACTTTCAGTAGTGTCGTATGCTCTGTCAACCTCAACAGTTGTCTGTAGGCTCACTTCATAATCCTCTTTGATAAAGTTTGGCAAAAGTACACACTTCAGTTCCTTTCTTTCAAGCTAGAAGTTATTTTCCAGGAAGACACATTTAAAATGCACAAAGATACTAATGTAATTTGTTCTGCCCTTTTAGTGCTGCTTCCTGGGACACCATCTAGTCTGGGCATCTGAAACTGGCAATGCCACATTTTTTTGTCCCAAATTTGACCTTGTACAGCTCAAAGAAATTCAGTAAAGGAAGTCCAGAATGGGTATTTTCACAGGGTTCTTATTGTTGCTTGTGAAAATAATTTTCCAAGCAAAATAATCCATTATTTCTCAAATTACTCCAAAACAGAGCTCCATTAAAATATCACTGAGTTTTAAAGACAAGTTAAAAACTAACCTACCTGCTGGAAACTGCTAAGAAATATGTTTGAGAATTAAAGACTGTGACCCTGTGGGGGAGAATTCAAAGTGGACCTTCCATATTCAGCGACCCCAATAAACTGAAATCTGAGTGGGAGAGATTTCACTTCCCCTTGTTGTCCTCTGAAGTGTGCTATTGAAGATATGTGACAGGATATAGCTAGGAGGTATTGAATATGCAAGTTTCTTTTTGACTGAGGAATGTTCTTTGTGCCACAGAAAACACATCAATAGAAGGAGGGATCCAATGGCTGAGAAACTGGGGCTTTCCAACATTTCCCAGAAGGATTTCTGGTCATCAGGGCAGCTCTAACTAGGGAAATTCACACTTGAGGAGAAGCCACAGGAGCACCAGGGGGACTAACAATCATGGGTCAAGTGGAGGAAAATGCTAGATCAGAGAAAGCTGCCTCTCTTTCTCATGGTCAGTGTTTCTTGCAGCTAAGTGCTTTCACCCCTGCTTCTCCCAGCATTGCCTGGAGCAGCTTTTCTGGACCATAACCCTTGGCCATTTCGTAGGCAAAATACCCTGCTTGTAGCTGAGAGCAATTTTCAGGTCTGGGTCCTGCAGACCATAGCTCTCCATGACTGTGGATCTGATCCTACTGCAACAAAACCAACGTTATGTTCAAGCTACAACCTGAGTGACCTGGAGAGCTTTCTTCCTTTGCTATCATAAGAATGAGCATGGAAGTGCTACAGGAAGCATCTTTGCCTGCTGGGGTGCTACCAGCAATGTAAGCACATAATCCCCATGGAGAGATTTATGCACCCTGCTGGCTCGTGATGTGGCAAACCGAGCATGCACCCACCATAGAGTTTCAGAAAGCAAAGACACATGCTGCAGTTCCAGGAATCTGAGGTGAATTTTGGCTGCTTTGGACATTTTGACCAGATTGTCGGGGGAGGGGAAATGAAAATCCCTCTTGGATCTGAAACCCATTGTCATTTTCACTCTGGTGTGGAAAGTCAGCTTGTATTTGAATTCCTGCTTGTGGATCTGCCCCAGCTCTGGGCTAGAACCAAAACCAGAGGATGCTCATTTCCGCAGCCGGCAAGAAGGCAGCCAAACGCGCCTGGGAATGAGCAGCTTTTTGCAGGGGACTGTTTTTTCTCCAGAGCTTTCTGCTACCTGGTAATCCTTTTGACATCTTGGGTGGTAAAATGTCAGTACTTCTGTCATCAAGAAGCAAAACCTCTGGGCAGGGGTTTAAATTTGGAAGCTAAGGTCTGCCTTAGCTCGCTGAGGCTCTGACACCCCTAGCTAGTCAGACGAGGAACAACCACCTTCCCTAATGTGATCAGATAAGACACATCTCACCGACTGCAGTCTTCGTGAAGCCAGATTATTTGGGATGAAGCCAAAGCTTTTGAAAGCATTAACTGCTGCAGTATTGGGGTTTCCACGAAGGTCACTGCTCACTTCATTGAGAACTGAGCTGGGCCCTCCTCAGCCAGATCCTTCCGTGTGAAGCTCATCAAGTGGAATAAAATCCTGTTCCAATTATATGCTTTTCATGTGCACAAATCTCCCTTAGGAACAACAGTGTCAGCCACAACCTCTCTTAATGCAAAGAACATATGGTGGAGGGCTTGTACACAAACCACCGCTTTAAACTGTAGCAGGCTAGGTAAAATGTGCGATGAATTCCTTGGTGCGGCCACAGTTGCAATGTCAACAAAGAGGCGACAAAAGAAAGAAGACTGAAAAATGTGTATCAACTGTCCTAAGAATGCACATGTGCAGTGAGAACATGGTTTCTGATCTCTTTGGAGTGTGAAGATTCATGTGCCCATTAGCATTCACATACCTGGAGAACTGCATTTCCTAAAACACCTTCAGGTCCAATGTTTTACCCAATCTCATGGGAATGTGTATAATGAATTTTAGCCCCTTCAATTACTTTTTTATCGCGAACTTCATCATAAGAAGCAGATGAATGGTTTGATTTACAGTGTAGATGAATACTCTAATGCACAGGGGAAAAATAAAAAAAAATAGGAGACTTTTAAAACAATTAAAGAAAACATACAGTAAAGAAAGTGCAAAGTCACAGGAGGGTTTCTCTGTGTTTAACAAAAACCCGTTTTGGATTAAATACTTTGAATATCTTGTATTCAGGTGTTCTGGTTTGTAAAGTATATATTTATATTTCTATACAAGAAAGTCAGTGAAACTTTAGCTGCAGGGGATCTTCTAGTAAGCTTATGAATAAGAAAATAAATTTTAGGTTAGTTTCTTACTTTTAAAATTAAATACTTTCATGTGCACAGAAATGTGGGTGGTTTTTTTACCATTTTTAATGGATATAATTTTAATCATGGAGGTGTTGTGTACTGAATGGCTAGGTATAATTCAAATAATGCTTGATGAAATGGTATTTGGGCTTAGTTCTGGACTGTGTGTTCTATTTTGTTATTGTTAGTATGAAGTAGGTAGTTTCTGTTGCATTAGTTTTATAGTACTTGCTTTCAAATCAAGACACATTTTGAAGTAATGAGTCCATGGACAACTTAGGCAGCATTCCTACTAATTTTTCATTAACACTTCTACTAACAGAAGGTCTTGCTATTATTGATGCAATTTTTCAAAAGCCTACAATAAAAATATAAAACATAACTTGCATAGATTAAGGTGGAAAGCCAGCTGTTACATGCAGAAAACATTAGGTACTAGTAGTTTAGTACTGAAATATAAAGGCAAAGTTTGGGCTGCAGGGGTGAAATGGCTGCAGAATGCAGAATGCCATGAATCATGGCAGAATAGTTCTGGCCTCCAGCCAGCAGGACTCAACACTTTACCAAATTGTTTTGACTTGGAGGGTGCAGTAAAAATAAATGCGCTATTACAAGAGATAAACTATTTTTTTGCTTTTCCTTCCCATCTTTATTATATTTGTCATAAAATGATTCTAAGGTTTGGATGTCCTATTATCCCAATGTTCCAGACGTAGCCTGAGTCCTGAGGGACCATGTACGCAACAGTGTTTAGGCACCAGTGTGATTTCTCTGGGAGCTGTGCTCCTCACTACTTCTGAGAATCTGGGCAAGGGTAGACAAGGCTCAGCTTCACACAGATATTCAGGTGCATAAAAGTACAAATAGGTGTTTAGTAGTTCTCAGGTGACACGTCTGCTCAGGACACCTTGAACTTATTTTGTGCAAGGTCCATTTCTAGTCTTATGTCTGGTTTTATATAACAATCCCAATTTCTTTGTATCCTGTGTCTGGTTTTTAGCTCATTAATTTGGGGTTCAATGGAACAGAATTTTTTTTTTCTTGTCTTAATCCCGAGACAAAGATAAGGCTTGAAGTGTCACTTGTGGCTTTTCCTCATTCACACTGCACACATCCTCACGAGGTGAGGGTCACCTTCCACATGAGAAGCCCAAAGCACTTCTTCAGTAGAATATCTGTCTTTTGGATTGAGGATAAGTTGAAGGTGCAGGTCTGATGTGTAGGACTAACTTTTCTGCCAAGGATTTTAGTTTTATTGTCTCTTTTCCTAACCTCACTCTACCCAGAGCCAACATTAGAGCTGAAAATGCCCTGAGCAAGCCTCCTGTCATCATGGGATTTCCTGCTCAGCTTTATTGATTGAAGAAGTTTGGATAAGTATTTCAACTTATCTAGCCCAAACTTTTGAACTCTTACCCGTTGTTGCTGTAAGGAGACAGGTTTATGAGCTTCGTTACTGGGGTAAAGCTGAAGAAACAACATGTTAGCTTATGCATTTTGGAGGGTATGAACTAACAAATTAGCTTCTCCTTTTAGCCTGCCTCAGCAGCAGCATGGGAACAGTCCAGGAGCATGTGGTCACCCACCAAGGAAACGACACCTGTTTAAGAGAGTTTTCTTGTAATAAAGGCAGAGTAAAAGCTGAGCACAGACAGCTATAGGCAGGCAGCTGACGTGTGGTAACCTGTGTCCTGCTCTTCCTCTGCCGGCCACGCACTCTTGCTCCTCTTGTAAGAGGTCCCAAACTTGGGTGACCTCTAGAGGAGCAGCCTCAGATCACTAGACTGGCAGAACAGTAACCCTGCTTAAAGGAACAGACATAAGGCACTTTCTGTCTGATTTAGCAAGCTGACAGGATTCACTGAGGGCATCAGACGAGTCCCAGAGATGGGGAAAGGGCAGCACAGTTAAAACAGAGACAAAATGGGGGATCAGAAGTTGGAAGACTGCTTTGCTTAGTCATAGGCAGTGTAGTCAACTTGGTCATCTTCTGGAGCCTTTCCATAGCTTCCTGGGGGAGATGTTTTGTAGTTGTCATTTCCTGCTAAGAGCCCTGATCACCTGTGGGCTCTCTGCTAAACGAATGAATGGAAAACTGTGTTCAAAGAAAAGTATTTACATTTTCAAGTGAAGCTTGCAAAGCCGGGAAATGCCCAAGTACATTAAATTCTACCTTCTGCTCTGCCACACTGTCTTCCAGAATGGGATCCACAGGATATTAGTAAAACAGCACAGGAATTAAAATCTGAATGGCAGTGTGTTTGCACAAGGTGTGAAACGCATCATTCAGAGTATATCCTCATATTACGCTCTCCCAATAACCCCTCACACTACAGCTGATTTCATGGGCACCGTGTTGCCACAGATGCTGATTTGGGCATGTGTGGGTCTAGCACATTGGAATATTCATATTCAGTTATGATTTGGGCACTTTCCCAAACTTTAGCAGAAGAAAGAAGAGGAAAGGTGTAATTGGGGATTTTTAATAATGTAGAATTCAGTTACAGCTAAACATAATTTAATTGGATATTGAGAAATAATTTCTAGTGTAGGTGCTTCATCCCATGACATTGCAGAGGGCTCTGCAAACAGAATAGCTTGTCTGAAAGCAGAAAAAGACATTCACAAGCATTTTTTATATATATATATATATATATATAAAATGAAAACTGATAGGAGCTGTTGCCATCTTCCTCATAGTAAATATAGAGAAAGAGATACCAGTGCAACAGGTTCATGGATTTGGGGAACAATCCCAGTCGTGTGAAATTCTTTAGTCTCTGGCAAAGTAAAAAAAATCACATCTAACTGTTGTCCTTTTAAATGTAAAACAGCTGCTGCTTACTGGCACAGCCTGAATGCCTACATACTTGACCACTTGACGGCAGAATTCCAACCTTTAGTTTCCTATGGTTGCATATCACAACATTATTAACGTCTGTTAATGGCTCTTAAATGTCTGTTTACCAATGCTGCTGGGGAAAAGAGAGATTTTGCTTTTGCTAATGTCTTCTCTGTGAATTTGAGGTGGGCAGAATTTTGTTAGCAAACCACTCATCCTGTGTGTTGATCTCCTCTTTCCCCAAAGCAAAAGGGAATAAGTTAACCTGGCATCAGCTGGACCATGGGATGTCCCTGCAGATGCTGCTGAGCTACAGGAGTATCTTGCTGAGATATGTAATCCCTGGAAGCAGTACCCCTGGGAATATGGCCATAGCTGAACCATATCCAAGGGCTATCACATTAGCCTTTCTAGGGCTGCAGTGACTTCCCTTTCACTGTTGCTGTTTGCATTCAATTCTGGGAATCCCAGAATGGTACCAATGGCAGAGTACAGGCTTTACAAATGGCAAACATTCACACCTCTTCCTTGCTGTGTTCAAGGTACCTGACTTTCTCCAATTCAAATCAGCACTATCTGTATTTTCTGCATCGAGGAAATAAGAGCAGAAAGGCACTGAAGCAAACCCAGAATAAGTCATCAAAAGGAAAGAGTGTTGTGGCTAAACAGATTGGAAACTTTGGTGGTCAGGGATTTCAGCTGCGTCCGTGGCTGCTACAGCTCACTGTGTTACAACCATAGTATGAATTTATTTCAGATGAGTTTCAGCCTCCCTTTTGCCAACAGGAAAGGGGTAATCAATAATGTTGGCTTTTTATTCATCTTACTCTTTTCTTAGCATTATACAACCATGTGTAACCTTATTTATTTAGGCAATAAGGCCTTTAAGGGACTTTGATCAGCCTGGCTAAAGTTTCTTCAAAGATTAACTGACGTTCCTTAAAAGTACATCAGTTTCCTTTTAAGCAGGTATTTGCTTAACACGTAACTGGGTGTCGAGTACTATGTAGTTATAAAGTTTGCTGGGCTCAGCTGTAGATTTCCTTAAGACATACTGCTGACATCACTGAGACTCCTCTCAGGCTATTTTTTTTTTCCTCTCTCTTTCCCCCTCCCTCCCTCCCTCTCCACCCTCTCTCTCTCCAGTGTCTTTATTCAGGTAATTCCAACTCAGACTTATTCCAACTTGTTTTTGACTGACAGTGAGGGAAGGGAGACTCTCTGAGGTTGTTTTTTTTTGTTTGTTTTTTTTTTTAAACCATGCACACATGCTTTATTGAAAAGACATCCAACCTTTTATAAAAAAGATTGGTTGACTTGTCATGACGATAACATCTAGTAAGGAATCTGAACATTGGTCTTTTACAGGTAAGAGGTATTTGTCAAAAATGCATACATGCTTAACAGTGCTTTGAAAACTGTGCGGAACTGAAAGCTAATGAGTAGGTTCTTTTCCTATTTTTCTCTTATTTTAGTAATTTAAGCATTTAGAAACTGTCTGTGAAAGAAAAATGTTTGTAAGATTATGCCTTCTTGTGAACTTTGAGATACAGGCAGTTTAGCGATGATAAAGCAAAAGCTGTCATGGTTTGGTCTTTCCACTGATGCAAGCTACTGAATGTAAGGTTTGTAATGTATGTAGCTGATATTTTTATATGCTGGGGAGGGGGGCAGATACCGGACCTATCTTTGTATATATTTCCCTGCCAGGGACCGTTTTTTATAGAAACACATAGTGCTTTTTATGATCTTAGAAGCATATCTTTCAGTCAGTTCTTGTTCTTTTTTTTCAATGCAGAAATCAGTTTTAGTTGACATAGTGGGAAAACTTGCCTAGAACTGTATAGAGTCCCTGCTACCTATCTGTGTAAGAAAAGATTATGTAAGTTTTCTGTGGTAGTTATAAGGAATGTAAACAAGTCTGAGTTGAAGAACATTATGCATTTTCTTCCAACTTTTGCATGTGTCTTCATATTGCTTGTTTGCAACAGGTTTGACTTAACCTCAGTAATCACAGTCTGAGCCTGTGGTGCAAATTCCCCCCTACTTCAGTGTAGCTAGGTTTTGCCTCCCTTTTTATTTTCACATAGGGATCATGCTGTAAAGAGATTTACAGATAAGTTCCTTTTTTCTCCATGACGTGCTGGTTGCAAAAGAAACAAAGCTGTCTTTCCTTTGTGAACAAGGAGTATCTACATTACTTTTTAACTAATCTTGTTTCCTCACTTGCCTTGGGCTGTATTGCATTTAAAGGCATTTATAGGGTCTTACTGATCACAGTGCCTGCATACCTATCTGCCAAGCCTATTGTCTGTGATTTTATTACCTGCGATTTCTTCATTTAAAATCAAATGGGAAAGGGGGACATCTGCTATTGCAGGAAAGTCTTCTTTATTTTCTTGGTTGCAAAATGTCACTATGCTCTCTGCACTCTAATAATCAGCTTATAGGAGGGGGGAAGCAAGCCTGGAATGTAACGTAATGCTGGTTGTACAGTACAAACTGGCATCGCTTTTGTAAAGCAGAGTGTAGACGAGACCAAAAACTTCCCCAAGAATTTCATCCCAGTAAATGAGGCATGGCCTAGAGGCAAAAACAGCAGCAGATGACTTTGGCTTTAGTCTTCCAACATACATACAATACTTCAGTCCTGTTACTTTTTATAGAATTTCAAATGAAAACAAATAGTTCTTTTTTATTCTGGCTCCTCATGCAATGAAAGAAACAAGCAATCTATGCACAGCCCTGATTGGAGCAGATTTTTTTTCGGTCCAGATTTCATTAAAGGTGTCTGGAATATTATTCCCCCCTCCTCTCCTGTTTCTCTCTCCTAAGATGCACGGTTCACATGGACTGGCTGTATTCTTTGGGAACAGGTAGAGACCAAAGCTGTCAAGTACCAGGCGGTACTCTTGCAAGGGGCCAAGAAAAACAGAAACTTAACTGTTTTGCATGCTGAGCCTCAGAACATTTTGAAATAAATTTTGATTCACTTTGCTTCCAGCAAAAACAAAGCAGATTATGGGATGACTGTTGGGTTTGGGTTTTTAGGGATTTTTTTTTTTTTTTCAGGGAAAAGTTTTTACCTTATTTGCTATACTGTGTATATGAAAATTAGAAAAAAACATTGGTTGGAGTATCAAACAGTTAAACTCAAACTTTTCAGTCCAAACGAGTTCACTAAATGTTAAATATTTGAAAGCTACCTTCCTGCCAAGCTGTCTCTCACCCCTTGGAATGAGGGAACATTCATGGTTTACTTGAATGAGTTACTACAGGCCTAAACACTCAATGTGTTTGTATCATTGATATGGTAAATAGATTGGTGTAAAGCATGTGCATGCTCTTACACATGGCACAGCTGAAAAAAACATCTCCCTTGTATTGGCTGTGCACGAATTGAAATGCCTGCTCATTCTATACTTATTTAGCCTCAATGGTGTGAAATATACATGGAGAGCAGCCAAAAACAGTGGATACATTACTAATTGGGCTGGAGGAAGGAAGAGAAATGGCAAGTAAGAACCATAGCATCTTTCCCTCCTCCTCAGCATATGAAAGTGCCTTTCTATGACTAGCACACACTGTGAGAGGTTCACAGCAAGTTAGAGGTCATGGTCAGGCAGAAAGGGAACAAGCAATGACATGAATGCTCTAAGTATTATCAGCCTTTACTGGACAAAATAAATGCTTGGACATAAGAGGGTAGCTGTATGTTTTGCGATAACACATCTGCATCATTTTTGCCCTCTGGGGAGAAAGGTGTTTGGCAAATTTAATCTACCACCAGAGGTCTTTGCAAACTGTGGGCTGCCTTTGGTGAAAGGCTGAAACTGAAATGCTGGTACATAGGTTGGACCCAGCATGGACCTCAGGGAAGTACAGCTTTCCTATGCCTTCAGGACACCCTTGGGGATGCTGGGAAACCTTGTGAGCTTTTAGTCACCAAGGTTTGAGAATCCCCTTGGCCTCCTTGCTGAGGAGATCTGGCTCACTTTGCAGGTGTCGGTGGTGAGCATTTGATCATTTTGATCTAGTGATTTCCTTACTTGCAAAGCCCCTTCCCTCCCTGCACTGTGTCAGCCAGGGTATGACAGCCAGCTGCCTTTCCGTTGCCTCCCAGGAAGACTTCTTGATTAAGCAATGTCTTTCTTCCCCTTGGTTCAAAGTAGCCCCTGCAATTTGACCTTCAGGGCATACTGCATTTTAGCTGGCTTTTAAGGTGGAGGGGAAGTCTAGAGCTTGGGAACTGAAGCTTGGTACCTTCTAATACCATACTTGACTTCTTTCTGGTTTGTTTTTCTCATGGAGATTGTCAGCTAGATTTGTCCATGCTTAGAGAACCTAGGTAAATCAAAAGTGATAAAGTAAAATGCGTTTTGACTGGAACAATAGTAAAGCCTGATTAGATTAATTTAATCTCCATTGCTTTAACTGAGGTGATTGACTCTTGGTTAGATTGCAGCTTGCAGGATACCCCTCTGGTTCTACATTTTGAACTTTTCCTTATCTATAATTAGCACTTTTTGAATTGAGGCTATATGATAAAAATGTTTATCTGTTGAATACATTACTGTAATGTGTAATGAAGCAATATATGAAATAGTACTCCTACTTAGATGACCTAATAGGTATATTCTTAGCATGAACTGATTAAGAGAAAAGGGAAAAATATATTATGATAAAAATTTCCCCTTTTCCTCACTAGAATTTCGCACCCTGACAAAAACATATAATAAAATAGATGTTTGCAACATTTTGACCAGTAAATAAATTTTTCCTGCTTAAATGATTTTTATTATCAGTCAACATTTGCCAAGGAAAATGCCAACCAAAAAGATGTTTCTGATTTTTTCTGATCTTGTCTGTAAAAGTCCCCCTAAGTGCCCCCTTGTTTTCTGCTCAACGATGATCCCACTCAAAGCTGCCTACCCTTACTGCTGGTGACTTCAGTGCCAGTTGTCCTCTTCTGAACCGCCTCCAGCCTCTCACCCTAGAAACAGGCTTCAGTTTTCTGCTGCCTTACCCAAAAATATTGTTTCCTGAAAGTTTCCTTCCTCAGACACTTCAACACCAAACCTAACAACAGTCCCCTCTCTCCACAATAAAGAGCCAAACCACAATGCTGTGTACTGCAGCAGTGGATAAAAGGACCAAGAAAAGGGATATAAAGATGTGCTTTCTGTGACTTTCACAACATTTGAGCAAGACTGGGCTTCATTCACACACCAAAGGTATATGAGGATATGGGAGGGAGTGTTCAAGTGACATAGAGCACTTGCAATTCTGATTAATTTTCTTAGGCAAATGACAAAAAATTGTCACAGCAATGCAAAAGGTTAGGATGAAAAAAAGAAAAACTTTTAAGGCAACATTTTATTTTATTACCATTTTGAGTCTCATTAACTGACACACTTGGTGGCCTCTGTGGTACATAGTAGTTGGTCTCTTGACTGTTCCCAGCTAACTGGGTTTAGATCACAACTCCTCATTGCCTAAGATTAGGCAGATAGTCCATTGTTACAAGGCACTCCATTTATGACTTATAAATTAACATAGCAAACGTCAGTTCATGGGTGCTGGCCTTCAATATGTCCGTTACCTGTTGTGAGACGTGCTACGTAAAAGGTGCTGAAAGCTCTTGTCAAGGCACAAAAAAGAGTCAAAGACTGAAATGGCCTGCAGTGTACTATGCTTCCACAAGACTAGAGGTGATTGAACACAATTCAGGCATTGTGGAAAAGCTAACAATGTCATTTTTATCTATGTGTAACAGACAAACAAAAGGCTTCAGGACTGGTTCTTGTTCACACTGTGGCCCTTTTACACTGTCATGGGAAATGTAGAGGCCAGAAGGGGTTCTTCAGCATAACACCATGAGCTCCAAGTTGAGGTCTGTCTGGTTCCATTTGTGAGAACAGATTTCAACAAACAAAATTCAGAAAATGGTGCCGTACATCAGCTAGAGAGTTCTTAAGGTCTGTCATACTGCCAGGAATCCTAATAAAATATCTTATTTTTCCTTGTATCCCTGTTCTTCCTGAGCTAATTATGCCAACACACTGAAGGCTACAAGCTTCACTCCCTGTCCTCAGTACAGGTAACAACATTATCAATGCTTCAGCCCAAGTCTTGAGGAGTGCCTGGTCCTTGAAGTTCATTCCTACTCTGTTCTATTGTTGTAGTTAAAAAAAAAACCCCAAAACCTAAACAGCAACCCAAAAGCCCAAACTGACAGCCCCCTCCTCCCCAAAACTATGTACAGAACCTTAAGTATATACATGTTGGAACAAAAACCTCTAAAATTTAACGTTGATTTCTTTTCCTGTCAGCGTAAAATGACCAAAGCCATGGCTTAATCATGACCCAGAATAGTATTTATTGGTAGTAAATGTCCGTCCCCTACATAAGATCTCAGGTGACAGGGAACATAAAATCTTCTTTTAAGACTATTTCTTAGAGTTTGTGTGCTGAAATCCAAGAAAATATTTCAGTGGAGCAATCCCAGTGGCATAGCCTCCTACAGCACCTTGGTATGGGGTCCTGCCTTTGCAGATATATTTCTGGTGTGTAAACAGTGAAAATGTAAAAGAGGGCACCATGCCTTTAAATGCTACATTGCTTCTTTATATCTTATAAATAATTATTACATAATCAAAGAAAAGCTTTTGTTTCTGATTGCTCTGTATGATCTTAAGAAATTTGTTAACCGCCCAAGCTGTCACATGAAGACTGACAGCATCACAGAAGTCAATAACCTTTGTGTTCTTACTAGAAACTTTGATTTATGCATGTTGCTAATAATACATACTATATGAGCTCAAACATTAACGCTGAAATCCACAAAAAACACAAGGAGAAGGACCAGATCCTCATTTCCCAGCCTCAGAAGAAAAGTGGTCAAAGGTTCAGAATTTGCCAAAGACCTAAAACTCCAGGTGCTATTAACATAAATTAGTTCTGATCTTCAGCTTTGCTCAGCTTTAGACAATGCCTGCCACTGATGGGCTCTGGTTTAGTCATCTTCTCTTTTTCCACTGGTTACTAGTTCCACCTCGCTGAATGGAAGGTTAGGCATGGCAAAAAACCAGGAGTAGATTTAAGCCACATTATGAAAAGGAATCATTTGAAAGGTGCAGTGGTGAAAAAAATGTAGGATGTAGGGTGTTCGCAGGCAGGCCCAGACATCATTTTTTGGAGGTGCATAAGTAAAATCATCATAGATGAGGAAGCCCTTCACAGCACTAGCATGATGAATTCATACTTTGGTAACGGACATGGTAGTAGTGTATATGTTGATGACACAGACAAGACAGTTGACTTGAGTAGGGAATGTCATAGACGAGAACCTGTAAAACAGAACAGACATATTTTGTATCTTATTTTAGATTCCTAGACAGCTTGCTTTACATAAGAACCTTGTTCATCTGCTTCAGTGCATAATTCACATTCTTTTACAATAGCTAAAATATATGTGTGATGGAAACAGTACATCATGCTGTGTAATCTTACATTGGATTCCACACTGCACAGCATCTTCTATGGGATTTAACCTGAAAGGCTTCATCAGTGCAAGTCAGACCGGCATATATATATATTTGGGATATTTCAACTTAAAATACATATATGTGTAAGCCTCACAATTCCAGGAAGAGTGGGGGTGCCTTCACATGCACTGCAAGAGTAGATTTCCATACAAGTAATAAACTTAACACCTCTCAGAAGCACTGGCTGTGCTATACAGGTGCAAGTATAAGAGAAGTCTCAGCTGTTAAAGAGCAGTTAAAGATCTGGTTCCAGCTCATCAGGCACTGCAAGGAGATGGACACCTCCAGGCATTAGAGGAAGAAGAGGCAGACTTGGTGTGTGAAGGTGTCCAGCTCTCTCCATTGACTCTGGTGCCTTAGAGGACTAGCTCAGACTAGACAGAAACCTTTTAGAGAACTAAAGTGAACGGAGAGGAATTTCAACCTACAGAATCCAACAATTGGCCTTGCAGTGCATATACCTTCAGAAATGGCTCTGTTTGGTAGATGCTTGGCAGCCAAGTCTGAATAGTGTTATTTCCAATGTCTCATGTGCCCAGGAAAAATTTAAGAAAAGCACATCTCCACATTTCTTTCAGACAAAACTCACTGTTAGATAAAGAAGCATCATTCAAAGTATCCCAGGTGTGTAATAGGCAGAGTCATCCTGGAAAAGGGGTGCCTCCAAGAAAACAAATCACTTGTTATCAATGCTGATGCTGAACATACCCTATAGTCAGAACATGTTATTTCTCACCATGCTGTAGGTCCTCAACATGCTTTGCAGTCAAATGAACAAAAATGAGGAAAACTTTAGATCTGCTCTAAATGATTTCAGACCTAACAGCAAGTGAGGCATGATGCAACATAAAGGAGGAACTTGCTAGGTGAATAAAATGACTACCAGATATTTGCTGAGGTCGTAATGTATCTCGAACCAGGTGTATTTTCAGGATTTGTTTGGAAGATGGTGAAGGGGGAAATTTCCTGTATGTCAGATGGAAAGCTATTGTGGAGTGGCATAAGACAAGTCCAAAAGATGAAGGGAGCAAAAAATCGCAAGGAATAGGCATTGATGGGAAAGAGGAATGAGACAGCAACAAAGAGCAAAAGAAAGCAGAGGTACAGGGGCCAGGACAGTAGCTGTGGAAAAGTTAGGCTGTGAGCTTTATGGGTATGAAGTAATGAAAGAGATGCTTGCATTAATGACAGGGAAAATTATGGTCAAAATAGTAGAAAGGGATTAAGATTTTTACCCTAAAAGTTTGAGTGATTTGGCCACGGGACAGATGCGAAGTACTGTGAACAAAAGGCGCATTGGGAAATGGTTCATTAATAAACAGAAATTCTGGACTTGAAGAAAAGGTAGATTTTGGAGATGCTGTGGCATGAAGCTGCCTACAGACAAGAAGTCTGAACCATAAAGCAAGTGGAGCAGCGGAAGTGCTTTCAGACAGGACATGTCCTTTTGGGAAAGACTGGGTTTGACAGCTTGTTACCAGAGCAATGAATGAAGGGATTTTCTGCGTTGCCTTTAAGCTGTCATCTGGCTGGTGGAGTCACAGTCTCTGGGACTTGCCAGCAATGGCACTATCTTAATCCCATTTGAAATATGTTGCTGCAATTTGATATATTCATAGTCCTGTTTAGCTACTTTTTGCAATGACTTATCTTTAGCAATTGTCTACCAAATATGAATTCTGTTCAATAGCACTAAAATAACATATAAATGTCTACTAGGTCTAGTTACACGTTTCCCATCAAGCATGTTTTTCAATGAAAATGGAGGCTTTATTAAATTAAATATTACAGGAAAAGTACAGAGGGCTAGAGATCAAAAAGTTTGGTTTTTCCACTGAAAGAATGATCTCTTGTGGGAGATGCAGTTGATTTCCTCATACCCCGGTTATTCTTTATGCCTGATATCCTCAGCCAGACTATATTTCTATTGACGTATCGAGCCTTATAACAAGGCGACAGAAAGTAATTGGGGAATGGTGGTATTTTTTGTTCTTATAAATCAGGCTGCTTGGAAAACATCAAAGTGACTTCTGAAATTCATGGCATCTGGAAAACTTACAAAAAACAAGGTAGAAGTTGCTGAATATTGTAGAATTTTAAAAATAAGTTTGCGGTATTCTGAATGTAGTTGGAAACTATTCTCAGCAGAACATGAACAATGTTCTATTCAGTCTAATTACTTCAGTGATCAAAGCTAGACCTTCCCAAGTTCCCAACTGTAAAAGATTGCGGAGCCTTTGAGATGACATGGGATCATAAAGGAACAGTCATAAAGATAAGTTCTGTGTAAATAAACAAGCAAAATAACCTCCTTTGAGTATAAGGAAATGTAGTAACTTTGAAAAACAGCATGAGCTTTTTTCTTGTTTGGGCAGATGATCACTGCTTTTTCAGCATGTTGCAGTGTAGCACCACAAAGCTTTTATGGAGGTTCCCAAGAAAAATGACTAGTACATAACCCAGTTATGTCCACAGATCCCAACAATGGGGACAGGCACTGCTTCTGCTGTGTTGCCTTAAGAGGAACAGTAGTTCATTGCACAAGCTTCACTTGCCACCGAACCAGCCAAGAAACTCATGCGGTCTTTACAGTTACAGAAGGCTGGGATTTTTCAGCCAAAAGTCTTATGAGCTGAAAATACAGACTTAGGTCAGATGAAAGATATAATGGATTAATGTGAACAAGATAGAGAAACTTAGACTGCAAAAACCTGAAAACAAGTTTGAAAAGTAAAAAAAAATAAATTAATTTTGACTTTGTGAAAGCATGATGTTGCAATCTGTCACTTCAAGCAATGTTTTGTTCCTCACCTGATTTAAATTAGACTATACAAACGTCAAAACAAAATGAAAGGTTTAGTTTTGGTTTGAACAAACAACGTCTTCAGTCCAGAATAACTTTTATTTTTTATTTTGCCAGAAAAGTTGAAACTTTTTTTTTGCATTTTTGTTTGTTTTGATATTTTTGGTTTGGCAAGAAAATCAAAAAACATTGATGTGCACCAGTACATTCATGCTATTTCCTCCCTTTCAGAAGCCACAGTCTCTGCAGCAGGCTGAGGGGTCTGTGTCATGGAAATTGGCAGGGATTGAGTAATTTGGGAAAGCAATGAGGAAAACAAATATTCTTTTCCCTCTGATTCCTTGGGAGTTTATCTGGAAGACATACAATCCTGGGCTGTGTAACCTCTCAGTCAAGAAACTCAGGAAACAGCTTTTTCTTTAAAAAATCTATATGATTTATTCCAATTTTTGCAGTATGAGAGTGACAATAGGTTCTGTACAATGATAACATTTTGTTGATAGAAAGGATAAATAATTAACCTAGCATATTCTCATTTCCATCCCCTCACAGCAAAAGGATACAAAACAGCCCACGTATTTAAATTCACGGGCTAATTTCAGCTTAACTTGGCAGGTGAACAGAGGCTTCAGAAATTACATTCCAGCAAGCTTCATGAAACTAGGTGGCTCTGTAAGTCAGAGAGACTTTATTAATACCTTCAATGAGAAGAATAAATCAAGGGGGACCAGCCTTAACCAGACATCAGAGAATCCCCGTGGAGGCAGTGTAATGGCAAAGGCTTTGCACAGAGCTTGCATGTAGTTACAGCTCTGGGGTTCACCCTGGAGATGTAATAGCAGGACGGAACAGGGCTTTGCTGGCTCCTTCCCCATGGCCTGGTGGCTCCTGCCACCCCATGAGCTACAGTGGCAGCCCTTGTAGGAGGGAAGGCGTGGGCAGGGGTTGAAAGGTGGTAGTCCTGCAGCCTTCCCTCTGCCAGGCTGCTGCCGGTAAGCCCTTTGCTCTCAGTCCACCACCTTTCACCAAGATGTTCATGGCCTGAAATATCCTATCAAAGGGAGCATAGAATGACACAGCTGAAAACTCGTATCATTTCCATATAAAACTCCCTAATGTTTCTCACCATTAAGCTTTGATTTGTTTTTCATCCTTCTCACAAAATATCAATGCATTCAGGAGTGTTACTAAAGCACTTCATGTAAACAGAATGGAAACACATACCAGCCAGCAGCTTATGCTATTTTACTTTATAATTATTGATTATTAAATCTCCTTAACACTCCACAAATACAGCTCAGAGTCCCAAACAAACATGTCCACCCAGGAGCAGAAACAGAGTATTCCCATGGATGACTCTGGGACTCTCTCCTGCTTCTGCTCTGAAATAACAGGTATAACTAAATTCCTCTGGAGGCTGTTCCTCTGTCTCCTCTACATGCTTTCCCTCTCCTCCCCCCAAAATGTGCAGAAGTGGAAAAAAGGGCATTTTTCCATTCATTGCATAGAGAGTATGAAAGCTTGGCACACAAGTGAGCTATGTACTGGAATTTGGGTGGGTCTAGGAAAAAGCATAGACTTCAGTGGAAAACATATATTGGTGTGTGTGTACGTGTGAGGAAAAGCCTTTTAAATCTTAAATTAACCACATCCATGTATTGATCAGGGGGAAAAAAAAAAAGAAAAGAGAAAGCTGC
Source organism: Phalacrocorax aristotelis (assembly GCF_949628215.1). NCBI lineage: Eukaryota > Metazoa > Chordata > Aves > Suliformes > Phalacrocoracidae > Phalacrocorax > Phalacrocorax aristotelis. Next base: position 100,523,822 of record NC_134276.1, on the reverse strand, counting down.
CCTGAAATAAACCTCCTGGGCAGTACCGAAAATAAGCAACCCTACACCAATATAAAAGTGTCATTAATATTTTTAACTGGGCCTTGACCACTTCAAAGAGGCAGGTGAAAGGCCCCGGTTTATATACCAGTGCAGCATTTTAATGGTTTATAGGACCCCTGCGACCATTTCTGTACTCCCTGGGAGCTGTGGCCACCCTCCGTGAGGTCAGTGAGGAAGCAGTGCTTGGCTGGGGGCAGCGGCAGGACTGGGACAGGAACGGGGCCAGGGACGGGGCCAGGGATGGGGCCAGGGATGGGACCAGGCTGCATGAGCCCCAGAGTAACACCAGTGGCCTCCTGGGGACTGTGTTGTGATCATTTGGGCAGTGCTTCGGCAAAGCTCAAGATGATGCGTGACTGGCCAAGGGCTTTGCTCCAAGGTTGTAGTCACTGGTCATTGTGGAGGTGTCCGAGACTTGTTTGAGAAAAAATTTTGTCTCAAGATCTAGAGACTTTATTAAGACAAATGATGGCACGTAGGGAAACATGTAAAAGAAGGTGCAATCAAAACTGACTCTAGATACACCAAAATCTCCCACATAAATACTCTATATTTGCAACTGCTTGTGCTTTATAGAACAGGCAACACATCATTTACGAAAACACACATACCATGAAATATTATTTTAAATAGTAAATATTAACATATGATTTTTATGTAAGTACATGTATATGTTTGTCTGTGAAATATGTGTCCTGATTTTATTGGACAATATTGAATTTTCTTTCCAGCATTTAAAAGTTTTAATGTTTTGTTTTTGTTAAGTAGCTACCAGATATTTGTCTGAGATCAAGCAGAACTTGCTCTCTGTTTATCAGACCTAGACAATCAAGGGAAACGGGTGCTTGGTGTAATTTGAAATCTTTGGAGTGCAGAGAAAATGGAGTAGGAATGAACATTTTTGAGGCTGTTGTGTCCCTCAAAAAGAATACTGGCCACAATTACTCTGTAACTCACAATAAAGTAATTATCACTAAATAGGTAAGTATTCTATGCTTGTCTCTGTTGTGCCAGTAGCATCATCTGTGCTTTGCCTAAGAGAGAAAGACATCCAATTTAAAAATCATTAGGTTGGGCGAGGGAAACGGATACTTTGTCTCACAGGCTGCATTTTGCTAGCATGAAAGAGCCACTTTTGGAAAACGTTTTCCACAGAATGAACTTGTTCACACAGGTAGGGCAATTCTTCATAACCAAATAACTTCCTGAGAAAATCAGCTTGTACAAGTTTTAAGATGAAACCATGACAAACCCATCCTTCTTTCTTGGAAATGTGCTTTGTAATGTTGCAAAAATCACAAGGCCAAATTCACTGGTGTGTCCTGGCCATGCAGAGAAGCCTTAAATCTGGCTTAATTAGCAGGTTACTCTGCATTTATTGTTCCTCTGCCTAGATGAAGCAGCACAAAGCAGCTACACCATACAGGTAAGAGAGACCCAAAACTGTCACAGAGAAAAAGCTTTACTACCATAGCAGGGTCCGTCTTTCTGCTGGGTCAAGTGTGCTATTTCCCCAGTTAGATTTGATTCTGTACACATTAGACACTAGATGAACAAAAGGTTAGCAATATACAGACCTTTTTGCTTGCCAGTTTCCTTGTCTTTTGCAGCCCTACCATGATTTTCCATGCTATTGAGATTTTTGCATATTTAAAACACACAGAAATTTTTTTGGTGGAAAACTCTTTTCATAGACTGGTGTTTCAGTTTTGAGATTTAGTGACCGTATAGATATGGAAAATTCTAAACATGTTTATTTCAGCAGTGTTTGCAAATGTATACCTGTATGTGTACCTACATACACCTGGGGTGTTTATGGGGTACTAAGGTCGTTCCTCCATTAATGTAACGTCTTGTGGTATGGGCTAAAGGAGTGCTGTGATTTACGGGAAATGCAGCTTTCATATGGAGAGAGCACATTAAAATATCTGCCAGAGCAGAAGCCTGACACCCTGCAGGGAGCCTCACCTCACTGCCACACCTACACTGAGCTATGAGAGCCCTGGTGTGCAATGACTAATTAAAAAACAAAACCCAACTTGACTGGGATACAGTGCATGCATCATGCAGTGAATTGGCATCACAAATGGTAATTAAAAAGAGAGCTGCTCAGCCACTGGAAGTGTTCACACTGTACAGTTGACATATAGGTAGGAGCCAATGCCCCTTCTCATCAGAGTGAGACAAGGCTGGTGCTGGACCTTACACCCAACTTTGGGTTTGAGGCTCAGAGTAGCCATAGTCCAAGAAAGGAAAGAGAGGCACAAATCACTCTAAATGATTTGAAATATCCCACTGCTGCCTGATAAATAATCTTTAATGTACCAGCCATGGTAGCTGAGAAACGGGGAGGAGAAGTGGATCTGGAGAAGGAAGACTGCAGACTTTTTAGCCAGCTTTTGTGAACTATCAGGAAAGTGCTAACTTTTCTCCCTGTGTCTTGCATAACCATGACTAGACACATTACTTCTCTTTTTCAGCCACCTGCTGACATTTTAAATTAAAGATATACAGTAAGTGCCTAGTTTGGGGTTTTTTTGCTTGTTTGTTTTTAAATGAAACCAGATATTTATTAGACCGAGAAATTAATTTGGAGAAAAAAACAAACAAACAAGAAAATAAGCCAAACTTTCTGTGTCACTAGCCCTTCTTCTGGCATGAAACAAAAGCAGCACATTTCAAACCAACTGCAGATTGGCAAATAAGTTGCTTTGAATTTAACTTTATTATTATTACTGTTATTTAGTGTTTGAGCAGGCGGCTGGCAGCTTGTGAAGTGATGGGTGAACACTGGGAAAGTTAAAAACAAGGTGCTGTCCTTTACCTGCTATGAAAGAAAGGAAAACAAGGACAGAGCCAATCTACAGTGAGCAGGGAATGACATTCCCAGCAAACTTAGGCAGCATCCCAGTCCGGTATATTTGTGCTCCGCACTGACCTGGAAGGGGACTCCCTTCCCTATGAACTTTGTAGGACTTAACAACGTGAGCAGTAAATGCATTCAGACTCATTATTTTCTATATCATTATAAAAGCTGCCACCATGTGACTAAAACACTAGAGCGAAATGCAGTTGTCCCTCGGTTGTGTACAGAAACATGAAACTGTCTTGGCACATGAGCTTATGCGGTCAGATTATAGCCAGGTGATTTATACCAGACAGTATATAAATAAGCATAAAGAGAGGTAAAATATGCCTTTGGGCAAACAACTCGACTGTCTTGAGCCCCAGCCCTGAAATCTGAGAATAGAGCAGCGCAGACTTTCTGGGTTCCTGTTCTTGGTTGGTGCCCCACTGGGAGCCATGCTCCAGCTAGGTGACCTGTCTTCATACTGGGATGGGAAAGTCAGCAGGAGCTGCATGAAAGCACGCTCTCACGGCAGCAGAGGCAGCTGGCTGGCGAAGGGCCCATTCTCAAAAAGGGAATTAAGTACTTAAGTAGGACTTAGGTAGGCCTTAGCTGACTAAGTGAAAAACTATTTTGCAGAAAATCCCTGCCCAGCTTCTGGTTTGTGCTGGAAGTGCTCAATGTGTACAGGTGTCTCCCTTTCCAACCCTCATTTTGCTGGGCGCCCAACAGCTCTGCGTTTGGGCATGCCACAAAGCATCCTGTAAGACACCAAATGGATTAGTTTGTCTCATGTCTAAGCAGGAAGAGCCAGAAATGAGGCCTTCCTTGGCTTGTCTTCAACCTTCTCCCAACATACCCCCTTCTTTGGTTCTCCAGCTCCTGCACAGCAAGGCTCCCCAAACTGCATGGCTGCTGCCACTTGTGTTCCCAAATCTGACCATCGAAGGAGGTAGAGGTGAGACTCCTCCCCATGCCTGAGGTGATTTGTTTCCACATTTCTACCCTTGCAAGGGAGTTTAGTGATAAGCAACTGGGGACATGGGGAGGGGAGACTCTGCACTTCCTAATGAAGCTGTCACTCTATGGATGAGGCTTTATAAGCCCAGAAAGCAAGAAGGCATCAACATTACTCTATGGCTAAGCCATTAGGTTGCTCAGCTGGTCATGGAGAGTGTGAGCTTCAGTCCCAGCACCAAGAATTGCTTATGTGTTTACACTCTAGCTTCCTGAAGGAAAAGACACCAAAACTGTTTTAACGTGGATGCAGAAACATCCCAAAATGTATTTTCTTGGCTTTGGTTTTGGATATAGCTATTTTGTTTTGACTGAAATATTAAGTAAGCAAATGAATAAAAAAGTGTGTTTGCTTGTGACCAGTCTTGAGGAAAACCTCATCCCAAAAGGTTGAAGTCTTGTAAAATTTGAAACCGTTGAAAACAAAGTCGTGTAATTGAGAGGTCAGGAATAGTTGCTGTGGGCCTATGGCAAGATACTTGCAGAACATCAACCACTGTGCTGTCTTGTAAGAAACAACTCTGCTGCCACAGCTACATGCTTCTCTGGTTGTATTGTAAGCACAGTAATTTTGGAACTTTTGATTCACAGATGGTGGAAAACAGGAGAGGAATGGGACACTAAACAAAATGGAGGAACACAGGATAGTGAGAGATACCCTCATGGAAAAGAGAAATACCTCAGGGAGAAAGAAGGACAGGATGTAGCTCCAGAAAGCCCCCAAACACATCCTAGCAGGGAAGAGTGAAGAAACAATGGCAGTGACTGCAAAACAGGACAACAGTAAGCATTAGACTCTCTGAAGGTCTAGTCTTGGCCTTAGTATTGACTGCTGATGTTGATTGTGATAGGACATCACTCCCATCCTCCCTTAGCTGAGTTCCTTCTCTGTGGTGTTGCTGATAAGCTTGCCTGTACCAGAGGGCTACAGTGAGGGGCCACTAATGTTCCTACAGCAGGTCGAAGATGTAAATGAAAGTGGAAGTACAGGGTTTGAGCTTGACAAGCATAATTTAACAATAATGTCCGTTTCAGCCTTGCAGAGTAGTTCTGGCACCCAGCTCCCCAGAAACAGAAAAGACCGGCTCTTGAGAGTCTGTTTAGACTTGCCCATGTAGAAAGATCCAAGTAAGGTTTGCACAGTAAGAAAAAGGAAAGGGTTAGTGGGTGGGTGGGAAAAGCATCACAGCAGAGACAGGTTTTAAATGCCGAACTGTGCTAATGAAGTGTTTGAAACTGAAGAGTTTGAAGCAACACAAAAGTATTGGATGTTGCACTACAGAAGAAAAGCCATTCATAAAAATAAAAGAGCAGAACAGGTTTCTGGGGAACTTTTCTCTCTTTTCCAGTAGCATTGTATAAACCGTATTACTGAACACAAAAATGAGGGTTTCAGAAACTGATCAGTTTACTTACCTCTTTCTGAAAGAAGGCTTTGGTGTACGTGGGGATTTCCAGATATAAGCTCTGCATAGCCAAGTCCCGTTTATCCACAGAGGCCAGGGCAGAGGCTGAAGGGCAGGTTTTTGGAAGGGCGGACGGCTCACTTGCAGTGTGTTAGCTGTTCAGATGCTAGCAGTATGTGCTTTTTCTCCACTTGGAGGCCTGACTCAAAGACCTGTGAAATCACTGGGAGCTTCTCCATTAACCTCAACAAGCTTTGAGTCATGTTTTGCCTTCTCTCTGCCTGCTTCGTTGCTTTCATACTTGCTTGCATCAGTGTAGTTTCCAAGGCTCATTTATGTAAATCAATAGTTACTGCAAAGTCTTACAACCTGCCCTTGGAAAGAACAAGATTCCTGTACAAATCTCCCTCAGAAACAATGCACCATGAGACTTCTCCAGCTTTAATTCATCTTCCATGGCAGATGTCAGGCTGGCAGCCTAGGAGAGACAAAAATGGAGTTGCATTTTAACTTTCTTCATACTGGTCTGTAAATGGCTGTCCTGGCTCTGCCAGGACAGTTGAAAAACGTGCTGCCAGCTCCAGCGCCGCACCGCTCACCCCCACCTCCAGCACAGTCAGTTCTGCAGCCCCTGGGCACTACCCTGCCTGCGGGCCTGGCTGTGCCTCCGCTTTCACCAGTTCCTGCGTGCCTGAGCCCAGGGAGACTCACCATTCACAGGGCTACCCTGTGCTGACGGGAGGCTCTATGGAGGAAGGGGGAGCTAAAGGCACAGATTTAGGAAACGATTTTGACTTGGGGGGGTATTTACAGTCCTCTTGGCTCAAGCCCTTTGTGAAAGAAAATCAAAAGGTGTTAATTTAGTTTTTAAAGGCAGCATATTCCACAATATGACTGACTCCCGACCTGCCTATCACCACTCTCAATGCTGATCAGTCCTAGCACTGAAGGACTCTTTTATGAAGTCCAGGGTAGCAGTGTCCAGCTGTATGACTGCATGCTGCAGCTGGTGGTGGAGGCGAAGCATCCTTTTGCAGTCACGGCTTCCCTCCCTCAACCTCTGCTCTCTCCTTTTGTATCCCATAACTCAGCTACGGAGTAGGATTTTGCTGGTTGACGATTGCGCAGCATAACCTGGTGCATAGCCCAAAGGGAGGAGGGCGTTCATGCTAGGCAGAGCGCTGAGAATTCAGAAGGGACTTTTGTAACCTACTGAACCGCATCAGACCTAGAAAAGATCTAAAGATCATGTAGTTATTTTCAAAGTTTTCTTTCCTCACCCTTGCTTTTTTTTTAATGCAAGCCTGCTAATGGTTTATGCTGGTTGAAAAAACAGTTCAAGTTTTGCCCCTGTAGCAGAGTGGTAGTGAAGCGTGCATGAGGGTTTGCTGAAGTGGCAAAGCATATCTGATTTAGAAAAAAGCAAACGGCTGAGGCCATTCAAACAAGTCACACTCCTGTACACTTTTAATCAGTTGTGTCTGCCAAAAGAGATCTTGCACAAGCAAATCTGGCTTCATGGAACAGGAACATTTTTGTGTGTATGCAAGCTGGCTTTGACTTCTTGATAATGTGGTCTCTGGAAGCAGTGTTAATGTGCTTGTTATATCCCTGGCTGCTGGAATTACCTTAATATCAAGGTATTCAGGGTTGGTGGTTTGGTATGTAGCTTTACGTTTTATTGACTTTGCACTAAACTTCCTTACCAGCATGTGCTCTGATGGGGAGTTTCCTTTGGCTGTTCCAAAGGGCTGGTAAGGAGAGGAGATAATTCATGGGACATTAGAGCGCTAGACAAGTCGAGGATTATGTCATTTTCTTCCCTCTTGAAGTATCTGTTTCCTTACCTGTACTTCAGTTCACATTTATTTGCAGCTACAGTTTGAGTATGGGGATTTTTTTTGCAGTAATAAAAATACTTAGCAGTGTAAATGCAGCTAGCTAACAGACAGTAGATGTTCTTTTAATTTAAAAATGTATACCACTATTACTATTCAGGTTTGTTTGCTTATATTAATTTACTGTGGTAGACGTACTTTCTGATTTAGAGGGAAAACTGTAGAAACCAAACAAAACTTTCAGCTGAGGTGCTGGGGCATAAAGTGTCTGAGGTGCCTATATAAGATATAAGATGGGAAATAGTAATGTAGGTGTTGTAACATGAGTTTTGTAGATATGGACACCCACGAACGATTTATTGTGGGGTATCGTATTGGTCTCTTCGCTCAGGAAGCAGTGAGGAAGTGGAGGGCAGGGGCAAACCCTTCTCTGAAGCCTGGTTTTGTTCTACTGTTGGTTTCATCAGAGTTTCTTCCCCCAGATGACTGCTGATGGCTGCTGCCAGTGATAAGGGAGGGTAGCAGAGGCAACACTGCTCTGAGGCAGCATGACAGACCCTCTCTTCCCATATCAGTGTGGCAGAGAAAAAGGGAAGTATTTCTGCAGGGAAAGGAAACCAAGATGAATATCCCTGGAGAGGAAAAGAGCACTACAGGAATTTGGGATCACACAGGAAAAAGTGATGTAAGAGAAAAAAAATAGGAAGCAAATCAACACAAAAAACGTCCTACCACCAAAAAAAGCACCAGAAATTGGCTGGGATCCATTTCAGGAAATCACTCTAAAGCTGAGTAACTTTGTCACATACAGAGATACAAATGAAGGGAGGACACAAAAGATGACAGGGGAGCTCTGATAGAGCCTCTTTCATCCATGGTGGACTCCAAAACTGACAGCTCTGCCATGCTGATCTCACATGTGGAGATTAACTTTATCCATGGGTACAGTAGAGAGGCACAGCGAGAAACGGCTCTGGTTGTGAGTTGAAACACACTCTGGAGCATGCCACACATTGCCTAGGGCTACAGCAAAGCTTTACTTCTCAGGTTAAGCCTGAAATGGCAAATTTTGCAGTTGTCCCCCTGTTGGTATAGCCCAGGGAAGACATTGTGCCTTGCAACTGCCTTCCTACCTCCCATCTTGTGCGGGGAACTCTTCTGCTACAGCATTTTGGTACATCTGTGATGTAGATGTCTGCTACCAGTCTGGAAATATGACAGGCTGCAGTGTCAGGATGATCTCCATTCAGGGCTCCTGGACAGGGAACAATGTATTTCAGGATAGAGCAGAGGCAGGGGCAAGAACTCTTACCAGGCCCTCGTGTGGGTTGAAACTGTGGATGTAGCTCGTGCTGCAGATGAATGGTGCAACATACACATACTAAGTCTGGCATATGAAGGAAGTATCAGAGCCACAGTGCATGTGGGGCAGAGCTGTTCTGCACAGCGTGCCCAGTGCATCACAAACATACCAGATTTATTACTCATATGCCAACCACTTTCTGCAGAAGCCAGTGTATCTTGGGCATGGTAGAGCCATGGTGAGTATGGTCCACACTGTCCATGTGCCCCTTGCCTTGGGCCACCCCTGACCCTGACCAGGTAAGTCTCCTCTTTGCCAAGCCCGCAAGCCCTGTACCTGCCCCACCAGCTCAAGCCCACCAGCTGGAGCACTGAGGAGGGAAGGTGGAGCCTTGGCTGTCTCCATCCTCGTGGCCTCCAGAGGAGGAGGAGCCGGCAGCCCTGGGGAGCTGCTCCCAGGAGCAGGCATCCAGGTAGGCTGAGCAGGGGGATGGGATGGGATTGGGATGTATCGCTGGCATTGGATTGGAGAGGCCAGCTATCTCCTGGCCTAGCAATTTGTGGCAGGGAAATTTGTTCTAACAACGTAATGTTTGTGCCTGGAAGTAATGGCTAAGGGGAAGTGTGCTTGAGAGGAAGAAGTGTACTTATTTTGGGACAGATTTTTGCACATGTTTTATATCCATGGCTTTTCCAGGGTGAGGCTCAGTGTGAGGAATGGAGCCTCTTCACTAAGCAGTATGCATTTTCCTAAAAGGTTTCCCATTAGAGGTTGCATGTGTTTACTGTGCACTGACAGTAAAACTTGATTTTGAGTTTGCCTAAAGAGCAGTTGCATGTACGCTCCTTCCCACCCCTGCACCCCGCCACCCCCCCACCCCTCCATTTCCTCCCGTTGTTCTTTTTTAGATCACTTGAAGGTTTTTTCCTGTTTATTATCCGGACATGCTGTGCACTGTGTGTTGATTTGACTGTCACATAAGGAATCTCCTACTGGGATCATTGATGCATTCCTTTCTGTTATATATATATAACACACACTCACATATACATATGGCAATGGCTCCTAGGATATGGAAGAGAAATGTTGGTGATTAAACCAAAATTGGAATAAGCTACAGGTGTTAGTGGGAGTTAAGTTTAATTACCCTTTCCCAGAAAACCTGCAACAGTGTGATGGGTATAGTCATAAACAAAAAATCTCCTTAATTGACATAACAGGAAAGGTTCTTCAGAGAGCAATTATGCTGATGTCCTGGACTGGCACATGTGTGTACCACAAATATATCTTGTACTTCCTGCAAATTTCTTTTAAGTAGCTATAAGGAAGAGTTCTTTTTTTTTTTTCCAGTGGTTCACGAAAACGAATCACTTACTTACTTAAGGCTCTTTTTGAGGAAAACAATGGAACAAAACAATGCTTTTTGTACGACCTGCCAAAGCACAAAGGATACATGGGATGTTTTTTTTCTTTGTTGTTTTTGTCAGCAGGAAGTTTTGTTGTTGGAAACGACTATAACATGCACTGTCCTTGCTCTACGTAATCACTGTCTAGTCCTGCAAGCTGGGTCTTGTTACTTGCCTCATCAAACTGGCACAGGCACTGTACTACTTCAATCTGTGGGCTTTGTTCAGTCCTGAGTGTCCGCACACTTACTCTTTATCCGGACTGATGCACTGTAAACAAACTTCAGGAGTCGGGTTGTCCAATGAACGCTGGGTTCGTACAGGTCAGGGCCCACAGCTAGAATGCTGACTTTGTGAATTTCCTCCTTTTTTTTTATTTAAATGGCTTAAAATTGGAGTGCTGAACAGTGCAAACAGCTTCGAAGTGTTTTCAGGTGTAAATACTCCTTTTCATAACTTGACTTTGATGTGTTCAGGTCTGCTTTGTTTCCCTCTGGGTTAGTTGTAGGTTTGTGACAAAGAGCCAGATCCGACTGAGTAAATCACTTGTGGAAGTTAATTGTTCACAGTGAAAGCTGGTCTGGCTCATTTTGCCTCCGTCGCAGGAAGAGACAGAGGTGGTGTGCTGGATCTGCGTTCTAAACCAAGCGTTGACGCGACTTTAATTTTGATCAGATGTCTCTCTTCAGGGCATTAAAGAAAACCTGCTCAGTAATCAAAAAGAGCCTCTTCTCTAGAGAAACGTAAGAAAAAAAAATTAATGCATTTTACAGAAATAAAGTACTAATATAATATTTCAGCTTGGTCAAATTTCTTTTGCAGGCTATCATAAAAGAAACCTACTTCTCCATATTTGGCAGTCACCAGAATCAAAGAATGATTTTTTTTTTCCTGGAAAAAAGAATATGAAATTATTTGTCATGTCAGATATTGTATGATGGTAACTTTATATTCTGACTGTTTTTATTCACTGCTGCTGTGTTTAGATTATGTTTGTGCCTTCTCTCCATCAACATTTTCTAATGCTTTTCAGAATCAGTTATGTGCTTTGATTTCGTAAAGTAACAGTTGTCTTTTATTCTTTCCTTAGGACTGAAGCAGTGAGCATGGAAACCACAAAGATTAATATGTCCCGTGTTCCGCTGGTTAATGGAGGCATCGACACTGCCATGCTCAAGGCACACAAACCCCGTGTGATGTCCAAAAGCGGTCACAGCAATGTGCGGATAGACAAAGTCGATGGCATTTACCTACTCTACCTTCAAGATTTGTGGACTACAGTTATAGACATGAAATGGAGGTACAAACTCACCTTATTTGCTGCTACTTTTGTTATGACCTGGTTCCTCTTTGGAGTTATCTACTATGCCATTGCATTCCTTCATGGTGATTTAGAAATAAACAAGTTCACCCCAAAGCGCGAGCCGTGCGTCAAGAATGTAGACTCACTGACTGGCGCATTCCTTTTCTCCCTGGAGTCACAGACAACTATTGGCTATGGATTTCGTTTCATTACAGAGGAGTGTCCTCATGCCATTTTCTTACTTGTGGCCCAACTGGTCATCACCACCTTGATTGAAATCTTCATCACAGGTACCTTTCTGGCCAAAATTGCACGACCTAAAAAAAGGGCAGAGACTATCAAATTCAGCCACTGTGCTGTCATTACTAAACACAATGGAGAACTTTGCCTGGTGATCAGAGTAGCAAACATGAGGAAGAGCCTTCTGATACAGTGCCAGCTCTCTGGAAAGCTTCTTCAGACATATGAAACCAAAGAAGGGGAGCGGATCCTGCTGAATCAAGCCAGCGTCAAGTTCAATGTTGACTCCTCTTCAGAGAGTCCATTCCTCATTTTGCCTTTAACCTTCTACCATATCTTGGATGAAAGCAGCCCTTTGAGAGATCTCACACCTCAAAATCTCAAGGAGAAGGACTTCGAGCTTGTGGTGCTCCTGAACGCCACAGTTGAGTCCACCAGTGCTGTCTGCCAAAGCAGGACTTCCTACATCCCCGAGGAGATCCACTGGGGCTATGAGTTTGTGCCTGTGGTTTCTCTCTCTCCAAATGGAAAGTACGTTGCGGATTTCAGTCAGTTTGAGAAGATTAGGAGAAGCACAGATTCCATTTTTTATAGTATGGACTCTGAAAAACAAAAACTAGAAGAGAAATACAGGCAGGAAGATCAAAGAGAGAGGGAACTGAGAACGATGTTGTTGCAGCAGAGCAATGTTTGATTGAATGGAAAAACTATTCTGATTAATCCTTTCTGCAAACTGAAAAAACATACTACGTGTGCTCTATGTTGGCTATGAAACCAGTAGTGAAGTCCTTTTCAGCAAATAGTTTTGGAGTATAGTAAACCTATCCCTTTGTTTGGCTAAGTTGTTAATCAAGTAATTTGTAATTAGGCAGGATTTCTTTGTCCATGATCGTGACTTAGCAAAGTTGGATTTGTATTAAATCTCTGCCTTATACTACCACTAAAAGCAGACACACCACTTTCCGTTTGGAAAGTGAAACTGGATGCACTGTGCTGATTCCTTCAAATATTTATTTGTCATGGCTTTACTGTGAACATGCATTTGCAGAGACAGAACACAGTACTGCTAGAAGAAAATACGCTCCTTTAAAATATGTATATTTAAAATATATATTCTCATACCAGGTATTGCCTTTGTGGAGATTCCTGGCACTGAAAGTAAGTTGATTGGAGAGACAAATGGTTGGATGTGGCAAGAGCCTGCAGGGAGATGGTAAACTCCTTCTTAAATCTTGAAGGAGCGTGACAGAGTAGTCATACTGGGTAGTGAGGAAGGGAGCTCGCCCTATGCCTCTGCTACTCAGAGCTTAGTTTGTGATTGCTTTGTGATCGCTCACTTTTTAACTTTGTTAATGCCTGATTTATATAAAATAGCAAAAAGGGGAGACGAGGGTGAGATACACAGAATCATAACAGTAATCAACTAAGGTTAAAGCTGGCTTTGAAACACCTGTTTTTTATCCAATGTAAATAGTTTGTAATAGCAGCATAAAAATATATTTCTACAGATTGCTTGCTTTGCTATGGACCATACTTAATTTTGGTTAAAAGAAAGCTGTATAATGTCTGTAGACAATACTTACTTTTTCTGGCAACCATAAAGGACAAGCATTTCTTTCATCCATTTCATTTTTGGTCTATTAAAACCATTCCATTAATAAAGGAATTTAATTTGAGCAGCTCCTGATCTCTTTGTGGCATGGGGAGAGGGTGTGGTACCTCGGAGATGTTGAAAGAGCTGAGTGCTTGGCATAGGCAGTTGCATCCAGCATACAAACCAGGGACTCAGCAGATCACTGAAACGGTCAGTTTATGGGTAGCAAACCATGTAACAGTGGTGTCCATGTAGCATGTCCATCACATGTAGGTCAGATATTTTAATGGGACATAGATATTATTTCTGACTGATATCACTTTGACAGATTTCTGAGTTCTAGAGATTTTGTTCCTCTAAAGATCTGGCAAGGAAAAGCTGTATTAAGTATGAGTTTTGGGTCTGTGGGCCAGGTCTTGGCCTGAGAGCCACCAAGGCCTGCAGTGATGAAAGGCTTTTTGGCACTGTTACTGTTACTCTGCTTAGCTTCCCGGCACTATGTGGCCTAGTGGAATGCAGTCCTGCAGCCTTCCATACAATATTCTATACAATAAAGAAATCTATCTTGGTGCCTAAGGAGGCTTGCAGCAAGTTGAGCACAGAGATGCCTGTGGCACCAAGAATCCATGTCAAGAGGAGGGAGCACATACTGTGCGGGGTGGTGGTGAGGGGGGGGCATGAGAGTCTTAAAACTGCTCGTTTATGTAAATGGTTAGCTCTCCTTTGTGAGAAATCAGAGATCCAAGTACTTGTCTGAAGAGAGAGACTTAATTTAATCTAGGAAGGTTCCTTACCCACTACTATGCGAGCAAGGTTTCTCAAACCATTGTAATTGCAGAGCCCGCCTAGCATTTTTTAAAAGAATTTCCAGGTGGTATTATGCTGTGTTATCACACAGGTTTTCATCTGCAACCACATATGGAGGATGTTAGTGTTTAAATTATTGATTGTTAATTTTCAGTTTCCTTCACTTTGTCTGATCACTTGTTTCATTGAAAGGAAGCCTGCGTGTGCCATGAATTTTTGCAGTCACTTTGTAGACCTGAGGTTCATGTCCTACAACTCAACAGACACTGCTTTGGGATGCTGAGGTGAAAGTGCACAGTGTCTTAACCCTTCTTCTGCCAAGCCTTAGCCTCCATGTTTTGATAATCAAACATACACTCCCATTCTTTCTTACCTGGGTAAGTGCTCAGATCATGTCCAAAGTGATTGTCCCAGCTGTGTATTGACTGTACAACAGCTTCACCAACAGCAAGCGAGCTGGTTCTTCTCCAGAAATACTTGACAATGAGCTGATCCCCTTCCCCTAAACCCTTTCCCATCCCTGGAAATAAAGAGACATGTCTATTTGTATCTTTCAGGTGAGCGCTCCATCAATTTCAATAGACTTGTTTATTATTGCACTTTCTTGCCTGTATCTTAAGAAATCATAGTGCATTGAGCCCTGTAGGGTACACATATGCTAAGTCCCAATGGCCTACATCTTTTTTGAGTGTCAGATCCAGGAAGTCCTGTGGGTACCCAGTTGCAGCAAAGTACTTGTGGGGGGACTTTTGTGGCAGCCATTTATAAGCCTAGAGACCAGTCTGCTTCAGGCTTTGACAGCTGCTGAGCAGTAATTTTTTAGGATCTTTACTTCGTGAGCTAAGGAAACAGCTAGAGACTTAAGTCCCTGTGTACACCAATTCCAAAGTTCAGTTGCTGTGTTCACTAGGCCATTCCAGGCATTAGGTTATCCTGAAGAAAAAACATCATAAGGAACAGCCTTGGAAATAAAAAAAAAAATCACAGAAATTATTTTCTCTGAACTTTCAGTCCTATAAGTCTTTTATAAAAAAGAAAAGAAAAGGAAAACACTAGAAAACTTTGGCAAAATCAAAGCAGACCTTCATCAGGTAGTGAGAGACTGTACAGTAGTATTATATACATACATTAGTACAATATATAATCCACTGCTATTCATTCATTCCAGCTTCAGAACACAGTCTTACTCTGCAACATGCTTGTACTTTTCTTTCTTGCTTTCATGCAAGCATAACTTCCATTGCTCTATTTGCAATTAAGAAGAGCAGAAGTGGCCTTGGAGCAGCATACTTAGCTGCAAAGTACTGAACTGCAGTAGACAAATGTCATGCCGCGTGGATCTGGTATGAATCACCAGCAAAACACAACCTCTCACTGCTTGTGGTAAACTCTTCTAGTTGTGTAAGCACAGCTATGGTGATCTACCTTGGCTAAGGACTGACTGGATGGAGAACTAGCAAGCAAAACTTCTATGGCCATCCCAAAGCTGCCTTACCCATGAGTAAGGACTGCCTGCCCACATGGTGAATGAGGGTGTGAAAGCCTTCTTGTCTGTCTACTGCTTGTCACGCGGGTGTTGGAGCAGAGCATCCACAGCTCCAGCAGGTCAGGTCCCCTACACAGCCAGCAGCAGCAACTTCTCACTCCTCTCCCTGCCCCACAAGTGGAAGATACTGCTTTGGGAACCACTGAGTTGCATGATTATACTAGTCTCTAAAATGCACTAACTTTATAAATAAATTTAAATTAAACCTGAATCTAAAATTTTGGGCATTAAAGAAAGTGGTGGAGCCCCATGTCCCTGTGTGCACTAAGTGCATGGGTATGTCTGTCAAGTAAATCCATTCCAGTCACTATATCATTCTGAAGAAAACTGTCCTGGTAAATTAAAATTTACTTTTTAAAATTTACTAAGGAATATGATATATTTATCTTTCTTTTATTTGTGAGTTATCAGTAAGCAGAGCATTTTTAGAGTTGTTTTAATTATTTGGACTTGTACAGCACAGAACTGAATGGGAACTTATTTCAGCTCATGCATGGTTTCTGAACTATGTGCTTTGGCTTCAATACTTCATTGGTTTTTGGTTTTTTTTTCCCTCTTTTTCTGATTTTTTGCTGTGGAGGTAGGTGATTGAAGAAGCTTAACTTCATTTCTGTTGCTTCCTTGCAATGACTTAGGAAGGGAAGAAGTGAACTCCCAGAGACTGCAGGCTGACTGTGCCAGAGTCAGATCCACTGTCCTTCACTAATGTTTCACTTCACCTTCCAAACTCATGACAATATTTGTGGAAAGCCAAGAATTTGACCAGGGAGAATAGTGGTCTCCAGAAAAATGTGTTTCTCTGATTTTCTGAATAGAGGTAGGAGGGCAAATAGCCGTTAGGTCTAAAAAATACTGCGGGAAGGGGATGCAGAATGGAAAAACCAAGAGAAAAACCCCCAATCATGCACACTCATTCATCTGTATGACTGAACTTTTCCCACTTCCATAGGATGTCAGGTTAAAAACCAAAACAAAACCAATTCCCTCAGGTTTGCTGAGATGACTCAAAGGACTGGGAAAAGTGAATGCATGTTCTGTGTCTGAACAAATGTTCCTGATGAATTCTGAATGTGTTTGCTCGGTGTTAGTTTGATGACAGCCTGATCTTGAAAGACAACAAGTAAGACTCTGTGATGACGCTACCAAATTCATGATGGAGAGAAGCTTAAAAAAGCAACATGTATGCTCTAGCTCTTGCTTATTTATTGCTAATATACTGTTCGTCTGCAAAGTGGTCATGTCCTGGTCACCCTCGTGTTGTTGGGATTACATGAATAAAGAAATGTCACCCTGACTTGCCTGCTCAGCCCTCAGCAGATACTCTCTGCAAATACTAGATTACCAGAACAGAGCCCTTTTAATGTAATAGGCACATCCTGTACCTAAATGGCTTGAGAGAGCTTTTGGAGCATTTCCAGGATTTCATATATTCCTTCAGCAGAGACCGTTCAGAGCTGCCCTGTCCTGCATTAGCACATAGTACACACAGCAAAACAACATAATTCCACAAGTAGCGCAACAAACATATGCTTTTTGCATCTCCTCTTAGCAATAAATTGCGCAATGGTCACTGTGCACCTCACCATATCGCGTGACTGTTAAATTAATTCCTTCTTTACTATCCCCTGTAAGTGTTTATCCAGACATAATATGACACGGTGACCAACATTAGTGGTACTGAGAGGAGGAAAGTGTTTAAGAATATAGGATTTATGACTCTGGCAGACAGGTTGCCATGAATCTTTCACAGTGGACAAAGACTTTACTGCTCTACCTGTCTGCTCATCTCCTTTTCCCAAGATCAGCATCCACAGGACCGATAGCAGAATGGAGCATGGCCTGGCACTACCGAGGCTCCAGCTGAGATTCAAATGTGTGGCAGATGAAACCAAAACCAGCTAATGGAGGTAAGCTGGTGCTAAGAACCTGCACTCTGGAGGTGCAAGAAGTACATTCTCTTCTGTTGACTTGCATGCAGAACAAAAGTGTCCGATAGGGACAGCAACATAAAGCTGTCTTCGGCCACCCACACTGTATATCTACTCTCTCTCTGGAACATGCCAGTCTCAAACTAAAACGCAGTGAGTCCGAGTTGCTATACATTAAAAAGGGCTGAGGTCTCTGAAGGAAAAGACTTAACAGAGGTCAGATGGCTCCAGTACTCATTAATGGCTTTTGCAGGACAGATTGTTCACCTCCCATAGACCTATTTCAATGTCTTTTCCCTTCTACTGCACATATTAAGCATCTAATTATCTAATGCTGGTTAGGATCATAATTTATTTATATTTCTTTCACAAAAAAGATATATACTTGAATCATAAGCAGAGTAAAATTTCACTTAACAACTGCGGTTAAACAACAATTTTCAAGTTAGGGAATTGTTATTCATTCTTTACCAAATGAAATTGGTAAAATGGTCTGTGAAATGTACCCTTCGCTGTGCTCCAAAATAAGAAATATCTCAAAATAAATATCAAAGTCCAAGGTCTGGAATGAATTAGGTGATTCACGCTAAATGGCCAATCTTGCTAGTTATTGGAAAAAACCAGATTGTTATTTTCAGAAGAAAGTATCATAAATGCTACCCTGATGGTAGACAAAGTTTGGAAAGAACAGTATATACCATAATAGCCTATGAAAGATGCTTGTTGTAAGTCAGGTTAGTTTTTCATTGCAAAGCTGCAGACATATAACTGCTTTCCTGTGAGAAACAAAGGTTTAGGCAATGTTCATTTCCCAAAGCGTGTCCAGCTGATATTTGTGTGACAAAATCCCTCACTTCAGCCTCAGTGCAGTACCATCAGGTGGCTGGGGAAGGTCAGAATTAAGGTCAAGTGTAATTCCCAATGAGATCCCCACATTTCTTCCTCTCTCCCTCTCTCCTCTGCCCTCTTCCACGGATTCATTTTGAGAGGATCTGTTCTGTTCACCAAGTGCCCTGAAATAGCAGTGAATAACAAATGGCATCACTACAAGTTCTGTATGAACATGAAGTCTCTAAAAGCTGCAGACTTGGCTGCATATTATGACAGTTTATGGCTGGCAAAGTAGGGAAAACACCTAAAGACAGACAAGAAAAATAGGAACAGATAAATACCTTCTCTAAGTGTGTAGCACTTCAGAACTAAGACTTGCTTTCTGATTCAAATAAGTTGCACCTAAGTATAAGGCAAGTTGTTTTTTTTTTTTTTTCTAGAAGATTGCCCTAAAAACATATTTTGACTTATATCTGGCTGAATATGATAGCTGATCTTTTCTCCTTCAACCAAAGTGCTTGAAAGCTAGAAAAGACACTCAAAACTTGTGTTTTGAAAATCAGGAATGATTGAGTCTTCTAGCTGATACGTTGAAAAAAGTTTACTCAGCTGTGAAACATCTATTAATGAAACACTGATTGCATTATCCTGGCAATTCTATTTATACTAACCTTACAAACCTAGGAAAGTCTTTCATTCTGAGAGGAAATTAGCAAGCTGAATTTATTCCCTGATAGACTTCTGCCATTCCTCAGTTCTGCAGAAAAATGAGAGCTTGTATGCATATGGAATTATTCCAGCACAACCATTTAACAACTCCAAATAACTCAATCCGGAGTGATAGTACACGTGGACGCTGTGAGAATGGAATGCGGGTGTCTTTCCCTGCATCAACTTCACTGACTTTCATGACTGATTCCATCAGAAATAAAAAAGAAATAATCACATTGCCACATGACTTACTCAATTTTACCACTCTCCCACTTAAAATTTACAGCTTCTCTTATTCCAGATGCATTTATTCGCATGTGCAGACAAGCCCCAGACTGCGAGGAATGGCTCCAGTTTGCTCATGGAAGTGGTCCTTCCCAGGAATTCTTTCTGGGTGTTAATATCACTGAAATCCAGAGGCCAAATTCTTGGCTCCACGGTTCCCCTTTCTGCAGCAGCCTGGCGTTGCAAAACGGCCGTAAAGCTGATCCAAGAAGCCAGCTGAACCTTTTCTCTGGCGCAGAGAGAAACATCGTCAAGACCAGGCTATTTCCACTGGAAAAATGAGTCTCATTTTGTTCAAGAAATGAATGTGCTGTAATGAAATTTTACAACCCCCATAATAAGCCCATTATTGAGATTGTGTCAAAACATGAAAAAGCCTTAAACTTTCAGTAGTTTCATGCTAACCCAGAAGAATTGTAGCCAGCTCTGATTCTGTTTTGTGATGACCAGTTGGTGTCAGATACAGGTTTGTTTAAACATATTTTACAACCATAAATTTGGCTTTTTAACTGGAATTTGAACTTAGACTTCATTGCTAATCCATGGTCAGTGACTGAACTGGTATTTCACAAGATCGCCTGTGGACTTTCATAACCTGAAAGTGTCTATTTTAAACCTGCAATCTGGTATCACCATCCCATTACCAAGTATCCATCTCATACCTGAATACAGCTGCTAAATAATAATAATTCTGCCTATTTTCCTTTTGCTCCTCTTTAGAGCAGGAGGTTCTTTAGTGCTTTATTAAAGCAGTCAACATGATTTACTGTAATTCCTTTTCATAGCTGGGACGCTGTGGCACAGAATAGCAAAACAGCATGGGTAACCCAGCAGGTCAAAGCTGAAGACCTGAGTTTTAGTTCACTGAGGTTGCAATTAGGTCACATTAGGCATGTAAACATTTTTAGTACATTTGATGCTACCTGAGAAGTGGTATGTGTCAGGTTTTCTATCTCATCCTCCTATCATCCAGGAGATAGTTATTCACACTGATGTTTGTCCACTGAGATAAACACCACTGTTAGTGCCAAAATTTTTTTTTCTTCTCCTCAGTTCTCTTGGTCAGCCCATGCTCCTGTTCCTGCCTGTTAGGACAGCCTCTCTGGTTATTTTTGTGTATGTCTGCTC
The DNA here is from genome assembly GCF_949628215.1 of Phalacrocorax aristotelis. Classification (NCBI taxonomy): domain Eukaryota; kingdom Metazoa; phylum Chordata; class Aves; order Suliformes; family Phalacrocoracidae; genus Phalacrocorax; species Phalacrocorax aristotelis. The sequence goes on along the minus strand of NC_134276.1, from coordinate 100,503,589 downwards.
AGTCTCCCTCTCTCCTGGGCCTCTTTCTCTCACAAACATTTGTTGCACTGAGATGGCCAAGTGAAAATCCATTTACTCTCTCTGTCAATAGGAAAGGTGGACTGCCATTGCTGTGACCTTTGGCTTGATCTCCAGGCCCAAGACAGAGAGGACACAGGCCTGACTGAGAACCACCCAGGTGATGCATCCTGAACCTGTCCAGAGGTGCAATCTGAGGCGCTCCACCAAGTCATTGGGAAGACGAGCCTATGAATAGCTTCATCTTTAGTTGGACTTTCTCTGCATTTCTTTAGTTTTGTGATGACTGGAGTCACTGCATTGCTCACATGTACCTTCTCTACCCAGGTTGGACAGTATTTGACAAAAGCAAGCCCTGTAACTTAACGCTCCTAACTGGTGGTTAAAATGCGTGATCTTCCTCTCTGTCATCCGTCTCCTACCTAACTTCTGCCAGAGAGCTTTCTTGGGAAAATTGTGTTCACAGCTAGGTTTAGAGAAGAGACAGCTGGTGCAGGGCAAGAATATATTAGCTTATAACCACATCTTTTCCGATGAAGCTTCATCTAAAATAGCTTCAATTTTCAGGCAGTTACTGAGCGATTTGAGGGGGTGATGGAATAACATGCTAGAAGGAATTAAACTGCTAACACACTGAGGGGCTGGGCACTAAGTGGAAATATTCTAAATGTGAAGAGACAAGCTCCAAATGCAGGCTTAGGTTACAGAAATAGAGTGTTTGCTGCTAGGGATGCATTTTCAGTCCCAGTCCCTGGTCAATACGTGCCACTACACCGAATATGTATGTGAACTGCAGTATAACTAATTTAGTTGCTGGCAAAACACATGGTACACAAGACATGGTCCAAAGTCCCTTGAAGTCAAGGGTCCTTTCCATTGACTTCAAAGGACTCTGGATCCGTGCTGCAGGGATGGCGAGCCAAGCTCACCGCTGGAACAAATGATGACAACTCCTTGGAAGCCAATGTAACTCTGTTCGCTTGTGCCAATAGTGAATGTGGCCCATAAACTTGTTCTGCAGTGATCAGAGGCTGCATAATTCACTCGGTGGTTCAGAAGGTAATTAAATATTCATGGCCATTGCAATATCGGCCATGTTAGGTATCCAGCTACATTTTGACTCTATGAAATAGTTCTTTTCTGCAATAATTTATCTAAACGCTCCCTCTTTGTTGTAGTTGAAGCAGTCACGGTTTGCTCACTCTCCTTATCTAAAATGCTGCTTAATCTTTGAAGCCTTCATTTTCATACAGTGGCAATGTAATAAAATTGATTGTATGATTATGAGTCTGGTTTTCATTTACTAGAGTGTTGATAGAAGAGAAATGAAATCACATGGGTTGTAAAAGAGCAGAGCGGAAATAACTCTGGTCATTACTAGCTCTAGTAAATGTAGCAGTAATTCTGAGCTGGCTCAATACTGGTCATTTTCAGTTCAGGCGTTTGAATTCAGAGGAGACCTTCAAAGTGTTACATTTTGTCTTCTCTTTACTAGAAGGTCTCGGTGATAAATCCCTTGCTCAGTGATTCATTCAAGAAAGTCATGTAGACCGTAATAGCAACAGTTATGATCACAAGACCACACAGAAAAAATAATAACTTGGAGAGCATTATGGAGGAGGGCTGGGTATTTCTTCCCCTTTCAGTTGTTTTATTTAAGTCCATAGGCTGATTGCTTGTTTTATTGGATTTGTTCATATTAGTAACCTGACAAATGACCATCATCTGTGGATTGTGGCAAATGAAATGCTCCACAGATTTCCATCCCTTTTTGGCCAGCTGAATGAATAGCCTTAATCCAAAGAACAGTTGCCATAAGGGGTAGGGCTTTTTATGAACGCATAAAACATATATGACAAAAAATATACATTACATGTTGGCAAGGGGAGGGAGTGAATGTAATCAGGGCCCCAAGAGCACTTACAAGCCTTATGTTAATATCAGTCTAGCAGGAGGTATTTTGTGGTAGTGCAGAAAAATGGCACTTAGGGGGAAGCAAAGGAATATTGCACCATTTCATTCATGTTTGTTCACTTGTCCTGATAAGCACCACCAGTGACCAACAAGGAGGAAAAACCCTATTAAAAATGCTTATTGTACCTGCCTCCTTCTTCAGTTTGGACATTTCTTCCCTTCAGGGAGGCAGCAGCCCCATAAATAATTAATCTGGCATTTGGTACATCTGAGGGATCTGTGGTGGAGGAAGGAACAAGTTAGCGATGGGTGGAAATCTCTGGTAACACTAATAAAAGGGTAGTCCAATTACTTTTCGTAAGCATGATCATCAGTAAGCTGGTAACAATTTAACAGCTGTAAAAGGAATTATGCAAGAGTGATTAGGTTTAATTAATACAGGGTCGTTTATCAGAAAGAAATGATTCAGCCTGTCGATTTCTCATTCATGTCTTCATGAAGGGGAAGGTGCATGCTCCATTGTGGCTTTGCATCATTTCCTCTATTTTCCGTTGTTGGCGCAGGAGCCAGGCCTTGATTGTGTCCTGGGTATTGTACTGCCTGGAACCAAGCTTGCTGGAATGTCAGAGTGATAAACACTTTCAAAAATGAAAATGCTTTCAGGCTGTTAAGAGTCTTCACAATTGCATTTGCAGTAATATCAGTCTCTCCTGGAAAGGTTTTAGGTCTGGGAGGTTCATCATTCAGGATGAAGTCTATCTCACATTTCACCTATGTGGTGAACCATGCTGTCAACATTTCCAGTGTCACCCATGAGGTAGGCACCTACATGGACAACCTACTATGAGGTAGGTTTTGTGTGACAGTCACATCTTCGGGAGCACAAAGCACAGGAACAAATGGGTGGGGATGGTTCGGACATTGTACTGTCAAATGTATTTTAAAGCATGCTATTGAAGGTGGACGCTTAGTCTCCTTGAATAAAGGTTGGGATAGGAGTAGTGACATAATCCCGCCTGCAGTCTTCTGCTGGCTGACGTCACATGGGTGACATAAGCCCTACAAACACATTTTGGCCTGCGTGACCTGGTGGCTAGATGCATGTGTGGTTTCTTGCTACTGGTTCCTCCATTTCACGACCCAGTCATGGCATTAAACAGAGAGCTCGAGCTTTCACCTCTTCAACCACCATCAGTTCTCCACCTGTCTTATTGTTTTGCTCCAAGGGCAAGCATTACATCGCACTGGCTTCTACAACAGCAGTAATCAGTTTTTGGGCTGAATGCAGCTCTCACAAGCCTTTCTAACAGCAGTTTGATGAAGTCCCGTCTGCTCATCAGAGTGAAGTCCCATCTGCTTAAGAAAAGCGCCCCGAGCACACAGCGCCATTGGGAAATATTTTTCGTGCCTGTGACGAGTCGGTTGGAATGTCTAATCTGCAGCTTCCCCACAGCTGCAGGCACCCCTCCAAAATGGGTCTGTCTTGCGGTATTTATAACATGTCTGTCACCAGGGTAGCCAAGCACCACATGGAAACGCGGCACCCAGGTTTGCAGCTGATGCAGCTTGTCATCGTTTTGTCTCTCTCCCAGGTTCCCCACCCTGGCATACTTCCCACGGCGTTCACACCAGAAGAGCTTGTTACAAATGTTCGCTCCTCTGAAAGCTCCCTCATGGGAACAGTGGGCAAGCCTGGCACCTGCTGCCCTGCAGTGCAGCATCCCCTCTACAGAGAAAAGGCTTTTAGACAGAGCTTTAATTTTTCTTTTCAAGAGTTTGGGCTAACATGTAACAGATTTTGGCTACTACAGCAAACAGCCATGTTTAGCTGAATAGTATTTATTCTAAGTCTTCAGGCTCTTTCTGCATTAACTTTCTTCCAGTGTCTAAATCTACTGAGCTTGCTGGTTGAATACACTGCAAGGATCACAAGCCAATGCAGAGCATTGCACTGGGTCCTACAAAGCCATGAACTATTTTCCCCTCTAATCTCCTTTCTGACTGATTCTGAAGGTACTTCAACCTGAACTATCTGATAGCCTGACCAGCCATTTCCTTTTCATTTTGCCTGCAGTTTTCATCCCTTCCTTGTGTTCTGCCCAATATTTACTCCTAGGAGAGTAATCTTATCTAAAAGATAAAGTTTCTGCTCTTCAAAGTAAATATGCAGCTTGGACTGCTAGTCAATTATCTGTAAAGTAGCTGATAAAGGAAAATCACTCCCAAGCAGCTCTGGTCTGATCCAGATTCGAAGCCAAGGTAAAGACCTGAGACTCCAGAAAGCAGCCAAGGAATCTGAACATTTGTGTTGTCTAACCGGAATATATGTCTGAAATAGTTGTTAGGCAAACTCACCCAGTGCTTCCCAAGCCAACTCCATCACTGGGTTTCATACACACTTGCATATCTGCAGTTTTGCAAAACATGTTTGGGAAAAAACACTATAAGTGGCATTTAGGTTACAAACAGCTGAGAATTCATGGGGTAATAGGCATTCCTGGGTACTGAGGCAGGCCTGTGCCCACCAAACCAGTCACAGCCCATCTAGCAGGGCTCAAGAAGGGGCATTTCCTGAGCTTCAGTGGCTGGGTAAGCCTTTTGCGTAAGCCCTCTGAACAGGACAGAGTTTTTACCCACTTTGAATAGTTTGCTCCACTTTGGCAGATCTTCACAGGGCAAATTCTCCTACAGGCAGACAACCCAAAGGATGGGAATCTCAGACAGAAATTGCTTACACTCCTTCCTTTTTTCCTCCCTAAGGTTTCAAACCTGGAGAAAACAGGTCTGCAGTGGGCTAGTGGCAGCCCCCCTAGTGCTCACTGCTGGCTCTGCCTCTTGCACATTTGCTGAACCCTGTAGTTACAGAAGGTTACAGACACAGAGCCAGATTCTGCCATTGATTTCCCATGTTGTCCCTAGAGAGCAGCCTCACTGGGTTCCAAGGTATTACCCACAAAGCAAACAACTGCTTCCACTCCTCTGGCCTTCAATAGCCATGTTACGTGCTTGCTTTGCCCACACACTGCTCCACAGAGACTATCACAAACCATGGAAAATTCCAAAATTTGCCTTTGGAATTCCTGTGTGTTTTGAACAGGGGAAGGGGCTGGGGCTGCATCCAGATTAAGTTTAGATTTGGTTTGTGGCTCTAAGCTGACCCAGGACTAGAGTTCATATTCATAATTGAGGAGTGGAAAACTCATGGGTTCATCTGATGAGGATTCTTACCAAAACAGCTGCTTGGATTATCGTTGGATTTGGGGCACAAAAGAAGCAGAGCAGGAAACAGAGTACCCCTCAGCATCCACAGCTTTCCATGATATGACCAGAAGACTTTGCAGTCAAGACTTAAAACCAGAACCTTATGGTTTTCTAATTCTTATGCTGAACAGTATCCACTGAAGCAGGTTTGCTCACGGGTGTCAAAGCCCTGGATATTTAAAAGATATTGTACTTCTAGCCTCCATGTAATACGTAGACTGTGCCTAGGACTGGGCTTTGTACTAATCTAGCTTGGGGGGGAGCATGCTTGCTGCACTGGCCAGGAGATTGAGCTGAGGGACCTGTGCCAGCTGGCAGATTTGTACCGTAAATATGCATTGCTTCTTACCCTTTGAACTTGATTCTGCAGTAGCAGGGCTTAATACAGGATGCTTATCATCAGAGTTTTTTATTTGCTTCTGGGAGACCTCCTTCCCCAACATCTTACAACACCAGGTACAACAACACTCTCAAAAAGAAGATGGTGCCTTCAAAACTACTGAGAGTGGTATCTCTCTTAGGTTATAGAAGGAACAACACAACCTGTCCACAGACCAGCAGAGTCAGATGAAATATGAGTGAGTCACGTCCTCCTAGCTGATGTGCTCCAGCATCTCTAGAAATGAATCTGTTTGCTCTTTTATCAGTGCAGCACACAGCACCAGTTTTCCATTCATTCCATTGCTGATCCAAAAAGGAAAGAAGCCAAACCTTTCACTTTTCCACTGTTGTTAAAGCACAAGCATTTTATTTGGAGACTCTGAGAACATACTTGTTTAAAAACTTAAATGAGATTCCTGTGCTGCCAAAGATACCCATTCAGAAACCACGAATCAGGCCACTAGAGATCTTAAGACTGGCATAAACATCATGAGACCTTCCTTTCTTTCTTTCTTTCTTTCTTTCTTTCTTTCTTTCTTTCTTTCTTTCTTTCTTTCTTTCTTTCTTTCTTTCTTTCTTTCTTTCTTTCTTTCTTTCTTTCTTTCTTTCTTTCTTTCTTTCTTTCTTTCTTTCTTTCTTTCTTTCTTTCTTTCTTTCTTTCTTTCTTTCTTTCTTTCTTTCTTTCTTTCTTTCTTTCTTTCTTTCTTTCTTTCTTTCTTTCTTTCTTTCTTCTTTCTTTCTTTCTTTCTTTCTTTCTTTCTCTCTTTCTCTCTTTCTCTCTTTCTCTCTCTCTCTTTCTCTCTCTCTCTTTCTTTCTTTCTTTCTTTCTCTCTCTTTCTTTCTCTTTTTCTCTCTTTCTCTTTCTCTCTTTCTCTCTCTTTCTTTCTCTCTCTTTCTTTCTCTTTTTCTCTCTTTCTCTTTCTCTCTTTCTCTCTCTCTTTCTTTCTCTCTCTCTTTCTCTCTCTCTCTTTCTTTCTCTCTGTCTTTCTTTCTCTCTCTCTCTTTCTTTCTCTCTCTCTCCTTCTTTATCTCTCTCTTTCTTTCTCTCTTTCTTTATCTCTTTCCCCCTTTCTTTATCTCTTTCCCCCTTTCTTTCTCTCTTCCTCTTTTTCAGTCTCTCCTTCTCCTCCTGTCCTATTTCCCTCTTGCTCGCCACCTCTCCAGGATTAATATTTTAAAGCTTTTCTCTGGATCATTAGAAGTAGGGAAACTTGTTTTTCAGTGGAAGCTGGACTCAGCTGTAGCCACCTGACTCTAGGACATGAAGTTTTCAGAAAAACTCAAATATTGGGAGACTTCTAGTGCCATTACAAGAACCTGCCACATTGACCTGCCATAGGAGCACCACTTAACCAAGAGAGCTAGCAAAGTTTCCACTGGTATAGAAGCTCAGCTGCATACCATTTATTTGACTTCTTTTTGGTTTCTCTCTGGTGACAGGAATTTCACGGCTTCTTCTATTACTATTTGTTGTCTATGTTAAAGAAACTCCTACAGGCCCTGGCCAAACTCAGGACACTCATACATACTATGAGAAACAACCATCAACCTCAGAAGCTGCAGTCTTAAAGGACAAGATTAACAAAGGGAGGAAGAAATGAGAGATTATCTCTCCCTTCCCCCTCCGCAGACAGACACTGTGCAAGATGATGAGATGGAGTGGTTTTCCCACGCTATCTCAGGAAGTCCGTGGCAGAGCTCAAAACTGAACCCAGACACTGATTTCCAGACAAATGTTTTATTTGCCTTCCTTTCAACCAAAAGCCAAAGAAAAGAGCAGTAACACTTAGACAGCAACCTGAGGTGACCCACCACAAGATGAGCTGTCATCGGGCTCTGCTCTGCCTCACCCCAGACACTGCCTGTGCATGCAGGCAGCCGGCATGGTGGGGGTCCCTGCTGGGGCAAGAGGGAGTCCCTTGCTTGGGTGTCTCCTGGTGCTGAAGAGCATGTTTCTGCAGCACAGACCCTGGCAGGTGAGCTGTGACCTGAGGGTGACTTCAGGACTTGCCCTGACACACAGCTTTGGGAGGCACCACTGGGTGCCAATGCACAGTGTGAACTGCAGTGCTCGGTCACCCCCATCCTCCCAAGGGCTCCCTGCACTGTCCGAGGCGATGGCCAGCTGCTGGCTCTCAGACAGCTTGTTTTGGTCCAAGAAGAAAGAAAAACACAAACAGCCTCGCTTACCGTAGCATGACGGGAACAAAGGAACAAAGTACACTATTCTTGAAAGTCAACACATTACGGAGAAATATCTCAGAGCTGGCAGGAAAATTACTTTCATTAAAAAAAATTGGTTTGCTGGTAAATTTCCTGTATTTTAGGGAATCTCTCTGACCTTATCAGAACACAAGCTGTGGGTGCTGAATTACCTTCCACACACCTGGAAAACTATCTAACATAAACAAATTTTATGACTCCCAACTATATGGTTTTAGGTAATAAACTTAATGACTTTATGAAGGTTATTAAGAGAAACCGTATAAACTGTATCAGGGTCCAGAAATAGGTATTGTATGTTTTAATTTAAGAGAGTCTGTGGAAAACATAAACAGGAAAGTAACCTACCAGTTTTCTGGATAAAGTGTTATTAGGTTATACCAAAAGATAGGAAGCAGTGCTGTTGGGTTTAGAGGTCTTGTCTGCAGTGCACTGAAAATTATATATCGGTTGAGCTTGGGATCAAAATGAGATTACAGAACTAAAACCCCTTTCTGGTGGGAGGTAAGAGGATCGGTAAGCACAAGCAAGCAACAGGTTTGCTTTTACAAAGGAAGAGGATGGGATGGGTCTCTGCAGGAGCAGGGAAGGATCAAGCCTTAAGAAGGGGCTAGAATCAGGTTTTCTGTTTTTATCTTTTCTATGAAGTGGATTTGATTTAAGTAAAAGTCCTTAGCTCTGCAGATTGTACCTGCTATTGAAGAGTGCTGTCACTGCCCTGGTGGGACTGAAGTCAGAGCAGTTGACATAAACAAGTCCAGCTGGTTGGAGTGATGTGGGAAATGCAGAAAGTGCCTTGAACTGCAGCTGGCAGTGCCTGGGGAACTGGGGGACCTGGGGGATGCTTCCCCCAGCACAGGGAGGGCTGGGAGTCAGGGTGTGGGAGAGGAGTTCAGAGAGCATGTGGATCATTATGGGTCAGAGAGGTTGTTTATTTGCTAGGTCTGGCAGCGTTGGGGCTGTACTGAAAAATATTCCTCTTTCGGCTGCATCTCATGAGCCAAAGCATGCTCCCTGTTGTCCTGTGCCCCCAACATGGACCTGCCCCTGCCATGGCAGCTCCGGGGGCTGTGCTGCTCCTTGTCAACGCCGTGGCTATGACTGGGCCTCTGCAGCCACACAGCTTTGCCCACTTCCCCTCTCCTCACCACCACCTCAGGCACAAGCTGCTGCCATCACCACTCACACGGCTCTGTGTCTTGAAAGAAGAGAGGTTTGCTGTTTACTTTGGAAGGCCTTTATACCCTCTTTTGTTATTGCAGATCACATACAAAGGACAATCTTTGTCAGTTTTTCTCTGATCCCTACTCAGATATTTTTCCAATGCTGATACCAATCTTGCTGGCTGCAAATGTAGGTACCCTTTCCTTCCTGCTCTGCTCTCTCCTTTCCCATGGTTGCCCAAGTAAAACAGATTATTTACAGCAGGCTTTGTCTTTGCAGCATTGTTCAATTTAGTAAGAGGGCTCCTGTTTAAAAGCCAAATCAAGCTGCTCAATGGACATGCTTCCTGGACTTTGCTGGAGCTACAGTAATGTAATCTGGTTTTACTGTGTAAATGGGCAGATTCTTTAAAAGCTTATTTTGATTCTCCTAGAAAGTCTCTGTAGGGGTGGGCATAAGCCAGCTGATGGAGGGCAACTCATCTTGCATGCACACATGAAAAAAAGGTCTCTGATACAGGGCACCCTGAGCCTTGTCTGAAACGCACACAGCTCACGGGTAAGCTGCCCTCAGACTGTGCCCGTCAGTGGTTCAGCCCCATACAGGGGCGCTTTTGTGGCCTTTTTTATTTTTTTGTGCTGAAGGTAGCACGGCCCAGATGGGCAGGCCTGGCAAGAATTGCCTCAACGACCTGGTGCAGATCACACAGCATCCCAGGCTGAGCTCTGTGGGCAGCACTTCCATGCTGTTTCATGGGTTTCAAAGACTGGGATGGTGCAGGAAAAAAATGAAAAACAAATTAATCCCCAGCAATTTGATGATGTGTCCTAGACCTGCAGTATTACAGAAGCTTTGTCATTCCAGCTGCCGATTTAACAGGAGAGTAATTGCTCCCCATGCATGCACCCTTTACCTTTCTGTCCTCGCAGAGCACTGACATTTCCTAGGGGAGCATCAGGCCAACAAGAGATGCCAGATTGCTGTCTGTCTTCTCTTTAACATTTACATTTTATTTAACAGATCTCTGAGGTGTTCCAATTATGGATAAGCATTGTTGTTCTTCAGACCAGATGGGCAGGTATAACCAGGGAAAAACACAGTTTCTGACCCAATGCCAAAGTGGAAGGTGAAGGCGGTGCTCGTTGGCCAAGGGCAGCAGCTGAAAGAGTTTGCAGCTGTACTGCAGCTGCTTGGGGCTCATCTGCAGAACTGTAGTAGATTCATTTAGCCTGCAGCTCAGGTAGATCCCCAGTGCTCCATGTGTGTTAAGTAATGCATGATAGTACCAATAAACAACACTTCTGTTCAAGTCCCATTGTTTAGGAACTGTCTTTCTTTTCTGACATGGCCATTTGCACTCCCTTGGCTTCCTCACTTATGTAGACCATAGCAAAACCATAAAGACATCAGCCCATGGAAACACTAACTGCAAATGAAAGCTGTGGCAGCTCTGCTTTGCAATACCAGCTGCCACAGACATGCCACAAGCCTGAGCCCAGCATTTCTGAAAAACTGCCTCAAGTTTTGAGGTGAAGAATGACTTCACTGCTGCCAATAACTTCTCCCAATAAATTTAATATTCTTCTGTTCAGGAGAAAATGTTGCTCTGGAAGCTGGTCCTGGACCATGAAATCATCCGCCCACAGAAACTGTGGGCTATCTCAGCCCTTGTTACCCTCTAATACGCACACACAGAGGAATGAGGATATTAAAATAAAGTGCATCCTAAAAACCCTGAAAGCACTAAATCAAAACACAACATTGCACAAGTAATTTTTCCTCTGGGAAGGGAAAACCAAACCACATGCACCATATACTAATCATGTGATTTAATGTACTCCTGGAATCATATACAGCTCCTGGGAAGATAAAAGCAGAATAATTAAAAAAAAAAACAACCCCAAAACTATGGATAGTAGAACAGCCTGAATAGCATTGTTCACTGGATTCACAGAACCATTTCCATTAAGCTGAAGTACAGAATGGGTGAGATGCACAAGAGAGGCATTTCTGCTGTTTTAGTCTCCAGAGTGGAATCAAACCTTTGGTCAACAGGAAAAGCTAAATAAGAGGGACGCGGAGGGCATGGAAGAGAAGCAAGTCTCACACATACACACACACAAAACACACACGCATGCACACAGAAAAACACGTGGACTTTGAAGCAGAGGTTAGAATAAAAAAATCCCACAGGGCTTGTGACCCACCCCGAGGCTCACTGTAGCGTGGGCACCGGCAGGACAGAGGGCTCGGGGATGACAGCTTCCTGCTCCGCCAAGGCAACAGGATGAGAGTCCCAGCATGGCCCCGTGCATGCCCTGTGCTCAGATAATGTCACTGCTGCAGTTGCTGAGCCCTCCCATTTCCTTCGGCGAATAAACACCTCTGCTTCCTCTTGATTCTCCCAACAGATATTTGGCGACTGAGCTTCTCAATTTCCTCATGAGAGATGAAGAAAATCTAGGTTGTTCCCAGTTGCGCAAATGCCCCTGATTATAACCTTGGCATACATCGAGAAATTATTTCCTCTTTCATCAGCGAAACCTTTGCACAGGCCTCCCCTGACTCCTGAGCTGGCAAGAAAGACACTGTTGGATTTACCTTGGCTCAAAAGAAGGCACAGCATGCTACAGACCATTGCAGCCTCATCAGTGACCGAATGCAAGCAGCAGGAGGACATTTCTTGTTATTGACCATGAGTATTCTTGGTTCTTGGTCACATTCTTGATGGCTCAGTGGCTTTTCATTGTGGCCCACCTTAACTCACCTCTGCTACCTTCTCCAAAATGGGTGGACAGCAGAGACATTGCCAAGGCCTTTGCTATACCAAACCTAGAGCACTATGCCAGTAAAGCTGCTTGCACCATGAAGGACAAGTGTGATAATTTCTTTCCCCAAAGTTAGACAATGTGTTGGTGGCAATATGTTAGCAGAAATCACTATAACTCAGCAGCATCTCTCTTCCTTTCTGCTTAGGAGATCTTGCGGTCCTCGCTGCAAGGAAATAGGTCAGCACCTCATTTCCCTCTCTTTCCGGGCAGTGACGAGCATGTCAGCTCTCTAGCCATTGCTCTGTTTTCAGCGTGCTTACCTTTGGTATAGGATTCAGCCTTCAGGGATGTGACCCTATTATGACAACAGCATTACTGGGCTAGGTACCTGCAGTTTTCTTTTTGGCCCCTCACCATGTCACAGAGTGAGAGAAGGACTCCGCTTTATGAATAGCAAGGACAGGATGCTGTGGAGTTTTTAGCCTTTTGTGTACTGAATCCATGTTCTGTACAATGGCATGTTTCAGAGTTAACAGTCCCTCAGGAGGAAAACACACCAGAGGAAGCATTTCCTGCTGTGGACAGTTGACAGCTGGTGTTGAAAAAGGGCCTCTCAACTGATGGAGAGTAGGCTATTTTGGGGAGGTTTTGGTAACATTATTTTATTCTTCTTGTCAACAGCATCGATGGTTACCATAACACAAGCACAGAGACAGATCAAAGGGAGAAGATGATGGTAGTTAAGGGCCACAGGTCAATATGTGCATCCCACCATTCAAACACAGGTATCTCTATTCAACTCTTTTCATCCTCAGAGAGGGTCAGCTGTCCCTCACCTGACAATAATGTTTTCTGAACAAGGATGGAGATGATGTGCACAGAGATGCCACAAATCCTCATGTACATAATACAATGCATACACTGTGTCCCTGGAGAGCTGTGATAGCAGGATGCAGTGACAGTGCAGAAGAAAGAGTACAGGGTGAAGTCAAGCTATTTCAGTGGTTCAGTGAGGTCTTAACAGAGCAGGGATTTCACGTGCCATATTTTATGCAATGAGACAAGGACAAGTGGAATATAAGGGTCAAGATTAGCTTGATTCTTGTGAAGTTCTGAAAAAACAGGACCATTTCAGCAGGTAGTGGGGTCTGAGAGGAAGAAACAAAGTAGGGGAGTCAAAGAAACTCATCTGCTGAGCTCTGAGGCCAGCAGAATTACAGCAGCCAGGGGTGTAGTAGCCAGTCAGCTGGGAAATCTGAGAGATGTAAAAAGAAATATTAATTTCTGCTAACTGGCAGAAAAATGTTTTATTGCACTGAGCAAACCAAAAGGGACTACATCTAGTGCAACTACATATTTATAGCCAGTCACTACCTCCACAAAACCCATGGCACAGCTTTGCCTGGCAGCAACATCACCTGTTTCTGGGAGAAGAAATTTGAAATAAAACAAAGGTGATATGAAAAAAAAAAATCAGTTTGGACAATCATACAGTTTTCATGAATGGAACTGGATGAAACAATTTTTTACCAAAGGTTTTAAATCAGAAAAATATCTATTTTAATTGACCAAATATTTTGGTGAATTCCCATCAAATTCATTGAACTACTTAAACCAGAAGGGCTGAGAAGACAACAGTTAATCATCAAAATATTTAACTTCAAGATTCTCAAACAGAAATATTTGGTTTTCTACTTTGAAACTGAGTGTAGCTTCCCAAAATACATTTCTGTATAAATATATCTTTAAGATTAAGGTGAGTGGGCAAGTATTTATCTCTGAAGTCATTTATTTGCATTTTGGGGCAGCTTTACTGGACATGCAAAAGGAAGTTGCAGAGCTCCTGCTCAAACTGCCTGGCATGTCACGCACCACATATTACAGGACAGCTGCACAGTCTTCTTTTGTCTGTCCACCCCCTGGCATCGTGACTGTCATCACTTCTCATAGCTTCAGCTGAGACAATGAACTTGACAACACAGATGAGCTTGTCCTTTGTATTGCTGTTTGGTCCATGACTACTCCAGCATGTTAGACTGCCGTTGCCCACATATATCATCTCCCTGTAGCGCTATTGCTGAGGCAAGGCTGGTTGCCTTTTCTCCTTTTCTTTGTAACACTTCCTTTACTATAAGAGCTATGCAGCCTTGGGGGAAAAAAAATCAGCAAGCTGAATGTTTACTTAATTGATGGTCAAGAGTTGGCTCCCGTGGAAATGCTGGCTGAAGGCAATGCTGTAAAGCATAGTCCCTTCTATGAGAGTGCCAGAAAACCAAGGGGCAGGTGGCAGTTCTTGAACAATAGTCAATTACACTTTTTAGGAAAATATTTGCTCATGTGTCCAGACAATAATGTCTTGTGGAAATGTGTTTGCACAATGTCCTTGACAAAGGCTCATCTATTAACCTGGACACAATCGGGTACAGGTCTGGGACAGTGTTTAACGCATGAGCTTCTCTGTTTGAGCAACAACAAAACATCATGCATCCAACTCTGAACAAAACAATCCCTCCAAATTACCTTCATATGGGAAAAAAAAAGGCCTCTTGAAGACGATTTACTTTTAACCTGTAAAAGCATCACCATGAACTTGTGTGCTTGGATCTGTGACTCAGTTACTACAATTTCAGTGTGCTTCTGGTATAGTCTTGGCCATATCACTCAAGAATGGAGTTCCAAAAGCCCCTGCAGAGTGCCTACCTTGTGCTGTGCCATGCTGCTACAGGCAAGCTTTGTCTGTGTTCAGTGCTGCTGGGGGCCCAGTTGTCTCAACACAACGCTCCTTCCAAGCTCACGTGCTGAGACCCTGGTGAGTAGCTGGCTTTTCTTGGCACCATGCTGATCATGCCCACACGGCTTCCCGCTGCCCATGCCTGGGCAGGGGACGAGTCTGCCTGAGAGCTACTGAGGATTATCTTTGACGATCATCTTTGACCTGGACATGGGTGGAAACTCTGAAGCAGGATTCCCCATCACAGCTCAGCAGCATTTTCCCATGGGGAGCCAGTGCCATTGATGTCAGCCCTCTCCTGGGGACAGTGGGGAGAGCAGAGCCTCATTTTCAGGGCACAAAGGGAGCTTTGTATGGTGTATGATAGTGTACTGCTGTATTGCTAGCACTCATAGTACTAAGCAAATAATAGTTTACCCCAATAGTGCCAAAATTGGAGTGGAGCCTGCTGAGGAGGTGTTGTGGACTGGAGTTAGACAAAGCTCAGCTTAATTATCTATACTTCTCTCTGGTTTTGGGGTCACACAAAATGAATGGTCTGTAATGGGAGTTCCAGCCAGAAGCACTTGGGAATGGTTAGTTTAGTCCTTTGGGCTGTAAATAATAATTCACAAGCTGCTCCTCTTCCCTCCCATGAAGTCCTTAATGTGTACCAGTATTTTCTGAATGTTTTGGCTGAAAACATTCCAGCCTCCGCTTTGCACACCACATGTTCACCTCATCTTAATGGTGATTCAGTATCCACGAGGTGTGTGAGTCACCTCAGGGATGTGGTATTGTTTCTGGTTCCCTAACTGATGGGTGGACAGTTATACAGGGGAGAACATAATATTTGCTATAGACCATAAAGAAATAAAGGAACCAAAGAGCAACAAATACAGTAGCAGTTGAAAGTTTGGCAGAAATACCCATTTGTGCTGAAACTGATGAAAGTGACAGAATTCTTGTAGTTCTGCCTGAATATTAATGAAAAATTAAGAACCTGTTCCCCTGGTGTCATGTTCATTACAGGAGTAGTTGGATGCATATGGCTTCTGCTAATGAAGGAGGTCAGGCAAGATAAGCAACTGGTCCCTGCTGACCTCAAAACTGAATCTAGGAGTCACAGCAAACTAACCTTGCCTTGTTTGTTCATAAAAAATATTCCAGAGCCAATTGTTTATGTTTTGTCCCTCTTGATGAAAGATTAAAAAAAAAATAAGTCTAAAATTCCTGCTGCAGCATTCCTTACAGTGAAATCATGCTCGTAACAATTTTATTGTGATCATTATCTTACACCTCTTCCCCTCCCCGAGCTTATTTTTTTCCTGCATCATTTCAATGCCTATTTTTCTATAGGTTTTAAAAGCTCAAGCTTTTAGAACATCTTTTGCATGCTAGAAGAAGATTTACTCTTCCAGGAAGTTAAGCTCAGGTTTACATCGTGGGGACCACAGAAAGAGACATTTGAGGAGCAGCAGTTATGATGGATTGTGCCAAAAGCCTTACTCAGTTATTACAATGCTTCCTATTTCCTTTCTTTTCAGTTCTTAATGAGCTGTAAAGCAATGCCTCAACTGGAGGCACCTTTTGCTCTCTCGCGATGTCCTAGTTTTGACCACTAATGCATATAACTGAAGAAGGATCTAATAAGTAGGCAAGTATCAAACACCACAAGAGGTTAAAATTGCACTTAGAGTATTTCTTGGGATAGTGGGAGAGTGATCAAAACTGCTGAAGTTTCTCAAGACAGTTCAGCACAGGTCAATAGGATTTCATGTGCCTAATCCATGGCATCACAAAGGAAATCCTCCCAGAAGTCATTGTTCCGACCCCCAGTATGCTGCTGGCATGTGCCTTGATGAGAAAAAAATCATCTGTTCAGAAAAGGAAAAAATCATGCCTTGAACAGCCATACTCAATGGCTTCTGAAGGAGTAACTAAAATATATGCTCTCTTAATTACCACTCTCCAGAAGACATATTTAAGAGCATGATTACAGAAATATGGGCATACACAAAGGCAAAAAATATTCATTCCCCTGGGCCAAAAGCTACTTTCAGTTACACCCAAGAAACCACATTAAAGCCTCCCATCTGCGAGGTGCCAAGCCATCCTCAAAGCACCAAATCCCATTCGCTGCCGTTGACATCAGCGAGCGCAGCAGGCACCCATGGCTCCCTGTGGCAGCTCAGCGCTTGCCAGATGAAGCGCTGATGCCCTGGTACGGCAATGCACATGCACATGTGCTGACTTCTGCACTCACAGCTGGCTCCGCCAGTGTCAGCGAGAGCTGGACTCATGCTTCTGGGCTGCGGGGAAACAGTGCTTGCAGCAGAGCTAGACTCAATCCAGTGCCTATTTTGGCACTAGAGGCTAGCTTCTGTCCTCTTCGGGATGATTAATTTTGGTAATTAGCTTTACTTTTTCTGTAATTTCTGGGCAATGATGCTGTTAATGAATGCAAGCAAAGGAGAAGCAGGGCTAGAGTAAGAGCAGGCTGGCACAGTTGCAAACAGCTGAGTATCTCTGTGTGTCCTGACCCAAAACCACACGGCTGCTTCAGACCCTGGCGCCTCTTGAGCAGAGGCTGACAAACATGCACGGTTCTGCCAAACCCCAGGATGGGCCTGAAATGTGCTCCCAGCAGGGTCTCCGGCAAAGAGAGGATTGCTCTAACCCACCGCTCCATCTAGTGTCAGGACATTTTAAAACACTCAGTTCCCCCACGCCCGTGTGTGTTGTCCCAAGGCATCCTAAAGACATACTCTTCACACAGTGCATTTCTAAAACCAGGGTCTGCTTTGTAAAGTCTTTTTTGTTGTTGCTGTTTGTTGTGGTTTTTTTTTTTTTTTTTTTGTCCCAGGGTCTCCTGAGTTTACAAAAGGCAGCAAACTGAAGCCCTCCAAAAGGGCTATGGGTGAACCCAGCCCAGAGCAGTCCTCTCCTCTGAGACCGCGTTGCCATTTTACTGTTGCATTAGCGGTGGTGCCGTAATGGTACATGGCAGTTTGTAGACTACCGAGCAGACCCGCTTCCTACCCAAAGACATGAGTAGCAAAAGCGCATTGCTAAGCACAAAAAAAACGGAGTGGGCAATGAAATAAGTGGGACATACAGATCATACTTCACACTGTTAAAACAGGGTAATGCTCAGGGACAGTAACGTGCTCAACAGATGCCTCCAAGCTTACATACTCAGAAGAACATCTGCATTGCAGGGACCTCACCTTCTCCAGGTCTATCATGTGGGAAGTACTTGGGTAAGTTCAGTGGTAAGTACAGTCTTCAGACTGCCTTTCAGCCTTGTGTTTTCAATCATGCTTTAGTGGCAGTAATACGCAGAGGGCAAAAGCATCTTTCTGGCTGCTAGCAGTAGGAATGACTGCATACTAACCTCTGGCCCAAAAAATTGGAAGCACACGTGAATAAAATTACTATCTTTCAGGACGCACCAGCATTTGCAGAATAAAAGATCTTAGTGCAAGAAGTGTCGCTGATGAACTTGCTAATGAACAATATTTGCTTGGGCAGTTGTGGGGCTCAGTAGTCCTTGAAGGCTGCTGAGCTGCCCTGGAAGGTGAGCCACTTTGACAAGACGCTGCCTTCATTTTTACGTGTACTGAGACAGCACTTTCAGCCTTCAAATTCTGCTGTCTTTAGAAACCCTTCACCTGCACACTCGAAATTCATTTCATTTATAGAGCTATGATCCTATCATTTTCTTTAATGAAAAGAAAAATCCAAGCTATTCAGGTGATAGCTCTATTAGAGACATTAATGAATACAAAAAGTCCATTATTGGGGAATGGAGATTGTTTTTCAGGCTAAAAACTATTGCTTCGCTGACAGTAAAAAGCTTTGTACAATATGTCATAAGAAGTGCAAACAAAAATAATCTCACCAAAAGTTATTTTCATTAGTTTTATTCTTTTAATCATGAAAATATTTAGATAATTATCATTATGTAGAAACATCTGCATTCAAATAAAAAACTTAAAATGTGGCCTCAATTACCAGACAGACTCTATTCATAGGTTTATGGGCTGTGTTGCTCAAATGAAAAGATAATTACCTTCTCAGTAAAAATCCTGATGATATCAATTTCACTACAGCAGATAATGTCAGCATACGAGAAGATGAATTCTAATATTGTATGTTTGTTTTTCTCATTGCCTTAGAAATAAACAACAAGATGTATGTGAGGGGGTACTTTCATCCTACCAAAAGACATCCCTTCCTGCTATGTACTCTCAGCAGGTGGCAAATTGTTTTCACTCTGTTTTTGTTGCCTATAACCTAGGGGCCCAATAGGGTCTGCCCTGGGGAGGCGGTGGCTGCAAGTTCCAGAGAAGCCATCCCTCCATTATGGGGGGCGAGATGTGGGGAACACAGTAGAGGGCCCTGGGGTAAAAACATTTTCACAGATGTAAAAACATTCAGGGTGCCGAGTGGATCACTTTTGGTGAATCCTAGTGCCATCTTTTGGGAGAAATGGGAATATGCCTTGACCGGCGAATATGTCCTAACATGTTTAATGAGAACAGCTCCAGTTATTCTGCTGCCAGCCCCTGGCTCCCAGAGAAGCTGGACATCACTGGGACTGATGTGTGTGCCGGGCAGGGCTGGAGGTGCAGGGTCTCCTGGGTCCTTTGGTATTAGAGCAGCTTGAGGGGGACAAACCAGGGCTGAATTTCATGAGCAGGACCACATCCCAGGCCAAATACGACAGTGTGGCATTCAATAATAGCTTCTGGGACTCCAGCCAGCACTGCAGCAGGGAGCACTGGTCTGGGGTCACTTGTCCCTGGGGTGAGTGCACTGTCACCCACACCACAGGGACCTGCTGAGGTGATACGTTACCTTCCTAGCCCACGCTGCCTTCATCTCTCCCTCTCACACCTCCATCGCTCTTTCAGCTGCCCTGGGGGGAACAGGTTCAACACTGCAGCCTACTCTATGCTGGGGTGAGGGGCATAGCCCAGACCTTCAAACAGAAACTTCAGGGAACATCTGAAATACAGAGGGCATCCAGAAATGTCCTGTGCCTTCATCTCTCCCCAGCCACCCAGCTGTAGCCCAGGAGGAAAGGGATGAGGGGAGAGGGTGAAGCAACTGAATATGACATGTGACACAAAACATCCCCCTCAAAAAGCCAGTTATAAACTACTTGGTGAAACCCTGAAGATCACTCTATGCTACAGATCACTGGTGTGGAAATGACGAGATCATGTGGAGGCTTTACCAGGGAGCATTAGGACTACGGAAACTACACACGTGTGTGCACATGCACACATGCACGCTTTTGCTGGCACCTGAGGGAAGCCCTGACCCTTCCATGGGTGCAGGAAGAGGGGGGACAGGGGCAGGTGGGGGGCACACAGAGCTGCTCAGCAGATCACTGTCTGCAAAAGCCCCAGCTCCACAGGTTCATGCCCCAAGATGAGCCCCACCACAGGAGGAGCGCAGTGGCCATGCAGGATGAGAAAGCAGGAATTTTTAGCTTGTTGTCCTTCTGCCCCAGCACCCCTTGTCATAGGTTATGCTGGCAGCCTACAAAGTCTTTGTCCACAGCCCAGAGATGCTGAGGACCGGGGCTGTCAGCATGGCTGCGGCCGTGGGTTTGGTCCCAGCCTGGCAGCCTGCCTTGTCCACTGCTCTGCAGGGGCACAATCAGAGGAGCTCTGCCTCAGTGGTCCACCCTGGGCACACTGCTGCCAGTAATATGTGGGTTTCAAATTCACTTAGCAGTTCCTGTATTTTTAAAAACATATTTTGTGTTTTTCTTGCTGGAGAGAAAAATGCCCGGTGCCTTGCACACCCACAGCTCTGTGAGCAACTTTGCCTGCAAGGACTGATCAGTCGGGGGGTCCAGCTGCCACTGGACCCATGGTTTCTGATCTCAGAGCCTGAGCTAAGTGACAGGAGGAGTTGCAGGAGCTGACTCAGTTACTGTGTAACATGAGGGAGGGTCAGAGTGGAGTCATGAAGTACTTGCAGGCTAAGCCCAGCATGCACTCCTATACTTACTTCAACAGTCAAGCAAACTGTACCACTCATAGGAAATGTTCAGGTCACCTCTTGCTGTAGGAAGTGCAGGGGACTAAGCCTGAGAGTCTCCAAGAAGCCTAATTATAAGGCTAATTGCATAAACCATGCAAGACCCAACAGGTGTATGGGATCACTGCTCCTTCCCTGGAGGCCTGTCAATTCTCCATATGGTTCACTGTGAACCACAACCCTGCCCAGATCTCTTGGAGGTCAGGCAATGCCACAAGCACCCAGACCTTCCTTAGTGTCTCCTATTACATTATTGTTCAGAAAACTCATTAGCACCTTCACAGGCTGTGAGAGTGCTTCCCCCTACAGATGCTTGGTAGCCTTGAAATAGGTGACTTCCCAGACACTTAGAATCATAAAATCATAGAAAGTCCTGAGTTGGAAGGGACCCACAAGGATCATCAAGTCCAGCTCCTGTCCCTGCACAGGACAACCCCAAATTTACACCATATCTCTGAGGGCGTTGACCAAGTGCTTCTTGGATATCACTGGACTTGGCACCATGGCTACCTCCCTGGGGAGCCTGTTCCAGTGCTCCACCACCCTCTGGGGGAAGAACCTTTTCCTAATACCCAACCTAAACCTCCCCTGGCACATCTCCCTGCCATTCACTTGGGTCCTGTCACTGGTCTCCAGAGAGAAGAGATCAGCACCTGCCCCTCTTCCTCCCCTTGTGAGGAAGCTGTAGACCGTAATGAGGTCTCCCCTCAGTCTCCTCTTCTCTAGGCTGAACAAACCAAGTGACTTTAGCTGCTCCTTGTATGGCTGGCTGCTACTACCCTGAAGGTCATAAGAGGCCCCAGCAGCCCTACAGAACGGGTTAGAAAACGGATGGGCATTTTTTTGTTGAGGTCCAAGAGCGGTCAGACCTGTATCTGTGTGGGAGTGCTTGCTTGGGGCAAGAAGGTCTCATTTGCACATCAACATGCAGGTGTCAGACCAAGACTGTAGAGTTCATAGCTGAGGGTATTCAAACAGAATCCCAAATCTACATTGTTGTCCGGCTCTTCTTCTTTTCGGAACCATCCCAAGACCCGTCATGGGGACATAAAGCTATCAATCACAGTTTTGAAAAGTGCTTTGGTGAACTATTTTTTTTAACAGTATGGTAGCATTTTACCCTCTGATGGTTGCCTTTGCTGGAGGATGGGTCACCCCAGCTTCAAGTGCACTCAGCTTCAAGTCCTTTTGAATGAATGTGACTTTGTTAAACGACAAAGCACCAGGGAAGGATTTCTGGAATGTCTGAGGGATTGAGGGACATAAATTCCATCACAAGCCCATCAGATTTGAGAGCCTAAGCTAGTTTGGGTCTTTTGGAAACCTTATAGTCAGTCAACTAACTACATTTTGCCAGGTATTCTGCTCTACCTCTTCCATTTTCTTTAGTTTTACATTGTTTTGTGCCAAAACTGAAGAAAAAAAGGGCGTGTTAGACCCCAGTGACTCTCTATAGTGTAATTATAATTACAGTAAAGCCCACCAGACATTTTTGAGAAATAGATGACTGAGTCACAAACCAAATGTCTCAGCTTTTAGCCAAAGTAGGGGAATGAAAATGCAACAGTAACTAGAGCACCTACCTTATCTCAGCTCAAGAGGTATTCCAGTTTGTAGGGGAATAGACAGGGATCGGCGACCGGAAGATCATGGGATGTGACGGAAAGATAGACTCCTCCCCATAGGAGTGGCAGGAACAGGAAGCTCAAGAGCTATATAAGCGTGTGATGCAGCTAAATAAACGGACATTTTGTATCCATCATATTGATGTCTGTGCATCACTGTCCCCAGGGTGGGTAGAGCCCTGTGTCCCGGAGATATGCGGCCCAAGATAAGTTCTCCCATAGAAGCGTACAGCAACACCAGTTGTTACAGTGGAACGTCAAAAATGTTAAAGTAGTGACTGATTTCCCACCTCTTAGACTGCTATGCTAAAACCTTCCACTGTGATCTGCATCGAGTAGGAAACGGAGAGCATATTGGATTTGGCACATAGTGGGAGACACTAACTGTATCCATGAAACTCTACTGTTTTTTGGTATGCAATTAAAATAACAAGAGTGAGCAAAGCCGCTTAGAGAGTGCTAAGCCAGCATTTTATACAGCTTATGACAAAACAACAGAGATGTATTGTCTGATGCTTTTATACAGTCTGGAATGATTTATTATATACTATACATTTATCATTGCAATATATTTAATTGTTGAGGTAAGTGGTTAAAGAAATGACAAATGCTGGTTAGCTCATTTTGCATAACACTCATCAGTGACTGGAACTGGATATTACATTCCCAGTGCAGATTACCAGCATTGGCAAGGCTATTTTACAGCTGTTCAGTGTGCAGTCTATGTTGTAATGAAGTCGTGACATGAAATGTTTGTGGAAATTATAATGAAATGTTAGCTGAAAATATACTAAAGTGTTAAGTGTAGAAAGAGAAATGAAGCATAACATTTACAAACTCCACCATCTCCTCAGCTCGGGCGGCTTCATCTCTTACATTAGCCCAGATGTAGTAACCTGCCTCCTACCAAATCGCACATCACAGTTCCTTTCCAGCATCTCCTTTGGACTCAGTACTTTGAATTAAACCTGACCTTATCTTATCTTTAAGCCTGTTTTGGTTCTCTTGAACCTCTAAATTCACTAGGGTCTATGGTCTCCTTTTCTTCCACTTTACCATGTTTCTGTTAACTTCTTGATATCCAGTTGCTGTTTCATTCCCCACATCCTTCAGATCAATCTTTCACTTTCTATGCTGACACAGGAAAGCAACCTGTTTGGGTTTCGCCAGTTATCGAAGCCTCCCTGGCATCCCTTGACCATGCAATTCCTCTTTCCCTAATGGGAAGGAGCAGTAAAGCTAAGTCAACCTCCTTGATTGCTGCCTTCACATTGTCAGCCTACACTTGATCCTCTGGTTGGCTCTCTGCTTACTGATGACTCAGATCTGATCTCATGTCAACATCATCAAATCAGGTCCTACGCTTAGCACTGAGTAATCCTTGCAATAATGTCTTGAAGGCCCACTTATATCCCCTTCCATAAATTGCTAATAAAGTGGGCAGTGTCATGAGACTTTACTAACCCCTCTGACAGCACTTCCTAACTCTTTTTCTTCTTCTTTCCCTCTTGATTTCAGCCTCCTTGTCCTGTTTTTCCTTCCCCTTTCCAAGCGCAACTAAAAATAGCTCGGCTTGCCATTTCCATGTATCCTTGATTGTATGCCCCTTTCCTGACATCTCCTTCACTTTATTCTTCTAGGAACAGCCAAGGTAACACCCTTAATTTTCACACCTGTTTAGGGAATCAAGCCCTACTGTGCTCCAAAGGCTGTGTGCCACTTGCTTTAGACCTAATTTTCTGCCTTTTTTTTGGAAGCTTATAGCGGGAGGTTTACAATCTGCTTACAGAGACACTTCTAACCTTTCCATGGTCATTCAGGGAAACAGCAGACTCTTCAGTCCCTTAGGGAGGCAGGCTGTGAGCTGTCTATCTGTGTCAGGATACAAGCCCATTGCAGTGTCCAAGCACCTTCTACGTATTTCCTGGATTTACCATCAGAACATGTTAGAAGAAAAAACCATCCCACCCTCCTCCTTGAAGAAAGAGCTGAAATGGAGACCAGCTAGTCTTAGTAAAAAATACAGCCTCTTCCAGCATTTATTAGTCTTGTGTATTTAAAGATATGAGCACTTCAAAGCAACATCTGTTAGTCATGATCTGTATTTACCATATCCAGGACAATAGGATCCGACTCATGGCTGGATCATCTGAATGCCATTCTCACCCCAGGAAACTGAAACATATTGATGTACCAGACTAGTGTTTCTGGGAACTAGACAGCATGGGGTGATTTTTCAACCACAAAACAAATTAATATTTTGACCTTTCCCCATTTTCTTTTTTCTCTTCTATTTTGCCTACAGTAATGCAGGTGAACATACCCCTCCCCAACCCACAAGGGAAAACTGAAAATTTTTATTTTTAAAATTGACCATTTCTGTGGTCAGTGCTGCTGCAGGTGTACTGGAGAGCTTCACAAGCCCACCAGCTCTTCTCCAGGAGGGTGCAGGAAGGTGGACTTTGAAGCCCTATATAATTCCTGGCAGTCCTGCGTTCATGTCTCAGGTGGCCAAGGGGTCTACATGGCTGGTTTGCTGATTCAAACTGGTAGTTAGTTTTGCAAAAATATATGAAATAATTGAGCAAAAGTCGTGTCTAAAACTTGTCTTTCATACCCTCTTAGAATTGCTTTGAAGCCTAAAAAGACCATGGCAATCATTTAGCCCAAGTGCCTGTGCCTATTTGAAGGTTGATGTATCCATTTTCTGCACAGCAGCTTTCCAGTTTCCAATGGAGAAGAAAGACACCTTCATCATGAAGAAAACTGGAAATGTATAGGAACTTTTTGTGGCAGTGTTACTCGTGATTGACTAGTACTAAGCAACAACACACTCTTGGGTGTTCTGTGGATGAGCATTTTCTGCCTGAAGCAGGTTTCAGCCTGGCTGGGACAGAGACAGAACAGGACCAAAATCAACACTGGGCAGCTGGGTGAGATGAGCTGGTGGAATTAGTGCAGCAAGTTTACAACAACAGCGTGGAAAAACCTTCCTAGTGGTCTGTTGGTGGAAAGATCTGAGGAAGGGAGGTTTTTTAGTTCACGAGAAAGAAACTGCTCCAAACAAAGAAGAACATGGAAGTCCATTCAGAGCTGAAGAGATGAAGGGTGTTTTAGCTGCTCAATGAAGACCTTTTAGCCAGGTGAGGCTACAAGCATATTAACTGCTTGACTTGCGAGAGAGGCATAGACTGCAGTAGGAAGAAGATTGCAGTCAGAGAGGTCATAAATGGAAATGGTTTAGACAGCAAGAGACATCAGGCCTGCTCATGGGCAGAGACAGAAAGAAAGGGAAAAAAAAATGGGTCCATTAACAATTATCAGAGAAGAAGAGATATAGGTTTGTGAAGTGGAATACGTCTAAGCTTGGCTAGCATCCAGTCAAAGGGAACATGATAACAAACTACAAATATTTGGAAAGCTGTAAACACTGAGGCAGGCTAGGAACTCTGGAGTGTGATGCATGGGGAGCATAATCAGAAGTAATTGCAAAATACAAAAAGAGCAGGAAAACAAAAAAAAAAACCCCACACCCTCTTTGATAATGAGATGTATTAGCCTTTGTGTTAAGGGAATGCCTGGAAATACCCTGGAGTTGAGACCTTTTCATATGAGAAGAGGATTAAGGAAACATTAGGAAGTATACAACAGAAAATTGTTCTGTAATAGTGAGGGGAAAGATGGGGTTTCCCAAGTAGACTTTCTCACTACTTCTTCTACGATTGTGCATAGAAAATTATTGTGCCCCTTATTCTTTTATCAAATATATATAGCCCAAGATTCTCCTATCCAACCCAAGAAATTTTCTGAGCCTGGTTTTGAGAAGTCCTCACCCCAGTGGTTTAAAAGTACATTTCAGGGAAATTCCTAGCCTAAGCACCCTGGCTGTTTTATTTAGTTTCCTTGAAAATATGTGCTTTTTAAAACAATGATGGGTCATTACATTTTGAAACAAATTTCCACATTCCAGTTGTTCTAATATCCTCATTAACCAGCTCACCAAGTGGTCCCCCTTCCTTGAGCAAGGTTCTCACTGGGTCATGCATCTGCTGTAGTCTCAGCTGCCAGTGCTTCGAAGGAGAGGTCACACCGCCCAAGGGGCAGCAGTGGAGCCAAGCCACTTTGGAGGTTGCAGCTGAAGCCTGGAAACAAACAGAAAGACAGGGCAGCCTTCTGGGCAGCCTCACATGCTTCCTGAAAATGGCATGGCTTACCCAGACTTCATGTTTTCTCTTGCTGAAATCCCTGTGTGATCCGCTCATGTGGCCTGCACAGAGGTCAAGACATAACCAAATTGTCAGAGGCATGAGGGATTGTATAGTTGAGAACTTCATGCCTCAGCCAGGTGTGGGTATATGCAGTGCTCATTAGGGAGGGAGGGGCATGGTGCTAATCAGCCAAGGGAGAGCCTTCATGGACTCCTTAGACATTGCTTCTCTCGGTGTAATGCCAAGTGCTGGAGGGTGGCCTCCTCTGAACCCTAAGGGCTGTGAGCTCTTAGCTGAGCTCCAAAGAGGAAGGGCTCTCCAAGCAGCCCAGCACAGTGAGGGATAAAACAGAAGAAATATCTTTACCAAGAAAGCACAAGGGAGCTCTGTTTTTTCCACAGAGGAAACACAACAGGTGTTGCTGCCACATAACTGGGTTACTTGTCACTCATGAAAGGGCTTGTCTTGCTGGTCCCAGCCAAGCCCAAGGACTAGCCACAGTCTGCTGTGAGCCTCTATGGTAGCACTTAATCTCCTTAAGGCAGGCAGGATCTACTGTGAAGATATCCAAAGGCTCCCTCCACTGACCAGATAGGGAACTAAGCACTTGTGTTGCATCAGGTTTACTTCAGGAGGCAGTTAAAATTCAGGCATGGGTTAACTTTGGACGGATGATGTGCCATTCTGACTTACCAGCGATTTAGGTAAGAAAGACTATTCTCAAGGAGAAAAAACTTGAGAAGATGGAACAGAAGAAGACCATGGAATAATTAAGCCTATAATATAAGGTAGTGTGTGTTCTTTACCTTTCTTTAATGCGTCTGTAATTAAAAATTTATTTTAAAATTAGATCTTAGCTGGTGTAAGAAACAGTTTGAGCAAGAAGAGTTTGCAGAAGAAAGTCTAAATCACTGATGACCCCCGTGTTTCTGTGGGTGATTTAAAAAGTATGTGGTGTTTGAGGTACCCAACGTGGACTTTTCTGAATGTGGAACATGTTGGGAAGGAAGGAGCTCCTTACAGCTGATGCTGTGCTGTCCTAACCTCTGTTGATCTTCCCTTAAGACTCACAGTACAAGTGTTGTAAAATATATCCTTCAAAGGAATTTTTTATATACTCACTAAAACCAATTTAATGTCAGGGGAAATGTCTCTATTGAGAATGGTGAAATCTGAGCTTCCTAGTTTTACTTTTAAAACTTTTCTCACCATCACTTTCCACGTTACAGTGTAGCTTCTCAGATAGATGTGTATTTCTTGGTGAAAGAGAAGCACACATGTATATCTCTAAATTTCAGGAAAAATAAAGCTCCTACTTACAGCGCAGTCCTCAGAGTGCTGTAATAAGGTATGCGACTTGACTGATAACTGACTTTAAAAGAAGCTCTAATTTAAACAAAGAGCCAAAGTTATCAACATGTCCAACTTGTACAAAGGTGGACTAATCAGGTCCATGTTGTCCATGCATCCAGACAAACAGACAGCAGGTTCAACTGAGGTCTTGGGGTCTGGCTGAGCCTCATGTGAATGTCTGTCATGGGAAGGACGCAGAGTTGCTCAGCTTCAGTGAGCATTTTGGCTGTACTGGGCCCATCTCTTGCCATGGTCTGAACTGGGAACTAGCCCCTAAAACTCTAGCCTCACTCTGGTCTTCCTGGCTCCCAGTAGCAGGGCCAGATTGGGTAGCAGGCAATGAGTAGCAAAGACACTACCATGGCTCCCCTGCCTGTTTTGCCTCTGCCAGTGCCCTGGGACACTGAAGCTGGTCCTTGCCCTCCAGAAGGAAGACCCCCTGGGGTGGCTGCTGCCCCTGGGGTAGGGAGGTCCTAGAATTAGCAGAGCCCTCTGTCCCAGCACAGCAGCAGTAGGGTCACTCCATCCTTCACTCTCCTCTTCATCTTCAGGGTTGTAAAATCCAGTTTTTTCCAAGGCTCCTGGAAAGCTGTGAGCTGGTCCTGGGGAAAGCTGTAGCTCTAAGATGGGTGTCCCGGACTGGTTCACCAGTGAGCTTACCCATGAAGTACTGTAGGATTTTGCTCTTCAGCATGAGGGGTCTCCATCATGACATCTGCTGTGACTCCATCCCTGTCCTGGGATTTGGGCCCTTTCTTTTAATGTCAGGATGTTGTTCCCATTGCACATGATAGCAGCCAGGCAACACAATCTGGAAATCCTGCAGGCAGCTCTGTGAGCACTGGGGATGATTTGGAGGCCTCCAGGCATGTCCTTGCCAATGTAAACAAAGACGGTTGTTTCATCTGGATTTTTAAGTGTTTAATTAAAAGGTGGTTCAACACTACACTTACCGTTTTTTGAGCTGAAAGTACACAAGAAGTAGATAGCAAGCATTTGTAGATGTATTTCCACTGAAAGGCAAACTATTATTCTTATAGTCAGCATGTAGGTGTGCCTGCCGTATCTTTCTAAAATAGTGAGTGACTAACCTTTTCCAAGAGTTCAGTTTTTCTAACCTTTCCGTGAGTTTTTATTTTTTAAGAGATACAGACTTACAGTGCTTATTTCCCAAACGATCACAAGGCTTATGATGCCACTACTCCAGTCTCGAACATTAGTAATATAACCCTGTGCTTGTAAACTCCCACCAAGACACCCATAACATGAGGGTCTGGCAAGTAGGCTCCCATTGCACAGCACCGATTAATGATCCACAAAACAGATATGTGGAACATTTGCTATAAAACCTGAAACCACACCCATTTTGTCTGGAAAAAAGACAAAAGAACAGCGAACAAGAGGGATACAGTTGGAGGTCTGAGCTGTCTGGGGTCTCTGCAGTAAACACTGCCTGCTGCGGAGAGCCACTCATACATGTCAGTGCTGATTTTCCAGACCAGTTCTTCAGCTGGTGTTGCAAAAAAAATGGAGTCATGCCATTAGGCACCAGATGTAGTTTTGGGGCCCAGGGTACAGTGTGAGAAGCCTCTAAATCTAGAACAGAAAGAAAACATCCTGCCCTTTGTAAACAGCCAGGATGGACTGCAATGACAAATTAACAAGCTACCATACACTCCATTCTAAAGTGAGGAATAATGGAAGTTATTCATTATTCACTTTATTTACTGATAATGATACAGTATGTATTAATAGCAAGGGGGCATGGTAATTCATCATATGATTCAATATGAAAACACATCTCAGGCTGAGATCAAGCCGCATAATCTGACAGCAGCAAAAGATAATTTCCGGGTGTCAGTATTCTTCCTTAGAGGCCTCCTTTAGACTTCATTTTCAATCTTGGCCATGAAGTTGTCAAAAAATTGGGCACGGTTGCAATCTCTGGGCAAAAGAAGATCAGGACAAGAATGGCAAGGCACTGTTACAGAAGGGCTGCAAGTATTTTAGCAGAACTGTCTGGAAAAGAAGATATAAAGCACATGTCTACTTTGAATTTAGCCTAAGCAGTGCTTTTTGGTTCTACATTTTTATGATTGCTAGATTTCATAAAACAAATTTTTAAAACAAAATGCCTAGCATATTTTAACATGGTGAGTAGGAGGTCTGATAGGCGTGCCAGGCACTAAAAATGCAAATGCAAATGCAAACTACAGTGTCAATCTGAATTGCCATGCTAGGCCAAGCTTATTTTATTACATACATTCTGCATTCTAAGTACTAATATGTTCATAATGTAAACATTAAGCATACAGAGTTAAAATTCAAGGCCACAATATTTTTGATTGTCCCTTTTTTTTGTGTCTTTGGTTGGCCGAGATCAACTCGTAGTGTATAAATGCATAAGTTATATAATAATTATATAAAAAGGAAAAAATAACATTGACTTGTATACTTCATTCTGACAAACGCACAGCGTTCGCGACTCAATAAAGAAAAACTGGCGCCCACCTAACAAAAATACTTAGATGATTTCTGATTTTGGCAGTCAGGGGTTGTCTCTTGCTTTAACCAATAGAAAACAAACTCCCTTAATAATGATGAGGTTCTAACGGGTAACTTTTAAATATCAAACACAATTCCAGTTTTACTTTTTTTTTTAAAAGAGATGCATATTCTGATTTCTCAATTCTTCTGCTTTTCCCTTTTTCCACTTTTTTGTATTACTACAAAATTAAGTCTGTTCCTCCTGTAATCCTGGGAATGGTATGATACTGAGCAATATGTTCCACAAGTCCAAACAAGTGTTTCTTCATAGTCCCAACGCTACTGAGTTTTCAGTCTTTTCAGTCTCTACTGGTAAAGAAGTTTCTTTTATCCCATTCTCACCACCTTTGTGCTCTTCTTTCTCCTTTCTGCTTCCTCTGTCAGGTGCAGGCCTCTGATCTACAATCATTCACTTGCCCTTTAACACATTCTCATTTCCAATGTTTGGCTCAGGGTTCCTGTAATACTGTCAAGGAATCTTAAAGTTTGGGTTATCTTCACAGTTTGAGTAGCTGATAACGCTCTGTTGAATGGAACGCATTTGATCTTAACGAAAACAATGCTGTTATATTCCAAATCAGCTTCCACACTAAATCAGTCTCTTTTGGTGATATGTTTTGATTTTTTAAATACAGGTAGGTTTTTTTCCTCCCCCCCCTTCCCCCCTCTTTTGTAATGATTCATATATGGTATGTTAGGTCACTATAGACTTATCCTTATATTGCTGTAGTATAGTCCCAGTTTTGCACTAGCAAGATATCAAACTTTACACATAAGCTTATCAACTTTTTAAGACCACTAGCTTTCGTAGGTTTTCCTTATCATTTCATGCCTTCACCTACAACAGTCTATTGTTGTTTGGTCCACAGAGTCGATGCCCATATACATTACATTTTAGTATCTTAATACTTCTTGAATACCTCTTTTAAACCCCTACTACAAAGAGTCTTTTTGACATCTATTTTTTAATGTGTTTTTTTTTTTTTCCCAGCCAAACCTTCACTTGTCTCTTTAGGCACTTTAATTCATGTACTCCAATAGAGTTCATTGCAATTCGTCAGGGACTGTATCCCAGCAAGAAGTGTCTTTGTTTGCTTTTTCTGGCATTTCTTTTTTTCCCCACTTAGTAGTAGGTGCCAAGATGAGAAGGCATATGAGCAGCTGGCAGCCTGGTATTGGGGTAGATACCTCCAGTTGGTGAATTCCAGTATGGATTAGGGGCAGCGAAAAAGCTGGACGATGTTACGGGCAAAGCAGGAGGGTGGGGAGCTACAAAGTTCATCTTCTGAGGATGCGCATGATAGGAGCTCATGTAGGGGAGGTCTGACGGGTATTTGTACATGGACGACTCTGGGGGGTGAGGCTGGAGAGCCTGAGCGATTCCGTGGAAATCAAATTTGTAGGCGTAGCGCTTACCATGAACCTTAGTCATAATATTTTTATCATAGTAGTAGCGAAGTGCACGGCTGAGTTTGTCATAGTTCATGTTAGGTTTGCTTTTCCGCTCCCCCCAGCGTCGAGCCACTTCATCGGGGTCGGTCATCTTGAACTCCCCGTTGGTGCCCTCCCAGGTGATGCAGCTGGAGTTGGAGCTGTCCGAGAGGAGCTCCAGCAGGAACTGCCATAGCTGTATCTGCCCACTCCCTGCAGGGGGAAACAAAATACAAATGTCAGGACTAGTGACTAATAATGTTAAGACATCAATTCTTCCAGGCTCTCACATAGGACCCTATTAGGAAATGTTGCAATGTCGGTTCCTTCTTACTCTTAACTAGTCCTATTTCTCCCAGCCCAGTTTCATGAAATCCTAAAGAGCAGAGATAATGGTAATGTGTCATGTTTTCCCTCATCTGAGTGGCAGAATGCCATTACATGGAGATTTCATAGTTACCTAATGTCATTCAGTGTAGACAATTGATGGGGAAATAATACAGCGCTCATTTAGGAAACTAATCTCTAAAGTTCAGGACAAACAGCTTTCACTTGCGTAACATTTCGCTTGTTCTCACAGCATTATGTTGCAACTAAATGTTCTCTGCTATGGAATAAGCCTACACAAAATGGAGAAGTTTAGAGAAAGCTGGACTCATGCCAAACCATATCATCCATTTGCAGCATTTGGGGAAATGCAGAACGGAAACTTATTAGCTTGCTGTTGCACTGCAGACAACCATAGGGCAAAACATTTGCAAGAACAGTGAAAAGGTCCATAAAATACATTCTTGTCATCGGTCTGTGTCAAAGAAGTTCAAATGACTATTGAAGTCAAGACTTAAAACGTTGGTTTTTTCTCCCTCCTCTGCCAATTTCATCTTAAAAAGAACATCATTGGTCTGCTGTCAGCTTTTCAGAAGTGTGTTGCCCAGTGTTACAGGAACAAAATTTGACCATTTTAGGCAATTGAAAGTAGATTTCAAAGGGCCTTGCCACTGATACTCATGTTAAAATCTTAGCATTTCTTAATAAAGCAGCACTGAAACGATGCAAAATACAGATGAAGCAGCTTGCAAGGCAATCTGTTTCACAAGCACAATGTCAGCAGAATTTGCCAACCAGCTTGTATGTGCTAATTTCTCAGTACATCTCTGACCAGGAATCGGTTGGGTTTCTTTTTTTTTTCCAAACCAGATATGTGGGTATAATAAACAAGCTTTTCTTTAGAAAGCTTATAGTAGCGAATTATAATATCAAGCTAGAGTAGCATCTGAAATCCATTAGCAGTTTATACTTCAGCACAACTGAAACCCATATTCGTTTAAATTATGTTTATCCAAACTGTCCTTAATGAATTTCTTCTGTTCCATTAACATGCATTAAGTAAACAAACAAACAAAAGAATCCATGGTATGAGCAAGGCATGCAAGTTTTAATACATGAAACATAACAAGAGGATTAGCCTTTGAAAATCAATAAACAGTTCGGCACTGGACAAAACACAAATTTTTGAATAAGCAATCCAACATATGTTCTAACATAAACACTTGCCTTCCAAATGTAATATAGAGTCCTATGAAAATAAATGGTTGCTGTCAATTTCCTTTTAATGAGAGAGTAATTCCACCAACTTATAAACACACAAAACATGTTAAAGCACAGGAATGATGGTGTGTAGGAACTCCATATCCAAATGTTAAAAAAGTATCCCAATCCAGAAGATGTTAGTGTCTTCCACAGTAATGAAGGCTACCAAATGGACACTTGACAAAATTGTAAAACCTGGGGTTTACGAACAAATTAAAGGGAGGTATGCCCCCACTTCCAGCTAAAATCAGTGTCATATGTAAACCCACACCCTTAGGCCATTCAGAAAATCTTATTCTTAATACTTACTTAATTGCTTTCCTATGCCATGAAAAGCTGTTTAGAAAGTAAGCTAATCTAGAACCGTGCTTGATGTCACTTGGGATAAAATGAAAAGAAATGAATCAGTATTTTATCAATTTCATACCTTGACAAGCCATACAATGGTTGTAAGAAGACCTGCAATGCGGAACTGTGCCCTGTGGGTGTTAAAGCAAGGGAAATAGGAAGTGGCACGTACAATGTCAATCAATTGTGGCAGATTATGAAGTTGATTATGGTGGTGTATGGCCACAATGTGCCCTGCAGACTCAGAGCAGCAACAGTGAAATCTGCACAGTTCACAATCAGTGTTATTAACTCACCAGGAAGGTTCCTCGTCTTTAGCTGAAATATGCTACAAGCCTCTGCTCACAATGCACCCCACTGCCGCCTTCTTAAAGTGGAAGAACATTTTTGAAATGTTCAGCCCAATTGTTGTTTGCAAATGGATTATGCTTTCCTGTTTTTTCCCTATATATATTTTTGCTGGTTTGGGTTCTTCATCCCGAAGTTTTTTATTTGTCAAGGTGCGTATGGCATTGTATTGTGGTTTAACAGAATCTGGGACACATAGGATGCAGACTGGTAAGAGACTCATGACCTCTGGAGGGGTACCTAGAGCAGATGGGATATTTTACATGGTTTAACAAAAACCCAATATTTAGTCAACTGAAGTGAACTCCTGTTGATATGAGGACTTTAAATACCTCTAATGAGGTATTTGGCTGACTAAATGTAACCATCTACTCTAGGATGATTTGAATATCTCTCTACAGAGCCATCATGGGAAATAAGACCTAGCTCATATGTAGGCACATACATTCAGATAGATGAGTTTATGTGTCTTAATCTGTGACCTCAGTCCCATCCTCGGGTAATTTAAAAACCTAATCCTGCAACACAGTGGGTATCATCAGCTCCCACTGAGTCATACTGAAGAGTGGTAAAATCAGTCACATCACCTTCCAGGTCTGGCCTTAAAGCTGAAGAGGGGACACTAGCAGTGAAGAGAAATCCTCTTAAATCAGCAAAATCCCTTCTCACCTGGATTTGCAAGTCGGCTGCTGGTCGGTCCAAGGATCTGATACGGATCTACAAAATTGTGAAAGAAAGGCTTTAAATCCTGTAACATGATGTCAAATATTCTAGGTGTTATTTTTAACCTTGTAAGGGGCAGTGTATGCTGCCTGATGGGACAGCAGGTCCAGCACTGGGGAAAGTGGTTCCTTTCTCTGTATCACAATATTTGCACGTTTTCCCTTAAAATTGGGTGTGAAAATGAACAATTGCAAGGATACACATTTGCCTTTTGTACTGTATTAGTGTGCACAAGCATATATTCAGACACACTGTAAATTTGGCCCAGAAGTATTCTGATTCCTACTTAAATAAAGTGCATGCACACACAGGCACCCTTTCGTACTATTGACCCTTGCAGCGTGCCAGGGCCCACAGGCACAGACAGCTAATGGGGTGAGAGTCCTCTCACACAGGACAGCAGCCTCTCTTCTTGTGAGGCCACATTTGTTTTCCCCGCACAACTGCCAACTCTATCTGTACCAAAAAAGCCTCCAGAAGAGGGCTGAGAATGCATGGTTGAACCCAGGCAATGTGGCTGCATCTGATCTTCTTTGTCACTGGAGTCCAGTGAGGGATCCCCTGTATTAACCTTGCAGCTAGGGTTTTCAGAAAAGCCTGTGTCAGCCACACAATGCCATGTTTTCCTCAAGGGATTCCCTCTGGAAATGAAACTTATTTTGCCCTGAATTGAAGTACAACAGGAAAAAGGGAAAGCTGCGACAGAAGTACCAAAGTCAAAGCAATGGGCTGCAAGCACAGCCTGGAGCCCCTCATTGAATGACCCTGTGGCTGGGCTGCCTCATCTCTGGACAGCTGCTCTCGAACAGCCGCCAGTTTTACAGCCAAGAAGATAATCAGGTTACATTCCTTATACTTTTAAGTAATCTATGCAGCTCACACACAGCCATTAAATGGTCCTAAGGACTTACATAAATCATCAGTATATTTCTTGAAAGATTCTCATGGTTGGAAGGCCAGATTAGATAAAATGCTATTTGGGCAAAAAGCAGTATAATACTTCCTAGGCAACATACATATAAGTTAACGAGATGTAGTTATGCACACAGTCTTATTTAGCTATAACAAAAAACAGAATAATGATTTGAAATCCATGTGATAAAAATGGGCTCAGAGTCTTCTGAGCTAAGAATATCCTCCAAATCTCTTTTATTTGCTCTTTTTACCCTTTTGGTGTTAACAAAAGCCATAACTGACTCAGAATCTCTGTAGTGCTTCCTAGCTACCTGTCCAAAACACAGACTAATTCACAATTAGGGATTAGGTCCCACCCCATGGATTAGCTGCTCTGAAAACACAAAATGCACCCATTTTGCAAAATCAGTAGTTTACAAACTCATAAACTTCTACTTTCTCCTCAGTTTCCCAATAGACTAAGAATCCTTCTGATTTTCCTGTTTAATTTCAGGACCCCAATTCAAACAGGTTTCTGTATGCTGTAATCCATTTTCCTTTCCTTTCCTTTGGAAAGGTCTTTGGACAACCTTACCTTCCACCTTTGTACCTAAACTGTACATTGGTAGTTTGTTTAACAGCCTTTTCACTCTGCAAGGTCGTCACTGCCATTAAACATTACTAAAAGCAATTTTCAGTGGCCATGGGAGCCTTCGTCTCAGATCCAGATGTAGAGCCAACTCATACACGTCTGTGGATTTAGTGGCCACACCAGCTGGAGATCTCATTAGTGATCTGAATCAGATGTTGCAGTTTGCTTCTGTTTTATAGGTGAGAGCTGTCCTTCTCATCATGTTCAACAAACCCTGTCACACCCAGGCATAATTCAAACACAATTACACCCACCTAACTGAGGACGCTGGTCTTCTGTTTTGGGAACTGTTGAGGATGATGGCTGAGTAGCTGTAAATGGAAAAACCCATGTAGTTATTTTTCCAGTTTGGAAGATGGTCACCAAGTCTGTGACAAATCACAGGCCTGGGACTCCTGCTGCTCATCACTCAATGATGGTCACACTAGGAATTAGCTTTATAAGACTGTATGGTCATGGACCTAATGAAACTTGAGTTCAAGGAAGGATGTGGCTGCCCCAGTGACGCCACCCACTATTACCTATACACAGCTCATAGGCTTTGCAGCCAAGCCACAGGTAAAAATTGCTGAGGAAGCTCCTATCAGTTCACTACAGAGTCTATCCAGGTTGCACCAGATGTGCATTAGGCCCACAGGCTAGACACATGCCGATGCTTTTTACCTTTTGACTGAGGACTGGGGTGGGTGTGACTCGTCCATGCTGATCTCCTGGCTTGCTCATAAGGCAAATCTGTGAAGGAAAAATACACTTATTCATGCAGATATGGTATAAAGTGTTTATGTCCATAAGCGGCACATTTCTAGGACACCCATTGGATTGGAAAAATTGCTGAAATTGGAAGGACACTCCTTGTTGATTTCTTTACTCGTTGTTGATATCTTTATTGTATTTATTGTCTTTAAATGTAACAGTACCATATCGCCCTCTGCATTGCTCTTTAGAGGTGTCTATTATTATGAGATGTCTGAACTGCACTGGAATAGCTGGTACAAACACTCTATAGAGTCCATAATTTCCAAAGGCTCAGAGTACTCCCTTTGGTCTCCTTCCTCTCAGCCCAGGACACCAAGGAATGACACACATGGACAATTTATGCTAGAGTCTTGTAGAAAAAGTCCCACAAGAGGTCAGACCTCAGATTAAGCATAAACTGTACAGTTCCCTCCCAATCTCAGCACGTAACAGTATTTTAAGAAGATTGACTTTAGTTGATTTAATGTACCATTCTTTGTTAGTCTGTCGCTGTCATCCCTTGAGACTGATCAAACTCAAATAGGTTGGGTTTGAGAGTTCCCTTTTCTGCCATCTGGTCATGGGCAGAGAGATGTGAGACAACAAAGTGTTGGGTTTGCCTTTGGAGATTCCTCTAAACCACTGTTGTATGTGTTTGCACCAACTCTCATTGCCATCACTCCCTTTATTATGCTCTCCCTGTGATATTACTCCTCATGCTTGCAAGTGCTTTCTTCCTCAGACACACCCTCTGGTCTCACTCTCATCATTCAGAATCCAACCTTTTGTTGGGATAATTGATTGCTGCGCTTTGCCAATTTCAGTTGTTTCTCTTCTACTAGCCATTTCAAATCATTAATAATTGTTTTCCCTTCACTTTCCCTTGCAGTCCCCTGTATCTGCACAGATCTTCAGAAACTTAACATGTGAAAACAGTGAACATGCTTAAATGTTAAACATATGTATGTACACATATTGTATGTCTTCCAGAAAGTGGATAGCTTTTTTCCTGCTTCGTTTATTTAAATATTCCTTTCTGCTTCTTGGGACAAGCTACTTAACTTTACATATCTAAATTTTCGTTTGCCTCTTCTTTCATTTACTCATTACCCCTACTTGATTTAAATGCTTTAACATAAAAAAATTAAGAAACTGAAATGTAAAAGCTTTCTTCATACAGTATATGTAGTAAGTTCAAATGTTTGGTTTACCCTTTGAAATCTTTTGCAGTTGCCTGTGCTTTCCTATGGCTGTCTTTAACGTACCAGCTAAAATTGCTGTCAAAATCAGAGATTTATGTGTAGCCTGTCCAGGATCTCAGGAAGGCATCAGTACCCACCTGGTAGAACTAAGTTGGTGTAGATGATCTTAACAGTGCTTGTGCTTTATCTTAGAAATGATGTTTGGAAATTAAACCAGTTTGGAAGAAAAAGAAACAGTCACAGGCTGGCTCTGTGTAAAACAGATGTATCTCTGTCCATTTCCAAGCACTATGAGTAGAAGTATCGAATGGAAATACAGTGTAATGTGAAATTCACAACCAAATTGCCTTTAATTTATTCAGTCTGTTTGGCCTGAGGAGCAGACTGGTACTACCAGCACTGTTGTCTCCCAGAATCTTACACTTCAAAAACTTTGTTTTGCTGAGATACGCAATTTATCTTTGTATTACATTTGAATAGCTAGTGCCTCTTTATCCCTGATTTCTTGAGAACTATTCTGCCGTCTTGTCCTTCAGAAACTCAGAGGAAATAATATAAATTGCAGAAGTGCTGATCTCTGAGCAGAATACTGGCATGCAGGTGAATCACTGTGACATGCAATGTCCTGGCCAGGTTGAGATCAACACTGGTATTAATTGTTGTAGTTAGAGACACCTCATGGCCTGGGGACGTTATCATTTGGCAAAAAAATTCAGAAGGACTCTGGTCATGTTTCCAGGGGTTTCTGAGTTCTCTCTGTACAGAGGGGGACAGGGCTTAGCTGTGGGCTGCTTGCATGTGTCTTGTGCAGTCCTGCCTTGCCTGGCCAGATGTCTACCTCTATGACAGCCTTGCCATTCTGGTGACATAAGGCAAACCTTTTGTTTTGCCCACTCGTTCCATTCTCTGCCCAGAGAGATAAAGACAAACAGGGAAAAAAGATCACATGGAAGGTATGTGCTTGTCATTAGGCTGTGCAACTCCTCCAACAATCTCTAGTGTTTCCTCCCCTCCCCTCCCCTCCCCTCCCCTCCTCTCCTCTCCTCTCCCTTCCCCTCCCCTCCCCTCCCCTCCCCTCTCCGCTCATCTCACCTTTTCTCGCCTATCCCTCTATCTATTTATAGGTCTCCAAATTATTAGACACCTGTACACTGAGAGGGATGTGTGATGTCGTGTGCTTGTACTCGGTAGCACTTGCAGTCTTAAAATATATTTGGTACAAATTTAGTACTGTGAGAAAACTGTTTTGCCTTTTAACTCAACACACCATGAGATGGTTTTCTGACTACGCCCTCTCCATTAAAAGAAAAATCCAGTTATCAGCCTTTCTTGAAATAGCGCAATATTCCAACTTCAGTATTGTGCCTTGATAAACATGTTGCTATCCTAGATAAGCAGATCTGTTCTTGTTCATGAGATATTAGTACAGCATGTTCTTATCTTGGACAGATCTTTGATGGGAATGCTCCTGTTTGATGAGACATGTAGACAAACCCATATTAGGTCTTCCTGAGCTCCGGATAGTTTCATTGTATTACTTTCAGCTTGCTGAAACCTCATGTTCTGTTGTAAAGGTGGCTGAAGAAATACGCCTTTGTCATTGCAGTTCATTACAACCCCTGCTCATTTCCTATTTTCTATTGTAGTGCCTTAACAATGGCAATGCTTAATTACTTTCTCCAGGATTGCATCCCAGAATTTGGCTGGTTCCCATTTAATATTATTTACTCCCCCTCCTCATTTTTGACCTTTTTCATGTCATCACGTGATTGTCCCTAGGGTCTGCTGTTGCATTCACATGAAGGGCACTTTGTTATGGAAAAGGTTATTTGCAGTCTAGTTGAAATGTGACATCTAACTAAACGAAAGCCATGGAATAAGCCAACAAAGTAGTTTATTGAGAGAAAACTGAATTTCTGCAAAAAAAATCCTTTTCTCTTTCTGAACGAAAATTCTGACTTTACAGATATTTGTCAGTTTTCAACTGTAAAAGATAAAATAAAATTATACTTTCAAAATTACATGATAGTTTGTTGTAGGAAATGTTTAGTTAGGACAAACCAGTTTACACAGAGGAACAGAGACAGCCTATATCCAAACTACAACTCCCACAAGGAATTATGTCGACACAGGAAGATGCTTTTAAGGTCGACATAAAACATTTTGTTTTGTGAGTGTCATTGTAAATGTGATTTGGATAAAAATGCTGAAATGAAGGACTTCACCATGTCTGATATGTGGTTTTTTTAGAACCTTTTACTTCAGAGAAAACTGATATTTTGTTTTCCCATCACAAGTCAGGATGAAACAAATACTGAAATCATAGAATTTCTCATGGGATTAAAAAAATGCACTTTTTGTCCAAGTAGAGTGGAAACATACCCATAAAATAGTATTCTTTCACAGCAGACTCATTCTGCCTTTGCCTGAAATTTTCTCAGTTGGCATAGTTATTTCCTGCAGGACACCCAAGTCCCTCTGATCTTGTTATATGTTCATTCTCGTCGGAAACTACTGAGAGCTTTGGGCGTCCAGCTTTACACTGCATAGTTGGTAATTGTTCCTATAGCTATGCTTTGTCTTCTCATCCATATTCATGTCCAGATTCCTCCATGCCATTCAAAGCTCCTGGGTGCTACTATAACCTGTGACCATGAGGGCCATAGTCTGCTTTAATGTTTCATAAAAATGTCTTTTTTTTAATATCCTTTCTTCTAATACTGACACTAAGGAGGTACTCTGAGACACTATTTTGATTATTATATCATGTTTCCTCACCCCAAGACCCTGAGTAGAACAATTTCAAACTTTTATCCCTTTCAATGTGCTCAAAAGATTTTCCATATTCCCACAGCTTGCTCTAAGCGCCTACTAATTCTGCAGATAGCCTTTCTGATAAGGGATGATTCACATAGCTTTCCATACAAGGCCACGCTGCTAATTTATTTAATGGCACAGCCAGATTTCCCAC
Source organism: Phalacrocorax aristotelis (assembly GCF_949628215.1). Classification (NCBI taxonomy): domain Eukaryota; kingdom Metazoa; phylum Chordata; class Aves; order Suliformes; family Phalacrocoracidae; genus Phalacrocorax; species Phalacrocorax aristotelis. The sequence continues at coordinate 100,462,460 of NC_134276.1, read as the reverse complement.
ATGATCCTGTTTCTTTGTTTACTTTTTTTCACTTTGGCCAACAACTAGAGCAGTGGCTTTCATTGTGCCATAAATAAAGATGCCTATGTCAAGCTCTTCTTTTATGAGTGAAGAGGGTTAATTTGAAATCAGTAAGATATGCAAATAACTTGTACCTTATACTGTATTTATCAACTTGTATTTTCAGCGGTTAACGTACTGCCAGTTTGTTGATCTCTAACAAGGCTCTGGGTCCCTGTACAGGAATCCTTTAGAGGGATCTCTGGTTTTAAGTAATGAAAAAATCATATGTCATCTCTCAGTTTTATACCAAATTTTATTATGTCCTTTTTCCAGCTATTAATAACTATAGATCATGGCATATAATGCTAAAGCACCCGTGACTTACGAGGTCTGTTATGTAGTCTTTGTAACAGGTTAATGAGCCGGTTTCTGATTTGTTAAGATGTTTTGTTTCTTATCATATGTTGATTTAACTTTCATAATTGTAAATAGTTGTGGGGCACTTTGGTAAATGTCTTATGAAAGCCAAATGCCAAACGTATGCCTTGGATCAGTGGTTTCCTTTCTATTCACTACAGTGTTGTTACAGACAAATCTAGCAGAAGAGTTTGTTTGCCTAGAAACTGAGCAGGGTGGCTCATGTAATGGTCTTGTAGCTGTTTCCCTATCTATCTTTTTTAATTATTAATTAAAAAATCTGCAGACATGCATATATTCATGTATTTAAGCATATGTAAAATAGTTACTTGTGTATAATCTCCTGGATTATACCCTTAGAGCACTGATAAAAGATAGATAAAATATTTGCTATCCAAACCCCTCCCTGTTTTAATTAGAGAACGTATCTTTTCACAAAAGCTGTCAAGTGTATGTCCCTTCAGAACACTTGGATGTATGCATCTGGCTCAGTAATGGATTTCCTTTAAATTTAGTATTTTGCTGCAACTCCTTTTGATGTCTCACAGTACTTTGCACTTATTACTGGAAAAAACAAACGTCCAGATTAGGCATTTTCCCAGCATTTCTAGTGGTGAAGGGTGACGTAAAGAAAATTTTTAGCCTCATAGCAATGTCCTCATCTTCTTTAATTACTCCCTTTAGCCTTTCACAAACCAGCACACCCACAATATTTTCATAGGCTTCAAACTTTTAAGCAATAAGAACTTTCTTATGTTTTTATTTCAGTTATTTAGTGTCTTAAACTCACAATCAGATGCTGTGGGGTTTATTTGCCTCAAACATAAATAAAAAGTAGATAGCAAAAGAAACATGAATCCTGCATTCTTAGAGTACGTATTCCCAATATACGTCTAATAGCATTATAAAAGAGGGTATTCTTGCCTCATTTTACAGACAGAGAGCTGAAGCACATTAAAAAGTGTCCGCGCTGGGACGATGCAATAGAACAGTGAATATAGCTCTGGTCTTTTGATCCTCTCGTGCTTTAAACACTAGATAGCATTGCAGAGCAAAGACAGGTATGTGGAAGAAACACACATTACACTGCTCTATTTAGTATCTCACTCTCCACAATGATATATGCATACATATATAAAATATATGTATATAATATGTGTGTGTATTCAAAATATAGCCTAATTATGATAAGAGAGTTGAAGGAGAAGAAGAACAAGATACTTCAAGAGATGAGTAAGATCACAGCATACAAAAGGTGGTCATTGTTCATACCTGGCCTGGTTGTAATTCTTTGTGTTGCTTCTGGATAAACTGATGTATTTGGAAAAATAAAAGTGGCACCTCCTAAAGAGAAAGAAGAAGACATAACACCTAAAGATTCATTTTCACAGTCCCTAAGTCCACTGATATTTTCCTTCTTGTAGTATGTCTGAATGAAGACTTTGAATAGCTATTTTCTATCTAATTTAGGACTATTAAGTATAAGTTCATTCCAGCAGCCTTTGCACCTGTGTAAATCCATTAAAATTACTGGATAAAAGTTTGTGCAAAATCTGTGTTAAGAGAGGAGAGAGTCCAGTTCAGGAAATCCCTTCTACCTTTCCCACAATCACCTCCACCTGGGCAGGTGTTTTGATATCTTCTGAACTAAAACTTTTGCCTTGTTTTCATTACTGCATGCACTTCCCAAACAGGTTCATATTCTCAACAGAGACTGTAGGCCTCGGCCAAAGCCTTTTGGTGTCTGTGGGAACCTTCTCACAGACTTTGGTCAGCTTTGAGTCACACCCTCAGAAATCTCATTCTCTTCACAGAGTGAAAAATGAAAAATATTGAGCTTGGTATAGAAAATGGTATCTCACATATCTCAGGCATTGAGATTGCTCTAACTACATCAACAAGCTTCTAATGACCATCTCTGGGAGCATGAAAATAGTCATAAGGATTTGTTCAATTACTGCTGACTTCAAGAGGAATTTGTTTTTAACTCTTTTGGGGTCCTTTGAAAACCCCACTCCAAAATTCTTATGCCACCAGAACAACTAATTTTCCTTATGCTGATGATCAGCATGATATTATTCAGACTCCCAATGACAGAAATGCAATCTCATTTCTGTGACATGAAATTCCAAATATCGTCAGTGCACACATATAGAAAAAGATAACACATAGAACTGCTGAACAACACTTGGATAACTGTATGCGGAAACTGCTTGGCAAATTAGAATCTGGAAAGCCAAAGACGGAGAAGACCATTGAGTCCACCTATTTTTAAAAAGGGCTTAAGGCTTATTTCAAACCCCATCAAAGTCAATGGAAAATTTTTTATTGCTTATGCTGGGGTTTGCAGCAGGCCTACAGCCCACAGTAGGACTTTATGTCAAGTGGCAAACATCTAATCTCAGGAAGAGATCTTCTGATCTAGTTAATTTTTGCTAGGAAACTCACTGCTACTTACCACAGTGCAAAACTAAATGAAATATGAAAAAGTCATTGCAATCCAAGGTGTTTTGTGTTTTTTTTTTTTTTTTTCATTATCCTTTGTATTATCTTTTTCCTTTCTCATGAAGAATTGTTATTTCTGGTCACTGTAGGAAACTAACACCCTCAGGCATGATCATGCAATATTCCAAACATCTTTAATCAGTATGTATACCATAGTATATGTACAATTCCATGCCATCTTCTGTTGCACAACTGCTAGAGCAAGATAAAATTTATTCTGGATTATTTTCAGAAATATTTTGAGTCATGTCGTCTGAAAGACAGATGCTTTTGAGGCATGTATTGTATCGTTCTCCTACCTACGCTCAATACCAAATTAACAGAAGGGTGAATATTAACAAAAATAATTTTACATTCAGATCAGACTTAGTGGAAATTACAACATCAAACTTAGTGGATTTTCCAGCTCAAGTCCCATATAGCTGACAAATAGGATGATCTAAGTGCCTAAATAGCAATTTTATTGAATTATTTGATATATATATACTGCATGGGAGGGGAGACAGTCCCCATTCACGACAGCCTACAGCACTTAGGCAAGCTCTGAAGCACTTTTGAACTCCACGAACCTTCTAGGTATCCATGGAGTAGATCTGAGAGTACAGTGATACAGAATGAGAAAAAAGGTCCTCAGAGACAAAGGCCCCAAGCCTGCAGTTTATCATGTGTCAGGGACCCCCTTCTCTTGTATGACACAAGAAATTACCAGTAAGGAGACCATTTTTCCACCATCTGGCCCTACATGATCTCACCTTTCTTCTGTGTGTCTGTGCATAAAACCCACACACACAGTGAGGAAAGGATACACTTGTCTCCCTCTTGATTTACCGTTTCCATTTTTAGCAAGCAACCCATAAAAGGAATCCTGTGCTTTTAGAAGATGACCTATAGCAATGGGAGCAGTGCCAGCATTACCTGTGTTTCTAGCATGCATTAACCGTGGAGAGTTTTGTAAGGCCTTATCAACATCATCTGAAGTCAAATGTGGAAGAGGAGCTACAAAACAAAACAAAAAGCAACACCAAAATGAAAAAAAAAAGTGAATTATCTTTTTAAACCATATTTTCCCCTGACAGGATTGTTTGAATGTGACTCTACTGACAGTTAGTTTCAGTCTGCAGTTTGGAGGGGAGCGTGTGTACTACAGCTTAAACTAGAGCATTCATTTATTCAACATTATGAATGCATAATATTTCTGACTGATTATTAGTGTGCGTGTGGAGAAGACTGCACCGCACTGGTGTTGCAATGCTTGTTGGTTTTTTCTCTAAAAACCATGTTCACTTTAACTTCTTTAAACTGAGGCAAACTGCAAAATTTCCTCAAGCTTAGATGAAAGCCCTCAAGCTAGGAATTCACTAGTCCCTTCTTTCCCTTTGAAATACTAGCCATGTACTACAAGTAATTTGCCTTTGGATTTCAGGGACTGTTCCTTTTTTCCATGAATTTACAGAAATTTTATTCAATTCAGTGAGATCTTCCTGATCGCATTCAGAGTAGAGCAAACTGCTGTCACTCCTTAGAATCATGCCTGGAATTCACTTTATGAATCAATGTTTGCACTCTCATTTAGCATTCTCATTGTTAAAATGGAAAGAAATGAGTATGTGACCAGAAAAAACATTAGCACTGAATCCCATATGATTTTCTTCCCACATAATGCTGATGAATATGCTGGGTTTCAATCTGATTTTTCTCTGAGATGGACATGTAGAATTATTCCCTAACTCTCTTCTTTGATGAACATGAGTGAAAGCCAACTGAAATTAATGGGAATCTTTCTATCAAACTCAAGAGGCTTTGGATCAGGCTCCCTGCTACGATCTTAGGAACAGGAACATTTGCAACAGACGTTTGAAAACCCAGCTCAGTGTATCCACACCATTAAATCTAAGACTGATATCAACAACAGATTGATCGTAGCCACTACCATAATGACAGAAAACTAGCTTACTCTCTCTGAGGTAGTGTAGGTGTGACAGGAGGATATCTGCATTATAACTTGGGGTGAGTCTCTGGAAGTCATCTTTGGTCATTTTACATAGCTCCTTCCCATCGATGTTCTGGAACAACAAGATGTCCACATCTGGGAGCCCATATTCCTTCACCGCCCATTCCAGCCACTGGCGTACATGGTCTGTGCTCCATAACGTAGGATCTGGTGGTATCACAAAAGATAAAATGAGGCAGAGAGAGGGGAGAGTGCTGATGTGCTGGACAAAATAAATGCAGACCACAGTCAAAGTGGAGAGACCTTAATCCCCTGTCTACTGACTGGTAGAGATACATGAGGAATTAATTTGGCCTGTTGAGTGCAAGGGAGAATAACTGCCTGTGAAAAACTATTAGGGATGAGCTATGAGCTCTGATTATTAACAACAAACCATCTGCTGTTGAGCTCCTTCTCTCATTTAGTTCTTTTGTCACGTTATTTTTATGCATTATTACCCACAGATTAACATAGGGTCCTGTCCTCATGCAGAGAGTGCTCTTTAGAAAAGTATTTAAAAGAGCCCACTAAAAGCACTGTGACTTGTATCCGAACAATTTTCAAAGCTCTCTGTTGAATTTGTATCTTTATTCAAGTGAAATTTCCACTCAAGTCAGTACTGTTTCTGGGGCATATCTAAGTAAGCACTCACAGATTTGGCTAGTTATTTCATAAACTAGAGTGGGTCATATTAAAATATTCTGCACCTCCTTTCCTAGACTGCAGTGTTGTACTGGTGTACCACCACACCTGCATGGGTTTTTAATTGCTACCTGAAATACTTGCAAAACTGTCTGGGTTAAAAAACAACAACTAGTTCAGGTTTTTAGCAAAACATAAGGCCAAATACCCTGTGTTTTTGAATGAATGCTTGATTTTGACTTAAACTTCTTTTTTGCCTCTAAATTCATCCTCTTCTATTTCTCTTCCATTCTACTTTTCTGTATTCTTGAGTTACAGTATGCACCCATCAACATGAAGGTCCCCTAATGACCTGCAGTGCACATCCTCAAAATGGAAGACAGATCCTGCCATAAAGAATTTATACTTTTTGAAGAGAAAAGAATAAAGCTAAGGGGAAACAAACTCCTTAAGAGTTTGTGCTTTTCAACCTAAATAATTCTGTGATTCTGTCATATCCTTAAGACTGAGAATGGAGCACAGAGAGGTCAAACGGCTGTGCTCTGTCACATAAAAGTCAGTGGAAGGGCTAGGACTTGAGTGACAGCCTAAATAGCTTTTCTGTGGCATAATTCAGTGCCATCCCCTCTCTTTTGACTGTTGTTCAGGCTGGCCTGAAAGAGGTGGAGACCTCTTTCCATGGGCCAGGTACTATTCAGAGTCTGTCATGCTGTTGCTCACTCCCAATCCTTTACTCACTAGTGCCTCCCCTTTTCTGATGTTTCTTTTGGCATTTGAGGCCCTTTCAGGTCAGAATATTTAATCCTCTGGAACTTGAGAGGGTTTCTCTGTTGTCTAAAGTGCACCAAAAACCACTTAAAAGAACATGTCCATCTGGCATAAAATATGTAGCGATCTAGAGATATGCATGTCTGGTTGGTAAACCTAGGGTCTGGATGAGATTGCCCACAACTACAGCAGAGAACTCCAACAACTACATTCAGTTTGGTTTGAAGTAAACAACCAAAAGCCAGGAAGTTTACAAAAAGCATTTGGATTATGCCTATAATTTTTAAATGCTTCTTATTTATGATGACTAGAAAGTTACCACAGCTGGAAACGTGAATTTTGCTGTTTTTATTCCTAAACATTGGCACATGAACTGCTTACTCCCTATGTGGCAGTCAAACAAAAATGACTGACTTTTATCCATTAATTTCTTTTAGGGACCTCAAAATAGCAAGGCTGTGACTGTGGCCGTCTTGTTCCTTGAATGTCACTGAAATATACCTCAAAACACACCTCCAGGAATACACTGAGAAAAAAACGATCTTGCTGAGGTACCCATGCTAAAGATTACTAAAAGACTAAAAAAAGTGCCAACCACGAAGAAGATGTGTTTTAGAAGACCATTCAAATGTCATGAATTTAAGTGTGGTCTCCTTCCAGCTAGGCAGGACACTTCATTATTCAGTGCATCCCTCCTCTGTGCTTCAGAACAGAACCGTCAATGCCATTGCAGAGGATACTGCAACATATTTGTCCATCCGTATCTTGACAAATAACTGAAATAATCACAGCTTGCAAAACTGGCCACAGTTAGTACTCTTGCATATCTTAGCAACTGAAAAACTGTAATAATATTAAGCAATATAGCAGTAGCAGAAATGTTTCAGATAGGCACATCTTGCTGGAGAGGAACTAGTAGCAAAACATTCTGTTTTCAGGTTGCAGGTGTTGTGTCTATGTTGTATATATCCAGTGGTTTATGAACACCCACATATGTGATGATGGTCTAATGCTTTAACTTTGGAAATAAGCATGCTAATTATTTTGCAAACCAAGGCAACGAACCTTCCAGCAGAGGTTTGCTTGGAGGACAAGGCACACAGGAGTGAATGACGCCTTGTTTAATTAACTGCTGAGTCCCACAACCAAGCTTGCCAAGACTAACCAAGAATTTCTCAATTGTGTTCTTATATTGCAATGGAGTCATCAGTTTGCTTATTAAAATGTTTTACACCAGATAAACTCAGGTGATACCTGGGTAAATGCTTTTCATGCACTGTTTGATTTCACAGAGCTATTGTGTTTTTAGCATGCCGAGGGCCAGACTGCATTTGGTATTTGCAGGGATATCATGTGGTACAGTGATCCTTTCTCTCTCCCATACACTCTGCACCCACCTAGTTCATGGTGTTAGGAAATGAAAGTGGCTTTTCATTTTGCCCACTTTAGGGTGAAATACTTCAAAAGAGCTAGAGAAGTCAGATAAGGTCTGAGTGCCTGTGATCAGCCAGTTCTGCTGCTGAAATGGGAAGAACGGGTTGAGGAGGTGGCTTCATTATGATATTTCTCAGCTCATTCACTTAATAACCCTGGGAAATTACTGTTCTTTTCTTCCTGATCACCTGTACATATTGCCACTCTTCTCAAAATCTTTTTAAATAATACTGGTAGACTTAGGGGAAATGCATTTTTTTGCCTGAAATTTTTGTGTAGATGGTCTAACCTGCTGGCACAATGACTCTTCGTTCATTGGTAGTCATATTTGGGGGTGGAACATGCTTCTCTTCCATGTAGTTTCCATAGTTCATCCCAACATTGTCTGAGCCGCTAACCATTTTTCCTCCTTTTGCCACGCTGCAGTCATCAGGAGAATTCCTAGACAGAGAAGAGAGGTGCGCTTCTATTATTATTCCAGTCCATACTAATATCCTCAGCAAAGAATCACGCTGAATGAAATGGAAGAAACGAGACTCAAGCACCAGGGCTGGGCTGTCACTGGAAAACTCAGTACCTGCCACCCAATGACTCTGCTGATTGCTTCAGTTGCCTCAGAAAAATCACCAGCCTCGATGGACCATGTATTTATTTTTATTTTCAAAAGATCAGGCTCTCATATATCTCCAGACATATGCACACTAACTAACTAATTTTCTGAGGGAAAACTATTATTAGTTGTCATTGTCCAAGGGTTGGACAAAGCTTGTCCAAGCCTCGGACAGCTTCCCACCTCCACTGCTGTCATTGCTTCATGTGGGCCGTGCTCAGCTGCATTTTATGTCATGCAGTATAGACACACTTCTATGTATGGCTTACAGAAAAGGAACATTTGCCAAAGCCATGATTCAAAATACCACACGCATGACTGGAAAAACCTTTCAGCTCCTGACTAGCACGGTCTCCATGGTACTGTAGTCAAGAAATGGAAATCTGCAGAGGATCTGCAACCAGACACCTCTTTAATTTTGGCTTTGCTTTCTGAATAGAGTCTTTAGGTTTAACATCCCACTGGGGGTTCCCTAATGGCATTTTAATTGCATCACAGTTTTCTTTCTGGCAGACACAGACACATTTGTCCCTTAATTTAATGTCTACAATGTGTTTCATCAGAGAGAGAAAAATTGTTACAAAAATCAAAATAAAGGATAGAGCCATTGGGAATACCTTTAAATGTAAAGATACTGTTTGGCAAGGGAAGGAGGGTGTTAGTTGGGTTTTGGTTTCTTTAGTGATACTACATAACTAACAAGCTTTCTTTTATCCCTTCCATTTAACTCCTTAAACCGTACTACGGTCTTACTAAACAAGCAGCAAGTCAGGTTGCGATGCTTCATTTCAGTTCCTTGGAAACCAACTAATTTGCAGTCCAGAGAACTAAGAGACCCCCCAAGACCCCAACTTTTGGAAGCATGTTTCAGGATCTGCCCCCTTCCCTCCAAAATGTGTTTCACCCAGAGCATTTTGCTCTCACCAGCTCAGAAATCCCAGCTCTTGCTGCGAGTGTTGGGCAGCAATGTCACTGTAAACCTATCAGTGGTCAGAATACAGGTGCTTTCCCAGAAGGGTTTTGCTATTGTTTGAGGACAAAAGAGGAAAAATAATATACATTTTGGACCACTGTCTGCTCAACATACATCAAAAAGATGCGGCAGATATTTTATCCAATGTCCAGGTGACTTGGTTGAGTTGATTGCTCAGCACTACCATGGGTTAGGAACTAATGCAGTAATAATTCTCACATGTGTGTTTTAAAAAGTAACTAGCACTTAGAAAGCTGAAAAGATTTAGTATACATCTTAAATACTAAAAGTACATTTTAAGTATATCAGTTTTTTTCTAAGCAGTGTTACTATTAATTTTACCTTGCCGTGTTAATGTATATATTAAAAAAAACCCTAACTGCTGTTGCCTTTCAGTTTAAAAATGAAATATATCATAGAAACCATTCAATGGGTACTGTCATCTTCTTTAGGAGAAAGAGCAGGTTCTTGAATGTTGCCTGCCTGGGAGATGTTGGCTTCACATGCCTTTTTCAGGTATAAAATATCTTGGGTGCCGCATAACATATTACATATGAAATCTGCCTTGTGTAAAGGTCCTACAACTGCTTTGTCAGCCACAGGACTGAATAATAACCACAAGGGAAGGTATAATCAGCACACGGTCTTGCATGTCATTGAGTGGTGGTGAATTTAGCCTTTCCTCTCAGCACCAGAATACTTGGGCATTATTCTCTCAGGTTTAACTTTCCTACCCCACCACATATCTCTAAATATAATTCTGGGATGCAGTTTATTTCTGTCTAAACAGAGCTAAGCAAAACAAAGTATCTTTTTCTTTCAGATGTAAACACGTTGAAAAAGAGCTTTTGTGATGATTGCTTGTCACTAAAATGTTGGGGTTTTTTCTGTTTACCTTTAACAAATACAGATGGCATATATGCATAAGTGAGTCTGTATAGTATATCACATATATTTGGAAACATCATCCAACTTCTGCCCTTCTACCTGCGCAGATGCTCACCCTGAGTCCCAAGGTCATTTACGTTACAAAGACAAAAGAAAGGATCCTTTGGCCCATTCACTGACTTTTTAGGGATATTTTTGTGAAACAGGGAGCTAGCAGCATCCTTCAGTCTAACTGGAACAGTTACTTTATTTTGTTTTTCTGTGAAAAGGAACTTGGATATAAGGACATCAAAGTCTTGCTGCCTATGTGAGATATCACATCAGTATTAGCCTATACCACTTCTATGGTCAACTGTGCATTCAAAACACTCTTGTAAACACTGAAGAGTAAATGATGAGAAAGATTCAGTAGTAGCACACAGCTTTTGGCAATCTGACAGGGCTTCTGAGCTGGTTTTCTGATATGAATATAAACAGACGGGAGTGGGGAAGAAGATCATAAATAAGTCATAACTTTTCATTAAAATCCAGAAGCAGATGGTCTAGGGTTTTGTACCATTAGCTTACGGGGTGGACACGCAAATCCCCAGTTCAGCAAATCATCTAAGACCGTGCTTAACTTCAAGCACGTAAGCAGCTCCATGGGAGCTAACAGAACTACTCAGGTACTTCAAATTGAGCATGTACTTATGTATACCACTGAACCAAGGCTTAATTCAAATGGCTTGAATGGACTTCTAAGGTATAGAAAGAAAAACTGAAAATGCAAGCAGAGACTAGAAAATGGTATTTTTAGTACCCAGAACAACAAGAGAGTGATTGTCTGCAAAGGCTTTTTTTAGGACTTTCTGTGAGTCTGCTTTATTTCTGAACCACCAGGGGAGCAGGGGCAGTGGAAAAGCAGCTTTCAGAAAGTGTGCCCAGTGTAAAGGGTGCAGCTTTGCAGTGATTCATCCTCAGCTCCAGGTCTGAAATGAAACCTGAGATGTTTTTCTTCACAGCTGCATGTTATTTTTAACATTTGTAAATATACTGGGTTACACCTGGAATTTACAAAAGAAAAAAAAAAGTGGAAAGACTACAATCATGCTACCCAAGAGCACTTTGTCCAGTCCTGAACTGATTCAGCTCTGATTGCTGATAAATGCCTGTTGAAGAAAGTATTTCTCCATGGGTCCTTAGACCAGGAAGCCTCACCTTTACTCAAGGTTACTTAGAATCAAGCTGATTTGATGATTAAATTTAGTGCCCACTCCCATGGAGGCTGACTGGAGTTTTGCCAACCATTGACTCTGATGAAAGCAGACATAAGTTCATAAAAAAGTGTATGAAATGCATTTTTTCCTCTTCACTATGCTACTGTTTTCCCCATGTGACATAAAACACCTGTGTTGTGTTAAAATGCAAGGTATCAGAGAAACACAGATTAGGAATCACCAAAAGTTTACAAGATCTCTGTGACATTCCCACAATATAAACCCCTCTATTTAGTATTTCTGAATTTCAGATGGAATTAAATGAGAAAAATCGTATTCTCCAAATATCTACATATCTTTATAAGTTTATTTAATAACCACAGCTTGAATAACTTCCTTACAGAGGCTACTTATAGAAAAGTGGTCTCAAGAGAGTAGAGTGGTGTAAGGGTATCTTTGAAGAGTTTTCCATGCATGGTCCCCATCCAGCCCATGGCTGGTCAGGTCAAAGGATGCGCTGAGCTACCAGGAAATTTTCTTCTGTTAGGCTCTGGCAAACAAACCATGACACTGCCCTACAGGATACAATTCCTCTCCTCACCTCTCCTCTCCCATTTCGTAATGCCAGTGATCTGAGAAAGAGGGGAACTGTCTCAGCAGGTGTGCGACGACCCCACCCTGTCTTTACGCACAAGAGGGAGAGTTCGGCAAAGCCAGCTCCCTCAGATAATTTGAGCCAACATTTGTAAATCTATATTTAGACAAAATGACATCATTTAAAGTTCATCTTATACTGAGTATATTGCAAAGCATGCTCAGGTTGATCTCCATTCACCGCAACTACTCAAGTTGTAATGAATTTGGGCAGCGCTTCCTCCCCAAAAAATGGTTTGTCACTGAAAAAGTGGCCCATGAAGAAAAAAACCCAAAACTTCCCTGAGATTTCTTACTTCGAGGTACACTGCTGTTTCTTAAAGCACACCTGACATACTATAGTCTACAATAACAATTCAAAGGGTTACACAGCTGCAGCCCTAAACTGTCTTCCCTGCTCCTCTCTATACCCTTTTCTTCTTCATTAATCAGTGGGATCAACATCTGCTGAGACCTGCCACAGCAGTGACATGCAAAGAGGGGTCCTGCGGATCCCCCTTTCAGTTCCCCTTTGGCAGCAGTCACTGGGGACAGCCTGACTCTCCCTGGTGAGAAGGAGCCTGCACTCCCCAGGAGTGTGGCTGCACCAGCAGCTTTGCAAAGTGCTAGGGCCTGCTTCCCTGGCACCAATGGTGATCCCCATGAGGCTCTGAAAAGTGGTTTCAGTGGTGATATCAGAAGCCCCAACACTTGATTTGACAGAGCTCGATTTCCACCATGGACGCTCATTGCTCAGCTCCGCAGCTGGACACAGCTCCCTGGCTTCTTCTGTGCATACACCAGGCCAAGCCCTGCAAGTGCACCAAGTGCTCTGCTCCTGTGCAGGAACCTGCCCTTAAATCTGCTGTGTGAGCACCACCACGCTTAACCTGCTGAAATGAAAACAGAGGGTTTTTTTTCTCTTCCAAGGCTTTTTGTGAAAGCAGCACAAAATTCCCTGCAGAGGACTCCAGCATAACAGAGGCATTAAAATGCCAGAAAATGCATGTAGGTCGAAATATCCCTGGGGTGCTCACACAGGCTCTCATGCAACTGCTTCGCAAACTGGGCCGGGAAGCTGCTTCCACCATAAGTACGCAAATAAGCAAATAAATGGGTGGGTGGGTAAGTAACTCAGTGCTTAGCTATAACCTGAGTCACTCCCCCACCCACGCGGGGCGGCTGCATGAAGGCAATGCTCACCCACAGGAAAGGGGACAGCCAGGGTGGGAGCGAGCTGAAGAGGTCTGTGGAAGGGAGGGAAGCCCCTTGGGACCTGCGCTGCTGGCTAAAGCTGGCTTAAGCTGATGCTGAAGCCACGGTGACAGTCTGTTTGTCTTTGCTATAAGGTGGGTGTCAAAAGCAGTCTAAGAAGACAAAACTAAAAAAGGAAAACTGGGGTCCTCACAGGGCCACACAGTCATGGAGGTGCTCTGCTCCATGCTGACCTATGCAGGGGCAACCAAACCAATCTTCAACAGCCTCAACAGACCAGGGCTGCAGTGCGGCTGGGCTTGGGGCAGTCCCATGCTAACACACTCTTTCAGCATCCAAAACAGAGGCAGATACCCTGTGTGGGGTGCTCTGAGCTCGGTAGGTGCTCAGCATTGCACAGGGTTGGCCCAGGGTTCACCCAATGATGTCACAGCCTGGCACGAAGAGGTGCCTTTGGTTTCTTCCTCCAGTGAAAGGAGAAAACAACCACCACATGCCAACACATGCAATGCTGTTGGCTTTCTTTAAGCAAAAAAAAGGTGTTTCTTTATTGAGTTGTATATGCAGCAGCCATTCATTTTCAATCAAACAATAACTTTTGCTAATTGAAACAACCCCTTTTCTTTTTTTTTTCTCTTTTTTTTTTTTTTTTTTTTTTTGCTTAACTTTCACTTGTTATCTTGTGGTCCACAGCTGCTTCAAGCCTTAGGGCCACCATGGCAAATTAAGACAGTCAGTGTCTGGCTCACTAGAGGCCAGTCAAGCTATAAATATTACTGGCCTGGCTTTTTGTGTTCACAGTGTGGGGAAACAGCTGGTTTAAGTTTGACTGCACGTTGTCATTTCTCCATTAGTGCAAACACTTCAATATTTCTTATGTGTGAGGTTGGAGTGAAGAAAGCGAAAGAAGGGAAGGGGGTCACTAAAAGCCAAAGCTAAGAAATGATGTTCTGTATATACATAATTTACAATTAGATTGCTGCCTGGGAGAAGGCTGAAATCTGACATGGTGATAGCTAGGCCAAAGCCACAATGACTTCCCAGTTGGCCTATAACTTTCAGGACCTGTTTTCTCTTGTTTTTCTTTTATTATTTTTATAGAAATTCTGTTATAACGGTAATGGATTACGTTTCTCAAATTGTATTTCATTTCAAGAGCTTGTAAGACTGTTGTATTTGTGGTTTCACAAAATATGAAATACCAGGAGACAGGGCCCTTCCCAAACCACATATGCCTTCTTTTGTGGGCAGGGATCATATAGAAAGTTAGTAAAGTAGGGCATGCCAGGCATAAACAGAAGTGACATCTTTTATGGAAACCATAATCCCCCTTGTCTGTGGAATGTCTGCTGATTTTCGTGATTAGTATTACTAGGCTGTGAGGCTGATGGGTGCAAAATGGTAAAGTCAACAATTAACCATTTTTCTTATTTGCCTTCTGTTTGTCTTAAAATGCTATTCCCAAGCTTCAAATACTAAACACCCCCACTGATACTACCCTGATCAAAATAAAACACCCACTAACGAAGGGGGAGAGGAGAAGACTCATCTGAAAATGCACTGGGTCCCAGACAACCTACTTACTAACTGTCTGAGCCATGCCAGCCCAGGGGAACAGCACAACCACTGGCTCTAAACGCTCTAGACACAGTAAATACTGTATTGGAAATAAAGCAGTAATGATAGCAACTGTCACAAATAATGACAGTGATCATAACTCTTGTGGGGTCCTATGTCATTATTTGAAGACTAATTTTATATTTCACTACCCATATGAGAGCTTTTGGTTGCTTAGCACTTTTGAAATTCTGGCTATCTCCCTCTTAAACTCCTGAAGCTAAGCAAACAATTTAAGCATCAGCGGTCAATCCAAAATGTAACCATGCCAATTATGAATGAACACATAATCCCAGAGTGGAAAGCTTCTTAGCTAGCACCTGCCAGCCCAGCACCCTCCGAAAAGCTGCAAAAAAATAGCTATAGTAGTGGTGAGCTGGGTTTGTTTTTCTCCTTGGCAACAAGTTTGCCTCAAGAGCAGAGCCAAACCATGCACACAGATGCTCACACACACACATGCACACACACTGAAGATAAGCTGGTGGATTTTCAGAGCAAAGAGGGACTTCTTGAAGTAGTCACACATAATGCCCTACATGGAGAAGATCCTGAATTTGCAGTTTTTCCAGTTTGGTAGGTGGCCACTCCACCAACCACCCAGTCAGTGGGAAAAAAGATTATCAGTCTGAGATAACTAACATCACATCTTTTTACCCAAGATTAATGTTACTTTATATAGGCAGCTCCAATAAGTGCATTAGGAAAGTCATCCTTTTAAGACGGATCTCCCAACTTTGCTGCAGACTGACATAGGGGCTAACTCAAGCCCTGTTGGAGACAGAGCAGAGAGTCCCATTGACTGCAGTGGGTTTTGGACGATGCTTGTTGTTTAGTCTGAGCTGAGGTTTACCGAGAATACCAGGGCTGCATGCCAGTGGTACGCCACCAGATGTGGAAGGGATGGCACTGAGCCTCAGTCGCAGGGTTGTGCTCCAGGGATGGAAAAAGCCATGCCCGTGAAAAACAAGTGATGTCAGGGTGATTACTGCAGATCAACCACATGTTGGACACACGCAAGGTGTGCAAATGCTCAAACTAGATCCACCAGTATTGCACCACAGACTGGAGCATAAACGCAGAGGTGTCTCATCTGGCTTAAAGCAGACAGCCTGCATCCTGGGAGCAGGATGGTTCTGTTGTGGTGGCAGTACAGAAATCCTTATGGGTGAATGCACCCTCCTAAGGGGCTGGGCACATCAGATGGCACATGGCTAGACTGCGCAAGGTACCTCAGGTGCTACCCATTCAAATTTGCTGGTTTGTATAGCACAAAATAGCTACCACTTAGGAGAATTTACATCAAGGGGGAAAGAAAGAAAACCAAACAAAAACTTGAGGTCACTATGGACTCTGAAAAGTCCTCCTGTGTGTCAGAGGCACTCAACCCAGCTAGTACAGAGGCTCTTTGATGAAAATTTAGACCAGTAACGTGCAGAGAAAAATGGTATTTCCCAAAAGAGCCAGCACAAAAGATATATTAAGTGATAATTTCATTCTCAAATGGTTTTCGAGCAACAATTGGTAGCACTTAAAACAACATTTTGCACATGATTAAATCTTAATGACAACTAATTATTTCTGGCATTCCTTTAAAACTTCTGTATTAGCCAAGCTGATGTTGGAAAACTCTGCTGTGCTTTCACTGCAGCTCACTTTCAAAATGCTTTTTCAATGAAATCATCACACTGCACATGGCAAGTGAAATTTATCTGTGGCCTGAATAAGACTCTATGTTCCACTTCAGCCTCCCTTAAAAAGATTGATTACCTACCAGTAAATGTAGTTCTTCCAAGCTACCTTTGTATAGCCCCAGCCATGGGCATGGTGAGTTCCCATGGTGAGTGTATTCAGAGACCACTGAGCAATCCATGGATTTAAATGTTGTCCAAGCAGTACCCAGGGTCTCATGAGAGCACTTCCACAGGAGTGAATTTCACCTTAAATGCATGACATGAATTGCATTCATTCATTGTAATGGAATTGCTCATACCTAATTTGATAAAATATGTAAAGAACACTAAACAGAAAAGTAAGTAACAGTTGACATATGCAACCTGTAGATTTATATTATAGTGCTTTACTAGAGCGGTGAATCTTTTGGTCTGACTCTGGAGCAATAAATAGCAGGAAACAATATTATTACATTCAGGCGAAAGATTGACTATATGGTGGCACAAAAGGTCTCATTAGATTTATGTACCTGGAAGAAATATTATGGCTGTACCAACATAATGGATTTGAAGAAACTCAATTGTCACCTGTGACAATCTGCATTATATTTGCAACAACAGCAAGGTAAATGACAGCTTTAATTTAAACTTTTCTTGCTTTATTTAATTTAAGGTAGGCCGTTAGGCTATATTTTCTGGTGCTGTGCAGCAGGGTTTAGCTTTAAAAATACACTTATTGTTAAAGAAAACTGTGTAGCTAATCCCTCTGCAGCACACTGAAAATAACCCTTTAATTTCATTCTAACATTATTTGTTCAGTATTCACAGGAATGCCAGTTTTGAGACTTACGCTTTGCGATTTAATGTAGGGTAATTACAGCCAAAGTATACCTGGGGAGAATCCTAGCAGAGTGAGTACATTTCTGCCTTGAGTGGGTACTTAATTGCTGATGTGTAAGAGGTTTAGTACGCTCCTAAATTTTTATGCCCGGTTCCAGACAACAGAATATATGGTCAGGAAGGAGCCTAATACAGGGAGAAGGGAGAGCCAGACAGTAAAAGAATAAAAAAGCTAATTATTCTCCGGTTACCACTTTGTGGGGTCTGGCACCCCATTTTGCATCCTCTTTACACTGTATTATTCAGACCCAGGCTCCCCTGTAGAAAGGCAATTACAGAGGATACTCTGGAGATCCTACAGGCAGCACTTCTGTGGCTCTGCAGTGTAGCTGTGGTATTTTAGACTCCCTTAGACCCAGATTTAAAATGGGTGTAAACAGAGAAGGTACAGTTTTACTAAAAATGAAAAGCAGTTCCAAGCTCTATAGCTACTGCCTCTGTTAATTTTTAACATATGAAGCATTTTTAAGAACTGAGAATTTCATTTAAGGCAATAAATTTATGGACTGCAAATGAGCAGGGTGGGGAAGGCTTCTGCAGAAAAGAAAATGCAAACTAGCCTACAGAATGGCAGGGTACCACTAATCTGCACATATAAACTGTGGCTGATATTCTGTATGTGATGAACAGCAGATAATCTGTCAGGAAACCAGTGAAACACCAACATACAAACGGCAAAGGCCTAGCGGGACTTCAGGAAGGAAAATATGGTTTTCCAGATTTGTAAGAGATGCATATATCACACTGACCTGTAGTGAGTTCCTTATTGGCATTACTAATCAATATATCACAATATTTGTTATGATTATTTAGCAATAATATATTACTGATAAGTAATCCAATTTTATGTAATGCTTGAGTGATACACACTTTTTTCTACAACTGGCAGAAATATCACGTAGTAGGAAGCATTACCATTCCCAAAGTATTAACACTATATATATTACATGTACACATATATATGAGTTTTAGAAATGTCATAACATATTTATATTTGTTACTTGGAAGTATTAAATCTTAATATTATGCTTTTAATGGAGAACTATTTTTTCAGGCATGCGTTAGGCCTTATGAAAGAATAGTTTTCTGATGAAACAAAAAGCACATGTTAATTACAATAATAATTTTTTATTTTTGTGTTAAGTATAAGCATGCAATATATGCATGAAATTTTATCTGTACCGTTAATCTATTCTTATCTTTGGTAGTCTATAAGTGACTTTTCTTCGTTCATTTTTCAGCATAACGTCATGTCTTAGGAATGGCAGTGAAGTATGAACTTTCCTCGTTTTCTCCAGTTAGCAACCCTGCATTGCTCTGTCAATAGGGGAGGCTGCCAAATCCAAGATTAATAAAGGAAAACCTGCGTCCAATGCTGCAGGTTATTTTTAACTGAATATAGAAAGAATTACATTTCTCCCCATTATATTTTCAGGTAGAATGTGTTCTTTAGAAAACCAGTGTTCTGATCAAGAACATTTTGCTGTTCAGAGCAGTAATTTGTGCAGCCTTTTCTGGCAGCATAGCCCATGTGCCAGCTCACATGCTGGTTGATATTGGGAAAGAATGGCCACTGCTGAGCTGTCCGCTTTCTAATGATGGCCACATTAAGCACCTCTGAGTGATGCTGTCCAGAGAAAAATTAAGAACTTAGTCTTCATGTGCTGCTCAGCTGATTTGCCCCTAAACTCCAAGTCCTAATGATGGAGTACGTAGACCTAGTGCTATTTTTTTAGAGAAATCTTTTCTTTTAATCTCTTTATTTCTGTGATGGTGGTAAAGTTGGTCAGGATGTGCAAAAGTGTGTCACTGAGGTTCCAGATGCCTTGGCAACTCCTGGGTGCCACCTCTTTATGACGATTAACAGTTCTGCTGGAGAAGTATGAACCAAAATTATGCTTCGTGACTAATCAAAAAAGATTCATTTAAAGACAATTCCCCCGATGCTTAGATTATATATCCTTGAAAAAGTAGATGCCTGTTCTGCTACTAACAGTGCAGACCATATGCACAAACATTTTATGCAGCTAGTGTGGGGACTAGGATACCGCTAAAGGAAAGGCAGATACCTCTCTGCAAAGAGCAACTCGGGCAGCCTAAACCAGCGGCCAGTTCCTGTCTACTGACCATGCAGGTAGCCTCAGTATCACATTACATGACTCAATGTATGGACACTCCCGATAGAAAATAACATAAAGGAAGAAAAAATGATAGGCATCATGAAAATATGTCCGAATAGTCTGTTTAATTCAGGGCTTCTGAATGCTTATCCATCCCTGGAAGGTATTCTGGGTTCACATATATAAAGTGAACATACCTTAGATTTGGGAGATAGGGACAACGAGCCCCTCCAACCTGTTTGCATGTTAGGAGAGCCTAACTCCAGCCCTGCAGCTGGGACACTCTGCTCTGGTGGTTGCACTGCGCTTCCCTGCTCCCTGGGTTACTTCTGTTTTTATCCAGCGATGGTACAGCCCCCAGGAGAGAAGCAAATGCACTGGGCACAGGATCTCTCCCAGCTGCATGCCCAAACACATGTCCAGTCACAGTGACACTTCCAGGCCTCTCTGGATAGCAAGGCAGGGCTCGGCTGCCTCCCCAGGTGCCTTTAGGAGGGGTGCCTCGGGGTACCCGGCCCTCTCTGGACTGAGGCAGCCCCTGCAGAAGCCAGGTGCTTTAGTGCCTGGAGCTGTCTGTGTTCCCAAATCAGGACTCTTATGAGCCTCTACTGGTTTGGGGCATACTGGTGTGTCACAGCACATTTTCCACACTGTGCTCTCACCCACAGGCTATACCGGTTTGCCTGGAGACCCAATTTAGCTGATCTGACTATGGGGACACATTTTGGTCTTGGTAAGGGTCCTGACCCCCTAAATTGGAGCATAATCCTTACCAGGGTTGCTAAAAAAGATTAACCAGGACAAGGTTTCAGCTAATGAATAGTGGCATTACTGCCTATGGTTTCATCCTTAAATCACCACAGCAACAGCCCAATACCTGTGATTCACAAACTGAGCTCTAGTTTTCAGGCTAATTATGTATTTCAGGAATCCAAGTCAGCAAATTCAGGATTCTGGCTTGATTATTTTAACAAATACAAATGGATCTGTATCATCTAGACTCTTCCTTAAGATCTGGGAGTATGTCAGAGTAGGAGTCTGTGTATGACTGACTTTAGTTACGTATAACATTACAAATGATTACAATCACTAATCCCAGTAACTATTAACACTAATTATCTATTCTAATGCACTTTATGGAACTTACACTGAGAAAAACTATGATTAGTTCTTTTACAGAAATGCCAGCACAAATACGTAGAGGTAATTTTAGGAAGCAGGTGAAACTGGTTTTGAATCAATACTATATTTGTGATTATATCTGTGCTTTTGCTTAGCACAAAAAAAGAAAAAAAACCCACCTCACTGAAATTGATTGTAAATAAGTTTTGAATAAGTAGGCTTACAAGAAGACTTCCCCTAATTCTTTGTAACTTCAGTTCACTGTTTACTTCTATGTATCTCAAATCTTTTACTCTTCTTTGGAAATTCTGATTTGACTTCAGCACAATTTCCATCCTTACCAGTGAAAAGTGTAGGTGTGATAAGCTGTCAAACCACTTTGCCCTGCTTGTGGTGCTCACCACATTAGTACAGCAAGTGTGAACAGTAACCACAGTGCCCATAGCTGCGGTTTGTCTAAACAACTGATGCTGGGAGATGAGACTAGTAGGCAGGTGTTTGTGACAGAGAGATGTGAAGCAGAGTCTTCACTGGTATATCACCAACAATTGTGAGCAACTGACTCTCGGGACCTCTGCCCTTCAGCAATACCAAAGGAAAACTGTTTTGACAGTCAGGCATTTTAAACAGGAAAGCACTTGTTTAGATAGTTTCCTTGAGAAAAAAAAATCTTCATTGTGCTTTTTCAGATGGAAGAAATCCCACAGAGCGCTTCTGTGCTTGGGGGAGCTACCAGTCAATATCCAAAAATCTACTGCATTACTCTTTCAGTTTAATCAATACAATTCTCCTTCATAGCATCATTCATAAAAAAACAGTCCTGAGACAACAATTAATGCACTGACAGGCTGTGGCTACTGCCCGCTGAGCTGAGTAATTTCTTTTCCTGTTCCTTTCTACTCCCCTGCTTGCCTCCATATATATGCTGTTTCTTCAGTGTGAGCTCTTAAATCCAACTCCATGGTTATGCTTTTTGGCACTATGTCTACAGTAAATATAAAAATAAAAAGATCAATAGTTCACTGCCTCTGCCATTACAAGAATTTACTTCCTATGCTTCTGTTTGGTTATATTTAGAGCAAAGGCAACTGCCCAAATTATTGTATTTTGACAACTTCCAGTGAGCATTAGATCACATATGCAACACCCTTAGATGGATCAATGGCACTGCCCAGACAACAGCAAACTCACACTAGCTTTAATATATGCTTTTTCACCTAGAATGCAATGCAATGCAAGTTCACATCCAAAATTATCCACAGTCAGAGGAAATACAGGAAGGTATTGCATAAGCTCATGAGAAGACTCTGCCTGTAGCACCATCTAACACCTGAACGGGGCTGGCAAGTATGACCCACAATGTACAGGAGACATGTAGGCTTCTGGGACAGCAGATGGTGGCCAAGTGGGATATCTTGGGGCACCTAAAATGGTGCTGGATTCACAGATTTTGACAACTGAGCTATACCCATCACAAGAAAAAATGTACTTGAGCCATGGTAAGACTGGCCTTATTACCTTGACCCGTTAACCTGGTTTGGGTTACACTCCATCTTGATGGTGACTCTCGCTGGGGGCTGTGATAACCAGTCTTGCTGGGGAACACGTGGACTCATCTTTGACGTCTGCCCATATTCACTGGAGGAGGAGGCCGTCATCTCTGTCTTCGCAAGGTGGGGCGATCCGTAGGCACACTCGAACAAGGACTGGTCTTCACTCACCACTGATAACGCTTCCTGCAAATCAGAGAAGAGAAGTCAGCATGACATGTTTCAGAGCAGACATTACAATATACCCCAAGGGAAAAAGGGCTTGTCCATTTCATGAGAAGATGGTCACTTGCTTAAATGCTCATTACTTTTTAGGCACGCCACTGCTGTTGGTGGAGGTGAGGACTCTTGGTGCCAGACGTGCCCCTAGCATATGCCAGGAGAACAACCTCTCCCCTGGGAAGATCATTCCCACAAGCAGCTGAGAAGATGCACAAACACGCTGCCAAACACAAATAGTGGCCAGGCACTGGGAGGGAGGAGAGGGCGGGACAGGCAGTGAAGCTTGGGCCTCTGGCATCCCAGCTAGGAATGCCGAGGGCCAGATCTGCTGGGGGCGTAAGCAAGCTGCCATCGCTGCTTTAACTGCCCCTGCAAGGAGCAACCCGAAGCCAGGCCTTGCTGACTCACTGGGAGCTCCTCTTCCTTCCTCTAGGACCGAGGCCAAGTTCCTTCTGGACAGGGAGTCGAGACAGCCAGGTGCAACCTCTGGTCTTGGGACCCTGCTCTTTCTGCCAGCATCTGCTGCCAGCTTCAGTGGAGATGCCCACCAGCCGCCTCTCTCTCTCTCACAGCAACCCTTCCTGACGGGCTACCTGGCCGGGGATCCCACTCCAGCGCTGTGGGAAGGGCTTCCCCAGCCACCTTCCCTCGCCATGACAGCACTGCGTTATGCCGCTCAAGGTTGGCGGGGTTCACCAGGCCCCTCAGTGGCCGGGTGGCTGCCATCGCGGCTAGCTGGAGACCAGACGGACACAGTCTCCTACAGTACAGAACAAGCTTCTGAGTGAAACTACAGGTTATGTCAGTCTTTTAACAATGTGAAGGTGTCTGTATTCCAGACACTTATTTTAATATTTTTTTTTAAAATCAGGGAAAAAGTGCTTAATGGCATGAAGTGGTGGATGGCTCCAATTCCCTCTGAAACACAAAATCAGCTTAGTGATAGGGAGAGTAAATGGGGGTGGCAAGAGGAACAGAAAGCATCTTCTCTGGCCTACATTTTTTTCTACATTTCTCCCCAGCACCATGCACTCGTATTGGCACCATCTCCTTCCCCACATTACCTAGAGCCCGGTCAGGGGAGCGAGGCAGCAGCCCGGCTCGGCTCAGGCAGGCAGCATGCCCACCAGGCCCATTGGGAAGCCACTGGAAGGGCTGACACTGCCAGAGGGACCTGTTCTGCCTGAGCCACTCTGGGCTCCCACCCTCCTGCTTACCTCCAGCACCACACAGGCTCGGGGGGGGGCACCCCTCCAGAAGCAGCCTTCCAACGAAAGGCCCCCTCTACTTAGGGCGAATACAGGATCTAAGAGTGTAAATGGATAGTAACCCAAGATGCGACTGTGTCCCCACACCCCAGCACCACGGCTCTGCCCTGAGATGACCAAAACAGGGCAGTGGGGCAGCCCAGCTCCTCCCTCCCTCCCGCACAGGCCTGGTCGGTGGACAGGGAGCAAGCCCCAGCAGTGGGTTGGTGGAGGAGGCTCAGTGTGCAGTGCACCAGATGACAGCAGCCAGGGAGGCAGCCAGCTGGCAACGGCCTGAGGCATGGGGGCCAAGGATGGGGGCGTGGGGGGGGAGCCCGAGCCAGATTTGGGGCAGGGTGCTCTGTGCGCAACCACACCCTCGCGAGGCAGCGTGTGTGGGCCCACGCTGCCCTGCCACTGACGGCCGATGGGAGGACAATAAAACTACATGGCCCTGTCAGCAGAGAAGGATGCAGTGGAGAGAGAAGAAAGAGAAGAGCCAGAGCAATGGGAGTCCTCCGGCTCTGGGAAGACGGGCAGCTGCCTGCACGCTCTTCCCTTCCCTGGCTGCTGGAAGAGGGCTTTGCACAAGCTCTGGCAGTCACATGCTGCCCTAAAAACCAGAAGTTGTATTTGTTCATTTTAAGAGGGTATGCATTTATCATCCTTTTTATTCATCTGGTTTGTGAACCCTCGGGGGTGTGCTCTGTTAATATTCAGTTTTCTCTGTAACCGCAAGGGCTGGAACATCACTTTCCTCTTATTACTTCCCATGAAAACTAAGATGACTCCTTAATTTCTGGACTTGGGGAATGGGTTCTCAAGCAGCCCTCCAAATGCCACAAGACTCGTGATTGAATCACTAATACTAACGCTTCCCACCACAGGCCAGGACACAAAATTCAGACAGCAATCTGAACCATTTTATTACTGTTATTCAGATGTCATGTGAGTGTAACAGTCACCACCAGGCTATCACCATTAATATTAACTCCCCAGTTAGCAGCCCTGCTTTGCATGCTCTTCCTCTAACCAGTGCCCAGCTACTGAACTGCTGCCTCTTGTGTCTCTCGGAGTATGAACATGCTTCTGCAAGACAGGAGGGATGCCAGAATAACACCTCTCGTTTCTGCCACCTCAGACTCCTGTGGGTCTCTGGCCTGCTAAAAACTGCTGCTGTTGGTGATATGAGGCTTTTCTGATGAGCCATTTCTGGGAAAGCCTGCAGACAACTCCTGTTTTTCAAGGAGGTTTGGGGGCAGGTGGCTGGTCCCTTGCTCCCCAAAGATTGCTCCCTGGCTACAGTGTGCTGAGAGACAGCAAGGGAACTTGATGTGCTTGGATAGTAAAGTAGCAGGGATCATATCACAAGAACTAAAGAAAGAAAATGTTTCACTGGAAGGAGAATAAAAAGTTCTTTCTCAGCAGTCTATGAGAGTTTTTCATGAAAAAAAAAAAAATATATACACACACACAGCCTGGACAGGCGATCACAATGCATGCCACACCTGAGACTATTTACTGTACATTCCCTCTTTTACACCCCACTGTAGAGCTGACACATGAGCCAAAAAGCATGTAATTTTGGAAAATCTAGCTCCAGTACATACATGAAAGTGTGAATTCTACAGGAGAAAACAGATACAACATTGCAAATACAACAGGCCAAATATTATTTTACTCTGTAAACCATTTACTAATAGACCTATTCAAAACAGGCATTGAACACTATTTAATGGATCTATTTCTCATCCTCCCACACACAAGTGAAACAAAACAAATTTATTCTGGTTTCCATTAAACTTGACTCCACCTAACATAAGTTAATGTATGAATATTTAGGGTAAGTATAAATGTAAACTAAAAAAAGAATGGATTTTCTATTCATTGGCATTGCTAATGACAGGAAATATTGCTTGTGCTATGGGTCTCTATTATGTTGCACAAAGAGGGAAAGTACACACATTTTAACTTCCCGTGGAGGACAGTACATGCTAGAAATATGAAGTCAATTTATAAAGGTTGTCTGAATATCTAAAAGACTATGGAAAAACAAGACAAACATAAACGAACTCAAGAGACAGACTCAGATGTCACATTTCAGGGAAAAATGCCTAGTTATTTATGGACAAAAAGAACTCAGTTTGCTAGCTAGAATTTTGTTCTGATTTAGTAGCAAACACCTATCGGTACTCTATCCGTCTAGATATCAGTTAGTGCATGCCAACAGGTCTGTAAAACCTCCATCGGAATAACTGAAGTTCTGCCAACTTCGCACACTCTTGGGTCAGCCCTTACGTGGAAGGCTTATTAATGTGTAGTCTATGATAGTATCTCTGACATTTTACTCCGAGTCCTCACTGGTCTTTGATGGCCCGTCTGCAAGGACAGTAGGACATGTATCACCCCTCCCCTGAGCACATTACAAAAGATGAACTGGCCATCTAAGCTTTTCGCATAATTTTGAGGAGTCAGCATAACTAGAGAACATGATCTAAACTAGAATTAGCCTTACTTCCTCTTTAACCATCTTTTGTCTCTTCTCGCACATAAGTGAGATTGAGGTTTCAGTGTGGGAAACATGGAAACTATGTTTGGCATCTGTTCTGCTACTCCTCCTGTCAGCCAGGACTCAGGCAGCCATATTGACTGTCCTCCCCTTCATATGCAGCCAGGACCATTGATGTCAATTTACCAGCAACCATTATAGGCGATATATGTGGTCCTAGCATATCCTCACACACACGGGAAAGTTTTCTCCAACACATGGGTGGGAGCTGTGTGTTGAGGGTTGGCAACTGCTGCCTTTCTTCCTCTCGGTGATCTTGAGGAGTGAAGAATTTCTGAATCCACTTGCAAGACACAGTGATGCTGAACAATCAGAGCTAATACAACCATATATAATCTCATGTGAACTCATACTGTAGGAAATCATAGAAATAGCATGAAGAAATATGAATAATTTCTCAGCTATACAAGAATGACTGGTAACAGACATGATTTGGTATCTCCAAAGAGACAGAAAATGTCCTTCAGCTGCTCTTTGCATGCATTGTTTCATCTTTTCTTTCCTTGATTTCTCTTTACTAATTAAAGCCTTCAAGCCTTAGCCGTACATAAACTGTGTAAGGAAGGCTCTAACAGCAAACTACTGTACTGAACAGCTGACAGAAATACAGGGACTTAAAAATGTGCTTTCTGCTATATTTCTAACTGCAAGCTCCTGGACCAAATATAATATAAAAAATTGTCAGCATTCACCACCATGAAGAATAGCTGCATAGTCTGGCCACATATAAACATAGACAAAACTATTAATGCTGACAATGTTTGGCAAAGGTTTTTTACATATGGATGCCAGTTCTAGTTCTAGTAAATACTTTTCATTACTCATTTACGTGTTAATCTTTTTTTCTCATCCCTATTAATGCTGTTTCTGGAGCAGTTTGGCAACATCAAGCAGTAAGTGGGATAAAGTAAAGCAAGGTAAACATTAATAAATATTATACAATAGATTCATTATAAGGCTCCTATCAATCTTGCCAGGTTTTGTACCTTTATGGTAATAATTTTAGTAGAGGTTGGGTCATCTTCCTGGATATTGCATGACAATAGCATACTCTCACAACATATCAGAAATGAAGCCTTTCATTTCTAGTAACCAGTGTCTGGGGTAATGTAATATGAAGAAAGCAACATGTACTGCTTACAGTGGCAGGTGGGAAAGGTCTTTCATGTAAGTCTGTGAAGTAGAGTTGCTGGTAATATTATCCAAGGTCAATATTGGACATGGATTTTCTTTATTTCATCTTCCGTTCTCCACATACTTCCTCTCACGGCATCACCAGCAAAACATAAAAATCTGTTCCTTCGTTAAGATTTTTTTATTTTTTAATCACTTGTACTACGTAAAATCCAGCTTCTCACTTGGACTTTCTGGACCAATGATGAAAGAACAAAATGGTTTTGACTTACACTTCACTGATAAGTTAAAAAGAAAAAAAAAAGAATAATAGACTGACAAATCTGTAGAACAATAGGTACAGCAACGCCTTTAAAGTAGGCATAAAGTCATTAGGACAAAGTTGTTTACTTAATCAAATGCAAGAGTACTTGGCCTAGGAACATGAAGTGAGAGGAAATGTGATTGAAGTTGTTCCCATCATGAGAAGTATATGCAAGCTGACCTGTCCTTTATACTCAGTGTTAGGAACTAAGGGCAAAGACTTTTTTTCCTAAAGCTTGATCAAACTTAAGAAATAATTAAAGACAACAATGAGGCGTGGAGTTGTCTAGCATAATTTTCTTGTGCTGGGGGATTACTGGGAGAAAAATACTGCATCAGGGTTTTAAAAGAATTTGGAGGCCATTTGAACCTAGCAATGCTTTTCCTCAAGTTAATTCTGATTAGGGAACATGCTAGCTTGTGCGTGAAATACCTTTGTGTACTGCCCCTCCATGTCATTAACCCAGCTTCCACTTTAGACATGACACCATTTCCATTCATTTGTATGGCAATCAAATTGAATCGTGTCTCCAGGTCTGTACTCATTGTACATGTCTGTATATATGTGTATCTCAAAATATTCAGGTCTGTTTTTTTCATTTCTTCAAATATTTCCACAGTTTATTGCTTTATCCCTTTAAATGGAAAGGTTTTGTAGATCTGTTTTATCCCCATTGGCTGTCCAAAATCTATCAAGTAATGTTCTGCTCAAAAAAAATGCTTCAAGAACTTTGAAAGTCAAGAACTTACTGGCCAGCACTGTCAAAATCCTATCAGGCAATAGCACACCAGTATGATGAAAAACACTGGCCATAAACCCGTAGGACACCGGGCAAGAACTACACATAAAGAGGAGGATACATGAGGAGACACAAATACAGCAACACCCCTCTTTGTATGTCTAGAGATGCTGCAGACAGTGAAATGTATTTATTGCTTGTGGAGCCATCTTGTGGGGTCAGCACACCCACACACCAAAACAGACCTGTTACCCTTGAGTATGAGGGACTTACAATAACACTGCAATCGAGAACTTTTAATTAGCTTTGCCATATGTCACTGCATTTATATAATCTGTTTGACACATTTTATAATATGTCTCCTCATGAATGCAAACAACTTTTACTTCTCTAATCTGATTTAATGATAATACATATCTAAGCACAACCTTAGAGTTCCACGCAGCCACAATCCATTCAGACATAGGCTGTTGCTTATCGCTTGTCGGATGTCTACTGTTGGTCAGAAAAATTAATTCTCCTTTTTATGTAGAATTTTGACATAGCGGGATTTATTTTCATTTTAAATTAGAGAAAAAGCTGTTATACAAAAACTTTCACCAAAACATTTATTAAAAGGATGAATTGTAATGTACTTGCGTGTGTTTTGCAGATGTTAAAACAGTCTAATAAACAGTTACGTTTGGAAAGGACCTGCGTCTTTCGAGGGAAGATTGTTCTGATTAAGACCATGCAATTAGCTCTATTAAATGTTTCCATGCTTTTTTGCACTCAGTATCCCCTGTGTATTTGATAACATTAGTTATTTGAATTGTGTGCAATTGAACTACATAAAATTGTAACTGAAAGGAAGAGCAGGTGAAAATGTGCAAGACAGCACACAGTATGCACCTTGGTATAGCTGCTCCAGAATTTACCAAGTCGCTCTTCTCACTTGCTATTCTTCTTTTCTTCCTCAGACTACATCTTCTGATGCTCTAGGAAGCTGTTTATCTGGAGTGAAAGTCTAATTTCAAACAGGCCAGGAATGTCATTTCCATGCTGGAACAGAGAGCACACGCAAGGCTGGACACCAGAACCTTGCGGATCAGCGGGCAGTCTTCCAGGCTGAAACTCCGCTCCACTCACGTCTGCAACAGGCATCACTGCATGATAAAGCAAGCTGTGGCTGAACTGCTTAAAAAGCTTCTAGCCTGAATCTGCAGTCCTGCTTTAAAGCCAAGTCCTTGAGCCTTGGATTCATTGCATCCAGCAATAATTGGTGATACAAAAGACAAATGATTAATGTTTTAGCCTTGCTATAGCTTATTAATCATGATGCTCTTACAACTCTCTTCTGACCATTCGCAAAAGAAGCGGTTTCGCAAGATATTCAATAGGGTGTGTGGAACATACTGGAAAAGGTTACTACTTAAAATGCAGTCACCTGAGTCAGGAATTGCAGTACACATCTGGAATATGTTTTCCTTCTAAATCTCTGAGTCTTGGATTCATTAGATCAGACAAAAAACCACATATTATATTCATGAGAGAGTTCAGGAACAACAAAAAGCCTTGGCAAGTACAAGATAGGAAAGACAGATGTTGTCCTCACCTCCACCCATGAGAATCTTATTGCCAGCTCAGCTAACATCCTCCACCTATTTGCAAAGAGCACTTGGATAGTCCGCGTTAATCCAAACACAGGCCCTGTGCTGCCACTTATCTGATATCTTCACCTTTTGCTGAGAAAAATACAAAGGATGTTTGGAAGCAAAGGAGAGCCACTGCCGTAGTCCCACTTGAAAAAAGGAATAATCAAGCATCCATCAAAATGATGTTATGAGACTGCAGGCTAGATTCATTTCTGGGAAAAAACAGCAGATGTTTAAGGACTGATCCTGCAGCCCTCTTTGTATAAGTCATTCTGGCTCCACTAGGACTAGTAATGTGAACAGAGGCCTCATGGCTAAGCCCAAACGTTTTGAGCCTCAATGAACAAATTCTGAGACATTATAAATTCAAATGTAGGCTGTGGTGCTTCATCATAATTTCTAATACATAGACTTTCATTCCTGAAAAGTCAGCAAACCCTATTTTTGCCCAAGCTACTTTTATCACCTCCTTTCATAATAGGCTAATATTTGCAGCACGAGGCATTCAACTCTGGGTCTCCAGGTGCTTCATAAAATAACAAAAAAATCACCATTCCACTGTTGCAGATGGGGAAACTTTGGTAAGAATGATTAAAAATGGGTCTCATCTTAGAAAATACATCTCCCTCACGCAAAGCTCCCTGACATGTTTGGGACTACCGTGCATCTCACACACTAAAATTATCAAAACAAGTAAAGTTGATGAACCTTTAACTTCCAGAGATCAGGAAGTGTCCACGAGCATCTGATTTAAAGAGCTGCCATTTCACAATCAATTATTTCACCTGCAATCTTAACTGACAGTAAAGTGCAAATGAATAGCTTAACCCCAAACCAAGCGTTAATAAACGGAAATAGGAAACTCTTTAATACATTTCACATGCCCTGGCCACCATCAAAGCAATGCAGTGGGCTTATTCAAATGCAATGATCATAGAATCACAGAATGTCCTGAGTTGGAAGGGACCCACAAGGATCATCAAGTCCAGCTCCTGTCCCTGCACAGGACAACCCCAAATTCACACCATATCTCTGAGGGCGTTGTCCAAGTGCTTCCTGAATATTGTCAGGCTTGAGGCTGTGACTACCTCCCTGGGGAGCTTGTTCCAGTGCTCCACCACCCTCTGGGTGAAGAACCTTTTCCTAATATCCAACCTAAACATCTCCTGGCTCACCTTCCAGCCATACCCTCAGGTCCTATCACCGGTCTCCAGAGAGAAGAGATCAGCGCCTGCCCCTCCTCCTCCCCTCGCAAGGAAGCTGTAGACCGTAATGAGGTCTCCCCTCAGTCTCCTCTGATTAAAGTTTCAGTCCTGTATCCATTTCAGTGTATGTTCAATACCCAAATGACTGCAAGGGGGGGATGCCTGGAAGCATCTCTGCCTGTGCACAACCACTGAAGAATTGCATCAGGCTTTTGAATGAAAGCAGACCTCAAAATTCACAAGACTTTATCAAAAATACAATCTGGTGCTATACAGTGATGAGTCCACTTCCATTTTTCCTTCTGCATGAGTAGAGTGATGGTAAATGACTTAAGGGCTGAGGCAACACCAGGTTTTATTTACTGCCCCAGTAATTGAACGAATGGGGTTAGGTGGCTTCAGGAGCACAATGATCAGTTGGGCTCAGAATACGGATTCCTGAATGATTATGTCAACCTTAAGTCTCCAATGCCAAAAACACTACAATTGCATCCTGCAGATTGCATACTGTATATGCATTTTTAAAGAAACTGTGGCTTTGTATGCTTATTTTAGCACTTCCATCCATATAAAGAGCTGTAACACTGAAGTTTGAATGACTATTTTTTCAGTCAATACAATAGACTTTTCTTCCTTTTCATCTTGATAGTATTGTCCATTATGAATTTTGAAAGCTTGAAGTTTTTTCCTCCTTCATGCTTGGCTGTTAACTTCTAGGGCCGCTGTTAACTCATAGGGCTTCAAAATGCCTAGCAACTGGGAAAACTTGGATATAAAACTCCTTTTCATTTCTGCCTTTGCCTTTTCATTTCTGCCTCTGCCTTTTCATTTCTGCTGCTTCTACCCTGCTTTTCTAGTACAGGACTTTCTTAATCTGAAGGAGCAGCCAACCTTCTACTTTGTTAAAAAATACAAGCATCTGGGTTTTTTTCAGCAATCTTTCAAGCAGAGATTTGTTTGGCAAAACAGGTGGCAAGTTTGTAAAGTGGCCTGCAGCCCAATTGGAAGTGAACTGAGGCTACATGCCACACCTGCTATGAACTTCTGCTAATAGATCTAAATGATATTGAGAGTCTTGGGGCCAAAACGGCTACCCAAAACCAGCCACCAATCCCATTCTAGGCATGAAATCCTATCCTTTCCATGCTTCCTCTTAACACCTTTGGCATCATGGGTAGCCCCAGCAGTTTGGGATATCTTCAAGAATTACTGCATACTTATTGGAGTTAGTCATCTGTCCAGAACCAAAGGCTTTGCTTGAACACGGTAACTGCCCTGTTACTTTGGTTTTGGTAACTTTATTGAGAACTTTCTTAACAGAAAGATATCACATGGGTTTTTTTCTGCCTTATTCAAAAGATTTGTCCAGTGTTATCACGAGACGGTAACATCTGCAGCTCTTTTTCCTACCATTTAGCCCAAACGACAAGATTATACATTACATTTATACTAAGTTTAATATTTGTTAACTGTGGTGGGTTGATCCACTACATATATATTTGTATACATAATTACATATGCCCATTTTATATATATGCACATAAGTATACATACACACACAGATTTTTAGATAATCCCATCCTCAATCTCTGAACTGATTTTAAAGTAAAAATAATGCAGGCTTTAAAATGCTTTTCTCTGTGGCATACTATGTACCAAAGACAAACTCATCAGCAAAGTGATGAGAAATGTATAGGAAGGAATGAAGAGACCTTTACAGCCATTGCATTGATGAAAGAATTAAATATTAGGGGTAAAACTTAAAAGAGCATCCAAATCAGTTTCCTTTCCAATGAACCTTTGGTTTTTATGAATGCTTAGCAGCATTAGGGAAATAACACTTGGACGATGGCCATGAATTGAACTTCTGGGTGACCCATCACTTCCCTGTAGTGCCTCTGTGTATGGTGTTTGCGCACGTGCGCACACATGTGTGCCACGAACAGGTCGCTCACTTTCTGGTTGGAAAGACTGCAGTTATGGGGGATCTTAGCTCCAAATGTAAAATTAGTTATCCCAGTGAAATCATGGGAAAACAAATGGGTGTCCACTGGGTGTGTTACCCGTTAAATCTGGCTGGTCCCCTCAACCCAGCAGTCAGGCAAGGCAATCGGCCAAGGGAGAGGGAGGGGAAACCATTCTTGGGCATCTGCAGAGCGGCTTTGCTGCAGCTCAGCTTCCTCCTCAGGCACCCCCTGGAGCTGGAGATCCTCTTCTCTGATGCATCAGTCTGACAAGGTCTCAGATGCTCCCCTACATTCACCTTTATACACATTTAAAATTCTCACCCTCCTATTTAGAGAACACTTATCACACCCAACATTTATTAAAGTAATTTCCTTGCTTGATAGCTTTTGTGAACACTGCTTAAGCCATCTTTATTTGTGAGGATGATTTTATTTACTTCTTAATGTATTTCTCATTATATTTTTGACCGACTTATCTGCATTAGATAACTGGAAATAAAATGCAAATTGCTATTGCTTTTTCAAAATTCACTACATTAATAGTGCTCTCCATTTTTGCACAACATTGTAACAGAAAGTCCTTTGTTTATATTAGTTTCCCTTCCTTTTCCTCAGCCACCTTTTTATTCTCGATCTTCCATGTATACATTGAATATATACATATTTAGTATGTTATGCTTCTCATGGTATTCCCCATTTTACAAACATATGGAATATTGCTCAGATGCGTAATCTTTCTAAATTCAGATTGAGCTTTCCAAGTATGCCCACTGTGTATGTAAAATATGACTTCCTGTCATGATAACCTTTACAGTGTATAGCCTAACATACTTTCCTATAATTGTTTATAATGAATATCTGGATTCATACTTCAGAACATGTTATTTTAGTCATTTGCCACACCACATGACTAATGAAATTAATACGGGGTTGAATGTCACAGTATTAAGTCATTTCTGCATGTGCAAAGATTAACACAGGAAAGTGCTTGGTAAAATAGCAATGAAGTTAAGAGCACGCTTACATTTAAGCATATTTAGCCTGCTCTGCTGAACCAGTATAAAGTGAGGATATTGCTGTTTTAGCTCAAACATTAACTATGGATCAGTCAAAGAGACTGGTATAGTTTTAGATATATTGTTGCTGGAGAGGTAGTCAAACCAATGGGTCAGAAGAAAAATGTGTTTTGATACCTATGACAGATAAAGGTTGGAGTGAATGCTCTTTGTTTGTCCCCAAACAAAACAAGACAAAGCAACAACAAGAAGAAACCCTCACAAACACAAAAAAATATGCTTTGTGACACTCAAAAAAAATTAATCCCAATTACACCTGTGGTTTTACTTTTAAACTGAGTTCTTATTACTTTATTTAAGCAATGCATTTCTGAACAAAATCACCAATCCAAAATTACAGAATTTAAATAATTATTTTAGGAACTTTTCAACCTTTTTCATTCTTTTTCCCTTTTTAGGAGAACTGCCTCACAAAGGCCTCTACCTTTATTGTGCAACTTGTGGCTTAGCGACCATGTTTTCTGCTGCATCTAGTATGCAGCAGAAACAGGTTGTGGCCCATTTTTAATTATAGATGTGAAGAAGAAAAGGAAAACGCACGTGGTGATCTTTGATGTGGTGACACGAAAAATCCTGCAGTTTTTCCCTGTAGCAGTGTCTCTTCTGAACTAGTCATTACCAACGTTATCCCTCTTGCTAAAATCATGCTCTGCAGCTCTGATATTGACTGTATTTTTCAATGACCCCCGAAATGTCCTTATATACTGTATGCTATGCTTTCAAACATACAGGAGAGCTATGCGGGCTGTTTCTCCTTTATTGTTTCCCCAAACAAACCCATTTCCTACAAGCTGTTCCCATATCTTTTGTGCCACGTCCAGCTTCCCAGAAAAACAGCAGGAAAACAAAGTGTGAACTCAAAACAACCCATTTCCACAGAACAATGTGCCATACCAAGGAGAGAGCAAGCTAGAGGGGGGAGGGCTGGGGAGAGGGGAAAGACTGAGAGAGGGAGAGAAGCTGTTTTGATGCTGCCAAGGGACTTAAAGAAAAAAGGAAGGAGGAACTTTTAAAACTCACAGAGAGGAAGAGTTGTGTAACTGTAAATATGCAACGGGCAAGTTGCCAACTATTTCAAAGGATTTGAGGTTTCAAAATCATCGAGAAGGCTAACTGATTTGCACTCTGGGTTTTGAGCTTCCAGGAACACCTTTCTATGTCTGACAGCCAGAAACTACCATATCTTTTTATAGACTACTCAAGCCATACTTGGTCATAATTTCAAGTTGAATCAGTAAGGAATGTAAACAGACACCGTTTATGCTTCTCTGCAATCTAATAAAATGAAAGCATGGACTAAATAAAGCAAAATGATACATGTTGTTCTGTAAGAAGGGAAAACCAGAAGATCATGTTGATTTAGTTCCTGGCTGACCTGAGCAATCTCTAAGGTTCCCAGTATTCAATAAACCAAGAAAACCCATACACTAAACTCTCATAGGTATAATGTGTATCAGTCACTGAGACACAGGATAAAAGTCAATGATAAATGTCACCAAGCCATTTCTAAATCCTGATTCCATATTTGGCTTGTCAAGGATATAAAAGCAGAAAGAAGGAATAAAAGTAAATACGGAACAAATTGTTTTAGCCTTGCTGTCCATGACAATTATGCAAGTAAGAAAGAAACATTTGTAGAATCAACACAACTGGAATGATTTTCTCCAAATCAAGAATCTGACTAGCTTTGAAATCTTTAGGTAGGGAGACCCTGCTTTTGCAGTGAAAAGGGTGGTTCCTTTCTTTTTTCTGTTGATAAAAGATGCAAAAACACAGTCTTTGCAATCACTTGCAATTAAAACCCACAGTCCAAAACACTGCCATGTATGAGCAAGATCTTGGCATTACCATGAAAGGTGTAGTCTACAGAGAAGGAGATATGGAGCAACACTCATGTCACGATGTGCTGACTTCCTACTGTGGACTTCAAAATTGCAGTGGTACTGCAGCAAACAGGACCTTTCAAATGCCTTAACAGTATTTACTAACCATGAATGTTATGCAGTGCTAGACGCAAGAAAGAAACGGACTCTGCTCTCTTGGGCACAGAACTGAGGCAAATCATAGATAGACCCTGTCACAAAATGCTTGCAGCTAACACAGAAGGGACCCAAGCAGAGGGAAATAGATACAAAGCACAAGTTAAGTGCATAGTGTGACCATTGTGACTGTCGTGGTTGCGCCACAGGTTATTATTCAATTTCAATGAGCTATGCAGAAGATAATAAACAATGAAAGGCTACTCTGTAAGGCGGGCAAGAACTGGAGTGGAGGTGAAGAGAAAAGACTGAGTAAGGGGAAAAGAAGAGCAAAGAGCTATTCAGCACAGTCTGGAGGAAGCCCAGCTAAAACCATACAAACGACTCATCCCTGTCCAGGCTCCTTCTGCAGCTGCTTTCTCTGGCTCTGCTCTAACCGATCTCCCTTTCTGTGTCAAGGTCACAACAGCAAGGGGGAAACTGGAGGGATCTCTCCGCTTTTGGATGCTCTTTGACTGCTCAGGACCATCCCTGGACCTCACAATGGAGAGAATATGCAGGAGCAAACGCAATGTATGGTACTAACAGTGCCCCTCTGTGCTCCCCCATCAGGCCCAGACCTTCCCTGCTATAGATACCTATGC
The DNA here is from genome assembly GCF_949628215.1 of Phalacrocorax aristotelis. Taxonomy (NCBI): domain Eukaryota; kingdom Metazoa; phylum Chordata; class Aves; order Suliformes; family Phalacrocoracidae; genus Phalacrocorax; species Phalacrocorax aristotelis. The sequence goes on along the minus strand of NC_134276.1, from coordinate 100,425,487 downwards.
ATGGTGGGATGGAGTATCCTGCAGGCTCCTGCTGGGGCAAATTCCCTAATGCATCGTGTCCCACCAAAGGGAAGATGGCTTTCACCCCTCATGCGCAGAATCCTCCTGCCCTATTGCAATGTTGGGGCTTGCCTTTTGATAAAGTCAGGAGCTGCCAACAGCTGAGGTAAGCCAAAGGCAACAGTAAGTCGATATGAGTACTTGACGTGAGAGCAGGAGGGTGGGCTTTTTATGTTTTATTTTCCCTCTGAGAGCCTGACAGACTGAAGACTGGAATTTGACCAAGGAAAGTCTTAGAGTTTTCTTAATATATCATTCAATTCATCTGGAACACATCCAGTTAATGAGGCTTTTGTAGTTGTGGGTGTTCAATACATTTGCAAGTCAAGCAAACAGTTATAATGCACACATACATGTAGGTGCCCAGCCTCAGGTATCCATCTTTGAACTAGGCATCTGTTCAAAGCACAGATTTCTCCAGACTGTAATTCTGCAGCCAGCCAAATACAAAGTGATTGCTTAGGTTTTCAAACTATTTTTACCAAAACAAAATTATTTTAAATTGTTCAATGAGAACTAATTTTGTTCCATCAGAGTCAACAGAAACATGTACTTGGTTTTAATAAGAGAATGCTGACTCTTCTGAATGTCTTTTAAATATATAAAAGGTTCTGAACTCTTTTCTTATAAGATACTTCCAGTAACACTGAAATTGAAAACAGATCTTTAGAAACCAACTCTTTTGTAAGAATATGGAAAACAGATCTAAGGCTTCAGGAAGATTTTTGCTTCCTCATGTTGAGTATTTCATCACTGACCAGGCATGTTTTAAAGCTGTTTATTACCCTCTGAAGCTTCAGACTTCAGTCACGACTGTGGAGAAAAAGTTTGCTAGAAACTTTTAAAATTCCTGCCACATCTTCTGGCATTCTACTTTTTCTACTGATAGGTTTTGTATGTTACTACACTAAATATTACATTTGTTACATGCACAAATAGTTTTTTTTTTTAATCAGCATTTGAAAATTCAGTTCTTATTTATGCCATTTTCAAAGTCTGAAGTCCTGATCTCTATTTCTTGTACAATCCCTAAGGATATTTTTCTAACTCTTAGAGTATTTTCTAGGTGTCAGGGAAATCATCAATTCTTGCAAAGAAAACTATACTACTCATTTTAAAATTTGGTAGCTAGAAGTTTTGCATTCCACACTGATGTTTTATATCAGCACTTCTGTTGATAAAAATAGAATTATTCATAAATAAGAGCTAACAGCCTTTAATTTATAGATATTTCTCAAAGCACTAGAACAACTTCAGCATTAACTGAGCTTTGTGGCAGCTTATGAAATTTTAGCAGCTGAGTAGTATAATGCCCCGTTTCACACCAGATTAAAAGTGTGGAGAGGTTAGTAATGACACCAATTCTGTGGGAAATAGAAAAGCTCTGATAATCAAAACAAAAATGTCTCAGGATGGGAACCTGAAAAAAAGTAGCTGTTTTTGAAAATACATAGTGATTTTTGAAGTCACACTGTGGATTTGTGGATACAACTGAAAAGCCTCCCCTCCACTCCTCTGCCCAAGTCATTAGCCATCACACCACGCATGTACAGAACCTGCTCTGACTCATTGGTGCTACATAACTCCCTGTTCCCACTGTGCTTACAACATGGGAATTAAAAAAGGCAAAATGTCCTGTACTTAGCCAGCAACAACAGAAGTAATTAGCGGGCTACTGATTATACAAAGAGGAGGGTATTTTCCTCCTGTGTTTTCACCATTCAGAGGGCAATGTTTTCCCATACAAACAAAGTACTGAAATTTGCAGAGTCAGGTGAATTGTGTTTCTGGTGGAAAGGAGTGTAAGAGGTTTATGTGAAGATTGAGGAGACAGACAGTATGACACGAGCTCTGTCCTTCAGAACAGTTTAGGACTACCTAAAGCAGAGAAAAGGCAATCTGAGCAAAAGAGAGCAGAGGAAGAGATGAAGTAGTCTTAAATGACATCAAAGAAATCTAGGGAAGGAAAGAATATGGACGATTAAAAAATAGGCTGAAGTCTTTTGAGACTGAAGGATTCTGCTGGTGGCTGGAGCACTGGGAAGGCATTGAGTACAACACATTCAACCACAGAAACTGAGAAAATCAGAGGCAGTCGAGGTAATGTTCATGAAGACTTTGGTGTGCTGAAGATATCCACAGTGGTTACAATTTATAGTAAAGACTATCCATTGCTTAGCACTGTAAGACTTCAATATATGGAGAAAAATGAGGTGGATTTTTTGGCGCAGTGTACAAAACTAACTTTTAAAAAAATACTAATTTTAGTTTAGAGATAGGTTTTGACATTTGATCAGCAAACCCACGGGCTCTAGGATGCTTACAAAGTAAATCAGAAAGGAATACTAAAAGAGAAAGGGGAAAAAAAAAAACCATACTTCTATTGCGAACTTCTGCATTGAATTTCCTGTCACGTAAAAGAAGATAGAGGCAGCATTTGGTATTTAGTGGAGACACTGGATAACAGACTGGAATAGACTGGATGGATATTAACATGTTCATACTATAGCAAATACAGAAGATATAGCTTAGAAAAACACAGTGGCTGATTGAATATAATTTTCATGCCAGCTCTGTAAGGACCTTCTAGCAGTAGGACAAACTAGGGAATCACAGTGCAGTATACTTCTGAGCCAGCTGAGCTTACAAATAGTCTTACATAAATCTCTGACATGTTATGCTAAGCCTTTTGCTAAATGACTTGCCCCAGAAACGATATATGTGATCAGGAGAATGCATTCACATGTATGAACTGAGGAGAACTCCTTGTGTATCATTTCCAGAGTTGTGCTGGGACCACCATAGGCATCGCATCCCCTGGAACAGGGAGATGACTTGCTCTGCCATTTGCTAAGTACAAGGCAGGTAGGGAAGTACTTGTCTTTGCCCTAACACAACTTGCCTGTAAAGGAAGGCATTTCCTTGTTGCAAAGAGCAGCACAACCACTCCTGCTCCAGCAGTGGTGATCTCCCAGAGGATGGCAGTGGCCTTTGCACAGTGCCTCTGCCAGGCTGTGGCTGAAGGGCGCAGCAGAGCTGGCCGCTTGAGCCCAGCCATATTTAATACAAGAAGCTCAGAGTGTTTGCACAAAAAAGAGTCTTCTACAGCTGCCCACTGTTCTGTAAAAGCAAATGCAAATTTTTAGCTTGTACTTCGGGCTTTGAATTCTCTGGGCATTTGGCTAATTCACAGGAAAAATACAGAAACTTTGGTGGTGTTTTGTGTAGGACTTCTTTGCTTGCAAAGCTAGACTTTTTTGGAAGTTTGGGCCTCTGTTCTCCTTTGCTTGGTCACATTCTCATTTATTTACACAAGTCTGGTGATTGTAAATGGTCTCTGAAGTACTGGAGATTACAGTTTATACTCACTGTCATGAAAATTCAGAGTATAATCACTTTGTTTTTCTTTTCTCCTAGTGTCCCCTGTATACTAAGCTGATAGTTTCAAAAAGTCTAAAACTTTGTCCTCCTTAGGAAACGTCATGGCTCAAAGTACTTCTTTGACAGATATTGTTTTCCCACCTTTCACTTTGTTTTTTTTGCAGCACTGACCAGCACTAATTATTATTGCTTCAATTGCTTATGCAGTAGTTTGTAAATTACTTTGAAGCAAATTGCATTGTTCCTGCTTCTGGTCAGCATCTAATTTCAGTGTCATTATCAAATTTAGAAGTTCCATTTTCAGCATCATCCCAATCCTATTTGCTTTATCTTATCTAAGATTTTAAGAGAGTTAATTCTGAGGATTTATCAAGCTTCCTTTTTAGCAACTGTAGCTGCCAACTTTCATGATCTTACTGAACCTTGGGTTCCTTTGAACCTAAATTCTAGAGTCAGCTGAAAACCTAAGACTATTAGTTTTCATTTCAGCTAAGAAATTGTTAATTTCAAGGTTTAAAAGGTAAGAAGATGAACAATGTAACATATATTATTCCCTGAAATTCCATTATTTTTAAGCTCATGTCACCATGTCATGAATTCTCAATAATTTTTACTGACAAAAATTGTAACATTCCTTATTGTCACCTTAATTTCAATATTGTATCACGCTGCTCCTCACCTCCACCTCAAAACTCTAGTGTAGAATCTTTTGTAATATTTTCCCTTGTCTTCTTATTCAACCTTCTGAATTTCTCTGAGGCCTTGTCTTTTCACTAAGGAAAGGGGCAGAAGATGAGCTAGGGAAAGAAAAGGAAAACAATGCCTTGGGACTCCCAGACACCCCACTTACTGATGACCTTTTCAAGCAATCTACCAGCCCTCTTAATTGATCCTCTCCAGTGTCATAAAAGCCTTCAAGCCCCCGAAGTTGTAATATTTGGAAAGAAAATTGCTACTAAGATATATAGATGTGCATTATCTTTACTTGTGATATTACAAACATTGGATATTTTCTGATTAAAAAAAAAAAAGAAAACTCTAGGAAGGTAGTATGAACTAAGTAGAGGGTTTATTTTCACCTCAGTGAAAGCAGGTAAGTGGCATAACAACACATTCCAATTGTGAGCAAGTAGTCCATCTTCAAAAATCCATCCAAAGTCTCACTGAGCAGAAACAGCGGGCACTCTCTAGTTGATCAGCACCTTGGAAAACCAAAATCTTTTTTCAGAGCTATAAGCAGAAATTTAACAACTTAACCCAAGGGACCTTCTTTTTTTTTTTTTGAAATGTCAACCTGGTCCATTTAAAGACCTTCTGCTAAACTTGCCTCCTTTGGCATAAAGCACCAATGATTTAGCTGGGATTGTAAAGATTTACTATGCACTTTTTCTATCTTATTAGAATCAGTAATGGAATCCACTTACTTAAATTTCTTTGGCTCTGAATGCATGCTGCTGAAGAGTATGACATCCAGAGGTTACATTCCTGTCTACCTTCCAGTTCAGCTTTATAACTATAGTGAGTGCATTTCCTTAAAACTTGTGGATTCTCAATCAAAGGAAAATTTATTTTTAATCTCACCAGTATTAAAAGAACCCTAAGAATTCCACAGTGAATTTATTAGACTACTCTGATGATTAAAAGAAAACAAAAAAGAAAATTAAGAAATTGACAGAAGCTGTAGAATGAAGTTTTCTAACAAAAACTATTTTTTCAGGTAATATTAGTTTTGCTAAATGTTTATAAACCACATATTAAAAATAAACAGTTTCAGCAAAGACCTTCACTGAAACATTTTCAGGAGAATAACTGTTTCTTGACCAATATCACTACCATTGCTACAAATTTATTCTTTTCACTATGTAGGAGCCCTATGCATGGAAACAAAATGCCTTTTTTGCTGTGTATCTATCAGACAAGGACGATGATCTGTCTCTCTGTATTCTTTTCCTATATTTTCACTCCAAATCAGAAGAAATAACTGGACATAAGTCTCCTTACTACTTAATGTCTAATGCTGTACTTGTGCAGACACCTCTGTCCTTTCAGGTGTATAAAATGTGCTGGATTTGTCTTATTAGTTCAATAAAAAGAAAGTGGGGGCCAACACCTCGCCATTGCAGAGCCCAGCACAATAAGGCACGTTTGCACACCCATAATCTAAAACATCAGTGGAACAGCTCAGACGCTTTCAGTTCAGCATGCATCTGTACGGTTTGATGGATCACGTCTACAACAGCCATTCAATGAATACTCTGCTGCCTGCGACCCTCCACAGAGCTTGCTTTTTTGGCTGGGGCAACTCAGCTTGATTCAAAATTCACCGAAGTCAATGGAGAGACTCAGCACCATCGACAGGATCATGTTGAACCAAAGCCAGGACAGGAAACTCTGAGGAAACATAAGAGCTACCCTGTTTGTTGCCTTGAATATTTGTTTAGTGTTTTGGAATTTACTGACTAAAGCTGCATGGAAGAAACTTGGCAGCCAGACACTTTTGCCGAGTTGTGTTATTTTGGTTGTATCAGAACTCCTGAAATAAACCCAGAACTCCAGCGAGACTTCTGTGTTTGTGCCATAGCCTTCTTGAACTCAGTCCATATAACCATCCAGGATCACCCTGGACTGGCAGATCTGCTGCAGTCTGGGCTAGCAAGGCAATTATGCTAAGAACATGATGTGCCTGGTTCTCCTTTCACTTTACATCCATCTTATGCCTCTGTAGCCCATTGGATATAGTGGATCCAGTTCTGATTTACTCCAGCTTAGAGAAAAAGGAAAACTCAACAGGCTTACTGTAGAACCCAAGACAAAGCTCGCAAAGTTTGAATTTCTTCGAGTGGCCACTGTGCTATATTTCCTCTTGCTGAAAGAAGCATTAACTGAAGCGGCCACATTCATCAGTTAGTCGACTGGACAGAAGCGTAGTCCCAGGTTCCACATCTCACAAGTGGCTATTTTGTTGACTAAAATTTTCAACAATAATGCACCTTTGGAACTGAAAAAATACCACATTTAGAAGAGAATGAACATGAAAAAGGAGCCTACAGATGATTCAGTCAGAGTTTGTGTTCATTAAGAGGGTTAATACAAATGTTCTGATTGTTTCTGTTGTTTATGAATCTCGACCTTCAGAACAGCACTGAAATGTGCTGTCTCCTAAAGATGTTCCCTACCGATATGACACACACTTTGTATTGTTTCACTGCACACAAGCATTAATATCTCAGAGGTAACCCACCCTTCTTTTAACGGCTGGTGACAGGTCCAATGGCTGAGCAAAAATCAGTTGAAGGAAAGGGAAGTCTTGTCGGAAATGAGATTAATCTTGTAACGAGTGTTCAGCCCTGATAACCCATCTGTGCAGAGAACTGCTTTAACTGGAGAGCAATTAACCTTCACCTGACAAGCTCTGTCCAACCGTTATAAACAACATTAAAGGCACAGGATCCCCCTCTTTTTTCCCCCTTTACGTAGACTAAACAATCAGATTCTGAATTCCGTGAAAATGGTACATGTAACGGTGCCTTGATGACAAATCACAGGAAAATTTTTTAAAAGGTAATGGTTGTATGGAAATCATGTGAAAAATGTCTCCGGCTACCACTTTAGTGAGTTGATCTGATTAGTAAAAAGCAATAATTTCGAGCACTTCCAAGGGAATACCTTACGCATGAGGGAAGCTGACGTGAATATGCCAAAGACTAACAATAATAATAATGTATGCAAGTAGATAAGAGCTGGCTAACCATGTCCCAGGAACATTGCTTTCAGGATGGGGCATCTATTTCCCCAGCAGCTCTGTGAACCCAAAGCCAAGGGGCAACTTCCTAGAGCTTCTTCACATGTGGCCTTGTGGAAATTACTTGCCAAAACAAACTTCAACTTGCAGAACCCATCTGCAGTAACCGGGCTTTTGGGTCAGGTCCCCATAGGATGGGCTCTCCCATCAGACAGCTCCAAGCAATGCAGTCTCTGGAAGGGTCTGTAAATCCAACCTCAGATGTCAGCCTGTTAGACAACAACATGAACTTAAAAAACTGCCTTTCCCGCAGTAGTCTGAGGAGATAACTGAATGTGGGTCTATTCTTCAAAGATGAAAAGGCACGATGTATATGAAGCCACAACAGCAAAGGACTACTCTAGGGGGAAAGGCTAAGACACCAATCTCAGTCACAGTGGCAGAAACCTGGAATGACTCCAGGGGAATCATGGCAAAACAATGCAAAAAATTTGGGCTGAGTTCCTGTACGACTTGGGTGAAAGCCTGGGCCCAGTCAAGCCACTGGCCAAATACTCTTGACTTCATTTTGGCCAATTTCACTTCAGGTTTCATAAATCCTCATTCATTCTATTCATGTGCCTGAAAGCCATTACCCTGAAGTTACGATTAGCAATGGAGGTTTTCTCTCTTTGTTTACTTTTCTTTTGCTCTTCTTAGCAGAAGTTCAAACATACAGGTTAGTCATGGTTTTATTTCTCTGTACAGTGACGCAAAATTTCCACTTCAGTCATTTCAGTTGAATATATATGTCACTGTGGATTGCAAGAGATGGCTGTGGCTCTTTAATATATCCAGAACATGCTCTGAACTATTTGTTGGAGAAGTTCACCTCAAGGGTTAGGGAAACATATATTTTATTTGGTGATGCATACAAATAAGGAAAGGATGCAGGCAACAAGGAGTTGAAGGGAGGTTGCTTGCTCTTCATCTTACAGAATGACAATGTATTTTGACGGATCTGATCTGCAGTATTGTAAAATGCAGGGCCACTTTTCCTACCGTTGCAGAAAAAACCACTGATATTTCATAGTTCAACCTAACAACATTGGTCTTAAATTTTTACATAAACAGATGTGCTGTACTGTGGCTTAAATGTTTAAATAGCAACAGGCAGAATATTACCTTTATATCAAACAAGAAGGGCTTAGATCTTTTCAGTGAATTAGATATTAAGATATAGGAAGTTCCTATTGAAAGCATTTCCTGTATTGGTAGTCCCTGATTTTGGCGACTTATCTGGGTAGGAAATGAACGCAGGAAGTATCTGTCTACAGTCTCTTTATCATCAAGGTAATTGCTGTGGCAGCATTTTACTGTTTATCAAGGTAATAAACATATCGTCTAAAAAAAGATGTTTTTCAACTCTAAAGAATGAGGGTTAAAAAAAAATCTTACAGGCTAGCATTGCAGTTATGCATAATCTTCCATGTAGAATTAATAAGCTGCTACTTTCCCTCAGCACAAGTCTAATTAGGGATTTGTCGAACAAAACATTTCCAGTCTCCTGTGGCTTTCTTCCCAGTTATAGCACTGTTTCTCTGTATCTCGCTCTCTCATCTCTCTTGAGTCAGGTAGGTCATTTTAAAGCGTTCTGCCACTTCCCATAAATAGTTATTCACCACCCCTTCCTGCAGGTATTTGCATATACCCAGTCCTTGTCATTTGGTGTTGTATTTCCTTCCCATCTATCAGGCACTGCTTAACCTGGCAACACATACATTTAACTAAGTCAGTCAGTTCTTTCCCTAGTGTGAAAAGGTTACGCCAGCCTAGTGACGCCATTTCCCACCCATCGGTTGAGATGTACACTCAATACAAATAAACATACATTGCAAATGAAGGGAGACATCGTATCATATGCATTCCTTCCACTCATTAATTACCAAAATCCACCATTCCAAAAGACCCTTTGCCTGGTGCACTGTATGTGGATGATTGCTTGGTGTGTCCTTCAGCCTAGCCTTAAAAAATTTCTATTACTCATGATTCATTTTACCTTTTAATGTTCAGTGACTTTTTAATGACAATAATTATCCTTTTATTCATTTTGCTTTGAAAGAAATTAGAGTTATGGCATGATAAGTACCAGAAGCGCTAATCACTGGTTTGTACACTGTAGTAAAAACCATTACTAATATTACTTGTTCCTTACCAGCTAATATCCCTTTCCTGAAAGCAATGTTTAATGTTTCTAATAGGATGACTATGTGCATAGCAAAAATCAGCAACCCGGTGCCTAAGGATGCATGCCAAGGACAGAGGCAACTTCCTTGTGATACATGTTTGCAACCTGAATCTCACCACATTTCCTGAAACTTCCTCTCCCTCTGTTCACTGTGATGAGTTGTTTATAGCATTATACAGTCTTTCTTTTGAGGGGGGCAGGGGAATAAATTGAGGGACACAGCACTATCCAACCTCAGGTAGGCTTGGTTACAATATTTAAAATAACCCCTTCAACCATAAAGACACAATCCTTTAAGGAAACGACTGACACCTTTTTCATACCTGCTTTGAAGTTTCTGTATCGTTGTCAGTGTTTCGAACAGAGTCAAACACTCCTATAATACACAAATATGTATAAAGGACAGCAGGATGACTAGAACACATGCCATTTTGTGAGACCATTGGCTTTTCATTACTGATGATGTAAAAAACTGCTAGTATAGAATCTATGATTCTATGATTCTGCTTCTCTATAATTATAAAAAGAAATTAATTTTTTAAATAGGTAACACTGAATCTGATAGAGACCACGCTGCAGTCAATGAAAAGGTTTTTGTTAACTTGACAAGGTTTGGCACTACATGTGATATGTTCTACTGTATCACTTTTACTTTGTTAAAATTGATAATACAAGTGATACAAAGCCATTTTTTTTTCTTTTCTCCACTTTGCTGATTTTCAAAATAATTCTGTTGGCTTGCATTATGAAGCCTACCTCTTTTTGAGTGAACAGCATTATATATTTTTACTAGATTATAAACTGTCACTTGGAAAATAAGTATCTTCCTTTGGCATTCACATTTCTCAAACTACTTTTGTATTTACCTTTTAGCAAGTCATTCTCCAAGAGCACTTGATTTTTTTAACATTATTTCTGAAAAGCCTTTTGTAACTTGTGGAACTTGCTGGAAAACATTTCCTTAAGAGATAATATATTTCTTGTTAAGAAAAAACAAACAAACAAACCAACTCAGACAGTCAAACATACACATTTTCCAGCTGTTGTTCCTTGCCTGGGGACGTAATTTTCAAAATAAAATCCTTATATTTTACTTCATTTTGGCATATGTAGCCACAAACCAGATTGGGTTAAATGACTGCTGATTAAAAGCAAAAGAAAACAACACAAAAATCCCCAAAATATCTTCTGTTCTTATATGACTATTTCTTCTTTGAAATTGTACATTTGTATTTGAGTCAGAAATACTATTTTACCTGGAAATAATTATAGGTCTGTTTCTACTGCCTTTATTGGAACAAAATCTTCATGACATTGGTCGAAATTTTGAATTAAGGAGTGCAAGATCAGGCTAAGTGGCTTAAGGCACTCTTTATGTTCTTGCTTCTGATTCACCAGAGCACTCAGGTGTGTGCTTAGCTTTAAGAAGGTTGTGTCGTAACACCAAAGCCAATGGAAGTATTTAGAGGCTTAAAGTTAAATATACCATTGGATCATTTGCTAACCGAGATGAGAACAAAAAGAGAATACTCTTTATAATTTTTTTAATGCAAGGAACAGAAGTACAAATTACTGTATTACTGTTCTGTTGGATTCAGTGCAGATGCAGGCCTCTAAAGACTTAAACATTTCCATACGCCAAGAACAGATTTTTTTTTAACTGTCTCCAGCTTTCCTTGGATTTAGAAATATTTCAGTGAGTACTTAGAGTCTCTAAAACAAGTGAGAGAAAAGCAATACTATAGAGAGAAGCACAGACTAAGATTCCTCACCAGAAAAAAAACCAACTTGCCACTATATATTGCTTTAATCAGTATATCCATACTCTTTCAATCCTTAGAAACCACAAAGATTCTCCTGTCTTTTATCAAACACACAGACTTTTTCTCCCAGAAATCATAGCTTCCATGTGACCAGCACATTAGAAAACGATAATAAAAAGTGGATGTGTGCATATTTAGAAGTAAATTAGAGTAAAAGAAATATCCACAAGTGTAATCAATAAGTCATTGTTAAGTCAAGATAACTTACTGAATAGCTTTTCTAAGAATAATTGTATTGACAGGCAGGGACAGAAATAAAACAAGGCTTGCTACATGGCAAGGAAGTAGAACTCTGGTTGTATTTTTCTATTTAATGTTCTTTCTTCCACTATAGGATAATGGGGAAAAATACAAAATGACCTTCAGGATAAATATTTTTATTTCACCCCAAGGTAATACTTCAGCAATTTTTGCTCAATTCTATTTAAAAACCCACCAAAAAATACAGATGCCTAATTCAGAAATCTTTGATATTTTCTAAAATTGTATTTACAGTAACTAGTAGGATGCTTATAATTAGCAGTGCTGCATTGATTTGATAGTCTTCTGCTTCAGCGCCCTGCACTATTGTGCTACTGCATGTATCTGTCAGGTACTACTGTGACAGAAGGAAATGTCACCTTATTGCTGAAATCCTGACTGTTGAAAAAAACTTGAAAAACTTGAAAAAAAACCATTTTATCCTTCAAATGCCAAGAAACATAACAGTGAGATTAGCCGTGTGCACACCAGGTATAGGGAAGCGAATGCATTAGGAATATCAGCCCTGGACTGCGTAGTAAAACCAAAATCATGGCTGTGGAGGCACACACCTTCTCCCACCGCTCTCCTCTCTGCAGTTTCTTGTGCTGCCCTCCACGGGAGCCAGCCCCACTCCCCATCAGAGGGAGAGGTCCCTGGCCTGAGCAAGTACGGCCGCTCTCACAGCGTAAAGGTCAGAGTTAAAGTAAGCCATCCATGTCAGAGCCTAGGAAAAAGACATTGCTGCGTCCGCCTTCTCAGGAGAAACCTTCCACCACAGCACTTCCCCTGTCATGGGGAGAAGGGAAAGAAAGGGTAGAGCAGAAGGAGGGCAGGGGATAAGACACATCTCCCAGTAAAGCCATGTTCATGATGTCAACGCCAGTGCCATAAAACTTACACAAATGCTTGCCTTCATAGATACCAATTAGCCCCGGTTAAGCCAGTCTGATTTCTCATGAGCCCCAAGTGTCCCATAGGTCCATCTGCAGGTTTGTGATACGGAAAGGATGAATCAAAGTTTTACTGGAAGGCCACCTTTGCATGTGTATATGTTTGGAGCAATTTCCACCCGGTTAAGAACAAATACATAGCCATTTGCAAACCGATTTTGACATTTAAAGACTCCATGGCTTCCCTAAAGAAGAAAGTGAATTCCTGGCACAGAGAACCCAGATAAGGCTTTCCACCTTCCTCAGCCACAGCCTCTTCTTGCCTACACTGGGATAGCTAAGCTACCCATTGCCAGCAGACAACACAGGCCACTATATTGAAATTGAAAAGAACATTTGCTAAACATAACTTTTTAGCAAAAGCACAAACACCCGCTTGGCCTTTAAAAGGAATTTCTTTATTTCAGAATCCTCTCAGTTAAATGACTATATACTCAGTATAGAAGAGGAATTGAATGTCTTTGGACTGGCTTAACTTCATGTCAGGGTACATTTCCTGCATCTAGCGTACAAAGCACCTGTCATTTCTTTCCAGTCATTTTACATTTTGCACTTGAATAAATAGAATCCTTGCTGCAGAATATAAGGCCTTCCCAGCACCCTGGGCACCAAAATCCTCAACATTCTGGGATGCCTATGTCCCCCTGCAAGTTTCACCCTCCCAGATGAGAACACAAGAATGTATGGTTTTCCACTCAGGAGGCTTTGCCGTATGCGTTGCATTAGCAGGCTACATAATACACAGCTGCATACAGTCTCTTCTCACCTCTGTAAGTGTAAGGTGAAGGTAAAATAATAACACTGATATATTGTTTACAATCATTTACCGTATTATAATTCAGCCAATAAAAAACATCAAAAAAGAAATAGTAAGAGCTCCTCAAAATGCATACAACTTCTAATCTCATTGTACCACAATTTTTGTAAAATAAAAAAATTCCTGTCAACATTGACAGTGCCTTCTGACTAATAGACACAAAAAACAGCATACTACCTCAGCGCATTGCCCTTCTTTTAGCAATTAACTCTATCCCAGCTAAAACCATGACATCCCCGAACCTCAAGATTTTCACAGAGCGCCTGTCATGCCCTGTGTGCTCTGAATTGCGCAGCAAAACCAAAGGGAATTCAGCTGTTTCAGGAGCTGCTTAGCATATAATAGATACGGGCCAGCAATGCAGAGGAGATTCAGATCTCTGTCTCCATAGACAGCCTCTTGAAAGCATCAGTGATTGCAATAAGAGAAGGGTCATTAGTTTTTTTAAGCACATTGTCTTCAGGCAAGACTTTCAGATTTCAAAATGTATAACAAAAAGCATCAAATGATCTTTAAAATGCAAATATCTAAGCAGAAGTTACTGAGAAATCAAACTGCAGCTCCACTTAGCTAATGGCCAGGCACCGCTGCTATTCTCTATCTCTTACTAAATCTCTGGCATAATTAGAAAAGTACAGAAATACACAATACCAAGAAGAAAACAAATACCTTGATCCCAAATCTGATAATACAGTGCTGCAGAGTCCTCACTGTACATGCTCTTTTGCTCTTCACCTAAAATTAGTTTTGCTATCCCAAAGCGTTTAGTTACAGTTATACTTCTGCAATTAATCACGGCTATTGCTATATCTGTAACTGCTATCTATTGCAACATACAGAGAAGCAAAAACCAGATAGATAGATAGGCATATAGATTTATTCAACTTTCTAAGTGACACAACCTGAAAAGCTCAGCAAAGTCATTCTTAAAAAACAAACCATGCACCGAGATCAATTTATAAGCCAACAAGATAATTTTATTGACCAAAAAATTAAAACAAAAAGAACACGCCCATGAGATCTTGCCGCCACCATTAAAATAACATTCAGAAAGGTCCCAAGCATCAGGATAAGAGTTTCTAGAAAAGCACATAATTAACACCTGCATGAGACAGAAACAAGAGCTCATGCCTCTCATTCCCGCATGCTAATACTTGTGTCCCAATCAACAAGAGAAACATTTAAAAGTATCCAAAAGTTTAGTGCTCTTAGGAACCCCTTCTTTCCTTCCAGTGCACACCCTCTCCCCTTATGGCAGTCCGCAAACACATCCAAGTTGACAGAATGATACCTACAAGAAATTTCAGAAGCTCTCATAAAAGGGCTTCGCATATGCAATCCACAGCACTGAACAGTGAATTTAAAAAAACCAATTTTTTTTCCGAGTTTGAAGTTTTTAAGCCTTGCGGATGGTTGGAGTAGGAAAAAGGAAATTTACTAGGCAGTACAAAGGAAATCTTGTTGTCCTCTATTGTGGCAGTGGGGGTGTTGCCCAATTCTAACTTATCTAGGTTGATAAAGGAAACCAAAGAACACGCCACTGAAAACAATTCCAACAAAAAAGGTACCCCTTTCTTACCTTAATAGTGCTTGCCATAATGTGATCAAGATTATTGATCGCTAATAATTGCTAATAATAATTATTGCTTCGCTCTGACCAGAAAGAAGTTTTGATGAGGTTGTTTAGAGCGGATGAGATTGTGCTAACTCTGGGAAATGAAGTCAGCCAATGGCAGGAAGAGGTTTCTATTGGTCCTGGCCACTGCAGCTCGAAGAAACAGGATATTTGGGAGTGAAGAGATAAGAGTCCTAAAACAATGTTGTTTTTCTTGATGATATGTGACTAAATTTTTTAAATTTTTTTTTTTTTTTTTTTTTTTTACAAAAAAGTCAATTGCCTGTGACTGCCTGGGCAGGTGTGATCTGATGTGCAGCAAGTGTGACATGCCACTTTCAGGCAGGATGCAGATGTCAGATGAAATGGGCCAAATTCGGCACTAGCTTCATGCAGTCTGTTCACTGGGGAATTGCTGATTCAGGGCCAAAGCCAGACTTGGTATAAGCGGGTGTAACTCCAAATATGTTAATGAAGTCTAGGCCCGCTTACACCACATCTATATTTGTCCATTAACTTCATTCCTGGATTCTTGAGCTATTGACACTTTCTTGCATACTTTTTTTCTCAGAGAAGCAGCAAGTAGATCGGAGACAATTGTTTCTTTTTGATGCCTCTTTCTTACTGAGGAAAGGAAGCCACAAAAAGGCGTACATTTCAAAAGCAAATGACTGAATGCCATAAAGCATCTTAAATTTTCCACACTCTTCCTTTAATTCACAGCTCTATCTATGCATGAAAATGAGATCGTTTCACTGGCAATTCCCTTCCTGGGCAGAGTGTGATAGTCTTTTTTTTTCAGTGTTATATTTTTATTTGTCCTTTTGTAGCACTTGGCAGTCATGGGGCACCCCAAAACTACCAGCTGTGCAAACAAAATACTGTCCCTGTCCCAGACCCTTGCTTAGGAGTGCTGAACTGAAAAATGTAAAGAAAAAAAGAGAGAGGATGGGAATAAGAAAGGCAAAGTGTTTCTGCAGTACCAGCCAGCATAAAAGTCCACATGTAAAGAACCACTCAGGATCCAGTGCTGGCACAACCCCCTTGCTCTTATGAGTTTTGTAACATTTTGTGTTTTCGTAAAAGACATTGTTCTTGGTGTCAAGAGATTCTGAGCTTTCAGCGAGAAAAGCTTGGAAACAGTACCCTCGAAAATTAAAAGAAGTCAGAATGTATTAATTTTTTAATAACCTTGTAATTTTTAAAAGCTTGTCCTACCCTAACTGGTTTACGATTTCTCAGTGCTTCCTTTGACAACCTCAAACCATGGACATGCTGATTGAAAGCACCGCAGCGCTGGGTAGATAATTCCCACTGTAATAAGGTTCTGCTTTCTGACCAGGGACTCTGGTATGATAGAAAAGAACAAGAAATAGTGATGGCTTGTCATAGCATTATTTAGTGGAGGCAGGTGACCTCACCCTCTCCCAATGCCTTCCCCTACTGCTCCTTAGTAAAAGAAAAGAAAATCTGAGTGTTCTGTAACTGGTGACGACTGCTGGCATTTGGTATGCATTTTTTCCAAATGGTACACAATGACAGTGGTAAGTTCCAGTTTACTCTTCCCCTCCTATCCTGTCCCGGAGAAGGTGAAACGCGGCCATGCACTTTTCCAGAGATGCACCCAGAGGACACGAAATGCTTCCTGCTTGGCTCTCGGGCATTCGTCCTGCAAGCTCTGCTCCATCTCACACGAGGCAGGGCAGAGAAAGGCTCATCCACATGCCACTGCTAACAAGAATGGCTCTGCCACCCACTAGTTCCTGGAAATCCTCATTTCCAGGTGTCCCACGGGGACCGCAGAGCTGGAAATCTCTGAACACAATGGAGTGACACAGGACCAGTGCAACTGGGATCTGGCAGAGCTGCCCCTGGGGAGTGTCTGTTTCAAGCTTAGCTGTATGTCTGCCAGTTGGGCCCTGCATCCCAACTCATCTCCAGCTGCCTCACAAGCCTCAGGGCCTCCTCAGCCAGCCCAAGGGGCTGAGCAAGCCCCCAGCAGACTCCAGATCCCAATGGAGAGACTGGGAAGGGGAGAGCAGACACCCTGCTTTCCCACCCCCGTCTGGATCCTGAGGTGCCACAGGATCGACTCCTTGTACAAGTTTAGCTTGAGCTTAGTTTAAGAACCTCTGGTTTCTTCCGCTGCAAAGATGCCTTCTAGTCACTTCAGAGTAATCCAGAGTCAGCACTGCTGTGCGATAGTTTATATTCTCCATTAGTTGATTCATACAGAAATACAGTGTTCACTGCTGAGTATCTTCTTGCAGTCTACATCCACTGAATTACTGTGCTTCTGCAGAGTAGGTAACTTCTGGTAACTTTCCTATTTTCATTATGAACAGTATGAAAAGAAAGCAATTTACAGTAATTGTATGTCATGGGGCTGTTGATTTCCTCCCTTTTCATCTCCAAACAATGAGCAAGACAGCCAAAAGATTAGAACCTTTTTCTTGACATTTCAAAGCATTATATAATATTTCAGTTGGGTGACTTCCACTCCAGTTAAGCCCATGATACTTTGTTTTTTTCTCAAATATATAGAGAGGCTTCAAGTGTCAGTTTCAGCTCTCCAGCGGATGGGATCTAACAAATTCATTCACAAGTAGGTTTTAGTAACCATTCTTCCCCAGCCTACCTCCATATAGACAAACCTCCTTTTGATTTATATAGGGCTTTTGGAAGCATAAGGCAGGCAATATCAGACTCTGCTAAGCTCTACTATTATTACATAAGTTTACAGAGCCCACAGCCTGGTAAGGATTTTGCCATTTTAAACTGGCACACATCCTGTGCCAAAGAATTCAATGAAGTTTATTTGACTTTCAAGCTAATACCCACAGGCAGACTTCTGGGTGCTTATGCTTATGTTGATCCAATTGCAAGACAGAACCTTGGTATTGTAAGGAAAGGAAAATACTGGGTTACCAAATCACCATCATCCAGTTGCAAAAGAGAAATAGTACAAACACTTCTACTATTTTTCTCTTTTCTGCATTTTGTTGAGGTTGAATAGAAAGAAAATATGTTTTTGTTATGGTAGGCAGCTGTGCTATTGTCTGAAATAATGCTGTCTGAGTCTAAAAAAATGCAGCTTGGTCAACAAACTGAATGAAAACATGAAAAAGTATTAAAAATCCACACAAGTCACCCAACACTCCCTTCCCCCCTTAATTTCTCTCTCAAGCTTGACACCCTAATTTGTCTAGGCTCCTTTCTGTTGGAACTTTTTCTACATTGAAGCCTGCATCTAGAAACCACAGAGCAACAAAACACTCCTGCATGTGCTTAACATTACACATGTGCTTAAGTTTCTTGATCAAAACAGGGGTTTTGCACATGCTTTAGAATTACAGCTGTGCTTAAGTTCTTTCCTGAATACAGACAGGCTTAAACACTGCTCTAAGTGCCTTCCACCTATAAGACTAAAGAGCTCCCTCTTTAGAGAAGAGCTTTCTAGACTGGAGACAAAGGATCCAATCTATTCTGACCCAAGCCTACTTAAACCAACAGGGCCCTGTACAGACCTAAAGACTTGGTTTGACCATGCAAAAGAAGTGATTAGACTAGATCCTAAACAAAGAAGATTAATTTCCAAAGAAAAAAGTTGTTTTGCTTCTTGAATCCTTTCTAGGATGGACTAGAAATATGTTCAATATGTACTCACCTAAACACATGCAAAATATTTCCAAAGAGATAATTTCTTATGCTATTTTAAACACCACTACTAACTGTAAAAGACAATCCTGTCTTTAGATTTTTTTCATATCATATCCTCTAGAGTGTTAAGATGTATGAAATATATTGCAATATTCTCTATATAAACAGATCTGTAATCCATCTTGCTGTCTGGGAGGTAAACCAAGAACACTGCTGTCAGCCCAGGCTGACCAAGAGATTAGAGGCACACTCTCATATCCTCACTAGTGCCGTTAAGCTTACTGTGTGCACATACGGTGTCTGCAGATGTGGGAAAGAAGAGAGGAGAGGGGAGGGAAAGGGAAAGGGAAAGGGGAAAGGAAAAAAGGAAAGGAAAGAAGGAAAGGAAAAAAAGGAAAGAAAAAAAGGAAAGGAAAAAAGGAAAGAAAAAAGGAAAGAAAAAAGGAAAGAAAAAAGGAAAGAAAAAAGGAAAGAAAAAAGGAAAGGAAAAAAGGAAAGGAAAAAGGAAAGGAAAAAGGAAAGGAAAAAAGGAAAGGAAAAAAGGAAAGGAAAAAGGAAAGGAAAAAAGGAAAGGAAAAAAGGAAAGGAAAAAAGGAAAGGAAAAAAGGAAAGAAAAAAGGAAAGAAAAAAAGGAAAGAAAAAAAGGAAAGAAAAAAAGGAAAGAAAAAAAGGAAAGAAAAAAGGAAAGGAAAAAAGGAAAGAAAAAAGGAAAGGAAAAAAGAAAGGAAAAAAGGAAAGGAAAAAGGAAAGGAAAAAGGAAAGGAAAAAAGGAAAGGAAAATTGGAAAGGAAAAAGGAAAGGAAAAAAGGAAAGGAAAAAAGGAAAGAAAAAAGGAAAGGAAAAAAGGAAAGGAAAAAGGAAAGCAAAAAAAGGAAAGGAAAAGCAAGCTCTGTTCTTCTTACCAACATTACAGGTAAAAAAGAGGTTCTCTTCTAGGTAAAACCAGGCTACAAATCAAAAAACTTGAGTACAATAAGACTTTGAATTGCAGTCTTTGGAAGCAGATTTTAAGAAATTCAGGCAAATTAATGCTACTTCATGGCACATGAATATACATACATCTGTAAAGGTCTTAATCCTCTCAAGATGTAGCATTTTGCTTAAAGGTAGCTCCAAATATCAGTTTGGCCATGCTCAGCTCAGTGTGTGAGGGCCAAACATACTCTTACCAAGTTGTCAGCAAGCCCTTTGGCAGGACTTCCTCCCTTTAATTCACAGCTTACAGCTGGCTCCGAAAAAAATGTCTGTAAATCTGCTCAGAGCGGGAAACTCTCCCCTCACCACACAGAAAGGTCTCACAAATAGGCTTTTAGCAGGGGAGCACACGGGTGCTCGGGAGTACAACTGAGTTTCACAGCCTGCTCCGAGGGGCTGTGGGGCCGGCAGCTCAGGTGCTGCTCCCCAGGATGATGGACTCTCATCCCCCATGCCCAGGACTATGGGGACTTTGAGGCTGCTGAAGGGACCTCTGCCTTCCACACCTGAGTGGGTTTGATGCAGCACCAGGTCTGAGGGCATGGGACAAACTCTGCCGTAGAAAAAATGAGGTCCAGCTCTGGGGTGGGCTCGTTTGACCTATGGTGCCCATTGACCTATGGCTGGAAATGTGGAGGTCAACTCTGGGAGGAAGGTGCTACTCTGAGTGAAGTGGGGCATCTGTTTTCACCGAACTCCAATCACTATGACAAAGCAAGCCCACGTAAAGCCACGTAATTAATACTAATTACCACTACGTGGCCATCGGGGCAACACAGCACGCATCCCACGAAAAGCACCCCTTCCTCCAGCATTGTTTCCAAGCTTTCCGGCTTCTCATTTCCTTTACTATCAAGTCCTGCGCAGCAGCGGAGCGAGGAGGAGCATGCCTTCATCCCTTCGACCCTTCCCCAGCTGGGCTGAGCGCCCGGAGCGCCCCGGGAGCCGCGGGCAGCTGGGCAGCGGCGGTCACTAGAGGGTGCTCCGTGCCCCTCTAAAGGAGAGCTGCTGGCTCGCCGGGCTGCATTGTTTCCTCCAACACGACGCGATGAACAGCTCTTTCCAAAGTCCGAAATTACTTCTTTTAATAAAAAAGAGTATTTTAACAGAAGCCGATAAGAAAGATTTCTTCCTGCTGCCGCGGTACCCACCGCCGGTTTTGCCCTCAGCGCTGGTTACGACTTAACGTCTTCCCACTCTCCCATCTTTGCTTCCTTTCAGTGACCCCATCCACTATCTTCAGCTACTCCAACCCGTTTGACCAATTAGTCCCGTCACATCTCTCCCCCATCCCCACCTTCCTTCCTGTCATAGCAATGAATTCACTTCACTCGATGGCAGAGCTGAAAAGTTGGGAGAGAGCCCGATTTGGGGGCAACATGGAGTTTTTCTCACTTCAATTCATGGATAATAGCAATCAAGAATGGATTGTTTTCCAATGGACAAAATTTTACAGAAATGAAATGTTGGAATTTTTCAAAGTGAAATTCAAAAGCACATCATTTACCGACTCTGAGTCCCTATGACTCAAGATACTTAAGCTTCTACCAGCCAAAATATTTTTGGTGACTACATCACTATTTGCCTGCCTTTTCTGTTCTGATCTTCTCTGGAGACCAGCTATACTCTTTACATTACCACAAAAAAAAAAAAAAAAAGAAACAAACAAACAACCCACAACACAGAAATGGGAAATTAAAAGAGACCTCTGTTTTCTGTTTACCTGAATTACATTGGCACAGTCACTATTATATTGACACTGGAGTTATTTGCAATAGCCAATGACCGTACTTCATAACAGGGAAGTGCTGACCCACTCATTTGCAGACAGGAATTGAATTGCTGTTGCTGAAGTGGGATTCATTTCATCAGGCTTCAGTGATTTTAAATGTAGGTGTCCAGACTAAGCTAGTTCTCCAAGACTACTTCTGCAGTTCCCAATACAACTATCTTCTTCATGTCATTTAGTCTCACCTACAACAGCTGTCTAAAAGAGGAGAGATGAATCACACCTTCAAAGTACTTCTCTATCCCTCTTTCCATTACCTACAAAAGGAACCTGTACTATTACCTGAGACACTCAGCTTTTGGATAACTCTGCTTATGTGAGATGAATTATACCCAACTTTCCTGTCACTCTTCCTTAATTTTCCCATCTCCAGAATGTTAACAGCTGTACCACCAAATGCCAAAGGAGTGCTGTATGGATTCATAATTAAAGTGTGCTGAAACCTTCAGCTTAAAATTGCCACAAAATCTATTTGGTTTACATTTGATGCTAATTTAAAGCTGGTTAAGTGACAATGATAGCACAGGACACAAAACCCCCCAAAACCCAGAACATTTCAAAAAAGCAAATTCTCTGCAAGGAAAAAACAAATAATGGCAAGGGCAAAGGCCAACATTTGTCATCACTTTCTTCCAAATGTTTTAGATAATTTTAACTGAAATACACAATAGTTTGAACTGGTTATTACAGACTGCTGTCCTTCACGGTCTTACCATCCCTAGATTGATGGGCAGTGCACACAGCAAATATGCCTGGCGTACTGGATTTCTATGCTGTATTAGTGAGGCTTTTTCAAGATTTTCATCAAGAATGGAAACTATTAAAGTGTCTCTCACACTCTTCTGGCTTTTATAGCATGCTTTGGAGGACTGCGTTCTCTTTTTTCCTCTCCGCAACCAGGAAGTCTATAGAAAATGCTTTCAACTGTTTCATTTGACCCTTCACCTCTGGGCTTTGCCTAATCTGCAAATTTGAATAGGAGGTATAGCTGTGCTTTTTTTCTCTCCTTCTCTCAGTAACTAGCTGAATTCCTTAAAGGACCAGACGCATCTAAAATTGGGACTCTTTGGGTATTGTACTTCTTTGTTAGTGGCTGTGAACAAGAAACAGATGTGAAATATGTGTTTGAAACTTCGTGACCCAGAAAGACCAGGGCTAATCCAGATCATGCTTAATAACTGAAATTTGCCACCCTTTGACTGCCTTGAGATACATGCACACACCCAGGAATATCCTCACCCCAGCAGACAGACACAAATAGAAACCCTCAGGACTTTTATACATCTTCATGCTAATTATGAACTCAGATGAAGTTCAAGATTTGAAAAACAGCAAAAAAACTGATTCCCCATTGATCTTTTTCTCCAGTATTGATCACCCTCCTTCCATTTAGACAGATGTCTTCCACCAAAGGTGAATTCTTTGGCAATGGGGAAGAGTGAAAATGTAAAAGGAACAGTAGATGTATAAATGAAACTTTGGTCTACTTAGTTTGTCTCAATCTGTGCCAGGTATCTCACAGTGTCTTATGTTAAAACTGAAATAATTGCCCTGACTGCAGTAGGGACCCTTTGCCTGGTGCCACCCTTGGCTATAGGTGACAGGGCAGAGTTAGAAAAGCAATGGTGTGGGGGATGATGGAGCAATGTGCTAATTAAGACTCCTCCATGAACAGTGTTCTTTTGTTAAAATTATGAAGGAGAAATTCAGGTTACAGGAGATGCCGTTTCCATCATTGGTCCCAAACACTGAATACAAGCTGCATACATACACAGTAAAACCAAACTATTTCCACTGCACTGGTAACTTGCTTTTCTTTTCTTTTTTTTCTGTTTAGGACAGAAGAGTACATTTAGCTGGCCCTTTTAAATACTAAAATAATAAAAACAATCATCATTGAACAATTATTTTGCAATAAGATTCAACAAATAAATAGAAATTAAGGACTTGGAAAATGTGATAGTCATCTTCTAGGAATACTCCTGAGACTAGGCTGTGTGGTCCAAAAAGGATAAGATTCACACATTTCTGTAACTGCCTGATATTTCTGGCTCTCTCTAAGACCCAGTAATACCATATGCCTTGTGAGAAAAAAAAAATAATTTAAAAAATCCCTGTTAACTAACACTGGCCTATCTTGAGTCTCAGCTATACAATTAAACTGAAAATATTTACCACCTTTTTGAAGAGCAGAGCAAATATATTGAGAGGAAATATTAACCAAAAATTCCTGCAGAAACTGCAGTTTTCTTGTGGCTGTCTAAAGATCAGAGAGGATAGGTCTCAATCACAGCATGATGATGTGCTACAAATAGCTCACTCATTTCTCTGGCAATGAAACCCCCCATTCCTCTCTCTTCTGCTGGGTCCCACGTCTGGAAGCTTTACCCCGTATCTGCAGTGGTGGTCATGCAGGATCGTCCGGGTAGGAGAAAGGACTTCTGTTTGGAATCTGGGTGATTCCAGGAACAGCCTGTTGGCAACTCTCTACCTTTGGTGTTATTCAAGCAGTTTATAAAATAAATTTTTACTACCAGAACGAAACGTGCCTGTGAATTCTTCTAAAGAGTAACAGCGTCTGTACCTTGGATCTGTAAAGCCTGATGACAAATATCAAGTGTTTCAGACACCCAAGAAATGCCACATTGATAAAGTCCTACCTGATCTGATTTCCGTATGACCACATTTCTAAAGCTCAGTACATTTAGAGAAAGAATTTCCAACAACATACAAGAAAATCAGATTATCTTAAAAGTACTACAGTGAAATCAAAAGACTTGGCAACGATAACCAAAATATTTTCTCTTGGGGACCAAATACACCCACAAGAAAGAGAGCAAAGGAGTTCTCAATTGCTTGAATGGATAAAAACTGTGGGCATAGAATGTTTATCACTTAAAGAAAAAAGCATTGAATATAGTTAATTGCCAAGATAATTCTAATTCATAGTTTTTACAGACCTGGATTTGTCATCATCACCACAATCTTTTTACTCTTATCTAAAGCACTTCGTACATTACACAGTGTTTTAAGAAAAATAAAGACAATGAGTTGCTTCCACTGACATGGATGGCAAAACTGCTTTCACCTCAGGTGGACTAAGGTTTTGACCCACTGAGAATTAAACAAAATTACACATTATCACAGTTTCCTGCAAACTGGAAATTCAGGGTTTTGAAGGGCTCTAAGTAAGTCATGTTACAAGACACAAAAAGTACTGTCCAATAACAAAAAATGAGCAGAAGTGGAAACAGGGAGGGAACCAATAATTGATAGGATTTAATGCATGATTTAAGGCCCGGGAAAGAATCCCTAAAGCCTTCTCTTACTATGAAAGGCTTGCCAGACATGTGTGAAAAACTTGCTAAAACATGTGTGTTGAATTACCTTGGTGGCCTGTGACTTTCCCAACAACCATTTGCAATTAGCTGGGATCCAGTAAAACAGAACTGAGGTTTTGTATGCAGCATTAGTCCCGTAGAACGGGGCATTTATTCTAAATGGATCTGTGTTTTGGTCCCAGCCCTAGAAAATGCCAAACTTTTCCAGTTCATGGCACTCAACTCCATGGGGTGTCTACTTTTTCATCTCTGTCTTCTCAGAAGACTGTATCAACTGAAAGATAAACGTTTAAACTATCCCTTCTTCTGTTGGGCTGGAGATGACTTTGAATACCTTGGACTCACTCTAGAATTAGTCCAATATTCCCCACAAAGTACTGTGACTGGTCTACAGAAGGAGTTCCTTGTTAAAACATTTCTATCTGAAGTGCTACTGCATTTCTCAAAAAGGAGTTGTGGCATTAAACAGTTTGGTTTCCTTTGCACCTTTGCCCCTAATCCTTCCACAGCTCTGCCAAGGACTCATCTGCTCCCTCCCATCACCCATGGATGTTGTGCCAGACTCAGGGTGCTGTAGCCAGTCTGGGTCCATCCAGGTGCCCATGTGCTAGGCAGCTGTAGCCAAAATCAATGCAAAATGCACCCAGTGCAGCACAAAATGCTCCTCCTGCCTTTCCCTTGGTAGGCACACAACTTGCCTCCCTCACCTCCCTGCTGAGCTACACAACCTCATGGAAAGCTGGTTATCCTTGAGCTTTCAGCCCCTCCATTGAAAGGGTGGAGAGCTCTGTTTCCTTATGAAAGCTGGACAGGATCTACTTGAGACAGGTAAGTCCTCGACACTTGAGGACAAACCTGTCCCAGACTGTCCCTCCAGTCAAATCTGTCTCTACACTGAATGGCTGCATTGATGGAAGGGCGATCCTCTCTTCACCCATACAGTTGTAACCAGTGTCCCATACACAATTCTATTTTAGCAACCAAGAGAATCAAGGGGAAAATTTTGTTTGTCTTGTAAATGGCAAATTTGTTACAAGGAGAGGGGAGAAGACATGTTATTCATGTCAGTGTCTTTTTTTTTTTTTTTTTTAAATGACCTGGCGTTAAAAGAAGGAAAAGAAAAAGGGAAAAGAAAAGGGAAGGGGAAAGGGAAAGTAGGAGATTCTCCTTAGACTTCGAAGTAACCTAAGATTTAAGTGTTAATATTTCAAAGCTTTTCAGTTCTTAGATTCAACAAAGGACACTATTGGTACCTGCATTGTTGTACTTAGCAACTGTAGCTGTTGGATTTCTTTTTAATGACCTCATTTTGGTTTTGAAATAACACCACAGATCTGAATTTCTGTCCTTCAAAGACTTATATATGGGCTTATCTTTACACAATTGAACATGACATTCTCATTGACTTTGGTGAACACTACATAAAATGTAAGAAATTAATTTATGGATGTGGTTTGGCAGGCTTGGGACTTTATTTTTTTAATTTTTACTTTTTCTGAGAATTTTCATTCTAGCTGTAGCTGAGCCTCTATTCATGCCTTCACATACCATAGGCACAAATACTTGAAGCCACTGCTTTGCATGTCCAGTGTAGGTCAGTCAACTGTGAGATCTACCAGTGTCATCAAATAATCAGAGTTTCAGGAGACCTAAACAGCAAGTAAAAAAGAAAAAATGCAGGCAACTTTCAGAAACCCTGGTCTTTCCTGTCTGATGTGGAAAATAGCCCTCAACAGCCTTTTTTTAGACACGACATTGATAACGGGCTTACCAAAAATATAGAAAAATGCCATTTGACAAACAGTCCAGTATAGAGGGATTGACCTTCCTACCCTGAGCTGCTGACACTACTACGAGAACAAGTACTTCATAAGGAGTTACTCACCATATCAACCTACTTCACCAGCTAGCCACAGGTATTTAAGATGACCAGGTGGTTTAATACCCTAGCACTCAGGCACAGTGCATGCTCCCTTCCAAGGCAGCTGCAGTCTTGCAAAGATCTCTTACCATATGCAACATTTTCATCACAGTTTGGTGAAATTGTATTTACTTATGGGCAATGCAGTTATTTGCCAAAGAATGTTGTTTGGGGACAGCTGAAGCCATTTGCTAGTTCAGGACAAACTTGCTGATTAGTTTTGGCCTGAACAAAAATAACAGCAGGCTTTGAAAATGCTGGACACTTGCTTAAGTGGTTTCAACATGTTGTTTTCAGGGCATTTGTCATGAAAGCAAAGGAAGGGAAGAGCACGATTCTCAACGTTTTCAAGGAGGGAAAGCTCCCCCTCCTTTCTCCACGGTAGCCCAGCACATGCTTAGGCACAGCAGTCCCATCACCTCCATCCCCTGCCAGCAGGACTTGCCACCTGCCAAGACAGCAGCTTCATCATTCAGTCACTCACTCCTCGGCTCAGCCTCTTGCTTGCTCTTTAACTGTCCTGTACAAAGTGGGACAGAAGAAATTACAAGCAACTGAACGATGATATAACACTCAGTCAGATGCTTTTCTGGATTAGGACCTTTAATCAGAAAATCCTCCTGGGTCCTGCACAATGGCAGCCCCAGATCTCGGAGTTGGGGAAGCTTTGCTTGCCACTGGAGTACAAATAGCACACATGAATAATGTTATAAAAGAATGCATTTATCTCAAAGTTAAATTTGTGTAGGCTTTGTACAAGCCAAGCATATGCAAAACCAAACCTGTGTATCTGCCAATATCACAAGTATGATCCAAGCAAGTCCATCGAGATATTTCCAGCCACACAGCTCTCTCCACGAGGAAAGACTTTGGAATGTATTATTTGACACAGAACCATATAATTGCAGTGTCAAAAATTATAGTAAATGGTTCTAATCAACTGCCAAGAAGTGGGATATTTTTCTGGCTTGTGCTTCTAATAGAAAAATAAAAAATGCAAAAGTTGCAGCAAGTCTGATGTTGCTAAGCTGTCATTCTCAAAATTGACCTTTGAAACAAAATTGAAGTGCATAACAAATAAAATGATATATGTTAGTTTAAGTAAGGTTGGAAAACAATTAGATTGCTTTTGCAAGCTCCTTATGCCAAACAACAGAACTTTGTGCACTGTGAATAGCCAGATTCATACATGGTGATTTATGCTATTAATTTTAAAGACTCTACAATAGAAGTAAAAACAGTTGTCTCTTCAATTACAATGATGATTTTAGTGCGTTCAGCTCTTAACAAAATATTCAGCTGTTATGGGTGAAGTTTCATTCAAAGGATCTTCACCCGCAGGCTAATTTTCTTATTGAGGTTTGTTTTTTCTTTTTTTTTCCAAGTTACCCTGCCGTTTTCAAGCTGGAACACCTATGGATTGATATAAATCTCATGCATTAAAGTACGTTATGGAAATTATATACATAAATTCATGCTCCAGTTGCCATGCTATTTTGGGCTTCAGCCTCATGCATTATATGGTGATTCCCTGGCCAAGACATGGAAAAAAACCCTTCCCCAAATATTTTTTGTGTACTAAGGAAATGCAAGGATACAGTAGGTGACAAACATCCTTATGCACTGGATAAATTTGGCTAAGGAGAGAAGATCATTAGGGAGTAAGATTTTACTGGGAAAATGGTTTTTGAGGAGAACTGCAAACATATAATAGGGATAGTGTCAGTGAATAATATATTTCTTATAAAATACAGTCCTCAGCCATCTGAAATATTTTCAAATTTGAGTTTAATTCCATGAGTTTCTTTGCGCTATTTAAAAAAACAACTGAGAAAATTAGGAAATGTCAAAACATCCTACAAGAGTTCTAAAATAAAATGTTTCTATATACTCAGAGCCACGTCCCTTTTACAACAACCCACCACAAGCAGAAATAATGGTGTGTGTCTCCCATATTACATCTATACGGTAGCGTGCTGTGTATTGACACCGAGTTTCTTCCCTCTTCAAAGTTTTGAGTGTGTTGCCTGTCCAAGGAAGAAGAGTCATGGTAAGTTACATGCCCCTTTCACTTCTTGCCCTCTCTTTGTTTTGCAGTACTTGTGTTTTAACATCTTCTGCCTATTTCTTGCACCATGGAGGTTTTGGTCTTCATCTGACAACTTCCACTTTCGAAATGCTAGTACACAAGCCCAGCCTGTATTCACAAAGAGGGTTAGCTGCAGGGAGTTAAGAAATAAAAGTTACACCCACTTCTTATGTGTGAGCAGCTCTCACCTGTGTGACCCTAAGAGTATGAAACTTTCCACACAAATGCTCTTGCAGCACAAGCAGCTGACCAATGATATCAAAGCAGCAGACTGAGGAGGCTGAAAGTGAAGGAAACTTGTGGTTTCTTTATGACTCTGAGATGAATTCTTTCATCAGATTAACCACTTCTGAAAGCATCCGGCATGTCTAACATACTCGAGGGACAGCCAGGATCTATTCTAAGGCAATGCATGCAGGGTCTGACTCAGGAGAACATCCTTATTCAGGAAGGACATTTGATTTTAGGTTTCACTTTAAGCACATGCTTTTATCCCATTAAAGCTGGTGAAGTTTAGGCTTATCCTCAAAGTTAAGCATGTACTTTGGCAATTTCCTGAATCCAAGGTGAATAGGCAAATACAGGTAGAAATATAGGTTGCTACAGGTAAATGCAGAAACTACTGGAAAAAAACCCAAATGGGGAGCTAACAGAATGTCAGTTATAATTAAGGAAGTTTCTAGAAAACTCAGAAGAAAACCTAAGCAAACGGGACTAGAAGGAAAGTGGTCTCCTACCCAAAGTCACAAACATCATCCCTGTATACAGCCTTAAATGAACAGCAGAACAGAGACACATCATGCCACCACAAGGTGATTCATGGGAGGTATCTGATCACACCCATCAATCAGCTGTCACTTGTTGCCTCTTCCACCTCTGAGCACCGATAATGGGGCTGTCACACTGCAGGCTGAGTCCCAAGCTGTGCTGAGACTGGCATCCCTGAAATCAAGGTGTGTCCTGAGGCACCTGAACTTCACCAGGTCTGGCCATGGGAGAGTTACAGCTGGGGACCTTGATTTAAAAAAACCAAACATATCTGCTGCATAGAAGACAGGCTTATAAATAAGAACATTTTGCTGGAAAATATTCAAATCTGACACAGGCTTGAACATCCTCCAACACTTAAAGCAAATCAGGTAATCAAATGCATGCAAGTCAGAAGGAAAACAGCTTTGCCAAACTCCAACTGTACCAGATCTGGTGACCAAGGGTAGAGTCAGAAACCCAAAGAAGCCTTCAGGTAAGCGTAAAAATTCACCAGAAAGTGCCTGGATACAAAAACAGTCTTTGGACATGCAGTAGATTATTTTGGCATCACAAAGATAAAAACTTATCACTTCAGGAAGTCACTGTTTATCTGGTTGTGCTAAAGAAACAAGGCTGATCATGTTAAAGCACAGCACTACTTCTTGAGAAAAAAAAGTTTCTATCTGAAACATTTTTAGCCAAGTGTGATTGTATGTAATTGATCAGGGCCCGATGCTGCCCATGTGTGAGAGTAGCTAACAGGACTAGTCATGAATGTTGCAGTTCTAGATTACAGACGTCTTGGTCTGGTAAATTGGAGTGGGTATTTATGTCTTTGTGGGGAATGACCATAATTCTGCATTCAATCCCAGGGGTTGCAAAACTTGGTTGTAACTAATGGATCTTGGATTTTCATCTGGGTACAGGATAAACAAATATGGACAGCAACCTGCCTCCAAGGAGAAATCTCGAGGCAAAGGAAGTAACTGAAACAAAACCAAAACAAACTGTGTGAATCTGCATTGTTATTAAGCAGTGTGAAACCATATGCCTGAGTGCTTAGCCCTGCAGCACTATCCCTGCACTCCCTTCCTGCCCTGAGAGCGCATGCTGTTGTCAGGTGTGGTGCTCCACAAGAAAGATTTCCATTTGGATCTTTCCAGGGAGACAACTGATGCAACCTGGAAACCAAGGCAGAGCTACTAAACTCTCTGGCCAAAATTATTTCCCTGCAGCGCACTGAAGGAGGATGCTGCTCCTTGGTTCTGCCTCACTTGTGCACTCCTGTTAACTAGAGGATGATTGTGTGGGTTTTCAGAAAAGGTACCACAGGGTAAGGGTGGGAGAAGGGCACGCTTAGCAGAAGGACTGGCCAATACTCTGTGTTCCAGAGCAGCAGAGCAATTATAATAGAAATAATAGCAGTTACTATTTCCATTAGCAATTTTCATACCCTACATGGATTGAGGAGGAGAGGCTGTCTTGTAGGAGAAAGGGAATTACTGACACCTTACCCCTTGAAGAATTTTGTTATCTCCTGTGAGGGGCTCAGAATTGCCCACTAATTTCTTAGAAGTGCAGACCAATGTAACAAGTGATGCAAAAGGGATGGGTGACATGTTGTTAGAAGGTTGTTTCCTTAAATGATTTTATCAGAATTGCTTTAAATCACTTCTATGGCTCCAAAATTATGGAAAGCATGTTGGGAAAAACACTGGTGTTGTGGGAATGAAAGTAGACTGTATTTCTAAAAAGTCTATACCAAAGACTTGTCTTCTGTTCTAAAATAAACTTTGCATTATTAGCATAGAGCTAGGGTGTCAAATCCTGATCAGGTAATTTATGGTGCATCAGACATGCACAGGCAAAAAAAAAAAAAAAAAAAATCCTTCCCTAAATGGGTCACTGAAGATTTCTTTTACTGTAGAAGACAATTTGGTTTGCAAAGAAGTCAGTACCACCCCAGGCAGCACCAGAATAAACCCTTCAATCTGTGTAAGGGCTCTCTGTAGGTTGCCTCACGCCTACCTGAAAATTAGGCCACCCAGGTGAGCAGGAAAGTGATCTTTTTCCTCCACCAGCTCTGCACAGTAGTTGTTACTGAGCCAGTGTCTTTTGGTGAAATAACTGACGGCTTTGTAGCAAGCCTAATCCAGTAATAGGCAGCCTAATATCAGACAAGCTGTTGGTCTCCTTGTAGGACTCAACTTTCATTAACACCAAGTGCTGGGGAGCATGCTACATGTTGTCTCAGCTTCAGTGGGTTCCCAGAGCTGTGATTCACAGAATCATAACAAAGTGCAAAGTTATTTGCCAGGATGACACCATTTTTTATCAAGTGACATCAATACAGAAAATAATTTTTAATAAATGATCACGCTCATTCTTCTCCATGTCAGCAGGAAAATGTCTTCAGTTTGCCAAGTGGGAGAAGATGCAATTAGCTGAGGGAAACAAGTATTACCAGGTTTTGAAGAAGCACAACAAAGCACAAGCACAATACAGACCAAGTTTCCAAGAGTAAACAGCACCCAGCAGTCTTCTCTGGCAAAGAATGGCAATTGGTAGTTAGCAAGCCATTTGGGGAAGTGATCATGGAAATGACTAAAATTTATTTAAAGGATTTTCTAATGGGAAAGTGTATTTCTGTGCTGGCACAAGGATTTGAACATTTGTGGAAAAAATTAGGGTAAACTTAATGGAGGAGAGCTTAGAGTAAATATTTTGAAGAAAACACTGTTTGGAGGAGGTAGCTTTTTGTATTAGTCTCAATTTCATTCAACCTCCAGGAAAGGTCATTGATTTAATCAAAAGCTTTTTTCCTTTGGTGAGACTCCCAAATGTACATACCATCAAGATCTGGTGCACAGAAATAATTTGAAGCAAATCTTCTAAAAAAGGTTTTGAAGATGCTTGCCAGTAGAACATTGTGCCTCACAGCTATAATATCAGAAAAAGCCATTCAATTTAAATTAATATATTTGGCCAGACAGCTGTATTAAAATTCTTGTTGTTTTTTCTGTTATAATGGTAGCCTGTGGTATGACTAGCCCTCTTCAAAAATCCGTATAGTTATTGCCTTTCTCTTGCCTAGGGTGCATCATATGTTTTTGATTTTGATGAGCTGCATTGCACTACCTCATTAAAACGAAGACTTATGCAAAACAAAAGACTGTATCACAGCACAGGGTATGTAAGCCAGCTTTGAAGACTGCAGTTTTTCAAAAGCGTGTTTCAAAGGAGAACTTCCGTCGACCCAGCTCCACTTGTGTTTAACATTTGTGGATGATGTCAGACACATTCGGTACTTTCTTAGCCCCTGCAAACAAGGAGGCTTCAAAAGTGATACTAGCTGCAGCTGCAACACATGCTAGTGCAGTGCTCGCTTGCTGGTGGAAGGGTCAGGTAGGTCTTTCTCCCCATCTGCATGTCTTCTTTCAACCAGAGACAGCAGTGTCTGTACCCCAAAGACTGCTCGGTGCTCTGTGCCGGCGCTGCTGGACAGCTCCGCTTCTCCTCTGCGGGCACCCACCCGAGGACAACCCTTCCTCCCTCCCACAACAGGCCTCCTCACCTTTTGCAGATGTCTCCCTTTTTTCCCAGTGAGATGCTATTCCCAAAGCATCTTTTGCGGGAAGCAGGAGGACAGTATGCTGTATTAATTTTTTTTTTTTCTGGTTAATTTTCAGCGACTGCTTTCAGCTGAGATTATTTTTGCCTTTAAAAACAGCTGGTTTCCTCCCACTGGAAAGGAGCGCTCATGTAAAGGCAGCTTTGGACAAATAGCTTAAATGCAGACATTAGATGTCTGAAGTTCGGTGAGATGAAGCCTACCAAAAAGCTGAGATATGTGACTTTTCTGTGTATACATTCTTTTGGTGGCTTGTTTAAAAAAAACTCAAGTGCCAAGGTTGATGTTTTTCATCCAAATCTCTCAAGCTGTTTACAAGGCAAATTACATCATCGCTACTACTAGCTTAAAGTTTACATTGGCTAGATTTTGGAAGGATATCAAGACGTTATAGAATCTCAGTGATTATCGCGGTTTTGTATAATGTATTCCTCAGGCTAATGCTTTTTCATTATGGGTCAAAATACCTAGATTAACGCAGGCATTGATGCAAATATTTGCATACTTTAAAAAATGTTCACTGTTTAGCATTTTTGACACTCTGCAAGCTCATTTTTAATTACTTATTTTTGAGGTTCAGTAATCACTTCTAGTAAAAATTCAGTAGGATTTTCTACAGATTCCCTTAAAATGTAGCACTATTAGTTACTGTAATTGCAACTCAATACAGAAATGTAATTGCCAGGCTGTGTGCTACATCATCCTTCTGAAATAACTATTGCTAATCCATATATTCTCCAGTTGTAAAATTTTATATATTCTTAGTCTTCTGTGTGGCACATTTTGAAGTCACTGACATAAAATTATGACAAGACTGTGGTGTTTTGGAAGCTAAGGATACAAGTGTCTTTCCACTTTGTCTTTATTCATGGAAGTTCTGTATTGAAGGACGACTTCAGTGAAAGACAGTTGAGTACTGCCAGATTTGTTTCTGGCCCTGTAGCTTAGTCAGTTTTCATTTTCCATTCAGAAAACATACTACAGGAAATGCAGGGAGAGACTGGTCATACAGTTTGAGTGTAAGTTTTTAAATCAGAGTGAATTCATAGCTTGTGAGCAAGTCACAGCCTGATTGCATTGATGCAATGTGTGAATTACTTCAAAGGGCATATAACACGTAGAAAATAATTCTATGCTCATGGACAACCACAGAAGAAAAAGACAGTATTTAGAACTTGATTAGGTTAAAAAATATTCTAACATTTTGCCTTATGAAGAACTGTACTCGCTAGTTTATCTTGTCATCTCCCTCTGGATGGCTCTACTGTTTCCTGTTTTTAACACCTTAATACAGCCATTTTTTTTTTCAACAGACTAACTATGCTTAAAAGTGAGTATTCAATTTCCTTTTACCAAGCTAGCAACTTGACTTAAAAAAATGCATACTATTATCTAGCAGTAAACTCTGCCAAAATAAAATGGTTGAAAGTAATACAGTTTATAACCAATAAACTATATACATATAGCTTAAAAAAAAAAAAAAAAAGACAGCGAGGGTTAAATCCTGTCTTCACTGAAGCCAGGGGAGTCCTGTCACTCTCTTCCTTAGAGCCTGCACTTCATCCTAGCTACTCCTAACACTTTTCATATTTGATAGGGAACAATTTAAAGTGATAAATAGCAGCCAAATGTATGTGTGTGTGAGCGGGGAAGATTTAAAAACAGCCTCAGTGTTGAAAGTAGACTACTTCTGGCAGTTTTGGAATTTTTGGCCTGCCAGGCTAAATCTGTGTTTAAGCAGGGGATACATTTCTGCTTATGCTAGCTATCTGAAAGCTCTCGGCTAGTCAGAATGGCTCCCTCTGAAGACAGTGGAGTCCCTCTGGAGTCATCTTCTAAGATGTTCAGTTCAGGCTGCCCAGATTTAAAAAAATTATGAGGGCCACCAACCTTCACTCAGAAAATTAAGTTATTTCTATTTATGTGCCTATATACCAGTTTAAGATCTAGTTTCAGGTAGGAAAAAATGCCTTACACTACTCTGAAGAAAAATTTACACCATGAAAAATGAACTTTTTCATCATTTCCTATTGGTAGAAGCTTTACTATGAAGTCCTGATCCTGGAGTCACATCAACAATGGCTGTATCTGTCCATGTAGAACTGGCTGCAAAATTTCATCTTTGAGACTCAGTACCCATCAGTGCTGGTCACTGCCACAAGGTGCACTGAGAATAGTTAAATCCAAACTTCTGGCTCCATAAATCCTGCACAAGGGTGGATCAATATCACTGGAAAGGAAAGCATTTCCCTTGCCACCCTGCCTTGCTCTTCACCACATCCTAAGCTTTCCTGTGACCCTGTGGTTTGAACAATGTCCTGGGGAGAGCTAAGATGTGTGTTTAAACACCCCCATGTTAAAGAAGTGCAAGCAATCAGGTCTGCCTGGAGAATATTTTCCCCACCCTTAAAAAGTATAAGAGGAGGAGCTGTTTAAAGTTATGCAACTTCTCCCAGAGAAAATCAGCCTCGGTGCAGGTTCCTCTGCCCAGACCAGAGCAGCCGTTCCCCACCACCACTGCTTCCCTGCTCTCCTGCAGTGGGACCACTATGTGCCCAGCCCCATTTCTTCATGTCAGCTCTTCGCACCCAAGAAGGTGACCTTTGAATTGAAAAGTGCTCAGTTGGAGGCAGCCTTGGGACTGTCCCCCTGGCCTGTGCCCACTCAACAGGCCCCATGCCGTGCCAGTGCTGAGGTCCCCTGAGGGTGCATGGAGGTGATGCTTATGCAGGTCACAACCCAAACAGCTCCTCTGCACCTTACCTAGGGCAGGTGCGTGCTTGGCAGCCTCTCCAGGGACCTCTGGTTTTGGTAATTTTGTGGTTGCATGCCCAAAGTATGAAGATTAGCCAGTGTGCAAGAAAGCAGACTAGAAATATTACAGTAAATTGTATGTGACTGTCTTCTTGTGAATGTCACTGTACTTAAGAATTTTGAAGTTATTTTACATCTTTTTTATTTCCTTGATAGGCTTCCAAGGTAATTCTTTTACATTACTTCAATATTATTCTGTTCAGAGAGCAGAACTCCTCAAAGCAGGGAAGCGTAACATTTTGTATTGCTTTCCTGACAATGTGTTCAGTGATATATGGCTAAAAAATGGCCATATTAATATCCTGAGTCCCTTCTAAATGATTTATCATTTTTTTGCTTCTTTTAAAAAAACATAATCTAAACATATTTCTTGAAGGGTTTTGTTTGCAAATGTAAATATACAGGTTGGATACAGAAACATTTGAATGCTTCAGAATAATGCAGCCAACAGTCTATTTGAAAATGGAATGCTGATTTGCTACCTGAACATGAAAATCATTAAAAATGGATGTTGGCATAAATGAAAGTTGTGCAGTTACAGACTCCTTCCTTTTTTTTAAGCACCTATCCTTACAAAATAAAAGTTTCTCACGCTCGTGTGAGTGAAATATTTCAGGAAACTCCCTCACAGCTTTTCTCTGGAGGAGGGAGGAAGATGATGTGCACCTGGTTATATCTACACGTGTGAAGCTGATCTTTGTCTCCCACATACAAGTCAATTTTTAGCCAAAATTATTTGCCTGTCACAGAGGAAATAATAGTCTTAAGTTATAGCCGCATGCAGAGCAAGACAGATAGGAGAGATGCTACCCTCTGTTAAGCCTGTCAGATTTCTGGCTCTAGAAAGACTTTTCCTGGGCCTCCCATGCCAAAACCAGTAATGTTAACAGTGCTGCTATGACAACCATCACTTCCAAAGCTGCCTTCTCATTAAAGTCTATCTCATTCAAAACAATATAAATATTCTATATCTAAACTGCATGAAAGTATGTAACAGTGGGGCTAGGCGTTATCTGAACCTCACCCAGCAGAAAGGCAGCCTGGTTTGCTCGTCATGATCACCAGCAGTATCTAGTAAAACATCTGAAATCACAAGTCCACTGCCCAGTTTCCTGGAAAAAATGCTGTCAGCCACATGCTCCCTTCCACACAACTCCACCCATAACATCATGGCCTCACTTTTATCATATTTTTAGGACACACTCTCAGAAAGCCCAGGTGAAGCCGTGGGAAGTCCTGCGTTACCAGATCCCAGGGCTGACGTTGACCTGTCTTGGGAGCCTCTAGTTAAGGCGTGTACTTACAAAATAATGAGAATTTGCACAATTTAAGGACAAAAAACATTATTTTGGGGCTACTGTTCCATCTCTTCAGTGTGAGATTTCCCTCTGACGAAGAGTGCTGCATTTGCAAGGGCAATGTGTGCTAGGTTAGATCCTATGGCTCTGACTCAAACAAACACCCCACAGATTTTAAGAGAGACTTTTGACTACATGAGAAAAGAGTTTCCTTTCAAAAACTTTCAGAGGGAAAATCTCTAATTTTGTTTGTCTTAAATAATAGCAGAAAGCTATGATTTCTAGCTTCAGGCATCCGGGATGGCTTTGTATTATTTACCTCAGGAATATTACCTGGTGTGTGTATGCATCCACCTTGCAGTTCTTTGCTTATGTTACTTGATTAATTTTCGCTCATAACAGATGCATGAAGTGGGAAAATACTGCTGCCTTCTTTGTTGCTGGCAAGGTGCTATCACCCCTCTGCACAGCAGGAGACTGAGGCAGAGGGAGACCTCACGCCATGCTTGGGATTGAGCAGGCAACAGAGAGATAGAGCTGCTGAATCTGTCTGAAGGTCAACAAGCAGAGGCCACCTGGGTTGTTACCTACATCTGGTATTGGATATAAGGATAAGCCAAGGATAAGGCTGTTTTTTCTTGCCACCATCCTGAAGTGAGAAGGGTGCAGAGCCTGCACCAACTGTGGCTCATGGCACTGGGAAAGGTTTGGGGAGATCAGCAAGCAGCAGGGGCAAGGACCAGGGAGGGGCACTGCTGGTGTCCACTCCAGAGAACATCAGAGGCCCCTCTGACAGCTGCTTCAAGGTTTACAAAGTGGGAAATGAGACAAAAGTGGCTTTTGTATAATCAAGGATTCAGAGAGTGAAAAGTACTCAGAAAGGGCCAGTTTTGCCATGGGTAGAAACACAGCTACTCTGCAGACACCAGCGAAGCCAAAATGTTAATTTATTCATACTGAGGACCTGGCCTCCCGTGACCAACGTCATCAGAAATGTTGACATTTTGCAGAATGGTCCCAGTTTTTCAGAAATGCTGCAGACTCTGGTTACCACTGAATGGCTGCCATGTTTTACCCCAGCATTGGCTGCATTTCAGTGATGAGTGAAGTGACTCCTATAAAAAGAGTTTGAAAAGCACTTGGGGATTCCTTCATGATAAAAGCTGCAGTTACTCACCATGTGGTGCAAATAGCCAGGAATGCTGTGCCTCCTTGCCAGCTAAAGCTAAAATCTGCAAGCTGCACAGGGATCCTTGCTAGGAATGATACCATCAGTTTGGGTAATAGGGTTGTATGTTTGAACCCATTTTAAAAGAAACTCATTCTGGAGCAGGGAAGGAATAAAGATTAGCATATGTTTAATTTTTAGGCAGAGCCAAGCAGACACAAAGCACTAAAACAAAATATTTCACCAAACTCCAGAAAAGACAGATTAAATATACTACTAAAAGTACGTGTAATCCTACAAGTGCTGGTGACAGGAAAGTTAACATACAAAACTGAGTTACTAAACTTTAAAAAGTTACAGTCCCATGAGGCCATGAAAGACTTTTGCCTTCCTACTCCCCACAGAAACCATAAAAAAACTTAATTTAGTAATTTGTAAATCCAAATTGCTAATCTCTGTACTTCTGATACCTTTAACTGAGTACTAAAACTACCCGAGATAGCAGTTTGAAACATATTTCGTGGAACTTTTTTTCCATCTGATCCATTGTTACAAAGTTGGCATGTGATTTTTCTTTCAAAAGTTTAAGGAGGCTTTTCAAGCCTGTGAATGCACCTTTCCACTACAGAATCAAGAAGCAGCAACGTATGCAAATCCTACAGTGATATTATCTTTACCTTAGCTGCCCGAAGTTCAACACCTAGGCTGAAGGAGTTGCCTAGGCTCCTTTACAGTCTGTTTTAAAATTGGATTAAATACCCTCTGGATATGCCTGTATTTCCAGTAGCTCTGAAGACAGGTTTATCTTTCAGACAAGTAAAGTTAGGTGGGATGAAGCTTGACCCTAGCGACATAAAGTAGTGAATAAACTGCATGTAAGTCAGAGAGGGTTTCATAGGCCTTACCTATGGGACATCAGGAAGACAGAGATAATGGGACATGGTAAGGCAGATAACACTTCCTACAAAATGGGTGGCACTGGGCAGCCAGTGTCATCCACACCAGCTCCCTGATCTGAGGGAACTCAAAGAGCACTGAGATCTCACTGACATAAGTGAGAACTGGTCTTGGCACCCTCTGCACAAATTGGTACTAATGGAAACTCTGAAAGAAATATGTGGCAGCTGCTTTACGTAGTTTCCCAAGTAAAGATATATCTGGGAGCATGGGACAGCTGAGGAAACTGTAAATAGGAATTGGGTCATCCACATTACCATTTTAAATCCAGCTCAGCTCAGGAACAACCAGAAGTCGTCACCAGCAGATAGGTGGCTATTTAGTGGTGGTTTTAATCCAGGTCCCAAAAAACAAGATGTTGACCACACCTCAGGTTACACCCACACATGGCTATTAACCTTGGCAGCCTCCTCTGGAAAGGAGAAGTCTTCTTAGAGGGACAGAGAGCAAACTATCCTCTCATCTTGCAAGTGGATGTTCAAGGCCATGCCTGAAGGCACTGACACAATGGGAAGGATGCTCACACAGCTCCCTCCTGCTCTACACTGTTCTCCTGGGAAAAAGTGGTCACCAGTGATCAGGAGCCACAGTCCCTTCCCAGTGCCCAATCCTCATGCAAATACAGATGTGATGCTCAAGTAGAAACTTCACAGAATAATACAGCATCTTACAGGGGCCACAGATAACCCTGACGCTCACTAAAAGCATTTTTCCAAGGACACCACTTGACAATACGGCCAGGGACCTTTTCTGTTACAGTCTCAGAACAAGTGAGATTTCCTTGCCCTGGGGAGGGTTATAGAGTGGGTTTCCAAGACATCACTGAGCACCAACTCTCCTGTATTTTCATATTGCATTTCTGTATTCCTGAAATCACTGAACCTCTCTCACTTCTCTTAATACAAGTTGAAAAATGATCATTTTTATACTGCAAGAGACAGTAAATGTAAGCCAGCAAAAAATATTTTATACAGGTATCTCAAAAAAATACACTAAATCCAAACTTTGCACCAAAACCAACAGCAGCAGCACTAAGAACGATTTTGTGGAGAAGCAATACCAGGACACACATTAATCCTGTATCCACCTCAGCCACCACGCTCAGTCACAAGCACAGAGGCCCATCATAGCAGCTATAACAGCTGGTTATGGTATTAATTACCATCACTGTCATTTATCAGCCACTGCACCACATGGATCACTGGTTGGTCCAGACAGAATACAAGTGTATCAGAAGTTCAGGACTTTCTGCAGAATAACTTTAAGAAAGTTATCAAAGAGGAACTGTTGCCATAGGATGCAGGTTCATATTTCACCATAAATTAGAAACCGATAAACTAAGAGTAGGAGACCAGTTTTCAGCGTGGAAGAAGTTTAATGCAGTGTGTCTCAAAAGCAGTATTTAGTATATTTAGTTGCAGTGATAGTTATTCATTGGCACATTTTTTTCCTACCTACATTACTTTTTCATATATATTTTCATATTGATTCATCATAGCACAGTGCTTTCTACTTGGCTTGGTGAAACATTCTGTATTTGCTTCAGCTTGTCTTGAATAATCTGAAAAATATATGAACATGCATATCATCTCCAATCTGATTGGGGCCTCACTTCCTGTTTTCTGGCTCATTACTAAATGCATTAAACAATGCCAGATTTAGGATGCAGTTTGAGACACCCTGCTGCTGACCCTGGGTACCAGGCTGAAAACTGAATGTTTACTACTATTTTCTTATTTTCTCTTTCCTATCCATTTTTAACAGGTGACTGAATGTCACTTTTTCCCTTGACAAGAAAGCTCCTTGAGCTTTTTTTTTGTTTTTTTTAAATTAACCTGTTCTTCCAAATCTGCTTTTTTGTGTGTTCTAAAAATTGTGGTGCAACAAAGGCTTCCAATTTTCCTTTGGAAAATACATCCCACTTCATCTCTTTCATATCATTGGTGTAGGAGGTGTATTTATAACTTCTCCATTGTTTATTATTGTGACTAGTTAGGTGTTATTTTTGCCCTGCAGTAAGGCTCAGAGGTGCTTCCCAGCACGGCTCTCATGTTTGTTTTTAAAAGTAAGTACAAAGACTGTCACTCCCAAGTTCTCTACTTCCCTTGAGTCCCTACATTTCTGTTGTGAGCAGCTCAGGCACTTCATTCTTCAGGCCTTTCACAACTCCTGGATTAATACCATCAGGTCTGGGTAACTTGTTGCTATTTAATTTATCAGTTTGTTCCAGCACCTCGTCTGTTGATCCTGGCAATAGAAGCAAAATGTTTTAAGGGCGCCTCT
Source organism: Phalacrocorax aristotelis (assembly GCF_949628215.1). Lineage (NCBI taxonomy): Eukaryota > Metazoa > Chordata > Aves > Suliformes > Phalacrocoracidae > Phalacrocorax > Phalacrocorax aristotelis. Next base: position 100,383,953 of record NC_134276.1, on the reverse strand, counting down.
AGAGCAGATATCTAAAGCAAGTCACACACACATCCCTAAAAAAATCCCCACTCCAGCAGCCAGAATTACAGATTACAGACTGGTTCATGGACACAAGCCACACCAAACCAAACGGGGGATTCAAATAACTCAGGTCTTTCTGCTGCTGAATGTATGGTACCACGTCAAACCTCTTTATAATGAGCACAATCTAGAACAGATTTTTTTTTTCCCCCAAATGGTAAGCATTCATGTGCTTTATTCAGCTAAGGTGGCTGCCAGTCTGCTCCCAGCTGTGTGTATGTGCACGTGCGCACACGTATTGCAGCAGCTGCCCCCAGGACAACAGGCTACAGCTGACAGACAAACACTTGGTGACATGATTACCATCACTTGGTGGGCATAATTCCAAAAGTGCCCAGCTCAGACAACATGCACGTTAATTCAGCCACAAAGCATTGGGCCTGGTACAGCAATTACTTGACGGCTCCCGCTGCCCGAGCAGACCAGCTGGCCACGCATGCCACCTCCTTGCCCAAAAAGCGCGGCAGCAAGAGCAAGCCAAGGAACCAGCCACGTTTGGGAACCTCTCTGTTTACATGAAGACTTAACAGCAGCCCGGAGACAGACGAACTGAGGGCAGGAGGGGCTGACCTGCCGGCAGCCCTGTTGCCCTTCTCCCTCTGCCCCAGCATTATTAGGGCTGCAATGGGATCCATGTGTGATCGCCAGCCGGCCCACATGTGTGCTGCGCTTCCCGTGCTCCCAGCCCTGCTGGGGCTGGACTTTTAAAAGGAATGACAGCATTACATTTATGTATCTGCCACCAGAGGCCCACAAAGGTTTTGCTAATTCTGGACACCTGCAAGGTCCGTGAAGTGGGCGGCCAGCCGGCACCAGGGCAAAAGGCCACGCCAGGGAGGAAAAGGTCGGGAGGAGGGAAGAACAGTGCCAGCCCCTGTGATGTGAGCACTGGGAGCAAGGGGAGCTGCTCTCTTCATTTGTTTTGGAGCAAACCCTGATGTTTTTCAAGACCAGACCCGAACCTCATTAAATTGGGGGTTTGTTTGAGTTAGCCACGGCTGCATGAACAGGTTCTCGCTCCTGCTGCAGCAGGCTGCGGGTCACCCCGCTGGAGGGGCAGAACCCAGGCACAACCCAGTGGCCAACCCCCAGGCTGCACAAAAACTGTCTTTTGGCTCCCTTCCACCTTGAGTGCATTAAACCAAACACAGCCAAACAAAGGTGGGGGAGGATTAAATCTGTGCTGAACCAAACAAACAAAAACGCTTTCTCCAAAGCCCACCCAAGAGATTTAATATGACTGGGTTTTGGAGGCTATCTATCATTTTCATTTGGCATTAATATAAATCAAATAATCCCTTGATCCCAAGAAGGCACTGAGGAGACTCAGTCAAGCCTCAAGAAGGGATGTGCTCCTTAACTTGGAAAGTTGGCAGATGATTTAATTTTGTTAGCAAATTTGACAGTGCCATAGGAATTTTCCAAAATCAAAGAGCCCTTTCATAGACTTCTCTACTCAATACTCAATCCAGAGTCTAAAAATAACATTCAGCCTTCATTAATTAATGATATCAGTCCGAATAATGTCAGATTGCCTCAGAGACCTTGCCGGGATGGATGAATCACACCCTGCCGGCTCCAAGGCTCTCACTCTGACAAACTGCAGTGTGCAATGATGGGCTGCTTTGCCTGGAAAGCTCTCACCCACGGAGCCCTGGCTGCTCTCAGCCCAGCCCCGTCTGAGGTGTGCGCTCAGTGCCAGGGCAGACTGCAAGGTTAATGGGTGTCTGAGATAACACTCAGCTTCTTGAGGCCCCACAGGGCAGGGGCAGACGGACACAGACCCCCTCCTCTTCTCTCCCAGAGCAAGAGGGGATGCTGAATCCAAACAGCGCGGCTGCCAAGCAGGATGAGCTAGTGAGCCATGAGCATCACGCCAATGTGCCTCTGCTGTGGGCAGCACCAAAGCTGGTCTGTCCTCAGCTAGCTTGGTTTTCTCTGCTGGCCATTCAGAGCTACATCCTGGCTGTATCAGAAAGGAAAATATCATTTTTCATCCCAGTTAGGTGGTGCTGCACCTCCCCATGTACTTTGTGTAACAGATGCAAGAATGAACTGCAGAGGTCCACTAACTTTTGAGATTCACAGCAGAGTCAAGGTCATATCCAATGGTGAAATGCCACAAAGAAATCTACTTCTGTGAGTCTGGCTTTTACCAAAACTACAAACTGAGATTTCCAACAAGACCTACTCAGCTGATACTATTCCAGTATGAGAAAAGATACACCAGATGCCTCTATAAATTTGCAATTTTACTGAAGCTGTAATTATGTACGAAAACATCCAGACTGCTTCCAAAGTGCACTGTACTAATATTGATATAAAATTGCCTTGTTTCTATTTGCAACACAATCACAAATCCACTCTCCGAGTATTCAAATATCCACCTTCTGCTTTCTGCAATCGCTGAAAGCGCAGTGACCCCTTATCAGTTACAAATATGAGGTTTAGTAAGATTTCACAGAATCATAGGCTCATACAATGGTTTGGGTCGGAAGGGACCTTAAAGATCATCTAGTTCCAACCTCCCCTGCCATGGGCAGGGACACCTTCCACTAGACCAGGTTGGTCAAAGCCCCATCCAACTTAGTCTTGAACATTTCCAATGATGGGGCATCCACAACTTTCCTGGGCAACCTGTTCCAGTGTCTCACCACCATCATAGTGAAGAATTTCTTCCTTATATCTAATCTAAATCTACCCTCTTTCAGTTTAAAGCAATTATTCCTTGCCCTATCACTACAAATCCTTGTAAAAAGTCCCTCTCAGTACCTTCAGCTACTGGAAGTCTGCTATAAGGTCTCCCCAGAGCCTTCCCTTCTCTATGCTGAACAAACCCAACTCTTTCATCCTGTCTTCATAGGAAAGGTGCTCCAGCCCTCTGATCATCCTCGTGGCCCTCCTCTGGATTTGCTCCAACAGGTCCATGTCCTTGTTATGTTGGGGGCCCCAGAGCTGAACACAGTACCCCAGGTGGGGTCTCATGAGAGCAGAGGGGCAGAATCGCCTCCCTTGACCTGCTGATGATGCTTCTTTTGATGAAGCCCAGGACATGATTGGCTTTCTGGGCTGGAATTGCACATTGCCAGGTCATGTTGAGCTTCTCATCAACCCATACCCTGAAGTCCTTCTTGGGGCTGCTCTCAGTCCATTCTCCACCCAGTCTGTGTTTGTGCTTGGGATTGCCCCAACCCATTTGCGTATCACCATCTTTTTACGTAAATGTTGCATTCCTGAGGCCTCATGAAAAATTTATGGGCAAGAACAACAACTACATTGTTTAACACAGTCAAATAAATGTTTATTCACAGATGCACTTTCTCTCCCCTTGTGATGACCATGGCTGGTCAGGCATGCACATTGCCTCCTATCACGGCAACCTGGCTTCCCCTCAGATGTCCTGATCCTGTCACGAGTGGCCAAGATCAGCACAGGGCTGAGCAGAGCTCAATGTAAACATGAGCTCAGCAGAAATACACATGTGGCGTTCATTGTGGGATCCCGGTCACAGAGGCAAAGTGTCAGAGAGACAAAGCTGGGACTTGTCTTTTTGTGCAGTGTTTGTTTATATGCCGCACACGTTATGCCCGGTAACATGAAGCCATCAGTTTCAAGTTACAAATATACCATAAATGCCATAAGTAATTTATTTTCGGTTGTGACTGGGAAAGTAAATTTGGGATTTTTAAAAAATCTTATTTGATGCTGATGTATTCTGATCGCCACTGCAAATATGCACGTTTTTATTATGCATAAGCATCATTTTGATGTGATGGCCAAAGCTCTCAAAGGGTTTGCTGTTGAGGGGTGGGGCCTTGAGAAAGACCCATCAGACTTTGGGAACCCCCTCCACAAAATATTTTCAGTTCAGATGGACTGGTTTGAGAACAGTTTTAACATGCTGTTTATTCTAATGCATCTTGGTTCTAAAAGCAATTGACAAGTTTCAGACATGTACGCTTGTGCTTGGAAGAGGCACTGCCAAATATGACTGTAAAAAGCATTAAATCTAGAATTTGTTATTTTGCAAAAGCGTTCTGAAAAATTACACTAGTGACTGCATTTGAAAAATCTGGTAATGTTAATTTCACCACTGAAATATGATTTCTTTTAAAAGCCTTTTCCTTCATGGTCCCTGCCATAGGATCCACCCCAACATCTGGATAACAGAATCCAGGCTGACAGAGTAATGCATATGTGGAGGAGTGTGTCTGCTACTTTGCTGCTTCTCAGGACAGACACATTGTCTCCCTCTCCTTCTCCCTGTCCCCTCCTTTTCCTTATCTTTTTTTTTTTCTTCCTTTAATAAGACTGCACGTGTCTTCCAGCTCTCTGCTGCGAATGTGACCCGTATGCGACATTGCCTTGCATTGACACAGAATGTCTGGCTTAGGTGATACCAAGTGGTTACTGCCCTGGCTTTGAATACTTGCTAGGTTATTAACCGGCACATCTGGCTCTCTCCCTAGGAGGGTGAGTTCTGCAGTGCCCCAGGAATTTCTTTCATACACCACTTTTATTAGCTTTTCAAAAGAATACGGATTACCACTGGAAAGGAAGACTTAGGTCATTTGCAAGCATATTGGTCCCCAACCTGTTTACCATGTTTAAAAAGCAACAATAACCAAAACTCATTATTTGATTTTCAGAATTAATCTTTCCTCAGTTTAGCATAGTCCTATTGTTCTTGTATATGAAGGGTCTGCTTTACTGAAAAAAAAAAATGGCTGGTGATTTGCGTTAGATAGAATTTTTTTAAAAAAATAAAATTCAGAAAGCCACAAAGATAACTTACTTTAGAAATAAAGCTCCCAAAACATTAATTTCTAATCCTACTTTTCCTCGGGACCTCACTCCGTCATCACAGGAGGGAAGACAAAAGTGTTTCATGCTTAATCAAAACAAAGAAGTGCATGTGTAGCTCCAGAGAGCAAATTTATCTCCTTTGCCCACACACGGCAGTTACACAGGACGTGAAGTTTGAATGCAAGAGTTATATTACTATAATTTCCCATCTGGACATCCCTATTTCAGTAATGTCAGAGTGGCCTTTTCTGGTTTTTTTATGTCACTTCCGAAGCAGTTTAAGACAACTGGGAAAACTACTTTTGGTTTCTTACTGAAAAAAGATCCACGTGGGGGAGTTACAGAGGTAGCTCTCCAGGGCTTTCCTTTTACCTGACTAGTAAAGTTCAACGCTCCTGGCCAAAGCTCTCCTGAAGGAAACCTGGGAAAAAGTTCCCTGCCCACCTGGCTACCTGCCTGCCTACCCACCTACCAACTCACCTGGAACTCCACCTTCCCAGGAGGAACCTTCCTCTTAGTGCATCACCTGCAACTGCTGAGCACACTTCAAGTGCAGATAATATTCTCCATGTAGAGCTAAGGAAGTACAGAAAAAAACCCAGTTTGCTGGATCTGCTGATCAAGCCGTGTGAGGCCAGATTTTTGGAAGCTGTCGACACTCACCAGCTTCCATTGTTCCAAGTGGGAGTTGTTTGACACTCACAGCTTTTGAAGGGACAGTATTTCATGTAGGTGTCTAAATGGGATCTCTGCTCTCCAAAACCCTTTTGCAATTGCTTTTGGCTAGACTGAACATCCAGAAATATCACATCGCAAAGAGGGACATGTAAGCACTCACAGAAAGCGTATTTTAAAACTATGCATAAATAGTCCATACTCCTCCAGCCAGGAAAAAGAAACAACATTCTGTGATTTCCCCAACCAGGGGGGACAGCCAGGCAAAAAGTTCACAAACTTCAGTAAATTCATACAATGAAAACAAAAACAAAACAAAGATTCCTAATTATGTAAATGAAAACAGTGAATATTTTCAAGAATGTTACAATCTTACTTGGAGATTTCTGCCAAACCGAACAAGACATTAAGTCCATCAGATAAAATCCTGATTTCTTTAGACCAATATCAAAACAAAAGGGATGTCTGGTCAAAACTCTAAGCCATAAATTCTAGTATCAAATAAATCACAGCCAACAGAACATTAAAGATCTTCTCACCTCCTCACGTCTGAATCTTCTGAAAAGCCCACCTTGGCAGCACTAGAGTTGGCATTATTCAGTCAGCTCATCTTAAAAATAACCACAACTCATTTGGTCCACTAAAGTTCATGGAAAACCTTACAGGGTTTTTTGTTGCACCTCTCTACAAATTGCATTGTCTTCTTAAGGCTTCCTGTCCTGCAAACAGAGGCACTAGCACAGAGATTCAACTGCGATTGTTTTCCCTCTCTTCTGCTGCTTTTATTTAACACACACACACACACACAAAAAAAAAAAAAAAAAAAAAAAAAGGAGAGAGAGAACTGGTAGAAGTTCCTTACGGGATTTGGAAGAGGACATCTGCAGGCAATTTAACATGAGGGTTTGTTTCTGTGTCAGCTGGCAACCCCTGCATAACTCTGTCATGTAACTTATATGCTAAAACATGATGTAGGACAACCAGTGAGATGGGTAAATATGGCAGCACATCAGTTTTATTTGATTAAGATTTATACTTTTTCAAAGGGAGCAGCCCTGCCATAAACTGTGAAAACAAATACAACCCTGCAGCAGACAGAACGTCCCACCCTGCTGCACTCCAACAGCACTGATCTTCATCAAACCCACCTTCTGCTGCAGCCTAGGACAGTCTCTCCCTTCCTTCCAATGTAATTCAAAGAGCAACACAAAACAGGTTTTTTCAGACGAGGACGGGAATTTCTCCATTCCTTTCATGGGGAGCCATCCCTCACAGCAGCCTTCTCTTGATTCGGTAAGGATTCAGCTTATCCTCCTTTGCAGGCGACGGCAGCAGAATGTGGAAGGGCTCATGCAAGTGTGAGGCTCAGCCTGCAATTTGTGCCTCAGTTCACTGTTTCCTGCCGACTTTGAAAGGCTGTTCTGGAACATAGACTGGTATCTAAAGAGAGCTCTTGGAGATAACCCAGCTCAGAAAGTTTCCCCACTCCATGTGTTTAACTTCCTCCCAGTTAGAGGAATCTGGTCAAGTGAGGAATGCTCATCCATTCTGGTTCCACTCCTGTTCTTGCATCAGATCTTATATATTCTGACATTTATAGCCACGCACTTGAACTGAGGCACTGATTAGATTCAATTGTTAAAATTACATTCCTCACCCTTCCTCTTTGTGTGCATGCTTTGGTTTGAATTATTAGCAATTTAAAAATCAATCTTGCAGTTAAATGTTTAATGATATAAATTTCTACCGTTGCCTAATTTGTTTAGTTGTGCTTTATTAGCATGTAATAACTGAAATTGTATTTTCCTCTGTCTGTATTAATAATGTCTCTGAGGTAGCTCATAAGCTGCTAGCCGACTGGCTGCAGTTCTGGGACAACTCAGGGAGAGCTGGAAAGATTTTCTGAAGCTGTAACTAAGGAGTAGGTGGCTTCCTTTAGTTTCTCTAATTGAATGAATCTGAATTCTCAGTTGGCCTCCACTTCAAGTTTTAAACATTTTTTTGTTCATTCTTGAGTTCATTTTGAGGGCCTCTTAGTGTAAATGTTGGCCAAGGAAACTCTATTGACCCAGACTTGAAAACGTGTGCCAGCTGAGTCGATGCCACGCAGCACACTGTGCTCTGCAGTCCTTGTCCCCAGATCTCTGTGGAGAGGTCCTACAGGAGGGCCCTACAGGTCCCTGCCTGCTCACCTACACAGGTTCCTTTGCAAGGAAGCCTGGAGGCTGGGAGGAAGGCGGCTTACCCTGTCTCCTGCTGACAAGGCAGCAAGGACTGTGCCCCAGGTGTCTTCAGATGTCACCTGCAGTTCTGCTATGCAAATCTCTGCCCTGCCCTGCCATCCAGATTCAGGTCTGGGACATGGCTGTTCCTCCTCAGCCTGCCATCTACTCCCTGCTTTCCAAAGGATTACTACACTTGGGTAAAATGTCATCCTGATGTGATTATATTGCTTTTGGATTTGGAGCTAGCTTGTTTGGAAAAGGCTTGGGTGTATCCCTAGTTCTGTGTTACACATTGAGGATATGCCATGTAAGATAGGATTCAGTCCATCTCATGAAGAGCCACCTACAAGTTCCCCTGTGCTTAATGTAACCAGTCTAGAGCCTCCGTGTAAACAGTGGAAAGACAGAGGCGCTTCCCAAGGACAATTAACCCCTTCGTAATATAGGTCTCTCCCCATTCTCTGAAGAGGGAACCCAGAAACTGCTTAAACTAAACACCAACTGAATGCAGTTACAGTCAGATGAGTGTCTTGTCCAGCACATCCTCAGGCTCTCCCTGATCATTTGGCATCTTAAAGTTATCCCATCTTATTCTATTTTTCCTCCCCAGAGGGCACAGAGTGAGTGTTGCCATTTGCAACGCCAGGCCCCGTGACAGAGCAGAAAACATAAAACACAGAGGTAAAAAGGGTTACATGTTTGGGAACAAAGCTCCCTCTCCTACTCCCAGCTGTTCCCCTAGGTCCAGCAGCAACAACATTTGGTGTATGTTCAAATTTCTGCTGCAGTGAGATTACCAGTGATTTAAGCCAACATACAGCACTATGCTCCTTCTGACACCTACCCGAGAAGCGCAGGCAGTGCTCAGCCCACAGGCTGGCCGTGCTGGACACAGGATTTCTCACGTTTGCAGGATTCCTCCTATGTTATTCACAACCCTGACACCTGCCAGGTTTCTGGGTCCCTGGAAAATCTCTATATATGACCAAGGCAGTATGGACAAATAATCATGTCAGCTCATCCTGGAAGGCTCGCAGCACACAGCAGATTTATCTACCTCCTTTTGAGTGCTACTTTGCTGAATTTGAAATAGCAGGTTACACTGTCCTACCAAACTTTTACTGCTCTTCAAGGAGGTGATAATGACTGCCAGCAAGTTTATCTTTGATCCAAAGTAATCACAGACAATATGAAATATATAATGCACATGCCAAACACTCTTTCCAGGCCTCAGCAGAAGAAGAAATTGATCCCTTTCATTTCTTTAAAATAAAAAAAAAAATACAACCCAAAACCCAACCCACTGGAAGCAACAGAAGTACTGGCATAGGGATGTAAGGGATGTAATACAGTAAAACTCACCCACGTTAGTTTTGTTCAACTGTGTTGTAAATCTGGAGGGCAATGTGGATTTGCAGGATATTAAGCAGCAAAAAGCTGTATTTCAGAGCAGGACCTGGTAGTGAAGGGAGCACACTGTAGAGCCAGTTGGGTACAGGGCTCACTGGCAAGACAGACATGGGAATTTAAGGGGACAGCAGTGATCCTGTCATCCTTTCTGTTCTTCTAGGGCAGAAAGGACAGGGTGCATATTTTCAATACAAAACCCAAAATTGCACCAAGAACTGGTACAATTTAACTGCTTGAGCATGTCCAGTAGAGAGCTATGAAGATGATCAGGGGACTGAAGCATCTCCCTTATGAGGAAAGGCTGAAAGACTTGGGTTTGTTCAGCCTGGAGAAGAGAGGACTGAGGGGGAATTCATCAATACCTATAAATACCTAAAGGGTGGGTGTCAGGACGATGGGACTAGGCTCTTTTCAATAGTGCCCAGTGACAGGACAAGGGGCAATGGGCACAAGTTGGCACACAGGAAGTTCCAGCTAAACATGAGAAGAAACTTCTTTCCTGTGAGGGTGCCAGAGCAGTGGCACAGGCTGCCCCAGGGAGGTTGTGGAGTCTCCTTCCCTGGAGACATTCAAAACCCACCTGTACATGGACCTGTGCCCCCTGCTCTAGGTGTCCCTGCTCAAGCAGGGGGGTTGGATGAGATGATCTCCAGAGGTCCCTTCCAACCCCTGCCATTCTGTGATTCTCAAATGCACCTATGGTATAGAATCAGCTTTTCTTTTTAATGAAACGTGCCTGGAAATACCCAAATATTGGCTACTGGCTTAGGCAAAAGAAAAAATAATTTTCACAGCAAGACTTTGAATTGGCTTGGGGAAGAGCACTAAGAGTCTTAAAATGTCCTACAGAATAATGGGCAAAGACTTATGGCAGACAATAAAATAGCAAGTTGGTGGAAGGTATCTAATCAAACACCCATAACTGTTTATGAGGTAATGTCTGTATTAATAATCTAAAGAAGGGGATTAAAGAGCACATCAGCAAAAGCTATTACACCCTAAAGTCAACATTGGGACACCAACAGGACTGCTAAAATAGTCCAAAAAAGTCTTGAGGAGATTAGAACATGGGTAGGAAATAATGAAGTGAGATTTCAGATTTAAGTAGGATGGTTGTCAGTATGAGTATGCAATATGAGACCAAAATGAAGGGGGGAGGAGAAGAGAGAGAGAAGAGATTAATTTTTGAGCATTGTGTGCAGAGGAAATACATCACCAGACCCAAGGGAGGCATCTCATCCTGTCTGTTGGCTGCAGGAGCAGCTACCCTTGAAGTACACCTTCCAGGTCTCGGAGGTGTTACCAGGATAACAACGTGGTGATTCGTGACCAAGCAACAAGTATAGCTGAAATCAGGGCTGGATGCAGCTGCAGTGGTGACGGGGGGAAGGCTGCCTGGCCCCCATCACCTGAAACTGACTGTGACCAGAACTAATGAGGACAGGCTGCGGGATGCTTGGCAACCTCCTCTGAGCAATCCCTATAAATCTCCCTCTTTCAGAAGGTGAGGAGGAGCACAAGCAGTGTGAAATTAAGGAGTTTGGTTCTGTACAGAGCAGATATACCAAAGGCTAGTCGAAGAGGGGAGCAGGGTGGCTAAATATGAGGAAATACTTCACAATAATGAGTCATGGGGCATAATCTCTCAAGCAAGCTTAAAGATGACCCATTGTTTGGGATATCTGTGGCTAGATCAAGGCAAAATGCAAATCCAATATACATTAAACAGTAATCTCTGACTCAGTGGGAGATAATCTCTGCACATCTTTAGCACACGCACTGTATACCTCTGCACAGCTGGTCCTGGGCAGGTGGTTTCTGTAACCACTTGTAAAGGAAGGAGGAGACTGTTGTTACAGCCTTTCAGAGTCCCAAGGCTGCCCGAGCACCATGCTGGTGGAGCCCCCCAAGGCAGTCTTTCTTGCACCCCTTCCCTTCAGTGCTCTCACTGAAGCCACACACAAAAGGCATTGCCTTGGATGCATGAAACACATCACGGACACTTGGGCTAGTGGAGTGGCTGTCCCTGTCTTCTGGGATGGCCAGGACCTACGAAGGAGGAGACACCTACTTTGGCAGTGGGCTTGAGGGGAGACTTAAAGGCAGCAAACCAAGCCTGTGATTTGGGAGCCCTCTGTCACACTGCAGGCTCTAGAGCGGAGGAAGAGGAAGTAATCTTTTTACCCAAAGCCTTTTTGCCCATGTCCCAGTCTGTCTTGTTTGTCCTTCCCAACTTCTTGTAACTTCTCCCCACATTCCACTTGCCACCCTAAGTTTAGTTTCCATGACCATCCATTTTATGATTTCTACCCATCAGCAGCAGAAACATCCAGACTTAACTGTCTGACAGACTGCAGAAATGAGATTTGAACACGTCTGATGCCGCATAACGAAGGGTTAGTGTAAAGCATATATATCAGCTAGAGCATTGAAAATGCATTTGGTACTCTTTAGTTTGCTCTTTCCTGCTTATGGAAAAGATAATTTTTGTTTAAAAATGGCCTCACTTAAGGAATTATCCATGCCATTAGTCCCCAGAACAATAGAGATTAAAGTCTCTAGACCATCCCCTATCGAAATAGCATACTTTTCTTTGAACATATCATTAACACTGTTTTCCATCTGGCTGTTGGCAGCAATCTTGGATTTGCTCCGAATTGCTGAAAGTTCATCAATTATAGCACACAGAAGCCATTATCTCTCTTTTTCTTTAGCAAGGAGGTATTTGCTCAGGCAGAGAGAAGAGGTAGAGTTCAAGAGAAAAGCAAAAAAAGAAAAAAAAGAAGAAAAAAGAAAAAAGAAGAATTTACTCATGTAAACTCTATGGCAATAATTTGGTTACAATCCAGAATTCTGAACTTCTGAAAAGTAAATCAAAGTTTTTGCATATAAGGAGATTCTAGCATTCAAATACAGTAGTGATTTTGGCATTATTATAGGTAACTGATGTATGCTGTCAGAGGATGGAAATAACATGCCAGATTTTAAGCCCTGCAGTTTGGGGGTTCAGTGAACGAGTGCTGGTGCGGAGGAGTGCCATACACATTCATGATAAACTCAGTTCCTTTATTTTGTGAGAACCCAGAGTAAACCATGGCTATCGTTCAAACAAGATTTAGCAACTGTGATCAAGCTAGCATAACTGGTAAGAAGCATAGTGAAATTGAAACTGTGGTGTTATCCTGTCAGTAAAAAAAGCAGGGGAAGTGCTTTTAAACCTTTGCCAGAATAATGAGTGAAGTACACAGTGAGGAGTAAGCAAAAGGGATGGGACATACAGCTACTCAGCTTCGGGGACTGCTGACACCGATGCTTTTTCACATCTGTCACCGAGGGACATTTGTAACCCATGAGATGAGAGCCTGCATGCAGCAGTTATGCCTGAGCAGCTGTCAGGCAACAAGTTTGCAGCCCAGATAACCCACAGTAGCTTGTTCACCTCTGTGCACTGCCTCACAGCTAGAGGCCATTGCAGGCAATACGTCCATGGGGTCATCACTGATTTATACCTGTGGGAGGTTTGGCTCATTAGCCAACAAGTATCAGGAGCAGTTATTCCATATTTTCTGGAGGGGATGGGAGTATGTTATCAAATTGACTCCAGTGGTGACATACTGCGATACAGTAGTATTACATACTCCATATGGATTGCCTACTCCACTAGGCTGCAATCTGTCTGCCATTAGCTTGCTTCACATGTGACTTTGGGCAAAGCTCTTCATATCTTTGGCTCACATTTCTACACTCTCACCCTTAGCTGAGCTGCCCAAACATCATTTTATAAGCAATGCAAGAAGTGCTTTAGCAATGCAAAGAATCCACAAAGACTGGGCTCCTAGCTTAGTCAAGACCCTAAAAAGAGGTAGGAGAAAAGCCTGGCTTTATCCTCCTTATCCTGGAGGATAATAGTAATTCTATCCTCCTTCCCTTCTCGTCCCTCTTGCGCATTCAGGCAAAGACTGCATTGTGCATACAAAACTCCCAGCATAACGGAGTCTTAGATCCTATTTAAAGACTCTACAATTCCAGGAAAAATAACAGATTATATCAGACCCAGAATATGTTCCTTAATGAATAATACCGGTTAAAAAAAATCCAATTTAACCATAACACAACAGATTAGGTATATCCAGCAGCATCTCTACACTGCCACAATTTTAAATCCAACATATTCTTTGGCCAACAAAGGAGCCCTGGGATCAGGTTTTGTAATACTTCCAATGACAACATGGAATGCTGTGCCTGGAAATGTCTATGTGCCACCTAATTCATAGCCCAGGCACATAAGGGCTAAATTCAAGAGTAATTTTCTGAAACAGCTATGGAGTAATTCTTTCATTTCTTCTGAGAATCCAGGTTTTCCTTCATTGTAACATTTGCTACAAGTTTCAAATTTGGTAATGTCAGTTTGATAGATTCAGAGGCAACAACCTCGACTTACATCCACAGAACAAATGAGGTTGTATGGATACCGACCAGCTGAATTTGTCCCGAAGTGTTTGATGTCCTTTGACAATTTTTTATAAAAAATGTTCTCTTTGGTTAAGCTATTTGGGACATGAAGTGTCCCCATTTTTCAACTTCTACAAGACAAAAGATGGCTGTGCAGTCCATGAGCACCTCTGCTCAGCTTCAGCTGTTCATCTGTCTGTTCAGTCATCCCAGATCTCAAAATCATCACCAAGTAACAGAAAAATTAGACCATCTAAATACACACAGACCAAATCCTCCACTGGCATAAATCAGCCTTGATTCAATTAAAACTATACCCACTTACCCCAGGTTAGACTCCATTAAATGCAGTAATATCTTTCCCTACAAGCTGTACCCTGGACTCTTCCTCTCCCAGTTAGAGCCAAAGGAACAGCTGTAACTCATTTTTTCCTGAGAATTGGTTCCACAAAATCCCCTCAAAATGATGGCACAAGCTAACTAAAGCCAAACAAGCATTTGATCTTTGCAAATGAGGCGCTGAAAGCAGAATTTAACCCTTAAAAAAACACAAAAGTTTTATTGAATGGTCAGTATACACAAAGCATACATCGTTAAAAACAAAACATGCAAAACTCAGGTAGCATTTGCACAGTGTTTCTGTGACTACTGTTATGAGAACTAGAGTTTAATGAATAACAGGGAGGAAAAAATCGCATTAAAAAATGCGTGCAAATGCCAATTACTCTTGCCCATACAAAGAGAAAACCCAGCCACTGACTTCTTGAAAACATCTCTAACCTTTCAAGTTTGATGAGATATAACTCTTGTTAAGTTGTTTTATCTAACACCAGTCTAAGTAGCTAGATCCTTATGTAGCTTCCAAATGATGAACTGCCCAAAGCAAACTAGTTCAGACCAACAAGCAAAGGCTCAGCTTCCCAATGAAAACAGTATTCAGCACTTTTATGAACACCCCATTTGGAAAAGCAGCAAAAATGGTGTGTTTTCTCTAATTAACCCTTAGCATACATAGAATAAGAGATCCACTTTTGCTGTGTTTGAAAACTTCTATTGGTGATAAAAGGACCTTGATCCTCTGACAGCAAAGGCAAAAAACTTCCTTCATATAATGTTTAACATCGAAAATTTTATAGCTCCCAATTGAAATGACAGCCCTTTCCAGTGGCATGGGCAGGGTGAGAGGTGAGGATGAAGCTGGCTGCAGAGTCCTGTCTACAAACTCCTCTCCAGTGTGCAGACTCATTAGAGAAAACCTACTCTGGAAGAGTGACGGAATACACAAACCTTGGTATAAACATGAGGATCTTATACCCAAGCCCTTTCAGCTATTAAAAACTACCCAAATGACTGTCCAAAACCAACGTCTTCATTCTAATCAGGGATGCTGGAGGGCAAGAAATCATTTGTCTTGCTTTAAATCAAATAAACACTTATTTTCTTAGCAGTGTGCCACCAACCAAAACTAATGGTACCATTTTAAGCCTTTAACAGTAGCAAAAGTTATAAACTAGGGTGCTGATCCCACAAACCATTGGGGGCATACGCAACTTTATCAATGAGTAGTCTGTCTTATTTCAGCCCTCTCACAGGCACTAAATGTGTATGGAATTGCTCAAAGATCAGGGTCAAAATTCCCCATAGCTGGCTGAACTGGAAACAACAGTCCAAGCATATACATCCTTTTCCTGTCCACATCAAATGTTTCTTTCCTTTATGCTTGGGCAAAACACAAGGCTGTGACTCAGGTGAAACTACACCTTAGGGAGCAGCAGAAACACAGGTTAACCATATCGATTAAGGATGCTTCATTGTAGCTGAAAAATGTAAAGCTTAATCTTTAGTAGCTATGAAATGAAGCTGCCCAAACAAAATGAGGACATGCACATCAAAAGTTTCAAAACATTCCCAAAATTGGACAGGGTCTGCCTGGGTGCTGGATCCAGCTCTTACCGTTTCTCAGTCTGAAATGGAGCACAAGAGCTGGGAGGTTGGTTACATTTTCTCCTGGCAGCAGGACAGGCAGATTTTAAAATAGCACACATAAAAGCTCACATAATGCAAATGAAATGACCAGTTCTGCAAAAAAGATGTCTCTGAATATTCATATTGCCATATTCATTTATCCTTCCCATTAATTTTCTGCACATGTTCAGGCAGAAAACTTAAATCTTAAATTCTGTCAAAGTTTAGTAATTCAGACACTTCCTAGAAGCGATCTTCAAAGCTACAGCTCTAAATGTACATGAATGAAGCTGTGTCTGCTTATTCAGGAAAATAAAAGAAACAATACCATGTGACCTACCCGATGGAGTACAGTTAATTAAACAAAACCATATCAAGGACGACTGTAACGAACCCTGTGTGCCCCTTCTACCTCACCACAGCAATGAGAGATATAAAAGGCCATCACACTAAATAGTCTTTCCCATGCCCCATGCACTATACTTTCTTGTGGCTTATTTTTAAGAATGTAGTTACATCCACTTTTAAAGTCTAAATGAGCAGAGCATCCCTGGCAGCTTTCTGAAGAACATGTTTAGACCAAAGCAGACCCTAATGACAAAAACAGAAATGTGAAGGGTTTGATGTCTACTTGGCTAGCTTTCCTATCCCAAACGCAGTATTAAAGTAATTGCCTTCCTTGCACCCTTTTTCAATGTAACAGCAACTTCTGTGTGCTGTTCTGCTGAAAACGGGCTCCTACAAGTTCCCTTGAACACATCATTACAGGGGTTTTTCAGTTCTCAGCTCTCTCTCTTTTACTTGCTGTAATAAGATGCATGCACACCCGGCCTTGCCCCCTCAAACTCTAACTCCCATGGTTAAAAAAACCTAATTCAGATACCAGTTTTGGCAGAAAGCATGAAACTGAGTTCTTCCTAATGTTGTTTCTGGCGCTGTGGATACTTAGACAGCATGGAGAGGTACTAAATCCTCTTCAATTTTTTGAAGTCTTACTGGTTGAAATCCAGGTGACAAGACGTGCTGAGACAAGACTGCTTGGGCCAGGGGAGGGGTTTTTTTCTGCTCTTTTCATAGAAACAACTGAAGACCAGAAGACTGTGAATGTGCTGGGTTTTGGTAAACCTGGAGAGAGGGAAGGGACAAGGTCTCGCCCTACTTTCAGTCATCCTAGCATTTAAATACAGCCCAAAAATGCTGTAGGGAGGTATATAGAGAGCTTCTTTCTTTCAGTGCCTTTTTACATGAAAAGTGAGTTATTTAAAATAATAGTTCATTTTTACTCAGTTAAAAATGAGTTGTAAAATGAAGCTTTTCTACAGAGAGCTGCTGACTGGTAGATAGCAGATGACAGAGAAGAAACTCTGAGAAGGAAGTTGTAGAAAATGTAACTTCAAGGAACACCAGAAAGGCAGTCAGAAAGAATAAAAGATAACTTTCCATTTACAGACTGCTTAGCATGGCTGATCTATTTATTTGATTACAGAAATTTTATTATACCAATACTATTTTCAGATGGCAAAATCCATGTGAATGAGAACCATGCAGTTTCATCAGATATATAAGAATCAGATGGCTTTTCCCACCTAGGATATTGCTATATGAGTGTTTTTTTATTTTGCAAAGGAGAATTACGGTTGTCCTCTAGAAGCAGTCAGGAAACCATTTCAAAACAAAACCTCTGGATGATGAAATAGTGAGGCAGAAATAGAGTATCCCCATAACCAGTAAGGTTGTGAGGCTCAGATGCTGTTGTTTATATGCAATACCCAAAAATGTCTTGTTCTTAGCAACACAACATCAGCTACGCCTGCTAAGTGTGTCAGGTTCCTAGTCTTCAGTGAAGAAGGATATAAAAAAACACGGTAACAATAGTAATAGTAATAGCAACAATACAGTACAAACAGTACTTCACCTTCTGAAACGTAGCAAAACAATGCTGGTTTTAAGGCAATAACACAGTTCAACGTCTACACTCCTATGACTTACATAAAACTATGCACTGAATCTTTTCAAAGGGATGCTTGTTTGGCTTTGAATTTTTGCACTGTGCTCATTTTCCTTCTCCAGTTGAACTTAATGGTTGCCACTGGCTTTCATGGAGCAGAACTGGGGACGTATGAATTCAGTATTTTTCAAGTAGGTGTATTTTATTAAGCATACCAAATATTTAAGGACAATCAAGAGGGTTTAATCTTAGAAAAAGTTATTCTCAAAATATTCACATACTTCAGAGCGTATCAGTACAGGTGTCAGCAACAAAGACTGCAGGACTGACTCAGACAATAGCGTATAAATACCAAGGAATAAAGAGCCAGTGTTGTACAGTAGCACAATTTATAAACATGCAAGAAAACCTACAGTGTGTATACATATTCTTTAATTTAATGACTCTCAAAATATCTGAGGACTCAAAATAAACAGGAAACTAACCTTGATGTGAGCTGCTGGATCTGGGACAGTCTGAATCATGTCCTTTAAAAGGCCAACGTGTTTACCAGGAGCTCAGATCCCAAGGCAGCTGCATAACCAAAGAAAAAAAAGTGTCATATGATTATATTTTTAAAGTTTATTTTCAATAAAAATCTCTTATCTTTTTATAGACTGATAAGCATCTTTCCTTCCCCAGACCTCCTCAACAACCAGTACAGTTGAAGCCCTAAGACATTTCTGTTTCCATACAGTCTGTTTAGAATATATTTAATACAGGAGAAAAGAGTTGGCCCTGAAATTCTCATGGAAAATTGGTCTTTATCTGTAATGGAAGATTTTCCTGAAATAAGAACTCTGGGATGTGCTCTGCCCTGCACAGTCCCATTACTCACCCGAGGTATCAAGGATTTCCACAATCCCTTCTTCCCAATTTATAAACATACAGAAGGATTGGGACAGATCTGGAGCTGATATAAACAAGTATCATTTCACTGAAGTTGTGCCCATTTACAATAGCTGCAAATCTGGTCCAGCCGCTCAATTAACAGCACTTCAGAGCATGGATCTTCTGGGATCCCTTATCCATGTCCGGTAATAAAGTACAGAGGGGTTGGGGCAGGCAGGGTGCATTTGTCTGCATGTGCAGGGGGTGGGGGACCATTAAAATAATTTAAAATAATAACAATATGTAATGTAAATATGTAGAGTACTGCTCAGTAACTAGAAGTTCAAATAACTTCTAATAAATTGGGATCAATAAGTTAGGAAACTAGAAAACATGTGGAAAAATGTAGGAACGTGAATGTTATTTAAAGTGATCTGGCTTTTTCTCTGTTCTCCCTAAAGGCCTGGAAATTCCCATTTCTCACGCAAGAGGTTTCCTTTTGTCCATGACCTTGAACTTCTTTCAACTTTTAAAGCAGCAAGGCACTATCATGAAAAAAAAGGGGTTTTCCTCAGTGTTGGCTTTTTTTATTTCATTATCTGTTCTCACGTATACACTATCTTGCAAATCAAATTGCAGATAGCTTTCACCTATTTACTCAGAAGAAATGTTGATAGACTGACTAACGCTGAGTTGCAGCTTGCCCCAGAAGCAGTCCTCATGATGTAAGGGAACCATTTATAAACTGTGGTACTACACAGTGCAATTAAAGGTATCACCATTTAGATCTTGGTACATTTGCCCCTTACTACTTAAAGGAGCCAGCTTTGTCCTTCTTCAAGTCCATGATAATAATGTACTGAATTAGATGGCCTATTACAGAAACCCCCAAACAAGCCAAATTCTCATTTTGTACACTTTCCTCAGCTACCTGTGGATGATCGAATGGGATACCAATGTCATGGTTTCATGTGAAGATTTTTCTTTCCACAGAACTTAAGTATCTTCAAAAGCAATAAACACTTGTTCTGGTAAAAGCAAACTTTCAACAGTGATGTTGTTCAGATTTAAGTCACATAGAAACACTAACAGCACTGACACGTCTTCCAGTTCCCTTCCTCCCTTCCCTAGTAAATCCACGCCCTCCTTGTTATTAATTGGATTTATGGGATTCTTATTTTAAGCTTTCAAAACATCACACACAGGATCTGGAAGCTACTAAATTTCATTTAAACTGAACAGAAAAGTATTTTGAACCCAGTGTTAGATCACGCTTTCACAGTTTGCATACTTTCATCACTGTGTTGCCATGAGGGTACCTCACCCCCAGCAAAGAAGCCTACCCAAGAAAAAGAGGATTTGTGCCGCATCAGTGTTTATTTCTGTCTCTCTGATATCTTTTCTCAGCCTGCAAGTATGCACTGCATCTCTCCTCCCTACCCATGTATTTTACTTGGTTAAGCCAGGTGTCAGAAAAGAGGTGTGTTTAAATACAATTTGGGAAGCAACTTCTAACAACATCTAGACAAAGAGAAGGGGCTCCGACGTTCCTTACAAAGCTGGGTACCTGCAACCCTCTTTCTCCTCCAGAAATGCTGCTTGTTCCCTGCCCTGGAGACTGTCCCCTGTCCAGGACCAACTGTGTGCCACCTCACATCATGGTGGAGACAGAGCCAGCAGGACACCCAGCTCGCCCAGCCTTCTACAGCTCAGAGAGCCACTGAGCTGGAAATGCCTGACGGCAGTGCAGGGACTTCTGCCTCCCCTGAGCTTTCGCTGCCTGGGTGGTTCACCCAACAAAAGCAGAATTTTGCACTTAGGAAGCATGTGCTGAACTCAGAGGTGTGGACTCCCTTCCAGAAATGCCCTGTGTCATGCTGGGGTCGGAAACAGACTTTTCTTTCAGACCTCAGAGTTGCTCGAAGCTATTGGGGTTTAGAAGTTGTCTGAACTATGCCAGGCCCGTTCATATCACATCTTTTCCCAGAGAAGACAGATTCTTTATAGAAGAGAAGATGATGGAGAACATTTGCAAACCAGTTGCCAGCTCTACACCACATGTTATAGGAATCAAAGACAAGCAAATGTTAGCCATATAAGTTGGAAAGATGCATATGCAACTGTTCTGGCCATTTGACTTTTCCCCTGTGCTGCTTTGTAGCAGTGACCCTAAAAGGGGGAATTTTGCTTTAAACTCAACCTTTGGTAGTGTACTCTTCCTTCTCAACTGGGTATTCATTTAGAGCTACTCTAATGTGGGACATGTCCTGGTTTGCAAGGGGCATGACTTTTGCCTTTTTACTTAAGGAAATCATTGTTAAAAAAAACTGTGACAGTTTTCCTTGCTTTTTCCAAACAGAAATATAATTTTAATTATTTCAGCTCCACCTTTACTGGCTGGAATTGGAGGCTTCCAGACATCTGGTACTAACTTGCTGAACCAGATGGTATTTATTGCCAGAACCTCCTCCACCCCCACCCCAAATTTCATGCTGGTCATGTTTGTGCTTGACAGTCTGTCACAGGGGCTGCACGTGGCTGTAGATTTTGCCCTGCATCCCCTGACTAGCATGACTCTAATATAAAAGAGCTAAAATGACACTAAAGCCTGGTTTAGGGAGAGATCTCTCTTCAGGAAAGCAAAACAAGGAAATCATAACACCAACTGAAAGTTAAGCGCTTGCTTAAGTGCCTTCCTGATTTAGGGTTTAACTCTAGAAAGATACATTCATAGGTACGGAGCAGGTTTTCTCATAGTCCCATGGTGTCCCTGGCTCCCCAACCCGTAGGGTGTCGGAGAGTGGAGAGATGGCGGCAGTCCTGGCAGCACCCAGGGGAGGGACCCTGCAGCTTCTGCTGGCATGTGGCCAGATGCAAGTCCATCATATGATCAAAATGGGAAAAGGCCCTGTCACATAACAGGAAGCCTCCCAGCCACATGAAACAAATAATTGTTCATCAGTTCAGTGTAACCAGTGGGACTGTGCATGTCTGGTCGCCCAGCCAGAGCTAGAGAGCTGCCGTGGAGCCGTGGCACAGCATGGATGGGGAAGCAATGGCTTCTCAGTGGTGTTGGAGCGCACATGCACTCCCACCCCACAACCAACGCGTACCCACCAAATGAAAAGAAGCTGTATTTTAGTTATGTACGGGGGTCAGAGCACGTACTGAGCATGCTCCAAGGGCCCTGGGAGAGAAGGCACCAGAGGACAGGCGGGAGACTGCTGGGACAGCAGGCCAGGCACACACCTCCTGCCCACGTTCCCAAGAAATGAGGATAGCTGGCATCAGGCTGTGGGCAGCATTAAGTACTCACTACAGGATCTGGCTTTTGGTGGTGGTTTCCATCTCCTTGACACATCCAAAGCATTGTAGAAGAACGACAGCAATAGTGAAAAGTAGCAAGATTGCTCATGAGATGGGAGGCACAAATTCCACTCTGATGTTCAGGACAGATTAAAATATCAAGATAAAACCATGTCATTGTTCGAAACCAGTCAGACCTGGGTATGCCTGTGCTACCCCACACAGGAGGAAACAGATAAGCTACGGAGTCTGTTGTCTTTCTGTGCACGTGTGCATGCAACCCACGGTTTTGGAGTTATGTAAATACATCAAAGGGTCACAGGATTCTTTACAGCTCTAGCATTCACCAGATGTGATTACATTGTTTTTCTTTTTCATAGTTGTATCAAAAGGATTGGACTTTTTAACGTACACATATACTGCCAAATTACTGAGAGGCTGAACGTCCCCTTTATATGGGGGGCAGTACGCACCCCTCTGTCATACATTTTCACACTCATGTTACCTTGCAGACAGGAACATAGGTCCTTTTTCCATAATTTGGCATGCTATGCTCACCTAAAAACCCCAGCAGGTTCCTCCCGATGTGTCCATGCCCCACTAAAGCACTGTGAGAGAGCATGACCGGGCAGTCGGCAGAACTGACAGAAAAAGACTCTGGGCCAAACTGCCGGCAAAGCAACGCCCACGCAGAGCAGAGCTTGGCAGCAGCAAATAAAGAAACACAGTCCATGCTGCTGTTCTGTTGGGGATGAATGTGGCCCAAAGTACATTTCTGCAACAGGAATAATACTGAAAATACAGCCACAGTGCATATCCAATACCAGATAATGAAAGGCTGCTTAATCAACAACAAACAAGATGTCAGAACTGCTGGGCTGGATTCCTGGTGCAGTGAAAGCATGGGCGATATTAAACAGTTACCCAAGCACAGGCTGCACAGGAGACAGCAGAGCCAAAGCTCTGCCTGGAAGACAGTGGCTCTCTCCAAAGAGCCCTGATCACTGCTGCCGAGACTGTTAGAGCTTGCACTTTACAAATATGTGAATGTCAGACAGCATGAAAAGCTATGAATGGCACACAGCACTGGAAATTTGCACACACACACAGACACACACTCCGGTATGATGAATAATACAGAGTGGCATTGCACTGATTTTCTACCAGCATAACTTCAGGATGTTTACCATTACTCACAGGAGGTGAATCCCTGAACAGTTATGCAGACTATCTCAAATGAGTGCCAGCAGGACTTTCAGACCCCCTCACACTGTCATGCAACTGTACTTGTCACATATTTTATAAGAACTGATGTTTTTCAGCTGTTGGGAGAATTTTTGAGGTGTGCAGCTCTACCCATTTCTGGATTGTTTTTTCAGGAAATCTTTTTCTGTGCATCTGTGTCCTACCAGCACTGGCGAGATAGTGTGTAAAAGAAAGAAGGGTTGGGATATTCAGAACGCAGAAGGACTATAAACCTGCTCTCAGTGGTGTGTAGAAACAGTGTAAGCTCCTGCTGCTGTAACATAGAGCTGCCCTTCTTTGGTAGATGAATGCCCTACGTATGGTTTTCAGCCTTTCTGAGATTTGTGGACACCTAAAATCGTTCCAGTTATGGTGGGAGCCCTTGTTTAGCAAACTGAAGCCAAATTCAGGCTTGCTGCAATTTAGAAGTCATTTACGGATTTGAGGAGCTGAAAGGACCACTAAGTGAAAACCAGTGTGCAATCATTCCCCTAGTGGTGCTGCGGCTTTATGCATACCATAGGGTTTTGTTGGAATAGGTTAAGTCCTTTAAATTAACCATAGAATCATAGAATGCCCTGAGTTGGAAGAGACCCACAAGGATCATCAAGTCCAACTCCTGTCCCTGCACAGGACAACCCCAAATTTACACCATATCTCTGAGGGCGTTGACCAAGTGCTTCTTGAATAACATCAGGCTTGAGGCTGTGACTACCTCCCTGGGAACCTGTTCCAGTGCTCCACCACCCTCTGGGTGAAGAACCTTTTCCTAATACCCAACCTAACCCTCTCCTGGCACATCTTCCTGCCATTCCCTCGGGTCCTATCACTGGTTGCCAGAGAGAAGAGATCAGCACCTGCCCCTCCTCCTCCCCTTGTGAGGAAGCTGTAGACTGTAATGAGGTCTCCCCTCAGTCTCCTCATCTCTAGGCTGAACAAACCAAGTGACTTTAGCTGCTCCTCATATGTTTTCTCCTTTAAACCCTTCACCAACTTCATGGCCCTTCTCTGGACACTCTCCAGTAGATTTATATCCTTAATGTACTGTGGCGCCCAAACTTGCACCCAGTACTCAAGGTGAGGCCGCACCAGTGCAGAGCAGAGCGGGACAATCACCTCTCTCGAGCAGCTGCAATGCAGGGCTTGATGCACCCCAGGGCACGGTTGGCCCCCTTGGCTGCCAGGGCACACTCTTGGCTCATGTTCATCTTGCCATCAACCAGAACCCCCAGGTCCCTCTCTGCAGAGCTGCTCCCCAGCCTCTCGCTCCCTTTTATCTAAGTCCTTTAACAGGACTTAAATTAAGTCCTTTAAATTTTAATTAGGTCCTTTAACAGGACTAAGAGAAGAAGTCAAATCCTTTTGCCACCATCTGAGGCAGGCCAGAAACTCATGCACTCTGTCTTAGCTGATAAGTGCAAAACTCAGGAGCAGAAAATTGCTACAAGCATGCGATTTGGAAACTGCTAAACCTAGAAATAAAATAATATGCTTCTTGCACAGCATGGTACTGCAAGCTTATGCCCCCCCCCCATACTTCCAGGTTTAAAAGAAGATACTGTAGAGCCAGGTCAGCTGCCAGAGTTAGCTCCTGCTCACTCCCAAGGTTTGCTGAGAACCAGAGGGGAGCCCTCCTGGGGGCTGAGGGGGACCATGTCCCACTCTGCACCACAGACCTGTATTTCTGGAAGGGAGCTGGCTCAAAGAACAAAACCCAGTAGCATCTAGTGAAGAAAGGCCCACAGCTGAAGTCACAGGGATGTTTATAATTCAGCATTTGTAAACCAGGGCTCCGAGGAGCAGACTCTGAAATACAACTCTTCCAACCCAGGACCAATATTGACACTAAGCTATTACATAGCAGAACTGCATGACGTAGGCTTAAAGCTTTTATGTTTAGCTTGTGGTTGAGTATAACCACTTCAGGTTTGTGTTTTTTTTTCTTTTTCACTTCTTTTGTTGTAACCTCTCTGCTTTTAAACAGCTTCAACAATAAAACCCTGAGGAAAGCTTCTGCTACACTCAAGAAATGCTACTTCCAAGGCAATTCACCTGCAGCCAGGGTGTATTTGCTGTTAGGGTTAGACTTCTTTATTGCTGATCGATACCATGAATAAAACAACAGTAAAGGACAAGAAAACCAGAATAAGAAAAGATGTGTCAATCAACATTTCTGTGACTTTCCATTCTTCGTAGAAACTTCTGGTACTCATCCTGCCTTTGCAGGACAGAACATGATGGGTTTGTTTTGTACTGTCTGATGCGCTTAGCTGCAGGAGTGAAGGGATGCTAAGTGGCATTGGTTGTTACAGCAGTAAATCAGGATTAATAGATCTGGGCTAGGAGAAGTTCCTAACCTGTGAATGTAGTACCCTTCTGTACTTATGAGCATATAAAATAAACGCTAAGTTCTTTGGGAGCAATATAAGTAGAAGAATAACTCATTGACAGTTTTCCGATTACATCTCTCTGATTTTTTTTTTAATAATATAACATTATTTGTTAAAAAAATCAGTGGGAAAAACAAATGCTGTTTGCTCAATGGAATTCAACTCTGGCAGCTAACACCTAAAAGATTTTTCACTTTCAAGAAACACCTAAAGATGTTAATAAAAAAATGGATGCTAAATCTCTGGGGTTTTTTTTCCTTTTTTCTTCTGGAAATAAAGAAAACTTACCCACCCAGCTCTCCCCCTGAAAAGCCCTCTGAGGGTTTGGTTTTATAGCAGGCTTACACTGATAAGTTCCCTCCCTCACACAATGTTAGCACTATTTCTGTCGATCAGATCAGAGTGCTGGTTTGACAGTCCCTTTCTGATGGGACTCCCCTTCGGCAGCACTGGCTCCCTGAGGCAGCGAGCCGTGGTGCCCCCCGGAGCCCCTGGGGTAACGCGCGGCAGGAGGGAGCACGTACCGGCTCAGGATGGCTGGTAGGTAAGACCTGCCCCTGTTGGCAGCGGATGTGGTCTTGGCGTGGTTTGACCGTGAAACCACAACTTGTATATTACTGTAAGCAAGTCAGTAACTGAAGAACAAGCTACGTGTCACCACCTGTTTGTGAAGGCACAGATGGTCAAGGATTACAGTTAGCTCTGTACTAATAGCAATACTCCGGGTCCTTAAGGTCTGTGGGGGCAAATGGATGCATCGATATGAAGACACGTCTGTGCTGTCTATGTCTATGTTTGTTTCTCCCGGAGCTCATTGAAACTGAAGGTGGAAGATGGATTTTCTTCTGGGATACAAAACTGATCTGCATACGTTTCCAAGTAGTTAAAGCATGAATTAGTAGTACAAGGAGTTAAATATCTCCTCATGGATGAAGAGTGCTCCCCTTCTTGGAGGGGTCAATCCACCTACAGGGAAAAGACAGCAAATATTCCCCCTCTCCTTCCCTTTGAATGTGGAGCCAGTGGAAAAGGCACATTTCTGTGCCACCACCCAAATGTATCTGTGCAGCTACTGCTTATCTCACGTTCCAGCCCATGATCTCAGGGGAAGATACAGCCCTAAATTAGCTCATTTACAGTAGGAACTTTAGACTACAGCCAAAAATATTTGCTTTTATTAGTATGCCCTATATAGTACGCCTCTGACCAATATCTTGTTTTATTTATTTTTTTGACAAATTACTATGTTCTTATTCAAAGCCATAATGAGGATTATATATCAACGTGGAATGCAGAGCAGCTATTCCTGAAACTCCCAACTGCATATAAAGGAGTTTGGAATTCCCCAAACACTATCTCTTCAGTCCAGGCCACTTACAAATGTGGTTAACATGAATGAAGTAATATCTTCAGAAAGGAAGGAGACTTTTGAGTCATGTCTGACACATTTAACTGCATCAACCACTTTCCATAGCTCAAGGTTTTGACTGTGTATCTTAATACCACACATGGGTGTTTGATAATGATTACTCCCTGATGCTTATCCTGCTAGAGGATACTTATACACATGCATGGGATACTAAGGGGAGAGTAACGAATGAATTCAAGACTTTGTGCTCTCCAAGTGGAAAACCACAGAGGTCACCAGAAAAGTTCCCGGATCAAGCCAAATTCCTACTTCATGCACTTTGCTGCCTTTCTGTTTCATGCTGGAGTTGCCCTGTTGGATTTCTGTGTTTAACTATTCAAACTCAACTGCACGCTTAGCTGAAGGTGTCTGCTAGTCAGCTCCACAAGAGCAAGACACGCAGCCATGAAGTAACCACTGCACAGTTTCTGCCTGCAGATTATAATTATGGACCTCGGTGCTCTACAGAAATATGACTTTCCAAAGAAAAGCAAGAGCATTGTACAAAAGCACGATGACATCAGGAGACTCATATAGTGGCAAGTAGTAGTATCTAATTTGCATTCATTCCATTGTTAAAGCCCAAGACCGTTTCAAACATTTTAACCGAAGCTCCACTTAAAATTACATCTGTGGAAAGATACACTCACTGTTATCAAAAGAATTAATAAGAAATTATATTGAGGCTGAAGCCACAAGCTAAGGCAAAGTAAAATCTCTTGCTGAAAGATAAAAGCAAATGAAAGTGTTTTTGAAAGTGAAACAAGATCCAATTCAATAATAACAAATTACGTATCAACCTCCTGTGGTGTGTGTTACCAGCTCCTTCAAGCCTGCCTTGGCTAGCACCTCTTGGACTTTAAGGCCACTTGCTTGAGAAACATTTGTGGATTAGCTGATGCTGGCATCCTGCACTCATTTCTGGTACCTGAATTTTCCAGGTCAGAGGTAGCTGTGTGAAGCTGAAGGACTGATGATGTACAGGAGATTAGACTAGATGCTCTAGCTGCCCTCTAGCTGTCAGATACCTGTGCCTCTATTTTTAATTTTGTTCACAAGACATCTGTCTCTAATAAGCCCACGGAAAGTGCTAGGCAAGAATCAATATAATTTTTGCACACACACAGCATTTGGGTGGTACATTCATGTTGTCAACCATATTTAAGCATCTACTACAAACTGATGGCATATATGTAATGAGCAGAAAACAGCAGTATTTTAAAAAGTCATAAATAATTGTGTGAACACTTCACAGACTTTTCAAGGATAACTACTTGATTAAATTTGCACAATCAGGAATGACATACACCATGCACTTCCAATAATTACCAAGTACACTAGACTAGTACATTATTTACTGCAGATTATCCACACAGTTCTGCCAAACCTAGAAAAGCCCTGAATTGTTACAGTTGAAAACAGTATCTAAAATCTGAAGAATCTAAAATTAGATTTATGGAAGAATTAAAGTGTAATGACACTTAGCTTAGAAACATATGAGCAAGAAATAAAAAATAGTTAACGTTTTCTCTGCTTTCAATAAATTTCCTCAGTTGTATTCAAGAAATGTATATGGTGTTCAGGAACAGAATGTACTGGCACTGAATGTGTTGCAAGCAAGCACTCACTTTGGGGATGCAATAAATATTTCAGTAATCTGCACTGGAAAGTTGTCCTCCTTTTTCTGTCCCTAGGTTTCTGGGGGTTGCTTCTCATTCTGACGAGGAAAATAATTGTTTTAATGAGCAGTATAATTTTATTGTTTTTTTCCTGTGTGTATGGACTGAATCTTGCTGGTCCAGGGTGATGCAAACAGGAGAGGCAGCTATGTGTTCTGGGGAACTCACCAACAAGACAGCTCCATTGAATATCTTCTTTGAAGCTGTCTCAGAGCATCGGTGGGAAGAAACAGCTGCAGTTGCCCAGCTTCTACGTGTACACCCCAGCCATGACCTACCAACCCATTTCTTCTGCTCTGGCACCTCATGGCAGGGCTCCCTGTACCAAATTTGCTCAGTTTCCCCCTTTGTGGGTGGGAGCAGCAGATGCACCTCCCCGATAGGTCCCCCTGGGGAGCGCTGGGCCTAGAGGGAGAGCACAGATAGCTTCAAGCCCTGAATTGGGCTCAACAACAACTTTCCTGAAGCAATTTAAATCAAGGGCAGACTGTGTGAAAGTAAACTACATACCACAGCCACTCACTGAAGTATACTGACAATCCCTATGTCAGATAAAATACCCACAGAGATTTGGGTACATCCAAGCAATTAGGTTTGCAGACCTGAAGTGTTCCAGGGAGCATGAAAAATGGTCCTTTATGTGGAAACTTTCTAGAAGGAGGTCTGACGTAGCTGTGGACAGTCACTGAAAGTGAAACAACACTTGACCCAACAGCCAGCTGAGGTGTCTGAAGCACATTTCTCCAGCACAGCTTTGTTTTCAGAGACATTCATGGTGCCTGCTTCCCTTCTACAGCCATGTATGGGCATCCCCTGCATCAGCAAAAGAGCGGGGGTCAACTTATGGGATGTCAGCAGCAGAAAGAATGGATAATCCCTCCATGAAGGGATAAGCAAAAGACGATACACAGGGTGATGGAGAAGCGTGGATGACCCTTCACACTCCCGTGCAGGACTTCTGTTGTTTTGAAACTCTACCATAAGGATGGCAAAGGGGCTTCATGGGGAAAAACATTAACCCAACCAACATGACTGGCAATTCCATTTTTTTCTTAAAGTATTCTTAAGACAAAGTGTAAATATATGTGGTGATCTTTCTTCAGCATATTAGTAAATTAAGCCAGCTTCCAGTGGAAATGATTACTTAACTACAGAACAAAACTAAGCAGAGCCTTTGAAGTTCTTCAGACCAATTTTCCTTTCTGTTACTAAACGGTATTTACTCTTCTTGTATGTCCTTGGCATAAAATCCTTTATTTCTATTGGTTTAATTTCTCTTTTTATTTGTGACATTACCATTTCAGATGCTGGAAAGTAAAAAAGAATAAAAATCAGGACAGCTGTATAAACACAAGGTATTTAAGAAATAAAGTGACTCCATCAAGTGTTGACTTGCACTGCAAAAAGTGTTTCGAAAGTACATAGCAGAAAGACTGGCACTTACATTGCAACTTGAATCTTGCTTTATCGATAAAAAATGTTAATGCATTATAAAAATAGAAATACAACATATCCTTAGTAAGGAAGTACCTCAGAAGGATATAAGCCATCTTCAATAATGCTTTGATTTGTGACCTTCACAGCTTTGTTTTCATTTTTATTTCAAATGCATTTGAAGAATGTCTATAAATAGCTAATACTGACTGAATGTATAATTTTAGGCTTATTTTTTCAGCATCTAGATTTTGCAGTAGTTTACTGGATGAAACACAGACCTGCCACTTGTGAAACTGTAAAGTCCGAAGTTAAGTGTTTAGAAAAATAATATTTGGTGGATCTAAATGTATTTCCTAATAGTGAGTGTAAAGCTGTAACAAAATTTACAGAACATGCGCTAAGAAAAGATGCAAGTTTGACTTAGAAATATGAAGAAACAAATTTCACACAGAAAAGACATTTGTTAAGCTCAGCTGAAAACTCCTAGTATGCTTATTTCTCTGTATTGCAAGGGAAATGTTTGTATTCCACCTCATACATTATTTAAAAACAGAGTGAAGAGGAATGCATTTAGCCCACTGAGCCCGATTTCAGAGCAGGCAAAAAGTGCAGCTAAAGCAGCACATGGCATTTTCCATGTGGATGGATAAGTGAAAAGAGATCTTAACAGCTACGATGTACTTACAGCTGGAGAAGAAAAGCAGTTACAGGGTTAAGGCAGGTTTTGCTCACCCCGTGTGCTTTTCCAGCAGGACTTTGGAAGGCCCCGGCATGGCAAAGAGTTACAGACGCAACCACCTCTGCACTTTGGAAGTAGTTCCCCCGAAGCAAACGGGACTAGTTTTAATATATAAAGACATGAACGGGCCTTTGCAAGGATAAGGCTGCAGTTATCTTCTTGCTTAGCTTTAAATCAAAATCAGGACTTAATGGAACAAATACAGCTTATGGTCCAGACTTTCCATAGAGGTAATAGAAAGTTTGGGAATGGGATACAGGAGGGTTTTCTTAAGCAGTGGGGCCCTTTATATTTAGTTATTCTGTAATTAGCTGTTTTTATTGACATACGGCATACAGATGGGCTTATACATTGCTATAGAAATACGGCCAAAGTTTATTATCTTACTACATTTATTGCTGTGCCTTCCATTATGATGGTTCACAAAAGCATATAACTAGCACAGGTCCCAATCCCGTTTACATTAAAGTAAACAGCAAAACTATCACAGATTTCAGCCATGCAGGATCAGACTCTAACCACTATATGGGCATACACATGTGTTTCACCCACTTCTGAAGGGGTTTGTGCCTGGAAGGAAGCAGCAAATCTTCTAATGGTGAATGCTGTTGCAGAAAATAGCTACTTCCCGGAACCAGCAGAAATACACGGCAGTTGTAGAGACAGGAGTAATTCAGATTGTCTCTTTAGCAAGGGAAGTCCAAATAATGCCTTGCCCCCAAGAAACCGATATATTCTGGATGGTATTTGAGGGCCAGTGCCTTTGCATGGGAATTTTGTCACAGGAATTTAACACATATTGCCTGCACCCCAGGCTGGCTGTCCAGCCTTTCTTTTGGTTCAGTCATACATAGGATACTTTGTCACAACAGACCTAACCTGAAATTGCTTAGCTCTCAAGAAAAGGTTCTTCCAATATATTTATAATCAAAATTTTTCCTTTTTTCTCTCCCTCCAAAGAGACAGATCCCATCTCAGATTCTCCTGCTAAAAAATGATAAGACATAGACAGGTAACAATTCTGAGATTTTATGATGGCTTAAAATCTGATTTTAGAGTTCAAGTTTAGAACAAATTTTTACATACCTCTACACATTTGTTTGGATTTCAGCCACTCTTTCCCAAAGATGCAACCTTAAGCAAGACCCATCAGTATGTTTTAATGCAATAAATAATCCCCCTTCTTTTTCCCCCCTGCCCTCACCACCGTGCTGCGCATTTCCCCAGCTCCCACTACACCTAGGAACCGCTCACTTTTTTTTGCCATGTTTATGTCTAAGATCTTCTTAGTTTCCAGATCTCACTCCCATTCCTATACTCAGCGAGAGCTGCCAAATGCTTCATCCAAAAACTATTCAACCTTTTGTGACATTTTTTCTTCCAAAACCCTGCTGATTCTTCTGTGCTGATCCTGACCAATTTCAACAACGATCAGTAGTACTGATGGTAATTTGAGCATATGGCTTTTGTGTCAGCTGCAGAGATGCTGTCAATGGAGGTGGCATGGAGGGACTCCAAACATAGCACTGCCCTGGGGTCTCCCATATGGTGAAGTCCAGGCCCAGCATGGAGATCTAGCAAACGCCACCCAGTCTAGATGGCAGAGGTCTACCAGTACAATGGTGGTGTTGAACTGTGGGCCTTTCAACTGCTTTCTGTTTGACATGAACTTACAATGTAGGCCATCTTTTATTTGTTAATATTTGTTAAGAAGAGTTGATACTGTACTTGTATCTTCTTCATTTGCCCCTCAAGAAACTCCCCCCAAGATATCACAAACTCACAGGATATCAAAGGGCACCAAGTCTTTCTCCACCTGCTACGGCACAAAAAAAATCCCACCTCATGCTAGGAGAAGATGCTGTACCCATTTAGCAACGCCTCCTGATTCTACCACATGCTCCCTGCAGCACCTCCATGTTCACATGGTGGAACACGCCTGAGCTCAGGGACAGGAGAACGACAGAATAACTGAAGTTGGATGGGGCTTGTGGAGTCGTTTGGCCTGACCTCTGCCCAAAGCAGGACCAGTTACAGCAGGTTGCTCAGGTCCTTGCCCAGTCAAGCTCTGAGCATCTCCTAGGCCAGAATCACACTACTGCTCTGGCCACCTCCTCCAGTGCGTGACCACACTTACAGCAATTTTTTTTCCTTATTTCTAGTCACAATTTCCACTGTTGCAACTTGCAGCTGTAATCCCTTGGACTTTTGCTGCCCGTCTCTGAGAAGAGCGTAGCTCTGTCTCGCTCTACACCTTCCCCTTAGGCAGCTGAAGACTGCAATAATATTGTCTTGTCTAGTCTGCAAACTTTGGACCTTTTTCATTTATGCTTTTGATCTCTTGCTCAGTGCTACATTGGCTCGGTACAGTAGTCAGGTACTAATGCAATTCAGTTCAGCTTAAAAGAGAGTTTTAGTGTCCATCTCTGTGGGTGCGTCTGTAGCTGTGTGTAGTTTTACAAGTGAAGGCATTACTTAAAGAGCATATGAAGCCTTAAAATAACAAATCAGGATATGCTTCATTTATGAGGGCCAAATAAGCATTGTAGGTATCTCATACTGACTACATGTTAAAACACCTTTTTGCCATCCACCAGTGAAGAAAAAAGAATAGGCACGTGGCTGTTGTGGCCTCATCACTTCTCCAAGCCACTGGTTTGCCATGTCACAACTGACATATTATCATAGCTTTAGTAAATATTTAAAGCCCTGGTATGGTGCTAAAAGTTCGTTTTGTGTTCTCTAAAGTTATTAGCCATTAGAAGAAGTCATATATGTCAGTATTAAATATCTTTTTTAGACGTGTTAGCAGGTAGATTAAGATTTGTGTTTTCTGTAACATCAGTCTTGCATTTCCTTAAACAAATGTGCTGAAAAAAGGGAAAAAAAAGCATGCCGCAAGTTCAAAGAATTTAACTGAGTGATGCAAAATATTTCCTTTAAATGTAGATCCAATTTCTTTCACATTTTTATGTGCCAGGTGTGTATAAATGTCAAATACTAGATCTATAACAGCAATTACTCTGCTTTTTCAGTAGAATTAAAAAAGTAAATCACTATCTTTTCCACTCCAAGGTTTGCCTCATCTTTGCACAACCTCCTAATGAAATATAGTTGGGACAAGAAAGAAACAAATCAGTATTTCCCTTCCACTGTCTTTTATGCTTGCAGTTGCAGTATGCCATGATTTTAAACACAGCAACTTGGAAGTTCAGATTTAGACTGTTTGCAGGACTGGTTCTATATTATCCATGTACTTCATCTTCAAGCAGCTCATCCTTCGCAGAGGAACCCCTTGAGCAGCTAATTGATTCAGTCTCAGACATGAACTACAAAGGTCATATCCTGTGCAGATCCTGCTCAGCTTCCGCTCGTATCAGTGGGCTTTGGATCTGACCCACACTAATAGGGAAATCAGCAGCAGAAGAGAGAGCACTCTGAGACTGATCAATACACCAGAATGAGGGAACAAACAAACAAAAAAAGAATCCAGTTCCTTTGCCTTAGAAGGATGTGCGTGGTGGGGAAAGCTAAGCAGCACGGTATTAGCAACGGGTATGATGTTCTTCCTTTATGGTATACAGTTGTATGTATGTCCTAAGGACTTAGTGGTGCACATGAACTTGCTCTAAGGAAATGTTTTGAGTGCCAGATGACTTCAAAATGACTCCTCAGGATCTCCCACAGAGAATGTCCCAATACCACGGGTCCTATTAGTCCCATCTTGTCTGAAGTAACTGGCCCCAACACCCTTCTTCTCCTCTCCTTGCAGAAAGGTAAGAGGAGACAAGAGCTGGTGTTTTCAGAAGCACAAAAGGTGCAACGATTTTAAAATCATCATCATCCTGCTTCTGAGGTCTGTAGGGCAGCTGGGGACCAACGTATTACCAGCTCAGGGAGACTCTTTTCACCATCAGTGGAAAAATAACATGCTCCAAATATCTTCCCTTTTCCATTGGCTACCAATCATAGTCTTGATGGGGTTTAATGGAGAGAAAACTTAGCTGGGAGTTACAGGGCACTGTAGTCAAGGGGTAAAGAACAATTAGGTCTACTTTATACTTGTGAAACAATTAGTCATTGATTAGGCCAGTTTCACATTTGGAAAAGGGGAATAGCTTTAATTAGAGTGGAATTATATCCCTCTGACAGACTTCAGAGGGAACCGTAATGGCAGGATGCAAACTATAAAGTCAGCCAGGCTTTTTCAGCATTTAATAGCTTATGGAGCATATTGTAAGTATACAGTCCTCTCAGTATAACAACCATCTGCAACAAAACCCCATGTCTCTGCCAGGATCAGAGTTACTAAATGGGGGAAAAAAGAATTCTGAAAGAGTAACGAAATTCCCAGCTTGGATCAAGCATCTTCATAAATACATTTGGGCAGCTTCTCTCCCTAATCTAGAAATGTTTTTTCCCCGTGGAATTCTTGCCACAGAATATAAAGAAAACATGAAGTGCCACTTAAGGTGATAAATATTTCATGTCTAGCTGCAAAGGATACTTTTTCCTCTCAGTCATACTTTTGTTTGGCTATTAACTAGAGGAAGGGTCTGCACATCAACTCGCATCTAAATAAGTAAAATGAATTTAATTGATGCCTTCTGTTATTCATGCTGGGGCTGGAAATGGGCAATGGTCTCAACATAAAAGTTTCTTGGGATCTGCAATTGTTCTGCATCTTAGTTTCCATTGATTTATCTTGAACTCCCTTACATAGGGATAAGCAGCAAATCTTCCATTGCAAACTGTGGTATCACACCCACAGAATCCAAAACTAATTGGCTTTGAGGCAGGACAATCCAATGAAAGATATTTACCTAAAAATACAAGCTTATTCCCGCCCTCTGAAATCAAAATCAAGCAAGACGGGGCCATAAGCAGAGCGTGTTGAAACCCTGCAGAGCAGAGAACAGGACAATGTGGTACTGGTGACGGGAATACTGCTGGTATTTTTATTTCTTGGTGGGAACCATTCCAAACAAGACACTTTTTTGAATTTAGGGATGATGACTTAATGGAATTTTTTCAGTGAAAATAAATGCAGCTTTCAGCTACCCCTAGCTATTAGAAGATTTGAACCAAGTTTCCAGAACAGTCCTGCTTCCAACAGATATTGTAGGAACTAAGAAAAGCCACAGCTCCTCTCCCCAGCTTTGTGTACCTCCCCCTGTCTCTGTGGCTCAGTGGCTTTTAACTGCTTCTCTTGGCAATGTTATGTTTTACATAAATAATTAGACATTTGCTGTAGCAGAGACTAACACAGGTGTGCCCTACTTTCCATGTGTTTCAACCACTGGGCTACGCTCTTTTTCACTCTATGACTAAATGTTTTACTTAAAAATGGACCCAATCCTACAGCGGTGATGGAGGGAGACCAGTCTGACAGCACCCTTTAATGCTCATTATAATGAGGATACCCCAAACAGGAAAGATCCCATTTTACACCTGCACTGAAACCACAGTAGGGATTCGAATTGAGGTCTGGATGTTCAGAGAGCCCTGGGAAATGCATTTCCAAGGACCAGTAAGAGAATCAAACCTGTGAACTTTTAAGGATGAAACAAGCAGAGCTCAGGGACAACACTTTCAACAGTCTGATTCACAACAGTGCTAAAGAAGCATACAGAAGAAAAAAATACTATCCCGAAACTTTAAAAACATAATTGTGAACACCCACCCAATGTTGTGGAAGTCTGTGAAACAAATGAAAGGGATTTAAAAATAATAATTTGGGCTTAGGGACAAGCACTCTTTACAGAGAATTTCCTGCCTGTATAAATGCTCCCTCCTCTCATCTCAACTACAGAAAAATGTGATACTTCTAGTAACTGAATCTTAAATTATTTAGGACTACAGATTTAAACCAACACCTAGGTTTTGGAAGGTTTGGAAGATTTTGGAAGCTTGCTGAAAACTGACACAGATCATCCCCTCCATTCCCCCCCGCCCCAGCCAGCACGTTCTTCCCACATGCACTCATACGAATTAACAGGTGAAAGTGAACACATGGTGCATAGTTGTCATTTCCCGTAGTCATTGGGAAAATGCATTCCAGGACTAATTTCGTAGGTAGATTCCCTGGTCAACTAACATGCCCTCAGGATACAGGCTGTCTCTAACACAGTCATCAGGTAACAGGCAAATAAAGGAAAAGAGCATAATATGTATGAAGGAATGTAGAGGCAAGCAAGCACACAGTTTGTTTCTTAAAAGATGTTGCTTTCCACATGAGAGAAGAGATAATGGCAAAGGAAAAGCAGAATAACACATTGGCCACCTGTCTTATCAGAATATAAAGGAGGATAACTCAACATCCTTTCTGCCAGTCTCCTCTTTCCTATACCTTTTAGAATAAAGCAACAACAGCACATGCTGTCCTGTATGTCCAGCATGCCCAAGGGTTATTATTACCACTGCGACCTTTTAAATCCTTTCTTATCGTGGAAAACCGCTTTTACTTTATGGCAGGCCTGTATAAAGGCAGCATAGCAGAGATCATAACAGAAGTCACCATTTGGCTCAACACAGTAGAAAAGCAGCTCTGCACTACTTCCACATGGGAGGAATGCCCTTGTCTCATTAAAATGGGGTGGAAAGCCACCTATGCCCATGCAGACCTTTTGAAAGAAGAGTTGCCTCAAATTTGCCTACAGACAGGCATGTATTCAGGTTGCTTTATTATTTTAACCCAAACCAAAACATTTTTTTGAGAATCTTTAATATTGTCATTGCATTTTGCACCTTTAGGTTCACTAGCCCTCATATTTATCACCATCACCTTCATGTCTTGATGCATCACCTTCATTTGCTTGTGGAAAATGAAACCATAGTGTATAATTTTGTTGAAAACACTCATACTACTCTCATTCAATTATTAAGAATGTTCTTAATTCTCACACATTTTCATTATAGTTAAAATAAATGAGATTGGGGCATTCCCTCATCACCTTTAGTTTTCAAGAAAACAATGTCTGCCTGTCATTCCACTTCAGTAGTGGTGAGATAGCAAGAAAATACAAGGATAACATGGGTGCAAATATCTTCTCAGAATGTTGGTTTTTCTCCCATGACAGCAAGAAGTACAGGCAACTGTTTTCCAAGTAGGCTAGGGATTTTGTCAATCCAGTCCAGACAAGAAAGAGGCCAGGTTTTCAAAAACTGCTCAGCACCCATCTGCTAAGACTCAAAAAGGACAACAAGGAACACTCAAACTCATTAATTACTTTGAATACCTTAATTACACTTCATTAAAGAGAAATTATTCTAACCTACATTATTGTGATCTACAAAACAAACTTGCATTTGAATGTAGCTCTATTTTTCTTGCACTTGGCATGGAACAAATCATATAATAAAACCATTTAGCAGCAAAGTGCACAAACTCAGTCTGACACATACACTGTTAAGCATGCGGGCTTCCTAGCCATAGAGTAAACAACCTGAAGAAGCTGAAAGGTTGACAGAACATAGACCAGTATCTGGTCCTGATTTCCTTCTCCAATACATGCTGCATGTTTCTTCCAGTTCTCCTGGCTAGCACCTTGATATAAAAAGTAGTAAGTTCTCATCAACATCAGTACACTGGACATTCCTTCTCATCCCTTTCTTTTTAATGGCTATGCTGTCACTCACTTTTCCAGGCTCTCTCTGGCTGTTTGGAGCATGAGACATCCAAAGACCTTGCTGATGGCAGCGGAGGAGGAGGATGGGAAGCCAGTGATCTCCTTCAGCAAAGGCTAATTGTGACAGCAACAAATCTCTGGAAATCACCCACCAGACATCTGGGATGTCAAAGGAAAACATCTTGGTCTGTGACCACCAAGCCACCTTTGGAGCTACCAGTGTGCCTGGTGGGACGGTAGCAGCAGATACACTCAGAAGTCCACTGAGCTGATGGCATCCCTTTGCTTGATATTTACCAGCATGAAAGAGCCTTCATGTGGCATTGTCTGTAGCTGGCTCCCTTGTACACTGAAGTCTTGCATTGCATTGTCTGGATGGTTTCTGCATGGTGTGAAAACAAAATGTTGTCATAAAGTCCAGACGAATTTATATTGGGAGGGGGAAATGAAGAACACTCAATTTCCTCCTTTGAAATTCCTGTTCTCACATTTCCCTCTGCCTGAGACTTTATCTCTTCTGCTCATCTTGTGGAAGCCATGGGAATGAAAAAAAACAGGAGACTTTGTCAAGAGCAGGACAGGACTGTTAATCAGCAAAATAAATGAACCTATAAAACTCATATAACCTTGCAGTACATAAAGCAAAACTGCCCTTGTGGTGACAGTTTAATTCTAACTAATCTCTGCCAAAGTTTCTTCCTGGGTATGAATACGCAGGTTGTCCAAAGGAGTAGCATATGCCCCTTCCTTCCTAATTTTGAGGCACTTCTTTCAATGCACATAGTTCAAGATACATCAGATGTTAAAGGAGATATTTATGATCTCCAGAACTCAATAAACTGCATTTATGCTTACAGTACCTTGTCTCTTTCTGGACTGAAAAGACTGTAAGACCTCATGTATAGTTGTATAAATAAATGAGTATATGAAATTTAGTAACAGGAGCTCTTGTGACTCATAGGAGTATTTGGAAAAATCCTCACTAATCTATTAATAATAAAGAATCTGTAATGCTAAAATTGCAAATCCCAGCACGTCCCCTCTTCATAGCATACCAGAGAGCCTTTTTTTCTGGTAACAGTAGCATATTCAAGACAGCACAGGCTTGACACCAGCCTAGTTCAAATTCTGAAGCCAGATACCTAGAATTAAGAGCATTCCCATGCAAGGTATTGGATATTTAGAAAAATTCTCAGCTCAATGTAAAAAGCAAATATTTTTACGCAAGTATGAAAGTGCCCAGTACAATCAGTTTGCGTAGAATTCCTAGAGTTACTGTACTGGGCATCAATTTGTCTTTGTTTCTTGCTGCTCCTAAAATAGAAATTCAGAGAACAAACATGCATTGAAGTGCAAAAGATCCTAGATGGGGGAGCTGGAACCTCTGGCACAGATGAAGGTGCTGCTGGTAGTTTGATACCAAACATTCAGCTGGGCATAATTTACAGTACTGACATTTTACACACTGTGACAGGTTTCAGAATTATACCCCACGGGTAAATCAAGTGCTCTCTGCCTTGAAGAATATTTTTCCCATGCTGTGTACAGATATACAGATGTGACTGAATAGTTAAAG
Organism: Phalacrocorax aristotelis; assembly: GCF_949628215.1. Classification (NCBI taxonomy): domain Eukaryota; kingdom Metazoa; phylum Chordata; class Aves; order Suliformes; family Phalacrocoracidae; genus Phalacrocorax; species Phalacrocorax aristotelis. The sequence continues at coordinate 100,344,131 of NC_134276.1, read as the reverse complement.
TCACTTGGATTACTTTTCAAGGTTTCCTTCCCTGTGTCTAGGGACTTAAAGTTTTGATTGGGCAGCATGATTCTGCTACAAGGAATGATTTCTGGGGTCAACTACACATCCAAGAAATTCGTCAGCAGTTCCCAGAGCTCTGTACCCCAAACGGTGTTGTCTGTCACTCTCGCACTTAACTTCAGTACAGAAAACACATAGACTGTTTCCAACTTTCTGTCTGTTCTCCATTTCTGAACACTGATGTGACCACCCCTTCTCATATTTCCAGGTTCCTAAATTGGACATATAATACAACCGGAAAAATACATATAATATTTCATCAATCATTAAAGGAACAGTGCTGTGACTGGGAGGCCTAAATTCCTTTCTTCTTTTCTTTGTTAGTCTTTGTGTATGTTTTATTTTTCATACAGTGCTTCAGGCATCACTCAACAAATGATAATCTCTCCACATAAAGTCACAGTACAATAAACAAAGCTAGGTGGAAAAGATCCATTTAGCCAGGAGACCACGGTCGTTCCATTCTTAGCCCAGTTCTTCAAGTAATGACACTTGTGATATCACGCTGTGTGCACATATGAGTGTTTCTTGACCTTTTCTTCCATCAGCTTAGGAATCATCACCCTGTTTTCCCCAAATTTAACAGGGTGTTAACAGACTTGAAAATACTACATAGAATAAAGAGTGAGGGAAGCAAACAGCTGGATGAAGCAGGGAAACACTGTTAATGCCTCCACCAAGTTGAAAGCTAAAAAGGAGCAACCTTAATTAGACATCAGAGAATCCACACAAGACAGCACTGCCAAAACGGGCTGATTCGTCTTGTGCCTCACAGACTGCTGGTATCTGTGGATTGGGATCACTTAAAAAAATGAATTTTCCCATCTGAACAGAACTGCCCCTTTCTGTGCCCGCAGTCCTGCCCGCCAGCAAGGATGGATACTTCTTAAGTGACAAGTTCATGCTATCGTCTGAGCGATACCAGCACATGCTATGGTTGTCACCAACAGCTTCAGCTGAAGTCTGCTTATGCAAGCCAGTTGATGGATCACCAAAGCTGGATCTGGGAGGAAAGTCCTGGTCCGGCACATGTGTTACGTTAGTCTGAGAAGCAGGGTTTGCTCCTTCAACGTGATGTCTCCTAGCAGTATTTTTTCCTTTTTGCAAATGCCCATAAGATTACATGCACCCTGTGTCTTGAATTAAACTTCCTGTCACCTTACTCTGAGATAAAAAGTCCCCAACCAACTGCCATGTATCTTCTTGATTTGACATGGAGTTGTTAAAACACTACCAATTTATTCAGGCAGGAAATAACATTCAGAAAGACAGTGCTTTGTGAAGGTACGAGATATACTCAGGTACCTCTACTGTATCCAAATCTGTGATTTGGATGAGTCAGGAATTTTACCAGGTTAACAACAACAACAACAAACGTAGCAGAGAGCCAAAAAAAGGTGTTAATTTTTCATAGTATTTTAGGCTCCATTTTTCCTCACAGACAGATTTTTGAATTCTACTTAAATCCCAGTGGCAGAAGTGCTCCACAACAAATGCAAATATTCTTTTGTCCAAAGATCAAGGCACTAATGCAGAGATACTTACATTATTCGCATGATAAAACCACTTCTTGTGACAATCTTAGTTATTACTTGTACTCAGTAAAGCTTACAAAGAAACATACCGAGCTAGGGGTCGTTAATACTCGGGATAAAATAGGAATCTTTATTGAGACTGTATGTGAAATAAATGCTCCTCCATGAGAATACAGTTAGCAGAAGCTGCCCTCAAGAAAATTAGTACTGTTTGCAGCTAAATAATATGTTTGCATTTGAACAAGAAAGGAAAGAATGTATTTGTATTCAGATGACCTGAAATATTTTCAGCTTACAGAGAAATGTGTTAGCTCTATTAATACAGGGGTTTTCTTTTAAACAGGAATTTTATAAAAACTGATTTTAAACTATTACTGTTTTGGTGGTGGCAGGCAGGTCAACATCCCTCCTAATCCACAGGATAACAACCTCATCTCTCACAAAAAGAAAAAATTGACAAAAGAATAAATTACAGATGTCTACTTTTCAGCCTTAAAAATCAAAAAAGAAAACGTTTGCGCAACTAAAAGGTAGAAAATAGCTAGAGAGAATTATGACCAAACGCCACATATTAAAAAGTTCACCACATGTGGCACAGAAAGAAACAGTCAATTCACTGCAATTGTCTGCTTAACAGGTTGAGCCTCTGTCCAACTGGTAGCAATCAGGCAGGACACTAGAGTGGGCAGGAAATCTAAAATTAGGTTTTACTACCTATAATGGAGGATTTATGGGATAATTTAATTGGCAGTCTTGGGACTGAAACCCAAGGTGGGGGAACAAAAACATTTTTCTGGATATACTCTATGAATCCTTCCTGTAGTGGGCTGAAAAATAAAAGTACCGGGGAAATAACCTAGAGATGTAATATCCCCTTACTAGTGCTAAGCAGGCGATGCATGAATGTGTTTGTGGCTATTGGGGAGGGTGGGGCTAACCAGAGGTAGTAGGTAGTCATGCATTGATATAAACTGATTTTTCTTCTTTTTAGGAGAATGTCCTGCGAATTGCTTCTTGTAGTGAAACATGTCTCCAACTACACAAGGACTGATAAACAGTCCCAGAGTAAACAGAAGGCTGTAATTCACTCCAATGCTCTTCTGACGTCGCAGAGCGTGAAAGCGCAGCACAAAGTTTATTGACTGCAGCAGATTGAACCCAGCCTAGTATTCACTCACCCCAGGATGGTCATTGCCATCCACAATATTTGCTGAGCCACTTGTACTTTTGTTTCCCCATGGTGCTTCTATGATTACACAGACCTTTTAAAGTCAAATCTCAGTGAAGTAAGAAATACTTTCTTGACTTCTCCCTCCTCACCAGGGGAGCTTTGAAAGGGCTAACATTTAGTTCTGCACTGGCTAAAAGGGCTGTGTAGCTGAACAGGGGGTAACAGGATCCCCTTCTCCATCCTCTTGTGTTCTACCCATGTCAGCACGTGCTACCGATGCATTTTCCATGGCTTATTGCCATTTATTAGATGGGATTCATGCCAGCTTGGGAGGTTCAGAGAGAGGTGCAAGGACACTGCCCACCATCACCTAGCGAGGGGGATGCCCTCCCACATGCTGCTGGCAGGTGATTCCCCATCACTTCACCATGGCTCCCTGCTGCAAGGTCCTCCATCAACACGGCTCTCAAGCTCCATAACCAACTGGGATGCCGGGAACAGACCTACATCAGTATGGGGGAGCAACAGAGCTACCGACCCCTTACAGAGCACATCTTCTAACTCTTTTAATGCCATGACCAAATCTGCTCACAGTTTCACAATCTCCAGCTCAGAATCTTTTTTTTTTTTTTTTTTTCATTTTGGTAAATCTAACATTGTTTAAAAATGGCAGTCACTCATCTCTACTCCCAACTACCAGAGCCAAGGGCTCCCCATTCCAAAGTTTTTCTGTAATGTGATCTCCATTGCAGACCTTTTTGAAAACGCTATAGCATTTGACAAATGCCTTTATCTTTAAATTCCACGCTCAGTCGTATTCTATTTGATCATGACAAGTTTTGAGAAGATGACAGGAGAATATGCTTAGTATTATTACCTCTAGCTTATCACTGGCAGTGTCAAAAGGAAATGTAAACAATCAAGTTGGTATAACAATCCTTGATTATTATTCTTAGAATAACAATGGCATCAAGTTATAAGCTATCATAAAATTTAAAAACGCATTCCCATTTATTTCAGAAAGCAACATGCAAGAATGGGCTGAAAAATGCCAAGGCTGTCTCAAGAATTTCTCTCCCAGCACATTTCAAACTTGATTGGTATGACATGAAAAAAATCCCAGAAACACAGGAAAATCAACAGATTCCAAAAATCAGCCTTTGCAAGAGCTCTGCTGATAGCCAGTAAGTCTACAGTAAAATCGGTCAGACCATTTGGAAACCAGCCTACTGAGAAGGCTACGTCTCCAAGAAAGGTGTTTATGCAGATCAAACTGTGGCAATTTCAAGTATGGGCTGATGTTTTTACCATTGTGCTTTTTTTCCCCTCTGCTGTTTTTTTGAAAGCTAACATTGGTCATCTTTCACTTCTTGCTTTTTATATTGTTCTCCTAATCCTGTTTCTACTAATGTGAATGAGAAAAAAAATCCCAGTTTTTAAGCCACTCCTGCCCCTTCATTAAGATGACCCCAACACAGCCAGACACATGCAGACTTACAAGTCATCATTATAACTAGGATGCTGTTGAAAGGTCAAGTCAGTATCCTCTCATGATACCGAAAATTTCCTTTTTGGTAGATTAATTTACTTTATATTCCAAATTATATTTGATGTTTACTTTATATTTGAAAATTTCTTCCATAAACTTCCTTTTTTATTTTCCCTGGCTTACCTTTTCTACCTTTGGAGATATCATAACAACTTGAAGTAAAGAAGAAATCCCTTGTGTCTTAATTATGGCCTCTCTGTTGCCTAAACTTAAAATATGTGAAAAGTTTATAGACCTTGACAGATTCAGGGTGTGGTGCATCACACTCTCCTTCATGCAAACGCAGCCTACGTCTGCAAGTAAGTTGCCTTTTCATGGAAATACTATTCAGAGAGCATTTCCATAAAAATTCACCCTGGCACCATTCTGTTTCTCTTGTCTTTCACCCAGCTGTGTTCCTTCCTTGATTGATTTTCATTCTGAATAAGGCACAACAGTCAGTTTCATGGGGGGAGCCAGGGAAACTTTCCGTTTTTACGTTAAGAGCAAACACTGTAGTCAATGTAATATGGCTGCATGAAACATCAATAAAATCCAGTGTAGCTGTATATACTATCAGAGATATTATGAGAGAACGCTTCAACCACCAGCTGCCCTTACTAAAGGCAAGGCTAGAATACAGCACACCAAGTCCCAAACTTAGCTTCCCCAGGAGGAAACACCAGGTCTTCTCAAGGGTTTGAGTCAGTCCTGGCTGAGGTTGATGCAAGTCCTTCCACTAACCTAAGTAGAAGATAGGATCCAGCCTAGTTTTCCTGGGGGGAGAAAGGGTGCAGAAGAAGGAGAAGGGGCCATCCTCCAAGAAACTAGCAGCTGGCCCAGATGGTCAAATTAAATGAGGTCATACCACCGTCACTGATTCTGTTCCTCAGCCACCAAGTCCCAGAGATGCCCTGAGGGACCGGGCAACCTCACAGATGCAGTATCTTTTATTTCCCCTACCAGCCCGCTGAGCTGTGACTGAAATTTAACCATTTTTATAAAACCTAACTACTCTTGCGGCAGGCAATGCCAGGGCCGATGCAGAAACGATCCCAGGCTGTCCTCACGTACCTGCCAAGCCCTGCACCATTTTTGAGGGAAGGAGAGACAGACAGACTTCCCCACCCAGGTGAGGATCCTAAAGGCAGGCTGGGAGGCTGAGGCTTCCCCCCCCACTGCTCCCAGCGGGAGGACAAGCCAGTGCCCTGCGGCAGTGCCCAGGCAAGGGCACTGTGTGCTGGGGCTCCCCGCTCCGCACCAGAGTGAGCCCCAGCGCTCCCCCTTAGCTGCGGCCACCGAGGCCTGCATCTGCTCCCTCCCATGTGTTCAAAGGGCACTTCAACCATGTTTCCCAAACACAAATACTAAATTATTATTTTAAACGATGGGTTTCCTATTTTCTGAAGCGTTTGCCCTACACTGAGGCTGAAAACGGACAGTCTGTGGTCTCTTTTCTGAAGTTGTTTTTATCCTTTTGGAACCAAAGTGGTAAACCACTAATGGCATGTGCATTTTTCTCATTATCAGTTACAACTTTAATGATTCTTATTTAAGCAAGAAGTATTTTAAAACTTTTCAGGCTTGCATGTTCAGTTATTAGACCTCAGACTGTTTATTGTGTCTTCTCTCAAGAAAGTTCTTTTATGGTGTTAAATGGAAGAAGCCGTTTCAAGACCTGGCAGCAATTTGCATCAGCGAACGCTTTTAGGAACTTGTTGCTCCAGTGTTTTAGAACTGACTCATTTTCGAAATCCCTTGCCTAAAGGTTCAGTGCACTCCAGCGCTTAGGTCTAACTGCACATAACTAAATGTTCAATTACCACTGTGGTCTAGCAGCTGAAGCAAAAGCAGACTTTAAGCTCAGTGCTAGTATCAAGCTCTGCTTTGCAGTCTTGTGCAAATTAGTCAGCCCACTCTTAGAAAACATGAACTGAAACGGTGTGTTTCAAATTCGTTTGCCCTAACCCTCCAGCCACAATGGGGTGTTAAGTCATGTCTCCATCTCCACGAGTCCAGAGCCACCCAGACATAGACCAGCACAGGCCAAAGACATTCTTTCACACAAGGCGCATAAGGCATTTCTGCTCGCTTTGCTTTTTCGTCACGCTCCATCCCAATGCTAGCACTGAGAAAAACAGAGGCACCATCACAGCGACCGAATGGCACTAGAGGAGAAGTGTCCAGGGTTGGAATAGGAATGGGCAAGTTTAGGAAGAGTAGAAATCCAAGCATAAAGGCTCTGGCACCAGAAAATCACAGCACCTTCATAAAATAACAGCCCAACATTTTGAAAAGTATTGAGCAGGTATTAAAAAGTGGTTGCCAAAGGGTTGCTGTCATCTCCAGGAAAAGCAAGCATGCCACAGATATTTCCTGTGCACGCTGATCCTGGGGGAACAGTAAAAGCTGGTTATTGCGCAGACCTACTCTAAATGTTCTCACTTTCATAATACACATGAGTGTTTTCTCACTGCATCCATTTTTGCTCAAATCCATTGGTGGGCAGTATACCTAACTCAGCTTTTGTTTAAGTTCTTATGTTCTGCCAAGATAATTGGCCCTACGGGACTTTAATCTAAATGGAGTGTATCTTTGTAGGGACCTCGTAGAGGTATTTCTAATGTTTAATGGTCTCCTGAATTACTACTTTCCTCCCACTGTGAAGGAAATGGGCTCACCGCCGTCCGTTTCCCCGTAGCATTCATTACCGCTAGCAACACGGATGTAGAAGCAGCATCCTTTAGCTCATTCCGTGCTTCAAAAACAGAAGAAAGAAGAGGCAAAGCATTCATCCTCCTTAATGGAGGAAGACTTGCTCTGCATTGATGTGATCAAGCAAAGGTTCCCCTCACGTGCAATTACTCAAGACTCATCCATTTGGGCTCACAGTGGGGGGCTAAGGCAATTATAGCTCAGCACAGCTTGCTGACACGGGTGCATACCTGCCAGTGGTGTGGGAACATGAATCTATGTGGGGTTATTTCTGCTTTTCTTGTGCAGCCATTTCTCAGACCACTTTCTAATGTCTTCCAGACCACCAGCAGCCCACAGACCATATGCGGAGTAACACCACCATAGACTAACAACTGGTTAATGAGTTATTCTCACAGCCTGCAATGAGGCTCCCCTTAGGGGCTGGTAGACATCTCATTGCCTGCCAGCAGCCATAGTTGAGAACTGGCTCTCAAGTGCTGTCAATACCTAATTTAAAATGCGTGTAATTATAGCAGTACAACAGTAACATTTTGTTTACCTAAAAGCCAAGTTCCTCATTCATTCCTCTGCCCCTGGCAAACAACTGCCAGATATGCACACACACAAAAATGGGGGTATAATTGTAAAAACTGTAGGTAGCCCTTCAGTTCATAGCAGTTAGGAAACACTGGCATACGGCATATCAAACCCCACTGCTAATGCCGGCACACCACCAGCGCATGCCCCTAGGGTAGGCTGGGCTCAGAGCTGCGGGACCCTTGGCACCCAGGTGCGACCTCCATGCCCAGTCGGTGACGGCAGGTAAATGAAGGTGCTTCGTTACACCCTGTGTTTTGCCGTGCTGCCTCTTCCTTTAGTGAGTTTGTCTTCTGAACTGCTTCAGTGCTGGGAAGAGGCACATGGGCTTTCTGAACACAGCAAAATCCTAAACCAGCTCTGCTCAAAAACTGGAGTTTAAAGTTTCCCCGGGGTTGTCTCAGCTCCCTGCTAAACAACACAAAGGTGGCTGAGAAGGAAAGTCTATCTTCATGGCCATTCAGTGGTGGGCTAGTGGCAAATCTTGCACGTCCCCCAGGTCTGTCAGGCTTTTCCTCCCTCTTCTCACCTGTTGAAATCACCTGTCTCACTGAAAGAGAAGGAGCCGATATGTAAAAGGTGATGCGCTTTGGCTGTCAAGGTCATCACAGCCAAAATGCCTTTCAAATTTAAAACAGAAAAATTAGGACTCCCCAGCAACAGGAAGCTACTGGGCCCTCTGAGGAATTAAAACAGGAGCCCTTGACAGCCAACCTGCACGGGCTTCTTGCTGCCAAGGGACTGGGAGGAGGCCAGAGATGGAGCAGTAGGGAGCTGTAAGACCTGCAGGTGTATGACCCATGTCTCCTCCTCTATGAAAGATGAGTCCACACAGAGAAAGTGGAAATTCTCTGAGTTCATACCAGGGAAATTTTATCAAGAGAAAAAGCAGTGCCTGTTTCCCATGCTAAAAAGGCAGTGCCTTTAAATGCTGTAGTAACTGGGGGGGGGAATTAAGGCTTTAGGAAATGACTGCAGTGAAAACACTTCCATAGCTTTCCAGGCCCAGAGGAAACATGAGGAAGAAACTTGTAAGCTGAAGAGCTCTGCCCCCTCAAAAGCCATCTGAGAGGCTTCAGCCACTTCAGCAAGGTCAAGATTTCATCCACTGAACAGAAATTCGGAGTTCTCAAACTCTTTCATGGGTTATTCTGGAATGGAGGAAGAGGAATTCAAGGGTTGGTGGTTTTTTCTATGTAAAACCAACTAAAAGTGGTAAATATGTTAAAAAGGGCTTGTTGTTTTTCTTTTCAAGAGAGCAGTGGTCCAAAGGAGAACAACAGGACAGACAAACACCCATAAGCACATGTGGTGTTTTACACCACTGGTTTTGCATTTCTGTGCACCAGCCAGGCTCTAGCTTCCTACCAAACCATTAAAAATAAAAATGAGACGAGAGTTCAAAAATTCAGTATCATCTACTTAGCTGCGAGTGACTTTTTGCGAAATTATTTGCCTTGCTAATCCTTTCCATGAAATGCAGACGAGAGACGATATGGATGGGGATCTGGCTGGGGCAGGTCTGCAGCTGGCGCAGAAGAGCCCAGCTCCTCACCGGGAGCTGGAGGGGCGCTCAGCCCACCAGCACAGGGGGCACTTGCATCTCACGTGAGCGTCAACATTACCACTTCGGGACTCTGGTTGCCAGTGATGATTTGTTTCCTCACAGGTCCATAAACACTCACAGCTTACGTCAATGTGGTTTCAGGCTCATTTTTAGCTTAGACCACTCACAGTCCAAGAGGAACCCAGAGTCAATGGTCAAAAAGAGCCTTGCTGTGCTTCAGAAGAGTCTACTGAACTGAACTGTACCTCTGCAGGGAAACGAGGATGCCAGAAATCAGCACAGAGAGCAAGCCAGAATTCACCAACCGTTAGCAGGCAGGAACTAGGAATCACACTTTTCCACTACAAATGGTAAAACTATCCAAGCCCAAATCCCCTCCCCACAAAATTAAAATGCCTTCTTTCTATTTCTCCTGGTGTTAAACATATGCTACATATGCCCTACAAAACTCGTACACAATTTGTCCAGTTTCGAAGTTGAGGCTGAAGTGCAGCAAACAGCCTTGCTCTCACTCCCATTGCTGCTTTCCAAGAGAAGTGCCAGAGAAAGTATTCTATTTTTGTAAGAGTTTAAAGGGCATGGTCAGAAAAGTGAGTATGTAAAAATGGCACCTTTTCATCCAGCAGATCTGTTCCCAGTGAGTATTCTGAGTCATGTCTGCTTACTTTAGTGACCAAAATAGATTTTTACTACTTCTCACTCCTCTTTAGTCCTGTGGAACCAACACAGCAAAGAGGGCGTTGTATAAATCCTACCCTGGAGCAAAACCTGTCAGGCCTCATTAACTAAGTGAGAGGTGCAGAAGCAAGGGCTGGATGCACCTCTGCAGGTGGCTGAGGGGGCAGCGCTGCTGCCCACCGGTTCCCCTGACCTATGCCAGGCATGGCACATCGCACGGGTGGTGTTAAGTGAGAGGGAGAGGATAACTCTTCTCCCCTTCACCCCAGATCCTGCGCCCTTCAGCAACCCTGCCCCCTGTGCAGCGCTACTGCTCTACAGACCGACCACAGGCTGAGCTCCCTGGGCTGACATTTCGTTACAACCGTCTTTCCTGTGAAGTGTCATGGAAATCACAAGCAAATAACAAACACAAAGCTCGCCCCTCCCTCCTGCTAGCTCTTGCAGAGCTACTTTACGAGACTGACTGCAGCTTCAAAGGTAAGTTGCGTTCCATCACAGGGACAACTTTCACGTCAAGACACCACTGAGGGGGCCAAAAAATTGCTCCGATGTTGAAAACTGCTCCTGTACCCAGGGCCAGGCACAAAGCTTACAGCCTCTCCAAAGCAAGCTTTCCATAGTTGTGACTTGAGAGATTTAAGCAAGGTACAGACCCCAAGTGTATCGTCTATATGGCTGGTAAACTCCCTTTTGCCCTGGACGAGATATTGGACCATTTAAAAAAGAACAATGTCACAGATATTACTATTTCCTTCATGAGCAGAATGGAATCTTAATAGAAAGACAGCAGTAGTAATCCATTCCTATCTTACTCTAACGATTAAAAAAAAATATGGCTAATGTTTTCATTTTTCAATTTTTCAATGAAGTTAAGAGACAGCAGTGCAGAAAGCATAAAAGGGCTTTCCGTTGCTATTTCTAATGTTTCTATTGCTGGTGATAAAACTGGACAGTAAAAAGGTAGTTTGACAGTAAAAATGAAACTACTATGTCCTGGGTCAACTTTTAAATGAAAATAATAAATAAGCAATAAGATTCATTTCCAGTCAGACTGTAAAACATTCTTCTGGTCTCTCTGCTGTACTTTTACCTACATTTTTCCTTCATTCTCCCCAAGATCAGCTGGAGGGGCCTGGATCAGGCCCTGGATACAGAATTCAGTGCACTTCATGCCTGCTGCCTGAAAGCCAAGACACTCCGTCCTGTAACCCCAGTCCCTACCCAAACTGATGGACAGAGGCTGCATCTTCAGTGATTTTCCCAAACAAACATAATTGTCTCAAACTGGCAAGATTAACCTGTCCTCTGGCTAGGAAAGGAACTTACACAACTACTGTCAACTAGATGCTTGACTTTTAGAGTGTTACAGCTAGGCAAGGTGAATCCTACCCTCCTAAAACCATTTTTTAGTCTCATCGCATAGAACTGACTTCTCTGCATAGAAGAGCCAAGACGTCAGGTTCAGATTTCTCCGTGCTCTTCCTTTCAAGAGGGTGATGAACTGCGTTGCTGAAATGAAGCCCTGACTGTGCCTACCAAGAGGTGCTTTTTGTGGTTTCAGGATGCTGACATACATATTGGTGACAGATGATTTGGCTTGTCTCGATTGCAAGAGATACAGAGCACGTTACAGACTGTTTGCTCTAAATATATAAAAATACCAGAGGACTTATAAATGTAGCAAAGGAATGAAAAGCACTGGCCCAAATTCCCAGCTTCACATTCTGGGCAAATCTAATGAAATTTGGGAAACAGCACAAGACACCCACCAGGGCAAAACTGGATCTTGATTTCATTTTAAATCCTTTATTTTTTCCTGTGTTAAAACTGCTTTTCATGCCACGGCCACAAACCTGTGCAAAAAAAAAAATAATAAAACCAACCCTCTATAATTCTTTGAACAGCCAACTACAATCACAACAATCAATGTTACAGTGGTTCTTCAGAGAAATGATGGAGAACTTTTACCATATCTGCTTTGCAAGAGTCCTGCAAATCAGCTTCTTTTTCAAGCAGATTTTGCAGTTTTGTCTCAGTGCATGTTGTAATGCAATATAATAATGTAACCTTAGTAGTTTACTATAAATCCTTTGTGTATAATTTGTGAACTCTATAGAGAACAGTCCATTTTATAAACAGAATTTTAAAACACCAGGTTTAAATTTATTGCAGGGTTTATTCAGAACTCACAAAGCCTCCTTAGAAAGCTGAATTTTGCCTAGAAGAATTTCCTTCTGCATAACTACTAGACTTCTTTCTTTATAAAGCCCTTTTTAATTACACAGACAAATATAAACTGTGATAGTCTGCAATTTGTCTAAAGTTAATCGTTTGATTGCCATATTTCATATTTTGTTCTCATTTAATAAGAGTAGTTTACAGGAAAAGATACACTGTGCAATTTGCTAAATCCACATGATTTTTACATATATGTTTAACTGCACCAGAACAAATCACACATTAACTACCGAATATCAAAAAACATATGACTCCTTGAAAAAGTCTGCTTCAGTCAAATCAGGTCAAATATACTGTCTATATCCATACTTCATAAGCTAAAAACAAAGTAATAAACTCAGTGCAAAGCCACAAGGTATTATGAAAAGCTCAAACTGGTAAGCCTACACAACTTAAAAATTAGAAGAAATCAATCCGATTGCACAAAACATTTTGTCATAAGTAGTTTACAGGGCAGCAGGCTGCTACTCCTAATACCCTGCTACCAGCACTAGCAAAATGAAAAAAACCTGAACAAATCAATGCATCTTTACTAAATGCATACTATTAGCAAAAAAAAAAAAAAAAAAAAAAAGACCATTACCGACCACTCATAGCAGCCAGTAAAAGGCAGAAAGAAATGATGCTAGTTCAGCAGGCAATATATTTGGGATGAGGGCAGGTTAAGAGGGAAGGGAATCTACTCCTGACCCACTCGCACCTGCACAGCCTTAATCAGGCCTGCCTCTGCCACCCCACTGCATCCCAGCTAGCAGCCCAGGTGCTGCAGTAATGGCTGTGACCTCCTCCTCTCCTCTTCTCTCCTCTGGGACAGAGTTGTGTGTTGGTCATAGGCGGTATTCCCGGACTTAGCAATGGTCTCAAACTCCTTTATGCTCCCCCATCCAGCCTGGCACCCCGAATTGCTCTCCTGCAGCGGCTGGCTATACAGCCAGTGCAAACGCTATCAGGATTTTTCTCCTGTGGCTGTTTCTTTGCGATGTGAAAAGAAAACAAGCCTGTTTCATTACGGACCTCCTGGAGAAACTTGAAAACTTGGGTGTCTAAATGGAGCTGATTGAAACCACATTTAAGTTCATATTTGTTTAATGTGCCTGGTGCAGAACTGCGAGCCTGCCGGTGCTCATCATTTCCTACAAGCCAACTTTTCTTTTTCAAATCAGCAGCTAATTAGGTGTGTGCAGTTCAAAGCTAGAGACTACCTGACAAATTCAGAAGATCTGAAACACAACAGAAGTCAGTATTTGTTCACAGGAGCAGCATCTAAAAGAGGAAGCAGCTTTCTAATATCCTACCAATATTACAGTGTCTAAGCATCTGGGCAGCTACTGCTTTCTCCCTGCTAAAAGGACTGGCAGAAACACAGCACCTTTTAGTGGAGAGTGAGAAAGCTGATAGCAATGCTGCAGTCAAGACACTTTAATAAGCACCTGGATATCGTAACACTTAGTGTCTGAATTAAAACGAATCTGAACAGAAGACCTCAGCTCAAAACCAAGCTCACAGCCGCGTGGCACAACAGCGATCTCCCAGACATGAGTGGTCACCCGGAGTTCAGCTGAGGAGCTTGTGTGGCTACAAATCAAGGCCCTTGGTTTTAAACCCTCCTCTATTGAAACCTGTTGTATCTTCAGCTAAAATGAAAACATGTGTTTATTGTTTTCTCTTTGGGCAGACAATTAATATTTATACGCTGCATTATCAAACAAAAATAACTACGTATTTTGTTCCTGGAATAAGTTTTTTCTTATTGGAATGAAGTTGTGCCAAGGAGGGATTTCATCTGATGCAAGCAGCATGCAAGAACGATCCACTTCCCGTGGTAGCTTTCTAAATTAAAAAGCAGCATTTCACAATGGGCCGTAGCAAAGGTAAGTTGATGAAAATGAACGCCACAGTGCAGTCTCATGCTCCATGCAAGAAAAAGTGCCACCGAAGTCAAGAGGGGATACGCTTGCCACAGCAGTACGGGAAGCAGGCTTTTTGCAAATCCATTCATGCTTACTTTAGATCAAATATCGTTTTTGCTCTCAAACACCATAAAAAATGTCTCGCTGCATACGTTCTAGTTTTGATACATACACCAATTAGCAAGGACGTGCACTATGTCCACAGAATAAACACTTTGGTTTTCATTGTGAAATTACTGTTTCTTGAATTCAATGAAGCCCTCCAGATTACACACATGCCACTAAATATAAATAGAAGAGGTTAAAATGCAGTTTAAATATAACAGATATGTCCGCAACTCCATATTTAGATATACCCTTTAATTTTTTCCTATTGCCTACTTTTTACTTACATTTAAATTTAGCAAAGTAATTTTAGACTGCCAGTTTTCTACCTACACTAGTTAACTACGCTGTGAAGGAAATAGATTAGATTTTCTCCACTTATTTCGTTACCGTCCAAAAGGCCAAAGCAACACAAATTCTTGCGACTCAAACCTTCAACCCATGCAAAAGACAAAATGATGCTCAAGTTTACTGGGAAACCTGTCTGTCGAAAAGTGCATGGCTAGAACCACATGGGGAAATAAAAAATATTCTAGTGGCTGTGAAAGTGGCCAATTGTGGCTATAATGAAAAACAGTGTAGTCTTATGGCACAAAAGGTAATTCTTTCAACCCAAGACAAACATCATTAAAATTCAGGCTGAAAATATCTTACCAACGTCAACTCTTTTTTTAACAAACGCATTTTAAATCAACTGTATAGGAAAGCCGATGTACAAAGCATGAACTAATCGCTGGCCTACCTTCCCAGCTGCACAGCAGAAAAACACCGTGGGCAGCATTAGGCACTCAAGGCTCAGCCTGCGCCGCTGACCTTGGCTGATATGGATCAGGCCCAAAGGGCCCTTCCTGACCATACCTCCTGTCAACAGCTTCCACCTCAACTTCGGGACACAGATTTCCACGGAGCTACTTGCACGACTGAAAGAAGTACAGTTTGCCCTTACAGCTGCCTTTTCCCGAAAAAAAAAATAAACATATATATTCACATAAAAGAAAATGACAAGATTTCTGGTAGTGAAAAAACCCCAACGCTATAGATAATTCAAGACAAAAGGTTCGTTTCAACCCAAACATTTGAAATTATTTTGTTGCTACCTGCTAATAACTCACGGAGCACTTAGTAATGCAGAGGGAAGGAAAGGAAGGGAACGTAACACGTAACATTTCAGGGCTACCAGATGCCATCAGAACTGCAAAAGCTTTTCATGGTTTTTTGATCCCCACTGGAGTGCATTTAACCAAGAGGAGAAACTGCTGTATACGGGGACCTCAGTAAAGTGGCCAAAATGAAGTGCTCTGTGACAGAGAGCCAATGCCACGAGCCTCACATTTTGATAGCAAAGCACTAGTGTTTTGGAGAAAGTGCAATGGGAAAGGATTTGCCTCATCAGTAGCCAGGTATTTTGTTCATGTGGCGTTTATTCAAACCAACTGGATTACAACAGACATCCCAGGGTTTTGCATTTGTTCACACAACTCCATGTGCACACAGAAAGTAAACTGCCCACAGAAGAGCAGGTACCAAAGATGCATCCACATTGCGAAGGTGAAAGCACTGATCGTAGGTGGAATCATCATTTGAACAGGACTGTGGGATCCGACGTGGGATTTCAGATAGAAAAGGTCTAACCTGTTAACATACAAACGATTGTACTTGAGGTAAGAGATGCTACTTCCAAGTTTGTAACAATCTGTATTTTAAGCTCATGGCTCATATCACTGAAACTCCTCAATGGACTCATACACACGATTTCTTTGGCGCCTAACAAAGCGCTCAAACTTGGTTAAAAGGAGGAGAGAGAAGCCACAGAGTCAGTACTGCTTATGAACCATCGGAAGAAAAATATGCCTAGTATGTATTTATCAGAATATATCTTTAAGAACCAAATGCTACATAAATTACAATCCAAATGAAGTAGCACCTTAGGAGCAAAAAGTCCAACCGATCACACCTAGGACTTACGCTGACAGATCATTTATAAAATCCCTGCAACATGTAACTCTATCCACTACTATATGATTTGTTTAACTTTGGGACTAAATTGTGGGAGGTGGGGACAGACGCTGTTCAAAGCTCTAAATGCTGTTATGCTTTTGGAGGCAGCAATTTTTTTCTTGCAAAGTTTTTCAAAGAACTGCACAGCAACTTTGAATTGTTTGCCTACATATGTGTATGGAAGATAAAACAAGAAGTGATGTTACTATTCCGATGTACCACCTCTGTTTTTATAAATATCCTTTAAGAAATAGGTAAGATAATCAGCATAAAAATATATTTGTCCCATATGAAGTATGGCTTAGTTTGTTTATGCCTTTATTTATTTCCCTTTAATTAGTAAGCTGTCAAACAATCTATTTCTCTTCCTTGATTTTTCTACCAGTTCAAGTGTGCTTGAAATCGCATACCTGATACGTACCGCTGGACGAAAGTTTACGTTTCATACCCTAGCGAGAAGCTGTCTTTGTCTACTTCACTTGTTTCAGTGGAACCAGGGAAGTGGTTAAAGGGTTAAACCAAAGGAATGTGACATTTCTCCATGTGCAGTTCATAGACCTATCCTGGTTTTCCTAATGGACTCAAAATTACATGGGTAGAATGTAATTTCCAAACTATAACTTCAGAACTGAAGTGCAGTATTAATTCAGAGAATGACACTTTCAATACAAATACAAACTTCATTAAAGAAAGAGCAAAGTTTACTTGTACTGTGGGTTCTTAGCAAAGGCAGCAATGAATGGAAGTTTATGTTAGCCAGAACTTGCAACTTCAGCTTTTGTAAATATGATTACGTACACTCCGAACTCTACAGCAAAGTCATCTGGTCACCGAAATAGATCTCCGCGTATCGTATCGCAGCGCTTACTCTGAAAAGTACCACAGCCAACTCTGACTCGCCTCAGACCAACTCAGGTAATCGAAGGTTTTCCTACATGCGAGAGCTAGTCAGCTTTTGCAAAGGCAATAGAGGCATCAGTTAATTGAATGATGAATTGCTGAAAGAATTAGAAAGACAGAAAGACACCAACACTGCTATTACGAACCGGGGGGGAAAAAAACCCAAAACAAACAAACCGAGGGCGGGGGGATGATACAATTTCAGAAGCTGATGCCCGAAAAGACAGCAGCCAGCCTGAAACCAAACGGCGTTAATGCTGTAAAACTGAAGTCGGAAAGGGCCACTTTGCGCCGCGGGCGCCCGCAGGAGATGCGCGGCTCCAGCCGCCGCCCGCCGCCCCGGCCGAGCCCTCGGGGCTGCCCGGCTCCCGCCGCCGACCTGCCGCGGCGAGAGGGCAGCCGGACCGCCGCACACCCGGACCGCCGCCCGCGGGGATTCGTCCCGTCCCGCCCCGTCCCGGCGGCTCTGCCCGCCGCCCGCCGCCCCGCTCTCCCCGCCGCTCCCGGCCCCGACGGCCGCGCCGCGCCGCGCCCCCTCCGCGCCCGGCTCTCCGCTCGGCCCCCCCGCCCCCCCCCCCCCCCCATCGCAGCCCCGGAGGGAAAGGACTTACCGGGCGAGGCCGGGGAAGGGGGCGAGTGCGGGATCCCGGGGGAGGGGGGACGGGACGGGACGGGAGGGGACGGGCCCGGGGCGCGGAGGGCGCCGCCGGGGGAAGGCAGCGGCCGCCGGCGGCGGGAGCGCGGGAGGGAGTGAGGGAGCGGGCGAGGGGACGGCGGCGTTGCCGACTGCAGTGAGTCACTTCAGTCGGGACGGGCTCAGCCCATCGCGCTGGCCCCGGGCTCCCGGCGCCTCTTCTTCTCGCCAATCGCCGCGCGGGGCAGCCACTGCTCCCCGGCGCTCCCCGGCTCCCCCGCCGCCGTCGGGGCCGCCCGCCGGGCACCGGCACCCCCCGGGGAGCACCGGACCCCCCGCCCCCCTACTCCCCGGCGTCCTCCCCCGGGGGCCCCCGCTCTGCACGGGGGAGGAGGGGGGAGGACACGGGGGGACGGGACGGGAGGGGCCGGGCGGAACTGGAGGTGAGCGGGACCGGCGGGGGGGGAGGACGCGGGGCTACCGGGGGCTCGGCTGGGCTTGGCGGGTCTCCTCTCCTGCCGGCGCGTGGAACAAGAGCGTGTTTGAAGGGGCAGAACACGCGTGCGGTTGTTGCGGGGACCCGACGTGAAGCCAAAGCCTGGCCCCTGGAAATCAGAGGGCAGGGGAGGGACAGGGGCGCCCGGTCCGGCCGGAACGGGGCTGAGCGCCCCGCCGCCCGGCGGCGCAGGGGGGCATGGGGAGGGGATGCGTCCCGACCCCGGCAGCGGCGCTCACCTCCCACACGCACTCACACGCACACGCGGGGAAGCCCAGCGGGAGGCGGGCGAGCCGCGCACGCCGGGGAGAAGCGGGTGGTGCGCCCCGTCCCGTCCCGTCCCGTCCCTCCCGCGGGCCCGGGGCTCCTTACCGGGCCGCCGCTTCTGCCCGCCGCCGCCGCCGCCGCCGCCGCGCTACCCCGGCCTTCCCCGGGCACGCCTCGGCCCCCGCCGCACCGCCGGGCATCGCCCGCCGCTCTCCCCGGCGCTCCTCTGCCAGCGGTCAGCGCCGAGAGCCAGCGTGCAAAGCAGAAAACCCAGTACTCCCTTAATTAAAAATAATAATAAAAAAGAAAAATAATTAAAAGCGTCTCAGTTTTTAAAGCAGAACTACATAATGTATTAATTGGTTGCTATTAGCATGCAGTTTTATTGAGCATAGCACACAGAAGTCTGATTGTGAGCGAGGAGTGTTTTCAATGAAAGTGGAGTTATTTTAGCTGCAGACATGTTTACATTTCTGTGGTTTAGTCTATAACTTTCTCTTTTTCTTGCTTCAGAATTCTGCTCCATGAAGCAAAGCCCTTAGCTCCCAGACATTCCAAAAAGTCTGCCAAAATAATAGGAAAAAAAAAAAAAAAGAGAGAGAGAAGAAATAAAAAAAACACACACAGAGACCCCCAAGTCTGGGTCAGGCTCAGGGCTGGATATAGGCAGAGCGAGTATACCCCCTCCTCACTCTCTGGCTAAAAAGCCTTCAGGGCTCCATTTCCTGTTTTTAAGGAAAAAATAAAGCGGGTCTAGGACTGATTTTAGACACTGCCTAGACCAGGGCTGGTGGGTGCCGAGGACCTTTAACTCCCTCAGTGCCAAAGGGTACCCAATAGCATGCCGGTCCAGGCAACCCCACGCCTCCCTCCAAGATAGCCATAGCAGCAAGATGGCTTTTTACTTCCCGGTACATTTTTGAGCAACTGAGACCAGCAAGCGCAGGACCTAAAGGTCCCAAGCAACAACGTGGTGCATATCCACCGCAAATTACCACAACAAAGAAGCAAAGTACCCCAAAAGTGGGACCGAGTACCCCCTGCCGCAGCAGCACCCACATAGGCAGATCTCCCGGTGAGCCCCTGAGGTCCCTTCCCCGCAGGCCGTGGCACAGAGCTGGGACCATGTTGCTGCCCACCCCGCCTTCCCCACAGCCGCTGCTGTAGATAGGCAGTGTCACTCGTGTGGCCCTCACTGAGTGGGTGCAAAAACAACTTGAGCTGTTGGGCATTAAATCCAGAGCTTAGGAAAATCAAAACGGAGCAGTTTGGTTAAAATTAGGAACACGCACCAGTGAATGAAGCAAGAAGTTAGAAGACACCTCCCCACAAAGCTATCGACTCGAGTTTTCCGCTCCGAGGCTTGGTAGGTTATGATATGAATAGGAACAGTGCGATGAGAATAAAGCGCCCCTGTAATGAAAGGTTGTGTCTCCAGGGAGTTAAGGAAGTGACAAGGAGAGGTGGCGGGAGAGGGGAGGATGCTGCAGCGCCGAGAGCTGCCAGAGCAGGCATGGACCCGGCTGGGGCACCCATCAGGGCCAGGATCCCACATCCCAGTCCTGCACCTCTGCCCTGAGCAACCTGCCCTGGGACCGGGGAACCCGTGGATCTGCAAGCAGCAATGCAAAGCCTCAAATGAGGCAGGGGAGGAAAAACCATAACTGGCTTTCTTGGCAAGGCAGATGGTCATAGCTCCCCTGCCCCCCAACATTTGCCTCCCAACCTCCTCCCAAGCATTTTTAGGTGTCCCACTCCCCCCTTTTTTTTTTCCTCCCTCCTCTCTTTTTATTTTACATGCCAGATGACTCCTGTATATTTGGACCTTTCGCTTTTGAAGAAGCCAGAAAGCGTTATGATTTCCTAATGCTTAAAAAAGAAAAGAAAACACCTTTCCCCCAAGATGTTTTATATTAATTTAAGTATCGGTTCCTGGTTCATGTCAGCCCCTTTTGCAATGAAATGTCCTGCGTGGGCTGTCACACCTGCTAAATATAATCCTCTCTTTCTTTTGATATTCTGCAAAGGGCCTTTAAAGGTTCACATCCTCCAGTCTGGAGATTTAATTGCTTCATCTCAGATTTTAAAAAGCCTTGTAAATTTCTGAATTTTGTCGATTTCAAAGCAGAAGGAGGGGGGATGCGATAGGGATGAGAGGGCGAGAGAGAGGTGATGCTGAGCGCACTGTGCTGATACCACTGGGCCTCGTAAAAGCTCCGACCCACCGTCCTGTCCCGCAGGTTCTGCTCTTTGGGGCAGACAACTTGAGCTGGTTTTATGACTTACCAATGAGTTAAATATGAAAATAGTAGCCTATTTCGCTATGGTAAATGCTCACCAGGGAGGAAATCACAGATTCAGTTTTATAGAAGGTAATGGAGTGAGATTACCCGCACTAATGTACTTAACTGTTCAGAGATCATAAATCTAGCAGGGAGACGGCCCCAAAACCAGTCGCTCCCCAAAACTAACTGTGGCCAGCAGCATTTTTTCCCTTATGATGTGCTGGTGGCACCAGGTTTGCCTAGCAGTGCTGCAGTTAGACACCCCCGGCTGGGAGGAGTGGGGCAGTTACGTACCCCCGTAGGGAGGCAGGGGCTGAGCTGCCCCTCACCTGGAGCCAGAAAATGCCGGGCAGGATGGGAGCAGACAGGGCAGGCGGGCTGCGGGGGGTCCTGCAGCCCCTATCACACACCACATCACCACACAGTACATGCAGCAGCCCTCAGCAACACGTGATGGCCACAAACTGCTCTGTGAAACTGTGTGATGCATAATTGCTATTAGCCTGAACAACACAGCGGAGAGGGGGATGCCGAGCATGCTGTCAGCTTCTCGCTGCACCCTGGGGGATGTGGATGCAGGAACAGTACCCATGGCAGGGCCCCCAAATCCTGTATTTTCCTTGAGGAGATGCAGCAAAGCTGGTGGGGGTCATGCTGGTCTATCGGTGTGCCCATGTGTCTGTGTCTTTCCTGCATCACCTTCGGATGCAAAGCCCTGTGCAGTCACTCTCAGGCTGAGGGGGCAGGCAGCCACACTGCAAACAAGCCACTGCTGCAGAGGACAGGAGGTGGGCTGGTGGACTTCCTCGTGCAAAGCTTCTCTGCATTGTCCTTTCAAGCTGCAGTCGGGGACTGAGATTTAAAGCGCTGCCCAATAAACCAATCTTCTGCTGATCCTTTAAACCCTATACGTGTAACCTATAATCTTCAGCCGATGTTTCTGCAGAAATTAAATCATTCCTTCTGCGATGGGAGCACAAGGTAGGAAAGGGATGGAGGAAGATGCCAGCCAGGTGGGAGGCTGGAGCATCCCTTGCTGTGCCACCAACCTGCACAGCTAAGGAGGCATCGAGAAGCCCCCTCCTGCAGCCAGCCTCAGCTCACATTGCCCTGCAGCTATTCGCCTGCAGCCAGTTGGTCTGTCACAGCAGTTGTTGCCAAAAGTGGCCCTGGTGCCCTGTGCGGAGACAGGATCCTCCCTGCAGATTCGTTCCTGGAGCTTTCTCTCATGGGGAAGGAGGAAACTTGCAGATAGCAGCAGATGAAGAGCGGGCCTTGAAGCACTGCCTCTTGTTCAGGAGTGTCATGTGGAAAGAAAAAAGTGTTCACATCATTTTCCAACTCCTTAAACACAGTTTTCAAAATACAATTTTGAAACAGAATCAAAGCCACCAAATTTTCACATCTGGAAAAAGAAAAAAAAACCCCATAACCAAGTCTTCTCCCATTTTTCTTTCAGAACAGTGGGCCTATGAAAATATATTTATCATGTAACATGTAGCACAGCCTCTGATAACTTGCAGTCTCTTCATGGGAGAACTTGCCTCCTCACTGGGGACTGGACCACTTCAGGGGAGCAAAGCTCACCACAGTTTTAGCCTGGTTGCTGCAGGCTCGAGGGAAGGCAATGGCAAGTGCCGTGGGATTTCAAAATTGGACGAGAGATCCACCCAGACTTAATTTTTCACCAACTTGCCTCTGTTTCCATTACTGTTGGATAAATATTGTGTAGTGCTTTGAGGTTCATAGAAGTTTAAAGTTTCTGTTTTGAAAAAAACAGAAGGAATTGTCTTTGACCTCCTGTATATATCCCAAAAAAAGTGCTCTGTCCAGTAGTGCATTCAGTCTGTAACATCTGGGTTGCCTGTACATGAACAGATGAGAGGTGTTTGCTGTGCTTAAAAGCCAGCAGCATGTGTTGTGAGCTGCAGCACAGAAAATGTGAAGCACGGAACCTGTGCCCTAGGAAGATCACAACTCATACGGGTTCAGACAAACCAGTTGCCCTCTGTGGGCTACAATTCTAGCACTTATTTATCTTAGAGGTATTTCAACTCCAATTCATTAAATAAAACTGAAGAAAGAAGCATATCAGTGAAAAGTTTGTAACATTATCATAGTTACTACCAATGCAATAGGATATATGAATGATGTTTCTTTTTTTGATATGAAACAAGATGAGCAGAGGAGAGATTATTTTATTTTTTTCCACTGTGTAACATTTTTGCCTGGCAAAATGCAATTCCAGCAACTGATTTTCTCAGTAAAATCAGAAAGGATTAACATTGTACCTATGAAAATACCATTTAAGGTGAACTAGTCTGGCAACAAAAAGGGGACACCTTTATAAATACTACCTCTCACAGGTGTGGATGACATTCACTAATAAAGGTTCTCTTATGTAAAAATGACATTTAAACCAAGAGAGATAGGCGGTTATATAGACGCATCCTTTTGCCTAGACATGAACAGGCAACTATTTTTCAAGTACCAGAAAGGATGACTTTTTTTATAGCATTCATGGATTTATTTTAGTCACAGACTGGACACTGACGGCATTTTGGCGGTCTCTGAGAAGACCACTGGAGTCCCTCCTACAAAAGAATCACTTTTAATTAGGGAAGGAAAGATCATTTCTTCTTAAAAGCGGCAAAAGAAAGGATTTCATTTAGAGAGACACTGGAACTTACCTGATTAAATATGTGGTTAGATAAGCTGTTCGGATGAATGAGATACTGGTCACCGGGATTTTCAACACCAATGGATGTTCAGGACTGCTGTATCAATTTAAAACAATTCATACTCTTTGCCAAAAAATTGGCTAAAAGGAAAGAGAAATAGTCATTTGTTTGTTTGCAGTTTTCATTTTTAGTATTTTTTTTTCTGCTTGAACTGATAGCTGAGATTAAAAAACAAACAAAATGTTGGCAGGAAAGGTCCAGGGAACACTTGAGATTCCCATGAATTTCAGCCGGGTTTTTATGAGGCCACAAGTAACAATGGAAGGAATCTTAAAATGTCAAAGGTCTGATCTGAGTGATGGGAAAGCTGGGATGCTTGCCTGAATCCCTCCTAAACACCCTGACTCTCCAAAATAAGGTGAAATTGTCAGCTCTTTTCCCTGTGTTTTGGCACCCAAACTAGGTGAAGCTGAAGATCAATCAGCAAGGCAAACTGGAATGACGATGAAATAAACTCTCCCATGCAAACATCCATGGCCAGAACTGAACTTCTGACTCCTCCTTCATTTGGGGTGCGGGGCAGATTTTGTGCCTTTTCCTATTTTATCCAAAGCATTTCCCACCCCCTCTCCAAATGGGCATTTCTCTGCATCACTGCCTAGATTCAAGGAATAATTCATCCGGTGAATCAACACAGAAATGCTGAGCAGTGCATCATTGCAAGAACTGCGAATTTTTTCAGCCAGATGGCAAAAATTAAAAATAAGAAAGCTAAAAGTTGAAGCATTTTCAAAAACAGAAAGACAAAGTTAGGGTAGGTGACAAAATGTCATAATTTCTAAAGTATGCATTTATTTACTGGTGAAGAATTCAGCCAGCATACAGAAATGACTCAGGTCACAATGGGTGTTTAAATATAAGAGGCTGCAGATAAAAGATGCATGAAGACAAGTCCAACACTGTTCATTACAGAGCAATTAATAAGTTTAAATACCCTAAAGTCACTTGCTTATTATTTACTTATGTCCTTAAATTTTTGCATTTCCTTTGATTACTCGGTGTAATAGTGATCTCTGAGGAGTCCATAGCTTAATACAAATGTAACTAAATAGAGAATCAATATCCAGACAAGCAAAATTTTTGTAGGATTTAAATTTGTGAACTATCTTAATTGTCTCTTTTCTTTACATTAGCCTGGTCCTCTATTTTCTGCATCTGTCATGCAATGGTACTGGGAAAAACCCTAAATTTTGCCTTCAGGTCTATGGAATAGATCCTATGTTCATATACAAGCACCTATACAGCTGTGCATATGGCTTTGGCTAGCAGACCTGCATACATACATGGCTCTAAGAAATGTGATTTTAGCATACAGACTTAGTTCTTCCTCTATACCTATCTCTTTGCAGCTATCCCTATATAGAATCACCTCATTTTACCAAACACCCCTTTTATTTAGATAATTCAGCACAAGTTTTCCACAGCATTTCTTCCTTGGCTGTGTTATAAAACAGAGTTATATCTGAAATTATAGTCAGAGGCAGAAAAACAGCCTACCCCAGAACGCGAAGCTACAACAAACTCAGCGAAATACAAACAGGAGATACTTGATTTTCCCCAGCTGCACACCTATGCACGCACGGACACACACACACACGCTTCTTTTCACACCTACCTTGTGGCAGTAGTGCAAACAAGTTACATTTACACCCTAGAAATGACACGTATGTAGGCTGCAGGCAGGTCAGAGCTCAGTCTGCTGAACTGCTGGGCACCGATGCAGGTGCCTCAGCAAAGGCTCCCTCTCTGCCGGCTGGAGAGGAAGGGAGAGGCCACAGCAGAAGGTGACTCAGCTCTGGATGGGACACTGAATCACCCTCTGGATGAGCCACAGAGAAGGGAGAGACCCACCCCCTACTTTCAGCTGCTAAAACTACACATCTAAAGTAGATGACGGTAACTGGTGGAGTTGCAGCACTTGGTGATGTTGGTGGTCCACCTATGTGCAGGGACAGGCATGCCGCAGCAGACGTTTCTCAGCCAACACCTTGACTGAGGTCCCTGTTACTGGCCGGTTGGTGCCCCACGCCACGTACGTCCCACCACCACATGTCTCAGTCTTGTTCAGCACAAACAATTTATGTTCCACATTTCTTTCAGACGTGATCTTCTGAAATAATTAAAAATGAAGAACACGTTTAATTCAGGGCAGCCATTTGGACTGGATTAAGTGAAGTCTATTTGTCCTGTCACGGATGAAAAAAAATGACATGCCAGAGCCCCGTTGTTTTTTTACTTACAGCCTTAGAAAACTTGGATTATCCCACAAAGGGACACGCTTTCTTCGATTTTGTATTTGAGCCCTTGAATTAACTGGAGAATACTGAAAGATGCTTGTAGGCCAAGAGGAGACCAGGCTCACATGCACTGTTTATTGCAAAAAGCAAAATATTCAAAAGCATATCTCACTCCTGAAATATGCTTCTGACACTAGTTTTAGAGCAAAATAAGAGAAAAGGTTCTTCAGACCAAGAACTGATTTATTTTGTCAAACTACACACGTAGCATAGGTGTGCTGGACATAATGATCTGTCATAACGTAGCTCCTGAACGATGACAGTTTCCCAGGGCAACTACAGTTTTGCATGAAGGCTAAAGAAAGCCTTTGCGGGTCACCTTACATAAATATATTTGGTGACACTCATGAGCAGAATGAAGATCAGGACAAGGCCCTCCACGTTCTTGAAAATACTAAGAGAAATGTCCAGAAAAGTGCAGCAGATGATAACAAGACAGCGGCACAAAACAACTGTAAGAAATCCTACGGTCTTTATTACCATTCATCAGCATAGATTATCGCAATTGGTCCCATCTGGCTTCAAGATTTATGAAATCGATACAGTCTAGGATAGACACTGTAAAAAAGCTGTTACCGATGTGAAGCTTGCAAAGACTCACCTTAGCCCCTGTGTCAAAATTCTGGCCTGATTTACAGCTCAGAAAATCCCTATTTTAGTGAAATGAGCCCTTAGTGTATGTACAGCGGCAAACATCACACCACTACTGTGCTGAAATTAAAAGGAAAAACTGAGAGAAGATTGTTAACAGGGAGCCAGGCAGTCAGGTTCGGTGGCAGCAGCAGCGTATAGCTGACTGGGGTGTCTCTGCCTCAGCAGCTGGCTTTGCATGTCACGCAGTTTCACTGTGCAGCTGTACTGTGGGGATCAAGCGGTACCTATCGGCCTGTCCTGCATCATTAAGGAAAGGCTGTTCACAGCTGAGCTTCGTTTTTCCCTTTCCCCAAACACGGTATTATTACTTATCTTTATTTCTGCAAAGTTATTTGAACCAGAACAATGAAAACCAGTTCCCATGACCATTTTAGATATCAGACATAGGAGACAAAAACACACATGCATTTCATTTGACTTAAAATGTAATTAAAAAAGTTTAACGATCATAAAATTTTTACACTGACTGCTGTCATCATTTGGAATTTCACAAGGAGCTTCATTTGAACAGGTAGCTATTTGGTTTAGTTTCCCCTTGCACATATGAGAAAGGAATGCCACAATTATTTCAAACATTTCAAGCATTTCATATTTTACCATAATAAAAATATGGGCCAATGTATTGAAAAATTTGCTAAAGTAGGTGAATGGCTTTTTAATGAAAAGTACAGTTGGATCTCCAGAAGCATGGGAATTTTTAGCAAGCACTGCATGCTTCCCTTCAGAAATGAGTGAAAATGTGCCTGTTTTCCAACCAATCTGCCATTTAAACAAAAAGTGGGCAGAAGGGGATGTTTTCAACAGGACAATAGCCATTCTGTTGAGAGCAAAAGGAAAACTTAAGGTGCAGCATTACAGCAGTACAGATAAGAGAATAAGCTTTTTTTTTAAAAAAAAGAAGAATGTGAAATTGAAAAAAAAAAAGAAAAAAGAAAAAAGTGGGGGGAAATTTGCACAGCTCTGTTTCTTGGCTAAAACAAGAGCCTTTTGTGCATCGGGTGGAAAGAGCCATTGCAGTGTATGCAAACTGCAGCAAATCCCAGGACAAGCCAGTAGAAATGCAAGCCGGAGGAAGCCTAGCTTTTTGCTTATATTGCACAAAAGCATCTTTCTGTGGAAACGATCCCTCTCTGATCTTTTCCATTTTCTTGACGCAGAAATAAAATAACTTAGAGTCAAATAAAAAGCTGGGAACAGAATAAGCAGTCTAAAGCTATATCACACTAGATAAAATTCCCTGGAATTATCTATGAATTCATTGAAACTGTATTTTATTTTTTTTTGTTCAAGAGAGCCGCTTTGTTGAGGAGGTTATGTATAGATTAAGACAGTACACTTAAAGTCCAAAGTCCCCTTGGAGAGTTCTTTCTGGTATAAATCTGCTATCCTTTAACTTGGATTATAAACAATCTACATGATATGCACCTGGTTCTGGCAGGGTCTATATTATTTCACTCCCAAAAGCAGCTTTATAAAGAGAACACACTGCATTTCAACAGCAATATAAATAATGTTGCAGTTCGGGGATCTCTTGCGCTGCTTTCATTTTTCTTTCTTTCCTTTTCATCTGAACTGAACCACACCTCTCTAAAAATACTCACTTTCTTAATGAAAACCATATTTTTGGGCATTTTTCCCCCCGCGTGTGCATGACCTGTTGAAATGCCTGCACAATCTTTAATGTCAAATTCAGACGACACGTGTCTTATGAAAGTCTGGGACCCAGCTCTCGGCGGGGCCTCCCAGATCTGTCCCACGTCTTTATGAGAAAGAGGGACAAAACCTTCTGGTTTTGGCATTTTATATTGGAGTCTGCTTTAAGCTGCGCAAAAAAAAAAAAAAAAGAAAAAAAAAGAAAAAAAAGAAAAAAATAGCAACGTAGAGTCTAGACAGAAGAGATTGGGTTGAAATCTGGAAGCTATTCAGTGAGGCTACGGCACATGGCAGCTTGACTGCAGCAAGAGATCACATTACGCTGCCTAATTACACATGAAAAATGTACACATCACTTTTCTTAAATGCTTGGAAAAATAGATGTTCAGATGGCAATTGCGAACTAGTAACTGAGCCAGTCGTACATAGTTGGAACGCTTCACAAATGGCATTTCAAAAGCCTGCATTTTTTTTTTACAATGTAATTATTTTTTTGTGTGCGTGTGTTCATAAAACAACTTCTAAAAAAGGTATTCTAAATTTAGCAGGCAGTTGCACTGCAGAAGGAGCACGAAAGGTGAAAATCCAGCATGCAAGTAGGAAGAAAGAGGGCCTAATCCTGACTCCTTGTGAGCCAAAAGGCAAATTCAGCTGGGCTTCCCCGGAAGTGTGGTTCGGTCTGCAGGCTCACCTGCATGACTTTACTTACACGGTCCCAAACATTTATGTGTTTGCTGTAAGCAAATAGTGTGGTTTAGATCGTTCATGGGAACTGCCCATGGGAGTAAAGATACGCGGAGGCCCTAGTGTTTGCAGTACCTGTGGCCCTGAGGTTTTGCATTTAATTTCTTGTGCCTATGAAATGTTTAGAAGTTTCTTTGTTCGCATGGACCAGGGGTGGGGTGGGGTGGGGGGTGGGGTGGGGGTGGGGTGGGGGCGGAAATCTCATTTACTGCATTGTTTGAGCATGAAGCTCTCCTGTCATCATCATCGCCTCCTCCCGACCTCCTCTCCCCAGGCTCTATTAATGAGTCCTTTTCTGGCCCACTCTTGAGGTGTGGTCATCACTTTCAGTGATAGGCCAAACCAGTTCAGAGATAAGTTTGACGGAGTAATTCTTTTGTTTCATTCAGCTTGAATGACATCCCCTCTTCTTTTTAGTTTAAACACAAATGTTTGAAGACAACTGCTCCAAGGCAGAAAACAGTTTTCCAAACTATTTCCAAAGATTTGCTATTTCAGTCCTTCAGTGCTAACAAGATGTATAAAAATGGATTTGAAAGGGAAAATGTTGTTGGTATGTCTGCCTGCCTCCCAGACTTTGCTTTTCCTAGAAGACTCCTTGGAGAAAGTTCCTGCAACGGCAAAAGACCAATTCTACACTCTGGGCACGGGGCGGTGCCGCTCTGGGTGAGTGCGGGGGAAGAAGCCCACTCAGGTAACAAGGCTCTCCAGCGGACTGCTCCCTCCGAGTGCCTTCAAGCCCGTCGCTTCTGGAGCCAGCGGCCAGTCAGACCTTGGCTGAACTGTTAATCCTGCCAGACAAAGAGGAAAGAACATCTTGTAAAGTTTTGTTGCTGTTGTTATTATTAAAACGGACTAAGCACGGAGTAACTGGCCAAGCTATCTGGCAAAAATGACATGCAGAAAAGTCCTTTAACACAAAAATTATCATTTCTGGATATGGGAGGAAGCTTCCCCTGTCTAGGGGGATGAACTGCACCGAACCAGCTACTTTCAGCTGGAGCATGGCTCGTTGCACTGATTATTTTACCACCATACTCCGCAGGACATTCCTCGGCTTTTCCCTTTTATGGCATGGCTGCGAAAAAAAGGTGCTCTGCTGTTTGCATAGCCTGTGCCTGCTGGAATCCTGCATGAGAAGTATCGGTCACGCAAGAATTAAAAAGATGCCCAAATACTGTGGGCACAATACGAATTAGAAACCGCTCTGCTCTTGCCAGGGGCAGCTTTCCTGCTTTCCCCAGAGGGATGGGGGGACGGGGGCTCTGCAGCACCCACCTGGGGCAAGCAGGGCTGGAAGCCCTCCCAGGGGAGCGCGCCAGGGCTGCTGTGGAGGGTAGGATGCTGGTGAAAGCGGGAGCCACAACCACATTAAGACACACGATGTTCCCCTTTTGAACATGCAGGAACCATTGCGGGCAAGGGCTTCCTTCCCGGGTTAGCCTCTGCAGAGGTTTGGAGCAGGCGGACAGATCTGGGCTCAGGCGCTGAGCAAGCGGCTTGGCCCCCGCCTCCTCTGGGTATCTCCCCACTGTATATTTTGCGTGCCACTGTGGTCGGAGGCAGCGGCACCAAACTCTGAAAGTCCTTCAGCAAAGTAAGGCTTCATCTTCCAGAAGGGCCAGGCTCGCGTGTAATTTATGAGAGTTGCGGTAGCCCTGCTACCCTCTCGCTGTTTGCGATGAATTTTAAATAAAGTGAATATTTTCTCTTCTGCTTGCATTTGGAAAGGTCACTGGTAAAGGAGGAGGAATGATAGCAGGAAACAAATCACTTCCTTTGGTCATTCCTCTCACCACAGCCACACTATTTTTAACAAATCTTATTAAAAATTATACAACCCTGTCTTTTCTGGAATCTATTTTATTGAACAAGTACAAAATAAACCAAGACAGGAAAAATGCACCATTTGGAGTAGCTCTTTTTGCTGCAACTGATTTAGAAAAACAAGCCACAGGGGAATGCAAATGGCTTTCTAGAACTGCTTCCTGCGGCCATCTCTCTCTCCATGTGGAAGAGGAGAATATTTTAAGTTAACCAGCTGCATCACTTCATACAATAGTAAATTATTCTAAGTGTTCTGGTCACCAAAAATACACTGTCTCCAAGGTTATTCCCATTATCAGTGTTATGTGTTTAATTTCTTGCTGCAGCCAGCTTTAAGCAGTGCCTTTTCAAAATGCTGTTAAACCCATGGGTGTGTGTTTAGCAGAAGGGACTAAAAGGCTAAAACGGACCCACCAGGTTTGGGGATGTTAGGCCCCTTCCTGTTGGGGTCAGCTGGAGCAAGAATTTGACAGAGGGAGATTCTTTGCACAAATATTTTTCAAGGTCCCAGATTTCTTCTAAGTGTTTACCACCTTACTTACCATCTAGAAATAATGAATACATTTGGAAATCTTATGACCAAATGTGAAAAATCCCTCTGCTTGCAGCTGTTTCCGTTTAGGTGGCAAGAGGTGAAGCTGATGATTAGATGGCCTTACATGAATGTGAGCTTTCTGTTCACCGAGGCATCTTTCACCATCACTGCATTAGTACCATTTGTTATCAGCCGCAACTGACTTCATTAGGGCCAAGGTATGGCCCTACACGTACAGAGACTGAATTTTATACTGAGAGATTATGTACAAATGGAGAAGACATCAGAGTTGCCAACAAAGACAAATTTGGGCCCTGACCATTCAAAAGATTTAGGTGCCTACCTCAAAATTATTTTAGTGGGGATTAGCTACTTAAAGATCTTGATGGAATTCTTCTGCATCAGAAGTGAAACTATGAAGTAGCATTGCAATAGGCAAAGTGTTAATATTAACCATGAACAGATATCCTTGCCACAAGAAAAAGTCCTTTGGACTGCTGCTTTTCCCATCCACAAAAATTTCGTCTCTATTTACGAAAGCACACTTCAGTGAATCTACTTCTCCTAAGACGTGCAAGGAAAACATCTCTGGAGAATGGAATCAAGCACTGCTCCACAGAAGAGCAAAAGCCATTTCAATAAGTGAGTTTAGCTTGGAGGAATCTCATTACAGGTTTGGGGGAGGCGGCAGGGAATTTTACATGTGTCATCTCTCATGTGTTATCACTACCAATAAGGGCAGCAATGTTTGTTTTGCTGATGGCTTAAGTACTAAAGACACTAGCATAGGGCATTTTGCTTAGGCTTCAAAAAAAATTGTCAACAAGCTAATCTGTTATTGATCTAGATCAGATATAATTTTAGAAGTAAGGAACTCTCTATTCCTTGAGATCCACCAGCATAGGTCTTGATGTGCCACAGCGTTCCCTCTGTATTGTGAATAGACATGTGCATTTGTGTAAAATCATTAGTTTATAATCAAGTATATTTTTTAAAGTCATTGCAATAATTACCATAGAAGATGCCAGTCATGGCCCAATATCCTCTGAAGACTGGTGAGTGGTCAGCTGTGGACAGAGTCTGTACCTGGCTCTCAATCCGTCCATTGCAATTAGCATCTAGTTCTGTGGCCGAAGCAAAACCACTGAAACAAATACCATCAATGAAGACCTTAAAATAGCCAAATACTGTCTGGCAGCTGACCCTTGTTCTGCTAACTCTGCAACCTGTATGCATATTAATGCCTTAAGACAGGTATTTTGAAAGATCTTATGAAACTTTAGATAAGTATCACTGATAATAGAATAATTTCAGAGAGATTATATCTCCTGATAATGAAAACATTTAGAACAACTTACTCCCACATGTCTCTGAAGAGGTACCCCAGAAATCTCACCATGATACCTGAACATGTTTCACCCCTGCATGACAAACATCAGGCAGAAGAGATCCCATCATTCTCTCCCCAGGAGAATCATGGGTCTAATGGCTTTTACTGGTCAGGGTTCATTTCTTCTTTTCTTAGGGATCAGAGGATGGAGACAACTTAGATATTCAACCATATATTTTTCCAGGATGCTTTTTCATTGCTCCTCTTTCCTGCAGACTGCCATAGATCATTCCAGGAGACCTGTATTTGAATGTGAAATGGACAGATTCTTCTTCCTCCAGAGCTGTTTGCAATTTACAGCAACTTCAAGAGACAATGAGACTTGGTTTATTAGAATATTAAGGTTAATTATCATCCTTGTTGCTTTCAGATTGGGTTCTCAGAGGGTTACCTTTTCCATGAACCAACCCATGTTTGGTCTGACATTTGTGAGAGTAGCTAAGCAGGCAGCTGGCATCTCAGATGCTGCAGGTGTCATTGACACATCTCCATGTTCCCAGTAACCACATAACAAGGATGTTTCCCTAGAGGCAAGTACACCTGTGCTATGGGTGTCGAGCATTAGAAAAGAACCACCAACTTGTGCTACAATCCAGGTGCGCTAGCATGTACCAGCTTCGTTAACAAAAAATTTGTAGCTCTGAGGGTAGTGCAAGGATGGCAGTCTCCCTGTTGGCATTGCTTGATAAGGGCTCTACCCCTCAAATTGTCACTTCACATCCTGGTTCTGTCTTTGATATGGAAGATCTTTAAACAGGGTTCCTACACTGGTCATCAATGGTTCCCTGGAACGGTGCCTACAGACTCTAAGATCCTGGAGCAGAGGTTAGCACTGTGGAATTATCCTGAAGGAAGTCCTGTAGGTATTGAAATAAAAAGCTCCTGCATGAAGGCTTCCCCAAAATCTGAGATGCATTTAGGCACTAATGGTAAGGGGCCCGACATCTGCTGGGAGAGACCCATCTGAAGAATAAGGAAATACTTGAATCCAGATGATCTCAAGGTCATATGTGGTTCAGAGTTTTATTCCAGTTTTCTCTTTCTAGCTTAAAAATAGCAATAGAACTCTCTTTTGAAAGATCAGGAGGTAGCAAGGAGGAATGCCAGGGAGCAGCAAGAATGGGGCTGCTCCATGCAGAGGGGATGACCCAGGAGATGAGGTGACCCCAGCACAAGCTGTGTCCTCACCAATGGGGTGCTATTCCATGGTACCTGAACACAGCAGGCAGTGCCTCATAACAGGGTCCATCAATACTCCCCAAGAAGGCAAGTGATGAACAAGGTTTGGGGCTCATCCAAGAAGTCCAGGCAGGAGATGGGGCTGAAGACCAGGCTGTACCTACACAGCAGCTCAGGCAAGAAGCAAGTGCCCAGGCTGAGCTTAAATGGAGCTCCTGGCCAGTGGGCAGAGGGTGGAGTGGTGGGGGTACCAGGTAAGGGTGGAAGTTGAGGCCTCTTTGCTAACAGGGTCCTGATTACTGACCTAACTGCAGACTTAAACACAGAAAAAAAAAACACAGAAGAAGTAACACTATACAGAGCTTCAAGAATGAAGCAAAAGGGAAAGGTGGTGAGGTTTTCAACAGGAAAACTGGTTTAATCTCCAACTAAGCATTAGCTAAGGAGACTGAGAGTTAAGAAGCAAACACTACCCTTTGCAAAGCACAAAGCGTGACAGTGTACATGCCCAGACCAAAAAGAGCTGTACTACACATGGCACACAGCCCACTGAACCAAGCATGCAGATCATCAGTCAAAGGAAGAGCAGCAGGAGCATAAGAACTTAAATCCATTCGTCTGGGAAAGCTGCCTGCTGCAAGCAAAGTCAAATGAAAGTTCAGTGCTTGAGGTGACTGGCATCTTTGGATGACAGAAAACCCCACTTAAATCTTTGCAAGCTGTTGACACCAAAATTTAAGAAAATCCCCTTTCCACTAATGCCACCTTGGTAAGTGCTCTGCAATTTGGGATGAAATTTCCCATCCAGCCTAGAGGAGCAGTCTTTGCACAGTGCCTGGTTGCCCAGGTGGGCAGGGAAGACCCCCACTCAAATTCATGTCCTGCTGTTCTTCCAGCTACGGAATGGGGAAAATCTTTTGAAAACATTTACTGGAACTGAAAGGCTTTTGCTACCTTCTTCTGTTTGGGATATCACAGGAGGGCTCCACACCTCGCAGATGGAGTCCTAACAGGATACAGCAAAGGTAAACAGACAGAAAATGAGGAATAGCTTATTTAGCTAAAATTGAAGAGGGACTGTAGGTCAGGAGGAAAGATCATACAAATTGGAATACAGCCAGGACACCAAAGGTAGACCTTCAAAACTTGGGAAAAATGGTGTAGGAGCTTTACTGAATGCAAACAGCCAGGAGCTATTGACACACCCAGTCTCCCTGTAGTGCCCCACCCCCCTCCCCCCTGCCCCTTCTCCTTCTCTTTTGCCCCTGCCCTCCTCGGTACCTCTCTGTATAACCTAGGGCACCTCCATGGCCAGAGAAAAGAAAGACCGTGGAGCTCTGAAATGCCATGGCACGCTTCTTAACATCCATAGACGCCCACAGGATTACACTTGTGCATCCACTCTGAGAGGTGACAGTACTGAGGTGTGAGGCAGGTTGGGGCTGAACACAAACAGGGTCTTTCTTGCAAATCCTTCCCAAAAGCTCCAAATGAATATTTGGAGCTACTCCCCCTGGCAGTATCTACTTATGAAAGCCTAATACATTTAATTCTGGAAGTAGGTGTCCTTGGGTTCAGTTTGAAAAAACAAAACAAAACACCTCAAAATCATAGTTCTGTGATATAAAGAAAACTGTGGAAACCCTGTTAAAAAGTGTCACTGTATTAAGTTGTGCAGTTTGGTTTCCTTCTGATTTCTGTGTTCTTTTGTCACAATTTAAAGTAAGGAAAAGAATGTTTCTCAAACCAATATTATGCTGACATTCAACAATTCAGAGTATATGTCCTCGGAATTTTTATAAAGTGCAATTTTAAAATATTATTTTTCCAAAATACTGCCCAAAGGAACCATTCTGGCTGATCAAACAGCCCTTGTAACTGCTTTAAATGCTCACGCAGCATTTCTCCAAATAAGGCCTTGTATGAAAACGAAACACCACAGGGGCACCATGAAACACCAGTTAGCACCTTTATAAAACTCTGCTTCTAAGATTAACTATGCTACAACCCTGGCAGATCACAGAATTGTAAGTCTTGTATGAGCACAGAGTGGAATTGTGTTAATTTGTCTCAGAGGATGAAATTGCAATAGTCCTTTCTCGTCTTCAGAGAAATCCAGCTTGGAGCACCGAGACGGTGCACACCAGGAGACATTTTACGGGAACATGCTTTTCCAGGGGGGGTGCTCTCTCATTCACACAGCTTGCCTTATGCCTTCAAATTGCACCAGTCTGTCTGAAGACGAAAAGCAAAGGTCTGTGCTGAAATTTGCTTGTGGGTCCAAGCAATATTTCGTCCTCATGTTGCATTGGGTCTTTGGCATTGCAAGATGTCTTTGCATGTTTGGAGAGAGTTGAGGCAAGCAGAAAAGGGCTGAAAAGCAATCAGTGCTGCTTACTTCCTTTCTTGTGTTTTCTTTTGAAGCTGCACAATATTCTCTTAGAGGAATCTGCAAGCCATCAAGTGCATCAGAGCCCAGGCTCTGTTTACTGGAATCTGAGCCGAATGTTCAACAGGAGCCCACCTCCCAGCTGAGACTGTGACCCTGTTTCAGTGCCACGCGTGCAGAAAACTCCTGCTCTTCTTGTGCCTCACAGGGCAGGTTAACACAACGCTTGGGCTAATCCAGCAGCTTGGGGCTGTGAAAAAGAATGATCCTACTCCCAGCCCTGCTCTGGACTGGGGCCTCAATACCCTCCTGAGAGAGCATGCCACTTTTTTCCTCCCTTTTTTTTGGTCAGGTCAGTTTTTGGCTTTGGTTCCCAGCCAGCTCATGGCAGAGGCAGGTACAGACACACAGGGCTGGCAGGAGGCAGGAGCAGAAACACGCTGCTGAAGGCAGCGGGCAGGAGCCTTGGTCATAGCCTAAGTTCATTTGGCCTTAAAAGACTGGCATCACAGCCCAAGTGACTCAGCGTGCCCTCTATGGAGTGGTAAAGGATTTCCTTTTAAACAGGGAGAAGTGAGATCCACTAAGAAGGTGTTTTTGTTTGAGCCATGTACGGCACTTGTCCTGAGCCCTCCACCTGAATGGGACAGCAAAGGCTCCCCAGCTAAGCCCAAACCATCTGGCATGCCAACATGGCACATGATTGGGCCAGGCAGCAATACTGCCTTGATCTGAGAAGCAGGACAGAAGCAGGATCTTCATGGCAGCACACGCGCAGTAATTTGACCTGCTGCTCGGTGGTGACAGCCTGAGATGGTCATGTCACCTTTGGTCCAGAACTCACTTGTTCCCCGTGATCTGTGCATCAGGTCCCCTGGCACAGAGATGGTCACAGGCCAGCAATGAGGTACCACCAGCCTGAATGATGAGGCAAAACAAGGAGCTGACCCCAATTTTCATAGTCCAAAGAATGTATCTTAACCCCTCAAGCACTTTTCTTCTTAAGAACAAAACTGTTGGCCTCACCTCCTCCTCCTCTTTTTACCTTTACGGTCCCTCACCTTTGCAGGCTTTTGGAATTTTTAGTTTAAAAAAGAATCACAGAGTAATTCCTGCCATTAGTAAATAACACAAAAGCTGATAAACTGTTATAAAAACAAGGAGGCCTTGCCAAGAGACTTAGGCGAGACATTTGTTTTTGGGAAACCCTCTGCGCAGTACAGTCTACATGCACACTTAATCACGCAGGGAAACATTTACTGTAGGATATATTTTTAGGCAATTTTTCAAGTGGCAAATTTCCACTGGGGTACAGCACTTGTCCTGTCATAATTAACTGTACAGAAAATATTAATCTAGAGCTGGCCTGCCTGATGGCAGAGGGAACGTGTTACGCCCAAGTTCAAGAGAGGAGCAGGGTCTCTCGCTGTGTGGGCTAGAGAAGACTAAGCACATTACACACATATTTGGCCATCACCACCACGAAAGGCCACGAGCTTCCCTTGCAGTGTGTGCTTGGTCCTGGAGCTGAATAGCTTTCAGCTGCGCAGGATGATATTTGGCTGCTCTGAGAGATGAAAAAAAGATGTAGGAGTCAATCACTGGAGAAGGGAGGTTGGATTTTAAAAGGGGATTAATGTGACAGCCAGGGATCTGAAGGGTGGTGGAAAACCCGGGAGGCCTCGCAGCTCCTGTCGAGCGGGTGCCTGCCAAGTCACACAGATCTGCAGTGTGACACATGTCTCCCATCTTGGATCTCGTGGCTGCACAAATAACTCGTTTGATCACACAGCTCCAGCCGACTGCTACCCCGCTCTCCATTAAGGACCAGCACCACATGCTCCATCTTCCTGCATGGCCTCTGTCTTCTTTTGCTTTATTTATGAGTTTTAAGACCAAAATCAAGGGGCAGGACTGGCAGGGGGGTTCCTGAGGTAAGTCCTTCAG
Source organism: Phalacrocorax aristotelis (assembly GCF_949628215.1). Lineage (NCBI taxonomy): Eukaryota > Metazoa > Chordata > Aves > Suliformes > Phalacrocoracidae > Phalacrocorax > Phalacrocorax aristotelis. The sequence goes on along the minus strand of NC_134276.1, from coordinate 100,306,103 downwards.
CGCATAACCCCTGTCCCTCTGACTGTGTTCTCTCGCCTGGCATCATGTGCCTGAGCATGCCAGAAGTGCAGACAGCGCCAGTCCCTGGCTTGAATATAGGGCAGCCTTAAAAGCTGTCATGCTTTGAGTCAACAGGAATGGATTTAAGCATGTACTGAAGGGCTTTGCTGAGTGACAGTCTTACAGAACAGAATAGCAAGTCATCCACAGTAAAGTATTTTGTTGTGGTTTTTTTTAACAAGGAAATGTCGGCTTGGGAAGATCCTTACCATGCGTCTTCGAGACAGGGAACAGTTGGAGTAGGTATTTTACTGGCAAACCAAGTGGAACTCAGCTTTTAAAAGTTCTCATTTCTTGAAGAATTTGTGCCATTTTTTAAGCTCTCTGGCTAGTAAAAGGACAGATGCAGCTTTAGCACTGTTCCAGGAGCTTTATTAAATTACTGGTGTGGTACTCACCCACCTCATGTACCAAACACCAGCGTATCTGCTATCACACTGCTATGCTACTCAGACGCAGCAGCAATAGATGTAATGCAACAGGCTGCTCAGAGAAGTTTCCAGGTCATGTCTTAACCAAACTGAGTCAATTTAGATGAGAAGTATTTATGGCCTAGAGGATGGTGAGAACTACTGAACCCTCCACCTTGTCCTACCCAGATACAGCCACTTTTTCTGTCTCACTTGATCATAGGTCACATAGACTTATACTGGTGCATGTCCATAAGATGATAAGTAGACCAGGAGTGAGAAACTGATTTGTGAAATGAAAGCTGAGCTTTGACTCCACTTTTACTTCACTCTATAGAGCTGTGAGAACCCTCCTGCTAACCATTTGTCAAGGCCTGAAGTCTAAGTGGAACGAGAGTTCAGCTGACCCTGGTGGCTGACTGGGGGGCTATCTGCACAGTAATGAACTCCACCATTGTGCCCTAACATAGAAAGTCACTTAGCTCTGGGCTCATTCGACACCAACACCAAAAGCTAGTACCACAGAGCAATGCTGGGGTAAAATCCTACCCTGCATAGCTAGCACAAGTCTTCCAATGTCTCATTTTTTCATCTTGAAAGGTCCTTTTATCACAGATTTTGTGTATTGTGTGTCAGACCGCAGTCCTTAGGCTAGCCCATGGGTAGCCACCACCAGTCTGTATCTGTCCCTACTGCTGCAGTGTAAAGCGTTGACCCTCTTCCAGGCAGTCCCTTAGAGATCTGTGAGCAGCAACTAATGACATCTGGGATTCTATCCTCTATCCTCTTTCTGTCCTCTGCTGTCCCATTAAATGTGTGTCTGGCTGAGGGGTTTTCTGTTTTGGGGTCCTTCATAAGCTTTCTTTCCCATGCCAGTTCTCTGATGTCTAACATGGAATAAGCCAATACTTAAGCCTCTCCTTCAGCAGCAGGACCAACAGGGTCTCCCTTCTCTATCTAGGCAATTATTTTAACATAACCTGTAACAAACTAACAAAAACATTTTGAGCCTGCTACCTACTGTCAAATCTCACTGAAAATTTACAGTACATTCAAAAATTAATGAACAGAAGAACAAAAAGGCAAAATGCCAAAGACAAATATGCGAGTCCGTTGAGGTCGTACAACCTTTGTTGCCCTTAGAATTCAAAGTCCATGCAACTTCTCCTTTCATTAATCTTTAGTGAGATGTGTTAAATTATTTAATCTTCTTTCAAACCATTATGTGGAATAGGCACATGTGAAGAATGCTTAATTCGCTCTTTTTGTAATACATTGCCCTGGTTTAGTTTAGTTTCTTATATTCTATATAAGAAACTGTATATATACGAGGTATTTAGCTATTCATATAAATGGCTTTATCAGACATAAACATCTCCATATCTGATTTTTCAGTCATGCTCAAATATAAAGACTCATTATCGCTTCTTTTATATTTCTCTTCCTCAGACAAGTATTGTCTGGGATGAAATATTTTCCTTTCTTATTCTTTATAGTTTTTGTTTGCTAATTATTTTTCTTTTTTCTGTTAACTGACTCATTAACACATTTTACAAGATGTGGTGAGTACCTGAGAATCATATAATTTACTCCCCTGTGCTTCAGTTTCATTATATGCAGAACACGTTTATCAGATTGACAGCTCCTCAGGTTGAATCTGCCTGTCAAAACCATCAAATACTCTTTTCATTTTTCATTCCTGAATTGCATTTCCAGTATTTTAAACACATACTACTATAATGATACTTCAGAAAAAATGAATTAAAAGCAAACCTATCAGCTCTGTAGACTGTCAAGGTTTGCACAAACAGAAGATGTTTTCTCATTTCTTTAAGTTACGTTGTTCAAATTCATGAAGCTGATCTGAGAATAACTGTTTTAATGGGTCCACAAGTGAAAATAAATCCTACGCAGACAGCATATGGAGGATTGTCTTAACTAGCTGGTGCTGATGACTCTACTGAGTAGTGTGGGTCCTTTACTGTATTCCTAAATTTTAAGTGGTAAAACACTGTCCCACTGCAGACTGTTCCCATAAAATTATTTGACAGATATTAAAATAAAAATGAAATTCAATCTGTAACAACCTCATACATAAAAGCATAAGGACAAAATGAAAAGATCAGTATTATTCTTTAATTATAGCCCTTACAAAATAATGCAACATCCACAGTCCTGCATACCAGACCAGCTGCTGTGAGAGTACTCTGGTGCAGAAAATACCCAACACACTGAAGAAACCAAGGAGGGCAAATCTCCAATTGCTGTTCTGCAGATCTGTCAGATCAGAAGCTGCCAGGGCAGGGAGAGAATGCAACCTAGAATAAACCTGCAGAAACTACCTCTTCCCCCTCCGCGGGAAGGATTTTTGCCCTGTTTCTGGCTGTTTGAGAAATGCTGCATAACTCATCACTGCCTGCAGCCCTGCTTCTCAGAAGAACTGCCATTCTAGACGTCTTGGGAATCCCCGAATGATTCTTCCAGAGCTGCCTCAGAGAAGGCGTAGCCAGCAGACTGAGGAGAAAATCATAAAAACTAGCTGTGCTGTTATACAGCATCTGCCCTTTGTGTGCTACTTTACACGGTCACTGCACAGTCATTTATATAGCCACACTCACTTGGGTTGTAAGACATCTAGTTTACATCTCATCTTGGCTAACTAGAAATCTTGGCAACTGTAGAAGACTTCTAGCACTTCCAAGGTTAGACATCTATCTCATGCTGTTTCTTGTTTCAGTTAATTTTTTTTCTTTCCTACTTCTGGCACCATTAAACTCCTAAGAAGTTCCTTATCTGTTGGATTATTCCATCTTCCATCATTTACTGAGTCCTTGCTACAACATGCAGGATATCAGCACTGATTCTGTGTCTGAAGAGCTCCTCTATCACATTTGCAAAGAGATTAAGCACTTTATTGTATGCATTTTTTATCCTGAAGCCATGATTACTTTGCTTACATTTCTTTCTGATAAATTTTCTTCTCAGTTTATGATGGGGATAGGTAAGCTTTTCTTTTTCCCCAGCTGTCCCTGCACTCTCTAGTCCTGTGTCAAGGTAGACTCCACCTGATTTATGTCAGCCTTCAGAAATAACAGGACCTTTTGGGCTGTGCTGAGATCAGATCAGATCTTTTTTGGGCAGAACGGTGAATATCTAAGTATTAGTTAAAGGCCAAAGCACTGGACTGTTAAGGATAAGCATTCCAAAAACAGTCATGACAAATAAAGTGGCCAAGAATATGTAAAAGGCCTTTTAAGATAACAGTTCTGAGCTGTGTCACTTGAACGACTGTGTTTGAATGCTAAGTTACTACATTAAAAAGATGCCCATAATTGCTGAGATATTTTGGAGTATCTAACTGTGTCCACTTCTGCAGAGGATTATGAAGAGCAAAGGATACATGAGTTGGCTTCAGACTTGATCCCACTTGACTTATGTTAGATGTATGGGTATATCCAAACTCAGCTTGGCTCCTAAAAAGATTGCAGTGTAGGAAACCAGAAGTCCCACATTTTCCCAGTCCCCTCAAATATCCAAGAAATATCCACAGAGCCAGCATGCACGCTGAGCAGCTCTCAGCTGAAAATGAGAGGGAAGAAAGAAAAAAGACCCAGGTTTATTAAGTTAACAAAAATCAACATTGTGATGCAGCTCAGAAATAGACACATTCAAACAGAAGGTCCTGCCAGTATAGAGTGAAGTATTAATGCTCCCACGTTGGTATTAAAATCTCATTTTCAGTATTGCAAACATTGCTGCACAACTGCGTCTATAAGAGTAACATCCAAATGAGAGCAGATGTGAAGAATGGCTACTAGGATGGCAAACAGAGAGGCTTTTCACCCAAGGAAGCTAGAGGAGTTTGGTTTGTTTAGTCCAAGAAAGTTAGAGCTAAGGGGGAAAAGGCATAAGGGCCTTCTACAAGCAAATTAGGGAGGAATTTGAGCTACTGAAGCAAAGGATAGACTTTACCAAAGAGAAAATAAATATAAACTGTCCGCAAGTAATTTTACACAGGGAATGAGATTGCTAACCATCAGAAGAGTGAAGTTCTTAAACAGTTTTCGGGTAGAAGCAAAGTGGGCAGTTTAGCTGGAAACTGAGCTTCTAGATGGCTTGCAATCTGTCTGGGAAAGCAACTGCCCACAACATCAGGCAAAACCTCATTATTTGAGCAGTCCCTTTGGGTCCTATTTCATGCAGCCCTAAACCAGGTAAATAGAAGGAGAAAAAAAGTTGCAGGGCAGACTGGACACCCCAAAACAGTTTGAGCAGAAATTTTACTGAAGTCAAAACATAGCATCAAAAAAGCAAGACACTGTGAAGTCAGCTAAGGCTGCTACTTGCAAGCAGGATGGGGAGAAAGGTTCCTATTTTCTGCAGTGAAAAGATCTTGTATCCCCAGTAAGTAACTATGGAAAGGAGACAGGCTCAGGGAACAAGACTGATTCGGGCATGGTAACTGTTCAGGGTCTACCTCAATAACAAAGAAGTCTTTAAGAATTCTCCTGCATGAATTAAGATTTCTGCACAAAATATGCTGCACACTTAAACAAACAGTCTCTTATTTTCTACGTATTTTTTTCTTTACTGCACCTTAAAATAAATAGTGGGGGGTGGAATCTAATCTGGATTGAATGAGACCGTTGCATTAGGGAAAATACTGAATGTTCCCATTCTTGAAGGCTGCAATTATTAATAGATGGAGGTAATAAGAAAAAGGGAATTAGCTGCTTAATGTAGCTGCTCTGAGACTGGAAACTGTGGGCCAGAAAATACCAAGCACACAGACATGTCCTGTCATTTAGCATGCAAGCAACGGCGGGGATCTCAAGTGGCTGAAGCCTAGACTGCAGGGGAAGGGGAGGAGGCAAGGTCACTGAACCCCTAATATATAGAACTGTGGCATCTAAGGTATCACATTAACTAAAGCCTGAGGGAAAGAGCATTAAAAAAACAGACTACATCTGTGTATGCACTAAGAGTGATGATGCCTGTCAGCTATGGTTTCCTGCAGGTATGTTCACTGTGACAGGTAGTAGGGATTGGTGAAGTTTTGCTTGTGAATATTTGCCTGATGCCTGACCAAAGCACATAAAGTGCAGACCATGTCCCAGTACAGTGCACAGTACAGTGTCCCAGCTGTGTGCCAGGAATCTACTTACCAGGACAGAAAAACAAAAACAGGAGTCAAAACCCAAAAGCCCTCCCGCTCTGTTAAGTGGACCTAGTGGAGGAAGAGGAGTTCCTTGCAAAGGTGGATGAATTAGTCCTGGAGTCTGAGTAACAGTGGTGCATCTACATCCAGAAACCACTTGGGAGAATCTCTGTTTTCCATAGGACTAGGGCAGGGGAAAGAGCAGCCACCTTGCCCAGCCTCACTGCTTACCCTGAAGAAGATTTCTGTAGCGCAGGGTCCACTGCCTCAGCGGAGGCTTCCCACAGCATGGTTCCCCTCTCACTCATGAAGACCTCAGCAAGACCAAACCAGCCATACCGCACATTCAGAGAGAACACTGCATGCGTTAGTCCTCTGAAATCCTCACAAATTCAACCTGTGACCTCCAGGCACAGTCCCCTCTATTAAAAATGTGCAACACAGAACCATAAGACAGCTGAGGTTGGAAAGCATTTCTGGAGGGTGTCCAATCCAAATCTGTGCTCAAAGCAGGGTCAGCCAGAGCAGGTTCGGTTTGATTTTGCGCATCTCCAAGGAGCAAGAGTCCACAGCCTCTCTGGGCAACCTGTTCCCAGTGTTTTTCCACCCTAAAAGTAAAAAAGTTTTTTCTTGTGTTTAAGTTGAATTACTTGTATTTCAGATTGTGCCCATTGCCTCTTGTCCTTTCACTGGCCACCACTGAGAAGAGTTGGACTCCATCCTCTTTACTCACCCTCCACCAGGGATTTATACACATGGATAAGATCCCCCTGAGCTTTCCCTTCTCCAGGCTGAACAGTCCCATCTCTCTCAGCCTCTCCTTGCATGTCAGATGCTGCAAACACCTAACCAGCTCAGTGGCCCCAAAGAAGAGGTTTGTTTACCTGTTTAGTGCAACTTTTAAAATGGGCTAGTAGGTATAACGTTATTTGCCACTCTGAATTAGAAGATGGTACCTCTTCTTATCCACTATCCATTTTGATTATTGTTAGCAATTACAAACAGGTTTTTGTACTTTGAAGAGACAGCATATATTTATGATTAAATGCTTCCTGAGTGTTAACTTGTCATTGAAGGAATACATGTTCTTATAGACATTTGAGTGATTTGAAAGAGAAAGGAACACTACATTCAAACTATTGTCTTCCAGAGCAAGTGGCCCCTCCATGCTCTACTGCAATTTACATTTTTTCTAAGAAAAACAGGGTCTACAATTAAGACATGTTAATAATTCTCTGCTAAATGTAGTCGATAAGGAAACATTGTTTTCATTCTTTGAAGTTACTTCAACAGGGTTAGGAGCATGCGTGCAGACATCACAGGGTTTGCAATATTTTTAGAAAGAAGTATGCTCACGTATTTGGGAATAGAATATATGATGATTTCTGCCATCTGTGGGAATGCACATTAAGGGAGACAAAGACTGCATTCTTCATATTTCCTACGTAGTTTTGCAAATGTATAAGGAAATGAGTACACAGGAAAGCGCAATGTTTTTGAGAGAGCAAAATGACCAGATTTTTGAGGCACGCTAAACACCTACTGAAAACAACAGCTGATGGATTTCTCATACTTGTGAAGTCTAACCACAGCAATTAAAGGTTAGTTAGTTTAAATGAAAAAGGTGGGTTGTAAATCACGTTCATTTTGGATAACAAGTCTTAGATGGCATCATTTGAAACATCACCTTGTATTTAGCAAGATTGTACCTTAATAACTTCAAACTTAACTGAGGTGGCTTGGGTCAGTGCTGCTGTATCAATGGAAGCAAGGACTGGCTGAAGACTCAGTGTTTCTCTCAAGCCCTGCACAATCTTTCATGGGTTAGGATCCCATATCTGAGTGTTCCAGCATAAAAAATTTGAGTCCTGGAAACCAAGATTTTACTTTGTATTGATGAGACTATAAAAATAAAACCCTCTCCTTGTGAGTGAGGGTGCAGCTTTCGGAGGGCTCAGGAGAGGGGAGCTTGTGAGCCCGCACCTGGTGGGAGGGGAACATGAATGCAGCAGAAAATCTCGTCCAGCAGTTCCCTGTCAGCTCAGTCCCCTTGCAGTGCCCGTGCCACCAGCAGCCCTCATGGTGGTCCTGGGGAGCTCAGGGGAACTGGCATCCTGATTCACATTGAGGTCAACAGTATTAGTGTGGAAGGTTACACATTTCTTCCCGATAGGGGATTCTGTAGGAAAGCGTTCCATCTGGTCTTGTTTCCCTCCCTTATCCTACTTGTTTCAGCTTATTTCCTCACTCAAACAACCCCACATGGCTGTTTGAGGTAAGTATGTCAATCAGTCTTAAATAAAGTTGAAGTTCTGCCTCAGGAGTGCTTTGCTTCCAAATACCTGTGCTTTAAGCACAAGGTCTGACAATCCCGGTTGATGAGCCCATAGTACTATACCGCACTCTAAGGTACAGCACAGCTCCATGCAAAGCATTGTATTCCACGTATATAGCATATAAAGAGCAGAAGAAGGTGCCGTTCTTGTGAATTAAGGACTTCCAAGTGTCTGCCTTTAAGGGAAACTTAGTTGAAATCAATGGGGCAACCTAAAAGAGAAATGATTAGAAAATATGAAAACTCCCTGATTAGTCAGAGGAAGTAACAGAAATTCATGTTCAGAAGAATTCTGAGTGTCTTCTCTTTGTGCTGCAGGCACTGTCATCTACCGAGAAATTTGGTGAAGCGAAACTGAATCGGGTCATGTTAAAAGGCGGGAAGCCCCTCCTATTCAGAAAGTAGTTTATAAAAAAAGAGAAGCCACTTTTTTTATTTTGCTGTATTTTACATGTCTGAAAATCTGATTGATATAATCACCAGCTTATTTCTGAAGTGTAGAAGCACACCTTTACCTCTTTCATAAGTAGCAATTGCAGGAACCAGGCAGTTATTATTATCCTTATAAAATGTACTTGAAAGTTTAGTCATTTTGAACCTATTTATGGTAGCCTAATAGATAGACAGCCCAATTCAGAGTTTTATATAGCGACATCTGAAAGTGTATTTTGATTTAATAAAAAGAAACCAGAGAGATGACTTTGGAAAATTAACTACTGAGTTTCTCTTACACATGCATACACTCTCAGATTCACTGTGACTTTGAAGAATAACATATTTGAGCAAGAGCATAACTTCATATCTGTGTACAGTCTAGCATCATATTCTTCACTACACTTGCCATTGGATATTTTAAGAAATTACAAATAATATTGTACTTCCTGTGAAGAACTGCTGTCTGCCCAGTAGTAGTTAAAACAAGATTAGCACCTTAACGCTTAAGCAGAATACTGGAGTGAGTCAAGACACCCAAGGTTTTTTTTCCCTTTCTGACACTGAATATATGATCTGCAGTTCACTGTTTTTTGTGCTGCTGCATTCCCAATCATAACCTGGCAAAATTGTTTTCCCACATCTGTAAGGGACTTTCTTCACAATAGATGGAAACTGTGACCTGAGGGCTACGCATTTTTATTCCATGGTGTATTTCATTGTACAGTAAACACCTACTGATCAGTAAGAAATAAGGTTTTGCTAATTCTGTAACTGATGTTCAAAGACAAAAGCTCAATTTCCAATCCACAGAGAGCTTACTAAGTGAATTATAAGCGGTTACAACCTGGTGGTGACTCTGTGGTGAAAGGTTAAACCATCAACAACTTCAAACCTAGCCTAGCTTGATTTTTACTTCTCCCTTTTACCGTTACTCTGGTAACTTAAAGAGAAGTGGTGCCCTGGCAGCCTTCTTAGTCCTGTTTCTTCTTCTGGAGAGAAAAGAAATTTGACATTGGGCCAGCAATTACACAATTAGTTATAAAGAGATGCCCACAAAACCCCTTATGTCTCAGGCTCCTTTATCCTCCAGTTCCTCTACCAGGAACCACTGGAAGGAATGTTAACAGGACAACAGAAAATATTTTGTCATGAATACGAAGTGGATACAGCCTCTTCCCATGAACACATGTTCTGCTTTTTCATTGCAGTACCCTCAAGTTTAATTTATTCAATATTTAGCAAACATTCTCATTTTTATTTCCTTTCTCTGCTTTGATCACAGAACGACTTCAAAGAATATTCTGTGTGCACCATTCACACAAGTGTCTTCATTTAATTGCTCAGGTAATTCACCACATGTGCTCACCAGGCTGAGGGAGCACAAGAAGCTTTCTGGCATGAATGCTGTCATGTGAATGGAAACTGGGAAGTGATGAATGAAACATTTTCTATTGAATTTCTAGAATTACAGACACCACGGGCACAACCAGGAACAACAATGAAGCATGCAGCTTAGGAATCTGATTTCCATGGAATTGCGCCAGTGAAAATCAGTCACTCAAAATTCTCAAAAAAAGCACAGAAAACGAAAGGTACAAAGAAAGGCAAAATTAATTCATTTGGAAACAACAAAAGAACACAGGTGGTAACTGCTGCCTTCTGTAACACCTATTCCTATTATTCTGTTCAATCATCTCTATTGCCAACATTAAGTATCAAAATGCCTCCAGGAATCACGGTTTACCATAATATGAACAGAGTTCAGATGATCTTAATATGAGGTTGGAAAGGAGCATACTACTATGTATAAGAACAGAGCTGTATTGCAGAGGCAAATTGAGAAGACTCCTCTGAGCTGGTGCAGAACCAGGTCAGAACAGTTTCCAGTGTGCCATTGCATTTAGATAACACTGGGACAGGCACTTTAAAAATTACCCAGAATTTATTGGCCAGATCATGACACCGTTACTCATGCTAAAAACCAGCATATAACAGTAGCAGCCCCACTGAAGTCAGCAGACTACCAGACTTGAAGTCACGAGCAAGGACTTCACAGTCTAGTTCAACTCTGTCCCTGGGAAGATAACCTATGGACCCACAGATATGTAGTCAGGTTAAGCAGCAAAGGTACATAACAAATCTGAAGAAATGTTTTTCAGCAGCAAAGTGGGTAAGGGGAGGAGGGGCAGGGAGAGAAGCTGTAGGCTCCTCCAATGCTTTGTTAGGCTTCCTGGCTCCAATCTTAAAAAAATAAGTGCTTCAAGGGATCTAGGATTTTTTTCCCCCTCCTTCTTTCCTTAGTGCAAGATCAGCTACAGTTTTCTTAAGGAACAAAAAAAGAGGGCAATGTTAAAGTTAAGAATATTGCCTTATCAGTCAGCTACATACAAGAAATAGAAGAGTTGTCAAGACAATATTAAAGGTTTTAATGATACGCCAAAGCTCCTTTGGGAGGATACAGGCCGTCTAAATCTTTTTTGAATGTGATACCAAGTTACAAATCGCCCACATCTCATTCCTGTGTTCTCCTTTATCTCTTCCTCCACTCTTCCTCTATGATTGCTATAGTTATTGTATTTTTATTTTCTTTGTGGTGTTAAGCTCTAATCGTACTGGATCCTAGACATATTAGCTTCTTTTTTTGTGAAAGGGGAATACTTTTATAACCACAGCAACAGATTTCTTTGTGACATGATTTATCTCATTCCTTTTCATGGTGGTGACGCTTTTTCCCTCTTTAATTACCCAACAGAAGCAAAGTCTCTCATCCTTTCCTCATCTTTATGTACTTTGCTTTCAACCAGTTCCAGATGACAGCATGGAAGAAAGTTTTCCAGCTCAATACAGCCACCTGCTCTTGAATATTTGGGCTGACTTGCACTACGGAGAACAGGCTACAGAGTTTGTACTGACCACCCAGTAGAACTGCCTTCTGCTGTAAGCACTTCTTGCACTAATATTCCTTTTCCCCATATTAAATTGGCTCTTCCCCACAGGCTCTGTGAAGATCCCAGCTCTTCCAGACCTTAGCTGTGGAGTGAGGTCTCGTTCTCTCAGATCTCATCAGTTCATCTGCTAATTTCCTTGCATGCTCTGCAGCATTTATCAGCTGACTACCTCTGTCCTTCAGGCCTGCAGCACTTGGGCTTGCCAAACACTCTCAACTCCGTTCTCTGCCTTTGCCTCCATTGGTTCTGCACCGCAGTGTCCACAAGCACACGCCTTGTAACTCAAACAGCCTGGCAGCATGCCATAGGAATACACTTCAACTGGATGGTCACAAGACAAATTCAGCCATTTCTTTTGCCTTCCCCTCATGCCCCATTTTCTGATGTTTATCACTGTTTCCAAGGGAATTGCCTTTCTCCATTCAAGACCAAGACCTAATATTCATATTTTTTGGAGGGGTGAAGGTTTCTTTGGTGAGGAGCGGTTGTGCCAGAGGATGCATACAATCACAGGTCAACAACAGGGATGTCTGAGCTGGGCCACACACAGATGAACACCCAGGTGTGTCTGAATGCAGAGCAACAACAAAGTTTGCTTTCAAGGACTTGCATGATTTGCAGGCTGTAACCAGCCCGGGCCTTATACACTGGCACTGGCACTGGAGAGTAAGCAGTTAGGTATGCTTGACTGCTTCTGCTGCCTTCTGTCCTTGCCTGCAGAAGCTGCTGCCACTGCCTCTGTGGCACATCGCCCTGCCGCCCGTCTGCACCACTGCTGGCACTGGCACTGCTCCTGCTCATGGCAGTGCAATGGGAAGCCCAGGTAGCTGCCCAATTTCTGCTGGGGCACAACCGCTCTCCTCCAGTGAGACTGACACTAATTTTAAACACTGTCTGGGACAGGACTGTATCTGGAGAAGGAGAGGTCTCAGTCTTGCACTGGAGCTCCATTTCCCTTTTATTTCCTGCAGAATTGTGGCCAGGGAATCCTGGGCACCCCAAAACCTCCTTAAAAGCTGAAAAGGCCATGGCAGATCAACCAGTGGCACCAGCTCTGGCAGATTTTGAGTACCGAGTGGTGTCTTTCCAGCCCCAACCCTCCACAGCTCTTGATCGAGGCAGGGGATGCCTGCATAGGCACAGCCAACTCTGCCAGGGGTCTGGGCAGGCCTTGTGAAAATATTACTGTAATGAATAACTGACTGGCATTTAGCAATGCAAAGCCTTTTGTGCAGCTAGGGAAATATCATCATGCATTTTCTTTTCAAGGAAATGTGTGGGCCATGCTTTCCAAATGGAAGTTTGCAGAGGGGAGAGGGACGCTGGGGAAAGGACCTTCACTTCGTTTGCAGCAAACAGGAGCAAAACTACACCTTTTTAGGTGAAGGTAAATATGTCAACCTGCTGTCATCAGAGGGGAAACTCTCTCCCTCCGTGCCATCTTCAGCTCACTTGCGTTGCTTTAGCAAAGCCAGAGGTTGCTAAAAAACACATGGAATGAAAAATAAAATAGCCCATTACTCTGCAACAGGTTTAGCTCATTCTTCATCTCTTTCACGTGCTGTGTTGAAATATGAGGCCAAGAAGGAGGCCAAAAGACTTAAAAGGCCTATCATGAGGTAATTCAGCCACAAGCCCTGAGCAGGGAAACACAATGATAGCAGTGTGCCTGCTGTTTGCACAGAACTTGAAATATCAGAGCCCCATAGACCCTAAAATGCACAATTAAAAATAAAACAACTCCTTGGGGCCTGGAGATTACCCATGACTCCCCCTCTGAAAATGTTTCACTCAAGTGTCCTATAAAATTGGTAATTGCTTGTGGCACCTGCACAACGTAGCTGTTGAGAAGAAAGCCATAAAAGAATGACCGAGGTTACATACCCATGCTTACCATTGTGTCCTCCAGTGACCGTCACACGTGCCTGTGCTTTCTGCTAAGGACAGAAGATTCAAGCAGCCGCAAGCTGTATGTAAATGGTCTTCCAGCTTTGGGAGAGGCAGCACGTAGCTGACCTGTCCCATACAAGGCTGTGAGTTCGCCAACAGGACCCTACAAGTGAATCATCCACAGAGGAAAGGGGGACAAAGAAACAGACTGCATTGAGTACATCTCTTGAGCAAGCACAGATCTGCTCCTGGGTTTACTTCCTCCTCGAGGCTCTCCCACGGTAAGAGCAGAGACCAAGAAAGCAAAAGGCATTGGTTTGCCTCTTGGCCACGAGGGCAAAGGTGGTCTTATGTCACTTTTGTACCCCCACAATTCCCCCTTGGAGCAACCTCCATAAGGTGCTAGAGGGGTTCTGGGCAACTTCTGGTATCTAATGCAGATGGAGGTAATACCAATTATCAGCCAGGGAAGCAGCAGTGAAGTAGTCCTCAAATCTGCCGCTGAGATTGAAACCTGCAGCCAGCGCACTGGAAGGACCATGTTGGCAGCAGGCAACTGAAGTACAGGACAGCACATCAAGCACAGACCCAGTTTTTATCAATCGCTGGCCACCACGCATAGACGTATTTGTAGTACCCATGGGATGGCAAACACGCAAAGGAAATAAGTGGAATTACAAAACAGCCCAGCCTGTTAGGACACTCATTTGCCAAGAGAGCTGCCTGCTCCACAGGTGTTTGTTGCAGGGCTTCCATCCTTAGCCAGATCCATTTGACCGAAGCAGGGACGGTGTCACAAATGCTATACGCTTACTTTGCATACTTGATCCTGTAATCATTGCTAATGTGGCATCTACAACTGCAGGATCAGACTGGAGAAAAGCAAAAATCACAAAGGAAAAGTCAGCTCTACTAGGCAACCTCACTGCCCAGCTTGACTGAATCAGTGAAGCAAAGAGAAAAATAGACTCTTCTTAAAAAGCCTAAACACATACAGAAGACTTTTATATTAAATAAACATAAAAGCACATACCAAATTTTAAAACTGAGAACACTAGCTTAAATGTTAGCTTTAAAATAGTAACATAGATTAATATTCACAGTTCACAAATAGGTGATATACACCCCTCTCCAGAGCCAGTCATTTTAGGTGCTGTCTTCAAATTACTCTTCTCAACACCTAAAAAACAAGAGAAAGGGGTGTGAGCAGTCTCACAAGACTGGCTTATATTTTCTTGGTATAGCAAAACATTCATTTAAAGAGAAAATCTGAACGTGAAGACAGTAGCTGTCTCAACCAGATGGTGGCACTATAAGCACTTGCTATCATAAAGGCATTCTAAATAGAAAAAAAAAAAAAACAAAAACCAAAACCCAAAATAAAGCAGTGTAACAACTGCAGTATCACTTTACAGCACTGCATCTTTTAATTTATGAGAGACCTTCAGAAATGGCTAAACATACATGAATTGCCTGTGTTACTGAGCCTAAATCATTAGCCTAACGAACAGCATGCTGAAAAGGAGTGTCTCATGACGTTTTGAAAAATGCTTTCAAAAGAAAACCAAAACTTTTCTTTCCCCATTCCCCTTCCAGTCCAAGTTTTTCAAACTGTTCTCAAATAGCAGGGAGGAATCCCAGTGGGCTGCCAAATGACCTCTCTCACTGCACCACTAACATCAGCGCATGGGTATCAAAATATATCGAAGACAGAAAGTACAGGGTTCTGACTTAAAACTGTTTCTTGATCAGATTAAGTGCCAGGGTGTATGGGACAGCAATATCTGGTATTCAATATATCATCAGCAGCAATTTGTGAAACTGATTACGTGTTTGCTATGGTGTATAAAAGCAGAAATGTAAGATAGAAAATCCATGAGGAAAGCCTGGCTCCTCTGGTGGCAGTGGGACTTCTGCCATTGACTTCTGTGTGGCCAAGATTTCCTCTTACGGGTCATATCAAAGTACACAGGGCCTGCCTTTTTAACAGAGTGTGAATCCATGTGCATCGGCAGAACCATTCCTGGTTTACAGGAGGAAAAGTGGCAGGAAAATCAACCAGAAAATGTGTCTGAATGTACAATGGATGCTATTGGAGGGAAAGAAAAGAAGCAAGCAGCCCTCCTGACTTCGTACTAAGCAAGTTCCCGGGCTAACAACAAAGTTACTTAACATTTCTCTCCTGCTTTAATTGCATTTGCCACTGTTCTTCAGAGGCTTCTTTGCCTTCTTCCTGCATCATTTCTGTGGGATTATTCCTTTTTAAGAACTATTTATTGCTTTCCTAGGTTAGTCTCTCAGCTGTTCTACTTTACTATTCTTTCTTGTGGGAAGTGGAAAATACCCATTTTGTTGGTCAGTATTCCTTCTCTTCTCTGACATAATAAATGACACATTCACATACACTGCTTTAAATTAATGAATTTCAAAGCATTTACCAAATGAAGGCTGCAACAGCACTGGTTTACAGATGGGAAACATGACAGAACTCAGAACCAGAACAATGATTTAGACACTGATCCTGCAAACACTCGTTCATCTGAATAACTTTACGAGAGCATTTGATGTGGCTACTTAGATACATCAAGTTACTTGTGTGTAAAAGTGTTGGAGGACCAAATCCGTATCCACCAACAGCAGCTGCAACTGGCTCCTTTTCTTCTTCAACTACCTTGAAAAATATTGTAATTCTCCAGCAAAATATTGTTTTTAGCAATAGCTCCTCAGAATGGGAAGGGGGAGGAAAGTAGTAAAATCCAAAGTTGTGTTAAAAAAAAATAATTTGCAAAACAGTCCAGATTAAAAATAAAGCTTTTTTCCTTTTTTTCTTTAATCATGAGAAAACATACAGTAAAAATTTCCCTGGTCTTTTTCACACTGAAAAGTCAAAAATCATCTTGCCAAAAACTTCTCAAGTTTGGTAGCAGCAACAGCATGTCTGAGGTTACACAGGAGGTTTCAGCACATGACATTTCAGCTGCTGAGAGATGTGGCTAATATCAGCGATTTGCCTCAATTATATAAAGATACTTTGTTCACAGCAAACTCACTATCATTCGCTGCATTGTAAATGAGAAAAACTATATAACCAAACTACATAAGGCCAACAGCCATACTCCCAAAGGAGCAACCATATTTTATAGATACACAGCACATATAGGAAAAGGCTGAATATCTGGCTTCTTATTCCAATTCTTCTGAAGGAAGATTTTTTTCAACCTATACATTCATGATAGACAGACAAAAAGCTGGGGAAGTCAACAACTTGCCAAAGCCTGATGACAGCAAAAAATGTTGCTTCTCTCTTTCCTGGACTTCCTCCAGCCAGTTGTACTGCTCCAGACCTTCCAGGACTCACATCTCCTGTGAACAGCATTGCAAATGACCTTTCCCATCTACCATGGAAAACAATCTGTGGCATCTCAGAAGAGAGATTCCTTAAAACTGTTAACATTAACGTGCGTACCCACTGGACTAAATCCTGCTTTTATGAGGGATCTTCCATTGTTCTAATCAGCAATCTGGTCTGTCCTACCTTGCCTGATTTTCCCACACGGGGTCAAATAAGAGGTAACAGCAGATGAAACAGAGCTCTAGAGTTCTACAGAAGAAAAATTACTCGATAACCTGAAGCATCACATGCGTATCATTAAACAGGCTGGACAAAGTCACTCTGAAATTAGAGCAAGTTTTCTTCATAAAGCTTAAATCACTTCCAAAGCATATAACTTGTGGAAAATACACACCTTTTTTTTCAGTCCTGGATTAAAGAGAAAATGGCAAGCTACCTTGCCTTAGGTTTACAAGAGGTTAATTATTACTGTGATCAGTTCCCTCACTGAAATGGAAATGCTGTGAATGAAGATGAGGGAAGAACGGGTATCAATCCACAAACTTAAACTGTATATATATATATACACATATATGTGTGTGTGTGTGTGTTTGTGTGTATACATACAAACATACTTTATTTTTAAATTTTTTTCTTCCTAGAATACAAAGAAAGCTAAGGACATGTCTCAGAGTGAATAATCAGACTGACTAAGCATTTCCTTGAGGAAACAGAAAATGAGGAAATGTCACCATGATTTGTTTCTTGCTTTGCTCAGAAAAAAAGTTATTTTTACTTCTGGTTTCCCAGTGAAAAAACCCACACAAAAAGAGATATCCTCATGGGGACATGAGCTCACTTCTGCACACTCCGACATGTTAGTCATTCCCACTTGGTTCCTTTTGTTCAATACCTTATCCTTGCTCAGCGTATGGCAAATAACTTCAATGGGACTTTATCAGGCTACCAGAGCAGTAGGGAAATAGCTTACATTTCCCTCTGATATTGTAACGCTCTACTTGTTGAGGCCAAAGCTTTCAGCAGAAATTCATCAGCAGTCTTACAGGAGATCCTCAGTCACCACACTGGAGGTAAAGGTGTGATGACTCAACATACAGCTCCAAACTCAAACTCGGTGACATCCTACCAGCCAATCCCTGCGAAGGTCTTTGTGCAGAAATGCATCACACAGAAGAGCTTTGATTCAACTACACTTTAAGCAGCCTTCCTCATGTCAGACTCATTTCTCCTGCTTCTTAACTTCTCTACTGGATCTTTTATCTTTCCCAGTGGTGATCAGATGAAAAAGGAAGCCTGTAAGGAAGAATCACACAGGCCTCTGGCCCACTTGTTAGTATTGCAATAAGAATCACTCAGTAGCAAAATTAAACCATGGTTGCTCCGTGAGTCTAGCCTGCTCGCATACATGTACTTTCCTGAGGGCTCACCACGTTATCGCTGCTGGTCAGGAGCAGGACCGCCAACGCTGCAAGCGGGATCTGGCCCCAGGTGAGATCACTGGGTTCACAATGAGAGGCTGTTTCATAAGGGAGTGCTGCTGGGAAGAGCACCAACTCGCTGTTTTAGACCCACTTCACCTGCTAATTTTGGCTCATCAGTAATTCAAAGAAGTAATTTCTTTTCCCGGATTTGGTCATTACCTTCCTCCTTTAGCTGCAATTTATAGCAGGTTAATCCACATACTGTGATATAGAGTGGAGTAACAAACTCCACTGCGTAAAATGCTTCAGTACTGTTTCCTCTGACTTAAGTTTTCAGCTCTTGCCAGGCCAAGCTCCCTTCCTATGCAGAGTTTGGATCAGAGTAGATGATGAAAACACTGTCTGGTTATGTGCTCGATGATATGTGATCGCGACAAGCAGCAAGCTTATATCAAGGGCTCCTTCTCCAACATGCATTCTACCAGTCAGAGAGCGGCGCTCCTTCTGCAGAGAGCACTGGGGAGATGCTGGGAGAGCTCAAGAGGACAGCAGAGTAACCCTGCCTGGAGCCGAAGTGAGCATGTGAAAGTCATCTATCTCCTAGAAAACTGTTGCAATGCACAAGCTCCACAGGCCCACTTGTAAAACGGAGTGTCTGTAAAGCCTCAGAAAATGCCCGGAGACAGCCCCAAATCCCTAGCGCTTCATTCCGGAGCAGTGCAGGAGAACATGCCCAGCAGTAAACTGCCTCAAAATCAGGCGACCTGGGGGTTCCAGAAGCTCACGATGTGAGAAGCTCAAGATGTGAATTTCTTCAGGCTTTATTTCACCACATCTGTCTGGAGTGCAGTCTTAGCACTAAATTATATCCCTAAGTAAGGACAAATTTACCCTTACGGTTCTTCAGAGAAGTACTATACAGTAGAGAGACTCTCAGAAAAATGCTGGTTTGCTCACCTGAAACACTGTGTTCATGCAACCTCTGGCTCAAAGTGTTTTCAGAAGCATCATGTTTCCTGGCCTGTCCCCCTTGGGGCCAGGAACCTGTCAAATTAACAGGGCTCCCTGGCTACTGGGCAACAAGGACTCTTTGGTGGTTGGTGGCTCCCCGAAGCCCTGGCAATGCTGGGCAGCTTTGCCAAAGTGACATCCTTGTCAAACTGCACCAGGGGTAAGAGCCATGCAAATGCACATGGTACCTATTTCACAAATCTATCAGAGATTTCAGAGAGGGAGAAGAATTGACTCTGCCCACTCTAGATGCAAACCTAACTTTAGAATGATTTTTTTGTGAATTGGGACAAAATACTGTTTTTTTGGCTAGCTTTGTACATAAATACTAAAAACTCTCTAAGCAACAGCTCTAAAACAGAACTGGGATAATTCACTGCAATCATCAACACTCAGGAAATCATACACATCTTTTAGTGGCACCTCAGACACAAGAACAGACTCTCCCTGGTGCTATAAAATACAGAAACTGAATCTAGATTAAAAATACATATGGCTATTATGTACTACCACTGCCAGGCTTCAGCAGAACTAAATCATCTTTCTACTAACAGAGAAGGCAACCTCAGCTAAAACCAACCAGAATAACTAAAGAAAAAATCAGAAGTAGTGGTACAGAAGTGACTGCAGAGGGAAGATAAAAGTCGCTGACAAGAACAAGCCAGTCTGTGACACAGCCTTTCGCGAGCCGGCTGCCTCATTACAGGAAAGCCTGCAAAACCCAGGCAGGCTCTCTCTGTCGAAAAATTACAAGCAAAAATGGAAAGATAAAGCCCACTATGAAGCTGAAGGGGAACAAGTGCGGGGCTGCGGTGAGGGAGGAGCAACCGCTCCGAAGAGCTGCTTTCTGGCTCAATGCTGAAACTACAAAGGAGGTCAAAAAAAATAATTTCTTCAGGATGTCTGGAAAAAAATTACAGACCTTTAATTAAAAAGTTTGTGTGTAGGAAAGACGTATGTGGTCCTAGAAAGTGGGGAAGATAGCAGACAAACTTGTTGCTAGATGGGCAGCCTCGTGCCAAATTAAGACTCAGAAACTGACAGGCAGACGTAGAGGATGCAATCCCAGCTTGAATGAATGTGCTTGATACCCTGGTAGCTAAGTCTGGCTCGAGGGTCTCTGCCTTTCGCACTTTGGCGAGAAGTGTGGTACTGAGCTGAGCTGAACCCCTTGCAGTGTGGAATGGGTCTGCACAGCCTGGGGCTGAATGTTCCCACCTCCACTGCAGCCCTTGCACTGCACCACAGCTCCTGAGGCTGAAAGGCTCTTTAATCTTTATGGGAGACTCCCTTTCATTCCAGATATAGGTCAGTAATCTGATAGGAGGACTGATAAACAAGCCTAGATTTTATAATCTTGTTCCTACTTACATTTTCATTTGGATGCTCCTGCTGAGAACGGGGACATAGATGAGACACTTCCAAAGTGCCCTGATGGCCATGAGGTCTCTCTGATAGAGGCAACTGTGCCACACCATGGGAGAGAGCACTGAGGACTCACACTGCTCTCTCCCTAGTCTTAGAACTGTGAGGGCAGGTCAGTATGTCACATTGACATACTGAGGACAACCCAGGAAAGCCAGGGAAAAAGACTTGTTGGGGAGGCAATCTAGACAGAGGGAGGCAGAGGAAAATTCAAAGATGTTTTCTTTTGAAAAGGTGAAAAGAATGACTATTCTTACTGTTCTTCAAAGGGAGCCTACCTCCAGGCATAAAAACCTGGAAGATTAAGAAAGAATGAGACTCAGCTAAGTAGAGTCATAGCTGGAACGAGAAGTGATTATTTTATTCCGCACCTTTCTGCCTGACTTTTGAATAGCTATGAAAAAAAATAATCTTCATTTCAAAACTTCCTGAGGCAGGAATCCTACCTTCCAACACAGATAAACTCTTCCAGGTAATCCCATCAAAGACAAATCCTGCTTAGCTTGTTTGCTATACAGAGACCCACTGATTCCAAATCACCATTTCCCTCTTCAATGCATCACCTTCAGGAAGGAAATATTCTTCTGGAATGCACATGTATTATTATCCACACACAAATCTATTTCTAAGGCATAAAATCCCCCCCCTCCTTTGCCCTACAATTACCGATGGCAGTAATTAAAACCTCATTTAATGCAATAGTAATGTTGAGTATTTGCAGTAAGTATCTGACAGTATCCAGCAGAAGCTCCAATCAACATTAAAGGCTGTGGTGTGATTTACTGACTGTCAGAAAGCTCTCGGTAGCTGAGAGGGACTGAGTTGGAAAATCTCTCTGCATCGTGTAGAGGAGGCACAAGCTAACAAGCAAAGGTCAGAGGTAGCTGGAGTTTTCTTGCCTCCCCCCCAGACTCATAACTGCTCATATAAAGAGAGAGGAAGGCAGTCAAATGGAGCTGCTAGGAATAGGTCAAAGCCAAGGGAACTCTTCTGTAAGTATAATTCTCCCTAGGTCCTTCCTAAGCCAAGATGATTGTAAGACAGGAGGTAGAGGAAATGGCGGAGGAAACGGTGGTAACATCTGTACATTAAAGGAAATGTATTAAGAAATATGAAATTATAAGGTGTTATGGGAATGGGACCATGTAACTGCCACTAAGGGAACCTGTACAAAAAAAGGTGTCTGCATCACAACATCATGTGTAGCGGTATGTCTCTGTCACACACACTGTATTGAGCAGTAGAAACCCTGTGTAGAAAGGCAGATTTGATGAGAAAGAATGATTAGGCACCATCCAAATGCATTATTAGGAAAAGTGATGGATGTGGTTTGTGTAAAAGATCGCATAGTAAGACATGAGAAGAGCAGAGAATTTACACTTTGAAAATACCACGTCAGAGCTTTGTTTATTTGGTCCTACAAGTGTGTTATACGCCTCCTAAATGGCTAGGTTCCAAAACAAAGGCAGGGCTTTCATGTAATCTACCTTTACATGCCAACAGGTAAGATACCTGCACAGATAGCAAGTCACAAAGAGGTCCTTTCACAGCCAGTGAAGAGCAGCTAGCAGGAGTCAGTTCATCTGACCTGATCCATACATGCAGTAGAAGGAGATGAATCATGTTCTACAGGTGTCTGAACCTCCCCACTGACTGCAGGTGGGGCCTAGATGACTAAGTCTGACACAGATATTGAGGACACCTACTTTTGGTCAGACTAATCCCTTCCTATTACCCCCCACCACCACTCCCCACCTCCCAAGCATCCACATGTCTCAGTACTGAAGGTATGGCTAGTGCTTTAACTCTTTTTGAGAGTACAAATCACACTTGCTGGTTCCACCCTGAAGTCCAATCCACAGACCCACATAGAATGACTTTTGGGGCCCTCATCAAGCCATTAAGGTTTTCATTTGCCTCCTCCTTCACCTCCCAGAAGTTAGTGCTGCCTGGTTCTGTCATGTGGAAAGGGGACGTGGCTCCATCACGTAGGTGATGTCACCCTCCCTGCTCCTAGCATCATTGCTCAGCCCCAGCCATGCACTTTCATATGGAGGAGAGAAGGAGGCTCTGTAGAAAGCTGCCCCCTCTAGGTGAGGGAATGGACATCCAAACTGACGAAGAAATCACAGAGGGAGACTCGGTTTAAAAAAAAAAAGAAACAACAAACAAACAAAAAAGCCTGTTGTATCTTGGCGATTCAAACTTCTAAAATGTCAGACTAGTCATCAATCTCAGGGCCCAGTTTGGCAGAGCAGAGAAGCGCATGCTTAGTTGCAAGCAGACGTTGGCTAACGAAGGACTTAAAGAAGCAATTTGCTCACACAAGACTCCCACAGGGCATCAGAGCCTCTGCACAGCTCTCCATCTATAAATATCTGGCGCTACCGAAGTCAGGAGTAAAGCTGCCGCTTATTCGACTGTGACCAGTACTTCACCTCGGTCATCTCTTTGTTTTTGTGCACAGCCAATGAGCAAATATTACAGTTTGAAGTCAGAGAATTTATTATCCTGTAAACAACATTTTGATAAGCCGTCCCCTTGCCCTTCCCTGTTCTTAGTTGAGAGACTTTCTTTTACTGCGCAGTAAAAATAACCCTCCCATATCAGGTTCAATTTCTTGCCTACCACTCCATCAGAATGTTTGTTCTTCTTTATCATCGAGATCAATATTTACCCATGTGGGTGGAAACTCTGCTCACCACGCTGTTATCGCGTTAAAGTTTAACATCACTAAAGAGGTAGTAAATGACAACTAAACCTACATAATGAAAAAGGCTGTATTTATTTAATTAAATAACATATTTCACTAGAGAAAGCTGACCATATTGTTCCTAGGCAGGATCTTGAACACATTTTTGACAGTAATGAGCCTCTATTGACTGCCCTTCTTTTGATAATATAACTCCACCTTTAGAAGTGTCAGTATAAGACAATCTCATCTTATACTGGCTTCACACCACCATGGCAGGTAACTTTATAGTATTGCTGTTGCATACAAAGATATACAAGAAGTAGAATCGGATCTGCCACCTCTCTATTCATCACATACCCTTTTTCTTCCAGCTTCATAGTTCCCCAACAGTTTTTAAAGCAGAGGAAAATTAGTAATTCTTTTTTTCCCTCAAAGCTTTTTCTAGACTGTCTGCTGAGAGAAATGCCTGCTCCAAACCCCTGGGCCAGCACAATTTAAATAACAGCGTTTGTTTATGTCTTTTTTGTGAATTAATACATTGTCGTGATTACTTTCCAATTTTAACAAGCATTCTAGTAATTATTAGCCACTGCTAGGTAAACTCTAAAACGGCTTGGAGTTCGAGTTCAGTTCAGATAAACATACAAAAGTTCAGATGCTTATCCAACTGCTTCCACATCTTGAGTCTGCAGAACAAGTCTGGAAGCCTATCAGGTTCCCCATCTCCCTGCTCCCACATGCCAAGTCATGCCAAGAATGCTCCAGTTGCATTTTTGCATGGCACTTTTGCATGTCTGGTTTTGGTCCCATGCAGAACAGAGAAATACAAAGGTTCGTGAAAGGGAAGATAATGGGTGAGGCCTGGAGGAAGTTCTTTTCCTCAGAAAACAGGGTGTTTTCGAAAGCCTGCCAAAAGCTATAGGGTGAACTATCCTATAACAACGGGCCAGCTACCTACAGCTTATGACCCAACAGTACCTTCCTCCACACCTCCTGTCCTCTCCCAGATAGGATGCCTGTCCCTCGAACTGGTCTGAAATTTCTGGGTGCCCCTTTCTCCAAGCACTACACTGTTCTGGTGCCTTTAGCTTCCACTTGAACTCCACTGGTCTCCAGACACTGAGTTTCAATCTCCTGGAGTGCCCCACCTGCCAAGCGTGCTCAGAGCACTCATCAAACAAGCCCAAGATCCTCGCCAAAGGCAGTCAGAAAGATTTCTTTCTAAATAGTGCTACAGCAGGTGGAGGTGCCCAGCTAATTAGCTTTTGACCATACCTGCCAAGGAAATGAAAGGGCTGGAAACAACCCGCTACAGCCTGTGGGGAGTCAAGCGCACTTTCCAAAAAAGCACATTAATCTCCAGAATGGGTCATCCTGTGTGAGGAGTGCCACGCTCTCCTGTTAACGTCATGTCCCTGTCAACCCAAAAATGGCACAAGCCGTCATTGTTGAGACATGTGAGCAAACAACAGTGCAGCACTCAGGGACAGGATAAACGTGAGACCAGGGTTCACAACCCCCTCTGACCCCACAGGCCCTCCAATAACCTAGTGATGAGTAAGAAAAAAATATTCTACCTGCAGTAGTATTGGCCTATTTTCAAAAATGCTCTGGTTTAGGCTTTCTTTACATTTTGGGTAATACCGAGGCATGTTTTAGTTATTCTTCAAAAAGCAATTTATCCAGCCTCAGTGGTGACCAACATGTTAGCAGTACAGGCACTGAAGACAGAAAATAGAGGAGGAAGTCTTTCACTTGTTTGATCAGCAAAAGCGTCAAACTGCAGTGTGGATGGAAGTTGCTAAACTGGGCGCTGCAATGTAAGTACAATTGGATTATTCAGCCTCAGAGCAGCCCTACATAGTCTCCCCCATGAGCAGGAGAGGCAAAGTAGATAGTATGCAAATAGAATGCTGTCTGTGATGCCCTCACCACTTCACCTGCTGGGAATTACTGCACTATCTTGTCTCAGAAAAGCTCAGGATGTTCTGGGGAAAAGCTGTCACAAAATCATGCCTGGGTGTGTATAAATGTTATTATGTCTCAAAAGGCTAAAGAATGAAAAAGAACCGGTCAAAATTGTTTTGTCTGTATGAGTACTCTGTGCACTCAGGTATTATTAACATCACTACCAACTTCGTTTTCACCTTTCTGTTTCAGAGCTCAGCAGAAGTACTTGGGGTCACAGTATCTGCAGGAGCAGAGAGAGCAAGCATTTGAAAAACTGTACGGCCCAATAAACCTTGTGTATCTTGATGGCAACAAAACTTTCCAGGAGGACCACATAGGTAAATATGAATTGCAAAATCAGAAACTAGGGCTAGGCACACCTGCCCTTTCAATTTCTGCAGAAGCAAGGAGAAGATGAACAAGGATTAGTTTGCGGAAGATGCCCACCCACACTAACATCCCCTCCTGCCGTGCACAGAAGAATGCTGCCAACATTTGCAATCTCATTGCAGCTATGCCAATGTTTGCTCTCTCCCCGACTCCCTTCAAACTCCAGTTACAGAAACCAAGAGAATGCGTGAGGATTTTCATTTCGTATTTTGTTTTGAAGACCTGGGATTTAGAGCTCTCATGCTCTAAATCATGAATCAAGATATTAAAAGAATAGCTTGAAAAGACAAAGCAAATTCATCTCACAGGCTCTGAAAGCAAACTCAAGAACCCTTAGCTTACATAAGAAAACCAATCACAATTTTAAGCCCACCTCTACTTCTGTGTGGCTATGCACTTTTTTTAACATATCACATGGCCATTTTTGTTCTAATGAATTATCACATTCACTTCTTCAAAATATGTTGAAGTATTTCCAAAAAGCTGCTAAGTGAAATCTGTTCTTTTGTGACACAAAATCCATCTGGAAACGTATCCACAACTCCGTATAGAAAAAGAAGAAACTTGCTTTCTTTAAAGAATTGCTCATGTAAGATGGTCCCTACTTTACTCGTGAGATGGAGAGAACAGACCGTACACTTTGATACACCTCTCTTTCTTTCCTTCTCAGCAACAGTGAAACCCATGCACGGCAGGTCAGTCTGTTTTCAAGCGTGTCCTCTGCACCACATCATGTTTGACAGAGTAACTCATGTGCAGCCTTGGGGTTGAATCTGGCTTTGTGGTTTCACTTCAGGCTGGACTACCCACCAGGTGCCACCTGGATGAAGCCATCGGGCTGGACCCCCACGCTGGCCATAGCCATCTATGCCTGGATGTGCCTCAATCCACCGCAATCCGTTACCAGGGCATGCCACTGTGGCTGTGAGCAGCAGGACAATTAAAACCAGGAAAAAGGAGGTGGGGGAAATAGGAAGATTATTCCCATTGCATTAAAACTTTTCTTATTTAGTGAAAAGGAAATACAATTAGGCAGAACATATTAAACACACCTACACAGATATCTAAACATCTCCCTGGTGCATTTGAATTCCTGCCTGTAGATGAAACAGGCAGGCACTGCTTCCTTAATCAAATTAGAAAACTAAACTTAAAATTATCCCCCTCCAGAGAGATATTTATACCTCCAAACATATTCAGCAAAATAGAATATGAAGCTGAAAGGAAATCACTGAATTATTTATTATGGTTTTCTAATGGTCTAGGCTTACAATTTTAGACAGTAAAACGTACAGTAGAAAATGACTGATTACAGTGTACACCGGAAATTTGGGGGAATTAAAAGAAAGCTGCTTTGCATAATAATTGCATGCTTCCATTTCTTGTGGAAAATTAAAAAACCGTTGCTCCTCACTAAAGATGACTATAATTGCAAATAAGGGAGCTTGGGGGTGGGGGAGGAAAAGAGGAAATATAGGATGAGAGAAAGAAAGATGGCAAAGATTCATGATGAGTTTGTGGAGGTTCAGATACCAAAATAGGTGATTCTCCAAAGCACAGCTGAGGGCAGGAGGAACAAAAATCACGCCTGTCCAAAATGTGTCAAACAACGGGCCACTTTCACTCAAGAAAGTGAAAGAGCTCTTTGGTAAGCTCACATATAATCAAGTACCTCCCAGGCAGTGGGTCTTTCTCCTTGCAGGCTCATGGGAGGGCTCAGTGCTACATGGCACAGACCCTGCAAGGCAGAACGCAGGCTGAGGATATTCAAGCAAGTGTGCATCCTGCATGGGGAGAAGGGCAAGGCGGCAGCTCCGCTGGCATCCCCGTGAAGACTGCCTGACATAGGAATCTCCTGAGGAAATCCCTCGGTCAAAGTGCTGATGAGGGCTAGGGGAGCGGGGCGTCGTGCTTCCACTGCAAGGTACTGGTAGTGTGATGAGAGTGGAAGCTGGGGAGGAGGAAACATTAGCGCTACACGCAGGGGCACAGGAAGCTTACATAAACAACCTGCATTCATGAATTAGAGAATTTGGGGACCAATTACATGTACACACTGTACACAATGAGGACAGTTTCTCTCCCTTCTACAACAGCAGAGTTTAGATGCACTCTAAGGAGACTCAGAAAGTATCTCCTCTAGTCCTCTCACAGACTTTCACATCAGAAGCAGAAATCAATCTTTGTTGTCAAAAATAGTGCTATGTAGGGGTTTCTTTAAGTCTTGCAGATAAATTAAAGATAAATTAAGCATCTTCCTAGTGTAAAAATGTCTAATATCTTTATATACCAAATGTTTTTATATATAAATATACCTAATGCATTTAGACTTACATGTGTATAAGCACGTACATATAAACACATATGTACTTTTACATATTCCTCCTGCATTTACATTATTCCTTGCATTTATACTAATGCAAATTTATACACGCTAAACATTTTATTTTATTTGTCTGTTACATATACTCATTTATTTCATGTTCACATATAACTAAAGATAATAAGGCATCATTAAAATAGCTTAGTGGCCTCCAAATTCCAACCAGTAAGGAAATGAGGTTTACACCTTTTTGTTGGGTTAATATACTGGGCACACAATCATGCCATTGGTGTACTGAAATGTGTAACAACAGCATAGAACTTGCACCTGAAGGCTTTACTGAAGCCAATATTCCCAAATAGCAGGTAACCACTACGATTTATACCCTGGGAATGGTTCCACGCAATCCTCTCAAAGAATCAGAGGAGTTGCTCTCCCACCCTTCTGTCATAATATGACATAGGTCTTCACTTACACAAACCAAAAACTTTAAGTGTGTCTGTACAAAAATGGCATAGCAATAGACTTTGGTGGACTTTTGGGGGAGCTCACTGAGATACTGTTAGGGACAGCTCATGAGGAGGCAGGCAATTCCTGGATCCCATCCCTTCTGAAGAGACTCCGCGAGAAAAGTTGAGTAATCTTTACAGGGTTTTCTGCAGAATGCAGCTTATCCTGCCTGTCCCACGTGCATCCCCCAACATACTCACTGACTCATGGATCATTTCCAGACATGGTCAGAAGCTCATGGAGATGCTGGTACACAGGCCCAGAAGATCAAGACTCTGGTTTACAACGTGCATTCTGGAAAGTTCAACAAGACTGTCAAGCATGAAGTAAAAATAAATTAAAAACACTAGTTCATACCCAGCAAAGCCAACACAGTGCTCTGCCCACCTGGAAATCCCCCCAGACAGCCACTGCACACATGCAGAACAAGTCTGTGTGTCAGAATTCCCCCCTTTTTGAAGCTGTCAGTGTCGGCAGGTCTGGGCTAGAGGGAGTCCACCATCTCTAGAGCAACACTTTCTGGTTTTTATGGCGACACAGTAGGCTTGTATCAAGGTAGGAGAAGGAACTGTATTTGGCTGGTATCTTGGTGGGGTTTCCAGTCCTACTGCCAAGATGCCAAAGTGCCAGGAACCTGCAGAGAGACTTGGCCGAGCTGGGAGCCACCTGCTGCCCACACAACCCTGTCCTACTGAGCTGCTTCTGTCACCCTCTCCCACTCAGGCCCAGCGATCGAGGGATGGAGAAGCCACTCACCCCAGAGCAAGGTGGATGCACCATTTGCTCCCCCTAAAATACAGACAGAGCAGAGAGTGGTGTCATGGCGGGAAGCAGAACAGGTCTCTATGAAGAGCTGGGGAAAGACATTGAGGGATGTATTTTCAGATACATGAGAGCTGTGACATTGATGCATTTGCTATGAGGAACCCCACATACAAATGAATGACAGTTACATAAAGATAATCTCAATTTAAGGAGTCAGTACAAAACCAAATTACACAGTGGCTGTGCAGTAAGTGCCAACGAAATGGGAGGTTTTCATTTTGGGGTCAGCTGGGAAATTTCAATATTTTTTTTTCCCTTTGTTCTACTTCCAGTCATCCAAAAGCATGTCAGTCCAGCTTTCTGACCATAGATTATGTAAGTGACTTTCCTTGTAACTCAACAAAAGCTGTTTCTTAACTGTGGGAAAGGAATAGAAGAGACTTCTTCCCCTCTGGACAAAGCACTTTGCTTCCAGAGATTTCTTGTCTTGGCTAGCAGAGGAGCTAACTCAGCACATCATAAAAGATAGACTCCCATCAAGCCTGCCTTGCATTTTTCAAAGCTGTTATTCTTAGATGGTGCTTAAAGGAGCAGAGACAATTTACATTATCAGGGAAAATAATGGCATTGACTGAACCAAAGTACCACACTGCTGAGGAGTAAGCACAAGACAGTCATTTTGGATATTAGGAAAAATTTCTCTACTAAAAGAGTGGTCGGACATTGGCACAGGCTGCCCAGAGAGGTGGTGGAGTCACCATCCCTGGAGGTGTTCAGAAAACGTGTAGACGGGGCACTCCAGTGCACGCTTTAGGAGACATGGTAGTGTTGGGCTGACTTTTGGACTTAATGATCCTAGAGGTCTTTTCCAACCATAATGATACTATGATTCTATATCAGCTAAGGTGATACAAAACAGGGTATGTTAATATGAATACACCCACATCTTTGATTTTGTAACACTGTTACAGAGAACTAGAGAAGTTCAGCTTCTATGCAAATTGGGTAAAAATAGCTATCAATAGATGAGAAGCCTTTGGCTTGCACAAGAGACAACACAGTTAGTTCGAGTAAGAGAGCGTGACAGCCTGAGTGATTGGGCAGAGGCAAACACAGGACATTCCTTCTTTGTGTCTCACACTGCAAGATGCAGAGAGAAGAGGAAATAGGCTTAACACACATGCACACGCACGTGCACACACACATTTTCACAAAGCATATAGCTACACTGTGGGATTCATTACCATCGGATATTATGGAAGCCAAAAATATAACTGGAGAGATTAGTCCAATTCATGGAAGAGAAGTCCACCGTGAGCAATTAAACACAAAAACACAAATACGGCCTCTGGGCCAGGAAGTCCCTGTGCAACGACTGCCAGGAGCAGGGAGGATGCACTGGAGGAAATGTGAGTGTGTGCTTGCCCCTTTCTTGCACCCTGCTCTGGGTGTCCACTGTCCAGAGACGGGACAGTCAGCTGGCTGGCCTTTTGGCCTCTTGCAGTACGGTTTTTCTTCTACAAGGGACCTAATGCCTCGGTCAAAACCTTCAGTCACATGGGAATTTGAGTCATATTCAACACCCTAAGTGAAAAATTTCTCTAAGCATTTAGGCAATTTCTTTCCATTTCTATAACTTTCACCAAAAATCTTGGTTTTGCTGCATCTGAGGGTGAAGAAATAAGGGGGAAAAGCTTCCTAAAGTGAGTACTGCTTTCTGGGGAAGGTGGCCAGGCTGGGACTCTGGCAGCCCGACCTACACCCACTGACCCTATGAACATGTCTGATCATCTGACTGTCTCCAATATTCTGAAATATCCACATACATCCAGAAATACAGGAACTGTGTATGTTTAGTAGCTGTCTGGGGGGATTTCCAGGTGGATTGCTCCCTAAAGTTACAGTGCGGTCAGGTCTGTCTCAGCTGGGAAAAAAAGAATACTATTTGCCTTTCCACTTTTCTTCCTAACTTAATGTTTTCTGTATCTACCTCTTACCATCAAATATTTGTAAATATAAATTTTGAAATCTCCAGGAATGTAAATATCGGGAATTACCCAGAAGATTAGGCAACTGAAACTGATGTTTTCCACCCTACATGTAATCAATTCCATTCCTGAAGAGGCCATGGGAATTGATTTTGTTAGCAGTTTTTATGAAATGTTTCAAATATCATTTGTTAAGTGAAAGCAGCCATTGCTTAAAAAGGAAAGAGATATGTGCTTGTTATGTAACTTACTGAATCTCTTTTTTTCTTGTTTTTGCCAAGATCTTCTTGATAATGGTGTGAATTGTTTAGGCAAGCTCATGCAGCCTACAGACATATGTACATACAATCTTTAAAAGAACTTTCTGTTCCTTGTTCCCAGGTACACACGATACCATGCTGCATATTTTAAAAACCTGCTATAGCCTGTTAATGGAGTGTGGAAATAACCCTGGAGGATAAGGCACACAGAGTTTATTACATAACTTAAGAAATTTTGGCCAGGAAAAGATGTTGATCCTATTAAATTGGTTTTAATGAAGTCAAGATTTAGGTGATTTTTATGATAATATCTTCATTCCAGTTGCTGTTTCAGCATGCCAAGTTCTGTATCCCATTAGTCCCTTACCAAAGAACAAACTGTTATTGGTGAATTTTATTTTTCATTTTCATTTTTAAAGGACAAGATGGGAGGTTGCTTATGTTGGCTTTTTCTTGGTGCTATTATTCCCCCAAAATCTGATTAGAAAGGGAATTCCAGTGAAGCCATTAATAAATGAAACAAAAATAAGTAGTTTGGAAAGAAATACTCGGGGATTGTCCGTGCTGCAAAACATATAGACTGAGTGTTGCCTTTCAGTTGAGGCCTACTTAGATATAAAGATCTCTACTTGCTTTTAGGACCTTTTAAACTAATCTTAGCTTCCTTGCAGGAAGCACAAGCTAACCCTTTAGCCAGCACACAGTTTCAATTGCTAACAGGACAATTTTGGCAACTTTGTTCTTTCTGGGTACAACTAGTCCTTAAGGACTTCCCCCAGCCACACAGTGTGCTGAGATAATACCCCTGTAAAAATTCATAAAATGAGTCAAATTCCTGCAGAGACTCCCAGGATAAACCCCTCAGCAACCTTAGCACAATACATGCTTGAGTATAGGACTAGCACGTACCCAACTGCCCACATTTCGTTTCATGGAAGGGCTGCTTTCATACGCATTAAAGTAACTTGAGATGGAAAAATATCAAACCGTACCAAACTTAGTTAATTACACTAAATTTAAATCAGCAATGAAGACATACCCTTTCTTTGACAGCAAACTGGAAGAGCCCTTAAGCCATGTCATTGTGACATAGTACAGAAAGGCTACATTTTTTTCCTGGAGGGACTTTGTTGCTTCATAGCAGACGTTTTTGACTGTTTTGTGTCTCGGTTTGAAGAAGCACACTGAGCTTTATTTTTTCTTCTGCAATTGACTTTGAGGAAGTGTTAGAATGGAGATGCTAAACGAATTGCATTGAAAGCCTTGATTTTCCATGAAAATAGTTCAGTGTATACCGTGGCTGAAAACTCACTATATTTTTATGTCATCTAAATGTCTTCATCCTTTTGACAGCATTTGATGAAGTATTACTTCAGTCGTGATGTTTATGCTATTTACTGAACATGCTTGATGATTACAAAAATGAAACCATGTCTCAAATTCCTGGAGACAAGTCAAGGAAGTTCCCCCTTTCCTATAAATGCACCCACGCTAACCCATGTACAATGTGGATTGTATTGTTCTATAGGTAGCCTGCTATACATTCCACCCACCTTGTGTGAATTAAGGTTTTCCGTTTTATGCAGGAGTCTGCCACAGGGATGGGACGGGACCCACAGTGGAGCTAACAAATGAGTACCAAGACAGATCTCCCAGTCCCTCTACTGCAGAGTCACTCATCTGAAGTGAATTTCCATGGGTCATGTTAGCATGATCCATGAAGGTTTCTTGAAGTGAGAGGCTGAACTACTGGATGCTTCAAGTTTTTATCTTGTAGATTAACCAGCTGGTAAAAGCATCGCTAGGAGAAAAGAAATACATAAAAAAAACCTTATGCCGTCTACTAAGTTCATGAAGACAACACAGCCTGAAATTCTTCTTTAATATTTTTTCCTCATACTTTTCTTCCCTCTTTGCCCTGGGATGTTCTGATCCTCATACTTCGTGAGGATCAAAGAAACATAACCCCTAATGATGGTCCATACAACTAAAGAATGTATATGGAGGTATATATTGCACAGACCTCCTGAGACGGGCAAACACCAGTGTTCAAAAAGAGTTATAATGAATGATAAAATAAACACATTCGAGACTGGGTAAGATCAATTACATGCTCAACAGTAAAACTAATGTCACAGAATCCTGCAAGAGCTCCAGGTAACTGTCAAGGGGTGGGATGCCAAGAGCTGTGAGTTTTTCAGCTGTTAAGAAACTCTAAGCTACATGAGCATCAAGGAAAAAAAAGGCAATAAAGGAGGCAGAGCTACACTATACAAGAGCTGATATGTTACTAAACTGTCTGAAGTACAGTGCAAAGACATATTTGCTTGTAGTTGCAAGTTCCACTTCTGATTTTACTTGTAGTGGGAAACAACTCCATCAAGATCACTGGAATCACATGTGCAAATACGAAGTATGAGATCTCTCTAAGTCCAAAGTTGTGTAAGATTTGGTTTAATGATAATCTTTCAAAGGTGGCTTTTAAAACTCATCCTTTCCCATGACAGTTGAGATTTCACATGTGTTGGTTAATTCCAGGCCTCAAAGTGTTAAGTTTCTAATGTGAGACTAGCTATATTCAGAATGAAACTTCCTTCACCCATCATCACAGCAAGTGTATCAGGATATTGCTGCTACAACAACAAAGCCTCATGTGTTTTAATGTATAAAAAGAAACACTTCCTGACCAACAACCTCTATCCATTGTGTTTTGGGTCTAATTTTTAAGTCAAACTGAGTATGGAGACATGCAATAGGCACAACTGCATTCAATAAAGGGAACAATGGATAATGACAGGCTCTGACAATGGGCTCTGACAAACCTTGCTGCTGCCGGTTTCTTATCACCACCATCTGGCTGGCCCACCCTCTGCTGGAGATGGC
Organism: Phalacrocorax aristotelis; assembly: GCF_949628215.1. Taxonomy (NCBI): domain Eukaryota; kingdom Metazoa; phylum Chordata; class Aves; order Suliformes; family Phalacrocoracidae; genus Phalacrocorax; species Phalacrocorax aristotelis. The sequence continues at coordinate 100,271,894 of NC_134276.1, read as the reverse complement.
CACCCCACAGTGGAGGTGCCAGAAGCCGCGTGTGTGTGTGTCTCAGTAGCTTGCCTGCTCCAGCTCACAGCCTGCAACTGCAAACGGGCTTGTTTCCCAGGAGCCCAGGGTTATACGAAGACTGTGAAGCAGAGCATGGTCTCACATTCCCTTCTGCTGGCACCATTTTGGGAGTGGTAACCTCTGTTAGAGGGGTAGGAGCAAAACAGCTACAGAAGGCAAGAGCCTCTTAAACCACCGCAGCTGTTTTCTCAGGGAGCATGCATCAGTCTTTAATATAGCCTTCGTGACTTGTCATTATGCTCTGGTTTCACCCTAGTCCTGCTGAAAACTAGCAAAAACTTTGCAATTAGCTCCAGAAGGACCATAAGTCAGGTCTTTGCTGTGGGTCACAGGAGAAAAGAAGCTAAAACTATTGAATTCATGCTGTTTTTTCCCTGCCTTCTTCCCACAGCTAAACAGAAGCACCCTTCATGCTTGCTTGTGATCCTAAAATGAGTAGCAGTGACCATAGGAGCTTAAGCAAGTGAGCTTAGAAAGGCTTTATGGCCAGCTTTGGAATGTCTGGTGAGCACTCACTTCAGTGCGAACAGCAGCCAGCTGGTTCTGGGCTCTCCTAATCTGGTATTTGCAGTGCTCCTCGCTGCCAGATGACATTTTAGGCCTTGGATGGTTTCACTCCGTTTGCTTGGTTTGGTTTCAAGTTTACATATAAACAGCCACTACATGAGACGCCAACAAACTTTGACTCAGTTCCTCATCAGAAAACAATTTTGTACTCCCACACCAATCCCACAAATGCTTCTGACTGTCTAACAAAGCGGCATTAAAAATGTGCTCCCTGTCAAGAGTTAGGGCTAAGTTACGGTCATCACTGGAGGACCCCTTCTGAAATGAGAGGGTACAGAAGGACCCTGAACCACCACTTCTTAAATGAAGTGCCCACTGTTGCTTCTGTCTTCTCCTGGGACATCGCCTTTTAGTAGCCTTATGGGGCAGGTGAAACCTCAATGACATGCTACCATGAAACACCTGCCATTCTGCCTTTCCCAACCCCACAAATTAATTCTTACACTAAAGAACTAGTCAGAGACCTATGAGCTTTACCACATACTTGATTGGTATAAATATAATTATGGCTGAGGTAGAGTTGATCTAAAAATAAAGCAGCAACTTAAAACTACAGGAGATTTTGTACGAGGAAATAACTGGTCCTGAGCACTGGGGACCAGTTCAGGCAGCTGATCATTTTCAGACTCTGGGTAGCTATGATGGAGGGCTTGCTGAAGGGGTACCAGAAACAGGTCCAGGCTCATTTCTCAGCTCTATCAGACAGACAGACAAGTTGCTCAGCCTCTTTGCCTCAGTTTCCCACCTAGACACAGTGCTCTCTTCCCCTCACAACTCAAGAGTGTTTACGTGGCCATGTAAAGGCAGATGTGAGCTTGCTCTGCTGGGACTCAGCACTGCCCACAGTCTATGCGGCCATATCGCTGTAGTATAGATGGAGAGCCGTGAACTTTCTCTGGCTTCATTATTTACAGCTCTTCTGGGCAGGGTCTATTTCTCCTCATATGTTTATGTGGCATGCAGGACATGGGAACAAAAATTTCCATCGGGACTCTCCAGGTGACAATACCCTACAAAAAAAATATGCTCCCAAATGGGCCCAACAGGAAGACCCTGGTGTTGGCAAGTATTGGGAGGCTGAGGCACAGGGTTGCCCAGTATGTAAATCCACCCAGCGCAGTTGGAGAGAGGCTGGCTGCAGCACAGCTCCCGCACCACGGATGCAGCCTGATGCTGCCTGACACAGGCAGAGGGCAGAAGGGACCAGCCCTCCCCCGTGAGTTACTTCAACTGAACAGAAAAAAACGTGATCTGCCTTTCAGGGCTTATCTGCAAGACAACCCTAAGGAAGGTTAAGGCATAGACTGAGCTCAAGATGAAGCATGTTGAAGCTCCTGGAGAGCAAGGTAGACCTTCCTTGAGGACTACATGGATCCAGTTAGCAAAGACCTTCTGTGTGTTGTGCAAGGTGACCTGCTCATTTTGACTAAAACGGGTTTAAGTCCTCCCACCCCTGCCCAAGGAACAGGTCCACCAGGAGATGCAACTAGGGATAATTTTGGATGGAGAAAGCAGTGATATGCTCCATGTAGCAGAGCTGCAGCCAGGAGAAGGCATGGATCCATAGCCCAGGCTTCCACCAGAGGTTTAGGATTCGCATTTTCCCCACAGAAATTAAAACCTCTCACATCAGCTTGAGCCAATCTGATTCTGATAAGTTTGTTTTTCTCTGGCTTTGTCTGGCTTTTTCTGAGCAGCTCTAGCTCCAGCTCAAGAAAGCCAGGGTCTCCTCCTACCCCTTTTGAATTTCCTTGCTCCAAAGAAGCAACCCAGGCAAGACCAGCAGGTGGGCTGGGAAGGGAAGAATGGGGGACTGGAACTGGCCTCTCCTGTGATGCCCAGAAATCTCCTGAATGTTTGTTCATAACCTGACTGGTTTACCAGCCGGGAGGGGGAACACTAATTTTTCCAAAACGTGCTGTTCACTTCAGCAGCGCATATTCCTGACTGGGAACTGAGTCTGTGATTCTCAGAAATACCAGGAATATCAAGTCTTTGCTTCCCCCTTCCCAGCCCCCAATTCCCTGTTAGCCCAGAGAACTGTCCCAGATGCTCCCTCTGTCCCTGGAGGGGCAGCACTGAAGTAGAAGTGGGCAGGTGGGGCAGGAGATCAGCTGCTAAATCTCCTGTGTTTCTCCACAAGGAGCAGGGAGATGGAGGCATTCAGAGAATGCCACCAACAACAAACACCAGGAGCTTTCCAGGCTGTCTTTACACATATCGCAGACAAACAAACAAAGGCATTCAGATGTTCCCTCCGCATTTTACAGAGCACTTTAACGCCAACACTAATAATTCCCAGAGGCTGTCACAGAGGAAAAAAACCATGAGTTTTGTCTATGATCTAAACATCAAACTGCAGATCAGACTACATCTGTGCACCTCAACAGCTAAAGCCTTTCCGGCCCAGGAAGCTGAAAAGCTCACCCCGTCCAGATGTTTCCACACAAAGCTATCAGCCATTCACAGAGAGAGCCCTTTGAGAATATGTCAAAATACTCGATAAAGTTTAGAGGCAGCAGAATTGCACCCCTCTCTGCCAGGCGGCATTCCCAGCTCTGGCCTGGGAAGGACTCATGCCAGCAGTTTAACACCTTGGGTTAGGAAAAAAAGAATAACGGTCTAAATTGAAACCTAAGGAAGCTAGGCAGAAAACAATTATCAAAACTGGAATTTGGCCAGGACTGCCTGGATGAATAGCCCTACTCTTGCGTTCACACACAAAAAATGGTATGCGATAGTTATGAATGATGAGCAGTGAAGATCTCAATTTTCTATTCCATACAAAAGGCTACAGAGTCCTACTAGGGCTTTGATGGGTCAGAGTTTCATTAACGGCTGAGAGAAAGAGTGTCAACTGCTTAATCACCAAACTGCTTCCTGCAGCACCCACGGTCTCTGTGATGAAATCTCACCAATTATTGATTAGTCCCAGCCCTGTTGAGCATGCAAGATCAGATAAGGTCACAGCCTGAAGTGATTCACTGGTAACGTGGAAAAAAGGCTTCATACGAGTAACAACATTCATTAGCTACACTACTTAAAGGAAAACATGCATTTTAGAGGGAAAGAAAAAACATTGCCAGGATCACTGTTCTAAATCCAGTTATACATAGCTGAGCATGAGTGAGTGCTTACACACAGTTTTAAAATTGTTTCCATTTTGGAAAAAGAAAAAAAAACATACTAAAATCTCTGTCTTGGCTTGTATGGAAGACCTGAAAGATGTGTTCCACTAATACTGTAGCACTAGAAGAGGGTCTCTGAAGTGTGCGCAGACCCTTAAATAGTATTAAACAAGCCTTGAGTCACTTTGTCATGAGTACGTGTAGTAAATTTCATCAGATCACCCAGGTGTTTATATAAGAAGTCTGTCTTTCAAAAGCATCAGATACTACTTATACTGACTCATCCATCTACCCGTCCTTTTTCATTTGTGCGTTGCCTTCTTCCAGATTACTAACAACAAAGAACAGTGACTTTGATTAGAAAATTCCTACTTAAATGTTTATTTTCCCCCAACACAATATTCACCAGCTATCATAATAAAAAATTGTCTCATTGAAAGTTATTTGGTGACAATCAAAACAAGTGAAACACAATAAAAAGTATGAAGAACTGCATCAGCCAGCAGTAATATAACAGCATTTTAGTACAGTACAGCTTGTTTGTATCCCAAAGAAGAGATATGGTAAGAATGTTTACAAATATTAAGATATGAATGCTCAGGCTGGGGTTTATTGGCATGTGGAGGAATTCTCCAGGGGTTACAGTTTTCCCACAGCAGATGTCCGTCACTGCATCACTGGGAAAAGGGAATGCCACAAGAAATGTGGAAGTGTCTCTTGAAACAGATAATTTTCTCCATTACGTATCGCTCCCCGTCTACATTGGCCTGTCATCCCCAGAGTTGCACTGTTAGTAACAAAGCGGCATTGAAGCAGCCACATTGCTCTGCCGGAGTGGCGGGACCTTCCTAGTTTAAGGACGAGTCCTTCAGATTAAGAAAGAGTCCATCTGCTGCTGCTGTTGCTGCCCCTTTGAAGAACATAAAGGGTCTATAAAGCTGACTACCTTGCTATCTGGAAATTCTTCTCCCATACAGGGAATCTCTGCACGGTGCTAAATGCACGTGGCATATCTGTGCCATTGTTTTTGCAATCCCAGAATAGCCATTTTCTCAGGAGAGGATGTACGGACAAGGGAATCTGCATTTAGGCAACTTCTCAGAGCCTTCTTGCAGGCCACTATTCCCCAGCTTTCTTCCAGGAGTTGAATTCCCTCTCTGGGCAATCTGCGTACACAGGAACACCATCTTTTCAGTATTACTCTTTCAGCTGGGGATCCATGAGGCTCTGTGGATGAATATGAATCTCCTTGACTGAGCAGCCCACATCACCTCCCACCATGTGGAGTTAGAACCTCAGAGCACCCTTTCTGGGGTCAATGGCAAGGGAAACCAAACTGCTTGTTTTAGCTGAGCTTCTTTCCACACTGTGGCAGAGAAATCCACTTCCTAAGGACCACCTCCATAGCATGCTGGGACTCTATGGAGTATCATGGTCCCTGTGCTGACCTGCAAGCTGTCATACTGAACAGGGAACATACTATGGACAGCATCATATTTTGCTTGTCTTCTCAGCAGGTCTAATCATGAAGAGGCAAGAGTGTCAACTGAAAGAATATTAACTCTTTCCTTTCTCTGTGAGTGTAAAAGTGATGTGAAAAAAATCCGAGATAACACTGATCTAAGATACCTTTACCTGAACAGCTTGGCATGTCCTGCCCTAGGCCATCAGGACTATTAAAATGGAGGGGGAAAAAAAAGAGCAATATCAGCAACGTATCTAGGCTTCATCCACAGGACCAGACCTTCAACTGGCATGGACTGGCCAAATTGAGTGAGAATAGGCCGACTCAGCTGTCTTGAGCATACAGTGTAGAAAGTGATGAGATCTTGCTTTAACTTTAGACCTGTGCTTTTCTGTACATTTTTAGGACCCCTGTACACCCTGACACCCTATTCCCATTTGCACTGAAATGATTTATTTCCACAAACTTGGAATTGCTTCCTCCTTTTCTTTCATTTTGAGAAAGAGGGTCCTCTCCCAGCTCAGCTAGCAAGCTCTGGGGTGCACCTGCAAACCCTTGCCCCGTCCCAAAGAGAACCTCCTGCTCGCTTGGGAGCCAGCAGAGGAGCAGAGGCCTCGGTCTCCTTTGCTGGCTCAGCAGACAGCTGTTCCTGTGCCAGTGCCACATTTGGGAACACCTCAACCCTAGCAAGCTGAAATTTCAGTGGATTCCGCGAGGTGAACGCATGCTTCCCGTGAAAAACAAGATGCCTTAAACCCAGACAGACTTGCAATCTGCCAAACCCAACAGCGCTGTTCTTATTCCCAGGTCCTACCTCTAATGATGGAGAAATGCATCCCAAAATGTCCTTCTCCTGGTCCAGCCCCGTGTGTGTCACAGCCACGGAAGTAAATGGTAAGGGTTACCAGTAAAAGATGATTCTGTAAGCCATAAAATGACCACATTAAATAGGAAGGAAGTTAAACAATTATTCCCATTGCTTAAGGTATGGGCTGACAACATCTAAAGGACTGATAATGAAAATGCAGTAATTTTTCCCAAAGTCTCTTCCACTCTTGTTTCCTTTTTTGAGCTGCCCGAGTGGTGTTTTATGAAGCATCATTTTATTAACTTCTAAATATATCTCCAAACTGGTTAGGAGCCGTCCCCCACATACAGGACACTGCATCATTCTGTTTGCTTTAAAAGCACAAAGCCTACTTCAGCAGTGCCCTGGGGCAGGGAGATGGGTTAGGTGTCCTGTTAAGGTCCCACCAATGCTGCTTTGTGCATATGCCCAACATTAAAGCATGTAAAACTTCCACGCAAGTCCCAGTCTTAGAATGCTTTTTTCAAACAGGATTTGAGAAAAAGAAAACAGACATATGAAAAACATAGAAAGCAATTATCCCAGTTCTGGAAAATTTCTGAGAGCACAATTTGGTAATATCCTCTTAACTTTCTTGGGGTATAAGCACAAAGGCTAAGCTCTTGCAATAAATAATTTAACTGAGCTTTCAATTAAATAACTGAACTGACCTATCTTGTATAATGGTCTCCAGTTCCACAAATACAGCAGGTTTTTTAAAAAGAAAACAATTTCTTTTTGTACAATCAAGACTTCTACAGTGAGCTCTCCTTCCGCACACTGTGGCCATTACACATCCTACCCCCTATGCTGACAGTACAGACAAAAATTCACCAGTCCAAGTTACAGCCTATTGGCTCAGCTACAGAGACAAACGAAAAGCTAGAGCACAAAAGGCACTAGGCAGCACGTGCTGGGGCAAGCATACTGCAGCTACCCACCCTCAGTGAGGACCTGCGGTTCACCCCCAAAACCCCAGCCTGTGGAGACCCCCTCCATCCCTGGGCTGGGACTGTGAGAGGAAGGGCTGGTGCCACCACAGCCCTTGGAAGTCCCCAGCCCTTTCTCTGAAGGGTGCCCAATTGATACTTGTTGGTATCATGAAACATTTTTTTGGCAACTGAATTGGGAAAGATGCAGACAGTATCACCCATCACCACCTGATGACAGCGTTGAGTAAGACACCCAGCGTCTGCCCTGCGAGGCCGAGGGCAGGCTCTCCTCCCCCGGGGCTGGCTTGCTTGGACACCTTCCCATTTACATCTCGCTCTGAGTCACCCCTGTTTCCCCAGGTAGAGGAAGGGTGCTCACATCAGGCTGGAGGGTTGCCCTATCTAGGCCATCTACCTGGAAGCAAAGTGCCAACAGGCTGGGCTGGGCCTGAGCAAGCCTCTTCGTCAGCCCCGGCCAAAGTTGGGAAGGATGGATGGGAGGCTGGGTCTGGTTTCTCCACGCCAGCTACGCCAGCTGATCTCCTCCTCTTGATTTCTCCCACACGTGGCATGCTTGCTCCAGCCGCAGCCTGCAAACGAGCATGCGGTGACAGGGAGGTGAGTTTGCCGAGCGTGGGTGTTAGATTCCCTCACGCCTTCCTGAAATAAATAATCAACAGGGAGCTTGCTAAGGAAGGTGTGGAGCCCATCGGTAGCCTGCCGTGCTGCAGCTTGTTTGCAGCCGTACAGACAAGCACCAGCGGCAGCGGGTGGAAGAGCAGGGTGTGGAAGAAGGACTGTTACTCTCTGAGTGGCACTGTCCTGACCACACAAATTAAGGATTATAAATAAAAATGATGAAAGCGAAGAGAGGGAAATGTTTTAATGGCTTGAGGATTCACGTGGACATCCTACACTTACTGTGCTTTGAAATAGTCTGTTGGGTTGCGCATCATTTACCAGTTCATATGACCTCTGAAAGCCTGGAAAAAAATATTGATTTTGTACTTGCACCACCTCACCTAATTCATATTTACAAAATGAAATACCAGGCTGATGTTCTGTCCATCTCTCCCTAGAAGATTAGCAATTATTCCATATTTTCAAGAAGCCGTATTACAAATAGTCAGTTCTAACTAATTGCTTTAATTATTCAACCCCTGATTTAAATGCAAGTTTTTCAGCATACTGCTGGTGACTTAATTAATTGTAATTATGTACAGGTCACGTTCCAGATATATAATCTTTATAAATGATAGACAGATGACTAAGGATAGGAATCCAGATCACCAAATACAAGTTCAGCCCCCAATTAAAGAACCGTGTGCATCCCAAATTTACATGCTGCATAATAATTATTTCTATAAATAATAGTATCTAGAGAAGGAGCTGATGACAGAGCTGTATCCCAATAATTAGGAATGACTCCAACTTTGTTTACTATTCCCTAGAGATGCATGCCTATTGATTTTGTTTTTAAATGACCAGTTAATCCAAACACCTCTAGAGCATGCTATCAAATATTCAAACTGGCGATTCAAATACCTGCTCTTCAGAAGTACCACCATCTCTCAGAAAAGTCATTACTGGGGCTGAAGCAGTGTGTTGCCCCAATAAGGGAACCAAAACATTAGCTAATGCACAATACATTAAGAGCATTTCTCAGAGGTCTTCTCTTAATTTTTGGTTCACCAAAAGCCATTTATGGCATGTTTTTAGCTTGAAAGAGTAAAGCTAAATATGCTGGTTTTTTAAGTGAAACAGAGTACATAATTCATTAAGGTGAGTTGAACTGATATTTAAAAGCTGTTGAGCTAATTCGGATATTTTAATCACATTTTTTATAAGAAAATAATTGATCATGGTATGTTTGAGGTGACTGTCTGTTTTCCTTTAATAAATTTTGGCCCCCTAGCCAACGGTAGTCACATTTAGCAGAAAACAGGAGGTCTCAAATGTATTACGTTCCTGCCCCTGCTGAAAATGAGTGACTGGGTAGAGGAGAAGGACCTTGTCAGTGTCTTCACTGCAAGAGAAACCTTATGAATCTTGAATTAATCAGGAATCTGCCAGGGAGAGTCACAGGAAAAGAGGCTTCATTTAACTATTGCTAGGCTTTAAACCAGTATCGCACAGAGAAGCAACAAGAGACATAATTCATCGAATGGATATTTCTTTTCCCTTTGTACTGTTGCAATCTTTTCTCTGTCTCTTCCATCTTCAACCCTTCCCCGTGCAAGCTGTACTGAAAATGCTGCTGCTAAAGTCATCCTCGTGGTTTGTCACTTCAACACCTTATTCCCCAAGGCTTTACATTACATTAGCCACAGGCTTCCAGACCTTACCAGAAACATGATTCATGAGACAGTCCTTCCTACATGCCTACTTTTGTACCTTCTCATCTCATCCCACAGCCCCCACTGCACTCCAGATTGGAATAACTTTGCTGCTTCTTCCACCTGAAAAATGCAAAGCAGCTGGTTATCCACTGGGTTTCTTCTGGAGGGCATGGAAAATATGTTTTAAATAATAGTGTTAGAGAGCAAGCTGGTATCCTGTACAAATTAATTCACTTCTCCTTCTGTAAACCTTGGCTCAAAACCTGCCACTTACACATTACGAAGTACAAGCTGTTCTTGCACTCCACTGCCTTCTTTAAACGAGATGGCAGGTCTTTGGAAAAGGAATGGATTGCCTTGCTTGTACAAAGCCTAACCTAACCAAGCGCCTCACAGAGCCCCTGGAAGAAGCAAGCATGAAAACTGAGACCCAGAGGATGAAAACAAACACAGAGCATAACTTGTAATTTGACCTTTGCAGCTTATAAGAGAGATGAGGGTTAAGAGCTTTACAAAGTTTGCCCTTGAATTTACTGTTTACAAAAGATAACTGGGAAAGATTTACTTTTTGAAACCCGAAGACAAAAGGTGTGCAGGTCCCAGGTTCCACGCTGCTAAGCACACATACTTAAACCACGTATGATCATCACCTACATGATTAGTATCTCAAATATCAGAAAACTGAATGTATCTCCTATCCCACCACTGCTGAGTGCAGAGAGTACTCTCCATAATGAATATAAATAATATAACATCCATACTGAAATACCCCAAACATGGGAACCTGGTAAGGTTTAGGTAGGGAGCACTGAAATCCAGAAGACTGCCACAGCAGGGAGAAGAGCACAGAAGGTACTCTGCTGCTTTTCTCACTGGGACTTCTAGCATGAGGTCCCCATGTTACCTACAGACTTGGCATTAATGATCTTCCTGAAATAAAATATCTGATTCACTCCCCAGGGGTGCAGAGGCGCCTGTTTTCCATGCCTGCTCGCTCATTCCTGGTAAGATTTGGCAAAGCTAAGTATCAATAGCAGTGGCCATTTGCCAAATAGGTTCCCAAATGAAACTGCCAGCTCACTAATTAATAGAGTTTGAATAGTCTTCAGATGGTCATGACTTTCAGTCACTATCGATCTCGTTTAAACAGGAACGGGTCCATTTGGCATCTCCCTGTGAAGCCTGGGAGTCACCCAGTCCCACCACCTGTAGGCTTGGCAGCAGATTTAAGGCTGATCCTAGCAGTTCTGCTCTGCAGACAACACTGAAACAGCAATACAGGTCTCCTCTCACATCTCACCACATATCACCACAAGAGAGCTGGCTCAGACAGAGCCTAAGTAGTGATGAGAAATCACCGAGTAGAAGTAAATATTATACTTTACCAAATCAACAAATCATTCTGCAAGCAGAACAAATGATGCCTGGCTCTCGTGACTTGCGTCTTAGGGTGGCTTATCTCATCTCTAATAAGATACAAACTCTTATCTCAAGCCTACTAAGATGTGAGGTCTGATCAAAGGTTCTTGTTAATAGCATTTATTTCTTGTGCGATTCTCTGGAAACAAATACAGCTGAGCTCACGTTTTTGCCTTTATCTCCATGGGGGCATTAACTCTGGTGTCTTTAATCTACTGTGCTGCCTCTTATTTCTAAGACATGTAAGAACTTTATTTCCCTCAGATCATTAAATCCTTCCCAGCTTTGGTTGAAGTTGACCAGAGGGTTTGAAATTTGTTTGGGGGAAACAGGAAGCCAGAAGAAAAAATGGCAGAGTCACTCCGTGACTCTCATTTCCTTAAGTTAAATCCAAGCTAAAACACATCCTTGCAGAGAAAGCATGAACCCATGTAACAAATACTTGATAAAGAAACTTTTTCTTTAGGACATGTGTCTTTCAAGGGAAGAGGAGGGTATACATGCAGATGAGGGAGAAGGAAATAACCTAGAAAAAATAAATTCCTTTATGTGTTTTCAATACCCCTGAAAACAGCAAAAGGAGTGAATTGTGCTCATTTAGGAGCTCTTCACCTCTTTCTCAGTAACTATACTCTCCACTGGAGCATGTCACAACACAGGATACAGAGACCCAAAGAAAGTGAGGGAATCTTTTATTGTTAAAATGTCTGATGTGGGAAGCAGATGCGTTACGATTTACAGGACATTTTGTACACAATCCTCAACTTTTTTTGTTTTTTTTTGTTTTTTTTACAATAGGAGACACTGCTACTACATAAATGCTGGCCCTTGAGGGTGAGAGTCCAGCAAGTCCCTTTGGGGAAGCATCTTCACAGCACTTCCCCAAATGTGTTTGGTGTTTGGAAGCTGCCAGTGGCAAGCAGCAAAAGCTCAACCAGCCTGAGGCAGGGCTGCAAGCTGCAAAACCATTGGGAAGGGACAGAGGGTCCAACTTCAGGGTAAGGGTGTTTAAAGATGATTGCCAAAATTAAACCCCAGCACATGCTGGGTGTGGGTTCCCAGCAACATCAGGTTTCTGTGAGAGGGCAGAAGGAATTTAAAGAAGGTGAGATCAAAATCCCTATCTTTTGAAATCTGTTCAGTTTGTTTCCTGCATGGCCAAAGCATGTGTTCCCCTGAGATAAGAGCTCCACACAACAGTTAGTTGCTCTTGGGTTTACTTAGGAACATTAAAGGCAATACAGGTTCTGCTTAAAAAAGCCCGATGGAAATCAGCAGAGCTTGCCCAAGCAGGACCTGAGAGCGTATTGCTTCCAAAGTTCAGTTTCCATACGTGGGCAGAGTTAAAGCTCTGATGTGGGTAGCAATCACTTGAATGACATTGATAAAAAAGCAAATGAATGATTACCATAAAGGTCATAGTAGAATATATATGCTCATTTAAAGACTTTTGGGCAAGCATCAACTTTCTTTGTAAAATCAACCATGTTAAGAAAACCAGTTTGTACTGAGACAGAAAAAAAAAAAAAAAAGAAATTACGTGGACTATTTCTCCCTTAATTAAAAGATTCCCAATGCTGGGAAAAGGCACAAGAGCAACAAATTCCTATGGCAGCTTATCTGCCCAAGGCCAGAGAGCAAAGCACTTCACACCTACGAGCAAGCAGTGACTCCAGAAATCTCAGTGCTGTCAGCAGGACCAACTCCTCAGCTATGGAAACACTTATATGTAGGAGGAGAAAAGCACATCTGGCCCACAGAGGGGAATTCACGCTGGTGAGGAAAAAGCTACGTGGAGATTTGTGTGGAGAGGAACTGCCTACAGTGGTCTCCCACAAGATGAAGCCTTTGCTTGATGTATCCAGAGCTCCACCAAAACCCACTGTTTGTAAAAAAGATGAGTTAAAATAAAAACATGTTTTAAAAAAAATAATGCCAGGAGCAAAAAGAATGCAAGGGTTTGATCAATCATGGCTAGTTTTTGCTTTGTGTTCATATAGTTTTTTTCCAAAATACAATTCACAAAGTATTTCTGAGACTGATTTTGTTGTTCCTGTGAGGGAAAAACCCCCAATGCCTAAGCTCCAGCAGATTTTCATGGGCTAAGAAAATTATTTCCCCCTTGTTTTATGCCAGCCCAGCACAGGCAGTCCCCCTTAGAGAGGTTCACTGGCCAGTGTTGACACAGAGGTGGCGGTTTCAGTACTGGGTGTCATTAAGCGCCTGCAGAGTGCTTGCAGCGTCTGGGCTTCATGCAGGGCCAGACAGCCACAGTTGTACAGGACAGGGACATGTGGCCACATGAGTGGCCATGTCACATCCTGCAGGAATGTCTGTTTTGCTGGGGACATTGCTAGCAGGGCAAGGGGACCACAGCGCCCTGGGGTTTCTGCCACTAACAAAGCTGCACATGGGGTGAAGCAAGACTTATGGTTTGGCCCCAGTTTGACACTGGTGTGGGATATCAGCTTCCCTGATACCCTATAATCGAGTTCCCTCCAAAAGCTAATTATTTCAAACTCCAAATACATACTTTGCTTACTAAGCATGATCAACACAACTAAGCTCACTTTTTGCTTTGCTGATAATATTCTCACAAACAGCGTTATTTTCAAGAGCTCTGGATACAGCATATGTCATATGTCCTCCACAAATATTAGACGTACTCTCGCCCGCCCCTTCCATATTTCTCCCTCATTTGCTGCTATGACAAAGATATTTTTTTATGAATCTTAATGACTCATCTCAAATGTTGTTTTTTTGCATTCTGATAAGCACTAGATGGGGTGACTAATAGACTACATGCAACACCTAGACAACGTGAGCAATTCAGTGTCTGCTTAAACTACATAAGATACTGATAACAGATACAGGCATTGCACCTGCTCCATTGTAAAAAAAAAAAAAAAAAGAGAGAGAGAGAGAATAAAAGTAAGAAAAAAAGAAAAGAAACCAGGACAGATACAGCAACTGCTGCTTATATTTGTATAAAGCTAATTTAGCTTGTCAGTGTTCCAGAGAACTTATGTTGTGGCTGTTATAAAGCTTCCCTCTCCTGTAAAAATTACTAATTTGATGTTATGCCCCTGGGGAATTAAAAGCAAACAGACAGCCAACTTGGCTAAGGTGGAGCAGTGCTTCACAGAGAAGATGTCTATGAATCAAAGACAGGCAGTTTTCCAAGTCTACCAATGTACGCACCAGTGGACACAACAACGTATACATCCACTTACGGCTAAAGCTGGCATTGCCTTTCCTTTTCCAACTCCTCTGAGATTGGGATTAAATTCCTGGAGATAGGAAGGCCTGAACAGTCTTCCAACAGAAGAGCAGGTCAATAGAGTGGGATATAGCTCTTGCACAGATGTTATTTTAGTCAAGGCCACTCAACAGATGATTTTTTGCTCCAGATGCTTCAGGCTGAGATCCACAACACCGAGTGGGATGAATGATCCTGACCACAGCAGTCTACACCTGAATTTTTGCTTAGGTCAGGTAAGAGGCCAGCAACTTCCCCCTCACCCTTAGTACTGAAACATGCATGTCCTGTAGGTCCCAACATGTAGCACCTGCCAGCCTCTGAATTAATTTCGAAGTATTGTGTAAACAGAGATATTCTTCTCATACACTGACCACAATCACAGTCACTGCTGCTCTTTAGGTAAGGATGTGTATATTCACTAAACATGCAGTAAAAGGAAAACATTGATGAAATCATAGTATTTTCTTGCCAGAAAGAAACAAGCGATTAGATATGACTCTGTGCTTACTTTCTGTGCCACAGGTTCTTCCACCACCCAGCGCTAGGTTTTTACTGCTTGCTACACAAACATAAGTCAATGAGATAAAAAAAGTGAACTGGGAATTTGCTCTGGAAGGTAAGGGATGAGAATGAAGTAGGTTGAGAATAATAAAGAAGGTAATAGAAAACATAAAAGATGAACAAATCCTATTGTGCAGGGGCTTGGGTGCTCACATGTTCACACGCAGAAGTATGTGTCAGGATGAAAAAAATAATCTTAAGTCATTGTTCCAAAAATATGCCCAGTGCTCACACAGGCAGTCCCCACTTACAGAAGTGCAAGAGCAGCAGCAACAAGCGAGCATTTCTAGCAATGGGCTCTCCCGTTCTGTGGCGTAAACATCATTATCAAGATACCTAGGGCTAATGTAAATTTTTAAATAGTTGTGACAACTTACCAAGTGCCAGCATGCAACTTTTACAGCAACAGAAGAATGATGCAAAACTCTTGTATTTTTTGGTGATGGGGGAGGGGAAGAGGGGAACCGCACCCATCGCAAGATGAAGTACTGCCCTTACTGGTAAGGGAAGCCTGCCGCTGCCCACGTAGGTGGGAGAGCAAATGTGGTGATGAAGGACACATTACAGAGATTAGCGAGTTGAACAGTAGAATCGTAAGCCTGTACACAAGCAAGGTAATTCTTAAATGAAAGCAGCAGTACATGAAATGCGAAGAATAAATGAAAAAGCTCTGTTGCTAAAGGAATCTCAAGTGTACTCTGTTGAGCACAGTCATCCAAAAGCAATTATTAAACTCTGCTGTTTCTGAATACACTTGGCCTTAAAATATTAACATGTGCTTTTTATTTTATGCCTCAGACTCCATGAAATGAATTAAATACACCCAAAATGGTATGAGCAATCTCTTAAGCACTAGCTAGTTTAACGACTAATCTTCTGGTTTAGTCAGAAAGGTAAAGGCTTAGGTTTTTCAACCCTATGAGACATCATCCTACAGTTCATGTGTTAGGCATCTCTCCTGTCCACTGCCAATATTATTTGAGGCAAGCTTGTAACATTTTCACTTAATTAAAAAATCAGAAGCATAAGGACTTCAAATTTTTATACTTTGCGGAGCTGGCAGCTTACTTAATTTGCTTCAGTTTTATGAAGGTGAATTGTAGCTCTTTATGGGCAAAATGTAGCAATTTCTGTTACTGCTCAAACATGCTGACAGAACTTTGACATAGTATTTTTTTCTCTGCAGTAATTATTAATGTTGGTTTGCATGTGCTCAGAATAATGACACGCACATGAATAACTTGCTGCACTTTGTGACTCACTGAGATGCCTTCGCAGAAATTATCTTGGTCACACTTTGTGCACTAAACACCGTGGGGAGAACTTATCGGTGGGGATGGTCGGTGGTGTTTTATTTTAACAGTGAAGAATACATGTCTGAGTGAAAGGTCGTTTGATACTGCCCTTTCCCCAATCCTGTATAAATATTTTGGTTTAGTTGTGTTTGAAATTAGTTTCATCCTTTGTTTCAATCATAATAGCGTCTTGTTTGAAGTTGCTATTTCAAAAGAGATAGCTGGGCCTTTATTTTTCAAAGATGTTATTTCCTGAGACTCTTTATGCTGTGATCTTGTAGACGGTCACTACTGGAGCTTCATTGTTAATTGTCTTTTAGGGGCACAAATATACAGCCTTTTCTTTCAAATTCAGGATGACTCTGTTTATTTATGTTACTGAATGCAAATGAACGGGGAGGCATCCCCGGTACTGCACAGATGTGAGGAGGAGTGGGAGGAGGCTCAGGCCCATCAGCCATACTGCACCTCTGAGCTCCCACCAGACACTCATGGGGCTCCCTCAGCAAGGGCTGCTCCAGCACAGCACAGCCACTCCACTCCCCATGGTGGCAGCAGGAGGAGGAGGAGGAGGGACACGTGCGCCCCAAACATACTCAGGCAGAGGAGCTGAGCCAACATGCAGATGAGTGCGCAACGCATACCTTGACAGCACGACAGGGTTTTCACTCCTGTGTGTCCTCTCCCGTGGCGCAAGAGAAATTCTGGAGGAGTAAGTCATAGCTACTCCGGAGCACTGGCTGCAATGCAGCTCTTCCGCATGCCTGCTGCCTCGCATTCCCTCTCTATGCTTTAAACCTCTACATTTTTAGGAACTTATTCCCCCCCTTTGTTGGCCCCAGTGAGAATATGGTGCGCAGACACTGACTGAAGCCCTTCCCTGGGATGCTCTGACCATCAGCTGCTGCTCTTCTCCTCCTCCTCATCTTTGCCAATGAACTCACTAATCAGCACTGCAGCTGCTTGAATCAGAAATATGGGGCCATATTATCCCCTCAGACAACCAACCATTGCTTTCAGTGCAAAATGTCATTTACTTACATACTTAAAAATATCTACCTTCGCTTCAAGAAGGTAACTCTCTAGCATGTTTCTGAGACTCCACTGCAGAGAAAGACAATTAAAAAAACAGAAACAACCCCTTAGCACTCACTCGCAGTGTGGGTCCTCTTTCAAAGAAATTTATGAGCAATAAGGACTAAAAAAAAGCCTTATCTATCTGGACTACCACAGAATCCCAGCACAATGCCTTTGCAGACATTTGTTCTTCAGCTTTTATCCCTTTTCTTTCCTTTTCCCTTTCTAGCCACTTCACTCTTGAGTACCACAGCTAGTTCTCCCTCACTCCTGCAAAAAAAGAAAGCCCCAGTAGCTCTGCAACAATAACAACAAAATCTCAAATGTTTCCAGGATGGTGCTGATACCATGATTATTCTTAAGTTTATACAGAAGTCCCCCTTTTGTCTCTATGGCTGACAGTGCGCCTACACACACGCACATAAAAGTACAGGTAAAAGCTAAAGAAATTGTGAGGAGGATGGACAATTCCTAAAATGGAACAAAACACACAGGGACCCTGCAGAAGCAAAACAAACCAAAACCTGTTTTTCCCTTTGACTCTCTGCCTTAAAGATGATGCATTTTGAAAATGAGCAGTGCAGCGGGGTCACAGAATTATAGAGCAACTCGGGCTGGAGAGGAGCGCTGCAGGCCTCTGTTCCAACCTTCTGCTGAGGTTGCTCGGGGCTTTGGCCAGGCAAGATGGGAGACTCTCCACAGATGAAGCTTTCACTCGCACTGGGAACATTTATTTCCAAATAGCCAAATGGTATTTCCCCTGCTGCAGCTGTGCACTTCTGGAAAAGTCTGGCTCTTTCTTTGCTATAACCTTCCATTAAGCAGTTGAAAATAGCAACGAGATTCCCCATTAGCCTGCTCTTCTCCAGACTAATGAAACCCAGATCCCTCAGCCCCTCCTCATATATCATGTGCTCCAGCCCACTAAGCATGTGCCACTTCTAACGGAGCGACACTGTATTTGTATACTAAGTATTGTTTAACGAAACTCAATACCCTTATGTTAGAATTACTTTAAAAGTAAGAAATTTTAATAGGGCAAAATATGGCCAGGTTAATAATTTTGCCGTGGATCCCAGAACGTTAATTTAGCAAGAAATAAATAACTCCCAGCCTTTCATCTTATCTTTTTGACAGATGTTTCCCCTATATAAAAGGTGGCATAATTGTTTTTGTCAGTGTTATAATTAAAATTGCTATGCAGCTGACATACAGTTTTTAATGGTTTCCCTTAGGATTATAACAGATGTTGCCTTATTAGATCAGGACTCTCCTGAAGTAAGAAATGTCACTGGCATAATCAAGATACCTCTTTCAGTCTCTCGAAGTAGACTGTCACAATTTGCCTGGTAGCATTTGACCTCAAGGAATGAAATATATCCCACTTTTCTAAGGAGAAAGTTTTCTGAAGAGTTTGAAAGAAATACTAAAGAGTCTTCATCCAGGCTAACAAGTTGTACGGTTCAGCTTTTACTGCGTCCAGAGATAGCTGGAAAATATAGAAGGAGGGTGCCCTGACGACTGCACCACCAACAGCCAAAGAAACTATGGCTTTTTAACAGCAAAAAATAGTCACAGCTTAGGCATATGTTAAAGGGTCAGTTGAAATCTGGTGAGGAACTGAGAAGTAGCAGCTATTGGGCTCCTATTACAAGAAAAGTTACAACCATATGACACAAGTGTTAATTTGAAATGGGAGTCAGTTTAAATAAAGCAAGGTGTAACAGCAAGCTTAAGGAACAGCTTTTTAAGTGCAGCTTAGGTCCCTGGTGTTCACTGAAAATCTGGAGAAGTCGAGGGTGGAAGCAACAGGAAACTGGCTCTAGCTTATTTTGTCCTTACAGATCGGTGATTTACTGCTGCCAAGGACCGCATCTGTAACCCGTGAGGTGGGTGCTGCGGGACGTGGGCTGCCGCGCAGCCCCCCTGGGCACCCACAGCGGGACGGCTGCTGGATGGGCACACCGTGGCTTCTTCCCGACTGGAGCATGCAGCGCGATAGCCAGCACACAGACAGGTCTCGAACCGAGGCACCGTCAGGACACCGCTCCAACGCGCAGCCAGGCCGGGAGCTGGGGCGCACGTGCGGATCCCCCCAGCTGGGTGCACCCACAGTGTCTAACACCACATAAAAGAAGTCAGTTGTAGGTAATGTGGCAAGAGAGTCAGGAAAGTTAGGTGGCTGCAACGCATGTGGAGCAGATTAAGAAAAGCAACCCCTGCCTCCTGCCTGCCTGCCCACTGAGTCTCTCCAACCCTTCAGGGGGAGCTCGCTTTGACAAAA
Organism: Phalacrocorax aristotelis; assembly: GCF_949628215.1. Lineage (NCBI taxonomy): Eukaryota > Metazoa > Chordata > Aves > Suliformes > Phalacrocoracidae > Phalacrocorax > Phalacrocorax aristotelis. The sequence goes on along the minus strand of NC_134276.1, from coordinate 100,252,655 downwards.
CACATTTGACAGAAAGTTACTTTATATTTTGGTGGCACAGACCTCCCGGCAACCCTACAGGGGCTACCAGATTTTTTCAAGGTCTGAGGAACGCCAACTCTGTTTTACCGACTGCGGCGCTTGGATCCGCACTTCACAAGATGAAGCTGTCGGTACAGCTTTCACATTGCATCTAGTTTATATTAAGAACTCCCCAAAATAATTGCAGAAGATGCGATGTGACATAATTACTGAATTTCCACAGTAGCAAGTGTTTCACAGTTGACTTATGAAAATAGACCATTTACACAGACACTTGGATTTCATGGGTTAATTCTCCTAATCTTATCTATCTCGAGGACAGGCATTAATTAAAAATAAGCATGGAAAACGTCCAGAATGTATCATCTCCTCTACAGACGGGGGCCGAGGGGGAAATCCGTCTCTCGGAACGAGCTGACCCTGCCTGGCCCTGGCCCCGCGCCCCGCCGCAGCACCGGGCAGGGAGGAGGCGTCGGGCCGAGGCAGGGCCCGGCCGCGGCGCAGCCCCGCGGGGCCGGCAGAGCCTCGGCCGCTACCGGCGCAGGCCGCAGCGCGGCCGCCCCGGCCCTAGCGACGGCGGCGGCGACGGCGGCGGCAACAACAACAACAACCGGGTCCGCGGCGGCGAGAGGGGCCGGGCTTGCGGGGAGGCGGGTCCCGCCGCCGCCGCCTCCTCCCCCCGCCCGCTGAAGAGCGCCTGCGAGGGCAGGCGGGCGGCACAGCACGGCTTAGCACGGCTCGGCTCGGCTCGGCTCGGCTCGGCACGGCACAGCACAGGCGTGGGCCGGCGGCAGCAGCGGCTCGGCCAGCAGCGCCCACGCACCCGCCGCCGGGCACCCGCCTCCCCGCCCTCCTTCCTCCCGCCCCTATTCCTCCTCCTCCTCCTCCGGGACTCTCCGCTGGGATCAACCCGCCGCTGCTGTTGTTGTTGGCCGGCTCTGCCACATCGAGGATATTTTGGCTCCCGGAGAGGCAGCGGCGCCTTTTTTTTTTTTTCTTTCTTTTTCTTTTTTTTTTTTTTTTTCTTTTTGTGGGACTCTGCGTGTGGTGCCGCCGGTGCCGGTGAGGGACGCCGAGGAGCGGGCGAGCGCCGGGCTCGGGGGCCAGGTGAGGCGGGGGCGGCGGCGAGGGGAGGGGGGCGGCGGCTCGCCGGAACGCACCGACCCGCTCCGCCGCCGGGGGAGGGGGAAGAGGGGGTCTGGTCTTAGCGGCCGCCCCGGGGAAACCGGGCATCGCCCCCGGTGTCCCGTCCCCGTCCCCCAGCCCCCCACCTCCGCGGGCGGGGGCGCGGCCGGACCCCCTGGGTGACCTCCCCCGGGGGCGATGGCGGGAGCCGGGGCCGGGGAGCGGGCAGACCCCGTCGGCGAAGGGGGCGGCGGCGGAGGCCGGGGCCCGCCCGGGAGGGGACCCCGCGGGGCTAAGCCCGGGGGCGGGTGGGGCGCGTTGGAAGCGGAGGTGGATGGGGATGCCTTGTGGAGGCGGCTGCGCGCCCGGGAGGAAGGGGTTAATGGGCAACGCGCACTCTGGATTTGGTTAGTACTTTAAAGGGACTTAAAAAATGTTGGGCTGTATGATCTCCCCATCTAACTTTTATGTGGGCGAGCGTGTCATATGTGTCAAAAGTCATACCAGCTCTCGGCTATCTCTCTCATCAGTGCTCGGGGAGCCCAATAGCTGCATGGGGGATCAGTGCTGCTAAGGCAGGCGGTTGTCTCTTAATCTGTTGGTATGAATTTTTTTTTGTCTGAAAAATTTGCCATTTATAAGAACAACAACAACCAGATGCTCTCTGCCCGCCCCCCGCCCCCCCCCCCCCAAAAAAAAAAAAAAAGAACAAAACCAACCCAAACAACCCCAAACCAAAAAACAACAACCCCAATCCCCCAAAAACCCAACAGAAAACCAATGGCGGTGTGTTGCGGACACTGGCATCGTTTAATTCTCCATGTGGATGATTCCCAGCTGAATCCAGCTGTGGGCAAGCACCTGGCTATTGCTGAAAAGAGGTTGATTGGGATTCAGGAGTATTAGTTAATAAGTGCCTGATCCTGTTGACCCTGTTCTGGTTCACCCACTCAGCTATGCGGGGGTGTTGAAGAAGGTGTCCTGCCAGTTAAACCAATTATAGCTGGCAAGTAGCAGTCATCAGCATTAGTGGAGGAGTTGGAAGTGAGGCCCAGTCATATCATGCCATGCCCTAGTGTCTTTTTCCGAACTTAAACAGGAGCTTTCCAAGTCCAGCAGAAAGCCAGCTTTAACCCTTTGTGTCATGAAAAGCCATTATTGCCTTTTCAGCTCCGCTTGTCTTGTGATACCTCTGTAAGGGTTTAGAGTCTCAGGACTGGAAACTTGTACTGCAGATAGTGAGAAAGTTGATGTACAAAGAGCAAAGACTATAGAAATTCATAACAACGTGAGAGATTTTATTGGAGGAAGAAAACTGGAGTGTCACAAAGCATGCTAAAGATCTTCATGTGTTACTAGACTGAAGCTTGATGTCTAGTTTTCCCTAAGCTGTGTAGCGCACAGGCAAGGCCACGGAACAAACGCACAGCCTAGCATAGAGAAACAGCGACTTGGGTTAATGAGCAATGGCCACATAATGAAGACTTCATATAAACCTTTTGCCTCGAGGACCCTAAACACTTCGAAAGAAAGAAACAAACAAAAAAACCAGGAAGGAGTGAACCCCAGTCCTTTTTTTAGTCAATGGGGAAGTTCCTAGCAGGATTTGTGTAGACGCCAGGATTACACCTGAAAGCGTCAGAAATCTTACTTGTAGTCCTAACAGAGGATCAGATCTAAAATTACTGAAAATATGTATGTTTTCACAAATACTTTCCTATTGGTAAGGCTTACAGCTAGTTATCCCTAGACCAGAGCACATTTCAAAGGCAAAACAAAGGGTGTTAGAAATGGCCATGGATTTTTTTTTTAAAAGTCCAGCCAAATGCAAGGATAAACAGTTGTTCAAACTGGGGCAAATTTAACAAAAAGATTAGGACGCTTGCTGAGTTGAGACTCATGCTGTGTAAAATTCTTTGCTGCTCAATGAGATGTGTAATTTATATAAAATATTTGTACATGCTATATGAGGTAAAAACCATCATTCAGTAGATTGCACTTTTAGGTAACGTTAATGAAGTATAAGTCCAATATTCCTTTCATAGTGTTGTATTTTATTTCAATGGTAACCCACATACATCTGATAACAGTGAAGTTGAAATGGGCATTTCAGGTTAAGGACTCTTGAATTTTAAGTGATGAACTATGTAAGAGGATGAAAGGGTTCCTTGTCTTCGGCTGTTGGATGTTTTTATTTTCCTCTTTGCTTACACAGATGCCTTTTGAATGTCTTATCATTTTCACTGGCTGAGCTTATTTTGTTAAGCTCCTAATTTGCCATCTTTTTCTGAGTTTAAGATTGTATTTTGATTTCTGCTTGTGTCAATGTGACTAGCAAGAGAACTTGCTTGTAATACGTGATCGCAGTTTTGTGGAAATATTAAGTGTCCTATGTGACTATTTAAATACAAATGCACGTTTTCAGACAGTTTCTGTGGAGCAAGAGAATTTAGCCCAATGGTGTGGAAAAGGAGAAGGAAAATTGTTGAGAGACGACTTGCTGCAGTGTAGCCTGATAAGGTATCATTCACTGACACCTGAATTACAGCATCACAATAAACCTGAACAATGGCCATAAAACTGGGTTTATTCCTTATGTTTGATCTCCTCCATAGGTCAGTAAAAGGCTATGAATCTTATCACTCTTTTCCTTAAGTGATACATAGGCGAAAAAGTTATACAGGCCTCACACAACCCTGTTTATGGTAATACAGGTGATACGATATAGCTTTGACTTTCAGTAGCATGAACACATTGATGGTGCTCCCATATCAACACTTAAAAAAGGGTATTTTACTGCATAAACCCTTTTCAGTTAAAACTTAGGCCCTCTAAAGCTTTATAAATACGCTAAACTCATGTTTACAAAGTGTGCAAGATAACACAGTTTGGAGAGGCTTTGCCTAGCGAAGGAAGCAGGTTGCCAATACTGGGTATGGGCTTCAATGATTATTCATAAAAGGGTGAATGTTAGTACGTGAAGGTGTATTGCAGTGTGCATTCTGTTACTTCTCTTCCTTGCTTTGAAAGCCTAAGTCCAAAGTGAATCATGCCATGTGAGCAGGAATATAGTAAGCAAAAATAACACAAAACCGAATGTTTAAGGTAATAGGTGAAAGTTGGAAAATATCGCAAAGTGATAATACTTGGTGGACGAAGGACTTCTGTAGGCTTTTCAGACTAACAGAATAAGCTACTAATAAGCACTGGGTATCAGAAGCTAACCATCCTCTTGTTTGCTCATTTCATAAAGCTTTTAACACCAGTGATGCCTGTGAAAGTTCTCCCAGTTAAAAAGCTGCTTAAGCAAGATGGGAATTGTTCCTTGTGTGGTCGGGATGTGAGCAATGAAAAGGAAAGTTTTTTCCCTGTGTTTCATTCCGAGAGCTGTTCAGTAATCTGTACTGAAGCAGTGCGATACATCTGTTAACATGCTTGCTTCATCGGTAGCAACACTTTTCATGTGACCCCTGTTGTTTTTCAGATGAGTGATTTTGGGATCAGGAACATGGACCAAGTAGCTCCTGTGTCTAACATGTACAGAGGAATGCTCAAGGTGAGTACTCCTGAGCTGTCACCTTCTAAAGCCAACTTGGGCATCTCCCAGCTAATGCATTTATTGTGTTCTTATTAATGCTGGCACAATAATTGTATAACCATGCCAAGGTGAACACAGATACTCAGGTTTTAATTGCTTGCTTGAAACTCTAATCTTCCCACTGAGTTCAGTAGAGATGTGAAAAGCATAACTGAAATAGGAAGATGTAAATCTTGCACCCCAACCCTCTCTCCCAAGGAGGTTCCCTCTCCATCCCCCAAATCCTAAGAATTTGAAAATAAGAGGTATACAAGAACTGAGTTCGAATTTGTTGGAGTTGGTGGAACTTTGCCTAAATAAAGGTTACAGGATTGGCAGTAGGGGTGGTATTTACATCTTTACCTTGATGAGCCTGGCAGAGGGCTTTTCTGATATAACTGGTTAGGTCTGATTTGTTGAAGAGCAGGGTATGAAAAAAGTAGGTTATTTACTACCTGCAACTATGTGAAATGGAAGCTCAATACATTGTAGAAAAGAAGGGTGGTTGTTAAATATATTTATCTTTAGATAGACTGTGTCTCTTGCCTTGTTTTGAAAGGAACTTGGAAACCAAAAACAAATGAGAAACAGACTATAAACACTTGGTATTTAAGGGCTTCCCTCCTCCCAATTAATGCAAGTTGCTTTTTAATCCCAGTATCAATATTTTACGCAGCATTGATTAATGTCAACCTAATAAAGGTTAGGAAGACACTTTCTGCTCTCACTACCTTTGAAGAATGTCCATGTTTTGAAGAATCAGCTAGTGAGACTCTGGTACACTAACTTCACTGATGTTTTATGTCCCCTCTTAGCTTTCTCTGCTGCCCACAACAACAACAAAATCCATGAGAGATCCCCCAACTTAGCAGCTGTGTGCTCTGTGACACAGTGGTTCTAATTCAGTATTCAGTTGTCATATAATTAAGTCAAAATAGAGGCCTGCATTCTACTATTTTGTAGCTGTTCACCTTTTTATTTTGTTCTGTAATAATTATTCTTACGTATGTTGCAAAGCTAGATAAAACAGTTGCATAACTGCTAGGGCAAGCATAATTTATTCTACGTTGGGTTTTTCCCCTTTTACTACTATTAAATTGAGAACCTGCTTAAACATTAATTTTCTCCTTTTTGAAATATGAAACTAGCACAGTATGGATTTTACTCATTCACATGCCACAGCATTTTTTCCAGTGACTCAGGATAAGGGTCAGCTATTTACACAAAACGCAGGAGTTTCCAGATTGTGTTGAAAGAACTTGCCCTTTCTTTTAGGTACTAGCGATGAGTCAGTGCTTTTATCTAGTAACCTATGAAGAATCTTTTACTAGCAGATTTGGCAATTGCTATTAACTTGTTTCATTCAAATCTGAGCCTTGTTGTGGGTCGGCTTTGACTCTTGTTGCGGGGGGTGCCTGAACAAACCGTACGCAGCTTGTCTCCTCTGGCGAGCGCTCAGTGGAGACTTCTGAACCCAGTTAACAGAGGCAGGATATTGTTTACTTCACCAGCTTTTTCTTCTGTGGAGTGTATGCTTTCATAACGTATATACTAGGGTGCATTGCACCTTGTTACAAAATACAACTACAAAAATTGTGGTTCCTTGTTTCTTACTAGGGTTAAGGTAGGTTGGGGAGGGGGGTGATAAAAGGCACCTGATGGAAAAAAAGACTCCAAGCCACTTGAAACTTTGTGGTGGCATAAAAAGGAAAGTTAGGGAATGTGAAGAGTTGTTAATACTCATTTGCTATTCCAGAAACATAGATCAGGTTGCTTTTGCATCGCACGTGAATACTGCCCTGAAAAATCTTTGCCTTGTCCTCAGCTAAATCCTCTGACTTGGCACAAGCTGGCAGACCAGTGGATGCCTAAACCAAATAAGCATTTGCAAGTTGCCTTTGTCTCCAGCTCCCTGAACTGCAGTAGCTGCCATGAGCAAGCTGTTGCTTCCCAGAGCAAGGCTCTACCTCAGGTGCTTTTGAAAATCTCAGTGGCAACTTTTATCCATCCGTGCCTCTAGATACTACAGATATGGTGTCCTTGTGACTAACAAGCAAGTTGCATAATTTGTTTTTAAAGTTATTTCCTCCTCTGGTAACATTCCCTCTGACCCCTGAAGGCTAATGTGGCTGGGGGGATCTAGTAAAAGTACTAGTATTTCTAGCATACGTAATTGACACAAATCAAGTTTGGAAGAAGTTAGGTTTTCAAAAAATAATATTTATTGAATGATACCGATAAATGGTGGAATCCACTTTTATCTGGAACATTTTTATCAGTGCTGTTTATCCCTTTCTATATAATGAAACTAGCAGATAATGAAACCAGTGGTGTTTCACTGAATATCTGATCACTTGAAAGACTGAAAAATATGGTAGCTGGCAAATCCAGTAACTCAGAAGTAGAGAAGTCACAGCAAAGGAGTAACTTCTTTCCTCAAGTCCTGTAAAGCTGGCTGTATACCTTCAAGTGATGTGGGTCAGATTAAACTTTTTATTTAAAGGATTAAAAAAAAAAAAAAGCTGTGCTGTAGGTTTTGCACTGGTAGGGTTTTTTTTGCATAATTTACTGATCCTGCTTCTGCCATCAAGTACTCGTCAAGTGGATAGTCTTTATAAAGGGTTAAGGGAAAAAGACAAACACAGACACACAAGAATTCTCTATTGTTAAAAGCGTCGATTACAGGAAAACGAAGAATATACTTACTTGGGTTTACTGTAACCTGTAGAACATGCCACCCGCCTAGCACTGTGGTCTGAATGTTAGTAGTTTTGCATTTGTGTACAAGAAGCTATGCTATTGTGTTGTTTATGTTTCAAAGGCACGTAAGCTGATTCAAGACAGTGGTTGTGCATGACCTCCAGATCTAGGAAACCTAACCTAGCCGCTTCCTAGCAATGAATTTGACAGTGCTCTAGCAAAATTCTAACACTTTTTTATTTATTCTGTTACTTTGCAGCGTCAGCCAGCGTTTGACACCTTTGATAGCTCACACTCTCTCTTTGCTGGATATTTTTTCTCACTAAATGAAGATCAGACGCTTCAAGAAGTACCAACAGGATTTGATTCTACTTCTTATGGTAACTCTTCACTTTGTTCCTTAGTCCAGTCATCAGATCAGAAAGAAATTTGTGGGGTCAGTCTAACGTTTCACAGCTATACTTTTACAAGTGCAACACAGATTTCCCTACAAAGTGCTTCAGTACACAGACTACTGTGTACAAGCTTGATTTTTATACATATGAGTTGCTCTGTGGATAGTTGCTGTTCTCTGTACTGAAAAGGAGTGGGAACTGTAATTCAGTAGCCTAATTGACTGTCAGGCCATGGAAGAAGCCTTAGTAGGTATTAAAGCAGAGCTAAGAGAGTTTGAAAATTTAAAAACAAAAGAAAAAATTGTATGTGTATTTAAACTTGCAACATCTCAAGCATAATTAAAATGAAGTGTTCTGTGAGCTCCTTTCTCGATCCTCTGGTGTTAAATCCCAGTATGTTTTACTCCATGCCTTAAAAAACAGGGCAGGGGATGTTTACAGATCTGATCTCTCTTTTGCTGTTGTTGTTGGGTTTTTGTTTTGGGTTTTTTTTTGTGTGTGTGCGTAGGACAGTACCTACCAAGACTTCTCTACAAATTCTTTTCTAAAATCCCTGACAAAACAGGAAGTTTTGTCCAAAATGTAGATATTTTACCTGATGCTGCCTTTATCTCCCCTGGAGGGGGCAGGGGCAGGCAATAATCCTCAAACCTCTGAAAACCACCAGTCCTTTTGTTCTAATGTGATTCTAATCGCTCACCCGCTCTGGTCAGCAAAGCAAGTCCTAGCAGATATTACAGATGGGTGTGGTAAAAACAGAAGTTAAGCCTGAGCCGGTAATGAGCTCCACTTGCTGGGTCAAGTGGAGCCTGTAGATAGCCTAGGAGAACGAGAAGAGCCGCACAGCTTCCTGACCTAACTTGGAGTCTAAGTTCATCACCTTTATATACCCTGCCACCGTTATACCTCTAACACAGCAGAGCTCCTTCAAATGCACCCAGTGTGTGAGCTCTCAGAGGGTCTCAAATGTTCAGGGATGCAGTAGCGAGTTGGTTCGGTTGTCTTCAGATAATTGCTGACTTAATGACACCAATCACAAACAAAATGTCAGTAAAAGGTCTAGGCAGTGCAGTTGGCTATCTTCAACTTCGAAGTTTTTCTTTCAGAGTAAAATGAGGCACCTTCTGGTGAAAATTGTCCAATAAGAAAGGCTGAGTGGAAGCCAATTTTTTTCTTAAAATGGAATGTACTTGCAAATTTAAAAATCAGTTAAGCAGATTAGAAATTTATACTGGCATAGGATGATGCTGACTTTGGGTTTTGTTGCATTGTTTAGGCACTGGGTATCAGCTTGTTACCAGTCACACTTGTTGGTTCAGACAACAGAATAACCTATTGTACCTTGTATTTAGGTGATTGAGAGATGCATGGGAAGCTTTGAAATACAGTCCATTGGAAAGCAGTGTTAAATAGTGCAAGCTGGTTCTTCACAACCCTACGATCAGTTTTGTAGCTCTCAAACTAAATGAAGACTCTCTGGGGTTACAAGGAAGTCCGAGGTCAAACTATTGGTGACGAAATAGGAATAAGCAGTCTCATGTTTCCTTTAAAAAAAAAAAAAAAGTAATAGTAAAGTTTACTTGCAGCAAAGGAACTTTATGGAACTAAGAGTAAATGAGGACCTACATCAGGGAAAGCTGCAAAGCTTTAATTTAACAGGTTGCAGTTTTATCCAACCAGAGGCACAGAGATTTTAGTGTTGATATATCAAGTTGAAGACTTAATATATCAGAAAATGGATCTATGCTGTTTATTTCTGTTTTTAATATACCTACTTTCTAGCATCCTTTTCTTATTCTTCAAATAGCGCAGCAAAAACCTGTCACTCCTTTCACTGGCCTAAAAGTTAATGTATCTCTATTTTTTCCCTTCCACCCTTTTTCTTTCTCATAGAGTCCAACAACTGTGAATTGCCTCTGTTAACCCCATGCAGTAAGGCTGTGATGAGTCAGGCCTTGAAAGATACTTTCAGTGGTTTCACAAAAGAACAGTGTCGGCTGGGTATCCCAAATAGTAAGTGTTTTCTATTTATAAGCTCTTTTTTTTAATGCTAAGGAGGAGGCTGAATAGCAGCTCTTTCAAAAGAGAAAGAATGATGTCAGTAGGAAATACAAGAATGGATCCTATGTGAATCTGGCACAGCTTGACTTGGAGAGACCAGACTTGCTGGTATTAAAAATGGGTGCATGGAGAGCTCATGCTTTGGCAGCATAAGAGAGAATCAAGTAAGCTGAGGACATCGCTGATTACAAGTGAATGCAGAAGGAAAATAGAGGACTGTTTTGGTTTGGTTTTTTTTTTGTTTGGTTGTTTTTTTAATTCAAGAATACATTCATTCTGAATTCATTCAGAACTAAGTCACTTGGGTAAACAAATTTTTTCATTCACTGCCTTCTAATGAAGATTATTTGACAAAGGTCAGGCGTTATCTCTGAATGCTGGATATATTCTGTCTTGCAGATCCCTGGCTGTGGACTGAACAGCAAGTTTGCCAGTGGCTTTCATGGGCTACCAATGAGTTTAGCTTGGCAAACGTGAACTTCCATCAGTTTCTTATGAGTGGCCAAGACTTGTGCAACCTGGGCAAAGAGCGTTTCCTGGAACTGGCACCCGACTATGTGGGTGATATTCTGTGGGAACACCTGGAACAGATGATAAAAGGTAGTTACAGAGCCAGAAAGAAGTTTTGTTTTAAGGCTTTTCTAATGCAAACTGAAATGGGACTCTTAACACTTGTTTCACTATGAAGGATTTTTATTACATATGAAAACTCAAAATGAACTTTAAAGCTTGGTTAATAAAAGCATTATCAGAACAGTTAATACATCTTGATATGTAAAGTACAGATGGAGATATTTGCAGAAATCATTCCGTGTTCAGGCTGGGTACCTATTGTGGTCAGGTTTTGTTTGGAATAATCATTGAAATAAATGAGATCAGGATAAGGCTACTGTAATACCCCACTTAAAAAAAAATAACCAAGAGTTGGACAAAAGCTGTTCACTTCTTTTTGGCAAGGTGTTGGGTTTGTTCCTTTAATGTAGTGTTTTGAGGTAATTCAGCGAATGAATGTAAAGAAGTCAAAGACACCTAGAGGTGTCTGAGGTGAATACTGATGGTATTGCTAAAACCCTACATGCAGTGCCCTGTGAGTTCCGTTATGTTTGGAGGGTAACATTCAGTAGTTGCATACAATAAGAACTTGGATCTTAAAATGCAATGCAGTTGTTGTTGTTTTTAAGTTTTGTGTTAAAAATCAATTGGTGTCATGGTTTTCAAGCCTATTGGAAGTTGGTTAGGTTTTTTGGTGTGGGTTTTCAAGAGAGAATGCAGTGCAGTGTGTTTGGTAAAATTTATGTGAATGACGGCCCCCAAATACTTCAGGGAGTCAGAAGGCTTTCGTGGCATAAAGGTCAGATCTTTAAAACCATAAAATGAAATTTTTTTTTTTTTTTCTCCTCTCCCCAGACAGCCAAGAGAAAACACAGGATCAATATGTGGAGAACTCTCACCTCACCTCAGTTCCTCACTGGGTCAATAATAATTCCTTAAGTAAGTATTTTAAGAAATTTGACATTTTACATCTCTCAGTCTATTCTAAGCATGTCACAGATCCCAATTTAAAAACAAACAAAAAAATGCGCTAGAATAATTACTGTGCTTGAGGGAGAATGCTTGCCTTCAACTTCTACAGCTTTCTTTCCGAGTATTGTTTAATTGCTGTCTAATTCATGTTGGAAATCTTTTGATGAGCAAAGGCTTTGAGAAAATCACATTTCCTCTTGGTATGCCAAAACCTACATCTGTGGAGCAGAATGACCACTCCCACCTCTAGCAAACTTAGTAAAAAACTAACGTCACTGGGAGCAGCAAGGGTTATGCTTAGGCCTTTTTGAAGACTCTGGAAGTGTAATAGAGCTTTTGAAAGTGTGTGGGATGCAGTGCCAGCTCCCTCAGATTGTTTGATGGGTGTTGTATTTATTCTACATCAGTCAATCTCTAGCTCAACCTTACTGCAACACTTAATGATGAGGGTCTTACTCAAAACCACTTAAGCTTCTCCAGCTTTTTCTGTAGCCCTGTAGTTTCCTTGAGCAAACGATAGATGTATTTGTGGTTGGCAAGTTATAGAGGAAGATTTACAGAACCTGATTTGGAGCCCATTATATGGGGATCTTCTTACTGAATTCAGTAGCCTTTCAGCTAGGTCTGCAGCATCTATCACTCTCTTAATCAGATTTTTATGGGAAACCTACTTCTTGATGGCAAAACTGTAGTGAGGTGCTAGAGGTGTATTAGACTGTTTAAGAGTCTGTGGGGAAAATCATCTAATTAATTCTTTTATTTCTTTCTTCAGCTGTTAATGTAGATCAGAACTCCTATGGTATACAAATGCCTGGATACCCTAAAGCTCTCAGTTATCCCAAACCCGGTCTCTTGACTGACGTCTGTCAGACTTCCACAGGACAGAATCTCCTCAATCCAGAACAAGAGTTTTCATTGTTCCCTAAAACCCAAGCAGATGCTGTTGGTGTGAACTACTGTGCAGTAAATCAAGATTTCCCAAGAAGCAATCTGAACTTGCTGATAGATAATTCTGGTGAGTTATCTGCATGATAACCATGGGTCCAAGGCCTTGTTCTGTATGTCTTTTCCTCCTTTGCATAATTTATATATACAAGCTAGATTGAGGGGGAGAAAAAAAACCAACACTCTTTTTTATGTTGTTGTTTTGTTTTATAAAGGTAAGCTTAGAGAACATGAATCTAGTGACAGTGGTGCAGAAAGTTACGAAAGCTCAGATTCAATGCTACAGTCCTGGAACAGCCAGTCGTCATTAGTGGATTTACAGCGTGTGCCATCCTATGAGAGTTTTGAAGATGACTGTAGCCAGTCCTTGTGTCTAAGCAAACCTACAATGTCTTTCAAAGACTATATTCAAGAAAGAAGTGATCCCGTAGAGCAAGGGAAACCAGTTATACCGGCAGCAATTCTAGCTGGCTTTACTGGTAAGTAGTGAAGCAAAATGGTCAATCCTCTTACGTAACATCAATATTCTCTATGAATGTGTATGGTGATAAAGTTGTGCAGTTGTAAGGTATACCTTATAAATTGGTTAGGGACCGCTACTTATGAAGAGTTTCAATTTTAAATGTTACTGAAGCATCCTAGGACTATCCTTCTAAAGCAAGAACAGGCAGCTACATTAGAACATGTAAAAATCAAGTGCATTTTTTGATCTGTTTGAAAAAGAGGGAAACTTGGACAAAGTCTCCCACACTTGGGAGCTTCTGCAGGGGTTGGCTTGCCTGTTAAGACCTTCTTCCTGTAGTCCTTGCTGAAATTGGTTTTTCCTCTAGAGCATTTGCCAAGCCAAGGACTGCAGGATAAGCCCTGGAGCTTGAAATGCAGCTGGTGGGAGTGAGGGCTAAGGGATCCATATGAAAGGGAAAGACATAGCTTTTGTCAAATCCTGTATTTGTATGAAAAAGCTGACTTGTTTTAATTTGAACAAGTTTAAAAGCAGATTTGTGTTGTATAGAAAAACCGTAGGTTTCTTTCTCATATTAAAAAAAAAAAAAGTAAATCGGAGTAATTGCAAGGTCTATCCTGTGATATGATTATGGTCACATACATTGGTGGTGGTAAGAGCTTGCAGAAGTACTAATTGTGGCCTCTCCCTACTCCCTTTCTCTCAACAGGCAGTGGACCTATACAGCTATGGCAATTTCTTCTGGAGTTACTGACTGACAAGTCCTGTCAGTCGTTCATTAGTTGGACCGGAGATGGATGGGAATTTAAACTTGCTGACCCAGATGAGGTAAGTGGCTAATTGTGATGAAAAAAAGATTTAGGATTTGCCATCTGTGGGCCTAGTCTTGAGTATAAAGCATTTACACGATCAGACACTTGCTGAAATATCTTCATCTGTAAATGGTTTATTGTACAGTCAGAATTGCCGTGGGATGTTCCCTCCTCTCCTCCCACCCAGGATATCAGCATTTGCTTGTAGTTAGGAGAACACATTGTGTAGCTTGAAACTTAAAGGTAGTATACAAAATTCATTTCTTTTGACATTATAATACTGTGGGTTAGTTTACTGGATGTAGTTGAAGCATCAATGCCTGGGATTGCATGAAGGCATGGAGAAAATGCACCCTCTGTATCACCATTAGATACACAGCAAATATGGTGGTGCTGCTTTTGAGATATTTTGGGAACTTACAGCTTTAGTGATTAAAAACAAATAGAATGCATTTTCATTTACTGATACTGTATCTGTAAGAAAGTTATTGCATTAAAAGATGTGATATAAGGTTGTCATGGTTCAGCCCCCCGTTGGCAACTAAACACCACGCGGTCACTTGCTCACTCCCCTCACCCTTGTGGGATGGGGGAGAGAATTGGAGGAGCAAAAGCAAGAAAAAAAAAAAAAAAAAAAAAAAAAAAAACTTGAAAAACTTGTGGGTTGAGATAAGAACAGTTTAATAATAATGATATTTATTGTTATAATAACAATAAGATAATAAAAAGGAAAAAAAATAAACACAAACGATACAACTGCTCACCACCCACCGACTGATGCTGCGATTGCTGCCTCCCCCCCCCATTCGGCCAGCTCCTCCCAGGTAACATACTGGGCATGACGTTACATGATATGGAATATCTCTTCGGCCAGTTTGAATCTGCTCTTTTGGCTGTGCCCCCTCCCCTCCCAGCCTCTTGTGCACCCGGCAGAGCATGGGAGGCTGGAAAAGCCCTTGACTAGCACAAGCACTACCCAGCAACAAACAAAACATCTGTGTGTTATCAACATTGTTTTCGTACTAAGTCCAAAGCACAGCTCCATGCCAGCTGCAGTGAAGAAAATTAACTCTATCCCAACTAAAACAATGACAAAAGCCCAGTGAAGTCTTTATTAAAAAGGAGGGGGGTTGGAAATCATTAACCGCAAGGAACTACTTCATATCATTCAACTTCCAGTTAAAGAGCTGTTCCATTCTGCTTGATAGCAAAGAAATAGGTAAATGGTGACTTCTTGAGAGAGGAGACTGTATTTCCTGTGAACTTGTTCTCCTTAAATATGTTTTGACCCATCCACTACAAATAGGTGTCCTTTTAGCTGCTATTTGCTATCAGCCACTTTTTCTTCTGAAGCTGCTGCTGATAGTTGTCTCAGAGCATGTTCAGTTACGGAGTCAGTTACCAACTCTTACCTGAGTGTGAGACATCCAAAGCAAATAAAATGCTCTGACTGAGAGAGGGTTTTAATAACTGTGTTTATCAGCTACCAACTAGAAGAACACAACTTGAATAAACTCTTTGCATTTTGCTTTCTTTTTGGACTGACAGGTGGCACGGAGGTGGGGAAGGAGGAAAAACAAGCCAAAAATGAACTATGAGAAGCTCAGCCGAGGCCTACGCTACTATTACGACAAGAACATCATCCACAAGACTTCAGGGAAACGCTACGTGTATCGCTTCGTGTGCGACCTGCAGAACCTGCTGGGGTACACGGCGGAGGAGCTGCATGCGATGCTGGGGGTGCAGCCTGACACGGAGGACTGAGCCCGAGGATGTGATGCTGCAGGAACGAAGATCACGCGTTGGGACTGTGTCTGGGAACCGTCTGCAGTCAGTTCTTCTGGCTGTTCAGATGGGTGCAACTGTTGGGAAATAAGGACCTTAACTGATTTTGTAACCCGGGAGAGCTGGAAGGAAGTGGCCTTATTTCATCAGTAGCTTCGGGTGTTGCCATGTTGTGCACTTGAGCAGCATGGAAGTGAGCACAGACCCTAGCTCTGTCATGAAGACATGGAAATGCTCTTGGGTTAAGCATTTCAACTACCTGTACTGCCATATAAAGCATTTTGGCTACTTACACTGCCATGTAATAATGGGTTGGCTTTAAAACCAAAGGTTGGATGAGAAACCAGTGATGCAGCAGAACTATTAATTCAATATCTTAAGATACCATCGTCCTTGCTTACATCCTATATCAGGCAATTTATTAAAACAAAAAAAATTATCTAATTTATTTTAAGTAAGCAGTAAGGAGAATTGATATTAGTTTTGTTTTAAAGCATGTTTTAGTATTATTATTACTCCAGAAATGTGCTGCATAGGTACATAAGCACTCTGTGTCCAAAACCAGATGTAGCAACTGTTAACAAAAAACAAAAAAGACCCTTTAAAGAAGGGAAGGAAAATCATACCATTTCAATATTCAGTTTGTATATATTCTGTGATTCTCTTTGAAACTCTGTAATGTTCCTATTTAACAGATACTGTATAGTGTAAATTAAACTAATTGTATGTGTGTTTTGAAATAGGATGAATGTAAACTTATCAAATGTTTTTTTTCATGTTTGTCTAGGATATACAGCCTTCTGCAAATATTTAATTGGCCTGAGAGACAACATAAGTGCTCAGTATGCATGCATATGGTATGCCTATGATATGAAATGGGGGGGCGGGGAGGGAGGGCTGGCTCAGTCTTTTGCCAGGACTGAAGCTGGCAATTCTTTGTGCATTTTGGCATTTTTACAAGAAACTAATGTAATATTCTGGGACATAAAGGGCCTGTTTGTGGTTTCTTCCGTAACTGAAAATGAAAATATTAATATGGATAAAATTACCTTTTTTCCTTTATAGATGGCATATGTTTTTCAACCTCTATGCATGTCCTTTCAAAAAAAAAAAAAAAACAACCAAATTTATATACAAGCCTTATTTTTTCAGTTGACTTGTCTCTTCTTCCTGCAGTTTATCCTGTATGATTAAAATATGAATTCTATTTTTGGAAATAACTGTGACTCCTTTTCAAAGATCAGGAGGGATTTATGTAGCAGCTATTTTTACTGCAAAAAAAAAAAAAAGAAAAATTCACTGGAAAAATGTAATTTGTAAGAAAGCTTTATTTTTTATCTGAGCTTGATGTACACTAAAGTGTGTTGTACAGTGTGAGAGGTTTAAAAATGAGTCTTCATTAAAACCTCTTGAACAAGAAAACAGCATGTGTCGTTTTCAGTTTGGAAACTTTCCAAAAGGAGTTTCTTTTTGTGTATTTGTTGGTTCAACTTTTGTCCATCCTACCACCACCCCACTAAATCCCTACAGGAGGAACAAAAAAAAAAAAAGAAACCCAAACAAAACCACCACCAAACCAGCCAGACTTACAGGTGCAGAGGTCTTGCTGGAGAAAATTTTGCAAGAGTGAGTAGGCTGATGGTCTTGAACCAAGCTAAATGTATGCACCCACTCTGTGTTTAGATATAAATTCAGGTTAATGTCTTTGTGCTGTGCCTCTGAGAGAAAACTAGCAGTTCTGCACTGTGTTGTGAATCAGCATGTAAACTGGTGGGTAAATATATGGAAGAACAGAGGCATGCTAAGACTACTTACACTTAAACTGTTCCTGATCCTATTCTCTACAAAGGAAGCTACTGTCTTAACTGTAGCTCATACTCTTTTCCATTCCTCCATCGTACAGAATATGGAAACATTTCCTTTTAAGCACATATTTAAAAAGTAAAAAATATAGTTATTAAAAAAATAGTACTTCCCCTAGACTTTTTGGTCTGTCTTTCTACCAAACTGAGGCCATGTCTTGATGTTGCTTTTGCTGTAGTCACCCTGGCTTGGCAGCATGTTAAAACCTTGGAGAAAAAGGATGAGGTTTTCTGAGAATCTGATTTTCTGAATGGGTAGAGCTGAAAGGGTAGGCACGCGTCTTGCAGTATGGCCATGGTTTTCTCTGAACGTTTGCAGACACTGTCCTTCAGCCTTACTTTTCTTTGTCCCTGTGAAGGAAAAGAAGCCTCCCCCTTCTTCCCATCTGTCCGTCCATCGATCCATCCATCAGCCACTGTTGCAGGCCTAGATGCATCTCAGTGGGTGCTGGCCCACAGACTGGCCTCACACTAACGATGGAGAGGATGTAAGGGCATAAAGACCTTGCAATCTCCTGAGCTGAGCCAGGGAAAAAAAAAGAAAAAAAAACACAAAACCCTCAAATCGGCAAGCTCTCCTGGGCTTTGGGTAACACTCTTAAAAAGGTAGTGCTACATTTTACCAACTCAAATGACCTGCCTTTGAGCTGTGGTCCTAATGAAGGGAGATACCTTATTCTGCAGGAAATAATGTATGGCCTGTGACAATTAATGTATTTTTTCCTCTGGGTGTCTTTCTCATGTATTGACTGCAAAACTCTAATCATACTCTCAACCTGTACAAGTTTCATTTTCAATCCATTTTCCCTGCTTCCTCATTTAGACCGAAAGTTTAGTTGCCACTTTTGTTACTGATCAGTATTGGCTTCAGCCTAGAGACTAAAAGGAAGTTGGTTGTTTTCTTCCCTCAGCAGAAAAAGAAATTGCGTGATAGCAGAAGTAACAAAGCATTCCAATACATGCAACCCACGTTAGTGCGTCTTTCAGGAGCAGAACCTCGTATCCTGCACTGAGTTAGGTCAATGCAGCAGTCCAGGCTGTAACCCAATGTGACCCAGAAGACAATTATTAAAGGATATTTTGTTGCAGCACACACAGAAAACACCACTCTGTTTTCTCAGCCACCCAGCATCAAAGAGGCTGTTGAAAGCAGTCTGGCTGAATTCTTCACCTCCTTCAGGACATGCCTCCTTGCCCGTCCAGCTGCCAGCTTTCCTCATGAGGCAGCAGTCAAAATAAAGTCTTACAGTTGGCACCTACCCATGATTGGCATGTCACCTCTAATAACAAAGTTCGACTTCAAAGCCTTCTTTCCTCTGGGTTTGGGGTTGGTTTTTTATTTTTAATTCAAAAAAAGGTAGAATCCCATCCTAAGTAAAACACTGCCTTCAGGCTGGGAAATCTGTGAGCCACAAACACTCGATGTCCAGGAGGCTCTTCTGGGAAACATCTGTCTGCTGCACCCTATTCTTACACTCGCCTTAGGTCTTAGCTGTCGGCCACCATCAGGTACAGGTTAGGAGCATGAGAAATGGGGCGGATGATGGATCACATCCCAGTACTATAGCTCCACCGGTGGCAGGGGGATTGAGTAAACCTGGCCACTCTCTGCTGGTCCATTCCCCATGGGACCCACCAGTACCCCCCACAGTGTTCGGCCTGTTGGAGGGGACACGCTGCACCTTTCTTTTACTACTGACTTAAGGACTTCTTGCCTTGTCTGGCTTATAAGGAGCCCCCTTGGCCACTCTTTGCTGACTTATCCTCAAATATTGGAGACCAGGACCTCACCCATGGTCTGAGGTAAGGATACACCAAGGTTTTGCTCAGCAGCAAAACAAAGCTCTCTTCCTCATGGTACCTTCCACTTTTTTGGTGTTTTTTTTTTTTTTTTTTTTTTTGGCAGGCCAAGGTGGCTGTTATTATGCTAAGGACCAGGAGGGCTGCTGCAGGATTCAGTCCTCCTTCTGTTTTCAGTTCCCAGCTCTTCCACTGGTTTCTGGGTGGCCCCAGGTAAAACACTTAATGAGTGAACCTCTCTGACAGGGCTTCTGCTCTCCTAGTATAAAACTCATTCACTTACCTTTGTGCATGCAACCAGCAGCACCAAGGTGGTGTTCAGCTGAATCTCTTTTGGGTTTTCCCTCTCCACGAGTAGGCTGTGGGCTAGCACTCTTGTGATGCAGAACCATATCCGGCAATGAACAAGATCAGCAGCAGCTTGTACAATATGGAAACACAGCATCTGGCCCTCAAGAGGGTTCAGTAAAGTGCTCTGAAACTACAGTACTCTATATATGTCAACCAGACACTGGAAATTTTTGTAATTTTCCTCAAAAAGCCTCCTGAGATTGAAAAGGAATCAAGAACTATAAACCAATTTACATGTTCACAGCACTAATGGAAAGCCTTTTTGATGCCCTCTCCAAGGATGGTCTGAATTTTGACAGAGTAAAGAATTGATAGATCTTGGCCATCGCAGTTTATCTTGTGTCTCATGTTTCTCTTTTTCTCTGTGTGAAGTGGGGCATTAGTTGAACCATCTGTGTTCACACAGCCATGTGACTGCAGCAGTGCTTCATATGCTAGACACGTGAATGCTCAAAACACTAAAAAGGGAATAAAAGGCATGCCTGTAAGCAAGAAGAATAAAAAATTCAACCCAGGGTGGACAATCTTTGAGAAAGATATCTAGTATCTCATTTGCAAAGTGTGCCATGTGATGTGTAGTCTGGAACCATACAATATGGGAAGTTATTAAAAATAAATAACATAGGTTGGCCAGTGAGAGAATAATCTGTTCTGTGCAAATTGAGATTTTCAAGTGATGTCTCATTTATGAATAGAATAGTTTTGAGATAATTCTGCAGTTTGAGGAGGAAGCATTGGATCTCACCACTTTTCCTTCTTCTGCCTCTATCTCTCTTGGCATTTATGATGAGGTAAATGATGTGCTTAACAAAATATAATGACTAACAAGTATAATAAGTATAATGAAATCTCTGCACATGCAAAAGGGTATGTTCTTTGGAAGATATTTTTCCCAGAGGCTCTCTAGATAGGTAGTAACATGGCCCCGACTCCCGTACAGAAAGTTTGCCATGATTTTCTGCATCATGACCTCAAATGAGAGAGCAAATGAAAAAATCCTGATACAATTCCTGTGAAGCCTGCATATCCAAAAACTATTTGTTCTTTATTTTCTTTCACTGTGAGCAGAACCACAAAAGAAAACAGGTTTGTCTATGCATTACTTAACCTTCAGTGCCTGAGCTGCGGAGGGAAACCCAGAACCCAGAGAGAAGTGGGCAAGGTGAGCCAGGAGTATGTGGTTTGTAAGTGGAGGGAGCCATCATAGTGAGTGGTGAATCCCTCCCAGGCCAGCCCTGCCGTGTATCAGGGCTGGCTAACCCTGCTCTCCTAGCCCCATCCCAGGTATGCACATGTGGGGTTAAAGGTGACACACAGGGGCTAAAACCTGTAATCCCTCTGGAAAGCTTGTGGCCATAGCCTTCCTTTCCAGAAAACCAGGGCTGGAATCACCTTCCTGAAGCACGGCCAAGAGGGATGGTGGTGGAGCGATGGCTCCCACTCCACTTCATGTAAAACTTGGTCGCCTGCATGGCGAGGTCTGGGGTGGGATCACTCTGCCACAGTAGGGTTCCCAGCACCCATCTCCCACCTTGGCCCTCTGCGTGAAGTGCAGAAAAGGAGGAGAGTGTTTTCCATTAAATGGTTGCAGGTTAAAACTCAGCCTCAGGTGCAGAGACCAGAACTCCCTCTCTTCTTCAGCTAGATGCCTGATTATTAGGCTAAGGAGACCTGTCCCCACTTGCGCTGCCTCTCTTTGGCCCGTTGAATCTTGAATCAGTCTTTTTCTTTTTCTCCCCTTCTTTTTTTCCCCCCCCTAACAGAAGGCAAAGAGCAATCTAGCAGATGCAGTTCTTCCATTTAGCTTCCTCCCATTCACAGGGAGTTTTCGTTCTCTTACAGGGTGCTTTTTGCCCTGCGGAGGAAGAGGAGTTCTTCCAAAAGAAATATAATTCCTCCTACATGTCTTTGAACAGACCTGTTTGTTCGTTTTTTCCCCATCTCGAGTGCCAGCCCCTGGGAGATGCCAAGAACCCACGTCTCTTGCTGAAGTCAGGGCTGGGTCCCAAACCCCCTGTCTTGTGCTCTGCTTGCCCCGCAGCCAGTAGGGACAGTTTCTGCGTGAGGATGAACTGGTTTTGAACAGTTCCCCCAATGTCCTGGGCACAACGCTCCTTTTCTTCCTCATCAGGACTCTATGTCTGCTGGCTTCCCAGCTTTTTTTTTTTTTTAAACAAATATGGGCATTGTTGTTTATGCAGGGAAAATTCCACTTTCTCCTAAAGGGGCTTTGCCAAGATCTCAAGGCTCAGGATATATCTTTTCCACAGGCAATGCCTTCCAGAGTTCACAGATCCCTCCTTCTCTCTTTCATATGCATGAGCACTTTCCAATTACACATTTTTAAGCAATCTCTAAAATCCCCAGCTAGAGCCCAGCACTGTGATTAAGTCCCCAATCCATGGCTCGTGCTTTGTGAGGGAAGGAGATTCCTGCTAGCAAGGAGCAGTGAGAGCCACCAGCAAGGCCAGCGCCTGCACAGTGCTCCCCATTTCTCTGCCTGATCCAGCCTCAGAAATGGTGGATTTGCCATTTCCCTTGGAGGACCCTTGTGCAGACCTTACCTGCACTCAGTCAAATGCTGTTTGGTCTCATGGTGCCTGCTGCTAAGTCACAACCACCACACCTCTCCAGTGGGTTGGTACAATTACTTCTCAGTGGTGGTATTGCTATCGCCTGTATGTTTACCAAACCTTGAAGCCCACAGTCCAAAATTACACTTGTTAGTGGTAACCCCAGTGTGTGGGCAATTTTAGCCATCTTTGTGTGACTTTACCCAGGTCAGCTGTGTCCAATGACTCATTCAAAAAAACCCATCGGTGGAGACCACAGAGGTCCATATATGCTCTATCTTCCCTTCCTAAATGAGTGAACCTTTCCACAAGTTGAAGCAAGAAGATGTTTACCAGAAGCTGGAGCACTGGTGGTG
The DNA here is from genome assembly GCF_949628215.1 of Phalacrocorax aristotelis. Lineage (NCBI taxonomy): Eukaryota > Metazoa > Chordata > Aves > Suliformes > Phalacrocoracidae > Phalacrocorax > Phalacrocorax aristotelis. Next base: position 100,230,305 of record NC_134276.1, on the reverse strand, counting down.
CTGCCAGATCCCTGCAGAGCGCAGCAACCGGAAAAGCCAGCACAAAACGGCCTCGCAGGGCAAAGCTTTCCACTGCAGCATGATTGGGCCCAAGATGTTCATATTTTATTACATCAATTTTTCTCCAAGAAATATTAAAATGCTCTCACTATCTAAGGAGGGGGGGGGGGAGAATAAAACACATGAGCTGCCTAGCTATCCCTAAGCAACCTATCAAATAAAACAATAAACTATTAGCACACAAAATGGCTTTAAAAGGACCCACAGCAGTTTCAGACCATCAGGGGAAGAATAGGAATGGAAATTATTCTGAAAATTATTAGTAGTACCTTAACAGCAGCCCCTTAATATCTCCCACAGTATTCTCAGTCATTAGCGCAGCCGAGCTGCTGCTCCATGCCAATTACTGTCCCTGTGTTTCCATCCACTTGATTTGCAGAGGATCCAGCTGAAATGAGATTTTAGTGAAATTCTGCTGCTCTTGCAAGTCTCCAGTGCAGCAGTAGAGGTGGTGTTGGAAGCTCTTCCCATAAGGTGCTCTCCAGAAACAGAGTTTAAATGTGGCTCAGACAAGGAACTGGCCACTGCAGCTGCATTTCTACAGTTTCTTCTTCTCACTAATGGAGCTGCAGGGGACCGGCAGGAGACATTTACAACATCCACACAAGCCAAACTGTCTAGGGTTTGTTCAGTTTGGTTTTACCTCCTCTTTCACCCTGTGATAGCACAAAGTGCCTACAGTGTGTAACTCTCACTATAAATGCTTCATTACCATCAACAGGTAATGCCTCCTTATTCATCTAATGTAACACCTAAGTTGGCCCTGCTTTGAGCAGGGGGTTGCACAAGAGGTCCCAGCCAGCCTCAGTTATCGTATATCTCAGTCTTCTGTTCATAAAGGCCCAACTAATCTTTCTCACTGATATCTCAGGGTTGCGGCATGGCAACAAGGACAGATGCTGACAGTGGCTGTCCATTTTCTGATACTGCCTTCACCCAACTACATGAGGAAAGTTTGCTGTGCTGAGACAGGAAGTCTGTAAAATTCATGCCTCGGCACCTCCTCAGAGGGTTGGAAATGTTAAGCCAGACATTTTATAGAGGGCCCTGCCCTAATCTGAGGCCTGAGACCCTGCATGGTGGTGGGGAGCTGTGTCAGGTTTAAAGGTGCTGCTTCATCTGTGGGGGTCTTGGTCAGGAGTTGTGTCTGCAAGGTGGGAGAGGTCTAGCAATAGTCGGTATAAGAAGTCTGTGCAGACAGCCAGTTCTCAAATTACTCATAGAGGCCCTTGTTTTGCTTTGGTTTTAAGTCACCAGGCTAGCCTGGACTCTTCCACCCAGCCATCCAGCTGGAGATCTGCAAACACTAAAACAAGACAGGGAAAAGGGGGGACATGGCTTCTGCCTTGTCCTCAGCCTGGCAAAGACCTTCCCTGTCCCAGCTGCCACCACTTGACTTCTCTTTTACCACAACGTTTTTTCCCCCACTTCCAGACAACTTGGAAGGGGCCGGGAATGTGAGCGGAAAGTGGGTCAAGATCCTTATTGTTCCTTGTTCCTGTGTGTGGGCGGTAAAAGAAATACGAGAGCCGCTTCTTAGCAGGCCTCTTTGGCCTGGCTATAAATCAGAGCAGCTCCAGCGGCACAGCCCAGGAAATACCCAGAGCGCATTATCATTCCCGGATGGCCATCCCCTCCGCTCCCCACCCAGCTGTGAGCTCTCCGCATGCCCACTCCAGCTCACACCTGCCCATCCTTGCAAGCTGGCGCAGGGGGCACAAAGGGAGGAGAGGGGAGAGAGAGGCATTGCCTTCAGCTGCTCCATGCTCCCAGAACTCTCTGAGGACTGTGCAGAGCAGTATGCAGGGCCCTGTCTGCAGGGGAGAACCATGCTTTCATAAAACAGGGATTGAACGTCAAGTGGGGTCTGCATTCTGGAATAACCCTGCTCCCAGACTGGGAGAAACCAAGCCAGGGGAAGACACGGGACTATTGCACTGTTGCTCTTCTGATTAATTTTCCCATGTAGACAAGCTCAAAGTTAAAATAGCTCCAGCTTTCCTCTTGGCTGCCACATTAGAGTGCAGAAGCAGCATGAAGATGCACGTAAGGTGTCCTTGTGGATACTTTGCCCTGTTCTGCCTTTGTGGGACACGTGAAGTTTTGGCCATGGCTGGGACAGTCCTCATGGCCCTGGGAAAGCAGTGGCTCCTTTTGCTTTCAGGATTGGACATGAAGCCTCCATCTATTACAGAAGAAGACGAGCAGTGCTGGTCAGCCTTCTTTGCAAAAATAAATAGAGGAACAGCAAGTTGTACCCAAATTAAGTCATGGGTGATAACTATGTGAACACAGAGTTCTCCACCAAGTTATGAAATACCAGCTGAGCTGCTAGGAAAGAGTTTTAATGTTGCAGCACAGCATAGACTCTGTGTGCTAAACATTGCTGCTTTACTATTGAAAACCAAGGAAGCTTGCAACATATGACCACATTTACAAAATGCAGGAGAAGGTTACATCACTGTATTGTAAATGTCCCTACTATTTTGGCTCTGGCAAGTCTGCATGTCAGGAACAAGTGCTGAGCTCTTGAGTAACCATGTGTGTCAGTGTACAGAAAACACTGCTAGAGATTCAATAGCGTCCCAAGTAGAAGTTACTTATAACATTTTAAGTTTTTGAATTGTTTTAAGGCTACTTTCTCTTGCTTCTTACCAATAATATCAGGCTCTGAAGTTTAGGTGTTTTTAAATGCAGCCACTCCTGGCTAGCACTCTCAGGGAAGAGAGCTTTGTGAGCTGGAGACCTTTCTCAGTTAAATATTTTCTTGTGCCAAAAAATGCATGAACAAGCTAGTTGAGATGATTTGAGTTTGTGCCAGACTTATTGCTGTTTCAGCCAGGAAAAATAATATTTAGGGGACAAACCCCTAAGTTTTATGTTTCAAAATGTTCTAACAAAAGATCTGCTTTTTCATTTCAGTGCTTCTGTCCTTCCCCAATTTTGCTGAAAATGAGAACCAAAAACAGAACATCACATACTTTATGAATGAAATGTTTTATCTGATCAAAAGTAAATTGTGTGTTTGGAGGTGGGGGGAAAAAAACATCAAAACAAACACATAGCTTTAATTCTAGTGCTTTAAAGAGAGAATGTTGGCTCCTTATCATCGTCTCATTTGAATTAATTAGGAGTGCATGAAAACCAGGATAAGGTGTTTTAGATCTTTCCCTTGCTGGAGATGGGGTGTTGTGCATGCAATACACAAAGCTGTTTAAGTCTTATATTTTAATATGACATGTTTACAGAAAAATGTACTTGCTTCATCATGTCTTCAGTTCCAATGCAGATTGTCTCTCATATTAATGGAAAAGGTGAACAAAACCAAGCCAGTGTAGCTAAACACAAGAAAGTCCTGACAGCATATCCATTCCTCAGCTGTCTTCATCTTTCTCATCTCTCATGATGTAGTATCAGTCATTGGTACAAGCACCAAGCCTGGACAAGGCCTGAATTTCTATGGAGAATTACAAACAAACACCGATAAACCTGATTTAGGGAAGCAGTCTGTTCTTTGGTTGTTTGCTTGTTTAAAGGAAAATAAGCAACTGTGTAGCAATTCAGAAGAAAATCTCAACAGACCACTAGCAGGAGGATTTTAGGGTTTTTTGTTGTTGTTGTTCTTAGATCTGGAGAGCACTATATCTGCTTTTTAGATTTGTGAATCAGGTTTGTGATTATTTTATTACTGTTGTTATCCTGTTTGAAAATTCAGGTGGCATCATAACAAAATCCAGTTATTATCCATGACTTCAATCAAAATACACAAAGCATTTCCAACAAGAAAATTATCTGGATTTGTGTGCAAAGACAAGGGTTGATTCACAGCTGCAAACATTTTAAGTGTTTTCCACGTTTGCAGAGTTTATCAGCCTGGAAAACATATCCCATTTCTGAAATGAAATACACTAACCAAACACATTTACTACTTGGAAATACTTGTGAAACTAACTTCTCCTTGTTCTGGAAGATGTTGGAAGCCAAGACTGAAGATGTATCACAGGCATAGTGACCATCTCACCTGGGGCTACACCAAGACCTCCAGAGCTGATGGCACATGTCTGTACAGAGGAAACAAACAGGGAACCTGCTAGAACTGTGGTACAGCAGCCCCCAGCATCCAGAGGTGGGGAACAGGCTGACCTACAGCTCATCCTTATCCCCAGGTCTCTGTCAGTCCAAGCAGCCCTACCTCTACTACAAGATGAAGGTGCAGTGAGAGCCCCACAAGCACTCTGTGGCCTATGCCACCCCAGGCTCCAAACCCCCTTATTTCTGTATCCTCCACTGCAAACAGCTTCTGTGTGGCCTGAGTGCAGGTTCCCTTTAAACCGCCTTTGCAACAGGTAGCGCTGCCTTCAGGCAGCCTTCCTGGGCATCCTGCCTGTCACTGCCATGGGTGCTGATGGGGCAGCTGGGGCCACAGAGCCTGCCAGGCCTCTGGATAAGGCAGGTGAGGTCACCTCAGGTTGTGCTTAAAGCTCAGCGAGACCTGAGCTTTCCCCCAGGGAATAGCCACATGGCTAGCCAGCGTTTGTCCCTAAGGAAGGTCCTGGGGTGGTCAGCTAATTTGACCCTGAGTTCACCCTATGACAACTGCTGCACAACAGTATGGCCATAACCCATGAAATAGGCTCTTGCAGAAATGTAGAGGTGTCCCTCTCCAGGTTCTCCTCTGAAGCATCTCTCTCTTTTCTCAACCAAAACCTTTTTTTTTAAGATGAATGCTAAAAGCAGCAGGTCTTTTTCTTTGACCGTCACACTGGGCTGGGAGCCCACTAATGAAGAGGGTTGCTTCTTTAGCATCTCTAAGTTGGGTTTCATACCTGCACCATCTTGTAATTTTGATGAACTCTCCCAAACAACAGCCTCAGGAGCAAGTCCCACAGGCTACATAAGGCTTAGAGAGGACCCCAGAATGCAACAGACCCAATGAGGTTGTGCCACACAGGTATCTGGTAAGTGGCAGCGGGTATGGCCCAGCACCAACATTTCTGCCACCAGGCCCTCAAAGCCAGTGTTAGGCAAAAGGCTGCTTAGAGTGCTTGTGGCTGCCACCTTGTAGTACTTTCTGTGTTTCCTTCTGAGGAGGAAAACAAGTCTGGTGCAGAACAGGCAGCCTTGTGGGATACTTCTGAGAGCTGATAATCATCAAGGAGAGGACAGGTCACTGATACAGAGAGAACAAGTTACTGATACAGACCCAGATGGAAAGTTAGCAGCATAAACTCTGTGCATTGTGAGACAACTATGTGTAAAACCATAAAGCCCAGGGAAAAAAAATAGAGGTTAGGGAAGCAGAAACATTGATAACGATGACATTTCTTTCTAGCAGACATAGCTGCTTATAATTACATGGTATGACATTTGACCAGAGAGCTAATATCATCTTTGGATGTGTAGCTAGGAGACAACTAAAACTAAAAAATGGAAAGCTGACATGACCTCTGTACTCAATGTTTTAAAAGCACCAGCCTTCTCACCCCTCAGGACCACTGGTATCTTCAGGTCAGTTGTCTTATTGTTAAAGAGTCAAGTCAGATCTCTTAGTCCTCTGCAGCCTGTCTCCAGCCCTGCCTTTTTCTCACTCTGCTTTGAGAGTGCAATCCCTGCCTGTGACTGCCTCTCCGTACCTGCCCCCATTACCACACAACACTAAAGCTTGCAGAGACACTTTCTTCCACACCTCAGTTCTTGTGTGCACAGATGAACTCCCCATAAATGCATTTTCTTTTCTGCCTCGCTTCATGTCCTGCCATAAGGCTTTCCTCCACTGTGCTGTGTACCAAATGGCTGGGGAAAGGTCCAGCTCCTGCCATGTCCCGGCTACTGCAGCGACACCATCACCTGCCATGCTATCAATGCTGCCATCTCTTGCCTCCTTGGTTTATCCCTGGCCATGGCTAGCATTTGTACAGCATGAGCATAACAGTGTCCTGGGTTCCCTAGGCTATGTCTAAAGGGAAAGTGTTTAGAGAATACTTCTGACCTTGCGGGTCCTGACATGAATGTTATCCATGATCAACGGCCATAAAGAGATGGTGGTGGGTGCTAGCTACCCTCTGTACTGAACAGACCACCATACGTATGGGTCGTGGCTAAGCCCTCACCTGGGGTCAGTGGGATACTGTTACACTGTCATGCACAGCCAGCCTTGGCAGGACCATGTAGCTTCTGGTTCAGCAAATAAACAGTAATGGCAAAAAAGTGTATCAGTTCCACCCAGCTTTCTAGCAAAGACTTTACAGAAGAACAATGATTACAGATAGGAAAAAAATCTCAAAAACTTTTAAACCAAAACAGGTGTTTCCTTTGAAGAAGTTTAAGAAATCAGTCTAGCTTTCTTAACAACAACAACAACAAAAAAAACAACAAACGCAGAGCCATGGAGTAAAAAAATGTATCCCTGGAAATATGTAAATTTGATGACAGTGTAGCTGGTGAAGATACAACAAAACTCAGTGTCTCAGAAAAAAAGCCAGATATGAGTGGGCTATAGAAGATAAACACATTTTTCATAATGAAGGGAATTAACCAATGGAAACAGTATTTCATGTTGCGTACTGGATTCTTCATCTCTAGAAATGCCATCATCAGGACAGGAAGGGGGTTTTTCAGCTGATGCACTCAGATTCAGATGAGAATCAGTTCAAGGAAAATTCACTTCAAGGAAATCCAGGAGATGACGTGATACATCTGAGATCAGGCTCTGTGATCAGGTTGGCCATGATCTCTTTCGGCAGGAAATCTCCCGATCCCCAGCGGCACTGTGACCGTCTCTAAGCTTTAGCCTTTTACGGGATGACAGTGACACAACCTACAACCCTTCAACAGGAACTTGCGCTTAGGGAGTAATGCAATAGAGAGTGAGGAAGAAATACCTCTTCATCCTTTCTTTTGCTGTCCTCTCCCCCCACCCATCACAGCTTCTCTGATCTCTCTAAATTCTCCTTGTTTTGCTCACCAAGTGGAGGCTTCAGTCTGGTATGCAGTTTAATGGAGCTTTGTTTGTGCAGATGCCTGGATAGACCTTCTATAAACTGTTCTTACCAAACATTCAGAGTAATGCCCAAACATGCAGGCAGCCTCTCGGTGTTGCTCAAGATCATTTGACGTATCGTTAAAGAGACATTGCTGTTTAATCCTCATTCTTTCCATGCTTTGAAAATAATTACATTTCAAGAAAAGGGGCAGGTTTTGTTTCTGGAAGTGGCTGTGCTCTTCAGTTTCCTGTTGAGTTTCATGACAGTTTCACCCTCAAAAGGTGCATTTTTGAGACTGCATAACTGTGCCTGCAGCATTGTATTTCTGTGGTTTGGGTGTGTATCGCACAATTATAACTACAGCGGAACCACTGGACATGGGAGTGCTCCCGACACTGTACCAGCGTGAGACCACGGGTCCATTAGCTCATCTTCCATGCCCTGGCTGCAGTGGAGAGTTGCAGCTAGAGACCAGGAGCCCGCTGCATGATCAGCCTAGAAACAAGCTGCATGGCTTATACTGGTTACAGCCAATAATTTAATGTGGACAAAATTTTAAGTGGCATGACGAAAGCCACTGGTTATAAAACAAAATCAGGCCTCCCATACCTGTGGAAGGTAAAGGCTGCACTCAGCACTGATGAAAATAAACAACTGGCATTAATGCAGCAGGCTGTAGCCTAGCAAGCAGGTATCCCTGTGACCTCAAGGCTGGATGCAGCTGCTGTGTGAGCAGTGGAGCCGTCAGAGTGCATCATTGCTTCCTGCACCTGACCAGGGTCTTGAAGCTGCACCAGAATATGATGATGTGTGGAAATCCCCTTCTCCAGTTCCCCATCTCCATATCACCGCTGTGAGTTACTCACTTGCTAGATGCTTAGCGGATTTGGGCTTCAGGTGCTGTAAGGAGCAGGCAGCTCACCCAGTCTAGACACTTGGGTATCTACACCATTGCCCAATTCAGGGTCAGGACAGGCAATTAAGATATCTACTCGTAGATCAAGCCTTCTTTTTTCTGATAGTGGGGAGAAGTACCAGCAAAGGTGGCACTCCCAGGTGAGCATGGTTGCACATATCTTCTGCTTGTGTCCATCCGGACAAGACTGAGCAGCCAGCAGAAGCCACGACACACATGCAGAAGTGCTCTTTGGTTTCATTCTTGCATCAGTTTTCCAAGCCTGGGGCAGCAAAACACGAAGCAGGAGTATCTGTGCTGCACTTTGAATCCAAACGGTATGTCAGAAGAGTGCTGGATCATTTCTATCACAAGACTGAAGGATGCAGCAAGGTAATAGGATTCCATGTCCTATAAAAATCTACTTTTCTCAGAAAATGAGCGTCTGTGTCAACATCTCTGTCTTTGAATCGGGCATGGACAGCCACAGTGATTCATCATTCACAGACCCCTGTTGGCCAGGGATTCAAAAGGCTGGCAAATCCCTCATGATAAGGGAATAAATTGTAATCAGCTGTTGTTACAAAGATTAAACATGTTTATTACAGATGTAGCTGTCGAGGCAGCACACAACACACGTCACGAACTCTTCTAGTGGCAAAGTCATGTTCCCTCAACACAAAATTGAGAGGACAAGGAAATAAAAAAGCAGCTTGTGTATTGCATGGTCTGTTTCATTTCAGTTAAGGATCACAAATCAAACAGATTACTAAGTCACAAACACTTCCTACAAAGCAAAGCAAAGACAGATTTGCCCATGCACCGAATCTCATTTCAGAGGTTCGCCGCTGAAACTTGCTGCTGCTATTTGACGGGAGCACTTTTATGCTTTTTACTTGGCTGCAGATGTGAAATGTCCAGAGTAAGGAACTTGACTGAAATACTGTTGAAGACAAATAGCAGGTCATTTCAAGCACTATGAGTTAAAACATTGTGAAATGGGAGTATTTCACTATGTAATAACAGGCAACCCAACTGCCTAGGAGCTCGGCCATAAATGCGATGTCTTAAGGAAAGTTACCTCTCACAAATGGTTTGAACTAACTTCAAGTGTGTCAAGAGGGAAAAAACCAGACCCGTACAAAAATTCTTTAGGAAATAAGCCTCTTGCCTCTCTCCATGTCCCTCATAGTGAGTACTAATCTTCTTTTACACCCACAAGGCACACTGTTCAGCTTCTGGAGGATTACAGTGGCTTTCTTTGGCATAACCCGGAAAGAACTCTTTTCTCACTGTGGTATCTGAGAACAAAAAAAAAAAAAACAAACCACCACCACCCCACACAAGGGACTTTTTTTTGAAACCTGCCCTCAGGTGAAACTAGGTTGTGACTCACCACTCAGCAAGCTTAGGTGGAAGCCAAGAACATCTGAGGTGTCAACCAGTGATCAGAAAATAAGGTCATAAAAATGCCACAAACGCTTTTGTCATTGAAATGAAACTAAAAGTCTCCGAAACATTTCAGAAGCAACTACCTGTGTGGCTGCTTCCCAAAAGGGTCCCTGGAACAAACAAATCCTGCTTTAGCTATTGTCAGGCTACAGAGTCCAGCCCAGCTGGATCAGCTCCACTGCCCCTGGAAGAGCTCCTTCCACTTTCCTCCAAGCACCTCCAAGAGGCATTGCATGGGCACAGTGGAGGGAAAGCTGAGACACTTCCAAGACCGCCTAAGAGAAGAACTAGTCAGTCAAGAAAAATCGTTAACAAATGTCAAGCTGTGGGGAGTGCAGGCAAGGGGGGGAGCAACAATAAGAACTAATGCTTCTTTGTTTTTTCTGCATGCAATTTACATGAATTGGTGTTACTAGGAGTTGCTTCCATATAGTATGACGTGGTGTTTCTGTTAGAAATGTATGATTTTAGAAAGCAAATGGTGGTTCTTTCTTTACCAAGTGGTTACTTTAGAAGTAAAAGAATCTTACAGAGCTCCAAAACAATCTGTAAAAAACCCTAAGTCTAAAGAACGAGAGTCAGACTTCTTTCTTTTGCAAACTTCACTTCATTGTACTTTCAGAGACTGATGCAGAACTGAGGAGAAATGTTCTACATTTAGTGCTTAGTGAATTGTGTTGACATATGAGTTAGGGGTAAAATGTGGCACGCAGTTTAGCTACAGAAGTTAGCTGTGGATATCTTACCAAACTATTATGGGGCAGAGTTGAATTCCCGGTCAGGGTGTCCTATTTTGCTTTTGGTTAACTTCTGTTGTGTTTTTCAAATGATGCCCATTAAGCCATATGGTTTGCTGACTGAAGCAGGGTTTTCATCTGCTGAGTCCTTCCAGCAGCTTGCCGTAAAAATGTTTAGAAAAACTCTTGGCTTTCCCAGCTGAATTCTCTTGGTGCCAAGCAATCCAGAAAACAGTTCAGGGGTAGATTTCCAAGCCTTTCATCTCTGGGCTGCCAGTAGAAACGTATGACTGGAGGTCCATGGGCTGCTTTGTATATGCTCTCTTGCCACGATTTCAAATAATATCATTGAGAAATAATAATAAACTTTACTTAGAAGCTATTTGGGGTTGGAAAGTTGTCTCAGTACTCCTGCTGAAAACTGTCTTTGGACCTCACCCTTTTGATGGAGCAGAAGTACATTGTTTCCTGCCTAAATTCAATAAACGCAAGTTTGTATGCATTTGTTCCTGTGCCCACACTAACTTCAGTTGCTTATCCCCCACAGGGGTGAAGAGAGTATACGCTGCTGTCTGCACTTAATTCTTCTATGTTACATATATGTAGAGCCAAATAGGTCCTTTTTTTTGACCTCTGGGTTTATGAGTATGCAGCAGTATGATGGAGGATCATCAGAAGCACATTCCTTTAATTTTTAGAGTCTTTTTTGCACTCATTCAACAAATATATCAAGGAGATAAGGTTCTGGGGATATACTGACTGTAGGGAAGTGGCTAACACTGAAGAGCAACTTCTTGCAGAGGCAAAAAGTTATTATGAAATGTTGTTTCATAAGGGGACGCCAGTAATACCAAGTATTCGCACTGCAGCAAGAGCATGGCAAGAGACATCACACTCAACACAGCTCATGAAGGTACGCATTAGCAACAACTCGTCTTTCACACAAACTTTGTGAACTCTGGGTGTTTCAGCTTTTCAGATGGATGAGCAAAATGCACCATCTAACCATGAACAGATTTTGGGATTTGATGGTATTCCTGTGTTGGCAGCAGTCCAGGCAGCACCAATTCTCTGTAAGCAAATATGCAACGCACTCCAAGAAGTCTGGGTAAATGACCTTGTGAAATTTTTTTAAATTCTCAATTAACTGTCCATCAGCTGAAGATTTAAGCCATGTACTGGTCAGAAGATACAACACTATGACGAAGTCAATGCCCTTAAACATTATTTTAAGGGCAACACAATCATTTATGTTGGTAAACTATAGAGAGACTTCCTGAATTAAATTTGGTGTTGCTCCTAGCACTATCCCCAAATTACTTCAGGGAATGATTTGGTAGGTAGAGCATTTCAGGGACCATTACCAAAAGGTGGCTTGCACAGAGCCGCCTTGTTTCGGATGGTGAGCCAGTTTACCAGCACAGACATGGGCTGGTCTGTGCCTTCTGGTGTCAGTGGTTGGCAATGTTCCCAGTCACATTTAATTTTCCAGTATATGTTACTCCTTTGTTAAAATAGGTTTAGAAGTGGGTTCAGATCTTCCACCCATTTGTTGCTAGTGTCAAACACGGAGTACCCTGCTGTCTTGCAGGGAGAAGAGCAGTTGAGATTAATGTTTATGGCAACTGAGTTTGCACAGTTAATTCCCCAAGCAAAGTCAAAGTTTCAGTCAACCTACTGCCAAAAAAAAATGTTTCCATATTAGCTAAAAAATGTAATTTGACACTGAAATCCAATCAGCATACAAGGTCCTACAGTAAACGGGATAACTTCTTCCCCCCTTTTTTTTTTTAATTGAAATTAGACTTTTTCCATTTAGCCATTGCAAAAGGGTGTAAGAGTGACTAAACACAAGGACTGAATATTTAACAAAAAAAAAAAAGGATGCCTAATAGCCTTCATAACAAAAAAAAGTTATATAGCATGTATGTACGTACTTATATATGCATACCTTTTATATTTAGGTATGGCTATATTATATATAAAAATATTTTAATTTAAAATGAAATGTTATATGGCTGTTTTAAATTAAATTAGGATGCCAAATCAAGATTCTTAGACCATGTTCCTCTTTCATAAACCAAAGACGTCAGTAGGAATAGCACATGTGATGCAAATGTCGACTTGCACAAGGATAGCTAGAAACAACTTTATTTATGAACTTCGGTGAATTCTCTGGGTTAACAGCTGGGAGGACTTTGAACAGAGGACTGCTACATTTCTGAAGTGATGGCGCAAAGTCTCCAAGGGATACCAGTCCCATCACCACTATGTTTGGGCAAAGCCAGCATTCACACGCCTGAGACGTCCCTGTGAAAATCAGGATGTACCCTAAAAACACCACGTACCAGGACTACAAGCACACACAAAAATGTATATGAAAGAGATCAGCCTGAAGTAATTTGAGAGAAGGTACCTGCTGAGGTTTTGGTGGAAGGGATGGAGACCCACCTGTGAATGTCTCCTATTCAACGCTGCACCAGAGGAGGTTCAGGCTGGACATTAGGAAGCATTTCTTTATCGAGAGGGTGGTTAAACACTGGAACAGGCTTCCTAGAGAGGGGGTTGATGCCCCAAGCCTGTCAGTGTTCAAGAGGCGTTTGGACAACACACTTGGAAAATATGATTCAACCTTTGGTCAGCCCTGAAGTGGTCAGGCAGTCAGACTAGCTGATCATTGTAGGTCCCTTCCACTGAACTGTTCTAGTCTAGTCTAGTCTATTAGAACCTAAAAAGTCAGTGGAAGAAAAAAAAATGTGAACACTTCTACAATTGTATGTAGGTTTACAGCTAAGAAAAGATTATTCCGTACTGTGCAGGATTTCAGCCTTGGGAATCTTGGTCTCATCCTAATTACTATCAAAGCCTTGAGAATTTCAACATTGTTCAAAAAAAAAAAACCCCAAAACTGAGCCCCTGTTCTGACACAGCTTGATGATTTTGTTCCTATCCTTCAAAAAGGGACATGGAGGAAACAATGGACCCAGGCAGGCTCCTTTGGAAAGCAGTCACAAAGGAGGGCACCCTGGCATCTAGCAGCCTCCATGCCACAAGGCAGCAGAGGACAGCCTGGTGCAGCTCTAAAGCTAGACTTGCTTTAAGCGGAGTTTGGGTCAGGCGAGGGCCCCCCCAGCCAAAGGCACTGTGTGAGCCCAAGGGAGGCGTAAGGGGTGCAGCCTGTGCCCCTGCCATGGAATTTGAACCCTTGTTTCTCCTGTGTCCCTGTGCTGCAGCAGATAAACAATGTTTAGGACTTAATAGCTGCCAATAACCTTTTATTGTCTCCAAAGTGTTTTCAGGAAAAGCTGATTTTGAGCAAATATAATCTTTCCGGGAAAAGAAGGCCCAATCCAGTAATTATCTTTGACAGTTAAATCAGCCCTTAACTTACTTGAAAGCGGTGATGGAGGAACAAGCCTTTGCAAGCTAAAGCCTTTCTGGAGCACGCAGAGTTTGTTTCTTGCCCTCTAAGAATAGCATCCCTCCTAGTCAGCATTCCCTAGAGACTTGAAAGATAACCAAGAGACCTGCAGAAGCTCTGTGTGTGTGTGTGTAAGGAAAGGTGCTGCATCTTTGCCAGCTTATATGCTCAGCTAAGCTCCGGAAGACCATTAAAACCTGACAAAACTTGTTACAAGCTGTTTATAATGTCCAGAAGTATTTTTTAATTTGCAGTGGGGAAGGGGAGGCAGGAGCCCTGAACGAAGATGTCCAGCGCTAACCTCTTGCAGTGACCCACCACCAAGAGCCAGTGTGGCCGACGACCAACCCTGCAGGCACCAGAGGTGGTTTCCCCCCTGCTGCTGCACCCATGCCCAGGGAGGGCCCATCTGGCACGCTCAATGTTGTCAGCACCAGCTGCTCCACTCTGCAGTTATTCTCTTCCCACCCTGTTGGTGCCAGAAAATGGGATGGAGGGGTACAAAGCTGGAGAAGACTACAGTTGTCTGCTGGAAACCCTCTTTGCCGGACCAGTCCCCAGGCTGGGATTTCTGCCCTCTGACCATCGCCTTGGATAACACCCACAGATCATGCACCAAAAAGATGTCAGCAAGAATGAAGCGTAATAAACCTGGTCTTTGCCTCCAGTTTTAGAGGCTGACCTCATACTGGCAGCAGCTGAGCCTCCCTGGTGATGGCTGGGACCAGCCAGGTTTTGCGAGGAGGATTCACATTGCAAGGTCACTCCAGCTGAGCTGCCCCTCATGGCACAATTTCCAAAACAACCAAGAGAAGGTGACTAAGTCTGTTTTGGTTTGAGGAGTACAGTTAAATACTATCCGTCCATTGTACAGCTGTTTGCCTTTCACTGACCTTGCTGCAGGACTCTGCAATCTGCTCAAACCCAGCTTCACGTTAAAACCCAGTTGAGCCTATTTGTGCTCCCCTCAGCCAGGACTAGCTCTCCCCCACCTGTGTGATGCAAGCACGGGTGGTGAAGGAGGACCCCTCTATTGCTGGCAGTGCACCAAAGAGATGATCACGGGATGAGTGACCAAGGAGACCACACCAGCAGCACCCCTGCCGTAGGTAGCAGGGGACATGCAGAGGATGGCAGCTGGAGCCAGATCCCTTTACGAGGCAGCAATTACTGAAGCAGCACCTACTTACAGATGCATGGAGTGTAGGCGAGGGTGTGTCAACCTTTACAATAGTCCCTGTCTTTCATAAATCCATTTTATGAGTTGTCTCAGAAGTGAGGCTTAGCACCCAAGGTCCTGACCTGTGAGTAAATTCAGAACAGAGAGCAGCCTTGTCTTCAGAGCAGCCAAGGGTGGTTGGGAGCACAAAGTGTGCCGGCTTTCCATTTCTGTGTCTGAAGGAGCAAAGGTTTCGATGGTCTGATAGGGAGCAGCCCTCATTCAACCCCTGAATCATAACACTATCACTGTCTGGGCTCTTATCTCCAGCCAGTTGCATACAGCCTGCTCGCTACCTCTTTGAACACCCTTCCTCACCATCTGTCTGGACACACCTGGGAAGTCCAAGCACCAGGCTGGGAGAAGGGGTAGAGAGAGGCTGGAGATGGCTACCCTGCCCTGTCCCCTCCGAGGCAGGAGCTGGGCAAAGAGCAGGGCTGGGCAGGGGGCAGGGAGTCCCTCAGTTGCATGGCCCCCTTCTGCTGCATGTCCTGGGACTTCCATGTCAGCCAGCAGCATTAATAATGCTAAGGTCAGTAGGGTGTTTAGAGCATTGCAGAAAACAGCACAATGGCCACCTGAACCAGCATTTAGATGCTGTTAGCACCTGTGTGTTGCCTCATGGATGCTTTATAATCAAGCATTAACAGCTATCGTTAGAGCTTCAGTTTTTCTCAATGTTTATTTACAGGTTGGAGAAGGTTTTAAATGCAGTTGTGAAGGATGCATACAAGTTTCTGACAGATAGACAAAGAGTAAGAATGAGATCTGGTGGAAAAATTGAACTGCTTTCAAGAGAAAGAGAAAGAGAGGGGAAAAAAGAAAATAAAACCCACAACCCAGAGAAGCCCCATGCCAGCAGAAAGCTGATTTCTTTCATCCTGGTGGGGCGGGCTCCTTGTGGGCGCAGCTCCTGGCCGGCTGCCCAGCAGTGTAGGCGGTGTGCTCTGTACAAGAGTTCAGGGCTGCCAGATGAGCCATATCACCTACAGAGGGAACTTTGTCCTTTCAGCCACAAACTACTTGCCTCTCTCAAGCAAGCAGGGGTGTCCTGGCTGAGCTCTTACAAGGCAAAAAGGGGGAAGCCAGCAGTGCAGCTCACCCTGACAGGCAATGATGTTTATCTCCACTTGGGGTGGAGGCCAGAGGTGCCTCAGGATGCACGGGAGGGCTGGGGAAGGCTCAGGGGTGGCTGGACGCAATCGAAAGTGACTGTAGAAGTGGGCAGATGAGAAACAGTCATTTTCAGAGCAAGGGCCAGAGGGGTTTCAATCCAGCATAGTAACAATATGCTTATGGGTACATCTTCTGTGTGTATGATGGCCAGACACAAGTAATCATAGCTGTGCCCTGAGCTGGTGGGACCAGCTTCTGAGTCTAACATACCTGCCCAGCTCTCAGTATGGGCTTATTCAGCCTGAAGCAACACTGCAGCCCAAGTTGGGGGTGGCTGCCTTGCTCTTGGCGAGGGAGGACAAGCTAAGAGCTTGTTAGCAAGTCCTCTAGTTTTTGTTTGGTGCATTTCATGCTGTGCATATTGATGGTGCAATACCAAGAGATCACAAAGCCTTATGTTTCACCATACCAGTGCTGCAAGTAGCGGGGTTTGTCTGAGGAAGAAATGCCCTCTTGCATCTGTTGCAAAGAAAACCAAACTATGATCCTGCTGGCCATGCCAAGGTATGAAGAAGTACTGTCTAAGCCTTTTCTGGATCTGCAGGAGGTGAAACTGTGACCTAACGTGCTCTGCACGTGTCATGGGACTGCACTAAGTCAGATAGGCTGTGTCATTTCATTCACCTGTGATTCATGCACTCCTAAGGAGGCTGATGTAAGTGGCTACTCCTCTTTACATATTGCCGAAATAAAGTGTTCTCCGCAAGATGCATCACAGTATTTTCAGTTGACCAAGCAATCTGCATGTGTAAAATCCAAGACAGGACTATGCAAAGCAGATTTAATGGGATCGTCAAAACCCTTATCCAGGGGTAGGAAGGCACTGGAATGGAAAGGAGTTAAATCTCCCTGCAGCTGGCTGAGGTCGCTCACCACAGATACGTGGCGTGGCCAAACGTGGTCTGGCTGCACACCACACACCATTACTCCTCAGTTACCTGGGCAGCTCTTCCTGTTGTGGCTCCTAATAGATGCATAGCTCAGACACAGCCACATCACTGGGAGTAGTTAGCATTGATGGTTCAGCCATGTGTGGGGCCTCCCTGTCCATGCTACAGCCATGAGAACCATTTGGGTCCCTTTCCCAAGGACTCTGAACAACAACATCCCATATTTCCTTCTCTGTGCCTTTGGTGGAGGGGACATCCAGCCTCCATGTAAAAAACATGTAGATTTTTCTCTTTGCTTTCAAGTCCACAGCACTTTCATTTGCTGAGCACACATCTGTAATAGCCAGGGTCAAAGAAAACAAATATATCTGACATGAAACAAAGCTAGAATGAAAAATCACAAATAGTTGCACTACACACTTATCCCACAGCCCACGAATGCAGCACCAAACACCATCCTGTTTCCCATCACCAAAGTCACAGAATGGCACCAGCCCACCACCCAATATTCCTCTTCCCTACCCAGAAGACTGTCTCTCCTTCTCCACATACATGAATAGCAATGGCCAGCTACATGCCTGGCAGCCCATGAAGGTATTAAACAAAGCTCACAGAAGGGCTATACAACGCCCATGGAGATGGAGACAGCTTACAGGTACAGTCTGAAGAAATGAAAGATCTGGCACTCACAGACTGAAGTCACACCTCACTTATTAGGATTTGTTCTCCTTCAGCACGTGTAGTCATACACCTCCCTGCAGCACTCAGACTTGGACTTGAGCAGGGGGGGAACCTTAAAAGCAACTCACTCTTCCTTCAAGCTAGAAAAGAAATAAAAGAAGTTGCCATTCTCTTATTCCATCCTACTCTAATCTTAAATACTTGGGAAGTGTGCCACAGCACAGAAGGAAAAAAACCCTTGGACAAAGCGGCAACTTTTGGTCCCTGTGCAGTGCTGGTGCTCTGATGAATATGAAGAGAGGTCCTGGAGAAATTGGTGGTGATGACAGAGTGGTGTCTGTGTGGGCACAAGCGAGGCCACGCTGGCTGCCTCCCTGAGTGCCTGCAGCATAAGGGCTGTGGCCAAAGCTGGCGTGAACCCACCAGCTCCAGCACGAGGTGGCTCGTGAGGCTGGCAGGAAGACTACTGCAGTTGAGGGATGCCTAGAAGTAACCTGGGGCTAGATTTTGTAATCTTTTAAAAATAGGCCCTGGAAAACAAAGTAGCTGCTACCTGAGACTTCTGCATTGTTCCTGAAGACTGTGTAGACAGCAAGAGTTATCCCTGCAGCCAGGTACGTAGCACATAAGGGACACTGGACTATACAGATATTGGTTTTTTAAAGGAAGTCAGCTCTCCGCAAACACATCAGATCAGTCCTCTTCTTCAATTTCTTATCCTACACACACAGGGATGGGCTATATGCAGGATTTCAATATTTGCAGTTCTAAACAGGACTTGTACCTCTAAGTTCAGGTAAGTAAGTACTGGTAAGTATCTAGATTTTCAGGAGTGCCAACCTCAGCAAAACTCCAGCCATCTTCTACTCCTATCCAACGCTGAGTTTCTAAGTCCTTAAGGTCCAGATCACCAGCCCTGGCCCTGATTTTCAAATGTGTTCATAAAAGTCCAAGGCAAGCCTGATGTCTTCTTTTAGTTGCTCTAAGGAGCTTAACAAAAAGCACCCAGTTAAAAAAATAAAAAATGCGGGTCTACAAATCTCCACTGCCTAAAAGAGTTTGCCAACACTCTTCAGCTGCCTTCCTGGGAACATTTAATGACAGTTTGCTTTGCTCTATATGCATGGGTAATATATAATCCTTGTGCCACCATTTGCTTTGAGCATTCTTCATGACTAGAGGCATTTTTTTTCTTGCTTGCTTTTGATCTCGCCGAGACTGCTATTCCTGTAGTAGCAAAGCTATTTGTCCTTTTAAGTAGGCATGTGGTAATCCACAAAATCCATGATTCATAATGAAATTGGCTTCAGTCTTCAGGATTTTAATGGTTGTCTCAACCCAATACAACTGGCAATTTTGGCACAGAGCAGCTGCAACCCCTCCTTGAAGTAATAACATCTAAAGTGTTGGACAAACTGGGTAGTTGATGATAACCAGTATAAAACATGATATATAGCATAGCTCTGGGTAAATTAGAGTGCCCTTTGATTTGAGCTTGAGCAACCATGTTCAGCAGCAGTTGGTGTTCAGACTGTTTTAGTTGTAAAATTAATATTGCAGTTGGACTTGACTCTTAAAAGATCAGCTTTGAATCTTTTAAGACCACCAGCCATGCTGTGCGCTGAATTAGACAAAGACGTATGGAAAAACCAATGTATTTATGGTGATGCTCTTTAATTACAGAACAAAAGGTGTTAAAACTTATGTTGCACAGGAAGCTTTAACATTTTTAAACTATCATTTTTTTTCTTAGGTGATACAGGTGTTTAGGTGTCTTACGTGTTTCTCTTGTATTATATACTTGCTATACTATTATAATATATTTATGCCTTTGTATTAAAGAAAAAATCTGGGAAGACGTGCTGGCACTACAGCCCACAAAACTTAGCCTGATGCCCTTTTAGGCAAATTCAATCCCTTCATCATGCACAACCCCTTTTTTTTTTTTCCTTCAGAGTACACCTTAAATGCACTTGCTGTGCTCTTAGCACACTGTTAAAATGCACGGTTGAAGTGACATTAGTTTCAGTCCTTTGTCCCACGGTGTTTTATTAAACCTGCTATGCAAGTAAACCACCTGCTAACACTCTGCAACAAAGAACCTGACCCCTGATTCAGAAACTATTATATACTGTGGTTTATGAAAGATAGTTGCTTGAGACATACTTTTATTTGAGGAGGAAAAAAACCAGTCTATTTCTAGCTGTTACTGAATATATACAGCTTGCTGGGTACAGTAAGTGAAGCCGAGCCAGCCTCTTGGTTCCTTTGATCCATTAAAGTCTGAGCCCATTTCCTTCTGTCAGAGCAACATCACAAGCAGCAGCGTTCAAAGCAATGTTTGTTTTCTTACCCCCTGTTTATGCTCTGGCTTTCTCAAGGATGTTCCTGTTGGTTTGAAATTCTGCAGGATTAATTTTAGCTTGTAAGAGATTTTTTTTTTCTTGGAAAGCCATAACAGGCAAGCATCTTAACAAGTACTTTCGGCACTCTAAGAACAGATGCTGCCTTTCTTTAAGAGGCAAAAATGCCAAGTGGCCTTTGTGCTTCAGCTACTCTGGGGAAAAAAATAGCCCATCCTTAAATCAACTTGGGTGAAATCAGAAAAGACCTGCCAGAAGGGTTAAAGGGAGACTTGGGAGGAAGAGGGGAAAGAGTGTGAGCACTGAAAATATCCGTGCACAAGAGTTTCATGTTTTGGGTGCTTGTTTACATTTTTCACAGGCTCAGGTAAAGACAGAAGGAGCAAAATATGTGTCCAGCACAACACAAAACCAGGTCTTCTTGTGACGGTTCTTATCCTGACTGGTGTAAGCTTGGCTCTGAGGTAAAAATCACCATATGCATCTCCTTGAAGCTTTAAAAACATCCATGAAAGCTGTAAGCAAATACAGAATTTACCCAAATACTGCTATTTTTGTAATTTTCAGCTTCCTGCAGAACAGCTTTCATCTGAGTGGCACTGACTGGCCAATGCCTCCACTAGACTCAGGCAGCCAGCACTCATTTTTTGTTGCCAGTTTCAAATTCACCACATAAATTGGGGAGAAGCATTAGTGCTTCCAGAAGACACTGGGAGCAGCACACGCAGATGTCCAGTGCCCACGCATGGGCACTCCGGGCCTGGCTGCTCCTGCCCGTTCCCACAGCCAGGGTGAGTTATAACGCCCAGGATGTAGCTTCTGTTTCAGCCTTGCTTTGCAGTGTGATATTTTTCCCCTCCACTAATTTTTCTGAACAGAAATCCCTTTCTTTTCCTCGGGCATGTGCACCTGGAGCACTGAAATCAAAGCAAATCAGTGCCTTCAGGCCATCAGTGGTGGTACTTTTTACATGGAGAAGTTAGAAAGCTGGATTGGAAGATTGCTGGGGTGCTGGGGAGCTGGTCCAGGGTGGGGGAAGCAGGTGGAGCCAGTCAGCTGGAGGATGGCTGCTGAGGAACAGCCGCTCAATGAATAAGCATACCAGCATGCCCGTGGTCTTGGACAAAGCCCCGGAGACATGGTTGTCCTATACCCTGCACGGGCTGGGGGCTTTCTGTCTTTTTTTTATTTTTTTGCATAAAAGTCATGCTAGGATTAATGCTATCTGGGTGCTGCTGCTGTTCACTGGGACTCAGTTTGTTTGTCTTGTGTATCCATCCTCAGCTTGCACAGGTCCACCTTTCCAAAGTGTGGGTTTGGACTTCAGGTTCAGTGGAAGTCCAAAGGCTGCCAGGGTTCCCATGAAGCTCACCACAATTTACCCACCCTGGGCAGCTTGCAAGTGCTGTTTGCCTTGGTAACACATCCTAAATGATGACAGATGAAAGTTTCTGTCAAAAATAAGCCAACCACCACCTCCATTGTCTCCCAAACACATACACATAAGAGGGGACCTGAGAGGTAAAGCTTCCACAAGACCCTTTTGGTGGCATAGGGCCTGCCACCACCTTGTCCTTCAGGGCATTAAGAAAACTGCAGAGATCGGAACAAGAGTGGGGATGTCAGTTCTCCAGCTGGCTTGCCATGACAGAGATCAGTATTTGCTGCTGAAATTCTTTTCATTCAGGTGAGCAAATGGAGAAAACCAGAAGACCCACACCATTCCCATCAGCCTGGATGGCACAGAGAAACCACACTGAAACCACCACATCCCTATGGCTTTTTAGCAAGGCAACATGGTGAAAAAAATTACCAAGGGAAACTACATTACCTTCCCCAGGTGATTTCCATTATTTTCCTTTGAAACCCTGTTGTTGCCTCCTTTCCCTGCCCTGCAGGCACCTGGACCACAACCCAGGGAGGAAATGTCCCCAACAAGGTGCCACTGGCTCTCCTCCACCCCTGCACCATGGCAGGGACTGCTCCGGCATGCACAGCTCCCTGCGAGGCAATTAGAGTCTTTAATTTTAAAAGATTATATATTTCATCCATATAGGGGGGGAAGGGAGGAAGTTCGCTCCTCCTACCAGTGCTCCACCCAGGAGCAATTTATCTCTATCCATAGAGCTGAAAAGGCACTTGAGCCATTTGCAAGTATGGGCAGATCAGATAAAGGTGATTTAACATAGAAGAGGGCAGAAGAATTGCCTCAGCCCACTGCCACAGCAGCACCTGGGAAGAAAGGTCTTCTGCGCCGCTGGACAGCACCTCCACATCTTTTGGAGATCTTTCAAAATAAACTCCCTGAGATGCTATTCAAAAATCTGGGCTAAGCAGATGATGCTGATACAACAAATATGTTATGACATAGTTTTTTTAATTTACTTAGGAACATAAATAGCTTTATTAATTGCTATTCCTTTCAAAACATTGGAAGATGTAAACAGCATTTGCTGGATGAGTGGTTAAATATATCTGAATTTCTGTGGTGACAAGGGAGACCATATTTTAACAAACACCACTTAGAAAGGGCTCTGCAGTGCTCAAAGTGGAAAATTATCTGGAATTGCCTTTACTTTTTACAGCTTGATCTTATCATGAGTTCTCAAACCCACAATACCTGCCAAAAAGCCCCTGGTCCTAGAAATACAGGGAAGCAGGAGAATGCAAGATTTTACTTGAACCAAAAAAAGAGTACAAGGAAAAGACAAATAAATTTGTTTATCCAGTGGTTGCAGAGGTGATTTGTCCTGGGCTCACCCAAAGGCTCAGGGAACAAAAATGCATGAACAAAACCACAGCTTTCCTGAATTTCAAGCTTTCACGGCTTTCTGGGGCTGGCTGATGGGAATTCTGCATGTCTGTGGTGACTGCCTTACACCAACAGACAGGACAATGCGCACCAGCCCCTGTGGCTGGTATCATCACTGTGGCAGTGCGTGCTGAGGACCTCACACAGAGAGACCAGTGTAATATCACACAACCAGACAGCACATGGAGACCCTGTCCCTCCCAGCCTGCTCCTTAGGTGGGGCTGAGATGATGGGTAGGAGGACCCCAGCCCCTTCCTGCAGGCCGACAGCCATGAAGGGGACAAATGGAGGAGGGAAGGCAACTGGGCGATCACCTGGGTGAACCAGCCAGAGGTGAGTGCTGGTCTCAAATCTGCTAGCAGCAGTGGCAGGAGGTGGGCAACCAGCACTGTTGGCAGGGGACAGGGTGGAGCATTTTATGAGGGGAATATCCCATGCCCCACAAGTACTGCTAAGGAGGTCCCCACCTGCATTTCAGGTTTCCTAAATGGCAGTGCAAAAGGGTAAGCCGAATACAGTTGGCATCACAGGGTTTATCCCTAATTCTGCTACAAGGAGTGTCTGCATGTTATATTGACCCTCATGTGACGCCACAGGGCCCTGCTTTGAGTGGGGTGGGTGGAGGTTGAACAGAGGACCCCAGAGGTCCCCTTCAGCACACCCCTGCATGCCAGACCTCCCAGTGCTCACTGCCTCTCTGCCGCAGCAAGGGAGAGGTCCACCCGCTCCCCTCAGAAGCACCCAGCTGCCTTTCTTGCCACATTAGCACATGCTTTTTCATGCCAAACCCACAACCCTTTCCCACTTAATATGAATCCCATGCCACTGAAATGGAAACTGCAACCCTGCGATGCTCCTCCCCTGTGAAGCAAGGCAGCCACATGCCTCCGAGGGTGCGGTGAACTGCCTGTTGGCTTTTTCACTCATTAAGATTACTTTATTAATCCCTGTCAATGATGTTCTTGAGTAAGGCTGCTACTGCAATTCATGGAAATTGCATACAACACCCCTCACAGATATGTATTTTTCCCTCTCAATGTACATGGTGTCACGTCTGTCTAAACACACATGTTCAGTTTGTGAGTCATTACTGAAGGCAGAGGTCATCTCCAGCGCATGCTTTAAATCCTCACTTATCTCCATCACCTATTATTCCTGTCATCTAATAGCTTCACCTCTTTTTCCTAATGACATCACCTCCCGTATACAAAAAGACATCAGCACCAGTACAGCTGTCATCTCACTAACTCTAACCTCCACCACAATATTGCCAACCTGTGGGGTTTTTTGTTGATTAGGGGGGTTTGGTGGGGTTTTTTCATAGTAAATGAATTAAAACCTTCTGCAATCTCTAAAAATTCTAGATTTGTTGTCTGGCACATAAGTTTCACCGAATTTTTGCCAGCCTGAAGAAATTTATTCATTCATTAATCTATGCCCCACCTCTGACAATCCAAGCTGTGGAGAGGAAATTGAGTTTCTAATCTGGCAATGTGAAGTTTGCCCACTTTTCCAGTATGTCAAGCAGGTGAGCTTGAAAAGCACCCTGATTCACAACATGAAAACATTTTCCAGGGAAAAGTTATTAATATCTCAAATTCTGACAGGAGAGGAAATGCTCAGTTGAGTTCCTCCCTCCATCACTCACAGCAGCAAGTTCTCGTACAGGTGTGTTTCTCATATCACTGCCATCTCTTAGACATTTCATGTCTTGCACAACCCTCACGTGCTGACCAACCCATTGCCTGCAGCCAAACACACTTTATTGTGCTTCTCTCAGACTTTGTATCATAAGTGTTTTTCTTCCTAGCATTTCTGCTTAGGCCATAAGTTTTGTAGTCACCCTAATTCATATCAATTTTTTCCACATTCCCTGCCTTTTTAGGTCTATCTGTCCGTAGTGTTATGTTGGAACTATTATTATTTCTTACTTGCTTGTTACCACAGCTGGAAATCCCTATGCTATCTTACTATTTTATACTTGGGCTATTGTGACTTCGTTCTTTATTTTTATGTTCCTACATTTCTTCTGGCAAAACTTCAAGGAACCCCACATATTGGAAGTGGCAAAGTGTCTGTCTCACTTTAATCAATTTTCTTCCTCTTCATTTGGTCTTCCAGAGGAGACACACAGAAAAATTAGTTATGAAAACCCAGCTGGTGCTTAGTCACAGGTGTGTACAGCATGCTACAATTTGAATCTAAACCAATCATGCTGGTCCTGAGGGTGGATAACAGCTTACAAAAACTTTTAAAAGAGGTTGAGTAAAGGTACCAAGTCATCATAATGCATAAACAAATGCACCTGGGTATTCCACTTAAGGAGACTTTCTAAGGGAAAATTCCTTTCCTGAGTCACATGTCTGAACTCCCTACTACAGCCCTCGAAGACAAATAAAAACCAGGAAGTCTGGTCTTCTGACAGCAGGTACAGTGTTCTCCCCACTAATGATGCTGGAAGAGGCATCACCAGAAAAATGCATTTCAGTGTTGCTGTAGTAAAATTGTCTTTCAACAGAAAGAGGTAGATCCTGAATCCAGCAAAACATCCCAGCTAAGCCTGACGAGAGAGCATTAGTAGATGCTTTCTTATGCCATTTCCCAGGCATTTCTTACCACTGCTGGTACAAGTTGTGTGACCAATCCATCAACGCCAAGCACACAGCATCAATCCCTGCTCGCTGTGGGCCAGCACGAACAACACATTGGCAGCACAAGGCTGTTTCACACCTATTGGAAAAGCCCACAGCCACAACTCAGCAGCTGCTGAGCAAGGGGGTTGCACAGTGCAGAGACAGTGCTGGTGAGCAGACAAAGCCAGGCACACACACAGGTGACAGAGGCAAAGCAGGGCACACACAGGTCCTCTGAATACAGCTCAGGAGCCTCTGCTGTCACTCCCTTGGTCTTCAGAGGGCCACCACACACCAGTTTGCGGCTTCCACAGCTCCGACCCAGGCAAGTGGGGTGGGAAGATGTCTCCAGACTTGTTTCCTAGCGACTGATGGTGGGATTCCTCTCACTGGACTTTGATGCCTATCAGGTGTGAGCCAGTGTGGAGATATATGCCCTCTGTAGCCCTCAGCTCTGTTTCAGGTGCTCACAACAGGATGGGGTGAATCTTGCTCTAGGAGGACATTGCCTATGAAGTTAGCCTGAGTGAGTAGTTGAGCTGGGGACATTTACAGCATAAATGTCTAAGGTCAGGCAGGGTAAATCCTCCCTCTTGTCCAAAACCAGGTGAGTCTAAAGGAAAAGGCTTGAATGCACATGTTTTTGTGTTAGGTATTATTATTTCTCTGTTAGTCACATATTTGCACATGTTAGGAATGCACGACTGAAATCAAGGTCTGTTTTTTTGACTGCAGAGCCAGCAGGCACCAAACCCAGCCTGAAGTTCTCGTTTTAGAGTAAATATTTTTGGCATATGGAAGGAAAGGCTGCCAAGTGAGAGGAACATTAGCTAAACTGCCTCACCAAACGGGCTGACAAATACCTACAGGTCCCTCATTCCTCACCTCCTGGGGCCGGCTCTGGCAGCCTTCACTCTCCAGAGCAATCCTGAAGCCAAGGAAACCACGTGCCCAGGTAAGGTGAGCCCAAGGTTGGCTCTGTCAATCAGAGAGGAGGAACATGGTGCCAACAGCACTCACACAATTATCTGGCGCAAGTTTTGAAACCTCTGCTCAACAGCGATGATTCAGCAGTTGATTACTGTTCATTTACTGGAAACTGCTTCTCATCACTCAGAAGGAAAAACAACTGGAAAAGGCTTATATCACTCAATTTTACATTAGACAAGACCATTATGGTCAATTGCAAGCTTACAAAAGAAAACCCATATACTGGAAAGCTCCAAAATCAAAATATCTTTTCTTTCAAGAACCTTTTAATTTTCATGTTAACATAATGTTCCTTTTATTTGCTTTCTGTTTTTCTGGCCTTCTGGGTATGCACTTCCCATTTTTCTCTGATCTTATGAAGACCAGAAATTTTACTGTATCTATTACCCACCCCCCCAGACACATCCACACATGAAATTTATTCCTATAACTGGGAATTGAGCACTACAGGGGTGGGGGGGGGAGAGAAAAAAGAAATATGCTTTTGCAAGATCCAAGAGAAGTCGCAAGAGTTTATGTTGTACCTGCATCGCAGCCAACATGCCAAAGACTAACCTGAGACCCTCCAGAGCAAAAAGCACGAGTGGCTGGCACCTGTGGAAACAATTTTCAGCTGGAGCTGCCACACACATACAGCAGCCCATGGGAATGCAGGAATATGCAAAGTCTACTCCCAACCTGCACTAAGTCAATGGCCACTCTGTCATTTCAGAAGGTCACGTCCCTGGAACTGCTGCTTCAAAAAACCAGCAGCATCTACTCCTGGAAGTACCATACTAAAGAACAGTGGTTTGATCTGGTATCTTCACTGCACTGTTTTGATGCATAATCTCTCCACTGAAAGATTGACACCTGCTGGGAGTCTGTCTGCAGACTGTTTGACTCAGTTTGTGCTTTGAGGACTTACTTAACCAGTGGTTAGGAGCCCAGTGTGCCACAGGAACATTTTACAGGTGGATGGATCTTCATCATTCAGTGTCACTGCAGTAATCTTCAAAATAACAAAAGGTCCATTTGCTAACTCAGAAACAGACATATAGATAATATTTTAAAAAAACTCTTTTGCTTTAAGTTTTTCCTTTCTGGCCAGGTCATTTGAGTTCAGGTACCAGCCACCAGGTACAAATATCTTTCACACTAGCTGGGAAAAGTTACACCAACTATCCCATCCTCATCCATGCTTGCCCTGTCGCTAGCACAATGATGTCCTGAGCCTTCACTTGGGCCCCTGAAGGCTGACACAATGCCAAGAAGACACCAACCCCTATAGCTGCTTGAATTCCGCATTACTCTCATTTCCAAGGCAAGCATCTTCCCAACACCATGGACATACCTTCAATTTGGCAATAACCCCCTCCCCAGATCTAAAAACTACGCTTATATTTACATAGCAAAATAAAGACTGTGCTGCTCATCACAACATCACTTTCAACACTTAGAGCAGTACTGTGGCTTTATCACGTTTGACATCCCATCAGCGCTGCCTACGAGTAATGGGTGGACAGAGATTGCAACAGTTTTCCAGAGTACGTGCCTACAAAACTTCCAGTACAGAGGGGTGTCCATGTAACGTGCCTCATTCAGTGACACTCCTTGAGTGACATCCTGCTACAGACAGTATAAGATGTTTTTATCAGATGTGTAATGGTTGCTAATGAAGAACTAACCAGTGGGAGTTGCACCAAACCGTCCCACTCGCATGATATCATCTTTGCAAACGGAGACATCCTGGAGTTACACCGAGCTCGCTCACAGCAACTCTCAGCCTGTGGCTTTCAGTTGCTGTGGGACAAGATTGCTTTGTTTATATGTTCATTAAGATACCAGGACAGGTAGCTCTCCTCAGCTCATTTCTTCCAGGACTCGATGCTATGGTTTATCAGGGTGAGTGAGGCTGCCAGTTCTAGGAATACAATCCTCTGAAGTTGTAGTATTTATTTCCATGGGTTCAGTGATGGTTTCTACAACTTCAGACTGGTCCTTAGTTACCAAAGAATTATTTACACATTCATGAAAGAGGTTAATTCACAAGTGCATTTAACAATCCTGTGGTTTTTGTCCATGTAATGCATATTCTGAAACCCTGCCACATATTCAATAGATCCAATTATAACAGTGATTTGTGCATGAATTCTCATCTTCTTTTACACATTTTCCTCAGTGTCCTCACAACTGCAGAACTCTTCTCTGTCCAGGTCCATCCCATCTCCACATAAAGGTAATGTAATTGGCCAGGTATTCTCAAACACCGGATGGTGGGGCAGAGGAAAGTGGCCTGGGGGCATCCCTTGGCTTTTGGGACTGCCTTCTTGCTAATGGCTCTGGTAATCCCACTTACATCCCGATATCCATCCCAAAAGGGAGCTCTGGGGAGTCCTAGCCCAGCCTCAGTGAGCATGAAATTAGCTCAAATGTTGGTGGCACGGGTGAAGGGAGAATGCAATGTGTGCACCAGCCCACTCCCCTTGATGATGAGGAATAAGGGCATTTGGTCAGTTTTGTTTCACTTGTGGGCAGAACAAACAATGCCAGACTCTTGGTCCCAAACTGATAAATTTTTAACCTCCTGGAAATCTTTGTGAATCCTCTCAGAGGATTCTAATGTACTCTCAGGAACCAGGTGGTTTCTGGGATGCAGATAGTGAGCATGAGCTGCCAGACCACCAGCTCCTGGAGAGGACCTTTATTATGGGACAGCTGTAGGCACCCTTGTCCTGCCTGGGGAAGGAATAAGCCCTCCCCAGCAGTATTCTTCCAGCTCAACATCTCTTCTTACCCCAGCACACAGCCAGAACTTTGTTCCCTCCTCCCTCTCGCTCAGGTTTTCCCATACCCTCTGTGGCTTATGCCTCCTCATCACCACCACTGACCCCAAGCTTTGAGTTTAGATTATCCTTCCCCAGAGGTACTCATCTGCCTCCTTGCTCATCCCTACAGTTTAATCAGGCAGGGTGATTCCTCCACTCTACCTCCCCTTGTCCAAAAACCTCCTCCTTCCAGGCCACCACATCTCCTCACTGCTGTTGCAACCTCCTTCTCCAGGAGACAAGCTCCCACACAGGCGGATGACCACCATCCTCCTCCCTGCACAAAGCAACACCAGGTCTAACATAACTAACCGCTGTCTATCTCAAATATGGCTTTTTTCATTCCCTATTCACTTCTCCCTCTGCACCTCTCTAGGCCAGTCCAAAGCAACTTTGGTTCGAGGGACCTATGGAGCTCCAGCAGCTTTACATTCAGTTTTTAGTCCCAGCCACTGCCTTCCTCCTATGTTATGTGATTCTGTATGAAATTTATCTTGTCTAAATAATTTCATCATCTAAGAAGGGTCTAGTCTCAGCTAGGCCTCTCCAGAGCCTCCCTAAAATCAACAGATAGTCATCTAGGACTGGTAGGATGCCCAGGCCCCCAGAGGTATCCATTTCACCCCATGTCTTGGCAGGGGGAACTTGGTATGGGCAGCTCGCTCAGTGGCTGCTGGTGTTAAGGGAAATGAAACCCACCCGGGTCACTCAGTCCTCTCCTCTTCAACTCTTGATGCTTACAACCATCTCCCCAGATCTCTGGACTTCAGTCACACTGGACCTGCCTCCAAAGCTAATTTTTCTGTCTTGTCACGACCTTGTAATTTCTTTCTTCTTGTATCCTATTTTTCAGGTCTTGCTCATCCCAGGTGGTAATTACATTACTCACGGTAGGTCAAGGAAATGTGATGTCACAGAGTTGGTAAAACCGCTGGTCAAATTTGCCCCTTGCTAAGCCAGTATGATCTGGTTTATGGCCTCAACCTTACGAGCATGCACATACTTATTTAATTATACGCATGGGTTGTGGTGCTACCTGCACTGGGACTATGCCCATGCGTGAAGGAAAGCACGTGCCCACAAGCCTAGAGGCTCACAGCCACAGAAAGGGAAGGGGCTGGTTAGACTCCTTTCAACTGCAGCTGGGTCTGGAGGTCTGCTGCATCCCACAGCAGGCTCTGTTGTCACAAACAGGAAAAACAGGAAAATATGTAGGGCCTCATGGCTGCCTCTCCAAAGCCTCAGTACAGGGCTTGCCCAGGGGACTGACCCGCAAAACAAGAAAGGAATGGAGAGCACAGATGTAAAACCCAGCAGCCAGATGCCTCCTAGTCATGCTGGTGCAAAAGAAGTGGCCTGCACAAGGCATGGGATCAAGCTATAAATAAATGCCGGTGCTTGTACCTGCGTATTAACATTCATCCATCACCGCAGTTATTAGCCAGGACTGAGCTGTAACATTTTATGGCATTTAGGACAGACAACACTTTCTTCTGACTTAACAGTATCTCCTGTGAACTAATTCACTCAGCTATAAACTATTATTATTACAATTACTAGTATGATAAACTGTCCATATAGGGGGTTTAAGTATCAGGCTCAGAACAAAAGGTCTGCACTCTCTCTATAAGATCTGACAACTGAGACAGGCTTAGAAACTGCTTAATCTAGGTGTCTACTTCAGGTGCTGCTGCCTCACTGAGGTCTGAGTCAGCTGAGTGAGATTTAAGTGAGAGCCAAAGCATCTAATATAACCATTCAATTCTCATTGAACACTTCCCATTTCCATAGAACAACTCTTCCCATTGCTACAGCTACAAAAAGTTTCAAAGGTGTATGCTTTTGCTTTGGGAGGAGTTCAGCCCTGACTGAGTCTGCTGAAGTCAAAGAAAGACCTCCCTCCGCTGAAATAAACATTGGGTCAAGACCTAGGAGAAGGTATTTTTGTAGACCATTCTTGGAGATCCTTTTGTACAAGGACCCAAAAAAAGAGCTACAGGAACAGCACGCCACAGATGATATTCCCCCATTAGAGTGCTCCCAGACATTTTTATTTTGGGACAAAGATTCAGAAGTTCTCCCACAGGTAACGATGGCTTTTCCACGAAAAAGCTCATCAGATTCAGATCATTAACCATATGCCCAAATTTTCCTTTTTCCCTTGTACTTCTTTGTTTGTTTTTAACTGAAGCAAAGCCGTGAATGCAAGCCAGCCCTTTATCCTCCCCTAAAAAGGGGAGAAACTTAGTCATGATACATCCATCATTCCCAATTCTTCCAACAGCCTGAATACATCAACAAAAAGGCCCAGTCTAATGAAAAAAAAAATTTATTTGGAAAAAAATAGTAAGTAAAACAAGTTTCCATATGTTTACCATAAAAATAACCTAGAGTCCACCTTGGGGTGTATAAAAATACAGACTACAGATTGTATATTTTGGCATTAGTTAAAAAATGCCTTTGTAAACATACCCTATTAAAATTTAACTGCAGCTTTTATCATTTACTCAAGTAACATATGAAAGGGCTAGAACACATTTATCACAGAAGTAGTCATTTTATCAGGGCTTAGTAATAGCAGTGATGTATTGTGCAATTTGCAGTGCATGCCTGGTTTCAATACATTACTGGTGAGTACTATCCACACACATCTGTAAAGTATCCTTTAAAGTGTATCCAGAAACATTAACACCTATTAAAAAAAAAAAAGTTATAGGAGCAGCAGACTTCTCAGTCCTGTAGATAAGACTTAAATTAACATATGCTGTTTGTGTCCAGACTGCTGGCCAAGAAAGGGACATGCAAGCGGTACTATGGCAGGAGGACGAGTCTCTTTTTTTTTTTTTTTAGTGATTAGCAAGATGAAATTAGGACAAATAACCCCAAATAGCTCTAGACTGAGATTCAGCATAGCTTTTTGGACATAGTTTTTACAGTATCAAAATAAATGTCGTAAGAGCTCATACAACTCATTGAGCTGTCAGGTCTAGGTCCTTCTCATTCAGTTTGGATTTTAATGAGCCAGAGACACTTGAAAGATTTCAGATCTTCTTAAGAACTAATTTATATGACTCACTGAATTTTGCATTACCCCAGCGATTACCTGGCTACACATACATACCGCCCACAGTCCAGTGGCAAAGCCTCAGCATCCCTCAGTGCCAGTGGCAACCCAAGATCAAGTGGGAGCAGCAATGAGATGGGTCCTTGACTCCTCCGGCACTTGGGTCCTGAATTTCTGCAAGAAATTCCTTTAACAGACTAATTCTAAGCCTTTCAGAGTAGCCACTGTTTCTACTACAAACAGAACAACAAAAGAGGGAGAGGTTAAATGAGTTATATTAAACCATCACAGCTACTAAAGCACCGCTGAGTAATTCCCCAGTTACTTCACCGAAGCAGCAAGAACCATATGGGTACCATACATCATTGCTGCGTCTTAGACTTGATGAGCATATGGATGATAAGGTCTGTGTGCTGGCAACGCATTACAATGGCAGGAGGTGCACACAACCACGTAGTGTGGGCAAGAAGTGTTACACCCCAGCGTTACCACGCAGGATCATGTATTTGCATAGGAACTAGACACCGTAGGGCAGAGGCACTGACTGATTTCCTCCTTCAGCTTTTCTGAGGTTACTCTGTTGTGTTAAAGAAAAGGGGCTCCTGTTTATTTTTAAAATTTAGGGCCTTCTGTATCTTAACTATATGGCCTGGGAATTCCACATATGAAGGTCTGCAATTAAGTGTAAAAACAATAAATGTCTTTCTGTCCTTTCAAGTGGGAAAGCTTTCATCATTACAAAAGAGGAGAAAGCATGAGGAAAGTTAAGAAGATCTGCAGGTGGACAGCACAATGCCTCCTTTGAGTTGAGGGGCAAAGACAGTTGCTCAATAAACACTCTGCTGTTTATTTTTTTTGAGTGTGTGTGAGATGGGGAATTCAAAGGATGATATTCAGCACAGCTTAGTCTTAGTAAAACACATATTCCAAGACCTGCACATATTGCCAAATGTTACAGTCCATTTCATGAGACTTGAATATATCACTTCTGTTGTTGTTTCTGTCGCAGGAAAAATATCCTGAATGCAGGGCGGTGTTTGGTTTTGTAGCAAAGTAGATACTAGCAGTCTATGGATTAATTAATTATCTCTGTTTACATAAGGAAAAGTTTATTTTGATGTAGGATGAAAATGACTGGAAAATACAAGTCAGATATTTCACCTTTTCTTTCCCATGTGCCAGGCACACGTGCTAATAATATGCCCCAGCCATTCATCACACATTCTGTTTTCTGTGGCTTAACCCCATGGAAGAAGGTCACTCCTTGCACCAAGCTGAGAGTATGCATTATACAAATTTGTGCACAACACATTGTTGTGCACTGTTGTGCATAGTGGTTTTTTCCTTGAAGTTTGCAGACTGGAAAAAGTGGGAATCATGTTCATGCGAAATTATTTTTGGAGGTAATTTAGGTACAAATGAAAGGGAATATCCAGCAGGAGATGCTGATGAAATGCATTCAAGTGAGAAAGAGCTGGTGGCATTTCTCAGCTATCTGATTACAGGAAGAGTTTCTCCAGTCAGCACAACGTCACTGAATTGATAGCAATTCTGCCCTGTAAGGCCACTTTGGGGAAAGTTGTGCATGCATGCCCAGAAACAGTGTTTGCACTTTAACATCTGCTCTGCTTTATCAGTGCATTTTACAGCCACTGCCATTAACTGAATTATATTGCTGCCGCAAGGTACCTCTGAGCCCCAAGCCTGTTGCCTTGCACACACACAAATAAAAAAAAAACACCAGGGCCAGGCAGATGGAAGAGAGGGCATGGGGTGAGCATGTCAGCCTGTGGCCAGTGTGAGGACCACCACCTCCAAAGGAGAGTGCAAAATTATTCTACTTAGTCCAAAAAGCACCTAATGTAAAGTGGCAACCTGCTCAGGGATGCAAGAAACAAACCCAAGTGAGAGCCTTAACCACCCCACAGGGTTGTTCCCTCATTTTCCAGGACTTTAAAGTCAAATGCGGGTGACACAGGGACCACTGGTGAGGGCATTTTGCTTGGGCACTCTTTTCCCCATCGTCAGTGACAAGTGACTTGGTAATCAGAGGCTGCTCCTGCCCAAGAAGGCCTGGCCCCCCGGCACTGCCTGTGGGACTCTTCCTTCGTGTTCCCTGTTGGTTGCCCGTGCCCCAGCCAGCTGTGGCCTGAGCCAGCCCCTGCTGATGGGAAGAGCACTGGCCAGGGACTCTCCCAGGATGCAGCAGAAACAAGGCAACCCTGTTTTGCAAGGGTTCAAGGAAGAGAGCTAAGCTGCGCAAGAAGTCTTGCCCTTGGCACTGGAAAAGAAGCACCCATCCATTTTAGTTTGCTGTTGTAGACGTAACCTCCAGCATTACTTAGGCAACTCAAGTCTTGCTGTGGGTCTAGTTTATTCTGCCTGTGCACCTCCTGGAACTACTCATTTTGGTACCACCTTCAGTACCACCTTCAGGCATTATTAACATTTCCTCTTATGCTGCTGTGCCGAAACATCAGCACCCTCAACAGGAGCAAGAGCGGAATCAGGGCATTTTGGAGCTTTTTTTCTTTCTCCTTTTATTTTCTAAAAGAGGCT
Source organism: Phalacrocorax aristotelis (assembly GCF_949628215.1). NCBI lineage: Eukaryota > Metazoa > Chordata > Aves > Suliformes > Phalacrocoracidae > Phalacrocorax > Phalacrocorax aristotelis. The sequence continues at coordinate 100,195,562 of NC_134276.1, read as the reverse complement.
GGGAAACATTTTAGCACATTTTAACATGAGAGATACCTGAAGGAACAAATAACACATACTTATAAAGCTCCAACGACTGACATGAAGACCTGAGACGTCCATGCCTGCCTCTGCCCCCATTGCTACGGAGAAGAGACATTAACTTTCCTGGGAGCAGGCAGGTCACCGGCAAAGGGGGACTATGCAGCCAGTCAGAGGCCAAAAGCAATGCTTCAGCTGTATGCTCACACAGGTTCAGGGGAAAAGGTGTTTTCCAGCATGGGCATCAGCCTGCCTGTGGGTCCTGGCGAGGCTGCCGCCCTGCAGCAAGCCATTTGGTCTTCCTGTGCTCCCTGCAGCATCTCATTCCGGTTCCAGGCAGGGAGCTGCAGGGTCCCAGCCTTTGTCTCTGTCTGTGTTTGCATTTTTAAGCCTGGGAGTAATGCAGGTTATAAATAGGTAACTGGAGAGGAGCTGATCACTCATACCACAGACTGCAGAGGTTAAGCAGCAACATCAGCCCAGAGAACAGCCATTTCACCTCAAATCAGCCCAGTTCCTGCTGGAATCCCCTGGGGAGGTCCCCAGTCACTACCCGTGGTGGGACATGGGAAGATGCAGTAATTGCTTATACTACCAGAAAGACCATTGTCTGGGCAACGTTTATATAACTGGAATGAATAATTGTTAAATTATGGTGAGCTGAACAAGGAAAACATCCACAACAAGCAGCAAGAGCGTTAAGTGTACCATCTTCTGGTTCTGTGGGTGACCACAATTATTCTTCCATCTTTTCCAGAAATAAATTGTCCAGCAAAGCCACTCAGCTACAGACCAGTTTGTTCTGAGGGTGGCACTGAAATATCACAAAATTATTCATGGGGGATATTCCTTTCCTCTTTGTGCTGCAACTGTGTGGTGCAGCACCGAGCCTCAGGGAGACTATGTCACCTTACAACTTCAGCTGGTGTGGGTTACCCAGAGAAGGTCGGCACACAGCTCACCCTCCCAGTGGGTGATGGCGCTTAGCGTGGCAGCTGGCTCACTATGACAGCACTGACATTTATCTCCCAAATTGCACATGGGAGCACTCAGCATTAGTGTCCTTCTGGTCACTGGCACCGGACAGCCCTAAAATGCCGCATTGCTGCGTCCCCGTGGCGCCGGTCCAACCACCTAATGTGGTTTCCTGCATGCGGCTTTCAAATCACAAATGATGGAAATTTTTTATCTCCAGTTGCAGAATTATATCGCTGAGAACAGCATATCCTTCCTAATTATTAATTGTGATATCACTGAGAAAGTTATGAAAGGTTGGGTCCCTCAAATTGTCTAGTCAGCCTGACATTTTCCCAAGTTTTCATAAGTCATATTTTAGCAAATATCATTACTTCTCTTGCATTTCTCAACACTTTCTGGAATAATTTAAGGTAAAGTTCTTTAACTTAGAATTCTAACTTCTTTATTGTATTTCCATTCTGGGTCTATCCAAAGATAATCTGTCAAAAAATTGCAGAGGCATAATATTAAAATTCAGTGAACTGAGTGAATATGGAAGAGGGAGGGGAAAACCAGTTTGCCACAAAAAATTAATTATTTGCTCAGATTATTTAATGATTTAATGTAGCCCAAACTTATTGAAAATAAGAGCTGTCAATTTGAAGAAGAAACACAGAAGTTTGATGTTATGAAACAGAGGTTAGGATGAGATTGCTTCATGTTTAATAAACTGTATGAGCCCTGTCATGCCTTTTGGGTATTTTTGCACTTTCCCTGTCCTGGAAATTTGGAAATTAAAATGTTTTGGTTTCTTTGGTTAGGTTAATGGTTTTTTTTAAAAAAAAGCCTATAAAATAGCAGTCTGAAGTAAACTATTTAATTTGGCAAAAAAAAAAAAAAAAAAAAAAAAGAAAACCAGAGAAACCCCTAACAAAAAACGCATCACTATTAGAAAACCCTTCTCAGGCCAGCCACTGCTCCACTGCCTGCCCTGCACTAGCAGCAGTTGCAGCACTTGCATGGGGCACAGGGGATCCTCACTGGGAACGTCTGACTCCCTGCCTGACTTAGGGAGCCGTGACCCAGGGCTTGTAGCACAGTATTTTAGGGTTTCATTTTCTGAAGGTGAGTCATATTTGTATTTTCACAAAAAGCAAATGGAGACAAGTATTAAATCCTCACAATTCTTCCCAAAACGGAGGTCTTGCTCTCTGCCAGCCTCATGCACAAGGCAGTAGGTTGCTGTGTGAGAAATTCAACTATGACAGGCATTGGCAGCCTTTCCTGATGGCAAAGGGGCTCAATTTTTAAGTGACACCCCAAATCAGCTAGGAGCAGTAATTAGGACCCACATACACTATGTTTGGGGTCAACAGGGAAAAGTGCTCAGTGATGTCTGCTGTCAAAGCCCAGCAGATCCGCAGCTTGTGTAAAACAGTGCAGCTCTGCTGGTGCCAGTGGAGCCACACTGGTTTACGCGGGCTGAGGACCCAGTTTGAGGCATGTTAAATCATTGCAAAAAAATGCAGGGGGTAGGGGGCTGAAGTAGTTCACAAGTTTGGTTTTGGTTTTAAAGGACACATGCAGCTGGTCAAGGTGTGCTAAATTGTAGGCTCGCTGCCTTCCCAAGCCCTGCTGTCCTCATCACAGCCGTGAGAAACAGCTACAAACAAACCCCACAAAATGACAAGGGAGGTGAATGCTGGCAAGATGGAGGTAAGTGTTATGGAAATAGCTCAGCTGTCTGTAGCTTTTCTTATGGGAAAGCTGAATAAGCATGCTGGCCCCAAAAGAGCTCGTCTGGCCCGCTTCGTTTCCTGAACAGTCTTTCCATACTAACAGATTGGCGACTGCTTTGGGATATGGCACAATATATGCTGCCTATGGGCTTGATATCAGAGGTGAATATCTTATGATAGCTAATTGCGTGACTTCTAATATACAGGAGATGTACTCCGAAAAGACAACGGAGGTCCTTAAGCTCATTCTGAATCCTCAGCCTCCTGCTCTCTTCTCATTCACCAGCAGTGAGTGACGTTACTCACCTTCAAAAATATCACCCACTTCCTTCCTCAGCTAGAACTGAGCACCGTGCTCAGTTATCTTGAGGGATCATGAAGAAGGTGACTCAAGAGAAAACGCTGTGACAAAAAATGAAACTAGAATTTCTGAACTAAGAAGTTGCTGTTTCTCTCAGGACCGGCTGAAATTTCACTGGAGCATGCTGCGTGAAAACGTGGCAAGGAGACAACCTTTGGTTTCACCTTTTTTAAACCTCTATTTGTACCTTGTTGGCAACTGAGTGCCTCCTAAGGCTTGGCATATGGTATCATCTGAAGCACAAAATAAAAATGTTGCATCCATCTGTACTCCTACATGTTTTTGCTAGCCAATTTCTACGCTCGTGAAAGCAGATTATTTTAATATTACTTTTTTTTTTTTTTAATCCTTGGAGCAATGTCGCAGAAGTGTTTTCAGTTTTGTGCATCTAAAGTACTTCGTCAGAAGAAACACTTCCAGAGAGAATCACATTTACTGTTGGGCTGTTATCCAAGATGTTGGTAGGATGAATGGGCCCTAACATGGAATTAAATGCAATTAATGCCTATGGCAAGGTCCCTTTACATTCCCATGAAATAAAGGAGAATTCATCTCTCATGTAATAAGCCTATTTGAGATCATTAACTGCATTAGTTACTAGTACTTTTGGTCCTGTAGCATCTGTCAGCTCTTTTAATGGTCCAGAGTCCAGGCCAATTAGAGAATAAGACTGGAACAACTAGAGATAAACTTTCTTTGAAAGTCCCAGTTTCTCTCTGCTGCCGCTTTACCGTCAGAAAGTGCTTTACTTCCAGTTTCCAGCTTAACTGGAGCAGGCATGCAGCCAAATCCTATCGGGGGAAATTCCCTACCTCACAAGTTATCTATTTAATTCCAATGGCACTATTTTATAATGGCCCTTCCTGTCTCTTTCTCTTTGCTTCTCAATCTAGCTGTGCTGAAAAAGCGCCAGCTTTTCTTGTTTGGATTTAGCATCCCAGCATTTTTTTTTCTAAATCCCTGGACAGCCCCCTAGCCTTTGAAAACTCTGGGTTATTTCTAGATGCATAAGTCAACAACAACTTTTGGGGAAGGCTTATCTTGCCAGCTATAAACTCTTTTCCTACCTGACTCTCTTGGGAACAACACATATTGGCTGCTCATAATTCACGTAAATGTTCAATGTTTCATGACAAAGAGAAACATGCCAAATTATTTTTATCTCCTCTCCCGGAATAAATCCCCACACAGTTCATTTCCAGGCATCCATCACTTCACACCAAAGGCAGGGCTTTGGTAACGAAGGGAGATCTAAGCGGAGAGGCGTCCGGAGCACTAACCTGCTCCGAGTGGGACAGAAGCAAAGCAGGACTGCATTCCATCTCCAGAAGTCAAACCTTGCCACAGTACCTTTACAGCGAAAATTTACCGACACATGCTCGTACCGTTCACTTAATTAGAAAGGGCCACAAGCAACGTTGTTCTCTGTACTGGAACAGATCTGTCTGGAAGTGTTGGATACCAAGGACAGATAGGAAACACAGCACACAGACAAGATCTATGGGTATAATTTGAAGCAAATCTTGAAAATACAATAAATTTTGCCTCTATCTGCTCAAGAATACCCACGAACTGAATTGCAATTTTGCTTCAGCTTGTCTAATTTTAATCATTTATCATTGCATCAAATGATTCTTCATCTGTAAATTACATAAATTCATATAAATAATGGAAACCCAGGCTGTGTTGACCAGCTCTTAGCAGGAAGCGATATATTGCTGTTGTAGCCCTCTGAAATGAAAGCCTAATCATTTAAATGCTTTAAGAAAGTGTCCCTATAAAACAAAAAATATTTTTTCCATTGCTGCAGAACCAGTTTTCAATATTTGGCATCGTTATAGGGGACACTTCTATTTATCTGGCTTATCTTTGTATGGGCCATTAGCATGAGTCAGGGACACACAGTTAAAAATTAGCATGTATTTGGTCAAAGAGACGAGAGGAAGGAGCAAGACTTGAAGCAGGTTCATTTTACCATTGCTAAACCTTGAACCATCAGACGAGGAAAGCTGTCATAATGAAAGTTCAAACCGCACCTTTTCATAGAACTATGCCATGTCAATGCTGTGCTTTTTAGCTATCAGCCTTGTTATTAATGTCTCTCAAAGATTCAGGAGCAAACCTTGATAACATAATAAAACGCAAAATAGCCTCTTAAAATGTTAATAAGCCAATGCAAAAGGAAAAGTGTCTTTAGCTAGAACTGAGTTGAATTTGGGTGGATAAAAGCTTGCAATAGTGTTAGATTACAGAGGGTAACACAATTATGCCAAAGTGCCATGAGATTTTAGCTCAGGGTTTTTATAAAAGGCATTTGCTCTTGATTGTTCCAAGACCCCGCAGAGAGAGATCGATGGACACAACCAGTTAGGATGTCAAAATGCTTTTCCGAAGCTGAAATAAATGCACTGATTAGGGGGGCAAACCTCTCCTCTCCTCTCAAAATGTTATAATTACAATAAAAGCAAAGCAAGAGACAAAAATGAGATTGAAATTTGCCATAGGCTTTGCCGAGCTGTATTTGTACAACATCGTGAACTGAACTACACTGATTTTGATAAAAGACTGTTCCTGCAACCTGCCATGTGATTAAAACCAGAGCTGCCTTGGGTACAAGGGTACAGCAGGCAACAACAAATCAAGGACTTGAGGACCCAAAGAGGTTCATTGGATGTAGCTCAGATTTGGGACAATCAGTGCTGAGTCCCAGCAGGCTCTTCCCCCTTGCAGAAATGCAACTCTGGGAGCCTGGGGTGCCCAAGGCTGGAGATGGTGATCCCACAGACAGACGTGTGACTCATCCAGCTTCCTTAAACTTGGGCAGCCCTCCAGGAACCAGAACCCAGGCTCCCATGCTCAGGGGCAATCAGAGACACCAAGATCCCCACACTTTCTGCCATCACACCCCAAACTCCTAACCCTAGAGAGATACAGATCTATTTAGGGCTTGATTTTTTTCTCCTACTGAACCTAGAAATCTTGACTTTCAAGGTAAAGCAAAGGCATCAAGAGCTCCCAGGCTCCCTGCTGCAGCACACTGAGCTGGAGCCAGCATCCGCCCCAACAGCCCGTTGCCCCACAAGTGCTGGCAGTGGGCTTGCTCCGGAGCCACAGCTCCCTGTTGTCCTGGCAGCTACTTGTGAAATTGGCACTGTCCTCAGCCTCCCAGCTGCTATTATTTACTTCATTAGTAAACATTGTGTTTCAGTACTTTCAAAAAGTAAATTTCCAGTTTCTGGGAAATAGGACTAAAATGAAATTAAATCAAAACTTTCACAAGATTCCCTGTGAACCAGAAATCCTGCTTGCTTGCCATTTTTCATCAGTAGTTCAGAAAAATGGCCTTCTGTGCTGAGCTTGGAGAAATCAAAGTGGTACTTGTAAAGTTGTGGTTGCACTTGAAAATTTAAGACTTAGGTTTGAATTTTACTTTAAATGCCTCCATCTTCTAAATACCTTAGATATTTTTTATAAGAATGAAAAGTCAAGCTTCACAGGCCTTTTAGACATTTATTGCATATTTTAAAACATATATATATATATATAATTATTTTTTTGAACCTGTGTGAATTCATCCTACCATGTGTCAGAAGTATCATATCAAGTGTCTACAAGGGACTTTGGAGCTTCAGCACAAAGAAGTATGAAGTTTACTCTCTGAGGACATTCCCTGCTCCTCAAACAGAGAATCTGCAAACCTCATGGAAATTTAAAAGAAAGGAAGATGGAAAAAAGATGAAATTAGCATTTAATTGGGTTTTAAAGACAAACAGATGTTGTCTAGGGTACAAGAAATACGAGGACACAGCCCTGCAAGGATCGGTCACCCTGGTGGGCACCAGGCAGTGCGAGCAGAAAGACAACAGGGACCAGACTGGCAAGGGATAAGGGGCATTTAGCCAGCTGGTTGTCCTGCTTTCAGTGGTCATATCTGAAAACTGAGGTTGATAAGCATGCTCAGCGTAGAAACAAAGTGCGTGCCAGAAAGAAAGGAATAGGCTGATTAAATTCACAGGGTGAGCAAGCTCATCCTTGTACTCGGCATCCCCGCTCAGAGGGCAGTCATGGTCTTCCAGTCAGCCTTGTAACCAGGAAAATTAGGATAGTAATGCTGAGCTGAGCTTTTGCTCACATATAGATTGACACACCCTTTGGCACAGGTGTCTCCGCATTAGTAGGGGCAGAGAAAGAGTGAAGACAGAGAAGTCATAGAAAATATAGTGCCCACACTGCAAATACCTGCCACAACAAACCTAAATTGGCTGTGCCCCTGGCATACAGCAACAAGATGGCTGGGACGGCACGTGCACAAACAGTGCCGTAAGCGTGTGGCAGACACTGTCACTGCGTCGTCTGGCACGACGTCACATAACTTTTGTCGTGTCAGCAGGAGTGGCATCGGTCAATCCTGTGACCTGGCTGAGCTGACAGCTGGTTTGCAGCTGGAATCATGCTTTAAAATTGCACCAGCCCCTCTGCCGGTTGCAGTCATCCTCTACCCAACCTCCCCCAGGAATGGAGAGGGACCCAGACTTCAGTGAACTGAAATCTGTGGATGAGCTCCTCTGTTTACCCATCTCTGTGCATCCACGCAGGTTTTGATAAAGGTATCACAGTTTATACCCCTCTGTCTCATAGAGCCAAGTTTAGACCTAATTTAAGCTCTGACAACTTGCAATGCCATAGTGTGACGACATCAGCTTTGCCCTCGTATCTTGCACATGAGATGGTCATACGGAATCTCCATTATCACCAGTTTAAAATGCTATTCTATGATCACTGCAGTAGTTTTTTTTTGGTTTTTTTTTTTTAAGAGGAGTGAGTGGTCATATAATGCCTCTCAAACAAACAAGCCTCTCAAAGAAGCTTACTTTCTAAAATGTTTTTCTAAAAAGAGAGCACTGAACACTGTCACTGTACGCTGATCAGCTGGTGAGACTGCCCTTGCTAATTTTTCCTTCCACATGAATGTATCTAAACAATATTTTATAGGCTTTGGACATTCAGCAGTACCTAGTCCATTCTATGTGCAGCTGCATTCATAGCAGATGGCCCTTCAAGAGAGAAAATGCAACTCCCTAACCGCAGCCCAACATATCTCTCATATCCCATATCCCATATTCTCTCATATTCTCTTATATCCTTTTTTTTTTTTTTTTTTTGTTATTGGACTCATAAAGTCATGACCTCTGGCAGAAAAAACGTGTGCAAGAAAAATGATAGCACAGCATTTTAACTCTCTCCAACAGTTGGGAATATGTTTTCAGAAACATAAAAAGAGAGAAGGAAAATCAAATAAGAAACAAAACAACAGGAGAGCCAGAAGTGCAGGGAGCAAGACAAGTAGGAAAATGGCAACATCAGCATACGAGGGCAAGTGAAGCCAAGCAAGCCTTATCCAAAGCCATGGAGAAGCAACTCCCCTGCTGGCGGAGAGCCTGGAGGCAAACATCCCGAGGAAAGAAGATGAGAGAAGAACAAACTCCCCCAGCACAGGGACTACCTGTGGGTGGAAAGCCAGCAAGGGATTTTTAAATGCTGACTGTGTTTTGCTTTGAGGCATAGAAGAACAGCAAGCTAATGAAAAGGGCTGGCTGAGGCCTCTCCCATAAATCAGTTGCCTCTGGGAGGGGGCGAAAAATGAAAAAGACACCCCTCCACAGAGAAATGCAACAACAACAAAAGATCAAGATTTTTCCCACACTTAATAATGTTTTACACAATTAAAATGAAGGAACTCCAGGGAGTGCGGTTGCTTTGCAATGCCTCATTTTCAAGTTTACTTGAAAATTTTCAAAGATCATTTTCATTTTATTTACTTCATTTTCATTTCAATTTAATTTACTTGAAATTTTCAAGTGTACTCGAAAATAGATGACATTGCAGTAGAGCTCTAGTTTTTGTACTCTGGAAAAAAATTGCAAATGTATGTATAGGAGAAGCTTTTAAAGAAACAATCATTTAAAGAAAGAATGAGGAAGAATGAACAAAAGGGAAAGGCATTTTCAAGCATCAGTGCTAACCTGCTGAGAAGGCTGCTACAGAATTTACTTAGCTATTTACATTATTATTGGGTTCAGATAGCTTGTAGGTCTTCAGCGTGACCTTCAGTATGGTGAATTTTACTTGGTGACTATATATTATCATTATATTGATGAAATACATCAAATTTTATTCAGAAAAAAAAAAAAGAAAAAACACTGAGTGACTTGACATCCACACCCAGCCTCCTTGGGTAGACACATCATAACAAAATATCTGCCTGCAGTGGATGGAGTTGAGAAGAAACTGTGCCTATTAGAGACAGCTCCAGACTTCAGAAGTTTGTAGTAGTCCAAAGAAACACTTAAATTTAGGATCCAAATATTAATCACAGCTCTAAGAAGCAAATGACTGCCTTCTTGATTAAATCAGGTTTTGGTCTTATAGGTGTTTAATTAATCACATGACTGGGATTAATATAATGGCCTGAATTTCACTAAAACTGGAGAAAAGTTGTTTATTTTGGTTCCTAGCTCTGACACAGACTTTTTCTGTAATCAATATCTTAGAGACTTGATTTACTGTGCTAAAATGGCGATAATAATGTTTCTTTTGTCTATTTAGCTCTTAACCTTTTCGCAAGTGCTTTCTCCATGTGACCCCTCTTGTGACACCAGACACTGTAAATACAGACTTACCAACAATATTAAATCCTTATGATTAATGACAACTCATTAAATGAACTCCATATGAGTTCTGTATTGTTATTTAGACATTAAAACAATAACATAAATCAAAACATATTATAAGGTAACATTGCTTTTTGTTAGAATAAGCTATTTGTAATTTGCTTCGAAAACACACTAGCCAAAAAAGCAGCACATCCTACCCTCACAAGCCTGTGCAGAATCAAACACGTGACCATTCTGCTTCTGAAAAGCCACATTTCCACACCAGTCCCACATCTCCCCATGCCCCACAGCAGAGCATCCCCAGGGGGACAAATGCTTTGAAGAGGGCGAGGGAGGGAGGTCTCAGAGCTGGCCTCAAGCAGCCCTTCTGTCCACGGAGGAAGAAGCCAAAGTTCAGCCGAGCTGTCCCACCACCCCTCCACGCACAGACGCAAGTCACGGGGAGGAACCAGGTAATAACCCAGGTCAACTAAGGCATTCAGAGATAGGAGCCAACACTTCTTTCATGTCCGTCTTCAGTATAGCCAAGAAGCCAACAGACAACTGCGGCTGATCTTTGAGCTCCCATGTCCTATTTTGTAAAGCACGGCGTCTTGCTGGGAGTGTAAGCTGCTGGGTTTGAGCTCCACTCTGTAATTGAATTTAATGGCAGAGCATCTTGAAGACACTCCAGAAGAGAGGAACTGCATCTTATTTGCATTTCTTTCTCTCCTGTAAAAGGGATTAAGGGTAACTAGTTCAGAGGAATCCTGGCCTCATAACTCTGTGGAAACACAGAGCACTCCAGTTCTGCATAAGAATTAGCAGGTTGTTGGCCCTGTGGGAGAAGATAAATTAAAAAAAACCAAACCACAACACCTTGACTTACTTAGTGCTAGGATTTCATGCCTTGCTCTGTTATTTCTATTTCTAAGATACCAGTAACACAGTCACAGCAGGCATGAGAAACTGCTTTTGGTTGCACAATGTCACCACTCTCTTGCATCATGATCTTACAAAATTCAGAAATATGATTAAACTGAACCAACATTGTATTTCTGAAAAGCCGTCTTATATTATGTAAACAATCAGTTTTTAGTCTCAGAACAAGAGATCATTGTGTAAGATTATGCATCATCATTGCATAGTTCAGACACCACTGATGTCATATGATAGAATTTAAAAAAAAAAAAAGAAGAAAATCAGCCTGATTTTTACAAAGACCTCCACTGCTGGTGAAGTCTGGGATGCCACAGCCTCTCTCACAAGTGGACCATGGGAAAGGGGTTCAGGCCAGGATTACTTCCCATCCTTTCAAACGCATCTGTGGCAAGCATAGCATGGCAATGTCTGTTGGGTACAACTCCCCTGGCCCTTACTTACACCTTGGTGCTCTCAGGTGCTGTGAACTTCAGTCAGGTTCAACCCTAGAGGACCTATTTTTCAGAGGGCTGCCTTCGTTTATCCCTTAGGCAGGGCACTTTTTTTTGTTCGAGAGAGCTGCTTCTCTCCAGAGTAAGCTGGGAGAAAAGAGAGAGGCCATGGCACCGGTGTTCAGCCCTGGCAAGGAGGTGGCACTGCTTTCCTGGAGGCAGGGCTGCAGTGCAGCCAGAGCAGAAGAGCTGCATCTTCCTCAAGCTTCCCACAGCCCCACTGGCACAGGCTGTGCAGAAGACTTGCCAAGGAAGTGTCACCCTCTGGACATCCCGGCCAGCTCTCTGTCCCTCGGGGTCTGGACCTCAGCTCTTGGGTACAGCCAAATAAAGGTTCCTTCAGGTGCCAGCAATGAACCCGGTATGTACAGAGGGCTGCCTTCACCCACCAGCTGGAGGGGAACACAGCAGCCATTGAAACTTATTATAAAGTATGTAGTATTTACACAGATAGCCTTTATGGCCTTTTGCTCAAACACATATGCTTTTTGGGCTCACATTAATACACAGAGATACAGGCCTCTTGAGGCATACACAAAATTTAAATACCTGGCTCAAATTTCTCTTTCTAAAATACAGAAGTCCCCTGGTCCACCTTAGGGACAAGTATCTGCAGTTTCAGTTCAAAAGGCAAAGTGTCTTTTAGTCTCCAGCAGCAGCATCTAGCACTGCTGCCAGGTGGGGAGGGGGCTGGCTGCTCCCACTGGGTAAGTTTCCAGTCTGGCCTTCAGAGGCTGATTAGCAACTGGGGAGGAAAATAAAGGAGCTGGAAGGCCTATGCACTGGGGAAGAGTGGTTGCAGAACTACAGGGCTCTACCACATACATGTATTTCTGACCAGAACCCATTCATCCACAGGTCCCTCATGGTACCTTCATCTCTCTGCAAGTACACAGCTCTGCACACTAGCCCTCCCTTTCTCACCTGCTTTCACCCTCATTCCAGAGGCTACATCCCCACTCCTTAATCCCTCACCCTTGCTCCATTCCTGGCTCTCCATCTACACCCTATCCTCCATCTCCTTCACCTCTCATTACCATCACACCCAGCCCTGCCTCTGACATCCCATTTGCCTGAAGGCTAGTCTCCATTCTGCCCTTTCCCACCTCTTTTCCCAGATCAGAAGCCTTCCATTTCCCAGTTTCTTTATACATCATCTTTCAGTCCTTGCCTTCACACCCAGTCACTGTATGTACGTGTTTTTACAGTTTCCAACCTGTCATCACTGACTACTTTTATTTTGCTGGTACCCACGCTGAGCTCCCTCCTCCCTTTAATTCAGTAGCATGGCCGTGATTCTTTCACACATGCCTCCAAGCCATGCTCGTGCTGGCTTCTCCTTCCCAACATGAGGTATACCCCACCCACATCTCACACCTTTTTTCTCTGTTCTCTTTCTCATACTACTGATGCCTTTGGTAGGTCCCATAACTTCACTGACTTCCCTCCAGTATTAGTCTGTCTTACCCTCCAGCTGTCCTGACAGCTTTCTACCTAGAAGAACACAGTATCTGTAACTCCAGATCCCACACCAGAGAGCCCAGCTTTTTTCTCATCACCTCTGACTCATCACTACACTCTTCCATCTGTCTCCACTTCTCTCTCTCTGCACAGGGAAGTGCATCAGTTTCCCATGAGAGAAGGTGAACAAGAAGCCCGCATACCCTACTGCTGCTCTTGGTTCCACTTTTTCTGAGACTGCACCATGAGACAGAGTACAAGGGAGATGAGTTTTGTCGGTGGCTTATCTACATGTGACTCCTCTGTTATCTGCTGATTTCCTTTGAAAACAGTCATGCCTCTTCCAACGTTTTTCCTTTCACATTATAAATGCACTTCAGTCTTTCCACTACTATTATTTTTTTTAAACCTAGCTCCCTCTCCAACTGATGACTGGTGTCTCTTTTTTCTTCCTTCTCCGAGTCCATTGAATTCACAATTTTCAGTGGTTCCTTTCTTCCAGTCTCATTCTAGACCCTCTTCTAACAATTTCCTGCCATAGTAACTCACTGGATACACTTCTCAGTCTCATTAAATGAGCCCATTGAATGAGTTCTTCATCCAGTTTGTTCTTATACTGCCCCTCTACCTTGAGGTGTAGTCCTCTGCTGGTTCTCTCCTTAGATTTTAAATTTATTTTAGCATATGAAAGGAGTATCCAACCCATGTGTAACCTAGTCTTTATTCCTTCTTCATCTTAGTTCTTGTGGGCAACCTCATCTTCAGGAAGCAGAACCTCAAGGGCTGGAAGACACCTCAGGCAGATGTCTAGCCCATCCCTGGGAACAGGGCAGACCCAGATAACATTTATGAAAGATTTTTAACTACCTAGGTCTAAACAACCTCCAGCGACAGAGACTGCAGGTGTTGTGCAGCCAATTTATGCCTGATTTCGCTATTCAGACTGGTACAAAGTTTTTTCCTGATATCTGACTTGAGTTATTCTTACCACAATTTAAGCCTGGGACTTCTTGCCCTAATGACCACAGACAAGGAGAATGGATTATTCTTTTCATCTTTGCAGAACCCTTTTACGTTACGATGTTCTCTCTTATCCTTCTCTTCTCTAGACTAAGCAACCTCAGTTCATACGTGACAATGTTTGTCTAATCCCCGTTCATCCATGTTGCTCTCCTGTGGTCTCCGCTGAAGCAGCATTTCTTCCCTGAATCACAGTTCAGACACAGCTTTACTAATGCTTACTAGAGCAAATGGATCAGTTTCAATGTGCTGCAGACTACCTTTCGATCCAGATAGCCTGGTATGATGCTTGCCTTTTCCAGAATAGCATGATATTGCCTCACTTTCTTCCACTGCAACTTCCAGAGCCATTTTCTGAAGAAATGCCAGAGAGCAGCAATAGCTACATGGCTGCTTTGTTCTCAGCTAACTCCAGTACTTTACATTAGACCTTGTTGAATAGCGTCCCATTTTTCACGTGGTTTCTCTGACACCTTTGTATCATTTGGGATTTAACAAGTATGATCACAGGCCCTTGTAGCTCACTGAGACCTCTTGCTACATCCATCTTATACAGACTCTTTTTCCATCATCTCTTTAAATCATGTGGTCTCCCACCCATCCAGACAGCTAAAAAATCTCCTCCGTGGGCTTTCAGTACCTCATGTCTGTGTTCATACAGCATCTTTTTCTTTATCCTTAACAAATAAAAACTTATTCTACTTTCATAGATCCCAAATATTGCTGGGGAGATGCTTTTCCTCACCAGTGCTCTCACCTCGGTACACCCTGTCTTTGGTGATTTCCCCCCACCCTCTCTGCCATATCAAACCATCAGCAGCTTGTCACCACTTCACACATCATCCCTCGCTTGCTGCTGAGCTTCCAGCCTACACTGTGTTTGGCCAGCAATGCCCTTTTCATCTTCATCTTGCCATGTTACACGCAAGAACTTCTGGGTTTTCTCCTCTAAGTTCCCCTTAGGCTTCAGGGCAGATTTCCAGAAATAACAAAGAAACTCCCAGGAACTTCATTACCCTCTTCAAACTCTTCTTAAAAGCTGCTTCTTTGTCAGGAAGAGTACAATAAATAAATGCAGAAAAAGAGTACAAAAATAACTGCTTGGTGCACTGAGAACACCAAATATCCTCCTGACTGGCCGTGTCCTCTTGCTTCCTGATTGCCGCCTCATCTCACTCCTTCACCCACTGGCTGCTGTCTGGCACTTCTATCACACATTTTTTTGGGAAGGAGCCTCTCTTTCCAATATGCAGCTTTACAAGACCTAGTCCAGTGGTGTCCCAGCTTCTGACTGGTGTCCTACACATAATCAAACAACAAATACCCCTAAGTCATGGCACAGCACGCTAGCAAGTTAACCTTGGTAGCAAGTGGCTGCAAGTTGTTTGCATTTGACCACAACTTGGCACTGCCTAGGTTAGTATGGTGATGATATCAGTTCATTTACCAGTCAGCAAATCTGTTAAAAAGACACTGTGGAGGGGAGTGTAGGGGAAGGGGCACTCTTGTTCAAGGGATAAAGAGCAAACTTCAGTTTTCAAAGCCATTGGACATGGTACTGTCAGGTCGAAAGCACACAAGGAAATAGAGCATCATATATAACCCTTTTCTGGTTTCAGCTTAAAACAGTCTGCATTGGTTAGTAACTTAATAATTTTGGGAAGTGTGAGTACCTCCCCGCCTCTTGTAGGAGTTGTACTAGCCCTGCACACCTATACCTCTAAATAAAGGACAAAAAGCAAACACGTTTTGAAGAAGGACATAGTTAATATGAAAAAGCCCTCTGTATCTAGCAGACAGCTCATAGCAGTAGCAGCACTGGTGATACTCAGAAGGGAGTGCTCTGTATTCCT
Organism: Phalacrocorax aristotelis; assembly: GCF_949628215.1. Taxonomy (NCBI): domain Eukaryota; kingdom Metazoa; phylum Chordata; class Aves; order Suliformes; family Phalacrocoracidae; genus Phalacrocorax; species Phalacrocorax aristotelis. Next base: position 100,180,064 of record NC_134276.1, on the reverse strand, counting down.
GTTTACATATTGATTGTTTTGAAGCCTCTTTCAGTTCCAGGAATGGTAGACTATAAAAAATGATATATATTTGTGGTTTGGCACCCAAAGAGAGCTTCAACTCATGTATCATTGCTGGTTGCCAACATCTGCAAATTATTACATGTTGGTTTTGTTTTGGGGTTTTTTTAAGCCTCAAACTGCAAAACTAACGTCACTCGCTGGTTGCACCTACTGCCGAGTAACAGGGTGGAATTCTGGTATGGGCGTTTCGCCAATCCAGATCACTGAATTCACTAATAAACATTTTATGGTAATACTTCTCTCTACTGATGTGCTATAGAGTAAACTTTAGCTAAATAAAACTCAGAAAGAAATTTCAGTTTCTTTTCAAAACCGACTAGTGAATAAAGAACATTGAAATTTCTTTTTAAAACAATCATCTGCTGAAAATGTACCAGTACCACGGTATAATGACACTTGGCTTTGACAAAGGGGGAAAATAATCTGTGCAGATGATTTTGGAGTCATACGTGTGAGCAGTGGGGAACAGTCTGCAGAGTCCTCATTCTTGCTGAAATACTTGGCAATGATCTGTACATAGAAAATCTGATGCCAGAAGAGCTCACCACATACTTACACAAGCCCTGCAGATCTTGCGACTGACACACAGTAGTGCCGATGTCTATACAAGGAACCATCCTTAGCCAACATCTGTCTCAGACGCAAGTGAGAAAGAAAGCACCATCCTGAACAATCAAGCCACAGCTGCCAGGCAGCAACGAATACTTGCTCAAAATGCATCACATGGCATCAAGTCACTGGGGGCAAACACCAACAACTTCAGCAGCTGTAGCACACATTTTTTTCTTGCTTATAGAGGGCAAAGAGGTAGGCAAACAGGAACATCATGACACTAACTTTTCCCCCCTTCTTGCTGGTGTAATTTCAAGACCATAACAGCAAACCCCACCACTGCATGAGTGCTTCATGGAAAAAACAGTACTTCATGAGGCTCAGTGTTTGTTTGCAGAGAGAATAGGCATGCTCATAATGCTGATGGATAGCCAGAAATTATTTGGATTGGAGTAGAAACGAAGATAAAAAACCACTGGTTAATAAACTCAAGTTCAATACTTCTATCTTAAACTGTTAAATTTCAGGCTTCTTTTTCTTCACTGATATTTTAGCTTTACTTCAAACTGAATCTGTTTGCAGCATAGGCGTAATGTTAGTCTGGCATGCCCATGTGGTACAGTGAAGTAAAAGCACTACTGTATTATAAATTCATGCCCTGGTTGATTTTGTAACTGCTTTTCAGTACAAATTAACCCTAAACCATCAACGGGTCCACAGCAATGAAGAAGCTGCTGTACAGTCTGCATGTAACGTGCCATGGGAAACACCCAAGCCACAACAAAAGGTCCACAAAAAAAATTAGAAATGAAAGCTTGAAAAGCCCATGCTTTGTAAACCACAGTGAAACATTTGAATCTGCTGCGGGTGAAGAAAGATCTGCCAGAAACAAATATGCCTGCATGGCCATGACCTAGACAACAGAAACCATAAAATGTCTAAATATCAAGATGCAGCTCTTCTCTTCAGGAATGTCAATTAATTAAACCTAGACTGGGACAGTGGAGCACCTGTTGAAGGTGAGGCTTTTTTCTTAGTCCACCAGTTACTGTGTATATGGCCAGCTTTGTTGCACAGGCCTCTGACTGGTACTAGTCTCTCCACCACCTGCCCCAGGTTAGCTCCCCTGTAACAGAGTGGCAGAGGCAAACACATGCTGTCTCTCAGCTGTCACAGGTCAAAGTCCAGCTTATTATTTAATACATAAGCTTGAATGGATGAGTCATAAGCCCGCATGCTTTTCTGCTACGGGAATAGTAACTTTTGGTGAAGGAGCAAACACTTTCTCAGACTACTGCAGCTAGACTGAATGGAGCCCTTCAAGTTTTAAGCATCCTAGTAAGGAAATGCACACTCACACTGAAATCCTGTGTGAGATGGATCGAGGGCATGGTGTAACTCAAAAATATCTTCCTCTCTTTGAAAAGAAGGGAGAAGAAAATAAATCATCTCAGACCTGTTCATGCACCTTCCAGCTTTCACATGTATATATTTCTCAGTGCACTTGCTCATCTTCTGAAGCCTTGGGTTGCCTTTCCCTTCTTTATCTGCAATCTCAGCTTTAAAAGCCACAGAAACTTTTTCCCTCTTAAAATTCCCCATAATTTAATTTTTCCCTCCCTTACATGGGCTCTCTAAACAGATGGTAAAATAAGTTTGTATGAGGCTGTGTACTGTAAAATTACCTGTTTGTTGCACAGCCAAGGCCTACCAGAGGATCCCCATGAAAAACTGCTTAGAAATTGAAACACAGTGCCAGGGCCAACCTGTGTTTGCATGACAGGAGGCTTAGCTGGTGTCTTGGCCATGGTCCCTTGCGTGGCACTATGACTTGAGCGCATGCAGTGATGGGTGACAACCTGGACCAAAGGGAATGGGGTGGGCAATGGGAAGACCTCTGCATGGCCACGGCGTGGGAAAAAGTTGTCGTGCTTGCCCTGTCTATGGCGCTGCACCCCAAAACAGTAAGAGAGGTCCTGGAGAAAACCTGGCTCTGCCCCCTGGCCAGTCCACCCTGCTCAGTGGCTGCTGCCTCTGTCTTTCATGCAGGGATGGGGGAAGGTGCCTAAGGCCATCATTTGAAAAGCCCAGCTGGGACAGCAGAGGAAAGCTGGGAAATCCAGCTTTCCCTGCTGAGACAGTTTGGAGCTGGAACAGGATGCTCCCAAAGATGGAGAAAACAGAAAGAAGCAAATTAAGAGTCAAGCCAAGCCAAACCAAAACAAAAAAGATCAAAAATACACACAACTGATGTGCTATAAAACCTGTTCTTCAGTGAGGGGTGGGTATTTTGCAAGTCTGGCCTGTTTGTGAAGAACTTTCCCCAGTTAGCTCTGGAGGCCAGGCTTGCTCACATGGTGTCTGTCAAGAGGAAACCCATTGAAAACTGGGTCACTGAGGTTTGAGCCTGGAGCCCAGCCACAAGGAAGGAGCCCAAAGGCACGTCACCAAGCCTTGCAACCTGCAGGCAGCCACTGACCCGGGTCACGCAGCGGCGCCCACGCAGTGACCTGACTCCCTGACACCTAACCAAGGGCCAAGCTGTAATTTAGATGAAGCTAGTGATTTTCTATCAGCTCCAGCAAGCTGAAGGTGTTGAACCCATGAGCTCACACATCTTGGCATCATCTAAGCTGACAGCACCAAATCAATGCATTCATGTTGCCCTGTGTTTCAGCTATGGCAAAGCAAGCTGAAGAAACAGCACAGCAACACTGTCCTTTGCGGGGGGATGAGGCCAAGGCAGAGGTCCTGAGCATGGCCAGATTTCAAGTGGAGCATGTGCAGGCAGCTGAAGAAGCATTCCTTATTTCTGCTACTTTTGGTTGTGGAGGAGAAAGAGCCTTTCCCTCAACGAGCCCCTGCAAGTGAGGCTTTGCTCCCTACTGTCTCACTGCAGTGACAGTTATGTTTTGGGCCATTGTGCACTAGGATCAAGGCAGATATGAAGTCAAAGAGAAAACTGAGCTGCTAAAATACAGCAGAGGAGATGGAGCATGAGAATGCAATGAGAGGAGAACCAGCAGATGAACAGAAAATAGGCTAGATGATCGTGAAAGGGAAGAAATCTGTAAGTTTGGAGCTCTTCCTCTGCTTCCTGGTCAACAAACGTGTTACTGGGATCAAGTAGGATAATCCTGTTCCTAGGTCCATTTTTGCCAGATGTGCCTGTGCACATTCTCAAGTTCAGTGCACATCCTTCAAGCAAGCACAAAATAAATTCTCACATTTCCCCCACACTGCTTTTACATGCACACTCCACTGCATGTTTCCCCAGGGGCATTTTCCACTGGATCTGTTCTATTGTAAAGGCAACAGATGGTTGCAAAAAAAAAATTAAAAATCAAAAAAACCCCAAACAAAATAGCCCAAACAGCATGGATGCAGTTCATGTAGTTCAACTGTAGTGCAATGCAGTTCGCTGACCGCTCTATCATTCCCTATCATTACTGGTAAATTATTCAATCTGTTATCAAGGAAAATGCTTTAAACATGCAATCATCTGTTGTTTATCTTGTGTTCTAAAAGTATGTGGTCATGTGAAATATGTCCTAAATTATTTCATTTTATCTGCCCAGTTGTACATAGACGCCAGCATAAACAAATACCAGATACACACACCTACAAGTAATGTAATGGATTCAATCCGCTTCTGATGCTTCTTTTTCATCTTAAAAGAAAGAGAAGGGGAAGACAACCCTGCTACACCTCCACTGTGCTTACATGATCCCATCACCACCAGCTTGCCCTGCTCCCATTTGAGTGGGGATTTTCCTGAGCAATGTGGATCTGGCATGTTTTTTGGCACAGATTTACTGACCCTACAGCGTGACCTTAGTGACTGAATGGCACTTACTTGCTTCAAGGGGTGAGTTTGCAACTGAGAAGGTTTGCAAGGGAATTATGTGTACAACTGAATCACTAAACCAGAAGGTAGGAGGTATGAATATCTTGGACCTGAACATGTGTGGCAACATCAACTCAGAACAGAGAGCACGCATGGTAAGCAAAGTTGATAATCCAGGAGTTTGCCACCAGTGCCACACGTGCAATAAATGTCCTCTGCTCCCACCACCATGTTCTCCATGCTGGGAGCAAAAACAGGTTTCTACAGGAGGACAGAGCAGGTGGCATTAGACCCTCTTTTTGTTCAGGCTGGTTTTTTCCCTCCCTGCGTGCTTTGTGCTGTAAACAGCCCAGGAAAGATGTCCTCTTAAGTGGCAGGCACAGCTATCACCTGGGAGCGGCTCCCAAAAACTCTACCATTTGAAATCATCACCTTGCTTGTAAAGGTTAATAGGACAGGCTGAGTTCCAAGTGGAAAGCTTTGTCCATAAGTGGGTTAGCAAGAGGGCAGGGAGGAGACAGGCCCTTGCAAAAACAAATTCACTTACCCAGCAGTTGTAACTGGGCAAGGTCACTTACAGTGTGCAAGAGGTAAAGCCCAGCGTAACAGATATTTATTTAATATGGGGAAGTGGACCAGGCCACTCATCTCCAGTGTGGATCTGCTGCCCAGGCATGGTGCTGATGGGCATCCTGTAGCATGGGAAGTCCAAGATGGGACAGGTCTTTATACTAAGAAGCAGGAGCAGAAATGCCTGCCAAACAGGAACATGCAGTGGCAAACGCCAGGGCTCAATTTTGTTTGATTTATGTCTGGTCTGAATAAAGTCACCCTGCCTACCTCCATCCCATACCTTAATATGTTTCCACCACCCCAATACATCTTCCTCCCTCCCCTTTTATTCCTTATCATTCAACTGCATCAGGTCACATGCATCAGAGCATATAGGATGGGGAAGCAGAGCCCTGACCCCTCTGCAGGTCACTCACCAGGGACAAATACAAGGAGAAAAAAAACATCAGTTCTTGGAAAAAAGAACTGAAACTTTTCTTTTCCAACATGGACTAGCTTGGCAGCTCATGCTATATATAAAACAAACATAAAATGTCTTTCTCTCTTTTAACAAACACTGCTGCACATGTCTGCTCAGATCTATTTCAGGCATCAGTACTTATTCAAGGCAAATCACAACTCTGGTGATGATTCAGCAGAGAAACACACATGGCTGAAAACATACCATGCCTATGGAAAACAAATGTTGTATACCCCTTTCTAGCCACATTACCAAAATCTCCCTTTTTGTACTTATATTAACACATAAGGTAGTCCTGCTCATTGCTGTAATGAGCTCCTTCTTCCACTGATGCAGAGGGTCAGTCATGCAGGCTGTATTAAGCAGAAAGCACCACACAACAGCATGAAAATACTGATGTCTATGTATGATGTGTTACTTTCATTGAAGAGCATGGAATTGTTCCACAGCTAAGAAGTGGACAACAGCAGATTGGTGACACATACATGACAGCTAATGTTTCCTTAGGTGTTTATGCATATTTACATAAAGAACATTTAATAGTAATAGGGAAATATACTTAAGTAATGCCTTATATACTAGGAAACCAATCTATTTCTTTGATCAATCTGTTAGATTTTTATAGCTCAATTATTAAACCAAATTAACTCCTACTGTTACATACAGTTCTTGCATGAGACATACCACACGCACCCCCACATATATACAAATATTTACTCTCAAGAAGAGTTGACCTCTCTTAATTCACAAATATTCTGCACTACTCCAATTTAGATGTAAAATGTCACATTTTAAAAGAAAAGCCTTGGGAGAACATACTGAAAATAGCCATTATGTCCATGAAAACATCTCATTATCCAAAACTGAGTTATGTTTAAAAGTGTCCTGTTTATTTAAAGCTCAAGTTCTAAAAATAAATTCCACATTTCTTATTCTGTTCAGATAAATACTCAATTACTTAACATGTTTATGGCACTAAAATGAACGCTTGTGTGGGTTTTTTTTAGTGTTTTTGATTTTTTTTTTTTTTTTTTTTTTTTTAAAGTGTTGTAATGACAACCAAAGATTTAGTAGCCATTTTAATTGCTGAAGTTGACCTCATAGGAAGTGATCTTGGAGAAAGACAGGCTTTTAGCAGGGCAATGATTTAATACATTGAATTTACTACAAGATAAATAAGCGAGGCTAATAATATTTTCAGATCTCTCTACTTTTGCCTTTGTGAGGTCTCCACGAGAAGCATCATTAAATGGATCAAGAGGCATGCAGCTGACTTGTCACGGGGCACTGTAAGAGAAACATGCTCCCCCAGTTCAGTCATTGTTAGGAGATGTGGAGGGCTGATGCTTGCAGTTTTTGGATGGAGTTGCAAGAGAAAGTTGCTTTTGCCATTAATTTCATGGGGTCCAGATGTGAGGAGACGAGAAGCAGCTTCTTTGCCACACTGGAGATCTGGCAGAGGCTTCCAGCTGACAAAAAGCCTAAAAGCACACCGTGGTGTTTCCAGCATTTCAGGTCTAACACATCAGGAACTCTTCCAAACAGCTCCACGGGTCTTCTGGTTGAACTGGCAGGGAAGCTATTGCCATCTTATCTGGCAGATCCTTTTCTGGAGGACTGATAGCATGACATCCCTTTTTGAGGGTTATAAAAGGGATTCTCCTCTGACTTAGATACTGATCTGTTGTAGCTATTTACCTGTGCATAATAAAGACATAGCACCTTCTCTCAGGGGGATCACAGAACTAAGGGTCAAATATACATATGACAATCTGGACTCCAAAGTAGAACGTCCCCAGCAGCAGAGAGGTATTTGAAGCCTGTCATATGGCTTATGCCTAAATGTGATGACAACACCTCTGGGAAAATATGTCTACTATGAAATTGTAGGGTTTTTTCAGATCCACTTTAAAACTAAGATGGGTAAAACCAACAAAAAACACCAACAAAACCATTTACCCTCAACCTCACATTCACGAAGTGAAATTACCACCTTAAGACAACAGCAGCAGCCCTAAAAATCATCTATTATTCATTGTTGTTGTTGTTGATAAGATCAGAAGCGACCCTACTAGAGCCCCCTTGGGCAGTTGGCACTGAAGGAGCCAAGAGGCCTGGCAGTGGCTCTGGCACATGCGTGTGCAGAAGACAGTGCATTAGAAGTGCCATCACAGGCCACATTGTCAGCTGCCAGAAGCAGCAGCAAGTGAGCACAAACCATCTCCAGGGTGCCCTTCCCCTCACTTAAAATTCCAGATTAATGAACACTTCACACAGAGGGAAAATTTTTAACTCTGACTCACAGGATTATTTTTTTGTTTATAAGACACACCTACTAATTTTACATTGGATGCAGGCATACATCATGAACCACAGGCACGTGACTACCATTGGAAACGCTAGCATAGCACAATTTGATTAATCAGTCATACATTTCCTTGGCACTCTCGGGGACAGACACTTAGCATGCTATTAGACTGTTACTCAAAGTTGGAGAGAGAGAGCACACATGAAAGTTTCCTAGCAGCTCTTTAACCAATGCAGAATCTGATGCGAACCTGCAAGCAGGTGCTACCCTCAGCCAGAGCAGGTGAGCGCCTCTCGCATCAGTGGGAGTCCCATGGCACATGCAAGCAGTCGGTGGGCCTAAGGCTTTAGCAACTGCAAAACCAAATCCCAGCTGACATTTTGTACGTAACATTTCACTCAGCAGAATCACACAGCATTCTGCAAGCTGACTCAAGATGAGAGAAATCCCATAACACACAGGCCCATACATGAGGATGGCTGCCTCCTGGATCCATGCTTTGCAAAGACAAATCCTCCTTCCAATGTTCCGGCAGAGTAAAAGGACCCTCAAGTGAGTGGAAGGTTCATGCTTCCAAAGTGTAAATGAGAATCAGGCCTGACAGCCTTTAAACAGCACAGCCGCCCCATGCAGCAGTGTAGAACCAGAGGAGAAGGCTGTCCAGCTGAAATAACAGGAATTTAGGCAACCAGAAAGTTTGGAAGCAGCAATATGACCAGCTGGACTGAGGCAAGGACTAATGCTAGCAGATCTGCCAGCTCCAAGACACACACACAAAAATATACAGTAATAAGAAAAAAAATCATGACCCACAGCCCAAATCTTGAGTTTTCTAAAACTTAAGTTAATTTGGTTTATTAACTCTGCGGGCATATTCTGGTCATCAGTTTGAGCTTTATCCTACAAATACAAGGTCTAGAAATAGGCTGCGATGTATTGAAGAGAGCAGAGGCTCCTGTGAGGTCAATCACCTGCCTGAGCTCTTGGCAAACAAGACCAGCTACGCCACCGTGGCTCCCAGGATGACCATGAGCGTTGGCCCCCTGGCTGTAGAACTCTTGTGCAAAGCCACTCCCAGGCCCCTTTACAACCCCACTCACCCATGTTCCCACTGGCAGTTGGAGGGCAGACTGCCACCTAGTGAACTCCTCCTCCTCCTCCTCCTCACAGCACCCCAAACCTCCCAGCCATGCCGCACTGTTGATGGACCCAAGGCAGCTGTACTGTCTCCCCACGACTGTTACTGCCCTGGCAGCAGCTCCCAAAGTTTCCTGTTCATGAGCCAACTTCCAGGCTTGTATTGCTGCAGGGAGTCACTGCTGCTTGCCTGGGAGATGCTCACAGCTCTGCGATGCTCATTTTGGCTCAGCTTGCCCAGAGCACTGCCCTGTCTCCATCACACAGCACAGGCAATCTCACTGAGGAAAGTGGACCCAGAATGAAGGCCAAGGAAGTTCACACAACAGAGCAATTGGACACCTTTGAAGTGGCATCCCCATTGATTCAATTTTCATAGCACAGTTTTGACAGGTAGAAGTCAGATTACCAAAGTGAATGAGAAAAAGTAGCAGAGGAGTGCCACTGGTGTGGGGCAATCTGAAGATGTTTAATGGACGGCGTTCAGCAGGAGAAGCAACCCCAGTGAAGAGCAGAGACCATGCAGGACTGAAGACTCCAGTGCATCACCCATAAGGGTCTCCCCATGATTGCTCCTCTAGCACAGCAAGGCCTTCGGACTGCCTCATCCTTGACATTGGCTTCTCTGACAAGGCCAGGAAGTCCAAAATAAGGAGGCAGCACATCGGTGCACTCAGCCCAGGCAGTGAGCAGACCGGCTGCCGGCTCCTAGCTTTGAGCACATAAAGGGACACGAGCTGCTTGACGAGGCCCCATGTAATGTAACCACTGCATTCTTGATATGGATTCTTGATACTAATCACAGGCTGGCTATACTTGGAATAGATGGTGGTTGCCCGCTCTCCCCAAATCCAAATTCCTGATGGTGTTCCAAGGATCTCCCTATTTTTCTGTTTTCTTTTTTTATCCAAACCCAGCATAAAGAGAATGGGTCTCACTGTATTTTATTTCTGGAAGTCAGGGAGATTATTGAAGCCATCATTCACTGGGAAGAAACAAGATCAGCCAAATTATAGGTATCCCTCTCCTCCCTGAGAGGCCCGAGTATAACAGAGATGCAAAAAGAAGCCTCATTGAATATGTCTGAAAATAACAAGCATCTCCTAACCAGTTGTTCACCCCTGTCCATTATGTGGCATCATAACGGGGTAAATAGTAGCATACCAGGGGAAGTAAAAACACCTCTGAACACTACTTAACAGAGTTATTGGGTGTTATTCTTATGAAATACGCTGGCAAAGCAGAGAAAAGTGGCAGGGTGGAAGCTGCTTGGAAACCCAAGGACAGCCAAAGCAACAAGCCCAGGCTCGGCCAACCTTGCTCCTGTTGTAAAATAGGAGTGACACGTTGCACACTACGTAGGTAATTACAGCCACTTAACCCTCATCTGCATTCCACACAATGCACCTAAGGAATAAATATAATTATCTCCTTGTCTAGAGCTGTTCGTCAGGTTAACCTCCCACCAGCCAAGCAGCCGCCTCCCCAGTTAAAAAGATTAATATTTAAAAGCATTAAATCCACAGCTAAACCTGGGGTTCAGATGTCTGGAGCAACTCCTCAGCAGGCCCCCTGCAGGCCCAGTTTTCTTGTGGAGAACTAGCAGAACATCCCACACCCCAAACATGCAAACAGCACCAGCAACCAAGAAAAACGGGGTCAAACCAAGAGCAAAGCAAGTGAAAATACATGATGGATATAAAAGAAAGCTTCCTGAGAGGAAACTAACATGCCTTCCATTCAATAAGAGAAAAGGAGTTTTCTAGGTCGCTTGGGATCTCTAACACTTCTTAACTATAGCCAGGGCTGATGTACGCTAAGAGAGCAGCTGGCAGCAGCTGGCACAGAGATTGGGCAAACTGATGGGAACTTTCCATCCCAACTTTCTTGTGCTGATGTAAGTCAGTGCAAGACCACTGAAACTGATGGAGGCTATGTCTATTTATATCACCTGAGGATCTGGCTGATGAATCACTGTGTTGCTGTGGTTGGAAAATACTGCCTCACTGAGAAAATCCCACTCTCAGTGACACAAAATCTGAACGGCAAGGGAAAGGGCTGTCTTCCAGGTCCAGAGCAAAGTTACTTAAAATTAGGTGGGGCGATGTCCCTGCAACAATAAGAACTCACACCAGTTCCTCAATGGCTGTTCAGCTCAATCGAGACTGTCAAAACATTTCTTATTAGGTCTTTCCTACTGGTGTTTCTTTTCTTCTGAGATACCCTCTGTGTCTCCTTCCTCCACGCTCTTATCTCCTTGCACATGTTCTGCCTCACAAGAGAATAACCATAACAAACTGTGATTTATGGTCAACTCGGAAAATGTGATGACGTCCAGGGTTCCATTTTAATTTCTTCATGTTTGCAAAGTTTAGACACTGTCCTATGAGCTGCCAAAGCATTCAGAGCAGGAAGTCAGCAGAAAAAGAAAGATAAGGGGGCTGCTGCAGCTAGGACAAATCCCCTACCCATGCGTTTTGTTTTCTTACCCTGTCATGCTTTAAAACTGAAGAAGAAAGGATCTTCCTCAGCTTCTTTTTCCCTTCTCCCTTTGCACTAAAAAGGCACCCTCAAGCAGAATCATCTGCATCTGGGAACACAGGCAGTTTGCATTTGATATAAAGTAGATTTTTTTAAGTGATCATTAAACTCGTAAATGGCCTGGGAGCCCTGATTACACCACATCTCCAACCAGGCTGAAAACTCCTCAGGGGCTGGGAACCACAGCTACCTTCACACTTGCAAGGTGCAGCAGGAACCAAGTCCTGGCTGGGGTGGCTGCTTGGTGCTGTTCCAGCCCAGGGATCACCTTTGGCACTGGTACCTCTCACCAAAACCAGCAGAATTGTTTTGCATGGCACCATCTATGCAAACTGGCCCCCATGCTGGGGAAATCAGTCCTGCACACATTTCCACCCCCTCCCAATGGGGACAGCTGATGCACAGGTTTCCCACATCCCACAGTTTCCCTCACCACTGCCTCGCCAGGCCAGAGGTCTTCTGACAGAAGAAAGGGGTCACTCCTCTGGTACTCCAAGAGAGGGGAAGCAAAGTGTTATTTTCATCACCATTATCCAGTCAAATAGCAAAAGCTTCTGCTCTGTACTTACCAGTAACTTGGTCTGGGCAATTTTGCCAGTCTGTGACAGTCAAGCGGCTCTCATTTCACCTTGTGGTTGGGGCTTTTTAGGGGGTGGGGATCTTTTCTGAGGACACAATATGTGGACACTGGGCCTTTTCCCAGTGCAAACCAAATTATAACTTGACCTGAAGCAGTTAGGATATCCAGTGCACTCATACTGAAGCACCTACATGTCCTGCGACCAGACCTGATACCATACAACCCAACACTCCACATCTACACTGCCAAGGCCACCCAGACCCGCAGGTCTGCAAGCCCAGCAATGCTACAGCCCCTGCCCCCCACACCAGGAGCACAGCACAGCAGCTAAACTGTGCTGCAGCAATCCCAAGGACAGAGGTCCCTCAGGAGATTGAGACCATGTCAGGACAGTGTATTGCTCAGGCTAAAGGCATGTCTGCAGGAATAAGAAATAATAATAGATCCCACACAGAAGCACCTTGTGACTGAGGCTTAAGAACTTGTCTTAGGGAGCCAACGCAGAGAACCATATAAGCATATTACTAGGTTGCACCCACTGTCACATCACCTTTCTGCCCTTGCCACTTTGCTTGATATAAGACAGATTACTAAAGATATCCAGACAGATGTAATTGGTTTCAAGAAATTTTCCATGACCATTTCCATCCCAGAAGTGACTAATTCATACAATCATTAAGGTTGGAAAAGACCTCTAGGACCATCAAGTCCAACCATCAACCCAACACCACCATGTCTCCTAAACCATCCCCTGAAGTGCCATGTCTACACGTTTTTTAAACACCACCAGGGATGGTGACTCCACCACCTCTCTAGGCAGCCTGTGCCAATGCCTGATCACTCTTTCAGTAAAGACATTTTTCCTAATATCCAATCTAAACCTCCCATGACGCAGCTTGAGGCTGTTTCCTCTTGTCCTATCACTAGTAACGTGGGAGAAGAGACCAACACCCACCACACTACAACCTCCTTTCAGGTAGTTGTAGAGAGCTATGTCTCCCCTCAGCCTCCTCTTCTCCAGATTAAACAACCCCAGCTCCCTCAACCTCTCCCCATAAGACCTGCTCTCCAGACCCTTCACCAGCTTTGTTGCCCTTCTTTGGACATTCTCCAGCACCTCGATGTCCTTCTTGTAGTGAGGGGCCCAAAACTGAACACAGCATTCAAGGTGCGGCCTCACCAGCGCTGAGTACAGGGGCGCGATCACTGCCCTGCTCCTGCTGGCCACACTATTCCTGATACAAGCCAGGATGGTGTTGGCCTTCTTGGCCACCTGAGCACTCTGCTGGCTCATGCTCAGCTGGCTGTCAACCAGCACTCCCAGGTCCTCCTCCACCAGGCAGCTTTCCAGCTATTCTTCCCCAAACCTGTAGTGTTGCATGGGGTTGTTGTGACCCAGGTGCAGGACCCAGCACTTGGCCTTGTTAAACCCCATACAGTTGACCTCAGCTGATTGATCCAGCCTGTCCATATCCCTCTGCAGAGCCTTCCTACCCTCAAGCAGATCAACATTCCTGCCCACTTTGGTGTCATCTGCAAACTTACTGAGGGTGCACTCAATCTTCTCATCCAGATCATTGATAAAGATATTAGACAAGACTGGCCCCAAAACTGAGCCCTGGGGAACACCGCTTGTGACCAGCTGCCAACTGGGTTTAGCTCTATTCACTACAATTCTTGGGCTTGGCCATCTAGCCAGTTTTTTTACCCAGTGAAGAACACACCTGTCTAAGCCATGAGACTCCAGCTTCTCTAGGAGGATGCTGTGGGAGACAGTGTCAAAGGCTTTACTGAAGTCCAGGTAGACAACATCCATAGACTTTCCCTCATCCACTAGGTGGGTCACCTCATCATAGAATGAGATCAGTTTGGTCAGGCAGGACCTGCCTTTCATGAAGTCATGCTGGCTAGGCCTGATCCTCTGGTTGCCCTGCACATGCCTGGTGAGCGCAGCCAAGATGAATGGCTCCATAATCTTCCCCAGTACTGAAGTCAGGCTGACAGGCCTGTAGTTCCCTGGATGCTCCTTCAGGCCCTTCTTGTAGATGGGCATCACACTGGCAAGCCTCCAGTTGACTGGGACCTCCCCTGTTAACCAGGACTGCTGATAAATGATGGAGAATGTCTTGGCAAGCACCTCTGCCAACTGCCTCAGTGTCCTTGGGTGGATCTCATCCAGCCCCATGGATTTGTGAGCATCCAGGTGAAGGAGCAGGTCATAAACTGCTTCCTCCTGGATTATGGGGGGTTTATTCTGCTCTCTGTCCCTGTCTTCCAGCTCAGGGGGCTGAATACCCTAGGGACAACTGGTCTTAATATTAAAGACTGAGGCAAAGAAGGCATTAAGTACCTCAGCCTTTTTCTCATCCTTGGTGGCAATGTTCCCCCCCACATCCAATAAAAGATGGAGATTCTCCTTGGCTCTCTTTTTGTTGTTAATATATTTGTAAAAACATGTTTTGTTATCTCTTACAACAGTGACCACACTGAGTTCTAGCTGGGCCTTTCTAATCTTCTCTCTGCATGACCTAAAGAGATCCCTGTACTCTTCTTGTGTTGCCTGCCCCTTCTTCCAAAAGTAGTAAACTCTCCTTTTTTTCCTGAGTGCCAGCAAAAGCTCCCCGTTCAGGCCTGTTGTCTTCCCTGCCAGTTCGTCTTGCGGCACTTGGGGACAGGCTGCTCCTGTGCCTTTAAGGCTTCCTTCTTGAACAATGCCCAGCCTTTCCGGACTTCTTTGTCCTTCAGGACTGCCTCCCAAGGGACTCTCCCAACCAGTGCCCTGAACAGGCCAAAGTCTGACCTCCGGAAGTCCATGGTAGTGGTTTTGGTGACCCCAGTCCTTACTTCACCAAGAATCAAGAACTCTACCATATCATGGTTGCTAAGCCCAAGATGGCCTCTGACCTCCACATCTCCCACCAGTCCTCCTCTTTTTGTAAACAGCAGGTCAAGTGAGGCACCTCCCCTGGTAGGCTCAATAGCAGCTACATCAGGAAGTTGTCTTCCACACACTCCAGGAACCTCCTAGACTGTTTCCTCTCTGCTGTGTTGTATTTCCAGCAGACATCCTGTAAGTTGAAGTCCCCCACAATAACAAGGGCTACCGATTGTGAGTCTTCCACCAGCCACTTGTAGAACGCTTCCTCTACTTCTTCATCCTGGTTGGGTAGTCTATAACAGACACCCAGCAGGATATCTGCCTTGTTGGCCGTCCCCCTCATCTTTACCCCTAAGCACTCAACTTTAACATCACCATCGCTAAACTCTATACAATTGAAATACTCCCTAACATACAGAGCCACCCCACTGCCTCTCCTTCCTTGCTTGTCCCTTCTGAAGAGCTTATAGCCATCCATTGCAGCCCTCCAGTCATAATAGTCATCCCACCATGTCTCTGTGATGGCAACTAAGTCATACCTATCCCGCCGCTCAACAGCTTCCAGCTCCTCCTGCTTGTTGCCCATGCTGCATGCACTGGTGTAGATGCACTTGAGTTGAGCTATTGATTTCACCCCCAACCTCGGCACGCCACCCCTAGTCTCCTTTCTAGTGGGCCTGGCTATATCTCCTTACCGCGTTGAACCTAGTTTAAAGCCCTCTCGATGAGCCCCACCAACTCATGCGCAAGAATCCTTTTCCCCCTTTGAGATAGGTGAACTCCATCTGCTGCCAGCAGACCCAGTGCCATGTAAACCTCCCCACGATTAAAAAAACAAAAATTCCACTGATGGCAGTAGCCTCTGAGCCACATGTGAATCAGCTGAGTTTTCCTGTTCCTTTCAGTATATTTCCCTGCCACTGACGGGATTGAGGAAAATGCTACCCGTGCTCCTGATCCTTCAACCAACTGCCCCAGAGCCCTGAAGTCCCTTTTGACCACTCTTGGACTTCTCTCCGCAACCACATCACTGCCCACCTGCATAATCTATACTGGGTAATAACCAGAGGGCCATATCAGACCAGGGATATTCCTAGTATCACCTCTAACCTGGGCCCCAGGGAGGCAGCAGACTTCCCTGTGGGATGGGTCTGATCAGCATATTGGGCCCTCTCTTCCCCTCAGAAGCGAATCGCCTACAACAATTACCTTCCTTTTTTTCTTAACACAGGCGGTCATACTGCTTGTGGCTGACTAACTCACCCTAGGCAACCCCCTGGATGGACCTTCTCCTACATCCTCATTTGCCTGGCCCTCAAGTTCCAGAGCCCCATATCTGTTGTGTAAGGGCAACTGGGAAGGTGAAGGAGGCTGGGGTGGGATTCGCCTGCCACCCCGCTCAGGAACCTGTTTCCGTTTCCCCCCATCTCTTAGGTTCCCTTCTTCTGTTTGGTGGCAATTACAGAGTACTTCTTGGTATAAACAAGATTTTCTTTGGAAATAAGATTGTTTGCAGAGAGATGAAAAGCATCACAAACATGCTTACAATTCGTGAATATGCATTCATACACATATTTCTAGTAATGCTCACGCAACTCTCCTTACAGCTCTCTTGCAGGTCTGATGAATCACACCCTACAAACAACAACACTCAAGCAATAGTCATGCTGAATAGCACATGACTAACCCACAAGCAGAAGTTTATTCACAAAGTGTATGCAAATAGCAAACACATCTGTAAGCAGCAGCCCTTACTTCAGGATAATTTCCAAACAAGAAAAGGGGTTAAGTCTGTCAAGCTGATTGCTTACAGAAAGTAGATCAGTCAGCTTTAGTCATTTACATCTCTTTCTGGATTGCAAATCCTACTGGCACAGAATACAGCAGGCCCTTTCATTTGTTTTCCTACTCCTCCTCCTCCAGATGTTCAAGTCAGACTTGTTTTCTGCAGTATTTTTTTTGTGACTTCTCAGCCAGATAATGAAACCTACTAAGGTCACTACTTTGCAGTAAAATAACTATCCAAACACTAAAAACTCATACTCAATTATCTCCATCTATCAACCATATAAATATATTAAGCTTTTCCAAAGAAGAAGATGCCCCATGAATATTCTGCTTCAGCAGCAATGCAAGGTAAATACAGGGATTCAGCTGCAGAATGAAACAACAAAGCATATGGTTTGTTTTTCAGCAACAGGAGTAGAGCAGCATATTTAACAGGCCCACATTCAGTGGACTCAGTGAGAAGGCCTGTGCTCAGACTCAGAAAGAAGATTATAAAACCAAGAAATTTGCAGTGGGTTAGAAGAAAAACAGAGATATCCACCCCCTCACCCCACTTCAGTGAATAAATGTTTAAATAACTTATTTGGTGTAATATTGCCCAGAGCACTCCACAACTGGACACACAAATTTCAGGAACACCAGCTCTAATTTAACTTCACCAAAAGGCAAACTCCCAAGAACCCCTTTCGTTTGAGACTGGAATGGTAACACCTGCAGTACTTCAATAAGAGATTAATTTAGGCATCAGTTCAACTCATTACCGCTGTGCTGAGTTGCTGGCAAATAGCTAGAAAGTGCAGTAGAAATGGATTTCTTTCCCCTCAACAAGGGAGCAGGTGAGTGAGGAACAGACACTCAATTTGTACTAGGTGTGGGTAAAACTGATAGAGAGAGAGTTAGCAAGCTTTGAAGACTGAACACATTATCATTTCCTAGTAGACATTTGGCTGCCTCTCATGACTGTTTAGGTGCTATCTTTTGTTTTATAGCTTATGCAATAACTTCAAATTATGTCATATAATGTCTGACTGGTAAGCATGCCGGTGTTACTGCTATTTGACATCTTTTACGATGTTTTCTCAGTGCTCAACTTAAGCGTCGACTGAAGTACAGACTACCTATGTGCATGCTAACCAAAATAATTCTCCATGTTCTCCCATACTATGGAAGATAGTGTTTAGGAGCAGACGTGCATTTTACTCTGATTTAGACCTGCACTCAGGAACACCAGTAGATAAAGGATGCCTCTAACCACTGCTGTAAATCCCATGATTTATTTTGCAGGAAGTTGCCCCTTTTAGGATTTAGGATTTTACCAGGAGTAAGAAATGAGCCACTCTTAAAATAAGTTGCTGTGAATACTGTCTACCTCTCTTATTACAAGTGCCTCACTGTACAGTCAAAGCCTCACAACTTGCCCATGTCTCAAATTAATACCTATAAGCTTCCTTTGATGCTGACTTGTTAACAATCCTAAGACAGGATGGGATAAATAGTTTCTGGAAGATCTCACTCCATCTTCACTCAGCATCCAAGGACTTGGAGTCACAGGGGCCAGGGTCTCCAGCTGGAGAAGCATGGGAAGTCTGTATTCCTGATCCCTCGCACTGGATTTCATTTCAGAGATTAGGGAAGAGTAGGTTAATGCCTGACAGCTACAGCAGCCAGCTGGGAGTTATTCTTGCTATAGAGAGTAGTGATAAAGACTACTTTCTTTCAGGACCTTGTATTTTTGGGGTTTGTCTTTCAAGCCACCTTTCTCAGATTGTCATCTTACTTCGGCAGATATCATCGTCTTCAACATATCATCATTCAGACCACAGCAATACACTGCCTTGGCAGAGCTGAGCCCATGCGCAGTGCAGGCTGGGCCCCCAGGGGGGTATATCTCCCATGCCTGCGAACAAAGGTGCCTGGTGCTCCTCCTGGGGACCTTTGCCCAGTGCTGCTGGGGCTGGTGGGCTTTACCACAACAGGTAGCTTACTCTAGCTTTTGGAGTCACTGTGGTTTCCATCAGCTGACTGCACATCTAAATTTCATTGTGCCCTAAAAACATTATAGCTGGTGTCAGCAAAAACTGCTGCCTCATATCACTGAACCTTTCCTAGTTGCACCTTTAAAAATAAGCCTCTTTCCCCTCAAAGAAAGACTCACTTTTAATTACCAACTACTAAATAAAGCCTTGCTCACTCCTTTCAGCTACTAGAATACAGACCTCTTGTTACAAGACACCACATACTCATCAATAACCTGGTAATGGAGGCACAAGGAGAAGGAGATGCCAGGTGTAGACAAAGATAGATTCCTTTGGAAAGGGTACTGCATCCTTATGCATGAGGTAAATGCTACTTTATGTAGCCCAAAAGTGGTAATAAAAAGACTGTATACATACTAAATTTTTTTGTTTATGACAGGTTTATAAAAACTAAGCTAATTAGAAGTAACAGGAACAGAGTTTTTATTTTCTGCCTCTCCAAAACGGTAATTGTTGATACTCTTGTTTTATTGACATAAGCAGCTTTTCCTACTTCTTTCCGTTCCTGACTGATTTGAGTCTTTGGAAATTATTTGGAGTTGTATTATAGTGCCAGCTAGGCCTGATGATTTTATTGTATGTACTTCCCTGCCCTTTTTCCTAACCAGACACCAAACTGAACTCCTTCACATAGTGAAGTCCCCGTAGATACCCTGATGTGAAGGTTTAAACAAGTTATGTCCCTCTTACCTGCCACTAATACTGGGCAATCAGGGGTAAGCGGTGCTGAAACAAATGGTTTTGCTTCAGTTCCTTTAATTGGGGATGTATTTATCTCTCAGTAAACACTGATTATAGGAAAATGACATGGTTAGTGTGATTCAGCAAGCATTAATTTTGGTTCCCCACACTGCTTAGGCATAGGTCTACAAGTGAAAGACAGGCGAGCAACCACTCGGTCTGCGGGTTACCCTGCTGTTTCTCAGCCAGCCAGCTGCCGGCAGACCTGTGCCCACTCGCAGCTCTGGCCACCCCAGCCTGGCACTGTGAGGCTGCCCGGGCTGCCCAGGAGCTCCCTCTCCCCTTGCAGAGAGCAGCAGGCAGCACATGTGCACGGGCCTACACGTGCACATGTGTGCAGAGGACAACTCAGCACCAACCAAGCCAGCTGCGTTGCGGGAATTGCTCCGTGGGGATCAGCTTGAGCCACGGCAGCACGGCATCATGCTGGGTTTGTGAGCAGGGAGGTTAAGGGTGGCAGTGGTGCAGAGCACATACATTCAGGGAAAGAGGTGTGCATGGCATGCTTGGCCTGGTTTGGCAGACCAGTGACACGCTGGTGCCGCTGAGCATCAAGAAGATGCCGACTGCTTGGAAAACAGCAAATAACATCTCACTGTTTTACTGCTTGTTGGGTTGGGGTTGGAAAGGCAACAGCCTCCTCAGCTATGCAGGGCATGCAAGGCCCCAGTCACCTGGTCTTGGCTGGTGCCACCTCAGGGTGATGGCGGTGAGAGGAGGTTTACGTGCCCAGGGGACCCAGCAGTTGGTGATGTTTGCCCTGGACCACCACAGGACTTCTTGACACAGCTAGCGCTTGTCTGCACCAGAAAGTGTTTGTTAGTGTAGCCAAGTTCAGTACATCAAACAAGGCAGGTTATACCTTAGATAGCTCGTTATATCCTATACAGCTACTATGGCTAAACTTGCATCTCAACTGGCCTTTCATGGCTATCACTTCATTAAGCAAGAGAGTGACTTTTCTCCATGCTCCTGATAGCTACATCAATGAAACTTTTACTCACTAACCATTAATTACTTAACAGTATTCCTTCTTTGTAAAGGGTAAAGCTATTCACAACTTCACCAGCTGAACAGGATGGGTTGGGCACGCACCCAGATAACAGGGAGCTAGGCTGCTCATGCAGCAGAAGGACCTACAGCACTGGCATCCCTGTGCTAGCCCTGCAGGGATGCCAGTGGGCTGTTTTCCCTGGGCATAGTCCAACACAAATCCTGTGCAGCCACCGTCCAGGTGACATCTCCATCAGACGCAGGGCTGCAATCACGCTGTCCGGCCAGGATCTCCTTGCAATCCTGGGTAGTGCTACGGGGATGGGAGGGAAAGTGCAGGACCCACTGACTCCAAACCCCACTTCGATCTCAGCCAGCCTACTGTATGCCAGGGATTTTGCTGAGGCAGCCAGGCTGTCCATGGGGGCACTTGTGTACGCATGTGCTCTGGGGTCTGTGCCGACCCTGATCTGCATCTGCCCTGACACACAAGCAACTTGAGACTGTCACTGAGCAACAGGGTGATGCCAGTAATTTAGGAAATGGCAAACCATTTGTGTGTGTCCGAACACTGGAAAATGGATCCAGGAAAGTATGACTTTACAACAGCACAGAAACAAATGGGGGTGAACATCAAGACGGGTGCACTGCCACTGGAAGGAGATTGGTGCCCCTCTTGTAAAAGATGCTGCAATGTAAAATCACTTGCCACAAAGAGACTTGCAATGTGCTTGTTTGTCTCTATTCCATGCCACAGTGAAGACTGGGGCTGGGGGTTGGGTGTGGCGCCTTTTTTTTCATCAAAATAATTCTGACAGTAAAGTTCCCCGGATTCTTTGCTTGATGGATTGCCTGTGATGAAAACTGATACAGAAATAAATCACTGCTGATGTTACCTGAAAAAGCTGTGGTTCTCTGTTTTTCTGTGTTTTCTAGGAAACAACTGGCAGTTACTCATCTTAGTTGTCTTGTTTCTACTTGTTTTTAAAAACTAAAACTTCAGCTCTTAGCTGAAGTTTTCCTAGAAGACTCACAGCAATGAAGGGAAAACTGTGCAGCTGGTAGGATTACAGGTACCAGCAAAGCACAGTTTCACGCAAGCGTTGTTTAAACTGTGGTTCTGGGCATTTCAGTATGTATTTCGAGTATGCCCATCTAGCCAGGGATGGAGACGTGTGATTAAACAGGAGTGACTGAAGTCCTTTGTGAAGGACAGGGAAAAGGCGACGTGTGCAGCTGTAGGGTGGACCTCTGTGGGGAAGGCAGCGGCCACGCAGCTGTATGACCACAGCTACAATCCAGAGCAAAGCCATGCAGGCGGTGGGAAGCTGACACCCAGGCTGTTCTCCATCCTCCTTCCTAGGTAAAAATACACACGTGTCCAGCTGTGAGCTTGCTGGACTCATCTTCTTGCAAGCAAGTCCTCTGCGTGTGTTTTAAAGGACGAAAACAAACACACAGCTGAAGGCATGGAGGTGGATGCAGTAAGGTATAAGACAGGTTCACCACGGGATAGATTATTCTTGTCAAACCTGATATCTGATTTTCTAGATATCAGATCTGGGATAAACCTTTCCTCTCTGGTTCCAAAAAGGCTGCGGGGCAAGGTGTGAGTTTACCTGGAGAAGGAGGAAGCTGAGATGGGCAAAACCCTGGCTAAAGGGTAGGGCCCCAGGCAGTAGGGAGAAAAGCTAGAGCATCAGAGGCTCCTTTCCCAGGACTGTTCCCAAGACTGATTTTACTCAGTCGTTTTTCTCATAACTTTTGCTCAGAATGTCAGCATGTGCTAATAAAATTTGCTGATGACACAAAGCTGGGAAGCAACATCAGTTCAGACAGTTAGAATGTGTTACAGGAGGACCTCGTGAAGAATAGGAAGGAAATTCAGTAGCCCGGAAAACAAGGGAGCTACTTATTGTTCGCTGTAAGCAAGGAACTCATCAGCTAGCAGCAACAGAACTTTTTCCCCTGAGCAAAGGGCAGTTAGGAACAATAACATGAGGCAGCTGTGAAGAGGGAGCTTCAGCCTTAGAATGCTTCCAAAGAGGCATCTCTGCTAGCGACACCACAGGAAGGGTCATGCTAATGTTAATGCCACTGTACAAGCTTTTGGTTAGCTCTCGTTTGCAATAGCAGGTACAATTCTTGCTTCTAGTTCCCAACATGAATTCCCAAGGGACACAAAATAGGGATGGAGAAGAGTTATCAGGATAAGCAGAAGAAAAAAGGCTGTATTATCAGAAT
Organism: Phalacrocorax aristotelis; assembly: GCF_949628215.1. Classification (NCBI taxonomy): domain Eukaryota; kingdom Metazoa; phylum Chordata; class Aves; order Suliformes; family Phalacrocoracidae; genus Phalacrocorax; species Phalacrocorax aristotelis. Next base: position 100,157,323 of record NC_134276.1, on the reverse strand, counting down.
ACTTCTGCTAGAAGTTTGGCTTGGGAAACTAGTAGAACAAAGGGTCAGAAGAAAGTCAGCTGCTGTCTGTAAGTGCTGGCCACAAACACTTGGTGAGAAGACCTGTTTAAGTACCAGGATAATTTCATCATTAAATCATATAGATACACTCTAGCCATCAATATATTTAGACTGTAAATTAGATTAAATGTTTAAGTCATTGTGATAATCAGATTCTGGAAAAGGCTTCACATGGGATCATGGAGTCAAATAACCCACCTAATCTTAATGTGGAGTTGGATGAGTTAGAAAAGGGAGCATATACCTGGACCAGGTGACTTGACAAGTCCTTTCTAGTCACTTGTCCTAACCTAGCATGCTTCCTCAGTGCTTTCCACCAATAACATAAGTGCTAAAACATAGAGATATATGGGTAGCTTTGAAGCTCCAACCTTTTCTCAGGTTTAGAAAGGTAATTGAAGGCATTTGCAAGCCTACAGTCTATGCTCTGCCTACAAAGGATTCCAGCCAGAGAGTGCAGACTCAGGTTGCTATGTATAAAGTAGCACACAGGATGTGAAAATGAGATTTCAAAGACATGTCCAAACCACTTCTTCTGAAGAAAAAAAATCTGACTACATCAAGGTTTTTTTAAAAACCCCATTGAAAGAACTTTAAGTAAGACTTCAAATACTTCTATTTTGCATGCTATCTTTTTTCTTTTTCCACAGAAAATTTTGAGCACAAGAGATTTTTCCTGTTTCCCATTCCACACTGAGACACCTGCAAGAGGCTCAGAAAAGACAGGCATTTCCCATCTGTCTGGTCACTGTGGTTCCACAGAGCCCTACAAGTGTACACTGGTGATAATAAATATATAAACCATTTGATTTTTAGATTTTTTTCCCCATCTGGACTCACAAAAGTTCTTGGGCTGTCAGACTTGGCAGGGAAGATATTTTTCCTTGCACAGCATTCATTTTTTGATACCGCTAGCACCTTATGACATGAGGGAGTAGCACAGCTTTTCAGGGCACATATCTTTCTTTCACAGGGTTCTGTTTTAAACATATAATCACAAACCGCATTAGTTATTATAATTTAACAAGTGGGACTTCCTGCCCTAAAAGCTCGTTGTTTGTAAGTTATCACCCATCTCTCTCTTAGTGAATTTTCCAGTAACCCAGTATATTTGGAGACTACCTGGAAGGGTATGACTAATGCCTCCCTGCTCATATTTCCCTACTTTCCTAGTAAAACAGGAATGAGAAGAGGCCAGAGCACCTCCATCTGAGCACTGTCCGCTTCACAGGCTCCTCTTTTCTATTTTCTGCATACGGTTTCGCTTCCCTGCATCACAGCACACCCTACCCTCGCACCTCTGGAGCCTTGCAAAAGTTAAACAGCGAGAGGCCAGGTGGTAGGTTTTGCACTGACCCTAGCCAAGGGCTGTTTCTGCATGACCCGTTCAGCCATACAACTCTCGTATCCGCTTCAGTCCCATTCACAGACCTACCCTGGAAATATGCTTCCTGTTACCTACATACTACTCCCATGCAAATTGTTTCACCTTCCAGTCATCTCTAGTCACAGGTCTCATTTTTCTTTCCCTCCCCCAAGACATCCTCTCTCTCACCCCAGCCTGTCTAAGTCTGGTTCTGACACGCCATCTCAGAAGACTTTCTTACACCCATACAATAGCCTCCAGGCCTGCTCCCACTAGGCTAGCAGCTTGCCAAACTTTTGGCACTCCAAGAGCTGAAGCTTTTGAATGGATACGCCAATGACTTCTTGAAACGCATTCTTATTCATGCTCTTCACTGGGCTCTCTTGGAAGCAAGCCTGTCCTTATCTCCACAGATCTTGTTTGCTCGAGATCATAGCCGAGAACAATAAACAATTAATAAACTCCTGGGGAATACCTTAGGTGTATTTTCACATTGTGCCTTACGTCACTTCCCGCACATGTTGATGACTCCAAGTTTCAAGCCCAAACTCACACCTTTCCAAAAGATTTAGTTCAGATCCATTTTTATTGCTGTGCCCCATCGACATCACATGCAACCACCACTTTGCTGATCCTGCTGATCTTACACAAAAAGTATTTCTGTGGTATGCCAAGAGCCAGGGCTTATGTGGATAGACAGACAGAAGGATCCATTACGTTCCAGACATTAAACCAGTTTTTCTTACTCATTCCAGTGCTCCACAGAGCAGTAACTATGACCTCGCCACTTTTCTCCCTCTGAAATACACCTCTGTCTTTCTGCCACTGAAAAGAAATTTGCCCCAGGTGAGACCAGCTAGGAAAGCAAGAGTGCACTGCAGTGACAGCACCAACAGGAGCATTGCCAGAGGTGTAAAGCTGACTTATCCTTTGTGATCCTCTGCACAGATGGCTTTTGTGCCAGGGAAACTACACCGCGCCTTTCCCTGAAATACCATGGTGTGGGAGGGGCAGAGGAAAGACTTTTCTCGAATGGTTCTTCAGCTGGCCTGTGAGGGAGAGCCATCTTATTAAGGCTTTCCTTAAATACTATGCAGTCGCACTGAAAAAAACACCTTTTATTCCACACATAGCTTCCTTCAAAGAGAGATGGTGTGTGGAAAGAGGAAATGGCTTTTCTTAGGTTCCCTAACATAGCTGGAAAACACAAGTGAGGTTTTGGGCACACAGCCCTTTTTACGGCTTCTTTCTCCCATGACTGCTTTAGGATGTGTAACGGATGTACAGCACACATAAGGAAAAAAAAAAAAGCACTTCAACAGTATTAGCATGAATGTGAGCTTTCCAGCAGGACCACCCTTTTCACTTCTGTGGCACTCTTCTGTTGAAATTAGGAACTGCTTAATTATAACCTGCTTGAATGGTCCTGGTCATCTGAACTGTGCCAAGAAGAGAGAGGGCAGGCAGTCTGTCCCAGCCTAGCCTACAGAGCAAGCCTAATAGGCATAAAGGGATGGTCTTCCCCATTCAACTGTCTCAACCTCTTTATAGACTTGTTAGGTTGAAATCATTAACAAATCTTTTTCAGACATGTCTTACTATGCAAACAAATGAGCCTAGAAAGCTTCCAGAGGTGGTTCCTAATACAAGCAGCACAACAGAATTAGTATCTTAGCTTTCTTCTTGAATATTTCAATCTGAAATATTCTGAAAACAATTAAATATCTTGAATTAAGCAGAAGGAAGGAACACACTAAAGCCCTTCAAAAACTCTCTGGGAAAACAATGGCACTTGCAGTGACTTTCCTCCGGCACATCAAGGAGGAGAGAACAAAGATCCGATTTATCAGACGTGTGAAGAATGGGGTTATTGTTCTTTTATTTCCTACACATACACACCCAGATAGAAATGAGCCCTTCCTCCAAACAACACCAGGCTGCAGACACTCTGTGGATGTCTCAGCTGATACAGCTCTGCCACGACAGGCAAGAACGTGAGGTACTTTACTGGATTGCTTAACCAGCACTGAGCAAGCAGCTATAAACCCTGGCAAGTACGGAGGTTGGTTTTTTTTCCTAAGCCAAATCTGCATATAGGTGTAAAAAAGTGTCTCTAACTTGTTTCCAAGTTTGGAAGCTCATTAATTTTTCTGTTGATTCATTCCTTCAGTTACCTAGCTAGCATATAACATACTGCATGCTGAAACTTGACCTCCGAGCATGTTATAAGCCTAGAGAAGTACTGGTTTGATTAGCATTTGCATAAACAAAAAATTTCCAGTAAGAAGAAAGATTCCTGCAAGATGATTGTAGCAGAAGCTGGTATGATGTCCGTACAGCAACGGCTGTACGACCTTGGCTATAAACTACCACTCAGCAAAGGCTCCTTTCCAGGTCAAGGTTTTACATCTGTCCCTGATGGCTGCTTACTAAAGAAATCTGTGATACTCTGGGAGTTTCCAGGAGAAATATATCAAATGTGTGATGACTACCAGCAACTGCTACTACTTTTGTGATGAATTAGGGTAGGAATCGTCTGCATGCTGCCTTACACAGTGGTGTCCTAACCTGGACCTACCGGATGGGAAGCTACAGCTGCAGCACAAGTAAGCATGGATACCACCCTCATTTCTTTGTACTATAGCTATGACTTTCAGCCTGATGTTTAAAGCCAGTGGAAAAGTAAAAGCAATTGAAAGCAGAAAAAAAGATAGCTACCTCTTAAGTAAATTCCTTCACTTTCCTTTGTGATTTTGCAATTTACTGTGAAACTCTCTGCACCAAAATACTTGAAGAATCTTTTAACAGAAAAATCAGATTAATCGGAGATAGCATGGCACCATTGCTATCCTCACAGCAGGCCTTTGGTTTCTGAGACACTAAATTTCTCCTCTTTTTATACTGAAATAAAACAGAAGTTACCATAACTCAGGGATCCCTACACGGTTTCTTGCAGTATGAGTAAAGCTACCTGAAATTACCTTACTTTCGCCTAGGCTAGGGGAGGGCACATCAGCAGCTAATACTCAGTAACTAACTTGGGATGGCAATTCATCTGACCCAGTGGAGGCATCAAGTTCATCTGAGCTAATGGTCCCTTTACAGCCAATGGAAAGGAAGAGGAAAATCTGGAGCAATTCACCTTACGCTAAGACAGAAAGCAAAAATAGGCCAGTTGACTCATGCCCAAAACACACCCATTTCTCCTGTCGGCAGTACAGAGAGCCCTGGGTGATGTGCCAACGGAGACAGCCATAGCGTAGGTGAGTCAAATCCCACTCCTGTGTGGGATCCCTCAGCCTCGGGTGCCTGGTCCAACTCCTGCCCCTGAGCTGGGTTTGAAAAGGAGACTGTTCTCTTCCCTTCTCACATTTCACAAAAACCAGCCAGAAGGTCTTTGTTTCTCACAGAGACCATTTCCTTCACCTCCAGGAGTCACGTGGAGAGGACAGCTGTTTCCTACCCAGCCCTTGCTACTCATAACCCAGGCCATCATCGCCCTTTGTCACTGAAGACAACCTGCTTCAATGCAGGGTTTGCTGAGGTGCTCTCCAGTGCCTGCCTGCTGGCACAAAATGCTGGGGCTCTGGAGCACTGGTCTTGCCGCCGGCATTTTGGGTGCACATGCTCACGGCCGCCAGCTCGCGCCTTCACTGCTCCAAACTGGCCATGCCCCATTTGGTGCCCTTGCTTGAGTCCACGGGATTGGTCTTCTCAGCTTTAAGTTTCAACACCTCACTGATCAGGGCTATTACACCTAATCGCTATTGCAACTGCTATCATGCTTACCAGCAACCCTTGTACCCCAGATAAGCTGGCGCAGACACTGAGTGTCCTCTGGCTCACGTGGCTCAGAGGAGGGCAAGGTAACGGCTTTCCTTCCTCCCCTCTGTCACCCCCACTGCCTGCACCCAAGCTTGGTCAGAAGGAGAAGGCCTCCAAGGGGCAGAAGGATCAGAGATGTCCAAGATACTCCCTGGTGGCACAGAGCCACATGGGATCCCCTGCAGCGTGGGGGCCAGCAGGCTGTGCCCGGTAACAAACACCAGCCCTTGGAGGGATGTAGGAACGCAGGAAGCATGCTCACACTCACCTCATGCATGTCCCAGATCTGCCAGGAGGCACATGGTGGATGCTGGGGTGAGGGACAAAGAGTACACACTTACACTATTAATTATTATGCACAGTAGGGAAACAAATATTACATATGTGCACAGATACATGCACTCACTCAAAAACTGTGAAGCTCTTCAGTTGAATAGGTGGGATTTCAACTAAGAGAAAAGCAGAGGAAGGTGAAGGGATATCACCCAGCAACCAATTGCACCACAATGTGAATTTAGCATGCCAAAGTAAAAAATATCTGCTGCGTAGTTCAGAAACATAAAAATAGTTTGGCTGTTCCCTTACCCTTTCCTTTCAGTCATCACTTCTCTGCAGCCCTGGGGTTTGTTTGTGTCAGTTGCTATGGGGAGGCTGTGCAGCCAAGCCCTGCTGGGGAAAAGCCATGCTGCTAAGGAACTGCTAACAAACTGACCCAGAACTAACAGCTCTGTAACAACATTAACTCAGACTTTCTCCCTTTCCCTTTGAACATCTGACTTAGTGTATCGTGATGAAATAGAGCATCGCCACATCTCTCCTCCTCACAAAGTATTTTCTGCCCTTTTAAAAGAAGAGCTGCAGTGGCTGGGGAGAGGCACGTATGTGTCAACAAACTGATCTTGGGGTACTCCCTGCAACGAGCACCATCCATGCCGTGAAGTCACGTCGACACCACATTACCCCATGTGCCCATGGCCATGCCCGACCCAGGTACCCTAGAAAATACCCTGGGCCAAATTCTGCTGCTTGAGCCTGTGATCGTGCTGTTACCCCAGCCCCGCAGAGCCAGCTCTGCCACGGCAAAGCAGGACAGGGGAACAGTGCCTGTCCCCCTCTGTTCCACTTGGGGTGGGCTGGAGGTGCAGCGCAGCGGCCAGCACTCCCCATGGGAGCAGCAACATGCCCACCCTGTAGGGCTTGGCATTCGGCAGCGAAGTGGTGGCACTTCCAGTGTTCATCACCCTTGCGGGAACACAAATGCTTCTCACGTATGCCTGATAACAGCCTTGACAAGTTTTTGCAGGCAAGGGCTTGCAGCACCCGCTTTTACCACCCTGGCTGTACTCATAGGTGACTTGTAGAAAACATCAGCCCCCTTTCTGCACTCCTTAACCTCTGCCCTGAAGCCTCCCAAATACTCGGTGCCTCAGATCACCGTGCTGGCCAGGTTAGGGATGTGGCAGCCTGTGCAGGTTAGCCATTCACCTCTCTGTGTCTGCCGCCTGCTTCCACGGGTCAGCAGAGGCGTACTTTATGGAGTGCTTGCAGTCCATCACCTCCTCATAAATGCATTTTGGCACCCCCTGTATTTGCGAGTTTAAACATTCCTGTCTGCAATAAACCTGTCTTGCTCGCCCCACAACTGTCTGCGCGCCATATTTCCCTTTCCTGCAATGTTCAAATATACTGTTTGGCACCTAAAGGCTTCACATTTTTATAGCACCTTCTATGTTTGCAGCACTGTGCGGACATTCATTGCCGTCTCCCAACACCCCAGCAAGGTTGGTGAGCAAATATTAGTCCCTTTTCTCGGGTGGGAAGACAAAACAAAGTGAAAGCAGCTTGTCTCGGACCACATAGCTAAGCCTCCCCAGACATACAAGGTAGCTCCTGAGCCTCCTTTCCCTTTGCAAGGGTGCTGTGTTTGCATGCAGCCCACAGACTTTCTCTCACCTGGAGCCCATCCCTACTGCTGGCAGAAGTGTTTGCAGCTTGGCTGCCAGGGCAGAGTATCATGTGAACAGAGCATGAGTAAGAAATGTTTCCTGCTGGGGACTTGGGTTAGGGCTGCTTTTTCACATCCACAATGCATGATATGGAAACACCCAGCTCTTGAGAGCAGCCCCAACCTTCTCTGCTGGCCAGGCTGCAAGTGCTGGAGCTCAGCTTCTTAAAAAGGCGAGCATGAAAAATGAGAGAGCACTTTCCAGAGCTCGTGGGTGGCTTAGCTGCCATGCAGGCGCAGACAGCGAGGCTGAGGAACAGGGGCAGGAGGGGGGATTTACAACTGGTCCCGTGCTCCTCCAGCCCTGCTTCAAAGCATTAGGTGGATCTAGTCCAAAAAGCCAGGTCTTTGATTGCTATTACACAGTATAGATGGGTTTTGCACATTGGGTTGCCTGCCTATTTGAATCTTTAATTCTCATTGCTGTAAGGATCAGGTACCAGGTGACTCAATGAAATGAGAAGAAAGCCACAGTTGCTATCCTACCTCTTCTTAAGCATTCTGTGATCCCAACGCCAGAGCCTCAAACACTAAACACGAAGTATTGCCAGCCGCTTTGTAGAGCTGTGCTGATAAGGAAGGTAGCCATCAAAGGGAAGCACAGCTTGAACAGCTGTAAAAGGAGTGCCTCTGACTTTCCCTAATGGCTCGCAGGTGGGGGAAAAAGCACAACTTTATTCTTGTTCTGTCAGGGTCAGCATTTATACAAGCTGGCAAAAGACTAAGGCTTCTATTTCTGGCAAATCCCCCTGCCGTTGGTCTGGCGCAGGTGAGCAGAGCCCGGCTGGTGCAAAGTGTGCCGTCCGGCGGCACTGCAGCTCCGACGGCAGCACCGCTGGTGTTTTTGAGTCCTGTCAGGCTCTGAACTCCAAGTGGTTTACAGATGGAAAGCCTGAATAGGCCACAGTTCAACGACTTTCTAGGGTTTTTCTCTCTTTGTGTGAGTTTTGACTCAACAAACTAACTTACACTGAGTTCATTTTCCATTCAAAACTCACTCTGGATCTGTGTTCAAGGGACTTTTTTTAAAGTGTTTAATGAGCAACACTCACACCCTTCCTCACATCACACCCCTGCAGCACCCACCCCTGGGTCAGACACAAGTTTTGGATACGCTGCTGCAGCATTGCCACAGCCCTGACCATTAAAATAAAATGGAAGCAAGAGGGTGATAGACCCAAGTGCTTTAGAAAGTTTTTCAGGAGCATTTCAGGCATTTTGGTGGTTCAGCAGAAATTTGGTAGCATATCTATGCCAGATAAGAATTTGCCTGCACTAGAGTTTAGTGTTTCAGATTCCAGGGCATATTATCTAGGCTAGGACACTGTTTCAAGTTATGAGTTTTATAGCCTGCTTGTAACTACAAAGAGCAATTTAAATAATTACATCCTTGACACAAAGAGCTTGAAAACCTAGCCGGCTGGGCAAAAGGCAAACGGGGAGGTGTGACAACATTGCTGGAAAAGTGATCAGCCAGGGAAGTGGGCCAGAAGTGGTTGGGAGACACCCTTGGTGGAGTGCTGCTCAGCAATCTATCTGAAAGGAGGTTGCAGTGATGCAGGTGTTGGTCTCTTCTCCCAGGTAACAAACGATAGGATGAGAGGAAATGGCTTCAAGTTGTGTCAGGGGAGGTTTAGATTGGATATTAGGAAAAGTTTCTTCACTGAAAGAGTGGTCAGACATTGGCACTGGCTGCCCAGAGAGGTGGTGGAGTCACCATCCTTGGAGGTGTTCAAAAAGTATGTAGACATGGCACTTCAGGGCATGGTTTAGGAGGCATGGTGGTGTTGGGCTGACGATTGGACTTGGTGATCCTAGAGGTCGTTTCCAGCCTTAATGATTCTATGATTCTGTGATCTTTGCTGAACAGGCACCTCACTTTGGCTGTACTCCCAGCAGCCCTCCAAATATCTCCCCACTGCTATCATCAGCAGCCAGACAGCCTCAGCATGGAACAGGCACATCGAAGGTGCTGGCCATGCAGAAACAATTTTTGCACCTGGTTCCTCTCTAGGAACTGTGCTCGGGACTTGAAAAAGGGTGGTGAGTGCTCGGGCAGGGCTCTGCTCATCCTGGAGAGGCTGAAGAGAGGGACTTCCCTCACCAAGGGTATGAATCCACAAGCATTAAGTTTGCTATGGAAAACTGGACAAACAAGCAAAAGGCAAAGACCTGGATGCAAGAAAAAATGGAAACTATGAAGTGGACATAGGAAAAACCTGGGATAAATACTAGCTATGATGGCACAGGGGAGGGCATCAGCCTCCCCTGGCAGCATGAAATGTGCAGTGGCTGCTGCCCGCAGTCTGCACTGCCCCTTCCCCTCCCTCTCACCAGCCTCTCTGGCAGGGAGCCACTTTGGCTCCACACCATTTGGTACCCACAAAATGCATGGGAGCAGAGGGAGGAAGCCAGGCTTTAGCCAGCTTACACAAGCACTGGCCACCTGGGGAGCCCTTGAGCACGGAGGGTACCAGTAAATAATCCATGGAGAAGAGTAGTTGCTGTTGCAGCTGCTCGCCTGGCTGCCTGGCCAGCCATGCTGTCCCAGGACAGGAGAGCATTCCTTATCTGGCCATTTCTCCTGCAGTGGTACAGACGGTGGGATCCACCTGCCTGGCCAAGGTCACCCGCATTATGCCTCCGCGTACTGCCGGCACCAGGCCTCCCGAGAGAAAAATGCCAGATCCACTCAGTGGAAATGATGAGGGTTTATACTACAAATCTCTGTTTAGGGCAGCGTTAGTCATCTGCTGTGGGTGTGATTCAAGACCAAAGTTAGCTGACCAAATTCCCTATATAGTCAAGAAAGAGACCAAGAAAGACAGGGATGTGATCCAAAGTGCCTACATTACATGCCTGAAGTAAAACAGCGTCAATACTGCCATTGTATACAGAGCAGTACGTTAATTTCTGGCTGGAGGGAATTTTTCTGGGGAATCTGTAAAAGTAAAACAATCTTTTAATATTTCATCAAAGTGGTTTCCTTTTTTCTGCCACCAGCAGGAGGTATCACACATGTTTTGCTGGTATGCACTCACTGCCAATAAACAGCACCATTTTGGCTACGCTTACCAGGTGTGCTTGAAGGTTTCATGCAGAACTAATCCAAAAAACACCCCAGGAGCAGCATTTCTCTCCACCGCCTCCAAAGTACATCTGGCAAAGGCTGCTGCAAGGCAGATCAAAAAGAGGAGTTTTTAAAAGGCCTTAGAAATCCAATGCAAATACATAGAAGTAAAATAAATGGAGTGGGGACGGAGGAAAAAGCACAAGACCCCTCTAAGAGTTCAGGTCGTGGTAAATTATGGGTATGAGGGAAACCCTAGGCAGTTACAATCACTGCACAGGTGAAGGGAGTGGGAGCCTGAGAGGCAAATGCACCTGGGAGATAATAAGAGTTAAGATTAGTGAAACACAAATGACAGAATAACTGAACCAAAAATATATCTGCAGGGACATGGGTCATTTACTGCCAGCTGTCAAGGAACTGCGTAAGAAAGAGTTGCTATCTTTAGTTACCCATCGTCTGAGGAGGCAGAGCAAATGATGCAGTGATGCACCAGAGCTGGAAAAGGGTAAACATCATAAAAAGTTCATCTGTCAGGGAAGAAGGGGCAGGCCAGCTAGCCTAACACTAATACTGGCAAAATAACAAGCTATTCAATTTCTGAGCCCTTCTAAGTTTATAAAAAGCACAGCCAAAACTTGGCTGCCAGTTTTCTTATCAGATTTCCGAATTCCCTTGTTTCCTCCCTCATCAATCATTTTGCCTTCACACTGTGTTTCAGAGGCTGGTTCTTCTTCCCTCCACATCACCATTAAACCCACTTCCCCCTAACTGAAGATGCTTGCATGTTTCAGTCAAACAGCTTATCCAGCGACATCATGATTTTCTATCTTTGGAATAACCAACATGTCTATTTCCATATATGCTTTCATGATTCAAAGTGATGCAATCTCCCAGTTAGCATCCATCAATTGTTCTTAAACAGTTCCCTGGGACTAATTATTAATGGCAATTAAGTTTTGTTGGTCACATAAAGTTGTGTGCCATTGTTTCCATTTCCTGACTGGAGGACAAGGCAAGTCATTTCAGTGCTAATATTAACATGGTGTGATTTTCCGTTTGCTTTTGCAAATACTTGTATCTCCAGCTTTGAAATAATCATTCGTTGAACCACCATGATATAGTATGGTTCAGTTGACCTAACGGTCATAACAGGCTCATGCAAATGCCTGACAAGAAGACTTAAGCAAATTTCCTTAATTATACGCACAAATCTGAGTGGATTTTTGTTATAATACTGTCTACCCAGTTCTCCAAACAACTGTTGGCCTGTTTTCCTGTATTTGCGTTCTCTCTCTTTCTTCAGCTTCATTTCATGGCCATTTCCTTTTCTTCCCATATTCGTAAGATCTCCTTCTCTATTCATTCCGCTACCTAGTGTGCCTTTCTCCTTCCTGAAATGACTTGTCCTTGGCAACCCTTTAAGCAAATCTTCTCTGTTATTTACTCCGTTATTATTTGAAACCTAATCTCCTTTTCAGCAAAGTTTTTTTTTGGGATGGGTCTTGCTTTTCCCTTGGGATTCATTTTGCAGTTTTTGGCAAAACATTTTAACTCGTCGTGAAAGACCTCAGCCTAAAATTCTAAAACAGGACAGCAGCCACATTAATAAACCAGATTGCTAAGGAAGAAAACTGCTACTGAAAGTAACACAGCAAACCTGTGACACCGTCCATTCCGCTTTTGCACGGTTTGGAAGCAGGGCAGAAGGGACGTCTGGTGTGTAACCAAATGACCCGTGCTGGTATTATACACCTGGTTAACCTCTGCTCACTCTGGCTGGCTCTTTACAGTGAACGCAACATCTGCCCTCAGGGTAGCAGCAGCAGTCATGCTGCTCTTTAGATGCCTAGTAGCTGCTCATCTAATGTGGCAACTCTTATGATAATTTTGACCTTTTCACAGGGGACAACTGTAAAGATAAGATGAGCAAATTTTCCTGGATAATTTCAAGAAAAAAAAAATGTGGAGGGGAATATTAAGAGTTAAACATTATATAGAGGAAATATCTCTATTTCTTAAGGGAAGAGATGTGACTTGCAGAATGAATGCCCTTCAGATAAATGCCACTGTGATGAGCTATCAGCATGCACTGCCGTTTTTTCCGGGCATGCCCCTCCCCAGCAGAATTACATTTTTTGCCCATACAACAAGTGAGAGCTTGTGGCATACCCTTCTTCATTCAGATGAGACACTCTCAAAATAAACTTTATGAGGCAAGCAAACCTCTGTTGTGGCGCTATCAAAGGAGAAAGATCTGCGCACACACCAGTAAAAAAAATTGCATTGTGAAATCCTCGCTGTTGACACGCAGCTAAAGGAACACACATCCACCAAATGGAAGGAAATAAAACTTAAATTACTTAAGAGTACTTATCTCCCCGTTCATTCAGCCACGTTCCTACCCAATTTTCTACCCATTCGTTTACAGTGAAACTCAATGCATATATATACTGTGACCAGCTCTAGTTACAGCTCCTTTCTGGATTTTAGAGCTTGGCAAGGTAGATGTATTAAAATAATAGTGTGGTTTAAGCACAGTTTTCGTACCCTTACTGTCACAGTCACATTGAAATAGTGTCTGGGAATACAACATTATGTCTTTGTATCTTTTATTATGTCTTATTATGGCACACTCAACACAGAGAAATATATAATAGACCTAATAACAGAAAACAGGAACTTGAGACAGCAGTGCAATCCCCAATCTCAGTAATACGATAAGCACTTAGAAGATGCAAATTTGCCGTTTTACTCCTTCAGGCAGGCAGTTGGCTGATGACTAGGAGCCAGGCCAGGGCTCACAGGCCTGCACTGAAATTTCCAGTTCAACCACAGCTTCCTGCATGACCTTACTCTAGTCAATTAATCCTGTAGATCTGTTTACAGTTGGTAGAAAGAGAATGCATGCTTTCCCTATCAGAGGGTGATTATGAAGGTAAAATCCCTTAATTGCTGTAAGGAATGAGAAGTTTTGAGGGCTCTGCCAACCTCTTGCTGGATTTTAAATGCTGATTTCACTACTGCATCTGCAGGCTCAGGTTAGACCAACAGGCTTGTGGTCAGGCAGAGTCTCCTGTTCCAGGGCACGGTCAGATACGCTGTTTTTGTTGGAGCTGCTGTGGATTTAGAGGTGACCTTACTCCCCAGCTGCTTGCCACTGTTTTCCCACAGGGGTGGCTGTGCCTATGCAGACACTGAGTTTAGGGAGAGCAGCCTGTAGAACTTTAGAGCCACAGCTTTAAAATTAACACTTTAATGATTAGTTAAACTGTTGCGCCATCTATGTTTAGACACGTCCTGTGTTAATAATGTGCTCAATCATCCCTGAAAAGGCACAGCCAGATACCTCCCACCAAAGTTCAAGTTCTTGACCACCGGCATGCCTGCACTGACCACATCCGTGCAGCAAGGCGCGTGACACCCGCCCGTGTGGCACCTTCCTTGCACTTCGGTTGTGTTCACGGTTGGGTTGGCAAACCAGCAAGTCTCATCCACAGCATGATTTCCATTCAGTTGCTAGGACCAACATCAGGGAAGGCCCATGAGGCTCCGTGCCTGGCCGTCTGCAAGAGGTAAACAGCACAGCTTATTCAATGAAGGAAAAGCTCATAATAAAAGACGCAGAGACCTCTGGCTATAGCTGGCAGGAGGATCAGCTCGTCATTCCTCAAAGACAACAGACACCCAAATGTGGTTTTTTCTCAAACCACTACCCTTCTTACCACTTGCTTTTTAAAGCAGTATGGTTTCACATTCCCCTTTATAAAGTGCCAGGCGTTGCACAGTCAGGTGTCCCTATTTTAGAAGTTGAGTTCTTTTCCTTACTGTTCCCTCTGCACTGTCCTCTTCACAGCTGAACTAATGTCACTGCAATAAAGCATGTCAAAGATAAAGGAATCACTGCCACAGCACTGCTGAGCAGGGGTAAATGCTGTCCTTCCAACCAGATGACTGGGGAGGGGGGAAAGGGTTTCAGTAGAAGCATTTTGGTTATTTCCTTCTTAGGAAAGCTTTCTGCTGGGTCTTCATCCTTAAAAAAGAGGTGACTCAGGTCATGCTACCTGCCAATGCCTCATTTTAAATGTGCACAGTCCCTTACAGGCATATACCACCCAAATGCCAAAGTAACCATTTGTAAATACAGTTGCTGCATTTGCACTCAGCAGAGTAGCTCCTTGTCTCAGGCAAGCAAAGGGTTCTGCAAACACCCAGAAGTGCTTGTAAACAGCGTGCACTCAACTAGCTACCATTTTCCCTTCAAATTAGCAGGCTGAGTGTGAACCCAGCTCTGAATTCAGTGAGTGTTTTGCTTTGCCTCTGATGCTGTGCCTCCGGCACTCAACCCTTTGCCTTGCACACCCCACCCTGCGCAGTGATAGCACCTCTTGGGACTGCACATGGAGCTCTTGTTTATGACTATGGAAGTCATGACCCCCTCCCTATCACCATTCAGTGACACCAGAGCATTTTGAGGAGTAGTTACAAAAAGGAGAACAAAATGTAAAACAAATCAACCCCAGCGTGCTTACTGTTACAGCACATTCACCAGCGTATTCACCAGCTGGTGGCCAACATAGGCACCTCTTAGAAGAGCAGATAAGGGCCAGCTGAAACAGTCACCCTTCACTCCCCTGTTCCAAGAAGAGCTCTCCACTCCCATCTCGCTCTCCTGGCAAATCCTTGTCTTGAATCGCAGGCACTTTTGCAACCAGCTCGATCCCACTACTTTAGCTTCTTTCTCCATTTCCTAATGGCTAGGACAGTCACATAGACAAAGGAAGACCTACCTCCACATCTTAGTAGTGTCTCTGTTTTACATGCAGCAACCTTTGGATAAAATCTAGAGGAAACACTGGAGTCAGCACAGAGATCCCTGAACCACGTGTGAGCAGAAGGCACAGTGACTCCCACGCAGGGCACTGCCCCACTCCTCGGGATCCATGAATGGTGCACACCAGGTGCCTCCAGGCTGAGGCAGAAGCAAAACAGTTGTTTTCAAGACCACAGCTTCAAACTCATCCTTAAATGGATCTGGGCTTGTCCTCAGAGTTACCTCTCAGCTTTATAGGCTGCTGCCGAAGCAATGTCCCTGCAATCGAGAGCTCGAGTTGTAAAAATGGCAGATTTTCCGAGGGAGTTTCCCAGAGGCCCAAAAAGCCATGAGATATCCAACCCTTGGTGGCTTTCAACTCTGCCCATTATTCAAACCTAGTGCATTTCAAAGCATATTTCAAAGGCGGCTATCATCTGGGAGAGGTACTAAGTTGTTAATTATTTGATGTTGGTTGCAGGGCACAGGGGGAGTTTGCAATCCATTAATGACTGTGGAATCACTCAGCAACAACACATCCAAGGGAGCCTGGGAGATATATGAGCTGTTTATGAAAACTATTTTACTGTGAGAAGTGTTAAAGGCATCCTTTAACCTGCTCCTCCTTGGCAGGTTTTATTAGCAATTCATTTCTCTCACACCTCAGGTTAAGCTACTGTAGATCTTGCAAGATATTTTTTTTTAAAACATGTTATTATTTAATTGGTGTCTCTAAGATTGTTTTCGATCCGGTGCATGCCCTGTGAGTGGCTGTCTGGGTCGTCTTCCAAGCTGGCCTCCACAGCAGAGCGTGCAACTTAACTGTTTTTCATTTTGTTTGACTGCCATTACTAAAGGACCACTGCCACACACTGGCAAACTCTGAAATACATATTTTCCTAAAGTCCCGCTGATGTTTTTTTTTTTCCATTAATCATCTCTGCTTCCCAAAGAATTTCTGTGAACACAAATTTTCTCTCTTTTCTTAACTGGTTTTATCCCTCTGCCTGATTATATCAGAGATGCTGCACAATCTGCTCTGGAGGCGACATCGAGATTCACCATCACAAAAGCTGCTGGTAGGAGGAGAGGCCTGGCCATAGCATAAAAAACTGAGCTCTTACTCACAAATACTCCAGTAACAAATCAGCAACGACCAGGAAAGTCCTAAGAGGAACACTGCGACTGTGGTGGGGCTTGGCTCTGAGTTTCTGAACATCTCTGGGTGAGCAGGTGAGGGTCTTCCATGTCCCACCAGCTTCTGAGAAAGTTCTGGTGCTGTACCACAAGGATGGCTACCCAGTTCAAGGGTAGCTTGGTACAGAAATCTCCCCCAGGCTTTCAGTGCTGTCTCTATATGTCTGTTCCTGGGAACATGATTAAATATTTCTTAAAGGAGGAGACGCTAACACAGGTTGGCAAGAAAAACATCACTCAGGCTTCAGGTTCAGGTTGTGCTGACACTTCTCAGGCATTAGACAAGGCCAAAGCCTGCAGAGATTACTGGGTCAGATGGATGGGACCGTCGTTTCTCTTTGGCATCTGAGCTCCATCATTTTGTTCTTCCTCCAGCTGGGCGTTATCAGCAATGCCGTGGTCTAAAACACAGACCGGAAAGGATAATTCGTTTCTCTCTTTTACTAGCTCTGGCAAATGGCTTACAGTCATGATTACAGAAGTTTGTTTTAATTGCTTTTGATGCCCTGGGGTCTCCTACTTACATGAGACTGTTTTGCTTTATCAGTTTTCTAGCTGGACTTTTTCTTCCCTGAAACCTGCAAGGTTCATGACCATGCTTGTAAGAGTTCCTCAAAACTGCCTGCTGGGTGCCATGGTCTGCAGTAAAAGCTTGGCCCATACCTAGTGGAAGTTAATAGGACTGCAATGGACTTCAGGTCCATTTTGAAATATTGTCACTTTGACACCTACTTTAAAACATTTTCAGGTGTATTCTGTAGTAGCCCTTGAATTATTTTTCTTCTCCTCAGGTGATCTCTCTGAGGCTGAAGCCACTTCTTCACCCTGCTTGAAAGACACTTTACTGAATTTTTACAATAATTCACAAGCTACAGTGCTTCTCCCTTTCTCTGCAAACACTGATCAAACAGCACTGCTTAGAGCGGTGCCCCGCGTCTGATTAAATTGCCTCTCAGGTAGAAAACATTTCTTCCGTAACAATATGTCAACAACTGTTCAAGGCTGTTACCAGTGAAGGGTAAAGCTGATGGGAAGAGCAGTTTCAGAAGTTGTTATTATGCCCCAACAATTCCAGCCCAGCTGAATCAGATGCAGAGAGAGACCCATCATGCCTCTGTGTCCTCCTGATTCAGAACAAGATATACCTGAATTAGAATGGAATGAGCTCCTAAAAAAAGCTAGGAGGTAAGGTTTCTATTAATTGCTGCTAAGGCCTTGCAATGGTGAAGGTTTATTTCATTTGACTAAAAAGTTGGTGCTACCAGCATTGTTCCAGCCTTTCTTCTTTTTCATACTTCTCATCTCAAACCCCAGAGCTCTGCTGACTTGCAACTCACCTGCCACAACCCTTCCAAAAACACATCCCAAAAACTAACGCTGAGGCTGAGACAGTTTTTTTAAGATAAATGGTCACATAAAACTTTTGCCTAATAATTGTGGTCAGTTATAGCTGCTGTGATTTTGCTGTTGTTACAACATTTTTATGACAGCAAAAACCTCAATACAGAATCAACCCTTCAAGCATACAGAAGATTTACTTTTGTATATCTTGTATTGCTCACCATGCCTGCAATATATATATTGGCAAAGCATTTTTGCCTGTATGTGCTGCCTGCACCAAAGGGCTGGCCAGGGTAGTTACTTTGGCAGAACTTTTACATCTAAATGATGCCCAAACCCCTCAGCTCCCATAATCACTTGGTGGCATCAACAGAGCTCAGGTGCCTGAACTCTGTGGGTGGGTGCTTCAGAAAACAGGAGCAGATCGGAGGCTTCTTTTCCCCACTGAATTTAGTAATTTCAAGCGGATGCTCAATATTTTTCTGCAGCATGTATAGAAGACAAACAGCACTCCTCTGCTAAAGACTGATTTTTCCTGCTTGGTCTTTCCCTTTTTTCTTTGCAAAGGTGGGGGCGGAAAGTAGCAGGTTCATATTTTCTGAAATGTCTAGCCTTCAGGGTTTGTTATACCATGTGTCAGACACTCACTGCAGCCCTTTCAGCAGAGAGGCTCCTGTGCACTTTTTTGCTACATCTTGTTTGTGCCATGGCTTCTAGGAGTTCACTCTCCTTTTGTACTGATGGACTGTGTTCCTTATTTCTTTTTAGAATAATTTTAGTTGAAAGATTTTCTTTCATTTTTCAGAAGTCTTTGGTAACAGGTGTTTGTGTAATAGGTTGGTTAATAAATAATTAGAGCTGCGTAGTAATTTAAGTAGACAATATATGGAAAGTCCATTTATCTTAGAAATTCCTGTAACTTCAAAAGCCAACAGATCAGTGAGCAGTTTGTCATGGATCATTAATGTGATGGGACCCACTTTCCTTCATTAGCACAGACTGCATTCAGAACAGTCAGGATGCCAATGAGAGATGTGCATAAAGACCCAAAAGACTTTGGCCCCCAAAACAATCTTAGAACAAGGCCAAGCAGCCTGACCTGTTGCACAGGTCCTGGAAATGCCTTTTCTCACATGGTGTCTGTACAGATTTCTTGGCAGCATCACTTCTATGCTCAGCTTGATAAACTACACCTGCCATGGAGATGTATAGCTGAACATCCCTTTCCCAGCTCTTCTTGCTCGGCACCCTTGATGCATAGCAGGAGAGTGTAGGCACAGCTCTCCGAACAGACGTGGGTGTCAGCTTCCCTCAATAACCATGCCACATGGCAGGAATAATCTGCCTGTCTTCACATGTGAAGAGCCGATCTCCTTCGGTCCTTTGCAGTATGCACATTACTGACACAGCCCAGCTTTCACTGGCTTGGGTGAATTGTGTAACCCTTGGTGTAAGATGCCTCTGCCCCAGTGTCACCTACCTGCCCAGCTGCACAAGGTGAAATGGGAGACAGTTGCAGACAGTTGGAAAGCTGCCTGGTGGAGAAGGACCTGGGAGTGCTGGTCGACAGCCACCTGAACGTGAGCTAGCAGAGTGCCCAGGTGGCCAAGAAGGCCAACAGCATCCTGGCTTGTATCAGGCATAGTGTGGCCAGCAGGAGTAGGGAAGTGATCGTGCCCCTGTACTCGGCACTGGTGAGGCTGCACCTCAAATACTGTGTTCAGGTTTGGGCCCCTCACTACAAGAAGGACATCGAGGTGCTGGAGAGTGTCCAAAGAAGGGCAACAAAGCTGGTGAAGGGTCTGGAGAGCAGGTCTTATGGGGAGAGGTTGAGGGAGCTGGGGTTGTTTAATCTGGAGAAGAGGAGGCTGAGGGGAGACCTTATCGCTCTCTACAACTACCTGAAAGGAGGTTGTAGGGAGGTGGGTGTTGGTCTCTTCACCCACGTTACTAGTGATAGGACGAGAGGAAATGGCCTCAAGCTGCGTCATGGGAGGTTTAGATTGGATATTAGAAAAAATGTCTTTACTGAAAGAGTGGTCAGGCATTGAGGCAGTCTTCCCAGAGAGGTGGTGGAGTCACCATCCTTGGAGGTGTTCAAAAAACGTGTAGATGTGCACTGCGTGGGTTGATGGTTGTACTTGATGGTCCTAGAGGTCTTTTCCAACCTGAATGATTTATGATACTATGATCCTATCCAGCATGTGCAGTTTTCCCATATCCTGTGTAGCAACCTGAAGCTGTCTACCCTGTTCCAGATCTTCCTTAACACCTTCACCTCTCTCCCCATTTCACTCCATTTTAGTATGGGATTTCTTGCTCTGTCCTTGAAAGCATCTGAAATCACTTATCAGAGGAAGGTGCTGGAGTAAGTGTTCTGACCCGGCACGCACGTCCTATTGCAACATCATTATTGAACTTAACAGTCAGTAAATCCTGCCTCAGTCCTGTGCTCTGCCTCTGCTGTCCGCTTGCCTTCTGTGATAATGCCTAGTCCTTTTTGTAGTTTCATCCTTCTTAAAGGATGAAACTATACTTTTCCTGCAAAGCTCAGAAATCCTCATGACTCTCTGTGCAGAAGACACTAGAATGCCACCTAACGAATTGTGGTTGTTATGTGCTATGCTAGACTATCCTTGGTATTTCCTGAGGCATTTTTATGTCTGACTTTTAATTTACTATACTGAAAGCTGCTTGAAGCAGAAAGCACCTTTGCTCTCATTTCTCGCCCTGGCACCCAACGCGGCACAAGCCCTTGTGTCACCAGGAGGATCCATGCATGGTGGAAGCAGGATTTCTCACTTCCTTGTTTTGCAGCGTGTAGCTCTCCCCACCCCGCTCTCCCCACGGGTACTACCCAGCAGGCAGCTGTGAGCCTCAGACTTCATTCAAGGAGACCCCCTTTCTGCCTGAGGGAGATCGCATTTCCATAAAACTCTTCTTTTGAAGGGGATTATTTCTGTATTACTTTTTTAAATTTTGATGCTTTGCAAGGAGATACAGTTTCCTGAAGGGCAATGTGACCACGGGTCCACCTTTCATCTGATGTGCCACTGTGCAATGTTTGGAGGAGCCTCCTGTTTTTCATAACTCATCTGCAAAAGAGAGCTCTGCACAGCCAAATTCAATAAAAAAATATTCTCTTGGGGAAATGGAAGTATCCTCCAGTCTTTGTGTATATTTACAGCAGGCAGATTAAATGCATACATTAAAAGGATAGGTAGAGGCTCTAAAGAGCTTAAGCCAGCCAAGGTACTCACACACTATGTATATTTATTAAGGATAGCATTTTTTTTTCCCCCCACAAGGAGCATTACTGTTTCACGTCTGACTTTCACAGTTGTGGTAAAATACACGGTGGCGTTTGAGGGCAGTGGGACTGCTGTGAAACCCCTCGCTTTGAGTGGTTCCCTGGCAGGAGACCTTGGCACCGAGAGATGGTAGGGAGGAAATTCTGGAACAGATCAAGAGCTAAAAGAGAGCACAGCTAAACATCACAAGATTTAAGTGCTGTGAATAGGGAGTTTGTCTCCCGAAGAGTCACACAGGCCTTTATCCAAAGGAGATAGGTTGGAGGTCGTGGGGTCGTTTGGGGTTTTTACCCTCTTTTGCCAGCACAAAGCTACTTTCTGCCTACAGGTGCCCCCGATGAGCACCCTGGGCTGCAGTCTGGAGGCTGGTCAATAAATAAGTAATGCCTGTCAATACAGTCACTCACTCCTCACCGCGGCAGGCTGGCAAGAGTGTGCTGAGCAGCCGAGGTCCCAGCGCTGGGAGCCAGCCATGCTTCCACACACGGCCTGCGGGCGAAATGGAAACCAGACGGGAACCCCTCCAGCCCCACCGGGCTCGCCTTCCACCCGGTCTGCAATTAATTAAAACTGAAGGGGAGGTTTTGAATAACCCCTTTGTGGAACAAAATACACACAGTCAAAACCCAGCTGACAAACACAACAAAACTGACTTCATGGTTTCTTATGAGAAAACCATTAATGGCTTAGAGAAATGAAGAAACACTTTGTTCAAGTCACTGGTGTGAATGCAGCATATTCAGATTACAAAGCAGTCCTGCCCTGCTATAATAAATATCATATAGCTTTATCCACGGGTAAGCAGGTATATAAAAGCCAGGAATAACACATTAGGTTTTAAGTTAGCATACAGTACCCACTATTACATTTTCACGGAGTTCACTCACAAAGAGTCAGTGCTTCCACAGCAGTCGATACCTCCGACGCAGCAAGCACTGACGAGGCAGTCACCCGATACCCGCCGCCACAGCTCTGGCTTGCTTTCAGCTCTTTGTCCATGCCTTCCCCTCTCATGTCAGCACCCAAGGGAGAGGGGGCTGCGTGCTAAAAGGTTTCATAAAGAAAGCTCTCCTTTACCTCGGCAGCATGTTGCCTTCTTTTCCACAGTGGCGTACATTAGAGCCTGCTGATGACCAGTGGCAGGTTGCTCAAACAGTCAGGCAGGAAGAAGTAGGGAAAAGGATCATATTTGGGGAAAACATTTACAGTTTCCAGACCTTAGTCGGGATGAAGTTTAATGGCATGTGTTATGTGGCAGGTCAGAGCAAAGGCTGTAACAGGCTCCTCTCCCTGCATAGGCTGTGAAAGCGGTACTCACTCCCTGTTTTACCGCCAGCACCCAAAGCATCTCACAGGTGTCCAAGCCTGGCTGTTTCCTACCATGGATGTCTCTTGCAAAGGCTTTGTGTGAAGGCTGGCTAGCCACTCTCCATAATGCTTGTGAACCCACCACCCAGGGCCAACCATGAGATGGGGAGCGTCGGTTCATGAAACACAGACCAAGCAGGTACTGGTCCGGCCTCACGTCACATTCTCCCTTTGGGCATTAGCAGCTGAAGCCCCCAAAGTCAGCAAGCATCCTCCTGTCTGCACCAAACCCTCAGCTCTGTCTGGAGGTCCCTGTCCTAACCTGAAGGTGAGAGACCTGGAGATGAGACTGCAAAACTCATTGATCCTTGAGGCCTCATCCAACCTGGGAACCCAAGGCCTTACTGGAAAAGGTGGCCACCATGCCAAATCAGCATTTCAGGCACAAATCTGGATAATTTTTGATAATACCATTGTTAACATCCAGAAATACTGTCATTTTTAAGCTTATGTCATCGTCCTAATATGAAATAAATTCAGATCGACAAACCGTATTTTCATTAGGTTCTCAGAAAATCAGCATAGCACCTTGTCTCCCTAATTTGACAGCAGTTATAATTTACTGTCCACATTAGTCTCCATCATTATGAAGACTTTCATGCATCAAGAGTGCCAGGTAGGATAACAAATAATTGTTTTATTTCCAGAACACGAAAAGAACCTACTGCAAGACAAATGAGAAAATCCTGTTTCTACACCTTTGCCAGCCCGTAGAAACCTGAAAGACTCAACTTGCTGAGGTGGTAAGTGTGCAAATTCAACAACAGTTTCCATGCCTGTATTCCAAAGTACTTAGCCACTCCATAACAAGCTCTCTTTACAGACTTATGATCCGGAGTGACAGCTAACCTTTTACAGTTGTTACCCCATAATTAAGTTGGTCCTGCCTTTCAGCTTGTCCTGTCATGTTACAAGACTAACTGTTCTCTTCAGGCCCATGAACAATGAGATGATTGTACCATCCTCTGGGTAAGCAACATGTGCTGAAAGAAACCACGGCCATATGCCGTAAGCCTTCCAGTCACAAGAAACTGGCTCAACACCTCACAGTTGACCCACTGCGATCAGGAAACCATGTCACAGCTGTCACTGGCCCTGCAGCCTGGTACTCATCTGCCCACAGGGCTTTGTTGTCTTTTCTAATGCATGCACGGCGCTCTTTCCTCCACATGTAGTAAGAGGTGTCTCCTTCCTCCCTCTCCCTCATTTCAAACGCGTTATCCTAAAGGTAATGGCTTATAAGCAGGCTCAGGTCAGGTCCTCCATCAGGTGTTGTAGGTACAAGGATATTTGTGTGGACTCTCTCATCTCAAAACCAGCTGGGACTATTAATATCAGCCTTGCTTGATCAACCACCTTTAGATTTTCAATGCTAATCTCTCCCAGCCTCTCCGACTCTTCTCTTGAGAGTCAGTTTGATCTAAAAAGATGGCCTGGACAGAACAGATTGGGATCACTGTGGAGAACTGAAAGGCCTGACTTTTCCCTCCCCAAAATCACTGCAAAATTAGCTGGTACACAGGTGGCCTTAGAAAGATTTCTCACTACAAGCCCTACATTACTTCAGCTATACAGAAATGTTAGAGATTAAGTCAAGGTTTTTCTGAAGATGAGATCTTAACTCCGAAGGGACCACTGAAAAGGTCATTTAACACGGATGATTACAGCTGCCACTCATGCGCTAGGTGGGACTGTGGCAGGGCCATTACTCCTCCTCTAAATATACAAGATACTTCATTGCAGTGGCTTGCCTCTTCAAGCACTTGCTGAAATTGCAATTAACTCAATGCACAAATTTTCTTCTACCAAGGTTTCTCTGATTTCTTTACAACTCACCACACCTCCAGTCAGAACTCTCCTTCTTCCTCCTGGTAACTTTGGGTCTGAGTTTCAAGCTGTGACTTTCTGCTTTCATCCATAGGATGAGCAACCCCTTCTTCCAATTCAGCTACTTCTTTAGACTCTTCAGGAAATACTAAGGAACAGGTTGCTTCTTCGCACCCCACTTTGACCAAACCACAGGCTTTTTCTAAAATATCTGCTCTGGCAACCACAACACCACAGGAGCTGTCTTCTCCCTGGCTCTGACCCCAGCTCCTTTGTGCAGATCATTGCATCATCCTCTATTATAACCCACTGAATGCAAGGACCTACTCAGCATTCTACCTCATGCTGTAATTTCCTGTACATAATGTGGATCAACAGGACACATGAAGTCCTGAGAAAGACCAAAGAACCTGCCACATTCACACATGCAAAACTAAAAAGTTTCTGAATAGACCTTCTTCCAGCTGGACCACACATCTGATGATCTTCACAAGATAAGCCAAGAGTGATATTTCTGCCTAAGGTTTCTAGGTGATACTGCACGTAAGATTTCTCATCAAGCCCTCTTCAACACAAGAGAAAGGATAATCTGTGTCTGCTCTGCTCAAACTTCACAGAGAGAATTTCCCTTTAGCCAAGGGAGACCAGCACTGAGCATTTTGCTCAGGAAAAAAAAAAAGAAAAAAAAGATGGGCAGAGCTAGGAACAGATGGGGAAAGGGAAGTATGATGGAAATTAAACCTCAAGCTTAATTATGTCCTCCAGTAACTATACTCAGAGTCATTTGGATTTCTGGCTTTCACAGATTTGTTAAAAGATCAGCCAATTCATTAAGAAGACAATAAAAACATCTGCCTAGGAGTAAACCTCTGGTTTTTTCCATTGAAGGGAGCATTTCTTTCTACAGCCCACTCTCTCCACAAACCAGAATGAAACCAGGGCGGAAAGGGAAGAATCTAATAAAAATGTGACAGGTAGAAAAAGAAGGGAGAAAAATGAAGAACTCTCTCTGATAAATCTATCATAAGATACAGTAACCTTTGTAAAAAATTAGCAGCTTTACTCTGATCAATTTTTATGCATAGGCAGCTGTTGGGGACTGACCCAGGATAAAACTTAATGTAATGATGTAACTAATCACTTTGCAGAGGAAAGTGGTGGATAAGGACTATTTTTTAAAGTCACTGTTTTTAAGGTGATCAGCATAAGATGCTTTACCAAATCACTCTCAGAAAGTAAAAGAGCGATTAGAAGTTGCCAAAAATCAGTTCTTCTAGAGTCTCAAACACAAGATCATTTAAAACTAGTATGAGTAGATGGATTTGAGGCCATTGCGACATGCAAAGTTTAGTCAACAGCTTGTTCTTTCTCTGTGTCATGTTCTTCCTCCACTGTTATTTTTTCAAACACAAGCCCACACATCGATTTTGTCCAAAGTACTACCAATAGTACATAAATATTGTTTACATTTCTATAAATGGAACAGTTTATTACAGCAATTTCTGCATGATTGTCGCTCTGCACAAGAATGTTTTCAATGTCAAAGCAAGAAGGCTGCTGAAATCCTGCTTGAAAGCATTTTCTATTGTCCATGGAGTATAAAAAGTCCACACTTCTTAGCATTTTAACAATTCAGTAGAGTACTGAAGCTTAATGCACAGCAAAGTACAATGACTCTACCCATCTGAAGCCACGCGAAAGCACAGGGTTGTTAAAGAAAGAGCTCCTGAAACCTCCGCATTAAAAGAGATTAATACAGTCATGAAAGGGTCCAGCTGCCCGTGCCAGGCCACTCATAAGGCCTGGAGGCTCTGCATCATACAAAGTGTTCATCCAGGGACAGTATTCACCCACCTGACGTTTCACCTTGGATTAATTTTGGATGGCTGCAATGAACTCCTCTGCAACCTCCAGCAGTCTCCAAACTGCAGTGCCAAAATTCAACTGGACAAGCGCTTAAGCAATCTGGCTTTGCAGTTCCCCATGCTGGGATGTGGGGACAGGACTAGGGGCCTCCAGAGGTCCCTTCCGAGCCAAATCTTTCCACGATTCCATTAAAATATTGCATTTTTTTCTATTGAATCAATTAACATTCGACCCCTATTCGAAGTGAGCTTCCATTATGTTCAAATCTTTTTTCTTTTCTTTTTCAAATCAATCCTAGAAAGGTGTCTCTTGGCCCTACCTGTAAAAAAGGGGAATATAATATTTGACAATTTAGTTTAACTGAACACCTGCTGCCTTATTATAAAGGAGAGAGAAGTACTGTGAATTACTTGCAACTCTAAAAATAGGAAGGGACTGAAGAAAACCCATAAGAAATCCTCTGTGTACAATTTCTGAGAAATACACTCATTATCTGGCTAGAAACGTGAGCTGTCAACTAAATGCGACTTGGGTACATACAGGAAAAAACAACTCAGAACATATTCCTCCAAGTATCTAAAGATGAAATTTCCACACCTTTGAGAGCTGAATCATATTGTACTTCCTTTTACAAAGCTCCTATTCACTACAGTACTCAAGTATTCTCGGGAAGTGCATATTTAAAAAGAAAGGAACTTTTTCTAGACAAGCAGCAGGATAAAATGCTATCATTTTGCAACTTGCCAGCAGAGCAGAGTGAGGTACACGAGAGACCGTAACAAACATAGAATCAAATGAAAAAGGAACAGAGAACTTGAATCTTCTGGCACCAGAAGATTTTGGGGGGCTTGGGTTTGGTTTCTTGTTTTCAAAGAGCCCCTGCAACAGAAATACTTTCAGAGATATGTTAATTTGACTACCCTTGGTAAATTAAGCACACTATACTCTTTTTTCCACTTTGACATTACAGTAAGCTATGGGCTGGTTTCCACCTGTCCATAATCTGCTCAATATTAAATCAAATTCATCTCATACACACAAAAGCAAAGAACTAAATCTCTCCCACAAGGTGTTAAACGTGGGTAAATTGGTTTTGGTTTTAGCACAACTTTTTGCACTTCTTCCTCCCTGTTACTATTCAGATTCTCTCTGAAATGCTGCTAAAAGCACCTCTTTCCAGCAGACACTGCCTCCCACCTTGCCCTGGCCTGAGTGGGTGACAGAACAGGAATCCTGTTTCTGGGGTTTGTTTCTTAACTACAGATATTATAGCAACAGGCTGCAAAAGGCTTCAGGCATAAATGCCATGGGACAGGCTGAGAATATGACAGAATATAAGCAAGGGGAAAGGATCTTGTGCCTGGAAAGCCTCTGGGCTTTTCTCCTATTATCCCTCTTCCTTATGAAAGGTATTAATTCTTACCAGCGTCCTGGCACCATGCTTATGGCACTGTTGGGATGATAAGATTATTTGTCACATTGCTATCAAAGCAGGGGGTGCTGGTGCCAAGCGACTCGCAGAGCGGAGCTCTGCACCGTGCCTGCCCCGAGGCTGTGCTCTGAGGATGCCTGCCCATACCCCGCGCCCCCACTTCCTCGCTGGAAAGAGGGAGCAGAGCATGGGTTTCCTCTGCAAAATGCTTGCAGGTCTCCAGATGGAGAATGCTCTCAGTTGCCCTGAGCAGCAGCTGATTAGCAGTCAGGTTTGAAATACGGTATTTTGAAGATACAAGCAAACCTGGTTTTATAACATGCTCAGGGAGCAGGAATGACATACACTGTGTCACCTGCTGCAAAGACCTTCCTCAGCAGATTAAATCAACAGACCAGATAAATGAATATATTATTAAATGCAGTCATTCATGTACGACACCAGATGAGAAAATTTATTCATTTACAAAACAGTAGTTTACATCCCTTACAATTTTTAAAAGATGGGGGGGGGGGGGGGGGGAAGAAAATCTTCCTCTGCTTATGAGACTCTCTTTTCACTGTGCTACTGCCATCTAGCATTAAAACAGAAAGTAAAATCCCTTTTTACCAAATAGCAGTACAGCAAAGAGGAATCCCATGGCTCGCCATGGGTTCAAATGCAGTCGGCGAGCTCTGCCAGCTCAAGGCTAGGAACCAAGTTGGGTGACACCCAACGTTTGCCTCTGTCTGATCACCCACACCAGGTGTGGGCTTAGCAGGCAAGCCGCGGAGCAGGACACGGTGCCACGCTGCCTGCGGGACAGCTGACCCTGTGCAACTGCCCTCTGCTGCTACCCTCACCCTGTGAGCAATGGGAGGACTGATGTCCCCGGGGCAGCCACCGTGGCCAGACTAAAACAGGATGGCCGAGGCTCCCTGATTCCTACGCCAAGCCGGCTGCTCTGTCACCCCTTAAATGCCCATCACCTCTCAACTTTCGCTCACCCCACCATTAAGTAGCCAACCCCCTGCCAGGATCCGCACTGCATTTCTGAAAGCCGCTGCAGAGACGTCGGGTTTCTGCCATCTTTTACAGAGAGGTACAGTCTGGGTGCTGCGTGTTGCACTTACCTGCGCCCCGTGCAAACTGAAACACTGAAGTAAAGTGAGCTGTTTAAATCAGCCAGCCCATAAGTAGAAAAGAGGAAGATCAGAGAGCGGTGCAAGAAGACAACCTGGCTTATACAGTCCAGCTGTTCCCTCTTTCTCTGAAAGAAATGCCGTGATCCCTGAGAACCGTGGTGTTGCAGTACTGAAACTCTCAACAACACTTATCAAGCACTTAGATCAATATTCTTCCATGTGATAACAGGGAGGAAAAGTGGAGATGTTGCCTTTTTTCCTCTCAAATCACAAGGTAGCCTTTTAAAAACAGGTAGAATTACTTTCATATTTCTCTTAATGTTTCAGCATTCTTTACCTCTTTAAAAAAACCCAGATCTACGTGAATTCTGCTAACCTGCACAAAAAAGGAACCCAGCCTACAGGTTCCTGCAATGGGCTCGTTACCCATTTTGAACCCACATGCACCCTTTTGGAGGTACCTGCTGTCTCTATTTTCAGGAATAATGATGAACAAAGCCAGTTATTAAGATTTTGTTACTTATTCCACAAACATGGGATCAGATTCCCTTGAGGAGACAATAATCTTTCCGTGGTATGTCCCACTGAGCAAATTACAACCTTAACATAAAACACGAAGACATAAAACTGTCTCATAGATGGAATGAGATCTTTCTGGTCCATATTTCTGGGATAAAGCAGCCAATCTATCTCGCCTCATCTCATGTAAGCTGGAGATCTTGATGGCAGAGCCTTCAATGGAGGGAGATAAATCGTAGCAGATGAACCTGCCCATCCTGAACTCAGTGTCTAAAATAGGTGGGATTAATAACTTTCTGGAAGTTCCTGGCTCTCCCCATTGACTCGAGAGAGGTTTTCAGGTGAGGCAACATAGTGAACAACAGCCTTTTGTTGCAGCAGCAGAGTCTCATTCAAGACACTACCAAAACACCCGTTTACCGCAGAGACTAGAGGGTTTCACCCAGAGTTGCTAGGGAAACTGTGGGGTTTTGTCACAGCCAGTCCCTGAAGGAGGGTTGGATGGCCACACTTCTGCAGGAAACCCTGCAGTGCTCCAGCTGAGTCAATGAGTTGCTCATCAAGTGGTTCCCCTGCAACCCGATGACCAAAGAGGCATTTTCCTCATCCTTTTATGGGTATAATCTGCACTTCCCATCTCACCCTCCTCAGGCCTTCTTTTCTAGGCAGGCTGTGTGGTGCTTACACCATCCACGAGCTCAGTGGCAGCGCTCTCTTTCAGCGTGCAGGGGAGAGAGAGAAATGCCAACCAGAAGAGTTCCTCCATGGCTGGGTAGAAATACTGATGGAAGAAAAGCAAGAGGACTACAAGAAATGCTGACTCCGTTCACAGAGCCTGCACTTGCTGCCTTTTTCATATCTACAGGGACAGGGTTGCAGTTAGATCAAAAGATCCATCCAGGAATCCCTATTTCTTCTGGAGAGCAAAGACCTCCCTCCAGTAATGCAGTGGGAAAATTCCAGCAGGAGTAGGATCACAGGTGGGATATTCCAGATGCCTGAGCTCAGATGGCTCTGTCAACTGCTTTGCAGAAGCTTATGCTTTGTACTGAGGGAAAAGGTGCAAAAAAAAAATGGCATTTCAAACAGAAACACTCGTTTCCTGCACGACCGCAAAATCCCCAGGGCCGTTCTCCTCACAGAAGCTATAGCTTATTAGCAGGGACAGCCAGCCTTGCAAAGAGCATTTGAAGACACATTAGCAGAGGTAACTGCAGGCTGCTAAGATATTTAGGACACACATCCATAAAGGTGCTGGTTATTTGAGATTGTTCATAGAGAAAAAAAAAAAAACAACTCTGCTCCTGAAGCCCCTGAGCTGCACCGAACATGCCAAACACCATCCTGCCTCCTCCAGGGGCACCACACCACGCTCTGCGGGGAAACCAAAACATGCAGCACACTGCAGAGTGCAGGGAAGCCCAAACCAGTGCATTCAGTAGTGGAGTATGTGTGCAGAGACAGGTAAAGAAAAGGTAAAAACACCTCCCAGTTCAACCAGAAAGCAACTGGTAGCAGCACCTGTCCTGAACCATCTCTTTTAATTTTCTTTTTTTGTTTGTTTGCTTTTTAATGAAAGCTGTCACAGGCATGTCAGCAGAGCTTGGACTGCACCACAGCCAAAGCAGTGGCACGTTGGAGGGATTTCACCGGAGCAATCATCAAACCTGGAGGGGAAGAGCCCCTCCCCAGTGCTGGCGTTAGGGGACCAATTTCCCCAGTTTGCCTCTGGCAGTTTAGTTCCTCACGCATTGCAACGTACATGGGGCTTCTGCCAGGCTGGTGGGGAAGGTGACCCACCTCTGCCTCCTCTGGAAAGCCTGCCCCGGCTGGCCTCTCCCCAGCCCACGGCACACACCCCCAGTGCAGGGTCTGCATAGGCAGCCCTTATCCCTCCTCAGCCTAAACTCCCAAAGCTCCTCAACCCATGTCACAGTGCGGTTTCCCGCTACCTTGCCCCCAAGATAAGGGGGTTTCCCCTGGCACACCTCCAGCTGGCTCTGTGCCCTCTCTCCACCACGCAGGTGTCCTCCCCAGTGACCCAACAGAGCCCATCCAGCCCCCTCGCCGTGGCTGTAACCCCTAGGGCTTCTGCAAAGCCTCACTGAGGAAATCACAAAGTAGCACAGACCCTTTCCTGGGGTGCCCCAGCATTGGTCCCCCCTTGCTAGGACACAACACCTGCCTTGGATGCTGAAAACTCCTGTGGTTCAATGGCCTGTGGAAGCACTGACCTGCAAACAAGCAGTGCCAGTCACTCACCTTGAAGAGGAAAACCCTGAAAATACCACCTCTCGGAGGGTCAACCTAGGCAGCAGATGAAATATTCAGGGAAATTTTTTTTTAAATACCATGAATTTTGAGGAATGACACTACTGTATAATCCTGGTCCCACCTGCCTGCCACGTACATTTTCATCTTGAAATCATATTATCCTTTGGGGGAATCACTCAATCCCAGGAAGATTGTCCTTAAAGGAGAGAAATGTGCAGTGAGAGAGACCAAACCCAGACCCACCCTTAATGGAACGGCATATGCAGCATTTTATCAGGCTTTATTAGCAACACATGTTTGAGAGAAACAAAAAATAAGACACTTCTGTGTTTTTAAGGGCTAGAAGAACTGAGCAACAATTAAGTCAGTCTGGCTAACGCTTATGCAGGAAACACCCAAAAAGATACAAAACCAGAGCACAGATGGACCCCTCTACCTCTGAACCTGCAAATGCTTGCACACCAGTAACTGGATTTGGTACAAGTCTCACTCAAAGTTTCCAGCAAATGCAAAATACTATGTGTGTAAATTATCCAACGTAAAACAAGTATATTATTAGATATCACACACTGAAACACAACACTTGTAATGCGAAACACCGCATCAGGGAGCATCCCGGCACCATACCCACTGACAGATGAGCTTTCACGATGGCTGTATTCTCTGAGAGACATGGGAATTGTTTTCTGCTGCCCATTATTATGACACACACCTTCTCTGTAGGGGAAAGTGTATTAAAAGTTGCTAAGGCAAAGACAGGACATGGCAAACCAAACAGAGAAGAATGGGAGAAAGGAAGAAATCCTCCACTACACAGTAAGCAACAGATGCCAAAAGCACCACTGGCCTCAGGAGGTCCACGCAAAGCCCACTCTCATCACACCAGTAATTCATAGTGCCCAGGATAGACCCTCACAGTGCTGTGCTGCCAGATGAGCCACACACAGGGAGGTCTGCAGCCAGCATGGGACTTGCTTGCACTCCCTTCAGCATGTGTATGGTATGGCACGTGCAAGGCATCTCAGTCCCAGGCCAGGTGAGCCCAGACCCAAGGAGAGCATGGGATTTGCCTAGTAAGAACCACAGAATGGTAGGGGTTGGAAGGGACCTCTGGACATCATCTTGTCCAACCCCCCTGCTTGAGCAGGCACACCCAGAGCAGGGGGCACAGGAACGCGTCCAGGTGGGTTTTGAATGTCTCCAGAGAAGGAGACTCCACAGCCTCCCTGGGCAGCCTGTGCCACTGTTCTGTCACCCTCACAGGAAAGAAGATTTTTCTCATATTGAGGTAGAACTTCCTGTGTTCCAGCTTGTGTCAATTGCCCCTTGTCCTGTCGTTGGGCACTATTGAAAAGAGCCTAGTCCCATTGTCCTGACACCCACCCTTCAGATATTTATAGGTATTTATTAAATCCCCCCCCAGTCTTCTCTTCTCCAGGCTAAACAAACCCAGGTTTCTCAGCCTTTCCTCATAAGGGAGATGCCCCAGTCCCCTGATCATCTTGGTAGCTCTCTGCTGGACTTGCTCAGGCAGTTCCACATCCTTCTTAAACTGGGGGGCACAAAACTGGGCACAGTGCTCCAAATGAGGTCTCACTAGGGCAGAGGAGAGGAGCAGGATAACCTCTCTCGATCTGCTGGCCACACTCCTTTTCATGCACCCCAGGATACCACTGGCCTTCTTGGCCACAAGGGCACAGTGCTGGTTCATGGTCAGCTTGTTGTCCACCAGCACTCCCAGGTCCTTCTCAGCAGAGCCTCTTTGCAGTAGTTCAGCCCCCAGCCTGTACTGGTGCATGGGGTTGTTCTTCCCCAGGTGCAGGACCTTGCACTTGCCCTTGCTGAATTTCATGAGGTTCCCCTCGGCCCAGCTCTCCAGCCTGTCCAGGTCTCGCTGGATGGCACCACAGCCTTCTGGTGTATCAGCCACTCCTCCCAGCTTGGTATCATTAGCGAACTTGCTGAGGTTACACTCTATCCCTTCGTCCAAGTCATTGATGAATATGTTGACCAGGACTGGACCCAGCACAGACCCCTGGGGAACACCACTAGTGACAGGCCTCCATCCAGACTCTGCCCCATTGATCATGACCCTCTGAGTTCTGTTGTTGAGCCAGTTCTCAATCCACCTCACTGTCCACTCATCCAACCCACAAGAAGTTGAAAGAAGAAGGGACAACAAAAAAATCAAACATGCATACAAGATAATATAGGCTTCAAATAAAAGGGGATACAATTGAATAATAATTCTATTCTATTCTAACTCCCATTCAAATTATGGGAATGATATGAAATTTTGCTATTTGTGTAAATAAAAAGAGAGTGCTGGAAGAAATAGCTTCTCAAGAAAGGGAAGCATGGACTGATTTTGCAGAAGAAAAGAGTTTATCTTTCAGCTGTACCTTGATGATAAAGAAAGTAGATGTAGTGAAAAGAATAAGAGCTGAGCATCACACTGATTTGCATCTCTCTTTTCGTACCTGCTCACTGGCAAATAAGAAATACATTGCAATTTAGCTCAACACAGGCACTTCAGTTTAGACATACGGTGGTAATCTATGAATACAAAAAAAAAAGGGTGAGTGACCTGTGTGCTCACAAACTGCAGAAGAAGGATCTGTTCAGTGAGACATGAGAGAAGCAGCCACATTACATGCCAGCATCGCATGCCGATTCGGTCACCAGACTGGGGAGCATGGAGCAAGAAAACACACCTGAGCCCTTATACTTCCACCAGCAGCCAGAGGCTGTGCTCCTCCAGTCATGTCCTGCACAATGCTCCATGCAAAAAAAAAAATAATCTTTTTCTTAAAGTTTGTCCAGCTGTGTACAGCATAAAACTTTCCAGGAAGACACCTGGTACAGAGGAATACTGTAGCCTCATTCACTTCATTTAAGGCCTCTGTTGCTTACCCATCCAAATAATACGTGTACAACTTTTAAATTGGTTAAAAGGAGTCAAATGGAAAAAAATAAAGGAAGGAAAAAACTCACCCCCAAAACCCTGGGTGAAACTTTAGCAACCCAGCTATGACAAAGACATGCACGTTCTTGCTTCAAACCATTTAAACCTGGGCCCATTGGGTTCTACGGATTACTGTAGCACCCAAATTTTTCCAAAAATGTCAGACAAGTTTACCACAGCAATTAAGCTGTCTACCATCTGTAAAAGATTTTCCCAAGATTTTTCCTAATGTTTTTTCCCCCTGAAACACATTTAACTTAATTCTTTCAACATTTTGCCTATCATTCAAGTCCATATACATTAAGTATTGCAGAGTTGGCTAGATTTTTGAGGGCAACTTTTCCTTCTAAGGATTAGTTGTTCACTGGTGCACTGAAATTTTATATACAGAGTAACACTCTGAATATGAATTATTTCTTGAGAAACACTGCGCCTATTCTTGGGAATGAAGAAGTAAAAACTTTACTAGGAATTTCAGCCAAGAAGCTGAGATTAACACCCTTTATTCTCCTCCCAAATGGTGAGTTATTTTCAGAACACTAGACGGGGCTCAAGCTTAATGTTTCCATCACACTGTATTGAAAGTGCCCTACAAGTAAATATATGCACTCAGCCAGTGACAATGAAAGACGTGGATCTGAATTCTTGAGCGTGCTGGAGAAAGTTTTAAGTTGTCTCAGCAACATTTAGTGTACCTTGCCATCCAAGTAAAACAGTGGTTAGGAAAGCCGAAGGGTATTCTTTATGTTTCTCCTCCTTCTAGCCTGGATATAAACTGGTTGTTCCCAACTGCCTAACACTAGTGGGTGTTCTCACTTTTTGCTATGGAAACTGTATTTTTTATGTAACTCTCTAAATACAGATTGCTTCTGTGACGAATACTCAACCAGTCTACAACACGTTATTTTCTCTCCCTGAGCATTTATGCTTTTATTGCAACTTTTGTTCTTCCATCATACACCCAAACACTGGGTCTCCTAAAATAACCTCTGAAAAAGTAATCCATTAATGATTAAAAGGCAGGAGGGTTGGGGGCACAACCTTGTTCTTGTCACATAGATGTGCATCGCCTTTGGAACCTGATTTTGACAGAGTTGGGAACAATTTTATGCTGCTTCTGTGACTCTGCAGAGGCAGAAGATAAGGTCAGGCCTTAGAAGACTTGAGAATAAGGATCAGAGTTTTTACAATGCCCAATAAATGACTAGGTAACTGAGAAGAGTGGCAATTAGGAAAAGAAATAACTCAATCCCTCACCTGGGTTCAGCATAGTACCTTTGAAATCCTTCAGTGATAGGATCTCTCTGTAAAATATAAAATGCTCATTTACTATCGAAAGCACATACTGAATTTTGGGATGGTGATTCTGTGTGGTTAAAAACCATCCATCAGCCTCAGTGGTTTTATAGCTGGCGCTTCATATTCATAAAACAGTGTAACAATGTAATGCTCCCGGTTTCTTCTTTCAGTTTCTTATCATGTGTTTTTCCGTTTCTGAATTTCATCTAAGTGACAAAGCCCTTTGGAGTTGGCATCCCTTTCCTAGGAAAGCAACCAAAAGCACAGAAAGGGCTGATCACAGATGTGTAATGGTCTGCATGAGTGGTCCCACCACGCTTGCTGGGAACACTGAGGGAGCAAAATGACACACACAGTCCTCAAGCCGGGGCTAAAACCCCAAGCACCATGCAACAGCACTCACAAACCCTCCCAGCTGCAGGGCTCCTCGCCCCTCCTTCCCTGTGGCCCCCCTTTCCGGCTGCATGGCATCAGTCCACACTTTGCTGCAAAGCACATCCCATCTTCCTGCTCTGGGGCTGCCACCTCCACTATCCTCTGTAGCTGCAAGGTAGAGCTCCCCCCGCCATCCTCCTGCGCCAGCCTGAGGGACCTGGCTCCAGGCTGGTCATGCTTGGCTGCCATGGGCTGGCACGGCCATGGCCCCGCTAGCCAAACCTGCCTGCCACCAGGGTTAGGGCAGCCAGACCGCTCTCCCTTCAGAGCCATCACCATCATGTCTCTGGCGGATTTACTGTCACTGACCCCTGCACCATGAGGCAGTGTCTCTGACCTGCGGGTCGTGTGCCCCAGCCGTACAGGATGGCAAGCACCAGGTTTGTTTGGTTTTTTTTTTTACAGGCTGCTTTTTCACACAGCGAAGAGAGAAGCACAACTGATGTTTATTTTTGGTTGGGATGTTGAAAGCCACCCAAACAGTACACCAAGCGCTATTCGGCTAAGCCTCAGTACTTGCTGTGTTGAATACACATCCTTCATGCTACGCCTGTCCTCTGCTGCTGTATTTACTCCTAGGATTGTAGTGCAAATTCTGGTGGAAAAAGAGTCGACGCAGACACCAAAAAGTTGCACTGATTTAAAGTGGTCAGGGATTTTGCTGTTTGTTCTTCTCTCTATACAGAAAGGCAAATTTACAGCACTAAAATGAAATGTCTCTCCACCCCACTTTACACATGCTTTCAAAAATATTGCTTCTATTCAAAATAGCATATGCTAGGCACTAAAAAATAATAATAATCAACAGTGTGGAACGCATTCTTTCCACTTAAACGTTTTTACAGCCCATGGGCCCAGTGTTGCTCACACCGAGGAGGGGACACACAAAAATACGGCAAAACCATCCGAGAGGCCATAAGCCCCTAGAAGCCTTGCAGGGGAGCCCGGGCTCTGGAGATGAGATGAGGCAAGCAACCCATCCCCCAGGCTTAGCAGTAGGGCTGAAAAAGACAAGGCAAAAAAGGGCAGCTATAAGGATGGGGAATAGCACAGGGAACCAAGGAAGGGGATGGGGAAAGAGGTGGCCAGGAGTGTCAAAAAGAGGAGGCCTGTACCCTGGGACAAGCAGGGCTGTGCACTCTCCCGCCCCAGAGCCACCTCATTCCCACTGCCAGGTGTCTCTCTACCCTAGAAAGGTGCAAGGGGAACAAGTCGACGCCTGCACTGCTGGCCTTCCCCTTTCTGGAGTGAGTGCAGAGAGCTGATGATGCAGGCATAATCTTTTCTGGGGCTGGGAGTCCACACCCTTGCTTGGATGCCCAGCCCTTGCCCTGACAGCATCCTCAAAGCTGGTGGCTGCTCACAAAGCTGCAGGGACAAAAGTGTCTCTCCGCTGCATGCATCCTCTTTGCTCTGCCCTCTCCTCTCTAAACCATGTGGGTGTGGACCACAAAAGGGCAAGCAATTCCTTAGCAAGCCTCTAACACCCAAAAAACTTCAGGGGTAGTATTTCTGAGATAGTTTGGCCACAGCTTTCCACCAGGTCACTGCTAAAGTATTCAGTCCAGGCAGCAGGGACTGGATCAATTTTCACAGATCAGATTCAGACCCCTGTGGCTGCATCCCCTACGCACCCTCTGCTTTCATTCATTCATTTCTTTGTTCATTCATTTGTTCATTCAGTGAACACGGGGCTTCCTTTTCTTAGCCACTTTTTACAAGTTACTTCTTAAGATTATCCCTCAGCTCCCCAGGGGCCCCTTGACATCGGATGGCAACCACCAGCACACCACTGGCAGCCTCCCAGCAAGCCCAGCCCCACACTGCCGGAGGCAGCCAGCTCTGCTGGTCACCAGAGCCACATCCACAAGCCCCTGGCTGCCTCCATTGGGGCCCCACGTACACCCACTGCTGCCAGCAACCGCCCTATTGCAGCCCTGGGGAAAGAGGCCACTCATCCCCTACGCATCTTCAGTGGCGCCAGGGACACCCAGCCTCTGCCGCTCGCTTGGCAGTGGCATTAATGGCTGCATGGGAGACAGTACGTAACGGTATTTGGTGTGATACAAGTCTACCAGGATCCATGGGTGCTATTTGTCCGTCTGTCCTAACAGCTGAAAATCCTTCAGGAAAAAAAAGACCCTTAACACTTTTATTAAAGCAGCTCTGGCTCCTACATCACTCTAACTTGTGTAAGGAGGTGCTGTGACCAGAAGCCAAAGACACACAACCAAGAACAAAATAAAAGTTTGAAAAAAATAGGTTCAGAACTGTATTCTCCTTGTGACTTTCCTGTCCTCAACTCACAGAGACAAGGACAAGGAAGGTGCTGAACACTGAGCCCCTCTGAGTGAGTTCAGCTCTTCTTCCCTGTCAGAACAGGCTAGCGAACACATCGTCTCTGCTGAGACATCCACAGCCAAGGATCCCCTTCGAATGCTTCCACTGAGGCATGAAGGGTACACTTCCAGGATGAGGTTTACCTTCTCTCAAGGGTGTCGATCTCCTTGGACACTTTCTGCAGACGCCCAAGAGAAGAAAGCGCCCTCTCTGATTTTCCAGAGCTTTTTACTCACTTGTGAATGTTAGAACCAATTCAACAACTGTGTGACTGACTCACCCGTTTCTTAGAGTTCGGGTTCACTAACAGTAAGTGCAACTGCTACGTCCTTATATCCAAGGACAAACAACCCCTGAGTCATTCTCCTTCCCTTGCCCTTGTTCATGCTCACATTATTTGTCGTTGGCTAGGCTTTCACAGGAAGGAGACGGACGACTTGTGCTTTACTGCAGTGTGCAGAATACGGAAGGGCTACACAAACGCAGAGTGCCACCTGCCATACCTCAGACCACACCCTTTCTTGCAAGAGTCGCTCCTTCAGCTCTCTGGAGCCGCCTCTCATCTCCACCATGGCAAGGTCCCAGCTCAGCAAAGCATTCGGACTGTGGTTACATCAAATAGCAGCCAGGGGAGATGAGGGGAGATGGAGGGACCCTAGGGGAGCAAGCAACCATAGGGTTACCACAAAGACTGTGCTTTTAGAAACACAGGGATACAATCAGGGGAAAATTAAGATAAACCATCTTGTCTGAGGGTCTGTAGGGAAAGGCAGTGCGTACAGCACAAATGGCCAGTCAACAAAGGCTGAAGCTTAGCTGCTGATCCTGCCCTTCCCATTAGACCTTATTCTGATTTGAAATGTCCTGGCCAGAAAGCCCAGCTGGGATGGATGGCTGTCCCCCTCTCTCCTCCACTCTGTCTGCACTGTCATTTTATAGAATCATAGATCATTAAGGTTGGAAAAGACCTCTAGGACCATCAAGTACAACCATCAACCCAACACTACCATACCTCCTAAACCATCCCCTGAAGTGCCATGTCTACCCATTTTTTGAACACCTCCAAGGATGGTGGCTCTACCACCTCTCTGGGCAGCCTGCTCCAATGCCTGACCACTCTTTCAGTAAAGACATTTTTCCTAATATCCAATCTAAACCTCCCATGACGCAGCTTGAGGCCATTTCCTCTCGTCCTATCACTAGTAATGTGGGTGAAGAGACCAACACCCACCTCCCTACAACCTCCTTTCAGGTAGTTGTAGAGAGCGATAAGGTCTCCCCTCAGCCTCCTCTTCTCCAGATTAAACAACCCCAGCTCCCTCAACCTCTCCCCATAAGACCTGCTCTCCAGACCCTTCACCAGCTTTGTTGCCCTTCTTTGGACACACTCCAGCACCTCGATGTCCTTCTTGTAGTGAGGGGCCCAAACCTGAACACAGTATTTGAGGTGCGGCCTCACCAGCGCTGAGTACAGGGGCACGATCACTGCCCTGCTCCTGCTGGCCACACTATGCCTGATACAAGCCAGGATGGTGTTGGCCTTCTTGGCTACCTGGGCACACTGCTGGCTCATGTTCAGCCGGCTGTCAACCAACACCCCGAGGTCCTTCTCCACCGGGCAGCTTTCCAGCCACGAATGGACTTCTGGTCTCTCTTTCTCTATCCTGCATATAAATTTCCCGATTCCCCAGACAGCTACATTCTGCCACAGCCTGCAGTGGTCTCTGCTAACAGCCCCTGGCTGACAGTCTCGACTCTCCAAAGTTCTCACCACACCTGGAAAAGCAACAACCAGAAGTCCTGAACTCAGGCAAGCTCTGAAAGTGCCAACAACCCTGCCAAGCCCAGGAGGACAGCACCTGCGGGGGGAAAAGCTGGTGCTGAAAATTACCTTTTGCCACTTCAACTCAGAGTTCATTCTTCGTGCTTACCACAAAATTCGCTTGTCAGGTGCAGGACAGGTTTTTGCCTGTGTGGTGTGAAGGCAGCATCCTCACGCATCAAGACATATCCTGTCTAAGGGCTGGGCCCCACAAAGGTTTGCTTGTTAACTTTCTACTTCTACTCAGTGTGCACCTTACACACTTGGAGGCATTAAATAAGCTGTAAGCATTTCCCAGGTTTTACTGTTATCCCATTTGCATGTGTATTTTGCTCCACATCTAAATTTGTGGGACATTCAGGTTAAATATAAAATGTATCACAGACCCATCTGGAAAAGAGGAAAATATAGCTAGAGTCAATAACATCTTGCGCGTCCAACCCTAGATCATTTGGTCAAAGGCAAAGTTCTTACTGATTTCACCAATACTGAAGGGAATTCAAGCAGGAAGAAAGCAACAATAGTTTCAAATATTATACTTCTGTTTCCCTAGGATGTGAGTCATTGTAAAACTACACTTTGAAGCAAGCAAAAAGTAACAAAATAATTCTATAAATCAGCCTAATATGCCTTATCATAATAGGTATGTACAAGTGTGCCTAGGTGTATACTTGCGCACAGGCTGGAGGCTGGCTCTTTGAATTCATATATTATTTTTAGTGTGAGTTAAAATGCTGTCACTGAACAGCAGGTTATTTATTTCTTCCCCCCTCAGATGAAACCTCTGACAAAAACATACATGAAGTAGGTCCTATTTCTTCTTTTTTTCTATTTGACATGTATTTTCTGCAGGAACTCACCAAATTCATTTTGGGCACAATTAGAAATAGCACGCTTACGCTAACAGCAGTGTTGCTCAAAAGCATAATCCGTAAAACCAGAAATCCAATGTGAACGAAATTGTTGGTAAAAACACCATTCTGTACGATAGACAAAACCAAAATATGCCTCCGTTTTCAAATTCTGCCAGAAAGAAAAACTTTGATTCGTGGATGTGCGTTGTAAACCACGATTTCATTTCACGATGAAAATGTCCCAGCAGGGACGCAAAGCTGAACTTACAGCAGAGGGTGAGGGAGCAAACGCCGGGGCTTCGCTCGGCGGCGTGGTTTCCCCAACACTGGGCTCCATCGCATTAAACATCGCCACTTAGAGAGACGTAGGGGTTTAAAGCAAAGCGTCAAGAACCAGAGGACTTAAACTCGTACGACGTGGCAACACTGCCCTCCTGCTTCCTAGCGATTCCTGCCCTTTTCTCGTATTCAACATACCTCGGGCCAAGAGATGCCCCGGGCAGTTTCTCCCACCACAAAAGTGCTGAGGGACGACTTCTGCTTTTCCTTCAGTCTGTTCAGATCTCCTTGAGCAGGCAGCAAAGATGCATCTCGTTAGGGAAAAGAGGATAATAAAAGCCCAAAACTTTACTTTCTTGGTTTTCTCAGGGAAAAATACACAGAGCCTTAGAAGTCATCTCAAAATCCACTGTTTGATTTCTGGGTTCTGCTTCAGGCTTTATAGATCAGCTTAATGCTTTATAACTGAATTAACAACAAATAATAAAATTATAATGAATTCATCTTAGAAGCGAAAATGGTTTATATCTGTTCTTTTCACTAGGTTAAACACAATGGAAAAGGTTTAAAAAATGGGGGAAATACATTGCTGGATTGTATTGGACTGATCCTGCTCTTTCTGCGTTCAGTGTTTGGGTGATGGCAGGCAGGGAAAGACGTAATACTCTAACCCTGGCCAGATTAAAATTTTTAAAATTAATTAAATTAAAACACAGTTAAAAATATTAATCCCTATGACCTTTTCCCATCCGCTTCTATTGAAACCGCCGTCCTCTATAGGCCAACAGAGCAAACATCGTACTGAGAACAGCAAGAAAAAAAAGAGAGGACATGTCCCGCTCCCAGCAGAGCCCGGAGGACAGGCCCTGCGGCCACGTGCAGCCGCTAATGTGGCTGCAGGAAATGGGTGAAGCCTGAGCACATCAAGGGAATGACTGGGAGGGTTAATTTAAGTGTATGATGAAGCAGCTAACTACTGTAAAGGAAAACAATGTGGAAACCGTACCTTTTATTTTGGATAATACTTCACCTGAGCCTATGCATTTTTTCCTCCCAGAAACAAAAACAAGCCGGGATGTGCAAATAAATCAAGAAAACTGGAGGGAAGGAAGGAACAGCTTGCAAAGCAATTGTGAAAAAACAAACAACAGCGGCAATGAGGAAGGAACAGAAAATGCTTCACAAAGAGAGGACGTGGGACAGGGTTTAGAAAAGATTGGAAAGACACAAAAGGTGCAGGAAAAAAAAGCTTGAAAAGGCTTACTGAACCCAGGAGGTGAAGAAGACAGAGTAGCAAAATGAGAAAAAGGGGATTTACAAAGGAAAAAAAAACCTCTGTTTTATTTCTGAGTTCTTGTAGAACCGGGTACTGCTGCTGACAAATCTGAGCCCCTGGTGCTCATGAGTCCCAAACTCCCCCAGACTTCTGCCCTCCTTCGAGAGCGCAAAGCTGGCTTTAGACTCCCCTCGGTTGCCACTTAAACGTTCACACTTAAAAGGTAACGGTTTACCCAGTAAAAACTGTCTGTGTGCTGTATGCCTTAGGAAGGATGTTTCTGCTTCCAAAGGAAAAAAAAAAATAACAAAAACAAACCAGAAAAAGCAGACGTAGGCAGTAGCCTTGCCTACTTTGTACCCCCAAAACCCTTATGGTTTTCTGATTTGAACCCAAAGCATTACCAGTTTGCGGATACCCAAACCGTCCTCTCGAGCTCTCTCTCCCATATCTTCTTTACCCTCCTTTGTCATTGACCTGAACAAAGCTTTTTTTGGCCGCGAGCACACTCGGGATTCAACACGGCCACGCTTTCCACTGGTGGGGCCCACAGCCCCGCCAAGCGCACTCCCTCCAGGAGTGCCGTACAGGCACCTCCGACACCTCTCACCCCCGTCTGTGTCCCCTCGCCTGACAGCAGCGCTGCGTGCGCAGCACCGTGTTTTCCTTCCAGAGGGCCTGGGGAAGACGAGGGGGTCCGGGAGTTTCGCTTGTGTGTTGCTTCCCCCACACTCACCGGCATTTTGGATCGTCGAACACCGCAGCTGAACGGTCCAACAGCTATTTTCACTCGAACATTACTACTCACTTAATTAGCATTGATCTGCGCATTTGCCTCATGCTGGCTATCACCTTCTAGGCTTTCCATATGTGTCGGGTTTTCCTGACATGTGGCATTACTTTGGTGCCTGGGAGCTTGACTTTGTTCTGCACTCGAAGGTCACGCAGAGTGCTTTTTCAAAGCGTCCTTCAATCCAGCTCACTGACAATGACAAATCTCGGTTTATTGCCTTTCCTAAGGCCTCACAGCGTTTCCTATCAGACATCCTAGTGGTATCCTCAAATCCATCACTCTTGAAGCCAGATGTAAAGTAACCACCAAAA
Source organism: Phalacrocorax aristotelis (assembly GCF_949628215.1). Taxonomy (NCBI): domain Eukaryota; kingdom Metazoa; phylum Chordata; class Aves; order Suliformes; family Phalacrocoracidae; genus Phalacrocorax; species Phalacrocorax aristotelis. Next base: position 100,113,551 of record NC_134276.1, on the reverse strand, counting down.
GCTGTATACAGCCATCAAGCCATACGAACGGTTTTATAACTACTGGCAACCCACTGAACATTAGATGTTGGATTAACATTCAACAGCTCTGCTGATGCTTCCTGCACTCTGGCAGCGAGCTCTCCCCACTCTGCCGTACGCTCGCGGAACGGCCGACAACTCTCTTCCAGGAAAAATCTCAAAATGGAGGGCTTCGCTTGCGCTGCGCCAGACTCGCAACCCGCAGCCAGAGGGAAATGGAGCAACGCAACAGGACCGCAGGCTGGGAGACGAGACTGCTGCTGCTTTTCAGCCTCCGTGAAATCAGTCTGCAGCTCTTTCCTTACACGTCTGGCCCAGGAAAAAACACGTGCTTGAGTTGCTACCAACCCAGACCTCCCCTCTCACTCTCCTCTTTGCATGCCCCTAAGTGAGAACTGTGATCGTGATCCCTTTGGGACCAGGACTGGTTTTCCTGAGTGCAAGGTGAGTTTTCCTCACGTTTGCTTGACTTTTTCCCCTTACGCACCACAACATGAGCGCTTCTCCGACCAGGAACTCTGAGAGCTGGCTCCAGGTGTCTGTGCTCCAGAGACGCAATCACAAGTCCCAGCACCACCTCGTACCTCCTGCATGCTTTTAAGCAAGATCCTTCCTCAACTCCACGTCCTCCCTGCACTGCCTGCTGCTGCATCTGGCGCCTTGCACCAGACCTACCCGCCTCTGGTGCAGGGTGCTGCAAGACCGCAGGCACTAACCTGACCCTGTTATATCCAGCTTCCACCTCCATAAAGCACGGGCAGGTGAGGTGCCGCGAACATGGGCGATCCTGCCAACGCAGGTCAGGCACTGCAGTCGTCACCTGCCAACTTTTAGTTGCAGCTCCAACTTGTGGGAAGGAGCCCGATCCCGGAGGGATGCCAGGTGGCTGCTGTTGCCTGTGCGCGCGCATTCCTCCCAGCACACTATTTTACATCCAGATGCAGCCTGCGCCGATTTTAGAGGCAGGAGGAGGCTGACTGATGGACTCCAGCACACAGCCCAGGAGAACACGCCAACAGACCCATGACAGGGGCAATCACCACGTTTAAAACACCATTTAAAGAAAGGTAACCTGTCAAGTTTGCTTATGTTGTAAGGTTTAGCCCCAGAGGACTCCGGCGTTATTTCCAGCACATCGAACTAACTGTAGTTTACATTCGTTTCACTCTCTATTAGAGGTGCTCCGCTTTTCAGGAAAACTAACGTGATCTGCAGCACCTGGCCGGCCGCAGCTTTCTGCACGAAACCCGAGCGCCTCTCTCCGCTGAATGGGGCTTTGGGTAATAGTCAGCGGAAAACGTGCAGCGCGATCTGTGGCATGTCACCCTAAACATCGCTACACGCCGAAAATAGTTTCAGCTTCCTCCGCCGCACGTACTCTGGAAATAAAACATATGGAGTTAGCACGGCTGCTGATTGGATTTTGATTGTTCTGAAACGCTGCCAAGTTTAAAGTGGAGAGTGAGGCCTGAAAGGAAATACAGTAGACACTAGACAATTTATTTGTTTCTGAGCAGGGACCTGGCTGATGGGCCGCTTCGAAGGTGGCTAACAAGAGCAGCATGTTCCCATATGGAAACCATATGGGCAAATCGGCTGGGATCTAAAAACATGGCACCAGCATACGTTATCGCGGCAACAGAAAAAGCAGAGCGCTGTAAAATCGGTGCCAATCACAACAGCAAATTGCTGATGGACGGTGCTGAGGAATAACTCGAATAGCTAACGTACCAGCGGGTTTTAGATAAAGTACGGCGGGAGCCGGAGCGGGAAAGGGCGCCCACGAGGTGCCCTCGGGGAGGCGGCGGCTCAGGTGCATTTGCAGCGCCCTCCCGCTCCAGCCTCGCAGTCGCTCCCACAAAACCGGGGCCCCCAAAACCTTGTGAAAGGGGGGAAAACAACCACCGCACGGCTGTGACCTTACTAGAGACCCGCGGGCGCTTTGCCGCCTGACGGCAGCCACGGAAAACCAGCCGAAAGCGCAAACATTTGCATTTGGGGAAAACACCCTCCAGCCGCGGCGCGCCCGGGGCCGAGGGGCGGCGGCCGGGCGCACCGTCCCGCGGGGAAACGGGGCCACCCGTCGCCGCTGGAGCCCGCCCCGCCTTCGGCCGGAGTCGCCGAGGCCTCGCCGCCCCCTCCCGCGGCGGTGTCTGCCGCCGGGGCCGGGGCCGGGGCCGGGGCCGGGGCCGCAGGGACCCGCCGCCGCCCTCCCGGCAGCCGCTGGGCCACAGCGCCCCCGCGCGGCCGGACCGCGCCTCGGCACCGCGCGCAGCCCCGGGGCACCGCCCCCGGGGCACCGCCCCGCCCCCGGCTCCGCCCCCAGCATCGCCCCGCCCCCGGCTCCGCCTCCCCGGAGAGGGGAGGGAAACGGCAGTGGAATCAAAAGGATACACTGAATTTGGCATGAAATTAATCATCGTCTTGACAAAAGGAGGAGGAGAAATTAACCCCCTCCCCCATATTTGGGACGATTTAAACTAGACCGCGTTCATACCTTTACTTTTTTCTATTAAAAAAAAAAAGGCCAAATTTGTCTGGATTTAAAGAACAAAATTTAAAAAAAAAATTAAAATTAATACTGAACCTCTAAACAAATTAAACTTTTCAATTAAAAAAACCCCAAAACTTTAAATTCCTTTTCTCTCCTCAGTTTTCTGAGAAAGCAGAATTTTTTCATGCTTTTTATAGACTCAAACCAGTCTTTTGGGGAAAAGAACCACTTTTCCGACGTTATTTCACTTGAGTCAGTAAAGCAGAAAAGAAGAAATAGTCACCGTTTCAACTCTGAGGGTGAAAGGAGAAGGAAATAATTGAACATGCCGAAGCACGGCCCACCTGGCAACCTCACAGTCACCAAGGCCGCTTGTCATACTTCTAATTAGCTGCTGAAATATTTCTAGGACAGAAGCATTTTGTGCAAAGGCGGTATCGAGAGAGCTTGAACACACGACTATTGTCTCTTAGGAATAAGACCCCTTGTTTTCTCACCTCAGGAGCTACTAACTAATTTTTTATGTCTTGATTTTATGATTTTAAAGGTACAGGGAACAGATTTTTTTAAACGTTGGTCTGTGGAAAAGGCATTAGCTTTTCCACACTAACTTTTCAAGATTTATAGGTTTCCTTTTTGCCGGTGACAGTTCAGGAACTGTTTCACCGGTTCTGCGTATTTCTACCTATTCAGTTAATGTCTTCAGTAATACTAAGACCAAAGCAGTGATTTTGTGTTTATTAAATTCATGTATGATTTACACACAAGGCAGACTGTTCCAAAGCCCACAGAAATCAACATCACTTACGCTGACTCCGAGAAAAAACCCACTTGGGAAAATAATATCTTTCACTACAGCTCTGGCTACCTCCGTTCACTCCTCCTGCAAGACCCTTGTAGGAAGACTCCTGCACGCTCCCACCCTGCGTATCTTCCTACTGCTAATACTAGGGCTGGCGCTGCTTGAAACATGAAGTCCGTAACACCCCTGTCTGAGCCCACAGAGGTACTGTGGTGAACCTGAGGCTCTGACCTTTTGGGCCCACGGTTGTCTGGGTACAGGTGCCCGTGCGTGTCCTGCTCAGAGGGTTTAGGCATAAGCACCAAATCCAAACCATTCGAGAAACATCAAAGGTAGAGAGGATGAGAGAGATGCCGAGAGAAACCTGGACATGCCACACATCCGCCAGAGATCCAAGGCTACGTTAGGGTAACTCCTGAATCCTGACAGAACCGGGCAGAAGCCAGGTAGTTGTCGGTCAGAGACAGGAATCGATGTGTGAATCACCCAGTTTCCCGTTTTTGTTCTTTTATTTTAGATGAGCAATATTCCCATGCATTTACTGGCCTTGTCTGTGTGCCATTTCCTTGGACCTTTGATTTTTTTCTTTATAATTTCCATTTGGGTTGGTTAGCTAGCACTCTGGAGCTGAGGGAAGTGGGTTATGCACAGTAGTGACTTGAAGCTCATCTGTTGCCGTTACAGCTCCCATTTATTAAGCCCTAACAGGCATCTTTAACGCTAAAAACTATATAGGCAAGAAAACAAAGATTTCTGTCATCAGTTGCTTGTGATGATCTACCTGGTTAAATAACCCAGCCTTCAAAAGAAAAATAACACTTCAGTAAAAAAATCAGAAGCTTTAAGTGTCCAAAGGCCTCTCAATACAATCTCAGCAACTGTAAATTAATGTTTACATGTCAAATGTCCATAAGTGAATATGTAAGTCCATATATACACATGTACGTCCACATTTACTATAACTCAGAACTAAAAAAAGCCTCTGGGATGAGTTGGGTTTCAGCTTATTTAAAGATAAAGCTGAGGTTAGCACATATTTCAACATCACCTCAGGCACCACAAAGCTACGGCATGATGCATTTTTATTCCGATCATGAAAAAAAGTTTTGCACTGATTTACGATAAAAGAGGAAAAGTTTGCCCTATCCCTGACTCCAGCTGCATACATTTTTTTGCACATGTAACACCCATGCTCTGGTCTCCTCCAGAAACAGAAGGGTCACATCCAGGTTGACACTACACCTGCTGCAGGAAAAGCCAACCAGACATAGCTTTGTGAGCTCTAGCAGCAGTGGCACTCATGCTTTTCACTCCCTAAGCCAGATTTTCAACAGCAACCCCTAAACACACCAGTCAGCATAGCTCACTGAGTGATGCTCCTGTTTTCTTCACGAACTCAGAAAATGTACCAAAACTTCTAATTAGTCAACAGCCTCTAGAGCACTCCACTCTGCTTTTTAAGCAAAACGCATCGACTCTGGCCCACTGAGCACCTGCCTTTTCATTCCTCACCCTGGATTAGCTCCTTGAGGCTGAAGCAGGTGAGACAACCCACCCAGTTAGCCCTGTGCATGCTCTGCTCTTCCAAAATGGCCAAATTGTCTTTGGACAAATAACTGAAGCTCCTGCAAGCCGTGCCCTCTCTCTAAAATTTGGTTCTTTCTCCTAACCCTGTTAGGATCTCAAGCTGACAGCCACATCATCATTTCTGTGACCGTACCACGCTTTCCTACTGTGGGAAGTACTAGTAACAGGCTGCAGTAGGGCAGGGACGGCACTGCTTGGCTCCCACCTTGGAGGTGGTGCCCACCACTTGCTTCTCTGGCTCCGCATCACTGGCAACATCAAAGGAGATGAAGATGGTCAAAGCGAGGTCCCAGTCAACACCCCATCTCACAGCAGCTGGTAGCAGATGATGAGGGAAAGAAAGAGCAGATGCTCAGAGAAAGCCTGCAGCAACACCCCATGGGTCTGCCTTACCAGTTGCTGGCAATCTAGCATCTAACCTTTGCGCTTAACAGCCCTCCATCAACACTTTCATTCCAGAATTTGCCCCTGCTGCCAGCACAAATAAACTCGGCAGCACCAGGGGAAAGGCTGGGAGTCTTCCCACAGAATAACATCGTCTAAAGGTTGCCCCTGCACCCGAGGCTGGCAAACCTCTGAAACGCAAGGACAGGAGGGTAGGGATGAGGATGCCAGCAAATAGGGAGCAGGCTGGGAGGTGGACAAGAGAGACAACTGGAGAAGGGCAAGTGGAAGAGTTGAGCAAGTGTATAAAGTAACATTTATTCCAAACTGAAGAAGCCAGAGGTGGTGCTTCCTACAGAGAAAGAGCCAGTAGTTGAGGGAGTGGGTAGGGGCTTGCATCCTTTCATTGCTGGGTTAGACTGATTTTCCCAAAGCCCTAGCTCCTGGAAACATGTGACTTTGTGATGAAAGTTAAGGTCTGGCAAAGAAAGAAAGTAAAAGTCTAGCCCTAGTAGTTATGGGGTGAACTCAAACCTTAGGAGGCAAATAAAACGTACTCAGATTTTAGAAGCGGCATGGCTTCTGAAACCGATTCAGAGTTTGCAAACTTGGAGCTAGCTACGCCAACGGAGACTTTATATACCTGTTCGCTTGTCAACATCTTTGTCTTTAAAAGCAGCGCTTCACTTTGCTACTAAAGAGACTTGTTACCCAGTCACGTCCGACTATAATGTTTGTGCCATGGTTTAACCCCAGCCAGCATCTAAGCCCCACGCAGCCGCTCGCTCGCTCCCCCGCAGTGGGATGGGGGAGAGAATCAGAAAAGTAAAAGTGAGAAAACTCCTGGGTTGAGGTAAAGACAGTTTAATGGGTAAAGCAAAAGCCACTCATGGAAGCAAACCAAAACCAGGAATTCATTCACTCCTTCCCGTGGGCAGGCAGGTGTTCAGCCATCTCCAGGAAAGCAGGGCTCCATCACGCGTTAACGCTTACTTGGGAAGACGAATGCCATCACTCTGAACGCGTTCCGTCCCCGTCCCCCCCTTTCTTCTTCCCACAGCTTTATACGCTGAGCATGACACCATATGGTGTGGAATATCCCTTTGGTCAGCTGGGGTCAGCTGTCCTGGCTGTGCCCCCTCTCAGCTCCTTGTGTCCCCCCATCCCACTCACTGGTGGGTGGGGTGAGAGGCAGAAAAGGCCTTGGCTCTGTGTAAGCCCTGCTCAGCAGTAACGAAAACACCCCTGTGTTATCAACACTGTTTTCAGCACAAATTCAAAACACAGCCCCATGCTAGCTACTGTGAAGAAAATTAACTCCATCCCAGCCAAAAGCAGCACAGTTTGCCTCTTGCCAGCAAGTTTTTAATTTCTGGCTCTTGAGTTCTAACCAAAGGGGTAATTTTTCAATCATCAGGGAATGGGTTTGACACGTAGGATTTAGTGCCCCATAATTACGTCTTTAAGGTCAGAGAGTTGAAGTGTACTAAAAAATGATAAAAAGGAAAGCTGGGCTAGAAAAATAACAGCTGAGGAAGTTGCTGGAACAAAATATAAAAAAAGGCTTTTTATCTTTTAAACACTCAAATAATTTTGTCCAACTGCAATAACGACCAAAACTTTTTCATCTCATTTTGACACACCTTTAAAACAAACCACAACAATGGACGAAGCTTCCTGTATCCACTTCCTGGTATAAACCATTCTATTCTTTGAAATAAATATGTTTTGGGTTATTTTTGTAAGGGTAATGTTTAGTATCTGTCCCCCAGCGTGTAAATGTGTAGAATACACCAAAGATTTAACATCTGCTACAAATAATTTTAAAGAGGATCTCAAGTTCTCTATTTTAAGATTATTAGGATATTGTACAGGTGGCCAAATCATTAAAATATGGTTTAAATTCAACACTCATGCCTTTTCATAACATGTATTGGATTTTAAAGTCTGGAAGCCACATGTCAACACTAGACAACACAAGGCTGGCTTGCTGAAGTTCAAACATTAAAGGCTACTTTCAAAACACTACAGACCTGCTACACAGCATCACAGCTGTGGCAGCAGGCTGCTCTGCAGAAACACTTAGCAGCACCCCCTAGGTAGAGGTGATGGAAAAAGTTACGGCAAGCTACTTTCCTTTCAGACAAGTGACCATTTCCATGAGCATTACGGCATTACTTTCTCTACCCCATACTGATTAAGTCAAGACCTTTACCAGCTGATCTTAATTTTAACATCTAACTTGAAGTGCGACACTGGAAGTGTAATGTGGAATGAAAACTGAGCCATACAAAGTCAAACAACTGTTTTTGATCCTGTTTCTTTGTGAAATCTAAATGAGGGAAAGCGAAATAAATGTGATATTAAAGAGACCTACTTACTCTTACTGCATAGGACTCGGTATTTATTCCTATTTTGAGTGAGCTGCTGCTTAACGAATGAACAGGAACATACTGCCTGATGCACTGACATGGTGCAGAGCTCCGGGGATGCGGCTGAGGAGTGCGGGTCTGGCTGGAAGGAAGTACATGACTCACACCAACATGTGCAACATGAAAACCCACTTCTGCAGCCTGTGGTTTTACTGGGCTGCTCTGAAGACCACAGAAAGTGGTTTAGCACAGGAACATTTGCACCCTCTTTGGAGGAAGCACTAGCTATACCGCTACAAAAGAGAAGAGTTGTCTTACTCGATTCCCTCTGTCCCATGGTGTAGAAGTGGATGCCGTTAACTCGAGAAGCACCCTACAGCACCACCTGAGCTCCTTGGGTCTGAGATCTCAGCTAGCATGTCTGCTGTTTCACTTCCTAAGAGCCGGCATACGTCTTTCTGCTTCCAGGCGATCCCTGCACAGGCACGATGCGCAATTGGGAAAGAGAATAGCACATGTGCGAAGGGGAGCTGGGATGATAGTCAGTGAAGAGGGAGCCTCTTGCTGCGGGCCCACCTGCTGTGAGCCATCCCATTCATAAATATTTTATTTTCCAACACACATGATTCTGAGCACATTCAGGGTAACCACATCAAGTACAGGGCTCTTACTGCTTGAAGTAGAATAACGTCAGACACAGTTGAGCCTGAATCAGAACAGAGTCAAAAACCATCTCAGACCTGAGCCAACACAAAATTTGATCTCCAGCATTGACTTGCAGAAGTATTTCCATCCTGATTTTTTTTAAAGATAATTACTAAATATATTGAAGAAGTTAGCAAAAAACCTAAAATTCACACCAGCCTTAGAAAGCAGCGTTGCCATGACTGGGCACCACAGGAGAAAAACCAGCCTGCAGCTTTGATTATCTGACCTCTTAGTCACCTCCATATTGGGATGTTCAGAAAAGCAAATAGAGCATTCACAGTTAGAGCCAACAAAACCTTCAATGAAAATTATACTAGGCAAACCCACATCATCCAGAATTTCTTTACTAGCCAGACAGGGTGTCAGCTGAGAACTGTGGGGATTCATACTTGGTTTTCAGTCATAAGATCTCCGCAGCAAGCCTTGTAAGAGACAAAGTTCACGTTCATAAAGATAGAAAATGTGCCTTCCACAACACCTGGGTATAAGTCTATTTATAAAAATCCCATAGGTTGAATTTTTTTTTTTTGTTAAAAAACCCTACTAAATTTCAATAGCTGTTAAAAGTATATATTCCTCACGTACGCTTTCATACAGCTCATAGAGAAATGGAAGAACATAAAGAAGTAAAATCTTGAAGGGCAGGTGCTGATTCACCTTTTCTGCTGAATTCACCACTGCAGGGCATCTCCTCTGCAAGGCCCTACAAGGCTGTCTCAAACGTTCCTGCTTCCTGCCACTTGCAAGAAAAAACAACAACAGTCTGAAAAGCTCCACTGGGGACACTCAATTCTGGTTTCAGGTTGAAGAGTTTTGCACCAGCACTTTCTAAGTAATGAACAAAAGAACTGCTTGTTTCTGACAGCATCCGCGGGGTTTCTGGCAAGTGTCCTCCAGGGTTTAAGGGTGGAAATAGCCAGGCACAGTATTTTGTACTTGCTCACTGTGCTTATTCTGCACAAAAAAAATCTTTTTCAATCCAATTTGGAAGCAAGTTTAGCGGAGCAGCACAAAGGCATTCTTTGTGACGTACAGGAATGTTACTCAGGCCAGCAGGGAATAGCTAGCTCACCTTACAACCTACTTTCATTTCACAACAACCGCCTCAAACCCTGATTTTATAGGATGGTCAGTGCTAAGGTTTCCTCTACTACGCTCTTACCTTTCCATACTGGCTGTCTCTGTTCTCATACAACTTTCCAGCTACAATCTTTCTGCCCACATGTTTTGGGTTTTGGTTTTGTTTTTTTTTTTTTTAAGCAAGGCTGTACATTCACCATTCATCTATTCAGTAATCAAATTGCTGCCTTTAGCAATTGTGACTCTATTTAATGTTCATACCCGAGTTGATGGAAAAAAAGACGGCTTTCATTTCAGTAGGCCATGAAAAGGGATCCGAGTCCAAATCAGACCTAACAGAAGAATTCAAGTATCAGCCCTGAACACACGAAACACAGTGGGCTTAGTGTATGAAAGCATGTTGTAATCCTCTGATCAGAACACAGGGGAAGAACCCATGGTCTTCTGAGTAAATCCTTATTTTAAGGAACTGCCCTTTGAAGGTACATCACCTTTCTCACAAAACATCTTCTACTTTAAAGCCATTACCGAGGCAAGTACATAACACCCCGCACAAAGAGCTTTTAAACATTTGGTTATACAAATGTTTGAGGTAAAAAACTCGAGACTATAGCCTGCCATTCAACCTGTAACTTTCTTCCACAGACATACTGTTTGGGGTCTGTCTTCCCTCACCGAAGACACCTCAGGACACCTTGCTATCAAAGCGAGACAAGTGCTTTGCATTTTTATCCCTGTGAGTTAATGGTTTCCCACAGTATTTACTGTATGGAATTCTCAAGTACTTTCGCTCATCAGCTGTTCTACGATATCTATCAGCAGCATTGCAGTGTTCGCTATAAAGTACGAAAGCCTTACCTCAAAGTTCTGATCTTACTCAGCTAGAGGTGCCCATTAATGTTGGTTGCTGTTATGTGCAGCAGCTGTCAACACTTTTAGTCTAAAAGAATTAAAGGGAAAAAGATGTAGATCTGATGGCAGTGAAAAAAATCATCTCTCCTACTTTCATTCTTAGCTCAACTTTTTAGACACAAATCAGAACATTTAAAAAAATCTTTTTAATTACCTGCAACATTTCAAGTTTCACTATAGTATTTCTATTTCTACTTTCAGCATCCTGATCCAGCTTTGTTCTTACAACTCATCTTGCGAGCGCTCAACACGTCAGCAAGTCCTCAGCTTGTTCACCCACAAAACATGCAGATACCAGCTGCGTGTCAACTTGTCCTTTACAGGGCATGCCTAGCATTACTGAAGAAACTCTTGCCTGAAGTTGAGGCAGAAAAATTCCTCCTTTATGTGCCACGAGCGTACTCATTTGCGTCAGTTATCACACTCTCCAACAGGGAGAAATGAAACCAGCAGTCTCACCCTGAGCTTCCTCCCCTCCACGTTGTTGTAACTCAGTGCTGCCCTTCAACATTGGAATTAAAGATGCAAATGTCTTCAGGCATCAGGTGGGGACTCAATTGAAGTTTGCAGGGCAAAATTCCAGGGTTTTCCTAAATTTTGCCTGCTTGACCTCCCAAATGTTTTAATAGTTTTTGGCATAGAAATTATAAAATTACATGTCGTAAGTGAGGTTATTCCTTTGAGGCTTTGGCAGCAAAGCAGTTTGCAGGGTGGAACCAAGATACTTTCTGCCAGTATGAAAAGGCTGGAGTCTAGGAAGACTTCAGTTGTCTGCTAGAGTGATGCAGGAAGATGAGGAGATCTTTACGTAGGGAGGGGGAAGAGATGTGCATCACGCATTGGCGTCAAGGATGGATTGATGAAAGAATAAAGGTCTTTCCTGCCTCATCTCCGTTGTGCAGTGGGAACACAGAGGTACGTGAATAAGGTTCAGGGAGGTGAATAAGGACAGGAGGCAGGTGGTCACTGAAAGCATCCTTTGCGACATGAGCTCCAACATCCCCTGCTGTAGTGCCGCAAAAGGCTTGGGCTCAGACAGAAACATTCGGGCTTGTGCTTTTGTGCACGGTACCAGTGTTTCTGCTGATGGCTCTCAGGAAGGAGAAATTGTACAGGAAGGACAACTGGTACATCATGTCAAATCCAGAAGGAACATAAACAGATAGAGGAGTGCTCAGGAAGCAGAGCAGGGCATAATGTTTTCATGCTGTATTTTCAAAAGACTAAGAATTTTATGACTGGAGAGTCATTGCACTATGTGTGACCACAACAACCATGTGGGAAATGAAAGCAGAATAGCAGCAATATTGCTGTTTTGGGCATTCAAACATGGAGGTTTTGTAACAAATCCAAATAAACCGCAGATTTCCTGAATTGGACATTACCTCCTATGTCTGTACGGTTCAATACTCATACACCTGTGTCCTGAACTGCACAGACAACAACATGTTACAAGCCAAAAGCTAAGGAGCACCGTGATTCCAGGACTTAACAATTAGGTCAGGCACATCGCCTTTGAGTCAGAGCCTTCAAGGAAAGGGAGAACACGTCTGCCTAACAAATATATTCTGCAACATGATAAAGCAGATTAGACCTGAGGAGGCTGTGTCCTTGGTTTGGAAGACAACATTCTTCAGCAGAAGACAGCTTGGTGTTTTCTGAGGAAAAAAAAAAATGGTAGCAAGTGACTTAGATTATTTGAAAACTGGAAAAAGAAAACTCTTCCAGTCTAACTCTATCTGGTTTAGGCATTTGCATTTAGCCCAATAACTTAAGGAAACAAGTCTTATACAATCACATTTCAGACATGGAGGCAAGAATGCGCTTCTTCCCCAAAAGCTTCTGAAACCATCTGACAAAAGAGTTTCAAGTTTATACGCTCCTACGAGTATTATGAAAACTAGCAGCTGTTAGAAAAAAAGAAAACCTTGTTGCAGGCTCTTACTAGATACTGGAGAGCATAAAAAACAACAACAAAACAAAACCTTAGCACTGTTCAAATATGAAAAAATCTTCAGTCAGCGCTCACATCTTACGAGATACTCGGGCATCATCAGTTCTGATGCTTCCAGAAAGATTTGTTTTAAGGGAATATGAGCTACTTCATATGTCACATTATGGAAAAAGCCAGAGGGGATTTTAAATTAAGATATCTTCTTTCACTGCCCTGTAGTGCTTACCGTGTACTGGAAAAGGTTGACATTTCAAATTTATTCAGCACAAACCAGCTGACACTGGTGAGGGAGAGTCGTACCGATTATACACTGTGCACGTGTCCTGGCCTACAGAGTTTCACACCAGAAAGCACTACTACTACACAAAGCTTGACCTCACCTGTAAAGTGGATCACAGAAATATAACTGCATACACAGGGGGAATCCACTAATCCACTAGCTCAAGAGCATCCAACAGAGAGAACACCACACCCTACATAAGCACTTTCAGCTATGGAGACCTATCACACTCTTTGAAGCAAAAATAATCTGCCTTCAGAGCACTCAGCCAATACACCAGTTTGCAAACTGCATGGGTGATAAACCAATACCAGAAGCATATTTACAGTTCCTATAAGAGCCTGCATATTTATTATTAAAGATGTGTCTTGTTATGTACTTTACTCATTACCAATCAAACACGTTCAGGACACACTAAGAAAATGGTGCAACTCTCTCAGAGCAACAGAATTCTCAGCTCAGATCACGCATACAAACAGGTTTTAATTAAAATGCTGCACAGAAATGGAAAAAAACAGGAGGAACCATGTCCTGCACTTCCATGCTTCAGTTTGTTCCAAAATACGGTACCCCTTCAAGCAACAGTTGCTTGCTTATCTGTAATTATATTAGCAGAAGTTTAAATCAATGTCTTAACTGATATGCAACTTGATATCCACACTGATATTCTACTACTGCTGCAATGGTGATACAGTGTGCAGCTGAGAACTTCCAAAACCGCAGGTTGTAGCAGGCCTGCTGAAGGCAGGGGTTACTTGCTACAGTGGATGTTGACTAAGCCAACCACTCTCAAAGCTGAAGGGATGACAGCTCTGTTAAAGGAATACACTGTTCAAAAATGTCCACTGGGCACCTTGTGTAAGTCAAAGTTAGTTAAACTTAGTAGAGAACTTTGAAGCTGTTAACCTTTTGTTCCCAAAGGATAAGCTACATGCAGTTTAAAGATCTCTGCAGTGACAACACCAGCAAATTACCTGGCAGCAACAGAACTACTATCTTTTAATATTTTGTTTAAGAAAATTGCCTTAATTAAACAGAGGATATACACAAGTCAGAACTGCATACCAATCCTAATAAATATTTTACAGACACTGCTGAAATTGTTACCAACTTTCAGAGAATTTTTTGAGATGCTTTAAAACTTGAACTTTCATTTTCCTCTAAAGATCACATACTCTTCATAAGAGATCTTGTACTATTCCTACTGCTGCCAGCAATATGGAATTCTAAAGTGGACAGATTAAATCAGTTTGCCCTGGCAAATCCAGCTGAAGCAGCTTGCAAGCCTACCACTGCATTTGACTAGGAGAGGTTCCCACCGCTATGAGAGGTCTCACAGCAGGGCATGCTCCTGCACCTCTAAGGCCTCCTCATCCAGGTCTGAAGCTGAAACTGCCAACAAAGGCAAGCTCTCAGCACGGCACTGCAAATGGGAGCTGCAGCATCTGAGTGTGGGCACATCTCTCTTCCTGGCAGATCTGCAGGCAGTAGCACCCCAAATGCCTGTGATGCAATGAATCCAAGCCACAGCCCTCCCATGCAGTTCAAAACAGCTCCACGTTCCTTCCTCCTACTAATCTGTAACGCAACCTTAAGATTATTTTCCACTAGTAAGTCTTCTAAAGGTATTTACCATACTTTACTTACTATATTTTGTATCAACACACATATAAAAAAATATGTGCACACATACATATATATCATTCATACATACACACACAAAAAGTTACATATATATTTATGTATGTAAAGAGACGCATAGCATATTTTCTCTATCACAGACAAATCTTTAAAGAGGATCAAATATTATGAAATCCTTTGTCTCAAAATAAAGTAAAAAATAGGTGTTCTCATTAGATATAGACAGAATTCCTTAACTGCATTTCCTCTTTTACATATAAAAGGTATACGTTTATATAAGACAAACCCTTCAGAAGGAGGAAAAGAAGTTGCTTTTCATCCTCAAGACACCTTTCCTAAAATCTTCCAGGAGAAATGCTCCCAAGCCATGCAGAAGAAATACGTGTTTGTAGTGATGAATTTGAAAGTAACAAACAGGAGCGCAGCAGTAAAAATCTACTGGAATTTATTCCACTTTTAAGGAAACAACTACAATTCCAAAATGTCCTCTACAGAAGAAACGGGAGTTTATGAAAGTGCAGTCTGCGTCACAAATGTCCTCTTTAGATATAGATATTACTGTGAGTTTCATTGGTGGTCAGTATCTTCTTCAAAATCTTTGTGCTTTCAGATACGTCCTAGGAAAAGGAAGAGATGATCAGCGTTAGCTACACTGCTGGTAGCCAAACAAAACAGAAAAGCCTCACTGTCCTCTATTCCAATTTTTATTACTGAGTATCAGTTTGATTAAAATGTTATCTGTGAGCAAAACTCAGGTCTTCCAAATGAAGGTACCCAGAGACCTGCTAAAGCCTCCAAATGGATTTGCAGTTCAGCCACAGAATGGGATTTGTTAATTTGCATTCCTCCTCGTGTATGAGAGGAAGAGCCTGCATATTAGCTGTTGTTTTCCTTCAGAGTTTAAACATTTACGTACAGGTCTGTTACACTTATTTAGCAGACCTGTATAAGCCATAACAAAAACTAGCTTGCGGTTCCCACATTTAAAACTGAAATAAATACTTCAGTACACATAAACCTCTTCTGTTGATTAAATGTAAGTTCAACTGGCAAAACTGAGGAGAGTGTTTTGAACCAATTTTGATTAAAAACGTTTCAGAAAGAAGCAAAATAGTTTTAGTAGCTATAACGCCATTTCAAAGCTGCTTGATTACTGCAAAACTGTTAAGATTCATCTTAAGAAATTCAATCTTTTAATTCCAGAAAGAAGTTATAGGACAAGATAAATTTCTTAAGAAGCTTTCACGTATTGCACAAGACAGGTAAATACAGAGCTAGAACTGAGCCATCTTGCATATGAATGCAGAATGTTTTAAAAACATAAATATACTTAAAAGTTTTAACAGGAGACACCTCTGAAGAAAACTGCAGCTTAAACAATCACAAGAAATTATTCTCTGAAATACTAATATCACTACAAGAGCCTGGAAAGTCAAAATGAAGTTCTAAGGGAAGCTGTAGATTCATTAAGCAACTTATAAACAGATATAAAGTTACAGCAGGCACTATACCAGATATCACAGGCCTCTGACAATAACGTCTATACATTTCTGTACTTCACACACATCAGCCTTTTTCAGTTGAATCCTCACAGGGGCACATCAACAGCAGAATGCAAGAGATGAAAGACAGACCAAAATAGACCGAACCTCCCATTAATTTTCAAATCTGAAATTTTACCTTGACTAAACTCTTGAGGATTTTGGAAGAAAGCAGAGGCTTGAACGCTTCAATTGTAACCGTGTCCAGTTTGATGACATCAGTGTAGCACTGATACAGCACTGCAGGAATCTGCCATACTTGACAATAACTCAAAACTAAATACAAGCCAAAAGAAAACGTGTGTTATATTCAGCAGAGAAGGAATCTCAGTTCTGTGTATAAAATCACATTTCTTCTGGCCAGAACTTCAAAATCATGAAAGTTTATAAATTAACTACTCATGATCGTGACTGCTAGACCAGCCATCCCTCATGGTCAATAAACCACCAGAAATTAGTAAAAATGTAGGTGGTATTTCCTCCTGGCAAATACCTTAACTGGAAACTGTGTGTTATTGGTAAACAAAAATCATACGAGCTTCTGTTAAAAACAAAACAAAAAACCAACAAAACAAACCCCCAAAACCCAACCAAACATAGAAACTCAAAACAAGTGTAAACAAGCTTTTTCTAGAAAAATCATCCACTTTTAGCTCCTGCCAGACACGGATCTTTCCTCACAATGCTCTCACTAATTTGCTACCCTATAATGAAAAGCCTCAGAGTTTTATCACATTACACACTAAAACTGAATCTAACTTTTATATGAAGTCGATCGGCACTGTGAAACCTACTTTACCTGTAATATGCAAAAATGACTTTATGAGCCTCAGTTTAGATGCTCAATGAAAATAACTCTTCATAAAACATATTTAGTTGATAAGTAAAATGCCCAAAACGCCCAATATACAATATACTTTGTAAGGCTAGTACTTATGTTCCACACAGGAGGGGCAAAAGGATTTGTGGGTGGTTTTGAAATTTGTCCCTATTTTGCAAGGCAACATGTAAGATGACAAACTGTTAGGAATGAACTTTCAAAAAGCTAACTTGTTAGCCAGTTCACATGATTCAGTAAAAATTCGAACTGCAGTGGGATGCTCTTCAAAGTGAATTTTATGTTGCCACCAGCAGCCTTATAAATAACTGGAATTGCGAAATACCAGCAGCAGGAAGATCTCGCACAATGTTCGGTTGTTCCAGCAGTGGGCAGCAGACCTGCTCTTTGAATTCTTTTGTCTTCAAGGCTCTCAGAAACGGAGATGGAAGTGTTAAAGTGGATTCCTGAGTTTTATAATCAGCTACAGGACATGTTGAAAGAATGGTTACTTGCAAGCCCTCCTTTTGCATACAGCCAAAAACCTGAAATAAAAATGTTAATACATAAGCAAAATTTATCTTCTCGCAATAACAGTGTAAAACCACAAAGATTCATTTCCATTTCAGTGCAGATGGCAAACGGCAGTTTAATTCAGGTTTGCAGGACTAAAATTTGAATCACAACCTTCAGGTAGAAATTTCACATGGATTGCTCTTGGGATGGAGATAAAAAACCCAAAAGAACAGCTAACATATTTACCAAGTCTATTGATTTTCTTGAGAGGCTTTAGAGGTTTTCGGCACTTTCTATTACCTGTAAATATATTAAGACTTACTATTTTTACTAACGGCGACTGCAGCAAGAAAAAGGATTCCAAATAAAACCATGCTGCTTATGACAGGAAGGCAGCTTGCTAGGCTGCAAGACATTTGAAATTGAAATCGTGCTCACCACATGTTCTACAGTACTTAGAAAGAGTCTTCGTTTTAAATACTCAGACTTTTCTTAATTATATCCAAATTGAATTGAGAAAGAGAACCTTAATTTTATCACAGTATTCCTCAAATTCAAAGAAGAGAGTTTCAAAGACATTGCACAAAACATACTTTCGGATCCACTGCATGCCATCACAAAACACCAACACACTGCATGGTGTTCCATTGTTTTTAAAGAACATATGTCAAAATGAGCAGAAACATGATAAACCTGCACCTTCCCATCACACTGCCCTCTTCGGATTTATGACCAATAAGGAGATAGGGAATTTGGTAAACATTACTGAAACTTGCCTGTTTCTGTATATGCTAACAAACACAGAAGGGAAGCTGACTGTTCCCTCGCATCAGTGTGTAACCATTGTAATACAAAACTGATATAACTTTTCAGAAGCACATGTATTTTCAATTTGCTTTGTTCAAAACACTGACTGGTATGCATTAGTGCGAAACTTTAGTCTGTACCTTCTCATTTTGTCAGTAATCGCTTAATGAGAAAACACATACAGAAGTAAAAATCTGATTCAGAGACTGAAAATGCTCAGTGAATCAGAATTCATCAAGCACAGAGAACAGGTCCATAACTCACAATAAAAGCAAAAGATTACCAGCACAATGTTTCTGCTGTACATTTAAAAATACCAGTAACCATGAAGTCTAAAAATACTCAAAAATACTGACTTTGTAAAGCTGCGCAGTCCTACTGTTCACGAACACCCACATTTGAAATAACACATATGTGCAGACAGCTGGAAAAACACAAATGGGGAAGACAGCAAAACCACAATCATCTTTCTTTTGTAATCCCAGTTTAAATGAAGTGCAAGAATGTGTTGAATACAGCAAAACCAACATGTTTTAGGTCTTCGGGTTTCTGAGCTTCGAAGTGAACCACTACCTCCCACCAAAGCAAATTAAACTCTTCAACAAGCCAAGGGACCACAAAAGGCTAGTTTTCCACAAACTTGGGTCTGAAATCCCTGTATCATTCAGTGAAGTTACCCCAGTTTTCCACCCTCTTTTCCTTCCCATAACCTCCCTGGTTCCCTCATGCCGAGATGCTTGTATAGGTCTCCCTCACAACCATGCAATCCTTCTCATGTGCTGCCTGGGCCAGCCAGCAGGCTACACCGAGCAGTATCACTCAGCTGTGGCTGACGACTTGCTTTCAGTGGACACACTGCTTTCTGTTTCACTCTTCGTAACTCTAGCCACAGCATTACACAACTCCAGTGTAACATAACAGCTTTAGAATCTCTCCTTGGTCATCAGATCAGCAGAGCTTTAAAGGAACATAGGTTAGCAGACAGGCAGCAAGACAAAATAAGCCATACTTCCTTGAGGCTAAGGAGTCACCAAAAGCCATAAGGAAAATCAACAGCCAGAACATTCCTCCCCTGGCTTTATCTTATTAAAATCAACGTGGTATTTGGAGGGACCTGAATGACCAAGCAGCGTTGATGTACCCGAATGATGCCGGGGTAAGACATTTTGCATACTAAGGTCTATGAACAAATGGGACAGATGCTGCTTTAGAGCTCCTCCTTGTGGAAGGAGCATAACGCGCTCGTTAGTAAAGATACCATTCATTCATCCATCCATCCATCCATTATGAGTTTCACAACAAGCTTGTCCGGTGATCCTCTGACAGCTGTACAAATGCGGTTACGTTATTATTTTTTTCGGCAAGGTCCTCCCAGAGCTGAAACGCAGCTGAAATAAGCCATAGAAAATTTAAGACAAACAAGAAAAAATGTTTGGAAAGTAGTTAAAGGCAACAAAATTGGAACTGTCCAAAAGAAGCAATTGCACAAAGTTGGTAAGTTACAGCAGATACTACTGGCAGCATCTAGACAGGAATTTCACAGATTCTGTAGAGAGTAAATTTGTTCATTTGTTGAATATTTAAGAAAAGAAAGCCACAGAGAAAACAGTTATTTACAATGCTGTCATGTTCAGAGTATCAGAGAGGAAGAGCCACTTACGCTAAGTTGAAGATCCCCACCCCTAAGATTTCATTGCTCAATTTGTTGTCTTGCCAGTTTTACCTTTTCGAGCCACTGGAACTGTTGATCCTCAGCAACGTAGCAACTACACTGGCACAACAAAACCTTAAAAAAAAAAAAACAAAACCACCCAGTTACATAAGCAAGTGGTTTAAAGAGCACAATAACAGCTCATAATCACATGTAAAGACGACATGATGGCAGCCAACAACTTGTTCTGTTTTCTTGGGCTTCTTCAACTCTATTTCAACATGAATTTTTCATTCACAACCGACGTGAAGCCAATCAGATCGTCGTACATCTTCTTTGTACTGAACTTCACATGCTAGAACTTCAAATAGCTTTAGTGAGCATAATGACCCTTCAGATTTTTTATGAGCCTAATCCAGAATACTGCAGCCTTAATGCTTTGTTCGCCCTGGGCAAGGGTAAAACACTTCCCTACCCGCCAAGGGCAGGGGGTGGATGAAGGTTGCTCTCTTTTTCAGAAAGCTAAAATATAGAGGAATTCATGCATAAGTCACTTACTGTCGGATCTGATATTAACCGGTAGAACAAACAGAAAGAATCTGTCGGGAGGACGTTTGTTGTGTTGGACGTTCGACACCACTCATTCCACAGCTTCACGACTCCAACTACTTCCCAACATACAGAATCCAGAATAAAAGAAGACATGAAAGCTGCAAAAACCAATAAATACTGTTAGTTTAAAAAGCATGAAATCTCTGTTGTGGAAGTAAATACCCAAACTGAATTAGATGATTTCTTTGCAATCTCAAGTTTTCTAAAAAAAAAATAGTAATAACTTGTGTTTATCTACATACATTCATTGACCAAATCCAGCAGAGATCAAGAATGTGAGTAAAGAGCAGTCCTACATACAGAGATCCCTAACATCAAAAACAGGTATTCTTAGAAATTATATCACTATGATCAGCTTTGATTCTTTTAGTATACAGGAAAGATGTAAACATTAAGTCTCTAATACTTATTGAAATACCAAATATAATAGATTTAAAAAACAAAAACCCCAAAGCACTGAACCAGCAAGGTAGAACTGTTACACTGGCTCTAGGAAGCAGAGACAAGAGTATGCACCACTTAGCAGCAAAAAGAGATCTTAAATCAAATGTTCACAAATGAAATTCCTGTCAAAAATTACTGCTGTTACACAGAAGACCGAGCTAAAATATTTGTAACTATTTTTCAATGAAAAACCAGAACAAAGGAAAAACAAGTTAATGAAATTAACTTAGATATCATCTAGATGTGACCTGAATGTAAGGAAGACTTAAAACTTCTTTATACCTACTGGGAAACAGCTATTAAAAACCCTCAAGACCTTGGTAAGTGTGTGGGGGAAGGGGAGAGTGTGTTTCAAGACTCTAGTCCTATTGAATAAACAACCACCTTAAAAGAGAGGGCATTCTGAACAAGGTGGGACTTAAAACGTGAAAAAGAGACTGACTAATCAAGAAAAAAGTGAAAAAAAAATCACTGTTCATTAGAAATTAAAGAAGTTACAGCTTACTGACCTAGAATTTTACATCTTTGACAGACCCCTATTTCAAAACACTAGGCTGCACTACGCAACCTGCTGCTATTAGAAGGAAACTGGCCAATTAACAAACAATCCAGGAGAGTCTACCAAACAAAAGTCAGATAAAGGAAAAGGGGGGTCGTCCCAACTAAAATCCAAAACCAATAGATACTTTGCTTCTGCTCTTCAACTGAAAATATACCATTTTACCATGATCTGACAGAAGGAATAAGCAGCTCTAATGAAAAGCGTGTTTTACACATTACAGACTAACTTTGGCTTTCTCTGGACAGCTCAGCTGCTTCAGGGTTAAAACTCTGCTGCCTAAATGAAGAGCTAGGCACCTTTAAGGACCATTCTTACGTTAAAACAGACCCTGGCAGAGGGAGCGTCCTGGCACGCTCACACCTTCCAGCCTCCTGCCTTCTCACGTTTAGCCGACAGAGAAAGAACCGCAGCGCTGCGGAGTCTCAGAAACGATTGTCTTCGCAGCCCGCACCACGTACCTGCAGCGTTGTGTCCTATCGCTACTATAAATTTCGAGCAGGCAAACGGCTCCTCGGCAGAACCTTCCGTTGTGGCGCCCGACTTCAAGGTCCAGAGGACGTCGATCTCCCTGAAAACAGCAGGCGGAGGGAAATGGAACAGCGATATCCCCACCCAGCCCAGGCCCAGGCCCGGGCCCGGGCCTCACCGGCCGCCCCCGGAGGTCCGCCGCGGGGGAGGCCGCACCACAGCGGCGAGGAGAGCGGCCGGGTCTCCCCTCCCCGCTACCTTTTCTTCTCCAGCTCCCTGCGGATCTCTCGGTCCTCGGGCGTCTCCTCGCGGGCCTCCTCCTCATCGTCCACGCCGGCACGGGACGGCGCTACCACCACCTCCCCGAAGAAGGTCGCCATCGCCGCCCCTCCACCGGCCACCGCGCCTGCGCACCGGGACACTCTGGTTCGCTGGCACCACCGAGTTCCGCTCCGCCCCGTTGCCGCTCTGGCCCCGCAGACCATAGAGCGGGTGCCCTGCGGCCGTTACGGCGGCCGGGGCCCGCCGCAGCCGCCCCGCTCGCGGCCTCGCCCTGGACCGCGTCCCCCCGGCGGTGCCGCCATGGAAGGCGGCGGCGGCGGGAGGGGGCCGCTCCGGGGGCGGGTAAGACGGGTGTACTGTGCCCTGCTCACGGAGGGGCAGCCAGGCAGTCGTACCCACACAGCGCGGCCAGCGTTAGTAGGCGCACGCAAGTGAGCGTTGAGTGACGTCACAGGTCCATGTATAGCTTTTCGTGAGGTACATGTGGACCAAAGTAAAGTCTTTAATACCAAAAATTGGATTGTCCTGCACTTCTAGTACTTTCCTCTGTTCCCACTGCCCATCAGGCTGTTCACGAGCCCAGATCCCAGGCCTGCTTTCGGTCCCAGCTTAAAAATGCACCACATTAAAGTTGCTCAAATATACTACTTTTACAGCTCTACTACATCACTTTAATCCTTCAGCATTCTGTACTGGGTCTAGCTGTACCCGGGGAAGTAAAGTTACGAGGAAGATGAAAGATGTGGTAAGAGTGAGCATGCTCATTTAAATACATTAAAAAATTCCAACAGAGGGTCAAAGAGTAGAAGTCCCGTTCAAGTTTAATCATTTCTCCTCCTACTAGCTCTCTGGAACCCGTTTGTCTGTATGAAGTTAGGATACACAAACCAGTGTCTGTATGAAGTTAGGATACACAAACCAGCATTTACCTTGCTTATAAAATAAAGCGTTACGGTCCCCCTCAGACACATAAATAAAGAGGGCAGAACCTGCCCCCAGCCTTCAGGGATCACCATGAACATGTGGTGTGTGAGTGCAGTAGGACAGGGACTACAGAGTCTGAAAAACGGCGAGAAAGAAAACCATCTTTTCAAATCTAAGCCTGGATTAGAATACAAACCTACCAGCCCAACTTCAGCTGTTTAAACTGTAAGATTAATAAAAACTCTGACATTCACCAAGAAGCTTATACACCAGTATTTATTCCAATACTGGAGGTTATACTCCACTGAACATTGATCATAAGCGGCTGCTGAACAATGCATTCAGTTTATGGAAAATATAAAAATACCAGTTGTCTTACTCTCTTTTAACAAAGGTGCCCCTAAAAGGTAAGATACACAAAGCTACCTCAAAGTTTCATCACTAAACACAACTGTGTTCATATTTTAGAAACCAACTTAAAGAATTCAGGTAAACATGTATCTTGAATTTACAAAATTCTACTGTATCAAGGACTACTCTCTAAATAAAGAAAATTCCTGGGGCAAGAATGATACAAACTGGGTTTTTTTTGGACTTCACTTAGAAGTTTTAAGGAAAAAAAAAAAAAAGTACTTCTCTATACTGAGATAACATTTTAGATTCCAAAGTGATGTGACGGTAAATACCCCTGTTGGCACATAATGTCAGCAACGTGGCCAGAGAAGTGGTTCTCACCGACCGCTGGTAGGCAGCGCGTGGGACTCCCTTTCCGTTACTTCACCTCCATTTGTACAAGCAGTTCTGGCATTAATGACTGCGATTGTGCAGCTGCACTAACTTCTCCTGCCGGCCCCAAACCCTTCCATATGCTGCTACCAGTCCAATCTGCTGGAAAACGACTTCAAAAACTTGCTCTTTCAGTTAAAATGAGCTGGGTTAGGATCAATCTAATATTCTGACACACCTCCTATTGACCAACGATATCAGGAATCACTAAGTCATAGCAAGGCAACCAGCAGAGCAGACGGAGGAAACCCCGAGTGGAGAGCGGGGAAGGAGCGGCGATCACCAGGCGCCTGGTGCTGGGCTGCAGGCCGCGATGGTGGGGCTTCTGCCAGCACAGCGCCAGGGAGAAGCAACGTAGGAGTCGGGAGGCGCTACATGCTCCTGTAGTTGATACACGGCCAACCAAGAATTTACATAGTTTTCCTGGAGAAGTTTTCTCTTCTCTTCTACACAAGAATTATTTCTTGTCAACAGCCACCTCAAACATTTCGAAAATAGACGATGTACTGCAATGATCAGAAACTGGTATGGTTTAATCAATGAGAAGTCTAACATTAAAGCACTTAAAAGTTTAAATATGGAAGAACAACAGAAATGTAGCAAAAAGGTCTGGAATGTAAGAATCCTGCACCTCAAGCTCTTCACGCGTAAAGAAAACAAAACACTTGTTCTGTTTGTTTTTCTATTTTATAATGAAAACACACAAAAACCCTTAGGCCCGAGAGTTCACCTGCATTTTATATTCTTAAGTTTACAGTAAAGAAATCACATTAATGATGATAGTACTACCTGTCAGCATAAACCCTCTCTTCACCAGCACCAATATGCCTATTTAATTGGCAAAGACGCCTTTTCACTGGTAACTGGTTCTAGTTGCATGTTATCGATAATGGAAGTACAGAGCGTTTAACATCTGTACTAATACAAGTTGTAAAGTTATTAGCCGAGTGACCGTTCATTGCTTTTCCGACACAATGGCAGCATCTGCCAGATTTTTATAGTGTACAGTATTATTTATAAGCCTGTTACTATTGTATATGATTTCATACAGCAATAGAGATGTTTGAAATCTGGTTTTGAATGTTGTATGACCTAGGTAGTATTCCATTGCAGCACCCATAACAATAATACTCAACATACTGCTACTAACCTGTTGCGCAGTGTTTTAACATCTTTTTAACTCTTGTTATATGTAATAAAATACCAGTAAAGACAAAAAATTGCCCCTATAATGAGGCACATTTTGGCATCTGTGCTAAATGCTGCTACATGGGCAGGCAAGTGCAAGTCAAAATATGAAAAGGAGAAAGTTATCATCTAATCACATTCATAACTTTTTCATAGAAAAATATAAATATATTCCCTGAAATGTAGGACAAAGAAAAGCCAGCATCCATCATGAGTTCTAGTGCTATTACCATAAAAAAAAAAAGTAGGGGGCTGGCTTTTCCTTTTAAGGTTACGTTTCGCAATCTACATCATCTAAACCTCTGTCATCTTCGTCATCGTCACAATCGTCATATCTCACAGTCCGTCTACCGCCGTTCCGAGTTCTTATCTTAGAACGCCGATTAGCTCTTCTGTATTTGGTGTAATCCAAATCTTCAGAGTCATTTTCTTGGTTAGGTTTCCAACGTTTCCTTCGCTGGGGTCTTCTGGAAGGCTTAAGTGAGTTGGAATTGGTAATTTCTTTTCTGGTGATTTCTGATTTCCTTTTCCTCTTTCTTGTTTCTGTTGCATCACTATAGATACTGTTATCGGTTCCAGAGTCTGAATCAGAAGAACAATTGAAACTCGCTTTTGAACTTCCTGCAGTCCCAGGTGCTTCCACATTCTCTGATACTGAGCTTTTTTCAACTTTCTTCCCCTCTGTTTCAGATCCCGCTGTTGCTTTGAAGTCATTCAATATTTTTGATCTTTTGAAAGAAACTCTAGATCTTCTATTTGATACTTCTCTACTGTTTTTAGTTTTGTGTTTAGCTAAGTCAGAATCTACCTCCTCTTCAGAGTTGCTCGTACAATGGTTGTGGGCTGAAGTTGACTGACAAGAACTTCCCCACTTTCTCCCATTTTCCATCTTGTGGTTTGTGGAATTCTCTGAAGAGTCGTAGTTGAGACTTCTAAGAGCTACGGCACAGACTGTTTTTTGTGCCTGCCTGTGGTTATCACCATTCTGCTTCCGAGTCACTTTTATCTCTGCCTCGGATTCTGTTTTTTCATTCTCAGACTCGCTAATGTACTTTCTTTTAGGAGCAGATGATTCAGGGCAGGGAAGTTTTTTCCTGCCAGAAAGCTGTTCTTTCTCATTTTCAGACTTTAAGCAAGCATCTAACTCTGAGTTGCCAGTCAGTTTCTTCCTGGATGCTGCAGACACAGTGCCATGAAGCTGCCTTCTGTTCTTTTTTACTGTGTAAACACTTTCTGAGCTGGATAGTTCTTCCTTTGTATCGCTCATTATCTTAATCTTATTAGCTGCCAAAGTGGCACACCTGCGTGGATTCTTCTTCTCAGTCACATTAGACAGCTTTATGTGTTTCTTGTAGTTAATGATACACGTCCTGCTCCTGAGCACTTTTGGACTTTGTCCAGTCTCCTCAGATGTTGATTCTACAAAATAAAGATTTAGAAGTTTTTAAATAAACCAATTATTTCAGGAATGTAAGTTATTAAGCACAAATACTACCACCTTTAATAAAATACACAAAAGCTTTTTTTTTTTTTTTATTTCAACTATTATGTGGAATTTATCTTAAGCCTTTACTAAAACTACAGTCAGCCAGTCCCAGGCATACTTTTAACTCTCAGGATTACTCTTTTGCTTTGAGATAATGAAAGGGTTTGAAAGTAACATTCTTTAGCATCAGTCCAGTAATCACCTTAGAAATTACTGATCACTTAACAAATACTTTCACATTACTAATACTCCTAATATTAGAAGCTATCATTTCCTTACTAGAATGAACTTTTAAGATTCTTACACAATTTTATATGTTTTTATTCTAAGAGATTATAATATTTTCTGTAAACACAAGCCCCAGATGGATTCCACAATTTGAGAATTGTTTCACATACACAGAAAACATTTAAACTGTTCAGTTCCTTAGCAGCTTAAGCAGTAAGATTGCTTCTAACAGTGAATATTCCATTCAGTATTTTAATATAGCACTGGCTTCTTACCTTGGGTTTTAAAACAAATATGCAATCTGTAAATAATGTGAACGATGCTATGAGATCAGTGGTTTAAACTTTTACGTTCTAAATAAAACAGAATTGATTACTCATAGGTATCAATAAAATTAAAAGCAGTTCTTGAAGTAAATGTATGTGCAGAGACTTGATAAAAAAGACAACCAAATTTTGCTATTTTAGCAGAAATGTCTTGCAAAGTTAGCTTTCCCAAGCTACCTTTGTCCATCTCATATTTCTTTGTAGCTATTACCGACTCCATGAGCAAAATGTACTCCATTTTACACTTGTAAAACTTAATTTTACACTTCCATGTGCTCCATTAAAGACCCTACATTATATGAGCCTATTATCTCCTGGTAACAGTCAATTTTGTTCTAGCTTAAACTTATTACTTCTGATGATTCTCTAACTGTACTCAGCAAACAGAGGGAAAAAATCATGGCAGCTGCTGTATATTTGCAGAATGCTAAGCAACTAAATATTTTTTAAGTAGAACCTTAGGGAAATGAAGTTGATAGAGGACGCACTCTCTTGTCTTCCTTTACAGAGGGATGAAACAAGCTTGTTTTGCTAACTTTGCTTCAACTGTCTGAATGGCTAATGGCCAAACACCTGAGAAGGGCAGCCACTCAGATGCGGAACACTAGCCTGAGGCTTAAAACTGAGTAAGGTTCAGTTCCTTGCAGTGTTAACACTTCCAGTTAAACTGGCCAGAAGGAGCAAGTAATTCATCCTCTCTTGTTCCCCAATTCCTCACCTGTGAGGTAAGGGCAAGGCAACATTTTCCTTAAATTCTGACAAGATTCAATGCAACAGAGATGTGTTATAGAAAGTGAAAAAAAAAGTTATAGGACACAAATTCAAACACCCAGCTTGAGCACCAATATTAAAAATATCTTCAGATACCAAATCTGGTCAATATTTCATTGTAAATCCTTTTATGTGCAACTCAAGTATAGACCTATTTTGAAGTTTCCAAAGGATAATTAATTTACTGTAATTTCTAATGGTTTCTAGAAATTATACATGAACGCTACTACTGTTACTATTCATACTGTGTGATTTTATGGCCAAAAATAACACATTTCTGCTGAACACTGTGTAATGCTGGATAAGAGATGAACCAATTCACATATTAAAAAAAATGAAGAGCTAAAGCTGAAATTATACACTGCCCTCCAATACTATCAAGTAGACATGTACACAGCATATGGCTGCTGCTTATAGCTGTTACAAGGTAATTCTGAACAGGCAGGAGCAAAAGAGCTTTAACATGGTAAATTACACTTGAAAGAGGAAAATACTGCAAGTAAATGTAATGATACATCATAACATAGTAGTGGCGGCAAACAACAGCTCAAAAGTTACTGGTACAGAGACATTTTGACCAGTTAGTAAGTGTGGAAATGTAAAACCAAACCCTAAGATTAAGATTCCCCATCGTCTGCTTTGAGCTACACTCGCATTCTAGAAGGCTCTGGAGAACAAGCCTGATGAGGAGCGGCTGAGGGAGCTGGGGTTGTTTAGCCTGGAGAAGAGGAGGCTGAGGGGAGACCTTATCGCTCTCTACAACTACCTGAAAGGAGGTTGTAGTGAGGTGGGTGTTGGTCTCTCCCAAGTAACAAGCAATAGGACGAGAGGAAATGGCCTCAAGCTGCATGAAAGGAGGTTTAGATTGGATATTGGGAAAAATGTCTTTACTGAAAGAGTGGTCAGGCATTGGAGCAGGCTGCCTAGAGAGGTGGTAGAGCCACCATCCCTGGAGGTGTTCAAAAAACGTGTAGACGTGGCACTTCAGGGGATGGTTTGGGAGACATGGTAGTGTTGGGCTGACAGTTGGACTTGATGATCCTAGAGGTCTTTTCCAACCTTATCCATTCTACGATTCAATAAGGATGGGCAAAAAGGGGGAGTTTCAACAGAGATAGCAGGGCTGGGGAGGCAGTCAGAGGCCTGGGAGATATGCAGGTGTCAAACTAATACTTTCCCTTGTTTTTCATATAACAAAAGGTTTCCCCTTACATCAGTTTGGCAAGGTGGAAAAAACTGCCCAGCCGTAATGCTGAGTGCTACCTTAATCCCTTTTGGCAATCTGAAGAAAAAAATATTTAAAACTTAAAGACATCACCTGAAACTCTTCCAGGAAAGACAGCTAAGAAAAAAGAATGCACACAATGATTTTAGCCAGGTTTTCTCTACTTAGGTGTTTATAGATGCATGTTTTGAGAAAAACCAGCTTTCATCATAATAAAGAGGTGTCCTGGTTTTAGTAGGGACAGAGTTTATTTTCTTCCTAGTAGCTTGCAGAGTGCTGTGTTTTGGATTTAGTATGAGAATAACAGGAGTGTTGCTAAGTAGTGCCTACACTGGTTAAGGACATTTTCAGCTTCCCATGCTCTGCCAGGGGGGACACAAGGAGTTGGGAGCGGGCACAGCCAGGACAGCTGACCCCAACTGACCAAAGGCATATCCCACACCATATGGTGTCATGCTCAGCGTATAAAGCTGCGGGAAGAAGAAAGGAAGGGGAGGATGGTCAGAGTTATGGCACTTGTCTTCCCAAGTAACCATTACATGTGATGGAGCCCTGCTTTCCTGGAGATGGCTGAACACCTGCCTGCCCACAGCACGGAGTGAATGAATTCCTGGTTTTGGTTTGCTTCCATGAGTGGCTTTTGCTTTACCCATTAAACTGTCTTTATCTCAACCCAGGAGTTTTCTCACTTTTACTTTTCTGATTCTCTCTCCCATCCTGCCGAGGCGGGAGTGAGTGAGCAGCTGTATGGGGCTGGGCTGCCAGCTGTGGTTAAGCCACAACAACAGATAATGCATAGTTTTAAAGTTTCAGCAGCTAATACGTAAGATAGAGTGCAAGAGTAAAGGATAAAGGAGTCCAGCCTTTCTGCAACACACGACCAGAAAATTAAGTCTATACTTTGCACACAAAATCCTAAATTGGGAGCAAATTTGTATAAAGCTCAACTTATTTTTTAATTAAGCTTGATGAAACTACACAATGAAAATCCTGAATTAAATGCTGCAAAGGTACAGATTGCACAGGCAGGAAGAGGGAGGATTAAAAAACTTCACTACCCACAAAAACTGTGAGAGCAATTAGAAGGAAGGCACCATGATAGAAAGGCCTTGGCCATCAAATTTGCCATTGCGACAAGCTGTCTTGGAGTTCATGCCACCAAAATCTAAGCCTGGAAGTCCAGGCTGCGATACTGGGAAGGAATATCCAGCCATGCCTCCAGTCAGCTGATCTGCAGGGTGTACTACTGTCCACAAAGGATTTCCCAACCCCTACTGACCAGCTACGCAATTTACGTGAAAACTGTGCTTTAGTTTTGTTGTTTTTAATATATACAAAACCATGCTATATACCATGTATCTGTAACATATATTATTTGAAATATTATATAAAATACACTACAGTACTATAGATGTTTTCTATATTCAAATATAGTAAATTTTAAACATAGTGTATATATATCATATATATTAAGCTATCAGCCTCTTTAGAAAAGAGCAATACATGCATCAGTTCGGCAAACCACAGTGAACTAGGCTGTGCTAATAGCACATCTGTTGTTGCATCTATTGACTGTTAAGGAGAAAAATGAGTGAGAAGGCACCTGGTAATTTAAAAGTAATTATGTGACTACCTGTGGTAATACCCCAAACTTAATTAAAGATCAGCTAAACTGAAATGGAAAATAAATATTGTGCTTTGCAGTAAGCATTGTCCAAAGCTAGCTATCAGTTCATATACATGACAACTAATGTTTCAACAAAGCAACAGGGGGAATACCTCACAACATAAAGAAAACTAAATGCCCCAAAGTTACTTGGCTATAAGGAACACTCTATAAGACAATGATATCTTCCCTTTTCACGTGAAAGGGGTCTCAAACTTGGCCCTATGTCTTTAACCATCCCGGTTCTGTACATACTGGAAACATAACATTACAATTTTTACTAAGTTAACAGTACACTGAGCCCTCCTGGCAGACAACTGCAGGTGTACAACCTGGCAGACAAGGTGCAATGAGACCCAAATAATGCAAGTATTCGTTACTATATTTTATCCTTATTGACTTTTAAAGAGCATATTCCATGGGCTTTGTAGAAATTTAGCAATACTCGCTCTTGCCCCATACTTACACCTTAAGGATTTCCTTTAGATGTGGTCTCTTCATTTAAGATTTTTAAAAGGGTGTCAGCTTAATTTGGTAGAACAAAAAACCTGACATTCTGCTGTGCATGCAACTCAACATTTGGGTGGTTACAGGGCATGGGATGTTAAACATTTTGTACGAAGTTAAACTGTTCCATAATAAATGAACCTCCCTTAAAGTAAAAAAGTGGATATTAAAGTAAAAAATATACTGTTTTTTTTTTTTAATTGATTCTTATTAAAATCTTTGGTGGTGTAATGGTCACTGAGCAAATGCAGCCCTTGGCAAGTAACTGATAATACATGTTGATACTTGCCAATGTTTGGCACCAACTGCACATGGAAAACAGTGCTGAATTGGCTTTTATGATTAGCAGTTTTACCTAGTGGATGAACACGGATTACGAAAGAAGCTATGGCTAAAGTAAAAGGATTAGAATTAAAAAAACCCACCCAGAAGTCATCCGAAATGTTTAACAGACAATATGTGAGTAGGAGGAGTTTTGTTCCAAGTTAGAGCTGGAAGACAAATTAACATTCCACACCCATGGGCATAAAAGGTACAACACAGCAGAAGCTACAGTTTACCAGAGTGTTAAAGAATTGGCAAGAGGATGAACCAGATTTTCATCAAGCTTTGAAACACTACAGTATAAACAGTTAAAACATCCACATTATATTCAAAGCACAAGCTAAAGAGACAAAAGCTCAGTGTTGGCTACCCAGTGTGACAGCTTCTACATATTCTACAGGAAATATTTACATAAAAAGAGTTAGGAAACTAAGATCAACCAGTCCTGTTTTTCCTTACAAATGAGGTCTTAGACAAGCTTAATAAGGAAAATGTTACTGATTGCCTACTCCAAAAGCTACCAACTCCCACTAGATGAAGTATTTGTACAAATACCTTCCCTTTTTGCCATATTACAAGCCTCTTCTAATCTTCTCAAAGTAAACATACAAGTCTCAAAATAAAAAAAACCCCAAGAAAGTTTTATATTTAACTCATGAGTTCTGACATATGAAGCATATTCAAGTAAGATTTTTCAATTCTTTAAAGCTATTAAGAGTTACCACCCCAATTTTCTTAGGTTTTAGAAAGTGAC
Source organism: Phalacrocorax aristotelis (assembly GCF_949628215.1). Taxonomy (NCBI): domain Eukaryota; kingdom Metazoa; phylum Chordata; class Aves; order Suliformes; family Phalacrocoracidae; genus Phalacrocorax; species Phalacrocorax aristotelis. Next base: position 100,081,431 of record NC_134276.1, on the reverse strand, counting down.
TACGGCAACATAGTCCTGGCAAGTCTAGAGTTCAATAGCCAATTACAGAACTCAGCAGCTCCTTATTGCTCCTCAGGTTCATCTGGCATCCTTCCACATTGCTAACGTTAAAACACTGCGAAACGTTTTTGGTATGTTTAGCAGCTTTAAATACTAAGATCTTTCCAGTACAAAAAAAAAAAAAGGTATTCCTAGTGGAAAACTGTTGACACAGATTCATCTTAAGAAACAATTGTTTTCTTCTCAAGAGTCTTAAACCTCTGTATTACAAGTGTGTTTCAAAGCCACTACCTGAGAAGGCACAAAAATGTGAAAATCCAACTTACAAGGCTGTTAAAAATTTATTCAGTCTGGAAGAAAAAAAAAAAAAAAAGCACTGTCAGAAATAATCCTTTCCCCCCCTTCTTTTTTGGTAAGGCTGCATTCAGTTGACACTGAACACTGAAAGGAAACAGCTTGGACACAGAAAGATTTTACTCTTTTATAATGCAGTACTGAAGATGGCTCTTTCTTTTCTCAATTGCCAAATCAAGGGATGTAGGAAGTTACTGAAAACACTGATAGGAATTTTTGCTCCAAAACATGACAGCTCAACTCTGATCAAGTATTATGTGAACCAGAAGAGTTTAATTCTGTTTTGTATGCTTGGTATGGAAAACAACCAACAAACCCACTTGAGCTTGTGTACCTTTTTTTTTTTTCTTTAATTCCCTTAAAACCTATTGCTAACTATCTGTGGGACACTAAATTCCTGTAAACCCACATGTTATGGCTAAACAATGCAGACTACTTTGTTTAAGAGAGGTGGGTGAGGAAGTGTGACAGATATGCTCGACCCCTTAACCAAACCAGCAGTAGTTTGGTATGGGCTCCAAGGTAAAGGCCTGAGCTGTAGCTGGGCCGAAAACTCCTCTAGTTTCAATCTGTGCTCTGAAAAACCACAAAGGAACAGAGTGACACAGTGAACATCAATACATATGGGTCTGGAACACCAATCATGCAATTAATGCATGAATAACAGGTGGCTTTTCCAAAACTCATTCATCAAAAACCAAAGCTTTGGGTACGAGGAGTCTCATGCCTTGCTTTCCATCGCATGTGATCTGACTATAAGCCAACCACTTGATCCCATAAATATGGCAGCCTAAGTGAGCCTCTCTGAGCTCCCCCACCTGGGCAGCATGCCTGCATGGTGGCGAGCTCCCCTTGAGCTAGGACACCTCTCAAGGTTACTTCTCAAGGCAGAGAGGCCTTTTAGCAACAGTTGGACAATCCCAATTTGAGCTCTGCCTGAAACGAAGCTAGACTGCCGCATAGTGACTGTCCCCTTGAGCTGGGACACCTCTCAAGGTTTGAGATTCCTCACCTGAGACAGAGAGATCCCTTATTTCTCAACACTGAGAGATTTCCTTGCTACAACAGATCTTTAGTAAGTCACTAAGAGTTTGTTAAACTTGGTAAGTTTCGCTAGCTCAATTTTCCTCTGCATGTTTCTCCCATGCAGTAATGTTAAGGTTAATCTTGCCATCACACTTACTGAACCTTAGTAAGCCACTGTCAAACTTTGTATATTCCATCAAGTTCATTGAACTCTGTCAAATTATTATTTTACCTCAATAAAACATAGTTATCACTTCTCTCTTTTGAGTGAGGTACACTCCACTCATCCACGACAAACTGGTGTTGTCAGCAGGATTCTAAATCGGGATCTGCCACGTGAAGACTGCTGGGAAACAGCAGTCTTTGCACCGTAATAATAAAACAAATGCTATATAATGAAGCGTTGAAAAGAAAAAGAAATGTTATGTAAAAGTGTGTGTAACAATTCAGACAATACCATCCTGTACATTGAACATATTCATTTTCCTTTTTAGAATAACTGCAAGTCGTGACGGCTCCCAAAGCCTGAAAAATTTGCTCTACTTGCTGTAAAGCATACTGACAACTTGCACTTGAAGATACAGAAAAATCTAATGACCTGACTGCATCTACTGTCACTTACGGATATTCTCTCAAGTCAAGTCTTTTAAGCGCACTTAAGATTTTTCACAATTTTCTTTTTGGGGTGGGGGTGGCCCAAAACCCCAACCACAGTTAAAATTCATAAGGAGTTTTTAGAGGTTCATAATCTGGTCTCTGTGATTGAGTGACTGGTTTGGAAGGATTAGACCAAACACCAACCTCTGAACAGTCTTTCAAATTCTAAGTCAGGACCAGTCCCCTAACGATATGAAGGCACATAATGTACAGAACCTGTTTTAAGAAATCTTAGCATCATTCTGATAAGCTTAAAAAACCCTGCAAAAAATGAATCTCCAAATCATAAGGTGTCAGCCAGCACACACAAGCATTTGTGTGACAAATTGTAGAAAAAACACAAAAAGCAAAAGAAGTAAATTTTTTTAAACAAGTGCAATGGTAAATCTTGCTTCTGCAACTATCTGGAATTTCTGCCTTTCAGTTGGCTGTTGTTAACTGCTTTACAGAGATCTCTCATGTAATGTCTTATTAGTATGATAATGTAGTTAGAGTAGTGACAGGACGCTCCAATTAGATACAACACCGCTTAGACACCCACAAACCTAAGAAACGAACACAAATAAGGAATAGGAAGATCACCACAGTATCGGTAACAGCATCCCTCACAACTAACCTGCCCTCCAAAACCACCCAAACCCCTGTATGTTAAATCTGGGAGAAGCCAGACACGCATCAGAACGCTACCAATGAAGCATCAAAGTGCCTCTCTGTCTTAGGGACACTACACATTGCTGACAGAATAAAATCCGAAAGTGAAATCATGTTACATGTTCCAGTGCACACCCTGGAAGTAAGACTAATTAAACACCTTTCAAGCAAATTCATTTTGAGACCACAAATAAAGTTACTTCAACTGAAAATAATGGTTAAGTCTACTTTAGCACAGCAAATTTCAACAGAAAGTTAAGGTAAAGTAAGAATTATTACCTTACCCACAAACTCAAGGTAACAGGACTACAAACCAGAGGGTTTCTCAAGACAAGGAGCAGGCCAAAGAAAGAGAATGCACTGCTCCTTTTGAGATTTTCTGCTACCTCGAGCTGCATACCATAGAACTCATTCACAGCACCCTTTAGAATATTGCTTAGTTTTGTGTCAACAACCTGAGAGTCAGTGTTTCTCAGATTTACCTGTCACAACATGCACACAGCAGCATTACTTCAGAATAGATATTTGTCCTGGTATTGGCTGGGATAGAGTTAATTTTCTTCCTAGTAGCTGGTATAGTCAGCATTAGTTACTATATACTCCTACACAGATAAGCAAGCACAAGTTAAATATGGAAAGAACAATCGTGATTTAATGACAAGTTTTTCAAAGATAAATGTATCAGCTGAATTGCACAAGAACGGCCAGCGTTCAGTCTGAATTCTAAATACCACAGAACTACACTGAACTGTAATAGTTTTCTCTCAGTGCTGTGTTTGGTAACCTCCCAGTTTCAAGTCTGTCTAGACTTTTAGACACTGACATCATATCATCATACCTTACAGTTCTCCTTCCCCCATTTATAGTTATTTTAGAACAATGAGGAACACTGACTCTTTGTATAGTCCAAATCATCCCAGTCATCATACAGTCATTAACCTTATGTTGTCTCCATCTAGTCAGTATCAAAAGTTAGATGCATTAACTTCCAAAATTTTACCTTTTCTAATGATTTTTGGTTTTCCTTTTCTCTTCCTCTTTTTTGTTTTTGAAGATGTTTCACAGTAATTACTGTTATTGGAATCTGTCTCAGATTCTGTACCAGAAGAGTGGTTGAGTCTTGCACCCGGTCCAGATTTTGAACTCCCTGCAATTCTAGTTGGCACCAAGGTCTCCAAGACAAAATTTCTCCCACCCTCTAGGTCTTCTGTTTCAGATTCTGCTGTGTCCTCTAAATCACTCAAGACTTTTGCTTTTTTTAAAGGAGCAGCAAGCTGCAGACCGGTTGCTTTTCTGCCATTCCATCTATCCGATTCAGAATCCACTTCATCCTCAGAGTTGCTCACCACAGGCTTATCTGCAGATGCTGACTGGTCAGAAACTTTTTGACTGCTCCCATCCTCCGAGTTATGGCTTTTGGAGTCCTCCTCTGAATAGTCTAGGGTGGGACTTTTCATTTTGGGAGACACAGAACGGACTGTCCCACGTAACTTTTTAAGACCATTGCTTTGCCAGTTTTTCTGCTTTGTCTGCGTGTCCGTCTCAGAATCCGAAGTTCCATTTTCAGATTCACTAACAAATTTTCTTCGTGCAGCAGATGAACCAGGTTGAGACAGAGTTCTCCTCTTGGTAAGCTGCTCTTCTATTTCTTTTTCACTTTCAGACTTTAAGCCTACATCATCCTCAGACCCCTCCAGTAACATTCGCCTGGCTGCAGCTGAGGCATTTCGGTGAGGCAGTTTTCTGTTCTTGCATCCAATGCCAATACTTTCTGAGCTTGAAATCTCTTCCTCCACATCACTCATTAGCCTTAATTTATTAGCAGCCACAGCAGCACTCCTGCGTAGAGTTTTTCTGTGTCTACCGGTATTATTACTGAGTGACTCAGATGTCACCACCGAAGTATTTTCAGAGTCACTTCCATATAACTTCTTCCTGACAGCTTTTCTTGTATTCCCATTTTCCTGAAGGAGTGTTCCTGTAAAGGAAAGGAGAAATTAATATCTTAAATATAAAAATAGCAGCTTCTTAAGTCTTGTCAAATCTGAAACAGGTTCAAGCCACAGACATGACAAAGAAATATACTCCTAGTAAAAGTTCTGTGCTTTTGTTAGCTGAATAATTCCTCTTGGCAGACATGTCAGATTTCAGATTCATTCTAGTTTTGTGAAAATCAGAACTTCTTTACAAATTGTTGTTTCTACTTTCATTAAGACATAAAGTAAAATGTTGCAAGACATTCCCTCTCACTAGGCTCTTGGTTTCTGTCCTCCTCCCCGAAGTACTGAAAAAAAAAAATCTTTTAAAAAGCCGTGTAGCATTTTGAGAGCTTCAGAACTACCACCAATCAAAAAGTTAGTATCTTACATATACAACAATTTTAAAAATACTAATTACATGTAGTTATATCTATAGGCACTTGCGTTATTTGCCATTCACAAGAAAACTACTCAAATCTTACCAATTTGTTTTCTCTGAGCAGCTCGATTTCTAGTTATCCTACAGTTGCTGTTATTTCTTCTACATACACCATTGTGTAGCGGAGGCGACAAAAGAGCCACAGAGCTTTCTTTGCTGTCTTCTGAGCTACTTGTAGAGGATGAAGATGAAGAGGAAGTAGATGAAGAAACCAAAGAACCTTCTATTTCACTTTCTGTTAAAAACGAATAATTGTCAATTAGCATTCTAAACATACAGTTAGTTTCCAGTTAAGATCCATATTATCCTAATCCAGGAAATGTTCAAAATTTCCTCATGATATTATTTTAAAATACACCATCATGATTTGATGTCTTACATGTATAAAATTGCTAGCCCTACAAAATATACCACCCCATACTTATACAGTGTTCAGTGATAGGAAGCTTCTTTAACCTGTACTTAAATAACACAGCTGTTTCCAATTAAAAAAGCATGTTAAACAACACACATATTCTGACCTATCTCCTTTACCAGGACTTGCATTCTTACTCTTTGAAAGAAGCTGAACTTTTGTCAAGGTGAGGTGTAGGGGAAGGAGGAAAAGGCAGGAAGGATTTGTGTCTTGGGCAACTCCTGTCATTTGCCAATTTTGGATGGCGATTTTTATGCAACACATATGGGCGTATAACCTGTATTTTATGTACTACCATTTATCAAATACACTACATTTTCCTCTCAAAGAAGAGACATTCCTTCACTACAACCACTTTCCTAGAACAGCTGCTTGAAATGAATAAATTCTATTATTCTATTCAGTAAGACTTAAGAGCATCAAGTAACCATGTAGTCGGCAGGTCAACTTTTTCTTACCATCAATTTGACTCAACTCAGCTTTGTTGTGAATCCCCATATAAAAGCTGGAAAAAGAAATACCACCTGCTTGACTGCAAAATGACAACCAGGACATCTCTGCCTCTAAGCAGCAAACTATCCTATTGATAGATTTCCACTTGGGTGCAAGCTTTTGCATTAATAGAAGTTAAGTAAACTTACTGCATTCTATAGGATTTTAAAGCAGAAATTTATACGTTTAGTACACAGATCTTTTTATAACATTCAATAATGTAGTGAGTGTCCAAAGTTCATTAAAATACACAAAATTCTGCACTCTACAAAACCAAACTGCATAGAAATCTTGTTTAAAAACCATCACATTAAAAATGCAACCTCATTTAACAATTTAGAATGTGAGTGCAAATTATGGCAATTTTAAAGGAAAGGAAACATTAGCAGACAATTCAGATGCAACCAAGATGAAAATCCTCATCTGAAACAGATTCCATTTCTGACCTGATGATAATGCAGAACAATTTGTTAGCGTTGTGGATCTAGCTTTTCCATTCCTTTCAAAGGATGCCAGGCATGCAGAATCAGAGGATTCACCAGAGGAACTATGGTTGTAATTGCTACCATTCGTTTTATGGCTTGCAACACAGGCGGCTCTGCTTGAGGTAGGTTGAGTAAAAGAATCTTCCTGCTCAGATTCAATTTCTGCCTGAGACTTCAATGGTTTCTGCTTCAAATTTCTAGTGAAAGGGGAAAGATGTAAAAGCAACACAGGTTGTAAAACTGAGAAATAATAGTAACAACACTTAACAATACTTTTCTCTGAAAGCTTAACTAACTGTATGCCACACAATTTTAGATTTATGGAAGGGTCGCTAGATTTGTCAGCTAACATGGTGTGGGACAATTTTAACTTTGACAAGGATAAGCATTAAGTACTATCATTAAAATGATAGTCTACACTCCTAGTGAAGTTATACAGGAGGACACATTCTTCCTCTGCTCTGAGAAACAAAGAGGTTAAAACTGAATGCCTTCTAGACAGCAACGTCCTCTTATTGTTCACCAGGAAATTGCAACAGCAACCTCAATTTCTGTTGAATTCCCAGTCTCTTGTTACATTGAGGCTTATGTGCAATTAAGTGCTAAGCATACTAACATTATTCCACAATAAACTGAGTTCCAAAGACACAAAGAAGGTGTACCTTTAGAGGAAGTTTATTGCCTAACTTAAAATGCATGTTTGTAGAGAAACTCAGTGATTTGATTCTTACTTACTACGCATGCTAGAGAGCTACACACAGGTCTGGTAAGTCACTTATTTTCACATTTAGAACTACTTTCTTACAGTTACAGGCTTTCAGATAATCATCTAGGCACATAAGATGTATATGCTCTTTTTGCTATCCGAACGCTCTCCTAAATAGTCCCAAACATCAGTCCTGCTGAGCACCACTGACTTCACATGCAATTCTTTAGATACAAGCAGAAGTGTCGTTTCTAAGGAAAATTTCTGCCTATCCTGATGTGTTTCTCTTTATTCTCTGGGAAGAAATGAGAACCCAGGGAATACTCCCAGTAAAGCTTAAAGCTCATTGCCAGGTATGCCTGTAGCGTAATCCAACACATACACATAAGAGAATCTGAAAATGTAGAAGTAATCCACCGAAATTTTAAGGGAAGAAAGCCAAACCTGGCTAAGAAATTTATTCTTAGATTTTGTTGTTGTTATTGTTTGTTGAAACTTTTATTCCTATCCTGTCACTGCCAGAGGAGAATGGCTGGACAGTAGTAGAAAGGTATAAGCTCGGTTTCAACAATTTACTGTGTTTAGTTTTTTTATTTTATCTCACTTCACATCCCATATGTAAATTAAGAATACATGAGTTAATCATGTCAACCAGCAGTTCTGTCAAAAGCTTGTTTTCCTTCAAAACAGGAAAGGCATATCTAGCTACCAACAGAATGCTACAGTAAGTGAAAATTTCTATAAATTCCATAGTACTGACTTTCTTCTGTAAGTGATAAAACACGTAATACATGCAGCTTTGTAATCTTTGTAATACATATAAGCAAGTAAACCTTCGTTTCATTCCTCATTATTTAAGTCACATTAAATATTTGATTTCCTGACTGAAACATTTAGAACACCGAAACATTAAAAAAAACCCTCAACCTTTTCTACTCTTCAGTTTCTCTGCTGTTTCACAGACAGTTTTATACTACTAAAAAAATCTGGGGTTTTTTGTGTGTCTTGCCTACTGCAAGAGAAGTAATTATAAAAAGTCTCACTGGAGTTAGCCATTTAACCAGCCAGTTGTTCTCCTCTTCATAGACTAAATATGACAGTCAGTATGAGTATTAGTCAGCTGTGAAGTATCTCTACATCTTCATAATTTGGTTACCTGAGCATTTTTGTAGGATGCTGCACTGAGCTTTGATTATGAAATCTTCTAGTATACCTCTGGTTTCTTCGTAGTTTTTCATTCTGCTTCTGACCATTTTTGAAATCTGAAACAATTCTTCTTATTTTCTCTTCAAATAGTGCTGACAATCTCAAGGTCATACTATAAATCTAGGTAAAGAAGGGGCTTATATTAAAAACAGAACCTTTCATCCAAGAATAACATTTCTAAAAAACTGTACAGAAAAGAAACAGCAAGGCACACAATACTGTGTAACAGCAGATAAACAAGAATTGGACATATCAAATATTTTTGTCATAATTGTCCCCACTACCTATCCAACCAGACACCTTATCAAAAGTACTGATAAACTAATTATAAAATAATACCTCATTTCATTAAGACAAGCATAAACCCCCCAATATTAACAGCTACCTTTGACTTTTTGTTTGGAGTATAAGATTTTGCGTTACTAAATATTAGTCTTATATCTTTGCACAGTTCCATTGGAGTGTCGTAATTTCCAGCTTCCAGAGTTTCTCTCACTGTACCAAAGTCCATTGGAGTGTCTATAATATGTCTGTAATCCTAGATAAAACATATTTAAAAAGATTCAAAAAGGTATAAAGGAAAAACAACACTTCTGATTTTATTTCTATAATTTAAGGGTAGCTAAGATGATGACAGACTATCTTAACAGTCAGCTGAAAACAGAAGCACCTACCACAGCAGACAGCAACACTATTGCTGAGACTAGTTGATTTGAAGTCTCCATTACATTATCCCACACAAACCGTTGCTCATTTTCAAGGTCTCCTTCAGAATTTCTGAAGGATCATGAGTTGATACTATGCCACATGCTTGCACATGCAGATTTCCAGTTTCAATTCTCCAGTTTCTTCAATAAAAACTACCAGCAACGGTAACATGCAAGTCATTGTTTTTATTGTTAATCAAAATGAGAATTGAGACTGCTGTAAATAGTCATGTAATTCTTTTCCTGATGCATTTTACTATGAGAAACAAACTGATCTGGTTTTAAAACAAGAAAAAAAAAAAAATCTAATCAGAACACCTCTTTCTCTCTGGTTAATGGGTTTTAGAGAACCTCAAGATGTTTTTAAAAACTGAAGTGAGACCCAAACGCAAGATGCAAAGCCCACAGGAAAACAGTTGCAAGCTCGTTAAGAAATTTTTTTTCCTTGAAAGTTTGTTGGGTTTTTAGACAAAAAGAGACCGAAGAGTTAGCAAGAATACCATGAACAACTAAGAGAAAGAGAAGTAACAAACTAAGTTCATAGCTCAGGCTCAGTAAACTGGTTTTGTCAGTTGTCCCTCAAGAAACTAGTTTTAATTAAGAACATACAGATCTACCTAAAATTATTTCCCTGTAAGGGACAGTAAGAAAGCAAGTGAGTGGTTTCAAAAGGTATCAGGATATTTCTAGACACCACCACTGGTCTACAATTGTTTTGTGTTCTGTGTCAGTATTTGGATGGATATTATCTTGATGCAGTAGACCATACAGCTCACTGTTCCAAGCACAGAGCAAAGCAAATTTCTTTCAATGGTTTGAGACTAATGCCATGAAGAGAGCAAATAGCTCCAAGAGCAATGTGGAGATCTTATTATGGTACCAAATGCTAAGAGAAAAAACCCAAATATTACTTGTATCTTACAAGGTTAATAACAACAACTTACAGGATATTGATCCAAATCAACCGGCTGCCTGAAAGGTTCAGAATCTTCACACTGGAAAATTAAATTCACCAGTTCCATACACTGCTTCTTCCAACAGTTTTCATCATAGCCAGTTCTCACACTTTTTCCTTTTTTTAAGCCCCGTCCCTTGGGAAAAAAAAAGTTCAAAAGCAGCATTACTGAAACATAGCAAGAAAAACTAAACCTGATCATCTGTCTGGAATTATTTCTGTAGCAGAAAAATGCACTTCCAAACATACTGTTTTATAAAACAGGACACTATACTACTAGCACATTTTTTTCCTAATCTGACAAGTTACAGTTTTATTTTACTATATTTCAAGGTTTTTTTATACTAAATAGCTAAGGCGCACAAAAATATACAAATGTACCTTCAGCTAACAAATTATTCTCAAAAGTTTTGAATAATACATACTCAAAATATTTTTTTCTAAGCCTCTCACAGCTGGATAATGCATTTATTTCAATATCATACAGATAACTGAAAACTGTTACACTGAACAGCACTGGTATTAATCTCGCAACTAAGATGTTCCTAGAGAACTATACGGAATGAGTATAGAAGCACTAAACCAGCAAAGACACATTTAAGCAAAGCTTATACTTCCTTAATACCATTAGAAAAATTCTGTTCTGTGATTGTTATAAAACCAAGCATCACTCCAACAGAATTTCAATACAGTCTGTTAACCAATTTTTCCTGCCAGGCCTGATTTGGTTATATATAGTAAATATTAGCCAACTCACTTTTCTTCCTCTATATGATGTTCTTGGAAGACATTTTTCATCATCCTGCACAAAATAAAATCAATCATCTTAAAAATTATGTATGAAAAAATAGGTAGTGGGTGCTTAAAGTGTCATTAGATTTGATACTGTAGTAAAAATAATTTTTATTCTAATTTCTCCCAATAAGACAGAAGATTAGCATACCAAAAAATATAACACAGCATTTGAGAGACTTGGAAAGCAAGATCCTGGATACCACAATTGAAGATTCCCGACTCCAACTCTTGTCCTTAATACCAGAAATAGCAATGATAAGATACCCATCAACCCATCAGCTTTGAACCTCCATGCCTAAAGTAATTCAATTCACTGACGATAAATGTCAAAACTTTCTGATTTTTGCTTGTTCAGAGTTTAGGAAAAGACATCTCGTGATCAAGTTACTTTTGGTAAAAAGAAAAACCTTACAACGTGGAAGTACTAAGATGATGCTGAAGTAGCAAGATAAAGAACTAAAATGACTCAATGTCATTTCTTCCCTACAGGTTAACCTGCAAGGGAAAGCAGCCACTTTTAAGCTGTATGAAGCCTTGTTAGTAAATGCCAAATTAGAAACTGAAATGTGAAAAAGACATCAGTTTGGGGAGTTTTCGGTACACTATTAATAAACATACCGCACTGCAGACAGCTTTCACTGCGTAACAACAGTGCGTATTTATCTCTACCAGATTTAAGATAAATGCACTTTATTAAATTCTCAGTGAGGCATGCAAATCTGATCCATTATTCATATTGTGGTATACAGAGAAACTGAGAGCCAAAGCATCACTGCAATAGTTACACAACTTGTCAGCTTTTAGCATTTATGACTATATGAATGACAATTTTTACCTTAGAAATAACCAGATGCATATAATTAAAAATACAGTGGAAGATAGCTATTCATGTACTCTTGAATTATTTGTATTACATTATTGAACTTTAACTTCAGAAATACAGTGCCACTCAAAAAACACCAAAGAATTGTTCTAGTTGATGGCACACAGCCATAGTACAAAACGTGTATCTGTTATACTACTTAACAAATATTGGCAACTCAAAATTATTTTAATAAAGCATCTCCTCACATTCATAATATATTCCATGTTTATATTAACTATGTAAATGTATAAATACACACAAAAGCATCCCTGTAAAAATAATTGAGCAATTTTATCAAAAACACTTGAAGGCTAGTTATATTTTCTTACCACCATATGTTATTGAAATTATCCACAAAAAAGCTTACCAGATCAGCATCAAGACAATCTTGTTCATCATCTGTTGTGCTACATAGTTCAAAAATGTTTGTACAGTCCTGATCACTGTAACGCAATTAAACCTCTGTTACTGGAATAGCAAAAACACAGCTATCATTTCCTAGATTAAACCCAACCACAACAAAAGCTCACATAAACTGGAAGAGAGTAACTAAGAATTAAATGTACTATAAAAATTACAAGATGTTTATAATATTAACAAAGTAATGTTACATCTGAAAAACTGTTCCACTGTGCATTTCAGAAGCGAGGGGAGGAGGGTGAAATTAGCATTAGGGATTTGAAAGGGGCCTTCATGCCTGATCCACCTGCAGGAAGACTGCCTACACTAACTTCTTTCAGAAACAATGCTCTCACCTGAACTAAGCCAGACAAGCTGCAACAAGAACTTCTACACAGGTGCTAGACAGCACAGAACTTACTTCATAGGCTGAGCTAGTTTCATGTCAAGTGACATTTTGATACTATAAATACCAGTGAATGCTACTAAGGGGAAGAATTAAAACATCTCTATGCTGAATGCTTAAGTATTTCCGTGGTTAAGATAATACTCAAGAAGAATTATGCAACTGTCCTGCAGTGTACTGAAACATAGTAAGAAATCAAAAAAAGCAGGATTCAGAGCAAAGGGATATTAAGATGTTTATACTATCCCGTTGTACAAGAGCATGAGTATTCAAGCATTTTTTTAGATTAAAATGCCACTTACTTGATAAACTTTAAGAGCTGGGTAGTGATCTTTTTTGCAGCTCTAGCAATAGCACTCCCGGGTTCATTGAATGTCCTAGCATTGCTTTCAATATATCTTACTTCCCAAACCAATGCAGAGATTCTCCTTAAAATTAAAAAAATTGCATCTTTAACACTAACCTGAAAAGCTTAAAAACTGCAAAAATTAGATCTTGGTAATTTTGTGTCCACTTAGATTAAGATCCATGTCCTTTATTTTAAGTCTCATTAGACCAATCTCAAATTTTTCATTCACATGGCAAACTGAAGTATGTGTGTATGTATATGTATACACACACACTCACTCAAGGAAGCAAAACCAACAATGCACATCTTTGCTCACTCATTTTCCAACTCATTATTGATAATTCATCTTCAGAAAGTTTGTGAAATTCTAGCACACTTTGGTTTCATTCTTAAAATTCAGTTAATACAACCAGCCAAGTAAGCACTAGCATTTGCTACCACTCAATTATAAAATATCACTGAAATAATACGGAGGATTGTGGATTCCCTGGATTCTTTAAAAACACATGCAATCTTTTAAAAAGCTGATATTTGACCTTATTCACCAGAAACTAAGGCCACATTCTCCCTTGTTTCTATGGCTAGTACTAACCTGTAAAATCGGTTAGCCAGTCTTGTTCGAATAGTGTTCAGGTCTGTTGGATAAGCAATCACAGTACAGTACTTGGGATATGTACACAGGTCAACTGGACCAGCAAAAGCTGCTGAAATGTCTGTTAAGAAACAGCAAGATTAATTGAACTATTTCCAGGCGTATATGCATATGACAATTGAGCCAGGTGTTCAACTGCTATGTGTAATTGCTTTTGATAAAACTGATGATTTATAAAAATAGAAAACTATCAGTACAGACTAACAGAAAGAACTGCATATGAAGATTTAAGACCATTTACAGTACTTTATCATAGGGAATTTTTAAAGGATGCCATGATATTCCAGGGACTGCTTACAAATGTAATGTTAAGAGAAAACTACCTAAAGCTTAGGTTACATGCTCACCAAGAGTCAGAAGCTGATCAATACCGTTGATAATCCGTTCACATGCTTCATCACGAGATCTCATCCCCCACTCCCCTTCTTGGGGTTTGTATAGTAGCTTCTCCACCTCTTCAAAAGTCACAGAAACACTGGCTCCTAGTTCTTCAGGCTGATCAACTGAAGAGTGATAGCACATAGGAAAGGGTAAAAAGTGAGAACGCAAACCAACAAGATAAATTTTTAAGTACTCGCGCTTATCAAATACTCATAACTGACAAAAAAATTCTTGTCTTAAGGTGGAGTTTCATAAGACTATGGGGAAAATAAGTACACAAAATGCATACAACAGCAAAGATACCCTTTATTTGCCTTTTCTGCAGTGCTGAATTTCCAGAAGACTCTTTCCTCTTTTCATCTAAGCATTAGCCTTAAAAAGGACTCAGAAGAATTGTTTATATGTTTTTCTTTTAAATGCACACCCTGAACTTCACAGGATTGTAACTTATTGAGCCAATTTGTGCCCCCAACTTTTAAATATGCACAAGACAGGCAATATACTTTGTGATACCCTTCCTAGTATTAACAACTGTGATCTTTTGGACATTTTAAAAAACATTTGTTTTGAACACGGCAGATTAATCGTTTCAAAGCAATAAGAACTGGTAGAAATATAAAGCTGTGATGTATGGTTCTGTGGAAAGAGCCACACTTCCAAAGACTAATGCAATCTGGCCAATGCAGACTGACTGAGTAGATAATGCATTATCCCTGGATACCTTCCTCCCTCAACTCCACAGACTGTTTTCAGTACATCTGCAGTTTCTGCACTTCCATTGTTTTTGAAAAGCTGAGTTCCTCATTTCTTTTAAGCACTGGAAAAGTAACAAGCATGTGAAGGTTCCTGAATGAGACACTGTGGGTAGGCAAGATCATGTCTTTGTATTGATTAGGACAACTGGAATTAGCAGATAAATTATTTTTTATTAGCAGATAAATTCAGCAGTATAAAGTGTGTAGGCTTATAGCTAGAAACTAAGCACTTCCATTAACATCCAAGAGTCTGTCCATTAAAATGAGAACAAGAAGGAGGATAGGGTCTTCCTCAGTGTTATGACAACTGTAATCCACGAATACGTTGCATACAAATTCTAAAATACGTTTCAGCTACAACTACTGTAGAGAAAAAAAAACCACCCCAAGCTTTACTGGGGGATCTTCTAAGTTTATGAAAAGGACTACTTTTTCCTTTAGCTAAACAGGGTTAGTTTTAATAACCCAAAGTCATTTCTAGTTCTCTGTTCATTATGGCATTGACAGAGCCCCTAACAGTATTTGTTATCCACTGAAATAGTACTAAAGTTGAAGCAGTTCTTCAGGAAACAAATGGATAAAATACAAAAAGCTGCTAGGAAAAGCTGAAGGGGCAGAGGTGACTCACTCAGATGATCCTTCCAACTCATCTTTGAGCTGAAACAAATTTTGCAACCAAACTTCCTGAAGACAACACTAAGAGAAAGCAGCAAGTAACGCTTCTACACTTACATAGGGCTGTGTCAAGAAGAACTCAACATGGTATCTGGTACTCCATTGCATAAGCGCTCAAGAGGGATTTTCTCCTGCAGGAGTAACAACTAAAGCAGAATGACAGGCTAAAACAAACAAAACTCTGTCCTTCTCAACAAGCAAGTAAAGGTCTGTTTTGTGTTCTCTGCAGCACCCTGGCACATGTGAAACAGAATACTTCTTGTAAGTCCTGGCATGTTATATATGTGTGTGTATGTACACACACACACACACATATATAGTATGACTATATGGTCTAATCTTCAGGTGTAAATGGGTCACAGAGAGCTGAACCCCCAGAAGGAAGGCTGCAGTGCTTAAGAGTACAGGTACCAACAGAGAGCGTGTGTGTATATGTGTGTATGTTTATATGCAACAGCCATACATATATGGCTACTACACCAGTAGTGGTTTAGTAAGCAGGCTGCTGACAACTGAACTTTCAGTTCATATGCACCAGCTTTTCCTGGTCTTGACAGCATTGTCCCTGACAAGAGTTTGACATCTGATACTGCAGGATAGAGAAGATAATGAAGTTGTGACCTGCTAGTTAGTCCAACTTAAGTGCTGTTCTTCTCCCAGACATCTATCTTAGTAAACTGAATGAAGAAGTAGTATTTTGAGAGAAGAGTGGCAAATGTGACATACGATTTCGGTTGTAAGTCAGTCAATTGAAGAAAGAAAGAGAAAGCGAAGAAGTGGTTTAACCCGTTTTATACTATATTGTTAACATAATAATGCTTTCTATAAATGCATAAAACCTTTCTGTAAGGGCTCCACCTCCCTACAGAGCACCATCTTCTGCCTCAAAAGAAAGGTAGAAAAATAAGTTCTGGATTGTCTTCAGACAATTTTTTTCTTCCTCTAGCCTAGTGGCTGCTGTGCTACTTATCCTTGACTTGTTCAGAGGATGTTCTGAATTCTTTAACCTTGTTCACAAAAGACACACTAGCATTTAGCTGCCTTTTTGTTGTTGTTGTTGTGTCACATCCCACTTTTTCTGTGGTGAAGTTGTAGCTCCTCAGATCAGTCAAACCTTAAGCTCTTAGCATGACAAAGTAGCAATTTATTAGATCACAGAAAGAAGTTACAATTTGCCTCTGATATAGCCAGTAAATGATGACCTACATATGTAATACTATCCAGATTTAAATTAGCATCTGTAGGCTGCCTCTGTCATAACATTGCCAGTGTAGTAATTTCAAGAATTGTAATTCCTTTATGCTATCAAACTTAAGTGGTTGAGAACACTATATATCACTTCTTCCTGTGGACTGAAAACTAATGCACTGATATAAACAGCAACTTAAATCATAGTATACAGCGTTCAGAAGACATTGATATAATTTGTCCTGATAACAAAGTAAATCCTGACCGAAGTTGACATGTAAGCTCTGTAAGCCTCTAACAGTAATAAGACTGTCTCCCAGTGATTTATATGGGAAGCGTTAACCAGTTCACAATGAGTAAGAAAAGCTTCTGCATGTTAGGAGACAGATGTCGGTGATGAGAAAAATGGAATGTTTCAATTATATCTGTGTGTGTGTGTATAAAACTAAAATCCTGCCGATTATACATCTTAGTTTATACAAAACAAGTAACAAATTCAATTTCGCATTTTGATTTCAGACTGTTTTGCACAATTGGTCATCACAAGATACGACTGAAGCAGCCATCTAACACTTCAAAGATCAGTCGGGTGGCTACTGAGAACATCCACATATGTACAATATACTCATATTTAAGAAAAAATATAGCGTAAGCCTTTCTGGTATCTGGGAAACAAGCTAACTCCTAGCAAAGGTTATTAAGAAAATCAGTATCTTTTTGACAGCTTATTCAGTAACTACTCTCTCAATATTTCACAAACTTTCCTCCCTCCACACAGCTGGTACGGACAAGCACTGAAAAACTGAATTGAATAAGACAAACCAGGAATCCAACTGTCTTGTTTACAGTTAATTTGGATTTGACCAGCAAACTTTATAAATTGCTGCGTTTAAACCATATGCAGTAAGAATTTGCTGACTGAAAATTATTTTATACTTATTCTTTCCCCACACCCTTATACTATAATGTATAGATTTTTGAAAACTTGACATGTTTTCAAAACTTGACATTTGGAAGTAGCAGGTTTTATTGCATACGCCAGAGCTATACATTTGAAGTATTTCCTTCAAAATTGCCGTGGAAGATGCAAAGGGGAAAAATATAGGTATATTCAAGGTATTTCACTGAATCTGAAGCAAGACTGTCTTTAAGAACTTTCTTGCCTAAATGCACAAAAGCACCCTGCTGACATGCTATATAATTTAAAGGATAACTACTACCATATCAGTTTCACCTGTTAAGCAGATATGCACAATGAATACCGTAACCAGATGACTTAGTGGCAAGAGTTGCAAGAAAGATAGGAAACATTTAACATCCACTACCTGCACAATACAAAGGAACTGGAAAAGCACATGGAACTATTTAAGTGAGTTTCTACTTACCATTATCAGGAACTGGTTCCATGTCCCATGGGCTAAGCTTTTCAACTTCACCATTGTCCCATCTGATTCACCAAGTTAAAAAAAAAAAGCAATAATAATTTAAAACTTTCTTGACTCAAATATGCTTGGGGGGAATACTTCTAAGTCACAGCTATTTTTAAGTATTAATAAAACACGCTGTATAAACATGCATATAAACATAAGCATTAGCTAGCAATCAGCTTTCACAGTGGAAAAAAGAAAACATTCTTCATAATGAATTTCAAATTAAAATTATGCTCCTGATTTTGGCTATATGCAACTTACCCAATATAAAAATTAATTTTACAAAGCCTGTATCAAGAATTTGCAGAAGAAAAATAAGCCATACACTTGGAAAAATGAGGTAACATTAAAGGGAAGATACAAGAAAAAACACAAAGGAGAGAGGACTTCTGGTTTTTTGCTAATCACAACAGTAGTTGTGCATGTCCATGGAACATTTCAGAGAAAGAACGAACAATAAAGTGACATATTTGGTATATTAACATTTCATTTTATAAGGCATACCACATTAAGTAAAAAAAAAAAAGAATTGTCTATTCACCTCACTTAACACCTTTATGACTTTGTGAACTATGTATGCACCCCTTTCACCCTTCCACCTGAAGAATCAACTTTTTTTTTTAGTGTTAACCCACAAAACATCTGATACACACTCTCAATCATTTTAGTTGCCCTTCTCTGTACCTTTCCCAGAGTCATCACATCTTCCTTTAGATGCTGAGACCCAAAATACATCAAGACACCAGCACACCAAAGTGCTAGAAAGCAGTGAGCAATACTGTTCTGTCCTTGATATCCTTTTTCTGATGGTGGCCAACACCTTCTTGGTTTTTGCAGCTGCTACTGCACACACAGCTGATGTTTTGAGAACTGTCAATGACTACCTCAACATTTTTGTCTTCAGCTGAATCTACTAATGAGCTCAAAGTCATTAAGCACAAAAATAAGGCCACTGTTCCCTCAGACATCCTACCTAACATATGTCTATGCTGAAAATTATCTGGCACTTTTTTACCCAGTCAGTTTTATGAGGTCTTTCTGGAAGTCCTCACCTTTAGGGTGACATCTGACTACTACCTGAAATGACTTGCAATATTTACAGAGCTTGGATATTTCACCATGTGTGCCCTCCAAGAGGCTTAGAAGGATACTAACTAAAGCTGGTCCCAGCACCTGTTCCTGAGGGACCCCACTACTCCATCCTGAAATAGGATTGTAAAGAACCACTCTTTTGTGCCCTATCCTTTAATCAATTTTCAACACACAGAAGTATTTGCTCCAATCCTATGCCATCTTAGTTTCTTTACCAACTCTTGAAGAGAAATCCCACAAGGGCTTCTCAAAAAATACAAATATATGCTGTCCCCTGTGCACTTTACCCATATACTCACTAACAAAATCACAGAACTTCAAAAGGGGTAGAGAGGCAGAACCTCCCTGTACAAATGCAGTGCTAGCTCTTTCCAGCACTGGGTTTATCCTTATGCTCAATAGTAGTATTTATTGCAGGCACATACCAGAAGCTGAAGTCAAATACATCAATCTGCAGTTCCCCAATTTCCCCTTCTGTTGGCTGGAGTTACAACAGCAACCTGCTAGTCCTCTAGTACAGAGTCCAACTGTAGGACAGTTCACAGCCAGGAGTTTCATGTCAGAGTTCTTCAAACGCATGGGTGAATGCCATCTACCTCTTATGACTTAATAAACTTACATACTTGGTCTAATACCTCCTGTGTATTTATTTCAAGCAAACTGAAAGTCGAGATGATCAACCTCATAATTTAGTTATAATATTTTGTAATATAAACTCTGCTCATGCAAGAGCACCTCTCCACAATTTTGTATTACCCATTGACTTCGGAAAACTTTGATCCACCCACATTCAGCCTGTTTTATGTTTATGAACTAACAGAGTTCTGAAGGCTCTGAAGGTTCATCTACTGAGTTATCCTCCTCAGTTAGTGTACAATGCTTCAGAAGTTGTTGGTATTCATAAACATATACACTACTTCATAACACTGCATGAAAGACTTTATCAATACAGTTTAGTACAGCTTAAGCCCCATTTAAGTTCCGCTTAAGCTCCATTCATCCAGATAAGGCAACTTAATAACATATAAAGCTGCTTCTATGCAAATACCTATTTTTGTCTGGCCAATAAAATAACAAAACATGCAATTTATACAACTTCTATTTATTTATTATCAATACAACAGTGATGGTGATAATCTGAGATGATTCTTAAGGGTTTGACAACTGGTTACTGACAAGAATTTCCATTAAGTTACGTGGCAAGTACTCCCCTTCATTTCATTCAAAAATGAGTGTTCTGAAGCCACCTTTCTAAGGTTGTTTCTGGTATAAAATAAAAAGCACTGCTATTCCAATAAAGTCCTTTGTCTCAGAAGTGGCGAAGAAGAACTGCAGATACTCAAACTCAGCTGGATTAGCAAAATTCTACCATCTAGAAAAGCACAATAACCCAAATCCTGAGTGAAGAAGAGAGACAGCATATTGCAGTTTTTCCAAGACAGAGTCACAACCATTTGTGTTTAGGTTGTTTTTTCCCATTTAAACAGATGTAAAATGAAATATGCTTAAAAATCTTTTTGCACCCAATGTATAAAGCATATGAATGAAAATTAGGAAGCTACTGCTGCCGAAGCACATAGAGATTCTTGGGTAGACAAAACTTAGGATTCTTGAACAAAGGATGGTATTTACAAAGAGAGCTGAGGACACAGCAAAGTCACAAAACCTAACTATACCTGCAAAACACTCTAGACGTTTTTATACACATATCTTACGAATCTTCTCTAGAAGAGCTGTTTGTGAGTCAAGGTAGAACATAGTCACATTCTCTACAAAGCAGCACAAACCTTTAAAGAACTCTTTTGAAATCGCTCTTTATAGAGCACTGCATCCCTTATCTATTCAATTATTAAGCTAACTTCAAAGCAACTCTAGACTTTCCTCTGTTAAAGGCTGGTACATTAAAATTCTGAAATATCCTTTAGCATTCACAAAAGAAAGGAGTCTAGGAAATTGGCTATAGGCTCTTTTTTGTAACTGGAAATTTGATTTTGAACTGGCCAAAATAAAAAACTCAAAACCCCATCTAAACTTACTCTTAAGGAAAAACTGTGGTAACATAACAAAACATATGAAAGGTATAACATATGGAAGGTAACATATATTCCCCATGCCAGTATATCAAAGGGTTTGAGCTATGTAACAGTTAAAATTTAGTACCCTGAAATAAGATTTAATTGTATTTTTATACTGGTATCTGGACTCAGTGGATTTTTACTCTGTACATCATTTTACAAAACAAGAGAATATATGCTAGCCACTAACTTGAATATTTTTATCCCTACATCACCTGCAGGAGACATGCTCCAAGTGTACTATCCCTCACGCCTGGGACACGAATAAGATGTCAGTAAGCATCTGGCATCATTTTAGTTTGCCCAGATCCTCTCTTTAGGTAAAAGAAGAGTAAGAAGAATGAAATGAGAGCAAGACATCAATATACAGATAGTCTGGATTTCAATTTTCTGTCTGTATGTATTTTCTCACTGTGGGTGATTAAGCAACTGTCAAAGGAAAAAGACCAAGTATTCACACATACTAACAGATCCTTTCTAGGTGGAGCAGTCTTAGCTTTATCACTGTCAGGAACATGAGAAGTCCTTCACGGTCAGACGATCTGTTGTAAAGACTTAATGTTGATGCCGCTTTTATTTATGGCGCATCAGCTAGAACTAGCAAATTGCACTCTTGTAGAAGCCAAAGTGAAAATTCACTTGCCAAAAGCGTACAGGCAAGGACTTCAGTCTGGAAGTTACTTACACCTTCCCACTACAGAAAAATCAACGGGAGAGATGACAAGTGAAGTAGATGAGGCAAGGAACCAAAATAAGTAACACAATCTTGGCAGACTCACAGAATTGTCTATTAGCTACAATTATGTCCTTTCTTTGGGATGAGTGACAGGTTCAAAAGCTTCTGAGTGGAAAAAAAAAAAGCCCTCTAACAACGAAACTCTAAATATCAAATATACTGTAAAAGACATGGGAGGAATCTCTGGTCATGACAGAAATAGGAATATTATGTATTCATTGAGTATTCTCCTTATAGTCCTCCCTTGCTGGGGGAATCCTAAGCAAGCAAGATCCCAGAATCATTCCAGACAACTTGGACGGGGCAGGACAAGGACAATATACTGATTCTGAACACTAAGGTCCAGAGTCATCTTTGTTGGCCTGTATTCTCCTTTGGCCTGAAGGACCTGTTCATATGAAAGAAGGTGCACAGGAACGTCACTGATGTCAAACCATCATGGGAGGACAGTAGGGAGTAATTTTTCAGAACACGCCTTGATAAAGAAGGTATAGGTCCAGCTATCTTGTCGCCAGTTTGACTTGGAAGTTTCTGGCCTTTCCTGTTTAAGCAGTTATTTTTTTTTACTCCTATACCCTTGATTTGCTGAACTTTACCTATTTTGCACAATGCACTTGATACTACATGCTTTTATCTAGGCAGTATTATGTTCCAACAAGTAGGCTGGCCAAAGGGATTTGTCCGTTACAGGTAACACAGGGTTACATTGTCTGCCAGCTGTCCAGCAAAATATCACCCGAAGAGGAAATCAATGGTGATATTGCAAGTGGGATCTACACAATAAGGAATATGGCAGAACACCACTAGGCAGTGAAGAGACTCAAGTTCTGTCTGCACATTCGTATGTCAAGCATGACGAGACAGCAAGGTTTGGAAACATCCCTCTACAGGAGTCTCAAGTGATAGCATGAGATCATTTTATACGTATACTTGCTCCTGTGGACTATCAAGTGAAAGACAGACATGTGAGAACTTGAAGCATAAGGATCATGATGTCAGCAACAACAGAGAAGATTCAGCATGCCCCATCCAAAACCAATTATCACTGAAGAATAACAATTACCATACACTGGAAATTGCATTGCTTGCTTCATGGAAGAGATTCAGCACTAGTAATTGCAGAAAATGATTCACAAATGTGAAAGAGGTCAGTAACTTCTTTTACCACATTAGTAGTCACTAAAAATTTGCCATCAATTAGGTATTCACACTGTGCTAGATTGGCAACTTGAAACCATTAACAAGTGATAATACAACCAGTAAAGTAATTTGAACAACTTATTCATTCTCATACCAATAAGCCAGCTATGCAAAAGGCAACCCCCACTAACAACATTAGAAATTAGTATCTTTTTATACTTACTTAACACTGTAACACTGAAAGTGACTATCTGGATATTGAGGCTGATACGGCTCTTGACCCAACACTGTTCCAAACCACCATGCGTCATCAATAATGGATCGGAACCTATCAGCTAGAGCAAAAACAGTCTGCTCAAATATTCTCCTGCGAAAAGTTATTTAACTGTGCTTCTTCTACATGCAAACAGAAAAACTTTTCATCGATGTATTTCAGCTTAAAATTCTAAACCCACTGATATTCAGTAAAAGATGAGACAACTCATTATGCCAAAAAAACCCAAGTGCTAAAATCTAAACAAGTTTGCTACTTTGCTATAAAATAAGAAAAGGGAACACCAGAGTCTCAATGTATGTTTTGAATACTGTGCCTTAGATCTACGGTAATCCCTGCAAAATGCTTAGTACAGCAGTTAGTAGGCTCAAATTTCTAATGGGCAAAGGGACCTTACCTACCAACGAGACCTCTAAAGTTACAAGGAAGTGGCATCTAGCATATTCAGCAATTAGCAGCCAAGGTCAATTTTTTTATTTCAAAATCATTTAGTCAAATACTTAGAAAACACACTTACAAGCTTGCCAGTTCCTTTGCCGTGCTTCATCATAGAACTGACGTAATATAAGGAAGTCGATAACATCTGGCATATCATGGTATCTAGGTAAAAAAAATAATGCCTTTCATGTGTGCACCTTAGGACTTTAGGAAGAAGCTTAAAACAAAACATATTTTTAAACACTTTTCAGAAAAATAAACATGCACATACCTGATGGAAAATGATTTGTCTGTATGTTTTCCGGTGGCATGATCTATAAAGGCAAGCTTGAGGCAACACAGTGTGGGAGGACCAACTTCATATCTAATTCCAACAATTTTTACCAATTCCTGATCCTACAGGCAAAAAAAAACAGTTTCAGCAAGTATTACCTTCTGGACTTATACACAGAACTATTAATTTAACGTTAGTTAACCAAGCAGATGAATTGTACCTACATCCAAAAAACCAAAAATACTGAAATTTTATTTGATATTTCAATGGAAGACAGTCTGGCAGACTTGGTAATTTCAATGCACCTATTTATACTTGTCTTCCCACAGGTACCTCTGAAGATACTCTGGCGATTGAAGATACCTTCCCTTATTGTTTCCATGGTGAAACATTACGGGAAATGGCATAACCTCACAAATCAATGTTTTGCAAACAGCATAATACAATTCTTTGTTCACAGGCTACTAGTATTGAACCCACGGTATTTTCGAGGAAGACCTACCCTAAGGGCTACTTTTCTCCACGGCTCCTTGTGTGGATTCAGTTCATAAATGTTATTTCTTCTAACTGCTTCAATGTAAGCTTCATGTCCTTGTCGGAAATATATTACCTGAAAAAAACCCAACCAAACAAAAAAAGAAAACCAAGCAGTAAATGTTATCCTATGTTTAGTAACTATAATAATGTTAGTTAACACAAACGTTTCAAGACTTCAATCAATATTCCTACCTCATCGCCCATCTGAGGAACAAAAGGGGATCTTCGAAGGGCTGTGTCTGTTATCCAAATGGGAGGATGCCAATCATATGAGAATTCCAAGTTTACTGGTTGAGTTGGAGTATTAGCCTTCACATTAAACAGAGAGCAAAATTAGACATAATGGACATATTGCTGACATGATATCAAAACAACTCATTCCATTTTAATACGGCAGGCAAAAACTTAACTTATAGAAGACTAATGTACATTTCCAAAACCTTTTAGCAAAATTCCTCTACGGCTCTGCTCGACTTGTGACTTACTAATACTAAGAATTCCTTTCCTATATGAAGATTTCAGTGACCAAAATTACTATTATTCGGGTCTTAAGAGAAACAAACTTTTATAATTTAGATGGCAGTCTCAGTGTCCAGTTTAAAAAAAAAAAAAAACTATCAAGCTGCAAGAAACTACTGAAGAAGAGATGAAAGATATTGCACTGTAAATAACCATATTAAAACAGTTCCGTATTAAAACAGTGTTTTGTGAATACATGGAAGAAAGTGAAAGGATGGAGAGAAAACATACCAATTACCAAAATTACCCCAAGCATTAAAAAAAAATCTGTTTGCACCTTTATGGCAGAAACCAGCAAATAATAGCTATTGTACCTTAAAAAAGGATAATTATTTAATTTAAAAATTTCAGTAACTTAGAGTAATTATTGTAACTTACAAAAAATTAAAAATTCAACCCAAGAATAAATGGCCACTGTAAACTCAGTGACTCTATCTCCTAAGTTTTGAAAAAGATACATTACTTAAAACCAGACAGTTTAACAGGATTTTAGTCTAATATTCTGTACAATATTTAATAACCACAATGGCCCCTCGATAACAGAAAGCTTGAGAACAGTTTTTATTTGAAAAGTGAAAATTACTTCACTTGGAATGCAGATTCTTCCATACAAATCGGCAGACAACCTCACATTTGGAATGGTCTCAATTTCATTAAGGGTACATTGTATGTAGTGATACCAATATCCTTGTCGAATGGCAATAACAATTACTGTAACAGTTTCCAGTGAAGAGGTCTAAAAACCTAAGAGAGATGTTTATTAAAGAGTAAGTAGCAGAAATGAACCATATACCTCCTCCTGCTTTTTTGGTCTGGGCTTTTTTCTTCTTTTTCTTCTTCTTCTCTTTGGAGGAGATGATTTCTCTGCTGATACTTCATCTTCTGAAGTACTGCAGTATCTGATAGCTTTCCGTCGAGAAGTCCGTACGGGAGGTTGTAGGTTAATCCCTGCATCAGCAATCCAGTCAGAGTATCTGCTGGAAGAATCACTATCCACGGTGGATGGGGCCAGGGAAAATACAAACATAGAAGCAAGTTGTTAATATTTCAGAATGCTAAATTCTCTTAAGATGAATATCTGCAGATCTAGATTGCTGTTGAAAGCACTATCAAAAGAACTAAAGTTACTTTGACCTGTTTTAACAATTACTTCACTTGATGGTTAGCAAAATTTTTTGGGCACACAGTAATTCAGAGCTTAATTTTAAATTTAAAGGTTTTTGAATTTGAAGTAATTCAAAGTTTTTTTTAAAAAACGTCAAAGCCGATGAATTCTAAAGTCAGTAATTTTATTCAAGGAAGTTGTGCAATGAAATTCTGGGCTAGTTAAGAGCCCTCCCTAAAGAACACAGTGTCTTTAAAGACAGTTATACAAATCTCGCAGGTACACATTTGGGTTTTTTTATATCTCTTTAGTTCTACTACTAGAGAGTTCTAGAAAGAATACCTAATCCATAGTAACCATAGCTGGTGACAGCGACCATAGCAGAGTGACCAAAAATTATAGATAATTCCGTTCTAAACAAAATTATAACTTTATAAAACTAAGATTTTTTCCAAACATTTTTGTAAGAGCAAGCAACTGACTGTTGCTACATTATTAAAAAAATAGAACAAAAACCAAAACCAAACAAAATCCCCCACCCCTCAAAATCCCAACAGAACAAAACAAACTATAAAAAAAAAATGTTCCAGACTATCTTCTTTATCCTTGCCATCTAGCAAAAAAGCAAAAGGATTTGAAACTACATTAAAAGACAAAAATGTTTTGGTGAAATGGAACACTAAATAACAATGCAACATGTCAGTACAGTAGAGTACCCAACAAAATGTTGTTACGTACAAGCACAACAGAATTTCCATGCAACTTTTACCTTGCCAAAAGTTAAGTAAAACTCACTACAGTAATAGCTGGGATTTGTTTGTTCATTTTTACCTAGAACTATTACTGTTGCTTTTCTTGTCACTTCTCCACTCTTCCTCTTCATCAGATGAACCAGACTCCTCACTTTCTTCGGCTTCCTGAATTTAAAAATATGCAGTCAATCCAAAACTCTCTCATATCACATTTTAAGGGTTTGAAACATAAAACACATTGTTCACTCATGTCTGCATATTATCAACTTAGGAGGAAATTTGGTAAAAGAGTTGTTAAAATGGAAATTAAAGTAGTTCTTTTTTGCAGCTGATTTCAACTTACCCTGTTAACCTCAAGAGCGCACTATTAATCATGAACTTCTGTATATTCACTCACATTTATTAGCCACATGTGGATCCACCTGCTGTAGCCACTTTTCACAAAGCAACACCTCCACCCACCCCCTACCACAAGGCAGTTCAATTTTTTTTCTAGTCTAAGTTTACATCATTTATGAGAACAAACCGACAGGTGATTTTTATTCCTTCAAATTCCAGACTCAATGCTGTAAGGAGGTCATGTAAAGTATGCAACAAAATCTAGCTCATTAGAATAGAAAGGAAGAATTTAAAGGCTGCAAAAGGAACAAATCAAGGAAAACTATCACATCTCCCATCCACACAGCACATGGGTATATATTCTGTTATGGCAGCACTTCTATGATTTTTTCTTCCCATTAGTTATGCAAGTTGGGATCAGGTGATTTTTCCGATTTTAGTATCAACTGATTGACCAAGTACTAATCAGGTGTATTCATGCATATATTTAAATACAAAACTAAAGGGTCAAGACACAAAATAGATTATAATTTAAGTAATTTCCCAATTGTTCAAGAATTTATTTGCATTAACTTCATGCTTTAAATGTGTTTTCCATAACTGAAATGACAAAGTCTAATTGCTCTTGTCCCAAGGTATGTTATCGAGCAAATATAAAAAAGTAAGAAAACAAGATTTAACTTGCAACTTCAAGATCAATACTGTTTGAATCAGTCCAACCGATTATTTGTTTGCCGTTTTCAGAGTAACAAAGTTAACACTCTTCCCAAAAGGACCTGCTCATACAGTGTACAGGATTGACAATACTCACTATCAGTTTTCTCTTATCCTACCATTTGTAGGATTAAAACCAAAAACCAAAAAAACCCAAACATTTACTTCAAAGCTCAGCTTCTTCTAGTATTATTAGTTTTAGTAGTATCAGACCTAACATCACTTCTTCAAAAATATTTAAGTCTATGTAGTATTTACAGGACAGAGTGCGTTAAGTCTCCTATTTGCACTTTGTGTGCTTTGAATTTGTCAGGCACCAGCAGTCTCCTGTCAAATCCCCTCCCACCCTATTCCCAAAATAAGGAAAACCTGAACTGTTCATTAAATTTAAGTGACTTATTGTTTTTGAAAACATCGGAATTCTTTATTAAGAGGCTAGGAGAATAGAGTCCATTTCCAAAGAAAACAATTCATCCTATTTACAAAATTGCCTTACCTCCTGAATGTCCCCCATTTTATTCACCATTCTTCCTTACTTTGTTAAGTGACTAGTCCAACAAGTCTGACCTCTACTTCTTCCCCCTTTCCCAGTTTGAGAGTACTTTCTTGTGTGCAAGGCAAGGCAACTTTAGTCTAAGCAGTCCTACCACTGATTTACAGCATTGGATGACATGACAGCTAAAAGCTACTGCTTTTGCTCCAGCAAAGTCCTGTTTCATCCCACACCAGGACTCAGCCAGGATAAACAGACTCTGGAAGAGTCACATTACCAGGGTGCAACAATGCTTTATTAAGAACCTCCAAAATCTCTAGTTTAAGCTGTGTGCACAACTTTGGAAGGTTTTCACAGAGAAACAGCAGAACACGTCTAAAATCCAAATTTCACTTTAAGGCAACCTCAGCATTGTACGTGGGTTTGTAGCCTTGAGCTATGGATTTGGTTTAGACAATTCTCAGCAAAAACAATTCAGCCATTTATAAAATGACAGGAAAGACTGCTATTATTAAAGCAACAGTAACTAGGTTTGAGAAGTGCTAGCAATACTGATGCTTAGAGAAATACTTTCCCTGGCAAGAGAGGGATTTTTTTTTTTTCCCTTTTTTTTTTTTTTTTTTTAAGAGAGAAAAGGCACATTTACATGAAACATCACTTACTGAGTAACACAAGTTCAAAATACAGAACTCTGAAGGGAACTCACCTGCTCTATCAAGCCAAAGCAGTTATCTCCTTCCTCATCAGAAGACTCCAGTTGTTCAATGTTATTCCGTGTTCGGTAATTGGGATATTTCCGTCTATGCAGTCTACGCTTCGATTGTATTAATGAAGACTCAGAGTCACTCTAATGTATATAGAAAGGAAAAAAGAAGTTACATAAAAGTACATATGCAGCAAACTTTTATGGGGTTGAAAGGGTAGCTAAAAGCACTGCTGAATGTAAAAACTGCAACCGCCTCATCACATTGCTGCCTGATCATGTCAAAACTCCTTTTCACACAAAATAATTTTCCTGTAAGCCAATAGTTTTAAATTTGCTGTTCTAAATTTAAGATTTAGTAGTTGTTCTAAGAAATTGCCCTTATAAATTACTTTAAGTGACAGGATTACCTGATAAATATATTTACAGAATCAAAATATCAACTGTCTACAGGAACCTTTGAAGACCATACCTTCAGAAATGTCTGCTCTCATTTTTTAAGCCATGACTTGTCCCTGGACACAGAATGCCCACTTTCCTAGAAGCTGATGCATACCTTTTCCAATGACTCAAATGACTTTTTCTTCTCTGTTGCATAAAGATCCCTCTCGTCTTCCCCTTTCGCAATTCGGTATTCTTCCTGCTTCCTACAAGAAAATAACGAAGATATAAGTCTGCATCTGTTTTGACAATGCTGAAAAGTTAAATGATCCATCCACTTTAAAGGATCTAAAAACCCTAACACCTAATTCCATTCCATTATTTATTTCAGATGTTATTACCGCTCAAACACCTGTAACATATGTACCCTCATTTCCAGATAAAGAAGATGGACATTAAGAAAGTCTTCCTTGCAAACATCAGAATGTAATAAACTTTTTCAGCTCTGTCGTTAATCCACATTTTTCCCTTTGCAATCATTCTACCTCCCAACACTAGGAAAGCTTTTCAAAAACTTCAGAGATGTGGCAGCACATATGGCTGTACCAATAAAAAGTATTGATATTAATTCTCCTTTTCACAGACACATGCTGATAGTACTTTTGAACGCAGCTCACTTTTTAGCATTTCAAGTGCTCAGTGCTGCATAACACATGACCCCCATAAAGCCTCACAAAAGCACAATATCTCTGAACTTTTTCACATAAATGAATTTACCCTATATCCCTTTATACTGGAAAGAGAAAGAATCTAGGTAATCTAGCTGTCCTTTAAGGTAACTTAAAATCTTGAAATATGGGAGAATCACTCTCTATTACCCTAGAGAAACTTCCCATTATTTTCATTGAATGGACTTTACATTTAAAAGTTTTTAAGCACAGCCGACCATAAGACTGGACTATTTCAGTTTGTACCACGAACCTATTTTAGCTTAGGTATAATAGCACAAGATTTAGAGAAAACAATGTGATGTGTTCCCTCCAGTCATATCTGCAGCCCAGTAATTCGTCTACAGACCTGAGTAAGCTGGGTGGTATTTCTGGTACAACAACTCTCCGTCTCCAAGCCTGAAGGTCTCGCTCAGTAGCCATCTGACTTCGTGGAGCGTTCTGATGCATCTGACGCACTCCTTCAACCTGCCCACTACGTCGCAGCCCAATATTGGGAGGAGACTGGATGTCAAAACTCGGTCTTCTAAAAGCTAAAATACACACAAAATATATTTTTTTTCACACTACACAAAATTGGAACCTTGTTTCTTCTTACTACAAGATAAAAAGTTAACATTTTACATATTTTTATCTTTATGATTATGACTAGTTATCACCTTCAGGAAACTAGATAATTATCTGTAATGTAGATACATGTGAGATGTACAGTGAGATTACACATATACTCCTCTTTAAATGGTTATTTCTACTACTATTTTAGTACAGTGAAAGGAAGTATAATGTGACAGAGGGGTTTTCTGAACTATTTCAGGCAGCTCTGCAGCTAGTGAGGTTCTAAAAAGCACTGTTCCTGGAGAGCTGAGCTTACATAATTAAAACTACAAGAACACAGACCAGAAGGGTGTCTAGTTTAACTCTGTAAAGGAAGACAAGAACCCAGTTCGAATAATGGTAAAATACCTATTTTGCAAACTTCAGAGAATAAACGTAGCTCCTACAAATGTTCTTTGAGTACTCTAAAAATATTACTAACTATGTACCACTCTACAAGAAATATAATTAATGCTCTTTAAAAGAAAAAGAAAAAGGCTTTACTTTGTAATTTAATTACAGGAGTAGCAGTGTTTTCATGAATAAAAAGGTCTTAACCAGATATTGCTAAGTTAAGGGAAACTTAGTCCTTAAAACAACATTAGAGTTAAAACCTCTCTGAAATATTTCACGCCGTGTAACAAATACAGAGATAGAACAATTACCTAAGAATTTATCAGCAAGTACTAACCTCTTCTAGGTGTTCCTTCCACATTTTGTGGGCCACTTGAAGCAGATTCTTGATCAGCTCCAGTTCTTTGATCTTGTTGTAGTTGTAACTGTCTAATCATGCCATCAAGAATGCTGGGCTCCAAGCCTTGTTCATCCTGATCAACTGTTTGTTGGCCTATAACTTGTTCAACCACTTCCCCATCACCTAGCAAGTGTAAAACAAATAAAGTGAATGGGTTAACTGACTGTATCAAATTATTTGATCTCATTGTTCACATCGCAGTGAGACATGTTCTACAACTCAACACAATGAAACCACTCTCGAAATGTTTCCAATTGCTTATTCCAAATGAGAAATTTATGGAGCCCACAACTCAAACAGTTTGTGCATGTTAGTGCCTGCAGAAAAGAATTAAGACATCCATTTGAACAACTGATTTTTTTTGCCTTGTTTAAAATTGTATTCACTGTGGAACTGTTCAGCATCTTTAGTGAACATCAATACATGACAGGTAGCATATGAGAAAGCAAATGCATTTTTAAATCACCCACGTCACGTGTACTCTCTTCCCATCAGAATTACTATAGTAACTCTAACATCTGGATGTAGGTCTTAGTGATACTGTTCTTACTTGTTGCTACATATCCAAGTTGAGGAATCAAATGTTCATCTGCACAATTCTCTCTTCCTGGCACCAATCTTTGATATTTTGTTGGATGAGGGTTTCCATCTACGTCTACTAAGAAGGGAGGGGGCATGAGATGAGGAGCCTGTTGAGTCTGCTCATCTAGGACATAATTGTTAGAGTCTCGAATAAGTGGCCGATAGTCAGTGTGGAAGAACATCTGATCAGGAATCTAGAAAGAAATAAAGTTTTTATGTTATCAATCTGGAGAGAAGAATATGCTAAAGAACAGAGAAGAACAAGTGAGACTAAAATATCTAAAGTCTTATAGGTAAAAGAAAGGGCAAGTTCCCAATAAGAAGAGTTCTGTACAGCTACAGTTAAGCTGTATGGGTGTTGCAGTACTCTAATTTTTGATAGTGCTTTCACAGGCAACAAAAGGCTTTTAGAAAACAATAAACTGAGGTAACTTGAAGCAGAAGCACTGCTTTACACTTCAAATTAAAAACATTTTACATTTCGTTATTTTTTCCACACATTTAGAAAAGTCTCCTTGGCTTCCATGCAAGGAAATTACTGTCTGAGGTTCAACATAAGCTCTCAAAGTAAAGTTCTTTCTTAATCATGCAATGTCCGCCAGAAATTTTTTCTGCAACTGAAACAGTCTGTTAAACTCATGCAGGTGAAGGAAAACAGTTACACAAGTATTAGACCACAATCGGAATCTTTGCTCCTAGCAACGATGAGCAAGATGAAATTGAAACTTCTCTTCAGCTAAGAATGTAGAGTAAGAAAAAATAATTCTTTGAAATGACAAACATGGAACTACCATTGCAACTTGAAAAAACTGAGGGGGAAGAGAAGACCACCATAGGCCAGAAGTGCACTTTTGAAAGCTATTTCAAAAAAACAGGAAGACATCTATTTATAAAACCAAAAAGGAAACAGGCTGATAAGATTCAAAAAAGCAAAACATTTATCCCATGCACATTCTTCTAACATTTCAAAATCCACAGTGTTAGAAGAATATTTACTTTTGCTTATTTTAATCAAACTGCTACAGTGAATTTGCATTTGAATAAGGAAAGGCCTGAAGAACTGCAAGTTCTAATAATTGAAATTAACCAGCTAATTATTAATACACAGTCTGCTTTTTTCTTAATTAGGTAGTAGTGCAATAAACTTTGTGATACATTTCAATCTTTAAACATTAAGCTATTTTCAGAAATTAGAAGTAAGAGTTATTTTGAGGTTGTACAATTAACATGCAAATTAGCTGGCTGGAAAATGAAAACACATTCCAGAAACCTGCTTCGAAGCTACTCCCAAGGGAATGTTAAGACACCGGTTATTTCTGCTGTGCCAGGACCATACATACAACAGAACTCAGACATCAAGGAACCCATTGTATTTAGATCCTGTACCCATACAAAACTCTTTTTCACATATGACATTTTAGAGGAATGAATGTAACTAATCTAATTTCAATTAGAAGCTTGAATAAACAGTCCTAATAAAAAGCTGAACTTACCTTTTCATAAGGCCTGCTACAGCCAAACCCAAATATCAATAGATGCCCATGAGAATCTGTACATGCAAAATGCTGTCCATCCGGTGAAAATTTACAGTCAAAAACAGCTCCGTGTCCTTGGCCTTCAATCTAAATTGAAGGAAAGAAATTCAAGACTATTTGACCAATATTTTTTTTAGCAAACAATAATGCAGCATCAAAAATTAATTACTATCAAAAACTGTCATGCACCTCTTAAGTAGCTCCATTAAAGCACAAATAATCTCGTTACTCTCACATGTCAACGGAAGAAGAAATAAATTAAAGTCCTGAATCATACAGTTTTAAAAAGATGCACTAAAGGGTATGGAAACTTACTGTTAAGAAAGAAAAAAGGGAATAGCTTTTTGAGGCTTTTTAGCTGTTGGTATACTGCTTAAAAGTAAACTGCAGCTAATATATACTGATTTTGTTAAACCACTCTTAAGAAAAGCACAGGGAATCTTAAAGCTAAAGAAAAAGAAATCACTTTGCTATTAGCTGTAACTAGAAAATAAAAAAAGATTAGAAAATTAATATGAACTTTAGATCATAACTTAAGTCTCAAAGAAAATAACCTATTTTAAAGTGTTATTCATGGGCTGTCAATTGGAGCGAATGTCGTGGGAGCTCTCGAGAAGAACTGCGCCAATCCACTAATGCTTATGGTGATAATATTAGAATTTTTAAGACAGTTGAGAAAACAAATATTTGTCTGTAAGACTCCTGAAATTATGGTCTAGAACAGGACCTTTCAGTCTTTTAGATGGCACCGCATCTCAGTTAAGGAGAACTGTTACTATGAACGAGGTGCAAGAAGATCTTCAGTAATAAAGGGTGGAAAAGTCCTGGTGTCAGCTATTCCCACCACCTCACAGTCCAAGAAGCCCTGATCAACAGGTGAAGTCTGAAGAGCTCAGACATTGACTACAATGAAAGTGAAGTCCTGCTCTGCTCCCCCATACCTCACATTCCTCACACCCAACTGCAAATTCTCACAATTCATCTTCCTCCTCGCAGCAGCTTAGCAAGACCTCCCTGACAGAATTCCACTCGGAAGCCCTACAGGAAGGTAGCAGTGGAAGGAAGAAGGGAATACTTTTGCAGAAGACCATTGAACTGACTCAGCTTAGTAAAAGGTCCAGTGAGAGGCACCTTATTCAAGGTAGAGAATGGAAGTGGGCAGCTGGGGACAGACAAGGGAGGCAATCCTGGCCCTCTTTTTCTGCTACATTAAACTGTTAAAACTGGCTCCTGATTACTTCACACCTACAGTTACAATAACTAAAAAATTAAAAGGTAAAAGCTCTAGAGAAAAAACAAACTCGTAAATTTTGAGGGTTTGGGGTATTTTGGTGGGTTTTGATTGGTTTTTTTTTGGGGGTTCTTTTTTTCCAGAAGGTGTAGGGGCTGTGCCTGTTGGTGACAATGCCTTCAACTAGTATGTGAACACACTGCTCTGTATTAAGAAAAAAAAAAAAAAGTGTAAAAAAAGGTCTTACCATGTTAAAATAATGCTTTGTTTTCATGCCTTTGGTAATATCCCATATAAAGATGTTGCCATCATGACCCGCAGACAGCATTATCCTGGAATCAAAGGGGTGGGTCTCCAAGACAAATACTTCATCTGCATGCCCCTAGAATTTAAAATTGCACATCACATGCAAACAAGAGGACACAAATCCACATCAACAAGATATCTACAGTAGAGCCTAAAGCACTGCACTATCATCTCCTCACATGCAGACTTTTGGTAAGTTACACCCCTACAAGCTGCCTCCAAAAATATACAGACTTCTACAAATTCCACAGTGTATCTATCTGGACTGCCCCCTGTGGCACATAAGTAGGGCAAAAACCCAGGCAGCCAGAAAGACTATTATTCTAAATTTAATAATTTTCTACATTCAAACTAGAACTCTAGAAACATGGAGCTTTTGCCAAAGGACAGTGAACTACTCAATGGGCAAGTATGTTACTCCACAAAAATGTTTGTTTATTCCACAGGAGAGGCAAGTTCAACACAGCAGCTAGGGAAAGGATTGTTCAAATGCAGGAGGAAACAGCTAGTTTTGGTTAAAAAAAAATCCAAGAAACACTACACTTTATCATTCATATAGAGATTTCAAGACACATCAGATCCAATTATGAACTCAGCATGCACATGTCATTGCAACTGTAAGATGACCATCTACTTCAAAAAGCAAGTAAAATTACATACCACCAAGTCATGAAGCAACTGCCCCGTACAGGAATTCCAAACTTTGAGCAGATGATTATTCACAGCCGTAACGACATAGTTATCATTTTGGTTCCAGGCTATCATGGTTACTTTAGGTTTCATAAATTTGTCTTCTTCTGAACATGTGTCACTATTTTAAAGAGTTGAACAGGCATGAGATATTTTTAATTAGTCCATTTCAATCTCAAAATACAGAAAAATAACCTGTTCTCCCATATTAATAATCAGATAAGGGAAGAGAAGGTAAGAATTAAATTTGTTTTGAAACTTTGGTCCATAAATTTCATTCTTTTTGGAGCAAACTGTAAAGCAAATCTGGATTTCTAGCATACTTATTTCATAGGACACGATTAACTTCTTTCCCATTTGAGATACAAGGCAAAAAGGCTTTCCTTCTTCATGGAGTCTTGCCTGTTCTACAATTAGAGTCCCAACATAATTCCTTTAAAAATTTGGACTTTATACAGTAAAGAGCTTTCCAACTAATTCTGTCTCAGAAGCTAACCTCTACATTAACCAAGCATTTTTTTCTGATTCCCAACATAAATATATTAAAGACAATATTTTGTATTTACCTCAGTTCATTTCCTCATTTCTCTCCTCAGAATACAGTTGTAAGATATTGTAACACTCCCTCTCAGCATCTTAGTCAACTGAAGGAACAAGTGTTCTTTGAACCATGCCTTCACAGTATTATCTATATACCACATCAACTAGTAGCCTCTCTTACAAAGACTCTCTCTCAATTATACTCAACTACAATTGCGTATATTAAGCCAGAAAGATGCCATAGTCAAATCTCAAATATTAATACATCCTCCTTTCTTAGTAAAACTTTTTTTTTTTCCTCATAACTGCATCACAAGAAGAGCTTGCCATCACCCTCCAGTTAACTCATACACCCAAGATTTCTTATTGTATGTGTGCCCCCACCTCATTTAATCAACTACAAATTCACTTCTTGCATTCTGTACTACTGTAAATCATCCACCCTTCAGGTTTATCTAGTGTTATGTAATATCCTGATATTCATCTGTAATGACACTATTCAAACTGTGTGCCACCACCATATTTCATTAATACACTTTTTAAAAGTACAAAAGAATCAATGAAAACAGTCGGCAAGATCAGTCCTGATGAAACCCCCCTACTACCTGTCATGACCCCTCCTGGAAAGAGGTTATCATCTACCTTATTTTTACTCATCTAAAAATGTTTCTCCTGTGACATATCAGGTGTCTGACTGAAATCCAGATAGAGATCTACTGCACTTTCTGTTAATTACATTTCCTTTGTTAAGGAAAAAGGTTAATTTGGCACAGTGTACATTTTAAAGCTATATAAATATTTAGGCATTTATTCAAGCACAGACTAAAATTTAGTGAGTTATTACACCACCAGAACACTAATTTGACCCCAACAAAGACCATAATATTGCTAAGGCTTGCTCTGGTTTGATTGAAGTGTGCTTGATGAGTTTTTCAAACTTTCTGACTTCACACAACAGATTAATAAAAAAAAAAAGACAGCACTTCACCTACCCTGGTAATCGATCAGACATATCCAACAAAATGCTCCTCCATTCTGCTTGCTCAAAACGCCAGATTCGAGCTGTTCCATCTCTACTTCCACTTATGAACCTTGAAAAAGTTTTAAAAGATAGTTCATTCATCTTCAAAAGAATTTGCTTTAAAGTATGTTCAGGGTTACACACCACCACTATTTAAAACATTACAGTGAAAGACTGAGAAGTGAAATCTTCAATTTGTGTGCAAGAGAATTCTTTACTGTTACCTGCCCATTAACTTTCTTTCTAGAAGCCCAGGAAAGAGAGTTTTTCTGAACTGAAAAACTGAATGAAGTTGACAAAACACATAGAACAGAGAAGCAAGTTCCAAAGTTTAACTCAATTC
The DNA here is from genome assembly GCF_949628215.1 of Phalacrocorax aristotelis. Lineage (NCBI taxonomy): Eukaryota > Metazoa > Chordata > Aves > Suliformes > Phalacrocoracidae > Phalacrocorax > Phalacrocorax aristotelis. The sequence goes on along the minus strand of NC_134276.1, from coordinate 100,043,568 downwards.
ACAACTTCACCCTCAAATCCTTCTCAATCACAATGTTTCACTGAAGTATTTTAAGTAATCCATTCTGAAACTGTAAAGTTTCAGATACTGAAGAAGATGCAAGAACAGACCAGCGCCGCAAAACCTGAGATGCTCCCACCCACCACTGTGCATAAAAGAGAAGACCACCACTGGTTTACTTTAAGATACCAAGGTGTAAACCACAGCAGTTCAGGCTTCCATTTCATGAACTGCTGAACCATCAGCTGAGCAGAATGGAAATTGCTGAAGGGAGGAACTGAAACATTTTAAAACATCCAAAGATAATCTCCCTAGTCCATGAATCACAGCCCTGAGAAAGACAGTTGACATACCTCCCACAGAAAAACCTTGCATGCTAGGTATATCATGACTGTGGTCTAATTTGCTATGATCCACTTTAATAATAATTATAAACCTTAAACATCTGCCATAGAAAGTGTCACTAAGCAAAACAGAAGTTTTGCATGCCCCCCCCTTTTTTTTTTTTAATACTGCCTTGAAAAGGGATCTATGCAGGCAACATGGATGGTCCAGTGCAACACGATGGCCCCAGAGACAATTATAATTGCAGAAAAACACATTTAAAAGGAAGACCACTACAACTTCCAAACTGAATGTAGATTATTAGTGTTCTCAGTCACAGTTATCTGGCTTTCAACAAGAGAAAAAAAATTAAGCTGCAACTATTGGCTGCAGATGTAAGTCTACCCTGAAGGCTAAAATCCACATTTTCATCAGTGATAGGCCAAAGATCAATTTGGACTTCATTCTGTACTGGAAGTATGTGTGAGGTTTTACAAATGGAATTGACACAACACTTCCTCCTCACCCCTCAGATCAGCTGTAAAATTCTGTTAAGTACATTTCCTTAAAAAACACAAACAACAAAAATTTTAAAAAATAGGCTAGAAAATAAATGAAAGTTATTAAAACTTATTTTAGACCATTTGCATTGCGTTTTCCCATTTTGATCCAATACTTCCTGGAACTGAAAGCAAAGGAGGGGGAAGAGGAGGCTTATGAAGCCACAAATACATCAGGTATGTTAAAAAGTGATAACATGCCCCCAGGTAAATAAAAACCCAGCCAGTCCAGAGACATTGTCTAACAGAGATTAATAGAAAGCTGAGACAGACAGCTGAAACTTAACTATGTTGTCCTGGATTAGTCCAAAGTTCTAAAGGAGAATTTTCTTATTGGAAGCCTCCAGGAATGAACAATAATAGATTCTTAATCACAAAATAATGTATTGTTTGTTTACATTTGAGCATCTTTCAACATACCTATCACCACTGTTAGAAAACTGAATGCTGTCAACTTTGTCCTGTAAGAAAAAGTACAGTTTGTTAGAAATTATATTTTTAAACAGGAAATATGTTTTTGACAAATCTGAAACAGTGAAAAAGCTGCATATTGTAAAATTCTTAACAGTTTTAGTTGCAAGGTGAACCAAGTCCAACAAATACCAGAATTCACTAACCGTACATTTAAAATGCAAGTTTTTTAAAAAGTCCCAATTAATTATGAAGAACTGACAGATGAAATAACTTTCCATTAATAACTTGGCAGCCAATTACCTCATATTTGAATATATATTTCCAATGTCCTAAGCCAACTACAATTGAGATGAATTTGTTGTTCCCACTCCTACTTACACATTCCTTAAAAAATATATATAATTAGTTATTCATTTTTATTACAATAAAAACTATGGGAAAATTAGATAGCACGCTCAGTTTATCTTCAGAGATTAAAGTCTTTTCTACATACAAAATACGTACTGATCAAGCCTTATCACTATCACATAAATGGTAAAAGTCAGATTCAGTATTAGAGAAGACATATCAAGGCAAACAAAATGAAGATGATGAATATTTGAAGAGCTGCCCTTGAAAGAACTTTAAGGGTTCAACTAAATCTAAATTATCTATAGTAAAACTACAGATTCTTTGTGCATCAAGTGCTGAAAAAAAAAATTACTCAACCTTCAGCACATGAAGGTAAGCCAAATTTCCCTCAGTTCCTTAGAAGATAGATTCTGCCAGACTAAGGAAAAGAACTTCTTAAATAAAAAGCTTTCATTTTTTTATTTGTGTACCTAACAGGTATCAGTTATATCAAGAAAGCAAGTAAAGACAGACAGAACACATTACATAAAGCACATGGGGAAACAATGCTAAACCAGCCAGCTGATTATTACTCAGGAAACAAAGTGGCTTGCACAGCCATTGAGAGTGTGAACAAAGATCAAGATGAATGGAAGTAAAATTCTGGACACTCAATGCTATTTAAAGATTTAATGCAAAAGGTGCCAAATGGTAAATAACTTCAGTAATGAAATCCACGTTCTCAGCCTATCTACTTCCTGTATACTGCATATAGCACACGGGTGGCTAGGCACAGTGGCATCAGAGGGAGAACCACATACTTTAAAATTGTAGAAATGTATGACATCCAGTTGAAAAAAAAAGATTTCTAAATACCATCTTGATACTTTCCAGCCTTTAAAATGGTCAAGTCATATTGAGATGACTGACTGGAATTCTGCGTAAGTTCAAAAAATATTCAATGAAAGAACATTGCTACAAATCCAAAAAAACATTAACTTGCAACTTCAATGCTGTTTGAAGTGACTAATTATTACATTCAACAATCTTACTTACAGCATGACTTTCCAATTCAGCTATTTTCTCAGGTGTTTCAGAGCCAAAAAAATACATCCTGATGACGTGGTCAGTGCTGCCAGTTGCTAAAAACATACCACCTGTAAAAATCAACCAATAATTAAGCTACTGTGTAAGAAATTAAAACAGATCACCAACATTTCTCAGATGTCTTGTTTAAAAAAAAAAAATATCTGAAGAGTGTCACTTTTTTTTATGCTCTTCCACCGACATACAGATATGGAAGGCAGTTCCCTTCTTGCCTGAGAAAGCACTCTCAGCCATAGTAAAAATAAATAGTCATACTCAGTGTTACAAAGATTCTAAAGTATATAATTAGGGGAATGCTGAAACTTCTAATGCTACTAATTGTGCACAGAAGCCCTCGATTACAGGGAATATGGCTAGTCCTCATTGGAATTACCTAGATGACTCTTTCACTGTAGTGTAAGTCCCATTTGTGGCAGGCATGTGAACTGCTTCAAAACTGGGTAGAAACGTAAGTAAACCAGTGTAAGTACACCAGTATTTAGCTGTGGTGGCAGCAATATTAAGATCTGCCTCTTGGCACCTCTGAGTGCTGCCAAAAAAAAACAACCAAAAAAATCCCACAAAAAAACCCCAAACCCAGTCACAACACAGGACTATATCCTGACAACATTAACAATCTGCACTTTGATTTGTATTTTATTTCTGGATTTCCCAATTTTCTTCTAATGTTCATGCTACCTGGTACCAGTAAGCCTTCCCACAAATCACCCATAGATGAAAGACAGAATGAAAGACAACTACAAGCCAGGAATGAAGTACACTTATAGATACATTTGTGGATTCTTAAGAAAGAAGGAATTTTTATTACTATCCCTGCATACAACTGGCACAGAATCAGGAGCTCTTGCTATTGGCAGTAACCACTTCCTTGCTGTTGACTGTGGTATCTTACAGAACTAGTTTTGCAAATCCCTGAGGATTAAACAAAAATAAAAATCCAGTAAAGATGGGTAGAGAGTAAACAAGCATCAGGTGGCTTTTACTTCTGTAAAATCACCAATGGGAAAAGGAAAACAGTACCACTTAGTTCAACAGCCTCCCACTGTTAGCTAAGAGCAGTCACATTATTTATGTCATAGGCTAACAATACACATATATAAAATTGCTTATCACACAGCTGCTGGTTTTGTATATTTCAAAGCTGTCACAACCATAATATTATAAAACTACTTATGAGGAAGGAAGAGAAATCACAATGCCAAACTCAATCTGTACATGACTTACCTACGCTGAATGAAGAACAAAGCATCTGAACCCCTGGTCTGGGTTTTTCTGTGAATTTCACTGGCCGATTGCTTAGAAAGAAAAGATGCTTGAAACAGGACATGCCATGCAAAATCTGGCTTTTCTTAACATTTCAAACATGTTTCTTCAAACATCTACATAACAGGTACTTCTTGAATACCTACAGTTACCATCTGTAAATCTTGTGCGGGAGGATGAGCAATAAGGTTTACCTTTCAAAATTACTGTACACACATATACAAATGATATTTGAAGCCCACACAGCTTACGACTTTTTCTGCAAGATGCTATTACTTAGCAAAGGATAACGTGACATGCCAAAGAATGCTTATTTTTGCTCATCCTTCAGTAAGTATGATTTACCCCCTCCATAATATATCCCTGAAGTACTGAACTCTCACCCTCACATTACAAACCACGAACAGTACATGAAATAAGGCCCAACAAATACCGTTACTGCACAATGCTCTGCAAAATCTTAAAACTTTACAGAAGTAAATAGAAGTTTTGCAACATTGTGCACATGGTGATTTAAAAGACTGCCTTCTTTCCTGATCTGCAAGTCACGTGCACGCTTCCAGCTGACAGGGCCATAATCTCACAGAAAGTAGCTACTGAGAACTACATTAAGGAGAAATGCAGCAATCTGTAGTTTGTTTGCATTTCTTTTGTTTCTATTGTTTCAATGAATAGATTAATTCGTCAACAGTATTTTTTGTTGAATTTTGTTGATAGTGAATTTGTATGTTGAAATTGATGAAGAAACATTTGTTCAACAATAGAAACAATTCTATTGTTACAAACAATACAGTTTGTACACAAAACGTGTACAGCCACTTACAATATAGGTTTCTACTCATTATTCTACTGCTTTTCTGTTCAAGTGTGTTGTGTTTATCAAAGGAAATATTGAGACCTTCAGTATAAAAGTATTTCTCATGTTTGTATGATACACAGTACAGAGATTCAAATACTAAGAATGCCGCTTTGAGGCCTACCAATGCTTAAACCAAATTAAGCCTATGCTTAAACTAATTTAAACAGTGTTTCCATCTGATACAGTACTCTAATTTTAGAAGGAGAATAATTAAGGAACCAGTTTAAACACTCTCCTCCTACAAATTACAGCCCTAGAGTCTTCAGATGAAACTATGCCTTTGATAGTTTTTGCTGCAATTCTACTACCTTAAGATCACAAGTAAGTTTGAATTAAAAAGCAAAATAATCTTCTGCTTTCTAAAGTACTTTTTTAAAAATAGCTGCTTTAATGTAAAATGGATCATTTTGTACCAACTACCATTATATGGCACAATACTAGACACAGACTGATCACCCCAGATCTGTCCTTTCCAGTAATAATATTTTGGTTTTCTACAGAAACAGCAACCACATATAGAACATTTAAAAACTATCCTGAACAGACTCTGCATGCAAGTTCTGTAGGAGACATCCTGAAACTAGAGTACTGTTGAAAATTCAACACAGACAAAAAGCTTTATTATACTGTTCCAACATATTTATGCTCGCAGCAATTCTAGTTGTCCTACACTTGTACTTTTAGTGTTCTAAGAAGTTAATATATTTCCTGGCTAGTCTCCCAGGACAATGGAATAACAAATTTGTAAAGGATATAGTTAGTGACGGTGCCTTAAAATAATTATGGAATAGATTATTTCCACAACATTTTTATTATTACAAAAAATCTAGTTTTCTTAGCTAGTTAAAAGCACTTGATTTATTTTAATCAAGCATAGTATGGCATAGAGTTAATCAGCAGCCCATTTACATACTTGAATTTCATGGAATCTGTATCCCATTGCCAAAAGCAAACAGTTCCATCTGCACCAGTAGAGACCATGTATCGCATGGAGCCTTTCACCATCGGACTAAACTAAAGAGAGGAATGTAAAATCAGACACATAGAAGAGATATTTAAAAACTGTTTATGCACTTCTAGAAACACTAATGTAAAACCTTTATTTACTTTGCATTTTTCACCTAAAACTGCTAAAGGTGTTGTTGATAAATATAATTTTTAATGCTTACAAAATAATTTCTCCTAGACCTCAAACTTATTTTAAAGTATATCTTTCAATTATTGCATTATACAAAACCAATTCATTCACTGCTTTGTTTTTGAAGTCTTAACTAACCACAATCATTCACTAGAAGTTTTGTCAATGAATGAAGTAACAAGCAGAGCAGACTGAAAAAAAAAAGGAAAAGGAAGTAAGTTTCACTAGACAGGCTTACTTTTTAATTCTCTAATTAAGCAGAGCATCAGTTATGAGATAGTCGAAGTATGTAACCCAGCATCACATATGAATTTATAGGAAGTCCTCACACATTTCTTTAAGACATGGATTTATTGCTATGCACAGAGCTACCCTTCAGAAAACTTTACAGAACTCAAGTTATACAAGTTGATTAAATTGTTCACCAATTACTACTACCACCATTGGAAAAGGCCGTATAAGTTGTACATATTGCAATTATAGTGTTATTAAGAACACTTAAACAAAAATAAAATCTACCATACTACAATAAAAGAAACACAACAAATAAGTGCTTTACTATTAAAAACCAAAGAAAGAAAAAATATGCAATCAATGCCACAGTAACTCTGCAAATATGAAGGTTACTCTCAGCGGCAGCATTTTTGCAAAAACTGCAAAATTATTTTCTGAACTTCACAAGCTGGCAAGAGGCCGCTCTTCAATTCTCAACATAAGCCTGTTTGTCTCATTGGAAAACGCAGCAAATCTGGATAACGAGCTCCTAGTTTATCTATTAAATAAGGAACTACAAAGGCCAAAATGAGCCTGAATCCAAAACACTACTGATAGCACAGAAAGTATCGCAATGCCTTCAAATCTAAAATACACAACATACTACATCAAACATCTTTGCACTTTTGAAATAACTTATATTTTTGAGATTAAGACAAATACCCATATCATGGAAGCTGTAAGAATCACATGCTGGATCAGAACACTCACCCATACAAACCAGCATATTGTGTCTCCAGTAACAGACAGTAGGAGGACATGATACTTCCCAGAAATTCTATTTGGTTCTAACAGCTCAAATATTACTGGTGAGAATATAACGCGAAGGAGGATTCTTTTCACTATTTTCAGTTAAATACTTGGGAATTTCAGGAAGGCAAGGAACTTTTCTATCTTTTGGTTTTTTTAAGTAGGTTTCTCCTGTGGTTTTGACTAATTTTTGACACAAGTATTTAAATGTTCAGATTTTAATATTCCCACAGGCAGTCACGCAGAAATAATTTCAGTCATGTGAAAACCACAGTGACTGTCATCATCGAAGGCACAGTGAGTTATTTGCCACTCACGCGCCAGCCTTCATGGGAAACAACATCAGTTCCTTGCACTTGGACACAAAAAAGTAAGATGTACGCTTGGCAAGTTACTACTTAACTTAGTAACAGCAACAACAAAGTACTTTTCTCCACAAACAGAACATGAGGTACTAATCTTGCTTTTCAACACAAAGATAGAAGGCTCTATTGGCATAGAGCATTCATGTAACTATGTTTCTCAATTTCAATACGCAACCAAGGAAAGTGGTTATCATTTCTTACCAATATGATAGCTAGCTAATCTTAGGGCAGCCCATTAATCTAAATCCTACTACTAAAGCAGACTCAACTTTTCAAAGTAACTTTTCAAATCAGGTACAACAGCCTCTTCCTCCCCCGAATTATTTCTTGTTTTCTAGTATTTTATCAAAATACCTTCAAACTTTCCATACCACACTGTTAAGTGAAACTTGTCTTGGAGTTTCGTAGGCTGGCTGCTTCTTACCATTCATCTACATTACCTGTGCTTCAATATATAAAAACACTTAAAAAACCCAGACATACCTGTAATGAGGTAATGGACCCTGTGTGCCCATGGAGGACTGCAACTGGTGCACAGGTTCTCAGACACCACACTCTGATCATTTTATCACAGCTTCCAGCTGCAATCATAGTGTTTTCATAATTGACAGCCATATCGGAAATTTCTGCTGAATGTCCTCGTAATGTGGCAAATAACCTGCCATTATGAGTTGACCAAATCTTTACCAAACAGTCATCTGAGCCCTAGAAAGAAATTTATTATGCTCAGCAAGGATTTTTAAAAAAAGATTCAGCATAAAAGTTTTAGGCTTCCTGTAAAGAACCTAACTATGTTTTCCCACAACTTGGTAAATTACATTTCTATTTAAAACCATTTATGATACTTAAGCTGAAAGAAAGAGTCATATGACCAACATTAAAAAACCCAAAATGTTCACTTATGGTTCAAGATTACACTGCAATCAACACAGATCGATACCACATAATGCAAGAAGTCTGGAATAAGTTTAAGGGGGCTCCTTACAGTAAAGGCAAGGGGCAATGAAAGTACTGTTCTGTAAAAGCAATCTCTCCTCTGAGGGAAGAAGGGCCCAACAAAGCTGGTTAGTGTTCAAGAATCACCTCCTCCAAGCCCAGGAGCGATGCGTCTCAACACAGAGGAAGTCAGGCAAAAGCACCAGGAGGCCTGCATGGATGAACAAGGAGCTCCTGAGAAAACACAAACAGGAAGCCTACAAAGGGTGGAAGCAAGGACAGGTAGCCTGGGAGGAATACAGAGAAATTGTCCACGCAGACAGGGATCAGGTTAGGAAAGCTAAAGCCCTGACAGAATTAAATCTGGCCAGGGACATCAAGAGCAACAAGAAAAGCTTCTACAGATATACTGATAAATACTGATAAAAGGAAGACTAGGGAAAATGTGGGCCCTCTCTGGAAGGAAACACGAGACCTGGTTACACAGGATATGGAGAAAGCCAACTTTTTTGCCTCTGTCTTCACCAGCAAGTGTTCAAGCCACACCACCCAAGCCATAGAAGTCAAAGGCAGCGACTGGGAGAATGAAGAACCACCCACTGTAGAAGATCAGGTTCAAGACCATCTAAGGAACCTATAGGTGCACAAGTCCATGAGACCTGACGAGATGCATCCACAGGTCCTGAGGGAAGTGGTAGATGAAATTGCTAAGCCACTGTCCATCATATTTGAGAAGCCGTGGCAGTCTGGTGAAGTTCCCAAGACTGGAGAAGGGGAAACATAACTCCCATTTTTAAAAAGGGAAAAAAGGAAGATCTGGGGAGCTACAGGCCAGTCTCACCTCTGAGCCCGGCAAGATCCTCCTGGAAACTATGCTAAGGCACATCGAAAATAAGGAGTTGATTGGTAACAGCCAACATGCCTTCACTAAGGGCAAATCGTGCCTGACAAATTTGGTGGCCTTCTATGATGACGTTACAGCATTGGTGGGTAAGGGAAGAAACTGACATCATCTACCCAGACTTGTGCAAAGCATCTGACACTGTCCCGCACGACATCCTTGTCTCTAATCTGGAGGATCATGGATTTGATGGATGGACCACCTGGTGGATAAGGAATAGGCTGATGGTCAAACTCGGAGTTGCAGTCAATGGCTCGATGTCCAGGTGGAGACCAGTGATGAGCAGCATTCCTCAGGGGTTGGTATTGGGACCAGCTCTGTTCAACATCTTTGTTGGAGACATGGACAGTGTGACTGAGTGCGCTCTCAGCAAGTTTGCCAGCGACACCAAGCTGTGTGCTGCAGTTGACACGCTGGAGGGAAGGGATGCCATCCAGAGGGACCCTAACAGGCTTCAGAGGTGAGCCTGTGTGAACCTCTTGAAGTTCAACAAGGCCAAGTGTAAGGTCCTGCACCTGGGTCAGGACAATCCCAAGCACAAACACAGGCTGGCCTGAAAACGGACTGAAAGCAACCCTGAGGAGAAGGACTTGGGGGTGTTGGTTGATAAGAAGCTCAACTTGACCCAGCAATGTGCGCTCGCAGCCCAGAAAGCCAACTGTATCCTGGGCTACATCAAAAGCAGCGTGGCCAGCAGGTCGAGGGAGGTGATTCTACCCCTCTACTGCAGCCTGGTGAGACCCCAGCTGGAGTGCTGCATCCTATTCTGGAGCCCTGAGCACAAGGACATGGACCTGTTGGAGCAGGTCCAGAGGAGGGCCAGAAAAATGATCCAAGGGCTGAACCACCTCTCCTGTGAAGAAAGGCTGAGAGAGCTGGGGTTGTTCAGCCTAGAGAAGAGAAGGCTGCAGGGAGACTTTACTGCAGCCTTCCAGTACCTGAAGGGGGCCTACAAGAAAGCTGGAGAGTTTTCCCAAGGACATGTAGCAATAGGACTAGGGTAATGGCTTTAAACTGAAAGAGGATAGATTTGGATTAGATATAAGGAAGGAATTCTTCACTAAGAGGGCAGTGAGGCACTGGAGCAGGTTACATAGAGAAGTTGTTTATACCCCGTCCCTGGAAGTGTTCAAGGCCAGGTTGGATGGGGCTTTGAGCGACCTGGTCTAGTGGAAGGTGTCCCTGCCCACAGCAGGAAGGTTGGACTAGATGATCTTTAAGGTCTCTTCCAACCCAAACCATTCTATGATTGAACTACATCACTGAATAAAACTCCTACATCAATGCCAACACCTGACCAGATATTAAGGGCAACAATTTCTTACATGCTACTGATCTTTAATTACATCAAACTGTTCTACTTGAGCATGGTGATGGAGCTAATAAGCTACACTAATGCTACTGATATCCACCTTCAGCAGTTTTAGCATAACATGCATTTCAAAGTTCTTTTCCTCACATCCATCTAGAACTATATTCAGATTTGGATCTATTTCATCAACTCACAGTAAATATTCGATGTCCAGTCCTATCAAATGCAACACAATATACAGAAGAAAGATGGCCAAGAATCCGCCTGTGCATCTTGACATGCTGATACATGCTCCCTGGAAATGAAGTACTGAACTTTGCATATCCAGTTAATTGTTTTGCTCGATGTACTTCGACTAGAACACAAAGAAATCAAAGAATGAATGTACTGACGTTTAAAACAGGTCTATTCCAAAACATTACTTTACCTAGCTGCCATTAATATATTACTTAAGGACTCACTAGAAGTGACTTTCAGATTTCATAAAGTCAAGGTTTTTTTGTATTTGCGATTTTTTCTATGTATAAAACCAAGACAGCACTTTAAACTTGCTCCAGTCAAAACTTCAGTCTCTAAATAAGAGGTGCTAAATGTTACCTTTATTCTCCCATGCCTTTCTATACCTTAAAATCATATAAGAGTCCATCTATCCAAAGCAGAATGATTTGTCTTTTCTGTAGGTTTACCTACAGGGGCTTTACAAAAGACAAATATGTCATCTAGAGGTTACTGCCTCACTAGTGCTGTGAGCAGATTCAATGCGTAACTCCAGTGAAGGCACATGAAGTTCTCTAGACAAGCATCCAGATCCAGTTCTGAGTGGCAATTCTCAGTGTTGTAGCAAGCCTAGTACCAAAATACGTATCTTATGCTCACAGAAGCAGTGATGAGTGTTGAGAAGAGCTTACCAATATTTGGCGGTGTGCCATAGTTCACGGGAATTTCAGGAGGTCTTCCTCTATGAAGAGCAGCAAATGCAGAGCCCTTCCAAACAGTGTTCCTGCAATCTTTAAAACCAATTGGTAGAAGTTAATCATAAGCACAAGTTAAAAATGCCAACAGAACCACAGTTCCAAAACACAGTAAAGAACATATCTACAGGTGGTCTCAAATACAGTAATGAAACAACTGAAAAAACTGGAACACCAAATGCCCCAAAACTTTTCAGGAACAGTGTAGTATCAGAGGAGAGAAAAATCCATTTAATGTAGTAACAGAAGGAGGGGGAAAAAAACCCGACACAACCAATACCAAACTTTGAAGTTACTCCTAAATGGTGATGCCCCTGCAGTTCACATAACAAAAACTAACTTTCCAACTGAAATTTTCCTACTTGTTCCCAGTGTGAAGCATTAAAGATTTTTAACATTTTCATGAATATTTATTCATAAATATTGTAAATATTTACTGAATATTTGTTAGGATTAAATTATCTCAGGAGGTCCCTTCCAACCTGACAATTCTGCGATTCTTAAAAGGAATTCCCATGCTGACAGTTATTTTGACACACTCATGCTGAAATAATTGCAATCGTGATTTTCAGAATAGAACAGTCACTGTCATTCAGCGTGCATCCTTTAAAGCAGTTAGGGCAGATAACTGAAAACACAACAGTATCCCGTAAACCAGTCCCACATCACAACATCCAGCTACCCAACAGAACTTCATACAAACACATGAACACCCTCCTCCCAGAAACATTCAAAGAGTTAAGCCTAAAGCTAAAATCTACTCTACCAAATAAAGCATGTGCTTATGCACTGTCAATCATTCCCTTTCAAGTTAGGGGCAAGGACTTTCTTCCTGTGTACATACAGAATTCACAAATACTAATTTTGATGCCATCTGCATTAACCAAGAAAAATTCCAGGAAACTAGCGTCACTTTCTCACATTTGCAGCGAAAAGAGCACAACAGATAGAGCATTCAAAACCAACATGAGCCAATATATTACTGGGAGTGTCGGGAGATGTTAGAGAAGTACGACCTATGTCCTGATGATTCATTATATTGCAGTAACACTGAAAAGTGGCCATGTTCAGCAGCCTCAGCACTCAGAGTAACAATAATTCTTGTGATGCAACTTAAAACCTCCTCTTCACAACAATCAATTTATAGTTACACCATTAATACACAGATCACTAGTGTTTTGGTTGATTAAACACAGTACAGAAGAAGTGGGGACCAATTTTGGTGAAAGCTCATAACTTTTAAGTGTTCCAAAAGTCTTCACCATATACGAATGGAAAATGTATCGTACCCATTTCAAATGATAAACCAACCATACCTTTTGCTGTACGTAACAATGACTGTCTCCCTGCACCAAGTAAGGAATTCACTCTCGAAATGCTGGGTGGTATCTCCTTATCCAGAATAGGACCAATACGCTTGCAAATTTGTAACAAATGGTCTGGAGCCACATGTTTGTTGGACAGCACCTGACAGAAATTTAAGTTTTAAAAATATATACGGTACATCCAGAACAAATCAATCTAAAAGCATCGATATTCACAGGTATATTAAACATTGCTTAAATATTTTTAAGTTCAACTTACAAAATAAAATCAATTCTGTTAAGCTCTGATCTAGTAAATTCAGCAAGAACTCTCGAAGAACGGGAGAGCCATAGTGAAAATAAGTGCAGTAAAATGACTTATTGCCCGTCAAATATTTTATGCCTGAAAGCCCACAATATTCACATGTCTGGCACCCATTTGTGCAGCACCCTACAATGAGTGTCTTTACCCAATTCACTCAATTGTTCTTATTAAAAATAAAAAATAAAATTTAAAATCCCATAACCCAAAATCACGGAGAATTCTGTGGTAACCAAGCACAATAATTTATGCAACTAGTACTTCAGTTGCACGGTACTTGTTCGCTAAACTGCAAACTAGTAGCTTTGAGTACAATCTCTCTGGGAATAGTTTCCTTGAAGAACCAGTACTACATAGCATAAGACTGCCCTACTTCCTTAAACCAAAAGGATCAAAACAGTCATCTGTCCGTTCAGGAGGGATCCCATACTATCTACACCTCATAGTCTAAAAAAAATACACCCACACACACACTTGGATGTCTCAGTCAAAACCAGATGTGTGTGGTTTTTGATTATTTTTCCCTTCTTTCTGTGAGTTCAATGAAAAAAAAATTCTTACCTAACTACAATGTCAATCACAATAATGGTGAGGTTGAATATGCAAAATAGAGTTTACACAGACTCAAGTAAAGCAAACCATCAGAATAATAAATTTAAGCTATTTGGGAGGTCTGAATCAGAAGGCACAAGCAGCCCCATGCTTCCTCCACTCTCCCATCTGGCCACGTAAAAACCAGTTAAAACCAGAAGCCACACTGCTACTTCAGCAGCCAGGCTATTCCCAGGAGAGGCAGAGGGCCACACCAACACAGGTATGTGGCCACTTGCCCACGTAGCTCAGAACGCAGGCAGAACTAGCTTGTGCTTATGATGCTATTCCCTTAGCCTACTGACTGAACTTGGATGAGGTAAAGTCCTGACAAGGCTGATCTCATCGTCAGAACAGTGGGAGTAAAAATAACACGTGCTGTCACGTAAGATCTGTTCAACAAAAAGTTGCCCAAATGCACAGAGTATTGAGAACGTACGATACTTGTTTTAATAGCAACAATCCAAGTAAAGCAGTAATGTATAAAGCTTGTGGTGGCACAGGTTGTATTCCTGGGAGGACTGAGGAGGTGGTAATATCAGTAAACTAGTTAACATTACCACACAGCCCAATATAGGCAAGCAAATCAACCCATCAGATGCTTAAGGTTGGTTGTGAGAAATATATTTGTCAGTCCAAAGATTATAAAATGCACTGTTTCATAATTTCTTTATAAGCTTTGCCTCTTGAATTGGTATAGAGCAGTACTAGCCATGACATTCAGAACAGAAAGCTCAGCATACTTTATGCCAAGCATTATAAACCATTTTGCTTGCATGCCATCATCATCAAGTATATATTCCAAATGTGAACCCTGACGGAAGCATGCATACAAAACCTTGCCGTTCATTTCCTTTTTAAGTAGTTTTACTCAGATTTTGGAAGGAACTGTTATTTTAAAGTCTTGATCCAATTCCATGATGAACAAAGAGGAAAAGAAATAATTGCACCACATGATTGCATTTGTCTGCAGTCTCTGCAAATTCAGAGTGAGACCAGCGGGACAATAAAAGGCTCCCAAAGGCCCTCAAAAGCAGAAACTAAAACCTTCATAAGATTAATTTGGATATTCTGAAATACTACTACCCTGTGCAGAGATTCCTTTTAAATTGCGTAGGAAAAAGAGGTAGAAGCAGCATATATTAAAGAATTAATCTGACAACTGTATATATACAATGAACAGTGTTAAAAGAGACTGTACTGAAGTCAGAAGAATCCACACATGACATCTCCCAACACCACCACTTTTTACCAGAAGAACTGGGATCAAAAACCGCAATCAACCGACTAACAAAAAAAACCCAAACAATCCTTTTTAAACTTAATACTACTTTCATGTTTGCTAAACTCAAGTCAGAGCTTGAAAGTATTCCTGTTTAGCAAGACTAGGCTTTTTAGTGACTTAAAGCATTAATTTAAAACCTCATTTGCTCAACTGACCACACTGACAAGTAGAAGGCAGGGAATCCATTTTATCATTTTAAGCAGCACTTCAAATAATTAAGACAATGTTTAAACAAAATTTCATTCCTTCTCCACGCAAATACGATTCCGAGATCTCCAAGTGTTACACAAGAGAGACAAGGGGATTTAACTATAACAATACACAAAACTGATGGGTAAGAGAAGTCAGTCAGTTAACCTGGAATGCCTGAACCTTCCACGAGGGAAAAGCAAGACTAAACATCTGGTTGAAGAAAAAAGAAAATCAACTACAATAAAGCTGGGTAAAACCACACTGGGCAGGCACCACCAGGCTATCACTTCACAAGATTCAACTGGCAAATGCACTTTGCCATTTAAGAAGCAGTAAACTAAACCAAGACAGCTTTCCATTCCAAAACGGATGTAAGTTAAAGCATTTAAAGCAAACATCAGCTGTAGAAGGCTGAAGTACACGCTGCTGAGAGATCACTTATCTTTCTAATATTTAGGAAGAAAAGCTATGACCAGTGAGTAGCCAAAGATAACGAGCACACTCATAAGCACCAGAACTGCCAACCCTTGATTTCTGAACAGCGATTTCATTTCCTAATCTGTTGAAGGGGGCTGATGAAGGAAGCCGACCAGAAAATAAATACCGTCAAATCAAAACGCGCTTAACAAACTTGCTCATGAAAATCTGAAATGAAACCTTGCTTCAGATTGGCTCTTCCCTATACGTAGGCAGTGGCTTGTACCAATGCACGACGCCAAGCTCCACCTCTGCTATGTAAACAATATCCTCAATTTAAAACACCACTTGTGTTTTTGTTAGTCTAATGTAAAGACATTAAAGGCCCTTTCCAGAATAACTCCAGTGTCTTAATAGAGCTGGAATAAAAGTGGAAGGTAAAGATTTGGGCCTACTTTTAAAGGTAAAGGGTCTAATTATCAATCTTATCATCCTAATTAAAAGTTTATTTAAAAAAAATGAAAAGTCTCACCAATTCTTCGTAACTTCTGTAATGCTCATTTCCTTGCCAATCCAACCTTTTAGGAAGCAACTACATGGAGGGGAAGAAAAAAAAAAAAACAACAAACAACTGAGTGGTTAATGGGGAGGGAGGAACAGATCACATCCAACATCTCAACGTGTGTTGAGAGGAAAAAGTTGAAACAGTAGAGTGGAAGAAACTTGAACGACTCGTAAAGTAAAGGAAACTTTCGACTACAGCGAGAGAGACGATTTCATCAGAGCCCACACAGACCTGGTGCTGCTCCAGCTCCTGCACCAGCACCTGCAGAGAGAAGGGAAAAGAAACAGCGGGTTAGGGGCGAGCAAGCCGCCGGCTTCTCCAGCGGCCGCAGCCGCGAACGGGCTCGGGAGAGAGAGGGCGGGGGAGCGGGGGGCCCGGCTGCTCACGCCTCCCATCCTCTTTGCGGCACCGAACTCGGCCGCACGGCCGGGCGTGCGGCGCCCCCGTACTCACCCTCAGCGCCCTCCTGCAGGGCCCGGTGGTCAGGAACCGAGCTATGAGGAAATAGAGCTCTGCAAGAGACACGGGGAGAGACGGGGGGGTGAGTGAGTCCGGGGCGGGGGGGCGGGGGAGCCCCCGGGGCGGCTGTAATTCATAAGCACGGTCAGGAAGATGGCGGCAGGGAGCGGCGGCGGCGGCACCGGCGGCAGCCCTCGCCCTGGCCCGCGGCCGCTCCCGCCCCGGCGGCGTTACCTGATTCAATGAGCGGCAGGGACACGCCGCCGGCGGAGCTGGACGAGGCCGGGGGCTCGGCCATGGCGGCCCCGGCCCGGGGGCTGCCGCTCACTCGCTGGGCACGATCGCTGGTGGCGGCGGCCGTGGCTGCCCGGGCAGGGATTTAGAGCTCAGGCAGCGCCTGGCGCGGGCCGGGCCCGGCTCGGCATAGCCCTGTCAGCAGCGCCGCCCCTCCCCCACCGCCAACCGCCAGCCAACCGCCCCCCCTCCCCCTGCTCTTCTCCCCTCCCCTCTCCTCTCCTCCCCTCCGCGCGCGGGAGCGAGCCGCCCCCGCCCCTCGCCGGACGCCGCGCTCGCGCTCCGGCTCCCCTCCCCCTCGCGCTGGCGTTAGCGCAGCCTCGGCAGCGCCGCCACCATCTCCTCCGCGAGACCGGTCGCCGCTCCGCCGCTGACACCTGCGCTGGGCGCGCCCCGGGGAGGGCGGAGAGAAAAAGTAGTCCCGAGCGCCGGGGGGCCTGCGCGCGGCGGCGGCGGGAGCCGGAGGAAGGGGGGGTAGGGTGCACGTGTGACCGCGGAAAACGTGCGGGGAGGGCGACAGTGGTCGGGGGTCGGAGCGAAGGCGCTAGGTGGGGGCGGGAGAGGCGCGGGCGCGGAAGGATTGTGCCAGGAGGGCGGTTGGTGACGGAGCGCCGGTGGGCGGTGCCATAGCCAGAAGGTGCGGGCGCGCGCGGCGCTACCGTCCGTTGGCCGTTCATGGCCGGGGGCGCGCGGGCCCGGCGGGAAGGAGTTTCCCTGAGGGCGGGGGACGGCGGGGTCGAGGAGGAGGAAGGCTCCCGGAGCGGCGGAGCTGGGGCGCGGCCCCGGCTGCGGCACGAGCGCGTTTGCTACGGCCGGCCGCGGTTTTTTCTACTCAGGATCGATCGTGTTTCAGCTGCCGCTTGCGGCGCCGGGGGTTGTCCCGGAGCGGGCTCCGCCTGCGCCGCTGGGGCACCCCGGCCGCCCCAGACCTCAGTCCGGAGGGCGGCATCGCTGCCCTCGCAGCGTCCGTCCGAAACCGTCAGCTTCGCCCCCGCGCCTGGCCCTGCCTCTGCAAACAGGTGCCAGCGCCACCCCCCCCGCAGCTCTGGGAGCCTGCTTACGGGGGATTTTACTTGTTTTTACCCTCCGCGTTTGTCACCTCTGCCCAGCACGAATTCTAGCGTAAATGTAGCAGTGAACACACTCGTGCTCTGTTTCAGCTCCGAACTGTTCCTTTCTTTTTCCATTTGTCACTGTGGTGCCTTCGTATGCACTTCTAGAATGTTCAGAATAAAATATTTTTATGCATCCTTGTGGAAATAACGCGCGTATTTTTGTTGCTCTCGCTACCTCAGACGTGCTTTTAGCTTCTGAAAAGAGCTGGACGCCTGAGGTGCAGGGCCAGCAGCCGGCAGTTTCCGCAGGTGCGTCCTGGAAGGCAGAGTGCTGTCTTCGCTTCCTGCTCCTCATCGCCTCCTGCCTCGGTAGTGCTCCTGCATCACAGTGCAGGTACTGGGGGGTAAAAAAAAAAAAAAAAAGCAGGCATCCTGTCCATTAAAAAAAATCTCTCTTTTGAAGAGATCCATAGTTTTCTGCTTCCTGTATTGTTGCAAGCTTCGTTCTTAAAGGCCACCTGCATTCCTCTAGTTTTCATTGCCAAACAAATCAGCATTCATTACCTAAACTTGGATGCACTTCAGCATCCTGGCTGCGTTTGTGTTTTAAAGAGCTGTGATCTAGCTGACGTAAGAAAATGAATTCCAAAACGGTGCAGCGTGAACATGTATGAAACAGCACTCTCTTAACCGGAACGACTAGTAGCAGCAAATACGATCAAGTAACTTCAGAGAAACTTGTTTTGTTCTCTTTGTGTTGTATTTTGAAACGGATGGTTCTCAGTTACGTGTGTATCCCATAGTGCTGTACCCAAATCTGCATTAGCTGTCACTCCAGTCCGTAACTGCAGAGTAAAGGTGTCTGGTATTGTACAGGGAAGAATGCTTTTTCTGAACCATGCCCAAGGAAATTCTTCTCAGACAAATTTAAATGCCTTCCACTCCAATTCTCCACAGGCAGAATTGACATCTAGTGTTGATATATACAATTCCTCATTTTCCAGGTAGCCAAACTGGTGGGTTCTTGTGGCCACATGTGGGCATTTCATGCTGTGTGGAGCAAGGCAATAGTGCCTGTCTACTGCAGAATCAAAATTCATAGCTGATTCACCTACATATTTACTAGGCATATTTTAATTAGGAAAGCCTACTTCATTCCTTACTGCATCAAGCGGCCTGTGCTGCTCAAAACAGATCTGGGGCTCCTTCTTCCAGCACCACAAGTCCGCTACCCTGCAAGAGCAGCTGCTGCTGGTTTACCCTTGCTGAATCCTTCCACTTCCATAATAAAATAAAAAATAACTTCTTGTCCCCAAGAGTATCAGGCAGCAGTTACAATAAATTAACCAATAGATAATAGATGGTAGAGAGACATTGAAAGTCAACAGGACTCGATCAGTGTCTCATAACCACATGAAAAGTAGGCAATTCAGTAAAAAGGAGGTAAGAAGTTATTTCAGGGTATTTACCTGCAAGTTTATTAGTCATTTCACTGGTGTTTTTGGCTTACTGAAACCAGGAAGTCAAGAATGCCATGTAGCAATGTCATGCTACTACTAAATTAAACCAACAAATAAGGTAATTGTGGGGGGGGGGGGGAAGCAGCGAGTAGAAAAAGTGGCATAAATTTAGTGTTTTGGAGTATCCAAGAACTTGAAGCCAAAGCCACTGCCAGAGCCAGGTGCACTCTCCTGGGAACAGCTGTGGTGGAACTGGACCAGAAGCACATACGGTCCAGTGTTGGAAGACAACTTATATATAAACTAGCAAAAAGGTAAATATTGTTTAAATATTGAAGAGGTAAAAATGGTAAAATGCTCTCTCAAATGAAAGCATTATTTTAAGACGGTAAGTTAGAGGTGAAAGCAAAGTGTATTTTAGAAATAACAGTATGGCAATTTGAAAAAGGCACCAGAAACGTACAGGAAGCAGATACTGCTTGCAGGTGTTACTTAAAAGAGCATAAACAAGTTCTCTCTCAAGAGGGGAAAAAAAAAGAAAAAAAACCACCGAACATTACTTTTTGATCTTGACTCCTCCCAAGACGAGGCTGAGAGTTGTCTGGCTGGCATCAAATAGACTGGTAAGATAAAAGCCATGCTACTACCTACTGCAATTCAGCAAAATAATGTGAAATGAGGTTAAAAAAAGCAAAATACCCTGCAATCTGCGGGAGAACTGAAGTAATCCTGTACTAGATTTTATTTTTTTATTTTAAGATTAAGCAATAAGCACTTAATTTGCCCCCTTCTGATGAAAGGCTGTGAAATCTTCAACAATATTGATTTAATTCTCTCAAACCCAGCAAGGAAGAATCAGGACAGTTTTGTACTACATGGATTAGCTCTCAACACAGCTGCATTTTATGTGAAGCAACGGCTGTGTCAATCTGCAGCCTGGTAGCGCGGGCACAGGCGCCCACAGCACGGCAAGCTCGCCTAACAGCTCCCTGGTGCCACACGGGAGGTTCCTGGTGCTTCCCCCGCTGCCCCTGCCCAGGCTGTTCCAGGGCTCATCTTCCATGGGTGGCACCAAATGCAGAAACTCAGCCGCCTGGGGAAGTTCCCGGCCTAGGTTCACTCTTCCCCAGGCATCTGAAGCTGTATTGGTTTTAAGGCAGGATTTGGGGAAATTCCAATACGGTTCCAACGCAACAGCACCACCACCCGATCAGTCAACGTTCAACAAGAGCATGTATGCATACTCTTAGGTGCCGAACAGATGAAAACAACTGATGCCTCCTGATTATTGACTTTTTCTTTTAAGGTAACAGATGCAGCACTGGGCTATCAGCTTTCAAACTGGAAGTCCAGGTTAAGACGGCAACCACCGTTTTCTACTTGCTACTCACTCCCTGCATCACCACCTCTCTCTTGAAAAAGTACATTTTTAACAATATTAGGAATATGGTTAAGGATCAAAAACTACACCATTCAGATTGTGAGTTGTGATAGTCAATGCAGGAGCTACAGAAACATCCTTTCATCATCAAGATTTATTTGGCTTCTGTTTGGTGATCACAGACACTATGAACAATTTTACAACTGCTTTTATTCACGTAGTTTTTTAGATCTAAAAGCTGTAATTCTGGGGTTTTTTAAGACTATTTCAAATATTTTTCTTTTGCTCTTTGCAGACAAGCTGTCCTTTAAAACTGGATGTCTCGAATACTGACATAACGTGTTCTGTCCGCCAATCAGAAACGTTTGCTTAGTCAGTATTTAAAGATCTAATGAAAGTTTCCAATCTTTGTCGCTGTGATGTGAGAGTTGTTGGAAAAATAAAGCTGCAACTACCAAAAATAACTGTTGTCACAGATGTACATCACTCAGCAAGAAATCCAACACGAGGGAACAGTTTTATTAGATAAGCAATTCTACTGATGGTACAACCATAAAGATAAAAAACTAACATGTTAAGACATTCTCAACGTATCATTATGAATTCCAAAGTCTGATCTGTGTTATGCTCCACTTAATAGGATAGAAAAACAGTCCCTCACACTCCATGGAATATGAAGCCTAATCACGGCTTCAAAGCCCTCCCCTTAATGTAACATGCCATTAATTTCTGGTTTCATAGAAAACAGACCAGTACATGATTTTACCACTTAAAAAAAGCATTTACACTTATCTAAATATGTAAAAAAAAAGGGTTGAGTTGGGATTCTTTCCTTTTTAAAAATGTGTTTTCTAGAACTACTAAAAAATTTGCATTTACAAAATAGTTGATAAAAATATTCCTCTGAATTGTGCAAGAAGAAAGGTATAAGGACCACCAGTTAAAGACTTGGTACCAGATCTTACTCAGACTGAGCTTCTTTCTCTACTGCTGCATCAGATGCTGGGGTCTGAAAAGAAGACAGAAGAGAAAAACCAGAACACTTCAATGCAGAAAGTTTCTGAGTGACTCAGCCTCTTAGTTCACACTGCTTTTAATGCACAACTTAGCTACCTCGACGTACAAATCAACTGTGGCTTGCTTCTACACACCGTGCTTTAAGGTCTTAATATACTGGTGTCATGAGCTGCTTATTTCCCCTGGCATAAGGACCTACTAAAAACGAGCTGTCTTGAAAAGGCTTCTATCTCCTCAGATGCATCAGTATGAATCTTCAGAACGTTGCTATTGTTACTACTCAACACACACTACAAAGTATTTATTTTTTTTAAAGAACAAAGCCCATTTCAGTGATTACTGTCTTTGTGACAGGAAAAGGGGGCTTTTTAACCGACTAAGCTAAGATTCTGGCATACAAGGGTGTTTAGAAAAGACACTATAGATACACTGCATGCATATAAATGTCAGCGCAGCACTGTTAATTAACAGTGTTAACAATGGTAAGAGCACTGTTAACAAATTCTCAAATCCTACTGTGTTTTAAAGTAACTTAGACTTAGAAACATGGTACTGCATTAAATTAAACATAATTTTGTAAAATACATTCAGTGACACTGAATCGTAGCAGCAGAGCTATAATGTTTTCAAGTCAAATCTCTATATGCTGTACCTCAACTTCTGGACAAGTTCAGAGAAGCCTCACTGATTAAAATTACAACTCCATTTAGATCAGAAAACTCACTGCATTTGCAACGTAGGTTAAAAAAAGGAATGCAACCTATCTATTAACATAAAAATTACAGTTACTCCAAAGCTTTGCAGCGCCACCAGCAGAACAGATGGTTCCATCGCAGCAGCACCCAAAGAGGAACCCTAACATCCTTTCAGTCTTTACTGCCACCTGGGGGAAGCTTTTGAAGGATGAGGTACCGAATCCATTTCCATTCGCAGGGGGAATTAGTCTGTCAGTGCCACCAGAAGCGGCCACTGGCCCCTCAGGAGATCGTGGCTTAACAGCAGCATTGTTGACACCATTGTCCTGATTGAAAACTGTAACGTCCAACAGGACGGACTATGCCTCTGCCTCTTCTAGACTCAGGTATTATATTAAACCTGCAATTTTGGCTGGTGTGACTAGCACAAAGACGTGCCCCAGAAGTCATTATCCATCCCTAGTAAATGTACATCACCTCTGCGCTCGAGTACTAAACAGACCCCAGCTGAGGAATACTGCCAAATTTAACTTTTGTTGGTATTACTGAAATACTTATATACACAAATTAAAAGACCAAGTTATGAGACAGTAACACTGAGCCAGAGCTACACAGAACATTATGCCAACTAAAGAATTCCTAGTAATAGCACAACTTTTTCCCAAAGATCACACCATAAGCCTGCAAATGAAGAACTGTTGCCCCAGAGTAAATTGTCTCATATGCTCAAGTACCGCCCTGTACCTTCCTCGCCCACCAAAATGCATCATCTACCTAAAACCCAAATACTCTTTTCCTCTACTTGAAGATCTAGCCCCACACTGATATATCAGTGTGATAGCGTTCAGAAAGACTTTTTTTCCCTACCTTAAAAAAAAATTACTTTTCAGCACACCAGACAGGAAGCACAAATCACACATTTACATTAAAAAAGAAATCTCATCAGCAAACTCCGCTGAACTAATTAGAGTGAGGCATTCAATACTGCCGAAACCTGAGACTAATTCTAGGCCTGTTACCACATGAAACCTTGTGCTTCATCCAGTTGTTAACAGCTGCCCTAGTAAGAGGCACTGCTTCTCCCTACAGATCTTGTCCTAAATTTAAAACTAAATTATATCCACATTCCAGAAAAAGAATGCAGTGTGGAGGACGTTTTAAGTTAGATGATCAGTGACTCCAAAAGCTTCAGCAACACGGCCATTTTAGCACAGTATTACAGCCAAGACTGATTTGGCACATCCATGTCTTCAGCAACAACACCTATTACCAGTTCTCGCACTCTCTTCCATCCCTGCACCACTTGTCCCTCCTACCAGCAGCATCTGCATCTCTGACTCTTATGAATATTACCTCAACTTTGGTTAAATCATTTCAACTTTGGGTTTTCAGTGAAAACTGTTTCCAGCCCCAAGAAAATGAATACTGCACTTGTCCAAAAACTTTTGTAGCAAGAAGGAACCTCTCTTCCAGTAAGAGCAAGAGTAAGACTAAAACCCAAACCAAACCCTCTGAAGATGACACCCCCCTCCACACACACACAGAGCAAGATCCCCTCTGTGCACCCTGTACATATCATTTTGCCAAGACCTACCGGCAGGGAAAACAGCCCCTCTCTGAAGGATGTTATCCTGTATCGGAACTTTGGTAAAATTCTCACCTTTTCCCTTCATTTCAGGGACTGTTATCACATCACTGCAATTCTTTCTGAGGCAACTAGTATCTTCCAGGTATACCTACTAATGTTTCAAGAGCCTACATTTTGCTTTTGGCAGAAATTGATTCTATTTTAAGAACTGCATATGTTTCTAACAGATGTTTGGATAAACCAGTACAGTAAGTTCTCCAGCTGCTTTGCACCAAATACAACTTTACCTCCTCACTTTTAGCTTCCCCATTTTCTGCAGGCAAGTTGTCCTTTGTCTGTTCATGGTTTATCTCTTCTGTCTGGTTTCCTTTAGGCCCCTTTTTCCCCTTTGACTGAGCTTTCTTGTCCTCAGATTTATCCTACAATGAAATAAATTTCCAGTAAGTAAATTCCTATGACCTACTAGGTAAACTTTGAAAATAATAAAAAGTACACAAAACCAAGACAGACTTGCTAAACAGAAAGAGCTGCTACCAACAACCCAATAGCCGATACACAGTTCAACTGGCAAGTTTTCCGAACTATAGAGAAACAATCACAGTTTCAGACAGTCAGTAAAATGAGAGAATCAAACTGGGATGAGAAGCTAACTAGATTCCAGTTGCTAGACAGAGCAATTTCTAATGTATGATTTAACCTCGTGGCACATAAAAAATAGCAATGCAGAGCACTTCAAACACTCTTCCTCTTTTATAAGTAGGCAGGAATTTCAGTAACCTAACCTAAACAAATGCATCACCTAGAAGTATCATTTTCAGTCCTCCTCTGGCAGTACCTCAGTCACATCCTCTGTGCCTACATGACTGTGTTTAAATGGGTAGGGAAGAGGTATTTGTTCATTGATATAAATACATGACACACCCTCCCAGAGGTTCCTTACAGCAATCAAATGCTACAAAGTTTGCCTGTCCTCCAGCTGATCGCCCTACTTACGAAGTATTTCTCTCAATTCAGAATGACATAAATGCACTGTTTTTCACACCATCTGTCAAACATGATTTTATGATACTAACAAAAACTTTCAATAAATGACAAACTATAATGCTTTTTCTCGGCAGGTACAATGTGAGTAAGTGGCAAGAGGAAGTAATGCGTTTATACCTCCAAACAGAAGCCCACTGCACTGATCTACCTTAAAGCGTGTCTAATCTCATTAAAAATATTGTTTCTTGTGTTTGTCAAATTATGTCCTAATTTGTTCTCTGACCTAAAATTCACTTCAAGAAATAAAGTTCTAATTTTTGCATAGTAGAGTAGAAATGTGTATCTTGGATTACTATTAGAAAACATTTGGTCAGAAGCATTCCATACTAATCTTCACTTCACGCATTCTTCCTTACAAAAAACATGCAACTTTTTAATAGCTATCTGAATACATTTCGTATTTTACACAAATGCTCACGTAAAATATTGTCTTCCCGAAAATACGGTTTTGTCAACCTATTGCAACTACTGAGCAAAAGTTCTAAGTGCTTTACCCCACCGGAGACAAACATGAAGTAGGTTACGTTATGTATGTGAGGTGCAAAGCTTAAAAAAAAACAACTCAAAAACAAAACAAAAAAAAAAAGAATGCTGAAGCATCTTATGTCAGGAAACTGAATCATCAATGTCCACAAAACTTTAGAAGTTCTTTGCTCCTGTTTTCAGAAAAGATAATTCTTTAAATCCTCAGGAGCACAGAGAAAACAGTGGAAACCTGCTAATTGAAAAAAAAAAATCCTTTTAGAAAGTTAAAGGCTAAATGAAGTATTACAAATACAGGTAACAACTTCACAACATAGACTTCCGTGGTTTGGTCATCAAAATATATTTTTGTTCATTAATATTTATTTTTTAAAAATCCCACCGAGTAACTCCAAAATGAGCAAACATCTCCCAGCCAGTAAAAATACCGCCAGGTAAGTTTAAAAAAAGTTACAAAGTTGATGCAAAGAAGCATCTTTTGATAGATCAAATACAGAAAAACAACAGTAATTTAAAAAAATTATATCATTTGACTCATATGTAACAGTGAAATATTTCTGCAACCCATTGAAAGAAAATCCAGAGACAGCTAAAGTGAGAAAGTACTGAAGCTAGAGAAGTAAAACGCAATCAGTACAAAAGAGGTTTTTACGTTATCAATGAGAAAGTTTCCAAATGACAAAAGATTTTAGTGACAGCATGAGTTTTGGAACAAAGAGGATCAAATGTAAAACAAGTTATGCATTTATTTGAATTGCCAATGATAACAGCAATTAATTAAAAAAAGAGATTGTTCACATATTCACGTTACAGCAGCATTCCATGGGGATCCTGCGCAAAGTGTTCTACTTAATATTCCAAGATGACAATTGTTTGTGATGCACTTGTTTACATAAATATGTTCCCATTTATGAACTGTGGAAACATTCCTTTCTAGAAGTAAAGTATTTATAGGCAGCAGTTCAGTATCATGTGTATCAGTCAGCATCAACTAGCAGCGTTAAGAATTAGATGCACTACACAGATGCTGGAAAAACAGGAGAACCAGAACTGAAGTAGAATTGGAAATCTTCCCCAAATTCTTTAGGCCTACAACTTTGAGAATGGGAACACGCTGATATTTAAACCACTGGAATAGAGGTATGTTACTGATAAGTAACTATTCTGTAGGATTAATAAAATGAAAACATGAAAAAGTCTGCAAAGCAGAGTTCTGTGTTAGTGTATTTAAAATGCTCTTAATCCATACATTAAAAAGAAAAGCTTATGATCACAAAGGAACACTTAGAAACACATACACCAACAAGCCAACAGGTACACAGCCTCTTTTATTTCTCCCAAGAAACAAGGAATTTTACACCTCAGTTATTGGCACTGCAAAGGCTATACTGAAAAACTGAAAGATCACACTAAACCGTGCTTACTTACACATAACACACAAAGACCTGAAAGCCAGTAATTTTTTTTCCCCTGCCCTAACATACTGCTTTAAATTGCGAGTATATTTTACCCCTTTTTGCTGCAGTGATGAAAAACAATCTTATGTTGCCTCAACATTCAAGTAGTTCTACTCAGTTCCAAACCTCCATCTAGCACCTGGGAATCAGTGCCCCCATTTCCGCACAACTCTTTGAGTGCTTGACAAGGATCTACTCAAACAGTGGTGGAATGTCGCTGCAGGTACTGGCAGAAGCATCTGAAAATGATACTTCAGCTGAGTGTTCCCACAAGGAATGTGTGAAGACGAGTGCGCACCGACGACAGGAGACGGTCGGGACGCCGCCAGGCACCTGTGCAAAGTGCTCGCCTCCTCCTCTCCCTCCCCTCTTCCCAGCGACTCTCACCTTTGCCACTAGCTTTTTTGGTTTCGGCTCTGCTTTGTCAGGAGCGGGTTTCTGAGAGGAAAGAACAAGTAAGGGAGAGATTCAGGGCTCGGTAATACCCTTCTCGGTAGAGGAAGGCACAGACAGAGTGCGGGAGGGACATCCCCCTCTCTTGCTCCTCTACTTACAGCGGACAGACGCACCGATCGCCTCTTAGGCTACAGGCAGCGAAAGAGAGAAACGGCGTCAGCGGGCGGGACGGCCCCTCCCCCCGGGCCCGAGCACCCACCTCCCCGGGGGCCTCCCGCTCCCCCCGGGCCCGGGCACCCACCTCCCCGGGGGCCTCCCGCTCCCCCCGGGCCCGGGCACCCACCTCCCCGGGGGCCTCCCGCTCCCCCCGGGCCCGGGCACCCACCTCCCCGGGGGCCTCCCGCTCCCCCCGGGCCCGGGCACCCACCTCCCCGGGGGCCTCCCGCTCCCCCCGGGCCCGGGCACCCACCTCCCCGGGGGCCTCCCGCTCCCCCCGGGCCCGGGCACCCACCTCCCCGGGGGCCTCCCGCTCCCCCCGGGCCCGGGCACCCACCTCCCCGGGGGCCTCCCGCTCCCCCCGGGCCCGGGCACCCACCTCCCCGGGGGCCTCCCGCTCCCCCCGGGCCCGGGCACCCACCTCCCCGGGGGCCTCCCGCTCCCCCCGGGCCCGGGCACCCACCTCCCCGGGGGCCTCCCGCTCCCCCCGGGCCCGGGCACCCACCTCCCCGGGGGCCTCCCGCTCCCCCCGGGCCCGGGCACCCACCTCCCCGGGGGCCTCCCGCTCCCCCCGGGCCCGGGCACCCACCTCCCCGGGGGCCTCCCGCTCCCCCCGGGCCCGGGCACCCACCTCCCCGGGGGCCTCCCGCTCCCCCCGGGCCCGGGCACCCACCTCCCCGGGGGCCTCCCGCTCCCCCCGGGCCCGGGCACCCACCTCCCCGGGGGCCTCCCGCTCCCCCCGGGCCCGGGCACCCACCTCCCCGGGGGCCTCCCGCTCCCCCCGGGCCCGGGCACCCACCTCCCCGGGGGCCTCCCGCTCCCCCCGGGCCCGGGCACCCACCTCCCCGGGGGCCTCCCGCTCCCCCCGGGCCCGGGCACCCACCTCCCCGGGGGCCTCCCGCTCCCCCCGGGCCCGGGCACCCACCTCCCCGGGGGCCTCCCGCTCCCCCCGGGCCCGGGCACCCACCTCCCCGGGGGCCTCCCGCTCCCCCCGGGCCCGGGCACCCACCTCCCCGGGGGCCTCCCGCTCCCCCCGGGCCCGGGCACCCACCTCCCCGGGGGCCTCCCGCTCCCCCCGGGCCCGGGCACCCACCTCCCCGGGGGCCTCCCGCTCCCCCCGGGCCCGGGCACCCACCTCCCCGGGGGCCTCCCGCTCCCCCCGGGCCCGGGCACCCACCTCCCCGGGGGCCTCCCGCTCCCCCCGGGCCCGGGCACCCACCTCCCCGGGGGCCTCCCGCTCCCCCCGGGCCCGGGCACCCACCTCCCCGGGGGCCTCCCGCTCCCCCCGGGCCCGGGCACCCACCTCCCCGGGGGCCTCCCGCTCCCCCCGGGCCCGGGCACCCACCTCCCCGGGGGCCTCCCGCTCCCCCCGGGCCCGGGCACCCACCTCCCCGGGGGCCTCCCGCTCCCCCCGGACCCGGGCACCCACCTCCCCGGGGGCCTCCCGCTCCCGGGGCACCCACCTCCTCGGGGGCCTCCCGGTCCGCCACCGTCACCTGCCAAGACAAATACCCCGCGTCAGGCGGCGCAGGCGCCTCAGGCCGCCGCCGGCGGGGCGTGAAGGGGGGGGGGCGGGCACGTGACGCCACCGCCGCCGCTCGCCCGCCCCTTCCCGCCGCCGCTTTCGGATTCCGAGCCCCGGAGCGGCACGGCGCCCGGCGAGCCCCCGCCGAACCTTCCAGACACCGCCGCCGCCCCCGGGAGAGGCTCCGTCAGAGGACCACATAGAGCTGGTTTGCAAAGGGGAAGGCGTCGGCCCAAGCCGGGCGCCGCCGCACCGGTGCCCACGGAGCGGCCGCTTCCCCTCGAGCCCCGTCCGTCTCCTCCGCCGAACCCATCCGTCCGTGCGGCGGTAGCACCCCGAGCACCCCGGCTACCCGCCCCCACGGCGGCTCCCTTCCCTCGGTCTCGCCCGCTTCACCTTTCTCTTCGGCATGGCGAGGCTGTGCGGCGGCGACAGCCGCCTGCCCCGACCTCCGGAGCTGCGGCGACTCCCACCCGGCTGCCGGGCGCGCTGCCTGCCTGAGGGCGAGCGGCTGCGCCTGCCTGCCTGCCTGCCCCCCGCCTGCCAACCAGCCAGCCCCGCTGCGCAGGGAGAGCGCCCTCCCACCGCCGCCCCCCCCCCCGCCCCCCCGTCCCAGCAGCGCCAGCGGCACCGCAACAGGATCCAACCGGCTTGGGGGGGAGGGTGGGGAGGCGGGGGGACGCTCCCGCTCCTCGCCGGCGGCCACCGGCACCGCCCCCACCCGAGGGGCGCCTCTGCGGGGCGGGGCCGCCGGAGGCCCTACCTCGCGCTCGCGCCCCCGCCTCGCCTCATTGGGGAAACGAGGCGGGGAGGGTGAGGAGACGACCTCTTGATTGGCCAGCCCCGTCACGTGGCAGCGCCCGTCCCCCTTTCCCACCGCCCCACGTGCGCGGAGGGGAGCCGCCCCGGGGCGTAGCTAGCGACGGAGGCGGGCGCGCGGCATGGCGGAGACCGGCGCCTGGCTGCTGGTGCTCAGCTCCGTCTTTCTCTGCAACGCGCTCAAGATCCTCTTACCCTCCTGCTCCTCCGTCGTAAGTGACGTCGCCGCGCCCGCCCCACTCCCCGTGCCGGCCCTAACGGCGGCCGTTACTAACCCAGGGCATCGGCCCAGTGCCCGCCACCTTCCTCCCCTCGTCGCGGGGAGTGGGCCCCGCCCCGCCGGCCCAGGCGAAGCGGGGTCGGGCGTTACGGAAGCCCGCCGTCAGCCCCGCCTGCCACCTGAGAGGTGGGGTGGGGGGAAGCGGTGCCGTTCCAGGTGGGCTCCGGGTGGCCGGCGGTACCCCTCAGGCGTCCCCAGCTGTGACTAGCAGGGCCTAGTCCCGCTCATTGCCTTAGAAGAGAAGCTTGCGAGGCCGGCACTGTGGAGAGCCGGAGGTGATGAAGCGGTGACAGCCCGTGACCCCAGTAGCCTCGGTTAAGCAGGGCCCTGAGGCAAAGCTCTGGGTAATCACAGAATCGCAGAATGGTAGGGGTTGGAAGAGACCTCTGGAGATCACCTCGTCCAACCCTCCTGCTTGAGCAGGCACACCCAGAGCAGGGGGCACAGGAACGCGTCCAGGCGGGTTTTTAATGTCTCCAGGGAAGGAGACTCCACAGCCTCTCTGGGCAGCCTGTGCCCCTGCTCTGGCACCCGCACAGGAAAGAATTTTCTTCTTATGTTTAGCTGGAACTTCCTGTGTGCCAACTTGTGCCCATCGCCCCATGTCCTGTCATTGGGCACCACTGAAAAGAGTCTGGCCCCCTCCTCTTGATACCCATCCTTCAGCTATTTATAAATATTGAAGATCCCCCCTCAGTCTTCTCTTCTCCAGGCTGAACAAACCCAGGTCTCTCAGCTTTTCCTCATAAAGGAGATGCTCCAGTGCCCTGATCACCTTGGTAACTCTCTGCTGGACTTGCTCAGGCAGCTCCACGTCCTTCTTAAACTGAGAGGCCCAGAACTGGACACAGTATGCCAGATGTGGCCTCACTAGGGCAGAGTGGAGGGGGAGGATAACCTCTTTTGACCTGCTGGCCACACTCTTTTTAATGCATCCCAGAATACTGGCCAGAATATGAGTTATCAATGTTGAAACGATGCTCCTGAGGCTCTGGCCCTTAGGGTGATGCAGGGAATATAAAGCACGGCTTTGCTCTGTCTTCCATGTTGCCAACAGAGGGACAGATTACCTTTTTACATTTCTGTCAGTAGGAACTAATTTTAGCCAAGAATCCAGTAAGATGTTATAAGAAAACAGCATTTAAATGCAGGGATAAGATGTAAGAAGAATAACTAATGCGAATTTGTGTTTCTGTCTTTGAGGCAGTGGTAAGATACTGCGCTAGAGGGATCACAGCTCTAGGCCAGGATGGCAATTTGTGTGTTTCTAACAGTTCGGAGTAGGCAGTCTGGAATCTAGAGGAGTGATTCTCAGCTGGTGAGCCGCGCCTTATTGGTGAGGTCTAAAGTTGGGCTTCAATGAGTAAAGTTTCCACGTTAATTAGTTTAGACCCTTGCTGAGGCTGCTGGAGCTAGAAATGGGAACACTGAATTGAGTAAGGGGCACTGCTGGAGCTGGAAGGAGTCGTGATGAAAAGGAGTGCTTCCCCAGCCCTTCCTCCCCTGCGCGTGTCAGGCGCTTGTAATGCAAGCAGTGCACGGTGCGAGTTGCAAGGAGGGAAGACAGCATTTCAGGTCAGGCTGCAGCGGCAGGTAGGGCCTGGGAGGTTTGGAAGGTCTCAGAAGGCAGCAGCATCAAGAGTGGGAGGTGAGGAGATGAAAGCAGAAACAGAAGGAAAAGGCAGTTAAGCATCGTTAGGAAAGTTGAAAATCACTGCCCTAAAGGGACGGTAAAACCCTCTTTGGTTTGCTTCACTCAGAAGATGAGAGTAAAAGTTCTTTGGCTTTTAAAACATCTTTTAAAAAGATGTTAAGGCAAGCTTTTTCCGTGTCTTGATGCAAGGGCCTTTTCTATGGGGGCTTTTGAGTATGTAAACAGGAGATCATACTTTACACATTAAAGAAAATCAGTGGAATTCCGGATAAATAACTGATACTGTTTCTTTGTTTCTTAGATATCCAGATTGTTACAAAAGGATGCAGAGCAGGAATCCCAAATGAGAGCTGAAATTCAGAACATGAAGCAAGAACTCTCAACCATTAGTATGATGGATGAGTTCGCTAGATATGCCCGTCTGGAAAGAAAGATTAACAAAATGACCGACAAGCTTAAAACTCATGGTAGATTGCAATGTTAACTCCCTTTTCTAGTGTCTGAAAAACCTTTTGTTGAGTGTTTTCAATTTTAAGTATACTTCTCTGAACAATTTTTCTTCCCCTCTTATCCATTTCCAGTGGACCCTTCTTTTTTTCTATCTTTTTTGGTTTTTTTTTGTCCTTTAAACTTTTTGGAGAGCTTGCTTTTGTATTCCAGTTGTGCATAGTTCTGCACACACTGGTAAGGGAGTGATTTAGATATAGAATTTTTCTCGCAAGGAATTTCCTGGGCTTCACCGTGTGATTATTTACTCTTTCTCAGTGATGCTCATCACTGAATCATGTTTTCAGTAAGTTGAGGAAGTCCTCTGCTGTGTATCTTTGCTGCAAAAGGATGCATTCCTTGGTTGGGGCCATTTGGTTGGTGTACTACAAAATGCTAGAGAGAAAGCGTTGAACTATGAGGTAACCAGATGAGATCTTTCCTGTCATTTTGCAACCCTGTTGGATCTTATGCAGCAGCTTTTGCGATAAAGCTGTAGTGCTTTCCCTCGATTAGGATTTTATAGTAGTATAATCCATCACCTCGTGGTAGAAAGCACACTTGAACCTTTGGCACCAGAGCTTTTGCTCTTGTCTTTGCCCAGGCTCACTAACTGGTCCTAACAGGACAGGAGACTGCTTGCTTTGTCTGCCTCCTCTGTGCAGAAGGGGTGGATGTTTATAGGCTCCTTGCTTGGAGAAAGGACAATATTTACAACTGGCAGGTTTGGATTGCTTTCAGTAGTATAATTCTTAACCCAATAATTTAAATTAAACTGGATTTGAGTGGATTTAGGATCCAACAACATTGTTTTACAAAACTTGAGGCCACTGTTACGTTTGAAGATGTGCTGTCTTCACTGGACTTCTTTATATTGGTCTGAGGTACTGTAACAAGAAAAATAGGCATGAGAAGTTTTAATACTGAACCTGACCAAGATTCAGTCAGTGAAGGAACAGTCTTGACTGTGTTCCTGAATGAAATAAGGCAAAAAGTACATCTGCTAAAGCCATCGTTCTCCCCTTTTAGGAATGGGAAAAAATTACTTTATGCTTCATCTGAAGCAGTTCTTAAGTTAGTTACCACAGTGCCTCTTCTCATTCGGGAGCAGCATTCTTGATTACATGTGACATTTCTCTGTCTAGGCTGTCGGCGTTTTGCAACTTTTAATAGTAGCATTAATAAGAAACTACAGTGTGATACAGATCTGGCACTTTCTTGCAGAAGAGTGCTTTCCATATAGCTATGAGTCATTTGAAAAGAGTTTTTTAAACAGTGTAATGTCCTGATTTGAAGAATGAAATATTAATATGTTGATAGTTTTATGTAAGCATAACTCACTATTATAAATAACGCAGGGTAAATTTTTTTTTTAACAGTGAAAGCACGAACTGCCCAATTAGCCAAAATAAAGTGGGTTATAAATATCGTGTTCTACATCTTACAAGTAAGTACATACTTTATTCTGAATACAAACTACTAAACCAAATCCTCAGCAGCTTTACGATTCTCTCCTGCGTTTATTGGCTGATGGTCAGTCACACAGGTGTTGGATGTTCCAGTGACACAGTGCCTGCCAAAATGAAACAGTTTATTGAAGCAGAAGGGAGAGATGTTGCTGATAAGGTCTGTTAGTTGCGGATGGAAGGAGTTCTGAGTTTCATTTCAAGCTCTGTGTTTCTGGGTTTGAGATGACAGGAGAGTAATTTGTCTTAGCTCTTTCATCACTGTTTGGGTTTTTTTGGGTTTTCTTTTTTTTTTTTTTTTTTTTTTAGTTTTCATTTATATGTGGCACTGGACCCACGAAAGTTCTGATACCTGTAAATATATTTTGCTTATGTTTTTGAAAACAAAATGCCCTTTTGATGAGGATGCAAATCTCTACTTAGAGCTGCTGCACATTTTACCACAGTGCCTCATCAGATTGTCTCTGTAGTTCAGACTTGATGCCAAAGATTGCCTGCTCATAAGGATAACAGTGGTCAACCTGAAGATATCTTTAGGGTAATGTTAAAGCTAGTTGGATTCTTAACCCAGCAAGGATTATGGCTAAAAACAGTCATCAGAATTTAACGGTTACTATGTTTGTCTATGCTAGGCTTGAACCAGTGTCTCAAAAGAAAGCGGTATCTTCCAACATCTCACTGCTTGCTCTTAATATTGTGTGTATGTTTAAGTCATTCTAAGTTTAAAAATATTTTCAACTTGCTTAAGAACAATGTAAAATAACAAAGAAACCATTCCCTATAATTAGAATTTGTGATTTACGGCTTCAAAATAGCAGTTGAAATGTACTGTGATGTGTATTATTATCCAAGCTAATAAAAATTTCAATTCTAGGCCACCTTGATGATCTCTCTCATTTGGAGGTACTATTCCGAGCCAGTTACAGTGCTTCCAAGCAAATGGCTTGCTCCGCTGGAGCGCTTGGTGGCCTTTCCTACGGGGGTGGCAGGTAAGGACTGTACAGCAGAAAAAGTACATTTCCCAAGCCCACGTGGATGCTAACAGTGTAGTGACAAAGAGCGTACCAAGATTAAAAGCACTGCTTCTGTACGTTTCTTCTAACTCTCTTAACACAGGGAGGTGTTTCAAACGTTTGGTTAGCTGTTTCCTGTATATTCAATTTGTGTTTATTTAACTGGCCATGAAACGGGCTATTTGTCATTTTTATTTCTTCTCAAACAGAGCAGCTTTATTTTTATCTGTATGGAATAGACCCTGGAGATGATTTCAAATCAGAAATACTTTTATATTAAGGAGTCCACTGAAATAGCAGAATTGGGTTTAAAAATGGGCAAATACTTTATAGGTCTGTATCGCTTACATGTGTTTCTTATAAATTGCTGCGGTTTCACAGCAGCATAACTCCAGAACGATTTAGGTATGCTCTCTCTTGGCATTTTGTCTTGTCGGTTCCCACGCTTTTTGCCCTCATCCTTCTGTTGCATTTTTGCCTACTTAAATCCTTTCCTTTTGGGTGGTTTAATGAATTAATGATCAGAATGATAACACAGGTTGTAAATACTAGTTGCTGAGTGAAAAGCATGCTGGCTCTATGCTAATGGGATCAGCAGACGGGCAGAATGACAGGACAATGTAGTGTGGAAATTTACCGTCAAGCTAAAATGCTGCTGCTGAGCCTTCATGTTAGGCTTCTAAGTCCCAACTGCCTTAGAAGGAATTCCAGAATACATTGTTGGAATTGTGCGTAGTTGTATCTTTAATAGCTGTCTAGAGAATGATTTGTATCCAGCCAGCTTACTGCACAAAAGAAGTCTGCTTCTGTGCTGGGTGGGGGAATAGTCCGTGGACAACTGGAAACACTATTTATTTAAATAGTGTTTGAAGGGATTCTAAGAGTTTCACATCCATGTCTGCCTTCAAATCTCCTTTTTTGTGTTGGCTGATAATCACAGTAAATAGATCACTTCTGAATTCCAGGTGATAAACACAAAAATGTCTAAAAATCACCAGAAAGGTAGTTTTTTCACGTGTGTGCTGTGAATAGCTATGTATTTCGTGACGCTTTGTAGAATGATTCTGTGTCGTCTGCAACATGGATGTGCAGTGTATTACAGTCAGGGCACACCCTCCAGTCCGTCATACCAATGCAGGTTTCTCTGCTGCTAGTTTGTATGACAGGACCCTTTAAAAGAGCAACACAAGGCACCTGGGTCAGTAGCGAAGGTCTCAGTAGTGTTTTCCTATCTAGCTGTATGAGGAGCAAGGGGAAGGACGTAAGTATGGATTTAATACTTTTAAAATGACTGATGTAAATTTCAGAGGAAATTTACTTTTTATCTATCTCAGATCTTGAATTTAGGTTCTGGCAAAGCATTCTGTTACTTGCCATGCCTTAGGCATTTTCTATTAGGTATATAGCAAATGTTTTTAGAAGCTGTGTGTTGTATATACTGCACTTTGACTCATCATATTCGCGTTATTTGGTACCCTTTTCCCCAGACAATCTTCAGGTTTTCTCAGGACCAGCATGGAGTTAGCTGCCATCCCTTGCAGAGAGACATTTGTATATAAAAAGAAAGACTTTATGTTCCTGTTCACCTCATAATTCTTAAGTTTTGGGTTTTTACACTTCCAAAGTTGTTTTCAGAAGCTTGTGTTTTCTGGGGTTATTGATGCAATGACTTAAATCGTGTTTTATATCTCTTTCAGGTGGTGTTGGAATTACATGTTGGCTCGTGGTTTGTAATAAAGTTGTAGCTATCATGCTACACCCTTTCAGCTGAAGGAATCCCAGTAATCCATGGAGTCCTCAACGACATTTTCATTATCATTGTTTTAAATGAATAAAAAAAAAAAGAAAGGAACAGTTGTCTTTCATGAGACTAGGCCTAAGATAATCTTTGGTACTTCATTTGGATATCAGCCAGTATTTGTTTCGATGTATTGTATCTTTCCTTAGTTTGTTTTTCAGTTTAGTAGTCAGTTTTCAAAGAATAGCGTTGCTCTTTATAGAACCTCATTTTGTGTCTATTTTGACAAATTTTGACGCTGATTCATGGCAGAACCATAAGACTTTGTCATGGCCTGTGTTCAGCAAAATCTGAAAGTGTGGGATTTGTATTTTTAAGTTGGAAATGCATTGGCATTAGGAATTAATTTGGGAGCTTTGCTGTTTCTTTGCTGAATAATATGGCAGTTTCAACCAAAGGTGGAATTATATGTGGTGACAAGTGGTACTAGAGGATAGAGGATAGAGGTAGGTGGTTTGGTTGGCTAAAGATAAAACAGAAGTAGTTCCCTCCTTGTTATTTTTTATGCTAGAATTGCTGTGTTCTTGGGCTGTCTTGAAAACGTGTTTTGATGTATACACAGAATCAACCCTTAAGAGACTCACTCAGTTGCCAAATACAGGATGGATGGCTCCTTTTTCCTCCCTGACTTTTAAAAGTCATTGAACGCTTGAATTTTTTCGCACTTTTATTGATAGCTGACCTTTCCTTCCTTGCCATTATTTCTGCTTCCCAAACTGAGAGAGGATCACTGAAACTTATTTCCTTCCATGTTTTGGGAGGAAAGGTCTGCCAAACTTCTTGACCTCCATGTTAAGCAGGAGAAAGTAGAAGACAGTGCGGCTCCTTCAGAGGACTACATTTCAAAGGGCTGTAGCATATATTAATGACAGTCCAGGATAGCCCAAAACAGCTAAGTAAATGTAAAAAGGCAAATTAGTGATTTAAATGTCTAAAGTAGTAACAGAATGGTAGCAAGCAGGAGGAGGAGGGAAGAGGATTTTCTCTTGGGAGTAAATCCTTCTTACTGTATTTAAGTACAGGAAACAGCCACAATATTTTGAATTTAAAGGTGGACAGAATTATTCCTAGTACTGTGCCCGTAGAACAGCGACAAAGTTGCGTTACCTTCCATGCTACAGTGGTATCTGCAACCCTGTCGTTGCTGCCCCATGAGACAAAGGGGTGGTTTATAAAGTGCTTGTTCCACACCTTTTTTTTTTTATTTTTGATGTGAGCCTGAACAAACCTTTCCTTCCTTCCAAAGGAACCTTTCCCTCTTCACCTGGGCTTTGGCACTTCTGGTTCAGCTTCCCACTCTGTGGTAGAATGCATCTGTCCTGTTATTTCAGGTCCTTTGTCTTCCTGCAGGAAAGGGCTAGGGCCCCTCCATAATTCTCCACTCAAAATGTCATGATACATCGCGCGTGTGTGTATGTATATGCATGAAATGTTGTTTGTGTTTTTTAAATGTTAAAATTTATTTTTTAATAAAATTTAAATGTTACTTTAAAAAAAAACCCTTGTTTTTATATTAGGGACTACATTTAGCCAACACAAAAACAGAGGCATTAAGTATCATCAAGAAAAAAATGTTGTGATTGAATGTTATGTATAATTGTGGTTTTATTAACGAAATAAAGCTTTTCAACTCATCTCAAATTTTCTAATCCATTTTTCAATGTTAATTACAGTTTTCCTAAAAACAACCCACAAAACAAAACAAAAAAAACCCCAAAGAAACCCCAAAACCCAAACCAACACCCCCACATCCTCCCCCATGCTGTTGGAGTCAACAGGCCTAATTTATTATTTTTTAAAAAGTATTCTGGACAAATTATTTAATTATGGCATTGACATATTTCTGAATCTAACGATGCAGATAATGATGTTTCTGCTTAGCTTGTTACGGAGTTCAACACAGTGAATTCAAGAAAAGCAGCATCGTTTAAAATCTTCACAATGGCATTTGCTGTTTACCCACACTTCGGATGGGGTCATCAAATATGCAGTTTGTTGGCTGCTGTAGTCAAACATTTGGGTGAGAAACGGGCAAAAAGGCTTTCGGTCAGCTAGTCAGGTCAAATAGGAGTGTTGGATGATGTACGCTCGTATGCTCTTCGCTTTGGGACAGCAGTAAAGGCATTGTAGAAGTGTTAACGGGGAGAAACGCCTACTCTTCTGACTACACAAAGTCATTCTTTGAGACGTGTCTGGTGTGCAGCTTTTGAAAAGAAATATGCTGCAAGGAGGGTCAGATCTAAGTGTCTAAACTGCCTTTTGCGGTATCATTTTTGGAAGGGTTTTATTTTTAAGTGCTACTGTCTTTTAAAGTTAATAGAATGCACGTAGTTTTCCCTAACTTCACATTTTAGCAGACGTTTCATGAATGACTATGAGGAACAAAACATAATCCTCCTACCCTTGCTTACATAACCTTAAACACAGGATTTTTAAAGGCTTTTTGAGACCTGGATATGCCTGACTTCTCCAGAACAATAGTTTACTCTTGGCACATTCATCTTTGGATGTCAGCTGTGGAAGTTACCAGGCAAACTGCTTTGATAAGTTCTAACAGTGGAAAAGAATGAAGCTTTAGAGCTTTATAATGCTAGTGAAAACAATGTAATAGCAAATTGGTTTTATTATGTGTGAATTCTGGAAGCTATTTCAGGAGTGAAGAAAATAAAAAATTATTTTGTTTTATTGCATTGTTGGTACTAACCCAATAATGAACCTTATGAAAGCAGATTGCTCACTTCAGCTAGCTAACAAATAATGAGCTTCAAAATTCAAACTGCAGAGAGAATGCAAAAAGCTGGAAATTGCAAAACGAGGACTAACTTGGACACCTGATAACAGGTAGAAAAGTGTAATTGTTAAGGCGCTCTTACTGAGATGCATGCGTGTGCACATTCATGCACGTGGACCGAGAAGAGAAGAATGTTCTTTTGTGAAAACTGATTTGACTATCGTTTTGGAAAAATCATTGAAAGAAGTGCTCGGTACTTAAGTTGATGTACTTAATATAAAAAAAAATTAGTTCGTGTATTCTCGTGAGGATTTCGTTAGCCTTAGGTGCTTTACATTATGAACTAGTCAGTAGCGGTGGTTTGAAATTTGGCTTGTGTAATCCTGCATCCCTTCGCTTCTCTTTCTTCATTCCTCTCATGTTAGAACTTGAATGGCTGTCTCTTCAAACACAGCCTGGTCCAAAGAGTTCTTTCATGAGACTGTTTTTCCTGTCAGCAAATGTCATATGAACGCAGCCTTCCGCTTCAGTGGTTCTGTCCTTCCGCCTTGTTTCGGTAGCTTTGCCAAAAGATGGTTCATATAGCTCAAAGGAATTTTTCACTTTTGATTCAGCTGTTTCGCTGCAGTCCTGACCTGCGTGTCTATGGTCGCAAAGAGTGCCTTTTCTGGATTTTGCGCCTGATGTAGGAAGCCCATGATGCAAATTCTCAGTGGCTGCTGAGAACGTGCATTTCTTTTTCAGCCTAATGACTGTTTTGTTTCTTGGACCTGGACTTACACATTTACTCCCTGCCTTCTCACTCCTATTTAGCTGTTCATCTGGCTTTTCTTCTTCTTCTTCGTATTCTTCCACTGCATAGTCCTCTTTATTGTTCTCTTTTACACTGTCACTGAGGGGACTTTGTTCCATTTTCATCAGGTTTTTCAGCTCCCATTTAAGCAAATCTGCCTCCTTTTCTTCTTCTTTCAAAAATTCCAACCAAGTATATTCTTCCCTCAGTAGTCTGCCCTCTCTTAAATACTCTAAAATGAAATATTGTGGGGTTTAGGAATGTTGTTAAATTGCCTAGAAACATAAAGAGTCATGAAGCATTAATGAGAGCAAGTTTCATTCCCTTCTTTCATTGCTTAGGTTGCTATCATGGTATTTCACTCTTGAGGATTATGACGATACGCTTTACTAATAAATATAACAGGACGGGGCAAGATTTAAACAAGATGATTGTGCCATTGAATCCAGGTAAATATCTTTATTTTCACCTTTTCAGTACTTTTAGTTTTATTGAATGAATTAGTGTCCAAATATGATCAGTAATGGCTAAATATAGGGCCAGAAGTCATGTAAAATGCAACAGAGAAACCACATGAGATCTAAACTCTAATTGTAGTTTTCTTGCTTTTAAATGGAACTTGTCTGATTTTCTCTCCCTTAACTGACAACAGAGTTGCTTGGTGCATGGAGCAGAATATACTGCAGCTCTCTAACCTATAAATGAGCTTCCACTTTTTAGCAGAAAAAGGTATGTGTATAGTGAATGCCTACAGTAAATATACTTGTCTGCTGGAGGGGACAAATAATAGGTTCTGTGCTTTGGAGAGACTCAGAGTACCTCCAGAATGAGATAAAGTCCAAGCTTAAAGGAGAAGTATGAAGTTGCAGCAATTAAAATAGCTAAATAAGACTTCAATAAATAAGTCTAAAATATCTGCAGTGGGAGAAAGCCAGAAGAGAGTCTGGCAAACAGTGAGGAGAGAGATTCACAGGCAGGATCAGATGACCTGTGTTTTCTGTCCATTTTAAAATGGGATTTCAAAGACAAATGGTGACTTCAGTTACCTGGTGGGGCATGGAAAGGCTGCCAGCTGAAAAGGCAGAGTACAAAATGCAGGAGTTAATGCATTCCAGATTACTAGCTCTGTTACTGATCTAGTAAGTGACCTCAACAACCTGCTTCACCTCTGTAAGTGCATGGCCTTTAGGTCACACAATGTTTCCTACTACCATTTGTGAACTATTTAGCATGATGGCATTCCTACCTTGGTTCTTTCTACAAGCCTCGCTATAATTAAAATAACCTGAATATTTTTAGCAAGAAAAAGATAGAGGAATAGATGCATTAGTTTCTTCTGTTCCATAGAATCTCTTCAAAATAAAGGTGTTTGTAGGTGAGTCCCTTGCACATAGCCATTATAGGAGAACACAATCAATGGCTAAGATGTACATAAAACCTGTTTACAGTGACCACTGTGACGAGGAGATACTCCCAGCCCTTGAAGAAGTCCTC
The DNA here is from genome assembly GCF_949628215.1 of Phalacrocorax aristotelis. Classification (NCBI taxonomy): domain Eukaryota; kingdom Metazoa; phylum Chordata; class Aves; order Suliformes; family Phalacrocoracidae; genus Phalacrocorax; species Phalacrocorax aristotelis. The sequence continues at coordinate 100,001,785 of NC_134276.1, read as the reverse complement.
TTCCTTCCTCAGCAATAGATCCTGAACCAGAATTATATGTTGACATTAGCTATGATGAAGATTCACAGCCAACAATTTTAGATCAGTGTGGAATTACCAAACTGTTAACAGAAGTATACTTGTACAGATAAAGCACTGACTTTTTACCAACGTGACTGGGAACACCTTTTAGAAGTACAGCAGTACGAAGGCGCCTTATACTGTGGAGCTGCTCTGCTGTCAGTGCAGCACCGCCCACAGCTGAATTTCAGTGACACTTAATGTATTACTTTTTTGAACTACTTCCCGTCAGTCAGATGCCAGCTAATGGCTGTCAGACCCATGTAAATTACCAATACCTTCAGTTCATTCAACTTTTGAAAAGATCAAATGAGTTGCTGAGAAAAATGTTCAAATATACCTCTGCGTGTTCTATTAAAAGTTTCTGGCTTTGGTATTTTCTTGGTTGATTGCTTTTCTCTTCTACATTGGGCATCTGTGTACGCTTCATTTGCTTTAGCTTTTTGATTCTTATCTTCAGAAGACTTTTTCTCCTACAATTGGCAATTACAGGTAAAAATGATGAGTGAATACTTGTTTAGCGGCTTTTAAGAGTACACAGTCAGTGCAATACTTCCAAAAACATTGGTAATTTCTGTTACTGTTATACTCCTGTTTTGTATCACAACGTTTGTCCTACATATTTTCTGTAGTATAAAGACATTCACGCAAAATCCACATCCTAGAGAGTTAAGATGACGGATCGGGCTAGTCAGGCATATCACTGAAACTCAGGGAGTAACGTACAGCTTAGGTGAGAGTTTAAACGAGGGATTGGATGCAGATCTTTCATACCTCTGTTAGCTGAATTGGACTTTTTTCTGCTTCCTGAGTTTGGTACTGTGACAGCAGCAGTGATCTAAACTTCTGTTTATCTACTTGTACTGATCTGTTTACACTACGACCTATTGAAAAAGGACAATCGTTAGTAATACAGTGGCTGCTGGAATTACATTGATGGTCTAAACAAAAGATACCTTTGGTGACTGATTATACTGGTATATGGCCTTGGATTTAAACATTTTTTTGCTGCATGTCTTAATGCCCTTTAATAAAGAAATTCTTTGTCCTGCCTGATCTATAAATGCTGAAACTGGAACACAGACATAGCTACGTGGACTTTTGAGCATTGTCATCTGTACATCAGTACATCATAAATATACGCAAGTTTTAGATCAACAAAGTCCTGGTCAGATAGAACATGCAAAGTCAGACAAATGGGTCTATACCCTAGAGCTCATGTGGTCTTAATCTGTGTGGTAACATCCTAGTGTAAATTTAAGAGGTTTGGTAGGAGGCCTCAGCTTTCAGGTTCCTAAATTTGGATCTTGCAGAGAACAACAAACCTGCTTGCTTTTATGCCTTGTGACGTGGTAACTCACCTGTCTCAAAGTTAAGCGCTTATGTAAGGCTTTATGGAACCAAACTCTCCAGAGGAAATGCTTCACACTTTGGTCTTTGAAAAGAGATTCCAAAGGAGTGATTGAATTCAAAGAAAATTTTAGAAATTTCAAGAAATAGATGGATGGAGATGGGATGGGATGGGGAAGGTGAGTATACCATTATTGTTTTCTATTTTTAGAATAATTTTGATGTGACTACAGTAGCTGAGAAAGTTACTAGGGCAGCAGCAAAAATGTGATCTTATCTACATCAACATTCAACCTTATTCCCAGTTTTGATCCCTGAAATCAGAGGAAGACTATCCATAAAAATGATGATTTTCAAACGTTTGCAGTTTGGTGGTAAAAAGGACGTTGATATCTAATTTGAGGATTACTCTTGGAGGAATGGCCCTGATGGTGTGGAGGGAATTAGTTTTCGTTTTTGAAAGGGAGCCAGCAAGTAGTTACTTCAGCAGCTTTTTCAGCAGAAATCAGCAGAGCGTTCCTCAAATCCAGAACTAGGGGGAGCTGTACCTCTAGATGAGCTGGCGTGACCTTCCCACAACTGATCAAACTTTGCGCTTATGGAGAGCTTATGAAATTAATGGCTTCATTCAATAAATCGATTTTATTTATGTACATAGAGCTTTCTGATAACCTAAGCAAGCCTACCTTCAGCTATTTAACAGGAGTGTTAAAAAACGCAGCCCCACATTTTTTTTCTTTTCTGCTGGGTAAAACATTTTGCAAACGCAGAATAGAAAATAACTACTTGAAGAAGGAGGTCTTTCTAAGTCTGCTATAGGAAAATTCGAGTCAATAGTGAAAAGGAAAAACAATTGTCAGTAATTCCAGTTCTAGATTTCTAAATCATCTGTTTCCATTAACCGGCAGAGAACGAAACCTTTATTGGCCAAATATACCAAAAGATCAGTCAGACAACTTTGTTTAGAACCTTTTCATCACAAAATACCAGGTCTCTCTCCGACTAAGCTCCCTTATCCTGCTTAAAGAAAGGAATTTAAATAGTAAACAGTGATTTAAGTACTGTAATTTAAATAATAATGTACAAATCCATATGTGAGTAAAAATAAAAAACCCACAGCTGGTGATGTGATGTAATTCAAACTGGAATTCACTTCCATAAAAAAAGGTGTCTGACTTGGAATGAGAAGTAGGAATTTGTGTTTCTTAATTTTACAACTTGAATTACCAACCTCTTCCCTGTAGTTCACTTGTACTTAAGGCAGAGTAATGGATTAGCAAAGGCAACCAAAAGGAAAGAAATAAGCGACTGACTACAATGAGGCTTTGTACTGATACCATAATCTGAAGAATTCTGTGGGCATGCACAATATTTCAAGCAAATATGTTTGCTACCATGAAGATTTTAAGTGCTCCTCTGTACCCATATGAAGAAAGTTCCAATTCCTCCTTCAGTTTAGGAGCAGGAATATCTGACCAGTATTTTAAAGAGGTCCTTAACCCAGGAAAGTCAATGTTCAGATCATTATGCAAAATTAAGGGTGCATGTTTGTTGTGCAGAAAGCTCTCCTTTAGGATATTGACAGAATGTTTACCATCCTGAGTAGGAGGCAAAAGATTACTTTTAATGGGAAGAAGTACCTGAAATCTGTTTATTAGTTTCTGTATAAAGCACATTTATTAGTAAATTCTAGTTACTACATCTAAAGCATATGGCAGCTAGAAATTTAGAAGTACTTCAAGAAAACTATCTTCTTCAACATTTTTGTCCATGATGAACACAGTCAGCACATGGGTACTGTAACAGTTCTTGGCTTGTATGGTTCATAATTGTTTTTAGCTGTTACTCCCTCAGTTCAAGGGGCAGTATCCACTTGTCTAAACACAGGCGCCTAATGCTATTTGAGATGCCCTCAAGTGTTCAAGGTATCCACATAAGGCTGGCCAATATTACACAGGACCGATGGGACACACATGCCCTTCTGCAACAACAACCACAGGGCCAGCCAGAATGTGCTAGGGCATCTCAAACAGCACTGGATGCCTATAATTAGGCAGCTGAATCCCACACAAGGTAGCTGCTCTTGGAGTGACTGACAGGCAAGATTGCATATAATAGATATTTCTTTCTGATACCTGTCTGAGCATTCGTGTGAAAGAAATACTCTTTACTAGAAGGCTCTTCCTTCCTTGATAGAATTAACTTTCTATTGTTCTCTTCCATCATTCTACTATATTATTGTAAATAACATCAGTTCTGTGTATAGAATATAGGAATAGATGAGAGAATATACAATAACTGGGATTTTACGATCTCTGGCTGCCCATTTAAATTTACTTATGCTAAAACCCAGAGAAGCTGACAGTATGATCATCAGACTGGCCTCTAAACTTCCTAAACCTTGGATCTGAAAACTCCTCCTCTCCTCTCACCCCAACAAAATGCAAGGTGCAGAAGCTTCAATAATGGACATTGAAGCATCTCTGCTATTTATGTTACAGGGCCTAAGGATATTAAAGATGAGAAAAGAGTTTCTAACGACCCAATTAAATTCATTATTTCTGTTCACACAAAAGCACTTTGAAAGTCTGCACTAAAACTAGGGACTTGCTACAGGAGGGGTGTCTGTGAGGTGCTTTGAGTTAGTGAGCCATGTTGTGGGAATTCTAGGTCTAGGGTGGCCGCTTCTCCAGGCCAGGTCAAAGTGAACAGCCTGAACAAAAATTAGGCTGCAAAAGCTTTGTGGACTGATAGCTTTACCATGTTAAAACCCAAACAGGCAAACAGGTCTTGATGCAAACAGACGCTTAAAATAACAGCACTACTTCAGTGTCACTGTTAATATACTAAAACTGTGTACACTAAATGCTAATATTTGGGTTAAATATTAAATATTGGGTTAAATATTAAAAAAAGGTCATGTATTTGTATTCATAAAATAAATGAGGAAAACACTGAGCACTTCTCTTTATACTACAAGCATCAAAATATTTTTAGCCCATATAAAAGTACCATATTGGCTTTTATTTTGGAATATATATCCCCATTATAAAACAATGTGAGTGTCACATGATTAAGCAACAAAGGAAAATCAATATACACGTACTTTTTTCATGAGGTACTGAATCACCTTTGTCTTTTGGGGTTTTAGGCATCCGATTTGCATAGATATTTTTTACATAAAGCTGCCGATCCTTTTCCTAAGAAGAAATAAACGCTATTAAACTTATAATATGCATAAAGAATTACTTTTTACCAACTTAATTTTCCCATATTGGGAGAAAACTGTCAGCAATTTTGCTTTGTGCCAGGCCATGTGGTGACTCTGTCATTTACATAAATAGGGATCTGTCATTTTCTTTCATGAGCCAAATCAAAATTCTCCCTTTTTAAGGCAGAGAGCCCACCTACAAGATCTTTTTCATAACAGAGTGGTCGAAAGATGAAGCCTTCTCTAACGACTTTTTTATTTGTTTTTCTTAACGTTTTTTTTCCAGACTAAGCAGTTTTTGGCTTTACTTCCTTTTTAAAATTTTTTAATTTGCACAGTTACAATGCCCTTGGTTACAACACACTCAGTTCTGGTTTTCAACCTATTTCTTGGGAGAGGACATAAACTTCAGAGGCACACTTTAAAAATTTATTTAGCAAAAATCCTCTTTCCTTGCTGAAATCTATCTTAAACACAGAAGAGAGATTTCAGTAACATTCTCACTGTGTCAATTTTTAGTGTGAAAATAGGTGCTGCATTTAATTTGGAGATACAAGTTGATCTGAAGGGGAATTGTGTGTCTGAATACCTTGAATGGTCTGGCTAAGCCAGGTGCCCAAAACTTCGACTGTGTAAAAATAAACTAAGTTCTGGTACAGAAATAAGGTTAATAAACATGTCTGGTCTTCTCTGTGGTAAAACACTAGAAGCTTTTCCAAATATAAGCGGACTGGACACACATAGAAAACCATGTGGAAAACATGTGAAATAGAAATATTTTGGAGAAGCGTTAATGTGAGAACTGTACTTTAGAATAATTTGCATTTTGGAACACTTCTATATTATTGTTCCTGGGACTATAGTTATTCCCGTCTCCCAGATCTGCACATGTAGGTGGAAATCAGACTCTGGCAGGGAAATAGCGCCACAAGTGCTGCTCCAGGGACTTTAATACGGGCCCGGGAAGGGCACTCTGCTTTTTTCCTTTCCCAGCTGCTCACCAGGCTTTTGCCGCTGAGCAGCCTCACTGCTGCCAGCTATCAGAAGGAAAGTTTCTGCACCTGATACATAGGTAAGAGGGACAAACAGTGCCCAGTACAGAAATGCACGTCTCCATGAACTCTCACTAGTTGCCTGTTTTGCCCTTCACAATGCCTAGGAAAACTCCCCATAACGACATCTGTCACAGACACTTGATTCCATTTCGAAAGAGAAAGCTCCCTAGTGGAATCAAACAGATGTATTGGTCGCTTCATATAGAAATGAAAAAAAAAGAGTACATTTTAGCGGTGTTACAAACACAGTTTAAATTATTAAAAAGCCACAAGGGTTTTCATGTTTTCTGGAACATGTTGTGTTTTTCTTGTATAACAACTCACATGATATACCATTCATGGCAGTTTTGTGTCTATTTCGTGTCAGTTTTAGGTTTTCCTATATGGTTGGTTCATAAACACTCATTCAGTGTTGAACTTGACATATTTGTCCTGAAAATACTTGTCTCAAAACCAAGCTGGAATTTGAAACAAACTATTGAAACATTTAAATAAGTCTTTTTGTTAAACTCTAGTTTTGGAGACTGTAATATTTGGCTCAGTTTGATTGGAAAGTGTTTCTATAATGGACCTCATTTAAAGACAGGAGATTAATGTATTGACCTAGGCCTATCAAAATGGTAACAGGTTGGTGTGGATTATTTATTCAAATTGTGATGCATTAATCTCTGTTTCAGTTAGTTGCTGAACTACTTTAAACTTTGGAGAAATAGACCCTGCAATAATTTCATCATTTTATGTTTTGACTTTTTTTTGTAGACTATAGACTCAACTAGGAAACAAAAATTCCATTACTTAAATAATATAAGAGAGACAAAAGGTATGTATAACTTAAAATATTTGAATCCTCTTGTAGGAACAGAAACCCATTTAAAATCTTGAATACCTTAATTTTTTGATGAAGAGCGTTGATTTCCATTCGCAAGTTCTTTGTAATTATCCCAGCTTCCACAGCTTTTTTGTTCTCGTTGGCCAACTGACGACTAAAGGTGCTATCGTTCAACTTCAGCTGCATTTCTAGGCTCTTAAAAAATTATATATTTTACAATATGGATGTACTCCATATGAAAACCTCAGTTGTTAACAGATCTAAAAAATAAGCATGCTAATATAATGAAATGTAAACTTCTAATAATTATATTCTATTTTAAACAATGCATGAAATGATGAAGAAGGATTGGAAAAAATGCTTTAAAAATTAGAAAAACCTGGTTTAAAACCTAATTTTACTAAACAAAAAAGTATATTTGTCATTCAAACATGAAAAATAAGCCTCTACATTCATTACATTTCTGATGGATTAATGAATACAATAATCTTTGAGAAATGTTAAGTTGACATTTCTGTTCAACACTGGGATCTGTTAACTGTGGCAGCATAAGGAGGCTTAGTGTAAATGAAAACTAGGTAATTTATTGAGTACTTTGTCAAGTACTTCATCATCAAAACCCAGTAGCATGCACTGAAATTGTAGCTACTAGAATTGTAATGTGGACACCCAGTCCAGCAAGCTTTTTATAGCTTCTCACTAGGAATTCTGTAAATAGAAAGTTTTCAAAAAAGAGTCTGAATTCAGCCCTTTATATTTTCATTTTCTTTCATGTAATAAATGTACTTCAGACCGAGCTGTTCAGATGGTGAAATGCCTCTAAGATTACCTGGCTCTTTATTTAATTCTATGCATAATGTACCCCATACAAATGAATTCCTGGAGGACAGTGGAAATTTAACTTTTTCAGTTTTGCATTAAAAACCATATTTCTGTCTTTTTTGTGAAAGGCTCAATAAGAGTAAAGAAGGATGAGATATTAAAAGGAGCTGAATTACCTCCTCTTATACTCCCACCAGGCTTTTACTACAGTTGCATAACAAACAACAGTAGAACCAACCCTAAAATCTAGGACACCTGACCCCTGACTGATTCAGCAGCCGCCCGACAGCCAAACATGGTGAGTGACAGTGAATAGGAGATGGAGGTATGTCCATACCACCCACCAGCACCACGTAAAAACAACAGTGCTAGTTCCAGATAAGCCAGCTTTGCTTGTTGAAGGTAGATCAGCAGCAGCCTGGTGGTCTCCATGTATGACTAATCCTGTTCTTTGCCAGGGTAAATTAGGGTCCCTGCTATTGTGGCTAGACGGCCCAAGCAAGCCTGGGTACCCCATGCTGCCGGCAGGGAGCAAAGTAGACGCTCTGCTGAAGATTGCTCTCCAGCTGTATGCTGTGCTTCTGACCTAACAGGGTTAATGCATATGACTTAACTCCTAAAAGATCTTTCTTGCCAAACTTAATCCACTTATATATTTCTGCCAGATTTTAAAATATTGGAAGGGGACACTACTGCCATTTTTAGTACTTTGCACTCAGGACAGCTCTGGATTAAAAAGAAACTTCAATGTTACGGGATTGTTTCAGCATCATTAATGTCACAAGAAGCCGCTAACAACTTTCCACTACTTTTGCACAGAAATGTCTCCTATTATTTTTCCACAAATACAACAATATGCAAGTATTACCTGTATTCTCTTATTATTCACTTCCATTTTTTCTGTAAGGACCAATAATCTGTGATCAAGTTCCTCTCTCTCCGCAAGAGCTTTGTCTTCTGAAAGCATACGCAAGGTCTGCAAAGCATCTTTAGCTTTCAGCAGCTCTTCTTCAACTTTTCTGAGCTTCCTGGATGTATTTCTCTCATCCTCCTGAGATATCCTCAGGAGCTTCCTTAAAGCTCTCACCTCATTATAATGACTTGCTAAAAGATCCAGCAAGTTACTTTCTGAATTTTCATATCTACCTATTGCTTTCGAGTGTCGACACTCAAGCTGTTTCAAAATGTGGTTTTCTAAGCTTGATGCTTCTAATTTGTGCTGTAAATAAAATATTTCATTCTTCAGCTCTTTAATTTTGTGAAGTCTGGCTGATGATATTTGCTGAGCCACTGTGGTTTTTTTCTGGGAAATCATACTATTCTGCAGGCTTAAAAATGAAGAATTCTGATGTAGTATCTTCTCAGGTGGCAATTCTTTTCCTCCTGCGTTCAGACCAAAGTAAACTGGCATTGATCATCTGAGACAGCAAAATCACTGGATGGCTTTACTGCTCACATAAGCTCATATACTTCTCATCCAAGCGACTTAATTGTGGTGTATTTGACAAAATGCCCAAGATCTATACTAAGACTCCAATGTTCAAGTATTTCACAGACAAATCCATTAAAGATTCTATATCTCTGTGTGTGCATTTATGTGGCTGTGCTGGGCCGTAGCTTACTAGGTCTATAGGAGGTCAAGGTTCCCTCCCTTCATTCTCTGTAGCCATTTTCATTCAATATAGCCATCATGCTCACTTTCCCTTAATAAGGGTAACTACACAGGTGGTGTCTTCTGAAGCAATCAGCAATAGTACTCTGGGAATAACAGTAAAGTATGTTTATGTTAACACGTTACTCTAGTATCAATTGAAATAAATTTTCTCTCTGTAAATCATGCAGTTCACTAATTTAGGCATGATCTGGGGACTGATGAACCAAATTCAACCCATCTAGAAAGATTCCCAAGAGGGAGAACCTACACTTTGAATAGGGGTATGATAGGAAAAAACCAACATAGTTATCTACAGGTCTGCAAGAACTCAAAACCCAAGGTGATCACAATAGCACATGGTTAAATTTCTCTGCAGCTAGGATTTCTACTCAGCTTTCTAGAATTTTCAAGTCAGCTTTGAACTGAACTACAGTTTTGAACCTTACATGCTTATTAGGATAGGACAGTTATGCAGTTGCGTATGCTGTTTCTATTCAGCAATTGAAAAACATCATTATGGGCTAGCATTCTAAGTGTATTACTGCCATTTGCCTTTCTTTAGGGCCGGCATTCTGAGTGCATTACTCTCATTTTCCTTTCCTGAAACTTAATTAGAATTTGAAGATAATCAAGACTGTAAATGTGAGTGTGTTCCCCTTTTTCAGGTGTATATTCAATTTCACTATGGCTCTCAAGACACTTCAGGCAGTATTTTGCTAGAAGTTTATTATAATAATTTATAGATCACATAACATTCTGTGGATAAAATAGGCAAGGTCCTCGCCTAAAATACACCAGAGGAAAAGGACAGATCTAGCTCTTTTCAAGCCTGTCTGTTGAATCCAATGGGTGTTCTGCACACAAACTCTTCACAGGAACAGGCCGCAACCAGAACACCCCATTGCAGATGAGAAGCAACATCAAATCAATGTTAAGAAAAGTAAAGCAGGACACTGCCTAGGGCACCGCCATGCCATGGCCTCGCTGCTTCCATGACCTAAGCCAGAACAGTGGAAAGCTACGGAAAGAGCATTATCTAGGAAGACAGAGATGCGTGGGGCAGTGGCTTCAGCGGGGAAAGGGTTCTTCCCTGCAGCAGCAGCACCTATCACTCTCCCTCTCCTTCCCTGCTGGCAGCAGCGGCACCAGCCTTCCTGCCCTCCACAGCTTCAGCCCAGCTCTGCTCCTCCCCTGCCCACGGCAGGGCCTGCAGTGGGGCCCAGGCCTGACACCCATGTGCCCAGTATGCGAGGCAGCAAGTTCGAGGAAAGTATGAAGGGGGCCAGTTATACAGTTCTGTCTGTCCCTTGCTCTTATTCCTGAAACACCTGATCCCCTGTTTCAGGACACAAACCAGATGGTCTTTGATCTGATGCCCCTGCTGACAGAGAGGAAGTGTGGGCAAGCTGGTAGGACCTCGCTCATACAGAGCCCCACGGGGAGAACAGACCATCAAATTCAGTGTGAGAGCAAAAGGAAAGGGTAGAAAGAATCTGAGATTTGGAATCAAAAGGAGGATAGACTGCGATTTGGGCAGGGCAGGGTTTTTTTTTCACATGTTTAAAATGGATTAAGAAGAACTATCATGGAGGTTCGAGTGAACAGAGAAGAAATTATAGCAGTCAGCTGAGGTCAGACACATTCAAGACCTTCTGCAGTGAGGAAAATTAACAGATGCTGTGAAGAAAAACTCACCAGAGGTAAAAACCAAAGCAAATGGAAGGTATGCAAGCATCACACCTGCATGCTCTCTGTAATTAGATCCCTCTGCAGGAAGACTACAACACGACAAAAAATGTTCTCACCCAAATATTTGCAAAATGCAAACAACCGTTACACTACTATTTTATTTCACCAGAATGGAATGAGAGGATGCAAAAGAAATGGGAAAATACCTTCGTGCAAAAGCTGACAAAAATACTGTAAAATCTATGCATGTACAGTGTGAAAATGAGGTTGTAACTCTGTTCCTGGGAAACTGCTCATTTCAAGTAGCCACGAACAAACAAAAATAACCACTTAAAATATTGAACACAGCTAGTAGCCAATAATGATTCTTCTGCTAAACAGATTTTTAAAATGTGGTTGTTCTTTCTTGTCTGCTACTTGCACGCCAGTATGACTTCTTGAAAGCAGCACATAACTTACGTAACAGAAGAGATAATCAGTGGTTCCTCCCTCTTTTTTTGGATGGTTTGCATCTTGTAGATTTGGTAGATCTAGATGAAATTTTGAAGCTTAGCAAGAAAAAGGTAATTGGTTTTACACTTATTTTTTGATGTGGCATGGTGGGATTTAAGAAAGTATGGGTCTAGATATGAAAACATGCAGACATGAAAAGATTCTTCACTCTTAACATTTACGTAAAGGGATTATATTTGTGGTATATGGTCATTCCATTGAAGCATAAACTTAATTTTACGTGATACACTGTGACTAAGCTGGCCAAAACGTGGCTTGTTTGTCAAAACTGACACTTCGTGCGGATATATAATTTTTTAGTGACTTTCCTCAGGAAAGCCTTTTTCAGACTCATCATGTCTCACCAGAAATTGCAGTATATGTGGGAAAGCCGTTTTCAAGTCTTCAGATTAAAACTGAGGAATAACGATTGCAGAGGTGCTCCCACATCTCAGGTGATTATCCTGCCTCTTGGATTCCTGAGTATTGTGGGAGAACACAATAGGGAGTCCCTATCTTCCCTACCTTTCCTAGTGTTTGAAACATGATTTATTACTTTTCTTCACTGAGAAACTCTTTCCCCTGTCTTCCTAATTACTGAAAAAATGCCAAAGAAAGGGAGCAGCTATATTTCTCATGAGAGTCTCATTTTACTACTACCAGAAATCGAAGCACCTTTATTATCATCTTGGGGAAGATACACTGTCCTTTTCACTTTTCTTTTTTTTTTCCTTTTCCTGTGTTTTCTCTTCAGTTCCTGATATTTCTAAATATTTGCTGCGTATAGCTGTTTCAGAGCAAGTCACTGACAAAGCTCTCAGAGTAGTTAGCATGAGAATTTTCACTTCTGTATTGTCTCCTGCATCGCCTACAACCATTACCTCTTCTACAGCTGTTGCTCCTGATACTTCTGTGCTTTTGGGGAATCTTTAGTATCCCTGCTTTTTGTGCCATGTTCTGACTTACTATCTTCTGTCATTAAAATATGGAGGAAACACTCATCTGGTTCACCACTGTGTTATGGTAGAAGACTTAAAAGTTGACCTCCATAACCCAACAGGAATCAGAATGTTATTGAGTTGTTTACAGGTAACATACACAATACTAAACAGTGTTCAACAGTATTAAACAATACTAAGAAATACTAAGTTACCTTTAAAAAAATCCAGTCATTACTCTTTAACCCATTAAAATAGTGTGGTCTGTAGTAAGTGCTTAAGTTTGTTTGCAGAATAAACTGCAATATGAAATATTGTTGATTTTATGGCAGAATTTACTATGATACTGGCATGTATTTTGTAAAGATTTACAATGTACTACCATTTAAACGTAAATAGATACCATAGCTTGTTTCCTGTAATGTATACATTTGCTTGATGATTAATGTAATTTAAAAGAATTGTGATTGTATTTATGCTCAATACCTACAAAGTGCTTTACAATATTAAAAAAGTAATTGTTCAAATCTCTGGAAACTGGATATTTCTAACTGTATATAGTATTTTTAGCTTTCCGCTCATGTAATAAAAATATAGTCATATTTTTCAATAATTAGATCACAAATCAGGTCACAAAATTAACTTATACATTAAAATAGAAAAATATATCTTAGCTGCCCTATTAAGATTGCAGGTAGAATATATAGCAGCACCTAAAGCTGCACAAAAGAGTATCTGACTTAGAGACCGAAATAAAAGTTTTCTTAAACTTTTGGGATGTTATTTATTTTCAAATCAGAATTGTTTGTGGAAACAAAAAGCTTACTAAATAAAACCTCACAATGTAATAAAAGTGTCAGTGGACAATTTCAGAAGAAACATTAGGGAAAATTTCAGTGTTTTTTTAATGAAAACAATTTCTTCACAGCCTAACTGTACTTACTTGTTTGCTTTTGAAAATGGTGCAAGACTTTTATCTCCATGTCTACACACCCATATAGCTCGGAAAATATCACCTGTAATGCACTGTTGTTGTCAGAGATGTGGTTCTCTGATGAGATGATGATCTCATTTTGTTTGATCAGCTTCTAAGTAACATTGTTGCTTCCTCTGGCATTGTCTTTTCTCAATAGTCCAATTTTCAAAGAAAATGAACTCTCCTAATTGCCTGGCTTTAAAAAAAAATACCTTTAGCAAAAAATGCTGACTAATTTTCTATATCTTTGTGAATATCTGTTACACCTCAATTTCTTTCCCTACTGAGGCTGCTGGAGAGTAGAAGAACAGGTTACTTCATTCTCCTGGGAGCATTATTTAACATTGTGGTTCTGGCAGAGATTACTTCTTGGGATATGGTTCAATCTGTTTCATTTCCTTAATATCACATGAAGACTACTCAGACCATAGTTTTATAGGTGCAGAAATCTACCCAGGAGTAGAATAAGCTGTATATTTGGGGGGTCTAAAAGGGGCATAGCAAGTATGCAAAGGAAATTTGAGGGGGGTTAAAATGATATTTTAGTTCAGATGGATTTTAACAAGTGTCCTTCACTAAAAAAACGAGGATATATTTTTAGAACACTTGAACTCCTTTGTTAGCACTTTTGCTTTGTGGTGGCATTTTATCTTAAATTAAATTAAATTTCTTAAAGGGGAGAGGGGAATCACATAACTCACATAGAAAATTAAAAAGTGTAATTTAGCATTGCAGAAAATGTTCTAGGCTGAATCAAAACAGTTTCATTAATCTTCATTCCCTTTCATGAACAACTCTCCCTTTTGCAAGACTGAGGAATGCCTGGGGTCCTACTAAATTTGAGGTCCAGTGGAATAACCCCTAGGAGATGAGAACATGTATTTTAAGATAAGGATTAGGCAAAGGGCAGCTTGGTACATAGATTTGTATTTCTGTTTAAATTTGATTTGACACTGTCAATGCTTTCTGGCCAAATTGTCTTTAAATCAAATTAGCTTAAATTAAAACTACTGTTTTAATTTGTTTTGATGAGAAGTGTGGGCTGAACCTCACCATCCGGCTTCAAGAGCAGATATTGAAAAGTAAATAAAATGGAAAAGGAGAAGAAAAGACAGAAAGGCAAAAGGTGAAGCCCAAGAAACAGAGAAATGAAAGATATTACTATAGAAATTAAGAAAAAAAAAAGCAGTAGCTGAAGGGGGAGTGAAATGGACAAACACTAAGAGAATGTATGTTGAAGGAAGAGATGCAGGAACAGAAGTAATTAGGGCCAAATCTATCTGTCAAAGATGAAAATGCCATTTCAAGCATCCAGAAACTGCAAAAACTGTCACGGGGAAGGATTAATTGTAGTCTGTGTGTAAAAACGAAAGGGTGTCCCGGTGGGAGAACGCTGCCTGACCTCCCAGACCAGCACGCCGCAGCAGTCCCTTGGCCTCACAGCCCAGCCCTGAGCCCCAGGGGAACCAAGGCGGGTGCCGGGGCCGCCCTGCTCACGCAGGGAGGGCGAGGACACGTCCAGGGTCCCTAGACAGCTCCCTGGTGTGCTCCACACAAGCCAGAGCTGCCCCACCACGCTCACGAGTGCAGGGCTCCCCACCACCCCGCTCCCCCCAGCCGCCTCAGGGGCCTCCAAGCCCTGCAGCCCCCCTGACAGACGGCGCACCGCTCCGACAGCCAGCTCAGCACCTCAGCAGCACCCGGCCCCAGGCCCTGCCACCCAGCCTGAGACCGCCCTGCTCTGCGCTCCCTCTCCCTCGCCGCGGGGCACCCCCCCAGGTAGGGGATCACCCCCTTCCCCTCTGCCCTCTCAAGAACCCTCCTCCATCCCTCCCCACCTCTGCCCTGCCCCGGCCCCTCACGGCCCCCCGAGCCTCTCCCCCGCCGCCATTACCGGCCTCCCCGGCCGACAGGCGCGTCGCCGTTGCCATGGGGACAGCCGGCGGCCGCGGGGCACCCTGGGAGCTGAAAACCCATTAGCTAAAATTAGCTAAATTTAGAAATATATGTTTACGACTCCCATCAGGCCTCCCCCGCCGCCCCTCTCGCCCCCTTCCCTCGCCCCGCAGAAGTGTCCCCATATACATATATTTCAACCCCCTTATTTCCGTACCCCACCAGGGTCTTAATGGGAATTTGGTGATGTGGCGTGCAGGCAGCGGGCTCCTCTGCGCCATCAGCTATAGCTCCGTGGTGGCCGTAGAGGTACCCCGTGTCATGCCTTGTGGTGTGGTGCGGGGTGGTATGGCGTGGTGCGTGCGCTGAGAGCGCGCGGGCCAAGCCCGACAGGCTCCAAGCTGATGGTTCGGGTGCACACAAAACATTTTTATGCTGAAAAGGTGGGAAAAAAATCCCACAGGAATGAAAGCAGCTGGAGGAATATTCTTCATCAAGGCCGGGCGCAATAGGAATCATGCCCTAAGGTTGTCACCTGCCAAGGCCTGCGTGGGCAGAGGCTTTGGGCCGCATCCTTTTTTTCTCCTGTGTAGTTCAGTGGACATTTCAGCTCTGAAAGAGAACAGGAGAGAGCATTAATTGGCAATTTTGTTCCAGTCCTGACCGTGGATGTTTGATGGTGCAAATATTTACTGCTTTGAGTATTAATTATTAGTGTCACTATACGTGCCAGGCTTATCAGAATACTTTGAAGCCAATGATCACTTTGTACAGAAAGCTAGTAACCAAATAAATTAATTTAGAAATGGTATGTTCCAAATGGCCAGTCATTTCTGTTGAATTTACTAGCCTATACTTAGATACAAAATCTCCCGAGAAACAAGCGTGTGTAATAACTTCTGGCAATAATTTATGTTTTTGCACTAAGGTGGGGGTTTTTTGTTTTTTACGGGAAAATACTCTGAAAATACCCAATTCGAACAGGCTTTTCTTTTTGCTGGACCTCCTGTTGCCTCTCAAAAGAAGAAAAAAATGACAGATGGTGAGCCACAGTAAACAGTGCAAAGTATCCATACTGTTATTTTTTGGTTTTGGTGAGCTTTTGCAGGACCTCTGTTATATACATGGAATACTGCATTTCTAGCTTCACTTAATGGTTTGTATGGACAAAAAACTTACTTTCAAGAGCATCTTTACTACTGTGCATTTGGTCATTCCTAATCAATCCTGGAAAGAAAGTATTACATTCTGTTTGAAGTATCTTCAGGGTTGGACACTGCTATATTCAGTCTTAACCTTTGAAATGTGTGTAAGCACTTTCTAAAACCTAGGCCAGTTTCACCTGTGACATTGGGTCAGCTTTATTGAGTTCAGAGTCTTGTTGCTCACTAGCGTAAACAACCTTGGCCCTTAAAAGTCTGAAAGTAATCTGTCACCATTTAACATTCTTAAAATACCGCTCATCCTCAGAGACCTCCTTAAGCAAATATGTGCAGGCAGCCACTGAATTGTGACCATCTCTGGGGTAGAAGGTGACACCAGATGGAAAACAAGCATCCTGGATAACACAGTAGAATGGGGTAATTTTCACCAAGTATTCTGGACATCCTCATACCTTTTGCTCTGGCTATTTTCACTGGTGATGCAGAAAGAAGGAGAAAATACAACAATAGGTTCTGGATACATAGAATCAGCCAAATCAGCCTCCTCAGTGTTAGGAATTGTACTGATGTATTTATTTCAGAGAAGTCCCTAAGCCCTGCAGTGTGGATGAGGATCAGAATTCTTCAAAGATGAGAGCGTTTGTAACCAAGGCTTATTTCAATATGATCTCTGCTATAATTACTTCTGTATCTATGCTCCCCTTGCCCTTCCCTTCCTGCTTCTCCTTTTATAATGTAAAATTTGCAGCTACAACTCTGAAGCCTCCTTGTTGTGGTCAGGGAGAGGCTGCAAGCCCTTTTATGCAGCAGGTAGTTGTGACAGTGCCCATGCAACATTGAACATTACCTGACAGCTTTGTGATTGCCCCCAGCACTAAGTTGCCTGCTCCCTGTCCCTTCTCCATTCTCACTTGTCCCTTCCCCCTCTCCCAAATATTTCTCCAGCCCTGTCTCATTGGTGCACTACTCTCCTTTGCCTTTTTTGGACTGCCACCCTGTCAATCTAATGCAATAAGGCCAGGGGCAGGTGCAAACCCCTTGATATGGCTCCTCTTACTAACCAATCGCCTACTGGCCCCTCGTCCCGAAATACCTAAGAGCCAATGGAGTGAAAAAACCTGGGACCTCGGGGAGAGGCCAAAGCTGCTGCATTTCTGTGGAGGGGCATCCATTTAGGACCCGGGTTAGTCCAGGAGCTGCCAAACACTTGGATTCCTCTTGGGACTGTGGTGACTCGTGGATAGCAGGCGTGCTCTGCTGATTCATTTTCATCACTGTGAACATGGTGATCAAAGTCTTTGTAGCCACATCTTCGGGGTCTACAGCGGTAGGTGTCTCATTTAACATACTCCTCCTTCTGCTGGGATCAGGTTGATAAATTAGCCTAGAAGATCCCAGGACATCCTGAGTTTGCATGGAGAAAAAGAAAAACACTGGAATTCCTCTAGTCTGCATTGCGCACCTTATTGTTGAAAGCTGCTCAAGATGTAGAGAATTCCTATCAACACAGGCTTGCTTGCATGTGAGGTTTTACTACAGGTATAATATTTACAGTTAAATTATCTGTCATTTATTAGATTTACTTCTGTTTTAAAATGTGTATGCAATATATATTCACTGAAGAAGGAAAAAGTGGATATATTTGCACAAAAGCTAAGGTAGATTACTTACAGTAGAAATTAGTGTATTTGTTTTTAAAAGAGACTTTAGGACACTGCTCCAGCAAAAGGGGAACTCTGTCTAAGAAAGAGCCTGGAGCCAAAGTAAGCTGAATAAAATGCAGAAAAAAAAATCCTTCTCCACCCTCCTTTCATTTTCCCTAGGTTTTTGAGGGTTTTTTTGGTTTTGTTTTTCCTTGGGGTTGGGTTTTTTTGGTGTGTTTGTCTCTTGAAATGCTATAATGATGATTTTTTAGTATTGAGATCTACTGCGGTAGCTGTCAGCATAATGTATCCGCTGAAGGGAAGGGCATGTGAATAGTAGGGAGGCTGGAAGTCCGTGGGTGGTGGGAACCGGGAAAGGACTGTTGCCTTTTATATCCAGTTCCCAGATGAGCTCAGATTGCAGTTTTTCTTTGGCAGTCACTCACTCCCAGTGACATGGCTAAACAAACTGGCTGGTGCTTGCACATAGCTGTAACTACATCCCTGTCTTTCTGACACCAGCTCCACGTCTTTAAGAAGCTTCCAGGGTTGAAAAGCTTCAAAAACCACCCTCTGTTCAAAAGGCCATCATCTCTAGAAAATTAACAGGGGGTCATTTACTAGAATTCAGATTGGAATACAGCTGAGGAAGTTTGCAGTTAACTCATCAGCTTGTCTTGCCAACCTCTCGTTAAGCCTGACACTAAATTTACTGTTGACATTTTATCATTCCTTTTTCTTATAAGAAACCTCAGATGCAAGGGAAAAAAAGAAGAGGAGGTTGGAAACCACAGGTTTGGTAATTTGTGATCTAGCAGTTACTGCTCAAGTAGCTTTATAAGTTGCCGTACGCTGTGCATTGGCACTCTTTTCACTCCTGCTTGGTGTCCTGTTTTGGTTCCCTCTGGCTGACCAAAGAAGAGTCGTCCCTCCTTTGCCACACATGCATTTTCTGGGCAAAGTTGTGACCGTGACTGAAATCCCAGTGCAGACATTCAGCGAGTGTGTGCTGGGGCCATCATCATCTTGTGTGCCTCAGGCATGAACTGTTGCCACTCCAGCTGTAGGATTGCAGCTGTAGTTCAGCAAGGCAGTTGTATGAGTGCTTTGATTAAACACTGGCATTCAGAGATCAGCTACGCAATTAAAACTAAGCGTATCATATATTTAGCACTAGCCGAACCAAGATCTTTCCTCGGCTATACACATTCCTTGTATCTTCTCCCAGCTAGCAGCTGTAACTAATGCCTTTCTTCTTGGAGTGCAGTGAAGGGATGTGTATGCTACACTGAATGCTGAGCAACGTGCAAGCTTTATCCAGCCATTTTGAGCTGTTAAGCATTTCCACTGTGGTTTATTACTGCTAAGAAAGATACTTGTGCCAGTGAACTGTAATAGGTATTAAGCATATTAATGCCAATGTCCACTGTATGTTAGCAGCCCACAAAAGCTGTTAGTGAGATCCCAGACATATACTGGAAGGAAGGGTGTGACATCTTTATGCTGCAACATGCCTCTATTTCCTCCTTTCTGGTGTGTTGGGTCTATGTATAGCTGTGGCAATCTCAGAAGGCATTATGTCTTCAGAATGCTGATACATAATTGCAATGCCAAGTAAACACAATGTTCAGCTGGAGTAGTTTTCCACATTTACTGATTAAAATGGATGGAAGATATCCTTTCAATGAACCTTGAATTAGTTTTGGTATATATAAAATAAAACTCACTTATGCAAGGAGCCAGCATAAACTCCAATATATTACTCAGATCCTATTGGAAACAAATTTTGTATCAGCTTCGTACAGTTTTTCCTGAGAAGAATGAATTTAATCCCTAAACAGCTTAAATTGGGAGTCTAAATTGTCCTAGTGGCAGTGGTGCTCTCTTCAATGTAGCTGATCTCCATCAAATGCGTGTTATCCAGTTTGAATTTCAAAATAAGATGGCCCCAGCCTCCTCTGCTGTAAATCAGCAGAGGATCATTAGTAAAGAATGAAAAACGTTTGTATTCTATGTACTACACAGTCACACTACTAATTGCAACTGGTTATCATGTTAATAGATACTTTTAAAAAGTGAATACAGTGAAGCCAGTAACAATCTGGTGCTCTGGATCTGATGCTTGAATGATATAAATCACTGTGGCTCTAGAACGATTCTGCAGTCTGTATTTTTCCCCTCAATGATTCAGAAATTTGTTTTAAATAACTTCAGCTTTATTATCTTTCTGCTCTAAACTGAGCTGATATCGAGCTATTCATTAAGGCAAGCAGAAGTGAGGACTCTTAGTTATAGCACTAAAAAGTACTAAAGCTTGGCTGGAAGCAAGCAGTAAAAAAATAAAATAATTTTGTCACTAGCCACAGAAGTGCTTAGAAATGCATAATAACCTGCAAGGTTCTAAGGTACCATGAATCACAGGAGAAAGGGGGTTCACGTCTTACACAGAGCAAGTCTTCCAAAGGCTTGCTTACTGCTGCTCATGGTTAGGGAACGTCTAAAATCCTTTTATTCCCAGCATTTTGGGTGACATTTTATGAACTTTCCCACCTTCAAATATCTAGATCTCAGAAAGACTGAGGAAAATGTAGGCTGTTTGAATTATGCCCTTTAAAATACAGGGTAAGGGTTTGTAATCTGTGATTGAGAATCTCGCCATATATAAACCTGAGCTCAAATTTCAAATCAATTTCAAGTCAGATCAGAGGCTAGTGTGTGATAAAGAAGAATAATTATCTGGAATAGGTTGTCCATGTGGTGTTAGAACCAGAAGCTGTAGCAACTCTGTCTACCGACATTAATGTCCCTCTTGCTGTAGGTTGTTGACTATGTACCATTTGCTTCTTCCATAGGCAGCTGGTCAACACAAATGCTCTGGATTGTGAGGACATAGATGATAATATTTAATTATGCATCAGGTGAAACGTTATCTGTAGCTCTTACACTCTGGCTAGATAATATTTATTTAAAACAGTTTTTTTTTCTTATTTTAAGGGCCTAGCAGCTCGGGATAGTGGAACTTAAGCTTTGTTGAAAGGGAAAATGACATTGACCTTGCCCACCACCACTTTCCAGGGCATCTATGCCCAGGTAATCTGAATTCTTCCCATGCCATCAGACAGAAGTGAGGGCACATACAAGCTCCTGCAATCTTATCCGTTCTGGGAAAACCTTTGCATCTCCTCTGTTTTGTTACATCCTGGAAGATTTCCCTCAGAGGGCTGTTTGCTGGAGAGATTCTTCTGGTTGCCCTGCTACCTGGTGCCAGCCACAGCAGAGGCTTGCTTTATGGTTTCATACTTAGTGTCTGTCTCAAGTCTTTTGCTCTGCCTAAACCCTAGTAATTGTAACCTTAAGACATGGTGCATCTTCTGCGTAGTTTATTGTTGTTACCATAATGAGAAACAACTTGCCTTTCCCTTGTGCAGGCATAATTGCATGTAACTTTTTTTATTTTTCCCCAGCATTCATTTTTCACACAACCCTCTCCCAACTTTTGCTTTTGGTACTGGTGCTGTCTGAGGCTCCTGTGTATTATGAACCCCAAGCTGAAGAAAAATCATTTATCCAGGTTTAATTCAAAAAATTATAGCTTCAGCCATAAGGAAGGGAGCACGGAATCTGTAGCTCGGTTTCCATTATCTCCTCAGAGGCACTGTCTGGGGCACTGGCTATTCCAGGATCCATCAGTGCCTGTGACCAAAGAGACAAGCTGACACTGAAATTGCAGCTGACAGCACTTGAGTACACTGGCTTTCTGAGCATGTGGTGAAACTCTAAGTACTGGCTCAGGCAGATTTTATTAACCATTTATACAAACATCCTGCCACTTCCTCCAGTGAAGTGTCCCTCAAGCAATCCTTTCTGCTGCTTGAATGTGTTCTGTGAATAACTGTGCAGCTAAATAACCATTAAGAAAATTACCTCTGCTTAAAAAGCGAAAATAAGAATATAAATAAGCACCTTTGAGATCTGTCAACTGCATGGCTTTTGAACACTCTGGATTAGTGTTTCTATTCAAAGAGATGTACTTTTTTTTAGCTCACCATAAGCCTCTGTTGTTGTCATAAAAATGTACAGCATTTTATGTTTGCTATTTTTTATAAGCAAGCATAGCTGTAGAGATAGATACATCCTTATTTTAACAAGAAAAAGAAATTTTATCCTTAATAATGAAAATTCGCTCTTCCAATATAATAGGTTATCACTCTACTTCAGCTTTTCAGGTTTATTAGATTATAGGAATACATAATCCATGAATTATTTCTCATCTCATTGTCTGTCTCAGACTGTTTTACACTAGCTTGGTGTGACTTTAAATTCAGTTGTTCAGATGTCTGACCTGTGGAAGGCATGGCTTCAAATTATATGACGACTTGTATGTAAAAATTGCCTTGATATTTCATTCTAGATACCATCTACATAGGACACTAATTTGCCACATGGAGAAACATAAGTGGGAGAAGAGAGTCATGTCTGGAACTTGACTGTGCTAGATAGTAATTTAGTTGTCTGTGATCAAAGAGCAGCATGAGAGAGTTTGTACAGATCAGTCTAAACAGTACTTGCTTTCAATGCTGCAGTACTTGTAGGGATAAAGTTGGCTTCAGGGCTTTTAGAAAAACTAGACATCTACAAAACGGGGAAGTTCTTTAAATGTTGCTTAGGAGTAGCATTCCTTTAGTAGAGAAGTATAGTCAGTATTACTTCTGTAAGGTAAAGGGAGAAGTTATAAGATTGATGTCTGCACCCTAGGCATATACAGTTCTAGCAACAGAGGGAATAAGACCCATGAGTGCATTTTAGCTGGCACAGAAGCTGTGTATAGCATGCTTTATTTATATGTAATATGTTCTTCTTGGTCCAACTGGAACATCATTCTGTAATGTGGGAAATATTCAAGCACAGGAGTTAAGCTGCACTGGATCTTCATCAAGCTTCCATTCATATTTAATTATGCCTAGCATTAAAGAACAGAGACAGAGAGAAACATGTGGCTCATGGAAAGCTAAATGCCATATGTAATGAGTAGGAAAAAGGAGACTGTTACATATTGGGGAGAATATGTACATTCTCAGACCTGTGCTGATTTTAGTCAGGATTAGCTTAGGTATCTGTACACCACACTCACAGATCTGGAAACAGAGTAGGAAGCTTCCTGCTGAGCCTTGTTTCTTAGATGGAGGTATCACTGCTTCCAGGGAGGAAAGAAAGAAGCTGGTGGTGTGTGGGGGAGGTAGGAGGTGGCGGGTGGGAAGTAATGACAGCAGTCTGGGTGCTGAGAAGCAGTATTGTATCTCAGCTCCAAAAAGTTTGGGGGCTGCTGGAGTAGTGGATCCAACTTAACATACTTGCATTAGTTCTGCTTGTAATAGCAATTGATTTTAGAAAAGAATTTTCATTTTAAAGGAGGAATGTTGTTTTTCCTCTTTTCTAACCAGATCAAAAAGAAACAGCAAGAAGTAGTGGGCTTTTTAGAGGCCAACAAGATTGACTTTCAGCAAATGGACATAGCAGGTGATGAAGACAACAGAAAATGGATGAGAGAGAATGTCCCAGGTGAAAAAAAGCCTCAAAATGGAATTCCCCTCCCTCCACAAATCTTCAATGAGGAGCGGTATTGTGGGGTAAGAAGCTGTTTGGAAATTTAAATACCATCAGAGTCTTTCACAGGAAGTCACTCTTTTCCATTAGTAGGAAGTGTCCTCAGACAAGCTCCTTAAAACAATTTGAGATTCACTTTGGAAGAACAATTCTTAGAAAGCATTTTTTATGCACAGAAATGCAATGAAACAAAAGAGTATTCCCTTTTAAGAGAAAAATACACACAAAGGAAAAACTGTCTACAGAAACTCCACTTAACAGGCTGTATATGGATTATCCCCTGCAGATCCAGAGCCTATGCAGGACCCAGAGCTCACTGCAAGGCATGGAGTTTGCTGCCTCTGAGGGGTTCTGTGTTTTCCTCTCACATTCTCCTACTTCCTGCTGTGTAGCTCACTCACAAGTTGTCTTGCTGTTGGATCTCTGCCTGCACTCTCACTTCAGCTCCTGCAGCCCAAAGGCAGTACTGTTTAGGTGATACTATGGCTTCTTCACACAATATCTCAGGATAATCAAATGTAGACTATGAAGACAGCTCAGCTGCACTTGGAGTAGTAAATGCTCAGTCATGTGGTTTGACAATACTAGCTACATTAGCTACAGAAGACTAATGGGGTTCATAGCAAGGCTGACCTCCTACCTCTAGCTGTACTGCACTTTTGCATCTTGAATTTTCAGTTAGTTTTGCATGGTGAAAATTGATATTTTGTTTGTTTGACACAGACTCATCTGTGTTGTGCTGGGAAGTCAAGTAGATGTCTGAGGCACCAGGGGCCATGAATGGGAACATTTCTTTTCTGTTATATTATAAAGATAAATAGGAATTATAGTTGACTGGAATAGTTCTAGTATGTGGTTTGAATTATTGAACTTATATTCCTTATTCAACAAATATCCAACTCTTCATAACAGAAATTGTAATGCTCATCAGATGCTTTTATGTTTTCATATATGCTGGTAATAGGTTATTCCTCTTGAGAGAGTTTGTTCAAAACAATGATAGATAATACTGTACCTGCATGAATATTAGGATCGTGAATCAAAAGAGATATCTAAGACAGATTTTTCTCATAGTCTGGATGGAAATACATAGTCTGGAAAGTACTCTGATATGTCGCTGAAGTGAACTTGCAAAGTACTCTGAAATGCAGATTACATAGGATCATAGAATCATAGAACAGTTTGGGATAGGAGGAATCTTTAAAGGTCGTCTAGTCTAATCTCACTTCAATGAGCAGGGACATCTTCAACTAGATCAGGTTGCTCAGAGACCCGTCCAACCTGACCTTGAATCTTTCCAGGTATGGGGCATCCACCACCTCTCTGGGCAACCTGTTCCACTGTTTCATCACCCTCATCGTAAGAACTTCTTCCTTACCTCTAGTCTAAACCTACCCTCTTTTAGTTCAAAACCATTACCGCTTGTGCTATTGCAACAGGCCCTGCTAAAAAGTTTATCCCTGTCTTTCTTACAAGCCCCCTTTAAATATGGAAGGACTGCAGTAAGGTCTACCTGGAGCCTTCTCTTCTCCTGGCTGAACAACCCCATTCCCTCATCCTGTCCTCACAGGAGAGGTGCTCCAGCCCTCAGACCATTTTTGTGGCCCTCCTCTGGACCCGCTCCAACAGGTCTATGTCTTTCCTGTGCTGAGGACTCTGGAGGTGGACTCAATATTCCAGGTGGGGTCTCACCAGAGCAGAGTGGAGAGGCAGAATCACCTCCCTCAACCTGCTGCCCACACTTCTTTTGATATAGCCCAGGATATGGCTGGCCTTCTGGGCTGCAAGCACATATTGTCAGCTCACGCCCAGCTACTGAGCCCAGTTTTAGGTTACTCCACAAATCCAGTGTGAGCTACTGCAAAGGTTGTTTTGAGAGAGAAGGGATTTACATGCCACTAAGTTTTCAGAATTAACTTCAGTGCTCTCAGAGCAAAAGTTGCTAGTATGAGTAATGGAGTGCAATTGTTTCCTCGTATCCTCATAGGAGTCTTAAAGAGAACTTGGTAGGTTGGAGTTCATGTGCATTTCAACACCCAGCCTGCACCAATAAAGAGTATAGTATGATATATCTTACTCTGAATTTTGTGGCAGCCAACATTGCAATAAATATTTCTGATATTCCCTAGAGAGATTATATAGTGAATTAAAGAGTAATTGCCTTACAAAGTGTTGCAGCTGGTCAGCCTTGCCAGTAAATGATAAATATACAGTTTTTACTCCATGTCTGAAGCTATTTCAGGAAACCAAATAATCCACACCTTGAAATAAATTTAAGCTAAGAAAGAGTCCTTTGCAAAGGACTCCCCACCTCCATGTGGAAAGGGGTCCAGAAAGCAGCTGCAGGTACTGTTTTAAAAACTAAGTCAGATTTACAGTTAGTCTAAAAGTCTCTGGAATTCTAATGTATCTGGCTTTCAAAGCTCATAGCTAATGATCTCAGTGGATGCATAACAGAGGTTAATTTATAGCGTCATTGTGTCCACATAAATGAGGTAAGGAGATCCATATCTGTACATGAGCCTTACCTTTCTCCTCAGGGGAAAGTACCTGAAGGGAGCTGCACAGTGAGTGTGAAGTGGGATTATGTGAGCTGGTTGAGAACATGGCCAGAGGCTGGCAGAGTGGGGCAAAATTCCTCCAAGTGACCTCATGTCTTCTGCAACATGTCTACAGTATAAAGCTGGGGATTTGCATGCTACTTCCCTGCATAATCTGTGCAGGTCCAAGAGACCCATCATTCTGAAATCCAGAACTGTTTTACACTGTTTAGGGTTTACTTGATATGTCTTAACTCTTCCCCTGTGTCCCACTTCCTTCCTCAATGACTTTATTAAAATCAGGTCTGAGAACTGCAGAGGTCTGTCTGAGTCATGGACTCGAGTCCAGTATCTTGAATTCATGAAAGTCCCGTTAAAATATGTTGCTCTTGTTAGTACAGTCTTCAAGGGCCTCAGTCTCGTGGCATCTAGAAACCTTCGCATTTGTATCCTGGGTATATGCAGCCAGTTTATACCCATTTCCTGGTATACCAAAATCACCCTTTATCTTAAACAGCTCGAGTCCAACGTATTTGTAAATGGGAATAATATAATCTTTTAGTCTTCATTTTGCTATGTTAAACAAGTCAAGCTCTTTACACCTCTTTTTTTTGTAAGACATTTTCTCTTTCTCCTTCCTGCTTATATTTTTCATTACTCATTCCCAGGTAGTTCTTTGTTTTTAGGTCAGATTTGTTACATTTAATTTCTGCTCCTCCCCCTAACTTCCCTTCCTATTGGTTGTCCTGAATGTTTGGTTCCCATTCACACATATGCCAGTGTATACACATTATCAGCATGCCGGCCTGGGAGCACAGGACTTGGGGAGATGAAAATGCAAGATAAAAGGTTTCCTTCCTCACCCTGAGAAAGAGGGATTTGGAGAGAGACACTTGACAATCTTCAAATATTTTAAGGGCTGCAGCAAAGAGGAATTAATTATTGGTCTGAATTCAATATTGATCCTGCTTTGAGCAGGAGGTTGGACTAGATGGTCTCCTGAGCTCTCTTCCCACCTGAATTATCCTGTGGTTCTAGGATTTTGTAAAGTATGTTCTGCTCCACACCCACTGGAGTGGGTGCACAAAAAGTGCAGCAAAGGAAGTTTAAGTCAGACATCAGAAAAGAGTATGTAGTGTTCAGGAGATTGTCCCATTTTCTCATTAAAGGTCATTACCAGTGGATTGGAAAACACCTATCAGGCATAGTGTAGTGGTTCCTGCCTTGGAGAAATGGTCCTTTCAAGTCTTATCCAATCCACTTTTCTGCAGTTCAGTGAAATTTTGGGGGTGGGAGTAAGGAAAGAGGGGATACTGGGGACAGGTGAGGAGGCTTCCTTTACATGCTGGAATAGACTGACATAAGGAGCAAGTAAATGCAGTCCTGTTGCTAATCTGCTTTTCTGCTGATACATAAAAGTATCTGCATCTTCTGGCTGGCCCTGAAGAGCTGCTTCACTTCCTAACCTGTACTGTGAAATAGAGGTTTCTTATGGATGCATTTATGAAAATACACCAACTGTGAGCAGCTTCTCTGCGAGGTCAGAGAAGCTTAAGGCTGCCTTATAAATAGCTTGAATCTTATTTTTCTTTCAGATCTTTGGTATTGCCACTTGAAGGAACAGATTAGAAATGGATTCATTTTGTACACCTGGCTGTAGCATCAGTTTCAAGTATCCATTCTAATCCATCAGTGTTAGCAATTATGTTCTTATTTGATCTTTTTTCTTAAGCTGCTTTTTTGCTCATGTCTAGACAGACGTCTGCATCTGTGTCACTTTCTAAATATATTAAGCACTATGTTGCTCTTGTCTTTGCTTTTGCTTAGCAAAAATCCCCTAGAAAACTAGGAAAGAAATGGAATGTAAACTTCTGGTTTCTCTGTAAGCTGAAATCCATAGAATAAAATACCCATGTACATATTTTTTTTTACAGAATCTTTGAATTGTTAGGTAAGATTTTATTGGATGCTTCATATAACTGTTAAAGTGAAATATATGGAAACAATAGGGACCTCTGCAGGTCTATAGTCCAGCCTGCCGCTCAAAGCAGGGATAGCCTTGAAGTTACCTTATGTAGCTTGGGGCTTTGGCCATCTAAGTTTCAAGAGTCTCCAAGGATGGCATTTCTGTGCCCTCTTTGCATATTCTGACCTGGTGCTGTCCCACTCATGTGGTGAAGAACTTTCTGCTGATGCCCAACTGGAGTTTGCTGTTTTGCTCTCTGGCATTTCTACAGTGGTCATACAAAGCATGATAGCATGGAGTGTATATATGCATACACACCCTTATCATAAGGAAAAACTCACAGAGTATTTTTGTTTTAAATACATTTCACTGTATTTTTCAAAGACTAGTTGCAAAGACAAATGACACCACTACCCACCGCCTAGACCATTTATGTCTTCTCTCATAGAGATATAATATTATTGCTTACCTGAGATAAATTGTTACTGTTCATTTTTCTTTTTGCCTGCCTTGGAAATTGTAATCTTTGGTCATTGGGTGAATGGAGATGTGAACAAGCCACCATTAGGAAAGTAAGAGCATAAATTTACGATACAAAAATTATTCCATAATCACTGTAGTAATGCGTTTACCCCGTGCTAAATACCTACTAGCTTACTTCTCAGCGTAAGCAAGGTAAGTGACCTTTCATTTACTGCGAGATACCACATTTACTGTGGGTTGTCATTGTACACTACCATTTGCTAAAGGGTACCTAATATGATAGAAGGTTGTATCATCTTCTGATAAGGAGTTCATCTGGTCATTCATGTCTTGCTTGCACTGTCAGGTCTGGTTATCTGCAAGACTATATGTCTCTGGAGATTTTTAGTACACTTGCTATCTGCTGCTTTTCCTCTGGGGAGCAACTAACAATACGCATAAAATATCAAGTCCACTTCATGGCCCTTCCTTGTTATAGTCGTCTCTTTTTTCCCAGCTATTGACAGGTTGTGCCATAGTTTGCTCAGGCTGTTTTATGCTGGGTATATGGTACAGAGGATACAAGTTTCCTGTGTTTGTAGGGCCTGTCAAAGGCCCATATCAAATTCCAGCCCTTTAAATTGCAGAAAATCCTTGTGTTCTTGCTTGCACTGTCAGGTCTGGTTATCTGCAAGACTATATGTCTCTGGAGATTTTTAGTACACTTGCTATCTGCTGCTTTTCCTCTGGGGAGCAACTAACAATACGCATAAAATATCAAGTCCACTTCATGGCCCTTCCTTGTTATAGTCGTCTCTTTTTTCCCAGCTATTGACAGGTTGTGCCATAGTTTGCTCAGGCTGTTTTATGCTGGGTATATGGTACAGAGGATACAAGTTTCCTGTGTTTGTAGGGCCTGTCAAAGGCCCATATCAAATTCCAGCCCTTTAAATTGCAGAAAATCCTTGTGTTCTTGTTTATTGTATTGCTCCTAAGTTTATGGGTTGGGTTTCAGACATTGGCTTTCTTAAATATTTAGGGCTGACCTGGGTTAGATAAGGAGGAGAACCTGACAGCAATGTGAAAACATTAAAGAGGTGGTTTGAGAAATGGGTGGCAGCAGCAGGTATTCTGCCTGGTCAGGGCAAAATGTGCTCTGAAGCTTCTCCCAGACCAGGCAGTTCCCACCACCTGTAGCTAGGTCTTTGTGAAAGCCAATCTGTCCCTTAGATAAATCAGTGAAATGGGCTGTTATTTATCCTGTCTGTTAAGCTATGTTGCCTCTTCCAAACTGGACTGAAATGTCATTGATTCCGGTCTTGTTGTTGGTTAAGGTGATTTCTAAACCATCCACTCCAGACTTTCCCTAGGATTACCCTTGACCAATAATTTATTCTCTGGAAATGCTAAAACAGCCCAATAAAACAACTCAGATCCTAACCAAGCCTTACAAACAAGTCTCAAGGATGAGTCAGCATCTTATTATTTACAGGCTTCTATTTTGGAGCTATCTGGGAGGAGACAGAGGATGATAACACGGTCAAGGCAGCAGTCTAGGACCCAGCAGACATGTGTTCTGTCCACTGGTCCTACACAGAGCTGCTGTGTGGTTGTGGCCCAGTCACTTAGGACCAGAGTTTCTCCTGAGATCATAAACACATATTGATTTTTACCTGTGTAGGATGTAAGTCATGAACTTCCCAGTAACAATCTGGTTATAACAGAGCTTCCTTAATTGATAGGAAAGTTGTACAGGTGAATACAGTAAAGACCATGCAAGTTCTAGATGGTAGGATAAGAGCCATCCCTCATGTCTTTTCAGATGTATTAGCACCGAAGGGAAAATGGGCATTTAACAGGATGATTTATAACTTCAGTTCACATGTGGACAAGACGTTTTGGCTGGTACTTATATGTCAGAGGGAACAACACAGTCCTTTGCTAAGTTTATCTGAAAAGTAACTGCATTTTCTAACCAGAGTGTCTTCCTTTGAAATAAACATTTTCCTCATCATTTCACTTGTGCTATTATATTGACAGTTGCCTTTTATTTGCCATAAAGCTGTCCAGGGTTTTGAGGGTCTATTTCGTGTTTTTACTCACAGCAAGTTTTATTTCAACATTTAAATGGGAATAGCTTTGCTTTGGTGTGTACAGCTGAGGCACATTAAAATGAGATGTTTAATTTTATCTGTTTTTGACATAGATGTGATATAATTAAAGTGTAAGTCTCTAGAGAGATTTGCCCATTTGTTCTTTTATGAAAGTCCCTTTATCTGAGTTTTCTTCCTGGGGCTTAGATAATGCAGGCACTTGTATAAATGCACAGTCATTCTCATCAATATAAGCAAGATTTGCCTGGGCTAATCTCTTCCTCCTGTGCTTTTTGTTTGTGGTTTGTTTTTTTTTTTGTTACCAATTCTCCATTGTTTGTTTGTTCCTTTTTAGGATTTTGAATCCTTTTTCTCTGCTAAAGAAGAAAATATTATTTATTCATTCCTGGGTCTTGCTCCTCCTCCAGGCACAAAGGTATGCACTGCTGTCCTTCCATGGGGGCCATTTATCTGATTTTAATAAAAGATGAAGATAGCCAGTGACTCAGCATGTCAAATAAGGGGCAGTGACAAGGATTACATTAGATGCTGGTGCAGCAAATTGTTCTTAAGGGAAAGAAAAAAATTACTAGTTCAGTAAATGCTAGAAAAGACTTCTCTCTTCCCTTCTTTCACTGCAGGCTTGTTACCATGCCTCCAGCTAATGATGTTTTTCTTTGTTGTTGACACAAAGCAGTATTTTATCACATTCAGCTTTTAAATGATGCAGAATTTCCTAGTGCAATTTCTAGGTTCCGTTAATTACAAGAAACATTCATTTCCCCTGGATGCGTCAAACCTTGAGCAAACAGCATTTGTACTGGCCACCAACAGAGGGGCTGGGGTGTGGAGCCCTTCCATCCTCTGTGTGTACATGCAGACTGGCACTATGGGGTTTGCTCTCTCTGCCTTGAGGAGATAACTTAGTGTCTCACCCACAACATCACAAAAGTCCCTTTGGCAAGTCTACCTGTTGTTCTCCATCCACTGTATTTTGACAATGTTCTAATATATTTGTGGCAAAAGAAAAAGGTGTTTCTCTGGGCTTTTTTTTTTTCTTCCTTTTACAGAAAGCAATGTGTTTTTTCTTTAACAGAGTCTTCTTCTAATTAGAAGTTTTATAACTGAGAGGATTACAGCTCTCTTATCCTAAGATCATGTTAGATGATAATCAAATGTTGCCATCTTTAACATGGGTGATTCAACAAAAGAAATTAATCAAGAGAGTGATGAGCCAGAGCGTTAGCAGACAACTGTGCTGCGTTGTGGTGACCTGTCTGAAGAATTGCCCTGGAGCATGAGATCTGCCTTCTGGTCCAACTCTGCTGCTGGCAACTCTGTAGCAACTTTGAGTGAAACACTCTTGTAAATGCCTCTGTTTTTCCTGTTCTGTAAAAGCTGAGAGAAAAAGGAGCTTTTGCTAAGTGCTTGGAGAGCTACAGATGAAGAGCTACCCAGGGGAGACCCACAGTTGCTATAAATGTCTTTGACACTGAGTCCCTGTGTGATAAGGAGAAAGTGATTTAAACTTTCTGCTTTAGCTGTGCCATCTCTCACCAAGGGAAATAAAACTTACTTGCTTACCTCACAAGGGCCTTCTAAGAATTCATTTAATTAACATCCACAAAGCCATGAAAGGCTTAAAGGACTGTAGGTATGACATATTATAATAATTATTAAAGATACGTAGACAATCAACGAGATAAGGAAAATTGTGTTTTTCCATTTCCCACTTCATATATTATTTGCTCCTTCATGCAAGGTTCTGTTAGATTGCATGTCTATGAAGCAAAGTAGCAATTTTTTAGAATTTATTCATTCCCAGCTGTCAGCAGAGGCTATTACTGTTTTTGCTTCATGACAACTTTGTAAATGTTGAAAATAAAATGTTTGGTACATTCTGCTGGGCAGATAAGTGTCAGTGCTATTGATAGCAGGCAAGTTTGGTTTACGCTCATTAACTGCTGCATTGATGGTGGTGGTGATTGTTTCAGTCCAGCAAGTGGAAAAAAATGAAAGCCTTTTTAAAAAATATGTGTAAAGAGTGGAAGTATATTTATATTGTCCCCCTTTTAGAATCTGTTCCTGAATGTGAGAGAGGCATATACAAGTGTTTTAGCATTTATTGCAGAGATGTTTCTCAGCACCTTCACTGCATGACAGTCTGGATGTGCTTTGTCATACAAATAACCTTGCTGCACTGCTTCTGCTTTCCTTTCATTAGGCTGTCAGTTCAATCTTAGCATGAAGCACAATGGGTGGCTGATGACATTGATTTCCAGCAGCATGAATCTGTAATAATAAGTCAGGTGTGGAAGAGGTGGTGATGATGACACATATGACAGGGTTTTCTAGTAATATCTTCTTAAAGAATTGTATTTTTTTTTTCTGGAATATGGTGATAATTTACAAAAGCAGCAAACTATGAGGCATGGAAACACCACAAAACAGTAAGCATTTGCCTTCTAGGGGTTTTTACCTCACTGCGACATTGCAAAAATTAATATGAAGCTGGTACATGCTTATACACTTGCCTCAGAAGATTCTTTTCCCTTGTCCATCCATCTTTTGCTATATATTGCACCAGCAGGAGAGAAGCTCTTTAATGACCATGATGCTGTTTCACAGCACAGTCCACTAGGATCCTGACCTAGGACTGTTTTGAGCCTACTTTCTAGAGCTAGCAGAGGAAGGAACTTTTTGCTACTCCCTCAACAAATTATAAATTCCCCCCAAAATACTTGTAAAATTCACTGCCATTGCCACGTCAGCCTGCTGAGTGCAAGATACGTATTTCAGTTCTGCAGATTCTCATTTTTGTAGTCCTTACTTCTCTCTGGCTTAGGTGGGTGACAACTTGTCACCAGACCTACTTGTCCAGCATTTACATTGAACCATGACTGCTAGGTATTGGTGTTCTGCTTGTGCCACAGCCTAACATGCAAGTTCAACTACACTTACGGAGTGAGTCTGATATATCTAGGACACATTGAAGTTGTCACCAAGGTGCATATTGACTCTAAGACACATGTAAAGACGTTCTGAACACACTCAGATATAAGGGAGATCCTTCTCAGATCTGCACCACACATGCAAAGTAGTCTTTGCACGCTCATATACTTAAGCATCCTCTTATTTACAAGAAAGCTGTAATTGTTTCAGGAGGAAATAGCAAATCAGCATCAAAGTTAACCAGGCTGGCTGGAAAACAGGCTGGGGAGTGGCTCCCTAAGTAGGCGCCTGCCCCTCCCTGCAGCCAGCCGTGTTTGGACCTCTGCTAAGGGTTCTGGTCAGGTACCGCTGCACAAATGGCAGGTGTCTGTGTCCATCACTGTGTTCCTGGATCTAACACTACCAAGTATTTAGATGCCTGGATGACACATGGAAACTTCTGCAGATCTTGGTGGAAAGGCCAAAACTCTAAATGCCAACTATTTGCTTAAATCACTGTGAGAGTCAGGCAAAGATCTTCACACTTTTTTTCCTGTATACCAAGTACATTTTTATCCTTAAAAGGTGCTATGTGGCCATAAAACTCAGTGACATTTCAGGAAATCAATACATATTTTTGGTACTTCAGAAAGGGTCAATTAGCTCACATCATCCTCTCTCTCCAGTTGCCTCCCCATCACACTGGTTATCATGCTTTCTAAAGCATCATTTAACAGGGATGAGTAGCAGAGTTTTATGTGCCTAAGAGAAGAAGCAGGCATAGTGTTTGTGTTAACAAATTATTTAGTCTATTAGTATGAAATACTTTCTCACTTGAAGGAATACTTGGTTTAGAATACTTCTAAAATTTTTTGGCAGGCTGGGATTTAGAGGACAGCTGTGCTTTATGTCTGACTCAAAGATCACTCAAGTTAGTGATAGATTTTTGAATCATCCCATTTAATCTTGGATTAGTGGCATGAACAGCGGTGTGCCAACACTATACATGTTACATTGGAGCTATAATCAATGTAGTTTGTATGTCTAGGGTCAGGTGTGTCAGTCTCAGCTGTGCCCAAAGTTGGATACATTTCTTTTTAGTGCCCCTACCGCTTTTATGCTTAGCCTGAGGCTGTGCTCAATATTCTTGAAAATGCTCTGAAATAGCCATAATGTGTGAACAGCCCATTAAAAACTCCAGCTGTACTGCTTGTTTTCTAAAATGGCACAGGTGAATTGTTTTGTCAATGAGATGCTTATTACTTAAACTAAGATAACAAATAGTATGCTGTATTGCTACACCTTCTGAGTATCTTAGCAAGGTTTGAATGAGGTAATTGATTGCTTTTTATTTTCAGGGACAATCAGGGTTTTTTTTTGATGTCATGGAATCATTAACTGTCATGGAATACTGCTTCCATTTCCCAGAAGTCCACAGAGACAGTAGCTTGTAGCAAGATCATTTAGGTTTGCAATTGCTCTGTGAACTCAGTGAAGCTGATTTACTTGAGCTGAGGGTCTGTTTTCAAATCCTGTATATACTTAAGTCCTTAATCTTAGTACTCTTGGTCTTAATATCCACAATCTTGATATCCCAACATCTGTAGATACTTGAGCTTTAGTCTTTTTCTTGAAGATGACTTCTACTAAGACTGCTTTGAATTAGAAACTTACAGTATATGCATTTTTTTAAAGGAGAAAATGACCTGTCAGCCAGTCTTTATCAATGGTACTCATTTTAAATTAGTTAAAAATTAAATTTTGTCTTTCTATTGAGAGCTAGTGTAATGATGATATTCCCAGCATCACAGTTCTCCATATAATTAACAAGAACTTTGTGTGTGTGTGCGTGTGTGTGTGCGCGTGCATGCACGTTTGTTCTGGCTGATAAACACTGCTTCTAGAGTTTAGTTCTCTCAACTACAACTTTTTCTTGCCTTATGCTCTGAGTAAGTATATGATTCATCTGAGAAAGTTTTACACAACAGGTTCATTTTAATTAGAATGCCTTCCTCAGCCTTTGTGTATCTATCTTATGTATCTGCCAAAAAAATATGGAGTACATAGAATTTAAAATGAAATGTTAATATACGTGCTGAAATTAAATATCTAACCAATTTAGTTTTTGTTAACACTATCCTTTTCATTTTAGGAATGGCTACAAAGAAAGTATCTGTAAGGAAGTCATCATTTGCTTAAGAAAAGAATGTATTAACACAATTTTGTACAAGAGAATTTCAATATATATCTGTGTTACTACGTATTTTAATCTTCAAATATTTTGTTATCTGGGGGGGGGAAGTAGAAGGTAAATTAAGCCAAATAAAAGTCTCTGTAGATCTGTTTTTAATAACAACGCCACCAGCATCAGAGTGCAGTGAGCCCACAGTTTTATGTGTATTTGAAATGAGACAATATTGCCAGAAAAAGTAGTAGGCTTTTTTTTTTCTTCCTCCTTCCTCTGTCTTCTTCTGCTTACTCCCAGCTGCTCATTCCTCTCCCCAGGCATCCCACACACGCTAGCAAAAACATTCATGCGGCTGTGTAATTGAGTGTGCAAATTGTGTGAAATAGATAGAAATGTTTTTCTTTGTAAAGCTTTAATCTTGATCAGCCTCCTGCTCCAGTTCACCATGCAGCCCTGGAAAGGCTTTTGTGGCCAGGAGGGCTGGGGCAGTGCAGTGCTGGGAAGGACTGCAGGGAGTGCGATGCTTGCTGCTTATGCAGTTTTTTGCTGCTGTTCTTCTCTACAGAGAGGAAGGGGGACTTAAGAGGCTACGTGCTTACTCTCTTTTCATCACAAGCTCCTTACATATAGAACGTATTTTCCATGATTCAGGAGAAAATTGCCAAAAGGGCAGTCAGCGAAGTTTCAGGAAAAAGACAAAACTGCTGAAGTATTTTGTCCCTCTTCACCTTGTCACGATATCTACTTCCAAACATCCTTGACCTCCGTTCTGTCATTTTTGTCCCCATCCAGCAGAGCATCTCAGCAGGATGGCATGTCTTAAATTGCTCACCACATCATGGGACAAAGATCCCTAAGTGAGCACTCACCCAAATCTGCTCTGGGGCTAAAAGCCTGATAGCTATACTAATGTCATGCTTCTGCAGGCTAAATACACTGGCTGAAGAAATCATATATGATGAGGACACTGGAGGAGGACTTGTGAAGCTTAAAGGACAGGGGATTGTGACTGGGGGGCTTTTGTTTAACTGTAGAGACAAATGAGATTATGGAAAAAGCAGAAAAACCCAAACTGACCAGGTGGATGAATTGTAAGGGCTTGGTCACGGGGAGGAGAAATGAGCTCGTCTTCTAATCAGGGGCATGCTGCTCTGCCCAAAGAGCATGGGACTTAGGGTGACAGAAAGCAGGACATCCCCTGAGCCCAGTTGTCTGTTGCTGAAGGCAACCACACCAGATAACACCTCTCAGAAATGGTCAAATTCCCTTTTAATAAATTAGGTCCTTTGCCTCCGCTTCTCTACTAAAAACCTTGTCCAAAATTTCACATTTGCTGATGACTATAATTTTTATTTACAGCCAGTTTGCACTAATTTTTCATCTACCTCAGTACTCATCCTATCCCTCCCTCATGTTTACCCTGATCTATTTTTAGAGAGCCATCATATCCCCTCACAGCATTACATTCAATAGATTAAAGTAATGAAGCTTTTTTTGTCACCCTTTCATAAGACAGGCTTTCCACTCCCTCAAATATTCCTGTAGCCCTCCTCTGCACCTGTTCCAGTCTGAATTTCTCTTTCTTGAGCCTCAGTGACTGGAACGGTACAGATCCAGCGGAGGTTTTGCCTTGGCCTTACACAATGACATTAATATTCGCTTTCAGCTCCACCAGCTCCACCTCACCTCATACATCTGAGGATCGCATTTATTACCTTTTTCACTGTCGCATAACATTCATGGATCAGTTATTCTGTGATTATTTAAATACAACCATCTTTTTCTTCTTTGATGTTCATCAACTAACAAGCTCGCAAAGCACCATAGAAATATCTGTTTCTAATCTCTGTCCCAGAACTACCTGTCCCAAATAATGTGACTTTGCACTTCATGCTATTGCATTTCATCCTATTTCTGCTGTTCCACTCAAGGCCATACAGGTCTCCTATTATCTGACACAGTGTGTGATCCAGTGTGACCTTTCACAGCTACCTAGCTGAACATACAACAGGACTTAAAATAAAGAGCCTTCTAGTAGGTGCTTGTTCACGGTGCTGGAATAAATAGGTTTGACAGATTGGTGTGTGAATTGAGGAACAGTTTCCTGATGATTTTAAACAAGAAATTTAAGAGACTATATATGAATTCCTTTATTACTTCTGCTTTTCTGTAGCTTCTTGGTGAAGTTTAATTGGAATGCATGCTGGTGAAAAAGGCTTTTTTTTTCCTGAAGCTAGAATGTGCCATCAGGGTAAGCATTGGTTTCTATTAAACTGCCCACAGAAAAGTTAGAGAATCTGCTATGCTCTGAAGGGGAAGAAGTGCTTGAATTCATGTTTTCCCTACCCAAACCCCATGCCTTGGCCCATGGCACCAAAATGCCAACAAACGTTCCTTTCACAGGAAAATGTCTAAAAGGATATATTTTCATTTAAGTGCTGAAGCATAATTAGAAAAACAACTCCCCAAACTTTAAAGTCAAGCGTTTTATAGAAGTGAATTGTTGGTTATGTGCCCTGAGGCTAACAATGACTTCTCCTTTGCTGCCAGGAGACTGAAAAGTCTAATGCCACAGGTGAAACTGAGGCACACACAGGAGACAAGGCAAATGAAGGGGCTCATGAGGAGGGTCAGTCTGCTCAGTCACCATCAGAAGATCAACAGGTAATTTTTCCTTTTCCCCTTTGTGATATGAGGGTTTTACCTGTGCTAAGCACATGAAACATAAACTCGCAGGTCCGCCTAGTGTGCCTCAGGGCGGGAAGACTGATTGCAGGGTGGTCCTGCTTGTCTTTTGGATGTATTTTCTTTAACATCAGGGTGATATGAAGCCTAGGTAATCTCCAGGGAACTTTCCTCTGAATCTTGCATAATAGCGGTTGTCTTTATTTAGCAGTTTCCTTTTGCCACTTGTTATCATAAGCTTTTTTTTTTAATGCTCATTTGGAACCAGACTCTAGTTATGGAGAATAATTTAGGACTAGATAGCTGAGTCCTATCTGTGTGGAAAAAAATGCTGCTATCAATGGCCAGCATCTGCAGTGCTTGTATATCTAGTTGTGAATGATTGTTGTCATGTACCAGCATTGACTGCTGTTGCAGGAAGCCAGATCTGACAGTGTCTTCTCCAGGCCACGCAGAAACCCCTGGGCAGTTCAGAAATGGAGACAGTTGTTACCCTTTCTGCCTGCATTGTGGTCTGATATTACAGTCACATGGGCAGATCGCAAACTGCAATGCTAAGTGTTCGTGAAAGAAGCCACCTGAGTACCTTCAATTCCCTAGTCTAATATCCTGCAGTGAGCTAACATCAGTAAAGTACTTGTGGTTGAAAGGTAAATGGATCCCACAAAAAGGGACCATTTTGTTGTATGCCAGTGTCTTCCTCAGTGGAGTGTTTATGTTACTGGCCAGGTTCTAGACCCATCAGAGACTAAGCAGAAATGGATACTGTGTCTGGGAATAGGGATCCAGCTGCTTTATTTCTGCTGCTGCTCTGACAGTTTGGCATTTAAGGATGGGTTTATTTTGATGTTGCAGTGTCAGGTGACTCTCTTCCCAAAGAGGTAGGCCTACTGCTGGATCAAGCACTTACACTTGTTGGGTTTTTTTGTAGTTTGGAGGTCAGATGGTCCCAGTGGAATATCTGTCACAAATGCATCATCTTTCACTAAAGATCAAAACAAATGTGTTTTGGCTTCTAGCTGCAATGCTTTTCCAGAGGAAGCACCTCTCTGTAAGCTTTTCCCCATTACCCTTTTTAACAATGACTGAACTGGTCATTGTTAGGCAGGAAAAGCACCCTTTTACCCAGCCTCATGCAAGTCTCAGGCACTGGGAAGTCCCATTTAAAATTTCGAAATGGCAATGAGAGAGACAGTTCTCAGTGGGAACTGAAATTTCTCCTTAAATTATATCCAACCACTTCTCATGTTTCTGTGAATTTCAGTTGGCATGTGAGTGCCATCAAATACCTTTTTCTGTGGTTCTTAGAGAGAAGCCCAGCATAAAACTGCAGTGCATCCCCTGGCTGGTTTAGGTTACTTGTCATTCTGGCTGGCAGTCCACTCTAATGCTTTTCAAATGAGAACAGAATGCTGGAGCATGTCTGCAAATGTGTCAAGCAGCTGTGTATGAGAGGTTTTGTAGTGACATAATGCAATACCACCCCTGTACAACAAGCACCTTGCTCCATTTCTCACAGAATGGATTGGAGCTATAAGTGGAAAATACATTATCCTTTAGTTTTACAGGGAGGGGGTTGGCAGAGGAGAGAGCACCAGGCAAGCTGGTGTGTTTGAATAGATCTTTCTGTGGTTATGAGGGCATAAAATATGCTTAATCTTACAAATCCTCCCCTTTCACCTCCACAGTCTTGGCAGTGTTGAAATGTTCTTTCATGGTCTTACATAAAGAAGAGGAAAAGTCTTCCTGAAATTGTCCAACTCTGAGACACACCTGCATCATGCCAGGTGTATATTAGCTCCTAGGGGGAAAAAAAACCCAGCACTGTTTCTGTTCCAGTCTCACTCAGTTTTAGAGAGGGCACTCAGCTCTGCAGGCAGCAAGGTACCAGTGGTTCCTGCCAGGGAGACACAACCCCCATTTTTCATCCTGTTCCACCACCTCCCGTGTCATCTAGGACAAATCACTTCAGTGACGTGGCAACTGTGCTACTTGCAACAACAAGCAATTGTTCATCCCAATTATCACTGCTGTTGGGATGGCATGAATCATTTTGTAGAAACTCTGGTATTCTCATTCACTACAGACAGCACACAGGGGATGAGTTTAGATGAGAAGAATAACTTTGAGGCAGCTACAATGAGATGAGTTCCACCTTTTGTCCCTGCATCACATTTTACCCTTATAAAGGAAAGCTAGAATAACATTTCCTTACCTGGGCAGGGTTTTGTGAAGTTAAATACATTTAAAGACTGATGGACTGCCATTGGAGTATCTCCACTGGATGTTAGGTCCTAAAGGATACATATAGTACCAACACAGTATTTTCAGTATTTCCCTCTTTTCCTCTCATTCTGCAGCCTAGCACATCTTGTTTGACTGCTTGACCACACTGAATAGATGCTTCCCGTGTGCTCTCCCCACCCATGTCTTGTTTTCTTCTAGCTTATTAAGAGCTGGTCTCTGTACACTTGAGTTCTGAGAGGGTGACCTTTTTATCAGCAGCCCACTGTGCTTTGCAGCCAAACAGCTGCATCTTTTGCACAGTAGTCAGGTGCCTTTTGGAGCGACAGCTTACTCTTTTGACAAACCCTCGAATCAAAATGCCATAATTTAAACATCTCAGTTTTATGTTCTGCTTCTGAATTAATATACCAGTGGGAATCTAGTATTGGCATTCTGGCCTTAGCACTCGGTTTCAAACCAGTTTAAAATGACTCTGATGTGGGGTATAACCCAGCCAGGTTTTCTCCAGTGACTTGGCAGGAGAAATGCCATTGCTATGGAAAAATTATGGAAGAGTCTTAGCAAAGTTAAGATATCTCAGTCTTTGCCAATGAGCGTAAGACAGATAACAAAATAAACTGTGACTCTCTCCATTGTGGAGCTGCATGGAGAGTCCCAGGTTTCAGAAGGCTCCTCCAATGCCTCAGTGGCACAAATGGCATCCCATGGACAATATGGGTATGTGTGGAGGCTGCAGCCCTCCCCTACTGCTCCTGCTGCCCTTGCTGGGAGATGCAGGAGTCCAGAAGCTCTAGCTTTTTGTCTCAGTCTGTATGGCCCTGAAGAAAGCAGTGAGAGACCCTCTGAAAAACAAAACTCATAATTCAGCAGCTGCCTCCTGAAAGCGGCAGGGATGAGCGCACAGGGAGACAGGCTGCCTAGGCTTCAGCAGCGCCAGCCCCTCATTCACACAAGCATCTGGGAAAGCCCAGAGCAGATGTTGAAATAGAAAGTCCCTTACACAGATCCAGGAGTAAGTAACAGGAACAGCTTTCAGCCTGGGTCACCAAGAGACAGCTGCACTAGGATTTCTTTAGATTATGACTTTTTTTTCACCTTAGACCTGTTGCATGCTTTCTTTCTGTACTCACTTCATCAAGCTTATCCTTGACTTCTTCCTAATCTTTTTTCATTCCCAACCCCCATCCTCTGATGGATAAGGTTGAGGAAGCATTTTGTTTGGATATAGTGTCCCTTTTTCTTGCGTTGTCTGTCCTTTGTTTTTGATTTTTTTTGAGGAAAAGACTGTGACCTCCTACGCACGTGGCACAGCAAGGGCTCTGCTGGTCACTAGATGTGACGGTAGTAATTTTCATTATTTTTACTATCTGATTTTAACTTTAGATTTTAACTTGGGGGTGAGAACATTTTTTAAGTGGTGTCCTAGTTAAATCAGTTTGCAGTACAGATTAGACTCATTTCAGGGCAGAATTCTTTTAGAAACTTGTTCAAAAATCATGTTATAATGCAAGTCTGTGTCCTGTCTTAGCAATTCCACAGGCCATATGTAAACCCTGGCACTGCAGCTCACTCCCTTATCTCAGATCATTCTATGCAAACTTGTATCAGCTACTCATGTCTTCTGCGTGGTACTATTGCATTTGCCCTTTCTTATTGGGATTTTGTGTAAGATTAGCTCTTCACTCCAATAACCAGCTTGGTATCTAACATTAAATTCTATTCACTGTACATTTATATTTTTTGCTCTTTACCTCTCTTCTCTTCATCACTTCTTCTCAATCTACAGTCTAAAACCAGCTTGTTTTATTTCATGTTCCCCAGTACTGTTGAGCCAAGGCATCTGTTCCAGCCTACAACAGTTAACAGAATTGTGAGCCGGATTCTAAGGATGATATATAACATTGATACAACTCTATAATTCTGAATTAACTTTCATTTTACAGACTAGCTATTACCAAAAAACCAAAAACCCACCTGAAAAACAAAAAAAACTCCAGCTCTAATGCTTTATTAATGAAGTAGATTTGATGGGAAGTAAATGAGAAAAAGGAAGCTATATTTCATTATTTTATAGCTTTTTTTCAAAGTAAAAGCTTAGCATAAATGTGCTTTCTGAGTTAGTCTGGAGGACATTACCTCAGAATACATTTACTGAATTCCACATAATTTTCTGAAATTCATTGTTTAATTTCTGCCGTGCTTTGCCTGTATAACCTCTGATATTCTTTCTTTGAACTATCTTTTAAACATTTTCTTTTGTATCTCTTGTGTAGGAAAGCAAGGAAGAACATGCAGCAGCAGTGGTATAGTATATTTGGACATTTTGCTTT
This sequence comes from Phalacrocorax aristotelis, assembly GCF_949628215.1. Lineage (NCBI taxonomy): Eukaryota > Metazoa > Chordata > Aves > Suliformes > Phalacrocoracidae > Phalacrocorax > Phalacrocorax aristotelis. The sequence goes on along the minus strand of NC_134276.1, from coordinate 99,958,961 downwards.
CATCTTTTGTTTCTGTGCATTTAATTCCTTTTCAGTCTCATTGCTTCACTCAAAAGATAGTAAATCCTTATTCATGAAACTAAATATTCTAGTATTATATTCTGCTAGAGAAAGTGATTGGTCATATCATAGTCTTATTGTTTGGGAACAAAGATAAGCCTTTAATCATTAAAAACTGTAAATGGAAGAGAAATTGTCTTTCACAGATTCTTTAATAAAATTTGCCAAGGACTCCCTAGACAACTGTATCTTTGACAATCGCTAACTGACACCATGCTGATTACATTTTCAGTGTTGTGAGTGTGAAAGAGTCGTTCTGACAATTTAGGTAGTTCTGCCTATAAAGGAAATATTTTCCTTGCCAGAATTTGTAAGACCCATGTGCAAAGCCTTATATGCTTTTCTGCTTTTCCCAGCATTGCAAGTTTATGCCTTGAATATTTATTCAGTATTCCCAGTAAAACTAGCAACTACTTTATGCGAATTTCCACTACAAACCTGCAATCAACAGAAGACATATTCACATCTTCCCACTTCCAAACTGCCATGCATGCATATATATATGTGTATACAAACACATGCCTGCTGTCAGAGTTATGCATTATGGACTTGGCAGTTGAAATGGAGCTCCTGGGCCCATAGGCAAAGCGTGGGGGCTCTTGGTGAGGCTGCAGAGAGCCATTAAGGCTGGTTAGTGCACCCTGGCACCACTAAGTAATGCTCCAAGCAAGAAAAATACCCGTTTTTTCTCTAAAAGGTAATTGACTTGAATTTTGAACTGAAGTTGTTAATATCTGAAAGATGGTGCTTGTCTGTGGGCTTGCCTGGCCCTCTTTCAAAGAGTGTTAATGAAAGGCACCTTTCCTGGGGAAGATGCCGAAGAGGCAATATTCCTTTGGCATAAGAACTTCTAATCCAGCTGACCTGTGTGGACATTTGTGTAATGTTTCTGGTTTTGCAGGGATGATCTCTCAGTGCAATGGTTTTCCCTGAAAAACAATGATTCAAACCAGGAATCTGATTACAATAGGTCCATTTCCAAGCACATGTTTAAGCAGGTTTTTACTTCAGTGACTCAGATGTGACTCTTGTACAGGCAGTATGTGTCTTGAGAGGAAAACCTAAGGTCCATGCTGCTCATAGGCTACCTGAAGTCCTGACTGAAAACCAATTATGTATTCTTTGATTGGTTGATTACACCAGGAAGAAATTCCCATAATTTTTGTAGTCCAAGTAGTATATGAAGGTGTGACATTTTGAGATAAATCTTGTTTATACACACAGATGGAGTGCCTTTGAACAAGTGTTTGCTGGAAGAGGAGGAGCAGAGAAGCCTACAGTGCCATTTTCAGCTGTTTTTCAGAGCAGGACTACACTTTAAAGCTTCATTTACTAGCTCTTAAAAGACAATAAGCACAGATTGTTGTCCGTGTCACATAAATGCTAGCTTTCAGATAACTGTTCATTTGGTTGACTGAAGGGCTATTGCCATTAAATTGTGCCATTTCTTCTTTATAAAAGAGAGAAATAAGAACTTTTGAAACAGAAACAAGGCTGTATTATCTGAGTCTGAATAACCTTCAGATTATTCAGGAGCCTAGTTCCTGTGCCATGACTCTTGACTTGTTTACTGCTCCAAGAAAGAATATAATTAAAAATATTGAACCTTTTGTCATATTTACGTGCATTTTGTATTCCCATTTTGATCTTGAACATCTATTTACAGCTTAACCATGTACTGTGTTCTAACCTCTCTAAGAAGTGGGTTCTTATATTTGGGCACTTGCCTATTAATTCCACAAAGCTAGAACCCTGGCATGTTAAGATTAAAAGCTCTGTATGCTACTCCTCTGTCCTATTTTTTAAGCTGTAATAATATTGCATTTACTAGAAACGTAACAGTTGCAAAAGCAGAGCTCTGCACTTCCAGGCTGTTTATTTTTATTTCATTTCCTACATGATAACTGCAACTATTTTTCTATAAAAAAGGAAGAAGAAGAAAAGCAGGAAGAGGGAGAAGAAAAAGATGTGGAGGAGCAAGAAGAGTCTTAGTACACTTCCCCATGACACATTCTTTCTTGAACAGGTTTTCAGGTAACTATTAAGATATCCAGCACAGTTTCTAACTGTTCTTAAAGTAACACAAACTTGAACGTTTTGTACATGTTGTTGTTATATGCAATGACAAGAATGGGAAGAACGTACCAAAACCAAAAAAGGTATTATGAATTTGACACATAACCATTAGTCATAACTATTGCCCTTAATAAGTCTGTTAGTTATCCCCATTTCTGTGGCACCAATGAAGCTGACTTTCCCACACAGCTGCCTCTGTGATTCCTAATATCCACCAAATACTTCAGGCCCTTCGATCCATTCCATGTTGCTTTTACAGCCTTCATCTCCAGGCTTCTGACACCTACTTTGGGCTTATTCCTTAGCATCTTCCCATAGCATCCCCAAGCTCTCTGTTGGTACCCCTAACTATGAGCAATGCCAAGTGCAGCATGCTAGGTGTGTACTGCGTGAGTGGTCAGTATATATGCACGAAGTGCCCAAGTGATGGGCCAAAAGTACACGTAACTGTTAGATTAGCTGCAGCTTCTCTTTCATCCAGGATAAGAATTAATCTCTCTCCTCTTTTACTCAGCTACTGATTTCACTGAAACTTTGAAGAGCTTCATATCTCAGAAGAAGCCCTCTCTCAAATTTAGTTGAAATGTTAAGAAAAAATACTGGGGAAGGAAGAGGAGCCTGACCAGGAATATAGCACACTATAAAATTGGTCTTATTGCCTCAGAAACTAGGCCACATGTGACTTTAAAACCTCAAAACAGGAAGCATCTGAGAGGCAGAATTTGTGCCTGTATAGATGTATGAACATCCGGCATTGCTTAAGTTTTGTCAGCACGTGGTTTCAAATTTAATTTTCAGGTTTTCTTCTCCCTCCTACTGTCTATTCTCCTCTGCATGGAAATAAAGATCAATCAATCACTTACAAGGGAAAAACTGTTAGCCTACAGAAAAGTTGGAATTTCTAGCAGATTTTTCCTTGGGTGGTGGAACTCCCTGCTGATTGCAGACACAGAGCGTGATATGTTCTTTCCAGAACTAGCGGGATTCCCAGCTAACTCTGCTTCTGAAGTAGTTACCATAGGCTTCACCAACCGTATGCTGGTGTGGAGACCCAATGCCTCAAGAGGACACAAAGTCCATCACTTGTTTCATGCTGCCTCTCCCAAATCTGGATTCCTCTGTTGCATGGGAATTAATTCATCCCAGGGTTGCCCAGTGTTCAGACATGAAAAATCACACAAGGAGTGATAAGTTCTAATGTAATTTTCCTTATTTTTGTTCAGGAAGCACAAGCTGGAGCAGCCCCATCAAAGAAAATAAAATCGCTCTCTCAAGCAAAACCGTCACTGTGTTTCATGCCTGTAGAAATATGAACATATAAATACATAACAGAACAAAGAAACCACTCTGTCCTACCTGTGGCCTTTATATATATATTTGGTATTCCAATTGCTTGTTAAAATGGGTCTTATATCTGACTGAGGATATTTCAGTTGATTGTTATATGTTGGAATAGTATTGTCCTTGTCACATTTTAGACTGTAAACTCCTCAGGGCAGGAACCATGCCTTTCTCCATGTTTATCTACTGCCAAACACATTGCTGCCACTCAGCAGACAACTGCACTCACACAAGTGATGTATTCAGAGAAAAATTCAGCACTGAAAACCACAAAGAGGCTTCCTATATCCAAGCTATGTGAGTCACTTCTCCCTCATCTGGCTTTTGAATATGATTGAGATTTCCATTGTACAGCAGTTTAAATAAATGCTTTTTCTCTCATATCTGTTCTTTGTCTGCAAAAGCATTAATTTAACCCTAGCAAGCTGCGCTAAGATCTGTAAAGTTAAGTTTTATCCATCGTTACAGCTGTAGGCTGTACAAAGTCCTTCACCTTGCCTTACATTCCTGCTGATGTTTCTGGTGTTGTGTTTAAGACACCAACCACAATCTGCATTGAAGGAAAGAGATGTCCCAGTCACTTCTAATGAACCCTTGTCAGTCTTCATGGATGCATCCGTATTCACTGGGCCAGGGAGGCAGAGAAAAATGATCCACATTCATGCTGTAAATGTTGGTTGGAAGTTCACTGAGGAAGACAGAGCTTGGATTTCAGTTCTGTGTCCAATTACTTGGTAGAGATCTATAAAAACTGCTTATAGAGGGAGGGAGGGAATGAGAAATGCTTATTGCCAAAGTAGCACATAGCTTCATATACAAAACAATCTCTAAAGGAACCACAAGTTTATGTTTAACTCTGATCAAGAAGAGGCTGGCTTTTCAAGCTGAGATCTCCGATATTGCGCATGCTTGAACAATAACTGAACAAATAAAGTGGAAGAAAAATTTGTGGAGGTTTCCCGAATGTCCAGAGTGGGCACATATTTTTGCTCAGGATGCATCTAAAGTTGCAATTGTTGAGAGGGGATGGATGGGGAAACAGTGGTCGCTGTGATGTTCTTACTCTCGTGGATGATGTTGAGCTCAGAGCTGGCAGGTACAGCTGAGGGAAGGACCTTGGAGTCCTCACTTACAGCTCACCAAAATCATCAGCTTAACATGCAGCAGCAGCCAAGACCCAGGAAAATGGTGGACATCGTCAAGATGGCATGACTTTGCTGCCATATAAAGCCTTGCTGAGTCGACACCTTGAGCACTTTGTGCGGTCTGGTCTCTGCATCTCAGGGAAGATGTAGTGGTGTGAGAAAAGGTATAGAGAAAACAGCAGTTAGAGAGGATGAAACAGCTGCGCCATGAGGAGACTGAAAAGACTCTTCAATTTGGCGAGGAAGCCAAGGCATTTACAAAAATCATAAAGGCAGTGAATGAGATGAATGCAGAACTGTTAGGCAAGAAGTCCTGCAATACTCTAATGAAAATTAGTGCACATAGTTATTATGTACAATGAAATGAGTAGATCAGCTTAAAAGAGAGTACTTTTTATATGCTGGGTTGGGAACTTCTGGAACGTGTTGTCACAGGATGTTATGGACACTGACAATGTCAGCAGACCCAAGAAGGTATCAGGCAATGTCAGGAACAGGAGGCTCGTAAGTGGATGCTACAGCCTGGGATGTGTCCACCAATATCCCTCATCCAACGAGCCATGGGTGGTGGGGACGGGGGGCAGAAGAAATTGAATACTGCAGACTTGGTCTCCCCAAATAGCATTGCCTGTTTCTACTTTCAAAAACTCAGTACTGGGTTAGGCAAGCCACTGATCTGACCATTTCTTATGTTCCTGCAAGAGATTACTCTTCCTGGGGAAAATGTTCCCCATCTGTCCAGCAGCTAAACTGGGGTGCCAGGCATTGCTGCAGCAGTTCTGATAAAAAAGCTGGTTTTTGGGGGTATGGTAGACAAAATAAAAGCAGAACTGCTAATCACTTCAGAAGTGCAGTAAATCCAACACAGTGAGGGTGTGTTGTGCAACAGCTGGCATGTTCATGCTAGCCTTGATGTATCCCTGGGCTCTTTGAGCTTTGAACCACAGGCACCACTTTTGCCCCCACTGATGTACGGAACAAAGAGACTGAGCACACTCGATACATCCAGCAGGCCCAAAGGCTTTGGGCTTGAATAAAAAACGCCACACCTTGCATATTCGGGTATTACTTGTTAAGGCAGAAATATGGCAACCATCTTCTCGAGAGGGTATAATCTGGAAAGCCTGTCAGGGAATGTGAGGAATGCTAAGCCTCCCATGCAGGAGTGACGTACGCCCCTGGTCTTCAGCTGGTGACTGAGGTTATGCTCAGTGTGTAGTGAAAAAGCAAGCAGGATAGCGGATGGTCGTACTCACAACACAGCTCTTTGGTGCGTTCCTTGGGATAATGCTCTTTAGCATGTGCTGATCATCTTTTCTGCCAGATGAAAAGGAGGATGTGAGTATGCAAAGGATAAACTGAAAGCTGACTGCTGCTGGCTGATTTTAGCCATTACGCTAATTCTGGTTACCTAAGCTTAATACTTTCTGCGGTAATTTAGTGCCAGTAGGAAAAGAATTAAGTCTTTTCTAACTACAGCATAGTAACACAAATATGTGAGCTATTGACTTAAATGCATTTGAAAACATACTGTCTGCGTTTTTGTGTCATTTATATTTCACTGGGAGAAAGCAACTGCAGTCAGTTCCAGGGTGTGCCTGGTACACGGCGTTTCACATGCTTCAGGAAACTGTGGGTGCAAACTCGTCCCTGTGCACCACAGTTAAACACTAAACAGCACGCTGCTTTTTGTTACACTTTGGTATGTGAAGTATTTTCCTTGGATGATTGGAGCTAGAAACTTCTAGTATACTGAAACAAGCTGAAATTAGAATGGCCTCAAGCTATGCTTCCACAGATCCATGTGTGTCAGAGGATGGTGGCTGTTGGCACTTTAAAACAATTGATTGTCAAGTTTAGCAGACCGCTGAAGTCTAAAAAAAGTGATACAGGCGTCATCACCCAGCAACTAAGTGCATAGGGCTAGCCAATGGCTTGTTTTCTAGGAAAATAAATATCAGGACCTTCATTCTGTTCCTAGCAGTAAAGGGTTTTGAATAGCAGGTCCAGAAGGCAACCTGGGCCATGTTGTCCCTTGCACGAGAGCACTTCTGAGCCAACAAATTGTGTAAGATGTTTTCTCCTGAGAAAACGCTAATGGAGATTCTTTGGAGAGAAATGAAACTGTTCAGTAGTTTTGCCAGTACAGCACTAGCCCCCAGTCAGGGTTTCTGGTCACCTTTCCAGCCGTCTCATTTGTTCACCTGCCTTCCAAATAATAAGACTTGCTAATAGTCTTCTGTTTACTGCGAGAATATCAGTGTTAAAGGAGATAAGACTATTTATCTGCATCCTTTGACAACTTCAGAAGGCTGGAAATACGCTTGACAAACAATCTGGGAAGCTGAAAATTCAAGATAGTAATTTCTTCAGAAGGCAGATTGGAAGTTTGTGTTTTGATGTCACATATCTTGAAGAATGCTTGCTGTTCCTCCAGTTGCAAAGCCGTTGCCATGCATACAGCAAACAGAGGAGACAGTGATTCTCAGCTGAGACTCTCATTCTTAATGAGTTACTGTCTCCGTTTTGCTCATGGCGAAGTAAGGTGCAGAGGTAGGATGACATGCTTAATACCACAGATCAAGGGCACTAGAATCCAAATTGGATGTGGACTATGTGCTGTGCATTCCCCTGCTTCAGAACACACTAGCCATGGTTTTGCATGTGGTGATGACTTTCTGTCAGTAAATATTTTGAATCATTTAGATTGGAAAATACCCTTAACATCATCGAGTCCAAGCGTAAACCTAACACTGCCAAATCTACCACTAAGCCGAGTCCCTAAGTGTCATGTCTACCTGTCTCTTAGATACTTCCAGGGGTAGAAATAGGAAGGATCTGTGGAGCCCTTATCTCAGACGGATGAAGGATGAATCCCTGAGAACACCTGGAACTGCTTTACAGTGACCACAATTTCTTTGAGGAATGGTACCTTTCTCTGTCAGGATGTTAGATCTGTGAGGAATAATGTTGTCACCAGGTTTAAGAGAAGTTGAGTTTTGATACCAGCCCATCCGAACCCATTTTTTTGACCACAGACTATTCAGTTAACTTCCCTTACTTTCCCTACAAAAGCGAGAAAATACTTGTAGTAAATTTATGGAAATAAAAAGCACCCTACAGAAGAAATGGGTGAAAAAATGGTTACCTTTCCCTCTTTGTTGCTCACTGGCCTAGATCACAACCGCTCTTGCAAAACAGTTCTGTGGGGATTCCTTTTAAAAAATATCAACTATATCAGCATCTCCATTCTCTCAGAGTTTAACAAGCATATATCTACAAACACCTATGTCTCAAGCTGTCCTCCAAAATATGTTTGCAGTCTTTTCTTTTGATTGAAGTCAGATTCACACAGCTTACACATTTGCTAAGCAATGTATTTTGAAGCTGAACAGACCTTATCTGGGTTTCCTACATCACTGAGAATGTTTAGAACATATTTCTGAAGTTGCAGAAGCTACTTCTTTATATAAGTAGAAGAGGATGTCACACAGAGTGCCTTCCTGTTAGCTAGCTGTGATTTCGCTGATAGGTGTGGAAAAAAGGCGTTAGCACCCCTACTTTTTCAGCAGTGTAATCCAGGAAAATGTATCCCCAGAAAAGGAAGCCTGGAGGCAGAAAACAATGCAAGAACCTAGAAGAATTTTTTTTTCTTAACTGCTTAGCACCTGCGTGGGGCTTGGCAGATCAAAGACTGAAGAGAAGCCTTGCCTGGGAGTGTGGGCCCATTGGCGACGCACCTCGTGCTGATGTACACCCCGTTCAGAAGTGCCACAGCTGTGTGCTGCCGTGGGTGCTTTCCCCTCTCCTGAGTCACTAGCTCAGCACCCGGCTGAGGAGATGGAGAAAGTCCCCATGCACCCCCCATGTCTGCTGTCCCCACTTTGGCGCAGCAGAAGGGGACCCCTGTGGAGGGTCAGCCTCCTTGGTCCCATCAGATGGCTGGGGGGTACCCACAGCTGGAGGGGAGTCTGAGGAAGCCTTCCTCCCGTCACGGACACTATGCACTGGCAGCTGGTGAAGCACACTGCCTTCTGCGTTAGAATAGAAGCTCTCCTGTTGCTCCTGCAAACAGCTCTGGACAGCAACGCTCGGTAGTGTAAGCTGACATGATGGCGGCCCAAGGTGGGCACTCGAGACCCGTTCTCTTTGGGCTGGGAGGACTTCATGTCTCCTGCTGCAATCACATGCTGCCTGTCCTGCAAAAGCAGCCTTGGAGGGGTTGTTGCAACAGGGGAGTCCCGGTGAGCATGGGAGATGTCTTCAGAGATAGATACTGGGATACAGCAGAGCTGGGAGTGCACAAAGGTAGGGGTCGGGGTAGCTGTCAAAGCCAGAGCACCTGACTCCCAGCTGACGGCCCACGCAGAGCGATGGCTGTGGAGCTAGTAGCAAAGCATGGCAGTTTCTGCTCTGCTGACTTTAAGGATGGTATGCTGGACAGATGCCATTTTTCTGTCAGTTCCAATTTCCATCTTTCTGGGGGAATTTTTTATTTATTTTTGACCTTCAAGCTTTACAATGTTTCAGCAGTAAGGCTAGAAAAGAGTTTATATAGTTTTTCTTAACAGTGGCTCACTGTGCCAGAGCTGCTTTTGTGTGTAAGTGCATCAATGTGGTCCACCTCCTCCCCCTCCAGCACCCACCAGCTTGTGGTGGGGCAGAGCAGGGGCTGCAGGTGAACACAGAGCCATAGCAGGACACTGAGCAGTGCTGCTATTGCTGCCCTTAGCCTTCAAAATCACATTATCCTGATAAAGTTAGCAGTCCCAGGTCTTGCCAGGCAACACAAAGCACACGAGCTGCTTTCTTTCCTTCTCCCCAGCCTGTATTTCCCCTCCCCTCCCCACAGGGATTTTTCTTCCTTTTTTTTTTTTTTGTTTTTAATTTTATCAAAAGTGAATCACCTCTGGAATAAGCTCCAGAGAAACAAATAAAACAGATGCATCCTCTTCCAGCACCCCTCTGAGCAGGGAGATGACAATCCCTGCAGCGGCAGCCCCGGATGATGTGCTGGGCACAGCAAGTAGCAGGCTGCAGGGCTGTGTGTGGGGCTCTAGGGTGGCAGCTGAAAAGGGACAGACTGCTGGTGCTTCTCCTGGGCTCCCAAAAAAGGGGTGCTGTTCCAGCCCTTACAGCTCACTTGACAGCAGCGTCTTGGGCATAGAAGCTTGGCACTAACTCAGTGATGTTTCTTACCCAGTCTGGGGTGGAGGTAAGGAAAAGCAAGAAGAGTGAGAAAGAAAATGGGGGCAAAAATCCCCTTCGGACTAAGAAGTATCTCCAGGTCCTTGCACATGAGCAATTCCCAGCAGACAACAATGGAGCACGGTGTGTTAGAGGAGTTTTGGCTTTCTATGTGCTCCAGTACTTTTCCATAAGGGTCATAGCATTGCTGGATTTTAATGATGTGGCGTGCTGCATTAATATTGGCTACAACAACTTAAATGGGTCTGTGACTGGTGTCCATGTGCTCCTAACCAGATTTTAATGAAAGCTAGAGGCAGTAAAAGAAAATTACATTTAGCTTCTGGCCAGCCTCAGGCTGGTTTCAGGGCAGCCGCTGCTGAGGCCCATCGTGGACAAACGCAGGAGCTGGAGGAAGCGGCTCTGGCAGGACATCAGGGGCCTGGGTCGCCAAAATCTGGATGGGGAATCACCCAGCCGTGCCGACTGTGGTGGGGTGAGTGATGTAGCACCTGGCTGTTGCTGGAGGTGGTGAGGACACCTCCGCCTGATGGCCAATACCAGGAGAGGAGAAAGCGGTCGGGAAGGAGGGGCAGGGCAGCCACCCATGGAGCTGGCAGGGACCTGCCTGGGGTAGCAAAGGCCTCCAAGGACGGGTCTAGAGAACTGTGTTTAACCAGAAGCCCCATCACAGGAGGTATGTGCTGATGAAGTTTGGCACTGGCAAGGAGTTTTGGAGCATTGGCAGTGTGGAGGAGACCAGAACAGTGGCCCAGAAAGAAGCCCTGAAGGACATGAGTGAGACAAAGTTGGCAGTAGAGAGTACCAGCATCATGAGCTCTGTGGGCAAATAGGAATTTCTGCTACAAGCTGGGAGCCCGTCCTCCTGGGATTGGCACAGGAGAAAGGCTTGCGTGCATGGGTTCGTCTCCAAGCCATGGGGAGCTGTAATGTGATGCAGAGGTGGCAAAGAGAAATGTGATGAGTATATGTGCTAAGAAGCTATTTTCAGAAGTGAAGGGAATACTGAGTAATGTTGCAAAGCACTGCAGTGGCACCTCCTTTGGGGCAGGTACTGTGTAATGTTTGAACCCCTAGTCAAAAAGGATGAATTCACACTAAGAGATCAAGGAAAAGCTATTCCAGATATCAGGGGCTTGCACTGGCTAATTTATGAGAGGAGGTGACAGGACTTTGGGTTGGTGTAGTCGAGCAAAATTCTCAAATTTCTGCATTTGGAATTCAAAAAAATGGTGGATATTGATAATTGTCTTGTGCTTGGGAATAGAGGAAACATAAAGCTGGAGAAGGAACTTACTCCAGGGAAGGGGAAGTAGTGTCTCTTCAGCAGACCCTGCTCATTGATGTCATACATTACATGTCACGAGGAACTGCATGAAAAATAAAGCAAGGAGAGAGTATGGCTGATCGTACAACAGCGTGTACTGAATGCACGGGACAGGCTGCTCGGCATGCTGAGAAACAGGATCGCAGCAGGAATATTTCCAGGATCTGGAAACAACTCTCACCTGAAGAGAGGAAGCAGCTGGTGAGGCAGGGAATGACAGGTCCCCTTCACACTGCTGCGTGGCTTTTCCCTGTGGTGACACCGCTGAGACCTTGCAGGACTTTGCAAGGAAGCCGGGAACTTCCCTTGAGAAACCCACTGCTGTTAGCCACGAGGGTTTCCCTGGTGGAAATTTCTACCTAGGGATGTCTGTAGTGTATTAGAGAGAGCTGAGGAGAGTGAATTCTACCAGTGCTACATATCCTTAGCAAAGTATTCTGCACTCCTGCTCTTAGCAGTACATTTTTAAGCTGTAGTGATCTTTGCCTGATTGTTACTATTCCTAAAGTCATCATCAACATCTCTTCTCAAGTGACTCATGCTAAAAACACAGGTATTTTGGTGCATGGTGTCTTAAGAGTGTGTGTTGAAGTCTTGTCTGCTACTATTCAAACATCACGAGGGCCTGGCAGACACTTGATCCCTGCCAGCGTCAGCCAGCGGGACTCAGAAATGTGTGCTGAGATAATCCCCTGGGAGGTGATGAAGCCTCTTTGGGTTACAGACAGGCCCACCCGATAGTCACCTGCCGCGTGCGTCTGAGACCTAAAAGCTGGCAGCAGGGCTTATCGACATGCTGTAGATGAAGGTCAGAGACTTCTAAAGGGTGGCTTGTCGGGCTGTATTTTTCATTTCCAAATTATATGCGAAGCTGACAGTAGAAGCTCAACAAGTGCGTCTTCCTCGCTTGGTGCCATCACCCAGTGGCCTGGCACCTGGGCAGCAGGTCCTGCCCCAGAACAGGGGGAAGCAGCTCCAGGGGCAACAGCTGCTGAGTCCCTTTCTCAGCCTCCTGCACCAAAACAGTGAGTGTCTCTGCAAATGTAAAACCATCTTCTGCTCATGTGCAAGAAGTCAGCAGTACCTCCTATAAACCAAAGTTTTATGCTTATTATTCTATAGTTTACCCAGTGAGGAGTCATGGGGTATAACGGGAAGGAAGCTGGCTCATTCATCACTTGTTGAAATTAGGTGCTGTAGCAAATGTGTGCATGGAAGGAAGCAGCCTTGGAAATATTGGTGCAACGCAGCATTAAGAGATGACTTAGGAGACAGAAGTCTTCACTCTCGACCAGTGACTTGTCCCTTATGTTTGATTAAGCCTTTGCCAAGCAAATAGCTTTTGCAGGGTGGGGCTGGGGCCTCATGACCTCTTGCTTTTGCACCATGCCGTCTGACCTCAAAGGCAACAGGGGAGGGTTACACTCACCAAGCACTCATCGTATGCTGCCATTGAGGGTGGTCAGTGGCTAACGCCTCAAATTGGGCTAATGGAAAATTACTCATGAACTGAGTGCCATCCAGTAAATTCTCCCTAGCCTCAGCTAGATAGTAAACATAAAAGTTCAGTAAGACACTGTGCTTATTGACAGAGTAGAACACCCCACTCCACTGGCGTGCCAGTTAGGTTGTGGTCAAAGGTGGCAGGGCACCAGAGGGCATGAGCCTGGCAGAAGAAACTGGCTGCAAATGGTGTACCCAAGGGAGCAGGGGGAAGCTTTTGTCTTGCTGTGACATGGCTCACTCACAGAAAAAAAAAACCGGGTGCCTTTTGGGCAAAAATAATGACTCCATAAATTCTTTTCCATGAGTCAGATGTAGCATTTTATCTAAAGAGTTTTGATTTAAAAAAGTTTCACAAAAGCCGAGCTCAATGACCTCCTCAAATTTTGCCTGAAATTTTGTTAAAGGAACCATTTCCTCTCTTTCCTTTCTGCGCAGGGGCCTGGAGACACCCTCTGCAGCAGGACGCTGCCAAACAGGGAACTTCCAAGCCCAAAAGAGGTGTGCGGCGGGTTTTGCCCTGTGGGGTGTTTCAGGCCCCCTGTGCGGTCAGGACAGAGCGGGAAGCAAAGCTGGCATGTGAGAGCTGCCCAATGTGGCCCCATGGTGCTTCTGCAGCTCAGCAGTGGAAAAGGACCATCCAACAGGGAATTAGGGATTCCCTGAGCCTGTTGGCTGCTCTGAGCTACCACTCGGAGGAGCTGCCCTGCCCTGCCCTGCTGCCTGCCGGCTGCCTTCTGGCCACCCCCAGATGCAAAGTTTAGCCCAGCATCGGTGCATTACTGGATTTGCTGTCATTTCATCCTCAGTGAGAGTGCTACTGATCTGTATTTGTCATGGTACTATTGTTTAGAAACAAATTGTCTCTGGAGCTGTTGGTCTGGTGCCTGTTACTGTATCCTGAACCCATAACTCACTGGGGCTGCCCTGAGCCCTTGTTCTGCCTGTCTTGATTTTGTGGGTGACCATAACGCTGTGAAAGCTTGCTGCCTAAGGTGGGTAGTTTTGAGGGGGGCCAAGGGAAATAAGAAAGTAGACGGATAGTTGTTGTTTCATATAGGGTAGGCATGGATGGTGAAAAAGCCGACTTGCAGAGTGGGGTGGAAAGTGACAGCTAGTCTAAAAAGTAATTTCATATTAATGTGCTGGGTACTAAGTACATTGCAGAGGACATGGGTTAATGTTCAAAATATAGCAGAAAAGTGCAGCAGGTACCTATTTGAAGCTGCTGAGCTACCTAGTTTTGAAATGTCCGGTCATTAAAAATCGTCTTAGACATCTAAGAAAGTGCATCAGCTGCTTTTTTTTTTTTTTTTCCCCACGTGTCTTTTCCTATAATAATGAGCAGCAAGGCTTCAAGATTACCTCAAGGAGCACAAGAAGTGCAACACTAATTTCTTAGAAATTTTGGGAACAATGAAAATGCAGGCATCCCAGTTCAATGCTTTAAGTGGAAACCTTATGCTAACTGAGCTAGAGATACTGCGGTCTCCAGTTGCTTAGAGATCTGATGGATCTGAAGCCCAGTACTGATGATTGGATGTACACATTTCTCTCAGGGATTCATCACGCGCTGCTATCCCACCACACTTTTTTCTTGAATTTTATTAATTTTCAATTTCCCTGTGGCGACTGTGCAGACCCTGGGGTACGGAGGCAGCAAGGCTGCTGTGGGTACCCCACAGCAGAATTGTGGGTTCATCTGCCTGACCACAGCTCTTATGTCCTCGAGTGGGCACTGGCTAGGAGGCTGGTGGTAATCCTAGTGTTGTCACATTTTTGGGCCCGGGGACCAGAGTGGGAAAACATGAGTTTGACATAATCACACTGAGGCTTTTAAACAATACTGGCAGAAGAAGCCTGTGTCCTTCGCAGCTGTGCGAAGGTGGATGCTCTTGGTGGGCAGAGCTGTGCTTTGTGGAGCTGTGGGTCAGAACCAAACCGACAACATTAATTTGCTCAATAAAATGCTGTGGGGTATATTTTGTGGCGGTTAGCGTGAGGACTACTTCCAGCCAGAAGGTTTTTTTCCTTTCTTAATTACAATTCCGTTTCCTGAATCCCCAAAATCAGGGAGTCAATTTAATGGGCAAGAGGAAACAAGGACAGGCACATTTATTGCTCACCTATGTTTTGCTGTGCTGTACTAAAGATTAGTAAGCTTTGAACTTGTGGGCAGCCAGTTTTCCTGGCCTGACCTGTGCAAAAGCGGATCTTGTGGGGGTGCTGAGACCCCCGTGTGTGGGTACGCACAACATGTCCTGGTGCTGGGGCAGATCACTGTTTCATTCTCTTGGAAAAGGAGAGGAGAGAGAGAATATAAACTAGAGATAAGATAAAATGCTTATAAGCAAAGCAAGCTGGAAATATGTGAGCTTTGTTCCCCCCTAAATATCCTTTTCATGATTAAAAAATACTGTTCGTAAAAAGCTGCCTGGCAAGTGAGCAATGAGAAATAGATATATAAATACTCTGCTGGACACTGTGTACACTCCTACGATGTCCGCCTCTTCAAGCTCATCTTTCATGGGGCAGAGTGGCAGAGGGCTAAAGCTAAACACACAAGTTGTGACAATCTTGGCTGTGGAGAGGCCTGAGCTCCGCGGCAGCCGTCGGGCAGAGCCAAGCCGTGGCTGCTGAGGGGGCAGAGGACAAGGAGCGGGGCTTTTTGGCTTGGTGTTTGAGCATGGTCTGCTCCCTGTCCCACCGGCTACTTATTTTATTTAGTGACTCTTAAATACGGTCAGGGTGCCCCTTCTTAAAGGTGAGTGCTGTGACCACCAGCCTGGCAAACAAAAATAAGGGAGATCCCCACCCCAAGCAGGCATGCCTTCAGAGAAAGGAGTGCTTTAGCGGCAGGTGAAGGACAGACCGTGGGCACCCGTTGGCGCTGGGGGCTTCAGCGCTGCAGCTCCCGGCAGTCCCAGGGGAGCTGCCTCCCACCGGCCGGGAGCAGGGAGTCGCACCCCCCGCTCCGCAGGCTGGGTTCTCATCCATCAGTTCCCCTCCTCATGTGCTGGACAAGCCCTCAAGCAGCAAAGAAGAAAAGTTGGAAGCTGTCCATACAGGGGACACAAAGTGTGAATTATCTAATCTACCCAGGAAATCATGGGGAAGATGGACATCTGGCTACCAATATTCACTATCGTTCACCTGAAAAAAGAACCCAAACCCAAAACCCAGCACAGAAAAAACCCTGTACATTTTCTAAGGTATAAATATTTAAAAGGCATTGTTAAATATTTGTGGTGCCAGTGGTTTTGCTCGTTTTACTGGATTACTGCTAATAATAACAGAAAGTAGAGCAGGGTTGCAGACAGGTGGATGGAGGACTGTACTGATAAACCAGGTTTCCCTGAAAAAAAAAAAAGTAAAATAGTTATAATTTTATTTCAGATGCTGACATGGCAATGCATTATAGATCAGTTCCAGGTTTTTAAAGAAATAAATGTTCATTGATTGGCCTTTTTTTATTTTGTGAAAAATACGTTTCACTTCTTGGAATTCATCTGGAAACTAAGAGGAAACATTTCAAAGAGGAATGATATAAACAGTTGTTTCATTTCTGTTGTGCTTTTTCGAATTTTCAATCTCTTTAAAGGTAATATCGCATCAGATTTCCCTTGCGTCCCATTTTATACCAACGCCATGCCCGACAGCCGATGAGCTGCTTGTGTTCAGCTGGATTTGGAGCATTCTGCTCCAGGAAAAAATGGTGTAGGAGCTGCTCCTGCTGGCGTTGTAGTGCCCCAATAGCTTCTTTAAAAATCATGGGTACAGGCTAGCGCCACAGCCTCTATCAACCGTGATACACTTGTATCACGATTGAGCTTTGTTCAATTCAGCTCTGTTGCCTTCAATACCAGCTGAAGAACAGCTGAAAATCAAGCTGGGCTGGATTTTCAATTCTGTTGCATTTGTGCAATTCTGCTGCAGGTGCAGTCTCACGTAGGCTGCTGAAATCAGGCTGTCCATCATAATGGCAGTTACAACCCCAGGCTTGAGTCAAAGCCGTGTGCTAAGGTGCACTTTATCGACCGGGACAGGTGTTTAACAACGCACCTGACGTATCAGTGAACTTTAAACTGGTCTAACAACATTATACGCCTTTGCTGGCCCTACACAGGACACGGGCAGGACACGGGCAGGGCAGGGTGGGCAATTGCCCATGAGACAGGCTCATCTCACCTCCAAGGCTGTCGCCGAGGGCTGTGTTTGCAAGCCAGACCTCCCATTGCTCCCGACGGTGCGCTTGCCTGCCCGGGTCCTGCCACGGTGGGGTGCAGCCCTGCTGCGGGCACGCACTGCCATGCCGCGCCAGCCCGTGCCCCGGTCCTCACTGGCCATGCAGAGGTGGCGCCTGGGCTGAGCGCTCCCTGGCAAATTTGGGTTAGTGCCTCTGGACCTCTCCTTTGCTGATGCTTTGGGGAAAAGCATCCTACAAACTTTCTAGAAATGTGCTGGAAGTGTTTCGGGAACTATTTTCCCTCTGAGAGATACTGTTTTTTCTTCAAAATGCAGAGAAGACACAAAAAGAGGAGAAAAGAGTGCTTTGGGTTTTTTTTAAATTTGGAAGCTTTAGTGTACTTGGTTTTAACCCAAGTGACCTGAAACTTTCTTGCTGACAGCCTTTCTTTTGAGCCAGATCAAAAATATGCTGTTTGGATACCTTCCCCTTGGCCTTTGCTCTCTCATCAGCCCAGAACAGGAACATGCTGATAATAAAAAATCCCCACCTTAAACTCAGCAGCTCAGAGGGTTCCATAACTGAGTGGACAGCTTTCTGGCACTGCAATCAAGCTCCATCAAAACCTTTATCTCAAGATATGTACTCATATCTTATATCTCATATCATATAAGATAATGGCACTCAGATCAGTCAGTGCTGAGAAATGTTTGCAGGCGGATAAGGTTTGCAGGGAAGGAGTGGGAGTTATATTAAACCTGTTTTTCAATCATTATTTCCTGGGGATTGCATCCTTGTCTGGGTGGCACCATTCCTTCAGGAGGCAAGGAGAAATGAGCTCTTCCCTGGCTTGCCTTGTCCATAGCACGTCCCCGCAGGGAAACTGCGGATGCTCTCCATCCAGTGATGGGTCGCAGGCACTGGCTGCCCCACGCTGAGTGTACAACCAGCATCCCAATGGCTGGGCTCCATCCCCCTGACCTTCACAGCTCCATGGTGACTCCTGGCCATCTCCTGGGCTTTCATGACTGCCTCACTACTGACAGGTAGAAGATAACATGGTGCCATGCAGGAAGAAGTGCTTTTCTGTGGGGCTCTGCATTTTCCTGCAGAGTGGATGTGCCCTGCAAGCTGTCATTCAGTTTTTCCTGCAAGGGGGGGAATAACGAGCTGCTTAGGATGACACCACTGAGGTCGGGGCCAGAAGACAGGCGGCGGGCACGCAGAAGGTCAGGTGGCTGAGCCATAACCCCTGGTGCAGGATGAAAGGAAACTCCTTGTATCTGCCCCATCTGTTTCCTTCGCCCAGGGCAGGCTGTCAGGCTGGGGACAGAAACCACTTCCTGAAGGGAAATTAGGGCATACGAGCAGGGCACACGCTTTATGGCCTCGCGGCTGTTGTGTCCCAGGGTCTTGCACCCAATTGTGAGTGTTTTTTCTTTTTTTTTTTTTTCCTTCAAAATGGGGGACAAGGCACAGAGACACAAAGAAATGAAAAGACTCTGCGTATTTGGAAATTAACTGGAGTTAATTGTGCAATGGGCGGGGGCAAAACCCCTGCTTTCCTTATTCCTGCAGGCCAAAGCCCTGAAGCATGTGATTTGATTATCATCATCGTTGTAAGGCAGTGCTCGGCACCTGCTGTGAGAGAAGACATTTCTGGGGACCTCAGGGGGTCACTCGTTTCCAGGGCAGATGTGGTGACCCCTGGTTGTGTCCAGCCCCTGCTGCTCTGGACTCCTCCCCACAGAAATGTGCTGAAGGCTCCTTCCAGGAGAGATCCAAAATGCCAGAGGCAGTGAGGAGGAGGCTTTCTGATGGCTCCAGTGTTTCATAACCTGCACTATTTATTTAAACAAGCCATGTGTCTTAGTTAAAGCCTTAACAACTTGAAGCCCAACCGCCCAATGCCGTACCAAGAGGGTTGTAGAGGGTCCGGTGGCACTTCAGAGCTCAAATGGTATGCTTTTGTCCAGGGTACTCTGTTGGACACTGGTCTTGTGCTTGAGGAGGGATGTGGAAGTGATGGGAAGAGTTAACTGAACACAGACCCTGGAAAACAGCCCAGCAAATGGGGGATGTAATCATCTCAGATTTCTCAGCCTAGCACGAGTGGGGACTGAGGATTGAGCTGGCTGCTCTATGTAGGTCACCTTTGTAGGCCAAACTTTTGAGCCCTGGCCAGCCGTGAGGCCGGTGGGGATGCGGACGACTGGCGGCCAAAACCCATGGTGCTGTGGCAGGCAGGGCTGGGTCCATCCTCCGAAAACCACATGGAGCCAGGGTTCACCTCACACTTGTAGTGGTGAGGGTGCTTCAGCATCTTCAGGAAGAAGCCTGGACGAGTTGGGAAAAGTCCAAAAGAGAAATGCAGCACTGTGTTAATGGAGGTTATGGCTAACGAGCAGTGGCAAGGAAACCTCCAGTGCCCAAAGCCTCCACACCATGCTCAGCATCAGGCAGCCTCATGCGCTGCACTGATATAGACACGTGAGGTCCTTGTCTTCATCTGCTCACAATTTAGAGATGACTGCAGGGAAATTTTCGGGCAGCTTACGCAGAAGAAACTCAAAAGGCATCTTGATGGCAGTCTGTGTCTGCTGACAGAGGGACAAGGCAACCCCCCCAACCCAGGTATGATGCAAACCCCAGCCAACAAAAGCAGAGCAAGAAATAAAGCAAAACACCCCTATGATTTGGATGGTTAGCTATTCGGTAGCTTATCAGTGGAAGCAAAAGATTTTTGTGTTGCTCAGAGGCCCTAAGCCAAGCTGGGGTTCCTTTCTGAAAGACAGTCTGTCGTTCAACCAAACCCCACGGAGCACAGGCGAGAGCCGCAGGGTGGTGCCCGCTGGCACGTGCTGACCAGAGGATGGATGACAGCCGGAGCTGGCAGCCTCTCGGCCCTGCTGGCTGTGTGTCTGAGCTCCCGCCATGAAACACATGCTGTGGAGGGGTGCCCCTAACCTGAGCATGGCTGCGTTGCTTCTCGCAGATGCCAGCTGTGAGTGGGGCTGTGGGTTCATACCAGCTCTGCCCTGCACTGGGCGCAGCCAGCATCCACACAGCTCACAGTGTCAACTATCTGAGGAAGAAGCAAACAAAGAGCCTGTTGCAATGGGCATGTTTCTGCTCCCATCCTCAGGGGGCTGTGCTGTAAGGTGCAACTTTGGCTCTTCTCAGCAGATGGATTGCTCCAGGGTCCACTAGTAACTAGCACCGGAAATAATAAAGGGTGACAAAAGGCTCAGGGTAGATTGGAGCTTTTATACAGGATGAAATTAAAAACTGCAGTCCATACGTCTCAGGTCTTGCACTGAGTTAGTGCTGCTGTAATTGGTTAAGGAATAAATTCACAGTTTCAGCAGGAGGTGGAGACACTCCTGAACTCACTGAAGTTCTTCACAGTTTGCAAGGACTATTTGCAGTCCCACACAGAAACAATTAGACTTTAAGTGTTTGACTTAGCTAGCAAAAAATCATTAGCAATGTACATTAAAGAAAATCAGAATACTTTACTTTGTACCTCTGAATAAAATTTTATTCATGTATTACTGGCATGCTTTCTTACAAATAAAGGATAGAAGCTGGTATTAGGCATGCATGAACAAAACTAATATTAAGAACACTATATCCTTTGTGAAGGTCAATTAAAGAAGCATTTAAAGCCCGATCGATCAGTATATTTAAGCCGTTCCATTAACTGAACTTTTTAATGTCCTTTTCCAGATTAGCTTTGTTCATGTATGCAAAGTTAGGGTGCGGATGGCTATGGGCAGCTTAAAATTTTTCCCTCTATATGAAATTCTTATGGGAAACAATTTGTCAGCGTTTTCTTGCATGAATTGTCTCCAGCGTTTTCATACGTGACTTCTTGTTGGGATGTAGTGCGCTACAACTGAGGTTTACCAGCCGAGTGCAATCTGCTGTGAAGAAGAATGCAAAGCAACTAAATGAGTATAACACGGTCATATTAACAGTGTGCATGTGTTTTTTGAATGGGAGCTTTGTTTTCCTTTAACTTCCTTTAAAATGCACTTAAGACTTCTTTGTTTTCAGTGGTGTGCTGTAGACTGGTAGCGCCGTTGCTGCTGTAACGCTGAATCCAACCCTGCCAAGGCAGGAAACAGTCTCCTCCCTCCCTGACCCCATCCCTGTCCCAACCCTCTGCATGTGCCACCACACATGACTGCACGCAGGAGCAGCTGAACCCATCAGCGTGCTGTGGAAGTGAGTAGAAATGGGATATGAAGACAAGCAAATTCAGCTTCCTTTGCTCTTTAGGCAGTGGTTAGACAAGCATATCCAGATGAAAAAAAAAAAGTTAATAAGTTTACCTACACTCAGCCTAAAACCCCATCTGCTGATTCATTTAAGCACAACAGAGAAGTGGGTAAGGTAAGGTATGATAAGGTATGATAAGGTAAGGTAAGGTAAGATAAGGTACGGTAAGATAAGGTAAGGAGGAAAGGGTAGGTGCAGCTCAGCAGGAGAAACCCTTCCGTGTTCTGAGGGATTAAAGTAGGGTGAGACGCAGCCCCAGGAACGTTGACTGTGACAGGAGTCAGCTGTGGGGAATAGTACAGAACGCTGGCTGCCCGCTTATTTTGTTACCTGCTGAGGCTGAGAGGTATTTAAGCCTTGTTTGCACAAGTTGTTGTAGAACTTTGCATGTTTTGATATAGTTAAGTAAGCACTATTCCCACCTTCCCCATAGCAGAGGTGCTATTACATAGATAAAGCTTCATGCATAGTGAGGTACCTGGCGCGCCTAGTTTACCAATAGAGCTTGCGCTGTCTGCCAAAGGTATGGTTTTGAATCAGTAAAATTGTAAAACTGTAAATCTGAGGGTAGAAACCATACTGCTACTATACGGATAGATTTTATTGGTAACGATTTTCCTTACATTAGCTTAATCTGCACTGCTATTAATGCCTTTATAGCGTAAACTGTGCCCATTGAAGGGATGCTGCTGTTATTTCAACAAAAGTCTACCTCCTGACCAAAGTAAATCTGTGTAGATTCACTGTAGAAAAATCTTGAAAACTTCTATATGAAAATTGAATTTAGTTTTGCATTAAAGTGAACAGCAATGAAACTTCCAATACAGTCAGTCAATAAAGCCCTTAAAACATCCCATACCTACGCCAAGTATTCAGCCTGTAAATCACTTACACTCCTCAGCTGCAGGTGCTTCTCTGCCTTCCCCCACAGCTGTCTTATCAGCACATGCATTCAGAAAAACCCAAGGACAGAGCTGCTATTCACATTTTCCATAGTGCTACAAAACAAAATGCAGCAAACCTAAGCACAAACCAAACAGTGGCATCTTTTGAAGGGTGTTTGAAGTCTGACCTTATCTTTGCCTGCCTTATGCTTGAACAAGCTCGTATGTGGAAATATTAACTGTCACTTAGCAAGGCCACATCCAACCAACGTTACTTGTCAGGGGAGGTGACAATATAGAGCCACCAACGCAATCAGTGTTTCAAGCTGCCAGTTTTCTGCTTGAAGGAGAAAAGAGTGACATGGCTGGGGGTGCTGGAAGAGCTGAGGAAGTGGGTGACTCCAGTTTGGAAGGCAGAAATCCCCCTTGGATGAACCCAAATATCTTGTGCCATGAGCCCCACCTCCTCCTCAGCCAGCTAAGCAACATCCATGCTCTCTTTTTTTTTTTTTAATTTGATCTAGCTTCTCTTGATGACTAAGGAAACAGGAAGATTAAGTACATAATTTTCATGTGATGCGACAGGTTAAAGCTGTGTGCCTTTAGAGAAGGTTTAGATTATTTTAGTTTCGTTACAACGCTGATTTAGGCCCTGACTCACTCTTTGAGGCCTGACTTCGTGTCGACATATGTTGACTTAAATTTACTGCTAATGAAATATAGACATATGTTTACATTAATCTGCTTAAATGCCTTGCTGGTGTAGGGGTGGGCTTACACAGAAAGCACAATCCTGCATCAGAGGTACAGAGAAGTAGATTTTGCTTGTTGTGTTTGTTTGTTTGTTTGTTTAACTCAGCACAAAGGCTACATATTTCAGAGTTTAATTTTCTTTCTCTTCTGCCCCTACCAGACATTAGCATCTGTAATTTCCAAGAGCAATGTGTGCTTTTCAGTGCACAGTGCTGCCAGAGACCAAGCGCCCTCAAGTCTCCCTGGCTTTAATGACAGCTGGGCAGGCTAAGAGCTGCAGAGAAGCAAACTGCTAAAACTCACATAGCAGGCTGGGACCTTTCACTGGCATAGCTGAAAGAAGCGGAGACAGGTTTTGATATGAATCATTAGCGCATTCCTGTTTCAGTACACTCCTCGGCTGGGACTGCCCTGAGGGCAGCCGGTGAGCGATGCGATGTGCAGGAGCTGTGCGGGCAGAGGCACCGAGCCCCAGCCTTCCATTCATTTCCCATTTTCCATGGGAAAATGTCCCATGCGCAGGTGGAGGGTGGGAAATTTTTTTGCAGAAGCTTTTGTGTGTCTGGTGTCTCTTGCTCTTTGTAGGTCAGACTGTGACAAAGACAGAATTAGCAGTTCCCCAAAACTAAAGAAAAGGTTTTTTGAGGAACTCAGCACAAAAGAGAAGGTCTTGAATGCAGAGGGAGGCTGCTTCCTCCTTGCAGGAAACTCAGGCTACCCAGGTTTGGTTTTCTGCCTTAAAAAAAAAACCACAAAAGCAACACCCCACCCCCCACCCCCAGCGCCCATGCTCTTTGGAGCAGTCCTCTCTGCAGCAAATCCAGGAGTGGATCTGAACCTCTCCTCTTCCTTGTATTTCTCCCACAAAGAAGAACCAACAAACAGCATTCTGTATGTCTCCTTCACTACATCTATCCATCTCTAGCCGTGGAGCAGAGGGGGAGGAGAAAGGGAGCTCCCAGCAGTCCATAGTGATTGATTCGTCTCTTGGTTTTTATGCCACACTAAAACACCCTGTTTCAAAAATGGCAATGGCAAATCAAAGCAAATGTTTCTTGCTAGAAATTCAAACTCCCCGAATTGTTAGTGGGTATGGTGCTATTAAATGGGCTGCTTTATCCATAACATCTATTTGGAAGTATTCTTTTCTGCTTGAGCTTGCAGCCCTTAGAAATAGATTGCACTGAAGCCATTTGCTTCACCAATTGTTGTCATGTGAAACTTTCTGGCATTGATTGCTCTCACCGGGGGACAGTTTGCATATACACAAAGGTAAAACTGCTGCACTTCTCTGCTTGCATCAAGAAATACCAAAAGTGGCCCTGGAAAGGGATCAGGCATCTCGCCCAGACTTGGACCAGTCCTAAAACCAAGGCTTGACTATGCCCGGGGCTGAGCACTGTCCCGAACAGCAAGGTGTCAGGGGTCAGGCAAACGTGGGGATCCGAGGAGGGGGACCACGCAGTGACGGGGCTGACAGTGGAGACTGAGGACTGGGAGAGGGATGCTGCCACCCCACCAGCGCTGCTGCCTGGGGCTCATGCAGGGTGGTGTTTCTTCCCCTTTCCGCCAGCTTGTCTTTCCTCATCAGAGAAAATCCTATGACTCTGAGGGTGCCCAACTGCTGCCTTTTCAGCAGATGGAGATTTCTCTCCCACTGTGTAAGTCAAGGCAGCATTGCTCTTAACTGGGGGCATGGAGCTGAACTTCCCCAGCGCTGGAGAAGGCTGGCTCTGCTCTGACATGGTTTCCAGCTCTGTGAGCACCGCTCCTGTGCCTGTGAGGCCATGACCTCCCCCCTCCCATCCAAAATATCCAAACCGAAAACATTTGTGGACAGTTCCTAACTTTCCCTTCCCTGCCGATGGAGCTGCAGCGGTACAGCTGGTCTGTTACCTCCGGGAGAGAGTGAGGGAGGTAAGGAGAGGGAGGGAGAGAGGGAGAGGGGGAGGGAGAGAGGGAGGGAGGAGGGAGAGAGGGAAGAGACAGGCAGGGAGCTCAGGTTACCACTGCCGCATCGCTGCCTTCCTTCTCGTCTCCCTCCGGAGACACGGACGATCATGCACCGCCTCGCTCGGGATGGCTGGGCTGCAGGAGGATCGGGGGAGACTTCACAGACTGTAGCCGGCGCCTCCCGGTAGGAAGGGCAACCCGCCCGCTCGCTGCAGCTCCCGCGCAACACGGCCAGAGCCGCCGGAGGATGCTGTGCAGGCGTCTGAGGTCAGGAGGTGCCCGTTTCTTTCCATAACCCCAGCGGCAGGTATGACCGTGGGTGGGGGACTCCGTTCGCCCACGGATGCGCCCTTGGACCCGCATCACCGACTTTCCAAAACTCGCCAGCCTCCGCAGCTGGGTTAGGAGGGTTCGATAAGAGGGAGCAGCAGGTGTGACCCCACTTCAAAAATCGGGATCAAAGCCAAGACCTCCTCCCTACTCGGGGAAGTCACTCGCCCGAGCCGAGGGCGTGCGGCCCCACAGCGGCATGGGGTTTGGCTGACTCGTCCTGAGCAGTTAGGGGTAGACTGATTTGATGGTAAGAAGGTAGTGTTAAATAATCGCATTTGCCAGAGGATTTTGGGTGTGTTTTAGCATGGGGAAGCATTTTGACAGCCTGTGAACCTGCCCCCAGATAATGACCAGGCTCAGTTAGGACAAACACAGGGCAATGTTTCCCTTGCTGTCCATGTTTGCTGAGACCTTGGATAATGCTTAAAAAGAAGAAGATCCATGAGGTGCAGGTAAGTATTTAGAAATGCAGCCATTGGGCCCAATCCTGAAAACATTACTGTGTATAATCAGCACTTTTAAAGCCAAGTAGTTATTTACGAAGCGTTTACTGGTGTGAGGGCCCCGCAGTGGGATTTCTGTTCCTCTGCTTTCGCCTTAGCCCTGCTAATCAAAAGAGCTGGACGCCATCCCCCCTGCTTGGCATTTGGCACGGGGCTGGCGCGGTGAGGGGAGCCTGAGTGGCTGTCCTTCAGCTGTCTCTGCCCTGGGTGGAAACTAAAGGATGCCCAGGAACCTTATCCTCCAAAAGTACCAGATTGCCTCTTTAATGGACATGTAAATGTAACGATTTAGTTCAACCGTTGTATTGATAGGGGAAGACTAAATCTCCAAAACCCGACTAAAAAACGACTGTGCCAAGAGGCAGCATGAAACGAAAGGGCACAGAACGGCACGAGCACTGGGCTCACCTCCTCTGTTCAAGTGCTGCCCCAGCTTAAAATAGGGAAGAAAAACCCATCTGAAAGGTAGTGTCCTGACAAGTCCTCATCGTACAGTGATATTGGCAGGGCTGAGCACCTCTCTGTTTATGAAAGATTTAAGAGTGGCAATGGAATGTCTTTATTGGTAATTTTTCCCATTTTGAATACATTTTGTACAAAGTCCATAGGTGTCTCTTCTCTGCAGTGCTCTTTTCCCTTCGTCCTTTGTGTATCTTGAGATTGCTTCCAAGGGAAAGCAAGACCCTCATCCTGTCTGAAATACCACTTTCAGGTTTATTTTCCTTTTTAATTAAGATGAAAAATCCAACTTGTAGCACTATCTGTAAAGGAGGGTAGAATAAATAGTTTGTTTTGGGGGACACAAAAGCCGTGCCTACAATTATTGAAGCACAATGCTCCTATAGCTCAGAGAACCAGGCTTTTGGAGTCAGCATTGGCAGCAAGAGTTTAAAGAAGAATTTTTCTCATTGCTTTATTTGTTTATGAAGGTAAGGGAGTGGCTGTGAGTTGGATTTTGCTCCTATTCAGCACCAGGAATAACATGGGTTTATACTGGTTAAGGCTGCTTCGTTTCATCCCGTCATGGACAATTGCATATCTTTGGTGATATCCGGAGTTTGGAATACAGCAAGTAAAACAGTAATTGTAGTAAAATTGCTGATTCATGAGGCAATTCTTAAAAAAGTTAAATATGCTCATGAGCATCGGTGATAAAAGGAAGATGGAGGTGTTGTAGGAATAGGGGGAGCATTAGAAGAAGCAAGTCTATTAACATTGAAGAGAAACCCGGAAAGGGGCATTTGGTACGCAGGGGGTGAAGGGGAGACAGAAGCAGAAAGGAAGACTTTTAGGCTGAATGTTTGAAAAAAATGACTTCCAAGATGAGAAGTCCTTCTGGGAGAGCAAGGAGGGAGTGGCCCAGAGGCACTCCTGTTTTCTCTGCCTGCAAGAGAGTATGCCTCTTTGCTGGGTGCCTGCAAGTTGTGTTTCAATTGCCTGTAGAAATGGATTAAGTCAAAACTGTCTGAATATGCTACTAAAAAGGACAAAAAGCACCTGCACCAGGGGATGGACTGTAATGGCTGCCCTGTACATTTTCTCTGTGTTGATACTCTGAACTTTGCAACCAGGTGCCTGACAGCCCATGTCGCAACCTCCGGTGCAATATCTTTCTTCTCCCTGGAAAAGTGGCCTTACTAAATATCCAAGCTGACATTTTGGTGGGCTTTTTAGGGCCAGGATTCATCAAGAGAATTTTGCAGGCAGCTTGGAAAAGCAAAATGATATTTTAAAATAGAAGCAAGCTTTCCTGAGTTGGCTAAAGTCCCCAGAAATACATTTCTTTTTGACTCTTCAGATGTAGCACTTCTTTCCTGTGACATTACGGGAGAAGCTCCACATCCTGCCAAACTTTTTGCTGGTTTTGAGAGCAAAACTGCATTTTGGTCTGAGGATGCTGTTTGGCTTTTCCAAACGAATGTTATGAGCAAGTGCTCATGGTTGGGTGGATGAGACCAAGGTGCATCAAGAGCTAATGGCTCTTGAATTTTTTTTAAATAAAGAGGAAGTTGTAGTCTCTGATTCAGAAGATCCCTGTGCCATAAACGCCTTCTCTCTGCGAGAATACACTTACCGTGGTCTTTATTCTCCTTTAGGCATCGGCTGCCTGGGTAGTCTCAGAGACAGAACCCAGAGGCCACATGGGCCTCTTGTCTGGGCCGTTGCAAGCATTTTAGTAATGAAAACCTCCACACCTGAGGTGACACTTCTGTATCTGAACCGGAAAGACTGTGTATTTGAGTGGATGAGACCCATGAATGTCTGTTCTTTCCCTTGTTATAATAAAGATGCACCTTTTTAATGGGTGAATGTTGCATTTGAGGCTCCTCCTATGCCTGTGCACTGCCTCTGAGAGAGCTGCTGTGTTAAGGTTATGTTTGCATGTGTATGCTGGTGTTGTGGAAAACCACCAATACAATGCCTTCTGCAGTACAGAAAACATGATTCAGAGGAGAAAATGGTGGAAATTTTTCTTCGAAGAGGTAAGATGAAAGAGTTGCGTTGGGTCAGGTGGCTCTTCTGAATCCATCTGTGTCGTAGCATGAGGGAAGGACATCCGGGACAAGGAGGTGAATCTCTTAGGAACTCTGACTCTATTACTGGATTTTAACTAATTTTGTATTTCAGAGTCTCATTTTTTGTCATGGTTTTTCATTGACTGCTGGGAAGAAAGTTTCTTTGCTTATTATAACAATACCAGTGTTTAGGCTGTGTTGGTCATGCTGCTAAAAACAATACAGTTGTATGCATATATCATTGTACAACCGTATCGTGTATATATGCATGGCATCTCATTGGGATTAATATTAATCCAGACTTTAACACACCGCTCCAATTAATGCTTTTTTTCCCCTAGAACTATTAAATTTAAAACCTGACTTTTTTCCACTCTTGTTTTTTTTTTCAAATTATTTTGTTTATTTTCTTATTAAAATGCAAAGCCATAAATAAAGTCAGTCCAACCTTCTACAAAGGAGATTCAATCTGCTGTTAAAGTGACAGGGTCAATCAGCTAAATGGGTATTAATAACAGGATTACAGAGCATAAGCCAGGCAACGTAGTAGTATTTGCAAATCAGTAACAGTAATGCTCTTTTTTTATGTGTTGTCCAATTGATCACTTACAGTTTGGAGACGGGGACTCCTGCCATGGGTCTGTGACCATGGGCAAATGGCTCACCTGCTCCCCAGAGCCAGCTCCCCGGACATAAAACACTCTGGCCTTTCTGGAGAGCCAGAGGCTTATTTAGGCACCAAAAACACCCACCCCTCAGAGTCCCTCCCCATGCACACCCCATCACGGCAGGTTGCAGGTAGTGCAGTGGTGCCTGGGGAGGAGCTGGGAAAGCTAACCCTGCCAGCAGCATTGCAAAAAATAAAAGGCAAAAAGCCAAAGAGACAAAAAATGAGGGAAAAAAAAAAAAGAAAAGAGAGAGAAAAAGAGAAAGGAAGAAAGAAAGAAAGGAAGAAAGAAAGACAGGGAGAGAGAGGATTTGGCTGTAAATAAAGTGCTTAGCAACTCAGACTTTAAATGATAGAAACTGGCACGTATGAAGTGGAGGAACAATGTCTTGCTTTGTCTCGCTGACAGACTGACAAGGAGAGAAAATCCTGATAGCAAAAGCTGGTGAGAGGTAGCAGAGGGAAAAAGGTTTTCTGTGGTCTGACAGTAAGGACAGCAGCAAAAGTTTTTCCCTTGTCCTGTACCCTTTACAGGTTTCCATCCTTCTTGTGTGCCAGTCTTGACATTTGGTTTGGGCAACAACATTATTAATACACGTTGGTGTAAAAACCTCCCTCTGAAAAGTGGCATTTTAAAGTGCCAGGAAGGAGACATTTAGCCTCATCGCCTCAGTGGCTGTTCACATGCAGTTCTTTCGGTCAGAAATGGCACCACTGGCTTGGGAGGCTCTGCGGAATGATGCCACCGAGCACACAGGGTAGGACAAGCCAGCCAGTGCCTTCAGGGGATGAGGCAGAGTAACCTGTCCCTGTGTGACCCTTTATTTTGAGTAGAGGTTCATCACCACTGTTTTCAGTAGTCCTGTAGGATACCTGAGCAGGTGCTGCTGTTTCTGACAAGGTCTGGTAGGTACCAGGCAGCGGCTTGCTCCAGAAGTTGGGGGGACAGCCAAAAGACACTGGGCCAGAGGCACCTGGATATCTGTCCCTGACTTCTGAGCTTGGGTTTAGGGGGAAACCCTGCTACCCATGTCTCTGCTCGTAAAAACAGCAGCCCGGCCACTGCTGAACCCACTGCCTCACCAGAGATGCCATCTTCAAGAGCTCCAAGCTGGCCCCTGCTTCTCTGAAATGCTTGCATTTAGGAAGAAAATAAATGTTTCTTGCTGTATTTGACATTTTCTTGTTACCCACGCACATTTAATCCCCCTTCATGTCCTGCTGAGCTTCTAAGAAAGCAATTTAGAAGCTTTATTCTGAGGAAAATCAAAAGTTAGCTGGTATTATTAGTACTTATACCAGGGCATGTTTCTTCTGAGTATTAGGAAAGGAAAATGGGAATATTGCTGCTGACTTTAACCACGCAGCATTTGAGGTCATAACTCCTGTTTGTGCACTTAAATCATGCCTCTACTTGTATGTCTGCCTTGCTGCAGCTGTTTGCGTCTCTGTTTACAGAGTGGTAGCTCTTGCAGATGGTCAAAAGCGCTTCGGTTTGTTGTGCTTTGGGTTGTACCCTGGCTGATGCATGTGACCTCAATGCAAATCCAATGCCAATCATCCACTGAACTCAGTGGCATGGCTGTAGCTGTGCCCCAGAAAAATTAAGAAATCTATTTCTTTAAATTGATATTTTGAATCTGTTTCTCAGGGGGACTCTAGACCTACTTACCTCTCTGTGCCTCGGGCCACGTTGCTTTTCCTCATCTGTATGGCATATGGTCTTGATCTCTTGGTGCCGTTTAGATAACGATACTCATTAACAGACCTAAAGGAGGTGTCACATCAATGCTGATGGAATAACTAGGCTTTGTCACAGGAGGTACCATGGCCCCGTCATTGTGCAACGTGAAGGAGTTACACAAGGGTCAGTGGTGTGAACAGGGGGAACCTATAGCCAATCTGCCTTTTTGGCTATGTCCTACATCAAACATTTTGCAATTGGAACAAGAGGAGATGGGAAAAGCTTTGAGATAATTACAAACTGCAATTTCTAACTCAGATCAGAGAGACAACTCAGGTATAACTTCATGCAAAAGGACTTCCTGTAAAACCACAAAGATTTGTTTCAATGCTAAAACACTGGATGCTGTTCAAAATGACCTCTAGAAAAGAGATTGGTTGCTCACAGGTCTCCACTGCTTTCTGGACCCCCTCCTGTAGACTTAATGGTCGTTTCATGTTGACATCTCCAGGACTGTTTCATGGAGATCTGTGCATGCAGGCTGGAAATCTGGCATCACAGACAGTATTGTTTCTCAGATGCAGGCAAAGGAGGGAAAATATAGTGACAGTTAGTTTGGAAGCCACAGGCCTTGTCACACCTAACCTATGCTTATCTCTCCGTTGTAGAGCAACATTCTTTAGGTTGGATGGTGTTGGTTTTGATAACGCAGTCACACCATGTTGACCTGTTGAGACAGAATGGAAGCCATTGTTCTCCATATGTTCTTCACATATAGCAGTTCTCCCAGGCAGTGGGAGAGACACAGTATTTACTTCACTCAGGAAGCTAAACCGGCTGTGCGCAGGTGGGGTGAGGGATGGGGCAGGGGCTCAGTGTCCCAGGGGGATGGAGCCAATACCAGGGTGGTTTAATTCCCTGATATACCAACTTAGGCGGTCCAAGGAACTGACCTGCCTGTGTTAATATAAAGTGTTTTTTTAACTTTCAAAGTTTTCCCTATTCACCTGAAAACAAAAAGGAAATTGATGGTTTTAAGAGAAAAATGGCCTCAGCAAGAGGAAGCTGGTGGTCTCTCTGTCACCCTTTCCCTTGGTGTTCTTTCAGTAAATGCTGTCCTTGTAGGATATTGGGAAGCTTGGGTTCTTGGGACACTGATCCTGTACCTGTGCAAATGTTCTTTTCCAACAGCCCCCCTTTTCATACCATGGACTCCCACTGGCCTCGGGGGCATCTGGGGAAACTCTTCCCATCTTGAGCTCTGAAGGAGAAAAAATTAAAGACAGGGTCACCAGGTGAGATGCCTGAGTGCACTCCCACATGTTTGCTGAGTTTACCTGGAGAGAGGAATTTGGGCAACTGATGCTCCTGAGTATTTCTGAAAAGGTTTTAATGGATTTTAGTAGGAAATTGCTCTCAATTACTTTCTTAGTTCAGTATTTGAAGGACTTTTGTTTGTACGTGTTCTGGAATTCCTGTGACAGAGAAATGCCTTGAACAGTCTTGTGAGAGCCAGCGACAGGAGTGAACCTCTTCTGTAGCTCTGTTGTCAATCTCAGAACACCATCCTTTCCTGAAAACACTATTTTCGGCATAGTCAAGTGCTTCCTCCCAGAACATGAGAACAGATGCAGAGCAGGTTTTCCTATAATCTTTCGTGTGTGTGTATGTGTGTATAGGTATGCATATGCCTATTCTCACACAATTTTACATATTTAATTGAAGTAATTTTTAAGTTAATCTCAAGACTACTGTGAGCTAAACATACAAGAAAAAACAGATCTGAGGAACACTCTATTTAAAGATAAAGTTAATTTAGATATAAATGGCAGAAGAAATGAGAACTTTTGAAGTATTTTCAAAATTCATTAGTGAATCATTGCAAAAATGCGATTCACTGTGGGAGGAATTTCAGTAAACCAGGAGTCCAGTTCTACTTGTTTCATCTTTTTGAGGATACCGACTGAAGTTAATGGGACTATTCTTATGGGTAAAATGAGCTGGATTTGGTCCCAGGAACACCTGGCTGGACTTTCAATTGAACTTAAGCCTGCAACACAAAACCTTTTCATTGCTTGGAATGGGGAATGTGAGCAAAAGGAGGGCACTAACGTGGTTTTGGGGAGTCTAGGCATAACATTCCTGGTTGGAAGGCAGAGATCAAATTTCCATGAAATCTACTGCTCTGGGGGCTGTAAACTTGGTTTGCTGTATTTTTAGATGGGAAGCCAGATCCCATTCTTCATTAACAAGGGGGGAAACAGGAGGGAGTGACCTTCCCCCTGGTAAAAATTCCCCCATTCTAGCACTCTGAAATAGTAGTTGGTGGGCCTGTGGGTTAATGGAATGAGTAACTGAAGCATTATACTATTCACCAGGTTAATTTATGGAGAGGTGTAATTTTTTTGGCACTATGACCTTTTTGGCTTTGCTTTGATAATTTTTCTCTCTCTCAAAATTTATGCTAGATTTGTAACCAGATACGCAGAACATTAATCTGATACAAGGATAAATGAAAGAACATTGTTGTTATTGTTTGGGTCTCGTTCACCTAGAAAGGAGAGGGGAGTACAGACAACCCCCTTCTCACCTCAGCATGCCCTAGTGAGCCACCTAAACTCTGCAAAAGGTGAATCATCCAAATGATTCAAATCGTCTGACCCACTGTTGTTTTTTTTTTCTGAGCAGCTAACCCGATGTAAAATATGTGACTCATGGCCCCTCCAACAAAAAGATCAGGAGCAGTTTCTGGGTTGGCGCAAGAGCCCCACAGGACACATAGAAGATGAAGATGGGAGGAACCTGGCTGAATCTGCAAGCTGGACAGCACTTGCTGGCCCTGGGAGACAGACACTTTTCAAACAAATGCCGAAACATGGTATAAAAAAAAACCCTATTGCTGTTATTCTCTCTCATCTGGCATGAGCACATGTCTGCTGTTTCTCCACTCTTTGGCTTCTGAAAGCGCTGGTGGGTCTAAGTCATGGTTTGTAAGATGC
Organism: Phalacrocorax aristotelis; assembly: GCF_949628215.1. NCBI lineage: Eukaryota > Metazoa > Chordata > Aves > Suliformes > Phalacrocoracidae > Phalacrocorax > Phalacrocorax aristotelis. The sequence goes on along the minus strand of NC_134276.1, from coordinate 99,925,539 downwards.
TGAAAATGGGGAAGCATCAGCCAGGACAATGTGGTATACTTGTGGACAGGCTTGTGTGGATTTCTGAGGATATGCTGGCTTGGGGGGGCAGATTCAGGTAAGCAGGAATGTGAATTTGATTGCTGGCAGAACATCTTGTGGGAATGATACTAAGAGAGATGCATGTGGGCAAGTGCCCTGAAATAGGTAGCTTTCAATTAGAGGCGACCTGGCATTAAATCCCTATGCAGGAAGTTTGGTATGCAGCATTGAAAAGAAGTAGGTATTTCTTTTTTTTGTTAATGTGCTGCTCCTTCTTGTTTCTTTCAGATGGATTTCCGAAAATTCAGGCTGTTTGTTTGCTTTGTGGGGCTCAGCTGTGCTAGCTTCTGGTTTTTTTATGACAATACGACCAAATTCTGTATATTCTGTGAAAATGGCCAAGACTACGTATTCCCCACAGAGGCTTATAGGAGAAATGAAGGAAACTTCTTGCAGCTCCCGGATATCGACTGCGATAAGAACCCACCTTTCCTCGTCCTACTTGTGACATCCTCGTACCACCATGTCAAAGCCAGGATGACCATCCGGCAAACCTGGGGGAAGGAGAGAACAGTCGCTGGCAAGCGCTTGGTGACATATTTCCTCCTGGGAAGCACTATGAATCTCATCCAGCAGGCTGATATTGCTGCTGAAAGCCAAAAGTACAAAGACATTATTCAAAAGAATTTTACAGACACGTATTACAATTTGACTTTGAAGACCATGATGGGAATTGAATGGATTCACAGATTTTGTTACCAGTCCACATTTGTGATGAAAACTGACTCAGATGTGTTTGTCAATGTTTTTTACCTCACTGAGCTTCTTCTAAGGAAAAATAGGACCACTAGATTCTTCACAGGCTTTTTAAAACTGCATGAGTTCCCTATACGGAGAAGAGGGAGTAAGTGGTACGTGAGTAGAGAAGAGTATCCGAAAGACACCTACCCACCGTTTTGTTCCGGGACTGGCTATGTACTATCCACTGACATTGCTAGTCAGATCTATAATGTTTCAGAGAGCGTTTTGTTCATTAAACTGGAGGATGTATTCATAGGACTGTGCCTTGAAAAATTAAAAGTTCAGCTGGAGGAACTTCATTCGGAGCAGACGTTTTTTCCCCAAAAGATTAGGTTCTCTGTTTCTCGCTTTAAGAAAATCGTGCTGTGCCATGAAGTAGAACCATCTGAGCAGCTGAGCTACTGGAATCGCTTAGTGACAGAAAAAGGAGGAGTGCTGTAGCACCTTCCCTGCTTGAATTAACAAAGTAAAATGCTCCGCATTTACAGGGATGCTCTTGACTCCTGCAAAACTCCCAATTAACTTTAGATCTGTCACATTAAAGACTTCTTTAACTGTTATTTTAATCTCAATTTCTGCCCAAGAACATGCAAACCTCTTTCTCTCCCATTCACTCTCACCCCTTTGCACCCCATCTCTATACAAGTTACAACTACTATTCTTCTCTGAAGTATGCAGGCCTGCAAACCTACCCTCCAAATCTTGCTGCTACAGGACTGGGAACATTTCTGCAGTGCCAAACCAAAAGTCAAAGTACTTTTGTTCAGAAAAGAAAATTTGCACCCTCTTCCTGGTCTCCCCTGACAGATTGCTGCATTTGCACCCATCTGTCCAGGCATTTAAGAAACGGTGTTTGTAGCTGTCAGGACATTCCCCTCCTGGCATAGGGAACTGCAGCCCTGCCCTCGCAGCCAGCTCTGTGTGGGCAGAACTGTGAGCAGGCACAGATTCCTCCTTCAGTCTACACAAATGTTTTGCAGAGCTGGAAGAATTTGCCCATGCAGCGCTCTTGGGACAACCTTAGGTACTGCAGGTCACCTGGTGAACATGTACGGCTACTGCATCTGTTTCCCTATACATGCCTCCTGCTGAAAATGATATGTGGTAGAGCTAGATCCATGCTCAGTGGAGAGTGTCCTGGTCTTTCTATTATAATAGGCCCTGCAGACATCTTTTACATTTGTATCTCACTTTGATTGCTTGAAAGCTACTGTAAATGGCTTGCCAAGGCTGAACTAGAGTGACTTACGGTGAGCTAAAGAGATTTAGATGTTTTTTCCCTATGAGGAACTGGGTGTGTAAGGGAGAAGGCAGGAGGAATTTTCTCTTTTAGACAAGACCTAGTGGGAAAATGTTCCCAAGTAATCATTCAGGCTGGGAGCGTCATTTCTTATTTCATTACCAAACAGACTCATGAAATCAGTAGGATGTTTGTTGGTTTCAGAGATAAGGAACTGAGTTTTTACAGTAGATGCTGTGAAAAATACATTTGGGCTATGGGGAGAGGGAAAGGAGTTCATGAAATCATGCCTCATGCAATACTCTGATTTACTTTCATGCAAAGAAAAGTTCAGTTTTACCAGCAAAGAAGTATTGAATGCCTATACTATGCGTGAAAGGGTTTTTTCAGAGAGCAGTAAAAGTGGGGCTGCCCCCTAGGGGAAGATGAGCCGGGAGCTGAGAGGATCTGACAGCCAGCCAGGCTCAGCCCTGCACACCCATGCGAGGGAGCAGGACAGACCCAGGTGGCCAGGTCCAACCAAGAGTCTCGATCATAAGGAAGTATCATAGTGATGAGGTCGGTCTGAGGTCAAGCCAGTGATGGCTGGGCCCTGGTGACGACAGGTGGGGGGTCAGGATCAGGCGCAGTGAGAGGAACCAGGGCCAGACACTGCCCTGTATGTGGTCCTGAATGCAGTAAAAAGCATGGAGGAAGGACAGGGAAAGATATTTTATTACTTCAGGGTTATTTTTGTTGTTTCTTTTATTTTTATTGTAGTTTGTGAGGACTGTCGAAGTGTTTCTTTTTACTTGCCTGTGCCTGTAGAGCAGGATAAATATTTTCAGCAGGAATATGCCTCATCCTGAAAAGTATTTTCTTCTGATATAGAACAACCTGAGCTCGTGCACTTAGTTTTGACAACTGATGATGAAAGAAACAATGTTTTTTTTATTTGGTAGAAGAATAATCTTCTTTTTATTTTAAGTTTCTTATTCGGAAAATAGCTGTGTACGTGGTGTTTGCAGGGATATGGCTATCCAGGTGGTCAGGTGGGTGACCAAGGAAGTGTTTGCCTTTTCCTAGTGCGTACCCTGTGCCCGGGGGTGGGCAGCATCTCTCTGCCTCCCATTCCAACTTTGCAGGTGTATCCGCCCTTGGAGTCAAAGACCCGCTGTAGCACATCTACTTTTGCTGCTGCCTTCAGTAAGTGCGATGGGTCAGACTGATAAAGCCTAGCAACAGCATTTTAATCACTGCATCTTTTTGCCATTCATTGCTGGTGTACCCAAGGTGCAAGCTGGCTATTGCTTTAATTTATGGAAAAATATTGAGCATAAAGGAATGCTTCCTCACCTCACCTAGCTCCTTCTCTTGTAGGATAGAGGGTCTGTGAGCTGGGACAGCATAATGCAACCTAATATTCATCCCGGCCTCCTCTTGTTCTCCGAGGAGTAACCCTGCAGCCCCTTGTGGATCTCGCTTCCACCTCTGTGCCTGGTGCCAACCTTACCCTAGCCGGCAGGACCAGTCCAACCGTGCAGTTCCAGGGAGCCTGTATCTTGGCAGAATAGCTATTAATTTACATACAGATGTGTCGACTTCTTCACGTCCGCTAAGTGTTGAGATCCAAGACGTATGGCGGCACCTGGCTCCTGGGATGGTGCAGCTGCTGGTCTTCTGTCAGGCTGAGTTTGTGGCCAAAGGGTAAAGCTTCCCATTAGGAGACAGTATTTTGTGTTGCTTCCTGGAGCAATGCCTGCTTGTGCATGGCACCAAAATAAGTCTTACCTGAGCCATTTGTGGCTTTGTACTGTCATAAAAAAAGGTACACTTGAGGGCCAAGTTCTGTCAGGCTTTTATTTTAGTTCAGGATTGTTCCTAATTACTTGAATACAGTTACTAACTGGGAAGAGGGTGCTCTGATAATCACCTTTGCAGCTGCTACCACTCTATTTTTGGGGCTAAATTCATAGCTACAGTGACATTGGGAATAAGGTCCTCAGGCGTGTTTTAAGAAACCATCCCATTCTGGGTACTGTTTCCAGGGAGTCTACTTGTAATTTCAAGTGACCCGTGCAAGATGTCTCCCTTTATTACTGCATTTGAAATATTTTGTCCCCACTGAATATATGTTGTTAAGCATCATAATGATCTGCCTATCTAAAGCATTTGGCTTTTCACTGCTAGATATCTGATGAGTAGCAAATTAGTCCAGGCTGAAATGTTACAGATTCAGATAACCTGTTCCTCTCCTTTTTGCAAATTACCTGCCCAAGTGAATGCTTTAGGTTGCTGCACATTATTTTCCTCAACATGATTTTCTTTGTGCTCGCATAAGTTAGAAATTGATTTCATAATTCTCTCCATTCAGTAGGTGGCTTTGAATAAACATATAGTAAATGAATAGTTAATTACTTAAAACACAAGGTTATACTGCTGGAAAAGGTGATTTAAGAAAAGTAGATGATTGCATGTAAAGAAAATTAATTTATTTAAACAAAGCCACTGTGCTAGTCAGTTTATATGTATCAGGTGACTGAAATGAGCTTTTGCAGCTTAGGCCTCAGATCAGGATTTTTAACACAATCAAAATTGTATTAGTGGCCTTTTGCCAAATTTTGTGTATTTTCCCATTAAAGGCCATCACAAAAAAAAATCCGGAATATAACTAGAACTGTAAACTCAATACTGCAGTGCACATATACTTATTTTGAAAATTTTGTATAGGTTAATAAAAGATTTTAGTCAATTTTGGGGCAGTTTATCTGTAAAAGTAATGCACTATCCTAATATTTTTATGCTTTCTGGGTCAGATATCATTAAACCGTTTTTTTATGAATAGCTTTGGAAAGTTACTCTGAAAAGTTACTCCAGTGCTTCTCATTTAATAGGAAGGAGTGTACAACTTAACAGAGCTGATAGTGTATTAGAGTTGGTTAGAACTGTGCATTTCAGCATACTCTGTTTCTTCTAAAACAAGATCAGATTTTGAATACAGAACAATGAATACACTTTTCACAACTCTATCTCATCAGCTAACATATTCTTAGTTTAGGTTAGGATTTTCAAAAATGTCCATGAAGGATTTGGTCACACATCTCATCTGATTCAGTATTACTGAGGAGGTATAACCCTTCCAGGCACTTCTGAGAGTACAGAGTAGATTTTTGCAATGAAATATTTGCCTTACATAAAAGCTGAATGGAACACAAGGGCTAAAACCGTCTGTAATGGATCTGACAGGAATGCTGCTCTTCTTGGTTTTGTGGGGGTTACTATAGAATGTTAATATAAAATGCGTGACAAGCATTATTTGCATAGAACATGAGAATGTTGAGCTAACTATTCAATGTATGATATTTTAGTAAAAAGTATTTTGTTACCACAGTTTTGTGTGTTCGCTTGTCTTTTCTGTTGTGAATGCATTAACATTTTGGGAGGTAGTCAAGTTAGGAGGCTTGCTCTTTTTCCAGTTAAAATGGCTCTATGAATCTATAGAATCATAGAATCATTTAGGTTGGAAAAGACCTATAAGTTCATCAAGTCCAGCTGTAAACCTGACACTGACAAGTCCACCGCTAAACTGTGCCCCTAAGCACCACATCTACACATCTTTTAAGTACCTCCAGGGATGGTGACTCAACCACTTCCCTGGGCAGCCTGTTCCAATTCTTGATAACCCTTCCAGTGAAGAAATTTTTCCTAATATCCAATGTAAGCCTCCCCGGGTGCAACTTGAGGCCACTTCCTCTCGTCCTACCTACCACTTGTTACTTGTGAGAACAGACTGGCACCCACCTTGCTACAACCTCCTTTCAGGTAGTTGTAGAGAGCAACAAGGTCTCCCCTCAGCCTCCTCTTCTCCAGACTAAACAACCCCAGCTCCCTCAGCTGCTCCTCAGAGGACTTGTTCTCCAGGGGCCCAAAACTGAGGTACAGCCTCACCAGTGTTTTGTACAGGGGCACAATCACTTCCGTATTGCTGCTGGCTACACTGTTTCCAAAGGAGGACAGGATGCTGTTGGCCTTCTGGTTTACCCGGGCACACTACTGGCTCATGTTCAGCAAGCTGTCAACCAACCTGTTCTGCTGGGCGGCTTTCCAGCCGCTTTTCCTGAAGCATGTAGCACTGCATGGGGTTGTTGTGACCCAAGTGCAGGAGCTGGCGCTTAGCTTTCTTGAATCTGAATCTGTTGAATTTTCTTCCCTTCTCTAAATGCCTTAGTATGTACATCGTAAAATGACTGATTGGTTCCTCTTCCTAATGCAAATACACAATTCCCATAAAAGAGAAAGAGATCAAGAATGGGAGTGCTTTCCCAAGTATTAAGCATCAATCCTGCTATGTTAGCCACTCTTGCCATTAAAAATCTACACATAGTACACCTTTAAGTCAAACACACCTTCAAACAAAACTTTATAAACAGGCTGTAATCTGATTTCAGAATGTTTTTTACAAACGACAAGAGTGTCAAATGCAAGATTGTTAAAACCATAGCAAGGGAATTACTAAAAGACAATTTTAACTACAGCTGATACCTTTCGGAAGATCAAGATCCAACCTGAAATGGTTTTGCCTGTGTCACCATAGCCAGCACTGTTTGACTGTGGCTGAGCGGCACACTCTGTGGGACCTGGAAGCACAGCGCTGCTCCCATATGACTTAAAAGGGAAATGTCAAATAACTGAAGGCAGTCTGATTGTTTGCCAAACACAAGCACTTATGAACTAAAAACCATAACTAGAAAAGGTATCCCTTACTACCTTTATCTTTTGTTTTATCTTTTTTCCTCACCTACCTTTCTGGTGTATTTTGCTTGTTTGTTTGCATCTGGACTTAAATTCATTAGTTCATTCCACCAATATATTTCCAAAAGTATCTGCAAATATTATCACACTGGATAGAAGAAAGCATCTGAGTGTCAGGACTTAGGTGTGTGCAGTACATAGGAGATCCAGCCTGAAAAGAGAGGCTTGAATTTGTACATGTTCTGGTTGAGCAAATAGAGATCTTTTCAAAGCCTAGTAATACAGTGGTTTTAAGGCTGTCCTTCTAAAAAGTCAGTCAAGTATATTTTCACTGCAAAATGTAATTGGACGATTTCAGTGGTTGGGAAGTAAACTTGTTTTTTTTATGCTTCACAAATTCAAAAATGCATTATTTTTGTGGGGAAAAAAATCCAAGTCCTTTCTTAGAATCCCTCCAACTGAACCATGTACACAATATCCCTTGCGTTCAGCTACTGACCTAAGATGACCTCATTTAATTTATGACTTTGGGTACAGGGATAGAGGCCTGTGTAATCAGCTTCCTATTCTTTTGTCACCAAAAGCACTTAGAAATCACAGCCGCCCTTACACTTACAAACTGTCGGCGTACAGCTGTAGGCGCAGAATGTCATAAATTAGTTATGTGGTGTGATTTACACCTCCAGCTTGTAGATCTTCCAGGCAGCAATATTCCCTTCATGTTTAATTTAATTGTTATTGCTGGAACAGCAGTTGTAAGTAAATGTTTGACTCCAGTACATAAAGGGACCTGCAGCTTTTACATGTGTTTCTCCTAGTAAAGGTTCAACGAGGGAATTAAAAAGAAGAGTGAGCTGAGCCGGGAGGCAGGGGTAGGAGAGAGCTGTGGTGTGCGTGCATAATGCAGCTTGCTCCTGCTGGGGCTGAGGAGGCGGCAGAATAGCAGCACTTGTTGCTGGCTGGGAGGGCGAGGGTGTGCAATGCACCTCTGTCCGCATTTACCCCCCTAGCCCGTTTTGCGGATCCCATGCCCTTATGCTGAGGCCAAACCCAGCATGCCTTGCAGGTATAAGTTAAGCAGCAGGAGGTTTGTTGCTGGAGGTGACAGTAGCTGAGCAATATCACTTCCTCCGTCTTTACTGAAGAAAGTACTGCATGGGATAGGGGAGAAGAGGAGACTGGGAACTTTAGCCTGTAAACATGTCAGTCTTCACTGTATTCTTGAGATCTTTCAGTACTCACCAGTTCTCGAAGGTTTTAGGGAATCTTATTTTATATATGGGTGTGGCAAAGGAAATAGCTGAATATTAAAAGAAAGCCAAAATACAGCGGTGATCAGGAACACTTCTATTACTCTGCCACATAAAGAGAAGTTGAATATCTGAAACCATCTCTGCCGGGAACTTATGTTTTCTTACTGCAGAAAGGCAGCTTCCAGTCCCAGACTCCGTATGACAGACACAGTGCATAGGAGGCATTAATTTCTAAGACAAAAACCCTGCCATTTCTACTTGGTGATCTTAACTGAATGCCCAAAGGGAGGAGTAAGATGTCAGCCATAAGTATGTATTTCATGCAAATGCAAAAAAGACACAGCTTTTCCAAGATAATGCCCACTTTTATGGTGATAATCTGCTCTCTCATCATTGCAGTGTCAGTTTGGATCAGGCCTTCAGGTCACTAAGGGAATCATAGAATCGTTAAGGTTGGAAAAGACCCTTAAGATCACATTCATTAATATTCTGTTCTCAGAGGTGTAAGTATTAACATTTCCCATAACTGGCAACCTTGCAAAATCATCAGGAAGGAAAGAAAAGGGGTATAATTTCATATTTCCATGGTATTTTTCCTGGCATTATCAGAGAAGCTCTGTGGGATTGGGATCCCTGGGCATAGTGCTTGTACACTGTTCATGTCCGGAGCTGGACTTACCGTGCACTGGTGGATGGGTGTTGAGCACACCAGTTTTAAAGGAGCTCTGGATAGATTTGCACTTTGCCTGAACTCCTTGAAGAATCTGGCTGTGCACATAAAGTTCAGGAAGGAGTCTAAAATCATGACCCTGAGCAATAATGAAAAATGTAATGGTGATTATAATGAGTGTAAAGAATTATGTTTACATTTTCTTGGCACGCTACCGTACATCGAAAAGTTCCTTAGAATAAACTGAATGATAACTAGAGCAATTAAGCTAACTGTTTGGACCAGAGCCAAAACATTTCTAAAGCTAAAGAAAATGTTGCCAGGGGAACTGATGTATTACAGAGCGCTAAAAATTTCCTTCTTAGATTTACACTCCTCCTAACAGCACCAATGCTGCAAATTCTTTCATTCTGTGATAAACTTTCTTACTTACTCATTGTTGCCTGGGCTCCATGATGAATGTCTTCATCTACGGTCCCTGAATTCTGACATTTTCATTTTAGCAGCTACAACTCATCACCGATTTCAGTGCTGGAGAGGAGGAATGCACCTGCCAAAGGGGAAACATGGAATGCGGTTCAGAAGGAGTGTGGGCAAGAAAGTACTGGAGAACTGCATTCCAGTTGTGCAGATTTATTAAAGCCAAATAAAAACTGCGAGGACATTAATGCAAATAAAGTGTTTAATCCTGTGGCCCCCTGTGTGTGAAAGTCTGGAAGAAGATTATATCCAAAGTTTTCCTCATTAAGGACCCACAGCAATTCTTCACAGAGTTATGGCTTTAAAATAACCAGCAAGAGATCACTGAAGAAAAAAGTCTGAACCAAAAAAATCAGTTGAGCCATACTGACGTTAATAGGCTTTTGAGGATTTACCCAGGCCTCGATTCACAGTAGCATCACTTAATGAATCTTTAAGTCAAGGCAAAGATGACTTTCCTTCCTAGGAAGAAGGTAGAACAGGATTCCTCAGACCAATATGAAACATCTTCCATCGGCGGGTTTAGTCTCAGTTAACTTTTGCAGCCTAAAACAGCACGTCCAGTCTAACCCGTTCTTTCAGACTACTCTGTAATCAGAATAATGAGGCAGGCCTAACCAAAGGATGACAAACCTTGCCTGCCTCAGGCCCTCGTGTCAGGATAGCTGAAGCATCATCTGGTAGTGGGTTTATATCTTTAATGACTACAAAGAAATCCTTGATAAATAGTTTGGGATAGATGCTTGTGTCTTAGCTGGCTAGCAGTAGCTGAGGCAGGGGTCCTGCATGCTGTGTGTGGTTACTGGTATTCATAAGGATTGCAGGTCCTCTGGAAGTGCCCCCACAGCCCTACTTTGTATCACGTCAGCTATTCAATGGGGTTGTCACAGGATACTATCAGCATCTTTCAGATAACGAATAAATCTGTCCATTAATTCTATTTTGTTCACTCAGCAAACCATTTTTTACAAACTGAGGTTTCTTTTAAAATATGGAGGCAAACATTACACTATTGTTTGTGCAACAGAGGGACATTTGTGGTATCCTAATTTTTCACATAAATATATATGTAGTAGACAGCAAGGACCCCAGATTGCACTGAGCCTTCACTGCGCTTGATGTTGAAAGCAGAAATGTGCCTCCTGAGTTCTCATACCCTAAAAAGTGGGAACAAGGTAGGGGAAAATGTATCTCAATGGTCACATAAGTAATCGAAAAAGGAAATGCCATGGCCCTGTTATTTCTAGAGCTCTTCCTCTAGTGTATTTGAGTCCTGATTAGGGAGAAATGTGAATCAAAGCTTAAAACTGTGGTGAGTCTTCAATCTTTTAACAGATTAATAAAGATTTAAAAACTAAAGCTTGCGAGAGGAGAGGGATCTGTGTACCTCACTTGACTTCTACAGCTAACACTAATTAAATCTGTTTTGAATGAGAAACAGTAGAGAAAAGGTGTAAGAGCATAAACAGAGGGAAAAAAAAAAGGAGTCAGAGTTTGAAAAGTTATGGTTTAGCATCTCTTTGACCTGGTCAGCTACTAGAGAGGAGCATCCTGCAGGCATCAAGATAGAGAGAGCTAATTCAGTCACTAGGTCAGCTTGCCTCCTACCTTAGTCTTTTCTAGACATTTTAATTCTCCTTCATTAGAGAGAAGAACATTTTTTTTTATTGGGAGCCATTTCTTAAAGCCTTTGTAATGTTCAAACCCCTTTTCAAGCCAGTTTCCATGGGGAAATGAAAAATTTTATTCCTGTTTCTAGCACTGACCTCAAGTCAACTTTAATATTGTATTTGTAAGTGCCTCTTCTCTGCTATTTTAATGCTCACACCCCCTGATCATATTTTCTTTAACTCAGTTAAATAAGCTAACATACAGCATGGAAATGTAGGGACTGGTCATCTCCTCTGCTGCATTCTCAGTCATTAGAAGTAATTTAGAAATGAAGGTGACTAAACGCTCTTTGTTTTCCATCATGACAATTTGCCCAATTCTCCTGTGAGAAAAAATAAAAAATTACACTTACAGCCACAGTGACAATGACAGCAGGCTTCACTAAGTGACTCTCAGAAAGTCCGTTTCACCTGGAGCTTCTTGCGAGGGTTTGCTCAGCAAGCTGTATAGATGTATGTTTCAGACTAACACACCCTAGGACAAAAAATGTTGAGGGTTGCTCCAGCAGTTTACACAGTCTATACACCATACAGAAGAAATTATGTGATGCGCAAAAAAGAGTTTGGAAGGGTTGGGGGGAAAAAAAAAAACACCAGCAAAAATCCTCCTACTCACAGGCAGAAGAAAAAGGAAGAATTGGAAAGAAGTGCCTAAAGAAACTGGAGTGGGAGGCAGGAATCTGCCTGGTATGCAGGCTGATGATTCACAAAATTATTTCCATTTGCATCAGGCTGGCAAACTCAGGACCTGATCTTTTGAACTGTCATGAGATTGTGTAGTCTTGTACGTGCACGATGTTCTCAGCAGTTGGGGATTTGGACACTTTACTGTGCTGTGTAATGTCTTATCCCACACACTTCCAAACCAATGCCAATGCCTGTATTCATCACGATATCACAGTGCATTAAGAAAGTCAAAGTACAGAAGGAATTAACAAGGGCAGTGAGAAATAATTAGTAAAATATTAATACATGTATTGGTTGCTTAAACCGTCCCAGGGAAAAGAAAGGATATTTGAATCCAGTCACTGTACACCATATTAACCCAGGAGGATTTCAGCTGATGAAGCCAAGCCAGTGAGTGTGTGGGTGGAGGTGGCAGGTGCTCTCGTGATGACTCCCACTGGTGTCAAATCCAGAGCAGGATGAAAACACAGTGGATGCTCTAGGCCACAATGCACACAGTTCCTGATGTGGGCTTCAGTATGTCCACTCTACATTGAGGGGATGGGAATGAAACACCTGTGACTGGGCCCAGCAGAGTGGTATATGCCTGTTTATGTGCTTACAGACTTAAGGATATGGCTAATCTACAGACCATGACAGACTGGAGTGTGGTAAAGTGACAGCTGATCAGCCTGTGATTAGCTAGTGTTGTAACAACAGCTGTAGCACAGGTGCAGCAACATGACATCCAAAGGGACATTGATAAACTTGAGGACTGGGCCAACAGAAACATCTTGAAATCCAGTGTGAAGAAGCACAAAGTTCTGCACATCAGATGCAACAACCTTGAGGTACAGGCTGCAGTGGTAGGGCCTAAGTGACAGTGGGTAGAAATCTTGATTTCTTGAGAAAATTTCTTGAGACCTGGCTGAAATAAACACCAGGGTAAATACAAGCCAACAATGCCCTCTCACTGCAAATATGGCAAACCATGTACTAGGTCACATTCTGAGAAGTGTTGCCAGCAAATTCAGAGAAACTATTATTTTCCTCTACTAGACAAGTCTGGAAATCTGTGTGTGGTTTTGTGCCCCTCAGTTCAAGTTGGAAGTAAAGAAGCTAGAGATGGTCCAGTGGCAGGACATCAAGAGGACAACGGTCTAGAGCACAGCACTGGTAAGGAGATGCTGAGGGAGTAAGGCTTTAGTGGGGCAGAGAAGAGGTTAAGGGGTGATCTAATAGCAGCCTAAATCTACCTAAAAAACAATTACAAAGATGACATAGCCAATCTCTCCTTGGTAGTGCAAATGATAGTTTTGTAAGAATTTAAAAAGCATTTTTACAAAGAGTTATCTTTATTAAATCAAGCTGAAAATCCAGTCAAACCATTTTAACTTTCTGCACTTTTCCTACTTGGAAAACGGAATCGGCGTATTAGATGTTTTCCCTTTTCTTCCTCTTTTCTTCCTCTAGGTGTATTTGTATGGAAATCAAACTATATGTAGAAGGTATTTCAAGAACACTGTTATGAAAGTAGGGCTGTTAGTTGAACAAGAGTGTGAGATTTTAGACTTTAAAAAAAGAAATATTTGGAAAAGCAAGGAAGCAAAAAGAAAAATATACAACTGGTCAAAAAACTTCCTGCAGGCTTCATAGCTTTTTTTTTTTTTTTTTTGAAAAGTCAGGGTGATATTTTTTCTAATAAAGCAAAGTTTTTGAAATTTAATTTTGGAAATTCATCAAAATTCTCCAAACAGTCTGTTCCATTTGCCTTTGCTGAACTCAACATTTTCATTTTGAGTCAGTGTGGTGTTAATATGTACTTGCTAGAACTGTTATCGTGTTTAGTAGGAAATATAGTTCAGGAAAGTCATATGTCCCTTCTGTATGATTTAAGCTTCCCAGCAGATGGACTCATCATAAAAATCTGATGTGTCCCATCAGCTCAACCCACTGACCAATGACGGCGTAATGTAAAGGATGCTGTTCAGCTCTCAGAGAAAGATGAAGGCTGCAGCCATTGAAAGAGCATCTCTCATGAGGCATACATCTGCTTTGGTGAACACACACGATTGTTTAAGTGACAGAAAAAGGTGTGATTTAACTGAGCAAACAAACACAATCTATTTCAAAATTAAATGAAATTATTTAATGAACATTTTCCTAATGTAACATTAAAAATTCCCCAAAATAAAAACTGAAATGAGGAAAGGAATATGAAAATATAAAAGGGGAAAAAAAGAACACTTGGGGACTCTATTTTCCATTAAGGAGTGGAAAACTGATTCAGTTTTCTCCTCAGCTGCTTATGAAGTTTCACAGTAAGGGCCCATTTTGCCAGGCCCCTGAGGGCACCAGTGGGCCTGACCCTCCCTTGGCAGACCCGCAGGGCTCCCCTCCCCTGCCCACAGCCGAGGGCCCCACGTCAGCCACCCAGGGCCATGGGCCCCTGCCCCGGCAATGCCTCAGCCTGCCCCTGGCCCTGTCCCCTGGATGGGTCCCTTGGCACTATGTTGTGGCCTTGCCTCCAGCCCTGTCCTGGCCCCATCTCCTCAGCTCCTGACTGGACCCCCTGGACAGACCCTGGCCCTGGCTCAGCCTCTCACCCTGTCAGGGCCTGCTGATGGACCCCGACACCCCCGGCTGTGGGTGACAGCACCTGTCAGTGAGGGAACAGGTGGCTTGGGGCCCATGGACGGGTGCTTCTGCCCTCTGCCACATTGCCTGTCACGCTGTAGCAGTGGGACGAGCTCCAGCCTTGGGACGGGGCACCGGGACACTCACCTGTGCAGTTATAAACCAGGGAAAATAAATCCTGCACCTCCCATCATGTCCCAGCAAGGTGGTGTGGCCGAGGACGTCAGACAGCAGCGCCCATCCAGTTTTTCAAGTTGGGACAGCATGAAGTTTGCTCCCGTGTGTGGCTCATCGTCTGTGCCTTGCTTCCTCCTGCAGGAATGGTTAAATATTAACACAGTGATAGGCGTATTTGAGCAGGGGAAAGGAGAGGCAATCCTTACCTCACCGTATCGCGGGAACAATGTCAGGGCAGACGCCCGGCTGAGAGTCGGCAGAGGTCAGTGCTCCTTCCCGGTGGCACCACCGGCAGCCAGCCCCTCTGCCTGAGGGAGGTTTCCCCGGGGCGAGGAGACAAGGGCTGGCCTGGGGCTCCTTGTTTTGAACAGTGCCAATCTCCTCCTGCGTCCCCTGAGGCGGAGGGTGCCAGCGGGGCCTGCCATCAAAAGGAAAGCGGTGGGAGACACCCTCTCGGCGCCTGGGGAAGTGATCCAGGTAACCCCTCCAGAGCCATTATTTGCTTCCCGACAGAAGGAGCTGGCAGCTGAAAGATAATTTAGCCCTCTCCCCTGCTCCTGCCTCAGCAGGGAAGCCTGCCCTGGGCCAGCAGCAGTGGGGTGAACTAGGGCATTTTGTGATCCCCATCTCCTGCTGTGCCCCCCGGCCTTTGGGGTTGGTGTCCTCCACATCGCGGGGTGCCCAAAACATCGGAGCCCTGCTCTGTGCCAGGCCGGATCCGGCTGCTGCTCCCTTAGGAAGATATTATCAATATTATCCCCTTGCCTCCAGCACGGATGCGGAAGGGAGTAGGCTCAGAGCCATGCTTGGCAGCGCTGGTGATGTGAGTCTCCCCGCACACCTGCAGAGGAGGTGAAAAGCAGCTCAGCCCAAACCCCAGGTATTTATTTCATTGTTGACCAAAATATCCTGTTTCATCTGGGGATTGGGTAATATTTCCTGGCCCTTTAAAAGTCCATTCTGAAACAAAGTAAAACAAAACGTAATAGATCCTTTCCTGTCTTGCTTTACTTCACCCCAAGCTATTAACTGATTTTGGGCTGAATTTGGGCATAAGAATCTAGCAAGTTTATTCTTCTCCATAAAACTTCGCTCAGCTCAGCTTGCATTGGTGCAGCTGGTTTTGTATGTGGAGGTATGAAGGCTGCTGCCCTAGCTGGTGGGGTCCTCTCCAGGCCTGTAGATCCTGCCTCGGATCATGAAAAGGACACAGCCCTGACTTTTGGATTTGTTTCCTGGTGCTTGACATAGGCTGTTTCACTTCATATGACAGATACTACTAACTCTTAAAAACTACTGACTGATTCATGTACATGCTGAGAGCTGTTACAGTGGCAGAGTAAGGAGAAATCCCTCCAAGCTGTGCATGGCGACCCTCCCACCCCAGCTACCTTCTCAGGACTCCTCCGGACATGAAACATAGAAGTGAGAAAAAACCAAAACCTTCCAAAATTAATTGGGCAAACCCAAACCAGACTACAAATTAGTCTGCCTCCCAAGATGCAGGTGAAGAAATCAGCCCACAGGTTCAGCCTAAATGTTGATTATTTGATATGGCTGTGCCTTAAATTCACAAGGTAAACTGAAAGCTTGTAAAATGGGAAAATGCAGAGCAAGCTGCCAGCTGAGCTGGTCAGGTGGCAGATGCTGCAGTAAACTCAATGAGATCCCTGCTTAAAGCACTGACCAGTGAACAGAGCTCTAGTAAAGCTTGATGCTGCAGCTGAACACGCTTGGAAAGACAGCAAAAATATTTTGGTTTTTGGTTGCAGTGGTGCAGCAGGCAGGGAAGGTCTGGGTGGGGGGTATTCTGCCCGCACAGGCACCCCAAGAGAGGCATTGCCACCCACCCCTGTATCATACTACTACCACTGCTTTCACAAAAGCCCTGCTGGGAATCAGTGCAGGGTCTTCACACAAGACTGTGAAATTAACTGCTTGCTTAAGGGCAGCAAAACAGCTGGGTCAAGGCTTTCGTGTTTTGCACCTTGGTGTGGTTTTGGTCTTAGCAAAAGGGTTGTTAAAAAAGAATGTTTGTTACAGGAAACTCAGGGTGTATCTGTGGTGATACTACTATTTCTGCATTGCATTGCATAGAGCTGCCACAAAGAAAACCCCTGGAATCAAAAGTTTCCTGACAAAAGTTTGGGCTGGCCACAAAAGCACGTCCTCTGGCCCATGTCCCCTTCATGAAGGCAGGCTTCAATTTCTCAGCTGAGAAGTTTGTAAACCAAGTAGTGCAGTCAAACTCTCTCCCACATATTTTGAGGGGGAGGAGAATAATATCACATAAGTGAATCACAAACACTGGAAAAGCAGAAAAAGCAGAAGAAGGGTGATGGCTCCTACCCAAGCTCTGTATCTTATCTCTGATCATGGTGCAGAACTCGTGGTGTTTTATTTTGGGGTGTAAGAGGTGCTCTCAGGTTCAGAGAAATAGTTCTGAGGACCCCCTTTGCACTGGCAGCCTTTCTGAGCGGTCAGTCTGGGGACCTGGGAGGCAATTTGGCATTTCTCATCCTTGCCCCAAGGCAGGTGGGACAGAGAGGCCAGGGTGGCAGGAGCCATTCCTCCTGGGCACAGTGGCCCTTGTACAGTAAGAGCCTGACAGGACTGCTGCAGCAATGATGGTACCAGGCTCTGCCTGGAAATGTGTGAATAGGAATCCTAGTTTTTGAGTAAAGCACATATGAAAACAACAAAAAAAACTTTTTGGGTGTAGTGATGGATTGGGATGTATTCCCACTTCCTCTCCCACGGGCTGCCAGGTGCGGGAGGCATCATTTTCCCGAGGTGGGGTAACAACCCCTCAGTATGGAGCTCTGCTACCCTCTGACTCCAGGGGAGCTGCTGGTGCCCTGTGCAGTTGTCCTGCATAACCGTAAGTGATGGAGCATAGGGTTCATTAGTCTGCCAGGACACCGCTGGCGGTGGCATAGATGGCACACCCACAATACACATGGCATTGCGGGCAGTTTAGAGAATTATTTTTCCCAGCTGCTCATGATTAACATTAATGATGCAGATGAAGGTCTCCTGACATAGCCAATCTTGAAGCAGCAGTGTAATAGCCAGGAGGGACTAGGGACGTGAGAGATGCATGGTCTGTAGGGTGATGTTTCTCTGCTGAAGAAAGCTCCTCTACTTCTTCTGAAACAGTTGTTTTGAGAAAAGGTACTGCTCTCCTTCTAAACCCTCCCTCATTTAATCTTCTCGCCTTGTTGGTAATACAGGTCACTCACATTTTATCACAGGACGCAAAGCAGCAGCTCATTATGGATTTTTTTTGATAAGTTCTGTCCTTCAGATTCTTCTCAAGTATGCAGTGACCGCTGGTGGCTTTCTGCCTTAGGGACCAGGAGAGAATGCTCCAATGGAGAGGTTCCAGAAACTCATTTTAATTCCTCTCATCCTAACTGCCTCGCTACCAGGTAGGACATATTCATAACCTGTGAAATGAACCACTGTGGACAAAATGTGTGAATGAATTTTAAAGACATGTAAATGGCAGTTACTGGTGATATCAGATTGAACAGTCAGTCCCAGAGGGAGGATTACTTAAACTGTTTGAAATGCTTAAGTTTGCATTTCAAGCCTGAAGATCTGATGGCTTAGATTGGGCTTCAGTGTGCAGAGGTGAGCAGTGGATGAGGTGGGAAGGAGATGGGGAGGCTGCCCTCTCCCACTCTCCCACTTCCAGTGAGCAGGGATGTCCCACTTATTTCTCCCTCTCCTTGCGCTCACCTTCCTCCTGTCTGTTTGGGACTGCCTTTGAGGGGAGCACCTATAGAGAACTCAATGTCAGCAGCTGATTTTTCTTCCAGAAATATGTGCAAATTATCATTTTGCTGGTTTGCCTCCAATTTACATTTCACACACCTGAGTTTCAAAGTGAATTCAGATAAAAGGTATCTTGGTGGCAAAGCTTTAAAGAAAATGTGAATATAAGGTGACTAGTTGGGTAACGGAAACAAAGCTGATTTTTTTTTTTATTATAGTCTATCTGGGATTTTAACAGGTTCTGAAAGGAGGGAGCTGCAGTGGTATGAGAGGGAAGGTATTGTCTTGGCTTAATAATTGGTGAAAGCAAACACAGTGCAGGAATAAATGTTGAGTTTTCTGAGCAGAGTGGTATTCCCAGTGGAGCTGCACATGGATGTGTGGTATTCAACAAGCTCTTAAACAACCTAGTGAAGAGGAGTGAACTATGAGGTGGCAGACTTTGCAGGTGGTGCAGAATTACTTAGGCCAGCCAAATCCAAAAAGAGACTAGGAAGATTTTCCAGAAAATGTCATGATGCCAAGTGAGTAAGTAATAAAGGAGAGAAAACATTCAATGCAGAGCATCACTTAACTGAAAATGTCTAGTGGGGAAAAAGAATAGATATCTTGGAAAGAGTAAATTGCTGAAACAGAGAGAAAATTTCACCACTTGGTGTTTTCAGCAAGGGAAGTACAATGAAACCTGGCGTTATATAAATCTGCAGAAAGCTTATTATCTTGAATACTGGATGTTTTGTTAGCCCTTCCATTTCAAAAAGGACACATTAGGTCTGAGAAAGGTATAAAGTGTGACAGAGGTGATTAAAGGTATGAGGAGGCCTTTGTTACACTGGGATATATTTCCACTTGTGAAAAAAAAAAAGAAATAGTAAAGATTTATTAAAATAATTTACTATATGAAGGTGAATGGTGAAATTGTCATTCACAGTTTCTCAAAACAAAAAGAACTAGAGGGAACCAGTAAAACTATCAGAAAGAAGGTTTAAGGCAAACCAAAGAATATACTTTTCCTCACAGTATATAATTAAATAGTAAAGCTATGTGGGAGACACATTATAAACAGGCTGAAAAAAGCTAGAAACAAATATCTTTGAGGGTAGAGCCATAGGTGCAGATGCAATCATTGGCTCAAGAGGTCCCTAGATCTCTTGGGTTTGGATGCTGAGTTGTTACAGCAAGGAAGCCTCGATTTTTATTTGTTCTGGTTCTTGCACTGTCTTCCCAAGCATCCAGAGCAGAGTGCTACGTATTTTAGATGATTTGTATTACCCTTCACTAAAGCTTTTAGCCAAGCACCCCTGCAATGGGTGTTTTATTGCCCTACCTGCAAGCTGTCCTGGGGTAGAAGGTGTTGCCCACACTGCATGGGGCAGCCATGGGAGCACACCCCAAAGCAGAGAGAAAAAGTGTATTGTGGAGAGTCCAGTGTTGCTCTTGAAAGAAGTGCTGCTGCTCTCAGGGTATCAGGAGTCACAAGGCTGGGTGGTGTGGCTAGGCTGTCGAGGAAGCTGCACTGCACAGCCAGTTTGAGCATCCATCCCCGTGGATGGGCACAGTGTGCCCTTTGGCAGCAATAGTATTGCAGACCACACGGCTGACATTCAGTGTGGTGTCCCAGCCTGCTGCCAGGATACTGGTGGTGCTGCTGCTGTGGTGCTCCCAGCCTGGGGACCCTCACCACTAGGGGAAAGAGGCAGTGCAGGAGGAAAGGAGAAGTAGTCCAGTGGCAGAGCCAAGAGGGGCTGTAAGGGACAGCTGTCAAATAGTGAGTAAGAGAAGAGATGGAAAGACACACTTGGGGGCTGTGGAGAAGTTTGTAAGCAGGTGGGTGGATATTTTGATTTTCAAAAAGCTCAGCCTCAGGGTTGTTGATTTCTGAAATAAACTCAAGATTTGCTGAAGAGGAATCCTACCAAATCCAAAATAATTTATTGCAGAGCTGTTGCTGGAGCAGTGGGCCAGCAATGAGGCAGGGAAGGCAGGAAACCAAGGGAGACTAAAGAGAAAGTGAAAAGGAAAAGGAATTTAAAACAGACTGGAAGGCTACAAAAAATGTAGAAATCCAAACAGAAATAGCAGAGCAGGAAGGGAGGAAGACAGACTACACACAGAAACTGAAGGATAAAAGGCAGGGTTTATGGAAGGATGATATAGGTATAGAGAGGGAGATTATTCTGAAATATGATAATAAGGCTGCAAAAAAAGGAATCATTACAGCAAAAGGATAAGTCCATCCTGTCCTTCACTGCACTGCATCCGGATAGGTCACTTATAAAAGGGAAAAACAGAGTCAGCAGATGATGGGGGGGGAAGAAAAGAAGGTAGCCACATATTGATGTCCTTGTTGCCAAAACTTTCAGCATGAAAATGTGGTCCTTTAGAGTTAGCTCATGCAGGGAAGAAAAACATTAGTGACAAAGGGCAAAGGCGGTTCTTTGGCAAATGAGTTTCCCTTGGTGCAGGTGTCATCCAGGGAATGAGACAGATTTTTGTTTCTTCAAAACCCCCAGTGATGTGCAACAAATTTGTGTGATAGAGGAGGGAATAAACAGCTCATAAAGGAGTTGGTATATACTCTGCATGCTGTTGGAAAGGACTGAGCAACTGAAATACCAAAAATACTTATCAGTGTAAGCAAACTTTCACCACTGGTGACTGCTTTATAAACATTTAGTGACCTGCCTCAAAGAATGTGTCCTAACTCAGCTTTGTTCTTCAAAAATCAATGCAATAATGTAATGCAATATCATGAAGACAACCTAACATTTCCCTGTTGCAAAGATGATATTTGCCTGGGTGGGATTTCTCATTGGTTGTGTGTGGGGAAGCAAATGTTAAACCAGCTGTTAAGAACCGAACACCTAATTCCTGTAAAGTGCAACGACTATCTAGCCTGAGGCCTTAATTTGTCTAAGAGCAACCACCTGCAAGATATTTTTTAAGCAGTATGTAAATGAAACCAGCACTAAAATTTTCTTATTAGTACAAGAAGCAAAGCCCAGCAAAAGGACTTACAGCACTGGTTTAAAGCACTGGTAACCGGGTTTAGATCCCATTTCTGTCATGAACGTCCTCTTTGACCTTACATGAGTTACTTTATCAGTGTTTGTACATGGGTTGGACAATGGAACGCACAGTTGGTACAGGACGCCATGTGCTATTGCAGGATAAAAAATAGAAGCAAAAAGATAAAGAGGCAAAGTTAAAACCACCAAAAATGTTTTGGCAGCAGGTGGAAAGGCTCATGAGCTCCTTTTTTGGTTGTGCTGGGGCTTTACTGAGATCTAAATGGAGGCAAGGTTGAGCTATGTCCCGCTCCTCAGTCCTCCTGCCACCCATAGGATCCACATACAGAGCTTATGGACCTGTTCCCTAGCTCACAGAAGTCAGTGAAAGACCATCTATTGCTCCAGCAGATACTGTTGGTGGAAGAAGATGTAGATCCTACCATACCTATGGACTGATAAAAAATTATTGTACTATATAAATGAAGGAATAGCTCATACCTAGCTGCCTATGCTGTCCTGATTGTCTGTAGAAAACAAAAGCAATACTAGCCATGTATTTTCAGAGTTGATGATCACTGATTATTCATGTTTAGGGATAAATTTCAAGACTATAACGGAACTCACAGACATGACCTCATAGCAAATGATGAATTAACAGTGACCAGAGTACTGAAAGTCACATCATTTATTCAAAGCCATTGCAAACCACGGCTCCTTAAGAAAGTAAAATGTTTGCACAGGCACAGAAATAAATTAAAAATGCACATAGATCAGTTTACATTAAGAGGAACAGTGCGGGTAAGTACTGCAGCTCCTGTTTCATGAGCAACTAAATGCATTTGGTGTTAATTCTAAGGAAATTTCCTCATGGCTGTGTCTATCATCATGGTAGCCGTTTATGCCCACTTCAACCAGTCAGAAAGAATTCAAACAATGAGTAAAACTCAAAAAACTCAGCACACTAACATGTTATAGACATCATAGATGTGCAGGGAGTAGTACTGTAAAGGCTGGCTGTAGTATGACTCAAGAAAAAAAAGATATTTCAAAGAGAGGTTTGAGCTTAGGACAGTGTCTCAACCCTGGTAATAAAAGTTGTGCATAGAAATCATGACAACTGGATGTTGAATTTCAGGGAAGAGAGCCATATTATGTGACAGATGGTCTCACTAGAACGCACTTCATTAACGCACATTCATTAGAAAACCTGTAGCTCTGTAAATGATGCCACCCACAGACATGTGGCCAATGCCTAACATTCAGAAAGTGACAAACAGAAAAGAAAGGAAATGGCTTTTAGGCATTGTGGTGGGTTATCTGTTTATAAAGCAACATATTGAAGTATGCACGTAGATTTGATTGCTGAGTTCATCTTCAAGCTGTCTCAGAATCACAGAAACATAGGATCATTAAGGTTGGAAAAGACCTCTAGGATCAACAAGTCCAACTGTCAACCCAGCACCACCATGCCTCCTAAACCATGTCCAGAAGTGCCATGTGTACACATCTTTTAAATACCTCCAGGGATGGTGTCATGTTTTAAAGCATTTTGATTCACCTTTAAAAAGTATGAAGAGAGCTTTGAAAATGCTACTGGAAAAAATGAACCATTTAAGTTGAAAAGAAACAAGCTTTCTGTATCTTATCTGGCTTTATTATCTATCAGTGGAAGTGAAGTTTGCTTTTCATTTAATGTTTTATTGCTCACACACAGATATACTTTAGAGAATGAGGTGCATGGCAGAGGCAACATAACCCAGGAAGGTGGAAAATTTTTGTAAAGGTTTTTGTAAACACGAGACAACTCAGAGTCAATCATACAAAGAACCAGGGAGAGTTAGGTTTGTATAATCCTGCAAAACAAAGAATGAAAAGGCTCTTGTCTGTAGATACATGCGGCAGGTGGGAGGAAAGAGAGGAGCTATTTATAATAAGAACAATTCTTGGCACAAACCTGGTTAGATATACACTGCCTAGGATTGAATGTGACCTGGGAATTAGAAAATGGTGTGGACATTGGAGCAATGAGATTACAGACCCTATGCCCCAGGTTCACTCACCGAGGCTCTGGTTATAACAGCATAACTGAGATTGGGCTCTGTTTCCATTTATGCAGCTATCAAGCATCTCTTGTGTGAAACAACAGAGAATATTCTTCCCTGCTCATGTCATGTGTTGACTGAATAAAAAATGAATTTTTCAATAATTTATAATTAATCCATTAATGAATAAACTACATAAAATGTACAAAGCCTGGGTTGAATGAAACCTTTAAAAATTACTTATTTGCCCTGAATAATTTTATCAAAGGAGTAATGGCCATTTAAGACTTTCTTTCTCCTGGAAAATAATTGAACACTTATGGTCAGGCCAAATTTGCAGACACGAGGTTTTAATTAGACTGCTATGCACTGTAGTATCTAATTGTTGTAATTATGCAGACTACAGACTACAGCCTGAATCATTAGGGGTAGCACTGGCAGTCCTGGTGCTCCCTCAGCGTGAATGTTTCGCAGTAAGTGATGAAAAATGCACTGGTGAGGTATATTTCACTGGCAGGACTGCTTGGTCTGCAGAGAGCTTGCAAAATCTTGATCCTTGGAGATACTAAATATTTGACTTGACAAGGCCCTATGCAAAAGGCCTGACTGTAAAGCTAGCTCTGCTTGGAGCAGAGAGTTGGGCTAGAGATTTCCTGAGGTCCCTTGCCACCGAAACCTTTCAATGCCCCCATCAAAGAGCAACTCTGTCACAGTGAGGTGCAGATAAACACTAGGCCAAAAGGAAGCAGACCTGCACTTAGAGGCAGGTGAAGAGATGAGAGCAGCTGTGTGGGATGAGAAAGAGCTGTGCCTGGTGGGATGTGTGCAGAGCACGGGAGTCCCCTGAGATGAACTCTGGTGGCAGCAGTGCCTGCGATGGCAGTCGTCTCCCTTCCCCTCCACTTCACCTGCAACCAGCAGGGCTGTGGGTGGCACTGACTTAGTAAAGTGACTGGCTTATGAGAGTGTACCATTTTGGCATCCCCAATAGAGGGAAGACATTGATAAACTGGATCAAATTCAGCAGAGGGCCACCAAGATAGTAATTGGCTGGAGCACTTCCCCTGTGAGGAGCAGCTGACAGAGCAGGGCTTGTTCAGCCTGAAGAAGAGACAGTGGCAGGGTCTCTAATGGCAGCCTGCCAGTACCTGCAAGGAGGTTGTCAAGAAAGTGGAGCCAGGCTTCTCACAGTGGAGAATGGCAACAGGACAGGAGAAAACAAGCATATGTTGAAACAAAAGAGGTTCAGAGTGGACAAAAGGAAAAGGTTTTTCCCCATGAGGACAGTCAAGTGGTGGAGCAGGTTGCCCGGAGAAGCTGTACTGTCTCCATCCTTGGAGGTTTCCAAGCCCTGACTGGATAAATCTGTGAGCAACCAGATCCAACCTCAGAACTGATCCTGCTTTACCAGGAGGGCTGGATTGGAGACCTCCCAAGGGCACTTCCAACATTAATTACTCTATGGCCATTTGGTCAGCTACTCCTCCTTGAACTGCAGTAGTACCTCTGCCTTTGCTCTATTGCACATGGACATAGCATGCTCTGCTGAACTGAGTCAAAATCCAAAGGGATTCACAAAGAACAAAGACCCAGAGAAGCAGGTTCCTAATTTCACACAGAACTGCTCTCTCAAGTCCAGTTACCTAAAAGATCAAGCAAACAATCTGGGTTGTTCTTACAGTTTGACATTTTGTCCCTCATGAAGACTGGGGTATATGATGCTCTGTGTCTGAGAAATACATTAAGATTTCCCCACCTTCAAAATAGCACCCATTTCCCCTAGCTATTTCAGGGACAGAAGTCACAGCTGCTGCTTTGAAAAAAAGGTCTCTGCCTTCATCCTTCCTTCTCTTTCTGCTTGGTAGAAGCGAGTGCTTCTGCCTTCCCACGCGCAGGGGATCTACCATCTGCCTGGGCAACAGCTGCACATTCATTCCTCTGAGGGGAGCGGGAGGCCCTGCATCTGCTGAGGAGGGAAGGAAAATAGAATGCCTTCATCAGAAATGAGCTTTCAGTTCTGAAAAATAGTAGCCAAAATTCATACTACCTTTTAAAGAGAAAAAGTCATGAATTACAGCAGCTTTGTCTAGCAGAAAGCCTGAGAAGGTGGGAAAGGATGCATATGATACATGCATGGGAAATAAGGGAAGAGGCAGATGAATAGGGGAAAGAGCATGGAAGGATACAGGCTGGGGCTGCAAAAAATCAGTGGCAATCTGATTTATGGAAAAGGGACCAGTTACCTACTCGTTTATTTATTTAAGTTCTAGTCAACTTATGTATCTTCCTATTTAAAAGTGGAACTTTCTTCTTTCAGCAAGATGATAAGTCCGCTTTTTAGTGAATCACTGAAAAGAGAAAGTTAGGTGATATTGGAGTGGGAGGAGGACAGACCAAAAATCAAATGCATCTTTATAGAAAACCATGTAATCTAAGATGGAACTGAAAGGTTAGATTGTACATCTCCATCTCTGAACTGGTTAAGATCTTTTAATCTATATACACTTGTACTTCCTGGGTTTGTAACAGTTGGCCTGGGGATCCATAATAACAATGTAGCATCTGACCACTGTTTATTGCTGTGGGATTGACGTTATTCAGCTGCACTTTCACTTCACCGTACCTGCCTTTCAATTACTTACTGACAGGCATTATAGAAAATGAGAGAATAATCTTTTCCTGACAGTATCAGGTATTGATGACTCACAGAGGTGAAGTGCCAGCTCAGCTGAATCAACAGCATTTCCTCATACACGACTGAACGCTTAATACCCTAGTGCTCCTAGTGAATAATACTATTTGAAAAAGGGTGCCTGGCCTTTTAGCCTTAAATTGCTGGCAGTAAAAATCAAGTCAAAGGCCTTTGGTGGGCATGTTGTATATGTCTTTACAGACTGTGTTTTTTCTTCTTCCTTCCAGGTCTTGGCTTCTGTTACTTTATTATAAATGGCCCTACTAATGCAACAGTCCTTGCTGGTTCAGAAGCCCGCTTTAATTGCACTGTGTCAGCAGGATGGGTAATTCTCATTTGGCTGTCCAATGGAAATCCTGTCCTCACAGTCATCAATTCTCAAGGAGCTGTTGAAACATCAGACCGCTTCACCTCTCAAAATTATACCAGTAGCAATGGGTTTACTTCAGAGCTCATCATCCACAACACAAAACTAAGTGACTCTGGAAAAATTGAATGCAGCATCCAGCAAGCTAGTGAGAACAGCTTTGCATTTCTTTCTGTTCAAGGTGCGTATAGCCGTCAATAGAAAGCTATTTTATTATACTGCACTTAAGGGAATCCTCTGATGGATTGCCCAAATTGTCCCTGCAAAGCAGGACGTGCTCTCATTTACCATCCTTTGCCTCCTGTTCTCCTTGTCTTAATTTTACCGTCAAAGCAGGTTTCAGAGCCACATTCAGAGTGCCATTAACAAAGGTTTGAGCTGCCCTTCTTTTTTCCTGCTGCATCTCTTATTCTTTATTGAATTACATTAAAGTACCTGAAGGCTGTATCAGGCCCACCAGCAGTTTTCAAAAATGATCTTTTGGCTAGAAACAGCCTGGATTACCCCATATGCATACCTTTGTGCATGAACCTTCTGCTGTCTTCAGGGCAGATCTCCCTCCTGATTTCTGACTCAGGAATCAGTCTGTATCCAGCTTATTTGAGTTTGATTTAATGGCATGTAGAAGTAAAGCCCTTGAGACACAAGGTGATACTCTTCATATGATTGCTGCTGCAAGCTGCCATTTCCAAGGACAAAAATTTCCTGTGTATCAAGCCCCTGTGTATGAAACCTCTTCCTCCTCTCTGAAGCATCAGTAGTGACAGAGCACAGCCAGTAAAGCCAGATCTAACCACCAGATTCTATGCATTTGTCAAAGAGGTGCTTCATGAAATGAGAACATATAATCATCTACTCATAAATCTTTCCTGATAAAACCCAAGGATACTTACAATTTAGAGAGAAACACTGTTATTTCATTAAGTTGTCCTTCAGTTGGAAATATATCAGGATGTGTAAAAAGTATAATTTCCTGATTTTTATTGGAAAGATACTGAAAGCCAAGACTTGTGCTTTAGGCATACTGGACAATGCATCTGTGAAGTTGCAATATCATGCATACAGTATATCTGTGTTAATAATGATTGGTTTAAAATTAATCTCTCAAGGCATAACTAATTCTGGGTGGCAAGATAAGATTTAAAACCATCAGCAGGAAAGCGACGCAGCCAAATGTTCTGAAAGAACAAAACATCTTTTGCCTCCTACAGTTAATGGATCTTTATGCATCAAAAATAGCACCTTAACAGTAAACGACAACAAAACAGTTGAAATTGTTTGTGAAGCCTTAGGATGGGCTCCAGCTCCAGACATTACCTGGATGACAAATGACTCTTTCATTGATAAGTCGAGGTACGTTACCCAGGAAAGTCAAGGATCTAATGACCTCCACAATGCCCTGAGCATCCTAACTTTGACTCCGGTGGACACTGAGATTTTAACCTGTTTAGCTGACATAGAAGCACTCCCTAGTCCTCAGAATGCAACTGTGACTGTTATTTTTGTCAACTCTACTATAGGTAAGTGAATGTTTGTTGTACTTTGCCTATACTATTTTCTCAGAACTGTGCTTTTTGTTTTGTTTTGCTTTGTTTTATTTTGAAAAGCCTTTTATTTGCAAATGAAATACTATGGGATATGCAAAGGTGATAGAATTAAGACCCAATAGTCACAACCTGATACATAGGTAGGGTTAAATTCACATCTGTGAGAGGACTGGTACCAGTCTAATGAGCCACAAAGTCCAGCTTAGGACTGAACAAGACAAACGAACCGTTACACTTGCCACTGACTCCTCCTATGGATTCACTGATAAGAAAATTGGCCTTTGCTCCTTGACCAAGTAAACATCTAATAACTTTAGATGTTAAATATCTTTGATTAGGCCATGCCTGCCATATGAACATAACTTGTTAGGCCTCATTTACTCAGAACCAAACCCTCAGGTGAAATTGTTCTCCATAATGTTCAATACCAGTTTTACCACTGACTTGGAAAAAAACCCTGGATTTTACTCCCAGTTTCCACACACAACCCAGAACAGATTCTGTACTAGCACTTCAGAGGCAAACAGAAAGTTCTCCATATGAGTTGTGATCAGATGTGATGGAGCTGTTGTAGTACGGTGGTAACATCCCCAGGGCTGCACTGAGGCTGGCACCTAATTGCAGATGGTAGCATTTATATGTAGGAACATCTATACCATATACCATATCATCAATCTACTATAAGAACGTCTTTATGGTGTATTCGCCCATTATGGAGCAAGAATCAGGTCATCAAGAGAAGCTGTGTACCATGGGCTTTATCCCAAAGTCTACTTAGATCAAAGAGCCATTGGGCCTGCTTTTCTCTGCCTGGTATAGTCTCTTTCACTTCTTAGAGGAAGGTAAAATTTCTCCTGCAGCAACGTATGTGGGATTCTTTGGATAGTGCATTTGGTTGCTTTTTATTGCCTTTTATTTAAGGAAATTCAAGGTCACTTTAATCCAGTCATGGATGTTGAGCAAACCTCACAAGAGCAGTTAGACCTTTGATAACCCTACATATTTTCACCAATGTTGCCAGCATTTTTTGTAATGCTGCTAATCTTTGGCATCACTGACATCCTATGAAAATAAATTCCACAATTTAACACATTCACCATATTAAGAGATTTATCAGGAAAAAGGTGATTTTATCTGTTCTGTACTGCTGGTGTGGAAGAAAACAAGTGGGACTATCACTGGATACAGGTACACTGCCACGTGTGGTGCCATAGTCCACCCTATAGTGGCATCACTTTTATTAGCCTCATCCAGTGGTATGGGAAATGCATAGGTTATATGGAGTTTTTTTGTAGTGTCATCCCCAGCTGCCTTCGGTACAGAGTAGGGCCTCGAATCTATGTTTCTTTTCATCATGCGGTGAGCATTGTGAACTTCTATAATCATGCCGACAGCTTCTCTTGATGAACAGATTCTTCATCTGTAATGGGTGAACACAGAACGTACAAAGACATTCTTATAGTGGATTGATGAGGGGTTTGGTATAGTAGTTTCAACATATAAACAACTGAAGAGGTTGAGTAACTGTATTTTAAGCGTGAGTCATTATTAGCAAGCCTTTTTCAGAAGTACTTACTTTGTAATGCAGTTGAAAAAGGTCATTTCACCATTCTTATTATGACTTTTTTTTGTAGTCAGATTGCTCCTAATTACTGACTAAGCAAAATAGAACTACCCTGAGGAAATTAATAAATTCCCCTGCCTACCCATTTGTGAAGTACTGAGGTATCCACTCTCAGTTTCCATAGCTATTCATTGTAAATCAGAAGAGGAGAAAACCAGATGTCATGAAGAACAATTAGTGTATGATTAGTGATTGTATAGGGCCATCATTCATTTCTCTTTGGAAAAATCATTGTGCAGCAGCAGACGCTCAAAATTTGTCAGGATGTGAGAATATGAAGTCTTTAAATTATTACACATGGCATTTATGGCAGAAGAAGATATATAATGCATATATCACACTTGAAATCTCAGAGCTTGTCTGACTTTTCATATACAGATTCAGCCTTATGTAGCTGTTGTCAGGAAAGAATATGACTAGCTTCAAACATCTAAGGAATCCTTCCCAAAACTACTGTAATATCAGTTTCAGCCTTCACTTCAAGGCTTGAGGAATTGAATTCCTCCGTGTTCCTCACAGGCAATACCTGTCTGTTCACAAGAACTGCAACCAAAAAATCTGAGCCCTCTTCAGCCAGCCATCTCCTGGTCAATGAATGTTCTACCTTCCTGTGCCTCTAGATCAGTCTTAACCTCAGACCTTTCTGTACAAGGTGATGCATTTTTATGTCAGTCACTCCTCCCCTAGAGGTATGTCACTCACAGTGGTGTTTGGCTGAGCCCCAGATGTGGGAACTCCTATGGAATTATCCCAGCAGATGCATTCACAGGCCTGTTAGGGGAAATGGGGTCCGTGGTAGAGTCTCTTAGCTAGGCCCAAGCTCTCTTTGGCATCAGTGTTGACTCATGTGGCCTTTGACCAGCAGAAGATAGGGAATCTGCCCTGAGCCTGATCGTCTTTTGCTTTTTAAGTTAGCCAGAAAGCTCCGAACTGTCCAAGAAGCAATGTGCAGCTTTTCCCGGTCTCTTATTTCTCCTTGGTCACCAGCATGTGCAAGAGAAAACCCCCTTTTCTGCAGATACTTTGCCCAAGTAAATTTTTCAGCAGCTTTGAGAAGAGCCAGAGTCAGGATAGCAGCAAAAGATGGGCCCTGTAGACTGAGGAAGCAGCTTCATCCACACTAAATGCCTCATGTAACTTGGTGTGGATTTACTAATGGGCCTAAAAGGGATTTAATGTCCTCATGCCGTAGTGCCCCTCTCTTGCACCCCTGCTTGTGTGTTGGGTTGGCACCTCCTGCATTCATACCCGCTGGTCCCAGTTTCATTTTCTTTCAGGATCCTCCAAAACTGGGGAGAAACTACAATGCTGAAGTGCCAGGAGTTTTTAGGTTATATCCTGTCCTCCTTTCTTCAGCTCGGTAGATACTCTTTTGGCATGTAACCTGAACCTGACAGGGAGCGAAATACCTTGGTGTGACAGCCAGCCTGGAGGTGTGGGCCAGTGCAGGTGTGTTTAGCTCCTCCCTTCGCACTAAGGTTAAGATTTCCCCTGTAGCTAAATAGCTGTCTTTCATATTTTAGCCATATTGAAATCCCTGGGGCATGCTTTATTGAACAAAATACAATAAAACATAGATATTTGTTTCAGTACTTCTAGCTAAAATCATTATGAACATGTTATTGGTTGTAATCACTGTTGACTACAGCCTACAGGAAAAACCACTAGTTTGCAGGTTGCTGAGAGCTTGTTTACTTTAATAGTCAGAAGAAATTCAAAACATGCTGATTGAGCATTAGGATTAGAGAAGACTGGAACAAATTGCTTAATCATAGTGACATAAGCTTTGGCAAAAACAGAGCCCTAACAGAGGTTCAAGCTTTGTAGGAGGCTCCGGTCCTGTATCTTTGCAGTCTGAAACCTCCAAACCCCAAACACTCACCCAAGTAAATTTGTAGATAGAAAGGATTTATTTCTTTATTCTCTGCCAGAGCTAAACCAGCAGATACTCTGGTTCACACATCAGGGGCATAGCCCTGACACTGCACAGCTACCAGTCACCTACATTGCTGTGGTACCTTTTCCAGAGGCTGTCAGCTAAATGCGGCCAGACGGTCGTTAACTGGGATCTCTAATGGGGAAATGACAATCATAAACCCAGTGCAACAGAATGGGTTTTGTCGAGTTTGGATGTGTCTCACACCTGTAATCTGGATTGGCAGTTTGTTTCTAAATGGCTGCCAAAATTACTTTGGGGCTGCTTTTCAAAGGGTAGCCAAATTAGAGATGCGTCTGAAAAGTTTGGTTAAAACCAAAGGGAAAGATGATGTGACAATCAGAACTGACGTCTTCCTTGTGCATCCAGCTGCGTGAGACATACAGGGTATATTTAAAATTCTATGCATGTGGGAGCTTTGTAGGAAAACTGTTTGGTCGTAGCAACTGATTTCAGCAAGATTCTGAATTATCTTGAAGTCACCTCATTTAACTCCATAGATTCCAGCAAAGACAAAGAAATAAGTTAATGTGGTGAGAATGTCAGTAGTAAAGATTGGTTACAGAATCACAGAATGGTAGGGGTTGGAAGGGACTTCTGGACATCATCTTGTCCAACCCCACTGCTTGAGCAGGCGCACCCAGAGCAGGGGGCACAGGAACGTGTCCAGGTGGGTTTTGAATGTCTCCAGAGAAGGAGACTCCACAACCTCCCTGGGCAGCCTGTGCCACTGCTCTGACACCCTCACAGGAAAGAAGATTTTTCTCATATTGAGGTGGAACTTCCTGTGTGCCAACTTGTGTCAATTGCCCCTTGTCCTGTCATTGGACACTATTGAAAAGAGCCTAGTCCTGTCGTCCTGACACCCACCCTTCAGATATTTATGGGTATTTACAAGATTCCCCCCCCCAGTCTTCTCTTCTCCAGGCTAAACAAACCCAGGTCTCTCAGCCTTTCCTCAGAAGAGAAGTACTCCGGTCCCCTGATCATCTTGGTAGCTCTCTGCTGGACTTGCTCAGGCAGTTCCACATCCTTCTTAAACTGGGGGGCACAAAACTGGACACAGCACTCCTAATGTGGTCTCACTAGGGCAGAGTAGAAGGGGAGGATAACCTCTTTTGAC
Source organism: Phalacrocorax aristotelis (assembly GCF_949628215.1). NCBI lineage: Eukaryota > Metazoa > Chordata > Aves > Suliformes > Phalacrocoracidae > Phalacrocorax > Phalacrocorax aristotelis. The sequence continues at coordinate 99,893,071 of NC_134276.1, read as the reverse complement.
CTGCTGGCCACACTCCTTTTCATGCATCCCAGGATACTGTTGGCCTTCTTGGCCACAAGGGCACATTATTGGCTCACGGTCAGCTTGTTGTCCACCAGCACTCCCAGGTCCTTCTCAGCAGAGCCGCTTTGCAGTAGTTCAGCCCCCAGCCTGTACTGGTGCATGGGGTTGTTCCTCCCCAGGTGCAGGACCTTGCACTTGCCCTTGCTGAATTTCATGAGGTTCCCCTCGGCCCAGCTCTCCAGCCTGTCCAGGTCTCGCTGGATGGCAGCACAGCCTTCTGGTGTATCAGCCACTCCTCCCAGCTGGGCGTCATCAGCGAACTTGCTGAGGTTACACTCTATCCCTTCGTCCAGGTCATTGATGAATATGTTGACCAGGACTGGACCCAGCACAGACCCCTGGGGAACACCACTAGTGACAGGCCTCCATCCAGACTCTGCCCCATTGACCACGACCCTCTGAGCTCTGCTGTTCAGCCAGGTCTCTATCCACCTCACTGTCCACTCATCCAACCCATATTTCCTTAGCTTGCCTGTGAGGATGCTATGGGAGACAGTGTCAAATGCCTCACTGAGGTCGAGATAGACAACATCCACTGGTCTCCCTTTGTCGACCCAGCCAGTCACGCCATTGTAGAAGGCTATCAGGTTGATCAAACATGATCTCCCCTTGGTGAATCCATGTTGACTATTTCTGATAACCTTCTGTCCTCTACATGTCTGGAGATGACCTCCAGGGTGAACTGCTCCATCACCTTTCCAGGGACAGAGGTGATGCTGACTGGCCTATAGTTTCCCAGGTCCTCCTTCTTGCCCTTTTTGAAGACTGGAGTGACAGAAGATTGGTTAGTAGCTGCATATTTCCAAACACTGCTACTGTTTACAGGTTTTGCTCTTTGCTGCTCTTTAAGTGGATAACAGATGCCCTACCAAATATGTCCCAAAATCAAACACCTGCTGAAATCCGTGAGACAAATCCCAAGATGAGGTTCATCAGAAAATCATATCTACAGGCAAGAGATCTCCATCTGTACTAGTCACCTAAGACTATCGCTGTGGTCTGTGGGGAGAAATGGACACTCCTTCAGAGCTGTTAATCTTATCCAAAGGGACACATACACATTTGGCCAAACGAATTGTAACCCAAAATACCTATTTTCTCTCCACTGACAAGAGCAGCTAGGCAAGACACTTAATGCCTGCAGTATAGACATCTAAATTGAATCTTAACCTCTCTCCCCAAATCCAAATGTCTCCAAAGAATAGTGGGAGGCCCAGCATATCTGCAAAATAAGGTTTAGGTTGGAAGATTGCAACCTTCTGTTTTTCAGAAACGTAGCTGTGGGAAAAGTTAATATGGCAGTAAAGAATTTGCATTTGGAAACATTTTTAAATTCTTGGGTACCATCCATAAATACAGAGTCCATGAGTTGGAAAACACAGGCTCCTTGTTAAATAATTGACAAGGGGTTAATAGCTTCTCACAGAAAAGGTAAATATACTGAAAAGGGTGTTTTGAGACTCTGATAGTACAATGTTTCTCCATTTAATTTAACAGAAAATGATTACAGTGAAGACACCAGAAGCACGTGGGTTATTGTACTTGCAGTTGTGCTTTCATTAGTTGGTATCATTCTTCTGATCATTATTATTGTGGTTGTTGTACGCTGCTGCTGCCTAAAGAAGAGAGGTAAGTGGACTTTCACAATTGGTCTATACGTTAAAAAGTATCTTCAGTTAGATATAAATCTCCTAGTTGTATCAGCTCTGGTGCTGTGCAACAACCTGTAAGCAGAAGTGCGAGCAGAGAGATCCTGCTCTTAACCATGACCTGGCTAAGATGCTCCTTATTTTTACTTTGCTGTTCCTCTTATAAATTGGTTCCAAAGTAACCGGTGTCAGCCATTCACATTAACTAGGAGGGGCTGTGTTTTTCAGGAGTACGCTAACTTTCCATGGCATTCAGTTCCTAGGCTGTGGTTCTTTGTTGAAGCATACTTTCAGTGCTGTGTGCCTAACTTCCCATTTCTGTGTAAGCTGTTCTGCAGGGATATTGTATAATTTTGTGATCAGGGAGGAGAGATGCCGCTGTGGTAGCTGGAACATAGTGCATGCTCTAAGAGGAGCCCTAAAGGAGGTCATGTTTTAACTTCCTGCATTTTAAATGCAATCTTCCTTTTTCTTTCTTTCTTTCTCAGGATCTACGTATCAAAATGAAATAAGGTAAGCTGGAAGAGGTGGGAGAAATTTTCCTTTTAACTGGACTCTTTCAGGCTGTTGCAGGACGGTGAGAGGGATGTGCCTGTTTCCGCGCCCCAAGGCCCAGCACTCCCAGGATGAGTGGATGCTGCCCTGCTGGGTGACCTTGCCCATTGCTGCATGGGCAGCACAGGAAGGGAGGCAGTATGCAGGGAAGGCGACTGAGCTTAGGGGTGAAAAGCAAGGGCCACAGCTCGCAGCAAGGTTGTGAACTCTGTTCCCACGATAAACTGGGTGAAAACAATCAAAATCCTGCAAACGCCACCTCTCTGATTCAGCAAGCGCGGAAATTACGGAGGGAAAACACACTCCTGCTGAAGCTGACGGGCAAAGCAAAGACTTAAAAACTGGCTGTAGCCCCGAGGAAGGCGTGGGGGAGCCCTGCCTGCGCCAGGCTGGCTGCCTGCGGCGAGCCGGGCGTTTGCCCGCGCCGCCACAGGAGGTCACTGCGAGCCCGGCAGCTCTGCCGGGGCTGCCGCGGGGGGTTCCCGAGAAGCCTTCCCGCAAGCTAGTTGGGACAGGTCGCATAAAAATTAAATAAATAGATAACACTTAATCACGCGATTATCAGTCGCACTTGCCTCCAAAGCTGTTGGTACATTATTGCATTTAGTTGGAAAACCTTGGAAATGATGAGCGGATGGTCGTCAGCATTAAGATCCTCTTTGTCAGCACCAGTGCGGCTTTAACAGATGCATCCGTGGGGTTGTTTGGGGTTACTTTTTCTAAGCTTCTAGGCAGCGTTATAAATTCACACAGTGCCTGCGCCTGTGTGGCTTTTAACTCCCCATCTCTTAAGGAGTTTACAAAATGTTCCACCACTTTGCCTCGCACTTCAGTAATACTTAGCTTCGTTAACCGCCTCTTGTGGGGAACCATAGAATCATTAAGGTTGGAAAAGACCTGTAGGATCATCAAGTCCAACTGTCAACCCAACACTACCATTTTTGGGGGAAATTTTGTGAAGGCCTATTGACAGATTTCCATTTATACTGCATTTTATTGATACAAAACAAAATAAGGAACTAATTTCCTCTGAGAAAAATATGCTAATTATGCCATGCAATGCCATACCAGTAAACTTCCATGTGATTTCTTAGTTTGTGATGCTAAACTGATCATTTTACCAAGTGCAGCTATATAAATAGAGCAGGACTAAATCAGCAGGGAAAGGGGGGCCAAAAGCAGGCACCACTTATGTATTGGTTTTGCTGTGAATGAAGTGCTACAAAGCCTTTTTTCTGACCAAGATTCTGACTTGGCTCTGTCAAAAGCCTTCTGCAAGTGTCAGCCCTGCTAAGGCAAAATCACTTGAACATGCAGGGAAGCATCTGCCCAGCAGTGGGGACTGGTAAGGTTGGGTCCATGTCCTCCCCAGGACCCTGCCTTGCTGATTCAGGTCTGCACAGTGCTTTCTTTCAGACAAGCCAAACAGGTCCAGAATAGGGCATAACATTACTTTTTCCCTATTTCTTTGAATCTGGTCTGAGCAAATACAATTATATCTTCATGACAGAATGTCTGTTTTTAGATCTTAGTACAGTAAAGCTCCTATTTTCCCATTAACTGTAAACATGAGTTATTGTACTGACTTCATAAATGTTGCTTACGCTCTGAAAGTTAAGGAAACGCTTAAGCAAATACTTAAGCGCTGGGATGAGTCCAGGCTTTATGGCTTAGCTTGGACTTAGAAACTCAGTGTTGACAGTTCTGCAAAGTTTTAGCATGTGTAAACAATTACACTGAAATCAAAGGAATTATTTACAATCACTTACAGATTTTGTAGATGCAGTATTTTTTTTCTTGGACAGAACCTACCTGCAGTAAAAAGAATGATGACTGTCCAGATTTTGGAAGCTGTGTTGTAGTAGTAGCAGCGAAGAAGTAGTGAGATCAAAGATATATTGTTTTACTTCCCACATTTATTTTTAACTTGGCTGGCTATCTTTCTGTACCTCCCACTCTTCTTTGTAGCTGCTTTCAGTTTGGCTACTACATTGACTTTGCTGAGATCTAAAGATCAGATAAACCAGACAGTACAGTTTCATGTAACATGTGGAGGTGGTGGTATTCCTAAACAATTCCTCTTGTCTTCTAGCAACCATGACAGGTTTCTTATTGGTATCTAACATGCTTAACTCCTAAAAAAGCCATGTAGTCATAGCTGGCTTGTCAGATTTACATGTGCATCAGTAACATTATTCTGAAGCTCTGTGGGTCTGCAAAGTAATTTCTGCTAAACATAAAAAAGTAAATGCAGCAGTTTCCACAAATATTGCTAACTGAGAATATTTCCTCCTTCCCCTACAAATCCCTGGGTTGTCATAGTCCTGCCATCAATTTGTGCTTGCCACATCAGAAACCTAGGCAAAGATAGACCTGGGACTATCCTGGGGAGGAGTCTAGGGTAGGAACAGATAAATAGTAGCATCTCTTCTAGAGCTCTGAGTAAAAAGGCACTCTCTTCTTGCTGTGCAGCTATGCAGGTTGCCATTCTGCAAATTAAATTTAATTAAATTCTGCAAATTAAAGATGTGTAACTTTAACCAAGGGAGTTCTGTCAACATCACTGTGAGTATGCTCACTTCTAATGTAAATTTCAAAGTGAAAGATTAACTTTGGAGTGTGCAGATGAATCACTTGGGAGCTAATTCTGGTGGTGTGAGAGAACATACTTTGCTTTTGCAATTGGGAGGGACTCAAATCACAAAAATGATGAGCTGTCATAAACGACCTAGCTGGTGCTCCATTATTGGGCCACTGAACATCCTGTAATTCAGAATTACAGAGTAAAATCAATTTCCCACAAAACCTATGATCTGGAACAGAGTCTTCACTCTTTGAAGATTGCTTACTTTATTTTCCTGTTTTCTGATAATGCAGCTAATAGAAACTTCCCTAAATTTCACAGGTAATACATGGGACAAGATCTGTACTAGCTAATTACTGGGAAGGCCCAGACACATTTTGCACCTATTTTTTCAGAAATAAGATATATAATTTTTCTCTGTAGCCTACTACCCAAGAGTTCTTATATCATAATGAAGTTCTAATGTCAGGCCTTCTTGTTTCTAGAAAAGTTTCAGCTGAGAAGAAAAAAGATGGCAATTTGGAAAACAGGCAAAGGCATGGTAGTGAAAATCAGGGGTACATTCCAGAGGAACTGTGGAACAGAGAACAATTGCCAGGTGAGTCTAAGCTGGTGAATCACATATTGTCAAACTGCTTCTCAACACGGGCATTTTGGACAACATGTCAAGCAATTATATTACAAGATTTCACAATACTTTGTAAAGGATTTGTGCTTGGCCCGAACATCTTCAGAACGTGTTGGATTTTCTAGAGTATGGTCCTTCAAAAGTATTGAGGAAACATCAAAGTTCTTTGCAGTTGAATTCAATTCTAGTTCCGGGTTTGGTTTTTTTTGTTCTTCCTAATATCTTCTGGGCGCAGAGGTGGGAGTACTGGATTCCCATATGATAATCAGTTTAGGCAATATTTTGCAGTTGGTCTGTAAAAACAAAAAAATCCACCACCAAAAAAGAACACAAAAATAAAAAGAAGGAAAGAAAAAAAGGCAGTTAGGGAACTATGATTTTACCGATAAATGACTAAGGCATTATAAATTCTAGTCCTTAAGCACAAAGACTCTTCAAAAGCAAATGTAAATTTCCACAAAATTGTTACCCACCACTTGCATTTATAACCACATTATCATCAAAACGTTTAATCAAACATTTAATGACATAAAATTATTGTGCAGAGTCTATAATCCAGGCATACATCCTTTTCTCTATAATGAATAAATTGTGAAAAAATAAGTGCACTGGAAAGATTTCAAGAGCATGTGGTATTGCAAAATGTAGCAGTTATAAAAAATATAAGGAAAACTAAGCAAACCTGGACAAATAGATTCTGCTGGGTCCTAGATGGGGTCCTTTCATACTCATTAGTGTGCTGGGTTGACCTTGGCTGGCCACAAAGTGCTCACCAAGTTGCCCTATCACTCCCCGTTCTCAACAGGACAGAGGAAGAAAATAAGATGGAAAAGTTCATGGGTCAAGATAAGGAGTGGGAGATCACTCACCAGTTACTGTCACAGACAAAGCAGACTCCACTTGGGGAAGACTAATTTAATTTATTGCCATTGAGCAACAGAGTAGGATAGTGAGAAAGAAAAACAAAACTAAAACCACATCCTGCACTCCCACTTCTTTTAAGGCTCATCTTCCCTCCTAGCTCCTCTAACTCCTCCCCACAAGCAGTGCAGGGGGACTGGGCTGTCGTCAGCCCCATTACACATCACCTCTGCTGTTCCTTCCTCCTCGCACTCCTCCCTTGCTCCAGCATGGGTTCTTCCCACAGAATGCAGTTCCTGCCAGAAAAACTGCTCCTCCATGGCCACCTTTCCATGGGGTCACAGCTCATGCCAGGAGCCTGCTCCACTGTGGGCTCTCCACAGGCTGTACCTTCCTTCAGGTCACATCCACCTGCTGTGGCATCAGGTTCTCCCTGGGCTGCAGGGCGACAGCCTGCCTCACCATGGTCTTCACCACAGGCTGCAGGGGAGTCTCTGCTCTGGCACCTGGAGCACCTCCCCGTCCTTCTTCACTGACTTTGGTGTCTGCAGGGTTGTTTCTCTCATATATTCTCACTCCTCTTTCCCAGCTCCTGTAGCACAGCATTTTTTACCCTTTCTTAAGTATGTTATAACAGAGGTGCCACCAGTGTTGCTGATGGGCTCAGCTTTGGCCAGCAGGACTGTCTTCAAGCCAGCTGGTCCAACATGGGGGCAGCTCCTGGTGTCTTCTCACAGAAGTCACCCCTGCAAGCCGTGTTAGCTCAACAAGTTAGCTAGAGTTTGGCTAACGATATTAAATGATATTTTTCTGTATTCCTGAATGGCTTGTGGTTCATGCCACGGCGAACACTGAATAACAGTAATCTTGTATATTCTCGTTACAGGAATTGCCCCTCTTCCCCCAATGTCTTCAAAATTCACTGTCCCTGCTGCAGATTTACCTACCAGTTCTGTACCAAAGGTAACTGTAATGCTGATATCTTGACCTTTTTTTTTTTTTTTTTCCACACAGTGTGTATCATACTATACCCAAACATACTGTTTGGGTGGAGGTAGACATTTATAAGTCAATTACAGTTGTAATTGGGTAAGTGGAATGTCCCTTCAGCATTCCTGAATGTTTGATTTTCAAGGGTAAGTGTCCTAGGTGTTAGCCTCAGATTTAGATTGATTTGGGGTTGGAGGTGGGGATGGGGATGCGAGGTGAAGGAGAAACAACCACCCCTGATACTTGGAAGAAATGTCTAGCAAAGCTTTTGTCATATCTGTTCACCTCAGCACCCTGCTGCATCTTCCTCCCCACCCCCCAGGCTAAAGTTATGAAGTCACAGGCTTCCCCTCATAGAACCATAGAATTATAGAATATCTCAAGTTGTGAGGGACCTATAAGGATCACCAAGTCCAACTTCCTGCTCCTTGCAGGGCTACGTAAAACTAAATCATATGACTAAGAGCATCATCCAGATGCTCCTTGAACTCTGACAGACATTCAGTCAGTGTCTGCCTTTCCTTTCCATTGCTTTTCATATCTCTCCCCCTCCAAATGTCAGCTAGGCCTTTCTGCTGGCAAGCATGATGTGTAGCCCTGGCTGGGACAGAGTTCCCATAGGTAAAGCCAATTATTTTTTAATCAATCCTGGGCTTAAAAAGTCTCCTCCTCTCTCTCCACAAGCCCACTTCTTACCATTAATTAATTCTTTCAGCCTTGCCAGCCAGAGTAACTCTGGCTTGGCTTTTTGAGAATTCACCTTGATGTATATTATAGATGAAACCATTATAATGTGGAGGTTTGCTTTGCTCTGGGCATGTAATATTTCTGGACAGCTGTTACGTATGTGCCTTTGCCAAAGTGGAGGTCTGCAATGTTTTTGTTGTTCTCCCCAGTTGCCAGACTGGAGGAGATGTGGATATGAGATGGAGGCACTGTCAAAGGTGAGGTTTGAGGTTCCTTTGCAAACAAAATCCAGTGCAGATACAGTAAAGAAATGTTAATTTTCTCTGGATCATTTCTTGATTGTATTTTCCAGTTACACTTCCACAACGCAGAAGTTGCTTCAGTCAGGAAATTTAAAATGATCTGAGAGACCTTTGGTACCTCAGCAGTAAATGATGGAAGGGAAAGTATGCAGCTAACACCCAGTCCACTCTAGAGCTTTGCCTCCTTTCCATGTAGCTAACAAGTAAAGAAGTAGAGCTCAGTGTTCATTCCTCTACTACTTCTGTTCTCATCTGCCTCCATTCTGAAGGGTGGTGCTGGGCTTGCTTAAATTCTAGCATAGCAGCAACGTGGATCTTAATTTATGCCATATATTGGTAACATACATTTACCACCTCCATGATGGTTTTTACTGATATTCTCTTGGGCAAGTGGCAGTGATGTGCTACTGAGTTCACTCCTCAACACAGTGATAACTCATTTATTTCTGAAGAGTTGTTTCAACATGTACAATGCAAAAATCTGTCTTGGGATGACATTGCATATAAATCATAGCAAAGTGTGTCTAGTTCTTTTAGCACACAATGGAATTCAGGAAGTACTCTATCAATGATTAAAACAATGATCAAAATAATAACAGTAAGAATAATACCAATGATACTGACGTGTTTGTGGCTGGTAGTTACTATGTTTGACATTAATTACTTGTAAAAATACTATTAAAGCAAAGCTGAAAAGCATGTACAAAACAGCAGGGGGTTCAGTGTGGATCTATAACCCTGAGCAAAAGTTTCAGATAGTGTTTCATATGCTAATGAATAGGATTGTAAGGCACTGGCTATGTTTACATGGACAAGGCATGTGGCACATTATGGTCTGCTCTGAGAAGCAAAAGAGCTTGTGCTGAGGACCCCGTGTCCATCCAATAGGCATTTCAGGGAGAGGTGATCATTCAGTTACCTGTAGCCATCAACCCAGTGGCTGGGTTGACGTGTGCTGGTTGTGCACTGGGGGACCATTAAGCCACTTGGTGTCATCTGAAAGGTATCCAGTTTAGGTGTTCTCAGACAGCTCCCCAGCGAGAATGATAGTGTTGTGAGTGGGGGCCTTCAGGAGACGGGGTTCACAAGCGTTGGGTTCATGATCCTGATTCAAACTGAAACATGAATGCAGGTGCAGCCCTCCATGTCAGATGCTAGGTTAGATGGCCTAGGGGGGTCCTTTGCAGCCCAGTGGCTAGGGAAACATTGAAATTCATCACAGACACACAACATAAAGTTGCACTGTTTCTGTTAAACCAGTTGTCCCAAGACAATATTTGGTACAAATCTGTTATGGTGGCTTCTAGCTGCATCAGTAACTGCACACGCATTTTTGAAAAATGTCAAGAGATAATCTAGAAGTGAAAATTATTTGTAACAGTTTTCCATATGCTGGAGGAATATTTAGCAATCTAAAAATGGTTTGTGAAGACAAACTATTTCTCAGTTTGAACAGGGCTTCTCAGTATATTGTGATAGCCCGGTCTTGTATATGCAGGAACTGATAAAGGTTGATGAAGGTTTACCTTAAATTGTGGCTTTTGGAGTCTGTGATTTAAATTTATGGAATATACAAACATAGTAAAACATTTCCCAGACAAAAAAGTGTTTTTCTTTTACATTCATAACCTTCCCTGTTAACTGCATAATAGAGGCTTTCTGACAAAAATTGTTACTGGAGGCATTCTAATAAAGTTCAATCACCACTGTGTCAATATATCGCATAATAAATATTATAGTGCTCTTTCATTATAATATGTTTCTTGTCAGGTAGGAGAAATCAGATGGCAAGCCATTTAACTGTTTGCTGATAAGTGCTGAATCAAACAATTTATTCAGAAACCACCTGCCTTCCTGCCACTGCTTTTTCTAAGCCCATAAAGTTGTGCTTCTCACAGGTGGCTTTCCCTGCCTGGATACTGAAACATTCCCAAAGGTTTTTAATCTTTATTTTTCTGGACTTCTTAATGAGAAACAGAGGGTAAAAAAAACAGGAGGAAGGGAATCTGAAGAGCTTTTTTCCATAGTGAAGGAGGACGTAAAATGGTGGCCTCCAACAAATTGCCCCTCTCTCCCTGGATGATCCAGGAAAAATGAGCAAATGCCCTTGCAGTGCTTCTGTGGCGGTCAAGAAGAAGGAGTGAAGAGCCCAAACCTCCATCAGGAGCAGGGTCAGGAAAGAACGAGAACCCCATCTACTGATGGAAAGGATCAGAGACTGAAGATCTGAAGCCTTGTCTCTCCACCTTTGCAAAATGAAAGAAGCTAGGATTTCTGTGGTTGGCTTCCTTGCCACCTTAATGGACCAGGATTAACCACAGCAACAAGGCCAGAAAATAGGTCCATACGGGCAAAGTATGAACAGAGAGTTTTAAAATTAGAAGAAGTTCATGGGTGTGGGGACAAGATGAAGAACAGGGCAATTGTAGTGAATTAAGATTTTTCAAGTTAACATTTCGACTGGACAGAGGCAGTTGTACCTGCTGCACAGCCCATTCCTTCCACTCCCAAGAGAAAACTGGATGGAAATTCCCAGCACAGGTCAGAGGCACTACGCAGTTTCCCTGCATCTCTGAGGGTATCCCTTCTGTTACCTATGCAAAAAGTTACAATTTTAAATTATTTGAGAGATGAAGAGAGACTTTGTGTCACAGGTTTTGTTTCCTCAGCAGTCCTTGCACATGGACCCAACCAGGTACAAAGCCTGAAATACCTGGTGGACCTCATTGTAAAGGGTGACAACAGAAAATCACTTAGGTCAGCTATTGGCCATTCAAACTCTTTGAATCAGAAAGTAATGCAAAATGTTCACAGAAGATGAATGTTGCCCAGCAATTGCACTGATCAATTCACAACATGAACAAAAGACCTGGCAAACCATTTTAGGGAAAAGTAATACCTCAGCAAAGAAAGTGGAGGGGGGAAGGTGTGTCAGGCATTTAAAAAATGATGAATATCGAACTAAATTATTGAGCCGAAGAAAAAATTACCAGCCACTGGAAGAGGAGGCCAGGAGCATCAGTCAGGGGTGCTGGAGGGTGTTAATTCTGATTACATTAGCCAAGAAAAGGTCAAATGGAGAGTAGAGTTACAGCCTTCTGTTTAATTGCATATTTTGTTACTGTCAGCAATGGGAGTAGAGTGATCCTTGCACCTAGTCCCAGGGCTGAGCTGCAGGCCAAATGGGTGTTAGGGACCAAGGTCCCATCCAAAGTGCTATTTCTTATGCCCTGACCCATTGTGCAGAGCTCCTTCCAAAACCCAAGTGCAATGAGGGGCATCCTTTACCTTGGGTCTGGCAGATTTTGGGGCAGTCCCACAGACAGTTTAGTCTGAACAGGGGCCATAGGTCTGGTTCTGCCAGGTCGTCAGTGCCACCTCCAAGGAACTGCATTTTTTCAAGTCCCACTGTTACAAAAGGAGCTCTAAGGACTCAGCATCTTGCAGGACTGGACAGACTCCTACACAAGCTTCATGATTAGTCCATTTAATATGCCATAAATGTCTCTATGATAAATCAGAAGACCATTTTGTAAGAGGGAGCGAATGCTCGTTTATAGTGGGCCAGATTCATCCCTGGTGTAATTCAGCTGACTTCAGCGCAGCTACAGGAGGCTTGCACTTGCCACCACAGCCACGCTCCTCCTCTCCAACCCAGTGTGAGTCATGGCTCCATTTATGGGGTAGGATCTATTTTTCTTCTTAACTATTCCAAATGACACTCTATAAACTGGAAATATTATTTAGTTGTGGTTGTGGTTTTATACTGGGGAGGAAATGAATGATGAATTGTAGCTCCATTTATTGCACTGTATATAACTGCTCTGACTCTGAGGATTGTTTGAAAAGAAAAATTAAGCTATCAAAATCAAATTAAAAGGTCAATAAAGTAGAAATATAAACCAATGACAGCAAATAATTTTACCCCTACTGATGAAATGTACTATAGAATATGTCATGTTATGATATTCCTTGGCCAGCATATCTTGATTAAAAGAGTAATAAATATTGATGCTACAAAAGATTAATAAATATTGATGACACAGATATAGAAAAGGCAGGTGTAGTTTATAGTATAATTTTTCCAAGTGTCTGTGGAAGAAGGGGAGGACTGAAGTTATGTGGGTGGGATTAACCCGCAATGAAATGAGAAGGAATTTCCAGGCTGTGTGCCTATTGATGGACAGGGAATGTGCTGAGTGTACGAAAAGTTGACAGGATGGAACCAGTTTGCTATTTGAAGCAATAGTATATCCAAATTATTTTGAGGGTATCCAGAACTTTTGGGTGGGTGTTTTCCTCTAAATGAAGTGAATTTGGAATGATGATTAAAAACTGAGGGCAGGGGGAAAAATAGCCTTCAGAAACAGAAAGCTGTGCCTCCCAGATTTTTTGTTCCAACAGTCAGCCAAATGTGTGATGCATGCAGACACATTTGGATGTAGTCCTACCACGTTCATTTCAGCAGTTTGCTCTAATGCAGTTAGACTTGGATTTTTTTTTGACTGGCTAATAGCAGGCAAAGCCTTCAGTTTATCATACATTTCCATAGTGTCAGTGTCTGAGGAGCTGCCATCTGTCAAATCAATTTAAAGATCAGAGCCCTGTTTTATAATGCCAGGTGTGTGTCTATCATTCACATCACCGATGTCATATGGGTTGCAGAAATGACTACAACATGCTTGTAATAGCAGAAGTCCTTCTTTCTTTCATTGACTGAAGATCAGTATTCCAAACGTCACTGAAGGATTCAACTGAGAAATCAGCTGATGCGCACACTCACTTTACTTTCTGATTCATCCACGTATTGCTTGCTCTTTTTTTGTCTGGCTGAAGAGCTGGAAGGGCTGGAAAGATCTGGGCACCTGTTTCTCCAACCAAACCTATGCAAAGCTTTTCCCAGTATAATAGTCCCTTTATAATAATGTGTATAAAAAGGCATCCGGGGCAGATGTCAACAGGCAGGCTTTGAAACATGTGACTGTCAAATATCCATCGTTAACTAGATGCCAAGCTGATAGTACAAAGAGATTTAAAACTATGCAAAAGAAATGCTGACAATATTGCATCCTTGCTAATAGAGTGGACCACCTTAGAAACTCACTCCTGTAATGTTGGGCTGTGCGGTGAACCACTAGAGCTGTCTTTTTTCCATTCAATGTGCAGGATGTAATGAATAACGAAGCCATTTTTTCTCAGACTAGGACTGACAGGACTAGTAGAGCACTGAATTAATATAAAGAAGAAACAACTTTGAAATCAAAACCAAGCAGAGGTTCTAGCGGCTGTAGCACTTCGGGGTCTATGAAATGGTTGTTGTGGTCCTACTCCTCTGCATTTTGTATTTGTAATGTGTTGTATGAGAACTACTATAGCATCAGAAAATGAGTTTTAGATCACTGACCAGCAGCCAGCAGCCTCTGCTTCAGTGAACTGCTACCTCAGTGAGGCTACACTACTTCAGAGAAAGCTCCGCAGAATATGGGCCAGTACACAGCATGAGTTGATTGAAATTCATGAAATTATTTATTAATTGATATCAGAGCACAGGGAGAATAAAATATAAATAATCCAGGGCATTTGCTCTAAAGCAAATAACTATGAAAGATGCAGCAGGGCAGAGGTGAACCATTGTGGGCACAGTCCCACCCCAGGGGCAAACTTGCTGCTCAGTTATTCCTCTGGTGGCGAGGAGAAATGGCGTGACAGGGCAGAGGCTGCATGGCTCATTCTTGCAGATGAGATTTTTAAGTACTAGTTCAGTATACTTTATACTAAAAGAACAGTCACAGTATCTGGGAATGCTTGCTTTCCACAAACGTAGTGCTCGCCTTCAGATTTTTTCAGATTTTTTTTTTCATTCTACTGGTAAATTTGTTATTTTTGGCAGGAGCAGTAGTAGAGAACTTCTCAAAACCTCTGCCCTAGTGAGAAAGCCTGCCATAACAGACCTGTAATTGAACGATTAGGAAATGCCAAATAACTCTTCTGCCGTAAACGGAGCAAATCTTATCATATATTAATCTCTAGGGTAACACAGACCAGAGGAAACTTCTGATGTGCTCCGGAAATGAGTGAGTGATGTCTCTGTTGAGCACCAGTAAGGTCTTTGGGCTGAACTGCAAGAAATTAAGTGCAGCAGAGAGATCTTGCATAAGGTCTCTTGAGCAGAGACCGGCAATCCTGTTACTTCCCAAAGCACCTCTCCTCTCTGCAGAAATAAACAGCAAAGAAGGGTAAATTTAGAAAACAGCAGTATGTTCTAGCAACAAAAGGGATGGGGGGGAGGGGGGGAGCAGAGAAAAAGAGTTGTGTTTCAAACAGAAGGCAACTGTCTTATGAAATGTTTCTAGGGTAGTTATATTTATCCCATGGTTTTCCTTGAGGTGCCGGGACTCATTAAATACCAGAAACGTGTTGTCCACATTTGTTATCTAACATTATAGTCTATGGCTTATTCAATAATGTATATGTACCAAATGCATTATTTAAGGTGTTTAATACTGGAAGAATACTAAGGCAATACAGACTGTACATGATTAATGCTCCAGAAACAAACCACAAGAAGATTGGTCAATAGTTAGGGACCAGCTTGGGCTTGATGCTAAATACCACTGGGAAGAACAGTGAAATTTCCATTAATTTCCAAGACCTTGAGACCAGGTGGGGAAGTTGCAAGGAACAGTAGCCAGCAGATAGCATCTACCTGGAGGTAGATAAAACCAACACTGGGCTGGCTGCAGCGAACCCTTCAACTGCAGTGTTTCATTTAGGAAGCTCTGTGAAGATACATGGTTATAACTCTGGAAGAAATTTACATTCCTTAGAGCTGCTTTGAAATTATGTATGTGCAGTCTTACCACTACATTTAAATAGCCAAAGTGCATGTTTCTTGGAGGATTTGAGAATTACTTTTTCTTTGTCTTTTCCTCTGCAACAGTATTTTGTAGAAGTGCATAAATAATTAGGACTGGAAATCCACCGTACTGGTTTCAAAGAAGGATAGGGTTTTCAGAACTGCTGAGCATTTGCCCTGCACTGATCCCACTGGGGTCAGTTTGAAACCAGGGTGCTGTCAGTGGAAATGGAATTGTGCCAGTCATGGGAACTTCAAAAAAAGCGTGCCTTGAATAAACACTGAGATGTTGAGAGTGGTCTTTCAGATACGTGAAATACTAGCGTGCTTATTGTTGTAATTTCTAATGCATTTGGCAAGCAATGTCAGACGTAAAGTTTTTCTTACAGCTTAATGGGCAATTTCTTTAAGAGAACCAGAGGAGAAATGCCTGACATCATGTTTGCTTAAAAGAATACAGACTGCAGAGTCCACAAGAAGTTCTCAGACCAGTTAATGAATTCCCAGAACTCAGTGTGTTTCATGTGAAGCTTTTCTTTTGTTCTGCTGTTCATCCTTTCCTTTGTATTTAGATTTTGAGTGGGTTGCTGATGATAGATTTCATTTTAGTGTAATGCTTTGGGGTGAGGGTTTGGCAGGTAAGCTCCCGAGGACCCCTGTGGGACTGCTTTTCTAGGGTTTCTTTTAGTTCTACAACTGCTTTTACTCTCCCACAGGTGCAACCTCAAAGACCTACTGATTATCCAACCAACCCCAAAAAAATTAGAAACTTGACAATTGTTTAGGATGTACTTCTCCAGGAAACGTCTCTGTCAGTTGAATTTTACACGTTTGGATGGCTTCCTGCAACAGAGAAAGGTTATCAGTGGTTGTCTCAGTTTAAGCTATAAGTTATTTTTTTTCCTGCATGTAATGCAATAAAATTGCAACCTTTATAATGTAGCATATGATATCTCAGCAAAATAATGGACATAAATGACATCCTTGACTTCAGAGACAATGAATTTGACGGGACTCTACAAGAACAAGAATCCGTGTTTTGGGTCCCAAGGAAATCGGCAAAACTCCTATCAGACAGAAATTTTAAATTTTCCACAGAAAGATCAAGGAACTGCAAGGGATTTATTAGTTCAGAAGAACTGGTTAATAATAAAACTGGTTAATACAATATCTACTGCTTTTTAAATGTACTTTATGTACAGTTGATCATCTTGAGCTTATAGATTTTTCAATTTCTGTTCTGTAATAAAATCAAGGGATTTTTTTATGAGGACTGTCTCAAAATTTCTAACAAAACTATCTCTGGATCAGAAAGGAATTTATGTCATTTCAATACATTCTTGTGTTAAAGGTATTTGTCTTAAACCTGATGTTCCAGTTTCAAATAAAAAACAACCACCCACGTGCCAAAAAAACCCATTCCATTTTGATTGAAATGCAAAAATCTTAAGCTGAAAAATATGGATTTGAAACTCCTGACTTTTAAGAGTGGTTGCTTGGATGTTCTGTATCTCTCTTCTACTCGTTGGCCGAATTTGGCAGCCAGGTGGCTTGGGCCACAGCAAATGGTGGCTGCTTGTATTCATGCTGGACCCTGTTGTTTCATCAGGGATAGAGTTGGTAATGACCATGGGAAATGCACTTCAGCTAGACAACCTTGTCAATAGAGCAGATCTGGCACATGGACCCTATATATGCCCTCCCAACTTAAAAATTATGATTTCTAGCTGAAATGTTTTGTCTGAAATGCTGTATTTCACAATAAAGAGTTCAAGCTTATTAGTTTTTCACAAAACAGCAAACTTCTTCCAGAAAAACTAATTCTTTCTACCCACTGAAAGCATTCTGATTTAGTCAGTGTTTTGCATGTTTATCTTTTGTATGAACCAATGCAGGTGCTCTTTGAGTGCTGAAAGAAGCACTACATAGAATGACTTCCAGTGATAAGCTGTGCAACAGAAATAAGAAGTCTGAAACCTGATCTCAGGAAAAAGAAGTTGTTTTGCATGTTTAGCATTTGGCATCTCATTAAATTGTGACACATTTTGCATTGCTAGTTGCATTTTCAGTCAGTCTGTCAGAACAAGTGGTGAGACCGATTCACGGTCTGCCATGTGCAATTGTATACAAAGCTGTTTCAAATTCTGACAATCTACACCCTTTCTGTCTTGATTGGTTAAGGAGAAGCTTTGAAATGCATTCCCATTGAATGCAGTTGTACCAGCAGCATGGTACGTAAATAGCTATAGTGTTATACAGAGAAAACATAAGCAATTTACATTGTGGAATATCTGTGTTTTTTCCTTGAAATAACCATGCACTGAGCGAAACGTGTACAGTATTCTGATACAAGTATTGCTATTGCTGACATCTCCTGGTTACTACTGTAGCTTAATGCACCTAAACACAAGCAGGAATCCACTTTATTATAGGAACATCCATTGCATGAGGGAGGTAGGCCCAGGGTAACACCAGCCTGTGGCTCAGGGATGAAAACCAAGTACCTTTGGCGTTCTGTGCACGTGCGTGGTTAGCAAACCTTCTGCTTGTCAGAAAAGTAACCCTGCAGTACAAAAAAGAAAACTGCATGGAGGCAGCATTTTCCCAGCAGAAAATGTTGATTCGTTAGAATGTGTTTTGAAAAAGAATCAAACAATGCGGTGCTGTTTATCTCAAAGCCCTTGATTTCAAGCTTAGCTTTGATAATATTTTTATATTAAAGCAGCCAACCTAGAACTGAAGAAAGCCTTTTCCCCAATTAATCTATATCCTTCCGCATTAATCAAAAACATTGTTGTGTTGAGGCCACAGGCAAGAGAGGGCACACGCTTTGAGCCAAAAGATGGACTCCTGTGTCAGCAATATGGTGCCTCCCATGCTGGACATTCCCCACTGAGATTTCCATGCTGTGCTACCTGGTGCTTGAGGCTCTGCAGAGGACACCAGCAGCCCTTCCCAGACTGGTTTTCAGGCTGTGGTTGGGCAAAAGCACCTCCCGGCACTGAGGTTGAATGAATGAGCTGATGTGCGATGCGTAATATGGGAAGCCTCTGGCAGCCCCCTTCACTGCTAACAGCTCCAAACGGTAGCAGTCAGGCATCAGGGGCATGAAGCCACGTCACCCTCCAGCTGTGCTTCTTGCCTGGGAGCTGGAAAGTGCTCCGGTGTGCCACACTCACCTCAGGAACCACTTGCCAGCAGATGATTGCCAGCAGACAACACACAGCAGCAACAGGAATTGCACCCCACCAACTGCGCATCCCACTGACTCGAACAAATGAAGGTTTTTTGCACAAATAGGTACCACAACCGTGGAAACGTGCACATTAACCAGAGTCTGGAGCTATTTTCCTTCCTGCCAGCTACAAGAATGCATCCTGCACAGCTATGGTATACCCTTAACAGCTTTAGCATGAAGTTAAAAATTCTTATAGTGTCCTTGAAATTTGAAGTTGGGGGCATTTGTATGCTTCCAGATTTGTTTTCTTCAGGCATGTTATACAGCCTGTATATCATCTCCAGTACTAGCTGTTACTTATGCTTGCAAATAGAGCTCCACAACAACAATTCATAAAATACAGAGACAATTTTTAGCACACAGGGAATATAAAATATGCAGGCACTTTTGGAAGACACAGTAGACTAAAAATATTGAATTTCAGGCACTTTATGGAGACACCAATCTTTTGTACACATGCATATTGATTTATAATTATGACTTGAGGGACATTTTAGTGATCTAGAAGTATCTAGATTTTTACTGCCCACAGACTGTGCACAGTTTGATAATATAAAACCCTTCTGCACACAAAACATTTCTGCAAACACAAAATGTTCCTATTTGAATTCCATACATGTATATGTGGGAAAAAACGCATTGGAGATAAACAGTATTTGATTTTAGAGTAACATTTCCTAAAGTTGTCTCACCAGTTCTGTATTTCACAGAAAATTCAGGCTGCCTTTGATACAAAGGCACTTAAAAATAACACTGGCTTCATGTGGACGTTTCTTTTTAAAATAAAAAGGCACCTCACGTTTGTGTGGGCCAAGCAGAATCAACAGTTGAACTTGTACTGAAGGGTACTCACAATATTGAATAAACAATTGGTTTTCTACTGATCTGATTGAGGAGATCTTCTATTTTCAATATTTATTTGGTAGAATATATAATACATCATGCTGCTAACCTAAAATACATCATTCTCAAGTATTTGAGCCCCCCAATGACAGAGATGGGAACCCTTTGGTCACTGGCTTCATCACCTCTTTCCACAAGAGGATCCTGCATGAGGTAGGCAGGACACAGCATCCTACAAGCTTCCTCAACAGAAGCTCCTGGAAAACCAGAGGATGGTCCCTCAAAGTGTGCAGATAACTCATCTTATTACCTTTCCCTGTCTACCCAAATAGATCATACCCATCTAAAATGGGCCCCACCCACGACTGTCCCTCCCTGAATTCCTCTAAATCACACATCCTCATTCCCTGAAATACAATAAAATCCAGTGGCCTCATGGTGACTGTGTAAGTAAAATTAAGCGATCAGTATGGACCAAAATGGTCTCATATGGTCAAGCTATAATAATAATAATAATAAAAAAAAAACCCTAGGTGAGAATAGGAGAACACCTCTGATATCTTAGTACTCTTTTTTTCACAGCCTCCAAACCCCTTCTAAAGATGAGGTTGAGAATTGAAATTCATAAAGCCACTTGATATGGAGGAGCACGCTCTCGGTAGATGTGACTTTTATGATTAGACTCTCCTCCTACTCACCATGATCGACTCTTGTTCCCCAGGCTATAAACCACCTGTCTCTTCTTCCCCCTAGGTGACAAGCAGCTTCATTTAACTTTAACTTTCTCTGTCTCTCACTTTCCTCCCTCTTTACCAGCCATTCTTCTACCAAATATCTTTTCTTTAAACAAAGGCCTAATTGATACATACCTCATTAACATCTGAGCATTTGTTCTCAGCTTGTATTTAGCTCTGAAAATTGCTGCTTCTATTTCAGACCTGAATAACGGCTTGCATACCTGAAGGTTTGCCTAATATTTCCAGCAATACTAGCTGATCCAATAAAACATGCTACCTATACCTGAAAGTACCTAAACTTTCTCTGGTCTGTGCACATGCGCTGACGGCTGTGTGTTTCCATTATCCCACCCACTGGGACTTCAGGAAGACACTTAGCAAATCTCAGCTGACCTTCCTGAACTGCTGTTGGGAAAAAATGGAAAAAGAAAGAGAAGCCAAGTCAGGTCCACACTAACATGTCTGCACCAAACCCCCTCAGTCAGGGGAAAGTTAGCCGTGTTGTTGTGAAGGTGGGATTTGATAGGAGCACCCTGCCTTGCTGCAGCCTGTAGCTCTGAATGAGGCTCCTGCCCTCCTGCCCTGGGGAATTCAGTTTTCTCTTACCCTTTCCTCACCCTGCTCTCTGTTCTTTCGGAGGTGCAGATTGGTAACAACTCCTTTACAGTATCCTAGAAATCATGGATTATTTATGCTAGAATAGCACAGATAGTTATTTAAATGAATACCGATATTTGCTGGCTCAAAGGAGTATTGCAATAGGGTATTCCTTTTTAGCTCAGAGAATTAATGTCTGTGAGCCTCCAGTGTCATTCAGCTTTAGCTCTCATAGCAGAACTCACGTCACGCAGATGTTATTTATATTGTTTATTTTCTACTGCGGTATGATCACTCCCTCAAATGAGGCTTACACTAAGTGCTTTTTTTTTTTTTTTAATCATGTTCCAGCAAAACACTCTGTTTTTGTTTTTGGGAAAGAATGCCAAAACCCAGGGAAAACAATACTGAGCTGTTTTTGTTAGAGAAGCCAACTAGATCCATCTCAGCTCTGCCTCCAACTCATCAGCTTCCCATCACTAAAAACCCAGGGTCTTCTCTGGCCTTGCATTGGCTCATCTGCGCTATTTATTGATCCCCTTAGTCCCAATGACTTTTTAGTCAGACACTGATGCTGTGGTCTCCGCTCCACTTGCTTGGACCATGTGTTCATGCACCCTGGGTCCCTCTGCTGCAAACACCAGTGTTGCTACCACCCATTTTAGACCTGCTGTGAAAGGACGAAGGGACACTTGGGTCAAACCTCCTGCCCCACAGCTGACAGTCTTTCAGACATGGTGGCAGACTGTATTTTTCTTTCCCAGTGAGGCAACGATTCACAAAGTGCCACGAGCTGCCAGATGCTGGGACTGTTCCACAGCACTCTTCAGAGACACAGAGTTCCATTTAGATGTTACCCTACTGTCCTTCCAAAGGACAGGCAACGAATCCCCCTTGATGAGGCAATACATTTATTTGGTTTTACTACAAAACCATACAATTTGTTAAAATGAACACTGTGCCCTTTAGGTTTGTCTCAGCACTTCTCCTGCATGTTGCAGCACCTATACAGGAGCCAGTAATCTTCATGACCATTGCTGGTCCACGCCGTGAGAGTGGTGGGGCAGCAATTCCTGCTTGAAAATTAGCCTTATGTACTCTGGATTGCATTATTTTTTGGTATAGAGCAGTTGGACCCACTCAAACCATGCAAGATAGAGACTGTTATGTCAAAATACAAGCAAATTTAGCAGCCATTTTTGTGGAGTTCTGTGTCTTGGAAATTTGCAAGGCTTCTCACTGATCCTCTAAATATGTCCTCATTAAGATCTACATTATCAGCCAAGCTCTTTGATGCTGCTTGTGAGGAGGCAGTACCTCAGCCTGAGCTCAGAAAAGACTTTAAATTTGATCACCGCTTCACAGTCTCCATTTGCAAAACGAACAACTCAAAGAGGACAAAGAGAGATGCGCTGTCTATGCAGAGCCATCAAAATTCACTGGGGAGGCATCCAAGCTAGCAGAGGAACAGTTACTTTCCCCTACTCCTTTCAACCATTTCCAGAGCAGGGGAAAAACACGGAGGAGTGACAAGGATGGGACTGCTGATCACCAGGAGTCCTCATAGCCAGTGGCAGGGCAGTGTGCTGCTCTCTGAATAGAACGGAGCAATATACTTTGAAGAATAGCTGTAACTGCAAAACAGGTTAAAACAAAGTTAACCCTTTTTTCCCCAAAAATTATATATGATGGTTACATCATGGATTCTGTCATACTGGGGCTATAGCAGAATTGCGCAATGGTTAAAAGCATGAGGCAAGGTTTTACTGTGGCACTGTGCTCCTGTGGCACCGTGTCATAGTGTTTTGGTAAAGAAACATCGCCTGAGTATAAGCTACTGAAATATCAGCAATATCAACTTGAGACCTAACTATTGATTACCCTTCACCTTAAGATCCTGAAAAGAATTGTGACATTCTATATTGTTTTGTGCAGCCAAATTTGAGGAAATTTTATAACTTTGTATTAAATCACAAGTCAAGTTTCTGTTCTCTTTGTTCATACAAAATCTCTGCTGATTTCAGTGGGCTAAGTCTATTTTACAATTAAAAGACCTTTTTTATTGGGTTGGACTACAGAGAGTTACAAATAAACATACTCCTTCCAAGGCTTCTGTATTTTACAATTTTTTTTCTATGTATAAAGATTAGCTGTGTGTATTAGATGTGTTTTCCAGATGCACATACTAAAGATGATGGAACACTGGGAGGTGCAAGAGCTGGAAAGTATAAGGTAAAGGAGGAGGTGGCTGTAGTAGCACACATATATTTCCACTGCTATGAGCTGATACCTGAGGTCTTGGGAGATCTAATGAAATAACTTCGCTTTCATATGCAATTTTGATAGCATTCATAAGAAGCTTGTCAGGGCCCTGAGTATGTCAACATACTCTGTAGTCATCTTCCTCTGCAATCCTCCTCTGCAGCCTCTTCCACCCCATAAAACTACAGGTTTAGCTGCCTGTGTTTGTAATCTGCTCTAATATGGTGGTGCTGCATAACCACCAATCACACTTCTGTGAAAACAACTAAGTTGTTAGAAAGAGCAGTGAAAAAGCCTCATCCAGGACCTCTGCTCATGCACTCTGTGTTCCCTGGCTTGGGAGCTGCGGTACCTGCCCTGCAGGTGGGCAAGCTGCCGTACCTGCCCTTGCACCCTGTTGGCCCTGCTGTGGCTTCCCTGGCTGGAAGGACCTTGAACCGGCCTGCCACTATGGACTTGTGTGGGCACCTGGGCTTTCGGCTGACATGGTGACAGTTGCTGGAGCTGCTTTGCTCTTTGTCACATGGTCCCATGGGGCTGTGACCCTCACTGTGAGGACTTGGCCCCCGTCTGCCCCGCTGACCCTGGCACCTCGCAGCCTGTCTGACTGGTGGAGCAGCACCACACTGCTGCTCCTGACAGCGTGTGCTGCTGCTGGGCCCTTTCTGAGCTGCATAGAAGTCCTCAGTTTCCTTGGAAACAGCTGTAGGGATTCCTCAGGTTGTAAGAAAGATTATTTTGGGGGCAGATTTAAAAGTTGTTTTTACAGATGTCAAACTAAGTGTCTAGGATGACTTCTGTAGTTTCCCACTGGTTGCACACTACAACAAGGAGCCTCCATTCACCCATTTAGGAACAGAGTTGCTTCCAGATTTAAGCGCAATCCCACCACGAGGCATCAAGGCACAGCATGACCCTTGGGTGGTCCTGCCACAGGGGCTTTCTGCAATGACCACAGCATTGCTGCAGCCCTACATGACTGCCAGGACACAGGTAGGAGCATCGTTTACAAACAGAGAAGCCAGGCAGCCGCATTCTTTGTCACATAAAATGGGAGCACAAACAGTCTACCAAGTGGTTGTACAGGGAGACAAGCCATTTGTCTTTATTAATCTGTGTGCATCAGTACAGGTAGGCCAGAGCCACTCACTCCTGTTGCACCGTGGTACTGCCCCTAAGGAGATGCATAAAGAAAATTTGCTCTGTGTCCAGAAATATTTTCAGTGCAAGTGCTTTCCTGCTGAGTAGCTGCAACAAAGTAAAATCTGAACTATGTATACGTAAGCTGCACTACTGCAAATAATGTTTTATTTCCCTCCAGAAAAGTTTTTTTTCCCCTTCTTTGTAGGTGCTTCTTTTCTCCCCCTCTGCCCTTAGTTTGTTGTCACCTCACCCATAAAGCTATAAGCTTTACTTATTTAATCAGGAACCCAAATGTGTCAGAGCAGGTGCCTTGACTCCTCAGCCAGCTCTGAAGCTCTGCGAGCGGCCACATGGCACCACAGAAATACTAGGGAAAGAAATCTATATCCCTTTACCCTCTGTAGCCAGACTGCTGACAAATTTTGCCCTGCATTGCAGATGCGATTCAATTATTGTAATGAACCCAATAAGAAATAAATAATGAAGACTTTCTAATGCATATTGGGAAGATCATCCACCAAACCAGGGAGGTTTTCTTTCTTCTCTTGCTACATTGCTACGTTTGGCAGCTTCACAGCTAATAAGTTACAAAGCCTTGGTTTCCTTAATTTCAACTGTTATTCCCTTTTCATAGGGCAGAGGTAGATACAATTCATGTCAGATGATTATGAAGTAATTGACAGTGCTCTGAAATGGAAACTGGAAGAAGAGCCACCAGCTATGGTTACCTATGTTACATTACTTAAGTCACTCTTTTGCTTGTATTTGTATATTTTGCCACTGGTAAGATTTGCTTAGCAGACACCTATGTCCTTTGCGCCCTTTGTAGCTGCTTAATGATAAAAGTCTGCAGTGGGCAGGTGAGTGACAATGCATGCAGTATCTCATTTTCTGTGTGTTTATCTTCCAGGGAAGCACTACCTTCAGACACACTCATAGGTCATTGACCAAGTTAATTCAAAACATTAACTAAATAGTCTGTAATTGCGATGATTTACATGTAAGTGCTAGGCTGTAACTACACTGTTTTTGCTACCGCAGGTGCACAGGGCAGAGTACTCAGCTCGCGTTGCCTGAGTTGATGTTACACTGGAGACCTTATAGGTAAGAGTTCATTGAACTCAATTCGCTCCTTTTGCTGTGTTTTCTGCTTTGCAAACACAGTTGTCAAATGAACATAATTGCTAGCACAGGGTTGTTGGTTTTCTCCTGTCAAGGAGCAAGAGGACTTTATGAAGGCTTAAAGATCTAACTAAAAAGTCAGTTGGCATAGTCAACAATTTAAGTAATAAATCTATTATCACACTTTCAATTTCATTGCCCAATTAATGATTCCTTCCCCTGGGTTAGAATTGGCATTTCACTGTGCAGACCATGGCAATTCTCAATAGCCAGGTACATTTTTAAATGTACTTTATGGCCAAAATAATTTATAACACAAAACCTCCAAAAGGCATAATGGTTACTTTGTTCTCTAGGCATCAGTCATGTTCTCCTTTAAATTAGAAATGTGTATAATGGAACAAGGGAGATAAACATCCAATATGGAAATGGACTTGGGATGTTTATGTGCTTGCAAGTCTTTTTGCATGATAGTAATTGAAACTAGCAAGAAACATATTCTGGCAATGCTTTTGGTCACAGTCCAAAAGAGTTCCCCTTCTTCTGCAGCAGTGAGGGAGGAAGGAGGACAGGGACAGGGAGGCAAAGGCATGTTTCAGCAGCAGAAAGCAGAAAGAAGCTGATACGCCTTCTCTGCTGCTGGAAACCAAACCTCATTCATTTTAAACCATTTTGTTCAAAGACAGTACACTGAAGATCCTCTGGAGTGACTGAGACAAGATACTGGCCTATTCTGTTAACAGCTCTCCCAAGTGTCAAATCGTGCTTTACTTGTTTTCCAGTTTTATACTAATTGCAACTGCCGTTTCCAACAGAACCCCATATATTGCTGATATATGGTGCACAGGTTAGCAACAGTATTTTGTCACTGCTTTTTAATACTGAATTTCAACATGACCTAAGATAAGTAGCAAACTCTTTACAGATGCAGAACTGAGAATGTAATTAACCATCCTGCTTAAGGAGGTAGTAGTGGGTATCACCTAAGAGCTTTGAGGATATATATAAAATATGGTTTCACCTAGTTCTCAGTCCTTGCCCTGATTGGTGCCTGATCAAATTGAGCTCTCAAGAGCTAACAACAACAGAATAATCCCATTAGGAGGTAAAGCTTCAGAATTCATTAAAGATCCTGAGTCACCCATACAGGCTAGTGGAGGACTGGCAGGGTTTTCCTCCCACACCAGGGTAAGAGAGGTCCAACATTAGGCAGCCCTTGCCCTTGGGCCCTGGATTCGGAGGTTTTCTGCCTCCTAGAAAACTTGGGCATACTTCAAAGCCCAAGAAGTGCTGTGGCCTCTAGAGATGCACCAATAAAAGGCATGTGCAGGGAGAGATTGGCATAGCAATGTTCTGATAAGTCCACAAACAAGTAACTACACAGGCTACTTCTCCACCCAAGGAACAGCTTGTGACCAGATGGCAGTGTGGACCCTGACAGCGTGCATTAGGACTGCTGAGATATTCCCACAAAGACAGAAAATGTGCTAGAATAGGACTACAGTGAGTTTATTCTATGCACGGAAGCCTTATTTACTCACCCGAAATTTGTATAAAAATACCTCTACAGATCTCATTCCATGCCATCTGGCAACATAACAATGCATTATTGACAAAGATAATACACACACAAACAAAAAATCTCCAGGCTCTAGGCAGAACGCCTTGCACATGGTGTCCAGAAGTTTGTATCAAATGGTTGTGCTACTTTTCCTTTTGTGGGCTGTATTTCATAGCTGTTCCTGGGGTAATGTAAGGATCTCACTGATACTGACTCTGCACTGAGCTGGGGACCCTGACGACCTCCAGAGATCTCTTTTGACCTGAATTATTCTTTGATTCTATGAATCTCTTTGAGACATAAAATGAGGTAGATAAATGCTCACCAAAATGCCAATGTCCTCTGTAGAAGAAGCTAGCAGGTTTTTGGCCTTTCCTGGATAAGGGTTTTGTTATTTAATACCCTTGCCTTCCTCCGTATCAGGTGAACTCATCTGTTTGCAGTTGCATGACATCATTTAAGTTTCTGCCTCTGAAACTTTAAATATAAAGAGATGATAAACTAAATATTTAAGAGAGCCTGTGATGAGATTCCACTGACCTTCACAAACTCCTTTGAGTAATTTATATGAATGAGCCTAGTTATTATTCATAAAAACAAAATGCTGTAAAAATGTAAATCCAGGACTATTACTGAATTTTGCAGCTGAGATCAGAGCTAGTCCATTGGGTCCATAGCCAGTACTTCATCACACTGCCAAGTCCACTGTACTGCCTGAACTACTTCTAAGTGTCTCAAAATTATTTTCTTTCTTATCACTTGAGGGAGTACTGGACTTTTGTTTTAGTCAAATCATAGTGTACCAGGGTAAATGTTAGGCATCTCCATGCTTCGTTGCACTAGAGCTGCACTGGGACAAACCAACTACACACGAATGCATTAAATCTGACTTTTTTCTAGTCCTAAGTAACATGATGCAGCTATTTTTAATTTCGGTAAAGCAGCAAGTGCTAAACAACTACATGTGACCTAGCTTGCATTTGAAAGAAGGACAAGAGGAAGAATAATTTGTAAAAGCTGCACATTGCCAGATGCACAGACTGTGAGGTGGGAACTGGGGGATTCCACAGCTTGGCCTTGTTCTCACCCTCCCCCATTGCCATCCATAGAAGATTGTCATCATTAAGGGGAAGGGTTTCTGCGTCAGCCCTTACAGTTATATCCACAATGGCTACAAAAATAGCTCAGGGTGCCTTCCTTTCCCTCATGTAACCAGAAAGTTAAAGGTGGGGTGGGGAGGGGAGAAAGAGAATGAGATACTCTGCCAGGACACAAAACAGGGTGGTCAGCGATGTCCTGAAATTCCCTCAAGGGAAACTTGTCCATTCACAGTCTGCAGAGAGATCCCCAAGAACCCAGCCCCTCCAGGATCACCTTCTGATGGTGCTTTGGAAATACTACCACGGAAAACTCTGTGCTGAGTAAAATGGCACTGCAGTGAGTCAGGACAGAGAACCACATCTCTTCTGTGTTCATGAATCCATTTTAGAGTTACGTTGACCTTTACAAGAACCTTTCCTAGTTGATGTTTACATCTCAATTAAAGATACTGGGTCAGAGAGAGAGCACTTTCTAGTAAGAATAGAAGGTGGACAGGGCCTTCGGAAAAGTCATCAGCTATTAAACTGAAATGTCATCATTAGTCCTCAGGAAATGGCTAAACAAAGTTTTATTATTGGTAATGCAGACATTGTAGAAGAAAGAGGAAGCAAACAGCACTAAGCATTTCTTCTCTTTTAAAAGTGAGATGCTTTTAGTGAGGAGTCATCCATTCCCATCACTCAGCTAGGAGTTGCTTTTATTTCCGTCTCCATTTTATAATTTCTTAACAGAAAAAAATGGAAATACTTTAATTAAAAAAGATTCAGCCATATTAGCTATACCTATTCATCAGCTTAGGTCTTTAGATGCTGAACATGTATAGCTCTTTTTTTCTCACATGCTTTATGTCTCCTTTCCTTTCCATGCCTCATACTCCTCTCAGCAAACTAACCATGGCTAAAAGGAGAGATTTAACTCAGTGGCACAGAACAGGCTGTGTTAAAGTGCCTGGTTTCAGGTCTCTAAGCATGCTCATTACTAAATGGGTATTTCTAGAAGCCAGCACAATCTGTCTCAGTCTGTTGTTGCACTTCACGGCTCAGAAATGAAAAAATGCTGATCTTCTGTTTTCTTTGACTAGCTCAATTTCTGAAAATGTTTAGTAGATATCTTTACCTTAAGAAGTGGAACAGATCCCATTTTGTGAATAAAGTAAATGTACGAAATAGGTCTAGAAGGCATCTCTTGAAGTATCAAATCCATATCATGCTTCCTACCTCCAGCCAACATTATATACGATGCTGATGCTAACCAGCTCCATTTAAAAACCATGTATGTAAGGGTCAAAAGGCACCAGAAGCTGAGTTTGAGAACTCCAAAGCTTCACATATCGATCCACAAATATATTTTAAAAAGATGTTTAGCGATAGAGACAAACCTTTCTTCTTTTTAGTGTCCTTCTTATGTGTAAGTCCTAGCATTGATAAGGTATTCCCTCTCCAGCTAATGGCTCGGTCTTGATCCATGCCCTAACCTGGTCCACCCTGCGCGGCAGAGGCAGGCTTTTGCCCTCTGAGAAAGTGAAGAACCCCAACATATATTTGCATTTGAGGGAAGAGCAGAAATTAAGTATGTTCTCACTGGTATCCTCATTTTGGCAGCTGCTAATTATGGATCACTTGACCCGGTGACTTCAACTTCCTTTTACTGGAATATGTTATGTATGCACTAAAAAGGTTTCTAGGGCAAGTGGAAAGAAAGGGTTTGAATATCTTGTCTTTTTTTTTTCCTGTAAAATGTCTGTCTGGCAAAATTTGGGAGTGCTATGACACAAAGATCAGAGGTTATTTTGAAGCCTCTGCTCTGTCTGAAGATGAAAAGCAAACATGAGAGAATCCCTTCTGAACTTCAGCTTTATGCTGTTATAGAGCCCAAGAGAAAAAAAATCCAGCAGCTCCAGCAGTCACGGCAGCAGTGCTGGGTGGTGCACAGTGCAAGGGGTCTTGTGCCACTATCCTTCATTTTTGGTCAAACCAGCTTTCTGCAGCTGGAGTAGGAGAGAAGACTATGATCCACGAGCTTCATGCAGAGGTTAATACTGACAGTGATGTTACCTTTGAGATATACTTCAGCAGCCCTTCTGAAGCTGGGGGCCTTCTAGATCCATTCTCTGAACAGAATAGGGATTTAGGGAGTACACAAAGGGGAAAAGGCACCGTGAACCCCAACTCCTGTGCAACGGTCAAGAGCCAATGAGACTCTCTTAGAAGTTTTATTTCACCCTGCCATATGCAGCATACATACATGCTTACATATATACATACATGCAGCACCTAATGCTCTCAGCTTGTACTGGAGAGAAATTTTTTATTTCTGTGAGATGCCACTGAGAATTCTGTGGGAAGAGTTTCACTTTTCCTTTGTTTATTTAATCCAAAGGACACGGAAAGAGATGCTGAGCATGGAGAATTTGCCCTTAACCTTAATTTCCCTGAAGTCACTGAAGTAAGGGAAGGAGTATACTTTAAACTTCCTTATCTCTCCATACAGCAAGTTATAATTGTTGTGGATCTTTTAAATCACATTAATTCCTTTGTCTGCACAGAGACTGAAAATTGTTAACTGATAATTATTATGTCTTTTTACCTTTTAATTAACAAGGTAACTGCCATGTGTAAGTGCCAAGCAACATCTGAATGCTATACACTTTCACATCTTCTGGTTTCTGCAAAATAGAGCCAATCAGAGTGAAAACCCACAGTGCTCTTCAGGCTTTGAAAGGTTTAGGGAATTTGACTTAAACTGAGAATGGCTTTCTTTACACCAAAGTTAAGGACACATCTGTGAATTACATCCTTCAAAATTATTTGGCCAGACAGAAGAATAGACACTTATATTTGGGTAGGTTTGGGTTTTTTTTTTCAGGATAGAAGATGACTCACACTGTCATGTCATGAAACTCTCCTGAGAAAAGATTAATTTTTTTCACATTATATCTGATATTTTTGTGACACCAACAGCGATAAGATTTTGTTGGAACCATTGACTCATTCCCCTTGCATGGGAACAAAGGTTATATTGTAACAAAGGCCCTAAGGCCCAGATCCTCAAAGGTATTTTGTTGCTTAACTACCCACAGCCATTAGCTTCTTAATTAAAAGGTAAAAAGACACCTAATGGGAGTTAAGCCTGTGGAAACTGCCTTTTTCCTACATTTTAAGTTTTTTACTTGGGCAAATTAGCTGACATGTATGAATGACCAGTCACACATCATGCAGTGTATAGGGCTATGTTTGTTAAATCTATTACTATCAAGGAGCAATCCAAAGCCTATAATTATGGCATGTTCTCTGTAATTAAGGTCATGTTCCAGATCCCCTTCTATTTTCCAGTATTCAGAGGCACACATCTTTCTAAAACAAAAGCTTTCAGCTGCATTACAGACTTTTTTTTTCTTCAGAAAGTTTGTGTGAAATTGTTCCGCCTCTTTAAAAACTCAGAGTTTAAAACTAGCAAGAGGTTTCACTACAGTGTACCAATCTCAACTGCTGGGAGACTTCAGTTTTTGCAGTCACAGTCAAAATTCAAACATATTCTACCAAAGTGAGTCTGTTCTGATGGAATATAGAACACCTTTCAAGGCACAGTCAAGGTTTCATTTTGATTTTTTTTGTTTGATTTTATTTGAGTTGAATTTTGACTGAAAAATATAGCAGCCTAGGCTGTCATCTTCCCCTACACTCTGCTACTGTCTCTGCTGGAGTGATTCTGCAGCTCACCACACTTCTAATAAAGCAGCCTCACCTAGTAGATGCCTTCAATGGCAGGATTTAAAGTGAAGCAAGACTGTGCAGTTGTGTGTCACTGCCAGTTACAAAGAGTGAGCATACAACTAGCTCTTCTGTTAAACATATGCAACACATGGTTCTTCAATATGCATTTGTATTGGATTTGCATGGCAAGACAGTGGGGTGGGGGGAGGCTACAGGGGTGGCTTCTGTAAGAAGCTGCTAGAAGCTTCCCAATGGTGTGATAGAGTTGGTGCCAGCCGGTTCCAAGACAGACCCGCCACTGGCCAAGGCTGAGCCCATCAGCGATGGTGGTAGCGTCTCTGGGATAACATATTTAAGAAGGGGGGAAAAACCTGCAAAATTGTGGCCGAAGAGAGGAGCAAGAATATGTGAGGGAAACAACCCTGCTGACACCAAGGTCAGTGAAGAAGGAGGGGGAGGAGGTGCTCCAGGTGCCAGAGCAGAGACTCCCCTGAAGCCTGTGGTGAAGACCATGGTGAGGCAGGCTGTCTCCCCTGCAGCCCAGGGAGGTTAATGGTGGAGCAGATACCCACCTGCAGCCCGGGGAGGACCCCATGCTGGAGCAAGTAAATGTGCCTGAAGGAGGCTGTTGACCCTGTGGGAAGCCCACGCTGGAGCAGGTTTGCTGGCAGGACTTGTGACCCTGTGGGGGACCCAGGCTGGAGGAGTCTGCTCCTGAAGGACTGCACGCTGTGGAAGGGACCCACGCTGGAGCAGTTTGTGAGGAACTGTAGCCTGTGGGAAGGACTCATGTTGGAGAATTTTGTGGAGGACTGTCTCCTGCGGGAGGGACCCCAAGCTGGAGCAGGGGGAGAGTGTGAGGTCTCCTCCCCCTGAGGAGGAAGGAGTGGCAGAGACAATGTGTGATGAACCGACCGCAACCCCCATTCCCTGTCGCCTTGCACGCTGAAGGTGGGAGGAGGTAGAGGAAATTGGGAGTAAAGTTAATCCCCAGAAGAAGGAATGGAAGTGGATGGCAGGTGTTTTAAGATTTAGTTTTTATTTCTCATTATCCGACTCTAGTTTTGATAATAAATTAAACTAATTTTCCCAAGTTGAGTCTGTTCTGCCCATGACAGTAATTGGTGAGTGATCTCTCCCTGTCCTTATCTCGACCCGTGAGCCTTTCATTATTTTTTCTCTCCTCTGGCCAGCTGAGGAGGGAAGTGACAGAGCAGCTTTGGTGGGCACCTGGTGTCCAGCCAGGGTCAACCCACCACATCATTGCTCAGTGTTGCAGAGAAGAGCCATCTTCTGTTCCCTTGCACAGATGAAACTCCTTAGAAATCTGTGATACTTTCTGCTTCAGGATCTAGCTCAGATGCTCTCCTCTCTACTGAGGCTTTCAGGTAAGTGGGAGTAAAAGGCAGTAAAATTGCAGTCATATGCCATCAGACAAGATTGAACATATACAGAGTGTAGACACGATGAATAAGAAGGTGGTATTTTAATAGTCAATTTTCAGAATATAACAGCTCTTGAAAAAAGATTAGCTTAGAACATTTTCTCTATTTAGAAGCATCACTACTTAGCTGTGCACTTAAGTAAAAGCTTTGAGGCATCTTTAAGTTAAACGATTGCTATAGTTTAGAAAGGCTGCCAGCAAAAGGGTACTTCAAAACTAAAACCTGGTGCCATCAGACAGCATAAGTGACAGAATATAAAAAAAACAAATATTAGGGTTATATTTATTCTAAGTTCCTTCTGAAAAATTCAAGTTGCTGCTGAATTTCCAGAACTTAAGATATGTCAAACAAACCTGGCTCATAAATCAGAATGTTAGAACTCAGGTGGTACTCAAGCTTAGGATGTCTGTGTGTCTCCATGTGTATGTGTGTATGTTCAAGAGCTATTAAGTTCAGTAGGTCCACTCTAAGAAGTAGGAGAGGAAAATAGGCGTTTCAGCCTTCCATTTATATCTAGATTGCTTTGGCTGGCTTTGCAAATTTTCTCCAGTATATGATATGCAAACCTGTGAGGCAGGGAACAGAATTTGTTCAGAGAGAGAGAGCAGATGCATCTCTGTAGGTCAAGGGCTTTCATCGGGGAGAGGGGAGTCCTGTGCTCACACAGGAACCTGTCTGAGCATGTATTATACATCTTATACCGTGACCGCGTACTGCAATATATGCAGTCCTCAGAATAGAGGGTTACTGCATGGAGGGCATTGCCATCACCATCAGCATCATTGGTCTAGTAGAAGAGACCATGTCTGGTGCTGTATTTGAAAAGAGCAAACTTAGCACCTGGCTATGAAGTCAAATTTAACACCAGACCCTGAGAAGGGAGGGGTTCCCACCCTCCTCCACTTCTCCCACTAGCTAATCTGGGCAGCTCATTTCTCAAAATGCGAGCTCACATCCATCCTTCTCTCAGGTACTGAACGGGGACCGCAGGGATGCGATGCAGTGGGATGTCATGCCGTGGGTGGGTGCTGCGGTGAGGGCATGGGGCTGAGTGCTGCGGGACCTCTGGGCTTCCCCTGATGCAGCTCAATGTGCCCTCCAGTGTGCCTCTCTTGGAAGCTGTGAACTCCTCAAAACAGGCCAGAAAATAAGAACATTCCCCTTCTGAATCTAGTGCAAAGGGCCTTCTCTGCTAACATTATTCTCTGTGCTCAGTGGAATACAGCCTGCATTATCACCATGGGATTTTCTTCTTGAATTTGACACATTTATTTTGATGACGAAGAGCGAGACCAATAGGACTCCTATCAGTGTCAATGGGAAATGAAAAGATTTTTCTCTTAGCAGTCTGTATCACTTACCATGTGATTGTGAGCCCTTTGGTCACAAGTATCCCTTTAATAATCTGTGTTAGCATTGTGCCTTGCACCCATAAGCTGACAGACCAATGGCACTCCTTTCAGAGTATGAATACTAATGCAATGTACCCACAATTACTTTTCACTGGAAAATGTGTCACATAATAAAAATGCTTCTTCAGGGGCTGAACATCAACATATTTACTGACATGCCTGAAGCTGCAGAACAAACTGCTAATCATGCAATGAACTCTTACCATGCTTATTGCCCACTTGGTCCACTCACAGCAAGTTCTGGGGCAATTAATATAAAGTTTAAAGAATGCCAGATGCCGGTGGAGGCCCTTGGAATTTTAGCATAATAAAAAAGGTCCAATAATGATATTTTAAATGGGGTCTCCCTCTTCTTTTATTATCACTAGTAACACAGAGAAGCCACAAAAAAAAAAAAAAAGGGGGGGGGCAGGGGGCAGGTCCTGTTCAGGCCTCAAATTCATAAAAACGTAGAGTGTCTGCAGCATTGTATCCCCAGTTGTGAATGGTAGGATTCATACTTAACCCAAAAATCATACATCCTTACACTTGGTGAGGTGATTCTTCTCCAACCACCTTGCGTTATGAACTGTTCTTTAAGGAAACTGTGCATATCTGCAAACACAGCATCCTGGCTCAGGTTAAAGAAGATCAAACACTAGTCGAATAATGACATAAACTGCAAATATGCAGCTGTGTTTAACAGGGCAAAAGGAGGTCCTCCTCCTGCCACTGGATCAACGCTGCATGGATGCACATGATGCTGCCACCCCTCTACTTTCCTGCAAGACTGGGATCCCAGATATCCTCACTCAAAACCAAGACCATGAAAATTCCATTGGCTGTCTTAGACTGGTAATCACATCAGCAACTGAGAACTGCACTGGCTCTTACCTTGTCAGGAGCCAGCAAGGTTCTCTAGAACAAGGATAAATCACGATACAGCATTTTATTCCTGCCCAGAAGTTAGGGCAGCAAGTTTCCAAGCTGATAAAATAACATGTTTATCAGTCCAAGTAAATGGGTATGAATGGATTTACAAAGGTAGGCAGGTTGGGTCTTGCCAACCTGGGAGCCAAAGTGAAATAAAAGGCAGCACTCTTCCTTCTTCAGAGAAAATTCACCACTTTCTGTGGCTGAGGTCTCCAGTGCCCAGTTTCAACTCGTGCCCTCAGCTTAATCAGCTTCCCTAGTACCCTGAAGGAAGCAGGAGGCAAACCATGCATCTTCCACCCTCCTGCTATCGATCCCCGCCCCAGTCTGTCCTCCTCCACATTTCTCTCCCTTCTGCCTTATACCTCACGTCCACAGCCCTGTGCAGGCCCTGATAAAAAAAATCTCTCTCCATCTTTCTTATAAGCCCGTTTTATATATTGAAAGGCTGCAATAAGGTCTCCCTGCAGCCTTCTCTTCTTCAGGCTGAACAATCCCAACTCTCTCGGCCTCATTTTACAGGAGGGCTGTTAGAGTCCTCTGATCATTTTCATGGCCCTCCTCTAACAAGTCCATGCCTTTCTTGTACTGGGGACCCCAGAACAGGATGCAGTACTCCAGCTGGGGTCTCCCCCAGCAGAGGGGCAGAATCACCTCTCTCAACCTGCTGGCCACTCTTGTTTTGATGCAGCCCAGGATACGGTTTGCTTTCTGTGCTGCAAGCGCACATTGCTTGTTTATGTCCAATTTTTCATTCACCACTATGGCCATTCCTTCTCTGCAGGGCTGCTCTCAAACCCTTCACCCCCAGCCTGTATTGATACTGGGGGCTGCTTCAACCCAGGTTCAGGACCTCACACTTGGCCTTGCTGGACCTCATGATGTTCACATGGGCCCACACCTCAAGGCTGTGAAGGTCCCTCTGGATGGCAACCTCTTCCTCTAGTGACTCAGCTGCACCACTCAGCTTGGTATCACCTGCAGACTTGCTGAGGGTGCCCTCAATCCCACTATGTTGTTCATGAGGAGATCAAATAGTATTAGATCCTGTACAGACCCCTGAGGGACACCACTCATCACTAGTTTCCACCTGGACACTGAGCCATTGACTGTCATTCTTTAGACGTGGCCATCCAGCCAATTTCTTATCCATCTAACAGTCCATCCATCAAACCCGTGTTTCTCTAACTTAACAGCAAGAGTACTGTGGGGGATGATATCAAGGGCCTTACATACGTTCAGGTAGATGTCATCCACAGATCTTATTTTGCCAGTGATGCAGCCACTCCGTCGTAGCAGGCCACCAGATTAGTCAGGCACGATTTGCCCTTGGTGAAGTCATGTTGGCTGTCTCTAATCACCTCCCTGTCTTCCCTATATTTCCATTTCTTCCAGGAGGATTTGTTCCATGATCTTAGTAGTGAGGCTGACTGGTCAGCCTGGTTCCCAGGGTCCTCCTTTTTATCTTTTTTAAAAATGGGTGTGATGTTTTTCTTTCTCCAGTCACCAGGGACTTCACCTGATTTCCATGACTTTTCAAACATGATGGTGAGTGGCTTGGCAACTACATCAGCCAGTTCCCTCAGGACCCTGGGATGCATCTTGTTGGGTCTCATGGACCTGTGTATGTTCAGGTTCTTCAGGGGTTCTCGAACATGCTCTTCACTTTTGATAGGAGGTACTTCATTCCCCCAGTCCTTGCCTTGAGGTACAGGGGCTTGAGACATGTGGGAGGAGAGATTACCATTGAAAATGGAGGCAAATAATTTGTTGAGAACCTCAGCCTTCTCCATGTCGGTTGACACCAGCTCTCCCATTTTATTTACCAGGGCAGTACATTTTCTTTAATCTTCTTTTTCTGGCCAAGGTATGTGTAGAAGCCATTCTTATTATTCTTCTCATCCCTTACCAAATTCAGCTCCAACCGTGCCTTAGCTTTCCCAATCCCACCCCTACACATCTGGGCAACTTCCCTATACTCTTCCCAGGATACACGTCCCTAGTTCCACTGCCTGTGGAGCCTCCTCACCCTCAGGTGGAGGAGTCCAGCACACCCCTGCTGGGGAAGAGCACTCGAAGGAGCACACAGCCAGGCAGGGGCCAGGCAGGCATTCAGGCAGGAGCAGCTGAAAGCCGTGGCAGCAGCGACTGCAACGGGAGGGCTCCATGTGCCCCTCTGTCACTGCGCATCTACTGATGGGTGGTACGGGAAGGCGAAGCTGCAGTGCCTGTGCCTCTGCAACTCAAAGAGGAAAGGTGTTTTCCAGAAAGGTCTCACAAAATACATTTCACTGTCTCTGTTAAGGCTGGCCCTGAACATAGATTTTGATGAAGAGGCTTCTGCAAGGTAGTCCCTGGAAGTGGAAAGGTTTGGCAAGCTTCTTCCTGGGCTCTCCAAAATAATACGTTAACTTTTTTTATTGATTTGAGAAAAATTTGAGGGAGTCAAATGCATTCCCAGAGCAAACTGAATCTATATTTCTTCACAGATACATGAGTCAGAGCATCTGAATGTGTATTGCCAAATATAGTAATTGTGCTCCATTAAAAGGTGGATGCTGGAGTATAAGAGCACACTTTCTAAAGTTTTGGTTTAATTATTCGTTCAGAAAAATTACCAAAAGGACTCTTTTCTGTATATCTGTAGAAGCAGCTAGGTGAAGAAATGCTATATATTTTAACAGGAATGGCAGCGAGCCTCACGTTATGACTTGCTGAGCCCCCCAGCAACACAGAACCAAGCCAGGTGATCGAGAGCGCCGCGAAA
Source organism: Phalacrocorax aristotelis (assembly GCF_949628215.1). Taxonomy (NCBI): domain Eukaryota; kingdom Metazoa; phylum Chordata; class Aves; order Suliformes; family Phalacrocoracidae; genus Phalacrocorax; species Phalacrocorax aristotelis. The sequence goes on along the minus strand of NC_134276.1, from coordinate 99,855,043 downwards.
CTTCGCCTCTTTGATCCGACCCGTGCGCGCTAACCGGCGTGTTCAGGCCACCCCAGCGCGCACTCTTCGAAGGGCCGCTCCCAGCCCGAACCGGGCGGCCGAGCCTGCCCCCAGCTCCCCAGCCGCCTCTCTCGGCGGCGGTCTCTCTCCTCTGCAGGGGTGCTGGGGGGACACCCCAAAGGGGAGCGCTGCTCCCGCACGTACCGGTGCCGGTATCCACCTCTTTCTTGAGGGCGAGCGTGCAGCGAGGCTCCTCCCTCCGGACCTCCGCCCTGCCGGTGAGGTCCTGACCGAGGAGGAGGAGAAGGAGCAGCAGGAGGAGGCGCCGGGGGGCGGTTCCCGTCCGTGCGGTACAGGGACCCCCGCACGTCCCTCTCACCGCCCGCCCGGGCACCGGGCACCGGGCACCCGCCGCCGCCGCCGCCGCCAGGGGGCGCCGCGCCCTCTCGGATGGGGTTGGCGGGGGCTCGGCGCGGGCGCGGCGCTCATTGGCTGGCGCCGGCCGGGCTGCGCGCGGGGCGCCGCTTCTTAAGGCGCGGCGCGGGGCAGCGGGAGCGCTGTGCTGGGCGGGTGCTGCGGGCCGGGCTGCCGCGAGCCATGAGCGAGGTGAGCGGCCGTTGGGGCGGCGGGCTCTCCTCGGGGGGCGCCAGCGGGGGCTCGTGGGGAGCGGGGGGACCGCCGCAGCCCCTCGGAAAGCGGCCCGGGAGGCTGGAACCTGGCGTTGAACGTAGCCGTCGCTTTCCGAAGGGTGGCTGGGGAGGACCGAGTGCTTCCCGGGCTGGGAACGCGGTGAGGCTGTGCTGTGCCTCCCGGCAGAGCTGGTGGGCTTGAGGGGTTTCTCTTTGCTGGGTGGGGAGACTGCAGTACGTAGCTTCTGTTAAACGCTGTCTTCTGACAAGCAGACCTCCACAGGTGTGTATGCTCCTGCAAAGCCTGAAACAAGGCAATTTTTTGCCTTTTGAAGGACCGTGCACACCAGTGGAGAATCATTTACTAAAGGAGAAAACCTAATAATTTGAAGATCTAACTAATGTTTTCCTGTGCAGAAAGAAGCATTTAGTAAGTCGTGTGAAAGTTTTCTGCTAGAGTTTATGAAAAAAAATGCCCTGTTTGTAGTTGGATGCTGATGTCAACTTTATAGTGTCCTGGGAAGGGTTATAATTAAGGAAAAAATTTAAATAGTGCTGAACATGTGAAGATTACTTGTACCCTTGTAAATAAACAAGATAAACTTCTACTTGTGGCTTTTTTTTTTGCAATGGAAAAGTTCTCTGGGGCAAACTATTATTTTTTTCTTAATGAAGTGTCATCAGGCAGGATGACTGTGTAGTCTGTCAAATGCTGGGCAGGTTCAGCTGGCAGATTCCATATTTGCTAGTGTGACTGTTTCTTTGGGAAACAGTAGAGGTACCGCTAACTACACCTTACCAAGCGCCAATTTTTGGAGGCTATTTTCTGTTATAACAGACCTGCTGCTTCATTAACAAGGGGGATTCTTTTCTCAGCAGCAAGAGTAAAATTAAGAGCAGCACCAAATAAATTGTGACTGGTTGTTGTGCAGGTGTTACACTCAGATGTGTATGTAGATGAGGAGTAAACCTGAGATAAAAGGCAGTATAGCTGTGTGGTCTCTGGTGCAGGGATTAAGAGAAGTTTATATCTTGGCTTGCAGGTCAGGCCAAATGAGAAAAACAGAGGAAATCCTCATTGTGCTTTTCTTTTGCTTGCGGGGATCAGGCAGTCCAGGTGTAATGCACCAGGCTCTCTGTGACCTCTTCTCAGCTGCTGCCTGTATTTCTATCAACTGGATAGAGGTTTCTGCAGTGTGGGTTTTTTTGCAGTTGCTGTCCCTTTGGCACCCAGGCTAGCTGAAGTGTTCTGTGAGATCCTTGAAGATAGCGTTGGGGAAAAATCTTCTAGTGGGGAGCAACGATTGGGTGACACTGCTGTACTTACTATAACTGTACAAGGCACTCTTTTGTTATAGTCCTGTGCCAGGTTGTATATGCTCAGTAGTTATCCCTTCATAGCTTGAATTGGATAGTGTGCCTCTTGGATTTTAAAAGTACCAATGAACATCAAGATCATCCCTAACACCAGCTTAGGGGTTCTCCATCCATAATACATTTCCTTGTGCCTCACAGAATACTCTTCCTAGCATACCCTGAGAGCTGGAAGATGTCTCATTCTCTGGTGCAGCGCTAAGCCCTGTACCTATGACACTCAGCACTGCACTGGGTGTCTTCAGTGCTGTTGTTCAGCTGACAATATTGGGGAGTTTATCACTCACAGCTCCTGGGAAGAAATGCTTCCTTGCTGTTACTTGCCTGCCAGCTGTTTTTCAAAAGATGATTCTTCTTCCAAAAGGCAGATGAAAGCAACTGGACCACCCCAAACCACCTCACTGCAAGAGACTGTTAAATGAGGCAAAAAAGAATAGCAGAAAGCAACCTCCTTAGCCATCTGTTTGTTGTGTATTTGGATGGGGGATATATATTTGTTGGTGAATTTCACTTATAAGGCTGTAACTTAAAAGTGTTTTTATTTTCTTTGTTTTAATCTGCTAGAAAATCTGAGGACAGGGTGATTGAAAATAGGTTCAGTTAGAGCCATCAAAAGATTATCCCAAATAGAATGGTGTTGGGAGGGTGGGAAGGTTTTTTGCTTTATGTTAAGACTCATCAGGATTTGAGTGGAGCTTGAAAAGTGGTCGCAGAAATTTCTGAAGAGAGCTTTGATATCCCTCAAGTGATTTGCTGAGACTTTGCATGGATTCCTATTTTACTGTTTCAAGCAAAGTTAACTCATTTCCTGTTATAGGCAGTGATTATCAGTCTTGTGGTGAAGGCTGAACAGGAAGCAGCCATTCATCTGACTGTAGTACTTTTCTATTTTCTATCAGATAACTTAATTTTTCAGGAAGGATAAACTTTTCTACAGAAAAACCCTACATTTCTTCCTCTGCAATCTTTGTCTGAAAATGTATTTAAGATGCTCTGTCTACTGGGCAGAGGTTTGGCCCTGTAACTAGTTACAGGGAACTTGAGGTTTGAGTTTACCTACCAGTGTTTTGAGACATGGCTAGTGCTTCCTGCTGCTTGGTATAACAGATAAATGAGCTGTATGGAGAACTTGTCAGGAGCATAACTACATATTGAAATGCATTTTTAAGTGTTGAAGTAACATTGAAAATCTGTCCACAAATACCTGAAGAGTCTTTTACTTTAGGTCTGTAGGCATTTTCTGTTACTTTTAATGAGCTTAGAGAGAAGACCCATGCTGGAAAATATCATCTACTGTCAGAAAGCACCCATGAGATGCAGCCCGTCTTCCATTAAAGATCTCTGGTCACATAGGATGGACTGGGGGAAGTTATCTTGCTAATTGGCTCATAGACCAATGCCAACTTGCCATTTACTGCCAGAAGTTTTGCCAGTGAGCTTCTAGACTCACAACTGGCATAAACTTGATTCACCACAAGGAATCCTGACATCTTATCAGTCATCTAACTGACATGTTGCAGGTGATGTCTGGTCATGGTGACAGTACTCCCCTGGCACAAAGGTCCACAATGAGCATTTCATCACATGAACATTTTTACGACATTCACTGCCACTCTTGCCTCATGTGTTGAATGATTCTGGTTATCATCAGGAATCAGGTCTGGACTTGGGGAGGAGTGCACTTAAACCATATGGTGTTAAAGCCCTCAATGCTGTTCCAGTGGTTCAGGGATGAAGCACATGTGTAAGGAGTTGGAGCTTAAAATAGCATTAGCAGAGATTGCCTTTTGGATGCATTTATTTGTGTTTGCTATTAAAGGGTCAGGGTGGTATTGCTGGTGTAGGGGAGAAGTTCAGCTTTAACATGTGTTATTTAGGTGTCTGACTTTGGGAGAGCTGTTCAGCAAATCTACCTGATCAGCCCATGCATCTGAAGTGTTTGTGATTTAAGAGAATAACTTGCACTGGAAGAGCCTTACACAACGTGAGTGAAGTGCTCTACTGATTGCCAGGGTGCTGATGAGCACCACCTATGGCACAGCTTGAGCCAGCAACTTTATGTATTTGAGGAGCAGCCTAGCTACCAGACAGTAGCAATATTCCAGCTTTCCTTCTGAAACAGGCATCAAGCAACCAGGCACATGAAATTAATAAGACAGAAGAGAGCTGTTAGGGGTTTGACTCTGTAGAATGCTTAGGTCTCTTAGTTGGGGAGACTAAGAGCTGGGGACTTGATCTCTGCATAAATATAGGGGTTTTGGTCAGGCTTTGACTACAAAGAACATTGTGTCTTGTTTCTTCTTTGAGCTACAGCAAGGTCTTTCCCTTTGCCTTGTGTTGCCGCTGGGCTCTTGAATCCTGCAACAACTGCCATGTTGTGTCCACCTTCAAAAGGATCATGAAGGGTGCTCATGCGCCCTGTAATAGGGGTATGCAGGGCGTTCATGGGGGGATGAGCTGTCATGCAGGCTATGCTCATCCAGACAGCTTTCCTCTGCAGCCTGGGGTACTGAATCTTTGTTCTGGAGCTCAGATCACCTTCAGTGGACATACCCAGGCAGCCAGCTCGGCAAAGATGGAGGCTTCACTGGAAAGTTGATGTGGCCTAACACTGGGGTCAAAAGTATTCTGAAAATTGGACTTCACCTGTCATTGAGGTGTGTGTAAGACACTAATCACCAAGACAGTCTCTGCTGTGGCTGTTTTCAAAACCAGTAACAGCTCATGGCCTGGTGGTTTGGGCATGCCCCTAAGCTGGCAGGGTAATAGAGGTTATCTTCTTCCCTCCATGTTGAGGGAGAACCTGGACCATGTCTTTATCACTCTGGACAAGTGTGCTCACCAGGAGGCTGTTGGAGAAGGACATATCTGAGTGTGAAACACTGGGCATAAGTGGAGGCTTCTGTCTGAAACAATAGCTGATTCCAGTGGTTAAATGGGAAAACTGGAGTTCTTCCATGGGTTGCTCTCCTGAATTTGGTTGAAACTGTTCCACTGAAATGGTATTTAGGGTCTTAGAACCAGATGTATTTAAACAATTAATTCAGGATCGTACACCAATAATCCTGATGGCACTAAATAAAAGAGTTGGTGTTTGTAGGGGGGAAACACGCCACGTTTGTTTAGAGGAGCTCCTGTTCTCTTGTGATGCTTGCAGTCCTGAGGGGTGTCTGAGCTAGCTAGTTGTCTTAGGGGTGCCCTTCTGGGTGCATTTTTGAGATACTGCCATGACCCCCAACTCTTAATGATTGGCCTTGCTAAGGTTACACCCGCAATAGATACAAAACTGTATAGGTCTAAAATGTGCAACAAGAACGTGGCAGGGTGGAGGAGGAGATTCTGCACCTGTTATAGGTTGGGGGTGGGACAGATAAGGCACATGAACATCAATTTTTAATTTTAACTCAAATCTATTTATTAGCTGAGTGGTAAATTGCAGCTCAAAAGAAAAGGAAGAAGGGAGAACAATAAGTTTTAGATCTGTCACTTTGCCTACTTCTTCCATCAGTGTGTGGTTTCAGTGGGTTTAAGCATCTTCTAAAATACCACTTAGAAGTGATGTTGGAAATTGATCTTAATTTGATGAAACTGGCAGACATAATGTTTAGAAAGTGCACTGGCTTTCTTGAAATATATAGAATGCCAACAGATTTGAACAACGCAACACTTTATTAAAGGACAGTTTGCTTTAATAGTATGCTTCAGATACCATGTTTCCTGGTAAAAGAGTAACTTAAAGCAAAAACTCCTGCATTTGTAAAACAGGAAAACTTGAACCTTCATACTGTGGTACTTGATAATAGAATCAGGTTGCAATGCAGGTTGCAAAGGCATATTAGTTTCCCATCCAATATCCCTAAATCTGTAATGCATTGGCAGGTTTATGAGAGTCATCTTCCAACAGTTTCTACATGAACTAGATTGTGCAAATGGTGAAATATGGTGTACAGTAGCAGTTAACTTCAACAGGAACAGTGGTGCCTTTTCATCAAAAGTTTCTGGGTGTTTGCTTATTGATTTGAATAAAATGATTGATTTCCAGGCTGCTATTTGCTATTGTCTACCTTGTTTATTTGTTTTTTTGTAGGGATGACTTGGAAAATGTGTCAGTGTTTATATGTTTCACCTCTTTTTCTGTAACTTTTCTACAGAAGAACTTGTAATAGAGTGGCTAGGCCTAGACACTGGATATGTAAATCCTGAGACACCCACTTCTCTGCTGAAGAGGACTGGGAGAAGAAGGCTGCATGCATCACAGGAAAGCTATGCCTTTCTTCAGCCTGTCAGTTGCAAGAGAGCCTTAAATATACTGAGCCATGTAATGCTTTCTTCTCTGCAAGGCATAGGGTCTTCTCATGAAGACGGATAACACACATTCTCTGCCTTGTAAGGAAAGGTGTTCTGTTTCTTTTGTTTTCTTCAGTTGTTTGGACATTGGGTTTCTAAATAAAAAAAGACATAAGTGGAAACTAGGTCAAATAATAACTAACAAATCATTTTTCCCCTTCTTCCTCTATTTTTAATTAAGCAAATCAGTGTTTATTCCTATAATGGAAAGAGATGGAAGAGACAGGCTATATAGGCTACTTTTAGTAGGAAAATGAATGGCAATCTGATGGAATAAGCTCAGAACAAACAACCCCAGAGGAGTTGCAATTGTGAAACGTATTATTAATGACAGGATATGAGGTCACAATTTACCCCTACTCTACATCTGTTCCCTCTGAGACCAGACTAGTCTACTTATAGGTAAATTGGGCAAGTGTCACATAGGCCAGGTCTTTAGCTGGTGCTTGCTCATCTAATCTATTCATGCCAAATGGGATATAGCTTTATTTATGCACTAACATGGAATTTGGAGGATGAAGCACAAGTTTAGTCAGAAGAAATGAAAATTGTCTGCCTACATGCCTCGAATACTAGTTACAGCTGAACTGTCTGTCCTCTTAAAGAAAAAATATTTTACAAGTACAGAATGTTCTTACATTATCACCTTAGTATATAGTGCATGAAACACGACCTGAAACAGTGGTGCAGCTAATACTGAGTATTATGACAGTAGGCAGAATAATGTTTGAGATCTCTTGTTAAAGCTGAAAGTAAGAAACAAAAGATGGGGGGCAGGAACACCAACTTGTGAAAGGTGATGGCCTTCTTGCCTGACTTTGAATACTTCAGAGATTCCTGGACTGAAACAGTAAGCTGATGAGAAAGGTGGCACCAGGTATGAGGGCTTCAAATTTTCTAATATGTGGGGAGTCAGAGCTATAACCATGGCAAAATGTATGCAAATACATATTTAGTCTTTAACAGAGTCTTAGTGTCCAAATGCCTGACAGAAAGGTCTGAGCTGTTCTGTCATCATTCTTATCTGCTGCTCCTTGACTGGCAGGTTTGATTCTAGCTGTGCTGTGGAGCCAGCTGCTGCATAGTGCCAGTAGGACTAGACAGCTGCAATAGTAGAACCAGAGGAACCTGAACCAAATTTTCAGGTTATAAGGGTTTAAATACAAAGGGTGTGCGCTGCTGTGTGCTTGAGCAGGGGATGATTGTGTTGGATCACAGCACGGCATGAGTGTCCTGAAAGTGAAGAGACCTGTAGGGATCCTGTAGCCTAGCTGTACATATATTTGTAGGGACATTAGGTGTACCTTTTCTGGGAATGATGGAGCACAGCTCAGAAATGCCCAAGCTAGCCCTGACTAGGGCTATCCCTGGAAAGATTCCAACTCCATGTTATGCTAAAGCTTCTAATTCTTGACAAGAGTTAGGAGGCTCTTCTAGAGTGAATCAGTGAGGCAGCTGGAACAGTCCTGTTAAGTCAGCATCTCCAGTAGGAACTAGTAGGATTGCACATGAGAAGTGGTTTTTCACAGAAAGTACCTTAGTTTTGTAGGGGGTGGAGGAGAAATTTCAAGGAAATCTGGGACCTACACAGGTTCAGAACCACTGAGTGCTGGAAAGCAGCCATACCCATTGTTAATGCCTGGAGATGTTTTGCATCTGTGTCCTTTGACCTACAAAATAAGCCTTGCTACCCAGCAGGTACCACTGATCAGGGCACCAGATTGGCTGTCAGTCTGCCTTGGTGATGCTTTGTTCTTTATGAATCTAACACTAGAGGGATTACCAGGCATTGAAATAGTTGTTGGCAGCATTCTGACTACAGGAGAAGATAAATTCCAAGGAAAAGTCTATCAAGATCATAAGTAACACCTAAATTGGTGCAAGTGGGTAAGTAAGCAGATGAGGAAAAGCTGAATAGATCTGAAGACATATTTGATTTACTGAGAATTTTGGTAATATTGGACCTTCTCCTAGTAACACTTGGGATATGAAGACTGGTGATTTGTGGGGATGTTTTTACAGAAATCGTAGCATTTTCCCACAAATAGTTCGGTGTTAGTAAATTGGCATTTTTGAGCCAGATGTATTCAACTGATCTACCCTGACCAGTGCTGCTACCCACAGACTGCTGTACCTTTGTCTACTAAGAAGCTGTGTGTGTTTCAGCAAACCCCTCAATAGGCAATTGGGTGAGATTGAGTTGATCAGAGGCAAGTGTGCCCTATTCTACAAGGGGATGGGGGAGTTGGGCTTTGGATGTCCAAGATGGACTTTTAAAAAAGGGGACCAAACAATTCCAAACAATGTAAGTGCACACTTCATTAGACAGATGCAACATAATCTGGTGAAGGAGAGAAGCCTGCCTGAGATGAACCAGTGTGTAATGCCTAGCTAAATGTGAAAACACATTTGAAAATATGAAGGCCCAAGTTTGGGGCAGTAGGGGAGAGGTGCAGAGACAGGAAAATAATCCTCATAAAAATCACTAGCATGTCTTTCATTTGAATTCTGGGGCTTTTCATTCCCTAGCTTGGATGTTTCAAGTAATGGGAACTGTGTCTGTGTCATTCCTTTTCTCTTGTAGAAAATATGTTCCTGCATGATCAAAACTCCCAGGATGAAACTATTTTTGTTTTAAGATATTGAATACTCTGGATGTTGACTTTTTAAGTGCATAGTTTTAACACTAGTTGAAATACTCTGAAGAATTACTTTTATTTGAATTTAAGAGACTCTATGTGGTGTTCAGGAGAAAATCTGAAAAACATTGAAATCTGGTTCCTTGAATTCCAAACACGTGTTAGTAAATTGTGAGGTAAAAGCGAGACAGAGGTTGGAAACTGCTACAAATTAGAAGCATATACTTGGTAGAAATGAGAAGGAGGAAGAGCATACTAGGCAAGAGGGGATGGCAAGGCAGGCAGCTTTCTGCACTTGACATGGTGGAAAAATAAGACATGTGACTTCATAGCTGCTTCATACATGCTACTGTTCCACTCAGATCTGACATACACACCACTAGAAAAGAGAGCAAACACATTGTTGGCTTGGCACACTTTGAAATGCATGTGGCAGCATACATGTGCTGCAGTTTAAATGGGGCAGCCAAACACCTGAGGCAGGCTAGCTTCATGCCAGTTTTAGTTTGCCAGTCTGACTTGGCTAGCTATTGCTTCTTTCCTTCACCATATTTTGCAAGCTACTGGACAGCACTAACATCCAAGCCAAGCTGAATGAACCTCCCAACTAAGATTACAGGAGACCTTCTTGTTTCACAGGGGTTTTTATTCTGAATGCTGCCTTGTATTCTTTGCTTGGTCTAAAAACTTGGTGCATTTCCATCCTAGAACTGGGCTTTTGGGATGGATCTGCAGATGCAGAAACATTGGTAGCAAAGGATCTAGCATTAGTGTTGTAAACTGCAAAAAAAAAAGTTGCAAGTCTTCTGAATTCTAGCAATATCTCTGTGGTCATGCCACATAAGCCTTTAATAGATATTTTTGTCTGACTGCAGTGTCAGGCCGCACCCAGCTGGATCTAAGTGAATATTATTTGCTTTCTGCTTGAAACTTGTAAGGAACCTATTTTCTGTCTAGTCATGGGATGGGTATGTTAGAATATAAAGCAAATGAATGCATGGCTGTTTCTTTGGAGGAGCACATTAGGGTCCTTTTTTTAATGGCATTGAATAATGGTTTGACACGTTCATGTGTGAATATGGTGAAAATTTTATTAGGTAACACTTTTCTTTCACTTCATATACAAGGCACAAAGTGCAGAATGGAGCCTGATACATAGTGGGAGACTGAAGGCAGAAGGAATGACTGATGACTACTTGGAGAAACTTGCAAGATTTCATTGAACTTCAATTGGAAAACAGTTCTGTGGAGGGAGACCATTTGAAACAACGTGGGGGAGCTTTTGGTGAATCTTTTTGACCACATATCCCCTCGACTTGCTCCACAGCTATGGCACTGCAGGAACTGTAGAGCATTTAGTCTTAGGGCAAGTAACCTGGTGAGTCTGTCCTGGGGCCAGGGACCCTGGGAACTACCTACAGCTGCTCAGTGAAAATAGCTTTCTTCTCTGCTGTTATTAACAGTGAAGCTGATAGCAGCATCAATTTCACTGAGCAGCTGCAGGGACCTGGGAGCTTCTGATTTGTGGAAATGCCTATCTTTTTCAGCAAGCTTTTGGACAGAGCTAGTGGCCTGACTTTTCTGCTTGCTGTATGTGAGTGCATTTCACTGTGGTCCCTGATTCCTGGCAATCAAGGTGACCTTGTACATCACCCTGTCCATTTTCCTTTTCAGTATGGCAGGGTTGTTTCTAATTGCTTGGCTGCTGTTTAGACTCATAATACGAAGGCAGCTTTGCTCTAAACTGCATCACACTTCAAACACAGCAGCTCCCCCAAAGTCTCAGTGGGTCGGTTCTGATACAGACTTGAACAATGTAAAACAAATCCTCTGTCAAGCAGGGCCCCGCTTTGAGGCAGATACAGCAGCCAATTCAGGGTTCCCCTTGCATGAATCTCCTTGTGGCACAGAGCCAGAGATAACAGGTTTGCGTCATCTCTCTGTGCAGCCCCTGGGCAGGGTGCGTTGCCAAGGCTGCAGCACACTTTCAGTCCAGTGATTCCCCTGCTACTGGAATAGCCCTTAAAGAAGTTACTGTCATAACTGCAGATGGCTCAGGGGCTGCACAGGGTTGCTCTCTGTGACCAGACTGGCTGCCTGGGGGTTTGAGGAGGAGAGTAGGTGACCCATAAATATCCTTGCCTGTTTCATCTTGCTGTTGTCTTGAAAATCAGAAGACTTTGACCTAGGGCGAAGGCAGAAGGTCCCTTTGCATGGCAACTTGAAACTGTCATAATTACACGGATGTACTTTAGCAGGCATAGTGGTGTTGGGTTAATAGTTGGACTTGATGATCTTAGAGGTCTTTTCCAACCTTAATGATTCTGATTAATACCTTTTAAAAACCTGGCTGGCCAGTTATTAGTCCAGTCTAACAGACTGTAATAACATCAGTTTGCCTCTGAAGTATGTAGGGAAATAGGAAGAAAGTGAGAACAGATTTTAATTGTACAACTAGAAATAAAACCAAAAAAGCCTCCAGAAATGCCAGAATTTTTGTAGTCTGGGAAGAAGCAGCCTGTTTTAATAATGATAGCCAATATGATCAGATATGAAGCAATTTGTCAGTGCAGACTTTTGCCATTAATAACAAGCTGTCCCTTGAAGACAGCCTCTAACTCAATTACAGCTGGATTTGTAGCTTGGCAAATGAAATTACCCTAAACTTCAGAAGGGTTTGGAAGAATGAAATAAAAGTAAATATGTTACAAAACCACCGTCTATATTCAGTTATGCCTATGCAAGGATCCTGACCCCTTAGTTGCCTTAGGGCACTCCTATCTGGGGATACTAATGTTAAAGGATACCCAAGGTACCATCTGAATCCAAATGCTTTGCTAAGATCCCCAAGGTTCTGATTTGCTCCTAACTGGATGACACACTTTGGTTGCCATCAACTGTCTGTATTGCCTGTGCAGGTTGCAAGGCTTATAATTTTAGCTGCATAGATGCACCAGTGTTGCTCCATGTTTTCTTCCGTTGTAGAGTAAAGATTGCTAGGAGGTAATGCAACATCCCAGGGATATACAGCATGCTATGCTTCATGGTATGAAGCACTGACTTGCTCAGATTTTTGGTTCCCAGAACAAAACTGCAGTGCCTCCTCCCCGCGATACTGTCTGTTGCCCTTGTACAACTGTGGATCAGAAGCATCAACTATATTACTGAAATGATCAACCGAAACAAGTAAAACTATGTATTTTTTTAGCAGGACCATTTAAATGATTGTTTTCAACACAGCTCTGCTGAAGGGTTATTTTGAACTTGAATAATTTTAGTGCTCCTATTTTCTGTATGACCTTGCAAACAATTGTATCCAAACAAAGGAGGCCTTGGGGATGGGAAGGTGTGGCTGGATTGGGCTAGACTGGGAAGTAGGAGTTCTTAAGGCAGTTTTCCTGCCCAAAAATGCCCTTTCTGTAACTGTAGTAACAGATCTGATGCTACCAATAGATAAGGAATAATAGGAGAAAAAAGGAAGAGACCACCTTAAGAACATAACTTTTCACGTATCCCATCTAGCTTAATCAATTTTTATGTAATTGAAATACTCCTCTTGGGTCACCTTGATATTTCCTCTTTATCAATTTCCAGTGTAATTAGGATATGGGCTGTATCACCCATGTCCAGATGACAGCTGAGGTAATTTTTTGGCAAGTGGTGTGAGAAGGCTTATTCTGTAGTTGATATCGCCCTCTTTGCCCTTTGTTTAACAAAACTCAACATGCAGTTTAGATAAATTCCACAGTACCACACTGAGGTTCCAACTCTACTCATGCAAGTAATTCTGCTGAATTGAAGACAACTACTTGCCCACATATGAGTTACCCCTGTAAATAAGCCTTGCAGGATCAAATCCTCCATTTCCTGCAGAAAAAAGGATTACTTCTCATGGCTGGTATGGTAATTATCAGGATTTGGGAAATACATTCGTGCAGCTGCTTTCAAAATTAACTTCAAAGATTCCATTAATCCCTGCCTCAGAAACAAAATTGTGATTACAATGTCTTCGGAGAAATATCTGCTTAATAATGTTTTAATTCAAAATATGCTAATAACCTAAATATTAAGCAAGCCACTGTTTGTGCTAATTATGTTGATTACATTTGGTGTTGGTATAAATATTCTGTTAAATATCTTATATTGAATCTGAATACAAATTCAGCAGGTTATCACTCTGCGGATTATAAATTGCAGCCCAGTGTTGGCAAAAGTGGGGCACAGTGAAAGTTCTTCTCTGTCCTATTAGAATACTTAAACAGCACTGTAAGTGGGTTCTTATATCCCAGGCAGTGATTCTCTCTGCCCACTTTGATCAGGTGCCTCCTTATTTAACATGAAAGCATGCTGGGTGCTGAAGTTCTGTTGTCTGTGTATACTCAGAAGTGCGTATTCTGTGGATTTACCTCAAGCCAAAAGCTCGCTCTGGGTGCAAGTGAACAAATCACACCTCTGAGGGCATTTGCCTCAATTTAACTCTGCTAACACCCCTGTGATTAAGGCACTGCACCCATTGGGTGGAGTATGCATTTTGCATAGGCATGTAAATAAAATGTGTGTTTTACATTGACTGCATTGCAAACAATAACCCAGGAGCGGGGACTGCAACCCTGTCTTTCAATGACCTTGAGAAGCCCCAGCCTGAAAGTTACTCCTTCTGTTTCCATTACTTTTTCTGTGCCTAGTTGTCCAGTGGATCAACAGGAGGGCCAGGGTCTTCCCCCAGCACGCCTCCCTGTGCTGTCTCATGGGAGTTGTGGGTTCACCCTAAGTAAATAGTCAGCAACCAGTACATCAGCAGTCAACCTGGTAAATTGTCTAGTCTTCATACAGGCTGCAGCTTGTATGGATAGCTATGCCTTGAATATACTGCTTTCTTTCTGTGTTTGAAAGTAACATTTGAGACTTAATTTGCACCAGTGTAAATGACTGTCAGAGATGCAAGGATATGAACGTTGAGGTCCAGTTTGTGTCCTTTATAAGATGAAAGGAAATTGTGAAGAGATTGTATCTTGCCCAGATCATTGCAATAGCAAGAGCCAGGCACTGATCCGGTGTCTAGAAGGAAAATAATCTATAGTTATCCACAGCCTTGTTGCTAATTTTTGACAAATATTACTGTGGCTTCTGGGATGACAGTGTGCATGTGTGTGCTTGCTCATGTGCCTTCAGTGACTGTAAAAGTCAGAAAACCAGTGCTGGTCACTGTGCCAACTTTTAGCCACTGCAGTTGGAATCCCATCAGTTCATCTCAGTCCACCTGTGGAGTTTTAGTTTATTAAAATGGCTATAGAAGAGCCTTAATAAAATTAAGGACAATCAAGAGCTATTCAAGTAGAACGTTGCTTGACCCATGAAGATAACTACAGAAATCATCAGCATGCCAGGGATCATTTAGTTTTGACAGCCAGTATTGAAAGATGGATTCTGGCACTTTTGCTCTGGCAATATTATGCTGCCCTGGCAATGCAAGACAGCCAGAGAACCAGCTATAGAATACTTCCATTGTGTAAAGAAGCATGCAGAGAAGGTGCTACATAGACAAGAGAAGAGCCCATATCCTAAAGAACTAAGATCCTAGGGTGAGAGCAGCCGGGGAAATGCAGTAGTCTCCAGAAAGTCTCTTCTACAAGAAACATATGGCCATGACCAGGAGTGAACTGCTTTGTACTGAAGTATATGTTGATAAATACTTTTTTGTCAGGTGCCTAGAAAATGTGGTATGTGATTTCTGACTGTGATGGGTAAGATGGAAGTAACAGACACATTATCGGATTTACCCATTATTCAGACAAAATATTAGCTAGGTGTTCTGTTCTTGATGCAATTACCTTAAATGTGGGATTTGAAGGACACTTTCATCTCAAATATTCAGTACAATGTCTACGAAAACGTGGGGAAACATGTGGAGGAACTTGTAAAAGAGGCACGAATAGACCAGAGAGGAAAGTTAACTTACAAAAATTTTGTTAGAAGCTACATAAGTATATTCAAGCTTCTCTCTGGGATTCTTCAGTTCTGCCTGTGGATGTTCTGTAGGTGAATAGCTGTTACTGATGTGAATGAACCTGTACATCACAGAAGTTAGTTTGGGATTTGCCATCTGGCTGTATGGCAGACAGGTTTTGAGATGACTTATAATAGGAGAGAATGAGTGAAACAGCAGAATTTGCACATTGCTCGCCAGCAGTACACCTTATCTCCCCCAGCTGTTCATCTTCATGCTTTTATAAATAATTGAAAAAAAAATACAGTGGTGCTAAGATTCCAGTCCCATTATTTAGAGGCCAGGTATCCCTTGGCAGCTTCAGTAAACAGAAATCTTTCTGTCACAGCATCATAATTTTTCCTCCTCTTTTTATCTTAGACATAGTAGTATCTTTTGTCTTATTACCAAATTGTTTACTGTGTTGTGGCTGAGTAATGTTTTTCACAGCTAAATGTGTGAAATGCTGAGTGCTATGGTTTCAAGTCAATATATAACATTAGAAAGAGGATGTCAAACCTAGTGAAACAGAAGTCTCCTGTAAAGAAGACTTTTAACCTAACTAATCACATTGAAATCCCAAATTCTGCAGAGTATCTGCTCATTCCAGGTCATAGCTGCTTGGTTCTTGCCCCTGCTTAAATTTTGGATCTTCATTTAGATTCTGACATACAACCTGTGTTCTTCACTAGAGCATGAAAGAAAAGCAATTGCAAAAATACCATTGATTTCAGTACGCTTAAGATATCACCTCATCACATAATTATGTTCAAGTGGCGTATATGCATTGTGTATTGGTCTACTGGCAAAAGCTGACGTTTCCCTCAGTACGTGCTGCTTGTTTTTAAATTGAGTGTTATCTTCCTGTGTTTTAATAGCAAATTTATACCTGGTGTTAAAAACTATGGAAAACTTTAGGCTTTTAGGACCAGAGGAGTATACTATAATGACTGGACAGGAGGTACATGGAAAAGCAGGCTATTTGAAGTATGCAGGTCCCACGTTTGATAGGGCCTTCTGTGTCTTTAATCCAGGTCTCTAATTCATTCTTTTGTGTGTAGGAAGTGTGCATGCTAATGTAATGTCCTCAAAATTCCATCCAGGGGAAACTAAAAAACATACTATGAACCTTCAGGCAGTAATTGTTATATACTAAGTATGCTTTGGGATTTATGTCTTATGCCTATAGTCTAGTGAACCTCAAGTGGGGCTTACTTCAGTAGTCTAAAACTCTCAGATCCTTCAAAGATCAACCAATATGAAGTAGAGATCAGCCTGTAAGAACTTTGTTTCTTGCATTGTTCCTGGATAAAGTCAATCCTAATTGTCCTAATTTGAGGAACTGTACAGGAAGTATTTAGTTGTGAAAAACAGCAGGTAGAAATTGCTGTATCTCCTGATCATTCTGCTGTTGACTAGGAAGATTTCCTTACTTGGAAAACATGGAAAGCCCTTAAGCAGATATTTACAGTGACCTTTTTATTTGCAGAAAGGTTACAAACTTTATAAATTTGTTAAAAAGTACTGAAAAATACATTTTAGTTTTGAGGCTAAAGCAGCTCTTTAATGAAAGCAGAAGGCTATGGAAAAAAATAGGGCACTAATGAAAGTTGAGTTTGATTCAATTTGTCTCTTACAGAGAAAATTTTGTATTGAGAACAGATGGTAGTACAGAATAAAAGATTGCTTGGCACACAGCTGGCTGACCCACAGCCATTTTTGTGCTGCATTGTACCAACATGTATTTCCTTCTGTCGCACACATGTAATGCCTTTTGTTAGGGATGGACCTTGTAGCAAAACAAGGCTTAAGAAAGCTTAGGATATGCACAGACTTCACTGCTGTTCTCATCAATGAGTACAGAACATCCTGATAACATTTCATATGTCAATGAAATTATTTATTGTCCTGGGTCAAGTCTGCACCGACCCTTTCTGCTAGTCACTTTACAAAACTTTCCACTGTTTCTATTCTCTTAATCCTACCCTTGGATGCTCTTTCTTTCTTTGACGTAGAAAGATACTCTTGAATATCTGCAGCCACTGCTTTACTGGGATACAGCCTTCTGTACCTTGTTGGCCCTGCACTGGGATTAAGAAGCAGAATAATGTTATTACTGTAAGGGCCCATTTGTCAAAAGTTTCTGGCAGTGCCATGTCCCTGATCTTGGGTTTCCTGTGGCTTGTCAAAAAACAAACCACCCCTCTGCCCCCCAAAATTATGTAATCAACACCTGGCTACAATCCCTAACACTGAGGTGCTAATTGGAAGCATAACTGAAAAGGTCAGGCTATTTCAAGACAAGAACAGAATGTAAGATTAAAGGCAAAAAAATTAGGCTTGGGGGTCCAGGAGGGGCTAGAAGAATGAGCAGAAAAGCTGCTGCAGTAATTTAACATTCTTCCTGAAAAGTCCTCTGGGCTGCATGTTCACACTTGACCTTAGTTTGTACACCTAGGGGACTAATTTAGTACAGTGTTTCATACCACATTAACTAGCTGCTGTGTATAGCACTGAGAATTTAACAGAACAGTAAACCTGTTCTTTTCTTACTGGGATTTTGGGCATATGGCAGTAGTCCTTTTTATCCTTCCTCTTCTGACAAACTGGGAGTGACTTTGATTTTTGAAGACACTTTTAATGATGTGCCTTTGATGTTCTGTAAAACCACTGAGTTAAAAATTAATATAGCCCCAAGCAGTCATAAACTATGTTTCCTCCTACACAACATAGCAACAAAACTGTTTATCTTGTTTTACTGTATAATCATTATGGTTTTGCACTCATGTTCATTTTAGCTCTGATGTTTCTTCTTTGATGCCTAGTGGAAAGTTTATTCAATGCTTCTGTCCTAGCACTTACTTTAGAAAATGCTGGGGAATTTTAGAAGCAATCTTTGAATGAAGCTGGCTACAAGCTATAGGATACAAAAAGCATTAGACTGCTTTTATCTCTTAAAATATGGTCAACTTGGGGATTTTCTGTTTAAAAACCAAACCCAGAAATAAGATTTTTCTTGTATTTCATTGACCTTAATTTTATCTATTGCATCTGAGGACAATATCTGTTATCAGCTTTTGGAGGGCTTTCATCCATTGCTTCTTGACACCCACTGACAGTAACTCCTCCTCATATTTAGTCTGTCTCCTCTGAAGGAAACTTACAAGATAAGCTTTGTCCTGCAGCCTGTGGTAGTGTCAAGAAAGGTGATGAAAGAGGCAAGAAGCTCCAGCTGCTAAATAATACCAGCATCCTGAAAATATAAAAAATAGGTCCGCTGAAGGTGTTGAAATAAAAGACTAAAGGCTTTGCAGGTGGATGATCGCATTGTGTATGGCTTTTTCAATGCCTTGTTAATGAGAAACTAATTTTTACATTCAAATTCATTGCATGCACTTGGAAGACAGCACTGTGCTTATAGTTCAAAATATGTAATTGAAGGAAAGGCTATCAGAAGCTTGTTTGGCACATTTCAGGCTTCATTCTGTATATGTCCAGTGGTCACCAGTCAAATGAATGGCTGTAGAATACTTAGACTGATTTCAGACTTAAAGAAAAATCTTGATCTCATGAATAGGAAAACCTTCATTGACTAAAGCCAAGCTTTTATTTGTTTTCTTTAAAAACTTTCCCCTCTCCCTGAGGGGAAGTTCTGAGACATGAAATAAATGTGTGGATCCATATTCCAGTACTCCATCAATAGCAGACTGAACCTGACAGGTATAGCCTAGGGAGGAAAGAGAAGCTTTCATAAAGGCTAAGTAGCACAGCCTGAAACACCCAGGAAATAAGACAACTTGAAAAAGCGTTTAAAAATAAACGGGAGGAAAAAGTGATAATTACCATTTTATAGACAGGAAAAAGCCAGTATTTTGGGGTTTTTTGGAGGTCCCAGTAAATTAACAGTAAAATCTAGTTTCAAATGTGGATTGAAATTGAAATATAGAAATATTAACCAAACCTCAAATAAAGGCATAAAGGTTAATATTTTTAGCAAAACTCATTGAGTGGATTTATTGATTTTTGGCTGCTGGTTACATGCTTTTCTAACAGATGTTTATCCCTTTAGAATCCCATTCTCTGTTATTGGCCAAGTTTTCTCACCTGTCTTGGCTCTGAAGCTCCAGGGAGAAACAAATATATTTCCATCATATAGGGAGACTGTAGCAGTGGTTATAGACTCAGGGTTTTCTTCTCTAGGGATGCTCTCACTCATTGCATAGAGTGAGAGAGAAGGCAGAGCCAGTAGAGCCAAGATACGTGCACTGAAGCTTGCCATGGAAAAGACAATGAGAAACCCCACCACTGGCATGTGGATGCACAGTAGACCATATGTATCTCTTTTGTATTCTCCTGAGGGTTTGAAGAGCTTTTTTCCCCTTCTGGCTTCTATAATAAGAACTAAGAGTACACATGAACATTATTTACTAAACTTGTGATTAGCTCTATATACACAGAATACCCTGAAAATGCCACTGCTGTAGGAGATGGACAGAAACCAGAGCAGTAGAGAAGGTTTTATCCAGATATTCTAGAGTAAATACCTTCAGATAAGTATGCCTGTCTAAATTTTCATAAAGGAATCAATGTGACTGTCCATATTTTAGTATAAATGGTTTGGTTTGCTGTGCTACTGTAGCTGTTACTTTTCCTGATGCATGAGGATGTGCTGCTTCTGGCTGAATGCAGCTAGATTTATTCACTGAATTTAATACTCCTAGTTTTTTACACGTACAACCCTAGAGAATAAAGTCTTTAGTCTATTTCAGTAATACACATGAGGATGAATAGTTTTGCACAAGAAATGCAAGTTTTGCCATACTTGCTAAAGTACCTTAATTCTATCTGTGAGTTGCCTTCTCTGTGGGATGTAGCATAATTTTCCCAGAATGGCTATTTCTAAGCTAGAAAGTTACCGAGTAGTCTAGCCATAATAACACAGCCCTGCTGCTGTGAATATTTACTTGGACTGCACTGGTGTTTGCTGCATGTTACTTAGTAGAGTGACTTAAATTGGTTTGTTGCATGGGAAGTCTGTTCCCTGGGCAGAGTGAACTGAAGTGGGAAGTTCCTCATCTGTGGCCACAGCAGAAAGATGAGTCTTTTGGCCAAAATCAGGTCAGAGTCATGGAACCAGAGGCCCAGCAGAGACCTGAAGAGATGTCCTGCTGTAGCTCATACCCTTGTACTGACGGGAACTTGATTACACATATCCCATCACTAACATGTGGTAATTACATAGGGTTGCACACATAGTTATACAGCTGTACCTAAATGGTACTAAGCATTCCTGTTCTGACTGGTAGTGTTTCAAAGCAACATTGCATGAGGGTGAATAACTATCCAAGGTATCGAGGAGAAATCAGGCTGTAACTGCTAGTGATCACAAGGGGAAAACACACATTCATGTTTGTTCTAACAACTTGTTTTGGTTTTTTTCCTCTAACAGAGACAAGGAACCGGAGCTACAAATGGAAAAGACAAGACATCTGGTGAGAATGGTAAGGGTAGACTGAATTTCTTGATGGAGGACATTGAGTAAGAGTGAGCCAAAATATTTTTTACTGTAATGATAGATGTCAGGTAGCAGCAGCCTTGGTCTCATATCTGAAGTTTTGAGTGTGCTTTGAAAACTGCAAGAGCTTCAGTGGGATTGTTTTCTTTATACTTGTATGTTCAAATCATCTACAGAAACCTGATTCTGAGCTCATACTATGGTAAACCAAAGGACTCTGTAGAAGTCTGTGCAGATACAAATGAGGCTAGAACAGTGTTAGGTGTATGTGAAAAGGACACCAAGAGACTATGTTAAGTGTTACCAGCAGCTGCTATGTGAATGGGGAAGGTGAATGAAAGTAAACTAATTACAGAGGACTTGCTCAAACATAGTTTCTGTGGTCCAATTTATCCCACCTAATTTTAGGCCCATACTAAGATACCAAAGTTAGAAGCCACTTGCATAGCGCTCATTTGAGTGTCGCTACAGATAGGCTATGGATGGAGCAGCTCACGTGGAAGGACCATATGGCAAATAGGCTCCTAACTTTGGCATTCTACATGAGTGAATCTGAACTTGTGGACTTTAACAAATGGCCTGGCAGGAACCAATTTCTGCCTCTGAAGTGGCATGAACTATTGTAATTGGAAAATGTTGATTGTTTTTTTTTTTCTCTAAAGAAAGTCAAACTGAATTTTCAGTGAAAACAGCAATTGCTTTTTAGCTGAAATCTCATTTTATTTCCTATAGGAGGCAGAAATGCTTTACACACAAATGATTACTTGGTTAAAATCCAGTTACCATCAAATATTTTTCAGAGGAAAACATTTTGATCAGCTTTATCTACCTAGCTGAATGAGGCAGATCAGTTTGTAGACATTCATGGACAAGGCAAGGATTGAACAATTAAACATGCTGTCTGCTTCTGTTTGATCATCCAGTTCTAATTGAAAGAATATGTTCTGGTAGTACATCCAATCTACTGAAAAACAGGAAGAATGTAAGTCTCTTCTCTGAAAAGCCAAGGGTTTTCCAAGGTGGGATATTTGAGCATTTATTTTGGATATGCATTTTGGCCTTTACAGGTTGGTCTAAGGAGAATTTTGGGGCCCTTTGAAGGCAGCACATCCTAAAACATTAAGACTTCTTTACGCTTAGATTTCCTACTACTTTCCCAAAAGGGCTGTTTGCATAATGTTACAGTAAATGAAATCCATAGATGATGTTCCCAATATAAAAAACCACACAAATTAGAGTGGAAAAAAGAAATAAATATTTTGGCTTGTTATAGTGTCTTGAATTAGTGGGAACAAATGTACCCTGACAGCAAAGCCATTTACATTCTCAAGTTAACAGGGAAGGAAAGCAAGCAAAATTATGTCAGCCATTTGGGCAGCATGGGAAGCATGTTTTTCTCCTTACTTGTTTGAGCACATTATTAACTGAGCTCATTTGCCTTGAATTTCTTCCCAAATAAAATTGTTCTGTTGTCAAGTTTTAGCTTAGATTTACTGATCCTTCAGCCTTTTTAAAAAGCAAATTCTTTGTTTCTCAAAGGGAATTTTAAGTGAGAAGGGGCTGCATCATTAATTTGCAAATATATGATTCCAGTAGTAGCACAGCTTAGGTGTAATATGAACAGGTGGATGCACAGTTAGTCTTAGACAAATAGATACCAATTACTTTCATAATGAAATTATAACAAAAACCTGTCACCTATCTAAAATAGAAGAGCAGCAGGGGAGCTGGAATAGAGTCCTCTGAATCCACATGCTTGCATGAAAATAAAGCAGTATCAGAACTTTGAACCTGAAATTGAATTCTAAACCAAAGAAGCAGAAAGGTATAGCTCTTTGTTCTTATTTAGCTCTATGTAGTTGGAACTCAAGCAGAAGTGACTTAATGCTCTGAAAATTGAGGTGTGCTGTAAACCTACATACACAATATAAATCCTTTGTTACGTGTTTTCTGGCTAGAAGTCTTCAATATGTCTGTGTCTTAAATTTTCATTGTGGCTGATATTAGCCTCTTCAGATGTTTGTTTCCCTGTCAAAAGGAAACTTCCCCTCTTGTCAAAAAGGGGGGAGGAGGAGGAGAAATCAATCAAACTTTCTCATCTTGTTTAAAAAAAAATCGTGCTACAAAAGTGCTTGCAAAGGCAAGCTAGTCTGGTCACTGTCCTTGCTCTTGATTACAAGATCATGAAAAGCTGCTTAAAACTAACCCTAACAACAAAGACAGATACTCAGCTGTTTTCAGGGTTTTAGATTCAGGCAGTAGAGGTGCTGCTATGGGTCAAGTTTTGTTCATGCATTGTTTGTAGAAACATGGATTTTGAGCCTGTCTCTAGGCTGGCTCAAAACTGGAGAAAATGACCATGGCAGTCAGGGTTTTCCCTCTCTGAAGATATATATGGCGTTGCTGTCACTGTAAAGCATTCAGGGAAATTCAACTCTGCAGATTCCTTTTATAGTAGTGATAGTTTTGGTAGATACTTATGAGTGCATGTTCTTTTTTGACCTTTGTTAGATAGCAACATTATATCCTTAGTTGTATTTAGTTCCTACCACCACAGCAGTGGTCTGCCTTAGCTAGCCTCCCTTCCAGTGGAGGATTTTTATCACACGCTAAAAGCGTGCTCAGTCCCAATGTCAAATGAACTGGCACTGCCTTGTTCTAGCAGCCTTGCTTGTTGGCTCAGGATGATGAGCAATGGAAAAGACTGAGCTTCAGAAAAGCCAGTAGTGTGGAGTAGTGATATGCCACAGTACAAGATTTTGTGATAAAGGGAGAAGAAAAACCCATACACAAACTGTACTGGTTGTCATAGTGATGAATGGACTGTTGTACCTATGTGGGACCTTCATTCATCAGCGGTTATCTTCTCTTAGCTGCCTTCTTGAATAGTCTTCCAGACTGCTAGGTGGTAAGGTGTTAGGGCAAAGCATGCTCTTCTCTTTCAGAGGTCATTAGCAGACAGGATTCCTCTCCACTATATTTCCTATAATATATACCACCATATCTTCTTGTATTTTATGCAGCAACAAGCCTGGTAGTTCTTGAAGTTGTATCAGTAATAAATACTGAATAATGTCTAATGTTGGAGTAACTTTTACTCATGCTGGGAGTTTTACTGTTAACCTTCAGTGACCTCACTGGATCCTGGTCAAGCCCTAGATGACATTTGCCTATCTTGACCTTTTAAACAAGTTGTTTATAGTTTGCCCTTTTACAGGTATGATCAAAATCAGAGGGTGATTCATGTCTTCCTAAGGAAGAGTGACTATTGCATTACAATGTGCTCTCAGGGACATCAGTGGCTGGTGAAGGCAATGGAAGAGCTCCTGATGGCTTCGGTGGGCACTGCATAATGCTGAGTAGCATCCCCATCCAAAACATACCATATTGTTGTCAGGAAATTCTATATAATTTCATTCTGTTGTCAGAGTGGGAAGAAGAAAAATATTATTGGGACTAAATTACATAAACTAGTTTTCCTGGGTGAAATCTAGTTGAAGGACTTCTTAAAGAAACACCATCCTAATGATTAGCACTAATACTATACACAGAAGAATCTGTATAAAAACTTGCTGTACATAGACGTAACTGTAGTTGCCATAACCTCATTGGCTCTTGAAGGACCCCAGACTCCCTGAAAGTGAAGACATACTTATTTGTGTATGCCATTGCAAACTTAGATTGAGATTTCTATTATATAATGCTGTTCTTTATGGTAGAAAATCCGAAGTGAAGACAGCAGAAATATCCCCATGCATCCCCTCCTGTATGAATCTGACTTGGTCTAATAGAGTCAATGTGAGATAGGAAGATCTAGGTTTTTTTGCTCACCTGGTTGGATTAATCTGGCCTATCATGTTTGCAAATGCACCCTAAATGAAAACAGGATGTTCCTACCTGTATTGGGTCTGTGTGGCAAGGTTTAAGGTGGAGGGAGAGGATGCTACAGGAGTGGCTTCTGTGGGAAGATGCAAGCAGCTTCCCCTATGTCTGATAGAGTTGGTGCCAGCTGGATCCAAGAGGGACCTGCTGCTGGCCAAGTCTGAGCCCATCAGGAATAGTGGTAGTGCCTCTATGATAAGGGAAGAAAACCATACGCAACTGCAGCTGAAGAGAGGAGCAAGAATATGTGAGGGAAACAACCCTGCAGACACCAAGGTCAGTGAAGAAGGGGGGGAGGAGGTGCTCCAGGTGCCAGAGCAGAGACTCCCCTGAAGCCTGTGGTGAAGACCATGGTGAGGCAGGCTGTCTCCCCTGCAGCCCAGGGAGGTTAATGTTGGAGCAGATACCCACCTGCAGCCCGGGGAGGACCCCATGCTGGAGCAAGTAAATGTGCCTGAAGGAGGCTGTTGACCCTGTGGGAAGCCCACGCTGGAGCAGGTTTGCTGGCAGGACTTGTGACCCTGTGGGGGACCCAGGCTGGAGGAGTCTGCTCCTGAAGGACTGCACGCCGTGGAAGGGACCCACGCTGGAGCAGTTTGTGAGGAACTGTAGCCTGTGGGAAGGACTCATGTTGGAGAATTTTGTGGAGGACTGTCTCCTGCGGGAGGGACCCCAAGCTGGAGCAGGGGGAGAGTGTGAGGTCTCCTCCCCCTGAGGAGGAAGGAGTGGCAGAGACAATGTGTGATGAACCGACCGCAACTCCCATTCCCTGTCGCCTTGCACGCTGAAGGTGGGAGGAGGTAGAGGAAATTGGGAGTAAAGTTAATCCCCAGAAGAAGGAATGGAAGTGGATGGCAGGTGTTTTAAGATTTAGTTTTTATTTCTCATTATCCGACTCTAGTTTTGATAATAAACTAATTTCCCCAAGTTGAGTCTGTTCTGCCCATGACAGTAATTGGTGAGTGATCTCTCCCTGTCCTTATCTCGACCCGTGAGCCTTTCATTATTTTCTCTCCCCTGGCCAGCTGAGGAGGGAAGTGACAGAGCAGCTTTGGTGGGCACCTGGTGTCCAGCCAGGGTCAACCCACCACATTACCTTACTATATTACTACCTTGGCAATGGCACAAAGTTACTTTGTAGGTTAACACTTGTCACTTGTCATTCTGTTTCACATTACCCTGTGTTTTTTTGCTATGTAATTTGCAAGATGGTATCATGGAATGTATTTGTTACAGCCTAGCACAACTGGCAGGGAAATAACTGCTTCTGAAGCAATTATTTCTATTTTCAAATTTAGAATCACTTTTTCCAATTAATAGATCTCACCCTTAAAGTACATAAGGCATGTGATTATTAATTGATACTTGTTAATAATTTTATTGGAATATCAGATTTATCATTCATCAATATGAATATTTATAACAAAATACATGTTTTCATGTGATGAATTCTATAAATTCCTGGGCCTGAGTGAAATGAAAATGGATAGGTTTTGCATGAACTTCATGTCATGGTGGGTTAAGCCTACACAATCACAGCATGATGGCCAGTTGTACTCAAAAAGTAAAGCCCTTTTCAGTTTCTACTTATTCTCAAGCATTTGTCTTCCCAGTGTGTGATTTCTGCTTGGGGATGCTCAGAAAACTATAAATGAACAAATGCTGTTCTTCTCTGTATGGTATACCACAGGATGCCTCTGTGTAAGGACAAAGAAACATTAGAGTCAATAAAGTAAATTCTTACCTTTTACATCTAAAATGGAGTCACCTAAACTCACTTAAATATGAGTGCTTCTAGAAAACATTAACAGGTAATGGTAAAGAATGGTGGAACAATCATGCATGGTACAATAGAGATATCTTTCTAGGAAGGTACCCCTAGTAGAGGGGTATGCATCTTGCAAGGTTATCAACAGTCCATTCACACACTTCTACTCAAGGAATTTGGGAAATTCTGGACTCTGCACACTGCACTCAGCAATAAAAAAATCTTGCTAGGTCCAACAGTGAATAATCATCTTCATAGTTATTTATGCAGAGTGCTTCACTTAATAAAGCTTTAATTCCTGGCTAGAAGCCAGGATCTTTATTGTAGTGTGGTCTAATATAAATATCTGTTTAAGAACTTGAAATTAATTTTCCACTAATTCTCCAATGACTATGTGAAAATGTACTGTTTTTGGGAATAGCCCTACAAATAAACTTACTTATGGAAAAAGGATTTTGAAAAGGGAGGGAACACATGAGGCTAATTTGTATAAATATTCAAAGGTCTTATGGAACATGGTTCTCTGTATCTGCCTTGGTCTAGAGGTCACATTCTTTAGTCACAGGAAACAACAGTGACTGAGCTGCAGTGTTGCAATCCCTTAGGCATTGTCTTTCCCACAAAACATGGCTTGTACAGCAAAAAGTGAAATAAGTCTTGTAAGCAACAGCTGAATCAATGTTAAAAAAAAACCCCAAAAAACCATTCATCCTGCTTCTCTCTGATACTTCACCCCATAGCACTGATCGCAAGTTAGAACAGAGTATTGTATGAAACTAATACTGAGTTTTCCTGAGTACTGGGTTTAGTAGTACGAGGAAAGTTATTGTCCGCTTTTTTCTTTTCACTATGGTGGTCTGCTAAAATTTTCTTGTCCCTTCAAAGCGGTGCTTCACAGAGTATGGTTTCCCAGTCACTAATGCAGTGTCTCTCTTCCACTTCTTTCAGTGTCTATGTAGGGCCAAATCCTGTTCTATCTCATACAACCTAGCCGGTACTAGTGGGACTTTAGGAAGAGAGAAGACAATGACTTCCTGTACGTCATCCTCTATATCTTAAAATAGGAAGTGTCTGCCTCAGCAACATTCCTAGACATACATGCAACAATCAGGTGACGTAACACCTTCATAAAGTTTAAATAGAAAAGTGTTGGAACCCTCAGCATAGTTGCATAAGTTGTATTTGGTCACATACAGATTGCTTAGGCTCAGAGGAAGGTGCAAAAATCCTGTGAGAATTTTATAGAAGAATTCACAGTAAACAGTTCTAGATGAATCCCATCTCAAGGCATAGCTATGTACAGCAAAAACACTGCAGGCAACCTTATCTGCTGAGTTTCATTTCAGGTACTTTCTGGGGGACAGCTACACACAAAGTTTACCCAGAACCAAACCAAATATGTCTCAGGTCCTCTCCTGGCTTGTATCTCTTCCTTTGCCCAGACCGGTCAGTTTATCAAGGAGTGTGTTCATCTCTTCACTCAGCCAATGTATCTCAGCTGAAGACAGGTCTGAGCCCTTAATAACAATGCTGTCAGATTGTTCACAGATGTCCTCTAGAGAGGATGCTGAAAGGAAGAGATGGGAATTATACATGAACTTCATTTCCTCTCCTAGGTGAATTCTGTTTCTTGAGGCCAGGGCTAAGTATAAGTCCTCTCCAGAGGAATGCTGCGTGCTTATTTATTTATCTTTCATTGTCGTCATTGCAGTGATGACAATGAAGGATTGTTTACAAAAATTTTCGTATCAATGCTTTTTGATGTTTATCTAGCAACAAAATCTTTTAAAGCAATAATTTTTATGTGTGTTTGAGATAAAGTAGACTCCTCCTCTACTGAAACCTCACCTACTCCCACACATGTCTGTACACATGCAGTGGGCATCTGGTTTCGTGGAGAGGATCCTCTGGAGGAGTTTAGAGTAATGAATATACCTAATCTATACTTAAGTAATACTTGTATGATAGCAGATACTGTTCTTATTTTTCTGTAATCTGACAAGTCAGGTTTGATACTCTGCATTATTGCTGCGCTTCATCTGGTAATGAGAAGCTTTCATTTTTAAATGTTTAGGCAGAAGGATCTTAAAAATAAAAAAAGCACTGTATTAAAAGTTTCATCAATTAGCAGAGCCAGCAGTACTCATGTAGTCTGGCCAATGTCCTGTCTTTGGAATTTCCTGGCAAGTTTTCATTTCACGTATCATTTATAACTACTCTCATGACTACCAAATAAGTCCATCTGCTGACACAAAGAATATAGCATTATGCACACGAAGAATGTTGGTGTGTATGTTGATATATAATGTTAATTATGCAGCTTTTTCTTGCATGTTGTTTTGGGGTTTTTCCCTTGCTAGGGCTGCACTGGAGAGGAAAAGAATGGTTTCCTATATGATGAAAGAGTATTAGGAGAGCGAATTAAATTCAGAAGTCCCACAGGGAAAAAACAAAGTAGAAGAGCACAGCTAGAGAGGAATGATTTCAGCTTTTTAAACTCACTTCTGAAGAACTTAAAAATATGAAATTATTTCAAAATGCATTTCTCCTTTTCTTTCCCTTTGAGGAAAAGGTCCCAGCTATCTGGTACCTTTGAGGTGGAAAAACCCTCACACTTAATAGTCCTGCTACAAATGGATCTATCTAGGTACTTATATGGTTCTCACCACCATAGTAACTGAGTGTCTTCCAAGTATTTAAAAATAGAGATAACAATAACAATTTTGCCCCAGTCCATCTCTTTCTTTCCAGCTTGCTATGAGAATAACTTGATTAATTTATGGGACCTTTGTTTTGCACACAGTGCCTGCATACAACTTGGGAAACTTGTGTGCCTGCTTACATGTGATGCTCTCAAACTGAGGGCAGCCAAAAATCCAGCTGTGTTTCTAAAAATATGAGAAATAAACACATGCATATGTAAGTATATGTATTTAGATATGGTCACTCATACAGTCTGTACCTTTGCAGGAGGTAGAAATTAGTAAAGCTACAGCATTCCTGCAGTATTGAGATTAGAAGCATCCCAAGAAAATCATCATGAATTATGCTTGCTTGTAACTTAGTTTCAGTAGTTAATAGAGCATCGCAGACCTGTTGTGTTAGATGGTGTGCATAAACCGCCACCCCTCCGCCCTGCCAAAATCTTACTGTGTTGTTGGGCAAACCAGGTTCAGTGAGAACATGGAGGAGCAGAGAAACTGCCTGAAAGAATGGACTCTGTAAAACTAAAGGAAGAAAGAGTACTGTTTGCTCTTTCTGAGACTCAGGGCTCTTCATGGTACCCATGAGGATCTTGACATGCTCTTTGTCCTTGTGTTTTCTGATATTTGCATTCTGTGGCCTGTTACACTCTGGGTTTGACCTTTCTGACTCATAGTTTTTGCCTTTAGCTGACAGCCACTACTTCCCTGTTTGGTAAGATTTTATCTCAGTTTCTTTGTCCTTTCAAGGACAATGTGACTTGGATCCAGCTTCCTTCAGCACTGGGATCCTGGCACTTAGGAGGTGCCTAATTCAGTGTGCATTTGAGCACCTGAAAGGTGGTGGGAGCCCTAATCCTTTCTGAGAAGCTGGTCTGTAAATATCAGGCTAGGTCATTAGGGAAAAAAAAAGTCAGTTGTAAATTTAAAAAAAAAAATTAATAAACTTCAGTGAATCTGGTGGTTTTCTGCCTTTTAGATGATTCATAAATATGCTGGAATTCCTGTCAAGTGTTAATGAGGAAAGGCAGAACTGAAATTATGCCTTTGACAAGTGCCATATTTCTTTTGGAAATCAGTCTGTAATTATCAGTGTGCTGCCTGACTATGCACCAGGGAGAATGCGACTTCTTTCCATGACTGGCACGTAGCTGACATGCGCTGGATTGCTTCCACAAATGTGCACTCATTTGAAACTGTGCTGCCATCAATACTCTGAGAAGGGGAACGTTTAGTTCTGCTTTGCTGCTGGTCAGATCCCAAATGAAGAACATGGGTCAAGCCAGTCCCTAGGTAACCCTAGTAAAACCAATAATGTTACTTCTGAAATGGATTTGTCCCTGCACCAGCAAGGAAGTTTTGGGGCTGTATCAGGACTAGAGTCAATGGCATATGTAAGCTAGTGTATGTACACTGGAAGTCCATGGAGCCGGGCTGACTTGAACAAGTTGCAGATCTATCTCTACATGTTCCCAGACACTAACAACAGATGGTTAAAAGGCTACAAGAGGCGGATGTAGCACAGCAGCATGTTTTTTAATTTAGTGGAAGTGGAAAATGAAGGAGGAACACAATCAATGCACAACAGTGGTTACCAAGATCTACTGTTGTGGAAACATCACTTTTTTTTTTTTGGACTGTGTACACTATCTGCCTTACTTCATGTGGTAGGCTTTTGTTTTGTTCTGTTATTTTTCTTTTCCAGAAAACTTGGTTTTGTAAATGAAATGAAAATGCTTTCCCACTCAAGGGTTCCTTGTCTGTTAGTAATTTTTTAAATGGTTAATAACTTTTTGAAGGTTTTTAAGATTTTAATTTATAGCACACAGCTGTCTTAATGCACTTAGCTAGATGCTCCAAAATTAGCTTGTAATTTGGTGTTATCAATTTTGTCCCTTGTGTAAGCAGGCACCAGAATTTAGAGCAGCAGGAGTGTTACAGACATGATTAAAATTTGGTCCTTAGCTGAACTAGTGACCAGAACAAAGAGCAATTAAGGCTGCAAAAAGGAATTAGATGCTACAAGACCTACTAGCGCAACACCACACCTTCAGCCCTGGTGCTCAGAGTGAATTTCAGGACCTTATGTAAAGTGCCTAGGTTGCCGGTACAATGTAAGAGAAGGGTGTCTCAAAGTGGGTCTTCAGCCCACATGTGTCTTGGGTTCCTATGCTGAACAGGAGCTGTTATGATTAATAATAGTAAATTCTGTCCCTCTCTTTAGATTAAGGGTGAAATTTCTCTTGCCTGGCTGTATCGGTGTACATCTATGTGGGAGACCTAAAGCTCTACTTAGTGTCGACGGAGAGAAATGTATTCTTTAGTGACGTGATACTTACCAGAATGAGCCTTTCTGGAGAGCCTGGTGTTTACAGATCCTAATCTGATTTGGGTATAGAACAGCTTCTGATTTGCTCAGCTTTATCAAGGCTGAGGAATTTGTGGGTAATACTAAAAAGCCTAGAGCCCGTATATCTCTGGATTTAAGTGGATGCTCAACAGGATTTTTTCAGAATGTCTGTTTTGGACCTGGGCATTTAATTTCTCCTTAATCCCATCTCAAGCAACTCCATGCTTACTTAGATCTGGCTGATCCTGGCCACCTCGTATCAGATCTTTCAGCCACTTTCTGTATGGAAATCTGGGTCTGAAAACATCCAAATATTTCCTGGCTTGAGGTCTTTGTTAGCTAGGATACTGGATATGATGAAAGCATTTGCTTTGGTCAAGCACACATGGCATTGGTTCATTTTTTCCCCATACTGTAGTGGGTTACAAATAGGAAGGGCTGAGAAAAATACATATTTTCCAAGGAGGAATTCTCAAGAAAAGAAGAAACTTGGATAGCACAAGATATGGAAAAGGCATTTCAAGAGTCATAGTGGAAAATAGCGCAGGGTGCTCTGGCAGCTCCTGGGAGATATTGTGGGTAGTCCAGAGACTGGAACTCAGCTCTCAGCACTTCTCTAGGGTCTCCCAGTAACGTTATTTAATTGTGGTTGATGAATGAGTACTCTAACTGTATTTTGAGTATCTCATCTTTCATTGTAATTTGTACCTAAAAACCCCTGAGACTGCTGCTTGACTCTAGGTGGGGAAATCATTAATTATTTGCTAGGTTTTAGTGAAACACTGGCACTCTGCAGTGACCAATTTACTAGCTCCTCTAAAAGCTGCCAATAAAAAATGGACATGTACAAATGTATTCATTAGCACAAACTTATTAAAATCCAGGCTAACAGCCAGAAAAACAATACATTATTGTAGGATTTTGGAATTCTTTATGTGTCTGTACTAATCCGACAGTAACTATACTGTCTCCACAGCTTCTAAGTTACAGATCTCATACTGATACCCTGACAGCTAAGGGTTAGCCTTTTGGATTGCTAATTGCTTTTTTACTCTAAGTCATTTCTACTTTCTTAGGTTCTCCAGAAGAACTTCTTTCTGAGAACATGTTGCAACAACTGTCTCTCAAACACAGTGTGTAGGAGAGAGTCCCTCACCTGAGCATCTTTCGTTTTATTGCACATGGTGGTGCATTAACTTTCAATGTGACTTTGGTATTCTGTAGTTTGAAGCTTAGATTAGATCAGTCCTTTCTTTCGTAGTTCTTAAGGGCTTGTTCTGTTCATTTTGCCTGCTTTATATAGGCACTGTTTCCTCCAGCTAAACAATGCTGCTCTAATGTATGTAAATGATTTTTACTAATCATTTTCTATTTCAGTGTTCATAAAATATTTTAATTCTCATTAAAATTGGTAGCACCTTAGAATTTGGGGCTGAAGTCCCCGTAGACATTGCAGAGAGCTTCGGACCCAAGTTTCTGACAGGAAGCAAGAATTAGCTATGGAGAAAATTCCGGGCTGGATTCTCTGGTTTGTGGCAGATGAGGTACAGCTAAACAGAAGGGTGGGAGGGGAGAGGCTAATAAAGCTTGAAGATATGTTTATTCTTCTATGCTTAGGCTAATTTCACCAAATTGAATGTAGGTTATCAGGTGTGGTACTTTTGGAAAAAGATGTTGATGCACACATAATACCAGACCACTGGTTATGTTTGGGCCCTGTCTTGGGGTATGATGGGAGTTGCATATACCCCCATCCTGGCTTATACATATGGCTGTTCATACAGCACAGGTAAGAATCAGATACCCCCCTTCTATTAATCTCAAATAACCAGAGGCCGGAACCCACATAGGGAAGGACATCTAGGCAGAGCTGAGGCAGCTGGATTCAAGGCTGTTTGGCATCCTGAAGCAACTACCTTTTGGTCTAGCAGCCAGCAGACTAATTACTAGCAGACAGTGCAAAGCGCAGGTGTATTATGATCTCATCTAATGATTCTGTTCATAAAGCTGACAGCTTTTTTTTCCCACTAACAAAAAGTTCTTGGTGACCTTTACGACAAATCTATTTGTAACTAAACTCTGTGTATCTCTTATGACGTCTGCCTCTGGGAGGCAAAGACATGTTTTGCAGACTAGGAGGAGCTAGAAAAAAGAATTCCTGGCATCTTTTAGCCAAGAAGGTAAAAAGACAAATGGAAGACGTGGGTTTGGACATTTTTATCTGTGGGTGATAGGTGCTGTCAGCAGAGGGCACAGACACAGGCTTTGCCAATCAATCATGAGTCGTTATGCTGTCCATCAGCACCACTTTGTCTCATCCCAAACAAACTTAAATCTTTGGCTTAAGTTCCTTTCTCGGTCAAATTCAAGAGAAAGAAATAGCTCTGCCAGACTCCAGTGGGAAGAAATCTGGAGATTAGGGATCCATAAACAATACTGTATATGTTTAGCACACTGGCAGACAGGCCCGAGTCGTATGCCCAGTGGGACCAGGTGCAAGACTTGGAGCTGTTCTGCCCATGTCATTTGGTGGACCTAGTCTGCACTGACTGTTGGACCTCTTTGAAACTGTAGCTGTCTGCCAGAGAAAAGTGTCTCAGCTGCTGTTTAAGTATTTATGGTTTTTAAATGAGGGACTACATAAATAAAAAGCAGGAGACCAAGTCATATGATGGAGACCTCTGGAGGTCTCTCAGCTAAAAACCATTCCATTATGAAAGAACATCAAAAAGAAACTAACTTTTGCCTATTTCCCTCCATTCCTCCCATGCCACAGGTAGACCTTGTGAACAATGCAAACTAGAGGCTGTTCTCAGGTGCAGCAGAATTAGCGTAGATTTTTGGTCTTTATTCATCATCTTAAGATTACTGCTGCTAACATTAGAATTTTCTCTGTTACATGGTGGACTGGCTGAGGTCCAAATTGAGTTGGATTAGAATACATATTTTCTTCCTCTTATTAGGTCTTCTTGCAGTAGAAGATGCTGCACACAGAAAATCAGTGAAGAAAGCTGCATCAAGGGATACTAGTGCTTCTTTGTAGTTTCTCCCTGTGTATCTGTTTGTATGAGCTTGTAACTCCCACTCCATTTGGTTCTAAGTTTCAGTTTTTAATGATCTTAAATGTAAGCACATCCACAACTGCCGTTATTTTTGGAGTGCGTACTATGTAAGATCACTAAGAAGTTGTTGTTTTCCTCTCCAAAGTATAAATAGATCCAAAATTTACTTGAAACTTGGCATGGAAAGGTTTGATAACTACCATAAATCTGCCCCTAGTTTCAAGCTTCACACAACTCTTAGGACATCACAGTAATTTTCTATGCCTGTAAGTAGTTTTCTCCAGGATTATGTAGTACCATGAAGCATATTTAGGGGCAGATCTCTTGATTAAACTTGCAGAATAGAAACTAACATCTAATTAACCTGAGCTGAGATAGAGAGCAGCTGTTTCTATTCTGCTGCGTGTGAGGTTTCTGGCCTTGCAGCAAGAGGCTGACTATAGCTTCCACTTCTGTTGATCACAGTGTAACATTTCAGTATAATTGTGAGATAGTGAGTGATCCAGTCTAGAGCTGCCATCCTCCTCTTTCAGTGTCAGGGGTACCTTTTGTTGTTGCAAGTGATGCTGTCTGGATGCAACAAAACAGTTGATAAGCAGCGCTTTCTGCTGGTTTATGCAAGGTCCAAGATGCATTCACACTACTGAAGCTTTTAACCAGTCATTGTCTTGTATAAGTAGATAATTTTTTGCCAGTGAGACCCCTTATTCTCACAGGCAACAAGTAAGTGTACCCATGAGGGTGAGATGAAGCACGTGATGCAGTGGGATGCTCTGGGGTGATTCCAAGCTACTGGTCTTCTCTGCCGGGCAGGCCAGGCTGCTGCGATGGGTGAAATTAGTTATTCCTTACTTTCTTCCCATTTGCATAAAAACTGAAGTTTTCCTTTCATCTTTTCCAGAAGCAGTCTCTTCTCTGGGTTGCTTTCTTACTGTCTCCCTCATGCTGTGTTTCTGTCTCACTCCACATTCTTTCTCCACCACCAGAGAATTTCGTGTCTCTTCAGCACAGCTACAACAAGTGCTACTTCTCCCTCTAACTGCCTAATTCTCTCTCTTCTTATTTTCCCAGGCAAAGTTCTGATATGGGTCTTCAGTAAAGAATATACATTCACCAAAAGAAGGTTACTGACTAATGCTCTAATTTGGAGTGATGGTTAACCCTCACCCAGAGTCTCTTATTTCTCTCCCGTCTCATAAACATTTACTGTTTCCCAAACTAGATTTAAGCAAGGGCCAGTTGAGTAGGCAGCAAAGAAACATCTGGAAAAAGGGCAC
This sequence comes from Phalacrocorax aristotelis, assembly GCF_949628215.1. NCBI lineage: Eukaryota > Metazoa > Chordata > Aves > Suliformes > Phalacrocoracidae > Phalacrocorax > Phalacrocorax aristotelis. The sequence continues at coordinate 99,819,512 of NC_134276.1, read as the reverse complement.
CACATTTAAGAAAGAGAAAAAGCAGTCTTTAAAATAGCAGGATTGGAAACAAGAAGGCTTTTAATTGTTCTCTGTCTGCCTTATTAGCTCGGGAAGGAAGGAGTAAATATTGGGTTTCCTGAGCAAGAAAGAAGAAAAGAAAATTTAATTGGTTCTGTTCACATCCAGGTCTAAAATTCGAGAGTGAAGAAAATGGGGTGGGTTTTACTGCAACAGGGACTAGTTCTGGGGTGGGGTTACTGTGCATTCTGCATATGCCAACACTTGCGGTGCCAGTTAGGGATTTAAGTCCTAACTTAAATCCTTCATTGCACTAACCCAGCTTGTGTTTTCTGATGTAGAGGAAATGTATGAAATTTCTCATTCATCTTCTAGATGCCAGCCTACTAAGCTCATGGGGCTTGTAATAACCAGAAATAAGGGAAGGAAAAATGAGTCTATATAGCTTAGAAAACATGGGCTGGAGTAATGATCTGCGGTTGGTCAACTGTGTGTGTCAGCTAAGATGCTGTTTCTGATCAGCTTTATTGACAATCTGACACATCTGTAAATCCAAACAGAACTTTAGAAGTGCCTGTCAAAGCTTAAATTCACACAGGGGAAACTTCTTTAGGGAAGGTTTGAATGACTAGCAGAGTTAAGTGCTGGATAAATCCTCAAACAGAGTGTATAAGAGAGAGCTTTGATTAGTTTTTGTCTTCCCTGTAATCATCTTAAGTGACTCAACTGTTTCCTGGTTTTTTTCTGAGGTTAAAACTTCAAGAAGCTATTGGCAACTCTAAAAACACCAGCACAGGAATATTCACACTTAAATTTTGACCCATTTTAAAGGTTTTCCAGCTAATTGTAGCTTTTATTTTTATTTAATTTCGTTTACATTCTTTTACTCATATTATATACACTTACTTTGTATATTATAATCTGGACTGGTGGCAAGGCCAATTAACAAGAGCTGCTGAACTCTGCTGGTTAAGAGCTCCTTTCTCAGTTGTACACAGCCTTGCCAAAATCCAGTTGCTTAGGCTGAAATTTGTCATGTTGATTGCTTGCCTCAGGCAGAACTATTTTGGAAGGGTTCAGCAAGGTCATTCCCGTTGTTTCCAAAAATGAGGCTTGAAAAAAATGCTAACACGTCTAGCAATTAAACACAATTTGTGGTGGCCTTTTTTTGAGTGTTTAGAGCATCTGTAGTTTTGAACAGAAATGTAAGATTTGCCATCTGGGATGTGACTTTTCTATCTTCAAAACTGGCCAAGTTATAAATGTTTAGAAAGAAGTCTTACGTTTGCAGGTGTTCAGTGAAGCAGTTAATTTCTTTTGTGAAAACTCAACATCAGTGAGCCAAATAGTAAGCACTAAAACAACTAAACCAACACCGTCTTTGCAAGGCCGAAGGAAATTATAGTTTTCCTTAATTGCTGCTACCTGCTTCTGAAAGCTACGTTTTGGCCAAGAACTGAAACTAAAGGCATACTGATGCCCCTTCTGTGTTCCCAAGACACCATAGTTGCTTAGGAGGAAATGTACGTCCTTCCTTGGAACCAGGCAGTCACAGAAGCTGGAGCAGGGAAGTCAAAGGATGGAATGACAAAGGAGTTCAGTTAGTCTCATCATGTAACTAGAACTCCAGAGTATTGGGGGGGGTTCAATACTTTTGAATGGAAACTGGGACCAGGAGGGAGGGTATGAACTGGGATGTGAGAACCAGAGAAGGCCAGGAGCCAGCTAGTGGGGAAAGGGGCTGGGGAGGAGTTCTGAGGTTAGGGGATGCCCTGGTACAGTTTTGGGGACTAGGGCTAGCCAAATAAAGAAACAGCATTGTTGAGGTCTACTGGGAACCATGATGAGGATCTAGGCTGGGGAAGAGATGGGGCTAGCCCTGAGTTTGTACAGATGAGGTGGAACAGAAATAGCCACCAAATATGAAGGCATCAATGAGCAATGAAGTCCCCAAGCCTGCAGTCCATACTTTCCATTGTCTCATTGTTCCTTTCCCGTCAGCTGTATGAAACCCACTGGCAAAATATGCAACTCATCCCATTTCCTGCTAATTCAAGTAGAGGGCAACAGCCTACTGCCACTATCAGTTTCTTCATTAAAACAAGAGGTCTATGTGGTGGATCTAACAGTTCCAAGCAGTCATGCTGAGGAACCATGTGGTTGTCCATATGTTATAGCAGAATAAGATTTTTTTCTTTAAATCTAGGAAATGCAATGGGTTCATAAGACTATGAAAGTTGCGAAGACAATTTGAAACAGGATTTTCTGGAATTAAAGTTGTCTATGCAAAATCAACTTTAATTGCGTGGTGTTATCAGTGTAGTTTGATGTTTCCTAACTTTTTCATGCTCAACTTTGAAACCTTAATATTCTTTTAAGATAGCTTTATGTGTGCAATAAACATAAAACTGAAGCAGGAGAGAAACCTTTATTTCCTGGCCTCAGTTAAGTTTTCACATCAGTTAGGCTATTTGGCACTGGGTTTAATAACTCTTTAATTGCAATTGCAGCACTTAGGTAAATCAATGCCCACCCTTCCTGATAAAATTGTTTTTAAATAGCAGTTGTTAAAAGGCACCAGGTAAAAACCTAGTGAAGTGAAAACAAAGATAGAATTAATAGGAGTCCTTTTCTTCCAGGCAACCTCACATCAATAAACCTTGGGGGTTTTTTTTGTTTTGTTTTAAAATGTTTTTACATTTTTTGTATTTAAAACATTTTATATTTAAAAACTAACTACTCCAACAGCTTCTGAGTTTCAGGGAGACCTTGTGAATCTGCAAGGATGCAAAACATTTACTATAACTTTGTAGCAAAGAATTTCTTTTGGAACTTTGCTGAGGTTTACTGTGCTAGCACTTCCTAATTCATTGCCTGGAAGTTGTGTGGGTTTGTGGTTTTTTTTTTCTTATTGTGCTTGAGATAAAGGATCAACACCCACTCCTTATTTTTAAAATAAAAACCCAAAACAACAAAAAGACAACTGACAAATGAATGAACATGTGTAGTGACCAACTGCCAAATTCCCTGAGCAGCTTAATGCTATTTCTCTCGCTTCCACTGTCACTGTAAGTCTTTTCAGCACACCCAGAGATCTATGGGGGCACAAAGCCAGTCACAGACATGCAGGGGAACATGTTGCATATGGACCACTGTTGCTGCCTCACTCTCCTGTTCCTCCATCTTGAGGGCATGGATATTGTAAAGGTGAATGTGGCTGCACTTAAGGGTACTTGTGTAGGGGTGGTTGTGTGTGAACCCTGTTAGGTGGGATTGCCAAGCAAAAGGAGGTGCTGCTGGACCAGGATGGGAGGGAGAAAAGGGACAACAGTCCTTTCCAGACAAGGAGGAGGCAGGGAATGCTCCAGGTGACAAAAGTAATTTGTTACAGCTCTGAGGGCTGGAAGGCAGCTTGGGTGGTGGGCCAGTGTGGTACTTCATAGCCACCACTTTCATTGGCAGCTCGGAATTGTGCTGCGCTTCAAGCATGTACAACCTTTCTTTGTGTCCTCAGTGTACTGTGTGGGTTTAAGTGCACCCTCTGTCAGGATGAGACCATTTTCACTTCCCTGCTCCATAACCTCCTCATATAGATAAAGAGCTAGAAATATGGGCCTACCTTCTTCTTTCACTAGGATTGTATTGGAAAACCATGCTTGCTTTTACCAACATTTTTTAAAAAAAGATACGTGGGTGTGATTAATCAATACATAGGCTATAAAAAGGTGGATGCTCCTTTTCCTTGCTACACACCTGAGAATAAGCCCACTGCAACCCAGCCTTAAAGATCTACGCTTTAGTCAGCTGCTTGTCAGGTGCTTGTCAGAACATACAACTGCATTCTTATGGGAGAACAACCCCTCCACCCTTTATCTGAAATAGCATCAAGTTCAAAAGAGGATGTTGCTGAGTCAATGCCTGGGACCTAGGAGGTTTGGAATTTTATTTTTTTTATGCAGTGGGGAAAAGGGAAAAAAATAGAAGCAGGATTTGAAGTTCTGTCTAGTGCCTTTGGTGCCTGACCTTGCTCATTTATCTCTGCTCCTTTGAAAAGGATTGGAAAATTACATTATCCTATACAGTCAGTCCTCACTCAATAAATACAGACACTAAGGTCAGGGATAAGAAAACCCCCAGAGCTTTGGTATTGACTTGTTAGAATCACAGGCTTTAGCCTCACAGTACAGTAACTGTCTATAAGTAATGAACAAACTGCTGAGAAGGACGTTTTGCTCTTCTGGATTCATTCCCCACTATTTTAGAGAATCTGCTCATTACCATTTTTTACACTCTTATGCCAAACAGTAAATTGTCCTATGTGCCAATAAGGCCTTTTCTATTACTCTATGAGAGGAAATCTGTGGAAGACCAGAGTTATGTTCATGTTCTGTCTCAGAGGCAATAGTCATATTAACCTCAGCATGAGTTTCTACAGTATGGGAGGGAAAAGAAAAAAAGGGCACTACGATGTGTGGGGTGTTTATATTTCTTCCATCAAGGAATGATGAAGCAGTAGCTTGTGTGCTTTGGCATTTAAGGAGCATGTGTGTGTACTTGTCCTGTAAAATCAGAATCCTCTTCTGAGTGTGGATCAGCTAAGATTTCGGTGCAGAAGCTATGCCTCCTTACCTGCAGGTGCTGCACAGGACTCAGGAAAGAAGGAGAGGGGATTTGTGTTGGGGAACTGTACTAGGAGGCAATCGCTATGGTTTTCTGTGCACTTCATGCAGACTGTTATCTCCTGTCAGTGGGGGCATTCCTTGGCTTGGATCAGCAAGAGGAGCATGGCTAACAATATCTTTTGAAAGGTACCTGTCTTCTCCAGCACATCCAGTACATCTGACTCCCCCATTTTATTTCTTCTCCATTATGTAGTCTCAGTCCTGCAGTCAGGTAGTGGCTACCTTTGACATATGCTAGGTGCAACAACATTCCTTTGAGCATCTCCACTCTTCAGCAGAATGGCAGCAGCCATCACCTGGCTCATTATTAGCTAAATAGCGGAGCCGAGATTTGGTGTTTGCAGTAGCTTGAAAATTTAATTATAGTTCTCACAGGAACTGTCATTTGGCTGCTCGTTCATATGAAGCATTTGTTATTGCTTGTTGTGGTGTTAACTGTAATCCCTTATTAGGGACATATAAGAAGTCTTACTGATGTACATTTAAAAAAATAAAAGGCTTTTGAGCATGAAATAGTTTCTCCATAGCATGCAGACACACATATATGCACAAAAAGTCACTATCCTTGAAATAAATTGAAAGGATAGCAAGAGGTTAGATACAGGTATTTTTGTCTGTTCAACTATATTTCTATAAAAAGAGAAATGTAGGCAGACTGTTCAGTCAGCTCCTGAGGGAACATGAGAGGATCCTGATCAGCTGCACAACTGGCAGCTTCCCTGGCAATCTCAGCAGAGGAAACAAATGTTCATTTTGACCCTCTGTTGAAGGTGAGCTGTTGTCTCCTTGCTAGCAATGGGATGGAAGCACACAGATGGAGTATTGTGAGAAGGTATGCCTCTCTCTCTTTTATTTTCTTCCTTCCTGAAGAAAATAAGATTTCCTAGCTGCTACAGTTTCAGTGTAATACCTTTTATAAGGGCTAAATAATTTATTTGATGATAAATAATTTCACATGAAATAGCAGATAAGTATGTTTATATGAAATTCTCAATGTGTAGCTCAGGCACCGCTTAGGGAATGTTATTCATTTGATTAAGTATTGGTTCCATCTGAACCAGTCACCCTGAGCTCCTTCCCTTTGTAGGTAATAGAGAACTAGCCGATATAGGAAGGGGGTTCAAGGATGAGATTCATGCTATCTTAAAGCATCTGCCTAAAGTAGGTCAGATGTATTACACCCTCAGAGTGCCTGTTTTTCTCCATTGATTTCTTTCTAAAGTGGGCTGCTGATCATCTCCAATGTAAACACCTGCAAGTTTGTGGGGGTTTTTTAATTCACGATTGGACTTGATGATCTTAAAGATCTTTTCCAACCTAAATGATTCGATGATTCTAAGTCAGGTTACGTGACTTTTTCTCAGGAATTGGTCAGAGCTTTTTATCTAGGATGCAGTTTTTAAATGTTTGGCCCAATGAGCTTCTGCACAGCATGTAACATGGCTTTCTGTATGGCTGTTGGGCAAGACAGTCTGGAATACACTGACAACACCCTCCAGCATGAAATTCCGTCTCATCCTCTTTCAGAGGCATTTACCACAGGATCTTCATTTGTATCCCCCTTACTGCTATTTCAGTGCTATCATGCGTTGTCCTGAAGTGCCCCCCTCTTCCTAAGAAAGTTAAGCAAGCCAGCCTGCAGGGGAAATAAACATATAATGTAGCTTTTTATGTTCAGTGGAGGCATGGTAAACTCAAATTAATGATTCTGTTTGGATAACAGCCCAAGCAAAAGAAAACAATGGAAATTTTCTAGAACCCTTCTGCAACAGAATTTCGTTGCTTTATGGTGAAAAACTACAGCTGGGTAATGGCTTTCAGGAGTCAGAGACATTAAAATTGTGAACCTCTTGTGAGAGGATTTCATTATACAGAACATTCCAGTAGGACTACTGGCCAGGCTGCATCAATCCAGCATTACATCTGGTTGCACATGTGTATGCTGGAGCAGAAGTTACAGAGCCAACTGATGCAGGAGCATGTAAGATCTACTGACAGGCCAAGTCTCATGGTAAATTGATGTCCATGCACAAGCTTAGGAAGTGTGTGTTAGATGGGAGGACAGTGAGGTGGATAGAGAACTGGCTGAACAGCAGAGCTCAGAGGGTCATGATCAACGGGGCAGAGTCTGGATGGAGGCCTGTCACTAGTGGTGTTCCCCAGGGGTCTGTGCTGGGTCCAGTCCTGGTCAATATATTCATCAATGACCTGGATGATGGGATAGAGTGTAACCTCAGCAAGTTCACTGGTGATACAGAACAGGGAGGAGTGGCTGATACGCCAGAAGGCTGTGCGAGCTGTCCAGCGAGACCTGGACAGGCTGGAGAGCTGGGCCGAGGGGAACCTCATGAAATTCAGCAAGGGCAAGTGCAAGGTCCTGCACCTGGGGAGCAACAACCCCATGCACAGTACAGGCTGGGGGCTGAACTGCTGGAAAGCAGCTCTGTTGAGAAGGACCTGGGAGTGCTGGTGGACAGCAAGCTGACCATGAGCCAACAATGTGCCCTTGTGGCCAAGAAGGCCAATGGGATCCTGAGGTGTATTAAAAGGAGTGTGGCCAGCAGATCGAGGGAGGTTATCCTCCCCCTCTACTCTGCCCTGGTGAGGCCACATCTGGAGTACTATGTTCAGTTTTGTGCCCTCCAGTTTAAGAAGGATGCGGAACTGCCTGAGCAAGTCCAGTGGAGAGCTACCAAGATGATCAGGGGACTGGAGCACCTCTCTTATGAGGAAAGGCTGAGAGACTTGGGTCTGTTCAGCCTGGAGAGGATAAGACTGGGGGGGGGAATCTTGTCAATACTTATAAATATCTGAAGGGTGGGTGTCAAGAGGAGGGGGCCAGACTCTTTTCAGTGGTGCCCAGTGACAGGACAAGGGGCAATGGGCACAAGTTGGCACGCAGGAAGTTCCACCTCAATATGAGAAAAAACTTGTTTCCTGTGTGGGTGCCAGAGCAGTGGCACAGGCTGCCCAGGGAGGTTGTGGAGTCTCCTCCTCTGGAGACATTCAAAACCCACCTGGACGCATTCCTGTGCCCCCTGCTCTGGGTGCGCCTGCTCAAGCAGGGGGGTTGGACAAGATGATCTCCAGAGGTCCCTTCCAACCCCTGCCATTCTGTGATTCTATCAGAGTATGATGGTCTTTCCTCAGTCTGTGACAGAACTACCTCGGAGCTGCTCCAGAAGCTTATGGTTTATATCCATCACATCTCTGGGGCTTTACTGATGGGATGCGTTTGTTTTTTATGGAGGGATGCCAAATTTTCTTTTTTCAAATACATTCCCAAAAGAATCTCTTAGACCACAATTGTTCAACTCAGTCTGTGTGTGGGATCAGGTACCCCGTGACAACTTTGTTCTGTCTCCAAAGGACTCCAGAGGCTTTCTTGGGCATTTTCAACCTTACAAGGTCCACTTCTATCTGCAGGACTTTGAGAATGGCCCAGCTGCCTCCACAGGCAGCCCCAAGCTGGCACGTAGTGCAAGATGTTAAAAAACCACGGTACATACCTGTATTATAGCAGTGGCTTTTTCATGGTGGGATTGTGCTAAGGTAATTATCCTATTACTAGCACAGAACAATGCCCACATTCACACGAATAGAAGTTGCAGTGTTTGAACATAGTTTAAGGTGTTTGTTTCTTGCATTTAATCTATACAGTAAATGCTTCTTACGGATAATCTTATTTACAAGGTGTTTTTTGATACCATGTGATAAGGCGTAGAAGATACTGAAATGACTCCTTGGCTTGCATATAATGTTAAGTGGCAAAGCTCAGTTCCTATACCTTACACTGTCTACTGCTGGGTGTTTGGTTAAATACTTTGTAATTAAAACCTGGTGATGGATTTTACAAGAGGAGAATACCTTCTCACTGTGACTTTCCAAGCTCTCATGTAACAGTTTTTATTAAAGTTACTATGAAAACTTAAAATAGCGCTCTCCTCAGTTGCTAACAGAGATCTGCTGGTATACAATGATGCCCAGAAACTGCCCTTACTTCCTACTTTGAAGATGAGCAGGGCAAAATCTTGCTCTTAATCTTTTTTTTCATTTTGTGTGTGAAGAGAAACATCTTCTGACTCCATACCATGGTTCTTTGATTGATTGCCCTCCTTTTTCTGATTGACAGGTTTTCCTCTGTAACCTATGCCATCTTCCCCAGCTTATCTCACTTTGGCAGTGCATGAATTTGAGCCCCCTTTTCTGCTACTTCTGTGTGGCATATTGTGATCACTGCCATTTCTCTGAGCTTATTCCCTAGCTACTCTTATAAAGTGTAAAGCGAGAGGGGGCGGGGGTGGGGGGAAGGGTTCCTGGAAAGTGAGGCCATTATGCAACACAAGAGAGGCACTATCACATTGGAAGACGAACATGTGTCTTTCACATTTTCCTTGCAAGGGGCTTTCAGGTGTAGTTGGTCATTGCATAATTAATAGCAAACACCAACTCATTTTGAGTCAGTTCCCTTGTAGTCTAGAGCTATGAAGTGTTTTGAAGCGGTGGAAGCTACATCTCCATTAGAAAATAAAATAGGCTAATCTTTTCTCTGACTTCGATACAAAGTGGCACAGTATAGCTTGCATCAGTAGGGCTGAACTCTCTTTCCCTCAAAAACCCAGGGTGTTCTCATCCACCGTGCCTACAAGGTAGGGTCCTCGCCACGCTGTGCAGCCACGGTAGCCGGGCAGGAACAGTCCCAGCCATGCCAGCGGCTGCGCTGAGTATTACATGCTCCAGAGAAGCTGTGGATGGTGCCTGAGCCATACTGTGGCCTTGGGTAGCGTGCTGGTGTAGCCATAGCCTAGGAGGTAGCCTTGCGGAAGTTGTCCTGTTATTTTAAACTTTATTGCTGAAGACACTTTTGCAAAGGTCATAGTACTGAGGGGCAGCGGAGTGGGGAGAATTTATTGTTCTGCATTTGCAACTGCATTAGGTTCCCAGCTATGGCTTGGAGCGCATGAATGCTACCATAATAGGAAAGTAACTGATCATATATTAATCAAGCAGTTGACGAGCGAGGCAAGAGGGCAGCTTTCTTTGTGCACTGCTGAAATGCAGCTCTTTCCGCAGTTGAACAGCAAAGCTGTTTAAAGGCACAGCATTCACCAAGGAAGTAAGAATTGGAAATTGCCCAGGAAATCAAAAACACATCATAACAATTCCCATTTAAAACTTGGCTGGGACATTGGGGGTCGCATGCATGCAATTGCACAAAGAGACTCCCATAACTTTGGACTGGATTTGTGAGGAGGCTTGTGGCACTCTCTCCTGAAGGAGAGGACTTAGGGCTAAGTGTATTATCCCTGCTGGTGGGGCATCGTTCTGCAGTGACAGAGGGACCTGACTGTGTCAGCACTTGATCCCCAGCACTACTTTGTTTTAGCTCCCAGAGGCTTCCGTTGCATTTGCCAGTCAGTCTAGCACTCCTCAGATGCAGCTTTAGATAGTAAGAGATGAGATTATACAGCTAAGATGGCCATTTTAATTTGCTATGTGCGTAGTTAAACTTCCACAAAGTTAGGGCTCCATGTGGGAATGTGAATTATGGCCACCAGTTTCATGCCCAGAATACCTTGTAGATCTCCATTAACACTTATGTACCTATCTGTGCATCAGTTATGTGTTTGTAAGCCATTTTAAAAGTCTGTAAGTGATACATTAATTATTTTGAAGATGAGGAATGATTGCTTAAATAATATTAGCATTTAAAGAAGAACAATATTTGTCTCTATTAATTGTTGAGCAAAATGAATTCATCTGTAGCTGGCTATGAATTGGTTGAAAATACAGTTTTTGTAAACTGAATTTTATTACTATTCCTTTCTGTTTCATTGTTACCCCGATATACACAGTTTTGTGCTACTTCATTTATCTTATGTCAGAAAAAGTATTGCTGCTCTCCAACATTATTACAACTAGGAAAAAAAGATTAATCAGACACTTCAAAATCCTCATGCTGAAATAACATTTTAAGATGATAAAAGAACAAGCACTATTTTCTACAGCAAAACTAATTTTTCAAATTCAAGATAACAACACTGCATTACAAAAGTAAAGGTCAATCTGAAGAAGAAAGGATTCTGGTTGCCTAATGAAGTCCTCTTCTTTATAACCAATTGTAACTTACAGTTGAATCGAAAGATGTTAATTCTTTTCTGGCTTGCTTTGAGTGATATTAAGGGGCCAGTTGTTGTGGTTCAGATAAAAATAGCTGTTACATTTAATCTGATCACTAATGATAACTTTTTTTTCCCTTCACACTGTGCTTTTGAAGTCACAGGAGCCTGCTGTTCTGCAGGGTTTGCTCTTCAGTTTCAGAGATGGTTGCTGTGTGGACATAATACTTCTCCAGTGCCTACCACCTTCAAATAGCTGATGTGGAAAATAACTGACCTTCGATTAAACCCATAACCTCCCTCACCATTGAGTACCTACCTACTGACACTCAAACAGAACAGGCAGCTCTTGACTTTGGAAAGTGGCCCTTGAATGTCTGAGTTTGTTATGGAGTGAAGAAACAAGAATAAATGTAGTGATGTAATCCTTGTCACAAGATGAGTATCTCGCCCCGCAGCATTTTTAAGGAGTAGGAAGAAAAATTATTGTGTTATTCTTTAACTAATTAGAGCAAATTTCTGTCCTTAAAAATGAGGTAGCTGAACATTTGAGTTGGATTATCTGTATAACAGTCAGATAGTGATACCCCACTGTGCAGATATGGACAGGAAGGGGAAGAAAACTGAACTTCTGTCCTGCATTGTCCCATGGTCACTGCTTAGAGGACTGAAGGGGTTGTGCCTCTTGTGGCTAAGGAGGTCATAGGGCCACAAAGTTGTCATGCTGAGGTAATTCCATGTAGGCCTGATACTGCGTTAGCATTATGCTTGCGTGTTTGTAAATCAAGTAATTACAAGGCTCCCAGGGATTCAGGTCTTTTGCAAATGACCACCAATCTGGAGGCTAGCCAGTAATGTTACAAGAACCAATGTCTTTAAATTGCTGCATCAATCTAGGAAAGTTAGACCAAAATTTCATAGAATTTTGTGTTGTGACATCAGGAACATGCATGTGAAAGAAGTAATCTCTGAGAGGTTTGTGCCTAGGCACTAACTCAGGAGGCAGACAGAGCTAACAGAAGGGCCAACAATATCCCGATGTAGTAAGGTCATTCTAGACAATGGGAATATTGCATCACACCAGCAGTATCATGGAGTGTGTCCCTCAAAGTCTGTAGGTACTGTGCTAATGAGCTTTCATCAGCCCACAGTGCTATAACAGGCTCCTCATGTAAATAATTCTCTTTGGATCATCCCATCATTGGAGCAGTGCTGAGGCAAAGTCCTCACAGCAGCCTATCTCCCCAGACCACAGCTGCAAGCTGTATACACTAAGCTAGTGAGGTCGCAAAACCAGTGCAATGCTCAAGGCTCTGGGAGGTATTTGTTCCTGATACCACAGAGAGCAGCAAACTATAGTTGCTGAGTTGATGATCTCAGAAAGGCCTCTACTTGCCATTTCATTCAGAAATATAAAAGGCTAGGAAATAAATGAGAGGAGGCAAGGTCAGATTAAGGCTCTCCTCTGCATGCCAATATTACCTTCCTTTCTTCTCTTGGGCTTGGGCGATGTCCACTCCGCCAACATTGCCACCTTTTCAGCTGCCTTGTGAAGTGAGAGTCTGCTGGGGAGCAGCAGGGTGACCAGAACAAAGGCTCAGAGCCAGCCTGCTGAGTAATGTGGCCCTGGCAATTGACTGGGGAGTTTTTATTTTTTAGAAGTAGACCGACTTGTTTCTTCAGCCATAGGTCAGTTATGATGTTATTTTTCCTCATTTTGCACAGAAGGAAAAGGCTAGATTGACTCCCCTAGATGAAGATGAGACCCTGTCTTTCGCTTCCTCACTCTTCAGTTGAATACAGAGGGGGAAGAATGATCACATCACCTCTTGGCTTTCAAAACCGGTACTTGTAAGCAGTTAAATCTGGCCTCCGCACACCTAAGCACTCATATTTTTTCTCTAGCTGGCTGGTTGCTTTGTCAGGTAAATCGACTCTTCCCATCACATAAAGATAATGCTCCACATGAATGTCAACATCCGTGAGATTCCTGCCCATTTTGGTCCTCTCTAATTAGGGAGTGTTCTGTCTCATTGGACAGACTGGTGTAATAGTTTGGGATCAGAGTAGCATAAAGATTGTCACAGCTTGAATGATCTTTTAAACAGTGAGAGGTAATGATCCTGCCCGAGGCAAAATACCGCTTCTGGCGTGTTATGGGGTACTGTGATTCTGTCCCACACTTCATTTAGTCTTTTTCCAAATGCTGCAGTTTAGTGCCTGAAAAATGCAGTATTTTTATGAGTGTATTCCATCTTCAGTATCGTCCTGTAATTCCTGTTGGATGTGGGCTGGGTGAGCAGGGGCGGAGGATAGCACTGAAGACGTGAAATGCCAGTTAGAGGCTCCAGCCCATGCAGATTTTCATGCTGAATGTTTTTCCAGAAGGTGACAAGTAATCTCTATTTCATCTGGAGGATGGAGAAATTCAGAGAATAAAGAGTGAGTCCTTGTTTCCCCCAAGTCCATCCCACCAGCTTTTGCCCTTCCATGAACACTTTTAGGAAAGACTAGTCTGTTTAGCCTGTGTTCAAAGGTCACAAAAGACTGCTTTAGGCTTTTGGCCCACATGAAATATGCAGTGTTTTCTTTTTCCAGTGTTGTCACAATTCATTTTACTTTATAGTAAAAGTGAAAAGTAAGTGAAAGAAGTAGCTGAAGGCATATGTGTGAATATTTACACTTGCACCACAGTTCTTGAGATTTTGCTGGGTAGATTTGTGTGCAAGATTTAATTGTTGTCCTTGTTACAGGCAGCTTCATTATCTATCCAGTGTTTGCAATGTATTATGAGGCGCAGTAGCAGATTACAGAGACAGCATTCTAATGTTTCATCTGGAAATGGAATAAATAGATCTTTTTCAATTGCAGTGATGTGAAATGAGCTTTCAGGGTGTTAGATTTGGAAAACAGCTAATTAGATGCTGTTTCAGGCTCTCCTGCTGGGATGACTATTGCATACACTGAAGTAGAATCTGCACACCGCAAGTTGTCTCAGTCTTTAGTCCTGCAAAGCAGCTTGTAGCACCGGACTGGTACTGAGGCATGAGGTGCTCCTTATGATGGTGGGACTCATCAACCTGTCGATGTTGTGCTCCAACAAGTTTCTTCCACCACAACTCAGATTTGCCTGAATTGACACGTGGCCAGAATCAGCCCACATTAAACACATGGTTTTGAAAATCCCATCAGATACTACACTTTTGTTATGGCCAACCCATGACTGTTGGCATGAGATTGTTCTGTTCACCTCCCCTGTTGGTGGTGATCGGAACCCAGCAGGGACATATACTGACTCCTCCGGCTTGTCATGGCGTGTTCAGAAGAAGAGTGGAAGTCACTATCTGGGAGAGGGAATCTGGACTAAGTATAAAGAAATCTTGCATAGGGTGCCTTGAAAGAGCTGAGTGTAGTGAGAAAGGTTAGGGGGGTTATTTTTTATGGTGCCAATGAAACCAGATCCCCTCAGAAAACAAAAGGTGCAGGCCAGTGCTTATGAGCCCTTTTTTATTTCTGAGTCCCTCAAAATCACAAATAGTTTGTGAATTGAAGTCTACAGACAACAGTCTTGTTCCTCCTAGTTTTCTCATGTAGGCCTGTGGTAGTCCAGGGATCCTCAGTTATCCGTGTGGAAGAAAACTGCATATAGTTAGGAAGTGTAGATAACAATAAAAGTGTGTGTGTGTGACTGAGGATGAGGAGGGAATCCAGATCTACCTTTACTGCTATATAAAGGTAGCTTAGAAAAAGGTGGCTTGTTATCAGAGTGAATGGTTGGTCGCCACCAGTAGGAATGAAAAAAGCAAGTCCGAGAGTAAAGCCTGTGCAAGTGCTTATCTATGCTCTGGCCTGTTGAGAGTGAAAACTTCCTGGGCTTTCAGATCACTTCCAAGCTTGTGAAAGGAAAGCTAGGAGTGGGAGACAATCAATGAAAGAGGGACATTTCTATGGGCTTGCTTTCAGTTCTTTGCATAAATCTCATAATTTGAGCATTCAAACTTAATAGCCTGCATATTTGAGATATATGAACAACTAGAGACAGGTAAAAGCTGGTGTGGTGCATATATAGTAGGAAGGGTGCAAAAAGGCTTTCAGTCACTCCTATTGGTGCAGCGAGGTCATCTCTAGTCTGTGCAGGTCCTGAGCACAGGCTGGGTTTTCACTGTAATTAAGTGGGTCATTTCTTAATTCATAGAATCATGGAATCATAGAATGGTGTAGGTTGGAAGGGGCCTTAAAGATCATCTAGTTACAGCCCCCTGCCATGGGGGGTTGGAATTCATGCTCTTAACTTTAATTAGCCAGTAGAACAAAAACAGTGTAGTTAGCAGGTTGTGATATATTTTAAATCATTAGGCTACTTTAAGTAAAGCAACTCAAGGTAAAAGCTAAAATCTTTTTCCATTGGCATAGACAAAACCAAAGAAGGCACACCACTTAATTCTCTCTCCAGACTGACAATCCATCTGTTAAAGATTCTGTGTTGTGACAGTCATCAATAGAAAATATTTTAGGGAGAGCTCCAAGAAAATCCACTCCCAAAATTTAGGAAATACACCATCCAGCTCTTTTCAGTTTGATACAGGACTTAAAACTCTTTAAGCAAATAACATCTGTGTATTTCTACATATATCCTTATATATTCTCTGTGTATTCAAATGTGATTATATCATACATGTATATATGCAGGTATACCATACATGTATATAGAAAGGGAAAGATGGGCATAGGGAGAGAGAAAACACAGGTACGTGATATACATTTTACACAGATGATATACATGTTGTTTTATAATGTGCACCATGCATATACGTGTAATCATTATATATATATTTCGATACCATCTGTAAACTAACAATGATTTTCTTCATTACCCACATAAATGTCTTGGCCCTTTTGAACACATGTAATTTCTTAGTCTACAAGTCTAAATCGTGACTGAAAACGTCTCATTCTACCATTTCTCCTTAGTGATGGGAAAAAGAGAAACACAGAAGGACTTCATAAGGAATTTCGGGTTTTATTTGAAAAAGAATGGGTCAAAAAATAAAAGGAAGTGAGATAGATCTTAAGATATGGTGAATTATTGTAGATCTTCAGGTATGGTAAATTATTGTAATACAATTGGTCTTAAGGCAGTGATGATGATTCACATCAAGGAAAGCTTAACTGGCCTGGAAATTCTAGATAAATTTATACTAAATTCTGCCATTTTCTTAAGTCTATAAAGTCTTAAGATTGCTGAGTCACTACTGCAAGTGAACATACTGCTAAGACTTGCCTATAATAGGAAGACAGTTGTACAAGCCAGATTTATCAAGAGGTACGGAACCAATTATGTCTACTTGTCCATCCATTTGGCTTTCCCTATGGACATGTCCAAGGGACAGTAATTTATATACTGAAAAGCTAAAATTGGTGCATAAATTCTGCTCTTGCTTTGTACTGTTAAGACTGGAAGCTGTGTCTAGTGAGTAGCTACGCAGGAACCCAAAACTCAAAATGTTACAACAAAAATTAAAATCAGCAAGCAATGAGAAGGCATTAGCCTCATCAGTTTCAAAGCTGATTATATGCCTATTACATTACTAGTATAAATATCTTGATAAAATATTTCTCCATAAGAAATAAGAGTATTTCTCCATAAGAGATACTCTTTAGAGTAAGTTACTAGGACCCTATTAATAGAGGAGACATTCTGGCATACGGACAAGTAAAACAGCTTTTATTTTCTTATTACTGATATCACAGAGTGGTTACTGTTAGAGCTAGCTGATCAGGCTATTGATTTTTTCACTCAAAAATTTGAAAGGAAAAGTCTATATTTACATGTTTTGACTGAAAATTCTTAGTTTTTTACAGCATGATTTAAAGTTGTTTTTTGGTTTGTTTCCATATAAAATGTTGTGATTTCTTGTCTTAGTTCCTTTGAATCCATAAATGCCAAATCAAAACCAACTCCCTAAAATACCAACAAGATGGTACTAAGTCATTGTGAAAATGATAATTCCTTTTGAAATTTGATTTTAAAAAATATTACCCGTTTCTCTGCAGTGTACACAGAAATGTGGAGGAGATGGTACCTGGCAATAGGAGAATTTTCACAAAGTATTCTTGTGTTATAGTTATTAGTTTAGGAACTGGTACATACATTTCTGTTTCTTTAACAAGCCGCTCTAAGTTTCGGTATGTAACATGGCTTTAATGGGAGAGTTCAGTTTTCTCCTTGGCTGCGTCAACAGCTTGTGAGCATAAGGAAGTTACTTCTGGACTTCACCTCCCTTTCCTCATGAAAAATAAGGCAATAACTATATTTCTGTACATCAGGTGGTTGTGTTGCTTGAATAGTTACACAAACCATGCAGATTCTTGGATTTAATGGCTGTGGAAGTGTGATGTAATGTTGGTATGGTTCATTTTCTTCCATAAAATCTTCATTTTGATAACCAAACTTTTCATTATGCTGTATAATCAAAGTTTTGGTAAGCTCTCAAGCTATTCTTCCTCTCCGGACTTCCTCTTTCTTCTTACATTTTCATCTTTCTTCTTAAATCTTCTTCTAAGTAAAACAAAATATTAAGTGAACATTTCTTTTATGATATCATAGCTGCATTTATTTCATTATTCTAGTTAAAATAAAATAAAATCAGTATGGAACGTGCCAAAACATTCCCTTTCAATATTTGCCCAGTTTACAGTGGATTCTGGTCATGGAAAATGGACACAAAAATAGAGTTCTGAATAAGAACAAGAAGTGAATGCAAGAAATACTGCAAGACTCATACTAAAATCATTAAACAGTATCCCTGTTTTCTAGTGGGAAGGAGAGAGAGAGTGGGGAATACGTTTCTTTTCATGTTAATAATACATTGAAAGTGTTTTCCTTGATTTCCACTAACAGTACTTGGGGATGAGCTTCCCAGAGGTATTAATCTCAAGAATAAAAAGCAAAGTGGTTCAAAATGGGTGAATTCCCACAGCTGTTTTAAGTAGAGCTGTCTGCAGACTCCTGGCATGATGCTCACCGCAGGACTGGGATACAAAGTGAGTTTAACAAACAGGTTTACAGAGAAGATCAACTCAGCGGAGTGAACGCGTGTTCTCACTTTGTTAGTCCAGGCAGGTTAGGGTTATCTTTGCAATGAGGGCACGAGTTTTTCCAGGGCTGTGCTTTTAATGCGTAGGTGGATGAAGCAAAATTCAGCTAAGTCAGCTGGGTTGCCCATGTGGAGGGGAAATGCAGTTGAACCTAAAGCTCAGGACCAGGAATAAAGGCAGGCAAAGAGCCAAGGGTCGAGGCTGAAAAGCAACAACAGAGCCCAGAGAGAAGTGAGGGAAGCGGCAGAGCGGCAGAGAGATTGAACATAAATGATTCAAATGGGAAGAGCGTTACATGTTGAAAGGGATGAGATAAGAAAAAAGGGAAAAGGATGGAAATTTGCCTTAGGAAGTATTATCCCTTCCTCTAATGCAGGAGGTGGGATAGGAACAGGGTCTTAATCCCTACTTAAAAATATTTCAAGGTGCCTTTGTTTTAGAGTAAACATGGGGATATGAGTAACTTGTACCTGCAGGGTGACACAGGAGGGTCCCTCTGCCCCTCACTGTTAGATCCCTGGGCAGGAGAGGACTCGCCCAGGCATCAGGATGATGCTCAGTGACTGCCGAGCCCCATTTGGATGTCACTTCTCCATGCCTAGCTACCAACGGGCTGTCACAGACTCTGCCAGTGGGAGGGGGTGGGGGATTTCATCAGCTGCATTTGCGGAAACTGGTCCCAGGTTTTTTTCTGAATACGCTCCCCATCATCACGGCTGTGTCTGTGAAGGAGAGAGGGGCAGGGTTTTTCACCTGTGCTGTCCAGTGATTATCACCGTTTGAAAAAACTGTTGATGTTTTGTTTTCTTTGAGCAGATGGGCAGAAGAAGGTTCAAGAGGAATTTGACATAGACATGGATGCGCCGGAGACAGAGCGGGCAGCCGTGGCGATACAGTCCCAGTTCAGAAAATTCCAGAAGAAAAAAGCGGGGTCCCAGTCTTAGTAGCTACCTCACAGCTTAAAAGCAATCCCGAAATGATTTATCAAGAAAATCAGAAGTAACACAAAGATGCATGTACAGAAATTATCAATATTTAAAACCCCATTGGCAGAAAACAAACCATAAGCTTGTGTGTGACTTCATCCCAGATGTTTCACGCCCATTATCCTCTGTAACTCACCATTTTACTTGATGTTCTAATAAAAAGTTAGGGTGAAGTAATTAAAGTGTCTGCCTTCATCTGTCTTTTCTTATTAATCCAGCAACCACAGCGTTAGAAATGAACGCAGCCCAGATGCCTGTTTTCCTCTTCACGTAAAGCTTGGAGACATAACAGCACCTTATGTTATGAGGTTTTTGCTAAGGGATGAGAGCACTCATCTCAGCCCTGCTTACCTCATTTGGAGAATTCCAGCTGCCAGCCAAATGTGACAATAAAACTACTTTCTTGTAATGAGCTGAAAGTAAAAAGTTGCAGACAGAAGCTGGCATGAGGGGAAGAAGTGTAAGAAGCAGTGAGCAGTTTATTTTTGTCTTGCAGTTATGCCAATAAAATGGCTCAAGTGGGGAAATTGTCTCTGTCCTTCCTCTTTGCACGATAATTTTCAGAATTACCCAGCTTGGATCACATTGTTATGGAGGGGAAAAAAATCAGACACAAAATACAAAACCCAGTTCCAGAAACCTTTGGAAATGTTTTGGGGTGGGTTTTTTTTTTTCATTTATAAAAATAGAAACTCACCCTCTAAACTCTAATTTTCATGCAGTTTTTCACTCTCTACATAATCAGTAACTTTTTCTATGCCATCTCTCTTTTTTCATATTATTTTCAATATTTGATGAGTAAATCATAACAGACTCCCTGTCTCCATTTGCATTGTTCTGCATTCAACTTTCTATGCGCCCCTCACATTATCACTGTATTAGCCCGGTTTTTGATTCACAAAAAGCAACCACAACAACATCTGTCTTAAATTGGGAATTTCTGTTTTTTCCCCAGTGTAAAACAGTAACTGACCAGTTTCAGGCTGGATCTAAGTAAAGATCTTGCCTGGCTTCAGACCTGATCAGGAGTTGGCTGCCCATATAGTGCACGAAGAAGGTTCAGAAAAGGTTTAAACAAGTACCTTGTAGTCAGAAAAATATGCTGTTTAGTTTGAGCAAATGGGACACATATTACAAGAGACATGTAAAAAAATCTCATCCTCTTCTTGGCTTCATCAGCAAATTTAGGGGTTCCACCAGGCATCTTTGTCTCTAGGGAAATCAGAGACAGAAGCGTTTTCTGAAGGACCAGCGTTTGCAGTGGTTCTCTAAGAATGCAGCGTGAGCCTCTCCTCCAGGCTGACAGAGGCAGATGTGCTGAGTGGTGACAGCCTGCCTGCCTGCTTTTAACTGAGCAGTCCGGGATTGGGACTCCTTCAGGTGTGAGAGATTCAGGTACAATTCCCAGCTCTGCTTAGAGGGATTAATTTCTTTGTCTCCCACGTCCCGCTGGAGTATTCTTGATCACCAGGGCAAAGGACACACAGTTCTTTTAGTTATACATCAGTCCCCTCGTGTAAACAGAAAGCTACAACTAAGGGGTAGGAATAGAGGGAAAGGAGGATCTCGTGCTGCTGGTAGTTGCTTCCCATGAGAGCCCACCGTGGCAGCAATACCGAAGGGGTGCAGAGCTGTGTCTGAAAGGCAGGCTGCCGGACTGCAAAGGGAAGGCCTTATGCAGGTTAAGGCACTTGCGGTGCTGGGCAACAGTTTAGTGAGGAGCCCAAAGCTGAAGGTGGGTGGTAGGAGCTCTGGGACTGTGCTGGTTAGGAGGAGCCCTCATAGATGCTGAGCAGAGGAAGCCTTACGGATCCTGTGGGCGATGTAGAAGGCATGTGCAGAGACAACGTGTGAGGTGCTTAATAAGTACAGCAAGACTGGGTGGGAGTAGACAGAGTTTTTTAGATCTTGGTTTGAGTGCAAACATCTAAATGCTGCCTAGACCTCTGTCTTTGTCGGGCCCCGCACATCACTTGTAATATTAGAGTTCTCCAAGCTGCAGCTCAGTGCTTTCACTCTAGGAGCGTATTTTAACAGCACTGTTTCTCTGCATTTAGGAATTTCACAAATTCCTAAATTGTGTTGTTTCAAAAACAACACTGCTGCTGTGCTCAAAGTGTGGTTTGTGGAGGCCACGGATTCCCCAGTTTTCTTTCCCAGGGACTGCTCACCATATAATAATCGCCTTAGCATACTAATTTAAAAATTGTAACGGGCTTGGGTTGTGTTGGCGCCATTTTGTTTAGATGAACATACATCTGCAATAAAGGACTGCATTTGCCTTCTGCATTATGTCATTTGAAATAGCATGAGCTCTGTAAT
The DNA here is from genome assembly GCF_949628215.1 of Phalacrocorax aristotelis. NCBI lineage: Eukaryota > Metazoa > Chordata > Aves > Suliformes > Phalacrocoracidae > Phalacrocorax > Phalacrocorax aristotelis. The sequence goes on along the minus strand of NC_134276.1, from coordinate 99,798,305 downwards.
GGTTACTTAATTGAATAAAAACTATGGGTAAGCACAAGGCTTTTATATTCAATCTGACATTCCTTGGACTTAAATTTCCTACACAACAGGAATAATCATATGGTTAGTACACAGAGAAAATGACTACATTATTGAAGCACAGCAACAAGGGCTGTTAGTAAATAAATTATGGCTCTTCCAGCAGCAGGGCTATTCTTTAATGTGAAGTTCAGAGTGCATCTTACAAATACCGTCTTAATATACAGTGAAACATGATGGGGAAGTGGTGAACTGGCATGAAATTTGGATTAATTGTGGCATCCCCGAAAGACAATTTCCTCTTTATGAAAATGTGTTTGCATCAGATTCAGTTTGTGTTCCCAGGAAAGGAGAACATTCTCGCTCCTGAGCCTTGCTTTTCATTAATCCTTTGTCCATATCCAAGGTGGCATTTTTTAATTTCCTTTCTTACTACTAATTCATACTTTTCAAAGACCTATCTGGGTATTGCTGAGGTGAGGAAAGGAGTTTGATTCAACCAGGAGCTTCACTAAGGTAGGAAGAAGAGGATGCTTACACATTCCATGTATTATATGGGTCTTTTCCAAGCACTCACTGAGCTGTCTAGTTAACTGGCACTACACAGTTGGGAGTAACCAAGTGGAAGAATGGGAAATACAACCAGTGGAAGGCAAAATTTAAATTAGGTGGATATCTATGCTGATAAAGCAAAAGTTCCCGTAGGTAACATGAAAGACAATTCAGAGCAGTAAGTTTTGCAGTAAACAGGGTTCTCAGTCCCACCACATACACCCACACCCTCCCCAGACACATCCGTACTGCTTCTGCTCCAAATTACTGTCAGATTGTCCCAAAAGAGAATAACCAACCATTGAATGATGAGAACAAGTGCATGAGCCCTCGAAATCCTTTGTTCAAATAGTTGCCTGGACTGTAAAATAACCTGTAGAGGTAAACAGCAAAGGAGACTATTAGAAGAAGAATGCAGTCAGAAAGCACAAGAATGCCCAAATTAGGAAAACAGCAAAGGATGTGAATTCTATCAAGTTAAGCACAGAAAGGCAAGGCAAAGCCAGCCTGTGGCTGGCTGAAGCTACAGAGTTATAAAAGAAACTTTCTTCAACACTCCTCAGACTGGTAACCTACTAGAGAATTGTGGGGATGTGGGGAAGCAGAGGCCTTGCAGAAAGTAGAAATTAATCTTGCATTAATGCTCAGAGCAGAGGTTCCCCCAACAGGGGTCTTTTTGCAATAACTCAGCCTGAGGAATTTGTTGTCAAACAGAAATGTCAGTAGAAGAGAGATTGGAGTAAACTGAAAAAAATTAATAACAACAGATCACCAGGACTGGATGAAGTTCACTCACATCATCTAGAGGAGCTCAGATACACAGGAGCTGCCTTATTCAACCCATTACACACGGTGGCCTCAATTCCAGGGCAATAGGTGGTGGCAAATTAATAACAGATTTTTGGAAGAGCTCTGGGAGGATTCAGAGCAACAACTGGTTAAGGGACAGGAGCCGAAAAGGTGGGATGGTGTCTCCAGTTCTCACAAGAGTGGGGTGTCAACTGTGGGACTCCAGCAGTATCTATCGTGCAATGTGCTTACAAACCACCTGAAAAAAGGAATGAAAAGTGAGATGACAATTTGTTATATCAAGTCTTTTTACATGAAAAATCCTGTTCCTTGCTCCTTAGTTTTACAGAAGGCTTCCTGAGACCCATGAGGAGAAGGTCATGTCAAAGCCAGGAAGGCACCAACAGCCCTGGCTCTCCTTGTCCACCTCTGGTGCTCCCCTCGACCTGTCCATGTCCCAGGGCCCTGTGTCAGCACCCCAGAGCCATCAGCCCCTGGCCTAGCAACACCACTGCAGGGCTGGTCTCCAGCTCCCCACAGCCCTGCCCAGCCGCGGACCCTGCAGAGATGGGTCCACCCCTAGGCTCATGTCCTGGCCTTGGCCCATGCCAAGGGAGGTGTCCGATGCCCAGGCCTTGAGTTGCCCTGGTGCTCCCTGGCTGCCCTGCTCCTGGCTGGAGATCCCGTGTTCCTGGCTCCAGGGAGCTGCCAGCCCACTGTGCCCTGCAATCTCCCTGCCCACATTAAGATTCTGTCCCACTGCATATCCCCGTGTCCCTCCCAGGGAGGAGAGAGGGATGTTGATAGCTTCTGGTCATATGTATGAAGGTCAGAGGCCCCATGGAAACAAGTGACATTCCCCTCCCCTGGCTTATTTGCCCTCTGTCCCCCAAGCTGCAGCACAACGCAGATCAGTGCCATGCTTCAAGCCCAAGAAATTGTCAGGATCCCCCAGGCAGGTCCAGGGTGGGTGCAGCAGGGTCCCTGCTGGACTCCTTTTGGTGGGGCATGTCCACCAGGCTGCTCATTGAAACAGGTGTCAGCAGTAGTTCTGTCATCTACTCCAGCCCCAGCACAATGCCTCAGCTTACAGGTTGCTTGAAATTTCTCCGAAGTACGTCGGCCAAGCACAGAAGCCCAAATATGTCAGTGAAGGCATCTGCTGGAGTATGCAATGGAGGCAGACATGTGGAAGGGAAACCTCTGAGCAAAAGAGGAGCACTGCTGGGAACATGAAAACCAAAGCTTAGGGGGGCTGTGTGGATGAGGGAGGACATGGTACTCACCCAGATGGTGTAACAGCCCATGTTTAGGACATGGCTGCAGTGCATATCTTGCCCTCCGCAGTGATGCTCTCTTGTAGGCATAACCAGAGGCCTTTGCATCTGAGAGGTGTCTTAGGTGCCATCTGCTACCCTCAGACATTACCTGCCACCTCCTGTTTTAGACCTGGCAGCTGCCTGTAGAAACTTCCAAAATAAAGTCTCAGCTGGTCAGCTAAATCACCACTGAAGGCCATTTGGGCCAGGTTGCTTAATGGTTGCTTAAGACCCACTAACCAGCAGATGCCTTGCAGCAAGCAGAAGCTTCCTAAGGCATCTCCTGACAGCCAGAAGTTTGCTGTGAGAATGCAAGAGATGCTCAGATTCCAGTGTCACCTCAGTGCCATAATTGTATGGCAATGTAGAACCGCTTCTATATCCATTATTGATCATTTACCACTCACCACATTTTTCACCTGATCTGAAATCTTTTTGAATGTGGTTATCACAAGCCCCAGGTCACTGGACGGGTCTGGAATGGCCCATTATTTACTTGCAGTTCTAAGGGATACAACAAACTTCAGGTTTGAATTACAGTTTAACCTAAATTAAATATTCTTTTTTTTTCAGTATCACCTCTATACACATGTTCAAAGCTTGATAGGAAAAAAGGAGAGTGCATTATTAATATGATTAAATCAGTATTTAGACATCTGTCTCCTGTAAATATTCAAATGCGGATATCCTTCCCAATCTGAAACCAGCAGAATTTACTTGTATGAGTTTATACAACCAAGACAATCTTCACAGTGAAAAGATCTAGAACTTACCCTAAAAAGAAAAGCCATGTCACTTCTAGTCCATTGAAGTCTAGTCACAAATGGGTTATTTAGGTCAACTCTTAAATAGTGGCATTGCTTTTTTCTTTTTTTTTTTTTTTTTAATCCCTAAACTCTCCCTGACAGATGGTCTCCTGCCTTTTAGTATCTCTATTGATGGTGAGGCTAAAACCTTCCTTGGCAGCTTGTTCCATGGCTGAACTTTTCTTAAAGCTATAAAGGTTGGTTTGTACTTAACCTAAATCCTGCCTCCTGCCATTTAGATTAATTTGTTTCAGACCAGCAATGCCCAGTTTCCCCTAACCTTATCTTCTAGCTCTCCTTTTCCAACCCTTTTCCTCGTTTTTTGTTATTCTCAGTTAAGTCTGCCAATTTATCTGTGTGCCTGAAATGAAATGCATCCATCCAAATTAAACTTAACCAGTGCCAAGCACTGCAGCATAATTGTCTTGACTATTTTACAAGTGACGATCCCCTTATAACAAGTTTACATGGCTTCTGGCATTTTTTGTGACAGCATTATTTTGTTGGCTTATCGTCAGAACATACTTTCCTGTGAATATGGAGCCTCTCTGTGGTCTCTCTGTCTAGTCAGGATTTTCCCCTTCTTTTCCACAAGAGACTATATTGGCTGTAAAACACCCTTCTTAATTTTATAGTCCCACTGCACCTCTGCAATACTGGTATTATACAGAAATTGAGGTAAATGTCTTTATCTGCAGTTCTTTGGCCTTCAAACTTGGCAGGAATGGTAACTGGTTCGGATTTTTTTTGTGCCTTCCCCTTTCCTACTACTAAATTATTGCAGTCAGGTGCAGAGGCTTCAATGATCTCTAAATCAACCTTTTTCAGAAGCTCAAAAAAGCTTTCAATGTCTTCCTATTTTATTCTCGAAAGTTATCTTGCCTTTACTTGTGATGACTGATTATTTGATAAGAAAACTCTGAGTATCCATATCTAAAAATAGCTTTTGAAATAAGCCTGAGGACTCTTGCCCCTTCTCAGTGCGTTGTGATTTAATGCTCTTCCCCAGAAGCCAAACTGATACTATTATTCACATTCAGTAGTGGTTTCCACCATAAAAATTCCCACTGGTCTTCAGGACTAATGGGACAGAGGGAGGGTGCATGAGGGGATGATCTGTTGGCCTCATGAAGTACACAAGGTATAATGGCTTTCTGTATTTAGTTTGCAGCTTTGGGTAAAATGATATCACTGTTTTTCTTTAACGATTGTCATTTCTTCTTGAGAGCCAAGTCGACATTTAATATAGTGAATGATATAAAAAGATAACCACAAGATGGTGGCAATGATTAATAACAACAACAATGTCAACAATAATAAGTACAGCAAGGGGAAAATTTACACACCTTTATTATACACCTGCAGAATTTATACACCTGCAGAAGACTGGCATCTCTCCAAACACATTGAAATAGTTCAGATCACATACACAAACCACAGTGACACATTTCTTTTTGTGGCATGGGCATACCTATAATCCTCCTCCTTGTGTGGCCAAACTCAGTTGTTGTGGTGGCAGCAAATTGCCCCCTCTGGGCAGCAGGGACCTTATTGGTCACATCCCTGCTTTACTGTGCCTCTGCCCAGGGTAGGTGCAGTCCCACTTTCCTCACTTCTGCACAGATAATGCAGTGCTGCACGCAAGCCAGACGAAGGAAATGTGTCTGGTCCCCGCTTTAATATCACATGGAGGTACATGGGTCCCCTTGGCAGGACTATGTTTTGGTTTTTTTGTTCTAAATCTCTGATTATCAGATATTTAGACAAAGCTCAGCCCGGTCCTGCACAGCCTTGAGGTGGGGCTTGCTTGCAGGGTGACTTGTTAGCTGATGGGAGCACGCGTCTGCCTGCCTGGCTGGGCAGCTGGCTGACCTGAACAGGCAAGCCTCATTGCCAAAACACTGGGTGGGCCAAAAATAAGAACCAGCATTAGACCTTTTAGCTGATCAGCCACAGGTCTGTGGAGTCAACACACTCCCCTAAAGCCCAGACTGGGCCCAGCATCAGGCACTGCTTGTCAGGCACCAGCAACCAGGGAAAAGGACAAAATGGACACACTGGTGGGGGATGGTAGCAAAGTGTGGGAGCAGAGGTGAGTGAACGTGATTGTTGTAGTGGGAAGGGAAGGGCTATGGGAAAGGTGAAGGGGACATATGTGATGACAGTGTATTAAGGAGGAGACATAGGGTGTGGGTAGAGAATTACAACATGAAGGGTGGGTGGAGGGGGAGCGGTGGCGGTAAAGGGAGGCAATTGCCTGATGTTGGAGAGCTGGAGCATTTCAATACCCACTCACTCTTTTGCTAATATAATGAATTACTTAGATATTTCCCATTCAGTTATGTAAAACTAAATACTATAGTGATGTCTTTAGGGGATACCTGGGTAACATTGCAAGCAATGAGGCATTGCAATGTGTTGAAGCTATGCAAGGCAAGTGGCAGGCATTTAGGGATCACAGCTGTGCTGTATAAATTCTGTCTTAGAGTTAAAAATAAAAATCTCAGTATTTGATCAGTCATCCTGTAGTTTACCCTCTAGACCTTCCCCTGACATATGGTACCTACAGTCTCAGGAGAATGCCTGAAACTTCTCTTGCATCTAGGGCTTAAAAAGCGAATTGGGAGACATCATATCTGGAAAAATTAAAATTGTTGTTCAGAGGGAAAGCAATTTCATTTCACTGGAGTTGTTCTGCCATCAATATTCCCCTGATCATAGAGTCTTTTTCCTTACAAAGGATAAGATAAGGCAATCAATTGTTTTGATCTGGTAAATGAAAGTGGATAAAATACAATTTGGAAGTAGGTAAACACAGAAGTCATTTTCCACTCAGCATTAGCTCACATCTCAATGGACATTAGACCTGTGTTTATTGAAAGATAGGTTATTGCCTGGGACACTGGGATCTTAATAGAATGGAATACAAACTCCAGTTTATTGACATCTGCTGCATAGCAAAAAGATGGATGATTAATTGCTCTATTTCTGCTCTTTTTCAGTATTGCTGTGTGGATGCACACAAGGGAAAAACATGTATTATGCATCATGTTCTATATACTCTTCTACAAAAGAAGTAAATGGTCGTTTCATAGTTAAAGAAGCACTTTCCATTAACGTAAGTTTTCCTCGGCATTAGGGAGCTACTTACGTGTGCTCTGTTCTTACACATGTATGAGTTAGCGCCCATCATCTGAATTAAAAGTCCATTATCTCGATTCTGTGCTGCACATTGACACTGTAATCCTGCAAGCTTTGTAGTCAATAAGACTAATTTAAATAAGTAAGTTTCAATAGTATTTATAGCTTATAACTGCCAAAGCTTCAAGGTTAGGACTAGCAGTGAAGAAAAAAGTAAGAGAGTAAACGTAAAAAGAGTAAAGGAAACCCTGAAAGTATCCAGTGAGAAGGGGATTTCTCTTGATGACCTGCATAGAAGCAGGCCATTCTCCTTTGAGGAAACACACACAAAAGGATAAACATCCCTTTTTCATCTGCACAGCATTCCTTCAGAGCCAATGCACAGTCAGAGCTCTGGCTTAAATGTACACCAGCGATGTGCAGCTGCTACACAGGAAAGCAGGCACTGGAGAACAGCCCTGGGTGCACTGGCATGACTTACACTTTGCTTCTGCCCTTGAATTTTATTTGCATTGCGTGCCACCTCGCTGCGCAAGCAGCCCAGCAGCGTGGAGCAGGGGGCCAGGCTGCAGGACTGCAGCACCAGTGAGGATGTGCTGCATAAAGGTGAGATAAAATTCTTGGATCTGCTTCCCCACTGCCGGTACTGAAAGTTATCCCCTCAGAATTTAACACACCATGTCTGTCTGAGAATGTCTTAAAACCTGTCCTCCCCACAGCCTGCTCTTGCTGGTGGATGCAGCACGCCTGCAGGCATGGGTGGGCAGCCCACGGATGCTGTGGTGAGGTGTTTTGTGTTCCCACACAACAAGAGCTAAATGATTACAAAACAGGGAGCAAAGTGTGTGTGCGGGGAGGTGACTGCTTCATTCAAAAGGCTATTAATCAAAAAAACCTTGAAGACATCACCCAGTGCCCTTTGCAGTTCTCATTGCTGCAGAGCAGCAGCCTGCTTGCCAGTTCTGGAGGGTCCTTCTAACTCTGTCTTGGAAATAGCTGACAATACGTAGGTGATAGATCTAAGTCTTGCACTGAAAAATGTTTTGCATCTCAGGAATACAAAGCCACATGGCCAAGGAAGACACACACAGAAAGCTGATTTCTCAGCTGCTGTGAGTCTTCCAGGGAGTGCCTTAGCTATTGTGGCAGGAACAGGCACGTACGTGTGTTCATTTTTCTTCGTCCTAGCAACCAAATTTAATTCTCTTGATTTTCCTGCTGCTTTTTGCTAAAACATTCCCAGATGAACAGCTTTTCTGTTGATATACTACAGATAAGGCTTGATTAGGTTGCTGGAGTCAACATTATTATTTTTAGACAATAGGCTGAGGCCCCTGATGCAAATCAACTTTAAAAGGTTACTTTTTTTTGCGCACTTTAGGCTATGCTATTCCCTCTTGTGAATCCATTTTCATGTGCTCTGTCAGCAGCAGAATTCTTTACGTAAGATGATTAGTGAAGGCTGGTTAATTCCCTTTGCTTGTCTCTCCTCTGACGTAAACTAACCTGTTGATTTCCACTGAAAAACATCTTGTATGTTGTCATTCAGGAACACTTGTATTCGTGAGCCTAGGAGATAAAGTATTATTACGAAGGCTACTTTCCAGTCTGATAATTTCTGAAAAAGCAGCAATTTTTGTTTTCTCCTTACAATATCTGTCAAATTAATACAAAAGCAAGACTTGCTAAGCTTATGTAAAGCTGGATCACACTTCAGACTGTATTTTTGTGCCTTATTAAGTTTACTGAAGTCTCAGGGGATGAAATTTGCAAAAGCAAGTACCATCTAAAGTCATTGGCACTTATGCGCTTCAGTCTCCTGGGTGCTTTTGCAAATCTTACAGAGACTGTGTAAATGTGCTATATTCAACTGCAGCAATACCGTGATGGATGAGGCTTCTGCCAAGCAGGGAGCTTTAGCAGCACCTCTCTTCATAGTTCATATCAGTGTTACTAACAAGCTCTCACCTAAAGCAAAATAAACCAGACTTAATTTGCACCAGCTTCCAGTTATTAGCCATCTATTTGTAAACATAGTTGCAGCGACATCTGATTCTCTTTTGATAAGTCTGTTGCATCAAAAATAAAAACAAAAAAAATCTGTCTTGTTATATATCTGCATCTATTAGCGTTGTGCAAGATTTGCCTGCATGGAGAGTTTTCAGAAAGAACCAGTATTAAGGAACAGGTATTTTCCTCACTGCTGTTTGAATTAATCTCAAGCCTGCTCCATGTCTTGAAAGCTCAGAGCAGCGGTGCCTGTGATTCCTGGCAGGTGCAATATTATTGCTGAGGTACAGCTACTGCTGACATCTTTCTGGGACTGCGAAGTGCAGGATGAATGTCAAGTGCCTGCATTCGTCAGGGGAAGAGTACAGCAGCCTGGTAATCTTCGTGCCTGTGAACATGCTCCTTGCTGCCGTCTCTGCTCGATCAGAAATGGCTGAGCTCGATGAGAAAGCGCGTCCTTCAGCTTCTGCAGTTACACGGAACAGATCTGCTCAGCAGAGTCCAGATTTAAAGCTGTACTCTGGAGGATGAGGACCTTTTCCTAGCACTGAAATTCCCTTTTCTGGAGGGCAAACCAAGCTGACCCGTTGCCTATTTAGGTCCTGCCGCAGGATTCAGTGGCTGCAGCAAGCTGCCTTCCAACATGGCCTTGAAAGGATCCAGCCTCTTTCTTGAGCGAGAAGTTCACCTCGCTTTTGTCCTATGGAAAGAGCTTCTGCCTGAGATAGAGAGGAGTTTATCCTGTTTCCAGATGGACTTGATCCAATCCATTACTCCTTCATTATTTATATAGCATCTACATTCACTACAGCAGTGCTTATGTTAGAAATGCTTATGTGATACCAGATGTAAATAGTTAATAGACTGGAAAGTCATGGTTAATGGAGACTTGGAAACACATCTAATAAGTCCCTCAACAACAGAAGCCAGGCATTGGAGGTGGGCTACTTGCAAACCAGTTTTCACCAAACTTGGAAAAAATGAGAAATTAGTAATGATACTGAAGACATGACTTTTAATGAGGATATGAGGCTGTTATTATATAACCAGGATATTTATGACTTCATAGCAATTTAGGGATTTTCCTTCTACAGTCAAAAATCAGTTGGAAATCATCAGTGAGAAATCAATAACTTTTACAGAGTCTTTTTTCCTCTAACTTGAAAGAAAAAAGGAAAAAGAGCTAATTGCTACAGCCTGACACTGTGCTTATCTGATTAACCAGGACCAAATATTTTAGATAAATCTGTTTCTCGCCTACATACAATCAACCAAATTAATTGATCTAAGAGAGAATGCTTTCTAAATACCCTGTTTAGTGGACTAACTGTACTCTTTTCCCACTTAGTGCAACATGACAGGCTCTGCATTCAGCTGAAGATTTAGAAAAGTGTACTGCATCTCTTCTACCTCCCTTGGTAACAGCTGCATTGCTAAAATAAGAAGCAAGTCTCAGTCTCTGGGGTTAAAAGATTTTTTTTTCTTTTTTTTTTTTTTTTAATTTTTGTTTAGCATAGTTTCCACAGTCATGCACTATTTCTCCTGGAAAGAATGAGAAGCCACCTTTTAAATCTTTGTTGACATGGTGATGGATGACTGTCTTTGTACCTCAGTAATGGAACAATTTAAGTAGTTGGAATTTTTTCTGGCTGCTGGGCTATAATCCTTGATTTTGTCTTGGAACTGTTACTGTTAATGAAGTCGGAGTGAAGAGAAAAACGGGGCTAATACCTTTTCTTAGCTATGGTATTTAACGTCAGACCTTACAGGGTTACCTAGTTAAGTTCATTAACGAAACTGTCTGTCAGAGAACAAGTCGTTTTCAGCTCTTTTCTGTGGACAAACGATCAATTTAAAAAGATGCTACATGTGAGATATCTAGATGTGAGGTAAGTTTCTTGCCAGCACATCCAACTGTTGTGTTTAGCTATATGTATTGCCCATGTGGGTACAAACACATGTACGTTTTAAAAATTCTGGAAGACAAAAGCATTTAGACTGAATATTTTGATGAGTACAAAATCTGCATTTCACGTAAGAGCTCTAATAATTCCTCATGCGCAGGTGTTCAGTTCTTTCAAAAGGGCGTGCGTGACCTTTAAAAGAAATTACTCTTTGGAGAACCCTCCTGAGCAGGTTATTTCTGCTTTACAAATGAAGCTTACTTCAAGGTCCAGGGGAAGCTAATGGGAAGTGTATTCACCAAACAGTCATTTTCCTTAATTGAATTCCTGGGGAGGAATAGCTGGAGGAACTGGTGGCTGATCTGTTTGCCTTGGCATCTGGCTAAGGAGAAATGAGTGACAGAGACCTTTGGTAAGAAAGGTACTGCCTTTCTTGGGTGAAAATAAGGGATAACATAAAAATAGGGGATCCTTTAGAGAGGAATGTTTCCCTTAGCACTCCAGGACTTTTCTTCTTTTTTTCTGAATTTTCCTATGGCCGTGACATATAGAATTCAGTTATTAAAAACTTTTACTTTCTTGTTTAAGATATTATGTAAGTTCAGCATAGCTGTAATGCATGCTTGTATTTCATAATCATTCCTTGAAAATTCTCTGCATTTGTGAGCAAAGCCTAAGCCTTAAGGGATTTAATATTTAGCATATTTCTGCAATCTGGCAAGGTCATCTTCTGATATATTTGAGTTAGGAATTTACACAGCAGATGCAGTAACTATTAAGTGTGAGAGAAGGCTAGAATTCTGAAGAATTAAGATGTTTGAAAATAGAACCTGACCTTCTCTAATACGGGATTGAATTCCTTACACCTTCCCCAACACGCTTCACTTAATATTTCAGTTTGCACATATACGGTACAAACAAATGTAAGTCAATGAGAAATTTCCCCCTTTTGCACACATCTACAGTTTTCAAAGTAATCTTTTTCCTTCCTTCAGAAAATGTAGTTCAAATAGTGAATAAAAATTTTCCTCTCAGAAATCAGAATGTGAATTCAGCTATTTGAGAACTAACACGCAGCAGTGAATTAAATAATTTTGCATATTTTTTTGGAGAAGAGTTACTCTTATGAATAAGTAATCTGTCATCTGTTCTTTGTTGTAATTTAACCTTCAGCTAATGCATTATGTCAAACTTTAGCACATACAGGATGAGATTGTTCTAATTTTAAGATTGTCATAGTTTTGAGGATTAAAAAAGCAGCATTCACCCATCTGCATCTTCACCATCTTTAAGAAGCTTAAGAGTTACAACTTAGCAAATATAAACTAATATAAAAAGTCATTTGTATATCTGCAGAACACTTTTAAGTTTCATTACGCTTTTGTGTGCAGACCTGAGTACTCTGTGCCTCAAAAATTCCCAGTTGTCAAGGCTGACACGAACAACCTGCTGGCAGAGAGGGAAATGTGAGGAAAACTCCTGTCCTATAGACAGCAGACTAATGTCTTAGTGAAAGCATGCTGTGTTGTTTCTGCAGCGTATGAGCTAAATGAGCATCCAGTAATTCCCTTTTCTATTGCTTTGAAGGCGGAGTGGTTTCTTCCAGAGTTAACTTTAGTGTTACCAGCTACACATCATGATATGTTGTCAAACTACAGGCAGTTTTATGGTAGTATATTGATTATATTTATGAACACTGCTAACAATTCACTTCAATTTTGAAAATCTTTATGCAGACCTGTTCCCCCTTCAACCAATTGTATACCAAGAGACAAACTTTAGATACAGTTTGATATTGCTTTAGCTTGGGTCATCAGAAAAACAAGCTCCACTCTTTTCAACAAGTCTCTGCCTACTTCCTCAGCTGAAAAAGGAGCAGGTATAGTGTTGATAATGTGTGAAATGCACTTACTATCAAGATCTATCTTTTTAAGGTGTGAAAGTCTTGGAAAACAACCTTTTGTCATTGTCTAATTACTGATGAGAGCAAGCATGGACTATACCTTGCTTTATTTTTATGCTACAGCAGTTATATTGCCTTCTGTATTCCAAAACTTCTAAGCAACAAAAATGGTTTTAGAATTGTTGCTCTCACAAGCTATGCTAAATCTATATTGATGAACCACTCAGGAGGCTGCCTTGCAATTAAGCCCTATGGTTCAGTACTGTGCCGAAGAACTGGAAATGGCTTCTGCTGACGCTGTACTAAATCTCATGGCTATTCTCTCCTCTGCCATGCAAAATCGTCTACGTACTCATTGGAGCAAGTGCAATGCCTTTTTATTTTTTGGAGGCACAATTTGCCTTACGGATGGACCATTACTACTGTGCTTACAGTCACGGTGCATGAAGGGATGTAGTTTGAGCAGCTGACATAAATAAAACCTAGCCTCAAAATTAGACCACGGTCGTGCTGACTATTCTGCTTCCCTTGTGTGTTGGACCAACAAATGGCTGCAGATGCTTTGCCACATACAGCTAGTATTTATTGCCTGAAAAAAAAATTCATGGAATATATTGATCATTAAACACTAAGCTACGGTAAGATACCAGAGCAATCCTAGCCTATGCTGCCAGGATAAAGCTAGCAGGTGTTTAAGTAAACTGCAATCTTCTGGAACAGAGTTAAATTTTTTTTTCTCTTTGGAGTTGCAATTCTTGTGGTGGCTGAAGGCACATTCATATAAATGATGTGAAAAACTGAGACCCTTTGGTAGTAAGATACACATGTGTAGACTTTTTGTGATAACATCTTAGTATATGCTCTCAGGCAATGACATCATTTGGGGAAAACAAAGCACATGTGGCAGCCAGCTCAGCCACTTGGGAGGTGGTGGCGGGCGGGGGGGAAGCTCTCACCATCACTCCCTGTGTAGTACCAGGTCTCTGACCCTCTCTGGCTGGTCTTCAAGTCCTCCTTCAGCTACAAGCTTACCAGTAGGGCACAGCAGAGGTCTCAGCAGCTTGGTCTCCGCTCTTGGAGGTGGTGGAGCCTGGGTGACAGTCTGCAAACCTCTGGGCTGGGCCTTTACTGAGGAGCTCACTAGAAGGATGACACCATGGATGAAACCCCAGGTCTTGGTGTATAGTATAAGCTGAACCATTGCAACAGGGAGTTTGTGGTTGATTTGGTCTTCCCCTTGTACATGAATAAAATAAAATGTAGTTATTTAATGCAAGATAGGTGTAGTCACTCCACAGAGTGCTCCTGGGAAAAATTCAGATTTTAAGTGTCTCTATTTTTTCTTTTGAGGAACTTCTATTGACTAGAAGTGTCTTCCTACCTTGGGCAATCTTTTCTCTTGTCAAATGTGCCACCCACAGGCAATAGAAAGCCATAAACCCCACAAACCCTGTCACCTGCTCCCTTCCACCAGAGGATTCCTTGTCAAACCTACTCCCTATTCATCTGAAATCAAACATGTGGCAAGAAACCTGCTTCAACCAGAGTAGAAACCAGCTCCCTTCCTTCATTACCCCTATTGTGGGGCTCCAGTACATGATTGCTGATGGAGCATATAGCTCACCTACTGAAATAACTCCATTTTAAGCTTTTTTCCTGTGACAATACTTCTTTAGTCCCAATACTTGAAGAAATGGATGTTCCTCAAAAAAAAAAAAAAACAAACCACACAACCTGACACAAAATGACAACAATTCAACAGTTTTGACTTCCAGAAAAATGACATTTTTCTTTTTTCTCCTCTCTCCTCATCAGACCCCATCTCAGCTGAGCTTTTGGCACCATTTTGTCTTACCAGAGAAGCTCCCCATCACTTCTGTTCCCGCTGCCAGCTCTGCACTGTCCCTTTCCTTCCTGTGCCATCACTTGATAAACTCATGACATTAACTGCTGGGCAAAATCTTGTTTGTCACCATGATGGATCATTTCTAGAAGAGCTGTTTGCAGTCAGTACCAAATACCCTTCTGTGGGGGGGGCTGCTGGGTGCTCAGCACTTCTGAAAGTGTAACCACACATGCCCCCACCCGTCTGTGGCTCTAGGAAACCAGCTTGAGGCAGTGGTTAAAATCATACTTCAGCTTTATTTCATATATGCATCTCTAGGTGCTTAAAAGCATTTTTGCTTGCCGCAGTGGTGGAAAGAGTAGGATGATATGAGAAAACATAGGTACATTTTCTGAATTTCACCACAAATCATAACAGAGACTGTCTCGCTCTTCCTGTGTTTCACATGAGCTGTTTGTTGAAGGACGACTGGAGGGAAAAACCTTTAATCACAATCCACGCCGCCTGGTTTTCAATCAGCAAACCTCCATCACTTCAATCAGTAACCTAAGAGGGAGAGACCTGGCGGCCCAGCTATTGAGCTGCTCCTTCCATCAGCTTATTCAAAGCAAGATTTGTTTGACGTCCATCCCCCATTTTACCTTCCTTTGTTCTACTTCCCACCTTTAACACTCTCTTGGAAGGCAAGATACTTTATGACCACGGTTAAGGTTCTCAAAACCCTGTGAAAAAAGGCAAGTGACGGTGTCTGATGAGAAGTGGCAATCAGCCTTCAGCCATCAGAAGCCCTTCTGTCTGCATAAGCAGGAAACTTTTCACAATTCAAGTTTGTTTATTGCCTGAGCTAGCTAAAGGCCATGAAATGCTAATGTTAACGCTATGAGCACATTACTGCCTCTTTAGTTTATTCCAGCTAAGTTCTGTTGATGGCATTTGG
The DNA here is from genome assembly GCF_949628215.1 of Phalacrocorax aristotelis. Taxonomy (NCBI): domain Eukaryota; kingdom Metazoa; phylum Chordata; class Aves; order Suliformes; family Phalacrocoracidae; genus Phalacrocorax; species Phalacrocorax aristotelis. The sequence continues at coordinate 99,783,080 of NC_134276.1, read as the reverse complement.
GTAAGCTAAACTGCCAGTTGAACTGAATTTGTTGTGCAGTTCGACGTAAAAACCAGGCTGGAAATAGATCTGTATTCAGAGGCATCTAATTAGGAAAACATCATGAGAGTGAATGCAAATGTTTTCCAAGGCACTGCATCTGTGCACCATGCATCAACTGCATACTGAGACTGCAATATCCATTTTCCAAGTCACAAAAGCCATCTAACGAGAAAAACATGCACTTTCAGCCTCCATGAGTAAAAGAAAGAGCAAACCTCAGGTTTTGGTGCTTAAGCCTCTGTGTGTAAATTTTCTCAGTGAAAAAAAAAAAAGGAGGGAATAAGAAGGCAAATTTGCAGGGCAGGGTACAACAGAAAGCTGTGCAATGTTTATTTGCTAGAGTTGTGGTTTAGAAATGCCCACTCCTAGAGCATTAGGCTGCGTACAAACACTGTTTGCTATGCAAGGTATATATAACCCAAACGGATGATTTTTGCAGGCCCCAATGCCATGAACTACTCTGAGCATACTGACCTGTGCCCCCCCCTTTCTTCCCTTGTTTAAACATGTGCTTAAATGTTAAAATACACACACACATATGTGTATGTATACACATATATGTCTATACAGACATATGTACATACATGTGTATACATACACGAAAAAGTTTCTCCTCCTTCCTGAGCAGTATGCAGGAATCAAGGGTTTGGTGTTCAGTTTTTAGGTAGAGCAAAAATAAGGCTGAAAATGGATCAGATTATCCACCAGTTACATTCAGCACCATCTTTCTTACAAAGCCATGGTACACCCTTTTTTTTTTTTTCCTTCTTTGACTTCACTATGGAGAAAAAAGAAGGCGTGCTTCCAGGTGTGAGATCAGCTTCTTTGTGATCTGATCTCTTACACCTGGTGCAAGTTACACGTGGAGTAGGCTGAGCATATCGGTAGTATGAGGGAGAGTCTCTTCTATAAGGAAAGTTACTTAGTTCATTATATACTTCTCCTTCACTGTCTTGCTGCATCTTGTTACTGAAGGGAATGAACCTTTTGCAAAAGATGAAAAAAACTATTAGGAACATCATTAGCCATTAAAAACCCTGTCGTAAAATAAAAGAAAAAAAATTACTTTTTTTCTTTTATATGCCAAAATTGATGGCCACTGACATACAATAAAAATCAGCTAAATTATTTTGTAGTGTATTGAAGGAATTACCAGATTTTGGATAAAATAACAAAAAAATTATTTTAGTAACTGGGCTAAAACACAAGTGTTAATATTCTTACATGTATAACATTGTTTATTGGCAAGATTTTGTGGAGTTTTTCGTTAAAGCATTTAAAATACTTTGAAAGCATCAGAAGTGCTGTAGAGTGTTTTTTCCTGTGCTTCTAAAGTGTTATAAAAAATCCTTGAAGATCTGTACAAACTCTCTTTAAAAAAAAAAAAAAAAGAACTTTCTTCTAGTGACTAAACCTGACTAAAAATAACTAGTCCATCAAACTCAAAAGAACAAGCAATTTTGTTGAAGTTCATTTGGGGATTTGATTATTCTTTTGAAAATGGTAAAGAACAGCAATCCTGAAAATCCAGGCAGAAAATCAGGTTGATCCCCTAGGTCTGTTTAGTTGGTCTCCTTCAAGACAAAAGGTACTGGCCCTTTCCTTAGAGTAAGTATATAATATCTGGCCTCTCACACCTGTAGAAAACTGCTTTTCAGGAAGAACTTATTCAAAAAGTCACCACAGTAATCTTCGTAGAACAAATGGGACTTTAATGGTTCACAGGCTTATTTGAATATTCATGCTAATGTGCATTTTTTTCCATTTAGGAAATAATTGATTGTGTGGTAACCAAGCACTCCAATTAGCTGCAAAATGCAGTTCTTTCAGGAAACTAATTTACACTGATTCTTGACGAGATTGAGGAAACTACCATGTTCATTAGTGAGGTTAAAAACACCATATGTTTTAATCTACCTGCCCTGCTCTAGTACGCACAGCATGCTGTTTACAGCTGTAGTGCTTTCCAAGGATCTTCCTGCTTATAAACATTAAAAATCCTGGCTGGCCACCATTCTTTAGAAATGAACATACAAGTAAAGCAGTCTCTGCAGAGCCCACTACTTAGTGCTATGCAAAATACTGTTAAGGTATAAGGAAAAATGAGGAAGAAAATAAATCAAAATGGAGAATTTAAGCAGGTTTTTCTCACTCAACTGGTATGAAGTGTCATAATTCATAAAAACTCAGCACCTTTCTCATGGCTAGACTTAGTGAAGTCAACAGTTCACATTAAAGAAGGATGTCCTCACTGATAGCCTTGGTTACAGACGCAGGTGCACGTGCACATACACATGAAACACCTTGTTTTGCTCTCTCCCAAAGCTCTTTTAAAACAAACTTACCAGTAATTTCATGTTCCCAAATTCTGCAATTACAGAGGACAGCCCAGTGCCAACACTGACTGTGACAGTTTCCCACAGACTTTTTTTGGACTGCAAGAAAAAAAAAAGTTTAGCGAATGTTTGTCGTAATGATTTTTGACAGAGCCCTTTAAAACTTTAGTCAGATATGAACTGATTATGGTTCTCTGCATATTTTACTTATTTCCTAAAAGTACCAGTAAAGCAAAACATATTGGAACTGTCTTCAGGGACTCTGTTTTAAAGTTTTGTATATTAAACATTTTAGTTATAAAGAGCATTTACTGATTTTTTCTCCAGTTTGTTGTTTTAGAGATAGTTACTGTTTGCTGTCATGTATTAAAGAACACAAGAAGGAAGGGAAAGAAAAGAGGAACCCTAAAGCATTTCTGCATCATTATCCATTTATTAAAGCACTTAACAGTATGTGATACTGATACATTTTTATGTGAGATCTATTACAAAGAGTACTGGCCATACGGAATTAATGGGAGCTTTGCCCTGGAGACTGAACTTCACAGCCTGGGCTTTAGGCATACCCTCATTTTGCTTGGTGACTTGGGACTCATGATTGCAAAAACTAGAAGTTGAAAGCCTTGCTGACAAAGCTAATAAGGCTGTGAGAAATTGAATTACACAGCATTGCACAGAGGAACAATTGGAGAAAATAAAAGTTCTGCTGGAATAACTGAGAAAAATTAGTGCAACATTTGCAGGACTGGCATGTTAACTTCTGCTGCCTGCCTTTGTTGCCTTCTCATACATTTATCTATTGGCTTTTCAGCTTGCTAAATACAGAAAATAATTGTATTTAAGTGTTACCCTTAGTCTTTAATGAAACAATTGATGAATACTCAAAAACCCTGGGTTATTGAACTTACATATGCTGAAACCTGTGAACAGTGTGCTTGATGCTTTCTAGCTGCTCTATACTAGCCCAAGTGAGTGGTGCGGTTGACACACCTGAGGGATGGGATGCCATCCAGAGGGACCTGGACAAGTTTGAGAATTGGGCCCACGTGAACCTCATGAGATTCAACAAGGCAAAGTGCAAGGTCCTGCAGGTGGGTCGGGGCAACGCCCAGTATCAATACAGGCTGGGGGTGAAGGGATCAAGAGCAGCCCTGCAGAGAACTTGGCAATAGTGGTGGATGAAAAGTTGGACATGAGCCAGCAACGTGCGCTTGCAGCCCAGAAGGCCAACCATATCTGGGCTGCATCAAAAGAAGTGTGGGCAGCAGGTTGAGGGAGGTGATTCTGCTCCTCTACTCTGCTTCTGGTGAGACCCCACCTGCAGTGCTGCATCCAGCTCTGGAGCCCTCAGCACAGGAAGGACATGGACCTGTTGGAGTGGGTTCAGAGAAAGGCCACAAAAATGGTCTGAGGGCTGGAGCACCTCTCCTGTGAGGACAGGCCGAGGGAGTGGGGTTGTTCAGCCTGGAGAAGGGAAGGCTGCGGGGAGACTCTCAATATATAAAAGGGGCTTATAAGAAAGATGGGGACAAATGTTTTAGCAGGGCCTGTCATGACAGGACATGGGTTAATGGTTTTGAACTAAAAGAGGGTAGATTTAGACTAGATGTAAGGAAGAAATTTCTTACGATGAGGGTGGTGAAACAGTGGAACATGTTGCCCAGAGAGGTGGTAGATGCCCCATCCCTGGAAAGATTCAAGGTCGGGTTGGACGGGGCTCTGAGCAACCTGATCTAGTTGAAGATGTCCCTGCTCGCTGCAGGGGGGTTGGACTAGGTGAGCCTTAACAGTCCCTTCCAACCCAACTATTTTACGTCTCTGATTCTATGAACTCTACCATGCACGTTATTGCACAGTCACCTCCTAAGGCGGATGGCAAAATATGACTCATTGAAATACTGACCAGGGCAGAAGAGGGGAAAAGGAGAGGGTCAATCACTTCCACATATGTACATTTTTACCTTATGTATAGAACACATATGTGATCCCAGCTGCAGACCCTTATGTCCCACAGATTTGGTATATCACAGGACTGCCAGAGCACATTTTTTCTTTATGGAGCCACTTAAAACTAAAGCACTACATTTTATTTTATTTTATTTTATTTTGCACCAGGAGCTCCCATTTAACTATTTTCCTTTCCTTCTCCAAAGCTTATTTTTCTTTATGTTAGGTTTCCTCCAGCAGACATTTTTGCTGACACACTCACATTTTTGTCCTCTAATAGGACACTTAGGGAAGTCAATAAGATTTGGGAAACCACTTTGCCCTGTCTGTACTTAAGCCAGATCACAGTGCTGTTAAATGAACTCCTTTTAATAATTCATTGCAGCAGAATCTGTTTTACTTTTAGCTACCTCTTACACAAGAAAAAAAGTGTTTGGGTTCTAAGCTTCGTCTTGCAGAGCTGGTGAATTGCTCCAAGGCTGCTGTCCAGATGGTCCTCCAAACCTGACTGCCAGAGAAAATCCCCCACATCTTCCCCCCCCTTTTCCTCCCAACACCCAGAGTACCTTCTGTACTCTGTACCGCTCTGTGCCTTGTGCCAGCAGCCCTGATGCAGGAGGTGATAAATTTAAAAGGCAATTACTCGTGTATCTTCCCATTGGAAAAGAAAGGGAAGCCTTTCACCTACTGATGGACAGATTTAATTAAGCCTTCTCTCGTCAGTCATCACAGACAGTAGCAGATCTCAAGCCCCCATGTGCTCACTGAACAGAGGAGCTGTGTTATGCATTGCAGCGTTAGGGATTGTGAGAGGACAAACAACACCCAGAAAAATAACTGGGTTTCCACAGATAGGCCACAGGGGCTGTTTCAGGCTCGGGCAGCATGATGTTCCCACGAGCAAGCTTTGAGAAAGCAGCAGTCTGAGGTCAGCTAACACTAGCCCTGTTGTAGCTGTCATGGGCCAAGGTGAAGCAAGTTTTGCAGGGAAGTAGGCAATTATTTGTTACTGCAGCTAGAATAAAAAAGGGAAGACAGGAAAGTTTGGTGTACATGAGACCTGAAAATGACCCAAAAATGAACTCATCTGCCTGAAAGCATGTCTGTTTTTCCAGCTTTTGGTCTAAAAAAAGTTATTCCCTATGCACTTTACCTCAATTACGTTTAGGTATAAAGTAATATAAAACCTAATACCTGTATTTGAATTAAAGTCATGCTGGTTATATTGCAAGCATACATTAAATTAAACGTGTGTATACATAGGTACCTGTAACTTAAACAGAGTTTATTATACCTTGAGATGCAAAACCACATCTCTATCTGTAGATAGACCCACCCCGACCCACCCACCCGCAAAAAAAAAAAAAAAGAGAGAGAGACCAGTTTTAGTAGTAGTGTAAATCAATATAATACCATCAGCTGGAAAAGGAGCAGTATTCAGTTTTGCCAGCTGGGGATATGGCCCGTAGCCACTGGAGTTCCCATTATATGTGGTCCAGGGAAGGGAAGCAGGGATCTCTCTCTGCCTGAGCTGTTTGGTGAAGAAGTCTTCTTGCAGAAGTTGTAGCCTCTTTGGAGGTTAACTTCAGGACAGACAAGCTCTGAACAGCCCCTCAAAAGTGTAATGAAACTTAAAAAAGGTTTCATAAAACATGGAAATTAGTGTCAGAGTTACTCTCGTGGGATATTCTGTCATGATACATGGTCAAATAGCATTAAAAGCTGTACCTAACACCCTTATTTTTATAGTCATACTACTCTTTGTCAGTCAGGAGCTGTTTTTTGCCATCTGACAGATGCTGTCTGGGTTGTCTGGGGTCAAATTCAGCATTCAGAAACACTTATGAGCAGCCACTGCCCAGGTCTCAGAGGCAGCCAAGAAAAGAATACAGAAGCCTTCAGTAAAGAGTTATTTGGTTTACACTTTGACTTCAATTTGTCAGCTGTACCACCACCAGCAAGAAAAGAGAAATGGAAATGTCACAAGAGATTGTAACCTTTAAAATGTATGTGCGTTTTAAAAAAAGACCCCAAAGCCCTGTACAAAAATATGTGCATCTACCAGCCTGCAGCAGTGTTTTCAGCCTTCAGTGACTTCACCATCGCAGCCCGCAGTCCTACTGCTCTGTAGTGGTACCTGACCGTGGGAGCCCATGTGTGCAGGGCGGCATCAGTCACTGCTCCTGCAGTGTCCCTGGAAGGGACCAGCAGATGCCACCAGGAGCGGGTTTGCACCACTGCCCTTGCCACCATCTCTGGATCATGGTATACAGGAAAACGCATCACAGCCCACCCCAAACCTGTCAGCTAACAGCATGACCACGCCATCTATTTCTAATGATAGAAGTGCACTGTAACTACAGTTTCATCTTTGCAACTGGAAGGCACTTTGGCTGCATGTGTCAAAGAAATTTCTGTGTTTGTCCTTTAAATCTTCTTTTAAGGGGATTGCTCAGCTGTTTGAAGGATTAAGGTTATACCTGAGACCTTCTGGCATGGCCAATACTCTTAGTTTGTGAAAACCCTCAGATGCTCTCTGTGTATGTGAAAATGCTATTTTGAGAATGAAGAGTGTTGGAATAAAGGTGTCTTGAAGTAAAAACCTACTAATGTTCTGGACATATTCAGACAGCATAAGACCTGAAGGACAAAAATAATGACTGTAGAAATCATGCAGTAAATACTGTAGCAGAAAAAAGAGGGATAAATAGAAAGATTTTCTAAAAGTATAGGAAATATCTGAAATTTTTATAAATCAGACAACTTCACAAGTTTTTCTCCAGAGTAACTTTCTTACAAATTCTTTTGTTTTAATTTTCCTTTTTTTTTTTTAAAACAAATATATCTATATATTGATTCAGTAGCTATTTTCAAGCACTCTGAGGAATGTTGAGATGTAATTAGCATCCTTCTTTGTTTTTTTTTTTTAAATTGACACTTCTTCAGCCAAAATATATTTAGGTTTGCACCCAAGAGTACCTTGCTGGTTGAAAATATCCGCTATAAAATTTGTCTGAATGTCATTAAAATAACATAGATGTTCTTTTCAAACAAGGTCATTGGTCAGCAAAACATCAGAAAGCTTCTGCGCATTATAAAGCACATCAAAAATAGCTAGGTTGCAAAGCCAACCATCTGAAGTTAAGAAATGCCAGAATTAGATGCCCCTGCAGTACTGATGGTACTTGCTCTCCCGTGACGAAATGTGTTATGACACAGGTTTCGAATTCGTAAGCCTATATCCCCCCCTTCCCCAGCCCACTCCTATTTCTATGAAAAGGAAATTACTCTTTATTTTCTTTTATATTACCTGTATTTTATTTAGAATTCACTGTTCAGAGGCTGAACTGAACATAAAGTTATTAATTGGCTCCTTGGAGATTTCATGATTCTAATACCTTTTCATGAACACTGTCACTAGTGTCCAAGTGCTCCACAAACATTTCTGAGTTTCTCTGCATGAGGTCAAGGTGAGATGAAGTAGCAATTACCTGCATCCTTTAGCACAGGAAACTAAGGTATAGGGAGATGGAGTAAAAACTTTCACCTGACTTTTGGGACCCCACATTATGACCATATTTGGAAAATATTTATAATATTATATATATGCAAAGCTGGGGTGAAACTTGGTAGGTGGCTAGGTAGTAGCAGGTGTTAAACCTGAAGCCAGAAGTTTCCCCATGACCCCCACCAAGGTGTGCAACTGAAGAACCAGGGAAAAGGGATTTCTTTTTCAGCTATGGAAGCATTTGTCTCCTTCCCAAGGGTCAGGAGAGAAATCTTCAGTGTTTTGCTATCAACAAAAAAGAGGAATGCACGTCCTTACAAACTGAGGCACTCTGAGTGCAATTCTACTCCCACAGGAAATTCTTTGTTGAAACCACAGATTAATTTAGTCCAGAGGAGACCTCAGGGATGATCCCTCCCCTGATCAGAGCAGGGCCAGCACAGCTCAGGTGACTCAGAGCTTGTCCACTCCAATTTAGAGTACCTTCAAGGATGGAAACCCCACAACTTCTTTGGGCAACCTGCCACCTAGCTCAGTTGAGCAGAATCAATCCCTGCATGAAAACCAATGGAGGCTGAAATCTTTTGTCTACAGAATGACACTGAAGAAAGCATCTGATCCCTACAGCCTTCCTTTCCTCATAGGTATGATGGGGGTGCTGTATAAAGCATTCAGGCTTCTGAGTTATTCAGTTACACTCATATATGTCCTGTAGAAGTGCCAACGAAAGAAAGACTATACCAGCAGTTTCCCCTATGAGATATACAGCTCCTGAGTCTTTAGTACTAGAAATGCTGTACCTTTTTCAAAGGGAAAAGTACTATCTTCTCAGTGCAAATAAGATTAAATAAAAAGCTCAGAGATATCTGACCTTAATGTTCTGCCATCTTTGAGGCAACATCACGTCACTGTCAGAGCCACAATAATATTTGACACTGCCACTAATACTAAATGCTGAAGTTTTCAGTTTTGATTAAAACTGCAAAAGGCAGAAACTGTACTGTCAAGCATCGTCTTGACACAGACATCAGCTGTGCATAACTGTCTACACAGCAAGACCTGGCGAATTTAAAGTCATGGTGAATTTTGCCAAGGTCTTAGCTCTTGGACTCTGTCATTTATCTTCTCCACATGGACCACTTGCTTGCTTTATTGCACACTTATCTGCCTGCTTCTGTTACCCTAAACCACTACTAAAGTCTTTGGGGCTTCAGTAACTGTAAAAATAGGAAAGATTTTGTCCTTTCAGACCTGATGTGTATTTTGCTGGGACTATGCAGACTTTGGAGATGAGTTTCTGTTACTGAACCATGTAAGAAACAAGTCAATATATTGCTAGGCAAATGGGCAAGACTTGCTCTTCTCTGATATGGTTCAGCCTAATGTTCTTTATTGAGCTCTAAAGACTGTTTCAGAGCTCACATACTGGAAATGAGTTCATTCGCATACTGATAATGTGCTGTTTTCCTTCAGGAACTGGGCTTTTTGTTAGTGTGTTTGGAAGTTGCCCCAGGGGGTGGGATATACCCTGATTTCCATGGATCCTGAGCTCCCTGATAAGTTCAAATGCATCAGCACCAGCTGATTGCTCTGCTGGTTCAGGTGCCTGGTCAGTTGAGCAATTACTAATTTGCATGGCAAAATTTCAAGCTTCTTTCGGGTCCAGCACACACAGCTAAAGAAGTGTTGCATGGGACCTCCCACTGAAGTGCTACGCAAGTTGTTTTTATGCTTGGCTCAGTATTGGCTAACTTTATCAAGCCTGATAAGATCCAGATCTTGTCCAGCCTTGTCCTGGCTGCTCTGTTTTTCAGACAATGCAGCTCAGAGAAAACATGTCAACGTGATAATCAATGGATGTAGCCAAAACCACTTTCTTATATTCAGATAATGCAAGTGTTGGAAATGCTTTCATTTGCCTCCCAGGGCAGAGAAGGGAAAAGTGTATCTTTCCTGGAGAATGGAAATTCTGAAAGTTGCCTTTCTTTATCTTATAAAGAAAAAAAATATCCAAATATTTCCTTTCTGTTTCCAGCCCATTGTGGCTGTAGAAGACATCTTGGACGGCTTCTAGGCAATTGAGGGAAGCTACCAAGGTCACCCAAAGGGTGGGGATCTGCCCTGGTGAAGGGAAGAGACTCTTGAAGCTCCCACCTAGAAGCTGGAACCCCACAAACCTCTGCTCAACCCTGAATCCAAGAGAAAGAGGCTACCAAGAGGCAGATGCCATGGGATGTCCAAGCCTGACTTAGTAGATGCTTTGTTGGCCTCAGACTCAGGTAACTCTCATTTATCCAGGGCCAACTGATTGAACTGCCAGGAGACCAGGCTGCTTTTATGCTGGCTGTTACTGAAACTGAGAGACTGTCATGAAAATTTTGGGTCCACTGAGTGGTCTTTTCCAGAGAGAACCCTAATCATCAGGCTATGCTGAAACAAGTCTATTGAGAATAACCATAATTAGTAGCAGTAGTCTTTTGAAGAAACATATTCTTCATTACATTGTCAGCTTTGTCATAAAGCTTTCTGCATGTTCCTGAGGAAGCAAACACTGACCATCTCCATATCTGCTCTGGGTGCCACCTATGGCAATGGCTACAGTTTTGCTGTGGGGTTTGAAGGGGATGAGGCAGCGCTGAATAGAGCTCCCAGGGATGTCCTGTGTGCATGAGTGTCTGAAAGTGGTTCACAGCTGTACAAGGGGATCATGGGCTTGCTGTACTTTCAGGCTTGATGCAGAGGACTTTCTAGCACTCAGACTTCATATTTTCTTTTCTTCTAGTCCTAGACAGCGTAAATGACACCGTTCACCTTGACCCTTCGTTTGCCCCGAAAAGCCTCTGGCTTGTATTCTTGTGCTGAATGGATTAAGATCAGCTTCTTGCTGTGAGGAGTAAAGAGTGAAATACGAAGTTATAAAAATAACCAGAAGACATTGTCTCCTGGATAGGACAATAGTTGCTAAAGGGTGGGCCATAAAACGTTAAGATCTCCCTATGCACCCATGCTCAGCTAAGGCAAACACTTGAGAGCAATGTGACTGGAAGTGGCTGATCGCTGTGTTTTCATGGTGCTATAGCATATTTCCCTGTTCCCTTCCACAAAGTGCAATGCAGTGGTAGTGAAAGGGTTGTGATGATAGCTTTCACATTGACCTTGACATTCTCTGTGAAGATGACGAAGAGTGTATGTGAGTATGTGTACGTGCGTGCACTTCTGCACGCCGTAATCACAGATAAGCTACTCACGGCACAGGTGACAGCTGGCTCTGTAATGCCAGATTGACCAGAAATAACCTGCAATCCCACCCGTTCCCAGTGCACGAACTCACTCCATTTGGTCTGGCAAACCACATCCAGCTATGCTGTCTCCTGCCCCAGCCCAGTGAAGAGCAGCCTAAATCCCAAAAATGCCCTGCATCTTGCAAGCAACCCACAGGAGCAAATGCACAACCAGGTGGTCACGTCTACCCTTTTTTAGCTGCTAAATCCCTAGTCTTCCTCAAATGAAGGAGACTAGCTTCACCCCCTCCCTAGAGTTTTGTCTTGGCTCTCTTTGAAATGACGGGAAAACTGCAGAGTTATTTTTAACAGCACCTCATCAATTCTGTGTTGCCTATTGCTTTGGTTCATGGCTCTTCCACCTGAGGTGATTCTGCTTATAAATACTGTAAAGGGTTCACCTTCAAGGATGGAGATTTAATTAGAAGTACAAACAGCTATGGCCCAACATGTCAGAGTCTAATGGATGAGCTTTTGTGGTTGGTGGGGAGCATCTTGCCAAGGTATCCATTCATTTCTGTACATGTAAGATGGAATGTAACCGTCGCTATTTGAAAAGGAAAATTGTATTAGGGTCCAGGCAAGGATAGCAGAATAAAATAAATAGCTTTTGGTGCTTTATCTGTTTGTATGTAGATTCAGGTGTGATTATGTAGTCTGCTATCAACTTTAATTAAGCTTTCCCTTTGCTCCTGACCTTGGGGCTTAAATATAATTTGTTCTATGGGAAAGACAGGTGGTATGAGCTCAGTGTTTTAAAGTTCAAATTGATTTAGGTTACATTTAATTTAAACTTCCTTATGGAAGCATCTAATTTTACTGTTACTAATGTTGGAGCAATTACACAGAGATGAAGAATCTGGTGCAGAGCAGAGCTGTACATCCCTCTAATGCTTTTTTTAAATGAAAAAAATGATCTCTACCTTGTGCTGTTGGTACGTTATTTAAATCCAACAGAGTCCCAATGAGCCCCCACTTTCCTGTTTCCACAAACAGGAGACAGTAAGACATCGGGCACCAGCATGCTGGTGTGCAAAGGCACAAATGGGCTCCAGCAGACCTGCCCCTACCTGGGAACAGAAGCAAGGTCTTTAATGCTACCAGTCTGTTTATCCTCTCCGGTATAACAGGAGCGCTTTTCTTGGCATGGGAGCGATGCAAGCCCCCTGGGAGGGCTGGGAGCTGGAGCCCTTGGTAAGGCAGGCATGCTGGGTGCCGTAAGTGGGATGGTTCTTTGATTTCAAGCCTCTAGACTGAGCCTTGTCCATTGGAGCTGAGTTCTCCATCCTTGAGGCTCTGAGATTTTGGGAATGATGTGTACTGGGGCCTGCCTTGGACACATGAAAGCCTCTGGTCCCACTTTTTTGGCTTCACAGAAACAGGGCGTTAGCCACTCCAGGAAGGGGGACATCCCACAGGGGTGCAAGAACTTAGTGTGGGGCAGCAGTGGTGGCTGGGTCAGTGTGGGAACCATGGCATGAGAGGGGCTGGAAGAGGCTGGAGATGTTGCCAACAGAGATGAACGGAAGCCGAAGGTGTTCCTTAGGACCCAGAGGCAGCTGCACTAAGTTTCTGCAACCTCAAAAGCCTCTGAAAATCAAGGGCAGGGCAGGACAGGGAAAAAGGATGAAACCTGCGAGGGGATGGGAGCTCTTTGTGAACCTGGTGTGCTTTCTTTAGCAAAAAGCTGCAGGATTGTCCATAGCCAGGGTCTAGCTGGTGGGAGATATATCACAATGCATGTTTCAATGCACGCTTGGTATTTCGAAACCCCCCAGATGCAATATTCCCCTTCCTCCACATGCTACCTAAGGCCTCCATTCCACTACAAATAGCAAAGAAACCACTGCTTTCCCTAGTAAACTGTTGAATGAGGTTAATTTTGTTAACCCACCAGGACTGGCACTGTTAAAGAAATCATACTGGAAAAAACTTTAGATGCAAAGACATAGCTTAACTTAACTTGAGCAATATTCCAAAATTGTATTACTGTATGTTACAGTTTTGATGACGTTTCCTTAGTGACTGCATTTCTCAGGGTTTTCACCTTGTTTTCCCATTGTGTTGTGGATTTCTCTTCTACCTCAGAATTATGTGATGTCCTTTTATGAAACAGCTATCTTATTTGATTTCAATTAAATAAAAGAGTCCAAAGGTTTGAACTCTGGGGTTATGTTTTCTGCTTTCTGATAGACTCAGAGAATTAAAACTTGGCAGTTTCAGCAGAAAAACAGTAACTTCCACAAATTATCTCAAAGCAAAGCCTTTTTTTTTTGTTTGTTTCATTAATCTGAGAAATTGGTTTTGGCATTACTTTTCCATGGGCAAGGTAGAGATCAGTTTCTTTCACATTTGGTCCCAGATACTTGGAAAACTTATATATGTGTGTATTTCCAATTTAAAAAAAAGTCACTGACTAGAAATTCTGTGTGTTTATTTCTCATCCAGCAGCATCAGAACAAATACCTACAGCGGCCCTCCTCCTGATAAGCACATTGCAGAGAGACGAATCTTCATTTTAATCTCAAATGATTGCTCCAACAGGCAGGAAAGCTGCCTCCTCTCACCGTGTCTGTCTCTGGCCATCTCCATGCTCAGGGTCATGCCTGGCACTTGTCACCTTGCCTACTTTCAGGCCTGAAAAGTACTGAACACCTTCAGCAGGTGCCTGCGAGGGGGGAAATCATTCACCTCAGAGGGCAGAGGTGCTTAAAGCAGAGCCAGGAGGAGGTTGCTGCGGGGTGGGGAGCCAGCATACCAGATGCTGCCAAGCTGAAGACCTGCTGAAAAGTTTACAGGGTCCTTGTCAACCCTGAGAACAGTTATAGATCCCTTTGGTGTCAATTCTAGCACCTTCCTGCCCTGAAATCCTGAAACAAAGGCGCATAGAATTTATTGTGAAAAAAAGGAGGAATAGTTCAGAAAGTACAAAAAAACCCTAGGGAAGTGCACTGTATGACTCGCCTCCAGCAGCGTCAGCAGTCTGAGCTGGGCTGGTGCACTTCCTGCAGAGGCATTTTCTTTCTGGGGAGGTGGTGAGGTTCCCCTTGGGAGGCTCAGGCAAGCCCAGAGAAAATTAATGGTGAAAAGCACTCTCTTTTCCCTGCTGGAATGCCTCATAGTCGACCACAAGAGCCCATTAAGCAACTGCTGTGACCTGAAATAACCTAACTAACACCAAAACTATGAACAGGATGTCCAAACTGTGTGCTTATTTTTCTTTTTACTTTTCCTTTCTTTCAAAAGAGCTCCCTTCTCTGGGAGAGCTTTTCAGCCTACTCAGGAAAATGATGTGCTGGAGGAGTTTGCCTTTCCAGGTGCCCTGTTTATTCTACTTTGTTGTTCATATCTTCAGCAAAAATAAAAAGATCCCCTGCCAAAAAAACCCAAGCCCAACCAACCAAAAAAGCCCTCTTCGTACACACCTGACTGTGCTGGCAAAGGATGTTGGGTATCAAAGTCTGAAGGCATTTACCCCAAATTCCTTAACGCAAGGAACCTATTGCCATTTACACACCTGCAAGCCAGGAATGGGTATCATCCCCCCAGCTGTCTGGGAAAGTGGGAAACCCAGTTGTACAAAGCTCCTCTGGACTCTCTGTTTGTCCCAAAGAGTAGCCCAGAGTTGCTTTTGTTTGTTTTTCAACTATGTTATTTGGTGTAATAATACCTCACTTTTCTTATAGTTCCTAACTCCTCTTAGCTACAGTAACACTGCTATGCAGCTCACCTGGTTATAAAAATAATTGACCAAAAGAAAACTTTCAAACAGTCAAAATTTCTTTGGTTCTGAATAGGAAAAGCAATCTACAACCTAAGAAGGACAGGGAAAAACTGTACTGAGTTTAATGTAATTGTGCTAATCAGACAATTTAAGTGAAACAGTAATGGAATAAAGAAGGATAAAAGGGTTGTTAGAAAAGGCAGGAGTGAGTGAGTTGTTAGCTCATTTGAGACAAAAGGGAGAGTTAATTACTACCTGTGAATCATTAAAGGGTTAGCTGAGGTTGGAGTATGGGGAAAAGTATAATGTGAAAAAGAATGAGTCTCTCTAAGGAGTTATGATTTTTAGCAGACAAAAGACAGGGAAGAACTCTAGCTCTTTAATTCATCTTTTGAAGTAAAGCCTCCTATCATCCTCGGGACTGAGATGGAGTCACAGTTCTGTGCAAGGTGTGCTTGCGTGATACCTAGATGTTCCGGTACTTTAGGGAGCGGCCTTTGAGATTGCGTGATGGTGCCAACTCGTTTGTCACTTACATGAATATTTTCCCAGAGGGCATTTGGTGCAATGGGGGAAGTATCGCGCAGGCTGAGGTGCAGACTTACAAGATTCATGCATTTTGATGGTTCCGTTACAGTGAAATGTTTAAAATTATGCTGGTAGGAACACATCAGCACATCTTCTCTTACCTTGGTTCTACAAACATGCAGGGACTTGGCTGCTTCCAGCTGTTTAGATCTGAGAAAAGGCATTGCTTCTGCCTCCAAACCTTGACTAGATGAGGGTAGGACAGGCATTTCCTTAAAGGTCCTGTTACATGTTTAACTAGCTCTACTGCTCCAGTTCTGTTTGGAAAATTAAAAGCCAATAAAACCCCCAAGCCAAGAGGTCTGTACACATGTTTACAGTTATGTGTGCTGAAAAGCTGGCTGGATCCAGGGCGTGGAGCCAAGCACCCTGCAGGTACGAGCCTCTGTATGCTAAGCAAAAGCCTCGTCCCACTCTGATTTCAACCAGCCGGAGACATTAATTTCTTGGATATGGGGCCCCCAAAGGTGTCTTTGCTTAATAAGGAAGATTAATATTACCAGGCATATTAAATACAGATGAGGAGGAAGTCTCGTTAAGTCAAGGACTGTTGTCACTTTCCACGTTGTCCGCCAAATGTAGATTTAGGGAGATATTGGAATATTCCCACTATCAGCAGTCACCAGGAGCTTAAAATGTGAATATTTCCTTCCTCCATCTCACGCTCAGTCTTGCCTGTTACTGAGGGTGAGTTTTGGTGGGAAGCACTGCCACGGGACCCATCATTTGTGTGCTTGAGGGCAGCCAAGAGCCATGGGAACAAATGGATCAAGCCTCAATTTTGCCCCAAAGCTTTTTGCCTTTTTTTGGAGGATAAGAAGGAAGCTTGAATGGAAGATGAAAGTCGCCTGAGACTCAGAAGTCCTGAACGCTACTGCAAAAATAAATTTTCATTTGTAAATTCAGTACTAATGCCTCATCCATCTCAAGCTGAGCACACTGCAAAGTCTCTTGTGGGAATCAAAAAGAACTAGATTACCCAAAAATTAAATCTCCAATGAAAGTTGAGTTTTCTGTGGAGTTTTAAAATGGGAAATAATAAAAGAAATTTGTTTCTCCATGTTTAAATTAGGTTTATGTTGGCAAAATGTTTCTATATGGGAAAAAAAAACCAAAGCAAATAATAATTTAATCTTTTTTTGACACAGTTTTTTTCATTCTACTTAGCGGGTGATTCTTAATTTTGGATTTTTAAAAAAATTTTTACAGAGGCAAAAGGTTGGGGGTGTTTTCATTGTTTTCTGTTTTGGGTTTTTACTTTGTTTTTTAAAGTGTTTTATCACCGTATAAGTCAAATAATCAGACTAGATGGGAAATAGTTCCTTGTCTGAGTGACATCTCAGCACTTCTCTGTAGGTCTGTAAGAAGTACATACCTCAAGGATGTCTTCATTTGGCTTCTTCTGTAGAACTTCCCAGGACTTTAGCACTTGGGCTTGACAGAGCTAAGGATGAAAGTGCAACTTGACAGATTTCAAGACACATAAGTACTTTGCTAACTTAGTGCCCTTATAATAACAGAATTACATTAATAGTAGTAATGAAACAATTATACGTAACTGCATTTTTCTATTTTAAAACAACTTGAATTGAGCGTGGTGCAGAAATGTTTGCATTAGCAGTGCCCACACCATCTCCAGCCAGGGAAATTGCAGGAGTTTCTCAGCCTGCTTAACTTTGCTGAATTTTATTGCTTTCAGACCCCAGTTAATATTTCCAGCCAGCGCTGAACAGCGTGTTTGCATTACCACTAATCTGGGACACTCTGCACCATGGTCGCTTGGTCAGGGCACGCAAAGGTAGCCAGAATACGCACAAGGAGGCACTTAGCAAGGCGGCTTAAATGTTGTTGTGTTAGAGCTACCAACTGTAGTATTCAATCATTTATGCTTTGTATAAAACAAGCAATATTACTTCTCATGTCATCAAAAGATGCAGTGAAGTAATATGAGCTGACAGCTCTCCCATAAAAAGATTTTTTCCTCTAAACAAAGCTGTGTTGATCTTAGACCTGGAATAACTTTTTCCTCCCCTTTCTCCTGTTATGGGAAAAGCTGGGATTTTTTTCCCCAGTCCTTATGTAAGTGACTAATTTCTGTGAGTCCTGCTGCCAAATGGACTAAAGATCCGTTCCTGGGGAGTACGTAAAGTAACACCAACACATTTCTTCTCATCCAAAAAATACTGAAACCGAATGAAAGCCTCCCAGTGGCAGATGAAGCGAATGCAGAGGGTCTTGGGTGAGTTTGATTCTGAGCACTCAGGACTTGTGTCATTCTGGCTCTCTGCCCCGTGGTAGAAAGAAGCTGTGGGTAAATAAGCGAACCCCAATTTTTTTCCAAAAGTATGACCCCAGCTTTGCTTTTCTGCCCAAGGTACAAGAAGACGTTGTTCAGAGTACGGTTCTGACCTGGCTGTTACACTGAGGGGAAACCAAGTGCAGCAGAAGGCGATGGAAGCAGACGTCACAAATAAAGGCAGAAGACCCTTTTATTTCGCATAGACAAAATGCAAAGAGTGTCTCATTAAATTAATATTTTAAAAAAACCAAATCAGTCCCCTCACTCCACTGACACCACTCATCCTAATTAACAACAAAAAAAGAACAATCAAGGACCCATTTTCTAATTAAAAAAAAAAGTGCAAACATGACAAAAGACTTTTTGTTTTTCCAAATCAATATTCCTGTTGAATTCACAAATAGGGTGATTTTTTTTGTGTGATTTTTTTCCCCCTTTTAAATCTTGTCTGATGGAACTTCCAGTTAAAATGTTTTAGTTAAGTCTCCATGCACTTTGTAGAAAATCAGTAAAAACACAAACGCTTGTGAAGATCAGAAAACTGGACTCTTTTACCCAAAAATTCAGATGTCCAGTCAGATGAAGCTCACACTCAGACAGAAAAAAAGCAAGAGAGTCTTTGCACTGTCTGTTGTTCATATTATTTTTTTTTTGTCAAATATTTTGGCAATCTTCTTTAATTATAAATATTGGAATTCAATAAAAAAAAGGTAGCTTTCATTGGATTTTTTTTCAGTGTAAATATTTACAGCCACTGTCCAGCCATGCTCTTTTTGTTATACCAGGGTGTAAGATTTTGCGTAGGGATTGTTTCCTTTCAAGTGGCCCCGGGAGTCCAGCAGGGATTCTTGGGAGCTGCTCATTTTTGCTGCCTGTCCTAGCTCAGCTCCTTCTCGCTGAGGTAATGTCGCCACAGCACCGGGTTGCCATGACTGTACTTCTCTTGTGGAGGATGTCTCCATGGGTATCGGCTCCAGGACGGTGGGGCGCTTCAAGGTTCGGCTTTTCTGCGGCTCCAAGCATGCTTGCCCCACACCCAGGTCTCTGCTCGTGCCCTGCACACCACGGTTCAATAAAAAGTCCATCCTAAGGTAGGGTGGCAAATGCATGAGATCACCTGGGGAGGCAAAAGTGAAAAACAAGTCCTTATGGTCATGCGCTGTGTTATGCTCACCTACTGGCCGGGGATTTGGCCACCAAAGCGGAGTATCTCCAATCAATCCAGCTGCAGTGGTCATAATTGATAAATTTTTTGTCAGCCATTTACTACGCTGTATTCTTACAGAATCAAGGGTAATGAGCCAACAGTGGATCAACAGACTCCTTTTGGGCAGATCCCTAAGAATTCGCTATTCATATTTGTTTTCATAATGTAATGACTATAATGAGAAGTGCGATGTGTTTTACGTGCACTCGCAGCATGTAGAAGATAAACTGAAAGGACCAGGAGGCTTTTCTCAAAATCCTAAAAGAAAAAGTCTTGGTTTTCATTTGTCAAAACTTGGAAAATGTGTAGACTTGGTAGATTCCCATTTCCTATTTTCCATTTTAAATTAAAGCCTTCACAATTACAATTAATGACCCTCAATCTAGAGTAGAATGACTGAATTATTTAAAATGGGTGCATGAGTGTTAGGGCTATAGTTTTAAAGACATTTCTGAATAAAGCAGAAAAGCACTCTTGTCCTAATATAACAATGTTTACCTGCCATCCATCATCACTGTGTTTAAACCACTAATGATTTTCTAGCACTACAGCCATCAACACGCTGCTGCTTTGTGGCAACAAAATGTATAGCGGCTGGCACCCTAGCTGTTGCCTCAACGTTCCTTTCTGTTCTGTGCTGTCGAGGAAGCCTCTTGTTTGTTATTTTCTCTGAGTCCTAAGCGTTTCTATGTGAGCCTGGTGATGGCAGCCTGCTCAGTCCAGAAGATTTGCCTTTGCAAAGCTACTGAGTTCAAACAGGTTCCTTGGACCCAATGTCTGGAATTAGGCAGGGGTGAGTGTTACCTTCCATATATCTGTACATGTAAGTGTTAGACCTGCTACAGAAATCTGATTGGCTTATTTATTCTAGCCCTGCCTGTTAGGCATTCATAAAGTTGCTTCAAGGAAACGAGGGGCAATCAGGCATATAATGACATTCCCTTCTAAAAATATTTGACGGTGTAGCCTAATGTATATACGAAAAAAACCCACCACTGTTACAGGCGTATTCAAGAGCAGTATTTCCTCTTCTTTACAGACCTCTGCAGTATATAGCTTCCTTTTTTTGGCTGATATCAAAACCATAGTCTCATCTACAGGTGGGATGCATCCTGAATGTTGAAAGTAGAAGTCTTTTGGCACCACTACCCCTGTATCTACATGAGCCATTTACGGCAGTTGAAATTAAGGCTGACCTGTGCCAGTGGCATAAACAATAGCCCAGGAAAGCCCTTCCTTGTAATAAAACAATATATTACCGTTTCATTTTTCATAACCAAGCTAAAAGCTGCCCAGTGGTAGAAAATTAAACAGTTCTTCTGCTTTCTTATATAAGTCAAGGAACTGCGAATCTTACCTAAAAGGCTAACAGCAGCTGATCTATCCCTAATTTCAGGTCACAGACAGAGAATTGCTGAGAAGTTACATTTGGACAGAACCACTGTTTATTCCTATAAAAATCCCCCAGGCACTGTCTGACACCATATGTTTTATTCTAGCTATGACTCCAACAGAGGTGCACAGTACACGGTATTTAACCCCCATAGAGTAAGATATGCGTATCTCAAGATTAGGCTGACATATGCACCACGGCAACATTTATGTAAGGTTGGAGAGAGAGGGGGAGTTTTGTACTTATAATCATACTGACTGCCACTTGAAAAATGAATTGTGGTAGCATTAATTGGTTTTACTCATTTACCTTATTTTCCTACAGTACCTTTCATGCTGAGTACATTCAGCATATGAGACCTATTTCAGCTGAGACAGCAATGTACCTGCTGCTGGGGTAAAGTACATCAGGATACGGACACACACCCTGGCAGGCGCAGGCAGGTGCCGACTGAATCCACTTTACAGGCATCGAACTGAGCTGCCTGCAGGCACATCCGTGCGGCCCAACTTCTTCGCTGTTCCCTTTGCACCCAGACCCCGATCCCCCGGCCATCTGTGCTGCACCCCAGTTATTTTGCCTCTGGATTCCCTTTTGGACCAAGTCCTTCCAGAACTCAGTTGTGGGGGCAGTTTGCTCCAAAGACCATTCCCTGTGGGATGAAGGAAGGAGACAACCTGGATGGGAAACGCTTGTATCACTTGCTCCCTATAGCTGTATCTTTTGAAGCATCGTGGTATCCTAAATAAGGAGCCTTATCGCTACCCACTCCTCCCCAGTGGGGGAGAGAGACAAGAGTGCAGCAGCAAGAGATGCTGCCCCTGCATACCTGTCTGTACCCACCAACAAAGGTGGTGAGGGCCTTCATTTGGCTGCCTCAGGCATGGGTTATCGCTGTCAGGGCCCCGGTGAAGGCAGGCAGCAAAGCACACCTCTGACATGGCAATAGTAGGTGTAAAAACTTTCTGACAAACTATAATACTGAAGTAATAACTTCCTTCTTGTCAGGGATCTTTAGAGACTTCTGAGGTCAGAAAGCAGGGTTTCTCTCATGCTCCCGCAGTTGCCCCCCATGTGAAATGTGGGTTCTTCAGCCCTGGCAGAAGAGGACCAATTTTCAGCACTGAACACCATCCCTATTTCCCACAACAACGGGCCTTTTTCTGAAGATGTCTGTTGCCCCAACTTCAGCTGTGACAGGCTGCTGCCAGGCGGCACAATGCCTGCTGTTTTATGAAGACCAGCCAGGTCATTTCACACGCATTCCCTCTTACTACTGCATTTTCTGTTTTATGGTTGAGTTTCCGGGAAGGAGCTGGTGAGGAGCAGAAGCAGGAGCATGGCTCAGCATGGCAGTCCCCTGCGGTCATCTCAGAGAGCTGCTTCTGTCTCATAACACATCACTACTTCTTGAGAGTGACGGATATGCACAGACTATAAAAAAGATGAGCGTTCAACCTTACGGAGATGAAGGTGGTTTTCAGGCTGCTCTCTAGACATTTCTTACATGTATTTAAGAGCTTCAGGCTATGTAAAAAAGACCCTTTTTTCCTCCCTAAATCTACATAGGAAAACATAGTCAATAATCTGTGTAAACAATAGGCAGTGGTTTTACTATAATTTTCTGAATGTCTCAGGGCAAAATTCCAAAAGGATTGCAGTAATGAGAAACCAGAGAGTGTAACTTGTTTTCCAAAGCTGGGTACACAACGCAAAGTCTCTGACATGGCTTACACAGAGCACTCATTGTCTGATATGATGTACACATTTTCCGATCATAAAAAGTGCCAGTGTTCCTTCTTATCTGCAAGAAGCACCTTTCCCTGCAACTGCTGATAAAAGGCCCAGATTATTAAAATCATTGGAAAAGAAAAATTTTGAGAATGGAACTTCTTCTTCTTTGCCAGGATTGAAACGGTCTCACAGGATGAAAAAAGTGATTTATAAGAACTAATGTGTTTCTGACTCAAAAACATAGTCTTTGAAATATAACCACATTAGCTCACTTTTGCCATTCCTACATCAGTTCTGACGGGATTTTTTAGATTAAAAGCCTCTTGCCATATCTATGGAGTTACTTGGAAAGACTTTGGTTCTCATCCTTCTGGACACAGCACTGTAGGCATTTTTTGGTTTCTTGCCAGTCAGCTGAATGACGATTTTTTTCAGGCAAAGCATTATGAAGTTTCAGGACGGTTCATTGCCTTTGATGCTCTAATTACCTCTTTTCAGCGGTGTGTGTGCCTTATTAGTAATAAAAGCAAACCTTTCAAGTGCATGAGCACTGCAAATGAGCATGTTTAATAATTCATGCATTCTGGCTTAATTAGTACAAAAGATATTCTAAAACTATAGTTTTCTGATGCTTTTTTTTTAAAAAAAATGAAATTTGCTGTATTTAGAAACACTGAGTTTGTACACAAATAAAAACATACAGTCAAATCTGAATGTGGCAATTTAAGCCAGCGCTACATCAGCTTTTTCTTTTTTTTCTGAGTCACTAACACTCTAATGATTACGTAGTATAGTACATTTAAGAAAACGTTACCTTCCATAAATATTTGTAAACAAATGCTAAAAGTCACTTCCTATGATATTTACCATAAACAACACATTCCACTGAAAAGGGAGTATTTTCTGAGTTAATGTGGCACTGGGCAACAAATATTTACCTTTATTTCAGTACAGCTAAGATGAAATAAAAAGTTTTGCAAAAACAATAGATATTTTTATCCTCCTTCTGGAGGTCATCTTTGGGTATGGGAAGGTTTGGGATGAATTTTACAGGCTACACAGATGAAACAATGCCACTGTTCAAATTTTCTGGGATTTTATTCAAGATACGTATCCTGTTTGCAGAACTAAACCAAGCTGAGATGCTCTCCTTTCTCCCTGAACATTTACCTCATACCTTTTTCAAATGCCAGAGAGCTTACTTGTATTTTTGCTTTCATCTCCTCCAGAAAATCTAAGGATCTGTGCTATGCTCAATACAAAGATCATCTCAGACTGCAAAAAAAGATGCTCTTACCAAGTTGTCACATGATAGCTATATGCATTTTCTCATGAGTCGTAACTTCTAATAAAGCAAAAGCAATTTGTCTTTGCAATGCTCCAACACAGATACCTTCGGTGATGATGATGACTGCCAGATGATTTTCAAGTTTTGATTGCCATGTGAAAGATTATTTTAGAGAAGTTTATAAAGTAGGATTGGTGACTATGACAGGATATTTTATTTCACAAAAGTAAGAATAAGTCTGGGTGAACAGGGCATTCACACAGCTTTCTTGAATAGGTGAGTGGGTAAAAAAAGCTCTTAAAGATCTCTCTGGCATGATCTCATGGGATCAGAGATCATGCCAGAATTTAATCCATACAGCTCTGTTAGTAGGGGTAAGGTGCCTTGCTGATGTAGTTATGGTGATTTGGGACCCGAGTACACAACTCCTCATGACGGTGTGCACTGCTGGGTGTTGTACAAGCACTGGCAAAGATGGAGTAACACTGTGGTGGCCATGTCTTGGCTTGTCCTGAGTTTGGAAGGGGAAGAACTGATGGGATATTGTGTTTTCCTTTGAAAGGAAGCAAGGGAGACAGATCTACTCAAAGCTAACTTTAAGTTCAGGTTTATGCTGATTAAAAAGTTTAGTGAGCTTTCCAGCATGCTAGCACAGTAAATAAATCAATTTTGCTGATACTCACAGGCTGATTTTCAGAAAAAGGGCTGCCAATAGGAAAAACTTATATTAGAAACAAGGAAAGGGTGGAGGGTTTGCAAGGCCAAGGTGAGCAGTTTGATGAAAAAAAGAGCACAAGCAATGTTCAGAGGTCTTTGTCACTTCAAAAACTGACACACCATTAAAAGCTAGCAGGCAAAGCTTTCTTAGACAGCTGCAGCTTGAGCTGAAGCCAGACTGATAGCAGCAATAACATTTCTTACAATTGCTGCTGTCAGTGTTTGAAACCAGCTGGTGCCCCCTCATTGTCCATCTTCTGTCCGTGTATCCTGCACTGAACCCACAGAACAGTCTACACTGTGTTGCAAACATTCCCACACCAACAGGCTAAGAGTCAGACCTGCAAGGCTCACAGCACACTGCAACGTCAGATATAAATACACCTAATGAGCAATAAAGCCAGCTCTTTGGTTACTTTGATCCTGTGCCCTGCTCAGCCAAGCAGAAGGGTAAAAACGGTCCGTCCTTTACCTCCTTGCTTGGCTGATACAGGTCTCAGCATGGAGGTGCCTCAGTGCAGAGCTCAGCACTGGCTCTGCCCTCCAGCTTGTTAGCCAGGAAAAGAGAGAGGCTGCAAAGGAAAGCAAGGGGCTCCTTCGCAGATGCAGAGTCATTCTTGCCTCAAAGAGGGGAGGTGGACAGGTGCAGGGAGCAGCTGCTCCCAGCATCCAGCTGAGCCCCATGGTGCCTCCCTTGACCCAGCACCCAGTCAAAGGGTCAGTTAGACATTTGTTGGAAACTTGGAGGATAATGAAATTAAGAGAACCAAAGCTTATGCCTGTGTTTGTTTTGTTGTTTTTTTATTTTTTTCGCAGGATCTATTCAGCATGGTACTGCCTTCTCAATTCTCTTTGTTTAATAATTATAATTTCCTCCCAAATGTTGCAGTAAAATGTCACAACTGAACAATGAAGACATTTCTGAAGGATGCTTTGAATAACAGGGCTCCACTCTCTAGAGTCAATGTTGATCAGTAATGGCAACGGAGGTGAAATTTCCCCGTGCAAATTATTGACTGCTCGAATGAATGGGAACCTCAGCTCACTCTCGGTCAACAGGAACACACCATCAGGAAGTTCAGGGGCTCACAGGCTCCTTCTGAGCCCACTTTTTCAATACAAAAATTGGATTTCATAACTCTGCAGCCTGCTAAGGTGATTCAGAATAAAAGGCAAAAGGCCCAAGTACTCCCTTAAATTACAGGCTTAGCAAGCAGCCAGGAGGCAGATGGGGAGAGGAAAGAATGAGGCAGCAGGGCACAGCTTTCTCGTTAGTGAAAAAGCTGCTGTGCCAGCAGGCAGGCGCTCTTCCTTTCTGCAGAGTATCTTCAACCTCTGCACGGCTGCCCAAGAACAGTGATCAAAATGCTTAACATTTGGGGGACACTTTTAAACTGACTGAATGCATAACATGAAACAAAGCCAATAAGGTGTCTGGGTGCGTTTCAGCTGCCAACCTGCAGCTGCTTATCAGGTCCCCTTCACCGTATGGGCAATTGCCACAGCTCTGCCCTTCGCGGCTTTGTGACTCGCACTATTACATCTTTTGGGCTTCTCACAGTGTTTTGGCATATGGCGTAAAATCACGTCTTTATGCTGTTCAGGTTTGTGATCACATAGGTAGGTAATAGCCAAAACGCCTTAGAAAAATACGCCAAGTTTCCCATTTCTAGATAGAGAAATCAGAATCCCTTATCACCCCCGCAAGGCTGTACATTAAATTGGCAAGTCCCATTTTTCTTTCTCCATGAAAACTGTACCCTCATGGATAATTTGAAGATCTATAACACTTAGTTAAATGTTGCATGTTGCAGTCTGCTAAAACTGGCGTTTTCATAAAAGCATTTAAAATACCAGCTATGTTTCACACAACCAAATAAAAACAACAGTTGCTGTTGACTACAATCATTCGAGTTATCTCTTAAGAAACCAGGGTATCAATAAAACTGTAGTTCGGGAGCCAAATTTGCTACTGGTATAAATCACAGTAGCTATATTGATCTTAGCAAGACTATAAATTGATTTATACTTACTGGCGATTAGGTTTAAGTGACTGAAAATGAGGATTCCTATTAATGTGGACAATTTTTTTTAAAGATGATTCATTTTGTTATTTAGATTTAAGCCTTCTAATTCCAAGAAAAAGTCCTTAATCAATGTCTCTTAAAGTGAAAGCATGACTGCCATAGTTTAACTGAGATCATACATCTGTAATATATCAATGTAACACACTGTGTACCTCTCTAACTGAATGCCAGGAGACTTGATTACTGCATTGTTTTCTACTTCTGAAAGGTCTAATGAAACAGGAGTAGAAGCACATTTTTGGTTTCTATTTCTCTAAGCAGAATTTTGGTCTTTCATAGAGTTCTGCCCTTTTAAAAGACCTGCTAGATGTGTTGTACCTTTCAGAAGTAACTTCAAGGAGAGCTAACATATTTTTAAGGGCTTCTCTGCCACTGAGCTGGTTGTGTAAGGAAGGAAAAACTGATTAACTCTAGGGGCCAGATAGAGTTAGACCCTATGGAGATGCCATGTGGATGTTCAGCCTCACAGGGCTGGTGCACCTGCAGAAATGAGGCCTTCCTGTTTCGATTTACTGCAACGTCTAAGTTATAAAAACTTGAAAAGGGGACCTCACCATGTAAATCAATATGCACTCCAAAACTAGAGTCAGAAGAGTTGTCAATAAATTATGAAATGGTGATATAAAAGTAAAGTACGGGAGCTCTCCATTCCCATCTTCATCTTGTCACGCAAGCTGCTTCATACATTTTTAAGGATGCTCTGAGACAGCGCTCTCCTGCCCACTGGCTGAGATAGGAAAGCTGTGCAGAAGCCCTCGATCAGGTGTCTCTAGATAACAACGCTGGAGTTTTAAGACTCTTTTGCTGATCCTGGGTGCAGCGAACGGAAACTGTTCAATTATACATTACTTCAGTTGAGGGTTAAGTTGATTGTGACTCCACTGAAACTGGCATCCTTCATGGGTTTATTCCTGGGATATCTAGGGAGCCCAGATTCCACACAAAAGCTGGAGAGGTGAGGAGTTCAAACTGTACTTACGGTACACTGAAATCAGTGGTATCCACTCTGTTGACCTCAACAGGCTCTGCACCATGCCCATGAGTTGACAACTAAACCTGACCATGCCGAGGCAATGGGTAAGCGTAACGCTCTACTGATAGTTATGGGGAGGTCAGGCTACAACAAGAAAACCAGTATCAGTACTGCCGTGCTGCTCTGCTGAAGATACATTCATGGATGAGTTACTAATTTGGTCTCCACACATCCATCAGTTTGAATTACCTGAATGATGCTGATCAGGTGCACCATTGCATTTTCATCAATTAATCCACTGGGACCAGAAGCCCAGCTCTCACATTTAAATTAAGGATGTCGGCACGAAAATGCGAACAATAGTGAAATACATCGACGTGTACATACAGCTATGCTTTAAAGTCAGCATATAAAGAAGCCCTTACATGGATGGCAAAGACTATCCCTACAGCCAAGTTAAGAATGTACTGTTAAAAACAAAAGTTTGTTTCTTGAGAGATATCGGTTTCTACTTTACTTTCAAAAAATAGCACAAGCGTGGCCTTTCTTGCAGGTAAGATTTGGTTTCTATCTTCAGATGCCTATAGACCTCGTATTGATCTCAGATTACATTAAGGTCCTGTGGCACAGGGGAAAACAGCAGAGCCTGCTCTGTGTGAAGTCACTTAAAGCAGTAACAGCTGTAACTGACCTGAAGGACCTTAAAGTGAGGCTAGACCAGTTCTTGTCTGTATGGAAACAACTGCTCCTGGTTACCTTGGGCTGACTGAAAGGCCATGCAAAAATCACACCCTGTGCCCCAACACTATCAAGTGAAATGCTTTGACATTTTCAAAATTGAAATGGTACGAGCAGGCCATTTCTGGTTTTTGTAGAACTGAGGTTTAGGATATGGACTCTTAACAGAACTGCTCTAGAAATCTATTATTTTAATTGAAGTGGACACCAGATCTTTGGTTTGATTTGGAACATTTCCTGGTAGTTTTAGAAGTTTAACGTTGCAGTTATGACTGTAAGACCATGATACTAGCTGAAAATTTACTGATAAATATAATCCTTGCTTTAGGCATAAAACTCTCCACTAGGTACAGTTGAATCCAGTGCTTCCAGTCCTACAGAAAACATGGGTAGTCTATTTTAATAGCTGCAGCTGATGAAAAAACAAAGACCACAAAGCAAATAATCAGCTTTAGAGAAATGAAATTAAATTAAAATTTTTAAAAAAAGCCTGCTTTTAATAAGAAAGATTCTGTTGATAATAAAGTTAGGAAATGGGCATTCTTGAATGTGGGTTTCCCTTAACATGCAACTTTTGACCTAGAAGAAAGCAAAAAACCCAATAGTATTACAAACCAGCACAGTTTGAGATACTGTATTTTTCCAAAGTCAATGTTAACTTTAAAATAAAAAAACTAAATAAATTAGATAGCAACAGGAAAATAATTGTGCTTCTACACACTGCTAATAGAGTCCCTGAGGAACTGGTACCGGTTACTTCTCTTCTCTAATACAAAAAAAAATATCAGATAAATCTTCCTAACACCAGTATCACTGATTCATAGATGATAGTTGTAAAAATAATTTAAATTACTTTTCTCATTAATGAATTGAATTTAGATTTTAGGCACCTTGTACATTACCTAAAATGGAATTTTCACAATACAATTGCACAGAAACTTTGTATTTTTAACCAAACAACTGCCCTATTTAAACTCATGATTCACACTAATATAGTTTTCCTTCCTGATCTCATAACATTTTAGCTTCTGATCTGAACCTACTTAGGTTCATTTTTTATTGTACTGGCATGGTTAAAAAACTTGTGTCGTGAGCCTTCCGTTCTGTAAATCCTCCAGAAAAATAATGCAAGCCAATGATTTCAAATATGTAGTCATGTCAGATTAAATGCAGAATTAAATGGTTTTCATCCCTGCAGAGATTTCAGCTTTTCACAGCAGAAGGAGAAAAAGCTCCTGATACTGTGCAGAAATAAAACCTGAGACAGGATAAAGACAATTTACTCTCACCACGAATGTGCCATTTCTATGATAAGAAGCAAATGGCACAGTCTGTCTCTGTGGAAAACTGCTCTGGTTTTTCAACTGAGTAATAGAAAATAAAAAGAATGTGTTACATGCACAAGATAATTTAATATGGCAATATAGAGATGCCCATCTAAAGGAGTGATTTCAAAAACTGTCACACACATGTAAGCATGAGAAAAAACTTCTTTGCTGTGAGGGTAAGGAAGGGTGCCAGAGCAGGGGCACAGGCTGCCCAGGGAGGCTGTGGAGTCTCCTTCCCTGGAGACATTCAAAACCCGCCTGGACGCGTTCCTGTGCCCCCTGCTCTGGGTGCGCCTGCTCAAGCAGGGGGTTTGGACAAGATGATCTCCAGAGGTCCCTTCCAACCCCTGCCATTCTGTGATTCTGTGAAGTATACATACAAATAAGTTAACATACAAGGTAAGAGTATTTACTGCAGTTAAAAACATAGGCAAGAAGTTATTTTTGCCACTTACAACTGTTCTGGTGGTCTTGCTGTTTTCCCACCTTCCTATTTTGATTTGTCTCCTTATTTTTCTCAGAACTGGACCTTGGTCACCAGTTGTGGAGTCAGGATGATGTTTTCTTCATTCTATATACATACTATGTACGGTCTGTATATATACACATAATGTAATATATTGTATTTAAAACCAGACAGTGCAAGTGTAGAACTAAAAAAGAAAATAATCCATATGTTATACTTTTCTTTCCTTGCTGTGGGATTTCTGAACAAAAAAGGTCAGACGTAGATTCCCACATATCTTCAAGAAATTCAGTTTTGGATCTGGAAACCGTGGAACTCTACAGTTCTACTTTCAGTCAATGCAGAATAATACATTAGGCATGGGAAAAGGAGGCAAAGGTGAGCTGGGGGCCCTCAGTCAAGAGTCCCAGCCATACTGAATTCTCAGTGGCCAAATTTGTATCAGATTCAGTTACTGCTGCATCTTATAGTGCGCTGTCAGCAACTTTTCAATAGAAAGCAAGTCTCTAAATAGAATCTATCACTATGTCACTCTTGTCTGCATTGGTAGAAGAGCGAAATTGTTCCTTCGCCCTTGAACTCACAGATCAGTGGAAAAGAGTTCACAAATTTTTATCTTGAGTACAGGGCTGATATTGGAGATATAGTGTGCTTTCTATTACTGTGTGGTTCATATTTTCCTTTTTGTGCTAAGCAGCTTATTATTAGCTGTAGAGAATGAGTACTGGAAAAGAAGATTTGTGTCTTGACTTGTGTGTTTAAAACAACATTTATTCACTGCAAGTGATGTCCAGTCTCTATTTTAAGGGATCCTTGTAAACAATTATTTAATAAAGTACTTGTATTCTGTAGCTTAGGGCTTGTCTAAAAGCTAAGACTTTGCTGTTCAAGTCTGCAGGATTAGTCAAAGCAGCAAGAAATTTGTAAATTGGGTCAAGATTGCTAATTAAAGCATTTTGAATACTGAAAGAACTTGATCATTCAGCAAAGCTGGAGAGGTTAGACCAGTGTTCACATTTATTCTAGTAATATGCAGTAGGCTTAGGGCTGGACTCAGGCTGCTCGACTTAGGCATCCAACTGAAAAACCTAGACCAAAGAAGTATCCATTCTTGCTTGCTGAGAGCTTGACTGGGAGCAGGCCTGTCCTGTCCTCTAGCTGCTGTGAGAAGGCGGTGGCTGCCGGCCAAATCTCCTCCTCTGTGACGGAGGGGCCAAGCAGGAGGGCTGGCAGACAGAGGATTGAGTTCTGCCCTCATGCATCAACCAACAGTGCAAGGACAGCAAGAGAAGAATGCTTCCAGTGTAGCAGGGACTTGGCAAACCGGTGCTTCTGTTTTGTGCAGGTCTAGGGAGCAAGGAAAGCACTCAGTGTCCCTATAGACTCTAAACACCCTATGGGGTGTTATTGCGGTCTTCAAGGCTGGGAAATCAGTCTCAGGAAAATAAATTTTTTCAGAGCCTGCCTGGCTGCAACTGGCTTTTCCACCCACCCACCCACAAGTTTCTTTCCAAACTGATTCCTTTCATCAGCTGAAAGTTTGTAGAGGAGGTTCTGAGGTATAAAATCTTGGGATGCTTTAAACGGATTTCAAAATCTCCTAGTCTGATACACCCAGTGAAAGATATCTCTTCTCTGGAAGTGTATCTGAGATGCTGTTAGTTCTTCAGGGTTTATATATTCATGTGATCTCCAAAGAGGCAAGGAAGGGCGATTGTCAAAATGAGCTTGCACTTGTTTTGTGACATCAGGTAGAAAAGTTTCTGCCTGGTCCAAGTCAAGCTAACCCTTAACAATAATGTAATCCATTTGAAGAGGGTTTTTTTTAGTGCTGATGAGCATCAGAAGAAAATATAGTCTGGGGGGTCTGAGTTTTGCAGTACCACTGTGAAAGGGAGGTTTCTGCAAATAGCGAGAGACCTGATGAAAACTTTTTAGATATTTCCTAGTCAAGCACCGGTCAGATATTAATTCTTCCAAGCGTGAATTCCATTGCCAGAGGATGCAATAAGTGGTCTGTCCACAAAAAAGACATAAATAGCACTTGGGAAGCACAGAAATATAAAAATATTTCCCAGTTAATAGCTGTTCTTTTCTCAAGCACAATAATTTAACAGTAAAGAGAGGAAAAGACCCAAGAGGCTTCTTGGCTGAGGCTGTTACTGAGATTTAAAATTATAATAATAGGAATCTATTTTTAATAAACTGTTACTGCGATGTTTATTGCAGTTAAGAATAATTGTTATGATAACTCAACTTGTGGTTATATATTTTTAAAACAGAAAATTGAAACATTACTGTATAACTTTTTCAACCTCTACAATTTCCTTGCACTTCTTTACATCACAGAATCTTTGATGGCACAGTCACAGGTAGGAAGACAGTATATTTCTTTCCAATTTCTGTCCTACCCAGTTTCTGAATGCAAGGTTTGAATCACAACTTTGGAGGACAAAGGACTGACTCATTTGTCAACCTCCCAGGTAAACTTTGGGTAACAATTGTTGAAATTTCTGAATATTAATATGAAGAAGTGCCTCAGTTCTGATCTGGAAGGACCCAGTATGCTGTTGAGATGATTGCCCAGTATGCCTATTCCTTGAGGACCTGATCATGTTAATGAAACTTCTAGTTAGTGACAACTGTGGGGAGAACAGCAATCATAATCCCAGACTTCTGGGAGTTTTGATGCTGAGAAAGGTGCAATGCTAACATTGTATTGATATAATTTCTATACCCTGAAGAATATTAACAACGCACAGAGGTTAGGAATTGAAAGGCCACTTTTCTGAAGGTTGTGATTTATCCCATGTGTTTAAAATACTGCTGTGCTATCTCTACTGCTTCAATTTTCTCTTTTAGTATGCCTCCTGGGACATATGACTGTTCTGATGGCTTACAGAGAACTGTCACCATCTGCAGTGGGTCACCTTCAAGGCATGGGCAGATTAGATCTGCCAGCTCTGTGAAGGCCACAAAACCCCATATGCAAGTCTGCATCCATGCTTTCATTTTCAGAAGCTATGCAGAAGCTGTTGTTAAGCAGCAATTTCAATTTTCTTGGTCGTTTATAATGTCTTATAAAAGAAAAAATAATTATATTATCATTGATGCTGAATAAAAACCCACAGATAATCTCATCTTTTTCCAAAAATCTGTCTATGGAATTGCAACAATCAGAACATAAGGATGCATAAGGCATGTTTTTAAAACACCGAATGGAGGGATTAATTAAAAAATCCTACTTTCCTTTTCCATTTCCCATAGCTATGACTTTTGAAAGTTTAAGAAAAATGCAGCTTCTAAAATATTTTTTATTGAAGACTGTTTAATAACACCTTCTCTATGTACTTGAAAGTTTTGGCCCGGTGTCAAGACAGTGATGAAGAAAACATCAACAGCTGCTTGTACAGACAACTAGAAGTAGCCTCATGTCTAAGGAAGCTGACTGATATTCAAGGGTCACCTCCTCCAAGCTCAGTGAGCAGAAACTCAGTCAAAAATGCCAGGAGGCCTGCATGGATGAACAAGGAGGTCCTGGCAAAACTCACACACAAAGAGGGACTACACAGGGGGTGGAAGCAGACACAGGTAACCTGGAGGGAATACAGACACACTGTCCAAGTGTGCAGAAATGTGGTTAGGAAAGCCAAAGCCCAACTGTCATTAAACGCAGCCAGGGATGTCAAGTAAAGGAAGAAAGGCTTCTATCAGTATATAGGTGACAAAAGGAAGGCCAAGGAAAATGTGGCCCTGCTGCCAAATGGAGCAGGGAACCTAGTGACACAGGACATGGAAAAAGTTGAGGTACTGAATGCCTTATTTGCCTCAGTCTTTACAATCAAGATGAGCCTTCAGGAATCCTAGATCCAAGAGATCAGTGGAAGAATCTGGAGCAAGGAAAGCTTACCGTTGGTGGACAACGATCAAGTCAGGGAATACTTAAGCAAAGTGGACATATTTAAATACATGGGCCTTGATGAGATGCACCTACAAGTGCTGAGGGAACTGGCAGATGTCATTGTGAGGCCACTCTCAATAATCTTTGATTGATCATGGTGGTTGTGAGAAGTGCCTGAAGACTGGAAGAAAGTAAATGTCACTCCTATCTTCAAGGACAAGAAGGAAGACCTAGAAACCTACAGGCCACTCAGCCTCATCTCCATCCCTGGGAAGGTGATGGAGCAGCTAATCCTGGAAACCATTTCTAGGCACATGAAGAACAAGAAGGTGATCAGGACTAGTCAGCATGCATTCACCAAGGTGAAGTCATGCTTGACCAACCTAATAACTTTCTGTGATGAAATGGCTGGCTTGGTATATGAGTAGAATTCAGTGGATATTGTCTACCTTGACTTCAGTAAGTCTTTTGACACTGTCTCTCGTAAGATCCTCATGGAGAAGCTGATGAATTATGGGCTGGATGAGCAGACAGTGAGATGTATTGAAAACCGGCTGAACAGCTGGGTCTAGGGGATGCTGATCAGTGGCACAAAGTCTAGTTTGAGGCCAGCAACTAGTGGTGTATCCTGGGGGTCAATACTGAGTCCAATCCTGCCCAGTATCTTCATTAACAATCTGGATGGTGGGGTATACCCTCAGCAAGTTTACTGATGATGTAAAATTGGGTGGAGTGGCTGATACACCAGAGGCTTGCATTGCCATCCAAAGGGACCTTGACAGGCTGGAGAAATGGGCCAACACCAACCTCATGCAGATCAACAAGGGTCCTGCACCTGTGAAGGAACAACCCCATGCACGAGTACATGCTGGGGGCCACCCAGATTCAAAGCAGCTTTGCAGAAAACGCCCTGGGGGTCCTGGTGGACACCAAGTTGAACACAAATCAGTAATGTGCCATTATGACAAAGAAGGCCAGCTGTAAGCTGGGTTGCAATAGGAGTGTTGCTAGCATGTCAGGGGAAGTGAAGTGATGGTTCCTTCAGCTTTGGTGAGGCCACACTTGGAGTGTTGTGTCCAGCTCTGGGCTCACCAGTACAAGAGAGATGTGGAGCTACTGGAGACAGTCCAGCTAAGGGCTGGTAAGATGATTAAGGGACTGGAGCATCTCTTCTATGAGGAAAGGCTGAGAGAGCTGGGACTGTTCAGCCTGGAGAAGAGAAGGCTGGCAGGGGGGAATCTCATCAATGTATACAAATACCTGAAGGGAGGCTGTAAAGAGGACGGCCAGACTCTTCTCACAGGTGTCCAGTGACAGGACCAGAGGCAATGGGCACAAACAGAAGCACAGCAGGCTCTGTCTGAACATCAGGATATTTTTATTTACTGTGAGGGTGACTGAGCACTGGCATCCAGAGAGGTTGTGGAGTCTCCATCCTTGGAGATACTCAAAACCTAAATGGGCATGGTCCTGGACAACCTACCATAGGTGGCCCTGCTTGGGTAGGGGGGTTTAGACCAGACGACCTCCAGAGGTCCCTTCCAACTTCAACCAGTCTGTGATTCTGTGATGCAGTAACTTCAGCTGAAATGTATAGAAGTGTACTACAGCACAATACATTTGGCAGTCTGAATTGTAAAAGAATAACCATGCCAAATATCCAGATCATTCTGAAGTCCCAGTGCATGTCTCAGATTCAGTATGCCAAAATCACTTTGTTTCCATATTTGCTATTTACTGTGACATTAGGTATGATTGCTCTATTTTTTTTATAACGTGATCTTTATTGTTTCATGGCAAAATTCTTGCGTTTTTAGCTCCTGTGTCTAAGCTGACATCGTGAAACTGATTCTTGTTTCTGTAAACCAAATGTCAGGAAAAAGGTGTAGAAATCCAGAAGCCAGGAGCAGTTCTGACTGCTCACCTGACTGTATCTGCAGCACCAGTTGACTAGAAGGGGCAAGGTCTATTAGAAGACTTACAGTGGGCTAAAATATCAGGCAATCAACTATCACATGTTACTAACTACAGAGTTAGAGTTGTACATAATATGTAGCGGTTCTGAAAAGACAGTCCTAATTCGTAGTTACAGTGCTAGAAATGATCAGTTACTAAGCTTGCCTACGTACCTGATGAACCATCCAAATATAATTCAAGCTGATGGGGTGATCAAATATTTTGAATCAATTTCTGAATAAAAATGGTATGGAAGTTGGGAATGTCACAGCAGGTTCATGTGAACCCCCAGAATACAAGTGACTGAATCTTGATCACCCCTTTTCCTCTCCCAGTGAAAAAGCATTCCGGTTCCCTACTCCTAATCATTAACTATCAGTTTGGAACATCCTGAGGTCTCAAATGCTGCCTGTTGGACAAAGCAGATGGTTTGACCAGGAGGCTTGACTATACAGGTACAAAAGAATCCTATGAGATGCTCAGGAAAAGCAAGGGAGCAATCAGTGACATGAGTTGGGCTGCCCTCAGGAACTCACAGGAAGGTCTTCTGAAGTTAAACCTCAGGTGGTCTAACATTTTGCTTACTCATACCAAACACTTATGGTAGCAACAAGCTAAGAAATAAGTGCTGTAATAGCTCAATCAGTTACGGCTGACAAAGTCTTCACCAATAAACTCCACTGTTACCTTTTTCGAGTAAAGCTGCAGCCTTGCCATTGGGTAGATTAGTTTCAAAATGTCCCATTTATCAAAATAACTTTTTGTTACTGTCTTTCTAAGACTGTCTTATAATTGTTGGGGATTATTTTAAAAACCAAATACTACTTATTACAGACTCCTAAACCTTTACTGCAAACACAAAAGTTGCAATAGGTAGCATTACAGGCAGTTTGAAAAGTGAGATCAGAAATTAGAAAGGAGGAGGCATAAGTTACTGGAAGGGACATTGTATGAGAAAGAGATCAAGTTAGGGGAGAAGAAAAGCAAAGCACCATGAAAACAGATAAAAGTTATTTTGAAAGAAAAGACTGACTTCAAGGGAGAATAAAGATGTGCTGAAGAAGCATGGTCAGTGTTTAATCTCAGATGTTCTCATCTACTTATTTAGTACCTTAATGTTTTTATTTCTTTTTATTTCTTCTCCATGTTCCAAAATGTAGAATTATTTTGATTAATTGTATTTGAATTATTAATTACTTCTGCAGAATTTCTGAAGTAGTAGGTGAAAGAAGACGCTCAGTCTTTCCTCACTGATTTGAACATGAAAAATATTGGTCTGTCTGTTACTACTGAAAATTCCTTCTACCCATATATTTTGTTTAAAGTCCTTCATAAAGTAACCTTTAATAACATGGCATTCAATATTTATGATCCAACATTCAAGTTGGTCCACTGGAACACTCAATATTTTTTCAAGGTATTGAAGTTAATTATTCATTTATTAATGTATTTCATTTCTTTACTGCAAAGGAAAGGTAGAGCTAATCAAGAAAAGCACGTTAAAATGCAAGCCATTTAAACTAACAGAGCTATAGATGGCCACAAGTCTGTAATTCACTAGAGGGGCTCTGATGATGTTCCAACCCTGGAAGCTTTTAACTCAAGCACAGGGACCACATATTTGTGCAGTATGCCCTCAAGAAAATAATCTTTATATGGAATGTATTAGACTATTCCCAAATACTAAATATGCATAAATAATATATTTGGAACATGAAAGGAAGAAAGTAAGCTATTTGTTAAAGAAATGATTAAAAATGTTTGTTGACGGACTGGAAAAAGAGGGCTGCAATTTTGACTTAGCTGTGAATGCAAATGCTTCCCTTTAGCAGAGCAAGGACAAATATTTATCTTACCTTTTTTGAGTTAGAAATGAAAATTATTTCTATCTTTATTTCTACAGCTCCTGGAATTGTGGTTCTACTCTGTGACTACACAGAAATCAGTACTTTCTCTCACTATTTTATTTCCTACTTATTTTCCCTCTTATCTATCTGTATGATACACTAATTTCCTGCCTCATGTTTTATAACTTTCTACCTTCTGCTTGGTCTTTTTCCTCCCGTGTTCTTCTTTTAGCTTTCTCTAGCAAAATCCTTTAAGCTTTCTTTTCAGCATCAGGTCCTGCTTTTGAA
Organism: Phalacrocorax aristotelis; assembly: GCF_949628215.1. Taxonomy (NCBI): domain Eukaryota; kingdom Metazoa; phylum Chordata; class Aves; order Suliformes; family Phalacrocoracidae; genus Phalacrocorax; species Phalacrocorax aristotelis. The sequence continues at coordinate 99,745,432 of NC_134276.1, read as the reverse complement.
AGACTTTCCTGATACCACTGTCTATCTTCCATTCTTCTGGATTCACAACAACTGCTTTTCCATTTATACTGTATATTGAGCAAAAGACTATAGTTTAATCGTTTTTCTTTTTCACATATATGAGTGCTACTGATTACTTTCTGGGCATGTAAGTAGTCCCCCCCACACTGGTAAATGTATATACTAAATAAACGTAAAATAAAATAAATCATGTTTTCAGAAAGCACACTCATGTAATTATGCCTTTTTCCCATTTGAATCCTCCTCATATCCTGTATTCTGTAACAAAGACTGACAAATCTTCTGAGCAGATTTTATAATGTGTTTGATCTCAGAGTACCACAAATAATCTACCTATGCTATTGTGCACTAGGATATCACTAGAAACAGCATTCTTTGTGAACTGCATATTTGATTGATGTCCCTCAGGCACCTTCAGTCAGTAAGAAGTTGGAGTGGGTTTAAATTCGTCTGAAGGGAGAAGGCTCCATAGCCCTTGAACTACTGCACTGTCTTCATTTTCTCCATTTTTTATTCTTCCCCCTTTAGATAATCCTAGTTTGATATTAGGAAATGTCAAAGAGAGAGTATAACAGCTCAAGAACGTCACCAAAGGATTATTACATCTTTGACAAGCTACAGGGCAGAAGGGCTAGTACATCTTCCACAACCTGTCTTTGTGAACTGTTCCGACAGCAAACCTTTGCTCTCAAGCACAAAGTATTGCTGTAAGACACGTTTTATTAGTGGGTGGTTTCAGTCAGAGATGGACATATATACCCCCATATGGTCTTATTTATCCCAGAAGGGTCTATTGCCTGATGGCTGCACCTGTAGAGTGGATTTGATGGCCTAGACAGCCCCTTTCTGTTCCTAAATTTCCAAGTTCCTAATTTTTCTGAATGTGGGAGAATATACTCAAATGTTATATTAGCTGAGACAAAAAGCAATTTTCTCTGTAAGTAGTTACAGGATATATTGTGCACTTTCTTTATTCCTTGTGATATACCCTCTCCAGTTAACCAGCTTAGGCATGGGGTGAAACGCTCACCCCAAGGACCAAAATGTTACCTCTAGCATCTCACCTGGCCGGTGTGCCTTTGGAACTGCCATGTTCGTCACTCGCCCTCCATCCTGAGGTTTGGGGGGGGATGCGGTAAACCTGCAAATCCCCGACTCTGACGGTGTGCTTGAGGTCAGACTGTCTGTGTAGTCATTAGTCCCTGCCGTGAGCTGCTCCGACGATGTGTCTGATATGAAGCATTCTGTAATGGTGAACTTGGCATGTCTCAGCTGCTCTTCCATTTTTGCATGCTCATATGCTCTCGCTAGCTCTTCGTATGTTGAGGAGGCACTTTCTGTGGAGACCATGCTGCTTCTTGCTCGATCTAAATATCAGAAATATAAATAATGAGAGAAAGAAAACATCTGCACAATCCGTTTTGGAAGAAAAGCTATGAACGTGATAGTATTTCTTAATAAAATGCAGAGCCCTTCAAATTATCAAGGTGATTTGAATGAGTCTGCTTCACTATAAATGTCTGCAAAATTTTTAGTTTAGTCAGTTACTTGATAATTATAGATCATCTAAAATGAAGTCGTAGTCTGCCATCATGATTATGTGGCTTAGCATTACATTTGAGGCTTAGAAGAAACAGTGTTTAATACATGAAAAAGGTTACATTTTTTTTCAAAAAAATAATTTCTCTAAAAGTTAAATGCCTTAAAAGTGTTAGAAATCCATGAAATAGATTTAGCAAAATGAGGAACAGCTTCTTTATGTTATCTTTTTAATGCATCGCAGAAATATTTCTGTAAGGTGATGTCTAGGTGAGAAAGGATAGTTTTTCTGTACTTGTTTCAATCTTATAAATTTTTTTTTTGAGAAAGCCCTGAGGACAAAGGTCAAATACAAAGGCAGTGTCTCTCAGACATTGTCTCTCTAGACACCAGGTAAAATACTTACTCTTTTCATACAGAACAAAGGTCTTAAGAAAGCGATATTTTTTGGTAGCTTCTAGCCTGCACTGAGATGCTTTTTCAATGCTGCTGAAGATAATAGGGGCTTCATATTTGACACACAGGCTATTATGACCTAGAAGCTGTTCTTTTCAGCTGATGAGTTTCTGAGAATATCAATATTTCTTAAACAAGCACTACTACGGAAGATGCAAATGGCTACTGATACATTAAAAAGCGTTTTGGAAATGCAGTGCTCCTTTCTGCAGGGACCAATCACTGGTCTGTTGCACCCATCGCACTTCTACTTCAGTGGGCTGGAACAGCAGAGGACTTTCAGAAGTACCTTGAGCAGAAGACACGTTTCTTCACAAGATCTGTACAGTTTCAGACACTGTTGGTGGTGTTCGATAAACAGGCACAATGTAATAGCTAATTCATAAAAATGGGAATCCTATAACAGCCAGAGGCAACCGTGCTGTTATTGCAAATCTTTATCTTTTTTATTGTGTGCGAGGGTACTTGCATCAGTTTTCATTGTGCACAATGAACAATACTCCTGCCACTTGTAAATAGGACCATGCATTATTTCAAATGACAAGTACTTCTACAATATGCTGTAACCTGCTTAAGATTTTGAGCTGTCCAGAGCTTAAACAAGGCTGCTTCCCCCCACCCCCCCCACCCCCCCAGAAACATCATTCTGGTTTTCAAAAATGATTTGTAAATTAGAGCAAAATAATGTCTTTTCAAACTTCTGATCAACCAGAAACTCCTGGAAGGCTGCAGTTGACCAGTGCCATAGAGCAGTATCTGTAAATATGATGGTCATGCAAAGGTGTCATTTTGGTTCATGAAGCTCACGACCTGCAGCTTCCTATATCCCATGCCCTGGGGAGATTATTCCAGGAATAATCTGCTTGAACACCTACTTTAGATTTAACGAAAGTTCATCCAAGCCCAGGGTGAACTTCATGAAACCTAGATTTATCGGAAAATTTCTAATGGCCTCTGGTTAGAACATTAGAACTTAGTACAGCTGTGAACTGCTGCAATGCATTTCTCCTAAGCTTAAAACCTACTGCTCTGTGAACCTGAAGTTGTTTTGATAAGAAGTGCTAAATATCCACTGCATTAACTAGGTTCAGAAATATGAACTCCATGTTGGAAAAGTTATCAAATGTGCACATTAGTTCAACCGATTCTCAAATACATAATTTGGCTAAATCTATTATAAAGTTTATCTGGAAATTTTAAACTTCTGAAGTACTTAAATTAAACTGACTCTATTCTTTCCCCAGAAACCAAGTGTCATAATAGAGCTACATTTGGCACAAGAAAACCTTTCTTGATCATGATCTAAAGCTTGCTATCCCGTACATAAATCACTGTGTGCTCAAGGGTGGACACAGAGTAGGAAATTATCCATGTTAAAACATAGATTATGAAGTCTGTTTGCAAAATTGCATGTAGTTTGTCTATTAAACCACAGAGAAAACTGAATTCTCTATCCTTTGCCACACACATTGGAAAATGTGTAATTGGGTGATGGAATGTTTGAACACATACCTGAAATCTGAAATCTGGAACATCTACAGAAAGGGTTTCTGAGATAACATTTACTATTTATATTTGTATCTGTATAGCTATTAGAGTTAGTTCTTAAAGCCTTATGATAATTCTACCTTAAGAAATCAGGATGAAGTTTGTCATCTGGCTAGAGGTTATCTATTGACTGCCATTACCCTGTGGAGACAACACAGGGGTCTGTAGGTTCAAGAGGATGAACTGTGAAAAGATGGGAACTCCAACCTATAAATTACTGGATGTAAGGGAAGTTAGATGCTTGTTCTTACAGAGAGAATAAAAACAGTCATACTGGTTTTCATGGTGAAAGGCCAGTTACACCTGCTGCTTTGTAGCTCTAACACATAGCTTTTCTCACATGACAAACACTTCTCCCCTAAAATCGGGGTGGAAGGCAAGCAATTCCTTCTGAGGAGACCAGAGTAAGCCTGGCATTGCTTCTGTCAGGCATATCTCTGAATAGTATTTTACCTTTCTTCATATTTAACCTTTATTAGATTTGCTTTGTGACTATTCTGCGTAATCATATACTCATTTATTTGCCCTTTGTTTTTGTCACTTGTTCAGTGTAGGGCAGAGTAGAAAACTTTTTTTCAGTTACAATTGCATTTATAATGTGAAGACATCAAGAAGAGATGAAGGCTGCAGGCAGAATATGTATTCAGTGTCTCCCCACTTGTCTTCCAGAGGAATAAAACCTAGTTGTTTCTCAGGAAAATCAGAGCTAGCTGCTGCAGTATTCAGTGATATGAATGCATTTTGATTTGGCATTCTATTCCAGATATTTCCCTCTCATTTTTTCCACTTACAATAAACCTTATGAACATATTACATGGATGGGAAAAGGAAAATACTATCCTTAATGTAGCTCACACCTTAAAACCATTCCACCTATGACTTGGCCATATTCTTGGTTGCTAATACTGCCCCTTCCTGGTTAATGCCATTTCATGCAGCAAATTATCTTACTTTTTCCTTCAGCTACAGGAAGTACAGTGCTTCAGCTACAGCAAAAACTACCACAATATCTTTCAAAGGTCTCCAGTATGCGTGCGTGGCATGAGAAACCACGGGCTCATATTTGTTATCTTTAGCACCGTATGCATTTGTGACACCTAAGCACCAAATGAAGTACGTCAAGGACCAAGAAGGCTACTGCAGTTACTGCCGCCCGGTTTTCACAGTGCAGCCCTGCAGAGCACCCCGTACCTGTGTCCTGCGAGGGGCTGACACTGTAGCTGTCGCTTTCCTTGTCCACTGATCCTGCTGGCCTGGGAGTGGGCAGCCTCCAGTCTGTGGTGAGGGTATGAGCTGATATGGTGGGGTGAGGTCTGTTGAGTGTCCACTGACTAGCATAGCGGTTGCGAGCTGTGGGTCCGGTTTTGGCACTCCTCCTTGTGGTAGGATCTGCGATGAGTAACAGAGAAGGTCTTTGCCACTAGGCTTTTGAATTTATAAGGAAACAAGCCCTGTCAGGAAGGGATGGCAACTGAAACGTTGGTTAAAAAACCCCACAAAACATTCTTTGTGGAAACAAAAATTAGCAGTGAAAATGCTGTTCATTACCACAGTGCTAACGCTTGTTTGAAATACTCTTTTTCTAATGAAAGCATACATTTTAAAAAGGGTGAACTGAAGGGCTAAGAGCCCCATCAAACTCCCACTGACACATTCATTTTCCCTTTACTCCAACATAACCTGTTCTCCAGTACCAAAACCACTCTGAGATGTGAAAGAGCACAAGGCAAGTAGATCAGGTTGGGGATTTCACACCCCATCTCAAGCAACGTCTAAAGTAAATTATCAGTGTAGATGTGCCCTCAGAAAGACCCTACATCAGGTACCTGCCCTCAGTTTGTAAAAACATGTGCTCAGAAATGTGGTGATATAAATTTCTACTCTAGACATTTTCCTAATAGTTTTACTGTATAACAGTATTAATCAGTTACAGATTCCCTATTTTTTAACAAGTAGCCAAGACAGAAAACATAACCTGTAATAGTGCCATCAGAGTTTCAGTAGGAAGAGATTCATAAAGATTTGACTGTTTTTAAAAAATTAGTAAATAAATACCATTCCTTAAACTTTAAAAATCATCTGCTACTTCTCTGAGGTCAACAATGTTTTATTTTTTATTATCCTAGAGATAGTATGGTGACCAAGGGAGAAAAATCTGCCAAAATTGACTCATTAACATTGTTAATAAATAGTTTTTCTGTAAAAGTGAGGCATGCACTCCCTAACGAAGCAAGTGTAATAGAAAAATCATTAAGTGGCAAACAGAAAGTGACTAAATTGGCACTGAAGGATTTATCTTTGAAGCTTCTGAAAGGATATTAGTAACAATAGAGAGAAAGGGTATTAGAAATGAAAAATTCAAATCTATTCAGATATTCTTTGACATTCAGAAGGTGAAGTTGTCTGTCTTTGAGGTAAGAAACTTTAGCAGAAACAACTTAAAGAAAAAACAATACCCAGATAATGACTCCGAGCATTGCTTCTGCCTAAGCATTCCCAGTAAGAATTTATATTCTGCTGCTTCAAAGAAACAAGGTATTTATTTACAAGTACCAGCTATGGTCTGATCCTTCTCCTATTTCACATCTTCCCTCTACAGCATTGGAAAAATATGAATCCAGTGCCATTGAGAACTGATCCTCCTGGTAGTGCAGCACATAGACGCCTCCCATGGATAACATCCAAAAATACACTTGGCATGACATCACCAGCCTGTCAGTATCAACCACCACTTGTACCAGCTGTGGAAAGTTGGCACGTGGCTGACGTGTACCCAGAAGTGAGCTGCGTGCCTGCTTCAAGGGAAGACATGAAGTACAGAGGATAGTGCTGGTGGGAAAACTCAGCAAAGTGCTGGGGCTGCTTGGTCTGGAGAAGAGAAGGATCGAGGGGATCTCATCAATGTCATTAAATACCTGAAAGGAAGGTGCAAAGAGGACAGAGCCAGGATCTTTTCAGTGGTACCCAGTGACAGGACCAGAGGCACTGGGCACAAGGTGAAACATGGGAGCTTCCCTCTGAACATCAGGAAACATTTTAATGTGAGGGTGGCTGAGCACTAGCACAGGTTGTCCAGAGAGGTGGTGGAATCCCCATCCCTGGAGATATTAAAAAGTTGTCTGGGTATGGCCCTGGGCAACCAGCTGTAGCTGACCCTGATTTAAGCAGAGGGGTTGGACTAGCCGGTGCCCAGAAGTCCATTCCAACTTCCACTGTCCTCTGATCCCATGACTTAGGAGGCTTTTGTCAGGAATCTGAAGGAGGCAGGAGAAACTGCTGTCAGCATGCAGGAGGTCAGTGCTTATCTTGCTGAACATGAGGTTAGTGGTTGGACTCAATAATCTTAAGGGTCTTTTCCAGCCATAACGATTCTATGATTCTACGTGCTGAGCAGTAGCTCTGCACCAGTTGCACTGCGCCTGTGTAAGGGTCTCTGTAGCACAGACACAGCGAGCTCCAGAGCTGCCAGTGTGATGGAATACAGCGCACATCTGGTGCCCCTGTTGTTAACCCAGCTCTGCCGTCATATGCTGAAACATAACTGTAGAGAGCTGAGGTGAGCAAGGCAAAGGTTCACAGAGCACAACTCTTTTATAAATAAAAAGAAAAGAACTAGACAACAACTTAAAAAGTGCCGTAAGGGAATATTTGCCAATTAATGAGTGTGAGTGTGCTCAGGATCCATAACCTCTGAGTCACCCCGTGGGCACTGCACCCCTCTTCACACAGAAAGCTGTAGGTCTAAACAAAATCTCATAGCCTAGCCTCTGTCAAAGCTATATTAGTGTCTTAAATCCAGAGAACACAACTTAAAAGTCTCTAATCCAGCCCTGCACACTGTTGTAATCAGATCTTTAGTGCACAATAAAAGTGATGGTAGATTTCTGTCTCCAAAGCTGGGCTGGACACAGATCCTATTCTCATATCTGAATTAAACCCCGGTTTAATTTGAGAGAAATCTCTCTCTGACTTCAGTGGACTGAAGCACATAACTGCACACAAAAGATGCTGGTGCTATAAAATGCTGTGGTGTGATACAGGCAGGCAATTTTGGGGTAGTGCCTTTTTCCTTATTAGAAAAGGCAGGGTTGGAAAACAACGGAGAGTCCACTGTTTACACAGATGATCTTGATCTGCCAACATGATAAATATGATGTGATATTTTCTGCTCATAGTGAGCAGGCCAGCCAGCATGTACATGAACTAAAGGAGCAAGACAAGAGTGGCACCAAAAGAAAACAAATGTCATCTCTTGACTCTTCTTATTCAAATGTTATGACTCTCCATAGATGAAAAATGGTGGTACTAATCTAGTCCTCAAGAAATGACTAGCCATAGAGTAGCACTGTCAGACTTAGAAAAGCAGCAAGATCTGGAACAGAACAGCTATCGTTTATAAAGACCAGGGTGGAAATGAAGATGAGAGGAAGATTTTTCAAATAATCTGCATTTTAGGTGGTACACAACTAACTCAGCATTTATGTTCACCAAACTCACCAAGTAAACAAATTTGGAAATGATCCAGGGATAGAAATGATCCTAGAGATTTTAGAAACTGCACACTGCTAGTGAGCTACACTTTGGTATTACTCCTGACTCATAAGTATGCCTTTGATCTAGTGATTTTCTTTTCCATTTACATAAATATGGAATACATTCATGAGAGAAATTACGAAGAATGGATTGCAGCAGTATATTAATTTATGATAATATTTTAATCACTGTAAGAATAACTCACCGTGAATATATCGGGGAAAAGTAATTTACCATAATAACTAAAACTGGAAACACAACTTTTTCAGAAAAGCAGTAATGAGAAATGCATTTCTTGCCTGTTGGAGGGGTAAGGAGGGAAGATGTATTTTGAAATACAATAAAGATTGATCACCGAGAAAAAAATATATTAGACGCTAAAAGCCATTAAGCTAATTTACTCAATAAATTCTAGAAATTAGTATCTAGCATGCATTTGGTTTAATGAAAGCCAGGTATGAATTGTTTCAAATTACACCTACATTTCAGATGCATATGCAATTTTACCATATTGAATCACTAAATGCAATTGTATAAGAAATGTTCTCTGCTGACCTAAATAGATTTCTTTCAACCTTCAGACTGAAGAAAAAAACCCCATGAGGATGCTAATGCAGAAGCACAGTATTCATTTTCTTATAGCTCTCTCCTCTCCAGATAACGTATTTTCTTATGTGCTTACTTGTTCCTGGCCGGGCATCAGAAACATCCACCAGTGGTCCTGTAGCTTGTGACACAGACTGGTAATGTACTGTGTGGGTGACAGTCAGTGACTTCTGCTTAGATGTCTCTCCAAAGTCAGCATCGGTGAGCAGAACTGTTGATCTGTCATCTGTAAGTAAAAAAAATATAAATCAAATATTGAATAACTAATTTTGGGTTTGCCTTCCTAAACACTTTACAGCCAGTCCCCAGCTCCCTCTTCTCTGCAGGGCTGAAGAAAGCTCTGAAGTGTGTACCACAGCTTGGGAGCCTCTGGCTTTAAATTCAAAGTTCATACAAACCTAAAGAATAGGTGCAATTTTCATGTCTTTCTTTACAATTTCACCTTAAAGAGGTACAACTAAGAGTACTAGACATTCTTTCAAAAAGCTAATTTACATGTAATTGTTTTTGGCCCTAATTTCTTTCTTTCCCATCTTTTGAACCCTGCCCTCTTCCTCTTCATTTTCAGAGAGCTCAGCTGAGCTTTTCAACAACATCTTTGATTTATTTCTTTTTATTAACATAATTAGTAATGTCTTTAGTGAAATCACCCATGTCTTCCCAAAAGGAGGTTCTTAGGTGATGTTGCTTACTAACCCTCTACTAGTCACATTTTTCTCCAGAGGCAAAATATTGCAGAAGGGATGGCCATGACCCAAGACTGTTCTTAAGAAGCTGCTTATTTTTAAGCATGTGAGTACCACAGACAAACACTTGTAGGGCAGCTAAGTATCATTAAGTCCAGTGTTTTGCTCTTCTGGAAGCTAAGGGCTAAGTCCTACCAGCTCTGCACCAAACCTCACTGCTGTAGGTTTTACAAAAAAGCATTGGGGAGCTTTATGTGAGTCATACAGGTTTCTCACAACACAGTCAGTCCAGCTGACTATGGGCTTTCCTGCAGCTGCAAACAAAGGTACGAGGTGAAGCCTGACCTTAAGAAGGATTGAGAAAATAAAGGTGAGCACTGACTTTTGCTGCTCTATGGTTCTTCTGCCTATTGCTTCCCTATGGGGTAGGACATATACACCAAATTTCTACAGAGATCTTGATCCCTGCAGAAAGCCAGTGCTATACAGTGTTTGGGTTTTTTTTTTTAGTTGTAATCTCTATATTGTATTTATTTTGCTCCAAAGAGGAATCTGGTCCACATGATTGTGAAAAGTTTGACAGCAATAAATCTTCCCTGACTCTGTGTTTGCAGAACAATTATTTGCATGCTATCAGACTTTATTTTGCTTCTTTACAGCCTTTTTATCCATTCCTAACAGTAATAAAAGCCACTAGAGGTTCCTGCTATGCTCTATAGCTTTGTAATGTATTTCTAAGAGGACTGGCTGCAGTGGGGCTTCTGTGCATTTACTAGTAAGCAGAGGTTGATATGCTTCTTCTAAGCATTCCAGTTGTTGCTTTTTTTTTTCTTAACTTGACAAGACACCATTAAGGTGAACAGTTCTGCACAATAACGTAACAAGAATTTTTTACCCAGAGAAGGCCATAAATAGAATAAGCATTAGGAAATCAAATTACTCTGCCTCTGGCAAAAGATGAGCTCTTATTCAGGTTGGGAACAAAACCTCTTGGCAGTAAAGTATGTCAAAGACTGCCAAAGTGTCTGCTTACTCTGAGTGCTTTGTGGAGAGATAGTTATTACCAAGGCACTGATCACATTGCTACAGTTAAGGCACTAATGGTATTTCCACTATAACCCCTTATTGCTCAGCAACTGTAACTCAAAAGTAAAACCTGTCTTTAAGATGAAGCCTGGCACCAAAGATTGTATCACACAGGCAAACTTTGGGAAGCTCAAATCAGGATTAGAAGAGTCTGTGTCTCAAGTGAAGCATAGGTCTCATTTTCAAACCTGCAGGGCAAAATGTGAATAGCCCCCTGAGGCCACCCCACCATGCCAGACTGACAGTAAGTACAACAGGGTGGGGGTTTTAGCCCAGGGCATGGACAGGAGATACAGAGGTGCTGCTCCCAGCTTGCAGAGCTTTCCTCTCTGGCTACACCATCCCTGGGATGCTGTTACGTTCTCAGCCATCACAGGCTGCTTCTACACAAATTTTTATCTAAAAAAGTTAGAAGCCTAACAAGATCAGTCATTCTGGAGGGTCTTGCTACAGTGTGTACCCATACAGTCCCAAGATCAGGTTGTATTTTTATTCTGTTGAGATTTCAGAAATCTTGTGTTTATATTATTTGGGAAAAAAACCCAACACAAACAATTCTATTTTTCATGACAGTTCAGCTATGTGCCAGCCACATGAGAAATCTTGTTTCCTGTTGTGTGAAACAGTTTAGATTTGAATTTTGCATAGATATACAAAAGCTGAAAACTGATCAAAATGTTGAAATATCATTTGCTATGAACAGGTGGATATGTTAGGCAATGTGTAAGTTTTAGAAGTTGGCTGTTGCAAATCTTTAAATACTGATATTGTAGTTTCAGAATTTCATTTTCCTTATATGTAATGCCAGTGATCCATCTAGTCAAAGCCAAAAGAGAAGTCAAAATGAAAATCATAAAACTGCCATTCTTCATATACATTTTCTTCAAGCAGCTCTTTCTACCAGCTTGATTTTCCTAATGTCCTGCATTATTTTAAATACTGTACTGAGATTACTTGAAGTGGAAAATAATTCAAAGGGGAGAAAAAAACCAGTTCAGTTTTCAAATGCAGCAGATTACTCTGTAGCACTTTTTTCTTGATGTGTGCAGTGGGGAAAGCGTGTGGGCTAATGGAAGTCCACTTACAGTGCCTGTTACATTAACCAGTGAAAACAAGTCCAACAAGATTTTACCAATGGTCTCCATTGTGTCCCTCTCCTCAATCAGAAGCTGTGCTCTGGGAATGTCTATGTGCATCCTCAGTGTTTGTTGCTGCTTATTAAGTGTATCTGATGTCCTGGTGTTCTTGCTAAAAACAAAAGAGAAGTCAATACATTAACATTCAGCTTAAATGAAAGGATAATTGCAAACTCCCTAATTTTAAATCTGTCCAGCTCAAACAATAATACTATAAGCATAATCAGCAAAATACCCATACATCTTATTTTCCCCTCTTCAGAACAAGTGCATAGTATTAATTTATTGCACGTGACAAGCAGTTAGAGGAATGCAGAGTGTTGAGCAATTTGGTCTGTTCTTTAACAGTAGGGATCTCCCGAAAATGTCATATAGTTTTCTTCAAGTGTTGTCGTAGAATAAAATTAGTAAAAACATTTTGTGAGATGGACCTTTTCTTCCATTCCTCATGATATGAGTAACAAAACACAGCTGATCAAACAGATTGGTAGGAAAATGAAGTCTTGAGTAATTTCTAAGTACTTTTTAAACTTTTCATTATTTTTCATTAGATAAATTTCAAATAACACTAGAATTAATAAATGAAAAAAAAACCAAACTAATAACTAGGGATCCCATTAATAAGTTGCATTTAAAAAAATAAAGGTTTCAGTCCCATTGATGTTCCAAGACTAAAACTGCAAATCTTGTTTACATTTATGAGTTATTTCTGATTGATGCGATACTCTAAAAAAGAACATAAAACAATTATTCTATTATCACTCAAATTGAAACAATTTCATTTTGAAGTTTGTGTACCAGAAAATGACTTCTTAAATGAGCTGTCTACTGAAAGCAAATTAAAATGGATAGTAAAATTGAGTACTACAATAATTTCTAGTACAGAGCTTGCATCAAGAAACCTTCAGACTGCACTAAAAACCCAGAAACTTTTTGCCCTTTTAGATGTAATTACTCTCTGGAGGAGAGGAAATATTTGCAAATACTTCTTTACACAGGGAGGCTGAGAAAAGTTATGACAAATCAGTCAGTAGTGTGATCCAAGTGCTCACAGATCAGAGAGATTTAAAATCTAAGTGGAGGCTCATTTTCTAGTGTAAAATAGCAGTAGATCACTCTGCTTAATTCTTCTTTGGCAATGAATTATTGTTGTTAATAGAATCCACAGAGGACTGTTAAGCAGCTTGATGGTAAGCTCACTTCTTCCCTGAGTGCGGACCCATACATAGGAGATCAATGCGTGTGTGATGAGCCCACGTTTCTAGACAATTTGCCTTAACTTCCTTCTGTGTCTCCATGTGAGCAAGACCTAACTATTGCAGGTTGAAGGTTCTCCTAGAGTCCTTTTTAGGAGGAATTTCCTTGTCACGGAGTCAGTAATTTTGCTCCAAATCCAAGAGTGAGATCTGCAATGCACACAGGTACACCTCTCTGGCTCATTCTCACCTTCTGACTTTCCCTGTTCCTGTGGTCTCCAGCATTAAGACTATCTATGCATCTCAAACTTTAAAATCTCTGTCTTTACCTGAGTGGTTAGGTGGTGCTATTGGCGTCCTGTACGGATGGATAGCTGAAATGCATTCAAACAGCCTACAGCTGGTGCCTTGTTTCATCATTATGGAAACAAAATATCAGGAGAGCTACTCAAGGGCTGCCCAACTTTTCTCCATATATAATCAGTGGAGAATAGTAGCCACAGTGTCTTATTAAGCACATAAATTTTCAAAGACATTTAGGATCCTAAAATGCAGATAAATTCCACACTGTTGTTCTTGAAGTGTGCGAATTCTCTGCATGGATTAGATGCCACTCTCCTATTGGTTTCCACTCAAGTTGCTAAATGTTAAGAGAACCAGAGACTAATATATTATCTGCTTGCCAAATTTGGTTGAATACATGCCCTTGGAAAGTTGGACTACGTTGGGCTTGCCCAAGATCATAGAACAAACCTGTGATCAAGTACGAAACTGAATTTCTGAGGTCTAATTTCCATTAATAATCCAATAGTTAAAGGATGCATGCAATCACATATACATCGAATCTGTGCAACACATAAATGAGTCTAATAAATGCATCATTGCACCCCTCCTCCACTCACAAGTGACATATTTGACAAATCTCAAATCAGACATCTTCCTCAGAGAACACAGGCCTCAGAATCCCAGTGAGAGCTAGAATCTCTTCTGCAGGACAAACGCTCTATATTCCTACTATTGCAAAATATACAACCACACAGAAAGTATTGTTTGGACCACAGGGAGCAGGAGGACAGTTTCACAGGTCTGCAGTTATATTGCTCACCTGCCAAGAGAGAAATTTGGATCCCATTCTTGGCTCCAGGTATAGCTTTACACAAAATATTTGGAAGGTCCTTCAAGCCAGAATTGTAACTCATGCCTCTATATTCAGTAAAATTCCCTACTATGCTCGAGAATTATGCTTTGTTTTGTGTGATCTTTCTCCTCCTCCTTACTAGTCTAATGAATTCTCCTGTATGCAGCAGCACAGTGACATGGAGTGTCCAAACACAGAACAGGCAATTACCAGTAGCAAGAGGGTTGCTGCTGATTAACATTCTATCCCTTTCTGGCTCAAGGAATTCTGTATTATTTTCTGCAGACTACAATAGCTCAACTTTCAAGTTATAAAAACCTAAAGTGCTGACAGCAGTTAAGTGCCTCTAGAACTTGGCAGCAAGGCAAAGGTTTTCAGGATTGCAATTTATAAGTTTTGTGCCCAAGTATTTTCTAACCTAGGAAAATTCAGGCATCAAAGTATTGTAACAATCTGGGGGAAGAAGAGTCCAAAGATTAGGTCTTTAAATGGAAGAAACATACCTACCTATATTTTCCTTAACCTACAGATACTAAATTCCCAAAATCAAACATGTGCTATGGCTACTTTTTACCTGTCAGACCTTGTAAGGATCTGCGTATAATACAGTTCATTCCCTCTTGTTCAATGAATCTCTGAGCTCCAAAGTTTTAGAGACTGGGAGCCAGTCTGGGGAAAGAGTATGCATTTGCTGTAGTCTTTTACTCTACCAAGGTGTCTGCTTTTGGCCACTATGAAAGACAGATACTTGGGTATGTGGGCCTTCAGGTATGACTGAGTACAGCTTTTATGTACAGCCTGTGGATAAAGGGCCTTTTTCCAGAGGAAGTTCAATGTATAAGGTATTTTGAAAGAGGGTGCATAGTTAAAAGAATACCCCTTTTTAAATAATCTTTCTGGATCTTTAATAAAGGTATTCATACTTGAGTGAGTGAAAATATCTGAATACACAGGAAAGTGTTAAACCTATGAAGCTAGTTATGCAAAGGGGTCAAACATGGTGTTCTGTAAACGCAAAGTAATTCTGGGTCCTTGGCAGAGTCAGGTCACCTCATGATTTTCTGATGTCTAAGCTGGTTGTTGTAAAAACATAAGGAAATCTAAATCACAGAATCTTGTAAATCTTGTAAGTAATCAGCCTGACAGAGAAATATTTGGGGAGAAAATATTCCTCACCTTGTGTTCAAAATTAGAAAGCTTAGCCAATTGCTATACTGATTCACAGTGAACTATTACGAAGAGTTGGCTGGACTAACACTTTCACCCAAAAGAAGCATAAAAAAGCTGTTATTGTTCAGCAGCAGGGAATTTTATTTGCAAGTTTAAGGCATCAGCAGCAAGTTGTGCAGCTCCCGTTATACTGCCAACTTATCCTGCAGACTTATCCTTCTCCCCAGACATTTGACTTACTCAGCCAAAGCCAGCAACTTTCAAAGCAAAGACTAAAGCTCCATTCTTAATCCACTTTACACAGGCTCATAAAAATCTCCTCAAAGGGGAAGATACACAAAGCCCTCTCCATCTCTCACACCTTTAGACCAAGCAGGGAATCATCTCATCTGCTCTCTGGCCAATACTTAAACAGCAAGGCACAACCCACAGCATACCCTCTTTCTTGATATTTGTATCTTAGCACATTTCGGTGAAATCTAAAAGATATATCAGGAGCTTTATAATATGTGGCTATTGCTTTGGAGAGAGCTTATTATCCTTTGATTATTAACATGCTAAATCTTCAGGAACACCTAGTGCTGGTGGGCAGCTCAGGTTTTGATTGGAGGATTTCACAGATTTATCACAAATGACAGAGCATTTAGCCTGTAGAAAGCAGGCTCCCCAAAACAACATCACTTTGAGTTATAACAGATCTGCAAATTTAGGCCTATATCCCCTACTTCCTCTACTTCCTGCTTCCTCTAAATTCCTGTTTTAATAGTCATTTGTCTTTGTTCAGAATTTCAGAAGAAAAATATGACTGAATGCGTCTCTAAATGCACCAGGAGGGGAGGGCAAAAGAAGCTCTTTAATTAGAAGGTCGACATTGGCAGAGGAAAAAATGGGTCAAAACTGGGCACATATGTTGGCAATTTAATCAAGTTTTCTAAGCATCAGAAGATTGAGACTTCAAAATGTCCTCGCAGAGGTGGCAACAAGATTAGTGAAGCCAACTAGGGTTAAGGGAGAGGTCTACTAGTTTTACAGAGGTGTTATGTGTGGTTGTCACTGGGACTGAATATCTTCATTCAGGAGTTTCAGCCAGCCCGAGCTGGTTTTCTTTAGGGAACAGAGTTGCTGCATATGCTAAACTGTGCTGTTTTCTGTGACACCAAAAAATATCAGAGCATACCTTCCTGAAGCTGCTTAAACCTGAATCTGCTGCTAGCAGGGGTTTATAACTGGCAGATAGAAAGGGTATGACCTGACCTGCATGACCAGTCTTTTTAACGTCAGTGGAACTGTTCAGGTGTATTTGCAGACTGATGGTGTAGAGCTGAGTTTACACTAAAACCACCTGCCACCATGTCTTTGGTAAGTATATTATTACATTAGCAGGTGAAGTTTATCATGGGTGAGGAAGTTTAGAGTACGGTTCATTTGGTAAAATATCTATGGCATTCTCAAATTTGTTGCTTAAAAATAAAAAGATTTTCTAGCAAACCAAAACTCATTTGAACTTAAAAATAATCCCTTGGTGACCTCATTTCCGAATATATGCAGCAGTTTTAAAGTTCAATATTTTCCCCAGACAAAACAATAAACATTGAAGATAAGAAATTTCCATCTTTGAAAGAATTGTGGTGCCAGAATAGTCATTCCGTTGCAATTCAACAACTGAATTAGATTTCTGGATGCTGAGCTGATGGAACAGAATTGAAAAATAATAAATGTATTTACCTGCTCTTCTGTACCTTTGGGTATAAGCCTCTAGCAATAGTGAATTACATAAACATAGCAGTACAGTTTAGAGATATTCGCATCCAGGCACTTACTGCCTTCAATTGGATGATCTCTGAAGAGCAATTACTGTGGTACACATTATGAAAATGTTTTTCTGAATAGGAAAAATGTCCAAATGGTCCTACACAGCTTCTATAGTTTAATCTACTAACACAAGAGTTCTCAGTTTTTTACCATTGTATTTCCTCATAGATACTGTTCACAGATTGTGTTTTTTCTGTCATTTCTAACTAACAATGTATCCTAGTTCTTAACAAACAGTCGAAAGATGTGTTTTAAAAAGGGATTTAGGAATAGAAGGTTTACTTCCCCATTTGTCCCTATAATAATTTTTAAATATGATGCCATTGTTGACAGACATTTTTAATTTTAAAAAACATTAAATCTGCTCTTACCTCATAAGCATTTCAGCCAAACTTTTTGCATCTAGAAGAAAATAGAAGAAATGTCATCACACATGAAAACCTGTGATAGATGGATTATTAGGAAGTAAGTGATTTGAATCAGCCATGTGTAAGGCCACTATTTATCCTCAGATCAGTGGCAAGAATAAAATAATCTCTAAAAGTCCCTACTTCTGCTGAAACTGCATTTTGCCCCAGACAGCCGTTCAGTTCTTCAGTAGCACCAAGGATGCTTAGAGAAGAACAAGATTCCATTGGCTTAACTAGCAAAAAACTACAGAAACATATTAGAAGTAGGAACAGTTTTAAAAATTACAGGGATCTCTGTTCCTTCGTGTCACAGTTAGCAACTGAACAGGTGAGGGAGGAAGGAAAAAAGAAGACAACAGAAATGTTGACATCCATCCCTGGGCAGGAGCCAAAACCAAGCTGGATGAGCAGCTGCCAACCTGCCATTTCCAGACCAAACCTGACTGCATGGAGGTCTGAGCAAGGGAGGTCTCCAAGGAATCAGCTTGTTTGGTTGCTCTCAGATATGAATGCTTTTCCACTAGCAATAATTCAAAACTACTACTGGGTCTTCAGAGGACAGTCCATACACAAAAGAGGAGGTGGTTTATTCCCCCATGGATCAACCCTGTAAAATGAGGCACTGCTGAAGGAGAAATATTCCTCCTGTTGTTGTCATTGCTGTTATTTTTAGCACAAAATCATTTGGGGATATAATTATTCTGGCACTTATCAGATCAAAAGACACCACTGAAGGTTGGTTCACACGGTGTTCTTCAGGTAGCTTTCTGTAAAACTTTATTGACCTAATATAATAATTTCTGTAGTATTATTCAGCAAAAATAGACAGCTATGCTTTGTTCTGCAGTCTGTCATTAAGTAAACTCAAAAATGCTGGCTCCAGAGTCCTTAAGCATATCACACAGGAACAAAGCAGCCTTTTGTGCAACCAAGTGAAGCAAATCTGAGAGGAAACCAGTTCCAAGTTCTAAGTCTTCAAGCAACTCTCAAACTATGTGGAAGTCTAAATTTCTTCTTTTATCTGCTGCTTGTAAATCTACCAGCACCTGCCAAGACATTTACTGAATTGGTCTTTGTTTTCTCCATCTCACCTTTTGTATTCCTTAATCACCTCTTGTGTCTCCTATACCTACAATTTCCTTGCTTGTGATCCTATCAAATATACTGCCTTTAAAATTCAGAGGGTGCAGACAGAAGAAAACCACCATCATGATGCATTGCTTGGGCTACTTTGTATTCATTTGTAAAAGGAACAGACAAAGGTCTCTTTTATTCATAAAAAACCCTCAACAAAACCCCTTCCATCCACTTTCTACATTCTGTTTCTCTGACACTGTGCCAGCTTGCCTGTCAAGCTTTATTCCTCACCTACTGCTGGAGAAGCTGAAATTCTGTGCTTCCTCTAGGCCTGTTTGCTCCAATCCTTTATTTTTAATCTTCCCCTATCCCTTTTCAGCACAAAGTGTGGCAGATTCCTGGTCAAGGGAAACATTCTTCATCTGAGATGTCCTTTCTAATCCAAACAGTGCTCCATTTAGGCACTTAGACTTTCTAATTTCACTTTGTTTGGGACTGCCTTTTGCTGTTAACACTCTTAAAAGTGGTACTACATAGTAGATGACAATGTCTTTACTATCAGTCATAAACCAAACTACCACTGCTGCTGCTCCCAGAGGACATCAGAGAGAGTTTTGCTATTGCTAAGGACCCAGGAAGGGGCCCAGTTCTTTTGAACAAATAAAAAAAATAAAAATGAAGCTCTGGTTCCAAGTCACCTTTTTATGGGCAAACTTTATGATGTTTATTATTCAATAAACATGAATATTCTATATTCATTTTTCAAAATATTCAATAAACATTATGCCTGTTATTCAAGAAGCACTAGGGTCAGGAAGAGACGTTGCACACTTTCTCCCTCTGGCACACATAATAAGGACATTTCAATACACAAATAATTTTTTCATTCAGCTAGCAGCTTTTGTGAAGCAACTGCTGCCTCCTTAAGTGAAGACTATGGTACTTGTGCAAGTAATTCACAACTCAAGAAAAGCTGAAGCGACAAAGTTGAAGGTTGCTTGGGCCAATGTTGTTCAGTTTGCTTTTTAGATTTGTTTATATCCCTCACACATTCTCAGGTGCTGTGCAGCATATATCTGTGTTCCATGTCTGGAAAAAAAGCTACATTCTCACCACTAAACGTGTGTGGCACATATTAAAATGCTTATTAACATATATGCATTCTTTGTCAAAGAGATGCAAAGGCGATTGTGCATCTTCAATCATAAACAACATGAGGCATCATGCAAGATCACGTTACATGTCAAAAGCTGGACGAGGAAGTACTGCAGAAAAAAAGTACCCCCATCAGCAGGGTTTAAATGTACTAATTATTCAAGCAGATTGTTACAATGGTCAGCAGCATTACGGTAGTTAATGATGGCTGTACTGGGCACACAGGTAAGTGTAGGACTGGATGAAAACAAATGCCCCAGGAAGACCCCTTATCTTATGTATCTGTCAAAGCAAAGCCCAGAAGCCTAAAAGGAACCGAGTATGATAAAAGTGTGTCTAAAACAATGTGTCCTGAAACAGTGTGTCCTGACAATGTGCGCTCACAGCCCAGAAGGCCAACCATATCTGGGCTGCATCAAAAGAAGTGTGGGCAGCAGGTCGAGGGAGGTGATTCTGCTCATCCACTCTGCTTCTGGTGAGACCCCACCTGCAGTGCTGCATCCAGCTCTGGAGCCCTCAGCACAGGAAAGACATGGACCTGTTGGACTGGGTTCAGAGAAAGGCCACAAAAATGGTCTGAGGGCTGGAGCACCTCTCCTGTGAGGACAGGCCGAGGGAGTGGGGTTGTTCAGCCTGGAGAAGAGAAGGCTGCGGGGAGACTCTCAATATATAAAAGGGGCTTATAAGAAAGATGGGGACAAATGTTTTAGCAGGGCCTGTCATGACAGGACAAGGGTTAATGGTTTTGAACTAAAAGAGGGTAGATTTAGACTAGATGTAAGGAAGAAATTTCTTACGATGAGGGTGGTGAAACAGTGGAACATGTTGCCCAGAGAGGTGGTAGATGCCCCATCCCTGGAAAGATTCAAGGTCAGGTTGGACGGGGCTCTGAGCAACCTGATCTAGCTGAAGATGTCCCTGCTCGCTGCAGGGGGGTTGGACTAGATGAGTTTTAAAAGTCCCTTCCAACCCAACCTATTCTACGATTCTATCATTCTATGATTCTATGATTCATAACTAAAGAAACAGGAGAAATGGTAGTTTCTGCAGCATAGACTACAGATTGTAATGTGTATTTTCTACATTACACTTTTGATCAGTAAATTGAGAATACATCATAAAATGAGTCAGTAACCCTGCCAGCATCCTATCTCCCAGCTTTCAGGTGGGGATAACAGGGCTTTGGGAGGCCATGAATGACAGTGAAGGGGGCGATCTGCAGACAAACTGCTCCTCACCATGGGTTTGACACATGACTGCGCTGACAGGCACCAACCCAGCAACAGCCCTCACTTCCATATCCTGGGGCGGCCGCCTTTAAAATTCTTAACACATTTGGCTTGCCCCCTGGGAAATCAGGAGCTGTGATACAGTTTTAAATTGCATGCTGCCACTTCTGAACTATCATGCCGCGGTGATACTTTCTGCTTGGATTAAGGTAAGTTGGATTTAAAAACAAAGGGAAAACTATTACAGTAGTAGTGGTGCTAGGTTAATAGTAAGGAGAAAGAGTGGTAAGTCATCAGGTTTCTCTGTTATAATACACATTGACCTACTGAATGGCTGCATGAACTCCAGCAGTCAATTGACCTTCTTGCGACCAGACCTGTGGAGCTACTAAACTGGGAAAAAATCAGGGCTTTGCTGAAAACAATATTTTCTTTCCAAACAGAATATTCCTTTAGAAATAAATTGTACTGGGCATGACACAGGATAAAGAGAAAGGTTTACCTGTCACTACATGCTAAAACAAGGAGTAAAAGGATTAAAAATGGAGAGAGTGCTGTTCTTATGCTACATTTTACCCCACAGAAACTGGAACCACAAACCCATAAGCACAGATACAAATATTTGCATGCAGAATGTACTGCAAATAAATCTGCAATTCCCATTCCTCTTTACCAAGCAGGTTCAAAGAAAACACATCTCCTGGAGTCACAAAAGCAAGAATTACTTTTGTAACTTGTATAAATTCTTTTAGAAGGTCCCACTGTGGAAACTATTATTTCTGATACATACTAGAGGAAAGTCGATGGTGGAATTGTGATTTAGGAAAAATGAGTCCTGTGCCTCCAAAAAACCCCACCAGGTGGTACATATCAAGTGACAATGACAGGATTTTAATTCCAAAACTAATTCAGATGAAAGTTGAACTTAATAACTACAAGACCAAAACATTTTTTTTTTAGTTAGGAGATCAGAAAAACTTGCACACATGACTTTTTTAGAGAACTTACTAGGGACTTCTATGGAACAGCCATAGTGATTGTCAGTAAGACTTTTAGAACATGAAGTAACATCCAGAAGAGCAGAAAATGGCTAACACAAGACCAGTCTTCAAAAAGAATGAACAGAAAAAATCTGAATTACTTAAGGCCTATCAATCTTATCTTGGCAATGAGCAAAATGACAAAATAACTGGAATGAAGCTTGATGAAATGAATTAAAGGATATAGAATAATTGAAGCCAATCAATACAGGCTTGTGGTCAATCAGCCATGTCAAAGAAAGTTGATTTCTTTTTTCAAATGAGATCAAAATACACTGAGAATTGATGACATTGAAAAAAACACTTGCTGAGATATAGTTAAATTACTTTGAAAGATTATATTTCACTAGAGAAAAGTTTTGGTACCTCAAAATATTTTAATAACAAAAAGCATGATGCAAAAATTTAACACGGCAGCCATTTTACATGGGTTTCAACATATTCAAAAAAAACATTTTAAAAAGAGTATCTTTGTTTAGTATTTCTTTTCATATGCACTGTGGGACATGACACTGTTGGTAGTTTTATCAGTGGTCTGGAGTAAATGAAATAATATCTGATAAAAGTTTGAAAATGACACAAGAATTAGGTAGCTAAAGTGTAATGAAAATTCCAAGTCATTAAGGCATAACAGTCTGGATCATCAGGTAGGCTTGCCACAAGTTAGCAATGTAGCTGTATTAGTATAAGGTCATATATCAAGAGTACAAGCCATAGCTATACAAAGGAAAATGTTATCTCTTGCACTGCAGTCAGAGAACTGTCAGATGACCTCAATGGATAAGATGTTAAACACAAACTCTTGAAATTATGCTGTACCCAAAAAGGTGATCCTTGCAGACATAGAGAGAAGACCATAAAGGGAAAGAAGAAAGGCTGTTACTTCTCTATCTCGTGCTGATATGCCTGTTCCTGGAATACTATGTTAATTTCTAGCATACACAGATGAGGAAAGCTACGTAAAGATTGCAAAGGGACCAGATAAAAGCTTTGAAATTAATAAATGATGGGAAAACTACAGAGAAAAATTTAAAGAATATTCATTGGTTTCATTTACCAATGAAAACATTAAGGAATTACTTGGTTACCACCGTGTAAAAGGAATATCCTCAGAGACTGAAAATATGATACAAAAAAGAACTTCAGTCCCTGTATGGCAGTCAGAAGTATAACAGGACCAGATGGCTGGGATGTCGAGCTGTAGCTTGACAAATTCAGATAAGAAGTGAGATGAAACTTTTACAGAAATGGTAGTTAAATACCAACTACTTTTATCAAAAGTACTGATGAATTCATTGCTACTGCCTATGTTTAAGTGAAGATCATATATTCTTCTAAATTCCTATATTCTGAGAGGAAATAATTCAGATAAGTCTTATGTTTTGGAAAAACCATACTGGCCAGTCATCAGCAGCCTTCCTTAAGGGACTGTGACTCAGGAATCTATGAATACTTGTAAATTAACCATGAAAAATTAGAGGTGCACAGCCATCATTTCCTGGAGCCAAGAAGCTCAAAATATCCTGCTCATTTCTGGATGGAATTCCACAGTACTTCTGAGAAGATAAGATAACATTTTCTTCACCCTTAAACCACCATTTTTTGATAAAATAAAATGCACAGAGGTAAATGACTCAAAAGATTTTGAACGAGAAATTTATTATGCAAGTTAAAGCATCTAGATTTCTGATGATCTGATTTCCAGAGCTATGTATGAACCATAAAGTTATTTGTCTCTGATCTATGAATTTGCCCATGCCTAAGAGCCCTGTATCTCTGTCTTTTTTTTTTGCAAAAACATCCAAAATATTGTTACAAAAGACAAAAATGAGACCCAAGAGAGGGACGAGTAGATGCTAAGGTGAGATGGAATACACAGGGTTGGCCTCAGTTTTAATATGTATCATGATCATATTTTGGTTAAATACAAATAACAACAATTTGGTGGCTCTTGGAAATGATTAGACTTATTTCTGCAGATGATAAATCACTTCAATATTTATTTGGTGTGTGATTTGAGAGGCTTTTTCCTAAATACATTCAGAATAAAGTCTGCTGTCATGTGCTAGTGCAAACCTTACAGGGCCAAGAGCAGAAGTGGCAGACCTCAAGGATCAAAAATCTGGCGGTGGGTCAGCCAGGGTTATTTACTAGAACATTAATAGAGTTGAATGAATTCACAGATCTAAAAGTTATTCACATAGCAAACGTGCATTTGAAAAAGGATTAGAGAAAAAGTACAGATCCGCAGTAATGAAAGGTCAGTGAACAATGAAGTGTTCTAATAGTTCTGTTGTAACACACTATGGGGAAAAAGATGCATTAACAAATCTGAGAATATCTGTTTGGTTTTCTAGTCTCTAACATGTGGCTACTTTCATTTAATAACTTGGGAATCATGGTTTGCAACTGCTGGAAAACCGAAATCTCCCCATCTTCAGAACATCCGATTTTACCCTTTGAAAAGAATATGATTTTAGGTTATTGAGACCATTCACAAGGGAAACAAAGCACAAAAAAACTAGAAAACAAACAAACATGAACACATGAGAATGATTTCCTTTCCCTAATGCAAAATAGTAACAATGGATACAGGAGTAATTTTTCATAAGCTTACTACCAAATGAAAAAGAAGGAATTTCTGTAGGAAAAAAATATGATTTGTTGCCTCATGTCTGTTAGTATTGCAGGAAAATGACACCAACTGGGGATTGAACAGTTTGTTCACATGCAGCCCCACTTGTACTTTCATGTTCACGGCATATGCATATGCAGAAATAAGTGTCACAGCTCCCATCTTACCTCGAAGCCTCTTCAGTCTCTGCTCCCTCCTCCTCCTCCGCACGATCAGCAGCATCACAAAAAGCAGCAAGACCCCAACCAAGATACAGGAAATGGTCACCAGCATCTTTAGCCCTTCGTTGGTTGCCAGCCCTTCCTCACTTTGCACAACTGACTTAATGAGTGGAGGGATTGTACCTGGAAACAGTGTCATGATATTAGATGCCTATTAATGAAGACAAAAGATTGAGTTCTCAGGCAATATGGCATGTTATATGCTTCAGCTGCACGAAGAACATTAAGAAGGATTTGTCATGTTCAGGGTGGATGTTTGCACGTGTAATAGCCATGCACATGTAACCAGTCACGCTGGTAACAAGGTACTGACTGCAGAGAATCACAGATTATCAGAAATTGAGAAGAGGTGCATTCACTGATGAAAGGAAAACATGCCCATTATACAGTCAAATGCTACGATTAATTTTAAGTCATATTAAATGATTACAAAGCTGTAAGAGATCGCAGAATTGTTACCTATGTATATTACTCCTTACTATGGGAAAATGGCAGTGCTGCGGCATATTCATACTTTCTGCTGGGCTTTTCTTTGTAAGGAACATATTTGACAAAGTTCATTTTGTGCTATATACATGAGATGAATCCTTTGCACAGGAACGTTCTTATATCATGTCTTAGGGGTGCAGCAGTGATATTGATCTGAAATTCAGAGAGTCAACCTGATGCTAATTTGCTAAAGAGTGTCTGACATTATACTCATCAGTAAAACAGGAGAGTACCACTGGATGGGAACAATCAAATTTTGAGAGTGAAATGAGGGAAATGAATCTACAAACTACTGGCATCAGCAGGCGGCTCACTTTTCCATTTTGGGACATATTTGCATTTTGAATATACCTGGCTTCCTGGTGATATATAATACTTGAACTTTTCAATTCTTTTTTTCTTTACTTCAGAAGGACGTGAGAAGAATGCAGCACTCTCCTCGGAAGGCTGTTTAGTCATGGAAGGCTTCTCACTCATTTCCTGATTACTATTAAATTGCTGAATGCAACCACAAATGAGGCTATAAAATGCAGATTTGTTTGAAATGGGTAGAAACATGCAAGTATTGTGAACTGTGATTACTTTTGGTGGAAGCTGTTCAATTTTAACCAGCTACTGAAACATGAAAGCGGCTACTTACTTGCTAAGAGGTTAGGAAGGTGAGATAGGAAAACAGGCACATCCTTTTTTACATTTTAATTGCTGCATTGTGCGATATATCTCATTATGTACCATACAGTGTCAGGGGAAAAAAAAAAAGTGATATGGTGCAGTACAATACAACTGCCATACTCACAGTGAAAATGTGGAATTCTAAACCATGTTTTTTCAGAAGAGCTATTTGAATTGCACATAATGAGGAAAGTAGCTCCCTAAATGGATGGAGATACACATAAAAGCAGCAACCATCCAAACCTACATCAGGTACTTCAGAAAATTTATTTTCTTACAATTGCATTTTGAATATTTCTCTACCCTTCCATTGCAGTTCTTCCCCATAATTGTCCTTATTTTTCTAATTTTCCATTTCTTGGAATAAACACACAAAGGATTTTTTTTTTTCTTGTCTTAGATACAGTTATTGCACTGCGCTAAAGGCAAAGAAAATTATTAGATGAAGAAATGGAAAGACCTTCAAGCTCCTAAAGGTAATACTAATAATTGTCTCTAAATCTTCCTAAACCCTCCTGAATACTAAAGGGCCAAACTTTGCTCTGAATAAAAATCACACAGACCACTGGCTGAAGATTGTTGATTTCAATATTGCCTAAAATTATGTCTTGCTCTCCTTAATACTTTAATGCAAGTCACATTAAGAGTGGCCTAAATTTCAGTTAAACTTTAAGTGTTTAGGTAAGTGATTATAATTTTCCCAGCTCTTCTAAGTAAAGTGTAAACCTCATAATGTTACCTACAGGCAGTAAAAGCTTAATTAAAAAAAAACATACTGCAGGTTTATATATCCTTCACATTATCCATTTGTGGATATTCAGCAATATTCAACCTGTTACCCATTGAGAAAACACCATTTCAACATTTGCTGTCATTCTTGGTGTTGGCTAGGAGTGGAATAGTCAAAGCTTTTATCAAAACAAAGTCCCAGACAAATCGTGAGAGTTTGGGTTTTGGTCCTTTTTTTTTTCCAGGTCAATTCGCCATTGCCCTTTGTTAGCCTGCTTTACTGGTGCTCCATAGAAATTGTAATTTTAATGTCTCTGACCCCATTTTCCGCTATGTTGCCGTCCTTCCAGCACCTCCCATTTCACCTTGTGACTTTAGGACTACCAAGTGTTTTCCTGTGTCCTAACTGTTCTTCACGGTAGGAAGTCCCCTGGTGGGCTAGGATCAATTAGCAGAGTTTAGAGCATCCACCAAGCTGATCTGATTTAATGTCAGGGCTACTGAGTAGCTGATCTGTGATCCAGGAAGCTCCTTTGCAGCACTACACTCTACAGCTGCACATTGCTAAAAATATCTCCCTAAGTACTAAGTGCAAATGTTCTGAAACACAAAGGGCAGGGAGGTTATAAAATCTGTAAGCTGAAAATGGTTAGCCGAAATATCTAGGAACGGAAAGCAAAAAGTTGCACATAGATCTGCCATTAACCTTTTGACCTAATTCACCATGAAGAGATTTAAGGTAAAGGATACTTAGCCGTGATATTTCTCAGGAGCTCTGTCACAGATAACAGTCAGCTCCTGAAGTCCAAACGAAGTGACTGAAAGACCACGTAACTCAAGGATTTCTACAAAGTTTACAAAAGCTTTATCTTAAGACTGCTAAAGCTTCTAAGCTTGTGCTTAGCATTTGGTATCCTAGAATTTTCATACACATATTATGTAATCTTCAAAGTACTGTCCATGTGTCTGCTTTATCCTAAGGGAGGTGTGACCCCTAGAAGCTGGAAGGCGCTAATCTCCCATCGCAAGATGAATCAATGGTAGAGGTAGGATTAGCACTCAGAAGCAGAGCTGCCCAAAAATTTCCACTGGCATGCTCTCTCCAAATGAAAAATTCACTCTCTATGAAAGCAAAAATTTCTGCATGAAGTATTGATAGAAACTGTTGATTTCTAATCAGACACTGTTTTCCAACTCTGAAGTGCCTTCACCTTATGCAGTTTACCAAGGAACAAATGAATGGGCAGCTGGGACTCTGTAGGGACAAATTTTGCTTTAGAAACAGTGAAGTAGTTCTATGAAATCCCTTATGTGGGAATAGTCTATCTTCATCTTCTTTAATGGTAATAATAATAATAAACCTATCATTTTAGCTCTGCACCAAATATAACAAATTCAGAGAAGCTGAAAACTGAAATTTGCTTTTCCAGCCATGTCTTGTTCTCTCAACCTTGTGGTCAGTATCTGACATCATGCTGCCTCTCTAAGGCACAATATAGTCCTGGCAAAGCACGCTTGACAAACAAAACCATCAATGCCGTAAATGAGCAACTTTCTAGCTGACCAGAAACAGTGGCTCAGGAGATTTAATGCTAGAGATATTTTTATTGTTTCATTTTCTCACTTTTAAAGTTGTCATAGAGCAACACACAAAATGGAATGGCGTGCCCGTCACAGTATGTGAAACCGAGTTAAGTATCATTACCTAAGTGAAAAACAGTGTCTGACAACATTTCAAATCAGTTCATTGTAAGCATACATTTGATTTCACTGCTATCAGTTGGATTTTAAGGACCTGGACTTGCATTTTCATATAATCTCATTTTAAGGTATGGCTTAAGACTGTTTGCCCCAGACATGTATATATAACAATAATTGTGGATGTAAAAAAAAAGATCACTGAAAGTTGGATGCTGTCTGTAGAGAGATACCAGAAAGAAAAGAGGATAGGCTAGGTAAAGTAGCAAGAAATTAAATCGTAATACTGATACAGTTGTTACTGACAACTTCAGTACTGCTCAGTAATACAGGTTCTAAGTCTACCTGGCAAGACCTGGCAGCACTCATATAACAAATACCTGGATCTTGGTTTCCAAAGTGCTGAGGCAAAATCTTTCTCTTAATTTTTTAGAGTTTCTGAAATAATATGAGGAATAGGAGGAGAATAATGTGAGGAAGCTTGACAAAATTACATTTTCACAGAAAAACATGAGGGGATCTGCTATTTGCAAGAGGGTGAGCCATGAGGGCATGTGTCATTACTTATCTGCAGCTGACGAGTACCTAGTGCAAAGACTGGGATAGTATTAGAGGATGTGTAAGATGCAGAGGTGTAAAACCTGCCTGATTCATATCCCACACTTCCGACCAGGAATGGTCCCTGTTTCTTGCTCTTCCCTGCACCATACATGGGTATCGTCCTGGAGAGTGCAGATTTGCACTGGACAAAACTGTGGCAGGGAGATATGTTACCAACACACAGTTACGAATGATTAACAATTTGGTGCTCTCGCCTGACTATTATCAGTTCTTGTTTGAACTTGCTCACTATTCTTGTTGCTTAATCTAACAGTACAGATGTCGCCAAGTGATTGCACAATAAAGCACAATATCCCTGGCAACACAACAGCATTTTACACTGGATGTCTCCAGAAAAGCTTTGGCAATTCACACTAGCGCAATTCAGGAGATTGCCATCTGGAGCCATCTGTATTGCCTTTTTGCCAGAAATATGGCCATTTCCCACTATAGAGGCAGCAGAAGCACACATGTGCCACCATCACTTTCAATAAATGTGCCAGGATATGAGCTGGAGTGACTGAAAAATTGGCACGTTTGCTCTTGCCCTCATGTTCTGGCTTTTGCAGGGTGGGCAGTAACCCCTGGCAGAAGGGCAGGATGCAACAATTCCTTCATCCCCTGTGCCCTGCTGCTGGGCATGACAGAGACATCTGTCATGGCCATTGGTTTCACTTTCCCCTGTGTGTAAATAGGGATAATAGTGTTGCCATTGCTTTGCCCTTGGAGGATGTTGTCCGGAGGCTTTCCTGGAAGACAAGCTAGTTAGCTGCTCTGTTGTGCCACATAATGGGTTTTGAGCTGTGTCATAAGGACATTCCATGGAATAGCAATGAGGCCAGTCATCACTCTGAATGGCTGCAGGAACCAACTGTACGGAAGACAAGAATTTCATGGAAGAGATGCATGAAATACTAGCAAGTGCTTCTGTGACCTTTGGAACTAATGTCACCTAGTGTCCTATGGTTATCTTTCTCATGGTTGATTGACTTTGGTGCTGGAGGTTTTCCTCAATGAGGACAAATAAGCAACTCCTTTCTTCTGCCTGGCATCCTACTGTCATGAAATCAGTAAGCATTTTATGTCTTTGAGGTAGTTACCCCTCTGTCAGGATGGCTAGCAGATTCAAAAAGGGTCTCATGGGGGAAAAAAGAAGGACAAGCAGAAAAATCACATAAGAAACTGGAGTAAAACCAGTATCTCAGACATATAAATAAAAAGATATACTTACTGCCATCATAATTGAGTGTTGCAAATTTCGCTTGTTTCTCTGCACAGCCAGCGCTGTTGCATACTCTCATCTGTAGTTCGTACCAGGTTGCCTCCTGGAGGTCATACAGTATGTAGGACTTTGACAGGGATGTCCGTTGAGCGGTTGTCCATACTGTTGTCCCAAATGGCCGGTACTCCAGGGTGAAGGAGGTGATGGGGCAGCCACCATCATTCCAGCCTATCAGATTCAGCCTCACTCTTGTGGTGTTGATACTAGCAAAGAGCTCTTGTTCCTTTGAAAACTGTGGCTCTAGGAGCAATGATATATTTCAAGTGAAATGCTTAAGCATTACAGATTCAAAAATATAAAATTAAAATAATAATTTCTAGGACAATCCTAACTTCATCTTAAACTCAACGTCTATATACTCAACTCCCTGCCCACTGCTTCTTAAATGTCTTTTTCACGCTTTGTTCCAGACTCGCAATTCTAGATTTTCAAATCCATATGAGAAAAAAAAAAATAAAATCCATACATCTCTGTATGGACCTGACTTGCTGGTTTGCATCGGCTGGCATAAGTCAACTTGAAAACCTAGTGCAGACACTTCATATCAGTAAATGACCCCACTCACTGTTATGCAAAAAAAGAAAGGGTTCGGAACACTATGTAGAAATACCATAGAAAGACAAATACACTTGAAGATTGTCCACTGGTGCTCTAGTCTTCCTTTGAAGTAGAATTGAACACAGTTTTTTTTGAGAGTATGGAGGCTTTCATTTGTGGAAAATTACAATTTTGAAGAACTTGCAAGTAAAAATCAATTTAATATGTTGACATTGCACATAGAATCATTAAGGTTGGAAAAGACCTCTAGGATCATCAAGTCCAACTGTCAGCCCAACACCTCCATG
Source organism: Phalacrocorax aristotelis (assembly GCF_949628215.1). Taxonomy (NCBI): domain Eukaryota; kingdom Metazoa; phylum Chordata; class Aves; order Suliformes; family Phalacrocoracidae; genus Phalacrocorax; species Phalacrocorax aristotelis. Next base: position 99,714,423 of record NC_134276.1, on the reverse strand, counting down.
CCTCCTAAACCATGCCCTGAAGTGCCACATCTACACATTTTTGAACACCTCCAGGGATGGCGACTCCACCACCTCTCTAGGCAGCCTGGTCCAATGCCTGACAAATTTTTCCTAATATCCAGTTAAAACCTCCCCTCATGCAGCCCGAATCCATTTCCTCTTGTCATATCACTTGTTACTTGGGAGAAGAGAGATGATATATTTGAAAATAATACATAGTTTGAAATTTGTATTCCTGAGTTAAGATATTTCTGTTCAGAAAGGGGATGACATTTCTATTTACTTGTCCTGCTTTGGGATTAAAAGTTGGTTTCTGCTGATATATACATTAAAGTTTTTTTGACAGTTCTACACAATAAGGAGTAATGACAGTACAAATAGGACCTTAGAATTGAAATAATGGCTATAGGTAGAAAAGACAGATCATTGACAAATGTTATTTATATTAAATATTACAGTAGAGTACTTAAAAGTATTATTGCTATTTGCTTAGCAGGAACAAAATATTTTTACTATTGGAACTTACACCTAATGTGATGAAAATTAACTATAATGTGTTTTTTTTCTTGTATTATTAAAGGATAACTTATCCAATGAGGCTCTTTTTGCCATTTTTGTGCCTTGATGAGATGTACCAAAATGTACTTCCATCTCTAAATTCTACAGGAATCTAAAAGAAACTGGTCATTACTGCTGTGTATTATGAACTATTTCAACTGGTGCTGTTAATAGTTTTGGAGCTCTCACATGAATGAGAATGCATTCTAAATCACCCAGTACCTGGTTCAGTCTGTAAATGTAACACAGGTAGTTTCCAGGCATGTATATCAAGTCCCAGAGAAACTCAAAAGGTCAGGAGATCTACTTTCTCATGAAGCATTTGGAGGTTATTTGAAGAATGTGTTAACCTTATATTTCATGCAAAGCAAACTAGAACACTCCACTTCTCTAAATGTCCCTTTCTTTAAGGTCAGCAGACCATTCTCCCTGACTGCTGATAATCTCAGCATGTATGCAGCTGATCTGCAGTCTCCCCTGAGCTTCAGCAAGTCATACCAATCACATCTATTGCATACCAGTTCTTCCCTACGCCACTGAGTGGTGAAGGAAACGCCCACCTTGCTGTGATGCTTGGGAGATCTGCAACAGCACAGGTGTGATGAATAGCATAAAGAAGGGCAGATGCATGTATCACAGTAAACCATATTATGAAACTGCTCCCAAATCAGAGTATTTCTTACAACTGGTGAAGAGGTGCAAGATAAGGTGACCTTCGGAGCATTATGCAAAACTACTCCACTCTGTTGCCTTAGGGGTAAGACATTCTAAAGTGCCTCTTTAGGAGGGTAGTTGCAAAATTTGCTCATAAACCTGACATGTACTTGCAATGTGGACGTACCCTCAGCAACTGGGACCATGGGACCCACTGCTAAGTTAACTAAAAATTCTACAAGTTTTGGCTCTTTGACCTTGCAGAATTTCATGCAAACTTTTCCTTTATTTTTGACACTTATCCTGTTCAGAGGGTGCTATTTGCATGGCTCCTGCAATACCAGCTTGGAGCATAAATGAGACATTGTCTCCATTTCCTCTACACATAAATATACTCCCATCTCCCTTCAACATCCAGACAAATAAACCCCTGAATTTTTACAACAGGAGAGGAAACAATCTCCTTATGGCAATAGCAGGAGTTGGAATTGCTATAGCCTATGATACTGGAGGCACCCTCTTCCCAGATATCTACCAATCCACCTTATAAAAAATCATTCGAGAAATAAGGAAGGAATATCAGCCAGTACGTGCTTCAAGCCCCGCAGCGACAGCCTCTTCTGTCGCAGCAGGGACACAATTGGAAATGTTTCCAAAGCCAGTAATTTAAAACAGCCAAGTCTGTCTTCTCATCAAATCGAGATCTACAGCAGAAAGCAACAGCTTTAGGTAAGCAAAAGGGATGGGAATCAACATACCTTTTCCAAGTGTTTTGGCCTCAATGATCTCGCTGATGCGTCCTGGCCCCACTCCGTTCTGAGCAGTTAGAGTAAACTTGTACCAAGTGCCACATTTCAGTGTTTCTAAACGGTAGGACCTCTCACTAGGGCTAATGGGAAAACTACCCCACTGCTCACTGTTATCTTCCGAGTACTGCAAAATATAACCTGCAAGGAAAGCACAGATGGCAACAGGAAGCCAGAGACAAACCACAAATTCTGCAGGTAATGTGACAGGTCTTTTTAAAGACCTAATCAAACTAGAAAAATCCCATGCACAGGAACACATACAGCTCTCCCCTGTCTAAAAGATACCAGGTTATACATTTTGCCTACCCTTACAGAAGCTCAAATACAATTTTTATAATTGCTTCAAAGGGAAAAGAAAGGGATAGACATTTCTAAATACCCTTCAGTCAGCAACAAAGACCAGATGATGAACCTGGACCCTCAAAAATAAATGGTTAGAAATTACATGCCTGGAAAATCAGAGAGTAACTGTCATAACAGCTGAAAGTATACTGGAAAAAAGTTATTAAATCTGTGATTAAACCACCACAAAGAGGAACTGGAATTTACTGAAAGCTGTTATGACAATAGTGCACATTAAGCACTGACAGCAATACAGATTGCTTTGTTTTTCTTTTTTTTGTAGCCATTCATAATTTTATACTAATCCTATCAACATATGATAATTTAGTAAGAATTTGCAATTAATCTGGATTATATTACCTCGGATTGAACTCCCACCATTGTCTCCAGGTATCCAGGAAAGAGTGATAGAGGAAGATGTAGTTTTGGATACAGTGAGTCTTGGCTGGTCTGGTGGAACTAGATAGGAAATAGTTAAAAATAAAAAATAGATTCAACTGATTAGACATGATCTTAATCCATTCTAACAGTCATTTATCAAATAATTGTTTTGAGTTGCAAAAAATGCAAATGATTTCTGTCAAAGTGTCTGTTTAGCTGACATCCTTGGTTAAGGCAAGAGCAGACAAGTTCTCTTTTTTATATTTAAATTTCTACACAATTTTGTCTTTCAGTTCTTAACCCTTGCTTTTCTCTGAATTTTGAGTATCTGACCTGCCAGATCTAAATTACATATGAGCTACCCAACCATTATTTTTCATTGTTTTTCATATCTGTTTTAGGGAGTAGCTGAATTTTTAGTGGTGGGAAGCAAGATGTCCACTTGCAAATAATGCCCCACACATACATGTGTTTGCAGGCTATTATGGCAAAAATAAAAGAGAAACAATAAATCCGCAGAGCAAAAGTTTCTACATCTGTAACTGTGGTTACTAACTAGGTAGCATAGATAGATCTGTGATCAGAGGCACATCCATACCTCTTCCAGATCACACCATCTATTCACTGAGGCTATTGGTATAAAGAAGACACCAAAGCAAAGATATTACCAGCAAAGGCTCAACAAAGCTGGAAACACCTCAGTTCTTCCGCTCCCCCATAAACATTAGTGTCTAAACTGTGGGACATAAGAACAGCACGGTTCCCAGTGTCAGCTCCTGACAGGGTGCAGGGATAAAACAGAAGTCTCATCTCCCAACCTCTGCCCAGTGCCCATTTTCCTTTGGAGGATAATCCACCATGAAAGGGCAGAGAAGGAGCCATACTATATCTTAACCAGTCACTGGGAGAACTGGGATTGGGAACTGGGACAGGGAATTTGGAAATGTGACCAGGAACAGGGATAGTTTAGGATCAGCCTAAGGCACCAAAATTGCACCAATGTATAGCGGCTGGGTTTCCAGAGCTCAATGCTCAGGGCAGAAAGTGGCAAAGTAGCCAACTTTCTCTTCACCTTGACAAATCTACCATAAGGCTATCGCATAAAAGGTATCTATGGGACAATATGATCACATTCTAGTTATAGTCTGGAGAACTCATCTTTGAATTCTGAATCTGTAGCTAGTCCTTTTGTACAAGTCAGGTAACCAGAACCATGGCACAAAACCAGTAAGGTCATGGAAGATAGCATTTTCTAAAATAGAGATGAATAACAGGTGAAACTCCAAAGAGCTAGTTAAATTAGAGCCCTGAAAGGCAAATATTTACTAACGCTTCACTCAAGTGCTTTGCATCTGCAATTCTAGGTTCAGAAATTGAGAAGAGAAGAAAGGGAAGCTCCTGTTTCAAATTCTTTGTGCTGCTCTGATCATGTACAGCAGCATTGTGTCTCACTTGTCTTATGGATTGTTTTCTGAACAAGTGTTACTAGAGGCTTCCAAGCTCCTCAGAAACACAGACAAATTGAGTTTTGCGCCTGAAGAAAAAGGAGTGAGGCATGGACAGTGTCCATCATAGGAAAGGATCCAAGAATCAGTGGCAGAGCTGGGGTAGAAAGCCAGGGAGGAGAGATGCCAGGGCAGTCACATCTCCTCCTGTCACTGCCACCACAAGAATGGAAAGGGGGTGGTAGCATCAGTGATCGCTGCTGGCAGGAGCTGCCATTTCTCTGCTGTAGTTACTGCTTGACTGACCACAGCCCACAAGCAAGGCAGGCCAGAGGTCACAAATGCTCTGTGTGTCCAGCAGTCTGCTGCCAGAGGACATTGGTTACTTTGCCTATGTTACTTTGCCTCTGCAGGTAGCTCCACCTGCAGAGTGAAACTCCAGGAAAAGGTCCCCACTGCAGTTCATGTACAAGTCATCACATTGCAAAACAATGAGTGCTGATATGAAGTGGAGGCTGCTGGTTTACAACTACAGACTAGTTCAGAGAAGTTGATTTTACTGCCCTCACAGGGCTAAACAGTGCTGAAGAAAACAAAGATGACAGTTTATATTCAAAAGGAAAATTCCCTACATGAGATGGATTTGTTCCGTTACTCTGACTGACTTGGCTGAATCCATGGAGAGAGGCTGCACGCACTACACTGTGAAAGATTTATTGTAAAATCTTCCATCACAGCTTTACCCTACCTACAAAAGGTGGTGGTCCCACATATTGCATACCAGTCTTTCTCTGTCCCTCATGGAAGTAATGTTGATTTCCTTTTAGTCACTGCAGTTTAGTAACAGCAAGGATATGAAATTATGAAAGTACTTAGTGAAATATAAATATGAGGCTTCCATTTGGTAGTGTTTCCTTTCCCTAATTCCTATTGTGGTCATGCTTCGAACATTGCAGAAGAACATCTTTAGGCTCTGTTAGATTGTAGGTAAGTTACTATACACTATGGCATTTCCTTCGAGGCTTAGCGGACTGGTTTATGCAGAGAGACTTGCACTGTGGTTGAGACAGTTTCTTTCTGTGTTTGCTTATGTTTGCATTAGAAATTTAGGTTGCACATGAAGGGACAGGAGAGTGACTGGCCACAGCACGGCCCATATTCCCAACTCAGTTATTTGCTTCCCTTTGGTACAACAATTTGCAGCCAATTGAAGCACTTTTAGGATCTGCTTTAGTGTAAGTGAGCAAGGAACTCTCCTGGGTAGTGAATTCTTGGTATGCAAATGCACACGCTCTGCTCCACGTTACTGTTAATGTGTATTCCTATATTGTCTTTTTTTTTTTACACATATCAATACCATCATGGATACATTATATACATTTCAACGTGCATATAAATGTAGCTGGTGATATGTGCTAGTTGAAGTTGTACTGATGTTTCATTTTAGATGCTTCCTCATATCCACCATCAGTAAAATTCTGCTCTTGCATAATGAAGTTTTTGTCCAAGGTCTCAGTACAGAGAGAAATTTCTGGCAATAGCTTTTCAGAAGCTAAAGAAAAAGCCTTCAGCTCTTTCCGAATTTTGCAATAAAAATTAAATGATATGTGTAATATTTCTGAGGAGACGGCATGAGTTGATACTTTCTGTGTGAAGAACTAGAAAACAACTGAATGCAAACACTCAGTTGACAACCTTACAAAAGCTTATGCACAGAGTTGATTGCGTGTGAAAAATTCCACCAAAAGAAGAACATTCACTATATCATAAAATGCTGATGCTGAGTTAGAATGACCTGCATAATATTTTATTTATTCTTTCAAAAGAATTAAATGTGTATTAATGCACATTAATACTAATATTTCATTTCATATACCTGCAAACAGACGTATGTACGCATTATGAGCACATAGCAGTTAACAACTATGATAACAATTATGAGATAGATCCAATAGTCTTACCTTGTACCTGCAAATTCAAAATTATTTCGTCTGATCCCCAGTTGTTACTGGCCACGCAGCTGTAGTATCCGGAGTCTTCTGCTTTCACAGTACGAATGACAAAGCTGCCATTGCTAAAGATGCTTCTTCGCCCATCAATCATCACTAAACTGGGTGTCCCGTTACTACCTCACAGGAAACAAAGTGCATACATTAAAGAAGTTACAATCAAAATTAACCAGAACTGGGTTTTTTTTCTGAACCAACTAAGAATGGAAAGGAAGAACGAAAAAGGCGGGGTGGGGGGTGGGTGGATGTCCTCTTTAATGAAGGCAGCAAAGGAATATTTTCTGTTCGGAAACACCTGCCATTCACTTAAAGACCACACATGTCTTGGCCCGAGTTTGAATGTAAATGGGAACTCACTCCTTCCTTAACTATCTGCTATTTCCAAAAGAAGAGTAACAGGCAGTTCCTGCTACAAAATCCATCCTTATAAAATAGTAGTTATTTGTATCAATGCACAGGATGGTGTCATAGCACTGCAGTATGACTGCTTTGGCAGTGCTTGGACAAAAATTCATGTTCATGCGTATTTCTAAGTGACTCTGTCAAACTGTGAAACTAAAGATCAAAACAGAATAATGGAAGACAAGATATGTGAAGTCATACACACTGCACTCCACAGCAAGATTCAATGCATCAGACATTTTGCTTTCTCAGACTAAAGCTATTCTGTGTGCCTGAACTTAAAAGAGGAAAGACTCCTAGGTTTTACATTTTGAATGTTTACCTTTACCCATTGTCTGCAACTCCCTCCCTTTTGATATCTTCTAATCACCACAGCCAATTAGTTTTAGTTCAAGGAATGTCTAAACTCCTCATTTACTGTGGCTGTGACTCCTTCTTTCTGACACAGTCATTCAGGATCACCCACATTGCAACACTCAGGATTTTAAGCAAATGGGCTTTATTTGAGCTATACATTTAGTTGCTGGTTACCTATCCTTCATCCACTTGACTGTCGGAGCTGGGTCTCCAACAGCTTTGCAAGGGAGGACTATGTCCTTCATCCAGGGAGTTGTCACCGTGCCGCTGAATGTCAAAATCCTGGCAGGAGCTGAGCAAGAAAAAGCAAGAAAGACTGAAATGAGCTATTCATTCACAGTGTCCTTGGAAGGGAAACACAGTCAACCAGAGTTAAATGTGGGAAACGAAGCCACAGGTTTGTTTCAAGCTGGACTTTTAGGAGGCTAATTTCTTTTAGCTCATAATATCAGCTTTTTATTCAAGCACAAGATTTATGGTTTTAGTATCTGGAAGACAAGTAACTGAAAGAGAGATGAGGCAGAGGACTGGAAGAGTCCCCATGGAGAAAAAAAGCAAAATAATCTTTATACATTTTTATATATTTCATAGTAGAAATTACGGATGGAAATTATGTCCAAGGGGTGCTTCTCTTCATATTTACAGCAGGAAGTGTCCACAGTAGACAGGTATCTTACAAAAGCTAAATTATTGATACATCACTGTTACAATAGCTATGGTATTAAGCAAAGTAAACTTTCATGTATGAATGTGTGAGTACATTGTGAATAGACTGTATGAAGTCCACAAATATGAACAAACTCTTAAGTCAGCTTAGCTTGTGTCAGCTGTCATATCACCTGAATATGTCAACAAAAATATCACTGCTGTAGTTTCTGTATATAATATACAGGAACACCAGGGTTGTGTTAGGGTTTCATTGGATGTTATTATGCAGGAATGATGCTTGATAGAAACAGACTTCTTGTGGGTCTCTAAACACACATTTCAAAGGCACATATTGAATAAAAATACACTAAATACTGTATTTTTAGAGGTTATACTTAATCTATTTTGTACGCATTAGAAAAAACATGAAAATGAAAGCCAGCATCAAATATAACTGGGACATTTCATCTCAATGAGTTTTTATCCTCTACAAATAAAATGTATTTTAAAAACCATGCATAAAAGAATAGGCCTTGAAGAGTTAAGAGGAATTACTTGAGTAGGCTGCAGTGGGACTTGAGATATTAATAGAAAAAAATATTTCAAAGCTTTTACGATTGGTTTGGATTGTGTTGCCTGTGTTCTCTTGAAGCGTTGTGGAAAACTAAGCTTCTCGAGAGATTCTTCTCTGGTCAAAATTTTAACTGAAAATGTAAGAAGTTTTAAAGATTTAGGGTAACGAACAAAGTCAAGATTCCTTTGGATGATGCTGCTTTCCTGACAGCCAAACATCGACATGTCCTGACCTGGCTAAACAGCAGCTGAAGAACCCTGGCTCCCTCCTGGCAGCTCTGATGGTTAGCCCCAGCAAAGGGATGCTGTGGCATGTGCTGCCCTGAGTAGGTGGTACACCAGAATGATGTAAAGACACTGGTCAGTCGGTAAATCTAATGACGCAGCCTTGTTTTCCACTGTAGTAATCCTAAGGCCATATCTTCTAGAAAAGATTCACTCAGGCCTGTACTGCCATAAGCCACGGGCTGATTAACTAACCTAACCGAAACAGGAGAATGCTTAGTCTACCCAGAAACATGGTGTGAAATGCTAACTCCACTGAAGCTAGTGTTAGAAGGCTCATTTTTCTTCAGCAGTGACAGGTTTTTGTTACAGGAGATGCCTAATGATACTTATACCATCTTTAAAAAGCAATAGGAGATGCCATCAGCAGTGACTATAAAACACATCTATAAGCATCTGCACTGCTCCTAGTAGCTACTATGCATTCTGAGCAATGGTGGTTAGAAACTTGAATTCTTGATCAAAGCAAAATGCTCTGTAACATGAAGCCTAAAAACTCATTTTAAATGAGCTATTAATCCTTTTCTTCCTGGCTTTCCCACCTCTCCAGTGTTTCTCAAAATATCCAGCTATTTCCAACTGCTGCCAATTACTTTAGGACAAAGCATGCGTAAGGCAGGAATCATGCTGAAACCTTCAGCAGGACACAGCACCACTGTTACCAAACTTTTTGTGATACCCCGTTATTTTTCATAGTTATTTCAACAGTGAATTCTTCCTTAAGCCATACTTTGGATACCAGATCTCCAAAGCACAACATTTATGTTGCAGAGCCTGGTTTTCAATATCCTGTGTGCCCCACTTTGTGTGATGTGCAGAACTAACACAAACTTCACAGAAGCATAAGCCAGTGGTAAGATCACAGACCGTAACTCAGAAGTGCACATTACAAAAGCATACTGTGCTATTTTTGTGAAAGTACCAACAGCTTTCTATCCATTATCTTATTCCTTTCACATACTGAGTGCTTTTGTCAGAGGTGGTAAAACACCATGAACGTTCTTAACTCCAATTTTCTTCATAGCTTAACTTCTAATATGTTCTGAGACTGCTAATAGGTACACAAAGAAAAGAAAACTAGAAACAAAATAAATGCCCAGGGAAATTAATCTGAAAGCAATATATTTTAAATGATAACAGGCATTCCTGAGGTTAAAATGCCTGGAGTCTCACAGACATCTCCCTTGTGAGCCAAGGGAGCTTTATGCAGCATGTAGACAATTCAGCTGCAGGGCTTACCTCTTTGTTATCGAAGCTACCCAAATGTTTACTGACTACCCACCAGCCTTCCATTAGGTGGCATGGCACTGGATTAGGACTGTGTCTGTTCCTATTTTTTGCAAATTAGGCAATCATTAATTGAAGATAAAGACGTGCCTTCACAGAACAGTGCACTCTCTTATGCTAATGTGGTTTTCTGCTTGTTTGTTTGTTTAAATTATGAATCATACTACTTACACTTACTGTCATAGAATAAGAAATGGGCAGAAATTCTTTGCAAGAGGCTGTAACACACTTTTTCTTCTCTAGAGGACACAACTGAATTTTAAGGGCATACTGTACTGGGAAAGTGAACAAGAGCTATGACATTTCACTGTAGCTCAACTTAATCCAAATATGAGAGCCATCAGTGAATACCCTGGGTCAGGAGTTTCTTTCATTTACTTTTTCACAGAATATTATCGTGTGTTTTCCAGTATGATAAACCATTAAACAAACAGACCAATGGAGTGTGTGTAGTAACACATCAGAGCCACACGTTGTTGAAAAACATTAAACACAAAAAGCAACATAGACTGGGTGGCAAATCTGTTCAACATTAATGTTCAGGTGTTCTACAAGAACAGGGGAAACTCAGCATTAAAGATGGAGTGTTCCCCCCAGAGGATCAGATTGCCATGGGTCTGGATCTGTTATCATCATGTTGCTGGCAAATGTCATTCTCCATCAGTCATGGTGTGCTGGAGCGTGTCCAAAGAAGGGCAACGAAGTTGGTGAAGGGTCTAGAGAACAAGTCTTTTGAGGAGCACCTGAGGGAGCTGGGGTTGTTTAGTCTGGGGAAGAGGCTGAGGGGAGACCTTATTGCTCTCTACAACTACCTGAAAGGAGGTTGTAGCAAGGCATGGGTCGATCTCTTCTACCTAGTAATACGCAATAGGACGAGAGGAAATGGCCTCAAGCTGCGCCAGGGGAAGTTTAGGTTGGGCATTAATGAAAACTTCTTCACCGAAAGGGTTGTCAGGCTTTGGAACAGGCTGCCCAGGGAGGTGGTTGAGTCTCCATCCCTGGAGGTATTTAAAAGAGGGTAGACGTGGTGCTTGAGGATATGGTTTAGTGGTCGACTTGGCAGTGACAGGTTAGCGGTTGGACTTGATGATCTTAAGGGTCTTTTCCAACCTTGAAATTTCTATGATTTGGTGATTCTATGGTCAGGAAATAAGAGGAACAAGGTGCATACAAAGTTTTCTGTCTTTCAGATGTATTTGATAGGCTAAACCCACAACTTTCTAGTCAGCAATGAAGTGTAATTTGGGGGGGGGACATGGCCTGCTTCCGTGGTGACTGAACTTTCATTGCCATGATTATTTTCTGTTTGTTGGGGTTTTTTTTGCTTATTTTTGTCAGTTAATTACAGAGAATAACAGTCTGCTCTAAGAAACGAAGACACTAAAGAAAGAACTGATAACTTGAATTAAGCTTTCATTTAAATTGGACTATCTATTTCACATCAAATCCCTATCTAGACATTCTCATTGTTCTCAGAGGTGTTCTTAAGGGGGTTATATTTAAGTTGACATAATTCAATTCAAAGTTAACTCTCATTATCTGTCATGATGGTATCATTACTTGGACAGTTAATGTGAAATAAGTGGAGGGAAAGAAGCAGCAAATAACTTCGCAATAATGGCCCGTAGGATGTTCTTGCCCTGGGGACTTGTGGCAAAATCAGGTTATAACTGCTTCTAACCCTGTGATGCGTTACTTGCTTCAGATGTACTGGAGGTAGGAAGGTCTTCAAGGCTATTAACTCTGCCCATTCTTCTTCATGGGTGTGTCCACTACCCTTATCACTGATCACCACTTTTTCCTAGCCCTCTAAAAGGCCCAGTGATACATTCATGCAGGAAATCTCGTTCATGATACAATAATTTTTAATCTGGCTACATCCAAAATTCATAAAATTGCTATCAGTATTCCTAGTGTCTATCACAATCTCCACAAATGGATTATTCATCTCTTTTTCAGCCCTAAGTGCATGTAAAAGAGCCTGGTCCTGAGCATCACCTAATGTAGACTTTAATTAAACTGAAGTATCACTACTAGTTCTGACATTGACTGGATGCATTCTACTGTGCTTCAGAATAAAATCTTGTTCACACTGACTTATCTATATTGAAGTAATTAATTATTTTTCCTTAAAGTCCCCTTGTCTTTTTACACAAGCTGTTTTTAAATTCACTTATTTGCCATCATGGATCATATTAAGCAAGCTTTGGAGGACCAGAATTAATTCTAGTTTCTGATAAACTTGTTCGGTTTAGGTACACAAGGGTCAGTTTGTAACAGAGAGCAATCTCATATTATGTTTCCTTATAACTAGATGTTATGCATCTTGGTACCTGCAAACTCTGCATTGTTCTGCATTCATCTTGACTGAACACTTCCTACTTTTTCAGATATGTAGGAGATGGAGAAAGAGTATCTAGTGTATTATGTGCAGGAGTCCCTGCACAGTCCTGGGTTTGCCTACATCCTCAATCTATTAGTATTGCACCTTATTGATGTCTAATAGGTTTTGCTCTTATTTAAGCATCAATGTTAATGTTTATGTTGGTTGGTTTTTTTTTTTGTGGGATTTGTTTGTTTGTTTGTTGATTTGGTTTGGTTTGGTTTGGGTTTTTTTTCCCCTCATCACAACACATTCATTACCCACAGGTAACAGCCGGCCTAAAGGAGGACCACACTGGCTCCTTTGCCCGGTTTCCCTGAGGTGTTTTTCATGGTCTTCCTTTACAGCTATCCTTTACACATCTCATCCACCATTTAAGATCTAAACTTTGGTTTCATCGATGTTCAAAATGCAGTATGCAGTTATCAAACAAGAAATTAAACAATGGAAGCTCTCCAGACTTTTCAGATCCTTCAGACTTTTCATAGCCTTTCAGCCATCCTTCAGGTCACCACTCTAACTCTGTGCAACTACTAAGAGAAAAGTTCCAAAAGACTCTACAAAAAATACCAAAAAGAGTCAGAAAATAAAGGTGACTCTCCAGCTGACAAAAAAACTGTGAGCAATGTTATGGGGAGCAAGCATTTCTCTGCTTCTTCCAGCTTAGGCCTCTTTACCTTGCTAGACCCTCCGCACTTTTATACTCATAAATCTCCCACTGTGCTCTACAGCAGTAGGTTTTTCACAGTAATATTGAAAAAAATCTATCTCGTATGATAAAAACTTTAGCCTAGATAAGGGACAAAGTAAAGACATGCAAGTTCCCAATACAAGCCTGAGGAAAGCTATTTGCAACTTCTATGTATTAGGAAGCTATATCATGTGTTGAAACAGTACCCTCCAAACACCATCACTGCTATCCATGACAACAGCTCTGACAGTTGATCTACCATCACCAGACTGGTTATCTACCACCTAAGTAGGTAGGAACAGCAAACTTCCCTATGGTGATGGTATATTTTCTTCGACGCAGGAAGTACATTCATGTTGGTGGCATCTGGCTGAAGTTCTGCTAAGCTTTTTATCTGTCATTATAAAGCCCTGGACACTTTATTTTACATAACTGCATCATTAGCCACATGACTGCAGAATTAGCAGTCTACCTTTGCAACTCCAGGGACCTGTGCAATACACTGTTCATATTGGCACATTCTGTGATGTTACAAATTTGAGGGGAAAAAAAAACCAGTCTGAAAACCCCAAATAGAGATTGAGTATTGATGGGACACTTGTCACCTTGCGGTCTGAAACATTAGGTCTCTATTTGCAAGCTAAGGTGCTATAGTGTTGAAAGCATCATGTCTCACAGTACAGGTAAGGCAGAATTCATGGGCCCAAGCAATATCTTTTAATAGAACAACTAATACAGCTGGGAAAAAATGTGTAGGATTTGAGGCATATTATCCCTTCTTTGTATCTGAAATAGAAGCAGCAAACTTCAAAGCTAATGCAAGTTAAGAACAATTGTTCAGAGTTTAGATATGTTAATGACACCATTTTATATAGAAGATAGTACTTGTGAAGTACACAAGAGATGTTAATAAGGAGGAGAATAACAAAGAAGTTACCTTGTATGCCAAGAAAAAAAAAAGACAGGCACATTCAGAAGGAAGGGTAATCATCTGCAAACCCTCTGTACCCAAAAAAAGAAGATAAAAATTGTTCCAAAAAGCAATTTATTTCCTTCTAAGGTAGGTGGGATGAATTACCTCCTAGAGGAGCATGCCATTCTCTCTCTGCTGACTACAGCAAAAGCTTGGGCAATTAGCTGAGAGTTGTCACCTAACTTTTGGAGACAACTGAAGTTACTCCTGATAAATCCCACTCTCAGTAAATAATGAGGCATAAAGAAGCCGCGTGCCAATTATAACAGTAATTAACATTGTAAAGTTATGGATTGCTTTAAAAAGTACTGTCACTGTACCTTTAGCTAGAGGTTCCACAGTGATAATCTCACTGCTGTTGCCTCTTCCTGCAGCAGTCACTGCTACCACCCAGACACTGTATTGGCGATTCCGGCTCAGATTGGGGATTCTGTAGGAAAATGAGTCGGGAGAGGCTTCAAACTCGCTGATTACCTGTGGTGGGAGAGACAAATGTTTCCAGGCTAAAATAAACAGCATTTGGAGAAAGTCTGCTACGCTGAGTGCTACAAAGCCTTTACTTCAGAGTACTCTGAATGAGTATCAATTGCTCCAAAGAGATGGCGGATGGCAAAAAACAGGGCAGACATAATAACCCGTTGCAATCAATTAATATTCAGTGAATTTGGGCCTATATTTTGTTTACAAATAGTTTTTATTGAGATTAGGATTTTTATGTGTCTGTTTATTTTTATGAGGTTGGATAAACAATTTAAGTGAACATTTGACAAATTTTTAACATCAATAGTTCTGACAAACCAATTTTGTTTTACACAAAACTTTCCCAACAGAGGATTCAGTCCTGCATCTGCTGTGAAATCTGGAGTTTACTACTCGAGATATGTCTTTGGTCACCTAGAACTGTTGTGCTGGTGTTCCTTATCCCTGGGTTTGGTGGCTTATTCCTTCAGTAATGGAGTGAATCAAGAAATAAAACTGTATTCTGTAACAGACTGTTCAAACTTCCCCTGAGTCTAGTTTTGTTTAATCACAAAATTACTTCCATTCAAAGATTCACAGCAGAAGGTCATCTCAGCTATTCCGCTTCACTGGCAGGCAAGGACAAGTGCTGGAAAAAATGCCAGCCAGTTCATTCTATTCTTGCGCTGTCACTCAGGTACCTTGGCCATGGGCAGCAGTGAAGTTGACCAGCTGCTAAGTACTTGTACAGTACCGATAGTACTGTACCAATAGTACTTGTACAGTACTTGTTTATCAGTGAGATGTTTTGCAGTCTGCTTGAAGTGACCTGTGCGAGGAAAGGTGCAGAGGAACATATAGATTCCTTCAGAGGACATGGGGTTTTTGCACCTCAGCACATCCTCCACAGGAAGCTCGGCTCCTTGGTGGAAAAGGGAAACCTCTTCAGCCCTGAACATGATTACAATGTTCAGCATAGCTAGTTTTACTTCTGACATGGGCTTTGTGATTCTTGCATATAAAAATAGAGGGGTAACGAACCATTAGAATGGATAATAAAGACTTACTTCTCTGTGCAATGCTAAGCATGGTAACGGCTAACTCTAGGCTAAAAATAATTAGAATACTAATGACATAGAAAAGATTATTTTACTAGGAAACAACATTAAAAATACTGCATCAGTGTAATCTAATCTTGATTCAGACTGACAGAAGGTGTGCAAGGAATCTCTTTGATATACAAATATCTGCTGGTGGTAAAGGCCAATTTCATCTGATTAGCATTTCAAAAGGAAAGTTGACCTGAAAGCATTGGAATACATAGTCCTTCAAACCAAATTCCAGATAAATAAGGGCTGTTTCTGAGATATCATTAAACACCTTTCCGGTGTGAACTGGTAGTCAGTTTCAGCTACTGAGTGGATCACTGTATTTTTCTGAACTTGAGATAGTACCTCCTATAGTCAGGGGAAGAGGGGAGTTCATTTCTTCTCACTTTTGAAATCTAGAGTGAAGACATATGTATCTAAGTGAGTCACCTTGACTCCTTTCAGAGAATATGCAAATAAAATGTAACTTCTAAGGCAAGGTTCTTCTGATCTATTTGAGACACTTACATTGCAGTGGGATGAATCATGCCCTTGACATAGCTATGTTTCCCCATCAACTACAGAAGTGCCCATATAACTGGACCAGGTATAGCTGTCTGCACTGAAGGCATCTGAAGTTAATGTGCTTGTTAACTAAAATAATTAACTCCCTGGTTTGTGTATAAATGTATGTCTCTATTTGCTTCTACAAGAATACATCCTGTTTCCTCCACAGACACTAACTTTTCTGGGAAGACTGGTTTGCTCCAGCTAACAGTTAACTAGGCTCAGCACAAGCCCAAATAGGGACCTTGCTGTACTTTCTAGCCACTCTCATTGCTCCTGTCAAAATGCCAAGTTGGTTTGCCCCATTTAGCAAGCATTTGCTTGGGTTTCCACTTCTGATATGAAGAAGTCGGTGCAGACAGACACTTCTATTATTATGTGAAATATTACAGCAGGTTTTAAGAACCATCTGTCTTGACATTTACACAAGAATATTGGGCAAATGCCTGTGGCTTGACAGGCTGGATCACTGTGAGGTCATACATAAAAATTAATGTATTGATCATGGCACAGGAGGCTGAATTTTAATATTCATGAGGTAGCATTTCCTAGGGTTAATTTGAAAGTCAAACAGGCTAGGCCATCTCTGGCACTTAGGCTCCACTCATTAATGCAGCTATCTAGTACAAGCTACTTCTAAACCACCTATTATCATGGGATGTGGATACAGCGTTTAGGAACAGCTAACCATTCATTACAGACTTCCTTACTGCTAAATTTTTATTCCAGCAAGCATCAGTCCAGTTAAATTTACACTGTTTTTTCCATGACTTCCATGGTTTATGAAAGGAACATATGGCTGCCTTTGGAAGCCATTCCTAATACTGCAGATTTCGTGCCTGAAATGCCTCACTGTTCTGCTTCCCTCTGCAATGACAGAGGCTGGGACAGTTAGACAGACATACACCCTGTATACAATTGCTAAACACAGCTCAGAGAAATCTGGTTTGAGATTTTATGTTTGGGATGAGTAGCTAGGCAGGAAAGGAAAACCTCAGCACTAAGTGCTCCTGCTCTGAGGACCAAAGTTAAAGACAAAACTGAAAAAACAACCCTTCAAAATTACACTGGTTGCAATGTGGTCAGCTAGAAGAACAGGCAAATTTGTCTCAAAATACAGGATCTCTCTGTCCCTGGAGCCCCAAAGATGGCATAATCACAAAATTAGCTTCTCTAATGCCTTTTAAAATGCCTTGTCTTTAATTCCTTTCTTTTTTCTCACAGAGAACCAGCATCATTCACACATTTGCAGCTCTAGTTATTCAAAATATAAGTTTAATTATTCATGGAATTAATTTATTAATTGAATGTGGTGAATATATCTTCACTAAATTAATGATTCTTATTTTCTTAAAACAAAGTGCTTTAGCAAAATATTTTGGTTTCTAACTGGTTAACATACACCTTCTGTTTCTTCAGCTAACATTCCCTTTTAAATCCTTGGGGATGTTCCAGTGGCAAAGAATCGATTTTGCTTTTAACTTTGGCCTGTCATTTCAATTAGACTGACATACCAGAGATTTTCATTACACAAGAAGAAAAAAGGAAGCTTTGTCAGCAAAAAGATTAAACAACTGAAATAATAAATATCTTAAAGGAATGTCACATGTTGGTCTTTGCATGTGCCAGTATGAAACATATATTGCTGTTTTACCCCAAAAGCAGTAACATGCTTGGTCAAGGGATTTTTTTTCTAACTGCTTTTTTAGTTCAGCTTATAGATGATGGGTTAATTTTTCTCCTGTCTTTAGCTCACTGTCTAAGAAGTACAGTCAGGGCCAAGTCTCTAAAAAGCCAGAAAGGGCTGTGTAGAATAAAATTAAATCAAAGTCCTTTATCAGGGTGCAGTTAATCTACTTCCCAAACCAGGCAACAGCAAGAGATGTTGAGGAACAGCCACTGCAGGGAGCATAATTTTCCTCTGATGCAACTTCAGTTCTATTGGTGTACATTGCTTTGTACACTTTGAAGTAGTACGCCATCTCCTGGCATTTCTGACTCCTTTAGAAAGCAAACAGGTAGGTAGTATGCATAAACTCTGAACCCTCTGGCTGTTTTTTTTTGTTTTGTTTGTTTGTTTTTTGTGTTTTTTAACCCAGCCTGGGGAAACTTCAAAAGGACACTTTAGAAGAAAAATAAATTTGTAAGTTTTCCAAGAGATCAGGGAGATTCCCAAGCAGGGAATTAAGGTAAGAAGTAGCATTTACTGTGGCCTGGAAGATTATTCAGTCAAGGCAAGCCTACACCTTGCCTACAACTGCATTTACACAACTTCTGATATAGGACAGGTGCACTGAAGATCTCTATCTCCTCATTCTCTGCAAGTTGCGAGGAAACTTGGAAGAGAACTGAGAAAGCTATATGGAGACTTTAAGGGCAAGAGTGAAAAGCAAGAAACATCCCAGGTTTGTGGTGTGTGTTGTAAAGTAATAACATATAAAAGTTGGCTACCTGTATATTGGGTGCCTCTTATTGAAAATTAAAAATACATATATATACTACCTGGAGTGGCATGTGTGTTTTCACTAAGTATAAAATATGGCCGTAACATTACCTAAAAACAGGGCTGGAAGGACCTTGAGAATTCATCCAACTCTATCCTTCTTTTTTAAACCAGGTTCAACTATATCTGCACAATTTCAGACAGATGTTTGTCCAACCTGATTTTGAAGACTTACAATAAATGGACATTTTTCAACTCACTAGGCTGCAAGACCTATTTAATTGCTTAGGTAATCTTACTATTAGAAAGCTTTTTTGAAATCCAGCTTGAGTTTCCTGCTGCAGTTTAAACTCATAGCTTCTTTTCCAGTCTATTAGGAATATGGAGAATAGATTATTACATTCATCTTTGTACCAGACTTTAATCTGTGATGTTTTATCATTCCTTTCCCCACCAGTACCCTTATCTTTTTACAACCTAATAAACTGATCCTTTCAACATTGCCCAGAAATCACATTTTCTCTAACAGTTTCTCTAATATCTGCTGTTATGCTTTGGACTCTCTATATTCAAGAAGGCTATAGACATTGGTCTATAGCCTTCTTGAATACAGTTTCCAAACCTCTCTTCAACAGTCCCAGGGTAGGGCATTTGGCTTTTTACAACAGGATTATAAAGGTAGTTAATGTTCATCTTGGGATGCACAATAACCTCAAAATCCTCCTCTGAAAAATCTGCCAATTGCTCTCTACCCAGTACTTTTATAGCTGTTTATTCATAGCACCCACTTTCTTGCACTTACCCATACTAAATTTTACCTAACTTTTCCCAGACTAATTTCCCCGTTCATCAAGATCTGTCTGAAATCTAGCTCTGTCTCCAGTGTATTTGCAATCCCTCCTGGCCTTATGTCTCCTTCAGATTTAATAGGCACTCTCACTATTTCATTATCCAGGGCACTAATGGAACCACTGAACAAAAGTGGACTCAGGAGAGATACCTATGTTGCTCCCTCCTGCCCACAACAATGAACCACTGGTTTCATAGCCTCCCACAAAACAGCAATCAATTTTATATCTAGCCTGAGCTGTCTCAGTGAAACCATGTTTTCCTAGCTAGGTTTCCCTCAGTAAACATGCATTCTCTGGGCTTATCTCCACTGCTAAATGGGAGAGAGCCAGGGACTGTGTCGAGCACTCTACCCCGAGGATCCACACCATTTTTTAACTTGATCTCTAGCTCCTTGATCTTGTACTACTCTAAATAGCTTTCTTCAAAACAAATCTGCTTTGGAGTGGCTAGAGTTAAGCTGTGAAGGCAGACATTGGTCTTTGGGCCAGGTGCTGCTCCTTGGCCCTTTTTTAATTAGCAGTACAGATGAGGCCTAAAATGAGCACTGAGCCTCACCAGTAGTTAAAATCAGTTTTTAGTTCTACAAGGTCAAAACACAAAGTTCTCCATCTTTTTGCACAACACCATCACAGAATTGCCTACCCTGCTTTACCTCAGGCCTTTATTGCTCCTGGAAATGACATTTTAGAGCCTCTTGCACTAGCAAGTTATCCAGTAATGGGGGCTATGGTAAGTTGTTTCTACCTGGAAGCAAACTGGGTTAATATTAAATCAATACATTACTGTATTTATAGAGAATGAGCTTCAAGTTCTGCATCCCCGAACAGAGTAGACAGACCACTGATGTGCCCTCTCAGTGAACTCCCTAAAGACATGAAACTTTGCCTGAGCTCATGGGCTAGTACTTTTCTCCAGGGCTGGTGGCTTTTGCCTTGCTTGCTTTCACAGATGGACTGACTGCCAGATCTGCAAATAACCACCAATCCTGGACCACAGTTTTCAGTAAGACTCTGGATACCATATATATATATATATAAAAGCCATAGAATGGCTTCTGTTTAGGTCTTGCTATTTTAGCTCATGTTTTGAAACATGGCCACTGTTTTTCACTCAGCGTTTTTGAAGATAACTGTTACAAAGAGAAGCTGTGCACAAAACAGAATATAGCTTCCATATAAAATTTTTCTCTTTTTATTTTCTTTTTTTTTTTCTTTCTTAAATGCAGGACTTAAATGTTAGAAAGTGTAAGATGGAAATTTTGGAACCAGCAGAGGCAGCTCCCTGCCTTTCCACCTGCAGGAAAATCTTGCAAACCCATTTCCAGGAATTACTCCTGGAAGCCAGCCTGCTGCCTGGACTTCCAGGTAGTCCTCGTAGTCAAGGAGTCTGTTGCTTGGGAGCCACGGAGGTACACCACCTGCTTGCCTTTTTGCAGCAAATTATAGAGAGTCCATCAGCCTCCTGGGGCTCATGATCAGGGAAGCAGTATGTGGTGTCACAGGCTGGTGACCACAAGAAGGTCAGGAGACTACCTTTTGTGCTGCCAGGAGTTCGGCTGCCTCTTTTGGTGGCCCCAAGAAATCATCAGGTTTGTTCAGAGCATTTCAGTCAACTCAGAAATTACATCACACCATCTGTTGTGAAGTGCTCTGTCTTTTATATGATACAGAAGGGAATGGGATTGATTCAAACCTGCTGAAATACACCGCAGCCGACACCAAGGACTTATGGTTAGACTACATACCTGTATGTGAGACTACGTAGTGAGACAAGACTAGGATTTTATGAAAAAATCTATATCAAATTTGTTTTAGTAGGGCTTTGCAAGGAGACATTTTAATAATTGTATAAAACAGCACATCATCAGAATTAAATTATACTCTGTCACATCTCTCCTGAGATCTGCTCTATGACAAGAAAAGGCAAGAATTTTAAGGTGACAAAGCAATTAAAAGAATGAATGCGCTATGTTTGGGAACTGGTAACTAAGCTGTGAAATAACCATGAAATATCTATAAACAGTACATGTGGCATCTTAAAAATATACTTTAAATACCATGTAAAATACATTTTTAAAATAACCCCCAAATTGTACACTAGTTCTATGCTATAAAAAGAACAAGAATTAATAAACATAAATATCTTCATGCTGTAAAAAACACTGTATAGACACAGCGATAAACATTGCTTGTAGTACACAAATCAGTGAACACATATTTTAAATTCAACGTTACAGATTCTGCTGACTTTAAAAAACTTCCATTCAACAGTAACTTTATCTACTTAGCCAACTTCTGCCAGCTAGCTCTCCCTTCTTCTAAAGAGACTTTCGGCCTCCCTTTAATCACTGAAGCCCCAAGATTATGCATGTACTTTTAAATGGGGTATGTATGTGAAACATACAGGACTTCATAAGAAACCAAGATATTTGGCCTAAGTGTTTTCCACTGGGACTTTCTGAAAACATGTGACCAGGGTCGGGAGGCTGCAGTCTATGCATTTGTGGAAGAGAGGAAGGAAACCTGCAGAGTCTGATTCTTGTCACTTCTTCTATTGAACAGAAAACCCCACACAGACTGTAATACACCCTCACTGGGGTATCTTACTACAGTTTTTCTCACAGTGTGGTGTTCTACGGATTGACAGAAAAAGGTACATAGAGATGTGAGAAAGAGATGAATGGTCTAGTCGCTACGGCTGCTATTGCTGCTGCTGCTGGTGGTTATCCTATCACAGGACTGAGCAGACAGAATATACACGGGAACAGAGTCTTGTGCAGACATCATATACCTGTTGTTTAATTTGACAGCAGGTTAAACCATGTAATTTTTTTCCTCTTAGTGGGTTTAAACCAAAAGCCAGTCCAAAACAAATATAGAAGTCTAACAGGCTTAAGAGTATGTTTCTCGCAGAAAAATAAGTACACCAAAAAGACCAGTAACCGTCTGTCCCAAACAGTCCCAGATGTTGGTTAGTTTCCAATATCAATTAAATTTTCAAGTAAATTGACTTGGGTTTTGGCCAAATATAAGATCATTTCCTTCTTCTCCATCGTTACTTCACATCTGTTCCTCTCCCCAATCTTCCAAACCCAACTGTTTCACAGAAATATTTCCAAGATGAATCTTTGCTGGGCTTTCAGCTTTTGTATCTTTCCAGATCCTTTGGAGAAGTCCGGAATTGTAGATTACAGTTTTCAAAGATTCTTTTAGACGCAGGTCACTGCCAGGTACCTGGGGCTGACTGTAGGGTTATCACTATGAGTTGACTCCTATTCATCACCTTTATTTTGGCATTGGGATCTGCTACGTGTTCTGGTTCATCATCCAGCTAATAATCTTATCATGACAGCATCATGTGGGGTCTTTGCAGGAACATTCTCACTCTATTCGTCTGGTTCAACAGCATCTTGCTCTGGAATTTCTTCTCCTTCCAGTCCTCAGGCTGCTGGTCATTTGGGACCTCAGTTACCATGGGTTTAAGGGAGAAATCATATCTCTTAGCAGAATCCCACAACTAGCAACAGTTTGATCAACTAACATTTCAAAACTATCACCAGGACTCAAGACCAGTGAATAAACTGGTTCTTCCTATCAGAAGAGTAGGTTTTTGAATTTGTACCTGGATGCTTTGCAAGCTTCTTGTCATATTTGCCAGTCTTTGGGCACTTGTACTGGAAAGTGAAATGCAATCAGAAGTCTTCCTCAAATAGAGTTTTTCTATGGAGTTGATCACAGTTTGGTTCAGGGGCTTTGGGGAGTAGCTTCACAGAGGTACTGCTGCTTCATGGAAATTCACTTTATACTGTACAGTAAGAGATTTGGTGTCAAGCAGAAAGAGCTTTAAAAGTCTGGCAGATATATGACTACTGAGCAGTCAGAAAACTAAGATGGATATGAAGCATTTAATCAAAGGCAAGGAAATTCACATTTGAGAATCACAATCCTTCTTGTAATGTGCTGAACAATTATAGGTTTGATTTGGTATTATTGAACCTCATACCCAAGAGAATGCAGCAAAAACTTTGTGCAGCGCAAGCAGCTTTTCAGAAGAAAGCAGTAATGATTACAGTTTGGGTAATGCAGTTTTCTGATGGAGAAACCACACACATAGAACTAAACAGATTTATACACCTTTGCAAAATGGAGAACGTTATCAACTATGGAGAAGCCAGCCCACCCTGGTTAGGCAGGAACACACTGCATCAGTGAAAATGTCCCCCCAGAGTGGCAGACACCTGTGCCACACTTCCCTTTGCTGTGGGGGTGATATAGGCAGCAGGAGCGTGTGGCAATGAGAGTGTTCACAAGCTCACTGATGAGTGCTTGGATAGGGAAAGCTTGAGTGAGCTTATGGTCTTGCAAGAAGGGACCCATTCAGGAGTGGGGGAAGCCAGAACACTGCTGACTGCTAGAGCCATTGCCACGTCAGTTATCACAGCAGGTATGTGGAGGGGCCCAGCGACTCTGCTCAGGACTGCATGTGGTGATGAGAACCTGATTCACACAACACAAAGAAGGAAAGACAGCAGGAGAACATGCTCAAACAGGTAGTGGAAGGTGGCGGTCAAGATATTAGAAGGCTGGAAGTTGCGACTTCTGACAACAGGAAAACAATCCTGCTCCACTTGCAGATCTGCAAATTCAGAATATGTGTAGTGCTCTGGGCACTGGTGAGGATGAACAAGACCCGTCAGAGGATTCATCAAAGCCATCTGAGCCTTAACCTCGTGTCTGAACAAAAGGAAAAAGGCATGTGATATTTTTTGGAGACTCCCTCTTGTAGGGGACGTAGGCACTGATCTGTCAGCCTGACCTAATTGCTTGGGAAATTTTTGCATGGCAGGCTTTAAGATCTGTGTTTTAAGAGGTGCGTGGAGATATTGCCAAGGCCCCTCCACTCCTTGGACTATTTTCTGTTGCTGCTTTTCCATGTGGGCACCAACGCTGCCAGGGGCAATATGAACCATATCAAGAGTCATGACAGTGTTCAGGAGATGAGAGTGAAGAGCAGGGGGGCCCAGGTGGTGTTTCCTCAAACCTTCTGATGAGGGAGAAGGCTCAAGCAGAAGCAAGCCAATTGATGTTGCAGGGTTGGTCTAGCAGGGCTTTGTCATCTATGACTGCAGGACCTTGAGGAATGAGAGCTACTGAGCAGGGATGGATATATGTGGCAAAGTGCAGCAAAAGCGTCTTTGCAAAAAAGCTTGTTAACCTAGTGATGAGGGCTTTAAACTACGTGTGGTTGGGGAGAACTACCATAATATAGAAGGAAGGGCACAAAGGGGCAAAGCAGTTGTGTCTAGGAGACAACGTTATAGAAGAGGATGTCACTTTTCCACTGTAAGAACAGCACAATTTAGGATCCACCTCAAATGCCTGTACTCCGATGCATGTAGCTTAGAGAACAGTATTTGCAACTCTGTGTGTAGTTGCAGAGCTACAGCCTCATTGGGGTTATGGTGACATGGTAGGATGACTGGTGTTCTGCAATGGAGGGATGTAGTCTCTTCAAGAAAGACGTGTAGGAAGTTATGAAGGAGGGCTTGCACTTTGTGTAAAGGAGTTTCCTGAATGCAGGAAGTGTTGCCCCAGGGCAGGTGAAAAACCAGTAGAGAGCTTGTGGGTATGGATCAGAGGACAGACCAGTACTCCTAGTGTTGTAGTAGGTGTCTGCTACAGACCTCTTGATTAAGAGGAGGAGACAGATGAAGTTGTCTTTAAGCAGCTGAAGACAGCCTCACAAGTACACATCTTGGTACTTACAGGTGACTTTTACCACATTGACAACTGCTGGAAGGGCAATAATACCAGAAGCAAGCAACCTAGGAGATTTCTGGAGAGTACTGAAGACCGTTTCTTGATGGCGGTGATCAATGAACTGGCTAGTGGAAATGCTCTGTTGAACCTGTTGCCCACAAACAAGTTAGAACTGGTTGAAGATGTGAATGTCTGTGACAGCTTTGGCTGTTGTGACCATAAGACTAGAGTTGAAGATCCTGAGAGGAGTGATTCTATGGGAAACTCTCCTGAAGGGCAAAGGGGATCAGGACAGCAAGCTAATCTTCAAGGACAACCTCCTCAGAGCACAAGAATGGTCTTTTGCAATATATGGAAAGTTGAGCAAGCTTGACAAAAGGCCAGCATGAATGAACATGTAGATCCCGACTGAATTTTGGTTTTGTGAAGGACAAAAGGAAGAAGGGTTTCTTTAAAAGTACATCAACAACAAAAGGAAGACTAAGGGGAGTTTGGACCCATTGTTGAATGAGGCAGGGTACTTACTGAAAAGGAATTTGGAAAGAGCTAAAGTACCCAATGCCTTTTTTTGTCTCAGTTTTCATCGGCAGATTTTGCCCTCAGGCCTCCAGGTTTCTGAACGTCCTTGAAGAGTGTTTGCAAGTGAAGCCGTACTCATGGTAGAGGGAGACTGAATGAAGGAGCACTTAAGAATCACTTAATTAGACATAAAGAAACCCATAGTACCAGATAAGATGCATCTGAGGGTGCTGAAAGTGGTGGCTGATGTCATTGTGAGGCTACTCTTGGCTGTATTTGAAAGGCATAGCAATCAGGAGAGGCTTCTGATCACTGGAAAAAAGGCAAATGCCACACTTGTCAAGAAGGCAAGAAGGAGGATCTAGAAACTACAGGCTGGCCAAGCTAGTCTCAATAATATGAGATGGTTATTAAGCAAATCCTACTAGAAGCCATTTTTAAACACAGGAAGGAGAGGAAGGAACAGCTGACATGGATTTACCAAAGGTAAATCTTGCTTGACCAACCCAATTGCTTTCCATGACAAGGTGACGGGCACTGTCGGCAAGGGGAGGGTGGTTGATGTTGTTTACCCTGGCTTTAGCAAAGCCTTTGACCCAGTCTTCCACAGCCTTGTTATCACCAGAAAGGTGAAATGCGGGCTGAATAAGTGAACAATAAAGTGGATGGAAAATTATCTGCACTACTGGGCTCAGACTTGTTATCAGTGGTACAAAGTTCAGCTGCAAGCCAATAATTAGTAGTAACCCTCGGGGATAATTTTCTGGGACCAATACTGTTTAATGTCTTCATTAATGACCTGAGAGACAGAACAAAAGTGCACTGTCATCAAGTTTGTGAATGGCCTGAAATTGGGAGTAATAGTTTATATGCTGGAGGGTAGGGCTGTTGTTCAGAGGAACCTAGACAGGTTGGAGAAATGGGGTGACTGGAGTCTCATGAAATCTAAGAAGAGCAAATACAAAGTCATACATCTGGGATAGAATAACCCCATGCACTATTACAGCCTGAGGGCCAACTGTCCAAGAGGCAGCTCTGCAGAAAGCAGGTCTGGTATTAGCAACTCTACATTCATAAGAGTGTAGCAGCAGGTCCAGGGAGGTGGTCCTTCCTCTCTGTTCTCCACTCGTAAGATTCCATCTAAGTATTCTGTCTTTGGCTCTCCAGCACAAAAAAAACCCCATGGGCGTACGGAGCAAGTACAGGACAGGGCTGTGAGGGGATGGTCAGGAGACTGGAACACAGTGCATACATAAAAGGACAGGCTGAGTTAGCTATTTCTGTCAGCCTTAAGAAGATAAGGCTTAGGAGACACTCTATTGCCATCTACATATATTTCATCAGATGATACAGACAATATGGACCCAAGTTCTTTTTGAAGCTGCAGAGTGTGAAAAGTTTCAACATGGGAAATTCTGTTCAGCTGGGGGAAAAACATACCATCAGACCATGGTCAAATATTGGAATGGGGGTCCAGAGAGACTGTGGCATCTCCATACATAGAAGTGTTCAAGGCTTCACTAGACATGTCCCTGAGCAACTTGATGTAATTAAACTTGCTTTGAGAAAGGCATTGGACTAGGTGACCTCCCAGAGCAACCTTCCAGCCTAAATTCTATTCTATGGAAGTTTAAAAATGGAAATCCAGTTGGCCAAAATATGTATACTACACCTGAAACCAAACACTGGGAGAGCTACTGTGCAACTCTCTGAGCAAAAGGAACACATTAGATTGCCACCAAGATGTTTGCTAAGTTAGACAGATGATAGGCTCCAATAAAACTCCCATGATGTTTTAGGCCATTGGCAGTATTGTGTGTCTTTCATGTTTGAACACTTTCTATGCACAGTTGCCCAAATGAGTTCTGCTTTTAGCTTTCACTATTAGGAAATCAGAGAGTGATAGAGCAGTCATCTTATTCCACATCTTAATGTGAGTGGAACGAAGACAAGAACCAACTGACAATGTCCTGAAAAGGAAAATCACGGAGAAGGAGAGCAGGCTCCATTTACCCTTTTATAGTGCAGTTCTACTTACATGAGTCCTTTCCATTAATCTCCAGGCATCCCATGGAGAAAGCAGAAGACTGATGCACAATTTAATGACCTGCTTTGTTGGAAACAGCAGGATAATCCGGTTTAATATGTTTGATCCTATTAGTGGATGGCTGACCAATAGATCACACCCAACAAAATCCCAACAGCAGCAACAACAATAATGACTGCGCTTTTCTAATCAACAAAGCAAAATTCATTTTAAAGCATGCATTTCTGATTGAGAGATGCCATACTGTTTGTTGATACCCAAATGATATAGTTGGCCTATATGCCTTCAGCTCTTAACCTCTCTCTGCTTTCCCTGTCAGGTCTAATGCTTTCTCAGCCCTTCCTGCACAAGGAAATCCTGCTTCTTAACCTGCATTTTCCTGCATCCTTACCGTGTTGCTTTTTACCTGTTCTGAGATTACAGTTTCCCAGGCTGGCTAACCATTGCATGTTTTGTGTCACAATGACCTTTTCCAGGCACTTTCTGCCATCTAAATTTTATTTAATCTAATCCCATTGATTCCTCCTTATGTAGTGGACTGACCTGAATGCAACAAGAATTTGTTGGAGGGTTGGTTGTTGGTTTTTTTTTTTCAGAAATCACCTAAACCTCATTTTCTCTTGTCCTTTAAAAGCCCTGACGATACACATCTACAACCCAAGGTAGCAGGTGCTGGAGCAGCCACCTAAAGCAGCTTTCCCCACAGCCAGGCAGGAGCCGAACCACCCTAGCTTCTTTACCAGTATTCAGACCATGTGCAATATCTATGGCACCATTGGGAAAACACACACTGACAGGATGGGATGGCAGGCTGTGCTGCAGCTGATAGCACTGCCTGTTACTTACCTGAGGCCTGGGCAGAATGAGTGTGATAAGCATCCTGGTGGTACCCTGGGGATAAGCACTCTTAGAAGGAAGCTGGCTAACATGGGCCCATTACAGGTGGTCTTGAGAAGCCAGCTCCTACAAGAAGTCAAGTGGAGTCAAGAGCTGTGGGAATGTGGGCTGCAAGTTAGCACAGAGGATAATTATTTTAACTTAAATTCTGGTATGCTTTCTTTCTTATATTTGTAGAGTGAAGGATCCATTAAGTCATATTTCTGTATTTTTTTATACATTTACAGAATAAAAAAGAGAAAGTTCTGCCTAATAATGCTTATACAATAATATAGGCATAACAATTAAACAGGATGACATTGGATCCTTGCTTGCCCTTTATCTTGGTTGCAGAATAGATTGCAGTGGAGAATAATTTTTATTTTTCACACATTAATCGCATTTGTGGTTTGAAACATCCCAGGCAAATATTTTCCATAGGACTCAAAATATTTAAAAAGGAAATACCTGTATCCTTCTGTAGAGGGACAGCAGAAGTTTTAACAATTTCCGCCCTTGCAAAGCAAACTGAACCGTGCAAAAGGCAGCAAATCTTCATCTTATAATATCTCAAGGTCATATGAGGGTTGTGCTTTGTAATAAATATGTGCACAATATGACCAACAGAGTTAATTTGTTTTCCTGTTGGTGACTTAAACACCAAGGCAGTGTTCTTATGTAAAGGACTGTTTTGTTAACCTAAGTGTCTAAAGTATACTGTATTGACTTTTTCTCAGCATACACATACTGCTTGCAAAATGCAATCTGCAGAGAATATAGCCTTCCCATAAGTTTACCTTTACCACTGTCCTTTAAAGACAGAGCTCCTCACTGATGCTTAAAAACTGAGTTTGCCTTTCTGCTTAAATGGCAGACTTTTAGCAAAGTTATTTTGCAGTCAGGGATTTGATTGAAGAAAGAAGTCTGTTCAAGAAGTTTTTAATGGCTCTTTACCTCCAACTACAACACTTGCTACTTACGGTGGCAGAAGGGATGATAAAGACACAGGTCTTCTGTTTATTCCACTCCTCACCCTAATTTAAGACCACTTCCTCTGTCAGGTACTTCTCTGTGCCAACAGTGAAACAAACAAGAACTTCCTTGGGGTATATAGACTATATCTGCACAGGAGTGCAGATACTCAAGCACCTCTGCAGCAGACTTGTTTCACTGCAAAGCTAGCTCTGAATAAAATAACTTCTTATTTCACCATCCTTTTAAGGATAAAAGACAACAAAGCATCTTGTTATAAATAAACCTGGGGGAGTGTGTCCTGCATTAAATGTTTCCTGAGGTCTTGCACTTATTTAAAGATGTCTAACCTGGCTTCTGAATACTGACCACTGGGTGTGATCAGTGCCTCATTCACCACACCGGACAGATAGAGAAGACCTGCTCTGAAAGCCGCAACTCATGCTGCTCTGTAAAACACTAGTGACAAGTGGTACAGGGACTGACCTTGTATATACGTATTGTACATATGTATACACATGTGTGTATGTACATATATATATGTGTACACACATACAACCATTCATGCACACAGGTAACAACAGGATAACTATACATGTACACATTAACAATTAACAGAAAAGACAAACATCTCCAAGTGCCTCTACTTTGGGCTAAGGTATACAATGATACCCTCACATCATGCCATAAAGAACAACACAAAAATACAGCTGTAAAATTTAGCACAGGCCAAGACCAGCAAAAAGAGTAACTATTCTTGTCACTGTCCATCACTGAGGTACTCCAAAAGGTAACCATACAATAAGCAGTGTTAGAAACTAATTTTGTACATCAGAGAACTGCATATTAGAGGAAAAAAAATTAGCTGAGGATGCTTATTTTCCTGGTGATTTAAACAATCACAAAATTATTGCTAGCAGCGCCTCAGGA
The DNA here is from genome assembly GCF_949628215.1 of Phalacrocorax aristotelis. Classification (NCBI taxonomy): domain Eukaryota; kingdom Metazoa; phylum Chordata; class Aves; order Suliformes; family Phalacrocoracidae; genus Phalacrocorax; species Phalacrocorax aristotelis. Next base: position 99,684,114 of record NC_134276.1, on the reverse strand, counting down.
AGAAACACTGGAGCTTTGTGCATGGTAAGTAACTAGCAAGAGCCAGCAGCACCACCTGGTGTTCTCTCCAACTCCCCAGAGAAGCACTTAGTCCCCACTCGGACTAGAGCCCCAAAACCAAGGTGCAGTTCTGTAAATCTGACCTCTTTAACCCACTGTGTGCCGTAGAAATGTACAAACCGTCACGGAAAAATCCCTGGCTAGTTTACTTTTAAACGGTATGCTCAGGATAGTCTGGTTTGCATGGCTACAGTTATTAAATTCATGGAGTTAGGAGTCAGTAGCCCCAAAACATAAATGAAGCAAAGATCTCCAACCCTTAGCTTTGGATGTGACTAATAAACCCTGCTTATAGTACCATGTATCAGTTTAAGCATAGCCATCAATGGACCTCTGTGTTTTGCCCCATCTCCCCTTGAGTACCTGCAGAATTAATTCACTTGCTGGAAGAGTGGGTTGGGTCAGGCTGGCTCTGCCCGCAGGGTCCCATTCAGACACACCCTCAGGCCTTCCTCTCTCTCAGCCAGCTTCGAAAACAAGCCTGAGGCACTTCTGGAAATCTCCATGTCAAACTCCTCCTACTTATGGAACAATATTTTCCTTGTCTGTTAAACTAAGATTTTACAACTTGCAATGCTACCTTTGATGTGAATTCCTGTTTAAAAACTAAACCAAAATCTTGAATAAAAACTAAATAAGCACTTTTCCAATATATAGTAAAATAAATTTGCGTGGGTATTTACAAAGAGCAGTTGCCCCTTGTGTTTAAAGATAGCTGGATTCCTTTGTGACTCAGAGAGAGAGAAAGATACCTGATATTCAATTCTATTTTATTTTGTCACTTTCTCAGCAAGTAATAGCATGTTGACCTAGAGTGAGCAAATACTCCAGGCACAAATAAGTTTATTCACAAGCAAATGTAGTCGTTCATAAGTCATTATGCTCCTTCACACATGAATACCCAAGACAAAAAGGTATGAACTTAGATGAAAGCAGAAGTACGATTCAGCAATTTGGTATATAAATACACACTTCCACCTGCAACAGGGCTCTACATAGCTTACAGCCAGTCCTGTAAAAGGTCCCTGAATAAATCCTAAACCCATGACTTAAAATATACTCAACTTCAATTATGAGTTTTGACATGATTCATAAGTCAGCACTCTGCAATAATATTTAAGTACTGCAAAAGTTTTATAGGTGGGAAAAACCAAAACCGACTTTCAGTCCCCCCATAACCCCAGAATGCCCCTTCGCCCTTGGTTAGGGGAAAGACCAAATGGCAGGAAAGGAAGCGGCAAGGAAAGCATCAAGCACTGAGCACCTGCAGGCACACAATTTCAGCGTCACGAGTCAGTGCTGCCCTTCTGTGTTCGCCCTGTGAGACTTACTGTGGGGTAAGGGTGTGAGCAGAAAACAGTGTATTTCCGAATTATGCCGTTCAGCTTGAGGGGAGGGAGCCAGGACACGAAGACGGTGGAGGCTGATGCCGCAGCTGCTTTAATGCCAGCGGGAGGACCTGGAACTGGAAAACCAATATGTGTTAGAATGGCCAGAGGCAGGCACTCAGTCATCCTAGTGTAATGGCTGAGCAAAAAGGAAAAGCAGAGTGCCACTTTGGTAACTGCCCTTGTGGACCAAGGCAGACGCCCTGAGTTAGGAGGCAGCCTCCATGCTGCCCATGCCAGAGGAGGGTGTTCGGAGAGCTGTGCCCCCATCCCTCAGCGGGCCTTGAGGCAGAAGCTGCCTCTGACGGTAAAACTTTTGTGAAGTATCATCACCCGCAGCCTGCATGCATGAAAATATGTTGGTTGTGGCCAGTGAAAATTGCCAAAACCCATATTATTATAAATTGTCAATTTTGAAGACATAACTCATACCAAATGAATATTCGCTGTATAAATAATATGTGTGTGAACAGTTTAACGGACATACACAGTGGAGATGTGAATTTAATGAAGCGGAGAGCAAATGAGCTGTAGTCCCATGCAGTTAGCACTGCCTGATGTGACCCAGGTCTAGCTAGTGGCATGATGTGTGAGCAGACATATGGCCACAGTCTCCTTCCCCCCAACCTTGCCCTCAGCAGCTCAGACCTCTACCTGGCACTGCAGCGTACAAGCACGTATCTATTTCTCTAATTACAGCAGCTATCTAGAAAAGCCATTGAAAACTGTGACAGAAAAAGAGAGAAAAAAACCACCTCTCTAAAACCACAGGGAAAAATCTTCAGTCAGGAGATGTTAAAATCTTGCTGCATAATCTTAACTGTATCTCTTCACACACTTGCATTTTGAGAAAGACTTTAATTTCATGACCACATTTTATTTTCCAAACACATGTTACACTGTACAATGTTCTCCAACTTTGGAAGCACTCTTATACTACCATGAAAAAACTTCTGCATGCTAGACTATCACATTACACACAAGCTGGTGCTTAAACAAAATATCAAGGGCTACAATTAACGTTAGAATAAATTGTTTTAAAGTTTCCTGGAAAAAAGCCACCTCTTTTGCCAACAGGAAATAAATATTTTACAACGTATTTAAAACCATAAAAATAAATAATTGTTTAATACTGCATGTGGATAATATTAATGTTAAATTATTAAAATAGGTTGTAGTGGAAATTGCTACATATGTTATTAAAGACAAAATGAAACATTTTGATGGACTGTCTTCTCTGCAGAACTTTTGGTTCATGAAGAATCTGATATTTTTGTCTAATTTCAAGCAAAACAACCAAAATGTTAGAATTTCCAGTAAAATTACCATTCTAATGCTTGATCAGCTTTCTTGACTTTCACAAAAAAAGAGTTATTGTGCAATACAGATGGAAAAGCCCTTGTCTAGCAAGCTGATCTTTGTAGATGGTCCTTCATTTTGGTTCTACCTCATTTAAGTAAGTGGACATTATGGTGGTAGAAAAATTTGCCTATAAGGGGAAGCCAGACAGCCTGGGGTCTAAATTTACCTAGCTTTGTGGCTAGCTACTTCAGGTTGTAAAAAGCATATGAGAACTTCAGTTTTATATCCATACAGGTACTACTGGAAGATGTAAGAAAACTGACAGGCACCACTCAGCGCCACACTTCTGAATGTGCATTTTCTATTTATAGTGTGTTGAGAAGGCTAATAGGGCATCAGGTGAGAATGTCATGATTATAATTGCATGCAGACTCAGCCCCTCACTGCAAAGGGGCTAATTCAGTTAGCAGTTCTATCCAATGCAGAGTAAATATTGATGCTTGACAGCATTCAATTTCTTATCTATACCCAGCTCATTAGAAATGTTTTTTGCTTCTGCTGTTGAAGAGTGAAAGCTATATCTCCAGGGTAATTACTTAACCCAGGGGAGAATTCCTTTACAGTTAGTAATGTTTTCTGGAAATGACTGCAAATAGATATATGAGGTTAAAGTAATTTATTGTTAAATTAGGGTGTGATCTATAGGGACAGGTTCTGATGGTAATTGGTCATGGCTGTCAACTGCTGAGGGATTAACTCAAAATACATCTAGCAGTTTCCAGTGAATGGACATTTGTGGAAAGTATTACTTGTCATTGGACTGCTGTATTTCTGTCTAGTACCCTGACCAGCAGAAAAAGCGGCCAGAAAGATAGCCGGGAAGTCATATTGTCAAATTTCTGAAGCTTTTCTAATGCAAAGACCCCTCCGCCTCATTGTGGAGGCGTTGGAATTAGGCAACAGTTTTTGCAGTGGTGCCAAAATTATTCTGAACATTCATTTATTACTCCTCTTTTTGTCTTTGTTTGCTGGGTTGTGCATGTGGAAATTACTGTGTGTGGGGAATTGTTTACGTTTCCTTAGCAAGAATTCTGCAGACTGTCATTTGATGCCTTACAGACCACCACTGTCCTCTCTCCAGAGGGTAAAGCCATTGCTCAAACTCATCCCCTGGACCTAAACAAGATTATTATGAGCTAGCTCAGCATTAACTGAAACATTTGTTATTAAACATGGGTTCCTTGAGTATCTGAAAAAGTTGTGGTGGGGAAATGCGCTGCCTGCCTTATCTTGGTGAGGAGACTGCAGTCTTGCTATGCTAACTCATTGCCATTGCATCCTGCAGCCTTACTATCTTCAGTCATTAATGAGACAGCAGTATCAAGAGACCTGGACTGTCTTATTGAATTCTTCATGGATTGTTTTTTAGCACACTGATTCCCACAGATCCCAGCGAAGACAAACTAAATGTGCACAATATCATAGTTTCTTTTTTCCATGGTCATCAGGGGTAAAATAATGGTAAGAAGCCAGAGGACAACGAGAGGTGAGCACAGAGACACCAAACACTGCTTCTAGCCAACTTTGCAACCTTCCAGGGAGCACATTTGGCAAATTCAGGATCAAAGATGGCCTCATTCTTCAGCTATCAAGGCTTTGAAAGACACTGAAATAACATGCTGCTTTCATGTGGAGGAGAACACTTTGTATTCTTGACAGTGCAAGTGAAATGCTAATGCAGAGGAGGCAATCATACTGATACAGCTAGTCCAGGAAACAGCATTTAGATGTGCTAGATAATGGGGAGGTGCTCCAGGAACTTCCTCATTCCCCTTTTCATGAGCAGAGAGATTATCACCATTTTTCTTCACAGTACTGAACAGAAGGGAGGCAAATGTGCAGAGGACGATGCATTTAGGAGTGATATCACCAATATATCACAAAACTGACCATCCATACTGGACAATCCATAACAGATTTTTTAATTCTGCAGCACACAAGACTATCATATTGACTGCTACATTTATTAAAAAAACAAAACAAAATAAATTCCTGACTGCTTCTGGTGGTGCCTTTGCTCATGTAGATATCCCACCTACAATTTAGACCTATGCTAGCCAAAGTACATTCACATGTGCTGCCCACCCTTCATTCACTCTGAACTGGCCTCATATTAATCACACTATTTTTATCAAATCCTGCCAGTTTCACAAGGGGAACACTTACTGTTCTGTACCTTTTTTTTGTTAGTCAAAAAGCAAAAAGATAAAATTGGAGATGTTTGACAATAGAATGAAAGTGCATTAAGGGGTAATTAAGGGCAATTTTCTGTCATAGTGCCCAGGTGACAAACGGCACAGCCATCGTCACCAGCTGAACGAGCCCAAGCAGAGCTCTGCTCCAAAGAGTACTGAATGTGCACTTGATCGGATTTCTGTTTTTTCACTTCAGAATAAATATAAAACTTCATCAGATGGTATCTGTACATCCATCTTTCTCATGCCAATCGCCAGGAAGAGAGAAAAAGGAGAGGAGGAAAATCTCTCTGGATTCAGGCAGAGTCTTACAATGAGGCTGGCAAGGGGTTTAGTGTTACTCTTCCTTCCTCCCTACAGCTAGTCCCAGCTTCTCCCTTGCTCTGAACACCAACCTCAGTGGCAGAGGAGAGCTGGAAAGACAGCATGGCTGCACTGAGCAAAGTCTTCTGTGATATACAAACAGCTTTCTGTGCGTAAGAATGTATTTTCTCAAAAGAAAATGATACGAGAGAGAAACATGCATCCTCCTGCATCACAGAAACCCCAGAAGCAACCTCTGCCAGACACTCGGTAAAAAGCAGGGTAGGGGACAAAACCTCAGTGAATTCCCAAAGATCGGACATTGCTTCTTGACTTATTTTTCTGCGAGGAGGAACTTCAAGAAGAGCAGTTTCTTTTTCTGAAAGCTAATGCAGGCAAAAAAAAGCTAGACAAAACCCATAAATATGGTCACATTGAAAGGAAAGCCAAATTGCCAAATGCAGGAAGCTTTCCATGGGAGGGGGCTCTGGGGACCGTGCCCTCCACTAGCCAGTTCTGCCCAAGGTCAGAGGTGCTGCTGCAGGCTGAGGTGCTGTGTCATGTGTTGGGCATGTATGGGGAGCAAATTCATTGTCTCAGCTACAGTTTTCTCAGATTGAATTTTCAATGCAGAAACAAAGAGGGTATTTGTCAACCCCCCGTTGCTACAAAGTGAAGTAGCTTTCGAAACTGTACTTTGAACACAGCAAGGAAGAGAATTTGAAGAACTACTTTAATTTTTAATTATTTAGTAAATTCAGTCCTTAGGTGAAGAAGACAATCAGCTTATTAGAAACTGCAAAGTGGAAAGGGTAGGGGGCAAAACCACAATGATTTCTTAAAAATTGGGCATTTCTGCTTGGCTTACTTTTTTCCCAGGAGGAACTTCAAAAAGAACGGTTTCTTTTCCTGAAGACTAATGCATGAAAAAAAGCTACACAAAACCAGTAAATATGATCACATTGAAAGGAAAGCTCATTTCCTACTGTTTGCTAGGGCTGTTCCCATTACCTTAGCTGATCAGCAACAGTGTCTGACCTCTGGTGTCTAAAATCAGTATCAAACATTACAAGAAAATGAAGCATCGACTCATTTCATCCAGGTTGACTGCTTCACTCCCTGGGTTACTCTCGTCTTGCTGCATTGGAGATTTAAGCCTGCTAGAGAAATTTTGGCCTGATGTCTCTAGCTGAACACCAACACAGAACTCACAGGAAGCCACTGCCTGCTCTTCAAAAGCAGCTTTAGAATATACACCACTGATTTTACAAAGAAAAGTTTTTCCTAATGTAAAAGAAATTAAAAAAATAAAAAGAAGAAGAAATTAATGGCATGATATGGCCTCATTGTAATAGTGATGCGGAGGGTTTGGCAGGCACTTAAAAATATCTCAGATATATAGATTTTATTAGAGGGCGGTGGAACATCTTTTATCATCATTTTAGGCAGAGAAGGACTGGGAGCAGAGATATAAGGTTTCCAGATCTAAGCTCTGTTAAGATTATAATTATTTGTATTTCACATGCTGAGAGAGTGTTCAAACTAACTTTAGGGCAGGATCTTTTAGGTGCACTGAAATTAGTCTTACTGAATAACCCTTTACAGGAGCCTCTTTTCCTTAGAAAATTATGGAAGAAATGTCTGTTCCTTCTGAGGAATGAGGAACCTGTTAGGTACATATAGTTTGGCAATGTGAATGCTCTTTTGCCATTTAACTTCCACAGCCTTAAGGATGTTTAGACCTGGGACTTTGGTTTTGGCTTATGATTAACTGTAGCCCTTCATGTATTCTGCTCTAAACCTTTACTGCCTTTAATAAAAAGTTGTGAAGCTGAGGCAAAACATGAAATCTTTGTATTTTCTGGAAACACCTTTTAGTTTAGTTTTCTGGACAAAAGATTTAATGAGTGGAACCACTGCAAGGCATCAGAAAACCTCTGAAAAGGATAGTCACACTGCCTCAGGGTGAATTATTGCTGAACTGCCAGGAGGATTAAAGATGAGAGATGACCCTTTGCACAGCAACGAAACACGGTCAGAGTCTATGTGCTCCCCACATCTCAGGGCCTGTCTGATATTAGAAAGCGAGAGAGCAGAAGAGCACCAAGGATTAGGGACAAGCAAACTAGGAAAAGGTGGTTAAGGGGGAAAAAAATACTGGGGCTTCCGATGTTTTAGAACTGTTGCAAAATGGAGACAGGTGACAGGAGATGGACCGGTGCATGTGTTGGGGCAGGGAGAAATGGGCACAGTAACCCTTCAGATAGGAAATACTGTTATAAAGCAGCAAGTTATCCATCTCTTTCCCTGGCCAGCAGGGCAGGGGAAAGTACTAAACATAATGCAAAAGAGATTGCATTATGACGGATCCTGAACTGGTCCAGGATAGTTAGGGAGGCTACGGAGTCCTCATCACTGCAGATTTTCGAGAAAAGGTTAGTAAATATCAGCGATGACTGAGATGTATCTGATCATATTTAGAGCAGGGGAATGGTCTTGGTGAGGTGTCAGCAACCTTTCAGGAGCAGTATGCCATGTTTTTGTTGTCTGCAGTGAGAGACAGAGGTACTGCTGGCACCACTTCTGCCATCTGATCAATTCCAAAAACTGAAGAAATCTCACAGAGAGAAAAGATGTTGTCTGCACTCAGGCAAGTTTTGGTAGCTTGCAGCTCTCTTCAAGTATTTAACACAACAGAAGCTGGTGCATGGCATTCCCAAACAGCTGTTATGACTTCTCTGGCATACGTGCCATGAAATGCTGACCCAGGAGCCAGGAGTTGTCTCTACAGGGTGGATTTTCAGGGATTTCTTGAAGAATGCTCCTTATTGTCCCCTGACATTGGACTGGCTGGCCAATTTGACACATAAGGCAGGAGGCTGCAATGTTGCTCAAAGGCATAGACAAGCAAGCACGTTCTTGCTGTCCTCAGGGGTGCTCTGACATGAACTATATGTCCCTGAGACCAGCCTGTCCCTGACCTCTTGGAGCAGTGTGGGACAATCTCCCTGTTTGCTGGTGGCTTAAGCCCCAGTCCAAAGGCTCTGGGGTGAGAGCCTTTGTGTTCAGAGAGTAGTCAGGGAAATGCCATGCTGGGATCTACCTGACAAAAAGTAGCTTGAAAATGCAACAGGTGATCTTACACCTCTCTTATTTTTTAGATTTTTCTTTGAAATAAAACCATCTGCCTCCATGCACTGGGTATCTGAAGAGCATCTGACTCAGGACTCCAAAGTAGTTGTTGAAGGGCTTTTCGGGTGCGATGGGAATGACCTACCATTCAGTCTTTAAGACACACAAACCTATAGCTGAGCAAATTGACAGTTTCAGACTAGGGGCAGTACCCCAAGACAGTTTTAAACATAGCCATTATTGCAAGATGATGCAGGATCTCAGTAATACCTACATCTAGCAAGTACAGGAAATAGACCTACATTAACATGTTATACACCTAGATTTCCTCACATTTCTCAGCTATAAGACATTCACTTATTTTTTTTGCTGTTAATTCAACATTGATCAAAGTAATGGAAAGTATTAAGCACATGAAAATAAAACAATGAACCAATAATTAATTTGATAATGTAAGAGAAAATTTTAGAAGTCCAATTTTAATTTATACCGTATACCCTGAATACAACTACAGTTGGGGCCAGGTGACATTAAAATGTATGCAAATTTTAGAATGAGTCCTTTAATATTTTATTGGAAAAAATTAATAACATTTATCAAGTCTGTTTTTTATTGGCAAAAGCCTGCCAAACATTCATCTAGTCCGTTAATCTACTGAACCTACTCTTTTGACAGTTTTGTAAATCTCATTACAAATAAAAAAATGACAAATACATTTATATATTCATGAATGACCAGTAAACTGGATAAGTAATAAAGAAAAATCCATTGACTAATTTCCTTGAAGAAACATTGCATAACTCACAGGAGAATTTACCAGCCAAACATTATTCAAGAAATTGCTAGGAATATGTACATTTTTATTTCTGCCAAAAAATTCTTGATTCAGATTTTCCAAAGTGTTTAGGGATCTAAAGATATGTTTATAGATCTCATGAGGTTTTCCATGCATTAAACAGGCTAGAGACAAAACTCCCCCTAAATTTGAAATTCTAGTCCTTCAGAAACAGATCAGTATGTGGCGTCCTACTGAGGCAACCTGAAATGATTTCCGTAGTTCAAGTTACAAGAAAGTGATTATGAAATCTCATGTGTGTATATGCCTGTGTGTGATTAAAAGTTTCTTAAACTTTCAGCATTAGGACTTAAATTTTCTATGCTTTGGCCTATGAACAAAGGCAAGAGATTTTTGTTCTTCTTTTTGCTTTTGAGGGAAGAGATATTTAGAGGAATTGTTTTTTTAATTATGCTGAAAAAGTTCTTCTTAGAAGCTTAGAAGTTGTACAAGATCATCCCACAATAGTCTCTCCTCCTTTTCCTATTTTCAGTCACTTTGAAAGAATTAACTCAACCCTCTCAAAATTCTCAAATAAGATCCTGAAGTATTTGAGGAAAATAAAAAAGACGACAAACTTGCTCAGATCATTAGTGTTATCTACAAACTTCTGGCTCCTCTGAGCCGGAGTCTTGGAAACAGTCAGACTGTTTTCAAAGCTGTGGGTGTATAGTCCTCTCCATGTTCTCAAAATCTCCAGACAGAAATCTCACTCTGCCTGTTTGTATATAATATTTACACTATTTTGAAAGCCTGAGCCATAGAAACGTTTTGTGGAAGTGGGAATGGAAAATGTTTTAGTCCTTACCATCTTCTTTAGTGCGGGTGAAAATTTGTTCACTTCTCACTCCGTCTCCAGCTCTTGTAAAAGCCAACACCTGAATGCTGTAGTTGGTGTATTTTTCCAGGCCATCAAGCTCTAGTGATGGCTGTGTAGTAGTGACATTCTTTATCTCTCCTAGCTCTATAGGATAAAAAGGAAATTGAGTTATTGCCAAGTTCAGTCTTCTCCCAGCTATTGATACCTACTGTGAAAATCTTGGGGATTAAGGAGTATGCTAGAGAAGTAATTCTTCATTATCATAAAATAGCAATGGATTAAAATAAATTCTTTTGTGTCCTGACTTCTTACCATTCAAAGCAGACCCAGTTTTCATTTTCAAACTTTTCTTTGCAATTTTTTTAAATACAGGGAAGAGAATTGAAAATTTATACAAGTAATAAGATTTTTCGTAAAGAATAGATAACAAGAAAAGATTATTGCAAAACTTACCCTAAAGCAAAAATGAGAAAGTCAGTTATCTTCTAAAAGATTTTCTGGTTTTGAGAAAGACTGTTTCTCATAAGGAAAAACAAAAAAAAGGCCCCTTTATTTTAAAATATGTAGCAAGTGCTGCTGCAAAGCACTTGATGGCAGTAATACCAGCTAACAACAGATTTAAACACAGTAAGATCAGATTTACTTGCAGAAAGATGATGCACTTCATATGAATCTTTTTTACAGCAAGCTAAGAAGTACAACCCAGACAGGAAAAAAGGTTTAAACATATCTAGGGCAGAAAATAAAGCTGAACAAATGAAGAAAATCCAGTTTTAAGCACTTCATGAGCATCATATTTTTCCATCATGTTGTAGGACGTCACATAGGAGCTTGGGCATGCACTGATCATATTCATATAGGATCTGATCCAAAGACTGCAGGCATCACTGAAAACGTTTAATTTTATGCCTATCATGTCTAGATTTTAACGTATACTTCTAATATATCTTTTAGTCTTTATTTTTAAATGCACAAAAGAATTGGCCATGTATTTCCAAATCTTTTTGACTCTAACATTATCAGCAGTAACAATGGGTCTCTGGGTTACATTTCCACCCTGAGTTCCCCTTGCCATGCTAACAGAGACCAGGATTTGCAAGGCAGTTGCATATTAGAATGAACTATGATCCTGATGGATGAAGGCAAAAGAAGGGAGACAGCTCATTGCCCTAGAGCTGTGAAAATTCAGCAGGGCAAATAGGAATAAAGGCATGTGCCCCCCTCTCAAACCTACTAATATTTAATTTACAAGGAAGGACCATATGTAGAATTATCATCATATGACAAATTGCAGATTAGTAATGTATCTCACTTCTTTGATCATTTCACTCATTCTCTGCTCAGGAGTCTATTTCCCTAGGAATTATGCTATGAGTACAAAACGCAAGCACAATAGAAGAGGCTGGCATGAAAATAACAAGCCTTTTCCAAAAATGTTTCCTTCTTTTGCCCTCAGCTAAGATGGTTAAATGCATCCTCTCAAAAAATAAGCAATAACCTCTCAAGCAGGCAAATAGCTCAGCAAGAAGATAACCAACCAATCTAAAATAAAATACAGGACTGGGCAGGTGTGCTTTAGGTTCATAGCATCATTCTTTATACAAGAAACCTGCTGAACTTTGAAACTGAGATGAAATTTGCTCAGGTCATTTTGGGTACTATGGCAGGTCTATGGAGTGTTGCAAATCAACAGTGGGAGCTGTCCCTGAGGGCCCCTCCAGGCAGTTTTGCAATACCTGCTACTGTGTTAAAGATCTACAGAAAATGGCTTCCTTCACAGGTAGATGAAGCTTTTTCTAAACCAAAAAGAAATGGAAGTACAATGCCTTCACAGCAGAGAGTAAATTCTTTAAAGGCCATATATAGCTTGTTACTTGATAATACTTTGATTTCTCTCACCTCCATCCAAGAGATTGGCCCAGTAGATAACCCTGAATCCTTGCAGAATCCCATTCAGCGTTTCTTTTGCCAACGTTGACCAAGAAATAGAGATGGTTTCTGGTGATGTGGCAGTAGCTTGCACGTTCCCTGGAGGGCAACTGGGCACTAGAATAAGATATTCACCATTTTTAACCTGATGAATACAACTCCATGTTTACACTCCAGCTACCCCTTTAATTTTTCGTTGCTATCCCACCACCCGTTACAAAATTAGCAGTTACACATGTTAACAATGCAAAACCGTTATCCTTGCTACAATCCATATGTTTCTGCAAGTCAGCTGATTTCCCTGAAATGACTTTTGATGTACTGTTTCCCCACTTGCTCACTAGTCTTTTAATAGTCTTCTTTTTTCTTCTTTTGAAAGAGACATATGTCTTAGTGCTGAAATATGCAAAAAATTCTGTACACAGTTTAAATATATTTTTTAAATTTGCAGCCAAATTGCCATCTTTCTGGACAATTGTAATGTCCCTTTAAAATTGGTTCTGGGGGAAATCGGGCACTTCTTTAAAAGGTGTTGAAAAAAATGTTCATAAAATATTTTCACTGACATTTAGAAAAATTGGAAAAAGTCAGTCAAATCTAAGGCATTTTCTGTTGGCTATTTGAAGTCAAAGCAATATGGGGTTATTAGTACTTGGTATTGCTTTTAAAGCTCATAACATCTTTAATTCGAAGAGGGACCCAAGATTGAGTAACGACAAGAAAAAAAAAATTTGCCAGGAAAAGTAAGCACGCTGGATTTTGAAGAAAAGAAATACTATTTGTTATAATACAAAGTATATGAACATGTGAGTATACTGCCCTCTGAGATCTTGCAGTGATCTGTCTAGGCCTAGAAACATTTAGAGTAAATGAAAAACACCAGCCTTCCATGAAACTTTTGCCTCAAAATCTGTTGGTCTTAAGAATTTTAGATATGTGCTACTCCATTTCATGTGAAAAGTCAGATTCCTAGCTGGCAATGACTTCAGTATACTGATGCCAATTTACAGTAACTGAAAGTCTGACCTACACTATCCTTTAGGATTATTATTTGCTTTTATACTCCTCTAAAATATTGGGCCTATTTTTGGATATGGAACCATTCTCTTTTTCCACTAGAGGACTCCCTATCATTATTTGAGAAGTTATTTTTACGCAGTTTGGAAAAAAAATAACCCTAAATTGTTCCTTGGATTAGACAGGTTGAATTTTCTATAAAGTAGCAATGATTTTTCTCTCATTAGTTTGGATATCCTTGAAAAAACACACATGTCTCTTTACACTGACAAGATAAAGCATTGTGCAGTAAAAGAGCTCTAGGTTTCACAGCAGATTCATTTGAAAACAAAAGCAAGCCAACAAAATTAACAGTATCACTTCACCTTTCAGTGATTTACTTCTTAGCATCTCAAAACTATGATGAGACCACAAAATTTGCAAGTATGTAAACACCAGAGCAACAGGCTTCTTAATGAAAGCTATGGTCTTAGTCAATATCATTCACAGCAGGATATATCACATTAGTAGAGTTATATTGATTTACTTGGACGATTCTGCATCTCTTGCAATGAAAATTTTACATGCTCATTGGCCAGTCTTTTTCCAATCAGCTGTCCACTGCATCTAACACCTGTAATGACTGGTCTTCTATTATCCCCAATATAATAATCACTAATCAAGATGGGAATTTAACAAGGTTAAAAGAAATAAAGAATAATAATATGTGCCATGATAGCTGTTTGCCTGGGACCTACCATCCTCAAGAGTAGTGGTGATGATTTCCTGAGAAGAAGGTCCTATTCCAGCCCGGTTACAAGCCTGGACTACCATGCCATACTGGGTGAATTTTTTCAGGTTATTCAGTGTATAAACTTCACTGTCCCCAGTAGTATCAATACTGATGATGTTGAACTGAAAATTGCCCCCTGCACTGTACTCCCGATAACCTATCTGGTATCCACGAATGATTCCGTTTTGCAAGTGCTTCTTTGGAGCCTAAACAGAAAACAAAAGATTACACATTAAATGCATGACTCCAAAGTCCAGTTGTTCCCCTTAAAATTTTTGAAATATACACAAAGTCAACATTTTTTTTCCTGCTGAATGCAAGTCTATTTCTAGGTAACAATTCAGAAATACTCCTTGCACATGAAGTAGTAACTCTTTATCATGATCTATAAATTTCAGGTGCAGTTTGTTCTAATTCGTGCATTCCTGCGCTAGAAGAAAGACCTTTAAATGGTTCTTACACAGAAAAATCTGATAAGGGGATATTCTTGCGTTATAATTTGAATTTGTAATGTTTTGTTCTCTTATCAGGTGAATCAATCAAAGTTGAGTTGATAAGGGTATATTTGCATTACAAGCCTACCATTCACTTCTAATTGTGTTTTTGCCAGAAGTCCCTACTATTCACTCACTAAATCTTTAGTAGGGCATTTATTGATCTGTTGAAGGCAGTCACATAAGTTTATTCAGCTAGATGCATTAGGAAAATTTTATGCTGTGCTTTGAAATATGCTTCTGTTCATTCAGTGTGTAGTGTGGAAAGATGATTAGATAATGAGTGCTGAAGGCAATAATGAGTTGGAAAGCAGGGATCTGCATACCAAATAGCTACGAAAACAAGGTGTGCAATATCTGGCATTGAAGAATAGGGCCAGTACAAAATGCTTGGCCATAATTGTGTACTTTATTTCTCAGTCACACTGCAAGATACCTTGTACCTGATTAGTGGAAACAATTTCTGTACTCTACAATATAAAATGTAGTTGGAAGTAAAACAAGGATTGTCAACTCATGGAAAAAGCCCCTTATTGACAGCAATACCTATCAAAATTCCATTTAAATAGTACTGGACTAATTTCAATATGTGATAAAGTTCCTGTCAGATTTTCTATGTATATGAGGTATAATTAATATAACAATTTTAAGGCACAGTATACAATCCATGAGCTCTTTCAAATCCTCCAAACTTCTTTCAAATTCCCACCAGATACCCATGAGCTCATCTGTTCCACTGACCCATAAAAAAAGACCTTTGTGTTGCAGTTTATCAGCAATGAGTTAAACCAGCAGAGGCAGCAATTTCTGTTGTTACTACATCCCATTAAATCTACTGAGGAACATATTCTCAAGAAGAATACTCTTTTCTGCCACAGGACCCGTCTGTTTCAGTGAGTTTGTGGTCCACTGGACTGAAGTCTTGCTGGAGCTAATAAAACCAGTGTGGGGTTTGCCTTTCATCCACTACCATCAAATAATTGCTCTGCAAAAACCAGCACCGTCTCTGTATTTAAGATGTATCACTGGATGGACCTGACTGAATTATCTCTTCAGTTGCTTTATTGTTTTGCTCACTCCTGCCTTCAGAAACAGAAACAAAACTTGAAGCAAGGATATAATTTCCACTGTAGTATTTCAGTTCCTCTGGTCCCAGTAAGTTCTCTATAAGCAGGGTGCTGTCTGTTCCAAGGTAGGACCAAGGAGGACCAGATTAAGAGATTCAGATCCTGAGCGCCTTCTAAGGCACACTGCAGGGATTAGAACTGTCATTTTGGAATCTAAGACTATAACTCGTTCCTGTTTGAACATTTCTGTGTTTTGTTGTCAAAAACACCTCTTTAGAAACATGTCCACCTTTTATTATCAAAATGCTTTGTTTGCAAGTGCTTTACCTATTCTGAACAACTGCACGGCTTCATGATCTTTAAATTATTGCAAAAGGTGTTTTTTGTTAAGCTGGACTGTGGCGTGGAAACTAAGGTCAATTTTTTTTTTGTTTGAGATTCAGGTGTCTTCATAAGATAAAGCTGTTTCATTGCATCTGAGAAGTAACTTTATCAGATTTAAATAATTAAATATTTCAGGGTGAATTGATTCATTAGTTGAAGGATTTCAAATTCTGTTACTAGCCATAGCATTTTGCGTAGCTTATACGTTTTTATAGGCGTTGTCACTGTTGATGAGAAGGCGCAGGAAGACTGAGCTAACATAATCTAAACATTTCAGATTGACTAAAGGACAAACAGTTTGGACAAAGCAGCAGACAACTCAAGTGTTATTACAGGGGGACTGCTTTCAGACAACATTACAGGTCACTGCCTCTTTTTTAAACGTGTAACAGTGTGGAGGCACCAGTTTAATTATGTCAGGAAATCGGTTCTTTCCATTAGTGTTGGATAACATCACAGGTTGTCAAATCCTCAACAGTCTACATGGAGATTTCTTGTCTCAAACATTAACACAAGCACTGTTGCACATCTCAAGATCTAAAGCCTCTCCTAGTTAAAGGCTGCAACTGGAACATTCCCATGAGTTACCACAGGTGGATTTCAAACAAAAGTTGTTGCCACAAACACACATTGCACATTGAAATCACAAGCAACATGCATAAAATACATACACTACATAATGTAGTGCATTTATTGTTTTGTGAATGGCATACGCTGCTGACTGCCACATACAGCATGCATTAAGACGCTGCATGTATGTAGACTCTGTATCTTAAAGGATGCACTATATACCAAGAAAAAGTGAGCATTCACCTTGTACATAGCAGATTACAGAAGTATATAGCACATATATTAGAACCTATATATCATACTGTAAAACAGATAGAACATAATGATAAAACTGAATCATACGTTTAATATGCATCGAAATGTTCTTGAGCAAGACTATAGCCAGAATAGCCTCTTCACTGGGAATTCTGCAATTAGATACTTTCTCATTATTCAAAATTAAATGGCAAATTTTTCCCTTTTCATGAAACATCTTTATAATTGTTTTAGGTCAAGGGAATTTTTTCTTTAAATAAAATATCAACATTTTACTTATTTTCTTTTTCCACTTTGAAACATTTTACAATACAAAACAAGCTCAAAGTCACTTCAGAACAAAGCATTGAAATGTTCTACTCCACAAGACTTCAAATGTTCCTTGTTAGTACTGTCTAAGTGCTTGGATGGATTGATTTTTTTCACAAATAAATCGTATTTGATATATATACCTTCTTGTGTATAGATACAGTTTTTTGGTAGAAAAATCAGTGAAGCAACATTTGTCCATGACTAAGTGTTCATGGGGAAAAATATTGTTAACATTGTCAGTAGTCGTAAAATATTATGAAAAAGTGAGTTTCAGTCCATTATCTTACTGCTTATCTCATAAAATCCAATATTTGTAAAATAGGGTATCAATTACTTCTTAAACTGTGACATTTTATGGTTGTGTGCATGTGTATATGCAGAAAGAGGAGAAGGAATATTTCCCATGCCTAAATTTAATGGGTTCATTTACATTGTAAAGTACTACAAGAAAAAATAATGAATATTTTCATGCTCTTTTCTAAATCCGAATTCTTGTTTCATTCCCATTCTCCCTGCACCATTTTAAACTACCAGAAATGCTGAGTATTATTTAAAAATTCAATCTGAAACCCAGTGTTCTATGTGGACACATAGAAATAAGATTAAAGAGATCACAGACCTATAAAATTTTGCTTAACTAGGATTTTCTAAAAGTGGGCTAAGAGAAACTTTAAAGGAAGATTAATGACTGTAGCAAGATGCAGAAATAGAGCTTCATACAAGAGGAAAGATAATTGATATGTTATTCTATGCTCCTTTTGCTGTTATTGACACTGTCTGTATTTAAATGAGGTTTGCCAACTTTAAAGCAAGCTGTGGTTCTCATTAAAATCCCTTTTGTATAATGTCAACATAGGTTTTCATGGCAGAAGCTCCACGTGCCTCCAAAATAAAAATCACCAGGCCCCATTATTGATGGGGCCATAGGCTACCTCTGGCTAAAGCCAGCTGTGCCTTCCTAGCACTTTACTAGAGGACATGAAACCATTTGATGAAAACTAACACTGATATAGTTTAGGACATGGATGATGTCCAAGAATCAGCACTGTATTTGTGACCTGTGTGTAACAGGTCTGATAAAGACTACTGCTTTTGAAGCGTAATACTGAAATGTCTCACCAAAACAGAATTTTTAATCCATCATTTTTAAACCACCACTCAACTACTAAAAAAATATTGACAGCTGAGCTCCCTCTGTACTAGGTGGACATCTCAGTAGTTATATGTCCACCTGCACTGTACAGACATCACGAACTATAGAAACCTATCTTTTCAAGAACCACTGAAAACTAACACAAGATTGTGCTGGTTATTTACTGTATAAATAAAAAAAAAAAGTTTAAAAAGCAGCCCACAGTTATTTATATGATTAATAAGCAGCAGTTCACTCTTACTATCCTGATTATCTGGAAGGTCTATATCATGGTGCAAAATACACATTACCCACATTTGCTGGAGTAATTAATACCACTATAGAAATTAATAACTGTTATGCTACTATCCCACTCCAACACTTAATACTACATATTTCAGAATCTTAAATATATGGAATTATCAATACAGTTTGGGAACTGCCATTCATATTGCGATTACACTACTGTAATAAGATAGCTTTATTCTGTCTGCTACAATGTACAAGCAGTATATGGCACAAGACCATTTAAAACATGGTTTAAGTACCTCTGATATCATACTGAAAGCATTTAAAACATTCTGAGGTTGTCAAAACACTGGGCAAAACCTAGAAAAAATTAAATGAGTCACAAGACAGGCCAGATATTTAAACAGTATCAGTTGCTAACATTTTTAAGTCAGTTGCTCGGATTCATCAATTCTCACAGACTGTACTAAGATACTGTATTGCTCTCTCTGTGCAGACATCTATTCAGTAAGTCTCTGTCCCAAAGTCCATTGCAATGGGGAAAAACTCCCATTGACTCCAATGGTTTGGGGAAATTTTGCACAAAACCATCGTGAAATTCTGTGAGTGTTAATTTTCCAAGCACATAGCTTTATCTCTGAAATTGGAAGCAAGTAGGAAATGTTATTGTCATGAGCAGAAGCGGGCAGCTGCTGCTATTACTCTCCAATGGAAGGTTTGTTCTTTGCATAATACACAAGTCTTAATGGCCAATATAAGGTTTGTCGGCAAAGGTATCTGCAAGGTCTCTCCCAAAAAAATAACTCATCCACAGTTGTTATAATGTTCCCATCAATGGAACCTCCTTGAATGCCCCAAAATACTGTTAGAGTTTATATTCTTGTCTGCATGTATTTACCTTCCAGGTGACCCTAATGCTTTGTGAAGATATAGGCTCAAGTTGCACATCCTGAGGTGGACCATCAGGAGCTGCAAAGAGAGAATAGAGATGGATCAAACTGGCCCTCACAGCACACAGAATTCAGCAATTCACATGTACGTCACCAACTTAATACACCAGGATCACAAAGACTTGGACTGAGTCAATGTCACAGGGAAAAGTGAAGATACCACTTCATCAAAAAAACCCAAAGCCCAGCATCTTCCTTATTCAGGCATCATCTCTGGCCGACAGTGAAATATAACACATGGTAAAACTTAGAAACCTGCCAAATAAAGTAAGAGTGAATAAGAGTGACTTTTCTTGTTTAGTGGTACACTCACAATGCTGTTTCTGTTGTGTAAATAGGCAGGACATATTTTCAGCAGTCAGAACCCTGTAGGTGATAGGAAGGCAGCAGAAGCCGCTTGAAAGCAGGTGAGACAGAAGCTCCTCAGCAGCCTTCATCATGTGAAACTTTCCAGTGGGATCTCCTTTGTTCACTAAAGGCAGCACGATCAGTCAAGTATCATTTATTTTATTCACAAAAACCTGCACACTTTGCCTTCTCCTCCTCCCCAGGCTCCTCCCCAGCCTGGAAATCAGGCAAGAAATAACTACCAGATGGAAAAAGCACACTGCACCTCCTGTCTGGGTCAGGAGGAGTTTCATTTACTCTTGCTGTGCTGCCAAGGGTGTGCATGATGTTTTAAAGGTGAATGAAAAAAAGAAGATCCTGAGTCTAAGGGAACCTACTTGTCAGCTGGGCAGCTACAAAGCAGATCAAGAATTGGCTAGGAATGAACCGAGAGGTGTGAAGTAAATTGCTTGCTCAGCAAGGTAAATAATTGTAAAAGAAAGATTTGAAGAAAGGAATGGAGTCATCTTGAGCTGCTGTAGAGGATTCCCTTGGTGCAGAATATGGTCTCAGTAAAAGGTATTAAATTAAGTTTAATAGCATGACAAAGGGAGTAAAGCAATAAAAGGGTGAGATGGGGCTGTTAGAGGTGGAGCAGCAATAAATGACAGCTGTGGTGAAGGGAACCAGAACATTTGGTTTTAATTGATGAAAGCAGAGAGACCCAGAATACAGCCTATAATAAGTTTAAGTTATTAAATAGGCCATATTCTGTGCCATTCTTGACTGTTCTTCATGTGGGAAATTTCCAAAGGTTGAAAGAACTTTATTTCCATTCCCCTTGCATTAATGTACAGAAGAAAAAGTCCCCTGGCAAAAATGTGGTCTCTATGAATTTTTTTTAATCCTGTCCTTGATAGTGTCCCCTTCTGACAAACATGAATGACATTTCTCTGGGTACGTTATGAAGTAGTGGAATTTGAACAAAGCATTTGATCCTAAAAATGGGGTTTAAAATGTGCTCCTTAAAATATTGACTTTTCTTCAAAAGACCCTGAATGTTCTTACAGACCTGAATAGTTAACTGTTCCCAGTACACCATGATAAAATGTTAAATAAGAAGTCATTTATTTTATATACTTAATGTCATAAAGAGTTTGTGATAAAGACATAAAGAAAACCCAGATATCCCAGATTCCTCTACTGAGTTCAGTATTAAACAACAGCCATAATGCTTTTGTTTTTCTGACAAGTGTTAGGGTAAGTGTGTACTTACAGTCTATTTTCCAACACAGGAGTTAACTGTGGTTGTATGGAGGGAAAGATGTAGTCTGTAAGCTTTGAAATTATGCCATTCTTGACTATCCTTTTGCCATGGAGACCCTTTACAGTTTGCTTTCTAATAGCTAGTGCTGGGCAACTCAAGTCACTGTAATATGTGATATCCAACCTGTGCCCCCTTGCCAATAGCATGGTTTGAGTTCAGTTTTTATACTGTCTTTTTTGGATCTTTATTTTGCTCCCTTCTCATTACCGTCTCTCTCATTCCCTCAACCCATGCTGTTCTCCATTTCCTATTGTAAAGGTAGAGAACAGAAGTAAACAGTGATCAAAACCTGATGCTCCTGTACATTGAACACCACCTGAAATCAAAACCCAGGAGACAAACATAACATACTCTGCCTAAGCCTGACCTCCTCTCTTCCAATTGTTCCCTAGGTAGATCAGTGACTTTTGAATACAGTTCCACGCTGCTGGTCTTTTTCTCCAAATAGATGGCTCCTTAAAAGGCAACGACAAAAGGATCAATTATCCTGAAACTTGGTTACAAAGAACTGAATAAAATGCGATGTTAAGGTTCCTCGCTGCTCACGGGGAAGCTGGTTTTTTGTTTCAAGGCCACCTGCTGATCCTGACAACTTAATTATCAGTGAGGAAAAACTCAGTAAGTAAGAAATATTCCAAGCACAAGAAAATGAGACAGTGTAGCCGAGACTCACCCTTCTACTTTGATTTATACGCACAAGGAAGGATGGGGATTTTGGGGATACAGATGATGCTGTCCAGAAGAACAGATAGTCTGTTTTCCCTAGTCATTTCACATTTTCGTTAAACAAAGAGAAAAACCCTGATCAAATGATAAATACTTTGCAAACAAACTGGTCGATGTTAGCAAAACTTTTCACTAAAGGCTCATAAAAATGTGAACACTTTTCACTCCTTTCTTTCCACTAGGATGAAAAAAGATACCTGGTGGAAAAAAAATGTAGCTCATGTTGTCTCCTGCTTACTCTGCTTTGCATTGTGAGCCCTTGTGCCCTGTTCTTACTCGAAAAGTCCCTCAGAACGGAAAACATGTTCTCCTGACAAGGGGTATATTTTCACTGTAGTAAATTCACCCACAGAGAAAATGAGTGGGAATTACACAGTTGTATTCATATGAGCTGAACTGAAAATCGGCCACCAAGTGTTTAAAATGTAGACCAACATGAATCTTGAAAAGAAGTAAGGTTTTTCACTGCCAGGACACTGTCACCCAGATACTTGCGTTACGGTTTTCCTCTCAAAATCCCCAAAGAAAGAAGCATTGCTGACTTCGCATAAGGTAACAGGAAAAATAAAATTAGCAAAATAAAAATGTGTTTTCAAATACAAATGAGCAAGCTCCTGTCTGGTTGAGACTTTTCAGAGTAACTCCACCCAGTTTCATGGCTAAGGGTATTGAAGCTGTTAGGGTTGTTCTCAATGGTACACCTTTGTACATTGTATATTACTGCAATGTACACCGGGCAGGAGTATTTGCAGCCATTCAGCATTTTCATTCCTAACTGCTGAAATAGAGAGCTGCCGCCCTCTGCTTTTCACCCATAAGCCTTTTCCACTACCACTTGTACCATGTAGGCCTTGGGATGCGGTAGCATGCACAAGGCTGCATTGTCTTTATCCACCTGCCACTTCTGCCAGCCCTGAGAAATAAAAGCAAGACAGCGCTGCAAGGCAGCAATTCAAGTGCATCAAATAATGGCTTCAGCCACCAAAGTGAAAATACCTGCATAGCCCTCCTGGTGCAGAAACCTGTAGGGATGTAGAAGAATATATGGCAACAAAGGACAGGGGGTGACACTAACTAATGACAACCAACTGACTTACACAGTAATCAGAAAGCTAAATGATGGGTGGGGTAACGGATGGAGTACCAAGGGAAGGTATGATTCATGTCAACTGATGTTCTCAGATGGGGGTAGCTTAAATTAGTTACCTATACTAATACCTGGGCATCTAAGGAAAGCCACAAGACCCACAGGGGAGGAACCACCACTAAAAATAGGATGTTGTTGATTGAGTCGCCAACTGTAGATATAGGCATGCCATTTCCAGTACCCGAGGCTGAAAATTTGGAGCACAATACCTACTTTGACCACTAGATGCCACCGAACGGCTTTAATTACAGGCCGGCACAATGAAGTTGCAAAAGTCACAATGTTTTATGGGAACAATTCAATATTTCTTTTGATGCAGCTTCAGCAGCATAAGCAGCATTTCAAGTAAAGATTCCTCACGTCAGGGAGCAATAATTCCCAGCACAATGTAGATGTTACAAAACCAGAGTGTACCTGCTTCATCGGTAGTGATGGTGAGCTCATTGCTGGCCTCGCTCTTACCGATGCGATTCTTGGCGTACATGCGAATGTTGTAAGTTGAGGAGGGGTGGAGGTCAATGATAGTGGCTTGGTTTAGTTGAGGGGAAACATCTTTGGTTCTCTGAACAGAATCCCAAGAGTCTATTTAATAAGAGATGAAAATAAAAAAGACAAATAAAAGATGATGTTAACGTTGCTAACGCAAGCGTGCAGTTAAACCGCCTCACAGAGTAGGATACTGCCATTGCTGAATTAATCCAGGTAACACCTGCTGCTACAAGCAAATCGAGTGATTGCCTTCCTTGACAGCACTCCTGACTGCTCCTGGTGTGGTGCTGTGGGTAATGGGATCTCGGCCCCGGGGTCACCAGCAAACCCAAGGAAATAGCTACTGCTTTGTCTTTTTTTTTTGAGGGGGTGGTGAACACGGCAAAGACTCCCCAGTTTGTGTGTGTGTATATGTGTACATATTGGGTTTTTTCCCATATCTACATTGGAACTACTGTGAAAAAGATGTGAGCTGCTGCCCCATAGAGATCCTCACTCAGAGAGAAGGTTGGTTGTGCTCCAAAAAGGGGGGAAAGGGAGTTAAGAAACAGGAATGGAGGGCTCTTAGACTAGCAGAGGTCAGGCAGAAGGTTTGATCCCAAAGTCTAGGAGCTCAGACTGTAGGTGAACAGTCAGCAAGACCTTGGAGGACTTTGCTGGCTTAGACATGGGTCTCAGCACCCTCCAGGACTGATGCTATTTCCCTGACTTGTGTTAGGTTACAGGAGCAATTTAATACAAGAGGAACACAGAACTCGCTTAGCTGTTTCCATGTATCTGTAAAAGGAGGAGCACATTGTTATTATTCATGCTTACTGTTAATCTGCCTTTTATGTTTTTAATAAATTCTCCAGACATATCACAGGAAAAAGGATGGAAATTGGCTAAACACAGTAACCCCTCCTTGTCATCCAAGCATTCAATTGCTGCAAACAAAATAATAGAATCTATCTGTTTAAAGCATCTTGATGCTTTTTATGAGTTGCCATCCTTCATTCCTTTCTTACTGCAGGCGACGTTCCTCCTTTAGCCTCCTCAGCATCTGATTGGAGATGTGACTGGAGGCTCTACAGGAGTGTTTTATAGTATGGGTCACCGTAGGCAGGATTACAGAAAGATCATCAGAGAGGAAAGACTAGTTTAAAAATAGAAAGCTCACTCAGATACAAAATATTTGCACATACTGTGCAAATTCTTTTATATGAGCTTGCTAAAAACTGCACAAGTTGTCACAATGACATCTGCAGCTTGGCTGGTTACAGGGCCTGTTTGCTTGTCCCTGTGGCTTCGTTTACCCAGAAAACATTTAGGAATCAGACATTTAAGTCCTAACCAAATTCACTAGAGTATATTTTTTCTTGGTGACTGAGTTCATCACAGCTTCCTCCGTAGGATACTTTCCAAAGCTCTAAAGGCGTTACCTGCAGGCAGCACTGCCACGCTTTGCTTTCAGTTTCAGAGAATATGCAGGTGACCACATATCATTTCATATCATTTCAGCTTGCTGAAATTTCACAGAATTTCTTAAACTTTACAGAATTTTAACCAGCAGTTATTGCGTTAAACATTATACAAGCACAGAAGGAGACTCTGTCTGTTCCAGTGTACCACACAAACAGGAAAAGAATTTTTAAAAAGACCCACTTGATATGGAGAATATGTTAAATTTGACTTGATGAGGATAATAATTTCTTTTAATATAGTCTGTATATTATAAAATTGCTTAAGTTTTTACTTGGTGTTTGAAATACCAACCTCTGAGCGGTAGGCCTATGTAGTACACATTAACTGCTGAAATAAAATAAACACATTTGGAAAAGTGTTGTAACGCTTAGCAGATTAAGTAATGACACACCATGGGGAACGAGAGATGAAAACTCACAGTCTTCTGTACTTCTAAATGTAGGTTTCCAGTGTTTATTTTTGACTAATGCATGGACTTCAGGAGTATATTTTGATCCATGTATCCCATTTTTGAAGGATAAAATAAGCCAACAAAAGCAATCCCTTCAAACTGAGTCATCCAGAGAGAAATTAATCAATTTCTTGCAAAACTGTTTCCAGTTTTGACAAATTGAAGCGTTAATAGGAAAGAAGAAGAAAAAAGAAGTTAATTTTGTTTTCTTCTGGGAAACCCTAAAACTATTTGCTCGCACCCACATGGTAAGTAATTGAGTGAGGTATTGACTATTGGCTCTTCTGTTTTTTATTGTTGTTGCAGAGTGCTCTAAAATCTACTTACCTAGAACGACTGAAAAAACACAGAAAGCAAGCAGCAATGGGCTAGCGGAAAAAAAAAAGGTGTTAAAAGAAAGAGCGGAAATTTTAACGTTCTCTTTATTCCACTCATAAAATGTTACACCCAGACATTTCTCAGTGTTACATAAAATGCACGCTGCCACAATGATCCATGAGAAATTTATGATTTTATGAAAACCAGTAGCTTTCCACCCGTTCCTAAAATAAAGGCTGAAGCTTTGGGATTACTCTGCAGAGGATAATTTGGGCCCATTTGCTCTCGGAGGCTGGTTTTGGGGAAGTGGGGGCTGCCGGCTCCCAGGCGCGGGGCGGTGCTGCCATCCGGCGGCCGCTGCCGGTACTGCACCCTCCCGCCGCGCCCCGCCGCCCGCCCCGCCGCTCCCTGGCAGCTTTGGGGGGACCCCACACCCCCGCCCGGGCTCTGCGAAGGCATCTTGCGTTCTGAAGGATGCTCAGGTCACCCGTAAGCACAAGAAAGCGCAAAGCACAGTCATCTCCTTTCAGGTCAGGACTTAGGCGGAACCGATATTCGGTTTGCCCCTCAGCTTTCCCTAATGACTTAAAAAATAAAAAGGGTGAGAAGAGAGCCATGAAGAAGGACCCACATACCTGGTCCTATCTTCAAACCTTTTTTGTGCACCTCTGATGGCTACACACCAGTGGTTTCAGTGAAGGGCCAGGTCTGATTGCCACAGGTACATTTATGTACAGACAGGTGTTGCATCCAACTACTGAAACAGCCCGGAATGCGGAGCGCCCATATTCATATTGCTCCTGCATGGCAACTGGGCCCTACAGCTGCCGCCTACCCATGAGACAGGCAACACCATGCTCCTTATAGGGGGTAACTAATGTGGATTTTTTGGTCTGGTGTCATGGCAGGGATATGTAGGATACATGAGGGCAGCCCCGTATAGGGGAGTTGATGCATGATATGCGGTCACCTGCATATTCTCTGAAAATGAAAAGTTCTGCAGTTTTCCTTCCTGAGGAACCTAGATGATACATCCTGCTGTAAACCCGTTTCTGAGTCGCCAGAGTAAGCAACATAGGTGGAAAATTCTCATTAAAGACAACCGTGCAATTTACAGCTTTATTTGGCAGGATGTTCCCCAAGTTTACCACCTGGATTGTGAAGGTTTTACCTAGGTTTTCTTTCAACCCTTTAATATTTGGAAACCGTGAGAAGTTTTCTTATTTCCCTCTTCTTTGTTCAAACTTCCCCCAACTACCCTGTGCAAGATCTTCAGTAACCATCTTTGGCGTTCCATCTTCTTGATGATTTAATGAACGACAAAAGTCGTATGCAAGAGTTCAAAAACCTGATCCTAGTTCCTCCAAACATTCAGCCTCAAACTCTAAAAAACAACATTTCTGTTGTTTGCGGTGAGATGAAGAAAATCTGCTCTTTTTAGGACATGACATCCAGTATTTGTCTTCATATACAGGCAAAGAAATATTTTCTTCAACACCAATTCTGCCACCCACTAGTTTTTTCTCTCCTTCAATTTTTTTAACCTTTATCACTACGTTGTGTCTTGATATTTTCATCCATACTGATGGCACTTCATTTACTGTCTTGCTATTGATTTTTCATGCCATATTACAGAGACATAATTTTGCAATGCAAGTTCGCAGTGATTACCACTTAATCTTTGCTTGCA
Organism: Phalacrocorax aristotelis; assembly: GCF_949628215.1. Taxonomy (NCBI): domain Eukaryota; kingdom Metazoa; phylum Chordata; class Aves; order Suliformes; family Phalacrocoracidae; genus Phalacrocorax; species Phalacrocorax aristotelis. The sequence goes on along the minus strand of NC_134276.1, from coordinate 99,656,949 downwards.
TTCTGCATTACTACTTGAAAACATTGAACTAAATCTAACAAAAAGATGTTTTAGAGCTCCAAAGTCCCTTTCCACCACAGCTTCAATCAAAGGAAAGCAGCTCAATCTTCCTAGATGGGGTTATGCTGAGTTACATGATCCAGAAATACAAGTGGTGTTTTAGGGTGAGAAAGAAGCCTATTGGGCAAGAATGACTTTCAAAAACTATTCTGGACTATGTGGGTGGTTGGAAAGAAAGGAAAAGGATCAAAAAGAGAACAAAGTCCAGCTGGCCAGCAAGAACCTTATGAAGTTCAACAAGGAGAAGTGTAAGGTCATGCACCTGGGAAAATATAATCCGGGAGTGCAGCACAGACTGGGATCCACCTGGCTGAAGAGCAGCTCTGTGGAAAGGGACCTGGGGGTCCTGGTGGACAGAAAGCTCAACATGAGCGAACAATGTGCTGCTGCGGCCAAGAAGGCCAACAGGATGCTGGGTTGCATCAAAAAGGGCATCACCAGCAGAGACAAAGAAGTCATCATCCCGCTCTACTCAGCGCTTGGCAGGCCACACCTGGAGTACTGTGTACAGTTCTGGTCCCCGCTATAAAAAAAGGAAGTGGACAGGCTGGAAGGGGTCCAGAGAAGGGCCACCAAGATGATCAAAGGACCGGGAAGATGCCATATGAGGGTAGGCTGGGAGAGCTGGGTTTGTTCAGCCTTGAGAAAAAGAGGCTCAGAGGGGATCTCATCACCGTGTACCAGTACTTAAGGGGTAGCTACAAATAAGACGGAGACTCCCTTTTTACATGGAGTCACATGGAGAGGGCAAGGGGGAATGGACACAAATTGCTCTTGGAGAGATTCTGATCAGATACTAGAGGAAAATTTTTCACACTGAGGACAGTCAACCATTGGAATAATCTCCCCAGGGAAGTGGTTGACTCGGCCACGTTGGACACTTTCAAGAGTCATCTGGACAGGGTGCTGGGCCATCTTGTCTAGACTGTGCTCTTCCTAGAAAGGTCGGACTAGATGACCCCTGAGGTCCCTTCCAACCTGGGATTCTGTGATAACTACCCTTCTTCACTGCTAACTTTCCAGGGAAGATGCCATATACTCATATATCAGTAGAAAAATAACTTTAAAATCAGCACTACAGGAAAGATAATTTGTAAAGGCAAGTGTTTTTTCTATAGGAAAAAAAAAATCCAGAGAAATTATAAGAACAGGGTCCAAGAATCAGCTAGGAAAACCATCATCCCACATATCGCCTAGAATAGCTTGTTTTACAACAAAATTTGTTCCCCTTATTTGTAGGTTTCTCTGGTAAAAGGGAGAAAAAGCAATTGCTAAACTTAACCTCCTTACCTCAAAAAAAAAAAAAAAGATAACAAATGAAGATAAATCTTACTGTGGAAGATTAAATAAACCACAGTAAAAATTTCCATCAGGCAGTTTCAATTTATGAATTATCTTTTACGATACAAATTCAGTGATGAATGACTAGTGATGGAAGTTACTTCATAGGGAGACTATTTCTTACCCGACTTGTTCTTGCACTCGATATCGTAGCCAGTGATTGGGCTGTTTCCATCAAATCCCATGGTCCATCTGAGGGCAATACTGCGTGCTCTCACCTCTCGGATTTCTATTTCAGGAGGGTCGGGGGGCTCTGAGTAAACACACACACGGTTTTAGTCAGAAGAAAGCCTGTACTCTTAAAAAGATAACATTAATGAGTGTGGCACTGGCATAGCTTGCTAATGGTAAGCTCTCATGGCATTTTCTCCGGTCACTCATTAGTACCCTGAGCCAGTTAATCACCTGCTGAAGAATACTTAACAGAGGGAGGAAAAGTCACTTTTCAAGTAGGAGTCACTGATGTAATTTTGAATACTGACTTCTCTTTAACCTTCTTATATTTAACATAGAGTTACATTTCCTTAAAAGCACTCCAGATCGGACTACTTATGCTAGAAAATATTTTTGCCTTGAACACCACGTTTCACTGATACTTCTACAGTTTTTACACAAAGGTGATGGTATGAATGTGAATACTCAAACGTGCTAAATTTGGTGTGGGGACGGAGTAAAATTTCTATGTCTGAATATGTTTAAAATTCTTCATTTAATAACAGAATAATTTGATAACAGTATAAAATTACACTAAACCTCTTTCTGCCTCTAGAGTTAAGGATGTAAACAAATAGCATTTATACCCATTCTAATGCCCCTTTAAATTGTCATGGCAGCTTAAATGAGTGGTGGTGTAACTGAGAACCTGTCTCCAAACTCCACCTGAACTTTTCGACAGGTCTGCCTTAGGCATTCCGTGAAATCTGCTGTTACTTGAAATCAAGAGTGGGGAGAAATAAATTTGCAAGTCCTCCTGGAAATTTGTTGTGTGAATGCTCAAAGGCATACAAGCACAGGAACAAGCATTACACAGAAATAAGCAGTGGCCAGTGGCTGAGTCCTGCCCATGCTCTGCGTCTTGAATATTGTCACCTCAGCCACTCCAGGACTTGCTGCTGTCTGCCTGAGTGAAACCCTGCGGGAGGGGAACCCCAGCCCCAGGCAACATAGGTTCCTAGAGTTTGCATTGTGCAAACTGATTACAATTTATTTTGGCTGATTAAACTTGAAAGATTCTGTTTAAAGATCCACAGTAGTTTAACATTTCTCTAGAGGTAAAGTCAGATCATTTTTTCTTTATTTCAGACTTAGGTTTTAAGCACATTTGTTCTTTAAAACAAATGCAAACCTCTCCCCCCAAAAAGCAGCCCCCTCATATCCACTGTCCCTGCTGAAGATGATAGCTTTAAGTCTCTTTAGTAGATTGTCAGCTAGTGTATTTAAGAAAAATTCTCCGTATTAATTTGTACAGATCTAGAAAGACTTGAGCATATCCTTTATTTTGATTTAATCTGTGATGCTGGAAAATGAAAGACTGAGAATCTTAATGCATCTCCTCTTTTCTTTGACCATGAGGAATACATTTAATTAGGAATCAGAACCACCCTCCCCCAACAGATTTCTGAGGATGGCATACACTTACTGTACTACAATAGCTGTGATTTTTTCCTTATGTTGTCCTCTTCCTACCTTGCACAGTGAGCTGAATTATTCCACGATCCTCCCCATAGGAGTTGATGGCATGGCAGGAAAAGAAGCCAGAATCTTCACGCACAGTTGGCAAAATCTATAGGTGGTTTGAAAAGATGTGATTGATTGAACAGCATGCAGAGAAAATAAACCAACAGCTTTTCTGTATGGTGCAAGAAAAATTGTACAAACTGTTTTACTTGACAGTAAATAGATACTGCATATTATAGACGTACATACATACACGTAGTAAAGCATCCAAAATACTGAGACTTATCAAAACTACCAACACCTGGTCTGAGGAAGCAGGCTATCAGCTCTACATGTGTAGTCAAAAGTTGGAGCACCACCTATTCCTGTAGCTTCTCATTAGGAGTCTTGTTTCCAGTTACTTATAAGTTTGCCAAGAATTTAACAGTTGGCTGAAATTTTCCATACAAAATGGTGCTTCCTGCTGCCTTGAATTTTTCCAGTTATTTCTGAAAATAACTCAAGTGGCTGAAGTCTGTGTGGAGGAAATAAAGTTTCAAACACTGGTGGTGAACCCTGTAGTATTCAGCATGGTGCCTCATAATCAAATTTTGGGTGGTCTTTCATTTGAATTTGTTAATTAATAACATAGAAAGTTATACATAATCTTTACATACATGATCATAATGATATTTTTCTACAGGACCACTGCTTCATTCAACATACATACAATAGGGAGAGGATTTTTTCAAATGAGCAGATATTCCAAATACCATTTTCTTCTCATTCTTCAGTGTGCTGCTCCACACTTTATTTACTGCACACAGTTTAAACTGTGCCCTGAAGACAGACTTATTCATTTTCTCATAGCCTTTTCTGCGGTATTCACCTATGCAACACCCATTTCAGAAACATGAGTGAATTTATTTTCATAAACCCTGACATTGTGAAGAGTATTACCACCATTTCGTATGGGGAATTAAGAAACCAGACATATGATAATGTTTGTGGCTGCTTGACAAGTTGCCACGCATTAGCTGAGCCATGGTAACTCCGCTTGCTCTTTATTCCTCAGCAAAGCCAAGGTGATATGAGCACAACTCTCATTCACCACTGGTTAAGATAAATTGATTAATTTCCCACTCACTACAAGGATATTGGAGAGTTAGCATCTGAGATGTGGTAACTTGTCAAGCTGTGTTAAGTTGCATGTGCAGCTGAGCTTTAAGATAGGAAAACAAAATTTTTCAGAGCCCAATTTGATACATCTAGGGCCTTCTTTTCCCCCCTCAGAGTCCTTAGCAATAAATAGCATTTCATGTGTTCATAACAGCTTCCATTGAGTTAAGCTGCAGTTATGAGGGCTTAGTACTTCTGCAAATCAGACCCCAAGGGCTCAAGGCAAGTACCTAGAAAACAAAGAACACACAATTATTGGCCACCTGTGAAAAGTTTGGTTTCAATGATCAGCCTTGCATCACACAGTGTCTTTCATTACTCAACCCTAAATCAACTCCAGAGAAAATCCAAGTCATGCCTGACTGAGGCAGGGGTCCTGCAGAAAAAATAAAAGCTGAGTATACAACTAAAGATCACATCATCATGCATGCATGCAAAAGCACTGAGTTAAAAGCTTCAGAGACAACCATCGTCCTGACATTTTCTTATTTTGGGGCATTTTCTCTCTCAGAAGTCAAAGGTTTTGTATGTAACATACATATGGATGTAGAATGCCACTACTGTACACAACTGCTTCAGAAGAGAATTCTCCAAGCAGGTCTCCAGCCTTTCAAAAAGAAATATTGTTGTGCATCCAGGCATTATCTCATTAAAGTCAATAAGATGAATGAGGGCAGGGAGGTCTAGGGGTCTATCCTATAATTAAATATTATTCATAACACAAATATATTACTATGAACAAAATCACACATAGAACTTATTCTTCTTCATAGAAATCTATGAAAAGGTTCCCTCACAGAGAGCAAAACCAGATTTCTACTGAATATCATCCAACATGATTTTTGGCTAGTAAAGAAATAGGTATACCTTAAAAGTTACACTAGAATATAGACAATCACCAGAGAGCTAGAGAACTATTTCTGTAAGCCTAGTAAAAATGTTTTTAAGGATGTGACTGAAAAATGGAAAATCAGGGTTTTTGACAGAGAATCTATATGATTTTTAAAAAAAATTATTTTATATCTCTTAAAGGCACATGTAAAAATATAAAGGAATGGACTGATAAGTTGCTCATGTTGATAAATTTTAAATTTGAGTATCCTGGTATACTGAGGGCAACGTTATAACCCTACCCATTATAGTTGACACCAGAACAGCAGGCATTTCCTGTTCTTCCATGGCATCTTGGGGAAACTTAAGTGCCCAAAACAGCAGTGCCACTCATGTAGCCTCTCAGTCTAACCCAGGTCAGCCACTTAAGAGTTAATGGAGTCCCACATACAGATTTGCCAAGCAAGCTGAGATGCATGGTTCCAAAACCACCAGACAGCTGCCTGTCACAGAAGCAGAAGTGAAGATGCAGACCATGACTGTTTGCTAGGTGGCTTGATGACTTCTGCTACCATGTACAATAAGTGCCAAATACTACTGGCAGCAGTAGATATACTAATAATGTGTCTACATGTTCCTTTTCCTTCCATCTCGAGTTGAATCTGATGATTAACCTGACTTTATAAAATGGTCCTACAAGCACCACAAAGTGAAAGGGAGGAAGAAAAAGTAATTTTAAAAGGCAGCATTTTTATCTCAAAACAGTTTAATGATTTTGGTGAAGGTAAGCCTGACACACATCAGAGCTAGGGGTCAGATATTCACTCTGTGCTTATCAGCACTGTAGTCAAAACTGAGCTGTGCTGCCTGAGGAAGGGCAGGCTAAGGCATGAGCTATGTTGCTGCTGAGACAGAAAGGAAGGGGGTGGTGGTGAGCCAGGCTCACTCTCTTGCTGCCTCTGGAGCATGGGAAGATGGAAAGTAATTTTTCTGGGGGGTGGGGATGCAGAGGTTTCTTTTACCTCCTCTTGCTGCCAGCTCTCCAGGGCTGCACCATGGGTGGACTGAGTGGTAGGGCTCTGACCTTGTGGGCCAGATGTAGCTGTGCGCCCCTATCAAAGCCAAACCAAGCAGCACTCTCACACATAAATGAGTTGTGGGTCACTTTGTTTTCTTACCTGCAGAGTAGAGATCACTTCATCTCCAACTTCCTTGGTGGAAACAAGGTAACGGGACATTTCAGGGTTAATGATTCGGTCTTCTTTTTCCCAGCGGACTATGATGGGTTTCTCTCCATGTGCTGTGCAGCTCATCTCCTTCTTTTGACCTTGCGTTGCCAAAGTGGTATTTGGATAAGAAGTTATCATAGCTGGAACTAAAACCAGACAAAACAAAAAAAGATCATTCTTCAGTGAGCTGACTATTCTGATGATGTAGGGTTGGCCCTTCAATCTGGGTCTCATTCAGCTTGTCCATATTTGACCAGAGGGCCAAAAATCTGAGAAATTATTTTACTTTCATTCCTGTTTTAGAGAATATTCTTAAAATTGAAGATGGGCCTCAAAGGGAACTTAGCAGAGAGGAGCTGGGACTGGACAGGGGACCTGCAGAGACAAGAAGATGTGAATCCAAAGGAAGCTTAGCTCCATTTGTTTTGCTGCTCACAGGACAACTTGTAACATAATTAAAATATTCACAGTACATAAAGATACTGTAAGTAATAAGCATTCAGATATGGAGCCATTAAAGAACTGATAAAATTTCTTATTCCTCTGATGAGCTACTGTTTTGTTTGCTGACACATGTAGGCGCTACCATTTTGTGTGACAGTTATGACCTATCAAAATGAGGGCTCAATTAAACCAGGAGCTGTAAAAAAATCAAAAGAAAAGCTCTGCACCAAAGAGCTTACAGTCCATGTATGTGCCAAGTGCATAGTTAAACAGTACTGAACTGAAATAATCAAACTAATAATAAACCTAGCTAGATTTGAGTTTTTATTGTATTCAGAAGGTATTTGCAGAACAGTTTGGGCATAATTGTCAACTTCATTAATCATTGAGGACTTTAAAAAATTTTAATGTTGAAAAAAGTACTCTTTTGCTAGGCTTAAACCCCAAGTATTTTCACACTTCAAAACAAAACTTTTCTGGAAATAGGAAGAAAAAATCCTCGGAGTGTTTTACTGCAAACCCCTCAAAACATGTCATTTTTTGAAACAGGATAGTCTCTTCGGTGCCCTCAGTAGCCTGTCCTTTCCTTCCCATATGATCTGTCTACCAATGAATAGCATCTGGGCATTTGTGAGTAGGAAGAATCAAAGCTGATGAGCCTGTCTTTCAGTTCTGGCCCTTTCTCTGTTTGGAAGAACCTGGGAACCCATGGACAGCACACAAAACTGCTATTTTCTGAGTGAATCTGTCCACTCCTTTCAAAGCATATGAGGTGGCAGTAAAGAGTCCCTTCTCTAAGCTCCTGCACTCCAGGGCTGCCTCCTGTAATAGCTCCACTCTCCTTGTTCTTATGCATGAACATTTGCCTCTTCTTACCAGAACAACTCACTCATTCCATTTGAACTTCTCTAGGTCTCTATTTTAAGAAGATGACATTGGCACAGGATCTGATTTGAGGCCTTCCTGGTCTTTCCTCCTGCATAAATTGCATCTATTGTTACCGGACAGCAAAAAGAAAAAAAATCTTTATTTAAATGAATTACTATAATTGCTATTCTGAAATGTTAATGCTTTGTGACATGACCTTTTCACATGCCAGAGCTGTTGATGTTTGGATATGACAATATGTCAGCATGCAGCCCTTTCTGTTCAAAGGCATCCTGAACCAAATCAAACCAATTTGAAAATTAACAAGGCTGTGAAGCTGTGTGTTAAAGTTATGAATGGGATCTAATTACAGGAAGAACTCTTAGAAAGGTCTTGTGTGAAGCATGAGGGTCTTTAGGCACTGATACGCATTAGTGATGAAGTATGTCTTGTTTAACTGTTTGGATATTAGGTACCAATTAGTTTTGTCAAAGAGGAGCATTCAAAGAAAAGAAATGATGAATAATCAGAATAGAAAATTAAGATGAGTCTGATTCTGTCTTCCAGAGAATGAAAATAGCTTCAGTTTTCTCTGGCATCGGTCCAAGTACTGGTACCCACAAGGAGGCTACTTTCAGAAGGTCACTTTTTGTGGCCGTCTGCTTGTTGCTTCCAAACACAGAAGCTAGTGTACTAGGCCTGCTCAGCTGCAGGCCTGTGGGCCCTGTATGTGCAGGTATGTGCACTTGAACATACCTGCCCTCATCTACACCTGAAATAGACCGATATATTCTTTTATATGTTTTGTTCATCAGTAAGAGGCCCAATTCAAATGAATGGCAGGCTATTGAAGAGTCCATATTACCATCATTAACTTACATCTTCCTTCATTCCATAACCTCCCAAGCCCCCTACATGTCCCTTCCTCCTTCATTTGCTGCGCCTCTCCATATTTCCCTCTTTTCCCCTCAATGCAACACGCTCCAGTCCCTTTACCTCTCCCTTATCTCTCCCACTCCTCTTCCTGCTGCAACCTTCTCAGGTTCTTACATGTTCCCTAACCCCTACAGCAATGTTTTTCTCCCCAACCTATTTTCCATCCCTAATTAAAATGTACCAACCTCTCAAGCCACCAAAGTGATTTTCTCTACCACTGAAGTCCTCCTTTCCATCAGTATCTCCTACTTCAAGTTTCTCTGGTGACAGAGGGAGGAGCATGTGCTTAGCCCACCTGGGAGCTGAGGGGTGGTGTGTGCCTCCCCACAAGGTGCCTGAGCTCCTGGGGTGCCTGTGTCCCTTGGTGGGAGGTCTCAGTTTTCAGAGCAGGTGGGCTTTACACTGTCAGTTCTACCCTCCTCTTGCTTCACAAGTAGGATCACAGAGTATGTACCACCGAAAACAGGATACTTGGATTTGGATTGAAATCTCACAGACATCTAGGATTCTGTCTCAAAGACTTGTTTCTCACTTTTAGGTCTCCTAAACTGTTGTCTTCCAAGAGTCCCCTGATGGGTGACAATGCCAACCCAAACACTGTGACTATATTGCTTGTTTTATAAAAAACAGAGACTAGCTTATAAAGCTCAATTTTTTTTCCAACAAACTTTCTTAATAAGAACAGCATAAAAATATGTAAAGAAAGATGACTTTACTCCTCAGATACAGTTTTATCCCTGCTTATCCTTCCCTTCCTCTCACGTAATCTTCCACATGGATTCCTTATTGCCATAGCAATGTCTCACAGCTAAATATTTCTCTTTCTTCCAAAGCTGATTTTTCACTCTTCACAATTTATCTCCAGTGATCCTAAACCATAAGCTCTTCTTTTTGTCTTCCTGTATGTCAAAAGATTTCCGGTAACAAAGCCACATTCCCAAGGATATTTTAGGCAATGTATTTCTTCATCCTCCAACTATCTTTAATCAAATTACTGATGCAAATAACTAAGTTAAATATGCTGGCTCGTTACTGACAAAATAATCTAGAAAACTGTAAATAAGCAAACTAAATCTGTGCTATAAATGCATGAGATATTCTCTCAGGATGTCTTAAAAAAAAGTGAAGGCATTAAAAAATATATCAAGATAATTCAGATGCCATATTAAGCATGTGTATCCTTTCTATCTCTTCAAATATACATTATATTCACACACATAGAATGATATATTTTTATATAAGAGAATTTTAGAAGGGAAGGGCATGTTGCTGTGCATGTTCAAGAAATGAGTAAAGTCATGTTCCAGAATATTGGAGTAGACTTCCCTATGGGACAAATTAATCCAATTCTCTCTCTTCTGAGGTTCTCCACGCCTTTCTCTGAAGCATGCCATGTGGTGCTGGGCGTTGCTAAAGGTCTATTGGTCAAAACTGGACAAAATAGAAACTACAGTTAATAGATTATGGCAATTTCATTTTTTAAGGTATGCACATCGCTGCCAGAAATAATCTAGGAGATTTCTCTGTTTAAAGCTGGGCTTCTGTTTGGAAAGCTGATTTGTTTATTCTTTTTCCCAGGTCAACCCATGGTTTTCCCCTTTCTTTGTGTCAACCCAGTAAGGAGTAATCTCATTGCTTTATGGAATTGATAACTTCATCATTAAAAATTGAAGTGCAAAATTCAGTAGCTGAGGTTACTCTCAAGAATCATGTAACTGGCACAGACAAAACAAGAACCTTTTGTCCCACTTTTGAAGAAAACTAAACCTGGACCTTTCTTGAAATTACTTAATCCGACTTTCTTTTCTCTGCTATTGCTGAGTGTTTCATCAGGAACTGAATGCAAGTGAAAATGAAAACATTTAATTACCTTGACAAAGGCTAGTCTCACTATCCAGAAAGAGGAGGCTATAGTAAGTTAGGTGAAGCTTGAGTAAAGTAACAGAAATGGTTGGCAGTTGGACTTGATCATCTTAGAGGTCTTTTCCAACTTTAATGGTTCTATGAAACATTTTAGAATAAACCTTAGTGAATTACTAGAAAACTGAAATTCACATTTATTTTAAAAATGGGGGGGGGGCGGGGAGGGGGGAAGAATAACTATTCTTTCTCTCTTTTAGCTCATACATGGAAATAGCCACATGGAAAGAAAGCAAATTAAAAGGCTCCCTATCTTTTAATTTGTAATTAAACACTAAATATCCTTGTAGCATCCTTAAATGAATCTAAGACTGACTTAAGTCCTCAGTATGTTTAAGAACTATCACTATGTGTAGTCTCCAAATGGTATTTTTCTAGCAACCTGGCTGTGGTGAGAAGGGAGGAATACAACACAGCCAACAGCACAATTGATGGGGACATGCCATGTGACACTGTATGACATGTTCTGAGCTGTACTGAAAGTTAGATTGCTGATTATAGCCAAACATGAATGCAGATTGAAGTTGCTCTTGAGAAAGAGGATGGAAAAGATGCAGCCAATAAACAAATCTAATGATACAATGATCTGGAGATAACTGAACACAGTGAGAATTTGAGAGTGTGCTCAATAACAGACATGTCCTGGACTCCATCAGTGATGTGACTCCTGGCATATCAACATGTCTCACCATGTCTCCTCTTCTCTTGGTCTGAGGATCTCAGCTCTGGCAGAGTGTCCTCCCACATAACTTGGCTCCTTCACTGGAGCATGCTTGAACTGGCCAGTTTGGGGAAATGTCTGTCACCATAACGGGATTCCTCTTGCAAGCATCTATGCCAAGCTTTGTAGACTTCTTCAATGGAAGGGAAGATACTTACAGACTGCTGTTCATCTAACCAGATGAACTGTGCCCTCAAAATCCTCTTCTTTACACTGATCATTCAGGAACCTGAAATGCCTTGCTCAGTTGCAGAGATGTGCACACTAGTGCTGTAATTAGGGAAGACGAACACCCTTTGTTTTTCTTGTACAGCTTCTAGAGCAGAGGACTATGGCCCTTTGGTGCAGTTTAAACAACCTTGGGTAAAAATGGCATCGTGAATGAGGATTGCAGTTGTGATAAGAGAAAACTGCATTAAAGCTGAAATGAATACATATTGCAAAAAATGAATTAAAACTCCAATTTAACATTTAAGCTAAATTCAGCATGTCCTCCCATGCTGGTCAGCCACAGTGAGAATACTTTTCTGCCCATGACAAATGAGATTTTTCTGCCTCACAAAACAAATTCCCTCCACCTCAATCCACTTTTTCTCAGGCAAAGAAAGTCCATGCAAATACATCACTTACATTTAAGGGAGACTAGCTCTCACACTATAATTAGTTGATTTCAAATTTTTAATTTATTTAAAGATTTAGTAGACTTCCAGGAGTCAGTGAGTTCATTGCTAGAATTCTTCTCTTAACTTCAGTTATCCCTGACATTTTTGCTTACTTAAGTAGCATCTCTCCAGAATTCAGATGGTTTCCTAAATCTAGCAGAGAATTTTAAAGCAATAGGACTGCTCAAATACTTCAATTTAAGCACACGGCTTCTTGGTAAAACTGTGACGTCTCCAGCATGTCAAAATAATACTCTTAGTCCTCATCCTTAAGAGATGCCCAAGACTGGAAAACAAACTGCATGTCTCAAAGGGTAAAAGGAATATGTTCACACAAAAATAAGCACCCTGTTTTTATGAAACCAAGTTATTTTCACAAAAGTAATGGACATATAATTAATGACAATTATTTTCTACCAATATTCACTAATTTTGAAAATGAACTTCATGTTTGTGACCTACTCATGTTCATCTGTGGTGAACCTCCTCAGAGACATGTTCTTTTAGGATAAATATTTTAAAAATTCAATTTAAAATATTTAAATATTTCATGAAAGTGAATTTTGAATGCAATATTGCTTGGAATTAGTAAAGAATTTGTTGTGTAAGTAATGCAACTCTCAGGTAGAAACAATACTGGTTGAATGACATAACTCATCAATATGTCGTGTATTTCAAGTTCAAAAAGCAAATGTTTTGAAATGAATAGCCGCTGAAGTTCTAGACTAGGAAAAGTAATTTCAAACACGTAAACCTGAGAAGTTTGAGGAGAGAAGTAAAAATGCATTGATTTTGTGCTCTAGACCCTTCACCAGCTTCGTTGCCCTTCTTTGGACTCACTCCAGCACCTCAGTGTCTTTCTCGTAGTGAGGGGCCCAAAATTAAACACAGTTTTCAAGGTGAGGCCTCACCAGCGTCGACTCCAGAGGGACAATCACTTCCCTGCTCCTGCTGGCCACACTGTTTCTGATACAAGCCAGGATGCTATTGGCCTTCTTGGCCACGTGGGCACACTGCCAGCTCATGTTCAGCTGGCTGTCGACCAACACCCCCAGTCATTTGCTGCTGGGCAGCTTTCCAGACACTCTTCCCCAAACCTGTAGCGTTGCATGGGGTTGTTGTGACCCAGGTGCAGGACCCACCACTGAGCCTTGTTGAACCTCATACAGTTGGCCTCAGCCCATCGATCCAGCCTGTCCAAATCCCTCTGTAGATCCTTCCTATCCTCAAGCAGATCAACGCTCCTCTCCAACTTGTTATCTGCAAACTTACTGAGGGTGCACTTGATCCCCTTGTCCAGATCATTGATAACGATATTAAACAGAACCGGCCCTGACACAGAGCCCTTGGGAACACCATTTGTGGCTGACTGCCAACTGGATTTAACTCCATTCACCACAACTCTCTGGGCCCGGCCATCCAACCAGATTTTTACCCAATGAAGAGTGCACCTGTCCAAGCCATGAAATCACTGAATGGGAATGAATAAGGATTCTGTACGCCCTAAAATACCACTTCAGTTAGCTATTCCACTGATATAGATGAAGTTACTTTGATTATAAGTATTATTCAAACATGTGTTTCCAAGATAGAACAGGCCTTGTTTGATGCTAAGCTTTAATAAGAATGACAGTGATGTCTTGAGTACTTGGCAGCTTCACCGACGTCTCATGATCTGATTGAATACGTCAGGTTAAAGGCTGTGAACATTTAGGGTTCATATCTTATTCACTCAGAAGTGGTTTCAGGTCACATTATAGGAAAAGAAGTTGATTTATTTTGCATGACAACTATGAATTCTAACCAAAAGACACATTAATAAAATAAAAAAGGTCTTTTCTCCGAAATCAGAAAGGCAATTCTTTCCTCTTCCTGAGGTCTTTTCTTGCATTAGTTTTATGTTTGTACAGCGCAAACTGCTGTCTTCAAATGATACACATGAGACCAGCAGCTCCTTATATTCCTCAGTCTTTCCTTTGACTTTGACATGGTTCTGAAATGAATGTGACTTTCTTTCCCTTTGCCATGCAGCTTCAATTCCCATTTTGTCTAACTGCACTTCCTAATAACCAAGAGAAAGAAAATGGGAAACGATAAGCTGACAGCTTTGTTCCCTGCAGTCAGTTATAGTAAAAGCTTATGGAAATTTGTGACAAACTATGATAATCCACATGAGGCACTGGAAAATCAGTTTCATCAAAGCTTGACTAACTTTCAAAACAAAAGGAAGCGATCAAAGATCTGTAAAAAATTACATTAGCATGTATATAATTGTGATTTATGAAGACTTAGACAAAAACCATCTTCCTTCACAAGAAATTGATGGACAATGTTAGCGTTACCATCATTGCTGTTGTTGAAAAGTATGGATGCCTAAAAACTAGGACTAGAAACATATATCCATTAAGTATAAATTTCTTGGACCACTTTCTATTCCAAATCAATTATGATCTTTCATCACCCTGTCTAAAAGTCAGGCTGGAAAGAGCAGGAGTGTTAAATAGTTAAAAGTAGCAATATATAATTTTAGATAACTTCTCCAATGCTTTGATCATAAATTGAATTCAGTCTGCCATCAAGATGGCATCAAGTTTTAATGTTAAATGAGAGGGTTACTGCTATCGTAATTGTAAAGTACAGTGCTTTAATTTTTTGTGACTTACTGAATGCAAATTAGTAAAACCCAGAGACTAGAATCACACAGGAGAGTGCTCGTTTCCTTACAAGTTGTTATGCTGTAAACTTTCCATTTGCATGCTCTCATTAAAAATACAAGAACAGTTTACAGGTTTAAAAGTAAAAAAAAAAGGCAGAAAGTCACAGGCAAGCACAAGCTTTAAGCAGAATATATTTTATGACTCAGCAATTCCCATGGGTTTTTTAGATTTTGGAGGCTGTGAAGTGACATGTGAAAATGTCCCTCCCAAGGGAAGAGAAGCAAGCACTAATTGAGGTATTGACAGGTTTAAATGAAGCAGAAACACACTAAGAAACCGTGGCTACAACAAAAATGTATATTGGTGAGCAGTGCATGCTGGGACATTAATGGTTTTCATTCACTGCTCATTCATGCAAGTAAGTATACTCTTAAGCATGGTAACTTGGGTCTGTAACAGCTCAGTTCTGAGCTAAAAAGCCATGAAATACTATCTGCTGATGTATAAAGGAACTATGGTAGAACTAATCTCGTCTAGCCTTTCAGAGTGAATTATATTTTTATTGTCTAGATAGATGCAGATAGACCAATAACATGTGATACTCTGATGATGGGAACAGAATTCAAACGTATTAAAATCAGCAAGATACTACTCTAGATATGTATGTAGGCATTCTTTATATAAGTACATTCACACAAACAAAATATATATATTACACAAGCAATATAGATATATATATTCTACATATTAATACTAACAGAAAGGCGTTATTGCATTGCGTATATACACAAAAGCGTTCATCTGTGCATGGAGGTAGAGCACATTCACAGAATCAGTCAGTGGCATTCATCTCAACCTAACTTCAAGTGGCTAAAAATTAGTCATCCAAGCCTTCAGCTACTCAGATGAGGGCTTCTTCTGTAGCAGTCCTTGGGGAGAAACAAGACCTTCCAAAGGGCCATTCATCTTGCCTTAAAGATGATAAATGCTGTCTTACTGATGATAAAAGGAGCTCAGAGTGAGCTGCTTAGACTTTTAGAACCAGTCTTTAGAAGTCTAGCCTAAAGTCAGGTGAATCCAGTACTAAAGTGTCTAATCTTAAATTCTACCTTTTCTTAACTGAGGATATTCAGGATGTCGAAAAATGTTACTATCTCAGGAAAGACACACAAGGAGATACAGCTGGGGATAGTAAGACGCTAAAATAGCTCTGAAGACATTTATTTTAATGGACATCAATCTGGTTTCTCTAGTCAAAATTCTAATATTTGTCCCTTGTCACAGAGACCATCTGGGGATGATTTGGGAATGGTCTGACCATTACAGAGTATTATCTCTGCTTGTTGCTGAAAAACAAAAAGTTGATTCCAAATCTATTCTGCCTTTTATTTTCCACTGTGAGGTCTATTTTCTACTTTGGCTGCTCAGCATGCAAGCAGCATCTGCAGAGAAAACAGATCTCTTAAGTTGGTCAGTAAAAGGAGAACATTTCTAGAACAGGGAACCATCATAAAGGTTACACAGTCTAGGAAAAACTGTTAGGTAACTTGTCTACTTAACTTTTTTTTTTTAAATATATGTCTTATGGAAGGAGGGAAATGCTAGTAAAGAAAATCAAAGAGGGCTTAGATAAACACAATATTTATAAAGATATTCAGTATAATATTTCTGTGAGTTACATTTACCCATAAATATGCAGCAGCTCTTACAGCAGAAAATCAGAAAGGAAAATTCTCACTTACCTTGATTAAATCTAAAATTAGGACACCCCCGTGGGGATTGTTTTGTGCTTTTTACATTCATTGTTGTAGTGTCGTTGCAGTGTTTTAGCAAATCTAAAGGCTAGGCTTTTCCACAAAGCATTTTGGGACTGTTACACTGAACAATTAATAAAGCTTACAGACAAAAGTAATGGCTGACAAATTGGCTCTGGTACCCAAATGCCTAAGGCCAGAGGAAGCGGGCCCTAATTTGAACTGGGATTATTGTTATTTTGGTTTATTCAAAGCAGCCAATATCCTCATCCAGCTGTGAGCCAAAGAACAACTGAAAATGAGTTTTAAAGCTAAATTTTACACTACTGCTCCTGATGTTGACAGTGTCCTGCTATATAACTGGGGTCCTCCCATATAATCAGGGTCAAGTTGTGGGTGTTTGCGTCTGCATGTACGCACACGCATGTGTGTGAGAGTGAATAAGATAAGAACAAAAAAATGTCTTCCATGTAGTTAAATAAGGAGAATTATTTCATTATCTGGAAAAGGAGACAAAGAAACCTTCATTGCCTTCTTCCCTTGACCTTCAGCTGTCCTGTGGATTTCTCTTTTCAATACACTCTTTAAAAAATGTTTCCATTTCTCTGGAGACCGTTTTTACCCCTCGGCCAAAGAAAGACATAGTAAACACTAGTGTTTCAGGCAGGAGTAAATTATAGCCATCCATCTCACGAACAAAGCACATGACACAGGGTTGCAGGTCTCTTTCCGCCACAGTACCTCCCCACAGCATGAATTTTATAAGGAATTCAAAGGACTTGGTTTATTTTTTTCCTTTAAATTGTGTTTCAAATGAATAGGAGCTCCCATTCCCTCTTCCAGAGGGAATGAACACCCAAAACCAGAGGCCAAAATGGCAGTGGTATTAATGTAACCACTAGCAAAGTAAGAAGGAAGTCATACTTCTAAGCATGGTTTGACATATTGTGTACGATGGATGTTGAATATGATAAATGAAGCAGCCAGTTACAGGGGCAACATGAAAATACTAATTTGATGTTCTTTTTAACCAGATTTTCAAATGTTTCTTCTTTAATCACATCCTTAAAACACACACACACGCGTGCGTGTGCACACACACACGCACAATCCGTACTTAGATCTAAACTTGCTACCTAAATTATTAAATTATTTTCATAAAAAGAGTTTGGCTTTAGGAAATCCAGGAGTTTGAAGTGCTGATTTGGTGATTCTGGGTTTTATTTTTATTTTTTTTAAAATCATATTCCATTACAACAGGATAATAACTTACAGGGGAATATTGTGGGTTTATGCACTATATAACAACCTTATTAGTCACATACACAAGGTCGTCAGGTTTTGTGTTCAGGTTTTTATTGGAGTGGTCTTGCTCTTTCTATGATGCATTTTACAGTTTCTTGTAAGTTGGTATGAAGCTTTTCAGAACCATTCCTGTTGGGACTTAGGACTGTCATTTTTTTTTTTTGTCATGGAACAGCTAATTTCTTTGACCCAAAACTTTCATGAGAATGTGGTCTCTTTGACAAAAAGAATTGCTGAAAAGAGTTTATTAGCTCAGCATTCAATTACTGGTCAAAAGGTGAGAAAATGAGACTGCAGACACTCAGAGTAAGCAATATAGTCAGTGATCACTGCCTATTTGAGGACACAACCTTGCATCTAAATGCCTCAGCCTCTCTCTCCGTTTTCTGTTTTTCTAGCATCACAAACATTTCGCTCTATATACAGGCTTAGGTAAGGTCAACAACACAAACAAAGCAAAACAAGACCATCTAAAACTATTAGTTCATTATCTTAAATTACTTCAATTAATATTTGATTATATTCGCAAAACGGAATATTTCCTGTAACAGGCTGAGAAATATCCCACTATAGCTTTTAACTTGGTTGTAAGGACATCAGGATGTAAGAATGGCCAAGCAAGGCTTTGGAAGTAATTTCTCTGCATCACATCTAACCACTATTTCTTGGGATACTCTCTCAGTTTTTATAACTACACAGAAAGAATGGGTTTGTTGGTCCCTGGTTAGAGCACAGCACTGCCCAGTAGACTGGGTGGGTGCCTCAGGCTTGGAGAGGAGTGATCAGGACTTTCATGTTCCCAGCTGTGAAAGTAGGATGCCCCACACTCCTTGGCTCCACAACAGGTAATCTGAAAATGGTGAAAATTCCAGCTGAAATGGGGGTCTTAGGATTTCCCAGCCCCCTGTGATGAAGCTGAGAACCCTGAGTGTGTCTGTGGTTTGACACCATGGGTGGAATCAGACTCTGAGCTCAACAGTACCTGGTTCAGCTTTTACTACCATCTTTCTGAGACATCTGGGAGGACTCATAGTCATCCATGGCTGGTCTCATCCCTCAGAGCCTGGTTCCTAGGCAATAATTTAAGTGTGAAATCTACTGGTGGGGAGCCAACAGACGGAACTTTCTGAATATTTCTAGGCATTTATTTTCAACTGTTGTCTGTGCATATATGTAACATTTTCTTTTTTCTGTCCACAAAAACATTGGAAATTATACAGAAAAATGAATTAGTAATTTTCAGCAAGCCATCATTCATAATTATAATTTTGCTATGAAATGGAACTCTCCTGTTTATTTTATTCATAAACAAATGCAAGAGCTGTTGTCCAAGCTTCCCTTCTTGTTAATCTGTCTCTGTTATGAAACTGGATTCAGAACACCAAACGCTTTTTACACAGTAATGTTACTTTATTCACCATAAATCCAGACATATTTCAAATACTGTCTAAAAGGCAAAAGACATTGCCTTCCGTTATCAGCTTCACAGGCTCTTCAACTCCTTGCATGACCTGACTAATCAGACAAATGGCCAAAGGCTTAACCAATTAGATAAATCTTTTTTTAAAATTTTTGAAACCCTCTATTAAGCAATAGTTAGATCTACTTATCTTATAAAGACTATGATAGAAGCACAGAAATGGTACAGTTTGTTTTAAAACTCGGTACTACTCCCGGAACCTTCATCAAATGAGATCTCCTAGTTAGAGGTCATGTAAAACACTGAAAGCAGGAGAAGAAAAAAAAAAATTACAGTTCTGAACGTGTCCAAAAATCAGACCATCATGCTTACAAAAATCTTCAAAATGCAAATTCTGAGAGAAAAGGAAAAAATATGAAAATTTATGAAAATTCTCAAAACTGAATCTTTTTTTCAGCAAAACAATACTAGTACAATCACTCAAATTCATGAAGCTAAAATTACCCTAAGGGACATGGATTTCCTGGTGGTCACCTGTGAATACATTCCTGACTCTTTAATGCTTTCCATGAGGAATGGAAAGAATAGTTTTGCCAAATAAAATACAGTGCACAAGGTTATGGTATTACTGAATGAGAGGAAAAAAAAAAAAAATCTCCCGTTTACTGTGAAGTAAAGTTATCACTAATTTCTAGTCAGCTTCTTGTTTAATGAATTTCCCCATGGATGAATGCTTCTAGGTTTCTTATTGAAAACAGACTGCATGATCGATGGGCAGGACACAATCTGGTGTTGCATGCCAATGTTACTTCCCTTCTGCAAATAACTACTCAAATTCAGCTTTTTTTTGGTACATGCTTGTAATGAACCATTTATCATATTACCTAAGATACTGTAAAAAACATCTGGAGATTTTATCTTGAGAAGCTCTTGCACTTCTGCTCTGTTAACTGATGGAAAATCTGGCTGTTCTTTGAAATTTGCCATGAAAAATCCCTTGTCATTAAATAAGTGTTACACCTTTGCCCCATATTATTTCACTGAGAACTCACAGCTGAAAGATGCTGAAAAATGACTTGACCTCTTCACTTTCCTTACTACTAAGATAAATTAAAATAATAACAATATCAGCATGATGCCAAACTAATAACTGAGCATGAATGTTCTAAAAAGGAAGATGTTGCCATTGTCAAAGCAGCTGCAACTACATCTCTAAACTGGGACAAAACCCCTAGACTCCTACATCATCTCAACTACATATGCAAGGAAAAGGGTGATAAAAGCAGATTGCTTCTCTACCCCAATTTATTTTCTTTTGTCTCTAGTAAGTGGGTCATTGATCACACTGGACACCTTCAAGACACTTTTTGGACGACAGGTTTTTTTACCTCAATACCTAGGAAAGAAAATGGGGGACTATTCAATCAGGCTGCTTTGTCCAAGTCTCTAGATCCAGCAACTGGCTCAAAGAGTTTGTTCCATCTTCCATTAGTATTGAATCCTGCAACTTAAATGAGAGAATTCTGTTTTGAAGACTGAATATTCAGATTCTACTGGTGGCAGACTTCAAAATATGTAAGAATTAACATACATACAGAACTGTAAAATATTCTCTCTGGCTTAATCTTATATAGATAAAGAAAGAAACTTATTTAAAATGGTAAATCCAAGCACCCAAAATTTCAGTAAACAAAATAACTGAAACTTCCAAACAGCCTTCTATTTTGCTGTGAAAAGATCCAAACTAATATTTAACAAATGTTTTCCAAGGATAACGTGGAAACTTCTTAAACTTCTGTGGTTTCTGAAATGTTCCTGCTGTGTACTTGACTCAGTTGTTCTGTATGAGCAGCATCAACCAAGAGACAGAGTGCCCAGAACTAGTCTTACAATGAACAGCTCATTAAGAAGCTGAACTCTAGTGAACCGTGAAAAAAAATATAAATGCAATCATATCTGCAGCACTGAAGAAGGGAAAAGCCTTCTCAGCCCTGTGTCAGATAAATACATTTTTAATACTGTTGCTAACAAATAATAATCCTTTGATTTTCCTTCCAAAAGCTTGCAAAGTTGCTGGCAGCTCCAGTAACTCCTCCAGTTTCTATTGCCAGTTCCGCCAGTCTCTCATAAATCTCAGTAGTTTCTTATACCTCTCTCTCCAGAGCTCATGTTCCTTGCCTCAGATTTTGCCAGAATAAATCCTTATAATGTTACACAGTTTTTTTCACCTCCTATGTTCACCCTCCTGTCTGAGCAGGCCCCTGTTGTGTTTTTTAATTAGATGGTGTCCTTTGCAGAGAATGGGACTTTGAGGCAAAGAGGTGAAAAAAGGGTCACTGGTGATTTATTGCATGTATCAGGGCTGAGCTAGCTGGTAACTGCAAGACGGTAAACCTGAATAATTAGTTTTGTAGGGAACACTGGAAGATTTGGTACTCCAGGTGAAAACAGAAAGGAATCTGAATCATTATCTGAATCTTATACAAACCTCTCAGGAAGTGTAAAAACAAGTAACCTGTCAAGAATTCCCATGTCATTATTACTGGAAAGAAAAGATATAATTCAAGAGTAGCCTCTGAGGAGGTTTTCTCTTTCTCTTTTGGGATCCTAGAGCCATAGAGTACAAAACTATAAACTAAGATGTTGCTTTAGAGCCTCATCTTTCAACTTTAAATTTTCTAAAATATTTGCATGTCAGCTAACTTGGACATGCTTCAGGGAGGCTGGTATGTATTTTTCATATAAAGTTGCATCAGCATCAGGAGCACACACTTTTTGAAATTCAGTGGTTAGGCAAAGACAATGGAGGAATAAAGTTTGGGTAGCACCCTTTGTCTCATTTTAACTAATGGCTAATTACTGTGTGAGTAAAGCAGTATTATTGTTACCACCACAGCATCTAAAAACACAGTCTTGTGGATTAAAAAAAGTGCAGCTCTGGGAAAATGATGATATTGGCAGCTCTTCTAGGGAGCTGTTTGTCAGCAGGTCCCACATAACCCTATGGAGGAGGCAGCATTAAGGAAGGAGAGCTCCTGGCAGCTCTGTAACAAGTATCTTGCGCAGCCCGGGAAAAACTGTTCAACCTTTCTGCGGCTGGCGAACCCACAGCTCTAGGCAATTGCGCACAGCTTACTTCCAGAAGGAAAATAATCACACTTCTCAGTTCAGTAAAAGAAAAACAGGAAAAATCAATAAATTGTCACTTTCATAGTTCAGAAGGAAGACTTTAAAATATGGTAACAGCCAATACCTGTAGGTAACAAAAAGAGGAGTTCAGTCTTATTGAACTGGGCTGGTCAGAGGCAAAGCCAGGAAGGGTTTAGCAGCTAAGAGCTGTGGGACACTTGCTGGCCCTGCTGCCTCGAATGAGGGGAGCAGCTCTGTTCCTGTGACTGTCAACAGCAAAATCCATGTGCCCACCATGGGCTTGAAATTGTTGCTGTATCACCTTCTTATTACAGGGATGTAAGTGAGATCGCTCATACTTTCAGAGCTCAAAAGGCCACATGGGTGAAATTCTGGTGCTGTAGGTGGCCAGAGGAGCTTTGTCACTGACTTTTACTTGACCAAGGTTTCATTTGTTAAAGTAAGAGTTATACTGGCAACTCTTCTACAGTCGTACTATCCAGTCCTCATACGAGCTAGAAGGGAGGTGCTAAATAAGAACTAAATTGTAGAATATTAAAAAAAAAATTAATTCCTTTCTGTTCATGTTTAGTAAAAACAGGAAAAACTTCTCATGAGGTCCTTAATATTGCCTGTTACTGTGCATATCCTCCATTCATGACTAATGCATTTTAAATCAGTCACAGGGTATGCTTTAAACAATTCAGTGCTGCATTATGTGCTGCACTTGAGCTGTTCAAGATCTTAATTGTTTGTTCTCTTCAGTATCCCTCGCCCAAGAAGCTAATGAAAAATTCAGTCATGATGGTATTGTTTATGACATACATAGCTGTGACACATGATAATTTCACAATCATTTCAAGACACCATGTGGTTTCTTTTGACATTTTGTGACAGCCTGTGTTATCAAGCACAATTGTTTGCACAGGAAACAACTCTAACACGTGGTCCTTGGAACATTATGTTATCTCCTGATAATGATGTCATTAACATGTGTATACTATAATTAATGACTACAAGAGAGATTCATTTGAGTAAGGCTTATGAATCCATTTCATCTAAAAAGGGAAAGAAAACCTATAATCATTTGGGCTCAGATCCTGAAAGCTACTTACTTACAACCTGCTGCAGCTACACTGAGTGACCCTTTAATTGAGGCATATTAACCAAGAAGCATTTATTTCTCAGTTATATTACGGCAGCTTGGATTAGAATCATTACCATGATTGTTCTCATAGAGATCAATGAGAGAAACAGGAACCTAGCAGTGTTCCAAAACCCTTTGTCAACCTATGTCCTACCAGTGGTAGCCAGGAAACAATTATAGTTCATCAGTCTACATAGCTAACATAATGAAGCTGAAGACGTGTAGGCAGCAAACCCACCGCAGCTAATGCCCCACTCCCAGCCCTTTCTTCTGTAAGCTGTAAGACAGAAAATCACACTTCTTGCAGCCTTTTCTGCATGCCACAAAGAAAGCAAACTGTCTTACAGGCAGTTCTGACACATGAAGCTTTCATATGTAAGTATATTAGTCTCTATTCCTCACTGTTACAATGCACATCCTCTTGACCAGGTGAAATATGGTATATTTTTGTCATCATATTTTTGCCAATGTATTTAACTCTTCGGTGTCCTGATGTTAGTCATACCATGGTTTTAGTATAATGTCTGTTGTGCTTTCACTGCAAACTCAATTCTGCTCTTCACTGTGTATAGCTTCCTGAAAAAAAAAGACATCCCAAAATTTGGTTTCACTCCTCTCCCTTAAGGTTAGCAAAATCCCACACAGACTTTTTTGTTTTATTTGAAATTTCAGAAGGCTGTGTTTGGACACACAAAATGTTTTCATGGAGATACTTGCATTCAGCGTTAATTAAATGAATAGGAGTGAATGAAATTTCCAGCCTGTCACAGACATAGTCCTCAGGAAAACTGCCTACAATATGTCTAAAGCAATTAGAATGAGACTGGATCCCTGTGAAGACATTTGAAAATGGACTGCATGCAGAAGCTACAGCAGATGAAGGCTGGATCATTCTGAATCCTCCAGATAGATTAAGACAGGACAGGAGGGAGATGGGACCGTGAGCAGACCTGCTGCTCCCAGCAGCCCCCAAAGCACAAATTCTGAATGAGATTCAAAGCTGCACGAAGCACTAGCTAGGCTTTTCCAGAATAGGGGCAGTAGAATATGTTTTTGCAAAACAGTATGAACAAACTGTTTTTTTTGAGAGATACTACTGGCTTCTGTTAGTGTCTTCTCTCTTCTTGTGGCACTGGAGGAGAGAATTTTGGGAGTGTCCTGGTTTCAGCTGGGATAGAGTTAATTTTCTTCGTAGTAGCTAGTATGGGGCTATGTTTTGGATTTTTGCTGGAAACAGTGGTGATAATGCGGAGATGTTTTAGTTGTTGCTAAGTAGCGCTTACACTGGTCAAGGACTTTTTCAGCTCCCCGTGCTCTGCTGGGTGCACAAGAAGCTGGGAGGGGGCAGAGACGGGACAGCTGACCCCAACTGACCAATGGGATATTCCATGCCATATGGCATCATGCTCATCTTATAAAGCTGGGGGAAGAAGAAGGAAGGGGGGACGTTTGGAGTGATGGTGTTTGTCTTCCCAAGTAACCGTTACGCGTGACGGAGCCCTGCTTTCCTGGAGACAGCTGAGCACCTGCTTGCCCATGGGAAAGAGTGAATGAATTCCTTGTTTTGCTTTGCTTTGCTCTTTCCAAAGGGAGGCTGATTTAGTCTGCTACTGTACCTTAACAGGTGAAATAACTAGTTAGCAATGGTTAAAAGCAGATCACAGCCAAAGAAGCAGCCCTTAGTCATCCTATCCAAGATAAACAGTGGATAGTGTCAGACTTACTCCTTCTGGCCAGGCTGTTCTCTCCTTTCTCAGTTTTTGAACACTTCTTGAAGTGTTTTGGGAGGCCTACCAGTTTCACACTGAATGGCCTAAGACCAAAACCAGAGAGTTTTAGCACCTCTGTGCAATGAGTTATTCCAATGGGAAGGCCAAAACAAAGTAGATCCAGAAAGGCAAGGATCACTATAAAGCAGTCAAAACTCAGAAGTCCTTGTTCACACCTGTCTCTCCACTGGCAAACTGCCTGAAATATGTCTGGGAACCGACACAGTTGCTACACGGAGCCAGCAAAATTCCTGAGGCACCCAGGATCGCTATACACTCCTTTAATAGTCTTCCTCACCATTTAGGTGCACAACCATTTTCCTCAAAAGCTAGGAACTTAATTTAACCATTATTCGCATCTTAGAGATGGGCATTTAGCAAATGGTAATAGGATTTTCAACAACAATATGCAACCATTTATGAAAAGTCTATTCTTCCTTATTTCAGCTTGGCAAATCACCACTTAAAAGTCTGATAGTAGGAGATTTTCCTTGCTGAAAGTATGAGTTTATGGCTCTAAGTGCATGGCAAAGAGCCAACTTGTACCCCTTGTAAATGCAACAGTTACACTGCATTGCAAAGTAAGACAAAAATAGCAGAGCACTGCTTTCTTATGGAGCACTTATATTAATAAGCACTCATTTTAAAAGCCAGTTTTGAGACAAGACCACAGAAGTGAAATTCTGCTGCACTATTGTGTATGCACACGTATGCAGTTACCAAAATCAATGACTAGAAATTAAAAGTCAAGAAAAATAACCTTCTAACAGATGGTTTTTCTACTGCTCTGAAGGTTTGCAACAAAATGTACTTATGTAATAGCTTTGTTGAGGTATTCTTTTATCTGTGTCTTTCTTGTTTTGTGGTCACAAGTTCACATCAGCTAACTTTCAGAAAAGACATTCGATACTTTGAAAACCTTTGTCCTTTGTGAGGAAAGAGATGGAAATAAGAGGAAAGCAGGGTTGTTCCTCAGGTACTTCTCTCTCAATTTGATGCGCCAATTAGTAGAAGAATATTCTTGTTAGGTCACTGATGATTTAGGAGTTTATTTTAACTCATACAAGAAAAGTTCAGAATGGGGAAACGGAACGGAGAGAACTTACAGTGCCGACTGTAAGCCAGACTACTGACATCATCGGATGTTTTACTGTTCATTTCCAAAGACTTACAATATTTGCTGGAGCTTGATTACATATACTTACAGAGTATGGCATAAAATATATATGCAGAGACTTTTTCTTAAAAGTTTAAGCCAAATTTTAAAACGACAATAACAAAACCCCAAACCCAAACCAACTCTTAGCAACATATGTTTAAATTCCTAAATAGCCATCTGCTTTGCTAAGCATCCCTCAGCCTGTCACTGGTTACGTGAAAGACAATTGTATGCATACTCTTTTTATAAATCAGGGTTCTGCTTTAAGAATGAAGAAATGGCTTTAGGAACATAATATTTAGGATTTTTTTTTGGAGAATGTATCTTTAGGGATTAAATTTAATAAAAAAAAAAACAAACAGGAATGTCACAAACAAGAATTGTGTTTAATGAATGCAGGATTCATGTCATAGCTCTACTTTTTTTTCTGCTAAAAATCTAGATGTGTAATTGTTTTTTCCTGCAAAGATTTGAAATCAGTCACCTCCATTCAGTCAACCAAATATCAATCATTTCATGTGTCTCTCTGAAAGCTGCATTAGAGTGAAGTAAACAGCCTAAGAAGTATATTCAGGAAAACCCTATACCATCTGACCACATCTGGATGGGTTTTGTTCCTTTTCGCTATCTTTCTTTTAGATGAGAGTCAAACAGCAGGTTTATGTGAGTGCCCATGTGTTCACGCACATGTGCACACACAGATATCAGTAACTGAGCCATTAACTTACATAGATCAAACACAGAAAGACATCTCACTGGACTTTTACAGCATAATGGCATCACATGATATTCTGCAAAATTAAGTATAGATGCTTCCAGCAGAAGTTTCAATTGTGAAAGCAAGGAGTTTGAACAACAAATTCTTTGCCAATACCTGCCCACGCTGGGCCACTTCCTTGATCGCCTGATAACACATCTGCTTGCACAAGGGAATATGTCAGGGTGAAGACTCACAGCTACCCCAGCTAAAACGATTCACAACAGCAATCACATGGACCTCCTTGTACCTGCACAGATGGTTCTGTTTTAACGTTCTGATAAATGCAGACAGTGGGCAACTTTCATAAACATGTAAATTCTTAATGGATACTGTTGCTTATTCTTTTGCAAAGTCAGCAGGAGGGTTTGCACATTCGTAAACAAGATAATAATTTTAATGGAAAATATAATTTCATAAGTCAAGAACTGTAGTTGGAACTATAGCATTTATTCCCTCCCGGAAGAATCACTTCTCATTTCTGAATTTGGTTGTGTGTTCACCTACATCTATACAGTTACACAACACTGCTTTCCCAGACGCTACCAGGAATTTGCCAGATGGAAGCTATACACTGAATAAAAGATGATAGAGAAGGTAAAATGAATGTCACAGAGATGCACATACTGCCCGGACAGCAAAATTCCTGCGTGACCAAATATGCTAACTCAGTATGGAAAAGAAAACAAAAAGTGAATGTAAGACTAATTATTCTGTGGCCTGATGGAGACAGTGAAAAAAAAAATTGGATTGGGTTAGATTAATCATAAGTAATTAGGCCAACAGTAAGAGCTCATTCTTTCATTAGCTCCCGGTTAGACAGACCAAATTGATTCATTCTTTAACCCTGCAGGATCCTAATAAGATTTATCTAAAAATGGAGCCATGCTTCTTTAGTCATCTATACCGTGAAGACACTCAGAAATCAATTGTTCTGGCCGTAAGTGGACACTTCCTTTTTTTCCCAGGAAACATAAAAGTGACAGATGAAGATGTGTTCAAGCATCACATACCAAACTAATATCTGAACAAAGAATGTGGATGGGAGCTCACACACTGATGCAGAGGCTGAATCTAAATGTCTAGGAACACAATCCACAGTGAAGGAAACCTGTTTCCCACAAAGTATTTAGACTGCAAAAGAAAAATTGCATTTGCAAATCCTTCCTTCTGATTGTACCTGACATGCACAGCAGAAAGGGGTATGGGAAGCAATGCCTTGAATTCTCCTGTATACAGTGTCTTGTAGACAGCTCTTCTTCCTACTTTGCATTTTCTGTTCCTCTTGTATGCCTCCCAGATGTAAATTTAATTTTTGTTTTTCTGTTATCACAGAATCTGTACATAGCATTTATACTGAGTACCACTGCAGGATTTTCAGAGGGTTATGAACAAAACTACCATGCAATTCTTGAAAAACTATTTTGAAGAGAAAAAGAAAGTACTGCAAAAGAATGACTCTCTATATTTGAAGGCAAAATCGCTTGCTTTAAAAAAAGCTTAAAATTGCACTGATGGAAGCAGTTGTAAAGATTGTCTTTGGCTAATAATGTCATTTGATATTATATTTAAAAATAAATAAACTCTTCTTATACAAGGCATAAAATATTTGCAGATAAACTACCTTTTCCACATTTTTCTTTTACTGTAGGAGAATTATACGGAAAAATGTACGCAACTGCTGTGGTGTCTGTGTCACTTGATACTCAAATGTAGTTTACATCCTACACATTTTTAAGAGATTGTAAAATTTCTTTTTTTCATTATACCTCAATGCCTCTTCCCCTTTTTATGCAAAAGTTAGATTTTTACATC
Organism: Phalacrocorax aristotelis; assembly: GCF_949628215.1. Lineage (NCBI taxonomy): Eukaryota > Metazoa > Chordata > Aves > Suliformes > Phalacrocoracidae > Phalacrocorax > Phalacrocorax aristotelis. Next base: position 99,628,191 of record NC_134276.1, on the reverse strand, counting down.
AAATTAAAGATAGAGTTAAACAATCAGCCATAATAAATAAATAAACAAACAAATAATTATGAAGACTCATAATGCAGGTCATATGACAGCATACAATAATAAACAACAGTGAATAAGCTTTGTGAATAAGCACATAGGCCTTGTGCTGAAAAAGACTATGCTGAAAAGAGTCAAAGGGCAGAAGAACCCCTGATATATAAGAAGAAATGTTGTAATTTAAGGCTGACTCTTTTGCTGTTCAGATAGCATTTTGCAAATCCTAAACTCATATGAGAATAATAATGGGAGTTGTGAAATGGAGAGATAATAGAATGAATGTGGGACGGAAAAGGATTTTTAAAGAAGGAGGAAGTTGTGGCAGAGATGCGAGGTTTCCAGAATGGTGACAGCAAGGAAGAGGAAGAAGGACCAGTGGGTGTGAAGGGAAAATGATGTGAGACATGAAAATACTGTCTTCTTCGAGCCTGAGGCTTTGTCCTGCTGGAACACGGTTACTTTGTAAATGAGATGTACCTTAAAGCTGGCATGACGAGACACAGGGAAAAGTGTTGAGGAGAAAGGAAAAGGGAAAGGAAAAGAGAAAGGGAAAACCATGGTACTAAAGCAGCTATCTTTTCTGAAGAGGAAAGAGGCATGTGTACTGCACACACCTGCTAAATTAATCTACATCCCACCACAGCTTTACAATGCTTTCTTGACTTAAGTTTATTTAATCTTTGTTAGAGAGATTTAGGCCCATTTCTTGATGACATTGCAAATATCAAAATAAGCAACAATAGATCATGCGTGTGCCTCCTCCAATAGAAGCCCACATTAAATCCAGCAAACACGCTGTGTACAGCCCCCACCCTACAAATTAAACTAATATATTCACAGCAGCATCTATGTTTTAAAATGTTACTTTGGAAAATTATTTGGCTTAACAAAACAGAAGCCTGAAAATATGGGGAGCTATATATACTATAAGCATTAAATGCCCCTTAAGATAAATATTCCAGAAAAATTATAATGTGTACTTACATACATGCCACATTTGAAACCTCTTTGACTCTAGATAAACCAGTAAACTTCACTACTGAATTATGGGCATAGTTACTGTTTAGTCATACTCCTCTACCACATAGATTAAAGGGAAAAAAGAAATAACCTATCAGAACAATGTCCTAACACTATTTGTATTACGCCACAGTTTAGTGTAGCTGGCTTTAAGGTGTAGAAAGATGTCATAATTTGCATAGTTTACTATTTTAAGAAAACCTTAAAAAAATTTAAATGATCTTTTTTGTTTGTGTGGTATGTTCTGATGAGAATTTCTGAGATAAATCTTCAAATTTAATTACTGTGTCTACTCATTTCTTTCCCATCTTCCAGTTCCAGTCACCACAGCCTCTAGATGCCATCATATCCAGCTCCAACCACTTAGTGCTCCAATGCTGTGCTTCTGAATACGATGCTCTGAGTGTGCCTGGCAAAGCTGTAAGGAGCCAGCTGAGCAGCTGCAGGTTGAGCAGTGACTTGCACGCTCAGGTGGTCTCTGCCCACCCTCCTGCATGAGGCTTAAAGTCAGCGCAGAGCCCAGGAGGGGCACAGTGGCGGAGCCAGGAGCAGGGCATGCAGCCTCTTTGGAGCCAGAGGTGGAGGAAGACAACAATGAACATCAGAGTTCTGAGGATGTTCCACCTGTCCTATCAAACTAGGAGATGGAGTAATGGTTACTAAACTAAACCTGGTAGAAGAGTAACGAGTAACTCCAAGATGAGTAATGCTGAAATTCTGGTTGTCAATTGTCTTGTGCTTACTGGCATACATTTTTCTTAAAAGGTTATTGAGACACACTGTGTTCCAGAAGCGTATTCATTCACATTTCATGGGAAGACAAGCCTAAATCTGAATAGTTATGTTTTAAGTTATCTTTCAAGAAAACGACCTTCCAAATTATCAGTAAGAGTAATTTCCAGAATATTTCCTCCTGGATAAGAGCCTTTCAGGATTACCCTTTATTATACTGTAGCACAGTAGGGTTTGCAGTATTGTGCTAAATACAATATACTGAAATTTGTGGGCTTACTTTCTCGATGAAGGTTATGAATGGATTACCTACCTAGTTTGTATCAATCACCGCAACATCACCATCTCAACTAAGGGAGGAGAGCAGAGCAGAGATTATTTTCAAGTCTTTATTTCAGCAGTGTTCAGAGACATAGGAGCTGTAATCATTGATCTGAAATTATCTCTGTTCTCAGAAGTGTACTGACAGCTGGCCAAACCTGGACAGAGTTCATTGCAATGAGAGCCATGTAAAACCTTCTCTGAATAAACTAGTAATTTAAAAGGACAAAATAAGTATTAAGATTGAGGAAGGAGGACATGCTGTTAAAATATCTGTGATTTGGCTGTGTTTAAGTATTACTAATGTGTTCGGTAAAGGGAGAAAATAAAACAGCAGCTGGAGTACATACCTTGCGAATCGTATCTCATATGAGGCTTTCTAAGAAAAGCGATGTGAAGGTATTCCAAAGATGAAATAATCACAACTTTGTCAGACTAGCCATTTTTCAGGAAAGCCTCAATATTCTGTATCCACTGTGAAAATTTCAATGGAAAGAAAACTTCTGAAAATAATCCTCACCCACGCTTTCTTTTGAATGTTGCTATTTGGGCAACATAAAGGTGAGAGAGACAACTATTCTGAAAAAAAACCCAAATCCAATAAATATGATACTGTTGATACAAATGGAATAGATACAGCAGAGCCTAGGTGCACTGTCTAGCTAGCTAGCTGGAGAGAAATCTATTTCACCTTCCTGCTAGAAACATTGCTGTGCAGCCAGCCTTGAAGAAAAGGAAAAGGGCTGCTATATTCTTTTTCTCCTTGCACCTAATTAGCTTTTTCTTTTTTTGAAGAGAGAAGGCTTTACCTCCTCTCTTTTCCTTAAATGAGAGTATTGCAAAGATTTGCATACAAAAGCACTTGAGTATTTGTACTGCAGTACGTCTGGCAATTATCTTACAAGAGAAAGCATTCATTTTAGCCAATTGCCACAGGCTTGGCATTAGTGAGAGAAGTAGAAAGCATTTGGATGTACAGAAGAAAAGGGATATTCCAGCTTTCTACCAGCTACCTTGAACATACTTCACGTTTAATTTCACCCTGTTGCCACAGGCACTGTGTTGTTATGACAGCTGATCTGCCATTGAATAGCTGTAAAGGAAAATCAACAAAGGATTGCTTCAGCGATTTTCGGTGTAATTTATTGGAGCTTGTATCTAGCGGCTGCTGCCGCCTGTCGGGGTAATGACACATGATGGGTGATTAAAGTGCAAGTCCCTAAATCAAAGCTGTGCCAATGGTCTGAAGAGGCAGAAAACGGCATTTCTCATAGTGGGAGGACCTCATTAGGAAAAAAATGAGCTGTTTTACTAACAAAAGAAAGTACTAGTGTCCAGGGAGAATTTTTGTGTTTCCAAGATTTACCGTAGCATTCTTACAGCATCTTTGAGACTGTGCATTTAATGAAAATAAATAAGTAATTAAAGCAGATAGAGAGTTACAACCCATCACCACTGACCTGGAATTTAAACTGAGCTGTACTGTGGTTCATTCACATCCTGGTATTTAAACACAGTTTTTGCCTTTGTTTGCCATGAAATACGTGGTGAGAGAGCTGCTTGTCATGGGGGCAAAGGTAAAGGTAGGCAAGGCCAGCTCACCAGCTCATCAGAAAGGATGCTTTGGGACACAAGGGTAGTTCCAGTTCACTGAAATTAATTTTCCTTTTCTTTCCCTTTACCTTACTCTTTCATTCTGAGGAGATATGCATGTAATCCATCGAGACATTTTTACCAATTTTGGCTAAATTTCTCCATTGGTCAAAAATGGATAATTGCAAAATAAGTATGAAGAAGGTAATAAATGAAAAAAAACCCTTGTTTAAAGATGGCAGAATGTCTGGAGAAGAAGCCAGTAAAACAGAGTACACAATCAGACCAGGGGACTTTGTTAAAACACTGTTTACAGACTTTGGGACTGTGAAAAATGGATAAGGATAGATTAAGAAATATCAGAATAACTGGGCTCAGGTGAATTTGACATAGTATGATTGCTGTTGTTCCTATAAACATTTTTTGAAGGTGTTAGAGATGGTGATTTTTATCTTCCTTTACAACATAGCCTGGATAATTTATCTTAGCAAATGCGGAACAGGCAATGCCATCCTTACTGACATCTTGTTGGATATACGCATTTTTAATGACAAATTGGACATAAACAAAAGGATAACATCTATGTTTAAATGCTATTTTCATGCACAAGGAAAAGTAACAATCAGACAGATCTCCACATTCCTATATTCTCAACAACGAGTTATTTTCCTAAAGACTAAAATGAGCATTTAGAGGCACCCTGGTGAGCAGAGCACAGTGAGTTCTGCATCACAGCTTGCTGGCTTTACTGCAGGTGTTGCAGCAAAGCAGACTCATTTGACTGGCCACATGGGAAGTGTGTATTTATCCTGCCCAGATGAAGTTTCACAGAGAAAACCAGGCATAGACTTCTATCTATTTTAATAAACAAATTCTGCAGTGCTTCAGCCGTACAGTGGAACAACTTTTAGCTAGAAGTGGAGGAAAGAGCTTCACTAGATTAGAAAACCTTTTCATAAGCATCTTTTGGGCTTCTTTGTGTTTATAATGACTATTATCTTTTATTTCTTTTGCAGTAGTAGCTAGTTATGTGATGGGGACTTCTTTGTGCCATGAGTTGTCTGAAGAAAGAGATAAACAAATCTTGCCTGGAAGAGGTCATAGTCAACGTGGGTGAGAGGCACTGAAGGAGGCAGAGGCAGCAGAAGCACAGGGTGGTCAATTACCACAGCCAAGACCCAGGGTAGCTGCAGGAACAGAGTATTAGACTCACTTTTACTCTGTGACCAGGACCCCTTGCCCAAACAGCCTCTTCTTCTGTTGTTCGACCGGCTCTTGTCTTACGTAACAGTTTTTAGAAGTGTTTTTAAAAATGTCTGAGTGGTGAAACAGCATTAAAGGTATTAGCTGGGATCAGTATGTGCCTGCTGGAAGGAGGTGTGGATCTGACTGATGACTTTAAGTTTATGTATTAAACACATACAATGCAAATAGTTAAGAAGCATATTTGAGAGGAAAATGAATGAAGCAATTCTGTTTTCTTGGCAGACAGGATTTGTTGGAAATATTTTGGTGATAAGATTAAAACTTCTCAGTCTCCACAGCAACATGAAAATAAGTGATGGACTTAAGAAAGGGCAGAGTTAACATGACTGCCTGCAACAGATTATTTACATAGGAACATACATACCTTAATGAAAACTTGCTTTTCAGTAGGGAATTTTTTTCACAATACCATTCTATCATGTTATATATAGCCCCTAAAGTGGAATTAGGAAGTGTGACGTTTATTCAGATGAAGGCAGGCAGGCAGGCCATTTTAAGCAGACATCTCTTCCCTTGTGACTCCCAGGCAACCTTTAAATAATTTTAGTTCTTCCCTTCATGTTAAAGGCTCATTATCTTTTATAGAAATTCTTTAGAAGTCTTCTTATCCCAAGCACCAGGAGTCATTTCTCAAAACAGCACTAGATTCCTTATTCCAGATCTCTCTCATAATTTCCTAATATTGTATGACTTGGTGAATAAGAAATTTGAGAACTACTTGGTTCAGAAGAAGAGAAAAAAAATTCTGATCATGATTTTTATGTCTATTTCTTGAAAAGAAAAGGAGAAGGATAATAGCTGTTAAGTGAAGATTCTCTGCTTTCACAGCTGCCATTCTAGCCCTGTGGCTCCTGATTCAGGAATGACTCTGGCAGCTCTTTCTTTTCACATTTCTGTTAGCATTCCTGAAGCCTCTTTCTTTTCCTCTCATCTTTTTTCTTTGCACTCCCTCCTCATACAATCTCCCTTCAACCAAGAAGTTGGACCAGCTTCTCTGACATGCAAGTGTCACACAATAAACACTGAGGCATTAAATAAATGTGTATGTGGAATTGCTACCATTTCCTTCTTAGCATTAAGAGTCTTGTTAAGCAAGCCAAGTTGGTTTATAGCTTGAGCTGGCTTTTCACTAGGAAAAAGTCTCCATTTTAGAGGTAACTAGTGATGGAAGTATATTATGTCAATGTTTATTCTGTCCACTCCTGAACTACCAAACCAAATATTTGTCTATCTTTTTATATCAAACATCAAATGTTTTGGAAGGCTGCTTCTTACAAACTTTGTCACCCAGAAAAAACCGCCTGGGCCAGGTGTCACCTTGTGCCTCTGAGTAAAGGATGCATTAAGGGTGACCTGTGGAGCAGGATTAACTAATTAAGAATACTGTGAATTTCATGAAGGAAGCCCAAGGTTTTTATCTAGTAGCAAGGCTATACCTGAGGACTAGAGTCCAGAAACAGGCTTGTGGGGGAGAGGAAAGCAGCCAGAACAACCACAGAAAAATAAAACGACGAATGACAAGATACAGTACCAGGGAGAATAAAGGCAGGTTCAGGCCCTCACTTTGGAGTCACTCCACCTGACCAGGTGCAAGTGTCATGTGCCATAACCACACCACCACTACAGGCAATCCAGCTTACCTGAAGCCCACCATGGCACACTTCCCCAAAGAAGCTTGTCCTTAATGTGTGCTTGATTAAAGCTCAAGCTGTGCCTCTTCTAAACACGCTAATGGTGTTTGCTCTAACAGCCGTGCTGGGAGCAGTACGCGTGTTAGTGTAGACGTGTGAGGGTGTACAGACGTGCTTGCCTGCTATCTCAGAGCCGGAGGGATTTTTATTAGATTCAAACAGCAACTGACTCTCCAGGGAAGCTCCTGCTCTTATTTGATAAGGGATGCTCTTTTATCACACATGAAACTGCATGCAGTGATCAGACAGGCAGTGTGCATAACTGCCAGCCAGAGGAAAGCTGGTTTTCTGTAGCATATTACAGCAGTGCATTGCTACTACAGTTGAAGATTGGCCCAAAAACGGCCAGTTATGGAAACCACAGAAGCTGGAACTTCTGCTGATCCACAGAAGAAGTAAGCAATTAATATACTTGCTTGAGAGGTTGGGTTATATATGTTCTTTTCCAGAAGATGAAGCCACTATAGTAAATCAGAGTGGAGAAGACATCTGAGGGATTGGGGCTTGCAAATCTAACAAAGTTGACATTCTTTCTTTCAAAGAACTTAGTTATTCAGTCTTTGACATTACAAAAAACACCACACCTAAACCTAAACATTAGTAATCTAAAGTATAGCTCTTCAATGGAGAATAACTTGGATTTTCCTTCCTTTCAGGAAAAAAAAAAAACCAACCCTCATCTTTTTACTTCCAAGAGTAAACCTTTTTCAAGCTAATTGACATCTCAGAACTTCAAAGCACTCAGTCAATCTTCAAAAATCCTACAAACATGAAAGTGCATGGCTTGGTGACCTCCTTCAATACTGGTCTAATAGGCCATCGAGGAACATTTGGCATGCTGAAGTGTCAAGACCCTCTTTTTTCTCTAGTGAGAAATTATATTATCTCTACAGCTTTTTTTTTTTCATATTTCCTCTATATTCTCATCTATGATCACGTCTGAAGGAGTTATAGCTAACATACACCTAAAACCAGGACTGTTTTTGTCTCTTGTGCCTACAAAGTACAGACAGGTTGAGATTGTGTACGCACGCCAGATTCAACAGAATTAGGTGCATTTTCTGAAAGTTATCTGCCTGTGGCTTAGTCAAAATGACTACTCTAGTGTATCTATAATATAGTACATTATAGCATCTTGTGGTATTTACTGTAACTGTACATACAGTATCTATCTATGGTATCTCGAGAACTGATTGAGGGACTTTTTAATCCATATGTTCTTCAGCTTCAGAGATTTGTAACAGTTGTTGTGTGTATGTCTCCTCTGTTATTGTTTTTTTACCGTTCATCAAAGAATTTTCTTACTTCCCCTTCATTACTCAGCTGTAGCTCATAAACATAATATAGATTTTTGAAATTAGATGTAAATCCTTTTAATCTTTAAGTCCCCTTTTCTCCCTCTACTAAACAATGTTTTTATTAACCATACTAACTTTCAAGTGCTACCACATGCAGTTGAATTCCAATATTAAATTAAAATCAACAAAGCCAACTTTTCCCCTCTCTCCCCACCTCCCCTTCCTCCAAACTAAGGAAGCAGTAGACAAGCCTTTTTCACTCAATGGTAACATCTGGATCACAGAGAAGTGTTTTAGTTCTTACTTTTAACAGTGAGGTACATGGACTTGCTGACGTCTGCTCCCACATCATTGCTGACCTTGCAGAGGTAGTATCCACTGTCTTCTTCCAGCACATGTTTAATCAACAAGGAGCCATTTGTGAGAAGCTGGATACGACCGTTCAATGCAATCGGCTGGAACTGAGGAACCCCGGCACCTAAAGCAGGACCCCCATGGAAATAGGTTAGTTAGGAAGGAAAGCCTCTCAGGTTTTGTTGTTTTTGTTTTGTTTTGTTTTGTGGAAGAACCAGGAAGGGGGAGAGAAAAAATGAAGATTTCCAGACTGCTCATGGGTAAAAAGGCACATTTGTTGTACATTTAGAGGCTGATAAATTATTGACAATTACAGCTGAACAGTCATACAAGTATGCATCCCTAATGCATACACCAAATGAATTTCTTATGACTAAGAGGGATGTCTGTTGTAGTAAACATGGCATACTCAAGGGACCTCTAGCACCTTGTTTATGAAATGCTGGGTAACATGGAAAACCACATCAGTGACTGTGTTGCTTCTTTCCTCCTACATCTGACAGACTGATGACACCTAAAATCTCTGTTCTGCCATGTTTGTAGCCAGTATCTATTTGGACTGTTAAAAAAAACACCATAAACCCACATATAAAGAGAGAAACAAAAAGCTCAGACCACTAATCAGGCATGAGGTGCCATGTTTGGCAGTAATGTAAAAATGGAAGGTCCATAAAAAGACAGGAAGCCAGAAATTTCTGTATCAACTTTAGTTTTAAGAAAGAACCTACTTTTCCTTAGAAATAAGAAACTGGGTGATTTAGGGAATAGGGAACAGGATACTGCCATGCTGTCAGCATGCCGTACTGTCCAGAGGCCCACCACAAGTTCAAGTTCCTCCAGCATTAAGGACTCTCTAAGTGTATATTAAGATATGGTTCCTGTAATAAAGGGTTTTACAACCTACTTTGTCAGCAGGAGACAGGTTTTTTTCAGGGAAATCCTAAGATAGTCTTCTTCAATGGAATTCTCTTATACCACTTTCTGTACACGATGTTAATATCTGTCAGCATTAATTACTATATGCAGTTGGCTGAGTCAGCCCAGGAAGAAATATGATGAATAAATACTATGGGGAATGATTTAGTACAAAATAGCAAGCTATAACAACCTATGAATACAACATCTAGAATATTAAAAAAGATCAGACATGCATACTGAAAATCCTCTGGTCCTAGAAGTGTTTACTTTGGGGATTTACAGTTACACTGAAGGTCTGGTGGCTGATACTGTGAACTTAGAAATGTTAAAGGGATAATGTTTTCACAAAAATCAGTTGCTGCTGTTGATTTTTCATCTATTTTAGTCACAGGCATATCCTACTTCCCCCTTTATGTATTTTTTTCTCTTTAATAAGACATTTTTCCTGTCATTTTGTTGGAAGGCACATTTATGCTTCACCAACTTTATCTGTCTGCAATTGATTGCCCAGTTAGACAGATGCAAGCACTCACTTCTTATATTTCTTCACACAAAAAGTTCGGGAACTATTTGGTGTTCACAGAAGGGAAAGGGCTGATGCTCCTAAGGATAGCTATAACTGGGCAAAATTTTGCATAACAATTTGCAAAGGCTTCTTACTCTTCACACACACTTTTACTGCTATTACAGCCAAAGTCCTTCCTGAGTAGTGACAGCAGCTTATCACACACAACTGCATGGATGAATCTGCAAGAGGACTGCATGCTCATGAATCACAGGATCACAGAACTGTTGAGGTTGGAAGGGACCTCTGGAGGTCCTGTGTTCCAACCCTTTTGCTCAAGCAGGGCCACCTAAAGCTGGTTGTCCAGGACCATGTCCAGACAGTTTTTTAATATCTCCAAGGATGAGGCTTTACAGCCCCTCTGGGCAACCTGTGGCAGTGCTCAGTCACCCTCACAGTAAAATCTCTTTCTTCATCCTCAGACAGCGCTTCCTGTGTTTTAGTGTGTGACCATTGCCTCTTTAAGTTTGAAGGACTTAAATCAGCAGATTCTTGCTAATTATGGGGTGTCTGTATTGATCACTGTCATTATTCTTTAGAGACAGCAAGTCTATTTCCATTACCTGTCTATCCCGACGTACAAAAATATGAACCCTCTTTTTCCGTTTTTCACTGACACAAAAAGCCAATGACACTAACTTGCCTGCAGGTGTACAGATGCCCTTTCTACTCTGTTGTGGTACCTACAGATGAGCTATGACCTGACTGCTTTACTCCTGCTAGCCTCACCTGGAGTAATTTTTTCAGAATTTGGCACAAACCTTGCTCACAAACCAATTATATAATATATTGCTTTAAAGGAAGATGTAGCATATATCCTATTGACCTGTACGGCACCTTAGTTAGACAGGTGAAATTGCAGTCATCCACCAGCAAAATACAGGCTTTTGCAAAAACATTGACCTTTTCACCTGGAGTTATTTTGGACAAAAAGTGAAACTGCAGCTTGATGGCTTTGCCTACATCATATGTCTACTAAAACTTTATTTGACTTAAAAACTTCAGAGCTGTTAATGGAAAACTTTAGGAACAGTCACTTGATGGTAAAGTGTTACTAAAGTCAAAGCACTATCCCTTTCTCCTTCATTAAGATGGACTGCTTACAACTCAGCTAGCTTGGATTGGCCCCCTCCTTCAGCATGTAAACATGAAAAAGTAGGATTACTTCTTCGTGACCTATATTCATAATTAAAAACACATATACCGTTGAGACTAATGGCATTTCTAGCTCTGCACCCTTCTTGCCACAAACCAGAACGTATCAATAAAAGCAAAAATAGTCTTTAATGTGAACATCTCTTCCCCACCCTTCTTCTTCAAATGTAACTTGGACTTTGATCCCAAGGAAACCAAAAATTACATGGAGCATTACACACAGATTTCTTCTCTACAGCAGCTAGTTTTGTTTTTTGAAGAGTTAACTCATGTAGATTGGATACAGAGTTTGGAGAGTTTGTTTTCTTGCTAAAACCAACCAGAAGACAACTGGCCAGAAGATGCAATCTAGCAGGCAGCACATTTTAATTAAAAAGCGGTCAATTTCCTTTGGTTACTGAGGGTCAAGTGGGGCCAGTTTTAATGCTCTGTTACATGAGAAGAAAATGTTAAAGCATTATGTAAAGCACATACTGAATTACTGCTTATGTTAACGCTACCTGACCTTTCTTCTTTGCTGAAAAGATATCATTGGCCATGTTTTCATGGATTTTGAAGGGCGGGGGGGGGGGAATCAGCCAAAGGCTGCTGCTGAACCTCGTTCTAAGGTTGTTTCAACTAAAGCATTATCACTTTTCTCTCAGCCATCCTCTTCATCACTTATCCACTGAGGCCATAGGTACCATGTACACATATTCGGAGCTCCAGGACACCTCTAAGGCAGACCAAAAGTCCATCTAGTGCATCCTTGTGTCTATGACAATGGCCAGCCCTACATGCTTAGGGGATGATAGAAGAACAGTATAAACATGACTGACACTTCCCTTATTGCACCGTGCCAGCCTCTGACAATATGAAGATTAAACCAGTAACTTACAGGTGATTAAGCTGTTATTAAACCAGAATTAATCTGTCCCCAGTGATCACAGGAAGAGTCCTACCTTTTGAGTACTTCCAGACAATGGTAGGAACGGGATAACCCTCTGCAGAACAGTTGAGAATTACAGCTTTTCCATAGATCCCATCCTGGTCACTGGGCTGAACCACAAACCTAGGGGGCACTGTGGGAGGAAGCAAAAGGAGCCATGAGAATTTGTGCAACTTACAAGGTAGCTCAAAATGGCAGATGAGTCAAATATGGAGGCATAACAATTCACAGCAGAAAGCAAAAATTAAAACCAGCTTTTTGACAATCCAGTGACAGTAAAGTTGCTTTTACGTGATTATTTTCTTTCTGTGCACAATCTCCTTGTATTTCTTGCCAGGCACAACAAAAGCACTGGTCTTGATAGGATACAAAAATAAGTTAATAAAAATCTCTCCAAAGGAGATGTTATAAAATAGAGTAAAAGATGAATCAAACTGTCATGGTCAGAAAATAAATACTTTCTAACAAAAGGAGAGGTTTGACAGGTGTCTGAAAACAACTGAAGTTTTCTGGTTTGGTTTGTTTTGTTTTGCTTTAATAACAGTGAACTGGTAAGCTTTAAAAAAAGAATTATGTAGCGTAAATAACCTTAAAAAATAACAGTGTTTAATAGCAATCACATGACTTCATATTAAAATGAGGGTGTTTGAACCATAAATTCTCATAGGACTTTTCTTTCCAAACAACCATAGAAAGTTTCAACACAATTTGCTTGCACTGAATTGAAGAAAAGTCTTACTGGAATAGAAGTATTTGCATCAGTGTATACATATTATTAGACTTATTTTAAGGAAGCCTAAAATGACTGCAATGAGTCTTCCAGACATAGGAAAGTAGATATCTTTTTATACACAAATAAAATAAGAGATGCTTATCTCAAGGAAAAGCTCTAAATTTTCCAAATACAGACACACAGTGAAGAAAACTTTTGACAATGCTAGACCTACAGTTTACCAAGAAGGCCTGATACTGAATGTCATTATCTCAATGAACCCTGCAGATTTGAAAGAGTTTGAAAGAAAAGCTGAAAACTGAAGAACAGAAAAGAGCCACAGAAGTTACTGAAAACGAAAGGTTCTTAATGGTAGTAATAAAGTTACAGTTAAGGTCACGATCTTCGTTGACCTTCTTGGTTCAGAGCATGAAGAGGTAAGTACCTGAGAAAAGAAGTAAATTATTTGTGCCTTTATCCCCCATATTATTCTTTTTGTCTTTTCTTACCGTGCTACAGAAAAAATCTAGTAAGGTGACTGAGTCTGTAACAGATTTTTTTTTTCCTCTCAAACTGAGTACAGCAATACACTGAGATCTAATGCAGTAAAGAAATCCTAATAGTTGCTTGCTTTCCTTGCCCCACTGCAGTGTATGCATATGGGGACACACACACAATCTCAAGGGTTTACAACTCCACAGGTCCAGACAGTGCGTAGTTTGTCTGAAATTTGGGGGAGGCAAAAGAGAGGGCCCAGCCAACCCCCCTTGCTCTGACCCAGTCCGTCTTCCCAAGCCCCCACTGCCTGCCTCTCCAGAAATACCAGAAATTAAGACGGGAAGTATGGAAGAGGGCTGTAGCATAAGGAAGTGTAAGGCAGCACAGAAGAGGATCATCAGTGCAATGGCTATATACCCAGGGACCTGAAAATCTCATAATCGCCATGAATACAATACCACTTATACATCAGAAAAACTACCACAGAAGCACAGTGGTAGCACCAATCATACATTACTTTAAAGTTTTTTCAGCATATACACTCTCATAATTTATACAAATAGCAATTCCCATTATATCAGAGAGTCCCAAGTTTTCCTTAATGAGAAACTTGAGCTGCCAGTGTTGGTATGGACAAAACTGCTGGAAGTTGGAGGTATCTAGAGATATTCTCTCCAGGTGCAGAGAATCCACACCTCACAATGGCTTGAGCCTTCCTCCCTGTGCCTCCATAATCCAGACTCCCCTCCAGATCCTACGTCTACAATACAAAGCTGTTTATTGCCTAAATATGTACAAAGCAGCTGTTCTGTTCTGTTTGGAACATGGCTAGAAGAAATGGAAGGAACTAACAGCAATGGAGGCAAGAGACACCTTTGTACCAGGAGATGTATTTACTGCTGTCAAATGTTTCAGCTTTCCAAATGGCTGCCACACTGACAAACAAATCATATGTTATGGTAATTCATGATAGGTAACCACCAAACACGAAATCCCAGCAACAGCAGCCCTGGGCAATCACCCACCCTGTTCTAATTATCTACTCCGAAAAGACATTTCCTTCAGTTGCCACTTTCTCACTGTTCTGAGTTCATTTCATCACCAAACACAACGGGATTCCCAAGTACTTATTTTCCAAAGCAGGTGAAAAGTACAATAAGTTGCACAGATACATGTGATTTTATACAACTCAGCACGGTGGCATCTGTTTGTTTCACCTCAGTAACTGTAAGTAAATTTGTATTCACAACTTCTGAAAAATTGATTACAAGCTGCTTATCCATACAGAGAGTAGACCAAAAAAAAACCAAAACAAAACTAAAAAACAACCCCAAAACCTCAGACATTTCCATTGTATCAGTCTTACAGGTGAATGATTATAAATGAGGCAATGGAGTGACTGATAATTACTGGACTCCTCTACCACTAAAAAGTGTAAAGAGTATAGTATCTTTTAAAATCTCTTACAATACAAACTTTTTGTAACTTCTCTGTTTTATTTCCCTTTTCTTTGAAAAACATTTTCTTTATATTCTTCATTTGCTACAGATGACACTGGCAAGAAGTGCTAATTTTTCAGGAAATAATTTATTATCTTAAATGGGCAGGCAAATGCAGAAAGTTCTGGAAAAGTTAAGCAAGATTGCCTAGTATGGAATAAAGGCAGCCTTTAAAATGTTATTTGCATTAAAGTTATCTGTTAAAATAAAATTTTTGTCTAATCTCTTTGGGCATATATAGAGAAAAATGGACATATGTCAAGTGTAAATGGTGTTTGAGCATTTCTATGGAAATGCATCTTTCCACATCTTTAATGAACTTGTGTAGATATTCTTGATGTGTTGTGCCTTTAATGCTGACAAGCTCTGGACAGGTCTTTTTATTGCATCGATTTCACTGTATTTTGTGTATAAATAGAAAACCAAGTGTTTGGTCGATATTCTCTGTATTGTCAGTTTTAATCACTACTTTTAATACAGAATGATACAAGAATGGTAACTGTGGAAATTAAATTTTGCCCTATAAGCTCCAGAACCAGGTGTATGATTAGCTTCATACTGTTTGCTTGTACTGCTCCATAAACAAAACGTTTCAACCTTACTTGGCAAAAACTCTGCCCACACCCAGTAACAGAAACAATTTCTATATTCAGTAACACTTTGGGCCTTCCTTTAGGACTGCTTATAGAAATGCCAACTGCTGCTTTGATTTTGAAGACATGAACCCTTATCACTGAGTCTTAAGATCGCCAATAGAAATCAGAAAAGATGCTACAGCAAAACAAAATTACTTATTCAATGAATTTTCAATTGTTTCTGTGTTGCTGTCTAGGTAAAACCGCAGGATTTTTCTTCTCATCAAAATGATTAAGAAGTAAACAGATAAGACCTTTACATTTTTATTCCTCATTGATAGTTTGCTTCTAAATCTTATTTCAAATTAATAACTTGTTCCGTGCTATGTGCTGCCATATTTTGAAAGAAAATGCAGTTAACTACTTGATCTACATTTTGATACTTGTCTTTAGATTACAAAACTATGTTCACTGTTTCATTATCTTTCAGGAATTTATTAGTCTTTAACAAAAATTTGCTTAGTAAGATTGTAACCAAGTTAATTTTTCTGATATGCTTAAGTAGAGTTAATGGAGAAAATAAAGCAGTCAGTTCTCTTTTCTCTTTAGTTTTAAAGGTGTGGGCCTCCTCTGCCTCTTTAGAAGTGAAACACTGTGAAATAGCTCACAAATATGACTGAACAGTTCTACTTTTATCATCACCCTTGTTTCAGCAGTGCAGTCCCCTGAGCCCACTAAGGAGGGCATTTAAAATTGCTTTAACAGTGAGTTTCTGTTAGGCTCTCTCATTTAATGCAGCCCACGGATTTGTGATGAGAAATGAGATGTTGAATAGTTTAGTGTAAAAGCAATAAGTTGACAGATGCAAGCTATTTAATGGCTGAACTCAGAGGACCTAAAAAAGGTGTTTTCAGTCAATATTATGACTAGCAGTCTCAGGCTCTCACAAAGGGAAAACAAAGGATGAAAGCAATCAGAGTAGGATGTTGAAGAGAACATGAATGTCATCGTGGCATTTTAAGGGAAGGAAAATGTTTTTATGATCTCCTTGTGTGCAACAATCCTGGTAAGATGATAAAATATGGGTTGGTACCCTAAGAAGATACTGCTTACCAGTGTCATCCCTGCTCACAGTGATGGACTTCACAAGCTACTAACCAAAATCGGTTTATGAGTGCATACTAACGTTCCCTGATTTAATTTTGCTTTATGTAAATCCTTTCTGACTGTGCTTTATGCCAGGGATGAGGTGACAAACTCGCACACTCCTTCCTAGACTTCAAATCTATGCACATGCTTCTGGCTCCCAAGTACAGCAATTAGTACCTCACACTGGAGAGCAATTCTAAAAGCTTCTAACATGAGCCTCTCTGGTGGGCTACTGGAGTGAGTTAAGAAATAATCTATGACATTGGCTCAGAATACAATGTTTCATTTTTACACGGAATATTTGTACTTTACATTTAGATCATACTGTCAAAATGATAGAAGAAATTTAATCAGCCAAAGCAACCATTGATGTATTAATGAATGAGATCATTAAACACTGTACTTTAGCAAAGATGAAGAGTTATTAAATTTGGTCATTGGACCTAAGGGGTCGATTTAGCTGGTTTAGTGAAACCATTTGCTATGCAGTTCAAGCAAAAAGATGTACTTTTGCAAAATGAGACAGTGCCTAGTGGTTTGTGTTGATCAGGTTTGTCTAATGAAAACGTTAAATAGGAAGTGAATCATTCAAGAGTAATCTTCAAAGCCACAGTGTAAACACCAGCAAAGAAAGTAAATGAGTTTTGACACCAGCTGCGACCACAAATCTTCTCCCCCTGCTTTTCTATCACAAAACGCATTTGCTGCATCACACCAGCACCACCACTAAACATCAGAAAGCAGACAGATACTCATTTCCTATCTGGAAGATTCAAGGCTCAGGGACTCCTCATTGGGCGCCTTACTATCTAATGATATCTGACGTTCCTGGCAAGTGCAAAATGAAAACACATTTACACTTAAGGCACTAAATGCATTAAGGAAGTTTATTAGGTATTTAAAGACCTTATCTCAGTTTTAACTTATGATATGTCCACTAACAGGAACTTAAAAATAATTTACCCATTTTTGGGGGGATTTGATAGTTTATGTACCCACTACTATCTTTGAACTCTCTTTCCTGGTAGTATCTAAAAAAAATTGAACTCATAAAACATTTATGAGCTTTTTCTTTTTGGTTACCAATTAAAATCTTTTTCACTGCTTCTTATTTCAAAATTAGTTCATTCCCATTTTAGGAAACCCTACAAGAATGAACAACACATGATAAAGTATATATAGGTTTTTACTCACTCTGTAGAAGACAGCCCTAATGAGTAAAGCCTTAATTAATTCTGCACTATGATATAAGTAGTTGACAGAAGATATTTTCCTAATTTCTGTGGATGGCTTTCATGACAGGATCCTATTCTTTCCTTTTTCTTAATAGCATGCCTAGCAAACTGAGAGTGCGACAAGAAATAAAATAATTGAAGTAATAATGCTTTATGAGTTTCTGAGAAACCCTTCTAGCCTGCAAACATTTTATGCATTTCCAGAGGAACTGCTGGCCAGGATCTGGCAGAGTCCAAGATTTTAAGAAGGTAACTGCTGTTCTCACTCACCTGGACTTCCCACACACAGTCCCTAGAAGCAGTGAAGGTGGTAGGCTTCCTCTAGTGGGTAATTAATGAGCTTTTAAAAGACATTCCATAAACATTAAGACTAATCAAGCTTGCTTTTCTGTGGATTTGTATCTCATGGGTGAGTACAGCCTCCAGTTGGAACATTTCTTGTGTTTGCAGATGGGCTCGCCTGAGTAGATTCTCTGGTGTCTAGCATTACATTCAGTAAAGGTGCTTCTAATCCATCACCTCTTTTTATTAAGTTTTTAGGCTTTCAGCTCCACTGGAGACATTCTCTCCACTTCCAATTTGTCTAAAATTGACTAATAAATTGTTGAGAGGGGTACTGACAGATCAATGTTTAGAGCGTCTCTCTTCTAGGTCCTCACCAAGAAATCCATGGCAGAGAGAACTAGGATTGCCCTAAGATCTTCTTACCCAGGGCTGCAGAGCTGCTCAAAAGCTTTCTCCTGTCACTTTCTCTCTGCAGGTGCCTTCCATCTCCTACGTGATGGTCTGCAAGGAAGCTCTATGGAAGCCAGTCATCTTCCTCTGATATTTAAGGCAGGGAAAATCCAGCCTTGCTGGCCAGGTATTTTTACGAGTCCTTGTTGCCACCTGGTTGCTTTTGTAGAGCACAAAATAATGGGAACAGTAATGAGGATTTACCATAAGGTGCCCACAGATTTTAAGAGACTAGTGCTTGTTTTTCTTTTGTCATTTAATACTCCTGCCAAAATGGCAGTGCAGCTTAGATATGAAAACCTCTTTTTGTAGGAAGAATATAGGAAATTTATTTAATAAACTTAAAACTTAACATAAAAAATATGAATGCTAAAAAACACCAGATACGTGTGATTTGACAGAGAAAATATTGAGGAAATAAAATGTCAGGTTGTAAAGCCAAAGAACTTACGTGGCTGTATGGATTCTGCAAAAGTTTGTGTACTCACTATTAATTCAAATTTAGCACCAAGCTGTTGGTCTGTGTTTCTTCATTCATCTTAGGAATGGACTGGATTTAGATGCTACTTCTAAGTCTACCCATGTACTGTAAAATGATATGGACTGCCACTTATTTTGGAAACATGATAACATTCATTGTTTTTAGGTCTACTTTTAAAACTAGTACAATATGGTATAGATAATGAAAAAGGAACTTTGTGGGGAACAGCCATATTTCCCTTTCTTTTCCTCTCGCATTCACTGTCTACTGTCATATCAAAACGCACATACTTCACATAAATGAGGTATTCCCAGAACACATCCCCTGACATTTAGGAAAGCCACCATTTAAGTTTAAAGCACGCTGATGAGAAACCATCGGACAATGTGGGTTAGAAACAAGAGAAGTTTAAACACCATTTCTTCTCCCTTTATTTGGAGAAAAAACTGCTTAGCTGATTTAGAAAAATATTATATTTCAGTTCTATGGCACCTATGAACAAAAAGATGAGGAGGGATCAGAAAGCCCGAAAAAGAAACAGAGAGCACGAAAGCAAGTTTTTACTTATATGTGTATAGGTCAGGTTGGACGCAGATGAGTACTGACCAACAGTGATCTGACGGCTGTCCGCCTTCTGACCTATGGGAAATGAGACAGCTGAAGCAGTTCAATGTCCCTCTTTCAAGGGAAAGAGGTCAGTCCAGGGTTTTTGCAGATAATTCAGGTCAAACATCATATATTTTCCCCTTTCCCTCTGAGTGAGAACTGTTATCCCAGATGCATATGGAAAACTAATGAAGACATTACTGTTTAAATTGATGTAGAGAAAAGGGGAGAGGAGAGAGGCTTAAAGGAGTCTGCTGCAGAGCACTAGCTGGACAGAAACATAAGGAAGAGGGAAAGAATGAAGTAGCCCTCATAACCTCCTACAAAGTTGCAGGACTAGGACTCCAGAGGCTGCAAGCCTCTGAGCAAAACAGAGTGAAAAGCTACCCTCTACCATACTAATGGGTTTATGAGGATGTACTTCAGGTACATGCACCCAACATCTGTCATCTCACCACTGGGGCAGAGCCCTCATCAGGAAGTGCAATTGGTGCAGCAGCACACAAGGGGAAAATGGGTGTGTTGCTGTCAGCAGCGTGAAAGAGGTGTGAGAACAGGCTCCTCAGAACTGCTGGACAAGGAGGGAAAAAGAATTCATGCCAAATAAGGCAGCAAGAGGCAGATGTGTCCAGGGGACAGAGGTCAGGCCAGCCAAGGGCTTGCCAGAAGATGGATTGCCCACGGCTAGCAGGAGGCAGGGTTGCTGCAGTCCACACAAGGCAGGGACAGCAGGGATGCCATGAGGGGAAGGCCGGGCTTGCCCCAATCAGTGAGGAGCAGAAATCCTTACACAAGGGCTCTCTTGAGCTCTTACAGACTCATGGATCTCAGTGCTGAAAAAAGGATAGACAGTGTTTCTAGAAAGACAGTTTTAAATGGTACTACCTATGTGAACTTTTCTTTTTCTCTTTTTTTCTGGAGATCCACCCCTGTTTGATGAAATGCCTATAGGAGCCTGTACAGAGTTGCTAAAATGACTCATTTCCATCAATGCAAGCACGGAGTATAGCTGCAAATCAGGTACAACCTCAGCTGTTATTAGATACAACATTTCTGTGTAAGGCAGACATAGCCAGTGGACTGTCTGTTGTGTTAGGAGGTTGTCAATTTTCCCTTCTCCAGGAAAAGAGAAGGTGAGAAAAATCTTTTACTATTAGAATGATGGATAGGGTTAAAAGCTAACAGAACAGCTTAGGAAAAGAATAATTAAATGCATGTAGTTAATTAAACCACTTAATTTAAGAATTACTGGATAGATGGGGAAAGTAATAGACTTCCGTACTGAATAGTACAAGATTAAAAGCAGTGATTCTTTTTTTTTTAACTATTAAAGTAATATTCATACCAAAACTACTGAAAAAGCAATGGACCTATTTGCTGCTGTGTTTTGGTAATACCAGCATTAAAAAAAAATAAGCAGACACATTCTATAAGTAGAAAACTAAGGAATAATCCATTAAGTGGGAAGATTTGACTTAAAAGGGAGAGCTGTTGAAGAAAGTTTTGCTTCAAGTGAGTTTCTGAGGGAGAAAAAAAAAAGCCTGGAAAAGATGGCAAAAAGCCCTGGGTCTTTTTAAAGATTTGTCTTGGTAAACTTCTGGAAGGGGATATAAGATGTAGGGATCTGCAATAGGCAGAAATAACCAGGCTCACTTGCAGTATTACAGTATGTGCTCTCTTTCTCCAAGGGGTCTAATGGCTTGATAGCAAGAGGGAGATGGTGGAGAGGGAAGACTGTAACAGTCTTATTTTTTAAAAAATGAAAATGTAAAATACTTTGAAAATCTTTCAGAAAGAAAAGGAAGCAATTTAGTTTTGTTGAAGTTTTGCTCAGTAAGTTTGAAAATGTTTTATAAGGTATAATCTCAAGGAAACTTGGTTAAGGTGTGACTTGAAAGGTAAAAGCTATTGAAGGAAAGGTATCTCTTGAAAAGATCTTTTCCACATAAAACATTTCCTTACTGGAAATATTTTCACCTCTACTTCAAGGCAAAATGTTGTGAAGTCAGCCTGAGCAAATGAATCATGCTAATTTCATAATAAACACAAATAAGAAAAAGAACAACAACATAGTACCAAGGGAGAGGCTTTTCCCTGTGAAGTCAACACCAATGCTTTGCTTTTACTAACATAATGTTATATGAGAGGGTGATCTAAATCAAAAAAGGAGATAATCAGACTAAAACAATAACAGAGAAGAATCTGTTGGCATTGCAAAGGCTTGGTCCCAATGAATGGGCTTGTGCCTCACCAAATTTTCCAGGAAGTCAGTCCTGTAGCTCCCCCATCCACCCTCCGCACTCCAGTGTTGTTGATTAGTTCTGAGACTTTTAGATAGAAGAAGTCGTATTAGTTTCTCTGCTTCATTGCTCTGTGTGCTCTCTGTTATGAAGAGAGGGATTACCATATTTTCCTCTTTTTTATGCTTCCCATCAAACAGATGTCATTACAAAATACTGATAAATTCCACTTAACTGGTGCCCTTCAAACTAATTACATCTACTTACCTCTCACGATTAATTGGCTTTGGTGCTCCACAGCTGCCGCATCATTTCTAGCTATACAGGTATAATTCCCATTGTGCATCAGTGAAAGATTAGAAATCCTTAAGGAGCTGGTGAAGTCGATGTTGTCAATTGTTACCCCAAGGCTGGCTGGGATTGGCCTGCCATCCTTCTGCCAGGTGATTGTGATGGGCAAATCCCCGGAGACCACCACGCAGGGAATGAAGACCCGCTGCCCGATGGAGAACCGCGGGAACTCAAAAGGCTGAATAAAAGGTGGAACTGAAACAAAAGAGGAAAGAGGAGCTATTGCAGTTACGGTTTCATTTCTGAAAATAACAATGGAACAGATGTGCAGTGCTGAATATATAAAATTAACACCTTCAACAGTCACAGAACATTGTTTAGCTAAAAATAAATCACACTGTTTGCAAATACTTTTTTTTCTTGACTGCCCAATGCATAAGCAGAGATCACAAGCAGTGAAACCCATGGCTTCTAGAGAAACCAGGCACCACTGGCACATTCCTGCAAGAGAATTAAGTGCCTCTTCAAGAAATCACACTTGTACCTCACCAGGACTTTCAGCAGTGGGATTGACTGGACGGTCCAGGAAGAGCTCAGCAGCTTTCAGGATCTGGTGCGAAAGCTTTTCTTAGGGTCACAGTAAACCTGGAAGAGGTCCCAGTTTTGCCTCTGGGATGTGGTGAATGGGGGTGTAAGCTTCTCTAACTGATCCTGGCACTTATTTCTTAGTGTTTCAAGTCACAGTTCTCAATAAGACTGGGTAGAGGTATGAAGTGGAAGGCATATACAGTACTTGCAGGACTGCAAACTAAATTAAAGCTGATTTCTAAACAGAGGGCCAATACAAGGTGAAAACTTTCAAGCTGGTGTTGAATTCCTGCTTACCATATTTTGCTTGGCAAATCTTTCTTCCTTTCTTTCTTTTTTTTTTTTTTTTGGAAAGAAATGCCTGTATTTTCTATCATAGAGAAGAATTCAGCTTCTTAGAAAATATTTTGTTTTCAGGTATTTTTCATTAAAAGAAAAAAGGAAACAGTGGGTTGGATTCAATAAGCAAAGCAGGACTTAATGGGGATGCCTCACTTTCTCTGGGTTGTCTTCAGAACATTTACTAACAATTTGGTAAATTGAGAATCAAATACCTACCCAGATGAAGGAACGGAAATCCTCTCCCTTTCTCAGGGGAGCACTTTAACATCCAGGGCATTGATCTAAGATAGATTTCTATCAATCACTCCTGAAAAGACTATAAAACAAATTTTGCAAACAGTACTCAAATCCTCATTTATCAAAAGAATAGGTTCCTAGAGCTTATGTATCTTAGGTACAGGAGTGCATTTTCCTACTCTTGCCTGAGAGTTTACTTATATATACTCTGTAGTAGATTTAAACGTCTTTAATGGGAAAGATTGAAAGAAACCCACAGCAGAACATTTATACTGCTGTATATTAGCTAGCTTCAGAAGAAAATGGAGCTGGTGGCTTTATCTAAACGTGTTTCTTTTGTCCTTTCTCCCTTTAGCAAATCCAAGGCTGTGTTTTCCCCAGAACTGAAGCAGAAAAGAAGCAGAAAAACTCTTCAAAGTGGTTGCAATGCACATTGACTTCCCCAGCAGCATTTTTGCCAGTGTCCTTTTTCTGGGTTGCAGGGGTAGGTATTTGTGACCATTACTATGGTAGTTCAATGCATTTCTTTTGATCATTGCATATGTTGGCTGTTCTTTCATAAGGACTAAGAAAGTTTATCATTGAGGAAGGGATACCAAACCCCACAAAGGGTAAAGGTGTTGTTCAAAGGCACGTTCAAATGCTCGTGTGTGTGCACATCACAGTGCACAAATCAGGTACTAGCTCCACTGTTTCTGGACTAGTCATGACGCCGTTTGATGAGGAGAAGTTATGACCATGTGCAGCTGCCACAGAGAGGTGCACCATCAGGTGCTGGGTACCACAGCTCATCTTTACAGGCTTTCCCGGACTTCTTCCGAGAGCAGCTTGCTGTCTGCAGTTGTGAGAAGTGCTGCTGCGATAAATTTTTCTCACATGCTGTAATGCCTTTTTCTGACTGTTGTATCTCAAATTGCTAAAACCTGTCCTGTTGCGTTTTGGAAATCTGGTAGATCAGGCATACAGAAAAAAGAAACTCGGTATAAATTACTGTGTTTATTTGAATTTGAGCACTGAAAATTAACTGCTTTTTCACTTGGGGACCTAGTGTCACAAAGTGAAGCAAAATGTCTGCCTGCCTCTTCTAATTACCTTAGCACAGCTAACGTGTTCACATGAGATATTTTTGATTCTTTGTGCATCAACAGAAAAAGGCCAAATTTCTCTTAGCATTTATTGACAAGCAGTTTATAATATAAGTGGGAATGGGAGATTTTTAGAATGAGACTGTCAAAAGGTTTTGACATAACCTTTCCCCTTGATGAGTGCAAATATCTCCTAAATGCCAAGTACCCCCCTTACTCTGCTGGTTAGCACATTTCTGCCCAAACCCTTCTCCTAGTCTCAGCCATCATTACTGAAAGATATGTTAAAATTCACAACAGGGTGGCATATTGCTTCTGTATTTTCTGCTGAGTGTGTAACAAATTTGAACTAATCTTTCACAGACAAATGATATCAAAAGTCAGACAACATATTGCTCAAGGATTGTTATGTGCATCTTTACTTTCCATCTCCCTGATGAAGAAAAGAGGGAGCAAGATCATTAGGTCACACTGAAGTATTTTTCAGAAAATATTGATCTGCAAGGCTGCATTTACCAACTCTAAAATTTAAGTAGCAGCCTGCAGAGCATTTCAGAAATTGGCTAAAATATTTATAGACAGCACATTTTCCCTCTACTCAGGTTTTTAAGATACAGAGGAAACCAACATTTATTTCTGCTTCATAAAATGAAATATATATTCAACCTGCAGCAGCTTGCCGTCCTGACAAGGAACTTATTTTAAATTCCAGTGTATAATTTAAAATCAGTACTTAAAAAAAGTAAATAGTCTAGTGATAACTTTGAAGTATTGAAGAATGTTTTTCAGCTACAGTATTTACTAGTTTGGACTGATAAAAGCAGTTCCTGGTGACCTAACATAACATGAATTTTTGTCCTGCTAGTTTGAAGAAGGAAACAATCACAAAAAAAAATCACTTATTAGAAACATAGAATAAATCATACCTCAAGTCAGGCAAATAATTTCTGAAATACAAAAGTTACCATATATAAAGATATATATATGTGTGTGTGTATGTGTGTGTGTATATATATCTACATCTATCCCTGCAATAAAAAGTTGACATATATCCCTGACAGAGGAAAATATCAAGTTTGATTAACCAGCAGGTGGGTTGTGTTTTTTTTTTAAACTACAGCTGTATCATTGCCAACCAGCACTAAAAAAATAAGAAGGATGTACACTACTTTATCTCTGAGACAGAAAAGTTACAGTAGGCCAGATGTATTTAAAATGTGTTTAAAATACATCAGGGTGTGGTGAAGTATTTTCCTTCCCTGTATGTAGCTTTAGTTTGACCATACTTCAGAGCTTGTTTGATTTTTTGTTAAATTATGCTGTTTTATATATAAGATGTTGCATGTTAACTATATATAGCGAGGGCTGCATGTGTATGTGTGCATGTGTACATTGAAGGCATGTTTCTTCCTCTGCCTGCAACAGGCAAAAGAGTGAAAATCTCCGCTTCATGCAATGAAGGACAATGTCTTGGGAATGCTTTATTGATAAGTGCTTGAATTAAGTGTCTGTTTAAGAAGAGGAGCATGGGCCAGCCTCATTAGTGCTAATGCAGGAAGATTTAAATTATGGTTTTTTGCCCTAGCAAGATCTTCTGTACCTCTGGGACATTACTGTAAAGGAGGGCAAGGACCGCTTCCCTGCTGCTTTCCATTAGCAGAGGAACATCCTTAATTTCTTGCCTTCTATTCTATGGGAGTTAGTTTGGAAGAAACTGCTGAGATGATTCACTAAAACAGAGTGTCCTGCAGATAGCCTGTCTCCTGCAGCAGCCTTGTGAACATGGTGTTCCTCTCCTGTGGTCCTGCATAGTAAAATGAGTCTTCCTCTGCTTTATCATTGGAAACTGTTCCCTGATGGGTTATCTTCCAATAGCACTGTTGCAGGAGCTGTGCCTACAATGTAAAATACCTTTGGCAAGAAATACTCACAACACAGGTCCATTGGCTGATGCAAAGTAATAACCACCAAATTACGTGGCCTTTTAAGGCAGCCATGTGGCCCTAGATTTCATGCACTGGGAGTGCAAAAGCCAAAACTGTTTTGTCTCTGCACAAAGCCTAGCCACAGTTCAGTCATTTTTAGGTTTTCTCAGCGATCGATTGTTTCTCCTAAACATCTCCATCCCTTGTGGGTGATGGTCTGAGCAATTGCACGGTCACTGAAGCACTAGATTTTTCTGCTTCTTTCTTGTATATATTGAGCCTTATCAGTAGGGCATGTCATGCATCGAACTCTCTCTTAATGGCATTTACTGAGCCGAGCCTCATACCCCGCTCCCTCGTTGTATGCTAATGTATTCTGTCTTGAAAAGAGGGAATGCTGTTATATTCTTTTGGCCTTTTTAAGTGTACGTATTGAAAACAAAAAAAAAGATCCAAACTAATCCCTGTAATGCCTCTGCAGTTGCACAACATTTCCCTCTAGTTGTAGCTTTATTTGTTACCAAATTAACCCTGTATTCAAACATCTTTAAAATCTTATCGCAACAAGCTGTGGTATTTTATCAGGAACTCTCACTGCGTGTGGCAGAGCAAATGCTGTAGTGCGTATTTCCCATTATGAGAGAGACTTCACCCTTCACCTTAGTGCCCGCTCCCTTTCCCGCAATGCAACACCGGTAGCTCACAGGCTCCCTGATGCTGTTCTGAGATCTTCTCCAAAATAAGAGAGGATGCAAAATGTTGTGTAGAAATGAAGAGTGCTTTTATGTCATGTCTCATCCTTCTATTGAACCACCTCCTTTCAGCCCCCATTGTGAGGGGAAAAGTGCATGCCCTTATCATATGAAGCACCCTGCAAACCTAGGATGGTGGGAAGCTCAGTTCTCTGCCCAAGGGGCTGCATTTTTAAAAAGGGAAAACCTTATTCATTTGAAGATAAGATAGCAGCTGCAAGAGTATATTAACACAACAAGCAGGTACCTTTATTATTAAAGGGCCACCTGATAAAAAGCCTCATTTGTAGGCTAGGTATCCAGAAGCACTTGCTAGTTATTTTTACTATGCTTTTGGCACCTGGTCCGAAGCCATTGCCCTTGTTTAGCCCCTACATGATCTAAAGGGATCTTTGTCCTCAAGTAATACTGTGAAAAGTTGAAACCAACTAAATCACTAGAGCCACAAGTTCCAGATTTAGATGAGAGAGGACTTTAACAGAATGCTCTCTGGCTCTGAAAATCATTCCTGTGAGAAGTTTGACTGATTTCACACTAGCTTCCTTTTCAACTTTATCCCAGGACTGTACATAAGCAGCTGATTTTATATCACCCTTCTGTTTTCACAGGGTTGATATAATCTTTTTTTTGCTTGTTATGTATTCTACACGTTGATTTGAAATTAGGCCAGCATTCTCCAGACCTGCACTCTCATGTGCCCACACAGTCTCACTTTCTATGTGTACTACTTATATGTACTTACACACACACTGCTCATAGTCCATACTAACTTGATGCAGTAAAGTGCTTAAAATTTTAAGAGCAATTTTAACAAATAAATAAGAAAGTATTTCAAATATAATGGACAAAATCCATGCAAAAAAGAGCAAGAATAGGCCTTCTCCCAAAACCAAAGTAAATAAAGCTGCATTGTAAGAGAGAAAGGAGGGCTGGCTTTTGATAAAACCAAGCATAAAATACAGATACCCTTGAGCTCCTTAGCTGAGGCTCTTATTCAAGTATTAAGGCTCATTTCATATTGTTTACATAGTTCATAAACAAACATATCCTTACACCAGCTTAAGTTGTATTTGAAAGATATAAGACTGTGCACAAAACCAGTGATTTTATTTTAGATTTAAGTGAAAAGTTTTATATTTGTACATACTAATTCCTCGTCATGAAGACTAGGATAGTAATGAAACAACTTTAACATACATATTTGGGTGACCATTTTCTGCAGTGTCAGAGGTGAAGACATTAGGAGTATAGTATGTTAGACGTGTACTGCAACAAACTAAGACAATTGCAGCATCCACATGACACTTGTGAGATTTTAAAGAATGTAAGTCAGCTATTTTAATGCAAAGTTAGCCTTGAGTTGTTGTGTGTTGAATGGCAAAAAGTTTATACAGAACTGTCAAGTCTTACATATTGAATACCAGAATGTTTTAGTCTTTTTTTCAGGTATTTCTATGGGTTCAATGCTGGGATTCTCACATGGGAGATATCACAGGCTGCTGCCACTGCTTACTCCCTGTAACGAGTCCCCATGCCCATTAGGTGACCTGAGGATGATGGTTAAGTGGATTTTTGGAGGACCTTTTGCATGACTGGGCATTGTCATCTGTTCCCACCACATGGCCCTTGCATGATTCCGGCATTTGACAACTCCAGCCACTTTGACAGATCTGAATATTTCTTCCTGAAGAAGATGCAACAAGCTTGGAGGGATACAAAAAGATATTGGATGGCAGAGAGAAAGAAAGGCAGAAAGTGGTACAATGAAAGAAGCATCTGAAGGACATCAAATCCAGAAGTTTCTTCTGACGCAAATTATTGGCAAGGTTCAGTCAGGACAGATAAAAAGTTACCTCTTAGATACGTGCATGAAACTGAATTCACACTTGCTGTAATCCATGCCACAGAATGAAGCATAGAAATATTAGCAGATTGTTTGATGACAGCATGCACCGTGGTCCCAAGAACCCTTGAAAGATTTCCCCTGATGTCTTTTTCCCTTTTGTGTCTGCATATTTTTCACTATCTAAACCAGGCCTCCCTGAAAGGATCTGCAATGCAAATCCACCAGTAATATTTTATATATTAGAAAAAGCTAGATTCTTCCCAGGAAAGGTGAGGAGAATCTATTTAAATAGTTGCTACATGAAGTTATTTAGAAATAACCCCTGTTTGGTTTGCTTGTTTTCTAAAAAGAAACAGGCTGATACAATTCTTTTATGTGGTTCACAACAGGTGAAGTGCTATCACTCTGGCAGAAGGAAATGATAAGCCTTCTAAATCAATGGGATATATAAGCTCTACAAGATCAGAAACAGCCTTTTTGAACACCACAATTTTTATTTTAATGATGCCGCACCCTTCCCTCTCAGGGGCTTCTTTTTCAATTAATTTCTGTTAGAGAAGTGTGAATAGCAGCAGGCTGTTTACATGAGAAGTGTGTCCCTTGAGACTGATGAAAAGAAAATCATCATTTACTACTGATGGCTTTCACTGTAGCTGAGAAAACTATTACTATAAATTACATAATAAAAAAATGAAGATAATGGCTCTTTCCTGTTTTTAAAATGCTTTGAGATCTACTAAAATGCTGTAGCAGAGATGCTGCTATTCTTATTTAACCATCTTGCCACTTGAAGGGTTGTTTTTCAACAGAAATATGAAACTTACAGATTGGGTGGGTAACATAACCTCTTCCTTTGTTTGCCAACACTTCTTACAAGACTATTTTTGTTTGCTTGCAGTTTGACTTTTGTTTGGGTAGTAATTTTCCAGGCCAGGTGGCTGCCTCAGGCTGAATCATTTCAGCTGGAAGGTTTTAGCTACAACTGTTTGGCCATTTCCAAGAATAAGGCGGGAGCGTGAAAAACTAGGGATGCAGTATATATTGATCCTACCATAAAAGCAAAAAGAAAAAAATCATTGTGAGAATCTGAGAAGTCTCACCTGCCCCATGGTTAGCAGCATAGATTTCAAGTTCAGCAGGTGATGGCACTAGCATCAGATATTCTTGCTGTCCCTATGAAAAGTCATCACAAGGGTGCCCAAATTTTGCAGTCTGAGCAAAAACAAGTAAATAAATAGACAAAACCACCACAATTATCACATCCTGGGAAGACATTTTCTAGTGACTAACAGCTAAGAGCTTCCAGAGTTCAAGCAGCACAGAACACCTTCTAGCACCACCTTCAGTGGCTGAGTCAGTTCCAGACACGTGGGGCAGGCAGAGTCTGGTGAAATGTCAGAAATGAAAGCAGGCAGACTGGTCTCCCTAGTCCTCATACAGCTGCCCGTGCTGGGCTGAAAAAGCATGAAAAAAAGTTATTTCAACACAGAGAGAAAGAAAGGAGATGTGGCAGCCAAGGAATCAGAGCAGGGAACCAGCCTGCATTGCTGGGCATGCAGATAGCAGCAGCAAACAATGGAGCAGAAGCTCAAAGGAGTGTCCAGGATAACAAAAGGGAATTACAGAATTGGATTTAGGGGCAGTGGGGTAAAGTCAGAAGTTGGGAGCAGGCTTGCAGTGGGACTGCAGAGGCGATGTGGGTTGGTGAAGTGGACTTGGGAAACCGGCTGGGGATGCAAGGCTGGGACAAGGAAGCAGTAGGGTGAGGTACAGCACTGGCAGCGAACAAAGACCCGCATGAAGGGGGA
This sequence comes from Phalacrocorax aristotelis, assembly GCF_949628215.1. Lineage (NCBI taxonomy): Eukaryota > Metazoa > Chordata > Aves > Suliformes > Phalacrocoracidae > Phalacrocorax > Phalacrocorax aristotelis. The sequence goes on along the minus strand of NC_134276.1, from coordinate 99,597,710 downwards.
TACAGACTGAAACCCGGTGGAGATGGAGAAAGTGAAGACTGGCAGAAAGAAAGGACTGTAACTGGAGGCTGGGAGTAAGGTTGGGAGCTCTGAAGGGGAAGACTGGTTTTGAGACGTAAGAACAAGGCGCTAAGGAAATAAGGACTGAGATGGGAAAGATGGGGAGGGCAGACTGGTTTTGGAACCCAGAGCAGAGCCAGGACTTGGGCAAGGATGAGCTGGAGAAGACTGAGGAGGACAAGTCACACTTTGGAGGAATGAACACAACAGCCTACATCTTCTACAGAATATTCTTCTCCTTAGGAGATCTGACTTCAATAGTCCTCTGCCGTTGGCAGATGTCTGTGAACTCCACTGGCAAACCACTAGACCTGGACTAAATGCAGAGTAAGAAACTAGTGCTGCTGAGAATAATTCTGTTCCTGGCCAGGACCTATGCAGTATCCTTAGCAAGGCTAATCTCAGTGATTACTTCTGAGGATGTCAGTAACTACTGTTTCCACTTTGCAAGAGGGGGAGGAAAGGGGGTTCAGTTTACTTTACAAAAAATCTAAAAAGAAAATTGCATTTAACATAAGCTAAAGCAAAGCTGAAAGGGTATTGTTACTGTTTCAAAGGCAAGTGGTTGACAGGTAAAAATACCAGAAATTAACTACGTAAGTACAGTCATCATCTCCCCACATTTAGGTATGCATTACAAGGTGGGTAGTCTTAATGGCTTTTTATCAGAACTCAGAACTGGCCAATCCATTTGTCTAAATATAAAAAAATAATGCCAAGATGGACTGATTTCCAAAAAGCTCCATTAGCACCAGGACACGGTTCCAACAGAGCTATGTCTGCCAAACAGAAACCTGTGTGTTTTCCTGCCAGCTTATCCACTCAGCTCCCAGCAGCCAGCTTATAGGACTGCTAGCTTCCAAGATTCAGATTTTGGGACAGAGCAAGGGACAAACAAAGTATGGTGGGGGGTGGCATGCCACATCTCTGTAGGACACAGTTATTTGGAGTCTGCAGACCACTGGGATAGGTGACTATGCAGACAAGGGCACCAGTAATTCCTAAAAAATGGGACAACTTATTTCATGTGGTCGAATTGCACGTAAGTGCCTAGCTCCCAACCTTTTGCCATCCTGACAGACTGCCAGGTGGGAGACTGCACAGCTAGGCTCTATAAGCCCTGCTCTTGGGTTTTCTGGCAGACAGGATTTAATATTGAAGCTATTGTCAAGAAACTTTCTGTTCTCCTATCTGAGACTTTACAGTGACTTCCAATGAACGTCCTCAAGATTTTGCTTTCATTTGGATTTTTGTAAATACCAAAATACCTTACAGAATGGGCAGCCCTCCTATATTTCATTACATGCTCATGCTGTTGCACATCTTTATTTGGATGCTGCTTTTAACGAGTCCTTATTCAAGATAGAACAAGAATGCTTCATGTACTGGAGAGTTTGGAAAGTGGGCAGTAAATGTGGTAGAGGACTGCAGACAAGAAAGGCCAGTTGTATGCATAATGCAGATAAATTCTGCCCTTTAGAGCCAAATTCTGGATTCACCTTTGCCACAGATCTCTCAGATAATGTTAATTAAATGACTTAAATCTGTCTTTCCCAGGAGGTTGTTAAGCTGGGTGATGTGACTGATCTGAAGAAGGAAAAAGAACTCTCAGAAGCAATTTCATGTCAATGGGAGCAGAGCTTTGAACATATAAATGCTATATAACAGCAGGTGAACTCGAAAAAGCAAGCTGTAGGCTTCTGAAATTGGACATACATAAATTTGTGGGTACTTTAAAGTTCATTCTGTGCCCCAGTTGTCATTTGCCAAAGCACTCCTGATCATCCAGGTGGGTTTTGAAAATGAATACATTGTTTCTGAAACACTTTGATACCACAGAGGTTATCATCTCAGAAAAGCTCATGAGGAAATTGATAGTCATGTCTTCAGAACAGAACATGGAGGAAACAAAATATCAAGTAATAGCTCATTAAGTGTCATCCATTCTGAATCACCCTTCAGACGACTGGTTTGACGTCACCCAGGAAGCTTGTAGCAGAAATGAGAACAAACCAAAGTACCCATGATGTTGAAGATGGGCAATAATTCTCCCTCTGTTTCTCTGGAAAAAAAATAAGTATACTGGTGGTATGAGAAACTGAGCTATAAATAAGGAGATTTAGGCACTGCTTAACCCCCTTTATAATGTCATATTTCAGAGTACTTTAAACTTCAATTCAAGCTGGGCCATATTTTGTATTTCTCAGAATCTAGTGTAAGTGCCTGAAAACTCATCACATTAACTTCGGAATCTATAAAATGAAAAGACAGCAAAAACATTAATATTTTGAAGCAACAGGCCACTTTTGACTCTCTGCTAATATGTTAGGTAAAATCACTATGTAGTTACATAATAGAACAATACACAGCCATCTAAAAAATCCACTGTGGCGATGCTGACCTCCACCGACAATAGCAGAACCTTGAGAATTGTTCAGATCTGACAAAGCTCACCTTTGACATTTCAGGCTTAGCATATGAAGACAGGATATTAACCTTTTTTTAAATAACAATGTCTTGTCAAGGCCAGGGCATGCTGAAGTAGCCAGGGCACTTTACAGCCAGCTATGGCAACTCCAGGTCAATAGGTATGAGCCACACTGACAGGTCTGCTTTGCATGTGCCATGGATCACTTTTCACGCTGCAACTTGCACTGCTCCAATACATCTGCCTTAAGGAGCACATGCAGGAGGAGGCTGTGTCACAGGTGCAGGGCAGGGCAGCCCACTGGCACTCTTCAAACGTGTCGCATGTTTATGCAAGTTATTCAGAGTACATGCAGTCACTGAGATTTCTGACCAGCCAGTGGCCCAGGCAGCTCAATATCCAGAAATATGGTTGAGTACCTTCAAGGAAGTCAAATCATTGAGGAAAGCTACAGTTCAGTCAAAATTGATTCAGCTGCTTTCTGAGGGAGGAATTGTCAAATTTGAAATTGCAACCTAATGGGAGAAAAAACAGTATTGCTTCTGAGGTACCAGCTAACATGATCTAAATGCCCGAGCTGTAAAGACAGACTGCTGGATTTTTTTCTCTGGCTACATTCATTTTGATAGCCATTTGAAGAATGGTGTAATTTAAGAGGCAGCATTGCCCATCAGATTTAACATGGTGAACTGTTACTGCAACAGCAACACAATTAATAATTTGGCATTCAGTTCCTAAACTGCTTCAACAGATCTGAGATATTACTGTAAAGTCAAGCAATGTACCACATACATGAAAAGAAATGGTGAAATTAGCTTATTATGCCACAGTGTGTGACCAGTGCCCTTGATGGTCTCAGGTGTACGAGATGTCATGCCTTTCAGAGTCCAAATTGCTAGTGGCTTAAAGGTAATCCCCTAACCTCTTGAAATAATTAGCAATTACATCACTCCAGACTGAAAACAAGATAGGGTTAAACAATTAGAACAGAAAGGAGTTAAAAGATCATATGTCTGTCACAAAGTCATTTTACCTTAGTGTTCTCCTCTGTGTCTTATCTGAGAACAAATATAGAAATCAACCTTCCTTCCTTTCTCTCCATCCCCCCCCCCCCTGCAAAAAAGGAAAAAAAAACAAAGGACCAGGAAAGGTTTCTAAGAATTTCAGGAACAGTGAAATTATACCTCAATTCTTCCTACAGGTTCACATGAAGTGCACTATTTAGTGGCCCCATTGCTCAAAACTAGGTGCTACTGCAATCAGGTTTTCTGTCTTTTGTGTCCTTGTGAATAGGTCTGAACACTGCCAAAATCAGAACAGCCAGAACACAATGCTAAAAATTTCCTATTCTCACCTATTGCCAAAGTCTTTCAGGTCCCTCTGAACATCCTTGTTTGGGACTATCTGCATAGATTTTAAGCTTCCTATTAGAATTTCAAGTCACATTTGTTTACAGTGCTACCTTTCGAAGCATCAAGAACACTCAGAAAAGTACACTAAATAAGAGAAAAGCAAGGTTAATGGTTTTAGTTCTCATCTCTACCTATTGGCAGAAATACATACATTAATATTCTCATCTTTTTTTTAAAAAGCTGGAAAGTCACTGGTTAATGAAAATGTGAACTTTGTCATCCAGCAGAGAGAGAGTCATCAGTGAAACTCAGGTGACAAAACATTAATCTACTGCAGTGTTGTAGTGAAAACTGCTGATAGAAATCTTGCTTTTGCAAGGCTTCCACTTAGAAAGCAATACTTTGCGAGTTGAATGAAGGAGGTTAAAAGTCAAGAGAGAACGAGACACAATGACTGATTAGCGTCTATGTCATTGTTAAAAATAAACACAAATCTGGATTAGCCTTCTTAAGTGCTCATTATCCAACTGCCAGCAAAATCCTGTGCATGCAATTCTGTGTTTCTGTAGAAGAAACAGCCGTTAGCTTGGCTCTAGTTTTCCGAGTAGACCTCACCTTTTACTGTCACGTGCACACTCTGGCTGGTGGACAGCTGGGGTTGAACGAGGACGTTGCACGTGTATTCGCCCTCGTCTACTTCCTTCTGCACGTCTGAAAGCTTCAGTGTCCCATTGTTCTCAAATGCCACTTGGCGATGGTTAAATGGAAGCAGGTTGGAGTTCTTGTACCACTTGATGGAGTAATACGGGTAGCCGATCACGCGGCAGTGGATGTAGGTGTCCCGTCCAGCTATTGCTGTGATGTTCTTCATTGGTCGAATGCTTGCTGGCCCTAGAAAGGTAAAAAGAAACTCTTGAAAACAATTTAAAGGCACATTTGTTTGAGGAAACATGCACATAATTTTTCTGTGTGTACAAATGTTAACGACCTTTACAGATGCGGCTTGCACACTTCTTGGCATTTGACAGTTTTTGCTTTTAAGAGCTATTTAAGCAGTTTCCCTAATCTTTATATGCTCTAGTTTTTTCCTCACCCTCCAGCATACGTACTAATTATGTGGGGGTATAAGTTTGCATTATCCAACACTTGCCTGATAAAATCTTTGCTGCATGGCAAATTAAAAGGCTGAGGATGATTTAATTAATGTGAAACACTAAAACTGATACAAAGCCAGAATCCTGTTACACATGAGAATACTGAAAAAGTTAGCTTTTTTTTTGATGTATATAAAGTATAATACCATGAGGATGGGTATTATGCCATGTGGAGCTAGAAATGCAAGCTAAAGTACTGTATACATGAATAATTACCATGAATGTGGGACAAGTAAAGGAGGAAAGGAAAAGAAAAAAAACCCCATGCACAGCAGGTCTGAAGTAAAGAAACTGTGAAGTAATAGAGACGAGTATAGGAAAAATAGACTACAGAACACAAGCCAAAGGGTTCTTCCAACATTTAAACATTACCATACACTTTCTAGATGGGTCTGGAGAGGCAGGGTGGGAAAAGAGGAGGGGGAAGAAAAGGAGAGGAAAAACAGTAAGTTGGTTTTGGCATTCCAAGACTCATTTCATCACATGCAACAGTCTTCTCCACTACAATGAGTTATGTGTGTTTTTTTGAGGAGCTGATTTGACAAGCACCTCTTACGTTTATTCGAGCCTGGTACAGGACGACTCCAGCAGAGTTGTTGGCAGTACAGCGATAAACTCCACCATCTCGGACCTGAGTGTTAGAGATATTCAGGTAACTGACCACGTTGCCTTCGGAGGTGATAATCTGGCTGATACGATGACTGCCGTCCTTCACAATGGGATCTTCATCCAGTGTCCAAGTGATCGTAGGCAGAGGAGTCCCCTTCACGTTGCACATAAGGGAGACTGGCTCTCCCGGACTCACCACTTTCTCACTGAAGGCAGAAATTATTTTGGGAGTTCCATCTGCCAAGGGAAAGAAACGCAAAAGAATAGTACTTACATGGTGTAAATCTTGTTCCCTCTATCCTGGAGCCTATCACATGAGCCAAGATTTTTTTTAGAAGCAATGCAAACAATTGTGTTTCAGTATGTAACTCTAATTACTGAGAGAAGGAAACAAATTTGGTAGTACTGAAATGATTCTTTGATTACTGCAGTTTTCTTTTTCATCTTCTGAGAAACCTGGTACTGACTCTGCTGAAGGAAAAGCACTTGAATAAATGGACCAGGACTCTGCACAGCTAGTATGAACCACCAGGTTCTTGCAGAAAAGCGTTAAAGCCATACACAGTTCATCACAAAAGACATACAGCAAAACCTCAACACATTTGGAATTCTTGTCCTGGTAGATTCCAGCTCCTTAGAAAGCTAAGGATGAATCCTATTGGCAAGAGTCAGGCATAACTTGCATAGACTAATTCCACACAGCTGTGCCAATGCAGTTTAGTCCTGACCCACAAGATCCCATTTAGAAAATTATTAAGTTAAGCTTTTCTGAATACAGATTGCCAGTAACAGCAGTGATGCCAATTCCTTTCTGTGGTCATTTTATGTTACAGATAAATATTCCTCTGAAATGAGAGTGTTCAAATGCTTTGTCTTGTGATCTGTGCCACAATTTACTCAGCCTCTAGCAGGCAAGTGAACAAAGAGAATGGATGGAGACAGAAACTTTGAGATTGTAAGTAGGGAGCAGGATCAAATAACCACCTATCCAGAGAGTTCAGTGGGGTAACATTTAGGAGTGCCAACACTCTGCTATTAGTTAGGAAGTTCTTTCTGAGATCATGCAATGCATGTTTATTCTCCTTTGAAAATTGTACTTTCAAAGCTGTATCTAGAAGGAATTTCAGTGTAATTGGGAGCAAAAGGCCACACATCAAGAGCAGTATGCAGAACACAGGAAGCAAGCCAGTCCGAAGTTCAGGCAACAGTGCTGTAGGCTACTGTCTGCTTTTAAAGAGCCAAGTGGCAAGTAAGCTAACTAACTTCAGTGTTCCTACTGTATTAGTGCCTGTGAGAAACAGAAGGAAAAGGTGCCTCATTACCTAGAAAGGGGCCAAAAACACTAGAAAACTCACCGTGTACCCTTTAAGGAAAACTCCTTTCAGTGTTGCACAGGACAGAGGGTGTCAGGACATGACAGACAAGTCTCATGATCCGTGTGATACACTATGTGTTTGTGCACACTATATACTGCCTCTTTATGTACACTCCTGTGTGTTACCCCTACGTCTGGGAGATTTGAACCGTGGTGACTTCCCTGGAAATCACAATTCTTACACTGCAATTTCAGTGCAACCTCACCCAGGAAACGGAGGGAACTGGCATGGTGTATGCAAGACTCCCAACAAAACACGCTGAGTCATAGCAGAATTTAAAAAAAAAAAAGGGCTGCAGAATTCTCCTGCTTGCTCCAAAATCAAAAACATAAGGCACTGTCACTCTCAGGCTGCTGAAAGACCTCAGCATCTCTGGAGCAGCATTGGATTTGATTTAATTACATGTCATAATTTTCTCCTCTTCCCACCTCTCCCTTTTGTTTCTGTCCCATTGATTGTGTGACAGAGTTCTAATTTACTTATTTATTTTCACCTGTAACTCTCTCCTTTTCTGTGTATTAGATACTGTCATCCCTCAGAAAACAAAGCAGCAGCAACAAAAAAAAGAAGCTTTTTTTATTCTGAAAGAAAGTTGACACAAGACCAATAAATCTGTGAGTATGCACACTATGTACCTCTGCCACCACCCCTTCTCTTTTTTTTAATACAAGTGACAGGCTGTTTTTGGAGATGAAAGCAGACATTATTTTCCCAGTGAGACCTGAGCATCTTTGAAATCTTTCCTGCTGTTGCTCTCTGATAACCTGCACTCTCTCGACATCATGATAGATTATCAATATGCTTTTTAGGCTTTCTTAGTCATGGGAGATGGTTGCCGAGGTAACTCAGTCCAGGCAGGTAATCTCTTCTTTTTCTATAAAGGGTCTAAAAATAGTGTCCATGCTATGACTGCACTACAGCCTCATTAGTGAACTGGCTCTGTACAAATTGATTACTTTCCTCATTTGATTATCATGTAGAACATTGTGGCAATTAGTTAAGATGATGTCCAAGCCTTCAGCCAATACACCCAGCAAGAAAAGCCATGCCAGAAGGAGTTGAATAGAGACCTTTTCTCTCATGTCCTGCTGAAAGCTAATGTCAAAAATCAGCACTGCCACCACCACCCACCATCAAAAAAGAAAAAAAATAGAGACTTGAAGGACTCGGGAGGGACTTTTGTTTTCAGATCAATTTTTTCATTTCATTAGTTTTTGCTCAGAGTGGGGCACAATAAACACCTCTGAAAGTTCATAAGTACCCACTTCTCCCGTCTAGGGTCCACTGTCATTTTACAACAATGACACTAAAGATGAAATATATATTATGGAAACCAGAATCACTAAACAGGTAGTGACTGACCTTCTAGTACCACCTGAACATAGTCTTGAGCAGACATCTTGTCCTTGCGCACAAAGCACTGGTAAGCTCCACCATCACTCTTGGCCATGCCATCCATAATAAGGTTCTCCCGGTTGACACCAGTGATCCGGACATTGTTACCAGGGTTGATGATTTCACCATTACGGTACCAGGAGAGCTCCTGGTCTTCAGTTCCCGTCACACTGCAGGACAAGGACACTTGACTACCAACACTGCTTTTGACTTTCCGTGGGCTAATTGTGGCTTTTAGTGGTTCTGAAGATTTAAAGCAAAATAAGGGAGAGGGAAAGGGAAATAGAGAACATTAAGTATGTGCGTGCATTTATATGCAAGTAACAAATTAATTCTCAATTAAGGACAACAATAAAACTCACAGCCATACCCTTCTGAAAATAAAAGCAACCCACAAACAAAAACCAGATTACTCTGCTCTAAACAAGCATTTTGGCCACCAACATCCATGACACAAAACTTAGATGTATAGGGATAACCTACTTAACATGTGATATTATCCTCTAGACCATGCCTAAATGAACAGTATGAGCAAATCTACTGAGTAACACCATTGGTGCTGAGGGCCTAACAGTGGCCCTGCACAAGTTTTGGGAGGGTAGGATGTTACTTCAGTTGTTACTTCAGTTGTTACTTCAGATGTTCAGTGTGGACATTTGAAATGAGGAATTAGGTGCACTCCTGAAGCTTATCTTCTGGTTTAATTTCCTGCAGAAGGAACCCAGTTCACATATTTCAAAACCACTCCCTCATGTGAACAAGTTCAGTAAATATCAATAACCAGGAGATTAACTTTTAAGAGTGGAAGATCCACAATAAAATGTTAATATAGATGCATGCATAGACCTCTGTAGTATCTGTCCACATGTAAGTGTTTCTGTGTGTGAGATCACTAAGTTTTCTTCTTCAACATGGGAAGACTACAGTATTATTGTTACAAAACAGTACGCCATAGGTAATGCAAGTTTTTATATAATAAAAATAGAGGATGAACAGTGTTGAAGAAAAGTCATAAACATAAATGCAAGGGTAACAATCTTTATCCTACCACCTAACAGTTGCCATCATTACTGAACGCAGCTCTCATCTCATGCTTCGCATATTTTGATTTGACTTCCTAATAAAGATAAGGGACTACTATTAACAGTAATACTATCTCTGATACTAAATACATATCAACCTACTTATTTGTTATCAGCCTGCATACATGCATATGCACACTTGCATACACATGCTTAACCATAAAAATTTCCTCAGCTAACTCATTCACTTTACAGAACATTTTGTAAAACATATGGAATAAATCTTTAGTGGCCCACTGGGGACAAAGGCCTGGAAAAAACCACACAGGTCAGTGGCCTTAGTCATTCTGGACCACGGACATCTGTAACAGACCTTTCCTTTGCAGTGATCCAGAACAACAGTTAATCTATGCTCATATGCATGTTACAAGTCATTGAACGTCTCCATGTTTCCTGTCCAAATGACCACAAAATCTCAAAACTGTCAATGACCCATTAAACAAAATAGACACACTCAAGTGCACAACCACCATCTCAGAGCTGTGATGATGCAAGAATGCTAACCACATCCTCCATTGCAGTGGAGGGTAAAACTCCTTCACCCAGCTGTTGCTTCCTCCCAAACCTGATCCAGAAGATATCTGCTGGCTACTGACCACTGAGTCCATAAGTAAAATGTATCATGTATCACCAGGCACTGGGGATACTTTCGATATCACTAGTGATACCATTATGTCATGTCTCTGGAAGTTTTGACTTTGTATCATACAATGCAGACTGTATTAAACTAATATCTATCAATACATTTAGCAGCAAAGCTCCCCTGTTATAATTCACAAATTACTGATCTTTGATCTCAGTTTTATTTTGCCCAAATACATTATGTGTTATTACTTGTGAAGACATTGTTATGGCCTGAACTGTTCACAGACCTCTCCCTTCTCAGTTTGCTAGTCATGCTGTATAGGTGGAAATGTTAGTTCACAAAGCATTATTTCTATTCCAGGAAATAATTCTTTTTTAACAATAGAAGAATAACACTTTTCCAGTGCAATGATTCTGAGTAATAATTATCTTTGTAGAATTTGTGAAACATTCAGAATATTCACACATGAATACTCAGCTGAGGGGAGGTATGAGTATTCAATATTACCGAACAGCATGAGTCATGGCAATGAGAGTTTGGCAGCTTTATTCATGAGAACATTTGCAATTTCTTTTTAAGCATCCAATTCAAGCTTCTAAATTACATACCCTCCATGTGATAAATTATATAGCTACGTTATAAATGGCATCTATTTGCACTTCTGATCTCTCAATTGTCCAACCAACTCATCTCCACAGAGCCTACTTGCTGTTGTTCCACAACTCTGAGAAGTTTAAGCACTGCTAAGGTAAAGTAACAAAACAGAAGGTACAGCAAGATATGGCAACATCTTCCCTGATGCAAACACCCAGGCAAGAAGTGGCCCGAGAACTTAACTCGGCCCAGGACTTACGTTTTACATACAGTCGCCCTATCATCTCAGCAGTCCCATAGTTGTTCCACACCTCGCAGACGTAGTTGCCTGAGTCTGAGGGACGCGTGTTCTCGATCAGCAGACCTGTGACTGTCTGCCGAAACCTGCTGTCAGGCTCCCAGGGAATGTTGTCCTTCAGCCAACGATACTTTGGTGCGGGGTGCCCTGATGCTTTGCAAGGCAGCTCCACTCGCTGTCCTGCCATGGCTTTACGGTGGTCAAACCCATCTAGAATAGATGGAGCTGAATTCGCTGGATCTGAAAAAACAAACAGCAGTGTTCAATGGGAGCATTAAAATTCTTTCACTCATTAAGCAATATGCCAATATTTTTTCTCCCGCATTTTTTGACTCTCTAGTCCAGTGTTTTATGTACTACAGTTTGCTACTGTGATCCAGCCGTCAGTCTGTAGTATCTCAATAGCGGTGGCTGGAATCCAGCAGCATGTAGTACTGACGCACCTCATGACTACTTGGAGACCCTCTCACTGGATTTTTTCCAGGTGGCAACTGTTTCTCTGGTCATCCTTCATGTCCCCTATCAGAGGAATGGAGAGGCAGAAATGTGTTGCCTTAACTGTTATTACTGTTATCCCTACATTGTTCAACTAGAATGAAGCTAACACATTCTCCCTGCTTCTCGGTGGTCTGAAGGCTTTGAATTACAGGCTTAATTTATTCCCTTGTCAGGAAAGAAATGGGCAAAGACACAGGAATTTCTATCTGCAGCCTAACTGACAAGCAAGCCTTTTCTTCTTCTCTGGAAAAAGATCTTAACGTGACAAGACCAACATACAACTTAATACTCCAACCTTCTGTGCTCAACTTACTGAGAAAAGCAGCTCTCAGATCAACACACTTGTGTAGCACCTGGCATATATTTATGTATCTCTCAGAAGTCTGGCAGAGTGCCTTCACCAGAGGTGCATGTACCCCACCAGAAATAGTGCTCCGTTTGTGATTTGGACTTTTTAAGTTTGAAAACATTTGGAGGAAGAGGCTGACATGATTTACAGTTTTGTGCAGCACACAGCATGATGTAAGCCTATCCTGGAACTATTGCAACATGAATGCTGAACAATAAATCAACAAATATTCAGCTAAGTATTTTCTCATCACATGCACCCACTTTGCTAAGACTTCTGTCTCACAAAGAAACTCCACATGCTTATGAACTCCTTCCACTCCTATCTGACACACTGATTTCTTTTTGGGTATATCTACATCATAGTTTCCTGGGAGTAGGTGTGATTGCAACCATTTTGACATTTTCAAGCGGTCTTTGACTAAGCTAGCTCAGGTACTGCTCACAGGGCAGCTGCAACAGGTTCTTGTTAGGAGGTGGAGAGGTTAAAGAAGCAGTTCATGCTGAATTCAAGCTACCCAAGAGACAGTGTAATCAGCACCTGAGCTAGTTATTTTAAAACTATCTTAGATGTATCTTTATGAACTGCAGCCACACCTGGGAGGGTACACTTGAAAGAGAATAGCTACAGGCATTATGCAAGTTACACTATCAATCCAGAAACTAAAATTGTGATGGTAAAAAAAATGGGCTAAGTTTTATGTGAATACCTAGATAAAACCCTAAATGCCAAGTTCAATGAAAGATGACTACAGAGGTTTTTCTGCTCTCCAGGTGCCAGCAAAAAGTTGAGCTACTGAAGGCCAAACCACATCCAGTTTACAGCAACTTACTGTCTGTCTCTTTAGAAACATACCAGCCAGTAGTTAAACAAATGATTTTGCACGCATCAGTAGCCTCAAGGTCCGTATTTGGCATCAAGATGGGATATATTTTTGAGCTTGCCATGCTGTTTATGTCTGGCTTAGTGAAAGATCTATCTGCCAGGATGTTATTGGGAAGGCCAAAGTCAATTTGACTAATTGATTAGCCAGCTCCTTTCTCGCCTTTAGGGTCATCAGGCATCTATGTCTTCAGTGCAGTTTCTTTTGTGCAGCTTGAGGAATTAACTCAGTAAAAATGTAAGTATACAAGAAATTACAGCTCTGGCTCTTAGGAAGGTTACATCTACACAAAATCAATTCTTCAATTGAAAATAATAATTAAATAATACAAAGGTAGAGCTGACTTTTAAAGGTATTTTCTGTGCATTCCTACTCAAAACTCACAGTAGCTTGATATCTTCTCTGTATGTTTTTCACGTCAAAAGACAGATGCTATGGGAGGCACAGCCCACTTCTGCAGCTACCATTTCTAACCCTTCAAGAACAGCACACCAGTCCCTTTGTCCTCTATCCCAGGTTCACTTTGCTTTACTTTTTCTCTTCTCAAACTAAGCCTTAGCAGCCTGGAGTCCCATCCATGGATCAGCTAAACTGGGATTTGCCTAGGTATTTGAGAAGCCTTGAGCTCATTTTTATAGAGGAGGCATTTAAAATATATTCAGGGATACACAAAATACGATTCCAGAGGCCTGTTTCTTGTACTCTGTACTTATATATTCAAATGGACAGCAAAAACATCTCTTTGGGAAGTCCGTGGAACAGACTCCTATTTAGAACTCCAACATTGCATATATTCCAGTTAAGGGAAAAAAAAAAGGAAAAGAAAATCACAAAAGAAAAACTAGGGTTCATTTGCAATCACCTGCAATGAGGCAACTAGCAAAGTAACATAACGCAATTCCAATATGTGGTATGGATTCTTTAATGATTATTTTACTATGCTTTAACAGTCAGCTGCAAATGACTTCTAGCAAGGACAATGACAGAAATACTAGGGCAAAATACTGTTCTAAAATATTCTACTTTGGTTCTTTGAAGGACATAGAAAGAAACTCATTATGCTTTTAAAAAACATGGACTTTTTGGAGCTTGGTGGGTTAAAAACAGTAAAGATCTGGGGAACTGGGATTCATGGCTGGACAAAACTATTTTTGCAAAAGCACATTATAATGGGCATTAGAGGAATATTCTCTAGCATGTTAATGGCCTTGGCTTTAATTTTATTTAGAAAGGCCACATGATTTCAAGATGTTCTTACTCCAAATGTAATTTTCAACTTTGCTTTGGTCATAGGCATACTGATTATTCACTTGTGTATTTGCTATTATATGCACATTACCTTTCTCACTATTTTAAACAGTAACGAAACTTTAAAATGTGGCCAAGAGACTATGAGCGATATCCACTACAAACTATGTAATCCCCAAAGAGGGAAAGAACAATTATGGATGTAAAAGGCAGGCAAAAATGTAGTTGTCATGCAAGCAGACCTTTCACAACTATGTTCATGGATTCTCTGATCTCAGTTCTTAAATGACTCACTATTTCAAAATATAAATTCCAGTAAAGAAAAAGAAAACCTGTTAGAGAAATATTAAGAGACATGTTCTGCCCATAATTGCAGCGCTTGTTCAGTAGACTAACAGGACTGGAAATCAGGGCCCACTATAGCTCTAATAGAGAATAATTAACCCCATTGACTTAAAAAAGCCAGCTGTTGTACACTGGTAAAATTTCCTATTTTGATTTGGTCTGTGGAGGAGAATAGAAAAGGGAACTCCAGACAGAGCAGATCTTTTAGGGTGCTTGTCCTGAGTTACAAATAAGATAAAGCTTTCATTTTCTCCCTTTTGTTCAGTGAAATAACTAGAAATTTTCCTGTGGTAACCAAGATACAAGCCTGATTATATTTATGTTACCACTGGCTCAGCCTTAGCATGATTTCATACGGAAGCAGACCATATTATGGAGCCAGCTAGAAGGATAGGACCCTGCCTATCCTTATAAGACCAAAGCAGACAGATTATTGTGCAGGAAAACTACTTCCTCATCTGGTTGGGAAAAGCAGAGGCACGAGTTTTACCCACAGGGGACATATACCAAAAGAAGAAACTCCTGGATCTGACTGGTAAGTGATTCTAATCTGAACAATCACACTATTTTTTTATCATTAGTATATTTAGTAGTGACTTGTGTGTTCAGAGGGCTGCAGAATCCTTCAGCAATGACTATTTTGGAGGAGGGCAGGACATATGTTACTAATGTAAAACCCGGTGCCCACCTTAGGGGTCTCAAACAGAGGGTGGAGAGCTGAGTCCTAATCACTAGGTTATTTTTTTTTTTTTGACAAAAAGACCAAAAGATAAGAGGAAAAGGCCAAGAGGAGAATGACCCCACTGATGGTTATACTGTGAGGGCCACCATATGCTGACTGATCTTTAGGATTAGGGTCTTTAGGGCAACTTAGTAACAGTGAAAAGGAGAAAAAGCTTTGGGAGGCTTTCAGTGAGATGGTGTGCATGTCTTCTGTAAGGCAAGGATATAGGGAGAAAGAAGGGAGAGGCTGGGATATAGTCTTAGCTAACTTTGTGGATGTGGGAATACAGTTGCAGATTTGCTCATATGCAAACACAGGGTTCAGTTACAGGCACCCAGAGAATGAGTGAGAAGAAGGGGAGATGGAGAAGAACTAATCCTATACAGAGATGTTTGAAAGCAATTCCAAACCCAGGCCTGGGGTCTGCTCCACCTCACCTCACGCACAACTAGCATCTCCTCTCACTGAGACAAAATGGGGAGAAGGTAGGATTGGAGCAGCAGCGTGTTGACAGCACTAAGTGTTTAGGGGGTGTGTGGGTGGAGCCCGACAGTCCATCACATACACAACAATAAGGAGATGATTTATCATTGGTGGAAAAGTTAAAATACCCCATCTACCTTCTCGTTTTCCTACCTGCTGCACAAGGCCATTTGCCCTAGGACTCTTAGCTCTGCCCATGGACAGCCCCCAGCTAACACTCCTGTCTGCCTGCGGTACCCTGGGCGGCCTGGGACAGGTCACATACCCCTTCAGGCTGGAGAACCCTCCTGGAAGCAGGGGAAAACACTGTCTTCCCCAGAGAAGGAGTGTGATGAATGAAAAGGAAGGCTGAAATGTACCTCAGCTAACCTGAGACTCCTGCAGTGGAAATATCTACAGCTGAGCTAAATGTCCTGAGCTCCTGCTATGGTTAACAGAGAAATAGGCACCATAGGGTGATTCATCTCACCCCAAAGTGGGAAGCTGAACTAGGTCAGAAACACTACCCCTAAAAGTGTTCCTCTCAGTTGGTTACAAAGGGAATTAAGGTGACTAGACACTTTTACTGCACATGTCTACTTTTAATGGGATGAATCCCACTCACAGTCCTTTTATAAGATACTCCAAAACTACTAACAATCACGGCACTAAATGCCAGTGCACCCTACAGGCTCCCTGGAAATATCTAATAGGAGGTGAAAAACATAGAAAAGGATTTTAAAATGGAACATTTTATTTTGCAGCAGCAGCTCACAGCTGATCTCTTCTACATTCCATTTGATAGACAACTTGGTTGTTAGTGCATACGGGCACAAGAACCTGCCTTGCCAGTTTACCACACCAGAGAGAGGCATATACAATACTTATTTAACATTATATATAAAGGACCACCTGATACAAAAAGTCTTGCACTGTTGCTTTGACGTGTTTCTCCAGTGTATCTGTGCCTTGTGATACATCGGTAGTTGTACAGTCCATCTTCATTCTGTACATCTAAAATATACAAGGCTCCCGTGGATGTGATGAGAAATCTAGGTCCTGAAAGACAGAAGAATTCACAGCTTTTAAAATATCTGAAGGTTGTTACTGTGTTCTGCTTGCTCACACTGGGGGATGGACAACACAGGCTGGAGGGTGCTGAAGGTTGTTTTGCCAGAGCCTAGAAGCTGCCAGTTTTAAGTTTTCTAAGTACTCGCTACAAATGCATATAACAATATTAATTCTATAAGAAAGGTAGGGATATTTAGAGAAAATGGGAGGAATGAAGGAAAGAAACGTGCTACGGTCTATATCACAATCAACAAACAATATCCAAGAGGCATCTGAAATAAAATACAGGGTAAAGAACAAACGCAGAATATAATCCAGTTTAACTCAGTATTGTAGAGAGATATGATGGCAATTCATGAGCAGAGCTGTGCACGCTAGAAAGACAGTCTGGGACGGCACGCCTAATAAAACAATATTAGCAAAAATGGCATTTGTTATGCAGGTACACCAGAAAACTGAGGGAAAAAAGATCATAAAAATTAAAACTAAAGGGATCAGTGAAGGCAAGAGAAAATCACAAAAGGAGGAGGTTTTTACCCCAAGAATATGGGACATATCTGCTAAAGGATTCCGGCCATAAAAGCCACATACTGCACAGACTGGCTCCACAGCCTGCTTCAGGTATGATGGGAAAACAAGGACAGCAAAACCAGCCTTGCTGATGTTGCCAACACCACTGACCCCAGCGAAGTTGTACACACCTGTGCTAGCTGCAAGCTAGACAGCATGAGTGTCAGGAACAGTCCCACCCCACCCTGCCCATGTTTTCTGTGGGTTAATACACTCCAGGCCTCAGCAGGACGGGTGGAGCTCTTTGCAGGCCAGTACTTTCACTGCCAAGCTACTGGCAGAAGATGAGTTATTACATTATCTGATCTGCTGTGGACTTTATTTTTCTTATAATATTGCCGTCTGTGATTAAAGAACTGCAATGTAAACAGGTGTCTAAAAGAAGGGCTTAAATAAACAGCACAGGCCGTGTTATTTAATAGCCACAGATTATTCTTTTTTGTTTCAGTTCTGCACAGAAAAGTTTATTTCATAGGTCCAGCAAAGTGACTGCCCCCTAAAACTGAACGAGACTGACATGTTTATGGTCAGCATTTCTCCAGTGTTCATTCAAATTGAAAATAATATAGTTGAAATTCTCTTCTAATACATATTTTTTATTATTAACTCTAGAATATGTGGAAAATATCATGTATACATGTGCAGTGTTGATCAGTTGACACCTCCGCAGATGAAACTGTTCTGTTATAAATGTGTGTTTTAAAAGCAAGGACACAAAAAAGCTAACATATACATTATATGTGTTTACTAGAAAGCTTTTCCTGCATTACAATAAATGGAAGTAATGTGGCGAGAATGCATTGTAAACTTGGTCCTCACCTGGCCACTCTTTCCCTTTAAAAATTCTGCAGTCTAAGCTATGTAGGCTTTCCTAAAAATTTAAACTGGAGAAAATTTTAATATCTTTTCTTTTACATCTGATATTTTTTCTCTAGTAGCTGGTAGCTCTTACAATAGACATACCTGTACCTATGTATTATAAAATATACTTGGCTCACAAATTAGGGGAGACACTACACAAAGATGAAACCCATTATGAACTAATATTCAGTAACATGCAGTAAGAAATATTTCCTTTTCTTCAGAGCTCTGTTTGAGCAATGACTTTTTAATAATTAAGTGCAGTCAGGGTGCTTGCTCACAAATGCATCAGTGGGAAAGCAGTCCAGCAGAGAAAAGACAGAAAGGAAATGGTATTATTACAGAGGGCAATCTCTTTTATACCACAATCTAGAAGAAATAGGAAAAAAACCCACCAAAATTTAACAACCATTTAATGTCACAGGACAGGACTGACACTTAGAGAAGAGAATATTGAACAAGGAACATCAGCCCGCCTCTCTCATCCTTGTATGCACACTGAATTATAAAATAACCACACTGGTGACTTGCCTTGGCTGACCCTGTTTTCCTGAAAGTCAAAGCACAAGCATGGAAGCAGTTAGGTCACAACTTTGGAAAAGCATAAACCACACCCCACATATCTTCTGAAATACCTCATTTGTTCAAATAACATGTGCCATCACTAAGATGTATATTAACATCCCCAGAATAGAGGCATAGAAAATGCTAAATACTTGCCCACTACTGAAGGAGAAGAGCTGGGCAAGGGAAGGTGTGAAGGAGGAGGGGGGACTGGATGGCAAGAGGACTCTCCTCAGCCATGAGGAACACTATATTCCAGCCTAGGGGGGTTTACAGGCCAGTAAGTTCCTTCTTATACAGAGGCCATATTGACTTCGTATGCCTCTGAAGAAGTAATTGTTTTCCTATAGAAGGCTTGTGTTTCAACACAAATTACTTATAAACAAATGTACTGTTGAGTGTAGTAGGAAAAGCAACTGAATAGGTAATATTTCAGTTTCACAGCCAGGCGTCTGAAATATGACATTGAAAGATTACATGAAAATAGCACAGCTATCTTGCATCTTATATTTTAATACATTAGTTGCAATATTTGGAGGAATTATATAGGCAGTTAATAAGTTAAACCAATAAAATATGTTTTACCTAGCTTCTCAATTATTAGTAATTTATTTATTTGCTAATCACAAAATAGCTTAGCTTGACCAAACAGGTTAATGAGATTTTCTACAAATACCAGGCAGATAACAGCTACCTCCTAGCAACCAGAAAGCATAGTGTGCAAGTGTGCAGGCAATCACCCAGTGAATCCCCTTCACAGTCACAGATGTTCTTTACCTGCTGTGAGTCATACAGCCCAGCTCCAAAGTTACAGCAAGAGGAATCCTACCACCTCTTAGGGAGGCAGGTTCATAATGATTCACACAGAAGTACTTCCTGTTCATCAGAGAATGCTCTGTTTTGTTTTCGTTGTTGTTGTTGATTCTCACACTGTAACTCCTGGATAAAATGTAATGTCCTATGCTGAGTATTTCTTCCTTTTCCTTTCCCAGTCCCCAATTACTCAGACATAACACTTGTCCCATTTTCCCCTATCACCTCATGACATAGGTACTCAACATCTCTACCCTTTAATGAGGTTTACCTTCAGCCCTAATTCTAGGTTAGAGGGATATGTAGAATTTTGGTGTGAAAACCATGGGCTGTTTGACTTTTGTGCCACATGCAGATTCTGCACCATTGAAATATTCATAAAACAAATCTGCCTTTGCCAAGAAATATGTTATAAGGACTACAGGTAATTAAAGCACAGTTGTCTCCCTTGGTCCGTAGGCAGCATAAAATGACAGCTTTAGGAGATGGGAATCATATTTAAGGACTTTACTTGGGGTTAATGATGAGCATGCAGCAAAGGCAATGTCTTCTTTCTTCTGTTTCCAGCTGTGTGAGCATTAACCAGCTCTGTATTTCAGACAGCACAGCTAGTTCAGACGTGTGCTTGCTCACAGCGATGCCACTCAGCTGGCAAGGCTGCCAGGCTGCTGAACCAGCACTGCATACACCATGCAGACATGTCCTCTACAGCCTGATCAAGACTTAGATCAGACTTTTTGAGCTGGGATGTAACTCTGTTACCAAACTATGTGGGGGTAGATGTTAGTGGAGATGCTGCCCAGCTGCTATCACATCACAGGACCAGGAATGCATAAAAACGTGCAACGGGATGGTCATGACCACTTTGGTTCCTCTAGTAAATCTGCGCATGCTGTGCATTTGTGTCAAACAAGTGGAACCTAAACAGCTGAGAGGCAGAAATGGGTTTCTTGTACAATAGCTTCCTATAGCTTTCTTTACTGGGATCCAGTTTCAGTTTTGCTAAATATACATAACTATATTTCCACAAAGAGTCACACTGTTGGAGACTACTAGTGTGCACAAGTTTAATATCATACAAATGTGTCCAAATTTTAAAAATTAGTTCCTTTCTCTATGCTTTTCTAAAGCTGTCACTATTGTCAGATCCCCTGCACAATTTTGAGATATGGTCATCATATTTGAGATATGGCCATCATTAATAATTCAGTTTGTCTCTCTTAGGATAAGCGTGAAGCAGCTGCCACAGAAATTAAGTTAGAAGATCAAATTCAGAGCTTCCCTGAAAACTGCCGAAAACTCACTTCCTCAGTATTTCTACCTTGTACACATTATTGCTGCTGATACTTGCACTGGAATCAAAACTGGGGAAACATGTGCAGTGGCTACTGACAGGTTGAGGAATATGTATAGATTTGTGGGCTACTTCCAGATGTCATAGTACTGACTTATATTTGCAAGTGAAGCCTTCCCTCCTCAGTCCTGGAAGCAAGTTTCCCCAGATGCAGTTACACATCTGGGTTAATGAGAGTCGGTACACTTATTAAAAGCCTGCCACTTAATAAAAGAGGTCTGTGAAACCGTGCAGGGCCAAGAAATTGTTCAGTGTTATCTTGCTATATTTTCTAGAGAAGTTATGAACATACTTGAGCTAGGACTGCTTAGATAATCTTCCTGTTGGAAATTACCCAGGCAATCATATAATAAAAATCTTCACTTAAAGCATTATCCAGAGATTTTTGCCTCACCATCTTTAAAGATAACTAAAAGTAAATAGTTGTTGCCACGCATCGGATGTCATCCAGCAGTTTATGCTTCTCACCAACACCCATTGTGTATAATCGCAGGGCTAAAGCTTTTCCTTTTCCTCTCTTCTTCCTAATATATTTTGCATACTTATGTAATGCTTTAATAACCAACCCCTCCTTCTACTGTAAAAATGTGAGACAGAAAAGATGACAGAAAAATAAAAGGGGAAATGCATGTAATTTCTGTCATCTTCTAAACGGAGAGCATTTTCATTAAAACCGACAGGCTGTCAGCTGTGACAAAGCCGAAGTGTTGAGTGTTCTGCCTTCTGTACTTCAAAAAGTGTTTAGAAATGCACCAGGATGGGGATCGACAAGCTCTTATTGCCCTGCTGATCTAGGAGAGTGCTTTCTTCTTGAGGCGCATTTAATTTAATCGCTCTTGCTTTGCTGTAACAAAGTCTAATTTTTTTGATTCACTTATTTAATATGCCAAATAAGGAATTTTTTTTTAATGGCACATCCTTTCAGATAAACTGAAGCTTTTTGTTTGTTTGGCTGTTAGCAGGCTTCAAGGGAGGAAGGCAGAGAAGCCTCCTTCACAACAATTAAAAAGAACATTGTCAAAATACAGCTCATAATTCCCATTTATTTTTTCTCTTCAGTAGTGCTTGTATTAATGCCTTGAAAACTTGATTATAATAATTTTGGCATCTGATTTTCAGAGACATTGAAAGCTTACATCTTTTCAGCTTTCAATGCTTGGTGCCTTTGAAAACCTGACCCAATATTTGCAGTATGTATTTCATTCAAAAAGTACAAAGGATGTTAGGAAACCTTACCTTTTGCCTTGGTAAAGTGGGCAAGCATAGTAACATATTACTATTTAAAATTTAAATGTTTTACAGAGAAGCTTACTGAGATACGTGGATCAATGTACACAAGTCATTGGAAAAACAGGGAATGGAACCCATAATTCTTTCTCCAACATCCCATCTGTCATTAATACGTAACTTTGCCTCACTGCGAGGCTGGAAAAAAAATATAAAATAGATCCAAGGACCAGAAAGACCATTAGAGTAATTTATTCTCACATTTCATGCTTCAGCCATTAACTCCTGCATCAAGTCTATATCTGGAAGTTAAGCTATAGCTTTTTTAAAAACACATTAGTCATGATTAAAGATTTCTTGTAAGTGGAAAGCATGTGATACCCCTGGGTAAATTATTTTAATGGTTAATTATTCTCACTTTTGAAAGTTACTGTACTGTTTGTGGTCCACCTGGCTTTGACCCCAGCTATTGGATCTTACTGTGCCTTCATTAAAGATTTCCTCTGCAGCTGGAAATCTTCTGCCCATTTAAGTACTTACAGAAGATGAGGAAATTACCTTTTAAGCCATCTTTCTCCTTAATTAGTTATACAGATTGAACTTCCTAGATCATTTACTGTGAATTATTCATGTCTTGAAATGTTCCTGTAGTTTTTGCCCAACACCTTAACAACTTTTTGAAGTTCTTTTTCAAGTCTGGATCATGCACATAAGTTTAGTAATGGTTCTGGTAATAGTGAATGCAAAATGTCACCTCTCTCTTCCATACATGTTTTTCTTCCACTTACACATCAAGGAATTACAGTAGACCTCTTATCGTTGCTAACTAGCTTCAGCTATTCATTGAAAATTGTGATCTCCTTTTCAGAGTCACGGACTTAGAGAACAGATCTCCCCCATTCTCTAGATATTGTCTGTCTGTCTTGACACTAGAATTGGCTGTATGAAAAACTCCATGTTCACCTCAGACCTCTTTATCACACAGTCCAATCTCCCTACACAGCTCACCAAGCCATATCATCATTTGCCATTCACCAATATTTGGACAGTTTGCATACTTTATTGACAGGTGTTTCCTTAAAGTCCATTCATTAACTGAAACTTTATGTTTTCATCTGAGATATTACCAAACCACTTGTTCTGAAGATACGTATTTCAAAGTAGTAAGACCCTGAAGAGAACGAACCGGGAGAGGGGGAGGAAACCTAAGCTTGACCAACCTGAACTAAGGGCCCCAAGTCCTATGACATTTTAGAAACACACCCCTCATTTTACTATCTGCTGACTAGTGCCCTAAATAACCTAGTGACTTCATTAATGTTGAGCTGCATTAGCAAATCATGTGTTCATTTCTGTAAGTGAGAAGAGGTCACATTAACAATTATGAAATCACTCTTATGTAAGGTTTTTAATGCTTTCCATTAGACTGTATAATATCAGAGATTAAAATAAAATTTTACAGGTCTGAGTAATAAGTTAAAATAATTCTGTTTAGGTTTCCTATGTGAAATTGTTCTCATGTAAAATTCATAAGGAAATGTGAACATTTTCCTGTCAAATTAGTGCCTAATATTCTTGTATGGAAATGAGAATATTTTAAAACTGTAACATTAATTATTCTTTTATCATGCCTTTTTCCCCGAGTATGCTGTTAGTCTTTAAATAGGGGTAATGTTATCCTCAAGATGATTTAAAAAATCATATTTGATTTCCACTTTGTTAGAAACACATCTAACGGCATTATGTTATTGCAGTCTAAATTGGGTTGATAGACATTAAGAGAACAGATGGCTGTTCTAATCATGTGCCAAATGATAATATAGAACAAATAAACTTTTATCAGCTATACTTGTCACCTCCGCTGGATAGAACTGCCTCTGCTAAGCAAGTTTCTAGCATGCCCTGTGCATGCAAGGGGAGAAACCTCCCCACAGAGGCAGAGTAACCTATAACTCAGTTTTACAGCACTGCTACAACATCATTCTCAAAGCAAAACAATCTGCTGCTCTGGGCATGGAAAATGTGCTAGAAGCAGCCATGCTTAAACCGTGCCCTGAAGTCACAGTCCTGCAAATGCTTTAGACACACAAACCAAAGATGAGGATTAGATGAGGAAAGAGAGGCGTGTAGGGAAAGAGGGAGGTAAAGATTTAACTTTTCCAAACACCACTCACATAATGTACTCAACCTACATGAGACACCTGGGGTGTTGCTCACAGTAGGTGGTGCAGATGGTCAAAACATGACTATGCTTCTCTGAGCAGCACAGCCTCCCCCAGGGATGTAGCCAAGCTCACAGGCCCTGCTAGCAGACCTTACAGAGGGTAAAAATGATATTTTTAGATCCTCGTACTCCCTCAGCTCTGGGGTCTATAAATTACACCTTTGATGTGTGTTACCCACTGCCTCCCTCTCTGTCTGGGATACAACCTACATCTGATTCCAGGAGAACAGGAGCAGGAGGGAAGCCACAGCACTGCCCTGCAGCCCAAGGGCAATTGACTTCCTTAATTAATTACAGTAAAATTAGCCCTCCCTTTTGTTACCACCTCCACCCTTCAGGCACACCCGTTGAAGAACCAAATACATATTTTCATCACATGGCTTGGTCTTTGTTTTGATAACTGGAAAGGCCACTATGAGCATGACTCAATTTCTGGGAGAAAAATTCAGTGGCAAAGGTTCCTAAGTGTCGCCATCATATGATGCTTCTCATGAGGAATTAAGGTCTTTGACGTTCCCATTTTTTCCTGACACAAAGAAAGAAATAAGCATAAAAGCCATAGGAAGTTGTCTGAGGCAAAGGAGGCTGCTGCCATATTTAAGCTATTGTTCTAGTCTCCCCAAAGCTCACAGAGATGTATGTCTATCATAAGACTGAGCTTTCAGGTCTGAAATTTTCTTCAGTTCCAGAGCAGCCAGAGTTTTCCCCTTTCCTTCCGTGTTTGTTTGTTTTCCCAAAAATAAATTTCAGAATTTATAAACAAGCCAGCAGCCTTGCATGAGGTATTTTTTCTATTTTATGTAGGCACATAATCTGTTTTGAGTTCAATAAAAAAATAGCTTAAGTTATCTTTGCAAAGAGTTGAGGCCGTTTATAAATATTTCCAATTCACTTGTAACACAGATGTATTCTTAACTTTGCAAAATTTATGTAGAACTGATAGCTCAAAACCAAGACTTTTTTTTTCTTACACAATCACTCTTTAACCTCTCACTTTCTCTACCTCATTCAGGATCCTCCTCAGGAAACATTTATTTTGCTGGCAGCTCTGTCTGAATCAAGGGATGCAAGTAAATCTGTTACTGACCAGTCACCCTGCCACTCAGCCAGTGGAGGTCAGAGCTGCTCAAAGTGTGGGAGGTCCAATTTCACCATCATCACCATCTCTCTAAAATGCCAGGAGAGGAAAGGATCAAGGTTGTGAAATATTTTCCACTTGATCCTTGAAAGTAGAAAAGCTTAAAGACAAAACCAGTTAAAATAGAATTACTATTATTTTGACACCTATATCTCTAAGGAATATTAGGGACCAACCATGTATTTCTGCATCTCTCCAAAGAAAAGTCATTTAGTGGAGTCTATGTAACACAGTGTTTACTTCTTCATTCCAAAATGGTTTACTGTCTCTTATAACTCGGTATTTTGCCACAGCTACAGGTTCCAGATTTCCCTTGATGTTTTGCATGCAATATTACTATGCTAAGACAACAAAGCTTCCTATTTCTTGCATATAGAACCATGAGGTGAATAAAATTAAAATGAGAAAGGGAGAAAGAAACAAAGAGAAAGAAAAAAGAAAGAAACTAAGAAAAAAAAGAAAAAAGAAAGAAAGGGAAAAAAGAAAGAAAGGGAAAAAAAAAGACAGAAAGGGGGGTGGGGAGGGAAATGAAGTTCCAGTTTTGCCTTTATAAATTGAACTGAGAGAGATTATTTGGTGAGTAAGTTACAGCATTACCATAGGAACAAGAGTTGTGGTACCATGTTACGTTCAGATTCAGACAGGATGAGGCCTGAATGAAATGAACAGAAATCAAACAGGTCCTGAAAGCTGGTGGTATCTGTATTCATGGTTTTAGCTGCTTTAAATTCAAATGTAATATGAGTTCATTTGTGTTTCTGTAATCACAGAGTAAGGAAAGACATGTAAGTATTAGCGCTATTATATGTGCAGTGCTATCATTTTCTGAATAAGTTTGGGTACTAGGATAATGGCTACTCTGAAAACCAGACTGTTAGACGAATTACACAAATCAGAACATATTTTATTGCCCCCTCCATGTTTCTGAGACTGCAAAAATGTATTTCATGCCAATTGTCCATACCAATTCCACTTATATTATCAATGCAGTATTCAAGAGTTATAAAGGAGGAATAAACATGCTCTTTTTTTTTAAAGCAGAAATAGGTGCAGGAGCTGTATTTTTGTGTACATAGACTAGGTTATGTTAATTGTTACTTTATGACTGGATAGTATAAATGTGACTGGTCACATAATGTTTATGTTGAACTGTTCACCCTCTTAATCTTTTATGAATATATTAGGCATGAGCAGCTATAGTTCTCTACCTACTGGTGTTAACTGTCAGTCCTCCAGGATATTAAATAAAACTGCCATAATCTTTAATACGGCAGTCTTAGATGATTTGGGTCCTTGCACACTTTGCTGTAGAAGCTGCTTTCCTTATTTCAGCTAGAAATAAAGCAGATATTTTTAAATCACTAACTAGTTTTAGGGGATCTGATTAAAGAGGATTCAGCTTTGCCCATGATATATGGAGCTGTCTAGAGGATTAAAATTTCTTTTCTCAGGCTTTTGCTGGTGCATCCCAAGTAAATAAATAGCCTGCAGCTGACCAGTGGCTTAGCACAGATAAACTTACGCCTTACTCTTTACCACATCAAGGAACATAACCCATCTCTCCTTCTATCTGCGTGTAAATTTAAACACAAGCTTGTTAAGCAAAGGGAGAACCCCCATCTCCTCTGGCCTGAACAGCAGTTGGTTTATGTCACCATCATCAAATATGCACCTTAATAGTTTATAGCTTAGAAGTCATTGTATATGCAGAATACGTACTGTTATAGACAATATGATCAGAGTAAATCACAGCCTCTCATACACAGATTTACAAGTGCCACCAGGAGCAGACTTATTTTGACTAACTGAAAATAATCTATATTATGCTGAATTAATTAGAGCAGCTGCAGTTCTGTGGCCCCACGTGTTTAACCACAGTTATTCTGCAGGTAACTGTGAAGGTAATGAACCATCTCAACCTGAAGGAAGAGTTTTATGAGAAATTTAGAACAGTACCCACTTCCCTTCATGAAAAAAATCTATTCAAAGATTCACAAGACATCTGAGTATTCCAAATTTTTGTTTAAGGTATATTCAGTAACTAACAAACAAAGCCTCTTATGGTACATTCTAGTGTAGTATTTTCACCTAATGACTTGTATTGAGAATGTTAAGTTAGGGAAACCTAATCAGGTTAATTTGGGTTTAGGGTTATGTCTTGGGAAGGACTTATTCTCTTCCTTGCTCAATTTGAAAAAGTAAACCTATGTTTTTGGATTAAAAAAAATATTCAAAATATTCACTGTGGGAGGAAGCAGCTCCACTAGGAATTAGAGCTAAATTAAATAACTTCCCCTGGAAACCCTTGGCCAGTCCCTGGGTTCAGAGTCCAGTGTTCAATAAATAATTCTTAAAAGGAAGAAAAAAGCAATTAATGATGTACAGTTCTATCTTTTTGGAACAAGGCAATAGTGTGGAGTCACTTTTCAACACCTTTTAAAAATCAAAATATTTTTTAAAATTACCCCTACCATTAGCTGCATACTACTATTCCTCTAGAAACTTGCCCTCTTTCATACACACTGATTTCCACCTGAACATACCCAGCGATGGAATATGATGGGAACCTACTTCTGTCACTGGTTTACCCTTCCACACAGCACAGGTGAGGCGCAGAGCTCCGTTTTGTACATTTTGTGGTTTTAACTACTTCCAGTCCTGTCTACCACTCATACTGTTGCTGTTTTTAAAAAATAGTCTCCTGACAAGCTAGTCCCATCTTTTAGGACTCTGTACAAATTTTCCTCAGTATAGAAACATACAGAACCTTTATTGGGTCCCTATGCAGCACAGCATCAGAACAATTGATGAAGCAGTGTTTTGAACAGAAGACAGAGTATCAGGTTGACAGTAGTAAGAGCTGAGGTATGTAAAGACTGTTCTATACTGTATCTTGAAACAAAAGAACTCCTACAGACCCTGATCCAATGGAGTTACCCCATAAAGGAATATTACAAGAATAGTAATTAAATATTATATAAATTAAATCACATGTATAGTCAACTTTCCTGGAAGAAAAAAAAAATACCACAGTGATTTTAAATTGAAATAACTGCAAGCAATTCCTGAGGATTTGATTGCAGACTGTATTGCATCAGCATATGGGGATTTAGCACAGAATGCATGCAGACCCCACTATCTGTGGGTTGCAAAGTTTTATAATTCTTACATTTCAATAACCAGAAACACTTTGAATGTGAGTTATATTATAATGTTGTAAGTATATACAGTTACCACGCTGTTTATTTTCTGTGCTTTGTCAGGTTAGGCTCTTGCTGATATCTTTGGCAAACTAAGCTTTTAACAATAAAAAGGGTTCAGTAAATATAACTTTTCAACATGGATTAAATTCACAGTGTGATTTATGGTAAGCATCACCTCAAGATTATGGGCTGTTTCAATCCAACTTAATTTCAAAGTTATATGTGAGACAAAACTAGGAAAAATGTGTAGTTCCAGACCTTCTTATAAAGATTACTTTGAATCTGTACTCTTACTTTCCTTAGACTGGCAGCACAAAGAAAAATATCATTATAACCACAACAAGTATTGTTCCTTTAGAATAAATGTAAGTATTGTAGGGTTTTTTATCGCCTTCTCTGAACTGCTCAGAGAATCGTGACTTGGAAGCCTGTACAGATATCAGGGACATTATGCAAATATATCCAAATACATTTCTCAGGTAATTTTCATAATTTGCCTATTTTTATTTTATTGGGAAATTGAGGCACAGTAAAGCTAATTGATTTGCCTAACTTTACCTTGCATGTTTGTGGCAGATTTGGGAATCCTGTATCCCAGTCTTGGGCTATGAGCATAAAAGCATCCTTTCTTACTCCTCATTTTACATGCTGTGCCTGACGACCTGCCAGATATATTCAACCCTTTGTGTAGGTACACAACAAGGACACAGTTTGAATATGTAAAGCTCTGTGTATGAGCTGAATGTTGCTACTATTCTACTATTTCACTTGTCAGAGTGTTCACAAGCACGCTGTACCTGCATTGTTTGCTCTGTTGCTCATTCTGTATGAAGACCACAGAATAAATTAATTTGAAAATATAGCCTTTGCCAGACTAATGTTTCAGGCAAGCTTATGTTAAACATTATTCTGCTTTTCCTGGGCTTTTCCTGTACTTAAAGATACAATTAGTTCTACTAATTATGAAAAGCGGCTTTCCTGTTAACCCTTACAGCTCTATTTTAGGGTTGCATGGCACCATTTATTAAGCAACAAGATACACTAGAATGTGTTTTGTTGTATTTTTTAAATAATGAATATTAAGAAACCAGGTGTTTTAGAACAAGCTACTGCAAATGTATTCTAAACATTAGGCTTTAGGCTGAAATTCACAGAAAGCATTTTTTCCAATTCTAAAACTCACTTTTGAAGAGCATAGCATTAGATTTAAGGAAAAAAAAAAAACCCTAAACAAACCAAAACCAAAAATGTCAAAGCAGAGAGAGACTAGCATTGCCTGGACCCTAAGCAGTCTTCCTGAGCAGTCATTCTCTCCTTCTTTATCTCCACAGGCCATTAAAGAACACATTGGGTCACAGAGCGACCTTGCTTGTCAGCATCATGTGACATTAGCACAGATGGCCTTGACCACACTAATAACATTTATACATGAAGATCTATATAACTGACATTTTTTGCATTCCCAGAAAATGCAAGCAGCATAAAGTTGCCTAAAGAGGATTGACCTGACAGACATGCCTACACATGTACAGCACGTTCAGTCCATCCAAGATGTGCAGAATCTAAATTGTGTGCTTTGCACCGATGATCAGTATAGCACAACTGTTGCAGCGTACACAGTGTAAGTCAGACACATCCATGACCCCTTGCACAACTGTGGGTGTAGAACAAAGATCAACTGCATGCATGGAATCTGTCTTTAAAGAATTAGCACATGGAGTGAAAATACACCTTTAAGTGATCATTATGAAACTTGTCAAGCATATATGCTTGTCTCGTTTAAGCCATCAGACTGTGGCTTAGAAGGGATTTAAAGTCACGTACCGGTGGTCTGTTGTTCTTACTTGTGAATGACAGTTGCCTGAAGAGATGTGACTCTCTGTATACAGTTCTTTAAATACATATGGTCTAAAAGTACTCTTTTTTGGACAAATTAATCTAATCTAACGTTATTCACCCAATTTGCTTCAATGTACTTCTTGTTCCTGAGAAAACACAGTGCAGTTTTGGAGAATTGACATTTTACATGAGCATTCAAAAAATGGTAGTGTCACTTAGATAAGAACATTTAAATATAAATATCCATATCTTTCAAAACCAGGCAGCAAAAAAGTAATAAAGAAAAGACTCTGAACTAAAACTATTTTTCTTCTCTGTTCTTGATAATCAACTTTAATCTGTGTATACTCTTTATAAAGCCAATGACTTAGGGATGTGAACAGCCATAAATGAATCTTAAAAAAAGAAAATTAATGTAGCAAAGTCTGACAGCTGTATGGCATTTATTTTAAGCAAACTCTGCATTGGTTCAATCCTTGAGCAACTGTTATTTGGGTCAACATTATTTCTTTTGTAGTTCACAGTCTTTATCTCCCAGGAGAAAACAAATTTTTCTTCACTCCAATTCTCTCAGGCAGAGCCCTAAGAGTTTGCATCACCCTAGGATTTGCATTCCACGCCACGTCCACAGTTGAGACACAGTATCTCCCTCCCTAGAACATTTTCCTTAAAAAGGTGGAACATATATGCAGTCCCTGTAAATTAAGCCTTGTTGACTTGATGTTCTTTCTAGGGCAAAGGGACCATTGTACAAAGCACAACACATTGCAGAGCGAAGAACACAGGAGAAAAATTAAATAAATAATATCCAAAAGATCCAGAAGTCAATATACCGTGTTTCATTTCTTTTTCTTTCTGACAGTAGCATTGGCCCCAGAGTCTGGTAAGGAGCAGTTCAATAATAACGATCTAAGGCTGGTCTTCAATAGAGACTCAACAGCTGACAGCTTTTCTGTTCATATTGACAAGAGCTCAAAGAAAGGCTTGAATAATTAATTGTAAATGGTTGGATGTGATCTGATTGTGTGACCAACCTGTTACATTGACTTGTTTTGACCTAATCTTTCAGAATGAAACGTTAAAGCTGAAAATCCTCTACACTTTTTTTCCTATTACCTGGCGATCTTTTCTTCTGTGGCATAGTCTGCAGAGTATGCCTATGACATGAGAGGTGCCAAAACAGAGACCTGATTTCACTTGGGTGGCTAGGACTCTGTACCGCAAGCCTGCCTGGTCTCTGTGAAAAACACTTTTAAATTCTACTCTACAGATGCAGCCATCAAAAAAAAAAAACCAGGATGGAAAGTGACATTACCAAAGGTAACAGCTATTCATTAATTAATTTCCTCCTACCTTAAAAAAAAAGTTAAATGAAAAGCTAGTCTTTCTCACTTAATTTCTGAGATTTCTTTTTTTAGCTAACTTTTCCTAGAATAATTTCCCATTTAAGTGGAAGCTGCAAACTCCTGAACATTCAGAGGCAAGCTATACAATTGATACAATTTCAAACATAATCTGCAATTATTTTTTCTAGGGACCTAATATATTAAAATGTATAACTTCAACACAGCATTGTCTTTTAGTTCAGGTACTGCTTTTTTTTGCATCAGCTACCCTCAAGTATCAGTAACACAATAAACCTCCGTTAAACTACCATTCACCATACCTGGGTGACAGAAATAGCAGGAACACGATAATTTCTGGTTGGTAAAGTTCATGTAGATCTTTTAACGTGAGAAGCAAAGATCGCTATTTTAGGCTACCCAAGGTCTGAGAATGTGTTTTGAAGGAGTATTTCCTATAGTTAACTGGTAAACACTTGCTATGCTGTACTTTGGGAAACTGAGATTTTTTCAGTGATTAATAACAAATATTTTCTCTAACAACCAGGCTTCTCTTTCCCCTTTTTCAAACAAAATTCTCACAGAGTTTTACTGTGTGTGGGAAGGCTGACTGACTGAGGAGTGCACATTTTAAAGCTTCTTTGATAGCTTTTCTTCTGAAAAACAGATGTTGCTTAAATGAAAGACGATATGATTGTTTGGGACAGTCCTGGTTGTCTCACTGTATTCTAGTCCCAGCTTCATGCTGCACCACAGCACGTAGTGTATAGAATTGAAATAGACTCCAGTACGCAGCTATAAAAAAATCCTGTCTTTTTTTAAAAATATGACTTATGTTTAAGGCCAATACTAGGTCTTAAAAGACAGTAAGTTTTGAAGAAGAAATTGGAATACACAGAAATAGAACATACCCTTAATAAGATGATAACATTTAAAATTGTCTTAATTCTTCCTCACATTTAAAATAATATTCTGTGGAGAGTCATCACCTGTTTCTTACCAGACTGTACCCTGTGGGTATGTGGTACATATTAGAGCTGCTGAAAAAAGTATTTTCCAAAACTTTTAGGAGCAATACTTGCTTAGACTAACACCTCAGTTAAATATTTATACCTTTATATTTAGTTTTATGTAAGAGAGTATCCTATATATGCATGTGTGCACATGCATGTCCTCATGTAGGTGATAAATAATAGAAGGTCCTTCTTTATGATAAATTATAGATAAGATGTATAATATATGAACTAAAGTTAACAACAGGAAAAATCATTCACACACAAGAAAATGGGGGCGGGGGGGGGGCGGAATTCAGTGAAGTCCCACTACCTGCCAGAGAGAGGTGGTGAACAATTAAAATTTTAGTTCAGAAAAATAGATCTGAAGATTCTATAACTGTGCAGCTTTTTCTGCTCCATTTGTGGAAACAACTTCTATCAAAGAAACTGAGGAAAATAAATATGGAAAAAGTAAACCTCACTTCACTGAAATAATGTTGAAAATTTGGCAAGATTCAGGGAAAATCTGCAAGAATGACTCAAGAGCTGGAAGCCCAGTTTTACAGTGGTAGCCTTAAAAGCCAAAACCTTAGGTGATGAAAAAGAAGCTTATAACGAGACATGACAACAGCCTGAAGGATGAAAGTGAAGACTTTAAAATTAGCAGGTAAAGATATAAGGGCATACCCTATCAGAAGGTGAAAACTAAACTGATTTCGAATAGACAGAAGATGGAAAAATTAAGTAATAGGGTATTCACAAAATACCACAGTTCATGCAGAAATTACAAAGCGGGCATAGGAACTCTTTGGTAAATTCCAGGCAGAAACATGGTAGGTCAAAACAGTTTAAAAGATCATTTAGAAAAAAAGCAGAACATTTGTCTTTCCCATGAGAATTTGCAGATGTGTAGGAATTAGACACTTTACTGTGGCAGAATTAGAGTGAACTACTACTGAAACTCTGGCCCCATCACCTCCCTCTGAGCAGTACGGCCCCTTCACTCATGTGCCTGGAAGGCACCTGGGGAGCACACAGTTATGGGGGTTTTCTTTGGAGGTGTCTGCTTCCTCATGTGAAGCCAGCTAATAATTTGAAGACACTTGCCTTTGGTTTCTAATCTGAATTAATCAAAATTTTATAATGGAATTACCTCTCTGCACATTGCTGGACACATCTGTCCCCTTCTGTGCTAAAAAGCCTCTGAGTAAAGAAATTCCTAGAACGCATGAACAACCATTTCTCTAACTTCATCATTACTTCTGGCTTCCCAACCAGATCAAATGTATTGCTTTCACACAAGAATATCAGAACTACCTATGCTAAAATAAAACAGGGGCTTGAAAGAAGCAGCACCTTTCAGGGAATGAACAGAGCAAATATCAGAAATGCACACAGTGGTAAAACTTGCTTTCACAGAACAAGAATTGGTCTCAGCAGTTGCTAATAGCCTGATCCAAGCATAATGTGAACCAACCATCAAGCAAATTTCTTCTGAGACTTGCAGGGGTGGGTGTGAGAAAAGTGTGCTTATTTTAGATCCAGATATTCTTCATAGTCTTCATTCTAATTTCTGTAATACCTGGTTTCAGTCTGGATTAGGACTTCATCTATGTTAGAAAATTAGTGGAGGTGTTTATGTTTTCCTACTACTCATTCTTTCAGGATTA
The DNA here is from genome assembly GCF_949628215.1 of Phalacrocorax aristotelis. Lineage (NCBI taxonomy): Eukaryota > Metazoa > Chordata > Aves > Suliformes > Phalacrocoracidae > Phalacrocorax > Phalacrocorax aristotelis. The sequence continues at coordinate 99,563,395 of NC_134276.1, read as the reverse complement.
TGGAAGCATAAATTTTCTTCTCTTTTTCGACTTAGAAGTAATCTTCATGTTAACATAAAAGCCATATTTACTAATTTTTTTTCACATTGGTCCACTTCACATTTTTGTGGAGAAGTGATCACAGATGTGTCTTTAAAAATGTGTGAAAAAAGACAACAAAAAATACTTTGTTCTTAATTTCTTTTCTCAAAAACCGTGCTTGATGTTGGCTGTGAATATTAATTCTTAGCATTGGCCCTGAATGTGGGAAAGTTTTATTCTGAAATTCTGGAACCACTCATTTATTTTTGGTCCTTGTTATTGTGTAATAAACCTGAGAATGAAAATATTTTGGAATACAGTTTGCAGCCCAGGAATTTTCTATACTCCAAGAGATTAAAATTAGACTGAAATTAAGAATTGAACATGTGAGCATTCAGTTGCACTCTCTGGGCTTGAAGTAATTTCTGTTAAATCTAGGGAAGTTGGGAACAGGGTCAGTTCTCATCAACAATGCCAGGTATGCACACTGCAATTTTGTGCCCATAGTATCCGCTTTATAAAAATGTCGCAATGCCAGAGAAGAGGCATAAATGTGCTACTGTCTTTCTCAAATCTACTTTAAAAGGCTGACAGAAGACTGCACTACATGAACCCACCCTCCTTCACCTTGCCTGTGTTCCTTCCTTTGGTTTTAAGAGCAGGATTATTTTTCTGTTCAATTTGAGGAGGACAAAAGCATTATTCGGGAAAACAAAGAAAAAGCGAAAGCGGAGCCGGTAACTAACTCTACAATTACCATGTTTCTTTAAATGAGACAGAGATCCATCAATTTAAAGGGGTGAAGAAAGAAAGGAACATGGATATATTAATGGATGATAGGACAACTGTGAGTTACCAGTGAAACATAACCATGAAAGAACTTAATATGATTCTAAGATTAAACAGGTAAAGAGTTTTGGTAGGCACAGAGAAGCACTAGTACCATTGAACAAATGCAGGCAAGAGCTCATTTAGGATATCATCTTTAGTCCAAGTTGATTTTGTTCACAAAGGGCATCTCAAATAAGAATGAAAAATCAGCTATATAAGTACTTAGGGAAAAAGTTGGTTTATTTATGCTACTGAAATAAAGGTAGTAATAAGAGTGTCAATAATAATATTACAGTAAATAACAGAATACGTACATTTGGGTATATATACCAGGGAAAGAGAGAGAATTATTCAATTTAAAAAGCATTACTGGAATGAGATTTAATGGCTTTGTATTATCTATTAATAAAACTTAGTCTAGACATTTGGAGAAGATTAGAAGAAGGTTGGGAGAAGACAGAGAGCCTCCCAAACAGAGCAGTAGGGAAATCAACCTGTTTCAAGATGGAGCCTGAGATGGAAGTGACAATGTAACATGATCTCAGAGTTCAGAAAGCTTATGAAGTAAAGCTTTGGGCATTAAATTAGAGCAAAAACCTTGTATTTGTTAATGTTTCTCAGCACATATTGTATCATATTTTGTTGATCCCATGATTCAGGTCTTCTGTTCATGAATTGTAGGGGTCAGGAAGATTTCCCACAGACTCTTCTTTGATGTATCTATTGTCTTCTGAACACAGAGCAGGTTGCTTCCCTTTGCAGCAAGGTTATGGGGAGAAAACAACAACACTTTAAGTGGGAAGTCTTAGAAAAACCTGAAGTGCTTAGTCGGCGTCTGTTGTCTGCATGCTCACAGTTAAAGACAGTCTTCTAATTTGGGAACAATAAAGAACTATGATACCATCTAGACTGGCAAAGTCCTCTGGGGTTTTAACTTTTCTGAGCGTCACTTGGAAGTCTTTTAGGAGCAAGCTATCCTGCCACTGGAAGGTTGTAGGATATCACTTTTTCATCCTTCCTTTTCATTTTATCATATGGTTTGGGGATTTTTTTTTCTGTTTGTTTGGGGTTTATTTTTTTTTGTAATTTTAGATTCTGTATACCAAAATTCTAAGATCATTTTAGGGAGTTTGTGTTAGGGAGTTTGTGGGTTTTTTTTAGGAGATTAAGACTAGATGTTCTGTGAACTCGTCAGTATTATGTATTTATGATCATGGAACTGAACTTGATGATCCATGTCATTCTTTTCCTAAATTCTAATGGAAGCCACAGTTAGGTTTTGCTTTTATGTCCCAATTTCAACTGAGTTTCTGACCATGGAAGTTTTCACAGCTGGGAATAAAGCAAAAGATCATTTTTTCTTTTTCTTGTGAGGAATTATTTTCCCCTTTCCAGTTCTGTGCAAGGAATTACAAGGACAAAACCCTTTTGGAACTTGGTTGAGGAGCTTCACTTTCTAATAGAAAAATTGAGCGTTTAGTTTGATGTAGTTCTTGCATTTATTTGCAGTAAGTTAACCGTGATGCACCTTAAAAACAGAAAATTAAACCATCTGGTACTTCTTGCAAATAAGTACCAGATCTTCACAGGAAGATTATACTGTGAGGTGTGTGTACATAAGGATTATAACGAATATCTCTATTCATGCACTACATCATACTTTGCAGACTACAGGGTCTGTCAAGCCAACGAAGGAGCCTGTACACAGTGAAAACCTTTGTTTTCTTTTCCAATTTACAGCTTGGATACTGTCACTGAAAAAGATAGCCACCAGCATACTTCCACTGGACAGGTGCTAGGCTCACTGTTCTTAGTGCAATTGCTTTGATTTCCTGACACCTTTAAGGCGCAGTTGGAATAAAACGTATGAATCATAAGTTAAGCATATGTAAAGGAGATTAAGATGCAGGATTGCCCTTTACAAAATGTAATCAATAGACAAATAAAATAATTCAAACTGTTCCAAAAATAGAAATTTGGAGTGTAATATTGCTATTTTTATATCTACCAGTAACAATGTCAACAGAACTACCAATAAGCTAATGCAAATTTCCCAGCTTCAAAGGTTTAAGTCACATCAAATGAACGTACATTGATGTGATGAGGGGACAATGAAAGAATGTGGAAAGTGAAAGACAGTAATTTATTACTTATTTTGTATCACAGGGTGGAAGGGCAATTCTGGGCAAGTAGGGGAGTGGCTAGATTCCCAGGAGGCAGTAATAACATGGTGTAATGTAGTGTGGGTCTTTGGGGTATGACGGTGTAAGAACAACTTAAACTAGCTGAAGGTGTGCCCTTATGGTAACAGGGAATAATTTGGTGAATGGTTATTTGTGCAAGAATTTGGTCATTTGTGCAAGAATTTGGTCAGCAAGAATACTTTAAGGGTTATTCCTTCTCTGATTTTCATTAAAGTTCTCTCTGTATAAAACATCTCACCGGAAAACAGTATCCAAACCACTGACTGAAGCCAACAGCCACAATAACTTGCCCATGACCATAAGACCCTATGTTTCTGGCTATTAAGAAATAAAATTAATGGAAAATAAAACCAGTATATTTTTTTTGAAAAATCAGCTTTACCACCAGAGAAAATTAAAACATATTTCCAGTCTATTGACAACCCTTCTATTAACACCTACTGATTACTAATAACTAATGTCACTGCATCTGCTGGTAATGTGGGTGAGCATGAGATGAAGCAAAAATCAATGCATCTTATCACCAACATGTAAATGTGAACCTCAAGAAAGTACGAATATGTCAAAACAGAGGCTTGTTCTTTAAGTTTCCTTGGAGCTGCAGAGTCATAAAGCATGTATTAAAACAGACTGTAAAATATCATATTTATCCAGTCAAACCAATAACATGTCGTGTTGGCATGGGTGATTCTGAAGTTTCCTAAGGGATTCTTTGACAATATTTGTTGTTTTTATCTTGCACGCCAAAAAAAATAGTCTTAATCAGTTCCCTGAAAACTGAAATCTACAGTGGAGCCCCCCTATTTAGCTTTTGAGAAAAAGGCAATCTACTTGGGGCAAAAATCTACTATTTTGACAAAAAGCAATCTACTGGGGGCCTTTCATCTGGAGGAAGACACTCTTCCACTCTTATAATCAGCAGAGCAAAGCTGTAAACTATGCAAAATGGATCACCATAAAAAGATTTAAATCCTATGAGTTGCTAGTCAAAATTAATATGTAATGTCCCAGCAGTCCATCATCTAAATAAGTTGGGGACAATAACTACTTACAAAGCTGGGTCATCTCCTACTGATTTCTAAAGAAAGAAAATGGGCTCAACAGTTCACAGGTGAATGGGTAATCTACCTCACCCTATGGCAATACTCCAATTTGCTAATCACTGCTACTTGGAAAATTCTTTACCTTCTGTACATCAGAAATTAAAATGTTATTACATGTTGTATATAATACCATAGCTACTTTGTGTTGAGAGCCTCACAGCACTGTTCCCCAAACCGTTCCCTACAGGCAATACAGCACCTGCAAGTCTCTCTAATGTTGCCCTTGGCAACAGGGGACTTAGAAAGTTAAAACTAAGTGTGAGAGCAAAGCATGCTAGAAAAGAGTCATAATGCATACGTTTAAGTTGATGTCCTGTTGAGCATTATGACTTCTAAAAATATTGTTTTGAGTATTACAAGTCATCTTGAAGAAGAGGTATTCAGAAATCATTAATATTTTAAATATCCTTGACCTTGGATCTTCTGGAGAAATCACTGACCTAGTTTGGCTTGGTTTTTCAGCTACTCCAATAAGTTTTGCTCAGAAAGTAACTTAATGGAAAAAGAGAAGTAGCTTTTCGCAGATCTCATGAGAGGGAGTGGATCCTACTTTTAAGGGCTTATGGCCATCCATGAGCTCTACCACTTGCCCCTAGAGGAGAAGAACATGAAAAATCTTGCTAACTTTTCATCCATAGTCAGGAAGAAGAAACTGGAGGCTGTTCCTCAATGCCTTTCTGCTGGATATCACTGCTTTTTCTCTTCCTTTATATTGGTCACAAATTAGGATTTAGCGGGTTTTAAGGCAGTGTAATTATAAACAGAAAATGGATCCTAGAAGAATCAACAAGTAGTATCAAGATTCCAAGTGAAAATTAGAATTATTCCTTGTCTATATCAAACTTATTCCTTAAATCTGACTTTTTGTTTGTTTTTCTTCTGGATTCTGGATTATCTTGACTAAGTATGCAATTCTACACTTTCATTTGATTTTTTTTTCTCTGCTTTGAACTTACTGGGAAGGGGAAAGAATATTGGCATCTACAAAGCAATTGACTGTGCAGCCTGATCATTTGCTAAGCATTATTAAAAGCTCCCTGAAATCACTCCAGCGCGTTGCCCTTTACAAGCCGTCAGCCATCAATTCAGGCCGTCAAATGCGATTACCAGCACTCTTCCTGAAGCTACTTCCAAGCCATTAGTCTGATCGAAAAGCTGTGTCTTTTTTTTTCCCAAGTGCATGTAAATCTACCATAGTAGTGCTTTTGTGTTTATGTGGTGATTTATTACACTTCTGAATAGCATTTCTGGTGTTAAATCTCCAAGACAAGTCAGAATTTGTTAAATTTTCAGAAATCATCCTTATTTAAGGAAACTTTTTCAAAGATATGCTCACATGTACATCTCCCTTCTACATACATCTATCCATTATGTATGTCAAATGTACTTGTTCTGCTAGTAGTATGTGCAAAAGAGATTTACTGGCAGTTGCCTGGAAAAGTACAATTAGACTGGAATCAAACTGTGCTACCAGTATCTATCAACCTTCCTCTTTTATGGAGTACATTGTGACTAATTTTGCATTTCTGTCTGACCACTAGTGAATGATATGGATCCAAACAACATTCATCTAGGACCATATGAAATAGTCTGTAGAGAAGCTATAAACACTTTATATTTGCCACACAATGATTCTGGAAAATCAAGCTCGGCACGTGTATGATTTTCTACACAGAATTATAATTGAACCTAGATGTTGACTCTCCATCCAGTCCAGCCTTCACACCACAAACACAAAAAATTACAAACACAAACAGCTCATACAGGAATATTGACAAGTATTGAGCTGAGTAGCCAGGACTCTCCACCAATCATAAAATGTGTTTTCTGGTTTCTTAGTTATCAAGATAGTTACTCACTGGAACAGTCTCCTCAGGGACATGGTAGAGTCCCTGTTACAGGAGGTTTTCAAGATGCGATTGGACAGGGTTCTAGATAGTCTCAACTAGGCTCCCTTTGCCATAAAAAGTTGTACCAGATGATCTTTCAAAGTCCCTTCCAACCTGGGCTAAACTACGAAGTAATCTCCACATGCTGAGATTTCGCAGCACAAGCCATTTTGAGTCTGCTAGAATTAAAAAATTTAAAAAGGATAGAGGAGGACAGATTGTCTTTACGTGGTCCTCCTTCTTAAAGGGTGGTGATAAAATACCACATCTACGTTTCTCCCTCTCACATTTCTTTGGAATTGAAATGTCCATTATTGGCACAGCTGCAGGACAGATCAGAGCGCTCTATTCTTCAAAAAGCATATTTAATTTAATCACACAATTTATATATATTTCAGATGTACACACATTTATCAACTTATTAGAGCTTGTATTTCTTCATCATCCTGTATCAAACATGGCTAATGAGCAATCCTGCTGTACTCATGGTCCAGATTCAAAATTATGATTCTTGGGAAACCTTGACCTGTGTGCTGCTGTCTAGATGCTGACATATGGCTACGTGACTTTGAAGAGTGGAGTATTACAATTACCATGGAAACTGTTTAAGCCCATCACTTCTAAAGTCATGGAGGTATGGATTTAGGTGCCTGGCATGGCTACCCAGGCTTGTAAATGCCACTGGATGACTCTCCAGCATGCAATGACAGACACATTCACAAGGGCAGGAGGGGAGGAGCTGAACACCCCCCACCTGCTTAGTTTCCTCTTCACTAAAAATGTAGGAAATGTATAATTTAATGAATATTCTTATAGAATTTCAGCTCTCAGCCATGTTACCGTCTCCTCCTATTGTACAGTCGAGTGAATGACCAACTTCTCATGTATTTGTGTGGGCAATGCCTTTCATGTGGTTTTTCATTCTATAATTGGAACATAATATGCCAAGATTATTTATCTTCACCTGATTGAGAAACCATAACATATCCTCACAAAATGAAAAGGTCCTGTAGCAACAACAGCAGAAGAAATCATTATGAACATGAGACAGCAAGATAGACAGGTAACTAGAAGATGCACCATTCCCTGCAAATAATTTATAACAAATCATTTATTTATCCAATTTCACTGGGTCTTTTTCTGCTTACAGTGCATTAGCAAGATCCCACAGTCCTAAAATTGACTCTTCCCTTGAAATTATTCATTATTTTTCCCCTTTAAAGATAAAAAGATTTGTCTTCTCCTTTGTTTTTCAAACAGATTTTTACCAGGTTTGAAAATGGTGTAGAATTAGCTTTAAATTAGACAACTTTATATGAGCTTTCAAGTACTGAAAACTTATCTAGATCTTAATTTTGTGGCATAATTATTCTTAACTGTATTTTTTTAAGGATACTTTCCCAAGGTATAAGCTTCAGTAATCCTATGTAAGTATTTAAGATTTATTCCACCCTGACTTTAGGAAATGAAATATCTAAGTAGCACATATTTCTAAGTCATGGTAAAAATACTGATCAGTGGGTATCTTCTATATTTGTCTCTCAATTTAAAGTTCTTCTTTTATTCCTCTCCTCTCTACTCGTTAGTTTACACTTTGCCACTGACCACATCCTATGTACCTGTGGGCACAGTGGGTTGCTTATAGAGCAATCTCTTTGCCTTCATTTCCAGGCATGGCTTCCCTTGGGCTGGCCGAGCTCTAGCTCTGGGATACCAGCAAAACCTGCTTCCAGCATGGTCAAAGGTGTCTGTGAGACATACCCTCAGCTTTTAACAACACAGCTGGAAATAATCTCCCTCAAACATGAAGCTGAAAGTCAGAGACATTTTTCTCTGTTACTAAGGTGTTTTGCATGTGTTTTGACCAGAAGCTTCTCTTCTTTACTGAATTCCTTTTCTACTGAGCATGATCATTGCTTCTGCAATGATTCCTTACACAGAGGAATGCCTCTGAGAAACCCAACACCGGGGTGTCTTCCATTCTGTTCTACAGCACAGACATTTTCCTAAAATGCGGTGTTTCAAATAAGCATGAATTGCTTTGGGGATTGTTTGGAGGCACAGTGGACATTAACTGCAGGGAGTGCAGTTCAATGCTGCTATTCTGACATAGGGACATATTTGGGCAGTGTGTCACAGGTGTCTAAATCAAACAGAAGACCTACTTGTCTTCAGCTGACTGCACGGAGACCCATGTTTCACCAGCCAAGTGTTGGTAAATTTCTTCAGCTGTTTAGTGTCACTACCTAACTTACATGCTAGTAGTTACAACAAAAGAATTAGGCATTGGCATAAAGCAGTATGAATACAGAATCCTGAAATTTAGTGTTTAAGAAATCCCTTATTTAAACACATCCCTTTGTGCAAGTAGTTATCACATCTGGATGGTGTCACAGAGCACAAAACAAGCAATGCAGAGCCTGAAACAAAATGATGCACAGCAAAAAATGACAAGGGCTGAGTACCTTTAGCAAATGCTTAATCAGTGATTTCTTTTGTGAAGTAATGTTAAAATTTGATTCCATATTAATAATTCCCCAACAATAGAATATCTTTAATCCTGCCTGGGGCATAAAATACTACTTCTAACATTTTGACTTTCCATCAATATTACAATACATATTAGATGACATTAAATTTATTATATATTGCGCTATATAAAGGGCACAGAACCATATGTATCAGCCATCTTGTCCATTCAGATAACAGACAACATATTCAGAATATTTCTTAAGTTTTTTTCATTTTTTTAGTCTACTCTCAGTGTTTCCCTTTTTCTACTACATATACTAAGCTACATGTATTTTACAAGATGCATATTTACCAAACATAATGCCTCTTCCTCAGAAATGCTGCTCATAAAAAGAACATGCACATTAAAGTGCACATTAAATTGACATACACCAGCAAAGAGAAGAGGAAAACCAGCAGGTCTTCTGAAATTTTACAGTCCTCCATAATGTTTTCAGTTATTAGGTACCAAGATGATGTAGGTTTATAAACAAACTAACCGTTGCTACAACAATTAAAACACCCAAAGATCACATTTTTTACAACTTGTACCCAAAAATAGTATTTATCTTACAGTAGTTCTAAACTTTACATCTTTCCTACCATTTTGTTAGATGTCGGCTAATATTTTTCTCCACAGTGAGTTGTCAAGCTAATAGCACAGTTCTGAAATATTATTAAAATGAATTTTTCTTTTATACAGAAGGATTTATACCAAAGGACACCTCAGGCTATGCTAAGAACATGCAGTAGGGGCATGCTATTTTACACTTTAAGGTCCTAATCGAGCTTTTTCCAAGGAAAGACCACTGAGGGTGAGTGGAAGGTGACAAATACAGGCACTTGGGTATCACCTTGATTTGGAGTCAATGCCACCAGGGCATGCGCCTGGACATGGGAGCTCAGAAACACTTTTGTCATCACACAGTTTAGACATAACCTGAGAGTGTTTTCAAAAGCCAACAAAATACAGGTAGCTGAATTTCAGCATTAAGCTGCAATAAACTAGTCCCTGTGTTACCCACAGACTGGAAGAGCTACCTCACGTGTGCCTGTGCAGGGCTGTGAGAAGGTCTTCACGCAATGCAGACGAGATATCTGTATAACACTACTGAAGCATTTCATTTCTACATAAACTTAATCAGACATTTACCTTTCAAAAATTTGCCATCTTAAGTCTTTCTTTCTGAGCCCAACTTTGGCATTACAAGGAAAAGTCAGAAGAATTTGAGATGTGTGAGATGCATAAAACCTAAATCCATGAAAGAGTCCTATAGCAGAGCTCACCAGTACACGGATACAGTACTGTTCAGCCAAGAGCTGCCTAAAAAGCAAGGTGACTGGGAAAAAAGTTTCACAACAGCCCAGACACAGCAATGGGAAAACATCATGCTGTGCATGTATATGGTCTTCTAAGGGAAAACACAGTGACCCTAGAGATTCCCTAAGGACAAGTGTAGCACTTCTCCACTGCTGCGTGGTAGAGTGAAAGTGACTCTACCGCAGGGAGGGCTTTAGGATTCGCTCATTTGAAATTAAGTCAATCACTATGCTGTAAGACACCCTAAAGAGGGTTGCTTTATTAGGCTATTTACACCATCTGAGAGTGCAAAGCTGCATAGCTGCCTTTCTTGCACAACACATTTTTTGCATGCTTTTAGGTTCATACCACATTTCTATGAAGAAAACAAGTCCTCTAAGCATGTATGAGACTACAGAACACTGCGTCTACTTAAATGTAACACTGTACATGGCATTCCCTGTAATCTCATTCATAATTGTAGCTGACATAACTAGTGTTCCTAGGTTGATGTATTTCTGATTAATGAGGCATTAGTTCTATATCAGGTAGCAATTTCAGAATAGTCTATTTCCAATGAGTTATGAATATGACTTGATTATTACCATTTGACCTACTCTTGTGTTGAGATGATTTGTGGCTGCATTTTCCCAGAGGACCGACCAAATGTCATTGCCTTGAAATACCACTGTTATGTTCCAGTAATTAAATGAAGATTAAAAAAAATTGCATGGAAGGCATGGAATCTGTGCATGGTATTTGGCAATCTGAAATATTTGTACACTTACTTACAAGAGAATTTCCTTAACATGAATGAAAATGAGCTGCATAAAAATTCTGCATATGTTGACCTAATACAAACCACAGCTGCTTCTATCTTCCAGACATTCAAAAACATCAAGTTCTGTCCCTTACCCCATTTACACCAGCTTCACTGCATTTAAAGAATAATGCAATTATCAGGCACAGTCAACATGGGTTCACAAAAGGAAAGCCCTGTTCAATTAATTTTATATCATTCTGTAATAAAGTCGCCCACTTAGTGGATGTAATTTTTCTGGATTTTAGTATGGCTTTGACACCGTCCCTCATACCATCCTTTGGGGCAAGTTGTCCAACTGTGGGATGCGTGGGTTCATGGTGAACCGGGTGAAGAACTCAAAGGGTTGCAGTGAATGGGGTTTATCTGGCTGGTGACCTGTCCAGGACCAGTTCTGTTCAATATATTTATCAACAGTCTGGATGCAGGCACTGAATGCACCATAAGGAATTTTTCTTATGATACCAAACTGGAAAGTGCTGTTGACTCTTTTGAGGGACAACAGGCCTTGCAGAAGGATCTAGATAGATCTAGATAGATCTAAGTCGAAAAAACAGATTCCGCACCTTGGATGGAGTAACGCCAGGCACAAGTATAAACTGGGAGAGGAGTGGCTGGAGAGCAGCCCTGTGGAAAAGGATCTGGGGGTGCTGGCTGACAGCCAGCTCAATATGAATCATCAGTGTGCCCTGGCAGCCAAGAGGGCAAACTGCATCCTGGAGTGCATCAAACACAGCATAACCAGCTGGTCAAAAGAGGTGATCATCCCGCTGTATTCAGCATTGGTGCAGCCTCACCTTGAATACTGTGTGCAGTTCTGGGCCCCACAATTTAAGGAGGGTGTGGAGGTCCTTGAATGCTTCCAGAGGAGAGCAACAAAGCTGGTGAAAGGGTTGCAAGGCATGTCCTGTGAGGAGCAGCTAAGGAGTTTGGACTTGCCTACTTTGGAAAAAAGGAGGCTGAGGGGTGACCTGATTGCTCTGTAAGGCTTCCAGAGATGGGGAAATGGAGAAAGAGGTGCTGAGCTCTTCTCCCTGGCATCCAGTGATAGGACATGTGGGAACAGTTCACAGCTGTGCCAGGGGAGGTTCAGACTGGACATGAGGAAGCATTTCTTTACTGAAAGGGTGCTCAAACACTGGAACAGGCTTCCTGGAGAGGTGGTGATGCCCCAAGCCTGTCAGTGTTTAAAAAGCATTTGGATAATATCCTAAATAACATACTTTAACTTTTGGTCAGCCCTGAAGTGGTCAGGCACTTGGACTAGGTGATCATTGTAGGTCCCTTCCAACTGAAGTAGTCTATTCTATTCTAAGTCTATGATATGACCAAACCCCAATGTAAATTTTAAAAACAAACAAAACAACAACAAAAGAAAAACCCAACATAAACTTTTAACCTTTAAATGGCAATAAGACAGAGATAATTTATCATGCTGAGACCAACTAAACACTTTCCAATTGCCTCAAACTATAACTTTTCCAAAAGGTCTCCCATAAAGGCTGAAATGAGCAACGATCTATCTACACCCTGGGAAGGAGTTATTTCAACATCTCTCATAACTAGTGACATAAACTAGTTGCCATGATTTTAAATTTATATTCATCCTCCTTATGACTTTCTCTGTTTTCTTCTGATGATAAGGTGAATGGATTTGTTATTATTTCTTTATTATATAACAACAAAACGAACTTTATTATCCCTTAAGCAGATATTCAGAATTATATGGGCTTGAAAAGCACAGAAGTCTTGCATGATGTGGTCAATTAATGAGATGGACGAGCAATAATACTAACAGTAATCTCAAATTTTTGTATAATGCCAAGGTGATAACATTGTGAAAAAATAATAGTTGCACGTACATTGTCATATGACATCTGTAAAATATAAGTTAATCTCCTTTTAAAAATAATGACAGAAATTATGGACATTCTTATTTAAAATTCTCTTTGCCCTATAACTTGCTGTGTAACCTGTCACCCTTTGTTCATACTCATCTTTTTCAAAACATTATCAAAATCTGAGTGCTAATTTGGATGTTGTTTAGCCTCCCTTCCCCCCAGTTTGTTTACTCCACAACAAAAGGCCATCCTTTTCTAAAGGCTTCTTTTATTCACCACTTTGTTTATTCTGAAGCAGAAAGGCATCAAACTAAAACCTGCCATGCCAACTTCAGGAAAAATCAAAAAGTGAACCTGCAAGCTAGAAAGAAACAATTACATCAAACACCACCAGACAGAGCAGGAAAACCATAAAGCCAATTTAAATTTGAAAGTCCACGGGGGCAGAGCACATCTTCTCAAATATGTGTGTGACAAGGGGGCCCTGATCTGTGAGTGGAGCTTCCTAATGCCCTGCAAATCACTATCTTCACTGCATAGGACTTTTCAGTGCTTTGCAGACTAGGAGGAGCTCTGCGTGGTTAGGAGCTGGTGGAAGAAAATCATACACATGACACTGGCCTGCAGGTCAATGGCAGAGAGTAGCTCGCACCCTCTGGATTTCCAGTCTAAATTTCTCCCCCCTTGGAGGTTTTCTGTACTTATTTTGCTGCACTTCTATAAAGTCTTTTGTTAAACCTGCAACATCAGGTGGTTCAATAAGAAGATAACTGCAGCATGTGTTCTCCAATAAATGCAGTTGGCCTAACCTAAAGTTCAGCTATTTTCCACCAGCAAATAGACAAGTACTTTTTGTAGCAAGGACTGTGCAGTTTCACACGCATTTAATAGTTTTGCTTCATGTGCTCTGAAGGTCTGGCTCTAATTTTTTCATATATATTACAATACAGGAACCAGATGCAGCTTCCTACCCATCACCTGCACTGTCCATGACGGAAGTAAAATGCCACCACTTTTGGATGGGGAACATGCCCTGAGGGCATACAGGTGCACCACCAAAAGTAGGGAAATGGAAAGGGATAAGCTTTGGCATGAGATGAGGCAATGAGTAAGGAGCGCTGTCATTTAATAAGGTCTGTTCTCAGTAATTACAGCGACACAATTTGATCAGCAAGGACTAAGTATCTTCATCTGAAAGGGATCGGATGAAATTAGTGCTGATGTAATAAGTACCATTTGTCACTATTAGGGAGAGAGGTGTTGACAGGTCCCTGCCGTTGCCGTGGCAACGTGGCAGCACTGTTTCTCCCAGTGTGGGCTCCAACTCTGGCAACTTGCACAAGTCTGAGAGGCAGAGGATGCTCCGTGGCAGTTGCCCAGTTAACACCTTCCCCAGCTTGGGTCATGCAAGATCACCTAACAATAATGACACTGGAATTCCTGGGGCTCGATTTGGGACTGTGGTCTGAACCACGGTGATCAGCTCAGGTGTGCCGTTCTCCAACCTCACGCCTGACTCAGTTTCCCTGCTATCAGAGACCTTGAAGCACCATCCTTGGGGATGATCCCTCCAGACCATGTTGGCTCTGGCACCTTGCTGTCAGCCCTCTTGCAGCCGGCTTCCACATGGGCCTAGTGGCAGGTGGGAAGTTCCTGCATTTTCGCGTTATTTTAAGAACATCCCTGCACGCCTGCTGGGTTGGCCGCTTTCTCCCACACAACATTATTGCAAGAAGGTTTCATTTGGGCCAAACTAGACCTGAAAGATGTCCTTTCCAGATGACTGCTTTCCACCAGGCAGCCCCATGAGGGAAATTTTCATTTTAAGCAGAAGTGTAGCTCTCTCCAACAGTAAAACTCCAGTCATAAGCAGCGAGGTTATTCACAGGTAGATTACATATTGTAACAATATTTTCCATTGACACATTCCATGATGTGAAATAAAAAGGTAAGATTTGCTCCTGGCAGAGTAAAATACTAAGTGTGAAATACCACGTGAAAGAAAAAAACCAGATTCTCTTGATCACATACTCATAATTAACGCACATAGCCAAAACGCGTTCTTAATTACTATCAGTGGGTGGAAGTTTCCTGAATGTTAAATTACCTGCAGCAATTACGAACTACTGAGTAACCTGTTTACAGCTTCCTGAAATTATCATCACATAATTTGGCAATCTGCCATATTTTAGTTCATTAAAAACTTAATGTACCATAACATAATAGCCATAATAAAGCTGTCAAGAGCCACTCATTGCTATTTACTTAGATATCATCTGTTTATTATCTCTCAAAGACAACAGCCAAACAGAAAGGAAGCCTGGAGACTAACAGGTCACATGAGAAATGGGGAATATGAAGAGCTCCCTCTTTCTGCTGTATAAACCCAAAATCCATATCTATCCCATTTGTCTCACAGTCAAAATTATGCACAGAAAATACCTAATAACCTGTTTCTGAAGACCTAATCTGCTTGCTGAAGTCTGATGAGACAAAACATAACTTGCCAGAACCCAGTAATAATTACCAGTATTTTACAGTATATATGATGTTAACACCACCAATGAATTCTGTCATGATTTTCCAGCTATCATATGGAAGAAGTGCTTCTTCTGGCAAGACACATTTAATATTGAATATTGAAGCATTTGAAGAAATTTTTAGCTGGAACTATGAAAATCAAAAAATTACTGGCTATCACAAAACACAAAGCTATTGGATGACTAGTTAATCCCTCCAATTAAAGCCCCACAGCACCAGCAAAAATAGGGTGAGGTTGTAGCTGTGCTCTTAGCAGGCACTGCCTTGTCAGCAATTTCATCGTTCAGATGGAGTGTATGTCTAGAAACACAAGTATTTAAGAGTCATCTATAAACCCAACAGTTCTACTTACAACAGAAGTGTTGATTTTTTTCAACAGCTACCTGTTCAAGTACTGACATGCACCATGCCTCCTTAAGTTTTGAAGAAATGAAGTGCTAAGAGATGCAGGCTTTTGGAAGAAAAAAGTGCATATTGCTATGTACAGGTGTAGGTGAAACAACAGTACCACCACCAACTGCAGTGGATGTGAGTAGCAAGACAACAGCAGTAACAGAGCTGAGACACTAGCAGAAAAAACACACCCTGGCAGTTAGTGGATTTAATGCACTAATCTCCCCTGTGTTAATGACAAATGCTGATGTAGTTTAACATACTTACATGTATATTAGAAATAGGCTTGCTGAGTAGCAGATTAGTTAGTATATTTTGCCCACTGGGGATTTTTTTTTTTTGGCTTATGTATCGAGAAAATAGATAAAATTACATTATGTTTTTGTGCACCACTAAGTTATTGAAATCACAATGACAGAGCATTTTATTTGCAAAACATTCAATGACAATTTCACAAGTGAGGCAAATAAACCCAGACAAAATACATTAAGTTCTCAAGTAATGAGGGATAAATTAACACTATGTTTCAGTGTTCATAGACAGCTAAAAGAAGCACCAGTTGACATTGTTTAGGTAATTCACAGTTTTAATCTTCGAGCTTTCAAGTAAGTGAAGAACTGCTGGATATAGTCTATTTACAGGCAGTATTTCTCTGAGTTTTAGATTAATGTATCAAATAGAAGACAGTCAACACATATATATGTACTGAAGAATTCTGAAGGGAACCTGTAGTAAAATAAAACCCTTGCAGAAAGAAAAGCACTTTTCATTAAAACAATTCTAGTGACATCATTTTACCCCTGGGTTGGACATTAACCATAAGCGTGATTTACAATGAGCATTTCTTCTGGTTACAAGTGCTGCATAGCTACACTAGTACACATTTCCAAGGGTAAGCAGGCAGACTAGTACATTTTCCTCAGTTTCACGTGAGGATCAACTCCTTGTACCACACCATCTTTAACACTGAATATTAGTTAAAAAATGAAAAGCAAATACCAATTTGACTTTCAAATTCATAGTCAGATATATCCTTTCAGACAAAACCAGTTACAGCAAAATCTCCATGCTATTTCACATACAGATATGATTCACATATCAGGTCTACCAGTCATTTCTTGGAACATATGCAGGTTCTCCCACTTTGCCTCTAGGTGCAAGTGGAAAGTGCAAAGGAAGGGGGAGGAGCAGAGGCTGTTATCTTCTATTTGAAACACCCCATAGAGAGACTATAAAATTAGCAATAGTGAAAATCAAGACTTCTAAGTCCTACACCTGAATTAGGGAACAAAATCTGAAAAGTAAAGTTTGTTTTATGTTAAAGATGTAAACTAGAATGAGGGTACGAGGGAGCTTAAATCCCAGTTCTCAGAGTTACTGGTGTTACTGGAACAACCCCAGTCCAGTCAAATGGGTTTGAAATAACAAAATTTGTCTAGTTACACTAGTGGGAATTAAACAATGGTGCGCTTTATCACAGCTGAATCTACTGACTCGCTTACAGTTTTGACCTAAAATACAACATGTCAAACCTGAAATTCAACTGACTCATATTAGAGGCTTGAATTCTGTCATTTCTTTTATCTTATTCCCTCTTCTACCTAAATGGACCCATTGTGGTCAATCTGTTACCGTGCCTATAAAATGTATCTTTACCTGGTCTCTACATCTGATGAAAAAGATTTTCTGCTGACAAGTGTGTCTGCACCGCTCAGTATTCTGCCACGTAACTGAACTCATCCAGATGTTGGAAAGAGTGCTGAGTGAATGAAGAAATGTAAATTAGTCCCAGCCAAATGCCAAGCTCCAAAGGCTATAGTGTTTCCAGTGTCTAGACAAGCTCACCCACCCCCATACAACTGAACCAAGCAATGTAGACACCCCCTTAAAAGCTGTGATATTACTAATATGACCAGTGTCAGATATCCAGAGAGCTGGCGTTGGACTCCATGCATTCTTCACATGTCATTCACTACATCTATCAAAGATCTTCATGAAAGATGATTTACTAGCTACATGGGAAGGCACGCAGGCCTGCAAATGCCCAGGTGCCATCAGACATGCATGCCCCTCCCTTAATTTCTCTGCTTGTTATTTATTAAGGTAATAATGCTGTGAATAACTGGGCTCCTTGATAGGTTTTCACCACAACACTTTTTCAATATTTGTTTTATCACTTTCAGCTAACTTTTTTCTTTTTTTTAACAAACGATTTGTAACCAACTTATTAAAATGCATCCTCAGAGACAGTTCAGGACATCCTTCATGATGCTATCATTAAAGAGATGTGCTATCATTACTGCTTGAAATTTCTGAAAAGCCTTAAAAAAAAAACCCAACACAAAAGCACATCAACACTTATGAACATGCTTTGGCAATAATTTCAGCTTTTACAAAGGCTTAATTTAATTTGAAACTTGCACTTAAAGGGAAAAGGCTCAGAATAGTAACTGCTCACAGCACAGCAGATGGTCCAGACAATAAAAAAGGCAGAAATACTTGAGGAATGAGTTGTTCACTGATACAGATAGAGCCAGTTAGCAACTGTGCAATGAAAATGGTATTTCGCTGGAATAAACTAACTTGTAAACAGTCTTCAAAATCTTGACAAGGATTAATCTTTGCTTTTTTTTCTCCTTAAAAATGGTGTTCCGAACCTGTCCAAATGGCCCATTTTTAAATAGAATTTTGCGTTCCAAAATGCTTTTTCATTTTAAACTCTAAGATAAAAACTACTTCATTGAAAGGATTGTCAAGCTTTGGAACAGGCTGCCCAGAGAAGTGGTTGAGTCACCATCCTTAGAGGTATTTAAAAGACATTTGGATGTGGTGCTTAGGGACATGGTTTAGTGGTGGACTGGCAGTCTTAGGTTTATGGTTGGACTCGATGATCTTAAGGGTCCTTTACAACCTATATGATTCTGTGTAATTCTGTAAAAATGTAATGTAAGGTAATGTAATGTAAACATTGTGGGAGGAAAACTTCGGATGAAACACACACTAACCAACCCAGTGCAGATTCCGAGATATATCCTGTAGATATCTTACTCCAGGATGAGAGAAGAAACTTGAAACTGTAGTTTTTCTAGGAGACAAGAATTATTTCCTATTTCAAGTGAATGTTTCATGTACCAAGGAAAGGGGAAAAATCATGACAAAGAGCAAAATACCTAATTGGAAAATCATAGTTAAATAATGAAGGTATCTGATTAATAACTTGGGATTTCTTTTAACATACAAAGCTATAATCCATGTCATTAAGTGCTTTAGAAAGCCACCTCAGGATGGAAACATTTAAGTGACATCTTAAATTTGCAATACCTGTAGAGTTTACTTATCAAATAATGATACAATCTGCACGTATCAAGTTTTCAACTCTTTCCATTCCTTTAACTAGTAATTCCTCTCTTGAACATTTACCTTTTTTCTCTTGAAGTTAAAATAAAGAAGATATGCTATTTAACCTGACATATTTTTGGTCACCTTACAGTACACTTTCATTCAGTTCACACAACAGTTCTTTAAAGATTATTCAGAATAAAGTCAAAGGGACTTTCTTGTGTAATCCATCACTGGCTTCTGCTTTAGTAAGCAAACACAACATATAATCTTTTTCATAGACTGAGGAAGCACCATACAGATCTCTCTCACATCCACACTGCTTTCTTTTGAAAGGCTGTTTCAGAACTTTGCTTCTGTTAATGCCTGGAAGCTTTCTTCCAGCTTCCATGTTAAGTGTACTTGGGATCAATTTATATTTATGCTCTCCTTTAGTTTAAACTGCTCTTCACCCTCCCTGACATTTTCACATCGCTGTCGTTAGAAGGCAATGCTATTTCGCCCTTCCCTGACATATTTATTCTAATTAATTAAATCAAGCACACCCTTTAGAATTGCTTTCTAAGAATTTTTCTTCATCTCTAAATCCTGTCAGTAGGCCCTCTCTACACATATTCCAGTGTGAATTTATCTCTGTTGATGACCAGCCATGAAGAAAATACTCCAAATGAAATTGTACATTGCTTCGCACAATACTGATGCTTCCATGTCTCTTTTGGAAATACAGCCTCTTCCAACTATCCTCCCTGTTCTGAATGGTACTCAACTGACTTTCTGGATATCTAGCAACCTACACTGTCTGACAGCTGGAATTCACAGGATTTCTGGAGTTAAAAGAAAAAATCCTTGTTTACTGGAACATTATCCCTTATGTAGATGAATAGCCTTGTCCCATCAGAAGCATAGAAATTGTCTTCATGTCTCCTCTCTGATGTTAGTCACTGAAAAGCAATTTTACCCCTTCTGTAGGTCCAAATCCTGGGACACAGAAATCACCAATTTCCATGATTTCAGAGGAAACTTCAGTGTTCCATGGCTCCTAAGCTTTGGCAAGAAGTTATAACACCCAATAATGCTTGCTGCTAATGATAAAGCAATCACCAGGACAAAGAATTTCAGTGCTTCCACATTAACAGTTACCATTATATGCTAATCACACTTCAATTGCTAACCAGCCGCTACCAAAAAAGAACAGGCTACAAAAGCAGAAAATAAAATTCATGAAGCAGAAGTTTCAGTTTATCTCTTCTTTCATGTTTAATTTCCATTAGTTACTATCTGGCCTGCATCTGTGCGAAATACATTAGGTTACAGAAGGCTCAGAGCCCTTGGGTCAGATAATTCTATAAAAAGTCAGTCTGAGAAATATTTCACTTTTCAGTGAGCCTAGGCCAAAACTTTGGATTTTCACACCTCCTGTCATGTCTGGGGGGGGCGGGTTTGTTTTCAAAAATTTGCCTTCCCTATTGCTCTCAGCTTATGTTTTGCAAAGTTATCTATGTCCAGCCTGTGCTTGTTATCACAGCTATACCACCAAATCAATGTCACCGCGTATCTTCCCGATCTGAGCTGGTGTGGTGAAGCAGAGGCTTTTTAACTCTGGCACAGTACCAGTGTAACTCAGCTGTGCAATTTCCACCAGTAATGTAGGGACCAGAAATTCACGTCTCTGTACTTTGAAAAGCCAGTGAAACCCTGTCTTCCCAGTCCTACAGGGGAAAGATGTTTCCAGGAGAACAAAGCAAACCAAAAAATAAAACAGCAAGCCCGTCCTTTCTACCCAGTGGCAAATTATTTCTATCCCAATGCAGATTATATATTTTATATCCGAACACTTGCAAGTTCCTCTGGCCCACAGAAAGCCTTGGAAAGGTTTTTCATTTCATGCACACCCATCCTGTTAGCAAGCTCAGAAACCTTCTTTCTGTTTAAGTGTTGAGCAAGAAATGGTAGAGAATGGTAATTAGTGGAGACACATGTGGGGGGCCAAGTCCTCTGGTCCCTTGGGAGAGAGAAAAAGCACTTCAAGGCAAAGAAGCCTGCAGGAGGAGGCTCAAGAAAGATGATGGAGGGCAGATGTTGTAGGTACTGAGGGCATGTGGTCTGTGGATTTCTCACTGCCAACTACCTCAAAGCAAAGAGTAATAGAATAACTCAGATACTCTATACGAAACTGGAACAGACTGGGAAAAGGGAATCCCAGTCAGTACATTTCCCTACCTTTCACCCCTAATTTTTTATTTTGTTACATGCATATAGTGTATATTCTTCCAACAGAGGATTTTCTAAGTCTCATTGCTTTTGCCAATACTGATTGAAAGACTTCCCTTGCAGTAACAGTGAAATTTTTAATTTCAAATCTAAAGAATTTCCAAATCTGCTGCAACAGTTAGTAGTACTAAAAATCACTTTCAAAGATACTTGTCTGGGGAGAGACAGCAATTGAGCTATTAATTTTTTGCTGTTTCCAAATATTCTACAATCTTTCAAAATACAGCTTAGTAGAAAAATCAACAGGAAAAATACCAAGCCCTGAAGTTATTTAAGTTTTTCTGATAGAAAAGCACATCTTATAAAACTACTGATGTCTTTATGAAGCACAGATACAACACCTCTGCCTTGTAACCTTCCCCTGGTGATTGCCTGCCAATGGACATCTTGCTCATTATTTAGGTGTGGCGTTAAGTAAGTTTTCTAGCTTCTACAAAAGAAAAAGGAATTTTGTCCTCATCAACAATGGGCACATTAAGACCAAGCAACAAAACTACAGAAAGCAATTTATCACATATATGACTATAAGAGAAACATGTACTATCAGTTATCAGGGGTCAAGCCAGGGCCTAGGAGGGGATCCTCCTTTTGTCTTTCATTGACAAGACGTTGTTTGCAAAACCAGCCCCACACTTGTATTTACATGTTATGTTTCTATGGCATTTCCACGTTCAGTTGTGTTGGGAGAAGACATAAACAATTATCTCGGTCCTATATTAAAGAACTGAGTAATTTTTTAATTTCTCTTGCAAGCTGTCCATCTCTCTCTGATTTTTACTGGCATCTAGTGGTACAGTACTGTTTTTGTTAAAAATGCAGATTCTTTACTGGTCAAAACAGGAATCGTCCAGTAATAAAATGCAGCTTCTGGACATAAAAGGGTTAAGAGAACTGGAGCTAAGCCTGAGTTTATAGGTCTGATGGTGTCACTAGGCAACAAGTAACTTGCTGCAGCCAGCTCTTTTCAACCTCCTTTCTTCCTAATGAAGCCTGGTCTGCAGGCTGGTTTTGAGACAATAATAAAACAAAGCATGTTTATTCACTACTCTTCTCACTTCCCACCAAAACCCAAACCAACAAAAACCCAAAATCGAAGAGTGATGTTGCAATTGCAGGTGCACCATCCTGGAAGCAGTTACAAACAGATATCTTTGTAAGGTGGGGATGATTGTGGAGCTCATATGTTTTAGCCATGTTTCAAGAAAAGGGCTGTAGCTACAAGTCCAAGAGAAAAAAGGAGGTGGGGGGAAGAAAAGAAAGAAAATGTCATTTAACTATTTTGCGCAGTTTTGAGCTTGCAATTACAAAACAATGCTTTTCCAAAGACCCTTTAAAATACAGTTCGATGTACTTCACATCTTTTTAAATTGGAAATTTAATCATGTTATGTTTCTGTTGTTTTACTGATTGCGCCTTGCATTCTTACCTGTTCTAAGGGATTAAAACACAAGCCTGATTTAAACAGCTAATTGTGTACTGTTGTCTTGTAGACATTATATTATTTTCAGTAATACAGAAATATTACAGACATTGTGACAAACTGAAGCAAATCTCATGATAGATTGTTCTGCAAACCACTCATTTAACTACAGAAAACTTCTGGTAAATACGGAAAGAACAAATGACCCTTAAATTCCATGGGAATTTTGCAGAATTTGAATACAATGCAATGAAAATAAATCTGTGGTATGCAATCATCAAGGCACATCTTGTTTTCTGCATTTAAACAAAATAATATCACATATGTCTTTTATTCATGTGGTCCAAGAGTTTACATGCTCTGGCATTCAATACTTCCAGTTCTTTATCTTAAATCTAAATTCTGCTGTCATAAAGTCTGCACCCCAGCATTTATACAACCCTAAAATCTTTGACAAGCTAAAACATATATTTTATTTGAAGTCAGGTCCTTGTACGTTTGGTAAACTTAGTATCTCACAGCAAGTACAAAAATAGGAGCATATCGCATTACATTGTCAGAGCAGCAGCCATGTGTAGTTATGAATACACACAAGATGACCTGTGCCCAACTAGCTTGCAACTGCAGCACATTTTCCCCAGGGGCAAAATTCAGGCATGCTAAAGCTAATTAGACACCTCATGTAAAACTAGTCATTCTGTTGTCCTGGCTAAGATACAGCATGATTGCCTTCGGTTTTTACAAAGCATATTATAGATTTAATTAACATGGCCACTCTCAGAGTAGAGATTGAAAGCTATTTCCACTGAGGTCTTAATTCTGCCCACTGTTCAGTGTTTTCTGCAGGTTTTGCATTTCAGAGCAAGCTCAGCACTAGGTCTTTGCTGTGAGAAGGTTTTCACCTTTGTAGACAATAAGCCTTATTTCCTCCTTTGAAACAACTTTTTAGCCAGTCTGTTTTCATGCACACTGTCTTTCAGATTTAAAGCCCTCTCATCTTATGCTGCACAGGCAGCAAGTTCTTAATCTTCATCTGCTCTGTACAACAACAGGTGCCCACGCACTCACTACAGCCTAGAAAAGGAACAACAAAGGATTAAGGAAGCAGCTGCCATGTTCAAGTAGCACTAGGTTCTGTGTTTGTGGAGCTGAAATTAATTTCAGCCACAAACAAACACGTATTCCCATTTTGATGATCTCCCTTTACAGCTAGAAAACAAGTAATCATGTTCACAGAGGATGAATAGTTGCACTTGATAATGAGGAGGTTACACACAGCTCCCCAATTTCCTTTTCAAGTCAAGCAAGTCAAGTCAGGAGGTTCTAGATCATTCTTATACCTAAAAATCCCGGATAACTCCTTGAGCACTATCTAGAAAAGAAATCTAACCTTTCCTCAGAGGTGCAGTTTGTAGTCAAGGCAGCTTGCCCTATGCTGGTGGCAGGACACTGATGTTCACAGCAGCAGAAAGCCTCTCAGTTGCCAACAGTAAAAATATGCCCAAGGAGAGCATATTGTAAGAACACAATACAGTACAACTACAGTATCATAATCTGGAGGTGTTAAAACTGTTCTTTGCTAAGGAATGGCGACAACATCCCACATGCCCGTGCTGGATGAAAAGGTACATCCTCTAGGAAGGACTACATCAGAGACCATGGAGATCCACTGTGTTTCAGTCTCAGCTGGTTCACCCCCACTTGTCCAGTTCAGACAGCCATTAGGAAACCACAGAGTTAGTCCCAGGGCAAGTAATTTACAGTCAAAGCAACATCTCCTGTCAATAGTTAAGCTCTCGATTTTCCTTATAACGTTCATCTACCCCATGAGAAAGAGAGATGCACCCCCTCACACCTCATATACTGACTGTATGCAGCATGCAAAACTGCCCTGGTTTGAGGAAGGAACTAACCTTCTCAGGCAGAAAGTTAATAGAATATGTGTAAATCTCTTATCGGACACTTGTGCTTGCACAGCAAATGTTGCAAAGGAGGACGATAGTATTTTTTTAACCACCTGTAATGTAAGACATCTGTGACTGTTCTTATGTATTATCACAGGGCTGACAGCGTAGGTACAGCATCATCCCTCCCTGTGAAGGAAGGATGGATCAGAGGGAGCGTGCCACAGGCCATTTAATTTTCCTCCTCCCAGCTCAATTAGCAAACAACTGTCTTTTCTTCTCAGCATGCTCCTTTTATCTTGTCTTACTTCTGAGTGATTTTCCCCCCCCACCCCTTCTCTCTCCCACTTTGGCACTGGCTGTGAATGCTGATGAGACACTGTGTGTCACCCCAGGTAGTTACTTAGGTACTTCAGGTATGACAAATACCTGACCCACAAGCATTCAGGGACCGGTCAATCCTGTTATCTGAAACAGGTCCAGGATCTATGCTGGCGCTGTCTGGATCACAAAAAAATCTACACACATGCACACAGAAGGACACAACCCTTGTGCAGATGGTGAGAAGGAACAATACCAAAACAATAGTTTTTAATAGAATAAAGACTAAGGAAAGATACTTGCTTTTGAAATGCATCATCTCTCGCTTGCTTCTCAGATATATACAGTAATTAAGGATAAATAGCAACTTAAATTTTCTTGTTGTTGTTGTTTGCAGCATTGAAAGCTTCAATTTTCTTTCATTGAGGGGGAACAATGTGTTTCTTTCCAGTAGGAAGAAAATTATTCTGTGATTATAATGACATCATGCTGCCTCTCACAGATTGTTGCAAGTCTAAGAGCTTGAGAAAGAGGACGGGCCCATGAAGTACAGTACAGCCTTTCAGCTGTTTAAGTAAAAATTCCTATACATATGCATGTACAACAAGTAAGAAGTAAATGAACTTTTTTTTCTTTGACTCTGAACTATTTCCCTTAGCCAAAACACTTATAAAAAACAGGACTGGAAGAAATGTATGTGATTTTTAGTTCAATTTTCCTCTGTAAAGTAGCAATAAGCCAAAACAAGAATACAAATACCTTTGGAGGAAAACAAAGATCACAATAATGTTCAAAATTTACAGTCTAATTTCAGCACCATATTTTTGTCACATTTTATATTAAAAAGTATTTGATTGCTTACAGTGCAATTTATGTTACAATGAGTGAGAACTGTTTTCATGTCACTTGTAGAATTAATATACTGAAGTGACAAGGCATGAATTTGTTTTCAACAATTTGAATCTGTGTCCTGGAAAATTAGAGTTCTTATATTCAGCTGTGTGTCGTGGTAGAGGAATAATACTGGTAAAGTCTATTTACATTTTAGAGCCTCTGGGACCAGGACCATAATACTCATGTATTTTGGGTCCCCTTTAGAATTAATGCAAAGGAGTGGCCATTCAAAACCTATGCTAAAGAATAATGCTGCCAATCGCCATGTTGGAGCATGCAGGGAGACCACTTGCAGGAAAACCGTGGCTGTGCTCTGACCTTCTTCTTTCCTGCCTCCTCCCCTGCTGCATCAAGGCCTGTTTCAGGACCCTCCAAGTTCACCTGCCCCTTCCTTCTGCCATTAGTCACTTGTGATTCAGGTCTTTCATCTGTAGGGTAGCATAATTCAATTCTGCTTGCTTGACTGACATGCCTAAAGCTTCCTCCAAGCTATGCCAATACACAAAGGA
The DNA here is from genome assembly GCF_949628215.1 of Phalacrocorax aristotelis. Taxonomy (NCBI): domain Eukaryota; kingdom Metazoa; phylum Chordata; class Aves; order Suliformes; family Phalacrocoracidae; genus Phalacrocorax; species Phalacrocorax aristotelis. The sequence continues at coordinate 99,537,283 of NC_134276.1, read as the reverse complement.
GTGACTGCTTTGAGCTCTTTTCCTGTGGGTCTAGCAGTCTTCTTGTCATTCTCAAACTTGGAGCATAGAACTCCCTTACAAAAGACTGAAGCAAAGCCTCAGACACCAGGGAATTGCTGGATATCATTACTCAAAACAACACTGCAGAAATCAGTGCATTACATCTTTGCACATCACTGTTATTTGGGAAGTGCTATTATTACACAGAAATTGAATAGTACACACATATTTCATGAAACTCTGCTTATTCAGTACTGAAAAGGTTGCTTTCATGTCTGAAGTTTTAACACTTGTAAGAAAAAGATTTTTGTCAGGTAGTAGTCAAAATATTAGTCTATCACTTGTGGCTGAAGGAAAATAGACCCACAGAGATTTCCCCACAGTGTGGTAAGGTTATTATTGGCCAAAAAGTGATTTTACAGGGGTCATAATGCAAAGACGTACTGTGTTTTATTAATTCTGATTTCTATCACAAGGATAACAACTACACAGATTGTCCTACTGAGAATCCCAGGCATGCTGTAAGATATTGTCTGAGCTCACCTCATTTTCTAGCTCCCCCTTGTCCAAACTCAGAATCTTCCAAGGAAATTCTGAACTTTATAAATTGCAATGCCAATATATCAGTCTAATGTTCAAACAACGAGGGGAGAAGAGGAGTAGTCACTGATAGCATCCTATCAGCAGTTTGCACCTCTTTATATTCAAAAGCCTTGCACACGTTAGTGAATTGCAGCTGAACTGGTATGACCAGGAGAGAGCAGCAACCCCTCAAATCACCAAGAAATGAATGATTTAACTGTGACACAAGAGAAACAGTACAATCCAGAAGCAGGACTGGCACAAAGACTGGAAAAACTAGCATTGCATTTTCCCCACCTGGTAAATCACCTGCAAGCAGGAAGCTTTGCCCCTGGCAGCTGTTTGGGATCCCAAGTCCCACTCAGGCAAAGAACAATATCCAAGTCCTGAGGCAGCTGAGACTTAGATGAGCACAGAAAGGCTGAATTAGGAGGGAAAATTAGACCCGTCTCACCAGGTACAAGTGTGAGGACACTGGTCAGGCTGCATCAGCAACTAGTTCATATAAGAGTGGCCCAGGCTATAATCAAACCTACTATTTGCAAATCTAACACTCAAGGTGTTGCTGGGCTTCTACATCGGTTACAAATACCTTTTCAGTACTGCTTCTGGCTGCCGTGGCTCTTGGGGTTGACGATTTAGTTCTTAGTTTGCTCATCTTTCAAGGGCAAGTTTTCACTGAATTGGTGGTGGTGGAAAACATAAGATATATTTAGTACCTGCTCTGAGGACATGATGAAAATGATAGAGGGAGAGAGACATTGTCTGAATGTGCGAACTCACTACAGGCACTAATGTAAATATGTATTTTTAAACGGTATTTCTGCAATCTGTCCTATAGATATCCATATTCAGAGCACGGCCATCTGCAAAGGGTGTGATAAAAAATTGCTCGAGCGGTTTCTTTAAGGTCCTGACAGGCATGAAATTCCATAATAAACCAGAGAGAACATACCTGTGGACACTCAGACTATTAAATTATGTTAGTTTTCTGTTCACTGCTGCCAGCATAAGACAAAAAAAAAAAATCACCTCGGGAAGATATTCCTGGCATTCACTACTACCTGTGGTTTCTCATCTGCAGCTCAGACTGTGGCATCCAATGGACTGAGATCAGCCAGGATCCCAGGACATCCATTCCTGAAATCAAATTTTTAAAAGCAAGTCTGGCCTTCTGTGACCTTCTGCTGAACCTTTGCCAAATAATTTCAATTTGGTGTAAATTTTTAAAAACACGATGGATTTTCTGTTTCCCCAGAGCATACCACTGATTTCAAAATAAAACAGACTCTATACTAAAATGCAGATACCAAAGGTAAAATGGAGAGAGAGAAAAAAAGAACCAACCCATGTTTTAAAACCTGTATCTAGGCAAGCCTAGTTTAAATAAGGGCAATTACTCAAGTCATAAAACTACACAAATTCACTATATTTCTGAGTTTTTCACTGTAAACTACCATATCAAAGTTCAAATTCCAATCAAGATCATTATACCTACTCCCTTTAAATCCTGGAAATGATTTGCTACACATGTAAATCGTTTTTTTTTGGTACTTTTTAAAGCTCCTATATTCAGCTTGCCATAATTACAGGATGAATAAAGATAAACATATAGGAAGGCACCCCTCCTTGTAAATCAGCTGGAAGCCAGTTGTTACAATTTAAAAACATTTCCATGCTTCTGCTCTGGCAATGTTTAAGCATTTGTAAACATCCCAAAATGCTATGTGGGACGAGAAGTAATAGCAGATACAGGGAACAGAGAATGACTATTTCAATCAAAGAACTAGTGAAAAGAAGTTGGGCGTTGGACTAGATGATCTTTAAAGGTCCCTTCCAACCCAAACCATTCTATGATATTATGAAAATGGTATGGTTGTACACTTAGGAGAGATCCTTGGAAATTTTTGACCTTTTTCACTCCCAGCTGTAGCTATAACTTGGTCATCATAACTTGGGAGATTAAAAACTGAATGCCTTCTTCCTCCTTCTCAAAAAAAAGGTGGTTTTGTTTTTTGTGGTTTTTTAAATGAAAACAATAATAAAATAAATTTCCAAACAGTATTTTGAACATAAACCAATGCTACATACACATAATGTATTAAGCTAACACTGAACTTGATAATTCTATGCTTTTTCCTAGTTGTACACTCTATTCGTATTAACAGTTACTGGGCTCCAATTTTATCCTCTAGTGTTCAAGATCACATAGGCCTGAATTCCACAAGCTTTAATTAAGACATATATCATCAGAAGGATTTCCAAACAAACAAAACACAAAACAAATAGAATCAGAGGAAAGATAAATTACATACTAGGTTTCTTTATTTTTTTGTTGTTTATTCCCACCACTGGATCAGTCAGGAGCACTAAGGTACAGAGACCATGTCCAGCAACTCTGACAATCTGGTTAACAAGCAGTTGCCACCCAGCTATTTCCTGCTCTCTGGGTTCCTCCTCTACTTCCCCCAAGTAGTCCATGCTTCTGCAACATCAGTCTTCCCTGACTCATTGTATGATACACGGTTGGGATGAGACTCGTCTTGCTTTTATTCAAGCCCACAGGAGCAAAATCTGTTCTGTCCCTGCCCTCAAAGTAACATATAACACCCTGTCTGAGGGAAGGGTTCCTACAACTACATAAACCTTTAAGGCATTTAAAGAACATGGACTTGCACCACAACACTTCTAGAGAAAAGATCAAGATTCAGATTTCCAATAAGAAGTTCTGCTGGTAATCTAAATTATGTGAGAATCTTGCCTTTCTGGCTTTAATGGTGGAAAAAAAGTGTGTTATACATGAAGTGGAAAATATACCCAGTCCCAGAGCTGACAATATGTTACATGAGCAGCAAAACTAACGAAACCAATATTCTTACTTGGGCTGGCTTCTGTGGTGTGTAATAAAACATCAGTATTGACTGATGCTCTTCCCACCATTGGGGTATTCACAGCAACTATCTCCCATTCAGATCCTTGGGAGTCCGATGAGAGTTGAACTCATAGTGTATTCATGCCCTCAGCAGGAACACTGGGCATGGCTTCTGCCCCTGTTGGTACTTCCTCAAAACCTGTAGGTATGTATGACTTTCCTGGAGTCATTTATATTTGACACATGCAGCAGAACCTAACTGGTCAGCAAGTTCCAGGGCTGCTGGACCTGGGAGGGAGAACTAGGAGGATACAGGCACAGGTGGAAATGTCAGCAAAAGATCAGATAAGTCTTGTTTTCTTTGGAAACTGATCTTTAAAAGTAAACCTTTTTTTGTTTTGTTTTTGCATGGACAGGGCTGAGTTTTCTTCTTGGTGAGAGAAATTAATTTGATAGTACAAGTTAAGTTTAGAAAACAGCAGTAAGCTTTATTAATTATGCTATCTCTGCTGTACCTTTTTCTATCCAGACATTTGAAAACACAAGCATAATATGCATCTGTGCATGAATTATGAACTATATTTAAAGTAATTAAAGAACTGGTCATACATGTAGTATAGTAATCATGGATAAAAATGACCATCTGCCTGTTACATTTAGAACAGGAAAAATCTATTATAACTTTATTTCAACTGTATTCTGCTGCACGTTTAATAGAGGTGAAAAACATGAAAAATTAAGCAGCAAATCAACAATCTTCTTCATGTCATAGTTTCAGTCCTACTATTTTAAATATACCAACAAAAAATCTGAAAGATCATAAATGGAATTTCTTATAATCTATGGATCTGTAATCTAGTCAATGTCAATAGCAGAACATATGAAAGCTGATTTGCACATTTTATGCTAATATGCTACAGTTAGCCATATTGTGTGTCTCTGAAAAAGCATCTGTTATATGCACAATCCATGTCCTTCTGTGTTTGCACAGTCACCAGCTGAACACTGGAGCTGGAATAGGGCATTTTCATTTAGTTTGCATTTGTTAGATGTACACCGATAACTACATAAAGCATCTGAGTGACATTCCAAACCAGCTCTGACATTTCAAATTTGTTCTTGTTACCTAACGTTAAAGTATCACAACTGTTTTGCCAGTTTATTTCAATTTTATAGGACTTCTTTTTTTAAAGAAATTATAACACACAAGCTGTTTTGCCGTGTGACCTTTCTCTTTAGAATGGTCATTGAATCATCAAGCAATGAATATACCATACTTTTATCTTCTTCTTTGGGATGCAAGCACTTTTGAGAAGGTGAAGGGGAAACATTAGAAAAGCTTGGCTCTGTCCTGTCATGTTGTCTTGGTGTGATATGAAATTCTGTGACATGTGACATTATAAAAGGTCACTTTGACAACCTGACTACTAGAATGCCAGCTTATTTTTCACTACCGCTGGCAACTGAATGGCAAATTATGCAACATCTGCAACTAACAATAAAAATATTTCCTTCTTTTTTGCATTTTATGGAGTTTTATGACTTCCTCAAGCTTTAAAATGTTATGGAGCTTCTGCAGATTCTTTCCAGTTTTCTCACTTCTTCCCTGTAGAATTTTCTTAGTTGCAATGAGGTTTCTTTTGTTTATTTTTAAGGGCTTTATTTACTGTAAGAATAGTTACCCTATTCCTTCTTACTACAATAGGTAGAAAAAGAATAAAAATTGCATTTTTAGTACTATGTTTCAAATTTAAGAGAGGAAGAAATACAAGAAAAAAGAGGTAAGACAGGCTCAAATCTTGCTTTTGAAGAATGATCAATGTTTTTGTAGATCAGCTGGGAACCTCCAGGTTCGTTTTGATGTGACAGAGGCTCTAAATGATATCACAGCATTCAAATCCCCTTGAACATAAGTTTTAGCAGTTAAAAAAGAAGGACGTTCTTAAAGTCTGAAGTGACAGATCTTAACCTACGCCTAAAACCCATGGTGGGAGTAGAACAGGGGTTACACCTGAGGAAGCTTAGCTAGAAACCAAATATTACCTCTATTTTTCTTGATTTTTTTTACTATAATTTCAGCTGCTTCTTAATGTATGACTTTAAAAAAAAAAAAGAGGCTGTGGTTTATATTTATACTCTGGTTTCCTTGTACGTATCATGACAGCTACCTTGGTCATTGTAGTGTGTGTTCTGTCAGCTTTTTAAATTTTAAGCATTGTTCTCATGGGTGTATTACTTCTCCATTCTATTGTACTTCCCACAGTTGGGTTGCTGGGGTGTTGAAATGTCTTTACAGCTTGCCAAGTGCCTGTTTAAAAGAGAAAGGCAAAAAAATGTGTTTTGTGAATGATGTTCTCTCATAAACGAAAAGGTTGAATTTGGAAAATGAGCCTTTGCAATTTAATGAAATGAGAGAGGGACTGGCCTCCATCAATACTGTAAAAATGAAAAAGCAAGCTATTATATTTCTTCTTCTCCCCTGTGGTTTTTTTTTTGCTAAATAATGTAATATATCTCAGGTGTTGTGTAAATATGGTGGACCACTAATAATCTCTTTAGTCAGAGACTACCAATCTGAAGCGCTGATAGACAGATCGTGTTTACTGAGTTGGCTATTGATGTGAGTTTCCAGATGGTGAGCTATCATGACTTTTCTTAAGAGCATAGGTAGATCTTGTGGAAATTTTTCTGTTTAAATTGTATAGATTTCTTGGAAAACCCTGCTCTTTCCAACAGGTAAAACTCATGGTTCTAAACTATTGGGTAAATGCTTTTTATGCATATAGAGAAGATTCCAACTTTTAACAAAGGCTATAATGCTATATTGTTTAATCTCTCTTGATCTAAAACTTTTCAGGTGGAGGAAGTTTAAAAAAATTATATAGAAAGATAAATCTTTTGGAGTCAAAGAGGAGGGATGAGTTTTGTTTTTTTTGTCTTAAATGTTTATTATGGAACTAGGCTTAGAATGACTTTCATTACTTTCTCTATTCTGCTAAATCTGCTTGTATCATGTTACATATAAACAGAGATTTCATAATCACAGTTGTAAACTCAGACTCTGAAGGACTATGGCATACTGTGTAGTATCTACTGAAACATCAGAAAATCCAAGATCACAATAGGCTGGGATCAGTAGCATGAAAGCATATGATAAAGTATTCTGAAAGGCTAAATCTGGGAAACTACTTTCTCCTCTTCTAATACCATTAAAAGAGCTTCTACAGATCTATACTCCCAGCTTGATCTTGAAAGATGGACAATAGCTAATAATCAATTCCTTTAGCACATGGCAGGAAGTTTGAGTGTCTTACCATTACATTCCCATTCTGGGAGCCACCTATATGTGGGTCCTACACCCCACAGATGTGTCTGTTCATGTGACCCAGGAGAAGGCCAAGGACCTGCTAATTAACAGGACAGCAGAAAACAGGTTGGGATGAGACCAACGCATAGCTCTATGCCCATCAATGGCAGGGCTCAGGGGAAAAAAGGACAGTATGAAATGGGCCATGGGAATGATCCAATACCATCTTTGCAGACAACTTAAAAGCCAGAAGCCAGAAAATAAGCTAGCTAACAACATAGAACTGCAACATGTTTAATCCTTGTTCTAACTTCTAAACTTCTAACAAGACAGTCTTAACCAAACCACAAAATCAGGGCTACATCATCATCCTTGACCGCACAGCTCTTTTCAAACCAGTCACCCTTGCTCTTCTTCCTGTAATGTTGCCTTTCTTCAAGTCCATAGCTCAAGACTTCCTTCCCTTCCTAGCTTTCTAATTTCTTTTTCAGTGTGTCCTTTCATGATCCTTCTCTTCACCCAAACTCCCAAATTCCAGCTTCCCATCATTCCATGTAATAATTATAGCATTTACTTTTCTTTGGTCTTGGGAAACATAACTGTACCTTCTCGTATCTAGCCAGAGTGCTGCTGGAAGAAATTTTTTCCTTGTCTGCTGCTTTGGCTGTGTCACTTTTCTCTTTTTGTTCTTCCACTGGCTTCCCCTTTCTCAATCGTATCAAACAGAAGTTACTTGTCATTCCCACCAAGGCATTTCATTTCCCATCCACATGTTCCCCATCACCTCTCACTCCACCTTGGAAGGGTGGTTTTGGTATCAAGTTGCCCTGTGGTGCCAACTCCTTGCATCTCTCACAAACTCACACCTGAGAGGATTTCCTCAGCTACCCCCAAACGCCAGCCTCCTTCAGCCTTCCTCCTAAGGCTCCCTTCTGCTCTGATGTCCTTCAAAACTTAGCAGCAGTTAGCTTCTGCTGCACGCTGCACCTACCATGTTGACCAGTGCTGTCTCGCTGCTTCCTTGTTCCCCCTATCGGCAACTGTCTTCTTTGCCTAGTGTGGCTGTCAGCCTGCTCCGGGTTTGTACAGAGCCTCAGAGAAGCAAGGATTTTAAGGAGAGGTAATATCTTTCATTAGATCAGCTGAAACAAATGGAAGAAACAGGCAAACTTTTGGGTACCTCTTCAGGTCTACTGATTTTTTCATTTGGTCTAAAGAACCCCCCCACTTTCTCTCCAAAAATATTGCCTCTCTTTTACCCTTAAAGACAGATGAAACCCTACCACCGTAACAGTACAGGGCTATACAGCAAGTGAATATCCCCTTAGGTTGCAAATCCCATGCAGCCAACAAAAAATAAGTGGTCATATCTAGAAAACAAAATAGTGAAGTTTGCCTGAGGAAAAAGTAGAGGTTGGGGTGAGGTGGTAATTACTGGCCATTTTTTACATTCTTATTTAGAGAAACATCTATTGTGGGCAAGGCCACCAGCTACCTTCAGTTTCTGTACAGAATTAACATCATTAGAGAGGATGAACTTGGATCCTGCAATAGAACGCAACAGGAACAGCTTATCCTCAAAGGGAGGTCAGGATATTTTCAGCAGTTCTGGTATTCACACCTTAGGCTCCATGTTGCTGCTGATCCCAGTGAAGATTTGAGCATGGGATAGGACTAATGACTGCAAGGGAATTTCCTTCAACATTACGGAGTTGCCAGCAAAATATTTTTACAGCCAGGATTCAATTTACTGTGACATACAAAATGTATGAATCTTAGAAGATACATGAATTATCAAAGGGTTGACAAATAAAAAGACTGAACAGGTTAGATGACATTAGTAGCACTGAAATTAATACTGTAGCCATGTCTCACTACTTGCTCTTTGGGACAGTTAGAATATGCAATTGCTGAATAGCTACTATACAAAATGTAATATATCTTTGATATTTTTATTTTTCTCATAATGGCAACCATTTTTCAGTATACTACTAGAGTCCATGGCAATCTTGTTTATTTACTACCTGCAAGATATGTTACTTGAGAGTTACATAAATTAAAATTTTAATTATTACTTTAAATATACTATTATAATTTTTACACTGAAAAAAGATGCGCTACTTCACTATACCGACAGATGGCGTGGAAGAGGAGAGATAAATCCAAAGAAACTCTTCCTCCACAAAGGGAAATAAGATCAACAGTTTTTGAAATGGGAAAGCTGTTATCAGCACTTTGCTTAGCGGGTTCTGGATTGCTATTTTATTCCATTATATGAAGGGAGTTAGTGACAGTAAAATAAGAGCACAGTTGCACAATTTCACCTTTCCTATGAAGAAAGGTTTAGAGGGTTGGGTTTGTTCAGCCTGGAGAAGGCTTCAGGGAGACCTTATGGTGGCCTTTCAATATATAAAGGGGCCTCATAACAAAGACAGAGAGAGACCTTTTACCAGGGACTGTAGCGAAAGGAGAAGGGGCAACAGTTTTAAACAGAAGGAGGGTAAACTTAGATTGGACATAAAGAAGACCTTTTCTATGATAAGGGTGGTGAGACACTGGAACAGGTTGCCCAGAGAAGATGTGGATGCCCCATCATTGGAAGTGTCCAAGGTCAGGTTGGGTGGGGTTTTGAGCAACCTGACCTACTAAAATATGACCCTGCCCATAGCAGAGGGGTTGGAACTAGATGATCTTTAAGGTTCCTTCCAACCCAAAACATTCTATGATTCTATGACTCTACGATTCTGTAACTGGCACTGTAATTTTGTCATGAACTTTACTGGAAGATCATAAAACCCAAAGAATGTAGGGTCAGACTGAACAATAACCCTGCCTAGTTTTCATACCACAAACCTGTCTTAAAGTTGTGCAGAAACTGATCATCAGACATCAGTGCAAATGAAGGGTTGCACAGTATTTTATATGCTCAAAATTAAAGTACCATAGGTTTTTTATATTATTAAATATCTTAACTGATTTTTCAGAGATGTAGAACTGAGAAAAACACTGATGCTCAGCTACCATTCTAGCCAATGAATGTAAGAATTTCACTGCATCCCTTGTGTTCAGAAAACAAACTGAGTGAAGGGTTCTTACTGAGATATCTCCTGGAAGGGACAATTCTGAAAGAATTAAGCCAAATGGCTATGCAAACCCCAAAAGGTAAAAGCTTACTGAATTCCAGAATCTGTTCTTCATGTTTATATTCAGCTCAATGCACCAGTGCATTTTTCTCCATTCCTTAGACTTTCACCAAGACAATTCATAATTGTTAACAGAACTGCCTAAAGCCTTTTAGGTGTAAATCAGTAAGCAATGAAGTGAGGTGGAAAAGTAGGTTCCCTCTGACAGATGCATGCTTGAAAATGAGGTGATAATAGGTAAAATGGTATTAAGAAGACTAATGACATACATTAACAAGCCTGTCTAATTGCAAAGATTTAATTAAAGCAGAGCTGCTGTGATGCTGATGTAATTATTAAGAGAATATCTGGCTTTCTGTGTCAGATCAAGCTGCTGTTTCAAAATAATATAACATAGACCTTTAAAAAGGTCTAGATCCTACCAAGTCATATAAATATTTTAGTCTACTTAATTACTTTGGGTTGAGAGTATATCAGTGGAGTTGGGCAAAAGAATGGTAGTTTTGAGATGCTTCAGAAGCACATTATATGTTAAGTCCCTGCCATTCTGCAACAGAGTGCCTGAAATTTTTATAAACAAGGTTGTATGAATGATAAAAAATCTGGATTAATCACAAACTGCAAAACATGCAACATTTTATTGTAAGGTTACGTGGCTTGTAGACAACTCTAAAGGTGCTCTCAGCTCTTGCACACTGAATTATATTTGCAGCTGCAGCTAGCACTGTATGTTATTTGGCCAATATGCATTAGACAATAGAACTCAACTTCCAGCAGATTTCTCCTTGGGCTCTTTGCACCACCAATGAAAAACAACATACTCCAAGCAGTTATTAATACAGAGCAGGGGCCCAGCCTATCTTAAGAAACCCTCATCTAGAAACTTAAGTAGCTGTTAGAAATTCCTCATTGTTCCTCTATCCAGTCTAGTACCATTGTCCACAGAATCACAGAATGGTACAGGTTGGAAGGGACCTCTGGAGATCATTTCATCCAACCCCCCTGCTTGAGAAGGGACACCCAGAGCAGGGGGCACAGGAACGAGTCCAGGCAGGTTTTGAATGTCTCCAGGGAAGGAGACTCGACAACCTTCCTGGGCAGCCTGTGCCACTGCTCTGGCACCCTCACAGGAAAGAAGTTTTTTTCTCATATTGAGGTGGAACTTCCTGTGTTCCAGCTTGTGCCCATGGCCCCTTGTCCTGTCATTGGGCACCACTGAAAAGAGTCTGGCCCCATCCTCTTGACACCCACACTTTAGATATTTATAGGTATTGGTAAGATCCCCCCAGTATTCTCTTCCCCAGGCTGAACAAACCCAGGTCTCTCAGCCCTTCCTCATAAGTCAGATGTTCCAGTCCCCTGACCATCTTCGTAGCACTCCGCTGGACTTGCTCAAGAAGTTCCACATCCTTCTTAAACTGGGGGGTCCAAAACTGGACACAATACTCCAGATGTGGCCTCACCAGGGCAGAGTAGAAGGGGAGGATAACCTCTCTCGATCTGCTGGCCACACTCCTTTTCATGCATCCCAGGATACTGTTGGCCTTCTTGGCCACAAGGGCACATTGTTGGCTCATGGTCAGCTTGTTGTCCACCAGCACTCCCAGGTTCTTCTCAACAGAGCTGCTTTCCAGCAGGTCAGCCCCCAGCCTGTACTGGTGCATGGGGTTGTTCCTCCCCAGGTGCAGGACCTTGCACTTGCTCTTGCTGAATTTCATGAGGTTCCCCTCGGCCCAGCTCTCCAGCCTGTCCAGTTCTCGTTGGACGGCAGCACAGCCTTCTGGTGTATCAGCCACTCCTCCCAGCTTGGTATCATCAGCAAACTTGCTGAGGTTACACTCTGTCCCTTTGCCCAGGTCACTTATGAACATGTTGACCAGGACTGGACCCAGCACAGACTCCTGGGGAACACCACTAGTGACAGGCCTCCATCCAGACTCTGCTCCATGGATCATGACCCCCTGAGTTCCATTGTTGAGCCAGTTCCCAATCCACCTCACTGTCCACTCATCCAACCCACACTTACTTAGCTTGCCTGTGACGAGGCTATGGGAGACAGTGTCGAATGCCTTACTCAGGTCGAGATAGACAAGATGCACTGCTCTCCCTTCATCGACCCAGCCAGTCATGCCACCATAGAGGGCTATTAGGTTGTTCAAGCACAATCTTCCCTTGGTGAATCCATGTTGACTGTTTCTGATCCAGTCTTTCCTAGGGCCTCAAATATAAGTCATGGGTTTGGAAGGATACCTACTTGGCTGGTCTCAAACCCCATAAATTTTTGCTTGAAAACTGCTAGCTAATTCAAATGAAGAATTATTCTTCCATCTGATATCACCTTGATACATTTTCATGCTGGCCTGTATGCCTACTTCAGCACTTGTACTTTTTCCTTTTATTCCTTTTTCAATATCCATTTACTGCCTTGGTTTCCACTTCATGGTGACCTTAATAACTGCTATGCTCAAGGAACTTAGTCACCATCTCTCTTTGGAAAATATTAGAATGTGCAAGATCTACTTGCTGTAACATGACTCAGAAGTCCTAACAGACCCTTTCCTTTCCCTCCACTGATTTCCTTATTCATAAGGAGTAAATTTTTGCACCCTGTCTAACCCCATTAACACCTTTATGCCATGGCAGATTTTAACTGTCAATTAAATCTGTATTTAAGATTTTTCTGAAAAACAGACTTAGCTATTGTGCAGGAGTGATGCAGACAGACAGTCCTGCATGCCCCAGCAATAGGAGAGGCCAAGTATACTTGGTATCTTACCATAGGTCCAAAAATTTCACATCATCTGGACAGATCAGTGGCAGGAAAGCAAACATACTACAGTGCAGGCCACCACATATTTTTCTTTCTTTAGTACTCTTCAAAATGATATGCTCACCTTGAGGTTGCTCTACAGAGGTACTAGCAGTCAACAGAAAGCAGAGGGAAAGCAGAATCATGGGGAATGATATGTCTGTGCTCAAGTCAAGCCTTTTAGGGCAGAGATATCTCCTCTGTCATGCTTTGCAGTATTGCCATTGAGTGGCCCAAAGACTTTAAGGACAAAATAGGTCTTTATAAAATCATCTCTGACTGATTTAAAATATCCCAAATGCAACTATTTAAGAGATAATACAAATTCCATCATTGTCTAATTCAAATTAAGTAAAATTCACCAGTGGAGGGAAAGCTGCTTTTCCATTGTTCCTGTACAAAACAATAACAAAAACTAACAACAGATGGTATGTGAACTATTAGTAATTTGAATAGTCATTCAAAGTCTATTTTCATCCTTTCACATGATTTTCATTCCTTTTTCTTCCAATCACAATTATATGATTCCTAGTTATTTCAGCATTTCCCATTCCAGCTAATAACCAGAAATGAACATGTAGCTGTGGTCCTGAATTTTACAGAAGGTTTAGTTCAAATCTGATGCTATGAATAGCATCTTTATAGCCGAGGATGGAAAGGGACAAAACCAACATTTTACATAGGGCAAAGAAATAATTTAGAAGTGGTTTTCAATCTTTATAGTTATAGGCTTGAGACTGTAGCCTACAGGCAATGGGATTCATATTTCCTAACCACTAGACTGTCTAGTGATTCCACCCCAACAAACTGCTTTCATAGTTTCTCTTTATTCTGGGTTTTGGATTAATTGATACAACACATAAGAAAGAATATCCCTCTAAGATTTCTTCCATTTTCAGTTTGTCAAACATTGTTCTGCCTTTACACGCTGTCTTTCAGACATACTCTCCTCACCCCTTCAACACTTTACACAGGACCTGTACCTCCCAATTTATTCTAGCACTGTGTTATGTTAAGACATCTTGTTTTCAGCATCAGCATCAGTAATGATAGCTCCAAGGAGAGCATGATTGAAAGGCTGCTCTTGAGCATTAAAAGATTGCACATATTAAGTTTCATGAGTTTCAGAAAACCAGTGGAGAGTTGTCTTTATTATTCATGGAATTAGTTTTCAACTGTTGAGTTAAATAGAAATGACAAAAAAGGAGTCTTTAATTGCTCGTATTTCACAAAAACCTTACTCTTGCACTGCTTAGCATCTTTTAAACATGTACACTCTAAAGCTGAATGAAATATCAATCTAATCTGCCCTAAACTGTCTTTCTCCTCCTTGCTTTCCTTATTCCTAGCTCACTTGCTCTTACTTCTGAAAACAAATCTGAGAGGCTTTGCTCTCAGTACACCCATTTTTTTAAAAAACTGATCCCAAATCTTCCTACCTTGTTAAAGTAATGCAAAAATCTATTTGTTGTGGCCTTTGACTTCTAGTGATGGCCATATTTATTCCATTCATGCTGTGCCACATTAAATGCCACCACAATTGATAGTGCATGCTTGCTTTTGGAATGAGCAAAAGATCAGGAACTGACATTGACAAAGAACTTCCTGTAAGAAATTGGCTTGATATGTCCTAGTTCAGGAAGGACTGAAAATTGTTGAGTAAAGATCAGCCAGAATTACGATGTTTTGAAAGGCAACATGGGCTGAGGGCAGTTCCTGTTGTCTGGTTGTTCTGCCAATGGAATGAGATGGGATACTAACGACTTGCTCTAACACTGCCCTAGGATACTTGACACAGGCAGAATATTGGGGTGGGGGAGAAGAAGGAGTAGGTGTTTGCTTTCCTGGGGTCCATAGGTAGGCTGATGAAGAAATACACTTTCTAGTTCTAACTAAATACTGATTTCTTCTTGTCTAAGTACTTCTCTACTGATCAAAGCCAGAATCCATATTCTTTCCAGATCAAAAATATGGTTGAAAATACCACTGTGAAGCTGCAAGGAGCTTGTGGATTCACAAAGACTTTACAACTCATTTGACATCAAAGGGCATCACAAATTCCAGGACATCTGTAATGGGAGACAATTCTTTTTTTCTCACTGAAGAGCTGAGAAGGAGAGTCAGTTATGACTTGCTTAAGCAAATGGAAAAGAGGGAACTCAGAAAACTGCTGGGTTTATTGCTCTTGTATTTGAAAAAGAAAAATGTCTTTAAAAACCCCTATTTCTCTTTCTAGGTAAAATCACAATGGAATTTAAAATTTCAGAAAGAAATTAGAATGAAAAGATCTTTCTGTTCAGAATTCTGGAAAAAAGATTCCTGTCACTTTACTTCCCTCTTCCAAATGTCACTAGTTGTGTTTCAAGGAAAAGAAAGGAAGAAATCACTTCCATACAGTCTGCAAGTGCCCTCACCCCAGAAGCTATTAAAGAAAGCAGAAAGAGATATAGGATAGACACATGATGAAACAACTCCCAGGATCAGCTGCAATTTAAATAGTCTCACTGTGTAAATCTAGACATCCTGTCTACCTCAGGCAACACACACAGAAAATGGAAAGACAGAATTAGGGAGATGGAAATAAATCTGGACACAGAATAGAAAATGAGCAATGCAAAATAATCTAATGGAGAAATTTTAGTTGTATCTTTTTGTTGTTGTGTGAAGAGAACTGCTTGTTTTCACTAGAGGATAACTTGCCCAAACGCAACTTTTATGTTATGTGTGATACCAAATTTGTTCCACCGCATTCTTCATCTGTAAAACAAGTGACATAAACAGGATGTGCTTGTACTAGCAATGACTTCTATTTGCAAGGTAAAAAATATGACCCCATTAGAATAAATCACAAAACTCCCAATAAATTCAAAAGGACAAGTCTTCATCCAAAGCCTTACTGTTTCTCAGTATGCAGCTGTAGGTAAGCTACTGGCTTGATCCTGCAAAATTTTATGTGAATGAGTGACTATACTCACTGCAAGATCTCTCACAGCTAAGTAATAGTCCCATTTGTAGTGTCAGGAAACAAGTAGGCAAATAGCAGCTTGGGGCAACATTACTATGGTAGCAGACCATCCTACTCCTTTGTATTACTTGTGAACTCTGCAGTCTTAGTGCACTGACTGACATTTGACCTGGAAGAATGCTCTTATCCAAAGGGCAACCCCAGAGGGATCTGGTGTAAAAACAATGTTATTATCTTCATACAGTGCAATGGAGGAGAGAAATCTTTGCATACTGCATACATTCGCAGCTTTCAATCATGTCTCCAGGACTGACAGTCAGTTGGGATCTTTGCCTAGTAGCCAACCAAAGGCAAAATTCAAATCCAAACTTCCCAGTGAGACAGGCCCACACCTTGGCAAATGCTAGATACTGTTTAATTGGGCCATGCTAGGCATTACCGCTGTGTACAGTGGACTGGCCTTTTGCAAATACTTTGGGTTTGTTTTCCTTCTTCCAGCCCTATGGTGAATCTTCTCTTTATTCACAAGACATGACTAAGGTAAAATTTATGGTTGTCGTAGTTTATCAGTAAATTAAACTTTAGACCATTCTTCATTCCAGGGATCTAGTATTAATTTCTGCACAATTTTAAAGGACTAGAGTCAGAACAGGGATTCCAAATGTAAAAAAAAAAAAAGAACGTACATATGAGATGCATTAAAGAAAATGTTTACACATGGTCTAATTTTCTTCTACAGTTGCTTTATGTATTGGTGACTACATTGCATGTTACTGCATTAAATCCAGGTAACGGAAATAAAATAATTTACTGCCAAGTATAAACCACTCCTAGAATTCAAGAAATTCAAACTTTAGTTTTAAGGGGTGAAGTTACTTCTTTATATTATTTTAAAGAGACTTGTGCCCTAGACTCATGACCATCCTAGTTGCCTTCCACTGGAGGATTTCTCGCTTCTCCACATACATCTCCGCAGCTGTATTCCAGCTGTGACCTCAACATCACCAGCCAGAGGAGGATGGTATCTTCCCTTGCTCCACTGGTCATGATCCTCCTAATATAACTGAATATTTTATTTTCTTTATTCACAGTAGAATTTCAATTTGGAGTTCAAGGTCTTTTTGTTAGGAAAGAATGCATTTCATTATGTCCACTTCAGTAAATACTCCATGGTTAAAAAGTTATATTATACGAAACATTTTTCATAATTCTTTTTCATTAACTTATGATTTTTCTTTTTTTTTTTTAATTGCTGGAGATGATTTAGAAACGTAAGTATTGATAATGGTAGTGCCGCTCTGGCACAGAGCCACTGTTGTGTACTACAACTCTGCTTCAACTGACTCTGTGTGAACACTGAACAACAAATAATATCCATAAAAGAATTTTCTTGAACTTCAGGGTTCTGCTTCATAGTACTAATCTTTCAGTCTAAACTACCTTGGACCTCCAATAAGACTATTCTGTTGTTGGTTTGGGACAGTTAACATGAAACTGCAGTAATTTCCACATCTGGAAGAATAACTCCACAGAATAGTCATTTAATAGTCATTGCTGTATACAACACAATTGTACAGCACTTTCCTGTTATTAACTGTCTTTTTTCCCTAATGCCCAACCTGACTCTCCAAAGGTGTAATCTGAAGCCCTTGTCCCTTGCTGAGGGCAGTTTTTCTCTGTCATCTTTGTAACTAACCTTCAAGCTGTAGGTTGTTATTGGATCACCCCTTACCTTCAGAATGTTATCCAGATGAGGTCCAGCAAGCACTCAGCAGAGGGGAATAGTCACCTCCCTCCATCTGCTGGCTGCTGCTGTTCATACACTAGGATGCAGCTGGCCCTCTTTGCTGCCAGGACACTCTGTGGCTTCATGTCCAGCTTGCTGCTCATTCCACCTCCAGAGCCTTTCCTGCAAAGCTGCTCCCCAACCAAGTAGTCCCCAGCCTGTGCCCTGCCAGGAGGTTGGTCCATTGCAGGGCAGGACTTTGTATTTGACCCTGTTGAATTTCATAATGTTCCTGCTGGCCCATCCCTGTAGCTTGTCTGCATCCCTTTGTATGGCAGCCCTGCCCTTGAGTATACTGTTCCCAGTTTGGTGTTGTCTGCAGGCAGGATGAGTGTACTCCCTTGCCTCTTCTGGGTCACCGATAAAAATGTTAAACTGGGCAGGTCCCAGCACAGACTCCAGGTGTACTCAATTTTTTACTAGCCTTCAATTAGAGTACAAACCATTAATTAACTATGACCGCCTGAGCCCAGCCATCCAACCAGTCGTAATCCATGCAGTTGCACATGCATCCAGACCACAATGTCCTGACATGGATACAAGAACATTTTCTCAAACATTGCTGAAAACCTTGATAAAGTTGAAGGTAAATGACGTTTGACACTCTCTCCTCACCCACAAATCTAGCCATTTTATCACAGAAGGCAAGCAGGTTGGCTAACACTCTGCAGCTCACACCTTTCATGCCCAACATGGTTGCCAAGTTAAATCTAGTCAAACCTAGTCACAAGCAACACAAAGTTTATAGTGTCAGTTCACTTGTCATTTGTACCACTAGGAGTCCATTGGCTTCATTGAAGTTATTCCTCATTAATGAAAAATATTTTAATAACAGGGTAGTGTGGCATTGGACCAGGTTATCCAAGAAGGCTATGAAACCCCAACATTCAATTACCAGCCTGCCATTTATAGATTTATTCATTCGGAAAAGTGTCCTTAGGGTTCTCTGTGGTAAGCACAATAGAAATATTTTCAGATTTCTTATAAGTCTATAAGAGTCCCTTTTATGGCGTAGAAAACCTCAGTGTTCAAGAATATTTTTGTAAAAAATTAATTTGCAATTATAATTTGTCCCCATATTGCCATACAAGATTGCACTTAGGAAGACGAATAGAACAGAATGAACTATAAATTTTCCTCCTCGTTATGAACGATCGGGATCCTGAAAAGGCATTATGCCTGACATAAATATGGGAACTATGGTCTTTCACTAATGAATTTAAGTAAGTTTGGTTTAATAAAAAGAGAGCTGAAAAACTCTTTGTGATCATGGAAAATCTCAAGTCCTGCTGTGAAAGACAAAATGCCCAAGATGGGGAAAAACACTGAGTAACAGCACTTCTTGAGAGGTATTGCTGACCACCTTGAGTCCTGAACGGATGAGAAGGAAGCCATACAAAGACAAGCATATTTCACACTTGTTTATATTTCTGCCTTTCTTCTCCTTTTTACTTCCCCAAACAAAGGGAAATAAAACATGCCACAAGAGCATTTACATTAACAAAAAATAATTATAGCCTCTAAAACATTTTTAAATTGAGGTAATTGCTTTGTATGACCTGCTGCTAACTGTGATTCTGCTCATGTTTTGCTAATTTTTTTCCTGAAAATGTTTTGTTACTCTATTATGGGGTTTTTCTGGTTCAACAAATACGTCACAAATTTGAAGCAGCTTTATTTTGTAAATATTACAGCCTGCAGCCTGATAAAATTAATGTAACGTTTTGTATTGCTGGATTTTAAATTTCTTCTGTACTACATTATTTCCTATTATTACTGTTCCATCCCTGGCTTCATCACACCATTTTGAAAGCTCTGTTCACCTAAAAAGGAAATAAAATTTCTTCTCTTCTGTAATTTAATGGACTTAGATGCTGTACTGTCAGCTTTAACATAATTTTTTTGCTTTTAGATAATGAAGCCAACATTTGGAGTGCCAGTTCTCTAGTCGTTTGTACGGCTACAACTCCGTTGACAGGGATGTTATTCCTGATTTACAGAAGTGCAGATAACAGAATCACGTTATGCACCACAGTGTTACTCTATTGACTGAAGCACTGTTCCTTGTGCAACGGGACAACCCAGAGTACAACACTGCAGAACTCAGGAGAAATGTTATATGAATGTAACGCATACTCTGTGTTTTGAAGTTTACAGCTTTACTTCTCAGGGTGAGACTTTTCTATGGCTGCTTTGCCAACCAAATCACTGGGTTGGAATGCTATTATAATTAACACAAATACACATATGACTAAGATTGTGCAACGGAACTAGACCACCTTGACAACACTTTGTTTATTCAGTGTTATAAAGTTAATGATTAATACAGAAGCTTATCTCACCATTGTTACTGAAGTAAGAATAGTGAGACATTATTTTACCCCTTCTTTAACTGAAAATTGAAGCTGAACAATTCCCATCCCCTCCCTTTGAAAAAGGATATTCTGGCAATGTTGCCCTCCAAGAGGATTCTCTGAGGTTCATGTACATCAGTTTAACAAGAACTTTCTTTTGGACAAAGATTCTACAAGTGTTTTTGAAAACAAACTTCAAAAACATAACCCTTTTCTTTATAAGTGTTTTAAAGATATGTTAGAGCGAGATACCCACATATTCTAGCTAAAACAACTGGAATTTTTTGGTGTTGTTGTAAGAGAAATGACAATAACCTCTTCTATACATACATGGTACAGTTTTGACACTGACAAAACCATTCGACTTGTTTATCTCTTCCAAATATCCCATCTGAAGACTGATCTGTTGTACAATTCTAGTTTTACCAAAACTTATGCGAGGGAGCTTTGCGACCTGTATGAAGGGATTCAGGATTTAATCGTTAGACAAATAGACAATAAGAATAAATTATGAAATGAAGAAGAATTAAAAGAATACAAAAGGCTGCAGAATCTTATACTACATAGGGTGCTAGGAGGCTTTATGCCCCCCAGGTTTTCATATACCTGCAGATGCACCGTGATGCAAGAGAGCATGCCATGACCTTTAATTCTGCCATGTGCCATCTTTTCTCTTCCTCTATCTCCAATACCAATGGTCAAAACAGTAAAACACAAAGCATCTCAATATGCTGCAAGAAAGCTGATAGCAATTGCAACATGAAAGGAAGATGCAGGAATGTGCAAAATTGTTTTGTTTATTGTTCTATTATTATAATCATCAAATGAGAGATTCAGAGCCCTGAACAAACCAGTTTTAGATGGAATATAATTTCTGGCAAAATAGTGTTGCAAAAACATGTTGAAATAACTACAATAGCATGATATCAAATTAAGGACAATTAAACGGAAGACAGGAACTAGAAATTATTTGCTACAACAATAAAAAAGTTAATTCAAAATAATTGCTCGCAAAATATTCTAATATTTATCTAAAGAAGAATATGGAAGTGTGGATTAGAAAACACTGTTTGTTCCCTAAAATCTATAAAAGTAAGAGGAAACAACATTGTCAGCCCTGTGATTTTAGATAACACCATGCAATACACATAGGAAGCATTAATAGATTGAGAAAGGGAAAATAATTTTATCTGCTGTCTAGAAAAATTACTGCAAGCATACAGATTCATGTATACAGCAGTTACAATAGCTTTGAGAATAGGTTTTTCTGTTAGAGGTCAACAGAATGAGCAGGAAGGGAAAACCCTTCATTTTATGGAGGGTTGTAGATAAGGTTCATGTAACTGTGCTGGTCTAAGATTAAAAATCCAAGCTCTTAATGAAAGAAGTGTCCTGCCTGATAAAATTAATTTCTAATAAATGTTCTATACACTTTTGAATAGCCAAATAATGAATATTATCACTTCAGTTTCTGAAGAAACAATCACGTCTCTATATGACTTCAAATCTACCTTGTTTCTTTTCTGCATACTACGCTGTGAAATGCAACTCCACATGAGATGAGAAAGTCATATATTAGAAAAGGAATTTATGCTCATAATTATTTGCGTTTCTCTAGGCTACTGAAACTGTAGTTTAGGCCAATTGTTGTATATGACTTTTGGAATGAATTAGAACTCAGAAATGTCCTTTCACACAAAATCTTGTAACTGTAATTCACAGGTAATCCAGAAGCTCCAGTCAACAGCAGCTGTTTTCTAGAGACATCCTTTTTCCTTGGGAGAGCAGCAGCCCCAAATGAAGAAATCCAAAGACCCTAAAAATGCAATGCGTATGTACAGGTAACCATTTCAACAACATATTAGTGTAAGGTTTGGAAAATTACTAGTGAAAAGGAGTTCATTTCAAACATATAATGCAGATAATACGGGAATAAAAATCAAGGCCAGCAATTAAAAAGACAGAGCTGGCAGTCTAATGTGCCTCCTGCCAAATATCATGCTTATTTTGATAGCTATTTTTCCACCATAACACAGGAAATGAGGCATTTTGGGTTTAAGGTGGCTATTTTCCCCTTTGGAACTGTGAACTAGTACTAGGGTAATCTTAATGAATTGCCATTTATATGACTGCTCACTAGTTTCTTGCCAATTCCCCTAAAATATATTCGATGAGGGAGTCACACATCCCAAATTTCCTATTGTGTTAGTCTATTGCATGCAAAAATTACATGCCTTTGTTTCCTCTCCTTCATTTTCCCTTTCCCTTCCTCTCTCTCAGAAGAAATGACCTTTCAGATGGGTATGGATGGATCTAAGCCTAAGTGTCCATGTTTTCATAAGGCTGATGCAGAATCAGGTACAGTTTGGAGGATGTCTGTCCATGCTAAGTAGAGAACCGTGTTAAAAACAATCTGCCTTCCCTTTCAAGCAGAGGTTAAAGCTTGAGAGTTCAAAGCTCAAGAGCTTATTCCCTAGCTATAAAGATAAACCGTCATGGCTACACAACTTCTGATTTGAGTCTGGCTTGCACATAGCCCGTTCAGACCATTGACAGAAAAGCTTGCCTTTGCACTCACCCCCATAGACCTGTCCTTAAACTCAGCTATATTCTGTCTCCCATGTCCTGATCTATTAATACATTTCACATAGCTGCAACGGCTTAGGACATGATATGTGTTGGAAAATAATGTAGTTTAAAACCATGTAAGTAGACACGAGAAACAAGAAGTTTTGGTTTCAAAATCTCATAGTGACTTTCGGTGCAAATCTCTTTAGCATGTCATCCAGTCTCAGTACAAAAGGAAAGCAGACTTTAAAGATGAAGTTATGTCAAAGGAGTGTTTTGAAAAAAACCTCTGCAGCTGGTAAAAGGCACAGTGCCCAAGCCTAGGCTAATACAAACTACAGAGCTTCTCAACAGCTCAAGAGTTTACAACAGCAGTGAGTAAACTCCACCTAGAGCTATATAAATACTAGGAATTGTCAAACTGTTGCTCTTAATTTATATTTCTTTAAATGTTGAGATGATTGTCACTTGTCAGCATGAAAAACAAGGTACCTCCAACAACTATGACTCTGAATATCTCCTACAGTAACTATAGTATCTTTTGTGTATTGCATGATATCCTCTATTCCTCTGTTCCATTAAATGGTCATTCCAAGACTGTAATATTGTTCTTATCATCCTTAGAGCAATGCCACATAAAAAATACTAGATGGTGTCCGGTGTCCAAAAATTTCTTATGAGGTATATGTCATCTTCTCAGTAGTGAATACTTAGTGTGGTACATCTCTATTAAGATAAGATCTTAATCATCACTTATAAGGAAATACTGATTTTGCTTCTTAATCTGATGACCATATGTAAAAGTCAGATATTCCAAACAGAAATTAGATCACCTGTTTTATCTTTATCCTCTTTCTACAACAGCCTAATGACTTGTTTGCATTGCTCCCTACTGCTGCGTGCTGTCTTGATTATTTCAATGACTTTTCCACAACAATCAAAACTTCTTTCCTCATCAGTGTACAGGAAGATTGCTTTCTTTTTCCTAGACTAATTTTTTAAATATATATTTATATCAGACTGTATTTACCATCTGTTGACCCAATTACCTAAATGATCCAAATCCTCTTCAGTCTGGTTGCAGTTTCTCATTATTTGCTTTAGCTTCCCTTTCAGCAACATTCATAAGCCATGAGGGCTTATTTTCCATTCTACATCCATGTATCAGTAGATCTTAAGACTGCTATCTAGAGGATCAGATCCCACTGAATAATATTCTGAATCTGATGCACTAGACAATTATTTCTTCAAATGGTATAAAAGGTGATATTAGTCAATATATATGAAACTTCTGGCTTACTTTCAAGTTTAGGTCCAAATGTTCATTGATCTCCTTAGCCTATTCCTTACTTTCATGAATTTCAGAGATATATTTGAAGTATGTAGCTATCACTGCAGACATAAATAATTTGCTTCTCAAGTTTGCCAGATTTGTCTAACACTAACTTACTAACTACTAACAAACGGAAATGCCAAAACACAACTGGCTGCTCATGTCCTCAGGTGCTCCTGACAACATGAGTTGCTTTACTGATATCCTGCAAGAATTCAGTATTGCAATTTCTATGGATGAAAGCTGATTTCTGAAGTATATCATACCTTTCATATGAGAATGGCTGTGATACCAGCTCAGGATGCTACAGTAAACTTTAGGAAGCAGTAGTGGCTTTGAATTTTACAAGAGAAGATACTAACACAGTTTCTTTCTGAGAAGAAGCAGGATAGAGGAGGATTTCTGTGAGATGGTAAAAAGCCTTTTCTCACTGTGATTTTTAAATAAGTGGGAGAAATCAGAAGGGAATGGTATATGCACAGAGAGAGTTAAAAGGCTTGAGGGTTTTTAGGGCAAGGGATTTGCAGTTTGTTCTAATTGCCTGCTTATTCCTTCATTACGGTTGAAGGGTTGTGGTAATTCACCATTATTAAATATTCAAGGACTGGTCCGGAGGAAGCATTCTTTGGGAATTGCTCTCATCACTCCAGTGCCAGTTGAAAATCCTGCTTTGTGCCTGTTCATGTGTGCAAATAAAGCCCTGCTTTTCCCTTTTTATTGACTTCCTTTACTAAAAAGCCTTCAAGCATTGTGGTAATGTGAGATTATTTAGGAAATTAATGCTTGTGCATCTTTCATGGAACTTTCTTCATATTAGCAAGAACAGTGTGTTTAACTTTTGGAAGCAGGGAGTAAAACTGTTCCTCCCCTTCAGCAGAGCCTTTATATGTCCATATTCTCTCCACCCCCACCATGCTAATACTCTCCTCTACCAGCATGTTCCCCACCTTCAGACCTCATAGCATGAAAAGTCCATTCTCCTACTTCCCTGTCAAAGTAGACCAGTTTAAAATATACAATCATAAGTTATACAGCAGTTTCAAGTCACTTGAAGAACAAATTGTCATTTACACTATGGAAATACAGCATTACTGGAAAGGATCTATCAATAGAAGGACCCTGTCATAGCAGGGAGCATTTACACGAACAGTAATGGAGCATCCTTTCTCCAAGTCTTGAAAACAAAGAGCTACAAAATGCCTTTTCTACTTGGTAGGGACAAAAAGCACCTACAAAACCCTGAGAAGAGTGCTTGGACATCATGTAGTCCACTGGCATAAAGGTTAGTCTCATTTCTAGGCAAGTTTTTCACTGGGGTCTGAGTTCTGTGGTGGGAGTGACAGTGAAAGTCCTTTAAATGGTGCACAGGGATCACTACTTTTACACTGTAGAACTCAGTTGTCACTAGCAAGCATCTTCTAAGAAGGCTTGAGAGCTACTCTTGGAATTACCATGACACAATGGCCTCATGTTTGCACTTCAACGTCCAGCTCTGTACATAAAAGTTACCAGTCTATAAGAAGCATATATAATACTTTCAAATATAAATATTATGGGTTGCTACACAGAAAATTGCAGAGTAATTACAGACCTTGGAGAGTCAAAGCTGTTATGGCTTGTGTCATGGATTATGTTGAGGTTTGTTCATGAAAAATTACGTTTAGTTTATCTTTCACCTGAAGCCAAATTTTGCTTTTATTTCTATTCTGATAACCTAAGGCACAATCTGAAGAAAATGAAGTTGCAAAATCTTGTATTGGTCATACACAAGCAAACAAAAGCCTGTAACAACCTGATGATAAAATTAAATCTGTGGAATCAGCATTATAAGCGGCAACATAAAATTCTGAAGACTAGTCGCTCACTTTGTTTATATATTTGAAAATTTAAGACGCTAGGTAAATTTTCTGTGTTGTTATTAGAACACTACCAGAGTTTGATACAACTCTGTGTTGGAATTCCTGATAGAAATGGGGAAAACTTACGTTCGCTCTCTATTCCCAATAAAATAAACAAGATTGATTCTTCCTTGAACCATTGAATAAGAAAACCCCAAATAGATCTAGGCAAGAATTTCAGAATTTTCTGAAAAGCACAATTTAGTCAGACTCAATCTGGTTGTAAATTTGCCTGAAAGTCACCAAAGATTTTCAGCTAAGTGAAAAAAGTGTTAAAGGCTGATTTTCACAAAACTATAGTTTAGTGGTTTGAGCATTTCAATACACAGATAATCAATTTCTTCTCTGACTGAAGAAGCTCAAAACACAAATATTCCCCTCCTCTGAGAGCATCCTGACTAGCAGCCTGTAAGCATGTTTGATTTTTTTTTTTCTCTGCTTTGCATAACTAATTAAATGAAGGTGATAATTCCTTCACAACTGCAGTAAGCACCCTATCCATCGCTGTTGTTGGGGTTTGTTCCTCTTTTTTTTTTTCTAAATGGCTTTTTTCTTCACACTAGTCTTGAAATATTAAAGTAGTAACTGAAGCAGACAAAGGTAGAGGGAGGTAGTGATTCTCTGGTCTGGTAGTTTCAAAAATCATTTAGGATGATTTCATGGTTGCAGACTTTGCATTACTGAACATTAACTTATTTACATAACATGACAGTGTCAGTGGGAGATACTGAGAACGCACTTTACCTTCCTCTGAACCTAAATAACCTATATCTATACAACTATGGTATTCCTCCTGAACAGGTAGACAATATGGGTTTGGTTACCTTCTGACAGGGAAGGATCTGGACCCATGTCTCCTATATGTTTTATATCTGATCTACCACATAAAGCACTATTTTTTCAGCAGTTTTGCAAAGAAAAATAATTTTTCACAATAAAAGCCAGACTTTTCATTAGAAAGAAGAAGAGAAAAAAAGACAGCCAGACTGGATCAGACCAATCAACCAATCAACCTCTGATGGCAAATGGTAGTGGATGGCCTAATAAAGACTGGAAAAACAGGGCAAGCACATACTGATATTTCAGCAGAATACTTCCCCATATTCTAGCAGTTTGTATCTTAGGGATTTCCTGAGGTTCTGATGGCAATTTTGTATTTAAAAGCCCTGGATGGGATGTTTCCTGCCATGAATTTGTCCAGCTACTTTTTAAATCTATGTAGATTTGTAGTATCTGTGACATCCTGTGCAATAAGTTTCTCAGCTTAATTATGTGAGATATGAGAATGTACATCCCATTGCTCATTCAAATCTACCACCAGATAATGTAATCTGATAGCTTGTTCTTATGGGGGGAGAAGGAGGGGGGTGAGAGAAAGAGAACAATCATTTGCTACTGCATCTTTCATGGCACCTGGAATTTTGTAGCTTTCTTTCATGTGCCCCCTCAGCTGCCTTATTCCTAGATAGAAGCCTTACTCTATATAGTAATTCTGTATGCAAAAGTGGAACCGTAACAACCAACTCTCTCACCTTTTTCTGAATTTGTCCTGAATCTACTGCCTCTTTCCTGAGGTGGAAGTGAACCAAATTACACACAGTGTTCAGGTACAGCATGGATTGATATATACATACACCATGGATTTACAGAACAGCATAGTAATGGTTGCTTTGGAGTCTAGCCCTTTCTCCCTTCCTAAAATCTACTTCATTTTCAACCTGAAATAATGCTGAGCTGAGAACTACCATAACCCCAGATCTGACAACTCTATGTCAACCATTATCTCATAGCCTACTACACTGCACATACTACTACTTTGTATTTATAGGACTGAGTTTTTCCTGTGTCGTGGTTTAGCGGCAGCTCAGCCCCACACAGCCGCTCGCTCACTCCCCACCGGTAGATGGGGGAGAGAATCAGAAGGGTAACGCTCGTGGGTTGGGATAAGAACAGTTTAATAATTACAATTAAAAGAAACAACAGTAGAAATGCAATGTAAAGGAAACAACGGGAGGCGCAAAGCCCCGGGGGAGGGGGGAAGGGAGGGGAGAGGGGGAACAAACCGCCGAAACAAACCGCACGCGCCGCAGCCGCTCGCCGACCCGCCTCCGCGCCGCCCCCGCGCTGCCACTGCCCTCCCCCTCAATATACTGGTCATGGTGTCACATGGTAGGGCATGAACCTGCCATTGGCCAGTCGGGGTCAGCCGCCCCCACCATGGCCCCGCCCCTCCCAGCCCCCCCTGCCACGCCACGCGGCAGAGCGCGGGAAGCTGGAAAGGTAGCCGACCCCCACAGTGAGGAGAATTAACCCCTTCTCAGCCAAAACCAGCACATTCTCCACCCCTTATTCCATACCATTTACACCATGCCCAGGTCCCATATGATGCAATACAACCGTACCAACCACCACCCCTCCCCTTCCCATCCTTTAACATAATACACAGACATCATTCCCTTAGTTCATGGACCTTCCCTGTAAAATGTCCATTAAAATGTCCATTGAGTTCACCCAGTCCATGACTCTGGGCTCCATCTGTTGTATCAGTCTTTCCGGGTGGGAGAGATGGTGTGTGGCGTTGGGTTGCTGCATACCGAGTCAGCCATCGTTCCATCACTGCTGCACGGCTTGTTTCATAGTTGATCTTCCATGGGTTGGGAGGCTCGTACTCTGATATCATTGATACAACACAGAGGTGACACACAGTATTATATAGCAGTTCACATTGTGCCATTCAGTTCATTGACTGTTTTCACCCAAAATCAAATCCCCTTGAGGCACGCATCGGATTTCTCCATCCTCCTGCATCACCCACCAAGTGCACTCAGGTCCTCGAGCAAAAGCAGTCCCACGAATGGGTTTGCCTTTGCCGGAGGCAGGAAGAACCCAGACTGTTTTGCCCAGCATACTTTTTGTGTGCACTACAGGGACTCTATCCCCTTCCACAGTATGTAGGATTTCTGACTGGGCAGGGCCAGCTCGGTTGGCAGATCCCCTCGTGTTGACTAACCACGTGGCTTTTGCTAAATGTGTATCCCAGTGCTTGAATGTTCCACCCCCCATTGCTCTCAGTGTAGTTTTTAACAGTCCGTTGGGGAAATTGAACGGTACAGAGGCTGGTGCGTGATAGGGGATGTGATACACCCACTCAATGCCATGCTCTTTGGCCCAGGTGTCTATGAGGTTATTTCGGAAATGAGTCCCGTTGTCTGACTCAATTCTCTCTGGGGTGCCGTGTCGCCACAGGACTTGTTTCTCAAGACCCAGGGCAGTGTTCTGGGCAGTGGCGTGGGGGACAGGATATGTTTCCAGCCAGCCAGTCGTTGTTTCTACCATTGTAAGCACATGGTGCTTGCCTTGGCGGGTCTGTGGGAGTGTGGTATAGTCAATTTGCCAGGCCTCCCCATATTTATATTTCAGCCATCGTCCCCCATACCACAGAGGCTTTATCCGCTTCGCTTGCTTGATTGCAGCGCATGTGTCACATTCGTGGATAACCTGTGCAATAATATCCATGGTCAAGTCCACCCCTCGATCACGAGCCCACCTGTATGTTGCATCTCTCCCTTGATGGCCTGAGGTGTCATGGGCCCACCGAGCTAGAAATAGTTCACCCTGATGCTGCCAGTCCAGATCCACCTCAGCCACTTCAATCTTGGCAGCCTGATCTACCTGCTGGTTGTTTTGATGTTCTTCAGTGGCCCGACTCTTGGGGACGTGAGCATCCACATGCCGTACCTTTACAACCAGTTTCTCTACCCAGGCAGCAATATCTTGCCACAATGTGGCAGCCCAGACGGGTTTGCCTCTGCACTGCCAGTTGCTTTGCTTCCATTGCTGCAGCCAGCCCCACAAGGCATTTGCCACCATCCAGGAGTCAGTATAGAGATAGAGCACTGGCCACTTTTCCCGTTCAGCGATGTCTAAGGCCAGCTGGATGGCCTTTACCTCTGCAAACTGGCTCGATTCACCTTCTCCTTCTGCAGTTTCTGCTACTTGTCGTGTAGGACTCCATACAGCAGCCTTCCATCTCCAGTGCTTTCCCACAAGGCGACAGGACCCATCAGTGAACAGGGCATACTGCTTCTCATCTTCTGGCAGTTTGTTATACAGTGGGGCTTCTTCAGCACGTGTCACCTCCTCCTCTGGTGATAATCCAAAATCTTTGCCTTCTGGCCAGTCCATAATCACTTCCAAGATTCCTGGGCGACTGGGGTTTCCTACTCAAGCCCGCTGGGTGATCAGTGCAACCCATTTACTCCACGTAGCATCAGTTGCATGGTGTGTAGAGGGGATGTTTCCTTTGAACATCCAGCCCAGCACTGGCAGTCGGGGTGCCAGGAGCAACTGTGCTTCAGTACCAACCACTTCTGAAGCAGCTCGAACCCCTTCATATGCTGCCAATATCTCTTTTTCAGTTGGAGTATAGCAGGCTTCAGACCCTCTGTATCCCCGACTCCAAAACCCTAGGGGTCGACCCCAGGTCTCCCCTGGTGCTTTCTGCCAGAGGCTCCAGGTAGGGCCATTCTCCCCGGCTGCAGCGTAGAGCACATTTTTTACATCTTGTCCTGCCCGGACTGGCCCAAGAGCTACTGCATGGACTATTTCTCATTTAATCTGTTCAAAGGCTTGTCGTTGCTCAGGGCCCCATTTGAAATCGTTCTTTTTCCGGGTCACTTGATAGAGAGGGCTCACGATCAGACTGTAATTTGGAATATGCATTCTCCAAAAACCCACAACGCCCAAAAAAGCTTGTGTTTCCTTTTTGCTAGTTGGTGGAGACATGGCTGCTATTTTGTTGATCACATCCATTGGAATCTGACGACGTCCATCTTGCCATTTGATTCCTAAGAACTGGATTTCTCATGCAGGTCCCTTCACCTTACTTTGTTTTATGGCAAAACCAGCTTTCAGAAGGATTTGGACTATTTTCTCACCTTTCTCAAAAACTTCTTCCGCTGTGTTGCCCCACACAATGATGTCATCAATGTATTGAAGGTGTTCTGGAGCTTCTCCCTGTTCCAGTACAGTCTGAATCAGTCCATGGCAAATGGTAGGACTGTGTTTCCACCCCTGGGGCAGTCGATTCCAGGTGTACTGGACACCCCTCCATGTGAAAGCAAACTGTGGCCTGCACTCTGCTGCCAGAGGGATTGAGAAGAATGCATTAGCAATATCAATTGTGGCATACCACTTGGCCGCCTTTGACTCCAGTTCGTATTGAAGTTCTAGCATGTCTGGCACAGCAGCACTCAATGGTGGAGTGACTTCATTCAGGCCACGATAGTCTACTGTTAGTCTCCACTCTCCATTAGACTTCCGGACTGGCCATATGGGACTGTTAAAGGGTGAGTGGGTCTTACTGATGACTCCTTGGCTCCTCAGTTGGTGAATGAGTTCATGGATGGGGATCAGAGAGTCTCTGTTGGTGCGATATTGCCGCCGGTGCACTGTTGTGGTGGCGATTGGCACCTGTTGTTCTTTGACCTTCAGCAACCCCACAACAGAAGGGTCCTTTGAGAGACCGGGCAAGGTAGACAACTGTTCAGTTTCCTCCGTCTCCAAGGCAGCTACACCAAAAGCCCACTTGTAACCTTTTGGGTCCTTGAAATACCCTCTCCTGAAGTAGTCTATGCCAAGGATGCACGGAGCCTCTGGGCCAGTCACAATGGGGTGCTTCTGCCACTCATTGCCAGTTAGGCTCACTTCGGCCTCCAATACAGTTAGCTCTTGGGATCCCCCTGTCACTCCAGCAATGCTGATGGGTTCTGCCCCTATATAGTTTGATGGCATTAAGGTGCACTGTGCGCCGGTGTCCACTAAAGCTCTATACTCCTGTGGGTCGGACGTGCCAGGCCATCGGATCCACACAGTCCAGTAAGCCCGGTTATCCCTTTCCTCCACCCGGCTGGAGGCAGGGCCCCTCTAGTCCTGATCATGGCAGTCACAACTCACTTCCTGTAAATGTGAATCAGGAGTCCCTCTATTACACTTAGAAATAAAATCTGCGCTTCTACTCCTCTGTCTGGGGACTTGCTCGCTGGAAACTGGAGCAGCAGCTTTCCTGGAAGAGCCTCCCTGAGTGACTGTTCTTCCTTGCAGTTCATATACTCGTGCCTGTAGGGTCGAAGTAGGCTTGCCATCCCACCTCATCATATCCTCTCCGTGGTCACGCAGGTAGAACCATAGGGTGGCCCATGGTGTGTATCCCCTTCTTTGAGCCAAAGGACGCTTATTCCTAACAGCTGAGACACTGCTCTGTCGAGGTGGGGAGTAGGACAGATCTTCTTTGAGTTGCTGGACCTCTTGGGATAGTTTCTCCACAGCAGAGACAAGCGAGGAAGAGATATTTGTGTCGTTATCCTGGAGTCTATCTATCACCTCTGCCACCGTTGGTGTCTCGTCATCTTTCCAGGACATCACTGCCAATGAGTTTGCATGCGAAGATGGTGCGCTCCGTACAAACTTCCACCACATGGGTCGTGTGCACTCGGCTTCATCTGGATCTTTGGATGACCGTTGATCGTCTAGGTCACCATAAATCACCTTAAGCACAGCTAATTCCCCTTAGATACTGGATGCCTTTCTCCATAGTTGTCCATTTTCCTGGGCGATATATAACATCTTCTTTAAAGGGATACCTTTCCTTCACTCCACACAGGAGTCGCCTCCAGAGGCTGAGGGCTTGTGGTTTTTTTCCAATTGCTTTGTCAACGCCCCCTTCCCCAGAAAGGGATCCCAGTTGTTTGGCTTCTTTTCCCTCTAGTTCCAGGCTACTGGCCCCATTATCCCAGCATCGGAGCAGCCAGGTGACAATGTGCTCACCTGAACGACAGCTATAATCTTTTTGCATATCTCGCAACTCACTTAAGGACAGGGATCGGGTGGTCTCTATTTCATTTATTACTTCTCCCTCCTCTCCCCGCGATGGCCCTGGTTCTTCATCATCCCATTCTAAACAAGTTGATGTCCGCTTCCAGTATTTCGTCTTGTGTATGGGGGCAACTGATACTGGTACGGGTTTATTTTCCGAGCTAGCTCCGGTACTTGTTGTGGGGGTTTGAGTGGCTGCAGTGCCTGTTGTCAGGGCTGGATTGTCTACAGTGCCAGTCACTTTGCATTTCAATCCAGAGACATTCTCTTCCCCCTGGGGGCACTGAATACTGTTGAGCAGGGCTCGGTAAGCATGGGCCAGACCCCAGCATGTTGCAGTTATCTGTGTCTCTCTGAGTTCCCAGCGTAACAACATACTTTCTCCAAATATTCTACTAGTTTTTTAGGATTCTGCACTTGTTCGGGGGTGAAACTCCAAAACACTGGGGGTGCCCACTGCCCTAGGTATTTGCCCATGCTATCCCACATGCCCTGCCACTCGTAACTATCAAGCCTCGGGGCAGATTTCTGGGTGATATTCTTAAGTTGCTTAGTCAAAACCAAAACAACATGCCCAAAAACTAACAATAAGTGCACCTTAACCACCCAAGGATGTTCAAGGTACAAAAACGTTGTTGTTACAAAGGCACAGACATCATAGAACAAAGTTGCAAAGGTACTATTCTGTATTTCCTCCATATAAAATCTCTCAGAGGAGGAGGTATAATTGCTAATTGCCTCAACAAGGTGGTGTCCGAAGTACAGTAACGGTTTCAGCAAAAACCCCAAATACCAGATAAAGCTGAAAACGAGTGTTTGTATAACAAATCTTGTAGGCAAAACATCACTAATCACAGCAGAACACAGCAGACTCAACAAACCAACACCGATTTTTAACACCAACTGCAAAAAGGACAACATGGTGCTGTGACCAGCAGCTGTTGTTATCTCCAACCCTTGAGCCCCACGTTGGGCGCCAAAAAGACTGTCGTGGTTTAGCGGCAGCTCAGCCCCACACAGCCGCTCGCTCACTCCCCCACCGGTAGATGGGGGAGGGAATCAGAAGGGTAATGCTCGTGGGTTGGGATAAGAACAGTTTAATAATTACAATTAAAAGAAACAACAATAGAAATGCAATGTAAAGGAGAACAACGAGAGGCGCAAAGCCCCGGGGGAGGGGGAAGTGAGGGGGGAGGGGGAACGAACCGCCGAAACAAACCGCACGCGCCCCAGCCGCTCGCCGCCCGCCGACCCGGCGCCGCGCCTCCTCCGTGCTGCCACTGCCCCCCCTCAATATACTGGTCATGGTGTCACATGGTAGGGCATGAACCTGCCATTGGCCAGTCGGGGTCAGCCGCCCCCACCATGGCCCCGCCCCTCCCAGCCCCCCCTGCCACGCCACACGGCAGAGCGCGGGAAGCTGGAAAGGTAGCCGACCCCCACAGTGAGGAGAATTAACCCCTTCTCAGCCAAAACCAGCACATCCTGTTGTTTTGCCACACAGTTACCTAGCTTCTCAGAGTCAGCCCTCCTCTATATTACTCAGAAGAACTGCATACTGTCAGCAGCCTCTGTCACCTGCTTCATCACACCCTTTCACACTCTTGCTTCCCTAAAGAAGTCTCTTAAAATTGTGACCTACTTTTTAGAAAGGTTTTCATAGCGGTGAGGATCTCTCTTCTACCTCAACAGTTTTAGATTTCCATTGGTGCTTTTTTGGTACTTCTTATGGGATCTTGGGGTTTTGTTTTGATATCTAAGTGCTCGTGAGTGTCTGGTGCTAGCAATTTGCTAACATTCATTTTGTCTGTCTGCTCCACAGATATCCTCTTTGGCAACTGATCCTTTTTGGTTCTTTTCCTGCAGTCTTATCTTCTTTTAGCTGTCCTTTCACACACTCCTAATCTATTGGCCCTCTGCATACTCTGGCCGAATTTTGGTTTCCATTGTGTCTGTACGTAGATGTGTTCTTTTCTCAATACCTTTCCAAGTTCCTACTAAAAATCTTTGTAGTCTGACATGTTATGTTTCTACACAATAAAGACTGCCAGAGGTTAAGTTATTTCCCATTTTCCTTTTTGGGGCATAACATTACATTTCTGAAGGATACCTACTTTCCTCTGTTATCCTTCCTGACCCCCTTGTTTGACCATACCAGCTTTTGACAGTCTTTTCATAGCCTTTTCAATAGATGACATTGTCTCCAATACGTGGTCCTTCAACAGTCGCCATGCCACCTGCAAAAATTTTATGCTTTCATCTGCCCCATTTAGTTTCCTTTTTTAAGGTGTTTCCTCATTTTCCTTGGACCTCCCTTTTTGCCATCAAGCACATGCAGAGTAAACACTGGCCTCGTTGTCACTCCTGCAAAAACACACGGAAGGGCCACATGGTTGCTGCTAGGGAGCAACCCCCATGTCCACAGCACTTTTGACAGTGCTTGTGGCACGCTTCAGGCCCAAGGCAAGGCTGACATTTCCTCCCCTGGGTTTCCCTTCATTAATTAGTTGTTTGTGGCAGCTCAGGCGGCACAGAAGCCTTGGAGTTCCCTTCCAGGTCTGAGATTTCAGTCTTCATTGCCTGTTGTTTCACTTACTTTAGTGATGCGAATTAACTTTAAACTTTCTCTAACACTCATACCAACATGACCTATTTTGCAATACCGTGCTTCAGAGGGTTCAGCAAAGGCAGTATCTCACTTTAAACTGACTGGTACTCCATTATGTGCCCATCAGATCATTTTCCTCGTTTCAGTGTTTTTTTCCAATTGACCATTATTTATCTCTGTAAGTTAGTTTTCAGTATATTTGCATATCTGCATTTAACAGCTTAGAAAATGTAAATTAAAAGTTAATTACACTGAAATATGAGGGGAAATATAATTATTATCTCAGCATTAATAGTGTCAAGGAAACATATTTCAATACTTGAGTTAAACTCTGTAGTTATCGAGATGTCTGTTAAATTACATGGTTTATGGCATCCATAAGGGGAAACTAGATTATCATTTATTCTTTCTGCCTTTACTACTTCTGAAATATATAGTCCTCTGACATATCGTAATATCTAATTGCTTTTTCTTTTTTTTTTTTTTTCCTTTCCCTCTCTTTTTTGGCCCTGAAGACTTACATTGGAACATCAGTATCTTACTACAGTGAGTGATTTTGACTCAATCTAGCTCTGTTTTACTGCAGACACAGCAGCCTTGGCTCGGACTATAACTTTGACAAGCAAATTCCAGTTACTTTAGTCATCAGCCATTCTGAATTACCAAAGGAAAACTATTAACAAATTTCTGACATAAAAATACTGCCTCTTGTCACTGTCATGTAATAACTGGAATAAGCAAGTAAACAAGCGCTCATTTTCTCACTGAGCTTACATGTCTTCAGTTTTACGTGCCCAAGGTTTGATACTTAGCGTGTCACATACCTAACAAACACTATGATATTTAAAATAGAAAACTTTTCCAAAGAAAGTTCCAATTCAGTTTAAAACCCTGTGATGTTCTATACTTGCAGAAATGACATTTGGAGGTTGTGGGCACCTGATAGGTGAAAGCTGTAGGACAAGGAATCTTTTTTGGCTGAACCTCCTCTCCATTACTTACAACTCTAAAGCCTGAAGCAAATGAAAGCTTGAGACATCACAATTTAAATAAAAACAATGTCAGCAGAAGAGCTTCTCCAGTGACTTTTGCCCAGGTACAGTGATGTACTTCTGTATTTGCCTAAATTTACATATGTAGATAGTGTCATGGGCGTCTGCTTTAAAATAATAAGCTCTTTTTCAGCCTAATTCAAGGACTTTGTCTCACTTTGGGTGAATACCTAAATTAGTAAAGGGAAAAGAAGACAGATGCTAATTTTTAATAATATGGGGATAGTCTGCCTGTCTGTCGCTGCCTTTTTCAAATCTCCTCATCCCTACTTTCAAAAGGTGTCTCATTCATCCACAAAAGATTAAAAGTGTTTTCATATTACAGGAGAAGTTTTTCTCTGTCATGCCCATAACGAATGTGATAACAAGTAATATCTGTATGCACAGGGGTTCCCCAAATATTGTTGCTAACAATAGAGCTAATGTGGTGATAAGCTTGGCTGGATATTTTTATATCACCTGTTGACTCTAGGAAGACATCTGGAAAGAGGCCACAGTTTCCCCCATCTCTTTATTTTTAAAATACACTTTTAGATTGATATTCATTGCTGATAAGTGTTGATTTGAGTATGCAACACCAGTGATTGAATTTTTCAGCATTTTTTCTGAAATGATCTTTTCAAAAGAAGAAAAAATACATCACCTTTGAATAAAAAATTTTTTCACAGGCATTGTTCTTTTTTTGTCTTTGAAATAGATAGAGGGGTTTGGGTAGAATCAGCAAGTCAAATGCCTTAGAAGCCTTTAAGAATACAGAACTTCAATTGAAGTTCCCATGTTGCATTGTAGAGATTTCACCTCTTCCATCAGGCAATTTGGGAACAAAAGTTAGATTTTTAAAAGTTGCTTACTGCTACAATACTTTGCATAAATCCTTTGGGCTGAGAGAAATGGTAGCTTTTTCCGAAATCTGTTAATGAATTTCACACTAAATACTTTGTAATCTTTAGAAACAAGGGACTTAACCTAAATTGCTTTTCTATCATTTTGAAAATTTGGCAGTCTTCCCTACAGTAACATTTACCTTTTTTTACTGGTGCTTTAATTCATAACTGTAAAATCTGACTATAATAACATTGTCCTGGTTGAGTTTCCTTCATTTTGTACCTCTTTACAGTAATTACAGTAGCCTATGCTGATAGGCAACCAGGCTAATGCACAGATGGTGGTCAGAGAGTAACTTTCAGTTTTGAGTACTCCAATTATACTATTCCCCTGGGACTTCCACTCACAAAACAAGGTCACTGGGCACCTGCCCAGTGACAGTGACAAATAGTGCTTCTAATTAAAGAAACCCAAAACACTGTTGGTGTTATTTACAGTTTCTCAGGGACCAGTAAGAAAAATATTTTTTCCTCATACTTTGCTGATAATTACAAAATAAAGATACATTTGTAATTAAAGAGGACAGGTAATAAACATTTGGCCTTAATTTCATTCACGTGCATGGTGACATAAGATCATACAAAACAGCAGTAATGGTGACAGTCTCTCACAATGAATGGAAACAACTACACTCAGTGGACTTGTGTTGCGGCAAAACATCTTTACAGGCTGCTGGAGAAACATTCATTACAATGTACCACACTCAGGTTTCATTAATACATAATCAATGTATAGAATTGCTCTGTTAATCTTAAAGATGAATTACTACTGTCAGGGCTTTGTTATGGACTTATCTCTACCACCAAAACTTGTGTGCTGAGACAATAATAGCAACATGGCATTTGGTCTTCAGTAAGGGGAAAAAGAATGACTATTCCAAGTAATTAAAGATACTCAATTTAGAAAGTTGATCTTATTTTCTAGGGGCTGGTACTGTATGTTTCACTAATGAGTCATTGCAAGTACCAAACACCAGTGCTAACCCACAAATTTTTGACCTGCAGGAAAACCTATTAATGATGCTATGTGATTGTGGACTTCTAACTTCTTTCGCTTCTTCTTTTCAGCCAGAAACAAATTTACCCAAGACTCAAGAGATTAAAAGGTCAAAGGTCTATAAAGATTCAACTGTAATTAACTTTTGAAGGCATTACTCTGCAGAGAACTTTGCTTAATGGCCATGTTCATATGCTCGGACATTTTTGTTTGGGTTTTTTTTTTTCAGTTAGATTCCTGGTCAGATCAGATCAATGTGCACCTAAAATGATGGCTTTGCCAAACAGCAAAAAGGAAAGTCTTGCAGACTGCATTTGAATTCTTGTGATTGTCTTATCACATACTTGCACATGTCTGTTTTAGTCTCTATGGGTGAAGTGACATGTCAGGGTTCAGGATGGGCTGGGCAAATAGCAAAATGGGCAAATTCAAGTACCTGGAAAGCAAGTTCACTTAGAACCCCAAGTTCTCTTTACTAGCATGCTGGGACCACAGGGAACTGAAATCTTCAGGGAACACAGTGTTTTCCAGTCTACAGGTCCAACCTTGCTTCGTAGTGAGCAAATGTTATCAACCTCTCATAGACTGTTATCTAAGAGCACAGATTTTAATGTGGGATATGTGTCCACATCACATGAATGTGGTGACCATCCTGTTAATTAGGCACTTGGGGGATTTATGGAATTGGCTTGGAGGAAGGCAGACTGCATTTTTGCAGTAAGTCACAAATCACCAACGTATTTTATAAAAGAAAGTGACCTTTTCATTTTTCCTGCAGTGAAAAAGAGTGGAAAAAATAATTCCAGAGAAATATGATTTCATTCTATTACGAAATTGATGACTATATTGGGAAGTGCGTACAATAGAAACATAACATTCAATCAGTAACAAAAGTGGTTTTATTCCTATAAAGCCAAATATGTCTGCTTTTTGTTAACAGTGAATGCTGTAGTTCAGTATATTCTACTTCATCTTTTCTGCAGCCTTTCTATGTTTAAATTAAACTGTGCTCTTAATTGTTTTGGGGAATGCGTGTCATTATCATGAATTTGCTATGATTATTTTATTAGCTCCCATGGGAGAAATATGGCATATAAGTTTAGCAAGAACTAGGCTATCCCTGGAAAAAAATATTCAACTTCAGAAGAAACATCAGTCAAAATTAAATGTTTTCTGAGGGAAGATGAGAGGGTTGGTGGAGAACAGACTATAGAACACCAGGTATTTGGGGATTTTAAGACCAACTTTTTAAAATTTACTATTAGGGTTTATTAAGGCAAACATACTTAAATTTGCTGCTTGAGTTTATTTCCTAAGTTAATGGAACCTTTGCTGGGGTACTTGTTCTTCATGCAACCAACGCCTATATATCTGTTCATTCTGTCTATCCGGTGTCTAATTTCTCATTATCTGGCATAAAATTATATTTTCATTTATTGTTAAATGTACCTCATTACCCAGCACTTAAGCTTCATTTCTAATCCATGAATTCCATTAAAACAATTTACATGTTTTAAAATACACTGATTTGGGATATTTATTTTCTTGTCTGTATTTGGAGGAGACAGAACAGCATAGTGGCAGAGAAACAAAGAGAGAAAAATGGCTTTGAAAGGATGTGAGTTAAAGATTAGAGAAATTCAGACAGGCATTCTGACTCAAAGAGGATGGGATCTGTAGCCTAGGGAAGGAGGATGAGGTTACAGCCTTTAAGCCATGCTATGCAGGAAGATCCACAAGAAAATCTAGGTCAGTCTCTCACTAAAGATTGCAAACTGCTCAGTAGTAGTGGCAATCTAAATTTGGTGTTTGTGTGTGAGAGAGGCAGAAGAAGGTCCTCACTTGACCCCAAGCACAGTACCAGACAAGAGGTGGTGGTGGGAGAACAGGTGCAGGTGCAGTTTTAGGGGTAAATCTCCATGAGGTGCATGATCTCCAAGTAATCAGATGCGCACTCCTTCCAACTTCTTTTCCACTAATTTATTTCCTATTACTGGTAACTACAGAGAGCTCTTTTTCTGTATGCATTTTAATATCTGCAGTTGACATTTTGAATTGCTTAAACATTTATAAAGAAAACTATTTCCAGCACAGTCCACGAATTTCCCATTTCCTTTTTTTTATGGCAAGGATCTCTCTTTTTTCCAGAATATGCAAAACGTGGCCTGTGGGTGTATATTTTCCATTTACGCCCTTCCATGTCTTTGCCTCTTCCACTGCATCACTAACAAACTTTTGCTCTTTGCTTTTAATACCTTTCCTTTACCATTCATTTTCATGCATTGCTATTAATTTATCAAGCTGTTCACCTCCAATTGCACTGCCCAGTAGTCCCAGTTGCACCAATCTTCAAGTCTTCCCTATGTAACCCCTCATGAATGAGAGAAAACAGGGGATCCATAAAAGTTCAGCCCACAAAGAGAAATATGTCCCTCTGCAGCATGTCTCCAAGTGGCAGCCTCTCTACATCAGTAAATGGAATCTGGAGACACCCGCCTCCTTAGCACAAAGCCGGCCTGTTTCTGTATCCCACAAAGTCCTGTCCAAGATTTAAGAAGTTGGCATCTTAATCCCTTTTGGTGACCTGAGATGATGACTCTCTTACATGACTCCTTCTGTACTTCCATAGTAGTCCCTCCTCATACCCACAGCCCCTTGCTGTCATGAGACTGCTTTTTTCAGTGATGCAACCTTGTCTGCTGGCATGGCCCACGCTCTGGAGGGCACACTGGCCCTTCAGAATATACTTATCTGTACAGTGCACAGCATAGCATAAAGTTCTACTGAGATGCATATTTCACCAAAATGCTATCACAGTGAAGTTGTTGCAGATTAAATTATTTAATAACT
This sequence comes from Phalacrocorax aristotelis, assembly GCF_949628215.1. NCBI lineage: Eukaryota > Metazoa > Chordata > Aves > Suliformes > Phalacrocoracidae > Phalacrocorax > Phalacrocorax aristotelis. Next base: position 99,496,402 of record NC_134276.1, on the reverse strand, counting down.
GCTTGATTAGTTAGACCTCACTATCGGCAGGATATGCTCATTATTGGACCATCAGTGCAGAAGGCAGCTGGAGACCATATCTGAGGTAGTTTAAAATGAGTCAGAATGGAGCATCAAGCTGCTAGATTGCTCCTTGCTCCATCAAAGACAGCTGAAAAGAAAGCTTCTAAAGGTGGCATCTCCATGCTGCATCATGGTCTGGAGCACCAGTATGCAACTGTGCGTGATGAATTACTATCAACATTTCTCATTGGGTAGATGTAATGGAAGAGGTGGAAAAAACGTGTGAGTGTGGATTAAGAAGGCCTAAAGGGGAATATCAAGGCATTAGTATGGGAAAGTGAGAATCAAGAGTTCTGTTTCTGACTGTACATGCTCACTCCTTTACCTCTTTCTGTGTTTCACTTCCACATCTGTCACAGAGTATGATGGCGCACCTCTACTTCTCAGAGCACTGGAAGGCTAAATACCAGTACTCAATACACAAAAATACAGTAAGGTCCCTCAAATACTATTGGTAAATAGGATATAGAAGCTCTTATGGAAAACAGCAAAGACACAGATTGGAAAAATACAAAGATTCTGGGTTTGCATAAACCAGAGAGGGAGGCTGTAATTTTTCTGAGCACCTTGCAGAATTTAAGTTACTTTTACTTAATGAGTGAGATACCAACACTTTACTTGATGAGGACATTTTTTTTTCTCAGAATGACCAGAGATGCAGAACATTGTCCTTCCTAATGAAAATGAGGTGAATGAATGGCCCTACTGTTTTCACTGTTATTCTTTTTTTTCTGCATTTTAACAGTGTGTTACCAAAATGTGAACTGCCTTGTCTGACTTTCTCCTCTATTTACAGATACCATTAAAAGCAGTCAGGTTGCACTGATGTGTGTTCTAATGGCTGATGGTAGCATCTAATGGTGTGAACTTTATGGGAGATACCTGATGTTCCTTTAAATGACAGAAGAGTGGTGCATTACAGGTCATGGAAGTTACACAGTCTGTCATCAGTAAGGATCCCCTGGAAATGTTTATGCCTTCTTTGCATATTATTCTCACATGCTGTGTTTGTGGATTTGATAAAAGCTAATCATCCTTGCCTAATGTGAAGAGCATTCCAGGACTATCTGTGTGGATTGCCCACTAGGTGTCATGCTAGAAGGCCTGTGCTTAATGCACACTTGTGAGTCACCTCATGTTCAGATAAGGGATAGATCATACATACTCTGCAACACAGGCCACAAATTAAAAAAAGAAAAACATTTAAAAAAATATGGTCACTGTATACATTAGCTCTTAAAAAAAAAAAAAAAAGCACACTAGTATTCCTGGATGCATTCCCAAGGCATAAGTGAGAAAAGTTTCAAAAACAATATTCCCAAAGAAATGTATTAACTGAAAGATATTCCGGTACAGAAGACTCCCCCGAGAATCTGATTATATTAAGGCAGAATATTTGAACATTGCATCTTCAAAACACCAGAGTGGGGTCCCTACCATAAGTTATGCTATAGGTAAAAGTTCAAATATAAACAAATTAGCCAAAAGTGAAAGAAAATACATTAATCACATTATTACATATGAAAAATTATGTTATCAAAATCATAGAATCATAGAATCATTAAGGTTGGAAAAGACCCTTAAGATCATCGAGTCCAACCACTAACCTATCACTGCCAAAAGTAGCAAACATTATCAAGAATTAGTGAGCAAGTCAACAGCCAAGGTGAAAACCACACTGTTAATACCTTACTGTAGTAAACGTCACTTTTAATGGTTTAAATACACTGTACAATATTGTAATATCATCCACCAGCAGCGATGAATACATAAAAAAGAAAAATAACATGGAGCTACATTTTTTATGTCTGTGTGTAAACAATCCTTTCTTCTGCAATTGTAGAAAATTTCAGTGTTTGAATGTAGTCTTTTAACTAACTGAGCATGCTCGTGGTGGGCATGCCTAGAGTTTATAATGGCAGCTCAGAATTATATATAAATCTGCTAACATTGGCAAAGAGGTTTTAAAATCCTAATTCCAACATAACCTAAATCAGCCCGCTTCATGGGCCTAAATCTAACTAATACCCAAATCTAACTCATTTGACAGGTCAGCTACCTCCCGAAGCAGTAACCCACCAGTAAACTCAACTGGCTGGCAGGTCTGCAGAGCTTTCAAGATAAATGAAGGCAAAATCTCTCAAGAAAATACTATAATTAAATTAAATTATTTGCTTTACAAATATAAATTAGAAATATTTAAACCACTTTCCTTAAGGAATTCTTTTACTTCTGTATATCTTTAAATGGTAAAATACCCACTTTTTCTCCAGCAGGAATTGATTTTCAGTACACTGCAGTCATTTTCCCAAGACCACAATTAAAAAACACATCACACCAGCTCCTTCTTGATGATGGCCTATTTGCAGATGTTTCTAAAAAATCATCTCAGGATTGCCTGTCCCAGTTTTAATTAAGTTAATCAGCTGTAATTACAGGTCTAAACACTACCTATGCACTTGCCAAAAAAAGCCTTACTTTTTTTTTTTACTGCCTTGTATTGAATACTCCTATGAAGTGCTCATGCTACACCTGCTTCACATTAAGATCTGCTCAAGACAGGTAACAGTGATACCAATTATAGTGTCATGTGACAATATCTAATTACTGACAGAACGTCATCATAAAATTGTTATGAAAGTAATAATTTTATATCTCCCTCAGAAAATGTCACTAGAAAATCCAAGTCTAAGAGAAACTGAATTACTTCCAGTAGAATTAATTTCAAGTAACTGCCTAGTAACTAAAAAAAAAAAAAAAGCTAATTAATTCTAAATCAGAATGTATGTAATTACAATAGTTTTCTGCTGAAACAAATACCTGATGCCTTTGGGTTGAATGAGACAGAAGATATTTCATATTCCTTTCAACAGCATAAATATTTTACCTTTTAGGCCTTGAAAATAACGTGCCAACCATAAACATTTTTTTTCCCCTCTCAAATGTTCAGAGACTGTTTTCATCCTCTTAGCATGAAGACACTAAATGAGTTGACAGTCTGCTTGCCAGTCAGTTTAATCTCACTCACTCAGTGGGTTTGTGGGAAAACTGTGGCATGCCAAGTTATTTTTGGCCAAATGTTACAGTATAAAGAGCCTTCAGGAGCTTTCATTTAGTGAGTGGACTAACTGGCAGCTGTTGTACCTGCAGAATGTGAATTGATGTTGCCATGGAAATAGAATAACATTTTTTTTTGTTGTTCTGTCTTTGCATATTTGGATTTCCCTGGTACAGAAGTCAGCTTGGGAAGAATCTTCAAGAACTGAATGAAAGACAAAGCAGCCTCTTGGAGAAAGATCAAAAGTTATTTGCATCTATTTCAGATAATGGTCATTTATGAGCACATGACTTGGGTTTCTCTTCCTAAATGGGAAGGAAAAATAAAAATCCTTATTTCATCCCTGTCTGTTGTTGACTGCCATATATTTTCCATCACATTTTTCATACTGACCAAACTTCACAAATATGTGCCTTTCAAAAGGCTTTGGGGACAGTTCTGTTTGCTTTCTTTAACACAATCTGTATTATTTAAAAAATACAATAGATGCACGTAAGGCTTACAAATTTGTAATAAAGGAATTTACACTTTTGCATATGATCTGGAGCCACAGAGCTATGCAATAGACACACTCTTCAGCTGCATGACAACAGTAGCCCTACATGTGAAATTTATGTGCCTTGAGATGACGCAGTTCCAAGAGATACCACCCCATCCCAGCCTGTCTCCATCCTTAAAAAAAGTCAAGGAGACATTTCCATCCAGTCATAAAATCATTGTCATTTTATCAGACAGTATGTTAACCTTGGACTCTTCAAATCATCTGAGTATGAAGTCACTGAAAGTGTTGCAAATCATGTTTTCACAGGGGGAGGACTTCAGAAAAGTATTATTGACATCGTCAGTGATGTTTCTTTTCTGTACTAGTCTAAAGACCTCAGCAAAAAGCAAAGGAGCTTTAAACCTCAGAATTTATCTCAGTTTGACAAAAGGCCAAGAAATCATCACGTCTTCAGAGTACTACCATGCTCAGTGCAGACAGACTGACCACAAAAGTTGTTAAAAACACATGGGTTAAGTACAAATGGTTAGCATATGATTTCTGCACAAAGAAGGATATGGCCCATGCACATTTTGTCTGGAGGTGGGGAATGGTGGTGAAAGACAAACCCACAGTAGGTTGGGATTTTCATCTAAACAGATTAGAAGCACAAGCCTTGCCAGAAGCCAGCAGGGCTTGTGCCCTTCATATAAGAACTTAAAAACTGATAAGAACTTCGTGGCACAGTGTATAGGATTTTGGGGTGGGTTTTTTTGTCTGTTTTTTTTTATATTATTTTTTCTTTTTTTTAGTGTAGTTGAGATTCTACTGGTTTTCCTATTGTGGTAATTTTATCTTCCACTTAAATCTCAAAGGAGAGGCAAGATCTTCCAATATACCAGCTGTCAGCACTTCAACAGCTACAAACTGATCAAGGAAGGAAAATGAGGCTTTTTCTTGTTACTGAATTATTCTTTAGATTTAGATAAATCTAAACACTGTTGCCCCTACAGGTCTTTGCATTTTCTTCACTTTTCCTCATTTAGTTCCACAACTACTTTAATAAATATTTAACTACATGCACCATCACTTCCCATTTACTCTCTCCTTAGCTTAAAGATTAATGTAGATATCTGAAGAAAGATCTTAGCTTAAAACCATGGAAAAATAATTTTGTTCATACATGCATTTAGGCACAACCGTGTTTACCTGATTTGCTTAATGGAATAGAAGATTTCACAACTGCTTATTAGCCTAAGAGTCAGAAAATATTGAAAGAAAGATGAGATAAGGACATTTCTCTGAGAAAACTTCTTATGGACTCGTTTATGATTCTGACTGAAATCTTGTGACATGGGAATCAACAGGAAAACTGCCACAGTCTCCAGCAGAACAAGAATTTCATTCCTGTTTTGGTTACTCCTTTTATTTTTACCCATAAATGAGCATACCTGCTGAGTTCCATAATTTTCTTTTATATTTCCAGTGCAAAGGATGAAACCACAGTCTAATGTACAAATGAGGCCTAAATTTTCTATCAGACACATCAAGTACAAGAAAGCACTGTACAAGCATTGACTCTATGCACAAAGTAAAGCATGACTGCAGCATGCCTAAGCACCACTGGTGTGGCTGTAACCCATCTCACTGGGGCACTGACACCCAGGAAACTCAAGGAGAAAGCATAAACTTATCTGAGACCTGCAATAATTAAGAATGAAACTGCACATTTAGTCCTTGAGTAATTGAAGTCACCTTAGGTATACTCCTAATTTAATACAAATTCAGCTTATTTATTGAACTGGAGATATGTCTGTCTGGAAGTTATACACCGGTACATACAAGTGCCATGACTATTCACAGTTTTGGTTTCAAATCTATGAAAGTTATCTGCACATTGTACTAGTTAAAACCAATATTTTTAAAGCCAACAGAGGGGTTTTTTTCTAATCTAATAATGCAAATAAGAGGTTTTGTTTTCTGAAAAGGCTAGGGGGCATATTTGTAATTCACTGCCAATCAGACTTTCCAGGATCTTGGGCCATTTCAGCACCCTATGTATAACAAGAAATTGCCCTTACCACAGCTATGTAATATTCAGATTCTTTCAGGCCTTGACAGGAGCCATGCTATCTCAGATTTATTTGTCAACAAGGTCACTCTTTCCCCAGATCAGCATAAATGTTTTTGCTTTGGTTCTAGAATTGTGACCTAGAATTGTAAACTCTAGCTGACATTTACCAACACCCTTTGCTGCTTTCAACTGATTCAGGGCCAAAGTAATCCTACGGTAAATTCATCAGCTTTAGTGGACTTCCATGGTGATGAACATGAATCCAAACTCCTGTATTTAACATGTTTTTAACATGAAGGGCTAGTGAATAGGAAGAAATCTTTAAGAGTAAACTGTATTTCAAATTTCCTACTTGTATTTAATGAGTTCTAGCACTGTATTTTAAAATGGCACTATATTTAGGCTGTAGTATTGCATCCATAAATATAATGTAGTGCCAATAAATATTTCTCTGTTGACATGCAATGCAGAATTCTCACCGTAACCATACATCACACTTTTTCTCAACCTATCAGTCTGTCTGACTACAAGCTAATATATCTGTTTCTGCTTGCGTTTTTAGAAAAGTCTAAGTTGGGCTTTGCTTATTTTGCAGGAAATCTCTTGATCTTTTTGAAAATTTTCACTAATACAATTTTCTCTAGAGTATCCATTAGTTATTGATATTTAATATATGCAAATTGAAAATAAACAGTAACTCCAGTTATGTTTTTTTCTTCTTTTTTTTGTGAGTTTAACAACTCCCCATCTTCTTCTCCCACACCATTTTGTCATTAGTTCTCCTGCAGCCATCAACCATTCAATGTCAAACACTTCAACTCCTGTTGTGAAAAGAGCAAGAACTATCTTGGATTAGAGCAAACCAAGTTTCAAATCTTCTTCATATATCACAGAGGAAACACAGGGAAGAGAAGAATAAAGAACATAAACCTCCATTTTTTAACTCCTTAAGATACATTTAGAAATAGCTGTCACATTTTGACAGTAACAAATGAAGGTAGGCCTGCAGAAGCAGGCTGTAACCGTAAGGAAGAACAGTCCCTCCTACAGCTGTGGGACGTGTCTGCACCTGCACACTCTGCAAATACAACTTCAGCATGCACAATTCTCCCTTTCCAGAAAAGCACAAAGACACAGCAAAAGACCTTGTCATTTCAAAAACCCTCCCCAAATTTCACTGATTTTCATACTTTAAATGTAACAATTAATATCCAATAATTCTTTACCCACCCTCATGAGGATAATTCCCCAATCCCATATAGTATTCTTATTATTGTCTTGCTAACAGTAAGCGAAGTCCCCTTGAGAAGTCTAGCAAAATAAACAATTGTGAATCACAGTTCCTTGAAAATGAGTCCTTTTTGCTAAAAAATAAAAAGTATAATTCTCAAAAATTTCAGAAAAATTTGTAAATGTCAATATTTGGGACTCATTTCTTGACTGCTGTTCTTCTAAAAGCATCTCTTCCTTTAGGAAGGATATGCCATACAATGCTTAAAGTGTATTCCTTTTTTAACTCAGAAAGGCTGCTTCCCAAACCTCCTTGAATGCAATTTTCCAGCTGGCTTTCCCACCTAGGAGGGAATACCTAGCACCATTCCACAAACCTGATTCAAGGCCAGTGAAGTAAGTCAGTTCACACCCACTGTTTCTAATGACGAGAGGCCCCTCTCTTTTCCAAGTCAGAGTACTTTATTGTACAAGAAGGTATTCAGATAGGGAAAATTAAAAAGTAATCATCTTCTGCTGAGATTGGACCAGATTCCAAACTGCAGTCTTTTAAGGTTTTTTTGTGTGCTGTGTACAGGCTTTGTAGATTAAATGCCAAAAGCAGAGAATCTGATTACAGTGACCTCATTATTGCTATAAAGATCCTTCAGTGGACAGTAAATGTGATGACCTGCTAAATAATTGATTATTTCAAGAACTTAATGCTGAGTGCTTTTCACGCATCACTACAACATTCTATTTTATAGGTGTTGGTGTGTCAGCAAAACTCTGAACCACTCACCTACAGTTCTCACCAAGTAGAAAAAAAGGAAAGAAGTGGAGTTGGACACAGTTCCCCTGAAAGCTGAAAAGCATGGTTTGTCACCAGCTTCTTCAAAACAGAACTGCAGTAAAGTTTTGATTCAGCTCTTTACACTTAAATGCAAACTTCTAATATCAGTATTGCTGAGGAGATGATGTTATTTGTTTATGGCAATAAAGCAGCAAATTCTCATACGCTTGGAAGCTTTTAATGGAAAATTTCCCAGCAGGTAGAAATCTTTACTCCACCCACACACAGCATATTGCTCTGCAGCAATAGCTATTGCTTCTGGACATGGGCTGGGATAATGAAACGTATCTTAAGTGTCTGCTTCTCAGATGACCTTGTAGCTTGCCAGATAAATGAAGGTCAAGAGAGGTGCCCAAAGTGTTAGAAAACAGGGCAGGAAGATTCCAAAGAAGAAATTAGAGATGGAAATGTTCCATTTAAGGGAGCACTCCTTAGAGTTGTGCCCAGTTCTGGACTCCCCAGTACAAGAATGACATTGACATACTGGAGTAAGCCCAGTAGAGGTCAGGGGGCTGGAGAACATGATGACATTTCAGGTGCATGAGGAGAGGCTGAAAGAAGTGGTCCCATTCAGCTTGGAGATGAGAAGGTGAAAGGGAGGTCTTACTGCTGTCTGGACCTCTCTGATAAGAGAATACGCAGACACTGGGGCTCGAAGTTTTTGGAGGTGTGCAGTGATAGGACAATTTTATTTTTTTTTCTGTGAGGATGGTTAAATACTAGAACAGAGGCCCAGAGAGGCTGTGGGACCTCTATCCTCGAAGGTGTTCAAGATTTGACTAGTCATGCCCCTGAGAAACCTGATATAATTAGACCTTTTCTGAACAGGGTGTTGAATTGGATTAGCTTCTGGAGGATCCCTTCAACATAATTCATGATTCTGTGAGACATGCGAAGGAGGGACAGGCTTGATATCTCTAACCTAATTTCCAAACTAATATAAAATATTACCCATTTAAAATATATGCACTGTGTCACTACAAAAAAACCCCTCTGGTTCAAAGGTCAAGGCTATTATGAACATTAGCTTTCTAACAGAGACTTAAACATAAAACTATCCTGAGGACTTAAAACAAATGAACAGAAATTCAAATAAAATCTGAATAAGAAAATAGGGAATAAATAATTGACCTGCCTGGGTTTTTCCCTCTGTCCTTGGCCACATTTACTTGTATCAGATCTAAGGGAGGTGTTCCCAACCTCGGAATTAGCTTAATTTTTCCTAAAATGCCATCATATCTGGAAGGCATTTAGGAACAAGCTTGACATTCTGCACCATATGCATTCACAAGTGAAACAAATAATAGTGACAACCAAACTGTGAATAGTTATTAACATCTTTGCAGATTGAGATCTATATATAGACTAGGCAGAAGGAGAATATGTTTTGTGTTTCAGTTCATAGAATCATAGAATTATTGAAGTTGGAAAAGACCTCTAAGATCATCAAGTCCAATGATCAACCCAACACCGACATGCCTCCTAAACCAGTTAGTTAGTTGTTCTCAATTTTTCCACAATTCTAGAAGTGTTTCACCCAAGTGATATTCCTTGACTGTAAATAAACTAAAGGTCACAATTTGTAGCAAAATTCATTGGTTTGGGTTCCCATTAAAACGTAACATTTAAAATGAAAATCAGAGCTAAACTGAATGCATGAGGACATCCATTCAGAGTCGAATAAAAGCACCTTAGAGATCCAAGCACAAAACTCAACCTTGTTGCAAATTAATTATCAAAGTTTACATGACAGATTTACTGATATGAATCATTTGCCTTTTTAATGCTCCCTCCTGTCTAGTTTCTTTGACTTTCCTTTACTTGACATCCTTATTTATTTAATATGACTGGATGGTCCAAAATGATAGTTACTCTGACAACCAAAGAAAATTAGAATGGCGTGACCTCAGCAACAAGAACAGAATGCAGAAACAAAGAGACTAAAATGGAAGAAAATGAGATTTGGCCCAACTCACTTTCTTTTCCTCTCTCCCTCTTATTTCTGCATGATAACACAGGCCTCTCACATATTCTTTTTGTAAGTTCTGAAATAGTAGATAATCCCAAGAAAACTGAACATTTTTGTATATGCAACAAGAAAGCAAGAAAATACACCTCAGTCTTTTTTTTTTTCAATCTTTTTGTGTGCTGTGTACATGCCCTTACCAATAGGCAAACAAGTATGTAACAGCAGTGCCACAAGGAAACAAAAAGATGGTCTTAAGATGTTGAAACACAACAATAGCTTCTCTACAGATAAGAAAATTCACTGTGAAACAAAAAAGTATTTTGCAATACAGTTACTTCTGGATTACTATTTACAATTATCCTTTTGTCACTGAAAATAAACATTTGCTATTTGTATTTAAACCAAAATATAGATATTTATGGTCAACAGAAGTTAGTGGCAAAACCCACTCAATCTGTATTGAGTGTTCTATAATATGGGGGCAAAAAAAGTAATGCCTATGACTGCTCCTCCATGGGAGCAAGGTGTCAGCAGGCCATACAGAGACCCCATCATTTGTGTAACTGATATTCCTCTCTGCTTCCATCCCAGTGATGTGAAAGTAAAGGGAAAAACAGCTGACCTGGATAAAGAGGTCTGAAGAACAGAAGAACTCATAGAAGGTGGATCACGTAAAGGGCACAAGCAAAAAGAAAAAGGGAAAAATGCAGAAAAACCAGAAAAGAAACAGGGATGGAAAAGGTCTATAACTGGTACAGAAAGGTCTTTCTCTGAACTTGAATGTATCTTGGGATTTCTCTCTGAAATCATTGGTACACAGAATTTTCTTAATGCCCAGGTGGTTGCTGAAGCCATACAGAGAAAAATACACTTTGGCTGCCACCTTTTTGCATGTAAGTCCTTTGAGGACAATGTTCTTGTGCAGGTAGATGTCCCAAACCCAGCCGATAACTCATATGGGACCTAAAGTTGTGCATATATTGAAGATATTATTTAAGTATACTTTTCTGTGTAGGTAAATACACTTAAAAATTTATATTGGTATTTTATTTGGGTTACGAAAGCAAGCAGGCAACCAGAAGTTGGACAATGCTAGACTTGAAATAGCTGGTGTGATCTTGTTCCTTCCCTTTTTCTCACGTCTTCAAGTTCATCACCATTAAATGCTGCTACACCTACATTCTGTCTGCCTTAAGCAATCTCCTTTTCATTGCACAGCAGGAATGGCACCAGCAGCTTTAGGCAAGACTGCAAACAGTTATGACTGGATCTAGGAAGCATTAGCTGAAAAGCAATAGGGCATGTATTATCTCCTGCAAGGATAGTTGCCAAAGTTGTAGGAAGGCAAGACATAACCAAAAAGCAAAAGCCAGGGGCAATCTATAGCAAACTTGGGGCAATGCCCTATTATGACCGTATCAGTGTTTTTCTCTGACACCTCTAACAATCTACAGGGAAACACCTGAGAGCATTGGCTGTAGGGTGCATCACTGCAAAGGCTTAGTGTGGTTGAGGCACGTTCAGCGCAAACAGAAGGTTCTGATTTTCTCTTAACAGCAAGGATCTACCAAACTCTGTGGAGTATAACATCTACTGCAAATGGCAAGTTTTACAGATTACAGCTCAGTTATTTTGAACAACCTTTCATTAATACATCAGAAGGATCCTCTCTGATTTCAGGATTATCTCCTTGCCCTGCTACAAGCAAGAAGACATCCCAAATATTCAGAACAGACTTAGATCTTCGTATGCATGACAGAAATTAGCTCATTCCTAGTAACAAGCGATAGGATGAGAGGAAATGGCCTCAAGCTGTGCCAGGGGAAGTTTAGGTTGGATATTAGGAAAAACTTCTTCACCGAAAGAGTGGTCAGGCATTGGAACAGGCTGCCCAGGGAGGTGGTGGAGTCTCCATCCCTGGGGGTATTTAAAAGAAGGGTTGATGTGGTGCTTGAGGATATGGTTTAGTGGTGGACTTGGCAGTGAGAGGTTAGCGGTTGGACTCAATGATCTTAAGGGTCTTTTCCAACCTTAACGATTCTATGATTCTATCTTGCAACCAACTGACGTTTTCCCACAGACTGTATAAGCAGTTACCTCAACAGCACACTTGGTGGGGTTTCCAGGAAATCACTGGGCGTTACATTTCACAAAGCAGTAAATGCTCTTCAGTACTCAGTAATATTAATGTATTTCCTTCCATCACCCCCTATTTTCTGTAGCTGTTAGTGGCATCACACATTTGGAAGAAGCAGGTCTGTGGGTCCCGAGAATGTATGCCTCATTTAAATGTGAAAAAGGACAACTTTTATGTTTTCTTTCTTTAATGTTAATTGCAAAGATTGATATGACAGTGGTTTTCATGCTTTTTACTTTCTTTTATTACCTACTACAAGTAGTGGAACTCCATTTTAAAAAACCCTGAGATAAGACTAAGGTAATATTGCAGAGAACAAAAAATCTGCAAATAATATCCTAGCTCTGGGGAAAAGCTGGTCATATTTTTTGATTTCAGCACAACTACTTTTTCAATCTAGTTCCGTCATTCCTGAAAGTAATGATTATTTTGCTATATTCCATCTCTTGTCAATGTAAAAAATACAATAGGTTTATTCTCATCTTTATGCAGAAATCCTGGATATTAGATAAAGCCAATAACTTCATTACTATTAAGAACAATATTAGATATTGTCAGTAAGATGAAATAATCAACAAAATTTGAAGAGTAAGACTTTTTTTCTCCAGAAACATATTTTCCCTCTTACCTGATACATGAACTTATGTATATGCATACTGCATATGTCTAGAACTCTTTTTGTTTGATGGATTCACTGAAAACTCGGTGATTTCTGGCAAAGATCCAGAAAATCAGGAATTGATACACATACTTATCTAAGATTACATACAACATTTCGTTATTGGAAAAGAATCTTTAATGGCCTTAAAAGACTTTTTGTATTCCTCTTTCCATAACCTTTATTATTTAAATTTGTTGCTTAAACACTCTGCAAATTTTAGCGTTTCTTTTTATCTTGTGTTGAGGTGAATCCAAGAAGATCCTGAAGTTTTTATTTCCGTCCTCTGAAATAATCAATATATACAACTTAGTCAATCATTTTGAAGACCGAGAAATGTTTGTGTTTTCCAGTTGACTGTATAGACAAATGCTCTGAATGTCAAATACTTTACTCTGAACAAAACAGAACACTTCCAAAAACAAAACTCTGAAAACTTAACTTAAGGAAAAGTCCTTATTCTTCTCAAAAAATAGCTGAAATATAATCAGATAACTGCCATACTCCAATAGCCCTTTGGAACACTGAAGACCTTTTTGCCCGTGAATGTCTATTCTACTTTACTGTTGCAGGTACTGAAATGCCATTAATATGTAATGTGTAGAAATGCCAGGAATCAAACTGTGTCTAAAACTGCAACAATTCAGGGACAAGGTCAAAGGTTCATCTCAAGCTTAGGTGGTCCACCAGGCTACTGTGATTAAGGTATAACAATATTTGGGGTCATTCATACATACAAATAAACTTTTTCAAACAAGGCTTAAAATAAGCATGAAATAAAAGTATGACCGAATGATAATGACAAATTGGCAGATACTTAAATGTCAAGAATACAAACAGATAAAATTCCATCAACCCACAAAAAAAGTTGGGAAAAAAGCATACATAGTCTCACTCCTGCAATATCCTCCTGAGACCAAATAGGTTTATGGGTTTAGTATAGCAGGGTTTAGAAAAAGACAGGAAGTCAGAAGTGATGGAAAAATATATTTGCTGTATTAAAAAAAATAAAGAAAGGAAGCAACCAAGCAGAAACCACAAGTGAAAGTGCTGATATCTGATATTTAGAAGTATCTTTACTTCCTAAAGTTTCAAGGTTCTCTTCCTTTACTGCCTTCTCACCAAGTAGGAACATTTGGCATTAGGGAGCAGAGTTAGGAAATGAAAAGACATTCAAATACTTGTCCTTTCTGTTTCTTGGAGTTTTCCTGACTGGATATCTTAATTCTGACTGCAGAGAAAGCCACTAAAAAGAATTATTTGGTATATAAAAAGTATTATAAATCAAAGAATAATGACACTTAGAACCAAATTTTCAAACACAGGCACCTACACTGGGTATATAAAATGCTTCTGCACCCTGATTTTATGGAATACTTCAGACAACTGTTTGAAAATATGATCCTGACTAAAAGCTAGCTGAAAATCTGGCTCTACAATCCAACAGCAGAGAATTTTTTCGGTTACCACACCCCAAAGGATCTCCAGCGCAGGACTGCTGCTCTGAAAACTAATGGCCCAAAGCCTATTCAACTCAATGGGAGACTTTTCAATGACTCCATTAGGTTATTGGATTGGGTTCAAAAAGTTTAATTTAAAGGTTTTTCATGACAGAATTTCACTCTAGTGACAGCATTATCCCAAATTCTGCTGTTCCCAAAAGCAACAACCCAATATTCATTTAAGCATCTGAGTTGCTGTTAACTGCTACTGATTTCAACTCCAGAATGTAGGGATTGTCCCATCTGGCAAATGCTGATTATTATGTTATTCTTGTCCCCAAAGAAAAGCTCTATATGTAGAAAGACAAAACAGTTCTTTTCATGCCTATTATTGAGTCACGGTAATTACAGTTCATATGGGAAATATTTTATTTCTAATTCAGTATGTGAACGATTATGTACACCTTGCCAATTATTAGTTAGCATGTGCTCCTGATGTATCACACAGTTAATACAGACACATATAAAATGAAAAACATGAAATTAACATAAAGTAGCCCACTTCTGACAGCAAGCAAAACACAGAATTTCCAGCTCATCAGAAATTATCACATTTCAGCATCTTTTAATGTTGCATAGGGGCTAAAAGCTGGCATACCCATGTACTGAATTCATTGAACAGGTATTAATGGAAAAAAGGCTTCAGTTTCTGAAATACATCACTTCAAGGTCCCAATTAAAATTAACTATTTCAGCATTCCCAGAACTTTTTTTTTTTTTTGAATGACGCTAAACTCTTGTTTGCTGCCCATTCAAAAATAAGCATAGGTATTATGGAAACTGAGGTCTGGATCATCATTCTCACCTTCTCACCTACAGAACAACTCCTTGAAGATTTGTACTTCCCGGGGGTAATGTAGCTATCCTTCTAGCAAGGCCCACATGTTGCCTTGTGGGAACTGAAATTTGAGCTCTGAATGGCATTATTATTTCCTGTGCAGAGCTTTCTAATCCAGCTGTATCTGCTGTAATCCAAACAGCTGACGAAAATAAATCTTTTCTGCCTTCTGAGAAATATGTTTTTCAAACAAGCCTGGCCTACGGGGAAGCATCCAAGCTGTAACCCCACTAAGGCAGTGCAGAGCTAGGGAACTGTGTTTTGCATAACTGCTTTGAAACAAAGTGTTTCTGGGAAAACAATAGAATTTAACTGAAAATTATTACAGCAGAACCAGCCTCAAAAGTCAAATCTGCACACAGAGAATTGGGGGGCTGGGAGGAAGTCCTGAGATTTGCTGACATGCCATATCGATGATTTAGTCCAACAGTTATGACCATAATCATACCTCTAGGCTGTGACAGAGCATGCTGTACAGCTGAGAAATGCAAAAAATGAGAGAAAGCTCATCTTTATATTTCCTTTCCTTGGGCCAGTTTGCCAGTGTAAGTTAGATCATTCTCTGATGACAGATGGCTACAAACCCTGGAGGGCCAAGAACCCTAGCCAAAAGTTCACAAAGTCCATATGAGGGTTTGCATTGACATCGTACGCTTTTGATTTGGGCAGCTAAACCCCAGAGAGAGAAGGAGGGCAAAAGAGTTTGAAAGTAATTAAGAGAGTTCCACGTTGCAGACCTGCCTTCTCCAGTAGAGGTGCAAAGCACTGACCCTGCCTCACAAAATCCAGTCTCAACATGAGCTCTAGCAATTTAGAAGAATTACAGGAAACAATGAAAGAGGAAGATGGCTGAAGGAAAATGCATTTGTTTCCAGAGACTACTGATTCCCACCCTGCAACCAAGTCTAGACCTACATATCAAGTGAATCGAAAATGCATCTGTCTGGTGTCTTACCGCAAGATGCTCTTTCCATCCTGTTGTGTTCTACATCCTGTTGAGCTTAGTTGTAGCAGTTTACAATATAAATGATTAAAAGCAGGAAAAATTAATGGTCTGGGGTAGCAGAAGTAGATTGTCTACATTTGGGACACACCTATCATGAAACAGAAAGAGAAAGAAGCCTGCAAGTAGAATTCTTGGTAAATACTGAGCAGTTCATTGTTTCTGAAGGTTGTACTAATTTTATTGCTTTTGTTTCTAGAAATTTTTATCCAGTAGCAGTACTTGTAATCTAATACTGGCACAGTCACATCCGGAAATGCTGCATGGCCAACATCAACACCACACAGAAATACCCCTCTAAAGAAGACAGATACAGCAATGTATGGCAAAAATGTCACTGCAGATAGGCAAGTAGGAAATACCTACAATAATGATTTGGATCAAGTTTCTCATGAGTGTCTTGCCACTGTATACCAACTATACAATACATGCAAGGAACTATGGTGCTGTGACGAATTGTCTTAAAACCTTTAAAAGAAGAAAATACATCACTTCAGGATTCTAAAAGATGTGCATATCAAAAGCAGTACCTCAACAGAATATGCAGTGAAAACCTAATAAAAAGAAATCTGACGTTGAACACTCAGTGCAACACTGATATAATTCTCATTTGCTTTTTAATATCGTAAACACAGCATGTACTCAGCCAAGTATGGAAGTACACTGAGAATAAAAGCACATCTGATTTCTTAATAAATTAGAAGAATAAGGAACTCCTTTAGGAAAAAAAAATTCAACAGAAAAAAGACCTTGCAGTCACTCTTAGATGTCAAATACCATTAAATACAACTTTGTCTGTTGCTAGAGAAGATAAAAGCTGTATTTAAAAGCCTTGCCAAAAATGTCCTTTTCAGTACTAATTAGCATCAATGGTCAAAGTCGCTAGAGCAAAAGAAGAACAGAGAGAGGGAGGACAAGAGAAATAAGTACCATCACTGACACTAACAGGATTTTTTTTAAGCTTTGTCTCATGATACATTAAAGGATATTTTCCTTTTAATATAATGTCCTAAGCTTACAAGTACTATGAACAAATGCCCTTCTCAATCTGCTTTAAAATCAAGTCCAATAGTGCACAGAAAAAAAAAGCCACAGCAGAAACTGCCTCTTCCTAGAGTTTTCTCAGACAAGAAATTAGCAGTTCTATAACATAAAATGAAGCAGAAACCTCCTTGTCATGTTTGAGTGCACTTTTGGCTCCTACTTCCGGACTGCTCAGCCCACACCCCAGATCACAGATTAGAGTACCCAGATCAAGATTGAAGTTCGGTTAAAGAACCTTGCAAAGAAAGTCAGTCCACACAACCCTTTGGATTTTGTCTTCACACTTGAGTTTTAAACATATAAAATGTGAGTTTTATATGTGGGTTTTGAGTATAAAATGTGAGTTTTATAGATTCATAAAATGGGGAATCTTGCTGTTGCAGCAATCACATTCGTTGGGAATTGCAGTGGATGTATTTTTGTTTGCTTGCTTTTTCTGGATTTGACTGTGCAAAACAGACCCTTGTTAACAAATGAAAGCATCAGAGGTCAAGAGTTGCAGGTATTTCTCATGTTTCAGAGTGGAAAGCAAGTTATCAGGTCTGTTCTACCATGTTCTAAAACTAGCTTGCTCTTATCCTTTGGAAGTGCTGGTGGCCAGCTTGTGCACTTGTCTTCCTTTTCCCTGCTACCTCCAACATACCTGGCACAGCTTAAATAAAAACAAACGACAAACAAACAAAAAACCCAAACAAAAAAAAAATCCAAAACCTTTGCATCAACACCTGCATCTCACTTTCATTCCTTACCATAGTTTAGTTTCTTTCAAAAATACAGTGCCTGCTAACTTCTCATTCACACAGAGTTAAGTCTGGAGCAATTGTGGAAGCAGTGCAGTTATATGGGTATAATAAGACATGAGAATTCCTATATTTCATAATTACTGCTAACTCAAAATATGGGTCAGAGCCTAAAAACTGATTAGTCCCTTGAGCTTTTCATGTCTCTTCTTGTCATGAGTGACATGACAGGGGAAGAAGAAAAAACAAGCCTTCCCCCTCACACTCAGCATACAGGCAGCCTGGGGCACTGAAACCCTCTATGCATAAGCTAGAAACTGCATTGGCATGATAGCTACACCAGCTTTCCAAATCTAACCTGTCATTATGCTTCAGTCCTTTTTATGCGAGGATCCTCTTTCACATTACTTTCAGACTGACTTCATGCCCTGAATTCTCTGAATTGGTGCTAAATGCTTGAACCAAACTTCCCAAAGGTGAAAGTCTAGTTTGTCCTCAGCATCCTGCCAGTGTTTGGATTTCTTACTGCAAAAATCATCAAGCGTACAAGCTGTGCAGTGGATTTGAGATAAAGGCATCCTGTCATTATGGACAGGATCTCTATGTGATCATTTTAGACTTCTTACCTAGCACTGAACAGATGGAAATGGTTTTACTCCCTATCAGTCTTGTATGAGAATGATGAGTTAGTGATGAATGTCCAGACGTCATTGTTCAACTACTGAGTCACACTGTGTTTGGTATTGCAACTGCACGGATGCTCATGCAAATAAAAAAGTGTTTTCCTTCGTGTTCTGAAACAGGATGTTCCAAAGGTCCAAGTTACTGTTTTTAGGAAATGAACTTCAGTGTATGCAGTGCAATAAAGCCAGACTCTTTCCATGTGACAAAAACTAGAGGCGACCAACTCCAGCTTTTCCACAGCAGACAAACACAGTGAGGCACAGCATGTGAACAGGCACAAGTTTGCTAGGGTGCATCCAAAATAATCTGGAGTCTAGACTGAGTCATCATTTGGACAGCTCAGGTCTGTATTAAAATGTGTACAATATTTGACACATAGGGTACATTTTATGATAATGGTGACAATCCTGAGTAAATAATTCCATGGTCCACAGGCTAATTTCTAGAATAACCACCGGATATCCTCTGTGAACAGAAGACTTAAAAGAGCCTTACATTTTACCGCGTCTATACATTCATTCAAAGAAAACCAAAATAACCTGAAGGTGAAAACACTCCTATTATTTTTTTTTCTTTTTTTTTTTGAGTTCTGAACTACAGGTAGAATACTTATCTGGGATATTGAAATGTTACATCAAAATATGTTTTTGAAGAGTTTGATGTGTGCTTACGTGCACATACTACACATACTAATTAAATCTTCCACTGAATACCATATGAAAATCAAAATGCTAAGAAAGAAAATTAGGGCTGTTTTTGTTAAGACAGAAAAAGTGATTTTTACCTCAAGACAAAAAATTGCCACTTGAACAAAAGTTTATGATGTTTTTATTTAATTTATTTTAAGTAATTGAGCTCTGCAACTGGTATCACAGGAAATTATATTATTGTTTGATGTTCATTTTCTCTTAATTATTAATACCATTCTATTGGGCACTCCCTCCTTACCCCAGGAGGCATAGCTACAAGGAATTCAAACTGCTGTTAAGCAAAGTGAATGCCCCCATCCAGATCTCCATGGAAATGAAGCTGGCTTATACTCCTCTATGGGAACTAGAGCCTCAAATTACTGAAGGTTAGCCTGTATAAGCAAGTCCAACCCACACGGGATAAGGAGGAGATGAAGGTCTGCAAAGCATATCCAGTTCTTTCTCTGTAAAAGTATTTAGCTTCACATATGAAGTTGTGACTAGGAAGGGCTTGATGCAACATAAGAGGAAGAAATAGGAAGGCAACATGAGATTTTTCTTTCCAGCATGTTTCATGCAGTCTCAGAAATGCTTTTTGACAGCACCTCATGTGTTGAAGAGGAATTCTTCAATGTGCAATCAGCAAGGGGGTCTCTGTAGATGCAGGTTGGCATATGGTATCTCAAACTTCTCGGTGACAAGTGGCATGTTAGCGGAGCAACAGAGTAGCAGGGAAAAAGACATTTTGCTAATCACTCCCTGTTGCCCACACCCTCAGGCAGAATCATATTGCTTTATGCAGATGAGCTCATAACAGTTTCTTCAATTTAGCTTTTATATAAAAAAGTGCCAGCTCCTAACGCTATGTCAACAGGCACCCGAGGGCCTTCCACTTTACATTGCAAGTGTATTACTATTTAAAGATGAGCTTTTAGCTTAACATCATTGCTTGCCTTCAGAGTTTAATTACCGCCCTCCCCATGAGGCCCAATGAGCCATCCACTCCTCCCACGGGAGTTCTGCCTGGCAATGATCTTTAACTAAATAAGTAAATGCCAAATAAGCACTTCTTAAAGATGCACTGTCTTGTTTTCTGCCCCGCTTTGAAGCCTGCAGAAGCCAGGCTCTGATCTGCATCTCACTGGCAGAAAGCCATGTTGAACTGAGAGATCTCAGTTATAAATCTCATCTCTGATATAAACTAGAAAGGGGATTTGAAAAATGGGAAACTTTTTTCTTTTGCTGTTTCTTGTGCTCAGTTATACTACATCATTACCTATAGGCAGACACAAATCACTGAAACAGGAGACTTTTGTACCCAGTTACACCATTTGTAAGTATCTTAAACAGCTACAGCACTCTAGACAGTCTGCATTTGCTACAGTACTCCTCCAAATTATATTCCCATGTTTCTTTCCACTACCTCTGTATGTAAGAGAATAGTAGCATCACAAAACAATTAATTCCCTTGAAATAATATCCAAGTCTTAAAGCAGGTCAACATAGATGCACTTAATTCTGTAACCAGTCAAGCTACTGGGCAAGTCACAGAGGCTAACAGACTCAACAGCACCCAAAGAAACAGGAATTTAAACAGACTTTTAATGAAGGAAATAACAAAAATTGGCACAACCAGATATTATTTCTGAGAGACAGTGGTATTGCAAAGCACCTACAGGGAGATAAGATGATCCTAGTTCTTGGAATCCTATACCCAAATAAACAGTGGCACCCAGCACACAAAAAAAGCCAGCGAGAGGTGGATAAACAGTAATCTAAGACCCAACATATGTCCTTGCAACTGCCAGTCACTCAGCAAACCAAGAAACAGGGAGGAAATACAGCTCTGCAAACCAGCAGAGTTGTTGCAAACACCGTGAAGGAGACATTATGTATACCCTCTTTGCACCATCTACACTTCAAAGCAGCATACACAGCTGTGACTGAGCTGGAAAAGAATGGACCAAGTGATCTGCTTCACCTTACTTCTCTGCTAACAGGAAAATAACCCACTTTTGGCATATCCTACCAGAGTAGTAATCACAACAATTCATTATTTCAAAAGGCCTAGACACTGGCTGTGGTTTCCACAGAACTGTTCAGCACACATTGCAAATGATATTGTGAATGTCCCTCCGGGATTTATGTCTGGCTTCATAAATAGAATTCAAGCTTTACCATCAGAGCAGCTTTAAAGAAGAGTGGCCTGAACTTCAAATGAAACTTTTCAGCATATGATTACATAAACATAACAAGGTTTTTTGTAACATAACAAGGTTTTTTGTAACAGTTGCAAGAAAGCACTTTCTTCCACTGTGTTACAGAATATAAAATCTCTAATCGCTATGTTCTGTACTAAATAAAAGTACTTTCATTTAACATGCTGGGTTTTTGTGCATCAGGTTGGAAAAACACACAAACTCCCAAGAAAACAGAGTTCACAACAGATTCACCATCTTCAGAAGAAAGCAGAAAGCTACAGTTTCTTGCAGGCTCCCTATGAATTATGGATGTGTGGTTATTACGGTAGCAGGCCTCTGGCAACATTTCACTAGAATGTTAATTTTCCTCTTTTTGATTTTCTGTTGTTTGTATTTATAAGGAAAGTCATCAAGCATCAAAAACCAGGAATGTCCTTAAAACAGTTACTGGGTCTCTGAAGGTGTGAACTGCAGTTGAATGAAAGTGGTTCTTCCTCATCTTTAAGCTCCTATTTTTACAGTGTTCCTCACCAGAGCACCTGAGTGTTTTACAAACATGACTATTCTGTCCTTTTAAAACACTAACTAAAATGAAAAATAAGCATGCATTTCTTTACCTGTTAGCTCTTGTGCATGTTTCAGGATTTGTTTAGTTACTGTGGCAAAGCAAAGCCAGGCAAGTGATTTACTCTTTTCTTTTTCCTTAGACAAAATCATTCATGATAATTTCAGTGGAAGCACACAGCTACCTCTTTCTGTATGCAGTTTTAACACTGAATCACCATTTTGAAACAACATAAATGTACAGGAATTATGTCCCAACACAGAATCTGCCCATTCCTTTGAGAAGATTCTTCACTGGCTCAACCAGATTTGGAGAATGGCATCATAATGGGTGTTCTGCTGCCAGTACAGCTAATACTGCAAAGCTATCCAGGTACATAGTTCCTGGACACAGATCAACTGTTGTTTCTGTCCTCCATGGCATGTGGCTTTTGAATGCTGAATAAAAATAAAATTTTAAAAAAATTCCTCCTGAGCTGGGTGTCCTTTCAGGCTTCTATTTGATTGTATTACCAAAGGGACTAATCTGCACGAGCGTAGTCTCTGTTGGCCTGCCCATGGCTAAACAGCATGGCACCTGCTCTTTAAACCTGAGCTCTCACCACTGCAAGGGAGCAGGGTGAGAGTGAAAGGCTGGAAAAACACTGGAAGTGAGGAGTAAATAGATGCTCAGGATCTGCTTGTGGGAACAGAAATGAGAGTGATCACTGCTGCAATGACTATGAAAGGAAAGGTGACTTTCTTTACTTTGCATGTGTTTGTCCCTGGAGGTAATGCCCAAAACAGTGTGGAAGCCAGCAAGAGACCTTGAACCAGCCAACCTTAGAAGGAGAGTAAAGCAGAGAAACACTGCCACAATGGATGACTGCTGCTGCAGAACAGCAGTGAAAGCTTCCATATTTTCTGGACTTTAAGCACCTGCCAGTGTGGAGAGCTGCCAGGAGAGAGCAGGGAGTAGGGACCCTCCATCGCGGCTTGTTCAAAATGGTCTTGGCTGGGTTGCTGTTTATCTGTGGACCATCCTCTGCTGGGTCCTTCCCTAAGCAACCTCTTTCTCCTCTCATCCAGAAGCAGTCAAAGGGCTAATCGGTCCTCACATATTATTAAATTGCTGATTTTAAAGAAATTAGAACAACATCAACAAAATTCCTTGTATTTCAGTGCTTCAAGTTAAAAAAAAAATCAATTCACATCAAATATTCTCTTAAATTTTTATATCAGATCTTCAATGGATATGAAATAACATTGCTGTCTTTAGTTAAACAAGCATCAAAAATTTGCTCCATTACAGCAGAAGGCCTTTAAAGCTTCTACAAAAGGGGAAGCATATGTTTCACCAAAAGAATGTTTTGAACATGAGAACTAATTCAACATCAGCTTCCACCATCTTAGGTATTTTATACCTCCTCACAAGGTACCCATCAGGCCCAAGCAAAATACAGTCTCAAGCAAGCTGCATTGAACATGTCTGCAATGTGTATGTAATGTCTTACTAATACAGCAGTGCTGGTGTGGTTCTTGCTGACACAAAAGCTCACGTCTTGACAAAAGCTACAGAGGGCTTAGGGGACAACACAGAAACAGTGACTAACATTGTACAACTGCTGTAAAGTATAGCCCCATCAGTCAGGAATCACACAGAGGTGATTACTCACATATCTTTTAAAATGATCTGGCATGGTATTCTCCCTGTGTTTATACAGTTATTTCATCAGGGATGGAAGCTACCTATACTAAATATGCAACTCTGGGGTCATTTTCTCTTAGGAAAAAGTTACCATATTCCATTACTTTAAAGTTTGCTAGATGTTCTTCTAGTAACAGTTCAACTAGCAACTGAAATTTTAAAATTTCACAGAGCTTGCTGAGGCCCAACATGGATAAAAATATAGGAGGGTGTTTGCTTGGACCCTCATTTATTCCATTCCTCCTCCCTGCTAACTTTAGACACATACCATTGGGAATCACTATCTTCAACCATCACTGAAAAACCAACAGTACATCCAAACTTCAGGACATGTCATAGGTGGGATGATTTCTTTGCTGAAAATGCTCTTTTCCCTCTATCAGCTCAGCTCAACTCCAGATAAAGACCAAGTCAAGAGTACTGGTTGAAAGTGGATGCAGGGGGACAGGACTGTCTACAGTTAGAGGAGCAAATAGTTAGGGAGTGGATTTCTTTTAACAGCTTGAAATGTCTGTCTTACAGGCTCATGGCAAAGGTGATATTTGAAACCTAACAGGAGTTCCCATCCTACTTTGAAACAGCTAAAAGTATTACACAGCCTTAAGACTTAGTCATTTGCTTATCTCTGTGTTTTAAGAGAAAGACAATTTCCTAAAAAGATGTTGGCAAGTGAATAATTCTGGGAGTCTTCAGTTATTTTCTTCAAATTAAATAATTATACTGAAGAGTTTCCTACATGTTACCCTATTTCTTGACAGTGGTATTCCAACTGTACAATCAAACCTTCCCTGTGTCAGAAGACCTGTCTTGCATGGTTAAATGAAAGCAGCACGTTATGCCACAAGTAGCACAAACTGAAGAGCTGGATGCTATTGTACAGCCTTCTTACAGATTTACTCCTTCACTAAATATGATAATGGTATTATTTTATATACATACTGTAATCACTGAAATATGTCAGCTATCTGTAAATGAGCATTAAAGATCAGATAAAAACAGATTTCTTATGTTTCAGACATGGATTACTGTTAAAATCCAGCCCGGAAATTGAAGCAATCCTAAGCATCTTTTTTTAATCAGCATTACAGCTCCAAACCATCTGTACTTAATTGTAAGACAACAAATTGTCTAAAAACCAGTGAGGATTAAGTGGACAAAGCTCCTTATGGACAGTTTGTACCAGAGAAGTTTAAAGACCGCTAAGATCACAGCACTTCTTGTGTACTTGTTTTATTTCAGTCGAGTCCTTATGTTTATCTCCTTCTAAAATGGAAATACATACAGCATGTTGATCAATGCCACAGCATCAGTAAGAGGTTTATCAGGGTCTTAAACTTTGATGAGAAATCCACTGCTAGCTTAAGAGCTTGCTGACATTTACTCCTAAAGTTCATGCCAGGCAAGAAGACCAACTGCTGACCTCCAGTGCTCCACTGACTCCCAGGACTGGAGAAATTGGGCCAGTAGAGTAGGATAAGAGGCATTTTGCATACTGTGCTTCACGTATAGCAAAGGAAATAATTTATGCAGAATGAGGAACAAAGATTTGGTACAGCTGAGTGGAAGGGGAGAAATGGTGACATCAGTCACCAAATAGGCCACCCAAGCTCAGACTCTTTGGTGTGAATGTCATTATGTCGATCGCCAATTGATGAATACCTGCAATATACTGAACAGCTCCAAAAATTTTTCAAGTGTCATGCCTATTCAGCTATGCTTGCATTCTTTTTAATTTATTCTATTTGCTAGCCATCATTTGTTTCAATCACTGGATAAAAAGTAATATTATGCAATTAAATAACAATTCATGAGATGAATAACTAACATCTACCAGTCAAAGTCAGTAGTTTGCCGACATGCCAACTATAGTACTCTTCATTAAAACATCACTGGATGTATCTTCCAAAGAAATCTATATCTGCAGAGGAGAAAAGCCTGCACATCTGCCAAAAGCAACTTCCTTCTGGGGCTCTTTCTTCATGCTTTTAAGCTCTTCTTTTAATTCTTTTACTCTTAGATCTTTATTTTTTCTCTTTACAAGCTATACACCTTCCTTTTTCAGACCAGCTATCCCAGCTGACCACAGTACTTATAACCCCTGCTTCCGCTTACCTTCACCCCATCCATTCTTTAATAGTCTATGTAATTGTTTTCATAAAAAGGAAATGCTGTAAAACTGAGAAAGAAAGCAGGAAATGCACTGCAACAATCAAGACCATTATAGAATCTTCCAAAGTTATTTGAAAGACAACATTACTTTGGAGAAAGAAGAAAAGAAATATCCTTAGATAAAATAAAATTCAAGCTTTCTATAAAACACGTCAAAAGCTCAGAAAGAATTTTAAGTGGCATGTCTCCTAGGATCTCTTATGCAGTAAATGAAGTTAATTTTCTTTGAAAATATCTGGTAAAATATTTGAAAATGTGTAAGATATTGCATCTAAATAATCTACTGCTTAGAATAAGCATGTGCATTTTTCAATATAGTAGTAGATAATTGTGTGCCTGGCATACAGGCTACTCTAAATGGTTTTCCAATATTACAGAAGTTGTATACTATTGGCTGAGTCTAGATTAAAATTTTACCTTCAATAAATTTACTTTTTTGTGTTAATTGGTTACTTTTAACACAAAAATGTGAAATACTATCTAAGAGGGACAGTAAACAACACCATTTCTGTGCTTTCTCAGTTCAGAGTTATGCCTAAGATTAATTTGAGATTCACACAAATGGTAGATGACATCATTTTTTTTTTTAACCAAGCCTTTAAAAGAGAGGCTTTTTCCACCCTCTCAAAGTCCTTGATTACCAGCTGTTGTTAACATCTGTATTTTCATTTTAGGTATATGCCTTTCAATAAACTAGAAATTGTTTCAAAAGTAGGGAAGTACCACAAGATTTGGGTTTTTAAAAAACAAAGGTGGCTCTACAAGCTTAAATTTAAATAGAATTTTATTTTACTTCTAATTTGAAGTGATGACAAGAAGGAGAGTTACTGTGATCCAGTTTCAGGTACAGTAGCATAACTTCCCTGTATAATGAAATGAAAATTACTTCAGAATTAGGGCTGAGATTCAGCACTCTGCTTAAGCACACTGCCTTACTGGCTTTCCCAACTCATACGTCCAATTAAAATTTCAGACTGCAATTTAAATGCTAAAGAGTCAATGTGTAAACCTACAAAGCAGCACATCCTCCAGGTCAAATGTCTATGGCCTCATAACCTCTTTGTCTCAAACAAAGCTGTTTGGTTTTTTCATAATTTTTAATATCTATACACATGCCAAACTGTTCTGAAAAGTAATCTTTTAAAGGCAGATTTCTATAGATATGTTAAAAAAGTGCATTATCTCCATATTTCCTGGGCAAGACAGAGTTTCCTGAATGGGACAGTTCAGTAGAATCATGCTAATTTTTAGAACGGCCACAACCCTGGATTTATACTTCCATACTTTTAAAAAAGTTCCTACTCTACAATTAATATAGAAGATGAAAATTATATACCTAGTAGTATTTTCAAGAAATACATTTTTAAAATTGTGTTTCCTTAGGGGAAAAAAAAAAAGAACTTCTAATGCTCTGTAGGGCATTTCTTCTAATAATTCATCTCATTTTTCATACCTGTTGCACATTATTACAAAATGAAAGAGTAAATAATACAAAGTAATTTTTATTCAGATATTTTTTCAGTGCTGATTTCTACTTCCACTGTATACTACTAACGGAACTTTACTGACTTATTTTGGTTAAAGAAGGAAGATCTTGTCAAAATGAAGGACTGGCTTACCTACTTCTTAGAATATTTTTTTCATCATTTTCTTACATTTCTTTTTCATTTGGAATTATGAGCAAGATTTTGTAAGAGTTAGTGTAAAAAAAGAAGTTAGTTGTCTGTTTAATAAAACACAGCTCACAAATACATACAGCTGACATAAACCCAAACAGCAATTTTACTCTTGTCCATATGCTAAGGAATGTTCTACACAGATCATACCAGCTAATGTTATAGTTCCCATATGCGCACACCACACTTCCGTCAATGAAACTGTTGCAACCCACAAGGCAGGGAGGGGGGGAAAAAGGGAAAAAAGTGAAAGCCACAACACCAAACTGAGTTTGGCTTTCAAGCCCTAACTGCTGAGATTCCTCTCAGCCCCTGAGCAAAAGCAATTAAAAATGCCAGTAAATACTAGTAAATGTATATCCTGTCCATATTCATCTGCTCATTTTACTCAAAATCAAGGAACTTGATTTTCTTGGTTGCTTAAAGTGGTCAGGAACTCCAGGAATAACTGATAACTTTCAGCTTCTAAAATTTCTCCAGGATTCAATGTAGATGTTAGCCACAGTGACTACTTTGAAAAATTCTCATTTATTCTAGAGCAGCAACTCTAGGGCTGCTGGAGATCCCTAAAATTCAAATAAGCATTGGCTGATCATCAAAGACTGCAGAATAACACAGACTGTAAAATAGAAATCTTTCTGGGAAAAAAAAAAAACAAACAAAACAAATGCCTAAAAGCCCCAAAACTTCCATTCACTGAAGCTCCTCAAAATGAAAAATTTTGACCCTAAGCTCAAAATTTCCATTAGGAAAAAAAAACTTAACTCAACTGAAATATTTATGCTTGTCAAAGCAAGGTAGCGAATGCTTTGTTCTGGATGTGTTTGAGCTGCACTGAGACAATTCAGTGTTTTTCATGCCTCTTATTTCCCTTCCAAGCCAGGACCTGCAGACCTGGATACATCTCACAGGATGAGTCATGCTGATTCACGGCAATGTTTTTCCCTCCTGCCTTACAAAAGATGCTGCTCAGACATGAAAGCTAGTCCACAAAGGCACAACTGGGCCACTAGCATGACATTTTGAAAGGGTTAACCTCTAACAGTTAAATTTTATAATAACTAAGTATTTTTATAATCTTATAATCTTTATAATTACTAAGTATGCCAGTGGGATCCTGTTCTGTTTTCTGCTGTACAAAGACACACAGACATTCAAGGTCATAAAATGACCAATCTTGTGGATCCAAGTAGACGAAAACACTATTTATGCATGGATAACTAACAGAACATAAGTAGTAAAATCTTATAAAAATGTGATGTGTGAGACAAACGATGCAGTATTTGTTATGATGGTTAAAATAATACATAACAATGAAGGTTTTGCGGATATTGCTGAAGAACAATATAATAACATGAATATGCAACTGTACCCCTTAGCAATGGAGCACTTAAGTTGATCTTTATAAAAATTAAAAGATGAGAGGTCTCTTTCCATGGCTAGAAATTATTATGAAATAACACCACCACCACCCCCAATAAAAAGAAAAGAAAAATCCATTGCATAGCAGAGACATACAGCTCATCTTTTTAACAATTTTTAAGAACAACAATTCCAGTTACCTGGTTATACTACTATTCCACTGGTAAACACTACCCCATCAGCTGTGTTTAGCTGATCTGAGTTCACAATCCCTAAATACTAGCTGGAATTTTTTCATGAGTCCTGACTTGTTTCCTAATATTACTTCTGCCCTCACAGGAGAAAGAAAGAAAAAAAAAGTTTCAGATTTATAAAAGTCACCATTATCTCCTGACTGGCTTAAAAAAAATACAATCAACCTAGGCATAAAACTATCAGCCTGGAGGAAGCTA
The DNA here is from genome assembly GCF_949628215.1 of Phalacrocorax aristotelis. Lineage (NCBI taxonomy): Eukaryota > Metazoa > Chordata > Aves > Suliformes > Phalacrocoracidae > Phalacrocorax > Phalacrocorax aristotelis. The sequence continues at coordinate 99,467,289 of NC_134276.1, read as the reverse complement.
GGGCCTGGACATAATGCACCTGTCCCCTGCTCTCTAAATTGCCTCCTTACTGGATATCATGTCAAGTATAAGAGTTCAGTCTGAACTTCAAGCTGCTTAATGATCAGCAACTGGGATCCTTAAAAGACTGCCAAAAGCTTGAGGACTGCCTTTGCCTCCTTTAACATCCTAGCACTAAAGAGAATCAGAGACGTCCACACTAGTGCTCTCATCTAGGGAAGTTTTAATAGCATTTTGTGAAGGCACTAAAATTCTGGAGTGCACACATTGTTAATATAAATTTCAAGTTATTGTAAAATGTTGACATTAACTTCTCTGTCAAATTAGAAAGTCATCTTTTAATTTCATTCATTTCTCCTTTCCCTCTGGTATGTGTTTTGGTGAACCTTCCCTCTTTTTTTAGAAGTTACCTTATCTTTAGTTTAGTTTCTCCTTAATTTAGGAACTGATGTCATTATGCATGAACTCTTATTTCCCCCAAGGTGTTTCTCCTCCTTAAAACTGTTCCTTTCCTCAGAAGCCCATTCTGGTCTTACTTACCTCAGCTTTTCTTCTCCCACTTTTCTGTTTTTCCCAAATCACCTTTTCCCATTCCTTTTCAACTCGTCTAGCACTACCTCTTTCTCCCCCATATTCTTGCGCTTTCTTCCAAGGCACAGAATTCCCTCCTCCATCTAAAATACTCACAGTTCTGCTCCCAGTAACAGTCTCTGTCTCTCCCTGACCCTGTCACATCTGTCAAAGAAATTACATCATATTCCCTAAATAGGATATAGATCTCTGAGCAGAGAATCAGTGTCAGTCCATTCTCCTCAAAAGTTGCTTGTTACTGAGGTGGGAAAACAGAGGGATAGATGTTCTTCCCCATTCCTTTCCATCCACCTGCTCGGGAAATCATATAACCAAGGGGATTAGTAATTTTCCTACCCAAAATGGAAGAAGTAACAGCCTACATAACTGGCCTAAGCAATACTGAGAAGTGCTAAGGCACGGACCAAGTGATGGGAAGCTCTGTTTACTTACTCTGATAGCAGACCAAGGGCAACAAAAACATTACTACGGGAGCTGGGCCAGCTGAATATCCCAAGGAAGAGACCAGCCCAACTGGCCAATATTTCTGGGAAATGGCTGCCCCATCGGCACCATCTAGGACCACACTACAGACTGGGAAAACACCAGCAAAGTGGTTCAGAACGAAGCCTTCCAACAGCATTCTTGTATTCAGTTACATTAGAGAATCACCTCAAAAACATGCAAATCTAGAATAAGAGTCACCTTGTCCAACTTTAGCAGTCTGAGATGATCAGGTGGACACTCTCTAACCAGTGGAGATAGTAGGACCTTTCCAAAAGGGGATGTATGCTGTTCTAAGGAAGGTGCCTTAGATCAGGGAGGTGAAATTACTCACCAATTTCTATAGCTCATTGGAGAGAGGAGACCAAGATGCCTGGTTTTGGTTAGATCACTGGAGAAGATGGACACTTTCCATGATATAAAGTACACCACTTCCTGCTTTGAAACACTATCCCAGTATAGCAAGCACTCCTACCTTCCAGTGTTTCCAATTAAAGCAGAAAGTGGTGATCTAGGGTGGAAAAATATACAGCAGACAACATAAAAAGAACCTTATATGCTGTTTGGATGCAATAAAACTTCAGGCAATGACAATGAGGACTCTCTAAGCTTGATTTAAACTGTGAAGAAACCTATAAGACAATGAACTTCTAGGGAGAATGAGCCCTATCTGGCCATGTTTTAACTGCATCCTTAAAAAACAATGTTCTGAGTTGGAGAAATACAGTTTTATAGAATCTGAATTGACACATTACTTAGAAAACTGATTTAGTAGTGGTCATAACTGCTCCAGGAAAGTAGTTCCTCCACTGCAATAAACCACGTTTATTGAGTAGTGGTCTAGTAATCAGTCTGCAGTATGATTATTATTATTTACTATCACCTGACTTCACTCTTCATTTAGTAATGGTTAACAGATGAACAAAATTGCCAAAAGAATTTATTGTGTCTTTCACGGTGAAAATATTTCCTAAAGTATTTTGAGAAGCACTGCGTTTTCATGCACACACACATTTATTTATATACATACGCACACACACAATACAATATTTTATTTCAGAAGACATTACAGCAGAGTAAAGGCTTAGATGTTAAGCCTGCTTTGGTTTAACTGTTTCAATCAGCTCTTCTCTGTTAATTCTGATGCCTTCAGTTGTTTGTTTCATAATTCACCATGTGAGTGCCTACTGGAAGTGATTTTACTACCTGATTGCTCTTACCTTCAAGTAAAGGAACGTCCTTCATCAGGGACAACAAGATGGGGTTGGTAAGAATTTATGAGCCAATGGCTAGATGTGACTACTGGGTAGAAATCACTTTTATTATGTGTATAAAATGGTGTTTGGATTAAAGGACAACTACATTTCTCAAGATGACAACCAATCCAGCACCTTAGACAAGAGAATAATGTCTGCAGTTTGGTGCTTGATTTTAGTGACTTTTATGTAGGTTTTCACTTTGACTTACCTAAAAATGTAAGGAATAACCGATACACAATGGATACCTAGGTTTTATGTTTTATAAAAAAGCATATTAGACAAAAATATTTTCTGTAAAATAATCATTGAAACATACTTAGATACTGAAGAGAAGACTTTAAAATAACTCTAAAGAGACATGAGTTGCAGAAGTTTTCTTGATGACTTTCCTTTAACCACATTTCTGAGAGTAATGAAGGTGGTCTCAAAGGTGTTATTATTACAGGTTTTAATAAAGATAGCTGACATTTTCTACCAAAATGTATCATGCTTTAGCAATTAATGCACCTTGTCATTGCCTTAAACGTATGGTTTGCAACATCATAATCCAATGGATCTATCCTAAAATAACTCTTTTAACTATTATAATTGTACATATTGTTATATGAACAACTTTAGGCACAGGGGTTTCCCTGTAATTATTTTATAATAATATTGTGAAGAACAGAGAGAAAAATACAACGAAGATTCACCACAACATAACTTTTGCAAAGAGAAAACATTTGGGGAGACTTTAAGGAAAAACTTAACCTCTCTCAGCAATAAGGGATAAACAAAAGATGACCTGGAAGCTTGAAATGTTGCTACCACCTCCCTCACACACATATTAACTGCCTTTTCTATATAATAGCTCCTATGTTGGTAGATCCAGTTTAGAAGACCCTCTCTATCAGAAGGTTTTGTGCTCTCCCTGACACATTCATGATGGGTTCTACTGCCTATAACATCCAAAAAAAACCTAATATCTAAACAAGTCTTTTTTATTATTGCTTAAAACGGACCATTTCATATTCAGAGTCTTATCATGCAAAGATGATCCCACAACAGAGCTGGCCATATCCTCCTGCAAAGTGAAAGGAGTTATCAGCTGAAAGAAGACTCCTAACCTGGAAGTACAGCTCTAGATATATTAAGAAGTCATTTTACTATTCAGTTCTTAGCAATCACACAAGACAAACAGTTAAAGTGTTGGGTAATCTGCGGAGGGGCAAGGAACAAGTCACCCAAGGAGAGTGGGAAGAAGGTCGAATGGGGCACTCCTCTGGCCAGATCTGCTGTTGGAGGATTAGTAACTACATGGAAAAAGAGAATAAGGACTGTCATGAGCAGGGATGGCTTGCTTTGGAAAGCAGGACCGCTTCCTGTCCCAATGCCCAACTCTTGGACAGTTAATCACACTACAGGGTGGCTCCACTGTAGCCTGCTACAATGCACAGCCTCATCTACTAAGCTAAACCAGCTGAGACAACTCTGCAGTGGGACAGGAAACTCAAGAGACCCAAGTAGACATCTACAGCTAGAAGTCTCTTGCTGGTCAACTAGAGCCCCCAGCTGCACTGACCTCTGAGTGACTGAGTGCAGCTGCACTGCAAGGTGATGCTCTAGTAACAAGCAGTGATTTGTTTAGCAGGCATGATGGCAGGATTAGCATTTGATGAGCTATGGTCATCTGGAGCTCCTCTGTTCTTGCTTTATTATGAGCTTTGGCTGAGCAGCTTTTCACCATGTAGCAAATAACCTCCTCTTCCCAAAGTACCCAACTATTCAAAAGAAATTATTTGTGTCAGGTGGATTGTGACTCATGGCAAATTTGAAGTGGAGCTTGAACCTAAATATTTATTGAGGGCAAGAACAATCCAGTGGAGATGTATTCTGGGAAGATTAGATTGGCTGCAATTGTTTCATAGTCCTGCCAGCGAGTGCTTTCCTCTCACATATCACTCTGTTTTCCACCCTTTCTGAACAGGTTAAGGACCATACCAAAGGAAATTTTTTTGTAGAAAAAAAATCACTATTGTCTGCCTAAAGTGTCCACCTGCAAACTAACAGTCTGTGCTTAGGAAACAACTGGGAACAGAGGGAAGCAGAACAGAATGCCATATTTGTAGGGGTATTAAAATATCAAAGGTACAGTTAACTAAGATAGAGGTATTTCTGAAAATACCATTATGCTCAAGGCATCTACACATCCACACAAATCTCTCCTACAATCTCAGCGGTGCTAAGATTTCACCTGAGAGCATTGTCTGTATCAGAGATGCATGGTCCTTCTGCCAAAAGGGTAGTCAATATGTGTTTTAGGACAGACAGAAAGGTCATTATATGACTAAGAGGTATCTGATGGTATTTTTAAGTTTATGGACTTCCTTGTCTTCTCATTGTAGCTCTTTGTGAATAGCTTCAAAGAAAGAAAGAAAATTAGTCCAGTGTAAAAAGAAACGTGCCAGGGAGAACAAAATTATGCCAGCTGGTCTTTGCCTTATGTTATTCTGCTATTAGACCTGAAGTTTTTTAAACCAAAAATTCATATCATAATTATTCAGTTGTGGTCTTGGAACACATCTGTGCTGATTCTATTTAGACACAGTCAAGAAAACATTTCTTGACTGCTTTTTTTCAGCTCTCATAAAAAAGCTACCTCACAATTTATTTTCCTCAGATTTTTTTTGTAACCAATAGATTTTAATACAGTAAGATTCCTCATCATAGGTAATTGGACACCTTCTGCTCCAATAGGAGGTACTATACTTTCTTCCCTTGTTATTGCTGTTCCCCTTCTAGACTTTATTTCCCAGGAATTTACACATCATTTAACTGCTGGTCCCTTAACTCAGTACTGCTATTTCTGTCTAATTAAATGAGACTGTAGTTGAACGTTAATATTATTATACATTTCCCTCTTTCCTCCAGTCAATAATCCCTCACAGGTTAAGTGCTTTAGACAGGAAGCTTGCTATAGATTTCAAGGAAAACTTTCCTTGAAAGTTTCAAACTCACCATTTGATAGGATTTCTAGTTCTCCTATACAATTCTGTTTTTCTCTCTTCAGAAGATATTTTGCTTTGGAACCACAAAGAAGAACATGGAGAGGTGGAATACAGTGAGGACATGTATAACATTGGATTTACATTCCTTGCTGATCCTCGGCAAACACAAAGAAAACAGATGAAATCTGACCAGGAAGCTGGCACTGTACGAGAACTGCTCAGAGGTGCAAAACTTCAGTTAAACCTCTAATGGATTCGCTATTCAAGACGGAAAATAACATTGTCAGTAACTGTAAGGATGTATTGATCTAAAGTTAGCATAAACTAGATTGCAGCGGACTTTTAAGTCCAAGCATTCTTTTGGCCTCTGCTTAGTGGCAAATGTATAAAACTAAGTCAGAACAGAACTGTACGTTAAGGCTAACAACATCACTTGAATCCATTAGTTTGGTAGGAAAGGATGGTAAACTCTCTCTAATTTCTGGAAAATTTGTTGCAGCTTACCTCAATGTTTAATTTCATGCCATGTCAATGACCTCTCAAAGAATTATATTGTTTTATTTAATTAAGGTTGCACAATTTCCTAAAAACTGTTGAGTCACTAATTTATAACTCCTCTCAAGATTTCTTACTTGTATGAAATAGCATAATATCTCTACATATTCCCTCTTTATTGGTAACGTTACTCATACCTCATGCTATGGCTCTGACTACCTGGAACACTTCTTTAAAAGTTCGTTAACAAAAATCCAACTTAATTTTATACAGTATACTTTCCTCTGACACATACATAGAACCACAAGCCTTATCAAGAATAACATCCTGCGTTTATTCTTCAAGAACAGTAACCATATGCTAAAGCACCTGTCTGTTCATCAGCATTCAGTTAAATAAAAAAAAAAGAAGCATGAGATGAACTAAACTAATTTACCCATTCTTTTACCAACTTCAAATCATGCCAAACTATCTCATCAGTATTTTTGAAAAGAAACATCATAAAAGTTCCAAAGACAACACGCTATTTTAAAAGAAAGAAGGCTAGGGATGCATATGTACATTGCTCTTGTGAGAATATCAGTTGTTAAATTCTGATTTAAATCCCCTAAGATTAATTTGTTCAATAAGTGTATCAAAGTTATTAATAAAACAGGAGTTCTGTGAAGCAAACATCTTTCAATTCTGCTTTTACAGCTCTATTCACTATTAAAGAGCTCTCAGCATTTCTAACATTTTATAAGCTATGTCCAATCTACCTCTCCTCAATTTGATGAGTTTGCAATAATCCTGCATTTTTTTTGTCTAATTTATGATAGTGAAACTTTATTGAGCATATAACACAAAGAAAAGCCAGATGTATCTTAAAGTTACAAGGCACCTAGTAGTAAGAGCACAGCAAACACGAATCGTTGCCCCTGCTTATTTGACCAGTGTGGCACAGCTTTAATTCTCTGGCTTTATATCATAGTAGTAATGCTGTAGATTTTGTCAAAGCAATGAGGAACTTGGGACTGCATTCCTGCAAAGACATTGGGTTACCTAACCTTATCTAGCAAGTGAAGAATAGAATAGCAATATATGAATATCATGAAACAAAGACATTATCTTTTTTCAGTTTTGCATAACCTTAGACCAAAACATTAGGTACACTTAATTCATTCTTGTATGTATTCCAGATTACTCCATGTGAAGATACTTCCTGAAATGCTTAATTAGCTTAAACATCTAAAGGCGTCGGTATTTTACCCCTTTCATCTATTAACAAAGCTATTTTCAGTTTAGTCTTTATTTTTCCTCTGGCATGCTTGCACATATGATGTGATTGATTTTTTTTCTGTAGGATATAGTTCTGTATTCATAGGTTTCTAGAATATGGTGATTTTTCTTTGATCTTTTTTTTCCCCTTTTGATCTTTTTTTCCTACGAGTAAAAGCTGTTCTTCTTTACTCCATTTTCCTCACATAAGACTTTAAAACTATCCATTTCTGTTTTGTTTTCACCACATTTCTTCATTTTTTGCCTGTTTGATCCTTTAATTTCACAACAACACTCCATAAAGTTACTATACTTCTCTCTGTTCTTTGAATTTTTCTTTTGTAGTAACACCAATGACTAAACTGTAGAGTGCTCTAGGTTGCTGTAACATTTGCTTTCTTTCCACTACATCACACATGCTCCCTATACTCATTCATTTCTGCCTATTCAAATTCTTGAAAGCTTATACTATGCTGCTATGATACCGCTTAGCGCACTGCATTTAATAAACTTAGGGCTACTATCATTAAATTTTACATTTTTAACCAGATCTTCTATTAATAATTTGCAGGTACAAGACAGTTCCCACTTCTGCTTGAAAACTCTGTTGTTTGGGTCATGATATAACCCCACTCTAAGCCTAAAAGAAGGTCTGATTTCCCACATTTAAGTCATCCAGCAAGTGGCCATGCATTGTAAATCCCATTTATAAGGTTCTTTGTGGTTCCCACCTAAATGTAGGTAATCTAAGCACTTGAAGCTCTGAAACAGTAAGTCTTTCCTCTCATTTTGACTTATACCAGTTTCCACATTTTTTTTCTTCTATTGCTACTCAGGCTCAAGGAGATTATTTTCAAAAGGTATTTAAAGGAAGAAGATTATAGGAGAACAGGATACTTCAGGTAGGAAGGTACCTCAGGAATTCTCTAGTCCAACATCATGCTCAAAGCAAGGTCAACTCTGAGACAGGTTGCCTCAGCTGGGTCTTGAAAACCTCCAAGATGGAGGCAGCACAGTCTCTCTGGGCAACTAACACCAGCACCCAGCTGGAGGCTGAAGCTCTCATTTCTTGTTGTCGCTCATCCTCTTGCCGTGCACCTAAGAATGGCCTGCTGTAGGTCCCCACAGCAAACAAGACATGCTGCGGCCTTCTGTCCAGCTTGCTGCCCCAACCCCCAGGGCCTTTTCCGCAGAGCTGCTCCCTACCCAGGCAGTCCCCAACCTGTGCTGTGCCAGGGGCTTGGTCCATCCCAGGGCCAGAGAGAGGAAGGCGGGTTCATGAGGATGGAAATCAGGAAGCACAGTTCCTATTTGTCAGAGGTAGAATTGTACAGATGTTATGCGTACAGATGAGGCAGTGAATCTGAAGCTTTCCCCTTTCACACACATGCACTAATTTATTATAGCTCTCAATAAACATAACTTAAAAAAAATTTAAAAAAAAAAAGCAGCAGGGTTTTGATTTTTGAGTTTACATCTTCCATTCTTAAAGAAAAAGGCAGGGACAGAAGAGTTCCCTGAATGTGGCATCTTTAGGGTTTGCCATTGAGCTCCAGTCCCACACTGAGGCAGACTGAAGCTCACTAATCATGGTGTTTTCCAGCCAAGAATAGCACTGTTATCAGCCACATGCAGGCTTTGACCCCCAAAGGCTGCCTATTGTGCGGCAGACCAGCAGCATCTTGGGCTGCCAGCAAGGACAATAGATTGACCTGCTCAGCCTTTGCAAATTGAAGCTGCCTGCCTGAAAAAAAAAAAAAAACCAAACCCAGGTTTAATACCACTAGCTGACTGAGAAGAAGAAAGAAAAAAAAAAACCAAACACAAAAACATCTTTAACTGTCACTGGCAGAAGCAGATACCTGCGATTAATCTGCTCTAGAGAGCGAAGAATAGTGTTTCAGGACAGAGCAATTGAATGCATTTAGCCAATTAAGAATGCTGCAGGTTTAGATCACATATTTTATTTTCAAATAAATAGAAAGATGAGACAATAAACCACAGAAACATTGGAATGAAACAGCGGTACTGCTATGAATATGCAGCAAAATGCAAAAATAACAGAAAATCTAAATCACAATGGAAGAAATAAAAAAATAGAACTACTTTTCCAAGGCTACCAGTAAAAAAAGGGGGGAAAAAAAAAGCCAAAAAGCCTTAATCACAAGTAGATTCACTTTGCACAGGGACATTTTCCTTGCAGAGATATTATGGCTTTCTGGAATGTTCTAACTGCTAAATAGGTAAAAATTAGTGATGTTAGGAAAATAACTATTCAGCAACACTGAAGCTAAATGTTTTCCACTGGGCTATGAACTCCATCCATGTTGAGTTTGCAATAAGGGGTCTATTTATACCTTTATAACACAAAAAAAGAGCCATTAAGGGCAATTATACACATATGGACAGCAGACTACACAAAAAGCATAAGGTAAGACCACTAATTTAATTTCTGCCCAGCAAGAGTTTCAAAGGCACATATCCCTCCCATTTTTCATATTTAATGATATATTGCATTATGCTGACAAACTGGTATTTGAACCTTATTAAATTAATTAGTAAATAAATGAATAAATAAAAATCATTCTTGCACAGAGGTGAATTTATCCCTGCGCAAGGAAGACTACAGCCATCTTCAGTGCTCACTTCTCCAGTGCATCCTGAATGCAAATTACTGCACTTTCTAGGCCTTCAAGATCGGATAACTCAACCAAAAGTTCTCAGCAGAAAAATACGTATTTAGAGGACTAGTCCATAAGATGCAAATGTAGCCATATTAATTGTTAACAATGCTTAGTAGATGGTAGCAAATACCATTTGGCTTTAAATTAATCATTATTCTATGTATTTAAATAGCCTGGTGCAGAATTGCAGTTGAAGAGGAACCTTTATGGCCTGCAATATATACACCACTTCTTTACCATCTTTTCTTACATTAACCACAAGAAAATACCTTAACTAATCAGGGCAAGAGTCTCAAAACAAAGTAAATATTTCTTTTCTGAAATTAAAACAGCACATCCCACAGAATTCAAGGTAACAGAAAGAAATATGTCCAATAACACAGCCCAAAGCACTTTTTCAGGTGAATTTAGTACCAGTCAAAATTCACAATCATTTTCAGACTCCTTTGTATCATAGAGTTATTGAGTTTGGAAAACTGGTGAGTCATGCCATCTAAAATGCAGCCAAACCTGTGACTTTGCATTCAGATAATTATTTCTAAACCTCATGTGAAGCATTTGTAGTTAACAGAAAAAAAAGTCTCTATGTAATAATTATATTCCTGATATTGCAAAATTGACTTTTAAAAGGCCTAATACTTTCATTTAAGCAACATTATATGTTGCAGATTTCAAAGTTATACAGCATGTTATTGCTCATTCAAACAGAAAGATCTTTGCTGTAGAACTTAAAATCCAGTTCACTATTCTATTATAAACATACGCAAAAAAAAATGTGCTGTTCAGGTTGTTATACTTTGTACTGATTATCACCTGATTCAGTACGCTAGAATTTATTATTGAGCATTTATATTCCTTTCTGGGACTTATCTGGGTAATTACATTAGTAAGTAGTCGCTGTGGTTTCAGAATAAGATGAGCATCAATTTTTGACAGGTCACCATTGACGACAATTAAAAGCAGCTGCTTCTAGCAGTTGGGGTTATGCTGGTATGCTAGTTTAATGCAAACTATACAATCAATCCATAATGCAAATATCTTTTGAGGACTGAATTAATGTTTGATTGGATGAACTCAGACGTCTTATAAGTCAGAGCAAGCAAAGAGCTTAGAGTTATCAGACAAATACTAATTTAAATAATGGCAAGGCTGTGAGCACAAAAGCTGAGAGAAGGTGGGTAGTTGGAGTCAAAGAGTGGCATGATTACCTTCAGCTCACATCAAATTTCCCTTTTTAAACAAAAAGCCACACACAGTAGATGGTAGCAGAGAGAGGACATAACAGTGCACCACAGCTCAGAGCGCAGTCCCCGGCAGCTGCACGGCCCCAGCCTGACAGGGAGGCAAAGGCTGGGCATCTGCCAAGCTGCTGCTCATGCCGGGCTGACCACAGCCTTCTGCTCTGGGCTCCCAGGGGCCCTGCACTCCAGCTGCCAGACCTGGGACTGGCTGGAAGGCTAAAGTAAAGCTGGGTTCGCAGGGTTCTACTTACCTGGCTGTTGGGAAAAGGGTTTCCTCCCCAACTCCCTGTACAGTGCCCTGGCCTCCCTGTCTTCCCTTTGACCTGTGCACCAGCAGCAGCCAGTGAGAGGGAAAAGCTAGATTATCTATTGGGCCCAATTCTTCAGTTTGAAGTAGTGTGTGGCACAATCTGGGATATTGGTATATAAGGTTTCAGCTCCTATTTCACAAACATGTTGCATCTGGTGCAAAACCTGACAGGCTGGCTACAATTTTGAAAAGGGACCTTACACCAGGATTTGAATCACGGCACCTTTGAGAACTGAAATCTTTTAATTAAACACATAGAAAAGAAGACATTAAAAGATGAAACTTAAAAATAAGAGCTGACAATTTATTTTCATGACTAAGGCATAACAAGCCTGTGCTCCCCAAAGACAGGCTTGCAGAAGTAAATTTTGAACACAGACAAATCTGCAGGTTAGACATCACAGGCTTGTAGTTGTGATGACAGAGGTCTACTTTGCACCAATCTATCTGAAGAATTGAACCCAATTTTCCACCAAGATTTTTTGCGTGGCTAGTTAAAACAGCAAAAGAGTTTTTTTCTGGTTGGACCTGCATCTCTTTGGTAGGAAGTGTGTGATGGAGTCACTAGATTCACACAAAGAGTTTACCAGGCCCCTGAAGGTCCATTGGCGCAAATGACAAATAAAGACAAATATACACTTACTTGGCTGATGTGATCAAAAGTGCCTGTTGGAAAAGCGCGCAAGCCTAGGATATGCTTCACTGTGGTGAGAGCAAGAAGCTGGACCACGTGCCCTGTGAGCTGAGCTTCCCTCACTGCAGCCACTTCTCTAGGAGACTTGCAGTGAGCATCGCTGGGCACTTGCAGACCTCGGACTTGCTCAGAGCCTGGCTCAGCTGGGAAAGACCTTTTCTTGATAGAGAGACCTTCAACCATCCAAGGGCAAAAGTTTCCCTAAAAAACCCATATGCCAGAAAAATTCCTTAGATAAGGGCAATCCCTTAGTCTGCTTCCCCAGTCTGGAGCACCCAGGCTGGTAACACTGACTGATCTTTCAGAGGATGGAAGGAGTAGGGGCACAACTGAAAAACAGTACACATTCACCTTCAATATTGTTTCACCAATTTCTAAGATGAAATTTAGTAAATAATCAGATTTGGTCCAGATCGCTCATATTTATAATGTTAGAATGCAATTGATTTTAATCCAAACTAAATCACCTAATCTTGATAAAGGATTTCTGTTTTGAGGAAGGAAACTGTGCAATAATTTAGGCAGAGCTGGATGTAAACTGACATGTTAATCTGTTGTCTGTATCAGGTACATTTGGATTTACCTGTAATCTGTGCCCTTTCTATCCTAGTAGGGAAAGATACGAGACACAAGACCATTCAGATTCAAACTATCTTGTATAGTTCTTTGAACAAAAGTAACTGGCTTGGAATTTTATGCAAAGACATTGATTCTATATGCCCAAAACTACGCAGACAAAATAAAGAATACATTTTCACACTAGTGTTGAGCACCTGATGCCAGAAGTATCCAGCAAGAGGCATAAGAGATCCTGCAAAGAAGGCCAGTGTCACAAATGCCGTTTCTTATTACTCTTACTTATCAAAGCCTCAATCCTCATATTCCTGAAGGAAGTGAGTTAGGGTAAGACAGAAGAGAAAAAAGTCTCATTTGGAGAAGAAAACTTCATCTTCATATGCAATACCTGAAAAATTCTTTCCACCAGGTGCCACAGCAAACTTGAAATGAGCATGAGGTGGAAGTGGGACCTTAGTGGAAATAGTCACTAAGTCACTAAGTCACTGTTACTGCACATGTAGTTTGGATAAAATATAAGTACATTAGAGTTATAGCAAATGCAGTGTAGACATATGAAACTATTAAATTTCTACACCAGTGATTTACCAATGATCAACCTTACTGACAATCCTGAAAGATGGACTTCTCTGAATGTAGACATGGAGGTAGAAAGTCATCTTTCTTTCTTATACCTACAGGTGCTTGCTTACACTTAGGGTTGATTTCATGAGACATACAGGAAGATTTAAGTTCGCTGATTCATGCATAGTCCTTGGCCTGAGACTAACAGCAAGTGTTTGCAGCCACTGTTCCATCAACTCAGCAAGAAGTGAATGAAATCAGAAAATGTGGGGGAGGGAGGAGAGAATAAAAAAAACACAGACTCAGTAATATGAAAAGCATGTACAGATATACAAGGTGCTTTACTCACTTGTTACCAACTGTTAAAACTTAAGCAAGTTGTTGATGAGCACAATTTGAATGGAAAAATAAAATAAGATTTGTTCCTACTGTGGCTCCACAGTATTTGTCAACACAAAAGGTGTTAAATGTTCAATACCACTAAAAATTCTTTCAGAATGTCAGGTATTCATGCTTATACATTTATGTTAAAAAGAAAGAAACACCAGGGGAAACAAAGGATTATTTGGTGACCTGTACTACAGAGGGAAACATATAAAGATGTGTGTGTTTTACTGTGTTAAAATGCCCCTGCATCATACAGGATTAATGGCAACAGCCCTCACAGAAAAAGGCCAAACTTTCATCCAGAAAAGCCTTTTTGTGCCATTTTTGTGGGGGTTTCATTGGGCTTTTTATATGCAGTGTATGACCACCTGCTCTGAGCACTAGCAATTTTTCAGAGCTGTATTTATTTTTAGGCTGTTTGTAAAAGCCGGCTGTCCAACCCCAAAAGAAAAAGCATCACTTTAGTCAGATTCCCTTCTATGGATACATTATAGAAGTCTGCGAGTCACAGCATATTTTAAAATCCTCCATTCATTCCCCAATTCAGTGCTTAAGGGGTCGCTCATACAGAGTCTACTGTATGTTTCGTTTAAATTCTAGTGCTGTCATCTAGGCCAAGAACCTCAGCTTTGGGATTCTTTGCCTGTCACCTTCAATATGTGTTACTATGGGTACTGGAAAGCCTATTACTGTACATAGAGAAGAGCCATAAGAAAGAAAAGGCACATAGATTTGTAGCACACACAAAAAAAAAAAAAGGCAAAGGGGAAGAAAATTCATGGCCTCTAGTAGGATATAATTTTGTATGATATCTTTCTGTTAGAAAAGCTGAAAATCTTAATGTAGCTAGAACCAAAGAAAAATTGAAGGAGAGATCAGCATTTCCTATACTCTAGTGTCACATAGAACATATATTGTACACTGACTCTCTCTTATACTCTGCACCTCTGTTGGAATATTATGGGAAGTAAATATCATTCACATAAGAAAAGCACTCTGTCAACAAATCTTTTTTACCACTGAAATAATCAATGAAGAAACAGCAATCTGCCCTGCAGCCTTCTGCACTCCCTAATGTCTACAATAAGATTTCTACATGTTGGCAGTCAATACAGTTCAATTAATGTTTAATTCATGTTTTCTTCCTGAAGCAAGATAAAAAGACAGAACATTTATCAGTAGCACAGCTACAGCAAAAACAAACACTTTTTGTTCCAATATTACCATCTTTTTAAGATGCAAGGCACTATATCTGAGAAAAGCCAAAATGTCATCTGCTGTTTATTTTCCAGAGTGGGATTAAGTTCTGCAGATGATTAAATAAAATACTATTGTAAAAATATATGGTGAAGGGAGTTCTTCAGCAAATGCAGTAGCCAAAATGAAGCAGAACATAGCCATTTTTATTATTTGCAGTGAAGATATTTGGGAAACTATACACAATCCCATCATATTTAAGTGCATGTCAGCTAAAATCTCAGTCTCACTAAAAACCTTTTCTGTTCTGCATATTTCTGGTTATCAGCTAGATTGCTGGTCATTGAAGTGAACGCTGACTGCTCCTAAGAGGCTGGCAAAGAACTCCCTGCTGAACTGCCATGATCCCTCTCTGACAGCCAGCATCTGTCTTGCTGAAGATACAGAGTGTTTATCTCCATGGCAGGCTTGACTCAAACATCTAAGGCTCTAAAAATAGGAGTTTAAAATCTAATTCATGTCTATGGCCCACCTAATCACCCAGCAGGCTTCAGTAAATGCTTTTTCATTGTTTCCTTTTTAGCTTCCTCTGCTTAACCAGCAGATACAGTTATTCACAGAGCAGTTACACATTAACCTCTTAGACCCAAAGCTGAATGCAAGTCTTTCACCAGGAATTATTGGTGAAGAGGGAGTGCAAGCCAGCTAGGGCTATCTTATATAATGAACATCTTCAATATTTTGATCAGCTGAAGACATATCTAAATTTGGGAATGTGTCCTGAAAATTTATTGCCAAAATGCTGAGAGAACTGATCTGGATCAACAAGTAAGTAATATATCAAGCAGGACATGATATTCTGGTTGAGACTAACAAAAACATCGGAAGATCTAGAAAACAGGACACAGGAAGAAAGGCTGAAGGAACAGATGTTGATTAGTTTAAATTAAAAAAAAAATACTTTGATAGAGAAAATAGCAGTCTTCAAACACACCAAATATGTAAAAGGCAGGTAGAAATCGAAAGAGAGGAAAGTTTTGCTTCATCCACCATAGGCTTGACAAGGTGGATTTAGCTTCATTTCAGGACAACAGTTCAATTGAGAATAAGATGCATGGGGAAGGAACTGGTGACCTGAAGGTCTCTTCAACAAGCTGGTCCAGTATCTCTCAGAAATGGCGTAGACATCAGATGATCCTACTCTCAGGCAGGGGGATGGGCCAGATGATCTGTCAAGATCCTTTCCAGATTACTCCAACAGTAGGATTGTGCAGACTGTTAGCAAGAACAGCTCACATCCAGTGTAGACACCTGTAGTGTACATCCTACCCAGTGGAGACCCCTGGATAATGAAGCACGTGGTGTAAGCTGAAGAGCACAGGATTCAGTATGTTGTCTGGATAATCAGAACAAACCTACCAACAGAAGGGAAAACATTGAGGGAAACAGCTGTATGTGTAAAGAGCATGACTGTATATGACTGACTTACCAGGGGCCAGTCACACGCCTAACAAACCTGTTCCCTATGGAATGGGGTGGTTGACCATGCATTAACCTTTCACATGAAAAATGATGAACCTGGTATGTCAGGGATACAACCATAACACTTGCCTAGTCCTCATGGCCCACCAGATCCCTCCCTGTGTGGGAGACAGGATGAATAGGATCACAGCCAAATGTGTTTTAAAAAAAGCATCCCATTCCAAGGAAAATTCTTGAAAGGAAATATACTTTTTTTTTTTTTTTTTTAAACACCCCGTGCCTGTGAAGGTAACAATACCTAGAAGACCAATATCTCCACGCCAAACACTATGCAACGTCTCTCATCTAGAGGGAAAAGACCAGGCAGACTCATGTAGGAAACTCCAGAGGAAAAGGCTGTCTAGGCAACTGCAAAACTGAGAGCTCAATAAACCAGTAAATGATACTGCTCCACATCAGGTGATAGATTTTGATTCTTTCACTTTTATCAGATTATGCTGAGTACATGAGAAAATAAAAGCAGAAAGGATGTTTCTTGTCTCATAAGCACAGTTCAGATAAGGATAAGAAGGAAAGTTGTGTTTCCCTTTCAAAAGGCAATGGACTGAGGAGGTATTGTTATTCAGCTGCCAAGAGGTCTCTCCCTTATGTATAGACATCACTGTTTTCTCTGAGATACTGTCTGATATCTTAATTGGAGACTACCTTTCACGTATGCCCATAGAGAAATGAGGCACCGCTTCACTTTCTTGCAGGGAGAAGTACTGCCAATAGGCCCTAGCAGAGCTGATATTGTCTGGAAGGGGAGGCCACAGCGTTAATGTGCACAGCCTCATATGCTGATGGGTTGTGCTTCAAAGAATTTCTTTATACTAACCTGGATTGTTACGGCAGGAAAATTAGCCCCTGTTCCAAGGGAAGCCCAGTGCAACTTCTATCTCCTGGGATTTCCTAGATCAGAAGGGCTTGCAAAAGCTAGAGGAGTCTAACCTGCCAAAGTGATGAGAGAATAAAACAAACTAAAAAGAACCCTACTGAACTGTGAGCAGGCAAGTACGTCTAGTAACTCCCCAGTAAAGCACCACACAGAAAAAAAGAGAGGAGTCCTGTACTCATCTACTGTGAAAGTGATCTCTGCAGGTTGGCTTTGGTTTGGGGTTTGGGTTTTTGGGGTTTTTTTGGTTGGTTGGTTTGTGGGGTTTTTTGTTGTTTTTGTTTTTAATGTTATATATACATTATAAAATTATCCAGTCCTACTTATGGCAAAATTAAGGGATTTTGTATTAATTGTGAACTTGGCACCTTCAACTTACTAAGCCCATCATTTCAACATCATTTCAATTTTCCCTTTATGCACACTTTTCTGGAAAGATATTTTTAAAAAGTCATTTAATAACAGAATTTTTACAGTACTAGCCAACAGCTTATCTGTACGGGAAACTTTCAGTGCAAATGAGTTGGGTTTGGAGTAGAAAAAAGCCACATTTGGTTTAGAATATTTCACCTACCACTGTCCATTTCTACACTTATGTAACTTGTGAAGTGGGGACCTTGTAACATCAGTCAGCTGAAATTACTCAAACATTTGGCTTATAGAAGCACCGTGAGATGCTACTCAACAGGAAAGCCTCCATCATAAACATCACTTCCACCCTGGCAGGCAGCTGTACAAGCAAGTGTGCATTTAAACCAGTAGTGTTAGCATGGGATTCACCTGATAAATTAGAATTCCAATAAACACTCAAGAGTTTTATCAATAGGTCTGTAGTAGTAGTTAGGGTAAACCTACCAGTATCCAGCATTTTGTGGATCAAAATCACTTCTCTTTAAATACATTAATTACTAAGTTTACAGTAACTGTTCTTCTGTCTCTGCCTGTCTGCTTTTTTCCCTGAAGGGTGTAAAATGACATTTATAATTGCTGCAGATGGAGAATGAGATTTTTATAAGGGAAGAAATTGCTATAGAAAAGAAGATCAAGAAAAAAATTTGCTGGTTTCTTTCATTTTTAATAAAACAAATAATCCTATTTGCCTTCAGTCTTAACCAACCAAATTGTTGTTAAACAGCTGCTAGGTGAAAAGCTTTTTCCCTTCATAAGGAAAGGATTTCAACATTTAGCTCACCAATTCAGCTAACATTTAATTTATCTCCTTGTCTGCTATCTAGATTAAAAGAAAGAACTTATGTCAACAGGAGGGAGGCAACAAAAATCCAGCTTTGCACTCCAGTCCTAATTTGTAAGAGTACCAAGTTCCAATTTCTAGATAAAAGATGTCTTAGGATGGAGGCCAAAGTTGAGATTGCAAACCATAAAGAAACTACTGGGACACAGACATCACTGATGATAAATCCTTTAGGCAAAGTCAAATTTATGATCTGGTTAAAATGGAATATCCTGGCATCTAATATCATCACAGCACTAATGGGATATATCTGTTGCAACAAACTGCCCGCTCCTGTAAAATACATTCATTTCTTTATTTCTTGTTTCTCAGCTTGCCTCTAGCTTTATGCTAGGCAGGGAGCACTAACCAAGCATACCGTAGGTGAGTTTTTTTCCCCAGGTGCTTTGCAGTGTTTGTACATTCACTACTACTGTAAAATGGCACTGGTATTAAGCAACAGAAATACAGTACTGACAAAAAATGCAGACTTCCATGTGCTGCAAAGACCTAAAGAGAAAGGGGAAGTGAAGAGGAAAACACCTTTTATGTTTCAGACATTTGTATTTCTTTTTGAGCCATTAGAAAAACAGTGATTAATCATAACCAGGTGTCATAGAACAAGACACATAGTGCAATGTGTATGTGAAAGGTAGACATTATCAGTGGAATCACAAATCCCATCTTTCCTAATTGGAGATCTCCTTCAACCAAAATGGAGAGTGTACTGCATATGCTCATTTTAAGACCCATGACTTCTATCGTAATAATTCAGAATTTTGACAGCACTATAAGAAACTGAGAATCCCCAGGTTCTGTTTTATTCCTCATATGTCTACCCTTCCCCAAAATACATTGATTTTTATAGGTGTGACAAGCTGGTACAATTCATCTCTATGTGAAGCAATCTTTCATATCTGTACATGAATACTAGAAGATATTTTAAGCACACCAGAAAGGGCAACAAATGCAAACTGCTGTAGGCTCACATGTCTGGCAGGATGACATCTAGAAAACTGTAGAACTGCTGTAATTTCTGCAATATAATGACACTGCATCGGATAATATACTACCTCACAGAAACTGCTAAAAATCATATAAAGGAAGCATAAGGAGAGAGAGGAAAAGACCCAAATACGTGCAGGAACAAATATAACAACTGACCCTTTGTTTGTTTTCCTCTATTCCTCCCACCCCAGCTGCTTTGATTTTAGTGTAGTGTAGTCTTTGTTGATATTGCAGCATGAAAATGAAAGGTGGGGGGGAGGGAATTAACCCTAAGAGGAAAGAGAAACTTTTGCAGATTTCATTTATTCCTAGTTCTTCAAACTAATCCATTTGCAAGTCAATCTTATCAAAAAGGAGATAGGCTCCTTATTGCAATATTCCAGGGGAAAGAAAAAAACCTAAACCAGCTCACATTGAGCAGTCTCTATAGCCAGAGGAATTAAAATACAGAGTTTTTTCTCTCTGCATCCCCCACAGCACAGTTAGGGGTTGCAGCTCATGCACCATTTGTTTCCTAAAGAACCTTTCAATTCAACTAAACACTAAACATTTGAGCATTAAAGAAAAAAGAAGCCTATGCATCCATCTAGGCTCAATCCCTAACAAAACTTCGGAAGATGAATAAAGGAGTCATTTTTAAACTCTGGACTATGCATATCTTCCTACATCTCTATGCTTCCCCAAAATTAAGCATGAGCTCAAAAATGTTGTGTATTCTGACTCTACACTTGCAGAATTTTCTGCTGAATCTTCCCCCTACAGCAGTACTGCATCTAATGCTAAAGCTTCATTATTGAATTATTTTCTAGCCTGTGAACACAGCCTTAAAAATGAAACATGGATATAAACTCATGCAGTGTCATTTCTGAGACTACAGTAGAATTTAGAAACAAGGCTGCAATATTGTAGATAATACCAAAAGTAATAATGAAACTGTAAAACCCGTATGAGAATATGAATCTTGGTCCTCTCAGCTTTGTACTGCATTAATATAAATAGCCATATGACCATTTATTCACTTCACTGAGGTGCTTAATCTAAACACCAAAGACGATAGTGAAATGCGAGCTTTGCTAGAGCATTACTGATAACCTGTTTTCACAAAAGCATGGGTAACGTGCTTATTCAGGTCTTTGGTGCTATCAAAGGCCCCAACTTCCCTATTTTGAGATTTCTTCATGGTTTTATAGGAGTCTGCTATGCATTCTCAATGGACAAAAATCGTTAGAGTGTTGAGACTTGAAATTATGAAATCATAATACCAAGCCTAGAACTGAACACACAAGGTACTTCATGGGACTGTAGGCAAAATGTTGCTGCTCGCTTTCCTATACAACCCCCCCTCTGCCCTCCATTTTGTTTAAGGTAAAATAAACTGCTTACAAAATTCCACAGCTGAAAACCACACAATACAGCCATTTTTATGCAGGTCTTAGGTCCGGCTCGCCGTGTGCCAGAGAAACTGCTTTCTCTCCTTTCCTGTCAGGGTGCAATGGCATTAAAAACAACGGCTAATGGGGCTGATATTCCACTGTCATCCAAGCAGGTCTTAATTGCACCAAGGACAGTTTCTGCCAGCTTTTCAAAACTAGGGCTTCTTCTGCCAACTTCATTAAGCCTATTTTTGCAGTGCCTTGTTCCCCTGTTTACCATCAGCTTCTCCTGTAATGAAATGCTCACCTGAATATTGGCTCATCAAAGTACATTAAGGGTATCCATACACTGAATCTCATGGTATTGCCAATTGTTCTGAAAAGTTATAAACATCAGGAGGTGTTCATGACCACCCAAAGAGGCTTTTCTGTTGGGTTTGATTTTAGCCATTTCTTTTTCTCTTTCAGGAGGAGGTGACTGACATTTTTTTAAAATGTATTAATAAATAAACTTGAGGAGGAAAGGATGAGCATCCTGTTGACTTACTAGTGCCTACTGATGCTGTGAAATAACAGTAAACTGTGTAAACTCTAAGCTCAGGTTTTTTCTTGTATTTTGCAAGCACCAACCTTGTGCTGTTTTGAATGATAGTTTTTTTTGTCTCTTTTTCCCTCTAATCTAATACCTGTCACAACCATCACACAACTGAGAGCCTTCTCATAGGCTTTAGTTAGCCCACTGATCCATGGAAAAGCAGAATTTGGAGCCTCCAGAAGTGTTTGCTTAGTGAAACACATATTTTCTTGTAGCTTGTCTATAAAAACCTATGTTTGTGTATATTTTTAATCCTTTACTTGCTTTACCTTTTGATGAAGAAAGCAGAGAAGTACAAGCTCAGCTGAGGTAGTGGGTTAACAACATCTAAATTTTAAGTGTGGAGTGATAAAATATCCCTAGAGATTTGAGAAGGTGGGAGAGAGGACTCAAAAGCATATCAAATTAAACATCTTTGAGTCCTGAGGGGTAGAGTCAGAGGGGGAAGGGAAAAGCTGTCATCTCATTTCTCTGGTACTGCCTGCAAATGCAGGTTAGGAGCAGGCCTTCTGAGGAGGACAGAGATCCATTTGTTGAAATGCTCTTCCCCCCATGTTCATCTCCCCCTTCTTCCTTAGTGCTTTTTGTCAGCATTTCTTCCATTTTTATAGTAAAATTAATGTTCTGAGATTTTTTTTTTCTTTTAAGTCCTCTGAAATATTAATTCAAGTGCTTCACAGAAAAACCACCAACAACAAAAACCCAACTAAATAACAAGCTTAGTTAAGGAAAGCTCTTTTTTACCTCTTTTTTTTTTTCAAATAAACCATTGCATTCCACTAATAATTAATTAGAACTAGATTTTAAAAATAAAAACAATGGAGGAATTAGAATCTGTCAATAATTAATTAAGTAATTAAATTGATCAGCTAGGGGTAGCACACATGACAGCACAGGTGACCTGTGCTGGTGATTTGTCACACACTCTGATTCCTTGCATCACGTGTTGGAAGGTCTGAAGGTTGAAATGGGTGGGTTCTGCTCCCAATTATAGGTCCACAGGAAAGCTACAGGCTATAGATTGGCTGGTTGTTAATTAAGTGGGAAAATACAATTTCTGTCCCTTCCCACATTTGTACTAGATGACCTTCCCTTTCCCTCCCTTCTTTGGAAAATAAAATTAGTTCCCCTGGCAAGTGACATTGTGCATCTCCTCTAGGTTCTTCCCATCAACTTGATATAGTGTTTTCTGCTACAGTACGACCACCATCCATAACTATCAGCAAAGAAATAGTGACACAAATGATTTTTTTAAGACACAGAATGCAATAAAGTTTTCAGATTTTTTCAGTTGCTATAAACTGCATTACTACCTGTATCAACACCAGTAGCACACCCTACCAAGCCATGATGTCCCATTGTGTAACCCTTCCTATGAGTGTGCAAAATGCACCACTACAGCTCTCTTCTAGCCTTCTCTGAGCCCCCTTACAGCTAAGGCATTGAGAACAACACTATTCCTAGAGAGTCCAGCTTTTTGGAGAGAAGCATTAAGTACACCTGGGAAACAGGAAAAGGCAGGTGAAATTAATATCTGTTAATGGCTGCTCTGTTGCACAGTCTCCAACAAGACCTCAGCAGCTTGCAAGGTTGCTCTGACTTAGTACAGCACCGCAGCACACACCCGCCACAGGCTCGCTGCAGCTGAAGGACTGTGATTCAGTCACGTTGGGAGCGGTGGTTGTGGTAGCAGCAGTGAGTAGAAGAGACAGTCAGAAGGGAGGGTGAGAGCTGCAGGAGTTTTGGGTAGTCCTCAAAGGGAAGGTTCAGAGGCTGGTTTTCTGATTTTTCCAATTGTGATTTTGGACCAGTGCCAGGCGATGAGTCAGTGTTTGTCACTAAAGGGGTTCTGTAATGGGGAAATCTACCTGGGTGTGACAGCCTGTCACCACCAGCAAAGATGGTACTGCAGACTTAATAAACCAGGGAGACCGTAAACACAAAGAAACCAGAAATAAGTAGAGTAAGGAGGAACATGAAGATATAAACAACAAAACACACAGGATCCCATGCACAAAAATAGCATTTCTGCACACGGAACTGGCTTTGGGTTTTGTTTTTAAATTTTACAACCCTGTATTCTAGGAAAGCACATTTAAATTTCTCTCAGCCACCCAAAAAACCTAAGTATAACACACACTTAGCTCAATGGCATGATGCACTCTCTCCCACCTACGCCAACACTCAGAATTAAAAACTAGTTTGTGCAGCCTGCTAACAGGGTGGGACATCCCACACACTGGCTTTCTTCTGCCTAGGAATGGAGAGTGTCCTGCATAGATGGTGACACCCTCACAGTGTGCCTGGAGCCCATTCGGAAAGGGCACCGGTACTGTTTGGCTCACAGCACATGGGAGATGGGCACTCTTGGATGGCTGCTAGGTGAGCTGGCCAAAGTGTGAACAGGTAAAGAAAAACAGCTCTGAAGCAGACAGCCCCAGAAGAAAGCTGTCTCTCTCCTCTAGATAAGTAAACTGGTAGAGTTATGGGTAAGATGAGAGAAGGTTAGTGGGGCAGGACCTTGCCATAAGGGCATTACTGCAGGAGGGAAATGAGGAAGCAGACTTTGGTAAGAGGTGGAAACTAGGACCTGCCCTGACAACCTGGAATTTCTTTGGCCACCTGCTCTCTTGAGCTGGGCATCCTTGGTGTACATCACAGACAGAAAGTGACATTAACCACATCATGTTCTACCAATGCTCAGTACTGATCCCAGCTCAGAGGCCAGGCTGCACACATAGTCTGCTCCCTTAGGCAGCGTGGGCCTTCAGAGCCTTCCTCAGGTCTCCCAGAAGCACCGTGAAAATCACATGCTATGTTTCTGTTACTTGTAATGGCAGAGTCTGTCACGTTCTTGGCAGTGCATGACCATTTCATTATTGGTTTGCTTATTGCACAGAACTAGAAAAATTTTTTAAATGGTGGAACATGGCAAATGCTGAAAACAGAATTATCTGAAATTTCAAACATTTTTTTCCAGCACTATGTGTCTATTTAAGATTCAAAGATGAGAAAAAAAAAACCTCTATTTAATAAATAAATCAGAATGCATCATTTGACCCTTAGCAAAAAGAGACAGCATGAATGCTTAGTCTATGTGGTCTCAGTTTCCTACTGATTCCTCTGCAACAAAATGTACAAGGATGCAGCATCTCTTCCCTCCCTTCTTCCCCAAACTCAGCTTTTAACCCAGTAACCTCTTTTCTTCTTTCTTTGACAGCCTCCTCAGCTGGGTCATTTTTAATTTTGGACACACCCAAGTTCTAGGGATGTCCAGAAAAAAATAGCCAATTAAGTCATCCAAAGCCCTGAGCATAGTTACCATTCATTTACAGCATGAAAAGAGCAAAACACCTTCCTGGTGCTTGCCAATTAAGTGATATTTCAGCCAAATGTATTCAATCATGCCAGAAAGAAAATTCCAAAGTGTGCATTATGTTCATTTCTAAACCTTGTTAACTTAATTAACTCTCGATTAAATGCATACTGATCTTAGCCCTGAAGCATGTTTGATGAGGTATTTTTCATTAGGCAAAAGAAAGAATTTGAAATATGCAAATCATTTGTAACAACAGAGGAGACTCCCTTCCTAAAATTGTATGCAACACATACCCAATTCATGGTCAGCTAATGTTTATATTCTCTTTGTACTTTGTTATGCTCTTGTCAGTTTTACTTGGATCACGAAATACCATGTGAGCAATACTATCCACCAAACAAGGAAGATAATATTCTTCATTGTCAGTACCATTTAAAATACAAGACCAAGTAATACGAAAAATTATTAAACCCTCCAATAACAGTTGTATTTAACCTGTCTTGCCAGTGCTAAATTCACACACCGAGTGGCTCGTTGGTGAAATTATTAGAGGCACAGGTCCAGATACTCAGATCCTGTAACCAGCAGGCATACAGCCATTTCTAAAAATAAATAAAAGCAGGGAAAGGGCTTATCATTCTTAGCAGAGCTGTAGCACTTATTAATGAACCCGGACCCACACCAGAAATAACTAGAAGATTGTGCACTTCACTAGCCGCTAATAACTTTCTTGCTTGCAAATCAATTATTATCTCAGAATGCTTTGCTGTTTTTTTTTCTTTTCAAAAAAATAAAATTAAAAAAAAAACTCATACCTGGATGTGATACATATTAAGGTAGAGGTTACAGCTGGCAGTAGGAAAGTAAACTGGCTACCTCCCAAAGCAGGTGCCATAAAACCAAATTGTTATTACCAGAAAAGACAGGCATGCTTGGCTGTCAGGACAGGTAGGTAGATAGGATAACGACTCTCTGATCTGTCCTAGAACTAGGACTGCAGAATGTTTGTTCCCTGCAGCATCCTGTGCATTTTAAGAGGCAGCTTCTAAAAATCACAGCTAGATGAGTCTGTCCTCCTTTCTCCAGACAAAGTGAATCCTGAAGCATATTGTAGGCCAGCTGAAGAAGCAAAACACTGTATTAAACTGTCACCCACATTGTGCATCCCTACTACTTCAAAAATAAAACACAAGTGAATAGCAGTCTCATATAGGCACAGAGAGGCACAGAGAAATAATGGCACAGAGAACGCTATACCAACCTACTGAAACATATGCAATCCAGGGCACTCTGTAGCCATTCTTCTGTCATTAGGTACATTAAAGCACAAGAAAAGACAGATAGCATGACAGGTCCAAAAATAACTTCACTGAGTTAAACAGGGTTATGGTCTCTGACCGTGGGCTATATTTCATGTGGCCAGTCCCTTGCCAGCTCAGTAAGATTTCCCAGATTTCCTGAATGTTAAACTGAGACAAAATAATTCCCTGCCACTCTCAGAATAGGAACATTCAGACTCCAGAAGGCTACACCATCTCTGCCTTTTAGCATTAGCAAGTCCAGAAAAGCTCCAAAGAGCACTTTGATTTCTGGTTCTTTGTGATTTAAGAGGTGGGCACAGTGGTGCATAAGTTCCTGTGCTTATTTCTACTGCAGTTTCCGTTGACGTACAGTTTGCTCCATCCCATCACTGACTTCATCTCCACATTCCCTGCTCATGAAGCACCTGTACACTTAGGATTTCCCATGTGCCTGAATGACCACAGCAGGTTTATGCAGCACTTCCTGAATACAGAGCTTCTTTGGCCACACAAGCTGAAGCGCTGCCTCTGCTGCTCATCCCAATTCTGCTCCTTTTGCTAACGCCCTCTAGCTATCAACGTTTCTGGTGTAGTTACTCTCTAGATATATTAGAACATTTTTAATCAGCATCTGGTTATCCTGTCAAAAGTTACTCTTATTTGCTTCTTAATAAAATATACCAACATATCGTACCTTTCCTGCAACTCGGCACAAGCAGATGTTTGCTCTTTACTCACCCATTGCAGTTTCCATTCCTATAACACACAGTACTTTAACCCTTTGAACCTGAACAGGACTACAACCTTCACACATACAGCTTAATTTGGCCTACTAGAAGATGCTTGGTTTAGCACAAAGTCAATTTGCATACTGATAGACCTCTTCCCCTTCCAGTCGCCATATAAAAAGTTAACACATTGTTATAATTCAGTGTACATCAAATATGATTTCTTTTGATGCATTCAGCCACCTACTGTCACTTTAATGCATTTTCCTGGCACATGCATGCACACTGTTTCATGTGGAAACATTTATTTTGGCACTAATTCATTTAATTTTTCCCTCAAAGTTGAAAAATTCAAGCAGAGGTGTATTCACCTCTTCAAAAGAATCAACATTTTCAAGTTAGGGAAAGGGAGAAAGAAGAGCTATACCATTTCTCCAACATTTAAATCAGCAAGAGTTTTACACTGAAGCTGCGAAGTTAATCAGTCATTTCTTTATTTATCTTGTGTTAGCATCTACTCAACACAGGGAAAAGCACGCAGCTCCTCCACGTTTACCACAGAAAGACTAAGACCAAGAGAAAGAAATGGAGTGGGAGGTACATAGGCCATTTATCAGAGCAAGGGAACCCTGCTCATTCTCTCTTAACAGGAAGCAATGAGAGTACAGACCCAGAAAAAAAAGGAAAGTGGCACTGGAGCAAAAAAATTCATACACAAGTGCATGATGTCTATATGCCGTATTTTTCAGCCTCATAGCCAACAAACCACTGCCATTATTTTCATTAGGAAGTTAGAGAGGAGATTTATATGCATAAAAACACCTATCTGACTTTATACAAAGGTATGTTTTCATCTTTCTGGCATTTCACAAGTTAATTTGCCAACATCATTTTCTTCTTTCTCACACAAGGTACTTGCTGTGTTTGCTGGTTATTGTTTAAGTGCTGTGTTTACAGTACTGTTGTATAGACTGTGTTTACAGTCTGACGTTTGACTACTTGCAGTTCTTCAATATCCCCACTACTATCTGACAATTTCTTGGCACTAGCCATGCTTTGCTATACAGGTGCATCACTGCTCACATAAAGGCTGTTTGCAACAGGTACCTTTTCAAAAAGGTTCCCATGTATATGATGTAGGAGTCTTCCCACTCTGCAAATCTCTGAATTCACATATGTGCTCTACACATACATGTACAATATACTTTTCAGAGTCATCTTGCATTGAAAAAAAAACACCCAATAAAAGCAAAACCAACAAAGCCTCCATAAAATTCAGAAAAAGAGGAAAGGAATAAGATGTTGAGGATCCTAACATTTAATTTCACTGATCCTTCAAGGTATCAGGCACAGAGGCCATTGTCCTTCTTTTAGAGTGTCTGAGATTGTACTGCCAGATAAACTAGCACTAAGAATTTTGCTTACTCAGATCTGTTCCCAGTGACTGCAGAACATGCAAATCTGGGAAAGAAAGACTCAACACACTCTTTCCAATTTTGTCTCCATACTGGTGTTACCATTAAGGCCGAACCTACAAGTAGAGAACATCATCTGTGCTAGAAGTGCTCAGAGGTCCGTCAGATTTGTTGTCACTGACTCACTGACTAATTTTGTTTCTCTCATTTCTGGGTCAGTGAATTCTTACACATGGCTATTTTCCAGGCAAGTCTTAACTGCAGCAGAACCTTGACCGTTAATCCAGTGTACTTCAGCTTGGAAAATGAGGGGGAAAAAAAACCAAACCAAAATTGGCACAGAGTCTTTGTCATTAGCGTATGTATATGTGTGTACATGCACATGTATTCAACTTCCAAAATTTCACCTTGGATGAGAAAACATTCCCTTGGAGACAGAAAGAATTAGGAAGTACAAAACATATCCTCATAATACCAACAGGTTTCTGGCCTTGAGCTCTATTCTTTATTTCCAGCAAATGATTCCTATGAGTGTGAAAGACAGAGGTAAACTAAGTGTACTATATATTTGTGTGTGAAAAGAACATGTGAATATTGAGTTAAAAAACAGGATTGTCCCAGGATTTAACATATTCATTAATAAAACATCTTCCCCAACACAAAAAGTCTCTATGGGATAGTGAAATTGTATCAGATTCCCTAAGTCACTCTTTTAGTTTATTTCTTCTGGGGTTTCTTTAGGGGCATTTTAAATGAGGTATTTCAGCTTCACCACTTGCCAAAAAACCATGAATTTAAACAAGACCTCATATACCTTAAAAGAGTACTCAGAGATGTAACTGCAGTCTTTTAAGTTGCTTTTGTGACTGAAAAAGGGGCAGCAACTCCACTGCTCAGTGTTCCATTGGTTGCTCAATTCTGCTGTTTACAGAAATGGTATATTTTGCCTTTTTGCTTTAGTGTTGATTTCTACAAGACAGACTTGAGATGGAAAAAAGTCCCCAACAGAGAGAAAAATATTCAAGTTGCTGTAAGACAGATATTAACAGCACTTTGCAACCAAAGAACATGCTAAACTGACTGTAGGTAACTCCTTTGAGTCATCAGGTTGTTCTCCCCAAAGACATATTTGTTTAGACTTCCACCCTTTCTCTACTTCTTATCTGGCAAGGAACGACTCCATGAGGAAATAAAGTGAGAACAATGCTGAACAAACACAAATCGCTATTTGCCTGTCTGCCTCCATCAACTGGTAGAGGCATCTCTTTCAAAATTCCAACGGGCAAGCAGAGCCTCTAAATTTTACAGTGCTGGACTGATACACTCACAGAGCTGCATCACTGCAGTACTTCAGGCAAGTGGAATAAACAGCCCTTTTTCAGGTAGCGTGAGCAGCTGAGCACACTATGCTCCTGCAGGACTGAAATGCTGGCCTTGTACCACGTTACATACTAGGGAGAGGTAGGGTCCAGTTGCATGAGGGAAAGCTGTCTTTAAGAAAGCAAACTATGCATTCCCTGCAACAACACAGTCTTGCCCCTTCATTAGGAGCATCAGCTGCCAGTGCACAACCCACCCAGTAACAGTCGAAGGGATATTTAAAGAATCACTCTATGAAGGGCCAAATTGAGCCAAGGATCACGGAATAAGCCGAAGCATGCAAACCTCACTCTGCCACAGCCCCAGCTATTGGCAAGAGGCTTAGAAAACAAACCATTTTGATCATGGAATCACACACAAATGACAGAATATGAAAACCAGCATTGAAATATGTATAGAGAAAAAGCCTGCCTCCCTTCAAGCCTCTGAACAGCTCCAGCATTAGAAACTCAGCACTGCTGGTATATTTATATTTAGTCAGCAGGACATGGGCTGATAAGGCTCATGAAGCAAACCGCTGCTATGCTGCCCACCAGCAGTATTTCACCTGCCCTGGTGGCCATATCTAAACATGGTTCCTATCAAAATAACACAGGAAAATATTTTTTAGTAACCTTTTCCGTAACACATCTTACTCTTTAGGCAAGAAATGACAAATGGGATTCAGTGAAACAAATATAAAGTGGGATTTCTCATGTACTTTCAGTACTATCAGAGGTCTACCAGTCCTGATGCTAACCGCACACAGGTGATGACAGACTAAGATGGCATGAGCCATCCTTGGTGAAGTCTTGTCCATACTACTTGCTTGGCAAGTACACAGTCTTCCCTGAGCACTTGCAGGCCATACTATATGGCTGGCACTGGCCAAAATCATGCTCAAGAGTCTGCGAACAACTAGGCAGTGTTTGCACAATCAGCACTGGACAGTCTGGCACTCCAGCTCACTCCATACACCTCTTTTATTTATCAATAGAGATGTGGCCACTGAGCCCTATCTAACAACCATTTAAGTTGGCTGCAATCATTCTGTTCCTTCTAATGCAGCTTTGGTTACTTTAAGCAAACTGGGAAAAGGCCAGGTGGAGTAAGAAATATTCTCATCTTTGTTTTAAGAAAGAGATTAATCTACATAAGAACATTTCTCAGGAATACTATCAACATCTAACCTCATCTCTCCTAACACAGGGCACATAAATTTTGCCTTGGTGACTTCGGCATTGTCTCCACTGCCTCTTAGTTGTCCTTAACTTACCTTTTAGAAGGCTACCCAAGGAGTGGACCGAAAGACAACAGAGTAGGGAAATGACCACAACACTTCACAATGTGTCTCAAAGGCTGTATCACCCAAGGCTACCTTTGAGCTAGGAGATACTCTAAAAGTTAACAAATGTAGACACTCTAATGTTAAAGTCCACAGTTTCCAGATTTTATTGTACTTTCATGAAATTAGCAGAGTTTCTCCCTGGATGTATACTTATAACATGGTGAAACTATTCTTGAAAACTGAATGTTGTCTTTAATAAGCAAAATAGATCCTGGTCTTCACCTTATTCTGAGTAAGGTGCATTTTCAGGATGTCAGATTACTCGGGAGGCTTTTTTAGAGCTTTTATCTGAGCTCTAATTTGCAACATCCATTTTAGCATAGGGACTGAGTGGGACACAATTTCAGCCATGATCTCACCAGTGCTGCTTGTAGACTACTGCTGTTTGATATACCTAGTACCAATTCAAGAACAATAGCAGTTCCTTCTGTTAGAGGTTTGCAGTAGAAATGCACACTTAATATAGATCAAGAAAACCTTCTTCTTGCAGAAGAAATCAGTAGAGAGACTTACAGAGTCTCCTGAGGGCGGTGATTCTGCCCTCTACTCCACTCTGATGAGACATCTCGTGTACTGCATCCAACTGTGGAGTGAGTCCTCCATACAGGAAAGACATGGACCTGTTGGAGCGGATCCAGAGGAAGGCCACAAAAACGATCAGAGTGATGGAACACCCTTCTTGTGAGGAGAGGCTGAGAGAGTTGATGAGAAGGCTCCAGGTGGACCTTATTGCAGCCTTTCAATGTTTAAAGGGGGGCTTATAAGAAAGATGGGGAGAGACTTTATAATAGGGCCTGTTGTGATAGGACAAGAGGTAATGGTTTTGAACTAAAAAAGGGCAGACTCAGGCTCGATATAAGGAAGATATTTTTTTTTATGATGAGGGTGCTGAAGCACTGGAACAGGTTTCCCAGAGAGGTGGCAGATGCCCCATGCCTGGAAACATTCAAGATCAGGATGGACGGGGCTCTGAGCAACCTGATCTCCTTGAAGATGTCCCTGCTTATTGCAGGGTAGTTGGACTAGACAACCTTTAAAGATTCCTTTCAACCCAAACCATTCTATGATTCTATGATTCAGAGTCTGAGAATGACAACAAAGTCCCCAGTTAAACCACCACTGTATGCTCAGCATCATTTGATTCCTCATCTCCTCCTGAGCACTCAGAGTTTTGCAACCTTTGACGTCCAGGCCCTTTTGGGGCTGCAGGTGCACTGGTGATCATTCCACCTTCCAGCTTCTTAGCAGTCATTACACATCAGCCAGAGCAGCTAACTTTTCCTCGTACTCTTTCTCCCTCCTTCCCTCCCTCCTTCTGTCAATTAACATACACACTTGAAACCCTACTTAGCATTCCCATTGTATTTCCAAGCCACAGCACATATTCATAAACATTGTTTGGTATTTGTAACCTGATCAGGCACATCACAATTTTCAGTTGTCAGAATAAAACCAGCAACAGTTTTAACAAAACCAAGATAACATGGAGATAACATGGCCTTACCCCATCTCTAATTCCAATGGGAAATGCACAGCATTTCCCGCATAGTTCAAACAGTGAAGAGAATAAACAAGATTATGAATTAGCAGTATTAAAAAATCAAAAAAGAAAGAACTAGATCATGAGCACTGTTTGGCCTCAGAATGCAGTGGTCCATTTATTATATATTGAATGAGTTTATTTCCAAAGCTAATGAACCTCTCTGCTTTGAAGTACTGGTTCAAAAACTTCTTCCCAGTGTGGGTGTTACCGAGTGCACACAAGAGAGAGGAAGATTGTCTCTTGGGTCATTAATCCCACCTCAGGATCGAATACTTCCCCTTACACTCATGACACACCTGTTGCCAGAAAAGCAACTGTTTATATGGAAAAGTAGCACTAAGAATATTCAATATATATTTACAAATATATTAATAGATTTTTATATGTTTAATGAGGCATAGCAACAGAAAGAAAAGCTTGCAACATGGTGCCAAACCTCTATGCAGACCACTAAGTGTTCAAAGGACTCAATGGTCTAAAGAGAAATGAGACTGACAGCTGATCAAAGGGTAAAAATATTAATTATGAAACTCATGCTTCAGACTCTGAAAGGTGAAAGAGTATGAACAGGTCTACTGCTCAAAATATGATAGGTATACCCTGCAGTTTTAAAAAGTACACTCATCAGATGAATAACTTTCTCAAACTATGCTGGTTTAATATAAATATTAAGGAAAGTAGTTATTAAAACTGAACGTTAGTTCTGGGGCATTTTGCTTGGATTTTTTGTCTGTTTTGGTTTTGTATGAGAGTTAGCTGAGAAACTACGATGATTGTAAGATGATGAGTAATATATTGGACTAGGTAAGATAGAAGAATAGCCACAGCGTAAAAGAAGAGGCAACATTTTCAGCATAAGCATTTAAGAGACTTTGAGAGAGATTTCAGTGACTGCCATGGGTAAAATAGAATCTAAAAAACATATCACTGTCTTAATATACTAAGGAAAAATATGAAGGAATAAACAATTATTCAATAATTATCTCAAGATCAATACCAGTTCGATAGACCTAAATTACTAGTGAGCGTATAGAGGGTTAGTTTGAGCAATTTCTGTCTTGTATTTGATGCCTCCACATTTCCTTTTCACCTAGTGACAAATATGGCAGCTGTCTAAAGCACTTACCACTGTTTGCACACAAAATTAATATGCTCTTTGTTTCCTTTACATATCTCTTATCAAGCTAATGACAGGAATAGGTGTCTTCAATGAAAGGAGAGAAAGACAAACCCTCCTGTTCAAAAACATTGTCAATACAGGCTTTTGGTACATTGACAAAAGTGCAGGGCATATGCAACACAGAGGACTGAGGGTCCATTTGTTGAATAATTCCTTTCTCCATATACTGGGGAGTTCGTTTCCTGCTAGTCATTGTCCAAAGCAGTCCAGTAAACTATGGCATGTTACCGAACCACTCTGCCAAACAGGCACATCTGAACATGCACCCCCTTTCTGCAGGTGTTAGTTACACAACAGGGAGATTTCTCGCTTCAAGACTAAAATCTGCATTCCAACCAAGAGGGAGTATAGTCATCTGCAGAGATCTGGAATCAGATAACAAGATGTCCTTCTCTGCTATCTTCACATCGTCAAGAGGCAAAAATCTTTGCATTAGCCCAAAATATTAATCTTAAATTTTTGTAAATACTTTAAAATACAGCTCCTGAGAAGTCATATGCTATTAACTGAGGAAAAACTCTGCTACTTAAAAAGCTGCCACAAGTCTAGAAATAAAACCCCTCCCTCAGAAACCACAGTGGTTTTCTTCATTCCGTCTATACATACATCTAAATTGAGGTAAATAAAGGACCATCCTAGAATAAAACAGATCTTAATTATTTTTAAAAGGAAAAGATTAAATAACAGGATGGAAACGGGCAATATTTTTCTGTGAAATATATTAACTTTCCAGTGACAAATATTGGATTCGTTGACATCAAAATGGCCTGGGGTTACATACATCAGGCTAGATTTTCCTCACATTACAGAATAAACAAACAACAAATTTTAACATTGTAAAAATTTTAATAAGTCATTATTAATCTAAAAACTTTAATAGTCAAGATTTTACAAATTAACAAATAAAGCATCAAACTCAGTCCTGTATTGCTCACTATATCTTTTCAAGAATTGAAAACTATGTTTTATTTTTTAACTGGCTTTGTTTCAATTTTGCCAACAAAATAAAATAAAAACCCACTTGTTTAATGAGCTTTAGGAGTGACTCTCCATCTTTTTCAAGGTCAGATACCTACTAGTCATAGAATTAGACTGAGAAAGGGAAGGTTTGCCAGTCCTGCTTTGAGCGGGGAGTTGGACCAGAAGAACTCTAAAGGTCCCTTACACCCTTAATGATTCTGGGAGTCTATGAATAAAACTCCTGCCTCTTCAGAAATTGTTCCCAGCTATCTTAGCTGGGCATATGGTATCAATTACCATAATACTCCAGTTCTTTACAATTTTTAATATATTTATTTTCACAATCCTTTTGAGAGGCAAGAAAGTCTATTATCCCTATTTTATAGATAGAGGACTCAGGCACTGAAATTTAAATGGTTTTTGTTAAATATTTCTATTCTATTCCTCACACACAAGGTCCCTTGGATGATGCATATATGTGGACATCTATGCACAAAACACTGAAAATATCCTTAAGACCTTCTGGGTAATTTCATTTTCACAATTTCATACCTGGTAACTTCAATAACTTCACAGCACTAGAAAGCTTCAGTTCGGGCATTTTAATTTAACTACCTGAAAAAACATCAGTGGGTTATCACATTATTCTCATGCAAAACCCAAAACACAGCACCGTACCAGCTACTGGAAGAAATTTAACTCTATCCCAGCTGAAACCAGGGCAAAAACTCATGTCAAGACAACATCTTCTGACTTGATAGCCTACCCTGGACACAGCCAAAGCCAAGTAGCATGATCGTTTGAATGGCTTGATAAATATGTAGTGAAGTTGTAGATTATATTTCATAGACATCGCAGGGGTGTAAAAGCTTGCTGCTAACACTAGCATCTTATCGATATGAAGTACAGGTTAGCAACTCTACTCAGAGAGAGGAAAGGAAGTATGAGTGTCCTTAGTCAGGGAATCAAAGCCAAATTACAACATAGCAGTTAAAACAGTTCCTTAAAATTTCCATTCACAGTGCTCATCTAAATAATTCAAGGATGGCTCCTCAGGTTTGTGATCACAAAAGGATAATAGCAGGTTAGTAAGGCAAACCAAAACAATAAAAAAAGAAATAAAATGAAAAAAAAAATCTTAAAACCTTATCAGAAAGAAATTCAGATCCACACTTCAATGCAATAGCCTTCTTCTAAAACTGTGATCCAAGAGAGATCCTAGGACAACAAAGCCCATGACATTTATGCTTAACTACAGATATTCTGCAAAGTTCTAGCAATTTACATGTAGAATCATACGTTTCACTCTAATACTTACAATGTCTCAAACTTTTACTGCTAATACACCATAAAAACAACAAAGTGGAAATAGTAAATGTGGACAGGTTAGCAGGAAAGAATATCTGCATCGAGCCTGTACGAGCTCAGTAATATTTTCTCATCTGGACTTACTGAAATCTTAATCACAATCCCTTGCTATGTTTATATCCATGGGAGCCATATTCTTTTCCTTTAGCGTATGCTGTTCTCTTTGTTGCAGATTGTTTTAAAAATATTTTAAAGGAGACACTCAGCATGCAACTAAGACTCTTTCTATCAAAGGTTGAACAACTGAGTTCTCTATAGAAAGGGTTCACTCTGTTTCATGTTCAATCTCCTGAGTAGTTTGAATTTATTAACCACTTTGAAGTGGTAAAAAATGTGATGTGTGTGTATGTGTACAGATGATCCAAACAGTATAAAAACCAGCCAGGAAATCAATAAAGCAGCTTTTTAACAAATGCATTTCCAACCGATCAAAAGAATAGCCTAACGGCTACATACGGCTGATCTAACACTCATTACATTATCATTTCAAGGAAACATCTTTTGCAACTGAAAGGTGAAATCTTTCCGTAATGAGCTCCTTCTGAGTCAGCAACAAGATCCTTTTTTATAGCGCTGAGACAAAATAAATATGTGGCAAACACCAGGGAGGAATTATTCTCTACAAACAAATGTAT
Source organism: Phalacrocorax aristotelis (assembly GCF_949628215.1). Classification (NCBI taxonomy): domain Eukaryota; kingdom Metazoa; phylum Chordata; class Aves; order Suliformes; family Phalacrocoracidae; genus Phalacrocorax; species Phalacrocorax aristotelis. The sequence continues at coordinate 99,430,785 of NC_134276.1, read as the reverse complement.
TTCTGCATGTGAGGGCTCTTGCTTTGAATTGGTTTGCTGCTTAAAAGCAAGGAGACATAGAGAAGAGGTGGTCTTTAATGTAGGACCTTTTCATTAAAAGAGGAAAAATATAAATCATTGGTGGTTACCTCTGAGGGACGGGTAAGACGGGGAAAATATATTCTGTCTGGCATTAGCAGATTCAAATATATGCTGAATGCAGGGTGGGATTTGAGCTGGCCCTGGAGAAGTTCTCTGATGTTTTCCACAGGTCTCACACTTGAAGGAATGTTTCCCTCACTAGCAGTATCAAAGCTGAATATATTTTGCCAATTAAGGAGGTATTTAAATCTGAAATAAAAGGCTTTGTTTAGATATTTAAAGAGACTATAAAAGGTGCAGGTCACTTCTTCAGCTAGAATAAATTACCAAAGGTTGCTGAGCCACAGATAACACGAACTGATGGATTGGCCCTAACTATACTAGTGTATCTTTTTGTTTGTTTGTGTGCTGTTTTGTTTGGAAGAACTGGTAGGAAAGTAAGAAATTGTTGTTCATTTCTGTAGTAGGCATTTAGTTGGTTGACCCAGAAAAAACTGACAGCAATGACAGATTAGGACATGGGACATCCCTTTTCTCCCCTCCTTTGCTCAAAAGGTTCTATTACAAATAAAACTGTGTCCTAAAAATTACTGCTAAGGAAACAAGCAGCTCTTATGAATAACCACAATGCATTACAAATTTCCTGAAAATTGAACTTTTTTTTTTTAAAGTAATGATAGTGGCTTGGGGACACCACATTGTCCCATAGCTCGTTCTAAAGTAGCAAGGAAATTTAGTATCCTCAAAATGTCTTCGGTTTAAACAATCAGATTACAATTCCAAAGGAAAGTGCTGGGTCACTAAGTATCACTTCCTGCACCCTCAGCAGTTAAAATCACCTGTAGCCATTACCTAAATCTGTGCAATCAGGGTAGCTTTGCGCATCTCCAAGCAAGTATTGGAGACAAAATATTTTTCCACAGCGTTCATTAGGGGACTACTGACAAAGGAAGTTATTGATGTAAGACCAAGCAGGCTGAGGCTGATACCTGTTTTTTCCACAGTGCCTTATTTGTCTGGAGTAATGTAGTTTGCCATATAAATCTCATTGGCACAAGTGCACAGGAGGGTTCCCACAGGGACCAGAAAAAGAATCAGAAATTCTTGTCCCTTTATCTGCCATCACAACTCTTCAAGGAGAGTCAGGAGATCCTTTCTTCATGTGGTAATCATGACCCCTCAGAACTAAAAGCAAAAATAAGATTGATCTCCTCTAATGTTACATGTCTTCACTGTTAATGTCGGCTTCTGAAGCTTTTCAGGCCAGGCTTGTTTGAAACCAAATAGACAAAACCAGATGTTTTTAGGGCATGATTTCTCTAACCAAATAGAAATAAATGTCTTAGAAAAGATAAATCATGCCCTAGAAATGTTTGTTTCTCCTGTCTTTTAATCAGAAGATGACAAGCTTAGAGATAGTCATTTACGCTGTAGATGTTTATATGTGATGAGCTAATTCCCACGCTGACAGTCCAGAGAGGTGCCCTGCTTTGCAGGTCGCTGTATTTTGGTAGCGTGACATCTGCACACCAGCTTTTGCAATCTAATAGCTTCAAAAGGAAAAGAAAATAGCACCCTTCACATGGAATTCATAAATCAGGAGGGACAAAGAAGTCTCTCTAAATCTGTTCTTTTTCTCTCTCCCTTGTCTCTCTGAAAACTGCCTTTTTGCTTCATGTGGCACATGTCTGGGTTTGCGCACGTGCACATTTCTCTGCACCAAACTTCCCATCATCTTCCAGTGAGAACTGGATACCATTTTCTGCTCTAGTAGCATCAACCTTCTTGTTTCCGTTGACATGGCAGGCCAGCTTATGTTTTTTTTTCTTTTTCTCATTGTCCCTTTTAAACCTTTCTTACACACTCCTTTTTCTTTTTTCTACTGCTTCCTTTTTACCATCAGCCTTCAGTTGCCTTCAAGGGTTTGCAGGAAGAACACAGTAGAAAAAATATGCGGAGAGAGGTAGAGGGAGGAGGGAAAAGGATACAGTTTTAAATTGTTGCTGTCCCTAAGGCATAAGGCTATCCTTTTACCTTTCCCTAGAGGTCTGGAGCATTTCTGCTGCTTTAACCAGCTGTATACTGCAAAAATAAGGCAAACAAATCAGGTAAGTAGTTGGAAATTTCCTCACATTTGCAATAGAAAATTAATGTTGGGGCCACAAATTGTGCGTGACATTTGCTGTGGATCACAACGAACAGAGGAAGATCCGTTGGTCACCAGATGTTTTGTTGCAAAATACAAGCATTTCTTCTGTGGTAATAAGGCAAAAAGCTTTCGCTTCTAATATTCACAAGCAGAGGATCAGTCACTAAGGTGATGCAGGCCCTGCGCTTTCCTTTCATAATTTATTTCTTCATTGAAGTTTTTAATAGAGGACTACACCCCTCTCCCAAAACCCCATTTTAGGTTATTCTAAATGAGGTTACATATCAGTATTGAAAATTGCAATTTAAGTGCTGCAACCAGCATAGCTGGTAACTTTTACATAAAGTGGATGACATTTCTGCTGTTCTCCTTGCTTGCAATACAAGCTGCTGAAGTAGACCTTTTTTTCATTTTCACATTTCATACTGCTGCATTCATATTATTTTTGCCTTTCTACAAAGATGATGATTGTACCTTTTAATATTTTTTAGTTTATAGCATGGTTCTGCAATGGCTAAAAATCTATTAGACTTTTATTTTTGACCTGTCACTGAGGCATTTGAATATGCCTCAACAGGAATATTTGCACTCTCATTTTCTCCCGTGGGTGGTAGCTAATGTTAAAATGTTAACTGAGTGAAATAAACAAAACCCTTACAATCTGACCTTCTAGCTCCACCCTTCCCAAAAGCATAGTTAGTTTATATGATAATTAAAAGGAAATTGGGAAATTTTTAGTTTTCCTGAACAAATCTGAGGTGAAAATATCAGCTAATACATTTTTCCGAGGATTAAAACCATAATAAGTCTATTTTAATATACTTTGTCTAGGTTGCAATAGTACTTTCCATGGTTTTAGTAACCTAAAATATATGAGTATGTTAAAATATTCAATGTACAGCACTAACTCTTATGATAGTAAAGAAATTCTCAATGTACAGATAAGCTGCATGATTTGAAGGGTAGGACAAACTGGTGATAAACATTGACTTATTTCTAAATAAAAATATAAAAGCAGTATGAAGGAAATAGATCATTAATAGAGAACACTCTTCTCAGCCTGGTTTTTCTCCTATTATGCTGGGTTTTTGCAAGGTGGACAGGTATTTTTAATTTGCTGTTATAAATCAATAATCACACAGTAAGTCTCATGTCTTCCCTTTCAGTCGAGTTTCCAAGACTGAAACTTCCTGAGCACATCTGCTGTTGACAAACACTGGGGAAAGTAAAGCAAACACAACTGAAAGGTCCTAGCTGCTGGTCCTGCTGCTGCTGCTGCTAAGAGTATTTGCTCTTCCCTCACTGATCACCTGCCATCTTACTTTATGCAGATGGCACCCCAGCTGCTATGTGACCAGCCAAAAAAGGTCAGTTTATACAGAGCTCAACAGGTAACATATTATCAGCACAGTAGAAAATGTACCTTCCCATCCAGCTCTAAAATAAGGGTCCTCAAACTGGCTTAATATGAACTGCACATTGAACTCTATAAACCCACTTGAGTCAAGTCAATATAAAATTTCCAGGACATCAAGCTTTCTGTGTTATTTTGCATTTTCATCCTATACTCATTTTCCATTTATTACCTTAAAGAAGTACTTAAACTGCACTTTAAAATTATCTGCTCACATGTGGCTTTCATGCACCCTCCACATGATTTGTATGTTATCCCATAGGCAGCTTGCACTGGCAGCTGGGGGGCAAAACTCTTACATCTGGTGCTTAATGGTGTAAGGTAGTGATCAATGTATGACCAAGATCAGTCAGAGGGAACAAAGAAGAGCAGAGAATGGGCAGAACAGTGTCAAATTTTCCTTCTGTGTTTGCAGGGAGCACTCCCAAGTACACTTCAGTCTTTCTGGTGCATGGAGGTCCTGGGCAACAGGGGCAGCACTGCCATGTGCCCTCCTCAAAGCAGAGTACTGGAGGCATGCAGATACAGCGCGGTTGTCGGGGTTTTCTTGACTTTGACTCCTTGACAGTGAAATTCAGGAATGACCCTGGATGCTAGGGAGCTCAGAAAGCATGGATCAGCAGTTCCTCTGAGGGTGCAGAGCTCCCACAATGGCTCTTGGGTCAGAACAGGAAGGTCGCTCATCCCCTCCAGCAGTGCTCACCTGGCAGTACTAAACTATTGGTGAGCTGGCAATCCAGGTAGATCAGCCCTCCTGGCCTAGCATAATGTATTCTATAACAGTGCTGTGTATATTTATTATTTTCTTTCCTTTTTGAGGGGTATGAGCACTAGCACCAGGTGAAACTACCTCAGGGAGTTCACACCACACTACCTGTGTTTCTCAGGTGTTACAAATTGAAGAAAAACTTGCCCCACTGCTAGCTGCACTTGGGATAACTAAACTAAACTAACAGATATGAGGAAATATATATGGAGATCACTTCTTTATTTGCAGTGTTGGCAAAATTTCAGACCAACAGTAAAATGAATACAGACTGTGAATGTCAGGAGAAAGACCATCTCTCATGCAATCTGTTACAAGACTGCAATTTAGAAAGACCAAGGCACTTCTGTCTTCATAAAATCTCTTCCTAATTTTAGGATTTTCCATTAAAGTAAGCAAAAAATTGGGTGTGATGTTGAGAACTGGTATTAAAAATATAATTTTGTCTTAACATATGAAATTTGCTCTTCACTATAAGAATTTTCCATTTTACCTAGCAACAATAAGAAAATAGGCCTTAAGGGTGTTTCTAGATAGAACTCACTTACAGTTAGTCAGAATAAATAATTAATATGAGAGTGTATTTTTCAACAGTAAGAGATGCCTAGAGATTTAGAGAAACATAAACAAGAAAAGTTGCAAGGTACAGATATTGTAAAGAGCTTGCTAGAAGATAACATTTTCTTCTCCATTTATTTACTAGTTAAAGCAGTTAATAAAGATTAATGCTTATGTACTGTATATATTTCATAATTCTTTGCATTACTTTGAAATAAAATGAATGCTCCATGTTTCTGGAAATCTGATTTGAACAAAGGAAAAATTAATACAGCCTTCATCTATGACAAATGAATCATCTCTTCCAAGGAAATTTTAGAGCTTAGAAGGGTGATAGATAGAAGTCAAACTATAAAAATAGCATTCTCAGAATCAAAGCTATTTAATCTTGCTTTCATATAGGACCATAAAAAGTAAATGCCACCAAAACATGAACCTCAGAAAGCTTCCAAGTTGTTCCAAGCCAAGCTCTCATTTGTGCATGAGTGGTGTTGCTCCCACCAACACCTGCTCATCCCCTTTTCCAATATTAACATGAATCACCAAAGGTAAATATGCAGTCCACAGTATTTCTAAATGAGTTTTGTGCAAGTAAACCCTATCTCCAGTGCACATACATATAAGTGCTTGATAAATAGACAAGCAGGTGTCAGAAAGTGCTAACTTTGGGTGTACAAACAGACCTTTTTTTTTAATATTCACCGTTCAGCTAAGCAACCAATGTAACGCACCTCTGAAGCCAACAATGCCTAAAGCTGCAGTCCTTATTGTGACTTTGAATTATATACCACATGAGGCTCATTTAACAGTACACTTTCCCCTCAGACTTGCAGCTGACAAAGCAAGACACCTGTAATGGGGTAAGGTAAGTCAGTCATCTGAAGTGTCATCTATATCTTCACTGGCTTCTGCCATCAGCTGGGGGCCTTAGGTATTGCTTGAGGTACTGCAGGTTTATGGCGCTGAGCTGAGGGGAATTCAGACACTGAGAATTATGTTCTACAGTTTCATAGCAACCATGCCACCATTGGACAATATTTCTGCTGTATCCCCATAACTCAGGCTTTTTAGGTGAGAGTATCAGAGATTTTTCAACAGTGGCTCCATCATTCAGGAGAAATTTTGGGCAGAGTGATTTATTGTCCCATTATGTGTGGCAAGAGGAGGAACATTTATCAGTATTCTTCCAGTGAGGATGACAATGGGGAGGAGGAAGGTGGCAACATCCTCTGCCTGTGACAGAATAACAACCTCACAAGGTGCACAAATCAGGCAAGCTTATAGTTTCAGGTGATCCTCACCACCAGCTGGGCTGGAACAACCGCCACCAAGAGTATTTTATTGTCAACAGAATGGTTCACCTCTGGCACACAGAGAGATCTATTGCTTTCTCAACTATGCTCCAGTGACCTATGTATGACCATTTCATTCAAATACAAGAAATAACGCTCAATGGTAGAAGAAAGAGTAAAAAAATCTATGTTCAAAACATTTACTTAATACAAAGTATATTATTTCCTTAAATTAAAAGAAAGCAAAAATAATCCTAAGTACTTGTCTTCTCTTTCCTCTCTCCAACTTGCTTATCAAACTATGGTCAGGTAGGAACTACTGATTTTGTCACGCTGCTTCTAATCGGTATGCAAAAAAGCCCAACAGGCAGACTTTCTAAAGGATTAGCTCTGCCTATACAATCCGTTCTGTTCTGCAATAAAAGATTGATTAAAACCGTAGGCACAGGAGTCTATACCAAGATGCTTATTATGCAACTGTTTTAAAACCTCTGACACACCAGTACACCATAATGGCCTGGCACTATTTAATTCTTTTACTCTGGGTCCCTGCTGGGCCTACGTTCATTTTGCTGGAAGTTACTCCTTAGTTCGTATGCCCTACATAGCATATGCAGCAGCTACTTATCTACAGCAATCCAGCTCAGAGTTTTTCTGGATTTTATGACAGCACTGCTTCAGATTAACTGTTCCTTATTTTTCCATGAGTCAGTTAATCACCATACTGCTTGTTCTATTACTGGGTAATCAAAAAATTAACAGCAATCATCCTATAATGGCAAATCCATGGCATTACATTAGTCAACTTCCTCTGTCCCAAGCTGCTCTTACACAAATTACTCCTTTTTTAATAATTTAATCTATTTTTTATACTCTGAAGTATCTCTCACATTTTGATCCTGACCTATAATGATGAGTTGAGATAAATTATTTTCATAGCTATTCACATAAAAAAAAGGAAATCTTCTCATATCTGAAGTGATTTCTTCTACCTAGACAAATCCATTCTTGATAAAACTTTGTTTTGGGCAGCCAGGTGCTATTTTTGGTAATTGCGCATATTTGCTTTGCCCAAAATAGTCTCAAGAACTCTTAAGCCAGTGGTATGAAGGTAACAATCATAAAGCTTCCTCTGCACATGGTTAACTCAGCAATGACAAACTTCCCATAACAGACAAGAGACTTTACATCAGTATTTCTAAAAATTTGCGGCTAATTATATGGCAGGGCCCTATTAGGACAATACAGTGGCGTTCTGTATATATTAAGTAGATGCTCAGAGGCCTACAACTTACTTAAAAGTTAAAGAACCCTGCTGATACAAGAGCTTTCTCCCCATATAATACAGGCACACTCCATCTCCCTTGGGATGTCCCAAACAAATTCTATGCATGACATACTGCTGATATCCATCCTTATATCTTTGTCCAAGTCACCAACTAAAGTCTTACATTATGCTAATAAAAGAGTCACAGAATTTTTTTTAGACAACACCCAATACAGCAGATCCTTCATTGGTGGCTCCAAACTCTTCTACAGCACACACACAAAAAAAGGTCCAGTCAAACCAACATGAGGTTGCTTTTCTTCTAAGTCTCACTCAAGATACATTCGTGTCTCTATTAGCAGAAACAGAGAACAAGTGTTCAGCCTGATACAGTAACATGACTGAGTATTTTAAGACAGACATGACTTGGAAACTTAGAGAAAAGAAGGGACTTCAAGAAAAACATTTCTATGCTGTTCATTTTCATCATGAGTAACATTAAGCCACCATAAACTGAAGCAAATATGCTTTAATTCTTGACAAAAGTGCAGCTTTACTACTCAGACTTTCTTATTAAGGTATCTACAATAATTCATAAAAGTGAAGCTGAATTAAAGAATGAAGGCTCCAGTGCAGAAAAACATTTAAGCACATACTTAGTGGTCTGCAGTGGCTAGGGCTGCTTCCCTTAATCAGATTCTGTGTCTTGAATAGTAGTGCTTTTTTTTTTTTTCCTACTTAAAGCCTATGAGTATTCTGTATAGACAGCGAGAACACAGATCCCGCTGTATACCTGACAACCATTTGCAAATTGCATTTAATGATGTGACAAGTGGTGTGTAATATCGGTGAGAATGATTTTAAGGGTTTGCTTAGTACTTCCATTATCTTGATTAGGCTTCTGTTATAAGCATCTTTTAAAAATCTTATTTGCTTCTTGTTTTTCCTTTGTAGTTTCATTGCTCTCGCTTATTCTGAATTGAATTGCATGCATCATCTTTCTGCCACAGCTTTCTACTTTATTCTGCTAATTTTGAATGTTATTGTCCCTTTGCCACCCCCAGATCTGTACTTGCAGATTTCACTGCCTTGTTTGATATGCTTCCCCCTAGGTCACTGTTGCATAAGGACAGATTCACTGCAGGAATAAAATGGACGTATTCTTGGTCTTCCAGTATTAAAAAATAAAATAAAATTTAAAAAATGTAGTCTGTCCACAGCCAAGTTCAAAAATAGATGTACATTAAGAGGTATATTTCTGGTGACAGTCTCTAAGGATAGGTTTGATCCTTCCTTCTCAAACCCCCTTGGTAAGGATTAGTATCTACTTCTGTTGTAGCTAGGTAATGCAGACACATACCGTTGTGTACCACACTTCCAAGAAATCATGAAATCACACAGGACCTTGGGTGCTTATGAGCCTGCCTCTGAACAATCTTGACAGGAGCAGGTACATGCAGATTGCAGTACACACAGTGACAGAAAAAAGAGAATTTTAACACAGAAGTTATTTTGGCAAGATAGTCAGCAGAACCGCCATAAGGGCACTGTGACCTGGAAAGGGACATGATAACCTCCCTACTGAGTGCACCAGAGATGGAATAACTGTCTTACAATTGGGCAGGTACACACCTGTGAGCACAGCTATGCCCTACTCATGACACTTTTATCATTTTAAGGGAATGGGAAAAACCAGACACACTGTTTTCAAAGCATGGGCAAAATATCCCCATTCCTGAACCCTATTTCACAATCACAAAGGAGACCCATATTCCTATCCTTGAATTTAGTCTGCATCTTAGGTATCAACATTTGCTGCAGAAGTCAGGACTGGTAGCAATGATTGGCACTAGTGAATTGTTGTAGTGACCAGGGTGGGGAGCAGGGGGAGAACAAACATATCAACCTACACCAACTGGTAGAAGTGTACCACGGGACTTCTGAAAGACAATGGGGGAGGTGGACGAGGGGGGCGGAGGCAAATCACCACAGGGAACAGTGCCAAAAACTCTCAGGCTGCCATACATGTCTGTGGTTATTTAAGATGCTACGGATGAACAGAGAGGTAAATCTCTATCCCATACACAAAGGAAACACTTGCCATCTTCTTAACCATGTAAATGGTTATTTGTGTGATTTTATCTTAGTTACTGAGACATTAAAATGTGGAGAATATACATGGCAATGACAACATAACTCTCTGGGAATATCAGTTGCAACAGAGATTCAGCCACTGTATAACATTGTCAAGGTTTTCAGCTGTTCTCCTGCCGAGAGCAATGAACATGGACCCTTTGGAAAAAATGTGACCTGTTACATGGGGTGCCTTCAGTGCCAAGCTCTTCTGGGAGCTCCATATGGTTCAGTTGTCAGGGGAGGACCACTACTTACTTTGCAATATTAGTTACTTCTGAAATTGAGTTTACTGAAAGTGGAAATGTTCAATAGAAAAACAAAACTAAAAATTGCCTACAGGTCTACTGATGCCAAAGTAGTATGCCCTGAAACCCCCACTCTTTTTGGTAAATAACTATCACCACACAGCCTCAGAGAGCTCAGAAAGATGATGTTTCTAAGTTACACAAAACTTCCCAAGAGTGGTTTACATTACAACCAAGTCAGCAGCTGAGATGAGGATGACCTTTTGACTATAACCACTGCTCCCCCCACAAGTAATTTCTCCAGAGCTATATTTCTCTGCTTTATCTTAGCAGATGATACTATTGCTGCTGCCAATGCTACTCTAAAATTCCTTTTATCTATTTTCAAGCTGTTATGTGCCTAATAATTATAATGTAAATGTGCTTTCACAGCTACTGGGCAATTCTTGTTTTTTCTCTCTTCATAATAAATTACTCAAATTATGAACAGCAGCCTGAGGCTGTAGATTTGATACCCAGAGGCTATTAAAAACTTTCAACCTCATGTCTGACAACTGGGGAATTAAAAAAACATCCTCACATATGTTACAGTTACAGTAAAAGTGATAGTTATCTTTGCATTACAGAGGATGTTAACTATCCCACAAATTTATTTTTCTTAAGATTTTATGAGGACACAAAGCTCCATTTCATAGTTTTTATTACTGTTTTTGATATACTGTATGATTTGTTACACCATCTCAGAACCATGAAATTAACAAACCTTTTAATTTTTTTTGTTTTGGTTTGTTTGTTTTTTTGAGTGTTTTTGTTTTTTTTAACATTGGCAAAGAGATATTCGTTACCTTTAAATTCCTCACTCTTCCTCAGTCTCTGATAGGCTGAAAGTACTGCTATAGTTGTTTTCAAGGTTTGCTTCTTAGTGGATGATACCATAGATTCCACTATCATTTTTATTTTTATTATTTCATACTAGTTTATTTAAACCAATGCAAGGATTGTGAGGTTGTGTACAAGACTCATCTTGTTTTCATTTAAAGTGATCAAGAATTGTTTCAAGTTCGAACAAAAATCAACACAGTTCAAATGGTCTCAAACACTAGACAAGCCGACTGGCATAAAAATGCTTGATGTTAAGATAAATGCAACTTTCTTGGGCAAACAAAACTATATCCTATGAACAGATTAACCCTGGCAAATCAAGCGGGCGCAAGAAAACTGTAGAGCCTATGACACAGCTCCTGAGAGCAAGAAATGCCTACTCCAATGGAAATGAATAAGACAGTTGTTTCATGCTTTCAAGTACTTTCTTTACAATGTGTGACCTGCTCCTTTGAGCATGAAGGCTGCAGTGCCACTTAACACTGGATCTGTGCATTCAGCTCCATCTTTCCATTTAGATGCCACGGCTGCAAAGCCATGAGATACGAAATGCATTTAATTTGTGAAAGTAGATCTATTCTGATGGCAAATGATACTCTATGAATGGCCAGATCAGCTTTAGCCACTTGTAGCAGTCTTTTTAAAGGAATGAATTTAACAGTTATTAAAGAGCCATTAGACTTGGAAAATACAGAGATGATTAAAAGTACCTACCAGCCCTTTTTATTCTTATTTTCAAGGAAATATATATTTATAATGCCACAACATAACATTCAGGTACACCACAATTTAAAGTGGAGATATTATCTGGAAAGCCATGCAAAAAAATCGTGTTTGAAAAGTGTTTGAACTCCTTTTTATTAAAAAAAAATCCGTGAGCTGCATATGTTTTGATTTTGTATTGGATATTTACACTGCTCTACTGGACATTTATACTGTAAATGTTAGGTATTTACATTGCAAGCACAAAAATAGACCCTAAACATCAGAAAATGTGTTGTGGGTTTTTTTCTTTTCTAGAACAGCAGCTGTTCTCTGTAGCTCTGACCCAAAACTGCACAGAGATCTGAATACCTCAGAGAAAAATAACTACCTCTCTTCTGTAACTTAATTTTCATCTCAATTGCTGGGAGGAATTAGGGGAAAAAAAAGACAAAACAATGTGGGACAGAATGATGTTTGAGATAGACAACAAAACTAAAGACCTTTACACAAACAGTCCTTACTGTAAGAAAGTAGACTAGCTAAATATAGTGGAGATTACATATCTGCATAATGTTCACACAGTCCTGTCTTTCTTCCTTGAAATTCGGCAGAGAAATGGGTATTCTTTTCTAGGTAAAACATCACAAACGGTTCAACAAAGAACAAAAAGTCATATATACTGGGTGGAAAAACAATGTTTGGAAGCACAATACCTATGGTAAATGAGTTGCCGTGAGCTCATTTTGCAGAAAAACTTTCATCTTTCCCTGTTCTGCAGGATGAGACTGAACCTCCAGTATTTAAAATAGGAGCTGTTTTTCTGAAATAAAATGTTCTTAAACTGAGTATAAAGCAGTTTGAATCTGTTCGACTGAGAGGGAAAAATCAAAATGCATATGGTCAGAAGGAAAAGGGGGCATTTTTCCCTTAATATTTCCGTAATAGATTATTCCAAACATGTTAAGCTGCTTTCACAAAATCTGGGTGACTCTAGAAAGATTATGCAAATAATTATTTCATTTCTGCTCTTTTTTGGTGGAGTATCTCCACCATTTTTAATGTAGCAAAGTCCCAGCAGCCCCTATCTCTACCACACAGCTGGGAAGCATATCTAAAGGATTATGCATAATATGCATGTGAGCCCATGAAGCAAATACATTTATTCAGAACTGAAAAGAACTAGGAAAGCTTCAGTTCTCTAGCCACAGAGCAAAAATGCTTAAATGAATTTTTACTTTTCTTCCATATTTTTTCCTCAAATCCCAACCTCTTGCTGCCTGCACATTCATTCTCATGCCAATACTAAAGCATCACCAAAACCACCTGGCTCACTGCCAAAGCAGAGAATACTTGAAAAGGCTTTTGGAGGGGTTCTGGATAAATTTTTTCTTAAAACTAGATGGATGTACAGAATCTTTTCTTTCTTCCTCTTTAGGTAAGCATTTGTCACTGACATTTGTGAGAGTTACAGACACCCATCAAGACAAGGCTGCTGCACATCCACATCTGCTAGTATCCAAGAGAATAATTAATTCTCCGCAAACTTATTCCTGGGCAAGAAAATGTGAAAATGTTATTCTAAACCCAGAAGATACAGCTAAAGCAAAAAAAGCTGCTGGCTTTTTGTTGACAGCTTATCCCAAGCAATTAATACTTTATATCATTTATCACTGTTTTAAAAATACTATTACCACAGCTAGGACAATCCCTCAAATATAGTGCCCAAAGTCCAACTTTTATGATGTGTAGTTTCACGTAAGTATTTAACTTCATTGTCAAAAGTCCTCAATGGATGTTGTGAACGCAGGTGGGTACATGCCCCCTTCAATCCCTCTTTGGAAATGGATGGCTTGTTTTGAAAGATGAGAACTAACTCCAATGATTCCTGTATTGAGGCCTGGCAGCTGGTTGGATTTTTGTCATATTTTATACCATTTGGATTCCCCACAGAGTTCAGCTCACACCTTGTGCACCAGCAGTAACACTGTCTAGAGAAAGACAAGTTTTTATTTAATGGGCAAATTCAAACAGAAGGCTTGAAACTGAGTGATTCATGTGCTCATAGCAATCAGGTCAAGACAACATGAAGCCTACACACCTACTCAGCTTCCAGAAGCGGTTTTGCCATCTAGGTTGAAGTCCATGCTGCTGCAGAGAGGGTGTCACTGGTGCCCAAGAGGGCTAGGAACATCCTAACTGCTCTGAAGTTATGGGCAATCCACTCAGGGGCGCTACTGGTAGGACTAAGTGTTGAGCTTCTGAAGTGGGATATTTCCCCACCTAAACCATATAGGCACAGATCTCACGCAGAGAAATTAATGTTACTGTTACACTTCTATATCAGATTTTTCTAGTGTTTTATTTCATAATTTGCACCTGTGGCTTCACCCTGCTTCCCAATAGCCAAAAAAGCAAGTGGCTAGAGGTTTGCTACAAGAGCCTAGCACACCAGTATTCAATCCTTGCCCATTTGTGCACCCCTAAATATTCCCCAGAAAAAGTGTGGATCCCATGGTGTGAACCTCAGTCTACTGGCTAGTAAGTCTGACTTGCTTTGCTGCCCTGCTCAGATCCCTCTGAGGTGTGATCCCAGAAACTGCTAGGCTGACAGCTCTGTCATTCGGCTTTCTCAGCCTTCCTCATTCCCCTTGCTATTCTCATTCTCTATTTTCTACCTTAGTTTTTAAGAATCAAAATGACATTTGGTAACTGTATCTCTAGGCTTCCGAAAAAGAACAAACTGGGTCTGCTCTCTCACATTGAACTCTCCACAAACAAGGTAAGTCAGCACCCATGGACTTCAAAGCCCCTGTGGTGGTGTGGATTCTGACACGTGACAGAGACAAAGGTGGCACAGGATTGTGGGGCCACATCTCTGCCACTTCAGGCACAGCCCAGCTCTAACAGAGTTAGCCTAGGGGGAGCAGATAAAGGGGCTTAGCTATCTCAGTGCTAAAGAGCAGGCTGAAGCACAGACATACCCTCATCAGACCCACTTTGAGATAATCAGATTAAAAAAAAAAAAAGCAGCACAAAGTGAAGCAAGTATTACTAACTCATGGCTATTGTAATCTTTGCTTCCTCATTGGAATTACTTCCCTTGACCTACCATCCATTTCAGAGCATTCTTTAATCTTCTTTAAATTAGAAATTAAAATGTAGGCTTGAAAAAAGAAGAAAAAAAGAGAGAGGTGATAATTCCACTAAGAGACAAATCTTCAGCTGATAAAACTAGGTACTGTTTTCTGTCAGCCAAGGATCTGACCTGTGAGGCCAAAACTGAAAAGATGCTCTTACCAGAGGGGTTAATTCAGACAACTCTTTTAAAATGCAAATTTTCTGCTTTTTGCTTTCCTTGATTTCAAGCACAGCAAAGCAGGGGCTGTAATTAGAGAATGGGTAGTCGGCACTGTTCACCAGTTGTGCGTAAGCTTTAAACTAATAACTCAGCAATTAGAAGAAAAATGAGCAGTAATTACACACATTTTACTCACTGCTAGACAGATGGAACATTTTCTGCTCGTTATTGGCAAACTGTCACTGCGTTTATTTCATTTTTAGTGTTTACTGTTTGTTGTAGTTTGATTAGGAATAATTACAGGCTAGGAAAAATATGAAAGAAATGAACAGCCTTTTCATTTTTACATCTTTAAAGCAATACAACCATTTCTTCCCCCAGTTTCTCCAAGATGAATATACCCTCTTTTTAAACCTTTATTGAAATTAGGCTGCACCTTACAGAGCTTGGTGAGAAAGCAGGGTAAGACGGTGTAGGAAAGGCCACCTTCTCCAGAATGGCTGGCTGAAACACTGATCGGCTCACAATCAGCTTCCCGAGTGGGCACTGCTCCATATTGCTAAGCTATTGCAATTGGTTTATATTTATTACAGTTACTAGGCTTTAGCCAGAAGTGGTATATGAGCCAGATCACAGCCCACAGGGTGGGAGCTGTGGAGAACGGTCAATACTGTTACCCCACGTAAGAAGGTATGGAAAACACAAGACCCTGGAGGCATGACGTTCTTTATGCTAAGTTGTTGGAGTTCGCTCCCCTGCCCGCTCTCATCTAATTCTGTATTTCTGAGCCTTTATGTTACACAAATCGTCCCTTACTCCCAATCTTTGGGGATAGTATGGGGGAAAGGAGCTGGTGGGTGTCATCCATGGATGGACTCTGCTGCAGAGCAAAGTACCCAGAGTGGAAACCAGGCACTTTGAGAGATTTCTAAGTGTTGTTATCCCTGGTGCAAAGTATCAACTTCCTAATTTAATTCTGTTCATGACAAGACTTTCTAAGACCTTAACTGAAACACATACAGAAAAACACAGCTTCCTTGCTTTCTCACACAGTCTCAGCATCACTGAGATGCTTGCGCAGTCCCTGCCTGCCCTACACCAGTCTCCTGGATATTGTTAATAATTATGGGGTTTTTTAAAGAGTAGTGGATGACGGAAAAGGCAATACAAATGTCTATATCAATATAGCCTTCTGACATTATAGACTTAACACACCTCGTAACAAGGTGCTGGGGCTATGAGGTAGATCAAGCCTACTTTACCTCAGGAATGTATTCAGTGATTTAGTAGGTCTAAAGGCCAAGGTCCAAACAACCACTTACGTGAAGACATCCTCTGTTTCCCTTCAACTGTTTCCAGCACAATTTTCTTCATCAACCCTCTAACCACCCCTTCTGTCTTGATTTTTTTTTTTCCAACTAAAGGGTCAGAGCACCAAACCCCCAAAAACAGGCCAATGACTTTCCCAGCAATTAGCATTTGGGATTTGAATGTTGGCAATGAAGCACATCACTGACAAACAGATTTAAATTCACTCATAATGATGCATACAACCCTACACAGTTGAAAGAATTATGATGTTAATGAAGTCCTAAGAAAGTCTGGACTAGTCCCGTGATAAAATATGGCTGCTAACTTTACATGGAGCTGCAGTAGATAATCTCCTATTTACTTTAGACATGTAATGTCTAGGAAGTTTCTTCTCTTTATGGTATCATCTTTAAAGCAACAAAATTTCAGCATGACTAATAAATCCAGTATTAGACAGATGGCTACCTCATAGTCGGGAAAGTTTTCCTATTACTTGTCCTTTTGCCTGGTACAAAGCTGCTAGGCACTGTATCTCCTTCCCTCTCTCTCAATTCATAGCTAGTGGTTTTCTGAGCAACTGAGAAAGTGGGTTCTTTATCATGCCATAGGAGTAAACTAAACATGAATAAACTCTACAGCACGTGGCATCACATGAAGCAGCATATGCAAGGCCTGAAACATACGGTCATCATGAGACAGGTTTCCCTCAAAAAAGTAAGATCAGCTTTGAATGTATATAATTTTTAAGTCTTTTCTCTTTAGAGTACCCATTAGTTATATCTCCAAGTCTTTCTCCAGAGTAATGAGCACTGGATACATACCTGCCATCTGAAAGACCAGAGACCCTGACAACCGCAGAGGCAGAGACAGTAAGGGAAAAAAGTGAACACTGCATGATCTGTAGCGTCACTACAGCAACGAGGCAGAGCTGTAGCTTGCTGCAGCAGGAGAAAGCAACAAAATAGTACTGGCGAAGAAATGGAAAGCATGAAAAACAGCTGAAAGAGCAAAGCCAGTGCAATTACAGAGGACTTCAAATGACACAGCAAGATCATAACTGAAAGGCACTGGCATCTTTGTTTATTTAGGCAAGTGTTACATATGCAGCTTTTGTGGAAATTTCTCAGAAAAAAAAAAAAAAAAAGAAGGGTGTAGCATCAAGGTTGTATTTATTCTGTTTTATGATGGAAAGCTGTTTTAACCAGGTGGGGAACTGGAATCTAACTGTCCCTTATTTCTGCAGTTGGAACCAATGTGATCCAACAAAGCTGAGACACTGCATCAAGTCAAGCTTCTGCCCAGCAAACAGCAACTGGAAATTGTCTTTGCAATATTATTCACTACTTGAACAGTTGGGAGCACACTTCTGCCAACTGCAAGGTATAACATCAAGGTCAGGGTGCTGCATTTTTTTTTTAATACTAAATTCATAACTGCAGTTGATATTTCACTTTAGCTGTGCTCTAAAAAGAATAAAGTAAAACCACTAGCAGTTTCACTTTTCTCATTTTCAATAAAATTTAGAAAAAAGCATTTCCCTCATAGAAACAGAAGAAAAAGAATTTCTGTCTAGTTGTAAAGCTGTGCTCTAATGATATTTAATTACACACGCTTAATTACTCCTGCACTCTCCGTCTTTGGCTCCTAAGGATTTTCCTAGACAGATGATTAATGTGCATGTAAGTGTGAAAAATTTCAAAGTCAGGGCTTTGAAAGTTGCTCAACTTTTGTACTAATATATGACAGACTCGAGCATCTTTACATCTCTACCTGAGCTTTATTTCTTTATTGTACTGTATCAGTACAATGGTATGCTGATAACACATACGTATTACACAGAGCAGTAAAAAAAAGCTATAATTACTTTTGTGTCCTGTTACATTTGCTTCAAGTTGGGTTTTTTTTGTCCCTAATTAAGGTTTTACACCAGGACTCCAAGCTGTAGCACAGACTTCAGACAATATTCATTGTATCTGCACAGGAATAGTTTAATAAAAAGAGCAATTTTTATGATCATGCTATAATAATTCAGTCCTATAAATAGCATTCAATAAACCTCAAGTATGACAAACTTCTTGTTAGCTGGCAGACCACAAAGACGCCTCTCTTATCCATGTTTTCAGATTATGACCCTCTAAATTTCTGTTCTGCTCCAATATGTAGTAGTTTTGCAAAGGGAGACGCTCAGAGCATCAGAATTGTGTTTCATCAGGGCCTCCACAGGAGCCTGCATTATTAGTTACATGCTATATAATGTTTGAATAATATTGCTGGATGGCTTTCAAAGCAACTTCTAGAATAAGCCGCTTATGTCCTGAAGGATACACTTGAATTTTAGGAGCCCATAAGGAGTGACCTGTTTTGACCAGAGGGGTTTTTTGTGGTAAAGATAGTACTAGCAGGATAGAGAAGTTGATACATATAAGGCAAAGGCAATGATAAGATAGTCTTAGTAAAAGATTTTGCAGCAGCAGCACTAGGTTGTGTAACAGAAAGTTGAAATTTGATTCTAGAGTAAGGATTTTGTTTCAGTCGCATGAAATTTGTGATGTTCAATTCTCGTGTCTGAGGTGCATGAGATAAAATGAAATCTACATTCTAGTGTTGCAGTTCACCAAATAACATACTATGTTTTCATGGAGATAATTTTATGTATGTTTTGAAACAAAAGGACACTTTGGTGTCCTTCCATCCCTTCTACACCTGTAGCAGCAGTCACCGAATCCCACTAACTAGAAACAAATAAACAAAACCCAAACAAATAAAAAACCCAAACCCAGCTGACATAATCTGTTCAATAAATAAACCATCTGGGAAATAAGCAGCAATCGTCTGGTTCCTTCACAAGGATTTCAACAATGTACAATGTATTTCAGCTTACAAAAGCGAAACCCCCCTGACTTTCACCACAAAAGTTATAGAGACACAGTGTATAGCCACACCACTACAAACAGTGCTACAAGTCAAACAACCTTTGAGAAACCAGAATTATTCCTTAACAAATAGACTGCAACTCAAGGCACACAAATCGAAACTTCATGCTATTATGCAAAGCAGTATCTTTTTTTTTTATTTTAAGCACAATAAACGCAAAACCAAAGCTAATGCATGGATAAATTATGAATGAGAATACACAGTTAAAGACTTGGATTACAGTAAAATATAAACTTTTGCTAGATGTTTAATGATAGCTTATTGAGAGACCTTTTTAAGATAGTTTAGTTCACCTTTTCTGATTGAAACATTTATACAGATACAGCATTTATAAAACCTAAACCCAGCCAACCTAACTCCAACTATCAAAATGCGACTGTTTATCTCAGTTCCAAATATGTGAAAAAGTGCTCTGAAACCATTTAAAAATGAAGTTTACTTCAGTGGAAGCACAGCACAGTTAAATTTCCTTTTTGTCTTCTAAGCAAACTCATATAGGCTCAGCACAAGTATTTATGAACCAGTTATTTCTAACTGCGCTAGAACACCAACTTCTTCGCTGAGCAAAGTAAACAAATTGTTCCTCTAATATTAAAACATATATTCCCTTCACCAGTTCTCACTCAGCTTTGAGTGAAATAATTTTTCTGATTATTAAAGAGATAGGTGACCAATGTAACTTCACTGCCAACTTGTGCATTCAGTAAATGAAGATAATTATTAAAAACTTTTGGTAGATCCAGTAAATTCAAGTCCAGCTCTCCCTCATGACTTTCTTGGGTGTCAAGATACCTGTGGTTAGTGGGATTTGCTTAGCTCCATCCCGTTTATGTGACTGGTGAATGAAAAATTGGACAGGATATGGCAATGTGTGCTTTCAGCCCAGAAAGCCAATTGTATCCTGGGCTGATAAAAAGAAGCATGACCAGCAGGTATGGGAGGTGATTCTGCCCCTCTACTCCACTCTCAGGAGACAACATCTGGAGTACTGCATCCAGTTCTGGGGTCCCCAGTACAAGAAGGACATGAACCTGTTGGAGCAGGTCCAGAGGAGGGCCACAAAAATGATCTGAGGGCTGGAGCACTTCTCCTGTGAAGAAAGGCTGAGAGAGTTGGGATTGTTCAGCCTGGAGACAAGAAGGCTCCAGGTAGACTTATTGCAGCCTTTCGATACTTAAAGGGGGGCTTAAAAGAAAGATGGACAGAGACTTTTTAACAGGGCCTGTAGTGACAGGGCAAGGGGCAATGTAAACTGAAATTTTCAGTTTAAACTGAAAGAGGTTAGACTTAGATTGGACATAAGGAAGAATTTTTAATTTTTTTTATGGTAAAGGTGGTGAGACAATGGAAAAGGTTGCCCAGAGAAGTTGTGGGTGTCCCATCATTAGAAGTGTTCAAGGCCAGGTTGGATGGGGCTTTGAGGGACTAGATCTAGTGGAAAAAGTCTGGGCCCATGGTCGGGGGGTTAGACTCTTTGATCTTTAAAAGTCCCTTCCAACACAAACAACATTTAATTACCAACAACAAAAAAAAAAGAGTAGAAATCCTTTTTGAAGAAATTCATATACTCCTCAAAGATCTGGGTAATGCTTTGGTATGACTTACTGGTTGAGGAGACTGTCATTCTTTTATATTTGTTTCTCCCATTTTATACTGAGGGATTAAAGTAAAGAAGGATCTTTCCCCTCAGAACCTGTACATAACTGCTAGTGCTACAATGAGCTATTCAGCTTTGCTTTACAGACAAAATAAGGTCATTACTGCTAGCCTTAACTTTCAAATTCTGTTGATCGTCCTAACTAAAATCCCTAGCCTTAAATATTTCAACATGCGGTTAAGAAGGTGATTTGTAAAGGGTTTCAACAGCTTTAAGCTCAGACTGTGCTTTACATGTGTCTGCAGCAGTTCTTGCACTAATATATCTAAACACATCTGTTGTATTTAAAAAGAGTGGTTAATATCAGCAACGTAGTTTGCTGGAAGCAGAAGTGGAAAGAGAGTTGAGCCCAATCCTGTTTGACACACCAAGTGGATATTTCTTTTTTTGTGGTTTTTTTTTTTTTGTTGTTGTTGTTTTCCTCAAGGAAGCCTCGATTTCAGTTGACGTGTATGTTGGGCATACACATTCATACACAATGAAGGGCATTATTAGTACAGAGAGTTTCCAAGTGTTCAACTGTAACAGTGGTTCAAGTGTAAGTGACCTCCTTGTGAATCAATAGCAGTGTTTAATTAACAAAAAAAAGGATTGGAATTATGTCCCCACTGAAGTCAAAGGACATCAAAAACTCTCTTCCATCTCCACACCTGCCCTACTGAGCTGACATAACTCCTTTTCCCTTGTACCTCCTCATGTAATTTTTCTCTCTTACACCACATAAGAAACACTAGGGTTTGACTGTTATCATGGTCCCTTCTCTTGAACATTGACCATTGCAGACCTTCACTCCAGCTGAAGAAAGAGCAGGAGGGGACACTTCTAACTCCTTACACCTACTTGCTGTCTGACTAGTCATACCGAGCACAGGTCAATTACTTAGCATGGCCTCATCAGTGGACTCCAGTTTTTATTACCAAAAGGAACCAAAGGAAAACCATTGCCAGCCTGTTATACAGCTTCTTTAGAAAAATTACATTTAGAGGTGGACGGAGTGAAGTGAAGCCAAGAGGAAAAACAAACAAACAAACAAAAAAGTTTTACAGAGACTACATTACTGCTGTGGAAGAGAGAAGGTTAGCAAAGGAAAGCTGTCTATTTAACTCCAATATTTTTAATATGAGAAGAGTTTCCTCTGAAACTGCCTTTCTGATAGAGTTGACAAATGTAAAACAGATGTTCTCAGAGTATAACCATTTAATGGTCTTTCCTTCGTAAAGAATGAATCTGCTTGCTTCCCTTGCCTATTTTAACATTTTCTCCCATTTTTGCCTTCCACCTAGAGCTTTGGTAATGGTGAAGAGCAGAGATGTGCTAAACAATGGCAAAAAATAGCAACAAATGTGTTTGTTTTTATGATCTGCAAAAATGATCTGGGTAAATTTTGAAACAGGTACAGGTTATACCAATAGGTGTCATACAAAAAGAAAGGGGAGGAGGAAACGAGAGGGAGAAAGAGAGGGAGAGAGAGATTTGCCAGCAAGGCAACTGGATGAAGGTGAACATTAAACTGAACTGATGCTCCCTTGCCAACTGACTCTTGTAATAGCTGCTCTAAAGCAGACACCAGTATAAGAGCTAATATATAGTTATTGTTGTTACTAATTGTACTGTGTCACATAATGTACCATAGTTCTGTCAGGTTCCTGAAGACATTTCTGACAAATACAGTACTTAGACTTTTCAGCCAGCTAGTAGCATTTTAACACGCCATTCTCAGGAAAAATTGTCAAAATCTAAGGTATTTTGAAAAACTTGCTTCATTATGAACTATTCTGCTGTCACGCACAAAAGCATTTCATTCCCTTATCTGCTATCAGAAAAGAAAAAATGTAATTAGACATTGGAAAAAATGTAGAACAGAGGCATTTTCATTCCACTTATTAGCAGCTAGCACATGCATGACAGGAATAGACAGAAATCCCAAAGAGAAATCAGCCACATGGTGGTGGCCAACACTTCAAGAAACGTTATCCTATTTTGCACCTCTAGATACAGGTTGGCATGGAGCAAGGATTTCAAAATAGCTGGAGGGCACTTAGGCACTTGTGTCCTATTTATTTAACTGTCTACCTAAAGGTCATAGAGAAGACCAGTGGAAAAGTTGGGAATGGAATTCAGATTTTCTGAGTTGCTCTGAACCAGATGATAACTTTGTACATTCTCCCTGCGATCAGCATTTCACACTATTCATTGCTATGAAATATAGCTGAGTATTAAAGGTCATTTTATTTTTTTTTTTTTTGGTGGGATTATAAGCAGAAGTGTTCTTAGATAAAGAAAAACAACTAGCTACTTTTGCCCTGAAGTACAGAAAGCAACCTGAGAAGAGAACTTTCCAGCATGATTAAATAAAATAACGTTGTTTGTCAAAGGTGCAGCATCTATTCAAGGAAGAGCTGAAGACGGTTTCTGCTGATTCACTTGCTGCCTATCAAAACTGAATTATGAGCCCTGCCTCAGAAAAGAGAAAGAAATTTTCATCAGATATTTTTTCATGGAGATTTTTTCATTTATATATATAGGTGTATATATATAGTTGGCTCATTTGCTCTACAAGGTTAAAACAGAATAATTGTGGATGAACAGGTAGCTTCCCTGGTACAAACAGAGTTTTAGCCACACCTTCTATGCAAAAGAGCTGGAAGGCAATGTCAGAGTCATGTTCAAATTAAGATCTAATCTTTGATTTCATAGTGTCCTCCTCTAAATAGGCGTGCATTAGAAACATTCACAGTCACAGATTTTGTTGTCTGGCTTCACAGCCTTGTTGCTAAAACTCATCCATACAAGCACCTTACCACTCTCTGACTGTCAAAAGAGAGCTCATTTCAGGGGCAAGGAGAAAAACGGGAAAGATTCTTCTACATAGGTTATGTTGCTTGCAATCAATTTGGTGAGGTTGCAGTGGGAAAAAAAAAATATGGCAACAAAACTTCGTAGCACAAACCAGGTCTAAAGCAGATAAAGTGAGATATCACACCTTTTTTTAGACTTTAACAGAAAATCAAAAGCAAGGTGATATTCTGGAATCAACAAAGCCACACAATAGCTATTTATCTATTATTTCTGAATTACTCACAGCATTCTCTGTCCGACATTTGGAAATCGTTATGTTAATGTCTTACCTGGTAAATATGGCATGTCTGGGCATAAGATGCTGTCGTACTAATTAGTCAGGGTAAATACAAATATATCCCTGAAGAAACAAAGATAGCCAAACTAAACAAAGTCAGTTTTAAAGAGCAAAGTGTATTCCATATTTTACACAGGGCTGTGGATATGTAGAAATGTTGATATTAGATAAAGATGCAAAACTGGGAAAGGATTCTTAACTTCAAAGGCAATGAGTACCTGGGAAATTGAACACAGAGACTGGATGATATAGCTGAGGATTCAGCTGAGCAGTCCACAGAATTGGAAAATTGTCTTTCTTTTGATTATTGATGTACATGGCTGATTTAATAAAAAGAATCTAGATGATGCATAGAATTGGAACCTCCATGTGCTCCCTACCCAGTACAGAATAAATCAGCTTTCAAATATACTTCCAATAGAAAGAGTTGAGTAAGACGGACAAGGTTAACTGGGGGAAAAAATGGCTGACTATCAGGTACATAATGTGCACTGACTTAACTGATGGTAGAAAATAAGAGTGTTGTGGATTTATAGTTGAATTTATGTAAGTATTTTTCAGCAAGAGTGAATGTGGTTGACTTCCCAGAAATACCAAATTACAAATAGGAGATCTGTTAAACTAGTCTGCTAACATTAATATCCCATCAGGGACAATTATTTGTGATACCATTATCCAGGCTCAGGAAAAGGAAAAATGGAAAGGGCAGACTACCACATATGTATATATAGGGACAGCCAAGACACTCTACAAGATGTTTCAAAATTTTATCTGACAGAATCAACCCTCTCTGTACCCTCCTGACTTATCGTCCCAAGAGTCCCAAACCACACCCTTCACCCAGTGCACCTTACCCCCTTCCCACTGCACAGCAACACTACATCACTTCAAAGCATGACTTCAGCCCCAGGACTCTCCCACCTGCCTGTTATACCTCCTGGAGTCAAGGACCCCTGCTCTCCCTCCCTTGGTCTCCTCTTTCACCCTTTGTCATCCTAAAATCACTTCAGTGCCAGTCCCCTGACAGCAGCAAAGTGAAGCCACATCCTAACTACTGCCCCACGTTCCAGTGGCCTGTAAGCCATTGCCCCCACCCCTGCCCATCCCAGAATTTGGCATAATACAGCTCTCCCTGGGACCAAGGACAAAGTTCATTGTCTTGGATGATAAAGAATGAGCCTCATGAAGCTCTATTAGCATTAAAAACTCAGCATACACCAGTTGTATTTAAAAGTGTGCAGGCATTTATTCTTGTGCTGGTTTTGGCTGGGATAGAGTTAATTTTCTTCACAGTAGCTAGTATGAGGCCGTGTTTTGGATTTGTGCTGAAACCAGTGTTGATAACACAGGGATGTTTTAGTTACTGCTGAGCAGGGCTTACACAGAGTCAAGGTCTTTTCTGCTTCTCACCCCGCCACACCTGTGAGCAGCCTGAGGTGGGGGGCACAAGGAGTTGAGAAGGGGCACAGCCGGGACAGCTGACCCCAACTGACCAAAGGGATATTCCACACCATATGACGTCATGCTCAGCTTACAAAGCTGGAGGAAGAAGAAGGAAGTGGGGGATGTTCAGAGTGATGGTGTTTTGTCTTCCCAAGTCACCGTTATGTGTGATGGAGCCCTGCTGTCCTGGAGATGGCTGAACATCTGCCTGCCGATGGGAAGCAGTGGATTGATTCCTGGTTTTGCTTTGCTTGCGTGTGTGGCTTTTGCTTTTCCTATTGAACCATCTTTATGTCAACCTATGAGTTTTCTCACCTTTACCCTTCCGATTCTTTCCCGCGTCCCACTGGGGTGGGTGAGCAAGCAGCTGGGTGGTGCTTAGTTGCTAGCTGGGATTAAACCACAACAACTGTCTATAATAAAGTCTGAGGAAAGTGAACTATACCTGAAGGAACTATAAATACTGAAAAAACCTTCACCCCTCCCTGTGGCAAATGCTACATGTTCAAAAAATTGCATTTTGTTTAGGCAGTTGCTTTTAGACAAGCTTTTTCAAGACTATCCGACCATTTCTATCAATACTGTATCTTACCAAGAACATCATAAGACATCAGAGTTATGGTTCCAGTGGTGGTCATCTGAAGAACAGGTAGAGTTGTGATTTAAGCCAATCAATTAAATACTACTGAACCCCCACCAGCACACAGCTTAGATTTTATACTTTTATTTAATCTATTGTACAAGAACATCTGCAGGAAGTTCAGGGACAAGAGTTTAAATATGATTCTATAAGCAAATCTAAAGCTCATATAATTTCAGTGACCTCATGTATTTAATTGATAATGCTATGACAAAAAGCCTTTGCACGGTGCATATAAACTAACATTTCCAGCAAAGAATGATGATCCATTTTGTTTAGAGATTGTGCGGCCTTTGTAGATTTTTAGAGAGTAATTATGCATTCCTAACACTGAGCAGCGCAAAATGTTCTTTAATGCACTTCAGAGATTTGTTAGAGTTGCAAACAGATCATAGGACTTATTCAATTTTAAACTGTATAGCAATGTGTGAGAATGTGTCAGAGTGGAGTTGTTTTTAGGAAGGGACTGAAAGGAAAACTGCTTTTTGCTGCCTGATCAGAGGTATTGCAACATGTCTGTAAGAGCTCTCTAGTCCTATCCACACAGATTTTTTTAATACATTGGAAAATTCCACAAGAATAAGATCTGCTTTTGGCCTGTGAGGTATTCCTACCCAGTCTAGGTCTTATTTTTAGAAAAGCTAACCTGTCTCAATGCTATATCAAGCCTGCTCATCCAGCTCTTCCATTTTGATGGATGTATTTAGGTCTATGTGACTAAACTTTGCCCCTTTCCATCCAAGGAAGAAGGAAAATAACATCACTTATGTACCCAAGGTGACACAAACTGTCATATTCACATATCAAGTTTTGTAATAGAACCCAGTGCACATTTGCATGCTGAGTTTAATAAATATCATGAAGCCAGGAAAGTTCTGGACCTAAACTACCTCGTAGACCTAAATGATTAGCCTGGACAACAAAATCCCTGGAAATAATTCTGTCAAAATTCTAGCGCTGCAATTTGTAGCAATCACTTTTAAACTTAATTCCATATTCTTTTCAGGTAAAATGTATGCTTTCTTTAAGCCCTCACCCCACAGCTGCAACATAAGGAAAATATGTTCATTAAGCTGTAGGTTCATAGGCTCAGCAGCTATGAAGTCTGCCTGTCTTCTTATTTATTTATTTACTGCTATTCTGAACTGCATCCACACTGTCTAAACCAGTTAGATCAAGTTCAGGCCACTACATCATATCCTCATGGAGTTGGTCACCTACAACCAAGAACCATCAAGGTTGGTGTTTTTTTGTTTAAATTACTTTTGGTTCCACTGTTTTAGAGGCTTAATTCTACTTCTACCATTTATCTCCCACTGACACCACCGGTCCCTTTGGCTTCCCAGCCCACTTGATACCACTGCATTTCTGTCTATTTTCACAAAGTTTCTAGGCACTCCCTGGTGTGCATTGAGCAAAAAGCTATTGTCACTTACTCTATCAGTCACTGGGCTGTCAAACAAGCTGGAGGTGCATTATTTTTTTAATACCTCCTCAAGCTGACAAGACTGAACTAAATTGCATTATTATGTACTTCAGCGCAAAAAGACGGACTGAACAATTCCTGCAGTTTCCTACATGCTCTTTTTCAGAGAACAGGGGAGCTTATTTTTACAATATCACTACCATCAATTGCCTGTATCTTTCTTCCAGCATGACTGCTTCAGGAAAGCTAATTGTGATATTAAATATGGTCTTTCTGCCTGTCTGTCCTCTGGGTAAAGAAAAGTCGAGAATGAAGCATAGTATTACAATGAGGCCTGACAAATGTACAGAGCATGACCTTCTCTGGGCTTTCAGATGTTGTGACTTCCCAAGCCAAAGAGAGATAGCAAAGTTAAAAGGCAAATGTAAGCAGTACAGAATATGCTTGATATATGATCAGAACTCAACAAAAGAACTTTTTCCTACAATTTTTTTCTGAAAAGAATAAAATTATTACTTTCCCAAGAAGGCAAGGCAAATTAGCTGCAGGACTGCAGAATGCTTCTGTTCTGTAACATTCTGCAGACTTTATTCTGCATCCAACTTGCACGCAGAAATTACCGTCTGAAAAGGATCTTTTCAGAGGTAGGCAGTACCTCTGAAATCCAGTTTAGAATTTACATTCAGATTAGCAGAATAGGTGGAAGACTCTCAACTCCACCCCTCCAGAAGACTAGTGCATATCACAAGAAGAACTATTTTATATAGCATGTCAGTTTGGATGATCTCTTCTGTACAAAACTTTCCTTACAGCTGACATGGACAATATATCAAATCAGTCCTTGAGAAGTTGTTCACTCCAGGACAGAAATAAGGCTGTTATTTTGATATTAGGTTGTGGGTTGGTTTTTTTTTTTTGCACAATTTATGTATCTTTCCATGCTTGGGCAATGAATAGACAAACGCTTACACAGAAGCAAATATCCTAACCCATGGAGGAAGGCAGGAAGGCAGGAGTGGGAGGAAGGCTGGGAGGTGTCTCGCAACAAACAAAACATTCACAGAAGCAAATATCCTCTGTGGGTTAGTGTGATACAACTATCATTATTTCTTTTTTTTTTTCAGTGTGCACTTCCCCCCTATTAAACTGACGTTGTACTTTAAGTTTTTGAAACTTTTCCTATTGCACGACAAAAACGGCTCTCGCGTTCAGTACCCTGGACAGCGCGCGGAGAGCACCTGGCTTCTGTTAGCGAGAGACCTCCTGCTCTGAGAAACAGAAATAATCATCTGTCTCAGCACAGCTCATAGCTTTACTCCAGTGATTCAAGCTCACCATTTCTGGTTGTGCTACAGCACATCTTTCTGCAAATAATTCCACCTTGAAGTAAACGCTAATTGTTAAAGAACTGTTTCATTGTTAAAACCTCGCATTTATCCTTACTGTCATTGGAACTAGCTTCAGCTTTTGCATTTTATCATCACTGACCTTCTAGCCATTGGAAATACTCACCATCTGTGAATAAATTCTTTCTACCTAGATAACCAGTAAGAAGCTGAAGAGTGAGCTCCTTCAGTGTCTCCTTTTGGGACAGTTTTTCCAGAACCCAAGACCATTTTGCAAACTGTCTCGGACATTTCATCATTGAGAATAAAGGATTCAGCTGCATATTTCACCAAAGCTAAAAGCAAAAACATTATAATCGCCTCAATTCTACTTAATATTCACTTAATCCCATGGCAGCTTTATTGTCTCACCACACCAGTGCAGGACAGGCTGCATGCACACCACCCCAGAGCACCTTCCAGGTGAGACCCCGTTCCAGCCTATATGCTTGACACACATCCTTTTTTCCTAACAGCATGGTCTTGTGTTCTGTTATGTTAAAGCAGCCAAAGCATTCAAATAAATATATTTTATTGAGATGAACATAGTTGTTCTGCATAATTTGGACCACCATCGTTATTCCTTCTTCCAAATATAGTCAGTTCAATGGCTGGTAGCATGGCAAATGCTCACTAGATTCCATTCATTGGGCCATCCTAAGACATGGAGCAGGAAGCAGACACATAAGCTCTGCCCCTTCCTACTTGACCCTTAAGGTCATCCTCACAGATGGAGGAATATTGTAATACCTGTTAACCCTAGTTAGGAGCTAGTGCTTGCTTTCCTTTAGGATCATGCTTGTGCACAGCATGTCCTACGTTATCAAGTGCCACCCTGCAGGACAAGATTTCCCTTCTTTACTGCCTGGCACACAGGTCCTCATGCTGCCGGAGTGATTTGCCAAGAACAACGTCATGTTTTCTTCTAGGTGACAGATAAAAATATTGACAGTCGCTAAACCAAGAAGAGACCCACAGAATGTATTGTTTTTGAGGTACGTCATGTGGCCTGGGGGCTGTTTTTGTAATCTATTTAATAAAATACTGTGTAGTTTGTGTAGGCTGATAAATGTTTTTAATTACTTCCATGACAGTAAGTCAATTATTTAATGTTACAGTCCATTATCACAGTACTCCCTTTCTAGCATATTTCTGAATCTTTAAAAAAAAAAATGCAAAAAAAAAAAAAAATCAAGTTTTCTGGCAAGACCTAGTTTCAATAAAACTGATAATAATGTTGCCATCTTTCAGGGTTTTCTTGGTTTTTTAATCTCAGATCAGCCTTTCTGTGAGTAGGTATGGAATTGGCACTTGGATAATACATTTTGAAGTAGCATGAAATTAATGTTCTGTACTATATTTTGAGGGAATAAGTAAATCTGATTAGTATGAGACCTCCCTATCATTCACTGCAATTGCACTTTGCTGAAAGCTAGAACTATATCTGGAATATAAACTAGCTGAAACTTATGAAAGTGATCAGCAAGTTATGCAGAATTATATATAATTATCTGTTAACTAGTTAGAGCAATATTTTGAGTAAGAAATATTATTGAGAGCAAAAAAACAGCAGGTTGGCTCAAGGATGAGACTAGTTCCCTATTCTTACTCTAATTAACTTTGGAAGGTGGAAAGCAACTGCTGAAGGTCAAATTTTGGAGTCATTAAGTCTATCTGGAAAAGCAGAATAAAAAGAAATTCATGAATAGCTATGTACACATGGATTTAAAAAATGCAACACTGTTCCTTCAGTTTTACATGATACAGTATTTTGAGGGCATTTCTCAAGCTTTTTCTTCTTTACTGCTATATTTTTACTGAAAGGTTGGTAGAGAGAAAACATTTTTTTTTTTAATGTCAACTTGATATCTAAGCAGGCTTTTGCTTGGGGTTTGATTCATTCCTCTTCCGAGGATAGATTTATCTTCAATGCATTCAGAAATGTCCTAGGACTTGACTGAACCTGACTCCTGAAGGATTCTCTCTCTCAATAAAACAAATAAAACTGGCCTTTGGTCACATAAGTAATTTGCTTTACAAAAGCTTAAATGCCATTCTTAATACATGGTCCAGGTTTCAACCAAGGTGAACGTGAGGATCACTTTCCAAAGAAACAAGCACTGCAAAGGTTTAATTTTCAAATCAGAGTTTATAATAATCTCTAATACATTACAAGGAGAATAAATTGAAAAGCAAACAGTTATAGAGGCAAAGAAAAAGAGCAAAGAACAATGATAATCCTATATTTTACCATCAACAAGAGTCCAGCAAGACTTTTGCTGGAACTCAGAGGTTTTCGGTCAGTATTAAGCACAGTTTCCAGTTTGCTTAGATTTATTTCTATTTATTCTTCTCCTGCAGCCAATGACCTAATAACCACTCCATCATATAGAAAACATAGAATCACTTCTACAAACATACTTTTGAGTTTTCCGGTATTATCAGTGTATGCATGACACTGCTGCCTAAACGCTAGCTGAGATTGGTGGGTACAGCATGCAGTACAAAGAACACATGTAATGAAAAGTGGTATCCACATTGGAAAATATTATAATCTTTAAAAAGAAAAAAGAAGGAAAAAATTTAGAGGGGAAATAGAGAAAGAGGGCAAGGTGGAACCAAGGCCAAAGGCAATGAGATATAAAGGGCCTCTCCCCAAAACAAACACACAGAAAGCCAGGGATAGTCCTAAAAATATAAACAAGTCTCAAAACTTCCAGTTAATGGCTTTGTTCAGTAAACTACTCTACCATTACGGGTCTTGTTAAATTCAAAGCTCATGATAAATTTGAAAATAAAGCTACTTTAAGATTTTCATCAGCCTTTTTTCCCCCCTTGCTCTCCCCCAGAAAACTTCTTTCCCAACTCTCCAGCAAACAGTCATCACAGTCCATCTACTTGGGCTTAAAAACAAAAACAAAAATTAGCAAGTGCATCCTCTGCATTTCTTGAAAATCAATATAGTGTTACAATTTAGCAAAAGTGACACGATAATGGCTTACAATGAGATGAGAGAAAAATCCTATTTCTAAATCTAACTGTAGGACACCATGGGAATTCTACATGAATCTTCATATTCATGAACCTTAATTATAGTAAAATAGCCAATCTGTAAAATACAGCTACATTCAAGTACTGATTTCGAGACTAAAACATGAACAAAGAGAAGATGTTTCCCAGGAGATTCCTCTACAAGATGTGCAGAGGCACAAATGTAAGCAAAAATCAAAAAAGACAGATCAACAGATACTATAACATGGAAGAACTAGAGCAGCAGCCAAGGAAAGAATTAACATACATTTGGGAATTAAGAGAGTTCAAAATGCAGTATAACTGTATGGCATAAAATGTTTACAGCAGCTGCACTGCATGTTACCTGACTAGGTTAATGGCTTCAAGCTGCATCAGGGGAGGTTTAGATTGGATATTAGGAAGAATTTATTTACTGAGAGAGTGGTCAGATATTGGAACAGGCTGTCCAGTGAGGTGGTAGAGTCGCCATCCTGGAGGTATTTAAAAGATGTATAGACATGGTGCTTCAGGGCATGGTTTAGGAGACATGGTAGTGTTGTGTTGACAGTTGGACTTGATGATCCTAGAGGTCTTTTCCAACCTTAACAATTCTATGATTCTATCACAAAAAACACCAACTAAAGCACAAAACAAAGATTGCAAAGCACATGTGTTTCATTGCTAGGTACAATAGAAAGTGGGCTCGTACCTCTCATAAGTCAAATTTTCTAAAACAGTCGTCAAATGGGGCATATTATGTCATTCCTGATGATTCATCAGTTTTTGCCATTGCTTCAGATGCTGCCAGTGTTAGCCAGGACATAGGAATTAATGTGAAGCAGACAATATGAAAGTCCCAGACTTGGTGCATCCTTTCAGTCTGAAGACAGAACAATTAAAGCAGGTATGCAGATACATTGCCAATATATATTATGGGAGGGTGGAAGCAGAGAGTCTATGACACCCATTTCCACTGAAGACTTTGGAAAGGCAGTGAAGTGTAGGTTGGAGACTTGCTATGGGACAGCTTCAGAGTAACACACTTTGATGTGAACCTGCAATTGTGAAGGGCAGAAAGCCCAGTCCAGGATGCTGGCATGGATCTGAAGTAAATAACACAGTGAAACAGAAAGTTGAGAGGTAAATGGTGACATGAGCTAAACCAGTGTGACCAAAGGTGACCAAACATTGGTGGTGTTGAAAAGTAACTGAATACCTAAATTTAACCTATGAAAAATTCAATGGATAAAGACAGGCAATTAAAAAATATCCTGAAGAGTAGTTGCAGGAAAAAGGCAGGGGGAAGGAGGCAGAAGAGGGAGTGAATAAATCCATAAGACTCCTTCCTTTGTCCCACTACTGGATGATGGCCTAAGAGGATGCCAAGAAAGAGTATTCCCCTGGCAGCACCCTCCTTCCTTTCAGGTGGAACAGGAAACATTTCCTTGAAATCACTTGTAGAGTGACAAAGTCACTTGGTGAGGATGCAGAGTCATCTGCAAGCATTGGCAACTGGCCTATAGTCCAAAAGGTTTAGCAATTTCTCCACAGTAACCAGTAAAAATGTTAACCAGTCCTAACTCCATGACCCATACCTCTCCAGTCAGCAAATGCTTTTAAGTAGTAAATGGCTAAATAATTTCTTTGGGGCACTTCAGGTCCTAGAAAGAGACAGGGACTTGAAGATTTGAATCTACATTTCATTAACCTCTGGTTAAGAAACTGAATTTTTTGTTCCCTTAAGGGACGACTTCCACCTTATTTGTCTTGAAACATGCCATTCTTTATCCACCTTCCCAAGCAAACCTTTCAGGCAGGTTAACATAAAAAGTGATTGACTGTATAAAAACTAAGAAATATTTAGAGCTACCTTTCTATTCTTACGAATGTCACTCAAACCTTCTAATTTAAAATGTAACTAACAAACTATTCCCTACATTATTATAAATAAGGCAATTTCAGAAAATAATTACATACCAGATCACGCCTTTGAATTAACAAAAAATCCCAACAAATGTTTACAGATCAAAGAGACTATTTGCAAGAACTAGCCATAAATCCCATAATTTCGGAAGGGACTGGCACTAAGTCCAGCACGATTTAGCTGCTGGCAAGGTATCTCTGAAGTGCATCCTTGCGTTTTCTTATTTCAACAAGCACATCAACAGGAAGAGGAGAATAGAAGGTTAGCACAGGGGAAAAAATGTAGAAGAAAACAGATTTTTCCTTGGGAATTATTTGTTCTACAAGTTTAAAATACAAAACACACACCATGTTATCAATAAGTCTTAAAATATAATGGTAGCAGTGCCAGGGAGAAAAATAATGGGTGTTGTCTCACTGTTAGCTCTAGCAGGAACGGAAGAATGGTTCCACAAGGCAAAATGAGCAATCTCCTTCTTCAATCCTCCGCAGAGGACTGAGCTTTGTTGTAAACCTTGCTTTCAACTGTGCATGATGAAATTTTTCCTAATGAACCATAGTTCCTTTCAGCCTTCCTACACATACACAAAAAAATGTTGCTTCCTAGTTCCAGAAAGCTTTTGTTGCACAAAGAGCTTAAGAACTGCCTTCACTAAAAATTCAGAAATTTAAAAGCTTAAATGTGTTTGTATATTTCTTGGCTTATATTTGCACTTAGTAGTGAACTTAAGCCAGAAACATATTTGTTTCCATGAACGTTTCTAAAGATACAAATTTCAGTGTACGAACAACCCTCAGAAGTCTGCCAAATTTTAGCCTGTAAGTACACTCCGTAGTGTCTGTACCTATACATTATTTTTTGTCACTCTGTCCATCAAAACAAGCAAAACTGATATGCTTTCACATGAGCATTTTGTTTTAAAAGGAAGCCTGCCTTAAGGCTATCTTCATTATTAACCTTTGCACATCTATTTTACCATGGTGATCCTACCAGAGTAGTATGCTTACCTCACAATGCTGTAATTTTGAACACAGACACAAGAATAAGTCAGAAATGAGGGATCAATTAATTGCCTGCAACTGCTGCAGGGTAGAAGGGGTTTTACAAAGTATAGAAAACACTGAATTTTGTGAAGGTAAGATAAACACTTTATTTTTCTTATGTTAAATGCAGCAAAATATCCACCCTCTGCCCATCTACTCTGTGTGGGAGCACAAGCTCACCCTTTAAAATGACAGTTAACTACCTGTAGCCCCTTCATGCCACATACCATTTTAGTAAACTCCACAATCCAGTGCTCTCTCCATCTGGAGACATTTTCATCCCAAAGCTCTCCAAATGCATTGTTTACAATCATGGCTGGAGTTTCCTTCTTCCTGTCCTCACCCCAGATACTCTCCCTGCTACCTTCTTGCCTTGCATCCAACTGAACCTGCACTGATCAGAGTCCAGCAACACCCCTCATCCAAAGCTCAGAGCTAATTTTCCTGCTTCAGCTTTCTTTCCTTACCAGGTACCTTTAAGTCAAACACCATGATCATCTTTGCAAGAGTCTTGTCCTCCTTTGGGCTTTGCAATCCTTTTTGCCCAATTCCTGCTTCCATGCATCCTTCAGATGCTCCTCCTCAACCTGACACACACCCAGGTTCACATAAAAGCCTGCTTTTGGAGATGATTTGTTCTTCTTCTGAAACCTAAACTGCAACTGCAACACTTGAACTCACTTATTTAAGGCAAGATGGCATCAGGTACTTACACAGTGCTAAAGCTGATCCATGGTTTGAGGAAAGACCTTCCTTCCTACTGAACATCTGTCACCATCCAGAGTCTCTGAGTGCTGCCCTCAGTCAGAGGGAACCAGGACTGCTCTGGCATGCCAAGCATATGCCCACACAGCCAGGTGACTTGTAAGGTTCAGGGACCTTTTTTGGGTCCTGGAGGTTCCAGCTTTTTCTTTCATTACTGAAACAAAATTCTGAGTTGCCACTGTTGCAGTAATTAGTTGTGCCTTTGTAACAACATAACAACACTACTTAAATACAAAGCACCTCTAAGCTTTTAAGCTTTTTTTGTATTTATTATAAGCACACTAGATACTGCTATTTTCAAGTTCATAGAAAAGTAGCTAGATATTCATAGAATCATAGAATCATTTAGGTTGGAAAAGATCATCAAGTCCAACCATAAACCTAACACTGCCAAGTCCACCACTAAACCATGTCCATAAGCACCACATCTACATGTCTTTTAAATACCTCCAGGGATGGAGACTCAACCACTTCCCTGGGCAGCCTAGTCCAATGCTTGACAACTCTTTTGGGGAAGAAATTTTTCCTAATATCCAACCTAAACTTCCCCTGGCACAGCTTAAGGCCATTTCCTCTCATCCTATCCCTTGTTACTTGGGAGAAGAGGCAAACACCCACCTCACTACAACCTCCTTTCAGGTAGTTCTAGAGAACGATAAGGTCTCTCCTCAACCTTCTTTTCTCCAGACCAAACAACACAAGTTCCCTCAGCTGCTCTCCAGAAGACCTGCTCTCCTGCTTCACCAGCTCCATTGCTCTTCTTTGGACACATATTAGTAACCTGCAAACTATGTTTGATTAAATAAGTAACAGAACTCAGAAAAACATTTGCCCTCGGAAATGAGGTATTTTTTATTAATTCAGCAGGTCTCCAATTTTAAATATCCAACCCTGATGCCTGTCTAAGAAAGTAGCCGACTCCAGGTCAGACTAAGTAGTAAGTGGAATTTTGCTTACAAATCATTTCATTTAGTCCATGATGTATTACCTGGAGCTAAATTTTATTTACAATCATATGACCTCTCCAATAGCATAGCTTTATGTTTTCCACTTTTTTTTTTTTCCCCAAGCTGGAGGGGTTTTATCTTCAATTGTGTATAAATGCATAAGGTTTTTTTAAAGTCCTCCAACACCACTTACCAATAACCACACACACCCCATATTCCACTATTTAATTCAGCATCATCTTCTCGCATTTTAGTAACATCCTGAGCAATACAAAAGCTGTACTTTCAGCAGCTTAAACCTTAAAGTGAAAAAATGTCAACTACGTATACTTTGAAACACATTGTATTATGAAAACAACTCTTTCACAACATATAAGTCAGAAAGCCTATGACTTCATTACCTACATGGAGCAGTAATGTTTTTGGATGCTTCCAATACCTATTTTCCAAGCTTCAAGGTTTTACTTATGTAACTTTAGACATCAGAAAAAAGGAAAACCCAACTTCTCAAGTGTGTTGGTTTTGGCTGGGATAGAGTTAATTTTCTTCACAGTAGCTAGTATGAGGCCGTGTTTTGGATTTGTGCTGAAACCAGTGTTGATAACACAGGGATGTTTTAGTTACTGCTGAGCAGGGCTTACACAGAGTCAAGGTCTTTTCTGCTTCTCACCCCGCCACACCTGTGAGCAGCCTGAGGTGGGGGGCACAAGGAGTTGAGAAGGGGCACAGCCGGGACAGCTGACCCCAACTGACCAAAGGGATATTCCACACCATATGACGTCATGCTCAGCTTACAAAGCTGGAGGAAGAAGAAGGAAGTGGGGGATGTTCAGAGTGATGGTGTTTTGTCTTCCCAAGTCACCGTTATGTGTGATGGAGCCCTGCTGTCCTGGAGATGGCTGAACATCTGCCTGCCGATGGGAAGCAGTGGATTGATTCCTGGTTTTGCTTTGCTTGCGTGTGTGGCTTTTGCTTTTCCTATTGAACCATCTTTATGTCAACCTATGAGTTTTCTCACCTTTACCCTTCCGATTCTCTCCCGCGTCCCACTGGGGTGGGTGAGCAAGCAGCTGGGTGGTGCTTATTTGCCAGCTGGGGTTAAACCACAACACCAAGCAACAACACCTGTTATTGAAATGCTAATTTTGTTTTAAGTATAAAAGAAATAACAACATTTGCATTTAAACTGCAGCGATTAAGCTTTGAAGGGCCAGAAATTAAGTTACTTATCTTTTAGGGGGATTTTATAAATCCCTCTCTCAGTAGCAAGTGCTGAATAGAAAAAAAACCAGACAAACTCTGGCCTTTGCTTATTATAATTTTTACATCTGCAAAACTGGAGCCCATAGTATTTATGATTTTAAAACTGTTCCCTTGGCAGAGAGTGCTAGATGCTCACTACAGTACAAATGGAGAAGTATGAATTGCTCCATCGGTGCTATAAAAAACAGGGGGAAAAGAAAAAAGAAAAAAAGAAAAACCACCAGACAGACAGATAATCTGCCTAAGGAGCTTGCCATCTAGTGCAGTGAAACCAGACTAGATGTATGGTTCAAAACAGCAATAGGTTTCAAAATGGATCTGAGGCAGAAGAAGTAGCGCAATTCTGAAGAACATAATATACAGCAACACATTCTGTGTCTTAGATACCCAAAATCAATCTGTTGTGTTCAAATTTAATTCTTTGTAGTGATAGAGTTAGAGCTGTTGTGACTAAAACTTGTTGCTTCGGGGGAGTCAGAAAGGCTTTAAGACAAGAAGCACCCAGGACAAACACATAACAGCCTCATGACGGGAACTACTGTAAGGGGCCTCAGGCAAGCATGCACTCAAGGACATAATCTTCACAAGCCTGATGGGGAACGTCCTGAAGGGATGCAAACAACCCAGCAGCAGGTGCTAGTCAAGACCAAGACAAAAGGAACTAAGGACATCTCCATCTAGAAAAGAGTCAGAACGCCAGCTGAAACCAACACACCTTGCAACACACTGTGACTCGATGGGCCAACCCATGACCATATGTAGAAGAAGAGACTTAAAACGCATGGGTAATTAACATGCAAATATTAAAATTAGTTCCAGGAAATCTAATGCATATGTATAGAACTGAGCAATATAAGCTTTGTCCATCATGACTTGTGGGATGCACATTAGGAGGAGTGATCCCCTGTGCGTCTAGCACTGCAATAAAGAATGCCTGCTTAAGAGTCATTCAGACTATTGAGTTCTGATTTCGGCTTTTCATAGCATCAGTAGTTTATTGCTTTAGCTAAAAAATATGCTGATAGGGCAAAGAAAGGTTTTTCCGTCTCTGTGAATTAAATACTTCATGCTACTCGGAGGAAGCATTCTGTCTTTTCTATCCCCAGCCAGGGGAAAATCTAGAAAGGATCAATTTGATTCATGTTTAAAAAAAAAAAAAATAATGTTTGTTTGGCTTTGTAGCCAAAATGAACAAAAATTTCCATTTTTCATGCAATTGCAGTAAAAGCCCCAGTTACAGACTTGTTTTACCTATTACTAAAGAAACAAATCAGTCATTGCCATAGCCAGTTCTATTAAATGCAATAAGTGCAAACATGTATTTGCCCTTTCTACCAAGTTACAGACAGAAAACAAATTTTAGCTGTAAAAACCTGAGTTATCATTAAAAGAGAAGATGATCTTCAAAAATGCATCTTTCATGAGCTAGACAGGCTTGGCACAGAAAGTTTTAGCTTCAGAAGAAAATTTTCACTTATATATGCAGACGTGCTTTTACAGCTAAAATTCGATAATAAAATCTCTCTTAAAACCATTTACATCCATTTCTGATGCAATCTTCCACAAAACTGAGCACAACAGGTTATCCATGCTGGCAGCCCCTTTCCGCTGTATGAACTGCCCACAGAGGGCCTATTCACAAGCTATTTGCCCCCACCAGGTACTCGATGCTATCTCTAACTGAACACCACCATGCAGGAAAAGTTTCTTCTTGATTTCAGTGATTCCAATCAGTATGTCCAGGAGAATGACTTCTGATACTCTCTTGCCTTTACCCGCATAGGCACTCTGGACAATCATATGGAAAGCAGAAGGCTTTTCCAGAGTGTCAGTATTGAAAGTTTCTTGGGTTTCAGTCTAACATAGGTGACATATGCCTCTTTAGCAATACCTGGTGAATACACAAAATGAAATGTATTTCACATGTTTATACTTTTTCATTCAATCCACAAAGACAGCAAGAGCTGGCCTGTTGGCAACTTTCTGAATGGAACAGACCTCTCACTTTCCCTTATCAGAAAGATTTCTAGATGAGCAAATCAGGTTAGCATTTACCAATGAAGCGACTCCATGGCTGCCCAACAGTGACCTGTGCTGGAGCTGCAGTTGCGCACAAGGTACAATTTGATATTCTTCTCTGGTGGCTCCATGACGGCTGTTTCCCCAAGTCTTCTCCTGACATTTGAGACGGGTGGTAGCTAGACTTTTTGGGTCCTGACATTCACAAATGTTAGGGATATAGAGCCTGGGCTTAACCATTAAGAGTAGCTGCTCTGGCTGTAGTCCGTAACAGGCAGGACTTCCAATGGCAGAACCATTTTAGGTTTGTTAATAATTCATGTTGTCTTAAAAGCAAAGCGAAGGAAAAAAAAACAACCACTTTCTTCTTCTGAAGGATCAATTTCTTTTTGCTGTTCATTTTCGTGAAAATAACTTTTCATATATTTTTCCTCTCTCAAATCTTTAATCCCAACAGTAAATCTACTTTAATTTTTCTGAAAGACTTACTTTAGATTTCATACACAGAAATCAAAGTAATACTTCAAGTTTAATAATTTAAAAAATTCAAAGTTTTGAATCTTTAAATTAAAAACTCCTCGTACATATATTCACTATTTATCAGAATTAGAAAGTGATAAAGGAAGAGTTTTATAGATTACAACAAAGTCACCTCTTTATTTGCCCCAATTCTAGTTACTCATACCTGTAACACAATAATTTGACTAGCTTTCTGGTCACCAGAGGAATCATATAGACAAGTACAAGTCTATAATCAAAAAAAGGATCAAAGGAAGTTATCGGCTGTTCTTCATACACTTCATTTGCTTTCCAGAAGGTAGCTTTCAAACAAGGTACACAAATCAGGCTCTAATAAACACCACCTTCAAATAAATCAGGAGCATTCAAAGAGATTTAGATATAAAACCAGAAAGCCGGTTCTAAAGGTATTCTTCATTTGAAGAGAAAAGAAAACACAACCCAAGAAACAATCAACTTTCCTGATGTCAAAATATTACTTTAAAAGGGATGTAACTAACATAATCTAAAAGAAATGTCACAATGTAGCACATTACCTGAATATTTTGTGAAGGAAAAATTAAAAAAACCCAAACAATTCAAAACCAAGAAATGACACACACAAACGAGAAAAAAAGACTACGCACTATCCATTTTAAAAATTTTAGAAGTCTGTATGAACTGATTGCATGGCAAGTACCAGAAAGCTAGAAAAGAACATATTTTAGTAATGCAAAATACTATTTAGAAACTATGAACTATTTTTTAATTCCCAAATGTTCATCTTTTCATTGGGATTAGCAACACTATATGTGAATTAATCCATAATCTGGTAGCAACTATAAATCATAAGCAAGCCAGACTGCCATTCTGACTCATGTTGAAATCTAGGGGAACATTGTCAATACCTAAGTGTAAGTAAAGAAGTTTTATCTTTTAAGATTTTTTTTTAATACTAATGAGAAGGAACTGCTCACTTAAAGAATCCTCGGTAACTTAAATCTAGAATAATACTAAAAAGTAGTGTTCAAACATTCTTAATGTTCAAATTATTTTAATTTAATATCTTTTGGGAAGTGTTGATCAGATTTGTGGGTATCATCCACAAAGAGTGAACACAGTAAATACAATTATAACTGATTCAGGGGAAAAAAAAAATCCAAAACAAAACAAAGGAAACCAACAACTTCAGCTCCTGCATTTTGATAAAAGTCTGCTCTCCTCTCTCTCCCTCCCAAAACAGACATGTCAAACTTGAATATCTCTTGCTCTAGGCGATAGACTGATAGATGGTATAACCAGATGTCCTTTGCTTATCATTAGATGAGACACAAATTTTTCTGACCTCCACACTGAAATATGCTTCAAATTTTGCTTGCTTTGTTTAAAAGCAAAATTCAAAGATAACGAGTTATATGAAGCCACCGTCTACCTTTGTATATGTTCTGTCTGCATAAAAACAGCCAGCATCTCTTTTTAAAATATGGATACACAAGAGAGAGATTTTCCATTTTTAGGCAATTGATTGGAAGGCACAACCTTCTGCTTACAAACCCAACACGCTAGGGACAGTAAACCACAGCCAGAAGGCAATAATCCATTTACAAAGGACAACATAAAGACCATATTGTCCCCATTCATATTCTGGTGCAGTCATCTATTGCTGAAGCATGTCTCCAGGTAGACTTTTTTCAGCAAGGAGGAGCAGGAGCAATTAATAGGAACACTCTCCCATCCATCATTCTCTCCTCTGCCTTCCCTTTACCTATACACGTATACACACATACACACGCATGCGTGCACACAGGTCACAGTCCCACAGTACTCAATCTTTAGTAAGGAATGCTAGGTGATTTTTCTCAAGGTCTGCTCAGTAGAGAGCAATACAACAGCTCCCTTCCTGAAGGGCAGGCAGTAGCTGAGCCGAGAGATACAACAGCATGCTGTGTTTTCTCCTTAGAGATAGGACAAAGAAATACAGGATTCCCAGAGGAACTGCAGAAGATAGCATGCCTGAGACCTTGGTGGAGTCCAGAGAAATTTCTCTTATGGTCCTGATGCAGACTGTCCTGTCATGCAGCAACACCTCAAGTGATCACTGTCACAATACACAATAAAAAGCAGAAGTGAGTATTGCAGATCTCTGCGTCTGGAACTGATGGTGGAATGCAAACTATTCCTATCCCCTCCCGAGGCTCACCCATGCTGTGGGGAAAGAGGGAGTGTGGCCAAGGACATTTAGCCCCTTCTGGCAGTCTCTGCCCTAGGCATTTGCCTCATTTGCTGAAACCTAGAGACTGACACGTCTCATCAGGAGACTGTGGTGAATAATAATCCATGTCCCCATGCTTACTAGAGGAAGAAAGCACTGCCAGAATTATTTTCATTGCACAACAAAATTATTGAGAAGCTTTGCAAAATGAGGTCCCTTTATTAATTTTCTCTCTGATTAATAACCATGGTTTTAACACAAATGTTAAGCACCTGAGGAGGGTTTATAACACATCTTTTTAGATTGAACTGAGCAAAACAAAAATTAGTAACCTGACTTTTACACAGGAAAGAATGTTTGACATTTCCAGTAAGAAGGAGGCTACATGGGGTTCATCATCAAGGTTATATATTTGCATGACATTGCACCTGGAGAAGACAGGTACTTGGCTGCTTCCACATCCAGTATACGTAATCTTATTGCCTTTTTCTGTCTTCCCTCTTGTATGCAACTAATGTGAATTTTCCTGTCAATGTGAAGCCTGGTTATGCACAAACTAAAATACAGCACACACTGTAAAAAGGGAGGAACGCACACATTTGTGAAAGAGGAAGCGGTAGTAGCAGCACTAAATCTGTGTGATTCAGTCTTTCCAACACAAAACGATTATGGAGGTCAAGTGTATCCTTCCCTGTTAAAATAGAAATCATCCACCCTTTGAGGCAAAAGAAAAGAACTATGCCTTTGCATAAAATAGGACCTCTACAATAACTGCTTTTGTTCACAATAGGGAAGTCAGCTAGCATATTGTGTAACAGCTACAACATTTTTCCAAACTTTCACCATTTCATTTTTTTAAAAATATCGTTCTTCAGAACAAGTCATATTTTTTTAAATGTGTAATAATTGAACACATAATAGAGCAGTCAGTGGTGACAGTCCAATGAAAAGAGGATTCCATTAAAGAGCAATTCACTTTTCAAAACATCCATAGATAGCAGAATATCTAGCTGCTTTATATCAGCAGCCTTGAATAAGCTCTTTCAGTGACCTCTGACACATACTAGGGCACTTACTTTTCTCTGTTTTCAGTCTTAATCAGCTCTGTCAACAGGTATTATATTATAGTGGGTTTTAGAACCCTGTCTAGTCACAATATTTTCAGAAATTAGGTGTGAAATCAAGACAACCGAACCTATTAGATTAGGAACACTATAAATAAAAATGTCAGGTTCCATAACTGACATCTGCAGAGTTTCTCTAAAAGCTTTACCAAATAACAGTAATACAAAACCTCAAGTTAAGCAAACATA
This sequence comes from Phalacrocorax aristotelis, assembly GCF_949628215.1. Lineage (NCBI taxonomy): Eukaryota > Metazoa > Chordata > Aves > Suliformes > Phalacrocoracidae > Phalacrocorax > Phalacrocorax aristotelis. The sequence continues at coordinate 99,387,064 of NC_134276.1, read as the reverse complement.
GTGCCATTTATGACTTCCCATGTGCATGGACTGGCAGTATTACTTGAGAAATAAACTGCCTACCACTAAGTTGAGGTCCACTTTTCTGAAGGCCTCTTTCTCTCTTTCCTATTCCATACCTTTATTTTTGTAAGAAACCAATATTCTTTCCTCAGAGTGCAGGAAACTTTCCTTTTTGGTTTTTTTTTTCTTTTTTTTTTTTTTGTTTTGGAACATCATCCAGACAGTCAACTTAGAATAATGTATGTAAAGAGTAAAATCCAACTGAATGAGATGATTTTTTTCACCATAGCTTCCTGATCTAGGAGCTTTCCACTTGAAAGAGATCAGAATTACACTTCACAAAAGTGAGCTTCATCTGTCATCATGGGGATTTCTGAGGGAGACTTGCACTTGTTACAGGGACACATTCTGACCTCAGTTACACAAGTATACCCCAAAAGCTCCTTATTCTTCGCTGAAGGAACGTGCTGCTTTTCCTCAGATAGGCAAGTAAACATAAAAAGAGGAGCCACATGCCCCAAAGAGAGAAGTTGTGTTATCCATTTAGAATAGGAGGGTCAATGACAGACAGCTACAACAGTAAAAATTGCCATTTGCTGATCTATGAGTTGCTAGATATTCCACCTGTAGCCAGGACAGCTTTATATAGGATGTTTAACAAGTGAGGGCTAATCAAAAAGTCTGATTTATTGTCTTTATTTACAGGATAAGGCTATTCCAAAAGCATGGGCTTCTATAGTCTAATAATTTACTCTAAACTAGATGCCACTATTCATTTCACCTACAATGTCAGGGAACATATAACACCATTTATTAAAAAAGAAAAAGTCATCAACATTGAATTTTTACCAACTTGCATAAAGTTTAAATTACTTTCTGTTTCTGATGTAGCTCTTTCAATTAGTATTCTAAAGTGTTTGTTTTTATAAATGCAAGTCATTTAAGTCACTGAAGTCATTGGTGTCTGTGGTCTCTCATAGGTCCTCCTTCTCTATATCATAGAGAATCAATTTAAAAAGTCAGTGCTGGTCAAAAAAAAAGAGTATATATAGGTAAATTTGTTAGACTGCAACTTACTCTTATGTCTTCTTAAGTAACCTCTCTCTTGTTTATTTTGGTACTATGAGTATTAAAAAAAACCAGAAAACACCACACCAAACAATGACAGTGTGTAAGGAGGAGCTTCTTGCCAAAAGTCCAATTTCAGATACCTTAAATGGCTTCAAGCTTGGCTCTGTCTGTCTACTGTTTCCCAAAACTGGTTTTAGACTACAGCCAAATGGAGCTATCAGAAACAAGTTTTTATGCATCTTTAGAGAATACAGTGCTGACAAAACATAAAAGTTACCCTTTGCTTCAAAAAGCTCAGGATTTTTCTACAGCGTTCAAAAAACCTTGAAATGTAGATTTACGTTTAACACTTTTTGAGTCAAATAAGAAGACGGCAAAAATTAGTATACCTCAATTTATTCCTTAATTTGCCCACTTCCTCCTCCCCTTGGTTAAGCTTCTGTTTTATAATTCCTTGCTTTGCTTGTATTGCATTTGGCAATGTTTAGGTAGATTTACAAATATTATAAGAATTTACAGGTGGGAGTAAATGAGTATGAACATAAAATAGGTGATTTCTTACTTTTTCATGTCTTAAAGTATTCAAAGTAAAATCCCAAAAGAGCCCAAATCAAGAGCGGTCTATAGAAACAAACATAAAACAAAAACTTAGTGAGAGAAACATTTTGAACATGTGGCCTAAAGTATGTATAATGAAGACCAAGATTATACCTACATATAGAATTTAAAATCTAGCAAATGCTTTGAGGCAGATTTGATGTTTTCCCCATGCTCATGCAGTGTTTCAGTTTCGGTATGTGCAAAATTGAGATAACACTTACTGAATTACTACTTAACTCCATAAGAAGAGATTTATTTAGGAAAAGTGTAAAGCCTTATGTGAGAGATAAATATCATTAATTGTTCACTGCAGTACAGCAATATTCTGACTCTCCTAATTCCTAGACATAATTATCTGTTTTCTCCATAGTTTGCAAAGTGTATCCTCAAAGACAGGAATAAAGAATAAGAATGCTGATTTGCTTCACTGTGACATTTTAATATCCTTTGAGCCACTGAAAGATGCATGTGATTTATCAAAACAATATTTTCATGTGTCTGTAAATTCAAATTTTCTACATCCAAGGACTTATCTGCACTGGTGTCCAAGAGGGAGGGGGAAGGGGACTGTCTACTTTTTATCTTAAGTGTTCTAAGAAAACTTTACAGCCACCCTTTTAATTACAACAGAACAAATGAAAAAGTCCACTTATTTTTAGAAAAATCTGGGTCATGCTCACAGCTATTATATGGGGGCCCAAGAGTGGAGACATCTGAGACAGCTCACTCAACATGAAAGCAGCACCAGAGTTTGTGACCCCAGAGATATTCTGGATCTTGACAAGGGCCCAAGAAAAACCACCATGGGAGCTCATGTTTTAGCCAATGCAGGCCACTCGAGGGTCATGTTAGTTCTTGCTTAATTAAGCTACAGCTGGTCCATTGCAGGGCTCTTCAGCCAATTGGGCCTACTGTCATTAGCACTGGCAAACCTCTTTACTGAAATTTAATCCATTGCTTTGCTCTCCATATTACAGAGGCATTTCCCAAAGTTTAGCCAGCTGTTCAGAGGCGCAGGCTTCAACTGAACCCATCAGCAAGAAATCAATTAAAAGGATTTCTTCAAAACAACTTGGTATTTATAGATGCAACTCCATGTAACACTGGCATAAGAAAAAGTTACACAGCAAGAGAGCAGGAAGCAAGAAGCCAGCTGCCACAGATGCCGCACCACATCTAATGCTATCTGCCTTTTCCACCCCTGCCTATGATTGTTTGAGGATCTCTGGAGGGGCTGTGCCATGGGTAAACACTCCTCCAAGACTGGTGCACCCTTCCCAAGGCTGCAGAATAAATGCCATGTTACCATCCATAAATCATTCCATATTCAAGTTTAGCACTCAGCACATAGCCACCATCCTAGATGGCAAATCAGAACGCAAACCCTGTATTTTATCACATTCTAGGCCCATAAGGACAGCAGATCATAAACTTCAAGGGTGAGCTCTCTGCAGTCACTTCAGCTCCCTGCCAGAATTTGAGTGAGTGAACAACCACAAATCAGAAAATGGTTCTGCAGAGGGCCCGAGTTCCTCAATGCCCTGCTCCTCCAAGCCTGCAACACTCATGCCAGTGCTTTTAGGGTGCCATTACAGAGAACTAATGAGATACCTATTGCAGTGTGAGAAGCACAAAGTTGCCTCCTTTTTTTTTTTTTTGCTGTCTGTATATTGGCTTATATCTCTTCTACACATTTTGCCACTGTTCCATTCTGAATTTGATGCTCTATTCCTTGTTCCAAAAAGGTGTTTCCCAAATCAGAATAAATCTAAACCACTTTTTCTTCCCCTGCTCTTCTAGTTTCCCACTCCATTCTATTCACATGGTATATACTCATACAGCCAGCCTTTCCTAGACTGCTTTGCAGTTCCCATCCCTACTGACTTTAAAGACAGTAAATCTTCATTGGCCTAATAGATTGTACATCATTCAAATTAAAATCATTTGAAGCCAAGTTTGAATCCAGAATTTATTTTTATGGGCATCTATGAACTCCAGAAGGCAAGAATTCTGAACAGAAGCATTGAAAGATACTCCATAATAACTGTCAAGCAGGAAAGAGATATCAGGCAGAGTATTAGAGAAGGAAGGGCTAAAATTATCATCTAGATTAGAATCTTGATGTGACACAGTGCATCAGCAAAGTACTTCCAAATCCAGGAACCAAACTGCCCAGACACAGGATCATGTATTTCAATGCTCCTCATTAATACACTGGGTTGAATCCAGTACTGACTTGCTACTGTGATGTGTCTGAGGTTAAAAATGCCTGTGTACTTAGCTTAATAGGTTCCCATTAGGGAAATGCAAAAATAACATTGATTTTATTTAAGGAGAGCATCTCAGATAAATGGTGCAGTTTAATGACTGCACACAAAATTTTTCTGAACTCTGGCAATTTTGTTTCACAGAAAGTGTCCTATCTGGAAGTTCTGGAGGACTTTGTTAGCATCTGTATGTTAATTAACCCAAAACATTCACTACTCCTTTTCCCAAAGCAGTTCATGGAGGAAAGGAAAGAATAAGCAGCACATCAAAAAAAACACTGCTAAGATTGATAATGGAACTGAGCAATCAAACAAAAGTCATGCAACTTTTTTATCCTAAGATTTTTTTTTCTGTAAAAACACAAGTAATTTTCAAACAGTTTTCACTGAAATGAAAACAGGAAAATACTTAATTTTAAAAATATTGAAAAGTTCTGGCTTTTTCTGCATCCCTTACAGACTTTTATTTCTTTGGGGGTTTTGGCTGAAACATGATTTTTTCAATAGGAAGACCTAATTTTTAACCCATGCAAGTACACACTTTCCCTAACAAAATAATTGATAGAAAAAATGTCCAAATAACTCAGGTACACCTTAAATTCTACAAGTCTCCTGCAAAGGACATTAATCATGAGATAGAGAAAAAAAAACTTCCTTGAGACAGAGAGAAGGAAGACATTCCTGATTCTAAATGCATTTTTTAAAAAATTTATTAAAACCACATAACGTGCTGATTATTTGTTTGTTTTTGACAAATTTAGGGCATGTACATTTATGACCCTATCTTGCTGTGGTTTCCTTACAACAATTTATTATTACCTATCAGATGTAGTAAGAAAGTAAATCTAAATGAAAGTGACACAGCAAAGGCAAAACATTTCATCTTCTTTTAGCTGACTACAACTACAAACAATGCTTTGCAAAACCCACCTCTCCCGTTGAGCTTCACCATCTATATCCTTACACAGGGAGCTCCAGGCCAAGGCAACAAGAGCTCTGTAGACACAAATCTGAAGCACTGACTACATGCAGTATTTGTTTTTTTAATGAGAATATAAAGCATTCCCTCCAGATTATCAAGGATTCCTTAACCAGCTTCACATTTAATTCTATACCTTTTCCTATTCCAGTACTTGGGAAGAAACAGGAAGCATGGGTACAAGTAAAAAGGACTTTATTTTAAGAGATCCTGCCTGAGTGTTTGCAGCAGCCTCTATGAGAAACAGATGAAATCTTGAAGGTTCTTTGTTTTTCAGTTTCCCTGTATGTAAAATGAGGGTAATAATTCTAATTAACTCAAAGGGGCTTTGGGTTTGTCATAAGAGAAAAGAGATATCAAAATAGGCACGAATAAAGGTTTCCCTGATTTTCTACCAGACTCAAGATACCCAGTTCCTTTAGCACTTAAAAAAGGATGCATAGAATTACTATCAATAAATAGGCCTCATGCAAGAAAGGAGGACACTCATGAAAGAGCAGGAAAGAAAAATCTAGTGAATAACTTCTTTTTCTTAAATCCCTTTTGAAAATGCACAGAACATCTCACAAAATCTCGATGGGCCGCTGACATTTAGAGGGGTTCTCTTTTTCTCACTCATTCTATAAAAGTGCTGAATGGGTGCTGTGACACAGCACGCGTTATCCTATCACTTCTTATTTATGGGTGTGCTTTTGCTTCCCAGCCCTGAAATTGCTTTTCAGCAAGTCACAAATACCCACTTTGAAAAGAAGATCGGTTTTGCTTCTCTTGTTCTGACTGAATTTTTCCAAGAAAATCCAAGTCTTATTTGTTTTCAGCAGCAAAGATATCAAGATATCCAGCACATTTATGGATTCAAAAAATATTTAAGCAGAACAAGAAGGATTAAGCAGATGATTAAACCCCTTATTTCTCTGGATTTTTCCATTACTTCCACGTTTAAATACAATACAATGTTAGCATTTGTTTTTTCTTGTTTTTCCCCACTATTTTCTTTTTCCTAACCTCTCCCCTCACACTAGCAGCTGCTGCTGTATTCTATTATATTTCAGAATGAATTGCAAAATATTTCATATAAACACATTATAATCTCAAAATATTAAATGTTGTTATGCATACATGTGAAAATTGTTAAGCTTATTAAAACTCTTACACTCTTGTGAAATTCCAAATTGAAAATTCATTTTACAGAAATGTTTTGCTTTCAGAACAAATGAGTATTTCTTTGTATAGAATATATCTATATAGTTTTATTGATTTTTAAAAATCTGTATACTATTTTGTACATTTAAAGGCTCAGTTTTACTTACAGTATAGTTGTACATTTCCATATGGTGGTTTTTAGAACTTCAGTTGGTGCTATTTTTTCTAATCTTAGAAATACTTTTTAAGTGTTAGACAAATGTCTTTCTTGTCAGTGTTTTAAGAAAAACAGTTATAAATCAGAAGAGAAAATAGAGTACATTGAAGGATTCTCAGTTGTCAGTAAAGACAAAACATTCTTACAGCCACAAAAAAACTAAGTCTAAAAAACAGGGGGAATTTTTTTTCCATTATTATCACTCAGGTATTGCCTGGAGGATCAGCTGCAAGAAAAATATCAGGAGAAAAAAAGGTGTTACTTTTGTATGGGTTATATCTCTTTGAAGACTAAAATGGGCATTTACTAAACAATAGTATTTAACTAGATACAGTTGGGCAGAACATTTCACAAAGGGAGAGCAGTAAAAAAATTTCTCTGCCCCTAGAAAATTATAGTCTATTTGTCTCTTTGTTAATTCAAAAATTAAAAAAAAAAAATCCGCTCCACATCTGAACTCAAATGTATTTTCTAAGTGTGTCAGGAATTTGGTTCTCTGTTTTAATGGAGAAGGGGGAAAAACATTTAGAAATACTAAAAATCCCTAGGCACACAATTGAAAAACAAGAGAGCTGTATGTCAGCTCTGTTTTCCCTGCTGGAATACATAATCCCTGAACAGAGCTTGCCCTGACCTTCCACAAGTAGCAGGGTAATTGTTCTCAGGGATTTTTATGACTATCACTATGTGTTTGCAAAGAAAGCCATGGATAAAAGAGGAAAATGAATTTGAATTTGCAGTGAAAGTGAGCATCCAGTACTGGGCTGTTCCCCAACTGGAAGAGAGCCAGACTCGATCCCGGGCAGAGAGCCAAGGAGACATCCTTGCCATAGTGGATGACCAAGTTCAGCAGCTGGAGAGTTAAGCTAGGCACAGAGGAGGGACCTCTGCCTTCAGAGCAGACAAAGATTTAAAGGCACTGGAACATTAATTTTACCATCCTTCCTCAATACCAGACCCAGAAGCAGGGCAGCAGTAAAACACTCAAGTTTTGCATGGGGAAGCGGTACAGAACAATCCCTCCAGGGCACCGCAACTAAGGATAAATCCTTCTGAGGAGGAGGAGACAATGAAACCAAAGCACAGAGCTGAAATCACAAAGATATACACAGGATGCATCTCAACTCATAATTCCTCACAGTCCTCTCAAGCATGTCCCTAGTGTCAAATTATTCCCTCATGAGCTGCTCTTTTAATTCTGTATGGTTGCACCTGATTGCTGTCCAGCTTCAGAGAGCAAGGTGTGAAACGCTCCTTCTTGATAGTAATGTTAACTGACCACAGCTGCTTGTGAGGCAGAACTGGGAACGAGAACCGTGGAGGGGGTTCTGGCCCAGGTTGGGTGAGTTTAGCCCTGTTCAGGTCAGAGCTCATCTCCCAGCCACACTGCTGCAGAAGGGCTCAGCAAGGATGCCGCTCACCTGAGACATCAGCAGCACAGGCATGAATTTTTAACTCCTCTGTTCACCAAAGCAGCAGTTGCTTTCGGTCCAATTCATTGCACAAGATGTGCATTCTTAGTTTTAGGCAGAGGTGAACTTCCTGTATTAATTCGTATTGAGCGAGCACAACAGTCAGTGAGAAAAGTGGCAGTGCAGAGAGAAAAAAATAAGAGGGATATCTGTGACCCATATTGAATTAGTTACTTTAAAATGAAGAGTGAGTATTCCATGAAGGTACCCAAATAAACAGAGAGTGATTCAGATGACTGTAGGTGAAAGAAAACTTGCAGGCATAGAAAAGAAAAGGACACAATGAGGTAGGAGAGAATAAGTTGCCGTAGATGTATACCTACATGCTTCATTTCATGCACCCATAATTCTCTCTGGCAGCTGCATGATTAATTCAAAGATTTATTGATTTTTTTTTCTTGCTCTATCCTGCTGACCTGCTTTTGTTGACAGGTCTGTGTGGATCACACTCCTCTGCCAGTTGAAAGCATGGCATCATGTCAGTCTCCATGGCCTGCAGTAAACATTTCAACACATTCAACACAAACAGTGTTCAAGTGCATAGTAAAAACATGCAGAACCCATTTCAAACCAAACAAACATGAACTAGCAAACTGGTAGGCTATTTTTGCCATGAAAAATATTTGTAATTGCAATTATAATTAATTTTGATGGTGGGAAAGGACATCTAAAAGGTTCAATCTTTCTTCTCCTACTCTCATTTTTGTCAGAAATTCTGTAGCTTTAAGTTTTCTAGCAAAACCTAAAGCACTTTTGGTACAGCACCTGTTTGCAACAAAAATTGTTTAGCCTTTGCATCCCTTGCCTTTCTGCAGCAGGACAGAGCATCTGCCCCTGTGTCACCCCAGTGTAGTTACAAAGCTGCAGTTCACCTACCAGATCGCAGGCATTAAAAAATTCTAACTAAAAGAGCACCTAGCCTTCATTGTAACCTTCCTCCAATGATAAAACATACATGCTATTAAAATGTGCCTTTATAGTTTAGCAACCCAGGTGAAACAACAGAGATACGACACTGGTGTCACAGCAAATGAAATAAAGCTCTACCAGATAGGTACTTCCAATTCTTTCTAATAAGTCATGCTTCTAATGAGCTTTTCAATTAAAATTGGACTCCTGATGGAGAAGACAAACCAAATGAGCATCTGTATGGCCATCTACAGCCCTAAAAATCTGTAGGTTTATCTACTTAATAGCACCGTACTCCACAATGACATTTTAGTTTAAATCAGTTACCTGATACAACGCACAACACTGGAAAATACTGGTTTTGTCAGCTGCAGGTATCTCCTTGATGTGTTAAAAATAACCCAAAAAATCATGGCTGGTGGCAGTTTTGACATTCTACCCCTCTCAGAGTGCACCTAAAACAGGTACAGAGGCAAAACCTGTACAGTATAAAACATTCTGGGTAGTAAGGCACGCACTCATTAAAAAGAATCTCATGCATCAATTTTGTCCCCTTATATCAAAACTGTCAGAGCTCATTGGCTGTTTGCTCAGGTTAGACAGAGTTTTGATGGGAAACCTCAAGCATACAGTGCTTAATGTGGCCATCTACTTATCCCACTGCCATTCAGGAAGGTGACAAGATCACAAGCCACTAGCAGAGTAGATTTATAAGGAAGAAAATGATGCTACGATCACTATTTCAAAAAGTAAAAATGAAAATAATAATAAAATTAGACCTAAAACCAGCACAACAGTTCACCGAAGTACATTCCTGCTCCTAGCCCAGCCCTTTCATAACAAATTTGATGGCAATGAGCACCACTGTCTACAAATCAGATCCCCCAAAATCCTGCATATCAAACCAAAGCAATAAAAATATTGTTTTAAATATTCAAGAAAAAAATATATGAACCAAAAACTGCCTGATGAATTGTAAACAAAGAACAAAGACAAAATGGAAAAATGTTGAGTGAAGACCTGTGAAGGTTAGCCGTCAGTCTGCTCTTATTTCACCTTTAATAAAGATCTGGTAAACACCAAGTTAATTAAAATGCAGGCCATATTTATTTGAAGGTTTTACAAACCCCACAGAGATTTAATATTACAGGAACTGAGGGGGCTAGAAAAAGCTGGCCAGATGATAAAATGGGATTCACCCCAGGAAAACTGAAAAAATTTCAAGTACATCTGGAGAGAAAATAATGTGACACAGATATTTCCAATGAGAGACTAACTGTGCCACTGAATTCAACCATGCTGAAAGAAACCTCTTCATGACTGGCAACATCAATAACAAGGTGGTAAAACAGAACAGTTAGGGAATCAAATTGGATAATGTTATGCATAGTCCAACAGACCCTCAGGCCTGTGAGAGACAAGATAGGAGCCTATATATATGTATGTGTGTGTGTGTGTATATATGCATATATCTGTGTATCTGTATACACGCACTCATGGACAGAGAGAGGGAAGGAGAGAAAGTTATATGCTTAAAAAGAAAATCCAAATATTTGAAGCCTTAACATAGAAAGCAGTATTACAACTTCTGTCCCTCCCTCCCTCTCCCCCCCTTCCTCTGCCCTAATTCGCAAGAATGCAAGAAGCAGTTCTGAAGGGGGCCTGAATTCAATCAAGTTTTTCATGCACTTTAATTGTGTAAGTAGAGAGAAAAAAAAATTAAAGGGTTGAGAAAAAAAAATAGAGAAAGAGGATTGGGGGGTTGTTGGGAAGGGTGTTCAGTGAGTAGAGGGAAAGGATCGCTCCAACTGACAGAAATTGAGGGCTGTCCAAAACACAGCAGCAACTGAAGGGAAAAAAATTACAATACACTTGTCTCCTAGACACACTTCATTACTGAAATGCCAAAAACACTGTTACTATTTGTGAACCCCATTAGTATTAAAATTGCTGGATGTAGAGAGACAGGGCAAATTTTGGCCTTCTGCATTTGAAACACCAAGACACCCCACTCAAATACACTGTGAGAGAGGGAGGAGAAAAAACAGCTAACAGTGTTCCAGGCCTTCAGAGCAGCCAAAACGTCCAGTCACACTGAGGAAAGTCTGCAGGTTCCCTCTACAGGAAAACAAGTCTCTCTAATATTAACACCTCCATTTCACATGCATGTGTCCCTGTGCTGATTAAGTGATGAGAAATCACTTCTTTGCCTACAGTCATATTGCTCACTTTCCTCTGTGCAAACCGTGGTTCTTTGGCATGTGGATTGGATACTTTCAATCTTCATCCCTTCAAGTCACCCTAAACACCTTCCTCCCACAAAACTGTTGAAATCCTTGCATCCAAACCTACCGATTCCACAGCTGCAGGTTTAGAATTATTCACCTGATCAAAATATGGCAGTGTAACAGAATAGGAAGCAAACACAGAGCACAGGCTGCAGAGTAGCCAGAGGAAAGGTCATCCAATGAACAATTTTAAGTATATTGCCCTTCTCAGTTACAATTTTAGTTTACAATGAGTCATAGTGTGAAAAATGTTTCTACAAACAGGAAGTGCTATGGTTTTACCACCTCCACTTTCTAGGATTACAAAACACTCTTCTCTTAAAAGAACAATGTTCTCAGGAAAAATGCAGATAATTAGACATTTCTTAAATAATGTAGTAAATTACTTTTTCATAGATCCCTTCAGAAAATAACCGTGTTGAACAACAAAGTGAGGAAGTGATATATTGTCTTTAGAGATGGGCAAGTGCACTTTACATGTCTTTAAGAAGCTGAGAAAACACATCACTGTAACAGCAAACCTACAGTCTAAACTGAGCATTGCTGAACATTACATTAGCTTTCCAGGGAGTCAATGAAGTTCAGCAGATGGAGGGGTTTGACTGCTTTATTTTCTGTGTGCTATCACAACTTTGAATAGCAGAATTAAATCTCACTGACATATTTCTGGTAGAAGGTAGTTTACATCCAGAATTTATTTTTTTAATTTATATGTGTTGCTAATATTTAAGCACAAAAAACTGCAGTCTTCATCCCACTCCACCTGGAACTGGAAAAAAATCTTGCATATAGGGCATTCAGTGGCATAGGTTAAGCGTCTGCTGAATGCTTGCTGGTTGGCAACCATAATTAAGCCCTGACATCAAACCAAAACAAGAAAGATCATAGCTCATCTCTACTAGACACAGCCTCAATCAAATGGCTGGACTTAATCCCTATGATCATCAGCAATAATCTAATTCTGAACACAGGACTCTGCACACAGGACTGCTCTCCATAAAGAGAGATTTTTTTCTTTCCCCACTATGTACAAACCTCATGGCTGAAAAAACAGCAATTGCTCTGTGCAAACTGAACTACTGCTGTAATCTCCAAACGCCAGCACAAATGAAAACTGCAGTGCTGTATTTTAGACACCACCACATGATAACTACTGGTAAACATTGACTGCTTACTGTCAACCGCAGCAGTTCAGAAAAGCCCTTTGTGCAGAAAGAGATCCAAGAACCCCAGAGCCTTTTAAAGACAAGACTTGAGGAACTGTGTGTAAATAAATAATGCAATTAATTACATCAAATGTAGGTCATTGTACATCAGTGACACTTCTCAAGACATGGTCCAGTGTGTGTAATTTCTGGCCGATGGAAAGTATGCTGGCTGGAAGGCTCATCGGCTGTCATCTGCACGTCAATCATAGCCCTTCAGGGAACTGCGTTCTATTCACGCTTACACACCTTTCCCTCAAAGCTGCTATTCTTTCTGTGCAGATTTAAATATGCCATTATGCACAGTCGTTATTGTCTGTCTCCCTCCTTTTCTACCTTTCTTAAGCAGTCACACTCTATATATAAATCAGACAGATCCTTGCATGGTATGTCATTAGACAGGAAAATGGGAATTCAGAAAGGTCAGGGCATGAACCTATTCATGATCCTGCTCTTGGCATTAAGTTTTTCAGATACATGGAAAAACTTGAAATCCCTCGTAGTTATCATCATCAGGGTAGGAAGCATTCATAACAGAAGTACAACATGTAGTGACAGACCAAATTTAATTCTTCAGCCTTTCTCTTTGTTTCCATCTGCTCTTCCTTCTCCTCTTTTCTGCCTCTTTGCTCATCCCTTACACTGACCTTTATTTTTAATAATCCCTTTCTTCCTTCCTTTCCCTATAACCACACCCATCCTTTGCTCTCTCTGGGACTAATTAACACATGAACCGACTCTGTTCTTTGCTTTCGCCTAGGCAGAGCAGAATCAGCAGTTATTTTGTCTTTACCTTCCCTTCTAGTCCAGCTTCACTGTTCTGCGTGTGAAGAAGAAATACTACGAGGCAAGCACCAATCTGCCGTCTGCCTGGCAGTTGCTCCACAGAGGCAGAAGCACAATCTGCATTGTGGCACTTTTCTATACTATTGTTCCTTGTTTTTATGGCTGTTGTTACAAAAAAAAAGAATACTTTTCTGGACTTTTTGGTCCTGCAGGGCCAAACTGTGAAGAAAAGCAGTAAGGAGGAAAGGAAACTTGACCTTTGAGCAAGCTGTATGCAACTATCTGTCATACAATGTTCTAGGATTATTTAGGCTTTTATGTTTAGTGCCATCTAATGAAAATGCATAAGAGCTGGTTACTGATACAAGGGAAAACTACACATCATTACGCTACTTATTATAATTCAAATGAATTTCAGACTCAGTTTCAAGTCAACTGACAGTACACAATTCTTCAGAAAAGAAGGATTTTCAGAAAAGAGATCCTGAAGTTACAGCTGTAGAGCTTGGTACAGCAATAACCTGCACTTTGTGAGTCCCTTAAGATTTCTCAGAGTTACTGTTGGTCTGTTTGTTCAACATCTCAGAAATTGGTATAGGCAAGACACACACCACTGGAAAGTCCAATTGCTTTTACTAAAAGATGCAGATGGGCAAATAAGATACACTTTATACATTTGTAGCAGATTGACAACCACAGAAGTCTGCTTCTGTCCTTGTCCGTCATGAGAGTTTGTTAACACAGCTGTATCTAGTGGAGATGGCTGAATACTTCGTCTAACAATTGTTCAAAATTGATCTTTCCAGTCTGAAAAGAATTCTGCGTATTTGTTGTTGGAGGTTGGGGTTTTCTACTTTTCCCCAGAATAGATTAATTCAAGTAATTGTTTTTGCCTTGCTTTAAAAAACATTTTTTCCACTACCTGGGCCCCTAGAGGACACCCTGAAAAAGCTTTTTGGTCCCAGATTTGATGTCACATTGAAAGACAAAGTGTACGAGCAAAACTCCTGTCATTTAGCTGTTCCCCTGACAAACATATGCACACATTTTCAGTCCACAGCTGCCCTTGCATGTGGAAACTTCATAGAATTCAGTATTTCTGGCTCCAGACATGGGCATCTTCCCCTTTATCGAACAGGGAGTCTGACCTATCTGGACACTCCTTGGAAATGCTCTAGCAACATGTCTTAATATGTTTCAACTCCCAATTACAATAGCCTGGAGGCATGACATAAAATTGCAGCCAGGAAACTGAAGAAGCTTTTGCCCAGCCATATTTATTACACACTTTGATTACTGTGGACATCGCTGTGTTCTCTGAGAACTAAGCATACAGACAAAAGCACATATGTCCAGGATAGTATACTGTTGCAAGAACAAAAATAAAAAAAACCACCTCACTGTCTTAATCAAGGAATATGCCTCTTAAACACTCTTTCTAAAAAGCTTTTTTTTTTTAACATTATAAAAGCAAAAATACTTTGTGGTTTTTTTTTCTTTAAGATGTTGAATTTACATAAAAAGAGAACTGATATCTAGAACAGTACGTAACAGCTGAAATAAAGGCTTTTGGTTCATCTACAGATCTCTCTATTCTAGTAGTCAAAATGGGACTATGAATAGATGGATATATGAAATATTTATTCTAAACTGTACTTAGGGTTTAAGCCTTTCAAAAAAAACAAAACAAAACCAACAATGGAAAAAGACAAACCAAACAAACAAACAAAAAAGATCTCCCATTCCCTCCTGTAAGGTGTAAGCTTCCTGGGCTACTTGTGTCTTCTATTTGAAATGGATATATCATCTCAGTGAAAATGTTCTTCTCATCATTTTCCTCTCTCCCCCCCTTCCTTTTTCTCTTTTCTTTTTCTTTCTTTTCAAGTAAACACTACCTAGTTTCCCCACAAAAGCCTTGTCAACTCAAACCATTATAATCATCATTCTGTGAGTGTTTATCTTTTTATATTTTTGGTCTTTCACGGCAGAGGTTTCCCTTCAAGATGGTTCTCATTTTTGCTGATGTTAGTGAGTAACCAATAAATCAGTTGTATTAAGAAACAAAAACAAAACAAATCAGAATTTGATGTTTTCTAATATTAAATGGTGAGATAAAAAGGATACCAATGAATCTGGTCTAGCACTCAGGGAAAAAAAACACGCTAGCATTGCCTGTATAAGGAAGCATATGCATTTCCTCAGAATATTGATCATTAGTAGAAAACAGCTCAATAGGTATGTTATGTCTTGCATCCTATTTATCAGCACTGGCATTCTAAGAAGACAGGCTTGATCAATATCTACCATTTGAGTTCATGGCCAGATTATTGCAAAATTGATTATGGGTAAAACTCAAGGCAATTGTTTTATGAAACACATGTGGGTTCTGGTTTTCAAATGCTCTCACTATTAAGACGCAGTTAAAGAGTATAAATGATGAACAAACAAATCTTGCCATCATTGTGGTTAAGCTGGAACAATGTTTTCCTGCCTCACTTTTGCCCTTGCATGACAGATAGCATCAACTTGTAATCTAACCTGTGATTTCATCTCTGAAACTAAATCTTTTCTGTGATGTGATCCAATATGATAAACTGAGATTTCTAACACCATCAGTTTTAATGAATTATGTTTTATTTCCATTTAGATATTTTAACTGTTGAATTAAGGGATTGTGAGATAATTAGAAACTGTGTTTTAAGTGCTGAAATTTGTAATAGATTTTTAATGACTGTATCCTAGTCAACCACAATCAGAAGTTGCATTAAAGAAAAAAAAAATTTAGGTCCACATAGTGAAATGTTATCACACACTTTTGTCCCCCAAAAGTTTGGGGTTAAAATCAATATAGATTAACCAGAATTAAATTATCTTAAAATAGCAGCCATGATGGTCTGCAGAAATGCCATACTTTCTTCCCTAAAGGAGGGGATACAGAGGCCAGGGTGCCCTACTCCTGATTCCAGGGTGATGGACAGGATTGAGCCACTCAACACATAGGTACTAGGTTCTAATGCTCAAGTCAAAAAAAGTCAGACTGAGAAGACGCAATCTATATTGACCAAGAAAATATGCATGTTTACTTATAATACAGAATGAATAGACTTAAAAAAGAATCTTAAAGTAGTTAACCGAGCAGGTATACGCATTCTTTTCCTCCAGCCAACGCTCACCCATACAAATGTACATGCATCATATAGTAGCTTATTTTAAGACGAAGCAAAGTAAACACACCCATCCACTGTTGCATTAGGTAATCTTAATCACAGTTTAGGTAAAGCCTATTGACATATTTAAATACAACTCCGGCCTGACTATATCAGCGAGTCTTACAATTCAGATATTACAGACCTCTTCATGGAAACACACTCAGTTTCAGTTGCTCAGTGACAAAAATAACATGCCAAAAGCATAACAAGGAAGTGGATTTACCAAGCTTAAACAATGTATCAGTAGTGTAGGATAACTGATCATCAATGATGTGGTACTTAAAGATCTACCAAATCCTCAGAAAGCTAATTAAAAAAAATTTAAAAAAAAAAATAGAACGAGCTTACATAAGGAATCAATAAAACACAGAGAAATAAGATCCACAATATGAGTCATACAGAAACACAGATATTTCCATCAACGCCAAGTTTGTCAGAAAGGAAAGATTATTAATATACTGAGAAGTACAAAAATATTTCCACACACTGTAGGATCATAAACACAAACACATTCTTAAACATACTCTGCAGCACCACTTAATTCAAACTATTTTTTTCCATTCTGCATTATCGTGGAAAAACATATTTCAAATTTCTGCACACATAAATCATTTGTATGTGTAACAACAGCTGCACTGTGTGTAATATATAATTTAGATATGTACTATACTGAAAATATTTTTCCTGCATATACTTTCTCCCATGAATTTCTTACAATTTTTATGCTTTAAAACATTGGATATTCTTTGCTGAATTCCCTGTACTTCCTGAACAATGCCCCACATTTCCTCACTTTTCAGTAAATAGACTAATGCATGTATCTGCTTCAGAATAGATTGCTTCACTTCAGTATGTTCAGCTTACAGCACGGTTTACCAGGTGCTTAAGCCTCCAGTGTTACATATGAAGATATTAGAGATTAAAGCATTATGAAAATATAAATATCGATTACATACCTCATTTAAACATAACCAAACAAATTCAGACTCAGGATTTCTTCTAATCCATGAGTAACTTTACTACTGAAAAACAATTACAACCCAACACATGCTTTATGATACTCAGACTTCTGTAGCATGTAGGAGTTCCTTATCAAAGTTAAAACATGAACCCATTGCCACAGCACCAGAAAGCTGGTTTTATGTCTGGTATAAAACAAAAAGCATGTTATTTTCCCCTCAAGCATGCTAGAAAAAGCAAGGCTGTCTAAAACCTTCATGTCACACACAGGCATAGGGATGCAGCAATGCTAATGTGAAATATGTTACTGGAAGGATGACATACCATTCAGCTATAATTGACTCAAAGTAAACATCAGGCATTTGAGGGGAAAAAACCCAGGAACTATAGCTGCCATTGTCAAATGGAAAAGAAAGCCATAACAGCCTACCTGAGACAAGCGAGACTGTGTCTTTCTCCCATGAGACAACAGTGATGTATGCCTCCACAGAGGAGGGGATAATGCACTTGAACACTGCTACATTGCCTCTCATGGCTTTCTGGTCCTCCACACGGACTGTATAGGGTTCCCGTAAAACTGAAGATAGAAGAAGACGTTTTGTTAAACAAGTCATAATCACACATCCCACCCACTTCCTCAGTTAGCCTTGCAAAGTTCCCCCAAGAAGGTTCCTCAGGTTGTGAATATTTTTTGCCTCGGTAAATGATACAGTTTCTCAAGACTGATCATAAATTAATATGAAAACATTCCCAGGTCTTTTCATTTCCTCAAAATCTGCATTTCACCATATTTCTGTGTCCTTCCCCTACCTAATTCTGAGAACAAGGAGAAAGACTTCTGTAAGAACTGCATATTTAGATGGATAAATGGTTATATGTTTTCTGTTACTTGTCTAGTTTCTCATGCCATATTTCCCATCAAAAATTCTTTTCTGCTCCATCAAAGGGTACAACGTACATGCAAGTACTGTATGTGAGTTAGACATCCAGAGGGTAGAAGAGGTCAGTGTCATTTAGGATTTCGAAGAAGTGAGAACCGAAGGAGAAAATCAATAGAGGTAACAGCCAGAGAAGAAGCAAGGTGTCTCAGAAACACAGAGGAATGACAGTAGGTAAGGTAAGAGCTACATTCAATTGGCCAGCACTGAAAAAAAGTAGATTTACGGTAAGAAAACAGAAACTATGATTCAGAGTTGTATCAAAAAACAGCACAGGGGCACTTAGACTCAGGATATGATTTATCTAGCATCTGGAGGAATTAATTTAATGGACAAAGAGAAAAAAGAACTAGAGAAATCCTTCACAGCAAATTAATATTGCTGCAATGAGATGAAGTTCCATTGGGTAGGAGAATGGAGAGAAGGAAAATCCTGGCACTGAAACAATTCAATGAAGAACAAGTGCTGAAAAATCCTGCAAGCAACAGTCAATGGAGAAGGTGGTAGACAGAGAAGAAACAGATGTTGTCTACTACAGGAAGTAAATGGGTAAGACAGAAAGGACAAGCAGCAATATAGACCTCCATGGGACCAGTGCAAAAACAAGATTTTGCACACTGACTCCACGCAGGTCAAGGTGCGCAAAAAAAAAAAAAATCACCACAGCCAACATAGTTACATATCTTGGGATGGTGAACAAAGTTGTATATCTTGAAGTGACAAACAGTTTCCAAGAAAACAGGGGTGAATGTGTTGGAAAATGATGTGTGTGTCTGAGGCAAGTATATGGCTGAGGGTAAACGTTATTGGGAAGAACAACCCCAGTGCAGCAGCATAACCAAGTCAGCAATGCTGACCTGCCACGTTACAGTGACATTTCTTGCCTACGTATCCTGCCCACAAACATATAACAAGCCTTACCAATCACATTTAACCACATTGATTCTAGACTGAAGAGTCAGTAAATCCTTTGCAGAGTTTACAGAAGTATTTTTATACACAAGGAACATTGGAATTTCTAAGTGTCAGCCCCACTTAGAATGTATTTCAAGAAAAAAAAAGACAGAGTACTGAAACATAACTGCAGTTTTCACAAATTCAAACAGCATCAAGTTTTCAGGTCCAGTGCTACCACTGGAAAAAGGAAGACAGAATTTTCCCATCCCAAACAAGACTGTAGCAGTATAACTGTTAGGAACTTCAACCAAAAGTAAATAAATTTAATTATAAATTAAATATCTTTTTGAAAATCAAAACAAATCAATTTTTCTGTGATAAGATAGACTCCACTAGCTTTCTAAAAAAGTCAATGATTTATTTTTAATCAACAGTTAAGATTCTTAACCCTGTTATAAGTGCTGAACTGAAATTGTAAGCACCTTTAATGCAGTGATTTTACCACACTGGCTGCCCTGTGATGAAGCAGCCCCCTAATCTTGTTCTACAGTGGAGGGAATGACACATAGATCATCTTAATGAGGCTGACTTTTGTCTAATGCTCATGCTGCAACCATCATTTACAGAAAAGTCTTGTTTAGCAGCAATAACCTAAAGCACCGGTAAAGATATGTGTATTTTTTCAGAACAGTTCACCATTTTGAAAATCAGCCCAGCTGATCATTTCAGTAAGAGCAAACACAGAAACCATACATGGGGGACAAAATCTGGAAGGAAGTTTCTTCATTTCCTTGCTTAAAAACTTTACATAATTGTGATTTCAGAGGCCCCTCAGTCCTTTCCAGAATGACTTGCTGATTTTTATTTTTTTTAAAATCTCAAGTCCCTGAGTCATGAATTTATGTGAGAAGTCCAGCCTTTTTATCTTTTTAATAAAAGATATATTCTTCCCTGCCATGATTGCACAGGAAAGCTTGAAGATATGCACCTTTACTCCTATTTGGGACTGGCTTGGAAGAGGGTTTGGATGTCTAAGTGTGCCAGTTAGGGGTTTGGGGGGGTTGGGGATGTGTGTTGCATTATATGCAAAATTAGATGCAAAACCACAATCACAGAATCACAGAATCACAGGTTGGAAGGGACCTCAGGGATCATCTAGTCCAACCTTTCTAGGAAGAGCGCAGTATAGACAAGATGGCCCAGCACCCTGTCCAGATGACTCTTAAAGGTGTCCAACGTGGCCGAGTCAACCACTTCCCTGGGGAGATTATGCCAACGGTTGACTGTCCTCACTGTGAAAAATTTTCCTCTTGTGTCCAATCGGAATCTCCGCAAGAGCAACTTGTGCCCATTCCCCCTTGTCCTCTCCATGTGACTCCTTGTAAAAAGGGAGTCTCCACTTACTTTGTAGCTACCCCTTAAGTTCTGGTACAATCATTAAGTATATTAATTAATTAATGTACATTAAGTACATTACAATCATCTGTGAGCTGGAGCCCTTATACCTGCTACCCGTATTCTTGGGGAAGCAGGTAAATGAGCTTCAGATTTTCTCAAGCTGACTGTGAAAATGGGTTGAGCTATATTAGGCTTTGTATGACTGTGATATGATCGGATGCTCCACTGATTTCTTCTGTATTCCTGGGAAATCCTATTGTTGCTTGAGGGTATTGGAAGGAGGAGGAGATGGAGAAGAAAAGAGATTAGAAAATGCTCCCTTGGAAATCATGCTAATTAGGGCCAATCGGGAACTGTGTACAGATTTCACATGAACAGCAACACAGGGTTTATCATCCTAACATAAAATACACTTACTGCTATGCACAGAACACTCTCTCAAAAACTGTATTTTCCTATGACTGGGGGACTACACAAGACTTTGGAAAAGATACTCACTAATAGCTATTATCTGCCATCAGGCACAATGACAGCTCTGACATACAGTATCAATTCATATGAAAGAAGGGGTCTTCTTTAACTTGTTATCCAAACCTCAGATTAACTGAGAAATTGAATCATATTGAGAAATGAATGGATCAGGGGTCAAAGGCAAAAAAGGGAAGGAAAAGGGGTGAAAGGGGCATTTCTGACTTGGCCAAAGAGAGTTGTTAGCTTATGCATCAAGCAGCCACAGCCACCTACTGCAAAGCCTTTTTTTCACATCCTTCTTCCATATGTGAGGTTTATTTCTCAAGTAGAGGAGTAAGACTTCTTTTGGGGTTTTGTGGATAAATGGGTCAATGCTGAGCAACAGATATAGCTGCATCCTGTCATGCATATCATATGCATTAACAACTAAATAAACACCAGTTCAGAGCCTTAGCTAGCAACATTGTAAGTTGTAGCCTCTTCTACACCACCACATCAGTTTATCTAAGAAAAAGAAAATTGGAAACTAATACTGGAAAAAAATGCTGCCCAAAAGATGCTCAAAATTGAGATACATTAACAGAACCACAAAGGACAAACAAATATGTTCTCTCTAAATATAATTCTGCCAGACAACTTGTCCATAAATCCATTAAAATAAAATAAAAATTAAAAAAACCACAAAAACCAGAACAAGTTCCAAACATAAAGTTGGTTACTCTATATTCTTATGACTCTTTGGATTTCAAACCTTTTTGATCTGTGGACAACTAAACTTTTTCAGAAGAAGCATAGACCGTTACAGAAACTCCACATATATATAACGTGAACTTGCTTCTACTAGTCACTTTTTGTGCAAGAAAACCCACTTTTTTAGACTAAAATTTTAATAAGACACAAGAATTTCAGGGAAACCTGTTTTTTATTCTTGCCTGCTAATTGTCTGCAAACTACAGATCTCTGAATGCTAATTTATCATTAAGATAAAGAGAATACATTCTTTTACTTAAAAAGAGTCACAGACAACTCTACTTACTAACAGTTCACAGTTTTCCCTACATAACTCCTGTGAAGGCATATCTCCAAAGGAAAGATACTTCTGAGAAAAGACTAGCACAGCTCCAGCAACAAAGAGGTTATGAGGATTTGTGCTAGCCAAGAGTTAGCTCCCAGACCAGCTTTTGTTTGTTTGTTTGAATATTTTAATTAACTCAAGTGGGTAGACAAAACCTTCAAAAACTATGCAATCCTGTTTATGTGTTGTAACAAAAGGCCTGATTTTGATCCCACTCTAATTCTCCACTGGCTGACCCAGTCTGCACACAGTCAGTACAGAAAACAGACACAAAGGCATTATGCTAATTTTCATCTTCTAGCTTAAACAGAAAGCGCTGCCTATGGACCAACATCAGTTGCCGAATCATTACACAGGACACAAGTTTCTCTCTCAAAACAAAGCACAGCTGAGTACAAGCAAATGAGAAGGGTTGTGACTAGGTAAGCATTCCACTTTTCTTCTGGCCCCTATACAAAATCCAAAGACTGCATCTTTTTCCCTCACAGCTCTTTAATGAGTAAGCGTGGTCTGATTAATGATTTCATTATCAATTCATTTTTCCTTATACTTGTGCAGAAACTCAACTGATTATGATCTTTGGAAAACTAACTTTTCACCACCAAAATAAATCAAATCAGGGAAAGAATCCACTTTCAGGGAAGAATCCATTTTACTTAATATTGTGAAGAGTTCAGAGGTTACATTTCTGCCCAATCTACTTTGATTCACAGCCGCTGATACACTTTGCCTGAAACACCCAACCTCCCTCCCTCCTCAAGCCCATTTGAACCCAATGAAAGACTGTACTTACCAGCCTTAATGTGAACATCCTGACTTCTGATTTTCCCTGAAGGATTTTCAGCTGTGCAATAGTAAGTGTTATCATGGATTAAGTTATTAAAGCTTGAAGGAGGGAAGGGGAAAATTTGGAGAGTGCCATTGGGGTGGACGTGGCGGATCCCTGGGACATCGTAGATCTCCTCGCCCGTTGCTAGGTACCATCTGAGCGTCACAGGGGGGATCCCTGCTGCTGGACAGGGTACCAGTGTCCCTGTGGTGCTAGCAAACACTACCTCTTGCAGAGATGCATTGACAAAATACAGACTGGCGTGTAGATCGTCACTGAAAACTGCAAGACAAAAAAGAAAAAGAACAGACCTTGAAAATCTAAGAGATTTCAGCTAGATACAAAACAATTTGACTGTTACTTGCCACAAAATCAAATGCAATGCTAGGAAAGGTAATCAAAACATCTGGATCCAAATGCAAGCTTTAATAAAATGTTTCTCATGTTGGAAGAAGATATCACCAGATTAAACACACTAAGTGGTTTACATCCAAAAGTGAAATGGGAAATCCCTTTTGCATTTGCTGATGCAGCATTCTTTGTCAGGCCAGCAAAAATTCAGCAGTAATGAAATTTCCATGAAATTTCTAGCAACTAAAGTTTTTCCTGGAACACAGGCAGTTTCTGTTAGCATTTACACATTTATTTTTACAGTCTTTCCATGGCAAAATTATTTTTAAAATAATAAAAGAACTGAGCAAACCGTGAAAAAAAACCCACATAATTCCTTAATAATAATACATACCTATACTTAATATAGGTACAACTTAATAAATCTTATAATTTGGTCAGGACTTTCTAACAAAGACCTATAAACTTAGGCACAAAGTGCGCTTCTGGTAATCTTGGTTCTGCCATCCATGTGACTATAGTCCCCCTTCCAACCTATAGAAAGCAGTTTCTGTTACACTGAAAAAGTCGGTATCAGTCAGAGCACAAGATTAGCCCTCATTCTTCTGAATGCATCTACTATGGGCTATTCAGCTATTACCCAGAGCACATGAAGGCTCCAGGTGGCTTGAAGATTCCCCAACTTTTCATTCAAAATGCCTTCTTAAGCCTCTCTGTCTGAGGGCACATTAGCATAAAGCACCATTTTTGTTTTCCAATAAATGGTAGGAGACATTACCGATACCACCACTCTGCTGTACGCTTCATATAATTCTCACTTGTAAAAAACTTACTAATTTTGCCTGACACAAAGAAACTTGCATATTTCACTATATCTTGAACGCAGTAGATTCTGACACGATCTTCTAAAGCAAGTCTGGTAAAGAGTAAGTTTTTGAAAAGGTGACTTAGTGCGTCAGGCTCAAGTGAGCATCCATGAGACAAATTTCAAGGTTAGCATTCATTAGCACAAGATGGATGCTACTGTTCTGCAGAAAGAACTTGCAATCCCAACGCTACGTCGTAAAGTGCTTTGTCTACTTCTGCCACCTAGTCTTACAGTAGCCTGGAGCACAAAATGGACTATTTTTTCCTTCTCTCTTTTGACATCTCGAGGAGATACGAGGCGGGAAGCTATTATCTTCTAAATATTATCTTGGTACTGGCCATCAGGAAAGACCACCTCAAAAGAGAGCGGAACTGGCTCTGGGAATCCCTAGAAAGAAAAAAGTAAGAGAGACTCTCCTAAAGCATTAGGAAAAAATGTCTGGCAAGCAGGAGGCAGCCAGATAAATAGGCGTTGCAGAGCAGGATGAAAGACATTTGGAGATTCAGAAAGCAGAAATTTCAAGCACTGAAGCCGGTAAGTTCCTGCATATAGATGAGTCAGGTGCTAGTACAAAATAAAGTCCCTTGCAAGAAACAAATTATTCCTAGTTGGCGCAGCCCTAGGAGAAGTTTGGGTATCTGGAAAGAAAAACAGGCTTAATAGGACTAAGCACAGGAAGAAGCAGGGCCGAATAAGATGGTGTCATTTTTACATAATCACATTTCTAATTATAGTCGTACTTTGAAGCAGAGAACAGTATTGTTGGTAACATAATAGAGAAATAAAAAAAAATTTGGCATTGTTCATCTGCTGTACAAGCTATTCTCTACAAATACAAGTGAAACAATCAACAGGGCATTTTAATTTCCATTGGCCAACAAGACATTCACATAGAAGTAATAAATACAGTTCACATTTGCCAAACTTTATTATGCTGTACTGCTTCTTAACAGACATTCACGTAAAAATGTTAGATTTGCTGGCCAAGAATAAAGAGGTGAATACCAAATTTCAAATGCCATAAAAGTAGAGACTATCAGAAACTGTTTGACACTTCCATAGAATCTAACTTTCTAATCAAAACGCAGCACAGCTGAACTAGAGACTCATACTAGCAGCACATAACAATGAATTTTTCCAGCTGCTTCGTATCCCCTGTAGAAGCTTTCACTACTTTTGACAAACTTTCCATCCATCAGCCTATACAATAGTGCTTCATTTTAAAACAGCATCTGGTACATATTCATCTTAATGGCAGACACAAACACACTAAGATCCCTGGAAAATAACTGCAGTGCTATAACAGAGACACATACACAATGCTGACAATCCAGATGCGTTTTGTGGTGGAAAACAATGTGTAAGCTACTTGGATACATTCAACAACAAAAATGGGATTTTGGAATCTTTTATTAAAAAGATATTTCTCTGCAACGTTCCATAGAATGAGTGTGATTAGCTGAACACCAGAACAAGTGATATATCAAAACCTAATTGAAACTGAGGCAAGTCAAAGATGATACGCAATTATATGTTACTTAATGGTAAAACATGATCCAACAAAATGCCATATTTTACATAAGCAGAAGCAAGCTCAGACCAAAAGTTGCAAGTGAGAGCAGTAGGGTAAGAATAAAAGGGGGGGAGGGTATTCAGACAGGTTATACCAACTGCCTAAACATTATTCTGAAAACAAGGCTTTTGAAGCGTTTTCTTTTTTCAGAACAACAGCTAAGATTGCAAGGGCTCAAGCAAGCATGCACAAGCCTGCCCCCACAGTCTGCTCTGCAGGAACGGACCTCTACAATGCCTCTAAGCCAGAACTGGAATGGCTTGCAGTCAAGTCTCGCTACACGTGGCCTGGACAGAGATGACATCAGCATTTTCGAAGAGATGACATCAGTAGCAGTCTAAGGGAAGGAAAGTCAAAAATTCCTCCTGAATAAGGTTTATTTATTACTGAAACCAATACAACTTGAGGGAAACAGGAGGAAGCCTACCCCTCAGCAGCACTCAGTGGACACCCCAACTGACATGACAAGGTGACAAACACTGCAGACTTCAGGGTAATGAGGCAAAGACCTATGCCCTTGACTGTGTGGTTAAAGGAGGACATATAGTTTATCAGATCAATAGACACAGGAAAAGAGACACTTCTTGAATCTTAGTTTAAATACTTACTATTATCTTACTCATACAGTGGGAAGGAGGGAAGGAGGGAAATACTTTTTGCAAATTTAGTCAAAATTCCTTAGACTCAACTACTTGAAGTGATAAGGGGAATTGACAAAGTGTAATAGCCAAGGAATTTTCTCCTGCTTTTCAGGGGAGACAGTGCTGCCGCATTGTGCCTAGCAGAGCGCTGAATATGTCAGCCAGATACAAAATTTCTTTTAGCACTTGAGAAATCTCCTGTCAAGTAGACTGGCTTTTCTTATGACAAGCTGGTTGGTGGGGCTGCAAGTGGATCACACTCAGAAACAGAAAGTGAGACTGAGCACTCTATAGCCAGTCTGGGTAGATGTAACCAGACAGGACAGAGATAGGTATAACGACCTAAGCTGGGCTTTTCATTTTCTATACCTGTACCTATTGGAATAGCTAGGACTGGACTTGCTATTTTGGTTTGTATGGAGGTGACCTTCACTGTCTTCTGGCACATCACTTGCTCCTCCAGGTCTCCAGAGTGCTGCAGCTCCTACATATATACATGCTGTGCACTTGAAGGTCTTCTGTAAGGGCCTAGCAAATAACAATTCTGGTATTTCTGTCTGTAAGGGTGTCATTTGTCAAGTCTTCATTGTATATTACACGAGACAAAACAGGCTGAAACTGGTGCTTCACAATCCTCCTTTTTAACAGGCAGAAGGAAGGGTCACTAAGGCATAAGACAGAAGATGCTACATTTAAACTACCATACTGGATCAGGCTTGGGCTTGCTCTGTGTAGGACCTTGTGTCCTGGAGGGATCAGCATCAGCTGCAACAAAGAGATGAAAGAAGACATGAAAAAGCAAACCATGAAACTATCTCTCCAAGGGACATCCTCCTCTTCTCTTCCTCCGTCATGCTCTATGTCCCCCTTCAGACTGCTTCACCTTTAAGAACCTTTACCATAGTGTTGCCAAAACTGAAAACTGTCACAGAGTTTGCAAGTAAGGTAAGAAAAATCTGTTCAGCTCAGTGCCAGGACACAATGCAGAGGCTCAGTGTTGTGCATTTTCTTTTAATCACATTCTCCTTCATGTCTTAGTAAGTTTAAATAACATATTTGTGATTTTTGAAGCTACCTTTTTGTGCCTCACATTCTTCAAAAGCCCTTCTTCCATTTTCTGCAATTGACTACTTAAAGCCCCAGTTTGCTCTTCAGTTCTTGAAAGAACTGAAATATTTTGGGGCAACAGACAACTCAACGTATTCAAAAATATTAATAAAATGTCTCTGAAAAATTAATTGATTACTTTATTTAGATTACCTTCCCTGACCTTTTCAAAAGCTAAATACTATTGCTGTAATGCTTACGCAAAGGAACAATGTGGTCTTAAATGAATAACAATTACAAAACATAGGGAAAACTATTTCTTATCCCTTTGATTAATCAAATCCAACATTAAATATTTATATAGATAAAACAAAAGATATGAATCAAAGTAAAAGTCTAGAGCAAAGATACCACTGAGATTATTTAGATAAAATAAAAATCAAAGAAGAAAAGATAAATTATGTAATTAAGCAGTTGACTGCTCTCCCGCATTACAGCAGCTTTATAGCAACAGTCTCAACTATCCTACAGTGGAATGCAGGTTTGCCTCAGCCCTGGACGTTAGTATTTCCTCGCCTTTTCTCCTCAGTGATGTTGTGATTGATGAACTGGGCAACAATCAAGTGTTTTCTTTAGATTTAATAGATCATATAATGTGTCACCTTAAAACTTAAGAATTTCTCACTGTTAAATACCAGCAGCATAAACACAAGAAGCCTAGAAGCAAACCTAAGGAACAGAATAAAAACATAAAAAATAAAAAAGGACAGCATAGAATAAAGTCTAAACTTTGCCTCTGTTGGAATCAGTGATTCAAGAACACATTTTTTTCAGAAAGCTCCTACCTGGTGCCGACTCTTGCAGTCTGCACTTAGAATGGTGGACACCTGGGATCACTTTGTACCACGATGGGACAACACACTCCAGCAAAAGCTGACAGTTGGGAAAAATTGCTAGAGGCATCTTCTCAGCCACATAAAGCTGATGAAAAACAGGATGAGACACAGTCCCTTGAGCAGTTAAGTGACTAGGAACCCAGGTAGTCTCATCAACACATCAAGTTCCAATAAAAGTTTAAGAAAAACAAGAAAATATCAACAGCCTGCATGCCTTCTGGAGGGTACTTTTTCCTGAGAGGACCACAGGCATCGTGCCGAGATTAGGAGAACAGCTTTTTTGAGCTGCCTGCACCGCAAATGTAGGATAACAAACACAGCCTAAACTTTGATGGGCAAATCACTCAGTTCACTTGGTCCTTCACCTCCACCAGTTAGAGAGAGGTTAGGACACCTCTCCATCTTGCTTGAAGACCTCAGTTAACTGGAGAAGGCTAGCACAGCTGTCCCAGTATTTGTAGCTTGTGGGTGGATGTTTGTTGTTTACAGTTACAGGTACTGCTACTGTGATCCCAGTCTGTCTGGCATATGCATTAGTCTAAAAGCATCACATCCTTTGCCAGCCCTCACCCCAGCAGTGTACTCATTCCAGAGTACATCTCCAGTTTTCAGAAAATTTTAAAACAAGGTTCTTTCTTTTGTGTTTTTTTTTTTGTTTTGGTAGGGGAGGTGGCACATATGAAGCAATAGTAGAATCATAGCAAAAAAGACAAAGATATTCCTCTTCATGGCCAAAGGGGTGGGGGGGACATGGAAGACAGACAGAAAAGAGAGATTATCTGCCAAAATGGAAGGAAAAGGAAGAAAAAGTTAACAGACTGGCGGAGGTCAGAAGGATGCTAACACTTAAGGAAGGATTTTTAAAGAAACTCCTCAGGATCCCAATATCTCATGAGGGATCTGGTATCAGCGGGACAGCCTGAAATCAGAGTAGGAAGCAGGCAATAAAACATCATCTTGATTATAACCCTTAAAAAACATACAGCTGTTAGGTAAGTTTATCCTTCCTTTGAATGCCTTTGCATCTTGTGTTATTTAAAGCTAAGAAAAAAGTATGCACACCTACAGGAGAATGTTCCACTCAGTGTTACTAAAATATGAATTTGCTTTTTTAGAGGTTGAATTTCTATGTGAAATTTTGGGATCCAAATATAAAAAAAACATTTGAGAAATTTAAAAAACCAGATTTTAAACTGCATTTTCCATATGGTCAGTGAAAAAAATATTAAAACCGTTATTGCCAGAGGAAAATAAAATATTTATTATTCACTGGAAGGTAAAAGACAAATACTTTTAAAGACAATTTAATGGGATTGATGTAAAAAGCAATCAAAAAAGCCCCAAAATATTTGTAAGAAAATGGCTGAAGACATCTAAGCAGTAAAATATGTTTAAGGAAACTGAATTAACAGGATCATACTACAGGTTAATTACCCTGTTGACATCCAAACAATACAGTATGCTAGGCTAATCTATTTTGCATAAACACACACAGAGAATTGATAAATGAAACATTTCAGAGCGCATTGCTGTGCCTTTCAAACCAGTAGGAGAAGCATTACAAATGCAATCACAAATATGCAGATTACTCAGTGTATAACACAGCCAGAGAAAGACAGTCTGGGTGGGTGGTAGGGTGCGATGCTAGCGAGCTATGTCATTATTTAGGATGAAATCTTTCTTTTTTTTTTTCAGGATTCCATAATTTATTACCATGACTGAGATTTTTTTTAAAAAGGTCAGCAGCTAGATAGGTTTCCATTGCCGAATTTAAAAAAAGGCCCTTATTTTAAAAGGATAAAGAATTGAGGAAACACCTACAAACAATAATGTTGTTATCACTACTCAATTATCAAGTAACAGGCTATGCAAAGTGACCTAGAGAAATTATTTCAGCTATTGTGAAAAGATCAGAGTCATGAGGCATTACAATAATCCATCTGTGATCATGTCTCCCTCTAGGGGTTTTATCTAATGAATAGCATATAAGGTTGATAAATATTTTCGTTTTTATTAGAGTAAGGGTAAAACAAATGTCCTTTTACAATTTTGGCTTTGATTCTGACTCCAAACAAGAATTTCATATGCCACTCTAAATCAATAAGGATTGAATATTCCTCACTATTTGAGGGGAAGGAGGGTAAAACACAACACACACAAGGAATAAGTTTCAGGTAGAGGCAAGATAGATATCTTCAAGAACAGGGAACAGGAAAACAGCACCCAATAAAGATGCTCTGACCAGGCACCAAAGTAAATCTTACTAAAAGGAACTAAAAGAATGACAAAAAGAGAAAACAACACTAAAGAAAAATTATGAGAGAATGCTGAAATCAACAAAAAATAGCTTTAATATGGAAAACAAAATTAAATCAATAGCACAAACTGATTTGAGATTACAAATATAATTAACAAAGGGATGAGTATATTAAGCTACTACACTAGTAAAAATAAATACAAAAGCCCCAATTAAACACAGCCACCCCCAACAGTTTTAAGTCAAGTCAACAATGGAGTCAAGGCAAAAACACCACTTTGCTATCAGCCAGTTTGAGCTCCTTGATCAATGTTATTTTCTTGTAAACCTCTGGGAAAAGCAGAAAAAAAGGCCAATTGTTTTGTCTGCAGTTGCCATCTCCTACAAAAAGGAAGATAACTCTGCACTGGTTAGATCACAGGTGTTCATGAGAACACAGAGAATAAGAAAAAGTGTGAAGAATCTTTTTCACCAATTTTTCAATTAGAAAATGCTAACTTGGTCAAACGTGAGCTTTGCATGTGTGAGCTGCTAGACATCCTTGTCAGGCTGACCTGCTGGGCCTGAAGTGAGTTCCAGCACTTGCAGGGGCCTCAAGCAGTGTAGGGAAAGAGCATCTCAGAGTGACACTGAAACCCGAAATCTCTGAATTCAACCAAAATGCTCCTTTGTGGTGACTATTAAAGACCCTGATGAAGCCAGACGACAAAGTGATTTACAATTGCTCCCTGCCAGGCCTTCCTCCTGGACTTGACATCCAGGCGTAGTGAGGGTGCCCCAGGAAAGAGGTGATGGAGTAGATGGCATCCAGGAGTAAGTAGATGAAGGGCAGTTGCAGACAGAGGCTTTGTCTCTGCCCCTGGACCTCCTCTTCCCACCTCCTGAGGGGAGAGAGTAAGGGAACAAGAAAGGGTTGGCAATATAGCTGGGATGGAGGGCCTGGAAGAAGCCCGGGACAGGCCCATTATCAGTTATTTATTTCTTCCTCATATAAAGAAATGCTGTGAGCGAATCAGGAGAGTGTTAATTTGCAAAATATTTCAAATTTGTCCTGTACAAAGAGATTGAGTTACTCACTAACGTTGCTCTGGCAGGTGCCTACATTGAGTGGTCATGCCAGAGACTTGACTTAACCTATGGTAAAATAAAAACTTGAAGTAAAAAGTATTTCTTGGATATTTGACTTTATGTCAAAGCAGTCTTGTAAATTGTTATGATTGCTACTGCAATTACAAAGTAATAGGGAAAAAAATCAAAAAAAGAATATACAACACTATACTATAGCACGTATGAGTGAGCTGGTTAGTTTTTGCAGTTTTAATGTCTATAATTGCATAATTGGTATCATTCAGAAAGCCAAAATTCTTTCCACAGTATGTAATCTCCCAATGCAAAACTGCTTTCCGTGTAGTCTGTTGTGTAATGGTAGCCAGTATTTCAGGGCTAAAGAGTAGAAAATTACAATGTGTCCACCAAAAGGAACAAAAAAATAAATCATGCTTTGTCAGATTGCTACTCTGATTCAGTGTGCCAGTGCTGAACCTTTTATTCTAAAGGAGAATTCATCTGAATCAGTTTCAAAATCAGAACCACTAATGAGGATAATTAAGTATGCAATTGTTTTTGCCTACAAAAAATGATCACTACAGAAAGGATGCAGTGTTAGATTACCATTCTCACAGGACATAAACTTCCATTAAATCAAAGCAGGGTTCCACAATTAAAATAAAAGGTCCTCAGGTGAAACCATAAAAAAGAAACAGAACTCACAAACTAGTTGCATCTCTGGAAAGGAGGGAAGAGTTGGTTTTGGTGGAGTGCACTGTAGAGACCTGAGTGCACAAACAAATGCTGAGTGGGAAATGCAAGAGATGCAAGTGATGAGAGCCTTTAATCAGTTAAAAAGGAATAATCTGTTTGTGATGTAGATGCTTACTTTTAATTGTGTGTTCAATAATGGATCGAATGAAAGGGTAGATATTCATGTGGGATACGCATTTGTTTGCACTACAGACTACCAGAGTAAGAAGTGTAGGTAAGGTTCTTTTCCCTTATTTAAGTGAATAGAAAGAAACTGAAAAACAAGACAAATAAATAGTTGTCAACTTGGGGGCAAAAATTGTGCATCTTTGCTTCTTGAAGCAAGAGCTGATGTATTGCACTCATTCTTATCATAAACAACACGTTGTGAGAACACCAAAAGCAACAAGATAGAGAGAAGAGCCTTGGATATATTTTTTCTTACAAAAATATTTATGAACAAGAGAAATAAAGATAATTAGCTGTGTCAGAGTTCCAAAAAATTGAATTAATCAATATTTGTATAGCTTTTTCTTTTTTGACTGATTTACAAAATTATCAATTTTTCCATAAACAGAGTCATTACTTAAAAGGATTAATCGGCTGAGATCTAATCTCTTTCAGACTGGAGCTTGTCTGCAAATGCTGCAGCTTTCTTATAGTGTCCTGCTGTCCACCTATATCATGTCCTAATAAGACAACAGATTTTTACAACTAAACAGCAAAGGCTATTATACTTCTCATTGGACCTGTGCAGGAAAGAGTCAAAATTTAAAAAAAGATCTCTTCCACACGATGATGAAAATAAAACAGATCAGAATTTTCAGTGAAAGTAATTAAGTGGCAAGTTGGTTCACAAAATTTAATGAGTGCATATTTTAAGACTAGACAGTCAGGTACATTATGCGTCCAACCTTCTGGTCACTTCTATATCATCTTTCCCACATCCCAGATGAATGCTTTAATACTCATGCAAGCCAGAGCCTGACAGATCTTTATTCTGGATACAGAAGACAGCCAGGACACCCTTCTGGGATGTGTTCTTGTTCTCTGAATTTTTTGTGTGGGTGAACTCCACTTGCAGGAGGTCAGCGAGCCCTACTGCCAGGGTTAGTCTCCCACCAGACCAAGCAAGCTTTCCAAGCACCAAGTTGTAGGGAACTAAAGAAGAAAAAGAAGAAAAATGTCAAGATATTTGTAAACTCCAACCTCTCAGTTCCATTATTCCACATCACAGTTATTACTGAGTACCCTGAAATGTGACTCACAAAAGCCAAGTCAGCTAATTCCTCTCATGCCCTCAAGAAGCCTTCAGGAGCTCTCAGCAGTAACGATTACAAGTTCAGCAGGCTCCTGCATCTACAACCTGGAAGCAATCTTTGTTATCACAGCTGAAAGTTGACTTTGTTAAAAGTTTCTGTAAATCCAAAGCAGGGTTGAACATGTACCACAGAAAGATCTATCCTAAAACTATGAGATCAGAGAAAGAAGGAATACAAAGAGAAAGATCTGGATGATATCCAGCTATATCCCACTCCCCCTCCATGCTCATCCACCTGCGGGGAAAAGTGTGTTTTCCTTGGATGGACTCAATATTGGGAGAAAAAATATTGCCCTAAAAGAAAGATAAGAATGGAGTTCTGGGATTTGGCTGAGCCTCCGCATCTTCTACCCAGACACCGTCAGGAAGCTCATCCGGTAAGTACAAGCATGAGAATCTGAAACACATGCTGACAGGCATCAGCATACAAAGCACAAGGTTTTACTGTAAGAAGTCACAAAAAAACACTGCTAAATACTTTGGCATTGAAAGAAAATGCAGAAGGAATTAGGTCAGAGCTTTGTTGGTACACTATTTCTAACATAGACACCATTTTGTTCACTTGCTAGTCTCCCTGCTAAAGGAAAATACAAACTCTGCCCAGCAGAGCCATGGGGATAAGCAGAGCATGGGGATAAGCAGAGCAACCTCTGCAGTTCTGCCTGAAAAAGAGTCCTTCCAGACACTACTAAAGAAATTAGTAGTACTGAACTCTACTGTATTTCCTAAATAGGAAATGTTGAACAAAACCTGTAGTCTTAATGGTCCCAAGACACCGCAATCACCACTAGCACATCAAGGACAAGATGCAGTATTAGTGTGGTGCATCATTAGCATCGCACATCATATAATATTGTGGTATAAGAGCATTTCCATTCAGGAAGCATAAGTTTACTGCCCCCCAGCTCCTCTCCATGATTCTTTCCTTTTCATCTCAACCTTAACTGATTTAACTTAACTTTCTTGAAGAGTCCTTATTCCACTAGTCTGCAGAAGCAGAATGACTCAGGGCACATGAAAATGCAGGAATGGAAAAAAAATCCTGGGTCACAGACAAGAGAATACATACCCTTGTGAATGATTCTGAAGGGAGCAAAATCCTCCCAGGCTCTGGAAATGGCTCTGTAGTTCAAACCCTTGCCTCAATTAGAAACTCCTTCAAGAGCACGGCCACTTAAGCATTTGGATTTCCTGGTCCGCTGTATGTTCTCAAACCACTGTAGAACATGCAGCACATCTTAAGCATTTTGCTACACTAATGCTACTTCACAACTGTGCTAGATTTTTTCCAGCCATGGGGACAAGTTCCCAATTTGACTGTATTCTTTCTGACACTTTGCCTGTCATATTAGACCATGCTGGCTTGGACTGAGTCACAGCAACCGCGCAGCTGCAGAACAAGGGCAACCCTTAGCCATGTACCATACACAGCACCAGCAGAGGAACACAGAGTGAAGAGGGCACAGCTGCCTGACTTGCTTGAGGGATGGCTCTCAAGTAATGAAGGGTTCAAAAAAAGGGGAGGGAGGAAAGAGAGGGGGAAAGAAACGCACAAAACCAACATAATTATTTCTGGTCAGCACAAACAGCTAGTACCAATAGGTCTAAGCAGATAGTCTCACTTCCACAAAGCAAACAAAGTTGTACATAACACCAACTATTTTAATAATGAAATTGCTGAAAGGTTCCTGAAGTGATTTTGGCCCTAGTAAGCATCAAAATAAAACCAGCACTTATGTAGGCACTAAGTAGCTCAAGCACTACAAAACAACAAAGCATAATGAAGGAAAGAAGCATCATTAGCATTTGGTTATTGCTCACATTTTTCCTACACTTCTTCTGAGATCACCATGATGTACTAATTTTTGTTTAGATTTCACCAAATGAAAAGAAAGCAAAATGTACTGGCATTAATGTCTACTGCTATGGAAGATTAGAGCTATGACAAAGCACTGCAACCTTAATGACAAAACCACCAAAACAAAACTAGACCAAAAGAAAGGTCTGAAACAAGATTTCAGGATCCAACTTTGTTTCTTAACAAAACCAAACAAACCATAATTTATGGAATGCTCAGTAACTGTGCTGTTGACACCCTCGAGGTGCTGTTGAAACTTTTGAGGGCAGAGAGGCCTACAGAGAGATCTGGGACAGACTGGAGAGCTGGGCAATCACCAACCGTACGAAGTTTAAGAAGGGCAAGTGCCTGATTTTATACCTTGGGCACAGCAACCCTGGATGTACATACAGGTTGGGGAATGAGAGGCTGGAGAGCAGCCCTGCAGAGAAGGACCTGGGGGTTCTGGTCGATGGCAAGTTGCACATGAGCCAACAGCGTGCCCTGGCAGCCAAGAGGGCCAACCGTGCCCTGGGGCACATTAAGCCCTGTATTGCAGCTGGTCGAGGGAGGTGATCGTCCTGCTCTACTCCACACTGGTGCGGCCTCACCTTGAGTACTGTGGGCAGTTTTGGGCACCACAGTATATTAAGGATATAAAGCTACTGGACAGTGTCCAGAGAAGGGTCACAAAGTTGGTGAAGGGTTTAGAAGAGAAACTGTACAAGGAGCAGCTAAAGTCACTTGGTTTGTTCAGCCTAGAAAAGAGGAGACTGAGGGGAGACCTCATCACAGTCTGCAGCTTCCTCACAAGGGGAGGAGGAGGGGCAGGCGTTGATCTCTTCTCTCTGGTAACCAATGATAGGGCCCAATGGAATGGCAGAAAGATGTGCCAGGGGAGGTTTAGGTTGGGTATTAGGAAAATGTTCTTCACCCAGAGGGTGGTGGAGCACTGGAGGTAGTCATGGCACCAAGCCTGACGCTATTCAAGAAGCGCTTGGACAATGCCCTCAGAGATATGGTGTGAATTTGGAGTTGTTCTGTGCAGAGAAAGGAGTTGGAAGAGATGATCCCTGTGGGTCCCTTCCAACTCAGGACATTCTATGATTCTGCTTGAAGAACTGCAGCCTAGTACTCTCTTTGTCATGGATTTACTACATAATTTACACACTATAGCATGCACAGAAAATATTACTCTTTCAAAATTCACACAACCCATTACATTGCTTTTACTAGATGAGAGTGAAAATCTTGGGAAGTTGGGGTTTGCTGGAGGAAGAAAGGTGTTAAGAAGAAGAAATTAAATATATCTAAAATAAATCAAAATGACAACATCTCTTAATTTTTATATAGCATCTAAAATGGAGAAGAGATACTACCAACACAAAAATAAGTTCTCTAAGAGTATTTTAACACTCTGAAGACACACTTCCATTCAGAGTTTGGAAATGGCAAGTTTAGCATGATAATCAGGTGAGGAATAGAAATATATATGAAAATACTATCGAAGATGGCTACAGAATGAGCATATAACACACATTCACATTTTAGATACTGTTGTGGTTCAGCCCCAGTCAGCAACTAAACACCACAGAGCCACTTGCTCACTCTGCCCACCCCTGTGGGATGGGGGAGAGATTCGGAAGAGCAAAAGCACAAAAAAACCCTTGTGGGTTGAGATAAGAACAGTTTAATAATTAAAATAAAATAATAAAGATAATAATTATGATTATGATAATAAAAACAATAATGATAATATAATAAAAAGGAAAAGGGAAAAAGGGGAAGAAAACAGAAACACAAACGATACAGCCGCTCACCACCCGCCAGCTGACGCTGCCCGGCCCCAAGCTGCAATTGCTGCTTCCGTCCCCCGGCCAGCTCCTTCCAGTTAACATACTGGGCATGACGTTACATGATATGGAATATCCCTTTGGCCAGTTTGAATCCGCTCTCTTAGCTGTGCCCCCTCCCCTCCTGACTTCTTGTGCACCCGGCAGAGCATGGGAGGCTGGAAAAGCCCTTGACTGTACAAGCACTACGTAGCAACAACCAAAACACCTGTGTGTTATCAACATTGTTTTCATACTAAGTCCAAAGCACAACACCATGCCAGCTGCAGTGAAGAAAATTAACTCTATCCCAGCTAAAATCATGACAGATACTCTTGATAAAATACATGACTTGAAGGCCTCTTTGTTTATGTGAAAAATAAGCACATTAAATGCTGAGCTGTGACTCAGAAATTCCTGGATTCTCTTTTAGTGCTCCCCCATCAGGCTTCCTGTATCACATCAAGGCAATCATGGGCCTTAAAGCTCAACAATAGCAAAACCCAGGTTTCTTTGAACTTCAGTGAAATTTGAACACTTAAATACCAGTGACAATTTTTGCTTGGGCCCTTCCTGTGTTTTCCAGCCCCTTAAAATATAAATAACATATCACTTCCTCATTCAACTGCAATGAGAAAAAAAGTCCTTGCAGCCTTTTTGCAGAAAATCTCTTAGGTTTTATAACATCACTAATGTAATACGCACCATAGCTGAACTTATAAAAACCTACCAGTTCACTATGTAATGTTATAAACTTTACATTGTGGACTCAACTTTCCTATGTATTTCCCTTCTCCAAATACATACAATAAAAGAGCTGGTCTAGAGGAGCTTTTTGATAAATTAATCCAAAGGTATAATAAGTAGTATCAATGACCTATACTGAGGAACTGACCCCACTGAAATATTGTTTAAAACTTACAGCACTAAAGTAACAGCAATATGTATCTCTACACTGTTGTTAAGTTCAGTCTAAACAAATCTATTCCCTTCCAGCTTCCCTAGCAGAACACTTTACAAAGACCATGCCTTAAGAATATCTGCATGGACTCATTTATTTTGTTATCACTTTTGCCAGTAGGATGACAATGTTCTACATAAATCTTAGTGAAAGGAAAAAGAATTAAGTCTTCAGTTTTTTTTAAATAAATCAAATCAATACCATTTTTTGCATAACAATAGAACAGGATGTTATACCAAATGTCCATATGCCCATTGTCTGTGCTCCAACACAGGCTGATAAAGGAGGTTTAGGGAAGAGTCTGTCACAATCCTTTCCTAGTGGTGACAGTTAAAGTCCCATCTTACACAATTAACTAGAATTACCTTTTCTGTTTGCAGTGGTCTGCATTCATTTTCTTCCCCCACATACCATTTTATTCCCCATTATTGCATGATCTTTCTAACTCTTTCCAGCTCTACTTAAGGGCAAGTTGGGTTATCTTGAATACTGTTCCATCAGAAGACTAATATTTATAAACTTCTTCAGTTCATTTATGCATATGTTGAACAACCCATAAACCAGCACAGTTCCCTGACAGTGTTTTCTCTCCAGCATGAAAATCAGTTGTTTGTTTCCTATTTCTTTTCTAGCCTATCATTAATCTACATGAGGACCCCACTTACCATACAGCATCTTTCTTTCATACTATTTGATAGGACACTTTGATGAACTTTTTTTTAAAGATCTAGCTATGTTATACTGATTATATTGTCCTTGCCCAGCTTCTTTGATTCGCTCAAAAAAATTGTAATAATTTGCAAGGCATGGCTTTACTTTGCTAAGGCTGTGTCAGACTTCTTTCCCCAGTACATTGCATTTACCTATGTGTTCTAAAAACTTTGTTCTTTCTTAAGACCTGGTAGTCTACAGTTCTCTACCTTAGTTCTTTAAAAGAACAAAATCCCCTGACATTAAGTATCCAAAGAAAAATAGCAATTCTAAGTCAATATAAGCAAAAGGTTACAGCAGTCACCATTTCTCCAGGTAATAATATAGTTATTTTTATTTATAACTCTTGAAGAAATCTCATCCGTGGCTGCCAATTCATTGGCATTCAGTGGATTAGTTCCTTCTAGAGTTTATTCCACTTGCAGTGACCCTTGAGACACAAGGTACAGAGAGTGACTGGGTTTTCTAGGTAAGCCGTGCAGCAAAATCTAGCACACCTATTCCAGAAATGGACTGAAAAACTGCTCCTGTGAAACCTACCCATTTGCAGGCAGTTTAGGTCTTGAGAACTGCCAGTACAGACAGATCACGTAACTCATGTGCAGTAGGTCTGACATGCCTATTTTTGGATTTTCTGTACGCTACATCTGGGACCACAGAGGAACCAGAGCCTGACAACCCCAACCTTAAAATATCGCTGCTGGTAGGAGTATCATAACTGATGAAGTAAAGGAGAAGGTCAGTGCAGAGAATTCATGTGGCTTTTCTGCAACACCTTTACCTCCCTAAATACTTCCTTTACTCCTATATCAGGCTTACCATATATTTTACATATAAGGTGAGCTACTTGTCAAGATCTGTTTTGTCTGTTCACAGTGAAGCAGATCATTTCACTTGGAGAGGTTTAACAACTTTTTTGTTGCATGTTGGGGCACAACAAACATTGAGAAGGATGCTTCTAAAACCTCCATGTACTCTCCTGCTTAACCACATTCAGGTGGGATGTAGAGGAAAAAAATACATACAATGTCTGGCCTTTTTAGAAAGTTTAAAAAGTACGTTAAACTTATATTCTAGCATCAGTTCCTTAGGGATTGTGTTGCTTTGATCCCAGATGCCCATTTTCAAATTCTTGGGTTATTTGGGAATCTTTTACATTCACTATTTTTCACCTTGACTTTATCACCATTTGTCCAAGACTGAAGGACCAAACAAGGATGTTCTTCAAGATTTCAGCCCTGGAAGACAAGTTCTCACAAATCATGTATTCTTTTACTCTTGTCAACTCCACCCATCTTTAAGTTTCAAAACATCTGTTTTCTTGTCCTGTTTTGGTTTGCGTCATGCCCCAACTTACCTTTAGAGATTTCTCTTTCCTCCCACAAACCTTACTCCTTTCCTTCAACACCATTTTTTTCAGTTCAGTTATTGAGGCTGGGCAGATGATACAAGAGCATACGGAAAAAGCTAAGTACAGAGGCCCTACTGTTCACCCTTTTATTGAAACTGTCTAGTCCCATCAAGTCTTTCCCTATTGTTTCCTGTGTTGCTGGTATTTCTTATAATATTACAGCTGCAGCTCCTACACCCCATGCCTGACCAAGGTAAAAGCAGTGAAAGCAGTGAGGAAGCACCTCCCATGGAAGTTCCCCACCATGGCATGTACCTTTCACCCATCAGCTTCATGAACAGCATTCAAATTGGTGCGACCAAGCTAACCCTACCAAGCTGCAAATACACCTTTTCATTCATCAGTCACACTAAATCATAATATTTAAGGCTTAATAAAATGACTGTATGTGGCAAAATAGCTTCTCCCACACACACTTCTGCTCCTAATCAGTGCTAATTAAGTATCTGCATCATATAAATTGACAGCAATGTAGACTCTGAAGCAGAGTTGAAAGTGTAAATAATGATGAGATAAAAGAGATCTTTTGAGCAAAATCAAAGTATCAAGTAGTCATTATGTGTAATCACTATCACAATTTAATGACATTTTGTGCTGGAACAGGAATATGAATGGGAACTAAAGTGCCTAATATATCACATTTTTTTTTATTTTAACCATATGTTTGTCCCAGCTGGTTAACAAAATATCAGCCTTTGCTTGTATCTTCAGCAGGTCGGTCTGGTGCAAACACAGAATCTGAGCCAACTACAGTGGCAATGGACATGAGATGTGAGGAGGTAATGTTGTGGCAAAGATTCTAATATTTATACTTTTAAACTTGATGTATCTGTAAGTAACGAGGTTAAGACTGGAAAGCCACAATAGATGTCTGCTATGCCATCATGGAAACAAATCCACACCTAATTTGTATGGGGAACCACAAGTAGATGAGACAGAGTAATAAACAAACCCTGATTAAAGGAGTGAAAGGGAGGCAAATGAAAGAATAAGACTTGTTTGCTCCCATAGACCTGATCAGAAGCAAATCACAACAGAGTAGAAGAAAGCAAGAAATTCTATCTTCTTGTAGACTTCCTGTATATTTGTAAATGCTTTTATTATGTGACCAGTTCAAAGGATAATTAAAATAAGAATTTATTTCAACCAGCATCATGACCTTAGCAGGCAGTAGGTATGCAACCATCAGTAAGTTCATTGACTTGAATAGGTTTCTTGATATCAAGTATTTCTATGACTAGAATTTCCCAGGAGATCAAGTCCTGAAAGTGGCATTACTAATATTTCAATACAGCATTGGGAAAGCACCACAAGGAGAACAAAGTAAATAAAAGAGAAAGCCAGGAAAACTCAGTGACAAAAAATACTGACTTCCAAGCTGTCATTTTACCCAAAACTTTATGTGAAAGGGACAGAACACAAAGGACTTGCTAATCAGAAAACACTTCATGTAATCTTTAGAAATATCAGACTGTACAGCAGCATCATCTGAGTTCGGATGGTAGACTAATACCACAGGTATCCTTACGGCCTGTTTGCATCTCCTAATACAGAGCTCTCAATTTTGAGGGTCAGTCCAGAAATTTTCTTATCTCTCTCTTTCTTTGCTTTCTTTATCCAGATATTTCAGAAATTTCCCCTTTCCTGCATGTATCAAAATGCGGAAGAGGGGCTGGGAGAATCAGAATATCTTTTCCTCCCCACAGAAGGCATGCTTTTTGAAAGAGACAGACAGCATCTCCATGCCACCATTCTGGGAATGATAATGCGAATGGTGGGAAGGTATCTGGCATTAGTGGTTATGATCACCTTAAGCCATTTCCTTACATGAACTGAACACACAGATCAGATGAGCCGATTGGTAGATTAAAAAAAAGAAGAAATCATAATATTCTTCCTTGGTGACAGAGTTGTTGAGGAAAGGGTTTTAAAAAAAACCAGAACAAAGTACAAATAGTTAAATTTTGTCATCAAAGAGTCTGGATTTTTCAGTTTGCTGTATCACCTGTAAAGGTATAAACTCCAAACACCTGTTACATTAAAACAGGCAAACTAATAGCCAAAGGTACAATGATTGGTAACATAAGGATTATTTTGCTAGATTGAACTAATGGCCCACCTGCAGTGCTGCATGGCTGGAGATGACAGTACAAGAAGCCACAGACATACAGGTGCATAATCATCACTCCCCCAAAAAGGCCTTAACCTTATTTTCTTCTCTATAGTTAAACCACAAGAGAATTGATAATCCAAATTCCCTCCATGATTTTTTTGCATTAGCCACAACAACTTGAGATGTTCTGGCTACCAGTAGAGAATTTCACTCCCTCTTTGGTTGTTCTAAGGTTCCCAGCTTTAAAATAAAAAATAAAAAAATAAGGTAAGATAAAATAAAATGCGACCCAACCAAACCACCCCACCCCTTACCCTATATATTTCACATCCAGATTCATCCAATCACAAATACTCTCAACTAAACATTCCCAGATAAATTATCAGGCACTATAGCATATAAACAGCTAACTTAACACAATCTTTTCAGCAAAATTCTGAACGTTTTCGTTTGCTGTATTATTCCATAGTGAAACCGAACACTTGGCTTAAACCTGTACCTATTTTTAATGGCCTG
Source organism: Phalacrocorax aristotelis (assembly GCF_949628215.1). Taxonomy (NCBI): domain Eukaryota; kingdom Metazoa; phylum Chordata; class Aves; order Suliformes; family Phalacrocoracidae; genus Phalacrocorax; species Phalacrocorax aristotelis. The sequence goes on along the minus strand of NC_134276.1, from coordinate 99,344,212 downwards.
ATTTTACTCTCCCATTGATCTGTTGTCATGTTTAATCAAGACAATAAAAAAAAAGAGTAGCAAATAGGGTAAGCTTCAAGTACTGCACATTTAATTACACGAAGGACTTGGTGGGGAGGAAGGGGATAAATTGACCTTTGTATCAGTTTTCATGAGCTTAGGTGTCCTTTTTAGCCTCCCAGAATGTTGACCCTGAAAGCACGGAAAAAAAGTGATTCTATGTTTGAATTAAACAAAAGGCCACCCTGGGGAATGGTCTAACTTTTGCATATGATTTTCTTCAGAATATTATTACCGAACAAAAAATAGAATAAAAATTTGAGAATACAGGCAACTGCAGAAAGGTAGAACAAGAACAACAGTGGCCAGCAGGTATTTTTAGGTTTTTCTAGTCAATGATTCACCAGCACAACACCTCTCCATTCTGAACAAGATGTTCATACACACACAAAGATAAGAATTATTTTTCACATTATTTAAAACAACAACACCACAATAGTAGGTTGTATCATACCATGCATATATACTGCATATAGAAACCTGATGCTTACATTGTTCAGCTGATATGACAGTTTCAACAGGGATTTTTTTAAAGGCTCTTAAATTCTGTATTTCTTATCCTTAAAAGCTTGGAAATAACTTCTTTCTTTCAGATTCCAGCCCTGGGGATCTTTATTCTGTGCATGTATATCTCACTAATAAACAAATGTGATTGATCTGGTGGGAAAAAAGGCAAGCAAATCATGCTACACAGATCACAAGCACTACACCAAACTGAGTATTTTAACTGATTGCTGTTGTTAAAAGCATATTTAGATTATCTCTTTTTAAAGTGCACAAATAAATTATCAGATGACTATTAGAACTACTTTGGGGGTCGTATGCGTGTCCCAGTTTGAAGTTCCCAGTAAACCTATCCTCAGATTAATTCTTTTCTTCATTTGAAATGTTAAACTTGGAGAATAGATCTTAGAAGCAAGAAACTAAAAATGATCAGAAAGAAAATAGCCCAAATTTCCCAGTGAGACTTGTGCAAGCACGAAAAGCTCTCTAGGTTATCTATATTTTGTTGACATGTAAATACACTTTTACAGCATGAAATAATGATCATTGGTATTGTTTATATGGTTTAAATTTGGTTTTAGCTTGATAGCAAGCACCGGTAACATTCATAACAGAAAGCAAGGATATGCCTAAAGAGCTTGTGTGAATTTCAGAATATTAATAACACAACAGATTTAGCAACTATATTCTGCCAACTCTCTGTAAATGCTAGAATTTTATACAGACTTTCTGCAAAGCATGTGTGTTAACTTTCAATAGAATGGTAGGATGATTCATTAACTGTGTAATGGACACGAATATATTTTATGTTAAAACTAGGGATAAAATAAGAGAGGTGAATACATAAAAAAAAGTCTTAATCTCAGTTGGTTTGCTATAGACCTCATTATTAAAGGAAACATATCTTTACAAAACAATTTTTTGTTATAGCACAGTATTTATTACAATCGCAACTGTATGTTTTAATCACATAAGAGGAGAGCTTCCCTATAGAGGATGAAGACCTAGTCAGACATCATAACTTTCTGAAGCAGACACCAGAAAGTTCCTTCACAAGTCTGAGAGCAACCATCTAAGTGGAAAAAACAAACTCAGAAACAACACTGTTTTCAGGTCTACATAAAGACTCCAGAACTGTTGTAAAGGAGGGGAATAGAGGCAGATGGGCAAAAACTATATGAATTATGTGAGGATTTACTGGAAGGACGAAGGTAGCTGCAAACTCCACTATCGGCACCTCCCAGTCTGACACAGGCATGAAACTCTAGTCATGCAAAGGAACAAAGAGGTGCAGCTCCCTTCTTCATCAGGGCAGTGTCAGCCTTTGCAAAACATAGGAGTAGAACAGCTGTGTACCTACGCTGCAGTCACTGATGCAACTGCAGCTTTGCACAGGCCCATACAAAACTCATTTTAAGCCATCTTACATAGCAGCAGTTTTGCTGCAGCACAGCTGTGTGTAGCATGCTTTGAAGTTTGAGCAGGTTTAGATGCTTGGAGCTCCCCTATGCTGTGGTTACTCTGCAACCACTGAGCCATTCTTCTACCATGTAAACTATTTTAAAGTTTACTTTGCAATGCCTACACTGAATTACTTCCTAACTTCAGGTGTACCTTTGCTTCAGGAAGCTCTGCACTGGTGGCAACCCTTCTGCAATCTGGCCACTGGTGCCACCTGTCCGGTGACAAATCATGCAAGATCTGTCTTGCTGAGCAGTGATGAAATGAGACCCTTATTCTCACACTGCACTAATAAAAAAACATTTTGCCTCAGTACATAACTGACATGCTGAAGATGAAGTAATTAAAAAACTTTGCACAAAATTTTATGGTTAAGTGTATTTTACTTATTAGCATAGTCACCTAAGGCATCATCTAAACTACACTTAATCTTAAAAGTTGGACTAAGATTTTAACTGTACAGTTTGTAAAAAGAGCATTATGCAAAAGCTATCGCAAGTAACAATGCAGGGTGGAGTACGGGGAAGGCTCAAAAATGGGAGAAGAAAGAAAAATAAAAGCAAAGACAAGCATAGCAAGAGAGGCACAAAACAAATATCCTGGAGACTAAAAATGACCTAACATCTCAGCTCACATCCTCACAAACACTAGCCCAGCATTTCAGGGAGCAGGATTCTTTAGAGACCACTTGCTAATTTCGATTAGAGGCATATACACATGTGCAAATAAATGGGGGTGCTAGAACTAAGAAAAAGCTCCAAATAACTTCAGTCCTCAGCAAGAAAGCATGAATTTTGATCACTCAATGAAACAGCATATAAGAACTATGTTTCCCTATACATTCTGCAGGCATCACCTTGGACTGCTCTCAGGACCACACCCATATGCAGGAAGTGCTCCTCCGCTCCAGCAGGAAAACCCTCGGGGTCCAGAGCTGCACTTTGTTATCTACATAAAAACAGTCCAGAGAGGCATGTGTATCACATGAGAAGATGGATACTTCATATCAGACAGACTTACATTTGGGGGTAAATGCCCTATACAAGCTGAGTATGAGGGTACTTATCATCTCATGTCTTTACTCATACTTAAAGAGCAGAGATCTCCATCAAACAAATGTAAAGTGTAATTTGGTTAACTAAAAAAAAAACCAAGGTGAGATATATTTCTTTCATTCCTTTCTTTACATTTTGCTTTTTTTTCCTATCCATATCTATGTTCAGTTCTTTTTGTTGATCTTATTTTCTATGTCTGGGATCTTTGCAGTCAGGATGATTAGGTGATTTGCCCTCCATCCCCTCAGAAAACGAAGATATTTTACAACTTCACTTCATTCTTCACTTTTGACAGAAATTTTTCAACCAGCTCTCCATCTTATAAAACAGGTCTTCTTGTTTTGTATCTGCTAAATTCTCCCTCCACAATATTTTGTGGTTGTGAGCCGAGCAGGAAAGAGGTATTTCTTTCTCATTTCATTCAGCGTCCTATTGTTCCTGGCTCTTAAGAAAAGGCAATCCACTTTATCTTCTCTATGCTATACCGTTTCTATATCTTTCACCTCAGCCAAGCCATCTCTTCAACTAAAGAATGGTAATCGTACTATTGTCTCTCCCCATCACTTGGAAGTGTCCTTTCATTTTCAATCATTTGTATTGTGTCGCTGGACTTCTTTTAGAAATGGGGTGAAAAAAACCTCACTGCTAGATGAACTCAGGGCTTGGTGAAGTCAAGTGGGAGTTCTGCCATTGATTTCAGTCATGCTGGAATATCATTCGATATTTACACAGTCTTACTTCTTCTTGCTAGTTATTCCCACACTCTTTTGAATATACATGTTATTTCCTTTTCTGGTAGCATCCGACAAGCATGCTTTCCTTCTGCTTTTGACCTCGTTTGGTCTCCTTTGCTTGCAGCACTATCCCTTCTTTGTCCGCACCTTACATCTCTCTACTTGGATCCCTGCTCCAGGAATTTTTGGTTTTGGGTTTTTTTTTTTCTTCCTGTCCTGGCAACATCAGTAGACTGCTCGGGGTTCCTGAGCAGAGGAGAACAGGCAAGAACTGTTGTACACAGCACACTAAATATGGCCAGTGACCCTATCCAGTGGCACTACCTTCTCCAAGAGCTACCAGGTGACCACTCCCCGGAACAGCTTTGACTCCTGAAGCTCGTGAGTGCTGGGAATTCTTCAAAAACTCACTATTGGAAGCACAAAGGCAATTTATCCCCTACAAAGGAAAGGGAATTAAGTAGAACAAGGGGCCCTGATGGCTCAACCACAACCTCCTGGGTCTACCCAAATCCAAAAGGGAAGCACGCCAGAGATGGAGGAGTGGAGGATTATCTGCTGAGAACTACAAGGGCATAGACAGAGCATGCTGAGATGCAGTTAGAAAAGCAAAAGCCCAATTTGAATTGAAACTGGCTGTAGACGTGAAAAATAACAAGAAAGGTTTCTTCAGACATGTCAACCATAAGCAGAAGAAGAAGGAAAACATAGGCCCACTGTTAAACAGAACAGGAGAGTCAATCACCAACGATGCAGAAAAGGCAGAGGTCCTCAACACCTTCTTCACCTCTGTCTTTACCAACACTGTTGGGTCCCAGGCTTTGGGAACAATATTGCCGGTTGATGCAAACACCAACCCACCATCAGTGAAGGAAGAGTTAGTATATGAATTGCTACAGGAGCTTTACCCCTACAAATCAATGGGCCCTGACGACATCCACCCGAGGGTGTTGAGAGAGCTGTCTGACGTCATTGCAAGGCCACTCTCCATAATCTTTGAGAAGTCATGGAGAACAGGGGATGTCCCAGAAGACTGGAGGAAGGCAAATGCTACCCCTATCTACAAAAAGGGCTCGAGGGAGGATCCAGGTAAGTATAGGCCCATCAGCCTTACTTCAATCCTGGGAAAGTTTTGGAATGAATCCTCCTGGGGGCCATCACAAGTCAAATGAAGCACATGATTGGGAAAAGCCAACATGGCTTCACTAGAGGCAGATCGTGCTTGACAAACCTGGTGGCCTTCTATGACAAAGTGACTTGCCTGGTTGACATGGGGCGGGCAGTGGACATTGTCTACCTGAACTTCTCCAAGATCTTTGATGCTGTCCCCCACAGTCTCCTCCTGGAGAAATTAATGTGTTATGGCCTAGACAAGTGGTCTGTGCAGTGGGTGGGGAATTGGCTGACAGGCCGCACCCAAAGGGTGGTGGTAAATAGCTCCTTTTCCAAGTGACAACCTGTCGCAAGTGGAGTTCTCCAGGGATCAATATTGGGCCCAGTGTTATCCAACATCTTTATAAGTGATCTGGATAACAGCATCAAGTGTAGCCTGATGAAGTTTGCTGATGACACCAAGTTGAGTGGGGAAGTAGGCACTCCAGAAGGGAGAGCTGCTCTGCAGGGAGATCTGGATAGGCTGGAGGAGTGGGCCAGCAAGAACCTTATGAAGTTCAACAAGGAGAAGTGTAAGGTCATGCACCCAGGAAAACATAATCAGGGAGTGCAGCACAGACTGGGATCCACCTGGCTGGAGAGCAGCTCTGTGGAAAGGGACCTGGGGGTCCTGGTGGACAGGAAGCTCAACATGAGCGAACAGTGTGCTGCTGCGGCCAAGAAGGCCAACAGGATGCTGGGTTGCATCAAAAAGGGCATCACCAGCAGAGACAAAGAAGTCATCATCCCGCTCTACTCGGTGCTTGTCAGGCCACACCTGGAGTACTGTGTACAGTTCTGGTCCCCATTATACAAAAAGGATGTGGACAGGCTGGAAGGGGTCCAGAGAAGGGCCACCGAGATGATCAAAGGACTGGGAAGCTGCCATATGAGGGTAGGCTGGGAGAGCTGGGTTTGTTCAGCCTTGAGAAAAGGAGGCTTAGAGGGGATCTCATCACCATGTACCAGTACTTAAGGGGTAGCTACAAATAAGATGGAGACTCCCTTTTTACAAGGAGTCACATGGAGAGGACAAGGGGGAATGAACACAAGTTGCTCTTGCGGATATTCCGATTGGACACAAGAGGAAAATTTTTCACACTGAGGACAGTCAACCATTGGAATAATCTCCTCGGGGAAGTGGTTGACTCAGCCACACTGGACACCTTTAAGAGTCATCTGGACAGGGTGCTGGGCCATCTTGTGCGCTCTTCCTAGAAAGGTTGGACTAAATGGTCCCTGATGTCCCTTCCAACCTGTGATTCCTCCTTCATTTCTTTGCTGTCCCTCAAGCTGCAGTAACCTACCAGCAGTAAGGAGACAAAGAAGCCCTGTGTGCACAGACAGCAGGTACCAATGCTGAATATTTCCCAGGCAAGCTTCAGGAAGTTGCCCAGAATAACAGGGGCAGCAAATGCACAGTGTTAAGTAGGAGACAGAGATGTGCTTTGTTTTGCAACAGGACCTCTTGCGTGACCAACACAGGTTTACGCAGCAGTGCCAGCTTGCCTGCCCACCTCCCGCAGCCTTGTGGGGCTCACAACAGAGGCAGGTGAGCCCCTACCCATCACATACTCACCTCTGCTTGGTCACCATAGCTCCATCCGCCTGTGCTAACGAAGCAGAGTGCTGTGGGGCCAGAGACAAGCACAGGGCATCACAGGTGCCCATGGGAAGACAGTGACATCACCAAGGCTGGGCACCTGAAGTGACTTAAAGATATCTGGAGACACTGTAATGCAAAACTGAATCTCGGTGCCTGAAGAAACAGGATTTACTACATGAGTTTTGCCCACACTGCTGAGGAACCTCAAGGTTCCTTTATGGACCATGCTGAGAAGCTGCAACACAAACATTGGAGGCTGAAAACTAGGCAAGAGCACTCCATAGATGAGAGTTGTCTGTACACAAACAGCTGGTAGGTAAAGAGGGGGAAGTCAAGGGTCTTAAGCATGCTAAGTTTCTGGCTTTTGAAGGCCCAGTAAACATTGGTCTAATGCAAATACTGCATTGCCTCTTTGATGCATTCCAGACTAAAGCCTCAGAAACTCAGATTCCTCTGTGATTTTACAATGTAGAGTCAACATAAAACAAGATTTTTCACACAAAAGAATTGTTACTTTGAAGAAATGTGTAATACTTTTAAGAAAGACATGCTAGTTTAAAAAAAATGCATTTTTACAAATAGATCATTCTTAAAGGACGTGTGTTGTCCACATTGAACTTGCATTTTAACTTATACATATCTGACACTTAAATGCCTTGTTATTGTTGACTTCCCTTTCTGAGCACACACAAACACACACTTTTTCCTGGCCTTAATATCTCACTAGATATGACTTCCTCAGTCCTGTTCGGCATAATGAGGAGAAAATGCTTTGAAACCAAATGAGGGGAAGAAAATAATAAGGCTACACACATTATGCTTTTACTAACTTTAACAGCAATTAGGCAAAGAAATGATCTGCTTAGGGAGGGAACTGAGGGACTGTCATTAGACGTGTTAAGAATATGATCAATACAATACTTCAGGAACCAACACAAGATGGGGTAGAGAAGACAAGAAAAAAAAAGAAAGAAAAAAAATCCCAACACATTTCTTGCTCCAGTTAAAGGACAGACCAAATGACCCAGTAGGTGGAGAACAGAATCTAGGCCCAGAACCTAAAAATATAAAGCAGCATTTTTACCTTCCTATAGGAAAGAAACAAATACAGAGCCAGAAAATAGTAACCGTTTTTTTAAAACACTGAAGCTCACCTGGTGTTAAAGGCAGAATGCAGCAGCTATTTTTGTGTTTCTAAACCCCCTTAATGCATTTTCTAGTGGTTCATCTTCTAGCAGTGTGCTTTTTGTGCACTGTACTTCAAGTGACTCCACTTAAATAAGGTCTTTGAACTGACCCTGTAAAAGTCTTCCCTTAGAAATGCACTGATAGAAATGAACTTTAAAGGTCAGCCTTAGAGGGGAGAAAAAAAGAAATCTGGTTTCTGAGCTGAAGCTTATACGTGCAGGTAAGGGGTGACTGCACTGCTTGCAAATGAGAACTATAAAATGGAAGCAGTCTGATTTTCATTTTAGTTAAGGAAACTTAAAGTAAAAGTCTTAATACACTACTAGATAAACAGTCCACTGGAAATGAACCTTTCAGGCAATTCAGTCATTTCAGATTCACATGCAGAGCTGTGACTTAATGAGAGGACAGCAACTGCGCTTCCCTTCTTAAGACCTGCATCCTGTCCTACACAGCATGACTCAAGGAATTGCCTACAGCAATGCCTATGCCAAACTTTTCCATACACAGGGAAAAAAGGGTTTGCAGAGCAAATAAACAGCTTTTCTCTGGCTGGCCACACACTGTGCACACGGGAAAGGTACAGGCGCCTTTCCATACCTCACAGCACAACTGGCAGTGGGATCACCACTGGCACAGAGGGTTCCAGTGCAGTGGCTGGGGAGATGGAGGATGACTGTGGCCTCTCCACATCTTCCCCATCCAGCACCATATCTGTCCTCCTCTCAAATGTCATTGGCCCAATTGAGGAGAAAAATAATTAGTTTCACTCTACTTCCTGCTAATTACAGAGTGTATAATCTGCCAAACGATGTACACGCTTGTGTTGGCTGTGGCCTGCTGCCTCCCCCTGCTATCACAGGCATACTCACTCTGAGGCAGGCAGTGAATGGCTTACCAGTGACAGCTGGCAAACCAGCCTCTGGGAATAAAACATTTTAGCACTTCATAAATTTCTAACAAGGTTTCAAATTGCTTCAGTTTCCCTCCTCTCAGCTCTGTCAGCCTAGGAAAGGAGTTGGGGGGAAGGAGGTGAACACTAATTAAATCTGCAGCAGAAAAGCACAACTAGTAAGATAGTTCATTATTTTTATTAAGTAGCAATTAGAACACAACTGCAAGGAAAGTTGAATTCTTCCTGCGATTCACTGGCAGCATGGGAAAAGAAAAAGATATTCTTCTGTCTCAAATTTTAACACAGGAGCAAGTAAAGCACTTTAAAGTGCAGCTGCATGACATGTTTAAACTTAATGGAAGGTGACACACAACGCACTAAAAACTTGAAGGGAACATGCAGCATAGTTGGCGTTAATGTTAAGGTTTCCTATCACTATTCAGATAACAAATGGTTTCCAAATTCCTCCACGAAGCTGCCATCAGGATAAAAAGCAGTATTATTATTATTATTGATTAGACAACATATGACATTATACTGAATCTGACATCCTATCTATAGGAATATAGCTAGAATAAATATAATAGGATGTAAACAGCTATTGGTCATATTTATAGCACACTACCTCACAGGTGTAAGCCAGAAACTCTCCTTTCAGTATAAGTATAAAAGACAGAGAGGCCAATTCAGAAGCCAAATGTCCCAGAAAACCAAATATTTATGCATTTGACTGTACAGAAAAGTTTAAAAGGTAGAGATTTTACATGGAAAATAGGATTATAGGAGAGAAATAGAAATAGGTAATAGGAGAAAATAGAATAAATGTGTTTAATAGGAAATAAACACGACAGTAGAATAATAGTGCCACATTGTTAGAGCTATACTTCTCCTTTGGCCAAAACTGACCCTTAGTACATGTGTCCTCATTTTACTGGTAGCGGAAACAAAAAGCCAGTATCTGGGAACAGATTGATTCGTTTTCATTATATTTAGCTCTGCAAAGAATGGTGCTGCTTTCAACCTGAGAGAGGAAAAAAGAGCAGAAAAGGCAGAAAGGTACCAAATCTGGGCTGTGTCACTCATAAGAGTCTTCCAGTACAGTGCAAAATCCTGCAGGAGGGAACTGAAGGAAAAAAAAAAAAACCCAAGCCCAAAATGAATGCACTGCAGAGCAGATGCTTTTATTTTGCAAGAAGAAAGAATTTGCCATCAGGACCACCACTTGCTGTGTCCTCTTCTCAGCAGAGTCTCTAAACACAGATGTCTCTTCCAGAAAAAAATATTTGTCTGAAAAATATGTTTACTTTTAAAGGAAAGTTGAATATCAAAAGAAATAGGCATGCTGTCAAATATTTGGGCATCTTCATTAGAAAAGGCCAAGGCACTGAATGCCACCTTTGCCTCAGTCTTTATGAGGAAGACCAGCCTTTAGAAATCCCAAGCTTCAGAGACCAAGGGGAAAGGCTGGAGCAAGGAAGATGTACCTTTAGCGGAAGAGGATCAGGTCAGGGAATACTTAAGCAAATCAGACATACATAAAAACATGGGCCCTGATGGGGTGCACCCATGAGCACTGAGGCGGCTGGCTGGCCCCACATGTGATGCCACTTTTGATAGTCTTTGACAGGTCACAGTAATTGGGAATCATAACTGAGAACTAGAGAAAAGCAAATGTGACTCCTATCCTCAAGAAGGGCAAGAATGAGGATGCAGGGAACTTCAGGACACTTGACCTTGTCTCCATCCCTGGGAAGCTGATGGAGCAGCTAATCCTGGAAACCATTTTCTGGAAACCAGATACGGAGGACAAGAAGGTGATCGGGAATAGTCACAACACGGATTTACCATGGGGAAGCCATGCTTGACCAACCCAATTACCTTCTACAGTAAAATGACTGGCCGGGTAGACAAGAGGAGAACAGTGGATATTGTCTGCTTAGACTTCAGTAAAGCTTTTGACACTGTCTCCCAGAAGATCCTCATAGAGAAACTGTTGAAGTATGGGCTGGATGAGTAGACAGTGAGGTTGATTAAAAACTGGCTGAATGACTTCACCCAGAGTGGTGATCAGTGGCATAGTGTCTAGCTGGAGGCTAGTAACTAGTGATGTATCCCAGGGGTCAGGGGTCTAGTTCCATTCAAGACCTTCATTAATGATCTGAAAGGTAGGGCAGAGCGTACCCTCTGCAAGTCTGCAGATGACACCAAACTGGGAGGAGCAGCTGATACACCAGAGGGTCATGCTGCCATCCAGAGGGACCCTGACAGGCTGGAGAAATGACCTGACAGGAGTCTCATGCAGTTCAACACGGGGAAGCGCAAGGTCCTGCATCTGGGGATGAACAACCCCATGCACCAGTACACGCTGGGGGCCGACAAGCTGGAAAGCAGCTTTATGCCTTTACTACATAGAGTGCCAGGGCCCCCTTTTGGGACAAGCAGACAGCAGTGGAGGGATTCGACTAGCTTAGGTCAAGTATCGCAAAGAGTTTTGACCAAGGAAAAACTTATCCTGCCCATAAGTTGAAGCTGCTTGACCCCAAGTTTAAGACAACATTCAAGTTAAATTACATTATTTTGTTTCACTTGTAAATTAATTTCATCTCCTTTTTCTTAACTCAGAGGTTCATCCACAAAAACTAAAAAAACTTTTCTTCCTCATTTCTAACATTTACTTTACTCTAAAGAACTCACTAATTCATCCAATTTTATTCTGTTGCTGCTTCATCGGAGATAGATACAAGCAGGACGGGTGTTAATAAGCAGAAAAGAAAATGAAGAAGGTGAAAGATATAAAAGCAAGAAAGGGAGGAAAAGAAGATGAAAAAAAGGGTGGAGAAGTGAAAAAGAAAATGGGGCAGGAGAATAGTCGTTATGAAAATGCATCCAGAATTTCTATCAGATTTTCATTCTAAAAGACATGAGAATTCCAGACTTTGGACAACTAAATCCAAAACCTTTACTTTACTGCCATTTCTCAAGCACGGACCTAAGAGTCCTCAAAAAGACACCTTCTGAAAAACAGGATGACCACCAAGCATGACCTCATAGCTTTGCTGCAAAAATGAATGGCAAGCATATTTTAATCTCAGTCTTGCTCTTAATTTGTCATCTTACCCAAGACACTTCTCAAGCAATAAATATGTAGACCTCCAGAGCTAATTTGTGATGGAGACCTGGCCGCTGCACTGTGCATTTTCTAGCTGTAGGATTTCAAGCAAAGGAGGTGCTAGTCATTTCAGCCACAGTACTGAAAGACCAAGTCAGCAAAATTCAAGCAAGAAATAAGATACATTTAAAACAAACAAAAGAAACTCAGAATCATTAGCCACTGGGACAGTGCACTGAACTGGTTACTGATCTGCTAATCACTTGGAGTCTTTAAATCAAGATTGGCTGCCTATGTAAGCTGGGCTGCTAATAATCAAGCATTAGCTGTATGGAGGGGAAAAAAATCTTAGGGGGAAAAAAAAAGTCAAAAAATGTTCAGGAGACCTGGAGCTGCTCAGGAAACAAATCTTCTGTGTTTCTAAATAATGGAAGAAGCAATAACAGTTTTAAAAATGACTCCTTCTTCTCCCCAAATGAGGGTATAAAGGAAAAATCTTATTTTGCTCACAAGCAAAAAAAAATTAAAAAAAAAAGACATACAGAACATTTATATTCTGAACTAAAAAAATATCTAAATGAAGTTTTGCATTAAAGATGGCACTATGGAACCTATTAACTTTATTTTGAAAACATATGTAAGGGTTCATCTGTGCTCATTTTTGTTGCATTTTCAAAAGAAGTAATATAATAAAAAACAATGCAACTTTACCATGTTTAATTAGAACTATGTTTTTAATGTGGAAAATATTTTGACAAAGTTTTGAAAAGTTACACCTGGAGCAAGTCTCAATAGCAAATACAATTAAGAAAAGAAAGTGATCATGTATTGGCAAGGGGAGGGAAAAGGACATTTTGGGTTTGCTACAATAACAACAGGATTTTCCTTTCTCTCAATTTTTGCAGTTGGTAAACTGAAAAACAAAAACACACCCCAAAACACACACCACCTCACATCATGAAAGTGAGCACACCAAGGTGCTCCTGCAAGGTTCATTACTGAGTTTTGAGGAGGCAAGTCCAAACTCTGTCTGCTTAAGTACCACAAACCATGGGAAGGACAATTTCAACATCAGCGCTGTCAGTAACTTCCATGCATGTGAGGGAATGGAGGAAGTTCTCATCCTTTATCCTCATGACAGAAGTCCATGCCCTTATGCCCTCAGAAGGGACACCCAACCTAACCACTCCACAGGTTCCCAGATCACAACCCGGTCCACAAAGATGCCTCCACATGCATGTGCATGCTTACTCCACTGCTCCAGTTTAGGATCCCACCTCTATGCACATCCCTCATCATCATCAGCCTCTGAGCATGGAGGGTGGACACCTAGGCACATCTCATTCATCACCCCCCATCTATCCAGCTACACTCCCTGCAGCCAACTCTGCTGGCATGCCCTGGGCCAGAGTTGCAGATCTGGGCTTAGCAGATCCCACGGGGAGGCTGGAGCACCGCTGTGCACAGCAGCACATTCAGCTCTCCATGTTGCCAACCCAGACACCCCTTACCTGCATATTATAGAGTAAGGAGCTGTCACCCCATATCACTGTGCACTCCAGTGGGGGACATGCCCCACTTTGGCACCTTTAACCTAATCCAAGGGCATGTGCTACATGCATTGTCACAGCTTGCATTATCTCCTCTCTGCATTAAAATGAATAGTATACAAATTGGTAACATTTTTGTTTCAGCCTATAGATTTGCCATTCTGGAAACAAGAAATTTTTCTCCAGAGAGTTTGTCCTCTTACTAATCAAAGCAAAGTCTCTTTTTGCAAGTAAGAAGTCAGCAGAGGCATTACAGGTTAACATCAGCCAAAGTTCACCTTTACCTAAATTCTCCTATCACTGGATAAGGTCACAATAAACTATTTCTGGGTCAGTCCAAAGCTTTTTCTTTATCCTGAAACACATGCTGCTTCTAATCCCTGGTCTCATTATAGCCAGCAACACACACATAGGCTTAAGTAACCTGCATTACATAATCGGAGAGATACTGTCCTAATAATTTCCTGCAGAAGCACCAAGGAAATGTACCCATTAAGAATGAGCAACACACATCATCTCATCGCCAGAACAAATTAAACAGCAGACAAATGTGCAATTGGCAATATTTTGTGTAGCACAGCCAGAACAAAAGTATAATTGTGTCACTCTTGCCTAATCTTCCCAGGGCAAGCAGCAAACTTCTCTACTGGAAGCTCCATATGCATGAGGATGACCCGAGTCTGGCAGCACTCCCACAGCAAGTTTGAGTTTTATCTTTGATGGGCCACAAGGCTGAACAGATTAACAGGCCTGTCTATGGACTGCCTGGTTGCTGGTGCTGCCTGCATGTGAGCGCTGGCCCACGGGGGTGCCTACCCACCCTGTGCCCCCTCTTTCCTCCAACCCTTTACCCTCTTCTCCCAGAGTGGTGTATGGCAGAGCTGCATGGCCAGCACTGGCACAACATTCAGCCCAGGCACATCTTGCAGCCCTGCCACATCCCATCCAGCCCCTAATGCCTCTGGATGTGCATGTACAACACAGCACAGCTGCATCGCTTGGTCCCACAGCCCCACACAACAGAGGTTATGAGGAGGAAAGGGGTGGGTGAAAGGCAACTAGCCTAGATGTCTGGCACATGCACTTACAGGTAAGTAAGGTCAGCGTGGTGCACCACAGTGCTGCATGGGTTTATGTACGTAAATTGAATTGCTCACTAGGAGAGGAAAATATTAGTGGAGGAAAGCAGTGTGGCTGAGGCCAGTGCATAATAGTAACACGTACTATAGGTGTCAGTCTGAGATCAGTTGTTACACCTATACAGCAGAAACAAAGACTGAAAGTATCTCATGCTTGTTTTATGTGGAAATCAGTTGCTTTGCTGGTCCTGGGTTTTTAATGTCAAAACCCACATTGATTCTTTCCCTGGGTGTTTGCCTTTCCTATGCCCTGCCCTAACAGAAATTCCTCTTCACTGCCTGATGTTGTATTCCATCTGTTTTTTATTACCTATAATAATCTTTTAATTCCTTGACCTTTCCTTAACCCAAATTTTCCGGATTCCAAATCTAATTTCTTACAAATCGTTATCTTAGAAAAATCAGAGTGCACTCCCATCAAAAATGCTAACAGATCTTACTGCTAGCACAGTAAAACAGCAAAACTTTCTTCAGCATGCAGATTCAGGCAGTAAGTTAACATCTGTAGAGATTCTTACAAAGTTTTGCTAAGCCATAAAAAAAAAAATAACCCCAAACCCACACCCAAAAAACCCAAAACCAAAAAAAACCACCACCCACCCCACCCAACCCCTAACTTTTTCTTATATTGTTCACTAAACAAAATGCAAAGGCTTTCGTGTCATACCAGTATAGCCAACAAGTTATTAGAATAAGTATGCAATGGATATCTTCTCATCAGGCTGAGCCCACCTATGGACAGCCCCCTTCTAAGGGACACATTTGCCTCATCACCCCTACCTTTATGCCTCCAAAGCTTTGGCTGAAGGATAGGGATCAAGAAAGTTTAAGCCCAGATGAACCATCTGTACATTCCATAAATTTACATATCTAGGGCTTTCACCATGCCATCAAATATTAATAAATGCTTTTAGGTTATTCCATGTGCAGAGACAATGATTTAGAAGTATAAAACTACTAAAAGATGTTCATTTTAAAAGCTTTCATTCCAAATCTTTTATTCCACATGAATTCTTGCCACTGGGAGGGACTCAGGATTGAAATACTACATGCCTAAAACAGAAAACTGAGTAACCTTAAAAATACATGCTTTATTAGTGCCTTCAAACCCCACATGTAATCTCAGCAAAGTACAGGCCCATGGATGAACACAGCAGATGTGCAGTGACAGAAATTTTATTACCAGGGAGAAGGACACCTATATAGGTCAACCAGAATCTCACATACCATCAGAAATATTCATATAGACAAAAGAAGCATCTTCTCGTTATTCAGTTTACATACAGATGGTAGAAGAGCTATTAGATATCTTACTGTGATTTACAAAACACTATTTTACCATTATGCTGTTGGATTATGAAGGTGAGATGTGTTACACTACGATATAATGAGTACATGTTATGCCTAACATCTTTATAGTGACTTTTAAACGTGCCCATTACTTTGAATGCCCAAGTTTCACTAATCTTTGAATAACAGAATTAACAGCAAAATTTAACAATAATTTAGCTTTGGTTTAATGCAAGATGTGGACAAAAACTGCTGGAGCTACAAAGCACCAGAAGAGAAAATACACCAGTGACTTGTCTTAAAAGAATATTACCACTTTTAATATTAAACAGAATTTACACATTCTTTCCTGATGTTAATGCTCGTTGCTAGCAATGTTTTAGGGTACTGTATTTTACGCTGATGAACACAAGTATTAAGGACTGATTTTAAAGGAGATGTTAACATAACATTTACTGCCATTTTAAAACTGAAGTTAAGACACAGGAGCACGGAGGAGGATGGGGCCATGTTTCCAAGATGTAAAATAATCTTAGCAGGACAGCTTTTGAGTGATAATTTTATGACACAATTTTAAGACAAAATTTTCCGTCTGCAAGAACATTTCCACAGACTTCTGCAGTGTCTGTGCCCTTTACAGGATGCAAGGAGAAAGCAGACAGAAGCTACCGTAGGTTCTCAGTGTACAACAAATGGTCACATCAGGGACAGTGCAACTACAAAACAGTAGAGGACTGATAAGGGGACTAATGCAGCTGTAAAACTGGGAATATTTTAGGGTAAATATCAAGCATTACCTTAACACGCACTGATGAACTGCTTATGTGATTAGAATGTCAGACGATACAGTGATACAGTCAAATTTTCCACCCTATTTCCTAAAGTTATATATTCATTCCTTCTCTAAAAAGGTGAGCCCCAATGTCAGAATAAGCACTGGAATCATTATAAGGGCACTGGCAGATACCTTTGTAAACCAAAAGGGTATATTTACTACTAAATGAAATAAGTGTTTGCCCCTGCATTTTGAAACAGCTGTTTAAAAACTGATATTGATTGTTATAAACACAAACAAAAGAGTTGATTCTTTTAAAATATATGATTGAAAGAAAGCAGAACAGTGTTTTATAAAAAAATTTTCATGTATATTTCAATATCACATTTAACAAAATTAGGTGTCAAAAGGTGCAAGGCAAATCCCACACAGAACTAAAATAAAATACTCAATGACTCATTTTTTACTCTATGATACTCTTTGGAAGAAAATGCATCTAATTTTGATCAGTTATGCTTATATCTGACTTCTAATGCACAGAGGTCAATTGAGAGATATAAATACTGTCCTCCTCCAAGCATAATTATATCAGACAGGCGTACACTGAAGACGTAGGAGAGATGTTTAAGTTGAAGCGTAATATTGGTAGAAGAACAAAGCTGTCTCTGAAAAGATTTGGGCTTGAAATTAGAACGCTGTATAAGAGTTCTCCCTATACAACTAGGAGGGACAAACTATGCATCCAGTAAATTCAAGATGAAGATGGCATGACGATGATACGATTGCCTGCTGTCACAGAGGGCTGGAGCTGAAGAAACAGAAGTTTTCTCCAGTTCCATGTTCTCACAAATATCGCACAAGAATATGACACCAGAGTCGCAAGTGAAACAACCCCACAAAAGCTAACCTCTACATTTAATTCAAACTAAAGGAACCTTTTTAAAATTCAGTAAGCTTGAGGAGGAAACGTTTTGGGGATAGGGACATTGTCCATACTACTCTGTGTACCAGATAAGCTAGATTCAGACAAATATTTCACTACCAGAAGAACTAAACCGTGAGTAGCTGACATACTTCTCTGAAGGAAAACAAAGCAAACGAACAGACAAAAGAAAACAGGAGATGAATGCATTGTGTCTCCAAGATCCCAAAAGGTTAATGGGGTCTGGCCTATGCTGAACTTATTTCTGATTATGCAATAGCACACAATCAAAATACAATGATCTCCTAGGCTGCAGCTAGGACCAACACAACTACTTGCTGGAAATTTGCCTGACAGTAACAGTCTCATAGCAAAGATGTGAATCAAATTACTCGAAAGGCATTAGGAGCTCTGTTCACTGCCTATGGAAGAGCTCCAAACCAGAACAGCAAAAATAACCTCTCCAACCATTTATGCTGCTGCAGGGCCTGAGGTCAAGCACAGAAGGACTAACATACCAACCATAGCGTTTAGCAGATAAGCATCTATTTTTCAATGGAGCATGGACCAGAAATGTTGGCTATAGAGTTTTATTTCCATGCAATAATACTATCTGCCTTCCTATTAGCAACCAGCTTCTTCCCTTTAGTCAAATAGAGCTAATCATAAATCATCACTAAACCCAAGAGTGAAGAAACCAGCTCTGTAACTGGGGTACCCACTAGAGTTGCAAACAACCCCCAGTCAGTTCAAATTCAAAACAGTTCAGCTACATGATTTTTTTTATTCCACATAGGTTATTCTTCAATTAAGATTTCTTTCTCCTTTATTTCTTCCTCATTAACCTTCCCACCCCCACCCCCCCCAAAAAAACACCCCACACCCAACCAACCCTTGCCATCATACAACCAGAAGAATTATTATATGAGGGGAAAGCTATTCCCCAGGCAGTTTATCACACAATAAAAACAGCATCACAATGCAGCCTGTTGATACGTGGGCCCTTGAACAGGCGACCTGAAGTGGTACTACCTCTCTCAAGAGATGCTTTTGCAGCTTCTCATGCACTAGCTAGTGATAGGGGCTAATATGATTGTCAGAGGACATTAAAGCAGCTGTTGAACTAGATAAACATACAGGGTAACTTACCATAAGTGGCATTTGTTTTATTAAGCACAAAACATTTGTTTCACTAACACATGATCCATGAGTCTATAACACAGCCTTGGGAAAAATGCTAAAATCTCAGACCTCCAAGTAATAAAATAAGCCCTTGGAATTAAAAACCTCAATAGATCAGATAAGAGCTGAAGGAATCCTAAGAGCAAAAAGCTTTTATTCTTTAGCACTTCTCCTCCTGTACACCTTTAACGTCAATTTAATTCTAAAACCTTGTTCCCCCCAACCCCACCCCCTTGGTCCTTGTGTGAATCCTCTATTAGCTGAAAATCAGGCTTTCCAGATCTGCACGAAAATGTACTTGGGAGGGGGTGGGGGGGCTCACAATGCTTTTCCATCAAATGCTTCCTCAGAAATGCATACTCATGAGCTCTCCTCAGGAAATTCATAATAAAAGAAGGTGGAAGAGGCTTATCAAATCATTAAACATAAATGTGCGCATCCGGCCTGTTGGGCATCAAGACTTCCATGTATCATAAAGACAAGACTTCATTCAAATGGAAAGGAATTATCTCTCCAGTGCAGGTGTGGAGAGATACAGCTGACCTCCTCAAGACAGGGAAAAAGAGGAGAGATGGGGAAAGAACTCAGCTGCCTAAAGGTTGTCATCTAGTGCTCTATAAGACACCCACACAGAGCTGGCACGTAACTACAGAACCTGTAGGAAGATTCATCCCTTCCAGGACAGCTGCTCATGGCCAGGTGGGATATGGCACAGAACTCAAAGAGACATTAAACATCTAGGTTTAGGCAACTGAATGCCTAACATGAGGTCTACCTCAGGATGGACTGGGTAGTTCTCTGGTCCCCACTGGCTATAATGGCTGGCTGTCCACAGACTACAGTCAGAGCTTGTCACCTAACTGATTAGCAAGTGAACGGTCACAGACAGACGCCTAGATGTCTTAATTTTCATCTCAGATTGACTCTCACCCCTTCCTTACTGTAGGCTTCATTTAACCAAAACACCATGTCACCTAACAGTCTACAGAACCCACTACTTAACTTTTTAAATACGTGATCTTAAATAAAAAGATATAGATGAAAACAGCCAAACCAATCACCCTATAGAAAATATCAGGAAAGAAATGTCCGCCCCTTGGGAAAGCAATAGAGAAACTAGTGCCTATTAATTTGGTGCTAAAATTTAACCTCAAGTGCACATCTATATGCTGATCACTCGCTGCCCTTAAAATAGTTGGATAAATAACTTCATCTTGCTTTCCTAGGTATCATAGTTATGCATACCTTCCTGTTCAGTAGTGGTCATAGGATGCTGCTGGTCTGATTCCATCTCTGTTAATTTTGGTCTCCCCTTGGCATTATTCCAATCAAGTTCTAATAAAATCTTTGTTTCTCTCCATATTCGATATATGTCACTTGCAGCCATCCACATATGTAAGCATCTATGTATTTTGCATATACCATAGTGATAGTTCCCAGTGAACAGGAAAATTACAGAGCAGAAACTGAAAACCAAAACAGGATACTATTTACTGAAAGGAAAAGCAGTAATTTGAAGCAATTAGGCCATATTTTGTGTTTGAGAAGAGAGTAATCAGCATACAGATGCTACATATACCTCTTTATAACTTGAGGAAAATAAATAGAAAGGCATAAAGACATAGATCTATGGAGAAATAAATATAGTCCTAACTGTCGCATCCCTTGAAATTATTAAAGGCAAGACATAGGGGTAGAGGGTGTAAAAAGTCAACATCAGGGATGTCAGTATCATGAATTATTTTTATAGTTATAGACAACAGACATATTTTTCAAGGTACAAGATCTTCCAGTAGAGCTAAGTGAGCTCAGGTATGTTTGATTATTAAGAGCAGTACGCAAGGTGGTATCACTAAGTAGAGGGGACACAAGCCTGCTAGTTCTATGCTCTTGCCCTTAGTCTGCCGAGTTCCCACTGCAATTATCATGACTGAGTCCAACATAAATAGTTTCACAAGGTCAAAAATGGATGGAAAAAACCCTCATCAGTAATACCAAGGAGCCAGTTAGGGCCAGAGGAGAGGAATGAATCATCTTTTCGTTACTCTTGAGGAAATGGGATATTATAATTAATGGGAAAAACTGCATCTATTTCATGCATATAACATGAATGCTAAGGGAACCAAGACATTTTTGACAAATTGGACATCGCACACAACATACTTATTAATTCATAAATTAAAAATACATTCTGTTACCCTATCAAAGGAAACTTTGCTTGTTTTTGTCTCTCTTAGCAATCTTTTTTTTTCCCTTTTTCTATTTTATCACCCAAGCTGTAAAATAATTTAAAAAATCCCCCTCGCATTGTTGAAGGAAAATCATAAAGGACTTCACATCCATCATGAACCACCATGCCTCTGCATTTCAGATTGAGCTGAAATTTCTAATTGAAATGATTTTTCATGAGTTAAACTATAAAGGAGAAATAAGTGATACATTTAAATTATTTATTCATCTTATTTATAATTTATTAGGTTTTTCTCTGTGCACAGTCAGGCTATACTAGAGTGTTTGATTTTTAAAACCTTCTCTATCATCAGGCAACAATGGATGACTGCTTTTCTCATGTCACTCTTGTTTTAGTTTGCTCTAGAGATTCAGACAACTCCCATTCACATCTCGGTCGCCTTTAATGCATTAACCCTCTCAAATCACAAACGACAGCTCAAACCTTTCCAGTGAGAGGCGTTAGGTAGAGCTGTGTGCCAGACTGCATGCATACAAGCTGCTCTAGGTGAGAGGTGAGGAGGGAAAAGTTGGGATCAGCCCCAGTTAAATATAAGTCTCCACTGAAGGACAAGAGGAGAAAGCTGCCCCCAGGACACTTCTGATTTTGAGCAAGGTGAACAATTTTTTTTTCTTCACCTGAGGAATAAGAATAAAGGAAAGAGGGGGAACTGTTTACAAAAAGCATGAGAGGCAGGAACTTCTGAAGCCTTCCAGACCGCTGTTCTCCCAGGCAGTGCTTGGGGGGCAGCTCCTTCCCACGCTGCATGCCATGGGAGGAGTAGCAGAATGTCTCCACATGTTGCAGATTGGCCCAGGCAGGCGGCACTGGGAGCTGCTCCCCACAACTGCCTGCACCAAACCACGCTCAGCACAGACCAAACACTAGGTACCACACTTGCTGTCTTACCACGTTTGTCCTAGCTGGAAGGAAACAAGGAAAAGGATTTTTTTTGCACACTCATTTTGAGACAATAACGGGCGAGAAAGGGAATTTAATCCCAGGAGGGCCATCTTAAAAAAAATAAAATAAAATAAATTTATAAAGGTTTCCAGTTTATCTTTTGCACCCAGTTAAAAGGATTACCTTTAAAATCCTAAGTAAAAAAAAAAAAATTATTTTTTTTTTTTTACACTTAAAAACAGCAGATCATGTTTTTAAGATTTGTTCCCGGGTCTCAAGGGGCAGAAAAATCCCTCTTTTTAAACAAAAGCTGACAAGCGTATGTAATCACAGTGCTCCACACACAGGTGGGCCTTTTCAAGGAAAACAAAAAGTATTATGCTGCACAAAAATAATCCAAGGCAGCTTAAAAATATTTTTTGTGTAAGAGACAGATGAGGTGCTGCACTTATGGAACAAGAAAAACATTTTAAAAACCCACAAACAAACAAAAACACCAAAAACTTAGGACTGAATAATTTTCACAAATGTATTATTTTTAAAAAAGGTTTTAGAAATTGTTAAATCCCATTTTCTCCCAAGGCATCTAGTAACAATGCAACAAAAGCTGCAATTCTCCTTTATAAGTCACTAAACTCAGAATCTGAAGCTTCAAGGTGGCGGCAAATACTGCAAAACGGGTAAGATCTCAGGATACAGTAACACCCTAGCTTTCATGTAGGGATATTTTAAGATTTTCTAACACTTATAATACCATGCCTAAATTTTACAATTCACTTAAAACCAATAAGAATTTAATGTGAAGAATAATGGAAAAGTGCATTAAAATCTGGACCATTGAATTGGGGGGCGGGAATCAGGATTTTATGATAACCGTTAAAAAACAATAAAAAAAGATAGCCGTGTCTTATAGAAGCTAGAGAAGAGTATATGTCAAGAAATACCAAGTTTTATAAAACAGCACGAGTAGCTCCAGCTATAGTAAAGAGAGGAGGAGCAGGAAGGGGCAGCAAAGCTGGGCAGCTCCAACAGTGCTCACTGGGCTGGTGCCTGCTATTCCCCTCTTTGCACCATGAGGCGAACCGTGCGCACTACTGCTCGGAGAAAATAAGCCTACCAGTCACGTAGGACTAACACAAAATTAATGCATAGGGTGTGATGGAAGGCACAAAACCCTTTGCTGCAAGTATGTGGTGAAGCAGTAGGCTCCCCCAGTCAGCGAATGCGACGGTGGTGCACAGAAGGACAGTTGTGCCACTGCAAGGAAGGAGAAAGGAGAACTGAGCTTCTTGATTCTAAATCAGCTGAGCAGAGGGGATAGCAGCAGCATCCCTGGGTACTCCCACCTCAAGGCAGGCTGGAGGCAGGTATCCCAGTGTAGCTGGAAGTTGTCCTACACAGCCCTGGACAGCATGCTGAGGTCTGGAGGACAGAGCTTTACATGGGAAGCGTGAAAAACAGGGTTTCATTCGGGGGGCTCAGCTTCACATTCGCCCAGCTGGCAGCCAGCCCAGAGGGACCCTGGCAGTGCAAAGCCAACAAACAGCCACGGTAACCTGAGCACTCCCTGTGCCATGTCTCTGATCCCATCAAATTGCTCTCTGTCCTGTGAGAAATTCAACCCTTTTTCATCTGCTGGATTCAGGCATTAGCTATCCACACACACCACTTCTGCACTGGCTCCATGAGACCACACAACCCCAGTCCTCACCCCTGCCACATCTGACATCATTCGTGCAAGATGGCTGTGGCCCCGGGACCTGAGGTAATAGGAAGCATTTCATAGCAAACCTCCTGCAGTTTCCTCTCTTGCTGCCTGCCCATCTCCTCAGCAGCACATCAGAGCTTATACAGGTGCTCTCTACAGGAGCTCACAGCTCCCCAGCAACAGGGATCACTGGGTCCTCTTGAGGTTTAGGGGCCCTGACTGTTGCTGCCCACAAAGGCTCACTGTACCATGATCTCACACACGGGGGGGGGGAACCACAAAAGAAAAAAATAAATAAATTACAAACCTCACCTCTCCCCAAAATACAGAGCAAGAAAAAAACTCAGCTATATACCTACCATCATCACCTTTTTAATATAGCTCCCAAACACATCCCGTGAGTAGAGCGAATCAGTCAAGTGTCAGCATGCTAAAGGTCAGCAGGCAAACCAAATATAAAATGAAGGACAATGAAAACAGATGACTTCAGATTTTGGGGCCCATCTTTCCTCCACAGCATACATTTTACTGTCACGGCTAGCTCAGAATTTTTAGCAATCATGAAAACGTGAGGTACACGGCTCTACAGGACACAAATGAATCTGAACCCAAGATAAGTGATATGCCACACTGCCATACCTGAAGTGCAAGAACAATTCAATTCTTCTAAAAAAATGAATTATTCTCAGCCCTTCTATGCAAAGCTGTTACATTGCACTCTCTATTTCTGATGTGAAAGTTATATAGATTTGCACACAGTTCTTCCTCACCTTAAGGGAGCTGTATTTTACCTTTTGATGTAATCTTGTTTGATGTTTGCCTCACCATATGTCCTGGTTTCAGCTGAGAGAGAGTTAATTTTCTTCCAAGTAGCTGGTACAGAGCTGTGTTTTGGATTTAGCATGAGAATAATGTAACACAGGGATGATTTAGTTGTTGCTGAGCAGTGCTTACGCTAGTCAAGGGCTTTTTCAGCTTCCCTTGCACTGCCAGGTGCACAAGAAGCTGGGAGGGGGCACAGCCGGGACAGCTGACCCCAACTGGCCAAAGGCGTATTCCATACCATACGATATCATGCTCAGTATGTAAACGGGAGGGAGGTGGCCACGGGGCAGTGATCGCTGCCCAGCAACTGGCTGGGAATCAGCCAGCAGGTGGTAAGCAGTTGCATCACTTGTTTTTCCTGGGTTTTGTCTCTCTCTCGTTGTTTTTCTTGTTATTACAATTTATTATTATTATATTTCAATTATTAAACTGTTTTAATTATTAAACTGTAAGATTTTTCTTACGTTTGCTCTTCAGATTCTCTCCCCCATCCCACTGCGGGTGGGGTAAGGCAAGCAAGTGGCTGTGCGGTGATTGGTTGCCAACTCAGGCTAAACCACAACACCATATTAGAAATGCTTTCAAAGCAGACAATCTCCTGTTGAATCTTCCTCCTAAAATAAAGGCTTATTACAGTTGATGTTTTATGTAGGTCAAGAACAGTTTTACAGATCCTCATGTAAATAAGGCTTGAAGCAAAAAACCCATAGGGACTCCCATGCCCTCAGGTACTACAATGTTTCAATTCGGTTGGTTACACAGACCCTACCTTTCCAAAATGAATTTTTGTTTTTCTTTGTTAGAAGCACAAACTTTCTTGTTCTACAGCCTAAGGGCTTCTTTTGTTTGTTTGTTTAGTTAAAAAGCTGTGGTTTTGGCAGTCTGCCTGGTGATGGTGTACAGTGCTGGAGGGATTTCAAGCGCTCTCCTATCATTTGCAGGTATTTTTGTTGTCACAGATTTAGACTTTGATTCTGAAGCCCTTGTTCTACCAGCAGCTGCAGAAGCCACCCTGAAACACTGAAGAGTTCCCCTTGTTCGAGGAGAAGGCTTATGCTTCCCTCTCTCACAGTGATTTCCTGGCAAGTAGCCCTATGTAATGGATTAAGGTTTCAGATCAACTTGTACGTGATACGTGTAATCCTGTTGGTTACAAGGGGACAACTCGAGGTGATTGGCCAGTCATATTTCACCTGCATTTTCAAAAAAGGAAAGGATGAAGGGCAGGATGGAAAGAAAGGAAAAGAAGAAACTGTCTTATGGTATTGCTTCCTGACTTCAATTTATACCACATTACACTTCTCAGCTTTTAAAAGGCACTTTCAAGCAGCAATATGCTAAAATAACTCCATAAAACTGAATAGGCATTAACACTTGAAGACCCACTGTACATCCCCTTTCAGCATCCAAATTGGTGGAGGCATCTTTGAAACTCAGAAAGCACCTGAGAAAAGCACACATTAACTTCCAAGGCAAGACAAAGTAGTGTCCAACACTAATGCTAGCCCAATGGATTGCTGGTGCAATCCTGCTGAATTTTGAGGAATGAAGAAACAGTAGCAATAATTAATAGAACAGTGTAAGTCATACCAGAAAGAAAAATTTAAGTTTTGCGTAACAGAGGTAAAAATAATTTCACTTTAGAACTGACTTAAAAAAAATAATACTTGAAGATGATATTGTGTTTGAGTCACTGTGTTTGAACAGTGGCCTCAGAGACAAATCTCCCATGAAAAAAAAAAAAAAAAGAGAACTTCCCTTGGGTAATGGGAGCAAGGAGAGGGGTGGAATTCAATGTCTTTTTTGTCAGAAGAGAAAGGCTTAACGGCATCATTAACATTTTTTGTTCATGGAATGAAATTTGCAAAACACAGTCCAGTGCTATTACCAAATAAAAGCACCTGTAGAAAGGAAGGAATGGCACCCTCAAGTCTGGACACCTGCACTAGAGAAGTTTAGAAGAAAAAGCCTTTTTGTGTCTAGTTTTTTTATTCGTTTTAATTAGATCATACAGTCGACCTGCAGTGCAAATAGATACAGATGGGACCACAACTGGCAGTTTTTAAAGCCTTCTCACTGATTTTTAGGTGCTGAAAAAAAAAAACCTGATCCTTCATACTAGCTCAAATTCTGTTGTTACAAGGAAAAGGTGAGGAAAGAGTCAGGGGAAGACAGGAAGGAAATCCATGCCCAAACAGAAGTTTCTCTTCAGATCCTTCCCCGCAAGTATATTCAAAATATCACAACACCCCAATCAGTCCTTTTACTTAAGATCTCAGATCTCTGTTGTTTTAAAGTCCAACAACATTTAAAGCAAATCAGTGAAGTTTCCTTTGGAGAGATGGCGTATTTGCAAGTGTATATGATGCACTCATGCAAGTGACACGGTAGGCTTCCTCAAACGCCCAAACTGCTCAAGAGCCAGATTACTTGGTGAAAAGAGGAATCTTTTTAGTGCTGGGGGCAACTTTTCACTTGTCTTGCTGTTTAGGATGCACCCACAAAAGCACACAACATACAGGCTAAGTGAAGACCACAAAAAAGGATGCAGAGCAATGACTGTCCATCACATAGTAACAACTTAAGGTTACTAAAAGTCACTCTTAGAGAGAATTAATTAGTAGCATATTACAGGCTCCAGAAAGATCATCCATCCCTCACCCACCCTGTAATTTTGATATGATACTGCCTCTACAAATCATGTAATGTACATTTAAAACATTCAAATAAAACAGAGCCTATTCTTCCACTGATAAATACATTCAGCTCATCAACATTAACAGGGCCTACAGGCAACGTAATTAGGCGGTTGGACTCAAATAATCTTAAAGGTCTTTTCCAACCTAAATGATCCCATGATTATATATATAATTTGGATTAGCCAACAAAAGAGATACTGTGAATCAAAAGTACAGTTTAGTTTTACCTCATCTTCCTCTTCTTTCTGCAGCCATCCACATATACCTTTTTACCCCATTTTTAGACTGGGAAGATGCAAAGAATTTTTACTGGTACAAAATTTAAAAAAGCAAAATACGCTTAAGTTTAATAACATCAACAATTTAACAACATGGTATCTTTTTCTAAAAGGATATAACTACTACAAATAATTTTTTCCCAATCTACCAAAATACTTGCCAGAAACAAGCATCACACACAGGAGCATGCCAGAGGCAGCGCATACTTTTGAAATGTTCACATTAAAACACAAGCACATTTAAAAAAGTGTGCAGAATGATTTAGATGTGTCTGTTTTAATACCAAAAAGATGAAAAGTTGGAAGATGACATTGCATGTAAGCAACAGCACAAGGGTTTGCT
This sequence comes from Phalacrocorax aristotelis, assembly GCF_949628215.1. NCBI lineage: Eukaryota > Metazoa > Chordata > Aves > Suliformes > Phalacrocoracidae > Phalacrocorax > Phalacrocorax aristotelis. The sequence goes on along the minus strand of NC_134276.1, from coordinate 99,316,604 downwards.
GGTGGTAGCCACAGCTGCCACATCCTAGCTAGCTGGGAGCCATCCCGCTGCGGTTTGCATCTCAGACCAGCAGCAAGTGCCCACCATTGCAGCCCGCTTCCTCCCTTATTGCAGCACCAGCCTGCATGCTGGGGCTGGATCATCACCGACGAACCTGGTAATGCCAATCAGACCAGCCAGCCAACCAGCAGGCACCAGAGCAACTGCTTGCATGGCTCCCGCTTCCCAGAACTGGTAGGCGGGTCAGTTCTACGTTTGCTGTTTAGATGACAAGTATGTGGGTGCAAGTTACATTGGGTTTGTAGGTCAAAACTGACAACAGAATCATACAGCTGTAGCTGCAGAGGAGGACAGAGTTAAGGACTCAAAACAACAGTACTCTCTGGATCCATTAAGGCTGGTGAACCATCACCTCTCACCCTCTAGACACAGAGAAGTATCACGGCTTTAAGTTCATGATGGAGCCTTTCTAATTCTAAAGACTACTTTTGCCCATTTCTACTAATACATAAACAAAGTTTTCATCTTGTTTGCTTTTCAGTTCATTCAGTAGCCTCAAATTCCACACAAGTGTCCCCTAACTTTGTCTTCAAGGCTTTTTTTCCTTCAGGGAAGAGGGAGAGTTGAAAAGAAAGAGTGCAAGGACAGCAGAGAAGAAAATTATTGCTTTTGATAAAGAACAGAACTCATGAGAACTGTATTTTAGAGAATAAAATCTAGTTTTATTAGAAATGTATATGTCCTGAAACTAAAATTTTAATAACTGTCAGCTCAATTATAATTGTTTACAACAGTTGACAAGCAAGCAAAATTGCCCAGTGCTGGCATACAGTGCAGAGCACCTCAAGACTTCCATGCAAGTAAATAAAAAGTGAGGATTAGCCTTTTTTTTTGTAGAAAAAACATTCCAGCAAGAAATAGATTCAGAAGTCTATTTGAAAATATCAATTTCTCATCTATTTTGTCACAACATTTTTCTGCAGAAGCACTGCATCCAGATATTTTATATGCTCTGAAAACAGCCTTTGCCCCCTTTATTTCCCCATGTTAAAAATGTTTTGCTTAACTTGGCAAACTGGATACAATCAGATATATTTGGCAAAGGTACTAATTTTCCATCTCCCAAAGTCACCTACTTATTATTAAATAAACTATGGAGCTATGTTAAGATTATCAGAGATTACCGAGCTCATAAGCTGTTGCAGAAAGGGGTAATCTTTGCACAGAAACACTGTTTGGTATTAAGGAAGATCTAGCTTCTCTAAAGAGTTTATAAACCTCAATAAATGGCACTGGCTTCAGACTTGACAGACCACCGAGTGCAAGTCAACCATGAATTTTCTCATTGTCAAATTTAATAGAATCTCAGCAATGGGAGAATCCTCATTCCGTGCTGAAAACATTCAAAGTCACAGCCTGCTGCTCATTTCTTAATTATGTAAAAACCTATTTAATGCTTATGCTCAGTATACCATTTTCATCTGACTAAAACTTTTAGGAAGTATTCTTATAATGGAGGGAGATAGTTCTCAGTAAGGAATTAAAAACAACTGGAGGCTTTATTTTGCACACACCAATGAAAAAGCTTCTAATTAAATCAAAAGTGCCAGAGATTGTCCAAATTAGTTTCCTTTCTCTTTTTCTTTTTTTTTTTTAAAGGCAAGTTCTGTGAACATTTTTGGGTTTAATTAAAAAAAATGTGTAAAGCCTTTCTTCCATCCTCACTTATAGTCACATGCTCCTAATGTTGTACTCAGTATAGGCAGATTCTGAAACAAAGCCATACATCATAAAGTAATTAAGGAACAAAAATTCACTGGAACTTAATTTTTTTCCTAGCTGGTTTAAAAAAATAATAAAATAAACAAAATGAACCCAACAAGCAGACAGAAAAAATTTGTAAGCAATCTATAGAAAAAAACCTCAAAAAATCTTACTCAGTTTTTACAATGGAAAAGGCTAGTTTTCCAGGTTTACAAAGTTGTAAGGGTTAAAAAAGGATTCTGAGTCTTGGTATGTCATTTAATCTTTGGCTACTACTCGCAGCTCTCTCTATTGCCAGCCTGAATATCACACACAAGTAATAGCTTAACATTCCATGTTAGTATTCAGTCTAAATACTTTGGAAGAGATTTTTTTCTAGTATACATTTCTACTAAATCATATAACAATAATACAGGTCACCCAGCACTAGAAACATGCTGTGCCTCATTATGCATCTTAACTGTCTCCTCTTTTCTCTTTTGAAGCACAGGAAAAAAATGTCTTGTGGAGGCTTATTCTTATTTAGATGTACTATACAAAACTACAGCATTTTTACCAAGCCATGATACCATAAAATATTTATAAGGACAAACAAAAACAGTATAGCTCTTTGTAAAACCATTTACTACCATCAGCTTTCTGCAACTCCTACAGAAGTTGATTGAAAGAATCCTGTGAGTTCAATGGGACGGAGACCAAACTAAAAAGGCACATGTGCTGAACATGCTCAAATTTGAGTAAGCAGCACAGGAACATATCCTCCTTGAACTTTCTTCTCAAATCTCCTTACAGTCTAAAAAAATATATCTAAACAGCAGGGGCACAGTGAAGAGGGAACAATCTTCCTGTACAGTAGCAGGAGTTTTTCCATAGTATTGGCATTTCCTTTAGTTCATCTGGTAGTGCCTGAAGATAAGGGATTAAGGTTTTTTTACAGGACACATTCAGAAACCTCAGGCTAAGCAAAATATGTCAGAATTGAGCAATCCTGTGTGGAAGCTGGTAAAAGGTAATAAATACCACCACAGTTAAAACAAAGGGTGGAAGGGAATCCATCCCAGTGACTGCAGGCATTTTAGATTACAATATTGTCCAGAAACTTCCCATCTATGAATACTGTCGCATTTGCATTCAAAGCCAGGTTTTAAGCTGAGTGTACAGGTCTGTCAGAAAGCCTGGCTACTCATAAAACTCAAAATGGAATGTCACTTCATTTCAATGTGCTCTTTTGTTATTAGAAGGAGGGGGATGACAATGAAAAAGGATCCATGTTTCAGAATGAGAAGATGAGAAAAGGAGTGGTAAGGAGAACAAACCATTAAAACAGCTCCTACAGAGAAGAGGAAAACATGGATAGCCTAGGCTTCTGTCTTTTCTTAGGTCAAGCTAGTACTGCTCAATTGCTGCTACCCCTGTATTCAAGAACAGGGGGACTGCACGATTGGGCCAAGACAACTAATACCTCCCAAAGTTAGGAACAAGGAGCTGAAACTGGTTAGATTTTGCAGCCATACCATTGGTCTAGCCTTCCCATATAACAGTTCTGTAGCATTCTTTTCACCCCAAGAATCATCCCTGTCCTTCACTAGCACACAGATCAGTGGCCACAGGATCCCTCTTCTCACCCACAGGAATGCAGGACAAGCTCCCGCAGTGGGGACGACCACAGCAGGTCCTGCTTGGCCTCAGACAAGCAATCTAGGCTTTTTGTTCTCTTCTTGGACTTTACAAAATAGCCTCTGGCATTCTTGGAAAAAATGGTTTCTTTCTTCGTGCTTTGGGGTTTCTGGTCTTCCACAGAAGATAAAGGTTAGCTGGGTATGTCCACTAGGCCAGGCTAAGTCCCATCCATCCTAGCTAAACCCAGGACACCTCTCCAACTTGATCAGGAAACAGTTCACTACATCAGAAGTGACAGCCCATCCCAGGACACACGAGGATTTTGGGAACAGCCTGAACTACTATCTGTGTCTTCTGGCAGTGCACTGGTTTTGAACAGCAAGGAAACAGTGCAGGAGGGACCAGAAGCAATGTAACAGTTAAAAATATTGTTTCTTATTTTATTTTCCTCCAACTATGAACCTGGTCTCTTTTTTAAGATATCTCTGAGAAACTGTGGCATAATGACATTAACAGATGAGGGGATGGAGTGAGAAGGGGAAGAGCAGTAGAGTTGAATAAAACAAAACAAAGCTATATTTCTACATCCTGTTGCTTGCTCCATGTTCTCTACTCCTACTTCCTTTTCTTCTTCCTGGGTATGCAGGAGCTCCAATGAGAATACCGTAGAACAATCAGAAGTTTAAAAAAAGGTCTTCTGCGAAACTGAGGGCGTTTCAACCCAAAGCAAGGCAAGGACAGAGCGAGTGGCAGTACCTGTAGGACATGGTGGGGAACTTCAGTAGGACAACCAAGGAATGTTCCTGTATGAAGAATGTAGAGAAGTTATATGAATGAAGGCTTCAAAGGCTTGTATTTAGCAAAATAAATGGAAATGGAGAGAAAGCATCATCACTCATGACCTAGCAGTGAGGCGGCAGTCGCCAGGAGTTTGACCCATAAGCTGACATGACAAAGGCTCTTCCAAACATTGTAGGTACAGAATAGAGCTCTTAATGACTGAAAATACATGAGAGGGAAAAGAAGGGTTATAAGGTCTATAAGCAGCTGATAATAGGATCTTAGAGTTGACTTTTTTGCTAGCCCAGCACAGGTGATGCCAGGTGGAAACATGGCATGTCCTGTTGTTGAGCATGGGCTTCCACTCACTGCCCTGGCAGTAAAGAGAAGGGAGTGCATCAGTATTGCTTTCTATATCTTTACAGAAGGTTAGCCAGGGTCCCTGCAAGGAGGCACACAGAAGATTTTTATGTCCAAATCTACTGCAGAGCAACAACACTAAAACATAACACCAAAGATATTATTACTGTCTTATTAAATTTAGGCAGTGTGGGGAAGGGGAGAGGAGACATCATTCTGTAACCATAAAGTTGAACAAAAATCTGGGAATAATTAATATAGAGGAAAGAAACACCCAAACTGACTTTACTATCTCATAGAAAAACCCCCACTCTTTACCCAGTGGTTTCAGACTGGATGTAGATTCCTGTTCCCAGCTGCAGCGTGTGAGGCACCACTGCCCCGGTGCTGCAGCCCTTCCTCAGATACAGGCACTCAGCTTCACAGCTCAGGCTTGGTCAGTGAAGATGACACCATCCTCCCATTAACATAATGCATTTCTTAGCAGCTGCCTGTAAAGGCACTGAAGCAGCCTTTAAAACAGTATGTGTAGAGGGAGAAGGGAACAGGGTTTGCACCCTGCTTTTTCAAAGGGAAAAACTACCAGCCAATTAATTTTGGTTATATGAGCAGTGGGGGGACCCAGATTTGAGACTTTCCTGATAAGCATTCAGGAAACAAATGCTATTGCCAATTGTCTGTGGGTTACCGAGCGGTACCATCTTTAATGTCCATAGTGACACTGAAATTTCATTTCCCCAACTCTCAAATATGAAATATTGTATTCTACTTGCCTTCTGGGGAAACACAGTAAATTTTTTTTTCCTCTTTCAAATCTACTGCCTGCGACTCCTTAAATATCTATTCAGCCTTTCTCCCTTTCCCTTAATTTTTATAGGATGCAGCCTAGGAAACCTCTATGGCTATTAAAAAAAAAGGCTTTATTAAAGAAATAAATACATAATTCTCCCCTTCATTCCTCTTCTACCTGTGCAAAACCCAAATATCAAGTTGGTTTCAAGGCCAAAGCAAATGTTTACTTGGCAGGGAGAGGAAAGAAGAAAAAGCAGCTCTAGCATTTAATATATTGTATGTCATCAGCTTTTTAATCAGTACTACTACCAATATCTTTTTCAGTAAGGTGCATGCCTGGGTGGGAAAAACAAGGTAAAGAAAGCAAGTTCTGAGCATCAGTAGTAATTTGCAGGTGGTTTCAATGGAAGCAGGGTCAAATACTCCCAGGTTTAAGACAGCAACATCCACATTCTATCATTCTTAGTTTTTGAAGCATGAGTTTAACCAACTCATGAGTTTACTGGGAGGGTACCTTTGCAAAAAAAAAAAAAAGTTACTTTCCTTTGACAAATACTTGCCAGCTAATTATTAGTGTGCTTCTAAGCTCCTTTTTAAGTTTGCACATCCTCTCGTTTCCAAGTAAAGCAGTACTGAAATTCCTTAGAAACAGAATATGACATCATAAGAAGGTTTTGCAGAAGCTCTCCCTGTATGTCCATTTATATTAGTCTCATCATCCATAACAAGTGTTTAAAAAGCAGAAAAACAACCATGATGCATAATGCATTGTGTCATGATGCATAATAATTAAAACCCCTCCCCCGGCTCCTGAGGTTTAAAATCTTTCCAAGTAAGCATTTCAGCGTAAAGGCTTTGACAAAAATGCCATTTAGGGACTTTCAAATTTACAGCTATGCAATTTGTCATCATTTGTATTAGCAAGAAGGTCTAAAATAAAAACAACAACAATGAAAAGAAGATAATACAATGCAATTCTGCACTTGATGAATCTCATGTTGACTAAAAATCTCTATGCCTGGCAGTCAGAAAAGTTATTAACCTGCTAAATTACAGATGGAATTGGTGTATTTTTCCCCCCCAGAATTCTTTAAGCAGAAGAACGTAGAGTATCCCACGTTCAAGTATTAGCAAAGGTTAGTTGCCGTTGGAATATTGATTAGCACAATCCTTGTGGGAATTATTTCACTTTTCCAAAGCAAATTAAAGATCTGAAAAGCAATTCTCAACTTAACTTCAAATGCAGTTATTTAAAAATGGATGTTTAACACAATTACTGCCTGGCACAGAGAGCACAGCTTTCCAGAGGCAGCCAGCAGAATTCACAGTTAATGCTGAAATCAGATTACTTTGAAAGAGCTCCCTTGATCCAGGGAAGAAAAAAATAAAACTGATACCTGGGAGCTTATTTCTCACCTGAATGACACATATTTCCTTCTAAAACATGAACTGTGTTGTGGTTAGATGTGCACGTACTCTAGCTTAGGTTTTCTGAGGTTTTTCCAACTACACTACACAGGGACAATTTATTTACTAGCATCCCTATGACTCGTTCTTCATTCACCTCCAAGGTTTCTAAAGTGCCTGCTGAACAATACTAATACGGCTTAAAATAAGCATTTCTGCAGACTGTTTTCTTTAGTAATGATTTGCTGGACAGTAAATTAATATGTTCTCCTTTTGGGCTTCCATATAACAACCACCAACATGGAATATACATGTCACGTTCCTGAGCACAATTATACTAACATTTTTTGAGGAAGAACACTCTCTTTATTAACTGGTGAGGAAACAGCACCCGTACAACCCAAGTAAATTTCCCTGACATCACATCTGAAAACATGTAGTAAAGCAAGGATTTGAGCTTAGGTCTTCTAAGCTCTAAAGCCTAGCCACCTAACACTGATGTTCTGCCTAGTTACAGACCTATTAAGATCAAATACAGTTTCAAAATCAGTGCAGAAATATTTCCACTGAAACTTTATGTCAACTGGTACTCAGTTTTAAAACACCGATAGATACTTCTGCTAAAATAAGTATTTGATAACACTAGTAATATACATTTCAGAGGTAATTATTTTAGTCACATTTTTTCTTATTTCAGACTCTAAATATGTAGCAGTTTTAAATCTTTACCAGATAGCATAAGCGATAATGAGCTGTAAATCCACAGAACCAAAATGTTGCTGGGAGCACTACTTATGACTTGTCAATCAATGTCTAAAAGTATATCGGTAGTCTATAAAGTGATGGGTTTTTTTTCTTCCGTCACATAAATTAGACCATGGACTATGAACACAAAATTGCAAAATCCTATATGCCTTCTTTTTTAATAGTTCTATGAAATGGTCATATAACAACTTTTTTGTTTATTGACCAAATGTGATGACTCGATGATCATTTTTTTCTTTTCTGAATGAAGAGAAGGGCAGGCAAGCAAAGGTGAGGCATTATTTAGTACTATATTATGTGGTGTTTCATACTCCAATCAATTCCTTGATGAATTAGGCAACTGTGTAACGGCAAATGCAATTGTTTGCTGGACCCAAAAGCAAGGAACTACAGTCAAGAACAGGCAATTCCTCATTTCATGTACTAGAATATTTAGGACTTTTCTGTAAGATGACAGTGCACAAAATCAAGCACCTGTATTAATGTTTATTACTTAGGAAGATCTCAAGAGGCTAGAATGCTGCCTCAACCTTATTTCCCAGGTTCTGGAACACCACAGCTTTCTATTATGAGGAACAAACCATGTATTGCCCATACCAGGCAGAAGGAATTTTGGCTTATGACAGGTCAGCAGTGAAAATTCACATACAAAGAGGACTTGAAAAGCATTTTCTGCTGAATTTATTGCTTAGGAAAAAAAAATGTTTATATATAAGAGGCCTCTTTCCAGAGCCACGAACACGTGTCTCCTTCAGGTGTTAATATTTGCCATAGCATCCTCCAGAAAGGAGTCTTGATTTTGCCACAGTACTTAGAGTTCATTAATTGTGGTTATAACATTCTTATCCTGGAATAAATCCCAAAAGATCACTTACACGCATAAAAAAGTCTACACTAGACCTGCTCACACCCAACACATACAAAGCAACTGTGTTATGCCTGAATGGCTACAACAGAGGAAGACTGGCCTAACAGACTCTTTTAGAAGCCATTTCCTCATGTGCTTTAGGTCAAATTGTGCAGGGTTTGAGGGCTAATGCCCCCACTTTTAATCAGATATAATAAACTGGCTAGGGTCTTATAAATGACGGGATTAAAATGGCTTGGGTACACTGACGCGGAAAAATGATTCAAGTAAGAGGTACATTTTTACTACTTTGCTAGTGCATTGCTGTTGACATGACTTGTCCCTTGAGAACTTCAGCTGTGAAAGGACACGTTTTCTCAAACATTTGCACATTATGATCACATACAACAGCACAACTAATTAAAGACCACTTTGCTAGTACCTTCACATTTGTTAATAGCCCGTCATGATCAAGTCATTCATTTTAATAATTTTATAGAAATACGTATGTTCATTTTGAAATTACATGCTGGACTTCGTTTTTGAGGTTTTACAAAATTATTTTTCGATTATTTTTTCTCAAAGATGTTTATTTGCTAGGGTTGCTAGTAAAACATAACTGGTCCTAGAAGTAAGATACCTGGCTGATAAAGTTAAATCATTTCAATTCTCTCTTCCATGGAAATTTCATTGATCTGATCTGTGATCTCTTTCTTTACCAGAAAGCATTCTTCTGAGTATTCGTTCTAACCATTATCCCACATACACACCCCAAGCTGATGAAAGCACAGGCAGAACTTGAAAGAAATATTGACTTTGTAGAAGCACATTTATTTTCATTAAGTCCGTTTTTCCAATAGGGAATAATAGTAAGTCACTCCAGGTGTTTGAATCCAAGCTTCTTTCTGGCAGAGGGAAAGTAAAATTTCATATTCAGTTTTAGTAATCTCTGAGGATGGATCATCCCTGAATATTTACATTTCTGGTGTGACAGGGGAAGGACAGAAAATGGAACAGTAGGAGAAAAGCAAGTTAAAATACAGATGAATTGCTGTATTGAATTTCAAACTGATTTGTTGGGACTGAGAAGTACTATGAGATGGCAACATAGGCAGCCCTGGGCAGGAGAGGAGAGGACAGCAGGAGGAAGTAGACTTTTCCTCCTAAGGTGAGAGCTAGTACTACACTAGCTGTTGTTAACATAAGAGGAAAAGGCAAGAGGCAGAAAAATTAAATTTCTGTGCCCTCCAGCCAAGAAAAATCTTCTACACATGGGTGGTCCAGTGTTTAAGTGCATACAGTAGCTAAATAGTTTTGATTCACTAATTCCACTTTGAAAATATAGCATATGGGTTATCCAGTGGTTTTTGTTTGGTTTTTCCCGCCCCCCTCCCCAGACGATCTTATTTCTGCTCTGTTTAGCTGTTGTTTCTAGGCATTACTAATTGTCATTCATAGCAAATGTAGTCAGCTGCTCATGGACCCAAATCCAAGAATTAGCTGCAGGCCTTTTTTTTATTCATTTATTTTTTTAAAGACAATATCCAGGTTTGTCCCAGAGTACCCTTTCCTCATTCTAATGCCCTCCTGTCCCTCTCTCTCTCTCTCAATATAGAGAATAGTTATCGCAAACAGCAGAGAACTGAGACACCTACAAGGTACAGGAGGTTTTCAGAGAGTAAGACTGGACAGGACTCTACCTGCATGTGCTTCTTCCAGACTACACATTCACAAGAGTTGGGAGCAGCCTGAAGCTGCACCTGATACAAGCCATGCATGCAACCAAAAACAAGACAAGGAGGGTGTTGATAAGATTTTCCTAAGCATGCCGCTAGTCTCATTATCCAACACACGAGGCAACTGCGGGGGGGGACCCAAACTTTTTTAGCAGCCAGTGATGCAAACTAGATACACAAGCAGGCTGGTGAGTGCTATAAGGGTACCAAGAAGAAAACCTGGGGTGAAGGTCCCCACAGTGTCAGCACAGGCTTAAAGCCTCATGAGAGGAAAGGGGTTGACACAGCTTGTGGACTTGTTCTTTCTCTTCTCCCCCCTTCCAGGTGCAATCATGTGCAGCCCTGACCATCCTACCACATCTCCAGCAACTATGAAGAACAACCTAATCTAACAGGTTAATAGTAACTTTAAATCAGCTCACACAACTGTAATCAAACCAACCAGTGAACCCCCAAATACATTGAGAAAGTGCAAAGGTCAGGGAGAGAAGCAGAGAGAGTGAGAAAGGTAGGTTTACATCCATTAAAACCAGCCAAGGAAGCGTGACTGTTTCCTAGAAAGGACAATACATGGATCAGGCAGAACGCCAATGGTCTGACAAATTTACTAGTACTAAGGGTTGTTTCAGCATATGCCTGCAACAAAGAATATGGAAACCTTCAATGCCAAGTTTAAAAAGGAAGTTCATCAAGTTCCTGTGCAAAATTTAGGACACACTAACTGAGGTCAGAACTACACATCGTCCCATGCCCCATGCCCCTCCCAATGACAAACCCTTTTCAGAATCCCTCTTTATATGTCTGTAGCTACATAAACGTGGGAAGCCAGACTAACTACAGTCCAGATATGTTGAGCTCTACTTCAAATGTATTTAGGAAGAAGTTATATGCCTAAAATTGCAACAGCTTGCCTTGTGGACCTGGGAGGTGTCATCCTACCCATGGTTACCAGTTTTTATATGCAGACATCATAGGAAAACATGACTTAAGCAGGTGATGCCAGTACCAAAGGGTGTTGTATTTTCATATACAGTAGGTCTGGAAAGGTTGCCCCTTCCTTCCTTAACTTAGGTTTGCTTCTCCAATGCAAATCAGTACTGACCTCTGCTGCTAGATTATCAGCTTGAGTACTTACTAAGGAAAGAGCAAGGACTACACAGTAACACAGAAATGGCATTTCAAAAAGGTATTCATGCTGCAGAATACGAATTCCTCTACATCCAGGAGTTCAAAGCTCTAAGGATATTTATATTCATCCAAAAGAGCACTTGCCAGGTGGGCATAGAAAGTGTCCCCTTTACACAGACAGGAAAGTGAGTTGAAGACTTAACGAGGAATAGTTTGGAGTACCTCATCCTCCACAGCAATTTTGCTGATTTTGTACCTGGATATCCTTCCCTTACTCTGATCACCTTTACAAAGGTGACTGCTGTCTGCTGTGGAAGATCACACAGAGGACATTTACCATAAAGCAAAAGAGCAGGCATAAAATTAGTTCACGTGGAATATCTACCGTGCTTCCCACACACATTGTAGCTTATTTTGGAGTAACATCCTCAGGTCACTAGCTTAAGTAGCTTACCCAAGGCTAGGCAGAGTCTGAGGACCCATCCACATGGGGATACTCAGGAAATGAATCTGAAATTAAACTTTAAAAAAGAACGAGCTAAGCAGCATCCTAAGCTAGCATTCTCATTTGGAATTAGAGCCTTAATTCAGCTTAGCCTAATTCTTTCAGTTCTAAAATGGGGATGTTGACAAAAGCCTGCTTCCAGATCTATTTATCTGAATTGGTTGAAGGCATTACTGCTTCCAGCTAGACATCACTGCTTTCCAGATGGAGGTTTCTACCCCACAAAACTATGACAGCAGAGTGATTCATGTGAGCGGTCCTGCTTATAGACGACTATAGCAGCTGCAGTTTAAAACAGGAGGTTTGCATTCATCTGGCCTCTTACTGAAAGAGGTCAAGGATCACTCACACAAACCACTACTCTTGGGGAAATTTGCAGAGGCAATAACCCCTCCCAGCCACGTAGCAGTAGACAGCCATAGTTTGTAACTTCTTAAATCTGCACAGATGTTTACAGAGCAAACATCTGCATGCAATCTGGTTGGAGGGAGTAAGCACGTGGGGCAACTGCCTGGGATACTCACTCGACTAACTGAAGGAAAAGTGTAAATTGGTGAACTAAGGGCGAGAGCAAGGCTCATAGGGTAGGGTCCCTGGCAAAGGTTGAGGCTAAACTCATTGTCAAGGCATAGATTTTTCTTAAACTATAAGCTTAACGAGATCTCAATATTCAATCACTGTCACACAACTGCACTTTAAAGACCAATAGTATAAAGGTGCTTTTGGCCTCTATGACCTTAATTATGGAGACTCATTTACCCCATGTCGTTTTATAAGGGGTAATAGATTGTTGCATGCCAGTCACCTCACAGGTAAAATTGTTTCCTAGACAGTCTGAAAGGAGTGAAATAAGATGTTATACGAGCTCTATGAATCTCTGGCAGCTTTTAAGGTAAACAAAGGGAGGGAGAGGGAAGAGAAACCATCCTTTATATCCCTATTCTCTTGCTCTGCCTCGCCACATGTAGGGTACAGAAAAGCAAAATCCCCCTAGACTGGTCTTGGCAACCTTATGTTCAATCTGTCTCACGCTTCCCCTGAGATAAATTCAGGAGAGGGAGAGAGGGGGAGAGGGAGGGAGGTTGCTCCATGACAGGGTTTTTTGTACTGTAGAACAGAAACAAACAAAAGGATTTAAATTTAGCATCTTGTCTCTGAACTCAGACCTCTCATTACTATCAAACAGTCTCTGACAGAGGAAGGCACTGGTGCCTACCTCTACAAAAATGGAGATGTTAGTTAACACATCTGTGTAACACCTGTTTAATATTCAAAGCCAAAGTACCTCCTCTTTAAAACATATTTTTCATTGTTGTTTTTCTTTTTCTCCAATATGTAGAACCTAGTCACATGAAATTAGATAACCTAAAAATGCAGGACCCCAAAGACAAAGAAAGCAATGCTGCAGCTAAGCATTAATCTCTTACCAGCACCAAGGTTATAAATTCAATGTGTTCTCCATTCTACACCCTTGCTGGAGATTATCTGCTACAGATGACATGCAAAAATAAACCTGGATGAAAAGGGATGGAAAGCAGGTAGCAGGAGGAAAAATAACCTCCTTTCTCTCTCCCTCACACACACACAGAGAAAATAATTTGTTTTGCAAAGAAGAGAGCCTTCTCGACCAAAATATATTTCAGCTTTGAAAAGGGGAGAATTTTTGGGGGGCAGAATGGAAACTGATAGAAGATGTAGCTGTACCACAGGTTTTTGCCTTGATAAGTTGTGAATGGGACATTAGGTGTCCCCAGAAAAAAAGCTTGGACCCTTTTTTCCCCTCTTTTTTAATACCTAGGAATGTTCAGATCATCAAGGGAGAACCTATATATTTCTGGTTCTGTTCAATACAGTAGGAAAACAAAAAGCCCTTTCCTCTGTTTCCCAACATCACAAGGAACCATAATGGTTTTAATACAGAAAATCCATTAGGTAGGGGAAAAGGCAAGAGCATCGTATCAAGCTGCAAACAGGAACGCTTAAGCACAAGGCATTCAGGCGATGGAAATGCATTCAGAGCGTTTAGCACATAGGATTAATCGAATTATAATTTAATCATCTGATCAAACACTAATTAACATAATGACTTGAGGGGAAAAGCTGCTAGAGGAACAGACGAAGAAACACCTTGGGCACCCACCACATTTTAATGACGGAAGATCATGCACAGATATTTTTTTTTCCTTAATAAAACACAATAGAGGTTGAGGATCAGAGCGCTAAAGAAGCAGTTTAAATATTCCAGTCCTAGATCACATACAGTTCTGCAGCGTGGAAGATGTTGAAGTTGGTCCTACCGACTACAGATTATTCAGATTTAAGGAAGAGCTGTAAAACCACAGGAACACTACACTACCCTGGTTTGCCATATGAAGACTTGAGCATGAGCACACATTTTAGCCCACAGCGTTTCCATTAAAATCATCCCTTACTGCTTCCCCCGGAGTCTCCCACATGAATGTTTAACTATAGATCACTTAGATGACCTTCAGGGATGCACCAAAGTATTAGCATTCTTTTACAAACCGCATTTGAAGTAATTAGTCTAAATCAGCTGGGGTTTTTGGTTCAGGGAGGGGTAGAATGGGAAAGCAAGAGATATTAAGGGAGCTTTTCAGTGTAATATTGTTCAGCTTTCCTGGTAAAATCATGCCGCTTTTCAAAAGCAGAAATCTGGAGAGAGCAGAAAAATCACCCCTGATGTTTACCCATACAATAAAAATGACACTTGAGTCTGAAGAGTGGGCAGGAAGAGATGTATGGACAGGAAGCCTGGAAGACTGTATGGGAAGGAGGAAGGGGAAAAGCAGGGCATTGGTGGGGAGAGGATCTTATGAGGTGTCTTTTGTTTGAATTTTTACACAAATTAATATAATTGAATTATTCTTAATAAGTGTTTAGCTTTTCAAATTGATAATTCTTCTGGACACTGAAAACTGTATGTAATGAACTGCAACATTTATAGATAAGATTGGACTTGGAAAGAGTTTCCTACAATATTATGTAAGGAAGCAAAATGATGAGATGCTTACCTACATTTTGAAGACACGAGATCATGCAGGCTCAACTGTGAGCTAATTTAAATTGATTATATCCCTCTTACAGAGCTATTACTAATAATCCTTTTGGCTTCTCAGAATGACTGTACATTAATAAAAGAAGGTAACCAGTTACAGCATAGGGCCAGTTTACCCCAGGATTTCTCCATACTGGGCACCCTGCTATTTGCAATCAGTACACACAGTCTGGAAACTCTCATGAGCATAGCATGCTCGTGATGATACCAGAAACCATCACAGCAATGAAGAGCTGCATATCACTTTAAAGCATTGTCACACTTCTAATAAGAAAACTGACTGATAGGTGAACTAATAGAATGCAATAGATTAGCTTCTCACTGACATAAAGGTAGAGCCACCATACTGAATGCATTCCTGGCTCAAGGAAAGAGATCATATACCAGCATACATGGAATCCGCTTAAAAATTAAAATAATTTCATTAAAAAGTTAAAAATGTATGTTTTTTTTAAAATATCTTGCTTGTTTAAAGTATCTAGCTTTAAATTCTTGCTTGATTCTTTCCAAGCAAAAACTTAAGAGCAAAACCAGGAGATTTTTCATCACCTCACAAAAACTGCAATATGGCAAAGTCTGAGGGGAGTGGCATAGAGCTGGTAACACTACTTGAAACTGCACCATGGTCAGAGATAGGCTAGAGCGCAAGACAACCACCACCATTTCCCCAAACCCATTACTAAATCTCTCCTCTCCTCCTGCCCTCTGAAAGGGCAGCGGTCATGAGCCAAATGGCAGCATCTTCTGCTGGTATCAGGAACGCAGCTCCCCATATCTTCCACTTTCTAACCTTGTAAAAGTACCAGCACTGTGCCTTGTCATAATGCCTTCATCTTCCACTTGCTAGCTACTTAATATGTGCTACTTATTTTAAATAAAATTCTCTGAGCACAAAGCCAAATGCACGAGCCTTAGGAAACTCCAGAGCTACAGTACTCAACCAAGCTTAATCCCCTACTCGTTATTCCAATGTACATTCACACCAGGGACTGAAAGTAGCAGCAACGATGTGGGGAAGAAGAGTAACTGCATTACATACTGAGCAAACAAGGCTGTTATCTTTGAACATGGCTGACAGAGAAATACAATGTACTGATCCAAAAAGTTCTCAAAATTTCTTGAAATTAATTAGCAGTCAGCTACTATTATTTAGCTGTTGAAAATGTTTTTAAAAACTCATTAGCTCATTTTATAATTAGTAAAAATCAGCATTCTTCTCTTCTATAGAAATG
Source organism: Phalacrocorax aristotelis (assembly GCF_949628215.1). Classification (NCBI taxonomy): domain Eukaryota; kingdom Metazoa; phylum Chordata; class Aves; order Suliformes; family Phalacrocoracidae; genus Phalacrocorax; species Phalacrocorax aristotelis. The sequence goes on along the minus strand of NC_134276.1, from coordinate 99,300,592 downwards.
CATTTTGAAATGTGGTAGGAATACCGTAATTGCTTTTATCCACTAGGGACTAACTTTTGAACATAATAAATATGCACTAAATTGCTACAGCTACAGTGTCTTCAGACAGGCGTTTCTTTTCCTCTGCATTGCCTTCATGTGTGCCACCAGTTAAGACATTCAAAAAGGCCTCTAGCTCTGTCACTAATGAAACAAACACAGCTTGAGCGCATGTAGCACTTTAACAGGACAGTCACATCTCTCTGAAGTTGCACTGCTCTTTCTCAAGCATGAATGCATTAGCTAAAGGCAAAAAAACAGTGAAGAAACGAAGGAGTTTGGGCAGGAGTTTTACTCTAGACCAGGACACAAAAGCTAAAACCTAAACCTTTCTTTCTTCCCCAGGGGGGAAATTATATTTAAAAAATCCACATTCCCTACTCCAGGCTGTGTTCCCACTATATCTGTACAGTCTTCCTCAGGACTAGTTAAGCAAGCAGCTCTCCAATTTTTTTGTAGAGACAAAGCTCTGGTGTGTTGGAGAAGTCCTCCTCCACCCAGCAGTGCTCTCAGGAGACCGCATCCAGAGAGGGCCCCAGAGGCAAGGCTGGGTGTTCACGTACATGAGCTGAGCAGACCCCTTTACACCAAACCTGCAAGTTCCAGCTCCCAACAGCTGAACAGAAAATTGTGATTACCAATGCTTCTCTGAAAGCCCAACATCTCAGCCTCTTTCTTTTTTTTTTTTTTTAATTATCACCCTCCTACCTGATAAAGGAGCTCACCTCCTTCCTTCTTCATTCAAGCAAAGTACTCGCACATCCTACCCTACAGCTGCACTGGTGTTCATAGGATTGCTTTCCATCCTTGATCCCACTCACTCCCCCAAATCCATTTGTTGCCTCAGGGGAAAAGCTTTCAGGGACAGGAGAAATACTTTTGCTACCAAAATAAATATAAGTAACTGTAAGAATAAGATGGAGAGAGAAGGGGTTGTAGGCCTCAAATTAAGCCTAAATCACAGATGAGCATGAGCAGACACAAATGAAAGAAAAATCTGAATACAGGCAAGTGAAGGACAAGGGAAGTTGGGAGTTTGAGCTCCCCTTCACGAGGCACAGCAAGGTCCATGCAGAGCACCAGCTTCCTCCATGGCACAGACCAGCAGCCAAGACAGAGGGGCTGGAGACCAGCACTGGGGAGTCCCAGGGCTACACATGGTTTTGTTCCCCACCCATGTCTCCTGTTCACAAAGGAACAGGCTCAACCTTGCCTTCCCCACTGCAAACTGAACCTGAGACTTCAGAACCTCCCACCAACAGCTGCCCAGCTTAGACTTGGCCTTCAGAGACTGCCCTCCTGTTGTCCCACAGGGCTTCACACTCTTTGAGTGTCCTTCCCTGTCTTATGATACCTTGCAATGCTGTCTGGATACCCATGTAGTTTCAAGCTCACCCTTTTCCCTCCCTTACCTTCCCCACTAAAAATCCTGTTCATACCCCCTTCCCTCCCTCTCCCCATAGCATCCATTTTGTATTTTTTAAAATACGTATTTGCAAAAAGCTGAGAACAAAAATCTCCAGCCACAGATGACACGTCAAAAAACACAACAAGCATTGACCATCATTCAAGTCCCATAGCAAGATGAACTTTACTTTCTGTGCTTCTCCTCTTTTCCCTAGCAACGATTTCTAGAACCCTTACACAACAGGGCTGTGGGAAAGGTTTTCATGGTGGAATAAAGCCTTCAGGTCACACAACAAAATTAGGAAAAGAGCTACAAAGGAAAGCTTTCTAGATATATACAGCTAAAATAATGAACTGGTATAATGCAAATCGTTGTTCTATACATTTGGGAGTCACTTTACTATGCCAAAAAAACTGTACATTAAATGTCTACAGACGTATCTAAAGAGTTTGTATTTCAGTTATGGTATCCCAAATTACCTCCTTCATATCATGACATAGCAAATGCCTCACTTTATACTTTAGAACTGAAACCCAAACTGTGGTTAACCTGTCTAGAAATAATACATGAAATGGCTTTTAAACTGCCCCATGCAAAAGCCATCTAAGGGAGGAAAAGGCTCAGCTGGAGAACATGCAGTTTAAACCAAGGTCCACCTAAAGTCTAGTTTGCTTGAATGACATCTTTTCCACCAAGATCTCATTCCGGGGACATCAGAATCTGCTTTTCGTAACAAAAAAAAAAAAAAAAAAAAAAAAAGAGACTTTGTCAATGACTTTCTCTGTCCTTAGCTTAAGCCAGAAATGGTCACTTGTTTACCACTTAGTTTTCAAGAGACTGACTTCATATATTCAGAAGATTTTCCTGATTCAGGGCCAAAAGTCCAAATAACAACATTCCCACAGAAGACCCCAAAGACTTTAGAAGGTAACACTGTAAAACAAGAAAAAAAAAAGGAAAAAAATGTGAACACAATGATTTCTGAGACAAAAAAAATCACTTGAGTACTGTGGAGTTCTGTGTACAGTTCTGGTCCCCACTGTACAAAAAGGATGTGGACAGGCTGGAAGGGGTCCAGAGAAGGGCCACCAAGATGATCAAAGGACTGGGAAGCTGCCATATGAGGACAGGCTGGGAGAGCTGGGTTTGTTCAGCCTTGAGAAAAGAAGGCTCAGAGGGGATCTCATCACCATGTACCAGTACTTAAGGGGTAGCTACAAAGAAGATGGAGATTCCCTTTTTACAAGGAGTCACATGGAGAGGACAAGGGGGAATGGGCACAAGTTGCTCCTGGGGAGATTCCGATTGGACACCAGAGGGAAATTTTTCGCAGTGAGGACGGTCAACCATTGGAATAATCTCCCCAGGGAAGTGGTTGACTCGACCACGTTGGACACCTTCGAGAGTCGTCTGGACAGGGTGCTGGGCCATCTTGTCTATACTGCGCTCTTCCTAGAAAGGTTGGACTAAATGATACCTGTGATTCTGTGAATATAGCAAAAGCCAGAGCTTGCATTTTATGCATCTCCTTTCCATGGTCTGGCAAAAAGCAGTCAACTAGCATTTTGGTGCACTCAAATCCTACCACGTGAGTTGTGGAGTCCAGTACATACTGTAACAACAAAATGTGGGTTCCTCCAAGTTTGCACATTTCAGTATCCCAACTACCCTTCTCTGTAAGCTTAAACAAGAGCCACATGTCAAAGACTTATATCTGGTATTTGAACTCCATACTAACCAGTAAATGTCTAAGAAATTCTGTTGAACAACAACATATTATCATGGAGATGCTTCTAAAGAACAGAACAAAAAAACACTTCCATCAAGCCCCTTAATTCTGTGGCACCTATAACATTGTGCCATGGAGGGCTGCCACAATAAAACGCTGAGAGACAAACGCCCTTAGTGTGCAGGCTTAGCATAAGCCACTCATTTGCAAAGCCACATGGGAGGATTTCACACCAACATATATTTATATAGACAGAGCAACTCTGCAATCTTATCTATAGAATCACTGTGAGTAGATTATGTATACAGGCAACTATTCGCAGCTACAGCGCAACGTAAATATATTCTAGTTTTATCAAAAGACCCCCCGTCCTTTCAAGAATCATGTTTCTGATATTCTTAAAACATTAGAGGGCCCCCCAAAATTAACTCAAAAAATTACTTTAGATGACAGAAAGTTAGTAAGAATAATTTTTAGCCTGGTACAAACATAAATCTTAAGCCATAAATCTTCTGCATGGGATTACTGTGTAATTAATTGGAAGAAAATAGCATCAGTGTACTTGGACAGCAAAGCAAGTACCAGATTTTCCACACGCAGTAGCTTTTAAGCAATTGCAAGCTATATAGACTTACATATATATGCATGCGTATAAATTATATATGTACATATTAAAAAAATCTCTGAAGGAACTATATCCCTGACATCCTAGATTAAGAGCCACATAAGCAGGATGGTTGGTCTTCAGCTCACACAGTGGCATGCATGTAGAGGGTTTGAATGTTAACGAGGCAAAAATTTCTCAGGTGGTCCTGGTCTGTGCCTTTGTATCTGCCGCATCGACATGGAGCGGAGCGTTACTTTCATTTGTGCTCTCGGGCTGCCCCGTGGCCCATGCTCCTGCGCTTGTGCAGAGTCTGTCCTTCTGGAAGCTTCAGCAGAGGCACATCAGTGATTCAGCTCGGGTCGCGGGGCTGCTCTCTCCTTCAATTACTAGGAAGCTCCAGGGAGGCTGGTGTTTAGTATGGAGGTGACTCTCTTTCTCAAAGCCTTTGCATTTAAAAATGGCTTTCTATAAATAAGATTGCTGGCTCACTCTTAAATCTTACTCCCTGCCTTCTAAGTAAAAATAGCTTAAATAGGAATGCTGGGAATAATTGTTAATCTCTGTCATCCTGTCTGTCTGTCCATCCACTTGCCTGCCTTTCTTTCTGTCTTTCCTCAGTATGTATCACAACATTTGTTGCCCACTTCACTATGAAAGTTATGTACTGATGTACTGTAGTTTCTCTTTTTCTGATGAGTAATCCAATGTCCTAATGAAAAAAAAAGGTAATAAGTATTTTTTTTAGTGAATGGCAGTATAAAAACAAAAGCAACAGCAAGAAAAGCCCACAGTGCTAACAAGTACCCGAGGAATCTGTAGCTTGTTCTTAAAAAGGCTCTCTTCAGTGCTCTAAAATATTATGCTGTGAAAGGCTCTTATGAAATGCCTCTCATTTTATGTTATTTTATCTTTGAAAATACCCATTGTTTGATGAAATGCATTTAAGAGACAGGGAGGCAAATACTGACAAGATAGGGTTTCTTTTGAAAAATAACATAATTTGAAATCTTAATTTCATTAATTTCATAACAGGTTAAAGGAAAAAGAAGTGCTGATTAAAAAGGATGGTGAAATATCTCAAACTATATTGTGAAACAAGTAATTTAACTGCACATACCTACTCATTCACCTTGAAATAATTAAATATTCTGATCTACAGACCTCTACTGCTTAAATGGTTTTTTAAGTACTTTTACAGTTTCAGTGACTCAAAAGAAACAAGTTTCTTAAAAATAACAAAATAACTGTACCTTAGAATAATTAAGTTGAATATAATGTTTTTCTGCCTTCTTCAGCTTTTAAAGTGAAAGCTGGAATTAGTGTCTTTCCTACTGCAGATCTGAGAGAGTCCTAGAATGAGAGGTTGATAAATGGCATGCTCCAATTAAAAATCAAAGGTTAGATGAGTGGTATGTTCAAACAGGCCTTCATCCTGTGCACACCTTGTTAACTGTAGCAAACTTTAAGGAGAGAGGAAGGAGCTCCATCTATTTTGCTCCTCATTCCACTACCATGAACTCCCCACCAAAGAGGTTTAGTTTCATCACTTTTTACCTATTTTTTTGTCATTTCAATGTTTATTAAATAGTTAAAGGAGATTATTTCCTCAGCCCAAACAACCCCTGCACATGAAAGGGCAGCATATTTGTTAAGATACTCATCCAGGCAAAGCCACAAAAAGTTGAGGTCCAACCTGAACCTAGCTGCTCCTGTAACCACAGCCTTGCACAGCTCATGAACTGGAGAAACTCTCTGGATAAGCTACTCAAAGCCCACAAGATTTTCCCAAATATTTCAATTCATCTGTGTATTACATGACAAAAGTTTACTCAAGAACAAACAAAATTAAAACCAACTTCTAAACTTTTCCAGATGCAGCAGCACTGAAGAGGTGCTACTGAAATATTACAGTGCATAGCTGTAAGCTACTTAACAGGGTTTATGAGTTTGTTTTTACCATTCGTGGAAATCAACCTCATTTTAAACCTTTACCAAAAATACTTTTTCTGTCACACGTGTCTCCTATTCAGTGCTACAGAAAGAAGGTGCAGCACCCACCAGTTAAAAAGTTTAGTGGCCATTGACAGAAAAAATGCAGACAAAATGCCTCCTCCGGGCACCGTCTGTTCCCACGGCTTTCAAGAATCGTTGCCAGACTCGTGTGGTTTGCTGCCCACTAGTGTCGTGTGGCACCGGCTCCCTGCCGCCACGCAGGCGGCACAGCACGCTGCCCACTCCAGAGTGAGAAAACCACAGCCAGTGAGCCCTAAAGCCTGGGGATCAGTACACCCTGAGCAGAGAAGAGCACTTCTTCTGAAATGGAAACAGATTTCCAGAGCACTCTGACTTCCTAGCTGTAACAATTCTTCTCTATTTGGCATTTGGTGATTTTAATTAACAGCTATTCATAGCTTGACTAGGAGCAGATTAAAAACACCATCACCTGTACTGTGCCATCCACAAGCATATACCAAGCTAAATAGTTTCTGCGCATGCATTAAACTGTCCAAGGTACGGACTTGGTTACACAATTCCAGATACGCTATGCGTGTATTACAATACGTTTCTACAGAGAGAGCCATTTGTTCTCTTCCTTAAATGTTTTATCTCCAACACTGAGAGTCACCATTTTCTTTGGAGATGGTCGTTAGCAGCACCATCTCTTTCACTGTTCATTCTCAAGACTAACCCCTGCTCTCAGTTCAGTGCGATCCTTCTCAGTCTTCTGACATACTGCTAAAACCCATATTGATAGATATAGGGCAGGGAAAGGATTCAAACAGGAAATAATTTTAATGGGAATTTATTTTTAGTGTCATCCGTACAGTATTGGGTGCCTCCTGATGCTCCATTGATTTCAGCAGAACATCTATGGACAACAGGCATACAAGAAACACAGCCAGAGAAGCCTGCAAATGGTTTCAGCATACCTACACCCGAGGCTAAATGATACCGAAAGATACTCGTTTCTGAAAACAGCATCCTAATTCTGAACTAACTTTATCACAGTAATTACAATAAAGAGACAGTATTTTGAAGGAGGCCATTCTCCCCTCACAGACTCCCCTCCCTTCCCTCCCTGTAATTAGTGAAATGCCCCCTTATTAATTATGACCAGGCTACAGTGGACTTTTGCTGTTAGTTTTACATGCTTGCTTCTGGAATAATTGGGTATAGTAACCCTAAAGGTAACTCAGAAGTATTGCTCAGGATTGTAACTGCATGACTCAGGCTTTCAAAGTGGTGAATTCAGCTGCATATCTCCCACCGATGTCTGTATTGGCCCACGCGCCTACTAAGGCTGCAGTGCATTTATGGTTAATAGTTATCTGTGTTTTTAAGAAATTCACAGCAATGAGGGTTTAAAGCCTTTACAAAAATCTGAAAACTTCAACCAGGTATTTGGGCAGGTTTTGTTTCAGGCTTCAGAAATACTAATTGGATGTAACAGCATGTCAGTATTTTATTGTCCCCAGAAGGAAACTATTTCACAAACATAAAGCCTACCCAGTGACACTGCTCACATCTAATTTGACAAAATGTATTTGTGCTGAGTGACTGTAGGGAAATATGGGGGCCAACCTTGCTATTGTTATTCAGATGGTTTCCATTATCTTCAACAGAAATTTAGCCCAAGACAACTCCTACAGGGTTAAACCCATAATTAGTGGGTTTGTCTTTTAAGTTATTTCTCCCCTCAGCAAGGAAAAAGCCCCACCAAACCACCCCAAACCAACAACAACAAAAGAACATAAACATGATCAATCTTACACATTTTAAAGTTAAATTAGAATGAGGTGTAACACATAATTGAAAACCACTCATCCATGTGCTTGTGTCTTAAGTAAATGTAGCATGGTTCCATGAGGGGTTCAGAAAAGGCAGCGGCAGAAGGCAAGCAACCTTCAGTAGCCTGTCCTACTCACCCCCCAGATATAGTCATAACAGAATACTGCCTCTCACACAATGGGTTCAGATATAGGTAGAATAATGAAAATAAATGTGTATGTGACGTATTTTTATATGCAGTCATTTCCTTCAAAGAGATACATATCTGATACAACATGGCAATAAAACCTGAAGTCCTTTAAAAATATTATTGTCCGATTCTTGACTCTGATATGATAATCCAAATAAGCGACATTAATAATCAAAACCAAGTTGTTTGGTTGTAAAATGAAGGTAGGTGCCATTTTCAAAAATTTCCTTTAAAAAGATCTTAAACACATATGTATTTTGACATCAAGTACGATGTCAAAACTAAACACACTTCTTAAGTTGCAAAGAATTGTTGAACCATCGCCACATATTTCTACAATGTTTTCATCTTAAAATATTACCATACACAAAAACATTTAATTTTAATACTCTAGATTCACAAGTGTTAGACATTGTTGTGTGGCAGTACAGAGTCTATGCAGATGCATCTATCATTTACATGGTATACTATCAAAACTAGAAAAATATTTGGGATACAAATTCATGTTTGACTGTGATACAAAAACACATGGATACTGAAAGCAAAATTGCTACTGACTTCGTAGATCAAGTAATAAGTGAAAGTGATTCCCATAGTATTTCAACCTCATAAAGCAAAAATTTTGCTCTTCGAAAACCCCTGGAAGGGGGACTGACTTAGAAGATAAAATTTATAGCATCAGTACAGTAGACAAAAACATATGCCCTTTTTTTTTTTTTAGAAGAGATAAAATTTCTGGACAGAAACTGAGTTATTTCCTATGCAAATCTAGTTTTAAAAGAACAGCGCTGATAAGAGCATATACTTTCAGGCTGATTCTGTCTGTCTTACTAACAGCAAATCTCTCCCTCCAAGGTATCTGACTGAAGAGGATAGAAAAGCACAAGTGCTGCCTGTCAAAAATAAATGAATAAATAAATAAATAAATTCTTAATGTTTGAACTTGTTGCAGTTGTCTTATTGCTAGAACAAATGCAAAATTTTGAAGTTCACAGTTTGGTTTTTTTCAATAATTTTCCATTCTGTGGCACTCAGAGGATGAAAACCTTTCAAGATAGCCCTAAATACACACTTAAGATTCGCCTCCTAATTTATGATCTCTCTGGCTATTCGCACTGGACTGGCCATGCCTGTCAATGTATTTTCTCATCCAGCATACGCTTAAGTAGATGTGAAGGCACCCTCACCCAACATTCATTCCTCACCCTCTGCTAGAGCTTCAATTACTTGGATCTTCCAGGAAAATCTTACACTTTGCCCTGTGCTTCTCTCACATTCATTCAATACAAGAAACATTTTTCCTATTCTACCTGCTTTGCCTATTTTGAGAACTGTGTGTTTAATCTTTCTGATTCAACTGTCAGGATGTAATGCATTACAGGCAGTGCTACGTTCTCAAATCTGAGAAGGTGGCAATGTAACAGAACAGCTAGAATCCCGATTACAGCGTAATTTGTTTTCTGTCCTTAAAACTGCAAAGCTAATATGCGTTTTAACCTAAGTTATGCAATTTAAACATATTTTCACATATGACAGAGTTTTCAATCACATATATCTAAAAGTACCAAAACACCCCCATCCACTATTAAAAAAATCCAGCAACTACAATAAATGTTTGCAACTAAAGAGTTAGCAGAATGAAGAGGGAAAAAGAAAAAGAGAACAGGTTTACCCTTATCCTGTCTCCACTCTAATTTCCCCTTCCTAACTTTATGACTGACTGAAAGTGTCTTCAACATTTTCAGATGATGTAATGCTTATCCGTGCATATTTTTACATAAATGAGTGGAAAAAAAAAACACAGAACAGGTATCTTTTTAGTGAAATGGTGAAAGGGAAATATTTTAGAAATATTACTTCTTAAAGATATATTTTAAAAATTGTCAGGTGAAAGGACAGGACGATTTAAAAAATTGAAATAATAATAAAAAAAAAAAAAACACCACCCAAAACGTAAAAGGAAGCAACATCTCAACGCAGCCGCTTAGGCTAAAAGCCCTTCAAATTATCTCCGTGCACTCTGACGGATTTCTAAGGCACTTGGCAAAATTCTGTACTTTTCCAGCTGAGAAAGAGAGAAAAAGCACCTCTATCGCTGCCTCTCCAAGCACCGGCTTAGTCTGACTGATGCAGGCATACAGTAACGTGGCTAGGTTACGGGCCGTCACTTTGCTAGGTAAGCTAGTTGAAATGATTACCGAGCGATTTCGCCCTTCTCCCGGCGGCCGCTAAGAGCCAGCGCGACGCTTCGAGCACAAAAGGCACAACCGCGACCCGCTCCCCGCATCCCGCATCCCGCATCCCGCTCCCCGCGGCGGGGGAAGGGGACGCAGCCCCGAGGCGGGGGCCGGCAGCGCTCACCATGCGAGATGCTGTGGAGCAAGGCGACGGCCAACATCCACATGCCCCCGCCGCTCCCCCGCTCCCCGCTCCGGGCTGGGGCTCGTCGGGCTCGCCCTCGCCCGCCGCGCCCACGGCCGGGCCGGAGCTGCCAGGCAGCGCGCACCGGGGCCGCCCGCCGCCGCCGCCGCCGCCCTCGGCTGCTGCCTGCTCGGAGCCTGCCGGCCGCCCCTCCGGCCGTCTGTCCGTCCGTCCGTCCGCCCCTCCGGCCGTCCGGCCGTCCGCCCAGCGAGCGCTCAGCCCCGCCTGCAGCCCCGCGGCTCCGCCGACACTCGCCGCCCGGCTCTCGGGCGGGGGAAGAGGCAGCCGGCGGCGGGGGCGGGAGGCGGGTGCGCGGCGCCCAGGTGTGTCCTTGGCTCAGGGAGGCGCCCGCAGGTTGGCGGAGGCAGGGCCACAGGTGACACGATCCCCCGGCGCAAGCGGAGGAGCATCCCCGGCAGCGGCCAGCCCCGAGCCGCGGCGAGCCGGCTCCTCACACCCCTCCCTCCGGCCCGGCGGCAGGCAGGCGGGCGGGCGGGCGCATCTTCCCTCTCCTGCGGCTCGAGTCACGTTGATCCCGCTGCCGACCTCCCCTGCCTCCCAGCGCGGCGGAGGGGAGCGGTAACCCCAGCGCCAGCCCCACTCGCTCCCAGCCCTCTGCAGTCTTAAAGCACCACAAAGTCTCCACAGTGGAAAAAACCAAGACCAATAGAAGAAGGCAGCAGAATATCCTGCCTCTCAATAGTTGGCTGAACTGCGTCCGTTTGGCATCAGCTGAGTTGTATATGACTAATGTGTTGACAAGTCGTGTGGGGGGACTGGAGGAGGGGGCCCTTCTGGAAGGTCACAGCCCAGACAGGCGAGCGCATCAAATAATTGACTAGGAAACTGAAAGGAGAAGGGGGGGGGGGGGGGGGGGTAGCTATGTATATATACATTTCCCAGCGCTTACTCAGCTCCAGATACTGTTTGGCCTTTCACGTGTTTCTTTTTCTGTGGTAACAAATTTTTTTCCCCTGTAGTGAAAGAGTAAATTACAGTCTCTCTGACTAAAAGCCATTTCTGCATCTATTCTTTCTTCACATCTATGATGTGAAGGTTGGTCGAAAAATGGGAGGAAAAAAAAAAAAAAGGGAAAAATATTAAATGAAGACAGCTAAAAAAAATCAATATTGTGAAATACATAACAGCATTAGGGCAACTCTGAATTTAAGCTGTAAGATGAAAAGCAAACACAACAAAGCAATAAAGATTCTCAACCTGCAGAACCCCCAGTGTGTTACCAAAGAGGATCACTTCACATTTGGGGATCTTCACAGGACAATATTTTTTTTTTTTTAATTGCTTTGTAGCACCAGGCATTGCCATGCTGCCAACACTCGGTCTTGTGCACTATTATGAAACCTGAGAAAAGATGTCCCCCAAAAAGACATTGGGATGAATGTGTGCAGAAAGCTCAGCAACACAGCTGGACAGGTAGGAAAACCTCTCTGGAGATGTTTCGAACGGACCAAAATGCACTCCCAAAGCATTGTACAAGGCCCTTTGCTCTAATTCTTGAGAAAACCAAAGTCACAACTGAAACACAGCAAATACCATCATGCAACTGCTTAGTTCCCTGCGTCACATTTTGGGTGGGATATCAGCCAGAAGAGACTGAAGCCCTGAAGTGAAGGTAGGAGAGATGAGACCAATATTGGGCAGGGACTAGCTGCTCATGGTTGCCCTTAAGGAAAAGATGTGGGTAACCACACAAGTTGTTCAGTGGAAAATAGCAGATGATGCCATTACAGAACAATTAGAGAGAGAATCACAAATGTCTTGAGGGGGAAAAAAAAAAAATACGTTAGCTTTTACTGGGGGTGAAGTTCTTTTAAAAATTACAATACTTTAATCTGTTTAGAAGAGAGCTAGTGACTAGCAGAAACGTGTAAGTATTCATTTGAGAGCATTTTGGAGAAGTTCATGACAGATTTGTTCGAGCAGCTCTTTCAGAATTGCTTTGTGTCCCATTTTGAAGCCCAAAACATGTTTGGGGCTTAAAAGATGCAATGCTATACCACATAGAATAAATATACCATCTTCTTATACCTTTCTACCTCCTTTACTCATCTACATAACTCTGGCAGCCCTTGACAAATTTCAGTTTCATTTAAAGCAGTCTCAAGCAAGTTTCTGCACATTTCAGTTTATTTAAAACAACAACAGCAGCTGCAGACAGAAAGAGTAAGTCTTTAATCTGTTCTTCTGTGGCACCAAAAGGTAAGGGACCAACTTTCAGCGGGTATATAACCTTTTTTAGCAACAGCCAGCCAACTAGGCAGATAATCATAGTCCTGAGCTAGGTTTAAGGAAGGGAGGGGAAGGCAGGACGCAATTTTGCATGAAAGCAGGGTTCACTGGTTCTGCTTCTGAGTGAATAACTTGACTAAAACCTAAATTAAACAATCTGTCAAAGTGGAGAAGCAAGACTATACGGTAACTTCCACACAGAGTACATGAAATCAGTCAGAATGCTAGTTTTCAAGTCTGAAAAATCTAGTATGACCAGGCTTCAACAGCAATGAAGGCTAGTTAAGGTCGTCAACCAAGGAGAATCCCTTTTATGCCCTTTTGTTTTAGAATGTTCTCAATTAAGCAGCCAGAAATTATTTAATTCTTCCTAAACCAAATTCAATCATTTTGCAGCAAGACATCTCAGTTAGAATTTGCACATAATTATATCTTCTCCAAGAAAAAAAAATCCTGTTCAATTTCAGCCTATGCGACCAATGGTGAGAAATCTTAAACTGGGCTTAAATTAAGTTCTTAAACTGGGTTTAGATCTTGTACTGGTTGACTGTGTCAGGTTGATCATCCTTACTTTCAAGCTTTCTGCAGCTACCACACAGAATCTATGAGGAATACATCTTGAAGTTAACAGAGGTATGGCAACAGTATACACCAGCTGATGATCATCCTAAATTTATCTCAAATACTTAGCATTTCACTGCAGAGAGCACAAGCAGAAAACTTCTCTTTTAGGACCTTACTGATACCCCAGTACATTTGAGTCATCTGATTCCAATGGAGCATCCAGAACATCAGTATACTTTCTGGCAGTTCCAGCCACACACATTCAAGTTGTCCCCTGAGCCACCAGCATGAAGCATGTACAGAAATACATGCACGATACACTAGCACGATCAGTCTGACAACAACCTGCCCAGCCACTGGCTTTCAGCTGAGCACACACAGGGGTTAAATGACAAAGTCTGCAAGATAATTTTGCAATGCGTGTACATCATATTCTCATATTAAGTAAGAAGACACACAAAAAATTACTGCAGCAGACCAATACATCCGACAAAAGATGGATGCAAAGCACCTTTGTGAAAATTAAGTAGGTTACAGTGATCCAACTGGCTGAATATTTCAGATTCCCATATTGGAAGATGATGTATCTGGTCTATAACTTCTGTAACCAGTCTTGCAGGGAAATCCTTTTCACAAAGAAAAAGATAAAATGGCCTGTGTACAATAAGTCTGCATTGATTTGGACTTTAAAAAACAAAGGAATCTTCTGAGGAGAGACAGGGCTGGGAGCAGCAGCAGTAATTGGTTCTATTCAGATCGTGGATGGTTTCATAGGCTTAGGGCTTTAGGGAACTCCGTCAAATATCTGCTGTTGAAGCATTCAACTATTCAAACAGAGCCCTTCATTGTCATTCAGGACACAAAAATCTCATTTGCAATTTCAGCTTCAAAAATGGTTTTAAAAGTACCTGAGGGAAGAAAGAATAGGAGGGAAACAGAGAGGAAGTAAAGAGAAAGCATGGTGGGAGAGGAAGTTCTCAACAGTCAGAAGACCTGGGGAAAAAAATAATAAAAAATGAACATGAGTGAAAACAGAATCTATGACTGATCAGCCCAGTTTCTGGAAGACATGATACCTTGGCTCAGTCTTCTCTCAGTTTCTAAATCACTCTGTGTCTCCTCATTAGTGACCTCTTTCCCTGACTGTAGTGTTCTTGACTACATTCTTTCAGCACAGTTACTTGAAGGGAAAATATTGGTTATTGGTTTGTAGACTAAGTAACGATAACTGCTAGGGGCCATCATCTAAGTAAAATATCTTCAGTTGTAAATTTAGTCACGATTTTCATTTTAATAAGATTAAACAATGCTTTCAGTTCTACTGAGAAGGGACTTGTAGTTCCAGTTAGGTTATAAACAAAACCAAAGCAGAAGCATACCACCCTGAGATAACAATAGTAAAGAAATAAAACCTCAACATTTCAGTAGGCAATTATTTTTCCCCCTTTTAATGAAAATATGCAAAGAGGAGTTATGCAAAGGACTTGGGAATATTTGGCTGATATAAATACTGGTCCAAAGCATTCAGATCTCAAGTCTTCTGAATTAAACCTTTTCAATCTTCTTTCTGAATCAAATTATTTTAAAGCTAAGATGACAAGTTTGAGCAACTCTTCCCCAAATTTTCAGGTAAACTAAAGCTTTGTCACGGTAGCCATAATGAAGGAAAATAATTTCAGAGAGTGATAAAGGGGCCAGCAGTTAAGAAGGGAAGAGCAGCAGAAGTGGGAAAGCTTTTCAGTAGTTTCCATCAGTCTGGAAACAGGAGAATCAAAAGCCTTGTGAGAACAGGTTTTCCTCATAAGACTTCATGCCCGATTTGATACTGGAAAGATTCAGATAAATGTTGAATGCTTGTCAAAACCAATCGCTAAACCTTCTGATATTCACTGGCTACCAAGCTTAATGCTTATATCTACAAGCTCACAGTCAGCCATTTTTATCAGAACAAGCTGCAAAAATTAAATATTTTCCATGAGACACTTAAGAATTTAAAAGCAATTTCTAGTTCTATAAGTACCATTATGAAGATACAAGTTGAAATGCTCTGTTTATTACTATGAAGCTGGGAATACTCAAGATGGACAAACAAATTCTAAACATCTGCATGCAATTACTTGTAAAAACATCTATGCTGCTGATACCTATCTAGTCCACCCGCAAAACACAAGAGAATAAGTACAATTTGCTTCCTATACTTCATCTGAAGCCATTGACTACTCTAAGCTGATAATGTGCAAGAGTATTGTTAACTGGCAAAAAAGATGCTCTCTCGCATGACCTTTCCTTACAGTGTACACACAATTAACCATTCAGTCTTGATATGCTCATGAATTAAAGCAGCAGCTTTCAAAACAGTGTAGACGGCTTAATACACACCAAGCTTGAAAGCATAAAATGGAGATTCTCCCCCACACACACACCTGAAGTTATTCTTTTCTTCTGCAGCTCATTCCTGGGGTTTCAGCAACACCTGGAGAACACGAATGAGCAAGTTTACCCCATCAGGTGGTTCTGTGAGCACAGAATTAGTGGAAAAAGAATTTCCTCTGGATATTTGGTCAGAAGACTGAAGACCTAAGTGGATTCTCAGATGTTTATTATTTTCCAATGCTTTCAAGACCTTGGAGTGGGATTAGTCTCTCCTCTGCCCAGGTAAATGTTTATACACACACACACACGCAATGGCTTGACTGTATTCTACTTACACCCACCAAACAAAGTGATTGAAACCGGCCAGCAGGTTCAAAAGTTATCGGAGGGAAGGAGGAGAGGGGCTGACAAAGATGTTTCTTAGAAAACTATGCTAGAGTGAGGAATGGAAAAATCCAGTCTGTGGGAAGGATTTAAAAACCCTGTGTATGATTCATGTTTTCTTGAGAAAATACCAGATTTTTCTATTTAAAACAACACTAGCAAAACATAGGGCAGTGATTATTTTTTTCAGTGCTATAGACTTCTTTTTTCATTGCACTATGCAAACAAACAGAAAAGGTAGGATTCTTGGTTGTTTAAAGAACTGACAGTCAACTGAAGGAAAAATATTCCATTTCGGAGGGGAGAAGCCAGGAGAAATAATTATTTTAATTTTCATATCTTCATACAGACAAATTTGTTCCTACCATAGAAAAGATCGGGGGGGGGGGGGGGACGGGCTGTAAAATAGCTAAAGATGAAGTCTAGGCACACAGCACACAACATATCAGACAACTGTCTTGAGTGAAAATCTGGGCTCGCAGAAGGGCAGAAAGGCTTCCCTTGGTGCTAATTGGCTCTCATAAGAGGAAGTAGCATAACAAGACATACAAGCATTATGGCACTGAAGATATCCATTTCAAAGTCTCCAAATAAAGATGAACTAAACCCCTTTGTGTGTCTGATGTATGTATAAAGACAAGACATTAAAGACCATAGCATTAAATGATTTTAATGCCAAGATATGATGGAATGAATTACATATATTAAAATCATAGGCATAGCTATGCCATACAGTACATATCACAACGTTGTAGCATGAAAAGGCTGAGTCAAGAGTACTATTTCATTTCTAAATCTGATTTTCCATTATTTGGATTAGGAGTCAGAGCCTTTTAACAAGAGATGTAGGACGACTCTGGGTTTGGATATGGGCATGCATGTATACACATAGCTGCTTCTTATTAGAAAGAAGTGGTGGAAAAAATGAAATTTGAAGGAATATCACAGCTTCAACAAGGCTTTTTTTTTTTTTAAATGAATGATTGTTTCAAAGCTCTGTAGACATCCCTTTAATAATTGTTACAGTGCAATCCATTAAGTACTGTAATTATGTGGTAAGAGGGTTATCCCTGGTCCTGAGCCAAATTCTGCTCTCTGTTTTCTACCCAAGATGCCAATGGCTTTCAAAGAATAGCAGCCACATAAACAAAAGAAGAATTGAACTATTGGGAGCCATTACAGCCCCGAGCAGATTCAATACACAGAAGGCACCAGGAAGAGCAGAGCTCACCATGCTTCAGACAACGCACAGCATCCCCTGTGTTCTCATCTTCCTCGTGTGGCTCCCACCTGTTTCCAAGTGCTGACGAAGAGGCAATGTCTCTGCTTGCAGATTGCTGGGACCACAGGCAAGCATGGCTTTTCCCAACCCCAGTGCAGAGGAGGGGGCCAGGGGGAACAGCAGAACCATTGAGCAGCGGTGGAGCAAGGAGGCAGGGTTGCCAAGCAACAGCCTAACGCCGGGGGTGGGGGAGGACACAAGATGGGAGGGAAGGGGGGGGCATTAAAACAGGGAAAGGAAAGACATATTAATTGCACTTGCTCGTGTGGGGCAATGGTAGCCCTTCCATCTGCTTTTCTTCCTCCTTCCATTGAGTTACGGTTGTGGTTTTCATGAGATGATTTGGCCACAAGTGTTTCTTGCATCATGAGCTCCTGTTGGATCCTCAGAGAGGTTGCAACAGGGAGAACCGTAAGGAATACTTTCTTTGCCAACTTGTTGTCATGGATAATACAGCAAGAACAGCAGCAGGCTGTCATAGGTTCTCCAGACAGCCTGCCTCAAGATCACAAATACAACGTAAAACCAGACCTTGCCTATTCACACATCTGCATCAGTGATGCTCCTTCTGTTACACTGTCGTTGCCTTAGAGAGAAACATGCACAACATATGGGAGATTTTTTTCCTTCATACCACGTAGACTTTCTATGTGACAAGTGGAGCCTCTATTATTTCCATAGAAAGTTCTTGTTTCTATTCTGTGAGGCCATAAACATGTGATGGCAAGGCATGGCATCAGAGGACAGAACCTTCACAAAAGCTTTAGGCAAAAGGTATTCTGGTGAAGAGGGACCAACAAGGAGAAGAGGTGGAACATACAAAAATAAAAACTCCTGACAGCTCCTGGGGCCAGACCACACATACTGGAAAGACTTTCATGGAGGCTGACCTCAGGGATCCCAGGCCCCTCTCTGCAAGGACAATCTAACATGAAGCCAGCTCCTCACGGCCCTGCACCACACTACAGCTCTCACCAAACCTGGCAACTGGTTCCAGTTGCAAAGCCTTGCAGTGCTCTGCCTCTTCCCTGGTGCAGCTGGATGTTTTCAGGTGTGGTCACAAAAATTAACTGTGATTCCCCCTCTTTTGTTAACCCTTTCTTGCCTGTCCACACCTTATACACATTATCACAGATCACCAAGAAACTGCATGCTTACACACCACGGTACAAATAATTTTGACTCCATAATGCATTTTCTATAACCTATCGTTGTTCACATTTACAGACAAAGGAAACACAAAACTGTGAAGGAAAGTGCATTTGCATTTACTTCTGAGTAGTGAACATAAATTTTACTAATGCAAATTGTTCACAGATAAGATAGATACATTCTTCATGCCTTTCGAGTCATGAAGTCACCCAGAGAAACACAAAAGGTCATAAAGCAGACACTTCTCTCTCTCTCTCAGCCAGGTACCTAGAGCCCCTTTAATAGTCAAAACAGAGGAGTACACACATTTAAGAAATTATTTATCCTGTTTTAAAGTGGTTGTTCAAAGTAGAACAGAAGTTGCAGCCTGGAAGTCCCTGTTCCCCTCTATTATGCAGAGAAGCTGCAGTGACTCGCACCATAAACACTTTAAATTAAGCAAGATGAGCAATGTCCACAGCAGCCAACTGTTGCTGAGTTTTGAAATAGCAGTAAGCCCACAGGCAGGATTTGAAGGCAGCTAATGGAGATCTTGTCTTACGGGGTGGAAATTCTTATACAAGAGTAGAAAAGTACTTGGCTGTAAGTCTGGCAAGCAAGTGGAAATTGATATGCTGGTTGGAGATGGAAAATTACTCCAGGTACTTCATGGGAAAAGTTTGGTATGGCAGTGCTATGAAGGACTTTAGCAGTAGAAGAGAGCAACTTGTGGCAGAGAAGCAATGGAATATCCTGTCTAGTGAAGGGTTTCACAGAAAAATGAAAGGCTGGGTAAACATGAGTGGCAACAGTATGTTGGACTGATATCAAAGGAGGAAAAAAAATATCACAATTGTCATGTCATCACTGGTGACAACACATCTGGATTACTGTGTACCAGTTCTGGGCTCCTCAGTCCAACACTGACAGACATACTGAAGCGAGTCTAGTGAAGGACCACAAAGATGATTAAGGAGTTGGAGGATCTGATACATAAGGAAAGGCTGAGACAGCTGGGACTGTTTAGCCTGGAGAACAGAAGGCTCAGGGGGATCTTAATAATGCATAAAAATACCTGAGGGGATGGTGTAAAGAAGATGTAGCCTGACTCTTCTCAGTGGTATCCAGTGAACAGACAAAAGGCAATAGGCACAAACAGAAAACAAGAAGCTCCATTTAAACATAAGATTTTATATATACGTGTATAAATAAAATGTATTTATTTTTACAGTGAGGGTGGTCTAACACAGGCACAGGTTGCCTGGAGAAGCTGTGGAGTCTCCATCCTTAGAGGTATTCAAAACCTGACAGGACATCGTCCTGAGCAACCTGATGGAGCAGTTAACTCTGCTTTGGGCAGCAGGGTTGGTCTGGATCTCCCAAGGTCAACCTCATGGATTCTGTGGCAAAACCACTGATTTCATTCTCCACCAAGAAGCTGATCTGGGTCCATCACAGGCTGGTGCTGTGGTATTTCTCATTCATTTTCCCTGGGGATTTTTTTTGTGGCTTGTGGTTTTTGGGTTTCGATTTCTTTTTTGTTGTTGTTTTCTGTGTGGGTTTTTGGTTTTTTTGGGGGTGGGGTGGTTTTTGGGGGTCGTGGTGTTTTTTTTAAAGTACAGCCACCTGTCAGAAGTGGTCTCTTTACCACCAACACTTACTTTTAGATAATGGTGGCTCATTTAAAAAGCCTACATTTACTAACAATTACCACAGTTGGGTTTTCTCTGAGTTTAAGTGCTTATAAAGTGATTGCTACTAAGTAAACAGCATAAATATCATCTTTGCAAGAGATAAAATGGGCAAATAAAAAGAGCTTGCCTGCCTTACCTGGAAACAACTGCAGTTTAGTGGAGTGGGAAGTAGGCTGAAAATACATTTTTCCACTATCCTGGAATAGTTCTTTCAAAACTACAGATAAAAAAAATCCTCACATGCAACCCCACACCTCAAGATACAGAGTCAGCGTGCAGGCCACAGTCATACAGAGAGGACAACTTTGGTATTTGACGCATGGCACAGAATGCCAGTGTTTGTCTCCAGAGCAAACAGGGATGCCTGTTTTATACATCCTGGTTGTATATCACAGTTATCACATCCTTGCTGATTAGTCTCTTCCTTAAATATACTATTTCCTCTCTCCCCACCTTATATTCCTCTCACACAGAATTCCTTCCTGCTTCTGTCACTTCTGTCTTATATATCTGGATCCTGTCTGTTTCTGCTATCTCTTTCTTTGAAATGATATGACCAGAACACAATGGGCTTTAAGCATTTTTTAGCTGAATGTTAAGCTAGAAGTCTTAAAAAGATACACCTGTCTTGCATAACATCTCCTGTCCCTCTTACACAGCAACGTTGAAAGAAGAACTTCTTACTCTTTTGGTCTCCCTGCTTTTGCCTGAGACACAGATACAAAAAAACAAAGTTATGCTTAATTGGCTAACAAGTCAATAAACAGATCAAGAAGATTTTCTACCAAAATAGGTTTATTTAAAAAAATAACCCAAAGAAAAGGCTAGATGCTGAGGTAAGAAAATGTTCCTTGGAGGCAACATATGCATCAGTACTCCATATGATATGATAAAAAAAAGCATTTGATTTCACTTGACTGAATACTGTATTTTTCCCTGCCCTGCTAGTCCTCATTTCAGTTAATGTTGCAAAGGTATTTCAAAGCTGATTCACTGAATTTCACTAACTTTCATATTAAGGTATAAGTTTAAAGCTGATCAGAAATTTAATTGACATAATATCTCCTTTTTGGAAAAAGCCAAATTCAGTATATTTGAAACATTCTGCCGTATAAGGTCAAAATTTCAATACAGTTTCTTGACTAGCATACTCAGATTGCAATAACAAAACAATTGTTTGAGAATAAGAAAACCATAGCAATCTGAATTGTTTTTCCATATGAAGTTTGGATTTATTGTCCATTTAGAACCTAAGAAAATTATAACAAGTTAGCATTTGTCATTACATGAAATTTCTGTTTCTCAGCTAGTTTTAATTCATACGCCAAGATCTTCAACTAGCACTGTAAGGACAGGTTTTCTAAGTTTTCATTTATGTATTTAGGTTTTCTTCATGATACGTCCAAAAAAGAAGTCTGGTGATCTCACTTAAGCCCTAACAGATAATTATCTCAGACCATGGCACACACGGTTTTCAAAAGTGATCAGCAGCTGTTTCAGGTCATGACTGATGGAAGTTGGCAAAGCTTTGTGGGAAAATGGCAAAATGCCTACCTGTATACGTCCAGCTGAAGCATAATAGACTTTTCACGTAAATAATAATCAGATTCTCCCAAACAAGCTTTATAAAAAGGGGTGGGTGGGGGGTGTGTGTGTGAGGGTGTTAAAGGAGATCTCATTTGGCTTCAATAGTTAATATTAGGAGATGAATTCTCAAGAAGTCAATACTACCTAATCATGAGACTGAATTTTCCTCCCCACCTTGGAAGTCTGCCCCAACCATTTCTTGTACCAAATGTACTTCCACGAGTGCAATAAACATTTTTGAAACCTATGTCTATATTCAGTTTCTTGGAAGATATACTTTATAAGAATTAATAGGAAACTGTTAGATAGAACCCACCAGAAACAGTACGTACAGCTACCACATATAACCTTTGACACACATAGGAGAGCACAAGCGAAGATCTTCCAAATACCGTATACATTAGATTTCTTTCCTGTCCAGGGTGACAAACGACAGAGTTAGCTATTTCTTCTGTTTCAGAAGAACATGTTCTTTTCCCAAATGGGGGACTGGACGGGACGGCACGAGGACAGGGGAAGGAAGCGTCCTTAGTGCCTCCCCCCCGCGAAGGCTGTTCCGATGTTTGCAGCAATACTCTTAAGTTACAGGCCGTCACTTTGCTAGGTAAGCTAGTTGAAATGATTACCGAGCGATTTCGCCCTTCTCCCGGCGGCCGCTAAGAGCCAGCGCGACGCTTCGAGCACAAAAGGCACAACCGCGACCCGCTCCCCGCATCCCGCATCCCGCATCCCGCTCCCCGCGGCGGGGGAAGGGGACGCAGCCCCGAGGCGGGGGCCGGCAGCGCTCACCATGCGAGATGCTGTGGAGCAAGGCGACGGCCAACATCCACATGCCCCCGCCGCTCCCCCGCTCCCCGCTCCGGGCTGGGGCTCGTCGGGCTCGCCCTCGCCCGCCGCGCCCACGGCCGGGCCGGAGCTGCCAGGCAGCGCGCACCGGGGCCGCCCGCCGCCGCCGCCGCCGCCGCCCTCGGCTGCTGCCTGCTCGGAGCCTGCCGGCCGCCCCTCCGGCCGTCTGTCCGGCCGTCCGTCCGTCCGTCCGTCCGCCCGCCCCTCCGGCCGTCCGGCCGTCCGCCCAGCGAGCGCTCAGCCCCGCCTGCAGCCCCGCGGCTCCGCCGACACTCGCCGCCCGGCTCTCGGGCGGGGGAAGAAGCAGCCGGCGGCGGGGGCGGGAGGCGGGTGCGCGGCGCCCAGGTGTGTCCTTGGCTCAGGGAGGCGCCCGCAGGTTGGCGGAGGCAGGGCCACAGGTGACACGATCCCCCGGCGCAAGCGGAGGAGCATCCCCGGCAGCGGCCAGCCCCGAGCCGCGGCGAGCCGGCTCCTCACACCCCTCCCTCCGGCCCGGCGGCAGGCAGGCGGGCGGGCGGGCGCATCTTCCCTCTCCTGCGGCTCGAGTCACGTTGATCCCGCTGCCGACCTCCCCTGCCTCCCAGCGCGGCGGAGGGGAGCGGTAACCCCTGCCCTCTGCGGTCTTAAAGCACCACAAAGTCTCCACGATGGGAGAGAAAGCAAGACCTACAGAAGAAAAAACAAGTGCAACCTGGGTTTTGCTGTAACATATAACAGTACTAGCAGTGCCAACTGTGTGCGCACAGAAAGTGCATACTTCATTGTGATCGACGCATTCTAGGTGGCACTCCGGAGGGACCAGTGGAAAAAGTATTAGACTGGATTATGCGTACGACGGTGTTTACCTATTTTTAAGGATGTTTGATCAGTCATACAAAATAGTATTTTTAAAGGAAGTATGCTGACAAT
The DNA here is from genome assembly GCF_949628215.1 of Phalacrocorax aristotelis. Taxonomy (NCBI): domain Eukaryota; kingdom Metazoa; phylum Chordata; class Aves; order Suliformes; family Phalacrocoracidae; genus Phalacrocorax; species Phalacrocorax aristotelis. The sequence goes on along the minus strand of NC_134276.1, from coordinate 99,277,389 downwards.
TGACCTTTCTGACTTGCAATATCCTTGCTGAGTTGTAAATCTGTCAGTGAAATGAATAGCATGATTTCCAACTTATACATGAGAGTGTGTTAGAGCTCTCCAGAATGTAATATTTTCTCCTAGACAGGTGACACTACTAGTTTGGCTTGAGATGTGGGCCACAGATCCTAGACCCAGATCCTGCAGACATTTAGCTCATTCTCTGCATGGGAAAAGTGAGATATCTTCTCTTTAGGTGCTCACACAGCCAAGTGGCACGTTACCGTAAAGGGATATTAAAAATTATTTTCCCTAGAAGGGAACTCTAGTCACACTGGCAGCAAAGCAGAAACAGGCCTTTAAGGTGGATGCAAAGGTAAAATGGGAATAGGTCTTCGGAACATCATGATATGCAGAAGAAGCTGCATGAAAGAAAACCTGAAGTGGTTATATATGGAGCTGAACAAAAGACTGTAATAAAGGCATAAACCTCTGCAGTAAAGCAACAGCAACAACAAACAAACAAAAAAAGATGGAAGATGTAGTACCTGAAACAATGAATAAGACAAGGTAGTAGATGCAAAGTTCCCGAAGTTTTTAAAATATGGAATTAGGTATTGTTTTAACTTTCGGGGTGGCAAGGAAAATCATCTTCTGGGATATATTTTGCAAGCAGACACATCAGTACATGTATACTTGGGTGGCCAGAGAGTAAGCTCTTGCAGTGACAGAAATATCTGCAATGGAGAACAGGACACATGGTGTGGTTATAGGGGGGAAAAAAATTACATGTCATGCTTATGCTGAGTAAAAAGCAGCAAGTTCTGTATAAGTGAGACGCGAGAGAGTCATCAAAAGCAAGCTCCAAAGTATGGCTCAGAGTACTTGTAAGGATGGAAATATTGTTGGCAGTGACAGAGAAAGGGGAGGGAAATTAGAGGCAACTGAAAAGATTCATATGGTCTTGGTGTCAATATGATTAGCTTCTCAACAAGATATTTAGAGACATAGCTAAATGATTTATATATACTTTCTAAACATGTCATGGACATATCTGGCAGGATTTGGGTAGCAGGGGGCTGCAGGGCACCCTGTGTGGGAGGACACCAGGGAGTGCCCCGTGCTGGTGACAGCTGGGTCCAGCCAGCTTGGAAATGGGCAGCACTGACCCATCGTGGACCAGTACTGCACCCAGTCAGAGCAGGTAATGGTCCCATCTCTCCAGGCAGGTTTAAGAAAAGGTGGTAACAGCTGGGACAGGACCCCGAAAAAGGAGACGCAGAATGCACAAAAGGAGACACAAGAGGAGGTATGCCTCTGAGGAGGCTGTGGCCAGTGGATAAGTCACACCAGGGCAGGAACACCCCTGAGGGGATGGCAGCCCATGGAGGAATTAATGCCAGAGCAGAGGAAATGAGTAAGAAGGAAGGAGGCATGAAGGAAAAGAGTGAGGAGCAAGGAGCGGCAAAAAGACCTGCTACATACTGATCCCAGCCTCCTGCACAGCCCATCGCATTGCTGAAGGAACTCGGTGTAACCTGCAGAAAACAAGGGGAGGGGAGAGTAGGAGGGCAAAGGAGAGGTATCTGGGCTGAACTTGATACTTGGGAAGGGGAGGAAAGGTGTTTCCCTAAGTCTTTCTTTAATTGATTGTCTTCTTTGTTTTTCAATACCCAAATCAGTAATTAAAGGGTTTTTTTCACTGGCAATAAATTAAGTGTAATACCCTGAGTAGAGTCTTCCTCTGACAATATATTACTAGCCCTGCAAGCAAACGTAATGCCTCATAATACCTGCTAAAGAACTGTTGCAGAAAGAAGAAGAAAAGGCAAATAAAAATAATCAATTTTCAAATTAAGGCAAACTGCAAAAACACTGAATTAATTATTTGTAAGATTCTAAACATGGACTTGGCTTCCTCTTGCTTCTTACATAAATCAAATAAAAATATCAGCAAGCCTTCTACAGAACAATACCATTTTCTTTATGGATGGATAGCAGGAATCTTGTATCCAGAAATATTTTCCTTGGTAATTTATGAATACTTTCCTCAAAAAGATCAGTTGTGAAACAAATATTCTCCTCTTCATTTGAAATTATCAAAATGGCTTGTTAAACCAGCAAAGGGAAAAAAAACTTGTCAGATGGCTTCATTGTTGGTTCTTATATGAAATACTTTTGCTGTTGATTTCCTAATTGTATAACTTGGAAGTTCTACTGAAAATGCTTTCACACAGACAAGTAATGAATGTCTAGGAATGTACCTTAATCCTAAAACATGGTGATTCTGCACAGTTGGGTTTTTTTTTAATGAGGAAAGGATCCTTCCAAGTTCTCACTGTCTTCAGGCCCACCGTTTTTCTTGGGAGATACTTCCCAGAGGTCCTTGCTGATGCACAGTCTGACCCTGCAATAGCATTTTTGGAAACCTCATGCTGATTGAGTAACATCTGCATACGTGGAATCCAGCTACATAGGCAATGCTTTGGGCTTCCTCAGGGTAGGCAGACAACTTTCATACCTCTGTTATGAGGAGATGTAATCCAGACTCTTCCTCATGATTTACCTCAGCTACTTCTATTGCCTTCTCAGAACTACGTCTCAACTCTTGACAATCTTTTGTGCATTTATCATCCACAGCATCCCTGTGAGTTTGGAGTGTGTTGTTATTCCTTTATCAAGGAAGAACTGAAGCACAGGGAAGCCAAGGGCTAATCCACTAAGGAATTCAGGAATTTAAACAGTATTGCAAAATCCAGTTCTTTAAGTGGGCTCATACATATTGGAACTCACAACCTTAAGTAGTACCCAGTATCCTGGTACTTCAGAGTTAGGTACTGCAGAATGGCATTCATGGAAAATAAGTGGAGAGGCACATCAGCTGGTGGGAAACACCTCAAAGGGAGGTATCCTAACATTGACTGGGCAGTGGCCCAGAGGTGCTTACTGGATGAGTGCTTGCACCACATCAGTCCTCTCAGGAGAAATGGAAGAGGAGACAACTGTCTTCTGCACCTGTTCTCCACCCAACAGAGAGATTGCTGGGTTCAAACTATTCTCTGATAAATATTAAAGAAAAGGTTGACCCTAGTTACCCTGTCTTGTTCATGGTAGTTCACTTGCCTAGAAGACTTACACCCTGCTCCTATTTTTTTCCAGAGTAGTACTTTTCCATACTTTCTTCACATAGCAAGACCAAGGGAAACTTAAAAGATGTCATATAATGCCATAGTAACCTCATCTTCTCTGAGGCAAAAGAGTTGGAGTCCTTCTCCAAAGCAAGCAGAGATGCATGAGAATGTGGATCTCCCACTTTGAAAGCTAGTCCTCTCAGTAGCTGCGTATGGGGTGACAAATGGGGCAAGAGGAAGGACACTTCCTCTACTCTGTTTCCACCCTTCTGTTGGCAGAAGTGTAGCACACTAGCATGTGCGGGGGAGCAAGTCAGGGTTTTCATGCCTCCAGGACCCTCAAACACGAGCATCTTCATGCATGCTCTGAGGCAAGAAAATCCAGGAGGTGACTGTAGACATACCTTGTCCTACAGTGATTCTCTGCTGCTGAATTTTTTTTTACACAAAAACTTAAAGCAAGATATATAATAACCTGAGAGTTTATAGAGACTCTTCCATTCCCTGTGATTTTCTAAGCATAATTTTTAATTTCTGATTCATTAAAACCTTCTTGTAGTTTGTTCTCAAGTCCTTCTGTTGTCTGCCTAGCACTTCCTTTTTTATGAAAGTATCCAAGTCATTACAAATGCAAGTACAACTATATATATCTCTCTAATACTATATATATTGTTATGGAGATAGTTCTAAGAGATAACATTATGAAGGATCTTATGAAAGATCTTATCTTCATGTGAAAGCTATTTTAATACCTTACCAAAGGTAACTGGGGATTAGTTTTGCCCTCTGTAATTACCTAAAATTACCTCAACCTTCTCTTCAGGCTGGATGAACAACATGCGCTACTGTTATCTCAGGTATTCTTGATTCTAAATCCACACACATTAAAAGAATGAAATGTGAAGGGCAGGGAGGAGGGGAAGAAAGAATACAATAGAGAAGGAAGGATAGTCCATATCCAGCTAACTTCTCCCAGCTTCTGTATGTATTAAAATACATTCTGGTTGTCTGCTTACAGTTATTCCCTAGGATCCTTTGTCACAGAGATTTATGCCATATTCCTGGTTTCAGTTCCTCTTCAGAGGGTCAGGGACATCTGAAACCTGTAGCCAGCTGGAACAAAAGCTAATTCAGTAGGTGAACCAGGCCCCTTCCCATTGCAAATGAGCATATTTTCCACAACTCTGTTCATACTCACACTCAAGGCTGTCATCTTACCCCTCTCCCTAGAGCGTCTGAGTCTAGTTAAATGTGTCTAGGCATGTGACAGGTTATGCCAGGGTCTCTCCTCACATCCAGGCCAGCTGAAGTTCCGAAAGGTCTCATGTTGAGCCCTGCCATCCCACATTTGGGAAAAAAAAATGGTTGTACAGATGATAAAACACAATCTTGTCAACAGCTTCTAACTAAAAATGCAAAAGGAGCAGGTGTAATTTTAGAAAGACCTGAGTTATAGACCTGAACAGCAAGTGGCAGGTGCACACTCTTAATCAGGGATGCTGATATAATTTCTGCCAAATCTTCCAGTTGTTTTCCTCAGTCTTCATCAGACAGAGGATCAGCAAGCTGGCATTTATCCAAGCCCCAGCTTCACTTAGGCTGCAACCAAATTGCTCGTTCCAAGTATGAGAGTTGGATTAGATGAACATCAAAGCTAGGTGTTGTAAGTAAGCTTAAGGTAGCACAGCCTCTGCTTTTTTTTTTTTTTATCTCACCACCTCAGCTGCCTTAGCTGTGCATTAAACATACAGGGTGGAGGGACCACTTCAGACCTGTGAATTCTCATCAAGCAGAGCCTCAGGACAGGTGAGGAACTGCATAGTATCATTCCCTGCAATGTCATGAAGCATCAATGTGATTTTCACTAGCACTTCCTAAATGAATAATAATAATAAAAAAGGCTGCATCAGCTATGCCAGCCTGGGTCAAGAAGCCTAAAAGACCCCCAAAGCTGAACAAAAATCCACTGTCATCTCCACCTGACCACTGCTGATATACACAGCTCAGTTTTAGGCTTTGCCCAAGCCTGAAACAAAACAACCAGTGTCTTTTGTAGTGCTAACACTGACATCAGAAGGTTATCTCAGACCAGGCAGCATTAGGTGTTTTGTCACGAGGAACTGCTGCTGAGGTGCTATTTCTGCTATAAATTAAAGTGCAGAGTTTACTTTCTGAGTATGCCTCAGCTCGGCTTCCCCTTATCATCTCAGAGAACCCCTCAGGTTTTTAGAGCTCTGTCTTACCCACAGTTCATCTGTGGAAAAGAGAAAGACTCAAAACTAGGATGAGACATTTTGGACAGAAGACAGCTTCTTGAGCAGATGTTTAAATAAATGTTTCCTAAAAATAAAGCAGGTGTAATTCTCCTGAAACAAAACACTATCTGTATCAACTAAGAGCAGATTCAGAGTGTCTTATAGTGATTCTCAGCAACTGGAAACAGTGGGTGGTACCGATAAGGAAACAGCATGGTCGAACTTCTAATTTCCTTTGACATGGCAATAACCCCAAATAAACCTGCTTTCTCTTCAAACAGGCAAGGCTCAAGACAGTACTGCATGTGGGGAACCCTTCACCGGGGTCAGTTGTTTCATGTGTTGGTTTCATATTGAAAAAATGAACATGTGAAAACTCCACTTAACAATAGCTCAGTAATAAATTGTTGGTGGATCAGTAACTGATTCATGAGTGAGGTCTGCCTTTACTAACATTACCTTTTTACAGTGATGCTGTTAGTGTACAAAGTTTTTCAGGGGAATGCAAAGAATTTTGGATTACTCAAGAGAACAGGTTTCTTCATGGACAAACTGCTTTTGGGCTTCTATATCAGCTCCATCTGTCCTCACTGTCTTGGTAGTGCCTTATAGCTAAGAGGGATGTGAGCAGACCAGCTCATTTTCTCTTGGTCAGGTGGCTTCAGAAGAAGTAAGCTGTTCAGTAGACAGGCATCTCAGACTGATTGGCAAATAGTCAAAGTGTTCAAAACCAGAAATTTACACATATACACACACAAACCACAAAGGAAAACAATGCCATGGGTCAACATCAGATGAATAATCTCTTTAGCTGACTGGCCAAAATATTGCTGGCAGGGTGCCAGTCAGAATGATAGCTAGTGCCTATAATAGATATTACCTGACCACTTCCTAATGTTTTATTGTGCCTGAACATGCCCGGGCAGGAAAGTACCTACTGGCATGTCTTTACCATCTGTCACCCCATGACGGATGTGAGGGACTTTGCCTGTTACTTGGTTCCAGTGGTGTAACTGATACTGTAATTGTAGCCACTGTGTACCCCACAGAGAAACGTTTGAGCAGCTGAACCCTACCACAATGCTATTTACTAACAAGGGAAAGGAATCTAACTACCAAATAAAACCACTTGAATAGCATGGGACCAAAGCCCTAGGAGAGGTTAGAACTAGTAGCCCTCAGCCACATATTTCATGTCTTTGTACTTCAGTCTACCTGCAGAACTGAAGGAGGAAAAGGTTTAATTCTTTGCAAAGCAGTGGAGCTCTCCTGATAGAAAGGCCATGGGGATCTGTGACACAGCACAGGCTGGCACACACTGAGGAGAGGAATTGGGGAAGGAAGCCTGCTGAGATCAGGTGATTGCTCAGGCAGGCAAAGCTTGCTAACGAATGTGCCAAGAATGTGCATATCTTTCAGTTTTGTATGAACTCAGGAAAAGGCTTCACTGGTGAATTTATAGCCTTCAGTTCTGAGAGGCAATGAAGATGAAGGCCGTGATCAGTAACTCCGGAATTTTGTAGAACAACATAAAACTTAATTCACAAAATAGAGCAATTTCATGAAGGTTCACCCCAGAATATGGAACCTACTCATCAAGAAGTACCAACAGAGGCTTTTCCACCTCCTCCTCTAAGTACAGGACGGATTTCTTTGACTCTACCATATCTGAGGAGCAAACAAAGCAACAAGCAGGTGTATGCATGACACAAACTTGTAATACACAGAGGAAGAGAATTAACAGTGCGTAACAGATAATAGTCATGCCAAAACAGCACTAACTCCAACAACACGCATGGCCACCAGGATGCAGACTCAGTGTCTTCTGTTGTGCAGGAACACAGATATAAACTACAGAACTGGAAGTTTTGGATTGTGACACATGCACAAAAATAGTTATTAAGTAATTACATTAAAGAAGTGGGTTTAGTTATCTCAGCTGATGCAGTTTCTTGGCTGCAAGAGAGCTACCCTTTTTTAATGGTATTTGTTTTACTGGCCTCCTCAGTAAAGAACTGATGGAAGGTCCTTTTCCCTGACCTAATTAGGCAAAACTAGGTCTTCATATCTGCTGCTTTTGCATGGCTCAGATTTCTAGGTGTCCTGTTAAGACCCACAGTAGGAACATTGTTTTAAAGCATCATCCAAGACTGAAATTTACCTCAGCAATAACATCCATGGGGAGGGATAGCTATTTCTTTTTTCTGTTACCTGATTGGAGCAAAACAGATTATTAACCCTCATGGAATTACTGACTTACTAACAGGGCCACTGCAGTGTGTATTTATTGATCCACACAGAAAGTAATACCTTAAAACTGTATTGGTTACTAAATCAACATCAGATTTTAATATTAATTTTCCCTTTGAAACTGATTCTTACCAAATATCACAGTTAGTGGCTGCTTTGCTAACATGTTAATGGGTCATTAACTAAAACCAGTCATTAACTGCTGCTGTAACAGTTTCCATAAGGATTTATTAAGGCAACTTCATGTATTATTAAAAAGAAAGTTCATGGTTCTAATATTCTGAAACTTTGTCTCCCTCAGGCTTCCACTGATATTGCTTCAAAGTTAGCAACATTTGCCAAACACGTAATTGTGTCACTCAGTTCAGTTCCATCTTTTAAAATTATATTTCTTGCTCTTAAAACTCCCTTTTCCAATGTTCTCCCTTCTCAAGGAGAAAGTGGCTACGTATAAAAGAAATGTGAATGTGTGAAAGTATTTTTCTTTTTAAAATAATAGGGTTTTTAGTTTTCATAGCTACTAAAGCAAAAGGAGGTGGGCCTGGTATATCAAAAAAATAATAACTTAAAAAGCTGGGTCTGTTACTATGATTCAAATCACCGACAGGAAATTCTTCCTGACACAACGTGTTACTAAACCATGAAATTCATTGCGACGAGAGGTCACTAGGACCAAGACCGTATCAAGGTTCACAATAGAGTTCCAACATTATATGGATCTCAGGAATCCTAAGTCTCATACTCCCATAATTGAAGATAGTCTTAAACTCTACAACATGAGGCTTAGAATTGCCTTAATGACTTCGTGTGGCAATTAATTCCACAGTCTAAATAAAATCTGTAATTATTAGAAGTCGGAGTAGCATACTTAGGGACAAAGTTTTGTATTTGAATGTTATATGGTTCTTCCAATGACCCATGGATGAATCTAAGGTGGATCCAGTATGAAAAAGCTTACTCTCCCTTATACTCCTATATTTTCCTGACTTCATATCTCTTTTTTTTTATTTTTTATTAGTGGAGAGATATCAGAAAACAAGAGATTCACACTTACAGCTCATGACATTCCTAGTGTTCTACCAAGAAATTAAAATATGCCACACTGACAGTTTCCATGTGGTGATATGAGGGGAAAAAATATTTTCCCTCCAGCCTCTAAAATCCAACTCAGGTCCACAGTCAGCTCTGTGCTACCCTGCTCCATGTCCTTGAACACAATTGCTTTGACTTAACCAGGTTTCTGCTAAAATGTGCAAAGTTGAGGGAAAGAAAGGGGAGGGACAAGAGCCTTTGCCTCACCTAAGTGCACGGCAAGAGCTGAGCTTTTGTGGCTACAGTTAACTTTTCAAAGAATTTCATTTATTGCTGTATGTTGGACAGTGCATGAGCGCAGGATGTTCACATTGAGAAGTATTGAACATTCAGATTCCTTCAATAATATATATTTTAAAATTACATTGTCACAAAAATTGGCAGATTTTATTCAGAGTCAGTTTATATGAACCCAAACAAATCAAGCCATCAAACTCTGATTTACAGGCTTCTAAAGATTTGTAACCTGGTACTAAATGGTTCAAATTACATTCTCTATTGTTATCTGTAGATAAGCTGGTATTATTTATGAATGCCGAGTTTTCTCCAAATGGCCTGGATTTATTTCCTCTCTGCAAGGCAATGCTGTAGAGATTCATCTCTGAATATTGCAGTGATAATGTCTTAATTTATATCTCTTGAGGAAAAACAGAGAAACACCAGGCTTGTGAATGATATCTGATGATAAAACTCCATGCCTTCCTGTTTTTGAGAAATCATCTGTGAAATGTTCTTGTATATTAAAAAAAAAAAACTTCAGCGCTATCCCTAAAGCACCTTTTCCCACTGAGGTTGCTATAGCTGAATACTGATTCATGGAAAGGCTGGTTTTGTGCCTGATTAATTATAACCTCTATAGCAAAAGCTGCACTGCTTTTTTCATTAGCAACTGCTAGTTAACTGAATAACTGGTTGCTCTCAAAATGTACTATAGCACTGTAAAGCAAGAATTCATCTACAAGAAGGAAGTGAAAGTGTGGTGTACACAACTGCTAAACTTACATGCAACTGCTTTTACATAAGCCAATGTTTCTAGTGATAATCACAGTCTTCCAGACCCAAATGAATCTTTTAAATTAGGAAGACTCACATTTCATCATTAGAAATGTCTAGCCTCACAAGGGACATCAATGTCTTTCTCAACAGAGGTGTCCTGGGTCTAAAGGCTTGAAAAAATCCTGAAAACATGAGCTTAAGACCACTTCTAACAAAGATGAAATTTACCATCCAAGTTATGGAAATTAAAAAATTACCACTGAAAGCATTTGACTATGTGAAATAACGTCTCACAGAAGATGCAGGAAAAGATGCCAAGATTCACAACATAAAATACCCCTCCAGTGAACACTTCAGGACCATACCCTATCAAAGACAGGTCACAGAAGCCCACTTTGTTTACATCCATTCAAAACTCTAGTACAAAAAAAAAAAACCAACCAAACCCCCTCCTTCCCATTTCCAGTAAGAACCTGAATATGAAGGCATCTTCTCACTTCCAGTCAGCAAACCATCAACCGCTAGTTTTCATGCTCCCCGAGCCTTGTTCATCCATATATGATATCATGCTTGTATTCTTATTCTCATGCTTTCCTTTCCATGGAAAAAAAAATATCCTGCAAGATTTATGAAAACCATCCTCTGCTCAATCTGTTCTCAGGTCCTCTCTCTGTCACCATACCTTGATGGTGTCTTCATGATGTCATTTATTAGTTAGAAAAGAGATAATCTGTAACTTTTGCTGAATTCTTTTCTAAGCACTCCCTTGCCTTTCCAAAACATCCTAATCTCCTTTGTTTCTTGTGCCTTCTCTGTCTGAAGAAAGCTGTGTGCTCTCTACAACTGGGAATATATTTTTATTTTGTTTTCTCTAATAAGCCTAGTACAACAGGTACCTGCTTCTTAGTTAGGGCTCAAACGATACAATAAACAATTAGAAGCCTACAGGAGCTCACCTATACATATATGGCTTTGATTTACTCTGGTAATGACAAAAGAAAATGGGAATGAGTGATTTACAGGAAAAACCTACACTACTAGCTCCTCTTACTCAACAAAAGTGCGTTTGATGTTTTTTGTGTAGGTAAGAACTTGCCCATTCTATACTATGTTTTTAAAACAATGGCAGTTTCAGGCTGCAGTGGATGTTGGAGGAATAGATAACAGAACGTGAACTTTTTCATGAGGCCCTTACATTGACTCCACTGTGTTGTACGTGTATGGTAAGCTGATTTAGCCCAGTGCCGCCAGTCTATGGGGGCAATTCTTCACTACTTTGTATATTGTATAGGTCATTTTCTCCAAAGAGATGTGCATACTGACTATTTTGTCTCACTCTGCAAAGAGGCTGAAAGTGGAAAACAAGAAGACAAAACCCAGTTCTTGTATATCTCTCCGAGTAACTTAGATCAAAGGAGCAAAAAACAAGGTGGAGGATTAGGAAAAGTCATAGCATACCAATTCATCATTTAGAGATTCACTACTACTTGATAAAATAAGAACACTAAATCACATGTATCCTTACACCTAAGATTAAAAAAAAAGTTCATTTAACCAAATCACAACCCCTTCTCAGATGATGGGGATGTTAGCAGGGGTATTCTGGTTTTTTCATTATCTAGACTATATTAGCACCTAAAAGACTCAATTATAACCAATGGCCCAATATCACAGTAACCAATCATCCCTTCCCTAATTTATTTACAACCTAAGGAGAAAGGCCTATCTATGTGGCTACATGCCCACAGTTCTGTGTTAATTCTACCCATCCCATGAGCTGGCCAGGTGTGAGTCAGCTCCCATCCAAAAGCCATAAAGCCCCATTAATGAGTCACTGAGAGATAGGTCTTATCACCATGGGCTAATTACTGCACTAACAAGGCCAAGCTCTGATTTACTCCGGCAGGCTTTGAGTCTAGGTGAAGCTAGGCCTGTCTGTATCAGAGAAGAGGTATGAGAAACACTATTAATGCTACTAGGACTAATCAAGCTTTTTTGTCAGAACTGGTTGTCTACAGAAAAATAACATCATAATAAAAATGGAAATTTCACAGAAAACATTCTTTTATGACAAAATTCAGAAGAGTTTTGGATTGTAGGGCAAACGCAGCTTGGGCTGCATTAGGAAGACCATTGACAGCAGATTGAGGGAGGTGATCCTTCCCCTCTGCTCAGGACTGGTTGAGACACACCTGGAGAGCTGTGTCTAGTTCTGGGCTCACCAGTGCGAGAGACATGGAAATCCAGAAAAAAAAGATGATTAATGGACTGAAGAATATGAAGAAAGGCTGAGAGAGCTGGGACTATTTAGCCTGGAAAAGAGAAGGTTCAAGGGGAGATCTTATCAATGTGTAAAAACACCTGACAGGAGGCGTAAAAAGGATGGAGGCACTATTCTCAGTGCTGCCCAGCGAAAGGGCAGGAGGAAAGGGGCACAGGCGGAAATACACGAAATTCCATTTAAACATTTATTTTTTTTTTTACTGTAAGGTTGATCAAACACTGGGAACAAGTTTCCCAGAGATGCCATTGAGTCTTCACCCTTGAGATACTAAAAACTTGACTGGGCATGGTCCTAAAAAATTTGTTGTAGTTGACTCTGCGTTGAACAGAGGGACGGGACTCAACAATCTCAAGAGCTCCCTTCTAACCTCAATTATTCTCTGATTCTGTAGTTCTGTCATTTCTTCAAAATAAATACATTTAAAGAAAAATAAAAATAATTTATAGAAAAATTCTCATCACTGGAGAAAAACAGTTAACACCGGAAGAAAATTCATTCTGTGCTAAGACAGAAATGAGGCTGATAACATTAGGTGCACCTTTTCTCTCCAGTGCAAAGAAAGCTCAGCCAGCTCCCACTTCAACATCCAAAATTAGATGACATGAATTCCAGCCTTCTTCACCAAATCATAATCAGCACCCACATTGCTGACAGGGGGTGAAACACACAGCAATTAAAGACATGCTATGTGGCACAATACAGCACCATATATCGAGAGCTAGCTAATTGGAGGAACACCATGCTGATGAGGTAACATTGCTTCTGACACCCAAGCTAACTCAGGTCTGTCTCTGTGACAGGGGGTTTTGCCGAGATGTTATATTCTGAGTGGTTTGCTCTGGTCTGTCACAAGCCAGGAGCTGATTTTCATTCTACACATTGCCACAACAGAAGCTAAAACAGAAGATTGGTACTCCTTCCTGTGTGCAAAGACTTCATCATATATTAGTGTGAGGTATGAAATGCTCAGTGGCAGCAAAACCTAATGCCAGATCTACAGCTCAGCCCTGTGTTTAAGAACCTGGTGTTCTGAAAAGAGGGGAAACATTACCAGACAGCTCACAAGAGGTCAAGTCTCTTCACAACAAGGTCTTAACTTGACTGTTAGTGGAAAATAGACGATCACGTTATCCACCAGCATGAGGAACCATGCAGAGCAAAATCTGTGGCAGTTAGAATGCAGTGATACAGCTACTCATGCTTGCATAATCGTATTAAACATTTTCATTCATTTCTGCTTGTTAAAGTAATATGATGACTTCCTCTAGTTTCAGACATGGCAATGAAAGGAAGCTTTACTTTCCTCAGCCTGCTGTGCAGCTTTCGTGCCAAAGGCAACAGCTTTTTAATCCAAAGCAAGAGTTACAAGATGAAATACATTTACCAGCACAAGGGAAAAAAAAAGAAATGAAAAAGGGAAATGGGCCCTTCTCACCTGCCCATGTATAACCATGTGAGCTAAATTAAAAACATACATTGTCAGCTGGAAACTCATTTGCGTGAAGAACCGTTGGCAGGTTTTGACAGTGTATGGGTAGAGCAGGGTTACAGAGCTGCATATCTTTCCCGTCCTCTTGGCTGCTCAGTAGTACAGAAGTGAGAGTTGAGGAGCAGTTCTATTCCAAGGCCAAGACAGCTTTTATGAACATAAGTCATAGGATGTAAAGGCCAGTGTGTAAAGGAGAGAATCTGCTTTGGAGTCCATTTATAACAGACAGAATTAGATGTGGAAGAGAAGCTTGTGGCTCTCCCTCAGGGACTTGCTGCGCAATGAAGATGATCCCAATTTTAAAACCCAAAGATTGAAATGTAGCAATCATGAAAGTGCAGGCACCTTCTCCTCCAGTCCACACGATCCTCTGTCATTTCAACAGACAGAAAAGAGTAACAGCAGTTTGTTCCCCACTGCAGCCAGCTTTACATGGAGTGTGCAGCTCTGCTTTGGGAGTGTTAAAAAATTAAAAGTGAATCGACAATGATCAATGCATCTTAGTTCAGTACCACCAAAATTAAAGAGACTTTTAACCAGTGACTTCAATGGAAGTAGAACTACTGCCTGAATAACTGTGCTTTAGGTCTTATTCCTTTACGATCAACTATAAACAATATTTTAAAAGGCTTGAGCCATAATTACAGTATTTAATTCATCTGGTCAGGTCAGTCTCCCTGGTGACACAATAATTTCAGCTTGTCTTTCCTCACCACTGGGGCAGCACCTGCATCTGCCTATCATGTGAGTCTCTTGAGCAAGCAGAACTTGCAGAACCATTTTCAAAGACAGTGAAAGGTAGCTGAGTCCTTCTCTCACAAGCCACCTCTACCTATTACTACTGAGTCAAACAGGTAGCCTTCACCTTTCTAGGATTAAGCTACTGAAATGAGAAAGGGCTGTTTCTCGCTTTGGAAAGACTACATTTTCTGATGCCATCTGTGGCCTTCAGGAATTGGGGGTTATGCAGGGTCTGGCAGTAATTATTCCTGTATCCTGCATATGCTTCCAGTACCTTGTCATACCAGCATCTCCTACAGCTTCTCAAAATGTTTCTTACAGATGTCTGACAATGCTCTGCACAAGTTGCTAATCTTCTCTCTCATGACCTTTCTTCATTCAACTTCATGAGTTGTTTCTTTTTCAAGTTTTCCCCTTTTTTTTGTTTTAGTTTCCTAAAATAAAGAAATCAGAACATATATTAGATGGTTCTTTTCCTGGAACTATTTTTAGACATAAACTGTATTTCAGTTGATTACTGCACGTGCTGTTCAGACTGTCAATTTGAATTGTGTCTCGCTGTTTATTTGAAAGTCATTATCAGGCCAATAAAGCAAGCAAAACAAACTCATAGTTGTAGGGTATATTTCATTAATAGATAGTAATGCTCAGGTTTATTGAGGATCATTTAAGAAGGTGATTTTTTTCCCAGTAAAATTTTTCTTTTCTTTCCCTAAAGTGTCACCCTTTGTCCCAAAAGCTATATTGAGCTGCTCTCTGAGATGTAGTGCTAGCTTTTGTAGTTCTCAGCTATTTAGTTTAAGACTTAAGTGCACATTTGATTAGAAGCTATGATTTCTTTGTGTAAGGATGGAGTGGAGTAGAGAAAAGAATTGTGGTCACACCAGCAATGACTGATGGAAGGAGAACAACTGCCAATAAGGGACCTGAGCTAATTATTTAGGTTGCTTTTTAGCAATGGATTCTTTCCATTTGTGTGGGAACAGATGTTAGTATTGTAGGGAACAGGAATATAGCATCTCTGAGAGACTTCAAACAAAATACACACAGTTAATACAATATATTAAAAAGGATTTACCATTACCCACATACTGAAAAGGCATGCAACAATATTCTTATCTCAAAAACAATATCCCACTTACATTTTAGTCAAGAAATTGAGAACAACCGCCTGATTTGCAAAGTATTTTAGGAGAGCTATACATGAAGTGTTTTGTAAGAGGCAGGTATTACACAGTACTATTGTGGGTAATACTGTTTAAAGGCATTGTTCATACAATAGGGGAAGTGAATAAGCTAAGAATATAGTCATGAGGGTCACCAAAAAAGGAGCATCTTCTTGTTTAGGAACTGGCACAATTACATATTTCTCTACCAGTCACCAGATAAATTTCTCTTCCATCCCTCCTGTCACATCATCAGTCCTACATAGCTGAGTACACCAAGCTCAAAGCTGATAGCTGAAAACCATTCTTCTTTTCATAACAGTCTGCAGAACAACTGTGAAATAACTGCAGATTGCCATGGAAAGAAGAATGACAACATATCCTTACATTTCTCCTCTTCCACGTTGTTCCTTCCCCCACCAATTCTCCCAAAGTGCTCACAACATAACAAGATGCTTGTAGAAATTGCTAACATTGATTTGGTGGGGGATGAAGAATATTATTCTCAGACATGCAAAACATATCAGTGGTGTTCAGGACAGTTTAGTATAAGTATAGTACTGCTATTAGTAAGAAAAAGCTAAGTGGTGTCTTGCAGCTGCAATTGTTAATTGACTGCTTGTGCAATTAATTATTTTCCAGAAAATTCAAGTCAGTATTTGTGACAGGAATATTTATTGGTAATCACTCAGTAAGAAAGCAGTCATCCACAGTTGAGAGACACAAAAGCATGTAGTCTCCAAAATGCCTGGATGTTTCGACTTGACACTTTTTTCGTGATATGGTGCGGCAGAAGGCAAAGCTGAACAAACTAAAACCAAGAACATATACTCTAGCAAACAGACAAAGGAAAATTGTGCCTATATCTCCATGCAGTAACACTGTCTCTTCTTTTCTTTTTTCTTTTTTATACATTAAAATCAATACACCAATAACTGATGAACTACTTGGCTACTCTTCACACTGTGTTTTCTCCCCTAATGCCTAGTTTCTTCTCTGTATCTGTGTGATTAACTCATACGAGTAAGTTTACACATGTACACAAACATTTAAAAGATCTGGGCCATCAGATTTCACATGTTCATAGGTAGGATACAGGAATCAGAGATGCCACTTTGTGGCATAATTTTTACACTACTGCTTCAGTCTGGAGGGATTAGACCACAGCTTGATTTCAGAGGGGTTACAGCAGCCAAGAGGAGGCAGCAGTGGGTTTTTACATTTAGTCTAAAAACTTGATTCAAGCTCACATGGTTTGCTTGAACAGTACAAACCAAACACAAAGATGCCTTGTGGTTTCATGGTCTTTTCTAGCTACAAGTGAAAATCTTATACAGACAGCTAACAGGTGGAATGTATGGTCTATTCAAGAACCACCACCTATATCAAGTTCAAGGACTAATACAGAAAACCCCAAAACTAAAAGCAGCAGAATTTGCGGCTTCAGCTGAGGAACCAGGCCCTCAAACTGAGGTCTATGACAGCTCCAAGTTTCCTCAGACTGCATAACACATAGCATATGCTGATCAGTGTTTGCATATACAGAATCACAGAACAGTAGGGGTTGGAAAGGGATGTCTGGAGATCATCTTGTCCAACCCCCCTTGCTTAAGCAGGGACACCCAGAGCAGGGGGCACAGGAACGCGTCCAGGTGGGTTTAGAATGTCTCCAGGGAAGGAGACTCCACAACCTCCCTGGGCAGCCTGTGCCACTGCTCTGGCACCCTCACAGGAAACAAGTTTTTCCTCATATTGAGGTGGAACTTCCTGTGTTCCAACTTGTGCCCATCGCCCCTTGTCCTGACATTGGGCACCACTGAAAAGAGCCTAGTCCCATCGTCCTGACACCCACCCTTTAGATATTTATAGGTATTGATGAAATCCCCCCTCAGTCTTCTCTTCTCCAGGCTAAACAAACCCAAGTCCCTCAGCCTTTCCTCAGAAGAGAGATGCTCCAGTCCCCTAATCATCTTTGTAGCTCTCTGCTGGGCTTGCTCAAGCAGTTCCACATCCTTCTTAAACTGGGGGGCACAAAACTGGACACAGTACTCCTAATGTGGTCTCATTAGGGCAGAGGAGAGGGGGAGGATAACCTCTCTCGATCTGCTGGCCACACTCCTTTTCATGCATCCCAGGATACTGTTGGCCTTCTTGGCCACAAGGGCACATTGTTGGCTCATGGTCAGCTTGTTGTCCACCAGCACTCCCAGGTCCTTCTCAAAAGAGCTGCTTTCCAGCAGGTCAGCCCCCAGCCTGTACTGGTGCATGGGGATGTTCCTCCCCAGGTGCAGGACCTTGCACTTGCTCTTGCTGACTTTCATGAAGTTCCCCTCGGCCCAGCTCTCCAGCTTGTCCAGGTCTCGCTGCATGGCAGCACAGCCTTCTGGTGTATCAGCCACTCCTCCCAGCTGGGTGTCATCAGCGAACTTGCTGAGGTTACACTCTATCCCTTCGTCCAGGTCATTGATGAATGTATTAAAGAGGACTGCACCCAGCACAGACCCCTGCGGAACACCACTAGTGACAGGCCTCCATCCAGACTCTGCCTCACTGATCACATCCCTCTGAGTTCTGTTGTTGATCCAGTTCTCAATCCACCTCACTGTCTGCTCATCCAACCCACATTTCCTTAGCTTGCCTGTGAGGATGCTATGGGAGACAGTGTTGAATGCTTTACTCAGGTCGAGATAGACAACATCCACTGCTCTCCCTTTGTCGACCCAGCCAGTCACGCCATCGTAGAAGGTTATCAGGTTGTTCAGGCATGATCTTCCCTTGGTGAATCCATGTTGACTACTTCTGATAACCTTCTTGTCCTCTACATGCCTGGAGATGACCTCCAGGGTGAACTGCTCCATCACCTTTCCAGGGATGGAGGTGATGCTGACTGGCCTATATTTCCCCAGGTCCTCCTTCTTGCCCTTTTTGAAGATGGGAGTGACATTTGCTGTCCTCCAGTCCTCAGGCACCTCTCCTGTCCTTTGTGACCTTTGAAAGATGATGGAGAGTGGCTCAGCAAGAACATCTGCCAGCTCCCTCAGCACTCGTGGGTGCATCCCATCGGGGCCCATGGAGTTGCGAGGATCCAGTTTGCCAAGGGGAAGTCCTCCTTTCTCCCAATTTTATCTCTCTCCTCTGGGGTCTGAGATGCCTGAGGGCCAGCCTTAGCAGTAGAGACCGAGGAAAAGAAGGCATTCAGTAACTCTGCCTTCTCTGCATCCTACATCGCCAGGGCCCCTTCCTCGTTCAGCAGTGGGCCCACTGTATCCCCAGTCTTCCTTTTACTGCTGATGTATTTAAAGAAGCCCTTCTTGTTATCTTTGACATGCATTGCCAGATTTAATTCCAAGTGGGCCCTGGCCTTCCTCATCGCATCTCTGCACACCCTGACAACATTCCTATATTCCTTCCAAGTGGCCAGTCCCTTTTTCCACATACTGTCAACTAGACAAAAAGCTTGCTCTGGGGTCTGAAATGCAATGACGTTCAAATCCCAGAAGATTCCCTGTATACATTACAGCTCTTATTTAGACTCACCCTAATAGCTGAAAGCTATTCTTCTTTTCATTCTTTTTGTAGCTGTAAAATCAGCACACCTCTCTCTGCAGAGGAGGCAGTCAAGATACACCCACACTGATGTTTGGAGTTAATCTTGCAGCCACCCTCAGCCAGCTCCAGTAAAACGAGCTACCCTTTCTTCATCAGTTCTGAGATGGAAAGTGGGATTAAGGTGTGAGATTATGGTTGATCCTACCTATCAAAGCAGGTATTGACAAACATGGTGCTTGCTGTCTTCTCAACAAACGTTATGTCTCCCTCCTGAGACTGTACTGTATCTGAGGAGCCTGTGAATAGAAGCCAAAATGTATTTGCCCTACCATGTGTAGCTTTATGTTCTTCTAAGGAGTCCAAACAAACCAGTATTTCAAAGACTGAATGAGGGGCATCATACTGAAAGTTAACTAAATGCTCCAGCCGAAAGTGAAGTTGGACTCACAGGTTCTGTGGTCGGGCACAAAGGAGGGATTGTAGCACTCACTGGCCTGTGAACTACAGAAACCCATTTCCAAGAGCGACAGTGGTGTTAGCTATGTTATAATCACTAGTTGCGCTTGGAACATCAGTCCTTTTAGAGGGACCAAAGGAAGCTGTGAGGCCCAAATCTGAGTCTCCCAGGGACACAGTGAAAATCACAAAAATGTTTCCCCTGCTCAAGAGGAAATCATAGTTATTATAAATCTCTTGGTTCAATCTATACTGCATTCCTCATCACAAAGGTGAGTTAGGTTGGATATTTTCTTTTTGGTCAGCCTCCATGAATGTAAGTAAATGGCAGATGGGAAGGTCTTCATGGAAGGCTGTAGTGAAATTACCAGTGGCACAAGCAGTTCATGGTCAGGACTTAAATTTAGAAAGACTGTACATTACTATGTGTATTTTTAAAACCATGATCTGCAATGGTACACAGACAGCAGTCATACTATTGCAATAGAAGAAACAGTAAAAACAAATGCAAGTCAAGAAGTCTTGCCCCAGCCCCCAGCCCTGTTCAGATTTGGGTTAAAGTTTGGAGTCTCTCCAGCTGTAAAATTGTGATTTAGCTGTGTGTCCTAAACAAAAGTTTTCTAATTTTCTTTTACTTAATAAATAGATTCTCAAGATAGAATAACTGTTTCTACTTCAACACGTTGTAGAATGGAAGCTTCCAAAAGTTTTAATATCTTGAACTTTTTTTATTGAACCAGTACAGGTTAATTGATCTCGAAGCCTGTTTTGTTGTTTACACCTCCTTCTAAAATAGCCTATTTTATAGTTCCACTGTAGGGGAATAGACAGGGATCGGCGACCGGAAGATCACGGGCTGTGATGGAAAGATAGACTCCTCCCCATAGGAGTGGCAGGAACAGGAAGCGCAAGAGCTATATAAGCGTGTGACGCAGTTAAATAAACGGACATTTTGTATCCATCATATTGATGTCTGTGCATCACTGTCCCCAGGGTGGGTAGAGCCCTGTGTCCCGGAGATATGCGGCCCAAGATAAGTTCTCCCACAGAAGCGTACAGCAACATTCCACCTTTCTTTCTTTTTAACAAGAGGCTTGCATGAACTAAAATACCACACTGAGATTCCTTAATTATACTGTCTGAAACCAGGCAGAGAATTTTTCGCTGCTTGTCTATGAAAAACAAAAGTCAAAACATGAAGATGCAGGGATTTGCAAAATGTTAAGCAATGAACCCCGAAATTTCCAGAGAATTTTAAAATTAGCTCACAGTTACCTGCCAATTTACACTTCCATCTTGATATCATCTGAAAAATTCCATTTTTGTAGTATAGCCACGAAAATAATTGAAATTTATCTAATTTTGACGAAGTTCCCACTGGAGTTCAAGAGTCTGTTTGGATTAGACATTTGTAAAGCGATGGCAAGGAGACAATATATGAACTTCAGCAAAACCAGTACTGCTTAATGCAGTAGTCTGTTTAGTAACTGCTTTGAGATTTCTTAGCATTTTATTTGTTCTTTATTGTTTGAATTTTATAGAAAAATACTCAAAAACATTTTCACCAAACTGATATGATTTCACTGAAAGAAATACAACGTACAAGAGAAAGTACTAACACAGGATCAGAAAGATGTGCATCTTTACAATATAAAAGCAAAGCTGTGTTTTCCTGAAAGGGAGAAGTCTAACAATTCTTCAAGGAACAACAAGGGAAAAAGTAATGAGACAGCATTATATATTTATACTGTATATACCAAAGAAGAACATTTAACAATAGGGGTGGAATTAGTTGTTCTCTTAGTGACAGGAAAACTACACAGTCTCTCCTCTGTTGCCTGATATGCAAGTCCTTCCTTGATACCTTGAATGCATCCACTCACACACACGCACAAACGTACATGTACATGTAATTATACATACCAGAGAGAAAGGAAATATAAGAATTGCCAGAAGTGCATTCCGTGACAGCAACCAAACATGACAAAGGAGGAGAGAGATAAAAAAACTCAGAACAAATAGTAGGTTAATTAATTCCATAACCACACTTTTTACAAGAGATTTTTCTACCATTAAAAGCAAGTGAACACACAAGCCACACAAACCAAAATTGTCACAGGTCAAGTGGTCTGCACTCTTCACTGTAGCAAGATACATTTCCACCAGAATTCCCCAGGCAGTCTACTGATTTTACTTTAAACTTTTGTAAATCCAGATGACTCCATGAGGAACTAAGTAAATGGAATCACTCTGGCATAAACCTCCAGTAATTCAGAGGAAGCTCAGACCCAAGAGATGAAAGACTACGTGTGAAAAACTCTGGCTAATGGGCTGCGGTATTCACAAGGCAATATAAAAAACCCAGAAATATATATACTGTTAGGAATTTGTATGAAAGCTCACCAATCTACCATTGAGATAATTTTTTTTGCTGTTTTTGTTAATAAGCAGAATTTTAACATCCAAATTATTCATCTGTATGTAGGCCTGATTTTTGAAAAAAATAGTATGTTTATTATTTTCACAGTACTTAGCAAAGTCCAGTGATTCCAGATTTTAAAAAACAACACTCAAATAATCAAAAAAAGGTAAGTAAATGATGGAAAAAGTAAAACAAAAATATTTGAGAGAAAAATTGTGACAATACAGTTGTGACAAATTGTTGATAGAATTACAATAAAATGTTGATGTCTATTTTCTGAAAAACAGACATCTTGTTATCTAGCCACAGCACAGTGTGAAATAGACCAACAATGTATAAACCTGTTTGCAAACCACTGCAGAAATGTAAAGTCATCTCTATCTTGAGACATTGTCTGCTTTACTTAAGAATAATTTGTTTCTGTCGTAGGACCCTGAATGCTATACTTATTATTTAAGAGCATTCATTTATGATCTTAATTTCCTTTAAAAATTTTTTACAATGGTAGCAAACCCTGAACTTTCACTACATTGTATGAAACGGCTTTCCTTAAGGATTTGAACTCAATATTTTTACTACAGGTTCTAGGAAATGATTGCTTATGGAACTTAGAACATATGTTAGAAGCAGGTCAACAACTTAGTTTATCTTCAATATACATTACAGGATTTTATCATTATTTTTTACCTTGAACCACAGAAAATTACCTCCTTGAGTAGCATGCTCCGTATTTGTGGCGGGTTGATTCTGGCTGTATGCCAGGTGCCTACCAAAGCTGCTGTATCACTCTCCTCAACTGGACAGGGAAGAGAAAATATAATGAAAGGCTTGTGGGTTGAGCTAAGGACAGGAAGAGATCACTCACCAATACTGTCACAGGCAAAACAGGCTCAACTTGGGGAAATTAGTTCAATTTATTACCAATCAAATCAGAATAGGATAATAAGAATAAAACCAAATCATAAAAACACCTTCCCCCCACCCCTCCCTTCTTCCTGGGATTAACTTAACTCCCAGCTTCCTCTACCTCCTCCCTGCCAGCAGCGCAGGGGAACAGGGAATGGGGGTTGAGGTCAGTTCATCGCATAGTGTCTCTGCCACTCCTTCCTCCTCAGGGGGAGGAGTCCTCACACTCATCCCCTGCTCCAGCGTGGGGTCCCTCCCACAGGAGACAACCCTCCATGAACTTCTCCGATGTAAGCCCTTCCCACAGGCTACAGTTCTTAACAAACTGCTCCAGCAGGGGTCCCTTCCAGGGGGTGCAGTCCTTCAGGAACAGGCTGCTCCAGTGTGGGTCCACCACAGTGTCACAAGTCCTGCCAGAAAACCTGCTCCAGTGTGGTCTCCTCTCTCAACAGGTCCACAAGTCCTGCCAGGAGCTCCAATGTGGGCTTCCCATGGGGTCACAGCCTCCTTAGGGCATCCACTTGCTCCGGCGTGGGGTCCTCCATGGGCTATAGGTGAATATCTGCTCTACCATTAACCTCCCTGGGCTGCAGGGGGACAGCCTGCCTCACCATAGTCTTCACCACAGGCTGCAGGGGAATATCGGTTCTGGTGCCTGGAGCACCTCCTCCCCCTCCTTCTTCATGGTCCTTGGTGCCTGGAGGGTTGTTTCTCTTACATATTCTTGCTCCTTTCTCCAGCTGCAATTGCTGCTGTATAGTTTGGCGGGTTTTATTCCTTTCTTAAATGTGTTAACCCAGAGGTGCTACTACTGTTCACTGATGGGCTCAGCCTTGGCCAGTGGTGGGTGTTTCTTGGAGCCAGTTGGCACTGGGTCTATCGGACATAGGGTAAGCTTCTAGCGTCATCCCACAGAAGCCACCCCTGTAGCCCCCCCGCTACAAAATCTTTGCCACACAAACCCAATACAGTATTCCAATTAGTGTATTTGTCATTGCCAAGACAACTCTAATATTGGCAACATCCAAATTATAGACTTTACCACCTTGGTTACTTTGTTAATCCTGAAACATTCTCAAAAAGGTACTCAGGGTCAAGTTATGTCAAAACAATATCTAAGGAAGGAAGCTCTTGCACATTACAGCTTCATTTATATGTTGAAGAGATTCCTGAAGGTCAGCTGCAAAGCCCTGAAAAACAAGCACTCTTGAGATGCCATGACAGTGAGGAGGCTGCATAAGTTGCCTTAAAACTGTGCATTAATATATTTTTAGTGCTTTTGAGATCTTGCAGTCTGACATCTCAGGAGACAGAAGCTCTCTAGCTAGATAATAACACAGACAGCATGACCATCTCCACATTTGTGCACCAGTGTCCTGCAGGAGCCATAAGCAGACCCAGTGATGTTCATATTTTGGCCAAAAATACCAGCATATCAAAAGTACCACTTTTCTTGAGTTTCTTTCAGGACCATGGAAACAGAATTCTAGCTGATAACCTAAGACTGCTAAGTAGTGGATTAAACCCTTCTTCCAGTGATGATACAGAGAAAAGTCACATTTCCTTCAAGGGCAAAAAAGTTTGGTCAAATCTGAGAGTGACTGAAAACTGCACCCTATAGTCTACACTGAGCCTCTCTGTCTTTCTGTTAGAGCAAATACCTTTTATGTTAAAGTGTTTGAAAAATTAGTACATTTTACCTTTATCTGCCCTAACCTAATTTAAGAGGGTTTAATCTTTCTCCTTAGAGGTGGTAACTTCACTAACTTCAAACTCAACCTTTCAAGTAGCTGAGGAAACACGGTGAAAAACAGCAAGAATTCTTAAGTTCAGGAAAGAGAAAGAAGAGTTGACCTTGAAAATAACGTTTTAATCAAGAGGTTAAATCAGCAACATTTTACTTTATACATGTCTCTAATGATAAAAAAATTTGAAACGTCTCTTGGAAATACTAATTTTTAGGAAAATCTTAATTCATACACCTGCACACAAATCCCACAGAAAAACCCAACAGACCAAGCCAGATTTCTTCTAGCACCATTTTTTTGAGTAATAACAAGGATGCAGGAAGAAAGCATTCTGCTTTTGACCACAGCTGAAATGGCAGCTGACTTCAACAGCTGTTATAAGTCCTCCCCAAAAACCTGGGACAGTGTTTAGTAGCCACAAAATGTCACAGCTTATCAGCTGGGCACACACTTTCTCACATTTCTCACATTTTCCTCATGTCTCTCTAATGCCACCCAATGTCACAGGGAGGACTGAGAGAACAGTTGTCCTACTCTTTTTGTCCTCCTTCTTTCTCTGGGATTTGGATGCTTTTGCTTCCATGGCTTTCACACCAGAGGAAGTGGGATATTCCCCTGACTGATTTCTATATTGTAATAAATCAAAATGAATTTGCATTATCAAAATTCAAGCAACATTGTTCACCTAGCCCAAAACATTCTTCTATTTTTTCCAGGAGACTGAGGTTGCTGGGTCCAGGATAATGATGAACTGCAAGCTGCTCCACAAGCAAAGCTTTTCTGATTAATATATTGTGTGCAACAATACACAGCAAGTAAGTAACCTTGGGTCTGCCTTCATTTGGGTTATTAACTATGTCAGAATACATAGGGTAAGAAGATCGTAATTTCTCCTACTGAGAGGACACAGCTGCATGTTCTGATGTGACTGAGAACAGATTTAAAACTTGCCTGCTTAAGGCCTCAGAAGGCAAAGGAATTAACTGCTGAGATGTACAGTAAATTTACGCTTCCTCCTAAGCATGTTGTGATTCAAAGACTCTTCTCTATTAGTTTTCTCCCTGTGGACTGGGTAAGAAACTTCAACAGCCAGCTGCTCCAAAGGGACTTCCAAACAAAGAGCATCCTCAGAAATTACCCTGCATACCTGTGCTCCATCCTCTGATGATAGAACAATTCCAAAAAAGTTCAGGCTGTCACTCCCACACCACCATACCTTTGTTCACCACAAGTAGCTTTCAGCGAAATGTGACATTCAAGCAGAATAAGTTGGATTTTTCCCCCTTCTCAGCATGGACTAGCTAAAAGGGAATTGAAACAGCTTTATTAAGAGAAGGAGAAATTCTTCATAGGGCATGCCATAACTTTGGCTTCCTCTTCCCCATTCCCAAAAGAAATGGAAAAAGAAAAAAAATTGAAATTGCCCTCCAGAGCAAGATTAGAAAATATATTGGGTGAGGTTGATCCACATGTAATAAAGCTAAGACACTAGAATGATAAACAATATTTACAATGAAAGTTTCTTCTATCCTGACCTCTTCTGGATAGATAAATAAGATATGCTTTGGACAAATGATCATGGTGCTAGCAAAGAAACCTGCTTAGCTTTTGCTCCAGAAATTAAATTTAATACAACAATTTCTACAAAAGACTTGGTTTTCAATTAACAAGGAAGCCAATCCATCAAAACACCTCTCACCATCACTATTTATGACCTTGTTACCACTTTTAAGTTATTTTGATTTTTCTAGAGTCTCAAGCTTTTACATCAAAACATCTGACACCAAAACTCCACTGATAAGCTAAACTGCGTAATGTGGTTGTTCTACAGCAAAATGTTCAAAGTGATTTACAGACTGTTATGTCACAGACCTTCCCATTAGTTCTATATAACCTCTTTCTGCTCTTATCACAGATAATGATTAAAAGGACATCTTAGAGAACAGAGAATCATACAAAGTCCCTTGCAGATGGATTTATCTACAGGCTAGTTAAAAAGACTACAACTATTATAGATTCTGGATATGAATAAGATATATCAGTTCAGTAGAAGTTAATTTTTTAATATAATAACAACTAAAAACCAATTTCTGATTATGACAGATGGTGTATTAACAACACAGAGAAAGGCCTTCTTTTACACTTTCTGCGAAATCTTGGAATGGTCACAGCACAGTCTATGTCATTATTTTTTCTTTATGTTACAGGAAGGACTATTTAATAAGACCAGGTCCCTAGACAGAACCAAAAGTCCTTTCTAGGAAAGTGACCTGCAGCAGATGCAGAGAACAAGCCATACATCAAGCCAGGAGTCCCTGTACCCCACAGCCTACTCCTGACAATGTGTAGCTGAAAGTCTTCCTGCAACGGAAATCACCTCTGTACCCTTCCATTACACCAAAAAATGGCATTTCAGTAAACATCCTACTGAATGACAAAGAGACTTTTCTGAGCTCTGGGTCTAGCTTCTATATCAGACAGCAAGAAGTGCATTCTGAAAGAAAATGTCTCCTATGAGATTTTTGAGATTTGGATCCCAGAAAGACATGTCTCAGACTGCTCCTACTGCCACCCCCATGGTGTACTTGTTCAATGCAGGGCCACATCTCAAAGCCCAAGTGCACTTAGACTGCTCTCCTTGACTGGCTGAAAGATAGTTCTAAGTCATATTACTTGTATCTCCCTTTCATTAAAGAATTTTAGAAAAGATTCCTACTTAATCAATTCATTCCCCAAATCTGTGACAAAGTTTTCATTCTGCACTAGCCTCAGATTTGCTCTTTTCTTCTGGTTTAATGGCTCAGAACATCTACATTCATAATGGACCAAGACTCTCCTGGTCTCTTTCTTCCAGATTTAATAAGGAGATATAGCCTGCATTTGAAGCAGTCATACAGACAAAGTTACAAAATTTATTCACAGTTTTCAGAAGGTCAGGACTACATTGAAGAACATGAAAGAGGTGTAAAATAGTAAAATTACTAAAATTAGCATATAAGAATTGTTTGTCTTCAGTACAAAAAAAAAAAGAGACTTGCTAAATATTTGTTCTGCAATATAGCAAAAAGACATAGAAATGTGGACTCTTAGGGTTTTTCAAGTCTCCCTCTGTTTATTTTCTCAAGAACTAACAGCTTCACAAGCTAGTGAGTGTTAGTGGCAAAGAGTGACCCACCAGCCACCATTTTCTGGGTCTGTTACTTACCTTCCTGATGCAGCTTCACCACCACCTCCCTCCTACACAGAACTGAGGCTTGTCCTCTGCTTATATCATTTTCACGTAACTGATTTTTCCTCTTAATCCACAAGTTAAATGAACCAACAGTCTAACAGGTGAAGGGACAAATTTTGCTTGCAGTGGAACACACGTGCTTCCTTGGGATTTGTAACCACCTTGTAGGTCTAAATCTCGCCATAATCACATTCATTTGGAGAAATGCTGCATATCTGTTTAGTCAGAAAGAATTTGGACCATAAGAGGTGCTGCTAGAACCATTGTATGTATAAAATAAGTGGTGTGTTTTGTGCCAGAGTGTGAAAAAGCAGTTATAACAAAAAAGATTTTCTTTTGGGTTCATAGGTCAGAAGGGTTTTAATTTTGGTCTAACTAAGCAATGTAACAAACTGAACAAATTAAGTAAGGCAGAGAAAAAAAGTTGAAAAACTGCCATGGCACTGAAAAAGCATATTCTGGAGGAGTGTCTAGCTGGCAGCCCGGGTATTGCAGCAGCCCTGACTCTAATTGGAAAGCGCAAAGAACATTGCACTGCCAGAGGAGAGGCACCACCAGAGGGAAATTGCATAATCAAGATACAAGTGAGGGCTTGGCCATGCACTGAAGAAAACTGTTACCTGAATAGCAGCTGACCACTAGTTCAATTTTCCAAATAACCATCCTAGTCTCTTAAGTAAATTCTCTGCTTTGATAGATAAAATTAATTTGGCCCATTTTAAAGCCAGAAGGCTCAGAACTTAAACTCACAGTTCGGGGTGCCAAAAAGTATTGCTAAACCAGTTTCATAAAACTGCAGAGTTTCCTCAAGTCAAACAGGTAATACCAAACCTTTGGGATCCTCTTCACAACAGGGAATTCAGGATACCTTAATTTCTTTGATCTGCAGAGTTCCTTCCTCAATTTCCTGTGAAGAGCTCATTAGAGATAATGTCCTTTCATCCAGGGGAAAGACTGTTCTTCATGAATCTTCTTTCTTGGCAGATTTAGTATATTTTGATATGATTGATTCTCACACATCAAAAAAAAAAAAGGTATAATAGGGAAATGCTTATTTAGTTGGACTGATGAAAAGGCAAAAATATTTTATAAAGTTAAATAATTAGATATATTACTCAAGAACATCACCAGCTGTATCAAGTTGATTAACGTTGTTTGAGGGTTCACTGAGCACAAGTTGTTTACTGTCTTGAGTCAGGCCAATCTACAGAATACCTCTGGATTAAATTCCAGTTTGTTTTGAGACTTATCTTCCTATTTCCTCTTCATTGTAACCAAAATGAATTTCATAAGCATTTGTAGATAATGACCTGTATCTCTCTGTTGATCATCTCAGTCTTGGGTCAGATAAGCTGCGTAAGTGTTGTTTATTATATTCTGTGGTGTTATTTTATGGCCTTTTGTATTTTATTGTTGTATGTGACAGCATGATTATATATAATTGATAGAAAGTTTCATATTGCACAGAAAGAGCTCGACGGGTGACACATAACCCAAACCATTTTTGTTTCTTTGGTATGTATCTCTCAAGCCATCTCCAGGTACTATTTTGAAAGACTTACTATTTTTTCTCAATGCATTTGCCTTGTTAAATATTTAATTTATTTATTATGGAAATAATTTTTCAACAAAACAAATATCCTGCATGGCGAAGCAGATTAATTTCCTCAGATACTATTTTCTTCTGTAATGTGAAGGAAGAAAACACAAGATATCCATCTTCCTATATATCCCTATATGTAGAAGTACTATGACCTCAAGGCCCAGAATTTGCTGCAGAAAAATGTTGACTGCACAAGGCCCACATTTCTTCATTAAATTTGATTTAGAGCTAGATTCAAACTAGGGACATTTAAATGAAAAGTTTCATGCCTTCGATGGGGATCCCAAGCCCAGCTCCTGATGTACTGCTGAGCAATTCTTAATCCAAAAATATGTTTAAAGGACAGAATCAAAGTACTGAAGACAAGCCACAGACCTCCTCTGTGCATACAGATTTGTTATGTGAATATTTATCACTGTTTCCAAGTCAGGAAATTGAGAACAGGTAGTCTCTGCTAAACTAAACCAAAATTTTCAGCCTGCTTTCATCCCACTTCAACCTCAGGCACCTACTAGAGGTGTCTAAGTGAGGAGAATATTCCCCTAGGCTCCTGCTAAAGTCAATGATGAGATACAGGATAAATTGCCATCTGGAAGCACCTATCTGTCTTTGACAATCCTTGACAATCAAGGATATCTAAAATCCTAACTCCACATCTTCTACATAGTTAAGTGTCTTATGTTAGTTGGGAGAAATCCAGACTTTCAGTCATAAGGAAAAAGTGAAAAGAAAGAAATGTCAGTGTCTGATTCATCCAACTTCTCCCCACTGTGCAGATCAATCCTTAATTACACTATCTGCTTGAGAACAATTTCAAGTCTTTGCCTCAGGGAAACTTTCCTGAAAATAAAAATGTATTTCTTTGAAAGGAATAATAAAAAAGCAGTCATGATCCTATATAATTCATAGATGGTTAGCAGTTATGATCGATACAATTTAAAAATACAAACATAGCTGGTAACGTCTCTGCTATTTTCAATAATGGTTAATTATTTTTAATCAAAAACATGGATTCTACATATTTTAATACACTTTTCTAACTTCTTTGTGTTCTGTTTCTGAGACTTATGAAAAAAAATCACTTGACAAGTTTTTCTTCAGTGTTCCCCATTATAAGAAAGTGCATTCTCTTTTAAGCCTCAGAAACAATTAACGTTTTGCAGTGTTTGAACATGTAGAGTGGTAGAGTCTTACTATTGAAAAGCAGATTCATTTGTGTTAGTCAGAAACTTTTAAATCTTTGGAGAAACCTGGGGGTCCTCCAACATATCTCATACTGAAGCAATTAACAGTGTGCTGAACTGAGAGGGGCCAAGCCTGAATTTAACACTGTCCTTCATATGATGAGCAAAAGAGACTGAAAATACTACAGAGTTCACAGTTGGGAAAATGGGCTGGATCCTGATCTTCCCTACACTGAGTGACTCCGCTTAAACCAATACAAAAAAAAAAAAGGAGGGGGGGGTCATAGCCCGGGAAATCATGTTTACTCACAGCCTGAAAAGAAAGTTGGCCTAATGCAGCTTATCATGGAGACAGGGGAGAAAGAATTATCTTCCATGGTGCTACTGAATATGTGAATAAATACTATGGATACAGCTGTGTTGTATAGAACAATGGCTATCAAATGACTATGCTTGAGAGTTATGCTTCCAGACTCTATTTCTTTCTGAGAGTCCTTTAGATATCTGTGATTCTGCTGGGGAGTAAGGTCATAATGCTCAGTCCCAGGCTCTCAAAATGTAATAACAATATATTTTATAAAGATAAATTATTAGCCACCCAGCCACAGTTGTACACTAATAAAACAGTCTGATTTGCTAGGATGCATTGTTTATGCCTTTTTCCCTTTCACTTTGAATTAGTTTGCATTAAAACATATAACAGCTATATTTGTCAGAGACAGGGAATGCAAGTGAACCTGTTAGCCGA
This sequence comes from Phalacrocorax aristotelis, assembly GCF_949628215.1. Lineage (NCBI taxonomy): Eukaryota > Metazoa > Chordata > Aves > Suliformes > Phalacrocoracidae > Phalacrocorax > Phalacrocorax aristotelis. The sequence goes on along the minus strand of NC_134276.1, from coordinate 99,246,158 downwards.
GCTCCTTCACAGTCCCTGGACAATAGCCAGGGGACACTTCAGTAAAACCTTCTGCAGTTGGTGGGATAACTGTCTCCTTGCCTCAGGAAACCTCAGCATTAAAGTTATTAAATAAAACAGCCAGCCTGGCAGTTGGCTATGAGAAGCAATTTATACCATTGTAAATGGATTAGCAAAGTGTAATTTCTTTTAATGTTTCCGTTTCAATTATTTCAAATAGATGTGCAGTTATAAATGTTAAGGAATTGTTTAAATGTTTCACACAATGGAAAAAGTAAATATAGGTTAGAGCTTCAGACTCTCAGCTGAATTTTCTATGTTTTTCTATTTTCTTTATGTTAAGGCTTTTCACAAACTACTGTAAAAGTTGCCCATTTGGAGACCAGGAGAAATATATTTGTGCTTCTGATGAAACAGAGTATTATACTAATCAGGAAAGTATAGATTTGAAATGTCTTGAGGACCAGAGGAAAGCCTACGGCTGTTCTTATCCTACATTCTCAGCTGGTATATTTTGACATCAAGAGCCTGGAGCAGTGCATGAGATACCAAGAGAGAGACTATACCACATATCTGTTTGTGTAAGAAGCAGGGGGAATCTCTCTTGAAAGTACGCCTCTGTGGATTTTCTCTGAGAAGGGTTAATTAATATACATAGCTAGCAGCTCAGAAACTATCGTAGTCACTTACAACGATTTCAGCAATATCTCACCTGATCTCTATTTTTTTCCTTTTTACTTTTTTCGTCTTTTTTTTTTTTTTTTGTATGATGCTGCAATTTAGGCAATAAGACATAACAAGAAATATGACTACTGGCATGGGATAAACATATCCTTGGGGTATGATCGAGCACCAAGAATAAACAAGTACTTCTAATCCCCCATGGGTGCGATTACCTCATAATAGCCATATCCGCTGAGAAACTACATTTCTACCATGAATTGTTTGCTTTTATATTTAAATGTATTATCCAGGCAAGTGACCGCACTCTTCTCAAGCTGCCATTTTGTGTCAGGCTGCATAGAAGGGGTGTAGGCTGGTTGCAGCTGGCCCCCTCGATGCCCTGCCAATGTTGTGCACCAGAGCAAGGAAATTTCCACCAGAGATTCAGCTGGGTGCGCAAACCTCCTGCCTTTCAAAAAAGCTCTCCACAACAACCACGCTTGCAGGCTGAATTAAAGTTGCTGTAGACTTTAAAAGAGGGGGTGGTGATGGGCAAAAGTAGGGCAGCAAGAAATAATGGACGAGGCTAGCTCAGTTGAAAGCAGCCGTGGAGAAGCCTGAGGGCTAAGATGGCAGCCATCATCGATTCAAGGGAAGGGAGATGTCAAAGACAGGGAATGTCAAGCAGGAACAACAATAAGGAATCATAAGGGTGCTTAGCAGTGCTAAGTCTTCCAAAAACAGCACAAATAAAGCTACTGGACTGGTGATTGGTCTATTTGCTGCTTGATATCACAAGAAAAATGTAAAAAATATGATACATTTACAATGTACATCTGTCCTCTTCCTCCTGCCTACACAAAACTAATTAAAAATATTCTCTCCCTCTTTTTCTCTCACGCCCCCACCCCCACTGACATCATCTTTAAATAGTCTTTGCAAACAAAGTTAGATACAAGCAAATGCTCTACATGGAACCAATCGTGTCAATATATAGATAAGCAGCAGCAACAGACTGACCCTGAACAAATAATCAAAAGCTAAAGGAAGAGCTACAGGAACACAAACACACTCTGGGTTTCTGCAGTCTGCAGCACTGTCTACGGTATGTGTGTATTCCTGAAGCATTAACACCTGCCTTTGCAGGTGATAGAATTTTATGGCACAAAATATATTTATCCAATAGGTTTTTGCACATACTTTACTGCAGCTTCTCACATAGGTGACAGAATGAATTAAGTTTCTGCTGATGCTCACACAACAAACATGCTGATATTTTCAGGTGAGTGTACACACACACATGCTTGCACACACACGCACACACAGAGCAGCTTGAAGGCACATCAAAAACAAGCTCACCACAGTATCTGTTAGGTTGGACCACTGAGTCTGTTGCTGAATAAATGACAGCACCACAGGAAAACAGCAAACAACATTTTTAAGATGTTGAGTGGATAGTAAATATTTTCAATGGTTATAAGATTTGATTTTGTTTCATATTGAACAATTTTTAAATTATCTATAAAAGGCAAATAGGCCTCAGCACTTTGGTCATTGACCTGTACTAGAATAATATAAGGCCTGAAAATCCCTGACCACAGAGGAAATGATGGATCTAAGACTGCAAAAAATGCTGATCTTCCAGGCATGATTATAAAGAAAAGTCAAAAGCCCCCTACACATATATTGCATAGAGTTATGGAGCACTGCAGGAAACTAACACAACTTCAAAATCAGCTTTAGTTTACTATATTGTCTCTGAAACTAAAATACCTTTGTTTAACTGCAACCTCACTGAAGAAACCTTCCAACAGATTATTTTCAACTCAAGAGAGGAAATCTTCTCCTCTTGCCACCCAAGAGGTATACAGAATGTTCTTGACATATAGAATGTTCTTCAGTAGAAATGATATAATGAAGTTATATATTCCTGATGCACAAGCCTTTTTTTCTTCTTTTCAACTTTTGACGTGTCAAAATGTATGATACTTGCAAGGAGGAAAATACTCTTTGTAGAAGAGCTCATTTTCAACCTTTCTAAGAACAGTAATTCTGTTTCACAGTAAATATTGCATGATATTCACCCACAATTTGGACTCACCTGGGACCTCTGTGACATTACTCATTACTGTGACATTACTTCTGGCACAGCAGTGAATTTCTCTGCAGTAAACTAAAACCAACGGAAATCCTCCTTTCCACTTACTGCTCTACCATGCATTTGATTTTCTGTGTATCTAGAAAAAAGAATTTATTTCTGTCTGAATAAATTAGTTTTCTTAGTAAGGTGCTTTCTACATATGCAAAGAAATATTATCCCTATTGCCCATGGTCTTCCAGTTCAAAGGGAAAAAAGATGATGGAAAAGCAGAACACAAGGGAACACTTGATCATGTTGTTTCTTTCAAGCAGTGACCCTTTATGTAGCTATTACCAGAGATTAGTTTGAGTACCCGACTGGAATTGGATGGGCTTAATAAGCAAGACAGTCATATTCCTCAACGGCTTTTGGGCTCATGTGTCAAAGCTAGAGTCTGTTGATCAAACTCCCACACTAGATTAGAGGTTAAAACTTTGTCAGCCCACACTCAGGGCAGCCAAGAGAGAGAAGGGTTTGTGGTGCATCCTTTTTTGTTAGAGATGGCAAGGAAAGAGAAGGCTGCTGCGGTGTAGGCTGAGGTCACTATGAAGAATGGCACTATTGATAAAGAGAAAGACAGGCAGAAGCTGTTGTTGGTTCATCACCTTTCAATTAGTACTTTGAAGGCTGTTTGTGCCTGAAGCGTGTCCTCACAGAAGTAAGGAGAGATGCAGAGGCAAGCAGTGGCTGGATAAGTAGCTGTGATTACAAAGGAAGAGAGTAGAGGAATTTTGAGTCATGACTTACAAACTTTAAGCACCGGTTGGATGAGATGAAGCCTGTATAACCACTCGAGCTTCATTACCATGAGGAAAAGAGAGGCTGAGAGTCAGGGGGCAACATAAGCCAGGTCTGTGGGTCTCCTGTGGGCAGCAGGGCTGGGTCTGGCAGCCAGGCATTGGCCAAGCCTGTGGTGATGAGACAGGGGCTGGGTCTAACCCCGGTTCCCTCCATGGGCCTGATCCTCTCCCCACCCATGGGACAACATCCTGTCCTGTCCACAGAGGGGTGTCCAGTACAAATGACTGGGACTGTGCCCTAGTGTCTCCTGTCTATCTTGCTCCTGGCTGGGATGGTGAGATGGGCCCTGGATGCCAGGCCCTGACCTGCCACCCACCATGAGGGGCCCCCAGTGACCCTGGACCCCAGGGAGTCACTGGCCATCACAGCACCTTGGCAGGAGCAGCCCTCAGCTGCACTGTCTATAAGCTGGCCCTGAGTCCCAGCATCCAAACCTCCAGAAGGAGGAGGAGTGGACCTTACACAGGGTCCAGCCAGTGGAAATGAAATAAAGCTGAGGACCAGGCTTACTGCCATAGGCTAATTCTGCTGTCCCCCCACACCAGGAAAAATTCTACCGGACTATTCCATCTTCTGGGATACAAATATATGGCTCTCTATAGAAACAAAACTCCATCTGTAAAATATATCTCGGGCATTTTGTGACAGAGCAGACTTTCCCTCCTGTTTTCTTTCCACATATTATTTCTATGGGTACTTGCCCAACCCTCTTGCTTCCTTCCAGCCTGTGATGCTGCCTAGATGGGGTTTTGACAGATCTTGCTCTCCATGGCCTGTTTCAGCAGAGCGTTGTGCACCCTCACATCTCCCCACTGCATGGAGAGTTGAAGGAACTTTGCTTCTGGCAACATCAGAACCCTGATTCCCAGTGGGTTCTGTTAATGTCTCGTCCTAGCTCTCATTTTCCATCTGTGTAGATATTAATATATGTTGCTAAAACTAAGCAAGTAAAAAGCTCTGTGGGACTGGCTTGTCTGGAGGCTGTTTGTCTTTTCTGTACAGCTGCAGGCAAGCATCTGTAAAGTTTCAATATTTGCTTTAAATTAAATGTCTCTCAGCTAGAACTCCACTTCATGTAGTATTGCTGGTGCGGGCAAGATATAGCCCATAAATAGACAAAGAAAGCCCCTTAGGACACTGATGCTACTAGTAACAAGGTGGTAATTGCTCTTCCTTGGTTTAATTTTAGATTACCTATGTTTCATCTTTGTTATTATTAAAATACATTCTTACATTATGCTTTAAACTGTCATCATATTCTTAGTTAGAGATAGACCTGTTATTATCAGATATACAGCATATGTTTTTTAACTGTTGCATAAATAATAGGGATTAAGAAAGCACGGCTGTGGACAGAGGTGACCTTGAATAATAGGAAAACACAACTTTATAGGAACATGAAAGGTAATCCAGTTGATTGTCCCCATCCCAAAATAGGGACACTGTTAATATCCTGTTACTATTAGCAGGTGGTAGTTTAATTTGTTCTTACAGATCTCCATAGACAGGTATGCTGCATTTTGTAGCCATTCTGTTTCTGTGTGTTATCAGAATATTGTGCCCATATCATGCATGCCAAAACGAATCTTTCTTGTGACAATGTTAAGTTGCTGTTTCTTACCTTCTCCAGTGTGAACATCCACCATGTACCATTTCAGTATTTTACCTGATTAGATGGTTGGCATCCAATCTCCTGTTTCACTCCTCACTCCTATGTCACTTTTTAAGGCATAGAGCAAGGATAGCGCAAGTCTCAGCAAATACCACTGAAGAATCTAGATGCTTCCTGGAAGAGTAATATCTAAGAGAGATTTCTATTTTTACCTTTAAGTTCAAATTTGCAAGTCCATGAGCTGTACAATCAAACACAACAGGAAACCTTAACCTCTCACACTGCTACCAGCAGAAAAAGCTTGCATTTTCTACAAAAACATACAGGAAATTAGAGAAATTTCTACATGGCTACATAGAAAAGGTAAGAACTTTCAACTCTCAACCCAAACATGGTCTGACATAGCATCCAGAGGTAAAAAATATCTCTTCTCCTCTAACAAATCCCTGATTAAAATATATTTAATCTCACATTAGCTAAAAGTAGCCAAAACTTGTTATGGTCATTGGGTTTCCAAAGCTTCTTTTCTCACGTAGCAGTTTAGAGTATTGGACTGGGAAGAAGGATTTTAGCCATTTAATTACATAATGAAATTATTTTCAGTTTTTTATATGCATCATAATAGCTACATTTACCATTCTATTATCATTAGTGTTTGAGGACATCATTCATTTAGCTACTTAGAGATTTTTACATAGAACTCCCAGTGGTAAAAGTCATCATCTTACTGAGTTTGAAAGTTTTCTTTTCCAGCATCTTATTCTTCAATCTCAAAGGCCTGCCACTTTTTAAACTCTTGGCATTCTCTTCAGAAATAGGTTGAAATTTGAATGTGCTATATCAATTTGGCTTCGGTCTGATGCCTCACTGTCTGGCTGAGAAGAAAGAAAAAAATGAATATGAATGCCAACCATCTATTGGGATAACTAAGAAAAAATCAGCAGGTCTCAGGCTGTAACTGAGAAGGAGCACTACCCCATAAGTGAGAATGAATTTATTTTTCATGAAGTGATAGATATATAAGTTGCCAGTGATATAACAAAGTTATATAAATTTAGCAACATCAGTTCAAGAGGAGTTTAGGCTAATCTGGTGGAAAGTTACTCACTACATTTTTAAGGTCACAGAATGATTTCATGAACTGATGTAATAGTTAAACAAATATTCAGTCCTGAGAGGAAAAGAAAACCATACAAACCTAAGGTTAGTGGAGACTGGTCACAGTGGATGTCTTTTATCCCTTGATGCTGTCTCTTAGGCTTCAAATGTTCTTTCGTTTCTATGCAAATGAGCTGCTTACAAAATCCAACTCTTTCAAGTATGTTCTAAGCGCTACTGTCTATGTCATTTTACTGTAAACACATTTTTGTTGCATAGCAATATGTTTCTTTTAAAAGATGGGTAAATATGCAAAATGTTTCTGTAACTATTTGTCAGATAGTCAAACAGATTTTTTGTGTATCCTCAGGCCCCTTTTATGTTCTCTCTCTGTGAACATATGCGACAAGAGCTCTCCCAACACAAACAGTTGAAGGAATCAAATTGCAAGCTCTTTTTCTACCAACATTTGCACAAAAAATAGGAGAAGAAGAGTGTATTTTATCATGTAATGGAGTAGAAACACCCTGTGAATTTTGACCAGCTCTTATAGTTCCTGATTCCACAGGAACTGTAAAGTTTTGTTGATCCTCATGCTGGTACTATTCAACAATATAAAGTTCTCAGGAAAGAAAATTAGAAATGGAAGCCAAAGTCCTTGTTAATATGTCAGCAACCACATGTCAATGAGACTATTCTCCCAGTTTCCTTGGAGTCACTCCAGATGCAATATGTGAAAAAGGAGCAACTGCTCAAATCATAGCACAAGCAAAGCTAATATGCCACAGAGAGAAGGCAGACATGCCGAAGGACTTGCTTCTTCTGCAACATGCACTGTTATTGAGAGTACTTTTTCAGGGATTGGTTGATTTGCAGCTTCAGAGACTCTTTGCACTTACCGCACTGACAAAAGTTCCCTAGTTTCCTAAGCCAGTGATGAGCCACAGGCTGTAGTGGGCACACACCTCAATAACCAGCTCACCAGACTTATTTCAACTGCAAATGCCCTGGGGAAACATGTTCTTTTATTGCAAGTTTGGGATGGAATCCTACCTTGAGGCAGCTTTGCCTGAAGCCCATGAGTTCAGTCTGCCTGTACCATGTTTCATCATGCCTTATTTTTGTGATGTCTCCATGTGCACAGGTTTCAGTCTACCCAGCGCCCAGGATGCAGAATGGGTATGGCCTATGAAGTCATTGGAACAGCGCATCTCAAGAGCTGTGAAATTGCTATGAAACAGGCTCCTGTGATGTCACTGGTACAGAAGCTTTTGATGAACATGAACTTGTGCCATTCTCCACTTGGAAAAAAATGAATTAGCTATATTAGCAAACAACTGGATCTAAATCATGTATGCTTCTACCAAACTGAATCTCATACACAACCATCCTTTTCACAGGAAGGTCGGTATTACATTTTTTATTATTATGGGGTTTTGTGCAACCTATCCTAAAGCCCTTAGACCTCTGCAAATCTTCCTTTCTAGGAGAAAAATACATTACTGTTGTCGCTCACAAGTAGTCTCTTCAAAATGTTCCAGAAGACAGAAAAGAAAGGACAGTCTTTCACTCTTCCGCTTTTCTTTCCATGCCTAAATTTCAACTTTGTCTGTTTAGTTGGTTGTGTTGTTTCATTAATACCCCAATAAGATATAATGGACCAAAGATTCAACCATAATTATTCTTAAAGCACAACTTCAACAACATCTTTTCAAGAGTTGTATAAAGAGCGCTTTGATTCAAGTTTCTGTGTGCCAAAATGAATAAGACCTTTTATGATAAGTGCTTACAAATGCACCCAGGAAGCTGCAAATTATGTGACTGGCTACAGGCACGCCTCCAAGCTGCAAGGAATTACTAAAACAAACAGTCATTCTACTTTATTTGGATGAAAGTTTTTCTCTTTATGAACTAATCAAGCAGTCTGCCACTCTCCCTGTGATTCAAAACACGTGCAAGGAAGTGCTATTTCCACTGAAGTTCCCAGATTTTGAGATTAGTGTGGTAAACACTCAAGTGGTTTTTGTTCTACAGTCACAGAACTGTAGAAACATGAATTTGTTTTTTCTTAAGAGACCAACAAACACTCCCAACTTCTTACCCTGTAAGAACTATATATTCATGCAAAGCTCCATTATATAATATCGCTAGAAGTCCTGCAAGCTGTATAAATCATTCTCACCAATTTCACAATAATGCTCACGTAATTAAGCAGAGAATACAAATTTAGAACATGAAGACTTCTTGCTGTGCACAGGGTCTAGTTCCACTCCCTGTCATAAGCAGACACCTGTCATTCAGGATGAGGAGTTAAAAGCGCTAGTTATGAGAGCAGTTACATCACTCCCTTGTGTGCCTTTGGCCATAGAAAGCTGCATGTTTCTTCTGCCTCTGCCAGATGGGCCCCTCAGACTGCAGCAAACATGGGTCTTCTAGGTGAAGTGATGAATATGGATTTCAACATGAACAATTTACAACTAAATATAGGAATGTTTATAAAGTCAAGGAGCAGAAACTGACACTATGAGTTAGGAGATACTATTAGCAACATAAATAAGAACATTGTTGCAGCTATTTTCAAAGTTGTCTTGGCAAAGTTGCCAACAGAATTATGCAATGCAAAGTGGTTCCAATGCGAGAGGAACCAAACAATGGTGAGGACAATTGTTCGTCTAGGTTGGAGGAGCTGCCAAGGTTAAGTTGGCTTGCGCTTTGCATCACAGCTGCTTCCATAAAGAAAAAAGATGGGTCATTGTCATAGAGGACTCTCTCCTGAGGGGAAGAGAAGGCCCATTTTACAGACTGGGCCCGTTTCTTAGGGAAGCCTGCTGCCTTCCTTGGGCGAGGGTTAAAGATGTGAAGAGAAATCTACCTACACTGATATGGTCCTTGGGTTATTATCCATTATTGATTTTTCAGGTAGGCAAAGATGGAGCTGCAACAACAAGTCCAAGGACAATAAAGAGAGACTTCAGGGCCTTGGGACAACTGGTTAAGGGATCAGGAGCACAACTAGTGTTCTCCTCTACCCTTCCAGTTACAGGGAATGATGAGGGAAGGAACAGGAAGAGCCAGCAGATCAATACCTGTCTCTGAGCCTGGTGTCACTGGCAGAATTTTGGGTTCTTTGATCGTGGGTTGGTCTACATGACACCATCTGCTGGAAACAGATGGGGTACACCTGTCTCAAAGAAGGAAAAGGATCTTTTTGCAGGACTTATCAGAGCTTATTGAAAAAAGCTTTAAACCAGATTTGAAGGGGGAAGGGGATAAAACCAGCCTCACTAGAGGTAAGCCTGGGGGCAGCACATCAATGTGTGAGGGATGGTGCACTAGCCAGGTCCTTCAGTCCACCATCTCAGTGGATGCAGGGGATGGAGATCCACATAGCAGCAAAGACTCAAGGGTTATTAATGTGTCAGAAACCACAGAAGTGCCTGAGAATGGTCACATAAGAATTAGGGATTCTCCCCAAAAAAGGTGGCAGAATCAATAGCCCGACTGAAGTGCATCTACACCAATGCACGCAGCATGGGCAACAAACAGGAGGAGTTGGAAGCCATTGTGGAGCGGGAAAGCTATGATATAGTTGCTATTATGGAAATGTGGTGGGATAACTTGCATAACTGGAGTGCTGCAATGGACGGCTGTAAACTCTTCAGAAGGGATAAGCAAGGAAGGTGAGGTGGTGGGGTAGCCCTATATGTTAGGGAATATTTTGACTGTCTAGAGTTTGACAATGGTGATGAAAGGGTCAAGTGTTTATGGGTAAGAATCAGGGGAAAGGCCAACAAGGTAGATATCATGGTGGGAGTCTATTATAGACAGACAGGATAAAGAGACAGATTAAATATACTATACACAGCTGAGAGGAGTCTCGCAATCACTAGCCCTTATTCTCATGGGGGACTTCAACTTACCAGATGTCTTCTGGAAATACAATACAGCCATGAGGAAACAGTCTAGAAGGTTCCTGGAGTGTATGGAAGATAACTTCCTGACACAGCTGGTGAGTGGGCCAACTAGGGAAAGTGCCCCACTGGACTTGTTACTTGTGAACACAGAAGGATTTAGGGGGGATGTGATGGTTGGAGGCCACCTTGAGCATAGTTATCATGAAATGATGAGAGTTTTAAATTTTCAGAGAAGTAAGGAGGGGGGTTAGCAAAACTGCTGTCTTAGACTTCCAGAGGGCAGATGTTGGTCTGTTTAGGAGAATGGCTGACAAAGTCCCTTCAGAGGCAGTCCTGAAAGGCAAATCAGTCCAGGAAGGAAATCTTAAAGCTGCAGGAGCAGGCCATCTCTGTGTGCTGAAAGGCAAGCAGGCAGGAAAGAACAGACCTTGCTGAAAAGAGCCAGGGTACCGAGGGAGTTGGCAGAAGTGCTCACCAAGACACTTTCAATCATTTATCAGTGGTCCTGGCTAACCGGAGAGGTCCCAGTTGACTGGAGGTTAGCCAGTGTGACACCCATCTACAAGAAGGGCTGGAAGGAGGATCTGAGGAACTACAGGCCTGTTAGTCTCACCTCAGGGAAGGTTATGGAGCAGATCGTCTTGAGTGCCATCACATGACACATAAAGGACAACCTGGTGATCAGGCCCAGTCAGCATGGGTTTATGAAAGGCAGATCCTACTTGACTTATCTGATCTCCTGTGACAAGGTGACACACTTAGTGGATGAAGGAAAGGATGTGGATATTGTTTACCTAGACTTTAGTAAAGCCTATGACACCATTTCCCACATCATTCTCCTGGAGAAACTGGCTGCTCATGGCTTGGATGGGTGTAGTCTTTGCAGGGTAAAAAACTGGCTAAATGGCTGGGCCTAAATGGTTGTGGTGAACTGAGATAACCCAGTTGGCAGCCAGTGTTCCCCAGGGCTCAGTACTGGGGTCAGTTCTGTTTACTATCTTTATCAATGACCTGGATGAGGGGATTTAGTGCACCCTCAGTAAGTTTGCAGATGACACCAAGTTGGGTGGAAGTGTTGATCTACTTGAGGGTCAAAAGGGTCTGCAGAGGGATCTGGACAGGCTGTATTGATGGGCCGAGGACAGCTGTATGAAGTTTAACAAAGCCAAGTGCCAGGTCCTGCACTTTGGTCACAAAAACCCCATGCAATGCTACAGGCTTGGGGAAAAGTGGCTGGAAAGTTGCCCAGTGAAAAAGGACCTGGGAGTATTGGTCAACAGCCAGCTGAACATGAGCCAGCAGTGTGCCCAGGTGGCCAAGAAGGCCAACAGCATCCTGGCTTGTATCAGGAACAGTGTGGCCAGCAGGAGCAGGGAGGTGATCGTGCCCCTGTACTCAGCAGTGGTGAGGCCGCACCTCAAATACTGTGTTCAGTTTTGGGCCCCTCACTACAAGAAGGGCATTGTGTGGCGGACCGTGTCCAGAGAAGGGCAACGAAGCTGGCGAAGGGTCTGGAGAACAAGCCTGATGAGGAGCGGCTGAGGGAGCTGGGGTTGTTTAGCCTGGAGAAGAGGAGGCTGAGGGGAGACCTTATCGCTCCCTACAACTACCTGAAAGGAGGCTGTAGTGAGGTGGGTGTTGGTCTCTTTTCCCCAGCAGCGAGTGATAGGACAAGACAAAACAGCCTCAAGTTGCACCAGGGGAGGCTTAGATTGGATATTAGGAAAAAGTTCTTCACCAAAAGTGTTGTCAAGCATTGGACCAGGCTGCCCAGGGAAGTGGTTGAGTCACCATCCCTGGAGGTATTTAAAAGATGTGTAGAGGTGACATTTAGGGACATTGTTTAGTGGGACTTGGCAGTGTTATGTTTATGGTGGGACTTCATGATCTTAAAGGTCTCTTCCAACCTAAATGATTCTATGATTCTATAAGTAAGTGGAATACTAATTTTTATAGGGAATTTAGAATTTTTTCTTTGAGACTAGAATTAGTTTGTGAATTAAGCACTTCTATATTTATGACAAAATAGGATGTGCTGCCCCAAGTGAAAGTTAAGTATAAACTTAAAAAAATGCTAGAATGTCAAGCAGTTATTATGTTATACTATCAGAGCCAAATTTTCCCATAGGAAAAATAATTTTCTAATGCTTTTTCAATCTTGATATAATTTTATTAACAATATTAAATTAGCTTTAAAGGAATTACCAGGAAAAGAAGCAGTTTAACTTTTCTGAAAGTTAGATGCTGCCCAATGGATGGGTAGATAATATGCAGAGCTATCTACCCTGCCTAAATGGTGGACTCACTATCCAGAATCAAAACTAGGTTAATTACTAAACTTAAAGAAAACTAAAAAGTACCAAAAGAAAAAGGCAGAAGGAAGAGCTGTGTATTGATATCACTGGGTGGAGTTCTGAACAATTTTAAAAATTATCTAAGAACAGAAGGATATACCCAATTTTACCACCTAAAGGTCAAAATGTACCTAGGTCAGAATTGTCCTGACTTGAAAATGTTCTTGAATTGCTACCAAATACAAATAAGAAGTGTTTAGTCCTTTGATGCTCTTCTCCTAAGGAAGACACACTTTCTTCAAAACCTATTTAGGACTCTGATTAACAGAGTTAGTGACTTTGGTGCTTTCCTGACAATCAGAGGTACCAACATAAACTGACAACTGTATGACAAAACACAAGGCAGCTAAGGGAGGGACTACTGCAATTTACTGTAAAGGACAGAGAGAAGATGAATCAATATTTATTACTAAAAGACTCCATTGGGAATTTCTGCACTTCAAAGGAAGTCAAAATTTGTCCTTGAAGAGTGAAAAAAACTGCTTTTCCAGAACAGTGACCTTGCTGGAATCCAAATCCTTGTTCCAAATAATCAGATTCCTGCCAGGGTCTGATCTCAGGAATATCCAAAATCAATACTCTTAGCATGCCTCCACAGACTTCTGTGCAGAATTCTCATTCTGTGATTAACTAAGAAGGGTATGCCAGAAGCAAAGGAAAAAAGAGACTACTCCAAAGCAGTCTCCAGATTTTTAAATTGCTCTCTTGAAAACAATAACTGGGCTGGGTTATAGCATTTACATCTGATATCTAAGACATATTTGTCTTGGTAACTAATTTAATTGCCTCTGTTACACATACAATACACGTGGAGTGTATTGCAACCATAGGAAGATAACAGTTTGCATTTTGTCTTTTAAGCTGAATTTAGTCATAACCTAATTTACTAAGTTACCTTGTTCATTGGTCCTATTATTGCTAAAGTACAAAGAGGTTATAATTCTCACAGTGCGTTTGCCTGAGAATAATAGGCAGTGTATGAACCTTCGTGTGTATTATGTCATATCTTTCTGAGTTTATTGTCTTAGGGTTACCTTTCCTTCTAAAGGTCACAAAATTGTCAGGACATTGAAGGTGTCCTGACAATTAACCATACTGAAGCCATACTACTAAACCATAGTACTGTCATAGTACTATGACATTAGCCATACAAAAAATAATTACCAGTTTAAACACAACTGAGGATTAACTAGCACCATCAGCATGATTCTTTCCCTACAAATTCAGCTTAGCTCATTCTCAACCCCTCTTCTGTCCTGTGTTTGCATATCAAGTAGCACATGCAAAAGAAAAAAATCCTAGCTCTCTCCCTTTCATAATAGCTATCATCTGTGTGCTTGAGGGGCAAAAGAAGGAGAATTTTCTCATAATTCCTAGTCTTGCTTAAATCTTCATGTTTGTGTTGAATAAAATGTAGAATCCATTTTTACATTCATTTTCAATGTGTTCTGTGTTTCTGTTTATGGAAGCCATTCAATGTGTGCAAATATCACATTCTTTTGAATTCTGCTATATTTCCATTCTGGCTCAGTAATTAAAACAGGTAGCGATTACCCTAAAGAAATACCAAAAGCTCAGAGTGTTGTATTCTTTTTTCTGCACCTTAAATTGGTCAGTATTCCTTTTTGCCATATGGGCTTTGCATTTGACGATGTTTTGGGACAGCATCTCTAGTCTCCAAAATAATACAAGCAGTACAAGCTCTTCACTGCACTTACTGCAAGCATTTAATTAATCTTCATATTAATTAATTTAAACTTTCTCCTTATATGGTACTTAACTAGACTGATATTTAACCTTCTATTATTTTTAACACTAATCCTATATTAAATTGGAGCTCCTTTAGCCATTTTGATGTTCATACAATACAGAGTTATTGTAACTCAACCCTCTTGAAAATCATCCTACCTTCTCTGGAATATGCACATAAGGATGCTACATGACCTTGAGCAGTAACTGGCAAATGACCTTGAATAGTCTTTCTAAATCCTATCCTTTGGTTTAGTAAGAACATTTCTCAAGAGAAACTATTTACTAATTTAACCATATTGTACTATTCAATCTACTTACTTTTATTTCTTTATTTTTAAGGATCTTTGGTATTAATTAGACGATAATACTGTTGATGCAGGTTTTCTTCACTAAGTAAACATATATTATTGAATTATCCTGTTAAGTCTGATTACTAAATTATGTTAATAATGATCTACTCTTGCCTTGCAACTATGAAATAAAAATATCCTTTGATGTTTTCTGTGTTCTTAGTAATAGGCTAAATAATGCCATGATGGAATCCTATTTCTAATTGAAGCTGTTGGCTTCCACATTACTCATTATTTCTTTTACTAATTCATTACTAATTACTGCAGTGCCCAAGAGACTTAGTCATAGACCAGAATCCTCTGCACTATATGAATATTGAACAAACAATAGTTTATTCTTTCAGATAAAAATGGAGACACTGTTAAAGCTAGTGACGGTCATATTTCAATAATATGTATGCTTTCACTCATTCACTTTTCATTTCATGAAGTGCTATTCATGTGTATATTTTTACAAGTTGTTGATTTTAATTATTTTATTTTCAATTACTTTAATAAATACTGCTTTATTTCAAAATATAGTTCTATTTTTCCTATTTCAGCAACCTCATTTAGTACCCAAAATGGGATAGGAATGGTTTATTAATCTTATGAACACCATTTATCAATAATTCCATGTGTTACATTTGTTTATTAATTAGGTTGGTGAGAAACAATCAGTTAATCCCATCCTACCATTGATCTTGATAATATGACTTGTTTTCTTTCTGGTACAGTTAATGTGAAAATAAACTACTGAATAGCACTTCGACACATTACTCTCCTCCCTGTGATTTCCAATTTGTAGAGACACCATCAGATCTCAGGCCTCTGTAAGGTTACCCCACCAACATGTCTAGCTTGATGGCTGTTAGGCTTTCCCTTACCATAGGCTCCTCAGACCCATATGAAACCCTGTCCTGTGCAGCACAAACCTGAGAAGAGTCTGTATTGCCCAGTCATCATCACTTTCAAATCGAAATGCAAAAATTTTGGATTTTGATCATGTTTTCCTCACCCACCGTGAAATCATGGAGGTCACAGAATACAATGCTTGAGAGAGTATTGAGATGCCATTCTCTGTCCTTTGGTCCCAAACCACTGTATTTACAACACTTCTGGCAAACACCTGAAGGAAATATCTTTATTGCTAATTCTCAGAGCCGGGGGGGAAAAAAACCCCTTCAGATTGTGGCAAGTCATTTTACACTATATATGCTTAGCTTACAGGGAAAGAGCAGTGGAGACACACAGATTAAAAAAATTCTATAAAGCAATGAAAATAACAGGGCAAAGACTAAGTGGTTTTAAAGAAAAAAGTTAATCAAGTAAGTTAAAAGACTAAATGGAATCAAGAAAATTCAGATTTTATGCTGGGCCCTGCATTGGCAGAATAGAACATTCCAATATATTTTTGGTTGTTTAATATTTCTTCTACTTTAATTGATACTGTGATGTTTTGCATTTCACAGACACATGCTGTTGCTACTTTGACACAGCAAGTTGTTGACCATATGCTTGGCAGAATGGGGTACTACTCACAAGAAATCTTGCCTAGTGATAAAACTATTGTTAGCACATTTAAAAGTTGGTGGTTGGTTTGTTTGCTTGTTTGTTTCTAGAGCGAGATTGTGTACAAGTAACTGCACTGAGTTGTGTGTTTATTATCTTGCAGTTGAGTTCAGATCCAGCCCACTTGGTGTACAGAGGAATTTGTTCTGACTGTCACCCGCTGGATTCTGAGAGCCAAGTTTGCAGATTCTAGCATGGGAATCACACCAATAAATCTGGCAACCAAGATTTGTTATAATGAAGACCATCTGAGGTGTAAAAGCCTTTTTGGACATTATTTGAGGTGGAGATTCTGCAAGTAAAATTTAGTTCATAATTCCTCAGATAACAGGTAAGTGAGAGTAGAGACCCGCTTGCTCTCTGCTACTTGTATTCTCTCCACAGCATTAGTAGATATGGAAAGTAATTCAAAAAATATTGTTAGAAAATGTAGTAGATCATGCTCAGGAGAGAAAGTGGAGATGGGAGGTGGGGGAGAGGATTATGAATCACATGTGAGTAATAACATTTCTTCCAAGTGAAGGGAAAAGCAGTTATGTGAGAGAGAGAAAAGTGAAAACAATCAAACCTGTACCAAATATTCATGTGCAATGTCTTTTATTTTCCTTTTTACTATAAGATTTAGAAACCAGGAAAAATAATTAAGAAACTATGGAAGTGTACATGTCAAAATTTGATAAGAAACATTTTCTTATGGAGTACTTTCTTTGATCAAAATCCCAGAGAAGTTCATCCCTAATGAATCTGGTGCCTAATAACATTGCAGTTTCTCAATAATTAAAGCTTTGGGAAGTTCATCTGGTCTTTGAATCACAGGATATTGACCCATCAGGTCAAGGCAGTGGTATGCTGCAAACAGAGAGCAAGTTGCCTTTTCCCAAATAGATTTTGCTTTACTTACTGAGAATTGTTACAGTCATTGCCTTATGAAGCTCCTGACCTTATTCAATAAACCATGAATAGAAGGAGGCCCAACACAGTTGCATAAGGTAGAGAGTGAGGGCTGTTCTTCACACACAATTGCTAGGCAAAGAGGATTTTGACCACGCGGACTGGCATAGCTTCCTCACAGAGCCCCAGAATGCGGGTATGTGAACCCACTAGCTCCCAGTTCTTCTGCTAGAAACATCCTCTCTCTACATCTGACCAAGACTTCTGTGCATAAGCAGAGCTTATGTGCACGTCCTGGGCCTGAATACTGTGAAGAGTACAGATTCGGTCAACAGCATAGAGCAGCCAGATAACCTCATGGTGGATTAGTGTTTTAGGTAGATTCTAGCACGCAAGTCCCTCAGGACTTCATCCACTGCACAGATGTAGGTCTATGCTTCAAAAGAAAACTCCTCTTTCAACATTGTATTCCATGAAGCTCAATTCCAGATCTAAATCCTTCCTTTTTATTTGCTGCAGCAACTCTTAGAAAATATGCAAGAAACAAAAGACATGTTGTTGTACCAGGATTTTTAAGAAGTTATTCATTGCTATACTTTAGTTGAGATCTGTGAAGAAACATATGCAGCATATTTTGAGAATGCGCTATGCCAGGTTACCCTAAGTCACAGTGTGTTTAAACAACCACTTTATTCTACCATCTGGTATATGATAGGTTTCTGATAAATACATGCCTGCGCTTTGACTGTGGGATGCAAGCAAGTATGGAGGCTGGATTTTTCCAAGATGTTTGTCTAAGTCTCAGACAAACAACTTTGGCAATGTGCAGAAGCTTTCTGTGGATGCAGCAGTAAACCTTCCTCTTAATTTCCTTCCCTGCAGCCCCACCACCCACCCTAAAAAATGTGCCAGGACAGTGTAAGGTGAGCTCAGACTATTGCTGTAAGCCAAAGAGGTGACTGTACCTCAAACAAATGTAGCCAAGTGCAAGACTGGATTTGTGTATAGACAAAATCAGCATTTGCCTAAGGCAGCTGACTGCTGAGCACCCCAGGGTCCCTGCTTTGGAGAAACAGAAGAGAGAGAAGGTCTGGCGCTTAAACAACACATTGCACTAATCCTCCAAGTTCAACCTCCAAAGTCCACTGCCGCTGCTCTCCTGTCTGGCTTCTCCCCACCCACTTATGTTTGCTCTTTCTTTTCCACAGAAGGCGGCCTTGCACCTGCCCCGTCCCCTTCCCTTGGTCTCACATAACAGCAACAGCTCAAGTGAGCGAAAGCTCTCAAGGCCGCAGCAGGACGAGGACGCTACTGCAGAAGGGAGAGGGGACTTTTAGCAGGGAAGCACAGGTAACATGGTCAGGGGCAGGAGGAAGAAGCTCCAGTGCCAGACAGGAAGCAGTCACAGGTAAAGCAGCATGAGATTTTCTTCCAGAAAATTATAGTCTGAGGGATAAGAGAGAGAGAAATACTCCCATGAGCACTGACAGCCCTCCAAAATTTGCGTGAGCCCCCACAAATGTCACAGGCCTCTCCCAGCGCCACAGAAACCCTGGGAACCCCTCCAACTCTCCCTCTTCTATCTGCAAGTCCTGAAGCCGTGGACCTTTTCCAGCCTTCATCACCCAGTTCTCCTCAGTGGTTCATCTCAGCCTTCCTCCAATCTTTACTGCCATCAGAATTGATCTTCTTCTCCCCAAGGATGTCCTCATTCAGCTTTGCCAACACCACTGAGAAACCTTGAGCTGGCTCCAAAATTGTATTACTTTCCATAGATCATGGCAATGTCACTGCAGTAACGTGTTGCTCAGCATAGTCTGCAAAGCCTGCCCAAAAACCTGGTAAATGTTCAGATTTTTAATCTGTGAAAAAACAGAGCTGTGAGGTCAGCTGTGCAATAGGAGGCCCAGGCTCACTTGTTTGTGGACAGAAGTCCTGGTATATTTATGTTGAGCAACTAAGGGCCCTTCTGGTCAGTGACAATATCATTAGAGAACACTTTAGAGACTATTTTATTGAGAATAACTCCATGTAATGCAGAATGGATCAGACAGCTGGGGTCTGATGCCAACACTACCACTTTTTTTTGTTCTTTTTACTTAAACTTGAGATCCTAAGAATTTGCCTTCTAAGCCTTGCTCTGTATTTCAGTCCCAGCTTAGTACATGAAGCTTCCTAAAAACATAACCTCCTCATAATTCATCAATTATATTGTTGACAAGCATATTAGATAAAATATGATAGGAACAACCCAACCCCACTGCTCTCTAGTTTTCGGGAAAATTGCCATATCAGATCAGTCCAGTGTCTCATGTTGTCAGACATGTCACCAGTGTTGGCCAGTGTGTGACAAGGCTTTAGAGAGAGCTGCAAAGCACAAGCAATAAATACCCTTATGACTAAGATGAAAGTTAATTTTTGTTCCCACTTAATTAGTTCTTAATTTATATCCTGAAGTGCAAGGTTTGAGCTCTCATAAAACTGTGTCCTCTAGAAAATAAGTAAGTGCTTCCATTTTTCATACTCTACTGGAGTTCTTTTCACTGCTCTCAGCACGTTGTTTCAATAATTTCTTGGAGCAGTAAGTTCCACCAGGGTTTTTTTTTTGTGCTGAATAATATAAGGGAAAAGAGCCTGATAGAAGTTTTGTTAGTTGTTATTTACGTAGTACTCTATAGCTGCCCTGTGCATTAGTGTATAATAGCAAAGTAAACAGAAGAGTCCAATCCATTGCCTGTCAGACCTTCTCTTATAGACCTGTCTCTTACAGACCTACCATGATTCCTGTTATACATTCAAGGGAAGAGCTACTATTACCTTGTTTAATTTTCTCTTTCAAGAAACTCTTCGCATACTGCTGATCATTTTCATTGTTGCTTCTGGGTCTTTCCTACTTCTTCCTCCTTGGTGAGGGGAGACAAGTAAAACTGAGCAGTAGTTGAGGTTAGCACATTGTACCGTTCATTATTATTCACTAAACACTGCTATCTGACCTTGGGAGAGCACTGTGTTGTTCAGGTTTGCACTTCTGTCATTTCCTTGAGTAGTTAGAGTTATTTGTGAACACAAAACCACGGAGTTGTTCTCTCCGGCACGCACTGCCTCACTTTGCTGAACGGAACATCTTGAACTCTTCACATACATTGACTCATTGTGACGGATGAAGTAGGATGTGACATCCCACTTACAGTTCCCCAGCATAAACAGTTGAAACATAATAAGAGCTCCCATCTGCTGAGCTCCCTTGCTCCCCCAAAACTGAAAGCAAAATGAAGAACCAAAGTCATTCACATCTTCATTCAGAGAATAATTACATTGGAAAGCAAGAACATCCACATTTTTAAGCAGATATCAATGCTGAAGTTATCTGGCTATTATTCCAAACAACATCCTTACTAGTTTTGGAGAAAAATATACATGAAGGAGACTTGTTCCTAGTATAATTTTATGTCTACCTTGAGAAATTTTGTCCACAGGCTGGCTTAGGTTAGAGTCTTCCATGCCACATACTGGTATCTGACAGTGCAAACAGAAGTTTGTCTAAAGTGAAAAGATGGGGTATGTGATTTCTTAGCACAACATGGCTGTAACAGGAATATAATAACCTCTGGAGCTGGAATCCATTTCTTGACCTGATTTTCTTCTGTAATTAATGAACAGCATAACAGTTCACTGAAAGTCTCAATAGGACTGCAGTGCATACAAACGTTTTCATAGATGCCCCATTGCAACAGAATAAACTCTAATTTTTCTATTTCCTGTAGCTACTTACAGACAGCAAATGCCACTCAGGACTTTAGTTACCAGGAATGGAAAAGTAATTCATGCCCAAAGCAACAGGGGAAAAAAAGTCTATAAAAATGCACTTGAAATAATACCATTTTATGGTGATACATTTTAGGAAAAAAGCTTCCAAAACCCAACTGAGATTAAGCCACATAAGTCCAAAGTACTTTGAGAGCTTTGATGGAAAAGATGTAAAGCACTATTTAAAATCAAATTCAACCTCTATATAGTTCTACAGGAACTTGACCTATTCTATTTCATTTTATTACCACTACTTGATAGGTCAGGGACATTTCTAAGTTACAATAACTAGAAACCTTATGTGCTCTCACTTAAATAAAATTATTGAAATAATTTATTTTTAAAAGTTCATTGCTAAATAAAATATTAAAATGAATTAAATATTTTTTTCTTTAGTGGGAAACATACCCTCCAAGAACAATTACATGTGTATTTTGGACACTGACTATGTCTACAGAAAGCCATCAGCATAGAAATTGAGGCTAGCTCTGTAGAAATGGAGTGTTAGAGCTGTGTTAGTGGAGTACTTTCCCCAGTCTATTTAGCCTTGTTGAGAAAAACACACTGGCCTCTACAGGACAAAACTCTATCTCCACCTCAAAACATCAGAGGGTGTATCAGAACAGCTGTATTGAGCCAGATCAAAAGCTCACGCGATGTGAAAGGTCCTTCACTCAAAGTGGTGGATGCCCTGGGAAGGAACACAGAGCAGTCCTCTGGAGTACTGTCCCACCAAATGAAGCAGGTCCTCAGCCACAGCTGCATCTGAACTTCTTATTCAGTAGCCCTTGATGAAGGTGTGTCTATGAATTTGCTGCATCCTATTTTCAATCCACTGATGTTTTTCAAAACCGCTTATATTTTAACCTCCACAGCATCTTGTGGCAATGAATTCTACAACTTCAATTAAATGGTGAGTGAAAATCTGCCTTTTTTTCCTTTTCTTTTCTTTTTCTTTCTTTTCTTTTTTTTTTTCTTAAATGTACTACCTAATCATCTTATTGGATACCCCCTAGTTTTGGTATTAAAAAAAGTAACAAAACTTATTCCCTATTCACAATGTTCACAGTATTCCTCTTCTGTTACCCTTGTTAGTGCTTATTTCTTCCAAGATAAAACATAGTGTACTTTGACTATTCTCACATAGTAGGCAAGCTATTCCATGTCCTTGGCCATCTTTCTTTTCCTTCTCCATAACTTTTATTTTTTTGCTGAGGTTCTTTCTGAGATACCATGACCAGAACTGTAAAATTTTCAGAATATACATATAGCAAGGAGTTTAGTAGAGACACAAGGTTTTCCTTTCTAGTTTGCATTTTTTCATTTTTTTCCTGATCCAATTTGCTTTTTAGAACACTATAGACACTTTCACAGGATTATTCACAATGACATCCCTAAGGACTCTTTTGTACCAGTCTCTAATTTAGAGTCTATCATCATGATTCTACACTTAAAACCATTAGATATATTGGGTACAATCCTACCCACTCTACCACTTCAAGTAATAGGCTACCTCTCTAACTACTTTATTACTACTCTTCCATTTACTGTTTACTGGATTACAAGAAAATAAGATAGAGCAGTATCTTGTGAGAGCACCTTTAGCAATGTCAGGCAGTACCCATGGCCCATATACCACTGACTCACAGAATCACAGAATGGTACGGCTTGGAAGGGACCTCTGGAGACCATCTCATCCAACCCCCTTGCTTGAGCAGGCACACCTAGAGCAGGGGGCACAGGAACACATCCAGGTGGATTTTGAATGTCTCCAGGGAAGGAGACTCCACAGCCTCCCTGGGCAGCCTGTGCCACTGCTCTGGCACCCTCACAGGAAAGAAGTTTTTTCTCATGTTTAAGTGGAACTTCCTGTGTTCCAACTTGTGCCCATCGCCCCTTGTCCTGACATTGGGCACCACTGAAAAGAGCCTAGTCC
The DNA here is from genome assembly GCF_949628215.1 of Phalacrocorax aristotelis. Lineage (NCBI taxonomy): Eukaryota > Metazoa > Chordata > Aves > Suliformes > Phalacrocoracidae > Phalacrocorax > Phalacrocorax aristotelis. The sequence goes on along the minus strand of NC_134276.1, from coordinate 99,223,289 downwards.
CATCGTCCTGACACCCACCCTTTAGATATTTATAGGTATTGATGAAATCCCCCCTCAGTCTTCTCTTCTCCAGGCTAAACAAACCCAAGTCCCTCAGCCTTTCCTCAGAAGAGAGATGCTCCAGTCCCCTAATCATCTTTGTAGCTCTCCGCTGGGCTTGCTCAAGCAGTTCCACATCCTTCTTAAACTGGGGGGCACAAAACTGGACACAGTACTCCTAATGTGGTCTCATTAGGGCAGAGGAGAGGGGGAGGATAACCTCTCTCGATCTGCTGGCCACACTCCTTTTCATGCATCCCAGGATACTGTTGGCCTTCTTGGCCACAAGGGCACATTGTTGGCTCATGGTCAGCTTGTTGTCCACCAGCACTCCCAGGTCCTTCTCAAAAGAGCTGCTTTCCAGCAGGTCAGCCCCCAGCCTGTACTGGTGCATGGGGATGTTCCTCCCCAGGTGCAGGACCTTGCACTTGCTCTTGCTGACTTTCATGAGGTTCCCCTCGGCCCAGCTCTCCAGCCTGCCCAAGTCTCGTTGGATGGCAGCACAGCCTTCTGGTGTATCAGCCACTCCTCCCAGCTGGGTGTCATCAGCGAACTTGCTGAGTTTACACTCTATCCCATCATCCAGGTCATTGATGAATGTATTAAACAGGACTGCACCCAGCACAGACCCCTGGGAACACCACTAGTGACAGGCCTCCATCCAGACTCTGCCCCATTGATCATGTCCCTCTGAGTTCTGTTGTTGATCCAGTTCTCAATCCACCTCACTGTCTGCTCATCCAACCCACATTTCCTTAGCTTGCCTGTGAGGATGCTATGGGAGACAGTGTTGAATGCTTTACTCAGGTCGAGATAGACAACATCCACTGCTCTCCCTTTGTCGACCCAGCCAGTCACGCCATCGTAGAAGGTTATCAGGTTGTTCAGGCATGATCTTCCCTTGGTGAATCCATGTTGACTACTTCTGATAACCTTCTTGTCCTCTACATGCCTGGAGATGACCTCCAGGGTGAACTGCTCCATCACCTTTCCAGGGATGGAGGTGATGCTGACTGGCCTATAGTTCCCCAGGTCCTCCTTCTTGCCCTTTTTGAAGATGGGAGTGACATTTGCTGTCCTCCAGTCCTCAGGCACCTCTCCTGTCCTTTGTGACCTTTGAAAGATGATGGAGAGTGGCTCAGCAAGAACATCTGCCAGCTCCCTCAGCACTCGTGGGTGCATCCCATCGGGGCCCATGGAGTTGCGAGGATTCAGTTTGCCAAACCTGACCCAAACCTCTTCAGCCAAGGGGAAGTCCTCCTTTCTCCCAATTTTATCTCTCTCCTCTGGGGTCTGAGATGCCTGAGGGCCAGCCTTAGCAGTAGAGACCGAGGCAAAGAAGGCATTCAGTAACTCTGCCTTCTCTGCATCCTGCGTCGCCAGGGCCTCTTCCTTGTTCAGCAGTGGGCCCACTGTATCCCCAGTCTTCCTTTTACTGCTGATGTATTTAAAGAAGCCCTTCTTGTTATCTTTGACATGCATTGCCAGATTTAATTCCAAGTGGGCCCTGGCCTTCCTCGTCGCATCTCTGCACACCCTGACAACATTCCTATATTCCTCCCAAGTAGCCAGTCCCTTTTTCCACATACTGAGAACCTCCTTCTTCCATTTGAGTTTCTCTAGAAGCTCTTTGGTCATCCATGCAGGTCTACTGGCTCCTCTGCCTGATTCCTTCCTCCTGGGGATGCACCGATCTTGAGCTCGGAGGAAGTGGTCCTTGAATACTGTCCAGCTCTCTTGGACCCCCTGCCTTCCAGAGCCCTAGCCCATGGCATTCCTCCTAGCAGGTCTTTGAAGAGGCCGAAGTTGACCCTCTTGAAGTCCAAGGTTGTAACCCGACTCATAGGCCTGCTTCTACCTCGCAGTATCGTAACCTCAACCATCTCATGGTCACTGCAGCCAAGGCTACCCCCAACTCTCACATCCTCAACCAGCCCTTTCTTGTGTGTTAGGATAAAGTCGAGCAGCACATCTCGCCTCGTTGGCTCCTCCAGCACTTGCATCAAAAAGTTGTCCTCGATGCTCTGCAGGAACCTTCTGGATTGTGCATGTCTTGCGACGTTGCTTTTCCAGCAAATATCAGGGTGGTTTAAGTGCCTCATGAGGAACAGGGCCTGCAATTTTGAGGCTACTTCCAGCTGTCTGTAGAAGGCTTTGTCAACTTCCTCTTCTTGATCAGGTGGCCTGTAGCAAAAGCCCACACAGTGTCACCCACATTTTGCTGTCACTTAATTTTTACCCACAAGCTCTCAACTTGTTCTCCTTCCACTCCAAGGCAGGGCTCGATACATTCCAGATGCTCCTTCGCATAAAGAGCAACTCCCCCACCTTGCCTTGCCGGTCTGTCTTTCCTGAAAAGCCTGTAGCCATCCATGACCACATTCCAGTCATGCGAGCTATCCCACCATGTCTCTGTAATTGTAATGAGATCATGGCCCTGCGAGCACACACAGACCTCTAGTTCCTCCTGTTTATTCCCCATGCTGCATGCGTTGGTGTACAGGCATTTCAGAAAGGTGCTTGAGCACACAGGTTTCCCCGGAGGGTTGAATGAGGACCCACTACAGCTATGCAAACCCTTGAGGTGGTAGATCTCCTTGTTGCCATCGCATGAGGCCACCACAGCACCTTTATCACTGCTCAGGTTGTTCTGTTTTATTCCCCCATTGTGTGTGGTAGCATTAGCGTTGCCAGTTTGTCCCCCTCCCCCCAGGTTGCTCAGTTTAAAGCCCTCCTCACCAAGTTTGCCAGCCTGCTGCCAAAGATTCCCGTGCCCCTTCCAGACAGATGGAGTCCATCCCTCCCTAACAGCCTATGGTTGCTGAAGAACGTCCCATTGTCATAAAAACCAGTGACTACATTACATACACAGGAAATTCAGTTTACTAACGCATCTTGCTGTGCATACAAATTTCTCTTACAGTCTTAATTCTGTCTTTTGTAGATGTTTCATCTTAGATTCAGGTAAATTATTCTTCAATAACAGGATTTCCAGAATAGATTATATCATGTCTTCCAGATATTTTCTCTCTATATTTTATATTCTTTTCCACCCACCTCAGACCCGTTTACCTGTTCACTAGCTGCACCATATATTGGAGTTTATCATTTAAGTTTGAACTTGTTGTTCTTTGTGAAAAGGTATAAAATGGTATGCACATGTAACACACATGAGATTAATCCTTATTTTAATAAACAGATGCATTACTTTGTGTCAAATGGAAATCTGTATAAATACCCTGTTGTGACAGACTTGCATAATTCATTATAAATATATTCATTTATGCATTTAGATATTTATGGAAACCTTTTTTTAATTAATCCTTTCAATACATTCATCAAACTCTATAAAAGGTTCTTCTACACACTGGGGTCTTATTGCGAAGAGAATTTACAACTGCCGAATGGATCTTTTTCAAAAGTGTGATAAATCAAAAAGGTTTTAGGAAGATGCTTGAGGGTCAACCAGTAACATTTTTTTAACAAATCCCACTACAAATTTTTGTACTGTTTGCCTGGGAAAAACTCTGTCCTGGGAATAGGAAGTGGTTTTGAAGTTGCAGGTTTAGCTTTTGTGAAGTGAGGTTGGAGAGCATCAAGATCAGGGCAAGTCTAAATATGGAGAGGAGATTTTTGGGGAGGGTGAAGTGGTTGTTTCTATTTGATCTATGTAACAAATATTGAAAAGGCGTGGTTTTTTCAAGGGATAAGTGCTCTACAAGCCAAACTCATAAGTAAGTCACTTCAGAAAACAAAAACTCTTGGCTTAGTGAAAGAAGACAGGTGCAAATGCTGAAGGAACAACAGTATTGTGTTTACCATGCTGTATCACTGCCTACAAATACTGACAGATACCTATAGTTTTAGCTGAGATGTTCAAGAGCAGCTTGCTGCAGACATCTTGCATGGAAAATTTTGCCAGTATGCAACATAAAACTGAGTGCCAGCCCAGTGGCTCCACTTGCAATGTCCAGAGACACCTCAACAGAAGAGTATGTCAACTTTTCATGTGCGTGCTGGGAAAGCGGCTTTAAGGGACACCTTCTGAGATGGGTGAAACCTCATTGAAGGGAGGCTGACAGGGGTAGCCCTGATGGGGGGAAGGTAAGATGGTCAAGAGACACCGTTGCTATAGCAACACTGCCTGGGAAAGACAAAAGAGGAAACCTGCGATTAAAAGGGAACAGCTGAAATAGGGAGGAAAATGGGGCTACCAACGCAACGCCAGCCCAGCACCAGTGCGTGCTGTGACAGGCTGACATGCATTCATCACCTCAAATGACTAAAGCTGTCAGTCACTCTGTCAAGCAATGATTTCACTTGGCCATTTGGCCAAATGCCAGGTGCTCCTAGGTGGTTACAGACTGAAAATGAGTTTGGGGTGTTCAAATAAAATCTTCAAATCCTTTTTGAGAGGGTATGGTGCCCAACATAGCTTGAATGTGTAAATAGGCTCAAATAGGTTTCAGAAGCCATTTGCCATCCCCCAGCACCAAAGTAACTTCCAGTGAAAAAAAATGTTAAATAAAATAAAATTAAAATATCCATTGCACCTACATGAGTCAAACTTGAAGAGATAGAAATTTGTATGCATTCTTATGTGCTTACAGTAAAGGCAATTGCAGGTTGGGTAACCCTGGCTTAACATCTCCATGGCACAATAGCAATTGCCAGGATTTTCTTTGTGAATGGATCTGGGCAGAAGAACACCGTTAAGATCACCCACTTGATTTAATATAAACCCAGTAGATACAGGACACTGCAAATTACTTTGGCAAAACTGAGTCATCTGTACAGAAAACTCAAAACTAGCATTAATCTGTTGCCCAGAGCAGCTAGTAAAAAAAGAATTTATGACAGAAACTGACCTAAATTAAAACAATTCGCAGACCGATATTCCCCTGTCAAATGACCATATAAAAGTATGGCAAGCCACTCAACCTGAGTACTTTCTAGGGGAGTTTTCACTGTCTGTGTACTGCTTCTAGCCAGAAGAGAAACCCCATTTCCTTACATAGAAAAATCTCCAATGCAGTTAGTTCTCAAGACACTCCAGAGTAGTACAGGCTACTATATCATTACTTTCTACTAAAACCACAAATAAAGGCATCTAAAAGAAAAGAGAAAAAGGGTAGAAAAAAGAGTTACATATGTATACAATTACCTATACCTCCCATGGCTGTTTACATTCTAAAATTTTTAAGATACTTTTTCTCAACATTTTTTAAAAGAATGGAAAATAACAGCCCCCTTTTATAGTACAGAATTGATGCACAGTGAGATTAAATGAATTACTGAATATCACTCAGGAAATCTGCACTGGAGCAAAAACATGTTTCTCATGTTCCTGCTCTACACCCAAGGAAAAAGTTAGTGTTCCCTTAGGCACAGGTACTCTGCAGCAGTGCAATATACATTGGGAGAATAATGCTGCAGCAAGCACTGAGCACTGCACACAGAATGGGTTGACTTTTTTGTTGGTTTTGTTTTATGTTTGTCCCAATGCTCTTTCAGAAAGTAAAATAAGTTATACAGGCCCTGATTTTTCATAATCTCAAGGGTACTTGGTGTGCGGATAAGCCATCGATTTTTGTTCTCAGTTTTACAGTCACATACATGCAGTAAAAGTAATTTCCTCGGGACTAATATCATTTGTTCTCCAGGGCTTTTCCTTATGAAAACTGAATTTTGAACAATCCTTATGTAACCTTTGCTATTAAAGTTACAAGGGATTGAGCTCCATTCGTGAGATGAGCAAGGCATAAAATTTTGCTGCTGCAAACTTCCCTGACAAAGTTCTTTACATAAGGGAAAGGAGGAAGCTTTTTCTGTGTGCTAAAATTTCCAGTTGAAACTAAAGAATCTGTTAAATTACTTTTCCTTCCTGTTTTGTGCACCTATTACACTAAAACCTATCTTTAATCTAATTTTGACTTTCACTCTAAAGTTATTAAAATTCAGGTTTCATTACTTTTTCCCTCTTAGAGCAGAATGAAATGTTTCATTGCTATATTTATTCTAAATTGGAAGCAAAAATGCTCTTAAATGTAAATAACTTGTTGTACTAGAGCTTGGTAAAGGAGTACACAGTAACATAAGTAAGCCTTTAGCTTAGGAAAACTAGACTAAAACTTGACTTCAATAATTAAAAAAAAAATTTATTTGGACTATGGGCATTTGTCCACATTAAGTAAAGTGATAATCAATTAAAAACATTTTCTGGGGGTAACTTCTCCCAACAGACTACTCCATCCCAAGAAAACCGCATCACATTGGTTGCATTCCTGAGGCAGATGGGTGGGGATAGACTGCCATTCTCAGATTTAATAAAGAAAGCTCACCCAACCATGAGCAAAAAGAAAGCAGCCTTCCTTCCCTGCCCACCCAACCCACCCCACCCCCACCCTCAAAAAAAAAAGTCTGTAATGTTTTAATAAATCAGAAAGGAAAGTCTTGGGTAGGACATCTGACCTCGCTGGATATTGACCTTATAGTTGTCAACGTCTCATTGTCAGTGGCGAGAGGTTTTCCTCGTTAAGGCACCGTGGTCATTACAGTGTGCAACACCACTGTGATGTGACTACAAGGCACAAAAATCAGATGCCTGCCAACTGCTAAGTGGTGGACCTTTCTTTGCAGCTGAGCAGCTGCAGTACATCCGTATTGCTGTCGTCAGCTGGAGTGAACTGAACAGCAAGGCCTGGGGCGTAATATAAGAGGGAGTAAAGGATAGTTGATGGGTAGGAGCTGGTGGAAGTGCTGCTGCACAGCTGTAGGATGGTGGGATACCTTTATTTAGAGGTGGCTAAAAGCAAGATTTCCTCAAAAATTTCCTTTGTGTTCCTGTTGAAAAGCAGGTAGAAGAACAACCATATCTGGATCTTCCTTTTAATCACATTGAACATGTTTTTCTCTGCTTGAAGATATTTGAGCTGTTAAAGCTAGTATAATCAGGAATAAATACATTATTATTTTCTGCAATGTGACTAAAAACAAAGCAAAAAGGCCTCTCTATCTCCAGAAGCATGAAAATATCCCTAGGAACCCCCACCCATCCCCATCATTTCGTGGAGCGGCTCACTATGCCTGGAAGGACAGCTCTGAAAGCAGTGTTGTGGTACTCAGGGACAATCACCCTGCTGTAGCGCCTGACCAAAGGTGGGATGGGTAGTCAGATCTTTGGGAAGTGGGTCTCCTACCTGAATCAGGTGTCCCCAGGAGGCAGGATGGCCTCTGTGGAGTTCATATTTGGTCCAGCACACCCTGTGTTCCCTTACACCATCCCATGCTGCTGATGCCTCCCCATAGCACCTCCAAACACAGAATCCCTATGGAAATAAGGTTTGCTATGCCCATTTGTGCCGGTGAAGGGTTTAGGCCAAAGAAAGACAGTTCAAGCATCGTGCTTTGTGTAGCCCTTCAATCCCAAGCTTGCTAGCAACCTCCCCTTCATCTGCGTGATTCCTAGTATCATGGAAAGTAGAGAGAAAGAGGAGATGGCAGACTCTCCTATAGATATTTGTAGGTTCCACTGTGGGAGAAACAAGATCAGTGTGTGACCAGGAGACATCCACTGAATAATTTTTATCTACTTTGTAGGAGAATGAATGTCCTATCCAAACTGCTTGCATCCAGCAGGACCAAGAACATCAGAAGAGAAAGTACAGTACATTGTGAAACAGTTCTTTTTCCATAGGGACCAAAGCACATTCCCAAATTATATTGGTAACAATAAACCTCTGAAATAATACAGTACATCTCTCTCCAGTGAACGGTATCATTCTGTATTCTTCGGAGCTGGGTGGAATAAAACAGCACAGAACAAAGGTTTCAAGTTTCCCTTTTTGATGCTCTCCGACCTGAGCAAAAATAAGTAATTTCTCCACCTCCACAAAGGATTTTGGCAGTTTTGGCATCAGTGGAATGCAATAATTGTCAGTAAAAAAAAAGCCAATTTCCACAGAGAAACTAATATGCAAGAAACCAAGCAGCATACATGAGAATACCTTCTCTCCTTCTTTTCAGATCAGCTTGGGGACAGAAAGTTGTTTTGTTTTACTCTTTAAAGTAATGCAGGGTGCAAATCTTAACTCTCTTCTTGATTGTTGAAAGGGATGTCTTAGGCTATGAACGTGCTCCTGCTATATGCAGTATGAATTACAGGCCAGCTCGTGTTGTTTTACAGCTGGGCTAGAAAGCTTCAGGGCTTTCTATTGTGAGTATTGCCTCATTTTGCCACACAAGGTGTGGTGACAAATGCTCCTCCATGGCTGCGACAGTTTGAGTCTGTCAATGTATAGGTAACTCAGGCCCTACACCTATCAGGAGGTTATACGGTTAAAGCCTCTCCTCTCCCTCCAATGCTACCTGTGGTTTGGACAGCTGTGCAAAATATCCTGGATGCAGGCTGGTAATGCAGTTTTAGAGGTAACGAAGATTTCCCAACACTTTTCATTCTAAACCCCCCACTTTCAGTGGGTTTTGATGTTAAAAGGCTACAGCTTTCACAGCCTCTATCAAGACATTTCAGCTAAAGTATTTCAGACATTTCCTAGGAAAACACAACTGACTGTCTAGAAAAACATCATAACCATTTACTTTGGAAATCCTAATTATTCTTGCATTGAAACCCAGGAACCTGAAGTATGATGGTGAGGTAGAGGAAGGTAGACCTGCTCTAGCACCAGTGTTGTGCAGTGGGGCTGTGTTTGGTTAAGGGTTAATCTCAAGAGAAAAATTAAAATTTCAATTCACTAATGCAGCAACATATTCCATGTTACATTTGGGCAACTACCACATGCAAGCTAGCCTGCTCCGCCTCTTTGCAGGTTCCTGAGGCCGAGCAGAATAAATGCTTGCACTGCCACTGAACAAATGTTACTGTAGGGATGGAGGTGGTGAATGGGATTTCCTCCTAAAATTACTAGCCCTACTGCTGAGATACCAGAAATGGGAACAGAAGATGAGGGGAACATCTCTATTGTCTTCTCAAAACTTCACTTGGCTGGGGCTTCAAAGGTTTGAGGAAAGGGAAATATACTAAACTCAGTGTTGGGGGATAAGGCCTCTCAGGAGATGGAGGGTGGGAATAATGAAAGAGGCAGAAATAGGAACAGCAGGGAGCTGTGAGGCAGGCAGGACTGGGGAAGGGAAGAACGGTGGAGAGATGCTGTTTAGGACAAGCCAGAAGATGGTGGACACTACAGCACATTTCCTGGCAGAGACCTGGAGGCCACTGTTTCTCTTTCTTGTCCATTCAATACCTGTGGCAAAGTGGTGTCTCCACGCTCTCCAGCTACAAGTAGCTGCTTGTAGCCCTCCACTGAAAGAAGGCTGCTCTGTTGATTTATAACCTAATCCTACAGCTGACTCATTTGTATATGGGAAGGGCAGAGGGGGGCTGAGGAAGGGAAATATTATTTTGTAAGGTTATTTTGGTTTTCATATGGTAAGTATTGTTCAGCAATACAGCTAAGCAACCCCATTAATATCAGCCAAATTGGAAAGAATTTCACCCTATTCCAAGGACTCTGCCTCTTACATGTGCTGAAGGGCACAGCCTGCCTGTGGAAAAATTAGCATGCAGTCTTTAAATTAAAGATTGTATCATTCCACATACAGAGGAGAACCTTATTTGTGTACCACTAGATCTTAATTCTGGCATCCCCTAAGGTTTGTGGGCTTGACTTCAGATCCTTATCATTTTTCTAATATTTTGGGGATCTGGTTTTCTTATAAATATATATGTGTGTGTGTATAAGTATATTTTTTCCTATGTATAAACACACATTTCTATATAAATATACACACATCTATATACACACATATATGCACAGATATATGTGGACCCTGCCACAACCATCAGAAAAATAAAAACTGTAAGAAGCAGTTCTGCTCCTTAGTTTCTGTGACAATTGTGTTTCTATCAGTGGTTAGCCTCTTTGCAAAAGGACCTGCTTCTGTCCTGGATTTGGCATCAGGTATTAGGATTCTTTGTGGAATACATCACATGCTCGCTCAGCAAATCCCTTTATTTTTTCTCTGGGAAGCTGCTCATAGGTACTCCATCACTCTGACATTTTTCAGCCAGGATAATGATGGAGCAAACAAGCACAGTAGCTGACTCAGGAGGAAGGTGTAAGACTGCAAAGTGGCTGAGCACAGAAACTACTGCTTATTTATTTAATTATTTTAAAAATCCACACGATAGAACAACATTTTTTTGCATTATAAGCAACCACTTTTCCCAAGGTTGGAAATTACGTCAACACTGATCAAAGGATAGCATCAAATCCAACAAAGGCATACAGTGGTCACTGAAACGATGGCAGCAAATAGGTATTTTAAAGGTAGATAAGATGGCTAACAGCTAGTTGTAACTGAGGGATAAGACAGACTTGAGTGTAAGTAGACAAGGACAAAAAGGTCATGTGACATTTGAGAAAGGCATCTCTTCTACATATTTGCCTGTATGCAAGTAAACAATTGAATATACAAGCAAAATATCTAGAGATGGGTTCCATAAAGGTGAATACATCTTTTCTTTTTAATTATTTTTATACCATAGGTAAACTTGTCAATGTATTTCATATTGCAAATTGACTCAGCTTTAGGTATGTTTATTTTTAGCTTCTCAGTATGATGTATAATATCTGTCATAACTTGAATACAAGCTTGCCTTCCCATTTTAGGAATGGAAGTAAAGTCAAAGTGCTCACCAAGTCATCGTACTTCAAATTTTCTTCAGGGTCATATTCTCCCCATTCTGCCTCAGAGAGCTTGCCAACATCCAAAAAAACCTCATTTAGTTTACCTTGGCAACTGATGTTTCTTTCATCACATTGATAGTTTTACTTTCTTTTGAACAAAGAGCATGGCGTGATTTATATTATATGACTGCAAATAGTAAATTAGCATCCTATTAACGTCTAGCATGTTTTATGGCATTTTGGTGTACTCTGTTCACATATCCCCTAATTTTGGTTATTTTCTTGTAGCTACTATTACTTAGTCACTGTCTAAGAAATCTAAAAATGTACCTTTGAATAATCTCCGTTATACCAACACAACTTTAGCAGTTTGGTGTTACAGAAAAAAAAAAAAAAACAAAAAGAAACACAATTCTAGTGCTACAGCTAATGTAAATCTATAGGTCAAAATTTTCAGAAGCACTTCTACACTGTAATTCAAGTTAATTTTTGTGTAAATGAAGTTTTAAGTGGTCCCCAAGGAGAGTAAAAATTAATCATTTAAATCCACAGCTTGTCAGATAGTTCACTCATTTTGGCTACGGAAGAGCAATCCAAGTCTTTTCTCCAGCAAACCTAATCACAACATTTATAATGGACCAAAGCAAACTGTGACTCTAAATGTCCTAAAGCAACAGAAAGTTTTATACTTATAGCCGACCCTCAACTGGAATCTGAGCAGCTCCCTGTGTCAGCAGACATTAGAGTCTTGCATAACTCCCCAGAGACACAGAGTAATGGAAGTAGGAAGGGATCTCAGGAGGTCCCTGGTCCAACCTCCACCCCTGCAAGGAAGGTCAAGCATCAATATCAGATCAGGTTGCTCAGGATCTGGTCCAGCTGAGTGTCAAATCTTATAAATATTACACTGCAGGTAGTCAGGATTGTTCAAAATAATACATTACTCCACTGTCCTGACGGCTACTGCCTCTGGTGCCAGCTTTCAGCATAAGCATTATAGTAGGAAAACTCCATTTTGGCACAGAAGGAAAGAACTTGTACTGGACTTGAAATGTGGCTGCAGTATTCGCCTTCATTTACTAAAGTGTCACATCAGAAAAGCTTTTTCCAGGGACTGTAGTAGACAAGAAACTACGATTTGAGGCAAAAAAAAAAATCGGAGATGTGCCTCAGAGTTTCTCACTCACTGGTGATTAAACCATATTGGAGATCCTAAGCTCAGCTATGGTAAAAAGCAAAGCTCCAGCTAACAGCAGTTAATTACCAGAAGACCCTTTCAACCCAATTCTACTTCTACTGACATAAAAAGCAAAATTCTTGTTGTCTTTGGTGACTCAAGATCAGACCTTTCAAAAGCAACTTGGGTGGAAGGGTGGGGGAGTTATCTTTCTTCATATCTGTAAATGTATTTCTAATTTCTCATTGGAGCAACTTTTTATGGCAAAAATACAAATCCCGCAAAAATAAGTTTTTAAATGGGATTGCTGATGGACTGTTAAGTAGAGTGCCACAAACAGCACTGCTGTAATGATTAGTTGAACAGGCTGATTACACTGGGCTTGTGTGCTCTCAGCAATGGCAAAAACTCATTTGATTTTCAATACAGCAACCCTCTTAAATCAATATTTTGTATTATGTATTCCATTTGAAGTACTCGTATAAAGAGTACAGTATTATTTACCTTAATATTTTATTTTTAGATCTCAAGTAGCATAATTAGGCAAATTTTATGTAGGGTTGGCATACAGTTTAACAATAGCTAGAATTCACCTTTTTGCTTTACAGTTAGATCTGCAGTCAGATCTATATATGTGTATGTAGGCATATGTGTAAGTGCACACCTCTATAATTGCATTTCCTGATATTTGCCTCAGATATATGACCTGTGATTTTGTGTGCCTTTTCCTTCTGGATGTCTACCCAGAGACACCTTAAAGAGGAATGATTTCCATGATGCATTGAGTGTTGTCCATAGAGGCATGCACCCACAGATATATTCAAACTCAGTAGTCATTTTTTAAATGTTGGGTCATATCATAGATCTCTCTCCATATCTTTCTTTCTCATTGTTCATCTCCCTGCATACAGTGACTGGTCTGCATGGAAGACAGACACACAAAGCTGAAATGTGTCCAACCTCTTCAAATTTAACGCAGCTCCTTTTAATCAGCATCATTATAACCCATGCACCCCTAGATGTATAATGTCACCCAGGTAGCACAAAAGTAACAATCACCATGGCAGTGGAGGGTTCTGGGGCTTCCCCTAAGCTCAAAGTAACTCTACTTCCTTCTTAAATAAATTACTTATTCCTGTCCAGGTAAACTGGCCCTGAGCCGATATATGAGGACTTGCCCCCAAAAGGAGCCTTGCCAGAAAGGACAGTCCCTGCCACACCCTGTCACCTGAACTTTTCACTGCTGGGGGGACAAGTCATTCCCTGTCAGGTCCCTTCATGCAGGAGAGCCCTTAGATGAGCGGGGGGATCTTCAGCCTGGGGCCAGAAAGCAAGCTGAAAGATCTGAACAAGCATGGTCAGCCCAGTGTTGGAAAAGTCCCTGAGTTGAGCGCAAAGTGTGGCCCATGCAGATGTCACTCCAGCATCAATACCTAATTAAGGCTACCTGGGACTTGAAAGGCTCCCACAGATGCACAAGTGTACAGCTGGCACCACTGTCTGGCTGAGATATACATAACTGTAACGTAGCTGAATCTGTCCTATTTGTCCAGACAGGAAGGCAAGCCCTCTCATTTGTGTTGGTTTTTTTTTATTTCCCTTTGCAAACCACTGATGGTGTTATGGGCACTGTGTAAAGCAGTCAGGGCAGCTGAGTTCACTGCCATCTTATGGGTGTTGGTGAGAGCATTAAGTTCCAGGACAGTGAATCCGTTTTCAAGTAGAAGCGTTTCAGTCAGAGCCACACAGAGGCTCACTAATACATAAGAATTTTTATTTTGAGGAAACAACATTAAATTTATGAATATCACCCCAGAGTGCAGTATCTAAATACCTTATTTGCAAGAAACTCTTTGGCTGAGTACAATCTTGAATTCAGTGGGAGTTTTGCCACTGACTTCAATAGGGGAGGATTTTACTGGTTTTACCTCCTGGGAAGGAGAAAAAAGGAAAATCCAAGAACATAAGCCATCGAAATAGTGATTACTTAAAAACACAAAGTAAAAAAACACTTGGCAAAAATCAAACAAAATTTCTGCATTACCAAAGGGACTGAAAACTATTAAAGCAAGTTCTTATGCCTGCTCATTTATACCAGGATCAGCTTACAGTTTTCTCCAGGCAGTGATTAAACAAACTGCAGTTTTCCTCCAGTCTCCTTGGCAGTTGATAAACAAATGATAGTATAAATGAGTATAGAAAAATGCAGAGCAGTTAAAACAATAACAAGAAATACCTCTTACCAGCAAAGGACTAGGTTCAGGATCACACTGAAGCATATGCATAGAAACATTTTGACTTCCATGGCCTGTCACCATGTGCTTAAAACACATGTTGAAGTGAGATTCCTGGACAGAAAAGGTTTCCTAAATCAGGACCAAAAGCATCTTGAAAATACCCCTTCCAATAGTACCAACTGGCCTCAGGCTTCTCACAGCTATATTTCAAAGCAAAATCAGTTTTGGGGTTTCATGGAAGACACAGAATCACAGAATGGTAAGGCTTGGATGGGACCTTTGGAGATCACCTTGTCCAACCCCCCTTGCTTGAGCAGGCACACCTAGAGCAGGGGGCACAGGAACGCGTCCAGGTGGATTTTGAATGTCTCCAGGGAAGGAGACTCCACAGCCTCCATGGGCAGCCTGTGCCCCTGCTCTGGCACCCTCACAGGAAATAAGTTTTTCCTCATGTTTAGGTGGAACTTCCTGTGTTCCAACTTGTGCCCATTGCCCCTTGGCCTGTCACTGGGCACCACTGAAAAGAGTCTGGCCCCATCCTCTTGACACCCACCCTTCAGATATTTATAAGCATGTATAGTTAGTTCATGGGTGTGTACGTAGATGCATGTAATCAATAGCAAACATCAAGCTGGATGAGTGAGATCAGAGTCCACAGTTCTGTCCACGTTACTAGCTTGCTTCGACTGGTGCAACCTCCTCAAAGAACAACAACTTCCTGAAGTGCCCAGCTACTACTACAACTATATGAGCATGGGAAACAGAAAGACTTCAGGACAATGTGGTTGTCTTGTCAAAGGACATTCAAGCCCACAGGCCTCAGGAGCCGAAGAGTCCTGTGGGCTGAACTCTGCTCCCTGATCTTCACAGGGAACTTGGAGCATCTTTTACAGACCAGGGTGGTGAAAGCTTAGTAGAAAATCACTAACCCTGCCACTGCTTGGGGTAAATAGTCTGCAAAGGAAATTCAGTGGGTGTTTTTTCCTTGATTTTAATGCATTTAATATGTTCACATCACTTGTAAATATACTCCCAGAGGGACATAAGGATCTATGACTGGACACACTGGGTCAGACCAAAGGCTTGTCTAGCGTAGTAACCTGGTTTCAGTAGTCACCAATACTGAAGCCTATAGTACAAAAAAAGGCAAAGGATATGCAACTAAAGCATACAGTGAGCCTTTTCTAGTGCAGCCTCCATCCTTCAACATACTGCGGTTCACAAAGTAACTTTGTCTTTTCCCTATCAATGAAACTTGCTTAAAACTCTTTGAGTTCAAAAAATCACCTTTGTATTCAGTTTATATTCTGATTGTTGTTGCCTCTGGTGGGTTCAGTGCCAGATACCTAAATGTACTAATAGTCCTTAATGTCCCTGACCAGCTTCACTTAGGACCCCCACCACCAACCATGGGCCCACGTTCAGCTCAGCCCAGGCCCATGAGCCCCTGCCCTGGCTACACCATAACCATAGCAGGTCCCCAGTCCTGCCTCTGGCCCTGCCTCCTGGATGGACCTCAGCCCTACGCCTAGCTCATCTTCTAGATACACCCCTCAGACATACACTGTATCCTGTCCCTTGTACCTGCCTTTGGCCCTGTCCGCTAGGTGGACCCCCTGGCTCCATGTCATGGCCTTGTCTTCAGCCCCATCTCCTTTAGCTACTGGCCCACCTGGATGGTTCCTGGCCCTGGATCACCCCCTCACCCTGACAGGGGCTGCTGATGGGCCCCAGCACCCCCTGGGTCTGCCCTCTACCCTCAAACCCTGCAACACAGTGCCTGTTGGTGAGGGCATGATGAGTGCCAGGGCCATCTCCATGCCCAGCTCCCTGGTCCTCACACCCTCGCTGCTCCGTGACACTCATATCTGTGAGCTTTTCTCCACACTCCTTGTAGCAAGAAAGTTTCTTGCTACAGAAAGAAAACTAAGATTCTTATGTAACTTTGAGGAAAAAATACCAGTTCTCAAGGCTTTAGATAAAACCTTAAGAGATAGCAGCAACCTTGCAAAGAAATCTTTTGGTTCTATAGATTATGCAGTAGGTAATTCTCAGCAACGTTAGGACAGTAAATCAATAGTAAACTCCAAGAGATATATTCTCAACTCATTATGTAGTGCTTTAGTTCTTAAATTTGTATTAATTTGAAGGACAGTTACCCAGGTCTAGTCCCATGCAGTGAGTTGAAGATAAATTGAAAAAATATGCATTTCTCTCCTAGTTACAAACAAAGATTATTCAAAATCCCTTATAGATGTTCTAAATTAATACAGAACAGCAAAATCTTTTGTAATCTCTCCAGGTCTGTTCTCACATGTTTGTCAGAGTTGAGACAGGAAAATAAGATGAAATATCGTATATCTGTCAATATGGGACTGGTAATTAGAAACCCGACATGCCCTCCTTATCACAGCCCCAGAAATGGGCACAGCAGTGCATAACCAAACTGCCTTGGCTCTGGGACTTGTGATCAAAAAGGTGACCCTAGAGAAACTGCACTGCAAGTTGCCTTGTGGTTGCACACTAGGTTCAAGGCCATGCCTCTCTCAGCCTCATTCCCAGAGGTTGAAAACACCAGTCCTGGCTCCATCTGTGTCTGGCCACTGGGGGAATGATGGATGGAAAAAGTACATCCCTTCTCTTTCTGTGCACTGGCCCTGCTCTCTCCCTGAAAAATTTGGGCCCAAAGTGAAAAATAAGAGGTTTGTATGATATATGTCAGAGAATGCACTGTTTATAAAAAGAAAGAAAAAACAGAAAATAAGGAAAATCTCCACCTCCTCCTAAACACCACCAACTACTCTTGTGGAGAGAAAAAAGTGAAACCAAGAGGAAAGGAAAACCATGACACAATGCAGCATCTTAGGACTATTCTGAACACTGCCAGAAGAGATGTGTGAATAGCTTAAATGCAAAGTTAAAAATAACAAATTGCATGCTGAGACCTGGATTGCAAAGGATCAGACTACTCCTTGCATTGTGTTATGCACCGTATTTGTCACGGCTTAAGGCAAAGGCTGACTTGCTGGGGGCACATCATTACATAACCGAGCAAAAGGGAGTGCAGAAGGTTGTTTAAACTAGTTCATTGTGTGGCATCCAAAGGGTCAGTGTGCTCACCTCACCCAGCCCTACCTCCTGCTCAGCCTTTGTAGGGAAAGTCTGCCTCACTCACCAGCCCAAGCAAACAAACAGCAAAAAGCCCCGTGTGCCAGTAGCTTACCCAGAGTTAATACGCTTCTAAAGTTACCTTGCTTTGGCACAGCTCCTTTGTGTGAAAGGAATACATAAAACCTCACAGTGGAGCACAGCTTCATCACGGTGCTGGAGCAGAGGGTATTTGCTCGCAAAATCACGTTAACATCCATGGAACCGGAGCACTTAATTCCCCATACATCACTTTGAAAATGCAGCCTTAAAGCAGCCTTCGGTGGAGGATGGGGGTGGGGAAGGAAAGGCTTAGCCCGAGGAACAGCTTAAATTAAACTTCTCCTAAAGCTTCCTAACTTTAACATGAATGCAGGTCTTTCTTTCTCCTACAGCTCACAGCAATTCAAATGATCACAAGTACAGTGTCATTGTCCTTAAAACAGGGAGAAATCCTCCTCTTGCTGCACTGGGAGGAAACAGAAAAGGTTACTGGAGGGATGAGCTGATGTGTGTTTACCCAGAGGGGTTAGCAGGCTTGAGCCTGCAGAAAATTTTACAGTTTTTCTTTATGCATTTTTAATCAATTCTAAGCTACTTACAAATATGTGCAATTACTTTCTGCACTTTGCTTTGTAATAAGATTTAATGACTGTTCTGTAATCCTCTTGGTGAGCACTGATAATCAAACACTATGATTTAAATTTTAGATTTAACAGCAGTTTTCTACAAAATGAGAAGTATATTTTTAATCTTTTATCTTTTACTGGAAGTTGGGAATTTTTCAGCTTTCTTATACACAGTCATAAAATAAAAGGCAGGATTGGGTTTTTAATATCTTTTCCTAACGGATGCCAGAACACCCCAGACCTTGCTTATTTTGTTGGAATTTTCTTTTTCTATGAAAATGTTTTATCTCCTACAAATTTATGGTCCTATTTTCAGCATTCTTGGGCACCTCTTAAAGTAGATGAGTTATAAAATTATGTATACTTTCCATACAGAGAGGTCCCAGATGTGAAATAACCATTTCTGTATTTCAGCGCACCTATGAGAAGATCGGCTTTTCTCATAAAATTTGTCGGCTCTTTTTAAAGTGAATTTAGTGCTTGTGGAAAGCACGGGCCAATGTGATGGCAGTGACTCAAGCTGTGAATCCACCAAGCCAACAAAGCTTTCTCTTCTTGTTAGAAAATGCAGGACTCCTAAAAAAAGACAAAAACCCCGGGGGTCACAGACTGAGCAGTGACCAGGTTGTGGGGTCAGGAGAGACCTAAGGGAAGGAGACTCATTACTGAAAACAACCATCAGAGCCCCCAGTGAATGACAGCAGGCAGCCAGGGGTACTGCCCGGAGGCCATATGAAAGCTAAAGGCAGCTTTTGAGGTGATTTTGGACCATCAGCTCCTGGCTCTGGCCCCCACATACTCCTCCCTTTTCACTCTATCAAGCCAATAATGCAGGACTGACAGCAGCAGGGAGCTACACCTCACTTCTCACCCCAGAGAGCTCCAGTTTAGGTAGCAGGTAAAGCAGCTCCTCTACAACACCTACCAAATTACCTTTCCTCCATCAGCCAGCACATTTTCCAAGGCCACCTTCAGTGACAAAAGCAGTGATGGGCCAGCAGAAGAACATACAGCCAGGTAGGCATTAGTCATGCCTTGCAGAGTCTCAGTAGGATCAGCTGGACTGCAGCAGGGCTTGGGAAGGCCAACTCAGGGCTCTGCCCCCATGCCCTCTGTCCGTTCTGCAGGACTCAGCTTGCCTCATTGTGCAGCGGTGAAAAACAGAGCTTTATCTTCAGAAATCTGTTACAAAGTGAGTTATTTGTATTTATTTTTGTTCTTAAAATGTACCCTTTTTTTGTCAGAGAAAGTATATGCTGAACATGAGAAGGCATCACCATCAGCTCTCTAAACTACTCTTTCTCCTGCTCTCCATGCAGGAAAAGAATGATCTTTACATGCAACAGAAACATTTTAAGTTCACAACAACCTTGTGAACCACAACCAAAGCACCAGAGCTGACTCAAATTTTATCCTGCTGCAGAAGCAGAATATTTTCTAGGTTTAGATGTAGGCACTCCAACTCCCTCTGCTCTAGCACTGACAAACACTTACCATTACCACCCCCTAGAAAGGCAAAGTGTCGACTGACCAGTGCTAGCAGGTGATTCCTGCTCTGAGCCAGGACAGAAGCAACAGAGGTACCTTCCCAAGCAGTGTAGGGAAGGCATCCAGAGCTGTGGAAGGTCCTCAGTGGAAACTTTATCAGCAGTGAAGTTTTAGGAGAAAGCTTAGGTTGTTTAATATTTGGCTATTTGAGTGATGGGTGAGAGAAACTTCTTAAAATGTGGTAGGCGTGCACCATTGAGAGATATTTATGTGTACACCAGTGAAAGTTTTGTGGGAG
This sequence comes from Phalacrocorax aristotelis, assembly GCF_949628215.1. Taxonomy (NCBI): domain Eukaryota; kingdom Metazoa; phylum Chordata; class Aves; order Suliformes; family Phalacrocoracidae; genus Phalacrocorax; species Phalacrocorax aristotelis. Next base: position 99,203,565 of record NC_134276.1, on the reverse strand, counting down.
GTTTTTAAGAGTAAAAGGACCTGAGTTAGCTATTTTTCTGCGTGATGTGAGTCTGCCAGAAGAATCAGTGCAGAGTATTGTTAACCCCAACTTTGCAACCAAAAACGTGTAAAGAAAGCAAATATCTCAAACCTCCCAGTGACACAGTTTACTGCCATTTTAGTTTTGATACATTATCTCACAGACAGGCCTTATCAAGTTCATGAAAAATCTGACAGAGTCAGCTTAAGTTTTCTGCCAAATCAGGAACAAACACTGTCTTAACTCAAATCTGCTTAGAGTAGGAAAACAAATAGAATAAATGCAGCAAATCTCCTGTGTTCACTCAATGGCTTGTTTTAAGCTTGTGGACCTAGAATTACTCCTGTGGTCCCAGCAGCAGAAGTTTCCCGGCTGTCTGGGATGGAGAAAGGACTTCACTGTACCCCAGGCTCTCCCATTTCCTCCCACATCTCCATTTCCACACACCAACCAGCTCCCTAGAGAATATGAACCTTAGAAAGAACCAAAACAACACCAAAAAAAACAAAACTAAACAACCCCCCTCCAAAAAAAAAAAAAAAACTACAAAAAAATCCCCACTGCCATAAAGAGACCCAAAGGGAATGAAAAGTTCATCTCACCTGTTTCCTCATGCCAATACTGGATCAGCTCAGTCTGAATTATACTAAGTGGCATCAGTTTGACCTTGTATATCTTGGTGCTCCCTTCCTGCAAGGGTGATGATTTTCCCTTTCCTCGACCTTTCATTACTTAGCATATAATGTCTCCAAGTCAGAGCTGGTGTCCTACTGTGTGTTCACATAGCGAGCAGTGCCCCAGAAGGGTACTGATTCAAACCTCTGTGTGCTACAGGAATAATAACAGGTAATATTTTAACTAGAGCAGTTCGCACTACCTCAATAACTCATGACGGTTATAAAATTAGCATACACCACTATCAGCAAATGACAGGACTTCCGCTCCATATTGTGTAAGTTTTATACATCCCCTCATTGTAGGGCTGAATTTTTATTTCCATGCCTATGGACATGGGGTGGGGATCCCAGATGAGGCCAATCAGGGCCATTCAGGCCTTTTAGTGTCCTCAGAACCCTGATGTCTACTCTTGAAAAAAGCAGCCAATTTATAGAACAACAGAATCTGGTCCCTATTGAACAGTTATACCCTGCTTTCTCAGATGTGTTCTTGTAACACAAAGGCTTTTAAACCAGTTACACTCACATTTAATCTACATTATTTCTGGCATAAGAAAAAAATAGTATAAAGCAATATAAACTGGGAAAATTTGAATGTGAACATGCTTTGTCCTTCAGATGGGATATGCCCATTATCAAGTGAAACACATTGTAGGGATATCTGATTTAAATTTTTGCAGTGAGTAGGGCTGTTGAGAAAGCTACTTTATCTGTAATTTGAGGAAAAGAATAGACACAGCAGGCTTCCAATATCTAAGTTAGTTTTGAACTACTTTGTTCAGTGTACCTTTCTTTAATTTAAAGGTAAATGCAAGTGAAGGGAAGACTAAGAAATTGAAATATAATACTACAGAATTTAGCAGACAGCTTGATCAGTTCTGTTGTTTTAATTTTGCAGATATGCAAGCAGAGGAAACTGAGGCCTTAGACATTTACTTGTTTCTTCAGAAAGAGCATAAAGATTGGACATATTTGTACCATTTGAATGTGTGGGATACTTACTAGGACTGTATTTGATTAGTACTGAAGTGTATTTGATTAGTACACAAGTTACAATAATAAGATAACATGGAAATTTTGATACAATAAATGCTTATAGACATTTGCAAAAAAAATCTTGTACTCTAGTATATTAACCAATGTGATTAGAAGTGGCTTAAAATATGAATAGGTGAACTGGGTAAAATAAAATATCAACAAGGTTCATTCAGAATGGCTCCCTGAGTCTTTCATCCTGCCAGACCAAACTCAAACCTTTTCTGTAATATATGCAACACTGATATTTGCTATCATGAGAATATGGGACAAACAAACTAATTTTGTCCCATATTCTCATGTTGACAAGATTCCATTTTTGTAATTATTGCAGAGAGACATCCAATGGAGTGGAGATGTGGAGGGGTAAAGAGGAGACTTGGGTGATGGGGGAGAAGCAAGGTGAAAGGGAGTTGTTGAGGGGGAGCTATCAAGGTTTCCAAGGGTTCTGATTATTATTTCCTGTCTTCCACTTCTCACAAAACTCTTCTGCCTCACTACAAGCACCTCAGAAGCACTTCAGCCTGGAAATGGCCAGATAGCTTGCACTCCCTGCCATGGTTGACCCTGGGAGAGACATGACCAAGAATGGGGAGGAGAGTGGTCCAGATGCAGGGTTGCCTTCACTGGCTGGTCCTAGCAGCGGACAATAGGCAGGGGTGTCAGGGGACAATGCCCTTCTCACTGCCTTCTCTTCCCATGCTCTCAGCATTGGCAGGATGAAGCAACGGGAAGACTGGTGGGTAGGGCCAGGCACTCCTCCCAGAAATCACCTGCTCGGCTGATTTGTCAACACCTAAACCCATCTTCTGCTTCTGGCTTCTGCCCAGCCATGGGAAAATAAAGAAACAACAGCTTTGATTTTAGGAATAATATTACCTCTGATCGCCTGCTTACATAAAGCTGTTACTTTCTGTAATAATTCTGGTGTGAGAACTTAGAAACAAGCACAGGTGGCAAATGGTGATGGAGCCCTATCTCAGGCCCATATGGTGGCCACTGCCTTTGACCTTGACTTTGTTCCTGTCACTGATGAACATTTAGGTCTGTTTCTGAATGAACAGGACTGAGGTAAAATTGCTTTCCTCCCTCCCCCACTCCTCCCCAACATTTTATACGTGTATGTGTACATGGTCATATATATTATCCTCTTAACAAAAGAAAACACAGCAGTGATCGATAAGGTGGGATAAAGATTGTAAGAATTTGATTTATTGTTTGCTTCCCAATTTGCTGAATTCCTATATTTCTCTGAAATACATTTAATGCTCTTAGTGCATATTCAAGTAAAAGCTTTAAACTCTTTTCACATAGTGAATGAAAGTTATTTTTAAAAATTAAAAGGGTATTAAAGAGAACATTGAGATTCTTGCTGTATCTCCTGAGAAAGTTAAGAAAAGAAGCAAAACAAAGCCTGAGGTGCATGAGTTGGAAAGAGGATGATGGGGTCTTTTTGTGTTTGCAGAAGTAAACAGTAAATGGAATCTGTAGCCACTGGATACATAATAGGAAAATAGTGGAATTGTGAACTATTAGGGGAACTAGAAATTTCTGGTGGGTAGGCACAGCGTCTCAAAATGAAGTTCTTTATAAAAACAATTACCGGCTTGAATTTTCAGTGTTCAATACACAGAGTAGCTGTTTTGCAGTCTACTGTGCAAAAAGTGAAAGCTGATGATCCATACCATCACTGAATTGCAAATAGGAGGGTTGTTAGAAAGACAGAAAACACTGTCACTTAAAATAATATCTACAGCCTAAGTCACTTTTTTTTTTTTTCAAACAAAATTGTAAGGAATTCAAAACTATCCCCCAGAGAAAGTGGGTAATAGACAGAAATGTTCAACAAAAAAATAGAAAATGCTCTGGGTTTTTTATTTGTCAAACTTTTGTACTTCACAGTAAACCTGAAAATACCCACTATTTTGATGCACTGTAGTGATTATATCATTGAATGAATGATTCCAGTTGAAGATGCTTAAACTTGAAAGCAATGGGAGGAATTCTAGGAGTTCAGTATTGAAAACCAAAGTATTTCAAAACAAGATATGAACAATGTCAAAAATTAAGAAGAAACACAGATATAGATATAATCAAGAATTAGTTAGAAAGAACTTGCCCCCATATGAAAAAAAAAAAGAGAAAACGTGTTCCTTTGGATTTTCAAGGATCCCATGTACTGCTGACTTGGAAAAGCAGAATCCAGATGGTGTGACAATAAAGCAAAGAAGACATCATCCTCACTATCATCAAAATGCAGTCATGGTGTTAATTAAGGCTCTTGAACACTATTTCAGAAACCAATATCCTCAAGACCCACTGATTGTGGGAAGAATTAATGCACCAGTTTCTCTATGATACTTATTAGCAATCTCAGGAAAACTGTTAATATCGGCATCTAAATACAAAAAGTATGTTGAAATTTGCAGTCAGCTTCTTCAACACAGCTAAATGATTCCATTAATCTTTTTAAAAGCACTTCCAGATTGGTCTGATTGAAGTTTAGTCTAGACAATCTATTGAAACAGTAAAGGGCAGATGCAAAAGAATGAGAGGCCTAATGAGAGTCAGCAAACTGAACATTGTGTTACACTTACAAATCACATTTAGAACAAAATATGCCCTTTTATTTTTTATGTATAAATGTTTTATGAAGTCAATCATACAGACTCTGTTCTAAGTTTCACTTAAGAAACCTTCACAGGTATCTTCATCTTCACTTTTACAGCCTTTGTTTCCCTAGAACTAAGATTTTAGGAAATCATGCCAGGCATACGCTTCTCTAACATGTTATCTACATAGTCTTCGTGGCACCTCCTAAATCAGACAAATCAGCTTTACTGTGGACCAGATCACCTTGGGTTTCATCAGCAGTTACTCCCAAATAGAAATTACAGGATCAAGGCCTGATGCAGCAGTAGTTGTGAAATAGCAAACTTGGCTGCCATAGGACTTTCTTTTATCAACCTCCATTTCTTCCTACTGCAGCATGAGGCCACTTCCCAAATGGGGCACAAGGACGGCTTCCCAGGGTGCAGGTATAGGAACTTCAAAGGCACTACACAAGTGCAGTATTTGCAGATAGACACCTATGTCTATTCCTTCTTCAGAATAGACGCCAGCAGGGTTTTGCCAGGTTGTTTATTAGCACGTGGATTTGCAGCCCTCTTGGATCTCCTGACATTATTAGAATTGGATCATGAGGCAGTGCTGTGAAAAAATAATCCTTGTTTTCTTCTGTGTTCAATGATGGCATTGCTCCCTGGTATTTTACGTTTTCTCTATGTATAATAATTGTATACAAAAGGGAGAAACACATATTTTACTCTACCCTTAGCTATTTTTTTAACAATATCTTAAGTTCTGTAGCTTTGTCCTCATTACCTTTGGCATTTATTCTTTCATTTCTATTCACTCAGAAGGCTGAGATGTAAGAAAAAACACATTTCTGTGTTCTGGTGCTGCTTTTTTCATAAAATATTTGTACAGGTCTTTGTACAGAGGCCACTGTGCAGGATTTGTACCTCAGAGTACAGTTTTGTAGAAGCATACAACTTTCACTCCACGAAACAACAAAGTCAGAATCGATTGTTTACATAAGAACTGTGTACCAGGAAATGGAGATAGAGAAAGAGCTGGGGATGGGGAGGGTTTTGGACAGAAACTGAGATTTTTAAATTGAGAGGAAGGCTTCTAGATGGGTATGTTTGAGAGACCATTGATCAGTGGAAGGGCGGGAAAGTAGATTTCCAAAAGTAGATGATGATCTACTATTGGAGTGGAGGGGATCACTCACACAGACTGACTAAAGGAAGAAAAAGAGGGGCTAAGTGCAGAGTACATCAGGAAAAGTTACAGTGCCTGTGATAAGTGAGCCCCTTAAATCTTTAACGAAAGCAACCTGACTGATCTGCTTATTCATATAGCTCGCTTTCTCTAATTTCAATATTCTCACAAGAATCAGCAGTAATATGGAAACCAGCAGAAATGACAGACAGCTGACCCAAAAAAAAAAAATATTTTCAGCTTTATTATACAACGTGCTGCCTCCAAAACAAAGGCTTCATTAAAAAAGCCGCTCGTGATTTTTTTGTAGAATCACAAAAAGACACACACCCAAACAATTTTTGAAAGAGCTGCTACAGACTATATTCAGCCATCACAAGTGCTTTTGATTTTCTGACTGCAGAGGGCATTTCAGTTCAATGTAGGAGGGACTACAGGCACCAAGCACCCCGCTCTCATGCCATTAGACATTTTACCAATGCTTTAGTGAAGAAATCTGATCAATAGAGTGTATTACCCACAGAACAACGGAGAAGCCACATTTTGCTTGCTAGCAGCTTAATTTTCCAGGAGCTATTGATAATACTAACATCTCTGCCAAAGCAGACAGAGGACATAGTTGGTAAGGCCACCTGCCCCCTCAGCCTGTACATCGTGTGCAGGTCTAACATATCCCTGAGTGGGGGACCCAGAAGCCCTGCACTCCCCAAAGCAGAGGAGACATGAGCATAGAGTGCTGAACTCTCAGGCACAGAAATGCCTTCAATAGTTTGGTCCAAAGGATCATGGTTTTCTGAGGGAAGTCCAGCAGATGTGGAACACTCCCTCTTCCTCTTCCCTGCCCAACCTGTCCATAGCAGGGCTTTGTGAATAGGTAAGAAATGAAAGGGGCCTGGGGAAACTTGAAGTCATGGTGAACAGAAACCCAGAAACCTGGGTTTAACAAGGAGAAGCACAAAGCTCTGCAGCTAGGGATGGAATAACGCAGTGCATCAGCACCAAGAGAAGAAACTGGCTTAGCAGCAGCTGAAAATTATGTGTTATGGTGGACACCAGCCTGAATATTAGACAGCAGTGTAGTCTCATCCCAAATAATAAAAACATGTACCTTGCTGCATTGGAGGAACGTGGTCTGTGGATCGATGGATGTTATGACTCTCCTTCTGCTCAGCAGTGGTCAGACCACACCCGAATTATTGTGTCGAGCTTTGGGCACCCCAGTTCAGAAATTATGTGGAGGGATGACCTCCACAGTGGATGCCCAGTGGATGGCAAAAGGATGGCCTACGGCCTACAGCAGCTAAAGGAGCTGACCTTGTTTAAATTGGTGAAGGGCAAATCTCAGGTGATCCAGCAGTAGTCAACAACTATTTGATGAGCAGTTTGACAAAGACGACCTAGCCAAAATCTTCTCACCAGAAGGGTGGTGCCATACTGGGATGGGTCACCCAGAGAGGGTGTAGATTCTTCATCAGGACTTGGCTGGGCAAAGCCACAGCAGCCTTGACCCAGTGTTGGTGATCATTCTGCTCTGCAGGGGCAGTAGGCTGGACCAGGCAACCTCCACAGGCCTCTTCCAAGCAATGCTTCTCCACCTCTGTATTTCAGTTTCATCTTCTAGGAACCAAGAAGATATAAAAATTAAAAATATATGGTGTGGTTATTCTCCAGAAAAAAGAAGTTGCATTTCAGAGACTCTGTGTCTCTATGTTTTGGTAACACTTGGCAGGAATGGGACTCCATTAAGGGAAAAAGGCTTTTTGAGAGTGAAACTGGCTCAACAACAGACTAGGACAGGCTCCTTTCACAGAGCAACTGATCCCCTAAGGAGGGACTAGCACTAAAGCATTTGCAACTAGTAAATTGCCTCCCAGCATACCTAAAAGAACATGCATACCTACCAACGCTGCTCTTAGCTACAGATGAGGAGCTGGCTGGGGAAGCAATGACAGCACTCTGAGGTCTCCTTTGAAGAAGGCAGAGCTCTGGGAGACTTGTGGAAGATGTATGAAGAGCAGGGGTCTCAAACTGAAATGACAGGCAAAGACTAAAGAAATTCTTGAATCTGGCAAAGGCTCATTAGAAAAACAAGGGGAAGGACCAGTTTAGCAGAATAACAAAGTCGATTCCACAGGCTGAAAGTCATAAGAGAACAAGACTTCTGCAAGATTCACAACGGTATGGTTTGTTGGAAGTGCACTTAAATGATTGCAAAGAGGTTGGCCTCAGGAAGTAAGAGTCCACTGAAGTCTCATGCAGATGGATTGGAAAGTGAGGTCCTGGGAAAGGGCACAAAAATCCCTGCTTGGCTAGTTCTGTCTCTTCTGAAAGAAGAAAATATTTTAAAAAAAAATCAACAATACCGAAAATCTGTCCTTTTTAATTCTGCCCTTTTCTCTGTTCCCACCCTACCAAGGAGATGACAAATGCCAATTGAAAGGTCTGGATATTCTAACAAAGGTGTAGGAAGATAATATATATGCATCACAATGTATATACACAGGCACAGCCTTCTCTTCTGAGCCAGTCTATTCAAGATCAGCCCATGGTTGTGCAAGTACACTGTAGGGAAAAACATAAAAGGGCAGCAGTGGGTTCCGTATTTGCTTGCTAGGTTTTGACTCTAAAACTGCACAGAAGGACACATCCTAGTAAATAGAGTAACAGAGGAAAGAACTGACTGATTTAGAGACCATAATTCTTTCAAGATGTTCTGGTGATGGACAAGGAGAGTGAAACTTAAGTTGTTTGTGTAGTCACTCAAACCACAGAGAAAACATATGATGCAAATCTTGTCTTTCAGTGTTCACAACACATAGCAGCTCTTCAGATCTGTGCCATGGTGACATGTTTTCCCATTATTAAATAGGTGGCTTTTGTCTAATGCCAGGTCCTTCAGCCTTCTGCTGACTCCCTACCAGGCTAACTTGTTTTGTAGACAACTGTGCTTTTCTCTTTCTCCTTTTCTGGTAACATTCCAATAGTGTCTCTTCATTTGGTTTCTCTGGTTTTCTTCCTAGACAAAGTCTCATAGAAATGGGACTGCTGGCATCTACCAAGATGTGTGCAGACCCCAGCAGCACAGAAACAAGCACACCTTTCCCCAGTACTGCAATCCAAAGCACACTCTGCCAGAAAGTTTATCTTTCAAGGACATTCTCAGAGAAAGCGCATTGCATGTGTACTTCGCAGGGATTTCTAGCACAAGTGTCCTTTACTGTAGGTATCAAGACAAATGAGACGAAGACCCCAATGCTTTCCCTGCCTTCAGTTTCCACATTAATCTTGAGGATGGCTTGGGGCGCAGTTAGTGTCATCTAGGATTGTTCCTCCCTTGCCTGACCTGCCTAGATCAGAGAGTCACTACATTCTGCAGCCAGCTTTCTGTGATCTTGTGCAGTGTTTCTGCTATGGAAAGTCACCATGATGGTCTCCTCTCACTCTTTATGATTTTAAATATTACCCTAGTTTCCCTGTTCTTCTTGCTGAGGCAGTACCGCCAAGAGAGATGTTTGGAAAACTGGTTTCACATTGGAAGAAGCTTTACATGTGAAATGGAGCCATTCGCTTTCCCTGAAGTGGGAGAGATGTGACACCAGTCCTCACTTTGTAATTCACAGAGGATAAATACATTTTTCTTTCCAGTCACAATTTTTTCAAACTTTCGATATTTGAGTAACATCAAGGTGAAGGTGGATGTTTTCGCTTATGTCTGGATTTTCACATTCTTATATTTTAGCCTTTAGAAAGGTACTGGCTTTGACTCGTTTTCAAGGAAGGAGAAAAGAGTTTTAGAGAATGGAGGATCTGTTTGATCTGACCATTTCACCCAGGACTAATTACAGTCCCTTACAGAAAGCAGTCAGGGTGATGATCTTGCAGTGCTAACCTGCAGAAACTTCGCCGGCATGACACAGCTTGAACAAATGTTCTGTCAGCTTACGTTCCTTATTGCAGCACAGTGTTTGGCATAAGTGATGGATGAATGTAATAACTACCACTGTTTCTTTTTAATTCCATGCCATTAATGTTTTGCTTCTTAGTGTTCATAAAATATGCACTAAACTTTACACCTTTGGTATCATAAAGGCCCTTTCTGTGTGAGTGGGTACTATAGGTACCTATAAGTTTGGATGGAAAAAAGAATTTGCAATAAAACATCATGCCAAAAAGAAAAATACATGCTGAGAATGTAATGAGCAAAAGTTTCCCAAGAACTGATAAGCCCTGGAGGCTAATGGTCCTCTTGAACGTGCAAGAACGGATAAATCCAGGACCAAGATTTTGCTGCATTTGTTCAAGGTCACATCAGCATTAAAGAGTGGTTTGTGTAAGTCAGACCACATGCAAGAGTGTGGCAGCTGCTATATGCCAAGACTACAAGATTATGCACATGGCTGTTGAAAGAAAGGACCATCTGAGTGACTTCCCAAAAAAAACCTACCTAGAAACCAGCAGAACATCAGTACGACCCTCTGTTTCTGAGTAAATGGCCTCAAAGCTGCTGCTCCAACTGGGAGCTGTGTGATAAGTGGTTGTGCGAGTCAACCGTTAGAGTGAGTGTGCTGTGTGAATAGTTATTTGCCATTAATAATAACAGCTTGTTTTTATCACTAATAACAGCTTAATGAGTAAAAAGTGTTCGCAGCAATATTGGCTGTGATCCGTGTCTCTCCCAACTCACTTCCCTATCAGGGAAAAGAAAATTTACAGCATGAAATGGTGGACATTTCATTTCAGTTGGTGAGTAACTTCACATAAACAAAAATCAGGGAGAAAAAATAGGGCTTTTTTGCTGTTGTTGTTGTTGTTATTGTTCTGAAATCTGCTAATGGAACCAGGGAGCTTTATACAAGGACAGTCTGATAGTTGGAAGCCATCTGAAGAGGAGGTGAGTGGGAAGGGAAGGGGAAGAAGTGGGAAGGCTAAATAAAGACCGATGCTGCCTGTGGTTTCTGTTGAGGTGTGTTCTTGCTTGCTTGGGTCCATTCCCAATTGCAAACAGTTTGGTTACCATCTAACATGTTTATGAAAAACTGTTTATTGGATTGGTGAACCCACTGATTTCTGTTGGTTTTCTTAAAGACTTCAGAGCTATTGGGTAATGGAAAGAAACTGAAAAAAACAGAGACCATGTCAACAGTATTGCTTACTTCTGCAAATGTAACTTCCTGAGATTTAGTAAAGGCATACATCTTCCCCACATCCTCACAATCCAGTCCTATTTTCTTCCATATAACACTGTGTTGTGTTCCTATTTATAGCCCAAAATATTATTTCGTTCCACATAGGAAAGCCCAGAACTTGGAAAGGCAGCCTGCCACCACAGCTTACCCCCTCTGTAACAGCTGGAAAACACAAAGGTCTAGAGAAAGGAGCATTAACAAGTAACTAGACAGAATGAGAGACACAACTATAGTTATTTCTTGAAAGACAAGATGCATCAGGATGTTTTTTACAGCAGCAAAATGATCAAAAACACATGACAGCTTCTGCTTACAGGTATTCTGTGTCATGTCACCCTTCTCTTTGTACGAAGTGCCTTCATTCCCCAGAAATAGTTGTGTCTGATAAAGATTAAAAGAGAGGATTTAAGGCTCTGAGTGTGTGCACATACCATCCTGTCCTGTTCCTCTCTGATCATCCAAAGACAAAACTCACAAGCTGCAATCGTTGCAACACTTGTTTCATATTGCATTGCACTCTTCAGCCCTTCGTTTCCAGTGGTTTCAGTCCATCTCTATAATATAGGAGGACAGTATACTTGTTTCTCCCTTTTAAAGTTTCAGTTTTGATTCATAAGCTATTTTATCAGGCTGACAGGAAGGTGATCTCATTTTCTCCAAAATAAGCGTCCAGCAAATTAATTTTTCTCTCTTTCTCTACCTATTCCTGATAACACTGAAAAAGCATAAGGAAGTTAACAAATCCATACATGTTCATAGTTCTGGTCATACCCCAAAGGAATGGCAAGGGTTCCTAGGACCATGGCTAAACAAATCCTTTGTTTTACAACAACAATGGATCCAAAGGGTCAGGTATTCATATTCACTTCTCAGCTATGAATCTCTGCCTTTCTGACAGCTCTGTATCTGCTCTGGGAGCTGCAGTGTAAGCCAAGACAGTTCAGTATTACAGGACTTAACCTGGTCAGTGGGTACAATCACCCCACAATGGATAGATGGCTTGGCCCACAATGGCTTATTCCTAATTCAACTTCTGCTGGAGAGCTTCAGAGTGAGAGGAGGTCTGGAGGTCATACCCATATTACATGTATTTTTCCAGCAGTTGGGGTAGCCCCACTTACCCAGCACCACAGATAAGGGGACCTGTACATTTTCATATATGAATGGCAGACAAAGGCTCATATTCTCCCAGGTACCTCTCCACATCAAGATGACTGACCCAGACAATGTACCTTGTCACTGTCCCTCACGTAGACTTTCCTGTATTTATGAATTTATTCCCACCCTTGTCCTTGCATATATTTACTTCATTTATAAGACTATAAGTAAGGCACTCTTGTAATTGTGTATGCCCACGTTGTGTCTGAAGAAAGACGACAAAATACCATCTAGAGAAGAATCAAATAATCTCAATTGAGGGGTCTTTTTAGGATTAAACATGAAAAGAAATAAAGCAAAGTAGTATCCACAGCACTATCTATACTGCATTAGATTCAGCTAATTTTATCCTGCTTTCTATCATCAGTGTTCTGCATGCTGCAGAGTTATGTTCTGAAAATGCAGAACTGCACAAAGTTGAAAGTGCAGGGGAGAAAACCAGAACTTTTAGCATCAAAGGCCCTTGGGAAAGTCCAGGGAAATTATTTAGGATTAAGACATCACTGGATGTTTCTGCTAAATTATTAGCAGTGAAATTAGCTACATTAGCCTTTCCCAACTTTAGGTTTCCAATTGACCCAAAAGATTAATTTCAGCAATTCATGCATCTCAGAGCTGTTGTTACTGCTGCTGCCTGATTGCTTCCTACAGGAGCTATCACCACACTGGTCAGACATTGTTCATGTTTGGTTTTATTTTAAAAAAAAAAAAAACAAACTCTGTTCAGCTACAGGGACTAGAAGTACTGGGCTTGATTCAGCCATGCAGAACTAGACAAAGTAGATGGTAAAAATTGCCTCTTGTTCATCCTAGGAGTGGCTGCTTCTGGCAGCGGGGTGAATATTTCATAACTGCATGGGAGGCAATCACTCCCAACAGTTGTGATTTCCTGCCCTGCCATACGTTTCAGCAGTCACTCACTGTGGATTGTGTGCTGCTGAATGCAGCTCCTGAATGATGAAGTAACTCCTTTTCCCTCTCCCAAAAAGGACCATTGTCCAGTATAAAATGCACCCAGCTGCACATGCAACAATGGAGCCAATAATAACACCTTGAATTGCACATGCTCTTCCTCAGCACAGTGTTATCCACTCATTTGAAATCCACAAGATAGTTCATTCCAAGGTTATGACTACTGATTAACAGTAATAACTAATTTTATTTATGATATTAAATACATCCTCACAAAACTGGTGACCATTAGATGGTTTGCTCACTGAACATAGCAAAGAAAATGCATGAACTGGCACAGAAAAATATGAGTTTATCATATCCCCAGGAGGAAGATATCAGGCAGAGGAGCCAGTAGACCTGCATGGATGACCAAAGAGCTTCTAGAGAAACTCAAATGGAAGAAGGAGGTTCTCAGTATGTGGAAAAAGGGACTGGCTACTTGGGAGGAATATAGGAATGTTGTCAGGGTGTGCAGAGATGCGACGAGGAAGGCCAGGGCCCACTTGGAATTAAATCTGGCAATGCATGTCAAAGATAACAAGAAGGGCTTCTTTAAATACATCAGCAGTAAAAGGAAGACTGGGGATACAGTGGGCCCACTGCTGAACAAGGAAGAGGCCCTGGCGATGCAGGATGCAGAGAAGGCAGAGTTACTGAATGCCTTCTTTGCCTCGGTCTCTACTGCTAAGGCTGGCCCTCAGGCATCTCAGACCCCAGAGGAGAGAGATAAAATTGGGAGAAAGGAGGACTTCCCCTTGGCTGAAGAGGTTTGGGTCAGGTTTGGCAAACTGAATCCTTGCAAATCCATGGGCCCCGATGGGGTACACCCACAAGTGCTGAGGGAGCTGGCAGATGTTCTTGCTGAGCCACTCTCCATCATCTTTCAAAGGTCACAAAGGACAGGAGAGGTGCCTGAGGACTGGAGGACAGCAAATGTCACTCCCATCTTCAAAAAGGGCAAGAAGGAGGACCTGGGGAAATATAGGCCAGTCAGCATCACCTCCATCCCTGGAAAGGTGATGGAGCAGTTCACCCTGGAGGTCATCTCCAGGCATGTAGAGGACAAGAAGGTTATCAGAAGTAGTCAACATGGATTCACCAAGGGAAGATCATGCTTGAACAACCTGATAACCTTCTACGATGGCGTGACTGGCTGGGTCGACAAAGGGAGAGCAGTGGATGTTGTCTATCTCGACCTGAGTAAAGCATTCAACACTGTCTCCCATAGCATCCTCACAGGCAAGCTAAGGAAATGTGGGTTGGATGAGCAGACAGTGAGGTGGATTGAGAACTGGATCAACAACAGAACTCAGAGGGTCATGATCAATGGGGCAGAGTCTGGATGGAGGCCTGTCACTAGTGGTGTTCCCCAGGGGTCTGTGCTGGGTGCAGTCCTGTTTAATACATTCATCAATGACCTGGATGATGGGATAGAGTGTAACCTCAGCAAGTTCGCTGATGACACCCAGCTGGGAGGAGTGGCTGATACACCAGAAGGCTGTGCTGCCATCCAGCGAGACTTGGGCAGGCTGGAGAGCTGGGCCGAGGGGAACCTCATGAAATTCAGCAAGAGCAAGTGCAAGGTCCTGCACCTGGGGAGGAACAACCCCATGCACCAGTACAGGCTGGGGGCTGACCTGCTGGAAAGCAGCTCTTTTGAGAAGGACCTGGGAGTGCTGGTGGACAACAAGCTGACCATGAGCCAACAATGTGCCCTTGTGGCCAAGAAGGCCAACAGTATCCTGGGATGCATGAAAAGGAGTGTGGCCAGCAGATCGAGAGAGGTTATCCTCCCCCTCTCCTCTGCCCTAATGAGACCACATTAGGAGTACTGTGTCCAGTTTTGTGCCCCCCAGTTTAAGAAGGATGTGGAACTGCCTGAGCAAGCCCAGCAGAGAGCTATGAAGATGATCAGGGGACTGGAGCATCTCTCTTCTGAGGAAAGGCTGAGGGACTTGGGTTTGTTCAGCCTGGAGAAGAGAAGACTGAGGGGGGATTTCATCAATACCTATAAATATCTAAAGGGTGGGTGTCAGGACGATGGGACTAGGCTCTTTTCAGTGGTGCCCAATGTCAGGACAAGGGGCAATGGGCACAAGCTGGAACACAGGAAGTTCCACCTCAATATGAGGAAAAACTTCTTTCCTGTGAGGGTGCCAGAGCAGTGGCACAGGCTGCCCAGGGAGGTTGTGGAGTCTCCTTCCCTGGAGACATTCAAAATCCACCTCGACGCGTTCCTGTGCCCCCTGCTCTGGGTGTCCCTGCTCAAGCAGGGGGGTTGGACAAGGTGATCTCCAGAGGTCCCTTCCAAGCCCTACCATTCTGTGATTCTGTGATTCTGTAATGCAAAGACACAAGGCCTTATGCAGGCACATCATACATAGACAGGAGAGAGTTGCCTTCTTTTCCAGAGACCTTTAGTGGTCTGCTAGTGAGAAACTAAATAACTCTTTGGAGTTCCCTTGGGCTGACATCCACTTAGAGCTAATGAACCTGAGCATTGGAAGTGGAAGTGGAAAGGCATTCAGAGCCCCGCCCACAGCTCAAGGTGGGAACCCAATGTTAACTGACTCAGCATTAATGCTCCAACCTCCACTGCTAACATCTACAGCCACAGTACTCACTCAGTGCACACCGACAAGGAATCAGTAGAACTTACCCCAAAGCTTATGAGATGCCATTATGAATGATCAGGTTGGGAGGTCCCTGTGTGAATTCCCTAGTGACCCTCACTTCTGACCTCAGAACAGCACAGTAACTAACTTTGGATAGCTACTCACTGTACCGGTTCTGAGCAACACATTTTGCTGTGGTTGTTTAAAGCAAACATGTCTTCTACATTCTTTTGCATTTAATAGGATACATAAATATTCCCAGTATTTATCACAGCCTTCACTTCCTTGCTATGATTCTGTTACCCAGTGAAATGTCCATGCCCTAAACCACATTGGTCAGAACTGCGAGCTTTTCCTGCCTCTCCAGATCACAATACTAAGACTGTTCATGTCTTATGAAAAGTTCACTACAAAATGTTCATTATCTTTTGAAGAACCTTGTCATCTTTTTTTGAGAAAGAAAACTCCTCAGCCCAGGTATTCCCTACAGCAGCACTTTGCTCACACTGTTAAATCAAAGAGTATTCTAATGCAAAACAGCTCTGTGTTGCATATTATCTTCACAAGAAACATCACATGAGCTTGGAGCTCAGGCCGGTAATCATGAAGTTTGGATGTAAAACATATTCTACAATATTGTTCAAACATAATAAATACCTCAGGCAAGTTTTTCAAATCTGTCAACTGACTAAAAAATGATGTCCCATCAGAGGCTGCTGGAAATGTTACCCCTGTCATCATTGCACCTTAGGAACAGTAATAGTTTCTCAAACTCTGAGCCACAGGAAACAGAGTGACAAGCCATATCTACATTCGTCACTGCCCTCCATATACAGAGTAACATCATCCATTCCCCTCCCACCTTGACAACTTTAATGATGCTTTCCAGGAAATTCTGGGAAATAGAGAGCAATCCCTATCTCTCACATAGGACACAGTACTGAAAACCTCCCGTAGCAACAGAGCAAGAAGATTAGTAAAGCTCTATTAAAAGGAAAATTGCAACAAAATCTTAG
Organism: Phalacrocorax aristotelis; assembly: GCF_949628215.1. Taxonomy (NCBI): domain Eukaryota; kingdom Metazoa; phylum Chordata; class Aves; order Suliformes; family Phalacrocoracidae; genus Phalacrocorax; species Phalacrocorax aristotelis. The sequence continues at coordinate 99,187,117 of NC_134276.1, read as the reverse complement.
CTGTGCCACTGCTACTTCTGTTTTATGTAGATATGTGTCCAGTTCAGCTGGAGTAATCTTAAAGAGACATTAAAATACATTAAAGTTGTTGAAAATAATTCATTAAAATTGTAGAAGGTCAAATAGGTGGCAGTGATGGATGAAATTCAGGTTGAGGCAGGAATGTATCTCTGTCTACTCTACTATCATGCATCGACACAACTCCTCTCAGCCTTGCTCAGCACCTGAAGCAATTTGGTTTTTGATGTCAGGCTGAGTTGTCTGGAGGGCTGTCACTAGAGATGGTGGTGCTACTTGTTGGCTACTTTTGATGTGGTGAATGGAGGAAGCCACATGAATTATCAGCCTTGTCCCTAAATTACTCAGCTTAGCTCTCTTGCAATCACACTGTCTGCAGTGGTACAGATAGGGGAGAAGACTATAATCTGTTATTATGAATTTTAATGTAATGCTTTATATTTATACCCAAGCTATATTCCATAAAACTGAAATGAATTTCTAATGCTCTAAGTATTATTTGCTATTTTCCATTCTGGTTGCCATTTCATTCAGATTTTCTTTAATAATGTATTTTTATAGGCCTGTACCTCTGCAACTCTCCTCTGCCAGCTCAACTCTTCTGCTATCAGTAGCAATGCTTCATAAAGCCCTGTGATTTGAAGTGACCTTGGGACTACCCTTTTCCCTGTTCTCCCCAGGCTGGTAAAAATCATAGCTTTAGCTGAAAACAGCCCTGAATTTCCTGGCTTTTGTTAGCTTATCTAGGATTCTCCTGACATGCATTTTTGATGTTTAATGCTTTTGTATTTGGCCACCTCTTTAAACTAAAAGGGGAGCAAAGCACCCCATCCCAAACAACAGCCAGAAGCATCAACAACCACCTGCACACCGACAGAAAGCCTCTCACCACTGAACCTCCCAATCAGAATAACCATCACCTCATCAGCACAGCTGTCACGTACCTCCAATCTCTGCAACGGTGCATAGATGAGGCTGCTAAAGGTTGCAAAGAGAGTCAAGTTTCTTGAAAGCACCCTGCTGCTGAATTCCTACCTCATGACTGGCATGCTGATGATACTGCATGTCAAGTGTCATTTCCTTGCCTCCCTCCCCAGGCAGGTACCCTTCTAGCTCATGCAATAGAGGCCTTTGTAAATTAAGAGCAACAAGCCCTCCATGCCATCATCTCGTCATCTTCCTGGGACTCACCACTTCAATTAAGCCCTGAAATTGTTCTTCTGTTACTGCTTGGCATCCCTCCCTCTGTGGCGGTGCTCTTCCCTCATCCTCCCCGTGCCCATCTCCTCCTTCTTCGTTTTACAGCAGCAGAACTGCATGTTAACGAGAGAAAACTTCTTCCAGCCCCAGATGCCTCACCCTGCTGACATCTCATACACTCGCAAGGAATGGAAAACACTTTTGGTCAGGTGGGCCTAGCAGCTGCTTTGCCACATAAGCTAATAGTGTTTAAGAAGTCCCCTTTGTAGTCAAATGCTGAGTTAACTTTTCCAAGTAGCACATGGACAAAAACTTGTTCAGGTTTGTATTACATACCCAGGATAACCAACCTCCTAATTTGGCCTGCTATATCAATGCGGTCTATTTATTTACTAAAGGACTGGAGAATATGACACCAAAACAAATTACTGAAATATGGTTTGATGTGATATAAATTAAGGAAGGCCCCTGTCTGTTTACTGGTGACTCAGCAAGCAAACTAACCTTCCTGGCTTAACCTCACACAATACTGGGTGCATATAAGCAGTTTCAAAGCTAAACAAACACGAAACAAACATACAGAGAACTTTCTGAAATGTTTCTGAGGCTGGTCTCAAGGCTTTGAAAACATCAGTTTCAAGACATAATTTACTGTCCACTACCACAACAAAACAAATAGCACAGATTAAGGCAAAGTATGTTTGTGACTCTACAAAATATGGAAATAAAGCACATGGAAAATGGAAATCTTCCTAACCATCTGGAACCTAAGTATTTGTCATCAGTATTAGATCCAGCAGCTCTGTAGCTAGATAGCATTTTGTCATTGATTTCAATGAGGCCAGGAATCACAGAAAGCCACGAGTGTTTGGAAATGGAAGCACGGCGCTAGATAAGTGGAAGAACTCACTTCCAGCAATTGTGAAGTTAGGGGTACGGAGCTGACTGAGTGATTTATTTCTTTGCATGTTACATAGTAGGAGAGAGGAGGGAGAATAAAAGAAGATTTTTTTTCCCTTGGTGTTCCTCTTTAATTACTTTGGATAATTCTAAAGCTCCTAACAGAAAATTGTAATCATACGTTATATAAGATATGTGCCAAAGCAAGCCAGATCAGGAGTTGAAAGTTTGGAACTTGCTGCTTAAAAGATATTATTTTTTACCCTTTCATACAAAAATCTGCATTTCCTGCAAAACACACTGGCATGGAGAGGACAGCCGCACAGCGGGATGCACATGTGCTTCAAGGAATGTTTCTGTGGTAGAACTCAATAGCCACAAAGACTAAAAAGGTATGGGAGAAGAACGTGTGAGAGGGAGTCAAATACAAAGGCAAGAAATGTGAGGCATGCTGGAAAGAGGGATGCAAGCATGTGCAGTGAGTATGAAGGTGATAAAGACACTGTCTCCATGCAGCCTCTCTGCAGGCAGCTGCAGGCAGGCAGACCTCGTGCTCCTGCAAAGGGCCGCTACAGCCCATTACCTCCGCACAAATCCTGGGTCCTCCCACCCACTGCAAGCAGCCTGCAGCAATCTGGTGATGAGAATGCCTTCCTCTGCAAGGGGGGAGTGAGAGACAGGTTAGGAAGTGAAAGGACAGAGATAGAGAGAGGTGACGTGTCACTAGGACAAGGTATTTAAAATGGACACAGCAGGTAGAAAAACATGGCTGGCAGGAATCCCAAAGTGGAGAAGTGCAGTCTACATTTAGGGAGAAGAGAGAGAGAATTTTTTGCATTGCATTGCAATGACTCGGTGGGAGGGGAAAAAAAAGATTGAGGAAGCTATATCTTGCAGAGAAGAATCAAAACATAGGGTAAGCAGTGAAGCCATACAGAAAGAGAGGAAGGGTCAAATATTAGATGTGGGGGTGAGGAGAGAGGAACAGCATGAATTCTCGTAAAGAGTTGTAATAATCAAAACATTGGCAAGGCCTTAACTAGGCAGCCCTGCTGGGTGCCCAGATAATACAGCTGATTTTAATTGCTGATGTGTGCATTTTATGTCATTTGCGTGATTCACAGCCCTTTTATGACCTTTGCGTTTGACCACAAATCAACAGTCAGTCATAAAGCATCACACAAATTACCTCCTCCCCAAACAGGCTGTGTTATTTTTATCGATATTCAATATTTAGATTTTAATGGAGATAGATGGCTAGGCATAAGGACAGGAGCAAGATGGGGCACAGAGAAACTAATTTGAAATAAACAGGTTGACAAAACATAAAGGCAGGAGGCAAGAGACAGATGAATAGTCAGGGAGGTACCTGCCACCAAGGTAGGCAGATATCATCTGGAGGCAGACTGCTTGGCAAAGGCTGACAAATGACAAAATTGTCAGGCAACACAGAAATATGAGTATGAAATGGGAAAAGAAGGACAAAAGAGACCAAAAAGAAAAATAATTTCATATGCAAATCACTGTCACATACCCCTTCCTCTAACCCACCACCCTGCTCCTTCCCGCCTCTTCCCATTTGCAGGTAGCATGACATAAAAGGTTTGATTTCAGTACTAGCATGCTACATATTTTCAGATGTAGCATTGTTAGCTGGAGGTCTACCAGAGGATGCATATTGCTTCTCTCCCACCTGCTGTTCATTTCATAAACTGCAATCAGTACACAATCAGTCAATACCTCTCTTGTTTATTATGCGGTACAGCAGGAGATTTCATTAGACCTTCAAAGCACTGGACCAAATGCCACACATCCCAGGTAGTGCCAGTGGGTAAGATAGGACTGTGTGCAGTACCTGCACCCCTTTTTTCCACAGATCTCACAGACTGGTTTCTTTCTCATGTGTATACCTTTGAATTGCATTACTTTGGATTCTTTCACATTGCCTTGAATTTCTGTTCCCATACTCGTTGTTGACTGACTTGTTAGTTTATGCTCATCTAAGAAGCTATTATACAGACCAAAATTAGCATCCATTTCTATAGAACAGCAACAAGTTACTATTGCACTGTCAGATATTTATCATATATATTATATGACACAGGAAGTAGATATTTGCTCTTGTTAAGGAGGAGGAATCTCACACCCAGACTAGACTGCTTTAGATACAGGGCCAAAGCTGAGGGGCTGCCTACCACTGATACCAGCCAATGCTTCCAGCCTAGTCTAGAAGCACCCACACCTTATTTACATGTGCCTATCTGCATGGCTAAATTCCTTAGATGTTTACTCTTAAAAGCCTGGCAAACATCAGTTTCATGGAGCACATGCATTTGCTCCACAGATCTTTCTGTATAGTCAATGCAAAAACAGAGGTCTGACAGGACATGGACTAGTTACCCTTCTGCTAGTCTGGGATATCCTGGGTAGACACAGTGTACCTTGGCTTACGCTGCGTCATGCACTCAGCCTCCTGGAAAATCTCAGTTTGTGCACATGCCTAGAGTGAGAAAAAGGCATGGCAATGCTCTCCAAAAGTCCCAATGAAGCATACAGGTTACACAGCTGCATTGGGCTTGCAAAGCTTCTGAAGGTGTGGTAGCCTCTGATGAAAGGTTCAACATGCCATGTCAGTGTACAGGACACAGATATAGTGGCCCCTCTTTGAAGAAAAGGGTACTGATGACTAGAAATTTCAGACAAACATGGGAATTCCTTGTTACTTGCCTGTGCATGGTTTCCAGTCACAGGACAAAGACTGTGTCTCAAAACTCATTCTTCATGAGAGGAGTAGACCAATATAATCCTTTGCCTGTTTTAGAGATAGGATCATTTGCCAGTTATATATTTCACTCCCTGCAGATGTGAAATTATGACTTCAGCTGTAAGGTGGCAGGTTCAGGTCTCCGCGAATTACTCATACTCTCTTTCTGCATGAATGTACAAAGTTTATGTGCTTGTCAGGGACATCTCTATCTAAGTGACCACAATCCCCAAATTCAGAAATAAAATCAAAGAAATATCCTTCAAACATTTGTAGCTAGCAAATAGTATGTGACCCACTAGCAATGTCTGTGTTCTAGTCTTTTCTCATGGATAATAGAGAAAAGGCAGTTACTGCTCCCTGGCATTCATGGGGCTCATGTGGTTGAGACCTGAATTGGGAATCTAAATGAATACTGATCCAAAGGACTCAGTAAGGCTTCATGTGCTTTGATTTCAATCTTCGGGATTATTTTTAAAGAATTACTTTCAAAAAGTTGCATTGCTCAACTAAACACCTTAAAAACCAAAAGAGACAGAACAGAAGGGACTCATGAAACTATAATTCTGTCTAGCTCCTTATTCATGCATAGCTTTTATTATGCAACCACATACTCTAATCTACAAGTTTTCACTGTACAGGACAAGAAGACTAAGCACACACTGCAGTGAAAGCAGGTTGCAAGAACTACCTTTAGTCAGACTTTTCCAGCCTTGGTACTCCTTTGATGTAAGATGATGTGCTTGCACTGGGCTGTGGGAAAGTTTGGAGTTTGCTGACAAAGACCATGCCTGCCTCTGATCCCACAGCAACCTGCATTCACTTATCTACTGCAGAGTGTGGCAGTGCACTAGCCTCTCCTGTTGTGGGGAAAACAAGAATGAGTAAACATTAGCATGAAATGGCTTATCAGGAGCTGGATCAAACTACCTAGCTAATGCCTTGGCAAAGAAAACACAATATTACTGACCCGACTTCAGCTTTCCATGACAAGAAGTCAAATAGTGTGGAACAGAACTACCACATTTAAGGATGGGTGAGGACTGATATAAGCATGGAAAGAGTAGCACAGAGACCAGGAGGAAAACGCCACTTGCATTTTTTCACGTGAAAAAGTTGTTAGTTGAGGCAGGACGGTGGACATTACCAAGATGTCAGGATGTTCATCTGAGGTCATGGGTCACCATTCCCTTTCCCACTGATGGGCATAAGTGGGGGGGTGGGGGGAGTGTGTGTGGAAGAACAGGAAAATCTATGCACCAAAGAGGCACCTACAGCCAGAACTAAACCAGCTCAGTCATCCATTACTGGTACAGACCATAAGTAGACCATAATAGACCATGCCCCTTCTTTTGGGAGAAAGAGCTGCTACAGAACCTCTTTTCTACAAGGTGTTCTCAGCTTCCATCAAGTCTTAGCATTTACAGATCACGGTGACCCTGAAAAAGAAACACACATTGCTTCTGAAAAGGGCCATATTTGGCCTCATTCTCGTTTGTAAGCAAATAGAACAGTAAGTTGTATCAAATTTGTAAAAGGACATCCAGAAAGTGAACCTGTTTACATTGAAAATTATACTTTCACAGACAGCCCCTTATTTAGAGGGACTTCCAGAAGACAGTGAAAAGGTTATTTAGAAGATCTTGTTTTCTGCTGATGAAGCATTCCAGAGAAACCTCTGAGATGGAGATAACAGCTGAGAAAAACACCTGAAGAGTCTGTCTGAAGTGCTAAAAACTAATTTGTAGCACCCAGGAGTTTGCAACCTGGTCACCCTGTGACAGCTTGCACTCTCTGAGAGCTTGTGCACAAAGATGGCATCCTGTAGCCTACGCAGCACTGAAGGTCACCTCTGTGGAATAGCAAGCTGTTACCCATGAAGGTACAGAGCAGGTCTCCTCAGAAAAATAAGCTAGTGAAAAAGGGTCAACCTGCCCTACTCACAAGGCCAGCAGCTCTGCTTCCCAGGTGAGCTTGGAAACTGTGTGCAAGGAACTGACGTGCAAGGCTGACGCCTGGCCTGCCGCAAATGCCCTGCAAATCCATTTCACAGACAGGAATGCTGAGCCAATGCAGGGAATACACACAGATGACTGGTAAGGATCTGAGGTGAGAATGTAAAAGGTTATCCATGACAGTGAGGATAAATCCAGCCAACGTCAAAAAGTGGGTTCTTTAACTCCTTTCATGTAGAGTTTTTTCAGAAAAAAAGAAAAAGACAAAGAGAGCTACATCTGCCTGGGTAAAGAGAAGGTCAGAAGGGAAAGGAAACGACTTTCCCCCATTTTATCTCTGTTCCAGGGGGCTGGACTCCGAAAAGCCAGCCTTTTGGCTGCCAAAACTGAAAATAATTTGGTCATGGAGGTTTCACCAAGACAAAAATCTTTCCCTCCACTCCTGGCTCAAGAGACAATTTTCGTTTTTAAAACAAAAGTGTTTCCATGAAATAGTGTCAGTCAGCTTTTAAAGGCCAGTCTTTCCTTCATCACTGTGGTACCTATATCACCGTAAGAAATGGAGACACCTGGGATGATCAAAACCAAAAGAAGCAGGAGGAGTTCACATTAAAGCTCCCCCTCCCAAAGAGAAATGGACCAGACAACTCCACAAAGCCTCCCAGAGCCCAGCACAGTACTCAGCACACATCCTAGCTCTGCAGAGTCATCCTGGCCTGATGAGACTTCAACGACAACCAGCTCCAGGGACAACCTCAGATCCGCACATCTGCGCAGTCACTGAAGCAGCTGTGAGGACCACAGCCAGTCTCCCCTGCCGTCTCAGCCTCTCTGAACTAGCGTTCAAATCTCGTCACCTAAGAGCACACTTCCAGGAGCAGGTCTGTACAAGCCAGGCAGAGAAGTTTTTCACGTGAGCTGTACCCTCAGTGTTAGGACCAGATACAGGATGATCTGTGGCTGGACCCAGCCTTCAGAGGGCCAAAATTGTGAACAATTTCTGAGTCAAACAGAGGAAGATCAAGCAGCAATGGGTCACTGCTGTATGATGGCCACACTTCAAGCTAGATAACAAGGCCCTTTCTTGCTGTGAAATGGTACTTCCTATATTCAGGAGTAGGGTCTGACAGTGAAGAGGAAAATGCCATCTACAGCTTCCTGGCTTTTTAATACTACATATACATGGCAGGAACCAGTATGCCTTCCACTGACACTAGCCCCAAGGTGCAGACAGCTCTGAGAAGGAGACTGAGCACACAAAACAAGGAGGCAGATATATGTTGCTGTTACCATTAGGAGTGAGTTACTACTGCTATTCGCTATTTGCATAACAAACAAGTGCCAGAAGCCCCAGCCAGCACCCACATCTGACTTTACTGACTAATCTATGCCTATAATATTGTATGGCATTTATGAAATAAATGAAATACAGTTAGTTACCCTCCACAGCAATTTTGAAATTGTTCTTCTTGAGTAGCAGCACATCCACAAGGGTTGATATTCAGCTGAGGTCCTCTGCAGCAGTCATTTTTGCAAACTCACAATGCCTTCCAGGAAAAATCCCAGAGCAATTTTCTGTTTTTGAGAGCTAGAGAAGAAGTCTGCAGAGGGCGAGATGCTGAGAGCTGCTAGTCCGGAATCTGGAAGTATCATCAACAGAAAGAACAGGAGATGGGAATTTGCAAATGACAGATACTTCCATCATCCTCTACAGAGAGCTCTAGATTTCTGCCTGAAGACAGAAGAAATGGATCTCCAGGTCAGGGCAATAGCTGAAGGTAGGAGGCAGAGCTAGAAAGCTTCCTAGATGGGTTTCTGCTGCAAAGGAGATGTGGGGCTCGCATGCTTCTCTTTGAAAATACTGTGAGGACACAGTGAACCACTGTTTCCCCCTGAAATGAAGTGTTTAGCTCTGCAGATAACTAGATGAATAGAGGAAGGAGCTAGTTAGGTTTCCCCATCCTCTTTTCTCCATAAGGACACTTTTTTGAACTTTTAGAAGGTGAATGTATGTTATTATATCAGAGATATAAAAGGGATCCCAGTTTTCCTCAACTCATTTTCAGCCCCTGGACTGTTTTGCATACAGACCTAGCTAATTTGCCAAGTGCTCTGGGAGCACATGGCTCCCTGCTTTGTGAAACATTTCAGTACAGAAAAACTTGTTCCCTTGCAAATGATGCACTTGTTTCCCTCACGTGCACCAGAAAAGGAAACTTCTCCCTACAGATCACTTGCTCTGGCATGATTCTAAGGTAGTTGGCTGATAGGTACCAAAGCGGTTTGTTGTACATAAGTGGTGTACAGGCACAACTCTTTAATTAAGACCTGGTTGCAACACTGCTCATTTCACTGGCAGGCATAAGTAACCTACATAGGATTGTCCAAGGACATGAGCTGAAGTGATTAAAGTTAAAACGAAAATCTTTCAGAGACTTCATCAAAACTAGAATAACAGTAAAGAAAATTCATGGCAGATGGTTAGTATTCTGCTATGCAGTATAATGTTAACCACTGGTAAAAAGAAAATCAGAACTAACCATACATTGGACTTACTCCTTGCAGCACACTTAAAAGAAGTAGTGTTTTAGACTTAAAGCCTTTACATGTGCAAACAGTTTGGAGAGAACACATATGGATACACATATGGATGTCTGTGGCCTTTGGGTTGGGGAGAAGAATGAGCAATGAAAATCGCATTCTTGATCTTCCCTTCACTTGCAATAGAAAACCCTTATTTTCTGGTTTGTGTCCTTAAACCAACAAGAAAACAGAACTATGCACAATTACTCTAAGAGCCACTGCCTCTTTTTCTCCAGGGGGTACATATATCATGAGGGTACCTATGTATCATATTTTTCTCTCACTCTCTCACTGCCCTCATTGAGGTCAATAGAAAATTTATCATCAGGAATTTGCTTAAGCCTTCGTTAGTGTATTGCAAGAAATGCATGTGGACATGAACCTTTCTTTTTTAAAACCAAGCTGCCTACAAATGTTCCTCATTCCTAGATAACATCATCTGTATAGCTTTCTGCTATCAAAATGCAGAGAGAACTATTGTTGATAGCAGTGTATTACACAAAGTACAGTAATTATGTGCTAAAAGTGAGGTTTGCTTCCACAACCATTGCAATAATGAGGAAAAATAAAACATACATTAGGATGGTAACCTTTCTACAGTCTTCCACTACAACTTTGCTTTGCCCATCTTATTCCCAAGTGTAAACCTAGCTCATATAGAGGAGTCTTGACATTTATGTCTTGATGTATCTACCAACAGTAGTGGTGATTACACTGTTAGTATTTTAATTTATAATAATAGGAATGTGGGCAAGATTTAAGGGGTTAGTATAACTGCAAGAGGATACCACTTACCTTTCCACACTAACAGCAAGAGTCAGTGTAATTATGCTCCCAGGCACCCTACAGCAATGAAAATCTAAATTCAGCCAGGACTACTTGTGCTTTTCTAACATGTAGCTCCTAATGAAAGTTTTAATTCACAGTATGATCAACTCCTATTAAAAAAGTTAACGAAACACGGGAAAAAAACTTCATTTTAGGCACTAGGCAAACACAATAATTCTCTCTTTCCTCTCATGCCTTTAGACTGTATGTCTTCAAACAATACCTACACTTAGAATTGAAAACATAGCAGAAATATTCTTGAATTGTCAGAATATGGTTCCAAAGAAGTGCTTTCCAGATTTAAAATGATGGTACATTCCACTTACAGTTGTGAGACAAGTTAATTAGACAGATACAATAAACTTCATAGTAATTTTGAAGTAACTCCACTGGAAATGATGGTAATTACACAGTGATTGAAGTAAAAAGGCCCTAAGTAGAAAAACACAGCTCAAATGTCTATGTACATGTAGATACTTTAACCTCAGCTTCCTTTTTCTTTTCCCCCCTCTAACAGCTCAAAATACTGAGTACACACCTACCCTGTGTGCATGTTTCCTGGCAATTCGTGGCTCAGTTCAAAGTATTGCATCATTTTGTGAGATTCTCTGAAAGCAGTCATATGCCTAAGGGTTTTGCTGGAATGGAGCTATAGCATTTGACAGAGTGCATGACTGAAACTTTGGCCATTTCATCTCCACTGTATGATATCACTCCATTACACCTCATCTCCAACTAGAGGACAGAAGCACAGACAAAAGGAAAAAAGTAAAAGAAAAGAAAACATATTGGAGGAACAGCTCATGTGCAAGGTGGTTTCTCAGAATGCCATGCCACATTTAGAGTATGCTTTGCTTTGGGTCTTGGGCGAGAAAACTTTGCTTCTGGTCCCTGTTTTCATTTATGCAAATATAATGTCTATTAACTTCACCAGAGTTAACCCCAGTGTAAATGACATGAGAATGAAGCTCTAGAGCTTTATTTGTTTCTAAAGAAACATGTCTGTATGCTTGAGAATAAATTATAGTATACACAGAAATACTGGAAAGCCCTCTTTGAACACCAAAATTAGCCCTTGCTGGAGCAGGAAAAGCAGATCACTGATATCTGGAGCGCAGACACACTACCTCTCCTACTCAGGACTTAAAGGACTTCCCCAAGGCACAGCAGCAGGAGAGTGGAGCCAGTGACCATCACTCATCCCAGTCCATGGCCAATACCATCTTCCAGAGTAAACAACATGGTGAAGCCAAAAGGCCCAGTGGCAAAGACTGGGACTGTCCCTTCATGATGGCCTCCATAAGCAGCTGTGCAGAGCCTGAAGTAAAACACTTAAATCCCCCTGAGGAAAGTGCATTGTGAAGATTAAATGGAGTGCGCTACAGCCTTTGATGACAATGGAAAAGCTTCAGGAAGGAGTGGCACAGTGTCCTAGACATGCCATGCAAGGAGGAAATGGTTTGAATCCTCACGTGCAGTCAGGCACAAGTTGGAGGAAAAAAAGGAAACCCTTCAAATACTCAAACATGTATTCATGTATTCACCACCATCACCACCCCTCGAGATTTCATGGTGTGACTGTCGTGGTTTAGCCGGCAGCTCAGCCCCACGTAGTCGCTCACTCACTCCCCCACCGGTGGGATGGGGGAGAGAATCAGAAGGGTAATGCTCGTGGGTTAAGAACAGTTTAATAATTAAAATTTAAAAAAAAAACAACAACAAAAATGCAATGTAAAGGAGAACGAGAGGCACGAAACCCAGGGGGAGGGAGGGGGGAGGGGCATGAAACACCAAAACAAGCTGCACACAACACAGCCACTCACCACCCGCCAACCCGACACCGCACCTCCCCGAGCTGCAACTGACCCCGTTAATATACTGGTCATGGTGTCACGTGGTATGGAATGAACCTGCCATTGGCCAGTCGGGGTCAGCCACCCCCGCTGTGGCCCCGCCCCTCCCAGCCCCCCCTGCCACGTGGCAGAGCGCAGGAAGCTGGAAAAGTAGCCAATCCCACACACACAGGGAGGAGAATTAACCCCTTCTCAGCCAAAACCAGCACAGTGACTTACGAAACATGTAATTTTAAAACCTTAGAGGATAAGTTGTCAGAATATATTGTGCTTTAAAACATTTCTTTGGTCTCTCATTTACATCTTTGAAAGTCTTTGTGAGTTATTTTTTCACATTCACGTTGGTTTTAATATTGCAGAGATGAATGTGCCTTCCCTCTTGAGAGTTAAGTGCTTAAAATATCCTAGATAAACAAAATGTGAGGCGTGAATTGTGAAAATTACAATTGTTCCTTATGGACCTCTATATGCAGAGCAGGTCCAAGTTTCACAGATCCTTCAGACTTCCATCTCCTCCTTTGGTGGTTACAGCTTAACACTGCTCTGATAATAAAAGGTAAATGAGCTCCCACAGCAGAATAAGTATCAAGTGTGTGAAATTTTTGTCAACGTGGATGCTACTCCTACCATTATGCGCAATTAGAGGGCTTTGAAAGTCTGTTGCCTGACTTTCTGTTCCTTGGTAACTGTGCACCTAATTCTTTCTCTAAGACGTCATAGAAATGTCAGAAAATCCATTTTGTTGGCTGGTGGAGATAAATGCCCTGGTCAGAAGAGCAGTGTATAGATTCATTAAAAGAACTTCATGTCTTCCATTAGCAGATAGAAATAGTATTATTATTTGCCTAGCACTACAAAGCTGTGCAATTTCCAAGCAATGCCAACTACATAACATGCTTACTGTGCCAAAGAGCTTAGGAACCGCATACACACTGATGAAATTTGGCATGATACAGGTCAATATAACTCATGGATACACTGACAAACAGCCATTATTGGCCTGATGCAGAGCCTGGTGGAGTGAATGGAAAAAGACACTAAACCGGCTATGGTACTGTGAAAGTTTTAAGGAGTTTCTGAGATTGGAAGCTTTGCAAACATTGCCTGGCACAGGAAAAATATGAACTTAGAAGGAAGCTAATGAGAGGGAGATAAAATTGTCTTCTCCAACGAGATCCAAGTTGAAGTTTCTGCAGCCCCCAAAATACTAAACGGCTTTCACTGGGAGAGAACAAATTAAGTTATGTCTGTGAGGAAAGAGCTTGGCTGCGTTTTAAGGAACAGGACTTTGGAAGTATATCTCACCTTCAGCAAATTCCCAGATCTTTCTACTCTGAGACAGGCTTAGTAATACATACTCCATGTTATACACTAATCTTCACAAATGGATGCTGTCAAAAAACCCTCCTTCCCTTCAACTTGAGCAGTGTGCTTAAGTTTGCAAAATGCAGTTTAGATTAAATGAATGCCCCTGAGATTAAATGAATGCATTTCAACAGGGATGCAATATGCAGGTATTCACCACTGACCATCAATCATTTTCTTGCAGAGCTGGAGGCTTCCCACAGTTGTCACTATAATCATTCTGCAGGAATTTGAAATCATTTTCTAAAAACATGTTTAGGAGGAAAGAAGGGCAGACAATACATTCTGCGCTTATGAAACTGGGTACATATCATCATAAAAATAAAGCACATTTCCCTGTTGAAACAGCCTGTCCTGTTTGTGAAATAGCACACTATAAGACCTTTAGACCCCTGCATAAGACAATCTCATGGTCATGGGCAGCACAAAAAGCCAAAACTCTGAGTCCCAGCCTGGCTTTGGCCACCAACTTGCTGCACAATATTAAATAAATTGAACTCAGGCCACCACCTAGTGAGGGCAGACATATTGATGGAAAACTAGAACTTCATTATTAATGTGTTGCCAGAAGAAGACAAACTTGGTTTTTCCCTATGATTTTCCACTGGAACAATTTATTCACGTTAAAATTATCAAAAGGATATGAGTACTATATATCCGTTACTAACAGTAAATTATTCTGTAATACAAATCACTATCACTAAAACAAAAAATCACAAATCACTAAAAGTAAGTTTTTAAAGTAAGGGGAAGAAGAAAAATGCAATCAAGCTATAATAATGCCTGTTGTTCTTTAAGTATATACGTGTATTTCAGTCACTGCTTTTTCTTTAGAGTTTTGAGGTAAATTCATGAGATCATATCATTTGGTTGCTATAATTTGTTTATATACAGAGAGTTAATTCATTAAATCACACCAATAAAGATTTCAGGCATACCCAAAATAAAGGGGTATTACAGGCTGCTCTAAGAAATATGTCTTGGTAAAATCCAGCAAAACTTTGCGGAGATGCTTGTACCATTATTCTGGTCCACAGACTAACATGGATTCTGGAGCACTTCAATGCATAATTAAATTCTACTGTACTATATGTTTCATCTGACATGACTTTCCGAGGGCACCACAGAAGATGGAAAAATACATTGTACAACCCCCTAAAAACCATAAACTTACAGAAAAAAAACTCCTGAAATATTTTTGAGGCAAAGTTCTGTGGAATTTTTGGGAAAAATAGACCCTAGAAAGAAAAAAGGAGTCCAAAAATGAATATCAAGAAAAACACAAAACCAATCATGTTGTTTGCAATAAAATAATATTTTTTTTAATATTGACTGTGGATGCAAATTTAACATTGGCTGAGAATGAGAAATGCCAGCCACATGAAGAACCATGCAGGTAATGAACGTGCTCTCTCTTAAACCTTCCCGCCTCTTCCTGTGGATGGTTTAAAAGCACTTCAAGGTTTATAAACGTGGTGAAATGAAACTAAATGGCCACGGGCATTTAGGCAGCACAAAAACTGCAGACAAACGCACACACCCACACATTTTCTGTAAATAATCTGTCATCCTCAAGTTCAATGACTGTATTTTGCTGCTCCACATAGTTTCTCGTTGGAACCAGCAAACTGATTCAAGCAAGAATTGCTCCACAGGCATAAGCCGATCTGGCCAGGACCTCAAGTTCATGTTTTCAAAGTGACTAATGTTTACCTTGGGCAGAGGAACCAGAACATTTACCTAACTTGGAGCAGCTTTCCTGATGTGCCGTTCATTAAAACCATAAAGTACATACCTGAACTCCATGTGCACTGTTATTTTTCCATTTCAGCCCCTTGAAGCTTTCTGAATGGATTGTTCAAGGACAAGGCACTGCTGGAGGTGGTTGTGCAGGTCCTCTGTGCTGAGGCAAAGCTAACTTCCATGTCTGGAGGAGGGAGGGGACAGGAAAAGTCTCCAAGCACTGAGCAGGCAGTAGCACATTGCCACTGTGAAAGCTGGGGAAGAAAAAGGATAAAATTAAGGCCTTACAACCCACAGGGTAAGCAATGCACACAGGCAAGGCCCATGGGAAGCCCTGACATTGTCTCTACCGTGAAGTTACCCATCACACTTGTGGCAGATGGAACTTATTCTCTGTTGTTTGTTTTACGATTTGGTGACAGCACTGTGAGCAGCTGCAGAGCTGGGAGGTCTCTATGCAAAGATGCCGATCCCCACCCAGGGGTGAGAACAGCAGGTACAGAGAGGGAGGGCACATGGGAGGGCTTCAAAGCTGGCAGGGATGGCTGCAGGTCACACCAAAGTCAGGCGGACTCCTTCCAATTGCTTTCAGCAAGCCTCGAGTCTGGGCCCAGGTTTCTTCTATCTTGATTTGCTTTATTCCAGGATTAAGGATGCCCTAGAAGAGGTGTAAAATGCAGTTAGACTAGAAAGGAGAAGCATTAAGCTAGAAATGGGCATTACTTGCAACCGTCTTTGAATACACCACATTGTGCACCCCCTCATCCACACCAGTATTATTAGTTTCACATCAAAAGCAGTTTTGAGGATGTTTAGGGTATAACTGTGTTTGTTTATATTTCAAATTAAAGTCAATAGGTCTTTAATTGTCCCCATGCAGCTAAAAGAACCTGATGTCTGAGCAAAACACTTTTTAAGAATATAGGCCTGACAGACCAACTTACCATGTCATAATATTAAGGGCGGAACTTAGGTTCATTTTGAAATCCAGTGTCTCAGTAAATTTCTCTCAATAAATCCTTCCAAGTCCCAAAGCCTATTTTTAGGAAAATCAGAATCTGCTTGAGCTGGCACACATTTGTAAGTTATTTTCTTCAGAAGAAAAAAAAAAAAGAAATTATTTCCTATCTTACAAATCTTTGCAGTTTTGTCCTAAAGAAAATTAGAGGAGATCAAAGTTTCAGTATAGTAGCTGTTAAAAAAAAATAATTGGAGTTTTCATAAAGATTAGAAGGATCTACTGGGAAAAGTACAGAAGCTAACAGCAAAAATGTGAAAACTGTATTAGTTTAGTATGGTTTTGTGTATATACTGGGCACATCTCATTGTGCATTGCTGTTACTGCCAGCAGTAAAATCAGTTTCCCCTCTCAAGTACAAGATGAGTGAAACATTTTTTCACGGGAATATAGGAACTGTTTTATCAATTTCATACAACTTTGCACCCCCATTTTTCAAAGATTTCCAGGGGATGAAAAGTTCTTCCAGTTGATGAGCAAACATAACTTCTTTACTCAGCAGCTGAAGACACACTCACACTATCTCATGTGGCTACTGTGGGAAGGACATACACTAGCAGCCTACCCACAGCCAGCCAATGTGGGCAGGCACCCTGCCCAGAAAAGTCAAGATGTACAAGTTCCCTAGGGGTGGACTCCATTAACATAGAATCATAGAATTGTTGGAAAAGACCTATAGGATCGTCAAGTTCAACCATCAACCCAATGCTACTATGTCTCCTAAACCGTGCCCTGAAGTGCCACGTCTACATGTTTTTTGAACACCTCCAGGGATGGTGACTCCACCACCTCTCTGGGCAGCCTGCTCCAATGCCTGGCCACTTTCAGTACGGAATTTTTTCCTAATATCCAATCTAAACCTCCCCTCATGCAGCTTGAGGCCATTTCCTCTCGTCCTATCGCTTGTTACTTGGGAGAGACCAATACCCACCTCACTACAACCTCCTTTCAGGTAGTTGTAGAGAGCGATAAGGTCTTCCCTCAGCCTCCTCTTCTCCAGGCTAAACAACTGCAGTTCCCTCAACCTCTCCTCTGCTCTCTTCACCAACTTCGTTGTCCTTCTCTGGACATGTCTCCACATCTTATGTGATGCAAAACCACAGCCTCCCTCCTTCCTTCCTCTGAAGGAGCTGAATATCCTGACAGCACTGCTGTCAGAGCTTCCTCCTGTGCGTGAGCTGTGGCAGTATTTTGGTGCACACCCAAATACCCAGAAATCACTCCAAAGCACTGTTCCGCTGAGGTAGTATAGGTGATCTGTTAGCAGCCTCTCCAACAGGAGACGCTTGGGGCAAAGTCCATGGGTGTGCTTCAGTTGTGGCCAACATGCATTTTCACACTTTGGTGAAGAGTTACTGGCAGAGAAAGCTCCTGAGGCAAACACCACTGTGCCCCTTCCCTCTTCCATTGCCTGCTTCTGGAATACCATCTTTTGTGCCATAGAGCACCCAATTTTTCCTTCCAGTCCCTTCTTAAAGCTCGATGTGTTGAATCAGCTCTTTGCCACACATTTGTGTAAATACAATTGCAAAGGACATTGGGAACATTGCTTTTCAGTAAGACAAAGCATACTGTTCCATCTTTATCCTGTACAACTGCTGGCCTTCTGCCCTTTCCCTAATGTTTGCCTCTGCTGCACCACAGCCACTACTTCTAGCTCTCCTATAAATGCACCTGAGTAGTCCTGCTGGAAACTCTGTGGGTCATCTTGGCAAAAGGGGAAGACATACCATGCTCTCCTTGCTGGTCTGACATCCAGCCTGCTCCATGGCTCAGCCAGAAAGCTTGAGGGAGGATTGCGTTATCCATCTCAGCAGGCTCTGCCCAGCTCTGCTGATGTTTATGCCCATTCTTTCCAAATGGCTGGCACTCTCTTGGTAAAAATTACTCCATATAAATACATGTATTACTACAGGGGAAAGGAAGACCACAAGGTACAGTATTTTAACTGGGGAAAAACAGGAATGGCGTCCTTCAGAGCATGCCTTACCACACGGGCCACACGAGGTCTAAGTGAATACACTCCCAGCTCCAAACACAAGGACTATGATAGTTTCAGGCAGAATCCAATGAAGCCTTATCTATTGAGCAAGGACAGGGGGAGAAGCAGATACACTATGAGTTGCTATGAGATTTCTCTAGTGTGTTATTCTTTTTAAGTGGAAACATGTGGTAGAAGATTAAGCAGCATTCTTTTAATCTCCGATTGTCCAGCTCCCCCTGCTGTAATTACATATTGGACACGAATGGCAACAGATGTTCAGTGTCTAAGCTAAGAATTATATACTTACTCAATATCCCAGTGATTCAAAACACTGATTGGGAGGCTAGAATTTAAATTTACATGGAGTGACAAATGAAAGAGTTCCTAGACATGGATGAGGCACAGAGAATATTAATGGAAACTTGAAGATGCACCATTAATGGAAGGAGACAAACAGACTCTGGATACTAGTTAGAGTGTTTTTAGTTACAGTAATTTCTCATGAACTATTTTAACCCATCCTTTTCCTTATAAAGATAAGCCTCCATTGTTATATTTCACATAACTTAATCAAATCTCTGCAACCCTGTGTATATAGCTAGATAGAAGGTTCTACCTAATCATTTCATTATACATCCAGTGGGCAGCCTAACTTCCCTATATTAAACCTAATAAGAACAGATCTATCAACATGTATTTTATGTTGTTTATTTTCCCTGAGATATGCACTTGTCCATAATCTAACTACATAAAAGATTTTTGCCTGATTTGCTGAAAATTTTGAACAACTAGTTACTACTTCATTTCACTGGACTTCCTTTTCCTTGAATTATCACAGTACTAGTGAAGAAGATGCTTTAAATTGGAGAGATACTTTACCCAACATAGACATGAATCAGCCTTCCCTAAAAGTTAAGGGTATCAAAATCAGAGAAAGAGAGCAGTTCTCGGGGACCTTGGGCACATGAACTTCCATAGATTGTATCTCACTGCAATCAGTCTCTAACTTCCTCAAAGAGCAGACTTGCTCCATTTTCTCCCAAACATTCAACTACTTCCACCCATACTTTGGGTACCAGTTCAAACATCATAATCTGATTCCTCCCACCATACTGTCTCGGGCACAAATGCAGATCTGAATGTTCTGAACATTCAGAGGATGCATATGTGCCCAAACAACAGTGTCTGAGTGTGACATAAATCCCTTTACTCATATGCACATCGCAGTTGAGAGGAAACACTTGGTTACCAAAATATTTTCCAACAGATAACTGGAAACACTTAAGTCCATTGGTTCCACTGAACATTACTGAAAATGTTGTCTTCTTAAAGTGCATTTTATTATATATGATTTAATTTTTCTTGTAAGATCACAGGCTGGGATGCAAACCAATCTACTGTTTGCTGCCAGATGGCGTGTTGGAAGGGTATAAACTTATTTCACACAGAGCGCTATGTGGCATGAGAATGCTGTTCTTACACTTCTAAACAGTCGTGCTTCTTTGAATGGTTTAGATTTACATTATTCTTTCAGTAAGCTCATAAGCTCTTCCCATTTTAGGTAAAGCCTTGTGAAGTTACTACATAAATACCACAGAATCTTTGGTGAAAATTACAGATAACGATTCTGAGTCCTCCTTAAATTTTCTACCTGCAGAGCAACAAAGGGACAGCAGGGCAGCTGACCCAGGCACTGGGCTGATGTGCATAGAGCCAGAAAAGACTGCCATTGCCAGGTATTAAAGCAGCTGAGAAAGTGATTCACAGACCCTAATGCACATACGCTCTGATAAATGAAGTAACCTCCATGTGCCTTCACCCTGCTCTGGGTCCCCAAGGAGACAGGACACAATCTGAAGCATATGCTCCACCAGTCTGTAGACTTGGTTTGTTGTGGGAAAGAGCTGGTAATGTCCTCAACAGCATCAGGCTCTCCAGAAAGACCATCTATATATTCTGTTTGAATTAAGAGAACAGAGATGAAATTCTTCAAAATACTTTGGGAAGCGTACTGATGGGCACATGCCACGTATCAATAGGCAGGTTTATATCCACAGCCATCATACGGACAGGCAAAATAGGTTCGATTTGCAATGGCAGCCTCTATGCAGCAATCCTGCATGGCTACCATATGCACTTCAATTTTCTACATAATTGCTTTGGAAAAGGAGGTGGAAAACCTCTCTCTTTCCTTCAGCAAAGCAACACACAGTCTGCACCTGCTGCTAAAAATTGTATCAGTATCAATCTCCTCGGCATCACAAACACACCCACATGCGTCTGATTCCTGCAATGCTTATTTTGCAAAGAGAGTGCCAAAAGACGTACTTACTCTTTAAAACTGTTTAATGATGTTGTGGGGATCAAAGGAGCAAGCATTTTCATGACAAAGGGAATTTGTACTCCAGGCTGTACAGCACAGACAGTGATTAGTGAGTCACGCATAAGAAGTGTCTCGCTTTTCTCTTTTAAATAGCTGTTGTAGCATTTACCTAAACGTTACAGTGCTGAATCAGTAGTTTCGCAAGTCTTCCCAGTGATTGCCTGAACTGCTCACCTTTACCTGGTAATATCCTGGTGATAGCTTAGCTCCTCGCCTGAAAAACGTGTTCAGCACAGTTACTTGGCTGCTAGCAGCCAGGCAGACATTAAGTATGCATCCAGGATTTCCTGGAGGGGTTGGAGAGCAACCACTTTATCTGAAGGAGGCTTTAAAACATCAGTTCCAAAAAGTATATTTATTCACAAACAAAAAAGATTTAGAAAATGTCTCACTGCGGAGCTCAGCTAACCCAAAGCAACATTTGAATTTAATTACTTAATCTCTTAAAAACAAAAAAAAAAAAACCACACAAACACTATCCAGAGCTGAAACATCTACTCCCATTCCATTACGATACAACCCCCATCCTCCTCTTGACTTCTACAGGTTTAAGCCCCACTGCTCCCTCCTCCCACACTACAGCCCCCACCTTGCTGCCTTCCTTCCTAAACAACTCTACTTCCCTCTCCTCAAAAGTGGTCGATGACAATGATGATGAGCTTCCCTCTGCCCTCACTGCTCTCCCTGACTCTGTCCCTGGAGAGTGTCCCTGCAGTATCACTCCCTCTGCAGCTTTGTCATATTCATGCCACCCAGGCGGTTCATCCCATGGTGGTACTGGTTTGCTGCTGGAAACTGGGAGAGGATAAGGGAGAATGGGATTTTCTTTTTTAATTGCCTGGAATAAATGGTTGCTTTGTGGATGTTGTGGATACAATTTGACACCTGAAAACTTTTAAGGGAGCTGGGCTTCTTCATCTCATATTCTCCCTCACTCCTTGCTCAACAAGAAAAGCTTTCAGTGTTGAAAACAGAAAGCTTTGCAGAGAAGACTTTCCTTTAATTGGAGTTCTAGGAAAAACCTACAATTTGTTGAGGGAAATGAAAACCTGCATGAAAACAAGCCATTTTCTCCCAAAAAAGCATTTTATGAAGAAAAATATTAAAAACCCCCCAAATTAACTGTCTAACCTGGGATCACTTCTTATTGTTGATCTGCTAAGACCCTTTTAGAGATCTGCCACTAAACATTCATTCTTTCATTAGCAATTCTCATCATTCCCTTCAAGCGGTTCATTAGCAGTCTCTCTTCATTTTTGTTAGTTTTCCTCAATGTGCCTCAGCTGGCGGGACCTTCAGGCATCAGACTTGACACTGTAGTGACACAGGCCCCAGTGGGTGGCACACCCCGCTGCCTCTTCTGCACCATGTGGCTCAATCCCTCGTGCATAGTAACGCCTGACATGACCCTACTTTTGTGAAAAAGCAGACAAGTAAGAGACTTCTCTGTCTTCTTTGGTGCTTGCCTTTCTTCCAACCCCTGCTCTGTGGAGTAGGGAAATATGTTTCATGCCAGGGCATAGTCCCAGCGCTGCCGCTGTCCTCACCTGCCTGCCCACAGTCCCGCCACTGAGCCCAGATGGCTTCAGCACAGGTGCCACTGCTCACCTGTGCACCAGCTGCATGGAAGAGCTCAGTACATACTTCTGCTGCCAGATACTCTATTTTAAGAGCAGACGCTCTGTTCCCAGGAACTCTGAAATGCTTAGGGTCCCAGATTGTAGGAAAAAAACACTGTTCAAAAGAAAACGTTACTGGCGTGAGAGCATTATGCATGATTCATGGGCAGCACGATACCTGAAATATTTCTGTGATACATTTTCCTCAAAGAGCAGTGTTAAGATTTCAAGAGAACATGCCAACGTACCCAGAGTATTTCTGTACAGCTCCGTGAATAGATACTGGTAATGTATCCAAAGGAAAAATTTTAAAGCTGTACTGAACTCCTGTGTCAAATACAGCCAAAAACTTGACATTTTTCCTCGCCTCGTTGCTTAGTGCTAGGAGGAGAGGGAATATACCTTTATTTGTTATTCTGCCATTAAGAAAAATAATATCCTGACAAAGTATATCTCAGAGATGTTATCTTGGGATCCCTAGCTAAATAATCATTTCCCAAAAATGAGGAATATTCAGATGAAAACTCCAGGCTTGGGCACAGTAGAGAGAAAAGTCTGCAATACCATCAGTCAGATTAGCTTGGAAGACTGGCATAGGAAGCAGATTGCTCTGCTGGAACTGATACTTGGTTTTTTGAGAGAACAAATAAGTTCTGTATAATGGGCTAAAGGTGCACACAGATAAAGCAAGGATGGCTTGCAGGATGCCACATGCCTAGGGAGATGCCTTCCCTTTAGCTGAAGAACAGAAAGATTTTTCCTGGGTTGGGAGGGAGAAATGGCTTCAAGGTGTAAGACAAAACCAGCTTGCTGTTGATATTCCCTGATTCCAAAAGAGAATTTCAGAACTAGTCAATAAAAATCTTGTTCCTGGCTTCATGTCTAAGCTCCTAAATAGAAATGCTCTGAGAGGCGCAGAGCACCTGCAAATCTTATTTATGCTAACAGCAGCTGCAGGAGTTCTGTATCTTTGAAACTTCAGGTCATTTTATATAGCCACCTTTTGATAGATTGAAGCATTAAATACTTTAAATGCAAGGCTTTTATTATCATGACTAATATTTGAGAGCTGCAACTTCCTCTCTGCTAATGCAAATTGTGCAGACTTCGCATGGTTCATCGCCTCTAACTTGTCAACATTCTTTTGTTAAAGCGTTGACACCGGAACAGATGGTATTCCCGGAGTGATCTTGCTAATAATCAGAAGTACTGCCCCCTGCTTCCTTTTTTCATTGCTATTTAGCTATGCCGCTGCACTGCAGCTCATGCTTGATTGATTACCTGCTATTGCCTCTGACTCCTTTGCAGATCTACTGCCTCGGGAATGCACTGCCCCGTCTTACAAGTGAGACCTCCTTTCTTTGTCCCTGGATGTGTGCCCTGGCATGTCACATTAGTAAAATGCATGTTGTTCAGATGAACCCACCTCCTCAAGAGATCAAGGCGAGTCTGTTTCAGTAACCAGTTCTTTTTCCTGTTTATTTATGTCCGTGTCATCACCTGGGATTTATTGTGATTAGCTCTGAAAATACTAAGCAGCACTGAACCAAGAACTGATTCCTTGAGAAACCTTATGTTAACACCCTCATTACCTGCATTACTCCCATGGTCCATGAGCAAGGCCAATTTTAACGCACCTTAGTGCTGCCTTTGTACTGTCTTAATTTTTTCTTTTATCAGAAAGGCAGGCAGGAGCCATTCAGATACCTCTAAGAAATCAGAGTAAATCACATGAACAATTAGTTCTTGCTTTATTAAAAACTATGAAGTTGGTGAATACTTATTCTACTTGGAAATAGTGTTGAATGACATGATTACAGACCATTATTTTAATTTTTGCCCCACCCCACGTAAGGCAAAAGGTTTTCCAGGGGTCTTCTTGGAATCAATGTAAAATGAGCCAGTTTAAAGTTTCTGGGGTTAAACCAATTACTGTTTCTAAAAAATAGCATATCATTAACTTCTTCCAGTACTGTGTAACTTCCTTGCTTAAAGTCAACAGTGAATGTTCATCAAAAGTCTCAGCCAGTCTTTGTTTTGCCAACAAAGCAGAAAACAGTGGCATACATCACAGTTACCAGCTGTCTTCCTTCTCCTTTCATGAAATTGGCCTTCTTTTTCCACATGAGCAGGTTATGAAAAGTTGTCCCCCTTAAATCTCTCCCCAACACCAATCTTTCTTTCCTTCTCTAGCCTCTACTCTTGTCTGAACTTTTTCCACTCCAAGTTTTATTTACCCAAATGCCTTAGGGTTGGGTTGGTTGGGTTTTTTTTCCACTCAATAATTATTTTACAAGAAGGAGCTGCCATACTTTATGAGATTCAAAACCCTCCTGTTTCAGCCTTTTGGCGCTGACACTGGCTAGCATCAACTGCTTCAGAGGCAGATATTGGCCAGCCTGCTGCCCAAGGAGTCTCTTTCTGATTTCCGATGCTTAAGGGTTGTTTTAGACGTCATGCTTTCTCTCTTCTCCTTTTCCAGAATCATATTTTTAAAGCACACTTCAATACAACTAGAGGCAGGATAACGAGAGTAAAATCCAATCACCTGTTTTTCATGGGGATCAACCGTGAATCTTCTGAGCCAAGCCTTTGACAGAAAAACAGGCAGTTTCCATAATGGAACTGTGAATCAAAACACATCCCATTGACGGTGGGAGGCATTATTATTGAGCTACCATCCTATAAACTGGAAATGTATTTTTGAACTATTGCTTTCAGTACCTATTACTTCATATTCACAATACTTAAGCACATAGCATTCCTTGGTTACAAGAGATGATTCATTATGCTGTGTGAAATTTCAGTGGTAACTGTTACTGCAATACTTAACGTATGCAACTTAAAAACTTTCTAAATATGCTGTATTAAATGCATACAGCCAAAATGAATAGGATGTACTATATAGATAATGCAATATGCATAATGAATATCACATGTGAATGATACACAGCAATAACATATCATGCTCCTGAAAGCATTCCTATATATTCATGCCAGCCTTTCTGACAGATGGAAGGGCTACACATACTAAACACTGGACACCTTCTAATTAATGCTGACTGAAGATGTGACACCAAGTTAGTTGTTCTAACAGCACATTGTGTGAATTAACAAAAAACGCAAGTGAATTTTTGAGTCTTTTTCTTCATTCAGAACAAACCACCTCAAACCTCCAGAAATTACCCAGGAGAAGACCCAGATCACACAGCTGAAAGGGTGCCACTATGTCCTGAACACGGTCTGCCCTCCTTGTTAGAAGGCTGTTGACGGTGACAGAGCTACTGTGTAGAGCTGCAACTGTCTTTGGGGTACCCAGCATCAGCAGCAGTTTTCAGCTTGTTCTGGTTAGCCTTCATGTTTTCCACCACCTCTAAGTCCTGGAGGCAAACGACCATATCACTACCTTAACTTACTTGTTTTTCCAAAACAATTTCTAGCCTCCAAGTTTGCAGAGAAGAGCCTAACAAATGTGCTGTGAATAACTTAGAAGCTAGAAGGCAAATGTGAAAGATTTTTAACTTATTTTCCCGAGCCTTATGCATTTATCTCCGATGCCTATTTTAGCCTGACTAAAAGCTTGGCAATAGCAAAGGTTGCCAGGAACTCTAAACAACACTTGAGTGAGAAACTAGAAGGCTGGCAGAGGTAACAGGGTTTGCTGATAAAAAAATAAACCTCCCAGTTTATCTGCAAAGTCATCTACCTAGTAGTCTCACCACTTGAACCCCAGGCAGGTTGGAAGGCATGGCATGGAGTGGGAGAGCACAGAGCAGGGAGGAGAAGCTGCTGGAATGAGTCCATGCATCAGGCATCATGCTGCCATGGCAGCTCACCTGCCACAGCTCCAGGGAGCACACCACTGAAACCTGCAGTTCAGCACACAGGAAGTGATTGGAGCTATAATATATTCTTTGCTCTGGCCCCAGTTTAGCAAATCTACTAAGCACCTGCCCAATTGTTTGCAGAATCAGAAGCAAAAGTGAAATTAAAATTTTCAGTGGCCTATATACTACATGTTACAAGGAGCAATGTTTAAGGAAAAAAGAAGACTCAAAATTATTTTTTTTCTCTTGGTTATCAGAGCCTATTCTAAAGCATTCCTCTTAAGGCACCATTCATAATATTAGGCTAACTAGCCATCTGTGATATGCATGTTTTCAGGTTGTGCACTTTATTTTAGGGGCTCTTCATGTACCCATTACAGTATGAAAATAGCAGAACACGGCACCGGATGTCCTCTGAGCACAAAGGTGACCTTTTGTTTGCTAGCAGTTGATGAAGTTGTCCACAGGTGAGATAAACAACAGGAGAAACAATTTCTATAATAACATATCTCTTTAAAGAAAAACATAAACATCTGTAATTTCTCACATAAGAACAAATGCATGTTTAACGTCTCCCTAACATCTTCTCCCCACTGCACCCCCAGAAATGAACTTACCTTCCATGACATATTTTATCTACCCAAGTAGCAGGTCAGGGCAAGCCTCAGCATTCCACAGATCCAGGCTCACTCTGTGGCTAGCTCCCAGAGCCAGAGCAACTGTGATGCTATGGTGAAAGTAAGCACTATGATCCCAAAAGGCTGAAAAGCCTTAGAATCAATGCTAATTCTCGTAGCCTTTAAAGATTGCTAGAAACACATACCCAGCACCATGGAGTAGGACAGGACTGTTAGCACCCTGGACTTAAGCTGGCCTGAGTCACTCAAAAAACCACTCTCAGAAGCATGAGTCATTCCAGATTATAGGCAATTATTGCTATTTTCACAGAATCCCAGAATTATTTAGGTTGGAAGGGACCTCTTGAGATCACCTAGTCACCCTGTGCAAGCAGGGTCAGTTAGACAAGATTGCCCAGGACTGTGTCCAATCAGTTTTTTAACACCTCCAAGGAGACCCCACAGCCTCTCTGGGCAACCCATGCCAGTGTTTGACTATCCTGACAGGAAAAAGTGTTTTATTGCGTCCAAATGGAATTCCGTGTGGTTTCCTTTGTGCCCATTATGTCTTGTCCTGTCACTGGGTACCACTGAGAAGAACCTGCCTCCATCTTCTGCATCCCCTCCCATCAGGTATTGACTGATCAATATGATTCCCCCAAACTTTCTCTTCTCTGGTTGAAATCTCCAGTCCCAGCTCTCTCAGCCTCTCCTCATATAAAAGATGCTCTAGTCCCTTGACTGTTTTCCTCTTATCGTTCATTTTAAAGTATTAGGACTTAGAGGCTGCTATTAGGATAAGAGGCTGCATATTTTCAAAATTACAAGGTTTGGTAAGTAAGATCCTTTTTGCTGAGCAGGTAAGTCTGGAAGATTTGGGGACTGTCTGCAGCAGTGAAAGATCTGCACTTTGGAAACCTGCCCCACTGCAGCTGATGAGCTGTGATTAGACCTGGCAAACTGAGCTTCTCTTATAACACAAACTTATGTGATTTTGGACAAAGTCCCTTGTGCCAGGCTGTAAGATAGCTGCTGGTGCTGCAACCACATTGCTGAGGAGGCAATGAAATTTGGCCCATGACTGTGATCAAAACCATGGAGGTTGTCTCAGTTAAACTGGCATAGCTGTGTTTCTTGGAAATAAAGGCTTCTGGAGGGAAGCAGAGGTGGGGGTGAGGGTACACTGTAGGAAATGATCCAGGGCTCTGTTGACAAAAACCATCTCCATAGCAGAAGTACTTTGTTGGTAGAAAATGGCTTTATACCAGCTCCATAAAAACACTTCATCATGCATTTAATAGAGATATGCAATGCTGGCTCTTCCCATATACTTCCCTGCAGCTTGCTGGTATTTCACCCATTTCCAAAGCAAAAATGAAGTCTCTTTCCTGTGTCACACACAGGCTTAGCAACTGGCCTGGTCTGAGACCCACAACTCAGCTGTGACTTGAGTGAGGGCTCTGGCCACAGGAGTCTACAGCATGGCTCTGCACCTGGAGCAACACTCTAGCCAAGCTCCTGGACTAGGCCTCCGGCCCCACTCTTGTGTGATCCAGTACAAATCCTGAGGACTGTTAAACAGGGTTTTGTATGGATGGCAAGAGAAGAGATCTGAAAGATCTGCTTCAGTGTTGACCAGGAATTTTCTACCCACGGTCCCACCTTTGCCTGGGTTCCCTGAGCACTTCCATTTGCCACCGTGTTCCAGCAAGCAAGGCAGTGAAGGAGGACACGTCCAGCTGCCCTAGTAAAGGCACGAGGTCACACACATATGCCAGTACCTGTACAGTACTTCTGCACCAAAAATTACATGGTCCCAAGAAATCCACCGCAATGGGAAAAACTTTTATAAAGAAGAATAAATTAGCATTTTTTTGCCTTGTGGATTTTAGTTTTGCATTTGTAATTACCTAAATGCAGTGTTCTTCACAACAGACATAATTCACAGGCCTTTAATACCATGCCTTTCAAAACAAACATGAGTCACAGCCCTTAGGTAAACTTCCTGGGCTGGCAGTGAATATCATTATTGTGTGATGGAGTGCAGCAAGCTGTTTGCCAGATTACTCAAGCTCCTAAAGGTAGCAAAATGCATTGCCATTTATTTATTATGCTCATGATAATTACAATTATCATAACTGCAGTGCCAATCTGTTTGCTGCAGAATGAGGGCCTCTTCATGATGTCTCCAAGGATTCAATGTTAGGCCTGAGTAGTTAGCCAAATTATGGGGCCTTTTTTTTTCTGCAGGAATGAGGACTTACTAAGAGGTAGCAAGCAGCATACTCCTGCTCATTTAACAACAATGTGCAGGAACTCCAGGAAACCCCTGCTGCAAACCTCCCCTTCTGTATATAGTACTGTTTCTGTCTTTGCTTTAGGCACCAACCGTCTTTCAAGACAATATCCAGCTCAATATCATGTACACTGAACTCAAAAATCAATGTATATTTCCATATATATGTCTTTTTGTGTATATATAAGGATTCATAGAAATTACATAATGTCTGAGTATGTGTACAAAGTAAACATGAATCTGCCTCTGCCTTTATTTCTAGCCTGTTCCTCAGTACATCTTGGCACTAAGAAGGAGGAGTCAGAACATACTGAGACATTAGGCCAGGGAGAGTAGCAAAATCCAGATTGTGAGCAGAGGGGGTGGAAACACAGAGTGTAGGCAGGTGAGAAATGTGAGATCATTTATCCAACCCTGCAGCAGTCTAAAAGAATACTTAGCCTCATATGGCGCTTTAAATCTTCAAAATCCTCAACGAACATTAGTTAAACTAATAAAATTAGTCATCGAAGGTCATATTCTTTTTTTTCATTTTAAAGGAATTTTTCTTAGATTATTTTCATGAGTTGCATTAATTTAAAACCTACAAATGCGTTCTTTTAACTTGCTTTGCATTTCCCTTCACATGTGTTTCGGCAGAGTATGTCCAGGTTATCTCAGCATTGGTTCCTTGAAGGCTCTTGACATGATTGAACAGTATGTTTCCTAGTAACACACGTTACAATGTTTGGTGACATTTCTCAAACAAGATAGAACTAGATCTTTGGGATTCACTTTAGCTGATTGGGTTTAGGTAGTTGTCTTGTCACTGCACCTTCACTTTACTGATGCATAGGTACGTTTGGTACAAAAGTATTAATCCCTTTCATTTTCATACACATTGAGATGCTGAATTGCAGCACATCATATAAGCCACTATACTCACCTCAGTAGGAGTTGCATATGAACATTGTTAGCATAAAACCATTGCAGATCATCTTACCACACTGAACTTTGGCAGTTCAAATACGCATCTAAAACTGAACTGAGCTCCTGGATTGTGTTAGTGCTGTTGTTAGTAATTTGTATTGTCTTAATTATGAACCACTGGACAGTAAGATATGTGT
This sequence comes from Phalacrocorax aristotelis, assembly GCF_949628215.1. Classification (NCBI taxonomy): domain Eukaryota; kingdom Metazoa; phylum Chordata; class Aves; order Suliformes; family Phalacrocoracidae; genus Phalacrocorax; species Phalacrocorax aristotelis. The sequence goes on along the minus strand of NC_134276.1, from coordinate 99,157,058 downwards.
TATAAATAGCACATTTAGTCTCTCTTTGGACACAGAGCACTAGCAGGGGTGTATATCTGCAGAATAGTAGGCAAGTGGGTCACCCTACTTATAAACATACCAAGGAACTTTTTGATAGGCATTTGTTTTTAGTCTGCAGAGAGGGAATGTGAGGGGAGAAAAGTGAGCCCTGAACATTCACCTTGTCAAATCTCCAAAAATTATGAATGATAAACGTTCTCAGTAACTGACACTTATTGCATGGCAGCAATTTAGGCAAAAGTTATCAAGAGCTGAAACTGTTTATCGTTCATTTTTCTACCATGCATAATAGACCAATTAAGATATATCATGAGCTGCTCACTGATGTTAGACATAAGATGGAGGAACACAATTGATGGAAACTAAATCAGATTGTCAAGGACAAGTATAAAAGAATAACATAAGCACATAAGGATAAAGGAGAAAGCAATGAGCACAAGATGTAGAGGGTAACAAGAATCATTCCATAAATACATTAATAGTAAGAAGGAGACTGAGAAAAGCTTTGTTCACTACAAACAAGGAAAGTGTTACTCTGCTATTTAACAGGCAGGGAAAGTGACTGACAGATGATGCTTAGAAGACCACAACGGTTAATGGCCTTTTTGCATCAAGTTTTCCCTTGAGAAGTGTACCCTGTAAACCACCCTGTTACTATTAGTAACAAAAGGACATAATAAAAGAGAGAGCCAAGGATCCTTCCCTTAGGATGGAAAGAAGGCAGTAACTGGCTTGCCTTGGTGGACTGCACCCTAGGATTTCTACAGAACTGTCACAAGCAACCTCAAAAGCACTAGCAGTCATCTCTCAGGTCGGGAGGAGGACAGGTGAGGTGGCAGTAGACTATTGCAATTGTGTAAAGCGGTGCACATCATTAAAAAGGGGAAAACAGAAAAAACAGGGAACTGCAGACTGGTCTTCACTGCCACCCCTACAAACATTCTGGAGCAAAAGAACATACCCACAATCTTCTGAAAGGTTTTTACTTCAAACAGTTTAATTTCTATATCTAAAAGGATAAGGGGTCTTTTGAATATAGGAGAGGCAGAAGATGTCCTCTGTTGTGACTTTAACAACATTTTTATATGGTCTGACATACTGTTTACACAAGCCAGTTGTAAAATCCAGTCTAGAAGGAACTGTTTACATATGTAGACCCCAGATTCAGTCCTGTTCAGTGTTTTCATTAATAACTACAACCACAGAACAACGCTGATTATATGCCCCTAGAAGAAACTAGAGGCACATGGGAATAGAATGCAAAATTTTATTTGTGAACTAGCAAAAGAGGGGGAAAAAAATAAAGTTCAACAGATGCAGTTGCAATATCCTACACTCAACAGACTGTGCAAATACAGGGTGGGGAGAAACAGGTTAGGTAACAGCTCTGCAAAGAAGGATGTAGGTGTTACAGTCAATGACAAACCGAGCATGAGTCAGCAGCGTCACATTGTTGTGAAAATGGCAAGTGTCACACTGAGATATAGAAACAGAAATAAGGTTTTTGAGACATGAATTGATCCTTCTATTCTGCTCAGCACTGGCAAGAACACAGCTGGGCTGGGGCACTGCACTCCAGGAAAGCATGGACTAGAAGAAAAGAGTCCAGAGGGGAGGAAACACTGAAAGAATTGGGATACTGAGCTGAAAGTAAAGACTACAGGGTAGCCATCTTCAAATAAATAGAAAGCGATCATAAAAAGGAACAGAATAATCTGTTCTTCATGGAAATACTATCTGGAAGAGAAGGTTTAATTTGCAGCAAGGAAGATTAAACATCAGGAAAAAGATTTTACTGGAAAGCCTAGTAAAGCAGCGGAGTAGATCTGCTGAGGCTGCCTCTCCATCACTATAGGTCTAGTAATATGTTAGAGAAGCATCTGTCAGAAATCATGTAGGTCTACTTGATCCTCTTTAGGGGAATGGACTAGATGACCTCTGGAGGTCCCTTTAACTCTATGACTATCCTTCAGCTGACACCTATGTCATTTACGATGTATTAGCTGACCACAGCAAATGAACCCTAATCTTAATGAGTGAAATTCCTCCTACAGTCACACTGCCTATTGTACCTCACTCCACACTTCACCATCAATGTGTTTTATGGACATAAACAAAGTCTGCAGCACATGTTACAGCTCCCTCTTCTAAATAACATTGTTGATGTTTAATTCTGAGACTTTTTTAATCACTTCTCCTTCCACTGTTGGTAAAATGCTATCCTGTGTTTAAATAGTCTTGTTTCAGAAAATGTATACATATTTCTCTCGTAAACAATAAATAATCCTCTGTTTAAAATGCATTCCAAAGAGATGTAATATTTTACTAGTACTTTCTGTTCTTTTAAGGAACACCACAAAGATTAAAATTTACTACTAAGTAACTTTAATAGCAGAAAAAAACAACCAAGAAAATGCTGTATAATTTCATTCCAAACAAGGATTTATCTGTAAGCAACCTATATCAATCGAACTAGAAAACCAAGTTGCTTTACATCATGTGCAAGTTCTCTCGCAATGCTCCCTCTCCTGTTCCTGCGGGAAAACTATGAACTGAATTCTGCTCGAGCCAACATTTATAACAGAACTGCTATAATCAATACTTGCTTAGTATTGACGCCTTCCATCAGGGACCCTCAAATAACTGATCAAAACTAATGCTATGTCCATTATACCAATGGGAAAATACCAGCAGCTCTGCCTTCATCAAAGATTAAAGTAATTTCTCAAGGTCAAACAGGAGAACAGTGCCAAAGTCACAAAGTTTGCCCTTCAGCCCTATACTTCTTTATGGGTCTGGCTCTAGCACTGTTGGTTTGAGATGCCATGTTTTTCTACATAATGCAGATGTCAAATGCCCATTTTAGACCGAGTTCCCTTTTGTGTGTAACTATAGAATCACAACGAGCACCCTCATAGCTTTTTTTGTGGTTTTTTTTTTTTCAGAATAAACTGTACAGCATTAACCATTGATATTTTATTGTCATTGATTTAGTAGCTGCCAGAGAGTTACAGCAACAGATAGATTGCTGTTATTTTAGCCTATAAAAGGTCTTATGCCTCTGTCAGCAAACACTTTGGTTCCTTAAAATAAGTAATCTGAAAGAAAATACACAAGCTGGAGAAATCTTTTAGAAAAATTTTTTTCTTTTTTTGTTCTTTTTTTTGTTCATTTGTTTGTCTTTTAAGTGCTGCATCAACTGTTTCTTTCTGGATACCAGAGATGTGTAAAGCTTTCTGTGTTTTATAGGCACCTGGAGGGTAAGCTAGGACATGCTTCACAGGAATATTTTTACTAGGCATAGCTGGCAGGATTTGGGTAGCAGAGGACTGCAGGGGTGACCTGTGTGGGAGGAGTCCATGAACTACCCTGGGCTGATCACAGCCACGTCCAAACAGCTTTGAAACATGAAAACAACCCATTCCTCAAAAATTCAACCACTTAGAGGAGCACATGGCTCCTCTGCTCAGACATATTTAAGAAATGGTGCAAGCACCTGGGGGCAGGAGACACAGGAGGACACACCAAAGAAGACCTGAGAAGAGAAAGTAGAGAGACAGATCTGGAGGAACAGAAGGGGAGAGGCCACATGGAAGATGCTGCTGGGGAGATGGTTGGAGAGGGACTCCTGGAAGGAGATACTCACTGCCAGAAGAAGCTTCCCTCTGAGGGACTTCAGTCCATAGGTGACCCCCATTGGGGCAGGGACACCCTGGAGAGACTGTGGCTACGGGTGAGCCATGCTGGAGCAGTGACACCCTGAGGAGACTGGCTGTGGGCAACTCATATTACAGTGAGGACACCAAAGAGGGCCTGTGGCTGCGGGTGACCCATGCCAGGGTAGGGACAACTCTCAGGGACTGCAGCCTGTGGGCAACACACCCTGTGGCAGGGAGAGCCCCAATGTAGTATGACAGGTTGCAGAAAAGTCATGCCAGAGCAGGGCCATCCCCAAAGGAGCAGTGGCTTACAGAGGATCCCAGGCCAGAGCAAAGAGAAGCAAGGACCAGTAGAGGAAAAGAACCACAAGCATTAGCAGAAAGGAACCATTACACACTGACCCAACCTCTTGTGCTGCCCATTGCCTGCCCAAAGGAGTCAGTGGGGACTTACTGTAGCACACAGGGAGAAGGGAGGAGAGGTGCTAGACTTAAGTTTATCCTGGGGAAGGGGCGGAAAAGTGTTTCCCTAAGTGTTTGTTTAATTGTTTGTCTTCCCATCTTTTCTCAACATCTCAATCAGTAACTAATGGCTTATATTAAGTGGCAATAAATTAAGTGAAATTGCTTGAGTAGAGACATTTTGCCTCTGACAATACTTTGTGCTTTCTCCATGTTCTGAACAACAACTTTCCAGATACAGTCCACCAGCACTAGCAATGTCTGCATAGCATAAGGACACACAGAGTAGGAGAGTGCTATTGGTGCTTTCATGAGGCATCAACTTTGAACAGTTAGCATTTAGCCAAAAGCTAAGGACTTGGCCAACATACTTCAATTATCTAATTTGTAGGGCTATGTTTCATATATGTTTTAGATTGATTTAATTAGTGCTAATTAACATATCTTTATGTATTATGAGAGACAGCAGATACCCATAAAGATTTTTATATTGAGCCATATGGCAGCCTGTAATACACTAGCCAAAAAAGTATAATGAGGCATATAAAAAAGTCTGCTGCACAACACTGCTTGGTAATTTTGAAAAATTAATGTCAGAGTTTGCACAATACAAGAGATACCATCCTGTTCTTGCCTTACACAGTCTGGCTATGGAAGCTGGATCAAGCTCCAGTTAGGATTATGGACAATGCAGACTCATAGGACCAAGGCTGATCAGAAGGGCGTCATTTCACATCTCCGGATTTTCCTCTTCTCCACAAGGGAGAGTAGACGGAAGTGTTTCCTTAAAGGGTAGGTTGGCTCCAGATGCAAGATAGGCCCTGAACTTTCCCTAGGATCAGGAGATAGGCAGTTATCTCTTTTGATCTTTTTGTGGAATCTCAAAGGTTTTGCATCGTTTGTTGTTAGCCAGTTGTTTAAGATGGTGGCCTTGAGATCCTGCCTGGTCCTTTCTAACCCTACCTGGCTAAAACAGGAACAGATGGAGCTTGGTGTGAAGGAGGTGACCAATCTCCAAGTCCACCCATGACCTGCCACTTGTCACAGGACAGGGAGGAGGCCAAAGCAAGAAGCTGTGAGAAAAGCCGAAGAGGCTGGGGAACAGCAGGCACATACTCCCAGATAGCATGAGAAACAAACAAATGGTAAGGAGAGCAATAAAGTTCCCTTATCTCCCACAGTAAATGTCCACCCACCAATCCCAGGCACAGTCACCTCTGGACAGGAATCCTGTCCCATGCAGAAAAAAATTAGGCCTGCTATCTTCACTAGTGCCTTCCTTTAGTTGCATTGCTGTCACCCATGCAGGCAGAACTCAGGAGTCTTCAGTGACTCAATTTGCCAGGAATGAGACAAGGTGGCTGGAAAAAAAAAAAAAAAAGAAACAAGTGATTTTTATTTTTCCTCCTCCCAGAGTTCAAAGCAGCATAGTTCCCACATGGAATGAATGCCTTTCACATAGCCATAGCTTCATTTTCAGATTATTTTAAGGCTAATTTCAGAGACGAGGCAGAGGGAATAGATGTTGGAAAAATATAGGAAAAACTGGGAAATGTGAGCATCACAAGGACAAAAGGTTCCAAATAACTGTCATTGCTGCTCTAGTTATATAAATTTCAAGAGGGTGCTGGAGAAATGAAGAAGCAGGAAAGGTTTTCTCACATTTTGGCCACAGGAATGTATCACGAAAAATAGTAAAACCAGAAAACCCAAGATAGTCATAAACAAATGCAATCTCCTTCCTGCCACTTGCCCTACTTACTGAACATCTCTACACTTCAGACTCTGCCCTGAGTTCAAAATTAGAGACTCAGCCTTGGCATTTTGGCATCTTGGGTGAGTGCCAGCACCATCAGAGTAAAGGCTGTTCCTTACAGACTCCATTATCCTGGACCTGAAGAGATGAATGTGCCTTACAAGACTGCCATGACTAATAAGTTCTGGCAGAAAAGCGTTGCAGCGCTGGAATATTTCTTCTGGAGCTGGTGCCTCTTTTCATCTATATCGTGCTGACATCTAGTGGGAATGGGCATGAATTGACCTGTGTGAGAGGGCCTGGACTGCTCCTGCTTCAATGTAAAAGTGAACAAATTATATGAACAGAAAGTGAAAATTATTTATAATTAGACTTCTTTTTAACGATTTCCAGACTTTTAAATGTAGCTTCTTTAAAGAAAGCTATGAAAGATCTTTTATTGGTTTTCTCTTTTTTGTGACAAAATAGGCATAGCTAAAAATTTAATGTACACAATTGACACAGGTTGTGTGGTTATTACTCAAATATAACTTTTCATTATGTGTACTACTTCTTTTTATGATGAATCAATGCCAAAATACAGACATTTTTCTACACAGAAGCTGATGCTCCCGTCTTTGCAAAATCAAAGATTGGAAATAAGCTTAACAAAAGGCATTCCTACCTTGTCAGTTTGTTCAAATGTGTAAACAGAATTAAATTGCTGTACAGATAAACAGAATTTTTCTTTCATATAGTATGCAAAATATAACCACAATAATTCACAATACTTTAAAGTATTCTTTTCTGAAAGAGAAAGCATTCAAGTTATAAAGACAAGATCATACAGTGAGCGTCTGAGCTGCACCTGTTATCTCGTTTACATGTCTCAGGACAGTGTTGTTCAATTAGAAAGACAATTAGTGGTCAGAAAGACCAGAACTTGGAGAAGACAACATTTCCAGGGAGAAGGGAGCTCTCTGCATTTACAGAGGCACTCCTGGGTAACTGAATATAACTGAAGTCAAGATCTTCTCAATACACAACATCACAGTAACTCTCCTGGATTGAAAGCTCTTGTATTTAAGGTGTTTGACAGTAAGATGCCCACTTTCAGTATCACAGACACTTCACAGTCTTGGCCGACCTGCCAACAGCAGGCCATAACAAGTCAAGGGTTTCTCCCTTGATCTGGTACTAATAATAGCTCCAGTTTTGCTAGACCTCTGAGGACTCAGTAGACTCAAAAAAAAAAATGAAAGCTCTTCCCCCTTCAAAAACAAAGAGTGTATGTGACCAGTTGTTCTATGCAGTTGCTCCTAGATCTGATACTGTTGCTGGTCTGGGAGTTTTATGAGACAAGTGCTACAACTGCATTTTCATGAGATTCTGTATCAACACATTGACACCTCATGGGGCTTAAACAAAATCTTTCTCCACAAACCACAGCACATAATAAAAATACTAGCTGGAAAATATTCAAGATAGTACAGAAATGAAATCTTATCTTATACACATAACATTATCTTCATGAAAGCAAAAGTACTGTTGTAAGTGGTTTCATTACCTGAGTGAGAGACTGAAGTGGGTGACTCGATACATCAGCATGCAAGGAGCCTATGTTTCCTACACCATTTTCACTGAGAATGCTTTAAAATGCAAAGTCCTTTGTAACCTTCATCATTAGTCATTTCACTGACTACAACAGCTATCTTTCACTTTGTTCTCAGATCTGATTCACTCAGTAATACAAATATCTATAAACTATGCATCATACATGCCTGGTAACCCCCTGAAATTTCATCAGCATACTTGGCACGAGCATGGACAAACTGTCAGACTGAGGGACTCTCTCTCGTAGATCACAGAGTTACCCCTGCACAAGTTCAAGCCCAGTTCTCAGCACCTTTCAGCTGCCCTAGCACTACAATTTATGATTGTCCTCTCAAAGCAGACCATCCTCACTTTAAACATGTTGTGATCTATGCAAGTGGCTAATTATTTATTAATTTCTTTCCATTGTCAAGAACAATGTTGCATATTTTGCAAAACAAAGTTTTTCAGCATTCCAAGCTGTTCTCTAAAAAGGTTGATAAAATTATTCAAGGTTGAAGCTAGAGATAACACTACCTCACATTTATTCTTTAATGGTAATGTCTCTAAAAGGTAATGTTATGTCTTTATGTTCTGGCCCGAAACAAGACTCTAAATATTACCCTTTCAGTTTTCAGAGAGACCTGGTTGCATCTGGCCTGTCACAGCAGAGAATTTATAAAGCTGAGCAAGCACATGATCTGGGTGGTCATGAACCACCATCATCCAAATGAATATCCCACTGGATGTGGGGTACTGACCATCCTGTGGTAAGATGGCTGCACTGACCCAGGGTGATTAGAGGTTACACTAAGGCTCTTCTCTCATAGCTTCACTTTTACAGCAGCTGAAGCAAATCAAAGTCCACCAGCCCGTATTTCCTCCTTTGTAACAGTTACTGCTGTCTAATCATTGCTTAGCTAACCCACTTGGTCTTTCTGCCTAGTAACCCTTTTTATGTACACAAGAACGTAGCCAACCATGTATTTTAAATACCCTGAACATATTTTAGCTTCAGCCTAGCCATTGCAATCTAACCCCCAAAAAGAAAGTTTTTTACCCATTTGCCTGCTTTGTACTCAAACAGAAACAAACACCATCAAACTTTTCCCCCGAGTATGTAGATATAACATCCTGCTGAGCTTTTAGATATCCAGAAGTCTTTTCTGCTAAGAAAGCCTACAGTGTAGACCAGCACATGCAAAATGAAATGTTATTTATAAAGTAATTTTGGCATGTTACTGTGGAAATCGTTGGGATATAAAAAGACTAGAGTCTAATATATGCACTGTCCTCTCTAACTGGACTTACAAGAGCTCAGTAGTTTGCACACAAGGGATCTAGGATACTTCTATATAGCGTTAGTCTCAAGACGTTGCTCAGGCTAGTTTTAAATGACTTAATTCTGCTACCTCTCTTGAAGTCTGGCAATGAAAGGTTTCGCTGTTATCTGTCCTGAACCGTCCTCTTCGTTACATACTGTTATATCTAATTACAGAATAATTCTGTTCCTAGCCTGATATTTATGTTGTTTAAAAACATGCTAAAAGTGGTTTTAGACATGACAGATAACATAATACAAAACAATGTTTCCCTAATAAGAGGAGGAAAAATGTAGCACCAAATTTCAGTTCCCCTGACTTTAGACATGAGATAAAGTCCACGAGAACAAAATCAAGGCTGAATAAAGAAACTGTGCAAGGCTTCCAGTGCAGAGATGAGATTCCAGCTGTTATGCTCTTTGGAATTCTGTCCTGCAGCCCAGATACAAAACAGATATTAATGTCATGCCTTATGCCCTCTGCATTTTTCCCTGGGGACACCTCTTTCAGCACTTAGAATCATAGAAAGATTCTGATTAGATGGGACTTCTGGTCCACACTACTGCTCAGCACATGGCCAACTTCACAGTGAGATCAGGTTGCTCCAGGCCCCATCCAAAAGAGTTTTGAAAATCTCTGAGAATGGATATATCACAATCCTCTCTGGGCACCTGTTCCAGTACTGAGCCACTCTCCTGCATGGGATATTCCTTCCCAATTCCAGTATTTCCTTCTTCACCAAAGAATCATGAGATGAGTGATAAGTCTCCATGTAACTTATTAATCAAACAAGTACACCATGCTCCAAGTATGACATTCGCAGTCCAAACTACGCAGTTTGGCCAGTGGCCAGCTTGAAGTTACATTTTATTCTTCTCAGTCTCTCCATGGCAGCCTGGTGCAACTTGGAAAATTCCACATAAACAAACCAAAAATCAGCACATATTTTCCCTCAGCCTTCTTTTGGAGTCCCTTAACAGTCAACAGGTGGCCATTTACTCAGACTATCCCTGATCCCAGGATCATTGTCCCAGTCAAACAGTTTCAAGATAGCTTTTGTGAAGAGACAATAAGAAAAAGGTTTTGTCCTCTATTAAGGATGGCAGTCATTTTTAATGTCTTGATTCCCTTTCACAGTTTCTTGCAGTTCTGAGCAGTCCCCTAGATTACAAACCCTAGCTGACACAAATATTTTAAGAAAAACAGAAACTTAGAACGCTTTGCCATCCCAAATGTTCAGTGCATACCTCACCAGAATATTAAATAGTAAGCAGAGACAGCGCTGACACTTGGCCTGAGGCTGGCACAGCCAAGTGATGTTTAAGAATGTCTCTTTGAATTCTGAAGCACTCTTATGCTCTTTTCTGTTCATGTGTCCCTGCTTTGAAGTTCATAAACATTCCAGTGAACAGCTTTTTGATTCATGTGAATGCTTGAAAAATATCTATTCTCTGCAAAATGCCTGCACATAATTGAGTTTTTCAATGCAGCAGCACAAATATTTACTATTCAGTATCCTACAGCTTCAGTCCAGGAACAACTATGTAGCCACGCAACCAGCCATATATCAGAGGGGGCAAAGAGTCAAACTAAATAGTTGCACTTGTAAATTGAAAATTGTTCATCTATATGATCCACTGAAGATATTTGCAGAATCCAGATATAGCTTATAAACAGTTCACGAACAGCAAAAAGTATTTTCACAGTAATCACTATTTTCACTTTTTGGGCCACTATTCCTTATTACATTTTGCTTAAAGGTATGCAAACTACCAGATATTTAAGTGTAATTTTTTTCATGTGTGTTGATGACAATGAATAATGAGAGTCTGCTGCATTTCTCATGTGCAGATGAGATAGTTTGGTACTGCAAATCATCACAACATTGCCTTGGAGCAAATACCCCAGCACACTAATTGTCTCACATAGGACTTGCTGGACATGTATTTAGTTGGGGAAGTTTTAATTATTAAAGAGATGGATGTGTTTTGCAATCTTCCCCCCCTAGTCTTACATAGACAAAAAGAGAAGAGTTGAGTCAAGGTCCAGCATTTATGACAACTACTGAGCTTCAGATATTCCCAAGGAAAAAATTAAATACATGGCATATCCAACAGTTAGTATAGTTCTGTGACTGAAAGCACTCCTTGCGAGCTTAATTCTGCACGTTAAACCTGCATCCTGAAACATTAGCTATATTCCCAGCTGTATTTTTAGCATGGATACAAATCTTACCTTTTGATGTTGTGGAAGGGCAGAAATAGCACAAGGCAATATGAGGCTTTACACAAGGCTCATTTTCCACCAGGAAGAGCTAACACAATAGCCTTTTGTTGGCATTTATCCCGATTCCTGCTGAAGGAGGGTCCACTGAGATGGTGCTGGCACGTGGGACACAAAAAAAAGCAGCATGGCTTGTAGATTCAGCCTCTTTCTCCTTTACAAAGCTACAAAGGGCCCAGGGACATAGCAGGTAACTAAAGCTTCCGCAAACCTGCTCCAAATTACACCAGGCTCTGGGTGGATATTTGCCAGTCTCTGGGTGGATGTTTGCCAGGGTCTGAGCTCAGAAGGTGCACGGTCCGGTGTGCCTTTCCCAGCAGTCCTCAGTTCCTATGCTACAAGAAAATGAGCCCATCATCTCTGTTGCCTGCAGCAGGTCTCTATTACACAAAGCACTTGTGGTTTGACTTGTTTGTTGTGAGTTCACCGCCTTTCATTCTCGTAAGGAAGTTTCTTGTTCTTTGAAGTGGGAAAGAGTTTTGGAAAAAAAAAGGCTTGTTTCATAATCGTTTAATCTGAACTCGTTACCAAGTTATACAAGCACTATGTTTAAGATTCCCGTTGTGCAGAAGCATGCCTTCATCCTGCAGTTCTGGTTCGCCATCGACAAATTCTTCTGATCTCTCAGATGATTTGGTTATCTCTTATTTCAAATGGTAGGAGACTGGCCTGGACAACTCTTGTTTAGACAATTACCTATCAGTAGAAGTAAAACAAGGGAGGATGTCAGTCTCACATGGTTCTTTTGCCCTTGCCCTGGTGGGAACACAAAGCCTTGTCCAATTCCTTTTTGCTTCCATGGAGTTTGGGAAGGACGACAGTCAATAGTGGAAGAGCAACTGGTTGCAGATTATATGGAAAAGCTAACCCAGACCTGCAGAATTTACAAAGAGTGCTGAAGGTGCTGGCTGATGTGATAGCAAGGCCCCTGCCTATCACCTATGCAAAATCATGACAATCAGGGAGGGTGACCTAACTAAGAGAGTAGCTGACATGCTGAACGATAGAGCTTGAATCCAGTAGAACTTTGTAGAACAGGAGCATCGGGCCAACAGAAACCTCATGGTGTTCAACAAGGAGAAGCACAAAGTTTTGTAGCTGAGATGAAACAACTCCATGCATCAGGACAGACTGAGAAGCAACTGAAAAGAACCAAAAAGGACTTGGGGTGATGGTGGACACCAGGCTGCATAAGAGCCAACACCATACTCGCCCTGTGCATACAGCAAACTTTACACCGGGCCACATTTGGAGGGCCATGGACAACATATCCAAGGAAGATGCTCTCCTGCTCTGGTCAGCACTGCTGAGACCACACCTGGAATAGACTCTTGCCAGTTGTGGGAACCCAGTTCAACAGGGATCTGGAGAAAGAGAAGAGGGACTGGCAGGGGGCTATCAGATAGGTCAGGTCCCACAAGCACAGGACCTGTGACAAGAGGCTGAGGGGAGCTGGGCTTCACTTTTGCAAACAAGAGGCAAAGGGGAGATCTCACAGCAGCTTACAACAACTTGAAAGACAGATACAAAGACAACACAAACAAACCTTTCTCTGCAGTGCCAGGCAGTAACACAAGGGGCAACGCCCATGAGTTACATTTTGTGAGGTTCAGGTTGGGCAATAGGAAACATTGCCTCCACAGGAGAGTGTGGCACAGCACTGAAACACATTGTCCAGAGAGAGTGTGGATTCTCCATCCTCAGGGGTTTACAGGAGGAGCTGGCTGGGCAGAGCCACAGTTGACCTAGTGTCAGGAATATTATGACTCTAAGTGGGAGCCTGATCTCCGTACCTCCATAAGTCCTTTCCAACCAAATTTTTCCATGACACTATGCTATTGAAGTGATTGTGTCTCTATGTGTGTGCAGAGACATTCATTCAGGTATATTTTAGGGTAGCAACATGCCAGGGGAGAGGAAGAGAGAAGACAAACTCAGTAGCCTCCAAGTTTAGATGCTGACAAACACAAGGTCCTCAGGATCATAGTTTGGACTGAAAAGCCTAAAATCCACATAAGGATTTCATGGCTCTTGAATATGTCTGTGGAAGAAGACAATGAGGAAAATAAGAATCCACTGCTGACACAACAGAATGCAATGCTGTGACTTTTGTCCGCAGAGGCATGCAGGCACCCCGAAACAAATATTCCATTGCTATTGCTAGTAGGTGGGAAGCACAAGCAAATCTCTTCCCTCCCACCCCTTAATCCCAAATTATCCCAGATAGACTACCTGCCAATTCCTACAATTTATTGCTAATGCAGCCCAGCTGTGAGTCTGCATGAACACTCTTTCAGGGCATGGAAGAAACTACACTTCAGAGGGGTTTTCTCCTGGAGAACAATTCCTTCCAGAGCTATTTTGGGAGTGCAGACAATACAGCACCCTGCAGTACAGGAGGCAGAAAAAGGTCCACATGTTGAGTTCTGCATGCAGATCAGTTTCACCAGTCTAAATACATCTCATAGTTCCAGGTCTGTCTACATCTTTCAGGGAACCACAAGACAGATGTTCCCCAGGCCAACAAATCTGCCTGGTTCAGCATAGCAGCACCCACACATACTGGTCAAGGTCCAAAAGGACTATAACTGCATTCTGCAATCTGACATTCAAACTAAAGAATTCCCCTACATGGATGAACTACTTCTGCATCTAGGCAGTCTCCTGAGGTGTCAGGGAAGCAGCAGTAAACTGGCATCAGAGCCCCTGAACCAGGCCCACTGTTTTAATAACATATTGAAACTGGCTACAGGCTGGTCTCACCTTCCAGGATGACAAGCATCATGACACCCTAGTGAGAAATCTCCTGACCAGCTCTTATTATTTCACTCCCCTATCTATCCCTTTCTCCCCCCATAAAAAGCCTAGAGCTCCTCTATACAATGAAGACTAGAATCCCTCAGGCTTCCCTTAACTGAATCATATCCGTTACCTTTCTGAGAGGCATTATCATTCTCCCCACTCTTTTTATGCCCATTCCTATAAGCCAGACAGGAAATCAAATACTTCTTCTAAACCCCTGCAGCCATGTACCACTGAATTGCACAGGCGAGCCAGCCATCCTTCCAGGTCTTTACAGAGCCTGCGTGCTCTATTACAGGTCTCCAAGCTTCACACCTCTGAACCAGAGGTGTAAGCCCACTCCAGACTTAGCTACAGCTAAAAGCATTTTAAGAGATCTTTATCCTCCCAGGCATCCCTCCACATGAAACAGTTTCTCAAAACTCTCTCTCAGTTTCCTCAGTTTGTTCATGACGGGACCTTTCCCTAGTAATCTTATCATATAAATTCAGCTTTTTCAGTGATTTTCCCATGGAAATACTTTTCTACCCTGCTGTCCCTCCTATTACAAAGGCCTACCAAAGGAAGTGATCCTTCCACATCTCCACACCTCCACACCTCTGGTAAAAATGAGAGGTGTTTGCATTCAGTGCAGTGAAACTCTGATTGCGATGACAAATGATACATCACCTGTCTCCCAAATCAAGAAGATGGATTTAAAAATCATAATATGATTTTTTAAAAATTTTAATAAGACTTCATACAACAACCACATTCTGGTTTATGAACCTGGTTATCTGGTTTCAGATATAGTCACATCAATTGTTCTTTCCTCTAGAGATGTAAAGGATAGAAAAGTAGAGTTTTTTAGTGAAAGGGGAGACTTGCACCAAAAGTATCTTTCTGCGGGACCCAAGTGTTACATCACATACAGAAAGACTCGAGATTAAATCAGGACCCTAACCAATATGGTGAATCCCCAAACCAGTTGGGTTCTGCCTCCAGGCTTCCAAGCACCCATGAAGCACAGTTTTGTAGTCTTTTTCTTTCTCCTTGTGGTTCATTCAGCACTTCTGAAATCTGTGACCAACTGTATTTGGCACATGGGATGAAAATGCATAGGATAAAAAAGTGTCAAGAAACTGGCTGCAGCCCAAGGTGTTACATTTAGCTGGGCCTTGAATACTCTCCAAATCCAACCCTTTCCCCTCCCTTCCACAGTTGGATTGCCCAATGCATATTTTTTCAGACACTAAAGAAGATGCTTGTTCTTACATCTTTGATTCCTTTCAAAAGAAGTCGTCTTATATTTTTGTCTTTCTGGGAAATATAATCCTAAAATTACCCTAGTTCTGAGCAGAAACAGAATAATGATGAATCTGGAATAAAAGGCCCATACCCCTTGTAACAGTTTCCAATATGACTCTTAGAGGAGGATTATATAAAGAATCAAACAACAACAAAAACATAAAAACATCAGGCAAGCTCAATACCTTCCAGGGTAGTATAGCCTAGTAAAGAATACAAGCAATGCTGATCCATGAGAGACAGTACGCTTGGGATTAAGTAGCAAAACACAGAAAACCCTTTTAAGAAGAGATTTAAGCTACGGAAACAAACAAGAAGTGAAAGGAGTAAATGAAAAAATTCCAAAGGACAAGATGAGAAAAGCATGATGTAGAAAAAGCAAGGAATAAGAAAAGTGTGCTAAAATGGAAAATTTGAACTGGCAGGTAATGAAGGAGCTAAGAAGAATAAACAGAACAGCCATAATAAGGTAAGAAAATTAGACTAACAATAGGTAGTCTTCAGAAAAGATGGGGATCATGAAGTACAGAGAAAAGTGATTTGCAAGAGCTTTAAGAAACTGCAGAGGGTAGGTAGCGAAATGAAGAAATAGACATAGATAATATGGTTGATGTTGAGGCACAGAACAAGAGATTCATAGAAGGTCTTATCCACTAATCCAAAATTAAGAACTGTGGTGAACTGTGCTTAAAAATATACATGCTTGTTTTGATAGTGTGGGAAAGAAGGGTCCAGAGCAGAGCACTACTGGTTTTAAAAATGTATTTTCTTGGCAATAACAACAAAAATGACACAAACATTGCTAGTGAGAAAAGAAAGATGAATAGTGAGAATCAGAGGGGAAGAAAAGAATTTCTGTTTTTGTTATCTTTAAAGCAGTTGTATCTCTCCAAGAAAGAGATAAGGGAGGTAGAAACAGAATTATTGATGAGTACATGAGCAGCCAAGAAAGAAGGAGCATACCTGTGTGCTATGAGCATACCAATATCACTGGCCAGGAGCAAAAGTGCTGCTGATAGGGTAAATATAAAGATAACATAGAGACCAAAACCAATACCCTGGGCACATTGCTAAGAGAAGCACCTCAAAACTGCTAAAAACTTGAGCAGAGTCAGTCAGTCAGGTTGGAAGAAAGGTGAACTGAAACCCCAGTACCATGATAATGAAGAAGAAGGAAACAAACCACTGCGGCAAACATGGCACTCGCAGTTTGATTCCTGAGCAAAGCAAGGGTGTCTGGTAGTAAAATGACACAGATCAAGAGCATTGAAGGGCAAAGTGCTACAAAGTGGCTCATACCTTAATGCCTGAGGATTATCATTAAGGTTACACTTCTTTCCTGCAGAATCTCTTTCAAACTCGGTGTGTTCCTAACACAGTGAATTCCACTAACTTCTGCCTGGGGTTTCTGTTCCCAGAAGGGGCAAAGTAGTCAGCAGGGTGAGGGAATGAAGTCTGAGGTGCAGAGAAGTATAGCACCACCATTTTTTTCTGCTACGATAGGTATACCATCACTGCCCACTCAAGAAAATTGATATTTTGACCTTTTAGACTTCAGCTGTAGCAAAAACAGCTCTAGGGAAGACTTCAAATACAAAAGAATGGAAGTGCTGAGTGACTACAGCCAAAATAAGTTACAGGGCAAGGATGAGAACAAGACATAAAGACTCCTCTAGTCTGTTGTCCGTAGAAGAGAAAGATACTTTAGAAAGCAATGTTTTCGCCTTTACAAAAAAAATGTTGATGCCAGCTCTTATGCTAGGAAACCATTTTAAGCTTACAAAGAAATATATGGAGAATGAGGAATCAGACCTAAGGAAGAGAAGGCACTGATAAATTCTCTGTGAGACTGAAGAAAGCATAAGACAAAACCACTGATCAAACGAGCTTGAAAGAGTTAAAGTAACATTAGTTATGTCCTTGTGCACATCTTAAAGAAATAATCCCTGTAGATCAATGAAAATAATAGGTAAATGCATCATAGGTACCTTGATAGTTTCGGCAGCAACATACCTAAATCTGGTTTTGCTGCAGTTTTAAACAAAGAAAGCAGTCTTTATTTTTGTTTTAAGTTGTCCTTTAGGGCCCCTGGACAATGTTCAGCAGTCACTCAGAAGTAGTTGCTCTTTAGTCATGAGTGAATTTCAGTACTTCAATACTTGTAAGACTCAAAACTATACAGAAGAGACATTCCACAATAATCCCGTGTTTTCACTGACTCAGACATTCCCAGGGGAAAAAATTGACAGAATCATTTCACATTCATAAGTAAAAAGACAGCTTCACCCATGCCCTCCCCCTCCCCCCCCCAAAAAAAAAAAAAAAAAACAAAGAAAACCAAACTTGAGAATTATTCTTTGGACTACAGGGGTTTGCAAAGAGGGGGCGTGTACAGAGATATATGGGCATGTGTATACCAAAACTACTTCAAAAGAACATTAAGGGTACATAGCCAAGCACTAATTAAAGTTGTCAGTATAGCTTTCTCTCAGACTCCCTCCTTTTTACTAATTATTTTTTAGCTTCATTATCACATTAGGGTTTTTTTTTATGCAGGACTTCTTCCTCATTGAGTTCACAAGGTGGGCAGCAATCACTAAATGGGCAGCTCTTCAAGATTACCTTTTATCCCCACTATTCAGTGGATGCTCCATGAGTTACCATGCCATGCAAATCCTGCCTTTGAGCTTTTCTGTGATGCCTTTATTGTAGTGTACTAATTCTTCACAAACAGTAGTAAAAAAACATTTTCACCAAGCTCCTTATGTGACTAACTGGTATCATATATTATCACTTGAAGAGCTTAAACAAAAAGTCATTTAATACTCTATACCATTTAATATGTATGCCCACACTGCCCTAGGAAAAGTCATCCTGAAGACCAGATCCACCATCCATCCAGAGGGTACCTCCACATCACACAGAAAACCACTTGGGGGTTAGGAACATCTGAAGCAGGTTGTTTTAAATAAGACCTTATATTTAGAACTGCAAAGGGCTACTGAGCAATTTCACCAGAGTTTTTCACAACAGGGATACCAAGAAGAGATATTATAATATTCCAAGGACAAGAAGTCAATGACATTTTAGGAGAAGTAGTCTGTTGGAGGGGTATCTCTCTGTCTAATTAGAAAGACCTGCTCTATGAGACTTCATCTAGCTCAAGTTGATGCGAGGACCCTAGGACTACCGATGCCACAGAACCCTTCTTTCAGACACTTCCCTTCAGTATTCACAGAACCACAAAGACCTGGCAACACTGATCTGCAAGGGGCAGGTAAGGAGGAAATGGTCTCCATCCATCCTTCTTCCTTCCCACTTCTATTATGTAGAGGAAGCACTGCCTAAATTTTACAGCGGGAACTGGGTGTCAGAGGGTGTATGCAGCAGTGTGCGAGGGCACTACAGTACTGCACTAATATGAATGATAACTTGCACACCCTCAGAATCACGATAAGGCTGATGTGCACATCGCCCATTACCACAGAAATGATGAGAGCATTGATTTCCGTATCACCATGTAATTATGCTGCAACATACCTATCTGGCCTACCCTTTTACTGGCAGTTACCCTGTAATTGTTTTGGAAGAAGAATAATGCAAGATGAAATGTAACTTTTATATAGTTTTCTTAAAGCCACTTTACTCTTATATTGAACTTTTAACTCAGAATAAAAGGGAGTATGGAGGGAGAAGGTACATCAGATTGTCCCTCACATCCATTTGCATCTACAGCACAGAGTGGAGAGGACATTCCTCAAAACAGGTAATGGGATTCTTCAGCAAGCAAAGAACAGTACAAATATCCCCTTCTGCACATGTTTCACTCTTGGAAAAATTGGTGTTGTAAGTTAAAACTCTCCTTTTGGATTGCGTGAGCTGCATTTCCTCAGCAGATTATCCCTGATCTCACTGCCCTTGGCAGCATTAGAGAGGTCACATTTTTACACGGCTGAACAATTTCTTCAAAGTATGAAATAAAAACATTCCTTCCTTCAAAGCAGCCATGCATGCTTTCTTCTTTATTTTGTTTGTTCAGTTTTTCTTTTTAAGTCAATAAACACTTTATACCTTGTGTTTGTTGCAAGAAAAACAAATTCCACTGTGTCACTAGTATCTACTTTCTGTTTACGGCATCAGCTGCTGAAAATTAAGTATTTCTTAATATATCTTAATATACCTTCTAAGAATTAATTGCAACCCCTAAATTATTTTCTCCCCAGCAAAAGTTCTGATTGTATTTGGCAGAAATGGAGTGGGGAGTGACATCTCTGATTATCTTCTGCCAAGCCTCAAAGAGCTGTTGTGTCCTCTTTCCCAGCTCCCAGGAGAGAACTAGTACAGTAAACACCATCTTAGGTACTACATGTAGCAGCAGCACACAGATTTGCAAAGGTCACCTAGCAGAAGGCATTCCTGCCAACTTTCCTTCAAATCCAAATGGTTATTATGAACTATTTAGAGTAGAGTCTGCTTATACAAGGGTGGAGCAAACCCAAACTGCATGTTATAGCTCTCTTTTGTTATAAATGGGTAAGATTTACCCAGGAGTTAATAGAGTACAGGAGACAGATAAGGTATTGCTAATACAAGGTAACCAAAAAACTTAGTCCTTTTATATGGTCAAAATATGGCACTTTAGCCTATATGAGTCCCTAGAAAGATGAAACAGCCATTCTTGAATGGTTTTTCTCTTTGAAACATATATTCTCATACAAGTCTAAAAGGAGATTACCTCCAACATTGAGTCAACTTTTTTTTTTTTTTTTTTTGTTTCATAGACAGAATAATAGGATTATCAGTGCTATATCCTGAAATTCATATTCAAAACCAATAGCAGCCGAACCTTTGCCATGGAGACCAGAGTACCGTGGAGGGGTTTTTTGTAGTGGTTCTTCAGAATGTATTAAAATGCAGTCAATAAACTCATCAAGCAGAGAGAGACTGTGAAGGAAAAAGCAATGACATGCCTGTAAGAATCCAGAAGGTCTCGTAGTGCTCAAAAAAAGACAGAACAGATTCCTTCATGGGAAATCTTAATTACTTAACAAACCAGTTCATCTCAGGCATACTGGATTCACGCACTCACATCCTCATTTGGTAAGAAGTGTTTTAAAGTTACAGTGGACTCTCCTACTCTGTGCTGATAGCCTGTTCCTGTCATTCCAACGTTTGTCCCCTCCAAGCCATGCCACTATGCAGGTCCATTTCTCTCTGCGCTGTCACAGCTGTTCTGTCCACACCCTTGCGCGTGACAGGCCAAGTCCTGCTCCACTTCAGTGTGGAAGCTGTCTTTTCCTCTTGCACTCTCCTGAGAGGTGCATTGCCACTCCTGCAAATCCCCGTCCCTGTATCCAGCACTGCAGTGCCCAAGAGCAGTAACCCCAAAGAAAGTCTTACCAAGCCCCATACCAGGGCCAAACAGTGCTCTCCAGCCTGAAGGTGAAGACCAACAAAGAAATGGAATATGTTCAGTGTAAAAGAGACCCTTGGAAGAAATTAGCTGCTAGATGGGTTGCAACTGAGCATGTGTAAACTCATTTTTAATAGGATAATAACTATGACTATGGTCAGATTTGTTTTTATGTAAACAATAGAAGAGATATACCTCTTAGGCATCTTTGAGTCTTTTTTTTCTAGTACCTGAACATTCCAGATCTGCTTCTCACACACAAATACCCCCAAAATGGACTTTTGGGGTTTTTTTTAAGCTGCAGAACAATATGCTTTTCTCCAGTGCATTTCTCAGAAAGGCCAGGAACAAACTTGCAAATAACAGGATGAGTCTCTGGCAGACTTGCAGCCTCTAAGTTTAGCAAAGTTATAAGTTTTCTAATTTGAAGTTCTGGGCATTATCAACCAGAAGTGATGCAACCAGCTCCAAGTAATAAATTTCTGATGCCCAATTTAAGAAACAGTATAAACTATTAAGAAGGAAGGAAAATTTGAAGTAAAATTTCTTGTCCTTATAATCAGCAAATCAATCTAGCTTACTTCAGTGGGCTCTACAATTACAAATGAGGGAAGAATCACCTTAAGTTTTTTAAGCTCTCTTTTCAGACTTCTGCCTCTTTTGGCTGGCTGCCTGTGAGAGCCTGCATCTCTGAAGCAGCCTCCCTGATGCATTGTTTCCTGAAAACAAAGAATACGAAAAGGCAAGCATAATTATTCTCATTGTTGGATACTTGAAACAAACAGCAGGAGACATAAATTACGAGAAGACCTATAAGCCTGTATCTGATGAGGAATAATGAACTGTTGTAAAGACAGGGAAAAATTGAAGTGCAAAGGCATGTAACATTTTACACATTAATAATGCAATCAAACTTTATAAGATCACAGATCCTTCTCATTTAAAAAAAAAAATTGATCAGAGTGATTTGCCTTAGGGCATATTTTATCTGGACCATTTCATCTACTGTCATTACCAGGCAACTGTAGGATAACAGTCCTTTTACTAATTGACTTATTTAACCTTAAAGCACCTAAACCATTTTTTAGCTCTATCCTGCAGTAAGTCCAACATTCACAGCTGAAAACAGTTCATTATCAGTTTTTTAAAGTATGTGTGAGTTTTAAGTAGCATTTGGGGCTTATCATTAGCACAAACACTCAAAAGGCTAAATATACCCTGGTACATCATGAACTAGTATTACAGTTGCCACTGGAGTTCATTCTGTAAAACACGAACCCACTTCACCTTTCTCTAGCCCCAGTAAAACATTCCAGGGGTCTCCAGAGGCCCAGAAGGATAACAACAAGACCTTATT
The DNA here is from genome assembly GCF_949628215.1 of Phalacrocorax aristotelis. NCBI lineage: Eukaryota > Metazoa > Chordata > Aves > Suliformes > Phalacrocoracidae > Phalacrocorax > Phalacrocorax aristotelis. The sequence continues at coordinate 99,135,124 of NC_134276.1, read as the reverse complement.
TTACAAAGCTGATAGCTGCAAACCTCTCTTAGATGCACTGGGTTTTCCCTATGGCTTAGATGCCAAGAATATTTCAGTGCTTGTGGACTACTTTGCTTGTAACATATTCATTTTTCATGTACATGTTTATCTTTGTGTGCATGAACAGAAAAACCTCAATCTTTCTAAGAATTTTTGAAAAACAGAGCTCAAGTTTTGGGTTGTTTTTTTGATTAGAAAGAAATGGGATACAGAATAGGTTCTTTAGATCAAGGTCACTAGCAAGAGTGTAATAATTTTGTTTCCAGTGGGGATGAAGACTTGACCCACATGCCTGCTACTATTTTGGACCAAACAAAGGCAAAATTTCTAAGCAAAGTATCATTTCAAGACTAAAAATCAAAAAATAAAAATAAAAAGCTCATTGTCAGACTGCACATAATCTCTTATCAAAAGATTAATAAAAAATCTTTAATTAATCTTACTAATTACATGTGCCTAGGTTGTCATTCCAAATTCTCCTTCATCCAAGTGTCACTCAGACACTTGGTCTGAAGTCTGTGGTTCATGCTCAGCCTTCAGCATTTCAGTTTTTATTTACTACTGCAGGATATCTAAACTAGAATCCAGAAATCTGCTGGTCCAGGAGGGGAGGAAAGGGAGGAAGGAAGCTCTGTGTTTAGATGGCAGTCACTGAGTTGAGGCACCCAAGTTAAGGAAACTGCAGATCTTTATAGATTATGGCAAAACATACTTGCTGCACCCAGTCTTCAGAAGCTCTGCCATGGTCTGCATCAGGGTGATAAAGAAAGGTGGACCAAAAAAAGAAAAAGGAAGTAATAAAGACAGTCTGCAGGAATTAAATTTGCCATGCATGAGATCCTTTATTTCTTGAACTATCCAGACTGACAATGTTACACACACTACCACAAAGAAAACAAAGACAGCCAGCAACTTCCCAACTTAAGGTTGGCTATTCAGACAATGTTGTCCATCACAAAATTTCTCAGTCTCTCCAAGAATGGGCATAAATATACACTCACATCTCTATTAAATGGCAAACTTATTTAAAAAACATTCCTGATTGCAGCTTTTGAGTGGGGTGCAGCCAGGAGCACGCTTGTAATCTCCTTGTTGAACATTTGGCATACAGGTGGATTGGAACAAAACCATACTCCATGAACTTACCTCCCCAAAGCAACCAGGATGACTCTATCCCATGCCCTCTACTTCCCAGTAAACGTTGTGGAGGTCTAAGCACTTCTGAAAAGTCTTGACCAAGCTGACTAGTTTCCTGAACATCCACTAACAAGCAATTCCTACTACTCTTACTATTAACAATAAATGAATAGTCAACCAGTGCTGGGCAAGTGGATTGCAGCCCTGCACTTTTATGAAAGTATCAGAGTAATCTCAGCAGTATGTGCCAACTCTCAATGTGTTGTTTTTAAAGTGCCTCTATAGTTCACTGCATGTTTAATTTTTCATAGTTTATAAATTTATAACCATTGTTGTTTGTGGTGTAGGAAGGTCTGGAATCAGAAGGTAGATATTGGATCGTTTTAAGGTCTAACGCACGAATTATTTCTTCTGTGATGCCAGCTAGAGAATAGAGTTGAGGCAGCCTGCAGAGCTTTCCGAGGAGAAATAACACTTTTCTGAGAGTGGTCAACGCATTCATCAATAATTCTGCAGGCTGCCTCAGATGTGGGGCAAAAGCTCAAACGGCCACTCTCCCAGATAGCAATGAGTTACACCAGGCCCACCACTAGCAAGATTCAAACAAAAGGTGATAAAAAACAGACAAAACAAACACAATACGAAAAGATGGGGCCTCAGCAAGCCTTACTTTGAGCCACTTGGACCTGCAGCTGTGCTTCTGCCTCCCCTTCCTTTGCTCCTACTGCTTTCCACAAAGGAGTGATGGTGGCTTCTGTGCAGCCCCTCTGCTCTAGCGCTGGGACAAGCAGAAAACAAGCTGGTTTTTGCATCTCTTCCCTTTGATTGGTGACACACCCCTTTGTCAGAGAAAAAGGTATGAGGTGGGACAGAGGACAGGGTGCTGTATATGTGGACTGACTTGAGGACCCAGGGGAAACAGAAAACGTTTTGGGGCATGGAGATTTCTATAGAAGAACAGGCCTCATGCTCCCAGTGGAGAGAAGCTTACACCCTGTGAAATCTTGCTGGGGTGAAGGACCTTGCTGCAGGGAAGAAGATGCAAAATAGGGACCTCAGCACCCAACTGGGTGACAGCCTCTACCACAAAACAAAGTCTTGGGATGACTTGAGATCAGTTCAGCTAGGCTCCACAAGTGATTACATGCCTTCAGCGGCAATTAAGGATGATGCTTTGCTTGTTTTTTAATGGAACTTTGACAGAAGACAGCTGGATCTTCAACATCTTACATGTTCAACTGTAGCCAAAGGGATATATTGATATTGAGAAAACTAACTGCACAGACAGTGATCAATGAAGACATCCCTACCCACACATTCTCTACCCACAGTAAGGAGATTAAGGGTGCTAAACATTTGCACCTACATTCCCAACCACGTACTCTTCAGCCACAAGATTCATTTTGGATGAGCTCTGTACATGGTGCATATGTCCCAGAACTCTCCATGCCCTCATTTTGGCACAAGAGATGTTACTAGAGCCCTAGCAGTACCACTGGAATGGCTCTTCTGGGTGGCACATCTCTTGTCCAGCAGGTGGTTTGTTCGTTGCCTTCAAAGACATACTGCCTCAGCAGACACAAAACAGAGCCAAATCTTGCAGCCTCTGCTGCCACTTGGTTGTTTATTGTTCTGTCATTTACCAGCAACATTTCACTGGATTAGGCCCAAAACATGAAAAAGCTGATTGCAAGACAACCACAGACAGAGAAGACCATTTCCCAGTCAGGTCCGGGAAGAACAAAATCTCCCCACTCCTAAGACTACTGCATTCTGCAAATTAACCCTCTGTACAGTGCAGGTCCAGCTGGTTTTCTTTCAGTACCAGTGTGCAATTAGCAGTAAAGAGCAATCAGTCTTCTTAGAACTGAAGCATTGGTTATGGTAACAGCAGGAACACAGAAAGCAGACAAAGCAATTTTAGAATGGAGATCTTTATTTTGTGTCCATCTGCCCTTATCATTGTGTAATGATAACATAGGTCAGCCTGACTTCTTCAGATGCCCAGCAGAGAACCACTTTGGCCCGAGCAGTCCCCTGATAGCTTCCTCTTGTGGAGGGAGAGGATCTCTTTTTAGCCATCCAGAGTTCCTCTGCTCGGATCCGTTCCAGCACTTCCTCTGCATTTTCAGCCGCCTTCTCGATTCCTGCTTGTTTTCTCAACAGTCCTGATTTAACATCTCTGTATAGCAACTGTCCTTCTGACTTAGCTAATATACCTTGTCCATAACACAGAGCAGTTGTATTTTTATGATGCACTATATTCTGTAAATACTGGTGGAAGGTTATGTTATAGAGACATGTGTTAATTCACTGTCAAGTGGATCAAGGTTTAAAGCACCACAACACCGTCAAATTAAATTAATGTGGAGTTGGATCAAAATCAAGACATCCTTGCAGATTTATACGTGGGCAAGCGACTTTTAAAAAGACCTATTCACAGGAGCTGATATTTAAAGATATTTTTATTATTATTTACTCAGATAATACATATTTGGAACAACAAAAATACAGAAAACAAGATTCTCCAAATATTCTAGAAAACAAGCAGTGCAGACACATAAACTTGTGTCCGTTTCTAGAATTTCATTTATTTTCCGCATGTGATACACAAAGAAATAAACATGAATATTGACTGTAGTGGCATTTGTTGCATACAGATGATTTCCCCTCCGAGGAACATTTTGGATATAGTTACATTCTGCTCTCTGGGAGAATTTTATAATGTTTTCTTTCAAAAGCAGTTGTTTACACTGCTCTTTCAAGGCCCATTCCTGCCATTGTTCATAAATGCACTGGGACTACTCACCTGCACATGGTGCAGTCTAAGCCTTATCAGAGACTTAGGTAAATAAAGGAGCAGACAAGGCAAGGCAGAAACCTCACCACACACCATTGCATGAACACGAGCCCTGCTGTGATGATGCCACAGGAGGACAGAAAGGTTACACACACACCATTTCATACACAGCAGCTGTCTGATGTGCATTTACTGTGAGACTTACCTAGTCCTGTGGAAAACAGGACAAGAAGAACTTTTAACAACAGTATGAAAAAAGACAAGTTTTTTCTCGAACACTTTAAGGTTATGCTATATCTTCTATACTTCGAAAACTATACACTTCTTTTGACTGGGGCTGCTTTACCCAGAGGTATGGTAACGTATCTTAGCAACAGCGGCAAGGGGGAAGACTTACTGTACTGTAAAAGAATTAAAACAAAATGTATATAGCTGCTGACTGTTATAAATACATCCCTACCACTCTGAGGGGGTGTTCAATTATACTCCTGATTACTTTTCACATTTCCTTTTTCAAAGGGGCGGGGGCATTTCTCCAGTTTTCAGCTCACCCGTGAAGAGCCTTAAGCATTTTAATTCCCCCTTCAGCTTCAGCTCCAACTACACAGGTTTTACAGTATAACCTGTCACTATCCCAGCTACGTTAGAAAAAGCCATTACTGTAGCACCCTGGAGATAACCTCTTTGTGTGAGCCATGCTGCCACTCCCTCAGGTGTTCAGCTGTCATCAGCCTAGAGCAACATCCTCCAGCTCCGTCCAGAGCAGGTGTGACTAGACATTCCAGGACTGCGATATTTCACATTCCTACTTGTCAGGGAAATAGAAAGCTTCCTGCAGCAGGGGAAGTTTGCACAATTTCACCTCTTACTGAGATGTGTAGTTTCCCACAAGTAAAACATCCTCCTGTGCGCAAGGTTCATCTATACCCTCCACCCAAGTCTCCAGCCAGACCAAGCCCCTGCAGGCTTCCCACCTCCCCAGTCTGGTGGCAAAGTGACATTAAGAGCACTACATTGCTTTCCTCCTCCTGCAGAGAGTTCTGTGGGCAGCGGGCGCAGGGACCGCATCTACCTCCCGCTGTGAGTGCGTGGGAAAGCGCCCAACTGCACCAAAGGTACCAAAGTGATCCAAGGGCAGAGCTACAAAGTAGAATAAAGGCTCCAGATTTTATGTGGCACAGAGCCAGAGTACTGAAAACATCAGTGGAAAAACAAAAAGTGAAAACACCTTTTTTCCTTCAGCAAGGGCAGGTGGGCTCCAATTTTCTTTTTAAGGATTATCCTCTGCAAGCAACTCTGGCAATGGCTATGAGTAACAGCCTTACCAACGTACCCTTCTAGCAAACAGTTTCCTCAGCTTTCCTGGGAATGAACACTGCTACTGTCTACCTCCTCATGAAACTTTATGTAATAGCCGTGAAACACTTGGAAATTTTGCAGATTATTATGCCCTCTCAAGGAAGGGAGGGAGAGAGCCCTTGCTGTTTACTATGGCAGGGGAGGGACCTCAGTCTATGCAGCTTGCAGCAGATCTACACACAAGGACAGACCAGGTGGTTGCCTAGGACAGCAAATTGGCCAGGGGATACTGAGCATATGCAGGACTTCGGCTGGGTATTTTTCAACTTCATCTACTATAGAGGATGTGAGGGGGAAGGGTCAGAAACACAAAGGGACTCTGCTTAGACTTGCCCAGTGTTATTTTTCAGGCTTTTGGACTACCTGCTCCATTCAGTGATCTATCTGGCACTGTCATTACTCCAGAGGTGTAGAGACTAATTCCATCCTAAGTGTTCCCATCTTTCAAAAGGCCGCACTTGACAGCTGTTATTAATTCCGTGCATGATGAAGACATTTAAAGCCTCGCAGGCTTTCTCACAAGTGGACGCCTTTCACGCCTCACGCTTAGTTGTACAGCAGATGAGTTTCCACGCACACATACACATGTCCGCTCCTCACACCAGACACTGCCACTGCTGCGAAACGCGGCTGCTGTCACCCGCGCCATGGGCACACGCCGCCACGGACACCCGTGCGGGAGACGCACCTGGCTCTGCACTCCCACGTCCTCCTCCTCTTCCTCCTCCAGCCCTTGGCCACACCACTGCCTCTCCTCCCGCGGGGTCCAGAGGCGAGCTGTGCCCCAGGGAGGCTGCCGGATCCCGGGCCCTCCCCCGGTGGTGAGGGTCGAGCCGCCGCCACCCCGGGAGGGGACCGGAGCCCCAGCCGCCCCTGCCGCCCCTGCCGCCCCTCGGCGCGTATCCCCGCTCGCCCGCCCCGCCGCTCTCTCCCTTTAAGGCTTTCGGAAACTTTTCTCCCTACCGTGCCGTCACGCTCCGTTAGCGGGGCTACGGGCTGGGCTGAGCCGAGCCGGGAAGTTGCTCCCGCGGGCGCCGGACCGGAGCAACTTGCCCCTCACGGCCTCCGGGCAGTCGGAGCTCCGGCCGCTCCGGCTGCCCGGGGGCCGTACGGGAGGAACGCAAGGAGGAGCTCGGTTCGGGGGAGGGGGAGCTGAAACCGGGGCGTGGGGAAGCCGCTCCTTTCCTCCTCCTCCTCCTCCTCCCCCTCCCCCCCCGGCTGCTCTAGTCTGGCAGCCAGGCGGCCGCTGCCTCCGGTCGGAGCCGCTGCAGTTGGGAAGAGCTCCCCGGCCCCCGCGCTGCCGCCGGGATGGGGATGCCGCTGGCGGCTCCCGGCCTCCTGCTCCTCCTGGCCGGCACCGCGGGGATCTGCCGGGCCTTCTTCTCCCTCCCGCTCCGTGTCTCCCACCCGGCCGCCCCCGGCGGGTCGCCGCCCGCCCCGGTGGTGTTGCGGCCGGGGAGTGGGAGCCGGCAGCAGAATCCCCTCGATGGCGCGGACGGCTTGGCTTTGGCCTCGGAAACCGGGAGCACCCTCAACTTTTTAGCCATGGTGGAGAATCTGCAGGGGGACTCCGGCCGCGGCTACTACCTGGAGATGCTGATCGGGACCCCGCCGCAAGCGGTAGGAGTGGGCCGGGGGCTGCGGGGATTTGGGGGGGGGGGGAGGTGGGGGGGCGGGCAAACTTCTCCTCGGTGGGCGGGAGTGTGCCCACCCCCCAGCCCAAACACAACTTTCTCCTGGTGCTCAGTGCTGCCGCCTCCCCGCCACCCCCCTCCGAAAGACGGTGCCGGTGCCCGGCGCGGGCGAGCGGCGGCGGCGGCGGCCGGAGCGAGTTTCCGCGGGCTGGGCGGGGGGCGCGTCCCGGGCCCCGGCGGCGGCGGGGCGGGGCGGGGCGGGGAGCGGCCGAGGGCAGCGGCCCCCTGACTGCTCGGGAAATGCTGCGGAGCTGGTGCCCGGTTTCAGGCTGCCTCACGGCGTTTGGGTTCGAAGCGAGTTGCTCTGTCAGTGGGAATGACTGTGTTTTCGAGTCGGAGGGTGGGTTTTTTTTATTGTTGTTCTTTTATTTTTTTTAAGGTGCTTTGCACTGTGACTGGTGATGGATCCTCCCGGTGCCCCCGGGAGAATCTCTCGAAGTCTTCCTGCTAAACTAAGTGATGGCTGGGCAAAACCAGCCCCTTCTTTCGGGAATTCATGTGTTACTCATTAGTAGCACAAAGAACGAGTGTGTTTTGAATACGGTTTTCAAGTAGCCCGTGTTGCCTTGAATCTCCCCCATCTGCCTTCACCGGCATTGCTGAAGCTTTTTGGCCATGTAGTTGCTCTTTCATCTGTGTCATGAGATCCCAGGAGGAGCGGTGCTGGGCTGCTGGTGGGGATGACTAGTCAGCTGAGTGGGGATTAATTTCCTGAAAGCCCTCGGGGCTTTCCCTCAGAACTTCGTCTTTGCTTTGGGAGTTTAGATCCTTACAGTCCCAGTGTACACGAAAAAAAAAATCCTTATTCTCTTGCGTTAGCTCCTCTCCGTAGCAAAAGGCCAACGAATGCCAAAATGCCTGGCCAACAGGGAGTGTTCAGCTGCCATTACATTTTTGGACTTCTGTAAGCTTTTTTTTTTTTTAATACCTTGAATGTAAGAGGATTGGCCACATCGTCACTCTAATTGAAATGTATGACGGCAGGATCAATACGTGTATCGAGAAAGGGTGGCGTTGTTTTATGATCAATAAATGTAAGGGTTTTTTTTTTTTAAAAAAAAAAAAGCTAACTAGGCCTGATGTATCAAGGTGTGGCCCGACAGCCACAGAGGCTGTGAAATACTTTTTCCTCCATGTTGTACGCTGCATATTTGACTCGTTCTATTAGTGTGGCGTTGTGTGTGCTTCATTATTCCAGGGAATGTTCACTATTGGTTTCTGCCAGAATCAGGGTACAGGATTTCATTGAATTAATAATCCAATTCAGTATGTCTTAGTGAAAAAGATAATTTTAGGGAGAAAAAGTGACTATCAAGAATATCATCCCCTTATGTGTCTGGGGGGATTCTGAAACTGGAAGAAATGGAGAAGGAAAAATATGACAGGCTTTTGATAATGTGACTGGAGGTCTAAGAGGTGGAAATGTGCTGCCCTCAGTGCACCTGACGGCTTCACTTACACTTAGCAGTTAGTATGACTTGTATTACATGTGATGTAAGGTTTCAGATAAACTTGCCTCAGTGATGTTTCTAACCTGAAAAAAAAGGGGAAAAAAAGCTCTGAATCTGGTTGCAAAGGTTTTACTATTTCGAACTAGTTCTGAGTTCTTGCAAAGTTAATTATTTAAAAGACCGCCACTGGTGTTTAGCACATGTGAAGTTTTATTCACGAGTAGGCTCACTGAGGTTGTAAGTAAGGTTATAAATGTGCTCATGTTTCCAAAATCAGATCTTGGTGTGTAGTGACTCAGTAGAGTGCAGTTAAAATTTATTCTCTACTTTTGACGGACATGAATTTGTTATCTCGTTCACTGCCTGAAACTGGAAGACTTAAAGATCACAAATGTACATGTTTTTCTGCTTTGCAAGGAACGGTATAAATCTGCAAAGCCGCTACAGGCTAGTGCTACTTGAATCCTTCACAGTGTTGATACTAAAAGCAAGTATCTTGCTACTGCCAAGTGGTGGGATCGTGTTAAACTCCTTGGGCAAGTAGTCACTGGAGTCAGAGTGGTCCGTGATCTGGTAGAAAAGGAGAGGTGTCTCTTACTGATTTAAATGATCCTCCCAACCTGACTTTGCCTCATGTTAAAAGCTGAAGTGTAAAATGGTGCTTGGACACCTTCCTTTACTCTTGCACCCTCCAGCATGGGACTTTCCCCCAACTCGCTTCCTCACCCGCGCCTCTCCCGGGACTGCCGAGGCCATGCGGGGGGTGATATATGCCCTGATATTTGGCCAAGGAGGAAGAAGGATACTGGCAATGAAGAACTGCAGAGCAGCATGGCTTTGCTTCCGTGTTGTCAGAGCAGAAAGGTGGATGGCAGAGCTGCTGCTCCAGATGGTGTCACGGAGAGGGGATGGGTAAATGCAAACAAGGCAGTAGTGGACCAAGACCAGCTAGCAGGTTAGGAGAAGAGGCTCAAGACTTAATGTTGCGGTTATGATAGTGTTGGTGCCTGGTAACTTTGAAAGTGTGTACGTTAAGTGTTGAAAGCTACTGTGCCAGTATGGGGAATGAGCATCTGTGAAAGACTTCAGCACTACTGAGCTTGCTTCACTGCTCAGTTGCATTTTTAGAAATTTTCCTTTTTTAATTTTTGTTCTTGGAAGGAAGCTACTATGAAAGAATTTAGTTTTTCAGGTCATTTAAGGCACACTGGCTTTCGTTCCAATTCTGATTTGTCATATAGCAGATAAACACAGCACAGAGTTTCACAATGGCAGTTCTGAAATACTTGTTCTGACGATATAAAAATAGAGCAGCTGTGTGAAGTCAAATTTATTTTATTTTCAAGAGGGGAAACTTCAATGCAGTCAATCCAGTTTTGCAAGTTGTTTGCAGCCAAAGTGTTTCTGATCATTTCCAGTTTTATAATACAGTCTCCTTCCTAATTGTATCAGATCTCCAGGCTAGCTACCAGGTTGGTGCCAACTGTCATCCCCCTCATTAAGTCTTATTCATTCACATGCAGATCTACTTAAGAATTTTATGAAAGGTGAGAAAGAAGGTCTATTGTACTGAAGTGTGTCATATATTTGTCTCTTATTTCATGGATGTATTATTATGCATCCTATTTCTGATGGATTATGTGCTTTACACCTGTCTGTATAGGTGCACTTCTTCCAATTCCAGATTTAAATGAGAGGTGGCAAGAGCCCAATATGAATTGTGTGCACTGTTCTTACTTCTTACTGCTATAAATAATCTGATGAAATTCCTATGCTCTGTCTTTTATTATTTTGCCTGCCCTGAGATTACAAGCACTGTGAGGAATTGAATCAAAGATCATTTAGGGTTCTTTCACTATCTTCACTTCAGGTCTCTTCATATTAATTTTGCTCCTCCTACGAGCTTTTGACCAATAGAAGAGTCAAACTCCTAAAGCACCCCATGTTTTTCACAGCTTTCTTGAAGTCCATCTGGACTGCATTAAATGTTTGCAAAGAAAGTACTGTTGCCTCATCATGCCTCTTGTGCTAGTCTTCATTGTATGAGGTAGTGGTAGTCCTGCTGGTCCCACTGCATTTTCAAATTGTGTTTTTATTAAGACCAGGTACGTGTTATACCCGCAACTTCAGTACAAGAGAGGCTGGTCATGTGCCTCCCAAGAGCTGAGAGTCACGTAGCTGTGGTCTGATTAGCGGGTATTGAAACCACAATAGGATCTGACTTGTGCTCTGAATGCCACGGCTCCTTTTTGAAATTTCAGTGTCAATTTTTCATTCTATGCTTGAAGAGGTTTTGTCTGTTGTTTTTCCTAATGGCAGTTGGTTCTGTGCAGGGGGTGAGCAAAAACCTGTCCTGTAAACTCGCTTTGAAGTTTTGAGGTCAACATGAACGTGGGGTCTAATGGCCTTCACTGCGAAACACAAACTCCAATTTCCATGTAATTGGTGGCAGGTTATCTTTCCTTCAATTTCTTCCAGCTATTAAAGAAAAGAAGGATATGTATTAAACACTTCAAGTGTGTCATGGACTCTTAAAATTTATAGCTTGGTATTTTGAAGGTGCTGAACATACACATTACGAAGTCCTGAACATGCAGCCATTCTTCCTTAATTGTTGATAGCTCTTATTTCCTGAGTGTTGGAAGGAAGGAAGATTGTGAGGAAAGATTCAGTTGCTCTTGTAATTTCATCACTTCACTAGTCTTGCTATATTAGGTGATAAGGGCCTGGCTTCTGGAGCTGTGTTATTCCCTACGAAGCTAAGCTCTGCTTTCTTAATTTTGCTGAAAGGGGGTTTAACCGTCTTTCTAGATACAAGAAGTTTTGACAATGCAGTCTTTCCAGGTTCAAATACCAGAAAGCAAGCTCCGACTCCAGTCTCTCTCTTTCTTTTCCTCTTTTTTTTTTTTTTTTTAATGATTACATGGGTCTTTTGTGTTTATTTTTTGAGCTCTATATGAAAATGGAAAAAAGGAAGGATAGAGGAGCAAAGATGAGAGCTGTAGTATATTGGAGTATTTTGGGGTGGCAGGGTCAAAATCCCTCCAGGTCCCTGTAATGGAAGTACTATTGAAATGCAAAATATTTCTGTTGTTAAATAATGAATTCAGAAGATTTTGGTTGTTGTAGTTGGATGCCTGCAAAATAATAAACGACAAGGACCTAAAAGTCGTAAGACAGGACTAATACAGTGATGTACTGTGGTGTGGCGAGGTGTAATGTATTTTTGACCAAAGGCAAAGCAAACAAATGTACCAGCTTTGGGTTGACAGAAAGGCCCCTGCCTTTACAAATTAGAATTTTGGCACCTGCTTCCATACAAAATTAGCCCTCACAAAAGGGACTGCATGGGGGTAGTGGAGCCTGTACTATAAAAAAACCCCAAAACATGAGTATTAATTACAATGAAGTTGCCCCGTGTAGAGTACAGCACAATTAGTGTTTTGTAGCAAGGCTTTGCCTTGCTGCGTTTGTAAGTGGGCTGCAATGGCTGCAACGCCTATGTGCAGAGTGACACTGATTGGAAGAGGCTTATTGTGGTTGTTCCTTAGGATGTGCTCCTCTCCCAGGGTCAGTTGGATTAGAGCCCTGCTAACAGCTCCTTTAAAAGTGCTTTCTTTCCTTCAGAGAAATGGTGGAAGCTGTATTATCCAGGGTTGCCAACTGTAGCCATCATGCATTCAGATCCTGGTGGGACGGGGTAGAAGATGTGTTGTGAGGAACAAGGATGGTGGCAACAGGTGTCAGGTTCACCCTTTTTACCGCTCCTTGCAGTCCATTCCCTATCAAGGCAAAAGCATCAGTTAAATTTGGGAAGAGGAATGTGGAGGGTGAGCAAATAACTATTTTGCCTGTTATCAAGGAGCAAATTAGTTGGGATTTGGAGTAGAAATGAGATGAAAACAAGCCAGTGGAGGAAAGAAAGCCCATGTGGAATTCCCATATGTTTGGGATTATTAAGGAAGGAATCTCTTTTTTTCCCTTGGGTTTTATTTTACTTTTTTCCCCTCTTCTAACCACAGGGCTGTGAGCTCAGGGGATAATCTCTGGCAAGACAGATTTAAAAACCACTACACCCTGCAGGGGTCTTTATGGGTTCAATGAACTTATGAATTCAAATCTGTGAGGACACATTAGCTATTACATTGCCTGCACATTTAATTATCTTTGAAAATTTCTCACTTATTGTGAAGCACGGCTGACCTGAAATGTTATCTGGTCATTGTAAAGTATGGATACATTTGAAAAAGAAAACTGATACAGTGGCATACCCTTGCGCATGTGCATCTCCAGCATGAATCGGACATACTTCTCTTCCTTTTCTTACTGGCTGTAAAATACAGATTTAATCATAAATTGTGTAAATAAGTGAAGGAACTTGTTGCTCCTATTTCTGCCCAGATTAGGACTTGAGATCAGATCTTCAAAGTAAAGGAGGTAGCACTCAGCTGCCTCAGAAAAAGGAAGTGTTTTTTCCTGTCATTGATGGGACTGTCATACTTCTTGCTGCTTTGCAGCCTGGTTATGCTATGTAGATCTGAGCTCATGAAGCAAATGCAGTATGTGTTTTACAGATACCAGACTGCTGTTAAAATCAAAAATTTCACATTTGAATGCATATCTGTTAGTTCAGTGTCCTTCAAAGCACTTGAAATAGCCCAGGACTAAAATAGATTTTATTTGCAATCTTTTGCACATGAAGTCCCTTAGTTTTAAAATAACAAGTTAGCTATCTGTCTCCCCTTCTGTGCGTATGCCTTCATTGCAACTACCCGTGCGATTGGATTACGGCATTCAAGAACCGAGCTAGTGGAAACCAGCTAAATTGGGCTGGTAACAGGCTAGTTGTGACAACGGGGACCTCCACATGAGCAATCTACTGTGTTTTTCTGGGTGGCTCCGCAACATGCAGCAAGCTCCGTTACTGCTGGCAGCACCTGAGGTAGCCTGAGCACGTCTGCGTCAACTGCGTGTTTTGGTTTTGCTACGGCAGCAGCTGAGTACTTTGCCCAGCAAAGGCTGCAGCAGCCCAAAACCTCCCGAGAGCCTCTCCAAGGAGCTTGGTAAATGTCTTCCTTTTGGGATGAAAGTTTGGCCACTGAACCTGTTACTGCTCACGCACCTAGCCCTTTTGGTGGGCTTCCTCCAGGCGTGGCTGTCCGATGGGCTTTGGCTGCGCTCGTCCGAGGGTGGTCATGTAGCAAAGTCAGCTCTTGTACCTTTAGAAAGCCTTGGGCCAGAGTCAGTGTTTGCTCCATCTTTTGCCAAAGGTTGATAAAAGAATACTCTTTTCCCCCCTTCTCTCTCCTCCAGCAGAGTTGCTCGCTCGTTCTGCCTTTGGCCTGTCTCGCCTTCTTCTGCTCTTGCTGCCTTTTTATTTCTAAGAGCGTTTTACAGGGAGGGTCATGGGGGACTGATGTTCTAGAGCTTGGTTTTGGTTTTGTAAGAGTCCTCCTCAAACAGATGAAAACTGTGGGGTGTGGAAGAGAGGGAATTTGAGAAAAATAAGCTAGACAGGAAAAATCTTATTCAAGTGAAAATTACAATTCATTGAATACAATTAATGTGTCATAATTAAAAAGCTCTTTTGAAGGGAATCTGTTAAAGCTGTAATTGCACTCTACAATCCTTTTTTACCCTCACCACTGCTTACTAATAATTTGAAATTGTGAAAAATAAATTACTTGTAGATTTTGTCCTCTTTGCTCAGCTTGTGAGTACTAAAATTAGTTGATTTTATTTAGCTTTATGGTTGGTTTATTTTTGTACCTACTTACTAGCAAAAACTGCTGTTAAGCTAGACTGCATGTGTTTAGGGAGAATGTCTCAAAGTTGTTGCTAGTGTGGTTTTATTTTAAGAGGAAAGGTATTAACACTGCAATAATACTTGGTAAGCTGTAACTCCTTAAAGAATCCATTCCTAGGGATCTAAAACTGCTTGATAGCACTACTTTTTCCCATTAGATTTTTTTTTTTTTGTTTAAGAAAAAAAATGTCAACTCAAGAACTGAGAGTCATCTCTCCACTTGAGGGAAGGAGTGTAGGCCTTCTCGCATTAAAGGCCAGATCCTGCCATTTGACAGGGAAAAAAGTAATTGGCCTTTTTTGGCAGCCGTCTCAAATACTTCATTGATATTTGTTTGGGGATCTGCCTGTGAGAATGGTCTGTAGAAGAGCACCTCGGAGCCCACTGTGGTGCTGTGGCTTGTGCTCAGGCTCACATCAAGGCCAGATGTAAGAATTTTCTTGCCCACCCAGGCTCAGTCCGTTTCTTACTTTGCTGCCGTAGGAAGCCTCGTACCGGAGAAGGTCAGCCATTTGGGGCTTCTACAGAAACAAAAGGCTTAACTGCTAAGCCATTGTATGGAAGGTTGGGTGCTGCGTGTCCCGCCTTGAAAATTTTATTGTGGTGTTAGGAAAGACAAAAATACATCAGGTCAGCAGAAGGTAAATTTTGAAGATTGCCTTTGGCAGCAATAATTTTGGCATAGAAACTAATACACTAGGGTGTCTATTTCAACTGCAGGCTTTGGATTTAGTTTTGAAATTGTGACTTTGTGAAATCTTGAGAGAGCCTTTTGCCTCTCATTTTTTTCCACCTAATTAGAAACTTGACTTCTGAAATTCAGTTATGATACCTGTTGATACAGAAACCTTGACTGTCAGTGTTTGCAGCATAAGACGTTAACAATCGTAGCACCTTTTCAAGATAAAGCATGCTATGCCAATTTGGAAGGTCTTCAGGGCAACATTAACCATGCTGCTTAAGCGTAGAATGGAAAGACCTATGCTTTCGTGCACTGTGCTGTCTAGTGGATGTCTGCTATGGGTAAGAGTGAAATGTGAGGCATGTCAGAAAATGATTCATCAATCCTTCTTATGCTTTTCTGTGACTAAAGAGATTTTTATTTAATTCATTCACTTTTCTTCTTGGTGACTGTCAGGTTGCAAATAAGACAGAGGAGCCCAAAGGTGGTCACACTTTCAAAAAGTCTGAGAAGTGCTGTAGCAAGATAATATCTAATGCAGTTACAGTGCTTCAGTTTATCTGTCACAGAATAATCTTCTCATTACTTCACGGATGCAAAGTCCTTCAGGGAATAACACAAACATTTCACATGATCCAAAGTGCCAGGTTTTTGCATTTGGACTGCTGGGATAAATAATGTATGGGAAGAAAAAAACAGCTCAGAAAATTCTCAGCAGCTGTAGTCATGAATGCTGGCACGTGTTATATGTTCCAGCTAAAGTTAACCTTCATTTGTACTTGCTGAGCCTTCATGTTAACCTTTTCTTGGCAAGCAACCAAATACTATTGATACTATCTCCATATTTTTGTTCAGATTTGGAAACTTTCTCCATGGCAGGTGTTCATGACATCATTTGGTGTTGCTGATGGGTGAAATTCCACAATTCCAGTGGCCTGAGCACCATCAGCTCCAGCGTGTAGTCAGCAAGCTGGCTGCACTTGCTGCCTTCCTCATAGTGTGTAAAATGTTGGAGCCCTGGGCAGCTGTAGGACCTGACGTACCATCATCACATAATGGGTTGTAACCCTGGCCAAAGTAGAAGGTAGCTTACTCCTTGACACAGGTTAATATTTGGAGGAATGGGTAGCGGGAAGCTGTCTTCTGTGTGATGTTGCAGAGCATAGTAGCAGACTTCATCAACTTGAGAGCATAAAAAAGTCTTCTGCTTCCTGCCCTACAAACTCAACCTGGTATCTGGAAATAAAGCTGTGTCCCTGCACGCCTCTGTGTCCTCCTGTGTAATAAAGATTTTTATAGTGTAACTTTGTTAACAGTTGTAATGATGTATGAGCCACAGGCGAAGCTAGTTCATTTCCCAGAGCTGCTGCCTCTATAGTATTAGCCAGGGTAAAGAGTAAAGTGTACATGTTTGAGGAGGAGAGAGAGAAATAAATGAGTCTAAGAGCAAGGGGAGGAACACTGCTGCTTTTTTAAAAAAATAAAAAATTAAAAATCCTATCTTATTTCACTTGAGAATCAAATCTGCCTTTTAAATTGCCCTGCCAAATTTTAAAGTAAAAATGTTAGAATAAATATGAAGAAAAAAGTTTGTTCTTATTTTTAATAAATCAAGCACATTATTGTGACATTGCTTAACATCTTCTCTCTGCCCACCCCATCCCTGATCAAATAGTCCTTCCCGGTATTATGGGGTGGAAAGCTGCTTTCTGTGTGTACCTGTGAACTCGCTTCTATAATTCCAAGAAATACCCATGACGACAATCAAATTCTGCTTTTTGGTAATATCCTAAATAGGTCAGGTGGAATGGGGAGCAAAAGCCTTCTATCTGTTGTATTCGCTTTGTTAATTACCAGGGAAATAAAAACACTGGAGTTGCATCACCTTGTTTGTGGTCTGAGACCTGGGGCTGTCTGCGTACATTCCTGTGGCCACTTAAGATGGCACAGACCAGTGGGCAGCTGCCTGACCCTATGCTTTTTCCCCAGACACGTGACACAGCTTTTTCTAGCAGGGAATATAATCAGAAGAACCAAATTCCAGTCCTTGCGCTTGACATGGCTGGACTTGCTTTTTTTTTCCCCTGATCTCTTCCCTCCCTCCCCTTGCCTGCAGCAGCAGATCCAGTCATGTCCCTTTGTTGTCCATATAGCAGGAACCCAGTAGGTGTGCAAAAGTATGTGATCATGGCTGTTTCTGGGCAGAAAGGGAGGAACAGAGGTGGGAGCTGCTATGGCAGGTGGGAAAGAGGTAGTTCAAGGGAGTTAAAGGATGAGTAAATTTAGGGACCAGTCTTTTCAGCTCCCCAGGCTGAAACATCCCAGTTTGGCAATATGAAATACTGTAGCAGCTCTCGTGTTAAACAAAATCTGGCAGTACTGCAAGTCTAGTCCTGAAGAACAAGTTGCGGCATTTTTATAGCAGAGGTCATGCCTTGAAGTACAGGTAGTTCATAATTGGTTTTCCAAGGTGTGTGCTAATTTACTTACCTCTCCATGTCCAAAGATCTTGCCTCATCCAGGGATACCAGTGCATGAATGTGGGATTGCCAGTGGTTTCCTGGCCTCCAGGAAGGAGAGGCTTCCTTCACAACCATGACCTTTACTTAAGCAGCAAGGTGGGGGTTTCCATGTAATCATGTCCATTGGCTCTCATGTTTTGGGAAGGTTGGCTATGGATAGAGAAAATTCAACAAAAATTTTACTTATCCACTTTGGTTTTGTTGCGGTGTTTTAGGGGAACAGCTGGAAAATATCATATAAGCATTCAGCGTCCTTTGTGAAGAAAAGCACTAAAAAATAGTAAGTCCTTTCTGAAAGTGGGCAGTAAGTCTGGCTGGAAGGATGTTATAATGAGCGGCCCCATGGTGCCGGTATGGCAGAGCCGCTGGGAACAGCCTGTTCTGGGGAGAACGGATAGACCTGAAGCATCAGGAGTGTCCTGCCTTCACCTCTCCTTCTTGCAGTTCTCAAGACTTAGAAAAACTTTTGCTAACAAACACCTGTCTCCAAAAGTAACATCTTGACAGACAGGGGGAAAAAAACCGAAAAGAATCATGCCACTAGGAGAGCGAGCTGACGAGGGGAGGAGAGGGGAGAGATCAGACCCAGCGTGCAGCCTTCTCAGAACTGGTTTTTCTCACACCTGTCCTGTGAACTTCTTTTTCTTCCCACCTCTCTCCAAAATGTAGCCTTTTTCAAAGTTAATCACTACCTTCAAAAGCTTCTTAAATACTGCAGGAGCAGCTTTGGCACGTGGCTTCGTATCTCCAGTGCAATCTGAAATCCAGGTCTTTATTTAAATTTGAGATTGAAGTTCAGATCTTTGGTGTGAGGGAGAGACCTTTTAATGGAAGTAGAAATACAGGGGTGAGACTGAATCCCTCTGGAGATGCTTCTGCCCACTGCTGAAGGGCAAGGGTACTGTGGTATCTTTGACAAAAGGGAGATTTTAAAAAAAAAACAGCACTGGTGAGATTAGAGATACCGCCTAGTCTATGCTCAAGAGCGTTAGGAATGGGCTTCATAGGTTATGCTGAAGTTTGAAACATAGCCCTTGATTAATTCTGTTATTTCCCCAAATGGCACAGTAAACACAGGCAGTGAATCATGGTGTAGAAGCTTGTACAGCATAAGGAAGGTTTAAAGATTAGTCAGTTCAAGCCTTCTTGAATTTTCTTATTATAGCTTTGCTCTGTGCAAATGTGTAAAACCATTTCAGTCTTACAGACACTGTGGTTGGAGCGTTGTTGCTTTAGTTTCAAAACTTTGTTCTTTTATAGTGTAGGACTTCTGAGGCTAGGTAGAGAAGAACTAAAAATGCCTTTTTTTCAGACAACAGCTTCTATGAGTCTAACGAACAACAGAGTTGAAGAAAAGACAAAATAAATTGGAAGGTAATTTTGGAAAGCAAAAGCCTCAGAAAATTGAAATTCTGACTGTATGCAGCTTCTAACTGTAATCATTCACTGGGTATAATACATTAACATAGGCTTACTGATTTCATTTCCTTTAAAAAAAAAAAAGCCCTCCTTGGATATCATTCTGAAGGGTAGTGTATTAGCATGATAAGTTCCTTTCTCCTGTTTTTTTTTTTTTTCCCTTTTTCCCTAAAAATAACCCTCTAAAGTTGTTTGACATAAAACTACGTTTTTTAGAAGTATCATGCCCTAAGTAGTACTGGTAAACAGAAGAGACATAGTAGATGCTTAACCTAAGACACTTGAGGTGGATGGTTTGTTGTTTTTCAGTGAGGTGGTTGTCTTTTTTTACAGAGAAAGTTTAGCTTCAGGTCAATCAAAAAAATTTGACAGTAGTTTTTTTTCAGGAATGAAGCAAGACAGGCTGTGGTTGAGCGCAAGGGTACAGGTGCATAGAGGCTTGCTGAGGGAGCTGTCTAGGCACAGCAAAACCCTTTTTCGCTGGCCAGTGGTGTGTGTGCCCCTGCACTGGGAATTAAGGCTGTGTAGCCCTTTGCCCACCTCTGCTGTTCTCCTATTTAGTACACAACCAGAAGCTGCCCCTCTCCTCAGGCCCTCCTACAGCACCCATTGCTCCGTGGACAAGCAGGCATCTGATGTCGCTGGCCATTGTTCCAAAGAGTTCAAAATCCTGCCGAGCAGTGCCCAGCAGTGCTTGCTTGCTGGTTTCAAAGTGAGAAAGAGGTTTAGGTTGAGAAGGTGACTATGAAATCTGTAGTGGCATTCACGAGTGTATCTCCAAGGATCAGGCTGGTGGCTGAGACAGGCTTCAGGTGTTTCTTCAGTTTCGTTTTAGCTGTTGAATTATTGGATTAATATCTGTCTCTCCAACACCTTTGGCCACCGTGTTCTCTGGGGATGGAGAGTGAGCTCTGGATGAGGTGTTTACTAATCTAGATGCGGCACAGACCAGAGACATAGCTCGTCTCTAAGCCAAGGCTGCGTGGGCACAGGGATTCCTTCTGAGTCTTGCAGTTAGACGGAGGAGTTGGTCCCAGTGGCATTCGGCTTACAGTCTCTCTTGTCTTGTCAGTGCTGTACTGTAATTAGTAGAAAATTGATGGACTTAGTTCCTATACACCTATTAACAGGTGGAAGCATGCTCTCAGATTTAACAAGAGCTCTGTCCATACTGAAGTGCAAATAGCTGATGTCTCCTGCATTCATTCTTGAATTTCAGGCTGTGTTTGTGGGGGTCTTTTTAGTCTTCCATTTATCTAGACACTCATTAATCTTTCAATTCAAGAATGTGTTTAGTATAAACATAGACAATATATATTTTTTCCTCACTCAAATTTTGAGCACTTGGGTGCTGTACTGCCTTAGTAAGAACAGTCTACCTGATGTTAACATGCATTACTGTCTACACTGGGAAAGGCTGATAAAGATACTAGTCAGCTCACACGCAATCTTTTTTTCTGGAAGATGTAGCTCCTAGGGTGTCTCTGTTGCAACCATATGTCCGTTAGAAGACTATCCCAGTTTACCTCAGCTTCTCAAACCAGTCCAAGCCTTCCTACAGTTATATACAGATGAGATTTTTCTAGACATCTAGATGATTGTTGTTACTGAACTTTCTCTGACTAGTCCAGATTTTCCTGAAAACCCAATGCCTAGAACAGGGCATGACTTCAGCTGTAGTTAGTTTAGGTGAATGAGAGAGTTGCTTCAACACCTAGGTTCTTTGTCACCTGTAGGGTGTGATATGGGAGGAAAAAAAAAAAGAGGGAAAAAAGGTTAATCTTTTCTGAAAAGGCAATGAGACAAAATTGCTACGATTCACACAGCTCTAAGATAAGCAAGTAATAGCTCATGTTCAACAGCAAAGCATGTTCATATAGCATGAATAGGATGGATGTGTTATATGATAAATCTAGACACAGAAAATAAATTTCAGCGTGAAAAATAAGATACCACATGAGACAGCATGTGCAGAAAGAATGCTAATGTTTAGGGAACTGGAGGCATTGGTAGAAAGGAGAACACAGAAATGAAGAATAGATATTTTGTTTTGTTACCAGGATTGATTGGCTGACTATTTTTTTTTTTGTTTTTAAACCATAATAGCCTTCCCTTATTGTCAAAATGATAATATATATAAAGCACTTCCTGTAATATTTCTTTTCAAAATGACTATTCATCAGTCCCAGAGTCAGATGCTCATATTTCAACTCACAATTTAGTTTAGCAAGTTTATACTTCATAGCAATCGGTCATTTTAGCATTTGTGGTTTTAATACAAATCTGAACTACAGAAGCACGCAGTGCTCTTAAGCACGGATAGATTGGCTAATCCAGATAGTACTTTGCAATCTTCTGGCAAAGAAAGAGATTACTGCTTTTCAGAGAGAAGAAAAAAAAAATAAAGTATTCCTCCCAGTCTAGCAGTGCAGATCATGAAAAGATTGGTGGCAAGAGACTCTTGGTCTTCTGCTGGGCCCAGTGCAGGTCTGAGAGTGTCCAGGGATAACCGAGTGCTTTAGGTGGCTGGGGAGAGAGCGAATGTAAAGGTAGTATAGATATGGGGTCAAATGCCAGGTCCTGACACCAGCTGGGAATGTGGTGAGGGGAGTGACAGAAAATGTCAAACAGGCTCTGGTGGGCTTGATGCGCTGCAGCCCTGAAGAGCCTCCCTTTGCCTTTTGTTCTCCTGCTTACTCCACAACCTACAAACACACCCCAGTTTCTGTGACAAACTTCTGCCATTACAAAAGCAGAAACTATGATTAGCGATATACTTGACTTCCTGGCTTGGCCAAGTTTTTGTGCTGCAGTAAATCACCTTCTCCCGAGTACCCCGTCTGACGTTGCAGTGAAACGTGGGCACCACCTGCTGAACAAACGGCACTAGAAAGTCATTAATCTCTGCTCCATTTTACTTTCCCACACCACCTCTCTTATCTTGGCTGCATGGTTAAACCCTTTTTACAACAACCAGAGCATTTTTTTTGGAGGCAGTAGCAGATAGGTCTGTTTTCTCTGAATAGATTACCTCCCTCAGGGCACCACACGACATACTTCTCCTGGACTCAGCGGACTCAGCGTAACATGTGGGCCTGCCTCCTTCCTCCTCCACAAAGGCGAAGTTTTATACAGTCCGAGCTGCTAAGTTGTTTGGCTCTGGGTGGCGTGTTTCTACATTGTCACCAGTGACTGTGCCAAAAAACTGAGTTGTTTTCTGGATTCTTCCATTTGGCACTGGCTGAGGCCACACCTGGAGTGCTGTGTCTAGCCTGGGGCTCCCCGGTACAAGAGAGACATGGACATACTGGAGAGAGTCCAGTGAAAGCTGTGAAGACATTTAAGGGATTGGAGCATCTCTCACATGAGGACAGGCTTAGACAGCTGGGACTGCTCAGCCTGGAGAAGAGAAGGCTGGGGGTGAGAAGGAGGGGAATCTCATCAATGTATATAAATACCTGAAGGGAGAGTGCAAAGAGGACAAAGCCAGGCTCTCTTCAGGGGTGCCCAGTGACAAGACCAGAGGCAGTGGGCACAAACTAAATCACAGAAGGTTCCCTCTAAACCTATGGAAAAACCCTTTTTTCTGTGAGAGTGACCAAGCACTGGCGCAGGTTGTCCAGGGGGGTTGTGCAGTCTCCATCCTTGGAGATATTCAAAAGCTCTCTGGGTATGGTCCTGGGCAGCTGGCTCTAGGTGGCCCTGCTTGAGCAGGGGTTGGACCAGATGACCTGCAGAGGTCCCTTCCAACCTCAACAGTTCTGTGAAGTGCCGCAGAGCAATAAAGACTGGGCTGCTCCAGTCCCGTCCCTGCCCCAGTGTTCAGGGGCAGTGTGCCAGTCTGTTGTACAGATTGACAAACTAAGCCCTTTCTGTTTCAGTCTTACCTGTTCAGCAAAATACATATTACTCTGCAAGCAGAAATGTGTTGTTGTGGAGGTTTTTTTCAGTTTATGTCTAACTTTGCAGGCCTCTACATGTAGACATGCTTCCAAAGATTCCTCTAACTCATCTTTTATTTAGGTTTTATTTCTGTATCTTAAGAGGAACAGGTGAAGAATCTATATTTAAGCCTAGTCTTCCAAATTTATTAGAAAGTATGCTGGAAATGCTAATTCCAAGTAACACAGAAAAAAGTGTACAGTAACTCTGTACTTAAAAAGCTGTTGTATATTGTAACATTATTAATTTGTAGAAACAAATTGCTGAAATATCTGACAGTCTGTGCTAATAATAACATGTAATAACTGTGGGCAAACACAGCGTATTTTCTTTTTCACGTGATGGTTGTAAGCAATTCTTGCCAGATGGGCTGATAATGTTAATTAGGAGTTGTTGTGTTAAATGAGGCAGTATTTAAATTGGCAACTAATTTTCCTATCTATTAACCAGCTTGAAAAAGAAGAGCAGTTACCCAAATGATTTCTGGCTGCTAATCCCTAACAAGAAATGTAGCATTTCTTTGCATCTTTTTTTAAGCACTGTCTAGCAAATTATTTTCTGTAGGGTTTATTATGTGGGGGACAAAATAAGAAAAAGTTAAGAAATGTCACAAGTTCAGGGGTTGCTAGATGGGGTGGACTTCTACTAAGCCAATACATCGTGATGTGTGGTAACAGTTCATGAGCCAGTAATGGGATGCTTCTTATTTATAGTCTCTATATGTGAACAAAAAAAACCCACTTTTACTTTGTGATGGTTCACTCTGTAGCATACTCTATCAAGCAGAGTAGGACTATAAGCCCTATTTTAAGTGTGTGTGTGGGAGAAATCATGAAAGCACAGCAGGACAATATTTTGAACAGCATATGAATGTTAGTTGTGTGGAATGGTCACTCCCTTTATTGGGAACAGGAGAGAAGTTAAAAGAAAGGGGCATCCTTGTGTCAAGTTAAAATCCCAGAGAAGGCATGATCGCTTGTAGTTTTCATCATGAACTCTTACGGAGCCATCTTCTTTGGTCTGCTGGCTTGTGCGATGGAAAGTATCAATTGCCTATCATTAAGACTTTGACTGAACCCCAGAGTAAATGTAAGGCTGAATGAGATTGTTATATTTATGGCGCGCTCTGTGCAAAACTTATTCCTTTCCCCCCTTCCCCATGCTTCAGCTGAAGCAGGGATGAAGAGCCAAATATGCTTTTACAGTCCAGTTTCTTCTGTCCAGTGGTGAAACTTCATTGCTTGACCTAAAAGGATCAGACCCATTAACTTTAAAAAAACCAAAACCAAAAAACTACAGTGGATTTTTCCATGGGCCAGTCTTTTAATGGGGATGAAGATTATCACTAGCTCAGTGCAGGTTACCCAGGAAATCACATCAAAAGCAACAGTGTGACGGGGTTGCATACAAGCCCGTGGATTCTACACCTGGAAAGGGCTGTGTATGCTGAATCACACAGAGAGCTGCTTCAAAGAAGTGCATTATGCACTTGTATCCTGTAGGTTTTGTTTTGTATATTTTTCTGAAAGTTACCAAAAACTCCTGGCCTCCAATTAAAACAGGAAAGAGAAACTTAAATGAAGTCTGAGTAGGGTGTAGATCAGAACAGAGGCAAAGTCTGTCTCTGCTGAAGGATGCTATCAACCCCTATGCAACAAAAATTGAATGATTGCTACATTTTATTACTTTTCCTTGAAAATGTCAAGGAAGTCACTTTCTGAATGCATGGTGGGATAACTACAAATTGCTGTTCAACAGGCAGTTAAATGAGGCATAGATAATGCCTAGTGTTGATGACGTCGTATTGACGCCACTTGCTGGAACAGATAGGATAGGTGCCTGAACCACAGTCAGATGAAGCTTTGTTGAATGAAAAAACATGACAGATCAATAGGCATATTTTTTTCTGGTATCAAAATACAACAATATTCAACGATTGAAAGCTTAAAAATGTTAAAGACATAGTGGTAAGTTAAATTATTGAAGTGGGTTAGCATACAGTAAGTGCTGTTTGAGGTTGGCACTAAATCAAGCACTTGAAAGTTTGAGGGATCCTTGATGTATTGACAATGTGTTTGACTTCCAGTTGAAACAAATTATTACGACTGGGTTTTTTTTCATTGTACCCCTTCAGAGTAGAAAATATATAAAACGCATTGCCTAAGGAGGCTTCTGTTTCCAATGTTTCTGACTTTCAGTAAACAGTTTTGGATTTGTTTCTTTTTATAAGCACAACTTAATGGCAGATAGAGAGGAAATCTTACACCCTATCTAAGTTTGCTGTGGTGGAGGTGGATGTTACTCTCTTACTTACTCCATAGCTAGGGATCTTTATGAACCTCTTATTAATATTCATGCTATTTCCATATAGGAAATGCATCCAGCAAAATAATATCCAGGTATGATTCTAGGTGCAGATTTTACCTCCAACAGCTGTGGTAAAGGTGACCTTCAGGGGGAAAAGAAAAAACAAACCTTTGCATTTGCTGTCTGCTTTCTGCTATATAGGTTTGAAATTGAAGTTGAAAGACAGAATAAAAGAAACCCCAAGGCTTTCCTTCTGTGCCTCCAAAAGTGAACAGAAAGTAGTCTTTCATTGTTTTTCATGCTGAGCGCGTGATCCATCAGCAGTCTTTGGGCAGTTTTTCCACCATAGCCTCATTCAGCCGTGTGTCTCTGACCTTAGCTTTTGCAAAATCAGACTTCATCTGACACTTTCTGACAACACAGGGTGATCACTAAATAATCAGCTCTCAGTGAGAGGAAGTGATTCACTCAAGGTGGCTGTAATAAACCCAAGGAACCTGCTCCGCCTGCCCGCAAGAACTCTGATTCACCATCTCTGGGGTTTCAAGAGGAGGCAGCTGGAGAGGATGCTACCACTGCTGTTGGCTCTGCCTCGGCATCAGGGTCTTCTATACCTGTGGCAGAAAAGTAATGCCACAGAGAAGTGTGACCACTCTCCAGCTGTCACAGTGCATAGCTCAGTGAATCAAGCTGAGGTGCTGTTGATTTTGGTTTTCATTAGTAAGCCTGTGGGTACAATGCAGTGTCTGGGGAGCGAGCAATGTGAGGAAGTTTGGCTTCATCTTTTGGGAGAGGGCAGGGCTGACCTCTACAAATGGGGCAGGCCAGGCAGCCCTGGACCACAGCTCCTTCGGTTGCCGCTCTGTGACTCACCAGATCTTGCCTGAAGCTCCACCAGCAGCACCATTAACTGGCAGCGGGCAGTATGGAATAAAGTAGGCTCCAGTGGTGACAACATGAAAGAGGTTCTTAATGAGATGTGAAAGCACTAAAGAAAATTCAGACCCAAAGGGTAGCCAGGAGAGAAAGAGAACTCAGTAAGTTATACCCACCCCAAAATGAGCTGCTAATCACTGGCGCTATTGTGAGGACTACAATAAATCAGTGTCTGCCCTGGCCGCCTGCCTCTCTTTATGCACAAACATGCGGACAGAGAATGTCAGCCTCAATAGCGATCTGTCATGTGAATGCTGCTGTGTCCGAGTGGGCTGGCACTTGCATGGTTAGCTGGCTTTGTTGTTTGTTGTTGTTGGGTTTTTTGGTTGGTTTTGTTTTGTTTTGTTTTTTGGTGGGGGTTATCTATATTCTTTTGGAAATGTTGATTTGCTTTCTACTGTGGGTAGTAAATTTGCCCTTTTCTTCAGTGATTTTTTGAATTCTGTGATGATAACATTGTATTTAAGGTGTGGGGGTAAAATATCTTTCATACATGTCATATTTAGTGATTGGGTTTTTGTTTGTTTTGTCGGGTTTTTTTCCAAGTCCTCCTCCGTGTATGGTGTCATGCATATTACTGAAGCTAGGGCAACACCTACACGTATTTATGCAGCTGATGTATAGTGCCCATTACCCAAGCATCACAGACTGTCTTGGAAAGGCTAATTAATTTAAGCCCTGCAGCACCCCTTTGAGGCAACTTTTGTTGGTCCTGATAGATGCACGAATTGTAGCTGCACTTTGTTATTTATTTTTAATATGATTTCTATCCTGGGGGGTGGGGGCAGGGAAATGAACTGTTCTTACTTTGTTAGGTACTTGACAAAATGTTAGGCTTTTGATATCGTTGAAATAAAGTATGTTGGCAAACTTTGGATTTTATTGCAAGGCATGCCTCAGATGTTCTTATATTCTTTTAAAGCCTCAATTCCAGGAGCCAGGTGAACTTGCAGATTTCCTTCTGTTTTTTAAACATCTGTGTCTAGTTCATGTGGTTGCAAAATAAATTTTAATGTATTGTCTCCACTTAATCAAAAATTCGGGACGCAGTGAGGCACTTGACTAAGGTTGTGGGTTTCTTTCTTTTTAGTTGTAAAATTTTTCCATGTTTAGGACTGGGAATACCAATTACAGAGTGTGCATGCAGTTCAGAAGAGAGTACCACGGATTCCTAGTTGGTTTTGTGTTCATGTCTTAATTTCAGAGCTCCTTAGTCCCATACGATATTATCTAGGTAAAACAAGGGTAATCATCTCCTCCCTTCCCCTCTGTGTGCAAACCAAAGATGCTTTTGAACATCAGCTCATGCTTTTTTTTTTGGTCTATGCTCAGTCTTAAACTTATCAAAGAAGGATTCAGCACACCTTCTACAAATGCTTTATTCTCCTTTATCTTTACTTGCCTTTTGAGCTCAGCCCTGTTTCTCTACCTCCTTTGTCAACACTAAACTTGTTTCCCCTGTCATTCTCTCTTCCCCTTCCCATGTCCACTTGCAGTGCTAGATCCCTAGCTACCTCACATCTTAAGGAGAATGATGAGGACTACCAAAGCAGCTGTTTCAAGCTGGCTTTAAACCACAGACAACCTAGTCCTCATGCCTCACTCCATCCTACAGGAAAATTCTTAATTCCTTAATATTTTTCTGGGGAGCAGGTGTCCCCTTATTGCCTAGGGCATAATTTTACAATCATTTTAAGCCAACCTTGAGACCACACTGTCACTAAAGGAGGCAATCGCCCTTTTCTAGTATCTACTCCTACCATCTCTTTTCAAGTAGCTGTCTGATATGGCAAATTGCTAATTTGAAAAATTTTTTTTTCTTGGTAACTGTAGGTGAGGAACCTGATCTGATTTGCATCACAGCCTCATGAACACAAGTGCTTATGCCAGGAAGCCCTGGGAAGCATCCAGCCAAGAGCAGGGGAGAAGTGTGACCACTGCTTTTGGTAGCAGTACAGTCTCTGACTGACGTAAATTGTCATTTAGTGCCACCTGTAGTTTCAAGGTCTTGCTGAAAGAGGTGATCCTGCCTCTGGCTGCTTACTCCCATGCCTGTTACCTTCTGATTTGTGCTAGCACAAACCGTCATGCAGCCGTGGTGAACCAGCCTGCTAACCTGAGCCAAATGGGAAAGGAGGCATCTCGTTTTGTCTGTGTGGTTTTGTTAGGCAATTTTTGGCCTAAATCAACCTCCCAATTAACTGACCAAGTGGCCTCACTCTTAGGCCACCTTTCATTCCATGTTTTCCACAGTGTTTATAAATCTGCCATCCTCCTATTTAAAGGCTGTGAAAGCTGTGGTAGGTTGCTGCTGCTCGGGACGAACTGGGCAATGTTCCTGTGCTCTCCAAGCCAGCTCTCTCCAGCTTTGTGCTTCTGCCTATTTCTGTTCAGTCTTGCACTCAGCCCCTACCTAGAAACCTCATTAGCTTTAAGGCAAACAGTGCTTTAAACAGTACGCAATTCAGCGTGTGACCCGGACAAGCCAGGTTGCCCAGACACATGGGTTGGGCCAAAAAGAAATTTGAGATGGTCATGAGTTTCTCTGCTGTGTGATTATGAGCTAGTCAAGTTTTCCCCCTTCCAGGAACAGGACTATTTTAAAGCATTTCGGGGGCTACAGCAGCATATCTTTCCCAAAAGTGACACTTTGTATTCATTTTTCAGGGCAACTTTCATTGTAATTTTAAAACTGAAGATAGTTTAGGCAAAAACTTTAATGAATTTGTTGTTTGTTTAGCTGGATATGAAAAACACCTCTCCTTTCTTCTGTTTCGGCAGTTAAATATTCTGGTTGACACTGGGAGCAGTAATTTTGCTGTAGCAGGTGTGCCTGATCCTGATGTCACCTCCTACTTCAATACCAAGCTGTAAGTACTTGTTCTGCACGCCATGATGGGTTAGGGTGTCTTTTAGATTCTGACTCCTCCACACAAAAAATGGATGGTAAGGCAGTTCATGGGGCTCCTGTGACATTCCATGAGAGTGGCATGTTTGTTGCCTGAAAGGGAAGATTGGCCTTGCCTGATGCAAAGCTCTGCCTGACACCATGAACAGTCCCACTGAGCTCTGAGCATAGCTCTGATTAGAGCTGGAGATAAAAGATGATATGATTACAGGGTAAAATCACACCAATTTTGGTCAATTTCTTATCCAAATAGTCTTGGAAGGAATTAAAAGTTTAAATACACTTTCCCTTTGTTTAAAAACAAAAATTAAAACCCAGTAACTGTATCTGTTACCTGACATTTCATCCAAATCAGTCAAAAACTGATTTGTTGTTTAGTTTGGCCAAGGGCCTCAATCGCTTGGTAATCTGGAGAGACACTGCTGAATCTGATTGTTTATAAGATACAACTTGGTGGTTTTGGTGCTTGTTATGTATTGAATTTGCTGTGTTTAACATGAGCTGACATTAGTCACAGCCAAGCACAGCTTTGTCTGTCTGAGTCACTCTCCCTCCTTTCTTCCTTCCTTTCTGCCCTTCTCTAGTTTCAATTATTTCAGGTAAACTTCTCCAAAACACAGTGTCTATCTTTAGCTGAAGCATATGGTTAAAAATACTTAGAGGACTGGGAGGCTGGAGAGTACCACCATTTTTATTACCTCTTTATTTATTTTAGCATGGGGTTTTGCACTTTTCCAATAGATGCACTGGTAATGGAGGGAAAGTCAGTATTTCCATGCTGCTTACTAGAATAGCCTTACCTCCTGTCACACATTCAGATGTTAATGGAGATATTTCACATCTCACTCTGAGATGACACAAGTCTGGAAAGTCAAGAATTTGCACCTGAAAGCCATTTCTGCACTACTGCAGAGTTTTACATGCCAGCTATCCCCTTCCATAGGTAGTGGCTAGAGGAAACTTAATTGCAAGGAATTAAAAGCACAAGCATTCCTTCTTCCTTTTCTCTTAAGTGACATTATGTGGTCAGGAAGGGCAAGGCCTCTCTCATAAGTACCATAAACCATTAGAAACAGCAGCAATGGCAGAGGTTGTGTGTTCAGAAAGGCTGTGACAGGTTGAAGGTTACAATCTCTTACCAGTGTTCTCACTATATGCTGTGTTTTGAGAACTCTGATATAAACCTAATAATGAAACCTTGAAATTTGGGCCATGAAGAGTTAAGGGTGCTTTGCAAAATTATTCAAACTCAAGTCATGATAGTCCAGAGCAATTGCAATAGCAATTTCTGGTTTGGGTTGGATTGATGGAGTATTGCAATATGCTCAGAATAAAGTGCAGCCATTAGCGTGCTTGAACTTGGCTACACCATGCTTCTTCCACTTTAAATACTTCAAACACATTTAAATAAATGTCATCTGGGAGGGATCCTGGCCCCACTGAAATCAGTTACATTTTTAAAATGTTGTTTGCAAGAAACCTCTGTAGGTCATCTAGTACATACCCCAAATGAGGCAGGACTGTCACCAGCTCAGGTCAGTCATGGCTGAGTCCAGCCAAGTCCTGTAAACCCCTGAGGATGGAGAATCCACGCTCTCTCTGGACAATGTGTTTCAGTGCTGTGCCACACTCTCCCGTGGAGGCAATATTTCCTATTGCCCAACCTGAACCTCACAAAATGTAACTCATGGGCGTTGCCCCTTGTGTTACTGCCTGGCACTGCAGAGAAAGGTTTGTTTGTGTTGTCTTTGTATCTGTCTTTCAAGTTGTTGTAAGCTGCTGTGAGATCTCCCCTTTGCCTCTTGTTTGCAAAAGTGAAGCCCAGCTCCCCTCAGCCTCTTGTCACAGGTCCTGTGTTTGTGGGACCTGACCTATCTGATAGCCCCCTGCCAGTCACTCTTCTCTTTCTCCAGATCCCTGTTGAACTGGGTTCCCACAACTGGCAAGAGTCTATTCCAGGTGTGGTCTCACCAGTGCTGACCAGAGCAGGAGAGCATCTTCCTTGGATGTTGTCCATGGCCCTCCAAATGTGGCCCGGTGTAAAGTTTGCTGTACGCACAGGGCGAGTATGGTGTTAGCTCTTATGCAGCCTGGTGTCCACCATCACCCCAAGTCCTTTTTGGTTCTTTTCAGTTGCTTCTCAGTCTGTCCTGATGCATGGAGTTGTTTCATCTCAGCTACAAAACTTTGTGCTTCTCCTTGTTGAACACCATGAGGTTTCTGTTGACCCGATACTCCTGTTCTACAAAGTTCTACTGGATTCAAGCTCCATCGTTCAGCATGTCAGCTACTCCCTTTAATGTAGTGTCCCGTGTAAATCTGCTGAGGGTGCAGTCTGTCCATTGTGTAGGTTCTTGAGGAAGATGTTGAACAATTTTTCTTCCATTCACAACCCCTGAGGCACTATGCTTGTCACGAGCCTGATGATGAGCCAATGGTCGCTGCCCTTTGGGCCCAGTGGCCTAGCACGTCTTCAACCCACACAGTGGTCTGTTTGTTCAGCCCTGCATCATCAGCTTCCAAATGGGAATGCTGTGGGAGATGGCGTCAAAGCCTGACTGAAATGAAGATGTGCTACAGGCACTGCACTCTTCTCATCTATACAGCCAGTCATCTTGTTGTAGAAGGCAATGAGGTTGGTCAGGTACGATATACCTGTGAAATTCTTCATTGAATGTCCATGATTACCTTCTTGTCCTTCATGTACTTGGGAACAGATTCCAGGAGGTTGTTCTCTGAGACTTTTCCTGACCTGAAGTAAAGCTCAGTGGCCTAGAGTTCCTTGGAAATCTGCTGCTCATCTCTTTTTGTAACTGGCCTTACGATAGCCTTTTCCCAGCAGTCAGGTTACCTTCCCTAGTTGTCATGGTTTTGCATAGATGGTAGACAGGGGCCTTGATATCCCATCAGCTGGATCTATAAAATTACCTGAGTGACCTTTACCCATGTGTAAATGAGACAAATGACCTATGGGCACTTTTCTTCCACACTACGTGGAACGCTTCAACATTAGATATAGAGGTTTCCTCTCATTTGGTAATCATCCCTGCAGTTTTCCCTGTATTCTCATTAAGTGCTTCCATATCAAAGTCATAAACCACAAATTGAAGATGAGGGAAAAGAAGGATTAGTAATTTGTTAAGTTAATGGGACTGAGTTATAGATATGTACATATCAGAATATTAATATTGGGTCGGAGAAAGAGAGTGATGAGTCTGAATTTCCTGATTGACAAGCTCTTAGTTTAATTTTATTCAAATGGTCAAAATCTGAAATTAAATGCATGATTGTTTTTTGACTGAAATTGAGGATGGTGCATAGGAAAGGCATTATCTTCTTTTCAAAGGACCCAGAGAGTGTGTTGTTTAGGGTGTGGTGTGTCGTTCTTAAGCAATTTTAGAACTAGCTTGTTAAATGATGTTGTGTGTTATGTAATTCATGTCGTACAATTCTATTGCTTAATTATATGGGTCTTTCTGTACAAAACTGATAAAGCTGTTGTCATGAACTTTTTCACAACTTGGACTTTTGAGTGGCTCTGACAAAACTTTGCTGTGAAAAGTTCTGAGTCTGCTGCGATGACTATGATATATAAGGTTTTGGGAAATGGCCTAATTTGTCCTGAACTGAAAAGAAATCACAGAATTTGTTTCTCATGCTGTTCAAAATAACAAGTAGTTTTTGTTAAGTATGCTACTTATGATACAAGATCTATGTAAACAGATGTATAAAGGGATTTTTACACTTGAAGATAAATTATTGGTGGTGGTTCTGTAGCGTTATGTGAGAGTGACATATGCAGGGATATCAGTATTCAGCAACAGTATTCAGTTTTATTTCAGTGTGAGTACGACTGCCTCACCATCTAAAGCTTCAAGAGCAAACTGCTCAAGAGTTGATTCTTCCAAGAGATGGGTAAGAAAATTATGGGGAATAAGTTGAGATAATACAGTAAGGTATGTACCAGCAAGCAAAAGTAAGCTGCTGCTTTGCAGTATGATCCTGCGAGTTTGGTTGTGTATACTGTATAGTTTATTGTTTCAGGTAAATTATAAACTTGTTCCAGAACACCTGCAAATTAGATGGGACTTCTTGCTTAAAAATCAATAACTTATGTTGTGGAATAGTCTGCATTTTCTTACAGTTTTTGGCCCTGAATCACTTATCTTGTGCCATCCATCTATCACTCTCTAGGAGATCAAAACTTCTGTTCAGACTTTTTTTGCCCATTGCTGTTTCCTGTCCTTTCTTTGCCATTGCTGTGTGTGGAGACGCTGATTTGGTGCTTAGGAAAAAGGGAATGAGTAAGCAGGAAAATCTGAAGTCCTGGTTTGTTGCAGAGCAGCAAGCGAGCATGGAATTAAGAAGGAATCGCAAGTGTTTGAGGTCGGTGTTAAGCAGGGCTTTCTGCATAGTGGATTTACTGTTGCCATGTTGAGCTTCCATCAAATGAAGCATGATGTAAGAAACAGTATTTTGGCTATGTTTTCTTCAGTGCTATATGCTAGTAATGCTGGTAATAAGGAGTAACTCTACATGAGAAAATGAACCCATTGCTAGTTTTCTCAGCTGAGGCTTGAGATCCGTTTGAGGACCATGTTTCTGTTGGCTGCTTTGGAGAGAAGGTAGCAATGAGGAAGGAGAGGGAGGGAGTAGTGGCGCTACAGCACCATAACCCAGGAGCCTTTTCCTTGCCCCTGGCTAGGATACACTGTGTCCTGCCAGAAGAGTTGAATTTCTCATTTTCTCATTGTAGTCACAATGACTTTTTTGGAATTTTTTGTGCTGTGTGTTTGTTGAAAACACTCAGCCTGTGACTTAGAACAAGTCTCTAGTTTTGACCTCTAAAGAAGTTTTCTTCCTTTGGATCAGTTTGCTGGAAAAACACAGGTTGATTACAGCCAAGAAGATAGAGCAGGAAGTGGTTTTTCAGAACAGAATATAATTAGTGGATATTGGTATATCCTCACAAGGATCATGTGAGATCCCTTCCCCACTGTGTATTTTGCTCCTTGAAGGAAATAACAAGGCCTTCTCTTCAACATGACATCTGTGCACTTTACAAATGAGATGAGTACCCTCATACCAATTTCTGCATGGGAGGAAGCTGAAGCACAAGGGGTGAGGAAGTGACTTGTCCTGCCTTTCCACAGGAAAGTTCACCAGCCATGCTGGAAAATGAACCCAGTCTTTCTGTGTCCTGTTCCACAGCTCAATCCATCAAGCTGTTACTGCTTACGGAAGAAGACCTATGTGCTGCTGCTGGTCATGCAGCATCCGTATCTGCAGATTCACTTTGCTTTATTCTCCCAGCACTCACTCTTCTCTCTGATTTCAGATGTTTCCTCTTCTGTTGCACAGCCAGACACTTTCCTACATGAAGAACCCTGTATTTTCCCTTCCTTTTCCTACCCCCCCAGTTTCTCTTATGTCACCAGTTATTCAGACTCTATTTTGATTTATAAAATGTACTGCCACTATCACAGTGGTTGTCTGAAGACCCTGCCTGAGCAGAGATGTTCCTTTGTCTAAGTTTCATACAAATGCAGAATAATGCAGAAAGATAAAACAGCAGTAGCAGTAAAAGTGACCAGATACAGGCAGTAACAGTATATCTGGGATTCATGCATTTTGAAATATAATCTGTGGGGCCTATTATCTCATGTATTTCTGCTGTCTTGCATGTTACAAGCCACTGAGCCCTGAACACCCTTGAAGGGTTAGGTGTCGGGAGTGTCAAGGACTGCTTAGGGTTAGAGCCTGGCCTCTTTCTACTCCCTCCCTCTCTTAGCTAGGAAGAGGATCAGTTGCACAGTCCATATGGTCAAATTGTCCCTCAAGATAAAGTGCCTGCTCGAATGGACAGGAGTTGTCTGGGTTGCCATCTAAAGGTTTTTCCCCTTAATAGGCAAAATCACACCGACTTCATTCTGATGAGCTCAGGTACAGGGTGCTGTGAAGCCACTTCATGCGGCTGTTTCTGTCAGAGCAGCTGTTAGATTAAATCTGGGTTGATAAAACTGTCCACACTTGATAAATCACCTGCACTTCCTATTGTTTTACACACATGTAAAGGTGGTTTTACAAAATTATTTTACACCTACTTTTTTTTTTATTTACTTTTTCAAAAGCTGTCAAATGAAAAGTTTGTTCAGATGAACTGAGCATGGTCATCTGTCCCTTCAGAAGGGGAAGATGTATGCCGAGGAATGGCACCAAAATAAATTGTAAGAGATCTAGAGCTTTTGTAGTTCTTCAGTAGTGGTGTGAGTGAAAGATGATTGCTATATTTATACTACAGGATTTTAAAATGAAAAATCTATTGGTTTTTTTCCTAACAATTCTGTTAAGCCTTCTAAACAGGATTCTTTTGCTTTCTTTGCTTGCCATACTTAACTGCTCCTTTGTCTTTGCTGCCCTGGTCTAGAAGGAACTCCTCCCTTTCCTCCCCCAAGTCAGTGAATCTTTTGTTAATAATATCCAAGTCTGCTTACTTCCCAATAGATAGACCAAAAGCAGATTTAGAAAACCTGTGTCTTACTGCTGATACTCACAATAATATTCAAATTTACCCAAAATTGATTTTTTTAAATAATATTAAAGAGGTATTAGTCTACAGCTATTCAGTTAGCTTGGCATTTCAATTTTAGATTTGAATTCAGAAGCATTTAATTTCATAGCACCACTTAATACTCCAGTTACAGTATTGCTCCTATTGTGATGGACCAGACTGAGACAGGGAGACATTGCAATAGATGGCATAATATCTTAGGTTAAAAAAACAAACAAACAAAAAAGACACACATTGTGAAGATTTGAGTCATTGATGGCTTCAGGATAAAAACAGGGCCTCAAGATATTTTTTTTTATCACTGTTTTTTTTTACTGCCTTTACAATCGACCCCCCTTCTTCTGTGAGTTTATGTAATCAGCTTTGCAGACTTCACTTTTTTTCCTCTCTGGGAAAAATTGAGATTGAATATATTCTGTTGTTTTTCATTATAAATGAACGGCTCCTGCATAAGTGTATCTTCTCATTTTAAAGGTCAAGTACGTACAAATCTCAAGGGATTGATGTCACAGTTAAGTACAGTCAAGGAAGCTGGGCTGGAGTGCTGGGTACAGATGTCATTACTATCCCAAAAGGAATCTATGGCAGCTACACTGTCAACATTGCTACCATTCTTGAATCGGAGAATTTCTTCCTACCAGGGGTAAAGTGGCACGGGATTCTTGGTCTTGCCTACGATGCCTTAGCCAAGGTAAATCATCCTTGCTCCAGCTATTGTCTTTCACAATGACAATAAATAGAAATCCAACTATTAAAATAAAGTGAGCAGATGATATGTCAGCATTAGACTCTTCCCTTCCAACCACTCTTTCGTATTAATCCTTTGTGGTTGTTCCAGAAAAAATAAATCAAGTTGTGACGGTACCACAGTCCCACGTGAGGATTTTGGCTTTTCTGATGATGAAGGCTTCAATTTTAGCTCCTCTGCAATGAATAAGCTTTTACAGAGCTTGTAGTACCAAAGTATGGGAGTAAAGGATTCTGATATGAGTGTGGAAGACGTGTATTAGGGCTCTGATGATCTCCCTCAACACTTGTCAATGGACTGATGAACTTACTTGGCAAAGCCCTTGGCAGTTCATCCTAAGACATTCTCC
Source organism: Phalacrocorax aristotelis (assembly GCF_949628215.1). Taxonomy (NCBI): domain Eukaryota; kingdom Metazoa; phylum Chordata; class Aves; order Suliformes; family Phalacrocoracidae; genus Phalacrocorax; species Phalacrocorax aristotelis. The sequence goes on along the minus strand of NC_134276.1, from coordinate 99,098,472 downwards.
ATTCAAGTAGAAGTTGAGATGGAGGGCATGTATGGGTAATTTCAGCACAAATTTTAGCTACAGTGTTTTCATTAACATAGAACCAAGCACATCCTGTTCTTGTGAATGTAGGAAATTTAGATAGAAGTTTAAATTAAAACCTAAAATTTATAGTAAAAAATTTATAACCTTATAATCCAAAACTGAAAACATTATTGGAATACTACACAATCATAGTTTTCAACCTACACGTAACTGTCTGAGAAAGTCACAAATTGAGATATATTCCATTAGAACAAATGATTCAATACTGCCTGCTGCCTGTGGAATTAAAATGCTTTATTCAAGAGTTCCATGATCATTGTATGGACTTCTGACATATTTGCTGTCATACGCTGTCAACAGACAGAGAAGAGCTGCTTCTCAGACTCTGGTTTGGGCAAATACTGTATTCAAGGGCATTTATTTTTCCCTTCTTCCGAAGACTTGAGTGTTTTTGGCTTCTGAGTCTGCTCTGTGCTTTGTGTAGTAAGAGCACTTGGCACCTTGCAAGCTCACCAGAGTCTCTGCCTGTCATGAGATGTATCTGCACAGAAATCTGAATTACAGTGAGATTGCAGTGCTCTAATAACTGCAAACACAAGCATCATATCCAGTGTAGGAAAGAACCTGCTGACCAGTAATCAGCTGAAGTGAGTGTGCTTGGATGTGAAGTTCTTTAAAAGAAGAGGAAATTAGGGCCATTGAATTCGAAGTTCATTAAAATTCAACTATATTTAAAACTGAAAATTCTTGCTTTAAAATTCCGCCTTTTAACTGTGGAAAGGTGGGAAGGGCAAGTTACATTTGATTGTTCTAATAACGTAAAGCCTTTTCCAAACAGAAAGCATCGGTGAGAGTTTCTGCCTGGAACTGAAACTAGTATTTGAGTTTGAAAACTGTGGTTGAAAAATGCTCTCATGCTTTAGGGATTTCTGTGACAGTGGTCAAGAGTAAAAATGTTTTTGAAAAAGAGCAGAAACAGAGAAATGACAGATGTTGGGGTTTTTAATGACTTATTATCTCTAGAATTTTCATCACCTGGTTGTCAGAAATTCAATTTACTTGTGAAAAGTGGTCTTGTTTGAATGATGTGCTCATTTCTGCAAAGAAACTTTTTAATGAATACTTCTGCAATTCTTTTGTTGTTTTATTTTGTTTTTCAACACCTTCAAGCCTTCAAGTTCCGTGGAGACGTTCTTTGATTCTCTTGTGAGACAGGCAAAGATCCCCAACATTTTCTCCTTGCAGATGTGTGGTGCTGGACTGCCTGTTTCTGGAAGTGGTACCAACGGAGGTAGTCTTGTGGGTATCTGTCAATCTGAGAGGGAAGATGTATCTTTGTTAATCTCTCTCCCTCTTTTCTATGACTATCCTAATTTTTCCAAATTTAGTGTGTAAATATATGAAGTTTTATAATTTTTTTAAAGAAAAGTTAAAGTTAAGCATTTAGGCAAAACTCAAGTGTCTATTTTTACTCTCTAGTCTTTTTTCTCTCTCAATTTTGAGTAAACTTCTGCATTTCAAGTTTAATTTTAATAAAGAAAAACATAGATGTTGTGTTTCCTCAAGGCAGATTCTGCTACCTTTCTTAAACTGAGTAGGCCCTTACTCAGCTGCTAAGCTTGTTCAAACTCATCAAAATGCTACAAGAAATTTTTTACATTATGTGAAAAGGGGGAGAAGAATCAAGGCTCTTTTCCTTTTTTTTTTTTTTCCTTTTTTGTAGACAACATACCAAAGGAAACAATCTGAAAAACAGATCTTTCCCTTGTTCTTACTCTGAGAAGTCTTTCCATCAGTTTTAGTGGGACCAAGAATTGGCCTTTATTTGGATCATGAGTTAATTATGCTGAAATAAGCATATCAGCACAGGCATTAATCACAAATAGTTATTTTGCTGTAAATGTTAACCTGCTTGAGATTGGTGAAGCCCAAGAGAGAACTCACTTATGTTAGCTTACTTCAAAATCTGATCGTCTAGGGTACTCCCAGTCAGCTTCAACATAAGTCCTGATAGAAGCTAACAGTGAGAGCAATGATGGAATGGTCATACTCCATTTCTGATGTGTGTAAGAAAAGCAAAATGTTCTGAAGCAGTATTACGGCTTTTCTGATCTGATAAAGTGCATTTTTGATGTGCAGGTTTAATATGCTGTCCCATTTTTATACATTGCCTAGATTAAATCACTGAAGATACTGTTTTGATTTTAAACAGTGGAGCTTTCATAAGAGAATCAGTGTGAGCTTGTAGATGAAGATGCTGGTAATTTGGCCCAATATGGGAATTCTGTCTGACTGAAGTACAATCTATTCAACATCTAGATGTTTCATACTGCTTTATTATTGACAAAGAACTTGTCAATAAAATCCTTACAAATGGTGCTAAATTAAAATTTTTATGCCCTGTGTATCACAATTAAACATTCCCCTTTTTTCCTGTACTTGCCCCAAAACTAAACAACTGGGATTTTAAAGTGTGTAAATTCCGTTCTCCTTTCCCTTAGGTTCTGGGTGGAATTGAACCAAGTCTGTACAAGGGTGATATTTGGTACACACCAATCAAAGAGGAGTGGTATTACCAGGTTGAAATTCTCAAACTGGAGGTTGGAGGACAGAACCTCGAATTGGACTGCAGAGAGGTATTTGTGATAATGTGTTTCTGCCTGTATAAAACACAAGTTTGGTTAAGGAAAACACTTAATTGATCAGTTTTGTCTTTGCAAGCAAATGTGTATTGCAGCATCCTCTGAGAATTAAGGCTGCATGGTAAGTTTGACAGGAAATGAACAAGCCGTGTGAAATGCAATGTGTACATCAAGCATGCTAAAATTGCTTCGGAGAGGACTTTAAAGTCATTGATAGTATTTTCAGTAAGTTAGGGACTAAGCTACAATTGTCAAGTGAACAGTCCACTGAAAATAAGTCTGCTGTGGTTTGGGAGGGCTCAGTCTCTTGACTAGTTTCAATTGAAACGAAGGAGTCTAAACGCCGAAGATGGTGCATGGATTTAGGGAGTAACTGTCTTTAAACAACAACAGTTCGTGGTTTTCTGTCAAACCAAAAGACAAACCAAAGGGTTTTAAAGCAATTCTGGTCAAACAAAGAAAAGGGAAGATTTTTGGGTTGACCCCTGTGGCGATGTCTAAGCATGTAATTCACTATGGCAGTGGGCAGGTGTCATCCTGGGATGACATCCAAAGTATCTCATCCTGTGGCTCCTTTTTATTTTTGTAATCCAATTTTCCTCACTTCAGCCTTGCTAGTTATTATACCTGATAGATATGTTTTCTGTTTTTATTAGGAATAATGTTCTGCTATCTCTGGATCAGTCTAATGAGACTGGTTTGTTGCAGTTTTTATTCCAAAGATGTTTCTTTTTTTTCTGGAGGATATGTGTAGATGTGTGTATTTCATTTGTTTCTTACTATTGCTTGTTGCTATTCATGTTTTGATTTTAGTTCTATAATTTCAATGCCCTGTTTTCATTAGACATCTTAAATTTATCTTATGCTTCTTCTTTCAGTTGGAATTCATTGGGACATGACAATTCTAAAGTTTTTATAGTTCATACAAATTAAGTGAAATTCACGACAAAAATCTTACATGTGCATAAATATTATATTTCCATACAAAATATGGAAATAATATTGCCATACAAAAATATTTAAAATTAGTCATACTGCCTTTCAACTTAATAAGCAAAACTAGGTTTATTTAAATGCCTCTCTCTATTATACTGTTAGGAAAGCAAAATCACTGGTAAATGTTTGTGTTTGCTTTTCTTTCTTGCCTTAAAAAATAGTCAACATGTTTTTGAAGAGGAGCCCTTGTACTAATGGCCTAATATATGCTGTTTCCAGAAAACAACTCACTTAAAAACCTAGTGGTGTTATGAAAGTTTCCTGTTATTGTCGCTCTTTTCTGAGCCAGGGATTGCTTTCACATTGTACACATTAGCATAGTATGCTAGTCACTGTTACAGAAGGCATCATTCTGTTCTTGATCAAAGGCGATCTTCCTGCAAAAAATTTAGAGGAAGAACAGTGAATTAGAGCTAGTATGATTAAAGTTTGGTTAGTTAGGGGCTTGCAGAGGATGCATAATTCACTGTATAGGATGATGAACCATGCACCCTCTCTCCTCTTAGTTGTTTTCTAGGAAATGGAACATTTTTTGTAACCGTAACCTGAGACGACTACTTTCCTTGCAAGGGAAACGTAGTCCCCTTGCTTCAGTCCCGGAATCTGCCCAGTGTTACACTGTAGCTGTGGCCTTGAGCCTGGCAGAGCCAAGTACTGAGCTGCCAGCAGTGCACGCCGCATAGGGTGCACTGTTAAATATTAACTGGGAAGGCTAAGAAAGCAAGAAGTTACTGCCCACTGCGAGTACACTGTACACAGCATGAAAATCCAGGTGCTTAGTCCCTGGTGCTGAGTGATCCTGCTGCTCCAGGCGTTTTGCATGGTTTTATGCTAGTGATTGACCATCTTGGCTGTGCCTCCTACCTCGCTTTTTTCCCCAAGGGTGGCTCTCCAGAATGCTGGCCGTTGTGTGTTTGTGGTACAAATCTGTTGAAATGGATTCCACAATGCCTTGATATTCCTCTTGACTCTTTGGGAGTATTTCTGAGTGTATAGTAAATGGTTTCCTGTTTGCTTTTCCTTCAGCCCTGCTTGGCAGCCTGTAGCATCCCTTCTTTCAAACAGAAAAGAACTAAGTCAGAGTTACTTTTCACTTTTTGGTGGGTTTTATTTTTGTCACTGTGCTAAAGATATTCCATATGACTTGGTAACATCTAAACCAATGTATTTTAAATTCGCTCACTTGTTGTTCAACCTCTTCGTAAAAAGCTTATGGTGTATATTACCTTGTGTCCTGTGATTATGCCATAGAAATGTCACTACTAAGTTATTGATCCTGCTGCCTAAGCTGGTAACAAAAGTAGTTAATACAAACAGCTGCCACTGCTACTTGCCTTTTTTTTTTTTTCTTCCCCCAGAATTCATCATAGTTTTTAAGGAGTTAATGAAGAAATATGTACCTTTTAAAATGTTTATTCTTAGTTTACTCTATCTGAAGTTTGCTGAAATCTCTTAATCTGGGGGTTGAGGCTTTAGTAATGAAAAGAAATGCTTGCTTAGGGTTTTTTAGTGCAGATTTTGAGGCAGCAAGATTGAAATGTCAAGTTTCTTTTTTGTTTTAGTGATTTTCAGCAGTCAAGAGAGAAAGGTGTGGCATTTGTACTCTTGAGCTAGTACTGAGCATGACATGTAATGAGGCCTAATGTTCCCTGAGCAGTCTTGAAATAGATGTGCCAGTCATTAAAAGTAGGCTGCTGTATTGTGTGTAAGCACGAGTTGTTTTCATGATCACAGAGACCTTGATCCAGAGCTTGAACATATATGTAAGCTACATCAACATGTTTAGCATCTGTCTGCACTGACCGTGAGAGTGCTTTTGCCCAAAGCATATGGGAGGTAGAGTGGATTAGCTCACAGCTCTGTGAAGGGCTGGGCTTTACTTCTTTTTACAGTGGTTTGGCTATTTGCAACAGCTGTGGTGACACACAGTAATTTCTTGAGTGGTGCAGATAAACTCACCCTTGTGTCTAGGCTGACCTTATCTTGCTTTTGCTCTCAGACTTCATTTGAATTCAAGCTATCCACTCGAGTGAGCTGCTGACAGGCATGACATGCAGGTTTGGGAACACAGCTACCAAAAAAGAACAACTTTGTTATCGTTATGAAACAGTGGAATCTGCATTACATTAACTACAGTGTGTAACTTCTCTCCTTTTTTTCCCCCCCTCCCTAGTATAATGCTGATAAAGCAATAGTAGACAGTGGGACCACACTCCTCCGTCTGCCCCAGAAAGTCTTCAGTGCTGTTGTGCAAGCAATAGCTCGCACATCCCTGGTAAGTTAATGTCACTAAATCTGCTCAAAATGTTAAATTCCTGTTAAATGGTCCCTTGATCTTTGAAAGGAGTGTCATCTTTGCTGTCTACTTTGTAAGTCATAGGGTTTTAACCTGAGGGGAGCAGAAGCTTTCCTGGTCTACTCCTGTTAACAAGTGAGAAATGACTGATAGTCTTTGATGGAAACTGAAAAGGGAAAGGGAAGAGGGAAAAGGGGTTCCAAGTACAGGCAAGAAGTGTGTGCACGGAAATGCATCAGAAATAATGCAGAGATGGAATATTTTGTTCTAAGCATTTCAGAAACGTGGACATAAACCCTGTTGCTCTGGTTCAAAGTATTAAGAGTGCAAAAATCAGTCTTTTCATACAAAATGGGGTGTTTATAAAGTAAGAAGAACATGCTACTGCAAGCAGTTCCTTTACAAGTATAATGCTTATTGTTGTATAGAATGGATGCCATTCATTAGGGTTATTCATATCAATAAAGCTGCTTTTGACCTTCATTATTGAATTATTCATGTTTAAAAGCATCTTTCTTTGGAAATAGAGTGGGCTTTAGAAGTAGGGCATGGGGATGATGGATTTCTCTGAGTGTAGGGTAACTGAAGCAGCATTTTCTGGTTAATAAAAACTATTAATAAATTTGGGTTGAATATAATGAACAGTGCCAAGAAGGTTAAAGATGAAGAATAAAACCCAGATATTTCAATGTGAACAATTTTAATATTTTTGTCATGGATTCACAATCAGACAACAGTAGTCATTGCAAATCACAGGAAATTCACAGGAAATAACTGGACTATCGGCCAGCTGCCCAAAAGACAAGAATATTTGCCTGTATGCTGATAAGTCAAAACGGAGATCCTTTTTCTACCTGATTGAGAGCAGAGATTTGGCATGAAGTGTTCTTCACTGCCTGCAGGTGTCCAATATCTGAAATAAATGTGCCAGTTATCTTATGTAGCTCAGCCTCCCTGGTTGAAAAGTTCTTCTCTTTGCAAAGCACTTAAGTATTGACTGGAACAATTTCAGTCGATGGAGGGGAGTAATTGAAAGAAGCCTACCCAAGAGCTCTTGTAATGGCACCTTGTGCATAGGACATCCTCCTTTGAGGTGGGTCACAGCGGTACACACTCCTCTCTGATTTTGGTCAGGACATTTGAACTAGGACCTTCCACATAACAAGTAAATGGTCAACTGATCGATAAGATATTAGAGCGGAACCACTCACTCGCTGTGCTTAATGGTTTTTGTTCTTCCTATTAAAAATGCATAAACTAACTCTTCTCTTTTAGGGTTTCTTTTTAATCTCAAGGACCTTGCTGCTGTACCCCTTTCCCTCCACACACACTGGAAATTACTTTCACAGCTCTAAACAAAAAAAGATAGTCTATTAAATATAAAAGTACCTGCAAGAGGTAAGGATCAGATTCCAGCTGTGTAGGAGCAATGTCAGGAAAATGGGTATTTCTGGCAATTGTACCATGGCATCACACCCGTACTTTTAGCGCTCTGTGCTTCTGGCAGACTATGTACCACTGAAACATAAAATCATCTGCAGTAGTCAGACATACTTCTCTGACCACAGGTGAACCAGGGTAACCAGTTCCTGCTCCTAGCAGCTTGTTATGAGCTTCCCAGCAAGACGTTATTGCCCCCGCAGGTATACTGGGATAACTGCATGTGAAGCGTTCCTTTATTCAGCTCCATTAGAGACCAAGGCTGTGAGCTTTATGCTCCTTTGTGGTGTAGATTGTTTTCTAAACCTTGCTTATTTGAACTGAAGTCTTTTAGGGAGCAGCTATAGATGCAGTTTGATGTTGGCAGGTCTGAAAGATGGTGATTTTGGCAGATGGGCAGAGATAAGCCACAGAGAGGCGGCAACCAATACACCTCACTGAGCTGAAGTCCGAACAGCATGTCTACTCATGCCATTAATATAATGCTAAGTTAGTAAGTTGAAGAAAGGAAGGCTCAAATAAACCTAAAATCTTTATTTTAATAGCCTTTTAGGTATCATACAGCCAAATCCAACCCCCCCACCCCCCACCCCAGTGCTTTCCTCAGCATACAGAAGTAAGGGAAAGGCAATGCAGTAAGCAGTCTTTCTGGGAAATGAAAGTAGGCACTTAAAATAGAACACTTTATAGACTTGGTCTGCCCAATCTGGGTGCTGTCTTGCAGTTTTTCTCAGATCACAAGCTATGCTTTCCAAGAGAAAATGGAAAGAGAGGAGAACTAAATTTTTCAGCAGGTCTGGCATGGGACATAGCTGTGACGGGCAGAGCGTTCTATCCCATGCCAAGAGATGTACTTAAGCGTGCGTTGAGGGTTAAGGGTAAAAGCAGTCTGTTTGTGATTGTAGGTCTCATTGTGTGTTCGCATGAGTGTATGCTGGTTGGTCCAAGAATAGAGATGAGCACATGGAAGTATTAAGTCTCTAATACTGTGCATCCCTAACAAATATTTCATTGGCAGGTGGGTGGGGTGGGGTGAATACTTGTCACCTGTAAAATACCATATAACTAACATATGAGCTGATGTTTACAAAATAATCGATATCACAGATAAATACAAATAAAAGGAGTGGAGAGGCTGGATTCCACCTTTCTTCTTTACCCAAAAGGGAGGCTTTGGCTGTGCAGTGTCAGAACAAGATACTGCCTTGGATGTTGTTTCACATGGGAATAAGAACCAACACAAAGTAATACACCCAAATAAGGAAGGCTTTTCCTCTGATCTGGCAGCAGGTCAGCTTCAGGGAGCGTGCACATTAGGCAAGATGTTTGTCTTGGGCAAAAAGCTCTGTTGGGGGTTGCTTTTTGCTTTGTTAGTGCCATGGATATATTAAGAAGTTCTGTTAATCAACCTTATTTCAAAATCATGTCCAGTTGTATTGGTAACGAGTAGCAGGGCAGCAAGAGGCAGATGAACATGTTTCTTTCCATTGACTGTAGCAGACTTTGCCTTAGATGCCAGGAGGTTTTGGCTTAGCCCTTGGCTTCAAAACCCTAAAGTTGAGTAAGAAGCTGCAGGAATGTGAGGAAAGGAAATTATTCTATTGCGTATTCATGTGGTTTGTATTTTGGTTTGTGCTTTTAAAAAAATGTCTGCTGCTTCAAGACGTTGGCATTTGGTCAGACCTGTTCAGAGAAGAGGTGGATAGGTAGTAAAAGCCCATTGATGCTTTGCCTCTTTGCGATACTGATTGCTTAGGGAGATCACACGTGTTCATTGCAGAAGTGGAAGTAACGAGACACAAATGGGGAGGGAAGGGAGAGCTAAACTTGGTTTTGCCTCTTATCCCTTCTTCCAAGTCATAATGGGTTATGACACACCTCAATTTATGCGTTGGTGCTTGCTTTGATCCTTGAAGAAAGAGCTCTTTGTCAGACCTGTGTTCATGTTTGAATTTCTGCATGGGACTGGAAGAAGTATCGAATAGTGGTAGTGATCATTTACAAAAATCTATCAAAATGTATGTAATTTGTATGTATCACTTTTTTTTTAATAGATACAAGAATTCTCTTCTGGTTTCTGGACTGGTTCACAGCTTGCATGCTGGGATAAAACTGAAAGACCCTGGTCCTTATTTCCCAAGCTCTCCATTTACCTGAGGGATGAAAACTCCAGTAGGTCGTTTCGGATCTCTATCCTACCACAGGTCTCAACCTTTTTTGTTTATTCAGTCATGCATTTATTTTTACTATTATAAAGCACATGCTTTTAAAAAATATGAGCTATTATTAACAGTAATAGAGAATGGGCTCATTGCATGCAAGGGAAATCTTTTTAAATTAAATTTTAAAAATCAAATTTTAAATAGGGAAAATAACAAATTTGTCAAACCTAAAACGAAAAAACGAAAAACACAATTTCCCTCTGACTGCAGTCCATGTAGTTGGGAATGAATTTTTCAAATTGTCAGGAAAAATAGGCAAGTTTTTGGTTTGTTTTCAAGAGCTTTAGCCACACTAGATGTCAATACAGAATCTCTGCTCATTTTGATCTTGTCATTTTGGGAAGCAAATTGATTTGTTTTTCGTGGCAATCTGAGTTGGAGTACTTCTGAATATGACAGTCTTGGCAATGAGCCTATGTGATCTCTTCACTAGTTTCTGTAACTTGATTAGTTTATATTTTTATTAATATTCCATCCCAGCTTTTAGAATATAATATGCCACTTCTACTTTTCCTCTCCAGCTTCCCTTCCCAGTATAGGTGCCAACCAGGCTAGTATCCTCTAACATTACTAATCCAGCCTTTTACCTCAGGGAATGGTCAGGAGCAAAGGGAAGAATGAACCTATTAAGTACATTTTAACTTGAAATATAGTAAGGTCTTACAATAAGCTTTTTCTGTATTGATCATGTAGCTTGGCAATCTTTCGTCTTCCCTGAAGAGACAACTGGTAAAATGTGACTTGAATTTATGAATCTAGAGCCTTGAAGCTGACGCTGCATGCTCTCTGAATCAATATCCTGATAATTTTTAAAATAATAAAATTATTCTCTAATTTGAGTTCATATCCCAAATTCTTTCTCAGCTATCGTTCCCCCCTGGAAAATACAATAAAAAGTGGCTCTCAAGAATTTGCAGTTGACCTTCACATAGTGACTGACTGTGTTCAAATTTAAGCTTAGAATCCAAGAGCTTTACCTCTTACCTGCATGTAAGCTTTGACCAGTTTTAAATCATGTACAGAAATCTGTTTGCCCCTATTCATTCTCTGTTTCCAGTGGAGTTTGAGTGTGTGAATATAAAAACCAAAAGGTCTGAACTTCTAAGATCTGTGTTCTGTTGCTTCTTACACTCTGGCTTGTTGTTTTGTTTGTTTGTTTGTTTTAATAGCTTTATATTCAACCCATCCTTGGAATAGGAGAGAATTTACAGTGCTACCGATTCGGCATCTCTTCCTCCATGAATGCTCTAGTTATTGGTGCTACAGTCATGGAAGGCTTCTATGTAATATTTGACAGAGCCCAGAGGAGAGTGGGCTTTGCAGTGAGTCCATGTGCAGGTAAGAGAAATATTGTTCAGGACTTGGTGAGTGAGGAAACACCTGCTCTCTCAGAGAAACACCTTTGCCACTTATCTGATGGGGAAAAGTGTGGTTACTCATGAAGTGTGAAGGGTATATTTTTAAGCAACCTCAAGCTATTCAGATTTCAAGGGGAGAAAAAAAAAAAAGACTGTATTGCATGCAACAGTCTTTTGGCATGAAGTAAATCCGCCTCAGCTGTGGGTATCTTAGTTGTGTTCTTTTCTCCGAGAGATCTTTCTGAGACATCTGTCTCTGTGTGCGGTTTCCCCAACAGTCGCATGGGACGAGTCCCTGTTTTTAATGGAGCTTCATTTTTGTGTAGTTCCTGTTCTAATTTCCAGATAAATGGATTCTTCAACTAACTTTCGCAATGTGCAGTGAAGTACCTTGCTAGTGCTTTTCTCATAATGTAAATTGTGCCTTTTCAGCCTCTTAGAAATACTCAAAGAAAGAGCCAAGATGAAAATGGGACTCAGATTAAGACTTGTGGTCTTTGTATTGGTTCTAAACAAATAGTTTTCTCAGTGTAAAGAGAAAGCCATTAATTTTTTAATTAGCTGCTGAGGAAATGTGAAAAAGCTCATAATCTTTGGCTAATTTTTCAGTGCTGGTTAACTTTCTTGCTTTTTAATGATTTCTCTTAACTCACCAAAGGTAGCTAAAACCAAAAGTTTTGGGATTTCCTCCTCTTGTTGTTGAGACATTCCTTTGGCACCACAAGAACATACAAGTGGGAGAGGAGGGAAAGGATGCGCACCCATATGCAAGTCTCTGTCCCAAACAGAAGTGGTCTGTGCCCTGAAAAATGTAATATTATCTGAGATTTGCATGAGAAAAGGACTAAGACTGACATGCTTCTTTAATCCCCAGTATTTATGTTAGAGAGGGTAAGGGCAGTAAGTACTTGAGTGCTTAATGCAACCAGGTAATTGAGGGAAAAAAGAAAGATACTAGCTAACTGAGTTGTAGCTCCAGGGCATTTTAAAAGCTTTTTTTTTTTTTTTTTAATCTCTCCATTGTTAATGGGTTCAAAATTGTCGTCTTTGAGCTTGCTATGAAAGAAAATCTGGATATCGATGTGGGCTTCTTAATGAAGACCTCTGTGAAGTACCATGCAGTGATGAAAGACACATTTTGAATCCATCTGGAAGGAGAGTGTAACTAGACAAATACTGCAGCCCAGGTTTTCCTGCCTTTCTTTCTTTCTTCCTTGTGCTTCCTGACTGCAATTCAGGCAAGCATAGAGCTGCCTCCTGTTTCTGCCACGCTGCAGCCATTAATGGAGAAGGGCGGGGGCATTTTGACAGAACATATTGACCAACATGTGGTCAGCAGGGGATATGAGCCAGCTGGTGCTCATAAGAACTGTTTTGACAGCAAATCTTTGTTGAGAAAAAGAACCATAATCACACCTTGATGTTAATATTGCCACACAGAAGCATAGAGTTTGGCCACTTAATGTAGTTCTGCCAACCTTGTCTAGAGAGGAAGAATTGGGCTTGCTGAATAGAAAAGAAATCTGAATTTATATGAGCTTGGACACATGGTGATACCCAGCTAGTGCTAGAAGGCATTTCCTCCTTGTTTCTTTGTCCATGTTTTGTGCATATGTCTAACCTAGCATCATGGGAACTTAGCTTCTTGAGAAATCAGACAACACAAGCCACTGACTGAGACAAGATATACTGATTTGTCAGACTCCGCTCACACGGGGCAGATGACATTTCACTGGATGTGCCAGTTATTCTGAATTCACTTCTTCACAGCTTGTGGTTTCCATATTTAACACTACTTTCATCAGAAAACCACAACTGTGAGTGGTTAGCAGTCAGTGCAGTGTGAGGGATTAAGCTGCCTAACTGGCTTCCTGTGGAGGCCAGCCGTGTCCTCCATAGCAACTATATTATTGTAATTTATTTGGAGCTTTTTAGTCTGTTCGTGGGCATAAATTAAATTGAATTACTGGTAGCATAAATCTTCAGAAACAGAGAAATACAAAAGACCATTTGGTGTGGCTTTGCTTTCTTGTTTACAATAGTATTAATACTAAATTTAAGCCCCTGTTTTTATAAGATGTTAAACGGGTATGTGCTGAATAGAAAAATGAGGGGAATAGGACTAAAAGTCTTAACTTCATTGAACTCCCAAGTTTCTGTTGAGACTTGGCTACAGGTGAGAACTAGCTTATCCCACAATACTCCTTGCACCATTTTCATTCTCCAGGATCTGCCAGAATGAGGAGGGTTAGACAGATGGCGGGAGGAAGCTATTCTATTGTAGCAAGAAAAGAAATTTGTTTTTTCCTCAATATGTGAAACCCTTTAAGACTTACTCTGCCTGCTACTAATTTCAAATTGTTTCAAGTTGCCTGTTTGATAATTTCAGGGATAAGCTACTGTTTACAGGATGACTAGGAAAGGTTTTGGATCAGGTCCCTTCCTGAGATGAGACGTTCAGATCAATTAGTTAGTATTAGTGAAGCAACCTAATAGTACCTTGGCATTGAGCAGAATTAGACCCCTAGTACTTTTGTAGTGAGTGAGAAGACCATAGGAGCAAGACTTGGAAGAAATGCACCAAGCACTGTAATCATAAATGGCTTCTGCACTAAACTGTGATGAGACAGAATGCACCCAAATTTCTGGACACTTAAACTCGGGAGAATAGATGGCATGATGAATAGCAGCGCTTTAGTCCAGAAGGACCTTGGTAACCTGGAAGGCTGGACAGCAGAAACCTCAAGTTTCAGTGAACAGAAGTGCAAATTTCTGCATCTCAAGCAGAAAACCACCATGCCATGGGTACAGTCTGGGAAGGGACTGGCTGGATAACAGCCCTGCTCAATAAGAACTGGGGATTATAGTGGGCAAGCCAAGGGTGAGTGGAGGTGAAATGTATGTAACAAAGGGCAACATCCACCAGTTACATTCGGGAAGGCTCAAGTTGGACATGAGGAATTTCTTCTTCAGCAGGAGGGTGGTACAGCACTGAAACAGGCTGCCCAGGGGGATCATGGGGTCTCCATCCTCAGGTTTTACAAGACCTGGCTGAAGCTGCAGCATGACCTGATCTATTGATAGTGATGGTCCTGCTCTGAGTAGAAGGCTGGACTATGTGACTTCCAGGGGTCTCTTCCAAGCAGAACTTTATAATTTTATGATAAATTTGATCTAACTTCATGTTTGCTTCATTTCCAAACCACCCAAGATGGTGAGTGAGAGACAGTGTGTTTGAGTTCTACGCAAATGTTATAAAATAACATATTTCCAGAGGTGCCCTTTTTGTCCTGTAATAATCAATAATGAATAAAATCTTGAGTTTTTCAATGTCAAGAATTTATTGTAGGTAGCTACCACCAGATGTTCTTTTTTTTAAAAAAAAAAAAAAGCCTAAACATGCTAATCCAGCTAATGTACAATATCTGAAGTGTGTGTGACTGTTAGTTTATGTTAAGAGCTTGTTTGAACAATTTAGGCAAATTTCCTCTCTTGATTTCCTCTCAGTTTCTCTGGGGGTGGAAGAGGGTGAGGGAAAACTTTTCTGGGGAAGGAAGAAATCAGAGGCTGTACTGCTATCAAGCATTCTCAAAATGTAATTTAAAATGTCAGCCACTATGGCAACAGTTTTGTATTGCCTTTTTTAATAGGAGTAATTATTGTACTCAAGCCAAATAATGAGTAATTAGGGACTGTTTATTTTCAAAGCTATCTCCAAGGTGGGAAATTGTGCTGCTTCCCCCCCCCCCTTCAAAATACTAAATTCCTAAGTTGTAATACTTACGCCTTGCATTTCACATTAGTTGTTATATGTGGTTTAGTTTGGGTTTGCTGCAGGACTTCATTGAGGCAGATGAAATGGTGTGAGGGGGTGAGATGTCCAGAAGAAACAACTGCATGGTAGACAAAGTGCAGTACTAGGACTCTGAACAAAATTGATTTCTGCCACAGACCTAGGTAGTCTTCTACAAGTCTATCCACTACTGTGCATATCTATGTAACAGCAGCATCTTGGCAAAGATATGCTGATGATATAGGGTGCACAGGCCAGTTTGTTACCGCCTGATGAGTTAAGAGAGTACATGGTTGGTATTCACCAGCGTTAGGGTGGTTGTGGGTGCAGCCTCAGGTTTCACCCCGTCCACTATTAACAGCGTATTGCTGCTAAAGGAGTCTTCCCGCACTTGCAGCTGTAGAAGGGGTTGGTTCAGCTAAATGATCCTACAGAATATTCCTTGTTTGGATGTTTTGTTTGTAATGATAGGTTGGTTTTCCATCAGATCAGTGAGTTGCCCTGACTCTCCTTGCAGCCTCCCAGTCACTAACACCAAGGCAAAAGAGGCAGCGAGGGACAGGAGGGCAAGCTGGACCGTCTCTTCCAGCAGTAGCCATGATTAAGTTGAATTAAGTCTAATGAGACTTAAACCTTAAAATAATATGAGGTGTTGGGAGGCCACGGACTGAATACCAGCTAAAATCTCTCCCAGTAAATTGCAGATAAAGCAGCCCACCTATTCTGCATTTGTTTCTCCACAAAGAACCTTAAAGGCTCCCCTCCTGCCTTTCCAAAACCCAGGCTCCCCTCTTCCTTCCAAAGGGTATTTTATACTAATCTCTACAGACTTTCTTTCAGGAGTCGTGTCTAAGATATGTATAAATAAGAGATACTGTTTTCAGTAGGCAGGATCACTTACAATTTGACAAGATCGTGTCTGTGTATAAAATGAACAAGAAATTAAGCAGGAAGGTAAAACTGAAGCCTTTGTAAGAAGTACACAAATGTGTCTTGAAGTATCTGACTAGAGAAGTGAATTACAACTGTTTGGAAGACTTGTTAAAATGCACAGACAGTGCTAACTGCAGGCTCCTAGTTGCCCCAAGCAAGCTAAAAGGTATCCATCCTTCCCCAGCTGCGCATCTGCAGATACGAAATGCTCTGAATATTTTGTTGCCCTGGGCAACTCACTTGCTCTGCCTTTACAATATACGTAGCCCTGTCCACAACTCAGGGGAACTTTGCTGCGCTTGCCACGGTTACTGTGACAACCATGGGCAGCATAACCCTTTTTAGCAAATACTGGTTTAACATGTAGGGGTTTGTGATGGTAATGAAACAAGTCACACAGTCTGTGATGTTACCCAGATGGATGGCTGTTCGAAAACAAAGCTGCCAAAGCACCCCTTAGTGCTTCTTGCCTTAGCTTTGTCATTTCCATTTTCAAGCTGCTTGGTTAGCTGCTTCCTCCCTGCCCAACAGCACTAGCACTGTTCCTGCATGTCCCAGCTCCTCACTCCTGACATTGACCTTCCTTTCCACCGTTCCCCTTTTCTGTACAGCTGTCACCCAGCTCTCCTGCCTCACCTCCTCTTCCTTCTGAATTTTCACCTCCACTCACAAGAGTATCTGCGCTGCTTTCCACCTTACACCTTGTGTTTAAGATACAGTCCTTCAAGGTATCTATGAAGCTAGTGATCCTGCATGCTGGTCCCTAAGACCCTGGAAGATAGCAAACACAGAAGATGTAAGAATCATCTGAGGTACTCTTCCAGTTGTTGCAAATGCCAGAAAAAAACAAAAACTGTCCAGGCCCTGACCTGCTCCAGCGTAGGTGGTGTAGGGTTTTTAAGCTTTGTTAAATTGACGTTTCTGAAAGTTCGGTCCAGACAAAAGAGGTGATCCAGTGGCTTGGGCTTTAATTTGGATTGTGGGAAACCAGATTTAAATGTCTGCTCTCTTGTTGACAGCCTGCGTAGATGTGGGAGTATCATGGTCTCCTTATGCTTCAGAATCCCATTTTATAAACATGTAATGCTAGTATTTTTGTTGCAATGAGAAATACTGTAAAACACAAGAATGATGAGATGTATCATGGTGGAGGAAAAGGGATATATATGTATTTAAGCTAGCTCTTTTGTTACTTGCTTTTAAATGGTGTCTATAGACTTAATGTTTTTCTTTTTGTAATTGCTCAGAAGTTGATGGCTCTCCAGTATCTGAGATTGAAGGCCCTTTCACAACAGCAGATGTTGCAAGCAACTGTGTTTCTAGTGTTTCTTTCCATGAACCGGTGTTGTGGATTGCCTCCTATGCTCTCATGAGCCTGTGTGGAATTATCCTCCTTGTACTGATCATCCTGCTGCTTATTCCACCACGGTGCCAGCATCGCTACACCGACAATGACGTGGTCAATGACGAATCCTCCTTAGTGCGTCATCGATGGAAATGAGAAACTTGATCGTGAAACCTGGGACTTAAGCAGAATGAAGAACAAAGTACTTTGCCAAGGGGAAGAAGCCAATGCCTCAGCCCTTTCTACGTTCATTACAAATTGTTGTTGAAATCCCGCCAAATACCCTGCATCATAACTTTTTAAGCTTTATTTTCTAACACTGATTCTGAACCAAAGCACTGTTAACCATGTCTTAAGTGCTATGGTACTGGAATTGCTACTGCAGTACAATGAGCCTTTATGCTCTCAATAGTACCTTCTTTTTAAAAAGAAAAAAAAAAAAAAGAAAAAAAGAATCCTCACACCGTGATGTTCTTCCACTGTCTGAACAAAATTGTCCATCCGTCTTTCACAAAAAAGGACCTGTCAGTATTTTCTAATTGAGCCCTGACTGTAGAAAAAGAGAAAAAACCTTAATATTCTTTCTTATTAATTGCATTAAATGAATACTGCTTTCTGTTTACATCAATTCATTCTGAAACTGTACTTATGGTGCAAGGGAGGGAGAAAGGTCAGACTTAAGCAGCAGAGAAAAGCAAGTGAGGTCAAGAAGACATGTTGTTTGTGGGGTTTTTTTCCCTCAAGATCACTGCTGCCACTTGAGAAGGTCACCCTTCCTGATTGTCATTACAAAATAGTTTGAGGAGGTGAAAACCAGGAAACAAACTTGTTCAGCCTTAGTGTAAAACAAGACTACCTCTCTTAATTTACAAGGATGCTACCACTGGTAAGCATGTGGCTTAGAACTGGTCTTGAAGCACAAGGTGCTCCATACAACCAAATGCAACTCCTTGGCTTTGAAGTGTAGTGGATTTTATAAAAATTAATACTTCATGACTTTCCACTTTGGTGCACAAAAGAAGCCTTTCAGTTTTCACCCTAACGTGGGGTTTTGTGGGGTTTGTTGTGTTTTTTGAGTTGAGGATGACTGATAGTAAGAAAAGGCTGGTCTGCATATGCATGGACAGATGATAAAGCTAAGGTCCGTTTTCTGCCATCTCTTGGTATTCCTAGTGAGCACATAACAAAAAGGAAAAAACAAAATGAGAAAGACAGCCCTGTTTTGGGGCTGAGCTCAGCAACCTAGAAGTTCAAGGAAAAAGTAGCTGTCTTCATGGACAGACTGTGAAGTGAAAGTCTTAATGCTGGCTTGGTTTTTTCAACTTGAACAGCAATTGGAAGTGTTTAGTTTAGCTTCACTGGTGTGTCAATCAAATGAAAAGTGTGTGTG
Source organism: Phalacrocorax aristotelis (assembly GCF_949628215.1). NCBI lineage: Eukaryota > Metazoa > Chordata > Aves > Suliformes > Phalacrocoracidae > Phalacrocorax > Phalacrocorax aristotelis. The sequence goes on along the minus strand of NC_134276.1, from coordinate 99,080,033 downwards.
TGTACTGACCGGCTGAAAACAAACATGTGGTAAGACTGAAAAAACAATAGTGGGAGGGAGCAGGGAAGAATATATTTGACCAGACCTCCATTATGCAAGCGTACATCTTAATGCTGAGGTCAGAACATGGTTTTTTCTTTACAGATAGGACAATTTTTCTTGTATTTAGTCAGTGACTGTTGCAGGACCTCCACTGCTTTTCTATAACACTGGTATAGTGGATTTGAAAGATAAACAATGCAAAGTTGAGGAGTCCAGTGATAACTATTAGTTGGGGGGGTGGAAATTCCTTTGCATTTCAATAGGAGAGCAGTCTGCTTATGTGTGGGAAACAAGGAGAGGAAAAAAAGGAAGCTTAGCTCTGCATCTCCCAATCCCTTGCCTAGAAAATTTTCTGCCTATAATCCCTTCATATAGCTTTCTGATTCACACTGCCTCTGCATCCGACTCTACTTAGAATAAGCAAAGATTTTTTTTCAGGAATGGTGCTTTTACAGAGGTGCACATAAAGTGTGTGAAAATAAAGCACTGTTGGGTTTTTTTTTTAAACTAACTTGTGTTTTTCACTTCATAACTGGAAGTGTGTGTGGTTTTCTCTCCTTTTTAATTCTTGCACTTTCAGATTGCTTGGCTGAATAGAGTGAAATAATTGGTGTTGTGATCCAATGTCTGAAAATTATTTCTCTTGGAATTAGGAGTTGGAAATAGGAAATTTTGAGTTTGTTTCCTTCTTCCTCTGCCTTCTAGTTTTTAAGGGGAGAAAAATGATGCATTATAAGGAATATAAGAAGCTATATAGTTTAGGTGTTTTCTCCCTATTCTATTTTCTGTACTTCTCTCTCAACATCTTATAATTAGAATTTTTAGTACATGTTATAATAAGAAGTTCCCTTGAGCTTTTCTTAAAGCAATAGACTTTGCTGTAAAAAGAGAGAGCGATGTTTCCAATTCAGTGATTCAGTTCCATGTCGTCCTCCTGGGTTTGGTTTGATACATAACAAATAATTTCAAAGTTGTATTCCTTCTCCAGTACAGTAATGCTTCTGTCACCTGTTTCAAACAGAAACACAATGTGACTGTTTGGACTGATACAGTGGTAAACAATGAGCCCTTTTCCAATTCAGAAAGGAATAACACCTGCATGCTCTTAAAACATTTCTTAACTGCTTCTCTCTCCCCAGGCCCTCCTATCTCCTTACCACAAAGAGTTTTAGGAAGGAATTTACTGGGAAAGGTTCCTAGTATGCTTTCTAATGACAAGCGAGATTTCTTCCGAGTTGCTTAACAAAGTCTTTTTAGTGCACTGGATTTCATATAAAAGTCATTCAGTTTTACCCTTTCACTTTGAATGTCATTGGTCAAGACATTTTAATATAAACACTTGAATTATATGAGCAATAATAAAGTAGCACAAGTGAAATAGTAATATATTCTTTAGTTTTCATGGCATCCCTTGCCACTAAAATTTGGCTTATAGTAAAAATGCTGTTAGTGACATCTGCTAGCAGCACAAACTTCATCTCAGCTTGTAAATTGATACTTACACTGGTAGATATTCAGGTGAGTATTGCTTTGTTGCTCTGGCAACAAGAAGAGCAATAGAAACCCTTGAGGGCTCATTTTTAGCCTACAGCACATTAAGAAAAATAATGCTCTTGAGCATTTTTCTATGAAAGATGAAATACAACGATAGACTACAGTGTTACCAAGTGTGTCTTACTAGTGATCTCTTTCCCTGACATATTTTCTTTTAAAGGAGAGTGCTGTGAGGTATTTTATACTCCTGTTAACCAACTTCAGAGATAAGATTAAACCATACCTTTTTGAGGGGGGGGGGGACACAACACGGATGGACAACAAAAAACAGAGCTTTGAGTAAAGATGGTGCTGGAAAATATTCTCTATTTATTATGGAAGACAGGATGTTCCACATCACAGCACTCCAGCTCAGTTCTTGTGCACGTATCAATATTTTTTGCAGAGCCAGTGTTTTCCTAATGTGAATGCAATATCATGTACCATGAAAATGTCAGAAAGCTGTGTTTCATTGGGTGCAGCCTTTTAGGTAATTGATGCTATCAGTTCCATCATTAGGGATTTGAAGATGTGTGATTTGAGTTCAAGTAGTTAAACCTGAGTTCAGGCATGGGAATAGGTTAGTTCTATCCCACTGCCTTCACAAGTTTTAGAAATATTATCATGGGCTTTTTGGCTCAATTTAAATGCTGAATAAAATAGATGAAGAATTTTAATGACTTCTTTTCATGTTCTGTAAAAGAAGTTAGGTAGAGGGGATTGGTCTGTTTTTAAGGTGAAAGAGCTTGTATTTAGGTTTTTTATGTTGGATCAACGTAAACAACATATCAAGCTAGTGTACCATTCTAGTTTGATGCTGCGCAGGTTAACTAGTGGTAATCACAGAGCTATGGGTTTTGGTATCCCTTGTTAACATATGTGTTGCTTAACAATAGTTAACTCTCTATCAGTTAAAGTCAACCTATGGGTATTCTACCCAGTTACTTGCTGCGCATTGGCTGGCCATGTTTCACTGAAAGATGAGTCATTTGTATGCTAACCTTTTCCTTTTAAATATGAAAAAGCTTATGAGAGTTGCTTAACACAGCACTTTTTCAGAGAGAGCGGCCCTTAAATTTTCTGATAATCCAGGATGATTGTGCTGCTGAAAGCTTCCTTGATTTCTGTACAGGTTTCCAACAACTAGGTTGGTTGTCATATCCTGATCTCAGACATGAGCCTCATATATATAAGGAGTAATATGAGCTGCATAAGGAAGGGGTCTGGTACAATGACCTTTGGAGGTGAAAGTAAAGGAAACTATGAAAGAGAAATAAGGAAGCTACCTATAACTTCATCAAAAATTTTAAAAGCATAACAGATTGATCCTTTTAAAAAAGGTCTGTACAATTTATCAAGACATTAGTTCCTGTCAAACTTGGCTCCCTGATTGATAAATTGTTAATTCCTGGCTGCTGAAGTTCTTGCTGCTGTTCAGAGAAGTGAAGACAGATTGGTAATTGGATACGAGCAATCTTCTGAGCCAGTCAGATTTTCTGGTTTCTGGGGCCTAATTAGACATTAGACCAGGCTTGTGAGTAATCCAGAGTCCTGGTAATGGCTCCTCAGAAATGCTATCTGCAGTATAATTGTTAGCTTCAGCCAAACCCCTGGGTGAGATGAATCCATACTGCAAAAGCCACTGCTACTACTTGCACTAACTGACAGAGGGCCTATAGTGAGCTGAAGCTGGCTGGTGTTGTGAAATCACAATAATTGAGTCTTCTACCAGACTGCCGGAACAAGGTGAGGTATCTTGGTGGAGCAGAATGGGAGAGCGACTGCAGCTGCTGACAAGCTGCTCTAAGTGTAACATCAGTCATTCACCTGGCTTCTTTGGTAAGCGTTCACTTGTCTGAATATTTTGAAAGCCAGTGTGCTCTAAGGTGCTTATTGCTGCTTCTGGGAATCATCCACTCACAGGTGAATAAGGGGCATGATCATCCTGAAGTAGAATCATTGACCAACTATTGAATATTCCCCTCTCTAAATAAAGCACATAGTGATGTCTCACCAGTAGCAATAGTCTGTTTGTAAGCAACAAAACCTGTTATTCTAAAACATGTTGACATCAGTGACTGTACAGTCATAATACAAGAATGTTTTGTGTTTGCCTTTTTTCGTGTTTTTTTTCTTTTTCATTTCACTGTATCTAGGCTTTGGCTGGGTCTTTGCGGTCAAGTAGTTTTTGAAAAACTGGGAATTTCAGATTAGACTACAAAGGCATATAGAGAATTTATTTTAAGCTAGACAAAAAGTAAAACACAGAAGGTAATTTCCAGCATTTAAAAGGCAGTAGCCCTCAATAAATAGTCTCTCTCTTTTTAAATTGATGATAATCACTTAAAATAATGTATTTTAGTATAGCCTACTAATTCACTGGCTGTAAATCTTTCAATTTTTCTGATTGTCTTCTGGCCCCCTGTTGTGGTTTAACCCCAGCTAGCAACTAAGCCCCACATAGCTGCTCACTCTCTCCCCCGTGGTGGGATGGGGAAGAGAATCAGAAGAGTAAAAGTGAGAAACTATTGGCTTGAGATAAAGGCAGTTTAACAGGCAAAGTAAAAGCCATGCACACAAGCAAAGCAAAACCAGGAATTCATTCACTGCTTCCCATTGGCAGGGCTCCATAACGTGTAATGGTTACTTGGGAAGACAAGCACCATCACTCTGAACAACGCTGGGCATGATGTCACATGGTGTGGGATATCCCTTCGGTCAGTTGGGGTCAGCTGTCCCAGCCGTGTCCCCTCCCGACTCCTTGTGCACCCCCAGCCTGCTCGCTGGTGGGGTGGGGTGAGGAGCAGAAAAGGCCTTGACCCTGTGTAAGCCCTGCTCAGCAGTAACTAAAACATCCCTGTGTTATCAACACCGGTTTCAGCACAAATTCAGATCGCAGCCCCCTACTAGCTATGATGAAGAAAATTAACTCTACCCCAGCCAAAACTAGCACCACCCCCTCATTGCTCCACCCCTACCTGCCACAAATATTTCCTAAAAGTGAAGACCTCAATATCCAAAATTCAGCCAAACAAAAGTTACGGGGTTTTTTGTGACCGTTCACAGACTTGTTTTAAAGTCGTTTATAAGGCTTTAGAAACCAACTTTATGTTAAAAATACTTACATTAGTATTAGGAGGAGAATGTGAGCCAAAAGTTAATCTGTGTCAGTGATCCCCACATTTGTCTGTGTGCAAAGAACTCCTTTGTGCATTTGACTACATTTTCTAGCCCTCTTTCAATTTCCACTTGGACATATTTAACCACTTGGTCTTCCTCAGTGGTCCTGTATGTTTTCTGTTTCCTCTGTCCTGATGAAATACAGGGGTGGAGTGGTGGACTGCAAGGAGCTGGGAGAGTTAGCGCCATTAATTCCTTGAAGGCCTTGCTGGTTTTTGTCCTACCACCAACTGTAGTGGACCCTTACCTGCTGTTGGATCGTCCTGCTGTCTCAGGCAGTTCTGGTTTTTCCAGTCGAGCAACTCAGCCTACTCTGATTTTAGTGATGTGTACTTAGGCAAAATACTTGAATAAGGTACATTGTTTGTAACCATCCTCTCATCACATCTGTCTTTGAAGAGGGAAATTTTCACAAAGCCATGTCAAACCTGCAGAGGGTGTGTATATTCCTGTGTTGTTAGAGAGGAATTACATAGTTGAATATTTAAATGGCTGTATTTGTAACGTAGCTGTCCTTCATAAAATTCCGGGGGGGAAAAAATGGACTTAAGCAAGTCATGTTGAAGTGGTACTGAAAAGACAGCTAACAATTTCTTGATAGCACCAAGGCATAGATTACTGCAGTAGGTCCCGGAAAAAAGTGCTTTGCTAGCCTATGCTCTGTGTGTGCATAAACTATACAAGGCTGAGTGTTTAAATAAGATTTATCTGAAACAGGCAGTTCACATTTTTTATTGAAAACTTTATATGGAGATGCAGAAATCTTTTAAGAGTTTAACACTACATCAACTGTTATTTGATAGTTTTTTAGGAAGCATGGAAAGGATTTAAACTTTAAGGAAATTATTCCGTCTTGTAGAGGCTGTTGTTCACCTGATTTTATTTTCTTTTAATAGATGAGATGTAACATTGACTGAAAGGAAAATGGGATCAAAACTTTGAAAAAAGGGGTGCAGACTTTTTAATTCAGTCATCAGGTGATGTTAGGATGTCTATCCCACTTACTGTCAAGCCTCATTACTGAATTTTCCAGAAGCTGATATTTTGTACTTTCAGGTCTTGGCATTTTCAGATATACAGTATGTAAAAATCAAATTTTCTGTTGCTTAAAATAAATCATTAATTCTTCCAACCTATTCAGCGTGTCTTTTAAAATCCTGTTTAGATGAACTTCCAAGCCAAATAATTATATCATCCAAATTCTTCCTAGTACTTTCAATTCTAATGTCTCACTTTAGCTCTGAAAAGAAAGCAGAACTGCTCTAGATCTCACCTGAACCTTGAGGGAAAGGAAAGATGCAGGCAAATTTAGCTCCCAGGTGATTTTTCCTGCCTACACTGAAACAACTGAGATGTTCTTGCTTCAACTTTTCATCAGTTCATTTCAGTATCGGACAGAAATCGGGCACAGAAAACATTAACTTGAGAAGATGAAGCTTCTGGTTATCTGGGACGGATTCAAGTAATATTTTGGACTGTTGCTCTCTGCTGCCCTAAAGTACAAAAGAAAGCGGCATACAAATTGAATGTCCCTCTCCCCAAGACAGCCAGCCGCCCTGAGAGTGTTGGTTTCTCACCTTGGGAGAACTAGGAGGAGGGTGGTTACTGTGCGCTGTGTTTTGTACCCCGGGAGGTGGCGCACATGGTTTGTTTTTCAACTAGAAGAGTTTTGCGCCCTTTCACGGCAAACTCTGTTGTCTCGCCTGAGTTCTATTAAAAGTACTTTCTATTCTTCTCTTTTTTTAAATATCCTACCTAAAAAGGTCCTTAACTTGGGGTCTCCAGATCATTCAGTAATACCCCGCTTCCCTCCTCCTAATGGCCTCTTTTTAAAAGTCCATTATTTTTATGCCCTGAGTTTTTGTGTATGCATGCTTATAAACTTGGGGGATTGGTCCAGCAAGATAGATTAGCTCCAGCTGTTTAATGTGGTAGTTTTATTTCACACTTTGGAAAGCTGGCTGATTTTGCTTATTACTGTCCTGATATCCGATAAAGCCTGCCTATTATTAGACAGCTCTGCTCACAAAGGTACCATAAAAGTTTTCAAATGTTTTCTTTTGCTTAAACTTCTCCTTTGCTTCTGAAATTGCCATCATCTTCAATGCACCCTCTGTGCTTCAGGCAAAACTGTAAAACTGTCTGCTCAGTCACACTTCTCTTAAAGCTGTCCCATCTAGACAAAACACCTTTTAAGTTTGTGCATGAAACACAAAAGTAAGAATTTATTGCAAGAGTATGGCTTTTTTGGTAACCACAGTGCAGTGTCGACAAACACATGAAGGTTTACAATTCAAGTGCTCCATTTTCAGGACAACATGTAATTCTGATGACCACTTAAACTATAAACGTTAACTATTCTTCCTTTTCTGCACCAAAACAAACTCTTTTTAAAAATAAATGGTTTGGATTTTTTTTTCCTTCTAGAGGCTAACAAGCAACATCTACTTATACCTTGACTCATTACTTGTTTTTCTAGGAAATTCATAGCATTTCCTAAGAAATACAGCTTATTGTAAAGACTACAAGAATCTATGCTGCCAGTGTATACACAAATATTAGCATATTGGATTTTTATAGTTGTTAGCTAGATAAAACTACTTTTTATGAATAAACAAGGTATTGTGTTATTCAAGTTATCTATTTTCACACACCCAGCGCTGTTCTGAAGTGCTCTGCATGAAAATACCACTTACTTTGGCTTTGGTTGAGTTGCTCTTAATCATAAACTCAACATTAACTTCACCTTCCCATATTTTTACTTTGTGAGATTTTTTTGTTGTACACACTGGACATTCTCTAAGCTGGTGTTTTATACTGATCTTTAATTGCTGATGTATTTTCACACAGTTCTCTGCTTGTATATTCCCTTTCATTGATGAACTTGTACCACCTTTTACCCACACCATACAGCAATATTGACCTGCTGTGACTGCCCACATCTGTTGCCATCTTGGCCCACAGGTAAGGTGATACCTTTTTTCTCTCTTCCCTCCTCTCTAGAAGGCAGGTCTGAAAGAAACTCAGCTCTGTCACTGTGTGTGTGGACTGGGCTTCAAAAGTGGATTTACTGCGGGTTTTTTTGCTCTTTTAAGCATCACCTTTGGGTGACCTGAGCTGATTACAGCAGTGTCAGCCTGGATCCCTGTTGAGAAACCTGGTGTTGGCAGAACGGATCAGGGAAGAGGTCCAGGACATACCACAGGATGTCATCTTATCAAGTTACAAGTGCTTTGGGATTGCTGATAGCAGGCCTTTGCCAGTCCAGCTGTCTCTGGTAAATCTCTACTTGATTGAGTGGGCTTACAGAATTGTTTGCATCTAGACTTGGCTGTGGACCATGTGGGATTGCTCAGGGTCTGTGCTAATAGGGACCTGTAGGCCTTAATGACTGTTGCTGACAGTAACATTTCAAGAAAACAGACAATAGAGATGCTGTAGGATTGTGCAAAGCCATATCAAAGTATCCAGCTTTTAACAGAAGGATTTTCCCTTCTCCCTACCCTTGCCTTCCTCTTCGGAAAAGTTTGGGCCCCTGTGTATTAAAGATTATTAAATTTGGGCCCATAATGTGTTACACCACTACTGCTATTATTGAGGAAACATTGCCAGTTGCCATCTGTCTGAATGAAGTACAATCAAATATATTTTCCTTGTGTATCTCTGGATTAACAAAGCATAAAAAAAACACAAATATGCCCCACCTTATGTTGTTTAACAGTCCAGCAACATCCTGGGAGCTAGACTCACTAGCTTTACAGGTTTCATAGCTTATCAGCTGAAAGTAATCATTGTTTGCTTTGTTGCCTTTTGTTATATGATCCGTTTTTTTATATCTAGGAGAAAGTTGTTAAGATTTTAATATAGCCACAAAAGAAGTATCTAAAAGCTCTTATCGTGTTCTAGCTATTTGCTACTGGGTTTCACAAAGCCGTTCAAGGTATACTAGAAAAAAAAGTAATTGTATTAAAATCTGCATTTAAATTCCTGTTTCTCCACATTACTGTTCGTGCTACCACAATTCAGGATGCTGAGGTTCTACCTGATTTGTGGGCACAAACACATGGTGAAGCATGGCTGAGGTAAGGCAGCTTAAATAACTGCTCTTCCACATTGCTACTCCTACTGTCCATGTGTACATTCTTATCTGTCCCAAGTCTTAGGTAAAATTAGTTAACTTAAACACCAGTTGCGTATTTTATGTAGGTGGTCTAGTTTTTCTAGTAGCCCTTGAAGTCCTTGTGACCTCTACAAGCAAATATTTGGTACAATATTCATTCTTTGCCTTACAAACTATGCCTCCATTTAAATCATTAAATTCTTTTAACACATCCTAGCAAGATTGCAAATACCTTGTTGGCCACTTGTGGATGAGCAGAAAACATGTAAATTAAATAGCTACAAGGACTGGAATGACACTTCTGCTATTTTATTAGCCAAGTAGGGAAGATTCAGAAAATACTTCTGGAGGTACAGTGGCTCAAAGGGTAAGCAGGAACTTGCGCTGTTGTAATTTTACAGTGTTAGCAAATGTCCATAAACTTTCTCTAAGGACTGTGGCTTTTGTGATGATAAGACAAGACTAACACATAAGCACTGTGTACATAGGTGTACCTGTTCCATTTAGTTGTAAGAGTTGTTTGTTTCATGAGTAGATTTCCTGTGCTGCTTATCACCAAAGGATCTTACAGCCTCACAAACATCGAGAGTGAAAATTAGTGTTTTGAAAGTTTTTGTCTAAGCTTTCAAATTATAGAAGAATGATTACAGAATAAGAACAGGAATGATACTCGAAGAGCATTCTGCATCTCACATATTTGATTAATTAATAAAGAGAGTATTGTGTTTCTTTTGCCACACAAAAGTGAGATACCTGAAGTAAAACATTGTAACGTTTCCTAGTCCTTTGATATTTAAAATACCCTCAGCTAGGGACCACCGGATCCCTGGGCCTTAGTAGGCAAGCAAACCAGTCATTCTGTTGTCTATAGCAAACTGCCTGGGTGTAGTTCAATGCAGTTTAGGCAGTAATGAAAATTAAGTAACCTGCTGCATTTTCCTTGTGGGTAATAGCAGGTAAATTTGTGGTTATCCAATAGATGCTGATCATTAATGATGAGGGTTTTGCACAGTAAGGTGTTATGGTGGTGACAAAGCTCCTAGGGGCTTAAAATTTTTATCTATGGAGTCTGTGACCCATCAATGCCCATACAATAAATTTATTTTATCCTGAGTCCTAGTTAATTTTCCTTGCTTTAATAAAAGTAGCAGAATTTTTCATCTGGCTACCATGAACAGTAGCATTTGGGGTTTAAAGACATATTATTTTTACTTTATAGGCTAGAAATACACTCATGAATAATTTAAATCATTTATTAGCAGAGTCGTCATTTTTTGATGTGCCATCTTGCAGGATAAGTGTTCGTGCAGAAATAATTGCAAATTTGGAAAACTAACCCAGAACAGTGTTTTCCTTAACTTCCTTTTGCCCACTCACAACTCCTTTTCCTCTTTGCCCTATGCTTGTCATTTCTTAAGTTTATTTGTCCCATGCTGCCGCTTTAATTACTCGCATGCCTAGGTTTTATTGGATGTTGGTTTTCATTTGCAAGCTCCAGTACATTTGAAAATATCCAGCAGCAATTACTCCCTTGGGCTTTACTTGCCATTTATAGGATACTATAATATCCCACTAACACATGAGGACAAGAAACATGTCTTCTCCAGGGACTGGAAACATTTATAGCTTTCATGGGTGTCCTGGGAGGAAGGCAAAAGCCCAGTCTGGGTGCAGTCCTGCATGTGCCCTCTTGCAGGATTTTATTCATCTGTTTCCTGAAACAAACATAATTTCTTTAAAGGCAGAGGAAATTAAGCTTAAGGGAAACTAAATCAGAGAGTTTAAGGGAAATACTAATTCACAGTGTAGTCTGAGAAATTTTCAAAATAAAATCACAAGCTTCCTTGTTGGGGTTTTGCCCAACTTGGAAGTCTTCAGCTGAATATTTTTGAGTGGATACTAAAGTCCTTAGAAATTATCTTTGGTGTGCGCGGTGATTTCCTCGATCCAGGGTCAGGCATATATAGACCCATCAACCATGGCATGTTGGGAACTGGATCTTTTAAAAAGAGAAAAGCAAGCTTATGATGTGGGGCACCAATGCTTTTATCTTACCTCATCTGCTACAGTCTAGAAAGCGTGCATTGCCAGCACCGTGCTGTAGTTTCACATTCTTTACATCTGGCCTGGGAGGCTAGGGAGTGGGAGAGAAGCAGGTGTTCTGCACTGCATTGCACCGCGAGAAAAGATAAACCAAGGGCTCTACCTGGTGGGCTGGTGCCCGTGGTAGGGCTTGTGTCATCCCGGTGCCGTGGCAGTGGGTGGAGGAAAGAGGAGGGGGCTCCAGTGCCCCAGGCCTTGACAGCTAAAACACCAGGCAGACCCTGGCCGTTGCCAGGAAAAAAGCCTGCCCTTGCTTGCCATTTGCTTTCTGGGTTTGGTTCAACAGACCTAAAAATAACTGATTCATATTGAGATTTGCGGGGGGTGGGGGGGACAGCTTTTTGAAGGGGCTACCGCATGGCATGTAAGCCTTCCTTTTGATCCTGCCAGCCAGCTGGTGTCTTTCTGTGGAAAATAAATTTTGGTGCTACCGCTTATGTTTGAGTTTTTTGGTAGTGTCTATGGTTGTATTAACTTGGCTTAAAAGGGGTTTCATTTGGCAGATTAATCCTTCTTCCCCTAATCCCACATGCCCTCTCCTCTTCCAGAGCAGCCGCAGCCGTTAGGAGCACCAGGCCCTCCATCGCCTTTGCCAAGGAGATAACATGAGACCTCAATGCTGCCCAGTCCTCCCCGACACCACCAAAGGGCAAAGAAGCTGGGAAGGCAAGGGGGCCATTGCACCTCCCTGGCCACACCCTGTGCAGTGCCTGTGGCTGGCCCCCAAACCCTGCTCCGCTCCCCTGAGGTGCCCTGCAGTTCCCCCAGTTCGCCTGCCGGGGTGGTGGCAGCAGCTACTGCCTCCCCCAGCGGCCCCCCCATGGCCTCCCTGTCCAAAGAAATTGCCCAGGGCAGCAGACTGTACTGCTGTGTCCCCTGACAGCATCCCATGAGGTGAGCGGGGGCCAAGCCCCCAGCCCAGGTCAGAGGGGATGGTACCTGGCCTCATGGCTGGGCCCCTGGCCAATGTCTGAAAACAGATGGACTCCCAGTTTTTTAGGTTGGGCTAATTTAAGCTCGATTTTTAAGACAATTCTTTTTTTTCCCCTCTGTTAAAGTCCTGCTGCATATGGGTGGGTGTATATTAGTGAGGTGTGGCAGCACGGCGATTTTAAGTTGGCTAAGCACAAAAAAAATTACCGTGCTTACATTTAGTGCTTTAGTTGCTGCCAAGGGCCAAGCAAGCACCTGAAGAAGAAAAGAAATTGGAAGTTGCTGTAAGGTGGGACTGCTAATGGTCATCTTGTCCTTCTGCTTTGCTGTCTTTAGTGCCCTGCCACACTGCCATCCAGACTGTCCGCACGGGTTCTTCCTCTCTGCTCCTCCCTGCCTTCTTACCTGTCTGGCACAGTGAGTATTGCTGAGTACCTCTGTGGCAGAAACAGAGTGGGGGAGGTTTGCGCCACTTGTCTGAGCACAGCAAGCCCTCTGTGGCACGCCATCCCCATGCTGATCCTTGGTGCTGAGCCAAGTAGCAGGCTGAGGAGCCACAGCCTCTAAAATCAGCAAAAGTGCAGTCTGGCTTTTGTGAATGTAGACCAAGCTTTGAATTTTATAACTCCTAGCTGCTGTGGGTAGCAAATCTTGTGCTGTCTTATCTTAAGTTTGTCTGAGCTTATGGCTTAGCTGCTGTTGTATAAGGTTTTATGCATGTCCATGCTTTTATACTTTTATACTAGAAAAAAAAGAGTATACATGTGCAGGATAATAACCTCAGTAAATCTAAGAGATCCAGGTGAACCCAGCAGATAGTTTCAATGTGGTCTCCCAGTGCCTCTGAATCCAAGAAAGCAAAACCAGAAGTTGGTTGACAATGAAAATGTTTCCTGAGAATTTTGAGAGCTAATTATAAACTGTGCAGGAGAGTTAGTAAATGTATTCATTAAACCTTAAAAGGCATATTTTAGAACCATTTAAGAAACTTGCAGTTTACGTAAAATATAGAATATAATAACAGAAATTAGACATTCTGTACTTTTTCTTCTACTTAGGTAAAATGCTATGCTGTTAAGCCTATTTTGCAACAGAGTTGCTCCATAGTTTTAATGAAAAACAGTGCAAAATCATTGTAAAGATAAGCCTGGTAAGCCAACAACAGAAAAAGAAAAACAAAATCTGATTGATGGGCGCATAGATCTTTACAATGCACCCCTCCCCCCTGAAAAAATAATCCCTGAAATCTTTAAACAAACTTGTAGTTTTCACTTAATTCTTCCTGGGTTTTGTCTTTGAGACTTGTGACTTGATCCTCTTTACAATTTAAATATATTTTTGTGTATAAATCTGAGTTGCTGGAGCGTGTCCAAACAAGGGCAATGAAGTTGGTGAAGGGTCTGGAGAGCAGCTTTTCTGAGGAGCGGCTGAGGGAGCTGGGGTTGTTTAGCCTGGAGAAGAGGAGGCTGAGGGGAGACCGTATCGCTCTCTACAGCTACCTGAAAGGAGGTTGTAGCAAGGTGGGTGTTGGTCTCTTCTCCTAAGTTACTAGCAATAAAATGAAAGGAAACGGCTTCAAGTTGCATCAGGGGAGGTTTAGATTAGGAAAAATTTCTTCTCTAAAGGAGTGGTCAGTCATTGGAACAGGCTGCCCAGAGGGGTGGTGGAGTCACCATCCCTGGAGGTGTTCAGAAAACATGTAGACGTGGCACTTCAGGGCATGGTTTAGGAGGCCTGGTAGTGTTGGGCTGACAGTTGGGCTTGATGATCCTAGAGGTCTCTTCCAACCTTAATGAGTCTATGAGTCTATGATTCTTTTTAAATATTCAAAAAGGGAAAAAGTGAGTAAGTGTCATTCTACACAGTTCTTGCAGCTTCCTCCTTTGTGATTGAACTTTGTCAGTGTTCACATTCACATTCACATTCACTGTATGAATTAAATGTTGGAATAATTTTCAGTATTGTTTTAGTGCAGGTTTGCACCACTACTAGTGGTAGTGTGAGATAGATTTCTCTTAGACTGAGGTAATAATTGGGAAACTTTTTATATCTCTGAAGATTCATTTTATTACTTTCTCAGTCTTAATCCTTTGATGAAAATATTGTAAGTTTCTCCCAGTAGCTTCCTTACAGTCACACAAATGCACACACTTATGACTCCTAAACACAATGACACAGAACATTTTAAGAGCTCAGATCAGTATCTTAAAGAGGTTTACTGTCCTTTTTTTTTTTTTTTTTTTGGTGTGTTTTTCCTTTTTACTGACACAGGAAATGAGAAACTGGGATTATTTACAGGAGAACCTTCAATGTTCATAATGACCTTCATCCTTCCGCACTGGGGTTCAAGGGCTGGAGTATAGCTGTGCTTCAATTATTAAGGATGACTGGGTCAGAGAGGGCCCTTTACTACTTCTGTTGCTATTATAAAGAATGGGAGTTCAGGTGACAGTGCTGTTTGTTCACTGTTAGCTTTACCAATCTGCCTTTTCTGCAGTGCTCTGTTAGGCTTTTTGTTTTTAAAGCTAGGTAGAATGCCGGAAAAACCACTTGCACAAGTACGGGATAGAGAGTAGCTAGAGAGGTAAAATCTCCACAGGAAAAAAAGAAGATCTGGTCTTGATGGTAGATTATAAATGGAACCCAAGTCAATAAAGTTTACTTTTAAGAAAAAAAGTCAAACATCCTTCTGGCATGAATAACCAGAATTAGAGCCTCCAGAATGTGTGTGTTGGATGAGTGTCTCCGTTCTGCAGTGAAAGACGCAGACCGATTGGGCAGAATTCATGGGAGAGAAGTAGGACCTGCAAAACAGACCTTGAGGAGAACAAGTGAACAATTCGGCCTTACTCTAAAGAAGGGGTAGAGCCGAAATCTTAGCATTTATAAAAGGCAGTTCCAAGCAGGAAAGCAATATCTTCTTGAGTGTAAACTGTTATAAGGAAGATTTAGGGTAGATAATATGAAATATTTTCTAGTGCTGGCAACATGAACATACTGCATATTTTTGGACATTGGTTTTGTTGAGCTTCATTTTCAGGACTATGAAACAAAAAAAATTCCTTTTTCACTTTAATGGGCCATTATTTCCAAGGGTATGGTTTTTTACAGATCATGAAGTATCTCATGACATCAAAACATCAGTGTTTGACAATCGCAGTGTGATATTTTCTTGTTTAGCATCATAAATTAGGTGGTGCATTTCTTCTAGATCAGGAATGCATGTTAGCACTTCTGATGAGGAGGGAGATATCTGATGTGAAATTGATTTATATTTCTTCATAGTCAGGAAAATTGTGAATCCTGTTGTTTTCGTAGTGTGTAGATACGCTAATAATACAGTCCCTGGAAACTGTGATATAACTGAAAGAAGGTGAAACAGTCACTCTAGTCATGTTTGAATGCAGTCAGAGCTCATTGTGTGAATGAGATTGTTTGGGCCTTCTTCAGTTATTTTTAGCCAGCATGTCAAATGGGTGGATGAGGGGGTTCCCTGTATGGTCAGCATTTTAAAACATTCCAGTAGTGTCTGCCTATCACAGAAAATCAATAGTAACTGCATACTACCTGTATAGTCATGTGTAGTATCTGGTACTTACTTTTCAGAGTCAAAATCCTACTAGGATTAAGTTGAACTTCATGTTTCTTTGGGGTGTTATGGATGTGGATTGAGGGGAGTCTTGGGAGGAGTCATCTGCTTGAAGATCAGGTTTTAGAATTAAAGGGGTTGACAGAGATGGGAATACAACAAATACTCTATTGCTGCATCGCTGAAGGCTGTGGTTAGTTAACACAATACATCAGAAATAAAATAGCCAGTTTGTGTAGCAATGCCAGAGAAAATACAATATTTTGTGTGTTGCTATGAAAATGTCTTTATGTTTCTGTGGTTTTCTTTCTTTCTTCTTTTTTTTTTTTTCCCCTTGGCAGATCTTGTGAAATTAGCAGGGATCCTGTTGACATCATTGGCCGCTTGGTACATGGGATACTTACTCACGGTACTTGTACCCAAAAAGACAGTAACTAATCTTCAAGACATTGGAAAGAAACCAGTGTTGAGGGATGTGTGGTTGTAATTTTTTTCCTTATACTATATCTAATGTTATGTATTTACATGGTAAATGACAAATGGCTTGCTAGCCAATAAATTATTTGGTATGTGCTATTGTAAGAATGAAGTTGGCTGTGTAAAGTTCATTAATTAGTGCAAGTCTGAACTATTTCTAGACACTAAATTTGAAGAAACAGAATGTCAGACTATATTTTCCAGTATGGAAATGTAATTAATTGAATAGTAATGTCAGAACACCTTATTTATTTGCTGGCATATAAGCACAAAGCTGGGTCTGCAGCTTGGTTCTATCACATGTATTTTATAGTTATGGTAAACTGTTGAATCACTAACCAGACTTTGTGGTTAAACTCTTTTTATTTTTTTCCTCTAATCTGACTGGGTGCCTTAGTGTTTATATTTGTCTCATTCTATGGGTTTTATCATGGGAAAAAGTCTTAAAATGAGAATGATAGCCATTAACTTCAAGCTATTAGTAGGAATCCTTCATCCCTTTAGCTCTTGTTTCCTGTTTTATGAAATAGCACAAAATAATTACTCTAGATTCAAATCAGATCATACTACATAGGGCATTTTTCCCTAGATAAGCTTGCTCTTGGTCCCACCAGCTGTTTTGAAAGTCAGTGATAACTTAAAGTCCAGGCAAGTCTGTGATAATGTTGTCATGATACTGGAAAACTGGCAGAACTGGCTTCTGTGCGTATATGTTTGAGCTTAGCATGTTGTCATTATGTGATTCTTTCCATGTAGGAATTGTTTATGCAGCATCCATGAAAACATTTTCTCATGTTTGTGGTTGTAGCCCCAGACCCAAAAAGGCAGAAGTGTGATCACAGGTGTCCCTGATCACCTGGGAACTATGCCTATTGGATTCTTAGTGGTGGTGGCAAAGGAAAGCTGGCTAAAATTTGTTTTGAGGATGAGCTGTGAGTACCAGTCTAAGTTTAAATCTAAGCAAGTGCTTTGTAGTGTGAAGACGGTTGTTTCATTTTGATTCACTAGCAGCATGTAAGCTCCTACCACCGGGCTTCTATTCTCGTGATAAACTTCAGAATATATCTGACAGTATTTAACTCTTTTTTTCTCTTTTTTCTTTAAAATACTTAATCTCAGGTTTTCTTCTTTGTTCCTCTACATAAGCTGCATTCAACTGTTACATTCAAGTATGATTTTTAACTTCCGTGGTGCAGGATAGCCAGTTTACAGTATGTTGAGTGGTTAATACCTTCTGAGAGATGAGTTTTGTTGTGGCTTTTCAAACTGGATAGGTAAAGTGACTTCAAAACCTTGCAATGCGATTTTTTAATAGATAAATTCCACACAGAATACTGCCCCAAAACCACGTTGTATCTTGGTGGGTTTTTTTCTACTTTATCCTTCTGGCTACATTTGTATGAAGTACTTCTTGATCTGGCTCATGTTGATCGACTCATTGTGCATCGTTGAAGGAAACTGACTGATACAATGTGTGAGATTTTTAAGCCATAGTTCTTATTTACTACAAAGTCTTGAATTAAATAACAGAAGAAAACATGAACATCAGAAAGTGATGTAGCATTGGTAAATATAACTTTGGACCAGAGCTTCTGGATGGATGCATTCTACTGATACTGTATTTCTATTCCAGGCTTATAAGCAAGGAGAAGGGTTATGCTGGAAGAGGTATAAACAATGCCATTGTGAACTTTAAGTAAGAGAAAAAATGTTAGGGAGAGACATACCTTTGTACTGCAGTAATTTACAAAGGTTTCAGGGGGGCTTGGGGTTTTTTTGTTTTGCTTTGGGGTTTTTTTTACTAGCTAGTATGGAAGGAAAGGGAAAGGCAAAAACTGCAAACTCGATTCATGTTAAATTAAAAAAAAAACAAATCTGTGTTTTAGAGAAATAGCGTTCTGGATAAAGAAAATAAACGTACTCGTAATCAGTATAAGAAAATAGAAAATGTGTACAAAATATGTGTATTTTATTAGATAAAAGAACTGTTTCTTATGTAAGATGGCAAAAATATCCATGATCTCCAGCAGTAAGACTCAACTTTCAGGGTCAGTCCTTGATAAAAGATGCCTACTGCTCCACTGGTAAGAGGCAAGCAGTAACAGAATTGCAGTTCTGCCCCAAGGTACAACCAAGGTACAAATTACTTTTCCAGACATGGACAGAAAGAAAAACTCAAAGCTTGATTAATATTAAACTCTCATTATATGTCTTTGCTCATAGAAGGAGCTATTGGAAAGCAGAATATGAAGTTTATTCCAGGTCTGGAGGCATCATTTTAATTTAGATGAATGGGAATGGTGAAGAAGTGTGGTGTATTCGATAATGGATCTTGAGAAAAATTAATTCCTAAATGTTGCGGGGGAGGGGAAGAAAGGGGGTTCAGATGCACACTCAAATCAGCTTTGATCACAAAACTCTTATGTTCCAGGTTTTTTGTCTCAGTATTGCTAAGCAAGATCTTGACCTTTTCTAAACTTGCATGATTTTATTGAAGTCACTGGGTTAAATTACCATAGACAAGAATCTTTCCAATTTTTTTTCCCCAGTTAACTACTGCTTTTTTTTTTCCTCCAATAAGGAATCATAAAAACTTTACCACTTATAATAGATAAACAATTAAATATGACTTTTCAGCATACAGCTGTAGAGTAAGAGGGCAAATTCTCATCCTGAATGCATAAGCAAGCTTACAACATAGAGGGAGAAAGAAAGAATTTTGTCGATTTCTGCTGTCCTCACTACCACCTTTTCCATTTGTTTGTGATCTCTGATCAGAAGCCCAGTTCTAGAAAGCTGTTTTACCAGTGACAGATTTTTGCCACCCTTTCCCCTCATCAGTGTGATAAACCTGCCATTTAGAGTCTTATGCTCAGAAGAATTTGCCTTCATGATATTACCATATATGGATCAAAGACAAGCCAGAAGGGAATCAGGAACTGCAGGATCTTCTCTGAGCTGATGCACTCTAAATGGAAAAGACCCTCTCATGTAGCAGGGATCCAAGCAGTGTCTTGGATAACAAAAATTAATTAACTCATTTGGCATGGATTTAGGAATTTGAAAAGTATTTCCAGCTGTACATGTCTTGTTTAAACAAAGATGGCCATCTAAACAGCAGCATAATTAATGATTAATATTGACCAAAATATTTTTGGATTATTAATTGTTTGCATGCCCAATTTCTGATACAGTAATGATAAATGTAGACTCTCTGTCCACCAAGATTCAAATGGTTTGAAGGCTTGCACATCTGAAACACTGCACAGAATAGTATTAAGCTCATTTATATAGTCTTAGGCTTAACCATTTTCCTATTTATGGTTGTGACCTAGTATAGTGTATATAGGTATAAAAACATGGAAGCACACAATAAATTGAATTCCTTGTTTAAAGTAAAAGTAATAAAAATGTTTTAGTCACATTTGATGATCCAGAGACTACATGAAACAAAATATTCTCCCCAAATCATAAACTTATGTTATTCCATATTCTTTCCAATTTAAAAACTTAAAACACGGAAGCCCAATAATACACAAAATTAGACATGCCTAGCTTTAGCTGAAAACACTGTATACATCAATTGAATTTCATAATTTTTGCTCGTTTTTACGCAACTTAATTACAGATAAAACAGGAAGAGTTACATCAGCAAAATTTTTTTACATGTGGAAGGAGGTAGGAAAAAGAGTGCAATAAAGCTTTTGTTAGAGTTTCAGTGTTAAGAAAGGACTTATATTTATATAATTATCCTGCTCTTTCAAATTACTATGATTGTATTGACAGGGATCAGCTAGAAACAAACAGCTGTTGTCTTCATAAAATATGCTCAGGCCAGATCTGATGACAAATTTTGCCTGTAAAGCTGAATTTCTCCTCTTGCTTGAGATAGTTACTTCTCCTTTTTTAAAATTATCCTGCTTTTTTTATTTTTTTAATTGTCAAATTACCATTTTTTATTGTCTGGTTTTTACTCCATTATTTCAGTTTGGTAGGAATAGCACTTACCCAGGTACCATATCCAGATACTTCAGCAAATTCCTTTTCCTGACTTTTTTTTTTTTTATTATTTTATTTTATTTTATTTTATTTTATTTTATTTTATTTTATTTTATTTGTAAAATCCTCACATAAATATGCTAGTCTGCCTCTTAACATCCTTCCCTGTAGCTAGAAAGATGATCTACTTCAAGAATAGTTTTTAACACGTTTTCCAAACTTTGAACAATAACAGTTTCCTTACCTATTAATAAGGAGAAACAGAATGCTATGAGGCACTGGAAGCTGATTCTCTGACCACTTAAGAATGCTTGTGACCTTACATGAACAAATAGAAATCACATTGGGACTGATCGGGACTACAATTTTATATACAGTATGTAGACTGTAATGTCCCCAGGGTGCCTATTACTTTTTTTGTTGTTGTTCTGGAAAACAAGCGTCTTGTGTATGTTTAGCAATTGCAAAACCAATAAATAGGCTGCCACTTAATACAGGTGGGTGTACAATGGGGTGTGTAAGTCAGCTCTGCAGTCAACATGGTAGTAGGAAGCTCACAGAATAGCAATGACTTCTCCTGAGCTATTCCATGCTTTGCTTGTATGTATAATATTATGTGAGGTAAATATAAGAAACCATCTCTGTACTTATCATGGGCGTAAATGGCTTTTGTAGGTCAGAAGTATCTTTGTTTACTACCGGGAAATGCAGATCAGTCCATGCTCTCCCAGCCTTCAGTGAGAGCTAGCAGCTTTCTGCACCTTTGAAGACTAGGCCCTCTGTATGTAGAGAGAAAAATTGCCTAATTAGGTCTCATTTTGAATAAACAAGGCCAAAAAGTGAAAATAAGTTGAAAGTAGGTGGAATGTGATATGTGTGTAACAAATAATCAGTTGTGTAATTAATTCAACAGACCACTTGGGAGAGATAGTGACTTTCATTACAAATGCACCAGAAGGGTCCCTCCTTTTGATGGTGTCTCATGATGATGGAAGCACCTGGTAAGCAAATTATTCATGACAGGCTGAGGAACAGAGCAATTAATAGCTTGAAAATCACTACTGCATAAAGGTGTAAAGGAATGGTAAATTTCACTCTATAGTCAGGGTGGTTCTCTCATTTCCTGCCTTAAAGGTTTTGGTTCCATGTCCATTCAGTACTTGCCCATATCACATATGTTGATGCTTCCAAAGATGGTTAGATAGTGTTATATTTGTTTAAAAGCACCTGTTGTCCTCATAAAGGACATTGCTATTACCTCTGGGTCACAACTTTGTTAAGAAGGTATCCACACTTCCAATTATAATGTACCTAGTTTGCATTCCTTACTACATCTTAACCTGATTCTTCAAGTGTTTTCAAATCTTCAGGGTTTTTTAGTTCAGTTCATGATGTGTTAATTTACAGAGAAGGACTTAGTCATTTAGTTGATAAGCATTTGATGCCTCTGTCCTCAATTTAAGAAGGGTTGAAGGATCAAATAGTATTTGAGATACTTTCTTCTTTCTGCTATGCTATTACAAACAGATTGTACAAATTAAAACCCTGTACAAATTAAAACCCTGTACAATCTTCAAACTCTGTGCAATCTGACAGTCATTGCTTTCTAGTCTAGGCCACAATTAATCTTACATCAATTAAAATTAAATTTTACATCCATTTCTGTTTAGTAATTACCATAAAGTGTGTAAGTACTTCAAGTACTCCATTCTCTGCAAGTACTCCATCCTTTACAGTCTTTACACTTGCTCTGTTATTCACATCTGTTCAAGCGATCTGTTCTTTACAAATGATGAACAGTAAAAGGTGCATACCCGTAATCTGAATCACAGATTAAACCACTGAGAACCTTTCACAGGACAAGTCACAGAACCACAGAAGGGTAGGGGTTAGAAGGGACCTCTGGAGATCATCTCATCCAACCCCCTTGCTTGAGCAGGGACACCCAGAGCAGGGGGCACAGGACGGCATCCAGGCAGGTTTTGAATGTCTCCAGGGAAGGAGACTCCACAACCTCCCTGGGCAGCCTGTGCCACTGCTCTGGCACCCTCACAGGAAAGAAGTTTTTTCTCATGTTTAAGTGGAACTTCCTGTGTTCCAGCTTGTGCCCATCGCCCCTTGTCCTGTCACTGGGCACTATTGAAAAGAGCCTAGTCCCATTGTCCTGACACCTACCCTTTAGATATTTATAGGTATTGATGAAATCCCCCCTCAGTCTTCTCTTCTCCAGGCTAAACAAACGCAGGTCTCTCAGCTTTTCCTCAGAAGAGAGATGCTTCAGTCCCCTGATCATCTTCGTAACCCTCTGCTGGACTTGCTCAAGGAGTTCCACATCCTTCTTAAACTGGGGGGCACAAAACTGGACACAATACCCCAAATGAGGTCTCACTAGGGCAGAGTAGAGGGGGAGGATAACCTCTCTCGATCTGCTGGCCACACTCCTTTTCATGCATCCCAGGATACCATTGGCCTTCTTGGCCACAAGGGCACAGTGCTGGCTCACGGTCAGCTTGTTGTCCACCAGCACTCCCAGGTCCTTCCCAACAGAGCTGCTTTCCAGTAGTTCAGCCCCCAGCCTGTACTGGTGCATGGGGTTGTTCCTCCCCAGGTGCAGGACCTTGCACTTGCTCTTGCTGAATTTCATGAGGTTCCCCTCGGCCCAGCTCTCCAGCCTGTCCAGGTCTCGTTGGATGGCAGCACAGCCTTCTGGTGTATCAGCCACTCCTCCCAGCTGGGTGTCATCAGCGAACTTGCTGAGGTTACACTCTATCCCATCATCCAGGTCATTGATGAATGTATTAAACAGGACTGGACCCAGCACAGACCCCTGCGGAACACCACTAGTGACAGGCCTCCATCCAGACTCTGCCCCATTGATCATGACCCTCTGAGTTCTGTTGTTGATCCAGTTCTCAATCCACCTCACTGTCCGCTCATCCAACCCACATTTCCTTAGCTTGCCTGTGAGGATGCTATGGGAGACAGTGTTGAATGCCTTACTGAGGTCGAGATAGACAACATCCACTGCTCTCCCTTTGTCGACCCAGCCAGTCACACCATCGTAGAAGGCTATCAGGTTGTTCAGGCATGATCTTCCCTTGGTGAATCCATGTTGACTACTTCTGATAACCTTCTTGTCCTCTACATGCCTGGAGATGACCTCCAGGGTGAACTGCTCCATCACCTTCATGGGATGGAGGTGATGCTGACTGGCCTATATTTCCCCAGGTCCTCCTTCTTGCCCTTTTTGAAGATGGGAGTGACATTTGCTGTCCTCCAGTCCTCAGGCACCTCTCCTGTCCTTTGTGACCTTTGAAAGATGATGGAGAGTGGCTCAGCAAGAACACCCGCCAGCTCCCTCAGCACTCGTGGGTGTATCCCATCGGGGCCCATGGATTTGCAAGGATCCAGTTTGCATAGGTGATCTCTGACCCAGTCCTTCTCAACCAATGGTAAGTCTTCCTTTGTCCCAATTTGTCCTCTCTCCTCTGGGGTCTGAGATGCCTGAGGGCCAGCCTTAGCAGTAGAGACCAAGGCAAAGAAGGCATTCAGTAACTCTGCCTTCTCTGCATCCTGCGTCGCCAGGGCCTCTTCCTCGTTCAGCAGTGGGCCCACTGTATCCCCAGTCTTCCTTTTACTGCTGATGTATTTAAAGAAGCCCTTCTTGTTATCTTTGACATGCATTGCCAGATTTAATTCCAAGTGGGCCCTGGCCTTCCTCGTCGCATCTCTGCACACCCTGACAACATTCCTATATTCCTCCCAAAAATGTTCTTTAACTCCATCGTGTTTTCACTTTTTCATAAATGTAGTTGAGTCATCTAGACAAGAGTGTAAATAATCTGCAGTGTTGAGTAGCTATCATCAGCTTTGTTTTGTTATGCTCGTCTCACCGTGTTTAAATATGGTAGGCAGAGGAACCTCAAGTCCTTTGATAACTCTCCAATCTGAAGAAATCATGGAAAGTGGTCACTTGAGCAAAACAGGTGCCACTTTTTCAATCACTTTTCAGAATAGAAGCCATCTTACAGAAAGCTGGTTTGAAAGTGGTATTTTGATGTTGCACACACAACTTGAGCACTTTTAAACGAACTGCCTTCTAAGGAGGAGTAAAAAGCTTTTTCATGGGCCTGTACTTCTGAAAAATGAACTGGGGAAATGTTAAATAGCTTTGGATTTCAAAGTAATCAAAAGGCCAGCAAGTTAAACATTTAATTTTATTTTGGGGGTGAGGCCATAGGGTGTAGGATCCCTAATGCAGATCTCCTCCTTATGTTCTCTGTCATGTGCTCTACACCACAGGCAAATTCGAGTGGTGGAGGTCAAAGTTGTCTATGCCAGGTGACACTGTCAACCACAAGGTAGGAAGTGATTTGCTGCACTCTCCTGGGCCAGGTAGGTGCTGTGGTCTTCACCATGCCTTTTGAAATATTTCTAGGTGGTTAGTATAGCATGAGGGATCACCGCCATGAAATGAGGGTAACACCTCTGCAGAGCAATTCATCTTTTTCTAAACCCTAGTAACTAAATCCAATGGGAAAACATGAGCTTTAGGCAGTAGCGTTACTGCAACTAAATAAACATCCAAAGATGTGGGTCACTGTGATGGACACAAGTCACAGAAAGCAGAGCTTTGCTCCTGAGCTCCAGTTCTATCCTGTAAGTTATTAGAAGGAAAATCAGAAACTACCTGTACATGGTGTTTTCTGTGCTGGCTGCAAAATCTAGGGATACTCAAGGTGCAATTTTTCCATTTCAGTCCTTGCAGGCAATAAAATCTGATTGGATGGCACAATGCTATTCAGTGAACCAGATGGTAACAAAACTGGAACTTATAGTCAGTGAGCTTACAGGGTGTCGCATACTACTAAACCTCACTGATCTACTCCGTGTTTACATGCAAGAATGAGGTAATTGCCCTAGGGTTTTTCCAAATAGCAATGTGGAAGCATGTTGAAGAAAATTAACTCCCTTGAGCAGGAGACAGAAGTGGTAGGAGGAAGAGAGAGCAGACTGCTGCAGAAATGGGCAGGCCTTGTGGCTTGGCCCGTTTGCCCAGAGCTCAACTGCGGCATTAACTGCCACTCTCTGTCAGGGGAGCCAGGCTTCCCGCTTGCTCTGTTTCACAAGTGCCTGCAAATTCAGGACCCTCTCAGTGATCAGAAGCTTTCACCTGATGATAGCAGCATCCCTGGAATGCTATAAGCAAGAAAGTAATCTTTCCCGCTCCTTCTTTTGACAGTAAGGGAGAGGAAGGGAATAAGAAAAGTTTGAGAGGTTAAATGGAGCTGAGAAAGGAAAAGCACAGAGCGAGCCCTAAAATAAGAGCCTCCTGGGGCTACAAAACCCAAGCCTGTGTTCAGAAGAAAATCCTTTCACACAATCCTAATCAAAGTCTCCTTGTTCCCAGAATAACAGCCCTGTCTACAGAATTAAGTTGTTTCCCTCCACTCAGAGATGACAGCACACAGCGGTCTTTCTCCGTGCTAACCTCACAGCCCTCATTTGCCTGCTCTCCGCTGTTCTCCAGGGAACAAATTGCAGGGACCACCCCCGTGCACAGAAAATATCTTCAAAGACCAGGACACTTTATCTTTTACTCTTATAAATACGCCAGCTTCACAATCAGAGCCCCTTTTTGACTCTCTCTGGATTCAGCATCTTGTGGCTGGTCTCCCACAGCTGATCTCACAGTCCCTGTTATCTGGGAGGCAGGGGACCTGATTTCAGTGGTTATTCATGTTTGGCTAAATACACTTTCCACTAGCAGCCATTAAATCCTGATCTAGAGACAGGAGACCCAATACTCAGTGTATCTACAGGGGTATTTATTCAGACAAGCTAGAAAAAGAAATCAGAATGGAAAATAACCTCTTGCTCACTTTGCCATTGTAGCTGATGTGTTCCAAGCAAAACAAAAGCAACCCTCTTCCACAGAAAGACTGGAAAACAAATGTTCACCTTCCCTTCAGAGGCCACTGCTGTGTGACTCACCATCCAACTTATAACCAAAAACACCACCCATAATTGCTCTGCAGTTGCCAAGTATTAAAGCTCAAGAAATCTAACATTTATCGTGGTAAGTGCTTTCTCCTGACATGGAGGATTTTCTGATCAGGCTTTTAATCCCTTTCACTTACAATGCACAGTGCTGTTTACCATCATATATGTGCACATGCAAGTACGTTATAGTTAGACCTGTTTTATGAAATGGTGGCTCAGTTTGACAGACAGGGTTGGGGAGCAAAGCTACCCATGGGCTGGCACAGCTGAGAACCCCACTTGGGTTCGCCTATACCTGAGGTCATAGATACTGTCCTTGTTCCCCTCCAGCTCACCCAGGCCATGTCTGACTCCCTCAGCATGGACCAGTGGAGGTGGGGCAAAATACTCCCAGCCAAGGCCTTGCAGTACACAGCTCCTGAGGGAGAAGGAGGAGGTTGCTTCAGATGACACTTTGCTCTCAGGAACTGTACGCCTGAGAGTGACTGAGGCTCATTAGGTGCACTCCTGGCACATGTCTGCTGGCTTGCTCTTGTTCAAAAGCAATCCAGTTTGGGTGCACTGCGTCTCCCCTGTGACATAAGGCAAAAAATGCCATAGCTGTGGACGAACCTGAGATTTGCTTCAAAAGCAAGTCAAAAGTTATGGAACTGAAGCAAAAAGCACCCTTGGACAAAACAGCGCCGCCTCTGCATGCCTTGGTACTGTAGGAGACTTGGGGTAGAAAGCTGATAAAGTGAACCCTTCCTGTAGTCTCTAGGAAAAGCAATACAGACAGGTCCTCTTCTGCTCTGAGGGCTCTCAAGCTGTTGATGAGTCTAGTGCAGGGCCAGGTCTTTTCCTCTCATTCACCGCCCAAAGTAATTTCTGTCTTCTGATATTTAAAAGAAATATAATCCCCTATTGGTAAAAACAGGAGTTTAACTACAGCTTTTGGTAGCTAGTCTCCCTACGTGCAGGACTACCACCACAGTACACAGTGCTGGCTAAGGAAGAGTTGTTTGGCAAACAGCTATTACAACCCAATACAACATTTGTAATTCTGTACCAGTAGAGCATCACTTGCATTGGCATTTGCTCTCAGGGACACTGCAGGATATCATACAGGAGGAGATGGGGATATTCAATGCACAGTTCAAAGAGGTGATGGCTCAGATGTGTGGAAGCAGCAGATGCCTCCAGCTGGGGCAGAAAAGGTTAGACTGCAGGGCTTTTTCTGAGGACCACTTCTCTGGGCACTGTGCTCACTTGATCTAAAACTAAGGCTAATCTATTGATCTTTTGAGCGTGTTGAAAGGCTTGCTGTTGCAGGAGAAGAAAGGACCTCTTGCAGGGGTCATACCTATGCTGAATGAGGAGTTCTTCCTGAGCGGTTGTTGTTACATACTCTTGGAGGTAGCTTTTTATATCATGTACACAAGTGGTACTGCTCTGTAGTCATCACAAGAGGGTTGCAAAGACTTAGTCAGGCATGCATGGTGATTTCATTGGCTGAAAAGTCCTGTAGGCTCAAAGCTGCTTCTACACAAATAAGCAAGGGATGATTTTTAGAGACAGGTAAAATGTCTGGACCTCAGAATTTACCTTGGTAAACACATCCCAGTTCACTTCAGTGACTACAGTGCTGGCCCGAAGGTGCCTCTACACATACCCAGCAACTGCTTTAGAATGATGTCTGCTTTACTGGCAGTCTGATGGCCCATATGAACAAACTGTGAGGGCTTTTTCATCCCTCTTCTCTAGGGTCCTGGGGTCCTGTTTCATGTCATTTCAGACAAACAGGCCAGAAGCACAGAAAGTTCAGGTCTCGATGGGCTTCCCTGTCACAAAACCCATGTCCATGTACAGCTCCAGCTGATGCTGCTGAGAATCCCCTCCAGAGGAGGGGCTGAGGCCTGGCAAAACTATGATGCAGAATAACCTTGTTCTGGGAGACTGCACTTCCCCAAACACCTGGGGTACTTCAACAAAGAAGTGAAAGAAAATTTCCCTGATGCTGTCCCCAGCTCTCCCCTTCTGGATCAATCTGTACCATTCCCCTGCGATAGAAGACCAGCCCAGCACCACACTATGCACCACTCTCCTCCCTTCCCTTGGACAAAGCCTGTGGACAAAAAAGGGAGATTTTGTTTTGCTCATGTTCTCTCAACACTTTTATAGACTGTACTAAAAACAAGGGCTCAAGGTTTTTCTATGGTATCGTTTCCCACAGGTTTTTTTGCGGGGCACCTCAGCAGGGATGCAACACATCCCTTAGCTGTCTGGGCTAGCTCTAGCTCCATTAGGAATGCAGTAGATCTAAGAAAAGGGAGGCTTCCTCATCCCGCTCAAGAGAGTGTAAGAGGATCCTTGTTTATGTGTATATCGCTACAACAGTCATTTTCTAATGCTGCTGAAACTAATGTGTAATATCCCAGGGATTTTCCACAGAGGAATTTGCATTTAGAGATTTACAAAGTAAGGTATTGTTTCACATATATATAATTTGGCCACAAACATCAGTGAAACATATATACATCACTCAGGGATCATGTCACTCCTTATAAAAAGGCTGTTTCTGAAGTACTTGGATGTTTTTAAGACACAACTGATGCAATTCAGACATGAAACTGGCCCTGCAGATTTCCTTATGCAGTTGTCTCTGTGTCTATTCCCAAGATGTGGTGAAAGCATCCTCCTCCTTTCCCAGCCCCATGGTTGGTGTCTGCACCTCTGTTTTGCTGGAGTGAAGCTCAAACATCTTGAGCTACAGCCATATTTCACAGTGAAGAGACAGCACTGATTTAGTTCATGATCTGTTTTGCTAGTATGCCATGGAAGGGGAAATTCAAATTGTAACCACTCAGCAATGGTCGTTCATGACCAAGGAATGATCTGGCATGGAGGGCAAGACGGGCTTACCCTGGCTGGAAGCACGGATGCCAGAGCCAGGACTGCTCCCTGTAAGGGACTGAAGTTTCCCTAGGCAATATGAAATGCCACAGCATTGACTTGTAGCAGTGGTGCACTAGCAGAGCTCAGGGGGACACCTTTGGGCAGCAGAGCTGGTGCTTGGGGATGGACTATGGGGCTGAGGTGCCCCGTGCTGACGCTCACATGATGGATGCAGGTGAGACTATGTATAAGGAATCGGCCCATGCCACATCTTTGCATGGTCCTTGTAGAACCACTTCTAGTGGTAGGACTCTGCCCAACACATTGTTCATTAAATCTTTTTGTATTTAAGCACAAATGTGTGTTTAAGTAGCCTCAGGGTGTGCAATAAAAATTCCCCAACACTATTCTGCCAGATCCTCTGGTACCTGTTGAAAGTGCTAATTTACATGAATCGAGGAGCTCATCTCAATAACTTTTAATGCAATAAGATTAAAGGAACAGAAGCAGGGTAAGCACATGCAAAGCTCATTCCACCTAAATGGTTCATGGGCAATCATACACACTACATGCAGTATTTTACGCTGCAGTCTCCCCCTCCCCCAAAACTGTAACACTAAAGCACTAAACAGCTGTGAGGAACTGACTTTATTTGCCTTATCTTTAACAGGTAATGCTCTTCTATTCATTTCTCATTGCCAGAAGCTAGGAAAGTAGAAAAAAAAACAGGGAAAAATATCACCACTTGTAAATATCTGGATGTCAGGATCCATGCTCTCCTGGCAACTGTTTAGATATCATCATCATAATGATCTTTAACAGAGTTCAATATCCTTTGAACAAATAGGTTTAACACTCTAGATAATGCAATTTCAATTCCTAGCCACACTGCCTTATATAAGTTACGGAAATGGTCCCTCTCTTTAAAGGAATTTACATAACCTAAAATAAGTTTCCATATGCTTGAAATTAATTCCAGAGGTTTTGAATATACATCATCTGGTCATTGCTTATGTCACCCAGTGGAGAACGATGGAGTTTTCTACTCTAGGCTGCACTGCTTGGACTAGGATTGCATTAGACACTAAACACCAAAACCAGACCCTTCTCCCTTGACGGCACACACCTGTGCAGTGCTAAAGTCGCCCTAGCTGTGGATGCATAACCAACTTATCTGCAACTACCGGAACTAGGCTCTTGCAGCAGCAGAACTACAGGCAGTTTTAAAAGGCTACTGAGCAGGCTTGTGGGATGAAAGTGCTCACTTTCCTACTAGCTGTGTCCTACACTGAAATGACACTTCAGTCAACTCTCTTTTTCATATAAAAATGCCATTACTACTTCCTCCACTCAGCTGCTACATGGTTGGTGCTCAAGAGACAGCTGAAGAAGACAGACTTGAAATGAGTGCTCTTGCCTTGCCAATTTATGTTTATAATCCTGAGTCAAGAAATTTTTAAGTAGTTTAAGGGTTTGGTTTTCCCTTTTGTTTTACACCAGTTTGGATATTTTCCTTCATTCTTCTTCTTTGTTCTCCTTATTTTTGGTAGCTTCTATTTGTTTGGGTTATTTACTTTATTTTGGCAAGATGTTTTGGTGTGTGGGGTTTTTTTGGGGGGTGTTCTTTTTCCTAGTAGTTGTTTGTGGGATTTGCTTCATTACTGCTGGTTTTGATTTTGTTCTGGATTGTTTGTGGGATTTCTGTTTATTCAGGCAGGGGTTGCTTGTCTAGGGATTTTTGCCTTGTTTTTCTGGCGGTGTTTTTCTTAACAGTTGTCTGAGGATGCTAATTTATTTGGGGGTTTTTTTTAAGGTCCTTGTCCACATGGCAAAGACAGATGCAAAATCCAGCTCCAAGGACAGAATAAACCTCTGCAGTGCCATGAACTAGGGACTGGCTGGCTGGGGAGCACCTCTTCTGGAAAGGACCATGGAGGTTGTGGTAGACATTAGGCGAAACGTGAGCTGGTGGTGTGTCCTGGCAGCAATGAATGCTGGCAGCACCCTGTGCCTGTGGACAAGAGCCGGTGGGAGATGGAAGGATGTGGCTGTCCCTCCCCCTCTGCTCAGTATTTGTTAGACCTCCTCTGAATATGGCCTGTCTAGGAGCCCCAATATGGGAAAGACATGGACAGAATGGGAAGTCTGAGGGAAGTCAGGGCAGGAGCAGTGGCCCTGGGGCTTGCTCAGCCCAAGGAACGAGTGGCTGTGGGGGTGGGCTTGTGACAGCCCCCCGGCACTTATCTCTGAGAGGATGGAGCTGGGTTCTTTGCAGAGATGCACGGTGGGGGAGTGAAAGACAGGGGGCATAAACTGAAACAGGAGGGATATAGCCAGTTGGATGTGAAGCAGAAAAAAAGTCACTCTAAGGCTATTTAATCATTTGAAGGAATTTAGCAATGAGGCTGTGGGATCTCCATCCCTGGGAGCTTTCAGGACTCAGTGGGGTAAAGCCTGAGACAACACGGTCTGAATAATTTTGAGTTATAAGTTTTGACTAGACAATATTCCAGTCCTAAGATTTTGCCTAACATTTTATGACACATAATAATCCTGCCAACTAACGCATTTATGTTACATTTTTATATGCAATTTCTAAAGTATAATCTGAATTTGCTTTGATAAATGTTTGGTCTTTCTTCTTTTGCATTGTGTTCATTAACATTATTTCAGAACATATTCTACACTTCTGAGTTTTGAATTAAATCCTGCTTAATCTATTTTTAAACATCCTTTATTTTGTTATATTAATCTGTTGAACTGTACTGTCAGTGAAACATGCTGTTACAAATCATTACATACACATAAAACCTGTTTTCAATGCATTATACTAAAACATTTCCCAGTGATGGGGTAAAGATTTTATTTTGCTGATTGAGGAGAAAATAGGAGGACCAAAACCTTGACATTTGCAAGACAGTACTTCTTGGAGCTCCTCTTTTTCTTTGAAACATAGTCCTGTGATTAAACAAAATCCCACAACCGCATCAATCATGTTACAAAGACACCACCAGCAATTAATAAGCTAATTGGTACTCCTACTTAGAAGCCCATTGCAATGCAGATAGGTCTCCTATACAGTTGAGTGTGAGAGGGATGGTGGAGGAGGCAGGAGAGCTTGCAGCTGTGGTCCCCTGCCATGGCCCATGCCCAGGTGTGGTGCTGCCTGTGCAACACTGGCCCTGAGTCACTCCCTGCCACGAGCCTGCAGCCAGAGCTCAGAAGCAAGCCCTCGGAGTCACTGCTAACAAGGGAGTAGGAAGAAGGGCTGGCTCTAATGAACACTGTGACCACTGTTCAGTCGGACCCATGGACTAGAGTAAGGCAGTTTGAAACCCACCAAAATCGCCAGGAACTGAAAGCAGCTCATTGAGGCAGCAGTTAAAACCCGAGGGAGTGAGAAGTAAGGGCTGACCCTGCATCAGACTTGCAAAACCCCTGCGTGGACATAAAAGGTGATTTTTCCTTAGCAGCTTAGAGCCTATTAAAAAAAAAAAGAAAAACAAAAAGAAAGAAAACCACAAAAAAATGAGGGCAGGAGAGCAAAGACAGCAGAAGAGGGAGCATCCTGACCCGGTAATGTCCAGAAAACAACACAAAGACCTGAGATACAGCTCGAGACCTTAACTGCCCTGAAGCAGTGTATAACACTGTTAAATCACACTGTATGTCACTTTGCTTTCTTGTCACCCATGTTCAGCAAACTCAGCCGTGCCCTGCAGCCTCAGACAGCAAAGGTGCAACTCAGTAAGTGATGGCACAGCTTGCCACCCTGACTGGGCTGGAAAGTCTCACTGTGAGGTGGAAAAAATACTCCCTCTCCTGCGGTCAGGGAGTCCTCACCCACCTGCATTTTGCATGAAGGGAGGGGGAAGCTGAAAGGGTCCCCCAGATGGTGCAGGGCCAGCATCCCCAGCAGGCAGCCCAGATGGGAGTGGGACAGAGCCTGGTCTCTGCTTGATCCAGGTGATTTCACCCCATATGCGAGTGAGCTAACTCAGTGAGCTGACTTCTGTGGGGGAGAAAGGAAAGTTGTTGCTCATGGGCAATATTTTCAAGTGTCTGTGCCCTTCACCCCACGGCACAGTACAGCCAAACAAGGAGGTCGCCGCCTGTGCTTGTGAGGAGTTTCGTTTCTGCCCTCTGCTAAACAATAGGAGGAGATTTAGCTGGCGTATAAGGAAATGAAAGAGAAAAAAAAACTGTACTGCATTATTATTTCAAGAGCTATCATGAAGCAAGTCCTTTTTCCTGTCAGAATTGGTTTCATTTCTTCTGATCCTTGTCACAGTCTGTAGGTGGGGCCTGTAAATTAAAAAGCACCAGTAGCTGGAAAAAAGTTACTGCTTCTCCTTGCTGCAGGACACTACAAAGGTAGAAGTTTTTCTCTTCCTTCTAAAAATAATCATGCCATTTTTGACTGTGATCTTCATTCTTTTTAATAGTTGTGTGTGAGGAGGCTGTATAAGAGTCTAAAGTGTAGTTAAATAAGGTTGCCGGGAGTAGGAGTTGCTGTTTTCTGGGTGGGGATAAAGAAAATTCATTAGTATTTTTTCCTCTTTAAAGGGAGATAACTGAGAGATGACATTTCAGTTGGAACACATTTTTTTTAAAGCATGTACTCTGTGGGGGCAGTGTTCAGCCACACAATCTAGCAAGCAGTATTCATGTGTAGCATCACAAGCTTTGCGTTGCTTCATTTTTTTCTAAGACAGCTAGAATTAATAAACGTACAACCAAAGACTATGTAGTTTACCCAAATCTCTGGAAGTCACAGGGTATGTCAGGCAGAAGTCCATGCAAGCCTCTGGCTGGACACAGAGTGAATAAATGCAAGAGCTGTGTGGGTTCAGCACCGCAGCTTTGCACCTTGGGTTTGAGAGCAGATTTTGTTATTACCCCTCGAGTTGCAAAGCCAGGATCATTAGAGGAAAATGAGGCAACTCCTCTTCATGACCATCCGCAGGTTGGTCTTTCATGGAGATGTGGTTGTGTAGTGCAGTGCTTTGTGTTGTGCCAGGGGAGGTTTCTGACACACAGGCAGGCAAACATCTAAAGGTTCAAGAAAACCCGTATCATCCTGATGTCAAGGGAGGGGCAGCTGTGGTGAGGGTGTGTTATCAGACTTCCAGTACCAGCACATTTGTGCAGGTGCCACATTTCACATGTGGATTCTGGCCACTTTCAGAAAAGCACTTTAAAATTGCAGTTCTTTTTTTCCTCTCCTTTCTTTCTTCCATCCGATGTTGTCAAGGCTCAGTACACAAAGAAATCACTACGCCTGCATGGCACAGTGAAGGGTTGCACTAACCTATTGAACATTTCTCAGCTCCAGGTGGAGAACAGCCAGGTAGCCCCAGAAATGCACTGCTTACTGTAGGTGTCTTCGTTAGCCTGTGTATGTATTGTGTGCACACTGTGGTCTGCTCTGTAGACCTAGCTAAAAAAACTTCTAGGTATGTGGTAACATATAGCCCTTGCACTAAAATATTTCAAAGCTGTCACTTTTTTTGTCAGACTCCTTAAGCCTCAGTTTCCCATATGCCATGATTTTATCTTGCAAAATTTTTTTCTTCTTGTTTTATTTTTCCTGGTAGCCTTACTACACTATTTTTGCATTTCATCCTATTTAAGATAAGAATGGCTAAAGGTTACTGTATAGCCTCTTTTTGAAGGAAACACATCCTTGTTTAGGAGGCCATATGCTAAAACCAGTACATGAATAACTCCAAACACAGACCAGTCAATATAAATAATAATATAAAAGTGACATAAAATTGTTCCTGGGTAATATTTATGTTAAATTAAAAATTTATAGGAAGCGTTCATTCCACTAAATTGAAAGGCAGGTAGAGAATTGGAGAGGCAATAAAAGGAATTACTAATAGAAACATTATTATCAGTAAATTATTTCCTGTAGCAATAGAAAATCACAAAAGAATCTGGTGGCCACTGAATGGGGAGTGTATGTTTGTTGCAGCTAAATCACTGAGTCCTCATTCAAGGAAAAGTCTTGTAGTTCATTAATAGAAAGAGAAAAAAGTTCATACTGAAATATTAAAGAAAGGATATGTGGAGAAAGATGAAGGAACTGTAAAATGAATACCTATAAAGAAATTAAAGTAGTTCAGTCATCTTTTCTTTCTGGTCAAAACTGAGAAGTTTCCCCATAGTACTTTTTTTTTTTTTTAATTTGATAAAAGGAGACAGGAATATCTATTTTGAAAATTTATTGCTTTATTAAAAAGAAAGATTGAATAGCAAGTGTGGAATTAATCTGTTTTTTTCTGAACTTGTTTTACACATTGAAAGTATAACTTACATTGTGGCTAATCTTCCTGTTCTGACATCTGCTCAGACTAGAAAACCTGTAAACTTAATTCAACCAAAGAATTAAAAGAACAGAAAGCTATTTCAAGCAAACATTTGTTTCTCCTAATTCATTGTCCCAAGCGTTTGAGTTAAACAGATCTTGTTGTTGGCAGGTGGAGGTTAAAAAAAAAATCTAGCTTTGAAAAAATACTGTTGGGTTTTTTTTTTCTTTAAATCATTCT
Source organism: Phalacrocorax aristotelis (assembly GCF_949628215.1). Lineage (NCBI taxonomy): Eukaryota > Metazoa > Chordata > Aves > Suliformes > Phalacrocoracidae > Phalacrocorax > Phalacrocorax aristotelis. Next base: position 99,044,626 of record NC_134276.1, on the reverse strand, counting down.
CTCTGGAAATCACTTTCCCTGGAACACATTACATCAAAGGCCTCCATTTTCTTCAGTCACCCATAGAAAATATCTCAACAAAACCTTTACATAAAGAAAAGCTGAACATGAACATAAAAATTCTCCTAATTCTCCCTTCTCTAACATCAAGTCAAGCAAAGTCTGCATTTTGGAGAGGGTTTTAAGCTATAGAGGAGGGGACTGAGATACTAAGCTTCTAAGATAGGTGTAAGACTTGCCTCTGACAAGTGTTTCTACCACAAGAGAGGTGAGTTAGCCACATAGCAGACTATGGCTTGGTGTGTGCTACTCTCATTGCTGGTGGCCCACCCATGTAGACCTGCCTGTGCAGCCCCACAGCCCTGTACGCCTGATCTCAGGTGACTGAAGTTAAGCACTCGCACACTCTCTCCGACCATGTCCAGCAGCTGCTGTACTGACTGAGCTTCCCAAAACAGCTTTCAGCGAAATATTTAAACACCTTTCAGCAAAATATTTCATTGAGGAACATTGGCTTTTTGCAAAAACTGGTGTAACATTTTTTCCCCAAAAAATAATTCTTGTATACTCTGTGGCAATTTCTTGGGTTTTTTTTGAAAACACAAAGAAAGCATAAGAGAGTTAGGGAGAAGTGTTTCAAATCTATCCTCTGGAAAGCAATTTTAGTGATTTGAAAGGAGCCATAGCACTCGATATCTACTGAGGGTTTGAATCAGTAAATCCAAGTGGTGTTTGATTTTCTCTGCTATGATCACTGTTGGAAGCTGGAGTCACTCAGTGCCCCATGTTTGATTTCAGAAGCTGTACAAAACAGTGTTTGGACCAGACAGTAATCAGTATTGAGTGAAGCACTTATGGACAACCGAAGTGGTAGGCCAAAAAATCAACAGGCCATGACTGCAGATTTCAAACAACTTCCTTACAGAACCAAACTGAAGAAAGGTGGTCTTGCATCACCTTCCGTACTACCATCTTTAGAAGCTTTTGCAGTACCTCTCCCACCAGAATTAGAAGATGAAGATTTTCCTGTGTTGGAGAACACAACTGAGAAAAAACCTAGCTATGAGCAGGAGTTCAAGAAACTGTATGACGGAGAACAGGACAAGGTAAGGCAGATTCCAGAAGAGGGCATAGATCCTTCCCACTCTTAGTCCAATGTTTCACTTTGTGCCCCAAAATTAATTCCCTTGTCTGTTTGGGCAATCTGCACTTCTTAGCTCTAAGCAGAGGAGTACTTTTTGGATCAGGGCCAAGCAGTCATTTGTATAACTAGGAAGATAAGTACCTGCAATTTATCTGAAGGCATAAAAAAATGCAGGTGTAAAAAAAATTAAGATGGCAGCAGCCTAGCATCTGATTTAATCTATTGTACTCATCATTGGTAACAATTAGCAAATGTTGAACAGAAATCTGAGATATTTTTTACTTGAGGCTTTGCTACCTTCAATGGAAATACAAAGAAAGGTTAATAATAACCTGTCTTGAATATTTGACACTGAAAACAGATTGATTTTAAGTCTGTGTCATAGTTAATGAAGTTCCTTGAGAATGGTTAGGATTTACTAGCTAGTAACATCATAATGAAGACGGTGGGGAGGGGTTACCAGCTGGAAAAGATGCCTAAAAGGTTTTTTTTCTGGAAACAACTTATTTTAAAATTACAGAAAATTGATTGTAGGTTTAACTCTAGCAGGCAACAGAACATACTTTGTACAACCAATATGAGGAAAAGATCCGACCCTGCATTGATCTCATTGACAGCCTAAGAGCTCTCGGAATAGAAAAAGACCTAGCTTTGCCTGCAATCGCAGTGATCGGAGACCAGAGCTCTGGGAAAAGCTCCGTCCTAGAAGCCCTGTCTGGTATTGCTCTTCCTAGGGGCAATGGTAAGAATTCACCTTCTCAGGTTTTCACCTGAATTTCACTTTGGTGTGGTGGAAGGGATTTTTTTTTCCTTTTTTTATGCCCCTTTTTGGCCTAGGATTGGATAACTCCATGACTGAGACGATATCTAAATTGTAAGACTCCAGGGACCTTCTCAGCTCTGGTTTCCAGTACAAGAAATGGATATACAGGTGGGGCACAGCAGGGTAACTCTAGCAAGGCACATGTTCTGGGTGGTCAAGAGACCAGAAGTAAGAAGAGTGTAATGTAGTGTGCTTGTCCCAAACTGTGGACAAACTGAAAGGTAGCATCAGCTGACTCTGCATTTCCCAGCAAGGAGTAGTGCAGCAGAATATCAGTTTCACATAGAAGACTAGTTTTGACATTTGCTTTGGGGTTGGTTTGGGTTTTTTAACAAGATTTTCTTACACAGACCTTTTTTGGCAAAAAAAAATAAATGTACAAAAATCTTTACTTACAAACCTGTGCCTTGGATGTTTTTTAAGTCAGAGAAGATTGTTGGACTTTGTAGCTCAAGAAGATTCACATTCCAGCATATACACACATATATAAGTTCTGCATGAGTTGTCAGTACCATATAGTCTTTCAGGCTGGACTTGAGGAAAAGGTTTTCATAGGATGTAGGTGCAGCACTGAAAGAGGTCACCCAGAGATGTGTGAATCTCCAGCCTTGGAGGTTTGCAAGACAAGACATGGCTGGACAGAGCCATGGCTGACCTCATCTAGTGCCAGTGACAGTCCTACTCTGAGCAGGAAGTCAGATGAGAGCCCTTTGGCAATGTCTCTCGGAACTTTTTTGTGACTCTGTGCAAAGTATTAGGCAACCCTGTGTATGCCATGCAGTCCATGGCTATGTATCATGCATAACAACAGCTGAGAGAGTTAACTCTGCCTTTGAAACTGCTGCAGGTATTGTTACTCGATGTCCCTTGGAACTTAAACTGAAAAGAATACCTGCCACCCAGGCATGGAAAGGGAAAATTTATTACCGCAACATCAGCACAGAGCTCCAGAATGCCTCTGAGGTGGAGAGGGCAATAAGAGAAGGTGAGTTGTAATGTATACCCTCTGATTTGGCTTGCTCCATCTCCTCTGAATCCTTTCTCCCCTTTTCTTCGGCTGAGCAGCGGTTCCCAGACTAACACAGTGTAGCCACAAATAACACCAAGAGCTGAATTCAGAGCAGAGAAGGTGGGGTAGCATAGTATAATTCTCTCGAGAGAGTTGTACTACTTACTACTCCAGTGGTGAAGATGATCCATGATGTCTGATAAAAGCTCAGACTGTGCCCTCAGCTGGATGCTGTCTCCCTGGTTTGGGGAACTTGTCTGTCAAATTGAAACATGCAAATCCCTAAATGGTTCCTGTCATCAGTTCAAAAGCTCAGAGAATGTTTGAGGTGTCTGTGGCTGGAACTCTTATGATTTTGGAGAAATTTGCAAGTAGGCAGAGTGGAGGGCATATAGAGCTTCTGCCAGCTAGTGTGACCACAGCCTCAATCATTGCCCTTCCCACGTCACAGCTTTACTTTTATGGTATTTCATGCCATGTAAGGAAACATTTTTCTTCCCAAAGGGCAGAAAGCATTAGCACTAAATGTGAAAGTTGATTTGTCCTTATTTCCTTGACTAGCACAGCTCTGCAACATTGTTATTTTTCCTAATGTTTTTTTTTTTAATTAGATTTTCAATATATTATTTGGATGTTTTCAATATACCCTCCCAAAACTGGCAAGGCAAGTGGCATGAATTGATTAAGTTAATTACAGAGTTGAAAACCTCTCATGAGAATGACTACAGGTTTCCTTGCTTCTCTGTGCTGTTCACAGTTCAAGCATTATTGCCTTAAAAGATCTGGGACAAATTACTTGATCTCTCAACCTCTCTATCAAAATGTGAAGAATATAGAATAAGACCTATTTATCTTTGAAGGGAGCCAAGGATTAATTAATGCCTACTAAATGTCTTGATGTTGAGGAAACATTTCTACAACTGACCAGTATTTTATCTGCTCACTTTTCTTGTGGTTTATTTACATGTATTTTGTCTGTATATTCGAGAGTTCATAAGTATATGCTCTGTAAAATACTACACTTCACATTCAAAAGGACTCCACATATCCATGTATTGCATAATAATTTCCTTACTTTTTGTATAAATGTATTTAAATGCATGGCTGGATCTGGGAGAAAAAAAAAACAAGCCAAAAGGAACTTTAGGCGGTAGTAGGTGCATTTCAAAGTCATTGTGTTCAGCTTCACTTTGATGCATTGTTTGAAGGTGGTGTTCATTGCTCTTTTGTTGTTTTTTTTTTATCCTTGCAGCCCAGGATGTTGTGGCTGGTACTAGAGGTGCTATTAGTGGAGAACTAATTTCCCTAGAAATTCGGTCCCCAGATGTCCCAGATCTGACGCTAATTGATCTTCCTGGAATTGCCAGAGTGGCCGTCGGAGATCAGCCAAGAGACATTGGGGAACAGGTAAAACTCAGTCTTATACACCAACCTGTGCACAGGGTCAATTCTATAACCTACCTCATATGCGAGCCTTTGTTGTAAGATGCTGGAGTTATTATGCTGGGCTTGCAAGCCAGCAATAGAGCTACGCTTACAAACGGATCTATTTTTCAGGCAAGGAACTGCCAGGTGGAACAGTGAGGTCCAGAATCTCCTGTCTGCCCTGTCATGCAGCAGGGAGCTGCCCATGCTAGCCATGAAGGAGCCTCCTTAGGTGCCTTGACATAGCCTACCCCCAGCAGCATGGAATAACCTGGCTGTATGGACCCTGAACACAGTGTTGCCCCCGTGTCCCTTGGCTAGACCACAGTCTGGAAGATAGATACATCCCAAAATGAGTTGTCTCTTACCAACTCTGTGAATGTATTTGGCAAAGGTGAATATAGCTGAGCTCTTGTAAGCTCTTCTGGAGCAAGGCAGCAAACTGGGTCTCGTACAGTTCATTGCTCTGTCATACCTTACTTACAGAGCACATCAGAATCAGACCCATCCTGGTTTTTCTTATCCCTTAAGGGATCCCAGCAGACCCTTTTTGAAGTAAACAGAATATGTGTTAGCACGGAGGGGATCTCTACTCTTCCTCTGTCTGCTTTTAGAAGAAACACATTATTTGCATTTAGAAGAATGCAAATAAGAGTCTAGCTGGACAAGGCAAGCTGTGAGGGTGATGTGCAGGAGCTGGGTCTATTGTTTCTCCTAAAATACTTTAAAATAGGTACTTAGAGTAAGAGCAGCCCAAACTAAACTAGACAACTCAACAAAAATGATACATGATTGGATTGCCTGGGCTTTATTCTCTGGGAGAAGAGTCATTTAATTTCACAATTAGATAGTAATCTTTCTATTGTATTCAGAAGAAAACAGCAGGTATGACATGATCTACACATTTCCATCATCCTCAGCTGCCTGCATGCTTCAGAGATGGAGGCTATAGCATTGTAGCATGTCAGAAATTGGGATGGATGGGAAGTAAAAAAGAGAGGCATCTTTACCAAAACTCAGAAAAAAGAAGAGTTAACTTACTTTGGCATAAGCACAATAGAGCTGTGTGAACCTCTTGTAATATAACACAAACTATGAGAAACTTTTCTAGTTCTGCATTGAAGCATAGAAAAAATGTCAACTAGATGTCATGTGCTACTCCGTTGGTTTTTTTTTCACAAATACTCCACTGAAATATAAGCCAAAGACATTTGCTCTCCTTTCAGAGATAAAAATTTGAGATTTATTAGCATAATCTAGCTTGCTTTCTTTCCATAAGTGTGTACCTAGACATCAGAACTTGTTTTCCTTACATGTGATTATTTATGAAATATCTTTAGTATTTCCATAACGAAAGATTATATGCACGAGAAGTTAAACTTTATATAGCTTTCAGGACAGGCATAACAACAGTCTAGTCTCATTCACGTTAGATATTTGGAATGATCTTGACGTCGGAAAAGAGGCTGCATTTTCAGCTGACTCATTTCCATGACACCCTTTAGCATGTAATACTATCCTCAGTATATGTGACGTTAAGTGTCATCAGACAGTGGCTCATATTGTTAGAAATGGTCACATCCTGCATGCAAGCTTCTGATTTCCCTGAACTTCATTACTGCTGTATTGCATTGTAGATCAAAATGCTACTTAAAAAAATTATTGGCTGCAAAGAGACACTCAATTTGGTAGTGGTGCCATGTAATGTGGATATTGCAACAACAGAAGCACTGAAAATGGCTCAAGAGGTGGACCCCAGTGGAGAAAGAACACTAGGTGAGTTAATTTTTAAGCTACAAGTTGAACGGAAGTGCAAATCTTTTTTTTTCCATGAAGGTCTGATCTTCTGTATTCCATGCCAGATCTGTGAAATCAGCTACTAGAAGAAGGGGAAAAAAGAAAACAGGTTAAATAAACTATTTACAAAGCTTGAGATGATCCAGAAGCTCTAAGAATCCTGCAGTTTTGAGTCTTGCTGGCATTCATGTTACGAATAATTGGAAATTGAAAATGTCAGAGTTAATGGCGGGAAAGCTTTACTGCTGCGTGTTAAAAAAGGTTTGCAAGGCAAAAGGTGTGGTGGGACCCCAATTGCTGAGCAAGTTTTACAGTGCAAAGCCCAGGAGCTGAGAGCTTTCCAGGAGAGAGAAAACAAAACAAAGAGAAATTGCTTTATAAAGCATGATACAGGGCATTCCTGCTTTGGTGGCAGGGCGTCCTACTGCACCTCTCCCACCTTTAACTTCTGCACTTCTGTCACCTTTAATTTCTGCACTCGACTAACTTTCTCATTGGGTAACCTCACAGGGATCCTCACGAAACCCGACCTGGTGGATAGAGGAACAGAAGAGTCTGTCATTAACATAATACGAAACCTCGTCATCCCCCTCAAAAAAGGTTACATGATCGTGAAGTGTCGTGGACAGCAGGACATCCACAACAAACTGTCCTTGGCCGCTGCGATTCAGCAGGAGAGAAAATTCTTTGAGACTCACAAACACTTCAGGTACTTCCTGAAGAAAGGACCTAATCGAAAACATATTAAAGTCACTTCAAAGCTTCCTGTTGACTCATTGAGATTTAAATTAGGGTTACAAACAGGTATTAATTATACCCACTATTTCTCATTGCCCATGTAGTGTTGCATTCCAGTAAGCCAGAAGAATTTTACATGTCAAATAAACTTGTAAAATGCATGTAAACTTGTAAACTGAAAGTTCAATACACATCTCTCCTTAACCCTAGAAGTGCAATGAGCTTCAGAAGTTTAAAATGGTCCCAAAGACTTCAAATTAAGCATCTGAGCACTTGAAGTCAAGCACTGAAGTATTTCTATTCACTGGAGAGCATGGTGAAACTCAGCATGAGAAAGGATACTGCCTGTGCTGAGGGCACAGACTTCCCCAGAAGATGACTCAGAGGCAAATCAATCATAATATAGAGAATGGCAGGTGAAAAAGGTTTTGAATCAGTGTACTTCACACATGCAGAAATAATACTGCAGAACAATAATCTGCTGTTAGTGTTTGCTATTTTCAGATTCTGCTCTGTTTCCCTTTGCTTAGCCAGCAGCGCTAGCTGTCAAACAACTCTTGCATAAAAGCCATGGTGCCCAGAGCCCCGGGCTGCTGCCACATCTGTACTAGCACTCCCCAGATGGCCCTTTCTTTACTCAACTTGTGTGGTAGAACTAGTGAAAACAGAGCAGAGCATCAGTGCTGCCTTCTTGCCCTGCACACATGGTCTATCCAAAATCACCTTTTCCTCTTTTTTGCAGTATTCTTATGGAAGAAGGAAAGGCTACTATCCCTTATCTGGCAGAGAAGCTCACAAATGAACTTGTGAGGCATATTATTGTAAGTAATAGAGGTGCCATACTAAGCTGCTTGTATCAGTTACTATCCAAAAATAAGTTCAGCCCTTCAACCTTGGATTGCAATCCATATCTTTATATGCATATATATATCGCAATGCATATCTTTATATGCATAGATAGTACTTATCCTTCAATCCAGCAATTTGAGAACAGATTGTACTGAGAGTTAGAGGTAAAGAAACCCATGCTCTGTCCTCAGATTTGCCTTTAAGCGGAAGATTGACAACAGGCAAATAATTTCATCTACTTGTAACTCATAACTCCTGCCTTTTCAATGGCAGCCATGGTATTTCTTTTTGTTTGTGAAGAGTGTTGATTGGCTGAGTGACAAGTTACTGCTATGAGTTTATTTCTATTTAACTCAAAATTTCTTCAAAATTTCAAGTAAGATCTACATGTTTTATTATATTACTATACTAATATACTAATATAAGTATTTTAATTTTATATACATATGTCTGTAAGTAATATATCTTATTCCATTACAGAAAAATGCTAAAATACAAGGAACCTCTAAATTCAGTCCTGAAGGAAAAAAAAAAAATAGTATTTATTTAACCTTACATAAAATAAGCAGCTAAACATCTACTCTGCCGACCTCAAAGTGAGGTCCAGCCTGATTTCCTAGGGATATCCTAGCTCCCTGCCTTCTGTCTATGAAGGCCATATTTGGACTCCAATGCTATCCTACTATCATGTGTGGGATGGACAGCGAGCTCTTGGACTCCTAAGAGCAACAAAGATCATGTGCAGGTGTAGGTCACTCTTAAGAGGGATTTTGTTTCCTTCCAAAACTGACATGTTCAACCTACCTAAATATCCTTCTTCTGCTTTCTAACCCCCAGAAAAATTTGCCAACTCTAGAGAACCAAATACGTGAGGTGCTCCAGAAAACTGTACAAGATCTACAAAAGTATAGAAAAGGCACACCCAGAACAGAGTCTGAGAAGCTAATTTTCCTCACAGATGTAAGTACCAGTATTGGTTTGGTCATGGAGCAGGGTGAGGAGGTAAGTGTGGGAGGAAAAAAACTACCTAAAGTTAGCAAACCATCAGCATGGACCACCAGGAAGCTTGTGGTGTCTGTCACTGAAGTGTTTTGAGAGTATCATAGACAAATCTCTGGCAGGAAGGATCATACCTGAATAAATAGTTGACCACAGGAGCTCGTGGCCCCTTCTATCAATTTTTGTCCTGTGACTATGTGACAAGAGAGCTGAACAACAGCTCGGTTGATTGGTCAAAATCAAGCGCCTCAGAGAGGAATAACTTACACTCCTGCCTGCCTCACATTTTGAAGGCTTTTCATTGTTTACAGCACTCACAAGATCAAATGCATTCCTGATATCAAAATACGGTTTACAAGCCCATATAAGTGTCTCAGCTTGGGTAGCTAACCCCTCACAGGAAGCTTTCAGCAGGCCAGCAGAATTGCTTATGAAGGGTCATCAGCCTTCAAAAGCTTCATACAAGTCTGGTCAATTAGAATTTAGTAAATGGTTCTAAGAGTCCACAGGAAAAGAAAAAAAAACCAAACTAAACCAAACCAAACAAAAGAGTATCAAGTTTGTTCTGTAGCTGTGTTGCTTTGGAAAAGAAAAAAAAAAGGCGCTAAGAGCGTAAAATGTAAGGAAGGGATGTTACTTTAGCATCAAATGACTGTTAATTTACTTAACATATACAAGTTAGTCTGAAAAAATGAAACTTTACTACATTGCTTGCTTGTTCTTTAATTCATTACAGTTGATCAAACTCTTTAATCAAGACATCTCTCAGACAATGCGTGGAGAGGAACAGGTGTTTGGAAGTGAAACCAGACTGTTTACAAAAATCCGCAAAGAGTTTCAAACATGGGCAGCGATTCTCAAGGAGTATGCTGCAATGGGTAAGCACAGAAAACCATCACTTGCAGCTGACCTGAGATTCCATTCCCGTGCTTTTAAATCAAGACACCATATCATCGATGGGTTGTTTTCAAGAAAGTGAAAAACAAGAAGCTAGGAGCATTCATCTGTTGTAGTGTTAGGCAAGTTATGCTTTGCTCCTTGGGGACAAAGACCCAGCTTGCATTAAATGCTGTCATTACAGAGAGATCAGTGGATGTCTGTCTTCTCCCAGCAAAGCAATAAAATCAAGGCTGTGGACCCTGGCACAGAATTGGTTGGTGATTTTCTGAACAATTCTTCTAGATAATAGCAACAAAACAAACACCAACATGAAGTAATAATGAAAATAATAATAGTAATAACAACAGTAATAATAACTGTATCATAAATTTCTAATAATCCTATTGCTGTTATTGTTATTATTAATAATTATTATTATGTTTTGGAATTTTGGTCTTTTTTTTGTTCTGCTTTAGTTCTGGTTTAAGGTGTGGAGAAAATTATTCTGTGTCTGCAATAACTACATCCTTGTAAAGAGTGGCCCTTCCTGTGCACCACCCACCTTGCTGATTGCTTAACTGAACTCAGCTCTAAACTGAGGTGAAGGGTGATCCACACAGACTGAACTCTACTGTATACTCAACATTTTTTGCAGCATCTTTTTCACATCTTTCAGACACCCTGTCATTTGTTCCTAGAAATGAAATAGCATCATCTGCCAGTCAAGCAGTAGCTCTTGAAACAAGTTCTTTTAGTCTTTGATGCATATCTATGTCGACATCACTAGTAACTCTAAAATGATAGGTACAAATAGGCTGCAGAGGCGCCATCAGCCAGAGACAAATATATGTGTATATATGCGTATATGTGAAGAGAGGCAGACTGACAGACATTGGTGTATGTTGCTGTCTCTTACGTCCCATCCACGAAGTGCCAAGCCAACCAACATGATTTTATGGAGACGAATAGAAGGGTAAGACGATGAGGGCATGAAAAAATAGACATAAAGATGGCAGAAAGCACTAGCAGAAGAATGCAGGTTCTTCAGAGGACAAAGAGCAACTGAGTTGCAGAAGATACACAAGGCATCACATAGCAGCTGAATGACAGTGGGGAATCCTCCAGGCACTTTCACGTTTTCCCTGTTGATTTAAACTAGGACATCTGACTTCACAATAGGATCAGGGTAGCAGTACGCAGCAGCTCTTATGACAGCACAGCTTCTGCTGACAATATGCTACCCCAAAATCATGTGTACGTGTGCTCAGGTGAAGTATCTACATGTGCAACAGAGTAAGTTCACTTAAATAGCTTGAAAACTAGAGGTAGCTCTAGCAAGCCCTTCCTCATTGAAAAGCATTGTTATCAGCCACTGCTAGGATTTCTGAAGGTACAACATTCCATGTCAGATGTTTCTGTTTGACTTCAGCTTTCTTATGATGAATGAAAGTGTTAAAAATAGCAGATACTTAGGACACTTGAAGCCTTGAACTTTCTGTTGCAAAGCTGACAGATGTTCTTGTGGCCATGTTACAGCATTGTACTACCTTAACTGTTCAGGCATGTTTTCAGACTCTCAGCTCCATGTCTACTTCTGTCTTTTTTTTTTTTTTTTTAATCCAAGTAGGGACTCGTATATCTGAATGTTAGAATTGAATGCATTCATGTCTTGACTTGTACTTCCACATGTGCAGTTGATCCAGGATTCACAAATTTGACCCCCAAACAGGACAATATCAAAACCTTTCAAAACACTTAGAAACACATCTTTGCCTGAATTTGTAAACCAATTCATATAATGTCAACAAAGAAATATTGACTGTGATACCTTAAATAAGAATAGCTAGTCAACAGTACGTTCCCTGGAATAAGACTGTTTAGTGAGTTTGGGTTTTTGTTTTGTTCTGGGTTTTTTAAAACTCAGAAGTAACTGGTAATGGCCACTTCTGTGAGGGTAGCAATTCCAAGAATAACCAGTACTTCTGAGGCCCATCATAATTTCTGGATTGCTTTCTGTCAATGAGATGCTTGATCCAGTGTGTGAGATGGCTCATTCACCGAGTGATAATGTGTTAACTCAGTTCTGTAGTAACAGTACAGAAGATCGTCTCAGTAGTTGTTCTTCTCAAGAGCATTTCAAAGAGGAGAAATAGGCTTCCTTTTTAAATCTGAAATTTATAAATTGAGTGATTTAGTAGTAAAGCAATGCTATTTTAATATTACAGTTAAAAAAAATGTACCCAACAAAGTGTGGAAGTATGAAGACCAGTATCGTGGCCAGGAGCTCCCAGGCTTTACCAACTACAGGACATTTGAGGACATTATAAAAGAGCAAATCATACAACTGGAGGAGCCAGCCATTGAGATAATGAACACTGTGATTGGTATGTCTTACAGGCCACGTGAGCCTGTCGCGTGGGAGACACTGGTGTGCCTGACAATTTGTTTTCCAGGATAAGCCGACATTCTTACTGCAGGAGCACGAGCTCCAGCCAGCATACTTCAGAGGAAGTGAATCTGATTCAACCTGGGAGCTTGCTTCTTCTCTAGAGCCTCCAATCTCTACATGTGGTCTCCAGCATTTGTTAATGTTTTTCCCAGCGGCTAGTGGAAGGGAGTTAGAAAGTAACTATAATAAATAACAGAGTAAAGAAATAGTATAGTAAAAGTATCTGGTACCAGCCAAGCAGCTTGGTTTTCCCAACCGCTGGGGAGTGGCATTCACAAACCTGAACTGGGAACCCAGCTTCTTTGGCAATTCTTTGCATGATAGTGTATGTATTATGTAGCTACTGCTGGGGCTGGGGGAAAGGGTGCACAGTTCATCCAGTAAAAAGCACCCAAGGAAAAATATGTCATGAGCCCCTCTGTCCTACGTTTGCCTTAGAAGGCAGCTATGGCATCTGTGCCAGACTCAGTGCTCTGTATTATATGCACTAGCCCCTCTTCCTGGGGAGGCCACTCAGGTGGTGAGGAGCAGATGTGCTTACATGGCCAAGTGATGGCACATCTGGTCAGACACAGCTGTAAGCACAGGAATTGCTTTATCAAAGAAACAGTAATATTCAATCTCTCAGGTGTTAAGTGGTTACAGGAGGTCTTTAATGACTCACACTCTTGGACCTAGAAATCCAAATTCCTACTTGTTTGTATTGGTCATAAAGGCATAGTGCATCAGTACAGCTGCTCAGCTATTTCTGGATGAATGCAGAAAATTAGTAGTTTTCCCAAGTGTCATATTAACGATAGCCTAAAAACCTCACTTGCTTACCTGATTGATGTTATGTTGTCTGTCTGTTCTTCCCTTAGGACTGGTTGAAGAGAAATTTAAGGAACAAGCTAAAAAGCATTTTGCTAATTTTCACAATCTAAGCAGAGCTACTAAGGTAAGACACCACCTATAACCTGAGATAAGACAAGAGCAAGACAGCATGGCATTTGTAAATACAGCCATGCTTACAGTGCCTAGCCTATTGCATTACTCCTGTGCAAGTGTGGAATTTCTTGCAGGCCTACGATTTTTATGAAATAAGGAAGAGCTTGAAAATGTTAGCATGTTTATAATGGCACTAATGAAACTGCATTTTGCCTTTCAGTACAACTTTGACAAGGTGTAAAACATATATTCCTCATTCATTCTGTTCACATTCTTGATGCAATCAAAGCAATGTAAGAAAACCTGGCATGGCTGCCTTGAAGAGTTTATAATTAATTTCAGATTTAAGTCCTGCAATGATTTGTAAGTATGTGGGTAGCCTCAGAGCGCTAAAGAGTGCTTTTCCCTCTCTGAAAGGCAAGCCAGGGTATTAGCCAGTGCAGGAATCTCATCTTGGATAAAAGGGAGCAGCAGCAGACAAGTCAAAAATCATTCAACTCTTACAGAGTTAGAAGATAAGTGTTCACAGTTTGGGGGATTGCATGTTTTGGGGTGGAGTTAAATGATAAGGGTGTCATTGAAGGTCTTTCCTGAGAAAGAGCTTTGAGGAAGAGATGAGAAGCAATGCTGGACAGGCAGGAAGCGGAGCCGGTCTGGGATTAGACAGTGCTTCAGCAAGGACTGTTGAACACTGTGCCCACCTTGCCACTCCCTGGCGACACTGCTAAGAACTGGCACCTTTGCAAAGGAAGCAAATGTCTGAGAACTTGTTGTTCTTTTCTTTCCTAGGCCAGAATTGAAGACATTCGAGAGAAACAAGTAGCGGAGGCTGAAAGACATATCCGGACCCAGTTTAAAATGGAGAGAATTGTATACTGCCAAGATGACCTTTACATTAATGATTTAAACCTTGTCAAGGCAGAAAACACTACCAAAGCTGGCAATGGGAAAGAGTTGCAGCTTGGATCCATTTCAAATCAAGAGCCCTCTTTTGTCCAGGATATGGTTTCTCACACAAAAGCCTATTTCAATGTGAGTTTACAGACTACAATACAGTTGTTCTGCAACCTGAATGCTATAGCATATACCCCCTTGCCCAGAGCTCACTGTAGTCAATATGAATGTTTCATGCAATACTGCTACTTTGCAAGGAATAGTAGCCAGAGGGCATAAGTGTCTTATCCAGATACACACACAGCTTCTGTATGAATTAATCAGAGCTTCTGACCAGGACAAAATGCTGGTCTGACAGGCTGTGTCAGCACAGGCACTGGGGAGAATTAGTTGCGCATTGTGAGATATAGTAATTAGAAAAGCCTGCAGGCTGTTAAAATGTCAGCTGGCTCCTAAACCACTTGCTAGCTACCCCCCAGCCTGGTGGCATGGCTTCCTGCTGTGGCTGCTCCTTGTTTGGGGAATATGCCATCAGCAAATGAGTACTCTTCTCGCCCTCCTCCAACCTTTAAAGGAGAAGGGAGTGACTCCCTGCTGCCTACACAGCCCCATGCCAGTACAGTGCTCTCTTGCTGGCTTTCCTATGGGGACAAGTGTCGGGGGAAGGAAAGGATGTCTCTTACCAGCATGGAGGAGAGAATAAGATGGGGAAGAGCCCTGAAGAGCCCTTGGCCCTGTCATTAGGAGTTGTTATTATTATTCAGCTGATGGCTACCCCCTTCTCCAGCAAAGGAAGCAACAGTCTTATGATTGCTTTCCCCACTGCAAGCTCATCTCATGTTTTTCAAATAACACTAGTTTCCATAAGATTAACAATAGGATGTACAGTACTTCGGCATTTGGCGCAACATCCGAGAGCTCAGGTCAGCCTCAAGCCTCTCTGCATATTCCTGCTGCCAGCAGAAAGTGATGTCAGTGGCTAAGCTAATGCAGCAGGAGGAGGGATAATAAAACATTAAGTTAACATGGATTCAGCTATCTGTAGAGATCAGAGTGCGTATGCTGTGTTGCGGATAGCTCAATAGACGTTAAGTCTCTGAAGACAAATGGGATGTTTTAACAAAGGATCATGTTAAAGAAAGATGGCAAAGAGAACACATAGTATCAGGATTTGCTTTTGATTTTTGTTTTGTAAAACTCCCTCAGAAAGCAACAAGTTCAATACTAATAATGCAGGAAGGTAGATAGCAGCTCACCTTGAATTTCAATAGCAAGGTTTTGACAAATTCCTGCAATTAAATGTTCAGACTGCCCAGGCAGATGGAGAGAAAACAATCGGTTTTCAGAAAACAGGAGACAAAGACAGAACTACATAAGCTCTTCCCTTCTGCCTCGCTATACTCTCTGCTATAACACAAATGTCTTTTAGATGTTAGTTATACATTTTTGTAAATGCCCTAAGTGCCATTTCCAAGAATCATAGACTCAGAGAGTGGTTTGGGTTGGAAGAGACCTTTAGAGGTCATCTAGTCTAACCCCTCTGCCATGGGCAGGGACATCTTTAACTAGATCAGGTTGCTCAGAGCCTCATCCAATCCAACCTTGAATGTCTCTAGGGATGGGGCCTCCACAATGTCTCTGGACAACCTGTTCCAGGACATCACCACCCTCGTTGTAAAATATTTTTTCCTTATATCCAGTCTAAATCTACCCTCCTTTAGTTTAAAACTATTACCTGTTGTCCTGTCACAACAGGCTTTGCTAAAGAGATTGCCAGAGCATAGCTCCATGGGACTTATGCAAAGTCAAATACACTTTGAATGAGACAGAAGCTCTTAAAGGTCCGTGGCCTTTGCAAACAGCGTGCATGAGTCTGTGCCACCTATGGCAGGACTGTCAAGCTTCTGGGTAGAGTTTGGCTCCAGAAAAATACCCCTGTTTAAAGCACCCAAGGTCACTCCAACCACAGTCAGTAGAGCCTAGAGAATACATGGGCTCAGTAAGAGCTTTAGTTGACTCAGCTGAATGGCTTGCTATTGACTAGATCTCTGCAAACTAGAAAGAAAAACCAAACGTCTAGTCTTAGGTATTTTTCAGCTTGAGCTCAACCTCATCCTTGTTCATGAAAAATGTGTAGCCACTGAGCACCAGAGGTATGTAAAGCCAGAAACACCTTAGACTTCTCTGGAAACAGGCTCCCTAAACCCTACAGGACCTAAAAATCAAATGTGCTGCTACCTGGTCTTCTGACTGCCTTTTTCAAGTCAGGTGCCACAAAAGGAAAGGAAGATGGCACCTCTCTCAACTGCAGCCAGCCACTCAGGTGTAAGTGCTCACCTGGCACGAGGAAGGCTGGAGACAGCTCCCTCCTGGCATTGGATAGGTTTTGAATGGCGCATTGCCCACAAGCATCAGCTAAGCCCCCAAGCCCTGCAGATGTCCCTGAGAAAGGGGCCGACAAGCTCTTCTAGGTCAATCTGTTTCAATTTGCATAAATAACTAAACCAGACAGTTTGTCAGGTTAAGCAGAAAATTATCTCATTGAGATATCAAGAGCTGTAATGTAGGCACAGTCTACTCTCTATTGATGAGGACATTTTCCCTGAAGGCTAAAGCATACTCCAAAGTTGTCTTACACTTAAAAGGGCAACCACATCAGAAATACTATCTAAATACAAGAATTTACCACCTTTGGGAAAAAAGCACTGTTTGATTTCCTGTACCATAATGGACTGGTAATGTTCAGAGAAGACAGGTTTGACGTAAGAAACTGTTCACAAGTACAATTTGTCAGGTATGTCCTCATGTAACTCTTACCAGTAATAGCTGGCAGAGCTAAGGCGGGAACAGCCTGCCTTGGGCTCAGTTTGCTGAGGGAAAAAAAGCAACAGCTGACATTCCTGTAACTCTTAATTTGTAGAGCTTTAGGCAACTAATGTCAAACATTTTTTAGTTCCTAGAAGCACTCTCTTCATGAACAATACATTTTAAAACCATGCTCTCACTTCTTACTGGATTACCTATAACCCCTTCCTTTTTTAGTTCTTTTTTTGGGAAACAAGTCTTCTGCCTTTTTTTCCCCTTCTTGCAGGGAGCGTGTAAACGCCTCTCCAATCAGATACCACTTATCATCCTGTCTTTTGCCCTTCATGACTTTGGAGATAGCTTACAGACCATGATGTTGCATCTTTTGCAAGAAAAAGACAACTTAAGCTGTCTCCTTCAGGAGGACAGTGAAGCTGCAAAACATAGGAGCTACCTCACTCAACGAGTTAATCGTCTCACCAAAGCCTGCCAGTACCTGAGAGACTTCATGTTGCTGTAATGTCTTATTTTTTCAGAAGTATCTTCTAATTCTGTTTTCGAGCATTATTGAAGAACTTTGTAAAGCCCCCTAAAAATTTAATGTCGGCACAGACCTTTAACCCTTATTTCGAGTGTTCAGTTCTGCTTTATTTTCCATAACTACTTACATGCAAACACTTACCCTTATGTAAAGTGCTCACCTGGGGGACTTGTGGTTAAATAAATGTTATCCCATTTTTAAACATTTGCTTTATGAACTGTGCACATCATCGAAATAATTATTAAAAAGCTAGAGCTCTGAGGATTGCGTTTTGTTGTGGTTTTGTCCTGGTTTCAGCTGGGATAGAGTTAAACTTCTTCGTAGTAGCTAGTATGGGGCTATGTTTTGGATTTTTGCTGGAAACAGTGGTGATAATGCAGAGGTGTTCTAGTTGTTGCTAAGTAGCAGTTACACTGGTCAAGGACTTTTTCAGCTCCCCGTGATCTGCCGGGTGCACAAGCAGCTGGAAGGGGGCACAGCCGGCCCAAACTGACGAACGGGATATCCCACACCATATGGCGTCATGCTCAGTATATAAAGCTGGGGGAAGAAGAAGGAAGGGGGGACGTTTGGAGTGATGGCGTTTGTCTTCCCAAGTAACCGTTAAGCGTGATGGAGCCCTGCTTTCCTGGAGGCAGCTGAGCACCTGCCTGCCCATGGGAAAGAGTGAATGAATTCCTTGTTTTGCTTTGCTTCCACGCGCAGCTTTTCCTTTACCTATTAAATTGTCTTTATCTCAAACCATGAGTTGCCTCGTTTTTACTCTTCCAATTCTCTCCCCTCTCCCACCAAGGGGCAGTGAGCGAGCAGCTGCGTGGTGCTTGGTTGCTGACTGGGGCTAAACCACAACGGGTTTCTTTTCTAAATGAGGATGAGGGCTTTCAGCTGTATAACTCACAAATTGTATAAATCAAATTATCTAACTAACTTTGCTAGATGAAGCTTACTGCACAACCCTAGCAATCCCCCACTTCCCTTTGTGTTTTTGCCTCACTGTGGTTGTTGTCTTTCCTGCTATTGCCTGAAAGATGACTCTGCAAGGTGTCGCCGCTGCTAAGTCCCAGCCCAGTAGGTGGAGAGAATGCAAACAGCAAGCATGAAACAGTTCCAGCCTAGACGGAAAAGAAAGTTAACTTCTTCTGATTGGTACATCCACAGGATGCCATTGGCTCTGTTTCTCTTTTTTTCAGTTCTGTGATTTATAGAGAAAGACTAAGAGGCTCTTTCTTTCAGATATCTAGAGCATTGCCTGAAATTTTGGGACTGACAGGCAATTCAACAGATGGCAGGATTTGCATGTCCAAAAGGGATTAAACCACCCAGGATGTTAAACATTAGAAGGGTGTCTCAGCATATGGCTTCCTGCCTTTCTCCTTCCCCTTCTTCCCAGAGCAAGGAGAACCTTTCCAAAAGCTCTTTCATTTCATGGATGCCACTGCAAAATATAATAGTGCATGCTGTATTCATGACATCTTTCATATGGAGGATTTAATGGGCAAAGCTGTGCTTTGTGTAGCAAGAGTAACGTCTTCATTCAGCCAAAAAAAATGTGCTTGTACCACTGTGCCATGTAGTGATTTCCAAGATGCTTATAAAAGAAGCCTTCTCTTCAGGCTAGAATGATAGAAAGTGTTTGACGCTCTCATACGAAACTGCAGCAGCAGATGGCTGACTTCTGTGGCACAGCACTCACCCCAGGAGAGCATACAGCTTTCCTAACCCTGTTCAGCACCACAGCCTGTTCTCCACATTTCACTATACTGTTTTGCTACTATTGACTTGCAGTGCTGCAGGTCAGAAGCCATTAAAAAGCCTGATACAATAACAATTTATTTAATTTCTATTTTTAAAATACTTTATAATTTGTTGACTACTTCATCATATCCGCCAAGGTGTACTTGATGCTTATGTGCTATTAAAAACAACCTGTCTCACCCCTAGAGAAGAGAGGCCCCTCACACACCATGAGATACAACAACAAAATAGGGTGCTGCTCCCTCAACCCACTGACTTCAGACTAAACTTCCTTATTTAATTCTGACTTGTGAAATTGAATGTTTTCACGGGACAGACAGAACCACTAAAGACATTTTCTTCTGCTTTTGCTTGTTTGTTTTTTAAAACAGATTCTCAAAACACTTCAGACACTGAATCCAGCAACTGCTTCCAAAAAAATCCAAGCAAACAGATATAAACCACTATTAAGGCAAATTATTTATTAAAAAAGAAATATTTATTTGGTGCAGTGTTTACATGCAAGATAATTGCATTTCAGTACCAAAAGACTAGTAGAGTCACTTCATTCAAAAGATCTATCCTTCTTAAGAAAATTGTCTTTGTATGGCTTTTTGATCCTCTGTACTATGATTATAAATTATTTTCAAAATCCTAGTTGAGGTGGCAGTCTGATATTAATTACATTTTGCTAAAAACATACGTGCAGATACATAAAGGAGAGCTCTAAGGAATTAAAAGCCAAATGCAATAAATGAGGTAGTTCATCTGGTTACACAGAAATGCAGAGTCACGTTTCTTTGTATAAAACATCCAGCCTCTGTACGTGTGTCTGCAATCAGAGGTCTATCACTAGGGACACAGCCTTACGGAAAAACTTTGCCCTTTGCCTTTCACAGCAGGGAGAGTTCAAGAGTCAACCTCGATATGCGCAGCCAGAGACCTCGCCATCGGGTCACTTAACTCACTGCTTCCTGCTACAGCTCCGGAGCATCCCTCTCTGTGGCCTACGCCAAGAGTGACAGCAGGTCTTGCCCTTCTAGGGTTCAGAGCAGCTTAAGGCAGAACAGCACTTTTTAATTTCTGACTTGGATGACTGCTGTGTCGAGATCCTGAGGATTTTTAACTACCTGAATATACAGGGTTTTTTTCTGTGCTTCTACTGTAGTGCATGAAAACTTCCCTTCATATATACCAAAAGACATTTATTTCTTTTTAAATTGCCAACCAGCAGCTCAGAGATTCAACGTCCACGTTACTTAACATTTAGTTTAAAACACCACTAAACCAACTGTCTCAGCATCCTGCTACAAAAATCTTAAATTAAATTGTGATTAAAATTGCCATTATAAACCTGTACCTGATTATCAAGTGAAAGGTACTCAACTAATGAGAGACATTTCAGCAAGCAGTTGACAGAGCGACTTTCTGCCAGGCACCACAAGAAGAAAGGTACTCATTGTGATAATGCTTCATTGATTAAGACGAGTCACTGTAGCCAGCACAGAACCGAGTGTGCAATCCTTCATGTTATTTTTGAAAAGAAATTTCAAAGAGGAAAAAAAAAAATCATTTGCAAAGTGAATAAATATCCCAGGCACCCATGGCTTCATTTATTCTTCTCAGAAATGTCAGTCAGCAAGAAGGACAGACAGTGTTGTCATCTGTTTGCCTGTTTAAAAAACAAAACAAAACAACAAAGGTTCTTCTGACAGACTGTCTTATCAATTACTTGGATGCTTCAACAGAATAGCTTCATTAGCAGACAAGTCACATTTGTCTATTTTTATAGATAAAATCAAGTTTCAGTGTTTGGGACATTAAGAATTATTAAAAACACCCAAATATTTACCTGCATATTTTTATGAATCCAGTCTGTAAACACAGTCATATTCCCATACACTCCAGGTCTATTGGGACTAGCACAGCCAGTTCCCCAGCTGGTATCTCCAACCAGCCACCACAAGGAGTTTTTCTGAGTTACTAGCGGACCTCCACTGTCACCCTGCACAAATACAAGCATATCATTAGCCACCTGGCCACCAGGAAAGACACAATCCGCTTCCCTTCAGGAGTACAGATGAAGTTTCAAAAAAGCTAACCACCATTTTAAGGTAGTTACTAATACAAAATGTGATGGCAATTACAGTATTAAATGATGGCTGCTTGCAAGAGGGATGAAAATTGTTTGCCCAAAGCACCAAATGAGATAGGCATTATTGACTTTCTTGTTCACAAGCATAATGCTAGGGTATTTCTGTGATTATGAAGAGCATTCGTTCAGTTTCAAGTACCAGATAACAAAACATCCTTAAAGCATTAAAAAGGACTACCTCACCCTCTTTGGGTATTTAGCAAGAACTCAGCACTGGCAGTCATTCAGAAAATAAAAGGGAGAGCTTTTGCTTCAAAGGGATGCACCACAAAAGGAACTAGAAGTCCAACCAAAACAGTAGGGTTGGCCTGTTTTGTTGTTTGGTTGTTTTTTGTTTGTTTTTTTTCCACAGGTTCTGTTTGTAATTAAGATATGATTTAAAAAGCCTGTTGGTAAGACCACAAAAACAATCAGTTTGTTATTAGCTGTTAATTAGGAATAATTACCTGACAGGAATCAGTTCCTCCTTCTAGATACCCAGCACAGATCATTGTAGGAAAAATCATACCATTGTAGATAGAGGCAGAATTACACCTAGAGCGTTCTATTAAGGACACCTTAGCACAATTCAACCTATTTGATGTTTTACCTAAAATTGAAACATGCACAAAAACACGAAGACAAAATTAGTACAAGCATCATATTACATTGCTATTACAAATCCCAGCAGCTAACACTGTTCAAGATGAAATAAACTTACTAGAAACATTGGGATGGACACTTTGTGCCCATTCCACAGAGACAACTGTGACACTAAAACTCCCTTTCAAGAGGTCAAAGAGTTACCCTGCTTTGCTGTCAGTGTGTGTAAAGTAAGAGAGCATGGCACCTACCTGCCTACTCCAGCCTCAAATCAATTGTGTTATCTACAGGGCTATTAAAAGCACATGAAGTCTGCGAGAGACGAAGAGGACCTCCCCTCAGTTTCATGGTCCAGCACAACCTGCCAGCAAGTCCCATATTCAGGGTCCAGCTTCCCCAACACTCCCCTCCCAGTACCTACCCATACTGAAAGAAATCTTTTCTCCCTTTCCTTTTCACTTACAAATTTACTTGCATCATGCTATTTTAGCTTGAAGTGGTGGAAAAGGCAGGCTCCTGCCCTTTCCCATGTCCACAATGGACTGGCTTGGCATACAGCTACCCTTGTTACAGGACAGGTGGCCTTGCTAGCAGGGGCACAGAATTACTTCCTGTGTGAATATTTCTGGCCCCTGGTACTGATTTGAGGCTCCTTTGCAGTCTGCTGGATGCAACATATCACAACTTGCTTTGTAAATATTAGGGGCTGTAAACGGGTAAAAAAAAAAAGCATATCAACAGGTCTGGCTCAAACTGCCCAGTCAGCCCATGCAACAGTTATTCATAGACTGAAGAGGACTGGTTTATCATAGAATCATAGAATCGTTAAGGTTGGAAAAGACCCTTAAGATCATTGAGTCCAACCGCTAATCTATCACTGCCAAGTCCACCACTAAACCATATCCCCAGGCACCACCATCTACATGTCTTTTAAATACCTCCAGGGATGGAGACTCAACCACCTCCCTGGGCAGCCTGTTCCAATGTTTGACAACCCTTTTGGTGAAGAAGTTTTTCCTAATATCCAACCTAAACTTCCCCTGGCGCAGCTTGAGGCCATTTCCTCTCGTCCTATCGCTTGTTACTAGGGAGAAGAGACTGAGCCCCACCTCACTACAACCTCCTTTCAGGTAGCTGTAGAGAGCAATAAGGTCTCCCCTCAGCCTCCTCTTCTCCAGACTAAACAACCCCAGCTCCCTCAGCCGCTCCTCACAAGACTTGTTCTCTAGACCCTTCACCAACTTCATTGCCCTTCTTTGGACACGCTCCAGTGCCTCAATGTCCTTGTAGTGAGGGGCCCAAAACTGAACACAATACTCAAGGTGAGGTCTTTATGTAGAAGACCAAAATATTCCAGAGCCACTCTTTACCTCCTTGGTGCTCTGCTCCCCACCCAGATATCCAGCATGGCTGATCAGGCTGGAACATCATTCCCGGATTAGGCAGACAAACTGGCTGGACAGTATCTACAAAACAAACACAGTAACATCTGTAATGCCACGTGTCCAGACATAATTCAAAATAAACTCATATGAAATATCTCAGCATGACCACCACTTAAATACATACACACCGTGCATTTCCTCTGCACTTTACCTTCCTTGCAAATAAGCAATACTGGGCATGCAGGCAGCAGCAGAAAGCTTACCAGCTGCCCTTTCCCAGATGGCGACCTAATCTTCACCTCAAAGTGAATGACTCTAGCTCAATTCATCAGGCTAACTAGAACGATTAACATTAGCTCTTCTGATCAGTAGAGTACAAAGAAGAAAAACTTCTGACAACTACCTCTCCACATTCTCTTTGCAAAACGCTGCTGAAAATAATCACAATAAAAGCAGGATTCAATGCCTAAATACAAGAAGCGTGAAACACAAAAACCCAGTAACCCAACCTCCCTGCTCTCAGCAGAAGAGCCCCTCCAGATTACTTCTAGTAGCTTTAAACTGATGCACTGATATATAAAGGACCTGTACACAAAAAGCACTTCAAGTTTAAATAATGGTTTGTCCTCTGTTTTTTACTGCATGCTTACAAACAACCTACATCTACTTTTAAGAAAGGAACTTCTCAGTTTTGGGGTTGGTTGGGGCTTTTTTTTCCCCGATTGTTATTTGATGTAACTTCATTTAGGGTTTAGTCAGCTGGTCCACCACTACATACCGAGACTGCACATAAAGGAGTGACAATACTTAAGTACCATACAGCGTTCTGGGGTAAAAGTACATTATTGAGATGAGCCCAAACTCCCTTACCACGTACCAGATTTAAACAAATCTTACTTAGAAAATCAGAGGGTGTGCCCTCTGTCTTCACCTCTACGGTGTCTCTACCCACATTTTGTGTTCCTTCTGTAAGTATCTACAAGGATGAACTTCAGAAGTTTTAAAAGATGTGCTCATTGCCATTGGATTTTTCCTTAAGAAGAGCAGAATACATACCAGTAAAACTCAGCAGCGTCTCTAACTTCATAAGGGCAACATCATTGTCTTTAGAATCTGTATCGTAATCTGGATGGGAAATTATCTGTTTCACTCTGTATGCATGTTTTGAGAGCATCTCATTCTGATTCAGAATCCCAGCATAAACCCTCCAACTGCGCGGGTCAGAAAATTGTCTAAAGAAAAAAGAAAGATTAGAAGGTTTGCTTCTCTGGTAATGAGTCATGGATTATGACCTTCAAAAAATCGTCTTCAGAAACGGTAGTCAAATGCATGTGTGACCAAGAACACACATGCATTTGACTATGATTTCTGAAGAACAAGGTAAACAAATTGCAAGGCATCAAACTTTGGGAAAGCTTGGCTCTAGTTTCATAAATATAATCTGTTTCAAAGATGATTTTTTTTTTAAGTATTACTGTCTATCCCCCTTAGTCAATGTCCTGATTTCAGCTGATATAGAGCTAATTTTCTTCTTAGTGGCTGGTATAGTGTTGTGGTTTGGATTTAGTATGAGAATAACGTTGATAACACACTGACGTTTTAGTTGTTGAGCAGTGCTTCCACTAGTCAAGGACCTTTTCAGCTCCGCATGCTCTGCCAGGTGCACAGGAAGCCAGGAGGGGGCACAGCCAGGACAGCTGACCCCAACTGGCCAAGGGGATATTCCATACCATACGACGTCATGCTCAGTATGTAAACTTGGGGTATTGGCTGAGGGGCGGCAATCGCTGCTCAGGGACTGGCTGGGCGCCAGTCAGCAGGTGGTGAACGGTTGCATCGCTTGTTTCTCCTGGGTTCTTTCTCTCTCTGTCCCCCTGCTCTGTTTCCCTTTTCATCACTATCATAATTATTATTGTTATTATTTTGACTTCAATTTTTAAACTGTTCTTATCTCAACTCACGAGTTTTCTAAATTTTGCTCTTCAGGTTCTCTCCCCCATGCTGCTGAGAGCAGGGAGGGTGCGTGAGCAGCTGTGTGATGCTTGGTTGCCGACTGGGGCTAAACCACAACAGTCAATCAGCACAGCATATTATAGTCTGAGGCTGCAACACTGAAGTCTATTGATTTCCATGACTGAGGGATCAAGCAGTTATTTCTGAGGTCTCACGTCAGTGTATTCACATGTATTATCCAAAGCACGCAAGGGCAGCAGAAGCCAGAATTAGAAAAAACATGATTTAGTGAAGGAATTTCACTAAATTCCTTCAAATTCGGGGGGTTGGGGGGGGGTGGTGGTGTTCGGTTTGGTAGGTTTTTTTTACATATTGAGCATGCTTGCTTGTTGTAATTTAAGTAGTCTCTCATACTCCAGCACAGTTTATGAATGCTCAAGAGAAAACTTCCCCAAAAGTGTTAAAACTCCCTCCATGAGAACTGCCAAGGCTGTAGTGCTTGCAAGTCATCCCCCCTCAAAAAAAAAAAAAAATCAAGACTGAAAACTAGTTTTGTGCCAGCTACAGCTTGGTTGCTGTTCCTAAAGCTTTTGCATACTACGGAGCTCAAATCAGAAAACAAAGAAGGGATAAGATCATCACATGAAAATGAACACCTGCATTCCTTTCTCAAGGTTAAGGTCAAAGTTATTTTAACTTGGCTTAGCCTCAAACTGTGATCCAGCCAACCAACCGTTAAAAAGCGTTTTTGCTTAGTGGGTTTTCCCTCCAGCAGAAGCTGCCACCTTTTCAACATATGTACACACATATTAAACACCTTTTAAACACTGTATGCAGGGTACCTCAACTCTCCTTTCTAGGTTAAAAATGTACAAAGCACCAGTTATTTTTCTTGTTGATGCTTATGTAAAGCGCTCCTTGGATAGGTATAAATCTACATTTAATACTGACTTGGGCTTTACTACCCTGTGGCGTGAAGATACGAGGAAATAAATGGTACAGTCATCTTTAAATTGATCATATATACAGTTGTGCGATATCTAAGGGTTTGGGATTTTTTTTCTTTATTTCCTTGTCTTTGTTTTTCCTTACAGTGTCATTCAACATCTTCATGAAAACATTGTACTGTCCGGCATTAAGTTTGGTGCCTTGAGTTTGCATCTTAACTTGGGTGCGTATCTGTGTCCAACACCACTGCCCAATTTAATTTCCACCTTTAACAAGTAAAATAAAATATTCTTCCTGCAGAAAGCAGACAGATGATCCGCAGCCAGCCTCCTCCAGAACAAATTTTCCCTTAAAACTTGAAAACCATACTACTGCATAGACAAAATGCTGTACACCTAGCACCTGCATTTAAGGCAGGGGGGAGAGAGGAATGGTATTTAATTCGGTCTGAAAGCAGAAAGTTGGGAGCCTTAACTAAATTTGTGCATTTCAGCCTGAAGCAAGAAAAATTGCCATTCAAGAGACAAACGAGTGGGCTGGTCGCTCCAGTGCCCACACGGGCGAGACTCACCCTTCCACGCAGTGTGCTGCTGTCACTATCCACTGGTGGGTGATGATGGAGCCCCCGCAGACGTGGGTGCCCTGCACGTGGAGGCTGACCTGCCATGGCCACTGCCCCAGCATTGCCTCGCTGCCACCCACAATTCTGTTCATCATGTTCACTCTTCTAGTGGACAGGCCGCACTCTAAGGAGTCAGTTACATACACAGAGGCATTAGTTAGAGTGAGCTGGTCTGGAAGATGCCTTCTGCAGCTCAGGCTTTGCTGCACCGTCTGACCTCTGCACTGCTGGTGTTCAATATGCCACAGCTCGGGCCCGGGCCCTGGACACCAAGATCTTGATTCTCCCATAGCCTAGATCCCCTTCACATTGCAAGAGTCAAGATGAGTATTTGGTAGCTGCTACCTTCAGTTCACCACAAACCATTAAGTAGTGGTTCATTACACCTTTGAGTGTGGTGTTCAAGCATGTCTGGCAAGGCACACACCTTTGTGTTGTGCAACAAAACAGACAACAGCCAGGAGTCACCTTATGACAGCCATCATCATCAGGAAGCACAGCCCACCCAATGGCCGCATGTTGGAGAGCTGATGCACCACTGATGTCCCACCACAGCTGCCAGGTGAGGACTACAGAGCTCCACTGCAGGCAAGTCATTTAAAGGAATCAGAGGCAGCAAAGACAAAGGCAACTGGGGATCCAATATCTTCCTTGTCTCCTCTCCCACACCCTGCTCCTTTGCACCGTTTGAAACTTGGGAATCAGAGTTAAATCATCTGCCCATCATAAGACAACCATTATTTATGCTGATTCAAAAGGATTTCCCAGCCAGAGCATTTCAAAACATGAACAAGCAGAAGTTTGAGAAACACAGTCATGTACCTATGCAGCGCAGAGAAACCACATTTCCTGATGCACAATAATCACTGCAATAGAAATCAAAAAAACAAACAGGATATTAGGCACACAGTGAAGCAAATGGTGGGCAAAGTTCACCCTCCAGCTGCTTCCTACCCTTTCCAGATACATGCCCTACCTTAACCCTCATCTTCCTGCTGAGGGGTCCCTCCCTTCTTCATTCTCTACACTACCCTACCAGCAACCATCTGGCCTCCACCATCTCTTGCATTCACCAAAACTGTCTTGTGGAAGACTGCAGTCACCAGTACAAAAGGTTTGTAAGCCTACTGAGGAG
The DNA here is from genome assembly GCF_949628215.1 of Phalacrocorax aristotelis. Lineage (NCBI taxonomy): Eukaryota > Metazoa > Chordata > Aves > Suliformes > Phalacrocoracidae > Phalacrocorax > Phalacrocorax aristotelis. Next base: position 99,016,833 of record NC_134276.1, on the reverse strand, counting down.
CAAGATGAATAACAGCATGAGAAAAAGTTGAGCTGATTGACTAAGTAGTTGTAGAAGAACCTAAACAAAGGGAGCTACGGGAACTTTGCTGGCACAGCACTCTACAGGTTTAGAAACTAGACTGTTTAGAGTTGTTTGATGAGAATAAAAATACTTTCCACAGGAAAAAATCCATTTTGCATGCTGTGTGTTCACATGACTGGAAAAAAAAAAGCTGTACCAGCTGCTGCAAATGTGTTACTGCTGGTAGCTATTGTCACCATACAGAAACTCTTGATGGTCAAAGAGCCTTAGAAAAATATCTGTGACATGGCAAGCTTCTAGAGAACATAGAGGGAACAGGTTGGGACATCATCTCTTTTAAATGAGGTGAGGAAGGCTGGAAAAGTGACAGCTGTGTTTTTAAATAGGAGGCAGAACAGTTGCTGCAATCAGATTGAAAAAAAGTCTCTTTCCCTCTAACAATCCCCGTTGAAAGATGTGCTTCCGTCACGCTATGGGCAGAAGCTACAGTTCTTACAATAGCTGAAAAGACCCTGAAAAAAGGAAAGAAGTTTAATACAAACAAAGATACCTGCTATACAGCTTTTTGTACAAGTCTATATTGCCAGAACTTGTGTTCAACTTCATGTAGCTTTTAAAGCTGCCTTCAGTTGCTACTCCTCCACTGTAGTGATACGTATCTCTGCAAAACAGAAATTATATTAGGAAAGCCAATAGTTTCCATTTTCAAACAAGCAATAAACTGTGCCAAGCTAGAGTTTCTGACATGAACAACACTAAAAATAATTTTTTAATTAAATACCAGTGTTGTAGTACAGTGTCAGAGACTCAGATTCTTTAAGCATTTGTCAAGTTTTGTTTCCCAAACAGTTACTAAATTAAAGTAATATTTCTATCTAATATGCATACATGGTAGGAATCTTCAGACTCATGAAAAGGGGCAAGATGAAGAGATGCCTTTGCTGGCACATTTACACAGCATAGCAGAGTTCAGGTCCAGAAAGTCATGACAGCCATGTTTCTGTGTGACAACAACAGGGGTGGCAAGTGCTGCTGTTCCACCAGACTTTCTAGCTGAGGACCAGCTCTGTGTAGTTGCTGCTGGACTGTCTTACTGGAGTTGGAACTGCTGCAGTCATTGTCAGTTCATAGACCTTAATTCAGAGCACCACAACGCAGTGTGGGAACACGCAAGTTCTGCCTGCCTGGGCAATAAATTCACTCCATTACTCCACGTGTACCAGAAGACACCATTTTCCAACTGTATCAGGAGAGGCAACATCAAATATTTCAACCGCAGAGGAACCTAGGCTATGCCGTTATGTGGGGATACTGTGGGCAGCACTATGGGCCACTAATATTTATGGTGATCTTCCACAGGAGCTGGTGTTATGTATGTCCTCAGAAGACCAAGGCTTTCCATGTAATACTGGTGATGACAGGATAAGTCAGACTAGATGTTACCAAGCAATTATGATGATCTGCTACCAACTGAAGAGAGCTCTGGAAGATGGTTGTGAGTGAATGTGTTAGATACAAGTGACCCCACTGAGTAACCACTGCATGCGTGCCAGACCCCGTTACCTGGAGCAACATTTCATTTTGATTCTGTAACAGCTACCATCGTTAAAATTGGACCCACCTGGGTTCAAAAGAACTAGATGACAACTGCTTTTTGTTTCAGATACGCATGCTTAAAAATGGCAAGAGACAAATTTTAACCTTTCTTTGTATGTGCAAAGGCTGACGAAGGTTAGACTTACACAGTGTAGCCCATGTCTCTACATGCAATCTTCCCATAATTGTCAGTCCAGTCATCTTGACAAACAGGATACCAGGATTTGTTGACATGTGAATACACTTCCAGGATAAAGTTTGGTCCAAAAAGTCTAACTGCCAGAAATGGAAGAAGAAAAAAAAAACTGAACGAAGAACACCACACGCTATGTTACTGCTCTTATTTACTTATAAGTATTGGTATCAATAATATTTGCTTGTATGTATGAACTGGTGTTAATTTACTGCTGCCTTCTACTCAAATTCTGAGTAATATCAAGGACAAAAATATCTCCATGACTTAATTCTTTTGTGTAAGGCAATTTAAGAACTACCAGTTTTAAAACGCAAGGGTACAATATAGTGTTCATATTTTCATTTCAGCTTTTAAGCTCAAAATTATCTTTCACATTCTACCAATGCAGAAGATTGCAATAGCAAGTCTTCCCTTATCTTTTACCTACACAACCATACATTTTTTAACATCTCATATATTGTGTATAAACAAAATATAACCTATTTACTATATTTACATTATATCTTAATACACCAAATTTCTTCAGACAGGTGCTTGTAGAGCAAGAATGTAACAAGGAGCAATTAGCTCTGATATTCCATGCCCCATTATGTATTTATTTGCACAAGAATTTCATATAAAATAGTTCCCACAAAAGAAGAGACTGAACAAGCTTTTCCAAAAACCCATTATTCAACGAAATGAAGAGGAACAGCTTTAAAGCATATGCCAGTAAATGTTAACCCTGCATAAGGCATGTGCAGAATAAAAGTTCCCAGAGAGAGAATAAGAGCATAGCCAGAGTTTTCCAGAGTGGCACTGGCACAACACAAGTGTTAGAAACAAGATACTACACCTTTAGAATGGACAAATCAATGATGTCTCCACCTTCAGTTCTGCACTAAAACTTCCCCTGGCACCTTTTCAGTTGGAAACACTGATCGGACCAGGCTTTCTTACACAAAGGAGTTATGAAGTAGTTGAAGCTTTATTGGGAGAATGAGGAATACAAAATATGTGGAAAAAGATAAGCCTGGCTGAAGACCACCAGATTTATGTTATCACCTGAAGTTCTACTAAGTAGTCAACGAAGACTGTTTATTCCAGAGACAATGTTACATTCAGTTTTTCACAAACCCCATTCAAATTAAAAGGTAATATTTTAAAAACTGATTCAAAGTTAAGACAGCTCAAGCCCCTGAGTCAGTCATTTTGTTTCAGCTTTTCAATCAGACTGTAAACAAACTGAATATCTAGATATATGCTTCAAAGCACTCAAACATCCCAAACCATTTTAGAGATATAACTTAGGCTAAAATGGCCCTATTGTAATTTAGGCAAGCTTTGGACAAGATATCTTGCTCAAAAACTCTTGCAGTTGGCTGAAGGTTCCCCCACCTTGACTGCCAGCACTCACCACACCGGGTTTCATCCTCCCCGTTGGGGCATTGGATCACTCCATCACACCACTCTGAGGGCACCGTGCATGCTCCTGAAGATCCACACTCTGTTAAGGAGCCGAGACAATGGTTGTCTACTGCAGGGAGAGAGCAACACAGCTGTTAAGCCAAACATCAGCTTAGCCTCAGGTGACAACTGCCAACTCTCATCTTAAGGAGTATTCCGCTTTGATAGACCAAAACATCAGAAAGAGCTCTTAAACTCAGAGATGGGAGGAGACCTAGCCTGACACAACAGAAGATGCATTGCTCTGTCCTTTACATCACTTGTCAGATTAAGTCACTGATGCAGCTGATTGGATTTTATCCACTGCCTCCTCTGAATAAGCACGCACCATTAAGTTGTCTAAAAGGAGTCAGCTTTACACTGACAAAGCATAACACTTATAAACAGAAAAGAAGAAAGTGATTACTCCAATTACATCCTTTTGCTGCCATTTAAAACAAGATTACATTCACCCTCTATAAATCGGAGTGAGTAAAAAACCAAAACCACTAAGAACACAAAGTGTCATCCTAATAGTTTTAAATATTTTAAATAGTTTTAAAACTCCTTTCTCTCTTCCTTTATTTTCCTGCACAGAGCAGAAAGGAGAGGCTCCTAAAAACAGAGCAAATTGTTTTTTAGTTTCCTCTGAAAAGTGGCTTTCATTGAAAGGGAAAGTAAGACAGCACAAGACAAACCTCATCTAAGCCGAACAGAATTGCTCTAGCCCAGCCTCAGAACTCGGTCACCCCAGTTGGGGATGACTTCCAAGGCAAACATATCATCTGTGGTATGGCTTACAGTGGTGAGCCAGGCTGGGCTCACACAACGTTAACACACTTCCAAAGCAAAAGCCTCACAGAAACAAATGAACAGATGTGAATTACTTCTGCTCCAAGAGAGGTCCCATTTTACCAAAATAAAACATATCTTGATCATATACAGTCTTGCAGTTAAGGTATTCAAATTTACCTCAGTCTCCTTCCTTCGCTTGAAATTAAGTGAAGTTCAGATTTGGAACAGAGTTCCATTTTAGAGAGGATGCACAGCAGTGACTTCCCTAATGAAATGCACCGCAGAATGTGTTGGTCACAGACAGTCACGTGCCAGCTATCCCCCAGGGCAAAAACCCTTGCAAGAGATCAGACTACTCTTTACTAACAGTTATGGTGCTGTACAGTTGTACTGCACCAGCTTTTCCAGATAGATTGGAGCTTTCCAGAGAAGGCATCTGAATAAGCTGCTCCAGAAGAGTCAAAAAGCTGATGACATCACTTAATGTCAGAAACATATTTACTTGATGAAGGGAAAGAGAAGTGACAGCAGCATTGTCATTAAAAAGAAACAAAGGGAAAAAAACCCACCCCACAAGCAACATCGAACCACTAGGAAGCAATATTAGTTCATGTCTCGGGAGATGGGTAACAAACACTTTTCTGTCCTTAATTCAGCATAAAATGGAAGATAAGAATGTATATTTCTAACTTCAGAAGTTTAATATCTCTTTTCTTTCAGAACAACAAAAAAAAAGTTCTTACCATAATACCAGATGAAGAAAGCAGCAATTGCACAACAAATAACTACTAAAATGGATAATATAATTACTATGATTTTCTTTACACCTGCAACAAAAGCAATGAGAAAAAGAGAATTTAGATTCACAGATAAGGTCATTTCCAGCCACCAGCACGATCTATTTCCTTGACATTAAAAAGAGACTTTTTTTGCCAGACAGACTTTTCTCCATTTCACCACCCTTCCTTCAAATCACCCACGTTCTTGTCCAGTTACACCGACATCCCAGCCAGCTATTACTTCTCCATCCCTGGGAAGGTGGCTCCTTCAATATGGGAGCCGGAAGGGAAGATGCCTTTTATTTGTTATCTTACTTTGGAAGACTTCAAGTCTAAAATTGGAAGAAATCCTGACAAAACTTACTTGACGCACATGTTATTATCCCAGACGAATGTGCTACTGGCCTACTCGGCAGATGGGTATTAACTCTTGGGACGTAGCTTGGCACTGACGGAGCGCTTGTTGAGGAGTACTGTGGATACAGGTTAGCACCTACTGGCTGCCTGGCAGAACAGGTGTTTTCTGGCTGAAAGCCATGATTTTCATAGTATGGCGGCTGACCCTAAATTATAATGTTGAGGGGAAGGAAACAGGAGAAAATTAAAAACAAGAGGCAAGAGTTCAGCTAGAACAACGTAAGTTTCAGATGCCATTTACATTCAGAACCCTACTAAGTAATTCTGCCAATGCAGAAATACACCACCCATACATACACATACTAATGACTAGAGATTTAGAGTACATGCCTAATATCTTGCACTTCAAATAATAAAGAAAAATAACAGAGAGTGAGGCTGGAAGGCGTATTAAGAGCTCAGTTTGCTGATCCAAAGTAACTCAATGTAAGAAGAACTCTTGAACCCAGCCCTCCAGCTGGCCACACAAACCATTGCACTGGAACATCTGACAGGGTGGAAATAAGCAGCAAGGACAGTTTTAGGCAGTACCATCCTCAAGAGAAATGCTGACAAGTAACAGCCTTTGTTTTGCAGTTGTCCAAGTCTAGGATAAATGCTTACTGCCCCATTTTGTCCTATGACAACACCAGGTATACCTTAGCTACCTCTGGAACACACTGGCCTACAACAGGTTGTGGAATATTTATCCTGGAAGAGCTTTAAGAACTAGTTAGAAGCCATTCCAATCCACCCCTCCAAAATAAGCTTTAAAAGCATATATCTCTCCCAGGAGTATCTGAGCACTTGAAATACTAGTTAATTCGAGCTTCTGCGTTACAGTATATCTTTCCTTTTTTGCACAAAAGAAAACACAACAAATATTCCACATTAAAAACTTCTTAACCAGGACATCACTCAATAGGCTGTTACTCCTAAAGAAATAAAGCTTCATTTAAAAAAAACTTAAGAGGAATATTTTTAATATTTTGTTTACTTACTACAGGAGAGGTCATCTTTCCTTTGTCAGCAGTACTGAAACAATTCAAGTGTTTGGAACTAAAGCATGAACCTATATTTAAAAAAAAAGACCAAACAACAGAAAAAAAAACACCACACAGAAAACAATCACAACCAGAAGCTTTGTCCACATTTCTTGTTGGTCTTTCATTTGGAAAAACGCCAAATTGGGGTGGGGGGCAATACGGAAGTATTTCAAGAGACGGTACAAATTAAGGTGCAGCAGGAAATCGGATCTCAATATCCTCTCAATACAGCCTTGAGGATTATACAGTGGCAACTATTCATTAACACGAGCGCCACACAAACTGAGAAGATTAAGTTAGTGCTCACCCTCGCTGACAGAATGAGAGTTAAAGAATATCCTGGCAACAATCCACATGGTGTCAGTACCAAGTTCAGGTCCTCCTGCCTCTCTCAACACTTACTCATGTATCCCTCTGAGGTTTATGACACAGAACGAGAATATGAACAAAGCATCAGGAAATACAAATTCAGCTAACTCATTTGATAACGCCACGGCTAGCAGCCCCACAAGCCACATCTTTTTCACTCTTATATGTTGAAAACAGTTGTTTTCTTTGTTGTGTGTTGTAGCCATCACACCAAAAACAGGGAGAGAAGCATGGCAGGGAAACAATATGCCATGCCAATACAAAAGTTTTTCAGACAGAGTAAGAGAGGAGCTACATCCAATGTTTCAAGCATATAGCAGTTTATTTTAAAGTTAAACATTAACATTAAGTAAAACCACAGATTAGCAAAGACACAAGAAACAAAATATTTGCTGCCGCAGTTCTAAAACAGGCAGTTATACACCTCCACAAGCAATCGTTTTAATAAATAATTTCATCTATTGAATCCTTTCATAATGTTACTCTACATGAAAAAACGCCTAGGAAGTGCCTCAGTCACGCACTGAGAAATGCTTTTCTCCAGCTTGCGGAGCAGCATGCTGCACACAGGCACACCGCCATAACCCTGTTGAAAGCCATGACTATAAAGTGCAGTTGCATTAGGACACAGCATAATTCAGCCCAAAGTACAAGGTTATGTTTTAGAACCTGTACCAAGGTGTCATCTCACCCAAAACTAAACTGCAAGTGTCTTTGAAGCAGATTTCAACAGCAGCTTGGCACCTCGTGCAAATACTTTGTGACAGTTTAGGAAGGCTGATTCAGGTATTTGCTTATTAGCACTAGCAAAAAAAAAAAAAAAGTAAATGATAATGCACTCTTGAACTCTTATTTGCATAGCAGACAGGTAAAAAACAAGCCTTACTGCTACTTACAGTAAGTCCATCAGATTGGTGACTCAGGTTTCAGGACTTCTGCTTTATGTTGCATCCATCCTTATTCAGCTCTTCACAGCAGGGTTGGGAAGTACAGCTCTGCCCAGCTTAGAGGACAAGCAACAAGTCAGAGGAAGATATTTTTATTCCTTGTTCTCTGAAAAGGAGGGGAGGGGAAAAGGATTAGGAAGTTTAGTGATAGCAGACATAAGAATGCTAGGTGGTGATTCTAAGGTAAGCCAACAGGTACCATGAACAAAGGAAAACATGAATATTTTTTATGTTGTCATTTGAAAGGCTTTGCAAATTGGCAGATGACAGCCTTCCTCACTCTTTTTTGGGGGGTTTATTTGGTTTGGTTTTTGTGGTTGTTTTTTGTGGGTTTTTTTTTGTGGATGGGTGGGGGTTTTGCTGTTGTTTTTGTTTGTTTGTTTTTAAATGAACTGAGGAACAAATATGCACCTGGGAAAACATAATCCGGGAGTGCAGCACAGACTGGGATCCACCTGGCTGGAGAGCAGCTCTGTGGAAAGGGACCTGGGGGTCCTGGTGGACAGAAAGCTCAACATGAGCGAACAGTGGGCTGCCAAAAAGGCCAACAGGATGCTGGGTTGCATCAAAAAGGGCATTACCAGCAGAGATAGAGAAGTCATCATCCCGCTCTACTCAGCGCTTGTCAGGCCACACCTGGAGTACTGTGTACAGTTCTGGTCCCCACTGTACAAAAAGGATGTGGACAGGCTGGAAGGGGTCCAGAGAAGGGCCACCAAGATGATCAAAGGACTGGGAAGCTGCCATATGAGGGTAGGCTGGGAGAGCTGGGTTTGTTCAGCCTTGAGAAAAGGAGGCTCAGAGGGGATCTCATCACCACGTACCAGTACTTAAGGGGTAGCTGCAAAGAAGGTGGAGACTCCCTTTTTACAAGGAGTCACATGGAGAGGACAAAGGGGAATGGACACAAGTTGCTTTTGGGGATGTGCCGATTGGACACGAGAGGGAAATTTTTCACAGTGAGGACAGTCAACCATTGGCATAATCTCCCCAGGGAAGTGGTTGACTCAGCCACGTTGGACACCTTCAAGAGTCACCTGGACAGGGTGCTGGGCCATCTTGTCTATACTGTGCTCTTCCTAGAAAGGTTGGACTAGATGATCCCTGCGGTCCCTTCCAAACTGTGATTCTGTGATTCTGTAATATGTCTGTTTCTTAGCTGGCTTTCAACCATCACTCCCAATTTAGTTCTTGTCAACCTATTTCCCATACAGCTTCTGGTTAATAACAGTTTTCTGTTACCACTCCACAAAACACAGGGAAGTCATAGGTACATACAGATTTCCATGGTATTACAAGTACACGTTTGCCAGTGTATTAAAACAGATTAAATTAATACTACTGGGCTCCTGTTAGTTTGCAAATGTTCAAGGCAAAAATTGATGCATAGCATCTAATAATGGCATAGTCTAGTTTTCTTAAACACATCACCTACACACTTCAAAATGTTTTACAAATATGCCAAGGATACTGCCACAACTTCACAAGTAAGGAAGCTGGGTCATAGAGAAATAAACTGACCTGTCAAACACTCGCCATCCCAACAACTATAGAGCTAGAAGAGACTGGTCTGTCTTATCTCAGTCCAATACTTTGGCCTCTAACTCACCTTACATATCAGACAGATTTAAATAGATCCCACATAAAAGTATCATAAGCCCACTCTGGTGCAGAAGCATTTAGGGGGAATGCACAACTATCCTCCCCTCCTACTGCAAGTTATTCCTCCTGATACCTGCCAAGCTATAATGGCACTTTACTGGGTACATGTGAAGAAACAAACCTCAAGAGTCCTTTACAGTGAGCTGATGGAGTTGAAGGGTACAGAGATCCCCACACAGAGAAACAGGGATGGAGCTCACCCCCACAGCAGGCTTGAAGGTATGACAGACAAGGCCCAGGGAGCCAGAGCCTTGCAGGTCAGCTTGCTAACACCTTCTAGCTTTGGAAAATGTATACCCAAATAACAAAAGGGACCCATCACTCATATGCAGTCAAGCCCCTGAATTTCTAAAACTTCAGTTGACTCCAGTATGGATGGAGCAGAACCAGCATTTGGGTCTCCAGCAACACAAAAGGTCCAAAATTAGGTGTACTTTCATTTCATAACTCTGAAACAAAAGAAATAACACTACTGTTTCCAATTACAGGCGAAAATTAAGAGTAATAAACCTATAGCCATCACTGACACAGTATACTGATTAATACAGTGAAACATACTGCCTCATAGCTCGCAGCTATTACTTGAAATAGCTTCTTCTCACATATGCCTTAGGAGTGTTATAAATAAAGTTCTGTCATGGGTCAGAACTATGTAATTTTCTCCAATAAAAGTTGTCAGAATGAAAAAAAACCTAAACAATAAAAAATTTTTAAATATTAGATCAATTCAAAACAAATTTAATCCAATGGCTTTTTTAGTTTTTCTATGGATTTCTGAAATCAATTCTTTTTATGTAAGCAAAAGTTGCAGTAGAGTTGATCTGTACTTCATTTGATAACACACTACTTAATTGAATGTAAACTTCCTAGACTATTAGTTCTCCAAAGGCTTGTCCTCCTCCCTACCACAGTGACAGCCACTGTGTCCCCTAGACATGAAAAGTACCAACCACAGAGTCCTGCCGCTCAGCTCTAAGTAGTCCTCACCACCACATCCTCCTGAGCCCCTCACCTCTCTACTTCTGGGAAAAGGTGGGCCTCTGCTTTTGCCTCCTTACAGCAGCATCAGGTCATGGCTCCTTTAGACTGCGCATGTCCTCTAGCCAGGAGCCAACATCCCAAAAAGACAACACAAAATATGAAAGGCAAAGAAACCATATAAAGATTTAACCATAATTTTGTTAATGAAACCAGACTTGCTGGCTTTTACCCTAGTTCTCCATGCCAGAAATAATAATGGTACTTCCTGAGTACACACCATGTCGTAATTGTTAATTAAGGGCAGTACCACGCTTTCAAGGCATAGAGTTCCACAAGTACCCAAGCTCTATTAGTTTCCACAAGCTTTTATATCGGGGTCATTATATGTTGTTTCCATGCCTACATGCCTAAATTAATACAATGGAATCATTACCTTCAGATATCCTAATATAACACTGTGAATAGCACTTGGCCAATGAAGCCAGAGTTATAGTGGCACCGTATACTGCCTGTATTTGCATGTTCCTTCAATACAAATTTTGTGCTATTTCCTGAAACAGAAACATCATTAGCTGTTTTTTGAGCTCTATGACAGGTATTGGCAATGGAAGAAACAATCACCAAAAAAGCCAAACTAGTTCTTCAGTTAGACCTAAGTAAAAGCAAGCACATGCAAACAAGTAAGAAGGGAAAGGACAGATGATTAAAAGCCAAGTACATGAAGCCAAGTGCAGCTTCTAAAAGGAGGAAGCATAAAAGCATTGAAACATTCCATGTGAACACTGACTAACACAGTGTCACATCCAAAAGATTAGCAGTTCCCTTTTTCCAGGTAAAGAAATACAGCACATGCAAGTGAACAAGCCGGCAAAACTGTAAGATAGTAAAGGAGTAACTCCAGTACAAAGCTCAACCCTAAAGAAGGACAAGCCAACAAATGATGGCTTTTGTTGATGATGCTAGAAAGGAAGTATGCTTTCATTTTTTTTATTCCCAACCATTTTATGGCCAACTAGAAGTTTTGGTAGAGTAACCTTAAACACAATATAACCATGATATGAAGGTAGTGAGGAAAGGGAGGAGGGGAAACAAAAAAAATAAGAGAGAAAACAAGCAAAGAGGCTATTCCAGATTCACTGACATGATCTTTTCATACACTGGGTGATTCCTACCTCTGCTACCTGGACAAAAGAAAAGAAACATGGTCAAGATTCCTATTTATTGAGCAGCACTAAAAATTATCATGACTTGCAAATGAAGTAGAGAAAGGTTGAAAAAAATCCAGTTATGTATGAAAAAGCAAAGGAACTAAATAAGCATTTTTGTCTCATTTCATTAACAAGATTTCCTTGATAATTCTTCAGGAAGTAGTACTGGATGTTTTAATTGCAATAATTTAAAAAGCAAATGTAATGTACTCCACAGGGTAAAATTTATCCTCTGGCAGGGGTCTAAAACAAATCAACAAGCAACTGAGTGTCTCAAAGTCAACAAAATCAGGTTCCTACAATGTCCTGGCCTTTCAGCTAACCTTCTCAGTGAAGTAAGCTCTACTCAGCATGCCCATGTGGTAACACTGCACATCTTGCTAAGAACTATACAAGAGCTATGTAAATATTTGTATGAAAGGTTTCCACAAAGAGCCTTGGCATTCTTAGATTTCCTAAGAAATAGCTTTGAGGCTATTCTAGATTAGCTCCTAAAATATCATTAAACCGTAGAACTACTAACCAACAGGTGTCAAAAAATGGTGCTTCTTGATAAACACTACCAGCAGCTCAAATAAAGTCCACAACAGTATTCCTGAGGTCAGCAAACCAAGATTAATACTACTACCACTTGCAAACAGAAAAGGCATTTAGAAGCTTTGATCATAGCAGCGTCATTTCTGTTACAGGATGCTGTTTTCATACTACAAATAATCATCTGTTTTCTCTGAAAACAGATGTTACCATGAAACTCAACCTATCACAAGTATGTCCCATGCCTTTGTTAGGAGCAGTGGGGTGGAAAAGGAGGCTGAAAAGATGTTGCCTAGCCGAGTGGATGATGAGTGGCAGAAGATGCTACCAAAAAGCCAGTTCTGAAATAGAAAGGACCAAAGGCCCAGAAAAGCACAATTTTCTGGCACCGTAACAGATGGATCTATTGGTCAGGCAACAATTGCAGAGGCAGCCATTGCCCACAGCACCCACTACCTCATGTGCATGGATCACAGCGTTGCCAGAGGATGCAGCAACAGCCAGCCTGGCATTTGAAAGCCTTCTTCCCCTACATTTCGTCCCTGGTTCTGACTCTGCCCTTCTCCTTCCATGGCAAAAGTAAATAACCTCATCTTCTGGCAGTAAAATTCAAGTCTCTATCTACAGCACTGAAAGTCTCTGGCAAGGAAAAAAAAAGCTCTCAAGAATATTTGTTTACCATATTCAAGTTGCAAATTAATATTGGCTAAATAAGGCACCAGAAGGTACCCACTGCACAGAAAAATAAAAGCTAGCAATGTTAGCAAATCAAGCTTATTTAGATATTTGTCTAGGTCAGCTGTTTTCAACCTGTGAACTACAGATCCTGAGGAGCTGTAAACCACTTCCAAGGGGTCTATGGGAGATGAGAAAGAGAACCAAGCCTGCTGGCAGAAGGTTTGAACTTACTCCACAGAGAGTCTTGTATTGCGAGAGATAGGTTTAGGGATACACACATCAAAGACATGGGAGAATTACTGATGTAGTAGCACAGACAGCTGAGCTACTGGCGTGGTACTGGAACTACTCAGTGTGGGCAGACCCTTGACTGACACTGGAGGAAGAGCCCATAACTCCAGGACAGCCAAAAGAATTATTTTGACCAGCATCCTAGACTACTGTTTCACTTTGTTTTTTCATCAACATCCACAAACATAGTTTCAACACATTTCCATTTTCAGGCTAGACTAGTACAATAGATTTGCTCTAGGCTCATTTTCCTGTGTAGCAGTATAATTTTAGCACTGTAAGAATAAAAGGGAAAATTAAAAAATGACATGTTAAGCCCTACTTTGACATCAAATTTTATCTTAGTCCACCTGTACATTGATATGCACATATAACAGCCACAACTGCAATCATTTCCTGGTTTCATTGATCTATGCCACAAACAACATCCATCCCTTCCCCCACCTAACACTGCCTTAGTTGATGCAAATCATCCTTCAGAGGTGAAGCTGCTTCCTTTGGCTCTTTCTAAAGCACTAAAGATGTTAGTGTCACTTTACGAAGGGCAAACAGGGATACTTAGGACAAAGACATAACCTGAAAATGCTCTCTTAAATTCACTGACACTTACCCAACCAGAAATCTGAAGTGAAATTCGAGGTCTGGGTAAGCTATGATCGTCAGTAAAGCCACCTGAAGGGAGTTGTGGAGTGGGGCTGATTTCAGCGTCCAAAGCTTTGGCTCTGAACTTCCAGTGCTATGGCTCCCATGGGAAGGCACTCTATCAACAAAGTTACTCTTCCAAAATTACCTGACAAGTTGTGCAACTGTAACCAGCAGTTAGTGCTCTTGCAAGAAAGCAAAGCAGCAGTGACATCAACACACAATGAAGAGGCCCCCGAACCTTGATGCTCTTCTGGTTTATTCTCCATATAAGCGACTACTCGCTCCTTGACCTTGAAAAACACGATGCCTAAGCTCGCAGCATGCCGGTTCCCCTCATCGCAACGTGGGCGACCTCCACCTTGAGCAGTAGGAGGTGGGACAGCGTTGGCATGCGTGAAGCACCTCGCACCTTTCCTGCTGCGCCTCCTCGGATGGCCACGCTCACTTCACGGCACCCATTCACCCCTCCTGCGCTACTTGGGCTCCCGTCCCGCCTCGCCCACCGGTCCGCGGGGAAGCGCAGCTTTTTCGCGCTGCACCTACCAGTAGGGAAACCGGCTCCGGAAAAGGGGCAACCGGGTAAGGCAGAGGGAAACACCGCTGAAAGGGACGAACTTATGTGCCTCCTCGATTTTATCAGCCGGCGCCCCCTTTTCTCGCTCTCGGGAGGGGCCGCCCCCCAGCCCCGGAGCGCCCTCGGGGATCTCAGCGCCCGGCATCCTGCCCCGGGTGGGGGCCCGGCTCCCCACCCCACGGGACGGGGATTTTCAGGTGGCTCCGGGATCCCTCCGCACTCCCCCCCAAGCAAAGCCGAAGTTCTTTAATCAAAAGCTAAAACCGGCAGGCACAACTCGGAGCGGCCGGGAGGCCCCCACACACATACCTCGGGGCGACGGCGCCCCCCGGCCCCAGAGGTGGCTCCGCCCGCCCCGGGGGAGAGCCCGAATGGGCCGGGCCGGGCCGGAGGGGAGCGTCGCGCTTACCTGGGGCTGCCGCCGCCGGAGGGGAGCGGAGCCGAGCCGAGGCGACGCGGGACGGGATGCACGGAGCCGGGAGCAGCCGCTGGAGCCGGGGAGGAGTTACCAGTCGGGGGGAGCGGCGGGGAGGGGGCAGGTGCACCAGGTGGATGCGTCGCCCGGCCCCTTCCTCCCGCCGCCGCCGGCGGGGAGGAGGGCGCTGCCCGCAGCCCGCCCCGCTCGCCCCGCGGCCGCGGGAGACGCCGCAGGTCTGGCCCGGGGGTGGCGGGGCGGCGCCCACCAGCCCTCCCGGGGATGGGGGGGGCGGGACTGGGCTGGGCGGCGGGGGAGCTCGGGTGGCCCTTCCTGCCCGCTGGGGACCCGCAGCCGCCCCCAGCCAGACCGCACCGGACTGGGGCTCTCCTTCCCCCGGCCCTCCTCCTCCTCCCCCCACGGAAGTTTGCAAAACAAGCCGGAGGGAAGCCAAGGGAGCCCCGGGAAGGTCGGGCTACACGGCGGTGCCGGTGCCTCCCCGTGCAAGGCCACCCCTTTTCGGGACGGAGGTGCCGCGTCTCTGCCGGGCGGACCTGTCCTAGGCTTTGCTTTTGCTGCTCAAGCCTAAACGTGCTGTGGTGAAGGGGCCGTGGTTTTTGGAATTTAAACATCAGTCTTTACCAGCCGGCGTTTTGGGGTGTTGCACGCAAATAAGAAACCACAGCCCTTCCCTGAACAGGGCAGATCGGGAGCCGATAAAGTTTGCTCATAAAATACCCAGCCCCGGGAGATTAACTCCTTTTCCTTTTGCCTTTTAGGACTATTTAATAAAGGGACACCCTGAAAAATGATTGCAATCTCAATTGTCACATTACTTATAACGCCCTAGTGACTTGTGGTAACTCTCCTGTAAAGGAAATCTAAAAATGAGTTTTTTCTCTGCCAAGGCAGTGCTCCACTGCAAAAAAAAAAAATCCACTTATATCCCAAAACCTTGGAGTATGACTGGAAAAGTGCATAGGTGTTTGAAGACATTCCACTCGCTTCTAATAACAGCTCCAAATTAGCTACTGTATTGTTGCATGCTGTGCTTAACACGGCTGTACAGAGACTACAGATAAATTAAAGTACAGAAGTTTGGCATGATAAGTGTTTGGGGTTTGTTTATATTTTCAAATGCGTATCAAGGAATTACATTAAGTGCACCAAGAAGCCAAGACCACACTTTCAGTATTTTTCCAGCTCTATGTATTTATTTGAAGAGAACTATGTACCTTCAGAACCTTTAGTACAAAACCGTAAGGAGTATCGGCTGAAACAACTTGAAACTTTATCTTAGGCTTTTCAGCTGAACCTTTTTGTAGGGCTATCATGCTCTCCCGAAAGAAGATGTGTAAGATTCAGTAATTTTCCAGTATGGATTCAGTTGCAGGAATTGGACCTCAAATTTCACCTGAAGTAGATTGTAAAATCGTCCCAAGTCACAACCAAAATGAACTGCATCGTCACCTTCTGTAGTTCTCCCGATGTGTCCACCTGTGTGCCATGTCCTTTTCTTTAATCTACAGCAACTCTGTCAGTGGCCTTCAGAGCTTAGAGATATTTTAGGTTTAAAGTAGGGTATCCAGTCATGTTTCCCTGTTAATTTTCCTTATCAAGACGGAGGGAAATGGCCCTTCAAATTGTCACTTGGCATCATGGCCACAAGGAGAGATGACACATGATCTTCAGGGAGAGATCCTTCGAGATCTGTTCTGCCTTACACGAGAAGGTGAACATTTCTCTAATTTGGAAATTCACATCTTTTTTTCTTTGAAAGTAATTTGGAGGCTAGGTACTCCTGTACTGATGATGTCTAGTTCCTCTCTCAAGACAAAGCTCACTTAGAATGACCAAGACACCTAACAACTTATGTTTCAAAAAGGTATTTCTTTGGAGCTTTAGAATATCCTGGATCTCACTTTGGATTTGCCCAAATGTCTTGCACAATGGCTACAGGAAAGGAGAAAGGGAGATATAAAATATATAGGCTGGTTCTTCTCTAAGTTGATATTGTCTGTATGTAGCCACTTCCAAGGTATTACATCAGTTCATGCATTATAAACAAAATTGGGCAGAAGGACACAGTAACAGGTAACAAATACGCTGTGCTGAGGAGCAGTGTGCTCCTCCGCCAGAGAAGTTTTGACCTCTCTCTGCACTACGAACTCTGCCAGAGAAGTTTTGACCTTGCTTTCTGCACTATGAAACAATACCAGACCTGCCATGGTGGAGGGGAATTCAATACAGCTCCAATAAAACGAATGGGGCTCTGCTTAGTTACAGACTTGAAGGTCTGGGCATAAGCCAGGGTCTCGTTGATTACCCCTGTTAACACCTTTTCTTCTCAGAGAGGGCTGAGCTGGTTAGTGAAGGGTGCATTCCCACCCTCTTTCCCCCCAATTCTTCCCTCCCTCCCTTCCTTCAGGCAGGTGTCTGGCTCAGTGAAGGGCTGGCCTTTCAGGTCTCTGAGATGGTAAAAGCTTTTTTTTTTTTCTCCCACCTGGGTTAATATTCCCCAAGGTTAACTCAGCTTGCTAACAAAGGTCAAAGAAACAGGAAAGCTGGAGCGGTGGAGGCAGAGGTGGGGAGGGGGACACTGCCTCCTCTTGGCAGCAGAAGCTGTCAGGTCTGTTCAGCTTGCCGTTTCCAGTCAAGGACTCAGCTCGTGGCCCTGTAACCTCTTCCAAAATAGTTGTATGTATGTATTATTGTGGGTTTTAATTATGCAGTCTGGCTTTTGCAGAGCAGGATGCTGAATATTCGTTTTATTAATGAATTATTATCAACCTTTAAAGGAGAGATCAGGGCATGGTTTGGTTTTTCAGAGTAGCTGCATGCTTTGACATGCTGGAGAGGGGCTTTCTCTTGCTGAGGAGCCCAGAGTTCACTGCCCAGAATTCCAGGTGTCTGACCCAGCCTAACGCCACTCATCTCAGCACTTACTCCAAAGACCTTTCTCTCGCTTAAATAGTAATAGTTAAATGTTCAGTGAACTCCTTCCTCCTTCATGTTTATGCACCTGCAGGGCCAGGGAAGGGCGTTTGGATGTTTTCTTTTGGTTTTCACAAGCATACAAGCTAACATTTCTATACACTGGTACTAAGCACCTGAATTTCAGCATGTAAAACAGACTGATCTTTTTAAGTGTCTGGCATCACCTACCATTGTACATCCTACCCCATGGAAGGCCAAGGAACATTTGGTTCCTATGACACCTTTTACTCTATTCTTTAAGGTAGCTCTGCCCACCCATTAATCATAACTTGCTTTGTTTCTGCAGCACTTTGCCTTCTCAGCTCATTTCCTACTCTGTTAATACTCACCATGTCATTTGCTCCATTGTCTTTCCTACTTCTGAATTTTCACCTGTGTTTCTGGTGTCTAATCACAAAACCAGGGGAGTTGGGAGGTAAGGTCTCTCTAAAGCCAAACTTCATTGTCAGCTAAAACTCAAAACATGTCAGGATGAGCTTGCCCTCGCCACTTTGGGACTACAGCACAAGACTTCATTTCACCATGCCAGTAGAACTAGAATTAGAGGTATCTCCAGGGAAATTCGGTGCTAAAGGCCGAATGGGGAGATGGGGAACTGGCTCACCAAACTCAACACCTCCTTCCTTTTCAAAACCCAGCTTTAAGCACCACGTATCTGCCCTACTGCAGTGGCGTCATCTATGCATTTTTTTTTCAGCTCTGTAGCTGACACTTCACAACAGACGCTGTAGTTATGTACTCACCCATAAAACTACACGAAACCTGGGAACTTAATTAGTCATTTAGTAACTAAGCTTAAACTAAATGTATGTTGACTTTGGAAGTACATCTGCATCTGCTGCTATTACCAAGAATACACACGCATAAATTTACCTGCTGCAGGTATATTTGAAAATCAAAATAAATGGGCAAGCATCTTCAAAATGATCTTAAAAAAAAAAGATCTTTTGTTTCTACCTGTTGAAAGCCTGTGAAACAGGAGGTAGTCCTTTATTAGGGTATTATTAGAGTATTAACTAAATACACTGAAAAAACAAAACTCCTTAAATCAATTACCCTGTTATCTGGGAAGTATGTGCCTGCAGATTAGAAAGGTGTGTCCGTGTGAACATTCTCACTTCTTTCCCAGCCTCTCAGAAACTTTTTCAGGAGTTTCAAGCCCTACACAGATGGAAAAACAGAAAATCACCCCGGCTCGTCTTGGTTTTCAATTTTTTTTACCCCCTCCTAGTTTAGATTTCTAGTATAAAAACAAATAAATTCTCAGAGTTATGAAATTCTTTGCTTTCTCCAGGAGGGAAGAAACTGTCAAGAATAAGTGACCTTAACTTTCCTTTAGGTGTGTGCTGTTCCAGTGGGTTTCTTGTCTGTTGTTGTAAAACAAGAGAGAATAAAAATTTAAATACTGCTCTTTGGTGGACTTTTCTGGGTGTACCATGTAAATACAGCTGCATTTTCCTACATTTACAATGGAATTTCATAATGCTACTCTTGTGGCACAGAAATTGAATGACAACTTTAATTTATTGTAAGATTTTTTTCCTGATACTCGGAACACTTTTTTTTTTTTCACTGATCTTGCTGTTAGCTTTGTCTTGCACAAAGCAGCCATAAATCCAAACTACTCAGCCAGTTAAACCAGGTTTATAGCTACTATTGTGCCAGCAAACCGGCCTGAAGCAACTACAGTGCATCAGTGAATATGGGTTTCAATGCAGACCGATCTCACTCTTCTTATGCAAAGAAATTACATAAATACATTTTGACTTACATTTTAAAATATTTTATTTAATATGAATTTGCAAAAGGAAAATTACTCAATTCTTATGCAATTGGCTTTAAACAATTAGCGACAGAACTGTGTTTCAGTAGAAATTAGAATAAAATATATTTAGTTTTGCTGATGCATACAGAAAAATACTGATTGGGGAAAAAAAAAAGAAACAAACCTAATAAATCTTAAATTAGATTTTTTTTTTCAGCTGGAAACCAAAGGCGATGTTTTGGATCCCAATGTAATCTTGCATGAAATTAACATTGTTTTAGTGGAGCCAGATCTTCTCAACTAATCATTTAATCATAATTTGCTTTTAAAATGTTGAATGCTACTCATGACATCTTATATCAAGAAATAACTTATTTTTTAAAGATCCAGGATGACCAGTGATTTTCATTTCTTTGGTAATAATTCCATGCTCAGGAAAAAAAAAAAAAAGAAGGAACAAGACCTTTTGAACAGCTGAATTTTCAGAATACCTGCAGGAGATAACCAGAGACAAATCTGAAAAGAATTGCCTTTTGTTTGTCTGAATAATAGAGAGTCAGGGTTTTTTTCCACTTTCATTCCTAGTTCAGCTCCAGATTTGCTGTATAACTCTGGCAAACTTGTTTCCACCTGCCTCCATTTCCTGCTCTGTAAAAGGGGAGTTAATGGTATGCATTATTAGGAGGAATATAGCTATTTTCACATTTAACCAAATATTTGTAAAGGTGCTTAAAGACTTGTTGATTAACCTGTTACAAAAGGGTAATGATAAAGTGTCCTCTTTACATTTACCTGCACCTAGGCAAGCTTTTTTACGGTCTGTTCCTGCATCAGGTGTAAGTACTTGATTTTTATCAACAATTGGGCATTGTTTTAATTCCGTGATAAACTGTGCAGCTGAAGTCAGAAAACTGTAAATCACTGACTGGTCGTAAGCAAAATACTGATCCAGTTCACTGGATCAGGCATGCTGTAAGCAAGTGAAAATGCAGTTCAGTTTCACCTGTTTATATTCTTCAGCAAGCCAGCAATTAACTCAGGAAGAAAAAAAATATATTTAACTGCAATTATGATAAAGTGCTGTTTGCGTATGCAAATGAAAAATTCCAGCTTCTGTCATTGTGCTTCTGAACAAATACTCCTAATGAGGGAACTTCTGGAGTTCCTCGATATTCAGGAAGCTGTGCTTTCCATGGAAGCAGGTAGATGTGTTGTCCATAACTTTCCACTCGATAACTTTATGGTTGTAAGGCAAGATTTTACAGTTTGCCTCCAATATGTTCAGTTATTTTTCTTGGCTTTTTTAAAATATATTTTAACTGAAGTGGGTCAATGAAGCCCTATTTGCAATATTAATATATTCTGGAGTGGAGAAAAAATTATGATTTCTGAAATTATTTCTGAATCAGAGTAACCACTATTCCACTTCTCAGTATAAAAATTATTAACCTGTTGTAGAACATCACACACTCAGCACCCTTACTGATTGCTACATTTTCCTCATTAATGACTAAAATGTGTTTATGTTTCTTCAGCTTACTTCATCATTCTTAATTTAGGTCTGACTCTTTTCAGTGGTTTATTCTGGTTCAGTCGTTACATTAATTCCTTAAGAACTATGTTTCCTTGCCTGCTGCTTGTGTAAAGAAGTCGTGTGTTTGAAGAAGCAAATAAAGCCAAAATAATTCTTATCTTTAGAGAAGGCGGCAGGAGAAAATAGACCCTTTCTGGTCAATGAGAACTGCAACATTACTATTTTCCTCTAGGAGGTGAAAGATTGATGCTTTCATTCTACCTTTACTTAATTGCCAACACTTTTGCATTAAGCATGTAAATTTTTGAAGAGGAAATTCATACGCCAGTTTAACTGCTTGTTCTTACTAGTTCAATTACTCCTTTGGGATCAAATCCTAATGACACTGAAACACATCAAAGCTTCATATGAAACTAGAAGAAGCTAGCTGGAAGTATTTGTTTTCTCTGGGATCGATTTGATATAGGTCATCAAACTCCTCTACAACCACCCGGTAAGTACTTTTCAGAAGGTAATTTGAACCCATCCTGAGAAAGGAGCACCAGCAGGCTAATAGGAGCTTCTGCTGGTGATGGACCTCTTTTCCTGGATACTTCTGTGGTAACAACAGCAACAGTCCTCATAAAACAAATACCAGCTAGGGCTGGCATCTGCACTGCTGTTTTGTTCAACACTGTTCAAAGTACAGGTACGATGAAAAACACTTCAACAACGTTCCATGTGCACTTTAGAAAGCGGCCTTGGGAAATGAAAATTTCCATAAATGTCCAAAGCTGACAAAGCCTATGCTTTAGATCTTAACACTGTACCACTATTACTAATTGGCCAAGTGAGGCTTATAGAGTTTCTTTGCAAAGTATTGGTCATCTTGCTGTCTGCACAGGTTTTGAAGGAAAAAACAGAATAGATAGCACAGATGGAACTCAGGTAGCAGAAGTGAATCAACTGATTGTAATTTTAACAAGTTGTGTCTGTACTCAGGGGTGGTTTTTTTTTCACCTCTAGCATCATCAGAGACACATGAATGCTAGAACTGAAATTATGACATATTAAAAAATCACAGTAGGCAGACCATATTAATTTGGAAAGTTGTACAAGCTGCAGGAACTGGTAAATATTTGAGGTACTTGGAAATCTAACTTTCCTGCCCTGCTTTATTCTTTTAAGTAAGTATTTTGCAATAATTTACTAATCAAAATTCAGGTTGCTTTGGAGTTGTCTGCACACAGCTATAGCTATTTGAAAGTTTAGTTGGTTCCCACCAGTCCATATTTTCCTGTAACATTCTTGTATTCTAAAAGTAATTCTAAAAGTAAGCAGTTGTTTTACCTTATGGTAACTCCTCATGTATTTCTCCTAAACAAGATTTCACACTACATATTCTTCTTATCCACAGAGAAATTATGGAGGAAAAAGGCATGAAAAAATTTTTGGCCGTTTCCCATGAAAAAAAAATCCTGTCTGGGACAATCTTCCATGTTCCCAGACTTTTTTTCTACCATTTTGCTTATGTCCCTGTTGTGCTAGCCTAAATTTCCCTTCCTTCTGATCTTTTTCTATCACTCAGACAAGTATTTTCCACCTTTCTATATTTGTAGGCAGATTCCGCTTTTCACATGATTCTGTTCTATCAATCCTACTGTGTGCAAAGCATGTCCTCTCCAATAGTGTTAATGTATTGCTCCGGCCTCCATAAAGCTTGTATCACCATTGACTGCATAGCTCTCCATGCAGAGATACAGGTACTGCAGTACCCAGGAATGCGTGGAATATTGCAAGAACATTTCCTTGAGGAGTAAAAAGATTGTCTGTGAGGCAAGATGCTCCTGTATCTGGGCTGGATTAATATTGCCACTTTTTTTTGTTGTTAAATTGCTACGCAATCCCATAGATAAGAAGTATCTGAACCAGTTGGGTTGTAACTGTTTTGGGGGAGTCGTATTTCTATTCCCTGTTTTATGTTTTAAAGTCTACTTCAAGACCATCCTCCTTTATTCAGATTGTGTGGGAGGCACATTGTAAATACTTTTTTTTTTTTGTAATTTTAATTTATTTTGCCCCTTTATTAACAGCCCTGTTTTTGTTTAACTTCTACTTGTGTCTATGTACGTGTTGCAACTGTTAATAGTAACCATACAATAAGTGAAAACATTATGTTATTTTATTTTCTCTCCTCTTGTTGCATCTTCAACAAAAGAATCCTCTGTCCTGTTTCCAGTGAACTTAGTCCTGCTGAACTACTCCAGCCTGATAGAAAGGATTTTCACACCTTTGAACACTGCGGGAATGCTGCAAGGTCCCTATTGTATGGAAACAAGGCGTTAACCTCTTCTCAAACTGGCTCTGCTGAAGTGGGAGAGCTTCAGGTTGCTGCTCAGGAGTGAGCAAGTTATTCAGAAGCGACGAAAGAGCTTGGTGCTTTGGTGTCCTGCCGCTTCCTCATCTCTCCAGGCTTTTTCCCCGGCGACACTGGCTTATCGGAAGGGTCAACTGGTAAACACATGAAGGTTCAGATCTTGAAAACTACTTCAATGGGTGGTGGGTTGGATAGCCCCATAACCTCTCAAAGAGTAGCAGGAACAGCCAAGTGGTACAACTCACCACAATGCATGTCATAGATATTGGCAACGCTTGGGTGGGCTAGATAACAGAGGTTTTTAATATATTATTTTATACTAATTATATATTTATATTTTATTTTATACACATATGTTCTTTTTATTTTATTTACATTATTTTATATATTTATATTCTATTAATATGTATGGCTTATAAATACAAAATAATACTCTTAAAATTATTCTGCTTTTGTTATTCTGCTTTTGTTCATGTGTCTTGATACCAGTCAGATTTGTTGGAAAAGTTTAGTCTATACACAATCTTTTAACATTGGGCTGCACTTAAAACAAGAACTGTTGGATTCCTCCCAGAAATTATTTTTTTTTTCTGGTATCCTTGCAGAGATTAGAGTTGAGTCTCAGAGATAAAGTTACCCTGTATGTGTTGGGAACTGTTAGATGGCCTTAAGGCAAAGAATCCACAAAATAGCCAGACCTTTAGCAGCCCATTACATGCCCCAGAAGGGCAAGTATGCCCATCCTACAGCAAGACACCCCTTTTTTGAGCCCTATCTGAGAAGACTTGGAATTTTTGTCTTAGATATGCTAAAGGTCACAAATTAGCCCAGATGTCCCTTAGTCATTTCATTCAGGACAAACTGATGGACCTTCAAACATTCCAAGTTAATCACTTATAAAAAGGCTTCTAGCAGGCCCAAGGGTCTCCTGCACCCTGTGCACCCAGAATAGCTTTATCCTGTGTATTTTGAATGCAACACCTCTGCACTAATCCGAAAATTGTAGCACTATGTGATGGGGTTACAAAAGCTACAAAAAAACAGTGAGAGCAGGAAACAGTATAAAGACACACCTCCTGTCCCATGAGAGAGGGACAATCCTGTCTTGATAGTTTCACAGGCAATAGGGCACTTTGCCTAGACTGTTATCCAGATGGGATGCCCAGCCTGTCAGGCTCCGAACCGAACGGGGCAAGAACAGCAGCTTCTGACTGTGGTGAGATTTCACACATTTGCATGTGAACAGGGAAGCCTAGTACCAGTGTTTCTGCATGAAAGCACTTCACCATCCTCAAAGGGCTCCTAGAAAGACCAGCAATAATCCTTTAAGAGCTTCTTCAGATGCTACCTTCTGGAGGAAGAAAGTAGACTAGCAAAAATTATTTCAGTTGGCTGAAGTTGGCCTGCGTGTCACAAGTCAGCGTTTACAGCCAGGAAGGACTTTGGTGCAAGCTAACTAAGTTAGGATTGTATGTCTGTCTATCTGTGTAAGCAGACTAGCCCAATAAGCCCAGGTGTAGGTTGTCCGGAGGTAAATAAGTGGAAGATGTGACCCATAACCAGCAGGCTGAGGATGGAGGGCTTAGACTACTTCTCCTGGGGCAGAGTATGCCCCATATGGACTATACTGCTGTGAAATAAGCATAAGCTAAAATAGGGGTAGGTTAATGGTGCAAGCAGTTATTAACAGTTTAGCGTCTCTTGCTCTCAGATGTGGTATGCAAGCATACAGTGATCCAGAGAGATTTGGTACTTCAAAGAGGAAGCAACCTTGAAAAGCTCTGCAAAGGTCAGATCTACACCCCCAAAACACTCTCGCCCTGCCATGAGCAACAGTTCTGTTTTCAGCTAGGAAATTTTCATATCCTGTTGTCCTGGGGGGCATCCAGTGTCCCAGTGCAGAATGTAAGCAGGCCTGTGAAACACCCCTGAAACTGGGTGTCCATTTTTGTAGACGGTTTCGTGCTCATAGCTATATTCCCAAAACCACAAAGTGAAAGGTAGGTAACACCTATAACACTGGCATCTTTTTCAGAGTGCTCTTGAAACGGAGAGATGTCCCAATTGCTCTCCCATCATCTGAATAAAAGGAAAGCAAGGGTAAAAAGAGAAGACTAAGGAGCAAAACTGTGCACCTTAGAGGTGCCTGAAAGATTGAGTCTTCCTTAACAGCAGGAGCTGTAGATACATACTTGGCCACAGATTGGTTTCAAACCTGCAGGAAGCTAATCTCTTTGGTGGGAGTTTCAGAAAAATGTTGCTGTGATGCACAAAGAACATGCATCTTGGTCAGCTTCACAGCAAAATAGTTACATAGCATGAAACAGCTTTCGTGGGTCTACAGGGCTTCCAGAGCAGCAGAGTCACTGTGCAAGTCACTAGCCTGCAGGGCCAGAAAAGAAAGCCGAGGCAGCTTGCTTTCCCTCTGATGCTTTTTAGGTTCTCTCCCTTTTTATTTTCTGGTCAAGTGTCCCCAAGGACATTGAAACTTTTTCAAGTTATTCTCTGCAGACTGCCAAAGTCAGGAGCTACCTCATAAACGTGGGTATCCACTGAAGCAACCGGAAGGAACACTGTTCCAGTGAGTGCTTGAAATGCGCCTTTGGTTCTGTGTAAGACTACGGCTCTCACAGCACATACTGTTCTCAGGCCAGTATTCCTGTCCCTCAGGAGCAGAACAGTTGCATATTACCTTCTGTTGAGGGTATTTTCTAGTTGGGTTATGGATCAGAAACTTGATTTTCCCTTCTGGCTTTTGCATAAAACTCACAAAAGCCTGCCAGCTGAGCCACCCAGGGTGACGGGCTACCACCCACAAGTTCTGCATTAGGAAGGTGTTTTCACTGAAACAGAATATATATGCTGAAAGAAGTTAGAGGGGCACAGTGTATAGCAATGTTACTAACTGCTGCTAATCGTCCTTGGAAATGTCACAGGCTTTGATGGGATTTCCCTCGACTCTGTCTTAGGAATGTCTGTCCATAAGAAAAATAGACCTATAATAGAGGTTTGTTTTTAACGCAAATAGCTTTTTAACAGTTTTTTATTTTAACAAATCAAATTAGCTTTTCAACAAAAGATATTCAGATATGGCTGGTGGGTAGGCATGGCAGATCTGTAAAAAGCCTAGTTTAGCCAATGGAAGTGTTATGGGAGATTTTAGAGACAGCTAGATTTAAGCCTGAAAGCAAGAGCTTTCCTCTACGCTCCTCTACCTTGTGTGGCTTATGTCAGCTCATAAGTGACAGTAAAAGAACCCTGCCAAATATCTTAGGTGACCTACTGAAATCTTGCCTAGAAGAACAAAATAGACAAGCTATCCAGGACTACAAATCCATGCCAAATCAAGAAGGAGCTGGTTCTCCTTCCTGCTGCAGACAGAGCACTCACTGTACTCATGTGAAACCTTTGCCAACGGTTTCAATACTGCACCCAGAAAACCTCTGAGCTAAGATGAGATGTAGACTGTAAAGCCCCTGATGCTTTTTGAGAAGTATTTCCAGGACTTAAGAGCTATGTTCAGTCTGAGGACAAGTGCAGATCCAGCACCACCATTCATCCTTGGGCTTGCTTCTCCATCTTCTTCAGGACTGTCAATACCATGTGCCAGTTTGATATTTACTCAGGCCTGTCTTACAAAGTTAGTGTGAAATGCCTGGGAAAGGTCAGGTACGATACGATCCCTGTCTTAATGAAGAGAACTTCTGCAGTTCTTCTCCTCACAGATGCTCTTCGGTGTGGAGGTCCACATCTAAGTCTGAGATCAACATACCTTATCCTGACAACTTGTTCTTAGTATTTTTCCTCTTATTTAAGCAATGTGGTCACCTACGGCACTGTGAGTTCTACTCACAGATCTCAGCTAGTGGTAGGCTGTTTGCACCTCTGACAAACACCAGCAACCCACTCCCCACATCCCACCCTACAGCTGAGCAGCAGCAGCTTTCAATAAGAAGGGGTCTGAGCAGGATCAGAGCAGACCCCTGCACTTCAGAGCTTGGAAGCTGTTGATCTACTCCTGCAGTCTCTTCGAAGTGCTCTATTAGGGCCTGCTCAGGGGACTGACTTTGTCCTGGGCTGCTGAATAAAAAGAAATTTTTTTTCAGGGAAGAGCCCTGCTGACTCTGTGACACTGCATGCATCAAATGTGACCTCTGTTTGGCTTTGTCCCAGACCATCTGAACTCAAAGCAATATACAAGGGTAAAATTAGGGAATAGGGCTCCTGCAGGATGGTTTGAGAGATGGAAGATAAAGAGTTCACTACAAAAAAATCTTCCACATTCTCCAGACACTGGCTGATGGACAGATACCTTCTTGGGGAGGCCAGCCTGTCTCTGTCAGCCTCAAAGGGGCAAATGGCTGGAACAGGCTTTTCACACTAGGAGTGCACTGACTTCAGAAAAAACAGGATGTAGAAATAACCCTCATCTGACCAACATTTAATGGAGTATTGCATAAAAGAGTCTGCCACAAGATGACTTGAAAGACTTGTTTCAGTAAAGCTGTGTGGGAAACAAGCAGAAAGACAGCTATTTTGTGGTACATGATACATGTTTTTCTGCTTTTTTCATGTGGGTTAGCAAGTCTAAAGCTAGCATGTGCTCCTTTGTGCTTCAGAAACTACTGCATATCTTACCTATTCTGCTAAACATAAGTCAAGGTTGCGAGACACACTTTTGTATAGGATTTTCTCAGACATTTTTGTCCGAGGTGTGAGGTGCTAGGACAACATGTACCACTGGTTCCTGCACACATTTTTGTTCTTTGGGCTTTTTAGTGTCATGCCTCAGGAGCAACTAGAAGAACTCAGATCTAATGCAGCATTTCACATACCACAGTAGACCAAATCCTGTTCATGTCCCATCACCAACCGCCTCTGTTATTCAAGCTGAAATAATACATGCATAAATAATTATTACCAAAATATACAGCACTGTACGTAGTGAACACTTATTCCTAACTGAATTGACAGGAGGCATGCCTAGGCTTTCCTGTGGAAGCCCACGGCGGAGGAGCAGACTGCATCGACTGTTCTCTTTTCAAAGGCTGAGGCAGAAGATAAAAAGGTTTAATCTATTTGTAGGCCTCCCGGCTTGACCAGTAGGTATCAGTGGGGCCACAGGCTGTCCTGTGACCAGCACGGCAGCTAACCTGAGCATCAAGTCTCATAGTCGGCAGTTCTTTCAAGACATTGAGAAACACTGGCTTGATGAGCTATATATAGCTTGTGGATTGAGACCTTCCCTGGATAACAAGAGGGTTAAAAAGTGGGCTACAAAGGGGTTTGGTTTTTTTTACGAAACCGCAGGAATTTCTACATGCTTTGGGGCCTTCAGGCCCGTGCAAGCAGGTGAACTGAAAAGGTGATCACATATAAATTGAGAAGTTGCAGCCTTGGGAAAAGTACTGATATATATTGTAACAGTCAGCAGGTGAAAGCTACAGCTCTTGATTCACCCAAAGATCTGACTTGGTTTGCTGTTGGAGGCCCCTTCCCTTCCCTTCCCCTCCTCTCCCCTCCCCTTCCCCCCTCCTCTCCCCTCCCCTCCCCTCCCCTTCCCCCCCTCCCCTCCCCTTCCCCCCACTTCCCTTCCCCTCCCCTCCCCTCCCAATTTCTTTAAAAAAAGAGGCTTCCCTATTCATGCCTTCTGTTCCTTAGTGGTTGCTTTCTTCCCTCCCTTTTCCTTAACAAAATCTAGCATGAGAACTGAGGCTTTTATAGCTTGCTATTTTGTTATTTTATTTCCCCCCTCCAATAAGGGTGAGCCTTCGTTAGCCTTCAAATGACTTGAGCTTTTTGCTGAGGTAGGTGCCGGCAAGGCGCACATATAGAAACATCATGGCTCAACAAAATGTTAATGTTTATAAATAAAAAAATAAATTTAAAAACCTGCAATTAAAAAAAAATCCTTACATCACTTCTGAAAATTTATTTCTGTGAAAGCGACAAAAAAAAAAATAGGATTACACCCCTAATATATAAAGTGGCATAGCCCTGCGTGGTTTGTGCGTCATAGAAGGCGCTGTATCTGGCATACCTCTATCTGTTCTGTTCAGCTCCTTGAACATAAACTACAATTCACTTCATTTTTTCCCTTCAGGTTGTTCTTGCCACCATGCAGCATGGCGGTAGAGGACCTGCTTTTTAACCTCAGTTGTGTGAGCTGGAGCTTGCTTCACAGCGTGTCATTGCTACATGGACCCAAGCAGCAAATAAGTATACAGGTGTCCCCCTTGGCAGCTTTCTCTTCCTTCTTACTGTGTTGAAGTAGCAGACTGGGACTGCTTTGGTCATATTAACAGAGGTTGAGATGTGCTGGCAGGAGTTGCCTAGATGTGGACATGAGCTACTGGCTGACCTGAACATCTGCCTCACTTCCACATGTGCCTGGCTGTGTGATCCACATTCACCTTTTGCCTTTCCAGCAAAACCAACATAGCTGAACTGTCCAATTTCCTCCTCTTTTGCCCCAGCTCTTCTCTTCCTGACATGTTTTCCTGATCTTAAATTTGCAAGACCATCACACTGCTCTATTCAGGCTCTTCTAAAAATGTACTTCCATAATAAAAACCCGCACAAAAGAAAGGGGAAACCTTCCCTCTGAGTGTGTTGTCAATAAGAGAGAGGCTTTTGGAACCCTCCTCACTTGCATTTTGCTGTGAACTTTGGCCAAGTCCACTTTTATGACTAAATAAAAACATTTCAATATTAAATCTTAGAGATCATTCATATGGTCAGCTATATACTACAAGGAGCACTCAGCTTCTCATCAGCTGTGCTGAAATTACAAAAAAATACATTGAAAATAAACAGCAACAGCTGACTCCTTCAAAATCCAGTTTGTTTCTTCATTGCACCCTAAGTAAGGTACCCCATTTTTAAAGGAATACAATGTACCTTCATCCTTATCAACAAAGGCTGACCTTACATAGCTCAGTGTGGACAAGCACACATAGCTTATAACTGACTGTTTCCTCTTGCAGTTAATCTGGTGGAACATCTTGCTTAAAAGCACAAGTTTAAGATTGCAAAGGGTGCATTTTTGCCCTGATTGCAACACAGGTGAAGTACAGTTAATACCTGCAACGTGGCCCCGGCAATCGGTTTTAAGAACTGAAATTTCTAAGAGCAAACAGGCTCTGAGCTGAGGGCCCCTTGCTGGGGGTGCTGCCCGCGAGCTGCGCTCCTCTTGGACAACCCTTGCTGCAGTGAGAGCTGCTTCTGTGGTGGGTGGGGAATGCGGAGAGCAATAAAGTGAGCCTGGAGAGACCTCTGCTTTCCAACCTCAGGCATTTTTTCACAGTATAGATAAGGTCCCAGACATTCCTGCGACTGGAGCTGGGAGACCTTCAGGGCATGGTGGGATCGTACCGGCACTGCACTGCCCCAGGTTACGTTAAGCTTCAGACAGGTGATGTACAGAAGATGGGTGGCAGTTGTTTTTCAGATTATGAACATATGCAAAAACCCACAGGTGCTCAAACCAACATCACTGTTGAAGACACAATGAACGACTGTTAAAAGGCTTGATTCAAAGTGGAGCTGGGCATTTAAGGGGTTAGATTAATGACCTTGGGTGGAGACCGCTTAATTAAAGTCATAATAAAAAAACCCAGGCTATTTGCAAGATTTAAGTATTCTACAGAAAAGTGCTTTGACTCGACTGCTACAAGGAAGAATGTAATCTGCAAAATTAAGAACTTGAGTTTCATTTATCTTTTCCCACCTCCCCTTTGTTTTCCGGCCAAAATCCTTAAGATTGATTCAGTTCTCAGAAACAGGACTTTCAGAAAGGCAAATCTTCCCCCTTTAATCCCAAATCCAATCAGGTAATTGGAAATGTAATATTTTTAACAGAAGTTAGATCATTCCTAATTGCTGAAATAAATTCCATGGGATTTTGGGATATTCTCCATTTTTTCTCCCTAAAATTTATTTCTTGGTTCTTTGATTTATCAGTACCAAGATTTACCTGAAGTGAAAAAGGTTTTGAAAAATTACTCAAAGGGAGTAGAAACTGAAAAGCTATTAAAAAAAAAGTGAAATTGGTTTTGCTGAATATGAAATAATGCTGTAGAGAGAACAAGAGACTTGCGCGTTTGACTCCAAGACAGATAGATAGACAGATACATACATTCATCCATAAATAGATACATAGACAGATCCATGCTTCTGAAGAAGAAAAGTGTGTGGGTTTAGTGCAAAATTTATTACTACTCTAATTGTTCAAACCTACCCGGTGAAAGACTTTTCCTGCATAAAGGTGAAAAAGAAATACATACTTGTACTATATATCTTGTACTCTATACCTTATTAAAGCTGGTATTCTGGTAAAGAAAATTGAAAGGATGAAAGTATGTGGGTTTGCCTCCACCTAACTCCTGATAGTAAAGAGAAATTAATAATAAAAATGACAGCAAGAGGTGTTAATTCTTTTATTCATTATTCAGTTTTACTTTCATTGTTACATATACTATTTATGGTTGTTTGAAAATGGAACTGTATGCATAGAGAACAGTGCATATTACCATTGCTGTTGTTGTAGATCCTTCGTTTGACCATAAGTCCTTAAAAACGCAATAGTTTTTATAAGATTAGTACATTTACATTTCAAATGCACGTGCAAGCTATTGCATGAGTAAACTGAAAGAATCACAGAATGGTAACAGCGGTAGGCAATATTGGAAAGAGAGTTTGCTTCAGTTTATGGGTGTGTGAGAGAACAGTGAAATGGGATTTGGGGAGGAGGTCTAACTTGGACTTCCTGCTTCCTCCAAAACCTGTGTTTAGTAATGTGAGCAGAAACCTGCTATGATTATAAGGCCAAAATTGTAAACCTTGATACCGTGAGTCACTATGCTGAGTAATCCTGCTGAATTCCCTGGTCCTTTCTGCACCAGGCATTGTTCTCCTGCTTGTGTAATGACAGGACAAGCTCCTTGGTCCAGGTTCCTCCTTTCCAAAGGTACCGACATTATAAAGGCCCACTGGGTCTAAGCAGAGATGGAGATGGTTTGGCTCACCTAAAAAACAGATTCTGAGTTGCCAGCCACAGGGTATTTTTTTCCTGGGAAACTTAGCCAAATCTGTTAATCACCTCATTAACTCCAAGTAAGAAAGAATAAATAGTATAGCCACATGGTATTCTTTTTGGTTTAAGAGGCAGAATGAAGAAAATTCCATTTGTTAGCTTGATGTATTATATACCTGAAAATACCGATCTCTCTGCCTTGTCCCAAGAACCTTTACTATATAGTAAGATACAGCTGGTAAAGACTTGTCAGATTGGATGGCATCACAAGCTTTTTAAAACATGTATTTATTAATACTGATTTATCCAGTTAAATGTAGTAAGTTCATATTGTTGGAAACTAGGTTAAATGAACTCCAAGTGTAACCAATTAAAGGCAACGCAGTTACAGAAGGATTTAGTTAGAGCATAACATACATCATTTTTTCAGTCCCCTGCAATTACACTGGTTTGACATAGATTCAAGGGAATACATGGAAGATACTTTTAAAAAATTCCAATTACTTTTAAATTTGGAGGTGGTGTTAGCACAAATCAGGGGAGAGGTGATATTAGGAGGCTTAGAGAAAATGAAGACATGAGCTAAAAATAACAGAATGAAATTAAGATAGGAGGTAATCAGAAATGGAATGGAAGAAATTAAAAAAAAAAAAAACCAAACACTTCAAAAGGAACTTAGGATGAAAAGGGTCTGATGACTGTATGAATTTGCAGTGGGATGTCTGTATAAAATAGACTACAGTTCTAACTGTTAGTATAGTGGTCCCAGTTCAAGAAGAGTTCAACAAAAAGGGAGTACACAGAAGGAGAAAGCAGGGATGGGCTTCCTGGGACGTGTATAGAGGCATTGCCTGAGCATGCAGGGATGGGGTTAGGAAAACCAAAGATCAGCTGGAGGTGAATCTAGCAAAGCATAGGAAGGATGACAAGAGAAAGGTTTCTGTAAGTATATTTGCAGCAAAATGAAGGCTAAGAAAAAATGTGGGCCAGCTGTTCTGTGGGGCTGTGGACCTCATGCCTAAGTATAAAAAAGGCTGAGATGCTCAATGCCTTTTTTGCCTTGTTTATCTCTGGGCAGGTTTACCCTCTGGCCTGTGACATGTCTGAGTCTCCTGGTGTAGCCTGTGGGAGTGAAACCATACTCAGAGTAAAGGGAGATGGAGTTAGTGAGTGCTTCAGCTAATTAGCCATAGGCAAGTCCATGGGACCAGATGGGAGGCATCTAGGGAGCTAGGGAAGATGGCCTATGTACTGCAAGGCCACTCGCTGTCACTGATCACAGTGAGGCTCCTGATGACTGGAAAAAGGCAAATGTCACACCCATCCTCAAGAATGGCAAGGAGGAGGATCTGGGGAGCTAGAAGCTGGTCAGCCCCAGCTCGATCCCTGGGGAGGTCATATAGCAAAGCCTCTTACAACCCAGAACACAGAAAGGACAAGTAGTTGATTGGGAACAGCCAACACTGAGGGCAAATCATGCCCTTCCAGCCTGCGCGCTTTCTATGATGATACAACTGGCTCTGTGGATGAAGGGAGAAAAATGGATGCCATATTTTTAGACTCCAGCAAGGCCTTTGACACTGTTTTCTTCAATATCTTTATTGCCAGACTAGTGAGATATGGACTGGATAAGTGGATGATAAGGTGGATGGAAAATCGGCTGGGCTGCTGGGCTCAGAGGGTTATTCATACTCCATCAGTGGTACAAAGTCCAACTGGTGATGAGGTACCAGCAGTGTGCCTCAGGGATCAATACTATGACCAGTAGTATTTTATGCCTTTATTAATGACCAAGGCAACTGCAGAAACAGTCGATACACTCCCTGGAGGGCAGGGCTGCTATTCAGAGAGACCTCGGCAAGGGTGTAGCTAGCAAGTCCAGGGGGATGATCCTTCCCCTCTGCTCAGCACTAGTGAGGCCACATCTTGAGTGCTGTGTCCAGTTTGGGCTCCCAGTATAGGAAAGATATGGACTTACAGGAGCAAGTCCAGCACAGGGCCACCAAAATGGCCAGGGGGCTGGAGTACAGGACATACAAGAAGAAGCGGAAGGAGCTGGGACTGTTCAACCTGGAGACGAGACAGCTCAAGGGGAATTTATCACTGTCTGGACCTATCTAATGGGAGGTTGCAGAGAGGATGGAGCCAGGCTCTTCTCAGAAGTGCAGGGTGACAGAACAAGAGGCAATGGGCACAGGTTGAAACACTGGAAACTCTAGACACTAGGAAAAAAAAAAATATCACCATGAGGCTGGTCAGACTGGGGCCCCAAGAGGCTGTGGAATCCCCATCCTTGGAGATACTGAAAACTCAGTTGCACAAGCCCTGAACAGCCTGAGCTAACTGGCCCTCCTATAAGCAGCAGGTAATACTCAACGACATCCCTTCCAACCTCAATTATTCTGTGATCCTGATGATTCTTCTGGTATTCTGGGATGTCCAATATTGTCTCACTTTTTGTCATTAACATAGCCAAATAAGTGCAAATTTGAAACAATGCTAAGACAAGAGAAAAGAGTAACAAAGGCCTGGAAGTTAATGCAAAGTTATTTGAACATCTCAGTGCAAGGGCCTATCTGTGAAGTGTAATAAGAGGAGGAAAACCTAATCTGAGTTTCAGAGAGAATATCAGGTTTGTTTCTCCATGTTTCCTTTATTATGTTTTTAGGATTCAGTCAAATCTTGTTTTAGCTACAGTCTCTCCAGAGCTTTTCCTTCTGTTCAGTTTTCTGTCCAAATTAATGAAGAAGGCAATGCATCTAGCAGCCTGTTTTTGACACAAAGCTAATAAAAAACCTAATTATAGTAGAATTATTTTCCATGTTATCTTACACATCCAATACAGTCATTTTGTTTGAAGTTTGATGTTAAAGCACGTAATTTCACAATCAGTCATGAGGAGGGGAATATGTTTTTCACATCTGTCTGGTTGCCTGAGGAACTGTCGTAACATGATAAAGAATATTAACGGTTAACGATAAAGCTGAGTTGAAGGTGCCCTTTGGTGCCTCGTAATATGAATAAGTCAAAACTGAACAGTAACATTTCCATTGGGCTGTTTTGCTGCTGGAGTGTTATTATTTTATAATCTTATAATTAGTAGTTGCACAATTCTGTTTCTCTCTGGCATGTAGCCAGTCAACTGTGCCTTTCACATGCTGGGTTTTGGGACTCAGGATTCAAGTTACACAGAACAAATTTAACGTAGAACAAGCTTTTTAAACAAAGAGCTCATGGAAATCATTACTAGGAGGAGATCGTGTATTCAAGTGGACAGTACAAATATAAGCAGAAAACATGTGATTGTCTATTTGGACACATCCCTAGGAATGGGTGTGTGTGCCGAGGTACTCCTTCATAGGGATGTAAGGTATGGCCTGAACTTTCTCTTCTCCTTACAGCTTGTCTTCATTTTAATAGCAAACCAGGAAGGAAGATAGGTGGACAACTGGAGTCTTCTGGACTCTGCAGGACTGTAAAGGAAAGAAACACTAGGCATGACAGTGAAGATGTCCCTAAGGAAGGTCACTGATATGAGGATGGACATCCTTCACACCTGTGGAGTAATCACCATTCTGGCATAGAGAAGATCTGCATTCAAGTTATGGCCACAAATCAGATGGGAGGTGGACTGAAGTTTTCTTCCCTGTCCATGTCCCACCTAGCGTTTCCAGCCTGTAGCCCACCCCACTCACTGAGGGTACCTGCTTTCTGGATCTGATTATCTGCAAGAGTGTGGTCTGGTGCAGGGAGACATGCTGGGCTGCACGAGATTGGCAGGGGACAGCCCCATGGCACCTCTGCAGTTCAGCATGACTGACGGCTCCAGGTCACACAGCTAAGAGGTACAGAGGGACAGATGGCAGCTGATGGGGATTTGGCGGGCCTTCAGCAGTATAATAGAATCACAGAATGGTTGGGGTTGGAAGGGACGTCTGCAGATGATCTAGTCCAACCCCCCTGCTAAAGCAGGTCCACCTACAGCAGGCTGCACAGGATCACATCCAGGTGGGTTTTTAATATCCCCAGAGAAGGAGACTCTACAGCCTCTCCTGGCAGCCTGTTCCACTGTTCTGTCACCCTCAAAGTAAAGCTTTTCCTCATATTCAGATGGAACTTCCTGTGTTTCCATTTGTGCCTGTTGCCCCTTATCCTGTCACTGGCCCCATCCTCCTGATACCTATTCTTTAGATATTTGTAAGCATTGATAAGATCCCCTCTCAGTCTCCTCCAGGCTAAACAGAACCAGGTCTCTCAGCCTTTCCTCAGAAGAGAGATGCTCCAGTCCCCTGATCATCTTCATAGCCTTCCACTGGCCTCTCTCTAGTGGTTCCTTGTCTGTCTTGAACTGGGGAGCCCAGAACTGGACACTCCAGATGTGGTCTCACTAGGGCAGAATAGAGGGGGAGGATAACCTCCCTTGACCTGCTGGCCACACTCTTCCTAATACACCTCAGGATCCCACTGGCCTTCTTGGCCACAAGGGCACAGTGCTGGCTCATGATTAACTTGTCGTTCACCAGGACTCCCAGGTCCTTCTCCATAGAGCTTCTTTCCAGCAGGTCAGCCTCCAGCCTGTACTGGTCCATGGGGTTGGTCCTTCCCAGGTGCAGGACCTTACACCTGCTTTTGTTGAATTTCATGAGGTTCCCCTTGGCCCAGCCATCCAGCCTGTCCAGGTCTCGCTGGATGGCAGCACAGCCTTCTGGTGTATCAGCCACTCCTCCCAGCTTGGTATCATCAGCAAACTTGCTGAGGTTATACTCTGTCCCTTTATCCAGGCCACTGATAACTTGAACAGGACTGGACTCCGTACTGACCCCTGGGGAACACCACTAACTACAGGCCTCCAACTAGACTCTGTGCTGCTGAGCACAACCCTCTGAGCGGTGCCATTCAGCCAGTTCTCAATCCTGCCCATGCATCTAATCCACACTTCCTGAGGAGTCCTATAAAGTTGTTATGGGAGACAGTGTCAAAAGCCTTGCTGAAGTGAAGGCAGACAAAAATTTTAAATTATTAAAAATTTGGATTTGACTACAAGGCCTGACCTCATTTTTTCTTGGCTTCCTCCTCTTAGCTATTAAATGGGACCAGACAGTAGTTGCTTGCCTGTTTTTGTGAGGCAAAATGCAATAAATACAGCATCCAGACACCAAGATGGGGAAGGTAGATTATCTTTTATACAAACAAGGAACAGCTAGGTCTTCTAGCAAAAAAAAGGGAAAGACAGGGAGTGAACAAATTTGGCTTTGCTTGGCCTAACAACATGTGTGTTACACAAACCTGTGCTGTGCTGTTTGCATGGCAGCAACATGGCCAATCTACCAACAAGCAGTTATTGATCAACAGCATGTATGTCAGAAGCTCTCAGCCAGAAATGCTGTACAGGCAGTGCTCTCTCTCAAGAAGATAGGATATCCATCAAGCACTGCTTTCCCCCATATTTTAATCTAAATTGGTATGTGGGAGAATGGATAAAAAAGCTTAGGTATATCTTGTTATGATTTATCACATGCATTTGTACTGTTGGCATCGGCCCCCTGCTCCATTTTTCTCCCTTTCCTTCTGTGTTGCTCAATTTTCTGGTCACAACTGGGAGAACAAGTAGCACAGTTAATAATCTCTGAAGCTTAAGAATGAGTAAAAAATATTATCTTAAACTGCAGGCTAGCTATAAAAATAGCTGCAAATATTAACTATAAATATATATCAACATAGAGATATTAGGAAAGAAATGGCTATAAAATTTTCAAAATGCCATTCTTTTTCTCAGTGCTGCACAGCTGTGTGTGGAGCCTTACTCATGCACTCTGGAGACATAATCGTGCTGAGGCCCATGTTTTCCCTCTTTCTGCGATTCTGGAGAGCTCCTATAGCCAAGGAAGGCACCTGGATTCTCCCTTTAGCTAATGGTTAATAGATAAATCCTGCTTCCTGCTTCAACCTACCCAGCCTCTTCCCTCCCCCTTCTCCCCTTTCCCAGTAACACTAATCAAAGAGGGTTAACTGGGGATTTACATTTCTCCACCCTCTCCCCTGCCTTCACACTGCACCCCATAGCATCTGCACTGGAGATTGCTCCAGATTTGAACAAAACGAAGTGTCTTCAGTGAGAAGAATGGGGGCAGTACACATATAAATAAAAACATGTCAGCCAGTGGTGTTTCTGTTGCTGGTTTTGTGCTCTTTCTGGCTCAGTGCTGGCTTAGTTTGCCTGGCACTTTTGAGGGAATAGGATTGGATTTTAGGAAAGAGAATCCTGCCCTTCAACTCAGCAAATCTGAGATCTTCTGCATGACAAATCAGTCTGATTTCCTTCTGTGACTGGGGAACTCTGTGGAGGGAAGGTAGACAGAGACAGAAAGACAGACAGAATGACACGGGTAGGACATGATTCCAGATATGGATGCCTAAATTTAGGTTCCTAGAGTGTAGACAACTTCATGAGCTAAGTTTCTACATTAGGATGAGATTAATTGCCCCACCCAGTACT
The DNA here is from genome assembly GCF_949628215.1 of Phalacrocorax aristotelis. Lineage (NCBI taxonomy): Eukaryota > Metazoa > Chordata > Aves > Suliformes > Phalacrocoracidae > Phalacrocorax > Phalacrocorax aristotelis. The sequence continues at coordinate 98,978,090 of NC_134276.1, read as the reverse complement.
GCTCGTTGTATAGTTGGAGACCTACTCATTGACATGAGCTTAAGAGACCTGCATTTGGGCCCGATTCCCTCCTTTTGGCATTCTGTCCTAACCTGAGTAAGGCTTTTGAATGCTACACTTCTCTCATTTTCTTCTTTTTTAAGGGTAATATCCTGCTTTAGGGTAACAAACAGAGATACAGCATTGCTCTTTAACGAAAATTTCATTGTATGTTTGCGCTATTGTTAACTATTTCTTTGATTACATTTCTGTAGGCAAGTCAGTGAAATATTTTAATCTTGATAAATCTACTGCAGCAGAGCAGGAGTGAAAACTGGCTTGGATGGCCATGCTCCAAGAGCAGTTTTCAGTGGTTCAGTGTCAAAACAGCGGCAGGTTCTGTAGGAAAGACTTCTAGGGCTACAGTTGGTCAAAAGCTGAGCATCAGTCAGCAATGTCATGCTTTTGTAAATAAAATAAACAGTCTGGAAGTATAAATGAGAGGATCGCCTGCAAATGGGTGGAGGAATCCTTCCTTCCTGCTTTAGCGTTGGTAAGGCTGAAGAGGGTTCAACATCTCTGAAATGGATCTGGCAGATTTAAAGAAAGCCCAGAGGAGAGCAGTCAAAAAGATCAGTAGCAAAAACACTCTCCCAGGACTTCCAAGGAGATTTCGTAGTATTGTTTAGTTTAAAGCAAATTAAGTCGAGAGGGAGTGTAAATTCTGCAAGTGCATAGAAGCTGGAGGGCATGTTCTCCATGTCAATGGATTTACAGAATATAGCGGAAGTTTTAGGACAGACATTTAGGGAAATTGTGTAGTATTTGAGTAAAATAGAGTAGATGGTCCAACCTGTGTTTGCAGACTTCGGTCACTGGAAGCTAATCAACCTCACCAGATGAACATCTGTCAAGAGCAATCTAAGTACAGCTGATCCTGATTTGGGACAAGAATTTCAATTCTCTGGTACAAAATGTATTTCACGGGCAGTTTTCATTGAATTTATGTGGAGTAACTTCTGGGGAAATTACCAGTTCTAGCAACTACTTCTGAACTGTATTGAAATGGGTAGTTTCAGCACCATTTTAGGATTTTTCATCCAAACCAGGTTCATTTTTATTTCTTTGATGTACATACCCTGGAGACAATCTGCAGACCAAACAGTATTCAATCAGTAATCGCTCTTCTGCAAGCACACAAACTGCATAAATGTTTATAAATCCCAAATGATGTCACTGTGCAGGTGAATGACAGCAGAACAATGGTGAGGGCTGCACTCCTCTGAGCTATGGAGTTGTTCCCTAGCAACTGCAGACACATTGGACAGCCTTTGGAGCCACCACCAGTGCAAACAGGCCACTAACTGACAAGTGATTGAGAAATTATCTCAATACTGTATTTCACTGAGGAGATATTGTTAATCGATTGCCTATTCATAATTAACAGATACCACTTTCTGCCTTTGGGTAAGCTGTTCACTAGAAATTCCTCTGATTAACAACTGCATTGTAATTTCATTTCATATTTGTGTTAGTATTAATCATATACATTTTATATGGTAAGGTATTTGAATTCCAGGGGAATGACCTTCGGTAACTGCTGTTGTGTAAGAAAAAGCACGCTAAGATGAAGTTTGACATTAAGATAAACTGATTGAATGACTGCTAAAAACTCAAGCACCAATCGTTTCCCTGGCTTAGGAGCGACTTTGGAAGCACAGGGCTAGGCATAAAGGCAAGAGGGAGAAAGGCGAAGAGTAAGAGCTTTATCTAAGAGGCCCAGCTATTTATTAAATCAGCCAATCACGACATACAATATCAATTAATAATTATTGGTGCAAGAAACACCATGGACTAAGCCACCCTATGCTCAGTGTTCCCAACAGGTGACAAAGCCATGCTTTGCCCTTCCCATTGTCTGACTGCAACAGACAGCAGATCACCTCATCTTCTGCAACACTGCTCCCCACTCTGCCACTGAATTGTTCTGTAAGCCTGGGCATGTCTCTTTACCACTTTGTAAAACAAAGTTAATATGATTTTCCTGTCCTACAGTTAATTACACTTTAGGGGATCGTGAAGTGCTCTGTAGGCACATCCAGAAGTAGAAGGGCAAAATAGCTCCAATGTAGTCCCAAAGTTTCAACACCCATCTCCATATAGAATTGCCTAAACCATCTGCTTCCTGAAAACCTGTGGCAAGATGTTTGTCAGTGATTTCGCTCAATTACTGAAATCCTTCATCATGCCCTCTGTACTCATGTATGTGAAGACTGTGATTAGGGATGTCTCTCCAGCTTCTGGTAAAGCTTCGACCTGTAGCCTCAGCCTATACGCTCCAGATCATCCACGTGATCTTTCTTCAGGCATGGCCCCTACTAAGCCAACTGGTAGTTCACTGCATGAAATGCTAGATGAGTTTGAGCATTCTCCTTATTTTGTATTCCAATTACTCATTGCTTTTGGGGACAGCTCTTAGTGTTTTTAGTTCATTATCTGTAGAATAAGCCACTTGAGAACTAGACTGACAGAGTTAAAGATCCTCAGCCTGAATTAACCAGGCTGAAAGAAGAATGTTCCCCATGCAATTAGCCACAAAATTTATATTACTACCATTGGAAATTCCACAGCTGTTTCTCAGCATTCTGCACTGAAAACAAAGTCTAAGTCATAAACGGGCTTTTTAAAAGATAAATGCCCCTGAAAATGCACAAGTCAACTTCTACTTCGGCAAACACTGTTTTCAGTTAGATTTGATGAAGGGACTTTCCATTGACCTACTCCTCTGCCACTAGTTGGCATCTGCCTCTATACTGAGGCAGGAATTGTCACTTCCCTATTTAAAGGAAGAAACTACCACTCTATGGTAGGTCCAAGGATTTATGGCAACCAATTTGGGATCCATCTTAGGCCCAGTACTCTCTAATGTCTTCATAAATTACTTGGATGGATGGCTTGAAGGAATACTAACTAAGTTTGCTGATGGCACAAAATTGGGAGGAGCTGTTGACACTCTCAAGAGCAGAGAGGCCCTGCAGAGAGATCTGGACAGACTGGAGAGCTGGGCAATCACCAACCGTATGAAGTTTAACAAGGGCAAGTGCTTGATTTTGCACCTTGGGCACAGCAACCCTGGATGTTCATACAGACTGGGGAACGAGAGGCTGGAGAGCAGCTCTGCTGAGAGGGACCTGGGGGTTCTGGTCGATGGCAAGTTGCGCGTGAGCCAACAGCGTGCCCTGGCAGCCAAGAGGGCCGACTGTGCCCTGGGGCACATTAAGCCCTGTATTGCAGCTGGTCAAGGGAGGCGATTGTCCTGCTCTACTCCACACTGGTGCGGCCTCACCTTGAGTACTGTGTGCAGTTTTGAGTGCCACAGTATATTAAGGATATAAAGCTACCGAAGAGTGTCCAGACAAGGGCCACAAAGTTGTTGAAGGGTTTAGAAGAGAAACTGTACAAGGAGCGGCTAAAGTCACTTGGTTTGTTCAGCCTAGAAAAAAGGAGACTGAGGGAAGACCTCATCACAGTCTGCAGCTTCCTCACAAGGGGAGGAAGAAGGACAGGCGCTGATCTCTCCTCTCTGGTGACAAATGATCAGACCCGAGGGAATGGCAGGGAGATGTGCCAGGGGAGGTTTAGGTTGGGTATTAGGAAAATGTTCTTCACCCAGAGGGTGGTGGAGCACTGGAACAGGCTCCCCACAGAGGTAGTCATGGCACCAAGTCTGATGTTATTCAAGAAGCACTTGGACAATGCCCTCAGATACATGGTATAGATTTTGGGGTTGTCCTGCGCAGGGACAGGAGTTGGACTTGATTATCCTTGCAGGTCCCTTCCAACTCAGGACATTCTATTATTCTATGATAAGTAAGGGGAAGGGGCTAGAGACTAAGATAGAAGAGTGATGCACACACAAAGCAACTCTAATGTGCAATAGGGCCAAATCAATTAAATTTCAGACTTCAGGATTAAAAAGAATTGCAGAAATCTTTGGCTGCAGCAACATGTTGCCTTTGACAGAGAAGTTCTGCATGGGAAACTTTTCCTGTCCTTGGCTGCTCACTCCCCAGCTACAGCATTTGCTCCCTCCTCTGCAGAAATGTCAGTGTGGTCCTGCTATAAACTGGATCTCTGAAATGATTTGGCATAAATCTCTCATTTTCTTTTTTTCTTTTTTTTTAGCTTATTTCTTTTCAGCCTAGATCATTTCAGAATGCAAACCTGAGACATAAGTATTTGTACTGGGAGGACAAGCCATAAACCGTGGCACTGGGAGCTAACGTTTTGTAACACTGCCCTCATCTGACTAAAGACCTAGTTATCTGATGTCTTAAACCGTGGAGTACCCTTCATCTCAGTATTTCAGTGCCATGAGTATTGCAGTGAGACTAGGAGAGGGTGGGAACTAGAGACTGAGGGGCTTGAAACAACAGAGATGGTAGAGGAAGGTAGAGGAGCAAGTAGCAAGTTTCACCTGAAGACCAGGAGAAATATTCAAGGGGAGCAAAGTTGTGTGTAAGGTTGTTGTGTGGAGGAGCAGCATGTGAATTGAAAGGGAAAGGCTTTAAAGGAGACAGAAACTGGAAAAGGATGTGTACATATAACAGAGCAGCTGAGAAGCAATGCAGAGAAGGAAGGATAGAACAAGAGAATGAAATGGCTCCATCTTGAGTAGGTCTGGAACAGAGAAATTAAGCCGTTGCCCACAGCAGGGCTACACCTTCTCAAACAAGGGGGCTATTTGACCTAGCAGTACTGAAAAGTTACAGACCAAATACTTTATCAAGCATAACAGACCTCAACCTTTAGCAAGACAAACAACCAAACTACTGTAAGTGACATTTTATGGACCGTTATGATACCTGGTTATCTGGCAGTCTGTTATTCTGGGATCTTCACCTCCCATTGTCTCTCTAACTTCGGACAATGTTTCAGCTCATCTGGAAGAGATCACAGCCCTCCTACTTTAAAAGATTTGCTTAGAAGCAGCAGGGCAGGCTGTGGTGCCACATTGCATCACTTGCCCACCACAGAAAGTTCCCAGCTGCTGCTTTCTCTTTTTGTGCCAGCAAAGTCCCATTAATTTCTGTATCAAGAGAGATCATGCACTGGAGCAGCATGTGTGGAGGGGACACACACTGTAACTCTACATGCTAATTCTGACAACTCTGAAAACTATCTTAACTTGTTCCCCTACTGCAAAAGGCCCATCCAGGTCACTGCAGAAAAACAAAATTGCCTTGCCGCAACAACCCTCTATTCAAGCTTGTGACTTGCCCTAAGACACAGCTGAAAACACTTTCTTCTGCAGAGCCAGACCTTTGTAGCTCAGTCATGTGGGAAAATTCCCTGCAGTTGTGATTTTTAAGGGCTTAACATGTGCTTTGCATATCCTTTTCAATGCTTGCAGAATTGAGGGGAGGAAGCAGATTTTGGGGAGTTCCTCTTTTGCTGTTTTTGGTTGTATGTATGACTGTTTTACAAAAGGTAATGTGCCTTTTGGGCCAAGGGACATGGTTGTTTCAACTTCCCTCAGACAGAAGAGGCCCCATCCTGGAGGACTAGCCTGTGAGATAGTGGGCGAGAATGAAAGCAGCTTAAAGTTGTTCTCTTTTTCTGGTTTGTTTGGACTTGCTTTTTGTCTTTTCACCGCGAGCATGCCTGTGGACACCTTCCTTTCAAAACAAAAGGGTGGATGAAAGGTTGCCTTTTGCTTTAGTGAAAGCACTTTACTCGTGCCCCGGCGCGGGGAGGGTGGGCGCGGCCGGCAGGGGGCGCCGTAGGCCCGAGGATGGCGGCCGGGAGCAGGGCCCTAGGCCGGGGCCTGGCGCCGTTACTCCCCCGTTGGCGCCCCGCGGCGTCGGGAGAACCGTGCGGCACCTCGGGCTGAGTGGCTGGCGTTCCCGCACCACACGCCCCCCGCCCGCAGCGGGGCACGGTGCGGAACCGCCTCATCAAAACGGTCGGGTGTTTAAGAAAAAAAACCAACAAAACAACCACCACCCCTCCTGTCCGTATTTCTGGCTTCAATAATAAGGGCCCTCGTTGCCTTGAGGTCAGCCTAGCTCTCCGCAGACCCTCACAACGAGGCCTGTGCAGACAAGGGTGAGGCGACTTGGGTGGGAAAGCGGAGGTGCTGCTGCCCTCCCTGAGGAAGCAGCTGCTCCATGAGGGCCTTCGGGTGCTCTGACAGGCAGGAAAGGGCAAGCTCTGCCCTTCCCTCCCCTCGGGGGACTTTCGCGTGTGGCCGCCGTTCCGGGGCCCTTCTCCCAAAGGGGTCTGTCTGGTCACGGTGCAGGGACTCCTGCCCTTGGGGAGGCGCGGCGCTTTCTGCTGCGGCCACCTCTGCGCAGCCCGTGGGGGGAAAGGATAGGGTGTGGCGGAAAGTGGAGGGCTCTGAGTAACTGCAACACAAGCGTTGTTGCCTGCTATTAAGAAACTTCTACCTCCTTTGAGCGTTTCTTTTCTTGAGTGGTACACATGAGTTCTTAGTCCGGATCCTACGCTTCAAGAAAAGCACCTTTCCCCTTATGTAGACTTCAGGGCCGTTTACAGTGTTTCCAGAGCTCATCCTGTGCAGAGTGAGAGGGAAATCTAAAAAGCACTGGCCTCCATCTCAGGGGCTCCGGTGTTGCTGGGTTGGGGTAGCCCTTTTTAGGCCACTGGAGCAAATAGTGGCCCAGGATCTGGAGGCAAAGCATTTTTCTTTTGATTTTTCACTTTAAATTGCATAGATTGGAGAAGATTTTTTTAAAGAAACAAACTTGCAACATCAGTCACGGGAATGCGGATATCGCATGCTTTCCATGTACGCTTGTCATTAAGTGTCTGGCATTGACATACTAGTATGTGACTGCTTAACAGGGAAATGGAATATTGAAACCACCCCATCCCCAATAAATACAAGACCAAGTTTGAAATTGTATCTTATTCAGGGAGCTCTTGGATGAGAATTCCCTTGACTGAGTCTTGTTTAGAAAGCCTGATTCTAATATGACCAGCTTTGTGTTTGCTCCTTTGGATATTATGCATTGAAGTAGTGAATGGCATTGCTACAGAGCTGAAGGGGTTCAGGTCTTATGCTAGTTTGCAAATGCACCTCTTCAGTGGATCTTGTTAAATAAATACATAAATAAAATTCCAAACTCCTTAGTGGCCACTATGTCTAGACCAGTGCATGAACTTACTCTCTCCACCTAGTCCTGTTTGTCCACTTTGTTGCCTGGGATATCGTTGCCCAAATTTGAGGCTGTGAATTTCAGGTCCTCTGTGGAAGGGCATGTCTTTGTGGTGCTCGTTTAGGTGGTGCCTTGTATAACAATGTCCTCACCTGAAGGTTTGCAGTGCCCTTATAGGGTCACAATAAATAAACTCTTTCAAAGAGTCCGTCAGGTGAGGTAATCTGAGTGATGCATTTGTGAGAGTTTATATGGCTGTAACAGAGCAGACATATGCAAGGAATTGATGACAGTTAAGCATTTTGCAAGTGAAGACACTAGCTGTCCTGTAGGAACAGGAAAGCCATTGTGGACCTGGATCTGCCTGTCTTCCTCTGGTGCCAGTGCTCCACAAAGCATGCATTTTGTATCTTTAATGCTATTCAGTTTAGCAAAAGGCACAGCCTGGGACCAGTCAGAGAACATAGTTAAAGAATGCTCAGCTTCCATCCCTCCTATAAAGGTCATGTATTCGTATTTCAGTTCTTTAAGTCATTCTCCAGTGTTCATAAAGTGTGTGATGTTCTCTTAGTGCTATGTAAACAATAGCAAAACCAAAGCAGATTTAATTTTCAATTAATATGAGACATTCATAATAGGGATTAGAACAATAAACAAGCCTTATAATTGTCCTTCCTCCTTGCATGTGAGATTATTTGATCTCCTTAGTCTCATCAGATTTTGTCAAATTAATGGTAAAATTCAGTATTAGTAATCCCTGATAGTCAAAACTCTCTCAGGTTTCACCCCTCCTATTCTAGTCCTCCAAGTGGGGGAAAAATTATTTTATTTAAAAGAAAAAAAAGTTTGGAATATGAACAGTCTTGATCTCATTTTTTAAAAAATTTGGTTTTCTGTGTCTCATTCTACATTTTTAACCTTCAGAATATATTTTTTTCAAGATTTTCCTAGCACTTCTGAGGTCTGGAATATTTTTTTTTTAAATGAAACCTGAGATTCCTGCATAATTTCTTGCCTTTGGGAGTTTAGGTTTTAATTAAAAAAAAAACCCAGCAACGTGGGACAGTTGTGATAAAATCATAAGAACTGGCAACACATTTAAATTTTGAAGACAGGTAGGGAAGCATTGCAAAGAAAAAAACAGCCTGACTGTCAGGAGAATTCCCTGATGATGAAACCCTGTGGGATTATGGATGGCCAGCTGCGGTGTCCAGAGGACACAGAGGGAGGATTACAGGTCACCTATACCCACTGCAAGAACAGGAAAATGCAAATCTTCAACCACCAAGACTTCCTTGTATTCATGGTCTTTACTAGGCTCCCCCCTCCCCATTTCCTTATCTGTTGATAATCTTTCCTTATCCTGATACACATTTGAAGTGTGTGCACAGACTCTGCCCTGTGCCAAACAGATGCTTAGAGAGAATCCACGAGGCTCAGGGCAAAAGTTGAGACTGTGACTGTCTGCTTATCGGTCTGTATTGTTTAAATGATGATTCATTACTTGCTCAGAACACGGAACTGGGCAAGGTTTGCTCCCTTTCCCCGAAGGACCCTAGTGCCTAACACCAAGAATGGTGGAAAAGTCCTAATCTTCAAAGGCAGAGATAGTAAAAGTTCTTCTCTCAGAAGTGTTTTAGATAGAGCTGAACAAAGTCTTGGAGAGCTATTGACTACACTAAATCTGAAAAAGAGATAACCTAGTAGATCCCTGGTTTGCATTGTAGTATAATTATAGGTGAGCTTTACTGTCACATGACTGACTGCGTTCCTGGGTGCTGGGAAGAAAACTGGTGATATGTTACTGCTGTGACTCTCTCCAGCACAAAAAGCATGCATTTTGTGAACAGACACATATAGTTAAAGAGCATTGTGGTTAGTGTTCATGGTATTCAGGAGTGTTGAAAGGTATTAATACATGCTGATGAGCTTGTCTTACCTCTGCTTTTCATATCAAAGTTATGACATTCAGAGCTTGTTATTCTGAATGGATGTCCAGAGAGTGTCATTCTCCTATCATGAACAGAGCACTCAGTCAGTGTAAGATGAATCTCTCAGTAAGAACAGAACCGGGCAAATGATGGAGCCTGTGTCCTGCTCTTATCAGTACCTGATAATGGAAGCTCATTCAGTAAGACAGCACCAAACACAGCGTGGGCAGAAGGGAAATCTTCTGGTTCAGAAAGGCTGACCTAGCACCCAAGTGAATGGAAAATGCGTCATCCTTCAGCTCCCCAAAGGAGCAGTGTCGTTATCTTGCGCTTGCCTTGTAGTCAGGGACTTGACCCTGCTTTTTAGCCATAGGGCTTCAATGTGCAAGCCATCGTGGTGGCTCATCCTGTCGCCTCGTTCTTTTCCTCATACTGCTGTGTTCAGTGTGTCTGTATACTCTTGTACCCTCCCTATAGTCAGCACTTAAAATGAAGGTAATTTGATTTCACACAATAAAAAAACCTAACAGTAATGTCTTGTACCAGTGAATTACCCTGCACATTGGGGTGAATTCACCCAGAGAGTCACTAAATAGTGATCCGTTTATGCTAGGAAGAAATCTGAAATTATCCTGGCTTTTCCATTGTTAATTCTGTCATTAGACTATATTAGAGCTGCTTCTCCATTCATCTTCCCCCCCACTCCCCCAGCTGCTCTGCCCCATTTCAGGCTGGTGCTTGCTTCTTTGGGGAGCTGTTGGCTTTGTGTTACCATTGGAGAAGTGGTCTTCCCCAGTCAATCTGCTTGGAAACTAAAATACATTTCAGAAGTATGTTTAGCTTTGATTGGGAGGGGTGGGAAGAAGTTCTCCTGTCTCTGTTTGCCTCTATTTTACTTTGAAGCCATCAAATATCTTCATTGCCTGGCTTCGTATGACTCTCAAACATGGGAACCAGCAGAAAGAATATGATGAAACAGGTATTTAAGGCAATTAAGGGGCAGGCTGGAGCACAGGCTGAGTTATCAATCATGGCATGATCTACCTGGAGAGATGAAAGAACAATGTGGGTACTCGGCACATACCTGTCAGGTACTAAAGAGGGGCTGTCTGGGGATTTTTTAAAATTTTTTTTTAACTAAACCTGCCGTGAAGTAGGTAAGTCATGAGCAGATAAAGTTGTTAGTTTATGCTTTCAGGTAGTGCTCTTAATCAATACCCTGGAGGAGCTGAGAACAGGAAATCGCATTTCCAGGGCTCCGATGTAATGAAAGTTCAATTCCAGGACTAAAGCAGAAGATGGAATGAGAATCCCGTGACACACAGCATTTAACTTTGGCTTTTTTTAAAACCCTCTCACATAGCTGCAGTAATCTGAAACAAAAGTGCTCAGCTTAGAGAAATCAAAAGGATAAAGATGCTTTAGCCCACACACACAAAAAAAATCTGTTAAGGGTCATATTACATCCTAAAATGTCTTCATCATGCTATTCCTGCTCCAAAAGATAGAAATCATGAGCAGATTTTTACAATGTCCTCTGTAAAAACTGCCAACAGCATCAATAACCTATTTGCGCTCAGTATACTAGCGATTCAACTAAAAGAGACTTATGCAAGAATTTATTTGTTTTACTGTTGACAGGATAATAGTCTAGTCATTACAAATGGGTAAAAATGAAAAGTTCTGCCTGCTCCCAGTTTAAATTATTGGTTGCCATCCAGCAGTTTGGAGCTCTGCTGGTAGTTTGAGGCCATGGAGCCCTTATAACCAGTAATGGTGATGAGCTTGCTAGTGCTGATTGACTCTTTTGGTGGGTTTATCTCCATGAAACACTTTCAATACACAGCAGTGACCTGCCAGCGTCAAACTCTGGGAAATACCAGTTTAAGCAAATAATGGGGAAAGGGAAAGAAACTGAAGCAGCGTGTGGTGACATGACCAAGCTTAGAAAACATTTGGGAAAACACACTGGGATTTTTTTCCATAGTATCAGCAACTGAATTAAAAAAAAAAAAAAAAGTGGTGTAGTTTGTAGGTTTTTGTTGTTTTGTTTTTTTTTTTAAGAAAGATGATTTAATAGTAATAATGGCTTTTAATAAATTGTTCTGTGATAAAAGGGGTTTTTGTGGTGTTGATATTTAAGCAAAACCCCACTAGGTGTCCTCAGTCTGTAATTTGACCTGAGAAGTTACAATTTCTCATAGGAGAGTTGAAGTCTGAGGTGTGGGAAACAAAGCTGGAGCAGCCTGTTGTGGTTTGGAAGGCTGCGGGCTTCCTCCTCCTCCTCCACATGGCTGCAAAATGGTACTGAAAGTCAGTTCTGGTCCTGTGAGCATACCTGTGTCAGTAGCGAAGCGCTCATCAGTGTTTCCTTGCGACAATGAGATGCCCTTAAATGTAAGAAAGTAAATGTGGTGTTTTGAAAACACTGCAGATGTGTACTTGCAAGTACATGGATTGCTGTGTCCCTCTTAAGTACCAGGTTAAAGAATAGCTTTGAAAAATCTCATGTTCATTAGGAGCATAAGCAGGTCTGTTATAATCAGTGCACTTGAACAATCAAGGAACCTCAGTATTTATTGCTATTAGTTTGAATATCTCAAAGCGTGTGTATGCGCAAGCAAATTTTACCTGAACTTGCAAACCTCTTGAGTCAATGAAGGTCATATGGAAACCAGAACTCTTCCTTTTGAGTCTTTTGGTACACTTTTTGCTCTAGGGTTAGGAATATCCCAAGCACCGCTTTCCTACTACTGTCTTGTTTCTCCCCCTTTGCTCTGCTGGAGATGTGTGGAGAATGCTCCAGGTGCATCTCTACTTCACTGAACCTATTTAATCCTGTTCATTGCCTTTTGGGATGTGTTGATAGCAGAAGTTCAAAATCTCTGTAGAGAGTAAAGATATTTGAAGTCTTTCAGGCAGAAAATTAGCATGTTGACAAGCACTGTGGTTCAGAGTGACTGAAACACAAATTTAGCCTTACTAAATAAAAAGAGGGGAAAAAAAACCAACCTAAAACTAAATGTCCCACTAGCTGTTTTCTGTGTAGGTTGAGCAGGCTTGCACTAGTGTTCCTAATGAGTTTTGTAAATAATCTTTAAAAGTAATCAAAATCTGGACCTAAGCCCCGTGAGGGGCACAGTGACCTTATGACAGACCTTGGAATTGTACATCTGTGCTCAGTGTTTCTGGTCTGCTACACATCAGCGCCAAAGGTTGTTGGATTGTAGATCTGAAGGAGGGGGGAAGGCAAAACTATTAGAAGGCAATCACAGCACAAAACCAAGCACCTTAGGTATCTATCCCAGTGCTGTATTTGTTTTTAATATTGAATCCTGCTTCTGAAACACAACAGAAAACAATCTTATTTGAATGTTTCAGTAATCTTTTTAATAAGCCTGAACACTAGCTCTCCATGGGACCTCACATATTGCTGTTTCAAAATATTGAAACCATTCTGTACTTCTAGAAGAAAATTGGTTTTAATGAACAGAGACTGCGGTTCAAAATATACATTAACAAAAAACAGTTTATTAAGCGAGTTAAACACTCATGAGACTTGCAAATTGACAACTTTGGAGGAGAAAGTTCTCTCTATAGCCACAGGGCAAATAAAGCAAGGGCAGAAGAAATACAGGCCCTGACAAAGTGCTGTAACGTGTGCCCCAGGCCGTCCTGTTTCCGGCTTAGTTGAATGCTGGGCCTGTCTTCCCAAACGCTGAAGCTGTTGTTCTTCTTGTTTAGAGTCCTTCAGGGCATATCTGTTGCCCTGTAACCTCCCCTCCTCTGGGTAGTTTCTTCCCCTCTTCCTAATGTTGATGATCTTAATACAACTCTGTAATAACCAGTGGCTCCAACACCTTTGTGCTTATCTTGCTTTGAAATGTAAGGTTAGACCTCCCTTGAGCAGTCATGTCAATTCACTGAAGGAAACCAGCCATTTTGTGGGGCCATTGAAGAGGGGAACTTGACCCTTTCAGCAAGGCAGACCTCCTGCCCTAAAAGGCAGGAGTCAATATGACTCACCATAAGCTCTGAGTGGTGTGTTTCCTGATCCAGCACTTCTTACCATGTATTTCTCATCTCATTCTGATCTTAGTCATAAAATTTTATGAGCTCTTTTCTTCCTGGCCTTTTTACCCTAGCTCAATGCTGTTAAGCAGCCCTTTGTTCCTTTTAGTCATCCACCCACAGCTTTCCCAGTTTTATTAGTGCCAGAATGAATGTCCTACTTCTATAAGCCATTCGGCGCACATTGATTCACCCAACTTCTAATCAGCCCTTTCTTATTCCCAGTGTGGGACTGGGAATTAGCTGAAATTTAAATAGAATCCTGCAGATTAGGATGTCTACAGAAGCAGATCCCCTTTTGTATGGCACAGAAGATAAGCTTTAGGTTTCTAAATGCTCCAACAATCCTTCCATCATGATTAGCACTCCGGGGAGTGTTCCTGTTATCCAGAAAGGCTTTAATTGTGCCCTTGGGGTATTGTGAGGTGGGAGGGGAGGCAACCTGTGCTGGGGAAAGATTAAATCATTTATCACATTTCTGGATGTTTTGAAAGTCCCCAGCAAACATCAGGTTGGAGCAGAAAGCTCAGCAGTGATTCCAGCTGGGAGGCAGGTAGCCTTGTGGTAGTTCACAGCTGATTGCACTGGCAGAGGAGGTTGGCACATCACCTACCTCCAAAGCATGTGCCCCGACCAAGGCACTCACTCTTGGGGAAGACAAGGCAGCTTTTTAGGAAGACAAGGTGTGCTGTGGCTGCTCTTTCTCAACAGCAGGGCTGGCAGTTTGTTGGGGTCTTAGCCTGGAGACTTCTCTTTGGCCTCGTGGGCAGTAGATTTATTGGTAACAGCTCTTTTTAGGAATAACTAGCTCTAAGGTCAGGCCTTTGTTCTGTCTCTCTCTGTAGAAGAATTGCTGCTGTCAAGAAGAAGCTTGCATGTAGGGAGCAAGGATGTAATTTTTCTCTGGTCTTTAATTAGTGTGGCTTTTTTTTTTAATGGTTTCTTCACAAACTAGCCCTCTAGGTTGCTACTATTTCTAACTTGTCTGACTCTGCTGTCGTTTCCTTCTCTCTCCCACCCTCCTTCTATGCCCTGGCCCTCTTATTCCCGTTTTTGTGTCTTTTCCTCTCCTGTTGCATTTCCCTCCCTTCAGAGTTTCATACCTTTTTATGATCTTCACACCTACCACAGTCTGTCCTTAACCTACAGAAAAGATCAACTGTTGAACTAATGTTGATATTGAACTGTCATCACTGTTACTCTGCTGTGCTGAGGTTGATGTGAGATGGCCAAGAAAGGTAGAGCTGCTGAGTCATTGTTTGGAGACCTCTGCAAGCTTGGGCACGTGTGACTATCTCTGCTTAGTTCTTTTCTGGCAGGCCTCCGCTGTAACAAATGAGCACTAGAGTCTTGTCCATTAAAAAACAATGAAAACCAAAGCAACCCTATAACACACATTTAGCACCTGGATTTCTACCCAGAGCAAACTAGAGTTACAAACAGCATGCTCTGCTGCCTTTCTGCAGAGACATGTCCTGAGTTTTGTGGAGCTTCTTTTCTGCTGCTGTGAAGAGCAGGCTGGATCTACAGTCAGGAGTAGCACTGAGACTGATATTTAGATGGCCAGCCAAGTCTTAATATCCATGGAAAGGCTCTGTTTCCATAAAGTTTGGGATTGGTTGCATTCTAAGTGGATTCTAGAGCAAAAACGTCCAGTCACAGGTTTAGTTATGCAAAGTGGGGACCATGAGCAAGAAGCTAAATTACGTTTGTTTTGAGGATATTTCTAATATAGTATTAAACTAACTTTTTTAAGCAAATGGTCTACTTGAGTCAACTCCCACCAGGTTCCACAAAGATGATCGTGATGCTTAAATAATACTACAAGTTCTATGTGATCATTGGGCTTCTCATACAAAGGGCGAGCAGAGAGTAGACCAGGTATGTATTAAGCAACAGAAAAAGAGGTGACTGCCCACAGGCCAAACCCTGGTTGCTCTCCTTTGCCCTCCCTCTGCACACCCCAATAGTCAGGGTGTCTTCTGCTTGGCTACCTGCCATGGGGTAGGTGGAGGGAGGAGAAGGAAGGAAGGGGAGCAGGAGATTCCACTTTTCATAGCAACAAGTTACTGAGCCTTGATATGAACTCCTACCTTGGAGCCGGGCAGGGATCGCAAGGGGCAGAGCAGAGGCAGCAGTCACCCTGCTGGTGGTGGCAGGGAGGGAGCTGAGGCAAAAGCTGGAGCATGACCTTGGGCTGCACAGCAAGGTCTGGGAGGAGATGCCAGTCTTTGGCCTGGTGGAGCAGGTGACAGCCCTCCAGTCTATGCTCAGAAAAGGTCTATGATAAGCCTGTTTGTGGGGAGAAGGAAAGAGAGACTTGGGAAGGCAGCAGTGTGGAGAGCAAAGAGGAAAAATAAGGAAGGGAAGGTAAATTAAAAACAGAATTATTAATTAATTTCTTGAGTTAATGCAACAATAAAAATTCTAATTGTCAGCATTTGTGAAAATCATTTCTAACCTGAAAGAATGTGAAATAGTCTGTGTTATCCTCTTGAGGCTCTCTTACTTTGGTTTCAGAGTATGATTTCAAATACCTTCACTAAAGAAATAATTATCCAAACACCAGGTTTCTTGATGGGGGAGCAGGGCAGTTATTTCAAAAACACTTTTTGAGATGGGGGAAGTGCACACACATGTATATAAAAGTCTGTCAGGAAGAAATTTCAGTAAATTGCATGAAATACATAGGTTTTTAGAATGGAATCTTTCAACACAGAAATCTAATTAATAGACGCAGCTTACTTTTTCTTCCTAAATGAAGTAATCCTCTCTAAGGCTGTTATGCCAGCTGTGTGCTGGAGCTGAGAGTTCAGGTATTCGTAGACGAGTCACTAATGAGTGCTGAAAGAAATGACCTCTTGTTTCTCACAACCGAGGATGGCTTCATAATGAATGTCTGTCCCGATGCCATAAGGTAGAACCTGATATAGACCAATTTGCATCGTAATGATGATACATTATTGATACAAGGAGAAGTATTTCACCCAGTTACAGCGCAGACCTCTCCCGTAATATCTTCTTGTGCAAGTGCATTGAAATCTCTGTTGACATCGAGTGTGTCCGGCTGTGTCATTATGTTTCCAAACAAGCCACTCCTCTCCATTGTTTCCTAAAGCTCTCTTTGGAGAAGTTATTTACTTCAGTGCTAACTCGCAGTAAGAAAAAAATGTGTGTGTGTGTATATATATACACACACAAAGTAAACCCAATAAATCTGTAGCAGGGCACTTTCCAACTAGTAAAGCAAGGAAATTCTGTGATTCTGTGAAATGCTTTTGTAGGGTGTGGCTTTAGGAGATAATTTAATTACATCTACTAAATTTTTTTTTCTTCATGCTGGAATTTCTTCAGGAGAGGAGACTTCATGCTAAGTAGATCCATTAACAGACAAGTATCTCAGCTTAATTTCAAGAATGAATTACCCCCAAAAGACTTTTATTGGCGCATCTGGTTTTCTGCCCTAAACATTAATGCTTTTGGATGATAACTTGTCTGTTGACACATTGTCTTCCTGCTTCCTAGACAAAGTACTCATCCACACTTAAAATACCTGGGATTTTTTAGAGGAGGGGAGACTTTTTTTTTAATCATAGTATTTGATTATCATTGGTACTGGATTGTATAAAGGCATGAAACAAAGGGAGCCTTTCATATAAGCACAAGTTTATTGTCAACACAGGAATGTCTTAAAGTACAGGGGTCAATTCTTAGGGTAGGTGGCTATTCTGTATCTCTACACATATGAAGAGATAAGTAGGTATTTACAGGTGAATGAAACTTGGAATTCCTGTCTGTTGAGATGTTTATATGTTTTTATGCTGAATACAAAACTGTTTCTAAAAAAAATTTGGTCCAGAAATGCTTCAGATTAGAGCCTGTCAGTTGCTCATACTGAATTGTCAGGTGTCCAGTTGGAACTGAAATTAGGGCATGCCATGTCCTTTCTTCTTCCAGGATCAAGCTTCTGTGTTGGAAAACATCTCCACTGAGGAAATACTGTGTGGCTTGGATGGGTAGAAAATATGTCACAAAAATGTAGCAGTTGAGCTCAGCAGAAAACAACAAGGGCATGGTATACCTGAATTTCTGTACTGCATGACTGATCTTAGAAAGGTGGTGTTAAGCTGCCCAGAAAAACCTGAAACTGTGCAAAATAAAAAATGTAAATTCTGATGTCAGAGTAATTTTTCATCCAAAAATATTTTGGTCAGGAAACTCAAGCTTGTGTGTCTTTTATTATGTATGAAAATGGCAGAGACTGTTTTTGTGGAACTATGCACGTACGCTTATTGCCTCCTGTATGTAGTCCGTAAAGCAGTCAAACAATGACAAAATCCAAGTGAGTAATGAGGGTTTTTTCCTAAGAGCTTGTGTATGCAGGGATTTATATATCCTATTGCAATGTGGCTGAGTTGCCTTATATGGTAACTTCAGAAATAGATTCAGTGTGAACTTCCTCGCCGGTTAAGGAAAGTTATATACATCCACATACTTATTCAGTAAAATGCCAGATTATAGAGCAAGTTCTGTGAGACCAATGGTGATGCCAAAAATGTCTGCTGAGTCTGTGGAGGGGTGTTAGTCACCCCACGCTCGAGCTGGATAGGAAATTTGGCCGCTGTTCAAAATTAGCAGGAGTCTTAAGTTCAACTCGTTTGGTCAGTTTTGAAGTCTGAGTTCCTCCGCATTTTGGAAAGGAGCCCCTCAGGTGTTATACGCCAGTCTGCTTTTGGGTGCTTACATCTCCGTTTATTTCTTTATTTGAACATACTGCTAATTGTGCCAGTTAAACAGTAAAATTAGGTTAAAAACACATTCAGAGCAGAAATGCCCATGGTGCTTTAAGGGCAAACTGGCTTTTGGCAGCAGATGTCTGTCTTTGGTGGCAGAGTTTGTGCACGTGTGCTTTGACTGCTTTGGTTGCCATAACAGGGTCTGAGCTAGTCTGTGAACTCAGCCCTGGTGAGGTCAAGGTGCTGGCACATGGTCTGTTTTACAGCCTTGCTGGTGACTGGCCATGCAGTGCAAAGGCCTGGGTTACAAACACCTTAACAGGTAGCAGCATCCTGAATTGCTGCTATTAAACTTGGCATTGCGTGCTTGACCCATGCCCTTAAAAGCTTTTCTGGAACTGCTCTCCTCTAAGCCGGTAATGAGACCTTTGCAATTTCTGAGCTTGTTTTAGTAAACTGATCTTATCTGAAGATCAAAATAGATTTTAAGGGTGCCAAATGCTTGCAGTATATCTCCTATAACAACACGCTTGTCACAACAGGTGGAGGTTTCAGAGTGAGCAGCACATTGGACTCTGCCACTCTTCACGTTCCTGCCAGCTTCAGTGGGGCTGTGGGAGGGAAGCAAACCCTCCCATTGCACAGAACAATGTGACTTTTTGGGCTGTTTGGAGTATGCGTTGCACTCTGGTCTCTGGTTTGATCTGTTGCTGTCACCATGTTTCATAAGGACAATATTTACTTTGACACACATGGCGGTTTTCTGTATCTTACTATTAAACCCCTGACTGAAAGCACGTTGCTGCATAATTACACGCAGGCATCTTCCTTTGGGTTTAGAAAAAAAATGGTGGGTGTCTGCAAGGGAATCTATTCTTCTGTCTATTCAAAGAAATAAGGGCTATCTTGTAAAACTTGCAATGTACTCTTGTTCTTTCAGCCTCAACCAGAATGAATTCTGCAATAACATTTGGTGACGAATGTCTGTGGGGGTGCTGGGGTTTTATTTTTAATCTTCAGAGACAATGTTTCAGTGATGCTGAAACACCTCGCAGCACTTGGAGGGTGTTATATAATAACTTACGTGTGTGCTCAGAGGAGTCGGAGAACTTTGACCAGGAAGTCAGGCTGGGGAGAACAGTCATCATGGGTCGGGCCTGCACCAGGGTGTGCAGCTGCTTGGGTGGGGAGGAGGTTGGGCAGCCTCCGAGCCTTGGAGCAGAGCCGGATCAGAGACACTGCTGCTTTGGGTTTTCTTCCCAAATGCGGTGGTGGTGGAGAAGCATTAAACCACAAACAGGATGAGGCGTCTGTCAATCTGTGGGCAGTGCTGGCAAGGATTGCCCTGAGAGCTGAACAGAGAGGTGCTTAGTGACCTGTGCTCTAGGTGGTGAAAGTCTGCTTGTGGGCAGAGCTGAAATCGGGGTGAGCAGATGGTGTTCAAGTACTTTTCTTGCCCCACAAACCCTAGCTGTCCCCACAGCCTTCAGCAAAGGCAGCACAGGGTGACATCTTTGCACTCGGTGTAGTTGCAGCACTTCACAGGACAGGAGGTGGTGGATGAAGGCCATCCATACACAACAGTGCCTGTGTCTGGTGGAAAAGCTCCTGTCCATACTGTAGTTCAAAGCAGAGTTGGGCTGTCTCTGCCACCAACCCTGGAGCATGCCCAAAGTCCACAGTGAGTTTGCATTTGTGCACCTTGTAGCTATGCTCAGGTTGCAGCATGGAGTTAAGTCCCTCCCCGAGGTGTTTTCTAACTATCATAAATGCTATTAAATATAGGTGAGGGTAGAAGAAAATAGGCTTGTCTAGTGCTGTTTTGTCAAAATACAACCAGGACAAGTGCAAACTAATTAGAAATCTAGACAACTCCCATATAAAACGCAATGGTGTGTCATGTGTGTGCCAACACACAAAGTCATTACTCAGTTGTTGTTCAGGCAAATTTCCCATTGAGTAAGGTCAGAGTAATCACCTCAGGATCTGGCCCTCCTATGTTCCTCTCCAGTTGCCATAGTGCTTTCCATGTGATGAGCACAAGCTACCTTCTGATCTCAGCTGGGTGCGTGTCCTCACACTCACGGCTTTGCTGAGTCAAAGCAGGGCTTGGCACAGCACCTGGACATCACCCATCCTCACAAAACCTCGTGGGCTCCTGCACGTTGTCCTCCTGCAAGCCCCTCCATCCCTGTGCCACGTTACCAAAATTGCCACAGCAATTGGGCAACGCTGTGTGGAGGTTGCTGCCTATTGGAGCGATTATGGTCACTTTGTCCTTGTTATCCCTTCATTTCGTCTTCCTCTGCCTTTCCATACTAGGCTAACTAGTAGCAGGCTAACTGGAGGCGGCTGGGGCCATGCCCTTCACCCACTCTTCCCCAAAAGCCCTGCTGGGCTTTCCCCCACCACTGGGAGGTGACGGAGGAGGGCTGGTGCCTGGGCTCAGGTCTGCCTGGCACTGGGGCGCTTGCCGCCAGCCCTGCCATAGCCATGTGCTGCCTCAGCCCCTGGCCTTGTGTTGCAGTTTCCTGGAGGCAGGTGCACGTCTTGATCCGTTTGTACAGGTTTGGGGCTCGTATGCACCTGGGGCTCCTCCTGTGCTCCCTCAAGATCAGCAATGGTAGAGCTGTGGTATTTTTAGATGCTTTTCTTTGTGTGGAGAGATGCTTCTTTCGTACACAGGCCTGCTCTTTCCAGCTTGAGGCCTCTCATCTGCCTCTGATCTGCAGGGAAGTACCAGACCGTTCACACACCCCTCCTCAAAGGCCACCTCTAGGGCCTGTCCTGAGCCTTGCTGGTCTCTCTGGAGGTCCACGGGTTTGGTCTGGCTCCCTTATTGTGGGTCTGCTTTCAGGATCTGGACCAAAGTTTTTGATATGCAGATGGGAGGATAAGGTGGGTATTGGTGGGTTGTTTTTGGTTTTTGGGTTTGTTTGGTTTTTTTGAGGGGTAGGACTCTCCGGTATGGCTGCAGTCCTTTTAATAGCCTGGGTAGTCTTTAATATCAGTGCTATGAACACTGCTAGGCATGAAATATGTCATGGTCTGTTCCCATCCCTCTAGTTCAGGGATTTTCAGTTCCCTGCATCCCTCTCCCCCTGCTCTGCTGTATCCCTGGAGAGATGAATTTCATGCCTGGCTTATACCAGGAGCTCTCATCATCCTCCCATTGCTCCCCATTTACTGCACTGAGCAAGGAGCCGCATGCATCTCGCCCCTTCCTGCGCTGTGTGTTTCCCTCCTGGGTCTTTCATACCTGCCCCACATCAGGTCCCCTCTGCTCTCCTTTCCTCCCTGAGCTCCACCCAGCTTTATCTTATAGACAGACCGAGAGATATGACACACAGCTGTGTTCAGACCTTACTTCACTTGGCTGATGATCTCTCTCCAATTAGCTTAAATGCAAGCTGGCACAGCACAGAGAGGAAGTTTTAGGAGGGCTTGAAAGAAAATGTCATGCTCTGTGGTGGTAATAAAGGAAAGAGAAAAAGGATTTGATTTACAGCAAAAGGAGGCTGCAGGATGGACTTCTAGGCTAGTTATTAGGAAATTAATGATAAAAGCATAAAGTAAGCAGATTTTGGCCTTGATTCTTCTGCTGCTTGTGTATAATAGGCATCTGACCAACGATGGTGAGAGATGAGCTCAAAGAGATGTAACCGTGGCTATTTGTCCCTTTCTGTGCTCTGCCTGTCTGCTGGCGCTTGGAGCCTTCTGAGAAGAGATACCCTTTGGAAAAGAGTGTGGGAATGTAATGTCCACCAAGGGTTTACTCATAGACAGGACAGTTCCCACTTTAACTTCATTTTCCTGTGTGTAATATTGGTTTTCTCTTCACATGCCCCTGGCTTGGTGGAGATATATCTTTTGGCATTGCAAAACAGCAATGCTTTGGAAGGAAATGTCTGCATTTATGCTTATGTGGGTATTATGTATGGCTGCTGGGAAGGAAGAGGCCTGTCCTTTAGAAGAGCCTTATTAAGGGGAAACCAGTTATTAGCAAGTATATATGGAAAGGGTGGGGTTTCTCATTACTCCACTCATTTCAGCATCTCCTATCTGCCTCAGGAGTGCATCACAGTGATATCAGCCTTTATTAATATAAAACTCAGTATTACGCACCCAAGATTACACCACAGGTAGCTAATTCAGTGGGTCTCTGACACTGCAGACTATCTGATTAAAGTGGTAGTGGAGCGATCAATGACAGCAAATTAAGCTGTCGGTGTCAAGAAGCTTTTGGTGTTATGGTGTAAACTTTAAATGACATTCAAGGATTAAAACCTGGGAGACTGGGATCTAATGAGCTGAAGTTTATCCTGTGAGTGGTTGGGACGTAATGACTTGGAGATGCAGAGGTGAAAATGCCCAAAGGCAAATTTTCTGTGTGGGAAAGTGAGAAATTAATTGGTATTGGTATGTGCTACATGACTTCTCTGTGTGCTTCTTCAGTAGGTTCTGTCCAGTCTAAGGAATATGCCACTATGGAAAGATGTGTTAACTTTAACTCTTTCCAAGCAAGTATGGGTTACAGAGATTTCCCTTTCTTCTCGAGGAAAAGTATCTTTATCTGGTTCCTGTCTTTATTACAAGAGTTACCATGAAACTTAATTGGGTAAGCATGTTTTTAGTGGTGGACCTGCTGAGAAATTACTACTTCTGTTCTGAAGTCCGGTGTTGACATTTAAATCCTGTGTGGGAATAAAAAGTCCACATTTCTTGCAAAACAAAACTCAGTTATTCCTAATGAAAATTCTCCAGAAACCTTTCATTTTGATAGTATGGACACTCTGCTGTTATACAGGTAAACATATTCTAATAGAGAAAATGTAGAAAATAACAAAAAAAAATCACTCTGTCAAAAAAATGTTCTCATTCGATTTTGTTAATCTGAAAAATTATTTGGTCTCTTCCTTTCTTGAAAACACTTATATCAAACTATTTCTGCAAAACATCTTGCTTCTGTTAAAACATGGGTTTGGGTTGTTTTTTTTTTTTCTTTTAATAGAAAACTCTTCCCTCAGATATTTTGATTGGTTTTATTTTAGCATGAGATTATCTAGTGTTTCCGATCCTGAGAGAAGCAGGGTGGCTTTGGGTGAATTTTAAGGGACTCAGCACTCCTCAGTGTGAGTCCCACAATATTTACCCAGCAACGAGACAAACAGGTGTAATTATATTGGCCTTTATCATTTTTTTTTCTCATAGCTGTCTTGCTGATAAGCTGTCCTTGGTGAGAGCTGCTCACACACATTCGATGATGAACCAGCATGTTTGCCTGTGCATGTGCATGCGTGTGTGCAGAGATACCAGGGCTGCCTGCTGATACGGCTCCCACCCAGCCTCTGAGCGAGGGGGCACTTGGAGTTCTTGCTGTCAGCATTAAGGCTTTTTTTTCTGAGCTGCTGCTGGTATTGTGTATTTCTGATGTGATTCAGTTGTGGCTCAGGACTCCTTCCCCGCTAATCCTCCTCCCTCCCCCATACTTGGCTGTGTGAAATGAGGTCCCTTAAAGCTGACCCTGGCTTCAGAGAGCTTGGCACCCAAGCTGGCCCTGTTCTGCAAAACTTTGAAATAAACCACCCTCTCCAAGTGCCATTACGCTCGGTCTTCATGGGAGTTGCTTTTTTCTTACTTTCTTCCTTTCTTTCCTTTTTCTTCCTCTAAACCGAGGCTATGTCCGTGTAGAGGAGCCCAGTTGTTCTGCTCTGTCAGTGGGCTCACAGCATGCTCCTTGCCTGGCTGCAGCTGATGGGAAGGTTTTTATCATCTGCCAGTCAGTGGATGCAGCACAACCTTCTGCTGAACATCTGTAGGGAACAGAGGATAATATGGAGGACTGTGCTCAACCAACACGTGAACAGATAAGGGAAGTCAAGCTGTTTTTTAAGGCAAAAGATGAGCTGAAAAAAAAAAAGTATATCTGAATGACAGTGAGAAAGTGATATAAGAGATGAAAATAATTGGGTGCATCTTAAGGAATGAAGAATGTCCCAGATCTAGATTCTTTCCTATATGTCAATATTTAACTATAAAAATTTATGGAGGGGGTATCTTGGGATCAATACTTGTGTTTCAAATAGTGCCTTTGACCTAACTACGTGACAAGCTTATTACTCGGTGTCTAAATACAACTTCTGATGGTAAGTGAATAGTGCTGTTCCCAAGTGAACTGTACAGGAAATGTACAGGCTATTAGCTAACTCATTTTTCAGCTTGGGAGACACTGGAGTGAAAGCTGAACGAGGACTTGCTACTGTAAGTGTCAAGCGTTGGAAAGGTTCTTCATTGCTCCCAGGCTCTTAAGTCAGCTTCCTGTGCCCCAGTACTCTTCTATTCTTACTTTGTCAGGTTTTTTCTCTTAAGGGATATATTTTCCTGTCTTCTCACCTCTCTTATTTTTCTTTCCATTAGCACTGCACCTCCTATTGCACTTCCTTATGCCTTTAAACCACTGCTTACATCTCTTGTGGCCAGGAAATTCACCACTCTCCTCCACATCATCGCTGGGGAGGAAGAGCAAAAGTGTTGAGGAAGGCGCAAGGAGCTGCGGTTTACATTTTTTGCAATGGCTTTTGGCTGGCTGTTTTATGGGCAAAAGTTTTAATTTGCTCAGAATTTGTATTTATGTCAATATACATTTCACAAAAAGGAAATCCTCGTTCCTGTTTCATTTTTCATTGTCACTTTTAGTATATCCTGCTTTGTGTTTTGGAAAAGGGAAGCATTTTTTCTTTAATGCCTCCTCCCACTTTTTGACTCTTCACTCTGTTCACATCTGATCAGCCAATTTGCTTACTTAAGGTTTTTCAAGATAAAAATATATTTTTGGTACGTGTATCAAAACATGCTCTTCAAATGAATAAAAATAAGGAATATTGAAGTTTTTTAAAGTCCTTAAATCTATCTATATTAATTTTCACAAGAAGAGTTTCACAAATTATTTTGGAGATCTTTCATGTAATAGAAGCTTTCAGGCCTCCCTTCTTGATATTTTTCCCCCTCTCCTTAACCAATTCATGTTCTTTAAGAGCTGTTTGCCCAGCCCCATTTTTATGCTCCTACTATTATCTCTCATGCATACCTTTTACTTTAAGTATTTAATTGATGCTGGCGACTGCACCACATTTAAAAACAATTACAGTAATTCCTATATTTTTCACATAATGTGGTGTGTGTCTGCTGCAGTCTACAAAGACTTAATAACATCGCTAAATACTGTATGTGGGTGCAGTGAAGATTAAGCTGGGCTGAGTATGGAAAGTGCAGAAAGTAAAGTGGAGAGGAAAGTCTTTTGTTCAGCTAGAATGGGATGAGAAACATTTTCCATACTTGGGGCCACAGAGGGCTCTCGGGGACCATGTCAGCAGCTGTTGCAGTAGCACACACCAGTCTGTACTTTCTTACTGCCAGGACCCCATACAGTGCTCACAGACCTGTGATATGAACACAGCTGCAGCCAGTGGGCTGCATGCCCCTTCTTGCCCAGCACCTCCCACCCCACAGCACCAGGTTTCTTCAGCTTGCTAAGGCCAGAGTCATCGGGGCATGCTGTAGCCCCTGCACAGCACTGAGCTGCCCCTAGCCAGGCATTGACCTTTGTGGAGTTGGGAAGCAGGAGTCCCAGAGCATCCTTTGGGACAAAGGGGTGGAAATGGGGACTGGTAAAGATCAGTAGAAGGGATGGGGAACAGAGGTGGGACTTCACAGGGCACCAGGCTATGCCAGGGAAGTTGTCATTGGGGTGGAGGTTCCCCACTTCTATGCTAGAGAGTCAGCTTTCAGAATCAGCCTAGCAAGGAAACAGTTCAGCTCTAGCCCTGTGCGATGGGAGCTGTGTATGCACAGGTATGTTCCCTGGTGAAAAACAGCAGCTGTGGTTGCAGTAGAGGGAGAAGCTTATCAGTTTGGGGAGGGTAAAGGCAGGAGAGGAGGGAGGTCCACGCTGGTGTGCATACAGGGAATGTGTTGCAAAATTATTAGCTGTGTCATCCCACCAGAGGGGATGTGACCCAGATGAGGTGATACAAAATATGAAGGGGTACATTAACTTGGAGGAACCCATGTTCCCTGGCAGGACAGAAGTTGGCCAAGCCATGTGGATGTAGTAGGGAGAACTTGTTGCCTTTAGCCTCACTCTGGGGGGCCAGACTGGGTAAAACACAGACTTATTAAACCAGGATTTAATTTGTAATTTCTCCTGGAGGAGATAATTAGGAGTTAATCTTGTTCTTTCTTTTCCCCCATCCCCCACTTGGCACCCTAGAAAGGAAAAGTAATCAGCTGAGGTTTAAAGTGTCTAACACCAGTCCTGATGCAATGGCAATGCAGGGTAAAATAACAAGTTGCAAACCCTGCCTGGGAGCATGGAAGATTGCTGGTGCTGCGCTGAGGGACACAAGCTGCCGCTGGTGCCCGAGCTGTGGCTTCCCAGGCGGCAGTCGCGCCCTTTTAGCCTGTGGTGTGGGCATTACCTTTGGTGTTACTGGCTCAGCAGTGAGAAGTGCTGAGCCAGTTGCTGTCTGTTTAGGCAGGGTTCCCAGCCTGTCTCCCAAGGAAATTGGAGTTGCATAAGGGCACAAGTTGGAAGTCCTGCTGGGGTGTGGGGGAAGTGGAAGTTGTAATGGGAGAAGTGTATGTAAGGGAAGATCCTGTGGGAGAAGAAAGGGTGAGAGCCAGGTTTCCTTCTGCCAGCTGGGGAGCAGACCATCCACCTGCTCATTTTTTTTTACATTTCCATCTGCTCATGGTTCACAGTCTTTGACCTGATGTAAATTCCTGTTCTCTGTTCATCTCTCTGTCCTCTCCTGTCCAGCAGGTCCTGTGCCATCACTAACAGCTACTGGAAATGTTGGACCTGGTCTTCAAAACTAGATGCCACCCATTGGGTTCAATTTTTCTCTGGAGACTTGCATACAGATGCGTCCTATACCTGCACCTGGTCTGGGTGGTGGGTGGCTGTGAAGAAACCGTCTCACTACGTTCCTTACAAGCATTCATGCAGTCATGCACACAAACCCCCCGATTATAAAAGGGAAAACCAATATGATAGGAAGGTCTGTAACAGACCCCTCGGTATGGGAAGGGATGGATGTGACTTTTTAAGGCAGCTGTCATACCTGTGTGAGGGATGGGACCTTGTGGTAAACAGACATCTTGCTCTCCCAGAGGTCTGCTGGAGAAGCAGTCAGGTGGACAGGTTCCTCTTACACAGTAGAAACAAGTAATCTCAGAAATGGGAGGCAGCTAATATTGGAGTGGCTATTTCAGTATCTGTCCTGGTTAATAGAAACTGATTTAACAATCCAAAGGTGGGAGTTGAGTGATCATAAAATAAGCCAGGCCATGACGATAAGAATCATGGATTTTGGGAAAGGTAGGGAGCTGGTTGGTTGTTATCTGGGACAAAAGTCTAAAGGGTAAAGGATGACTGGCAATAAGATATTGTATCCAAAACATGCTGGTAGACTTTCCTCATGTAACAGCCAGCTGGAAAGCTTTGTCTGAAATGCCCTGCAGTTCCTGGAGAGGAACTTGGTACAGGCGGGCGTGCTCCCACTTCAGGATGTGGCACAAACTCAAGCGTGGGGAATAGCTCCTTGGCAGCAGTGGACCAGAAGGATGCAGTTGTGAACAGAGTACAAACGATGTCCAGCTGCAATGCAAATTTGGCCTTCAGCAAGAATAGCCGAAGTCTAAACAGGCACGTGCTCCTCTATGGGCTCTCTGGGTTTGTTTGTGTTTTGGGATTCCATCATGTCGTATCTTGAGTGTTTCACGTCTGCAGGAATGTTAAAGGCATTAAAATCAAGATTAGGATGATTTATATAGTGCTGTTTGTTTGCTAATATGGTTGCAAAAACTATTCTTCTTTGTAGAGTGCTCTGAATTATAAATGAAAGTAGCCTGATGTCTAAGTCTGCTCTGAAATGTATATAGCGTGGCCAAATGTTCATAGTGCCCCTGAACAATGCTGACGTGTTGGCCCTTGTGCAGCTTGGGGATGTGAGGGAGTACTCACTTTTGCTATAATAGCATTAATAATAATAATAACAACAACGATGAAAAATAAGATATTTGAAAGAAATGTCATGTAATTGGCAAAGCCCTGCGATTCAGCTACGCTTTTGTTGTTTCATAGCCCTCTTACACCCTAAGGACATTCTGTTAGCTAATGCTAGTGGTTCCTTTTACTGTTACAAAGCTAGATCATGAAGAGAAATATGTGCCGTGTCCAGCTTTTCCTGTTCAGGGAGTAATTTTTTCCATGACATCTAATCTCTTTCTTTTGCTGAACTGTCAGTAAAGCCAGACCGCTTTGGCTTGGCTTTTTGCCCATATCCACCTACATATTTTTCTTAACACCAAACAAACTAATTAAATGCCTTTATCTTATGAGGCATTCCTTTCTCTCAGGTAGTTACTGATTAAAAAAATAAATACAACTTCTCACTATTTTGAGAAAACAAGGGATGAGTCAGTGTGTTCACAGCCTGGTTCATTATTAAGAAGCCAGGATCAAAAAATGAGCAGGGTGGAAAAAATGTTAGTGCCATCATATTATGTTTGTGGCCAGTGAAAAGAGTCTGTTCTCACTCCAGTGAGCATTTCCAATATCTAGTAAAATTCATGAGCATTACACTTGCACATGAAAGTGGACGGGCATACATAAATGAGGCAGAAATACCTCTCATGTGAAAGATTACTGCAATAAAATGTTAATTTATAAACCACAGTTTGTATTGCTTCATGTTAAGCATGTGCTCAATAGCCTTTCCAATAATGCTAACCTGAAGCAGAAAGACAATTATTCAGAGTCAACAGAGGTTCTACAAATCTAATAGATAACAATAACCTTACTAATTGAAGCTTTGTCTTCTTTTTAACTTAATTAATTTTATATGTGTACAATTTTTTTTTTTTAATTGGAAATGGAAACTTTTGGAGAGATTATCTAGGCTAATATCTGCTATTGGGAGAGCTGGGGGGGGGGGAATAACAGTATGTGTGCTCTGGAAGTTATAGTTCCCAAGCAATTTCCCTGATGATTCGTCTGTGTTCCCTGTATATGATAAATTTTGTCTAGTGGGTGCCAGGGCACATCTGGGCTGCAGAATAGCATGGGGTAAAAAGAGAGCAGGAGCAAAGGGCAAAAAGCTGGGTGGTGCCATGGGGGGGTGGGGGCGCTTATGCCTAGGTGGCTCCACATGCTAGGGCTGAGGAGCAAAGGTGCTGCTAGATAGCCTGGTGAAGGCAGGTGGCTATGCTGGTGTTAACCTGAACTAACCCCCATGGACCCCCTGGGACTGAGCAAAAAGGTGGTTCGTTCCATGCTGCTGCCTGAGTGCTGACCACAGCACCCTGATCAAGGCAAGGCACCAGCCAGGCACTGAGTGCTGAGCATATCAGTAAGCTCCTGCCAGGGCAGCATCCACTGTAATGCTCTAAACTTCAGAGAAAACAACAATAAAGAGGTCTTCAGTCCCTGTTGTCTCTTTCCCTAATATTAAGCCCAGTTCTAGGCTTGCCTGTGTTTGCCTGGAGAACAATTTGTGCCCCAAGACAAACCAGGAGACGCTTGATGCTATTACCAGCAACCCTCATTCCACCTTGGGAGGTGTTGCAAAATGTGTAAATCAGCTTAGCTCTCCATCCCTTGGTTTTCTTAATCAGGACTTCAACTCCAGCCTTTGAAGCAGGCTTTACTCACAACAGACCTATTAAGTTATTTGCTTCTGCTATTGTATATCCAGGAGATCCACAGATGCCCCACAGTTACATAGAAGCCATCCAGACTGACACCAGTATTTATGCAAATCTGCGGGATTTATCATTTGGCATAGAGTTTGGACCAAAATGCCAACCCTATGTTTAAAAACTACTGTGCCATAGAGTAGCATCCCAGCAAACTCTGCCTGCCCCAGAAAAAAACAGGAGCCTATTGGCTTCCAGTGGCACCATCTCTAATCCTAGCCTCCAAGCACTGAATGATTCAGAAGCAGACTGAGATCTTCCATGCATTATTTTGATCCTTAATCCTGCCCAATCCTCCTCCTTTGATATGTAATAGAGGGCTGCTGGCAGCTGTGGTGAGTGGCTGCTGTTTGCCAAAGGGTGGTTAGGAGACACCAGATGCTGGAGTTGCTGAGGTATGTTAGCATTGGGCAAAGTAGAGTCAGCGTGGCCTGAAAAAGGAGACATGCTGTTGGAGCTGGGAAGGCCCCATGGGTGGAGCTGATGGTGAGTTTGACCAGATACTGCTCACTGAGATGGTGAGAGGGCTAAATAACCCTGACAGCATGAACCAGCTCTCATCCTGCCTTCCCCCTGGGCCAATTACAGCAGGAAAACAGGCTCTTCCAACCCAAGCATTAAGTGAGTGCCCATAGACTCATGTGTAGGAGTCCCTGCCTCATCCCAAAATAGTCCAAAAGTCATTTGCTCCTTTTAATGCCAGCCCTCCTCCTCAAACCCTGCTGTTCCTAATCCTGGCCCTTATCTTAGCATGGGACCTCTGGGAGTTCATCCTCATGAAAAATGATTAAGCCCTTGAGGATGCTGCACAGACTCTCATCCTGAGCCCTTGTATTTACCTCATGATAAAACAGGAAACTCCTCAGCTCCTGTTGAATGAAGTCCTGGCCCTGCCCTAAGCTTTCTGGGGCGTTTCCACTGCCTTTAGACTTTGATTACTGCTGGTGCCACATGGGTGGGAGTTTGTGGCTCCTGTGTCTGAAGGACCACGTGGAAAGGGAAGGGTCTAAAGAGCTGCATGCTTCAATATGTGCATGTGTCTGCAAGGCTAAACAAGCAAAAGTTGAGGGTGGCATCCTGAGGGAAAACATTGATCTTTGATTTGTTCAGGTGTGTTTTGAAAAAACAAGGCAGAAGGCATGATTGTTAAGGTTTGGCTTAGCATGGGCTGAAGATCTCTTGGGCTCTCTGTGCGTGGTTCTGCTGGGTCCTGCTACACTTTTAAAAGTAGGATGGCTTACCATGTGGTTGAAAGGGTCCTCACTCATTTTGTACCAACTCCGGGTCTGCCCAGGCTCATGCCAGCACACAAAGAGCTGTAATTTCTGCTTGGTTCTTGTAGTCCTGTAAAACCCAGGTAAGAGTCAAAGGCAAAAGGGTCATGATTCATTTAGGTTCAGCTCAGCATCACTGGGCTGGATTGTTAAGAGCGGAAGCTGAGGATTTTGATGTAATATAAGCATCTGCAAAGCCTGTCTGGCTAAGATACAGGTTGCATCATGTGGAGGGAAATTGGCTTTGATTTACTTAGAAGTAGGATAAGATTTTTCTGTAAGGCTAAAATTAGAGCCAGTGTCTCCTTGTGTGAATTCAGTGTCGATTAGTCTAGGCTAGATTCAACTCATTGTAGTTTCTGGTACATGAGGTGCAAACCATAATACCTGTTCAGTGTAAAAGTGGAAGGGGTTGTTGACTAGGTAGGGGTAGGACAGGTGTTGGGTCTCAGAAAAGAGTGGGTTATCCTCATTGTGAAGAGAAGTGAGTGACAAGCTTGGCTTACTACTGAAGATGAGGCTAGTGCCAGGAATGCTGGATGGATTGTTTGTCTAGGACAAATGAAAACGGCTGGCTGTTACTGGGAAGCCTGAGAGTTATTTGAACCTACTGCTACCATTGGCCTGCATTCACCTTCTAGGCAACATTTCTCATATTATTTCTTTTGATCCTGTGGTTCTTAACCCTGACTTTGGCCTTAGCAGAATAGCCCAATGCAAACCATGTGCTGATAATCACTCCCTGCTGGCATCCTGCCTCATCCTCCATTTTAGGCTGTGTTTGATTCAGTTCTGAGCTTCTTCAGACCCACATATACCAAATGATCCTCTGACTTACACCTCCAGCTGTGAGCTTCCCTACACCCAGGAGGTCTCAGCCAATTTCAGAATTATCTACAGCCCTTCATAAACTTGCCTCCGTGCCTGTGTACCCCAGGTCATCTTTTGTCAGGGCAGCCCTAAGTCCCAACCCTAACACAGCAGACCACTTCAGTGAAGCACTGCTAGCTCAAGGGTTGATGACCTGATTACCCTTAGCGACAGCAGCACTTACTGTAGGTCTTTAGTTCTTGCTTTTAACACAGTGGTAGACCCAACTCTTTAGTTCCTCTTGCCCTTGTCTATAAGCATAACCCTAGCGTTAGCCCAATAGCCTGGTCAACTCAACTGGAACTGTTAGACAATTAGTTCTGACAGCAATCTCTAGCAAATACTTTTCACCCTAAGAGGACCCATCAGATGAGATACTCGGCTCTGCTACTGCTGCAGTCCTCCTCCTTCCTCAACAGACTACACAACACAGTCATGAGCCCAATTTTCCAGCTTCTGTACCAACACCGCCCCCATAACTCCAGTGGCAGCCTGAGGCATGCCACAGGAACTTCTTAGCATTGGTCTTTCCTGGGGCTCTTTTAACAACAAAGTGTAGGTAGCCTTTGGTGAGACTTGGCTCTCCTTTCTTTGACCAGCCTAGTTCCCCAGGGTTCATCTGGGCAGTCTGCTCTCCCTGTCTGGTCACTGCAGGGCACTCAGCTCACCCAGAGACACAGCTTGGTGTCTGAGGAAGGTGGGATGAATAAATGCATTGGGTTTTCCTCTTTTTCTCTCCAGTGACTGCTGAGGGTGCTTTTGCACACTTGCGGCCTATTAGAGGCCTAAATTTGAGTGTGCTGCATCCCACCTGGCTGTGAAAATTTATATTTAATGAATAACCTAAACAACTGTGATCGAGTGTTGCTGACTAGCCCTATTCCTCTGTTTTATTAGTCTCTGACTTGGTCATGTATTTCCAGCGCTTGCTAATGTATTCTTTTGGTTCTTTGCTGGTGCCCTCTAATTAGTAAGCACGTTACCCACTGTGGTCTGCATACAGCCCCCCGCACTGTGATCTGGGATGTGCAGGAAGGGAGCCCACACGGCAGTGCCTGCCTAGTCCCGCTGCTGGAGGACTGTAAGAACAAGTCCTCGGAGGTGCTTAGACAGGTGGTGCCATGGATTTCACCTTCGAGGAGCCGGGATGCAGTGCTAAGGCTGAGCCCTTCCCCAGGGCACCTGCCACTTCTGAAAAAATGCCTGAGACTGTGCATCTGTGTTCATCCAGCAGATGCCAAGCAGGAAGGGATGGTAAGAGAAGATTATGGGAAGATACAGCAGCCAGTGGAAAACAAAACAAACCTACAAACTCCTTTTTTTAGTTTTTTTTCCTTTTTTATTTTTCTTTTTTAAGGAGCTGTCAGAAAAACACCTGGTGGAGAGCTGATTTCAGCTGCTGTGCTGTTACCTGATACCAGCTTGATATCGTGGTGCCATTCTGGGTGGGGTCTTTGCAAAGAACAACTCTGTTACAAGAGTATTAAAGCTGTAATAGCTGGCTCAGACAATGCAAGTAAAGGGAAATAAAAGAGGAGGATAAGAAAGTAATTGTCATAATTAGGCAAGAGGAGAAAACTGAATAGGCTGTGTTGAGGGGGAGCAGAGACAACAAAGTGCTGCTGGGCTACCTGCTGCAGGTGTTGAGCTGCAATGGCAAAGACTCAAAAAAAAAAAAGTTGTGTAATTAATATGCTATGAATAATGCAAATAGGTGCCCTCACAGGTAGATGAATAACTGATTTTGTTACAGGGATGCTGCATAATTCTACAATGTGCTTTTCTTTCCCAGCTGCCTTTTTCAATTTTTGTTTTCTTCTTAAACTCCCCCCAGCCCCCACCCCTTTCTGTTTCAGGAGTTGTTGGCTTTCTTTTCATTGAATCAATAAATTTCCTGTGTCTCTCCCCATTTCACTGCTGCTAGGGTGAGATCCTTAATAACCTGGCCCAGCCACAGCAGGAGGAAGTGAAGGAAGGATCTCTGGGGACCTACATCATAGGTGGCAGAGAAGAGAAGAGAAGAGAAGAGAAGAGAAGAGAAGAGAAGAGAAGAGAAGAGAAGAGAAGAGAAGAGAAGAGAAGAGAAGAGAAGAGAAGAGAAGAGAAGAGAAGAGAAGAGAAGAGAAGAGAAGAGAAGAGAAGAGAAGAGAAGAGAAGAGAAGAGAAGGAGAAAGTCCCTGCAGAGGAGGGAAGGAGGAGAAAAAACTGCACTGGCTGGGCCGGGTGACAGGTGGGCTGAGGTACATAGGTTGTACCTCAGCTGTACTCCTCCAAAACACTGGAACAGCTTCTCTAGAGGAGCGGGTACCCACTGCCTCCAACCCCCAGAGCACACGGTACAGACCTGCAGGATACAGAAGGGAGGAAAAACCTGCACCGGGGGCTGAAACACATAGCCTGTCCCTTGTGTTAATTTTCCCCCTGGCCTCGTGAGTCATTGAGGCTTCACCCTTCAACTCTGGATGTGTTCAATCATTGACGACTCAAAGGGCAGGACCCAGAAGAGGAGCAGGAGGTGAAGACAACAGGCTTAAGCACCCTTCCACTGTCAGCTGGCACACCTAAGGAAAGGAAGGGCAGGCTGGGCTGTTGGCTTGTGCAGTGGCTGTAGGCACAACCACGCACCCAGGAGGTACAGCTGGGTCACCCTGCGGTGACAGCACCCCAGCAACTGCTGCTTTCAGGGGCAAGCAAATGTAGGCATCTAGGAGCTGTCTTTAAGGTCTGCTGGGTTAAGTTTGCAGTCGAGAATGAGGTCAAAGTCAGATGGGATGGATAGGTTTGCAGCTTAATGGCCTTTTTAAGGCAAGGGAACAGCATCTAACGTAACCTAGGCACAAAGTAGGCACTAGCTTGAAGCAACCATTTCTTGGAAAGCCTCATAACTTCTTATTTGCATATATGTTAGAAAAATATCTCAGCTGGATATAAGCATTTCCAGTGAGGAACAAGGGTAGCTTCCTGGCCCAGGTTCTTTTAATGGCTTGAAAGAAGGATGTGATGTCAAATAGGACTGAATTTAATCTGTAGTTAAAGGGTTATTTCTTGGCTCCTCAACGATTACATATTCAGTAGAAACCTGGTGATCTTAAGTATGTCACAACGTAACATTAATAACCTCATTACATATTAACTGTGTCACAACTCAGACCTGCAGCCAAACTCTGCTGGCAACAGAGGCGTGCTTGTACCGACATCTTAACTTCACTGTGTCAGCCAAATGCCTTTTGGGCAAAATAGGGGGATTGGGTTGGTTGTTCAGGAAGGTCATTAAGGAGTTAAAAGCACTGAGGCATAGGGGCAAACCCAAAAACTGAGGCTGGCTCTGAGCTTCTGGCAGGTTTCTCCAACAGCAGCAACAATGACTTTCCTTCTCTGGTTCACCCACCTCCCATCTTCTTGTGCGGGGAAGCTCTGCTTGCTCCTAAAGCCCCAGCATCTTGCAAGAGATGGCCTCCACCTCTCCCCAAAACAGGCCTCTCCAGTGTTGCAGGGAGCCGAGGTACAGGGGCTGCCTCTCCCTGTGGGCAGCCCGGCCGGGGGGCTCAGCAGCAGCACCCTGCTGCAGCCCAGCACCTTGCCTGGGAGCACGTCTTCTCCCCGGCTGGGTCTGCTCCTGTCATTTACTATTGGTAGAGGAGCTTTGATATCTGATCAAGGAAGATAATTAAAGCCACTCAGGAGACCTTGGAGGAAGCCATAATCCTCTGGCAATGGGATGCAGCAAGCCACGCTCGCTGCATGGCTGGTGAGGAACGGCCAGGGCTCCGCACAGACCCCTGACACCCACCAGCATCGCAAGGGGGCAAGGGGATGTTTTTAGCTGAGATAAATATAGCTTTGCTGAAGGTTGTGGTCTGCTTGGCTGGAAATTTTTACCCCTTGCATCTTGGTCTCTGGTGAATTTTGTTAATCCGGAACATATTTAGGGCCTAGAGCAAACCTGGGAAAACAAACAGAGCTTGGGAAAACAGCAGAAGAGCAGGAGGAGGCTTAATATGTTGCTACTTGTAAAAGCAGTCTGTCACTGCGACTGACCATTGACTCTGTGTGCATGCATATGTCTGCAATGTATGTAAGAAATAATTAGCGAATACCTTCTCTGTGGGCCAAAGGCTGCCCTTTAGTGTAAACTTGAGGCTGTTGCTGCGTCCGTAGAGAAAGTTATTAAGAAGTGTGTTGAAGAAAGCAGCTGGGGACAGAGGGAGAAATAAAGCACTGCAAAAATGTAAGGTCAAAAGTAAGTAAGTTGCTCCTGGCTTCTCCGGTTTTTGGTCATGGTGGGGCTCTGTGCAGGGGCAGCAGCAGCTGCACGTACCATTTTGGACCCAAGCCCTTGCTGCTAGGTTTGGATTTGGGTAGTTAGGATGGGATGGGGTTGCAGCTGTTGTTGGTAAGTGGCATTGCAGAGGAAACTGTAAGACTTTGTATCCCGTATCTCATGTGACTGCTAGAGAGACGGTAAATACAACTTACTCGGCCACAACAGGAGGTAGAAGCAGAATCCAAAGGCAGCATGTCTTTAGACTGGTCAAAGAAATGCTTCAAGGGTTTTTATATATATATGTACATGTGTGTATATATAAAAATATTAAAAATATGTATGTATATATAAAGATTTTGTTAAAATGGTAACTGTTAAGAATAGTGTAGGATTCTGGAAATAGTTAAGTATTTTTTAATAGGTAATGTGAACACTGTGGTAAATGACTAGGATGTGGACGGCATTACTCCTACGACCATTTTCTTTCCAAACTGCTTAGAGTATGATTATATTTTGATTCTTCCTTAGACTTTTAACACGGGGAAACTGAGGCAAAACACTGAATTTGAGGAATGCTGGTCTGATCCAGCTTGTGTTCACTGGGTTGGTAAGACCTGAACAAGAGCCAGTGTACCAGCATTCATGGCTCCACGAGTGGATGTTTATTCCTCTTTCTTCTGCAGCCAGGATTTGATTTCTTTCTGACAGCAGCAGTGTCTCATGGGAGTGGATTACGGCGTTGTGGCAGTGCTGTGATGTGTCTGGCTCGAACCTTTGGCAGCCTCAAGGGATACACCCTGAGGCTGCTTTTAGCCACCCAGATGCTCTGATAGACCACAGAGAGTGGGGATGGAGTAGCTTAAGGGAAGAGCTGCAAACTGCTGGGGTACCAAGTGGTTGGTGGGACT
Organism: Phalacrocorax aristotelis; assembly: GCF_949628215.1. NCBI lineage: Eukaryota > Metazoa > Chordata > Aves > Suliformes > Phalacrocoracidae > Phalacrocorax > Phalacrocorax aristotelis. Next base: position 98,941,119 of record NC_134276.1, on the reverse strand, counting down.
AGGTTAGCAAAGCATTGCACGAGCAGCAGTGTGTTACTGCTGTCTCCTTTCTCATTTTTGTAGTCTATTTCTGAAGGCAAAGAATTACGACCATGCCTGTGTGTGGCTTGGGCTGGGGTGACTTTGGTGGATGTAGTGGTCTGAGAGCTCCCTGCCTTGAAAAGTGGCTAATTTTCACCATGAAAATAAGAAACAACAAATACTGCATTTGTGAATGTATGTGTGCAGGCAGGGAGCAGGCACGTGTGAGCCTATGTGTGCAGGTAGGCAAGCACCTGTGCCTGTGTAGGTACACATGCCGGTCACCCGACCTTCCCTGTGATCAAAGTGAAGAAAGAGCCCCATTAAAAAGTTGAAATAGCTTGAGATCCTATCCTTATTGCCTCTGGTCTCCCGCCTCGCCCTGTCCCACGTCCCTATTAATTGTTTGCAAACAGCAGCAGGGACGCAGCGGCAGCCAGGGTTGGTGCACACTCGCCGTGGGGCTGATAGGCGGGTGGGGTCCTTCTCCAGGAAGCCGTGCTGCCTCGTGATACTGGTGCCAACCAGTGGCACTGGCTGCTTCGAAGCAGTCAAGCAGAGGGAGAGGGGCTGAGGGAGAGCCCTGCCCACGAGCTCGCAGAGGGGTCAAACTGGTGGCATGCATGAGAGCCCCTTGTGGCACACCTCAGAGCACGGTCCTGGGAATTTTACATGGAAACAACCTGCCTCTAAGCCCTGCAGGGCTTTTTCTGGGTGCCTTAGAGCACGTACAGGGCTGTTGGCTGGAGAGAGGCAGCAGGGTGCTGTGGTGCATCCCCCCCCAGCCCGGCTGCTCTGCAGGGAAGGAGGGAGCAGAGGAGGTGGCATCTGAAGGAGTGGTCCCAGACACCTGCAGGCACAAAGCACAAAGCTGGCCAAGTCCCTTAGGTCAGCATCCCTCTGGTTTTAATGAGAGTCTTATGCATAAAATCTCTTGGAGACAGGTTGCCATTGATTAAGGGAATGACAGCCTCCTCCAGAGCAGCTTTTCCTGGCCCTGCTCCAGCCTGGAGAGATTCTGTCAGGGAGCTCACACAGCCCCACTGCCCCCAAAACAGCATGGAGCAAAACAGTCCCTTTCCGAGGGTGAGCTTGGCTAGCTGTGCCACACCCCCCCAGGAGCTGCATCCTCTGCCCGACCCCAAGCCAGCCCTGCTTCATCCCTGCTTTCAGCTGCCAGCATTCACCCCGGGGAGGGGTGGGGGAATGGGATGTCTCCCCTCCAGGCACATGTCTCCACCAGCAGGGAGAAGCCAGTGTGTTCCTCTGTGTTTGTTGGCCTTTTAGTTTATTTTTAATTTTAATTCCTCCAGGAAGGAGGCTCCTAATTGACAGTCGAGGGAAGCTCAGAGGGAGGAAGGAGAGGATCAGGAAGGCCTCAGCTTCCCCACTGGCATAGGCTGATTAAGAGCTATGATGACTACCCATCCATTTTGCTTCACTGGATGCGCTGCCAGCAGCACTGCCTTCACCATTGGGCTTTACTCTGGCTTAAGGCTGGAGAAGCTGTTTTGGTTACTAATGGGGAGAAACGAATGGAGAAAGTCCAGCGGTGTCTGTGGCGCCGCCTCCCTACCAAAAAGTCCGCTGGAAAACCTCAGCCAGCCTCGTCTGGACAGGAGCCTCCTGCGATAGGAAGGCAGGCGGCGGTGAGCCGGAGCCACCTGTAGCACAGTGCGTGCCGGCACACGCCATGCAAGCTGCTGGGGTTCACTTACCACCCAGGGCAAAGGGCTACCGCAGAGCTGCCTAGTCCTGGCAGGCCTGCAAGGAGAAAGGAGAAAGGGTGCTCCGCTGAAAGCGTGTCTAGGGCTGTGTCCTTGGCACTGCCGCGGGCCCTGGAAGGGGATGCCAGGAGCAGTTCTGCACCTCTCTCTTTCCCTGAAAATGGCAAAGCCAAGGATGGGAAGTGAGCCCCTCAGTTTCCAACACTGCAAAGCTTGTTTTGGAAATGTCACAGAGCTGGCACCTTTTTAGCAGAGAAAACGCTGCCTCAGTGAAAGGGGAGGCCAGTGCACACTGTGGGTTGCAGCTGTGGCAAGGGAGCTTGTCTGTATCTGTGCTGGTTAGCCTGGTTTGGTGCACTAACGCGAACTTCCCTGGGAATCAGTGCACTGAGACACGTGTTGGGAGCCCAAAGGGTGAGGAGAGAACAGGGGTGATCCTGAGAGTGCTTTGACTTGGAAACTGATGGAGCAGTACCACCATTCCATAATAAACCACTATCCAAATCTGGATTTAGGCCAAGTTGAAACAGAAAGCCCTGGCTGCTCGTCAGTGGTCAGGGGCCCTTTGCTGCTCTGTTCCCCAAGGCCACAGTTACCATTACAGCAGGAGCCATGCAGAGCAGCTTCCTCCTCCTCCTCCTCCTCCCATCTGCTCTCTTTGGGGGAGCTCACTTGGAGCACAGACTTGCACATCCTTGTGTGGAAAAACAAGGAGCTTCAACACAGGGAGAAAGCCTGGTGCCTCCCACCTGCCCTGAAGGTACTATGCAAGTTGTACCCTGGGAGCATCAGGCAGAGGGATGCCACTGTCCTCAGGAATTGGGACCAAGTGGGAAGATACTGGGAAGTAAAGGCTCTTCTGCTATGGGAATCTGGTAGTCAGGCTGAGTTAATCTCAAGGCATCTAGCATCTTCTTCAAGGTTGTATGGACTAGTCTGCTGATCAGCTCTAAATATATGTATCTATCTATATATACATTTTTAATGAAGATGATGGAGATTTTTGTGAGCCCCTGAGACTGTCAGGTCAGGTTAGGCTGAAGGTCAGCCTTTATATTCATAGCATACAAACTTCTAAACTTTGATTTTGCAAATGTCTAAATCCCATTGCGTATGTGCTTCTGGATAGAGCTACTGTGATAAATGTTCCCAATGTCAGTTACAGTTGTGGCCTGCTTAACCTCCTATGATGCCCCTAGCTAAGCATCTTTGCAAAGAGCAAGACAATGCTGGGACAAAGCCAGCCTCAGTGGGAGTTTTCAAACACATGGGAGACATCAGTAATGCACAGGACTTGGCATGTTTAGCCTGTTAGTGGACTAAGGAAAGCAATCCTATTTTAATAGATAAAAAGGAAATGTATTGGACTTGGTCCCTGCTGAGGCAGGGTCAGGGCATGAACTCATGTGAAAACTGGCTCTGCCAGGCTTTATTTCCTCTGATCCAATCAGGTGATGGAGACTGCGGGGGGGGGGACACATCAGGCAAATTTGTCTCTTGTGTGTGCTGTGAGTCTGCAGCCCGTGGGCCCTTATTCCTGCCGCGGTCAAGGGTTACTCTCTGCCTGTGGGGCACAGCCCGCCCCAGGGAGCAGCACCTGCAAATGGACTCTTGCCTGCTCTTCCAGGGAAGAGCATCCTTCCCCTTGTCATGGCCACAGCTGTAGAATCTATCTTGTGCTTCTGCATGTTGCTACTCGAGCCTCTCAGAGCCAGGTGTTTCTGTGCAGATTATGAGTCGCTTTTTATTTGCTTTTAAATGGTCTTTGCTCTACATAACTGCAGAGAAAAGCTTGAAAGCCTCTCCCACAGCATTTCAAAAACACAAGGTAAATAAGGTGGCGGCAGCAGTGATTTTAAACCCTGTTTTTGCTCAAGTGTCTGTCGCATGGTTCCCTATAAGTTCAGGACTTCCCCAATGCAGCAGAGAGGGCTTCCTGGCCCAGCCAGGCATTGTGCCTGCCTCCCCACTGGCACAACCTCCCCTCGCTGCTCCCAGCCGCAACACGCTGCCCTCCGGCCCTGCGTCTTGCTGCCGGCAGCCCATGACGCTCAGCCACTGAGCGACCGCAGCACCCCAACGTGTTGGGATCTGCCTTCTGCTGCCTCCCTGTTGAAAGGGCTTCCTGTGCTGTTATGCCGTGTTTAATCAGCTCTCACTTTGGGTTGTGAATCTCTCCCTGGCTCTGGTCAGCGATAGGAGTGCCAGTGTTCAGCATTTTGCCGCAGCCCCCCAGGTTAAAGTGCATCCCAAAAGCAGGGAGAGGGGAGTGAGTGGAGCGGTGCCACGTGTGACCCATCCCTCTGCAACACCGAACCGGTGTTGCAAAAGCAGTCGAAGGCTTCATGCAGAGACCTGGGCACATGTGCGGGTGGTTTTGGCCAAAGAACAGGACAGGCTAAGCATGGCTGATGTCTTAGCTCAAACCCCTGGACCCAGGACTCGTGTGTAAGGCAGCCCACTCTTTCTTCCTTGCTTGTGTGGGTCACCTTCAAAGAAACAGATCAAAGTGAACGCTGCTTGGAGAAAGTCCTCCCTGTCTGAGATGGGCAGGGAAGGGAGAAGGCTGGATGCCCCCTCCCCAAGGCAAAGGACAACAGGATCTGATCAGCAGCTGGGCCCAGGGGCAGCTGGGGAGGAAACGCAGGTTTGCACCCCAGCAGCAGAGCACCACAGCACCCAAAGCCTTTGCCTGGGTTTTTGGGGACACCTGTAAGCCAGTCTGCACCTTATGCCACCCAGCTAGGGTTAAAAGAGTGTGGAGGAGTGCAGATAGCCCCCCTGGGCCCCCACCCTGGGTCTCTCTGCTAGAGCAGACCTTGTAGAGCAGCTCCCACACGCCTTGTTTTTCTTGCAACCCTGTTGTGCAGAGCCAAGGTGGTGCAAGAGAGGAGGCAGGAATGAAGGGCTGAGGTTTGCCTCCAGGCCTCTTTGCAATCACCCAGCAATTCTCTACCCTCGCCACCACCGCTGAGCGTGTTTGAATCACAGGCTTGTTGAGGCCTGTTGAAACATGGTGCTGCAGCACCTTGTGCTAAGTAGCAGGTAAATAAAGCTACCGGGTGCTGGGAACAAACTGTTGCGAAGACAGGTAATGCATCAGGGGCTGTGCTATCCCCTGGAGGCAGAGGCTGGGATGGAAAAGGGAGGAATGAGGATGGTGTGAGGCACCTTCCCCACTGCTGGGGTGCCTGCACAGGGAACTGGCACCAGTGGGTGCTGGCAGAAACCCAGACTACACTACTTCAGATATACAGGCAGAGGCCAGGTTGAAAAATCACATGTAGAGATGAAAAGGTGAAGCATATGGTCACTAACACCATTTCACTGTATCTTTTTTTCCTAGGTTTGTTACTCCTTGGGCTGAAATAGCTGCCTGGGGCCACGGTCAGAAGCCCTAAAGAAGCAGACAAGACCAGTATTAGTCAGAAACCCTGCAAGCAACGTCTACCTGATTTTGGAGGCAAGCAAGAAGAGCGTATGGTCCCTTTCTGCTGCTAGGGAGCAGTTCAGCAGCGTGAGGGACTTGGAACAAGACTCAACTCTGTGGAGCCCGCTGTGCCTTCATCCCACCTCTCAAACCCACTTGGCGGGCATGCAGGGTTTTGTGCATGTTTTAGGGGTTGGTGTGAGGGCTGGCGCTGGCGGGTGAGTGGGCAGAGTCTGCAGCTTAGGAGCTGGTTCACACCGTTGCCTTGGCTTGCTTCAGGGCGTGAGCTGAAGTCAAGGGAGGGAGGCTGGCAGAAAGTGATATGGGGAACAGGTTTCCTTTCAGATATGTGGCAGCTGAGTTCACCCTGCCAACTCAACTAGGGAAAAGAAGTCACATGATATAGAATATGCATTTATGGTAGGTCTGAATATTTTTTTTCTTTTGGTAGAGGCTTTTTTTTTTGTAGGTAAGTAGTGACAAAGCCTGATACTGTCACTAGGCTGTTCTGTGTATTTTTGGCTTTTTTTTTTTTAAAGAACATGGAAAAGACTGGAAAAAGGCAAAGAAATGTCTGTAAGCTTTAGGTCAGCAGCCCACTTAGGACTGCAACTAAGTCAGAGGAGTGCATGTACAATCAGGAAAGTCACCCGCAGGAGACCTTTACAAAACAATAATTTGTAATTGCTGCATTAGTGCTAATTTAGCACCCCCATTCACCCCTCTTGCCCCCAAGGAAGGCTGGTTCACAGAGACAAATACCCACTCCCATACTGTCAGCATGTCATTGCAATCCCTTCGTTGTTTTCTTTTCCAGTGCCAGCTGTGTTGCCTTCTGTGTAACACACAGCTGGTGCCTGTTATTGTGAAAGATGGCACAGAAAATAAAGACTCATGAGTGCGGCCTCATGTTTAATTAGAAGCTAATGTGCTATTATTATTAGGCATTGAAGGAATGTACTAGTGAAGCAGTGCTTGAGCTGTTTTAAAAGCATTTTATAAGTGTACTTTCGCCTTGCCTAGCTGGCATGCACCACCTTTATTAGTAGACACAAGACTGCTGTTACCTGGGCTTACAGCTCTTTTGCAGTTCAGGCAAATACCGCTGGAATGGAAGTATCTCAAACCTCACTGTTTGGAGGACTTTGAAATAGAAGGGAATGGCGTGTGCTAGGCTAGGCCAAGTGTTTAATCACAGTGACACAGGCCTTGAGACTAAGTGGTCTGTGGTTGAATTTCCTATAAAGAGAGACTGATTAAATACAGCTTAATGAAACATGACAACCTTATTGGTCTCAAAAGAAGTTGAAGGAAGCCGTAAGAAAAATCACAGTTTTGTTTGTTTAATGAGAAGTTTCACTGTCAGCACCTTTAGGAAGCTTGCTGTGACTGCCATGCTCTACAAAGCAGTATACTACTTACCAACCTCCATCTATTGGCACAAGCATGGCTTCACCATCTATTCTTTAACACAGTTTCAGTTCGCTAACTGCCTAATGTCTTTAAATTCAAGAAATTGAACTAGGGGAGTTGCATACAGGTACATAAGATGTACCTACCCAGAGCCAGGAACAGTATCAAACAGCAGCAGCCTCCCTGTTCTCTCTGCAAGCACCCATCCTCCTTTGCTTATCACCCTCAGCCACTACCATCTCCAATGACAGGAGGCTGGTTTTTGATTTCTAAGAAAGTATTGACTTCCATGGGCCTAGTTTCCCACAGGAGCACTTCAACCTCTAAAATCAGATACTGAGGTGGCACTGCATTAACATCTCTGCCATCAGGTACGTGCAAAAACGGTCTTGAGCTGGAGCAGCTTTCCTGTCGGAGGACGTGGGAACAAAGCACACCACTGCTGCTTGCTTCGTGATCATGCCTGGTGGGAACATACCACCGAGGAGAAGTGAGGTACCTGTCTGGGCAGCAGCTCACCAGTCAACAGTGAAGATACAAAAAACATTTGACTTGGCTTCAAGGTAGAAAACAAAACTAAACTTCCTGAACAGCTACAGCATAAGAGGAAAGCATCACAGTTGTACATTAACATGTTACGCACATAAAGGCTAGGCTAGGTTATATGGGGTTTTATTCTATAAATTTATTCTGTAGACCACACCTCCCATTTATTCAAGGTCCTTACCTTCCATATAAAAGCTAAGGGGAACATAAAACTGCGGATGGCCTTACATGTCAACAGTCTGGGCTTCAACATCATTAAACACATTACAGTTGGGTGCTGCTGCTGGTCAATGGGTTTTCAGTTGCTTTAACAACTACAACATACAGACAGATATGGGACGTAATTTTTTATTAATAAGAGATCATATTTTAACTTTGAAAAGAGTGAAATTAAAAGGTGTATTAAAACATACCCACTCTAAGCAATCTATTTTTCTTCAGTAGAAAAAAAGCATACAACAGGTAGAAATACTATATACACAGTATATCAGTCAAGTCATCAGCCCCTCCAAACATTGTTTTGCAAATTGGTACAATGGTATTAGAATATACCATCCAGTTACAGTCCCGCATGAATTTTACCTTTTGACTTTTTCATTTAAGACAAACCACTAAGCACCTAGTTCAGTTTATTGATCTTAAAATACATACAAGGTGGTACTGTATATGAAGATACCAGTGTTAAGCTTTTACTTCTACTTATGTACTTTTAAGATCCTGCCTTGTTAATATGCCTGCCTCATCAATTTGGCCATATGGAAATCTGTAATTAACATCTCCATTAAACAGAGTGCTTTCTGACACTGAAACACGATTAACTGTATCTTAAATAGCATCTCTTGCATTAATTTCAAGCAGATTTGTGTTGTCTTTATTTTACAGTGGAGGCTTTCAGCCTAAAATATAGACCACTCTAATATATAAGGAATTTATGCCATCCTTTTTTTTTTTTTCCCCTTAAGAAAAAAAAACCAACCAGAATGTTAGTTCTTAAATTAGTTTGATGCATAAAAAGAAAGCAAGGGGGAAACCCACAAATTGCATCCTTCTCTCACAACATCCTTGGAAGGGGAATGTCAATACACAGACAGGGCAGGCACATGCAGAGCAACTGATAGAGACCACAGCGTGGCAGACTCCAGCTCTTAGCCTTACATCTGGCCTTAGTCCATTTGAGCTGTCCATCACACTTTCAAATACAAGTGGTTGCTGCTGGTTGCACCTTGGTCCATCAGCTGACACTGCTGACGAGCGGGTCGCTGCACAACTGGAGAAGGCCCTCACAAATCAAGCTACAGCAGCCTTCTTGCACCAGGTAGAAAAGGTAGCAAGGTTTGAACCTTTTGCTTAAGTCTCACTTAACAACACAGTAATTGAACTATTACTGCTCTGCTGAGCAAGCTGTAGCAGGGTCTGACATGTGGTTCTTGGCATGTCGGTGTGTGCTCCATGCTTCAGAAGAACCTCAACTGTTTTTGTATGCCCTCCTTGTGCAGCCAGATGAAGAGCTGTCAACCCTTCATCGTCAGAAACATTGACATTTTCTGAACTGATAAGTTCTTCTACTACTTCAGAGTGCCCGTTTTCTGCAGCAAGATGTAACGCTGTCCTATTTAAAGGGCCTCTGGCTAGAACACTGGCCCTTTCATCTATCAGCAACTTTGTTGTTGCTAAATGGCCGCTGCGAGATGCCAAGTGCAGAGCGGTGTATCCTTCTGCTGTTGCTGCCTCAATGTCTGCACCGTGTTTAAGGAGCAGCCTCGACGTGCTTGTGTGGCCGGTTTCAGCAGCTATGTGGAGCGCAGTCTGCAAGAGCGCATTCTGTATGTTGACATCCGACTCCAGGTCTATGAGAAGGCGAGCGACACGGTAGTGTCCTCGTTGAGCGGCCAAGTGTAGCGAGGTCCGTCCATCCACGGTCTGCACATTCACGCTTGCACCCCGCTGTTTGGCCAGAAGCTTTACAATGGGGAGATGACCTTGCCAGGCAGCATAGTGCAGTGGCACCCAGTCATCCTTTCCTTTGATGTTCACGTTAACACCTCTTCTCAGTAGGATCCGCACAATATTCTCTTGGCCATACTGACAGGCTATGTGGATGGGGGCTCTGCCTTCAAAATCTACCTCGTTTAAGGATGCATTCTTATCGAGCAGCATTTTGGTGCTGAAATCATCCCCGTTTTGGGCAGCAAAGTGAAGAGCAGTCCACTGATCCTCATCTTTGGCATTAACATTGATTTTCCTAGCCATAATCAGCTCCACAATGCTTTTAACTTTCTTCTCAATGGCTATGTGAAGAGGGGTGGATCCTTTCTTGTTGGTGAGGTTAGGGTTAGCGTTGTACAGGAGGAGCCATTTGACACATTCTTCTTGACCAGCTTCAACAGCCAAGTGCAAAAGACTGGAGTTCCCATCTAAAACAATGTCAACATCTTGAGGCTGGAGGATCTTCATCAGTTTGCTGGTATCTCCAGTTAAAATGGCCTCCGTTAGCTTCCTCTTCTGTATGTCTGTAGTACCAATATCTAGATGGAGATAAGGAAGACATTTTTTACAATGAGGGTGGTGAAACAGTGGAACAGGTTGCCCAGAGAGGTGGTAGATGCCCCATCCCGGGAAACATTCAAGGTTGGGTTGGACGGGGCTCTGAGCAACCTGATCTAGTTGAAGATGTCCCTGCTCATGGCAGGGGGGTTGGACTAGGTGACCTTTAAAGGTCCCTTCCAACCCAAACCATTCTATGATTCTATGAGAAAGACACCATCATATTCAGCAATGACTTCACTGCAAAGAAATGCTCTCTGCGCCCCCCACAGTAGTTTCAGAACAATTTCAGGTCAGATTTGGAGCCCCGCTTACTCTTATTTTGTTTCTTGTGAAATGAAGAACTAAGGATGCTGTGGTTGATCTCTCTGCACTAATCATTGTTTGCGTAACTGGAAAATAGATGCCTGCTTTTTGCAGCACTGGACTGCAAAGGGAGGGCTGGGTATGTAACAGCATGGGTCTTTATTACAATGTTCATGGGTGCTGCTGAGAAGGTGGCTTAGTATAACTGAAAAAGCCACAAACTCAGCTGACCTGACTGGGTCAAAGCTTTAGTCCCGCTTTGAGCGGGACGCTGGACTAGGTGACCTCCCTTCCAACCAACCTTTACATGATTGACTCTGTAATTACTTTGATGGAAATTCAGGTCACTTCTTTTGAAAAGTAAATGAGATTTATTATTTCTCATTTGCTCATGTTTGGGAACCACCTTACTCTTTTTTCTTTTTTAAAATAAATACCTCCAGTAAACAAATTTGTAGTGCTGACAGCCAGAGAAAGCAAGGCTAACAGTGATTTCTAGAGTGCTATTCTTTTTATGACTACTCTCCAATCCACTGACTCCCATGCCCCAGTCCAAACAACCCCAGAAAAACAACAAAGAGAAACCTGACCATTACCTGAACTCTCCCTTTCAAAGGAAAGGGAAAGAGAGCCTCTGGATGAAAAAGCTGAATCTACAGATGAAACTCCTGAAAGCCGCTTGTCACTGGAGGCAAGTTTGGACTCAGAAGAGCTGCGGCTGAGATCTTCAGGGCCTTCCATAGTCTGTGAAATCCCCGAATCCAGCTGGGACAACAACTCTGAGAGACTGTAATCCTTAACTGATGGGAGAGCAGGATCCTGTTTTGGCTGGGATAATGCAGACATCCCCTTCAAGAAAATCACACAAACATTTTAGAAAGGTCTAAACAGAAAACTGAGCATGAGGCCCTACAGGAAGAAACATAAGTTAGTTTGCAGGTATCCTTTAAGCACTCTTCATATTAAATGAAACCTACCAATAAGGTCACTGAAAATTTTCGGATGCAGGACAGCAGCTTTCATCAGTACTAACACAGCCACTAAAGCCACACAGCTCTTCTGTCTACAGCGTTTATTAAAAGATCAGTCACACCCACGTAGTTCCAGCCTTTATTTCCTAACTGTCCTGCTCTCCCTCAACAGTCTAAGATCCACTTGCACTCAGTCCCGTACTGAGGTTTTCCTGAGCTGGACTATGCATCTGCTGTCACTTTTGCATTCCAGCCCATCATCAAGGCCCACTTCTATCAGGCAAGAAGGTTCTCAAAAGCAGTAAAGAGAAGGTTGCTTGAGAAGCTACAGGTCACAGAGGAACCTGTTCCTTGAAAAACCTAGTGTGCTTGAACAGGAGGCAGAAAGAGAAAATACCTCAGGCTGCTGCTCTGGGGAATTCTTGGTGTCCGGGTCCTGAGTTATAATTTCTCTTGTTTCATCTTCTGGTTTTTCACAAAGGGCCTCTGTTTCTGAAGTTATCTCTTTGAAGAAAGCAAGAGAAGGTTTTGGGTTTCTTTTTAGTAGGAGACTTTTCTGAGATGCCCTGCTGCCTTTCTCTATCATTAGAGCTTAACAGTTTTGAGATACCATGGGAGAAAGACTCCAGTTTTGACTATTCCACCTAGCACCTCATTGGTAGGTACAAGTGGGCAGCTAAGCAAAGAGCGCATAGGACTGACTGAGCAAATAATTTTCACATTCAGACCAGACTGGTGTTACATGGTGGCTACACTGCAGGACTAGGAAATGGGAACCAGTCTAGTGTTGGCAGATTTCGACACGTGTTTGGGGCACAGGGAGAGGGAAGAGAGGCAAATCTCTCCCATTAATGCTAAATGAAGCTACCTTGAGATAGCACTTGCTACATTCTTCTGCACATTTGAATTCATAACAGGTGCTTTGGGCAAGTTCAAGCCTTTCACCCAAGCTGCCTTTTATTGGCAGAAAAGTGATGGTAAAAAATGTTTTGTTACAAGAAAACAATTCAATTCCTCAGCATACAACAGTAAATGTTAAGAGCCAGGGCTTTCAACGCTTTGGATTTGTGAAAACCACACCGACTCCAGCTTGGCATATGCCCTGATACACACAGTCAGAAATGAACATAATTTCTGGCTAAATGGATCTTTTGATTCAGTACAGGTGTTTACATAACACTGTCATGGTCAGACTTGTCCCCAGATAATCCCTTCCTCCACAAATGAATAAGTGGCCTGTATCATTGCCTCTACCATACAATGTGCTCTATTTATTCTGTCACAGAGGTTCACAGCATTTACCCCAGGGATTAACAGAGTCCTGAGCAATAACGTGACTCACAGAAGAATAAATGGGCAGCCAAGTTACGAGGAAATCTTACCTTGAAATGTGGGCCGTTCACCAGGATCATCTTGCCAACATTTTTGCATCAGTTTGATCAAGTTATTACATGAATGAGGTCTGGATTTGGAAACAGCAGGTAGCTCTGGGCGGTGGCCTTTAACTACTTTTACCATAATATGTAAAATATTGTTTTCCTCTGTAAAACAAAAGCACACAAACTAAGATCTCTCAGCAAAAGGAATGATTTCTCTTTTGTCTAAGAGCCTTAACAGCGTATTAGGCTGAAACTTTGTTTTGATGCAATTTTTTAGATTTAGAGTGCTTTCTTTTATCAACAGGGAAAAAGAACTTGGTCTTATTCTCCCACAGTACATTCGTCAATGCAGTAACACCTACGTCCCATGTACCAGTTAAAAACAATTGTCAGTGAGCGACTGTGTTCTTTTTTCACTCATAAAAGACACAGAACCAAAGGAAGGAGAGAAAAAAAAAAAAAGAAAACCTCAAGAAGTTCTTTGCTGCCTTTCTTTGTATTTCCATATCTGCTGTAGAAAAACTGAGCCACAGCTTTTATTTAGACCAGGTACCTGAATTTTTCAGAAAGGTGAAAGAACAACACAAACCAAGCAGCGCAGTAATGTGGCTCTTGACTCTGAAGTCAGCCACTGGGCTAAATGGAATCTCTCAGAGAAGAATTAATAGTAGGCTGGAACCTGTCCAAGCATGCTTGCTATACATAGGCTAGTCACATATACAGGAAAAGTCATAAAGATTAAACAGCAGCCTGTTGATCAGTACATTTACTGTAGGGTGGGACAAGGCTTATTCTCACAGACAGCTTTTTTTTAAGGAAAAAATTTATTTTTTTTTAAAAGAACAATCTACAAATAAACTACAGAACCTCTCTACAGAGAAGCTGTTTCTGAACACAGCACAGTTGCCTGCCAGTTGGCTTTGCTCTGTGCTGTTCCTCGTTGGCCACAAACATGTCAGAAGTCTGCGCAGGCCACACACTAATCCGGATCTGCGCAGCAAACTCCAGCAGAAGCAAAAAGGCGCAGACTAGGCCCCCCACGAGGCAATATGGGTTCTGCTTTCACGAGGTAGGACAAAGGAGGACTTTTATTTGTGATCAGAATCTGAGAGCTTAAAAGCATCTACCACACAAGACTGTAGGAATTTGCAGGACACACATGTAATCTGGGGCTGGTGGGGCAGGAAGCGTGCTTATCAGTAGGAGAAAGGAAAAAAGTTCTAACAAAACCCACAATACACAGAACTTACCTGCAAAAGGCTTCTTCTGTGTAAGAACTCCCCAAACCACAATGGAAAAGCTACAAATAAATGCAAAAAAAAATTTCTAGAAAAGCTTTAAAAAGAAAAAAGGCAAAAAACCTCACAGAAGTATAATTTATTTTCCTATGTTCTCTTTCCTTGTCCTACACTTCTGCATCTAATTCAGTTGATGAACACACACAGCAAGATGCAGCCAAGAACCATGATTCAAAAGTCTAGTTTTTGCACAGAGGAACCTGAGGCAGCAAACATACGGACTTGCTGGAGGCTTCTGAATTCTTGGTAACATTTACCGACGACTCCAGACCAACACTGACAAAAATCACACAGCAGCAAAGCATCACTGTGGATTTTATTTAATATTTCTACCCTGCAAGACACTATTAAGAAATGCATTCCATTTAGAATACGACATATCTTTTAATCTACAGCTATGATTTCCTTTTCCTAATAACCTTACCATGAAAGAACCCCCAAAGACCTAGTGATGAAATCCACTGAAGATAACTTAAGAATTTTGTCACAGACTCGAACAGTAGGTCAGGGTGTACCTTTTGATGGGGAAATTAAAGGTGGGCAGAGTGCCTCCCATGCCAGTGGCTAATAAATGTTACTTGGAATAGGAACACTCAAGACCCAGGATCAGCTGCAGTTTGTTAAAAGGCCTCTACCTGACAAAGGCTTTGCAAAAAGCAAAGCAAATGTGACCCTTTGCAAGATGAGGCTCAAACTAGATTTAAGGGTTTCATGCTCCATCAGGTGTTATAGCCAGAAAAAGAGGGCTCGTTTTACAGTATTATTTAAAGTGCTTTTAAGTGTTTTCATAGTTAGCTGACCTGTACACATCATGTTTGGTGTCAAAACACCTGTTTTTCTCTTTGATGCGCTCTGGAGGAAGGTACGCAATTGTGCCACACAAGCCGTCCATGCTGATGTCATGGGAATGGGACAAGCCATTGCACTTTGCAAGTCCAAAGTCAGAAATCTGCAAAAAATGGAGAAGGAAGAGGAGAAGAGAAGGTGCATGCGACCATTAGACTTTGGAAGCATTAATGAAAATTCTTCTGTAAAGAATAAGAGATGTAACAGGATGACCCAACAAAATATATAGTGAGCTGCCATTCAGAAATACTAAGCTAAGAAAACATCTCTGGAAGCATTATGCTATGGTAGGCTTTTCTTTATGGTTAAGCTGGTGGAAAAAAAAAAAAGACAAGCAGTTTTTTGCAAGCAGCGGCATGTTAGCCCATTACATAGCAAACAACACACAGTCAAGACAATTTATTGTAATTTAAAACTAGTCAAATTTAGCTAGTGCAAACTAATGTAATTATTGGTCCTGCCACCCCCTTTCCCTATGTAACCTGACATTGTATGCTATATTTAAGTGTTCTGAGCACCTCTTTTCAGACCATGAGCTCTCCAATGAGTGCAAGAGAATTGTTCTGTCAGATATTACTGTTACACTGACCATGCCAGCAAGGACTAAGCCCAACACCAGAGGCACCAAGCGTTAAAAAAAACCAAACCAAAACACACACACACACCAAAAACCCACAGAGGGAATTCTTTTTGGCAACTAGGAGACACAGCAAGTTGGTGCAGTGACGCAGTGAACACAGCTGAAATGAACAAAACAAGTGACAGCAAGTTTATAAAAAGGAAAACACACCTCCACTTTAATTTGAAGTGTCAAGAAAATATGCATTCATTTGCTCTCAAAGGCATACCAATCATCAAGCAAACAGATCGGCAAGGAATTTCCTTTGTCTTACTTATTTCTCACTGGTCAAAAATGTCTATTATGCTAAGTGGGAATTTCAAGAAAAGTCAAGCCTTTTTGGACCACTCAGCCCACTGATTTTTGTCTACGTTAGATAAGATTCCCACTCCCGCTCCCCCCCGCTGCCCCAACTTACATATTTTTTTATCTAATAAATACTCTGGTTTTTCAATGACTCATTCCCCTTTTGATCTTCACAGCTTTTCCTTTGAGAAAGTTCTCTCTCAAAACAACAAGCATCATTAAAAACACCTTTTTTTCTTGTCTTTTTTTTTTTTTTTTTTTAAATAGGCTCCAGCTTTCCACTTTCAGAAGTTTCTGTCTGAAGATACCACAAAGCTAGTTGTAACATGCATCCATTACTGGAAAGGGAGGAAACTGCTGCCAGCTTCAGCCTCCTGGAGAACAGGCAGGCTACACAGCCATCGGTCTTCAAATGTGAGGAATCTCCCTTTGCCATAAAACAAAGCAACCCACACAGCTTCAGGAAGAACTTCTCCCAGGGACAAAGAGCTCAACAGAGACATTCTCAGGAGCTGTAGAGGTCCTGTACCCTAGCACACAGGTATATCCAACCTGTTGTCCATCTGTATCTTAAACCTGTAGTGTAATATGAGAATGACTTGAGAAGGAAAAAAAGAGGGGAAAAAGAGGAAGAAACCAGCATCTGGAAGAACAGTTTCTCACACTGGTAGGGCTACACTCTCAGAGCTCATGCTGGCCTCCTCAGCAAGCCAAGCATTGGAGTCCAGGAAAGCAGTAAATAGTCAAGAAACCCAGGTTTGCAAGCCAGCTTACCCTGGGAAGAGCTGAATTGACTGCCCCAAGAAGTGCTGCATGAGTTTGGGGCACTTAGTGCTCCCCAGGAGAACAAAAGCACAGCCCCAACATCACACGAGCCCGTGATGTCAGGTTAATAAAGGAACTGACTGCTGCAAGTCTGAACAGATCCGACTTGGTGAAGCGCTGCTATCCTTTGATTAACATGAAGCAGAGGCTCGTATGCACCTCAAGAAATCCATACGGCACGCAGGTGTAATTAAAGTAATACACCTTCCTCTTTGTCTAAACAATACCGGGTTTCCTACTGTGTAAGTCAAGAAATAAAGATGAAATACAGACAGGACAGTGACACTCCTGCATTAAGAGCCACCAGATATGTTGCATGA
The DNA here is from genome assembly GCF_949628215.1 of Phalacrocorax aristotelis. Classification (NCBI taxonomy): domain Eukaryota; kingdom Metazoa; phylum Chordata; class Aves; order Suliformes; family Phalacrocoracidae; genus Phalacrocorax; species Phalacrocorax aristotelis. The sequence goes on along the minus strand of NC_134276.1, from coordinate 98,924,568 downwards.
ATCTAAGGCTAGGGGCTAAGACAGGAGGCTAGGCACAGTAGGTAGATAGAAGATGTCCCAGTCTCAGCCTACAAACCAAGAAATTGCTAAGGTACATAGTATACCCCCCAGGCTAGCAAGAACTTTACCTTGGGAACCGGCCCCTACCTACGGTGAAGGACTAGGTTTTACACCAATTAATAGGAAATTAATCTGTAGAGCAGAGCTTCGGTCATACCAAATTTTGCAGAAAGCACTGGAAATTGGAATGATCTTCCAGGCTGCAACAAAATAGTAAGATTCTGCAGACAGCTTTTGTGGCTTTTATTAGTTCCTTTAGGGTAAATTTTCCACACTGCATGGTGTATTTAGTCATGCAGTTTCTTTAAACGTCAGTGGGAACTGCGCAGTGGGTGGAAGACACAGCCATTTAACTTACCTATTTTGCCTTTAAATTGCTTGCCAGGTACCTAGTTCTGCAACACAAGGCACCCTTGCTGGTGAAGACAGTGAAAGTGGGGCACCTACCTCTCCCCACTTCTTCCTCTGCATCCCCGCTAACCCTCGCAGCCCTCCCCAGGATCTGCCCTGCCCCACAATCTGACAGAACCCGTAATCTCACTCCTCACATCAGTTATTTCAGGTGGATCCCATCATGCTTCAAAAGCATACCTAATATCAGCAGAGTTAAGAGGAGACATGAAGGCGACAGACTGCTTCATGCAAAACACGTGGTGAAGAGGTAGAAAGACAAGGAAAAAAAACACTGGCCAAAGCCCACGCAGACAGTGGGATTGTTCATGTTCAGACAGCTCACTTGGTCTCTGCTCTTTAAAGGTCTGCATGAGAACAAACCCGTGAGTAGCGACTGGGGAGGGGGGCTGTACATGTTTTCCTGCCCACTTCCCAGCAACACCTACTTTACTGGGAGATTCCAAGATCTGAAGATCCCCCCCTTCTTTTTTTTTTCCTGTTTTGTTTGTTTTAAATCTATCCTACTGAGCACACAGGCCTGTCTCTGCTTCTGTCATTCGTGAACATTTCCATTCTAGTTTGTAAAAAACACTCACTTGCAAAGTTTTAGATGCTTTGAGTTCGTGAAGTTATTTTTTGGACCTTTTTCTTTTTAAAAACTAGTAGATATGCTCACGTAACTACAGTCGTTAGTACAGTCAGCTATTCCCAAACACTGAGGGGATCTAGCTCCCAGGGACAAAATCAGTGCTTGGAAAGTGCTTTCACTGATGTCTCCTGACAGGCCATCCGGCAGCATGCACTCAGCTTCTGATGCTGCCTGTCATTTTTCTGCAAATAAGACTCAAGAACCCACTGCAATGGACTAAGGGACAGAGTTCACCAAAAGGTTTTCTTCATCAAATAGATAACAAAGCCATCAGATTAATTTTTAATCGCTGATGACATATCCAGTATTTATCTCTGTCCAAAGTCTCTGTGCACCTGGATATTGAGACTGCCATCACACTTGTCTACAGGGTTTTTGGTTGTTTTGGAGTAGGGGGGGCTTTGTTTGTTGTTTTTTTTTTTTTTTTTCTGGGGATAGGGAAGAAAGGCTGGTTGTTTTAATTTTGTTCTTTAAGAAATGCCAGAAATTTTTAAGACTCTTACATGGGTCACAGATTTGGACCCAAAATTAGGAATAAAAGCTAATTCCAAGTGTAGACACAACCAGCATCTGCACTTCAAACATACGTCTTTACTTCAGTGTTTATAAACACACTTCAGTTAGCTGCTAAAAGAAGTCTTTCTGAAACAGACTATATTTCCATCCTTTTCCAACCTGCCCTGAAACCTTAACTCCTCAGAACCTGTTTCAGGTGCAATGTTTGCAATGCTTTCTTCAGAAGCAGCAGAAACCAAAGCCACAGTCAAACATCTATTTTAATCCATCATAAATCTGCATTACCGTAACAGGGATGGTCTCATTCCCTCCCCTGTGCCACCACAATTAGATCAATTAGAGAACCAATCAAGGTGAAAAACAGCTTTGTTGGCTGGGATTAAAGAGCCATGTAACAACAGCCCTACGTGGAAGGCTTGATCAGGATGGGTGGGAAACAGGGAGAAGGGACACACAAAACAAGAAAGCCTCTTCTCATTTCTAGTAACAGAAGAACATTTGCAGCTGATAAAGAAAAGTAGCTGTGTTAACTACATCAGCTAGTCTAATAAAAAGAGACAACTGCTCTTTACCACCCTGGCCTCTGGGTATTACTTCGACCTGCAGTTAACGACCTACATCAAGAAGCTTTCTGATAAACCAATTTGCCCTCTGACTAGGTTTCTTCTAATGCCATACTCAGAAATTCTGCAGCCCTTTCTTTAAGCGAAGCAAATAAAGGTGAAGACCACAGAGGCAACCTATCCATGTTTAGTAAGACCATCAGCACAGCACAACACAGCAGCAAACTTCACACTCCACGCTGGTTTAAACTGGAGCACTGGGGGAAGAAAATAAAAGCAACTACAATGAGCTTAAAGCAGTGCACAGGTGAGACCAGCTCATCCTGATTCAAGTTCTTTAAAAAACAAAATCTGGGAGATGAAAAACAACTGGCAGGATTTGCCTGTGTGTGTATATCCACAAATATACGCATGCGTGCGTGTGTATGTACACACATATATATGACAAGATGATGAGCTGCAAAAAACAGGCTGGATAGTAAGAGAAACAAGAACTTACAAATAATGCTTTTGCCCAAAAGTGTTAAGTTGCAGGTTGACTTCATTTTAAATACCTGAACAAAAAGTAACACTCATAACCATGAGATATTGAAGATAAGAAACCTGGGAAGCAGCAATAGAGAGAGCATGCGGGCATGGTAGCTGGCAACAAGTTAGGGTATGAGATTACTGCACCTGTGGGAGGTATATTCTCCTACCCAGGGCCCTGGGGAGAGATCACATCCGAGCAGGGCACTGGAATGTGGCATTGATTCCTGAGCGCCACCTCCCCGCGAGCGATTGCCACATCACAGGGAGCCCAGGGGAGACATCCAGAACGCATATAGAGGGCAGGAGAGCTGAAGAGCAAGCTCATAAATAGATTCACCAAAGTGGTCTGGTTAAGCAAAAACTAGGTGTTAGACAGCCGTAAGTATTGGCAGGCTGTATACATGGAACACCGGAGAAAGGGCCAGGGAGGATCTTGTTGGTACAAATGGAAGTAACAGGCTGACATTAAGGAAAAAAAACCCGCAGGCTGATCCCTGCTAGCAAAGCCTGCCCGGGTATGGAATAATTCTCCCAAGGAAACCACACTGCTTAAGGCAACCAAGATGGAGCAGGACATGGCAGGAAAGAGACCTCCCAGCTAGGGTTCCTGTCGGTACTGAGCTCCACAACCATTTGCAGGGGAGGAGGCAGGCAGGCACGCATCCACCCTCCAAAAACAGCAAAGCCTTACCTTGCATTGTTCATATTATATACATATATTTAAAAATCACCAAGGAATCCCCCAACATGCCTTTGGAAAAGTTACTATCCGTCCATTTATACCCCTGCTCAGTGCTCAGGCTAATCCTGTACTCTTAATTATCTTCCCAAGAACAAAATTCACCACACACTTATGTAATACACAGGAGACGGCTTTATGATATGGAGGCACCCACTTGATGGTAAGTTCTGTGCAACACTACTGCATTAGTCATCATCCTCACTTGGGGTTTTTACAGTAAGCGTTGTGCTCGTAAAAGAAGGATGGCGTGTTTCCATTTAACTAGCAATGTGGCACAGAAGCATTTCTAATGTGCTCCACTGGAAGACTGTCTGTTTCCTGGCTCAAGGGCAAACAGTTTATAAGAGTCCTCCCTACCTCCAAACTCTTCTTTTGCAGTCTGCAACATCTCTTCACTCACCTTAGGATTCTATTAGGGACAGGTCACCTACTAAATTAATGCTAATATTTAAAAGTAAAAACACTTCAATCATTGGCTCCATTAGCCTTCCAGCAAGAAAATGCACATTAAATCAAGCTGCAGGGTCTGAAATTTAATTACAAGTTTCACATCACACAAAAAGAAGGTTTGGGGCCACATTTTTAAAGTGGAGGCGCCTCACAGAATAGGTATATCTCTTATTTTGCATATAGGTTCCTGTGTCTGCTTTGCTGCTTGGAGGGGTTTCCAAGACGCCTGCAGGTGTAAAAGGCTGCTGGCTGGGAAAAGGTTTGGATTAGACCATTCTTTTCTGAACTTAATGGAAAGGGTCCGAAGATCTTCATGTGTTTCATTTACAGAGCGAGTAGCAACAGTTTAGGGATGTCACCAATGATCTCACCAGACACTTTTTTTATTTTTGGTACATTTCACACTTTGCCTCCTTGTATTACATCACTACCCAGATATAGGCTATACAGCAGGCAGAATATAAGGCAGCATTTCAACCTCCTGAACAGTGAGAAAAATACAGCCTTCATATCTTGCTTGGCTCATGGATGAGTCAAGAATCAGGAATTTAAGAAGTTATGCAAGCAAGCACAAACTTTAGGTAAATAATTACTTAGGAAAGGCCTCTCAGCACCAATGTGTGAGAATATACTTTCAACAGTTCAGACCCTGATGTTCTGGTCATAATACCATGAACCACCTGCAGACGTCTCCTGTCTCAGAAAGAAAAACCTTCTGAGAAGTAAACCACTAAGAGGCCTAGTAAAAAAAGCTGACTGTCACAGGTGTGATTTCATTAGAGGCACACACCTCTTATGGCTCCAACCCTCTCATGACATTAGGAGAGATGTTTTCATTTAATGAACACTTCAGTTTTAGAATGGTACAACAAGACCAAAGCCATTTGGCCAGTTTGAGGGGAACAGGAAAACAGGGAGCAGATGGATGACGGCACTGATAAAAATCTATGACTACTTGTACTGAGTTATATCAGCCAGCCAGCCAGCATGATTAATCCTGCAGTTCTATGGTTAAGAGTTTGGCCACTGATTTGGGGGGGTAGGTGGGGGGAAACACCCAGGAAAAAAAGATGTGTTTCAGTCTTTTTCCTCTCCAAAAGGAAGGATCCAAAAGCAAGCACAACCTCCTTAGCCCACTGTCAAAACAGAACCTCCAAGAGAGAAGGCCAAGTTTGCTAGCTTACTCTAGAAATGGATAACATTTTCATGCTGATACAGCCACAAAAATTCCCTTAAGTGACCTCTGGTATGCATAACAGTCAGGCCAGAGACGATTCTTCACTGTGCATGCTCTGAGCAAATGAGAGAAGAAGACTGAGTTGCCTCTAGGAAGGCTTCTCTGGAGTCCAGCTGTAAATGAGATTTGGGTATTTAGTGGAACATACAAAGCTAGAAGGACCTAGACAGAACAAGGTTACTGCTGCGAGCTGTGGAAGTGACAGATGGTTTAGAGGTTCACACTGCTTTTCTCTCCCTGTTCTCATCTGCCTCGTGCCCCTACTGCAAGAAAATTTATAGCAGGACCCATTAGGTCTCAAAACCAGAGTTCACTACACTAGTACCCTCCTAAAATTTCAGGAGAGTTCTCACAAGGTCCCTAACTCTACCTCTATTTATATACCAAAATAGTGCATAAATCAGGTAGATTAATTTGGGGATTGAAGGAGTTGGGTTGGCGGGCATTTTTCTAATTCAGAAGGAATGTTGCTGGTTTCTCTCAGGCTTTTGAGTTTGGCAGGAGCCATGCGAGAGTATTCAGAAGGTGGGTCCCTGGCACAGAGTGCCCAGTGCATACCTTGACATGGTAGTGGGCATCGAGCAGGATGTTTGCAGGCTTGAGGTCCAGGTGGAGCAGCGGAGGGGACATGCAGTGCAGGAAGTTCATCCCCACAGCTGTCTCATGGATGATGCGGAAGCGCAGTTCCCAGGGCAGAGGCTCAGAAGCCAGGAGCTTTTCCAGAGACCCTGTTTCCATGTATTCCATGACCAAGCCAACCGGCTCTTTACAGATGCCATAAACAGGAAGGATGTAGCGAAACTTTGCCATTTCCATCTTCCTGGCTTCTTCCAATAACTCCATGCGCTCCCTGGGTAGAAGAGAGCAGATGGTGAAGATGGAGTAGCTGTTTCTCCCCCCACACCCCCAAACACGCACAAAATATTTTTAATGAAACTGAACACCATATTTCATGATCATCACTTGGCTGAACCGTGGTACATCTCACCAGCCTGTAACTCCAGGCACACTTCCACATTTACTTTGTTTTATGCTTCTAGTGGTAAGCAGCTCACAGCTGCTGAGCCACAGGAGAGTTGTACACTGCAACAGTGCAGATATCCCTAGAGTAAAGCCCATCTCCCCGCTTTGATGTTTGTGCTGTGCTGTTCAGAATGAGGACAGTACATGTAGCACCCAGATTTACCACCACTGTAACTCCTTGGGCTAAAGTCATTAACTTTTTGTGAGTCATAAGACTGCATTAATCAGGAGTGAGCATGGACAGCATTGCTTCAGCTGCCCTGCTGGCACAGGCTGCCAGTGCACAGAGCCAGGCCTTGGGAGATGAATCCCTGGGACCCACCATTTAGGAGCAAGCTGCCTGCTGTAGCTACGGGGACACAGCAAAAGCTTCCTTGTCCTCAAAACTCAAATTTGGTGACTCCGATACTATGGTGGCTCAGCTTCAGGAGATGCCGAAAACTCCCAGCATGCCATTTTTGGTGATGTAACAGGCCCAGCGCCAGCACGTGTAATGAACACCCCTGGGTTGTTTACGGGTCGCTTTAGCCTGACCCTGCAGAGCACTAAGCATTACTCAGTCCAACCTGCAGCATCCCAGGTCAAGACCCTGAATTGCCATGCCCCCCTTCTGCACCTCACGCACGGCCTTTGGGCAGCAACAGCCTGTGAGGGCCCACCGGGTGTTGAGTTGGAAAGAGGGAACAAGGGTTCTCTCCCCAGGGCAACTGTGCCCACAAAGACGTCCACACATGATAGATAAAAAAAACCTTCAGTCTCTCAAAAACAACATTACTAGTGACAATGGGCACTTCCCAGAGCAGTCTGGGGCCACGGGTACTGATGCATCACCGTTGCTGCTATCCACCAATTCACAAAAGACGACACAGGGAGGTCAGTTAGTATTTCCTGAACAGACCCTCTCTTATTACATGACAGCTCTTGTAACGTGCCCAAGATGTGTACACTATGTAATGGAGAGCAGCACCTGAATTAATAGGACAAAGTTTTAACACAAACCCTTGGTAAACTGAGAGTCCTACTTTAAAAGAAAAAAAGCATTGCTTTGACACTCTTCCACCCCACGCAGGTGTTTTGAGATGACCAGCTCTCCTGGAAGACCTCAAGGTTTAAATGTAAAGCTCAGCAAGAACATTCACTGTGATGGCAACTGATCAGAAGAAAGATGCTCATACCCTCTGCAAGGCAGAAAGCTCTGCTGCCTGTCCCCTCTGCCAGTCCCCAGGTGTTTTTCAGCTCTCAAGGACCGATCCTAACCTAGCCACAGTTTCTGCCCTCTGCTACTAAGAAGCGATGGCAGTTACCACCACGGGAGCCTCTGCCATGGCAGAACTATCAGCTCAAACTTCTTTTTTTTAAAGTCCGAGGCCAGCTAGAAGAACTCTCCACTTCTAAAAAGAAATGCCAAGTCCAACCTTACGGCAGCAAAGTCTCCCCTTCCCGTGTCCCACCTCTCCTGCCGATGCCTGGATGACCCAGGGGGCAGCACACACCACCCGTGCTGAAAAATAGCCTGCAAGGGACCCTCAGTGCTCTCACGTGTGAGCGATTTTGGGAGCTGTCATTTAGCCCTTAGACACCGCATTAGGACACTCCCGTGACCCCGTCCCTTTCCCCTCCACTTCGCCTGCTACGGGAAGAGCAGAGTCGATGTTCGCCCAGACAAGACTGGAAATGCAGCCTGCTGCCTGTTTCTCACCAGCTGTAGCAGCCTGCAATAACTCAATGCAGTTAACATTTCATGCTAGGGGCGAGTCTAGCCTAGCAAGAAGAAGCAGACCTATTTCAGAGGCAAGATCAGACTGAAAGATGGTTTAAGAGGGATGTATACACCAGGAGGAGAAACAAAAAAAAAGATAAGGGAAATCTTTTCTCCTTGTTAACCATGTTGGCTCCTGCTGCTCCCTACAGCAACTTTCTTGTGAAATAATTGCCTTTGTAGACAAGTACCCAGTTTGCTTTTTGGCACGCTGGAAGGGAGCGCCTCTGAATAACACAACCAACTCCTTGCCCCCAAGCCACATGCATAGCCAGCATAATTCACCAGGCTTCAGCAGGCTGAGCTCTGGAGTCAGGGATGTAAAATACCTGTCTGAGCCCTCCAAGGCAAGGCAAGAACACAGCAACAGCTAAAGCCTAAAAAGAACCACTAGACTCCTGGGGACGGGGTTCCCGTGCTAATGACGGCCTCAGAGAGCATCACCAAAATCACAGGCATCAGCTGCTCAAAATGGGGCACTCTCTTCAGTGGAGAGAGACTTTCCAGTTTCAACAAAATTAAAAAAGCTCCCTTCTTCTTGGACCAGACCCAGTAAAGTGAGTTAACTGACTAGTTAGCAGGCAAGTGCCCTTTATCTAATTTGCCTGTTTAAATAAAAACCCCATACAACAATTGCCACCTTTAGCATCTTCCCATACTCAGAGTGCTCAAAATTGAATCAGAATCAAAGTACAGCTCAGTCATTAGCCAAGTGCTGGAGTGCCCTTGCATTAATCGTATTAACACAAACAGCTCGTTAAACCAATATCTCCTCCAACAGGCAAAGATGAAAGGTCTTTCCCTTTCCTTTTCCCTTAGCAAAAGGTGCTACTGGCACTCAAAAGATTCTTAGGCTTCTCAGCTCACCCACTGTCTCAATACACATTGCTAATGCTGCAGCAAAGAATGCTGTAGGTATCCTTCAAGTTCACATTTAACACATCAAAGTATAGGGCGGGAGTGGGGGGGTGTGTGTGGAGCGTGGGGGTGGATATGCTGCTTAGTTACTCCCAGTGCTTAGAAATTATTCTGCACTAACACTTCTCTCCAAAGCGGAAGAAAAGAAAAGCTCCTTATTAGGCTTCTCAGGCAAGAGGCATGGGGCTAGCCTCTATTATAACAGATTTTCTTATTTAACATCACACAATTAAAGAGTCAGAATTATCTTCTCTAACCATCTTGGCTCCATTCCCCTCCCCCTCTAGTACTATATCCTAACATTATGGTAATCAAAATTAAAAAAAAAACCACCAAAAACAGAAAAAGCTTGCACACAGGACAGCTGAGCTCATGTAAATCATGGGGTGCATACACTTCCCCCTATAACAGTACTAGAAGATGGGGGCACACACTACAAGAGATCTAGCACTAGGTTCCGTGCCAGACAGCACCTCTGTCAGAGAAATCAATGACAGATCACCCATCTTCAAAGCCACCAGAATTATTACATGAATGGGGGACCTCTGACATCCCCAAAACAGCTGTCTGCTTCCACTCAAAGTCAGACCCCAAATGGATAGGGCTGCATTCTTTGGATTCTCCTGGAGACACAAGGGACTTACTCCTGCCCACTGCCTCACTCCCCAGGGCCCAACCCTTGTACCACAAACCCTGCCACAAGAACAGCAAGAATTATGACTATATCCATGTTTACACGTATCCAATCTTTATGCCCTAGAGATAACACTGTTATAAAAAGACAACTTTAAACTCGCAAGGCAGTCCTTGAAGTTTTATATTCCCCCACCACTACCACCACATTGCTCTAATGGGGTCTGAGACAGAGCAGTTAAAGCTGCTCCAGAGAAACTCAAAAAGCCCTGAAAACCTGTAATGGGGCTGGTTCTGTGAACCACCTCCAGGCACAGAGCAGCCAGGCTTCTCCCAGCCCAGCCCAGGGAAGATCCAGCCCTGCACAGCCATGCTGTTCGCCAGTGGAGAATGCAAGTTACCACTTGATAAACTGCTGGCAGTGAAGATGGGGTCCACAAAAATACAACACCCCTGAATTTTTTCAGGGACTGTCTTGTCTGCATCATGGCAGATATTTAAGAGCATACAGTGACCTCTGCTCTGCAGGGTTCAGCTTTCATGACATCCACACTGCTGATCCTCACAGAAGAACATGAATAAGAGAAGAAAAGAACCACCATTGCATGGTCAGGGAAGAATATGTTTGGGGCAAAAAAAAAAACGTAAGAAAATCCCTTCTTTCAGGTTAACACAGATCTCAGCCCTGCTAGCAGACCTCTGCTGCATAGCTCTGGTACGAGAGGGTCACAGGTTAATCTGGACAGCTAGGCTCACCCCTACTCTTTAACAAGCACAAAGCAAGTATTAAGTTCTACCTACACAGCCAGAGACTGCCAGAACAGACATCGTTCACCAGCATCACCTAAATAACACAGCATCTGCTAACAGCAAGGCATTTCTAAAACTTCCCATATGTCTAAGTCCTACTCCATTCCTAAATCCCAGCCCTGCAGAGGAAGGTACCTGTAGGGCTTTGCTCATTTTTTTCCCCCATCAGGAAGGCAGACCTTTCCACCTCCATGCCCTATAGTCAATCCCACCCGCGAGCCTTCTCTGGGAACTGTTACATCGTTCACACTCATTATAGTCTGCACATTTACATTTGGCTATCAGAAATCCACAGGTTGTTTTCTCTGAGCTCACCACCCTTTTTCTCCAGACCATATTTCCATTCTGGCCAAGAGGGGTAAAGAGAAGAGACTTTGCGCTCCCCACTGCAAGTCCTGGGGGAGAGGCTCCTCCACCTTTCTGGGTCACACACTCTTTTCTTCAGGATTCGATTGAAGCTTCCCCACCTCGAAAGCATCTCGAGTCACGTGCAGGAAATGTGATCACAGCAGACAGAAAGTGAGAGCAAGTAAGGCGTTAGGACAGGGCTCGATCACCTGAGGGGGCTTGGACTTAAAGGTAAAAACACTTCTGGCTGTACGTTCAGTTTTACTTCTGCTCGAGGCCACTTGGCTCTATGGTGTGGTAATTGCCAAGGGAATTACTCCAAAACTCTGTCTGCAGAAACACGGTAAGAGAGACTACAGAGTATTACCACCACCAAGCCATTACAAACAGCGTCTTAATGTGGTACCAAATAAATAAATAAGAAAAAGCCTCTGTTTTTCAGTGAATGTATCCGACGCTGCTGGTAATTCTCCTAACTCTGCTGCTTCACAGGGTTCCAAGAAACATCTAGTCAAGTTAATCTCCTGGATTAACAGTCTAATTACACAGGCTTGTTTCAACCTGTGAACTAAAGAGGTAGTGTTTTATTTTGCCCGTGTCCCCCACCCCACCATTTCAATGGCACAAGTTTCTTACAAAACTTTCAGGTGAAAAGTCATTTTGGGGGTCAGTGTTACCAGCTACCAAAAGGGGTTTGGTAGAGCAGCCTAAGAACCAAAGGAGAAGCATATACCAATTCAACTTAGCTTTATTTTGCAGAAGCAGCCGTATTAAAGGCCAGGGACCCTCCAATTTCTAATTACTGCTCCCCTTAAACATCTGCAGCACAAATTCTGCAGTAAAACAAACACATTAGTGTTTCAAGGATCGGTTTGTTAAAATTAACCAGGAGCTGCAGGAGCCCACACCCTTAAAGTTCTCAAATTCTCAAGGCATTTTTGTTTAGTGCATTGCATGTTCATATGGCCTCTCCAGTATCTGCACACCTTATAGCTGCTGAGGGGCAGGCGGTTCTCTACTGCTCATTGAAAATATTAATAGAGATTCGGTAGCAACTCTCAAAATTAATTGTTCATATTACAATAGGTGGCGACATCCTTTGTCTCTGACTGAAAATTACGTTTTGAGTAGATTTCTAAATGTGGTCTGCAAGTTAAAAGTATAACAAATGTTCTACCTTTTTAAGACCCGTTTTAATTTTAACTGCAAAATCAGTCAGCTACAATACACATTTGATTAGGCCTCAGTAAGCATCGGGTTTGAACTCTACTTTGAAGTTTTAATGGTAGGAGGGCTTGCAGCTTAACCCAATAAAACTGCCTCTGCAACTTTGAGTTTACTCACAGGCAGCGCAGTTACCCTATACATATATTAAACTCTCCCTCTCCCCTGTTAAACAAGGAACGTTTTTATCTTATTTACTATGCCATATAAGCTATGCCTACGGCAAAGCCAGGGATTCAGATAATAGGCAGGATGCGCTAGTAATCGTGTAGAAGATGGGCTTACAAACATTTTCAATCTTGAGCCAATTTATCCCCCTCCTCCTGCAGGAACCTCAACAAGGGAAACTTTTTGTGACTGAACCAACCCACATCTCAAAAAAATGAGCCGCAGAATCAGCTCATGAGTTGGCAGAGATCAAGGTGGAGCTGGAAAATCTCCATGAAGGTGACTTGGTCATATTCACCTTCCTCCACAGAAACGCTGACCTGCTGGGATATCATTACTGTCCCTCGGAACAGAAGGATGTTTCTAAAGATGCATCTGACAGCTCTCCTCTCCTAGGAGAGCACAGCTGCACTCGATAGGCCCCCATCACACACAGACCGTGTAAGCACGGTGTAGCTGATCGTCCTCCACCATGGGCCGATCATGGAGGGCAAGTGAGCTGGAGGGGGTTCTCGCCATGCGGCATCTTTACCTGCGATACAACACGGCTCCACCCTGGACTACCCAGTGAGGACACGTCCTGGGCAGAGGTGCTGGGAGAAGCGCTGGCCCTGAACTGAAGCCAGGGAACGTATTTCCCAGCATGTCTCCTTTCAGTATCCAGTCCTGAAAGCACGCCCGCCCCTGCAGCACCCACTCCCCAACACCCCCCACGCCGAGCCCGCTGCTCGCCCCACCAGCATCTACCGCACGGGAGTCAGAACTAACGCCTCTGCAAATGCAAGCTAAAGGGCTGGCTTTTTACAAGGTAGGGAGATGACTGGAGAGAGACACGGCCCGTCTGAGAAGCCCCCAGGTCCCATTTGGCATTTCCACTCCGGCGCCTGCCGTTCGGGACTGCCTTCGGTGACCTTTGGAGCTGCAGCAGGCGTAGCACTTCAGTGCAAGCCAATACACGCACAACCACGGCAGGGCAAAATACTTTGCGAACGGCTCCGAGGGAATAGGCAAGACCTACACTGCAGCCGAGCGGCGGCTCTTCCCGAGCTGCTGCGAGTGGCTAAGTAACACAGCTCATTCTTTAAGGGAGGCCAGTCCCCTTACGTACGATATAACTAAAGATGTTGGTGCGGGCTTCACCTAAGTGTGGCAAAGGCCACATTTGCTTAGGGAATATTTAATTGTACAGCTCTCTTTGCTGGGTTTAGTCAGACCTTCACACCCGCTGTTGCTGTAGGTAAACAGGGCTGCAAGACAGGCTGCAGCCACAGCGCTCCCGCTGTGTTTAGCACAGGGCTGGGTTGGTTTGTCCTTTTTCGAGTAGGCTCCCAAAATCTGTTACTCTGGGCTCCCGGAACGGGGCTGGGCTACAGATCGGGGAGCCCTCATTCGTCCCGCGGCTACCCGCCTGCAGGTAGCCGCGGGGCTACTGAAGGCTGCGAGGTACATGGAGAGGGACCCTCCGGTGCGGGAGAGAGCCGCTTGCCCCGTTCCCTCCCTCCCCCGTCCCCACCGCCCCTTACTTCTCATCCACATGGAGGCTGGGCGAACACTTGATGGCGAGCCAGGTCTTCCAATGGAGGTGACGCACCTTGTACACCTGTCCAAAACCCCCCGAACCGATTTTTTCCCAGCTGCTGAACTCGCTCTCTTCGAAAGTTTTCAGCAGTCCCATGGCCCACGGGGACCCGCTCTCCCGCGCCATAGCTGCCCCTCGTCCGCCCGCCCGGCACCGCGGTGCGCAGAGCAGCGCCGCCGCCCGCCCAGGTGAGTCAGGTGTGACGGGAGGGGGGGCGGGATGGCGTCATTTCCTGGGGCGGGCCCGTCACCCCCCGCCACCGCCGGCAGCGGGTACCTGTGTCCCGCTCTCAGCCGGGGCGCAGGCAGCGCCCCAAGGGCCGTAGCGCCCTCCTTGTCCCCTGGGTAGGCGGCCAGATGTCACCATTGCTCCTCCCGACATCTACAAAGGGCAGCCCCTCATCTCCCCCGGGCAGCTCCCGTGTGGCGGCAGGGCCGGAGGCTGGCGGCGGGGTGCAGCACCCGCACCCCAGGCTGATGGGGCAGGAGGGGAGTGCTACGACAGCTAAGTTATTAAATAAAGAGGGGAGGGAAGCAGCAGCAAACACGTTCCTTCCTTTGCTTCTGTGCAGGGCCTGCTCTGGGCCCCGCCGGCCGCGTCCCTTCGGCAAAGGAGGACAAAGCTTTCACCTGCACGCCCTGCTCGGCTCTGCGAAACTCGGGCCAGCCTGCTCCGGTGGCGGTGGCCGGTGCTGGCCAGGCGCGCTCCGAAGCAAGGGCTTTCTTGGGCTCTGGGAAGTTGTAGTGCCAAGAACCAATGTGTCCTTGGCTTTTAGTTGCCTGTGGGACTAGGAGCTTTGATGATCCCAGCGGCAGAACGCTTTTGCAGATCTAATCGCAGGCACCACAGGGCTCGGACCAGTGCATAAAGGGTCTTACTCTGTTACTGAGATGCTGCAGTTGGAAGGAAGGAGTCTGTGACCTTTGGTACGTAACGTGATGGTGGAGAGGCTATTCCGACCTGCACGGCGACCTTCACACTTATCACATGTCTAAAGGTTATAAAAGCTTGTGTTTGCTTGTTATAGTGAATATCAGACTTCAGTTGATTGTTCTCGGCAGTTAGTGTATGATCGTTTAATCTGGTGGGTTAGGCAACAGATAGAGGACAATGTCTTTTAAAGCTAAGATAATAGCAGTAGTCGGTCTTGTCTTTGCAAAGTTCCATTTAAAAAGTATCTATAGAGGCATTTAATTACTTTCAAAAGACATGGGACATCAAGCCTCTTCTCAGGGCTTTATTCCACATAGACTTGTTCCTGCTTAATTTACTCCAGATTAAACTAAACAATGGCTTAGTCTGAATGAGGACATGTATAAATAAATCAGGAATAAGAAATAGCTGTGTGTAGAGACAAGCCCTTAGGCCACCTGTGTGACCCAACAGTACACCTCTCTCTGACCTTCTCCTGGCCATCATCCTAACTTGTTCCTTGCTTTGATTTTGGACTTCAGCTGTGACTGGATCAGCCTGGAGAGACTGCCGTGCTCACAAGCAGCTCTGAGGAAGTTGAAGCAATTTGGAGAACCGGGGCCTTGGAGACACTATCTTCTGGAGGTGTGCATGACTTTGTGCCAAACAGCACACCAGATATTTTATTCCGCTAATGATACATTGTCATTCAAACACCTGTTTCATTGGGAAGATGGTGAAAGTTGTAAAACTACGCAAGTTAGATGAAACCCAACTTGCGCTTAGTTGAGTTGAAGCAAGAAGTAGATTGCATACCTCCTACCTGCACTGTGATTCGAGAATTAATTCAACAAACACCAGCAACAAATGAGTGACAGCTCATGGTAGAACATGGAAAGAGCTCATCTGAGAGAATTTCAATTACTTAACTACTTTCAAAAGGGCTACGTCTGAACAAAATTCACATTTAAGGTGGTTAGAGAACTAGCTGCCCAACCTCTGAGCTTTTAGTAGGTGAAGTGTAGGAAGGCTGGAAAAGGGCACCAGAAGAGCTTGTCTTCAAGAGGCAGAAAAAGAAGGTGGCAAGGAAATTCTCTGGAATTCTCAGGAATAGTCAGGTCCCTGGATAACAATAAATAAATAAATAAAATACGCTAATAGGTAGTCAGGCTGACAACAGCCAATACTAGGTTTACTGAGAACAAATCATGTGAAACCAACCTGATATATCTTTTTGTGGCAAGGTAACTGGTCTTGTATAACTCTTCCTCTCCCGTGCATGTACTTTAGTGGGGGCATCAAAAAGAAACTCTCTTCTTACTCTGTTTCATTGTCTTGCAGTGTTTCTCAGTCCTTTCAGAGAACAGCATTTAATCTAGCGCTTTAGCCTTTTCTTTTTAGAATGAAATCCTTCTAAAGGGTTGCTTGGCATATATGAAGTCAACTAACCTGAAGCTTCAACAGGTCGTAGGGCACCTTTCTCCTGTACATTGGAGCTAAAATATTTTGCCTCTATATTCTGTGAACAGAGAGCAGATGGCAACTATGTAATAGCTTTAAAGCTGATACAAAAGAGGACTGATTTGCAACTTTCCAAAAAGATAAAACAAAAACCCTCTGTTCACCCACTCTGAAACATTTAAGCTATGCTTAGGTTTTTATACACAAACAGTGCGATAGTGCAGTTGGCTTCAGCTGATCTAAAACTGCATAGTCTCTGAAGGAGGCTGCCATCCCCTCTTTTGTGTCAGTGCTAGTATTCACACGGTTGTACTCGCATTCACGTGGTTGAACAGTAACTGAATCAACTCAATGACCTCACTTAAAAAACCTCCCTTCGTTAGTTTTCAGGCAGATCAGAAAGCTGGCATGACTTCCCAGATGCTCGTTAATGTCAACAGAAGGGGAGGCGAGTAGACTGGAAGGAAACTACCTCCGAAGAAGGTGATGAAAGGGGCATAGTTACACATCCTAGCAGATGCTGGAGTTGCTTGCTAATCTCATCTAAAGCACACCCTCACAAACAACAGACAAGTGTGGTGTGGAGGTAGAAATGAGTGGTAGGAAGAGGATGGGAATTCTTAAACCAACCTTTCCACTGAAGAAAATTTTTTAAAAGTACAGTGTAGGTAACCCTGCTGAAGTCAGCTACACACTCCAGCTGGACTGCTCCTGGTGCCCAGAGCCAGGCACGCATATGAATTTTTGCTAGTTCAGAGCTTAAGTTGATGGCAGCTCTGCCTGCTCAGCAACCCATGAGACAGTTCCTTTATAAATTGATTTGAACCTACAAAAGCAGCCATGAACTAAAAGGCAGGCTGGGGACCATGTTTGAGCCTTCATGAGTGTGTTTTTAGTGCTTGTGACTGCAACAGCTCAACAAATCAGAACACAAGTTAATAAAAATTCTGTGGCTTCCTTGTAAAGCTGAGAACTCCTCTTCAGTGGCAGAAAACTGAGGCACATCATAATCTGCTGGAGATCATATAAGCTCCTTACTGTAGAGACAGTAACAGAACATACTCTGTATTTAATGTGTTCTAGTAAGAAAATTACTGTTTCAGGGCTTTAGGTGGGCTTTGCAGATTGCATTTAACACGTCTTACTTCACAGAATTATACGCCAAAAACCAGATCGGGGCAAACGCTCCTCTTCTGGATGCTACACTTTAAAGCTTGTGCAAAATTATAGTGCTGCTTAATGATCCAGCTTTGAGAATTTTTTCCAAAAGACAAATGCTTTGCTTTTTCACAACTGCTTTCTTAGAAACTACTGAACTATTTCTGCTAACATTCTTCCTCTGTAAGGATAATAAAAAGCCCTGCTTTCAGGAACTTAGTTGAAAAGTATTAAACAATTTTACATACATCTCATTATCAGCTCTGTTTATAATAGTAGAGAGGCAGTACAGAGTGAAAAAATACAATTAAAAAAAAAAGATTAATCACATTCATGTAAGAAGTGAATGCCTAACATGGTTGTTTCTGTGGTATTAAGGAAAAGAATGCCCAGATTTAAATTTTTGTTCTCAAATCTCTGAGAACAAAAAAGGTGTTCTGCATGAGTTCCTCAAGCTCCGTCTTGCTCTGCTTCCTGGCAGACATCGTCATTTTTTAGGTACATTTTTTCCTGCTGTGCTGCAGGGCACCATCTCCGAAGTCATTATCAAAGGGTTTCTTTGTCAGCCTGGCAAGCTGTCTCCTCCTGCCTCCACAAAGCCAAGGGCTAGTCCAGTCCCACCAAAATCCACAAAGGTCCCGTGCCAGAGCCACAGTTAGACATTATTCTGGTTTTACAGAGTCAAGTGGACCTGCGCCAGCTTACCTTATCTGATGATCCGGCTCCATGAGAACAAGTACCTAATGACTCACGTCCACCTCATGCCTGGCGTGCATGGGAAGAAGTTGTTTTTCAAGCTGGGTCCCACAAATCCCAGCAAATAATGTCTTGTTTCTCATAGAGCGTCAGTCTTCCAGAGGTGCTGAATAAAGTATGCGATCAACAAAGATGTTTGCTTGACACATACCCCACATCACCCAGTGTTGTGGGACAAGGGGGCAGGGTGAGTCCGCAGGGACCCTCTGTAGGTTCTTCCATGGGACGGCACCCAGCAGCACCTTCTGGGGAAAAAGCAGCTTCAGAATTATGTTGAAAATTAAGCAGAAACAAAAAACTAGTTTTCAAAACTGAATAGATCTACATACAGTTATTTTAGTACAAAAAACTAGCACAAAAAATTCATAATTTGGTATCAAAATCAGAAAAAAGTGCCTCTTTTCACCAAAGTGCTTTCAGATGGATGTTTTATTTTGCTTTGTACATGCAAACCAGCATCTTTGAGTGCTAACACTTAAATCATAACATGAAATGTGAAAAAGCGCTCTGAAAAAACAACTTTGAAATGCATTGTTGATAACTACTGTTGCCTAGAAAACACACAAGTGTTAACAAAGCCTCTAGATAGAAACTAATATATGAATATAAATTGTAAACTAGATGACTGACAGGAAAATGGGTGTATCTTTTTAGCTTTGCAAAGCCCCTGTGTGAATGCAAACGCTGTGAATAATAATAAAGTGGAACAGGTACCTAAGCAATATAGAATAAAACTCTACAGCGTCACTAAGCAGCATAACTGAGGGAAGTTATTTTAAAATATGGTTTTCAAAAATAGGGCTCCATTAATAAATTATAATCCCATTGTTTCTGCTCCCAGAGTTGATTTTGTCTTCCAAAATCTATTTAACAGGCTCATACAAAGTTGTGGCAATTTAAAACTTGCAGGTCATACCCTTGCCCTGCAAGCGTGGTTCCACAGCTCAAGTACAAATCTATAATGCCATGTTTAAATACATCATGTGAAGCCCTGAACAGGCTTTGTGTAAATTAACCTTGGTACCTGCAATGCAGCTTGCACTGAAGGCAGCAGCGTCCCAATCAGGCAGGCATGGGGATCTGCCCAAAGGAGTAACTTGTTGGATATTGGATTAGAGGCTTCTGGTAAACTGTTGTAAAAGGTCTGGAAGAGACTCCTCTCTATTCTGGTTGACTAATACTTTCCATTATAAAGGACTCTTTCTCTGGGAAGCATTAACACCTGTGTTGTTTGTTGCAGGCCTTTGATATTTAGCAGGGGAAATCCCAGAGGCTATAGTGGTACCTGTTCATTGCCCAGAGAAACGTGAGTCAGTTTTACCCGCACGGTAAAGTATTAAAAATGATGGTCTCTGATTCATGCACAAAGGCAGATTAAAATCAGGCTGCCACCCACATCTGTCTGGCCCCACTGCACAGATGGCTCAACTGCTCTTGAAACATCAGCTGAATTGCCACAAATTACAGCCCAGCATATTTAATAATATTAAAGCCTGAGCACAAAGATCTCAGCTGCCCGCAAAGCAGGAACTTCCAAGGCAGTAGCGAGGTGGACAGCTACGGGAGGAGATTTTTACGGCCGTCGCTATTGATCTGCCTATGTTTGTGATAGGGGTCTTAATTTCCTTTTCTCTCTCTGGCCAAGATTGCTAAACATTGTAGACAACCTGGTCTAGGTTGTTAGGCTGAAGCAGCAGTGAGCACTGCTGTCTGAGCACAGGCACAGGGGCATTACTTAGGGCTCCCTCCAGCAAGCCTCATTCCCATTCATAATGCCACTGTAGCAAAACGGCAGACTCTTCGGTTAGCTCACTCTCCCCACGCCCTTTGTGACAGCAAATGTAGGAAGTGGAAGGAATGGTTCATGTACAAGCATAAGGGATCTGATGCTGATACCACTTCCTCACCTGCTCCTACCAGCCTGTGCTTTTCTAGCTGTGGGGATGACGCGGTAGGACCCCTTCCCTCTCCTAGTCCCGCACACAGGCCTAGCATGGCCTCACAGTCCTCTCATGCCACAGCGGTCGGCAGTTAGATGATGAGGGGCCAGTTCAGAGGAGACAGTTTACTACAGAAGATGCACAGTGGAAATCCTCCCAAACAGAAGTGTCCCAGAATCCTCGGGGTTACATGGCAAGCTCCCTTCAGATGGCCTATTCTTGTTCACACTGTTCCCAGGCTGTCTGATAGCCATTCTGGTTGGCCAGGGCTCACCCCTGCGCAGGCTGATTGCTCATCGCAGGCTCTCCTTCCCGTATCGGTTTTCTCCTCAGAGAGGTGACCGTTCAGTAAGCAGCGGTGATGAAATACTGCTCTACATATGCGCTGAAAGTTGCTTTCAAAGGGGCACAGCAAGCCCTCAAGCCCTCCTCAGAGCATACATACCTCTGGGTCCTCAAGGGAGGCTGGCTTGTAGTAGCTTGTACGAGGTAAGTTAGCCTTGTAGCTGACTTCTCGTCTGTGTCTTACATATTGTAGTTGGAGGGCTTATTCAGTTCTTGTTTTAAAAAATGTTTCGAACACTGTAATTAATTTTTACTGTGAGGAAAGGTACCTGCCTTCTTGTCTATGCCTTTTATACAAGAATTAATAAAATGTCTTTGCCAAGCACTTTTCCTAACAGCTCAGAATAACTATGGCTATGCGGAATTATTTATGAAAATACAGTTAGGCACATTTAGCTATGCTGCCAATATCATTCATTCACTTTCTTGTCATTGTACCTGCAGCACCCAACAGCAAATAACTATAAAATTTCCATTATACCAAATGGTATATAAATCCTGAAGTCAGCTCTATGAACATCTTTATTTAGATATAACCTTCTTTTTTATTTAAATGTATTAACTTAACAATACATTGTAGCTTAAAAGTCCATTAAAATAATGTCTCTCTAATAACTCTTGAAATAATTTTAAAGTCACTAAGTGAAGCTAAGAAACCCACCAAAATTGTACATTTTTTCATATACATTTCACAGGCTGTTATCTCATTTCAACTAAACAACACAGCGGGCTAATAATAAATGGGTCATTTTACCTACCCATTCAAACTGTTTGTCTCATGCATTGGCTCAACACTTTCCTCACAGGCTATATTTTTAAAATGAATATACACGCACACATGTGTCTTCTGTATGAATATACAGAACTTAAAAGTTTCTTCTCCAAAAGGCTACAAATGGAAGTATTATATGTGCACAATATTGTATCTTGCACGTATTCCTAAGCACATTAGAATAATTTAACATGAAAGCTGAGAAAACAGTGTTATATACAAGATCTGACACATAAAAGTGAAGACTTTAAAACGTATTTTGTTTAAAAAAATAAACCTCTTCTGAACCTCTTCTTTCACAGTTTTTTCTAGAAAGCTATCTGAATTCCCAAGCCCAGTTCCGTTTCTGCTAGTTTCCCTCTCACATTCATTGGTGTTGCTTCATCAACTTTAGCAGAAGTAAAACAGTTTTCAAAGGGCTGGACAGCAGTTTGAAGTTCAGAATACACAGGCCCTGGCACAGAAGTGTCTGTTTCTACCAGAAAGTTTTCTCCAGTAGCTTGTAACCATGGCTGAAGCTGTGCAAAAAGTACTTCTGCTGTTGAAGTGTCTCTTTTGCAAGAGTCCCCTCCTTCTCTTCCAAAACTATTTTGACTTAGTGAAGACTTATGTGTAACCATCTTGTTATTAAGAGCCTGACCTAAACCCACGGCAGCATTATATACTGCTAAATTCAAACTCATATGACCCTCATCATCATCTTTATATCTAAGGGAATAAAATAGAAAATACAAGCTACAACCATAGCATTTACAGCAGAAAATAATAACATCATCTAATTAGATTGCCAAAACTGAGAATGTCAGCAATTAAGAGATTAATTAGATTGCTATTTATTAGGTGGCACTCAAACAAAAGACACTCTATGTGAAGGGCCCTGCGAGAGGGTTCCAATAAGTAGCATTTATCAAACACGTCATGTAACAGAAAATAAGAGATACCTATCCATAATGATATTTGCTGGATTTTCTTGTCCCAAAAGGGAGACTATGGCTTGTTTATGCTACAGAAGCTGTTGATATATTTATATACTCTTTTTGGTGGATACAACTTGCAGGCACAAAAAACTTCTTTCAACAATCTAGGTTACAAGATTTTCAGTGGTAAAAGCTATAACAGCAAGATGACTTCCCCCCCCCTTGGTTTAACCATCTCTGCACTAGGTTTTCCAGCACAATAGTGAAACCTAAGCAGTAAATTGTTTCATGCTCAGATGCTTAAAATTGAATCAATCTTAAGATAGCATTTAATATCTGGATCTCTTAAGAAATATTTAAAAAAAACCCAAAACATTATGATCTGAACAAGGATCATCTGGTAACATACCTGAAACGGGAATGACTGCTGAGTTTATGAGCTTTTCGAAGATGTAGGGTCAACGTATAACTCCAGGAGAAACATTTCTGGCAGATGTGGCATTTGTATTTCAGAATGCCATCACTCTTGGAAAGAAAGACTGTTAGAATCATTGAAGGCTTGCACGTATATATGACCAAAAAATAATCCTTTGTTGAAAAGGGGAAAACCACACTAACGAGATGAAAACTTTTTGAAGTTAACTTCCTAAAATGTTTAAACTGTGGGTTTAGAACTTGTCTGATTAAGGAACTCAAGTGAACATCGAAAGTCTCTGCATTGGCCATTAGTACTGCAGATATCTCCAACAACAGTGTGACACCTTTCAACCCCTACCATTCTGTGACACATAGCTTCCACTAAAATATATTCATTTTACAACACAGCAGTGATCCTAACTCAGAAAGTTGAAGGAACAGGCAACAAGCATGCATAAGCTATAGGAGCCAAAACTGTATTTTAATGTTGTGGCCAGACTCACCCGATTAAAAGTGATGTAAGCTTTACACATTTTATAGTTCCTCTATTTTCAGGTAACTTATTGGCTCCAAGGATGAAGTACCAACATGAGAAGGGTGACATTGGATTTTAATCCCCGAAATAGTTTCCTGTTGAGATTAGGATTGGCATGTTCTTTTTTTTTTAAAAAAAAAGGAAGGGGGAGAGGGTGTGTCCAGAGTTCAAGACTGTCAGTATGCAACAGTATGCAACTGCATGCACCTAAGGTAAGCACACAAAATCTGTAGGTGAGGATGAGTCAGGTATTTGCATAATATTTGCAAGAGTCCTAGAAATGTGTGCAAATAAATACTTGATTTGATGCAAGAAATGTAACATTTCATTAATTCACAAAAAATTAAGCACACATAAATTGGAAACTTTAGTCTCATTTATAGCAATTTATTTTATTCTGCTATTTAATATACTCACCACATGCACTCTTTTATAATGCTGTCTCAAAGTTTGTAAAGTCCGTGAAGTAAAACCACATCCTTCAACATCACAGCTGTAGGCATCTGAATCATTGTGTGTTTCAACATGTTTATGCAGATCATACGCGTTCTTAAAACTGAATACAAAGTAAAACAAATAACAGATACAATAGTACAGAGAAGCAGTCTTGTGGTTAATGTTTAGGACTGGGAGGTAGTAAATTTTGGCTCTGACAATGACAAGTGAAAGCGGAATATGTGTAAATCACTCTCTACCTCAGTTTTTCCACCTGTGAAAAGGGAATAGTACAGACATCACTTTGATGTGCTCTGGATTTCATTTTCCATTCCCTCTTTCTTCCCACACATCCACACCATGCCCAAATCTGGGTAATTTTTCCACAACCATGTTGCAAGGCATCACCCTCTCTTTCTGTTCACATTTTAAAAATTCTTAGCTATTATTGATGGGTCACTTCATCCTCTCTGGTCTAGAAATTCAGATTATTTCCTTCTGTCCACCCACAGTGTGAACACAGAAGTACTTCAATATCTGTTCACTCTATCCCACTTCCAGCATACAAAGGCTAGACCTCTCACCTTCTCTGGCAAAGTTAAACATAATTTGCCAACGGTTACATATGCAACTTGGTCTATCATATCACAATGCCACTTCCCCCCCCCCCCCCCCCCCGGCCCCCCCCATTTCACTGCTTCATATCGTGAAAGGAGAAAAGAAACCACCATAGAAAAATGAGAGTGCAAGACAGCAGAAGATATAGTAACCCTGTGGCAGAAAAATCACTCAAAGACTCTGACTCTCCCAGCAAAGAGCCGGCAAATCATTTCGAATGGCAAACCCCACAGTTTAAGGCACTACTGTTACACACCTCAACTTGTCGTGATGACCATCTTGTAGTACACATAGTCTTGCCAAGAAAATGTCGCTTTTAACCCACCAGACCTACTTGCACCAGAAGTTCATGAACTACAATGTCTCAGGGGCTGAAGGTAGATGAATCTGTTAGATTTCTTCACTGAACAGTTGATTATCTTTGTCGTTGAAAAATTTTCTTTCTTTACTAACTTCTACGTAAAACACTAACTTGGTTCTGCAGTTCTCCTCACATAGCTACAAGCCTCAAATTTTCTTACCTGCTGTCACAGAGGTGACAATGGAATGGACGTTCATTGCAGTGTCGGAATCTGATGTGTGCTTTCAGTGAGGAGACACTTGTGCATACCATATCACAAAGGGCACATGTAACATGATTAACTAGTAAAGAGGGTAGAAAGCAAGATACTTTCAGTTATGTATCAACTTTACCATGGCATTGTCTGCTATGACATATGACCAAAAAAATGTATTAAATTATCAGATTAAAATTAACATATTATAATACATTTGGGAATAAAATATACAGATAAAAATATTTAAGTAGAATGCAGATACAATAGAGTAGTAAAATAATGGTCAGTCTTATGACATTTCAAGTTACTTTCAAAAAACAGATGGTAAGGGAAAAAGATGTACGGGATCACGTTTCACTCTCTAGGCTCTAACACAAAGGATGATTATCGTCTTGCCCTTGGCACTTTGGGAGGATTTCTAAAAGGTGGATGTTGTCTGGAGGCCTTCTGACAGACAAGCACTGGCAAATCTACTTCTAGTGTTTAAGGTATTACCACTCTTAAAAAGGTGGCAGAAAGAATATCTGTCTGATCTCTGCCTCCCCATTTCACATTCAGATATATTTGCTTAAGGCATAATAACGCTAGGCGCTTGCTAACCTGCCAGGCTATGAACTGCAATGGCCGAGACACAGGTTTGCTCTGCCAACTCTGGAACTGGGGAGAACCTCTGGCAGATTGGCAGGCAGGATGTAACATCTTAAGCTGAACAAATGCTTGCTTTGCTGCACATGAATCGGCAACCTGATGAATGCACTAGGAAGAGTCTCATTAAAGAAGTTTTGGATTTAGACAAAATCTGTAATATTTAGGACTTTGAAACAATGTGTTATTTATAATCAGCCCAGTGCTTTACAGGTGGCCAAAGAAAAACATGCAGTTGAAGTGCTCATGTTTTCTCAAAAAAGGAAGTAAATATAATGCACTGTAACTATTCTGGAATCACTCCCTGCACAGGCACTTCTCCTTGCAGTTTGATCTAAACCAGGAAAAATTTTTTTCGCCCCCCCCACTAAATAGCTTCATGTAGAAAACTAGTCTGGAATAACTTAATCTGCAAAACTGCATCAGTGAAGTTCAGCAGTCTCTTGAAATGGGAGTATCTAACAGTTCACTTAGTTAACGGGCATGTAAGTATGTCCACGTAGGGAGTGATTTCAGAATACCTACAGCATTTGCATTCACATTACAGCTTATTTCAGAATACCTTCTTACACACAGGCACACTCTTTAGAAGAAAATTTCAATATTTATCTATACCAGTGAACTATTATGAAATATGCTGGGGTAAGAACCTGAAAATGTCATGTCTGCACTGGCAGTCTGCACTCACATGCAGACATGTATGCTGCCAGAATTTTTAAAGAAAGCTGAATCATGAACTAGGGAAGTAACTGGCTCTAATATCCAAAGGGACTTAAATGGCGCCTGAACAGTTGGACCCAGGAACGCCTTCCAGCTCCCTCAGCCAAGTTTACATTGAAGCTGGTTCGCTGTGGCTTACTGGGACGTGGCACAGGTTCATATCATCCTTGTTCCTACATCCAGCCACCTTGTGATTTTCCCTGGCTGTGCAAGCAGGACACAGTCTGAATTATCAGGGGACAAGGACAGCCAGGCACGTCGTACAATTCAGAGGTTTAAGTGCAGCCAGACTGACCAGAAACAAATAGTTCAGTTAGTGATGTGCTTCATTTAATCAATCTATCTTAATGTGTGTTATGCTTTAACTAAAAAAAAAACAACCAGAAAACAAACAAAAAAACCCCACCAAACAGCATATTTAAACTGCTTCATTAGCTATTAAAAACAAAACAAAAAAGATTTTGTATTTATTTCCAATTTCTATCCAAAGTCACCTTGAGACAAAGGAATAAAACTAATAAAACAAAAATAATTCTGTTTTCTAATGGAAAGTACAAAAATTAAGATAAGTTAATCAGATCATGTCAACTACAAAGACATTTAAATATGAACATGGTCAGTTCTGGTGGCTCACAGTAAGCACCAAATCAAATGCATAGCTGTTAAGCATCAATGTGTTGACTTGCAGACAGTGAAAAATCACATTTCCTTAAGAATGCAACTAGAAAGTAGAATCTACCCTGACTGAGCAAGTCTGCACAAAGCTACCTGTATGTTTATACAACCTAAATGACTGGTACCCAGGTCTGGCTACATGGTTCAAATATTCTTATTCCCAACACAAAGACCCACCCCTCTCTCGGCTTCTGCACTTCCTGTATGTCCAACAGCAATATCACATGTTTCCTTGTGCTTAGATGCTGTAGGATTCTTTCCCAGCAACTCATAGCTGCTGTATTATAACTTGTGGGAATAATCTGGGGACCTCAGGGAGGTTGTGGTTAGGTCAACGAAGGACTACGCTACTGATTATGCACTGCAAGGTGAGCAGAGTCGCAGCCCAAGCTAAAACACAGCTTTGGCTTTAACCAT
Organism: Phalacrocorax aristotelis; assembly: GCF_949628215.1. NCBI lineage: Eukaryota > Metazoa > Chordata > Aves > Suliformes > Phalacrocoracidae > Phalacrocorax > Phalacrocorax aristotelis. The sequence continues at coordinate 98,897,685 of NC_134276.1, read as the reverse complement.
TCCCCTAGTCATGAAAGCCAGTAAACAGAGATGCAAGTGAAGAATAAGCATCTGCACAGGAGCTACTGCAACACAGAAAAGCTCCTTAAAAGTTTTGATCAGAAGGTATGGAAAAGGGAATTTCCATACTTCAGAGGGAGGGGCAGCGAAATTCTTACCTTCCAACATTTGTAACACAGTTGCCCTGGTTTCATATATTATTTTTCTTAGCTGATAGAATGATACTTATAACTCTGTAGTTTACCAAACCTGTTCTGTACCAGGTGACCTTAAGAAAAGTATGTTTTATTTTTAAAAGCTCTGACTTACCATGTCCCCTCATGTGATCCCGTAGCAGCCTTTCATTGGCAAAACGTTTCTGACAGTACTGGCAACCAAATAGTTGTTCTGAATTCAAACAGAAACTATTTAATGGCAACACAAATAACTTATGGAAGTTTTATTAATTAATAACCTATAGCTGCCAGTTTAATGAATAAACTAACACAGCACTGAGACAGTTTCAATATACATTTTCATTACTAATACTCTTCAGAAGAAAATTTAGCTTAGGCTTAATGAAGAGGATTGTTTATCAGTAAGCTAATTTTATCCTAAACAGATTAACAATCTGTTCAAAACCCTAACAGTTTGAAATTTGAGCTCTTCTGTCAATTACCTAGAATGCAAATACTTTCATCACCAAAACATCCACAATTCCTAAATATATTCCAAGCACTTAAAAACAGAAGAAAACCAACCACCTCTCCCTTCTTCTTTAGCATGCAGGAAGGCATGCCAGCTGATACACAGTACATTGAGGTAGGGAGTGTTCTGGTGAAGAAAATAATTCGTGGAAAAGAAAAGCTGAAGAGAAGAAAATTGCCTTTTGACCTGACAGTAGTTCAGTGCTCATTGGGATTACTTGCAGAGATTTTGTAATCCAAGCCTGGCTCTTATGGAGGTTCTCTCTTCAATAATCAAGTTTTTACCGTTCATGGGCAGTTTCCCAGTGTCAGTGGAATGTCATGCTGTGCTATGGGCACCAAGGGAAGAGAGGCAGTATGATGCCACAGCTGCCAAGTGAATAGCTTTTCTGCTGAAACACGGATCTAAGGGTGTTCTGTTGCTCACTTTCATTACACCCTAATTCATCAGACATGCAATGCCAAGAGAGCTTCTATGCTTCATGAAAACTACTGCCTTCCTGGAGTAAACCCTGCTTTCCTGCAAGGGACTTACACAAAAAAATAGGAATATTTATGAAAATACCCATGCACATTATCACAAAGCACCTTAAATGAAAACCTCTTAGAAATATAAACAAAAATAAGAGTATATCCACTTACTATCTTCTGAAACTTGTCTCTTTGCATGATCAAAAAACTTAGTGTTATTGGAGAACATTCGTCCACAGGTAGGACATGCTACAATTCTTTCTTGCGTGTGGGTTCTTAAATGATCCCATAGCTTATGTTTTCCTTTAAATACACCTAAACAATCTAAACCAAACAAACAGAATAAAAGCTGCATGAGTACTGTATTCCTTCTTGTGTAGAAACAGACAAGGCTATTACATACTTATGTCTTACTGTTATATTTTCAGAAACACACAAAAATGCTTCTTCCTGGAAAAAAATCAGACTGGTACTATTACAAACATCATGTGACATTTAACCCTGCAAATACCCATGCCAAAGCCAGATTATTTGTTAGTAATCAGAATTCTTTGAGACATATTGGCCAAGTGTCTCTCAAAAATTTCAGCTTTGAATCAGCAGAGAGCATGCCGCTATACTTTCTACCCTCATGTGTCACAGTTTTTGACTCCACATGTATGCTCACACAGTAGAATAGAGAAAATGTTTATTACTATTTATGTTGGGCCCCTTCCCTTCCCCCATCACAGAACGCCAGCAATCTTCACAGTCTCTGGAGAACCAGGAGAACAAGATGGGGTAGCGAATATATGTCAACTGTACATGTCAGAGAACCCTGCTTACTGGCCTCTTCGGTTTTTTTATCTGCACGTTTTCCATCTTTACAGACATGTTCACAGAGTTGTTAACCACAAGCAATCAGCTATCCACCAAACAGTCTTTGCATACAAATAGCTACATCCTCAGATCTCTTGAGCTCAGGAACAGTCTGGTACTGTGGACACAGTGCAAGTTTTAACAGTGCAAGTAGAAAGCTCTGGCTATTGACGTGTGACAAATAAAGGGAAAATCCCTAATGGGTTAATGTATTGGTGCAAATGGAGCTAAAGAACTACTTTCAGGAGAAAACTTCAGGCAGATGTGAAGGAACAGCCTACCCTCTCACATAAGGAGAAGCAGCCACGAGACTCTATCATCTACCTAACAAAGAAAACAGCTACGCAGAAAGCTAGCTTTTTAGAAAGGTGAAATAATAGCCTGGACCCAATCAAGGACTCTTCAGAATCAAGAGGGCTAAATTCAAATTCAAGAGCAAGAGGTAGGGAAAGGTATTCTTTTGTGGATGACGCATGATAAGAGTAATAAAGTGAATCAAACTCAGTGACAGGTTGAATACCTTTAGTCTCAGAAATTAATACATAAAATTCATTTCACAAAAGGGATTTGCCTAATTCATTTAACCAAGTAGGTGCATTGTAAGTTCCATTTCTACTATCCATCTGGACATTCACTCAAGTGGAACAAGAATGTAATAGCCTTGATAACAACCCACATTCACTCCAATCCATAGAATGTAGACAGCTTCCTGGAAGGGAGGTCTGAGCTCCAGATGAACATACTTAGTCAAGGGATAGAACTCCAGATACCGTATTAAAAGACAAAAGAAATTCTAAAACCTCACCTTGCCTACAATGAGGAACCAGGATCATCAATGTCTCTTTCACCTCTACTGTGTACAGGATACTTCTGATCAGAAGGGGCCATAGAAAAAAGACAAGCTCCCACGTCTAGATCAGAAGCTTGATGACAGATTATTCTTCTAGTGCAACATGAAGATTTTTGTCTCTGTTTAACCCCAGATTCAAAATGTGATATACAGGACATCAGATTGAATCTCTCTCTTACACCCTTCCTTTGTGAACTTTGCCAGAGCCCTGAGTATACCAACAGTCTCTGGTTGCCCTGACCAGCCCATAGCCATCTTTCTCCGCAATCCTCCTCTGTAGCCAATTCCATCCCACACATCTAAGAGTTTAGTTGTGTTTGAGGTCTGGTCTAATACGGTGATGCTGTTCAAGCTTCATTCACACTTCTGTGAAAACAGCGAAGTTGTGAGAAAGAGGAGTGAGAAGGCTTATCTGGGGCCTCCACTCACATACCCTGTGCTTTTTGGCTTGGGAGCTGAAGTTTCCCACACCTTGCACCTCACTGGCCCTGCTTCTCACTTGCTATCTGGACTTCTTGGCTTGACCTCAGACCTGTCTTTTCACAGTGGACTTGGCTGGTGATCACTGGGCTGTGGCTGACCCTGGCTAGCACCACCAGAACTGCTCTGTTCTTGTTCAGGCTCAGTGAGACAGCACCCTGTCAGTGGACGTCCCTGCCTGACTAACTGTCATCAGTTTGCCTCCCCTTGCAGAGCAGCCCACTCTAGCTGTGCCCTCACAAATTCAAGCCAACTCAGACCACCAGCTAGTATACTGAGGGTCCCTGGAAAAGACTGTTCATTTTCTATCTGTTGTCCCAGTTCCATGACAACTGCTTCCTCACAGAGGTAAGACCTTACTTGCCTGTCCTTGCTTTTTAAGTCTGGGGGTGTGAATGAGAAGTTATCTTTCCCTGCCTGGATGATTCTGCTTGTCAGATTCTGTTTGTCACTTTCAAATGATACTACCACTCTGAACATCAAGATCACAGACTAAACGGACCCTGTAGAACCCAGGACTTACTGTTTTGTTCTGAGTTATGTATTGGTCTCAAAAGGAGCTTTCTTAGTTCCCCAGTGATAGACAACCTCCATAATTTCAACAGGCAACTGCTGCTGTATTTTAAAATACCCTGTTAAAATGGCTCTCCTAACTTATAACTTGTCCTTCTCTTATTACAACTGAAGCTTATTACTTCTCATCCTTTCTAGCACAAACATGGAGAACATAGGATTTCACTGTTCCTAACAGGAGGGTATTTCTTAAACATATTTGAAGACATATTATATTCCTTTTCTTCCCCATTTTGCTTTTCCCATTCTGTTATTTAGACTATACAGTCAGAGGGGTCCCTTCACCTCTCCTAATGGGCTATATTTTCTAAAGCTATGATCACACTGATGTGTGATTTTTGTTCCTCCAAGGACTACAGGTTCTGCACTGTCAGGTCATGGGAGTGAGATCCCCAGCCAAAAACCAGTGCATCTGTTAGCTAATCACAAGAGGGAGAAGGAACAATATTATGTCACCTTAATCCACTGATGGGATTTTGTCATTGCTGTAGTGAATACCTAACCCAAAAACTAACTTTAACCCATAAATTGAAAAGACACTTATCTAGGGGGGTTCACCAAGAGGATTCCAATCAAACCTGGACTTTGTTGACACATTTTACACGACAGAGGCAAATTGATTGGTTTAAGGCAAGCACAGAATGATCTGTTCCAGGACCAGAGTTCCACAAGTTGTCTCATCATTCTTCAGCAGAAAGTCTTTTCTTCTGGAGAGGTTCTGCTCATACACTTGTAGGTCTGAAGCTAAATGGCATGCACATCAAATGGCAGTCCATAGTTTAGCCCTTACTCAAACAATCAAGGCATCTGCTATGAAAGACTGTCAATGGAATGTGGCTTCTACAATAGAGCCAAGGGCAGAACATCAGCTTTGAAGCCATGACGATAATTTTAACACAAGAGGTAGCTAGCAATATAAAGAATGCATTAAAAATGCTTTTTCTCACCACAGAGTTGAAAAAAAAAAAACTAGGACAGCAATAGGCGTGCTTCCCTTGATTTGAAGGGAACAGATGAGGGAAAGCAAAGAGTAAGCTCACCGTGAAAGATTATTGTGACGGAGACAACCCCGACTCTGAATGGTAGAATATAAGCGAAAAGCCTGTTTGAATGGTATATGAACTACCAACCACAGGCAGAATTATGAGGAAACCCCACCCCGTTCAGTGCTGGCAATTGTCAGCTCAGATTAATTGAAGTTGAGGGTGTTCAATCCCATGGAAAATAGGAACTATTCTACTTAAATCATGATGCCTATAAAATAGAAATGTTTCTGCAACTCCTTAAGATAGATGAAAAAGTATCTGAAGATCTCTCACAAGTGCCTATGCAATACGTAGCACTAAGTGAATTTTGTAGGAAACGCTGCAGTAAAATACTTTTTGAAATAGAATTTTTTTAATGTGAACTACCTTTCCAGTGACAATAAACAGCTTGCTTCTGATCTGTAACAGTTTCTTCCTCAGTAGCATTGGCATGAAGAGCAACATGTTGATAAAACCACACTGGGTTATTGAAGGTAACCTGAAAACAATATAGAAGCATGGAGAAGACAAGATAGTTTTGGCAGGGTATCAGCTGACAGGAGCATAGAATTAAGTGTCTTTAGAAACCAAACAGACACCAGTAAATATTGCAGTAGTATTTAATTAACTCACCTCAACACAGACACAATTACGTCAACTACAAAAATGTAGAACATTCTGCTGTATCCACCACAGAAACCAGGTCCTGAATTTTCACCTACTATCTAGTAGTTGAAAAGTCTGTCTAGACTAATTGAGAGAATGCTACCCATTCTCTGGGGCAGGGATGTGTCTGTTAATGTATTTCTGTTTATTTATTTCTTTGGTATATTTTTACCTTCTCCACTCCCTTCACTTCTACCTGCTCCTAGTCACAAGAAGGCTATGAGGGCAATGCAGTTAATTCCAACAGAAATGGGAAGGCTGCACAGTGATTAAACTGAATTAGGTGTTATGGACACAGCACTCCATGAGTCAGTATTTATGTGACAAGGGGGACTAAACCTTAATTAACTTCTGCCTCACTCCACAAAAATCCACACCTGCACAGAGAAAGTAGACTGCCTGTTGCATTTCCTTCAAGTAACAAGGGTGTCATTCAACTGCATACTGTCATCAGTTGCAATTCAAAGTATTCCTCCCTGTTCCCAATAATTTAACCCCTTAAGCTCTCTGTTGTGCTAGCACAAGTTCGTTAGGCTACATATTGACTTGGGATAAGGAATTGATCTGGCTTTCAACCAAATCAAAACACTGGGGAGAGGAAATGGGGAACAGGTGAAACTCCTTAGGCTGATATTGCCACTGCCCATAACATACAGCTGATTCAAACTTAAACAGCACTGGGGTTTTTTGGGGTTTTGTTGTGTTTTTTTTAAAGAAAAATATATAAATAAAAAACCTATTTATTTAGTATTATCTGCTTTTAATCATCCTAATCTTAGTAGAGTGGATTGAACTAAACTGCTAGGCATTCTGTGTGCAGAACAGAGCATTCACACAAGGAGTTAATGCAGGCAAACTGCTGCATTTTAAATTCATGCTGCAATGTATTTCACAATAGCTCCCTCAGGGAGACAAGCCCTTATATCCTCTGAAGGGCTTGAAACACGATCTGAGAGATCCAAGGTCTTGTGTATATAAATACATATAGGCATATTAAGGTGAATCAACTAAAAGTATTGAGCTAGACAGTGATCGAAAGCTTCTTCACTTCTTAATCAGAGTAACCATACGGGTGTTAAATCCATTTTAATTTGTTGGCACCATCTCTTCAAATGTTTTGCCGGAACTTTCTGGAATATTTCTTTCTATGTAAATAGGAGAGAAAAGGAGAGAATTTTTGGGGATGTTGGCCTGAGTCAGACACTTTACCTTTGGGGAAACTGAATCTGACACAGTAGGAGGCACCACAAGAGTCAGGGGAAGCTGTATGGGTGATTTTCAAAGAGAATTGTATTCATAACTGTGGGAACATAGTTGCAGGATGGTGGGAAAGGTAAGCACTTTTCCCTGCCCTCAAAGTTCTCCTCTTTCACAGTGTGCCCTACCCCACCTCCTGGGTCTAGTCTAGCCTGCCTACTAAGTTGGGAAAAATTCTTTTAATTAATAAAATTCACAACATAGATTGAACTTGAAAAAACACGTATAAAAAGATTTAGCAAAATGCTATGGACTAAAGGATTCCATCAGCCAAAACTGCCCACTTACAAAAATGAAAAATGGAACACAAAATCCATTAATATGAAGATTTTTCTTCTGTTTTTAAAGCATGTTTTTCAAAAGACTGTGCTTACTGACAGATGCAGCAAAGCCAAATTCTGAAGACTTTGAAGTTTTTCTGAAACTCTTCATTTTTAAAACAAATAGATGAATAATAGCAGTACACAAGTAAAGACTGATTGGTATGTATTAAAAAGCATTAATAACAAAAATAACTATGGTAAGAAATAATTCCTATAAGCTATGAGACATAATGGCAATAAGTTTTGTTTGAGACAATACCTTGTAATAAAACTTTGCAAACAATCCAAAAGTTATCATAAATAATGCTCTGTATTTTATGTTTAGGCTTACAGCTTTAAAAAGAGCAGCATGGGGTACTTCCATGCTTAACCCACTAGTAAATAAAAGCCTTTATTTCTCACAGATTGACTCAACAAAATTGCCTCTCTCTATAAACTTCACTCTGATTTTTATGTCATTCCTTATTTCATGGAGGGAAAATTAATGAAAAGAGAAGTATCTAAGCATTATATGAGTATAGATATTCTAGATTCAGAGCCAAAAGAGCCAAATGGATATTTCTAGACATTCTGTCCAGTAATAGCACACAGATGAGGATGCACTCACCTTTCATATATGCTATGGAACAAACAATCTGTAAACTGAAATGTTAAGAGGAAACTGAAAATAACTTTAGACCTACTAAGGAGGTTAGCAAAGCAAAGCGTGAGCTATAACCACCATCAGAGAACAAAGTAATTTTACTCCATCACTGCAGTATATTTAGTCAAACATCACATGGATCCTAATTCGACTGTGATACACGTGAGGAATAAAAGAACTACGTAAAGCACCACCAGTCTGACATTCCCTTGCATGGAAATATTTCCATCCTCCTTAATGTTTGTTTATAACCTCAAAAAGCATAGTTTATGTCATAAATTAATTTTATCACAACTTTGACATGAAAAAGTCATAGACAATAGAGAACTAGGATTTAAGGATGATAACCCATGAACCACTGAAAGGCCCAGAGAGACATAAGGAAGAAAGGATCAAGTGCCTTTGGAAAAACATTAAAGTTTTTTGTTTTGATTTGTAGTTCAACATTGCTAAACCTACATCAGATTTGCCCACATGAGGTTTGCAAAATTGTTTAGGTTTACAGTTTTTCTGATTTCCACAGTGCAATGCATTTCAGTTGTTTCTTCTTTGCCAATATTTTGTTTTCAGTTATATAATTTAACTCAAACAAAGCAAAAAACTCATACACCATGAAAAAAATTAATGCAGATCAGAGAGACCATTTTCCTGCACTACTATTTGCTCCAATAACTATCTTACTCAACAGTTACACAAAAGGAGATGGTAAGAATACATCACTTGTGGATGCAAAGGTAATGCTCAATAGCTATAAATAACAGCTGAGTTTCTGAGGCCAACACTGACAGAGAAAGTGCTTCCCTATAATGTCATATAAATATGAAGCCACTTCTGATTGGAAATAAACATCTCCAAGAAGCAGAAAAAAAAAATATATAGGCAGCACTATTTATGTTAACACTGTCAAAAAAAGATAGCAACTGCTAATCATCTTGGTCTACTTGATGCACAGTTGAAACTGAATGGATAATTATTTTATTTAATACAGGACACCAAAAAGCGGTCAAGATACAAGCCATTTTTATTTTAAACCAATCTTGGCCCCATTTGGACATCAGACTTACATGAACAGCCTGCTGCAAATGTCTGATTTCTGTCCCAGTTAAAAACAAACAACAAAACACAAACAAAAACCACAACACAACACCAAAAACCAAACAACATTTCCATCTGACCAAGGAAACATCAGATACTCTGATGCCTTTCTTCAGACAAACAATAAACACTCTGGACCTGTCTACAAACTACCAAGTTCATTAATTTATCATTAAACTGGGTATATTAAAGTTTTGCTTATACACTCTTAAAACACAAGAGAAATTGCATCTTTGTCAAAAAGATCATCTTAGCAACCACAAAAAGAAAGAAAACCTGAATTCGCGGTTGCAGATGCTATGCAAATGTGTTGTTTACATTCTTGTGAATGCTACTATAATAATCATCATGTATGACTTACAAAGATAGTGAGAAACATTATTCAGAGGTAAGACTGAGCAAAAATTCCCAATAGTGAGTCAAATCCAAAGAATGCTGAGTTAAAATTAGGAAAAGAAAAAAAAAAAAGCAATATCTCAACATATTTCACTTACATCACAATTCTCCCAATGGCAAACAAAATCCTCCGAAGTCTTTGGTGACTGATGCCAGCTACGGCTGTTCTGCAAACACACCGGCAAATCGTGGTGCAATGCCCGTAACTGAGAGCCTATGAATTTTAGCTTGGTGTGGTAACTGTGAAAATTGACATGTATTATCAGCTTTCTGGGATCTTTTGCCCCAAATTCACAACCTCTCCACCAACATGGGTACTGCCCTAAACATAAGAAAGAAGTAACATTTTACAGAACACCACGTGAAATCTGCAACTGTGCACCACAACAGCGAGAATGCTAACAGTACTTATAGTTGTAGTAACTTCACAATCTGCAAGTAACCTTACTAGAGAAGCTGGTAATTGCTATTTGCTGATAACGCACTAGATTAAACTTGCAAATCTGAGTGGCAAACAGATTTTCCACTGCCTCACAACTGCAGCAATACTAGAGTGCTTTGTACCTTAAAACACAACTTTTTGCAGAAAGGCACTTCATAGATTCAGTAGGAAACTTTTGTAAAAATAAGTATTTTCTTAGGTAAATACTATGACACTCTTCAGCTTAGGTCACAGAGACATTGTTAATGTTCATCCAATTCTACTTTTTTCACCTTTAATTAAAACTCATTCACCTTTAATTAAAATGTCTACACCTGTAATTATACTTTATTACAGTGTTAAGAATAAAGAGCAGGATACACAAGAGCCAAAATAGCTATATTAAAAAGTCTAGTATATTATTGCTATTACATCTACAGAGACTGACTATAATTTTCTGCGGAATATAATTTTTTTAATTTTTCCTTTTAAGTACATTTAACACTATTAAAAAGACGTAAAATACAATACCTGTCACAAAATAACACCAGTGTATGTATCCATATAGTGCAAATACCATATAAACAATAAAAGTTTTCATTTTTCTATAAAGATTCATACAAGTGCTACTTTAAACTTAGAATTCTTAAGCAGCAGGCCAGTTCCCTGAGAAGGAAGAACTCTGCCATTCAAAACCGATTTCCCAAAATCTGTTCTAGACAATTGCACCTGCTGATGCCCTAATCTTAGGAAAAAAAAACCCCTCAACAGTTCTCATGATATCACCTCGCCAGTCTCTTTCCATATTAGTAATAGCTATCGATACAAAAAAAAATCCAGGGCAATCAGATATGAAGCAAAAAGCAGGTATAAGCCTTTGCCTAAGTGCTTCATGCAGCTGGGCCTTAGAAAAGCTATGGACATCTGCAGTGCAGGTAAACTGAAATCAGTATTATTTTCTAGGCTAGGAATAATCTTCCAAACTGCAACGTAATCTGCGTGACAGATGAGACATAAATGACCTGCTGTTTCCAGGGGATGCTGTAGGTACTCTTCCAAGTGTTCCGCAATATGATTACAAAATTCCTCCATGCATTTCCCTATAAAGCAGCATTCTTTCCATTCACACGGTAATATTAATTCAGCATTCTTAAATTTGCTTCCAGGGGCCATTGCCTAAAATTTTTGGAAGTACAAATAAGTTTTAGTTATTGTATTACATTTCTGTAAATTTCTCTTGTAAAAATAGCAGTTAAGATTACAGGCTCCTAGATGACATGAACATTTCTTTGTTTTCTTTTTTGGTTTTTTTTTTTTCCTTTTTTTAAATTATTGAATACATTATTTTAAGAATTTAAGGCCATATTTTGCAAACATCTACACCTTGCCAGAAGCCACAAGTTGTAACATTTCCATTACAACCATACAGTAAGAGTCCTATGATCACCATCCCAAACACCTGCTGAGGATGCCTTCATTATAATTTAACTCTGTGGCAGTACTGTAAAATGTCTTCCCACATAGAAAGTCAAAGTAACCGTTACCAAGAGTGCAAATCCAGTCACTTTAGCCTGGCATCGGTGTGGGCTCGCACTGAACAGAGCTGGTTCCATCTGCTCCTTCTTGTTCTCAAGATCCAGCTCTGGAATTGGCACAGCCAGCCACTAAAGCAATGAGAAAACTGATCCAACTGAAAGCTAGTTCTAGGGGAATGAGACACAGATGGCTAAATCGGTTTTCTACTCAACAGGATGCATGTGTGTGTCAGTATAAAGGAAGCAACAGGAATATAAACTGAGTAGAAATAGTTCCACTGTTTTTTCATGACTCTGAACAGATATAACAATAGCTAATATTATTAAAAACTACTGGCCCGTTATCAGTGGTTTTCCACTCCCCTACTCTTCCCTGTGTTACTAGCTTCAAAGATCTGCCAGTTCAGCTGGTCAGAGGACCGCTCCCTAGCTTGCATTATTCCCAGCAGTCTGAATTAGTTTTAAGAGTTTAGCCTCCAAGCAGATCAGCTGATGGATCTCAGTCAGCAGCAGACTTGGAAGGAGGATGGTAACAAGCAGCTGGGAGGAGGTTCTTAATTTTCTCATCAACACGTACAGATCTGGAAGACAAACCCTGTCCAATAGCCTAAAGCATCAGTATAAAAGTCTGACTACATCTTCCGCGATGCTCTTAGTGATTCTACAGATTTAAAAAGTCAGGCACTGACATAATACTGGCTTAAAAAAAATAGAGTCCAAGTGGAAAAGCGTGTAGGAATCAGTATGCCAACACAATGGTCTTAAGCAGGATCTTTGTACTTTTGCCTACTAAAAATACCAATTTGGAAGCACACCCCCATAGGCAAGTTAATTACCAGAAAGCTTCCGAGAGAACTGATCATCTTATTTTGCAAGTGGGCCTCTTCTCACATTGTAACAGTTTAATCTAAGCTGCTACAACCAACCCTTTTATTTCACTAGTGCCCCACCTTACTGACCTGAAGCAGGAAATGCTGGCATGCCTAAAGACAGACTGAAAGGTAAGACTATGATTTACACTACACATTAAATAATCCATTGTTGAGTACTTTATTAAAGTTATTCCAGACACAGTATCAATACTATTGGAACAAAATACTTCAAGTTATAATTATTCTAATTGACCAATGCCGGTATCCACAATATCCTAACACGCAGACTAGGCTAGAGGCAAAACCGATCAGGGTGAAAAGTCTGGGAACGACCTTGAAATCCTCCCGTCCATAACGACACGGACCCTCAGCGCCTTCGCCTTCCCCCTGCTGCCTCCACACCCTCCTCGTTGCCTCCACACCCCACCTCCGCCGCCCTTAACACAGAGAGTCTCTCCATACGCCTGACCAACGGCACTAACCGACCCCGGAGCGGGGTGGGAAGGGAGGGACAGACAGACGCTGCGGAACGACTCCGGTAAGCGCGCGCACCTGCGCCAGCCACTGCGCATGCGCAGAGGGCGGTGGGTGGCTGGGTGGCAGGGCGGCGGTCGGGTGCGGCCGTCCCCTCGCAGCGTGGAGGGAAGGAATAGGGTGGAAATGGCGGGGCGGGTGGCCGAGCTTGGCCCTTCGGCGTCTCTCGACCTCGTTGCCCGGCGCCGCGTTTCCACGGCGCTCCCGTTCTGCGGGTGGAGCCATGGGTTTCCCTGCTGTGATAAAGCCCACGGTTTTACCTGAGGCCGGAGCCAGCGCGCGCGCGGCCCGTCAGCTGTTAACGGCCGCGGCGCGGGTCTGTCCCCTAGTTCCCCCACCGCGCTGCGCGGAGGCAGCCCCACCCCGGTTTATTTTCTCCCATTTCAAACCTTCCCCTGTTAAGAAGTTTCCGAAACCCAAGGGGTGCCCCGCGGGGAGTGGGCGCACCTTCCTGGTACGGGGGGCCGGGCGCGCGGGGACGTGCCTCCGCTGGGCTCGATCCGTTTTGCTTCCCCGCAGCTCCTCAAGTCCCCCCAGTTTCAGAGGGCCTCGGCGGCGGGCAGTGGCATGCCTCGCAGGCCCCCGTTGCTGGGGCCGGGGCCGAGGCTGAGTTCAGCTCACGAGTGGGGATAGAGGAGCTGCTGGTGGGAGAAGGATGTCCAGGGGGGAAGGGAAGCAGGCAATGGGCTGTAACGGCGTTTAGGGGGGGGTTAAAACACGTCTTCCTATGACTGCTGTTGTAGTCACCCTTGAACAACCGCACTCACCGCCGCCCGCTCTCCGATTCTCCCGTTTATAGCGCTGTTCGCTTAGACTTACCCCCACTGTTTTCAACGTTCTTCACACCAAACACGGGCACCTTTAAAGGTAGGAGCATATTAGCTGGCAGTGCATGGCCGCTGAGAGCTGGAAGAGTCTGTAGCTAGGGGTAGGAGACCACACGCATTCAGTTACTTCAGTTACTGCTTCCAGACTCTGGTGACCTGTGCAACCAGAATTTGTGATTTCTTGCAAGCATTAGTGGATCACAGCAGGTTCTTGCTCTACTTGAATCCCTTCTTAAACCACTCTTCATTTTGATAAATTGCTTACACTTAATTTCTAGCCATTTCTTAAAGTAGGTAGACTCAGAAATACTGTTATACTGCAAGAAGATAAATCAAGAAGGAAATGTGTATACTGTATAACAGAATAACAGCTATCCCTTTACTAACTAGAAATGCTCTCAGGGGTGACTGGATTACTTTAAAACAACAGCGGTAACTAAAGCACTCTTTTCTAAGACTTTTCTGCCAGGAACACCTCATATCTCTATTCAGCCCACTTCTTACGTAAATAACCACACAAGTATATCACGCCTGGAGGAAAAACTTAGTGCATGTTGGGATTTGCGTTTATTTCATGGGAAAAAAAGTAGTGGAAAAGGGAGGAGAGTGAATGAGAAGTAGGTGCATTTGCCTTCAGGATAAAGCTTCTCATTTTTCTCTTTGATTATGCAATCTAAGCTCTTCTCTCTTGCATCTTTAAAAATGGTGCTCTCTCACTGATGCCACTGTCTCTTCAGCAAAAATCTGTTTGTGTCAGCATGGACTTCAGAGGAGGGCAATAAAGCAACTATTCTTTACTTTTTTAAGACACACACCCCCCCAAAAAGAACTTGCTTCTGCCCAAATACCTGCAACCTATGTACCCTTATTTACTTTGAAAACCAGTCCTGAATTCTCTATGATAACTAGGGCCCCTGGGCATAAGCACCAACCTTAGGTCAGTGAGAGAGAGGTATTTATTCCTTTGAAAGCTCAGACTAGGGTCTTAGCACAGGCATGGGTGTGGAGAGAAGGGAAGAGGAACTCACGCATCCAGCTGATTTATTCTTTACCTACCCACAACACAGCCAGCGTAACAGATTGGGAGCCATTCTTTTTATCTCCCTCGCCTTGGCAGAGCAAGGAACTGGGGTTAGAGCTTCCCCACCCTTTCCTTTAATAAGCTGATTTGATTTGTTCTGGTTTTTTTTAATTGTACAACACCCCTTTCTATTCCAGTGTCATCCCCTCAGTGGCACTCCTGTGTCCGACCTGCATGCAGAGGTCACGTACACAACAGAGTGGGTCTATTCTGTGCGTGAGGAAGGACAGTTGCTCTTGAGAAAATGCTGCACCCAACCTTGCTTTTGCTCTTCCTAAATGTGATGAAACATGGACCTGATTAATTCTCTTATCGTTTGAGCATCTTACCCTTTGGTTTCTGCATGTTGCTGCATATAACAAACGAAGCGTGTTTTACGTTTGAATTTAATTTATGGTAAGATGAACACACACTAATGCTTTCCCCTATACAAGTAACAGAATATAGGTTCTGCTAGAAAAAAGCATCGGAACGCAATAATCACTAGTACTTAGTTAACATCAACTGCACCCAGCACAACTTACCACATGGTTTGGTGGAGCAGGCTAAGTACGTGTTCTCCCAGCTTTGTTTTTTTTTTTTAGCTGCACTTCCAATGTATTTCACTGCCTCTTGGGTCCCTCTTTCTCCCCTGTTTTGAATCTATTTCTTGACATTCACCACACGTGAGAGGTACAAGTCTGAGATGCTCACTGCCCTGTGAGCTCTGTGACAACAGCCAGCTGTTGGGGGAAGAGATACTGAAATGAGCACAATGGCTCGAGGGGAAGGCTGGCAGAACTTGGCTGGTATCTGCACTCATTAACAGCACCCAGCGCATCAATCCCTGCACGAGTTGTTCTGGCAAATGAGCCAGAGCATCTGCTGCTTCCTTCCTTGAGCTAGCGTCATGGCACGAACCTCAGACTCACGTGGGTAGGAGAAGGGTGGAAATCTGTAGAAAATTAGTGTTGTTAGTTTCTCCTAATTTTCACTCCTCATTCTGCCGTTGCTGCGCTTCTTTTTTGGTAGCCATTTAAATTTTTGCTACGTTTACTGAACACCTTTAAAAACGTTTTAGAATAAAAATCTTGAAGTAAACAGAAAAAATAAAGGAAAGCACTCAACTGACAGCAAAAAGGCATTGCAACTTAAAACCTTCACTTTAGAGGAAATAAATCCCCAAATGCAGTAATTTTAATTGATTTTGACATCAGCTGCTCTAACAGCCATTGCAACTAATAACCAGCTTTTCAAAAGTGTTTGCAATTAACCAGGCACTGTAACTGGTCAGAACAGCTCATGGGTAAGGCAGAAAGAGAATAGCATTACCTGACATGTTCATGAAATCCTGACTCCAGGGGGGAGACCGAAACCTCCTGGACAAGTCTTACCTTCCCTGCCCCACACAGAGCATACCCGCTCTGCCTCTTTCAGCTCAGCTGCTGGGAATTTGTGTTCAGCAACGGCGAACTTGGACTCGGTAGAAAAGCGATCCAGGCTGTAAGCCACTGTTAGGCTGTACTGCAGGGGCTCTCGATGCTGAACTCCTGACTGAATGGGACTGTGCACTTTGTAGCTGGCAGCAGTATGTATGCAGAACAGTGCTTTAGCACCCAGGGGGGAAAATAAATCCAGAAAAGCTTTCTCAAAGCATTCTGGGGCAAGAAACATATTTTCCAACCATGGTTATGCTGTATGGTGAAATACCTGTGGCTTTTTACAGTGTTTCAACATTTTTAATCAAGAAAATGTAACAGCTTCTTGCCATCTACAGTGCAAGTATCATAGTACCATCTCAGTACTGAAGCAAATCACTCTGAGTTGATGACAAACACAATGGACAAACACAATTTTTCCTTTCCCCTATTGCCAACGTGACACTTTGGGTTTGCTATAGGACAAAAGCCCTTACGTGAAAACAAACCTCGGTAACTAATCTCACAGATGTAAGTCACTTTGCTGCACAGTCTGTCTCCAAACCTACTGCAAGTGGAGCTCTGCTGTGTGTCACAGTGTGGATCAGCAGTATCCTCCTCCAGTAAGTTTCCTTCTCCCACCACCTTGTGTGATGAGGCCAACACACAGCTGCCATGAAAAGGCATGCCAAAAATACAGAGGGCTAAAGATTTGCTGACAGGTATGCCTGTATCAATAGTAAATATAAGGCCAAAAGTAGTTAGAAGACATGATGTTATGATGACTTTAAATAGCACCAAGGAAATCTCATTACTGACCAAGAATTCACAAAGCGATACTAACAAAGCTATTTACCCTGTCCAATTTCATGTAGCACCTAATAGTTTTTATATGATTGTCATCTGGAGGGATGGTATTTTTTCCATTTCTAGTTTTCAAGACGAGACATTCAGGCATCTTTATGTATGCAGGACACCAGCAAATCACCCTGACAAACTGACAGACAACTCATACTGTTACCTGGCTGTTAACTGAACAATTTCTGGAACAATAAAAAGGTACAGAAGCTGGTTAGTCTGGTAGGAGACTGACCGGTAGGTTTCTGCAAAAATACTCACTTTTCATACTGACACAACTAAAAAGAAAATTTTAATTTTACTGAGCGTAATAGCACTTGACACAGTAGGTTTTCCTGAGAGAACTCGCCACAGACCACAGCCAAGAAAGATTCAGTCTCCTCTGCTTTCGGCTGTTATCCTGTAACAAGTTATAAATATTTCAGAACACTACCCCGTGCCTCTGTATACTGTGGGATGTACAAAGTTCTGTGAGACCATGATTAAGCTTGCTGTGTGTTTTGAAGAAAAAATGTTTGATGCATTCATTAAGGAACAGAAAAGAACACTGGTAGAGAGGGTTCTGTACCTTGACGCTCCTTTACTTCAGAGCCCATGTGCCACAGATAGCATTCAATTAAATAATAGTCTTAGCAATAGACAATGACAATACACAGAACACTACACAACATCACTCCTTTGGCTCAAAGTAATTCCAGTTTGTTACTGAACGGTTGTTACGCAAAATCTCCAACGCATGGCTGACAACAGTAACCTTCACGTCCTATAGCTGAAAAGGCTAGTAACAACTCGGCAAAGGAAATTCAGATTGCACATCCCTTACGTAGCTTTATTTCTTCTGCAGTTTGAAAAAACGGCATCAGTATAACGTTGGTATTCATCTGCAAAAGGCTTAGCTGGGAGAGCAGCCGGCAGTCACTACTTGTCCAAGGTAAGCTCTGTCTGAAAAGGCGTGATTTTCTGACGTCTCCAAACAAAACAATTTGTTTGAAACAAAACCAAACAAGGTAATTGTTCTGAATTTTTTCATGTTGCAGCGCACCCAAGATACAGTTGTGTTCTCACAGGGATGTTAGTAACAGTAGCAATAATAAAACCACGCTGAGATGATGAGGTACCATAGCAATTGTTGCAGGGAAAGTCAGATCGTTTCTAAAAGGAGTGCTCTGGGAAGATTAGCTTTTAGAGGACTTTCTATCGCCTGGCCTAGTCAAAGCCCTTCCAGTGGTTAGATTTTTCCCTCCCGAAGCAGGATAGTATTTAAGATAATTTTTACAGTAAGAAAAATCATCCACTGGAACAACCTCCCCAGAGACACAGTAGAGTCCCTGTCACTGGAGGTCTTAAAAGATGCGATTGGACAGGGTGCTAGATCATCTCATCCAGGCTCTCTTTCCCAAAAAGGTTGGACCAGATGATCTTTTGAGGTCCCTTCCAACGTGGGCTGGTCTATGATTCTATGATTTTTGAGATACTGAGAGACTGAAGAGAGACATTTCTATATGACCACCAGCATGCAAGCATTTATTGTGTGATCATTCCTCTTTATATCAGCTAGAATCAATCATTACCAGAAAGGTAAGATGCAAACTGGCCTGGATGGACTTGTGCAGGCCAGTTAGCATGGGAGGGATGCTCAGCAGCACAAGAGTACAGAATACCCAGAATACCAGAGGATCATGTTAGGATACAGAGGTTTTGTGAATTCAGAGAGGTCTCTATGACCTTGGTATGCAACTCTTATGAAATAGGCAATTACATGTTAAAATGACTCAGGTTGATTCAGTGCATCATGAATGCTACTATCAGTAGTATTAACAGAGCAGATGTGCTCAACTCTGCAGCTAAGGCAAAAAACCTCTTCTTCCCCCCTTAAAAGCTTAATCACCATTTACATATGTCTAAATAAAATCCTGATCTAGGAACTCTATATGCAGCTCTGTAACCCTCTGTGTGTTTGTGTGTATATATAAAAATGGATTTTTTAGATGTTAGCCATCTTTATCTACCATAACAACTTGACTTAGGACCTCTACATTTGCTTCCCTTCCCGCCCCCCCCCTTTTTTTTTCTCCAAAGTATCCTGCCAAAAGATAATGTGCCTTTACCAATTAGGCACCAAACACAGGAAAAAAAAAATTTTCCTTTACTTTCAAGTACATAATCAATGTATTTCATAAATAAAACCTTCTCTCAAGCTTCCTCTTGAACAGTGAGTTTGGTGTGAAGGGGAAGCATTTGTGGTCAGGACAGCTGAGGATAAACTTAACTGGCTCAAACCAGGGGTGAAATAATCCAGGTGATAGAGGGGCATAAAACACTACTTCTCAGGATATTGGGAGGCTAATAAAATTACAGGATCTCATGGTATTGTGTGAAAAGGATCTGAGGAAGACAGAAGGGGCTAGGGAATGAAAAATTCTCTGTCCTACTGTTAAAAGAGATTTTCTTTTTCTGATATGTACCTTTGTCCCATCAAACATAGGTCCCTCCCATGCAGACATTTTATAGGCTTGTTGACATTTACAGAGAAGTAGTTGTGCTCCTCTGACACACAAAATCTGTCACCAGAAATCCCTTTCCTCTACACATCCTGTTGCAACCAAGCTTTACACAGAGCCTAGCATAGCGAGCCTCTGGACACTGCTATGGCACCAAGAAAACCACTGGAGGTTAATTTTAATGTTCAGGTTTTTATACCTTGGAAAATTTGTTGTAGAAATTATAAGGCATCCTTTAGGGGTCAAGTAGTCCATGTTAAATTCAGACTTTCAAAGCTGAAGTCTTTCCTACCCATATTTTTGCTAATACATAGAACATTTTCATAAATAGAATAGGCACAGACAGGATTTTTACAACCATCAATCTATCTTCACTGTCAAAACCAGCAGCTGCTTTATTCTCAGCAAAAACCTTTAGCATGGTTCTGTGGCTCAGTCTGCTGCCCCAAAGGGCCTTTTTCTTCAGCCACAGCTGGAGGGACAGATTTGCCTTCCAGGATTCCAGGCAGCAACTTTTTTTTTTTTTTTAGTTTATTCCTTTTTGATATCGGCTGCTTTTTCTCTGTGGGAAAGATACTATCTTCTTGACATGCAAAAGCCCAGACTGCACATCAATGTGTGGAGAATGGAATGAAAGTGTAGTATCAGCAATGATGCATTTGACCCAACCCACTATTTATATCCCCAATAGTCATGCAAACCTTGCCCGTTATACACTGGGGCATACTGCCTCCACGTGGCAGAATATGCTTCAGACATTCTTTTTTCTTCAATTTCACGCACTCTCGTGCGGTTATGAATTTCAGAAATAGTTTCAGAAACAGAAGGAATAGAATCCATATACTATTTCTGTGAGAAAGGGCAATATGGGGATGAAAAAATTCATGTATCATATTGAGAACAGTGTTTTTCACACAAATACTCACCAGGAACACACAGTAAAGTACAAAGGCTATATATATGTGTGTGTATATATATATATATATATATATATATAAAAGGAATGCTTTCTCAAATGTTTATTACATGATGAAAGAAGACTAATTGAAAAAAATTCACATCCTGAACTTGATCAAAGGGGACTGATTGCTCTTCAGGCCTATTAGCTAAAAGCAAGATTGAAAGAGCAGTTTTGAAAAATTACATAAAACTGTATCACATTCTTTTTTCAGTTCATAACTGGTTTGATTCAAACTTGACTAGAAGACCATAAAAGTTGCTGTAGCATTAGACCAGCTATCTGATTCAAGTAGCACTAACACTGTGTTATGGGTACAGGGTTTTTCCCATGACTAAAATGCAAATACTTTGCAAAACTGGTATATTTTCTTTCACACCACACTCATCCCCACCCCCGAAGCCCCAACGTCCACCTACTTTACCAATGTTGTTAGATACAAGACCTAAAGAAGATAAAAACCAAGACAATTATTGTTTTGCCTATTTGTGTCTTCACATTTCAGTCTCTACCTGCTGACCGCAAGTGCATTCCACCTCACTGTGAACAAGGTCTTCATGTGTAATTTCCAGACTGGAAAGAAGTGACATGGTATGGCTGAAAGGGTGCTGTAAATCACCAGTGCCATAATATTTAGGGTTTCCCTGCTTTGGTTAAGGTGTATTACGATCCTCCTGTCAATCTTAATCTTACTGCACATCAGACACAGTGCAAGGGGGTGCTAAATTTATGGCGAGATTTTTTTTCTTTTTCTTTTTTTTAAGACAGTGCAAGGTCTGGAGACAGCATGAGACTCTCAAGACTAGGGTGTTGCAGGGTGCTACGCCAATTTTAGCTTACATTTCATTGTATAACCATTTTCCCATCTCTGTTTGGTATCCAGCAAACAATCCTATTAGAAATTTTCCAAATGTCTGTGTGTGTTTGTCTCTAAGTGCTGTTCATTTTAAAACTTTTCAAAGTATAAATTAGTAGCTATACATCTGTTGTTGTTGCTCTGTTTGAACCTGTTGCTGTCCTGACTGCTGTTGCGCTGGCTGTGCCTGGGGCTGCAAGACATCAGTCTGAGGCACTGACCTCCACGTCAGAGGATGCTGTTCCGTTATCTGGTTCCCTAGAGGAGCAATGGAGTTCACCAAGGTGGTCAGGTTTATAAAATGGGCCACAGACTGAGGATTGGCTGCCTCTGGCTGCGGCTGGATCTGAATGTCGTTTTGGCGATTGTGCAGCATGGCGGAACCACTGACAGTGTCAAATGTCACGGTGAGAATTGAGTTGTCCAGCTGTAACTGGCGTTCAGGTGCAGTCAGATGGCTCATGGCCACTGGCTGGAGGTTTGTGAACTGGGTTCCAGCTGCCGTCGTAATGGGGGTAACAGTGATATTTGTCAGCCCAACAGAACTGGAAGGGGCTGTGACATTTGGGTCGCCAAGGGTCACCACCACCTGAGGAAAAAGAGACAGGTAACCTCAACCTTGTGCCTTGCAGCTGACTACCAAATATCAAGCATCAAGAAAGATCATCCGAGTGCCAATGGGCTCACATGTTGCTACTGCCAGCAAGAGAAGATATATTCCAAGCTTTCTATGTTCCCCTCTGTGTGTATAACAACTTCCACAGATAGAAATAAGAAGGTAATGGGAGGGAGGCATATGCAATGTTCAAAAAAACAAGCAGCTGAACTAACTTTTCACACCTTTAGTTGCTGCTTCAGCCAATGAGCGGCATCTGGCAACCACGGAGATAGTAACACCAAAGGAAATGAAAACAAACTCCTTGGTTTTTTTTAGAGTCTCTATTCATCTTCATATTGCCACAATTTATGAAATTAGCTCTAAATGTTCTGATCACTCTTTTGTGTTTGCTGTGAGGAAAAAAGAAGGGTTATCCTCTAAGCAATGCCTGCTACCCGGCACCCTGCTACTGGAGCTCACCTGCTGGATGCTCTGTACAGCCGAATTAGTCTCATCTCCAACATTCCCTGTGAATTCACCTTCCTTCTCTGTGTATTCACTGAAGGCAGGGTCCTCAGGCACTTGAGCTTCCTCCTCCTCACCTGACTTTTGTTTTCGTTTCGGGCCACGTTTAGGAGCTTTCATATGCTGTTTCCCTTCTGGTAATTCTCCCTGTTCCAAGGCTAATTCCGGCTGGAGCAACACATATCCAAACAAAACATGAAATAATTTTGCTTAGTAAAATTCCAAGTACAAGACTATCACCTGAAGTTGGTTTACTATCCATTTTCATTTTACCAGCACCCATGTTATACAACAAAACAGATCAACAGCTTGCATCTGCTTATACGTGTTAAGCTGGGGCTGACTCTCTAAAAAAGCCCATTCCTTGCCCATCAGCCTACACCCAGCTATGTTATGTTCCAAAAAAGTCATGTCCCCACCACACCCTCCGGTAGACCTGGAACTTAGCTGCCACCAGAATTCTGCAATGACGAATTTACCTGAACAATCCCAATTGAGGAGGCATCAATGGTGGTTGTCTCTGGCAGCTGCTCTAAATCGTCAATCCTTACCGAAAGAATCTGTAGACAAAGAGGTATCAGCTGGTGAACTGCAGCAGCGCATACCACACTCAGACAATACTGCAGTGCCCTAATAAATCCTGTCACAAAGCAAAAACGATGTAATCTAACATTTTACACATATCATTTTATACAAGGGATTTAACCATGGCCTTTTTTAAAATAACCTGTTGGCATATAATCTCTTCGTTCTTGCTGAAAACCAGCCAAGTTTAAAGAGAACAATAGAAGAATATTTTCATATTCTGAACAGAACACAACCCACTGGGAAGTGATGAATTCTACAGAAAACAAACAATGTGTCTGAAAAATAAAATTATTATTTTAACATTCCTATTTATAAACTATCAACCGTGTCCTACTTCATTATTTTCAGCTGAATCTATACATCTCAGCTTATCAAAGAACAGACCCAAATTGCCCTCTAGATTGCAGATATGTAGCTGCACTTTTAATCCAAAAAACAATAAACAAAGCTTTTTTTGACTTCCTTCCCAGTCATCATGATAAAAATTGTTCACAGCAAAGCAATAGTAATGATAAATTGGTAGTAAAAAAAAAAGTCTCAAAGGGAACGGACGAGCTTTAGTCAACCTAAATAAGAAATGCTGAGGAGAAACGTAATAGCTATTCAGAAATATAGAACACAGAAAAAGCCCCATTAAGGTCAGACAAAACATCCCTCTAATCCAGATTCTCTGCAGTCAGCATTCGTCTTTAATACTAAGAATAATTCTGTATCATCAGCAGATGCTGCCATCACCTTTCTATTCACCACTCCTTTCAGATCAATTCTGAATACAGAAAACACCATGGGGAAAAAAGAATCAATTATACTCAATAATGCATGAAGACAAATCATGAAAAAATACACATTTAAGCTGAGGCAGAAAAAGAAAAGGGATTCAAATAATCAGAACAACTTCATTTTTAGGGACTGACAATCAGATGTGTTTACTACTGAAACATAATGAAAGGTGATTCAGTTAAGTGCATGCTTAATAGACATTGCCTAAAATTGGCCCCAAAAGAACAGAAAAAAGAGAGACAAAACCCAAGTAATTCCTTTCAAGTCACTGAAGGCCATAAACTTCCTTTAAAAAAAAAAAAACAAACAAAAAACCCCCAAACAAACAAAAAAAACCCCCACAAAAAAAAACCCACACAAAAACCAAAACCAAAGAAACAAAAAAACCCAAACCAGACCACCCCACAATCTACCTGCCAAGCTAACTTACCTCCGGATGTTTACGCCTCATATGTCGACTCATGGACGCTCGGGTAGAAACCTTTGTCCCACACAGCTGACAGCTCTGGGCTTCTACCTTATCATGAGTGAGCTGGATGTGCTTCTGTAGCATGTAATCAGTGACATATTTCTTATCACAGACTGAACATGTCCACTGTTTTCCTACTGGTGGCAGATGGAAGGAAACGCTGTTAGCAACAGCCCCCAGAGATGCGTATCATATGGTCAGCACCTCAACAAGTGGAACAATTGTATGTTGGGAACACGATGTGTAACACTAGTTCCAAGGCTGGCAAGTCTAAAGCAAGCTTAGGAACAAAATCAAGATGATGTCTTTGGATACTGTGTTTTAGAGGATTTACCTGTATGAATCAACTTATGAGTCTCCATTGTATTTCTCTCGCTAAACGTCTTGCCACAGAGCTCACACATGAAATCTTTGATTCCTGCATGAAGAGCACGTTTAGAATCAGAGTGAAAAAAGTCTAAGGTATCTGGGACAATTGCAAGTCTCATATTACTAAAAAAAATAGAACAAATACATCACAGCCAAACAAGTAGAAGAAGCTCAGCTTCACCAGCTATTTCTGTCTTAACCCATGACACTATCTCTGGCAGAAAATGAATCCAAGAGAAATCGATGTGGGAGGTAAAATTTTGTTTGGGGAAACGCGAACTGGAAGACTAACTTAAAACCAACACTCTAGACCTACCCTAGACCAAAACAACCTCTCTTAAAAAAAAGCAAAACTTGAAACCAACTAAACTATATATCTTAACCATATAACAGGTGGTCCTGGCTGACAAGAGGACAAAATTGCACTTTTCAAAAAGCAAAATACGTGTATTTTTTTCATTAGTGTTCTTCACACTCTCTGACTGTTTCTAGGTAAGAGTTCTCTCAGGAAGCATTTAACTGATCCAGTGCGACTTTTGTACATCTTTAGAGCCCTCACCCGTGTGTCTTTTGTAATGCTTCAGCATGTTGACTTTCTGTGCAAATTTTCGGTGACATTCTTTGCATTCATATTCTTTAATCCCTTTGTGAAGTTTCATGTGGTGACGAAGTGCATGTTTTGTCTTCATTCCTGTGAGACACAAAGTTGCAGCATGACAATTAGTCCATTGCTCCCACCCTCAGAGGAGAACTCAGGATCATCATGTTGTTAGCCAAGAGCTCTAAGATTATATTTGCTGCGTGTCCAGAATGGCATAGCCTCAATTGTTTAGGTAGCAGTGCACTTTACCATTATTATTTTAATTCCAGGAAAAAGCTCTGGAAAACATCTGAGTAACCACTGAGGAAAAAGCAAAACAGCAGGGACAAGCAAAGACAAAACATCATTAGAGATGTCAGACTTACTGCCTTCCACTAAAATACCAGTTTGGATTTGTTCAAGTTATAACACAAACAATTCAAAAAGTCAAAGCAACTTTAACTCTAAAGGCTCTTACGGGGCAAAATTATTTCTTATGCCTGAAAACAGCCTAGAATGAAAAAATTAACTTGTATTCACTTTTGTGCTGCAAATGCATTGCAACTCAGTCAGGCAAGCACTCTTCAAGAAGCAAATTTTATTGAAATCAGTTTTGTCTTACAGGCCATGAAACTAAACTGTATAAAATATGGGGTAGTTTATGTAACCATGCGGCTTCTGATTGATACAGTTTCTTCCTCTCAAAAATGCAGGGTTTACAGCACTCCAAGGACCGTCCCAATATTCTAAGAATGGAAGAGTTTTAATTCAGATATTCACCTGCTATTCAGTATCACAATTAATGGAAAACAAGGCATTAGACATACCTTTGCCACATTCTGCACACAAGTATTCTCGGATATTATCATGGACTCGCATATGTTCTTTTAACATGTCTTTTCTAGCAAATGATTTGCCACATTGCTCACAAGCATGACTTTTTACACCTTAAAAATAAATTTAAAAGACAACATAAACAAAAAAAATGTTAATGAAAAATGTGCATCTCCTAAAAACTGACTAAACTGGTGAATTAGAGGGCAACAGTCCACCTGTGTTGTCAACCACACCTTTCATATTGTAGCCCAAACTAAATTAGAAGACTTTGCAGAGAGAAAAGCTGGCTTTTTGTGTGAGATCTGAAAAAAAAAGATAAAGCCTGAGGTCGGAAAATACTGAGTAGCATGAAATAATAATGAGCTGTTAAAAATGATTTTGCAGTAGCAGTTTTCAGCCTGTGTAATGGTGAGAAGGTGGCATGGATAAGAAGTTGGGGAAGAACAAAATACGGAATTAGGATTTTTAGCAGGTGAATCCTGCAGCATATTAACTAGGAATCTGGATTGTGTGCCTAGACCAAATACCTTCATTAATACTACCTGCTTTAGAAAACCGGTCTAGCCTAGAAGCATAAATATAACATTTGTCTTATTGTAACTTACAGTAAAAGCCCATAACTTATTTCCTCCTGAAGAAAACAAGACTGGCACTGGCAACAGAAATGTCACTTAATATTGATAATAATAAAGAAACACAACATCTTTACCTGTATGTATAAGCTTATGTCTTTCCAGATTTCCTATGCTGTTAAAAATCCTTCCACAGATTTCACATGGATGGATGTATCTGAAACCAGACAGACAAAAACCTGTGATTCTTTTCTTGAGACAGAGGTGGTTTTCAGGCATCTTTGTCAGTAACTGTATTTCATTTGGTAATACTAATTACTATAAAAGTTCCTTGAAACATAGATGCGTTTTTAAAATGAGCCTTAAGAAACCCATATGCTCACTGCACGCTTGGGAGTAGTCTGGCATTGCTATATCCTCAAATCTTAGTTTTTTAAAAGTATTTACCAAAATCATAGATTTATACTTTACAAAGCCCAAACTGGGAGGCTGTTGACTAATCATCTGTGTAAAGCGAATCATTAGGGATATATATTGAAAGCTTTTAATAAACATTTTAACACCCAGTATACAGATACTTTAGTACAGCCCAGTTCTCTAAAAGCATGAGGTGGCAGAGCCACTGTAACTTCAAAAAGATAGATCCTCTTATCAGTCCAACATGTCATCTTACTTCTGCACATTAGGATCAGGCAGGTTCTCCCGATGAATGACCATATGTGCGTGGTAAGTTGCCTTCAAGGCAAAACGTCGGTTACAAATGCTACAGCCATAGCCCTTCTCCTTGTGCACGTCCATTATGTGCTTCAGATACTCCTTCCCTCTGCCGAAAGTCAACTGTGGAATGTACCAATAGTGAATGAAAGAGGGAAAAACATCCTCGGGAACAGCAACAATCCAGTAACACATTACTGGGTTCTAGAGTCAGAGCTAGTAGACATAAATATCCTGTGTGTCACTAGATGAAAAATCTGTGAAAGCTGCATTTAGGCCTGAACCTCTTTGGCCACTACATGCATGTTGCCAGGACATCAGTTAACTCATTCGGAAAACTAGCTTGACACAGTATCTCTGCTTCTTACACTGCACAAGTAGAGGAGCTCCAATTATTTGCGCGCTCTCAGAACACCCCTGAGGAGAGCCACGTCTAACCTCCTCTAGCTGTCAAAGCAAGGACACCACAGGTGGCCAAAATGTCTTTTGGGTTCTAGGGGTAAGATCTAGTCTGCAGAGCAAGCTTTGGCAGTAGCTCCAGAAAGGTTGGTATTTCTAGGCACTGCAGGGCAGGGATTCCAGATCAGCTCCTGGAAGTGCTACAACTATGATAGACAGGTGCTCCACCACTTAGCTCCCTGGGCTAAGCAACCGGGCAAAGTGCTATAACAACATGATCTTTTCCTCCAATTTTGGAACTAGTCAGGGTGTTTCTGATAGCACTGCACAGCTCGGTGAAGGTGTACTTTGGGGTGAGAAAAAAAATAAACTGATTCTTAAGAGCTCAGGAAAGATATTTCACGAAGACTCATTCGTATGTTGTTCTCCCTTAGGAATGTGCGAACGGATATTTTCAGCCAGAGAACCTCCCCATCTCATCACAGGTAACACTCATTTTCCATAGCTGTTGCCTTACACAACTGTTTACTTCACAAACACCTGCAAAAGCACTAAAAAAACCCAGCTTCCAAAAAGAGCTTTCAAATTTGAATGGCACAATTGCCCTCATTTGGAAGCAATTTTATATAGTTTATGTACCCATTAAGTGTCATGCGTTAAAATTACCACATTGAAAGCAAGCACGTGATTTAACTGCTGTGATACCACATCTTCTTATGCTTGAAATCGGTTTGCACTTGAAACCAGTTCACAGATAAGAACAGAAAACTGAAGTATTATTATCTCCACATCGTTAAAATGAAGATAAGGTAAGCACTTTCACCACAGTCGTAGACTTATTTCACAGTGTAGACTGTGAAATAAGCTCTGATTTCCAGGAGCCAAGCCAGGGGCTTAACTACCAAAACTCCCCTGTCCCTATGTCAGTTTGGCCAGTTTTGCTGTTCTCACTGATTGCTTGTGTATCCCACCCACCCCAGCACAATGCGCTCACACAGTAAGGGCACAGAATCCAAATTGGCCCTAAGGACCCCATTCTTCCCCATTACTTCTTTACAAAATGGCAAAAGCCATGCAGTAAGAGGTTTAAAAAGTATTCCTTTCTCAGCTGCCAACTGGGTAAAGCATGTTCCAGTCATACTTCTGATGCCACCTGTCAGTAACAGAGTAGGCCAAGAATAAGCAGTCACACTGAACGTAAGCAGCAGTCTTAATCCTTCAAACTGGATATCCACTAGAGGACCATCTGATCTCATAAAAATTAATCAGTTTGTGGACTGTATCATTCAGAAGTGCTCTAACAATTTTAATTTGCACGTCAGTAAAAGGTGGTGTAAGATCTGAATGTTCCTTTATTGCTTCCTCCTCCAGCTTTGTTTGCTTGCTTCCTTGCACACAGGTAAGTGTATGTGTGTGTATTTCTCTTTTTAAGCATTTAGCATTCACCTTACAGAACACCACCTACAGTCTTAAGGAATAGCATCACTTCATAGATTAGAGGTAACAAGCACCGCAGAAGAGAGCAGACCTATTGACTGGCCTTCTCTTCGTGAACCCTTAACGTTATTTAAAATTCTGAATGATTTTTAGATATCTCCACTCCCTCCCCCCCATCCCAAAACAAGTTAATTTGAAAGTATTTAAAGCTACCTGGCACCTTTTGCAGCTATACTTGTGAGGCTCAGAATCTGCACTTTCATCGGAGTTGTCATCGTTCTCCTCTGATGAGATTCCAATTTTACCAATGAACTCTTCTCTCTGGTGATCATCCATTAGTGCTATGTCCTGTGTAGGGTGGGAAAGAATATTCTGTTTTAATTGATTAACCTTCTATTTCAAAAGGTAACATCTTAGCAGCTTTCGTTGCCATGCAGACTGCCTGGCATTAACAATTGCTGTAACATTATTTATTTAAAATATCCTCCTGCTTCATTTAATCCAGGTAAACAAAGTTCCTCTGTCTGTGACTAAACAAGGAACAACTGTTTATCCGAACAAATAATACTCAATTTTTTGTGCATAAAAGGAACTTTAATGTAAACAGAGACTCGATGGGTACCGTATTGCATCCATAAAAGCATCTTTATGAGCACCACTGAGTGGTACAACTCACTTTCAATTCAATCCCTTACAATTCAGTGTTAACCTAGTTACATCAAAATAAGCTGGGTCTGATTAAACACTATCAATAGGGTTTTCTTTATGATTTCGAACATTTTGATAAAACCAGATAAGGAACTCAATGCACATGCGCAGTTATGCTGACATATACAAGAGAATCACAGTCACTGGCACAGAAAGGGCAGGAACAATTCGTTCTCTTGTTTGGTTTCTCCCCTGTGAAGAGGAGAGGGGATGATAGTAACCCCTCAGCCCAACCAAACTACAAACACATCTGCCTGCAGCCTTCCTGTTACATTATTCTCCCTGTTTTAAACTGAGCAACCTCTGTGGTTCACCCAAGGTCACAGAAGTGGTTTTTCCATAGCATTCAGAACTGTGTTCTGCAGTGATAGCTGAAATAACTTCAAATCTCATAGTCCACGTACTCTGTAGCAATCCAGATGTAGAAACAGAGCCATGGGTAAATCAGAGCACAACTCATGCTAGGCTGCTGTAGAAAAATCACTGCACAGGGAACACAATCACTGTTGCCGTTGCCTGTGTGAGCACAGTCTCAATATAATTATTGATATGTTTATGTATCTGCTAAGTAACACGCCTTTTCTAACAAATCATTAACACAGTACCTTAAAATGGACATGAATATGATCTCTCAACACATCCACCCTGAAAAATTTACGTCCACAGATTTCACAAGTGTATTTCTTGTCTCCATGTGTTAGAAGGTGTTTGTTCATATTGCTCCTACATGAAAATACCTAAAAGAAAAGGAGGAAGGAAGGGTTTTGGTATCATGTCCACCAGGGCTACAGTTCTTTGCAAGTTATCCAACGGATAGCACAGAACATATTTACTGTCCTGTTTTATTCATTCGGGCCAGAAGCATGTAGAAGCTCCTGTTATCCAGCCAGCAGGCTACCTCAGAAACTGCTGGCACAACAAAAATACAGGTGTACAGTTCCAAGGAACTGACTGAAACTGGCCATTCATCAGAGGTGAACTTCCAAAAAAAGCTGCAGCAGAATTACATAGGGTAGATTCAGAAATATTTAGACAGTGTCTTTTGAATCATGAATGTTCCACCTACCTATAAAAAGGCACATCCACAAAATCTACCTTCACTGATATGTAACATAGCTGAAGCATCAAAAACAAAGGTCTACACACTAACTTAAGAGTTGCTTGAGTACATCTTGCACTGTGATTCATTAAACATCACTAGTTAAACCCACGGTCTTTGTACCTGTGATAACAACTTAAGATCACGAGCGTTAAACGCCCAAATGCAACAGTGCCATGACTACACCATGAGTTCACTTTGATTTCTAATAGAAAGCGATTCCCAGTGCACAGTCAACTCCAGCTGTTTACATTCCAGCAGAAAAACTTCACTCTGAATAACATAAGCCATGAGATTTCACTGACAGACACAGTGGCCGTGTTACACCCTACCTCGTGCTACATGCCCAGAAAAGAAGTCTAGTCTGAACTTCAGTTTTGTTCTTTTGTCCTAACAGCTCCCACCATCCACGGTCACAGTGGGCTTGGATATATAATGGAGCTAAGGCAGTTTAAAGACTAATGTTTTGGCTGGGCAAGAGGGCTTACTGGTAACTAACCACGTGCCTGTCTGAGCTGCGAGGTAATCTGACTTAGCGCATACCTCAGTGCAAGTCATTTACCTCAACCTTTTGGCAGGCTGTGTGCCTACTCGGGCAGGCTGCTACTGTGGTTTGATATATGGGTGGTAACTTGTCATGCCACAGTAACTCATCTGGAGGCACTGGGTTGAGGTGCGCCATACCCCTGCAGTATCCTTGGAGCTGCAATGCAGAATTTCACATGGCACACGCTGGCAAAGACGCCTACCTTCCCGCACACGGGGCATCCCGAAGGCTCCTTCTTGTAGCGAACCATGTTTTCCGTGCTGTGGTCAAAGTCTTCTCTTTTCACACGCCTCACCCCTTAACAGAACAGTCCCCATCAAAAGAAAAAATAAAAAATAAACCATGGTTTTCCACTCCAATCTGCATGCCCTTTCAGGTGAATACTGTAAAGAAGAGTGAAACACTGGGAAGAGCCTCAGTGCAGAATTTAATTGCTAACAAAAGGATAATTTCTAAACTGAAATGGTGTCTTAAGAATACAAAAGCAGTCTGCCAAAGTAATGTATTCTGGTTTGTTGGTTATTACACCAATTGTACAGTATCTGAGAGCAGACATTAATTGTCAACACCTGGAAACAGGTAGATCTAGTAGGCCTGGGCACTTTGATCAGGTATTGGGCCCAGAAATTCCCCCTCACAGTCTCCAAGGAGAAAGGCAACCATCCAGCATCACCTTTAATTCTCAATGAGGATTTCAGATCTCTTTCTCCGCTACTTTCAGGAGGGAAGAGGGCTGCTGCTGTTCGGTGACATCTAAACATGAGACGCCTTGCCATTGCCATTCATCCCCTTGTCCTCCGGCTGTCCTCTAGTCCATGACACAAAGGTCTGAATCACAAGAGCAGCCAGTGATGGTCGGCTACGGCCTAAACACCAAGTTAGACAATCTGGCTGCTTGTTTTAGATCACCTTTGGTTTTATCATCTGGATCACTAGAAGCATTTTAATACATATGTCGGCAATCTACCACCACCCAAGTTTTTCTGGAGCCTTTGAGTACCTATAACATCCTTTGGTGTTTGAGATTTTGAACAGTAAATGCTCATAATCTCATTTTCATGTATTCTCAAGATTTGAGAGATAACATCACACAGCATTCCATTTATATTGTATTTATACAGTAGTTGCTTTCAGTTGTGCTTTGCAAGTTAATTCTCTGTCTTGAAATTTTCAAGTTACCTCACTTTTTTTAAAAAAGGAAGACTAGAATTCAAAGAAAGAAGAAGTTATAACGAAATTCAACTAGTTGAAACAAATGAATAATAAGCCAAGCAACTTTCAGATGACTGTTAGTAGCACTGGGTCCAGTCACGTGAGGCTGAAAAAAACCAAAAAACCAGGTGCATTTCCTAGAAAGTTTTCCATAGAATTAGACAACTTCCCTCCAGGACCCATTACTATTATTTTTAATAAATGTCACATTTTGCTGAAACCTGCTATTCCAGATCAGGTAATTGACAAAAAAAAAAAAAAAAAGACGACAGCTACCATCCAGAAGCATCCAATGCGCAATTGTTCCCAACCTTCCCACTCCTACTGCCGTTCCAAGAGTAACGTAATGATTAGGTTGATCTTCAGTATACTTACCTTCCAAGTGTCGTCTTTGATGGTCTAGCATGACATCCTTCCGGTAGAACATCTTATTGCAGATTTCACATGCAAACTTCTTATCCCCATGCTTTTTCTTGTGTTTTGAAAGATTACTGTTTGTAGAAAAGAATCTGAAACACATCTCACACTGGAATGTCTTGTCATCTGTAAGTAAGAGAAACCAAGCAGCTCTTTACAGATGAAAACAGGTTTTATACGTTTGTGAGGTAGGTAGTTCTTTTGTTAGATCAGAGTTAGAACACTTAATCCATCATTATATGGATTGAGGAGG
This sequence comes from Phalacrocorax aristotelis, assembly GCF_949628215.1. Lineage (NCBI taxonomy): Eukaryota > Metazoa > Chordata > Aves > Suliformes > Phalacrocoracidae > Phalacrocorax > Phalacrocorax aristotelis. The sequence continues at coordinate 98,864,418 of NC_134276.1, read as the reverse complement.
GAAATGCAAAAGCATGTGTTTTTCTTTTACTCTAAACATTTTTGCAAAGGCAATAAATATATATGATGCTAACTTGAACGCGGAATTTAGCATTGTAACTTCCTCACATGTGTTATTTCCGTTGTGGTCTAGCACACATTAGAATTATGTTTGGAGTGGATTCTGTTACAATTAATTCAAGTTTCTAATGCTGGTAAAATCACTACACACACAGCAACACAGCATCACATGAAAAGCTGTGTCTAAGCACCAGAATACTTCTGCCAGCACTGGATGCTAATTCCAGCCAGTACAGAATACTCCAGAAAAACGATGAAGTCTCAAAAATATACCATTACATGACAACAGGCCTATGGGGAATTCAGTAGTTGGAACATGAAAGCATGGTCTTGTAGATGGAATCTGCCAGTGCTGCAGCAATCACAAAGAAGTAACAGTTTGATGCCTTGAAGAGTAGAGCAAAAACTGCTGGTCATTTTGGCCAACTCAGAGAGAAAATGAGACCTTGAGTAAACAGAATACTGAGGTTACTTGGCATTACTTTCTATTCTTTGTAAGGCTGAGTTTTAGACAAACTGTACCCTCTGAAAAGAAATGAGGAAACCTACTTCCAATGGTGCTGTACGGAGCAATTACCCAGGTGATTCTGGACTGACAGTTATCGTGAGTCCACAAAAGTAACCGGGGTGTCATTTTCTAAGCATAAGATCACTCAGCATAAATAATATGAGTAACTGCAAGGGATGGCTATGGGGGAAAAGGACAGTTTCTAGTGTTACTAAGGAAAAAAATATCTAGAGAGACTACTGCAAGTACAAAGGAAGCATGAGAAAGCAGAAGAAAACTGTAATCCCAGAAAACTACAAACTATCAATAGTACTGGCCCCCTTTCCAGTTCCTCTGCTTCAGAGAATGAGGTGAAACTTAGTTGCAGGAAAGAAAATTAAACAGAGATGGTGGCAGGCTATCTGTGAACATACAAGTGAAATACCAATGATGATATTAAACAGGTGAGCAGAAGATACTAAAAAAAGCAATACATAAGCAGGTGTGTTGTTCTACAGATTACTGGTTACACTTTTCTCATCACAAAGAGGTTTTTTTGAGGGAAGCAGGGCAGACTGCTTGTTGTGACGATGACAAAAATATAAATTCCTACTCCCCTTCTGCAGTTTCTATGCTAAGATGGATTTGTGGACATCCCCCCAAAACGGAGTAGAGACACCAGCCATTCTCACCTGTCCTGCAGTTATGGAATTCCAAAGCACTCTCTATCCGAAAGGCCTTTTCACACGTGGTGCACTTGTATCTGTACTCACTGTCAACCTGAGGATTGCAAACAGTAAGTGTTTAAGCTGGGGAAAAAGCCAAGTCATGTCTGACAGAGATATTCTAAATTTCAACTGTTTTTTCTGTTTTCTGTCTTTTCCAATTTTTCTTCCTTCAACAGGACATTTAAATACATGTTGATGCAAAATTGTGATGCTGTATCATCCTGCCATGTTCCTACCTCTGGGCTCTATACAAAAAAAAAAAAAAAAAAAAAAAAAAAAGAGTAGACTATACACCAGTCTGCACATAACAGCCTTCCTGACTTCCTCATAACACCCGGTCCAACACAGAGGCAGAATTTTTGAGAAGCAAGATGTAATCTGACTCATCCTCCAGCTCCAGAACAGATGGCAGCAATCTGAGAGCCTAGGGCCTTAATACCAAGCAGCAATGGACATATTCACTGATAAGGCCCCACTACAGGCATGTTTAATATTTATATGGCAGCAGCACCGAAAAGCCCTCACCAACAGTCGTGACGCTGCTACTCTAAGCGCTGTAGGTTTACACATGTGCACATAGCCCTTAATGACACAGCCTTCACCCAGAGAGTTCACACATTAAATGACACTATAGGTAGGGATACATGAAACAGGACAAGCAAACAAGACTGGAACAATCCTATTTAGTGCCATAACTGAAGTCAGATCTCATCTCTAGATCATGCAGGTCCAGCTAACTCCAGCTTGTCTTGTTGTAACTGATGCCTGAAAACAACTTTCTACAGGAAATTCAGACACGAAAAAGGACTTTTACGCTCAAAAGCATGTCCACACTTTGCAAATTCGTCAACTGTTCTAACAGAAGACATTACCTCTCCCTGTCAGTCTTGTCTCACTTGTTCACACAGATATCCACGCAAACATAATTGACCGAAGCTCCCCAGCTAGCACCTGGAAGCTCACTGTGTATTTTCACCTAACCTTAGGAAGAGCCCGCTAGTCATTTCCACTCACTTCGTTCCTGCTGTGCTTGTATGAAACATGCTGCTTCAAGCTCTCTTTACGGCTGAACAGCTTTGCGCATTCCTCACATTTAAATAGTTTGTCACCTGAGGGGATCAATCAAGACAAAATAAAAAAAAAAGTTGTCAGCGACTGATAATAATCAACTCTAGGCAAGACGGGGGGGTGTGGGGGTGTGGGGGTGTGGGGGGGGAAACTAGAGCACAAGCAACTGCAAACAGGCTAGTGATGAGAAGCTTTAGTAATTCAGGAGATCTGAACAGTGGGTTTTAACCTTTTCCAAGAATTTTGACAACAATTTTATTTGGTTCCCCCACCCTTTTTCAGTGATTGTTCTTCAGGGAATCCTTAGAAGTAGGTCACGGACCCCCAAAACTGCAGATCACAAGCTAAAAAGCACTCAGCTGACATCTACACAGCAATGTTACCCATGTGCCTGTGAAGGCGAGGGGTGATATATTTAAAGAGAAGAACATTTTGGGAAAACCATCACATCCTCACCCCTGTTTAAAATATGTACCTAAATTCAAATTTTAAGTACTCTGATTTCAACTTTCAACTATTATCTTCTCATGCGTTGGTCTGCAAAACTAAAAGAGTTCCCTAAAGAGAATTAAAAAAAAAAAAAGAGTTCTATCAAAATTTTATATGCCAATATCTAAGAATAGCCTAGCTCTTACTCAAAGGCGGAACCACTGAGAGACAAAATCAATATGCAAGTGAGGTAAAATCAAACCCACCATGAGAACGGATGTGTCTGCTGAGGTTGCTGCTGTTCTGGAAGATCTTGCTGCAGATATTGCATTGATAGACTCGCTTGTGCTCCCCAAGTTGTTTTATCAGCTTCCGCCGTATACCATGTCTACTGGAGAGAATTAAACTTCTTTTGAGGGACATGGTGTTTTGGTGATGAGCAAACCTACTGGATCAGAGAAAGAAAGGCAGGGACTGAAAGGTATCCCACAGGTTGCAAGAAAGAGTCCAACCAGCTGGCAAAAGCTAGAGGAGTGTTATGCTCAGCTTCGGGCAAGAGAGGGGGCCTGGAGCTTCCTCATCACCAAGGCACCCTCCTGGCCACCCCCTGGAAGCAGCAGATGTCAGAGCGTGGCTCACTCCAAATCACCTTCACGCAGCACAAACGAGGAGGAAAAAAGCAGCAGCCACCCACCTCAAAGATTCTCTTTGCAGGCCCCTCAGAAGAACACAAAGGTTCTGTTCTGTTTACCCTCTGAAAACATTAGCACTATTTCAGCTTAAAAGCTTGGCAGTTTGCATGCAGAAGACATACAATAGGAGGGTAGCAGGGTGCCAAGAAGCAGTACTGTTCTATTTGCCAGCACAACCACCTGCTGGAACACATTGTTGATGGCTCTGTGTCTGCTAAGGACTTCATTATAAAGCTTTACTAGGAAATTTTGAAAAATCAAGTGCTTAATTACACAAAAAATAATTCCAAAAGCCAATTTTACTGAGATGAAAAGACATAAAAGAATCTAAATAAATCAAATCATATCTAAGAGTCTCCCTGAGGTTCTGTTATACTGAAGTTTTCCCTTCCCACTGCTCTAAACCTGAAGTATCACATGCACAAATCAACACAAAGTCATTAATGAGTTAAGATGACAAGCAAGACTGAATGAATAATAACGGTTAGCGTAATTTTTTTCGCAAAAATCTCTTTGCCTGTTTTATCACCAACATTCAACAGGAGTAATAGTTCACTTTGCAGCTGCAGGAGGCTTTTGGAATCACACTGAATAAAAGCAGTAACATGATGGAAATTAAATTCTCACAGTTTATGATCCAAAATTCTACCACTAATATCTCGCCACCTGTGCACTACCCTCCAGTGCACAAGCTGACTTTGTGGCGCTCAAACTCAGCTCGCGTAGCAGCAGCAGCAGCACCATCACACAATTTTACACTAATAAAGAAAAGCATCTGTGGGCCCAGAAGTTGAGCAGAGCTGTTACATGCTACATAATCTTAATTAAGCCCGAAGAGGAAATTCTGCATCTCAGAGCACTCACTTTGTCACTGAACTGATGCTATTTGTGTTGCTAGGCATCTTTCCTAAAACCAATTCCATAATTCTCTCTTCTGCAGCCGAAGGCAGGGCTACCTCTTCTGGTGGGGCCTCAGTTACAACGTCAGCTTCACGTTCCGCTGCAAACACGTCATAAAAATACAGTGTTAGTGCAGACAGCTAGACATAAAACCTCAAATGCAGGAATTTGCTTTTGTAATGAGATGTGGCACTGAACATATTATTTGTCCATCACAATAATGGATTGCTTAATGAGTAGGTAGCACTTGCAAGGTAGAGAAAGTGGCTACTGAGCAACAAGTAAGATACAGCCAACCGCTCTTATGGAGGCGTCATTTGTTACCTGTCCAACCTATTACTAAGGAGTCAGTTGATCATGAAATTTCCTACTAGCACCTCCCTTAAAGGAAGGTAAGGCCCTGAAAAAAAGCCGCTCTCAGGAATAAAGCTTGAGGTAGAGAGAGGAAGGTATCTTCTCTTGAGGGGGAGGATGCTATCTCTCCTGTTCCTTCTTGCAGAAATCTAGGCAGGTCTCTCATAACCACCTGTTGTTTAACCCCAGCCAGCAACTAAGAACCACACAGCTGCTCACTCGCACCCCCCATCCCTGGTGGGATGGGAGAGAGTATTGGAAAGGCAAAAGTGAGAAAATTCATGGTTTGAGATAAGAACAGTTTAATAATTGAAATAAAGTAAAATAGAAAGGTTGGACTAGATGATCCCTGAGGTCCCTTCCAACCTGTGATTCTGTGAAAATAAAGTAGTAGTAGTAGTACTACTACTAATCATAAAAATAACATATAAAGCAAGTGATGCACGACACAATGCCCACCCCAGCCCTGAACAGCGACTGCTTCCCCATGGCCAACTCCCCCCAGCTAATACACTGAGCATGACGTCATATGGTTTGGAATATACCTTGGTCAGTTGGGGTCACCTGTTCCGGCTGTGCCCCCTCACGGCTTCTTGTGCCCCTGGCAGAGCATGGGAAGCTGAAAAGTCCTTGACTAGTGTAAGCACTGCTCAGCAACAACTAAACCATCAGTGTGTTATCAACATTATTCTCATTTTAAATCCAAAACACAGCACTATGCCAGCTGCTAGGAAGTAAATTAACTCTATCCCAGCCGAAACCAGGACACCATCATCCTGTGTTTCTCTGGGCCTCTCTGTTACCAAAACTATCACAGGAGAATGCGGGTAATCTAAGTGTAGGTACTGCAACATTTAGTGTAGGACAAGGACCTCAGAAATAATTAAGAGAGTTTATAAATCATCTGCTTTAGCAATCTAACTGGAAACCTCCATCTTGTCTCTGTGTCACTTTATAGACCTTTCTGAGAAGGTATCAAAGATATATGAGACAATATATGCTTAGCATTTTCTTAAGTTTTGTTTCACCTGCAGAATCCTTCTCTTCAGCAATGACAAGAGGTGTTTCTGCTTTTGCTGTCTTGGGCTTTCTTCCCCGCCTGGCCTTCCTCTTTGAGTCTGTACCGGCACTGGCTGCATCACAAACCACTGGCTGATCCACAGAGGAAGCCTCTGCTGCCTTCTCTGCACCAGCCTCATTTTGGCTGGTTTGGGAGGCACCTTTAGCTTGTTCCAGGTGACTCAGCAAGTGCTCTGGGTGGATGGGAAAGAACAGCAGAGTAAGGAGGAAAGAAACTGTCATGAAATCTCAAAGGGATAAATCCAGCTGAAGCCTATCTATCAGGTCAACCTCGCCTAGCAGAGACACTTCAAATACATTTCAAAAGCAGCCACAATACCTTCCTAAATAAAAGCATACAGTCTATTAAACATTGAAACGATTACTCTCAGGGACTGAATTTTTGAAGAGATTTATTAGCTATCACTGGAAAAGGGCCACACCCCCTGATAATGAGTACATTTTTCCAAATGCCCAAATTATTTAGCAGACTAAGTCCCCTTTTCAAAAATGATTCATCAAATGGTCAGAGCTCTTAAATATTCTTTTGAAAACTACATAAAAGAGCTGCAGATGAAATGCAGAAAAAAAAAAAATTCCATTACTTTTACTAAACTTGTGCCATCAATACCAGACAGACAATATTGCTAAGTATAAGCTGGCATCACTGACCTTATACATTGCTCATGCAGTTCCACATCCTTGATATTCCTAACATTCACATGTCATCTTCTAGACAACAGTTTTATTTCTTCTAGATTGAACATCAGTTGCTTGCCCAGAGACTGACCACTGCCGGATCCAAAACATCACTGTTTTACCTTCCCCACTACTCTTTTTCTTAAAGGACCAAAAAAATTAAAACCTTTATCTTACTGCATCACGGACAGGGTATGGCTTCAGAGTGTCCTGCTGTGGAAGAACAGAATTCTGATGCTTCTCATTACTCTCTCACAAATTTCTAGCACTTCTTACCTGTCAGCAGGTGAGGCTCCTGGAAAGCAGATGAACACACTTTACACGTCCACTGGCTTGACTCTGCTTCTGCAGCTCCACTGCCTTCTGGAGTATTCACTAAATCACAAGAAGAAGAAATACCGAAAAGCTTTGAAAATGGAAAAGTGGTACATCCCTGCAGCTTTGTTTACCTTGCAACAACTCCCTGGGTATCACAAGTTACAATTTAAGCAGTAAGAGGCCCACAGGGCAGCTGGGACCTCTTCAGTATTTTCCAAACATGGACACATGAAATATCAGAATATATGAGAAGTCGGAAGAGAAACTAAATGATGCCAGGAGAGAATATCACTGCTTCTGTAAAGTCTTGAGTGTCCCTTTATCACTTTCTAAAGAACTGTGATTATCAAAGGCACAATAAAAAGCAATTTTTATCACCTTTAAAACTAGGGTTACCAGTCCTCTTCTGGGTCAGCTGAGGACAGAAGCAAGAGAAGCCTCCTTGCTCTCTGTGAAGAGCATTGCAGAGTAAGAACATTTTGATTAACAGAAGTAAGGGTGAGGACAATGAAAACCTGGGTTTCAGCAGTTTCATTATTTAGATGTTGTATGAAACCACCATATTCATGTTTTAATTAACATATCAGCTCATGCCAGATAAAGAAAATAAAGAAGAAATTAGGGGGAAAATGGAACTGGAATGAAAAAAAAATAAAGAGAGGAAGACGATTACTCTGTTCACAGTCCACTGTCTTAAACTCCTTGGATGACATGTATGAATTTGTCAAGAGGATCTGATAAATCTGGACTGGTTCAGAGATTTTTTTGGTACAGACAAAGCTGAACATTCCGCAGTTTACAAGGCTCCCCGAGAGGAGGAGGATGACACTGCAACTGGGTTATGTGAATGACAGCACAGAAGATTCAAACTGTACCTCAAGTTTCTGCCACAGATTTCCTGTATGATTGTGAGCAAGTCAGTTAATCTCTCTCTGCCTGAGGACCCCATCTGTAATGGGACAATAAACTTACTTCCTCCTTTTCACAGCTGGCTTTTAAACTAAAATAAAAGATTCTCTGAGGCAGAGGTTGTTCCCTGCTACACATTACATCCAACGTTCTGCACTACATAGGCGTGATCTCATCCACGCTGTAATAAATTAATTAAAAAATGACTAGACAATTCAGCAACAGTGATTCCTTCTTCACAGGCTACATAAAAAACTCCTTATCTTGAGAGCTCTGTCTGGGAGGCCAAATCCAGAAAACCTAAACCCCAAGATTCTGCATAACTTTAAAAAAAACTCAGATTGGTAAACAACATGTAAGCTAAAGCATCAGTCTCATGAAGTTGCAGGCTAGTAAAACTGGAAAAGCACTATCTGCAAAACTGAGGTCTGTCTTGGAAAATTATCCCTGACTCTGCACTTCCCTTGCTCCTCAGCTGTCTCAAGCAGTAAACCTAGAAACCCTAGTTGTACACTGGTTTGCCAGGAAGAGTTAGGTCCTGTTTAGGTTCCCACTTCTTCAGGCTTCCAGGGCAGCTGCAGGGCAACTCGGTTTACTTGGAAGCACAGATCTGTCAGCTGGCAACAGGATTGTACATCTTGAGACGAACAGTCAGAACCAATGGAGGCATATTTGGTTCTGGAAACACCAAAACACTACATCAGTGAGAACACTTTATGGTTCCCCAAAGTGTAATAGGCAGCATTTTGTTTCTATTGAAGTTGGACTTTCAGACAGTAGGATGAAGGATATAGGAGAGGCTGTTCAAGTTCTTCATATTCACCACCACCACCCCCCCCCCCCCCCCCACAAAATCAATGATGCCAAACTGAAAGACAACTCCCCAGCCAACTTCACATTTTAGCTGTGACACTATCCAAGTTAAATGAATGGATCTTCTGATTAATTGCTCGGTACACATCTGCAACAACTCTCTTCCTCTTGGCTACTTTTAGTAGGCAAAATTTAGCAAAGTAACCTTTTCAGAGAACAGAACCAGAACGGCTGTCTCTTGATCCTGATCTCCACACTACATACTCTTGAGTTTACCTTTAGACATGGCAATTTGTGTTAAGTGGGTTCTTAATTTCATTGTTCCGCTTATCAGAGATTACAGGGTGGGGAGCATTGCTTCACACTCAGCCCTGGGGATTGAGTTCCTATGACACCACTAGTTATTTCCTGAGCCGTATGTTCTTTGCCAAGAGTATCTGTACTGCTTATAAGTTTATCTAAATTTGAGTTCCTGTAATCAAGTACAGTCTGAACTCTAATAGGCTTCTGGTATTATTGTAATTTGGGGATAGTGTTCTTGATGTTTCCAAACAGCACCGTTCTTACATTCACTCAGAGTCTCATGTTTTCTTCTAGAATTTGATCATTTGAACTACTACACTTTGCACAGAGAGTCTAAAGATTTTCCTTGGAACTGCCCCCACCCAACACCAACCACCTCCAAAGTCAGAAGCAGTTGTGGTTTTCATGAAAATCATCTGCCTAAAGGTTTATCGGCCACTCTGTTGCTTTTGAACCTGCACATGTATTTCAAGCACCATGCCCATGAAATTAAACATAAAAATCCAGACTTTCAAATCCTCTCTAAATTAATATTTGCTGAAGGTTATATAACCATAATATCTGCATAGAAGCGGTACACCTAACAGCTCTTTAGATCTGCACCTGTCCTCTATTCCCCTAAAAATATCATAATTTTGCATACCTGCTGGATCAGCTGCTGGTATGCTGGATTTCTTCGTTTTTTTATGGGGGAAGACAGCAGATGATGGTTTTGAAGAGATTTTATTCCCCTCTTTATCAGATTCCATCCCTACTGAGCACATATCTGTGAAGAGTAAAAACAGTTCCTTGTCTACTTTCCATACCCTTTGATTCTCTTGCCCTATGCTGAGGGCAGTAACCATGTTTGTCTGCCCTATAGCAGGCCTGCAAAAAACCATTCTCATGTAAAATCCTAACCAGGACATTCTTATGCCTGAATCTCATACAACATGTCTTTCATATTCTGGAGCATATAGTGAAAGGGCTGAACAGAGAAAGCAGGACGTACCTAAACAAGATTTTTAAATACCTGTATGCATACAAAATTACGCAAACAGGAGAGAGATTAAACCTTCCAGTTAATACCAAATGGAAACATCTTGGAATTCGGAAACCTGTTAACTGTGTTGATTCACCTGTAGCACTTAAGACTGTGCTTACCATCAAGACCAGCCATAAAGCATGCTGATGGCTATGGCCTCTCCCCAAGCCATTTGTCACCTCAAATTATACTCAGCGTAGCAGTAATACCATTCAGGGAGTACTCCCAACTCAAGAACAGAAAGAAAACGCTCTTGCAATGCTAAAGGATCATGCCTTTTAGCTGTAGACATGCAAAAGTAGAAGAAAACAAGGGGCAGAGGAACAAGAGACTTCTGGCACTTCTAATTCAGATTCTAAAAGATCTGCTGCCTTTCTTTGCCAATGCGCAAGCAATCATGTGGAATGGCAGTTCACTCTCGAGCTTATCTTATTCTAGTGGGTCCCATGTAAGTCTGCATAAGACAAAAGTAGTTTTTTAGAACTGTGTAACAGTTCTGAGCAAAGCCAAAACATTTTCACTACAACTGAAAAAGAATGGCTTCCTTAGCAAATCTGCATATATGTTCAGATTTATGCTGACACTTGGGTTCCTTTGCTTTTCTACCCAGAAATGTTTTCGATGCAGCCACCAGTTCTTCGTTTAAGAACTATTTATCTGGTTTGCTCCCTCTGAAGAGGCTGAATCATCAACTAGGCCATCTGTTTCCAAAAACTCAGATACATCACGGTGCAGAATCTCTGCTTTCTTCTTGCAGAACAACCATGTATGCAGGTTAGCCAAACTCTAAAGGCTAACAAATTCAGGGTGAGAGACTACTGAATAAACAGCACTGTCAACTACAAGAGTAGGGGACTATGAGTCCCTGTCAGGCCTGGGCCCTTAGGAAGGAGAAAAGGCCCCCACACATACCATTGGCAATACTAGTGACCTGCTTCAGCACTGGCTTTTCCATTTTTTTGGCGTAAAAAGCTGCGTACCACACTCGCAGCTCAGTTCCTGCTGGGATGTCCCGGGAGGTGGTGAAATAAATATCATTGTCATGCTGGAAAGCAGTTAAGTTTTGATGCTCATATTTGGTGGCTGGTCGCACCATCATCATCCAGTTGCAATCATCTTCATTTGAGGTGTCAAAATATACCAGGGGCCCATCCTTCTGGAACACCTGCCAAGCAAAATATACATATAATAAAACCCTACCAAATAATAAAATGTTAAGAAGAATATTTATTTTCTGCTTTGAAAAGGCTTTCATTCAATGTACATCAGACAAAGTAAGCCTCACCACTTGCATCAAGCATGTTTCGTATATCAGTCTGTGCTGGTTTTGGCTGCGAAGGGGTTAATTCTCCTCACCGTAGGGGGTGGGCTACTTTTCCAGCTTCCCGCGCTCTGCCGCGTGGCGGGGGGGGGCTGGGAGGGGCAGGGCCATGGGGGGGCGGCTGACCCCGACTGGCCAATGGCAGGTTCATTCCATACCACGTGACACCACGACCAGTATATGGAGGGGGGGCAGGTCGCGGCTCGGGAGCGGCGCTGCGGCGGGTGGTTGCGGCGCGAGCGGTTTGTTTCGGCGGTTCGTTCCCCTTCCCCCCTCCCTTCCCCCCTCCCCCGGGGCTTTGCGCCTCTCGTTGTTCTCCTTTACATTGCATTTCTGTTGTTGTTTCCTTTAATTTTAATTATTAAACTGTTCTTATCCCAACCCACGAGCGTTACCCTTCTGATTCTCTCCCCCAACTACCGGTGGGGCAGTGAGCGAGCGGCTGTGTGGGGCTGAGCTGCCGCTAAACCACGACAGTCTTTTTGGCGCCCAATGTGGGGCTCAAGGGTTGGAGATAACAACAGCTGCTGGTCACAGCACCATGTTGTCCTTTTTGCAGTTGGTGTTAAAGATCGGTGTTGGTTTGTTGAGTCTGCTGCGTTCTGCTGTGATTAGTGATGTTTTGCCTACAAGATTTGTTATACAAACACTCATTTTCAGCTTTATCTGGTATTTGGGGTTTTTGCTGAAACCGTTACTGTACTTCGGATACCACCTTGTTGAGGCAATTAGCAATTATACCTCCTCCTCTGAGAGATTTTATATGGAGGAAATACAGAATGGTATCTTTGCAACTTTGTTCTATGATGTCTCTGCCTCTGTTACAACCACCTTTTTGTACCTTGAACATCCTTGGGTGGTTAAGGTGCACTTATTGTTAGTTTTTGGGCATGTTGTTTTGGTTTTGACTAAGCAACTTAAGAATATCACCCAGAAATCTGCCCCGAGGCTTGATAGTTACGAGTGGCAGGGCATGTGGGATAGCATGGGCAAATACCTAGGGCAGTGGGCACCCCCAGTGTTCTGGAGTTTCACCCCTGAAGAAGTGCAGAATCCTAAAAAACTAGTAGAATATTTGGAGAAAGTATGTTGTTACGCTGGGAACTCCAGAAAGACACAGATAACTGCAACGTTAAGTCTCTGGATTGAAATGCAAAGTGACTGGCACTGTAGTTACTCCAGCCCTGAGGACAGGCACTTCGGCCACTCAAACCCCCACAACAAGTACCGGAGCTGGCTCAGAGAATCAACCCGTACCAGTATCAGTTGCCCCCATACACAAGATGAAATATTGGAAGCGGACATCAACTCGTTTAGAACGGGATGATGAAGAACCAGGGCCATCGCGGGGAGAGGAGGAAGAAGTCATAAATGAAATAGAGACCACCCGATCCCTGTCCTTGAGCGAGTTGCGAGACATGCGAAAAGATTATAGCCGTTGTTCAGGTGAGCGCATTGTCACCTGGCTGCTCCGATGCTGGGATAATGGGGCCAGTAGCCTGGAACTAGAGGGAAAAGAAGCCAAACAACTGGGATCCCTTTCTGGGGAAGGGGGAGTTGACAAAGCAATTGGGGGAAAAAACCACAAGCCCTCAGCCTCTGGAGGCAACTCCTGTCTGGAGTGAAGGAAAGGTATCCCTTTAAAGAAGATGCTACATATCGCCCAGGAAAATGGGCAACTATGGAGAAAGGCATCCAGTATCTAAGGGAATTAGCTGTGCTTGAGGTGATTTATGGTGACCTGGATGATCAACGGTCATCCAAAGATCCAGATGAAGCTGAGTGCACATGACCCACGTGGCGGAAGTTTGTACGGAGCGCACCATCTTCGCATGCAAACTCATTGGCAGTGATGTCCTGGAAAGATGATGAGACACCAACAGTGGTGGAGGTGATTGATAGACTCCGGGATTATGACACAAATATCTCTTCCTCGCTTGTCTCTGCTGTGGAGAAACTATCCCAAGAGGTCCAGCAACTCAAAGGAGATATGTCCTGCTCCCCACCTCGACAGAGTAGTGTCTCAGCTGTTAGGAATAAGCGTCCTTTGGCTCAAAGGAGGGGATACGCAACTGGCCACTCTATGGTTCTACCTGTGTGACCACGGAGAGGACATGATGAGGTGGGATGGCAAGCCTACCTTGACCCTACAGGCACGAGTACATGAACTGCAAGGAAGAACAGTCACTCAGGGAGGCTCTTCCAGGAAAGATGCTGCTCAAATTTCCAGTGAGCAAGTCCCCAGACAGAGGAGCTGAAGTGCTGATTTTATTTCTAAGTGTAATAGAGGGACTCCTGATTCACATTTACAGGAAGTGAGTTGTGACTGCCATGATCAGGACTAGAGGGGCCCTGCCTCCAGCCGGGTGGAGGAAAGGGATAACCGGGCTTACTGGACTGTGTGGATCCGATGGCCTGGCACGTCCGACCCACAGGAGTATAAAGCTTTAGTGGACACCGGCGCACAGTGCACCTTAATGCCATCAAACTATATAGGGGCAGAACCCATCAGCATTGCTGGAGTGACAGGGGGATCCCAAGAGCTAACTGTATTGGAGGCCGAAGTGAGCCTAACTGGGAATGAGTGGCAGAAGCACCCCATTGTGACTGGCCCCGAGGCTCTGTGCATCCCTGACATAGACTATCTCAGGAGAGCGTATTTCAGGGACCCAAAAGGGTACAGGTGGGATTTTGGTGTAGCTGCCTTGGAGATGAAGGAAACTAAACAGCTGTCTACCTTGCCTGGCCTTTTAAAGGACCCTTCTGTTGTGGGGTTGCTGAAGGTCAAAGAACAACAGGTGCCAATCGTCACCACAACAGTGCACTGGCGGCAATATCGCACCAACAGAGACTCTCTGATCCCCATCCATGAACTCATTCACCAACTGAGGAGCCAAGGAGTCATCAGTAAGACCCACTCACCCTTTAACAGTCCCATATGGCCAGTGCGGAAGTCTAATGGAGAGTGGAGACTAACAGTAGACTATCGTGGCCTGAATGAAGTCACTCCGCCGTTGAGTGCTGCTGTGCCAGACATGCTAGAACTTCAATACAAACTGGAGTCAAAGGCAGCCAAGTGGTATGCCACAATTGATATTGCTAATGCATTCTTCTCAATCCCTCTGGCAGCAGAGTGCAGGCCACAGTTTGCTTTCACATGGAGGGGTGTCCAGTACACCTGGAATCGACTGCCCCAGGGGTGGAAACACAGTCCTACCATTTGCCATGGACTGATTCAGACTGCACTGGAACAGGGAGAAGCTCCAGAACACCTTCAATACATCGATGACATCATTGTGTGGGGCAACACAGCAGAAGAAGTTTTTGAGAAAGGAGAGAAAATAGTCCAAATCCTTCTGAAGGCTGGTTTTGCCATAAAACAAAGTAAGGTGAAGGGACCCACACAAGAGATCCAGTTCTTAGGAATAAAATGGCAAGATGGTCGTCGTCAGATTCCAATGGATATGATCAACAAAATAGCAGCCATGTCTCCACCAGCTAGCAAAAAGGAAACACAAGCTTTCTTGGGCGTTGTGGGTTTTTGGAGAATGCATATTCCAAATTACAGTATGATCGTAAGCCCTCTCTGTCAAGTGACCCGGAAAAAGAACGATTTCAAATGGGGCCCTGAGCAACGACAAGCCTTTGAACAGATTAAACGAGAAATAGTCCATGCAGTAGCTCTTGGGCCAGTCCGGGCAGGACAAGATGTAAAAAATCTGCTCTACACCACAGCCGGGGAGAATGGCCCGACCTGGAGCCTCTGGCAGAAAGCACATGGGGAGATCCAGGGTCGACCCCTAGGGTTTTGGAGTCGGGGATACAGAGGGTCCGAAGCCTGCTATACTCCAACTGAAAGAGAGATATTGGCAGCACATGAAGGGGTTTGAGCTGCTTCAGAAGTGGTTGGTACTGAAGCACAGTTGCTCCTGGCACCCCGACTGCCAGTGCTGGGCTGGATGTTCAAAGGAAACATCCCCTCTACACACCATGCAACTGATGCTACGTGGAGTAAATGGGTTGCACTGATCACCCAGCGGGCTCGAGTAGGAAACCCCAGTCGCCCAGGAATCTTGGAAGTGATTATGGACTGGCCAGAAGGCAAAGATTTTGGATTATCACCAGAGGAGGAGGTGACACGTGCTGAAGAAGCCCCACTGTATAACAAACTGCCAGAAGATGAGAAGCAGTATGCCCTGTTCACTGATGGGTCCTGTCGCCTTGTGGGAAAGCACCGGAGATGGAAGGCTGCTGTATGGAGCCCTACACGACAAGTAGCAGAAACTGCTGAAGGAGAAGGTGAATCGAGCCAGTTTGCAGAGGTAAAGGCCATCCAGCTGGCCTTAGACATCGCTGAACGGGAAAAGTGGCCAGTGCTCTATCTCTATACTGACTCCTGGATGGTGGCAAATGCCCTGTGGGGCTGGCTGCAGCAGTGGAAGCAAAGCAACTGGCAGCGCAGAGGCAAACCCATCTGGGCCGTCACACTGTGGCAAGATATTGCTTCTCAGGTAGAGAACCTGGTTGTAAAAGTACACCATGTAGATGCTCACGTCCCCAAGAGCCGGGCCACTGAAGAACAGTGGAACAACCAGCAGGTAGATCAGGCTGCCAAGATTGAAGTGGCTGAGGTGGATCTGGACTGGCAGCATAAGGGTGAACTGTTTCTAGCTCAGTGGGCCCATGACACCTCAGGCCATCAAGGGAGAGATGCAACATACAGGTGGGCTCATGATCGAGGGGTGGACTTAACGTCCATGGCCATTGCACAGGCTATCCACGAATGTGAAACATGCGCTGCAATCAAGCAAGCGAAGTGGGTAAAGCCTCTGTGGTATGGGGGACGATGGCTGAAATATAAATATGGGGAGGCCTGGCAAATTGACTATATCACACTCCCACAGACCCGCCAAGGCAAGCGCCATGTGCTTACAATGGTAGAAACAACGACTGGCTGGCCGGAAACATATCCTGTCCCCCACGCCACTGCCCGGAACACTGCCCTGGGTCTCGAAAAACAAGTCCTGTGGCGACACGGCACCCCAGAGAGAATTGAGTCAGACAACAGGACTCATTTCCGAAATAACCTCATAGACACCTGGGCCAAAGAGCATGGCATTGAGTGGGTGTATCACATCCCCTATCACGCACCAGCCTCTGTACCGTTCAATTTCCCCAATGGACTGTTAAAAACTACACTGAGAGCAATGGGGGGTGGAACATTCAAGCACTGGGATACACATTTAGCAAAAGCCACGTGGTTAGTCAACACGAGGGGATCTGCCAACCGAGCTGGCCCTGCCCAGTCAGAAATCCTACATACTGTGGAAGGGGATAGAGTCCCTGTAGTGCACAGAAAAAGTATGCTGGGCAAAACAGTCTGGGTTCTTCCTGCCTCCGTCAAAGGCAAACCCATTCGTGGGATTGCTTTTGCTCGAGGACCTGGGTGCACTTGGTGGGTGATGCAGGAGGATGGAGAAATCCGATGCGTCCCTCAAGGGGATTTGATTTTGGGCAAAAACAGTCAATGAACTGAATGGCACAATGTGAACTGCTATATAATACTGTGTGTCACCTCTGTGTTGTATCAATGATATCAGAGTACGAGCCTCCCAATCCATGGAAGATAGACTGTGAAACAAGCAAAGTGCAGCCATGATGGAACGATGACTGACTCGGTATGCAGCAACCCAACGCCATACACCACCTCTCCCACCCTGAAAGACTGATACAACAGATGGAGCCCAGAGTCATGGACTGTGTGAACTCAATGGACATTTTAATGGACATTTTACAGGGAAGGTCCATGAACTAAGGGAATGATGTCTGTGTATTATGTTAAAGGATGGGAAGGGGAGGGGTGGTGGTTGGTACGGTTGTATTGCATCGTATGGGACCTGGGCATGGTGTAAATGGTATGGAATAAGGGGTGGAGAATGTGCTGGTTTTAGCTGAGAAGGGGTTAATTCTCCTCACCATGGGGGGTGGGCTACCTTTCCAGCTTCCTGTGCTCTGCCGCGTGGTGGGGGGCTGGGAGGGGCGGGGCCATGGCAGGGGCAGCTGACCCCGACTGGCCAATGGCAGGTTCATGCCCTACCATGTGACACCATGACCAGTATATTAAGGGGGGGCAGGTTGCGGCTCGGGAGTGGCATGTTGGCGGGCCGCTGTGTCACGTGCCGTTTGTTTCAGTGGTTTGTTCCCCTCCCCCGGGGCTTTGCGCCTCTCGTTGTTCTCCTTTACATTGCATTTCTGTTGTTGTTTCTTTTAATTTTAATTATTAAACTGTTCTTATACCAACCCACGAGCGTTACCCTTCTGATTCTCTCCCCCATCTACCGGTGGGGTAGTGAGCGAGCGACTGTGTGGGGCTGAGCTGCCGGCTAAACCACGACACAGTCACATCTTCAGATGAGTTAGTCTGAGACAGACTACCAGGAGCAGGACAGGAACAAACTGAACTTCTATCCTAAGAATTATTGCTATAGCCACCAGTTTCTCACAAAATGTCAATGACTGTATACAGGAGAATGGAGGGGAATCCAAACAGTATGCTGTGAAATACCCATCAGCCCGAGACACATTTCTAAATCTTTACTTCTGAGTTAGGTATTACTGAAAACGTAAGACTGAATTCAATTTTTACTGTAGCATTTCTCCTACCAAAACTTGTCAAGAGAAGAATAAAACAAATGCAAGATAGAAAAAATATTTATTTGGCATGTTCCATAAACCTAATGCATATGTCACTCATTAAGCAAACACAATCAAATAGAAGACTCATTAAAACAACGGAAACAAACTGCCACAGCCATCGTCCCTCTTGTATTACCACATGCAGAAGGTGAAAGACAAGCAGTTTTGCTGCCTGTATCCTAGCCCTATCTCCTATAAAGATGTTCACCTCAAACATGCAGAACGAGCCTTTAGCTTGGTTCTTCTGTATCTTGCACAGAGAATGTTTAGGCAGTCCATTATAGGGCATGCCTAAAAGATGTCCCAAATAACCCCCCTACACACATTTTTTTCCACAGTGGTAGATAGCATAAAATCAACATGGGTAAACAGACTCTGTTATTGCCTTTCATGTGCTATGTCTTACCTTCAGGGGAAAAACTGATTCCTCTTCCAGCTTGGCAACTCTCCTGGACTCAAATGGGCCAAACTGGGTACGCTTCACTAGCTGAGTCAGAGCAAATACTCCTTCAGTCCCATCTTCCAATTGTCTTATCTCCAAATTAGAAGGCAGAGATGATCTAAGAATTGAAGAGAGAATTGAGAAAAAGAAACAATTATGCATAGGACAAAACTGCAGGAATCCACGGAATAAAGATGTCAGGATCTATTTCTCCAATCTCCAGTGACAGAAAACTTTTTCTGATTTGTACCAGGATTTATACATAAACAGAAAGGAACAACTACCAGCAGTGGAGGAGAGCTACATCAGTGATTGCTTGAGGGTGCTGAACCCATGTACGTCCATAGACCCGACAGGCTGCACCTGAGGGTGCTGACAGAGCAGTCTAATACCATAGTGAGACTACTCTCTATCATCCTGGAAAGATCACGGGCATCAGGGGAGGTGTCAGATGACCAGAGAAAGACAAATGTTGCACCCATCTTCAAAAAAGGCCAAAAGGGTGACACAAGGAACTAGATGAAGGTTGACCTCACTTCAGTCCCTGGGAAAATCATGGAACAAGACCTTTTGGGAGGCATTTATGGGCACATGAGGTGAAGGTGACTGGAAACAATCACCAGAAATTGACTAAGGGCTACTCGTGCCTGACAAACTGTTTGTCTTCCAGGATAAAATAACCAGGTTTGTGAATGATGGAAGAGCAGTGGATGTCAACTCCCTCGATTTTAGCAACAATAACTCTGACGACATTCTTATATCCAAGTTGGGATGTTGTAGTCTGAACGGGTACACAACTACTAGAGTAAATAACTTGTTGGGTGGTCGGGCTTAGTGAATCATGGTCAATGGTTCTTACTCTACCTGAAGGCCAGTAACAATTGGTGTACAGCAGAGGTCTGTGCTGGCACCTGTCCTGTTTAACACCTTTATTAATGATCTAGAATGGGCAATGGAGTGCACTCTTATCCAGTTTGCAGATCACACTAACTGAGGGGCATGGTCAATATGCCCGAGGGCAGGATTGTCACCCAGAGGGACCTGGATAGCATGGAGAGACCCGTCAACAGGAACCATATGAAATTCCAAGGACAGATGCAAAGTCCTGCACCTGGGAAGGAAGATGATGGTACTGGCTGGGGGAAAGACCCTGGGGGTGGTGGTAGGCAGCAAACTGGACATGAGTCCATAGCATGTCCCAGCAGCAAAGGGCCAAATGCATCCGGAATGGTGTGAACAGGAGCAGCCAACGGACTGAGGCAAGTGTTTGTGCCCCTCTGCTATGCACTTGCTAGTTCCATCTACCTGTTGACTCCTGCTCTGGGCCCCCAATACGGGAAAGCCATTGACAAACTGGAGCAAGCCCAGGGGAGGACCACCAGAATGGTCAGGGGCTAGAGCAGTCATCCTCTGAGGAGAGGCTGGGGAAGTAGGGGCTGGATCAGCCCGGGGAAGAGATGGCTGTGGGGGCCCAAACAGCCACCCCTGCGCACCTGTGGGGACACCATTGAGACGAAGGAGTCAGGCTCTTTGCAGGGGTGCATGGCAAGAGCAGAAGAGACAATATGCATAAAAATCAAAAATGAGCAGTTCAGCCTGGATATTAGTTCTGACTGGAATATCCTGAGACCTCTTCCAAAATTAATTACCCTCTGACTCTACAGAACTTTAGCTTTGATCATGCTTACTTTAAAAAATAAGCTATATTCCTCCCCAAATAGGCTCATCCTCTATACTACATATAGTAGATATTGTTACTACATACAATACACAAAGAACACCTTCCATAATGACTGGAACCACCATACTGGTTTTACAGACACCAAACGCAACCCTGTTTTTTCAGCTCTGTGCTAACAGATGAAAAGTTAAAAATAATCAGGCAGGCTACTGACTACTCTATAGAGGTTGACCCTGGCAGATCCGTTTTCCTGTCCAAGGAAAGAAAAATAGAAAAAGATTGCAACCTTAATGATAAGCAAATGAATTGGAAAAAATGCTTTCCATTTTAGTAACAGAATATGCAATGTTAGAGACAGGGAAGTTCAGGAAACGTTTCTTAACACTTCTAAATATAAAGCATCCATTTTATCTTTTCAGTAGGACAGAGGAAACAATGATCATGTGGTTAAGCAACTAGACTGTTTTTTAAGAGATTCATATCCAGTTTGTGGTTAAACTTGCCCTCAACCTCAGACATCTCACTCTCTCAGCTACTGTTCCCCAGATGTAAAATAAAGGCTGCAATTATATTTATTCATTCCCTTTACTACCTTACCTGTTTTCAACTGTAAACTCTTCAGGAAAATAAACACATTTTTCTGTAACACTGCTGTTTTTAAGCTCTGCTTTCAAATCCACTATCCAGCAGCCAACACTTCCACTAGGGAACACTTACGCGTCTGCATGTCACAAAAGGCTGAAAACCAGTGCATATACCATATTTGCAAACATTCACAGTTGGAACATCTGGACACTATGGTAGTTCTCCACCATATAAATAAATAAGAGCATTAAATTGCAAGGCAAAAAAAGAAAAAGGAAAAAATACAAAAGGTAATAAATAATAGTTTAACTTGTCATTGAATCTGTTTAGTATGGGCTGGAGACTTACTGCACTGCCCAGCTTCCATGTGTAAGAGAAGCCCCTCCATCACTAGTTTCTATTATTCCTACAGGCATTTTGAAATTACCCTCAAGAAAAAAACCACCTCTAGTGTCAGGGCTGTTAAGACAGTAGCCCCCACTAACACTTGTTGCAGGAGTTCATCCACAGCAGGTTTCCAGACACAGGAAGGTGGTGTCTGGTAGGAGCTGCAGGGAGCTTCCTTTCCTGGGAAGGCCCAGAGAACATGTCTATGGCTCTGGACACGTGCAGCCAACGTACAGTGTGGGACACCAAGAGCATCCTGCCCAGGCAGAGAGGGATCATGGCACTCATGTGTCACACCCAGCACATTCAGTATTTCTAACAAAATTATCCTGGGAATACACAGTATGGCCTATGTAGCTAGCATGTGTCAGACTAGCTGCCCACGTGCCCATGTTTTCTGTCCTTGACTTGCCAAGAAGAAATATGGAAGCCCTAGGCACAATATATAATACATGAAGCCATTTGAACTTTCTTCCCTTTTTGGATTTGTACTGCATCTTCATGATAGTTGTTTCCTTTCCTTAGCCTTACATTTTATACCTTAATATGAATTTTGCTGACAATGCCTAATTGCCTTTCTCTGTAAGAATCACTACTCAGCATTGTCTTCTCCCAATTAGATTTAGCCTATTTGTTTCTTTTGGCAAGCACAAATGTTTCCGCTGTGCTGTCACAATTGTTCATAAAGACTCACAATAATAACTTGTTTTGCTTCTCAGTGGAGAAACTACAGAGGTTATACCAAGCAGGAGGACACAACCATTCATACAAATGAGAAATCCTCACACTTTTCTGAAACTAATATGATACATCTGAGGAGGGGAAAAAGTTGCAGGTACTCAACCAAGACAGAAGTCACCACCCCATCTGACACTATCTGACTTTTTGCCAGAAGCCTCAACAAAGAAGACAAGTCCTGATGAGCAGCAAGTTATTTTATGGCTTCAATTCCGTAGAGCAATTCAGTGTGTGCATCAATTTTTCTATTCAATCAAGGCCATATGCTTTCCATAAACTGGGACTTCACTTTTCAGTTGTCAGCGTGATACCCGCTAAACAGCAAATATGCTTTAAAGAACTAACATGGGTGTTGGGTTAGTCAGAACTAACACAAACGTTCCTTACCTTGCCCTGCTTAATACAAAGGAGTCTTTGACTGTCACCACTGGGCCCAGCTCAGGACACTCTGAATCATGGTACTGCCCACAGTCCTCGCACCCTGCAAGGAAGCAGACAGCGTACAGAAAGGTTGGCGGAAAACAGTTTTGTAAAATGGCTGCCTCCTCTTTTCAAGAGCCAAATACAAAATCTTGCACCAGGCAAAATACATACATATAGAGGCAGATGTTTGTTTATATTGCTTAAAAAACATGTGTAATTGAACATCAAGTTGATAGCTGGCACCTGTGTAGGTGAGATAACACACACCACAATCAGTACTATCAGAAGACAACTGTTTAAATTCTCTCTCAAAGGAAAATAATTGCATTACATCCACAGTAAATATTCTGCTTAAAGATGGCATTATTCTTCAGATAAAATGCTATCACGTCTAGCAGCTAAAGAAAAACACGTTCCTACCTTCACCAGAACCCAGGCTTCTAGAAACATCTTACGTAGCATGGCCTTTTTAGTGATGGGAGGCATAAGCCCAGTACCAGTAGCAGAACCGGCACGGGGCCTCAGCAGGGCATGAGCGTGCCATGGGAGCCTAGCTCTGCCCACAGCCACACCTGGCGGGCTCATACTCGTCACCCATGGTGCAGGGAGAGATAACTCCAGGAACCTTCTGGTGCCTTTGCAAACAAGTGAGCTGGCTGCACAACACATTTTGGCCACTTCTTAATTCACTGTCAGCTTACCTAAATTAGCTTTTAGTTTATGTGGCTGTAAACTACCCAGAACTGAATGGTTCCTAAGAAACAATTTTCAGACCAGAATAACTTAAGGCTTTCTAAAATAAACCAACTTAACAGGATTTCAGATGCATATATATTGCTTCACTGTGAAAAAAAGCTGTCAAACTGCCCTGCCCTGTCAGCTGCTGACGCAGCTTAAGAAGATCATTGCACAGAGGTCATATTCCTACAGTGTGATTTCCATCTGAGCTCCACGCTCATGAGGGCAAGTCAGGTAACCCCAGTAAGGATGCAAAGTAGAGGGAGGTTACACCTTGTTTGCGAAGAGAACAGGGCAAAAGCCATTTCATTCCAGAGTATGCCCCCCCAGTAAAGCTCCTCTGTTCTCCTAAGTAGAAAACTCTTCTTCCTGATATTTGTTCCAATGAATGAACCAACAAAAGGATTTCTTCTAAGACGCGGAAGAGGGATCCCAAACTACAATTTCACAGGTCCATGTTGTTTTTTCTTCTGGCAACAAAAACAGCTTAGCAGTGAAAATCTACATAAATTTGACAAATGGCAGTACTGCTGCTTCCTGCACAGCTGTTTGCGCTGCCTTCTGGTGAACCAAGGAACGAAAGAACCATCTTTTCCCGTCAGTTTATTTTTCAGCTAAATTAATTTCCCAGCCCAGTTTGCTGTACAGCACCAGACAGATGTATCAGAGGCAAGGATCAGCAGGCAAGTGCTATCCACACAGCACCAGCATCAAAACAGCCAGTGGCCCCCCTGGTCCTGCACTGTTTACCGTACTACCCCCCCTTGGGTGTGCCTGTAGCTCACGCTGCACTTAATATTACTGAAATAATCTGGGCTAAATACAAATTTCCAAAACCAGAGAGGGTGGAGGACCCACAGGGAACCAGACTGTTGAAAAGAACTGGATTATCGTCCAAAAAGGGTTGCCATAACCAGCGGCGACAGGAAGGAATACCCAGAGTGACAGCTTCTTAAACTGGCTTTGCTGCGAAAGGAAACAAAGCACTTAATTCATTCCCCTTATATCTTTTGACTGCACCTAGGCACCCCTCACTTCTGCAAAGATAGCTGCTGCACAGGTTCAACAAGGTGCAGACAGCACTGTCCAAAACTACATGCAGGAATAAGCTACACATTTCTCTCACTCCTTTGCGGATGGATGATCAAAGCAAGGGGAATACAATACTGATATTGTGTAGCATGTCTCTCAAAATCTAAGGGATGCTTTACAGCAGATGGTCCCCAAGGCTGTTACACTCACCATATGTGACACTTTCAAGAGATTACGGCCACAGGAGAAACACAAAACTAAGCATGGGAATAAATGGACAAGTACCCTGTGGCGAGTATAATCACTGAGTTCTATTAAAAATATTCCAAAACTCTCTTACATCTATGAAATACTTATTCTATGATGTTAACTATGGGAGTGCACAATATCATTTATAACAACTCACTTCTTCAGAACATAAGCAGTCCCCATATCCCATGGGAAAAACTTGCAAAGAGCACAAGAAATCTCAAGAAATTCAATGACCATAGCGTCCACTGGAAGGGGGAAAATTGTGTTGCGTGACACCTTCTATCTGTGTAATTAGGGAATGGTATCATATCCTAATCCTTGTTGCTATCCACCAGGGTCTTTTTATGAAGGGGAGATAAGGTAGCTTCACCACTGGTGTCTGCAACTCAATAAAAACGCCTATTCACTTTTAAAGGAACCCTGGTGAATCTGTGGTGGAGGGAAAAGTGCACCTTACTTTCTGATGGAGTTGCCATAAGGTTAATGTGCAGCTGTGGGGCCATCAAGGGTCAAAGACTGGATCTATACCACCAAAGACATATGCTCCACTCTGCTCTTCCCAGAGCAGATCCACAATATCTGGGCCCTCTCTGCTCATACAAGTAGGTAAGCAGACAGTACATCTCTTTTTTTCCACTGTAACACCAGATCCTGCATGTCCAGGCTGGTGACAAAGGGGAGACTGCAGGGCTAGTATGCCACTGGGAAACAAGCCTACTAGCCAAGCTCCATCAGGCATGGGACTCTGCCCACCACACTCCCAGGGCATACCACCCTGCAGCTTCTCTTCATGTGCCATCACCCCATGAGTCCAGATCCCAGGTCACGGAGCCCAGTCTGGCACACAGGGTTACACAGAAGGCAGATCACAAAGCTGAGCTGCACAAAGCACAGGCCTTGCTGCAGGGGCACAAGAGCAGAGCAGAACAATCAACTCCCTCGACTGGCTAGCAATAGTGTGTTTGATGCACCCCAGGAGACGGTTGGCCCATATTCAACTTGCTGTCGACCAGAACCCCCAGATCCCTCTCCGCAGGGCTGCTCTCCAGCCTCTCGTTCCCCAGTCTGTTATGTACATCCAGGACTCCACAATTGTTGCGGGTCCCTTCCAACTCAGGATATTCTACAGTTCTATGAAAACGCAGTGAATGCCATGAGTGAGACTTGTCAGGGCAGTCGGTGCATCTTAAACTGGGCTTGTCCAGAAAGAATAACCAGCCATATCCTCCTCCTGTCGAGGTGCAGATGTTCAGCTCAGGCTAGAGGTCAGAGTTCCCCACAGACACCTCTGGTTGCTAAAGCTGACTGTATAAACAAAGGACTTGACTTAGACTAGTGTTAGGCCTTCAATCTCACTTCAACCACGAAAAAGCTGTTCTGCTAACTCATGTTCAGGGTCTCTTTGTGTGTTTGCCAACAAAACCAGAAGAATGTGTATGCTTATAATTAGCAACCTTCTCTCTACTCCTCCGCTCAAACTCAGCTGTTTGAGATTCCTTTGCATAAGTACTTTTCTAAATAAAAACTCAGTCTGTTTTAGTCTTTAATTTCAAACATTCTGGGTAGACAAGTCACATAATGAGAAGTAGGTAATTTTCCTTTCTAATACTTACAAATAAACACAGTCTCATCACTGCCATCTTCAGCCATTTTTTAAACCTGCCAAAATACAAAACATGAAGTTAGTTCTGAGTGACTTTTACTTCCCATATTACTGAAACATCCCTTTATGGAGTAATGATGCTGGCTGACCCAGAGCATACCCAAACACATTACTGCCCCTGCAGAAGTATCACTGGAAAGTCAAAGAAATTACAGTTGCTAAAAATCCCACAATGAATGCTATATCATTACATATATTGCTGAAATAACTTCCAAGAAGCTTAAGTGTCTGTAGGTTCACAGGCATTTCTCTCTGAGGCAGTGCTGTCTCATGCCATTCCCCACCCCTCCCCTCACCAACCTTCAGCCATTCCTGAGTGTCCCTGCACCCCCTGCCATAAGCTCCTGTGGAGCTTCAGAACAAGGAGGGCCAGAGGACTAATCCAGGCCAGCAGCCACCACTGCGGAAACAAGGCCTATCTGGCTCAGTGTAATTTTTAAGGTACTGTTCAATAAAATGTTATCTCTGAAAGGGGTATTACTTATTTAATAAACACAATAATCCTAAGAACTTAAAAACCGTAGATATGGTCAAAGATTTGTTCCAAAGGCAAAGGTATACTGTGGTACAAGCAGCAGAAAATGTGGGAAAACAAATCCTGTCTCTGTCACTGACTTTCCATGAAACGGTAACTCAACAATTTGCTTTCACCCATAAAATAAGGATAATCTATATTCACTTTTATAATTCAGTTTTGGCAGTATGTATTAAAAACTTGCATAAACGCTATCCATTGCTCCTCACAATGTCTAGACAATCTAAATTAAGGTTGGCAAGTAGTCTGATTACGTATGGCTAAGATCACGACACAAGCAGGATCCAGAAGATGGTTTTCCCTTTTCTAACCATGAAAAGGCTCTCCTCTTCAAATAGCAATTTTCCCAATGCCCTAGTAGGAGGCTGCAGAAACAGCAAGCACACTGGTCAGGAGGAGAATAGGAAAGAGTGTGAGACTGAACCTGTGAGAGGGAGGAAGACATGAGGAGGGGAAACATGACCGAAGACACACCAGGCTAGCAGAGCCTTGTTCAAAAAGAGATGAAGCATTTGCTACTACAACAACAAAATCCAAGTTAAAGATACGTACAAGCACAGCTGTTACTCAGGATCAGCACAGGAACAGGAGTCCCCGTTACGAGTTTACTCTTGAACACTAATGCATCATATGCTCTGCCTGGCTGGGCCCTGAAAATATGCCTCAGGCTGGAGCCCGGAGCAGCAGCTACTTCTGCACAGGTACTGGCTCTGTTGACTTCTCAGCACAAGTGAAGTCCCTGTCCCACACAACCCCCTTTGCTGTTTCAGGAAGGACTCCATATTTGTGCCAAGTCTGCTGCTGACACCATGACGGCACCTGCATGTGCCAGGGAGCAATGTCTGATGCGCAGCTGCCAGCTGCACCCATGCTTCCCTCTGCCTCAAGCCTCCACCAGAAGCAGCAAACAGGTTCCTTCAGCAATCCACAGGCTACTCCCAATTAGCAAAGGACAGTCCATCACCACAGGGAGATGCGCTGGGTGGAAAGCTAGCACATCAACTGATGGGGATACAAAGGGACACCTGGTCACTGGGGCTCCTGGTCACAGCAGGAGGGATCTTGCTGCTGTGGGCAACAGCCTAAGCAAGATTTTGGTCAATGAGTCTGGGCACCCTGGCATTCCTCCACAACCCTCCCCAGCTTCACCAAATGCCAACAGCATGATCCCTCCTAAAACCTGCTCCCCCAGTAAGGGGCCAGCACTGCCCATCTGCGGCACAAGATAGGCCTTCCTTGGCTCTGGCTTTTGGGGATTAAACTCATCTAACAAAACACTTAAAACATTTATACAAAAGCCCAATGTTGAGCACGAGCAGCAATTCAAGGAATTTCCCAAAAGCTCTTTTCCTGAAAGCACTGTAAATAATATAACAGGCGTTTAGGGAAACCCAGAGTATATGGATGCAAATCAAACCACAAAAAGCGCATCGTAGGTTGATGTCAAAAAAGGTTTGTTTTGCTTTTTAACCAAGATATTTTGTGGATGCTCTGCACTACTTCAAGAGGTATACACCCAGTCATTTTTATGACAGTTTGTGTCCTGAGAAGACTTTAATCCTAAATACAGCTGAATTAACAAATACCCTTCTTGGTCAATGGTTCAGATACGCAGGGGACACAGTGCAGCAAGACCAGCAGTACTGCTGTGCGACCTGCTCGTCAAAGGCATTCGCCTTCTAGGACTTTCCCATGTCGCATTCTTCCCTAACAGCAGACTGATGGCATGCGGCATTACAGAAGCAGCAATGTCAGCCTTGTTCGAGGGGCTGTCAGATGAGAATAGCAACTAAGGGGCGGAGAAATCGTAGTAGCATAAATGTTGTTCAAGGTGATGGGGAGAAACTGGAAAGGTCCCTCATGAGGCAAGCATGCCTCATGTAGTTGATAAGGACACTACATCTCAGCCATTTTCTGCATTAGGGTAATTGTCATTTTGGTAATAAATACTTTCATTTTCCACATCACAAAATTTTCTGATTCGTTATCCGATTTTCCTACGCTCAGCACAACGACCTGCCATGCTCTGAAATAAACAAGAATGGGTGACATATTATGTATCAGATTAACTCACACCTCAACACACAGGTGCAAAAAGAGGACTACCTTGCATTAGTATTTGCACCTTGTTACAAATTCCTGCGTGGTCTTTTTTTCCTCCCCTTCCTACTTTACAGAAAGCGTAGGAAAGGAGGAACTGCATGAAAGCGGGTTTAACAATTCTGCTTTGCAAACACATACTACTTCTCACTCATAGACTTCAAAATTCCTCACAAATCTCAACTGTATCTCCCAAGAGCTTTTGAAATAAATGACATTATGCCACCCACTCCATCTGGTAAACGGAGTCACAAAGTGCCACGCTAGCTCACAGGATGGCACTGAAGACAAACTTCAGAGTTTTTTACCCTCATCTGCTGATGTTCTGGGACATGTCTGATTTTCTTTTTTTTTTTTTTTTTCTTTTCAAGCATTTATATCAGAAAAATATTTCGTTAAGTCACACATCCTACTGCACATAACTACGTTCTTCTCTTGCAGAGATAATCAAAGCTTCTGGGAATTCCAGATTTTTTTAATAAAACAGAGAGCAATCATTAAGCAGTGAATAATAAGGTGAAAAGGTACACAGAAGAAATTAGACCACAGGTAGAAGGTCTCATTCTGACTGCAGAAAGAGAGCAGAAACCCAGAATCTTCTGCTTGTATAATTAACTGAGAGACTTTGTGCCCGAGGGTAGGGCACCCAGCTAAGCACACAAACCCCAGCTGCAACACGGGCCTCCGAATGCTTTGAAACTCAAGGGAACCCAGATGAAAACACTGAGGGCCTGCAGCATCACACGTACCTGCTGGCAGAACATGACGTGCAGCGTTCGTGTCAGGGAACACTCGGGCCATAAGCTATCAAAAAAAATGTAAGACCTGGTGTAAAAGGATACTTTCCCCTAGTGAACCACTGAAGAAAGAAATTAGGCACTAGCTGTAAGCTGAGTAATTCTGACCTGGCAAATGGATTTAAAAAAACAGGTAACAAGATTTTATAACTAAACCCAATCCCCAAAAACCTGTATTTGAATTTAATGACCAACAAAGTAAATGAAAGTCTCCCTTTCTTCTTTCTTCAGTTTTCCATTAAAGTTCTACAATGGGCTGCTACTAGTGCGAACAAGTAACTTGCAAACACGAGCAGATGGGGAGGGGAAATACATGTGTGCGAGCAGAATGCCCTTAAAAATACCCTGGTTTTTTTATTATGAAAATGATAATTTCACGTGAATGCAAGCTCGTGCTACTGCTCAAAGTGATCGGAAACTATCTGGCAGAATATCTGATAAGCTACAGTGAGGTCTCGTATTTCTAAGAAGTTATGACCGTTCTATCAGTCATTGTTGAGAAGGGGAGCAATTTCAGTACCAGTTAGGGGGAGCACAGAGTATTAGAGCGTTCACTTTGTGCCACCCGCCCTTTCCAACATTTCCCCCGATCGCGTTCACCCGATATAGGGTGAACGATGTACGCACCAGGTTTAATGACTGCGCACAGAAAACGAGCATGCTGCACGAAACCTCCCCCGTGCGTACGAAGCACCGCAGGCCGGGGCTTTCACCCCTTCGCCTTGCAACCAACACACCGCCCCTTCTCCCGGAGGGCAGGCACCTGGAGAGCCGGGCGGGGGGCGGGCAGAGCCGCCAGCCGGCCCGGTGCCGGTGCTCGCTTACGGACCTACCTCCTCCCCCACCCCCCCCAGCTCTCCCATTCGGATCTCGCCCTCGCACCTGGAAGCGGCCCCCCCGCTCCCCCCGTCCCGGCTGCCGGTCGTCTCCTTCACGGGGCCCGCACCCTCCGGCGCCGCCGACTTTACCGGCCCAGCCCTGCCTGTGGGGAGGGAGGGAAGGACAAACACACACCAACTCCCCCCGCCCCGCCATCACACCGCCCCAGCGGATCGCCCCTAAGCCGCCGGCGGCGGCGGCGGGGCCGCCCCAGCCCTCCCGACACACCGCCCCGGCGGGGCCGGCAGCGCAGCGAGACACAGCCCGGCGGCGTGGCCGGAGCCTCCCGGCGCCGCGGGGTCTGTGCGCGCGGGGCGGGGACGAGGCCTCGGCGCGGCCCCGCGCCCGCCGCCGGCACAGCCGGGGTTGAGCGGCGGGACGGCGCCAGGAGACCGGCGGGCCCCGGCCCGGGATCCGGGAGCGGCTCCGCCGGGTTTTGCCTCGGACCCGCCTCGCCGCCCCCCCTCCCTACTGCCCTCCCTCCGCGCGCCGCGGCGCGGCCGCTGTAACAAAGAACAGGCGGCGTGGAGGAGGCGGCGGCGGAGGAGGAGGAGGAAGAAGAAGAGGAGGCGGCGGGGCCGAAGCCGCCACAGCCGCCGCCGCCGCCTCCCCCGGCAACCCTCGCCGCCGCCCCCGCCTCGGCCCCGCGCGCCCTGGGGAGGCGGCTGGGGGAGGCGCGGCTGGCCGGGCCGGGCTGCGCGGGGCGGGGGTCCCGCGTGGAGGGTCCCGCATGTGGGCCGGGGCGGGGAGGAGAGAGGGGGCGGCGGGCGGGAGCGCGGGGAACCGGCGTTACCTGCCTGGGGAATGGCCAGACCCGGATCGGATCCGGACTCCGGGTTCCGATCCGCTCCGGAAACCACGCACCACCGGAAGCCGGCGCGGCCGGCCGCAAGGGAGGGCGGGAAGTGTAGTCCAGCGGCGGCGGGGAGGGCCGGGCGGCTCGGGGCCGCGCACCGGCCGCGGGCGGGGAAGGGACGGCGGGCGGCGGCGCCCCTCGCCCACATCGCCCTGGCTCGCCCCTCGCAGGGCAGCGGTCTGCCCGGCGGCGGCGGCGGCGGCCAGAGCCTCAGCTCCGCGCCGCTGGGGTCCCCCCAGCGAGGCACAAGCACCTGTGGGAAGGGCGGCCGCCCCCTCCCGGCCGGCCCCACCCTACCGCCGGCCGGGCCGGGGAGGAGGAGGGGAAGGAGGAGGAAGAAGGTGACTGCCACCGAACTCGGCCGAGCACCCAGGTTGCACAACCTGGGTGTTCGCCCCCTCCTCCTGGCCAGCGCCAGCCGGGAGGCCGGGGACCCGCGCGCCGCCCGCCGAACGGCGGCAAGGCTGGGCAGCAGCGCTGCGTCGGGCGCACGGAGGGCTCCTGGGCCCGGGGAGCCGAGGACTTTTCCCCAGTTTAGGCCTGAACAAATGCCTGTCTCCTCTGTACCCGAGCCTCCCTGAGCCCAAGGAGTTCAACGCTCCCGAGTCTCGCCAGCCCAGCGTTACCAGGTCATTACCCGGGCCCCGCCCCGCCGTGCTGGATAGCAAAGAGCGCGGCCACACGCACCACTGAGGAACAAACAGTGGTGCCTGTTTTTTTATATCGCAGGCTACCGCTGAGACCTGGTGCCCAGGAAGCAAAGGACGTAGGCACGGTGCCCTCAGCTCAAGGGGTTTTAAACCGCCAGCTGGGGTTGCTGCGGTGCTCGCTGCTCTCCCAGCTGAGAGGTCCACTCTCAATGCCCCTTCAGAGGCAGAGGCCAGGGCCAAGAATTAATGCTTTTTGTATTCAATCAAGATGCCCCAACTCTTCCTCTGGTAAGAAGTGTCACCTACAATGGCATGTTCCCCACCCAAAGCCTTGTGCTGTGTTCCCTGCTGCTGTGGTGCGGCCAGCCAGTCTCTGCAGTGCGAGCACCCCTGAAGATTCAAAGATGATGGAAAGCAGGTGCTGGCTCTGTCCTCTCCAGATGTGCTCTTCTCACGGCTACACCTTCAACAGTTGGCTAAGGGCATGTTTGCTCTCTTCTCACCTTTCCATCCCATGTCCCCTTCAGCACAAATATCCAGTTTCAAGACGGATATGTGGAGAGTATTGTGACTCCCTTCTTGTTAAGTGCTTGGGTAAACTGAAACAATGCAGCATTTCAATTTTGAAAATGTTGCTTCTTGGCAAAACTGTTAATTTAAGGAGGGGAACCGTTTATTCTTTAGAAACGACTCACCAGAAGTTTTCAATGAGCACAGGAGCAGTAAGGGGTATTATTCAAGGACCCAAGCGCACGTACAGGTCATTTGCTTTTTCAAAGATCGAAGCCTACTGGCCTTTAGTTTTGTGTAGTCTGCTTTTACTTACTTTCCCGGTACATCTCAGTGTGCATTCACCTTCACAATGCTGTCTTTGGGCCTCCGCCTAGGTTTCTCCAGCATCCAGTGCACAAGGTTGGTTATTCTACTTAACGTGCATTCACTTTGTCAGAATAAATATTAACTAATGCAGAACAGTTATCTGTATGTTTCTTAGCTGAAGCAGTCTGGACTTACAATGCATGTAAGCTTGGATCCTGCAGCTCCAAAATTACTCCTTTTTTTTTTTTTTTTTTTTTGTCAGTATTCCTACTGTCTGCAGAGTTAACATCAGACTGTGAGCTTGTATTTTACACCAGGCTCACTGGGGTAGAGAGATGAGGAAAAAAAAAAAAATCTTTTTCATTCATGGTTTAAGAATGATGAACTGGAGGGAAGAGTATGCTGCCAGACTTAGTGCTACATCCATTCCTGCTCTCGCTCTGATAGGTCTTGCACTTTTGCTAGCATACATGAATGGCATCACAGAAGTTACAAAAACCTCACCCAAGATTAGAGCAGGAAGGAAAAGTAAAATGGTATGTTGGGAGACTATTAGGAAATTTCAGCTAAGCACTTCAGGAATGTGAAATAAACAGGCACAGAAATGCAGGCAGTAACTCCCAGTAAGGTAGCATACAATTTCCTTGCAAAAGAAGGTCCAGCACTCACTTTGGGAAGGGAAATAAAAATGCTATTGTAGCTATTTTCATGTGAATGCGTATTTTTGGTGGGTTTGGTTTGTTTCCCCCTCAGCCTGGTAGGGCTTTGTGATAGCATTAATTTAGAACTTAGCTTTTTCAGTAAAACAATTGCAAGAGAACCTTCTTCCCAAGCTGTGCTCATTATAGTACTGGTGTCTTCTATATAGGATCTAGGCCCTAACACTCCTCCCTCTTTGCCTCCCAAATCACAAATGGTTTCAGGGTAATACAACATAACTGAGAGAAAAAATAACAACTAACTACAATGAGTTCCACAATTCCTCTTCCATTAGGTTCCCACCAAGCCCATGTTTCAGGCCATTTCTCAAGGAACAAGAAGGGGCTACCTGATATGGCTGGGGTCATCCAAAACAACCCACAGCATGAGCACAGCGTAGGTGGAGAACTCTGCTCCTGAATAAACAGGTAAATGGACTGTGTTAAGCAACAGGACAAATTAGTGAAGGAGAATAGAAAACCATGTTATGCTTGGCTGACTAGGTATGTAGGACAGCACACTGCACACAGACAATTGGCTTTTATTGTATGTACAGCAGCAGTTATTTCTTTAAAAAAATCCTCAGGCTTTTTAGTATATAATAAATCTGTACATCATAGACGACTTAATTGCACCGATTTAATTTTGTGCACACACAGGGAAAAAAAATAAAACCCACCACAGAAGAAGTGACTATCACAACTGAATGCTAAAAAAAGAATGTTTTACCCCACCTGGAGTATCAAAGCAGAATACATCATTGGGAAATACAGAGTTACAGTATTGGAAAGACCTCAGACCCATCCTTCCCAGCTATTTGCACACCATGCCAGCATCTTGTATAGTAACAGTTTGGATATCCTGAGTGAAATGATATTATTCACCCTTAACTTAATCACCCTTGTTACATAGTTCATCTTGAGTTGTTTGTTACAAAGGCTGTGGCTTAGCAACGTACAGAAGCATATGCTGACTTTAAACACATTAATAAATCCACTTAGGTCCTGTGGAGGTCAAAGCATAAGGTCAGCTGTTCCCACTCACACTGGGAAAGTCTTAGTCCAGAGCTACGGTCTACTTAATTCTGTGCCAGGATAAGCACTTACCACAAACTTTAGCTCTAAAATTCAAAAACGGTAATAAACTGAAATGGAAAAGCCATGCAGCTCCCACTTTTTATAGAGGTCTTGTTCCTTCTAACACCTAGAGCTACCACAGCTGAAAAAGATGTTAAAACAAGAGCAAGACTCTTATTTTCCTTCCCCGTATGCATTTGGTAGCATTTTAAGTAGTCAACTTCGTTTTTTGCTATGATACTCTGCCTATCAAGAACACCAAAACTTTACAAGTAATACACAGCAGAAAGCTTTCACTTGAAAACCACCTAGAACCAGCGAGAAGATATGCAGTACCAGGAAATGCTGCAGAATTTCACAGATCCTCAAAACTGGTTATCATTGCCAGGCAATAGAATGCCTCAGAAAAAGCAGCGCTGGAAGCCAAGTGCTCTCAAGAGGCAGACAGTAACTGCAGGTCTGTATGACCTGGAGCCCCAGCCTCTCCCCCAAAGAAAGAAAGAGCAAGGGAAAAAGAAAATCTTAACAGAAAGCATAAGAATAAAGCCCAGTATTTATGCCTGCACAGTTTATGACCTGTCCGCTAAGTCAAAGAAGTTTGCCAAAGGTATTTTGCTTTTTAAATAATATGAACTTTTTTTTCCACTATGGCATTCCTTCTTCTTCCTGCTGCCTAAGATTCACAAGTTCCATATAGAGTTAGGAGTGAAATGACTCTTGTTTCTTCCTGGGGTGAATTGGATGTGAAATACCGGTGACCTAGGAATAAAGGACTCCCTCCTCTTTGAAGTGACTTTTAACATAATCTCAGTCACTTTAAGGAAGTTACCTAGCTTATACTCACTCTTGAGATATTAGGTAGTTTTATTGCTTTAATCTACGAAGATAAATTTAACTCTTGTATTCCTTCCTCGGTCAAAATTCACTAAAGCCAAGGCAAATCTTGGTTAGGTAAGGATGCAGGTTGTCTCCATCAAGGCAAATGGAAAGCTAGAACGCCATAAAGCAAAACAAATCACAAACACAGATTAAGAAGGTTCAATTATGGGCAGAAAAATTCTTTAGAAAGGAAAAGTAAGCCTTCATCTCTTAGTCCTCATAAAATAAATACCATGCCTTCTTTGCTGTACAGAACATCCAGAAACACAAAAGTGTAAGAAAAAGGGCAAAAAGTAAAAAAGATTTCACAGGTTGTTTCCAAGCTATTGTTCTGAAGTAAACTGTAAGGCAGAAAAGAAGTTTTCTGTGTAATATAATGCAGAGATTTGTTCTACTGTTTAAATGTGTAGTTATTAAAATTATGAAGATTGAAAAACATAGAAGAGTAAAATGATTCCCTCCAGCATCCTTCACACAGCTGCACAGGAAATATGCAGCACCTGACAGGATATGTTGCAGTGTTAGTTACACCGGATGACAAATCCGGTCTTCCCAACGCAAACCTGTAGCATAGCTCCTGCTGGTTGTCAGGACCCAGCTGACACTGACCTAAGTACTAGTACACAAAAAACGTGCATATGCAGATCTCCTGATCTTAAGTGACAACCTAATTGTCTCGGAAAGTGGGAATGGGATTCAATATTATGGGCCTTTGGGGTTGTCACGACTGAGCAGCACAGTTGTCTCTTTGTGTTTAGTACTTCAGCTTGTTTTTACAACAGGACATAATTTGTAGAGGAGTAGGAAGAGGCGAGGAACACACCAGCCAGATAAGAAGGTCAAACATCAAACCAAATGATGTGTATTTTCCTGAGGAGTGAAGGCAATTAAAAAACAAGATTCCCTTTTTGCCCCAAATGACTTGCTTTCCTCATCTTAAGAATCCATTCTCTCAATATATGCGAGCCCAAAGCTTCACAGTTTGCAGTACAGAATGTTCTTGTTCCCACCATCAAGACATGCATTCAGGCAATCACCAAGCCCTTAAGAAAGAGGAACCAAAAAGCCACTTCAGTGTGTATCTGTTCTTTGGGGCAAGCTACAAGCAAACCCTACCGCTGTATTCTGCGAGTTACTCAGTGTTACTTCCACCCCATTCTAGAGTACGTGATAAAGCTTTTGTAAACTAAAATCCCAGTTCAGTACTTTAAGCAGACTTCAAGTAGTGTTATGTCCTCCCTTTACGTTCCCAATTCCACAGCTCTTTGCTTTCACTGTAAGGGGGTCCTACCCACGGAGCTCAGTCTTACCTTGAGTTCTTGAACTTGGTGACCAGTTGTGGTTTTCTCCTTCAGCAAACAAGACTGGGCATTTAAAACACGGCAGGGATTTGACCCCCAACCCTGCCCTGTCATGCAAAGAGCTCCTAGTAAAGTCAAGGGAAAAAGTGTACGTTGAGAGAACATAACACCAGGGTTTATAACACTCATATCATAAAGCACTGTAGAACAAAGAAAGAAACCTAACTTCTACTTTGTATTCAAGTAACAATAAATGAAAACGTTAGAGCACATTCAAGCTGGACAAACCTGTATTACTGAACTGGGATTTTTAAGCACATTACAGCTCTAGAAGACTCATTTGTAACCAATTTTCAAAATATAGACTATTAAAATGCCTTCAAGTGTTTTCATAATAAGCAGCATACTTAAATGCACACCTATTTGATAGTCTGGACTGTTCTACTACCTACAGTGATTTTAGGAGGTTACACATAAAAGAGTGTTTTTAAACAGCAGGCTCCGTTAAAAGATTTTGACAGTTCATTTCTTCTAATATTTTCTTGGCAAAAAAGAAACTAAAAGCCCTCTACTTTTATATTCCTTGTAAAAGTATTTACCAAGGAATCTAGAGTCCATCAGAAGTTTTGAAATGTGTTTCTGTTCTTCAGTGACTTTCTATTTTTGAAGAATGGGTTAAGTTGAAAGCCCAAATATCTGCCAAAGTGTTGGATGTCTTAAGAGGAGGAAAGGAGGGAGGGGGAATCACTGTTGGTAAAGCAGGCACAAATCTATCATCCATTCACGTCAGTAATTTAGATGGAATGGATGGTTTTCTTGGCTAAAGAGAACAGGCTTGGTCCTTTGTCCTCAGTTGGAATGCAGATGATGGAAAAGTACAGGTATGCACAAAAGATGGTACCTGTGAAATACTGACATTTTACTCTATTTAGTAGCCAAAACAAGAACTATGCCTCTACTGTCATCAGTTTTTCCTTTTAATTTAAAGCAGCCAGCTGCAATATTTAATGAGGAAAAATAGTTTAAAAAAAAAAAGTCACCCAACCAACCACTTACCTCATGACAACACTGGTAGATCAAGAAGCTGAAAGACAACTAAGGGAATTGTTTTAAAAAGCTTTTAAAAAGCTCTCTTCACAGCTGTGTTTTCCAAGATCTCAGTAAGCGTTTGGCAAATAAAACAAGCTGTCTAATGAAAAGCATTATAAGGTTAAATATGCTCTGTACATTACTTATTGCTCCTAGCTTTGCATTTGATATGATGGTTAATATATTTGTCTAACAAGCACTTGGGAGAAAGAATTAGAGCCCCTACGATGGGTTTTTGCATTAGCAACGTGGCTTCTCACACAGGGAAGAAAAGCTACATATAAGAATTTGTAAATATTTTGTTTGCCAGTAGACTTTTAAAAACTTGTTTTTTTAAGCATAACTTATGCAGAGAACATTAAACAATATGCTAGTTTAAGTTTTGCATAATTTATTGATTTATGGCTAATATCAAAGGCATCTCTCCATCTACATGGACTGAGCAGTTATTACAGCAGGCTACAGTTATTACAGTAGGCTATCTTAATCCGCATTTTAGTTCTGCTTCTGAAAACTTACCCGTTTCCAAATTACAATACAAACTGGATCTGGGTCTCTCTTTTCCCTTTCAGCCTGACTAGAAAAACAAGTTGAGACTTGCATTGCTACTATTCCAGGCTGCAGTAAGGAAGCACAGTGGTATCTTCTCTCTTGATAGTGGTTCAGTCATATAGCAGGTACGGTGTTTCACTTCTTAGCTCCCTGTTAATGTAAACTAGGTGCTTCACGCAGGTCCTCCCCACCTGCACCATTCCCCAGCCTCCCTCATCATCTACAATAAACCACACGGTCCTCCAAAAGCTGTCATGCTACAACTAGCGCTGCTTGTATTTGGAGGAGCAACTTCATAATCAGAGAGAAAAAGCGTTCTGGAAAAATAAAATAAAAAGACAAGCTTTCTGTTTATTCCTGAACCACTGCATTAGTGAATATCATTTTATGCAAGTCATCAGCTGTATGTGTATTCACTAGTTCTGCTCTGTAAACAAATGGTCAACTGATGTGCAAGTATCCCGTCAGAGAGCGTTCAGTCTTATGCGTAGGGTTCTGCCGAAGCACCATTCAGTTTGCTCTTGCTTTTGTTTTTGGAAAGGAGCTTTCTGTTCAGAATACGTGAAAGCGTGCCTCCCTTCTTGCGTGTTTCCTCTGACAGTGGCTGCTGCAGGTAGACAAGATCGTTGTGCGACTGACTCATTCCTGGATCCTTCTGATGATGTCGCCGTCGGAAAAAGAGCTTTGCGCTTTTTTTCAAAATCCCACCTGCGGAAGCAAACAGCAGAGGTGCAGGACGCTTTAGACAGAACAGACTGCTTTCCTCTAGGAGCTCAGCTTTAACAGTAACTGCAGCACGGCTGAAAAAGCCTTGGTCTTAACGTTTCCAGTTTAAGCATCACCCTGGTAACTATTCGAACAATGTTAGAAAGCTAAGAGCGTGGTGAATCTAAAGCAAGAACGTTGACGGTTTGTAACCTAGAGGCCATAATAGTACGAGTTGCACCTTGGAGTAAGTGATTTCAGATACTGGCAAATGTGAGCAGTCGTCATGCTTTCAGCCAGGGGCACACGCACATACACTACATGCTACTGAATCCTCCTTGCCCCGCTGCTAATCCAGCTCTCTCCCAGCTGAACACCACTAGGGAATTCAGACTCCATGGAAGTATGTATTTTTCTGCTTCTCCTCATTCCATGCAAGTATCATGCAAACTGAATCATGACAGGCAGTGGTAGTTCTAGAGCTATGCATTGACACACACTTGTACAGTTATAGCAGAAACATTCAGGAGAGGAAAGTCACATATACTGCTAGAGGAGCACTCAAGAAAAAAGGAATTTTCCGTCAGTTCTTTCAGAAATTATGCTGTTGAAAAGGAAGGAAAGCTACTGTAAAACATGCCTATGAGCAATCAAATATTAATCCTCTGGTTTCAGCTTCTGAAATCAATCCACACATTTTGTGGAAGTCTCCTTCCTTACACTTTAGTTTCAAACGCTCTTCTGAAAGCTATGGTGGTGTTCAAACATACACATGCACAGCGTTCGGTGTGGGTTGTACACTGGGTTCTCACATGTCAAACAGGCATATCCAATCTTTCCAATACAATAAAATTACAGAGTATTTTATAAAAAGAATGAAATAGAGGAAGTAATGTTACTCTCTGTGGTTTCAGAGATCAAAGGAGCTGAAAAAGAAAGATTAGCCTGTGATGCACAACAGGAAGGTGGCGTTTTAATTTGAGGTGAAGGACACTGCTGGTGCTGGAGAACAGCACCTGGCAGTCAACCTGCATGCAGTAGGCCCATACAAGCCAGACAGCATGTATTCTACACGAATTCGGTAGCACCACCTACAATAACAATCACAAAGCATTTGCTATTTTAAAATCCTGTTAGGAAGAGCAATTCACTTCAAGCAGATAAAAAATAATATTACATCTGCTTCCAATAGGTTCAGAAATTTGCTCAAATCGCTTCTGTGGTAAATTAGGTTGCTTTAATTTGTTGTATTACTTCCCTTGATCCTATGTCAAACCTATTACGCAGCCAAGGCAATTGCAGCTGCCATCTCACCAGGGACTCAGGACTCACGTTGCCAACACCAGCCACTCTTCCCTCTTCGCAAGCTTGGGTTGTTTTTGCAGCCACCGTTCTGCCAAATTCCACCTTCCCTTTCCATGTGCACACGTGCGCCTGATGTGTAAGGCAGCTCGGTGGCTGCTGACAGGGACACTGCTCCAAGCTACCAGCAATGCTCAGCCTGGTCAGTACATCAGCCCAATGTTAAAATAGCAATAGTTTTGTGCAGAATTGGGTAGTGGTGGTGTTCAGGTGGCACGAGCCAATTTGAGCAGAGGAGGACCCAGGTAGCAAGCCAACACAGGAGCCTTCTGGCAGTCAGACTAGTACGTGAAGACAGTCATCTCCCTGGCAAAGCTTCCGCACCTGGTTCCCACCCAACTATCAGGTTTCCTTATTGTTTCTCAGTTCAGCTATTAATTCCTGCCACTGCACGGTCTTGATTCTGCTTTTCATCCCACTGCAAATGGATACAAAAAGCAACAGAGAGACTCATTCTTTCATGCGATACTGTGCAATCGCTAGAATTACATATTTGTCCCCCAAGGACTTGACACAAGCTGCGTGTCGTTTTGCACAGCGACAGCTGCAGAATAGGTATTTCATGGCAGCTCTGTCTGCACGCAGCCAGATGCTTCTTTGTTCAGACTGGAGCAGTTACAAACAGGTGCTTGGGATTATTACTTTTGTATTTTAAGGACTAAGTGCTCAGCACCGGGGAGGATATTCTAGCGTGTTTTATCTTGCTGCTGCTGAGACTTTTCTCACAGAGCACGACGGAATGGAGGCAGAAGTCAGCTGAAAGCAACAGGAACTCATGGATTTGAACCTTGACTGCTCTCCCATCATGCCCTGATTTATCTTTTTGGCAAGGCAGTACCACTTCAAGCTGTTGTCAACAGCATAACAGAAACAGTGTTCAACCCCATGGCACTGACAGTTGTTAATATGCAAAGGCTGGGGGGGATTGATGAGGCCTTGCTGCTGTGTGGCTTTTGTTTCAGCAGTCAGCTGTTCTGCCCAGCAATCTTGGCAGCTGCAGCTGAAGCTGTGCCAACAGGAGAGACAGAAGAGTCTATCTGTAAGCAGCTATTTAGTCCTATCCGTTCAGACTGATTTCCCATGCTAGGAAATAGAACCGAACCGAGAATGCTGCAAAGGTGGTGCCGGTGGCCTGGGACAAGCCGCTCAGCTGCAAAACTGCAGGCGGCGCCTCCCTGACAGCCGCCCAGGCTCAGCACAAGCAGCAGCCCCCCTGACATGAAAGCTCTCTGGGTTTTTGGAGGTACTGAAGTCATTGCTGCCTGGAAGCTTGCCACATCCCCGCTGCCACCCTTTGGTCTCTAGCCAGTTTAGTACGTGCTGCCTGACAGTGGCTCCAGCTGTTGTGGAGGCATGCACCCCTGCTAAGGCGGCAGGGTAGGGCAAATCACAAGCTTGGCGGTGCTCGTGCTATTTGCATGCTTACTTTGAGTTCAACAGGATCCATATGCCAACTCTGCCCCTAACACCAGGAGATAAGCAGAAGAGCATGTCAAGAGCGCTGTACAGACTGACTAGTCTTCATAGGCTCCTGTGCACTAGTTTAGGGTGTTCTAAAAACGCTTGTGGGGCTAGGATCACTTCTGAACCTCACTTTTGTTAATGAAGAAAGATTTCCTTGCACATCTACAGGGATACAAACAGAGATTGATTTTTCCATTCCTTCCCAACTTCCAAAACAGTTTTTATCCAGGTGTTTTTTTAAATACCTGCCAAGGTCCTCATAGCTCTACAAGTTAGGCTAGAAGAGAGATCTAGAAAACTGTAAGCAGCAGGTTTTAGAGAAAGCATTCTGAATATGCATATACAGTTACGGGGTCACACATGGTTTGCATGAGCAGGTGTTTAATTGATAACCAGATACTACAGGAACGTGCATGATGGAGAGATTAGGAATGTAGAGCACCCCTCCAAGCCTTTCTTGCTGTCCATTCTGCATCACCCACCAGGACAGCATGACCACCAGAAGAATGATCTGTTACAGCAGACTTGTCTGCTAAGACACCTGACCACAGGAAGGTAATTTTGGAGGGAGGAAAGAAATGGATGGGGGAAGAAGAAAACAGGTGCCAAACTATGTTTTGCTTCAGTTTTTACAATGAGTGTACCATTGTAAAGCTACATTTTCTTAAAAAAAAAAAAAAAAAAAGGACAAAAATAACTTACTCTGTGTGTAGGTAATTAATTCTGGTTGGCATAGTAGTCCTCTTAAGTTTATAAAAGGGAAAGAGGAAGTCAGAAAGGTAAAAACGAAAAATATGCAAGAGTAGAAAAAAAAAAAGAGACAGCGCTAACTTTAAGACATTAACACCATACACAACGCTTTTTAAAGCACAGGGGGTTTTGTTTTGTATGGGGGTTTTGAGATTTTCTTTGTTGTTGCGTTTGGTTTTGTGTTTTTTTTTTTTTTCTTAAAGGGCAAGTATTTGACAAAACAGAAACCTTGAACTAGTCAAAGCTAACTGAAAGCAGGGGGTTGGAAATGCGGAAATGTGTTCCTATCTCACTCCATAGAATGCTACTCAGCTATGACAAAGTAGAGATGCAAGACTTGTGTGTAAAGAAAGGGGTTTGAGAGTGTTTTTTAAAATATTTTTTCAAGATGAGGCAACTCTCAAATGTGAGAGATACTTAGCACTTTTTAGCAGTTCTGTACTACACTGTGTAAACAGGATCTTTAGAAGCCTTATCTCTTTGCAACATACTGCACAGGGAAAAACAGAACTACGCCACAGTTCACATACAAACTTCCACTTGCATGTTTTAGAATAACATGTTAAAGAAGAGCCCAGAGGTTTTGCAAAATCTCATACGGCTTCCTAACCTTTTCCATGCTCCAGATGAGACATATCTTCACAATTAATCCTCCACTCCCACCCCAGACGCACCCAAACCTTTCCAATACCTGACCATCTGTGTCAAATTGATTGTTGCTGTACCATCCTGCCCTACCAGGTGGAGCAACACAGCTGCAAGAAGACCAAAAAACCTCGATGCTCTAAGGGAGAGCCTTGGCAAGAGGTCCAGTGTATGCCTTATGTGGGGGGATTACAAAAATCTGGTAATACACTGAGGTTTTGAGTAAGCCATTTTACAGTATCTCTGGGTAAAGAAAGAATAGAAAATAATAAAGTGAAAGAGGGATGGATATGGCTGAGAAATACAACGATTTTTGCAACTTCAACATGCAGCCCATGAGACTGGTGTGCCACCTGTTCAGGGCATAGTCCACTGCACCGGCTCTTTTATCAGGCCTCCTAACAGCCCCTGTGTTTGCTACCTAGCCACAAACTAGTACTACAGCCTCAGAGGTTAATGGATTTATAAAGGAAACACAAAGAATCCTAAGACATTTTCAAACTGCAGCTATCCAGGTGTGTACCTACATAAGCAAAATAATCTGACCCTTTATTTACTTATTAAATTATCCTTTATTCCATTTTCTTTAGCAAACTATGTATCAATGAAATCAGTGAAAATGGACAAACTCTTCACAAGGTGGTTAAGAGCAGGTGTACTTCTGTTTTAGCCGTGATGCTTCCTGAACACACGCTTTAGTGCTTAGAGATGTGAAGGAGGAAAAGAAACATATCAGAAAGCAGCCATGGAACTCTGCCATTTTCACATTAGTAATGGGGCTAATATAGCACAAGTCCTTGTTTACAAGAACACGGTTTTAATCGAGGAACTGACAATATGGCTAGTTATTTCTCTCCCAGATAACTAAGTCAGGCTTAGTGAGCTGCCCTTCAACTTCTAAGGATGAGCCCTTCCATTTCCTGATGGAGGGGAGTGTAAGAGAGCCTGCCCGTGTCCTGCAGAGCCAGAGGACTGTACTCTTTACGGTTGCTAGTAAGACAGTTCGAACCAACCCCACAATCACCAGGAGCTTAAGGACAAAAATCAGTAAGAAAATACAAACTACTACAGTGTTGCAC
The DNA here is from genome assembly GCF_949628215.1 of Phalacrocorax aristotelis. Classification (NCBI taxonomy): domain Eukaryota; kingdom Metazoa; phylum Chordata; class Aves; order Suliformes; family Phalacrocoracidae; genus Phalacrocorax; species Phalacrocorax aristotelis. The sequence goes on along the minus strand of NC_134276.1, from coordinate 98,820,381 downwards.
AACGCTGCCAATTACACAGAGAAAGCAGTCATTCACTATAGCGGAGGTAAGGAGCACATACCTTTAGATTTTTTCATGCTCCCAGTTTCTGAAACACTTAACGAGCTCCCAGATATTTCTTCACAGGTCTGGTCTAAGAGCGTGCTGGTGTCCCACTGTTGGCTGCCATTCTCCAAACCCCAAGCCTTATGGGCACTTTGCTGTGGGTCAGTATCAGGTACTATTTCTGAAGCACCTAATGATAGGTTTTCATCAGAGGTGACTTTTCCAGCAGCTTCCTCCACAGTGGGTGGATTTACTTCTTTGCAGGAGCTGTCCATGGCTGCAGCATAGTCCATCATCAGTGCAGCTTCACTGTCCTGAGATAGAGAGATCTGCCCAGTGAAAATAAGAGACAACACTGACGCAAGCCGCTCTGCTGGAAAAAAACCCAAGCCTTCCTGCAAAAGTTCTCTTCTCTTCTTTACACTTTTACTTGCATTGCTCAGGCTGTGAGGCTTCCTTAGCTCCACTAAAGGAGAGGAGCATATAGGCAAGTTTTAATAATCTTGATAATGCCAAATGACTTGGAAAAAAATATTTAAGTACATGCCTCCTACCTATCCCCGGCCCCACTGCTAATAATGGGACTCCTTCCTACATGTGCTGCTGTAACGAAGTATCAGCATGCATACACAATGATCTTTTGGTCTTTAAGAAAATAAACATCAAAGTGTTTCATATTGTAGAAGAACTTCTTGGCATCTGTATCAGCTAAATACAAATCCACGCAGTCCCAGTGTCCCAATTTCCCAAGCAGATACATCCATCACTGTGGCAGCTGATCCTCATTCCCCTGCCTCAGCACAGCAGAGTGATCATGAGGGGATCCATGCCCACTGACTTGGCTTTCGCTCAGAGCTCTTTAGGGGTCCTCTGCATAACAGGAAGACTTGACAGCCAATGTCCATACAGCAGCCTGCAGGGAAAGGACTAAAGGCAGGCACCAAGCACCAGATGGGAGACTGAGGCTGTGGATGAAGAAAGTCTGGAGGAATGCTATATACCATGTGAGAAAGTGTCTTCTGTTTGCCCTTCCTCTGGAACAGAGCCCAGAGGACTAGGATGTTTTTCACAGGGTTTTAACAACTTTGAAAAAAAACCCAGAAAAATCTTTCATTTTTTCTGTGTATCTTCCCTCCATGGGTGAAACACAGAGAAAGACTAATTATCCTCTGTTCTCACCTAAATTGGTTTTCCCAAATCCCTAATCATCCCACTCACATCCAAGGATACCATGCATTTTTAGTCAGCCTGTCAGATTTTACAACCAAAAACCCTCCCCAACAAACCCAGCCTGATTTGGTTTAATCTGAAACAGTTACTGAAATGAACTGGCACACAGACCTAGATCCTGCAGAGACTGCTGAATGGGAGACAGCAGAATGCATGTCAAGTTAGTGTCGCACTCAGTGGAGCAAAGACTTTACAGGACTAAGCATTAAATATAAGTGTTGTTTTCTGCTCTACCTTGGACACCCCTGATATGATAATGGTGCTTTTCTTTCTAGGAGACTTCAGCTTCTGCTTTGCAGACTCGCTTAACTGCCGGATGGCTGCTTCTGCAACAGGATCGGTGCCATTCAGTACCAGCAGTTCTGAAAAGAAAGCATTATTTCAGCGGGAAGAAGGAAAACCAGGAGAAAAAAAAAGAGCAAAGAGAGGCAGAGTTTGTTCTTGACTTAAAATTTAAAGAAATTAACAGAAAAGGAGTAAACACCAGGCATACCAAAACATCTTCCAGTTGACCACCCAGCTATGGGGTCATGTCTTTCCCTTCTGTTACCCATTCTTTTGAGAAAAGGTACCTAAGTTGCACTTACAAACCCTGGCCCTGAGCACACAGGAGGTTTCAGAAGCCTAGACAAAACATCCAATTATTTCAGTGCATTGCTACACTGCACTGACTATAAACCAGAAGTGGGGGGTAGAGCATCAGGTATCACAAGCACGAAGAGCCATAGTTCTAACAAAGTACAAAGCTGGCCCGTGCTACTACTTCTTCAGGTAGCTATTTTGCTCTTTTTCCGACATCCTTGCTCGGCATTTCCAGATTTGCTATGGCACTATGACAGAATGGGGGAAGTCAAAGTGGCAGTCACTCTGCTCTTTATTAGCTGCCTCCAAAGCCTGTGAAGTGCACCTCCTCTTCCCCTCCAAACATTGCACAGGAGTACAAAACCTTCTTTATAATATGCTCTTTAGTGACAAACACAAGTTTATTTTTAAGCATGGCCATTTCAGGCATCTAGTATGCACGTACTTTGGGCACAGCAAATACACGCTAATGAAATTCGTCAAGCTTAGGAACAAACAAGGCTAAGAAAGTTAACAAGACAAAAATCCCCATATTTAATTGTCTGAGGTGGGCTTTTCTGTTAACAGTTTTAACAACAAAAGAACACAGGCAGGAACAGCACCAGTGTTAATTAAACTGAGCAGTGTCTTTTGTTACTGTGACATGAATGCAATAAAAGACAAGGCCTGAAAAATTACACTGCACCAAGTGTCTCAGATACTTTTGGTACTGAAGAGTATGTGTGCACAAGGGCTATGCACGTCCAAACATGTCTGCACACTTACTATAAACCTCTACTTTTCCATCTCCCTAGACACTGCGAAGCCCCCAGGAACAGCTGAGAGCATCGAGGACAGCATCAGTGACGCTATCTGATTCTTACTGTTGTTGTCATTTGGAGCTACAGCACAGCCATGGCATCCTTTCCATAGTGCTTGTTGCTATTTTGGCATGATGTTCGTAACAACTAGCACCTAAGTTACTGCCACACCAAATGCTCCTTTGTATTTCTTTCATTTGGCTTAAACTTTCATTCTAATGAGTAATTCTTCCTGCTGCCTTGTATAAACATTTCACAGAAATCCCCCTGCACTTCCATGTAAACACTGTCTGTATCAAAGTGCTCTAAGTTGTCTTCAGATGAGTTTTCCAGTAAGTGCTTTGTATCTTTAATATGATAAACAGTTACGAGATTCCACTCAGAAGTCTAGCACTACCTTAACGTTTCCCAGATTGGCTTAGTAATACCATGCTGCTTCACGGTATCAGAGTACTTCTTAGTCTAGAGGTAGGGAAAGATTCAAGTGCTCTTACAGCTATTCATGGTTATTGGATCATGCTCTTCCCCAGAGTTCTGCCTTTTGGCCAATACATTTCTATCTCTCAGCAAGCCTTCTGACTGTTCCAGGAGCAGTCTAGATCATCTCCAGATTGTACAGATTTGAGTGGAGATGGGACAAAGAATCGGGCTCCACATCATGTGCCATTGGTAGCTAGACTGGGTCACATCTTTCATTACTGTTGCCTCCAGAGCTACTGAAAGATCACATGGTGACCACACAAAGGACTGAAAGATATGCTGAAGATTCAGAGCTGCAGCTCAAAAAGGTAAAATGCCCCAGAGTCAAATTCAGGTTTAATACAGTCAAAGTCGATTTTATAATTAAAGTTATTATCAATGCCACCTAACAGTCTAAGGGCACTTCAGCTGTATGCCAGGTGACTTAGGAATGTGGAAAAATAGGCACAGCAAGATTGTTTATTCTACACAATATTACATGTAATATCTATTTGCATTAGCACAAAAAAAGCCCAGTGGCAGGGCTAGGAAGAGAATTCAGTCTTCCTTACATCAGCCCAGCCTCGTGCCTTCTGTTCAGACAATGGCCTTAGAGGTAAGTTTCATGGGGTTTTCATTTTGTGCAGTGTTCCCCATGCCTTTGTAAAGGAGGAATCTTTCATTCATCAGTAATACAAAAGACAGCCTGGCTTTTCTGCAGCCACCTCCCCTCTCCAAACCACAGGTTGTTGTTACTTATTGAAAATTAGTAATTTAAATCACCAGTTAAAAACAGACTTCTACTGCAAGACTGCTCTATCCCTAACCACAGTACTTGCTAACATAAACATCTTGGTGCCTGTTGAAAAGCAATAGCCATATGGGTTTGCTGTTATTTTAACAGGATTACATTAATCCCATGCGCAACAGAGAAAGACGTATTCTCATTAGCAGCTTTGAACATTTCTATTACCTGTATCTGAAGATGATAAAGTTTTGCTGACTGGAGCACCATGAGAATGGATAGCTTGACTAGAGACATCCTTTTCAATCACCTTTACTTTAACTGGAGTTTTCACAGGAGAATCTGAGAACCAAGTTTTCCGGTTATTTAAACTGTTCAAGACATTTATTATGAAAATAATAAGAATTTATCATACCAGTGTTAAAGCCTGTTCAAATTCTTTTTGAGAAAGTAATTTAATACAAACTCTTAGTGCATGCTCTACGGTAACCTGACCCCAAAAACCTGTGGAGTGTGGGAATTTAGTGTTTGTAAACGTTTTATTGTAATATGATAGACAACACCCACTTAAGTAAAAGATCTGCTTTAACAACTTAAAAGAATGCAGCTCTTTGTAAGACTTCACACAAAGACCGTTTAGAGGTTTTACTTTCACACTTATCCCAAGAAGAACCAGAGAATCTACTCCTGAAAGACATGCTGAAAAAAACCCCCCACTTTGTCACAAGATGACACCAATCCTCATTAGAGATTATGATACAGATCAGGTTTAGAAGGCACAGGATGGTCTGTCATCAGGAAACAGTGTAAGAGTCTGATACTTTTGCCATGTGGAAAACCACCCATCAAAACCAAGCTCTTCTGCATTATCATTCTACCATGAAGTTTTACAGTGTGTATTAAAAGGAGCGTTAACCACTCCTCTTGTAAGAACAAGGTTTTGTGAAAATTAAAAACCTGATTCAGAAGAATACAAATAATGTTCCCCCCAACCCATCAGAGACGCCTGGACAACAGTGCCTTTCCTTACATCCCGCACCCCGCCCCCCCAACTTCTCCTGGTCCCCATAGCTAACCCTAAGAGTGAACACAGGAAGACGTGGACTTCCTCACCTGGTCTCAGTGGAGATGATCTCCCTTCTAGACGAGGTTTGGTTTTCACAGCAGTTACAGTAGTGACCACAGTCCCACAGGGCATCACAGTGCGATCCTTTTCTATCTTAGTGGCTGGCACTGGAGAAGAGACTTGCCACGTCTTTAATTCATTGGGTTCTATAAAAAAGAACTAGGAAGAAAAAAAAAATATTTTACCTTCGAAGCACCATCAAGTAAGAAGGCACAAGATGAGCACTCCAAGTACTTCCTGAAATAAAAGATCCACTGTAAAACCATCCAAACGCAGTAGTACCTCTGCACTAATGGATCCCAGCCTGGGCCCCAGCTCTGAGCTGCTCTCGCTGGCCCTGCTGTTCAGTGCAAAGCTTTGCTGCCCAGAAGGTTGTTTCCTGAACAAGTCTAGAGGTACAGTCACCTTTGCAGATAAAGGACCTAGAAGAAATAAACAACAAAATAAAAATCAACAAAATCAGCACACATCTGAGCTGTCACTATGTTTAAGGGTGAGAAGACGGGAAAGGAGGAGGAAGAACACAGGCAGCTAATTCCAAGAACTGGTTCTACACCACGGGGCAGAAACATGGCAGTTTTCAGAGGCTTCCTTCCCTTTTACGACTATTCCTCAGTGTGCCCTAATGCTGTGCAACAGTAAGGATGGACACATGAAACTACTTATTTGCCACTATTTCTGGCCATTATTTTTCCCTGTATATGCCAAATTTTTAGGGGAAAAGAAAACATCTAGAAATATTACTATTAAGTTCTCGAACAATCTCCAGCTACCAGCATCCTTCATTTCAGACAATGCTCTGGATTCCTAGTAAACTCATGCATCATTAAGAATATTCTCTCTTAATTTGAACTTCAGTGCAAGTTCAGCAGTTCTCTTGTTCCTCCCCTTACTTTATTAGCTACACTTGACTGGAGCAAACCACTAGCAAAATTATTGCATTATTTCAGAGATTAGATCCTAGTTTTCTGCGAAATTCAAAGACAAGTAGAGATCTACATTACATTCACATTATTCAGCTCTCTCCTCATTAATATAATTCTACTTTGAGTTTTCTACTCATGTATTTGGGAGAAGAACAGTTAAGATGGCGGGGGGAAGATGACAATTGTCAGTGCAATCAATTGGGCCCTTGTTCTTCAGGAAACCAGACTGGTAGTTACATTCTCAGTAGGATGTGGAACGTTACTGGTGGTGTTTGAAAGACCCATTACTAAAGATGCCTAGGTATACGCAAGACTAAACTTTATGCAAGAAACAGTATACATTTGCTGACTGTACATAGATCCCATTTTTTTGTTAAAAAAAAACCAACAAACAAACCAGCAGCCATATCAGAGATATTTTTTAAAGCATTTGCCTACATTTGACTTCCCAATCCCTCCAGTAATTGCAGATCATATGGAAGGTATTGCACAGCTTTGTATATCTGGATTATTTAAAAAAAAATACAGTAACCCAAAACAAACAAATCAAACACAGTCCACTTGGCTATATTACTTATTAACTGTGGCTTAGATAAAATATTATTACCTAATAAATTATTGGCCAAGCCTTCATCCACTATCACAAAACAGCATAAGTAAAAGCACAATTTTTTGAAATCACTGGGTATGAAGAGCTTTGGCCAGCGCTTTACAACTTTTTCCTGAACTCAAGATGAATATAACTGATAGTATTAAAACACAGAGAAATAGCTGAGTGTCAAAAAGTAATGTTTCTTTTTTGTTTGTTTTATACCTGAAATCTCACATAAGAAGGAAAACACAAATAAATCCAAGAAGTAAAGCACAGTTACTGTTTCTAGGTACAGCAAAACTCTGTATCAGCAAAATAACATGCAGCATATATGAGAGGAATATATGATGTTGTGTTATCACTTCAATAAACTCCAAGTCATGAAGTACATGGAGCAAGTTTACAAAGCTTACACAAACACCTCAACATTCCTTCTGGTCTCAGCACCCACCTACCCCTTACCCCAACTAGGAAGGTAATGCTTCTCCAAATAAACCAAAAGCAACGGAGGAGTTTTTCTTGCCACTGAAGCCTAACTGCAAATTGCAACAACAGAATCAAGTAGTAAAAATGTTTCAGCCCCCCTGTTTTATATTTAATCCAATATAATCACAACTAGTGTGTTTTATACCTGGTTATTGCTAGGCAGCCTCTGGGACTTGAAAAGGAAGGATTTATGATTAACACCCATGGTTCCCCTTCAGCCACAGACAGACCTGGAAAGCTTAACTTGAAACCAAAATTGCTCACAGTGGATCTGTTAGAAGTTTAGAAGGCTGAAAAATTGGGATATCAGCACACGGAAGAGTCAGTATATTGATAGTCTAAAAAGAAACTTGAAGGTTTCTCTGTAACCTTAACTCACAGGAAGACGGAGACACGTGAACCGTGTATTGTCTCTTCTGATTACTGATGGAAGTAGCGGTGTGCATAGATAGCACTTAACCCAGGTCAATCCATGTTGCCCAAGGACTCCACAATTTTCCATGGATTTCAACTCTGGGACCTACATCTGAGGACAAGCTTACAGAGTTTAAAACCACAAACTTAAGTTGTAAATTTTATCTAAGCTGTCCATTTCATAAAAGTTTGGCTGGCTATTTTCAGCTGATCTCCCTTCCACAGCTATTCTTCCCCCCAGAGCTGCCTGGAGTCATGCTTGAGGCATACCCAATTTCAGTACCAGGACCAGCCAGCAGAATACATCTACGCTTTAATGCAGGTTCAAAAATCTGAAAGTTTCTAGTTTGGCTATACAGCTGGGTAGAAGTCAAAGAGGACTTACGTAAACATTTAGCAATGCTCACAAGCTGATCATGCAAAATAATGCAGTTTTAATACTTACTATCCAATTTTCCATCTTCTACTATTTGCAGTTGCAATGCTTTTGATTTGGCACTTAGTTCACTGTGGAGTAAATGAAACTATGTTAGGTCTTCGCAGGCAAGCAGATTTTCTTTCCCACGTAGGTTTTCCCCGTTCCTGTTCTGGTTGCCAACACCCTGTCTTTTCTTGACCCACTCTAAGCCAGGCAGTACAACTTGCTAACCAAGGCAGGCAGCACTACACAGCAGCACTGCCCGGCTGCAGGGTACGCTGCATCAGTAGCATCTTTTCAACCTCAGGTGAGACTGACTAAAGGGATCATAGTCAGAAAAACTTGGCTTGCTTCTCTCCAGCACTGTTGCAGAAGTTTGCCTAAAATTTCAGAGGCTTTTGTTCTCCCCAGTAATTGACAGACACTGCCCTTCAAGCTGATGTTGCTTGCTAATCCAACTGCTACACCACAGCACTAAGAAGCCATTTCTTCCTGGCAGGATCAAATTTGTAAGTCAAGATGTTGGAACAGGTCCAATCAACAACGCATTCAAAGCTGTGGGGTATCCTGTCAAAGCAGGACAGATACAAGTAGAGAAGTTGTTATGGTCTTATGTGAAGAGAGTCAGTATTACTTCTCCAAAATAAGACTGAAGGATGTTGCAAGATAACAAGAACTAGTTTCTGTGTGACAGAACTGACATGAGCCATTAGCAGAATTGCTGGCATGTGTGGTACTTCATAAGATGGAATAGACAACAGATAACAAAACCTTTCCTCTAATTGAGGCAGTAAAGCAAACTGGGTGCCTACTGAGGAGCCTTCCAGTAAAACTTGATTTTATAACCTTTTCAGTACGTGTTCTGCCAAAAACCTTAAGGGCACATATGTATGTATTTTATTTTTATGTCTTCATTTCAGGACGGTATGATCTTGGTTGCAGGCGTACCACCTCCATTAGATGCTGTGGGGCATCATCTATGCAGCAGGTTTTAAGCTTTTCCCTACCACTCCCATCCCCTCCTGCATGTCCAAAACTTGAAAGGAAGCACCTTGATGGTACTATTGCCGCTCTTCCATGAAGCTGAAGCACAGCCTGACATGGTGTTCAGTCCACTTGTCTTCAGACTGGTGGTATTTTTGGTTTTGAATAAAGAAAAGGGGAGGAGGGATGTAAACTTGAAAGAAGGTATGTAGCCAAATCCTTATCATTCATCTGTAAAAGTCCCCAAGCTTACTTCATGCACTTCTGAAAAGCAGCCAACGCTGTGGAAAACCCAGCGTTATCCCTAGTATCAAGGACAAATTCCAGGCAACTTAATCACATCCTGCCTGCCCTCTCTCTGCACTTTCAGTTGGAAAGGGAAATTCTGACAAATTTCCTGTCCGAAATTGCTGGGAACATGCCTGCTCTGCAACACTGAGCATGGATGCTCTTCTACCAACAGATGGCTGAAGTGATTCACAGACCCAGCAGCTGAAACACTTCAAGATACTCTAGAACAGAAGGCCGCTACAGAAGTGCATTTTCCCCCCTTCTTATTGTGGAGAAGAAATCGCATCACATTAATCCTTAAGTCTTGAAGGCAACGCAGCACACTGTCACAGAAGAACGTTGTCTGATCTATGGCTTTCCACAAAAACTGTAGGCCCTCATTAACTAAAATCAGATTTTAAGAGTTTTCGGACTCTATGTGTTTGAAGGAAGAGAGCTTCCTATCTGGTTTTCCACTCGACAGCAGTATGAGAAGCAGTTGCACACACCTCTGTCAGACTACAAAAAAGGTGAGGGCTTTCAATGTTGTTCTACAACATCAATCTCTCTATGCTGACTATAGTGACTTCTAATCACCTCTACCCCCTACGTACTCTCAGAGGGATCTGGTGTTTTCCAAGTCCTGTACAACTTGTGATGACCAATCCTGGAGCCTTCCTTCAAATCAAGCAGCCCCTGTCACTCTTCCTCTCAGCTCTCCTGTTTCTGCAGTGCACACTCCCATAACATTCACAGGTGCAATCCAGCAGACCATGATGAGGAGGCAGAAAAAGATCTGTGCATTGCTCCCCCTTCAAGCTGACGAGGAGCACGCAGAAACGCACACCACTCCTTGAGGAAGAAAGCACTCGGCACGGATAGGCCAGGTCTGAATACACACTCAATTCCTTGTATACTAAGCCTCTCTTTTGCAAGAGCAGGAACAGACACAGTGTATGCCAGGCTGTGACTAGACAGTGAAGAAAAACATCACACAAAACCAACTGAAATACTATCCTCTGAAATACATACATACATACATATACATATATATATATATAAAAATGTAACTGACATGGGAGAGGAAAGCTATGGAAAGAACCAGAGAGACTCCACTGTTCATGAAGTGCCTCTCACATTAATATTCTGGTAGAAAAAAAAAAAGAAAGTATGCAGTGTGTTGCGTGGCAGCATCTCTACCCCATTCCCCTGGGAAGCTGCTTCTGCCTACCTGTGTGTGTGTTTAAAGCCACCAGAGGAACATTCCTCTGACCCAGCCCACCATCAGTGACTCCCCCTTCCTCAACTCATACAATGCAGAAGCTACCAGATATTTCTGCTCTGCTGCTAGAAAGTGGAAATGAAAATAGTTTTAGAACTGCTCACTTTTGACCTTATTTACAGAAGCTGTGTGAATCACAGAATACCATGCAGGCTGCCAGAAGTCCCATTTTTGTTCTACAGGAAAAAAATCTTTGTAGTTTTACACTCCCTTTTAATCATAGCCACCATTGTTTTAGATGGTCAATTTTTTGCACATTCACACTTCCCACTCAGGCGAGGGAATGGAGAGACGTCAGATTTCCTCAAGTGCAGTTTTCAAGGTAAAGTGACTTCAAAACCTTGCTAACACTTTTTTTGGCACTGTATGAAGGCACAGGGTGATTTATTATGCCTGTTACTGCTGTCATTTACTAGAATCAGATATCTACCAAGGAAGATCTAGAGACCTATTTGATCTCATATCCACGCAGAGCGTAATTAGATCTCCTGAAGTCCCTACGAGCTCCAGATTTCTCTGAGGCCGCCCAACTGGACATGTTTCAAAATGTCATTCTTCCCTCAAAAACCTCACATAGTTTAAGTAAAAAAAGATGCTTTGCTATAAAAGTATTCTCAGTAGGTACATTACTTACAAGATAAACTCTTCCTTCCAAAAGGGATTTGCAGCATTTTTGGCTACAGAGCTGGAAAACTTCTGCATAGGGTCATTCAACTGAACTATACACGCAAGGTTTGTGCTGCCTGAAAGGGCAAGAAAAAGCAATATCCAGTTATTAATATTCCATCGCCAAGAGGCACGCTTACTCAGAAGAAAGCAAAGAATCCCCTTCCTCAAATACTGTGCTTTTGAACAGACTATTGCAAACACTTCCTCACCCTCCCACAGAATAAATTTCTTCCCTCAGCTTCTATACCATCTACATTAATGGCAATGGTCAAGATTGCATCATCATCTTATGCACTGTTCTACATAGCGCAAAACATGACAATTCTGGCATGAAGCAAAAAAGTGCAGGCATAAAAGGATCAAAAAGGACGGGGACACAGAATGAACAGCAAGGTCATGGCAGTATGGGTGTGAGGCGGGGAGGGAATATAGTTGCTTTGAGCCGCTTTAAAAAAACCCAGAAGTTTTCAAAGTTCCTACTGGCCACAGTCACATCAAAACAAGCTTTTTCTGCTATCAAGTAAGTGATGACAGGAGTGTAAATTAACAATGGCTTTGTAGGCTGCGGTTTTTAACAGGTTCATGGCATTTTAGAGTACTGGTGCAGAATTGTCTCTACCTTGATCTTGGAATTTGATAGCATGGCAAATTGGCACGTAAGAGTAGTTATATTGCTGCTCAAGAGAAAATAGTTTGCACAACATGTTCCTCTTAAAACAATTTCTTTTGTATGGCTTTCACAGCTTCAGAAATCATGTCAGTCCCAGTGTTCCAAAACATCAAGAAAAGCGGCAAAAACCTCAGTATTGACTGCATGCAGAGCAAACGAAAGATATGCTGCCTTCAGATCACCAGAAGAATCTAGGTTTATATTTACTATCTCAACTCTCAGTTGTCCTCTGGTGGTGCATCGGAGCTGTGGACGAGCCCCGTCTCAGGCACAGAAGCAGGTTGGGCCTAGCAAGGTTATCAGAGGAGACAAAGCACTGTGTACAGGCAGCTTATTTGGGATCCAAGCTAACCCTGGAGTAAGTAGTTTAGCTGCTTTCAGAGCGAGCTGAGCCTGAGTTAATGAACCTGGGGCGGTTTTCTTTTAACCCAGCCACATGCCTCTGCAGCCTGCTCTTGCTGCCAGCAGAGCTTATCAGCCTGGAGCAAAAACACCTGTATAGCTCTGCCTAAAATTACACCGGAGCCACTGAACGACTGATACTGAACAGGGTATTTCAATATTTCTTCCCCGCACACCCTGGTGCATACAACTAGCAATTTTTGCCTTACCAGCAGAGATCACTTTTGCCCTAGATGATACACTGCAGAGCATATAGTACTAAATCTAGGATAATCTTTGTTTACATACACAAACTAAGGAGATAAAAATGAGCACAGTCCATAAGCAGCGGCCAGTTCTGCTACTGGTTACTCAGCAGATGAACCAGCATATCTACAGGAAAGCCACAAGCTCCTGTAAATCGTGTTAGCACCCAGGGTTTATAGGATGATAATGATCAAGACAGACAAACTACCCCTCCTCAACACTCTGTGCATCTATGCAGGTTAGCCTGCAACACTGCACACTCTTACTGAGTCTCAGAGTTGCAACAGGGAATTAATTATTGCTGCAAGACAAGTCCAGGGAAAGGGAAGGGAAAAAATAATTCAAAGGCAGCAAGCTATGTCCAGAGCTAGCATCTTCCCAGCTGTGCGGTTACTTCCACTGGATGTCGAGTGTACTAGCTAAACCCCGCTAAGAGGCTTTATTTCTCATGCTCATTTCCAAAGCATTTATGCTCCCAGAGTTGCTAGGGAACAGCAAAATTTCCTCCATCTCCTTTTAGAAGAGCAAATGGTGATTTTGCCTCTCAATGTCTCGGTTCCCAAAGTAGAGCACATTAATTGCCCCCTCTTCCTCTCATTTTCAGGGAGAGGGCAGAGAGGCTTCCCATAAGATGAATCCTCTGTTGCATGCACTGTATGCACATATAGGTATCTCACCTCATGAGTTTTAAAGGCAGCCAAAATGACCTGCTCTTTTGAAAAGCTTAGTTTGCACTCAAAATTGTAGAGTAATTACAAATTCTGAATGAGGTTTTCCTGCAAACTACAGTTTCCAGCACAGTTTTATTTATACAGGACATTTCACTGCAAAGAGTTCCAGAACTGCTATAAAAATAATTTGTTTTTAAAAACCAGTCTGCAGAAAGTTACAGGGGAATCACTTCCAACCAGGATGAGTAAAGCAGCATTATGCAAGAGTCTGGGGCAGAAACCTATGACATCTAACTGAAAAAAGGAACACTGCAAGTAGGATATATTTATCCAAAACTAGTGCCTTGCCCAATTTAGCAGCCACAAGCTTCCATTAAAAAGACTGTTACGGAACTGGTAGTGACTAAATAACAGAGCCTCAAATTTGTATTTCCACTGACAAAATCTGAAATATGCTTGCTTGTGCCTCAATCAGGCATGCAGGCTTGCTTACACTTGAAGAAGTCTCAGTACTTGCTAGACAGGCTTGGTGCTTCTTTCCAAAACCAACAGTGCCAGTGACCTTTTTGGCTTCATTCTCCACTTGCAAGAGGTACTCCCTCCCCTACCCAAAGGGCTACTTACTTAGGGGGAAGAAATCCCCGACAACAAAACACCTCCCTTGAGGAGAGTTTACACAGAGGAAGAGAGTTTTAGATAGATCAGCAAATTGCTCAAAAGTAAAGAAAAGTGGCTATAAAAATAAGGTAATGCTGAACCAAACCAATGTCATTGCTAACAGTCAATGGAGAGTTGGATTTGAGTCCCTCATCTTGGGTACACTCAAAGTGATAACTTTTAGAAATAAAACAAAAATCCAGAAAATAAGCAACCAACTTTATAAATATGCTCATTTCAATTTGTTTTCAACAACAATGGATTTATTTATAAGATCAAGATGTTTAAATACTTAAATAAACCAAAACATACACAGTTTTGTTCAAGCATGACCAAGTCTTTCTCAGAATACCGCAATTTCTTACATCTTTTGAGAAAAGGTGGTAACCCAGAACTTCCAAATTATTTCAGCTGAAAGGAAAAAAAAAAAACCAACCCTGCTTGAAAACAAGCAGCATCGCACGGGCTGTGTTACCTGCAGCACTGTGATCAGTTAGGTTTACTGCGATGTTCTTTACCAGCAGTTTGAGTTCATGAGCCCTTGGAGGTTTAGGCGGACTAGTGCCCTGAGGAAGAAGGCTTATGTTCTGTACATTCTGTGAAAAGCAAGCAGAACAAAAGGGATCGTGCATATGCAAATACGAAATACTTTTAACTTCTGTCACATCGATATAGGGGAGCAGAAGACGTGCGATGGGGTGTAACATCAACAGATAACCACACAGGAGTTACGATCACAACGCCTTCACTGCCAAAGGCTATGTTGTTTTAAAGAATGTCTTCCAGTTGTTTTTGATCACCAAACCATGTTAAACTTTCTCATTTGTGAGTCATGATTATATAACAAAAACACTAAGCAGAAGGCTTCTCAAAAGATTTAGTAGGAATAAGACTTACCTGAACCTCCTTTATATCTGTAGGCCTCGTACTCAACACTACAGATGGAGAAACTGAGCTAAAGAGGTTCTTCAAAACATCTCTGAGTGTTTCAGATATTGCACGTGTCCCTTCTGTCTGTCCCTAAGAGGAAACAAACAATCATGCTTCTCAAAACTCAGAAGAAAGAAGTTTAGGCAAAGAATAATTCGGTATATACAAACCACCAAAGCTAAAACATTAACTTTGTCAAAGAGATATTGTTTCCATTGCCAACAACAAAATGTAACAAGAAATCATGCAAATAATTACTTACATTTCTGTATTTTGCATTAAAGGAAAACTAGAAATATACACTGAAAAAGTCACATGGTCTGACAGTTAGGAAGGCACAGCTATTAGCCACAAAACCAGAAGTTTCAGTAACAGTTTGTATCTTATGATGGTATTTTTAAAGTTTTTGTGCTGCTTTGCACCCCACCGAGAGAGCAGACCAGGTCATCAGATAAGCAGATCGGTGCCGTGCCGCTGATTTAATGGGAGTTACGCCAGCTTGCAACAGCTGAGAAGAAGCTGACCCTGTGCTGCACTGAAAAAAATATTATAGCATCTCTTGGAGGTCTTCAACTTCAAAGTGCACTGTATGGACAAATAGTCATGCTGCTCTGGGGGTCTGACTCGTACATCTGTCCATTCAAAAATCTCATGGCAATCTGCGAGTTGCACCACTGTCTCTGAGGGATCAGAACAGACCACAGATTCTGCTTGCACATGTAGCTTCACACGATTAATTGTAAGGTATATGAAGATGGTGAACTGCCCCTGCCCTCCCTGTGCTCCTGGAGAAGCCTGCTTCCCATGTCATGCTCCTCAGAAAGTCTCTTCTGCTCAGCTACGTACAGGGAGTGGATTTTTATATTAAGCTATCACAGAAAGGGCAGTCTGATACCCAGCTGCTCTGAAGGTAGCACAGGAGAAATCTCAGTGAGGGTTCTTTTCTAAAGAAAAGACTGAAGTAGGAGACAAAGATCTGACCTAAACAACAGAGGACACACACATCTTTTCTCACCTGATACCACACCTGGGAGACTTTACTATTACAGCACAAGACTTTAAAAGAAAGGGAACTGATTTGCAGATGCAGATACAGAATAACCAGAGAATGTAACAACCACACAAAGCAGAAAAAAGGTACCCTTCTGCATGCTGCTGTCTGATGGGAGCATGCATACAACCGGCGTGCCGCGGCCAACAAACAGGGCCCTGCTGCAAAGACAAGGAATACAGATGACAAAGACGCCCTGTTTGCACCAGCAGGGAGATCAGCTGGGGGACTGAAGGCCTGACCCTGGTAGATTGCCTTGATAACACTGCGCCTGCACACCACCGGCTCTCAGTACTACCTGTCCAAGGCTGGTGAAGCCACACAGCACAATGAAGCCGTGAGGCAGTAACAGCTCAAGCCTCAAACAACCACTTCTCTGCGAATGTGGCAGAGCACAGGCTTTGCTCTGCCACCCCGGACGCCCTGCACCATGCTCCTCCGTTACAAAGAGCTCTCGGCACGAGAGGCAATCTGTCATTTCAAAAGCCCCGGTTTGTACAAATGACTTCTGCACTCCTAAAGGTATGCTTGCAGCTCACACAACAGGTCAAACAGATTTGGACTAACAGCCCTTTCCCAACTACCCAAGTGTTAACAGACACATTTAGGGTGTTTCATAAAAATCCCAGGAATGTTGTGTACATAAATCCTGCTTCACTGCCTTCTTACCTAACCACCCTTTGATGACAGGTCGCTAGGGTTCAAAACATACAACAGCATCAACCAGTCCCACAGAAACTCTGCTTTGTTCTCATCGTGCTCCCTCAAACAACCACCAAGGAAGGAGGCAGCGGCACATTTCTGCAACTTGCAGATAATACCCTTTTACTTTAAAAACATATTAAATAAATTAGGCTGTCTAAAGCCTCCATTTCAGTGATTTCATTACTTCTGTTATTAAAATAAGCAGATAAATTGTGGTTAGTTTTCACTGGTTTGGAGGTAATTTCCCTCCCCTGCCTTTACCTAAACACTGTTTGAAGAACATCATTGTCAAACTGTAAAATCCCAGCTACCTCTCGCTTTGCCATCAACCTAATCTGACGTTTGTTATTTAACAGTAACAACAGCAACAACAGTCATTGGACTTCTACTCATCGGTATCTTCTGATGTTTCCATAGTTATTTGGAAAGCAGTTTGGTTAAGAGCCTCCTGTCAGCCCAACCTCATTTTCAGCCATCCTTATTTGGAAAGTAATGCTTCATCATGACACCCTCTACAAGACAAGCCATAATGGCTTAACTGCCAGCCAAAAAGGTTTAAGACAACACGTTTTCACTTTGGGTTTGACATGGGCTAGGGGCGTACAGCCAGCTACCGTGGCTAGGCTGGGGCACAGCAGCACACAAAGTCACAGTAGCACAACTGCACGGAAACCCAAGCCCTGCCAGTCAGCCAGGCTGCAAATGCAACTCAGGTTGCAGAAAATAGGTTATTATATCCACCTTGCTTGGCTTATGACAAAACCACTGTATAGATAATCACAAGCAATTTATTTGCACATACAATATTGCCTCAAAAAGAGGGAAAAACAAGCCACAAAAGCTGACATTTAAGTGTAGGTGCTGAAGCAATTTCCAAGGTGTAGGCTGCTCACAGGTTTTGGCTCTTCGTTTATTGCCTCCCCTCTTCCCTAAGTTCTAATAGAAACTTCAAAGTCAAAATAAAGCCCATAGCTATTAAGAACTTAACAGGCTCATTTTAAAAACACAGGCAAAGCACAGCAAGTTACAACTCCTTTGCAACTCTGGACTCGGGCACCTCTCTAAAAGCAGGTTGTGAAGTCCAGTGACTGTACCAGTTATCTGCATTTGCCAGTAAGTACTTAATGACTATTCAATATGTGGATAATCAGCATGCCACCCCAACACGTGAAGGTCATTTGCACTGCTATGCATGCACAGTAAAATCTACATTAAAACACACTTCAAAAGACTTGTCTGACTTTAGTTATGAGTTTCACATTTCTGTGTACAAAAAATGGGGTAATAAATTATTATGATTCCAGGTCACTCAGTACAGGCGTTTAGAAGCAGCTCTACTACACAATAAACCTATTTTTTAACAAGGCCTTCAGTCAGAAAACCAACTTCATAAAACACAAACAAGCGTTCACCCACCGTTTTAAGAAAGGTTTAACTCACCACGTTTGTGCTAAGAAAATATAATTGTGAAGGCAGAAGAGTCTCTGTCACAAAGAAACTCTTTCAGGGGATGTCCCAGTAAAAAATCCCAATGAACCAATGCTTATATACTAAGATAAGGTGCAATTCCAAAAGCATCAGGATATTTTTAGATCACCCACCCTTCCTTAAATAATTGTATTTTTTTCAGAACTCTCCCTGAATTATTGTTGCCACATGTCAAAATTGATTTAAGTTAAGGATAGGGCAACTTTGCAATTACTTTGATGGCAATACCATTACAATTGGGTGGGGTTTTTTTGTTAGTTTAGAAGTGCTCTCAGAGAAGGTATTGAGGAACAGACGTTTTTCACACATTTGAATTTTCATGAAAAACGTTTGCCAAGTCATTCATCTGTCAAATACAGACTTGATTTATCTTTAATGCTTCAGTGATCTTGAGAAATGCTCCTAGATTCCAGAGGTGTAGGGTTTTGATGGATAAGCCATGGCAGAGGTCACTGAAGCAGTTCAAGACAGCACCAACAACAGGTAACTGCTCCACGCTTCTGCTAAAGGCAGTGAGCAGAAAGGAATGGGCATTTTTGTTTCAGCTCTTCCAGCCTTACCTGATACCTTAGCTCGAGACACTTCTACTGCTAACCTAAAGCATTACACTGCTTTAGGTTCAAAAACCAAAGATGGGTTTTGCACTGAAGGGATGCAAACCCATCTTCTCCATCATTACAACAATCAAAACTTACTGACTGACCTCCTGCACTGTTGGCTGGATTTCAAAGTTGGTTTCATTGGTGTTAATGAGGAACCACTCAACTTTGACATCGTCTCCTTTGTCTTTCACATAGAGCTGAAGCTGTGGATGAGAAAGCAGTTATTGGAGAGTGTTCTGGTGTCCTGTAAAGAAATTGTAGGTCAAGCTCCACACTAAGGCTTGCAAGGGAAGAATGATACCAGTTTCTGAGTAACTAAATTCAGAGTAACAGTCTAAGAAGGCACAAGTTACTCAAGCTTTGAGAGTGAATGCCAGTCAAAAAAGGGTATTGGTGTTCTGTACATCCAAGTAGTCTACCCAATGTGTTATTTATCCAGTCTCCTAGAGAGGCGGCTTAATTTATGAGTTTATCACTTGCCCCAGAAGGAAACTGCAATATTATTAAACATTTTACCAGAGTTAACGTGAGTTTGTATGCATTTTGCAAACAGGAGGTTCAGATCAGCTGCAGGATGAGACATAACAGAAGGAAGAAGAGAGAGAAGAACACTTAACACTTTACCTGCAAGTGAACGGGAGACAATTTCACGCTGTACGACTGACCTCCTACAGCCACAGGCGAAGTATGTGAGACAGTGACAATAAATTTAACGGAATCTCCCACGACATTACAAGAAACCACCTAAAGAAATGAAAGAGAGTGGGGGAGACAAAGAAAGGAAAAAACAAATGAGTCTTCAGAAGAAGGTTTGGTGAAGGCAAGAAAGAAACTAAGAAAGGGAAAGGCTTTAAGCTACCAGAATTATGCTAAATTCCATAGGTGGAAGATTTCTAAACAATTTCATTAACATCCCTACCTCCTTCTGTATATTCATTTCTAAAAAACATAGTTCAAGTGTTCGCTTCTGGACACAGAATTTAATAACTGGAAATTCTGGTATTTTCCAAGTTTCTCCTCACTTGACAGAGACTGCTTTGTATTTCACATATCTAAGTATTAAAAGCTCAAATATCACAATCTTGCTTAAGGAAGACAAAAAAGTTTGCTGCTCTTCCTCTTCTGCTCCCAACTAAGTAGCCTACCATAGGACAGCTGGTTTTACCAAACAATATTTGGTTTAGTGGTATCCCACAAATGCAAAACTTTGGCATAACCCTACTACTGCAGAAGAGGATTTTGTCTGAGTCATTCCAGTTCCCAGTGGTGTGGGAAGGGGCAGGAGCCTTTAAAATTTTATTCAAGTCTTTGACCAAAACAAGAAAGGCCCTGAAATTTGGTGACAAAGCTAAATGTCTGGGAGAAGTTCATATACCACTTGACTGCAACAGACTTCATTGAGTACACTCCCTCACTTTTATGAGCAGTAATTTAAACTGCTTCCACACTGAGTTTACAAATGCTGAATGATTTTCTCCCCCTCTCCTCTGCAAACCAACTGAAGTGCCAGAGCTGCCATGCAAAATTCCCAGAGTGTGCAGAAAGCACCTGGTGGCACCTGAAAACCCCAGGTACAGAAGTCAGAAATCACGCATTATGCCAGAGAGAGAAGCTCTCTTTGCAAACAGCTCTACTCTTTAAAGACAGCTGCTTGTTATTGTCCCTCTGTAGTTACTGTCCCCACAGCTCCACCATTGGAAAGGATAGCTGAACCCTCCTTAGATTGACTCAGGCAATGTTAACCAGGTTAATGCAATGCCCAGACAAATAATTTGCTGCAAGATTTGTTTGACAGAAACTCTGCATGTATGCTATTAAATTAGGTTTGTGCACTTATTGCTTCACTTACGGGCACTGGATTGAAGCTGAAGGCTTTAAAGTGAATCATGTACCTCTGGAAGATCCTTATCAGGCTATCCTTAAATATATTTCACCTCCCTGGACTCTATAGCACACATTCAGAAGCTCCAGAGCATTATCAAGGGCTTCAGAGCACATGCATTAGGCTAGAGACTTAATTACAAAGGAGCGCGGGGAGGGAGTGGACATGACAAATAAAAATCCCAACCACACCCACAAGCAACAAGATTTGCCTTTTCAGGTTTGTCATCTGCAAATTATAGTTCAGAAGTGGACAAATCAGTTTCTGTCACTTCTCTCCTTCCCCAAAGTCTAAATTCCTTCAGAAGTGATTTCTGACCCTTAATCCCATATAATCAATACGAACAGCCCCTACTGATTTACTGATCTACTGATATACATATATATAATACATAGTATTGATATATTATGGTATAGCATAAAGGATTTTTAAGCTTTTTTAATAGCTAACAAGACCAGAGTGTAACTGCTTATTTTACTTGTAGTTGAGCTGAAACACAGAATTACTCCTTTCATTCACAAGGATGGATTGGCATAGTGGTTCTGAAGACTTCAAAAATGAATGGGTTCTCCCCTCTTTTGTGGGAGCAGAGGAGGGAAAAGGACAGGTCCGATGCAAAAGTTGCTGACACTTGCATGTCCTAAATGCAGTGGTTTGTCATCCATGCACATTTCATCCACACATGCATAGAAGTTCAGTGCATTCAGAACAAGTTGGACTTGCTGCACATGTGATGCAGAGCCATTCACCTGGAATTTCTGGATGTCTAAGAGCCAAGGTTGCCAGGTAAGTGGTAGATTACTGCTTAAAAAAAGTGTGGCAGGAGAGTTGGAAGATGAGTTCATATGCCACTCACTTCTTTCTTAACTGTGTTTACTTCTAAGTAAAGAATGGAAACAGATGCTGCAGGTGGGGGAATTTTTGCTCTTCTTTCTACACCTTGTCAAGAGATGCTAAATAATTTTTACAATCTATTTTTACCCTTAGTTTAAAAGCCCAAACCATACTGGTTTGGGCTTTTAGTCTCCTTGATTAATTTATTTTCTGACAAAGACATCTACCAAGTCCTACTCCCCTTCTCCCCTCACTTTTAATAAAATAACTGTTGTCTTCTGGTTCAGAGGTCTGTTACTTTTTAATCCAATCAGAAAAATGAGTGGTTCCACATCTGTTAATGGAAAATAATATGTCTTTATATCAGGTGAATCCCCTTGTTCTGGGAGTAGGATGGATTATGGAGTCAGAATACTGAGAAAAATAGAATTCTGGGTTAGAATCAGAAGAGAAAGCAATTCTGTTTTCATCTAAGATGCTGTCACAAGTGGTAAGAAGTTGTTTAAAAAGACCACAACTGCGCCTTTCCTTTTTTAAGTGACATTCCTTTAGAAGTGTAGCAGATGATTTTGAAAGACCGGAGCCATTTTCCCCAGAACAGTCACATGAAGAAAAATACTGAAACTTCCTGTGCTATGCTCTTCTTCCTCCATGTCCCAATCCAACCTGCTCCCTCAAATTAATTTTCTCTGCACAGATCAAAAGCAGGAGAAGGGAGTGTCAAGCAAAGCACCCCTTTCTGACTGATGGGGGAGAAAAAGAGGAAGGATAGATGTTCACAAGAAAACAACAGCACCTGAACCGATGGGAAGGGATTACAGAATCACAGAATGGTTTGGGTTGGAAGGGACCTTAAAGATCATCTAGTTCCAACCCCCCTGCCATGGGCAGGGACACCTTCCACTAGACCAGGTTGTTCAAAGCCCCATCCAACCTGGCCTTGCACACTTCCAATGATGGGGCATCTGCAACTTCTCTGGGCAACCTGTTCCAATGCCTCACCACTGTCATTGTGAAGAATTTCTTCCTTGTACCTAATCTGAATCTACCCTCTTTCAGTTTAAAGCCATTACCCCTTTTCCTATCGCTACATGCCTTGTAAAAACTCCCTCTCCAGCCTTCTTGCAGGCCCCCTTTAAGTACTGGAAGGCTGCTATAATGTCTCCCCAGAGCCTTCTCTTCTCCATGCTGAACAAACCCAGGGAGTTGCCCTTCAACTTTATTTATCTTCCTCATCTCTCTCTCATAATTCTCCTTATCAGGGACACCCCCAGTCATCAACACTGTGTTTTAGAGTCTAGAGAACCTGTCATTTTTATAACAACCTGCTCTTTAAAAATTAAGCCTTTGCACCACCACTGCACTGCAGCTGTGGCCAGCTAATTCTGGACTCCAAGAGGGTTCACACGCCAGCTCTCTTTTGTTATCTTACATCTGGACAAGCAAAACCTCCTAAATTGGCAGAAATAGGGCAAAGTGAAGTAGCGAGCAGCACAAAGAAACCAGGACTCTTGTACCAGCAGAACCAAAATATTTTCTCCTTCCAGCACCTCCATAGCTCTAGCCTCCCCTGACACAGACACCCTGTCACCAGCCAAGGCCTCTCCATGCACTTTGGGGATCTCCTACAGAAAGGGTTCCCAGCCCTTCCTCAGGCGCCTTCGCTGGCAATGCTGTGCCCCCTGCTCCTTTTCAGCCTTTGTCATCGCTCCCCACGCCCAGCTGACTCCTGGCATGTGGTCACCCCCATGCCAGCGTTATTCTGGCTATCTCCTCAATACCCTCCAGCCTCACCCCTCACCTGCTTCTACCCCTGACCGCACTAGCCTGTGACATGGGTGAGCTGCCATGGCAAAACTCCCCGACCTGGCTGGGCTCTGTTCACCATCTGCCTGACACCGGTACCCAGCTCCAAAGAGCTGCAGATGCTGTAACACACCTTGCTTATACGTATCTAAAACTCTTAGTACAGTTACCCTAAAAAAACAAGTAATGCTCCTCCCCTTACTTTGCCCTCCACCTCTATATCTTGACTTTTTCCCTTCGCAGTTCCTCTGGACAGAGCTGAAAATTTTCAGTTTCTTTCCTTCCTGAAGCAGCAGCGATTTGTGTGTTACGCACAGCCTATCAATTTCTCTTCCATGACAGTTGTCCTCCCTCCCCTCTCCACATGCAGCAGCAGGTTCCCTCCCATGGCCAAGTGGAGGGCGAAGGGCTGTGACTTCAGGGGGAAGTTCTGACAGTCCTGCCGGGGAAGGTCGTCTTCACCTTCCCCAGGCCTCAACAACATCACGTGCTTGTGTAAAACTCTTGGCGTTACAGGTGTTGATTGCCTTTTTTCTGGAAGGAAATCAGTTTTGCTGTACTTGGTATTTATTAGCAGGAATAGCAGGTTACTCGAGGTGACTTAGTAGTATGTCAGCAATAAAAACCTTTAACAGTTTGCACAAGAAAAGAAGTATATACTGTGAGACAGCCACACAGTGAAAGCTGCCTTGATCTCAACTGTAGGGACTAGTACGCCATTAGTTCAGGAACCTCACAGCTTCCCATGTTTGTTTTGGAGTAGTACTCTGAGAAGGCGGTGGCTTTTTTTCTTTTGGGATGGAAAACTTGTCTTGTCAATGGCCAACACAGACAGTTTGTGTGCTCAGCTTAAAATCTCACCATAAGAAAATTTTCCAGTCAGAAACTTCTGCCTTTTGGTAGCTGTAACACTCAGCTGTTCAGAAGAAGAATTACATGATCTTCCTTGGTTACCAGAGCCTATGCATTAACTTCTTGAGGGGGTTCCCTGTAGCTTCTTCACCATTTCCTCCTTATTCAAGCAGTTTGCCAAGTGACACAGACAAACTGAAGGAGAGAAGACAAACGCAACATCTAACCCAGGCACAACTAGGGGCAGATTTTTAGAAGCTGGTATCAAAGCTCATTTGCCTGCAAATGTAATGAGACAACCCCAGAACAGTTTTCCAAAATGATGGTAAACAGCAGGGTGAAGGCAGGGTGAGTGATGGAATGAGTGCAGGAGAGAGAAAGAGTTACCATGTCAGCAACAGAAACAAAGCAGAAACTGATAAAACATATGAATTTATCTGCTCCTCTGAGACGGATAGACACACAAATTCAAAAAAGTGGAAAAAAGGGGAGGGGGGATAAAGCAAAGAAGCAGGGAGTACAAGGAGACAGGACAGGAAGAATTTTCAATCCACCTATCAAGTTAAGTGAATATCAAATGGTGGGAAGACAGGAAGCAGTACTTACATTTAAGAAGGTGGAAAATAACTAAATACCAGAAATAGACTTGCTAGTTTGGCCTCACTAGCACGTAAGTCCTCACAAACCATTTGAGAGACAGCATAGCTGAAGACGTGGTGACCAACAGAAGACAACAACATGCAAGAGAGGTTTCCCAATTTGTGCTACAGCAGCTTGGAGAGAGATTCAGCTGTGGAGATACAGGCGCATCGTGTTGCTGTGCTGGGGTGCTATGGCATCCCTGACCTCTGTGCCGAGCTGGCAGATGTGGCACAAGTCTATAGGAGGCCCGCACACATCTGCAGTAGCAGCTGGAAGACAGGCAGGTTACCTGACAGTGCCAAAACCAGTATTACCTCCACTGAAGCAAACAAATCCTCACCCTGATGTCTTCCTTTGACAAGACACTCAGTTCTTAAGTAGGTTAGATCCGTTATGTTGTCTATTTTAGTACGGTCACCCCACTGGTAATTTGAGCTTGTACTCCATCCTTCCTATGTTAAGGTGATTGGGGATGTGTCTGAAAGGGAAAGGACAGTACAAAGAGCAGGGAGGTGAAAGCTGGAAGCAAGTTACAAAGCAGCCTGTCAGGCACCGATCCTATTGCATAGTTAATGTCCAAAATTCCTCAGGAGAAATCTGAAAGTGTAATGCTGAGGAAAGCAAGCTGGGAAGCAGCAATGTAGAGGAAGATCAGGACACCACACAGAAAAGCTGAAAAACCTTGAAGACTGGAAGGGAAATGCAATTCAAAATACAGAGCGTGTGTGCATGAGAATAACAAATATTGCTCCTACAAAGGGCAGCTTATCACTGGGAGAACACCAAAGTAAGAGGGAACTGGATGCATCAAGTCAGTCACAGTGTGAAGCAGCCATGGGAGAGGCAGATCGGAAGCCTAAAATGCATCAAGAAAATATTTTCAGACACAAAGAAGCAGTAATCTCCATGCACGGTGAGACCTCACCTGTAGTGCTCTGTGTCACTTCAGCCATCAAGTTCAAGAAAATGGATTTAACTGGAGCTGCTGCAGAGAATGAGTGCACAGGAGTGACTTAGGAGGCAGGACAACATCATGAAAGGAGACTTTAAGTAACAACTTATTTAGCCAAGGTAGACAAAGGCTGGAAGGAAATATAATTCCTTCAAAGAGCATTTACTGACAGCAAGCACCATGGACAAAAAGCAAATACATTAAGGATTATATTAATACAGAATTTTTTTAAAAAAGCAAGAAAGCTCCATGGGCCATGATTCCACTTAGGCTTGTAAAAAAAACAAAAAAGAAATATCAGTCATTAAAGCAGCAAAGCTCCAGGACAGCTTTTCAAGCAAAACAGGGAGTTAAAAGATGATAGGAACTGTATGTGATGGTCAGAGCCGTCCACTCCACTAAAAATAATCAGAAATAAACACACATACATAACTAGGAATGAGTCCCAGTTAGTACTGTAGTGGTGACGATGAGAAACCAGTCTTTCCTGGAGCAGAAAACAGCCTTTGCTACGCAATGGCTCTACCTGCTTCAAAGGAAGTGGAACTGGAAGACCTGACACCCCAGCACAGCACGAACGCAGGCTGCCAGCTCGCAGCAGGGTGACTGCAAAAGAAGGGATACCAAGATGAAGCCACGACAGCTCTGTGGGAGAATAAGACCTTTTTGGCCATGCTGCACAGTTCATGGGAAAACACGATCTCTCAGAAGCCAGCAAAACAGTCCTCCTTTCTCTCCACCATTTCTCTCGGCAAGATTCATCATACAAAAATTAGCATGAAGCTTTCGTATTTGCTGTTGCCCGTTGTCTTCCAAGACAGTCACTCCTTGTATAGCAACTCATTATCACTCACTGAAGGAATGGCACTCTGAGGGCACTTTATTTCTATTTAGGCATGAAGCAGGAAAAGAAGGGAGACTTCTGTTGCAGGTCTGCTCTGTCTAAACCCTCTGCACCAAGTCCCCATCAGGAGAGTCATCTTTTTTGTTGCCTTTTTTGTTGTTGTTGTTGTGAAGTTCAAAGCCTCTGGAAATAGACTGCAGTAATGGAAAGGTTGGCAGAACTAGCTAAGAATATTGCTAATGTTTACTTTATTAAAGGAAAACAACCAACACCACACAATGAAAACAGGCCAATTCATTCTATGTATTTAGGCTCTGGCCCAAAACTGGAGTGAAGGCAACGTATAAATAGAGGCGTTGTCAAGAAGCAGCATGGTGTAACCTTCAGCCACAGAGCAGCTCTGTTCCTATCACAATGGCTTTGGCCAAGCTCGTAACCAGCAGCTTCCTCAGCCGTGTCTGCAATACTGCACCATGGAGCATATGGCAGTTTTACAACTTTCAGCTTCCTCAAGGGAAGGACAGTACGTATACACCTACGGACTGCACGTGTCAGCATGTGCCCTGGTCATAAAGAGAGCTGTCAGCAGTAATATAATAATTACAGTCTGGCTGGCAATCTCGTATTGTTTCGGAGCAAGACTGCATGCGATCCTTCCCAGGCAGGAGGCTCGCTTCCAGCACCAGGCAGGCTCATCACCTGGCTGTGATCCATGGCCCAGCATTTAAGAGGACAGAGGACCACCCACCACAAAAGACATACCACAGGGCTCTAGCAGCATACAGCTGCATTAAGGCATTTTGGTATTAAGGTATACTGCTATTTTGATCTCTCGCCCTCAATCCTCCACTTCCTTTGATGACCACAACCTCTCTGATGCAAGGTCAAATACATACTTAAAATGACACGCAATAAATCAAGTCCTGGCTGCGGTACCAAGGCACCTATACACTACTGCCATACAGATCACAAGTAAAGCAGCATGTTGAACCAGCTGCAGGAACACAGTCTGGTGCCAGCTGATGCCTTGGGCAAGTGCAGAGCTCTGCTGGTTGATACAACATTGATAAACATGCAACATTCAGTCACAAACTACATTCAGAGCCAGTCGTACCAGCAGTGAGTTGCAAACACGGATCAGAAGTTTGAGTTTGGACAAGCTGCAGAGAGAGATTTCAATTTCATGTGCAAAGATTAAGAGTTTGAAGAGCGTGGGCAGAGGGGGTCAGAAAACACCACAACCCCTCGCTTTGGACCGTTGGTATTAGCTGAGGAATATGTAAGAGAGACAATTACTGTATGTGAGAACTCCCGAGGGGTTTAGAGAAAGGAGGGAATTTAAGGATTTAAGGAAGGAGGGAAAGTAGCTACCAGAGTGCCACTCTAAGGTGGCACTGAAATCCAAATAAAATACACTGAAATCCAAATAAATATTCAGGTTGTACCTTAACTGAAGGAGTAAGAACAATTCAGAGAAATTTTTCCATCAGCTGTGCACAAGATTATAGAAATGGGTTTTGGGACAGTTCAGAACAACCCGGTTTATGTAAGCAAACCTGTTTTAATCGAATACATTTTAAAATACGCTTATATTGGTTTAAGCTGCTGCAAAACCACATTAGACTGCTGAGCGCAGTGTAACAGCTTGATTAACATACTGAAATGGCTCTACCCAAGGTCAGACAAGGAGCAGAGACTGCACAAGGGAGGGTGCCAGATCGCAAAGCCACAGGTAGAAGAGAGCAAGAGAAGAACCCTAGAGCAGCCAGCAGTTCCCTGGGCTTAGGCTGCCGCAGAGCCAGCACTCGTTACCTTCTGCTGCCCAAGCTTAACCACAGCAGGTTAAGGTGCCCACAGGGCACTGCGGGCGCTAACTTACTTCGCTGCTACAGCAGTCAGAATCTACATTTAAACAACACAGAAGGTAAGCGGCGACTGCAGCAGAGATGTTCCTAGTGGTACAACATGACTTCAGGAAAATCCAGGACTGCAGCGTTGTGCCGTGTTTCTGGCATGCAGGGAAGACGAAAGTGGGTTTTAGCCTTGAGATGATGCTGCTCTCATCGTGGTCCAGCCATGGGCACAGTACTCTGAGCACAGGGCTGGCCCCACGCACCCATGCTGAACTTTGACACTGGCCAAGGGCAACCAGCAGACTCTAACCTCCTGGCCGTCTCCCATGCAAACACATTTGCAGCCCTGCCTGCCTTCCAGCAACGTTTCAGACACTGCACTGCAATACACCTAGTTTTTGTGCTGTTAGTCGCTAGCTTCTATTTGTAGCAGATCTCCCTCAGTTGCTGGCTTCACACATCATACAGCACACCACTTTTAGACCTAGCAGTCCCCTCTACCTTACAATTTCCCATTGTGGTGTCTTCCAGTGGCACGGGGTAATACTAGTGCCAACTCTACAGCCCTACCAACTCCAATCTCTCTAGTCCCACTGCTGGCACAGGGGTCACTGGTAGGGGGAAAGAAAAAAAAAAAAAAGGAAAAAGAAAAAGAAAAAAACCAGCAAGAACAAGTGCACAAGTGCACACACAAATTTACATGTTGGCAATCCCCAGCTGCCACCAATCAGGGTGTGCCTCTAAGTTGTGTATCAGGCAGATAAGCATGCATAGGTTTCAAGGGAATCATAGTAGACCTGCTTAACATCTAAATCAGACAAGCAAACCAAAATAACAAAGCAAAACAAGAAGAAAAAGCATTAGGCTAATTTGATGCAGGTGCCTAAACCTGAGCACCAGTTCAGATATGACTAATAGTTGCAGTCACTAGGATGAAAATGCAGAAGCTGTCACTGGTCATGAGCATACATACATTTTTATCCTGTTCTAAAAGCCACACTCTGCCTTACTTTAATTTTATATGCACTAAGCACCGGAAAACCCACTTCCCAGTATGTGGGGTGGGGGTAGGAGAGGAAGAAAGAGACCATTCGCTCCTTACTGAATACAGGATTCAGTAGAGTCGAGACTTTACCCTCAGGACTTTGCAGCTCTTCCACTGATCCTTACCTGGCTGCAACTTACAACACAAACCTGTAATCAGCCACATAAACAGCAAGAGGCAGACAAAGATGTTTTCCTGTCCCAGAGAAGTGACCCTTGCCAACTTCATGAATTCCCCACGCTTCAGCGATAGGATGGGGAACCATCATACCGATGGTGGAGCTGGGGGGAGAGGGCTGCTGTATGAGTTCATTGAAGGTGTACCTACAAACTTGGCATAACCCTGGTTATTGTTCATTTGGTAGAAACCCTGAAGCACATTCTGCTCATGACTTGCAAAAGAAGTGAATCAATGTGAAGAGTTTGCATAGGTTCATTAGAGAGGCAGCCTCTTACCAGCCTCGACAAACTTAGGTCATGGGTACGGAAGTATTGACAAATAAAACTCCCACTGACATTAATAAGAAAAGTTAGCACTTCCTGCCCAAAAGGACACTGAAACAGAACAAAACCGAAGTTTACCTTCTCTTGAGCTGACTTTACAACACTAAGAACTTGTTTAACTTCTAGCTCAAGTGGTTCTGGTGGGTCATCTTCCTCAAACGTAAGCAACTGTGAATCCTAAGAAAGAAGGAAAAAAGAAGCATCATTAAGTGACGAACCCATTGCTTGAAAACAAGTGACAAAAATGCACTGCCAGTGAAATTCCTGGAAGAACCAGAGACAGAACTGCAAATGTATGTCAAAACTTGTATGTATTAATTGCACGACACCTCACTACATCATACAGGGTAGAGCCTGAAAACCTATACTTAGGACATAACTATGGGCCTAATCATAACTGATCTTTCTCTGTAGCAGAATATCAAGGTACACAGCACAGTGCAGAGCAAAGCCCAAGAGCAGCAACAGAGTTTAGTGAAACTGCACTTCTTAAGTAAGGATTAACCAGTGGTGTAGTTTTAAAAGGTGTTTTTTGTCCAGCCTAATAATACAGCTGCACTAGGCTATGCTGAAACTAAGAAAACCCAAACATCATCTTGCAGAGGTGAGGAAAGAAGCCTTCCCCTCCCCAGTCCTTCCTCATGCATGACGGCAGCTACTCTGTCTTCACATTGACAGAAAGGAAAAGACAGCGTATACCTGATTTGGCAGTGAGGTCATACTTTCAGAGACATCAGCACTCGCATTCCCCACCTGCTACCCACACTGAGCAGTCAGCGCCACTTCCCTCGTCACCCGAGATTGTTTTGCACGCAGGAATTTCATTAGCAGTACGCTGCTGGCATTGTTTTGGGAGGCTGACAGCAGGAGCCATGCCACGCTGCAGTGCCAGGCAGTGAACTCATCACAAGAGACGGCTCCAGCTGCTCTCCTGGGGAGGGAGGGTATGCGTGCCCCTGTCAAAGTGGCTTTGGTCTCCGGCTGGGGACGGGAAGCTGCTGCTTGTTTCTAGCTACTTTCAGTTCCTAGCACCTGTGCCCAAGCTGTCTGGGCTCTCCTCTTCCACAAGCACAAGGCAGACTTTTGGTTTTTAGCACAATCAATGCTTTCCTAAACTGCACTGTGCGATTTGAGAGGGCAGACGAATTATTTTCTTTCCACTGCCCTAACTTATGGTGATGTCTGGAAAGTGTTAAACTGCTTTCCTTATCTTTCACACACACGTTGCCCTGCTTTTCCGTCTCCCCCAGCCTGCCCCCTGACATGTAAGAAGAAAGCATGCTGAGGCTGCTGGGAGATGAACCTCCTAGACCTAAGGAGAGGGCTGCACACAAATTCGGAGACCTGGATACATACCGCTTCCCAGAAAGTTTAGCCTCAGCACTTTCCACTGACTCTGCAAGGGTTCAGCCCTTGGGACCAGGGAATGAGGTTGCCACGGCCTCACCTAACCTCCTCGCCTCTTAGAACCGGGCATTCCCTTACAAACCACCGAGCGGGATGCCACGCTGTGCCCTTAGCAAGAAGGGCAGGACAGGATGGGAAGGGATGCCACGTTTTGTGCATTTATCTGACCTGGATTAAAAGCAAACTAATGAAAACCCGAGAAGCCCAGCATCCCGTAGGGGGTCTGGAAGAAGCTAGCCCCCAGCGTTACACTGACACGCAGGGGAGTTCAGCGTGGCCTAAGACAAGACGAGGGAAGCCCAGCTCTGGGAGTTATTTGCGGGAGGACCGGCCGCAGGCCCCGCACCCAGGGCAGGAAGTTTCCATCGTTTCCTCCACCCCGTGCCCGAACAATGTTATCGTCGGCGCAAGCCCCTGCCAGGGGCCGCGGGGGTCACGGCTTTCCTCCCCATCCTTCCCTGCTCCCACGCGTGCGCCCACGGCCGGCTCCTTACTGCAAATCCCCGCCGAGCGGCAACCGAAGGGATGCATACACACACGCGTATACAACTACACGCACACACATATAGATGTATGCATATCCACACGCACACGTAGGGGCAGTAACACACCGGCAGGCGCTGTCAGCACCCCCATACGCCTTCCCAGCACGTCCCAGTGTCCCTACAGCCGCCCCTCGCCCCGTGGGGGAGAGCCCCCGCCGGCACAGCAGCACACGCCGCCCTCGCCCGCCCCACGGCCGGCAGGCCCATGGGATGCCCCACGGCCAGCAGGCCCACGGCCCCAGCCCGGCGGGCGCGGGGGAGCTGCCGGCGGCGCCGCCCGAGGCTCCCCGGCCGGGGCGGGCCCCGTTTCCCGCCCTACAGCCGCCCCTCACCTGCGACCCCGGCACTCACCGCCCGCGCCGCCGCCTCGGCACGGAGCGCCGCCACCCAGGCCCGCCGCCACTGCCGCCTCCAGCTGCCCAGCGACAGCGCCCAGGCCAGCACCGAGCCGCCCTCCTCCAGCAGCTCGTCCCGCCGCGGCGGAGGCAGGGGCGACGGTGGCGGCGGCGGCGGCGGCCGGCGCCGCCGCCGCAGGGCCAACAGCACATACTGCACCAGGTAGGCAGCGAGGGTGGCCAGCGCCGCCACGAAGAGGGCGACCAGCGCGCCCCAGCGCAGCCCGGCCAGCCCGCCCGCCAGCCACGCCATGGCTGACCATAATGGGAGCTACGCTACCGGCCCCCACCAAGGCGCGCACGGCGGGGCCGGGCAGCGGCAGCCCGCGCAGGACCCGAGCCGGGAGCGGCGGCACGGCGTCTGTCCGTCCGTCCGCCCGCCTGCCCGGGGACGCTCCGCTCCACTCGGCTTGGCTCCGCGCAGCTCCGCCCGCCCACGGCGCAGTCCCAGCCCGGCCCGCCCCTACCGGCAGGGCGGCGAGGGGAGGAGGCCCAGCCCCGGCCCCAGCCCCAGTCCCTGCCCAGCGGTGCCGGCGTGGGCGGCGGCAGGGCGGCCCGCGGGCGCGGCGGGGGGCTGGCGCGCAGCCGGCGGGGCCGTGCCGTGCCGGTCAGCCCAGCCCAGCCCACTGCACCGCACCGGCCGGCGGCGGGGGGCGCTCGGCCCGCGGCTCCCCCCGCGTACCGCTGCGCAGGGGGCGAGGGGCCGCCTGGTGCCCCGCGGGGCGGCTGCGGCGGGAGGGAGAGGGGCGCGGGCTGCGGCTGGGAGAGCGGCTGCCGGGCCGCTTCCTGAGACTCCGCTGCTCGGAGAAACCATTTGCCGACCCGGGCAGTGCTGTGGGCAGAATGGGACGGGAAGAAGGCCTCAGTGCAAGAAGGACATGGAGTTGCTGGAGCGTGTCCAGAGAAGGGCAACGAAGCTGGTGAAGGGTCTGGAGAACAAGCCTGATGAGGAGCCGCTGAGGGAGCTGGGGTTGTTTAGCCTGGAGAAGAGGAGGCTGAGGGGAGACCTTATCGCTCCCTACAACTACCTGAAAGGAGGTTGTAGGGAGGTGGGTGTTGGTGTCTCCCAAGTAACAAGCAATAGGACAAGAGGAAATGGCCTTAAGCTGCATGAAGGGAGGTTTAGATTGGATATTAGGAAAAATTTCTTTACTGAAAGAGTGGCCAGGCATTGGAGCAGGCTGCCCAGAGAGGTGGTGGAGCCACCATCCCTGGAGGCGTTCAAAAAACGTGTAGACGTGGCACTTCAGGGGATGGTTTGGGAGACATGGTAGTGTTGGGCTGACAGTTGGACTTGATGATCCTAGAGGTCTTTTCTGACCTTATCCATTCTACAATTCTATAAGGATGGGCAAAAAGGGGGAGTTTCAACAGAGATAGCAGGGCTGGGGAGGCAGTCAGAGGCCTGGGAGAGACGCAGGTGTCAAATTAATACTTTTCCTTGTTTTTCATATAACAAAGGTTTCCCCTTACATCGGTGTTGTTTAGTGATGCCGTTTGCATGCTAACAAACAACTGCAAGTGAAAAATCAAATGAACAGGCTGTTATGCCTTTGTGCACAACAGGTAAACGTGCTAATGCCAGCTTGTGGGCAGAGCAGGAGTCAGCTACGAAACAGGCTGACTTTTTCCCCCCAGAAAGACCAGGTAAACTTTGTGTTCCAGAGGCTGAACCTAGTTTCTGTCAGAACTACGAAGTCCAGTGGATAAAATTGCCACGCTGCCCCTAAGTAGCGAATGGGCGTTTTGTGAAGGTACGCCTTCACCTAACAGGGTAACATCTGTGCATCTGGGATGTGCCTTCCCGCTCGCTGCTGCACAACGCTGTGGGAACAGCTAAGGAGATGGCGAGGCATTTTATTTTTCCCTCTGCTTCCTATCAGAGAGTGAACACAAGCTTCCCTTTTCTTCCTGGTGCCGCAGCATCTTCTCTGCAGAGGATGTCAAACCCGCCGGTAGCAGAAAAAAAAATTTCTGTGTTTCATTGTGATCTGGAGCGTAAATTCAGAGTGACGTACTTTCTGCAAAACATGGTGAATTACTGTTGTTATTAGTAGGAGGTTTACAACAAAGGGGAGGAAATTGTCTTCTGATATTAAATAAAAGTTTCGTAATTATTTATTTCTGTCATGCTCATTTTTAGTAAGTTCCTGTTCGGTTTTCAGAGTGCCACCTTATCAGCTCATTGCTATTTGTGTCCTGATTTTTCCTCTGCTTTTCTTTGCCTGCTCTGTTTCTTTCATAGTGACTTTATTTACCTGTGGCAGCTCCCAGCTGATGAACCTCACTTGTATATTTTTGCCCAATCCACATGCTAAACCAATCAGCAGTTAAGTCATTGAGGTTGGTAGAGAAATGTCACTCTAAGTTCTTGTTCCACTCGGGTTTAGGCTATTGCCACTGTAGCCTTAAAGAGCAGAAACATCTTTTCATTGCTGGAAACTGGAATTCCAGACCGTCGGAGTGCGTGCCATGGATCACAGAGGGGAATTAACACGGGTCTCGCAGCAGCTGGCTCTGGCGTGCCTGCCAAAGTAGCTGTGCAGATGGCAGGTGCCAAGGCATTGGAAGCCGTGTGGGCTCACAGACCGGGCAGCAAATGCTTTTTTTGCTGGACATTTTCAAGCAAATTGACAACGAGAAGCAGAGGTAAAGAAAAAAGGGCAGTGAGTTGTATTACAGAATCACTGAATGGTTGAGGTTGGAAGGGACCTCCGGAGGTCATCAGGTCCAAACCCCTGCTCAAGCAGGGCCACCCAGAGCTGGTTGCCCAGAACCATGTCCAGATAGATGTCTTTTGCATATCTCCAAGGACTCCACAACTTCTCTGGGCAACCTGTTCCAGTGTTTGGTCACCCTCACAGTGAAAAAGTGTTTTTCCTCATGTTCAGAGGGAACTTCCTGTTGTTTCCATCTGTGTCCACTGCCTCTTATTCTGTCACTTGGGCACCACCGGAAAGAGCATGGCTCCATCTTCTTTGCACCCTCCCTTCAGATGTTTATATACACTGGTAAGAAATCCCCTGAGCCTTCTCTAGCATCTCCCCTGCCCCAGTTCTTTCAACCTTTCCTCATAGGAGAGATGCTCCAGCCCCTTAATCATCTTAGTGACCTTTCACTGGCCTCTCTGCAGTGGAGACCCATCGCTCCAGGTGTGTCCTCACCGGTGCTGAGTAGAGGGGAAGGATCCCTTCCCTCAGCCTGCTGGCAACACCCCTAATGCAGCCCAGGATGCCGTTACCCTTCTTTGCTCTAAGGGCACGTTGTTGGCTCATGTTCAATTTGCTGTCCACCAGGATCCCCATGGGGGTCCTTTCTACAAAGCTGCTTTCCAGCTTGTTGGCCCCCAGCATGTACTGGTGCATGGGGTTGTTCATACCCAGGTGCAGGACCTTACACTTCCCCGTGTTGAACTGCATGAGATTCCCGTCAGGCCATTTCTCCAGCCTGTCAGGGTCCCTCTGGATGGCAGCACGACCCTCTGGTGTATCAGCCGCTCCTCCCAGTTTGGTGTCATCTGCAGACTTGCAGACGGTACGCTCTGTCCCACCATCTAGATCATTACCGAAGCTGTTGAACAGGATTGACCCCTGGGGTACACCGCTAGTTACAGGCCTCCAACTAGACTTTGTGCCACTGATCACCACCCTCTGTGTGCAGCTGTTCAGCCAGTTTTCAGCCTATCTCATTGTCTGCTCATCCAGCCCGTACCTCATCAGCTCCTCTGTGAGGATCTTACAGGAGACAGTGTCAAAAGTCTAGGTAGACAATGTCCACTGCTCTCTCCTCATCTACCAAGCTAGTAGTTTCATTGTAGGAGTTTATGAAGTTGGTCAAGCATGACTTCCCCTTGGTGAAGCCACGCTGACTACTCCTGATGACTTTCTTGCTCTTCATGTGTCTGGAAATGGTGTCCAGGATTAGCTGCTCCATAATCTTCCCAGGGATCAAGGTGAGGCTGACTGGCCCATAGATCCCAGGGTCCTCTGTCCTGCCTTTCTTGAAGTTAGGAGTGGAATTTGCCTTCCACCAGTCCTCAGGCACTTCTCCCAACCACCACCTTGCAATGACATCTGTCAGCTTCCTCAGCACTTGTGGGTGCACCCCATCAGGGCCCATGGATTTACGTGTGTCCAGATTGCTTAAGTGTTCCCTGACCTGATCCTCTTCCACAAAGGGTATGCCTTCTTTGCTCCAGATTTTCACCTTGGTCTCTGGGGCCTGGGATTCCTGAAGGGCTGTTACAAGAACATTTAATACAGTATTTATGAATATGGGGGCTAGGCCTCTGGGGGGAGGAACAGGTTATTGCCTGAGAAGAGATTTGATCGTTTTGTGCCCTAAATACATTGTCCACATTTGCACCTTTAAACTGCAAACTCAACAGGTTTGCTAGAACATGATTTCAACTGCTGTAGTTAGTTTACTTCATGGGTGTACAAAGAATGGGCTACTCAGAGGTCAAAGAACTTGCCTGGGACACAGGGAAATCCCGCGCTCCATTCACTGACCAGCTGCCTTCTGCCTGCCTGACTCCAGGCAGGTGATTTACAGTACACCTCCGTGATACCAAGGAGCAAGCTGCTGAGATCTCTAGAGATCCGCAACGAGAGCCAGGGTGCTATGTTAGCACAGCACCTTACCTAGGTTAATTGACCCTGCTGAGAGACTGGATTCATTAGCTGGGCACATTCATTTTAAGATCGAAACCAGTATGTTTGCTCAGTATTGCACGGTGCTGTACCAGCTTCTCTGCAGACAGCTCAGGGGTTTCTAATACAGCACTCCACTGTGGCAGACAAGCCTGCCCTTAGCCTGTCCCATGTTCCAGTTCCCCACATAGGCCATGCAGACAATTTTCTTTAACTGGCAGGAATTTTGTGAGTCTAATTAGTGAATATGAAATGATGGGAAAGAGTAAAAGATTACTTTTCCTTTACAGAATTTTATCAACTACCTTGTTACTAGGAATATTTTACATTTTTACTTTTGAAGTATAGCAAAAATATGTGGCAGCTAATATTTAATTATTTTCCTTTTTCGTGCACCTGTGAACTTGGAAGAGCCCTCTCTCAACATTCAGGATCTCACCCATCAAAGCGTAGCTCTGGGGATGCAATTAGTAAAGTAATTAGTTTTTCATAATTCCACGTACTTTGAAGCTGGGAACTGTGATTCTGTCTTGCTCCTAGGCTCTGCTATGTGCTGTATTTCTATAAAGTAACTTCTATATTTCCCAAATCCCAGCTTTTCTTTCAGTTAGCAAGCGTCTATCTCTGTCAGTGGTGGTTGCAAAGCCAGTTTGAAAAAGGCAAAGTGAGTGAGATCAATACAGAGTTGATTTTACAAGGGTTCTGGAACAAGAGAGTTATAAATGCATCATTCATCACAGCTACCCCACGTGACCTGTTTTGGTTCTTTGAAGTATGAATTTCATTAACCATTTCACTCTGCGTTGTAAAGGCAAGAAGAAAACTGCAGATCTGTAGCTTACTCTAACCTAGTCTATGCTAGGATGTTTTGCTGGTATAGCTACCATTGGCGCATGAACAAGACAGAAATATCTCACCCATTAACTAGTGCTGCCAGGTTCCTCATACATCTGAGTTTCCAGAGATGCTCTTTTTCACCCCCTAGACAGAATGTGGGCCCTGACTATTGGTTTGAAATTTTCAGATTTGTTGGAGGTGGGTGGTGCTAGATCTGAGACTACTCTGAGTCCCATAATATAGATATAAGCAAAAGGAGCAGAATGAGGTCATAGTTATTTAATCAATTTCATTTTTAGAGCTGTAAGCGGAACAACAACAAAAAAAGCGCCATAGGTTCAATCACTGCAATTAAGTGATCACTTATACAGCTACAATGCACAGAGAAAAAGATCAGTCCAAACCTTCCCCACTAATTCTCTGTCTCTGAGCCCTGGCATAGTTTTTTACACACATGGAAGAAAGAGAAGGTTCATAAGAGGCCATACATGCAGTCTAACATGAACCCTGAAACAAGTGCTTTGTCAGGACAATATACAAGTGTAAGAGGTGCTTATTTTAGCCAGACTGAACTTTGGCCAGCAGAGCTTTATCCAGTGTCCCAGGACCCTGTGTGATGCCACCTTTACCTGTGAGGTAGCTATAACCATGTCTTCTTTATGAGATTTTACTAGCGTAAGTCAGCCTGAGGTGACAGCACACTCTTCACAGACAGGTCTGCTGGCAGTAGATCTGTTAATCTTCACACCTGAAGCTGAACCCCTCAGCATGTTACATCCCATGGGAGAGGGGACCATTTTCCCTTTCACATGTAGCATTTCAGCCTCCCACTTTTTTACCTGTTGGGCCAGAGGCAGGTAATAGGCATGTCCTTCTACCTGCTGACTGTGACAAGTTTGCTCAGGAGTTGTGGGGCAAGGAAGGGTACAATGTTAAAGCCAGAAGATGAGTTCCTCCATTTGGTCCTGCCCTTGCACGTACTCTCTGGTCTGTTTTCTGTAGCCCCTTCCTAGGTGAGATTCAGCATGTGTGACCCATCTTGTCTCACATGACTCAACATACCAGAAACGTTGTCCCCTGCTTTGCAACAGCTGTCTGAGAGAGTGATGGGTGTGCAAAGGGCTGGAACAAGGGCCACGTGGGAAGCCCAGAGAAGCCGTGTTGGAAGATGGTCAGCAGTCTGCCACCAAAGGAGATGCCGCTAAGAAAGCTTTCATAACCAGGAGGTAGCATGGGAGCAAGGAGGC
Organism: Phalacrocorax aristotelis; assembly: GCF_949628215.1. Taxonomy (NCBI): domain Eukaryota; kingdom Metazoa; phylum Chordata; class Aves; order Suliformes; family Phalacrocoracidae; genus Phalacrocorax; species Phalacrocorax aristotelis. The sequence continues at coordinate 98,781,635 of NC_134276.1, read as the reverse complement.
TAGCACTGGGCTGGGTCTTGACCTGGAATCACTCCCCGAACTCCATGTCTTCCAGAGAACACCCTCTTCTTTATGAAGGAGTCTTGCTCCATACAAAAAAGGCTCCCAAAAGGTGATATCATTAGACCTTCACTTTGACTAATTGCTGTTATTTTTGGTTCTTTTACAAAATCAGGAGATATCTGATCTATCCAGGCACCAATTTCTATTGCAAAAAAAGTAAGATATCCACCATGGCCACATAGTAGAAAAACTTCAATTTATTTAGGTCCCAAATGCCTACATCTCTTAAGTGCTTAAGAAGGCATAGCCAGGAGCTGAGTTTTTAATTAGACAGGAAAATTGCTCTTATAGCTTTGTTATTATATACGTTATTAACATACAGGCATGGTCCTAAAAAAAAAAATCCTGAAAAAACAACCATGCCCCATAAATATAAATGTTGACAAATTGGCTAAATTTCAAAACAAATGGGTTGCAATGTTTTATTTTCACCAAACTTATTTTCAGGTACGTATTCAGATATAAAGCAAAACTGCAAAGCCATGTTTCAATCCTATTAAAGCAACCAGGGACCCAACTTGGTACACCTTGGATACTTGTGCTTTCTTCTGAAGCCATTCATGCACCAAAAATACAGTCTATCAAGGGAAAAAAAAACCCAACATGAGAAAGCACCCAAATATTGGCACTATGGTGTTTGTATTCATTGTAGCACATCAGTATTTCACCCATTGATTTTTAAAAGTCTCTTATAATTTTTTCATATAATTATTTTGCTTTTCTCTGTAGGACCACACTTTTCCAACTCTCCAACATCCGGTAAGTGGTCACAACTTTGCAAAAGGAGCAAAGGCTAACAACAGTAATTTTGTCTGCAATTGCTGATCATTTCTTTTACTATTTGTATCTGGCACTGCAATGGAAAAAGGAGAAATATTTTTGAGGGCGTTATTTTTTTTCTATGATGATGACTCTTCAAAAATATATTTACTAGACTTCAGTAAAACACCATGAGTTTTTAGAAACTAAAACATGACAGACAAGCTTCTTTTATTTTCTTATTTATTGTTACCTGCTGGAGCCAGTTATATTCTCTCCACCAGAGAGCGCAAGTATCACCAGAGGTGATGGTGCTGGGATGGTGAGACTGCTGTACTCTAAGCAGTATTGTGAGCTGCCTTCCTTAAGGACCACAGTCTAGACACGATGGGTGATTCCAGCAACACGAAGGTTCATGCCTGTAAGTTAATTTAGGCTCAAAGTTAACGTTGTGCCCAAATGGTTAAGGCTTCCCTTGTCTAAGATAGATCTGAAGAATCTCCTGACAAGAAACAACTGGAGAGATTCCTGCCTCTCCCAAATCTTGGAAGTCGGCCCAGGAGATGCTGAATTCCCAGGGACAGTGTGCTCCTCCCATGCAGTACAAACACTCATGTGCTCCTCAGGCACATGCCTGAGGACACTAAGACCAACTGGCTTTGGGAATGTTTGGCATCAGAAAGAAGAGAGGACTTGGTAAGTAGTAGAAGAGATCTTAAAGTGTTAGACTGAGAGCAAAGGCATTTCCAGCAATGTAATAGGAAATAAATAGCAAGAGTATGAAATAAAATAAAGGCTTGTGAAAAATCTTAGAACCCATACCTTCCTCTAGAACAGCAAAAATGCTCCAGCTTAGCTAGGTGGCTACGAAAATCCAAGGGCATGTATCAGTTTTGTGTTGGATGTCATCCCAGGGCACATCGCCACGGGTACTGCGCTAAGGCTAAAACACTTAAGAGTCTGGAGCGCGTGGGTACACGCTCGCTCACAATACGGTTATGCAGATCCTGCCAGTTACCTGAAGGAGAATGCAATGTGTTACGGCACAGGCGAAGGGTGAAAAGCCTTTAACGCCTCAGTCATGAGTTCACATAATGTTCAAGTGTGTTGACCGTACGTTATCATAGTAGGTGGTAAACTACAACTAATCCTCTTGCATTTTCTTAGGCAACTGTCCGCGCTGCAGAAACCACTGGGATAGACTGGCCTCCTCCTTGGCAGTCTCAATAGGGAGCCAAGGATTGAAGAGTCTGGAGGTGCACCTCCTCTCTCCACTCCTGGCTGTCCGTTAGGCAGAAACCATGGTGCCTAGTGAAGAAAATACTGGAGGGGACAGCTTTTAGACAAAAATGTTTTATAACATGCCTTTGACCTAACAGGGAATTTTCTCCAAACTCAGCAACTGCTGTGTAAGACAGTCATATTTAAACACAGTCACATGCATTTTTGTATACATACATACATGCATCGAGAGAGAGAGGGGTTCACCTTCTGTGTGGTGCTTTCAAGTGTGCCTCTTCAGGTGGGTGTGATGTTGCAGTCTGTTGTTTCTGACTTCTCCTGTACACAGTGTTAGAGGCACATAATAGATTGTAGGATCATCTCCATAAAATGAAGGTTCTATGTGGTTCTTCCCCTTGGTAAGGTGGAGAACACATGAAAGTATCTCCACAGGTATAGTTGCCAGACCTGGTGATGCCCTCAGATGTGCAGTTTTCAAAGCCTGTTCCAGGAGGACCCAAACTTCCTCCAATGCAATATTGTAGGGGAAATATTATTAAACAATCTTTTGGAAAGTTTTTGTTCCCTTAAAATCTTTCAAAGACTTCATAGCACAGAGGAATGGAAGCAGTTAGAGGGTGTTAGAAAGTGTCAAACCCCAGGGACCCCTGGCTGTTCATTAGGGAAGAAAGGAAAAAGCGGGAACCAAAGAGCCATATTCATCACAAATGACACCTTAAAACAGAGGTTGATTTTTTTTTTTTTTTATTGTTTTGGCAGGGCCACAGCATGCTCTTTTCTGTATCTCATGTTCTTCTGCTGTTGTCACCCTACTCTCTTCCACCTCTTCTGGCTTCTTGCCCCTTGTTCCTCCAGGCACCTGCCTGTGGAGCCTGCAAATCTCAGTATGGTCTCTTCCATCCAGCAGAAGCACCCCTAGATGCCAGTAGTCTCTGCAGGTCATGCTGCTTCATCACTGCCTCATTTTTAACACCAGTGCATTTCATTGGAGAGATACATGTTGCTGGATGAGAACCTATGCCCTAAAATATCATCTTAAGCTAATGACTACAACCAGGGCTCCATGACGTCAAAGAACTGTATCCATCCTAGGTCCTGGACTGACAAGACATTAAGAAATTGTTAAGGGTTGTATCAAAACTGCAGAGGCAATTTAAAGCAAATCCTTTGTTAACAGAAACTGGCTTTGCATTCACCGTATTCTTTCAACACATGTAAAATGAAGGGGAAATAAAAGTTGTGTGTGTTGCTTCATTGCAGCCAACACCTTGAAAATGTCTGTTGCCACTGTATGTCAGGACTGGAAACAGAAATATTATCCATGTTCGTCTAATAGTAGAAATTACCCTGATAGTGTTTGTGTACTAAAGAAAGAGTGATAACTGGAAACATCCTGTGAATGGAAAAGTAAGTAAAAGTTACTGACTTGCTTTGTCTTCAAAACAGATCGCTGGAATTAGAACAAAAAATAACCATGAAAAAAGGAGCAATACTTATGGCATTATGAGCATTTTCTTATCATTTTGGTTTGCTTCTTGACATTTCTCTCAAATGTAGGTTGTATGGTCTCCAGAACAGACATTTTCTGTGAAGCATTTAAGCAGATGTTAGACTGCTCTGAAACTGTAACAGAGAGAGGACTGTATGCAGATTTTAACTGGAAGCAGAAAGAGCCAGAGGGGTTCCTTACACTGAAAGGAGAAAGAGGGAGCCAAACCTTTGGCGATCTACCACTCTGCGAACAAGTCAGAGAGCAGGTCTCCCCCCCTCTCTTTACCTTTTTCACAGCCCATCTAACTTCTGATGAGCAGGGATGCTCCATAGAGGGACAGGCCAGGAGCCCTTTGTCCCTGTTTTCAAAGAGATTTAAGGAGCATCAAAGACCCAAATGTTCTTGGTCTTGGAGTGCCCTTTCAACCCTTGATTCTGACCATTTGGCAGACCTGGTACTTCAGCTCTGCCATATGTTTTGCCTGACCTATTGCCCCACTTACCCTGACAAGAGAGTACACACGCGTACGGTGACAAGCACTGGGGTCAGAAGCACAGGCAGCTGTTCAGCACATGCTCTTGCTGCTAACCTTATCCTTCCCACTATGACCACCCTTTGCTACCCAGTCAGTGTTTTTTATGAAACTTGTTGGAGATTAACTCTTGAGACCTTGTCTCCTCTATTAGACATGAGAGAAACAGGTTCAAATGAACTGCACAAATTAAAAATGGCAAAGGGCAGCAAACGAGGAGCCCAAGAAGCTGAGAAAACTGGCCTGAGTTTTCACAGATGTGTCTCATCTACTTTGAAGAGAGAAGCCTAGTAAACTCTGTCCCCAAAAGTCACAGAGATAATTTTCTGCATCATGGGAATCCACACACTACGTTCCCACACAGGGGTTTTTGAAGAGGGAGATACATGCAGCAAAACTGCTTTTGATGCAAGCACTGCAAAATACCATGAACATTCCTGACAGTCTATTTTCAAACATCTGGTTCAATCCAGTTTTAGATGAAAGAGATACTCAGATGATGTAATCTTGCTTCCACACAGTCCCATTTTGATCACAGATAGCATAGGAAGCAGAATTTGGGCTATGCTCAAGTTTTTAAGCGATTGTCTAGAGCAGTTGATTTTCTTGTATTTTCCAGTAAAAGATTCAGTGGGGCACTTATTAAAACAAACACAAAGCCATAATTTTAGTAATGTAAAACCTGTCATTTACATCCAACAAATAGATCAAAAGATGCTCTTTTATAAACAAAATTCCCATCCCACAGACACAATGGTGTGCACAATAACATCACACTTTGCCAAGAGATTCCAGTATAAGACACAGTAATTCAAAAGAAACAAGGTGTAAGTTTATTGGACGCCAACATTTCTTAGTCAAGATCTAAGTAAAGAAAACACACAGTAGAAAAAGTTGTACAAAGCAGCAATGGATTTACATTACATTAAAGAAAAATTTACCCTAAGCTATTAAGTCTCAGTCCTAAAAAAAGTAAAAACCCATCCTTAATTAAAATTCAGCACTGGTGTATTGAACTGATATACAATGACTATAAGGTATACAGGATTATAAAACCAGCTTCTTTTGTCTTACCTCTATAATCCTTTAAAATGACAAGTGATTTTGCGTAACTAATTGGAAAATTCTGTAGCAAATATAGTGGATAATTCCAATTTCTAGAAACTGTAGGAAACTAATCCCCTGTACCCAAGCACTAAAAGTGATCCCATTTTCCTGCTTTTTAAAAAGGGACACTGTCAAGAATAAGCCTTAAAAATGTGTACTTGATAGGTATTTTGCATGTTACATTGCAAAAGATAGTTTGTTCTGGTTTTATGTACATAATTTAATTAAAGATGCTGCTGCAGTAGTGGGAAGCTGGTGGCTTTGAAAGGTAATGTGTATCGCTGAGAAACTGGGAAAGGAAAAATGGGTTGAGGACTTCATTCTGCAATAGTGAGAGAAAGAGCATCAGGAAAAATAAGCTCAGCCCCCAGAATTCAGATACATTTTTCAGACATCCTTGCAACAATTGAGGATGCCCTTAATAGGTATTTTCATGCCCAAGCAGCTCAAGTGTTACAACTCGTGTTTTTAAACTCTTTGATTTTATTAATATCAAGTACTTAATACAGATAGGTACATTTACTGTATACAACCTTTCTCTTGATAGTGTCCCTTTATGTACAACAGTTATAGTACAGTTTATTTCACAAGTCATTTTAAATAAACAAGAACCAATGACATTAAAAAATACTATCAGGCTGTGTTCAAGAAAAACAAAAGAAAAAGATTTTAACACTGATTCATTAACAGCAACATTAAAAAAAAAACACAAACCAAACCCTAAGCTTGCTTTGATTTTTATCTAAATCTTCTGGTAGGAAAATGTAAACAGTTTCACTGAACAGTATAGGCACATGCCAGATTTAATGGCTCATGCCATGTATTTGCACCCTCACTGTTAGTGCCAAGAAGGTAGGCATAGTCTGTCCTTATCCCATGTGAGGAACTTCTGGTTTTATCACTGGAAACTTGGAAGAAAAACAGAGTACATCTAGCTTCAGACCAAACCCACATGCCCTACTTGAGGGAAAACAAACAAACATGATCAGACAAAAATCTACTGGATGTCACTAGGCGGCCTGCCTAAATAGGAAATGCAGGAACAAGTCTCTTAACAGCTGTGTTTTGGTTCACTGATAAGGCTACATCTCCATTCTGAAATACACAAACTCAAGTGTCACCTACTGCTTCAGCAGGCTATCTGCTCAACTCACTGTCACAGAATGTTTCACCCCCCCTTATAAAAAAAAAAAGGAAGAAAAAGCACACATACAAGAAGTAGAGATGGTATTATTACTGGTTCATGTCCTTTGTTTCTGAAGAACTACAGAATTTCACCTAGCTGTAGATGCAGTTTTTAGGTGGAGGAAAATTAATTTTAACTTTTGGTTCTAGGACTTTAAAAAAAAAAGTGTATGTATTTTTCTGCCATTGCTTACTTTCAATGGTTGTTCATGGTCCCAATTTAGCAAAGGACTTAAGCACATATTTAAAAAAAATTAAGACTGATCTCAATGGAACTTAACCATAGGCTTAGACACTTTGCCAACACAGTGCCTGAAAGGAAAAGAAGTCCCAAAAGTCCCAAAACAAAATACATTTCATGGCTCAACCCTGCTCCTCTTAAATAGAATGGAAGTTTCCACTGTACTTCCACTGAAGCAGGATAGTTATCTGAAATTTATCTGACAGATTATAAAAATAGAAAAAAAGAATTAAAGATTCTAATCTATATATTAAAACATCTGCACATTCCTGTCATAAATTTTAAGAAAAAAAGCAAAACATTTTTTATATTTAACAAGAACCCTAATTTTGTGTCACTTTATTTCACAGCTACAAAATTAAAAAAAATATGATGAAGACACGTTTTTGTATCAATAAATTTGCCTTTTATTTTGGCTGTGGCCAAACTAGACACTCTACAAAAGACCTTTATTTATAAACAAGCAACTAACATTTTTTCCATAATTTAACTTTTAAAACATATATTAAAGTTATATAAGTGGAAGCATATTTATTCTGTATCCTCCAAAATAAACACTTCTATCAAGGGCTTTTTAAGATACTGTATAAAAGCTAATAGAAAACCAGAACTGCTATATAAACATCTCATATTTAAACTTCAGAGATCCTAAATTTCTTTACTAAACAACAGGAACTGAATTTTTTTAAAAAAACAACCCAGAACATGCTCAGAGTTAAAAACAAAACTTAAAAAAAACCAGTCCAAAACCCCAATAACTAAAGCAAAACTTAGAAGGAGGCTATTTAGACCAAAAATATTTTATGGATTTTTTTATAATACATAGTATGCTAGGAAAAAGGTCAAGGTTTCTTCAAAGATGGTGCACAAGCTTTTAATTTAAAGTATGTGGAATTTATCATTGTATCACATGGCAGAATCCCAGTTGGAAGTTAGATGACTATGACGTAGCTGAACTAGTTGCCATCTTCCTTCAGAAAGCATGCTGATTTTTAAAAGGCTACATATAAACTTTCAGACTGTTGTGTAGAGGAATCATTGGTGAAAACTTAGGAACCATTTTACAGAGACCTGTTGGTATTTTATATACACAGATTTCTTAAATACTTGTAACAGATACTTAGTGAAACTTCATGTTTTTCTGATTTTGTTAAACCAGATTAACCAGATTAAATGCAACAACCATTTTATTTTTAAATTGTTTCTGGTAAGAAAGAAATTTAGTCTTATTAGGTGGTACAAAAAAGTCAATAACTAGAAAGGTCACTATTAAACAAGTACCTTGTTTTAACTGCGATGTCACTGAAAGATTTTAACTGACAAATTAGCGTAACCATAGTCAGATACAATTTGCCTGAAAGAGGGCAAAAAAGGACAACACGTTACTATTAGATGTGGTTAGTAACAATTTTAGACTTTAATCAAAAATGAAACAGAAAAGGTTTGAAACTAACACTGCAATTTTTTTTGGTAGCTGAAAAAAAGTCAGTGGTCCATCCTGAGCCAATTCTTTTAAACTTAACTTACAGGTCAAAGATAATAATAGAAAAAAAATCTGTTGGAAAGAAAAGGTGGCACACTTGGGCTTTCACTGAGAATAATCTACTCCTGTGTCTGCCTAACTGAGGATGCCCATCCTCAGATTCTTAGGAGTTACACTTGTGCTTAATTCTGCTAAATCTTAGTGTCAGCTTGCAATTCTTTTTGAGTTCGGGATGCTGAAAAAAAATTCATAGTTACGCACACAATTAAAGCCTCACTCCTGCTCCCCCTGAAACCGGTAACCAAACTCCTGTTGCTTTCAGCGAACACAGACTGGGTTCTGACTCGGTAGTGTGGAATGCAATCCCCCTCTCCCAACCTGCACAGGGTAAAGTTGGTCAGGATTGTAAATACTGTTTGCATCATTTACCTTCCCTTTAATCCATCATCACTCCATTAATTAATTATAATTCCAGCAGAAGAATTTGTCACTATTAGTTTACCACCTACTTCTGGGTAAATATTTCTTTTACATACAGAATAATTTTGGACCCTTACTACAGCTTCTGGTAAATATCTATGATCCTACCTATACTAAATGCTCCAGTTGTGATTTGAGGTAAAATAATGGAACCACACAGAATATCTGCAGCCCATTATTACCACGATTTTCAACAAAATAGAAAATTGCAACACAGTATCACAAATTATAGAAAGCAGCAGAAAGAAATATTCTATGCATTGTATTCATAAAATGCAGTGATTGTAGTGTGATGTTTTTTTCCTCTGCTTTGAGCTGGATATGTGTGCTTAATACAAATTCCAAATACATACTTCTTCATTTATACAGGTGCCTATATAAATATTTACATTTTTAGTTTTTGTTAAAACATACCTTTGTACTCATGGCCAAGCTTATTACTGTGTGTAGGAACACAACTCCTCTTCTGTCCCTTAATGAGCTCTCTTTTTTTTTGATTTAATAGTTATACATTCCTTTGTAGTTAGAATTACAAACAGTTGTACAAATAGTGGAAACAAAATTATGAAACTTGCCTGACATCCATTCAGTCTTAGTTCATATTATAAACAGTACCATTTGCATTATGATGGCTGTTAATACAATGACTTTAGCTACCAAAGTATCTATAGTAAATTAGTCTTTGGGACATTATATATAGCAAAGTACCCCCTCTCCCAATTTTCCTTAGAAACTCATAGTTAAACAGCTGAAAGCAGGCTTGCTGCTACTTTTCGTATAAAATCTTAGTAACAATATTGCTGACTTTAGATTCTATTTTAATTTGCACAAGTTCCATAAAACAAAACAATTCTACGTTCCCATAAAATATCAAACATTCGTATCCAATAACGTCAGGATTACTCAAACTTGAGGTTTATTTGTTATTGCTAAAGGTTTCTAAGACCTAAGTCAATACAGCAAGAGACTCCATCCACTTCCTCCCTAACTGCAAGTGCACGGCGACTATTCATAAGGAGCTTGTGTGTTGGTTTCTTTAAAAAAAAAATTAATGAAGTTGGTTACAGTATTTCACTACTATAAACTCACAGTTAGAATCCAAATTGTTGTTGCTCTTTCATTTAATATATAACTTTATATATAATACACACGCACACACCAACATCACAGGATGAAGATCCATGCATACAATCCAGATGTGATCATGTTTCAGTGTTAAATGAAATAAAAATTGTTCTGTTACTATTAGATCCCAGACCACAGTATTTTAAATTACTCTGCTTTCTACCTACTAATCAAGTTAATTTACCTTAATCTTCAAATCCAAGCAGCATCACAAATTCCAAATTCTTCATCGCTGTTGTCATTTTGATCCTTTCAGATTTCTAGTTTATATGGCATACGTCTGAGATCCTGAACACAGCCTCCACTGAACCAGCTTTTTAAGATATCCATTAAAGCTAATTGTGTGTCTGTTCATGGCTCCAAAGACTAAAAGCTGTCTTGAAAGTCCTATGACAGAGTTTGCACATGTATTGTCTTTTGAATGTGATTGCTGAGAGTGGTGGAGCATGATAGAAGAGTGTATCTGACTCCTGTGGTACAAATAATTTTTCAGTAGTAGTGGAGCTTTCAGACAAGCCTGTTGGACTATCAGGCTCCAAAGGCTGGATTTTGGGAAGGGGTGGAGGTGGAGGTAAGGGTGGTGGTGATGGGGAATTAGCTGGTGGGCATATCTCAGGCTCCTTATTTGTGGACTCCTCTGCAGCCTGTGACATATGAGACTGGAAGTGACTCCACAGACGGAAATTGGTTCGGAAGGCCTTGTTGCACACGTGACAAATAAATGGCTTCACGGAGCATAAGAGCTCTTGGTGACGCTCCAGCTGTTTGCGTACAGTGAAAATCTTCCCACACTTTTCACAGGGCCACAAACCAGCATCTTTGTTGGAGACTACTTCCTTAGGTTCTCTGCTTGTTTCAGTGACCTCATCCTCGATATCATCTGCAGGCTCTTCTTTGATCTGAATTTTAAACTGCTTGGAAACACTTAAGTCTTCAGGTAGGCAGGAGGAATCTTCGGAATCAAAATTTATTTGTTCTGACGAATCACTGAATACACCGTCTTCCTTTGCCGCAACAAAATTGTTCATTTTATTGGATTCTGACTGAGGAGGCAATCTTGACGAACTAGTTATTTCTCCGTTGTGATCCAGGATAGGTAACGAAAAGTTCTCTAATGGAGCCATTGTGTTTTGATTGTGAACTTCAACTTGATGACGCCAAATACTAAAGGATGACTTAAAGGTACGCATACACTCAAGACAAGTAAGCTTCTTGTATTCACATTTGCTTTCATGCTCATGCTTCAGCTCTGGAGATGAAAACCTAAGGCTGCAGTAAGGACAGACAGTAGCGTTTCTGCAGAGTCGCTCATGATTTCCCTGTTCAATAAGCGAAGAAAGCTTAGCATTGCAGAGACGGCACTGATAAACCTCTTTGTTTTCTACTGGGCTTTCAATATGAATATGATCTTTCTGCTTAGAAGCCTTATTTCCTCCAATTGGTTTCTCCCCTGGGTGCATTTTTATGTGCTGTTTAAATTGCGAGAGGAAACGATAAGCTTTCCCACAGTAGGTACAAATATAGGCTCCTTTGGTTCTTGATCTTAAATTCCTTTTGATGACTTGTTGTGCTTGTGAAGCAGACTGTCCCTGAAAACCTTGCTTGCCACGTCTTAGTTTAACTATTAGAGCTTTTTTAATTTCTCTCTCTCTCACTATATCGATCAGTTTTCTTTGGAATTTTTCATCCAAAACAGCATGTGAACTGGAAGCAGGTGAGGGATTCTTCACAATTCCATGTTGTGTCTGGCAGTGTGTCCACACTTTGAAATTTGTGTGAAATCTCTTGTGGCATATGTCACAAGCATAGGGCTTCTCTGGATTATGATACATGTTAACATGACGATGAAGACCTGCTGTTGATCTGAAAATTTTAAGGCAGTGCTTGCATTTAAATTTTTTATTTGGTCTTGCTTCTTCCATCTCACTGTATTCCTCTTTACTGACATCAGAATCAGGAAAATCAGCATCAAGATGCGTAGGGCTTGAGCCTTCCTCAAAGTTATCTTCTGACCCAGGAGAACCCTGCTCATCCACCTTCAATTTCTTAAATGGTAGTCTTCTATCAGTTTGAAATCTCCTTTTTGCTGGAAGTCTGCTTGGTTCCTTGTGATCATCCTCAGTTTTAAAAGGAAAGTCTTTATTTGTTGATGCTGAAGCATCACCCACTGTAATTCTTATTATTTCAGCGGGATCTGAAAGTGGACTGCTAGGTTCAGTTTTTATTCGTACCTCTGTGAGAGGGGAAGCAACCTCCCTATCAGTTGACTGAGAGGCACTGAAAGACCTAAGGCGATGTGGGTGTATTACCTGTGGTTTTTCATCTAAGACTAACTTCTCTGATGATTCTTTCAAGGATGACTTCTGAGCTACAACATTAAATGTCTTCTGGGAATCATTAGTTCCCGGAGAGGAGGATGATGATGCCTGTGAAGGTTTTAGGTCAACAGAAGGTGAGTAAATAGGAACCTGGCTGTCCATGGACAGTGACCTTCGAAGGAGACTTTTTACAAGTGGCCCACTTCTGTCAATACTTTGGTGTTCTGGACCAGATCCACTAGATGGGATTACTAGCCCTAACTTTGAGTAGTATAGCAAATTCCTGTCTTCACCTTGCCCATTTCCTTTTCCTGCCTCTCGCAACAAAAATGTAGAATCTGATGCGCCACGCAGAGACAAGACTGGCGGACGTGGTCTTTTTAATGGCACCTCTGTGGTCTTTCCTCTTAAAAGCTGACCACTGCTTCCTGGTTCATCGCTTGCAATTTCTTTCTCTGCTAAAGGCATTTGAGGCAGTACTGTGTTCCGTTTCACTAAAGCACCTCTGCTCTGATCCTCCACGGTTCCAGAAGTTTCATGAAGCTTGGTATAGCTCACAGGGCTTTCTTTCAGCCATCTCCTTTCAGTCAGTGATAAGTTGTGAAGGGTTTCAGTTGGTTTTGTTACTTGTGGTCTACTGCTAGTTTTGGCAGGAACAGAGGGTGAAGGTTTAGAAGTATGGCTAGTATGGCTTAAATCATGTTGTGTTTGATTTACACTTTTCGCTTGCGCTTCAATTCTGTTCTGACAAACAATGACACTCCTCTTCTGAGAACTACTTTCGTCTTCATCTTGATACAGTATTTTCTTAATAGGGCAAGCTGGAAAAGGAGCTTGAGGGCTCTTAGAAACAATGTTTGTAAGAAAGGATATTCCAAGACTGTAGCCCAGTTCTTGCACAGCTGCAAGACTCCCTTTCTCAATGAACAAGGATGAAGAATAAATGTAGTTTAACACATTATCAAAAGCATCTGGTTCACAAAAGTCAAGTTGAAACACTGACTGAGACTCGTTCTCTTTATTTGTGAACAGAGTCTGGAAGTATTCACTGCTGGCAGCCAGGACATTTTTATGAGCTCGAAATTTCTGATCTCCGACTATAAGAACAACATCACACAGCTGTCCCTTTAGACGCTCCTCATTCAGTGCGCTTAGAAGTGAAATGGCATGTGCTGGATTTATGTAATGCAAGAGCCCCTCCATGATTCTGATGTCTCTGAAAAACAACAACAACAACAAAAAGTTGTAGGTTGCCTTATGTGAACTGTTGTTAGAGATAAACACAACTAATCCCTCTGTACTTCATAAACTGTCTAAACCAGCATCAACAGTGCTGAAGAAAACAGCTTGTTTGGAAACTAAAACACTACTGTAAGCTCCAACAGATGCACAGGCATGCGAAGAACCAGCTCATGTGCCTGCTTTCAAATGAGCCGTTAATAGGTGTAATATTCTTGGTGTAAGATCAGCTAACTAACTGGGGGCCACGGGAGCTGTGTTCTCTTCCCACAGTACACCTGTCCACATGAAGGAAGAGTTCCATCATTTCACTCTTCATCATCTTTTTCTCAGCTTTAGTTTTATGCAGATCTATCTTGCCAACTGCATTGATATAAACTCTTGAATCAGATATGTAAATCTTAATTATGCCAGGTCACCTTTTTGAGGCCAAGCAACCCTGACAGTCTCCTGCTGACTAAACAAATTAATGGAGTTTTGTTGTCATTTTTAACAGGATGATGGAAAGGGCATTAACACTGAGAAGGGAGAAGGAAGCAAGATTCTTGTCTGTAATCTAGATTAATTCACCATGTTTGCTTATGTTTAATAAGCGTTCTTAACATACACTTCTAGCTATCAAACATGTAGCACTTACAACTGCACTGAGAGGACCTGGTTTCTTGGAAATTTCACAGTTATAATTCAATTATCCCTGCATAGCTTTCTTCTAGGTAAAAGCAATCAGAGAACTAAACTCCCTGTTTTATTCATTATTATAAGACCACATTATGCCCACAACCCATATACCTGAGCAACAGTTACCCTCAGAGTACAATAAGCACAAATTAAACTGCAGTGCAGAAATCGCCATGTTCCATATGCTTCAAAACGCAGCCCACTCCGTACTGCAGGATATCTCAATAGCCGGTTCCTGATTAGATCTTAACAAAGGATGAGAATCAAGTCTTAAGTCAGTTTAAACAAAGAACTTCTGTGGCATGAATTGTAATTTATATATCTGTGTACATGCACACACAGAGAAATCAGCAATATCCAATTTTCTTTTTTTCATAGATAGTCTTACAATTCTGTTCAAGTTAACCTGCAAGAATTTTACACTATCTTCCTCTACGGTGGTAGTAAAAGAAGTCAATGGTGTGTCTGTTAAAAGCAGGTCTCTTCTTTTTACAGCTGAGTTGAGAAACTACTCTCTAGATATTTACACATGATGTACACTACTACAACAAAAACGTTTCACTATTCAACAGTTTACAAGCAAAACGGAAAAGTTTATCAAAATAAAAAGCAATATTAAGAAGCAGCAACCCCATAATTAATAAAGGGGGTAGTGGTAAATCTTACAACTAATGGATATAAATAAGTGATCAAAGTCTAAATCGGTATTCTTGCGAAATGAATCAAAGGGTGCCACATACAGTGTCTCAGGGCATTGATTGTACCATAGGACTGAGCTACCACTTCTACACCTGACACTACTGAATGAGTTGATAGTGTCACGGCAACAGCAAAGGCAGAATCCTGCTTCCTCACCAGATCTGTCTCTTTACTGAGTGTTTCAGTGTCTTGCAGTGTTGTTTCATAAACACTAATTTATCCTTAAGTCACCTCAGATAGTTGTAATGCATAATCCCCCCGCACCCGCCCCATCTAAAAACAGCAGAGCAGACAAGCTCCCATGAATATGAGAAACCAATCTGGTTTTGTTTGCTTTGTATGTTTTGCTTAAAAGTACTGTGAGAGGTGGGGATGTGTGTGCGCTACCTGTCTCCTCTGTGGATGCCACTGCAATTGAAAGTGGTAGAGTCTGACTGGCCCAAGTCCAGTCTCTTGGTCTTGAGCACCCATTAACACTTGGAATGTTATTAGAACAAGTGTTCCAGGAATGCATCTTTTCCTTTAGTGTCATCTGAAAGAAACTGAGTTTGCAAACTCAGGTGATTCATCTCGGATGCAAGCTGCAGCATGGTATATGGAGGTAATAGATCAACAGTGTGCTTATGAAGGAAACTTGAACTAAAACAGTATTGTAGAGACACCCAACAGAAGTTCCTGCAGAACCCATGTTTCAAGGACACAGTGGGAAAGGAATATATTAGTCAAATGTTTTGAAGTATTTTCACATCTTTCATTCTAATCTGCTTTACCCAGGCCTCGGGTCTCTTGTAAGACACCCACAGGATAAACACCATGTAATTACTATACATTCCTTTGTCCATTGTAACACAGTCATGCTGTTAGTAGAGATGTGTGTAAATTCTGTACTTCTAAAGTAGAATCCAATAATCACCCATCCTTCTTTCTACATTCTCCTTTTTATTCATGGAGCACTTTCAATTTATTACATTAAACAAGACAGAGATCAGCATCCTATTACAATCTTCCCTTTCATTCTCAGAGCATGGTCTCTTCTGTGCAGTGAAGGAGGCAGAGCTCTTAGGTGCAATGCAACTGTCACTTTAACAGTAGCCAAGGCTGCAACATACACAAATGGCAAGGGACCAAATTAATCCTGCAAAGGCAGCTTTAATCCTGGTATTTCCTAATTCAAGGGCTTGACTTACAGTTTAATAGCCTTTAAACACAACAGTCAGAAATAAAACAAGTTAAGAAACAAAGCCAGAACTGGTTTGCAGAACCATTTTAACACATTCACACAGAGCATCTGAAAGCCTGAAATACTTAGATGTAAAAAAACCCCCAAAGATTACCAGAGTCCATGTGTAAGATATTAAAATTTCACTGCATGAACACTTTTCAGTTACAAAATTGATCCAAGCCATTCCTGCTCTCTTTTGTTCATCTTACCTGCACCCTGCAGTTCACTCCTCCTTCAGCTGTGCCAGTACAAATATTTACATGCCTGTATTACACAGCAGATCAGACAATAAATAAAAACCAAATAATATTTATTTTCAAACGCTTATATTAAAGCACAACCTCAAGAACGAATGCATTGGCATAACTGAAAAGGCAGCAAACTGTGGCAGCGGAGCAGCTATAGGAAGGCAGAAACTCCTTACAACAGTTTGCCATGAAAGCCAATGCTTGGCTGACTGAACTCAGCCCCGACAGGAGAGGTGTGCCTAGCTATAGTGCAGATAACAGCACTACGGCAGTCTCTTGTAACACTAGATTTCATTCCAGGTGTGTGAGGCCTCATGCTTCCTCAGCTGAAGATTATTTTGCCATTAACTACCTAAATTCTTTCTGGCAGATAATTTGCTTCTATTTTCCAGTTTTTTCCAGCCACCTTCACTACTGACTGGGAAAAAAGCTACTTCCTCTATTCTTCCCTGATATTCAGGTGACATCAAAAAAACAGTAGGAGCATATCAGAAAATATCCCATTGTCTCTGTCCAGGTGTTACATACTACAGCAGCTACTGGTCCTCAGGAGGAGTAAGACTCCAGACCCAGGAAGGGCAAGTGGAGCAGGAGCACCTGCAGCCTTCCTTCAGAAAGCCAGGAAGAGATTTTTAGTGTCAATCTTCAACAGCCCTCTACTGATCTCAGCAGACTAGATTTCAGAGACTTAAGTACCATATTTGATACAAGATTTATTTTATTTTAATATTTGAATAAGGATAGAAAAAGACACCTCTGCTATTTCAAAATTACTTTCTGCAAAAAGGAAATCTCTACTTGGGAAAGCTCTTCACAAGGAAAGGGTCAAAAATCTTAATCTTTGGCCCAGCAGTTTACTGATCTTCAACAGCTACTTCCCTTTGAAGTAGTAGTTCACCTTCCTTTCCTCTGTCCCTTACTCTCACACCTCCTCATCCCAGCCCTGTGGTACCCTTCCTCTTCCTTTCACCAGCTCTTGCTGCTCATTTGACCTCCCAGTAAATTGATCCAGCTCCCTAAAATGAAGCAGCAAACAAACAAACGAGATCAACCCAGCTTTTCATATCTGTTTGCTATTTTATAGGTTAGGAGCTTAATCAGCTCACTGAGAGGGCAGATGAGCATCAGAGTTGCTGCAGGAGAAGCCATGAAACTACCCTTTCTTTGTCAGCGAGTTGTTCAATCAGCTTTGTACATCTGAAGCTTCACTTTCAGAAACAATGAAGTCACTGATGCTGAAACTTTACAAATAGAATCCAGCAGATACTTCTGTGAACAGTTTCAGCATAACAGCTTACACTTGCAAATACACAAGCAACTAAAATAAGATGTTGATGTTGCCTGCTGACTTCCATTATAACGACATGGCTGTCAGCTAAAGCTATGTTAATAGCATGTTGGGGGTGGCAGGGGGAAAGATGATGTTCTGAAACACTTAATGAGATGCAGTGTTACAGCAAGGAGGCGCAAGGGCTGTGAGAAACTGCAGTTAGAAGTGGAGAAATCAAGGAAGGAGGAGAAAATGCACACAGAGGAGACTGGCAACAAGGGAGACTTAACAGGGGTTTCAACAGGGAAAACATACATCAGAAGTGTGGTGGGGGCAAACCCACTACATAACCCAAATAAACACAGATTATAAATCTCACCCAAGAAATACAAGGTGACTTCCTGGGGTACCCCCAGGGAAATGCAGGAATGTTGCACTCAGTTGTGAGTGCTTTGCAGAGGCTTTGATAGCTCTGATAATTCATGTGCTGCTACAGACACAAGGGCCGGGGGGAGTTCCCATTACTCGTCAAGAGTCCAGATGCAAAAGAAACCTATGCTGCTTAAACTTCTGCTCAAGGATCCTACCCTGGATTTTACTGAGGTTGACAACAGTGTATCAAATGCCTCTTCTCCCGTCAATAGCCTTTGCAACATACATACTCTCCTACGGTCTATACATATTTACACACACACACCCCTACACACCCCCAAAAGCACATGTAAAAGCTCCAAACCTGCAGAGCAAGATTGTCTGCACTTCTCTAATCTTTTTCTAACTAAATATTTGAGTAATCTCTTGCTGCAAGTTTGGGGATTCTGTCTTCCTGGATTTAACGAAATGCGATTTCAGCTGTGGGGTGGTTTAACTCAGCCGGCAGCTGAACACCACACAGCTGTTTGCTCACCTCCCCCAGCGGGATGGGGCAGAGGATCAGAAAAAAGGTAAAACTTGTGGGTTGAGATAAAGACAGTTTAATTGGACAGAAAGAAAGGGAAAATAATAACAATGATGATAAAAGAATATACAGTATAAGTGATGCACAATGCAATTGCTTGCCACCTGCTGACTGATGCCCAGCCAGTTCCTGAGCAGTGGCCACCCCCCTGCCAATTCCCCCCAGTTTTTTTGTTCAGCATGATGTCATACGGTATGGAATACCCCTTTGGACAGTTGAGGTCAGCTGTCCTGGCTGTGCCCCCTCCCAGCTTCTTGTGCACCTCCAACCTCCTTGCTGGCGGGGCAATGTGAGAAGCTGACAAGTCCTTGACTAGTGTAAGCACCGCTCAGCAACAACTAAACCATCGGTGTGTTTTCAACATTATTCTCAGGCTAAATCCAAAACACAGCACTATGACAGCTGCTAGGAAGTAAATTAACTCTAACTGAGCCAAAACCAGGACAAACCACTATTGCCGTTTTCCACTGCAGACGACAATACTGCGAACTTTCTCCAAGACAACAAGGTTTTTCATTTCCAATAGGTCAGCAGCAAGGAGAGACTCAGTGGTACAATGACAGGCATAAAATCAGCTAAATAATATATTTGCTAGTGTGTTAAACTGATGTATTAATTTCCAACTATTTATCTTTCACACCTACAGAATCAGAAATTTAGGGAGAAGAAAAGAAGAAACTATAATATTGTACAATCTCTCTCTTTTGCCCTCCACTAGAGACAAATAATTAGCAGTTATCCTGATACAGGCTAGAAATTCTCTTAGAAATCAGAGGCTACTTTTCACATTCAGATCATATCCATAGTTTCACCAACTGACAATCAAAATAGCTCCTCCTGACTGGCAGCAAACTACAAAATGTCAGAGTAACACCATAATGCTCCACTTGTCCTCATTCTTGTTTACAAACAAGTAGCAGCTAAGGGTGCAATTTCATCTTACTCTCAGTCTAATGCAGGGATTGCTCCTGCACGGAGCAGTCCATGTCTCCCCCCTGACTAAGGAAGGACCAGCTTGCTGTCAGGTCAGTAAACTGATCCAGCTGACCACGGGATTGCACAACTACTGGATGTAAGGGAGAGGGCAGGAACGTGTGCCGGCTGTGAGCTTTCCTGAGTCTTCTTTAAAGAGTTCATGAAGATTAAAACACATCAAACACAGTTTGATTAAATATTTGTCCTGGCCTCAATGCCTTGACTGAAAGGTATGTAACTTATCATCCAAACTGCTGTAAACCAAACCAAGAGATAAAAAGTTTAAAAATACCTTTCCCTACGGAGCTCTTCAGTTTTCGTTCTCTTGAGTTTTGTAACATTGCCATTAGACTTTCTGATGCGACAAGACCTAAAGGCTTGATGGCCATACAATTTGAACACCTACAGAAAACTTATTCCAAGAAACATTCTGTATGATTTTTTGGCAAGAGATGCATGAAATCAAGAATTTAAAGAAGGGGAGACACACACCGAATGTGTACACTTGTACTCTTTCTACAGGTAATGCTGAGATATACTTACCAAATTGAATAATATTCAGTCACCTGCTTTACTATATGAGCCACTCTTTCTTTAACTGACCCAATGCACAACGAAATCTTGTCTGCTTTTAATTTTACTGGTATAATGAAAATGACAAACCCTAATAATGGACATATTTCTATTAATATAAAGGTACTTTTTTACAGGCATAGTCTATTTCAGATGGGAACTGAAGCCAATTATACCCATATAAGGTACATGCCTATCAACAGAACTGTGTTTACACTGAAGTTTCTATAAGAAAACAAGAGATGGGGGAAAAAAAGTCATGCGCTTAATCTGAAACATGCAGTAGTAAATTAGAAGTGGAGCCTAAAAAATTGCCAAGTGAGAACTTATGATTTAGCGAATGCAGGTATCTTCCACCCACTGAAGGGATCCAAAGAAAATGCCATTCAGCCATCATCTCCATTCAGCCATCATTAATTATGGGGAAGATACTGGGAAGATGATAAAGGATACTGTAAAAGGGGAAAGACAGCAGCAATTTTATATGAGCAATTTTATAAGAGATTTACACAGTCATGAACAGTACATGGAAGTTTTTCAGCTTACTCAAAGTCCACGGCATTTGGAGGTAGGCAATATCTCACAGTTTTTAAAAATGAAATTTTAAAAATCCTCCTCTGTGAAAAAGAACACTATGTATTTTTTTCTTTTTTTTTTTCCTCAAAAGTATTTATGAGAAAGAAGCTGGTCCTATTCTTACTGAACTTCCAGGGAATTTGGCCATTGACCTCAATAGCTGAAGGACTGTACACAAAATAAGCTAATTCCTTTTGGTTATCACAGGTAGATTAAGTTGGGGCAAACAGGGATTAGAAATCACTGCAATTCTGCTGCTTTTCCCTCTGTGTTTCTCAATTTACTTTAAAAGGATTTTTACTTTAAAAGGATTTTTGAGTGTCACATTTACTGTATCAAGTACACTTTTTTTCAAAAATTCTCCAAAGATACTCACAAATACATTCAGAGCAGAATGCCAAATAGTTCACCCCAAAGTAGCTTTCATGATTTTTATCTGGCTGGCACCCACCCCACTGAGACTACTGGTAGACTCCTAGTCCCAGTGTACTGTGGTGTCAGTCTGGGTGCTGGCCTATGCATGAGCCACACGGTGCTGGAGGGAAATCAGGGCGTCAGAGGAATGGGGGTCAAGGGGTTGGCAGGGACACTCACTGTCCCCCCCAGAAGAACCACCCCAACATTCTTACAACCACAACTTACCAAAGAGATTACTGAGAATGAATTGCAACCTAAAGATTACTCACACTGTTAAGTGCTGATGTAGGATAAACCATGGATAAGGAGATTAATGCTCTGAGACAAAAAAGGGAAAAGTATTTCTTCCTTTCCTGAAAAATGCAATTTAATTACGTATGGATTATTATGAAAGGACAAGTTTCACATTTTTTTAAAAAAATTATTTGGCCAAAGAATTTTTCATGTCTTTTCATCACAGGTTGTAGGGAAAGCTTTTGCACAATAAGGTGTAGTGTTTTCACTAACTCTCAGAGGGAAAACCCCCTTAACAATCAGGACTAGGTGATTTTAAAACTTTATTTTTGCTGGGCTGTAAGACTACTGATCTGATAGCAACAGTGGTAGAGGTAGAATGAGTTTAGGAAGGTAGAAGAATTGCTCAACACTTTCTTTTCTTGTTCATAAAATACACCTGAACTGTTCTACAACAAAATAATACATAAAGTAGCCAATAAGCAAAGACAACAGATTTTGGTTTGTTTTATTTCACTGCCGAATGAAAGAAAATGTAAAAGAACCACTTCTTAAATATTACCATTAAGGGAAAAAATGGAAAAAAGATTACAGTACATAGACTAATATTAAATCTACACAACAAATATTTGGGGAAAGGAACTCCCTCTGCACAGAATATCTATTTTTTTGCAGTCTTTCCACTTGCAACAAATGATTTTGCCACCTCCATATAGTTTTTTTCCCTTCCCTTCCGAGGATCTCAGATCAGTAAATGCAGCAGAATTCATTATGAAACAGCTCAGTTGCTCAAAAGTTGAGGATTTCTTTTAATGACAGCTGGAAATAGCTGCAACTAGCTTGTGACTCACAGCATAGCACCTCCCAGTGCAGCACAAACCATATGGTGGTTACAGCCCAACTTCCTCTCCCCTGCTCCTCCTTCCTCTACCCGGTAGGTCTACACTTGTTTTATCTGCAAAATAATGATAACTATGGTTTAGAAACAACTTTCAAAACCTTGAAAACTATAATGGGAAATTACTGGATGTTTTTTTACAGTAACTGCTTCACAGCTGCTGAAGTTCAAAATGAAACAACTTCAATACAGTATGAAAGCTCACGGCTTCCTGTAAAGTTGTCCTTTAAAACCCAAACGCTGGCATGCCTCTAACTAATTTTAAGGAAAGCCAGCCAGCCATTACTATGAAGATGATCAGAGCACCAACTATTTAATTCTCTAGCATCATGCACACAAAACCCCATGAGCTCACAAAACTCGATCTCTTCGTGACATCAAGCTTCTAGTCATCTAGAGCGATCCCAGCATGAAAAGCGTGTTCAATTCGAGTCAGCTGACAAGAGTATCACCCTCCCACTTGGAACCTACACAGTAGGAAAAGGAAGCACAAATGTTCACACTTATCACACTTGTGTACCATGAAATGTACAGCGCAGAGGACTTCAGGGACTTCCTACAAGGTATTGCCTCTTTTTGTTATTTAGTAAGAGAGCTAATACATACTGAAGGATAAGTTACCTTAAGCACACAGCTCGTTATGACTTTAATCCCGGTTTGGATCAGGGGGCAACGTTGAAATTAGTGGAGGAGCAAATGCACCACTGAGAGCAAGAGGCATGGTCACTCACGCTCAGTTCCGATCCCCAGGGGTTATCTTGGCCCCAGCAGGCCCAGGGGAGCTCACAGCTGGAGAGACCCCTGATAAATCCTGGTCTGGCTCACATCGTTGTAGCTGAAAAGTCCAGAGGTTGTAATGTGGGACATCTCCCTGTGAGTCCCTACTGAGAACACAAATGACAGTTCTTTAAATGTTCTCAAACCAGTCAGGTTGGGTGGATTTTATACACGCAAAGTAAACCAAATGTTCTTATGAGATTACAACTGTATAGCATGTGGGTAATAAAATCTCTGAGAGAAAGGGATGTCGGATCCCTTTCCACCTAATAGATAGCCACATAATTTGTTTTTTTTGCAAACAAGGTTTATAAAAACAGTTGCAAAGTTTGCTCAAAACTTCCCCTCAAGAACATCAGCATAAACCTGGTGGAAAATTTTAGTCAAAGCAGTTAGTTTGTCAGTTTGAGCAAAGTCAGAACAGAACACTGTAACTGGCAGTGTTAAGGCAACACAAACATAAAGCACTACTAGATTTTCCTGTAACACATATTTACCACTCCTGATTTAATATAGAGAGCCTTGTTGTACAAAAACACATTTAAAAAATCTATTTTCATATTAACATTTATCTCAGAATAAAATTATTGACTATAACTTAACTACAAGATCTTCACTGTGTTCACAAAAAGCTGAGTGATTATGTAATTCACGACAATCTCTTCTTACACCTACAGCCTACCTACCTCCTACTTCCCCTCTGAGTTCAACAACAAGAAAAAAATGAATAGGTTTTAAAACAAGTGCCATTTCATTATTAAGAAGTGCTTACCCAGTACACAATGAAATTCCACAATGTTTCCTGTCTCACAGTAACTCCTTTGGGTTAAGTTTTCCTGCGTTCATTACTTTACATGAGCTGCATCCAATCTGGACGTATAATGACATGAAAGAGCACTAAAGTAATATTCTGACAGCTGCGATTGGGTAGAACACCTTCCACAGCTTTCCGCAAACGCATAGCACATGCTTGTGCACAGCGAGGATTTTTCCACTAGACTACGAGATGTACTTTTTCCTACTCATTAATAATATAGCCAAACAGCGCTTGGCCCAGTAAAGCTACACTTTAACACCTGCGTGTACTTATTAGGTCGCAGCAACCTTGCTCGATTGCTTTTCGCCCTGAAATTTGCAGGCTACCGAGGCTCTCCTTTCAAGACCCACCAGGGAGGACCCATGAGGTACGGCCCACCCGGACCCTCGGTCATGCTTTACAGCTGGGATCACAGCCGGTATCAGGCTGGGGGTGACAGCCGTGAGCCGCAGCTCCGGCGGCGGCGGCGGCGGCACCGGCACAGCACGGCACCGGCACGGCCCCCCGCTCCGTCCCGTCCCTCCCGCGGCCGCTGGGGCGGGGCGCGGCGGGGTAACCGCCTCCCTGAGGGGGCACCGCCCCCCAAGGCGCAGCGCAGGTAGCGGGGAGGGGGGAACACGGACCACACATGCAGACGAGCCTGCGCCCGCGCGCTCCTTCCCCGCCCCAGCCCAGGCAACGGCCGCCGCTCCGCATGCGCCGTGCGGGAGAGCGACGCGTGCGCTGCCCCCGCTGCGACCGACGCGCAGGCGCAGCTCCGCGGGATCCCGGCCCGGGGCCAGGGGGAGGCGGCACAGGCGCAGGAGGGCCGGCTGAAGCAGCGTGCGGAGGCGGGGCATGCGCAGAAAGGCAGGCCGGCGGGTCTATGTGGCGGGCGTGTGCCGGCGCAAGGGCCGGCAGACGGTTTCCTCGGAGCAGAGGGAGCATGCGCGGAGACAAGGGAGACGCGTTTCGTAACCGGCGCGTGCGCACTGCTCCGCCCGGGGACCGCAGCCCCGCTCGGTGGGGGGAAAAAAAAAAACCACCTCAGAGTTACGTCAGGAAAAGACGCCTTTGTACACGGGGAGACCCATACGGCGCGGGCAGCCCCCGAAACGGGCGCAAGACGCGGCCGTTACTCACCCTCTCCGCCGCCAGCCGCGCCCCCCCCTGCTGCCCCCCTCGGCGCCTCCTTTCACGGTTCGCCCGCGCGCGCTGCTGCCACCGCCGTGATTCCATCCATCTTGAATTTGACGTCATCCCACACTAGGGATGAGGTCATCGAAGGGAACGCTCGTCACGTGCGCAGCGCTCCGATTGGCCGGCGGGGGAGCGGGGGGCGAGGCGCTGGCGCGGCGGGGAGGGTGGCGGTTGGGGACGGTTACGGGGGATCCCCCCCACCCGCAGCCCCTCCCCCACAGGTAGCACGGCGGGCGGGAGCCCTCGCGCGCGCCTCCCGCCTCCCGTGCCCGGCGCCGCGTGGCGGGGGGAGGAATGGGGGGGCGCCTGAACGCCGGTGTACCCCGGTCCCCCGACACGTTCCCGCTGCCACCCTCCTCCCTTCCCCGCCCCCCCCCCCCCCCCCCCTTTCGCCCAGTAACGGCTTGGCGCGCGCGGGAGGGACGCTGAGGCAGCCGCGGCGGGGGTGAGGGGTCAGGGGTGCGGTCCGCACCCGGCGGCGGGGGGCGGGGCAGGTGTGGTACCGGTGTCACCGTGGGGCCGCTGACGGTGGTGGCAGGATTTGACAGGGTGCCGCTGCGGTAAATTCCCCCCCCCCCCCCGCTGGCCTGGGCCCCCCGTGCTCCGCCTACGCCTGGGGTCTCACCTCTGCGGGAAGCATGAACTCGCAGTTCTCCTAATTTAATAGTCTATTTTGTTGTTGTTTGTTTGTGGGTTTTTTTGACATTTTAGTCCATATTTTTCTAAAACGTAAGGGGGGGAAGGTCCAACGTGGTTTGTGAAGAAGCTCGATTTCTGGTGGCACACACGTGGCCTCCTCGCAAGTTGGTCCGGTGCTCCCCGGTATCAGCAGGGAGGCGCAGGCCTGGGCGCGGGGAGGTTTTGGCTTGGACCCTTTGTAACTGCTGTACTCGTTCATCTTGATGTGATTTGAAAAATTATAATGGACGTTATCGTTGGTTTAGGGTTGGTTCTCATTGAAATTACCTGCTTTGAAGAGGGCTTTATGTGTCAAAATACAAGTATTAAAATAGAAATTAGAATTACAAGTTTTCTCTCGTTTTTGTTGAAAGCTAATCTGGCCAATTATGTTTTCATTAAGGACAGCTCGAATTCGAGAGACTAACTGCTAATCCACATATGCATTTTCCAACAGTGCTTTTAGATATTCCACGTAAGTCTCAAATACTCTGAAGTAGCTACTAGAGTCTCTGTAGTGTGCTTAGTGCTGCCTTTAAACCTTTTTGCAAGGGTGTGTTGCAAATGGGCTAAACCCCATGTAAGAAAAACGGCGATGTACCCCACTAGGTCCGGCACCTCTCTTCCCTTTCCAGATATGTTTTTTGCTATCGCTGTCTCCTCAGGTAGTTTTGCAAACTTGCTAGGCTGCCTGCAAAAGGAGGGAGGGTTTTTTCGTTCGCAGACTTATGCTACAACCACTTCTGTCCTGACATGAGCGCGGCTGTGTGATGAGCCAGCTCGAAAACCAAATGAACTGCTTGGTTTCATCTGCAATAGTTCCCCGATCTGGTTTGTTGCGCAGGTATGCGGACAACTGCTCCGGCACGGTAGGACCTACTGCGGTAATGGGAGCAACCAACTAGGAAAGCAGTTGGATCTGTTTGCATAAACCAGTTTATGCAGTGACACTGGCTGTGCTGCCAGTGAAGCATTTGTGAAACAAACCTGAGCTCGTAAATCTAGCAAGGCCCTGCTAACTTTTTTCATCTGTACTCAGCTATTTCGCAGCCAAGCAGAAACAAACTGCTCTTGCATAATTATTTTCCTGTTCATGCTTCTCCAAAAGGGCCTGTGTCACAGATGGAAAACGTCCATGCTGGAATTACACTGCTGAAAAAATGGTGTTCTTTAAGGTGTACACACACATGTGTGTAAGTATGCCTTACTGTGCAGGGGTTTATTGTCAGTATTTTTAATATGCCCGTTTCCCTAGTGAAAGTCCGGCCATTAGAATAGAGCCCATGTAGTGGCTTGTGTAATATTGGCACCAGACAGCAGTTATTCTCTGTAGCTCTTACCTTAACCAGTTGATTTGAGAGTATTTTGAATGTAATTCTCAAAGACTTTGTGGTTCGAAGGGACATAAGACTCAATCTGACTGTATTCCATGATTGAGTCTGATTGACTTGATGTTGTTAAAGTTACATGGATGCCTTAATTCCCTGTAAATCTTGATTCTAATGAAATCTAGACGAGGAATTAATGCTGTAGAATTATTTGGGGTTTAAGTTATCTCTAGGTTAATTTTATCAAACATACCATTCGCAACTATTTGAATACTTTCTCGTTCTTCAAGAATAGCTTGTTTATGAACATTTTTCCCAAACATTTCTGATTTTAAATGCTTTGATGGAGCACTTACTTTGATATATTTTTCATCTGGATATGTGTGGTTGCAGCTGTTATTACCAGATGTATGCATGTCAAGTATAAGGTTTGTTTTCCATTCAGAGTATCTAGTAGCTGGTCAGATTAACTTTTGATCGTACTTGCCGACAAGTTTACTCACTGGAATTTTGTTAAAAACTGAACGCCTGCAAACCGTAGAATGTAAAGCAAACTATTTTAAAAATATGGGTGATTATACATGGACTTTGATAAAATGTGAAAACGTGAAATCTGTAACACTTGCGTTGGTTGTATGTGTAACACTGAGAAGTTACTATTTTTTGTGATGCAAATATTGTACTATAGTGCCAAGTTGTGTACTCTGAATAGTCTAGCTTTTTTAATGCTAACCTTTGTTTCATTTTCAATATAAAAATAATTGCAATAAAGTCATGCCCTGGAGCTAGGCTGTCTTTTTCTAGATCTGTAGTTTCAGCCCTTTTTTGATGTACAGACGCCTAAACATTTTTCAGTGAAGATTTGGACCGTGTGTGATTAATTTAAAACTAATGGCATCAGGTTGTATTCTTTCAGAGAGCCTTAGAACTATGTCAGATACCCTTAGGTGCTCCTATATTAGCAGCTGAGAAAGAGTTTTGCAGAAAAAAAAGCTTGGTTTCAGGGAAGGAGAAAGGTTAAAGAAAGAAGAACGCACCTCAGAAGGAATGTCATGCAGTCTAATTTTCCTCCATTTTGGTGGGGGAACCTTGAGTAGGTATAGGTGCTAAAATTTTTCATCTTGGTAAATATTCTTTGAGTCTTGTGTCCGTATAGAGAGGTCCATTCTGTACTTCGATAGCTTTAGGAGTATATGCTGCTGCCGCATCCCCTCCTCCTAAGCAGCGTGGCTTTTCAAACTCTTAACGTTCTCCCGTAGCCGCTGTAATAGCGGAAATACAGTACCCAAGGACCGAGTGTTATGTCTTTCTTGTTTCTCACCAAAAACTCTGGAATTACTGTTGCCAAGGTCATATTGCAGAGGGAGATAATTAATCTCTAAGAAACTGCCTCCTCTCTCAGTTGGCCCTGAAAATCTTACCAGCAGAGCAAATGCTAGTGCTGCAGGACGCGCTGTGGCTGTTACCCTGTTCCTTCAGAAACCGGCTTCTAGCCCAGAACTTCGGAGGAGTGAAGCGCTGCTACTTGTGATCACAGAAAACACTTGAATGAACTGGTTCCTTTCAGCCACTGTTGAATGCAGCAAATGTTTCTGGAAACACTAGAGGTCTAGCTTTATTGATTCCAAACATTCTGCCAAAATATAGATGCAGAATTTTCTATGAGTTTCTTGTTGCTGACAGCTGTGCGTGGAAAAAGGTGCCTGGATTTTTGTATTTTTTTCTGTTTCTAATATGTTTGTATGAAACCTCCATAATGACTGCCAGTAGGTAAAAAGAAATCTTACTTTTTCAAGTTAAAACCTGTCACTCACCTTGTCACGAAAGTATGGACACTTACCAGTATCCAGAGAGACAACTAGGCAGTAAGATACACAATGAGAAAGTTACAAAAATTGCAGTGTTTCAGTAACCGGTGTGAAGCAAAGTACACAAGACTCTTTCTGAAGATTTACATTTCTTATCAGGCAAATAATACAGTACAGTGTAAATAATGTATAATGTAAATAATACAGTATAATGTAAAACTGTCTTCATTCCTGGTATTGGAGTCTCGGAGTGCCAAGTCTTGAGCTTTTGTAGCTGTCACCCTCATTCCTCTGCAAATAGCACAATCTAGTTAATATTTTCCACTCAGACTCCACATGCGTAATGGCTTGGGCAGTTTCAAATAAATGCTGCCAGATGATGACAAGCTAGATGGTAATATTACCCTAGAAAACTGCGAAGTAGTAGTGAACACGCACCTACTTAAAAACGTGGTAGTTCCACAAGTTGGACAGTGATGCTGAGAAAAATATGCCACAAGTAATAAGGCATGCATTCTCTAAGCGGGCAGACGGCCATGGTACTATGATTGTTGTTTAAAAGAATAATGCATCTTCATTTGCAATGGGTAAGCTATTCGTGGGAGCTTTAAAAAACGTGGATAAAAAGCTGCAGGAGCAACTGAAATACAAAATCTGTCACGGTGCAGCAGATAGGGCGCAATTTCATGTTATCAGTTTTCACAGCTCTTTTTAACTTCAGCTGGAGTTTGGTGTCCGAGTCTTCTAAAAATAAAATCCTGAGTATTCTGAGTACAGTGGAAGTGTGTAAGACAATATTAAAACGTGGCTTTAATTTCCTAGTCCTAGTTACAAGTGTGTACATCCTGGCTCTTTATTTTAGGCAAACTGTATGTGAAGAAATTCAGGAAAAAGCAAATGGAAAGTCAGGTGATACAGCAAGCATATTTGATAAGTCTGTCCATACATTAACTCCAAGCAAGGAAAATCAAAGAAAAAATGAAGTGTCTTTGCTTGTTGTAACAAACAGGAAGGCTCATGCTTTTGTTCCTGTTTAGCAAAGTTTGTTTTCAGGAAGAATAAATGGAATGATAGTCCAAAGTTTTGCATTAGTACAATAATTATGTTTATCGTCCTGTTTTCCTGTAAATGTGGCTTTAGGGATCAAGTTTCTTGGCAGAAAGCACTGTGACGGTAGCCTCTCTTCTCTAGAAGGTTTATATAAGTGAATCAGAGAGAGCAACAAAGAGCTATTAGTGCTATGGTATATTTTAAAAGTCAGCTTGTTGCTTTAATTCCTCAGTATCAGACAGTTTGGCCTCAAACAACAGTCTTCTGGGGCTAGAGATTACACAGAGATGGATGGCAGTTTTCGGAGTTGCAGCAAGTGCATTTGTGTTCAGGCATTGCTACAATGCTGGAAAAATATGGTGTATGCTGAGCAGATCATATTTCTGGTAAGTTCTCTTCAAGTAAAAAATGCAGAAGTTAGGAAGTAAACCTATTGGCTTGCTGAAAAAATTGTGTCTACGTTTCTTTGTTTCATCAAATAGTGCCAGAAATGTTATTTCTAGATGGTATTTTTTTGTTTGTGCAGCCAAAAAGCTATTTTTTTTTGTTTGCGCATGTACTCTACCCAAGGGTGCTGTTGTGTCACTAAGTCGTTTCATATGTGATGTTAACGTGCTGGTCCTAAGACTACAAAACGCATGTTCTGAGGAGAGCTTGCAATGTGTAACAACTTTAAACTTATTCTCATGCCCTTCTGTGCACTATAAAGACCTGACTGTGATTTGAGATGAGGAACTGAAACTTGCTTTCAGGCCGCGAATACTGAAATACTGCCCCGTAATAGCTGTGGGTCAACTTTTGCACTTGTATGGCCTGTGCAGTCTTACTGATGTCATCTCCATACTGATTTATTCATTACTGAGTAGAAAGTTCAAAGTGGTGTAGCAAAAATAACCAAGATACCGAATTATCAATGTCTTTATGTTCATGGTACTGGCTGAATTTATTATTGTTGATTCTGTACTGTCTAATTGCATTCTTTGCATGATGAGTTCAGACCCAAAATGGAATGGGGATTTATTTAGTAAATGTTGCTTTACAGTTCTGAAGTACAGAAACAGGGCTCTGGAGGAGGCCTTTGCACCTGGCCTGCTTCTCTGTCAGTTTGACACTCTTCCCCCCCACTTCCCTGTGGCAGTTCATTATGTAGGAGCCAATTATATGTGGACAACAGAGAGGCTGATTGCCTCTCCTGTACAAGCATCTTGCCTGGGGCCTCACTGGCTGTACTGTGTTGCATTCTAGGCATTTGCTAGCTACACATGTTTACACAGCGCTATGTAGACGTGTCATTTTGAATGCTGAGCGTGAAGAGGCAAAATTTGGCCTTGCTGTTACACAGTTGGCTTCCCCTCCCTCAAATATGCAAACATTACTCTCTCCAATGTCATTCTTTTAGTTAGATTTGCAGAGGTAATGATGTACAGATGACCGCTGCAACTAGAGCACTTGCTGGAGAACCACAGGGTAAGTGTTTCTCATTGAAAACAACTCTGATGATAGTATCACACACGTTAGCTGCACTGTTTTGGTTGCCAGACCCTTTCCTGTATGATGATTTCTTACAGCACCTCCCTTGGTGGTGTCATGGGTCTTCCTGGAAAAAACCAACCACCCAGAACTTTGAAAAGAAGGGTTTTTAATGGTCAGACTACCCAGAGTTTTCATAAAAGTTTGAAGACCTCAGGGAGGTCCCCACACAGCTAGCTAAACAGGAGGTCTCTCACCAAGAACCCTCACTTGGCATCAGAGTTAGAAGGGGCCGGGGTCAGTGAGATGGAAGTGATAGAAAGGGAGACCTCAGGCAGGGTACCTCAGTTCTTCAGCCTGAGCTAGGGCTGTATGGTGGTGCAAATGCACATGGACTGGACATGTCTCACGCACAGTACCTGAGTGCCAATTTCGCTGAAACTGTGGGCTTCCACCTTGCAACTGATGTCCTTTTGGGCAGACTGCAGTGAAGCCTCATCATTATAGTGCACGTGGCATGCATTGCCACAAGACACTGAGTATTGGACATTTTTCTGCACAATTATGAAGCTGAACAGAATCCTAGCAAAAAGAGTGAAAATTTGCAGGCAAATCTGTCTTTTAACTGTTTTTTATTTGTGTACTTTGTAATGTGTGTATGTCTGAAGCATTATTATTTTACTGCACGTATGAGAAGGCGTTTCACTAGCTGTGATACCTGGTGGTTCAGGATTAGAGAAATCTTAGCTTGACATTGGCCCCTAGGTTAAAATTGGCTTTAAGGTTATACAGGTATATTTTGACACTGGATTAGAAGATGGTGGCACTTAAAGCTAATTAAAGCACAGAAAATAGTGAGAATCTCAGAGTGGCATAGAAGGACCTAGCTATTGCCTTTCAGTGTGTGTGGCCGTTCTTTCTCCTCTTAAGGTCTCCTCCTATTTCCAAAGTAGCAAAAAGTAGTATTAAAGTTGTATTTAAGTACCAAAGGGAAGTTCCCTGTTGGAGCAAACCTGGTGAGAATACAGATTTCCCTTTGTTTGTAAACGATGGAGGTAGTCAAAGTGGGAAAAGGCAGGGGGTGCCGTGCTGCCAGAATGGCATACGGGGGAATTGCTGCTGGAACCTGACACACTTGCAGGGCAGATTAGTTCAGTGTTTTCCAGGCTAGAGGAGAGGGTAGATTTGAATGATTTAGAGCTGACATCCGTGGTTGAGGAATCTGACCCTGCAGTCTTGTCCGTGGACTCCAGAGTTACTGAAGGGGCGTATTTGTTCCCAGGAATCTGTAGAAACGTGTGATGTGGAACAGAAATTCTGTCTTCTCCTCTCTGGCAGGCTGCTCAGCTGCCTGGATATGTTTTTCCCCCCTTCAGCTGGACATTTTTTCATTTAAATTAGTCTTGTAAATGGTCTGGGAATATGTGCAGGCTCTCTGCTTTGGAAACTTTTCCTCCATTGCTTCAGAACTGCTGCAGTCCTACACTGCAATGAGAGTTAGTGTGTGGTCTCGTTTTATTTATTACTGCAACACTGACCTGGAAGAGAGAAAGTGAGAGGGAATTCTATAATTTATTACATATTTGACATTCTATTTTAAAAGATTGATAAACTGATCTTTACATTATTTTGTACCCTTAATTGATGGTGTCGCTCTTGGAGACTGTCTGGCATGTGCAGTGCTTCAGGTGTTGCCTAGCTTTTCTGTGAGAGACCTGCAGAAGGGCAGACCTGTCCATTTCAAACTGTAGCTTGTAATAGATGAGATCTCCACCGTACCTGGATAGCTATAGAACCAACACTGGTTTCTGTTAGCCAAATGTTTTTGAAAGGTTGTATCTGGAATTACTTTGCTGTTAAAGCTAAAATGACACACTTTCTTCCTTTATATGTTTCAGCATTCCCTCTATTTTAGGTCAGATGATTCATCTCTGCATTACTGTTTCTGCATTTCCATTGCCTTAATTGGATCTTTTGGAGGCATTATAGTCTATATGGAATTGACAAATGCTATTTCTAGAAACAGACAGTTTCCTTCCTTCCCTCCTTCCTTCCTTCCCTCCTTCCCGTCTTCCTTCCTTCCCTCCTTCCCTCCCTCTTTCCCTCCCTCTCTCTTTCCCTCCCTCTTTCCTTCTTCCACCTCCCTGTCCTCTGCTTTCCCCTTCCTCAGTCCCAGGTTGTTTCTTTCTTCTTGTCTTTACTGCACCACAGCTTTCCAGGGAGCGAGCAGGAGGTTTCGCTCACTCTGCTGCTAAAACGTGACGGGTTTTCTTTAGCCATGAGCTATCTCAGAGGAAAGTCCTTGTGACTTTTCATGCTGTTTTAAGGTTCAGCCAAGTATCCACAAAAACCCTTGCAGGCAGGGGATGTCAGGAGATGTCCTGGACCAGCACGTATGCTGAGTATTTTAGATGCTACATCAGCAGTTACTGCTATGCTCTTTTAACAGCAGGTCCCAGTGCACAGAGGGTGACATGGTTGATTTTCCTCCCACTCTGACCTTTTCTCATGATGTTGTGCCTTCAGCCACCAAGAGCAGCCTTCCACCCATGTGCCCACCAACACAAGGACAGCAGTGGTTTCTGTGTAGAGTGGTTAAAAACTAGGCTCAACCTAATTGCATCCCCATATGTCTATTGGGTGCAGCTGTACGGAGAGGCTGGTGCAAGTGTTGAGTTAACCATAGCTTAACAGATTACTGCTTGCCACCTAAGCAGAAAAATCTGGCTGGAAACATGTTTTTAGCCAGTGGCAAGCTAAAATACCACTAAGAATGGAGAACATTGAAGTGTTTAATATTTAAAAATGCCGTCTGTGATGCCAAATTGTTAATAGATTTGTGTTTAAAGATGATGTATACATTTATGTTTTAAAGGAAGCATTTGAAAAAAAGTAATTTGTCATTACTACTTACAGAGAACTCTCTGTTTGCAAGTTTAAAATTTTGTAGTTCGAGAGGACTATTACAATCATGTAATAACACCTTTGCATGTAAATAGTCCATTAATTCAGTCCATTAACCCTGCACTGAATTTATAGCTTCAGATAGAGCTTTACCTTTTCTACCTCCCTGAAAGACTTGACCTTTCAAAATCACCTCCTCTTCAATTAAAGAAAAAAAATTAGGAAACCAAGGAGCACTTCCTCTGAAAATGTCTTAAGCAAAAGAGGTAAATAACGTTATAGCAAAAAACCTAACAATTTTCCAGGACTGGAAGCTGTAACTTCAAGAAAGAAGAAAAAGGCAGGGTTATTTTAACAGTGAGGATTATTAACTACTGGAAAAATTTGCCTGGGGTTATGGTGGCTTCCCTGTCATCAAGACCAGGTTCCTGTTGGGGTTGTGCCGCAGGGGGTGCATGTGCCCGGCCCATTCCTGCAGGCGTGGCTGGTGTCTGGAGCCTGTGGCAAAGCTTCAGCAGGGAACTGGCCCTCACAGTCTACTTGAAGCTCTGAGTGGGGCAGCCTGAAGGGTCATGTTGAGTGGGCATAGCCAAACTCTTAAGTCCTGCTAAACTGCATACTGATTGTTGTCACTTGATAGCTACAGATTTTAGTGAATTAAAGAGACTTGTTTGTGGTTTTTAATCTGCTGAAATTTCTGGACATGTGTTTGGCTTCAGGTATGGGCTTGTTGGAATAAAACCTAGGCAAAACTTTGCAATGTGTCACTAATGGATGACCTAAAAATAATAAATCCAGGGCATTCTCTCAAGATATAGTGATCATTTCCCGTTGCCTGGGAATATCTCTGGCACTGACTACAGAACTGGGAATTTATTTTATGATGCTGTGCAGAAAAATTCATTTACAATTTTCCACTGTGATTCCCCCAAGAGGAAGAACCCATGGCTCATACAGAGAGAGCAAATTTTAGTGACACCTTCTATTCATCTTGGCAAATTCATGAGCAAGTTTCTGTTCCTCTTTCTATACTTCCATAAAAATTTACTGAAAGACACCCTTGTCTTTCATTATGAATTCATCATGAAAATTCATCCCATTTATTTTCAGTGGGAATTAGCTTGAACTTACTCTAAATAGCTTATTATTTAAATTTTAGTTTATTTTTAAGAACTCTTTTAATAATCCTGTCTTCACATGGCATGCAAAAATCTTTGCCCTTTTCTTCAGGGAGGACTGTGAATTTTTGTAATGTATCTCTAAAAAACATTTTATTACCCAGACAGTAAGGTGATTTAGTTTAAAGGGAACCTCGTACATCTATAATGCCTTGTGCTTGATAGAAGAATACAAAGACCCCAATTCCATAGTAGGTTTCAGGCAAGTAAGCTGCTGCATACCCCCCTGAGCAACAGTATTTGCCATGGCTTGTAGAGTTGGGACATTTCTGTGACTGAATTCAGCCCCCAACAACAAAAAGGACAAGTTGAATGTCTTTGCTCTTTTGGAATATACTGATGAGAGCAAAAAACCTTCATGGTTTCTTGGGCTGGGAGAAGTTTTTTGTGTGACCTGGCATACACCCAATGTACATCTTCAAGCTGCAGTTTTGGGGGAATACGTTAATACTGGAAATAGGCTTGTAAGAACTGACACCATGAAGGTCATGAAATAAATCACGTGGAGCCATTCCGATGACAGCCACAGCGGACCTGTTACACATTTAGAAAACAAATGCCTCCTAAAATCAACAGTTTCAAATAGTTTGAGTTTCTTCTCGCCGTTGGTATTTTAACATTTGGTCAATTCCTCTGATAACAGTAAACCCCCAAATCTCCTTTTATGGTAAATTCTATTAGAGTGGATCCTGCTGTTGATGGGAGAGCTAATCAAAATTAGGCTTAGCTGGTGATGAGCTCAACAGAACGAGTGAGATTTTGTTCTTGTTTTTCTTTTGTTTACATGGTAACTGGCTCTTTCCTTTTCCCATACAAATAAATGTCATGTAGCATAGTTGAGATGTGCTGCCTTTTATTTGCCAGAAGTTGCTAATAATTGAATCACTTGAACAATGAAATTTGGAGGCAAGACTTTTCAATGGAAGAAATATTAATATCCTACAGAATGAACTTTGTGGCATGTCAAGACCACCCTGTCACACCTACCTCCTAAAACTTATGAATTCTTTTGTTCTTACAGGAAAGATGATGAAGTCGTCCATCAAAATTCACTGTTCAAGTCACACACTTTTTAGCACCGTCTCAATGGTTTTAAACATCACCTCAGCAGCATCATCTTTTCATAGCACAGCAAAATAATTCAGACATCAAACTGATCCTAAGTCAGTCCGTAAAATACTTTTTGAGGAGAACAGATTTTGAACTGATCCTTAAACATGCGAAAACAAAATACATTTCATTTGTTTTCATAGCAGCTAATTGCATAATGTGATTTAGCTTGAATGCAGAGAGCTGGAAAGAATAAACAACTTAATGAGTTCCTTTGGGACTTGCCTTTATGGTGCGCATCTAAAGACTTGTTAAGGACAGAGACTTAAACTAAACTGATTCTAGAGGGTGTTTACAACATCCAGCTCAAGCATTCAATGCACAGGGAGCTGTTTCCTTCCTCACTGGTTGCACACAGTTGCCGGAGAGTGTAATGAAAGCCACTGTTTCTTTTTTTCTCCTTTGCCTCATCTACCCGCCCCAGAACTGGTCCTTCATTGTCACAGCTGCCTTCTGTATAAATTGTGATGCTTAACGAGTGTAATAATCATGGTTGAAAAATGGGTTTTGTAAGATCAAGTTTCAACAGGCTGATTGTTCCATCAATTTTAATTTAAATATTAACACTGTTGAAGCAAATAGAATTCCTCTTGCGGTGGTTTTATCTTTGCACGTATGTTTATATACATGTATATATGTATGCATGTACCTGTATGTATCTGTTTATATATACATATATATACATGTACATGTGTTTGTGTGTGAATATAAACATATATGTGTACAAAATTAAATGTATGTAATGGCATAGACATCAGGATAAGGAAAAAAACCTAAGCAAAACATTCATCTGTATTTACTCTTCAGACTGATAGAAGTGTGAAAGGGGAAAGACAGAAGGCAACCTAAAAGTAAAGTAGATTAAAAAGACCTTTCTGCTTGGATAATCATTAGTGCTGTTTGTAGGAATGCAGAAAAGATTTTCCTAAGTGGACATTGAGTTATGTGCATAACTCTTACCCTTTTGGGAAAACAGTCCTCCCAGATTTATTTTTAGACAACCCTGGACTGAAAATCAGCTCATTCTTTAGGGACTAGGTAGTTGCATAATGTAGGCCCGACTCTTCAAAATTCAGATGTTTGCTTTTAAAAAAAGAAGCTAGATCTCCCACTTTGTACCTGGAACAGCAGAAAGCTAGGGGGTACCATTATTGTTGGAATTTGCCTTTGCCTCCTTTTGATCGTGTCTCCCTTGGAGGGTGTGTCAGCATCAGCGTCTTATAGGCAAAAACGTTCTGACTGTTCCTCCTTTCTCTGCCCGAAGGACCAGAGAATTACACAGAACCCATTTTTCAAGGTCTACATCACCCTTGTGCCAAATGGAACTCCAGGCAATTGGCTGAGTTTTTGGCTGCGTTCTGTCACTTGCTGCAGCTCTTTAGAGTGCAAAACTGCCTCAGCCATGCCATTTTTGACATGGAAGTATTGCTTTAGTTGTGGACCATATGGTAAATGCTTTCTTACTGGACTCCTGTTATCATAAAGATATGATTGTTACCACGAGGATACTTTTCTGTGTTCATTCCACAGCATGAGGTTTCCACCTTTCTGGTAAAGAAATGTACTCACCGCATCATAGAGGAATCGTCAAATTCCAGCACTGACATCAGGGTGATTTTCTCAGCTTAATGATTAAGGGTCTACCCGTCTGCTGCTGTTTATAAGCCCTCGGGCTTATCAGGTGAGCTTTTCCAGTGCCCAAAGTTGTGTTAAGCATTCTTGTCCCTCTTGCTTCTGGAAGTACAGATTTATAAAAACCAGATCTTTTGCAAGCAGGGAATGACATTGCCCATCAGTATTTTTCCTCAGAGGTGCATAATGGCTTAGAATCAGGGTCATATAGGCAAACCATTCATTTAATTCTTGTCATCAGCTAAGCTTTTGCTTTCTTAAAGCCTTTGCAGCTAACGCATGGAAGTTTTGTACTCTGTCCTAAAGCCTTTTCTGATTTTGCCAGGGGGCCCTGGTCCATCCATCCCATCAGACCTCTGAGAAGCAAAGAACAGTGAACTAAAGGAAAATGTGCTAGATGCAATCCTATTTCATTTGCCTCCCACTTTTTAAGAAGTGCAAACACATCTCGTTTCTCTCATTAAACTGATGTAACTGATGTGTGTAATTATATCAGCAGTACTACCTTTTTGGGGAGACACACCTACCTTTCAATGAGAATTTGAGGCATTAAATCAGTGATGCTGTGCTCCGTCATCATGAGCTCCGTCTCTCAAGTAGGGCAGTATTCAGTAGTTTTTGAATATGATAGAAATTATTTGCAAAGATGAAGAGTGATGGAATATGTGTGCTGATATTTATACTTGGCATTTCAATGATAGATGAATGTTAGTCATTACAATAATCATGTTCTCATCATCCTTCAGTATCATTATTATATCTATAAACCGAAGGCCCTATCATTTTCACCGGCAAACAAAGAAAATATTCCCTGCCCCAGAGCACTTGTAATCCAAATATCACAAAGGACAGGGTTACATGCCTCCTTAACCAAAGCCAGATGTTTGATTTCAAGGAGGGAATTAAAATCTATTTTCACTAGGGAATTTTTCTCATGTGGAAGGTCAGCATGGGAAAAGCACGCAGGAAGTTTCCCTACTGGCATTTGTGCTAATTAAGGTTGCAGAACAAATTCAGTAAATAACCCATTGTTTTCACAAGTCAATAAACATTTTGAAAAGCATCTCCTTTTGAGCTTTAAATATCAACTCTCAATATCTGGCAAAATGTAATTTTTTTTTTTTAGTTAAATAGAGTGAGATAATTTTGGTTGGGGTTTTTGTGATCTGAAAACTGGAAGGAGAGAAAAATCAAGAAAATTATTTCCTTCTATTTCACAGTGCATGACTATATATTTCTCTTCACCTGAGAATGCCAAAACCTGTTGTGAAGTCTCTTTGTGCTCCAAACGTCGAACCTCCTTGCCAGGCATCTCTCCTTTTTCTTGATTAGGTTTGCAAAGAAGGTGATTGATTGTTTCTCTTATGGTTTAGCAAGCCAGTGATGCAATATAATCTTTATTCCAAACCAAGCATTTAGATTCCTACTTCCCCTTTCAGCACTATGATATTTTAAAGAAACTGCCAATGTTTATGTCAGCAGTTGATGTTGTTAGGAGGTAGGAATGATTTTGTTTTCCTGAGTTCCTGGAGAAGCAGACAGTGCTCCCTAACTGACGCAGGAGTCGCATGTAGGATAGGGTGTAGAAAATGCAGCAGTGTTCCTGGCACCAGAACTGGAAATATCAGTGCTGAGGAACTCTGCTGAGATGGAGCACGGTTCTTCCCCAGTATAATGTAAAACATGCTCTGAGGATGGAGGCTTCCCTCTGGCTGCACAGTCCTGCAAAGGGCCCCTCTTGCAAGAGACCTGTGGGCTAATATTAGACTTCCACTCCTCCATTACTTAATTCATAGGTACTGATGGAATAAATCATGCTAGTGTGCTGGAAAATACTGTGCAAGCTGGAGCTTTGCTCTCCTCTGTTTAAGCAAAAGCTTGAACTCAACAGATGCTTCAGATGACCTAAGTCACTTGGTGGGTGAAACCATGGTGAATGTATATGTGTCAAAATGCAGAGTCAGAGCAGGATGCTAACAGCCTCCTGCTGAGTAATTCAGAGGGCGGTTTAGCCCTGTAGTGCCTCCTGGGCAAGTCAGAATGTTTGTTCAGACTTGGCTTGGTTCTGACAGACACCTGGTGCAGGGATTCTTATAAATAGTTTGTAATCTTTATTTGGGGGAAGGGTATGAGAAAGGGCATGGAAAACTTATGGATCCTTTGATTTTAATCACATTGATGATTTAGTACCAATCTCAAAACAGAAGTCATTTTTAAAAAAAAAGAAAAAAAGAAAAGCACTTCCTTACTGGATACAGAGAGTTCTCTGAAACTATTGGTGAATTTTCTGTTTGTTCAGATTTCCTCAGAGACACAGGTTTGGGTTCATAACTTTCTGATCATTATATTTTGTCCAAAGACTATATCTCATTCTCTTTCTTGCAGCCCAAGCTTCCCTTTACCCCAAACTTCCATTCCATATTGATTTTAATAATTTGGTGGTCTTCTGCCTGTTTGAAGATCTCCCTGCCTCCTTTGTACTTAGTAATCCAGTGTTCATCTGGGTTGATCACCATTATAGGTATCAGCAGGAGGAAAAAAGAAATCATACACCTCCTCAAAACAACTTACTGCATTCCTTGTTCTAAACAAATCTATTCAAGTGTTGGTTCCTTCTAACCAGATTAAAAGCTCTTGTTTTTTGCAACCCTTTTCTGAAGTCTCTGCTAAGTATTCACACAGTGGAGGTGGGGTGCCATAACTTGCCCTGTGTGTGTAGTAGGTTCCTTTAGTCCAGTGTTTCTGCCTTGAAAGATTCCTCTTCATAGGCTTCTGTGCTTTTAACTGAGCTGGCTCAGGACGACATGGAAACAATCTTCCTTTAGGTCCTTCAAAGCAAGAAGCTTCCTATATGCATTTAAATCTAATGCATCAATAAAAGATCTTGTACAGATTGTGAAACATTCTGGGGTTTGGACTATAGATTAGCTTCTGCAATAATTTAGAAAAACCTTTCATCAGAAACATGTGCTTGCATCTGTGTGTATATCTCTATATCTCTTAGCTGGAAATAAGGGCCAAATCCTACTTTGACTAACAGTGAAAAGCAGATTGTGTGTTTTGGCTGGTTTATTTTTTGCTTCAAATCTGCTTAACAGAGGCAGATTTTACATATGAATGCAAAAGATGGATTCATGAAGGGAATTGCCAGTTGGATGGACTGTCTTTCCTATCCATATCCTTGCTGTGTGTCGGATGGGTTTAGGAGGGATAAGAAGTAGGGAGTCATCCTTCTTTCAAGAGGAGCAGCCAGTGCCTTCAGTAAAAAATGGGTTGCAGGCAAGTGGCACTGGCACAAACCAGTGAAGCCTGGCGACATCTGTGTGCTGGTCAATGGTATTTGCAAGTTGTTGCTGTTCTTGAGCCCTGTGGCACTAGGTCAGCAAGGCAGCAGGAGATCTGTGTCAGCGCCGTGTTCCTGGCCCTTTGCTGCAGGGAGCTGACGGTCCAGCCAGCGAGGCAGTGTGAGGAGGGGCTCTGGTTCCACCACCAAGTGCTGATACAGGCCAGGCATGGTACTCTTTGCTGAACAGGGCCTTCAGGTGGACTTGGCCCTTGTACCCCATGGTGGGGTGCTGAGCAGGAGACCCTCTGACTTTTCTTCCAAGTAAGCCTTCATAGCAAAAGGTAATATTCACTGCCCAGACTTCTTTCTTTTGAAAACACCCATTTTTTTCAGTCTTATAAACAAGAAACATACTATGAAATATCTTAGATGGGACTTAGTTCCCTGCAGCACTGCGAAATCATGTACGAGGTGTGATCAACAGTCTCATCTGGTACCAAACTCAGCATTGGGAATGGGACCATGCCATCAAAGCACTGGAGCAAACAAGAGCTGCTCTGTGCTGAGATTGCACAACCAGCACTCAGTCAGAGGAGCAAGGCCAGGCAGAGGTTCAGCATGACCTCCGCCTGACTCATATTTTTTCCTCCTGTTACCAATAAGAACTTTTTCCTCATGAGTCACTTTAAAACAGTTTGTGCGTGTTCAGGGAAACAACAAAACCCGAAGATTTTCCTGAGGAACAGTTTGCCGATGAGACAGAACAAATCACTGAATACAGTCAGGGACTGTTCTGCCTGCACAATTGAGCTCATTAGCTCTTAAGACTTTAGGTAAATGGGTTTTACTGTCGTTTGTACATGTCCCTTCATCTTTAATGCATTTTTCTCTGAAACACATCAGCGAAGTAAGCAAGTGTTACTATTCCACTTTTTTGATATGTGTCTGAAGCTCAGGGAAACAAGGACCCTTTCAAAAAATTGCCAGTTTAGCTGTTGTCCATCCTAACGTAGGCCTAGCATATGCTGGCAAAACAGTGCTTTTTTCTGTTCTACTTTTTTCTCAGGTAACATAAGCAAAAGCATATATATATTATTGTAGCCATGGCTTTCACTAGGTCTGAATTACTGGGCTTTATGCCACCCCCATGACTTCATTGCAGTGGCAAATCTGACCTGCGTGACTTGGTCATGGCTCCACAAGAGGTCCATGGTAGGGGCAGGGAATTGAAGTCCCTGAAATCGTGGACTAGTGTTTTAACTCAGAGCTGAGTAGTTAAAGTTTCTGAGAAGTTCGGTCCTTTGTAGGGAGTAGACATTAAGATGTCCATTATACATATTGATTTTCAGAAGCTGGAATAAGTTTGTATCATGATACCAGGAGTGATTTATTTTGCCTTGCCTCTAACTGGACAAAGGTTACTTCTGGCTAAGTCAGCCTGTTCCTCTTTTCTAACACCTTTTGGCCTTGCTGACTGATTTAAGCCAGTTTTGACAGAACAGCTGCAGGCTTAAAGGCAATTAAGTTCCTGCAGGCTTCACAAAGATCAGGAGTGGAAAAGAGCAAAGAAACTTTAGCAATGCCCCACTAAGGGAAAGACTGTGATTTGACCTCAACCTTTACCAAACATCTGAAATACCATAGCAAGGGCAGTTTTTAAGACTGCCCTGATGATGAGACAAAATTCACATGGGAGTCACAGGGAACACAATCATGGGGCAGAAATCAGATGGAAATCAGGTCCATCTGAACTTCTTGTCACCTTCATTGGCAGCTAGTGGCATGGTTTCACCTGCGTATCCCTGACCTCAATCAGTTTATTTCCACTGTGAGATCCTCAGGACTGATGGCACCTCCATCCATTCCCACATGCTGTGGCCATAGTCTGGGCTTTCTCAGATTGACAGGCTGTAATCAGATTGAAATGGTGGGAGTCTGGAAGAGGTATCTGGGAGAAATTTACTGACAGCTGATTTTAAGAGATCAGGTTAAATGATTTAGTGGTTCTCAAGCTTTAGGTCATGTGCACCTACAGGAAGGTGTGCCAGCTTCTGGAACACAGAACAGCTTTTGTTAGGTTCCCGTGGAGCCCAAATGCATAGTCCTGTTTCCTGCATGCAGACCAATCCATCTTGAAACATCATGACCATTTTGGGCATCTGAAATAGAGATTACTTCTTAGACAAAATAATGCAAAGTAAAAAAAAAAAATGTTCCAGCAACTGACCTTTCTTTGTCAAACTCCTAGTCTAAAGAAGATCTTCTAAGTGACTAATTAAATCAAAAGTGAATCCGTCTAAAGAAATAAGTGACTAAAAAATATGATGAGAAAGCCTGCTGTCAGCCATAGTATTCCAGTTACTGATAGTACGGTGTAGGAGAGTCAAATCCCATCTCTGAAAATCTGCTTCTTGATCCTGTGAAATTATACATTAATGGATTTTGACATGGCTTTTATTGGCACAGCCCTTCTTTGTAAAAATTGCATACTTTAGATAATTCAGGCGTTACAAATGTAACGGCAGAAGATACAAACAACAGAGCCAGGAGAACTGATCAGCTCCAGATGACTGGGCCAGGAGGACTGTGAGGAGCTCCTTCCAGAGTGCACTCCAGGTCACTACCCGCACCACACTGCCAGGGCTTTTATTCCACTAAATACCTCCTTCTCCATTCCTCTCCATTGACTTTCCTCAACATGAGAGCAAAAGTGAGCAAATTGTGCACCGGCGTCCTAAGATAACACCTAATTGAAAGGAACAAGGGATAAAAGACCAAAACTTTACCTAGGAAATATACCAATGGTTACTAAAACTATAATTATTTGTAATGAGCCGTACATGTACGGGTGGTGAGTTTTCCAAAACGACTGATGAATCTATGTAGTTTCCCAGCAGGAGACTCTGCACTGACATGTGCTGAGTAAGCTCAACTCATTACAGCAACTGCAATAATGTGAAGAAAGAGCACATGCTACTGCCTGGGATGCAAGGCATCATCTTAAACTTACTGCACTTAACACAGTGCAAGAATACGTCTGGAAGATGTGAAAGTGGTTGCTCAGGATGCAGGATGCATGCTTTATTGCCTGGGTGTTCTCTTCCAATATCTGCATTGCTAAAAAGCTAAGTTGCTGTGTGCCTAAAGGCTTGTAACACTGAAGAAATAATGCAGATACAAATCAGAACTGCAAAGAGTTTCCAAATTACAAGGTAAGTCCTGAAATAGACATGACTTTTGTATCTGTTTGTAATTTAGATTAAACGCCCACTGACTTTACTTACAGCT
This sequence comes from Phalacrocorax aristotelis, assembly GCF_949628215.1. Classification (NCBI taxonomy): domain Eukaryota; kingdom Metazoa; phylum Chordata; class Aves; order Suliformes; family Phalacrocoracidae; genus Phalacrocorax; species Phalacrocorax aristotelis. The sequence continues at coordinate 98,737,116 of NC_134276.1, read as the reverse complement.
TTGATTGAAAATGGGTTTCTTCATATTCCGTATTTAGGAACTGTTTCATTCACTACTACAGTAAAGTTGCAACTCACGGTTAGTTGCCTCACCCTGAATGTAAGCCTGCTCCAGCTGCCAGCCGTAAGACTGAGCTGTAAATATGCAAACTTTTATCCATGTTTTTTAATAGTCCTAAAGATGAGCTTAAGGGTGTATGCTTAAGGATGTATACTTAAGTCTTTTAGAACGGGGGGTATTAGTCCTTTACTGCAATTTGGAGGATCATACTTCAGTCATAGAAGAAGTTCTCAGAGATGATGATTACATTTGTTTTATAGCTAACTCTGGAAAGCAGCAGCTGTTTAAGACATGGCAACCCTATCTAGCAATTTAGGATTGTAAGTGGGAGAACCCAAATGCAACCCAAGTCATATGCCAGTCTGGAATTACATCTATTTGAATTTGGCCAGGACATACACTTCTCGCAGAAGGTGTCAGGTCAGTTCTAAGGGCTAAAGATACTTTTTGTGAGTGCTAGCTGAAAAATTTCAGTTGATATTTCTTTCAGAAAATTTAGATTGTTGAAAGAAAAATATAGACCACGAAAAGAAATATTTCTATTTACAAATTGAACTTCATAAACTCAATTCCTCTCTCTTTTTCTTCAAATTAGCGGGTTTATAAGTCAGATGGCAACCTCTGTACGGCCTACAGCCAGGGTCTCCCTGTTGCCTCCCTGTGCTGACAGGAGATGTAAGTGGTGCACCTGGGGGATACAGCCTGACTAGACCTCCTGGTGCATGCAGGAAAAGGGCTGCTAAGGTACACATTCTCCTCAGACATAGCAGAAATATTTCCAAATCAGTTTTTTTTTGTGTGTGTGTTGAAATGTTCTCTACCCATTTTCCCATTTTCTGCAAGAACATTTTTCAGTTGAAGTTTGGGCAAGCCTTAATTTTCCTTTTTTTTTTGTTTTTTTTCCTCCCTGATGAGCTTGGCATTTTACTTTCCAAGCCAGAAGAATAGCTCCCAAGTGCCTTGGCACTACACGGAGCCCTGGCTCTGTCCTCTGCCAGAGGATCTGAACCATCCAGCAACTCCCCTCTTGGCCCCACATGTTCTCTAGGGCCCCAGCTCTCCTCCTACCTTGTGAGCGATAACACAGTGATTGCCTGACAGTGTTTTACAGAAACAATATTACTGATATTCTGAACCTACACAAATGAGAGAGTTTGTGGTTCCTGGCTCTTTCATCCACATGAAATTGTCTGCAATACTGTAATATATATTCAAGTGCTGGTCTGAACATCTTGCCTCAGCTCCAAGAACTGTACCTGTGATTTTCCATACTTGAGTGTCAGCTCCTCATAAAATATCATGCTGTGTTTACTCTTTTTCTTTCTTTTCTTTGTCAGTGATATTTCACTGAAGTTATTGTCCTGCATTGGAAAGCTGCAGGCACATGTATCTTGGGAACTTGCCTTCATGATTTACACAATAAAAAGAAAGGGATTTTGGTTTCTCAAATCTCCTGACTCATGCCCTGCCTAATAAGGTTCTTGTTTGCCTAACATTGCTCTGGTTTATATGATGCTGAAATTGCAACGAAATGAGGAGCACAACGAGAGCAGCTAGTAAAACAGCTTAAATTCAGGAAAAACATTGGCATAGACATTTGCTTTTACTCTTAGTTTGTTTTCAAAGTACAGAATTAAAGACCTAAAAAATAGTATTACCTGATGTGTGGAGAGAAACAAAATTCAAGATCCATATAACTGACATTCAAGGTATGTAAATCTGGCTCCTAGCTGTCAGTTGTTCAAAGTGTGAGAGGGAATAAGTGCTTAGAAGGATAAACGTGGACTAAACCAGCAATTTTGAAATGCCTTTTTCTTAAAATGAGGCGGGGGGCGGGCAAGGTGAGTAGGTAGAAGAGGCAGGTTCCCCGGAGAGAGCGCGAAGGAGAGAGAACTGGCAAAATTCCCACTGGAGCCTCTTTGTTTCTGTTGCCAGTAGTTATCACCCACCTGCAAAAGGTAAAAAAAGAGCACACCTTTTCCCTTAACCCAAAAGCTTGCATGTAAGGACGATTGAGCTCTACCACCTTGGAAACGAAGTGATAAGAAGGGCTTATCCAGGACAGGTGATACAATGGCCAGGATCACTCTTATTTCTGTTGTCATCTTCTGGGCAGCCACATGGCAGGGAAGGGGAAATGAAATTACAGGTGAGTGATCCAAACCTGGTCAGAAGGCCACGTCTGTTCTATAGGACAGCTTAGTTTGGATGTGGGATACCTCTTATTTGAACTAAATCAGCCAAGGTGGCCACTTCCCAGAGAACTAGTAATGTCTCAGCAACCATTTAAGAATCCTCTGTTGATAATTAAACAAAATCTAACCAAACCAAAATATAACCTTTGTCCCCAACTCTTCATCCCCAGACAAAAGCCTTGTCATTTCCTTTGTGCCAGAAATGAATGGATAGGATTGCTGCTTTGTGTTCAGTAATTTGCAAATTTTTATGAAAATTGTCTTTAAAATAAACTTTTGGAGAAAAGTATGTAGTAATGTGTCTGGCAAATTCCTAGAGATGCTAAAATGAAGCTGTAGAAGACATGTTTACCTTTCGTCTATGGTATGGGCTGTAATTTGGAAAAACCTAACCCAATTGCTAGGTTGTAACTTAAATTATATCCTAATTTGTTCTTAATTTCTGGTTTGATTTAGTTAGATGAGAAAAGACCGTGATTTTTGGCTGCTTTTTGTTGCATTTTTTTACTTAAGTGGTTTTGCAAGTCTCAGTTAAAATACAAACCATATTTCTTACAGCTTTGCAGACTTTTCTGTTATGCTGTCAAAGTCACAGCTGAAAAAGGGGTTTCTACAGATTGGGGGTCGGCAGAATCTCCATTCTAGAGCCATTTAAAGTCAATGGTGTTGACTTTAAAAAGAATTTGGAATACCCAGAAAAATTGAGCCATTAATCCATTTGTCTGCCTTTTAAAGCTGAGTTTGAATCTGCCCCCCATGAACCTGTTCCAAAGGATTAATTTTAAGGTTATGTCAAGAGAAGAAAGGGGCTTGTCTTTGGCTCTTGCTCCAGCGAGAAAAGATTTTGCAGATCCCAGCTCACAGTGGCTTTTCTGGCACTTGAGCAGTGAAGTTTCCAGAACTGCAGCTAAGTCTATTGCATAAATGCTATCAAGCATTTTTTATTGCTGATTTTCGGCCATTCTCTCTGTTCTGATCTGGGTTTGACCTTGGGTTATAAGCAGCCTGCTCCTATGCAGACTTTCCTTTCAGCCTTTCATCTCAGTATTTGTTTTGATTACTAAAGTATTTGCTTTAATTGTTTCGGCTCTGGCTTAATAAAATGTATACTTTCCCTGACAGTGCTGAAAGCGGGTGGTTGCTAAGATAAAAACCTAAAGTCCAGAGATGATAGGCGTAACATATCCCTTCTAATGCCAGGTGACTGCCTTCTCCTGCTTTGTGACTGACTTCAGCTTTGTGTTGCTGGAAACAACAGCCAGAGCATTTTAATTCCATTTGATAGTGCCATAATCCCATAGATGGGGGTAATGAGAACAGAAAGCCAATTTGCTAAAGAGCCCAAATTGATCTAAGCCATATTGCTCAGCAGGAAACTGCTGTCAGCAAATAATAGAACTCTGTGAGTGTCAAAGCCTGTTTTAAACTGTCTGGAAGTGATGGATGATGGCAAGGTTGGTGCTGCTGCATGTTTCCCTGACACCTTTGGTCTAACCTCTTCCAGCAAGGGTATCTTTTTCTAACACCATAGCTTTCTCTCAAACCTTCTCTTTTGGCTTTGGCAGCCTTATTCTATACCTAGTATCAATGTTTAAGTATGAAATATGATTTCATATCTGCTCTGACAGCTGCAGCTTCTAATTATAAACTGTGTCTAATTCTATACTGTTTTATTCTCAGTTTCATACCTGTATTTATGTTGCACATTGCTGTACAGCCTAAGCCAGCTCAGCTGACTCTGGAATTTTTAGCTTTCCAGTGCTATGTCCTCGCTGCAGCCACAGCTCTGCACAGATGACACGAATCTTCAGTGCTCTCTGTACTCGGTTGTTCTCTTTAGTGTCTGCTTTGCTCTGGCTATGCTAATACGTGAGCTCTGGAGAAATGGAGGGATCATAGTGACAAGGAACCAGGCTGAGCTTTTCTTCCTTACCTGCCCTATCTGCCTCTAATATAATTTTACACTGCAACAGTATGATTTCTGAGTGCAATAGTTTCTTTTTCTCGTTTCCATAGAACAAAATTTGTCTTGCTCCTCCCACCTCCCCTGATCACAAATAGATGTTTGTGCACTTTATCCAGATAGAGGCTAGATCCAAAATGATTTAGGTACTCCTTCCATCCCACTTAGGGTATTTAGCCATTCAGGTCCCAAACTAATGAAAAAAAAAAAAAAGCTGAAAGAAGATTTTATTTTTCTCCCATGCCTACATGTCTAGAAGCATTTGCTGGGGTGGGTATTCTTGGAGCACTCCTAACATGTGGCAAGGGAATGCTTTACAAAATACAATGACAGCTACCTGTTTCTTACAAGGCACTTGTGCCTCATGTGAAGTGGTAATCAATCAAATATTGGATAAAAGCAGCCCTTGATCTCTGATTTCTGCTCCAGAACCCACATTTGTTCTCTTTCCCCTCTGCCACAGGGATGTCCTACATTTAACCGGGGGAGGGAGGCCACCTTATTTTCTCTGGTTCACTTCACCTTCAGTTCCCTGCACAGCAACCTATGTGAGACAGCTAGGTACAGGCTTTCATGGTCCTGGTCAGACCTTTATCTCAGGCTTTGGGGTCCTATCCTAGGTCAGGCAGGGTATGGGTTTCAGCCCCTCGGCTTGAGACAGGCTGGGTGTCTTCCTTCCTGCCCCTCATGACCATCTCCATTCACAAGGAACAGCCCTGGTGCTTTTTAGTGATGTGAAGCGCTTCCAGCTGCTGTCTCTGGAGCTAGCTTCAGGGGCTGGATACAAAAGTGCCCTGGCTGAGGCTGGGGAGGAGGAGGAAGCAGGGAGTGAGATTTCCAGATATGCCCTTATTCTTGATATTTTCCTGCTGACCTGCTCTAAGCAGTAGCACAGGGCTCCCTGGAGCCTGCTGGGAGGTCTCTTGCTCTCACATGCACCCCCTGTAGCGCACCCTGGTATCAGACTCCACCTTTTGTTGCAGGATGGAGGCACAGATGGGTTAGGCAGGGCAGGGCTGGACTACCAGGGGCCCGATGCTCTCCCTGGGTCTGGTCAGACACAAGTTATTTAGAGTTGAGAGGAAAGGCTGGGGATGGTCCAAGGTCAGTGTCAGCTACCCTCTCCTTCCTCCTGCTCTTCCAAAGTGCCCTTGTCCACAGGGAGGTGTCTGTGTGTCTGTTTAGGAACTGTACCAAGCAAATCCATTTTTCTTCATGGTCTTTGTATATCTAAGGCAGGGGATATCTTTCAGGCTGTTCTTACTCAAGTAGTTGCTAGGGTTAGGGCTGGAGGAAGACCTTCTGGGTGATTTGGTCGAGCTAGCTTGAGGGACGTATCGTGGCCTATGGTATCTCCATGCTTTCTTCTGGACTGTCCTTGCACTACAAATGGATCGTCCTGTTCAAAGCTCTTTTACCAGCCCTGTTCAAATTGCACAGATATCTTTTGTTTAGCTGGAAAGCTAAACATGATAAAAGCACGATCCTGAAGAACCTGACGGGTTTTTTTCTTGAATTGTTTTTACATGTTTCATCTTTTGAGAGAGGAGATAAGCTATACAAATAAGATAAGCCATAAATATTTTAACTGTATGCTTGCTGTGTATACTATGCTAGCTTCAGTCTGTCTGTTGACTGGCCCTGGTCCCCTCACAGCTCTCAGAAATAACAGTCCTGCCATACTTAAATGCCTGCAGCTAATTCATATTTATTAAAGTTTCTTTTGCTTTGTCTAAAGGATGATATAGGCGTTTTAATTCTATCCTATCTATTTCCCAGATGGGACACAGGGTGACTCAGCCCCTTTGGGTTCTATAACGTCTCATTAGGAGACAGCCTGATGTCTGTGACATGACTGTAGGCTGCTTACTGCTAAGTCTTAAACTCCATCTGGTTTTGTTGCTGCTGTTGTTGTTGTTTGGGTTTCTTTGTGATGTGGGTTTTTTTCCTGCTCAAGTATTTCAGTTTTAAGTAAAGAGTGTAACAAGTTCGCTGCTCATCATGACTGGTTTCAGAACTCCAGAAACTGAGTCCCATACCCAGACCTGTGTGAAATTATGTTGTTAATGAACTTATTACTGTCTTCATTTCTATTGAAGTCAATGAATCACAGCAGCTCTCAAAGGGCCTGGTCTAATATGATCTGCTACAAGTACAGATAGGCAGCACAGGAGCTCCAGGAACACCTTTTGTGTCAGATACCTGAAAGTCCTTCCCAATGATGCGTGAGTGCACAGTTTTAGCCTAGGGCGATGTCTGAAGGATGTCTTATTTCAGACATCTGCTGTGACTCATCTGCCCATGAGTTCCTTGCCCTTCATTCACTTCGTAGTCAGCAGAGAAAGACGAACATTTTGGCAGTGTGAACCTGGAGTGGACATCTAAAGTACTTGCATGACTCTGCCCTGGGAGTGCCTATTCTTCTCTGCTGTTAATTTCTGTTAATGTATATTAATTTCCTTAATACTTACTTCAGTTAAATTGCCCTTTTTCTGCTTTTCACCTGAAGGCACTGAGAGCTCTTTGAATTTTCTGCCAATCTGCATCCTTTTATGGCTGAAGTGATGTCTATGACAAGCAGTCACTATGAATCCTTTCTTCTGTTCATTTTCTGAAGTGATGTCCTTCCTATCATCAGCCTTCCTGGAAATCATTCATCTTTGTTGGTTTTGTCACTGCTTTCTACTAACAGTATTTTTAACTGGATGCTGCAGGGAACTTATGCTCTGGGGTGACAAGTTACTGCTGATCCCTTTCTTTCCTGGTTTGATTTTTTTTTTCCTTCCTAGAAAAAGGCCTCTCTTTGCTAGGGTACCATCTGTGCAACTATAGCCTGACCAAAAATGTCTTTAAAATGATTGCCTACCAAAAGTTCTATATGAAAAGCACTTCCTGTGGAGGATGGATACCATGGATGGTGTGTCCCCGGACATACTACAAAATGCAGTATCATGCTGTTGAAGTCCCTGAAAACATCACTCTTACAGATTGCTGTGAAGGATATGAGCAAGTTGGACTCTACTGCTGTTTAGGTAAGTTTTAGTCAGATTAGTAGTTGAAATAAATGTCTGATGGAAGAGGGTTCACTTAAACCGAGACATGTAAAGGCTTAATTCAGTTCTGGGCAATTGGTTCCTGTTCACTGACATCAGTGAGTCTGCAAAAATCTACAGTAAACTTGGTCCAACATGGTAAGGAGTAGACATGAAAGACTAATGCTCCTGATTGTTGCTCTTTACCCCCCTAGTCACGAATTCACTAAAGTTCCAGGTGAGCTTGGAAGGCACCTGCTCGTTACCCCTGCAAGGGTTCATTACTGGTTCTGGTTCAGGCCAATATCTGTGGCAATGTGCAATTACTCACGTAGCCTTGCCTGGTGCTGCGTCTGTTCTGAGCATGCTTGCATTTACAGTAGGAGATTTCTTCTCAAAAGTAATTCAGGATACACCAGAATAACACCTCCTTTGATCTGGAGCAGGGTCACTTCTCAGGATGCAAACCCAGTTTTGGTGTTAATTTAAAACAAACTATGGCCTCAGGACAAGTTGGCACCAACCACTTTCTGATCAAAACTAAACCAGGGTCCATTTTCTTAGGGCTTCCTTGGTTACCAGGGGCTATGTTGGAGGACTGAAAACTGGTGAACCTTTTGATGGATCTGACCTAACTTCTGAGTTTTAACAAGACTCTGCTTGGAAAGACTTAATCATCTTTGACTCAGGATGGAAGCTTTTTCCCCTTCCCATATCAGGGCTACCAGTTGTCAACCAGAAATGCCTAATATTTAGCAGAAGTTGAGTTGTAGGTGAAAGGGATTCCTTGGGGAAAAGGGACTTTTTTTTTTTCTTCAGTGGATAAAGCCGTGTGCTGCTTTTAAGCTGAACAGGCATCTTGGATTAGCTAGACCATCGTTGAACTGTTCCAGCATCTACAAAAGTTCTGCAAGACATAATTTTGCCTCCTATTTTCAGTATGACATTGCATTTTCTCCATTTCCCCTTTTCAAGTTACCATCCTGGGAATTTACATAGTCTCAACACTGTAACAAAAGATTGAAAAGGAAAGATCCTAATGCAGCCCTGGTCCTAGCTTTGGGTCATAAGACTTGGGTGACTCAGTTCTATGGGAATGTCCCTGAACCTGCTTCTATATCTGATCATATAACGTGATATGAGAGGGTATGAGCCATATGTCTTGTCATGGGATCTGTAAAGGACAATGTGATCATTCTACTTTTAAGTTGCTTCAGATCATTGGAAAATGAACTTCCAAACGATTTTTACAAAATATTTTCTCAATGGTTACTAGTAGAATATTGTGTCTAGCAGGAAAATTCCTTTAACAGAAAGATGGGAACACAGAAGTGGTAGTTGTGTTTTACTTCTTCTTAAAATGATATGCTAGAGAAGAGGAATGAAAGCATAATTAGATACACATCATCCCTCATTTATTGTATCCTGCAATTGTTTGGCTCTGCGGCTGTTGTGGAGTGTCAGCCAGGGCAAAATTTGACCTGCAGGTTACAGTATGTCCAGGCAGTATTCTCAGACTGACAATGGACTAGCTGTTGATAATATGTATATTCTGAGCAGCAGTTCCATGCTGGGGAGAATCTCCAGGAGATCTAATTAGTGTTGAATAGTCAGTTCAGTAAGGCCTTTTTGATATACATGCCTGTGCATACATGTGTGCACATACGTATCAAGTGCAAGGCTGAGAAGTAATTGGAGAAAATAGCTTGTTAATTCTGTAGTACAAGGAAATAGCTGTGTCAACTAAATGTTGAAGGGTAACTAGCTAGTTGTGGTTGACTCTATTTGCACAAGAAACTCTATGAGTGATCAGGATTTTCAAGGTGTTTCCGAACCTCTGAAAATCAAAACCATGTTCTTGGGTGGAACAAAAGGCATCTTGGTAACATTTTAAATATTTTTTCCGAGTATAATTATATGCTTTTTTAAAAACATCTCTAGGGATGTTTTAGGCTTGAGAGCTGTTGATGAGTTTATTTCATCTAACATTCACAAATCTTTAAATCTCTTGTAAAGCTTAGCTGCAGAATTTCAGCTCTGCCCTTGCCACATTGTTGATGGGCACTCTGGGCAGGTTTGTCCATGAAATACTGTGGTCCCTGTGATACTTTTTCCTGTCAAAGTTAATTTGGGAATATTTTAAACCATAAAAGGATTTGTATGGCTTCTAGGTGATTTCTGTGTTTACATTATTCTGGTATCTTTGCTTTTCAGGGCATTAGTCATAAATTCTGTGAATGGTAATGCACTGTCTAGACACAGTCTTAAATAAATGATGAAAAGAGAAACTGGAACTGCTGAAATTACTGCACAGCATGCTGTTGAGCTACTGCTATTTTATTCTTGATGTTATCTGTGCTGGTGTGCTCTCCATCCTGTTAGGAGCAGAAAGGTCTCCATGACCTTTCACGGTAACGTGCTCCTGGCCACTTCCCATCTTTTCTTCGTAGAAAGAAACATTTACCCCTTCCTGGGATATGGCAGGCCCCGCTTTTCTTATTTCTTTACTGTTGGGGAGAAAATGTCTATATCATTAGTCAGCTTGCTCTGGTAGTTCTCACTAGTTGCCCATCAATCCATTAGGATAGTATCACACATACACACAGACAACTTCAACTTCTTTTAAATAAAAATCGGAAAATTAAGTATCTAAAAGTTATGAAGTGCTAGAATTAATTATAAATGTAGAATTAAATAAAAACAATCTGTGTTTCCTCTGTGCCTATGTATGCAGATGAGTAAACACTTTGAATTACCTGATCCTGCACTGCCTTGCCCTGAGGGCCACGTTTCCATGTGGTGCTCAGGGATGATGGAGCCCCTCTAAGGCTCCAGGTCCCAAGTCTGCAGGTCAGGATCCTGGACCTACAAAACCCATGGCTCTGAAAAGTTGTTATGAGTGTGTTGTATGAGTTCCCAGCACCTTGCATGAATTTCTTTTAGGCAAACACAGGGTTCAATTCTCCAGGCTATTTTCCATCTGCTTGAAACAATGGTATGGTTACTCCTGGTGACTGGTTTTCTGCCCACCTTCCACTTTACTGCATAAGATGAAACCTTATCTGCCATCTTAGCCTGCTTGATCCCCAACCAAGGAGAAAAAGTGCATCAGCATGTGAGGAAGGCTGGTTTTTAAGTACACATGTACAAAAATACGTAGAAATAAGTAGGCCCAGACAACCTTAATCCTGAAGGCTCTTAACCTGAGAGCACCTAATTTGCAATGCTAATGCCACACTTTTATCAGGGTTTGCTTTTTGTGCATAACTTCCTAAGGTGTCACCGGGGGCGTGCCAGCAGCATTGCAGCATTCCCCCAGGGTGGGAAGGTGGGGATCTCACCTGGAAGCAAGTGTGCCTGGCTGCCCTGTGTTTTGGGTCCCCTGTGTGCCCCCAACAGCCACAGAAATGGGGTTATGGGTGTCAGAGGGTACATGCCTGCCAATTCCTTATGATGTCTGCTTATGGGCCTCCTGTCTGGGAGTTGCCTTGTCCTTTTTTGAGCCCACCAAAGCTGTCAACCTCCACAGCATCCTAGACTCACACACTGCGGAAGTTCAGTCCCCTTTGGCTAAAGAAGTGTGTGCTTTTACCCATTTTATTGTGGGCTCTGCTGAATACTGGCTCTGCTTTCACCTTACTCACTGCGTTTGGGATTTTGCAAACCTTTTTTGTAAGACCTGGCACTGAGCCTTGTTGAACCTTGTACAATTGGCCTCGGCCCGTTGGTCCAGCCTGTCCAGATCCCTCTGCAGAGCCTTCCTACCCTCGAGCTGATCAACGCTCCCACCCAACTTGGTGTCATCTGCAAACTTACTGAGGGTGCACTAAATCCCCTCATCCAGGTCATTGATAAAGATAGTAAACAGAACTGACCCCAATACTGAGCCCTGGGGAATGCCACTTGTGACTGGCCACCAGCTGGATTTAATTCCATTCACCACAACTCTCTGGGCTCAGCCGTCCAGCCAGGGTTTTACCCAGTGAAGAGTACACCCGTCCAAGCCAAGAGCAGCCAGTGTCTCCAGGAGAATGCTGTGGGAAACAGTGTCAAAGGCTTTATTAAAGTCTAGGCAGACAACATCCACATCCTTTCCCTCATCCACCAAGTGTGTCACCTTGTCACAGAAGGAGATGAAGTTAGTCAAGCAGGATCTGCCTTTCATAAACCCATGCTGACTGAGCCTGATCACCTGGTTGTCCTGTACGTGCCGTGTGATGGCACTCAGGATGATCTGCTCCATAACCTTCCCTAGCACGGAAGTCAGGCTAACAGACCTATAGTTCCTCAGATCCTCCTTCCAGCCCTTCTTGTAGATGGGTGTCACATTGGCTAACCTCCAGTCAACTGGGACCTCCCTGCTTAGCCAGGACTGCTGATAAGTGGTTGAAGGTGGCTTGGTGAGCACTTCTGCCAACTCCCTCGGTACCCTTGGGTGGATCCCACCCGGCCCCATAGATTTATGTGTGTCTCAGTGGTGTAGCAGGTTGCTAACCATTTCCTCTTGGATTATGTGGGCTCCATTCTGCTTCCCGTCCCTGTCTTCCAGCTCAGGGGGCTGGGTACCCCAAGAACAACTGGTCTTACTATTAAAGGCTAAGGCAAAGAAGACATTAAGTACCTCAGCCTTTTCCTCATCCTTTGACACTCTATTTTCCCCTGCATCCAATAAAAGACAGCAATTCTCCTTAGCCCTCCTTTTGTTGTTAATGTATTTATAGAAACATTTTTATTGTCTTTTACAGCAGTAGCCAGATTAATTTCTAGCTGAGCTTTGGCCCTTCTAATTTTCTCCCTGCATAACCTCATGACATCCTTGTAGTCCTCCTGAGTTGCCTACCCCTTCTTCCACAGGTCGTAATCTCTCCTTCTTTTTTCCTGACTTCTAGCCAAGACTCTGTTCAGCCAGGCCAGTCTTCTTCCCTGCTGGCTCATCTTTTGGCACCTGGGGATGGCCTCCTCCTGTGCCTTTAAGATTTCCTTCTTGAAGAACGTCCAGTCTTCCTGGACTGATTTGCCCTTCATGACTGCCTCTGAAGGGACTCTGTCAACCAGGCTCCTAAACAGGCGAAAATATGCCCTCTGGAACTTCAAGACAGCAGTTCTGCTGACCCACCTCCTTACTTCTCCAAGAATTGAAAACTCTATCGTTTCATGATCACTGTGCCCAAGACGGCCTCCGATCGTCGCATCACCCACAAGGCCTCTGTTCACAACCAACAGGTCCAGCCTCCCCTTGTTGGCCCACTCACCAGCTGTGTCAGGAAGTTATCATCCACACATTCCAGGAACCTCCTAGACTGTTTCCTCATGGCTGTATTGTATTTCTAGCAGACATCTGGTAAGTTGAAGTGTCCCATGAGAATAAGGGCTAATGATCATCAGACTTCTGCTAGCTGCTTATAGAATATTTCATCCATCCCTTCATCCTGGTTGGATGGTCTATAACAGATTCCCACCATGATATTTGCCTTGTTGGCCTTTCCCTGATTCTTACCCATAAACACTTGACCCTTTCATCACCATCATCAAGCTCTAGAGAGTGAAAACACTCCCTAACACACACCACCTCTCCTTCCTTGTTTATCCCTTCTGAAGAGTTTACAGCCGTCCATTGCAGCACTCCAGTTGTGCAAGTCGTCCCACCATGTTTCCGTGATGGCAACTATATAATAGTTTTTCTGGGGCACAATGGCTTCCAACTCCTCCTGTTCGTTGCCCATGCTGCGTGCATTGGTGTAGATGCACTTCAGTTGGGCTTTTGGTCCTGCCACCTTTTTGGGGGTAGAAACCCTAATTACTACATGATCATTCTCATGTGCTTCTGTGGTTTCTGACACATCAGTAAGCCTTGTATTGCTGCTGCCACATCTCCATCCCCTGCACCATCCCTCAAACATTGGCATACTGCCCCCAGCCTTGTCTCTAAGATCCTGGTTTTATCCCTTTCCCCCTTCAAATCTCATTTAAACCTCTTTCAACAAGCCCTGCTAAGTCCTGTGCAAAGATCCTTTTCCCCCTTTGAGATAGGTGTACCCCATCTGTCACCGCAAGCTCCAGGGTAAGCAGAGGTACCCAGAGTTGCATCTGAGCTGTGGGCTCACCAGGGGCCCCTGCCAGCTCTCCACTGATTGCTAGTGTGAGTGCCATCAGGGCAGAGCGTGGCCTTGTCATGGTGCTGCCAGTGGAATGAACCCGTTGGAGGTGGCAGCAGCTGAATTTCATTAAGTTTATTCTGAGCATGCACAGACTGATTTTGTGCTTTGAAGGCTGTGTTCCTCCATTGTCCAACGGCTGCATCCTTGCTGAATTTCAGCCCATGGCTCCTGAATACGTTCTAGTGAATGATATGTCTTTTCAGTGAAAGGTATTAAATATTTGTCAGATGCTGAACCGGCATATGCCCTCCATCCTGATTAAGCCCTAGACAGGCAATTGGGGTGGAAAGCATCCATCTGGGCAGGTAAAGTCCAGCAATGCTCAAAGACCCCAAAACAGGGTCATGTGATGAGGATTGTCAGTCTGCCTTTGTAACAGGCTTTGCCAGGAGCTCCTTCTATAATATCATAGATTTGTCTCCACCTTCTGATGCCTGAGACAAACGCAGGGTTTTGGTCCCTGGCTCTGCTGCATCTTCTGGGTGAAACCCAGCCCCTCCAGGTGGAAGGAGAGAGAGGAAGGGGGTTACTGCTGAGCTAATGGTGTCCTTCAGCATCTGTCTCCTGGGAAATCCCCCCATCCTGCCATCACAGCAGACCTGGCAACTCCTATGTGAGCAGGCTGGTAACTGAGCTTTCGTTGCTAAGCACGGGGTGCTGCATTTCTGCTTCTGTTCATTTTTGCAAATAACGGAGGAGAAAAGCCTATACTTTACCAACTGACATAGGAGTTGGCTGCCTTGCTCCCCAATGCTGGCAGTGCTTGGTAGGCGACTGTCCCCAAGATGATTGAAGTAGAGAGTGTAAATTGAATTTTCAAAGTGCATCTGTACAATTAGGCAGAAATGTGATGTGAATCCATCTGTTTCCGTTGATGCGAAAATGATGACCTTTTGATTTTAGATAAATGGCTAGTGTGGCACTCAGCCAGGATTCAGTAGTGTTTTCTGAAATTGCATGTGACTCATTAAATATTTTACGCTGCAGTTAAACATGCCAAAAAAAGACCCTGGTGAAAAAAGCTGCTTTGAGCCTCAAACCTGCTTGATCTGCACCTGAATCTCAGAGCTGGAAGGATTTAGATGCTTGTGTCAAGCTTAGCAAGATCCACCTGGTTTGAATAGTAAGGAGCACTGGTGACATGCTAACACGGCAGAATCCCTTGGTGCTCATGTTTGTGCAAGCTCCTGGTATGAGAGGCTGCTTAGCCTCTCTGCGCGGGAGGCTGGGATGGAGCAAATGCATGAGACTGGGAATGTGTGTAGGACTCATCTCAGGACAACTGAGGTTGTATCACCCATTATTGTGGCCTTAGACTAGAAATCGGGAAGAGGCTTTCTAGCTGTAGGACCTGTCTGGGGGAATGGCCTGAGTACCCCTGAGAGCCAGAAGCAGAGCTTCCTGGTCTGTGCTGGGAAGCAGGGTAAGACTACTGGGGCTTGCTGGACCCAGAAGTAACTTAAGTAAGATTGCACAGGGTTTTTTCCTCTTGTCCTCTCGCTGCGAACCTAGGCCTATGACTCAAAATGAACTTTGGAGGCAGAGCTGGTCCTGGGGAAGACTAAGGAGGGCAAGGGCCTTTGGTTTGCAGGCATGAAGTGGCCCACACTAGGCTGCATTAGGTAGCAGGACAAATCCTGTTCCCTGTAGGGCAGGGATTCATTGGGGTTGGGGGTGGGAGTAGAGTTTCCTAATTTGCTGCCCAGAGCTCCTATGGGTCTCACACCAACTCTACTTGAAAGATGCTCACAGACCTGTCAAAGCTTGTGGTCATTGACTGTATGCACACGATGTATACACACAGACTGTATCAAATACCATATAAAAGAGTGTGGGAAAGTGCTGTCCCATGTATTCTGCATAAAAATCTTCGAAACTACACCTGCAAGTAACCTGCATGCTGCTGAGAGGTCTCAACTCAGTGCGCTGTCCTCCAGCTTGTGGGTTTTGGCAGGTTTTTCAGCAGAGGTGTGGACCCCCATCATTAAGCTATGCTTACTTATCTTAATTACCTTTCAGAGACCCTTGACAAGCATACTTTGGGCCCCCCAAAAGACACAGACTATAGTCTTAAAACCACTGGCCTTAATAGGCTATTTCTTTATGCAAATATGACTACATGTCCAGTGGATGACCAGTAATGAATGGATCAAGAGTTTGTAGGACCAAAACCCAGTAGGCACAAAATGAATAGGAAAGAAAAATCTTTTAGGTTAATGTGAAAGACTAGAGCTGAGCATTACCTGGAGCTATATTTGAGGGTGTGGGTGAAAGCAACGTTTGCAGAGCTTAGAAATATTTTCTGTTTTCCTTCAGAGAAGAGTATGTGCTGGCATTGAGCCAGGACTACTGTCTGCCCTTGGCTTGGGATGCAGTAACGTTCTGCCGTAGCTGCCCTGTCTGCAGGGCTCTCCAGCATGGGCTGCCAGCCTCCTGGGGTGGCTGGCTGGCTGATACGGAATGGCTGCTGCCAGGCTGCAGACCATGGGCTTAGTTCTGATCTCCCGCCCCTCTCTGTAACCCGCTGAACTGTACCTGAGAACAACATTTTTTCGCCACTCTTATGTAACATCTTCAATTACTATAACTAAAGGTTAACTTTGTCACAACAAAAGGTTAAATGAAAACTCCCGATTTCTAGCTTAGACATTACCTACATTACCTGTTTCCTTTGATCATTACATTGGCCCATTGCTTCATGAGAATGGTCACCTCACAAGAAGGGACATTGATAAGGCAAAGACATTTAATGCTTTCTTCGCCTTGGTCTTCAACACCAACGGTGGGCTTAGGGACCCCCAGAGCCCTGGGCTAGTGAACCATGACTGTGGGAATGATAAACTTCTAATAAACCCTGAACATGTGCAGGACTTGCTGCTCCAGCTGGATCCCTATAAGTAAGTCGATGGGGCCTGAAGAGGTTCATCTGAGGGTACTTAAAGAGCGGGCTGATGTCATAGTGAGACCTCTCTCAATGATTTTTCAATGCTCTTGGGAATCTGGCGAAGTCCCAGTTGACTGGAAGCTGGCAAACGTTGTCCCAATCTTCAAGAAGGGCAACAGGGATGACCCCAGTAACTACAGGCCTGTCAGTGTCACTTCTGTGCCTGGCAAAATTATGGAGAACATTATTCTGGGAGATATTGAAAAACACCTGACAGACAACGCAGTCATTGGCCCCACCCAACACAGGTTCATGAGGGGAAAGTCCTACATAACGAATTTTATTTCCTTCTATGACAAGGTTACCCACCTAGCTGACCAAGGAAAGCCAGTTGTGTGATCTTTTTGGATTTCAGTAAAGCTGTCGATACCGTCTCTCACAGTATCCGCCTGGACAAACTGTCCAGCATGCAGCTGGATAAACACGTAAGGCAGTGGGTGAGCAACTGGCTGATGGGTCGGGCTCAAAGGGTTATAGTAAATGGGGTTACATCAGGCTGGCAGCCAGTCACTAGTGGGGTTCTGCAGGGATCCATCTCGGGGCCGGTATCCTTTAATCTCTTTGTTAATGACTTGGATGCAGGACTTGTTTGCTGATGACACAAAATTGGGAGGAGCTGTTGACACTCTCAAGAGCAGAGAGGCCCTGCAGAGGGATCTGGACAGCCTGGATAGCTGGGCAATCACCAACTGTATAAATTTTAACAAGGGCAAGTGCTGGATTCTGCACCTTGGGCACAGCAACCCTGGATGTTCATACAGACTGGGGAGCAAGAGGCTGGAGAGCAGCTCTGCTGAGAGGGACCTGGGGGTTCTGGTCGATGGCAAGTTGCACATAAGCCAACAGCGTGCCCTGGCAGCCAAGAGGGCCGACCGTGCCCTGGGGTGCATCAAGTGCTGCATTGCAGCGGGTCGAGGGAGGGGACTGTCCTGCTCTGCTCTGCGCTGGTGCGGCCTCACCTTGAGTGCTGTGTGCAGTTTTGAGTGCCACAGTATATTAAGGATATAAAGCTACTGGAGAGTGTCCAGACAAGGGCTACAAAGTTGGTGAAAGGTTTAGAAGAGAAACTGTACGAGGAGTGGCTAAAGTCACTTGGTTTATTCAGCTTCAAGAAGAGGAGACTGAGGGCAGACCTCATCGTGGTCTACAGCTTCCTCACAAGGGGAAGAGGAAGGACAGGCGCTGATCTCTCCTCTCTGGTGACAAATGGTCAGACCGGAGGAAATGGCAGGGACATGTGCCAGGGGAGGTTTAGGTTGGGTATTAGGAAAATGTTCTTCACCCAGAGGGTGGTGGAGCACTGGAACAGGCTCCTCACGGAGGTAGTCACAGCACCAAGCCTGACGCTATTCAAGAAGCACCTGGGCAACGCCCTCAGAGATATGGTGTGAATTTGGAGTTGTCCTGTGCAGGAGTTGGACTTGATGATCCTTGCAGGTCCCTTCCAACTCAGGGCATTCTATGATTCTATGATTATATATTATTTGTATTAGTCATAGCTGAGATAGGCACATTTTCTGCTTTGCAGTGCCTCAGTGTCTCCACATTCAGAAACTATCTATATCTACCTTAATGGAAAATTATAAATTCAAAATTTCTGTAACAGAAATGTTATGAACAAGATAAATCTGAGAACGTTTAAACTCTTGAAATGAAATAATGGTATTTTAGGCTCCAATTTTCTCCCTGTGAAAACCTCAGAGCAGACACACTTCTAAAATGAGGAGGAGGTGTTTGCTGTAAATTAAATAGCACAATTTTATGGAAACAATTTTCTATATTTTTGTTCTCAGAAATGTTTTTGTTACTTAGCACTCAATAGATCCCCTGTATTTGCCTCAAGACCTGGTATTTGTCCAATGGAGAATATGGAAACAACTGATTATCCTTGCATGTTCGATACTGAATGTCCAGGGCTTAAAAAATGTTGCAACTCATCCAAAGGACTAGGCTGTGTGGATCCATTGCCAGAGGGTATGTTACTGATAAACTCAAGACTGCTTCTAATAGAAAAATGCTTGATTTTTCCTTCTAAGGGTGGGAGTGGGCAGGACAACTGTTACCATAGCTCTTCGTAAACCAAATACAGGAATCTGCCTTGGATCAATTCCAGGATATTCCTCTTCAGTACTTACACCCGTGAGTGCTGAACTGCAGATGCTGCAGGTCCAGTGGACCTTGCTTGAGGTTTTTCTTCTTCACTGGTGCTGCTGCTTGTGGCATATGGTGAACGAGGCCATAGCTGATGGCTGTGTGTGGGCCCTTCATATTTGCCAAGTTAAAGCTTGCTTTGGTCTCTCAGAGCATTCCTATAGCTCTGTCGCTTTCTATAGCATCAGACCTGAGATGACTTGGCTTTTTTATTTTGCACACTTCAGGAAGGACATTCTGGTACAATGTGACAGTGCTTGTGAAAATGGATTTTAATGAATTAATCAGAGTGGATTCCCACCTTCTGAATCATTCACGCCTTTTGCACTCCATGGTATGTACAAATACGAACACTCTGTGTGTTGCTTTTTGCGTCCACATTTCTGTTACTTGGTAACCACCACTTCCTCCAGCCCAGGAGGGCTCTTGTAGTCCTCTGTGCTGGGCATAACCTTGCCAGCCAGGTGTTCCCTCTTTGTTCCGCCAGATAATTTTCTGGGGCCCTGATTTAACCCTAATTGGTGAATGTCAGCCTCATCCTCAAGGAGCTCAAGCAACACCGATTTATCAGTTTCTCTAGTAAAATTTTCAGGTCTCTTCTGAAGGCAATTTAAACACATTCTGAAATATAGGGGGTTTTCCTGCTTAAGAATTGCTTGCTCCAGTTCCATCTCAATTCAGTTTTGGGTCTATGACCAACAGAGTCTGGATTTCAAGATCTGGAAAACGTGATGTTTTCTGATAAGGAGTTTTGAATTAAATCTTTCAAGAGACAATTGCTGCTGATCTACAGCACCGGGAACTACATGGCAGGTGGACTCAGCAGCACTAGAAATTTCACTGTGAAACCCCAGGATTATGGCAGGGGATTGTGTCTGGGTCAAAGGCGTTTCATTGTCATTCTTGCCACAGAAGCAGTGCTGGGGGAAACAGCAGGGTGTTGCTTTTGCTGTAAGACTGAGGCTCTGCATCCTGCATGGATTAGCAGTGGCATTGGCAACAACACGTGCACAGCCACAAAACAACAGCATGGCGTACCTCTCCCTATCCCCAACATGGCAAGTGGGAAGAGTCCAAGGAAACCAAGAAAAGTACAGCCCTAGCAGACCCGTAAGGCACGCTTCCTGAAAGGAGGGTCTGCGGGAAGCACCAGGCTGCAATCTAAAGCTGTGCTCAGACGGGGGGCTCACTCTGTCCTCTAAGTGGTATTTAGGAAATGGATTGATGAGTGAGGACGAAGACCCTCCAAGCCATAAACCTGAAGCATTTCCCTAAAACATATCACCATGCCATGGAGAAAACCAAGCTTGAATGTGGCCTTTGAAAGTACCCAAAAGGGCAACCCAAAAGGGCAACCTATTTCCCTCCATTTTTGTTTCTACTCCTCCTCAGTTTCCAGCTGGGAGTGGGCGAGTAGCAATAAAACCCTTCTTCCATCATCAGTGAGCACTGGCCAGCAGAAGAATAGAAGGTAGCAGTAGCACGGGAATGTTCCATGAATTTACTTCTTCCTCAGCTAAAACCATGACACTCCTACCTGAATTCACCTTCTCATATCCTAAAAAAGCGAGCAACCCTGGTCCTCTCTCTGTATAGTAAGGAATAAAGGGCAACGATCTACCAAGACTTTCACATCTTGGACTAAAGCAAGCTATGACAAAGTCACTCAAAAGCAGGAAATATAAACTGAAGCTTTGCAATGAGCTACTACTCAGAGGAATGTCTTCCAGGACCTGTCTGTTCCACTGACTGCTAATGCTCAGCCCACCACCATGTCCCTTCTCTGATACATGACTTGCAGTTGTGATGACTTGGTCAGTCCTGGGGTGTCTTTGTGGCTCTTAGTCCCAGCCTTCTTGCTCAGTCTATTGCTTTTCGTCTTTTTCTTTCTGTTCCCTTTGCCAGCAGTCTTTTTAGTTGCTTAAAGTAAAAAGTTTTGAACAGCTTTATCACATATGAAGTGCAATAGCACATCTAAAGTATATTCTGTCTGTTGAGATTTTGATGTTTAAGCATTACAAGCCAAAGATACTTTTTTCTTATCTTCCTGGGTTGCATCCTTCTGCCTAAGCATTTGAGATCTGACATGAAGCTCCACACTTCCCTTAGCATGGTATTACTGCCCTGTAACTCTGTTGTGAAATGTGATAATGAGAACAACTTACATTGCATAAATACAGATCTAAATGTTACCACTTTGCTATGGTTTCTGGTCGTTTCTACACTCAGATTATGATGATAATCATTGCACAGGTTATGCCTCATTGGCATACAGTTGTGCTGATAAAGAAATGAGATACCAAAGCGTTTGTTCCCCTGTTTTCCAGATTACTGGTGCATTACAGCCCTTGAACGCCTCTGTGCACCATATCCAGAGTAACCGTGCAGAAATATACACTGGGACAGTGGCCTCCCAGGTTGTCGTTGGACTGCGTCAGCCAGCTCCGTTAGCAGAGGTTTCTTCTTCCTTGAAGGACATTGTGAAGCGTGTGTATGAAGCGATTGACATAGAAGTGCAAGGTTAATTATTATAATCCTGTCAGCAGGGGAAGCTTTTTAAGGGGGCATCATCCATCTTCACTTGGGATTTCATCTGTATGACTATCAATGTCCTTTCAAAAACAGTGTAGTGAATCTTGTAAACTTTGCAAATATGGCCCTAACCTATCCATTATAGGATAAGGAGGGTTGTAGTTGGTTAACAATTATTCTGTAGTGAATATTTTGGAGGGGAATACTCCTGCTTCCTCAATGAAATTTAT
Organism: Phalacrocorax aristotelis; assembly: GCF_949628215.1. Lineage (NCBI taxonomy): Eukaryota > Metazoa > Chordata > Aves > Suliformes > Phalacrocoracidae > Phalacrocorax > Phalacrocorax aristotelis. Next base: position 98,715,851 of record NC_134276.1, on the reverse strand, counting down.
TTTCTGCTGGTAGCATAGCACAAACCATCCTCATACAAAAAAGCAAAATTTGTAGCACAATCATCAGTTGTATCAAAAAGTCTGTTAAAAAAAAGCGTTTAAAATATTGGGAAGCAGATATAGTCTGTTCTTATAGACAAGTATTACTTCCAGTAGCTTGCATGAAACAAGGAGTATTTATAGTCTGTTAATTACTATAGTGTATTACTCCCTCCTTTCCAAATGTTAGGTAAATATTTAAATCTATTTGATTTAAATTATTTTATTCTACTTATTACTGTGTAGTTATCTGAACATTTTCACTCCTGAAATGCATCCGTAAGTACCATTGTCATCTCTTCTTATTGTGTTTACTTTTGAAAACTCAGTCCAACTTACAGTGGAATCACTGGGTAGATTTCCTTCTCTCTGCCACTGACATCTCTTAGGTTTGGGTGACACCCTGCAACTGTAATCAAGAGTTGCCGCGAACTGTCCTCATATTCCAATGAACTGGTGTAAAAGTGATAGGGTTATAACTGAAGGGGGGCTAGTTTCAGGGAAGGGCAGCATTGTGATTTCTTTGCACCCATATACACCCAGAATTGCTTCAGCAGTGTTACTGCAAATTTACACTGAATTTGTCACGTCCAGAGCCTAGTCTGCACACATCGCAGATCGATCTTGACACTGCTGTCAATATCTGTGCAAGGTGTGTTCCTCTTAGATGTCAATGAATGTTCCCATGTTGAATTCAACACTTGTCCCGAGAAAAACACTTGTGTAAATCTGGAGGGTTATTACAGCTGTGACTATCAGCACGAACATGCAGATGTCAACCCTCACCATCTGAGCCCAAGAAAAGAAGGTAAGAAATGTAGGTCTCACCTGGGAAATACTGAGAATGCTTCTGAAGGACTTCATGGTCTATTGCAGGAGCCACCTGCGAGGCAACAATTTCTGGCACACACAGTGCCCCTTCCCCTCCTGTCGGGAGAAGATGCCACATAAACCAGCTGTTAGCTATTTCTGATTGAAATGCAGAGTATGCATTTCACAGTACCTGGCAGTTTCTCCTATCTCACCTTCAGCTGTCCTCACTCACCTGCCAAACCCTCTAGCTTCAGACCCTGACTGCTTCTCAGAGCAAGCCGCTCGGTGTCAGTATACCTCCCCAGCCTTCTGGCGAAATAGGATTAGTGACACTATTTGTACATGAACTCTCCTTCCCATTTTGACTGTGTGACTGCGTGACTGCAGCCAGGACTGGCTTATACACCCTGGATTATACAGGGTCTTCTGCTGGAGGCAGACGGAGTTTGGCAACGGGTGAAATAATACTTTGCAGTACCAGTTCAGCAAAATATAGAGGCGTGTACTTACAGCCCACAGACATCAATGGGCCTGCTAATAGGCTTAAAAATAATGAGATAAATAAGTGCTTGCAGATTCAATGCTTTAGTTAGAAAACAATTTTACAATCCTTTAATCTCAAAAATTAAGATAATGTATTACTTTATGCTTTTGTAATATGATAATGCGTTTATTTTCATTTCTATTTATGTTACTTCTACTGCTGCTTTTCAGCTGTGGAAAACACAAATGATATTATTTTGGATTTGCTTTGTTAGGAATGCTTTAACTCTTTGATAATACTATTTTTCCCCTAGGCATGGCAGCATCGACTCCAAGTTCAATGTTGGATCTCGTTAACACTAGCAATAGCACTCCATCTATAAGTAATTCAAGTCTCTTGTCCATGACTAATCAAGCTACAGATGCAGGGTGCTGTAAGTAACCTTGGGTTTCAATGAATATTGTCTTGCTTTTAATTCAGCCTCTCTTTGATCCCTTTGTCCTGGGGCTGGGTGAGTTACAGGAGGGTGTTCACAGAAGCTGGTCATAGTTTTGGAGTGAATATCTACCTATGGAAATGGAAAGAGAGAGGCTCTCCCAACAGGACATTCCAGTCAGGATCTGTAGAGCTGTGACCACTGGAGAAGCCCCACTGTTATTCCCATGGTTACTGAAGGGAACTGGCCTCCTGGAAGTGGAGGTGGCCACGCTGGCTTCTTGAACCACTTGTGCCTGGTGAACCATTCAAGTCGAGGTCACATCACAGGGCTTGTGCTGGATAATCCTCCAGCGTGAGAAGTGTGCCAGTGAGGGCTGTGTAAGGCCAGCACCGCTAGCTTGCCCTGGACCCAGCTCACTGCATGTCCCAGTCTTGTCCTAAAACAAGGTATGGGAGGATCTGCTACTGACCACAGGAACTCCTCCTGGCCACAACCGTCGGGATGTGGGCCACTTGCTTTCGAGTCCCTGAAGATGTTGGTTGGTGAGGGGCATAAGTCAGGGAGGTTGGCCAAAGCTACTCTACACTGGAGTCAGCCTTTGAGAATACTCTCCCTGCAATACATGATAGCTGTCTGAGGGACTATGGTGGGAGCAAATCCCGGTAGATTTGTCTTCATATGGGTGACTTCAGGCCTTTCAGGTGAGAGTTATCACTATGCTTTTATAACAGCATCCTGTTCTTGTGGGAGGAAATAGCTTTAAGTAGTTCTTTGCCTAGTTCAGAGAGACAGGCTGGATATTCCTGATCTTTACCCACAACTTCTGGTCCAAGGTGAAGCTAGAGGAATTAGACTGAAGTCCCTGTAGAGTGGGGGTGGTATGGCTTTGGGGTGTTTGGCAGCCACCTGGCTGAGAAGCCTTGAAACAATTGTGTCCTATTGAAACAATTTAAGAAAACAAATTTTTTTCTCAGGCTAACCATTAGCATGAAAGAATTGAAGTTGTGGCAGCAGCATGCCATGGTCTCTAGGGTAGCATGGGGAATGACGTTTATCTCACGTGACCCCAGCTGTCTACAGAAAAGGTATCTAGTCTGGGCTCTTGATAGTGGAAACAGACAGGCTCTGCTGGAGGGTAGTTCATCTTACCCGACTTAGACACCTCCGCCTCCTTTGAAGAGAGGAATCATCTCTGAAGGCTCCTGTCTTTTCCCATTGACATGACAATGATTGCACCAGACTAGAGTGGCATAAAGAGGTGAAATGCTGCCCACCATTCTGCCCCCAGCCTGTAAAAGCTGGGGTCTGTGGGGTTTTTCCAGGCATAAATCAAGGCAGCCTTTGCCTGAAGAGTGCATTTTGATGATTAAAGTGACAAGAGGCACAGCAGATGTCAACAAATATAGAGTACACAGATTCACTATTCCAAACTTCTGTTGCTTGAACCTGTAGCTCGCTGGCAGATTATTACTGTTACTAGAGATTCAACACAAATAGGTATAGTAAAAGGAAATAAAGAGAGTAAGGACCCAATTAATCACCCTAATGGGATGGTTCATGTATGAGGGTACTGTGGGAGGGGCAGAATCTCTCTTGGTGTAATGTAAAAAGGAGCTTCGCACATTGATTGTCAAAGAGATTGCCCATCATGGATTCAGAATAGCACAATGCTTTAAACATGAAATGTTGATTTTTCTGTGATGACTCTTCCTGGGACTGCGATAGATCCCTCTGCAGTTAGAAACCACAGAATCTTCAGCGTTACCAGCAACAGTTTTGAAATGTCCTGGCATGTCACTTCTACTCTGAACCATACTTTCCAAGTCCAAGTGTTGAAGGGCAAAGAGATTATACAAAACCTGAAGACAGAGGAAATGAAAATGGACGTGTCTGGACTGGAAGCAGGCATGATGTATTCAGTAGAGATCAGCTACGAAACCTGTGGAAAAACCAGCATCTCCCATCAAAATGTTAAAACAGGTAAATAGCCACTTTAAAATAGATATAATTTTTTTTCCCTCTCTCTTTCTTTCTCCACTCACTTGCAGTTCAGCAATGAGCCATTTGGTCCTCTCTGCACTCCATTTTTCACTTCCTTCAGCACTTTTTCTCTCCTCTACCCCAGCATTTACGCAAGGCAGACTATCAGGCAGCAGAGCTCTGGCCTTAGTTGATAAAGCAGTGCTGGAGCTGACTCAGTCTATTACAGATATCAGGCTAAGATAGAATACTTTTTTGTTGCTGTTGTGCCTGGCACTGCACTCTGCTGCCACCCATCTCCCATCAGGCCCCATTTATCCTGGTTGACAGCTGTGGCCAGTGAGAAATCCAGTCAACTGGTTTGTCAAGGACTCAGCTGAGCTAAAACAAGAGAGCCCAGAGGAAGGCTAGATTTGGTTGAATATTTGTGAGTGACCAGGATTAAAGGGAATAACAAGTGCCGTGTAAGAAAGCTTGCGGAATACCTGAATAATTTTGTTCAATTAGCTAGTGGTGCTGGCTCCCTGAGACCCTAGTGTGTTGCTCAAACATAATTTTGCTTTCCCTTAATCCTTAAACTATTTCCTAAGCTTTCATGCAAACAAAGAAATAAATCTCTCCACGTTTTCTTCAAAAAAGCAGGCAGTGAACTATGTGATGCTGGCCACAGTGAGAATGCTGCTGTTTGTGTTTATCCATAAGAGCCTTCCCTTTGATCAGATGAGGGATGACTCCAGTTTGGGTCAAAAGGAAATTACTCCCTTTGTAGAGGGAAATTAGGAGGTCTAGTGGTTACAGAAACAGGGTGCTGAACTTCAGAGTATGAAGTTGGAGCCCCTGAGAAAAAGAAAAGTTTTCCAAAGATCAGTCCAAAGAGTAACAGCCTCAGATTGTTTATACAGGTTAAAGTGGTTAATAGATTCCTTGGCTCTTGGTTTTGGCTCACGAGCTCTGCACGTTATCTGCCAGGGCTTACCTGAGAGAGAAATGGTATGCACTGTTCTTTATTATTATTTTCAGTCATGCTATCCATGCTACCAAGACCAGGAAAAAAGTAATAATTGTGAATGGTGGACCAGAGGTGAGCTCACAGGCAAATCAATCCAGGATGTAACTCAAATGCAGGAGTTATGCAGGGTCAGGTCCACAAGGATATATGTATAACCGGTTCTCATGCAGTTGTAATTAGGCACCTAAATATCTTTATGGACCTGATGTAAGTGCATCTCCTCAATGCATAGGAAGTTTGTAGCAGAATATTAGTTTTATTTTCTTGGTTTAACACCAAACTCACTCAACCTTCTCCCCTCCTTCTCCCTCCATCGTCTGAGATTTTGGTCTGGGTGCATCAGTTTTGACTGAATCCTTTCCTCTTCTGCTTTGTCAGTGTGTGTTTTAATATTGTGTCCTACAGAGGCCAAGATGTTTGGTGTTACTATGAGGATTCTCAACTACAACTTCACTGATGATTTCCATAATGCCAGCAGCTCAGCATATGAAGAATTTTCAAGACTGTTGCTTACAGAGGTAATGCTAAAATATCTGTGTGTAATATATTTTTTTTTTCCAATTTAGAATTTATTTAATGTGATAGAGGATTTTACGCCTGGCTGAAATATCCCTTGAAAATCATCATACTGCTTCCTGTGACCTTTCTTTATAATTAAAGCAACTCAACTGACCAAACAGATCAAGCCCTTTGCCTTATTAGGAATGGAGCCAATGAGAATTTGCCCCTACAGAAGAAGAAAGGAATTAAAAATGCAGGCATGCAACAGGAACTCCATTCCTTGGATCTTTAGTCTGGCAATAAACTCATACTAAATTGACTTGAGGGTCTTTAATGGATTATTGAAATGACATTGCTGTCATTCATTTCAGCGCTGTCTTCTCAGTAAATGTCTGGCTGTTCTCAGAGCTCTTTCTTCTTAAAGAAAAGTGACTGGGACAGGCTTTCTTCTCCAGCCCCATTCATTGCATACACACATGTAGCCACTGTCCATGCTCAGGTGTAACCAGCCATAAACAAAACTTGAGTCATGAAGCCTGTTACCAGCTCTCAGCTTCCCAAACAGGGGGGACATTTCAGACGCAGCACTCTCTTACAGTTTTGCTGTGGTGAACAGGGCCCATAGAGAGGAATTGGAATCTCCATCCAAAATCAGACTTCCCCAAAACTAAGGGGAAGTCATAAACTTATGTGAATATAAATCCAAGGAAAAAGCCAATAATGGAGCTATACTTTCAAAGGCAGCACAGAAGCAGCATTTGCTCATGAGAAATTGCAAGTCGAACCTCCTGTCCTGGTTTTATTTCCCATAGCTGCAAATTGTTTGATTTCATTGTGCAGGAGGATTTTTGTCACTGAATCTCCTCTGAGACTAATGCAGATCTAACTGGCATCATGAGGTTGGGAAGGAAAAGGAGCGTTGCTCATCTGTGTTGCTTCTGCCCCCTTGGGTGTTTGGGAGCAAAACATCCTCCTCTCACTTCCTCTCTCCTGTCTTTTTCTTGCCTCCCCACACTGGTCTGAACTTAGACCAGTTAAACATTTTGTAGGAATTTTTGGAGCAAACTCTGGCTGAACAGGACCAAAGCTGTGTTGATTTATGGTGCTGCTTTGCATGCTCAAAGGCACGCTTTGAGGTGTATGTAGGAACAAAAGGCTCAAGCACAGAGGTGCCTTCTAGAGATGTAAGGCAAAATGGTCAGCTCCTGCACGGCTCAAATTTTGACTGCAGTATGCCAGCTTTAATGTTCAGAGTAACACCAGCTGTTCAACTGATGTGTCTACTTACTGGATTGGTAATCAACAATAATTGTGATATTGCCTTGAAGCTGGGCTGTCGCAAGCACTTTTTCATGAAGTTATCCACCCCCATTTTCCTTGTCTCTCATCCTGAAATCTCTTTGTCATTAGACTTGGCTGCAGGCTGGACTTGGACTGGTGACTTTCAAATAATCCCTGGGAGCTAAAGCTATGCCCATCTGGTAAATGAAACTTCCTGAACCATTCTCTGACACTGACATCAATTGGCACAAACCAACCTGCATCTGTTCAGCTGGGTCTTCCAAAGTACGGCGGTCACGTTCAGATTGCCTCTTGGGACTGGCCCCTGCCGATGCTAAGTGTCAAACTCTGCCTGGTTACTGCCTGGGGGACTGCTAGCTGATAGCATCCAAAATCAAGCCAGAGTCTGCTCCAGCAACAGTGGAGATGACCAGTTTCCAGTGTCTGGGAGCGCAGAGGTGAATATATAGGAGCCTTGGGGCAAAAACCCTACATGACATACAGAACTAACATCAAGGGTCTGATACATGCAGACTTACTGGGCCAAATCAGCTGTGATGCATGCAAACGGGCAGAAAGAATTCTGCTCCCTTGAGCCAAAATGAAGTCTGTTTTGTAGGACCAGTGGTGAGATGGGTACCATTTTCAAGGGTACCTGCTTGCACCAAGGACACTCACACTTGGTGTCACAATATGTGATGTGCCTCAATAATCTCTGAAAAGTAAGATTGCTGAAACACTTTGAAACTTTTCTTTTTACAGCATTTTCTTTGTTGTCCATATATAAATCTTTAAAATGGCATCACCGTAGTTCAGATTTAAGAGGAGCTATTCCTGTTGGGTTCCTAATTGCTGATGCTTCTCTCCCTTTGCTCAGCTTGGAAATTCATTTCCAGCCAACATTTCTGCTTTATACAAATCTGGGAAGCTGAAAGTGCAGACTGAATCCCTGCAAGCTGGAAGCATAATTGTGAGGCTCAGAATCACTGTGCAGGACCCTGAGTTTCCCGTTGATGCCTCCACATTTGCCATGGTGCTTTCTTACCTGTACAATGGCTCTGCACTTCTGGTGGATCAGCAAAACACTGCAGTAGAAGGTAATTTTAATTTTTTTTTTTCCAAACAACAAAACAGTGTTTGTATTTTGGTCATGCACAGTATCACCAGCATTATTCTTGAAAAATACTTTATAGAGAGACAAAGTATGTGGAGGTTACAGTGGTTTGTTGGAGGGAAAACCACAACATGAGAACTCCTCTGTGGGCTTTTATCCATAAGCCCAGAAGGGGTTGGAAGAAGGAACACTGGCTGTACCTGCAGGCACTGCTTCCCTCCGCTGTGTTTAAGGAGGAGTGGAGCCCCTGATTTCCCTATTAATTTTCCTCTCTCCTCCTTGTGAGCAGTTGGAAGTTTGCCATATCTTTCTCACACTGAATTGCAGATAGGATTACTCTGGAATATTTGTAGTCTTTGGGATACACATGCCCTCCAGACAGTTTTGTGATTCAAGGCTGTGGAGCTGTATTTGGGCCAGGGTTTAAGAAAAGAAATCTAACATCTTCACTGTAGAAATCCAGTCAGAGTAATTAAAAAATATCTTCTCAGTGAATAGGACTAAAGAAACACATATGGAATTTATGTTAAACTAGACCTTGTTTGATCTTCAGTAATCACCATTTTTATCTTCAAAGGACTGAGTTCTGGCTTCAGGTTTCCCAGCTGGCAGGACCAGCCAAAGTTCAGAGAGTTGCCAAAGCCAACAGAATGGGTTATTCTTCTCCCCCAATTCATTGAGACCTTAAAAGCTTAGCTACTGTGATGGGGGAAAACTCCCTTTGCAGAACGCATGGAGGTTAAGGGGAACAGGACAGAAAAACAACAGAAGGGGCGAATTGCACCTGAAGCTTACAAATATCACAGTGGAAGCAGATACTGAATTGCAGGGTGTTGATGTGTGCCAAAAAACTTCACAAACATTATTGATCCTGGACTGAAAGAGTGGGGAGGAAGAAGACAATGGCTCTGGACTGTAACTTCCATTGCAGAAAGGCAGACGGCTTCCAGTAGCACCAGTCTTAGCCAGGAGCACAGCCAGCTCCTCCTTAGGCGTAGAGAAAAGGTGTCTATTTCTTATCTCTGCCCAAACAAGCATTTATTTGACATGAGTTTCCTAAAGTCAAATGTGGAAAACAAGGCAAAGGAGTGCAGCACATGAAGGAAAGACTTGTATAATGGGCTGTATTGCTTCCTGACCCCTGAGAGCCCTCGGATGTGCCCTTTGGCAGCAAGCCTGCACAGCTCCTCTTGCATGAGTGGAGCAATGCCACCTGGGTCCTCTGTGCAGCCTGGCCACCAAAACGCTACATGCTTGGTGTAGTGACAGTGGCAAAGCAGGGAATTCAGCTTTGAAACAGCAAGGACAAGAAATCAGAAGGGATAGCACAAATTAAGAGAGTGGAGCAATTGCACCTCTCTTCGTATTGAGTTTTCTGCCACGATTAATAGAGACACTAAAATGCTGTCTGTTGTGTGAGGCATGGTAAGGAAAAAGAAAGGGACGTGCGCTGAGTCAGGTCCAAGTACAATAACACGCCCTCTGTAGCAGGCAGGAGCCAGTTCCTGGAGAAGTGTAAGAATACACCAAGTGTGGATGATGCCTTTCACTAAAACTCTCTTAGCCACCAACTCTTTTCAGCTCCAGGACTCCCTGAATCCAAAGTGATTTCTTTGGGTTCTCCTCCATGGGTTTCCCGTGAAGTCATGCAAACTACCTGCAACATCATTAGGCAAGGAATTTCACAGATTTTTACCCTTTGCATGTACCTTTTATAGGTATAATGGGTAACCAGAACAAATACAAAGGTGGGTCTCTCATAATTCTTCGAGTAGGACTGTTGGTTGAGGGGTGTGTGTGAGGAAAGATCTTGCCAAATGTGAAAGGCCAGAGAGATGCCAAGAGCACACAAAGAGAGCACAGAGCACACCTTGGCTAAGATGTAATCATTATACAGGAAAAAAGCACAGCATGTGTGAGCATGTATGTGCATGAATGATGCATTAGTGCCAGTGAGCACTGAGAAGAGAACATAAAGGGTTTGGCCTCATGCATGATCGAATGTGGCCATCAGGGGTGAAGGCATTTGCTTAAAAAGCCATGCTAAGTGATGAGAAAGGAAACCCTCAGAGACAATGGAGCCAGTGAATGTAAGTTATTTGGCAATTAGCACAGGAGCATCTCTCAGATGGTGTTTGAAGCCATCAAGAGTCACAATTACCTCATAGCGTAGTAAGGCATTAATGAGAGCACTTTCGTTGCTAGTGCTTTAGTCAATCCTGCATGCTTCTGTATTCCCTCTAAGTGGCTTAGACTGTAACATAATAGGCAGATGCTGGCCATAGGTGCACGAAATTGTCTGATGGAAACAATCATGGATAGAACAATTATCTAACGAGGAACAAAGGAAAAAGAATTGAAATATTAGCTGGAAAGAAGTAAAAGGGGAAGGCTGTCTGCAAGAAAAGCACTCGTTGTTCAAAACAATTTTCTAGCCTCTGATCAGAATTATTTGTCCCAAGGCATTTTTCAGTCTAGTTTTCCGCTCTCCCTCACTTACGGCCCTGAGGCAGCGAAGGTGTGTGCCCAAGGGAGTGCACACGGGGAAGGCTCACGTGGGATTCACTGAGATTATTCATGTCCAAAGCATTAACTTGGCCTCTTTGCATGTTTGCTGGAACAGGGTGCAAATGGTGATGTAAGACTCCAGTTCTAAATCCCTCAAGAATGAAAAGACTTGGCAATACAATAGGTCTATAAATCTATGAAAGAAGCATCTCTAACTGATTCAGAGCAGCTGAAATTTGACATAAAGCACTCTTAGAACATACTCATGCACTGATGAACCAGGTTCTCTTTTCTGAGACTACCAGAAAGAGGGTCACAGTTTTACAGTATTACCTTTGAGAAGAAATCTTTTCTAAAAAGAGTTTTTGCCCTTAGCACTTCCTCTGTTAAGAACTGAGGAGTGCTTCTTGTGGGAGTTACTAGCATTTCCCTTTTATCTGAAGCAGGAAATTATTTGGATTAAGTCTCAATTTAATATCCTATCTACTGGTAGCTAGTGGTAACAAATCTATTCATTACCTGATGTATCTAGAGGTACTGTACACAGAACTTGGTATAACGTACGCTTTTGATATAGCTAGAGTACAAACCTACAGTATTTTTTTTCACTTCAAATGAATGTTTACTTCTAAAAAAAATTTATTAAAAAAGCATTTACCTGGAGAAGATATTTTTCAGAGCATAAGGACAAAGGTTGATTTTTATGTGAAAGAATAACAACAGTGTTCTGCATCACTCAGAGCCTGACTGTCAGGTAAACGATGAAAAAGAAGACAGCATTCATAAATTAAAAAACTGAAGAAAGGACTACTTTATTACTATTTCTAGCTTAATGCAGCCAGAAGAGAGGCTGTCTGACCGGTGTTGTGGTTTTGGTCTTACAGACTGGGATGAATGTGCCTCTGATGCTGAGAATGACTGCTCTGTGTTAGCAGAGTGCATCAATTTGATGGGCTCATATCTGTGCAGATGCAGGACAACCATGGATACCAATCCATCCCGACCTGGAAGAAACTGTGAGGGTGAGCAAAAGACTGGCATGTAGTTTCTCTTCACCATGAAAGGTCGGAATAAGCTGTGTTTTTCTACCTCTGCTTTTATTGCAACTGTTTATATAGCACACAACGTGTATATAGATGCACCTTCTCAGTCTCTGGCTGAAGGTGCGTATGTGATCTGTCTCTGAACATGAAGGTGAACCTTATATGTGTTTTCAGATTAAATCTCTCTGAGATCCTTCTTGATTAGCCTAATGACTGACTGCTGAAAAACATGACACATACTATTTTCTCTTTTGGTATGTCTGTGGCTAATTTCCTCCCACTGTAATGATCCATGCCCTCCCAACCAGAAGAGGAGACCCAGGAATTGAATCTGCTTCTTTGCATAAGCACAAACCAGATTCAACACCATAAAAGCCACGTGTGCTACAATGTGTTAATGAAATATCCAAGACCTGCTTCTGTAATGCTGTTACGTGTGGCTGAGTGGTCTCAGCCCCATTTTCAGTCAGACCCTAGTGTCTCATCCAGTTTGAGGTCCCATTTCAATGTGCGTTTGCTGTGTTGCAGGTGAGATTGTGGACCCTCTCACTGAAACGATGGCTCCTGAAGTAACAAACAGCACAGAGTTTGCTCCTGAAGAAGGAAGCCCTGCAGCCCCTGCTTCCCCTGCCACCACCGAGATGGTGGCTGCTGTAGGCTCTGGGGTGAGCACCACCATACACCTCTCTGCTGCACTGCCCCTGGGTGACAAACAAGTGCCCCATAGTCATTCTTCCATCCGCATTCCTCCAACCCCTTGGATAGAAGGCCTGGCACCACAGATGGGCTTTGGCAGGGACAACAGCCCTACGGCGACAGGGGTCACAGCCAGCAAGGAACTGGCCATGAGTGCAGAGCGGCAGGCAGCCATAAGTCCGTCGCAGCAAAGCTCTGTGGCAGAGGCTTCCTCCGATGCATCACAGCAAGCGGCTGCTCTCACAAATGCTCCCATGGGCACAGCTGAACAAAAGCAGCTCAGTTCACCATTGCTGGTGTTTCCAAATCAAAGGGCCTTTGCTACCACTAGAAGTCACACAGCTTTTGGTATGCCTCAAGCCACCTCTCAGGGTGGTCCTGGTACAGCTCTGCCGGCCACAGGGAATGCTGACATTCCCACCCTCAGCACCGCTCTCAGGACACACGTAGATACAGGAAAAGACAACAGCTCTTGGTCTGAGAAATACACTGGAGCCTCGGGGTCACCAGCTCTGCCAGGCATCTCTCGAGCTCCCAGCCCGACACCAGGCCCAGCCGTGGACCGCAGTGAGTATGCATCTGGCAGGGACCTGCACACGTTGTAATTCAGCTGTGTGAGAAGCAAAGCCTCACTCAGAGTCCAGAAAGACGCACAGTTGGAATCAGTGGTCTGGGATGAAGGCATCTGAAACTAGTTTGTCTATGTCAAAATTATTTTCTTGCAGGAATTGGCATTTTTTTCTAAATCAGCATGTCAAAATACTTTCTCTTTGTGGTAATTCGGCAGTTAGCTTTATTGGTGTTACATTTCTTCATCTCAAAGCAGATGAAGCAAATCATACAGTGCATTGAGCGTGGCTCAATGAAACATATGGTGCTCGTCCTTTTGCCACACATCTTGGTTTCTCCTGCATGCTCTGGCACCAGGGTACTGCAGCAGCAGCCACATTAGGGTTACCTCAGAGACCCAGGAAGGCAAACGACCTGCCTTCCTATTCCTCTCAGCAGAGGAGGGATTAGGCAGAGCCCTGCAAACCCCTGTGGGGCAGGAGCTGCGTGGAAAACTGTAAGCCACTTTTTCAAGAGCTGTAACTGAGAGTAAATAGGCTGGCAGGGAGGGCTTCCTCTGTTTGGGTTTGGGCAAATGTATTGCAGCTAATGAGAGGATTTTTCTGTTGATTGGAGCTGAATCATATTTCAAGCTTCAAGTCAGACTGGGTCTTTAAATTATGGTTTTGTTTGGGATAGGAATGCTGCTGTCTCTGCCCATCACTAAATGTATTTTTTCTTTAGTGTGTTAGTAAGTGACACCTGTTTCAGTTTTGTTTCTGCTTGTCTTTATTCTTCCTCTCATGCCCTCCACATCTCTCCAATCCCAAACCACGCTCCCCTTTGCTCTTTGCTCTTCCCCTCCTCTATGATCTCCTGTTCCTGGGGGGCCTCCACTCATCCAGCCCCACTTCTGGTTCTCCCTCACTCTCTTCTCCCTGGAAAACCTCTTTTCAGCCATGTAAGGCCAGTTCTACTGCTTCTCCAGCTTCTCTTGTAGTACCGGGTCCTGACCACCAGTGCCACAGTGTCCACTTCTCCAGTCCTGCCAAGCTCTGGGCAGCCATGCCGATGCCCCTGTTCAGCTTTTGTCTTCCCTCTTCTTCATGTTGTACCCTTCGCTCTGCCTGGCATTGGTGAGACCAGGGAACAGAGCTGAGCAAATAACTGATTTGAGACCTCAGTGGCCAAATGGAGGAAACAAATAATTTTGGACCAAACAACATGTTGACCTGAATTGAAAAGTTCAATTTACCGCTTTGCTTTGTGTTCCCCCACCCCCTTTCAATGTAAGAAAGAGAAGAAAAATGTGTGGTTTTTTTTTTAATGAAAACAACAAATAAATGTTATTTTTTTAAAAAATATCAAAATAGCTAATTTTAACTGACAAAAAACCAAAGGTCATTTTCTTCCAGCTGGAAAACAAATTGAAGAATTCCTCACAAACGAGTTCAGATTTTAAATGTTTGTTTTCTTTTCCTGATGAATCAAATATTCAGCCAAGTGCTTTTGCTGGGAAAGAAGGCTGTGAAGGGATTATGGCTGGGGAACAAGAGGAAGAGCTACCATAGTGGTAGGGCAGGAAATTCAGAGGGCAAAAATCCATGTTTGGTGAAGTTTAATATATAGCTTCTCCTTGTGACTACATCTCTGACCTGGAGGGTCAACCTCAGCCAACTCTTCATAGTCTGTCATGTCTTCAGAATACTGGGTTTTGGGTTTTTTTGTTCTTGAAAATTGTTCAGAACATTTTCCACTCTCACCATCAGATAACTGAAGGTGGTTTATCTCCTAAATATTCACATGACAGGAGAAGCCACAGCAAAAAGCAAGCCCAATTCCTTTGATCTGGCGGTGGTGGTGAGGGTTCCTTTGAGATCACAGATATGCTGGGATAAAAGAAGTCTGCTTCAGTGGCTTGCTTTAAGCAGGCAGGACGTTCTCCTCTCCCATGAAAAGCTTTACTTGATGACTATTTCTTTCCTTCTAGCACCTGTCCCAGCTCAAAGGATTATTGTACCCAATGTAGCTAGAACCAACTCTGATGTAACATGGTCCACAGAGTTTATGCAGAGCCCTGCTTTTCAGTTCTTGCTGCTTCAGAAAAAGCAGCTAATATAGGAGACTAAAACTCAGTTTAGGCCTTTGACAGTCTCAGAGCTGGAACCTGGTGCCTTATATACTGTTGAAATCAGGACAGATGTGTGTAGGGAGGAAAGCAAGCTGGTACACCAGAAAGTAAAGACAGGTAACTTGATTCAGAAACAATTTTAAATGGAATGCTTAGTCAGATAATAAGAGTTCTTGAAGTCTTTGGTGAAGACTATCCTATATTCATATAAAACATTGAAACATTAGAGCTTGGTATGCTAGGAGTGATGATCTGTTAGCAGCTGGAAGGGAGTTTGAAGACAATTGGCTGGCAATGGTCACGGTATTGGGTGATGGCAGTCAGCTTGCCTGGCTAGCTACTGAAAGGATGCTAGGGGCATGAATCATGTCTTGAGAAGCCCTTTCTCTCCTGCTTGTGATCACCTTCAGTGTCTGCAGTAACAATGCTAAAAATATTTGCCTTCTGGAGGGACTGGTGTCATCCTGTTGTGTGTAGAGGGAGCTGGGACAGCTAGCTGCATCTAGGAGAGCAATTCAGGTGCCTGAACATAGCGATAGAGCAACACTTCAGGTGCCCCAGAGCATCCAAGACAGAGCTGGCAGGTATAAGACCTACAGGAGGTCTGTGCCCTCCTTGGGAGGCATCCAGGGGCCAGAGTGGGCAGACCAAGGTGCTGGATGCTTATGTTTATGCATTTGGGTTTTTGGCTACATTCCAGAGGGCTGGCCTTCTGCTGTTATGAGTTGACAAATACCCCATGTGGCCAGGCTGTCACATACTTGTCCATGGACTACAGTCCATGGAATATGTATTTAAATTGTTGTTTTCTTACTTTGCAGCTGTCCAGAAACTTAGTGGCACAGTACAGATAACAAATGTGAAATACTCTTCGGGCTTTAGCAACACAAGCAGTGAGGAATACCAAACCTTTGCACAGCATTTTGTTGATGAAGTAAGTGACTAAGAAGGACGTGACCTGTTACCAGTCTCTATGAAACCATGCGTGTGATCTTTTTCCCATGCAGGCTGTATGCCACACGTGTGTCCCTCGACACACCTGTAAGGTCGGAGTCCCTCTGACTGTCTGAGACTGCAGGATGAGTGTGCAGCCTTGTTTTAGAGTGAGACCAGGATTTGGGGATTCTCTGGTGCCTCCGTTTCCTCTGCTTCTCATACCCGGTTATACTGGCTTATTGGTTTCCTCCAGGGATGTGGTGAAAAGTTAATGGATATTTGCAAAGTGCTCTGATATCCTTGCCTTGCGCAGCGGTGTATTAATGAGTTGTATGATTGTTATTACCCTTTGCCGTAGTACCCTAAGGCTGGCATTTCTTATAATTGTCCTTGTTTTTGTAGCTCTGTATCTGGAAATGGAGTGGTTTCTTGGTAAGTCACCTCTGCCCTCACTTCTAATTAGAGCGTAGGATATCAAAGCACACTGTGGTATCAGCTGCACCTTTAATGCTGTCACACTTGTCAGGCATTGCCTTTGACAGTATGAATCTCCTAATTTCTTAGTGAATTTATCAGAAGTTTGTTCCTGCTGGTGTTTACTCAAACACACCTGTGCTTGGAAAACCACTGGTTATGCTGGGCTGCTTTATCACCTTCCCTATCTCCCCTTAACTGTCTGTGTTTTTAGAGGCCTTGATAACCACGATGATAAATCCATCTCTGACAATCATATGAATTTTCAAATCCTGCAGAAGCCTCCCCAAACTCTCACTGTGTACAGAGTTACGGCCTGTCACTGAAATACAGCTGCCGGCAGCGGGTGCACTGACAACAGCGTGCATTCGGGCAGGGGTCAGGCCAGCATAGAGGGAAAAGTGTGATCTGTTTAGCTGTGCATGATGTTTTCTTGGATATCAAATCAGTGTCCCACTGGTCATTGCTGGTTTGCACCTTTCTGGATGTGTTAGTGGAGCACAGCTTTCTCAGAGTTGTTTCAACCCCAAGCTGTCACATCAGAAAAACAGTCACAAAATGGGAGCGACGTGATTAGCAAAGTGAAAAGGGAACAATTCTCCACTGACCTCACTCTCATTCAGCATCACGCTCTGCCTGAGGCTATTTTGGAATAGCATAGTTTTAAAATGGACTACAATGAATATATTTTCCTCATGGACTATCCAGTCAAATACCTTAATCCAGAAAATCATCAAGACAAATATATTTGGAAAATTTGTAAAATGATTACATAAAGGAACAAAAGTAAGTTTTTGTGTCAGTTTTACCCATTTCTCAGAGTTTCAGGCAGAAAATGATCACTTGTGATTATAAGGAATTGTCTCTTTTTTCCAGTGTACTGGTTTTGTGGATCAGCCAGTGAGATGTGTTAGCATTGAGCTCCCTCTGAGCCATTGTATATAGGCTATAGTATCTGCTGTACACTATTCTATATACTGTACAGTAGCTGCTGTACATGGCAAAATAAGTGCTTTATTACAAATGTTGCATTTCTAGATGCCAAAGAAAAGGAAGTTTAGGAAAACAAAAAGATCTGCATGTTTTCTTTTCAGGTTATAAAGTCCAGAAATTGATCCTTTAAAGTGAGAAAAGTTTTGTGGGTTTTAAAAGCACTATCAAGTTCCAGTTAAATAAACTTTGCCAGAGATTTTTTTTTAAACCTCTTTGGAGTCACCATCTACAATTTATTCACAACTCCTGATGTGAATAATATCCTTTAGTGTAGAGCTGCCCCAGCACTTAAGTGCCATGTGGTTAAATTGGCAGCACAGCAAATGGAAATACTGTCCTTTAAATGATGTGTAGCTGAGAAGGAGGTAAAAACTTGACGTGACAACTTGCACTGTCATTGTCCAGGCTAGTTTCATCATCCTCCTTGCAATGCAACTGAAAAACAACATAACTAAGGGTGAGAGAGTATTTTAGTCTTCTTGGGTTTTGCTCAGCCTGTCTTTTGCAACAGCCAATAAGAATATCATGGCACCTAGGGCTTGTCCTCAAGGAAATGAATCAGGAAAACAAAAGGATTGAATAGAAAATGCATTCACTGTGGTGCATTAAATTCCTGAGTGGAAAAGGTTGTTTTGAATTTGCGTGTCTTAAACTTAACTGATTGACAAAAAGTGTGAAACTAATAAATGATATTGCCTTATCAAGGTGACCCCCTCATTTGGAAGTGACATAGCTTTTGTTTGATGTAGCTTAACGCGCTTAAAATGATTGCAGTTGAAGCTATCTGAATGTGGAATGAGTGTTGATACAGGGATTAAGAGTGTTTCATTATTCCAGTGTAATTTCACCCTTTTTGTTAATTTGAGTTTGTCCTCAATTTGGGACAACCTTAAAGCTGCTGGTGATGGTGGCTGGGCAGGTGTGTGCTCTAGCACCTTCTCTCTGAAGGTGCAGCCAAAGCACCGACAGTGGGGAGGGTTTTTTTTTCTGAGTAAAAAAACAGGCTTCGTGCAGGGTTCTGTTCAAATTAATGTTCCCTTTACTTACTTATTTCCAGTTTCCAGACTGCTAGTACCTTCCCTGCTCTGCTGGCCACGCAGGCTCCTGTGCGGGTACCTATGATAGCGCCAACAGCTGCTGGCATTTTGACTGGGCCCTATGGATCGGTGGTCCCAGAAAACCCAGCAAACGTGCCACAGCCACCCATGGGGTGAGCTTGGCTGCTTGAGCCTGCCACTTCCCTTTTGCCCCAAAAACCTATTGGCCTTTCCCCTCCTGTTAAGTCAGTTTTAGCGTGGCTTCCATCTGGCCCTGAACTTGGACTTTATCTGCTTCCTTTTTTCCTTGCCTGAGCAAGGGACATTCCCTTCCCTCAATGCTGGTGTTAATTTGCTTATGTTCCCTCCCTTTCTTGTGGTTCTTCTTCTTCCACACCAATTTCTTCTGGTCTGGCATTGCTAGTGTTTCCTTCGTGTGCTACAGAAATTGTAGATACAATGATGGATCCCAAGATAATTTATTTGTCTAGTAAGACAACCTCATGCTCAGGGGTATTATGTATTCCTTCTAAAAAGTTCACTCTTTCTTTTCCTTTTTTCTAGCCCCAATTCATCAACCATTATTTTGATAACCTAGGGTGTGGGACTGTTGTGAAATCATGTAGCCTTCCGGATAAAGGGTTTTGTAGTGTCACCTAGTGGCTAAATAGATATACAGGGAATGCCCCCCCGGCACTTTTCAAAGTCTGTGTCCTGCTTTGAGAGGAAAAATATGAATAAGGGCAGAAACAAAACAAACAAACAAAAATATCAGGCAAAAATTTCCCAAGCCTTAGGTAAAAAGAAGCACCGATAAAATAAAATCTTCAAGAGAGAGGTGAGAAAGGAATACTGGTGAAATCAGGGATGGGCTAAGAGGATGTCACAGGCGTGTGTATTTAATGTCCAGAAGTTCAGAGAAAAACTGTGAAAGATGAACTGACTGACTGAAACGAACCGAAAGATTAACTGAAAGGACTGACTGCCAACTTTTCAGTACATCCTTGTGAAACAGCAGAAAGAGAGAGGAGAAGGGGCCCAAAAGCCCCCTGACTTGGTCAAACATGAGATTCTGGGTCTGGCAAGGACAGCCTACAGTCTGCCCAGGCTTCCATAGGGAAGTTAGCTCTTTCCATCCTCCTGGCTCTGCCTGCATGCCTTGTGGAGCATTGCAAGGTTTGCTGTGTGGGACTTCCAGATGCGTGGGAGCCCTCTCGAGGCGCTTGCAGGGGGTTTGTTCTGTGCAATGTTACCTTGCCACCAAGCACATGCAACACACATCAGCTCTGGTGACTCAGAAGAGGGCTGCTGCATGCCTGCAAAATCTGGGGCCATCTGCAGGGCTGGATGATACATAGTGGGCAAGTAAGGAGGGCCTGGATAACACACAGCAGGCAGGTAAGTCATGCTTGGCATGTAAATGTGCAAGAGCTGTGGTCACCTGGGAGAATCCAGCACAAAATGCATGAGTTCTGTTCGTGGGTGCAGCAGAAGTGAGGGTGTTTCTCCCATCGGCTCCCACCGCTGACCCTTGCCTTGCCCCTTCCCTGGGCTCTCCCTGGTAGCAGTCACTGCCTGCACCCCTGAGCATTACACCACAGACATAAGCTCTGCCTTAAACTCATGGCTGAATTCCAGCCCTGCTGCTCCAGATATTTCCTGCAGGAGGTGCGTAAAGGAAGAAAGGGTTGGAGGTGGCAGCAACATAGCCCCTGCCTGCCCCCTTAATCCTCTGGAAAGTTGAGCTAGGGAAGGAAGTGAGCGATGTACCCTAAAGAGAGGGCCTAAAGCAGAGCAAGGTGCTGGGAAAGAGGTGCGACTCTCCTGCGCAGGGCAGCGGTGTGTGAGCTCTCACCTGCGCCAAATGCTGCTTGTCTGGCCCTTATGGTGCGGTTGCTCTGCTGCTCTGTGCCTTCCTCTCTGCTGGCATATCATGGGAGCCTGACAGCCACAGGAGGGTGAAGGCAAAGAGCAAGTACTCTGAGAAATCACTAAATCGTCGGTGTTTCTGTGGCTGTTTCCATCTTGTGTCCTGCATTGAAGCTAGTGGCTGCTACCTAGAAGGAAGCTGTGTGTATCCCGGGTTCAGGAGGGTTGACAGTGATGGCATGGGATTTGCCCTTCATGTGCTGTTGGGAGCTGCTTTCTTACCATGGATGGTCTCCTGCTGACAGTTTCTAAATGCAATTTTAATACCAATAGCTGAGAACAACCTGTACCACCTGCCCGATGCAGCCTTGAAAGTTATGTCCCACGCTTTCTGTTGCTCCACTTTTTGCGTGGAAGAATTTAAAAACACTTCCCAGACACACGTGAAGTATACTAAGAAACACAGAGGATCTGTGAGCGTCTCCTGGAGAAAGGGAGAGGAGAAAATATACAATTATAATGGGAAAATTCAGGACATTAATGGATGGTATCGCCCAGCCTGTGCTTACCCTGGCATCTAGTCTTTGGATATGTGCTCTGCCTGCATTGTGGTTAGATGCTGGGACAAGACCTGGCATGCAAATCTCTGTATGTATGTGTGCACCCTGCTTTCCCTTGGGATGTGCAGGTAGGCAGGGAGTCCAGTGCAATCTTATTGGGCCCCTTTGTGTGGGTGATTAGAGGAAAAGGACTAAGGGGAGCCCTTGTGGATGTTTACCAGTTTCTCTTTGTGGTGAGTTTCTCAGAAATAGGTCTGTATTTCTGTGGATAATGTTTTCTTAACATGTTCTTTAAAGTTGAATTAGTATTAGCCTTATGTCTTATCTGGGGTTGGTCCCATGAGATGATGCCATCTGACCTGTGCCTGCTCTTCCTGTGACGGGTGCATGGCCTGGAGATGAAGGGGAACGGTGCTGGAAATGCAAAAGCTGTTGTACGTTGTACGCCCCCTGCCCCAGGCTCCTGTATATGCCTGGGTGCCCTACCCCATGGATTGCCCTCCTGTGGGAGGAGAAGGAGATGTTCCCATGGGCAGCTGCCCTCCAGAGGTACCACCCATCCTTGGAGGGTGGAAAGGGAAGAGGTCGAACATGCAGCTCCGGTCTGTTTATCTCTTTGAGAGGGGTTGGTATTTCCGCCTGAGGTGGATGGCGGAGAGGCTGAGCAGCCCAGCTGATGCAAAGCTTCACACAGCATTGTTTTTTCCCGTCTCACAGAAAGCAGACCATCCTGCTATTCACTGTCGTAAAGGAGGCTGCTTTGGGGGCTATTGTGAATAAAGCTCAGTGTGCTTTGAAAAAGGTGCCATTCTCTTTCTTAGTCCGCTACTGAATTCCAAGGTCACTGTGTACAGGCTGTGAATGTTTATTTTATTGATTTCTCTAGGCTGCTCTAAGTTCAGCTGTGATTTGGTGCTGCAATACTTTGAAGGTGACAGTTCCTGTTCAAAATAATGCAGTCATCTCCTAGCCCTGCTCTTGGACTCTCGGGGAGGACCATGAGTAGGGACTCTGTGCCCCAATGACAGTCCTAATTTGCAGAAATAATGTGATATTCCTCGGGGAAGACTTTAGTGAAATATTTCTGAAATCAAATAGAGGACTGACTTGATGGGAGGTTGAGTTTTGTGGCAGTGCTTATGGCATGAAATGCCTTTCTGGTTTTTTACCCTGGTCTGGGTATTTAAAAGGAGGGAAGTTTATACTCAAAGATAAGCAGGAGAATTTTGCTTATTTTCTTGGCTCCAATGAGAAATCACCTGTGAAGCAAAGCTTGAGGGTAGTCTGCTCTAAGCCATAACATACCTGAGCTAAGGGAGCCCTCCAAGATATATATGCAGCATGGAGTGTCAGGAGGCCTCTCCACTTCCATTGGCAGCTCCTCCTCATATTGGGTTGTCCCCTCTCCCTGGAGGCATTTTGAGAGGCAGAATATGGGAGCTTCCCTGCAGTCTCCCTTGCTGTTACCTGTTACCTGTGCCAAATGACAGACAAGGTATCTTAATTGCTCAGCTTTTTTAATATTCATGGTTAAATATATACCATATCCTTCAGCTGCTGCAGAGTGGAAATGTTATGAAGCAAAAGGTCAGTTTTCTGCTGCTTCCCTCCAGATTATGAAGCACAACTGTAAAGCATAATGCTCTCTTCTGGGCAGTGTACTAAGTCTCAAATGTAATTGCTTCTGTCTGTCCACCTCCACATGCATTTTGTTTTTATTCCAGGTACATAAATCTCTGCCCCTTGAGGTTCTTCAGCAGACGGATGCTGGTCTGATTAAAGTGTTGATAACGGGTATTACTAATGGGAGCACAGTGGTAAGTTTCAATTTACTGATTGCAGAAGATGTGGATATCTACTACATCATCACTGCTTTTCGTGATGCCTTTGAACACAGTTCCTATTTCACAGTTGACAAGAGCAATCTCTCCATAAACGGTAAGGATCAGCTTATATCCCAATAGCTATTCAGAACTAGAAAGATGATAAAGCCTATTAATCTGTATTTTTTTGAGGTGAAACATCTGTAAAACAGACGGATGAAAAGCCATTCTTTTTCCTTATATTGCTCCTGCTTTTCCGTCCACTGAGCTTTTTCAGAGAACATCAGAAGATGAAATAAGAAGGGAGGTACTCCTGATCCAATAGGACAAAACCAACTTGTCTTTTTGTCTATAGCAAGCATTAATTTTATAGAGAAGAAGATACAGAGATTTTAGAAACAGCGGTCACAAACTGAGGGTTTTATAAGCTACCAGTGGAAACAGGTCCCTGTACACAGATATAACTAGCTCTGTTTAAAACAATTTCAAAACACATTACCCTCTGCTTCACACTGATAATATTGCATGTGATAAAAACCTCAAAAAACAAATAGATGAACACGTGCATTCTTCTGCACTGAGAGTATGGGTTTTCCCTCACACACCTGTGGGTCAGGAGTTCACATGAAAGTCCACACCTTACCAAGGCCAGCACAATGGCAGATTGTATAACTTCTTTTCCTTTATACGTAATTTAAGTTGTTAACAAGAAACAGTCTCCTGACTAACTGATGTTGAATTCTGTTTCACAAGTCAATGTGTCATCACTGGAAAAAAATGCAAATTCTATATCCTTAACATGATATGTTCGTCCAAAGAATATTGCTATAAGCTGTCAATCAGAATCTCATGCAAAATGACTTCAGAAGCATGTATATAGTCTGCCCTGTACGTTCTCTTTGCCTGTTAACCCTACAGGTGTGAATCTGGAAAGTCACATATCCCATTAATTAGTAAGATCACAACTGTCCTGGGGTAGTGCTTTGTAGAGTGCCTGCTCCCCTCAAACCTGTGCTAAAACAAGTGGTTTGTTTCAGGGAGATGTCCCCATAGAGCAGATGGTTAGTGCTGCTTTCTGAGTCCCACCTAGGGTGTTACGTCCTTATTTGCACAGTTACAATTAGGCCTTGGGAAGAGAAAGGGAAGTAAAGCATATTTGTCCTTTCAAAAATGAAAATTTTGGTCACACAAACCTCCTGCTTCACTCATGCTGGGCATTTACTAACCATCTGTCCAGGAGTGTGGAATGAGGGAGGAAGCTGAGGAAGCCCCTGGGGTTAGAAGCCTCCCCTTGGGCTGTTGATCAGTTTAGGAGGATAGGAGCTCTGCAGCAGGGTTCCTACATTTCAGAGAGTATCTGCTGAGCATCTTTGGTAGCACAGCTCCTGGAGGGTTTTGTCAGTGCTTGCAATTATCCCTCTAGGCTGTGCTTCCGGTGTCCCACCTCTCCTAGACTCAGCGGCTGCCTGACACATACAGTAGAGTATCACCCCTAAGAGGTGTAATCCCACCATGATGTCTGTCCACCGTGCTACAGTTTCAGAACCATTACATTTTTATTTATACATGCTCTACCTTTGCCTTTTGCTTAAATATACCCAACAGATTATGATGAGTGCAAGAGCAAAGAGGATGACTGCTCCCCAGATGCATCGTGCCATAACACACTTGGGTTTTACCAGTGCAGCTGCAATGAAGGATTTGCTGATGTGCACCCAGAAAGGCCTGGAAGAAGCTGTGAAGGCAAAAAAGTCTTTTATTATCTAATGGCTAGTGGAATGCTTAGTGATCTGATCTTTACTGGATCATGGCCACCCTTGCCACAGGTTTTGAAATTTTACCAGGGATTAATTTGGTTCATTGTTTTCAGCTGGATCCTAGTGGAAAAAGTCTTGCAGCAGACTTTAAGTATTTCTGACTGTAATCCTCTGTCATGAGAGTTTACTATATTAAGATTTAATGCTGTCTTTGTAAGGTTCTTTTAACAGTTCTGCTTTCTCATGTTTGCCATTAAAATTAGATAGGATTGTCAAGATTGCTAGTTATTTGCAGTAGCAGAGGGAACAACAGAGATAATAGAGAAGGTAACAGAGCACTAGGTATCTAGTTTGACCCGTGTATGGCAGCAGGGGTGAAACCTTGGTATTACAAACTACATTTTTTGTATGAGTTAATTCATCTTGCTTGTCTCTTCCCTTAAATCATTTGTTAGCTGTCATATGATGGGTCTTTAAGCTCCTAAATTCTTTTAGGCTTCATCACTAATTTATATTTGTTTTGGTAACCACAGTCATAAGCTACTCTTTGGCAGAAGTCACAAGGATTTGTCGACTGATACCAACCTTTACTCAGTTTTGTTTAACCAAGATATTTAGAATTATAATAATGAGCCTTTAGGAAATATAGCTCTGAAAGATCTCAGACTTTTCTTTTTCTTCCTCTTAGGTTCAAATCAGCAACTGTTTAATTTGGGCATTTCCAAAAGCTGGGGAATTTCAGAAGGATATATGTATTTCATGTATATATATATGTACAGATTTTATATGCTACTTGGGAAATAGATGCTATTTGTATGTACAACCCATTAAAATTTTTTAACAGAATTTTTGTGCGATGAGACACATCCTCTGTGTTTCACTGCAAATGGAGTTTATTATCTTGGTGCGCTCTAAGTCAGTGGTGGATGAATACTTAGGTTGTTTCTGCCAGCAAAGAGCCATGGGGTAACCCCAGAGCCTCTGCTGGATGTCAGGTGTTCGACATACACATTGAGTTCAGCCTGTGCTTTCCTTTTTCCCCTGCTCGCTTTCTTCCTGAAACCATTAAAGATGGCTATTAACACATTTGTTCCAACTCCCCACTCTATCTCTGAGGACGCATATGTGCAATGTGGGCTTGCTACATTAGGTTTGTCCTGCACTTCCCCCAAAAAGGGTTTTCCAAAGTGCTCAGGGTCATATCTTTTGGGTACCAGCTGGTCACAAATGGGGCCAGGTTTTTTAACAAACTCTGCTCCTGTTAACACCCCGCATCCAGCTGAGCAATTTAC
The DNA here is from genome assembly GCF_949628215.1 of Phalacrocorax aristotelis. Classification (NCBI taxonomy): domain Eukaryota; kingdom Metazoa; phylum Chordata; class Aves; order Suliformes; family Phalacrocoracidae; genus Phalacrocorax; species Phalacrocorax aristotelis. The sequence goes on along the minus strand of NC_134276.1, from coordinate 98,690,523 downwards.
AGCTGGGGTTCTCTTGCAAGCACTGATCTTCCAAAAGCTGTATATATGTTTTACATGAGCACACTAATTATTGCAGCTCTCAGGAAATAAAGGACTTCAGCTTTACTCACAGGCACTTTATGTCTCTCTTGCACTTTCTTAAAAAAAAAGCCACAGCTTTTGCAGGAAGTACAGCAGGTTAAAACAAATCAAAACAAAACAAAAGCAGCTAGTTTCCTGCCAGTAGCTGTGAGTTTCCTCCTAAGGGTTTGCTCTTACCTTATAAAATCAATTTGAATCTGTAAATTACAATAGTACCTTTATTTTTGGCACTCTTCAGCATTCCCTATCAGCCAAGAGGCAACGCTGATAGATAAGAAACCTGTACACAACACAGTTTTACCTGCAGCATCTTTGCAAACTTCAACTCATGTGTCCTCCCCGGCTTCACTGGACTTCTCTACCGCTGAGCACAAAGCTCTGGAGGACACCACATTCTCCAACGTGGTGCTGCCTCCTCTCACCACGGATCCTGTGTCAACTCCTGACATTTATCCTCAAGCATCTCCTGTCTCCCTTGTTAAACCTGCCCAGAAGGTTTCCATTCAAGATGCTGTGAGAGTGTTCTGTGAAAACGAGAAGATCATCCTTGCTGTCGAGAAGAGATTTTTATGGCAGGAGTCTATCCCAGAAACCTCCCTCTACATGGGGGAGCCTCACTGCAACGTGAGCATCAGCAATGGCACCCACGTTGTGCTGCAGGCAGGCTGGAGCAACTGTGGCACTGAAGTTGAGACTGTAAGTCCCTTGAATCGATGAATGTGAGGAAGCCCTGGAACACTTTCAATTGTTCTTGGGGATGGGGTGAGGAGGGGGGCAATGGTGGATCCTTAGCTAAGAGTACAATCTAATGCTGAAATGTTGGACAAAGAAACTTCTTGGGAGAAAGAAAACCTCTTCCTGTGAGTGGAAAGTTACCTCCCTGTTCAGGGAGGAGGACAAGCAGGAAAGAGAAGGGGAATCTTTGGAGTCAGGCAGCAAAAATCAAGGGCTTCTCCAAACTGAGAGTCACTTCCCAAGTCTCTCTGGGTTCCTTCTGCAGCTTCTCTTTTCTTAAAAGCAATTTCATTATTGTATTTAGAGAAATACCTGAGATGCTACCAGTAATGGGGACGGAGACTGGTGGCTATCTCTTTGAATCCCAAACCAAACGGTATGCTCAGGCCATACCAAAGTACAGAAATTCTCTTGTGGAGCAGACTGAGGAAGAAGAGCAAGGCTGGTGGATTTCCACTGTCTCAGTGTACAGCAAATAAGATACTAGAGGTTTAGCCTGTTTGATTTTTGCAGCGAGAAGAATGGAGAATTCCTAAGCACTTGAAGCTTGTAAGCCTAGAGCTCTGTTATAACCCTAGATACACTGATGTTCACCAGTCGTGCTTTCTTCTTTCTGTGTTTCAGAACATAACTAATACCATAGTGAAAACCATCCTTCGGAATGACATTAATGCTCAGGGAGTAATTCACCGTTTAAAAGTTGCCGGCCCCATTCATTGTGTATTTCAAAATGATCTCTTGACTTCCTCTGGGTACACTGCAGAGGGGTAAGTAACAACTCTCTCTGCTTTAAAATGCTGTTTTGTGGCTGAGCGCTGCTGCATTAGAAAAACCCCCAGGGAGCTTAGCTGTATCCAGTGACAGTACTCGCTATACCAAGTAGTCTGCCATCCTGCAAGTCCTGTGCTCAGGTGATCCCTGCTGTGGGCTTCTCTCCTACTCCATCTAATGTCTCAATAGATCCAACAGCCAACAAGATTGACAATTGCCTGGCTAAACCATACATTAAAATAAACCTTTGGGAGCTACTGATGCAGGTTCAGGAACCAGAATTCCTGACTGCTCTTTGCCTTCCTGGGCAATCATGTGTAGCAATAACAATGTTTTCCTGCTTTTGGAACATAACAATGATGTATCTTTTCAACTGATGTAGGCATGCAGACTGCTGTGTTGGTGCTGAGGATGGCAGTTTTTCATCCCCACAAATCTTTGTTTGATCAACTTGGAAAAAAAAGATATGTAATGCAAATTCTTTTTTATCAAAGTCCCCATCTTCAAGTCAGATGGAGTCTAGTCCACTGTTCACAGAAAATCAAACCCACACTCACAGAAAACGTGGCAGCACAAACTTTGCTCTGATGGTGAATGTTCTTGCTTTGTACAAGCGCATCTCCTCTCTCTTGCCTAGTACCATGCTATCATCACCAAATCTACTTTCTGGCTCCTAACCCTCCAGACATTGTATTTTCCTTTCTATCCCCCTGCAAAGTCTTTGTCAGTCCCCTTCTCTCTGAGGTCTATGACTTTCTCATGTCCCTCATTTACTGTTCAGATTTGTCCCTTCTCTTTAATTTTTTTTTGTTCTTCACTTCTTCACTAAGGTTTTACTCTCCTTATTTTGAACTTTAACACAGTTCAGAGTCTTGTTTCCCTTCAGGTCCACTCAGATATCTCCTCTGCTCTATTGGTATTTTCAAGACATTCCACCCTTTGGATTTTCTCACTTGCGTTTCCATGCTCCCTACCTTCCCAACTGAAAACTTGACGCATTTTCACCCTTTCCTCTGGACCAGTGACCTAACATCCTGGACTGCAGATAACTCTTCACTTGCACTAATGTGCAAGAGGTGGAGATATAGGCACTGATTTATAGAACACACAGTCAAATTTGTGGTCTTTAAAGGAGGTTGATTGTTGTTTCAGACTTTACACCATCTTTGAGGATTTGCATGGATCTGGACACTTCAGAACAGAAATGCAGTTGTTTATTGGAAACTCCCGAATACCAAAAAATTTCAGTGTCTCTGCCAGTGATGATGTACTGATTGAAGTGGGGATCCAGAGAGCAGACAGCAAGTTCAAGGTGGTCCTCACTGACTGCTGGGCGACTCCAACTAATAATTCATTGGATCCCTTCTCATTTACTTTTATCAGCAACAGGTACAGCAATGAGAGTTAAATATAGCATGTGCCACACCTTAGACCTTCCCATGGCACTGGCTACTAATGTGTTATATTTTAAATGCCTTTTATATGTATTCTCATTATTCATATACACTGTTCCTTACCATTCTGACTGGTCACACCTTTGAACAAGGAAGGTAGGTATGACAAGAAATGTTTTCTAAGGGTGATATGGTAGTTGTTTGAGTTTGGTTGTCTTCCCCATAGTTTTGTAAAGGAATAGTACTTTTGACCTGAAGAAATATGTGGGTTTGTCAGTCAGTAGTGAAAGAACATTGAAAAGCATGTGCTTTATCTATTTGTCTCTGGTTCAGATATTACAAAGAGCTTATGTGACTCATTAGAGAAGGTGTAGGTTAGTTGATTCCTATGTGATGTGACTCACTCACAATATTAATGCAGCCTCTAGTGAGAGGGGAGGTTTGTTCCTGTCTGGATCCCTGATCTCACCCCAGTGTCATATTCCCTGGGCTCATCTGCCACCTTAAAATGCAGGTTAGTCATTTTGCTCCGTAAGAAAAGCTATTCCTTTTAATATAATGTTCTTTCACTTTCTGTTTGGTGAAGCCAAATTTTAATCCTTCTTTCTGTCCCTCTTTTCCTTCTTTGCCAACTCTCCAACCACTTCTCAAATCTTCTATTCTATTTGGACACTGTGAGAATAAAGCACCAAATAGTCCCTTATCACCCCTGCACTGCTGGAGAGTTCCTTCATGGCAGATCTGGCTGCAGCTTTCTAAAGGTGCTAAACACCACACAGTCATTTGCTAACTCCCCCTGCACCCCACAGTGCGATGGGGGGAGAGAATTGAAAAAAAAAAAAAAGAAAAAAAAAAAGGATAATTCATGGGCTGAGATAAAGACAGTTTAATAGGACAGAAAAGGAAAGGATAATAACAATAACAGAATATACAAAATAAGTGATGCACAATGCAATTGCTCACCACCCATTGACCGATGCCCAGCAAGTCCCCAGGCAGCAGCTGCTGCCCCCTGGCCAACCTGCCCCCAGTTTATATACTGAGCACGACGTCATACGGTATGGAATATACCAGTTGGGGTCAGCTGTCCTGGCTGTGCCCCCTCCCAGCTTCTTGTGCCCCTGGCAGAGCATGGGGAGCTGAGAAGTCCTTGATTAGTGTAAGCACCGCTCAGCAACAACTAAACCATCAGTGTGTTATCAACATTATTCTCATCCTAAATCCAAAGCACAGCACTATGCCAGCTGCTAGGAAGAAAATTAACTCCATCCCAGCTGAAACCAGGACAATATCTACCCCTTATTCTATATGATCTACATCATGCCTAGGTCCCATACTTTCCAATACTTTCCAATTAATCACCACCACTTTTCCTGTCTTTTGATATGTACACACATGTACCATTCCCTTGGTCTATGGGCCTTCCCTATAAAATGTTCATTGAGTTAATTTAGTCCATGACTTTGGACTCCATCTGTCATAACAGTCCTTCAGTGCAGAAGAGGTGGTGTGTGGTGTTGGATTGTTGCATGCTGAAACCAGTTTTGGTTCCATTATTGCTGGTCTTGTCCAGTTGTATCATCGCTGCATTTTTCTTGGTTTCATTAAAGTTCATTCTTCATTATGTAGGTGATTCTTACTGTAATACCATTGATTTGGCATACAGCTACCATAGAAGAGATATTATATACATTATATATACAGAAATTATATACATTATTATATAGCAAATAACATCATACAATTCAGTTCATTGGCTATTCTCACCCAAAATCAAATCCTCTTGAGGAACACATCAGACTTCCCCATCCTCCTGCATCACCCACCAAGTGCATCCAGTCCTTGAGCAAAAGCAATCCCACGAATGGGTTTGTCTTTGCCTGAGGCAGGAATAACCCAGACTGTCTTCCCCAGCATATTTTTCATGTCCATTACAGGGGCTTTATCACCCTCTACAGTACGTAAAAGTTTGCACTGGGTAGGGCCAGCTTGATTGGCAGAGCCACTAGAGTTGACTAGCAAGGTGGCTTTTGTTAGATGTGTATCCTAATGTTTGAACATCCCAGCACCTATTGCTCTTAATGTGGTCTTTAACAGTCCATTGTATTGTTTGATTTTCCCCGAGGTTTTTGGCCCAGGTGTCCATGAAGTTGTTTCATAAATGAGTCCTGTTGTCTGTCTCAGTTCTTTCTGGGGTGCCATGTCACCATCAGACTTACTTTTCAAGATGCAGCATAGTGTTCTGGGCAGTGGCATGGGGCACGGCATATGTTTCCAGACATCTGGTGGTTGCTTCCACCAGGGAGAACATTGCGCTTGCCTTGGTGGGTTTGTGGGAGTGTGAAATAGTCAATCTGCCAGGCCTCCCCATATTTATATTTCAGCCATTGTCCCCCATACCACAGAGGCTTTGCCCGCTTCGCCTGCTTGATTGCAGCGCACATTTCACATACATGGATAACCTGTGCAATAGTGTCCAAGGTCAAGTCCACCCCTTGATCACAAGCCCATTTATATGTTGCATCTCTCCCTTGATGGCCTGAGGTGTCATGGGCCCACCGAGCTAGAAATAGTTCACCCTTATGTTGCCAGTCCAGATCCACCTCAGCCACTTCAATCTTGGCAGCCTGATCTACCTGCTGGTTGTTTTGATGTTCTTCAGTGGCCCGACTCTTGGGTGTGTGAGCATCCACATGCCGTACCTTTACAACCAGGTTCTCTACCCGGGCAGCAATATCTTGCCACAATGCGGCCGCCCAGATGGGTTTGCCTCTGCGCTGCCAGTTGTTCTGCTTCCGTTGCTGTAACTTCCCCCACCGGGCATTTGCCATCATCCATGAGTCAGTATAGAGATAAAGTACAGGCCATTTTTCTCAGTCAGCAATATTTAAAGTCATCTTTCACTTCTGCTAACTGAGTTGATTCACCTTCTCCTTCAGCAGTTCCTGTGACTTGCTGTATAGGAGTCCATACAGCAGCCTTCCACCTCAGATGCTTTCCCACAAGACGTCAGGATCCATCAGTGAACAGGGCATGTTGCTTCTCATTTTCTGGTCGCTTATTATACAGTGAGGCCTCCTCCTCTGGTGATATTCTGAAATCTTTGCCTTCTGGCCAGCCCATGATCCCTTCCAAGATTCCTGGGTGACTTGGGTCTCCTGTTTGAGCCCATTGTGTGATCAGAGAAAGCCACTTACTCCACATAGCATCTGTTGCATGATGTGTACAGGGGACCCTCCCTTTGAACATCCAGCCCAGCACTGGCAGTCGGGGTGCCAGGAGCAGCTGTGCTTCAGTACCAACCACTTCTGAAACAGCTCAAACCCCTTCATATGCTGCCAATATCTCTTTTTCAGTTGGAGTATAGTAGGCCTCGGATCCTCTGTATTCCTGACTCCAAAACCCTAGGGGTCAACCTTGGGTCTTCCCTGGTGCTTTCTGCCAGAGGCTCCAGGTAGGGCCATTCTCCCCGGCTGTGGTGTAGAGCACATTTTTTACATCTTGTCCTGCCCGGACTGGTCCAAGGGCTACTGCATGAGCTATCTCCTGTTTAATCTGTTCAAAGGCTTGTCGTTGCTCAGGGCCCCATTTGAAATTGTTCTTCTTCCAGGTCACTTGGCAGAGAGGGCTTACAGTCAGACTGTATTTGGAATATGCATTCTCCAAAACCCACAATCCCTAAGAAAGCTTGTGTCTCCTTTTTGCTCGTTGGTGGAGACATGGCTGCTATTTTGTTGATCACATCCATTGGGATCTGATGACGACCATCTTGCCATTTTATTCCTAAGAACTGGATCTCTTGTGCAGGTCCCTTGACCTTACTTTGTTTTATGGCAAAACCAGGTTTCAGGATTTGGACTACTTTCTGCCCTTTCTCAAAAGCCTCTTCTGTTGTGTTGCTCCATACAATGATGATGTCATCATTATATTGCAGGTGTTCTGGAGCCTCACCCTGTTCTGGACAGTCTGGATCAGTCCATGGCAAGTGGTAGGACTGTGTTTCCACCCCTGGGGCAGTTAATTCCAGGTGTACTGGACGCCCCTCTAAGAGAAAGCAAACCATGGTCTGCACTCTGCTGCCAAAGAGATTGAGAAAAACACATTAGCAGTATCAATGGTGGCATACCACTTGGCTGCCTTTGACTCCAGTTCATATTGAAGTTCTAGCACATCTGGCATGGCAGCATTCAGCGGTGGCATGATTTCATTTAGACCACGATAGTCTACTGTTAGTCTCCACTCTCATTAGACTTTCACACCGGCCATATGGGACTGTTAAAGGGTGAGCGGGTCTTACTGTTCACTTCTTGGTTCTCCAGTCGATGAAGCAGCTCATGGATGGGAGTCAGGGAGTCTTGATTGATGCGATGCTGCTGCCGGTGCACTGTTGCGGTGGTGGTCGGCACCTGTTGTTCTTTGACCCTCAGCAACCCCACAACAGAAGGGTCCTTTAAGAGCTTACAAGGTAGACAGCTGTTTAGTTTCCTCTGTCTCCAAGGCAGCTATACCAAAAGCCCACTTGTACCCTTTTGGGTCCTTGAAATACCCTCTCCTGAGGTAGTCTATGTCAGGGATGCACAGAGCCTCTGGGCCAGTCACAATGGGGTGCTTCTGCCACTAGTTCCCAGTTAGACTCACGTTGGCCTCCAATACAGTTAGCTCTTGGGATCCCCCTGTGACTCCAGAAATACATGGGTTCTGCCCCTGTATAGCTTGATGGTGCACTATGCACCTGTGTCCACTAAAGTCTTATACTCCTGTGCGTCTGATGTGCCAGGCCATTGAATCCAAACAGTCCAGTAAACCCAGTTATCTCTTTCCTCCACCTGGCTGGAGTCAGGGACCCTGTAGTCCTGGTCATAGTATTTGTTACTCACTTGTAGATATGAGTCAGGAGTCCCTTCACCAAGATCAGAAGATCAGACTTTCTACTCTGGGGACCTGTTTGCTGGAAACTGGAGCAGCAATTTTCCTGGAAGAACCCCCTTTTTGTGATTGATTTTACTTGCAACTCAGGTGCCCATGCCTCTAGGGTCAAGGTAGGTTTTCCACTCCACTTTCTCATGTCCTCTCCATGGCCACACAGGTAAAACCACAGGGTAGCCTGTGGTGTGTGTCCTCTATATCCTCTGTCTTGAGCAGAGGGATGCTTACTCCTAATGGCTGAGACACAGGTGGGGAGTAGGTCATATCCTCTTTGAGTTGCTGGAACTCCTGGGACAGTTTTTCAGACAGTTTTTCCACAGCTGAGACACAGGCCTGTAGAGAGGAAGAGACACTTTCTCCATATTGTGGGAGCTGGCCAGCCAATTCAACCACCATCTGTTCCTCTCCATTTTTCCAGGACATTACTGCCAATGAGTTGGCATGTGATGATGGTGCACTCCATACGAACTTCCACCACATGGGTTATGTGTACTTGACTTCATCCGAATCTTTGGATAACTGCTTGTTGTTCAGGTTGTCATAAATCACCTCCAGCACAGCTAATTCCCTCAGGTACTGGATACCCATCTCTGTGGTGGTCCAGTCGCCTGGATGACATATAACATCTTCCTTGAAGGGCTATCCTTCCTTCACACCTGACAGGAGTCCCCTCCAGAGGCTGAGGGCTCGTGCTCCTTTTCCAGTTGCTTTGTCAATGTCCCCTTCCCTAGGAAGGGATCCCAGCTGCTTGGCTTCCCTACCCAATAATTCCAGGATACTGGCCCTGTTATCCCAGCATTGGAGCAGCCAGGTGACAAGGTGCTCACCCGGACAACACTGCAATATTTTTGCATATTTTGCCGCTCACTCAAGGCTAGGGTTTGGGTGGTTACCATCTCATTTATGGGTTCTGCCTCTTCTTCCCCCTGTTCTCATGATGGCCCTGGTTCTTCTTCATTCCTTACTAAATGAGCTGATTTTCTTGTGAACTTCTTGTGTATAGGGGCAACGGATACTGGCACAAGTTGGTTCTCTGGTTCAGCTGGAGTGCCTGTTGCTGGGGTTTGAGTAGCTGCAGTGTGTGTTGTGGGGGTTGGAGTAGCCGCAGTGCCTGTTGCGGGGCTTTGAGCTGCCACAGTGCCTGCCGCGGGGGTTGGAGTAGGTGCAGTGTCCATTGTGCAAGTAGTTCTCTGAATAGTATTCTTAAACAGTTGTTTAACCCTAAACAACTTGAACCACATTCAGTTTGAACATCCTAAGGATATTCAAAATCCTCAAGAGCTGTTGAAACTAGCCTGAAGGAGAAAGGGAAGGTGAAGGAACAGGGGAAAGTGTGGCCTGTCCCCACCCTCCGTCACCCCCCTAGATTGGTTCTCTGAGGAGAAGAGGTAAAAAGTGTGATTATTAATAGTTTTCAAGAGAGGGCTCCTGAAGTACAGGGATGATGGCAGTGCTGAGTACAATCTCACAACCAATAATTTTATATTAACACAAGCCAGTGTTACACATTACACAGCAAAGCGGTAACTTTAATCCAAGTCCCAGAGGTGATAAACAGGACATAAATACTGATGAACAGTATATATGCCAAGTAAGGTGTTAGGTAACAAAGCTCTAAGAACAAGCAGAACAGGTCTGAGAGCAGATAAATCAACATTGTGACCAGTGACTATTAAATTAACATAATGAATGCTTATCACAAACTTGTTTTAACGTGCTCTGATCAGATCTGTCTTTATCTTGAACCCGTTGTGCCCCACAATGGGTGCCAAGAAGGACCGTTGTGGTTTAACCTGACAGGCAGGTAAGCACCACACAGCTGTATGCTCACACCCCTCTGCCAGTGGGAAGGAGGAGAGAATAGGGAAAAAAGAGAAAAAAAACCCAAACCTGAAATTTGTGAGTTGGGATAAAGACAGTTTAACAGGACAGAAAAGGAAGGGAAAAATAATAACAATGATAAAAGAATATATACAATAAGTGATGCACAATGCAATTGCTCACCACCCAATGACCGATGCCCAGCAAGTCCCCAGGCAGCAGCTGCTGCCCCCTGGCCAACCTGCCCCCAGTTTATATACTGAGCACGACGTCATACGGTATGGAATATACCAGTTGGGGTCAGCTGTCCTGGCTGTGCCCCCTCCCAGCTTCTTGTGCCCCTGGCAGAGCATGGGGAGCTGAGAAGTCCTTGATTAGTGTAAGCACCGCTCAGCAGCAACTATACCATCAGTGTATTATCAACATTATTCTCATCCTAAATCCAAAGCACAGCACTATGCCAGCTGCTAGGAAGAAAATTAACTCCATCCCAGCTGAAACCAGGACAGAGCCTTACAACATGAGTTACATGTGATAACCACAACATGCCTTCTATAGCCCTAGCTGCTATGCATGTTTTTCCTCTTCTCTTTCAGCTGTCCCATCCCAAACACATACACGACACTGCTAGAGAACGGGAATTCAAGCAAAGCGCGGTTTAAGATGAAAATTTTTTCCTTTATCAACAATTCTGTGGTCTACCTACACTGCAAAATACGTATTTGTATGGAGACATCAGGAAGCACCTGCAGGAGGGTAAGTGCTTTGCTCTGCTCTGCTATTTTTCTCCTACATGCCATATGCAGTCCTGCTATGGAATTGAAGGGGTAATGTCTGCAAACAAGGTTTAAAATAGCTCTTGAAGTTTTCCTTCATTCTCTGCTGAGAGCAGAGAGGGGTGGGGAAGAACTACAACTGTGTGGAAATGTCTGCCTTTCTTCCCGTTCCTCATCCTCATAGTTAAAAGCATGGACCTTGCACACAAATGGGGAAATCAAAGTTGGGGAACCTGAGAACTGAACTTCTCACCTATGCAGAGGGGTGGCTTTAAGGCAAGGCACGGGTCACAATGAGATAGGCTGTTCAGAAACCTGTCAGCTCAGATGGACATGCCACAAAAAAGCGAGCACCCATATTGGCAGCGTCAGCAGGAGAGCCTGAGTAAATTGATTTGGAATGTTTTTCTGTCCTTTTTTTCCCCTAGAGATTTGCTTCTGCAGGTGAGAGTTTAGGTGCCAGGAAAGGAAGCTCAGTGGCATTAAGTTTCTAGGACTGGACTCCAATAGAGTTTATTACAGCTTTTAAAAACCCTATTGTTTTTTAAAGCATTAAACCAAGCAGTGTTCTGATAACAACTGTCTGTGCTCCAAAGCACTGCTTTGTTTCTTTCATCTAAAAATGTATTGCTACAATAGAAATAAGAAAAAATAGGTTTTGCTGATGGCTTTTTTCTTTCTACTTTATAGCAGACACACAGGAATTCTGCTTTCTCTGTCAACCTTCCTGGCTCTTTTTCTGTCAAGGATGTTTTCATTAGCAGTTTCGTGTTCCTCCATTGTTTAACACTTTCCTCTAGCTCTAAATAACTCAGTTTAAGCCCATTATAAAGCAAAAGACCTCTTCCTAAAAGATTAAAGATGGCTATCAGAAGACACTTGTTTCCCTTCTCAAAGTATACAGCTTCCTCCAGATTAAAAAGAAAAACAAAGTAGGAACAGGAAACACGACTGACAGATGGAAAGATGACTCCAGTTTTCACAGCTGAATTTGCGTGTTAAAAATCAGTGCTTCAGCAACCCCAAGCCTGTGCCCTCAATTTGGAGGAGGTGGTGCCCTCCTTGGCTTCTGTGTGTCCTGCACCGATGAGGAGGGTTGTGGTGGTGGGTGCAAGGCAAGGGAATAAGAGGGATGGGCTGGACAGGGACTCTGTGGACTGGTATGGCTGCTGTAAGGAATCAAACAGCTGCTTTGCTAGGAGCCGCTGGGTTTGCTGTTAGAGCAGGCTTTAGCTGTATGGGTTAGAGTTCAGGAACATGGTTAACTAAAAGACTGGCTTTGATCTGAATTACATGGGTCTGTGATGGGGTAATTCTGCTAGGCCAAAATGAGGTTTGATTGAGATTGATGTCTGCAGTAAACAAGGCACAGCAGAGTTAATCAGTGAGGCCCTCTTCTTTCATATATTCTATGTTATTAATTTCTATATTTTATATATATATGGGATATATTGTTTTTTCTCCTATGCAAAATTTACCCCCTACGAAAAGTTAGTGAATTCACTGTCTTAGACTTAAACTTAAAATGTTATGTGCAGAAGACAAGTACTAGCCACATCCCCACACAGGATGACAATGGCTTTTACAAAGAAGGGAGGAAGAGCTCCAGGAGATGCAAAGATCCAGGAAGACTGGAGCAAGAATAGAGTATATTTGGAAATAATGTGAGATGCCTGAGAAAGTGCACATGTTCTAGGATCTAATCCTCTTACCTGTCTGCTACTCTGGAGAATACTGACTTGCTTCAAGGCAGATTTGCTTCAGCCCTTTGCCCACAAAATTGAGACTTACATCTTGTTTTATTTCCTGGGTAACCAGTCTTTTTATTCCTTGTTTTCTTGGCAGAAAAGTGAGGTGCGCTAAAGTTTAGAGTAGAAAAACCAGATAGGCTGGGAAGCAATGTAGTAAGAAATGAGTAAGAAACATGACTTTGAATGGGAGGAGGAGTGATGTTCCACCACCACCACCACGCCTATGTTTGATGGAACATGTCTGTTCCGTGGTCACGTGGAACCAAAAAATCATTGACACCAGGGAGCACCTATGTAACCGTATCCTCTAATGGATCTGTCTAGCTGGGAATGCTATTCAAGGGTAGGCCAAAACCACAGCTACATGGGTATTTTTCTGCAGGCTGACACAGCTAAGGACACAATTGCTGACAGTGGATTGTAGAGATTTTTCACTGTAACCAGGCTGGTAACACTGGTGAGACATTTTTGCGTAGACAAGCTGGTAAGACACCCTTGCACTTCCCTGCTTTCGTTTGCTGATTATGGTATGGTACAGCAGTTTCTCTGTTTTTACGTGCACTCCCAGGAAAGCAACAGTACCTTTTGAATAACCTCAACAAGCTATAGTTCCTGTCAGAGCGCTTTAAGTTGCAACTTAAACCAAAAAGGTAGCAAACAAACTGAACGGTGCTACTGAGTTAGCGTGCAGAAGATGAGTGTGCTGTATATTCTGCAAGTGCTGCTCACACAAAGCTAAAGGAGCTAATCCCCAACATCTCACAGGGCAGGGCTTTCAAACTAGTAGTTCACATGGCACTGAAGAGTTGTGCATTGCTTCAAAATGACACACAGCTTGGCGGGGGCTGAAAGTTGCCCCTGCTTTTGCTGGTGCTGGTTGTGCTGTGCCTGCCATGGGCAGCAGAAACATTCAAATAAAAATGTTTGCAAAACCCTGGCAAATAGAAATAGTGAGAAGTTTATTCTCCCTTAAGGTTTCTCTAAAGCAACCAGAAAGTTAAGGAAGAGATTGTCTGTGTGAAATGTCTGTTCACAGCGGTGTTTTCCAGTGTGACTAATTACAGATTTTATACTGATGTTTCCCTAATGCCATTTCTTTTGAACTTCCATTTGGTGCTCATTTCAGTTTAAAAATGCATAACATTAAGAAACAAAACCCACAATGAGTGAGAATAGCACTGGGCTTTCACGTATTCATCAGAAGGCTTTGTATTTTTAATTAGTAAGCCATATGACTTGTTGGAGTTTGAATTGACTGTTGCAGAGATGCCATGTGGTTCGATCCCTGAAGACTGGTGAAACCATTGCTATGTACAGAACATCCTGGGGACCCCTGTGTACATCGACTGGTGAGTTTTGAGTAGGTGCTTACAAAAAGGGACACAGTAACTACCATTTCAAGATTCTTTGTCACTGGCAAAGGAACCTGAAGACCTATGATACAAGGTTTTCATGCCACTCTGCATATTCTTCTGAGGACTGGGCGTTCTTACTGAAGCCATGTGGCAGGCTGGAAAAGCACATGCCCTCCTTGGTGGAGTGGCTCAGATTGTCAAGGGAATGTAGAAAGGAAGAGGATAAAATGTGTCATGTAGCTATTTGCACAGCATAGCAAGTACAACAGCCACAAAATCTAACTGTTATTATGATTGCAAAGTGTGAAAGTAGCTTGAATCTTTTAGATTGCAATCAGTTTTTCAAGTGTGTACTCTACACTGTTGTTAGACCTCAATTATATTGCGCCCTGAAGTCCAAAATCAGAGGAAATAAGAGATTGTATTGTTTTGTTTCCTTAGACTCCTTGGTATTGACTTCATTACTACTGTGAGGGAAAGTGGCAGAGCACGGCTGATGCGCAGCACCTTGGTTAATCTGGTGGAGTGGTACAGTACAGGTTAATAGAGAGTGAACGCCAGCACAAGCACAATGAGAGCACAAAGCCTTGTGTCCAAGCAAGGACTAATTTGTTATGCGTCTGCCTCTTCTGCATTTACCCTGAGTGATGTTTCCAAGGCCACCTGCGGCCTCTAACATTTTCAGTCATTTGGCCTCTTCCAGCCCTTTGCATTCATATCTTATTCGTGTAAAACACTCACTGAGAGTATTATCCACACCGATATCAGAGTTTTAACACATGGCTACTGTGAATAGACAGAAGTCACCCCCTTTCCTCTGTCCAGTTGCCTGTTTTGCCAGTCACTTAATGCTCTTTTGACTGTGGAAATAAGTTAATGCTGGACTGTTAGTGGGTTCAGGGTATTTTTTTCTAGAAACTGGCTCTGACTTAGCATATTTTATTTTTCTTCCATTATATGCAGGTATTAGTCTGTTAGAATAGACTTTCAGCGTTCATTTCCAAACTAGTTATTTTTTTTTTAAACTTAGCGATTAATACAGCTTTCTTTGCACAGCCCTTACGTCAAGTAGATCTCACTCCCATTTTCACTGGAGACCCCAATGCATTTCTAATATTGAAAAATGGCCATTACACAAAAGGAACTCTGGTGAGGGGAGCTTTATTGGGGTTTACTACATCGATTCCTAGGGAAAGGTGGCACTACTAGGTGTTGTCTCCTATTTACAGTTTGGATACTCACACAGCATTTTAAGTGTGAGGCTAGTCCTAGACAATGATATGCGTCTCTGTGTTAAAAGAGACAACATGAATTATGATGTCAGGTAAGCTGCTGCAGTGAAACATGAAATAAGCTTTAACTGCTCTGCCTATACTGCTTGGCCACATGCTATAGCAAAGACCACTGATACATATCCTCAGGAAGGCCTGTTCTGTCAGTGTCTAGCTACAGGCTGCCATTTCCACTGTGCATCTTCTTTTTTATTCCTTTGTTTCATGACGAAATTCAGAAATAATCCTAAATATATTATGCAACACTTCTTTGGCCTGTCTTGGAATCATGCCCTGGTTGTTACATAGCTTGGACTCCACTACTGCATACCTCTGTGGCTGCCAACAGTGCCTTTTGCCAAACATCTTGTCTCTAATTACAGCCATTAATGCATTAGTATTTGTCTTCTGTGCACCTCAGGTACTGCAGAAGTGCTTGGCTAAATAAGTGCTGTCCTGAAAATGTATGCAGACAAATGGATGGTCACTCATACTGGAGGGAAGCAGAGACAACAGCTGTTTTTGGTGTGACCAGGTGAATGATCTGCTCAGCCTTGTAGCAGAGCTGAAAGAAGAAGTGGAAAGGTTAAGGAATATCAGGGAGTGTGAGAGGGAGAGAGAGTGGTGGAGCTACACCCTACCATCCCTGGGGCCAAGGCAGCAGACAGAGGCTCCACTATTCGCAGAAGATCCCCTACCCTCTTGCCACCAAGCAGAAGGAGGGGATCTACATCCACACCAGTGCACGCAGCACGGGCAACAAACAGGAGGAGCTGGAAGCTGTTGTGCAGGTGGATAGCTATGACTTAGTTGCTATCACAGAGACATGGTGGGATGACTCTCATGACTGGAGGGCTGCAATGGATGGCTAAAAGCTCTCCAGAGGGATAGGCAAGGAAGGAGAGGCAGTGGGGTGGCTCTGTATGTTAGGGAGTGTTTCGATTGTATAGAGCCTAGCGATAGTGATAATAAAGTCAAGTGCTTATGGATAAGGATGAGGGGGACGGCCAACAAGGCAGATAGCCTGCTTGGCATCCATTATAGACCACCCAACAAGGATGAAGAAGTAGAGGAAGCATTCTACAAGTGGCTGGCGGAAGTCTCACAATCGGTAGCCCTTGTTCTCGTGGGGGATTTCAACTTACCAGGTATCTGCTGGAAATACAACACAGCAGAGAGGAAAAACAGTCTAGGAGGTTCCTGGAGTGTGTGGACGATAACTTCTTGACACAGCTGTTAAGTGAGCCTACCAGAGGAGGTGCCTTGCTTGACCTGCAGTTTACAGAGAAGGACTGTGGGAAATGTGGTGGTTGGAGGCCGTCTTGGGCTTAGCAACCACGATATGATAAGAGTTCTCAATTCTTGGTGAAGTAAGAACTGGGGTCAGCAAAACCACTACCATGGACTTCCAGAGGTCAGACTTTGGCCTGTTCAGGGCACTGGTTGGGAGAGTCCCTTGGGAGGCAGTCCTGAAGGACAAAGGAGTCCAGAAAGGCTGGGCATTCTTCAAGAAGGAAGCCTTAAAGGCACAGGAACAGCCTGTCCCCAAGTGCCGCAAGACAAACCGGTGGGGAAGATGACAGGCCTGGCTGAACAGGGAGATTTTGCTGGGACTTAGCGAAAAAAAAAAAAAAGAGTTTACCACTTTTGGAAGAAGGGGCAGGCAACTCAAGAAGAGTACAGGGATCTTTTTAGGTCATGCAGAGAGAAAATTAGGAAGACAAAAGCCCAGCTAGAACTCAATCTGGCCACAGTGGTAAGGGACAACATAACATGTTTTTACAATTACATTAACAACAAAAAGAGAGCACAAGAGAATCTCCATCCTCTATCGGATGCAGAGGGGAACATTGCCACCAAGGATGAGGAGAAGGTTGAGGTACTTAATGCCTTCTTTGCCTCAGTCTTTAATAGGCAGACCAGTCATCCCTAGGATATTCAGCCTGCAGAGCTGGAAGGCAGGGAGGGATCAAAGAATAAACCCCCCCATAATCCAGGAGGAGGCAGTTTACAACCTGCTGAGCCACCTGGATGCTCACGAGTCTATGGGCCAGATGGGATCCACCCAAGAGTACTGAGGGAGCTGGCGGAAGAGCTCGCCAAGCCATTCTCCATCATTTATCAGCGGTCCTGGTTAACAGGGGAATCCCAGATGACTGGAGGCTTGCCAGTGTGACACCCATCTAACAAGAAGGTCCAGAAGGAGGATCTGGGGAACTATAGGCCATCCAGCCTGACCTCGGTACTGAGAAAGATTATGGGGTGGTTCATCCTGAGTGAGCTCACCAGGCACGTGCAGGACAACCAGGGGATCAGGCCCAGCCAGCACAGCTTCATGAAAGGCAGGTCCTGCCTGACCAACCTGATCTCCTTTTATGACCAGGTGACCCACCTAGTGGATGAGGGAAAGTCTATGGATGTTGTCTACCTGGACTTTAGTAAAGCCTCTGACACTGTCTCCCACAGCATCCTCCTAGAGAAGCTGGTGGCTCATGGCTTAGACAGGTATACTCTTTGCTGGGTGAAAACATGGGTGGACGGCCGAGCCCAGAGAGTTGTGGTGAACGGAGCCAAATCTAGTTGGCAGCTGGTCACAAGCGGTGTTCCCCAGGGCTCTGTTTTGTGGCCAGTCTTGTTTAATACCTTTATCAATGATCTGGATGAGGGATCGAGTGCACCCTCAGTAAGTTTGCAGATGACACCAAGTTGGGCGGGAGTGTTGACCTGCTTGAGGGTTGGAAGGCTCTGCAGAGGGATCTGGAGTGGCTGGATCAATGGGCTGAGGTCAGTTGTATGAGGTTTTACAAGGCCAAGTGCTGGGTCCTGCACTTCAGTCACAACAACCCCGTGCAACGCTACAATCTGGGGGAAGAGTGTCTGGAAAGCTGCCCTGCAGATAAGGACCTGGGGTTGCTGGTTGACAGCCAGCTGAGCATGAGCCAGCAGAGTGCCCAGGTGTCCAAGAAGGCCAACAGCATCCTGGCTTGTATCAGGAACAGTGTGGCCAGCAGGAGTAGGGAAGTGATTGTGCCCCTGTACTCGGCACTGATGAGTCCGCACCTTGAATGGTGTGTTCAGTTTTGGGCCCCTCAGTACAAGAAGGACACTGAGTTGCTGGACCATGTCCAGAGAAGGGCAATGAAGCTGGTGAAGGGTCTAGAGAACAAGTCTTATGAGGACCGGCTAAGGCAACTGGGGTTGTTTAGTCTGGAAAAGAGGAGGCTGAGGGGAGACCTTATCGCTCTCTACAACTACCTGAAAGGAGGTTGTAGTGAGGTGGGTGTCAGTCTCCTCCCAAGTAACAAGGGATAGGACAAGAGGAAATGGCCTCAAGCTGCATGAAGGGAGGTTTAGATTGAATATTAGGAAAAATTTCTTCACTGAAAGAGTGGTCAGGCATTGGAACAGGCTGCCCAGAGAGGTGGCGGAGTCACCATCCTTGGTGGTGTTAAAAGAATGTGTAGATATGGCACTTCAGGGCATTGTTTAGGAAGCGTGGTGGTGTTTGGACTTGATGATCCTAGAGGTCTTTTCCAACCTTAATGATTCTATGAGTCTGTGATTCTATGATTTTTGTAGGTGCATCAAGCATTTGCAAAAATGAGTTAGAAGTGTGCAAGAGCACACTAACAAACATGAATAGATGCATAATGTTAAAGGGAGAGGGGATTCTGCTTGTGGATGTGGACAAATACATGGAAGTGTCTACATGTGAACCAGGCAAACACATTCTGTCAATGGTCAGTGGAGCCTAGAGAGACAGCTGACAACAAGGGACTTGATTCTTGCCCACTCATAAGCATTTAGTGCTCACAACCCATGGTGCCCCATTTTTTCCTTTGCCTCAGTGTCTGGGTGCTGTTTCGAAAAACTTTAGATGTCCTGCAGGTCCCATACCATTTCTGCCAGACCTGGGCAGACATTGTAGACAGTCTCAGTCTTCTCAGGTGGCACTAGATGCCTGTGCTTAGGCAACAGAGTTGAGCCCATTTTGACCACTTCAGTGTGACTCGCCCGCCTCCACTGACTGCGCCAGCCGGATCGCTGCTGACCAGAATGGGAACTTAGAGACCCAGCACACATGGTGAATCCTTCCCTAAATACTTGGTGTTTAAAGAAGTGTTACATATGAGATAAAAGCAAATGAAGTGGTTTTTAATAATCATAGATGAATAGGGGCAGGATTAAGATGGGAGAATTCTTCACCTCTAGGGTCATTCTGAAAGTAAATCAGCATTTCAAAAATGCTGATCCTTTAATTCTTATTTTAACAGAAAATTGTAGAGTCAAATTCCAAAGACACATCACATTAATGTCTGCAGGGACTCTACACTTGTATTTAAAAAGAGAACTCGGACTGTGGCTCACAGACCTTTCCGTGAGAATCACCCTCCCCAAAAGGCTGATTCATTTCTGTATCACAGCTCTGTGCTTCAGCATGCATGTTGGCTAATCTGTTGGCAAATTTGTTACCTCAGGAAAAGATTTAGGAATGTCAAAGCTTTTTTCTTTCACCTCTTGTTTTTTTAGTACCCAATTTGAAGAGAGAGAAGGAGGCTGGGATGGGAGTTGGATACATCATCCTCATTGCCTTTGCTGTGTTTGGTTTTGTGCTGGGAGTTGTGAGCCTTCTCATTTTCCAGTACCAGCGAAAGATGGGAAGATACAACTTCAGAATCAAGTCTGACAACTTCAGCTACCAAGAGTTCTATGATTAGTGATTTTCAGGTTACCAGATGTAAGTACTGAATTATGATCAGTTAGTTTTTTTAGCTGTTTATCTCTACATGAAATGGTTAAGCACTTGCAGGTGAGCGTACTCTATTTAAGGATATTTGAACCTCCTGTTCTGTTTGCTGTGGGTGAAGGTCATAGAAGTAAGAATGAAATTCCTACTGTTCTTGCCTGTTTTCAAATCTTGTAGACTACAGAGGAGGAAGACAGCCTTCTCTTCTTCATCTTCCTTCATGACTTCAGTTTCAGAGTAAATGACACACCATTTTAGAAGAACACCAATAGACATTTCCACAAAAAGCATATCACTTTTGTTTTTGGATCATGGATTAGTATAATAAAGGAGAGAAACTTTACCACTCTCTTTATAAATCTGCTTCAGAAGCTAATTTGCTTCAGAAGTTATCCTTTTCTGCAAAAGCTTGGGTTTAATTTATTTTTTGAGGGGATGTTTTTCAAGAAAACAGTGGGATGTTAGATATAAAAAGCTTGAAATAATGATAATGCATAGGCAGTGCTTACAAGTGCCTGCAGAGGGTCTGAAAAGACAGTTCTGAGGAGTGTTAATCACTACCACACATTCTGCCTCTGCAACTTGGGGGTCTGACACTTTTCCAGAATACCACAGGATTCAGTACTTTTTCTGTAAAATTAGCGTGTTCTAGCTGCTCACCACCATTTGTATGTTTGTCTTTTTAAGAGGAGGAGAGATAGGTGAGACAGCTGGCTTGCTGAAAAAGAACTCCTCACATTGCTTCACAACTCAAGGGTGTTTACTGTAGATCTGATCCAATTCTGTTCCTGGGAGCAGGCTTATTTGACATTGTTACCAGAGTCAGTCACTAATTCTTTCCTCATGGAGGCCTCATATGTGATAATGCAGCTGCCACGACCACAGGAAATTCACTAGACTTATCATGGTGGTATTTGCAGATAGTTTAGTTTGCTTCACTAAGTACAATTACACTTAATATATATCCCAGAGAAAAGACAGGGAAGACTGTATCCCAGCTTTCTGCTGGTAAAGGCTTGAGTAGTCACTGTCTATTTCCCCATGTCTTATATTAAGGAGACTACCCTCTGTAGTTATCTGTGGGCAGCTCCTAGGCGATCACTGTAGGTGAGGGTGATGCTCTGATTGCTTTCCAAAGGCTCGGGAGGACTGTCTGTTGGGGGCACAAAGGGAAAGTACCCGGAGCTCCTTTGTACAGCTCCAGCAGCTGTACAGTTCCATCGCTGATACAGTCCCAGCAGGGAGCCGTAATCCAGCATAAAGGGCATATCTAGGTCCATTAAATTAAACCTATATGTAAAGGTTCTGAGTCTCTCCACAGAGAGAATAATGGCTTGTCTTCATTCATCATTCTGCTCTCCTGAGTGGTCACGGGTGATTGCAATACTTGACAGCAATGGGAATTCTGGAGTTGTGCAATGAGACTGTAGCATAAAGAATATGGTCAGGCTCCTAACACTTATACATAATGCTGGATTCTCAGCTAAGGGTTCCTTTTAGATGCTGGAACTACTCAGGTCTTCTTTCCTAAGTATTTACTTTTTCTGGAAGGTAGTTGATTAACTGTCTCAATCATGGTTATTTTCATTTTTATTTTTTCTAGTTGGAACATGTCTTCACTCAGCGTTTGGCTTTCATTACTTTTCACAGTGGTGGTCACGACTGGTTGCAATACTGGCTCTTCCAAGTTAATGTTGCATATAAAATGCTTCTATGCCCCCTAATTTTTTTTTTTTAATTTTTTGTAGCAATCTGGCTATTCCATGGTGTCCGAAGATTTATTTGTGACTGCAGTTCCAGGTTGAAGTGAATTTTCGCAGGTTTTTACCATGGATAAAATAGAAGGAAAAAAAAAAAGACTTCATGGCTCTCTATTCAAGTTCCAAGGTTTGGCTCTCCCACTGTGCCTCGTTTCTCTGTGCCTGCCCTAGCACCACTCGTGCCATTACTATTGACAAGCTGCATGTTTCTATAAATGTTCCAGGAAGTAAATCAGCAAACCCTTAGAGAAATCTCCTTTTCAGTTTGTAACTCACTGTTTACTTAAGGTGAGGTTCAAACTTTGAGCTGTGACAATGCCGAAGACCTAATTGCGCAATGCCTTAAGTATACAGAAGCCGGAGAGGAAGTGTTGGATTTACCACCAGATAAAGACAAGGCACTGTGAATCTGGGGCTTAACCTACTCAGAGTGTTCTTCAGCATGAGTTATGAGATTTGATTGTAAATTGTTTAATCAACAAGGACACAGTGAAAAAAAACCAACTATTTTTGCTGCTGGCAGCCCATGTTTTTCCAGATAAGTCAATTGGTACCTACGTGTTCTGTTTAATTAGACCACAGTGATTCTGCAGTCAAGCCACAGAGTGTGCTGCCCACCTAAGTGACAGCACACCAATTGCAACAGAATAGTTATAGATTTGAGCTGAATTTTGCCTGGCTGCAAGACCCTGCAAGCCATACCATTCAGGTACTGATTTTTTTGGTACAGAATAGCATTGGAAAGCTGCTTTTCTTTCCTCCTACTCCAATTTCTGTTAGGTAATAAGATTACTGGGTAAAGGACTTCTATGCTTTGTAAAAGGTCATACAGATTGATCTTGGAGGTTATATACACACTTTTTAAGTACATCAATACATTCCAGAATGATCATCTGCATTCTGCTTTTGATTCAAGTGAATCCGTAAGGAGTTAAAATCTTTGCCTTGTCTTTTTTTTGCTGAAATATCAGTTACCAGATGCCCATATAATAGAAGACCCATTTTGTTGCAATTCATTAGTGAAACTGCAAATTATCTTTGCAGTCTTAGAGTCTGATGAACATAACCATGAGCTTTTTATTATGTAGGAGTCTTTTAACTTTTGGTCAGCTTGCTCTCAAATATATAATGTGTTTTGCCTCTGTGAACGGTGGAAGGATAAGCTATTTTACTATAAATGTATTTCTAGTTTTTAGTACTTACAGTTCTGAAGTGCTTGAAAGTGACAAGACTAGAGATTTGCCTACAGATTTCAGTGGAGCTACGCCGTTTACAAAAGCTAAGCACTAGTCTTCAGGATGAAACGCAAAACAGTAGCTTGTATTTGATACCTTGCATGCTCAGCAGACATTGCTATAGTGACTGAGTCTGTTTAGTGGAATTTTGTTGTCTTAATAAAAGCACTCTTGTAGCTTATTGTTGACTTTGTACTGTTGTATTTTCCTTTTGTGATTTATTCCGGGTATTAGGATGCGCATTGTGTGGATGTGGCAGCTTCTGAAGAACTGTTCAAGTATGAGTGTAATGTTCAAACATTACTCAAAACGAAATACGTGACCTTATCCAAACACCAATGGACTGCAATTACCATCAGCTGCTTACACTTAGTAAGGGTCTCTTTCCTCAACATTACAAAGGGCAAACATATTTTTAGTTTCATGCTTTGCAGCAAAGACAAGCAAAGGAATATTCAACACCCCCAGTCTGATAATAGTATTGCAACAACGTGGTGATCCAATCTGAAACTAGTGTCACACCAGCCTCCCTGGGCATTTGATTTGTACAGTTCTGACAGCTGCTCCAAAAGCAGCGTATTCAGAGCTTACCCTCAGTGAAGTGTACCCTGAGGGTAGTAGTGGAATTGTCTGGACGAGTGTGAAAAGCAGGGAAGAGCACCAGCACTTGCTCCAAATGCCTTTCTCATCACTGTACAAAACTGTTGCATAGCTGCCACCCATTTTCTTCATTTGTCGTTTTTTTCTGTGCTATGTTTCAGTGGCTAGCAGTCACCATTTTCTCAGCACTGTATCCCTTTGTGTCTCCTTTTCATGCTGAGGTACAGAACAGACTGTTCAGCTGAGATATCACAGAATTACAGAATGATTTGGGTCGGAAGGGATCTTTAAAGATCATTTAGTCCACCCCTTGTGTTGTGGGCAGGGACATCTTTCATTAGATCAGGTTGCTCAAAGCCTCATCCAGCCTGACCTTAAACAGTTCCAGGGATGGGATGTCCACAAATTCTTTGGAAAACTTGTTCCAGTGCCTCACCACCCTCATAGTGAAGGATTTCTTCCTTGTATTCAATCTAAATCAACCCTCTTTCAGTTTAAAACCATTGTGCCTTGTCCTGTCACTACAGGCCTTAGTAAAAAGTCTCTCTCCATCATTCTTATAAGCCCCCTTTATATATTGAAAGGCTACAATAAGATGTCCCTAAAACCTTCTCTTCTCCAGGCTGAACAACCCTATCCCGCTCAGCCTTTCTTCATAGGAGAGGTGTTTCAGACCTCTGATCATTTTTGTGGCCCTCCTCTGCTCTAACAGGTCCACGTCTTTCCTGTGCTGCAGACCCCAGAACAGGATGCAATACTCCAGGTGGGGTCTCATGAGAGTGGAGTAGAGGGGCAGAATCACTTTCCTTGACCTGCTGGCCACGCTTCTTTTTATGTAGCCCAGGATATAATTGGCTTCCTAGGCTGCAAGGATGCGTTGCCAGCTCATGACCAATTTGTCATCCACCACTATCCCCAAGTCCTTCTCTGCAGGGCTGCTCTTAATCCATTCATCCCCCAGTCTGTATTGATACTGGGGATTGTCCTGACTCAGGGGTAGGACCTTGCACTTGGCCTTGTTGGACTTTCTGGGCCCACTTCTCAAGCCTGTCAAGGTTCCTCTGGATGGCATCCCTTCCCTCTAGTGACTCAGCTGCACAACTCAGCTTGGTGTCATCTGCAAACTTGCTGAGGGTGTCCTCAATCCCTGTGTCTACATCATTAATGAAGATAAAAATAGTACTGGTCCCAGTATGACCCCTTGTGAGACACCACTCATTACTGGTTTCCATCTAGACATTGAGCCATTGACTGTAACTCACTGGACATGGCCATCCAGCCAATTCCTTATCATCTAACAATCCATCTGCCAAAACCATATCTCACCAATTTAGTGTCAAGAGTATTGTGGGGGACTGTATAAAAGGTCTTACATAAGACAGGTAGATGACATTCATAGCTCTTCCCTTGTCCACTGATGCATTGTAGAAGGCCACTAGATTAGTCAGGCATGATTTGCCCTTGGTAAAGCCATGTTGGCTTTCTAATAGCCTTGCTGGCTTCCCTATATTTTGACATTTCTTCCAGGAGTATTTGTTCCATGACCTTACTGGGGACAGAGATGAGGCTGACTGGTCAGTAGTTCCTAGGGTCCTCTTTTTTACCCTTTTTAAAAATGGGTGTGATGTTTCTCTTTCTCCAGTCACTGGGGACTTCACCTGACTGCCATGACTTTTCAAACATGATGGAGAGTGGCTTGGCAACTACATCAGCCAGTTCCCTCAGGACCCTGGGATGCCTCTTGTCAGGTCCCATGGACTTATGTATATTCAGGCCCCTCAGGTGGCCTCAAACCTGCTCTTCACTTTCAGTGGAGGACTTCATTACCCCAGTCCCTGCCTTGAGGTTCAGAGGCTCAAGATATGTGGGAAGAAAGATAACCACTGAAAAATGAGGCAAAAATTTTGTTGAGTATCTCAACCTTCTCCATGACGGCTGTAACTAGTTCTCCTGTCTTATTTATTTGGACGGGCACATTTTCTTTAATCTTTGTTTTCTGACCAATGTACCTGTGGAAGCCCTTATTATCTTCACATCCTTTGCCAAATTCAGCTCCAACTATGCCTTAGCTTTCATGATCCCATCCCTACATATCTGGGCAGCTTCACTATATTCCCAGGGTACACATCCCTGGTTCCACTGCCTGTGTATTTCCTTCTTACACTTTAGTTTGACCAAGAGATCCTTACTCAGCCTTGCTGGTCTCCTGCCTTTCTTTCCTGATTTCTTACACATGGGAATTGAGAGCTCTTACATTCTAAGAAATATGTCCTTAAAGAGAGGCCAGCTCTGTTCAGCCCCTTTATCCCTGAGGGCAGTTGCCCAGGGGGTCCCATCCACTAATTCCTTAAACAGCTGAAAGTTTGCCCTCCTAAAATTCAGTGTCCTGGCTCTACTCTTCACCTGGCCCATATACCTCAAGATTGTGAGTTCCTCCAGGGCATGATCACTGCAGCCCAGACCGCTGCAAATCTTGACATCTCTAGTTCATCCATGTTGGTAAGCAACAGGGCTAGTAATGCTTCTCCTCTGGTTGGGCTGTCTATCACCTGGATTAAGAAATTATCCTCAGTGCACTCCAAGAGTCTCCTGGGTTGTTTACAGCTTGCTGGGCTGCTTTTCCAGCAGATGTTAGGGTGATTGAAGACTCCCAGCAGGATCAGAGCCTCCAAGTATGAAGTAAGAATGCTTTGTCAACAGAATCCCCTTGATAGGGCAGCCTGTAGTAATCATCAGCTGCAAGGTTTCCTTTGTTGGCTTAGCCCCTGATTTTTACCTATAAGCTCTCAACCTGTTCATTGCTGTTTTTCAAAGGCAGCTCTGTGCAATTTTTTTTACACAGAGGCCAACACCCTCACCCTTCCTCCTTCCTTGCTAGTCCCTTCTGAATATTTATAGCCAGTCATGCGATTTATTCCACCATGTTTCAATGTCAGCAATTAGATCATAGCTTGCTAGCTGCACAGTGGCTTCCAACTCCTCCGGTTTGTTACCCATGCTGTGTGCATTGGTATAGAGGCAATTAAGTTGGGCTATCAACCATGTCACCTTTTTAGAGGAACACACCCTAATTCCTTTGAGGCACTTCACAGGTGTTTCTTGTGGAGGAGGAAATGCATGAGGTGCAGTAGGATCCCTCTGTCTCTACCGTTTCACTCCACCTGCTGCTCAGACAAGTGTTAATGGCTTTGGAGAGCTTATTCTAGACTGCTGTGGTCAGTTTTTCACAGCAGTGATCACACAATTTCACTAGACGAGTAGTTCTGAGACCAAGGAGAAACTTAGAGCAGCAGCACTGACCATGTCCCCTTTCCAGTCTGGTGTTGCCCATCTTTTGTTCTGTTAATGAAGCACTGGCTCTACATAATTATTTGAGAAAATGGATGAAAAGTATGTAGAAATAAAGATTTAGTTTCCACCTCTGATATTGTTCCTTAAGAAGCACGTAGGCCAGTGCTATGCATGCCGTATGTCCCTATTGTTCACTGAGAACACCACACTGTTGACACCTGATGCAAAATGCTCATCGTAATTCCTTTCTCTCATATTATAATGTCCAAGTCCTGGTCCTAGCAGGATTGGGAAAAAGCTGAGAAAAATGGAAAATTCCCTTGTTCATTAAAATATTAAGGAACTGACTTTTTAATGTCTGTTTGGAAAGTTTTCCGGTAGGCTGCGGAAGGAAACAAGTTAAAGGAATGGAAAATGTTTAACTGCAATTGATATAAAAACATGGTGTTGGCTACAATCTGGTAGAAAGCCTAGAGCATGGAGCTGCCCAATGGCTTCTTTGATTTGCTTCATAATATCTACTCTGCCTGGGGGTCTCTCCTGCAGGGCTTGTGGCAAACCTACAACTGAGTAGTATCCTATCTGTAGAGGTGTTTTTTTTTCAGATTTCTCTTCTCTCCTTGCTATCTCCTGATCCTAGCAGGCCCACTGCAGACAGTACTTCAGCCTAGAGTTTTGAGGGAATCCCTGCCTGTTTCTTCAACTCACTTCCATCTGGCTGTGTAGACAGCTACCACCTTGTGCTAAAGACAATCTTGGGTACATAGTTTGGATATGAAACTGTCTGCCAGGTGGTAGTTCAGGAAACTTGTCAATGCAGCACCTTTCCACATGCAGCAAATACCCCTGAAAGTGCTCTCTGTCCTTCTTTCCCAGAACAGAGATTCTTCCTCTGAAATCCGCAGAAAGCAGAGTTTCAGAGGCTTAACACAGACTTGTACACTAAAACCAGTTATAAGACAAGTATAAAAGAGGAGTTGAGAAAAAGCCAGAACATTTGGAGATGGCAGGGAAAAGAACAGTAAAGGACCAAAACAATGAAGTTCACACGCTGTATGGAAGTGTCAGTAATAAATCACTGGTGTAGTGCTTGCACTTGATCCCAAAATGGTCACTCACACTACTCTCTTTAAATCAGCTGGTGCACTCAGCCTTACCTATAATGAAGGCTATAAAAGTGTTGGGATGGTTAGGGTAAATGCATGTTGCTGCCTAGAAACTGGATTTGTTGAAATAACAGCTGTGAGGAATGAAAAAATATAGTAGTTTTATCAAGCTACCTTTGTGTGTGTTTGGGTGTATGTTAGGCAAAATGCAGCATGTTTGGGAATACTGCAATTCTACAAGTGCAGAGAGCTTGATTTGATCCCACTTTTCTCCCTTTTTGTCTCCCTGTCCTTTCAGAGAAAGTATTAGTAGAAGTGTTCTTTCCTATGGAAGTTTGTCACATATAAAAATATTTAATAACTTCTGGAAAATTGCAAGCATTTGTAGGCACAGATGAAGTAATAAACCTTTACTTAAATGGTGATTTTCTCCTTTTCCTGCTGGACTATGGAAGTAATCAATTTCAAAAGAAGTGGCATTTCTCTTCCATGATCTTTCTGTTTAATCCTGTAAAGAACACAGCCTCTTGACAGCTGCTTTTCTTTGACTGCTTTGTGTCTGCTCTTGCTTTAGATAACTCTGAGGAGGATCAGAACCTAAGGACAACAAGAAAGGAAAATATGCCCCAGTTAGTTTATTGATGGTGCAGTGACTATTTGGCACCTCGCTGCATGGGACATTTTACTCTTCCATCACATGGATGGAGCCTTTGGGAAAATGCAAGGATAAGATAGGAAAGCTTGATATAAGCATTGAGGAGTGTTGGGGAACTCAAAGTATGGTGGCGTTATGGAGCTACTTCCACTGGTATTTGGAAATAGATCAGGCATGGTGCAGGAGGTTGTGGGGTAGCAGTATTCTCAACAGGCTGACGCAAATCCATCCCAAAGCACCAAGAAACCTTGCTCGCTCCAGGACTGTGAAGGTGACTCTGAACTCCAGGAAGAGACTGCCTTTCTGACAGAGACATTTGGGTAGAATTTTCATTTAGGTAAAACCTTTCCAGCAAACAATATCCCTATATCCTTGGTAGTGTGCTGGCAGCTAGTAACACTAATGACAGTGTGGGTTCTTCATGGCTTGTGTTCAGTAATACTTAAACTCTTCAGATCCACTCAGGAAATGTCTGGCTTTGCCTCTTGTACTGTCTAGAGCTTTGATATGAAAAGCCAGCCACAAACAATGCTCCCATTTATTAGCTGCCTTGGCATCTGGCAATTTGAAAGGATGAAGGAAGTGCTTCACATCAATATCTTGAACAAATACAGCTATTACTAGTACATGGAGATACAAGGGTGTTGTGTTTGTTCTAGTGCCAACCTTGAGAGACTGATTACTGAGTGTTATATATGAACAGCTTTCTTAAGCTTAGTCTAGCATATTTAATTGTGCACTGTATCATACCTGCTCAGTGACAACGTAACATTCTCCACTGAGTTACTCAGCAAAGAATGTGGAAAATATGGCTGAACTGGAATTTGGAGTGGGATGTTTACTGAATCCAACTTTAATTTTTACAGAAAAGCTTTAGCAGAGCACAGGACCAAACCAAATGCCACAGCTCTTGTCTATGTCAGTAAGGCATAAGTCAGGAGTAACAGCTGAACAAGATACTATTGGTTTCTGGAGGTGTTTCCTTTATGTTCCAGAAAAATTTTTAGCTGATAGGTTGTTTGAGGCTACATATTGCAGTCCATTTAATAATCAGCTGACGTATTCTCAGGAGATTCTAGATACTGCTGCTAATTCCCTGAGTTTCTCAGGATGTATTTGACTACCTGCTCTCTTCCTTTTCAATTGTTTGGATACAGCTGTGATATCTTATTCTTAAACAGGAGGAAGGTACCTCTATTTTTATACAGGTGTATGAGAAGCACCACCTTGTAAAGTTTAGTCTCTCCCCTGAAATGACATCTAACTCCCACCTGACTTCTATGAAAGCCAAAGACAGAATGCCAGGATGTCCAGGCTGTGGTCCTTGTCCTATATCCTGCATATCCTATATCCTGGACTTCTCTTACAAGACAGTACTACTGAAGATTACATACTATCCGTTTTCTGGTGCTCCCTAATACAGACAATTGGAGGCTGCATGGCCTCCCTGGGAAGACATATGTTTAGTAACTTCCAGGTTTGCTATTTCTAGCATTTTCCCCAAAATCAGTTTATTAAACTGATATTGGTGTTTTCATGGAGTAAAGCCATGCACATCAGAGAAAGGAACACCTGAGATGACGTGTGCTATTGACTTACTGCCTTCCTTTGCTGCAACTACAAATGGCAGTGTCACCAAAATCGAGAATAAAACTCCTTAACACCAATGTAGTATTAAGAAGCAGGCATTCTTTATTACGGCACTGGATGCACGGGGGATAATTCCTCCTAACGTGCATACCACAAGTTGTGATAGACAGAGCTTATATTGCTCAGTTATATACATATCCATTAGATTTTCCAGAATAGCTATACATATTCATTCTATTTCTTGGAACTAATTATAATACTTGCATCTTAATGACCCATGCATTTTAAGTCCCTTAGGAGGCCCTGAAGAGGTATCAGGTGGTCTCTGGTGGTCCCTAGTGGTTTGTTAAAGGGGCGGGTTTTTTGTGTCCTTTCCATGAACTGAGTCCTTCTTCCACATATGGTTGAGAGCTGGCCCATCAAGTAATCCTGTAACAGTGTGTTGCAAGGTGTGTTGGTTTCACCTGGTGTTCTGACTCTTATCTAGATGATGACCTTAGTTCCTTTTGTCTTGGTTTGGACTGGTGCCTGCTGCTGGGTTGTTTGCATCCCTTCAGGATATCCCCAGTCACCCTCGTGAAGATTATGTCCTTGAGTGCATTCTTGCCTGAGGCCCCTTACAACAGTAGTGCCTCCCTGTTGGTATGAGCAATCAATATTTGTACCATGATTTGGTATACTGCACCTTTGCTTTTACTGATTTCATTTCCCTAGCAAAGCAACAGTGCCATTCATATTCAGTTCAACTGCTGTGACTGCCTCAGACAATTGTCACTGAGAGCAAAATGTGACAAGCATTGCCTCACAGAAGCTTTTATTCAGACCTGTGCAGGCATCTGCTCAATTGCTTCATGGAGGGGCAAATGAAATTTGAAATTAAGAGTAAGAAATGCAGTTGAACTTAATGTGATGGTGTCTGGGCTTTTTGAAACTGAGATGCTAAGTAAAAATACAACCTCCTTTTGTGCAAGTTCCTGATATTTGAGGTCAATCTGCATGTAAGCTTCTTACTGGAGTTCCTGCTGCATTTGGCAGATGTTGGATGAAGCAGGAGATCTGATAAAGGACAGAACAAGCCCTTAAATTCTTTCTGTGATTGTATGGCTTATTTTTCCTTTGTTAAGGAATACATTAGTGACTGTCCGCTCAACAAAATGTATCTGTGCTCTAAGCACACTTATTAGGAGGTTGTTTTCTTCCCCAATCCCCATAAAGACACAAACATAACTGCCTTTTCTTTTAGAGCTTCCTCAGGGAGTAAGATGGACCCTGATAACCTACTTCTGGCAGAATCACTGATCCACGCTCTGCACATTTAGTGACACAGGTTTAGTTACTTGCATGTGTCTAGTTACACACAAAGTCTACAATTACAGCTGCTGTAGTTGAGAAGTACTTCATGGTGCCCTTGAAAACCAACATAACATTGATAATATATCCAAGTAAAATCTATTGGAAACTTTTACTGCATTTTTCCTGCAAATGCATCCTTGACTAGTATACTCAGCGCAACTGGGTGAGTTAATATTTTGTACCTGTTTCTCCTTTCTCTGTGCTGTCTCCTGGGGACACATGGTGGTGCCTTTGGCCTCTGCTTTGCTAGGAGATGATTTCACAGAGTGGTGAGAAGCAGGTCCTCAGGGCTGTACAGTTGTGTGCACCTGTTTTGAACATAAGGTACACAGAGGGATTTGAACAGGCGTCGACAGGGAGTCTGGCAGCTGATACAACATCTTGCTCTGAAAACAGAAGGAGAAAACCCTGATTTGCTTTACAGGGCAGCACCTTGCCAGACAAGCTGAGTGGTTTGGTGCCAACCACTGGATGTGTAGCAGAAGGACAAGGAGACTGTCTGACAGGAGCTTGCCTGATGTGGGCAACACCCTGGCTGGGCCAGTCAAGTGGCTGCTCCGCCTGGCTGCTCTGCTTGGATGAAAGCCAGGCACCGGCACTGGCAGACCATTCACACCATGCTGGTGTCCCTGCCTCACCCCAACCTGTTGCCCACCTTGAAGCTAGCCCCAGCAGTAGCACAGCTGCCCTCCTGCCTCTTCAGCCCCACTTGACTTTCAGCCCTTCCCTGAGTGCTGATGGCTGTTGGTGGCCTTGGGGTCCAGCCCTGAGCCTGGGGTGGCCCATCCTCCTCAGGTTGTGCAGGAGGTGCCTCACCCCAACAAGGGACCGTCACGATAGCAGCAGGGATCAGTGTCACTGCTGAGATTTGCTCTCAGGCTGTTCCTGCAGTGACCAGCCATAGGCCTGCTGCAGGGCCTGGGACTGTTGCCTCCTTCCTAGTCCAGGACTCAGCAGCGGCTCCAGCCTCCTGGAACCCCTAGCTGAGGGTCAGCCATTCAGTCCCTGACCCCTGCCCATACTGACCACCAGTGAGTGGCTCCCCCTGCTGAAGAGAGAAGGCAACCCCTCCTCTGCCTTTCCATGTGGATGTTGTTTTTCCTCTTGCCAGCAGTATGGTGTTTGGTTTTTTCACCTGAGTCCTGCCATCACTTTGCTGTGTGCTGGCGCTAGCTGGTGGGGAGCACCCAAGGTGGGCAGAGAGGATGGGTGAGCTGCTGGGGAGGCCAAAGCCTGGCCAGGTGGCTCTGCCAGCTTGCTTGGAGGGTGTCTGCTCACTGCTTGCCATGGCAGGGAGTGCCTATGGATGCCCAGAGTATGAGTGTGAGGGGCTGCTGGCCTGGGGCAGGACAGACACAAAAGGATCTTTTTCGTCTCCCCTCTGAGGATGTGGGGGACATTTTGGGGGACACCCCTTTCCCACCTTTCAGGAGGCAGGGCCAATGCAGGAGAAATATAGTGAGGGTTGGTGAGGCTGTTAAAGGTTGGTGGGGCTGTTAAAGTAGCAACCTTGCATTAGCAAGATAAATCTCTTCAGCTGAGAAAGGCTGGTGTGGAAAACATTTAAATGTCCCCTTCATATCAGCAGGAGCATAAACAAGCCCTAAAGCTCATCTTTAGTACTTATGTTTAATTCTTGCCCTACTGTGTAACACTGTGAAATCAGTTGTCTCCTTTTATTTTCCAAATTTCATAACTACAAAACCAGGGGGAGACAACTGTACTACACATGCTAAGGTAAGCCAGTGATGAGTTATGCATGGAGAAAGTGCTTTTGTCACATTACTTCCTTGCCACATGATTTTGCATTGAAGGATTTTTCTTCCCAGCAGAAGGTGGAAGCTGTTCAGCATCTGAAATGAAAGTATTGTTTCATTCTCGCTTCAGTATTTCATTCTGTAGTGAGAGCTTTCTAGTGATTTGGTACATTATTCCTGTTCAGCTGCTAAGCAGAAGACATATAATTAACTGTTCAAAGGAGTTTGAAACCACGCCCCAAATATCACAGAACCACAGAATCCCAGGTTGGAAGGGACCTCAGGGATCATCTAGTCCAACCTTTCTAGGAAGAGCGCAGTCTAGACAAGATGGCCCAGCACCCTGGCCAGCCGACTCTTGAAAGTGTCCAACGTGGTCGAGTCAACTACTTCCCTGGGGAGATTATGCCAATGGTTGACTGTCCTCAGTGTGAAAAATTTCCCTCTCGTGTCCAATCAGAATCTCCCCAGGAGCAACTTGTGCCCATTCCCCCTTGTCCTCTCCATGTGACTCCTTGTAAAAAGGGAGTCTCTGTCTTATTTGTAGCTACCCCTTAAGTACTGGTACATGGTGATGAGATCCCCTCTGAGCCTTCTTTTCTCAAGGCTGAACAAACCCAGCTCTCCCAGCCTTTCCTCCCATGGCAAGCTTCCCAGTCCTTTGATCATCTTGGTGGCCCTTCTCTGGACCCCTTCCAGCCTGTCCACATCCTTTTTGTATAGAGGGGACCAGAACTGTACACAGTACTCCAGGTGTGGCCTGCCAAGCGCTGAGTAGAGTGGGATAATCAATTAATGCATGTTTTAATTTTATTTCCTGACTATAGGATATGGATGGTGGTGAAATCAATGGATATAAATATTGTGACATTTAATACTGTGCTGATTTTGGCTGGGATAGAGTTAATTTTCTTCGTTGTAGCTGGTATAGTGTGTTTTGGATTTAGTATGAGAATAGTGTTGGTGGCACATTGATGTTTTAGTTGTTAAGTAGTGGCTAAGTGTTGCTAAGTAGTGCCTATACTGGTCAAGGACTTTTCCAGCTTTCCATGCTCTGCCAGGGGCACAAGAAGCCTGGAGGGGAGGGGGCACAGCCAAACAGCTGACCCCAACTGACCAAAGGGATATTCCAGACCATATGATGTCATGCCCAGTATATAAAGCTGGATGAAAAAGAAGGAAGGGAGGGATGTTCAGAGCGATGGCATTTGTCTTCCCAAGTCGCTGTTAAGCTTGATGGAGCTCTGTTTTCCTGGAGATGGCTGCACACCTGCCTGCTGATGGTAAGCACTGAATGAACTCCTTGTTTTGCTTTGCTTGCTTGCGCACAGCTTTTGCTTTCCCTTTTCATTATATTATTGTTATTATTATTATTACTATTACTCTTTTGCTTTACCTGTTAAACTGTCTTTATCTCAACCCACAAGTTTTCTCACTTTTTACCCTTCTGATTCTCTCCCCCACCCCACCAGGGGGAAGTGAGCAAGAGGCTGTGTGGTGCTTAGTTTCTGACTGGGGCTAAACCATGACAAATAAGCAGACCTTTGTTGGAGAAGTTGATCTTCCCATTTCTGACTCACTTTTTGTGTTACACCTAACAATCACCAAGGCTGAGTATGGAAGAATTCTTGTACTTGTGAGAAAGCTGCACACCTACTAAAAGATCTGTCTACTAGATACAAGTATACTTATTAGAGAGGGACTATCTGTTCTGTCTTTGTATGGCCTGGAAAAATGGGGCACACTTTTAATGAGATGTTTGCTAATTAATACTAAAAGACATGGAAGACGACTGTCAAAACCAGTGCCAATTGCCTCTAAAGGTCACTTGCCAATTGCTGACAGGGAAACTGTAAGTGTTCTCACAAGCTTTACATTAACTCAGACCCCAGGAAGTGCTTAGCCCCTACATACATATTCCGGTATTGCTGAGTTAGTGCTAGATGTAGATGGGAAGAATAGTACAGGTTACCACATTATTTACAGGTCAACAAAAAAATTGTTCTGTTGTGAATATTTTTAATATTTCCAATACAAACTACTTAAAGTATTACATTTTCTGACAGACTTTAAAGCTTAATGACTTGCCATGTCTTGGCAGGGTGCATTTATTACCACATTATGTATGTCATATTCTTTTGTACCACAGATAAATGTAATTTCTCAATGTGTTGTTTTAGCTGTCAAAGGGATTTGCACAGCCATGCATAAAAAACTCATTATTGATAATATATGATACAGAGTTCACATACAAAACATGTAAAGAGCTTTTTCCCTACCTTCCTGATCTGTAACTACCTCTTAAGTCTGTGCTGGTGGTTCTCACCTCAGGAAAGAATTTTCTCATTCATTCCTCCAAACCTTTCTTGACCTCTCCCTTTAAAATAGCAACAGATACCATAATTTAACTGTTAGTCATTTGCTGTGTACTTTCATCTGATAAATACACGATGCCTATTATGGCTTTCTCTTCTTTTTGTCCTACAGCAAATGATACATTCTATAAAATGCCATACAGATCAAAGGCCGTATCACTTATTTACAGAACTGGACACTGAGTCATATTTATGCTTCTTCAAATAGCTTCCATAATACAGATCCTGTTCTATAGCTTTAACTCACTTAAATAATTCTTCTTTCTTACTGCAGCCAGTGGCATGATTTGAGCATTTATGGTCAGATGGGTTGAAATCAAAGAGGAAATACAGCCCTTTGTATTACGCAGTATGACCTCCAGTAGAAGTGAAGGCCAAATTTTGGAGGGCAAGGGAAGTGTAAGCCTTCCTTCATGTAGCTTTGCTTCTGCTGTGCTCTTGAATGTATTTCCTGCTCATCTGCCCGTGACCTCTCTGGAAAGATCCCATGGCTTAAAGAGGGTTTGAGGCCTGATGCATATATGCAATATTGTAGCTCTTCCAACTACTGCATTCACATATGTGGATGAGCATGTATTTTGCACGTTCTTATATTTATGTGCAATAAAACATTTGTTCATCACTCATCTTTAGAGATGACAAAATGTTGTGTTTTATAGTTCCACTTCTCTGTTGATAACCGTCTGGCAAAGCTGTTAACTGTTTACTCAGTTTCTTACAGGAAATTTCCCCAGGTCAGGAGAGCAAACCAAGGAGAGGTATGAGTGAGCCAGCATCAATTAGGTGTTTTATTAGTTCTGTCCTATACCTCTTCACTTTTTTCCAGTTTTGACCAGCTAGAAGGTGAGCAGGAACTTTCTTAATTAAAACTGGAATGCATTTATAGTTCTACCTTTTTGAGGTATCTTTCCATGTGATTATTGAAAACTGCTTTTCATTCCTAATTCAAAGCTTACCCCCTTCCTCCCTACCCTCCTTTCTCTTAGTGTGGACAGACTCCTCTCCCCCTTCAAGCAACAGTAGTTTGGCTGAAAATACTTTGAAAAACCAGAATACTGAGTTTCTGGCAAGGCTGGAGTGTAGCAGGTAAATTCACTATGCTAGCCAAATGAACTCACCCATGGTGGCAAGAGTTTGTGTTTGGGTGGTAAATCTCACCAGAATCCCACATGGTTTTGTTCTCTCATCCACAGAGAAAAGCTTGGAGAAGCAAAGATTTTACTTACTTGGAGAAAGGGGGAAAAGCTTTGGGTTAGTAAGGGAGTTTGGGGAGCCAACCAAAATGAGTCAAATCTCAGGCTTCATGGCATAAGAGTGGCTCCTTTCTGGGATCCTGTGAGAGGGTGTCTTTGAATGAATACCTTAGCAGAGAAAATACCAGCCTAAGAAAGAGAACATGCTTTTCCAGTCAGAAAATTAACCTCTAACACTGCTCCCCCCTGCCCTCTATTTCTGGGTTGGCAACAGTATTAATAACTATTATTTCCAGGTGATGCGAGTGAAACATGGTTTGAGTAAGTGTTGCTTCCCAGTGCTAGTATGCAGGAAACAAGCAAAACCAGAAACCTGTCTATAGATACAGACACCTAATTGTCCTGTAAAGGATATATGTACATGCAAACAGGAACACAAACCAGCATGGACTAAGCATGCCAATGTGGATTAAGCTACCTGTTTAACACACCCAATTAAATAGAGGGTTTCTGAACAAATAAAAAGGAAATATGAGTATGTGCGTGCACTGACTGATCCAGAAAAATAGACCATTTTTTGCTGGTTCATACCTAACCTTTGTGCTGTTGACATCTCTTCTCATAGGCTCTTTGTGTGAGTGGGCATGACTTCCACTCCCATGTCTGTCACAGGCGAACGTTGGGGAACAGGGAGGAAGGAAAGGTGAGTGGATTTCACAAAAACATGTCCAGTTGGAGAGTAATGGTGTCTGGGAAACAGTAGAGGCCACAGAGTTGTTTCTGAACAGCAATCACCCATTTCCCAGAATTTTTGATGGTCTTAGCGAAGACACCCACTAATGCTCCCTGCCTTCCCTAAACACAAAAATGCCTCTTTTATATATACTACTACTGTCATCTTTCTTTGTATTGGAGTAGTGAAAGGAGAAGCCCCCTGTCCAGGATACACTCAGACTGGAATTAGTGAGCAGAATGGGAAAGGGCAGAAGCTTTTCCAGCTTAAGGCACCTTCATGTTCATCTAACACTAGACCATCCAAGTACATCCCTCTTGGTTAAAAAAGGGACACCTTGAGTTGACATCCTTTGTTAGTACAGAACAAAGCACAGACCAGGCCAATGTCTTCCAGCAGCACAGGTTGACACAGTTTCCATCTCCCTCTCCCTGCCTGAAGCACCCAAACCAAAACACTGTCTACAGAGCTGTGGGGAAAGCACTCTGGGACAGTGTGTGAACATATTATACTCAAAACTAACTTACTGGCAGACTGTTGAGAGGACTCTCTTTTGTGCCTAGTGACCAGAGACATTGCTCAAGCCCCAGAATGTCATGTGCACAACCCTTTAGCTGTCTTCATAACCCTTTGCTGGACTGGTTTCAGTCTCACAATATCTTTTTTGTACTGTGGAGCTGCAAAACTGAACACAAGACTCCTACTGTGGCCTCACAACTTCCAATTAGAGGAAACAGTTGCATGCCTTGACCCATACAGTCCATACATCCCCAGGCTGGATACAAGGATGCTGTGGGAGAAATTGCCAAACACCTTGCTAAGGCTCAGGTTAATGACATCTGCTCTTCTCTCCCTGTCCACGGAGCCAGACATTTCATCACAGAAAGCATTCAGGCTGGTCAGGCACAGTTTGTGATCAGTAAATCCATGCTGGCTGTTCCCAAGCACTTTCTCTTCCTTCATATGCTTGGAAGAAAAGATTTCCGGGGGATTTGCTCCATAAACTTCTCAGGGACTGAAAAACAGCTGAGCAACCTGAAGTTCTCTGGATCTCCTTTCTTGCTGTTTTTTGAAGAGGAGCCTCACCTTCGTGTTTTTAAGTCTTGGCAGTTCAAAACTGCTTATCTCAGACTGCCCAAACTCCCCTTTCACCTGCCCTTTTTACATAATTAATTGGGTGAGCTAGAACAGTAACAATAGCACACTGCAGTCCACTGCTCCCAAAGGAGTCTTATATTATGGAAGGTAGAGCCACAGTGTAGAGACGGAATATTAGATAACTGCTCTCCCAGAGAACCCACATCTAAAGGACTGGTGATGCATTAGGGCAGGGGTAGGGCGGCGAGATAAAATATTCATGAAGTTGGTCCAGGACACTGAAGTTGGACCTGGAATGTGTGTTCAGCAAAGGTGCATTCAAACCTGTAGCATACTCCAGTGCAATTGTGACTCCTTTACTGTCTCCAGTGAGGTTTCTATTCACTAAGAGAGGTTGCTACACAGGTCTAAGACTTCTAAGGCAAATGCTGAAGTTTGTGTGTGAGTATGTCAGCCCAGACCAAAATATGTCTAGTGTGCAGACGTCTGTTCCAGAGAGTTGCAGACCTCGTTCCGAAATGGTTGGTCCACTGAGTCTCTTTGCCAATCTGACCTTGTGGAGGCCTGCTATGCTGCTTTCTTAAGCCTAAAGATTGTTTTTCTCTGCTTACCAAGATATCTGCTAATCCTGGGAACTCGTCTGGTTGCCCATCCCCTGTAATCAGCTGTGACAGTGACCCAAAGCACAACTTCCTGCCTGCATGTGCAGCAATTAGGAGAAGGAGTTTTACAGAGCAACATTTTGGGGAAGGAAAGGATGCTTTTAAGTGTCTGAACACCGGAGTACAAAGCAAAGTGCTTATAATGTGACTGGAGCAAAGACTAATTTTAGCACTCAGGCATAGCTTCAGGGTTTTGTCCTAATACTGTGCTGTGATACCTTTTAGCCTGGTGACTGGTATCTGGTAACACTTGGAGGGAAGAGACAGAGAATGACTTTGTTTTGCTCACTATCACTTTCTAGAGAACACACATCATCTGAACGTGCCAGTGGGGCATGTTTTGTCCCTAGTCAAGATCTACCCTCTTGGGCTTGGAGGACTTGGGCTGTGACTGAGACCTGGTTTCTTCCCAAACTTCCTCTCAGGTAAAGTAGTCTTGGTCTTCTCTTTCTTCCCTAACGCCTACCTTGTGCGAACGAAGTGCAGTCAGCCATAATATGCCACTATAGTAATGGACGTTGGGAAAAGCCTTCAACAATCCTGCTGTCAAGTTATGCCATGGGGCATTTACACATCTCTCAGTTCCAGAAGCAAGCAGAAAAGAATGTACTGAAGAAAAAACAAACACAGATATGCAATGATAAGATCAGAACTGGCACCTACATTTTTTTTCTCCTTAAATGAATGCAGGTTCTGACCTTTGTAGGTTAATTTAATAGATTTGACATTAACTTTCAGGTAGTGTTGTTTATTTGGACAGCCTGTATAGTGAAAATTGGAGCCAGGTTTATAAAAATACTTTCATGCAGGCAACAAATCCTGCAGTTCACTAAGAAACTTATAAAGAAGTATACTTTGAGAGTACTTGTATTATTGTATTTCTTTAAAGCTATTTGGAAGCCACAGAGTTTCTGAGTTAGACTGT
The DNA here is from genome assembly GCF_949628215.1 of Phalacrocorax aristotelis. NCBI lineage: Eukaryota > Metazoa > Chordata > Aves > Suliformes > Phalacrocoracidae > Phalacrocorax > Phalacrocorax aristotelis. Next base: position 98,650,562 of record NC_134276.1, on the reverse strand, counting down.
AAACTCTGGGTATTCATTTGTTTCAGCTGTATCTCTGATTCTTTAGCTTTGCTCTTTGCTATTGTCCTGGTATTTTGTACTTAATTTCTCTTCCATTTGCTCTTTCCAGGATAATGCAATGCAAGTCGGGGAAGGAAAAAGTGGGTTTCATCTCATCAGAGCTAGTTAAAGCACGCTCATTACCTCTGCAGCTCTATACTCAGCACTGTGCCTCATCAGCCCTCCACAAAAGGGACTATGCTTTGCCAACTTTAAACAGGAATCGTTTATATGAAACACAGTATCTTTCATTCCAAGCCTGGCACTTCTCCTTTGACGACACTTGTTTTTTTAAAGCCTCAATCTCCCATAGGAACACAGGGCTTCAGCCTAGATTTCCAATCATTACAATGCCGCAAAAGGTACCTCAACAAGAACTTCAAAGTTTCCCAAATCTAGGAAGCAAATAGAGGCACCTCTTGCCCTTGTTTGTCTCCTGTTTTTGTCCCTCATTATTTTTTTCAAGTCAAGATCATGATTTTTCTTAGCCTGACTGGGCTGAGCTTTGGATAGTTAGGTATGGGGAGATGGAAGTCGAAAGAGTTCAAGGTTCCTGTGAATTGTTTCTCTGAATTAGGTAAAATTTTTTTGTGATTTTGTGCTCAGGGAGCCACCTGGGAGTGTCCTTCCTGTTCCCTGCCTCCATATTGCACTGAGCCCAAAATGGTCAAGTTGCATGCAATATGCTGCTTTTTAGTGGATCTTTGTCTTCACAAAATAGACTTTAGAATTGTCTCACCATCTACGTAATATGGATGTGGGCTGTGCGTAAAGCCCACTGTGATTCATTGTCAAGGAATATTAACTGATCATTTCAGAAATGGTAGCGTGGTTTATGGCCTGAGGGCCCATAAATGACTTTGTTTTCTGTAGTTCCTTCACACATGAACAGGAGAACAGCAGGCCCAGGCATGTCTTTAGTGAAGTATAGGTGAGCCCTAGCAAACAGAAACCTTCTAAAGGTATCTGGAAGTCCTGTGTAGCATAAGAGAAAAATTTCCTTCCTTCTTGTCAACTCTATTGTTCAGAGGCTTTTCACTTAGAAAATTTTTATCTTAATTGTGCTGTGAATAAATAAATGCCCCCAGCCCTCAGTTTGTCCATGTATAAGCGAGGTCTCAAAACACATAGCTTGCATGGTGTACTAAAAAGCAAGTGGCTACTCAGAGTTATCTCAGTACCCATGTGCACAATATCTGTAGTGGTGGAGCGACATTGCTCCCATATTCCATGAAATTCCCCCTGACCACTGATTTCCTGTTGGGGTGAGGAACAGGAATACTCCTGTACATCCCTCAGATCTCACCAAATGTTAAAAGGCAAGGGGAAATTCAGCTTGTTTCAACCAGGTCTTCAGTATGGATGATGTGAGAGCAGGGACCCTGTTGGAGCATGGTGTGATGTTCAGGTCTCTGGCAAAGACAGCTTATACTCTTTGAATACCTAGTGCTAATATAATCTAATTTCCTTATCTCTGTTTAACTTTCAAAGCTCCTCAGCATTATTTTTTATCTCTGGAACAACTGGCCTCATGACCAATAAATTTTAAGTGCACATTTAAACCCATACACTTTAAATGTTTTTGGACTTCTGTGACCAGTAGAAAATACATATCGTATCTGTGCTATTTGGAATCACACTGAATTAGAAGAGCATGAAAAAGTTGCAAATAGGAGATTTGGAAAAAGACCATGCTCCCTGACACTCAAATTACAAAAGGAGAAGGTAGTTCTTCAGGAAGCAGTTTTGGATGAGGAAGAACATAATTTCTGTTCATGATTAACAAGAAGGCAAACGAAAAATAAAAGCCTAAAAGACATTCCTGACTTAATATATAATAAGTTGATATTGGAACAAACCTAGTGATTTCCACTGAATAATGCAGCTTTACATTGTTCAGGTGGGCTAAACTCTCTGAAATGAGGTTCACACGTTAAGTAATTGAAGACAAAATTCAGTAATACGGCACTTCTTACACAAGTGTAGCTGTAAATTATACAAATGTCTGCTGGATATGTCACTGACCCACAGCTAGTACTAAAAAACTGACAATAATCTATCTCTCCAGCAAAAACCTCTTGAGTCACTTAAGAAGGCAGGAGGATTTGAATGTCTGAAATCTATATTCTGGCCATACTTTGTAAAAATGCAGGTACATCCTGCTTCTAACTAAGGCGATTTCAATTACAGGCATCACTGTATGGGAACAGGTTGATTACAGAGTTCCTTTTCTGTTATTCTAAGAAGATGGTGGAACAGATGTTCATTTTTAGACAATGATGACAGTTATGTGGCCTAACAGACATTCTTATACATGTCAAAAGTACAGTTCCTACGAAAAAAACCACTTTCTCTTTCACTCCCAACACCACTGAGTAATACATATCCTCACTGACAGCACTGGCATGTTTATGGAGGTTCTTGGATATGTTATTTTGATACTACAACATGATAAAAGCAGTTAAAATGGGTATTATCCTTTTCCCCTGAATTGTGATTTCTCCAAGAAATTCAATCTTTGACTAATAAATGGGCAAGTGACAGTCTGGAATTGTTTGTTGATGGCTGGCAGAAGGGAGTATTAGAAAACTCAGTGCCTCAAAAGGGTTATTTATCTTTCAGCTGTGAAGTAACCAGAATTTCATCCCACTATTTGCTGCTGGGTTGGCTGAGGGACTTAGATGCCCACAAGAGTTTAGATTTTCTCCCCATTGTATTCTGTGACTTAATAAAAGATACTGCTTCTGCCAGTACAACTGCCCTCTGTATTTCATAGAATCATAGCACCATTAAGATTGGAAAAGACCTCTAAGATCAAGTCCAACCATCAACCCAACACCACCATGCTTCCTAAACCATGCCCTGAAATGCCACATCTACACATTCTTTGAACACCTCCAGGGATAGTGACTCCACCATCTCTCTGGGCAGCCTGGTCCAATGCTTCACCACTCTTTCAGTGACCAGCTGCCAACTAGATTTGGCTCCGTTCACCACAACTCTCTGGGCTCGGCCGTCCACCCATGTTTTCACCCAGCAAAGAGTATACCTGTCTAAGCCATGAGCCACCAGCTTCTCTAGGAGGATGCTGTGGGAGACAGTGTCAGAGGCTTTACTAAAGTCCAGGTAGACAACATCCATAGACTTTCCCTCATCCACTAGGTGGGTCACCTGGTCATAAAAGGAGATCAGGTTGGTCAGGCAGGACCTGCCTTTCATGAAGCTGTGCTGGCTGGGCCTGATCCCCTGGTTGTCCTGCACATGCCTGGTGAGCTCACTCAGGATGAACCACCCCATAATCTTTCTCAGTACCGAGGTCAGGCTGGACGGCCTATAGTTCCCCAGATCCTCCTTCTGGACCTTCTTGTAGACGGCCTCCAGTCATCTGGGATTCCCCTGTTAACCAGGACCGCTGATAAATGATGGAGAATGGCTTGGCGAGCTCTTCCGCCAGCTCCCTCAGTACTCTTGGGTGGATCCCATCTGGCCCATAGACTCGTGAGCATCCAGGTGGCTCAGCAGGTTGTAAACTGCCTCCTCCTGGATTATGGGGGGGTTTATTCTTTGATCCCTCCCTGCCTTCCAGCTCTGCAGGCTGAATATCCTAGGGATGACTGGTCTGCCTATTAAAGACTGAGGCAAAGAAGGCATTAAGTACCTCAACCTTCTCCTCATCCTTGGTGGCAATGTTCCCCTCTGCATCCGATAGAGGATGGAGATTCTCTTGTGCTCTCTTTTTGTTGTTAATGTAATTGTAAAAACATGTTATGTTGTCCCTTATCACTGTGGCCAGATTGAGTTCTAGCTGGGCTTTTGTCTTCCTAATTTTCTCTCTGCATGACCATTTCTTTCACCTTCGTCCTTGTTTTTTAAGAAGCTAAGGCCTTGGTAAATATGGGGTTTTAACAACATGTTATTAAGCAGATGAAAGTTAATATATTAGGTGGGTTTTTTCAATATAAAGTCCAGAGTCTTTGTGCAACCCAAAGGAATGCCAAGGTTTTAACAAGTGAACTATATGGCATTTCAGTCGTATTATTTCGTATCTTCACCTCCTACCTCTAAGCATAACCTGAGTTTCCTCATAAACTTTGAAAGATACATGTAAGAAGTAGGTGGTGAGTCAAATCTTGAGGTTATAGATTGGTGAGATGAGGTAAAAGGCGTTTAAAAAATTTGAAAAGGATGACCAGTTTGATACTGGGAACTCTCATATCCTTAAGGCATGTGGTAAAACACGTTCTGCATTTGCCAGAAAGCAACTTTTATGGTAAAATATATGGTAAGCTGAATTAAAAGTTTGTTAGCTTTTCGGACATAAAATGTCCCAGGTGTAAAAAGAGAAACTGCGGAGTCGAGGCTGCCTAACAGAGAGGCTTACCTAATCCTTAGCTCTGGTGACAGGCTGTAATGAAACAACCAGCCACCCTACTGTATCTATTCCCCTGAAAAAAGAGAAGTTTTCAGTTTAAGGGTTTTTTTCAACTAATAAGTCATTTGCTGTAAGTTAGTAAAAATAGGCTTATACTACTAAATCTGGACTTGGTTTGTTCTTTTGGTTCATAAAGTGCTTCTTTTCTACAAGTTAAGTGTCATTGTACACTGAAAAAACAGTGGTGCTTCTTCTAAGGTAGTTAAAAACCTGACTTAATAGACTTTGTAGCCAATTTTCTATGGCTGTCATTTCATAGAAGATGATCTGGGTTAAGAAAGGTAGGGAGTGACATATCCTGCTCTTTCCTTCATAGGGGCAGAAGGCTCTGGTTTGCAAGAGCATTGATGCTCCCATGTTGTTCACAGATGTGTAGGACCTGCAGAGGTTATGGAAAGGGATTAGGTCCAAACACTACCCTCGTGTGGAATAGTACCACCATAAGTGCCTAAGCTGAGTATGAGTTAAAGACTGGTGTTTGGCTAATGAGAGCTCAAGAGAGAGAGAAGCCTGAAGGCATTGACCTCCTGAGTAAAAGGAAGATGGGATTTCCTCATACGCATTCTTCAAGCATTTCAGTTAAAGCTGTAAACAAGAGGCTGCTGAGAAAAAATCTAACTGCATCAGGAGTTCCTATAGCAAACAAGGCACAAAGCTGAAGTCTGCTACCCCAAACCGGAGAACAACACTGCCCTTGCTTGGGTTCATTTCACAGACTATTTGCCTTCACCTTACTTCCCTGTAAAAGTAAAACCAAAGTTTAGAAAACACAACTGCTGGCGCAAATCTAGAATTCAAGTAGTTATAAATATGCCGGGTCTTGGCATATCAATAACAAACTTGAAAGAAGTTCAGAAAAATAATGGTCTTCCTTCTTCAGGCCTTACTCTGTTCCACTCCACCCCATTCCACTCCAGACAGGGAATGCAGGAAATTTAAGTACATTCACTGCATTTGCTGTGCCAGCACTGGTAGCATTCCCCAGAGAGGGAGGTATTAACTCCTGGTGTGCTGCAGAGTAAGAGGGAGCCCTTTGTCGTTGCAAAGGATCACAGGTGCTCTGGTTGTTTAGCAGCATTCCTCTGCACACAGTGTGGCTGAAAAAAATCTCACTGAAAATGATTTAATGAAGTCTTTTATCAGCATTAACCTCAGGCAGGAAAGGGTATTAAAAATGTGACAGAATGTAAATGTTTAAGTCATTGATGAGCCCACAGGCACACAGAAGCCTGGATTTTCTACAGTCACTTGTCAGAGAAGAGAAGGAAGGTGGATATGCTATCATTGGGGTAAAGTTGTGACCCAAAGCAGGTGACCAGCTGTGACTCTCCATATCAACCTCCTATAGTTAGGAGGAGCTTACCTGCTAAAGAAAATATGGTTAAACTCACCTAAGAATGAGAGGGCCTGTTATCCAGTGTTTTCCACCTAGTTCAAAGAGGTGAAGTAGCAGAGATTTACAACACCACCAGCCTCTTTACAATAGTGGAGAATCAAAGGATAACTTCTGTTTGATGCATTTCTAGCAATTTGTCATTCTAATACAATAAAAATACAAGTTAGAACTGAATACTTAAATGTTTACTCCTAAATAATTAAAAATACAGGAAAATGTGAGGGGAAAAAAGTTGTACCTCCTGATTAGGGCAAGACTTTTGGACTCAAGGCTCCTCAGTTCTCTTAGTCATGCATTGCCCAGGCCCAAGGTTGTTAAAGTACTCTGCTTATTGAATATCCTAAACAAAAATATGTTCAGGTATGACACCTGGCTCACTGGACTATGTCTGTCTTTCCTTTTGACTCACTAGCCTTTGGATCACATTCAGACTTTGTTCCATTAAAGAAAAGCAAGCATAATTCAACAGAAAACTTTGGAATTTATTATAGTACAGGTCAGGTGTGAGAATTTCATTACATTGGCTGTGAGCCCACTTGTGTGAGGGATTAGCTAAGACTGAGACGTAACAATGCAGCCTCACCCCTCTTCAAATTACTGAAGTCTTCAATCCAAAATGTCAGTTTCACAAATGGAAAGAGTACTGCAACCAGGTGAAAACTCAGCATGGGGACTTGGAATTACCTTTGGCATTTCATTTTGTCTTTTTTTCTGTGTAAGTTAAAATCCATTTGATTATTTACCATTGATATATATTTAGAGGATGCCCTTGAGATACTTTTGAAATTATAATTGGGGGGATGGGGATGAGGGGGGGATGGATGTCTAAAAATCAATATAAAATACAATAATATACAATATTTATAGCTAAAATTATTTTTTAAAAATTTCTCTTGAATGTTTAATATTTCAGCAGGTATTTTAGTAGGGACATAAAGCTGTAAGTTCATAAAAGAATGTATTTGGAAAACTCTCACCTAAAAGATGAAACATGAAGTGTCTGACCAGATTTTATTACTTTTTTTAGCCTTAAGCTTAGTAATGAGACTGAAGAATGACCTATTTTGCCAATTTTTCTCCTGAGAGACTCTTTAGGAAAAAACACATAATAAAGCACGAACTAGGTTGTATTAATTGTGCTGTGTTCTCACTGTACTGCAAGATGTTGAAATAATATCTAGAGATTCAGAGGGCTGCATTATTTTATTCTTACTGTCTAATTTAATGTCATTCAATGCAGATGAGTATAAATTTCTTGAGTGATAAGTACTTCCTGTTACTAATTCAAGTGATATAAGCACAGGGTCTTAGAAATCAAGCTGTATTGGGATGCAGAAAAAGTATCAGTCTGTAGGAGGAGTTTTGCAAAATATGTATCGTTACATTACAAGCTTTTATGTATATACCCAATGATATGAAAATACCACTTTGGTTTTACAAGTAAGAAGAGACAAAAGAAGTTAATTAATGTGGTTCTTAAGAATTTGATAGAGCTACTCCAGTATACCATTTCTAAGAATGCATTAAGGTTTATACAGTCAAAACTAAAGACCCAGGATAAGAACTAAGTGTTGCTAAGGAATAATATTAACACGAGACAGAAGACTATGCCTGTGTTTTTAGAAGGAACAAAAACACTCCTCAAAATCAACGTTAAATTACTTAAGCAAGTAAATAAATGAGCCCAAAGTAGACTGAGTATTTAATCACATCGGAAAAAGGATTTGGTTTTTCCCTTTAAATAAAATTGGGGAATGTTAAAAATGTTGTAATCTTCATACTTACGAGCTAAAGTAGTTAAGAATTATTTATAGTTAGAGATACAGGTAAACACAGCAAAGAAATTAATTTTCTCACATGATTAATATCATTCAAGATATTAACATAAAGATATGCATAGAAAAAGCATTCTCTCCTACCTGAGAGTGAGTAAAAAAGAAAGATATAACTACCTTGAAAAATAAAGACTCTGAAGAAATAAAATATACATAAAGACCTGAGGAGAAAATGATGCTCAAAAAGGCACTCCATTCATTATTAATCTCTCACGTTAATTCTCAAGACATTTTAGGTAAGAGAGATAAAAGAATTATAAATCATCAAATAATTTAGGTTGAAAAATACCTTTAAGATCACTGAGTCTAACAATAAAAATAACCGTCCCAAATCCACCAGTAACCCATTTCCCTAGGAGTACAAAAAAATTAAAATTTAAAAGTAGAAAAAAACAGTAAAAATTGAGGATCATATGTACTAGCAACACCAAAATATATAATGAAGTATTTTAAATCTCTGAAAAGACACACGAAAAGAATATTATCAGGCAATCAAGTGAAACAATGCAAATGAAAAAGGAAATACCATGCAATCTAAAGGCAGTTAGGAAGAGCAAACAAAGTATGTATTAAAAATGATGAATGAAAAGAAAACAAAGCAAAGAAATAGAAAAAGAAAAAAAATTAACAAAAGAGGAAATATCTGTGGCACAGTATTGAATTACACATAGGTCCAAGACAAACAATGACAAATAATATTGCTCCACTGGCATTTGACACGGCTACAGGCATTAACACTGTTGGCTCAGGCACGCTGACGGCAGAGACCACGAAGCAAAGCCCAGCTCCCAGCGCGCCCAGACCCCAGCCATCGGCGCCCACCTACAGCACGTCCCCTGCCTCAGGGAACACCGAGGCCAGCCTTTCGGCCACGCTGGCTGGCAGTGTGGGGACGCAGGCAACGCGACACACCTCCAGACCCCTCAGGCCGGGGCAGGACACGACGGAGACGGGGTACACTTCATCTTCCACAGGGAGCCCCGTGCCTGCCACGAACACAGCCTCTGCGGCTACCCACGCCACCAGTGCTCCCAGTGAAAGACAAGGGCCCACCAGGAACCAGCAGGGCGGCACGACGCCTGAGCCCAGCGCCAAGACCTCCCACTCTCTCCCTGCCACATCCTTGCCGACTACCTACACCACGAGGATGGTGGGTGGAGAAGGGAGGACGGAGACTGCACCCACGACACCAACTCGGGAAGAGAGCTCACGCGGGGTGCCTGCCGGCAGCGAGGTCACAAGCCCCACCTTCCCAACCACAAGGCCCGGCGCCACTGCCATCGGCGTGGGCCCAGCCAGTGGCAGCGCTGCCTCCATGTCCCTCAGGACCGGCACAGCAGCAACCAGCCACTCCTCCTCCTCCTCCCCCTCTCCTGCAGGCGCCTCACCTGCAACTCACAACCTGCACCAAAGCACCACCAGAGGCACCCCCGAAGCGGGCGTGGCCACCACATCCCACCCACCCACGGCCCTCACGTCCTCCGCTCCTTCCTCCACAGCTGGCGTTGAGAGCGTTGGCTCAGGCATGCTGACGGCAGAGACTGCGAAGCAAAGCCCAGCTCCCAGCGCGCCCAGACCCCAGCCATCGGCGCCCACCTACAGCACATCCCCTGCCTCAGGGAACACCGAGGCCAGCCTTTCGGCCACGCTGGCTGGCAGTGTGGGGACGCAGGCAACGCGACACACCTCCAGACCCCTCAGGCCGGGGCAGGACACGACGGAGACGGGGTACACTTCATCTTCCACGGGGAGCCCCGTGCCTGCCACGAACACAGCCTCTGCGGCTACCCACGCCACCAGTGCTCCCAGTGAAAGACAAGGGCCCACCAGGAACCAGCAGGGCGGCACGACGCCTGAGCCCAACGCCAAGACCTCCCACTCTCTCCCTGCCACATCCTTGCCAACTCCCTCCACCACGAGGATGGTGGGTGGCAAAGGGAGGACGGAGACTACACCCACGACACCAACTCGGGAAGAGAGCTCACGCGGGGTGCCTGCCGGCAGCGAGGTCACAAGCCCCACCTTCCCAACCACAAGGCCCGGCGCCACTGCCATCGGCATGGGCCCAGCCAGTGGCAGCGCTGCCTCCATGTCCCTCAGGACCGGCACAGCAGCAACCAGCCACTCCTCCTCCTCCTCACCCTCTCCTGCAGGCGCCCCACCTGCAACTCACAACCTGCACCAAAGCACCACCAGTGGCACCCCCGAAGCGGGCGTGGCCACCACATCCCACCCACCCACGGCCCTCGCGTCCTCCGCTCCTTCCTCCACGGCTGGCGTTGAGAGCGTTGGCTCAGGCACGCTGACGGCAGAGACCACGAAGCAAAGCCCAGCTCCCAGCGCGCCCAGACCCCAGCCATCGGCGCCCACCTACAGCACGTCCCCTGCCTCAGGGAACACCGAGGCCAGCCTTTCGGCCACGCTGGCTGGCAGTGTGGGGACGCAGGCAACGCGACACACCTCCAGACCCCTCAGGCCGGGGCAGGACACGACGGAGACGGGGTACACTTCATCTTCCACGGGGAGCCCCGTGCCTGCCACGAACACAGCCTCTGCGGCTACCCACGCCACCAGTGCTCCCAGTGAAAGACAAGGGCCCACCAGGAACCAGCAGGGCGGCACGACGCCTGAGCCCAACGCCAAGACCTCCCACTCTCTCCCTGCCACATCCTTCCCAACCCCCTCCACCTCGAGCATGGTGGGTGGAGAAGGGAGGACGGAGACTGCACCCACGACACCAACTCGGGAAGAGAGCTCACGCGGCGTGCCTGCCGGCAGCGAGGTCACAAGCCCCACCTTCCCAACCACAAGGCCCGGCGCCACTGCCATCGGCGTGGGCCCAGCCAGTGGCAGCGCTGCCTCCATGTCCCTCAGGACCGGCACAGCAGCAACCAGCCACTCCTCCTCCTCCTCCCCCTCTCCTGCAGGCGCCTCACCTGCAACTCACAACCTGCACCAAAGCACCACCAGTGGCACCCCCGAAGCGGGCGTGGCCACCACATCCCACCCACCCACGGCCCTCGCGTCCTCCGCTCCTTCCTCCACGGCTGGCGTTGAGAGCGTTGGCTCAGGCACGCTGACGGCAGAGACTGCGAAGCAAAGCCCAGCTCCCAGTGCGCCCAGACCCCAGCCATCGGCGCCCACCTACAGCACGTCCCCTGCCTCAGGGAACACCGAGGCCAGCCTTTCGGCCACGCTGGCTGGCAGTGTGGGGACGCAGGCAACGCGACACACCTCCAGACCCCTCAGGCCGGGGCAGGACACGACGGAGACGGGGTACACTTCATCTTCCACGGGGAGCCCCGTGCCTGCCACGAACACAGCCTCTGCGGCTACCCACGCCACCAGTGCTCCCAGTGAAAGACAAGGGCCCACCAGGAACCAGCAGGGCGGCATGAGGCCTGAGCCCAGCGCCAAGACCTCCCACTCTCTCCCTGCCACATCCTTGCCGACTACCTACACCACGAGGATGGTGGGTGGAGAAGGGAGGACGGAGACTGCACCCACGACACCAACTCGGGAAGAGAGCTCACGCGGCGTGCCTGCCGGCAGCGAGGTCACAAGCCCCACCTTCCCAACCACAAGGCCCGGCGCCACTGCCATCGGCGTGGGCCCAGCCAGTGGCAGCGCTGCCTCCATGTCCCTCAGGACCGGCACAGCAGCAACCAGCCACTCCTCCTCCTCCTCCCCCTCTCCTGCAGGCGCCTCACCTGCAACTCACAACCTGCACCAAAGCACCACCAGAGGCACGCCCGAAGCAGGCGTGGCCACCACATCCCACCCACCCACGGCCCTCACGTCCTCCGCTCCTTCCTCCACGGCTGGCGTTGAGAGCGTTGGCTCAGGCATGCTGACGGCAGAGACTGCGAAGCAAAGCCCAGCTCCCAGCGCGCCCAGACCCCAGCCATCGGCGCCCACCTACAGCACATCCCCTGCCTCAGGGTACACCAAGGCCAGCCTTTCGGCCACGCTGGCTGGCAGTGTGGGGACGCAGGCAACGCGACACACCTCCAGACCCCTCAGGCCGGGGCAGGACACGACGGAGACGGGGTACACTTCATCTTCCACGGGGAGCCCCGTGCCTGCCACGAACACAGCCTCTGCGGCTACCCACGCCACCAGTGCTCCCAGTGAAAGACAAGGGCCCACCAGGAACCAGCAGGGCGGCACGACGCCTGAGCCCAACGCCAAGACCTCCCACTCTCTCCCTGCCACATCCTTGCCAACCCCCTCCACCACGAGGATCGTGGGTGGCAAAGGGAGGACGGAGACTGCACCCACGACACCAACTCGGGAAGAGAGCTCACGCGGGGTGCCTGCCGGCAGCGAGGTCACAAGCCCCACCTTCCCAACCACAAGGCCCGGTGCCACTGCCATCGGCGTGGGCCCAGCCAGTGGCAGCGCTGCCTCCATGTCCCTCAGGCCCGGCACAGCAGCAACCAGCCACTCCTCCTCCTCCTCCCCCTCTCCTGCAGGCGCCTCACCTGCAACTCACAACCTGCACCAAAGCACCACCAGTGGCACCCCCGAAGCGGGCGTGGCCACCACATCCCACCCACCCACGGCCCTCGCGTCCTCCGCTCCTTCCTCCACGGCTGGCGTTGAGAGCGTTGGCTCAGGCACGCTGACGGCAGAGACTGCGAAGCAAAGCCCAGCTCCCAGCGCGCCCAGACCCCAGCCATCGGCGCCCACCTACAGCACGTCCCCTGCCTCAGGGAACACCGAGGCCAGCCTTTCGGCCACGCTGGCTGGCAGTGTGGGGACGCAGGCAACGCGACACACCTCCAGACCCCTCAGGCCGGGGCAGGACACGACGGAGACGGGGTACACTTCATCTTCCACGGGGAGCCCCGTGCCTGCCACGAACACAGCCTCTGCGGCTACCCACGCCACCAGTGCTCCCAGTGAAAGACAAGGGCCCACCAGGAACCAGCAGGGCGGCATGAGGCCTGAGCCCAGCGCCAAGACCTCCCACTCTCTCCCTGCCACATCCTTGCCGACTACCTACACCACGAGGATGGTGGGTGGAGAAGGGAGGACGGAGACTGCACCCACGACACCAACTCGGGAAGAGAGCTCACGCGGCGTGCCTGCCGGCAGCGAGGTCACAAGCCCCACCTTCCCAAACACAAGGCCCGGCGCCACTGCCATCGGCGTGGGCCCAGCCAGTGGCAGCGCTGCCTCCATGTCCCTCAGGACCGGCACAGCAGCAACCAGCCACTCCTCCTCCTCCTCCCCCTCTCCTGCAGGCGCCTCACCTGCAACTCACAACCTGCACCAAAGCACCACCAGTGGCACCCCCGAAGCGGGCGTGGCCACCACATCCCACCCACCCACGGCCCTCGCTTCCTCCGCTCCTTCCTCCATGGCTGGAGTTGAGAGCGTTGGCTCAGGCACGCTGACGGCAGAGACTGCGAAGCAAAGCCCAGCTCCCAGCGCGCCCAGACCCCAGCCATCGGCGCCCACCTACAGCACGTCCCCTGCCTCAGGGAACACCGAGGCCAGCCTTTCGGCCACGCTGGCTGGCAGTGTGGGGACGCAGGCAACGCGACACACCTCCAGACCCCTCAGGCCGGGGCAGGACACGACGGAGACGGGGTACACTTCATCTTCCACGGGGAGCCCCGTGCCTGCCACGAACACAGCCTCTGCGGCTACCCACGCCACCAGTGCTCCCAGTGAAAGACAAGGGCCCACCAGGAACCAGCAGGGCGGCACGACGCCTGAGCCCAGCGCCAAGACCTCCCACTCTCTCCCTGCCACATCCTTGCCGACTCCCTCCACCACGAGGATGGTGGGTGGAGAAGGGAGGACGGAGACTACACCCACGACACCAACTCGGGAAGAGAGCTCACGCGGGGTGCCTGCCGGCAGCGAGGTCACAAGCCCCACCTTCCCAAACACAAGGCCCGGCGCCACTGCCATCGGCGTGGGCCCAGCCAGTGGCAGTGCTGCCTCCATGTCCCTCAGGCCCGGCACAGCAGCAACCAGCCACTCCTCCTCCTCCTCCCCCTCTCCTGCAGGCGCCCCACCTGCAACTCACAACCTGCACCAAAGCACCACCAGTGGCACCCCCGAAGCGGGCGTGGCCACCACATCCCACCCACCCACGGCCCTCGCGTCCTCCGCTCCTTCCTCCATGGCTGGCGTTGAGAGCGTTGGCTCAGGCACGCTGACGGCAGAGACTGCGAAGCAAAGCCCAGCTCCCAGCGCGCCCAGACCCCAGCCATCGGCGCCCACCTACAGCACGTCCCCTGCCTCAGGGAACACCGAGGCCAGCCTTTCGGCCACGCTGGCTGGCAGTGTGGGGACGCAGGCAACGCGACACACCTCCAGACCCCTCAGGCCGGGGCAGGACACGACGGAGACGGGGTACACTTCATCTTCCACGGGGAGCCCCGTGCCTGCCACGAACACAGCCTCTGCGGCTACCCACGCCACCAGTGCTCCCAGTGAAAGACAAGGGCCCACCAGGAACCAGCAGGACGGCACGACGCCTGAGCCCAGCGCCAAGACCTCCCACTCTCTCCCTGCCACATCCTTGCCAACTACCTACACCACGAGGATGGTGGGTGGAGAAGGGAGGACGGAGACTGCACCCACGACACCAACTCGGGAAGAGAGCTCACGCGGGGTGCCTGCCGGCAGCGAGGTCACAAGCCCCACCTTCCCAACCACAAGGCCCGGCGCCACTGCCATCGGCGTGGGCCCAGCCAGTGGCAGCGCTGCCTCCATGTCCCTCAGGCCCGGCACAGCAGCAACCAGCCACTCCTCCTCCTCCTCCCCCTCTCCTGCAGGCGCCCCACCTGCAACTCACAACCTGCACCAAAGCACCACCAGTGGCACCCCCGAAGCGGGCGTGGCCACCACATCCCACCCACCCACGGCCCTCGCGTCCTCCGCTCCTTCCTCCACGGCTGGCGTTGAGAGCGTTGGCTCAGGCACGCTGATGGCAGAGACTGCGAAGCAAAGCCCAGCTCCCAGCGCGCCCAGACCCCAGCCATCGGCGCCCACCTACAGCACGTCCCCTGCCTCAGGGAACACCGAGGCCAGCCTTTCGGCCACGCTGGCTGGCAGTGTGGGGACGCAGGCAACGCGACACACCTCCAGACCCCTCAGGCCGGGGCAGGACACGACGGAGACGGGGTACACTTCATCTTCCACGGGGAGCCCCGTGCCTGCCACGAACACAGCCTCTGCGGCTACCCACGCCACCAGTGCTCCCAGTGAAAGACAAGGGCCCACCAGGAACCAGCAGGGCGGCACGACGCCTGAGCCCAGCGCCAAGACCTCCCACTCTCTCCCTGCCACGTCCTTGCCAACCCCCTCCACCTCGAGGATGGTGGGTGGAGAAGGGAGGACGGAGACTGCACCCACGACACCAACTCGGGAAGAGAGCTCACGCGGGGTGCCTGCCGGCAGCGAGGTCACAAGCCCCACCTTCCCAACCACAAGGCCCGGCGCCACTGCCATCGGCGTGGGCCCAGCCAGTGGCAGCGCTGCCTCCATGTCCCTCAGGCCCGGCACAGCAGCAACCAGCCACTCCTCCTCCTCCTCCCCCTCTCCTGCAGGCGCCTCACCTGCAACTCACAACCTGCACCAAAGCACCACCAGTGGCACCCCCGAAGCGGGCGTGGCCACCACATCCCACCCACCCACGGCCCTCGCGTCCTCCGCTCCTTCCTCCACGGCTGGCGTTGAGAGCGTTGGCTCAGGCACGCTGACGGCAGAGACTGCGAAGCAAAGCCCAGCTCCCAGCGCGCCCAGACCCCAGCCATCGGCGCCCACCTACAGCACGTCCCCTGCCTCAGGGAACACCGAGGCCAGCCTTTCGGCCACGCTGGCTGGCAGTGTGGGGACGCAGGCAACGCGACACACCTCCAGACCCCTCAGGCCGGGGCAGGACACGACGGAGACGGGGTACACTTCATCTTCCACGGGGAGCCCCGTGCCTGCCACGAACACAGCCTCTGCGGCTACCCACGCCACCAGTGCTCCCAGTGAAAGACAAGGGCCCACCAGGAACCAGCAGGGCGGCATGAGGCCTGAGCCCAGCGCCAAGACCTCCCACTCTCTCCCTGCCACATCCTTGCCGACTACCTACACCACGAGGATGGTGGGTGGAGAAGGGAGGACGGAGACTACACCCACGACACCAACTCGGGAAGAGAGCTCACGCGGCGTGCCTGCCGGCAGCGAGGTCACAAGCCCCACCTTCCCAACCACAAGGCCCGGCGCCACTGCCATCGGCGTGGGCCCAGCCAGTGGCAGCGCTGCCTCCATGTCCCTCAGGACCGGCACAGCAGCAACCAGCCACTCCTGCTCCTCCTCACCCTCTCCTGCAGGCGCCCCACCTGCAACTCACAACCTGCACCAAAGCACCACCAGTGGCACCCCCGAAGCGGGCGTGGCCACCACATCCCACCCACCCACGGCCCTCGCGTCCTCCGCTCCTTCCTCCATGGCTGGAGTTGAGAGCGTTGGCTCAGGCATGCTGACGGCAGAGACTGCGAAGCAAAGCCCAGCTCCCAGCGCGCCCAGACCCCAGCCATCGGCGCCCACCTACAGCATGTCCCCTGCCTCAGGGAACACCGAGGCCAGCCTTTCGGCCACGCTGGCTGGCAGTGTGGGGACGCAGGCAACGCGACACACCTCCAGACCCCTCAGGCCGGGGCAGGACACGACGGAGACGGGGTACACTTCATCTTCCACGGGGAGCCCCGTGCCTGCCACGAACACAGCCTCTGCGGCTACCCACGCCACCAGTGCTCCCAGTGAAAGACAAGGGCCCACCAGGAACCAGCAGGGCGGCACGACGCCTGAGCCCAGCGCCAAGACCTCCCACTCTCTCCCTGCCACATCCTTGCCAACTACCTACACCACGAGGATGGTGGGTGGAGAAGGGAGGACGGAGACTGCACCCACGACACCAACTCGGGAAGAGAGCTCACGCGGGGTGCCTGCCGGCAGCGAGGTCACAAGCCCCACCTTCCCAACCACAAGGCCCGGCGCCACTGCCATCGGCGTGGGCCCAGCCAGTGGCAGCGCTGCCTCCATGTCCCTCAGGACCGGCACAGCAGCAACCAGCCACTCCTCCTCCTCCTCCCCCTCTCCTGCAGGCGCCTCACCTGCAACTCACAACCTGCACCAAAGCACCACCAGAGGCACCCCCGAAGCGGGCGTGGCCACCACATCCCACCCACCCACGGCCCTCACGTCCTCCGCTCCTTCCTCCACAGCTGGCGTTGAGAGCGTTGGCTCAGGCATGCTGACGGCAGAGACTGCGAAGCAAAGCCCAGCTCCCAGCGCGCCCAGACCCCAGCCATCGGCGCCCACCTACAGCACGTCCCCTGCCTCAGGGAACACCGAGGCCAGCCTTTCGGCCACGCTGGCTGGCAGTGTGGGGACGCAGGCAACGCGACACACCTCCAGACCCCTCAGGCCGGGGCAGGACACGACGGAGACGGGGTACACTTCATCTTCCACGGGGAGCCCCGTGCCTGCCACGAACACAGCCTCTGCGGCTACCCACGCCACCAGTGCTCCCAGTGAAAGACAAGGGCCCACCAGGAACCAGCAGGGCGGCACGACGCCTGAGCCCAGCGCCAAGACCTCCCACTCTCTCCCTGCCACATCCTTGCCGACTCCCTCCACCACGAGGATGGTGGGTGGCAAAGGGAGGACGGAGACTACACCCACGACACCAACTCGGGAAGAGAGCTCACGCGGGGTGCCTGCCGGCAGCGAGGTCACAAGCCCCACCTTCCCAACCACAAGGCCCGGCGCCACTGCCATCGGCGTGGGCCCAGCCAGTGGCAGCGCTGCCTCCATGTCCCTCAGGCCCGGCACAGCAGCAACCAGCCACTCCTCCTCCTCCTCCCCCTCTCCTGCAGGCGCCCCACCTGCAACTCACAACCTGCACCAAAGCACCACCAGTGGCACCCCCGAAGCGGGCGTGGCCACCACATCCCACCCACCCACGGCCCTCGCGTCCTCCGCTCCTTCCTCCATGGCTGGCGTTGAGAGCGTTGGCTCAGGCACGCTGACGGCAGAGACTGCGAAGCAAAGCCCAGCTCCCAGCGCGCCCAGACCCCAGCCATCGGCGCCCACCTACAGCACATCCCCTGCCTCAGGGAACACCGAGGCCAGCCTTTCGGCCACGCTGGCTGGCAGTGTGGGGACGCAGGCAACGCGACACACCTCCAGACCCCTCAGGCCGGGGCAGGACACGACGGAGACGGGGTACACTTCATCTTCCACGGGGAGCCCCGTGCCTGCCACGAACACAGCCTCTGCGGCTACCCACGCCACCAGTGCTCCCAGTGAAAGACAAGGGCCCACCAGGAACCAGCAGGGCGGCACGACGCCTGAGCCCAGCGCCAAGACCTCCCACTCTCTCCCTGCCACATCCTTGCCAACCCCCTCCACCTCGAGGATGGTGGGTGGAGAAGGGAGGACGGAGACTGCACCCACGACACCAACTCGGGAAGAGAGCTCACGCGGGGTGCCTGCCGGCAGCGAGGTCACAAGCCCCACCTTCCCAACCACAAGGCCCGGCGCCACTGCCATCGGCGTGGGCCCAGCCAGTGGCAGCGCTGCCTCCATGTCCCTCAGGCCCGGCACAGCAGCAACCAGCCACTCCTCCTCCTCCTCCCCCTCTCCTGCAGGCGCCTCACCTGCAACTCACAACCTGCACCAAAGCACCACCAGTGGCACCCCCGAAGCGGGCGTGGCCACCACATCCCACCCACCCACGGCCCTCGCGTCCTCCGCTCCTTCCTCCATGGCTGGCGTTGAGAGCGTTGGCTCAGGCACGCTGACGGCAGAGACTGCGAAGCAAAGCCCAGCTCCCAGCGCGCCCAGACCCCAGCCATCGGCGCCCACCTACAGCACATCCCCTGCCTCAGGGAACACCGAGGCCAGCCTTTCGGCCACGCTGGCTGGCAGTGTGGGGACGCAGGCAACGCGACACACCTCCAGACCCCTCAGGCCGGGGCAGGACACGACGGAGACGGGGTACACTTCATCTTCCACGGGGAGCCCCGTGCCTGCCACGAACACAGCCTCTGCGGCTACCCACGCCACCAGTGCTCCCAGTGAAAGACAAGGGCCCACCAGGAACCAGCAGGGCGGCATGAGGCCTGAGCCCAGCGCCAAGACCTCCCACTCTCTCCCTGCCACATCCTTGCCGACTACCTACACCACGAGGATGGTGGGTGGAGAAGGGAGGACGGAGACTGCACCCACGACACCAACTCGGGAAGAGAGCTCACGCGGCGTGCCTGCCGGCAGCGAGGTCACAAGCCCCACCTTCCCAACCACAAGGCCCGGCGCCACTGCCATCGGCGTGGGCCCAGCCAGTGGCAGCGCTGCCTCCATGTCCCTCAGGACCGGCACAGCAGCAACCAGCCACTCCTCCTCCTCCTCCCCCTCTCCTGCAGGCGCCTCACCTGCAACTCACAACCTGCACCAAAGCACCACCAGAGGCACGCCCGAAGCAGGCGTGGCCACCACATCCCACCCACCCACGGCCCTCACGTCCTCCGCTCCTTCCTCCACGGCTGGCGTTGAGAGCGTTGGCTCAGGCATGCTGACGGCAGAGACTGCGAAGCAAAGCCCAGCTCCCAGCGCGCCCAGACCCCAGCCATCGGCGCCCACCTACAGCACATCCCCTGCCTCAGGGTACACCAAGGCCAGCCTTTCGGCCACGCTGGCTGGCAGTGTGGGGACGCAGGCAACGCGACACACCTCCAGACCCCTCAGGCCGGGGCAGGACACGACGGAGACGGGGTACACTTCATCTTCCACGGGGAGCCCCGTGCCTGCCACGAACACAGCCTCTGCGGCTACCCACGCCACCAGTGCTCCCAGTGAAAGACAAGGGCCCACCAGGAACCAGCAGGGCGGCACGACGCCTGAGCCCAGCGCCAAGACCTCCCACTCTCTCCCTGCCACATCCTTGCCGACTACCTACACCACGAGGATGGTGGGTGGAGAAGGGAGGACGGAGACTACACCCACGACACCAACTCGGGAAGAGAGCTCACGCGGGGTGCCTGCCGGCAGCGAGGTCACAAGCCCCACCTTCCCAAACACAAGGCCCGGCGCCACTGCCATCGGCGTGGGCCCAGCCAGTGGCAGTGCTGCCTCCATGTCCCTCAGGCCCGGCACAGCAGCAACCAGCCACTCCTCCTCCTCCTCCCCCTCTCCTGCAGGCGCCCCACCTGCAACTCACAACCTGCACCAAAGCACCACCAGTGGCACCCCCGAAGCGGGCGTGGCCACCACATCCCACCCACCCACGGCCCTCGCGTCCTCCGCTCCTTCCTCCACAGCTGGCGTTGAGAGCGTTGGCTCAGGCACGCTGACGGCAGAGACTGCGAAGCAAAGCCCAGCTCCCAGCGCGCCCAGACCCCAGCCATCGGCGCCCACCTACAGCACGTCCCCTGCCTCAGGGAACACCGAGGCCAGCCTTTCGGCCACGCTGGCTGGCAGTGTGGGGACGCAGGCAACGCGACACACCTCCAGACCCCTCAGGCCGGGGCAGGACACGACGGAGACGGGGTACACTTCATCTTCCACGGGGAGCCCCGTGCCTGCCACGAACACAGCCTCTGCGGCTACCCACGCCACCAGTGCTCCCAGTGAAAGACAAGGGCCCACCAGGAACCAGCAGGACGGCACGACGCCTGAGCCCAGCGCCAAGACCTCCCACTCTCTCCCTGCCACATCCTTGCCAACTACCTACACCACGAGGATGGTGGGTGGAGAAGGGAGGACGGAGACTGCACCCACGACACCAACTCGGGAAGAGAGCTCACGCGGGGTGCCTGCCGGCAGCGAGGTCACAAGCCCCACCTTCCCAACCACAAGGCCCGGCGCCACTGCCATCGGCGTGGGCCCAGCCAGTGGCAGCGCTGCCTCCATGTCCCTCAGGCCCGGCACAGCAGCAACCAGCCACTCCTCCTCCTCCTCCCCCTCTCCTGCAGGCGCCCCACCTGCAACTCACAACCTGCACCAAAGCACCACCAGTGGCACCCCCGAAGCGGGCGTGGCCACCACATCCCACCCACCCACGGCCCTCGCGTCCTCCGCTCCTTCCTCCACGGCTGGCGTTGAGAGCGTTGGCTCAGGCACGCTGACGGCAGAGACTGCGAAGCAAAGCCCAGCTCCCAGCGCGCCCAGACCCCAGCCATCGGCGCCCACCTACAGCACGTCCCCTGCCTCAGGGAACACCGAGGCCAGCCTTTCGGCCACGCTGGCTGGCAGTGTGGGGACGCAGGCAACGCGACACACCTCCAGACCCCTCAGGCCGGGGCAGGACACGACGGAGACGGGGTACACTTCATCTTCCACGGGGAGCCCCGTGCCTGCCACGAACACAGCCTCTGCGGCTACCCACGCCACCAGTGCTCCCAGTGAAAGACAAGGGCCCACCAGGAACCAGCAGGGCGGCACGACGCCTGAGCCCAGCGCCAAGACCTCCCACTCTCTCCCTGCCACGTCCTTGCCAACCCCCTCCACCTCGAGGATGGTGGGTGGAGAAGGGAGGACGGAGACTGCACCCACGACACCAACTCGGGAAGAGAGCTCACGCGGGGTGCCTGCCGGCAGCGAGGTCACAAGCCCCACCTTCCCAACCACAAGGCCCGGCGCCACTGCCATCGGCGTGGGCCCAGCCAGTGGCAGCGCTGCCTCCATGTCCCTCAGGACCGGCACAGCAGCAACCAGCCACTCCTCCTCCTCCTCCCCCTCTCCTGCAGGCGCCTCACCTGCAACTCACAACCTGCACCAAAGCACCACCAGTGGCACCCCCGAAGCGGGCGTGGCCACCACATCCCACCCACCCACGGCCCTCGCGTCCTCCGCTCCTTCCTCCACGGCTGGCGTTGAGAGCGTTGGCTCAGGCACGCTGACGGCAGAGACTGCGAAGCAAAGCCCAGCTCCCAGCGCGCCCAGACCCCAGCCATCGGCGCCCACCTACAGCACGTCCCCTGCCTCAGGGAACACCGAGGCCAGCCTTTCGGCCACGCTGGCTGGCAGTGTGGGGACGCAGGCAACGCGACACACCTCCAGACCCCTCAGGCCGGGGCAGGACACGACGGAGACGGGGTACACTTCATCTTCCACGGGGAGCCCCGTGCCTGCCACGAACACAGCCTCTGCGGCTACCCACGCCACCAGTGCTCCCAGTGAAAGACAAGGGCCCACCAGGAACCAGCAGGGCGGCATGAGGCCTGAGCCCAGCGCCAAGACCTCCCACTCTCTCCCTGCCACATCCTTGCCGACTACCTACACCACGAGGATGGTGGGTGGAGAAGGGAGGACGGAGACTACACCCACGACACCAACTCGGGAAGAGAGCTCACGCGGCGTGCCTGCCGGCAGCGAGGTCACAAGCCCCACCTTCCCAACCACAAGGCCCGGCGCCACTGCCATCGGCGTGGGCCCAGCCAGTGGCAGCGCTGCCTCCATGTCCCTCAGGACCGGCACAGCAGCAACCAGCCACTCCTGCTCCTCCTCACCCTCTCCTGCAGGCGCCCCACCTGCAACTCACAACCTGCACCAAAGCACCACCAGTGGCACCCCCGAAGCGGGCGTGGCCACCACATCCCACCCACCCACGGCCCTCGCGTCCTCCGCTCCTTCCTCCATGGCTGGAGTTGAGAGCGTTGGCTCAGGCATGCTGACGGCAGAGACTGCGAAGCAAAGCCCAGCTCCCAGCGCGCCCAGACCCCAGCCATCGGCGCCCACCTACAGCATGTCCCCTGCCTCAGGGAACACCGAGGCCAGCCTTTCGGCCACGCTGGCTGGCAGTGTGGGGACGCAGGCAACGCGACACACCTCCAGACCCCTCAGGCCGGGGCAGGACACGACGGAGACGGGGTACACTTCATCTTCCACGGGGAGCCCCGTGCCTGCCACGAACACAGCCTCTGCGGCTACCCACGCCACCAGTGCTCCCAGTGAAAGACAAGGGCCCACCAGGAACCAGCAGGGCGGCACGACGCCTGAGCCCAGCGCCAAGACCTCCCACTCTCTCCCTGCCACATCCTTGCCAACTACCTACACCACGAGGATGGTGGGTGGAGAAGGGAGGACGGAGACTGCACCCACGACACCAACTCGGGAAGAGAGCTCACGCGGGGTGCCTGCCGGCAGCGAGGTCACAAGCCCCACCTTCCCAACCACAAGGCCCGGCGCCACTGCCATCGGCGTGGGCCCAGCCAGTGGCAGCGCTGCCTCCATGTCCCTCAGGACCGGCACAGCAGCAACCAGCCACTCCTCCTCCTCCTCCCCCTCTCCTGCAGGCGCCTCACCTGCAACTCACAACCTGCACCAAAGCACCACCAGAGGCACCCCCGAAGCGGGCGTGGCCACCACATCCCACCCACCCACGGCCCTCACGTCCTCCGCTCCTTCCTCCACAGCTGGCGTTGAGAGCGTTGGCTCAGGCATGCTGACGGCAGAGACTGCGAAGCAAAGCCCAGCTCCCAGCGCGCCCAGACCCCAGCCATCGGCGCCCACCTACAGCACGTCCCCTGCCTCAGGGAACACCGAGGCCAGCCTTTCGGCCACGCTGGCTGGCAGTGTGGGGACGCAGGCAACGCGACACACCTCCAGACCCCTCAGGCCGGGGCAGGACACGACGGAGACGGGGTACACTTCATCTTCCACGGGGAGCCCCGTGCCTGCCACGAACACAGCCTCTGCGGCTACCCACGCCACCAGTGCTCCCAGTGAAAGACAAGGGCCCACCAGGAACCAGCAGGGCGGCACGACGCCTGAGCCCAGCGCCAAGACCTCCCACTCTCTCCCTGCCACATCCTTGCCGACTCCCTCCACCACGAGGATGGTGGGTGGCAAAGGGAGGACGGAGACTACACCCACGACACCAACTCGGGAAGAGAGCTCACGCGGGGTGCCTGCCGGCAGCGAGGTCACAAGCCCCACCTTCCCAAACACAAGGCCCGGCGCCACTGCCATCGGCGTGGGCCCAGCCAGTGGCAGCGCTGCCTCCATGTCCCTCAGGCCCGGCACAGCAGCAACCAGCCACTCCTCCTCCTCCTCCCCCTCTCCTGCAGGCGCCCCACCTGCAACTCACAACCTGCACCAAAGCACCACCAGTGGCACCCCCGAAGCGGGCGTGGCCACCACATCCCACCCACCCACGGCCCTCGCGTCCTCCGCTCCTTCCTCCATGGCTGGCGTTGAGAGCGTTGGCTCAGGCACGCTGACGGCAGAGACTGCGAAGCAAAGCCCAGCTCCCAGCGCGCCCAGACCCCAGCCATCGGCGCCCACCTACAGCACGTCCCCTGCCTCAGGGAACACCGAGGCCAGCCTTTCGGCCACGCTGGCTGGCAGTGTGGGGACGCAGGCAACGCGACACACCTCCAGACCCCTCAGGCCGGGGCAGGACACGACGGAGACGGGGTACACTTCATCTTCCACGGGGAGCCCCGTGCCTGCCACGAACACAGCCTCTGCGGCTACCCACGCCACCAGTGCTCCCAGTGAAAGACAAGGGCCCACCAGGAACCAGCAGGGCGGCACGACGCCTGAGCCCAGCGCCAAGACCTCCCACTCTCTCCCTGCCACATCCTTGCCAACCCCCTCCACCTCGAGGATGGTGGGTGGAGAAGGGAGGACGGAGACTGCACCCACGACACCAACTCGGGAAGAGAGCTCACGCGGGGTGCCTGCCGGCAGCGAGGTCACAAGCCCCACCTTCCCAACCACAAGGCCCGGCGCCACTGCCATCGGCGTGGGCCCAGCCAGTGGCAGCGCTGCCTCCATGTCCCTCAGGCCCGGCACAGCAGCAACCAGCCACTCCTCCTCCTCCTCCCCCTCTCCTGCAGGCGCCTCACCTGCAACTCACAACCTGCACCAAAGCACCACCAGTGGAACCCCCGAAGCGGGCGTGGCCACCACATCCCACCCACCCACGGCCCTCGCGTCCTCCGCTCCTTCCTCCATGGCTGGCGTTGAGAGCGTTGGCTCAGGCACGCTGACGGCAGAGACTGCGAAGCAAAGCCCAGCTCCCAGCGCGCCCAGACCCCAGCCATCGGCGCCCACCTACAGCACATCCCCTGCCTCAGGGAACACCGAGGCCAGCCTTTCGGCCACGCTGGCTGGCAGTGTGGGGACGCAGGCAACGCGACACACCTCCAGACCCCTCAGGCCGGGGCAGGACACGACGGAGACGGGGTACACTTCATCTTCCACGGGGAGCCCCGTGCCTGCCACGAACACAGCCTCTGCGGCTACCCACGCCACCAGTGCTCCCAGTGAAAGACAAGGGCCCACCAGGAACCAGCAGGGCGGCACGACGCCTGAGCCCAGCGCCAAGACCTCCCACTCTCTCCCTGCCACATCCTTGCCAACCCCCTCCACCTCGAGCATGGTGGGTGGAGAAGGGAGGACGGAGACTGCACCCACGACACCAACTCGGGAAGAGAGCTCACGCGGGGTGCCTGCCGGCAGCGAGGTCACAAGCCCCACCTTCCCAACCACAAGGCCCGGCGCCACTGCCATCGGCGTGGGCCCAGCCAGTGGCAGCGCTGCCTCCATGTCCCTCAGGACCGGCACAGCAGCAACCAGCCACTCCTCCTCCTCCTCCCCCTCTCCTGCAGGCGCCCCACCTGCAACTCACAACCTGCACCAAAGCACCACCAGTGGCACCCCCGAAGCGGGCGTGGCCACCACATCCCACCCACCCACGGCCCTCGCGTCCTCCGCTCCTTCCTCCACGGCTGGCGTTGAGAGCGTTGGCTCAGGCACGCTGACGGCAGAGACCGCGAAGCAAAGCCCAGCTCCCAGCGCGCCCAGACCCCAGACATCGGCGCCCACCTACAGCACGTCCCCTGCCTCAGGGAACACCGAGGCCAGCCTTTCAGCCACGCTGGCTGGCAGTGTGGGGACACAGGCAACGCGACACACCTCCAGACCCCTCAGGCCGGGGCAGGACACGACGGAGACGGGGTACACTTCATCTTCCACGGGGAGCCCCGTGCCTGCCACGAACACAGCCTCTGCGGCTACCCACGCCACCAGTGCTCCCAGTGAAAGACAAGGGCCCACCAGGAACCAGCAGGGCGGCACGACGCCTGAGCCCAGCGCCAAGACCTCCCACTCTCTCCCTGCCACATCCTTGCCGACTACCTACACCACGAGGATGGTGGGTGGAGAAGGGAGGACGGAGACTGCACCCACGACACCAACTCGGGAAGAGAGCTCACGCGGGGTGCCTGCCGGCAGCGAGGTCACAAGCCCCACCTTCCCAACCACAAGGCCCGGCGCCACTGCCATCGGCGTGGGCCCAGCCAGTGGCAGCGCTGCCTCCATGTCCCTCAGGACCGACACAGCAGCAACCAGCCACTCCTCCTCCTCCTCCCCCTCTCCTGCAGGCGCCTCACCTGCAACTCACAACCTGCACCAAAGCACCACCAGTGGCACCCCCGAAGCGGGCGTGGCCACCACATCCCACCCACCCACGGCCCTCGCGTCCTCCGCTCCTTCCTCCACGGCTGGCGTTGAGAGCGTTGGCTCAGGCACGCTGACGGCAGAGACTGCGAAGCAAAGCCCAGCTCCCAGCGCGCCCAGACCCCAGCCATCGGCGCCCACCTACAGCACATCCCCTGCCTCAGGGAACACCGAGGCCAGCCTTTCGGCCACGCTGGCTGGCAGTGTGGGGACGCAGGCAACGCGACACACCTCCAGACCCCTCAGGCCGGGGCAGGACACGACGGAGACGGGGTACACTTCATCTTCCACGGGGAGCCCCGTGCCTGCCACGAACACAGCCTCTGCGGCTACCCACGCCACCAGTGCTCCCAGTGAAAGACAAGGGCCCACCAGGAACCAGCAGGGCGGCACGACGCCTGAGCCCAGCGCCAAGACCTCCCACTCTCTCCCTGCCACATCCTTGCCGACTACCTACACCACGAGGATGGTGGGTGGAGAAGGGAGGACGGAGACTGCACCCACGACACCAACTCGGGAAGAGAGCTCACGCGGGGTGCCTGCCGGCAGCGAGGTCACAAGCCCCACCTTCCCAACCACAAGGCCCGGCGCCACTGCCATCGGCGTGGGCCCAGCCAGTGGCAGCGCTGCCTCCATGTCCCTCAGGACCGGCACAGCAGCAACCAGCCACTCCTCCTCCTCCTCCCCCTCTCCTGCAGGCGCCTCACCTGCAACTCACAACCTGCACCAAAGCACCACCAGAGGCACCCCCGAAGCGGGCGTGGCCACCACATCCCACCCACCCACGGCCCTCACGTCCTCCGCTCCTTCCTCCACAGCTGGCGTTGAGAGCGTTGGCTCAGGCATGCTGACGGCAGAGACTGCGAAGCAAAGCCCAGCTCCCAGCGCGCCCAGACCCCAGCCATCGGCGCCCACCTACAGCACGTCCCCTGCCTCAGGGAACACCGAGGCCAGCCTTTCGGCCACGCTGGCTGGCAGTGTGGGGACGCAGGCAACGCGACACACCTCCAGACCCCTCAGGCCGGGGCAGGACACGACGGAGACGGGGTACACTTCATCTTCCACGGGGAGCCCCGTGCCTGCCACGAACACAGCCTCTGCGGCTACCCACGCCACCAGTGCTCCCAGTGAAAGACAAGGGCCCACCAGGAACCAGCAGGGCGGCACGACGCCTGAGCCCAGCGCCAAGACCTCCCACTCTCTCCCTGCCACATCCTTGCCGACTCCCTCCACCACGAGGATGGTGGGTGGCAAAGGGAGGACGGAGACTACACCCACGACACCAACTCGGGAAGAGAGCTCACGCGGGGTGCCTGCCGGCAGCGAGGTCACAAGCCCCACCTTCCCAAACACAAGGCCCGGCGCCACTGCCATCGGCGTGGGCCCAGCCAGTGGCAGCGCTGCCTCCATGTCCCTCAGGCCCGGCACAGCAGCAACCAGCCACTCCTCCTCCTCCTCCCCCTCTCCTGCAGGCGCCCCACCTGCAACTCACAACCTGCACCAAAGCACCACCAGTGGCACCCCCGAAGCGGGCGTGGCCACCACATCCCACCCACCCACGGCCCTCGCGTCCTCCGCTCCTTCCTCCATGGCTGGCGTTGAGAGCGTTGGCTCAGGCACGCTGACGGCAGAGACTGCGAAGCAAAGCCCAGCTCCCAGCGCGCCCAGACCCCAGCCATCGGCGCCCACCTACAGCACGTCCCCTGCCTCAGGGAACACCGAGGCCAGCCTTTCGGCCACGCTGGCTGGCAGTGTGGGGACGCAGGCAACGCGACACACCTCCAGACCCCTCAGGCCGGGGCAGGACACGACGGAGACGGGGTACACTTCATCTTCCACGGGGAGCCCCGTGCCTGCCACGAACACAGCCTCTGCGGCTACCCACGCCACCAGTGCTCCCAGTGAAAGACAAGGGCCCACCAGGAACCAGCAGGGCGGCACGACGCCTGAGCCCAGCGCCAAGACCTCCCACTCTCTCCCTGCCACATCCTTGCCAACCCCCTCCACCTCGAGGATGGTGGGTGGAGAAGGGAGGACGGAGACTGCACCCACGACACCAACTCGGGAAGAGAGCTCACGCGGGGTGCCTGCCGGCAGCGAGGTCACAAGCCCCACCTTCCCAACCACAAGGCCCGGCGCCACTGCCATCGGCGTGGGCCCAGCCAGTGGCAGCGCTGCCTCCATGTCCCTCAGGCCCGGCACAGCAGCAACCAGCCACTCCTCCTCCTCCTCCCCCTCTCCTGCAGGCGCCTCACCTGCAACTCACAACCTGCACCAAAGCACCACCAGTGGAACCCCCGAAGCGGGCGTGGCCACCACATCCCACCCACCCACGGCCCTCGCGTCCTCCGCTCCTTCCTCCATGGCTGGCGTTGAGAGCGTTGGCTCAGGCACGCTGACGGCAGAGACTGCGAAGCAAAGCCCAGCTCCCAGCGCGCCCAGACCCCAGCCATCGGCGCCCACCTACAGCACATCCCCTGCCTCAGGGAACACCGAGGCCAGCCTTTCGGCCACGCTGGCTGGCAGTGTGGGGACGCAGGCAACGCGACACACCTCCAGACCCCTCAGGCCGGGGCAGGACACGACGGAGACGGGGTACACTTCATCTTCCACGGGGAGCCCCGTGCCTGCCACGAACACAGCCTCTGCGGCTACCCACGCCACCAGTGCTCCCAGTGAAAGACAAGGGCCCACCAGGAACCAGCAGGGCGGCACGACGCCTGAGCCCAGCGCCAAGACCTCCCACTCTCTCCCTGCCACATCCTTGCCAACCCCCTCCACCTCGAGCATGGTGGGTGGAGAAGGGAGGACGGAGACTGCACCCACGACACCAACTCGGGAAGAGAGCTCACGCGGGGTGCCTGCCGGCAGCGAGGTCACAAGCCCCACCTTCCCAACCACAAGGCCCGGCGCCACTGCCATCGGCGTGGGCCCAGCCAGTGGCAGCGCTGCCTCCATGTCCCTCAGGACCGGCACAGCAGCAACCAGCCACTCCTCCTCCTCCTCCCCCTCTCCTGCAGGCGCCCCACCTGCAACTCACAACCTGCACCAAAGCACCACCAGTGGCACCCCCGAAGCGGGCGTGGCCACCACATCCCACCCACCCACGGCCCTCGCGTCCTCCGCTCCTTCCTCCACGGCTGGCGTTGAGAGCGTTGGCTCAGGCACGCTGACGGCAGAGACCGCGAAGCAAAGCCCAGCTCCCAGCGCGCCCAGACCCCAGACATCGGCGCCCACCTACAGCACGTCCCCTGCCTCAGGGAACACCGAGGCCAGCCTTTCAGCCACGCTGGCTGGCAGTGTGGGGACACAGGCAACGCGACACACCTCCAGACCCCTCAGGCCGGGGCAGGACACGACGGAGACGGGGTACACTTCATCTTCCACGGGGAGCCCCGTGCCTGCCACGAACACAGCCTCTGCGGCTACCCACGCCACCAGTGCTCCCAGTGAAAGACAAGGGCCCACCAGGAACCAGCAGGGCGGCACGACGCCTGAGCCCAGCGCCAAGACCTCCCACTCTCTCCCTGCCACATCCTTGCCGACTACCTACACCACGAGGATGGTGGGTGGAGAAGGGAGGACGGAGACTGCACCCACGACACCAACTCGGGAAGAGAGCTCACGCGGGGTGCCTGCCGGCAGCGAGGTCACAAGCCCCACCTTCCCAACCACAAGGCCCGGCGCCACTGCCATCGGCGTGGGCCCAGCCAGTGGCAGCGCTGCCTCCATGTCCCTCAGGACCGACACAGCAGCAACCAGCCACTCCTCCTCCTCCTCCCCCTCTCCTGCAGGCGCCTCACCTGCAACTCACAACCTGCACCAAAGCACCACCAGTGGCACCCCCGAAGCGGGCGTGGCCACCACATCCCACCCACCCACGGCCCTCGCGTCCTCCGCTCCTTCCTCCACGGCTGGCGTTGAGAGCGTTGGCTCAGGCACGCTGACGGCAGAGACTGCGAAGCAAAGCCCAGCTCCCAGCGCGCCCAGACCCCAGCCATCGGCGCCCACCTACAGCACATCCCCTGCCTCAGGGAACACCGAGGCCAGCCTTTCGGCCACGCTGGCTGGCAGTGTGGGGACGCAGGCAACGCGACACACCTCCAGACCCCTCAGGCCGGGGCAGGACACGACGGAGACGGGGTACACTTCATCTTCCACGGGGAGCCCCGTGCCTGCCACGAACACAGCCTCTGCGGCTACCCACGCCACCAGTGCTCCCAGTGAAAGACAAGGGCCCACCAGGAACCAGCAGGGCGGCACGACGCCTGAGCCCAGCGCCAAGACCTCCCACTCTCTCCCTGCCACATCCTTGCCGACTACCTACACCACGAGGATGGTGGGTGGAGAAGGGAGGACGGAGACTGCACCCACGACACCAACTCGGGAAGAGAGCTCACGCGGGGTGCCTGCCGGCAGCGAGGTCACAAGCCCCACCTTCCCAACCACAAGGCCCGGCGCCACTGCCATCGGCGTGGGCCCAGCCAGTGGCAGTGCTGCCTCCATGTCCCTCAGGCCCGGCACAGCAGCAACCAGCCACTCCTCCTCCTCCTCTCCCTCTCCTGCAGGCGCCCCACCTGCAACTCACAACCTGCACCAAAGCACCACCAGTGGCACCCCCGAAGCGGGCGTGGCCACCACATCCCACCCACCCACGGCCCTCGCGTCCTCCGCTCCTTCCTCCACGGCTGGCGTTGAGAGCGTTGGCTCAGGCACGCTGACGGCAGAGACTGCGAAGCAAAGTCCAGCTCCCAGCGCGCCCAGACCCCAGCCATCGGCGCCCACCTACAGCACGTCCCCTGCCTCAGGGAACACCGAGGCCAGCCTTTCGGCCACGCTGGCTGGCAGTGTGGGGACGCAGGCAACGCGACACACCTCCAGACCCCTCAGGCCGGGGCAGGACACGACGGAGACGGGGTACACTTCATCTTCCACGGGGAGCCCCGTGCCTGCCACGAACACAGCCTCTGCGGCTACCCACGCCACCAGTGCTCCCAGTGAAAGACAAGGGCCCACCAGGAACCAGCAGGGCGGCACGACGCCTGAGCCCAGCGCCAAGACCTCCCACTCTCTCCCTGCCACATCCTTGCCGACTACCTACACCACGAGGATGGTGGGTGGAGAAGGGAGGACGGAGACTGCACCCACGACACCAACTCGGGAAGAGAGCTCACGCGGGGTGCCTGCCGGCAGCGAGGTCACAAGCCCCACCTTCCCAACCACAAGGCCCGGCGCCACTGCCATCGGCGTGGGCCCAGCCAGTGGCAGCGCTGCCTCCATGTCCCTCAGGCCCGGCACAGCAGCAACCAGCCACTCCTCCTCCTCCTCCCCCTCTCCTGCAGGCGCCCCACCTGCAACTCACAACCTGCACCAAAGCACCACCAGTGGCACCCCCGAAGCGGGCGTGGCCACCACATCCCACCCACCCACGGCCCTCGCGTCCTCCGCTCCTTCCTCCATGGCTGGAGTTGAGAGCGTTGGCTCAGGCACGCTGACGGCAGAGACTGCGAAGCAAAGCCCAGCTCCCAGCGCGCCCAGACCCCAGCCATCGGCGCCCACCTACAGCACGTCCCCTGCCTCAGGGAACACCGAGGCCAGCCTTTCGGCCACGCTGGCTGGCAGTGTGGGGACGCAGGCAACGCGACACACCTCCAGACCCCTCAGGCCAGGGCAGGACACGACGGAGACGGGGTACACTTCATCTTCCACGGGGAGCCCCGTGCCTGCCACGAACACAGCCTCTGCGGCTACCCACGCCACCAGTGCTCCCAGTGAAAGACAAGGGCCCACCAGGAACCAGCAGGGCGGCACGACGCCTGAGCCCAGCGCCAAGACCTCCCACTCTCTCCCTGCCACATCATTGGCGACAGCCCCTTTTACATATTTTAGGACATCAGCATATCTGAATTCTTCTTTTACTGTAACTTGCTGTGAGTGTTTTTTTACATATGTCTAAATTCAATTTTTTTAATTCTTACTTTGATCAAATATCATATATATTTTTTTCTACTTCAGTCAATCTGTAGCTTTTTACTTTGTGTTTTATTTGTGAATTTAAGCATATAATATTGCGTGCTTCATTAACTTAAATTTTTTTAAAATTTGACGTTCTAATTTGCGTTTGGTGCAGAGCTTCATACACTGTTCTTATGTATTTTGGTATTGAATATAGGGAAAATGCTTTTTAGTTAGTTTGCCGACATGAATTAATATGTAGTGGTAAGTTTAATTCTTGTTTTTTTTATTTATGTTTCGTATTTCCCTTTTATGGAATATTATAGGTAATTTTGCCATTTGGACAATATTTCTGTATTCATTTATTCTAACTCTTCTCTTATTGATTTCGGTAGTAACTATCCTGTAGTGAATCTTTAGTGTTTGCCAAGTGGCTCTCTGCCTACTACAATCACAATGCAGTAATGGATCATAGTTCATTTTTTAATGGGGAAACTTTAAAATTATATGGAAAAGAGGACAATGCTTTCTTTTTTCTGATCTGCATTAACATAATTGGGAATATGATTTTCATTTTCAGAGCATACTAGTGTTCTAGTTTGAATACAAATCTAAGGGGTTAATCCTACTCTGAGTTGGGGTTGTACTCTTATGGAATTCAATAGGATATATGCACTTGCATGATAATCACACTTTTCTAAGAACATTGCAGAAACTTCTTTTCCCTTAGACAATCAGTTTTGCATTAATAGTTTATTTCTTGAAGACACACAGGCTATAACTAGAAGTCTTACAGGAATCTCCTTTTTGCTTTTTAGCTCCTATCACTTTCTCCATACAGCTGCAGAACGTCACCAGTACAGTGATACAGTTCAGTTGGAAACCACAAGGCGGCACAAGAGACAGTCCTTACAGAGTGCATCTACGGGGAGGCTCTATTGAGATGGAGAGAAGCCTAAATGAAACACGTACTGCATTTGAAAATCTGCTTTCTGATCATGAATACCAAGTATCCGTGGATGTTTCAACTTGCTCTAAGAACATCAGTACCTCCTTGACAGTTCGGACAGGTATTTCCACAGGAACGTTTTCTGTTTTCCATTAGCAGACTAACACATACATGGCCTGAAGAGGAAGACCTTTTTCATCGAGCACCTACCCAGACATGAATAAGCTATACACTGAAATGAATAGGTGAAGGGAGGCCAAACTTTCAGACACCAAAAGACAGCCTGCAATCTCACAGGGCTAAGATACAAAGACTCCCTTGTCCTCCTGCCAAATTCAAAACTTTACTGAACTAGAACCACAGTGGTTCAACATGCCAGTCTCTCCCAGCTCCATACTCTACTTCCCAAGCCTGTCCTGCTCCTACATCTCCCTCCACAGGCAAGTTGTGCCCACTTTTGGGTTCCCAGTCACTTAGCAGACGGCATGTTTAAATACCCAATCCTCTTGTAGCCACTTAGCCTACGAAATCTGAGAGTCCTGCACCTCCTACTGCTTGCTCACTCTGTGAATCCCAGCTTCTTCTTCAGTACAATATTTCAGCATAGTTAAGTTCACAAGTGAAATACCTATTCTATTATCTATTACCTGGAGCCTTGCCCTGTCATCCCATGGGACAGCATCTGTGATTCTGGAAGCAACTGTGCCTGGTATATGAAGTGCATGTTTGAAGGAGCAGAGTCAATGCACCACAGGTCAAAGGCAGGCCTATTGCAGGGACTGGTGTTCAAAGCTGCCTTGTTGTGAGGCACATAACCCAAGGGTATGGTGGCCCTCCCCCCTTACGTCATCTAACAGCTTGTCCTCTTCTTTCAGAGACACATCAAGTAAATGGGGAGGAACACAGCGGTCATTGTGTGGTATAGAGTATTTATGCATTCTATTGTGGCCAGTTGTGGTGCAGGGAGTTAACCTACATTCACCTCTGGTCTGCTGTTATCCTTAGAGGTACTCAGCTGACGAACCATTTTTAAACAATACCTCTCCTTTGGCTGGTTATTCTGTCTTTAATATCTCCACAGCTGCTGAAGTCTTCAATGGAACCACTAGGATTACCAATGAAGTTTTCAAATCTGAATATCAGAACAAATCAAGTAAAGCATTTAAGGAATTTGAAACTAAGTTCATTGCGGAGGTATTTTGCTTCGGAATTCTAAACCAAAATTTTTTTTCTGTTGAGCTCTTCCTAATGTAAATAATCATGAGGATATGAGTATGAATAATCTTGTGTTGATAGGAAAGACTGTGATGGTTAGAAACAAAGCAGTACTTATTGAGGCCACACTTCTCATTTATACTGTGGTCCTTTGAGGCCCTGGTTTAAATTAAATTCTGTCTGGGAGTTATACATATTCTCTTACTTTCAGAGATGCTTCTAAATGAATTTTGGCCAGTATTTTGCTCTAACAATTCTTTATGTTAAAGGAGAAAAACAGATAATAACTTAAACTTTTTACCTTGCAGATAAAAAAACATCTGCCACAGAAGATCCTAGAATTAATAAAGGAAAAAAAAATGCGTATCGTAATTAACAGCATCAAGAATGGCAGTGTGATTGTAGTCTTCAGCATTGTGTTGGATGTAGGAGAAGATATAACAAAAACAGAGATTTCAGATGCTTTTATAGAAGCCCTTAACATGAGTACACTATTGAAAGCTGATCTTGAAAAGACTGTTATAGAAGGTACGAATTTGTCTGCCACTGTGAATTCAGGTAGTAGTGTATATTTCACTGATGGTAACATCCAGTGAAATGGAATTTAGGTGGGGAAAGGCAATTGCAAATAGTATTCTGTTTATCTCTTTTTCCAATGCTTACTTAAAACCTTGTTCTTTTCCTGTTTTGTTTTGCTTCACTGTAGCAAGAAATAGTTGTCAGCCAGGATTAAATGGCTGTTTCCAACATGCTACCTGCACTGCTGAAGGAGGAAGTTATTCCTGTCAATGCAACAAGGGATTCACAGACAACAGTCCCCAAATTCCAGGGAGAGTTTGTCAGCAAAAGCAGAATCTGCCTTCACGTAACTGCCTTCTGTAATTTAAAAAAAAAAAAAAAAAAGCTTTAAAAATTGCATATAAGGGCTTTTTTCCCTCCCCTGACTCTCCCTCAGGTAGTGGTTCATTATGATTACTTACACTGGCCTCTGATGGTTTGGATTGTATGTGAGAATGGGTACCATAGTTAACTGTTTAGGCAAAGAATGGAAGCATAGTTTCTGGGCTTGTTTTCTGAAAGTTGTTTATAGAAATAAACAGCATAAACTTGGTGAAACTTTAAGAGAAATTCTACTCACTGCCTCCAACTTGCTATTGCTACTTTACAGAATCGATGACTACAGTTCCTCCCAAAAGTGCTGCAGTGAGATTTACAGGAGCCACAGCTAATTCCATTTTCTCTACCACATTTGCATCAGGACCTTGCAGTGAGTAAATATTTAATAATGAATACTAGCATAAAAATTATCCAAGATGAGTTATTAAAATCAGATGCAATATTCCTGTATTCTTGTTCATCAGTCATATCAGTGGTGAAGTAAAATCTCTGGATATAACTTCAGAAAGGGAAGCCTGAGAAAACCACTGAAAAAATATAATTACACAAATATCAATCAAGGCAGTTTCTACACCTCGGTAAAGCCCTCTTGGACCCAGTAAGGTTCCACTGGGTGACTACCTCCAGTGATAAACTACTGTGATAGGTGACTTTTCTTAATGTTATTATGAAGCACATTTATTAAATACCTATCCACTGGCCTAAACTTAGGGTTTCCTAGTGGCTTTTTGGTAATCCACCCTCCTGATGATATCGGTATGAGTCAGATAGCAGTCCACTTCAGAACACTCATCAGAGCAGCTGCCTTGCCTGTGGTAAGAAAGACTAGAAGCAAGTAGAACGGTACCCATTTGTGTTTCAGAGCCATCTAATAAAATACATTAATGTATGATATACATCTATAGAGCAAACAGCTTATTTCTCTTCTTGTGGGAGAATGGGGTGAAAGGCTGAAATCAGCCCTAAGAAAATTCATAGATATAAATATTGATTTAATTTGTGGGTTTTTTTTGCTTCAGTATTAAATGTGTAGAATTGCAGAAGTGAAATGAACTGCCCTCAGCTGCATGAAACTTTTTCACTTTGCAGTGCCAGTGTCCATTGAAATCGAGAGTGTGACTGGGGAAGAAATCCAGTTCAGATGGACTGGTGGCAGGAAAGGCAGCCTCTACACCATTTCCCTCATGGATGGACACCAGGAGATAAATAAAACAACTACAAAAGAGACAAAAACCATGTTTAAACATCTACTTCCTGGTCATGTATACACAATATCTGTGGCAGTATTATCTTGTGCTGAGAATAGCTGGACTTCAGTCAGTGTCCGAACAGGTATTTCCTTAATTATCCTGTCACTACATTTTAATGAATTTACTCTCAGAATATCTTTTTACAATATGATTTGGATTTGATTTCATAGACTATTATTCCTGTAAGGCATCTTTATTTATGTGACTCATCCTCTTACTTGGATAGAACTACTTGGATTAAACAGGAGTTTGCAAGAGTAAGTGCTTATTCTGTAAAATTTCTGACCATGCCGTATTGTTGAACCTGACAATTCTGTACAAAAGTTAGCACTAAATATTCTGGTAATGTGAAGTTTAGTTGTACATGCTTTTGTGAATGCAGGCAGTCCTTAATTGTCATTGTTATCTTTTTAGTTTCATCCTAGGATATAGACATTAAGACAGACTGTTTAATTGTATCACTGTATCAAATCATAAAAAGTAGATCAGATGCTATATTTTTTCTCAAAATCTCAGGTACACCTGGAAATTATATTTCAGGAAGTATATACTCCTGGATGCTTACATCCTTTCCCTCAGCCAAAGCTAAACTTTTCACATCATGTACAGGGCCTCCCAGGTGACATTGCCTTTCTTACGAGCCATTTAGGGACTGTACGTATAACCTGGATCCAACATTTGAGCATCCAGGGCACTCAACAGGACCTTCTTAGCTGAAATATCTGTGCACTGATAGTCATGTTATGGGTACCTCTGCAAAAAATGTTGCAGGCAGACAGGAACTTGCTTTTCTTGAAGGATCTTCCTCTGCCCACCTCTGCCCACAGAAAAGCTGTGTAGTGCCCCTAGACTAGTGCTGGGCCTGAGATCCACACCTACCTCTTAAGAAGGTCTACAAGTGGTCTGTTAGGTATACCTATGTGGTTACAAGGTAAAAACTATAGAGGGTTCTTATCAACTCATTTATAAGAAAAGCCCTAGGCATTTTTCCTCAGCTATTCCAAATGCAAAGCAGTTCCAGAATTGCAATTCTCTGATGTTCTGAAAATACTGTCAAGTTGCCAGCCTAACAGTATCCATGGCAAATCCATATCCATTTGCTTTTGTGCCAACATCGCCCTCTAAGTTAAATAGTTCCCCTCTCTTCCTTTCCTCATATTGTGTGCTCTATCCCTGACATAAACTCTTCCTACAGACAGTGCTCTCAGCCTTCGTTTGCTAGACTACACGAGCCATTTTTCCCTAGTTTCTTTTCCTAAGAAGAATTCTTTTCTGCCTTGGAGGCTCCCATCACTCTTCCCTTCATTTTTTTGAAATAGAAATCACCTTTCTTGAATATGGGTAACTGGGATTACACACAGCCATCCAGGCAAGCGTGGACCATTGTGCTTACCCTATCATTAGCATTCCTGTCTCTACTGAAAATGTATTGAATGATGCGTCATACAACTACACATGCTTTTTTCATAGCTACATCACAGCTGTGATCAGTTCAGGTACTGAAGTCCTTTTCTCTTCAATGCTTGTGCTGCCAGGTTAGAGAAGACATTTTTATTATTAATCCCTAAATGCACAGCTTTCAGGAAATGTCATCCCATGGCTGCTACTCCAGCCTTACCTTCATCCAATTCTTTCTGGAAGATATCTCAATTCTCCCCTGTGTTAATGATACCTATTAACTTTGTGCCATCAGCAAATTCGATGAGAAAACTCCTGCATTTTCTGGCAAGATCTGTAATGGAAATGTTAAACAAGTTCTACACCTAGACCGATTCTCAAGGACCACCACATGTAATATCCCTATAAATCAAGGTTTCTTCTTTTAAAGTTACCCTTTGCCATCTCCCCATTAGCCAATTCCTTTAGTCAAATCTTTTTCCACTGAAAAAGTACTATTTAGCACTATATAATATTGCTTTTTTATCATTGGAAGACATCTGAAATTCAGCTTGTAAACGGAAGCTACTAGGTTATTTTGGCATGACCCACTTTTGATAAAACTGTACTGCACTTTATCATACTTTCTCTGTGGCTGAGAAAATTTTTGTAATTTCTTTTAATATCCTTTGAAAGATCTAACTTGACTTTTGGCAATCGTTACTTTCTCACAGCACTTTTTGACCTCTAAAACGTAACCCTTTGTTGCAACCTTTTTTTTTTTTCAGTTCTGTAGTGAATTGTCTAATCATTCTCAAAACCCTTCTAGGGCAATTATTCTAGCAGTTAAATGTAGGGTTCCTTCTTATGGACTTACTCCCTGCCTTAGGCTTTAGGACCACAGAGCCAAGGAATTCTCATCATAGTTTCCATTCAAATCTTTCAATACTCCAGTCCAGTGGCTTTCATTTGTTAGTTTCCCTGTTTTCCAAAAAAGTATATTTGTTACCTTTTGTAATATGAAGCCATCTGCCCTACCAGAAAAGTGTTTGTGAGCTAATTAAAAAGAGCAATCAAAACCAAGTCATCTGGATTTTATGTGGAGTTAAAGACTATGTACAATTCTATGAGGAGAACTAGAGCTATACCTAATGAGCTGACCATATAAAAACTGCTGCACCACCCTTTACTACTATTTTGACCCATTATAATTACTTCAGATTAGCCAGTCCAAAGAAGCATACTGAGGTTTTGAGACTCCGTGGTGTATATAGTTTTCAAATGAAATTGCAGGGGACTTCTACTTCAGCAAACTCTATCTAGTTTACCTGAGTAGTACAAGCACGTGACAGCACAACCTATATCTTTAACTCCCATATGAAATTAGAGTTCTCAAATACCACCTACCCACCCACCACCTGCCTCTCTTCTGATATGTTCCATTTTTAGAAGCTGCAGTTCTAAGTTCTCACTGGGCAAAAGGAACTGCTGCTTAGGTGATTCCTTGGCCATGATTAAATGCTTTCACCTATTTCAATTTGAAAGTACGATGCACTAGGTGGAGTGCAAAGCGGGATTTTTTTCACCCCGTCATTTTCTTGCTAGCTACAATCACACATGTACAGAGGTACTTATCTTTATTTTTTTAAATTTATTTTACAGATCCTGTTTCCTGTTTCAACAGAACTGAGTTTTGTTTACCACAAAATACTGGCTGTCCTGACTTAAAATATATTGTATGCTCCTGTAAGTTTTACAGAGTTTTAAAATTTGTTTATTCATAACTATGGGGTACCATTTCACAATATAGTACCTTTCATGAGTATTTTGCCATCTGCTTTATTATGTCGCTTCACATAGTGTCTGAAGTTCACACTTCTTTGGTAAGGAAGCTGCCTTCATCAAACATCAGTGTCAGCTTCCAGCTTTATTTTTAGTCTGGACTTTTCTATGTAAAGCATACTTCTTTTGGCTTAGGGTTCATCCACCTACTCGGGAGGATTGAAACATACTCAGTGTTGCAGAATCTAATAGAGCGACCTTGCTTCTGCTGAAATCAATGGAAGAGTAGCTGTTGAATTAGGGAGTAGGATGCACCTTGAATAATATAGGAATGACTAACAAGTTGTTAGAATTGTGGTGGCTGACAAATTTGAAAAGGAAGAGATTCAACTCTTGAAGGTTCAGAAGCCGGTGCATTAGGTACTTACATGATACACTTTCTTATTATTTGATTAGTTTATGCTTTTATCAATTAGTATTATAAATAAATGAGATAGTGAAGTTCAAAAAGCAAGTGTGCAGTGACATCCTGGGATTCACCTAATTGCTTCACTTTTTTTTCTTTCCAGATTACCAAGCATTTGCCTGCAGTGTTTTGCTAAAAAGCCAGACATTTAATCATAAGCTTTATGACTCTAACAGTGAAGGCTACAAATCAATGTCTGAAAGTATCAAAACAGAAGTAAGTTGCTGTAATCTCCTTTGTCATTATGAATGAACTGAGAAAAGTTTTGCAATTAGCAACATCAGTCCCCTAGAATCATTCTTAGATCAAGATTGTGACAGAAGAAAACAGCATAGGAAGCACAAGAACTTCCTTGACTGAAGGAAAGCAAGCATGTTGTCCAATGAAGAGGGGTATGTTCCCTAACTCATACTCAAACGTAAGATGTTTAGTGAAAGGCACTTTAAAATTATATTTTTATAACACAAGGAACATTCCATTCTGTTTATTTTCTCCCACCTTACTAAGCAGATGTCTGTGGAGACAGAAAAAGATTAGTTCGCTAAAATAACATTTCAACACATACTTGGAAATATGGGACCTTTGCAAGTGTATACTGTTAGTCCAGATCATTGTGAATTTGCTTCATGGCAGTGGTTGCTGGGCTGGAGAGGTATCAAGGGAACCAGATCAGGGAGGAACTGAAGAGCGAACATGGAAGTTTAGAGACAGTGGATGAGCCTCATAAAGATGACATGCAGAAGGAGCAGTCTGCTGCTCAGCTGTCTTTAGTAGGATGTTAAAGAAAATGAGTAATAATTTACACACCTCTCAGGAATCCTGATACAAACAAACCTGTTGGAAAGGTAAAACTACTGTAGTTTTGGGGTAGACCGTTTTTAAATAACTAACACAGAAAATTATTTTTAGTGTGATTATCATACCTTTCAGCTAAGAGCCTCCATGGATTTCATAAGCAGTAATTAATTTGTTCTCACAACGCCAACTCCTTGTAACCTGTCTTATGACTGCTAGCATCTCCATTTCATGGAGAGAAAATTTACTTTAGTGAATTTAAAAGGCTTCATCCAACCTGACTGAATGCAACTGGAGCCCCTTTACTGCCTTTTAATAAGGTTTCACTCAGGCCCTGCACAACATGCCAGCATGACTGTTACCACCCTTTTCTTTAAAAAATGGCAAAACCAAGGAGAGGCTGTACTAACATGACTGAAAGTGTAGTAAATTTCTGTGTTGGATTTTTTTTATATTTGAATATTGAAGTGTTTATTTTAAATTTCACAGTACTATCTACCATTCTGTAGTTGTAGTTTTGAAATTTTACACTTTCACCTGTGTAGGCCAGGTTTCCTCTCTAGACTGCTCATTGTGGTGAGGAAAAGAAGCATTTTTGGAGTCTCTGGCCAGAGAACTCAATGTGACACGTAGTTTGGGGTGGGGGTCTGTTCCATAGAGAAAGATGGAGGTAGAAAACTGGGCAGTGATTCAAAACAGAGTTTGTTATTGTCTATGAAAAATAGTAATCTTTCCGACTTTTCAGATAAAATACCATATTTTTCCATAGCAAGAATATACCTTTTTCTTAGTGGGTTGAATAAAAAACCCTGATTTTCCATGAAGACCAGTCCTAGCAGAAATGTTTCAACCAGTCTTATTTAGAAGGGAGGACCACTTGTTCCTGCCTTATAGCTACACAAAAGCACTGGGCAAGACTGTACTTTGGAGACATCAGTGTAAACCTGAAATCATTCCAATTGGTGTAATAGGATTACACTTAGTTTATGCCTGAATGATTGAGAGACAAATCAGACCCTTGTTACTCTTTGCATATTTATTCTGTAATATAATAATCTTGTTAACCTGGTGATAAAAACATTTTAGCTGTTCTAAACCTCTAATATCAAGTTCTGTGCTTGGTAGTGTGTGCCTGACCACACTTAAGTTTTAGTTGTACATGTTAAAAAAGCTAGGCGACAGTGAAGATAACTTTAGAAATATCAAGTGCACTTTGTAGATTCCAAATGTTATACAGTCAGGAACCCATAAGGGTTCGTAGCCTGTGGAGGAGTGGAACTACTTTCAATGCATTAGCCATTGATAACTAAACAGATTACTGCTTTGGAAGTCAAACTTTGATTTCATATTTTCAATCACAGACTGTATGTTGTTCCAGAATCTTCCTTCATAAGGTTTTTGGTGGTATAGACAAAAAATACTGTTACTATTTAATTATTTGTTATTCCAAAGAGATTACCCTGAAAGAATGAGTGCAGAAAATTAATATCCTGATGGGTGTATGATGTGTGCATTCCTGCTCTGCCTCAATTGACTGACACGTGGAACAAATACCAATTTCAATTTACACAGGTTGTTAGAGAAATGCGCATGAGACTGAACAATGACCACTTTGATATAATTATGCTTGGATTCAGACCTGGGAGTGTGATTGCTTATTTTACTTCTCTACTGCGAAATCAAGAGCCCATCGATGAGAATGTTATGCAGGCATACTTAAGTGAAATATTAAAGGCCAAGTTCGGTGACCAAACTGAAGTAACTGTACAATGTAAGTGATGTTGAAACAGCTTCCCTGTGATGGTGTGGGGATTAAAGGGTCAGATCTCCTGCTCTTCACAAAAGCTGATAAATTAACTTTTTTCTTTTAAGAGATTCAAGTATTTCAGATAACCTGTTTGAGCATTCACAGAACACATAGACCAGATATCATCTAGATTATGGATTTGTTTTAAAGAACCACTGCACATACCCAGTTCCAGACTCAAAGGATGGGTTGTCTTCACATAGAAGGAGGGCTAGGTGAGCTTCTTGTTGCAGTGTGTATCGCTTTTGTACCCTCCACACTGATTCTAAAAGATTGGCTTTCAGTAAAGGAGGGGATGAGAAGACTTCTGTAGTGGCATCTGCAATACTTCTCTCCGGATAGAGATGTGAAGGAAGGGTTCACCTCTTCTGTTGGACAACCCTCAGAAACCTTTGGCTGCTGCAACCCTGGCCAGAGGCGGTGTGGATTTAGCAACACAAGGTACTGCAGAGATGCAGAGAGGCTGAGAGGGAAAGCAGAAATTGTGCAGAAAGGTATTAATCCAAAATACATACCTGTCATGGTTATGGTAGTGTTTGTTGCCTTGAGCTGCTATGAGCTGGGGGATTTTTGTGCAACATAGATGCTCCTTCTGCCCCAGTTATTACCATCTCTTTGTAAAATGCTGCCTAGCACTATAATTTAGTCTATGTGCTCTTCCACGGTTACTACACACACCTTTACCACAGGGATGAGGTATGCTTACATGTGCTACCTACCGCCTTTCATTGCCTTTACCTGGCAATCAGGAAGTTTTCTGGTTTTGGCCTATCAGTTTAGAGACTTTGGTTTCAGTGGACTGTCTTGTGGAGCAAGACATGGGTAGGTGTGTGTACAGCTGGCAGACCAGGTCCCAATTAATTCAACAAAGTTGCTTGTGCAAGTATAAGCAGGACTGTGAGGGTGAAATTATGTACAGCTCCATTTCATGGCCCTTTTTCACACCTTGGAATGAGTCTTTGTTGAGGTAGAGACTGGAATTTTCTTGTCCCGGAACCTTCCAGATACTTGCCACCAAGCAAATCCTCGGAGCTGCTTGATATGGACGTCACCTGGACCAGAAGGACCTTCAGAGAGGGGTCCATAAAATTTTCTACTTAACAAATCTTTACTACATATAAAAACATTTTTAATATTATTCAAAAGCTGCCAAGCAGTAAAATGCAGCTGTTGCTTAGGGCTCCAAGCTTTCTTACACCTACTTTTTACTGTTTCTAGCTAACATTTCTAAAATATGTTCTAAATTTCCAGCTCTGTCTGCTCAGTCATCTTCTGGAGAAAGTTCCACCTGGAAAGTGGCAGTGATTGTCCTTGGAGTTTTACTTGGAGTTGTATTAGTGCTGACTCTTCTGGTAACGTTGGTTTACATCTATATGAAGAAAAGAACGGGTAAATATTTGTTTGAACCCAAAGGACTCCTGGGAAATTTTGTCTACAAGCACTTATAATATAAGCCATCCCTTTCATTTACACATTTTGGGTAAGGGGAAAATTAATATATTTGTCTTAAAATTCTATGTTAATTGTTTATTTTAACTTAAGATAACTCTACCCTCTCCTTCCCAATATCCATCACCAAATTCCTGAGCTCCTCAGAACCTCCAGTGAATCATCTTTTTAACATTGCTTTCAAGTATGGAGTGGGAATTTTCTCCATT
Source organism: Phalacrocorax aristotelis (assembly GCF_949628215.1). Taxonomy (NCBI): domain Eukaryota; kingdom Metazoa; phylum Chordata; class Aves; order Suliformes; family Phalacrocoracidae; genus Phalacrocorax; species Phalacrocorax aristotelis. Next base: position 98,606,226 of record NC_134276.1, on the reverse strand, counting down.
GTACACGTGGAAGGGTGAGGCACAGAAAACCTTCTGTTCAGACTATCTACTACAGGTATTGCAATCACTCTGTACCATAGACAATAAAGAGAGATAAGACCTGAACTACTCAATCCTTTCTTATATTTAGATGACACAGCAAAAGAAGTGACAGATCTTAGCACCTACGGCAGGTCACCTGATGACACGGCTGAGCCCAGAGTCATCTTGCTGCGCTTTATGCACTTGGCCAAGGGTGATTCACCTCACCTGAGATTTTTATCACCAATATGAAGAGACCTCTTTCCAGTGACTGCAGGATGAGCCCAGGGCAATTAGTGCTCTAGCATGTGCAGGTTAGTTAGGAGTCTGAAGGGAAGTGGGATAGATCTGGGCTGTATGGACTTGCTATAGGAGTTTCTGGTGGAGCAGGAATTTGATCTGGACACTTCTGAATTCAAGGTTCATTTCTTTATTTGTTGGGCTATGAAGAAACAAATGCCTTTATGTGACAAATGCATAGCATGCTAAATACAGGTGTGGTTTAAAAGGAAATCAGTAACTGTGTAGCCTTAACATGTTATAGATGGGGGAAGGGAAACAAAAGGTTAATTTGGGCTGAAGCATTTTACTCATTTGGTTTTGCCTGTCAAAAATGGCTGGTTGGGCATGGATGTGTCCTATAGTGCCATTTGCCTTGCTCTTGATAATCCCAAAGTAGAGTCTGCTAAAAGCAACCTGAAGGATCCAGTGGCATTAGACCAGGTCTGTGCTTTACAGCAATTAAAAGAAATGGCCTTCATCTGTTTTCACCACTCTTACCTGCAGTCCCAGTGAAGTTACAGTCTGTTTCTCCTGTGGTATATTTTTTGTTTGGAAGATGTTGTTGAACAAATGATAAAGGGCAGTATATTGCTGTACATATTTTCAGCAGGATTTATGTACTTCTTCTGAAACCAGTTCTCCCTGTGTCTGTGTATTTTGTCTGTATGCCAATGCTCTGCATTCATGTCTAAGCACTGAATATCCTGTGATGCTGAGGCCCTGGTTTATGCCCCCAAAACAGTTCAGGCCCTTTTTTTTTTGCGGATTACATTATGGTTAGTTGGCATGCGTTAAAGTAAGGAGGTGTCCAGAACTGTAGCATGTTGTGGGACCTCAGCAGAGCAGTGGTGCACAAGCAACTCTGCTGTCTTCTTGGTGCAATCAGTGTTAATTTTTTTTATACCTCCTTTCCTGGGCTACGGTATGGCTTCTGGAGGAACCTTGCCAAGGACCCTGGTTAAGCAGAAGGGTGAAGCCACCTCATGCACTGGCCTTACTGCAGAAAGGCTGATTTAGTTCAGGCTGTATCATCACTTTGATGAGGGAAGTCGCATCCAGCCTTGCTCTTCTGTCCTTGGCTTAGCAGCAGTGTCACAGTGCGAGGCCAACGGGCTGTGCTGGTTGAGAAAGGAAGGCTGTGTGAATACCTAGGGTACCTTTGCACACAAAGTGTGCTGGTGGCTTATGGTCCTGTCTGGAATCTTTTTTTTTCCAAGGACCTATGAAAGAGGAGTCTTGCATGACTTGATCTCCCTTTCCTTCCATGTAGTATCAGCTTGGCTGCTCTCCTTGCTCAGGTCTGGGGTATGGAGTCACACTCCATCTCACACATAGAAAGTCAGCATGATTAATATTTATTAAACTTATTTTATATGGGTTTTAAACTTAGGTAGCTCTGGTGCTATATTCACTGAGCAGTCACTTGATAATGTATTCTGTCAGTAAATACAAGTTCTCCAGTTAGCTGTGTGATAAAAATACATAGGAGTGCTCTTGCTTATGTTAATACTGTTTTCTTCTTTTTTTTGAGGCATCTACTTTGAATAGCAAACTCTCATTGTTAGTAAACCTGTCTCATGTCCTTGCAAATAATGTTGAATTAAAGACCATGTACAGCAGGCTTGTACTATGGCATCCTGGGACTTGCTCATGCAAAATATATTTAAACTCTCTGAATAAAAATGATATTTTAAATGATTTTCTCAAAAATGCTTTACAAATAAAATCTCTATTTTTACAATTTTGATTCTGAAGGCATCTGCTGTTCTTATTTTGTCATGTAATTTGGATCCTCTTCTAGCTGCAGGAGGGGAAGATGGCTAGTACTATCAGCAACAGAGCTAACCTTGATCCAGTATACAATTACACAGAGGCACGATCTTGTTTGGATAGATTAAACAATAAAAGCCAGATCTAATGGACCCAGCCTTGTTTTTTCCCTACTCCAATAAAAATCCCCCTACCTCCATACTGTGGCGTCTGAACTCTGAGAACTCTCTGAAAATGAGAGCAGGAGTAGCCAGAGCTCCCCTTTCCACAGGGGGTCGTCTCCTTGCTTCCAAGTAGCATTCAGACAGGCCGTGCATATTCCCTACTCAGGGAGATGCAGTCCCAGCGTGTGGGTCAGGGAAATAAATGGCTGATGGTAAGATACTCAAAGGTCTATGGGTAGCTGGCTCCCGCTGGTATCAGTGGGATTTATGCAGCCCCTAGATCACATCTTTGTGGGTCAGGCTCTGTATGACTAAGGAAAGGCACCTTGCCTGTTTCAGACTCACATTTTTTTCCCTGGAATCGACTGACATTATTCCCCAGAAAAACCTCAGCTTCAAGAGGTACAGATGAGCTGGTGTCTGTCGTGGTTTAGCGGCAGCTCAGCCCCACACAGCCGCTCGCTCACTGCCCCACTGGTAGATGGGGGAGTGAATCAGAAGGGTAACGCTCGTGGGTTGGGATAAGAACAGTTTAATAATTAAAATTAAAAGAAACAACAACAGAAATACAATGTAAAGGAGAACAACGAGAGGCGCAAAGCCCCGGGGGAGGGGGGAAGGGAGGGGAGAGGGGGAACGAACCGCCGAAACAAACCGCTCGCGCCGCAGCCGCCCGCCGACCCGACGCCGCGCTGCCACTGCCCCCCCTCAATATACTGGTCATGGTGTCACATGGTATGGAATGAACCTGCCATTGGCCAGTCGGGGTCAGCCGCCCCCACCATGGCCCCGCCCCTCCCAGCCCCCCCTGCCACGCCACGCGGCAGAGCGCGGGAAGCTGGAAAGGTAGCCGACCCCCACAGTGAGGAGAATTAACCCCTTCGCAGCCAAAACCAGCACAGTGTCTGAACGGCAGAACTACACAGGTCTGGTGTCTTAGGGGCTGGCATCCTGCATGCTCTATACCCCACCACTGCAGTAGTGCACCTTCCCCTCTCCATGATCTCCCCTGACCCCAGTCGATGGTTATTCCACAGTGGCAGCTTTTTTCCCACTGCGCCTCCAGTCTTGCCTCTTCCCTCTCACCCTCTACACCTGTTTGGCTGTACAAGAGATGGCACAGTCTGGGCAGCAGTTGAGCTTTCCCTTAGTGCAAGCAATATTAAAAGCCTCAGATTTTCACCATACTTCAACGGCCTCAGTATACTTGAGATCTCTGAGCCTCTCGTTGGAGGCATCTACATCGTTTCAAGTTTAGTTGCCCTTGGCCAACATTTGCAAAAGTTTTTTGGAAGGTCAACAGCTGAATGGACAGATGGGCTGGTAGACCGATTGTCAGCTCAGTCACACAACTTTTATCTTCTTAGAAATGTAAACTAAACAATACCTGGCTGAACATTAGCTTGGGAGTTAAACAGTACCCCAGACTTTTCAAATGCATCTCCCATGCTGGGGATCGCTCAGCAGGGCTGCTGCAGAGCCTGCTGGGCAGCCTGGCTGTGAGAGGCCTGAGCCAACAAGGGTTGCTGGGGTCGTCATCTTCTGGGCTGTAGCACTATATTGGGCCATCGGACGCTACGGTTGCTGTTCCCATCTGAGAAGCAACCAGGAGCTCTCCTGCCTCATGTTTCACTGAAGCCTGATGTAAGCACCTCAGCACTCTGTATATATTTTATCACATTACTTTGATATAGGTGGTCGGTCTCTCACCAGTTATATGGTCTATCACGCAGGAGGAGAGAAAAGTGTTTTCAAAGACAAGAAATTCTGCAGATACTGGTGCAGGGGGGAGCAAGGTTCTGGGACAAATCACCTCTGGGACTCATGGGATCTCCAGCCCAGGGGGATTCTCTACAAAACAGTAAAAATTAGAGGTAAATTGCTGAAGTTCATAAATGTGGAAGATAATAAACTAAAACAATAAGTAGAAATTTAAAAATGTTAGAAAGCATATATTGTAGGACAGCATGAAATATATGTTAGTCTGAAAGTAGAGCACTGACCTGTGCACACCAACCATAGCTTAATAGCATCACCCATTTTTTGTAGAGGCAGGAGGCATGTAGCCAGATAATGATAATATATTTTGCTCATGTGAACCTCTGCAGGATGCGTCCTCTGAGTCTTTGAGCTGGCATTCAAATGAGTATATCAGATAAGGTTCACCATGTCTTTTAATATTCTACCCTGTTTTGCAACAATTCCAAGATTTGGATGTTCTCCTTGGCGGTGTTAGCCTTCTAGCCTCTGAAGGGGCTCATGACATACTATTTTTCCCATGAGTGTCAGTAGTATAAGTATCTAGAGAAATATTTCAGCTTGCTCTGTAGAGAATTGCTATGTCATCTCAGAAGACAGGACCCACCTAACCCAGTTTTCCAGCTCCAACAACTTTCAGATAACAGGCAATTTCTCTCTTTCGTGGGTCTCATCCTATGGTGAGTGGTATTAGCCTCTACTGTTCAAATTTTTAGCTAGCTTCTAAGTGCTAGTCACTTAAGTTACCGTTCCCTTCATGCATGTTGTGATCTAGGCCATGGTCTTAGGAAATATTGTGTTCTGTTCTTACTGAAACCAACAGCAATCTGCCAGCTGACTCCCTGGTGAGACTGAGGCCCCAGCCAGCTGCTGGCTGCTGTCATGTCATGTGATGGCCCTGGAACTGATGAGATGAGACTCAAGTCTTCTGTTGATTTTTAAATAATTTCCCTTTTCCACAATCTTTTAATCCAGTCAATAACCAAAAGCTTTGCTCCAGCTTCATGAGTATGTTATTAGATGTTGTGATGAAAATGATGGTGCTATGAAACTGTTGTCTGGAAAAGGATTCATTGCCTGGCATGCAATGAGTCAATAATCACACACTCAGGAGAGACATTGCTAATTTATTTCAGGGTTGTGCAAGCCTGGGTAATTGGTGGTTTTCCACAAATCAAGCACCCCAAAGCCAGCTACCTCATTATATTTATACAATAAATCCACCCATATTCTACCTATCTAATACATATTCATTCTAATCTACATAGGTTACGTAATGGCATTAAGTCACTCCTCTTGGCTCCACTTCAGATTCTTCTGCACATGCCTTTCTCTTTTTGTGGGCCTTTGGTGGTCTTTACAGATGAAGTACCCTAGCCTTTTTACCCATATATGGTTGCATATTATGCAAGGTGACCATGTAAGGCTATTTTGTCTTGCCAACTTTCCATAATTTTCTTCTAAAAGGAACGCTTGTCCTTGATTAAATGGATGATCACTGATGGCCAAGATATCCCATCCCTAAGCTTAGGTTAAATATTAAAGGAGTCTAGATTCATGCTAATTAAAATTATACAATACCTGTTCTTTCCAATGGGGGGTTGTTCTTATACAAAACCAGGACCATACTCAGCTGTTGCACTGCATTCCCATGGCACAGGCAGTTCAGGACAGGCTCTAGCCATGCTGTGGAAGAGCAGGTTGTACAGTCACCATTTTCTATCCAACTGGGGTTATGTGGGCTATACTAGGAATTTCCCTTAGTGCCCTTGTCATTGTAGACTCATGATGGAGAGTGGGAACTACATCTCTTTAAAAGGGAGGAGCAAAGCAACAGGACATACTCTCAGACTGAACAAGAGAGGCCTGGGAAACACCAGGAATGTATTCTCTCTCCTGCTCTCCTCCAGCCTCTGAGTCAGGTGCCAGAGGAACAGAAGGAACTGGCTGATGAACACAGGGAAGCCACCAGATCAGAAGTTCCCTCTGCAGAGAGATGACTCTATCATGTGCTGAAACAGACACGAAAGTGAAACACTAAAGGATCTAAAGACACTCAAGTTAGACAAAATAGCAACAAGAGGGGGCAAAGCTGCAGATGATCTAAGCCAATAGCACAGTGATTGTACTGAAGTTTGCCTGCTGGCTTACCTCTTCCTAAAGAGCAAGAAAATGCTGTAGGACTTCAGGATATCCTAAGAATATATTGACCTATAGACTAAGGAGTACACACATGCACTCAGCATGGCCTGGAAAAATGAACTGCAGGATCTGGGTATGAGTAGGGCCTTGGCAGCTGGTGCCAGGAAGCACGCACAAGCCGCAGAGACATCAGACAGCCAGTCCCTCAGGCCCATGTTACCTGCACACAATATTGCCTGGCTTGACTAGGGACTACAGCTAGTCCTTATGATTGACTTTGTAATAAAAAACCTGCTGACATCTCCTTTAAAGTGTAACAGGGTGGAAATAATCTAGCACTAGAAATTTACCATTGGTAATCCAAGCAGACTTGCATCATTTTTACTCATCTTTATGAGAGCTGTGTTGTCCCAGGACATTGCATTCTGGGGACCCAAATCAATAATCTACCTGTTTAGCTACCATTAACTGGATCAAGCTGGTGCATCTGCCTGGTGGAAACCCAGTTTCCACTTTACGAGCAGAGCCAGACAGCACTGCTGCTGAAAAGAGGTTGGATTTAAACATTTTTGCTGTATAAACGTGGCCATCTGCCAACTGTTTCCAGTTTTAACTGGTTCTTTTAAGGACTCAGTTTCCAAACATTTGAGAAATTTAGGGCTGTGTTCAACTTGTGGTTGCAGTGAGAAACCAGGATTTGGCCGGCTCACATCCACTTGGCTGTCTCATGGCCCCAGTTAAAAGTTTGCCCTGAGCAACTGAAGGTCTTTTGTACTGTAGGTCACATCTCTCTTCAATTATTCTTGCTGTCTGGGGGATACCTGATCTCCACATGGCTGAATAGATGTAAAATTGCACTAGAAATTGTAGCAATAATAGATATTTTAATTCAGAGAAATACAAGCTTTTGGTACTGGCATTGTAAATGTCCTATTCTAAGCTCTCCATGATCCTGTGCTGGCAGCAATGTTAATGCAGCTTAGGCAGGATTATAAACAACTCAGGATGCTTTTAGGATGACTTGGTCCTGCCAGGGGTTCAAGGCATTCACTACATGACCACTTAAGTCACTGAAGACTGGTTCAGCTTACTTTTCTGCAGTTCTGTGCTCTTCCAGATTGGTTCAAGCTGTTGCAGTGAGTCAGTGCACCTGTGTGATTCCACAGCAGATGTGCACAGTCGAGCAAAAAAGTCTATGGGGTTTGTTAGAAAAGGGTGTGTGTGTGGGAGGGGGTGTGTGTGTACTCCAAAGCTACTTTAGCAGCATTATTCCCTCCCCTACACTTCTGACTTCATAAAGAAAGGGGTGTTTTTTTAATGATGCAACTGAGTGAGTATAACACTACATCTGAGCTTCCAAAAATCTTGTTAATACCTTGATTAGACATGGACAGAAAACTCACCATTCCTGAAGGTGAATTTTCAAGAAAATGCTGCACCGTGCAGCAGTAGCCACCAGATGGTGCTCCCAGTACCTGTATCAGCTGTTCCAACCCTGTTTGCACTAAAATCTTCACTGATTCCTAAATATTTGGCTCAGTCTGTGGGACAGGGCAGCCTGGAAACTCACTTCCCTTTCAGTGGCCTTTGCAATGTTTAAGTGCACTTCAGTCCTATCTTAAAGCCATCAAAGCGTCTTCTTTTCCAGCATGTGAGATAGCATAAAAGTAGGGGAATGAATAATTTCATCAGTCTGAAGAGCTGACATGCAGCAAAGAGATGCTGGACAGGCAACAGAAGCTTCTGCTGCCTGCAGGTCACCTTGGCTCTGCCCTGGCATCACACTCTGGCTGTGCTGTCACAGGTATGAAGAGCCATGAAGCTCTCGTTACACATGTGGTTAATCTCATGGGGGGAATTACAGTCAAAAAAGGAAGTGACAAAGGTGCCTGTGGGAATCTCAGTATGATCCTACCTGTGCCTTTGAGCACCTAAATACCAGTTTAAAGCATAGCCCTGATCTCTGTAAAAACCCCCGAAGAAAAAGGTTTTGATTTGTTTACTCCACACACTCCTCTTCTACTTGCTTTTGTAAGTTCTGGGTTGGTGCAAGATGAGTCAAGAACGGAGGGCGCCATGTCGGTAACGCATTAAGCCAATGCAGCGGTCAGGGAGCAAGGAGCAGTCACTTGCAGCCTGAGGCAAGGGACTGATGTGTTTGTTGGAATTCGCCACTGCTGTTGCAGCAATGCAAATCACTAACTGTTGTCACTGTGGTCCAGTATTGATAGTAGCTCCTAAGCTTTTATTCAGTTCACTGCAACAATAAACATCCTATTCTTCTGATTAAAAGGTTAATTGTACATCAAGCACATTCAAATCTTAATTTGATTTCTCTTCTCACATTCAGAAGGCTTATACAGCATACGGACTCTTGAACTTCTCAGCTGTTCCTCGTGGAGATTTTTACATTGGATTCGCTGAATCAGCAACTTAAGTAAATTAATATTTAAAAAGATATAATTTTATGAGCACAGCCAAATTATCTGTGTAAAAAACACCCTATGAACCAAAAGTGTAATTAAATATTAGCTCTCAGCTAATTAAAAAATGTTATATTCCGACTGTCATTTTCCTTAACTATCACTAAGGTCATTTCACATGCCTAATCATTCCTTTTGTCTAATGAAATGGATAGCTGCAGAGTGCCAGCTATCAGTGAGCTTGCTTGCTTTTGAGTGTCGTATACAAGTGCCTGAATATTGTGCCACTAGTTGTCAAATCCTAATTAGTGTTTAAAGAAAAGATCCTTTTCCTTCAGTTCTGCTGAACAGTGCCTAAATCTGTGACTAGTACACACTGAAGTCACCCCTGGAACAAGGAAATAAGAATGCATGATTGGTGCATGATGCTTCTGCATGGCAACAGAGGATATCCGCTTGCCTCAGGCTTGTCATTACTGTAGCGCTCAGCCTGTAGGGCAAATAATATGCTATAAACTTACAGTCATGCACTAGTGAACAGCCCCACAGGGCCAAAGAGCTGGGCAATATAATCTCTCGGCTCCCCTTTCTGTCATTCCAGAAGAAATGGACTCAGGAAGAGCAGGTCACCCTCGGCCAGAGGTGGGGACTTGTGGCTGCCACCCAGCAGGGCTGTCCTGGAAGAAGGAGCCCTCCCTGCAAGAACCACGGCTTTGTCCCTTCCCAGAGATGCAGCTGTATTTGCTGTGTGATGTTGTGACCAGGATGAGGCCATTTGTCTTGCCTTGGGCTGGCCTCTGTTGTCAACAGAGAAAACCGAGCACCTTCAGGTTATGATTCATCTGCCCTGTTTTAGATATCTACTTCAGATGAGATGAAATCACCCAGAAATATCTGTTTCTCTCCATTGACTCTGAAGGGAACCTAGAGCAACACTAACTCATAGACACCTACATTGTAAGACAGCTGTAGGTGCTCAGAAGTAACCCCCCTCCCCAACATTCATGCCTTGGAAGAAGGTACCAGCTTTATCGTGCCAACACCTGGTGAGGTGGGTCAGCAGATCTGTGGCATTATAGGCCTGAGCAGGGCATTATATTGGGCCATGGAGAAAGAACAGCAATTTTTGCAAGTGTGGGAAGTTCAGCAGCAGCACCTAACTGGGAGCCTGCGGCTCTTCAGGCACACAGTTGGCACAAGAATTTTTCTCCCTTTTCCAGGATTTTGCCAATAATGGCCTATCGGTTCTACTTGCACAGCACCTTTCATGACTGGTGTCTTTCCTCCCCTCTTCGCTTCAAGTATAACTGGGATAGAGGTCTCACTAACAGGACTTCGGACCTGGAGGAAGATATGTGGGATAGGACATACGTCCCTCGTGTCTTTCCATCCCATGTCCCTCTCACCATGCCTGTAAGAATGCATCTGGACCTCAACACGCACATGTTAGAGAAGATGTGCAGTGGCACCAGCGCACTATTGCACCTGCCCTTGTCTCCATCCCAGTGCTGCTGCCTCCCACCTACGCAGCCTGCATGTAAAGCTGCAGCCAGATCAGGTGTATCAGCAAAGACTGGGCAACCCAGGACCTAACAGAGGTATGCGTGTCTGCAGATTATACAGGAGGAGTGAGGAAGACAGAAAAAAAGGGTTAAAGCAGGGACAAGCTGAAAATTCCTTTAATCTTAACTTGTCATTGCATACTAGTAAAGCTAAGGAAACTAGTTAAGGAGAGTTGTGACTGCTTCACTCCATCATGACAGATCACAGCCCAGCCTTGCAAACTCCTTGTGCCTACTGCATGGGGCCCTCAGAGCAGCAAGGAAGCAGGGACATGTTATTACTGTGCAAGCCTGACAGGAGACTCCTGTTCTCATTCTCGCTGTTAGCAACCTGCCTGCCTGCAACAAGCAAGCTGGCGGCAGCGGATGTCTCATCTAATAGCATGATGGAAACCAGATAAACCCCTCCTCCTCTTCTTTTATATTTTTATGAGCATGAAGCCTTGTGGTTGGCCTGTTATTAATAGTGAGTGTGGTCACACTGCTCTGTGAGCAATTTCCTCATTTCTAGCAAAAAGTGCTGAAAAACTTAGTTAAAGAGGGAGTGAATTTGTAGCTTATGCCATGCTTGAAAACTCCCTTTTGCTTCAGTTGTTCAGTCTCATGCTAGTAATCGTTTCCTGCTTTGCTATAACAACTCTGTATTTGCTGGATTGTCCTTAACACCTTTTGCAACACGATGGTACAAATGTGTGCAATGTATATTTACAGTTCACTTACAGGAAAACATGGTCTAGGTTGTCACTGCCAAAAAAAACCTACCAAAGGAAGCTCTCAGGTCACTATATAGGGTAATCTGATTTTATTCTGCCTGTGCAATGTCAGAACTGATTGATGTCTTAAATATGAGGAAATGGAGTTTCCTGCTTTGTCCTACAGCTTGTATTGCAATTGTCTCTGTCTCATTCTCTTTTATTAAATGATCTCTCCATGGGTAGCTGGGAACAGTCTCCCTTTTCATTCTCTACATTGTACAATGCAGCCTGTAATTATTTCATGGTGACTTTAATTAGTCTTTCTTTCATTAAGGTTACAAACACCACATTTAGGGATTTATTTATTTTTGTAGTTGACTCTTAAAAGACCTGGAGGAGTTGAGGGGCCTAAAAGAGAGTAAAATGGCTATTCAGTTTTGGAATTACCTCTGACACAGACTCAGAGTACAGAGCTAGTTGCCATTTTTTTAGACCAAAAGCATTATGCTGGAAAACTGCCAAAGTCAAATGGCTCTGCAGGATCCTGCTTGTTTTCCTGTCAGCTTGCTCAGCCTCTGGCCAGGGAGGTTGCAGGTGATGGCCTTCAAACCACTGCGCCAGCTAGGCTGGCAGGAAGCTGGGCAGTGAAAACTTCCATCCATGACTTGCTCGAAGGTTCCTTCTTTCCCTAACCCTCTCCTCCTCTTGACTGTCCTTTCCCAGCAAAAACTAGTAGGCTGCCGCTAAACTGGAAGTATATCTTGAATAAAATGATGCTGAGGCATTTTCATCCACCGTGGGGATAAGTTGCAATGTCCGTCAGGCCTGTCCTCTTCTACTCAGAAAAATTATTTGAGCCAAATTTGAGGAATTGTTATGTCAGTTCAGGATGGCCAGGTGGTGCGTGTTCTTGCCCTTAATGACACAGCCTGCTGCCACTGAGCAGATGTTATACCATGAGCATATGCATGCATTGTTGCAAGGAGCTTCTCACCAAGGGTGCTCTACATCTGGAAACCCCAGATGTCCACAGTGCATGCACAGATGACATGGAAAGTAGATGTGAATGTTTCAAAATAGAAAAAAAAGACAGAGGCATGCTTACTCTCCATGACTACACAGAGTGCACCTTGGTGGAAATACTTCAGAAAGATTTTAACGCGGGAGACGAGCTGTATTCTGCAGCTGTCAGTTGTGAGCTACAGGTTTTAAAAGTATCAATTTGGTAACATTTAAAAGCATTGTGCCCAACGTAGAGTAGCTAGGTACTTTCTGTCTCGCTGGACTGGAAGCCAGTGGTTGCTGAGTGACCACTGATGCCAGTCTGCCTGTTTAGAAGCAAGGCAACAAGGGAAGAGTCCCAGTAGTGCTCTGTATATGGGAGAGGCCAACTATGAACCTGACATGACGCATAGCCTTGCAGAAAGTAGCAGAGTAATTTAACAAAATTTGGAAAGGAGCTGCATGGTGTGAGTAAATCAATGAAGACAGAGAAGTACTTTTCAGGCCCTTAGGATGGAAGATGATGCTACATAGCACTTGCAGGCACTAAACATGTAAATCATTGGCCTGGATACTTCATAGCTGTGATTCCTAAAAATAGCACTACAGAGAACTTTGATCATGTTGAGTAAAATTTGGAGTCCTGGAGAAAAATCATTATTCCTAAAAATGTTGCATCAGAATTCAGAAAAGGCCAGAGCAATGGCTGGATTAGGTTGGGGTCTGTGACACCAGCTCAAGGCAAAATAACACAATGGCTTTAACAATGAACTATAATACCAAGCAAGATGTGTAATGCCACGCACTGAGAGGACTGTCGTTTTCTGAGTCCACCCTAGCCAGGTCAGCCCTTTTCTGTGAGGAGGTACTATCCTGATTTATGAAAATATATGTATGCTTACACATAATATAGCTACATTCTTGTGAGGTTTGACTTAGTATCCTGTGACAATCTGTCCAATACTGTAAAATATCATAAGATAAATAGTTTAGCGACTGGTAAACTAACACATCAAGGCAGTTATCATGGGGGAAGCTTCTAGTGGGCATGTTTTGATTAAGATTGCACTGGAGACAGTGTTAAGCTTGAAGTGATTAAATGTTTGCATCAGTGATTCGGAAGTAAATATAACTCCTCTGCTGATTAAGGTGTGTGACTTATGCAGAATGGTAAACAAAGAGGCTAGAACTGTTGCAGGCAATGATCTTGACTTCTTGATAAGCTTGACCCACTGCAGCAAAATGTATTTAAGTAGTCTACTGCACAGATACACTTTTAGGAATAAGTAATGAAGGCTACGCCTACTGAATAGGATGCTATATCCCAGCAGGAATGGACTCAGAAAAGGATTTGGCAATCCAGGGATAAGCAAATCAGCATCAGCTCCCACAGTTATGCTGTGGCCAAAAAATGTTAATGGGATGCTTGGATTAACAGTGCATAAGCAGGGCAGAAGTAAGGTAATGTTAACTCTGAACATGGCATTAGAGGGCTCAACACTGGAAAGCTAAATGAAGTTTTGGCATAAGCTGCTCAAAAGAAAGGCTGAAAAGGTATTAAAAAGAGCCACAAATGTTTAGATGGCAGGAGAAACTGCCTTATAGAGAGCCCTAAAGGGTTAGGTGTGTTTATCTTATCAAAAAGAAGATTGGATACAACTTGATTATTATGTCTAAGTATCTACCTTCCTGGGACTGGGGGAGTGAAAAGTACCAAACTGTGAAGGGCTTTTTAAGCTGGTTAATTACACATGTAAACAAATAGTTGAAAACTGGAGTAGACACATAAATACTTCACAAATTATTTTACAGCAAATTACAAACTGCTGGAATAAGCTATCAAAGGTGACCTTGCCCTTCTTTGGTCTGGCACCTTCAAATAAAGCCAGAATACCTGTCCAGAAGAGAGCTGAACGTTACCAACTCCTACAAAGAGTAACTGAGCATGACTTGAAGGACTGGTGACATACAAGGGACCAGACTAGCAGATATGGCCTCTTAGTCTGACCTGTATCAGTCTATCAATGGCCAAACATGTATGAATTTGGAAAGGCTCGTCGTGAAAGGCTTTCACATCAGGCTTGTGGACTGACCAAAGAAGTCAGGCACTACTGAATGCTATGGCTGTGAGGTTTGTGATGACGCCACATTATTTGCAGGGTTCCAAGTGCACCACTCTCAAGCCTCTATTAGTTGTGCCAGAGACTCCAAGGAGCTCATCTCTCCAAACTGGCAGACTGTCATTCTGATAACCATGATAAATTTGGCTGTAGTTCAGGGCCTACAGTTTGGCTCCCTCATGGGTAATGACAGCTTCCTTGGGAGGCTTCCCAGTGACCAGGCACCTTTTGCAGACTGCATCACACTTATTTCTTGTTTCTAGATATATTTTTGGGCAAAAGCATTACCAAGTACATGGAACAAGCAAAGAAGCAGGCACTACGCTTACCAGCTCCTGCTACACTAGTTTCTGCATGTAGTCCGGTAGTTGGCTGATAAAAATGTGTTGGTGCTTTGTTCCCCTGTCAGTCTCATGTCAGCTACCAGATGGAGTGAGTGGGACAACTCTTCCAATGCCTCATTGGAAACTACAGAGTTTTGAGGGGTATTGTACCTTTCTTCCCCTGAGCTAAAGCAGAACATGCAACTTGATGAGACTGAGACTCCAACAGACTGGTTTTGTTGCCTGGGAATCATGGTCATTATCTCCCAGGGATTTAAGTGTTGCAGGAACTAAATGTATATATATGCAGGGAGCACCAAGGGTGGTTCATGTAATTTATAAAATGATCTTTGAGATGTGCCAGATGGCACGGCTGTACAGAATAATCAAGGTTTCTCTGCCGAGTCTCACATCTCTGAGAAAGAGTTTAAAATCCCAAACGTTCTGCGCTTCTGCTGCCAGCCAGGTACAAAACTACCAGAGGCAGACAGAATTGGGAAATGGACTGGTTTTCCTTCTGATGTGGATAGTTAGAGTGCTTTTCTGGCAGGCACAGTAATTGCTTCACCTAACCTGGAGCACAGGGTTTTATTCAGAGTCTCTCGTCATTTGTAGCAGAGCTGTATATCCTGGGGTGAAACTCTGGACTTCATGAAGTTGTTCCACTTCACACAGAAACAAAGGGGAAGGTGCTATTCACATCCCTTCCCCAGTTGGTGTTTAGTTGTATTTTCAAAGCAGAACAACTGCAAGGAGAGAGACACCAACACTTTGCCCCAGAATACTTAATTTCAGTGACGCAGACCTTGTCCTGTCCCAACAGGCGTGTTCAAAACCTTTCCTGAAACTGAGCAGAGACTGAATTTAAAATGTACTTTTCAGCACCAGGATGAGTAATCAGTGACAGGGCTATTTGGTGTAATGGGATAGGTGCTGTTTGCAGCTTTCTTTGAGAAAAATATGAGTTGGTGTCATGGCTGAGAATCCCCTTTGGAAACAGCTTTCAGGGACAAAGTCCAAGTCCTCCAGGTATGAGTCTTTCCTTGGCATTTCCTTCTGCTTAACTTTTCCTGCTGATGTCTTGTGTATCCCTTTCCCAGGTGCTTGACTCTCTCCCTTGGCACTGTACAGTGAGCCCAAGCTGGCAAAGGATTTCAGAAGACTGGTGCCATGTCTAATTTTCAAGTTGCCTCATGAATTGAGACTGCAGTCTTTTAATGAGACTGCAAGAATATTTTCTTCACCTAATCTGCTCACAACAGGGTAGCTGAAGTTTTTCCCCTTGGCTATCGCTGCATGAGTGCTATCACTCGCTCCCTTGTGTCCAGACCCTGAGGCTACAGTCTGGGAAGGTGCAGTCTAGGGAGACACATGATGCCTAAAACCCAGCTGCTCTTACCTCTGATTTCCAGCCATTAGTCTGAGCAATGTGTCCACATGTCTGGTTATAATGAGAGCAGCACGATTTGAGGAGGACCGCACTGTAGGAATGCAGAAATATGTCTGAAATAGCCCCTGTGCTGGGGACCTTTTCCCTAGAGCCCTTGTCTGCTTCCAGCATGATATATGGGTGACAGAAAAATTTGCTATTTCTCCTCTTATGATAACTGAGGGAAAGTGAATTTGCTGTGAGAGTGCTATGTTGACTTCAACTGAAAGTAGTGAGTTCATATAAATTATGCTCAGTCTCTGACAAAATAACTCTATTTGTTCAAGCAGGAAGACTGATGATGTGTTTTCTTGCTCTCTCCTAGCATGTCTTGGGATCAACTGGCTATGGCAACTGAGAGCTACTTAGATACAGACTAATAGACCACTATCTCTGGCAGAGCTGAGCTAAACCATTGCATCTACCACTACTTTTATTTCCAGTCTTATCCCCCTCAGTTGGCTTGAGCCAAAACACTCAAATAACCCCCTTGCATCAAAGTGAGCACGGTACACCCTACTGATTCCCAGGAGTACAACGGAGAGTAGCCACAGAAATTAATTCCAGCTAAAACTGGTCAGAGATAGGTTGGTGTTTTACTCTTGAATTTCATGCCTTTGGATCTCAGAAGAGGGACATTCAAGTACCCAGATATAAAAATACTGATAAAATCTCATCTAAAACAAACATGTGAAACCTCTTGTGTCATTCCTGGAAACGTTAGTTGAAAACAAAAGTGGCATAAGAACACAGCTTAGGTGGTATCTGTCTCTGTAACACTGGCCATGGCTATTCAAAGTTAGGTGTCTGGAGCCCTCCCCAGTTGATTGGGAAGCCAAGGTGGATCCAGAATCCATCTCAAATCAAGGTAAATATTTAAGAAGGACAGACTGAAATTTCTTTTAAGAATTCCCCTTTCTCTCCACTGATGGAAAGAGAGTCTGCATGGCTAGCTTAGATACCAATTTTCTAGACAGCTAAAATTAGAGATGAATCCCACCCATTATACAGAGTATATCTAACCTGAAAGGAATGACTGATTATGTTCTTCAATATTACATAGATCTGAAGACAGATCTGTTTGAACTGACTGATCACATTCTTCTCAAATAGTGTTATGTGAATACTTCCACTATAGATTGGGAAGTATTAATGTCACGTACAAAAAGACATGACAAAAATGAGACGGGTTATGACTGTTGTTCCAATAAATGGGAAAGGGGAACAACAGGAAGGGAGAAGAAAAATGTGATCTAAGCCAGGGATTTATTGCATTTTAGTAAGATGCTTCTTCAGATTTCCAGCCCACTGCCAAAAAGTACTGCAATAGCTTTTCTAGTTGGAGACTGGGTGCAAAGCTGCTGCTAACTTCCTAGTAGTAAAGGAAAAATGGATATGTCACTAGTGGTTTGTTTGGTGTATCACCTGAAAGTAATGTGTATGTTGATGTCTTTCAAGTCTGAATACATGGGAACTTAAACAGAGAAGAATATCTCTCTAGATAAAATAATTCCCTTCCAGAAAGATACCGATTTTTTTTTTCTCCACTATGCTTTCCTTTCCTCTGCCCTTTTTCTTTAAAGCACAATGCAGACTCACAGTTACTAGCTGCCAGAAACCCAGGCTCCCAGCCTTTCTCAGGATCGGAACACAAGTTTTTTTTCAACTTCATCTTTATTTAGGCTGTTCAAACCTACTGATATTCTTTCCACTTATTTCACTAAACCTATGGAAATAATGGGGGTAGGGCATAAGAAGAGAGAAACCATACATCTGGAACCATCCAAAACACTGTATATTTTCAAATGGCAAAGTGACACTCCGTCTGGGATAAATTTTTGTTGTTGGGTTTTTATTTAGGTCGATAATTGCGTAAGCGTTTTGTAGTTGGATATGTTTCTTTGTGCTCTCAGCTCCTTTGATGTTTTAGGTAGACTTAGAAACATAATTCTGAAATGGAAACTCCAAATGTTTTTCTTTGATAAACATTTTTTAAGAAAAGGACATTTTTCTTAAAAGCTTCTTAAATCTTTTCCATAGAATTCCTTAAGCCCTGCCCAGACCAGCTTAAATTAACAGCAAGTTGCAGATAGCTAAAGCTGAGGCTTTTTTTTTTTCTTTTAATGAAAACTCTATCTAAAATATTTTGCCTTTTCTAGTTAATACCTTACTTTTCTCATCTGCCTCTTCCACACTTACTGGTTGAACTTTTCCTACATGTTGTATCTCAGCAGTTAAGTCCATGCTGGCTTCTGCATTTCCCCAGGCTACACTGCTTCTATACATGAACTAGTTCTTGTACAGAGACACCAAGCTCTCAGTACTGCACTAAAATGCCTCCCATGGCCGTGCTGTAAATCTGCCCCCTCCTGCTGTTGGCGCGTTTCCACTTTGCCCTGTCCTTCCCAGTGCATTTCTGCCTGCGATGTCCTTTTTCTTTCCTGTGGGCTGCACCAGTCTACTTTCTGTAATGCTTACCCTGCTGTAAAGCTTGGAAGCTACTACTATTTCCTCATCTATTTTAGGAGCCAGAGTTTTGTCCCTGCCTGCTTGTCCTCACCTTC
Source organism: Phalacrocorax aristotelis (assembly GCF_949628215.1). Lineage (NCBI taxonomy): Eukaryota > Metazoa > Chordata > Aves > Suliformes > Phalacrocoracidae > Phalacrocorax > Phalacrocorax aristotelis. The sequence goes on along the minus strand of NC_134276.1, from coordinate 98,587,971 downwards.
ATTTGTAGCTTCCCTCTTTTTTTTTTTTTTTTGTGTCCTGGTTTTTTTTAACACAGTTTTATATTTCTCTCTCTTTTTTTTTTTTTTTTCCACAGAGTTGTGGTCTTGATCTTTTTCTCTGCAGGGACCAGGGGATCACCTGTGAAGTTAATGGAAGAGTTAATGAGGGAATGTAGGAATGCAGGAGACTGCTATTTTTAGCATGCTTCATCTTATGTAATAATTTTTTTCCCATGTGGTATCAAAATAGATACCAAATAGAAGTTGGTTTTTGAGAAACCTGTTTTATGTCTCAGTGTTTTAGTAGAAGCTCCCTTAGATAATGATACTGTGGCCACCATGGAAAAAACAAGCCCTCAGGATCTGATCATGTACTCTTGCTCAGGAAGAACTCTCGCAGAAGGTGATGGCAGGGGTGCTCGAGGCTGCAGGGTCGAGCCATTACTTGTCTTCATGTCATGCCTAACACCTGCGCCTCTGTGCCACTTCATACAGTGAAGGGTAGTTTTCACATACACTGTTAAAAGCAGTATGGCAAATACATGGCTGAGGCACGCAACTTCAGCCATAATATTGATAGAGAAGCTATCCCTTTATTGATCAGGGGCATAGACTGTTGCATGAACTCGGCGCAATGCTCCTCCTTGCACGCTGCTGGCCTGTGAATGAGGGGCAGTAACACACCCTTGCTGGCAACGCGGCCAAGCCCAGGCAGGCAGCATGGGCAGCCCTGCAGCCGACAGGCAGTGCGTGCCTTCCTACAAAGGACTGGTTGGTGAAAGGTCAGCCCTTAGTACCATAAGCTGCTTACTGATGGAGGTAAAACTTTTGTTTGCGCAGCAGATTTCAGTACTGTACGTTTAAGTTGTGTTACAGCCTTTATGTTGTTTTCTTTGCTTCCTCCTGAGCCTTTAAGTTGAAACAGAGGACAGTAAGCATTGCGCTGGGTCTGTAACACACATCCACTAAGATCAGGGTATCTCTTGCTCTCTCTCTGTATCTTGTTCCACATCATCGTTTAAAGACATCATGGATTTTAGCAGTTTGTTTCACCCCATAAATGCCTTAAAGATATAGAGCAGTATTTCACAGCCCTTTTCAGATCCTGTAGGGAGATAATGCAGCCTTCTCAATGTTTCTAAGGGAAAATAAAGGAGACAAGCTTGAGTAAATTTTAGTTGTTATAGATATGTGCTCCAAATCAAGTTAATTAAAACCCTGAACCATCACTGGAAGATACTTTAGAATTTCTCTTTATTTCCATTATTAGGAGATAATTGTATTGCAAATTTCTTCTCAAACACAGTTTAAACCTTCCTTGAGCACTTCTGGATTGGCTCATCCACGTTTGGTCTGGTATTCCACAGCAGGTAGGCATTTCTTCCTCAATACATGAGTTATAAGTAAACAATTTTCTGCAACATCTACAGGCTGAATCCAAGGTAAATCTCAGTGAGCCTCCACACTCTGTTCCTTGGCAATAGGATGTAGTGGATGATAAAAGTTCTTATGTTTCCAAGGGGAAGTTTTCTCGCATGGAAGAGAGAGTTATTAGCACATTCAGGAGCAACAACTACGTCAGGAGGTCCTTGAGCCAAAAACAGCTGTAGGCTGGGAGAGTATCAGGGAGACATCCGATAAAAGTCAGGCCTGTGCTTAAGCTCTTTTTTGAGCATCCATCTCCCAGCCGCTGCCAGAAGGGAGCGCGCTGCAGGAGCCAGGCTCCCGTCTGACCCAGTGCAGATGTTCTGTGTGGCAGTTCCCCTCCTGCAGCGCTGTGCCGCCTGCGGCAAACACCCCTCCACAGCTCAGCAAGGATAAAATACTTACCTACCTTCCAAGGGCTTTGTGAAGATTATCTCTGTGTCTGTACAATGCTACGTGAGCACCAAGCATTATGGCAAGGCAAGCCCCTGGTTAGAAGATTCCTCAGAGATAATATAATGTTTGGTAGATGCTTGGAATCCAATTCTCAGACCCCTGCTATGATTTATCCCTTCTTCCTGCTGCTCCCAGATGAAGAGAGAGGGAGCCTCACCACATGCCAAAAACAGGCCCAGCGGGTACATAACACTTCAGACTGTTGGTAGGCCTGCCAGTATCTGGCTTCCTGGTGAAGTGGTGGGGCAGAGCTTTCTGCCACCGGGTAGCATGGCTAACGAACCTAACTCAAAACCTAGTCACAGATCTAGATTAAAGTCAGCAGTGCCAACACAACCCTAACGGCATGTCGACACAACCCATTGCACTTCATGGGCACAAGTGTGGTTCACTCCCCGTCTTTGCAGGACCTCACTGAAATGCAGCTCTTTGATTTGAGGAAAAAAAAGAACCAAGATGGAAACTCAGTGACATTTCTTTCCCTCCATTTCTGAACCACAATGGCTTGCTCAGCTTATAAACCAATGGCGTGCGGTTCCCAGGGCCTGAAGCTCCGTTCTCCCCCTCATGTGGGCAGGATGGCACAAGGAGCAATTGGATGGTCCTTCGACTCCCCGTCTCCTCGGGGAACGCCATCCTGCCTCCACTTCGGCAGCTCGTTGGGAAGCCGGGCCCAAGATGTGCCGGTTAGGAGCGGGGAGGCAGTGCCCAGCAGCTCTCCGCAGGGATGTCCCATCCCCTGCGGAAGCGTCCGCCGCCAGTTTCGGCAGAGGGAAAGCCACGGTCACCTGCTGGTCGGGCTGATGCCCGCAGCGGGGGCACGCTCCCCACACCTCCCCACGGCGGGCTGCGGCCCTCCGGCGCCCGCCCCCCACCACCCCAGCACCGCGGCCGCGGGGGCCGTGCCTGCCGCGGCGGGCCGGGCCGGGGCGGAGGCGGCCCCAGCGCGGCGGGAGGCCGCTCCCTCCCTCTCTCTCTCTCTCTCTCTCTCTCTCTCTCTCTCCCTCCCTCCCCGCCCGCCCGCCTCCCGCAGGCACTCTGGGCGGAGAGGCAGCATTCGAGGGCTCCGCCGCCAGCAGCCGGGCCGGGCGGCGAGGCACATGGCATGTCTGATGGCGGCTTTCTCCCTGGGCACCGCTTTGGTAAGGCGCGCCCTGCCCTCCCCTCCCTGCCTCCCTCCGCGGGGCCGCGGCGAGGGGCGGCCGTGGGGAGAGGGCTGCACGGCCGGGGTGGGAGAGGTGCGGGGCTGGGCTGGGCTGGGCGGGGCGGGGGTGGAGATGGACGGACGACGGGGACAGAGGGAAAGCTCCGCGGGGCACCTTTTCGCTCTCCCTGAAGGGAAAGCGGGGCCGGGCGGCAATCCCAGGGCCGCGTCCCGCCGGGGGGTGCCGGGTACGGGGTGCGGTGCAGCCCCCGGTGGGCGGCGGGGTGCGCGAGGGGACGGCGGCGCACGGCGGCGTTTGACCGCTGGTTACCTCTGGGCTGGAGCTAAGGCTGGGGGATTAGCGGCTGCTCCGAGCATGCTCCCTGCGCCGCTGCGCCCCGTCCTTTTCAAAACAGATTTGCGAAGGGACCGTCACCTTTGCATAACACTCGGGGCGAGCGGCACACGGGCGGCAGCGGCGGGGGGGCGGCTGGGGAAGGAGCGGGCAGAGCCTGTGCGACCGTCCTGCCGCTGGGAACGGGCGGGCGTTTGCTGCCGTGCCCGGCGGGCGCCGGGAAGCGGCCCGGCTGCTTGCGGGAGAAATAAAACTGTGTGGGAAATAAAGCTGTATGAAACCAAATAAGATGTGAGCGCGGTCTTTGAGAGCGTACGCTCTCAGTGTCTGGTACCCGGGGCGGGTTGAAACGGACGCCAGTTTGAACCGCGCGGCTGTACGTACAGGTGGGTATGTCGGTGGAGACGCGAACGGGTTGTTGGTGTTAGCGGATACACAGATGGAGTTCAGGTGTGTTTGAGGAGCAGTTACAGAGGATTCGGGTAGGTCCTGTGCCTGTCGTAACCACGGGAGTCGCCCACCTCTTCGCAAGCAGAGATGATACCGCAACTGGGAGCCATTTCCGCCACCTCAGGCTCTTGGAGGGGGATCCTCGCCCGTACCAGGTGGTCCCCAGAGGAGTCAGGCAGGGGTGTGTGTGACTGAGGGCTGGCAGGACTCTGTCACTGTCTGCTGAAAACAGGCATTTGAGTCCACCGGGTGATTGAAATGGTTTGTTTAATGTCCCGGGAACAAAAGTCTCTGGCTTCATACTCACAGATGATTAAGCTGGCAGAGACAAGGACCTTGTCCAAGGGATGTTTCTTTTTGAATTGATCTAAACTGGAGAAGCTCTGACCGTCCCCTGAATACTCAAGGTGACCTGCTCATTGAGTCTTAGTTTTTGGGTAGTCCCTCAGACAAGGTGCTCAGTGGTTCCTCTGAACCAAACAGCTTATGAGTGCCAAAGTAAGCTTTGAAAACATTCAGGAAAGATTGTTAACTCACCTCTTATTTTTTAGGGAACAGGGAGGTTCCCCTACTTTAATTGTCCAGTTCTAAGATGTTTCACATTACTCTCGTTATGTTCAGATTACATGCCATTACAGTAAACTATTTAAGAAACTGGGAGTAAGTGTTACCGGATACCTGACCTCTGAGTAAGGAGAGCAGGATTAAAATTGCTTTCTTGAGAAAAGGTGGTAGGCAGAGCTGATTTTTGCATCTGGAACTTCGGGTTTGTGCTTGAAGAACCTGAAGACACTAGCTATATAGTGGTTATGTAGGACTGGGGTTTTTTGGTTCTTTTTTTTTTAAATGTTTTCATCAGCATTCATGACAAGTAACTGATCTGAGCAGCACTGCTTTTACAGCATAAATGGGAAGACCACTAACCGTGACAGAGAGGGTGAAAATGGTGCTGTGAAAAGGAAGCAATATGACCTCTCAGTTGCATTGGAGGACAAGTACGGGGAGACAGTGGCATGACCTACAGCTCTTTATTTGAGAGTGTTTGACACAGATGCCTTGAAAAGTAGCGCAGCACATACGCTTTCTAAGAGATACCTTTGGGGACATGTACATTGTTGGGCAGATGTGACAGCATGCAAAGCCTAGCACGTAAGCCAGCTACAGGAAGCCTTTTCCAATACAGAACTGCATTAAAAATACTAAATTTTCTAGTAGACATCTGTGCAGGTCTTTGGCCCTGCTTATGACGTACTCCAAACAACAGATGACAACGAAAAGCCCCTGAACTGTGCAAAATTCTGCATAGCTGAAGAAGATTAATGATTGTTTTACTTTTGGCTTTATACTCATCCTGTTGGTATTGGTGCAAGGTGCCCATGCAGGTAAAATGAATGGAAAAAGTTCAGATTTTGTGTGCATAATAAAAAAGAAGAGAAAGGCAGATGTGGCAGGCCATTGGCATGGTCAAGAGAGGAGGGAAAAGAGATTCAGTCCAAAAAATGCCAAGTGGAGTTGCACTGAGTGCTACGATGGGCAAAGTGTAGAAAGAGGCATGGCTGTAAGCACGAAGCACTGACCTTCCAGTGTCAATGGTACAAGTGCTGGAGCAGCATTTAATATGTTTCTGTATCTGATAAGATTTCCATTAGGGATCACAGTCAGGCAAGGAAAGCGTGCAAGAATTTTGGGTGGAAAGCGCTGTGCTTTCCTAACAGATCCCTAGGGAAGAAGTTGTACTGTTCCAGGTTGCAGAGTCTCCAGAACTATCAGTGCAGGAGCAAATAAGGCACAAAACAGTAAATTTCAGAATTTGCAGAAACATAACTTGTGCAGTTTCACGTTTACGGAAGTACGTTCTGACCCAAAGGAATAAGAGCTCTTAGCCTTTCTGAGTGGTTGTCTTTTGAAATGTCTGTACAAATAATAGTTCAGCTAGCTCCCTTCCCCCTTCAGCTCTGTCCCAATACAAGCCCTGGAATCAGAGTAACTAGAACCAAATTCTTTGAGTGCATGAGAAACCAAATACAATGGGGACTGAACTTACAAATGTTGTATTTATCTGGTGCAAGAGCTACTCTGTTCTGAAGATATTAGTGTGCTGTGTATATAGCCTTTGAGGGGAAACTGGTGCTAAAGGAACTGCCCTTTGTGTGCTGCAAGTGCAAGAGCTCTTCAGCTCTTTTACCTCTTCTGTCAAGACACTGGCATAACAAACAAAAGACTTTTTTTTTCTTCTTTTCAACTTTCAGTGCATAACTGTGCTGGATTCTTGTGTTATTTAGATAATAATTCTGCTAATGCAGAAGGTTTTGAAACCTGTTGCTAAACAAAAGTGTGTGAACTTTGTCTTATCTCCAACTTCTTCCCTCTAGAACGGCAACAATTCTGCTTGTACCATGGCTGAGCCAAAGTCAGTGTGTGTTTCAGTGGACGAAGTGGTCTCAAATGGCACAGATAACCAAGACGTTAGACTGATGAATGGACATTTGAAAAAGGTAGACAATCCTCTGACAGAAGCTCATCGTTTCTCCTACCTACCCCGCAGACCAGCTGTGAATATAGAGTTTAAAGAACTGTCATACTCTATCCAAGAAGGGCCATGGTGGAGGAAGAAAGGTGAGGAAAACTTAATGTGTGTACGTTAGCCAAGACATTATTGCCCATGTCGGTGGTCATGATAGGTGGAATGAGTCTGTCGTGGATGGCGAAGCAAAATGAATAAAAGGAGCATGTTTTCACAGTTCCTTTTTGCTTGGCTTCTTGATATACCCATTGCCCACCAGCTGGCACTGGGAAACTTTCCCAGAGCCTGATGCAGTGGGGTGTACGGCCCCTTGCACTCCAAGAAACTGTAGATGCAGTAGTTCATACAACTGCTTATTTTTGCCTCCCAATTCTGAAGTATCTGAAGTAAATATAGTATTGCTGTGCTGTCAAATATCTGTCCTGTGATCTTGCATGTCTACAATTTATTGTTGAGGGTGGGTAGAGCATGCAGTAGTTTAAAGATGGGGCGGGGGGGAAGAGAATGCTTTGTTTTTACTTTTGCGATTGGCTGTTTTGTGAAATGGTTATTTTTTCTGTACTCTGCCAGAACAGCAAGCACCTCAGAATTTCAGGAGGCATTTGAAACCAGGATAAAAATTATATTCTTAAAATGCTGTGTTTGGAAAGAAATGCCGTGAGCTATAGGAATGTCAGCCCATCCATGTCTCTTGGTGTTCTGCGATGGGTCTCTCTAAGCTTACCATTTCTTTCAACTGATGAAGTCACTGGCTATTGCTAGGACGGAATCCTGAGGCTTAGTCAAGGACCAGGATGCTCTTACTAGCTGCTTTGCTAATACACAGCAAAGAGTGCACAGCTTACTACACAGGGCAGAGCAAAATGATCCATATCAAGGAAGTGAAGTGTTACCACTTCCCTCTCACAATCCAGTTAAAGCTGAGACAATTCTTGTGGTGCTGATTTACTGATGGGAGTAAGGAGGGCGTATTCAGTGCTCTTCTTCCTATGCTCTTAGTCTATTGCAGGTCTGACAGGTGCGTGTAAGGTTGCTCTGTCCTTTGCATCTGCTTTGCACTTGTTCTTATACCTACATGTGCTTGCGTAGCCATGTGATTCCTAGAGACTTTTTGGGGTTTTGTGTGTGTGTGTGTGTGACTAGCCGTCTCTGAAAGGAAAACTAGGCTGTGCAGTGAACTCCTGCTGGCGAAAAGAAGTAAGGCTAAGAGAAAATATTGAGATCTTCAGGAGAATTTTGTGTGCTAAATGGCATAATTTCTCTTCCTCGAGGAATTCTCTGTTTGTAAAGTTAAGTTGGTATGGTTGTGTGCTTTAGTTCCTGTTAAAAGATAAGCCGCTGCCAATGCGCCGCTCACCTGAGCCGTACTTGATACCTGCACATTCTCTGAATTTGTAAATCCACTGGCTTAAAGGTTCCACTTGAAATTGTTTCACATAGTACATTGCTGCTGTCTGGAAATTGTGTCATTATCACAACACCAAGGCTTTAATAGTCTAGAAGCGTGTGGTATGAAAAATACTTGATCTATGGCCATGGAAGTGCTACTGTATGTGGACAGCCTGTGCATACAGTTAACTCATTTGTTGAAGGATGTGCACACTTGAGGCTTTAGCGGGCTTTTCAACACTAAACCTCTATGTGCACACACCTGCCTTCTTTTAATTCTTTATGAAAACTGCATGTAGCCATACTGTCCATAGGAGAACAACTTGGTTTGGCGGCAACTTTTATACATTTAAAATTATTTTTTTGTTTTATCAGAACAAACTCAAATTTGAAGTTTTTTCCTCCCAAGAAATGGAACTATGCCAAAGCATCTCATGTAAGGTATAAAAACTTGAGGTTTTTGACTGGATCTCTTTCTTATTGGCCAAAAATGATCGAGGGATCCTAAACCAAAAATGTTTGTCCACATTTGCTGACATGTCTGAGTGACTTGGCTTGAACAAAATGGCACATTCTGACAAAATGTCCTCCTATTGAAAAGGACCGGTTGCGGCATTTGGCTCTAGGGCACGGCTGGCTATGACTCTGTCACTACACTTAGTTTTGAAAGAAGAGATTAAACATCTCTGGCTATCTGTGAGTTCATGTTCTCCCCTTTTCACCTGGTCTTGTACCATACGTCTTTCGTCAGACCACTAAGGACAGCCTCTGAGGGGCTGTGAGGCACGCTGTCTGACAGCAGGTCTTGGCACTCTCCTTCTAGCCAAGGATCTAAAAGACTTGGGGGGTTTTATAGTCGATGCCAAGCTGAATGTGAGCCAAAGTGTACACTCAGTGCCAGTAAGGTAAACCACATAATAAGCTACCTTTGGAGGACCTGGCCAGACGGAGGCAAGTTGTTATCCTTCTTAACATCAGTCAGAGCACAACTGGAATGCTGTATCCAGTTTTAGGCCCTCCAGATCAACAGAGATATTGGGAAGCTAGAAAGGGTCTGTCAGAAGGGTAAGAAATTGGTCAGGGTACCTACAAAGAGAGGCTGAGGAAGCTGGGCTCATTCAGTCTAGTGAAGCGGAGGCTGGGCGATGATCTCATTCTGGTGTGGAGCTACCTAGAGGGCAGTTACAAAGACAGTGGAGCCAAGCTCCTGTCAGTGGTGCTAGCTGATACACAAGAGCCAATGGCCATATACTGTGGTTTGGGTGGCTTGTGGTGAACATTAGGAGATATCCGTTCACCAGGAGGTTGGTGCAGCACTGGGACAGGTCACCCAGAGATGGTGTGCTTTCTCCATGCCAGGGGGTGTAGAAACATTTGGCTGGGCAGAGACACAGCTGACATGATGTTGTGTTGGTGGTTGTCTTGCTTTGAGCAGAAGGCTGGACTAGGTGACCTCCAAAGGTCCTTTCCAAGCAACACTTCCATGATTCAGTGAATTGCTAGCGAGGTTACAGAAACCTTCTGTAAACAAACTTTCCTCCCAGCCATGTTCCCTACTCCAGAGACTAACCCAATGCATTGTTTTTAATAGAAATGTTTTCCATTAGGGAAATTGAAAACTGAATTGTCTGAATTGTCTCAAATGAAGGTAAGGACCAAACTGTCAGATTCCTTGAATTGTTTTAGTGGTTCTGATTGTTTGTGTGCAATTTGGGACATCTCTATTTAAAACCAGTGGGCTTGTAGATTGATATATTACACGTAAAACTGTTCTGAATGCCTCTTACTGGCTTCTCCTCCAGTGGGCAACTGGGACTTTGCAATATGTTTTAATTTGACCCTGCTCAACAAAAGGGCAATATTGTTCCTGGAAACACTGGTGGATGTTTTAGCTCTACAGTCCTTGTGGGTTCCCTGTCCTAAAGGGATCTGTCACTGCCGTGATGTGAAATTTTTAAAATCACATTTTTATGAGAAGAGTAGCAGAAAACACATTTCTGAAGGTACAAAGTCCAGTGTAGGAAATGCAACTGTTTTTTAAAAAACAGCAAACTCGTATGCGCAAGCTGAAAAAAAAGTATAAAATGGGAGATGTGTCTCAGTTCACATTGTTCTTGGGTGACGGTCATGGCAATAAGCGATAAGGGATCCTGTTATGAAAATGTGCCTTTTAAATTAATGGTGTTTCTATTCTGAAATGGAGCTTGGAAAAAAATTCTTCTATTTCTACATCTTTCTCTATAACTGTAATGAATTAGTTAAAACCTTTTATGAGTGTTGGATCACAAAAGGAGAAGTATAGTTTCCTTGCAAAGAAAATTTGTGCCAGCACATTGGAGAGGAATTCAGCTAAAGAGCAACAACAAAAAAATGTACTCCCTTCAGTAAAAATGATCTTGCAAAGTAATGTTAAGGTTAGGCTCTAAATTAACAAAAGGAGGAATAATTAGTAATGCTGCCATTGTGTTCTGTACTTAGTTGTATTGTTCAATGGTATGTAGCATCATTTTCTTTTTATTAAAAGCACAAAGAAAGTGATTTTGCATTGCTTGTCAACAGCAAAGAAGCTAAATAAGTCATCGTAGACTTCAAATTAGAATTTTTCATTAATTTGTGTCTCAGCCTTAAAATGCCTAATTTATCTATTAAATGTCATTTTCTCTTTAAAAATAAGGGAGGGTATTTTCATTCTCAGATTTATATGATAAATGCTGTTCCACTTGTTTTAATGAGGTTTTAGCAAATTTATAGCAAAGATTGGTATGAATCTGGACCTGATTCATTCATGGTGTAATTCCTCTTGAAGTCAGTGGTATTATCAGGACAGGAATCTTGTAGGTGAGTCCTTGATCAAAGCTCATCTGACCCATTCTATTCAGTAGGCATTCTTACCAGTATGGGAATTTGGAAGAGGTTACAGAGGTAGAAGTTTCAGAAAGTCTCACATGTCTCTGTCATTTTCCCCATAAAGCATTTAGGGAATTAGTCAACTGGTAGAATCAACTATTTCTTTAGTTTTGAAGGAAAGATATTGATAAGTGACTTAATCCAGATCTTGTGAGGGTAAGGATCTTCCAGAATGGAAAATGTGTCTTAGTCTTTGAATCCTGCCTTTGTTCAAGCATGTTCCAGGGGTCTCCTGTGGTCAGCAATGTTCCAGATTCACGTAAGAGAGCTGCAAGACTGCTGGAGCAGAGGTAGTGTGTTGTAAGATAAAGATAAACTGGCAAAGACAGAAGAAAGAAACTTCAACACACAAGGAAATCATAGGACTGTTTAGTCCAAGGTTGCCTTCTCCTTTCTTTTAGGAAGGGGAAGCTGGCTGGCTTGGAGGGGAAGAAAAGGAGCAGAGTCCTCCATTAGATCCAGTATGGGCTTCTTAGATGAGGAAAAGCAAAATCCACAGAGCTTCAGAACAAACTGTCTGAAATTAGTGTCTTGTCACAAACCTGTTTATCTGAGGGTTGAGAAAGAAATCTGAAAGTAGATCTTGGCTTCTGAACTGTCTGTTTAAACTGCAGTTTGAAGTGCAAACCACACACCACAGAAGCATATATTGGTTTTACCAGTTTATAGAAAAATTATAGACACGTACATTTTAATTCTAGGACTGCCTGAAAACTGTTTGCAAGAGGATTTCAGAGGAAAGTCAGTGGCTTAGCTTTCTGCCATTTTTGTTACAAGTGCCATAACGTATTCTGAATAGAATGAGTGGTTTGGGGGTTAAGTTATGGATAGTCCCAAATACGAAGAGGGCATGAAACATACTTTGGAGCCTTCTATCTTGGTCAGGTTCATTCAGCTTTACTTTGAAAAGATATATACATTCTATATACCCACCAAAGACATTTGTCCTATTGTTTCAGGGTGTTTTTGTTATAATGTAGGATGGAAATACCGTTCCTACATAACTTGAGTGCATCCAGGAAGAAAGTAGTAATAAATTGGCTTTCAAAACTCTGCAACAACTCAGGGATTACTTTTCTTTTTCCTCATACTTGTCAGTATTCATGGTTAATTAGGCAACATTTTAGTTGGAAATTTCTCCGTTGTTATTTTTAGGGCTGTAATGACTCATTTGTGCTGTGTTCAAGTGTAAGTTCTGGTAGGATTTGGTCTTTAATAACCTCCGAGGGAACGGGCTCCAGCCGGTCAAAATGTGGTTGGGTATTTTTATGGAGCAGTTTAGTAGCAATACAGAAATATATGCTCAGCAGAAAATACGATATTTCTGTTATTTTGGGTTTGTTCTAATAGCTCAGACCCTGTGGAAACAATCACCCAAAGAGGTGCTGTCTTATCTCACAAGGTTGTTGTTTCACAGCTTGGAGATTTAGCACATTTAACGGCAGGATTGGAAAGAGGGGAATGAAGGACTCTGCTTATTCTGGATGTCTGATGGGGAAGCACGGAGTCTTTGGCAGGTTGCTTGATATTCATGAAAGGCGAAAAGTGGCCGTCACAGTCTGAGATAGTGTCATCAGAACAGCTAGATAACTACATTTCAGCGAAGAGGTCTGTATATTATGTTAATACTGATCTCTGCATAAGATGGAAACTTAACCCACTGTCAGATGGGTTGTCAGCAGAGATTTAAACAGGCTGGATTTCACTGATTTGCTTTGGTGCTCTCTACGAATTAGTTCTGGTACGTGCGCTTGGACAGACCTGTTTCTTTTTATTCAGCTAGGCTTTTTTTGCTGCATCCTTCCATGACTTCATTTAAAAGATTTCACCCCCTCCACCCCCCCAGAGATATCTGAAGACCCAAATGAAGTGCGGGGTGGGGGGCGAGGAGGGGAGGATTTGCCCTAAATTATTTGCTAATCCTTGCTGGAGGAGTCGGAAAAAGCCCGTCCTCATCGCCAGCAGGTGCACTGCGGTAGAGGTGCCGCATGCACGGTCTGGGTCTCGCCTGGCGCGGTTACTGGCGGGCAATGCACTGCAGTAACCCGGCGGTGATGCTCTCGCCCCGCCGCCCGGGCCCTGGTTGGCTGCTCTAGGCGCTGTTGCTAAGACGGGAGGAAAAGATGCAGAACAGTAGAGAGCAAAACCCACTTTCCGAGAGAGGGTTTGGGGTGGTTTGTTGGTTTGGTTTTTTTCCGCCTTTCTCTGACAGATGGGTTGTATTGTTTTCAGCCATTTTTGCCTGCTTTGTCTGAGAGCGTGTTTTCATCTTGGAGAGCAGGATATATGCAAATTAAGATCCATGCGTTAGAAAGAATAAACAAGTTAAGCTGGTTGAAAGGAACTGTGGTATTAGTAAAAAGCTCTTCAAGCAAACATTTTGTGGATTCTTTTTCAGTGACTTAAAGTGTTAGTGAAATTAAAATGAAATATGATTTTTAGCAGAGGATTTCAAAATGCATTTTTTAACCTTGATAAAAATCCATGCAGTTTTTCTTTTAACACTTAAGCTGTCTCAAGGTGGTAAGAATATACCGAGTAGTCACTGTTACTGGAATAGTCCACAGCATTTTATTAAGTGATATGTCACTCTTTCTAGCATCCTCTTGCATGGGTTGTATAAAACAGAGGTTATTGGGGACAAGTCTTGGTCAGCCCCTTTGTCTGAACCTTCTACTGTTTCCCAGCTGCGTATGACCTTATTTCAGCATTACTTATTTTCTTCCATGCGGAAACCATTGTTATTGTTCTGGGTTTGGTTTAGGATTTTTTTTTTGTGTACCTGGAGCTTTTTTTCGCAATGCGTCTGAGTTTGACTCGGTGAGTTTTGGTCAGAGTCTTTGAGCGAGTAGAACATACTTTTCTTCTTTCTCTTTGCCGTATTGTTTATTAAATAAACATTACAACAACCTGACTGTTTTTCATTTTAGCTAATGTTTTAATACAATAAATTTTATCAGTTGCTGTTGTGAAAGCTTATGGCCGAGGAAGGAAGTTTTAGAGAGATGCCAATTAAAACATTTCAGAATTTATGTGTCAGGGAAGTGGCGATGGCAGTGGTGATGATGAGTTGTTGGGAGTTTGAGCTATGGTCTCCTCTGTTTCCATCTCACAGTAAGCATGTGTCGGGGGCTGGCTGTAACTCACCCTGACAGCCCTCCACTACAACTTTCTGTACACTGAGTGGGTTTTGATGAAATGCTTTGCTGTCCTCTGCCCATACGCAGTCATGTCTTGCTTGAGGTGTTGAGGAGGTAGAGACAGCATGTGCCATCATATGGGTGTACTTTTTCACATTTCAGAGTAGAATTTGGTCCATAGCCTGAAGATATGTCTGAAGTCTGAAGGAAGATGAAGAGTCATTTTGCAGTTGAAGGCTTCAGCCAGCAGATGGTTGATAAGGGTTCTCCATAACCTCAGTAAAAGGAAAGAGAAATCACAAAAGCAACCGAGAACAGAAGCTAGATCAAGAGTAAAAAAGCTGTTAGAGCCCATTTTCACTTGGGCATTTACATGCCATTTTGGAAGGTGCCTTCTGGAAACCCATAGGGTCTAAGATTACCTGCTTACTAAGGCAGGTCTTTTGTTCTCAGGGGATTTAATATGGCAGAGTTCAGCTGTGTATTCTCTAAGAAATTAATCGCTGCACACTTCCCTGTTGCATTGTTCTAGTAGGTAAACTGGCTGGCTTTGGGAAGACATATTTCAGGGAGCATGATACTACTCAAAAGGTGGAAGACCCTCACAAGGAATACTCAACTGCATTATAATTCACAACTGTACCCGTTAAACTGATGGTTACCTTCGTCCTCTGTTAGAAAACAGTGTTTGGTCTTACTATTAAAATTAACATCTCAAGACTTCCTCCAAACAATGGTGCAAGGAGAGTCCCAGCAAAATATACTTGATAGTTTAGCACATGGGAATGAACTGATTCGGATTTAAAATTAAAGCATTGCAAACTGGAGGGTGGGTATTGGTCTCAAGATTAATCTCCTTGAGGAAAAACCTAAATGCATTAGCCAGAAAGGCCATACCTTATCCACAGAACCTCTGTCACTTTCACACACTTGACATGTGTAAGGATATATATGTCTAACATGAGGCTGAATTTTTGATGAAAATAAGCTGGGAGTTTAGGTCAGCTTGCCATTATATGAAGTCAGAGAAGGTTCACCTAGCCTGGTGTCCCTTCTCTGACAGCAGGTGGAGCTGAATGCTTGGGTGAGAGTTCAAGTGCAGGCCAGTGCGTAGTAATGTTTCCCTAGGTTCTTGCAGGTTGCAGCTTGGAGGTTTCCTGAGCTAGGTGTAGTATCTTTGTGTTCACTAGTTCTCGATGGATTTTTCTTCTGTAAAATTATTCACTTGCTCTGTGAACTTAAGGAGGCTTTTGCTGTTCACACTGTCACCTCACTATTTGCCTCCCTTTTCAAACCATTCAGGTTTGAAACAGCACATAGCCTGACAAAAATTACCTGAGACTCGGGTAAGCGTTCTTTGTTTGTTGGCCACTGACAACTACTCTTCTATTTCCTGTTGTTTGATCTGCTTTCTCATCTATATGAGAACCGGCCATCCACCTTCTTGTCAGATTCATTTATTTAAGAACTTTTATTAAAGATCTTGTTAAAACATGGCATCCATGTAAGATGACAAAGTGGCCCTCTTTCTTAGGTACTACTTACAAAAGACATCACATACAGTTTATATTACACAATTTTGTATCAGAGACTTATGCACAAGATGTGTCTTTTTTCTCTGTCAAAAGCATTGGGACAGTAAAAAGCTTGAGACGTTAGTGGTTCAGATTGCCTGCCCACTCTGCTGGCTTTGAGCCTAGAAGCTAGCAATTTTTATTTAACCCCATTGGTACAGAGGACAGCAAAACCACTGACCCTTACTTAGACAGTACAGAGGTAATTTACAAGCACAGCTTTAGTGCCTAGGGCTGGCAGAGTCCTTCTCATCAAGCCCAGGACCAAGCTGTAGCAGGCATCATCTTCTTGATATCAAAGCCTGTGTTAATTAGGAAATGGAAAGACTGAGGGTCCCCAAATCCATCCAGGTTTATCACATTTTTACCAACTTTCAAATACGTAAAAAGAATTTATAGTATAAGAAAATATGTATGGAAGAATCACTGCCCTTTTCAACCAATTTTTTAACTTGTTCATCCCCAAAACATGTTAGGTATGATGGAAAAGTGTCACAGCACATACATAGAAGGCCAAGCAATTTCAGTTGTTTTCAGTAACTATTTGAGTCAAAAAGCGTCCTGCGTCCTACAAGTAGATGTTCTTACATATTTAATTTGTTCCTGAAATAATTATCAGGAGGCCCGTTGAAATATCCCATGGGGATGATTGAGATATTTGAAAATGGCTCCCTTGTGAATTATGTACTTTAGTGCAGACGTTCAAGTTTATTTTGGCCTTTGGATACTTCGTCTCTTAGAAAAGAAGATTTCACAATGAATATTTGATATAGAATGTAAGTGGTAGTATAAAATATAGAAGGACCAGTGCTGTGTAAGTGTCTCTGGAATGAGGACAAATTAATTCTATCTAGGAAATGGTATGGCTGGATATGCATGCTGCAATATGTCTTGAGTCACACTGCAGGAACCTTTGTAACTGCATTTCCCGATTGGACTTTCTTGTCGCTGTTGGGCTTGTATTCTCGTTTACAGTTCATTTAGTCTTTGCTGATTTCAGGGGGAGAAACAGATGCACTCTGAAGACTTAATTCTCTTCAGAGAGGATAGGGATGAAGCCGTCCAAATTCTTATCAGAAAGAAGTATGTGGAATTACATAATAGTCAAACTGAGTTAACTGCTTGTTTGTTCGGTTTTTGTAACGTATTTGTTCCAAAGTAAAATAAATGGCAGAGACCTTGGCTTTACAAGATATACTTTACCATCTGCCTCTCATCTAGTATCTACAGCCTACATCTTTTGTGTAAGAATTATATTTCTTCCTGCTTTGCATGTTTAGAATAATAACAAATGTTGTTTATAATTGCAGTACATCTGCTACAGGAGAGAGGAGAAGATAGAACAGTTACCCAGGTTCCTGGGTAAATGAGAATGAGACCTCTGCTCTGTCTCTTACTGATCTTCAGAGGGTAGGCTTTTATGCCAGACAAGAGAAGAAATTAATTTCAAATGAAGTGGTGTACCTAGTTAACATGAAATTTGAAGAAAAAAAAAATCTGAAGGTTTTAATGCTCTTATTAAGCAATGGGGTTAAATTCTGCCCTGTTGCATGGTTTATGCTTGCAGAAGCAGTCAAGTGGATGAGGCTGCACTGATAGACCATGGTTAGTATAATTTTTTTAGACATGATCCAGTTATTACCTCAAGTGCTTTGGAAATTAAACACTCCTAATAGCACCAGCATGACAGGGCTAGAATTAGTAAATGAGTACACAATTAAAAGGAAGAGGACTGAAAGTGAATATTTGCTATTAGAGGAAGGGCAGTTATTTCTTCTGGGTCAAAAAGCCATGAACTTCAGCCAGCTTACTGAATAGGAATATTGAGGCCCAACTGTCTAACTATTTGAGACTTATAAAGCTGAAGCCTGTGGGTCGCTGTCTGGGACTGAGTTAGTTCCTCTTCCTTCTCCACTCAGAGAAGTGGTGGTCATATGCTGCCACCAGAGAAGTGTGAGAGTCAGAAAGACAGGGAAGAATGCAGGGGGGTGCATCTGTGCACAGCTGGCCATGAAAAGTTACTCTCTTGGGTTTTGGTTTTGACCCTGAGTCTTGGAGAATTTGTCCTAGAGGAGCAAATTGACCGTAAATAAAAACTAAGCTTGCAGATGCTGGATTAGAGGCTTTTCTGAAAACCAGTTGGGTCAGATCTGTTTTGTAATCAGAACTGTGAGTTCTTCACAAGAAGTTTGCAAGAGTTTCTAATTGTGGTGATTGTAAAACAAGACTGTTGGCAGTAGCCAAATCAGGTGGCACTTCAGGACCCAAGGGGATTCCTCCAGCCCGAGCCCAGTTGGTACGTGGCAGCCTCAGTTCTGTACTTACAGGTCCAGTTAGTAATGAGGCAGGGCACGCGTTCCCATTAGGCACACATGCACACGTGTCTGTACATGAAGTACACTCAGCCAGCCATACAGACCAGCACAAGGACAGAAGTGCCTTTACGGCACCTGCCTAAACACAGGCGGCACTTGTGCAAACCTGACCACCACCGATGGCTCGCTGCTGTTCCGCCCCGCTGGCTGCTTGTGGGTTGCAAACACACACGAGGCAGGTCTCTCCACCAGTGGCTTTTGGTCACTCTGTCAGTCCAATCACTGGCCCAGGCTCCTGTCTCCTCCAGTTGTTGGTACCTGGACCTACAAGCCCTCAGGTTTGCAACCTCTTACTCCAGTGGCTGACACACAAACTTCTGCTACTCACCGGTGAGTCCATCGTGATACTAGCGCTCGTGCACACAGGCTCACAGTAGAGAGTGCATTCACACAGTAGGTAGTTGGGAATAGTGTTTAGGAGGAGTACAGGTTGGACTGCAGTGATCAGGGGCAGGGCTTGGTCAGACAGATCTACTAACCATCTGCCTGTTCACATGCACCTGGCCTCTTTAATCCCCTTTTCTGTCTGTTTTCTCAGGCTTGCTCCTCCTCAGTCCTTGATCCATCCCTTTCCCTGCCTTGGGCAATTCCCCTAAACATCCTCTGATAAGTGTTTCTTGCTTTCTGTAATTCCCATAGCCACCCCATGGCTGGTTTTATACCATCCCAAACTTCCGTTCCCCCTGCATGACATGGTAAGTCCTATTCCCCAGCAGGCCATCGCACCCTCTTTCTTGCACAGCATTCCAGGGAGAGAGTTTTCCTGTTGATGCGTCTTGGTGGGCTTTCCTCCAGGAGCAGTGGTGCTGTGCTTTTCCTTTGAGCCTCTTCAGAGTGGCTGATTCAGCCACTGAGTGGGTTAGTAGGGTTGGTCTTCTGACATTCAGCTTGGTCTCTGCTCAGTGTGACTGGCTTTTTGTCATGTAACTAAGCAAAGACCATTTTTAGACCTTCTTGGCTTATCTGATTTTTCTAAGCTTTCTATTTAAAAGTAAATGAAATAACATGGCTGGCCAGTTGCTTGTTTATGCCCGTGGAAACTCTCCCTGTGATGTAAATCATCATTGAGGTAGAACCCACACAGGCACATTTTTACCCTCGCATGTGAAAGTTTCAGGAAAGCTGTAAGAAACTGCAAACAAGGAATCAAGTTGCTGCCTCTTGTGATTATAATAAATCAGGTTCTGTTGTCTTAAAGGCTGAATTATGACTGTGTGTGCAAGTTACTATATCAAAAACAGTCAGAGGAGCTAGGCAGACATGCCTGAAGAAGGTTAGCTATTTGATTTTTTGTCAAGGAGAAAGACAACGTGATCCTTTGGAGATATACGTTACCTGAAGCAGTCACAAGTCCATGAACCCTGGGATTAATATAAGACTAGGTATTTATAGAGAATGACTGTGTCTTGTCCAGTAATAGTATGACACCTGGGGACACCAAAAGAAAGATGAAGCTTCAGAATATGCATAATAACACTTAAAATATTGACTCTTTAGTCTCCAAACAGAAAAACAGAAATATTAGCATCAGTTTCCTGAATCCCATATACTCCAAATACACCATGTACACATTATCAAACCAGCCAAACAAATAAAAATAAAGCAGACCTTCCCATACAGGGCATGACTGAGGCATTTGAACATTCAGCATTTGATTCTTACTGACAGGTAGTAAAAATAAACTCCCCAAGCAAAGTGAGTTGGGGCAAAAAGTAACACGTTCTGCAATAAATAAAACTAACCTGGAAGCCAACCCACAACTCATCTGAGGCGTTCACACTATATCGCTTTAGAAGTACATGGTGAAACGAACCTTGAAATCATCGCCATAATGGGTAGAGTTTACCTATCGACAGTTGGCCAGGAGTGTTGTCTTATGACAGAACATTTTGGACCAAATATAAATTAACTGAAATGAGTAAAACCTGCTGACGGAAGAATATGGCCTAATGCCTAAAAGACACTTTTTCACTCATTAGTATCGGTTACTGCTAAAACTGCATTCTGAAAAATAGAGAAGTTAATGCAGTTCATGTGAAAGGTCAGTGTTGGATGTCAACCAACATGCTGTTTGGGTGAAACTAGACTTTTGACTACCAGGGTAATAAAACAAAGGCCATCTTTCTCCCCCACTCCTTCACATTACCCAGAGTCCTGACTTGGATTCCAACTCCTGTCCAGATATTCAGCATCACAAATGAGTGCGTGCAAGGCATGTTCATACAGCGGTGGAAGTGTGTCAGCAGACATCATCCAGTGTAGGCATGTCTGAAAGCAACAGAGGCCCCCCTTTTCAGAGTTATGTATTGCTTCTTACCAGGATTTCTAAATTTTCTTTTTAGTAATCTACGTGTATAATGTATGTGTGTAGTCTTTATATATATACATATATAATATATAATAATGTTATAGATAATATATAATGTGTATATATACATGTAATATATTTGTATAGACATGTATAAATGTAAGTGTGTGAGTGTATATATATACACACAGATATTATCTCTGTTTTCATATATATGTATATATGCACATATGCTCATACACTCAGGTAGTATATTTATTTATGTACAAAAACTGTGTATCACTATAACAAATATTTTGAAGAAAACATTTTTATAGAGGTGTATATTCCTTCTTTGTAGTGACAAGAGGATATAATTATAGAAAAGCAGTAACAACTGGTTTTTTTAAATGAAAAGCAAAAGAATATTGGTTTCTTAGAAGTGGTTCAAGTCTGTTGCTACTTGCTTATTGGCATAACAAGTTAAAATAGCAGGAAAAATGTCTGTTAAATGGAAGCTGTTTTATCCGCCTGAATGCCAGTGGTGTAAAGAGTGGTATAAAGAAAAGACAGCATTTTGCTGATGCTTTTCAACAGGGACTTATTGCATTACATGAATTGAGTAATTTTCTGCTCTCAGTCATTTTTCCTGTAATCAGATTGCTTGTGCTTTGTTCTTGTTTTCTTTAGAAGTTGTAAGGAAGAATATGTGGAGCTCTCGTGTATATCAATGGTGGGTCCAATTCATACATATTTGAGCAATTTTGAATGTTTGTAATCGCTAACATCATTGTCTGAATTTCCTTCTTTATTAGCTGAGCATCAGTGCAACTCAGTTCTGCTGGGTGTAAAGGAGAGTATGCTTACATGCCAGATAAATGTGTACTATTTCTGTTTGTTTGAATAATGGTTTGCTGGTGACAGAAAACTGGAAAGAGTGTGTATCTTGGGGTGCAGAAGGAAAATACCAAGGTTTTATGTAAACTGGTGGGACCATGTGCTTTGATTTGCAAGAGCCACTGAGAGTGTGGTGTAAAGAAGAGGAATATGGTAGAGATGTTCTTCTGGCTGATTTTCTTGGGAGCTAGAAATGTCCCTTGACTGCACGAGGGAAGGCAAATAGCAGTGCCCAAGATCTGCAAATGGAGGGCACTTCCCGGAAACAGCAGTGTGTACAGGGTGGGTGTCCATGTTCCATTGTGGCTGCATTTGGCTTCCCTGAGCACCTCTGATGTGGGAAGGGGAAAGTTATAGTAAGGATATTGTCTGGTGGTAAGCCTCGAGAGGATCCAAACTGTATACCCCTTACACCTGACATACCTGAGAGGTGTGAGCAGAAGTGCTCTGTGGTCTCTTCTTCACGGGGATGAGGGGAGTGGGATAGGGGTGGCAAGAGCTGTGTTGTTGTCATCATCTTTTATGCTAGCCATGCTGGCACTAATATACCTCAGGATTTGTGTGAATTGTCCGGTATGTTTTAAAAGATTGTATCTCCTGTCCCCTCTTCTCCAGCTCCTCTGATTATCCACACTTGTAGCCATTCTTTGCAAGCGCTGACACTAAAACACATAGGAAGAAGTGGCTCTGGATGCTTCCAGGGTGTTTACAACTGTACACAAGGAAAGGAGATTGGAGATACAGTCAAGATTAACCTCTCCTTTTGTATCACGGTATCATTATCTAATTAGATCAGAAGCAAAGCCCTGCGGCTTAGTCAGTATTAGAGCGTAGGCACCCATTTCAGGAGGAAGCCTTTGAGAAGAGCAATCTTTAGCCGTCCGCCTACACCATTTTCTTTGAGGCTTTGCAAGATGGAAAAAGTGACACATGTAAACCTTCCCAAAGGCAGCTGCATGTTCTTAGGCGCATTGCCTTTAAAGAGACTGCCCCCTTGAACGACTGACTCTCGGATGATCCCCATGGGTGACCCTTGTCTTTGCTATCCCTGGGCTGCTGGGGCAGAGGCAGAACAACTCTGCTGGAATTCAGTGGGCCAGGCCCTGAGGAGAGGGTCTGCTGGTTTCAAATCACCCATGCTATCTTATTACAGGCACAGGTAGCCTTTATCAGGGAGTTGGAGCCGTGATTCAGATAAGCTGGATGGAGAGGGAGTGGGAGGGAGCGGGGAATTCTTCCCAGTTGCCAGTAAAGGTCCTTTCCCTGAACAAGGACTCTTGTCACCTAGAAGTTGCTCTGCCTTACTGCAGAAAATGGCCGAGATAGTTTAAATATATGGAGATACTGCAGCTGGGTCTGATGCTGCACAATTCATAGGTCCTGTTCTTGGGGTTTATATGCTTTGGGACTCATGACTGATTCTCTGATTTTGGTTCTGCATCAGTTCCAAAATGACTTTCTGGTTCAGGTTCAGCAAACATCCTTCTAGAAGAGCATGTCTTGTGCATTTTCCCCAAGAATTCTTCTAATACAGCAGGTGGTGGGATTTTTGTGGGCAAAGCCAAACTGTGGGTTTAAGTTTTTACTTTACCACTCCTTGTGAAACTAATCCTGGTGTGACCTTCACTTTGCTGACATGTAAGGGTCTTAAAGCAGTGCTTTATGTTCCTGTGGGAAAACATACTGTAGCAGACCCTTCCATTGTATTGGAACAATTTATCATCAGCAAATAAATGGAGGGTGTGGGGGAAGAACAGAGTGGATCAGATTCTGTCCCTGCTCCAAGATCTTGATCTTAATATTTTATGTCAGTTGACTAAGAACATGGGACCATGAGTCTGACCAGGGCATGTGGAGGCCACTGTGCTAACAGTAATAGCAACTGTAAAATACAGAAGAACTCTTACAAATACTCCAAATAGAGAAGTGGAAACTCATCTGTTGGGGGCAGACAGCCGAGCTTAAAAGCAGTTTGTTGGGTTTTACTCAGGTCTTCATTGGAAGTGGAGTGGTGACTCAGTTTTAACACGTATATACAGAAATCTAAAAAAATAGTAATATTGTGAAAATGTTGTGATCTGATGACAGAGCAATGTTCTGTACTTGTGCCATTTACCTGGATTGCTGTCAGCATGATGTAATCTCACCTGTTGGCACAAAGACAAAAAAGACACAGGTGGTGCATTCACCACTTGCACATAATGATCAAAAGCATTTAGCTAGCATTGAAATGAAAACTAACAATATTAGAGATGTGCTTATTTTCCCATTTGCACACAGGCTACACCTGTCATTACTTTCCTGTACATTTAGAAAAAATTGCATGAAAACTTTGAACCCGTGCATCTCCTGTGTGGCACTGAATGCACTGCCCGTAGGAGAACTGTCTGTAGCCCAGCAGACTGCAATTGCTTTATCACTGTGTGCAGTGAAGCTGCTCATCTTACAATGAGATTTTAAATTATATTTAGGTATGTCAGATATTTTTATAAACATGGATTGCATGCCCAGTTATACCTACTAGATAGTAGACCATGTTTTTTCTTGGTCACCTCATAGCAGTGAGAGATATTCTTGACAGTCGGACGCATCTGAGTCCATGTAGGTTTCTACTCTGTGAGAGGCTGTGTCCAAGTTAGACAGCAGCCTAGGCTCTCTTTATAGACAGAAGGTTTCACTGACAGTCAGTGGAGTGGAGGTTACTGTTCATTTCATCCAAAACGAGCCGAACAAGCGACTCTCCACTTTTACTAGGAGAAATAGCTGCGGTGGAGTGGCCCTGGCCAGCAGCTGAGCACCCACACAGAACAGGGGAGAGAGTCAGAATAGCAAAAGATGAAAACTTGTAGATTGAGATCGGGGTAGTTTAATAAGCGAAGCAGAGCTGCACGCATAAGCAAAGCTAAATAAGGAATTTATTCAGTGCCGCCCATTGGCAGGCAGATGTGCCACTGTCTGAAAAGCAGGGCCTCGGCACCTGGAAGGGTCACTTGGGAAGACAGATGCTGTAACCTCAAACATCCCTCCTTCACCCCCCTTTCCCTCAGCTTTTATTGCTGAACACAGTGTTGTATGGTATGGGATATCCCTTTGGTCAGCTGTCACAGCTGTGTCCCCTCCCAGCTTCTTATGCACCCCAGCCTACTCTAAAAAAAGAAGGCCTTGAGTCTGTGCAAGCACTGCCCAGCAATAGCCAAAACACAGTGTGTTATTGATACTGTTCTAGCGCCGTAGGGGCTGCTCTGAAGAAAATAACTCCATCCCAGTCAGACCCAGTAAAATGGCTCACATGCAAGTGTTTACATTGCAGATGTTTGCAGCTGGTTAAAAGAAATCCCATCTTGAGACTTCGAGTTCCTGATATATCAGTATTCCTACATGGAAGATTTCCACCTTCCAGTCTTTGAATCCTGCAGCATTGCTGTGTGTCTTAATTGTGATGAATCTCTGCTTTTGATCCCTCAGCCTGTGTCAGCTACTGGACTAGCACAAACCTGTGCTGCTGCATTGATTTCAGTGGTGTCGTCGTGTTTTACAGGAACTGAGTCCAGAGAGTGCCTGTGGTTTTTAGGAACAAAGCATGTGTTTTGAGGTGATGTGGATATTGTTCTAAATGTGTCTGTTGATTATGTCACTTAAAGTGACAGTATTTGCAAGGAAAAACGTATAGATAGCCTGAACTCTTACCTCCCTTTTCTTTCCTTTGTATACTGGTGTGTTAATAGGTAGCCTCAGAGTAAGAACAGAATGGAAACTTGAGGTGGAAGTCATGCTTTTGTGAAATGAGTTATTGCTTCCCAACTTGCTTTACTAATCACTTTGTAGATAATTTAGAAAAGACAGGCTTTCCAAAATGCCGAATGATTCTGATGCGTTATTTTAGCATGCCCTTAAATCGTGAATTAAAGTTCCTTAGCCTTTTTTTAAACTTCAGATAATTTTAATGTGTACATTTGAATTTCTTAGTGTGTGAAATAAAAGTAAATTGATTTGATGATACTTACACTGCAATCTAAGTGCATCTGTCAAATGATTATTTCAATTTTGTGTGTGAAATGTCTAAGAGTTTTCCTCTTGAAAACTTGCATCTTTACGTGGGACATATTATTGATAAAATATTTAATTGCTTCGGATGTATGATTAGCTGCAAGATTCAAGCTTTGTTTGTGCTACTCTATCAGCTTCAGCTAATCCATAATATAAAATGTAGGTCAGCTGGAGCTTTTTAAAACAGATGGAAATTTAGTAGTTTATGGTAGTTCAATGGATGTATGTCCCCGCAAGGCTGCCAACTTCTGCAGTTCCGAATTGTGAAAAAAGCAGAAATCAGACTGCTGAAAGGCGCTCATTCTAACTCATTTTCATTCCAGAAGCAGCAATGCCCTGTGTAGTGGGTTTTGTTTGCAACATATTCAGCACTGACATGCTACAGAAGATGATAATTAGTTCAGTGGTGTTTAGAGGATTTTATATTTAGTTTGCTGACAACGAAAAGTATTTTAATTTGGGCAACTTCATTAGCGTAAATATTCACGAAGAGAGATAAAAACACAGTTGTTCTAAGTAAAATGTGAGAACTGGAGGTAATCCAGTGTTTATTTCCGCACACACTTTAGGTTTTCCTTTATTTTTACATTCAGGATCATAGGTTATATCTGTTACTAGATTAGCGCTAGAATAAAGTAAATATATTACCCTGTGTTTCTATTTCATGAAAGTCTTGAGTGTGCTGAGGAGAAGTGAGCAGAATTAGTATGGCCATTTCTGAAAATAAAAGTCTCCCAGGACACATGCTTCAGCTGTCCGTATGGCTGGCCACAGGGATGTCCCGCTGCCGTAAGAGCTTCTTTAGCCTCAGGAGTTCTTCCGAACGT
Source organism: Phalacrocorax aristotelis (assembly GCF_949628215.1). NCBI lineage: Eukaryota > Metazoa > Chordata > Aves > Suliformes > Phalacrocoracidae > Phalacrocorax > Phalacrocorax aristotelis. Next base: position 98,562,174 of record NC_134276.1, on the reverse strand, counting down.
GACTCCTGTCCTCATTCACTGCACTCTTGCAGTTTTGGAGGCCAATCGCTGAAGTTTCTATCTGTGTCTCTACTACTGGGTGTATACAGTAGAATTAAAGACTGTGTTTAAAATTTACTTTTGAAAACACCTCTGATACTTGCCTCTGAGTGTGTTTCAAAGGGTTATCCTGGCTCCAAGCATTCCTCAGCCTGCTTGTGGGAGAGAATGGGATGGGAGCAGTGGGGATGTGAGGAGGTGGAAGTGCTTCTTGCAATTTGCAGTGCAGAATTGGTCTGAGAAGGTGGGAGGGGGCAGGAGAAGGATGTGCAGTAGTTGTTCAGGAGGTCAGATGGCCGAGGTGCTTGGCCGTTGCCTGTTCTTCAGGGAAAGTTCCTGCAACAAACTGTCAGCGCTATTGCAGTTGAATAAGACTGCTGTGAAAATCTGCTTTTTGTTTGGAGTCAAATGTAATATTTTGAGTTATTGAGACTGATGTGTGAACTGTGATTTTTTTTTTTAAAGGTCAAACACTGTGGCAGCTTTTAAATTGCAGTGACCAGGATTGAAAACATCTTTCAGAATCCAAGAAATGTGGCTTCCCATGTCTGTAAGGGCTAGGGTCAAAATGTTCTTCTATGGGCATGTAAAACATCACAGAAGTCTGTGTTTTAAACAACAACTCTTGTTTCTAACAATCCGGGAAAAGGTATGTTTTTTCCTATGTGGTTTGCAGGAGACGTTTCATCAGGTTCCACTTTAATCTAGAGTTTGTGATAAAGATGTATGCAGAAGTATTAGGGAAAGCTTTTCTTCACGCACCAAGCTCTTCAGACTAGATATTGGCATGAGGCCTAGCTTGGAGGAAAGAGGTGCTACATAACTTCAGCTGCTTCTGCTGTAACTCTAGAAAGCCCCAGGGGCTTCTTCTCTAGTCCTTACACAAGTATGTCGGCAGGAGGAGAGAGCCAAAATTTTACTTCCGCTCTTTTTTGCCTTCCCGCTTTCTTGCTCTGTGCGTGCATGTGGGTGGGGAGAGGCTGGGAGGGGGAAGGGAAGGAGCAAGAGTAAAAAATGTGGCAACTCTGAACATCAGTCAGCACAGGAGACCCATAGTAGTCTTCTTTGAGGGAGGAAGGGTTTCTGTCTGCTTTTTGTCTGCAGAGTGACCCAGCTGGATCTGCACTTAGAAATGAAGGCAGATGGGGCAGTTCAGTTCGTAACAGCTGCTGGGCCATTTCAGAATATTGCCTACTTGAAGATGTTTTTCAAAAGGGAAGGGGTGCTGGGAAGGGTTCTGGTTTTATCTGTTTGTAAGACTGTGAATAATACTATTCGTACTTTGAGGTATAAAGGTACTGCAATTATGAGAGATCGCTTTCTGCCTGATTGGCATACGTAAACAGCTTTCATCTCTAAATGTATGTATCAGGCTCGTGACTTCAGTTTGTCGTTTGAGGGAATGTGCCAGCCTTACATTTCAAATTGTGTTGGCTCTTCTTTTGTCAGGAAAGACCTTTCTTGCGCACTTAAGTAACAGAAACAAAGGCAATTAAAAAAAAGGCAGCAAAAAGCAATTATCAGACAAGGATTAGGCTATGGATATTGCTTTGAAAACACATTTCCACTAGATTCAGAAGAAAGATGAAGCTGTGTGTCATTCATACATGGGTTTTTTCCTTCCCTTTCATGTTTCCTAAGGGTTGAAGATAAATTAGGGTAGCTATTTTCTGTGCAGGCAAAGTACAAGCTACGCCCCAGATCTCCAAATGCTTTAACGTGTAAATACTTCTTCTGAAGCCATCAGGTCTTGCTGCAAGTACAGATTTATTTGCATTCATGTTTGAAGGTTACTTTCGTTCATTGACCCATTTGTTATTCTCTATCCTCAGTTGCAGGCGTGTGGCTTCACGTGCATGTGTATAGAAGATGAACAGCTTTAACTGTCTCAGGCAGAAACATTCAACAGAGAAACCTACAAGAACCAAATCTTGCCCTGGACATATCTGATCAAAATTAATGGGCAGGACCCACCTATAATCGTAATCATCCTGTAAGCTTCAGTAGAAGGCTGTAACCTTGCTGTAGGACCAGATAAAGGGAGTTATACAGAAAAGGTGAATAAAAGGAAAGGCTCAGAGCAGCTGTTCCAAGTGGGATTAGTATCAACCAATATGAGATATTTCTTTAACAAGAAGGGTGTCTAGTAGTTACCACGCCCTGTTACTGGCTCAGGTTGCATTGACAGGTTACTTACGTACTTCAGCTCTGCCTGGTTGTAGCTGTGAAGAATGTAGACTTAAAGAGGCCTGGCACAAAATTCATTAATCTCACAGTGTGGTGGGGGAGGTGTAATCAATAGCTGCAGGAGCAAGGAGGTGTGACCACGATGCTACTGACTGCTGTTCTGCCCCTCTGTACTGTTGGAGGAATGCACGTTTCAAGAAAGTTGGTAAATTCTGTGCCACCTGCAAGCGCTCCAGTCTCGTGTTACTTGGTGGTATGGGTTCTGTGTATGTAAAACCCATTTTGTTTATAGAGAAGCATTGTCTGGCCAGGAGATGTCATATAGCCAGACAAGATGAGCGAGGTTGTATAGTCTATTAAACCTTCAAAATCAAAATTAGGGGGTTGCAGAGCTTGCAGTCTAACAAACTGTCATATATAATTAGCTGTGCTGAAGAAAAGCAGTATTCAGATACTAAAATAATGCAATGAGCAGCCTGCGTTATAGAGAAAGAGCACGGTGCACACAACTCTTATTTAGACATTTCAAAAGAGTGAAAACTTCAGTTAAGTCAGGGCTTTTTTTGTTTGAGTGCACAGTGTGGACTGTCAGATCCAATGTCTTGCATAAGCTTAATATCTAGTCCCTGGATCTGAGAGAACAATGAAATTAAAGGGAATTTTCAGATTCTTTATAATCTACAGCTTGGCTTAAGATTCTCCCTCGTCTAGAACACAGTTTCGCATCTGGATTGTTATCAACACATTCTCTTTTATTATACAACATGGCCTACAGTAACTAGGGATTTCATGTCATAAATCTTGGCTCGGGGGCTCATGATCTCTCTTTAGGCTCCAATTTACTGTGTGTTTTACTGACTTGCCACAAGAAGGAAGTTAGCTGATACTGTTTAGCGCTAAGGAAGGGCAGTGATAGAAGTCAAATATTAGGCACCCACACAAACAAAGTTCAAAAATTGCTTTAAAGTTTGTTCTCAAATGTTTAGCTTTTGATTAACATGTAGTCTTCCAAAGCACATTTTGATTTTTAGGCTTTGAGATGTTCTGGTTAAGTTTGAACCAAGTGCTACCAGTACAGTGCTGGTAGCTTGAAGCAAAAATTCAGAGTGTGTTGAACTGTCCCCAGTTATCAGAGTGCAAAGTAAGTGCTAAATACTAATGCTAAAGTAAAAACACAATGTCTGTACATCCTGAACATGGGAAGGATGACTTTTAAAAACCACAAAAAATGTCTTGATAGCCATTTTATTTGTGACTGGTACTGTAATCAGCCATGATTTTGTTGGCAAAGGATGAGATTTGTCACAGCATCTAGTGGTTTGGTGTCTAGTCTAAGCTAATTGTCCTGAACTCCCACTGTAGTTAGGAGAAAGATCCATTTCCAGAGGGTTTTTTAATACCTTCCCAGAATAGGAGTGCAAAATAGGTAGAATTAATTACCTGTTAGGTATGCCTGTTTCTCTCTATTGGTAATTTATGGGTCCTAAACAATGAATTTAGGATAAACGTCAAACTTTCATATGTATGTGCAGAGGGCTTGGGAAGCCTGCCATATGAGGATAGGCTGGGAGAACTGGGTTTGTTCAGCCTTGAGAGAAGGAGGCTTAGAGGGGATCTCATCACCATGTACCAGTACTTAAGGGGTAGCTACAAAGAAGATGGAGACTCCCTTTTTACAAGGAGTCACATGGAGAGGACCAAGGGGAACGGACACAAGTTGCTTTTGGGGAGATTCCTATGGGACACGAGAGGGAAATTTTTTACAGTGAGGACCGTCAACTGTTGGAATAATCTCCCCAGGGAAGTGGTTGGCTTGGCCACGTTGGACACCTTCAGGAGTCGCCTGGACATGGTGCTGGGCCATCTTGTCTAGACTGTGCTCTTCCTAGAAAGGTTGGACTAGATGATCCCTGAGGTCCCTTCCAACCTGGGATTCTGTGATAAAATTAGGTAGATTGAATGCTCCCTGTGAGCATGGGCTGAGCTCTCCATCTGAGTTATGAATAATCCATCCCATGATTGCTAAGTGGGAATGCAGCTGTGGATCAAGAGCAATATGTTTAAGAAGGCCTGGTTGTGGACTATATTAAGAAATGCACTTTAGTCCACCACAAAGAGCGAGCTTTCCTGCCCAGGAGGATTTCTTCTTTTTTCTTTTTTTTTTTACTTTTTTTTTTTTTTGGTAAAGCATGAAAGACTTATATTTTTAGGTTGAGAGGAATGGATTTCTCATTTCTAAGCTGGAAAGGACTTTGAGGCAAAGGAATTTGATTTGGTTACTTCAAGCGCTCACTTAGCTTTTCTGCCCTCTCTGTCCTGATGTTTTGGTGCCTGGCATGCTGTTTTATAGACATTTACATAATGAAGGTCGTTTCTCTGAGGCAAGGTACAAGAATGCATTACAATTGTAGATTGTCTTAATTGTCCTAAAGCAGGGCTCAGGGCTTAGACAATGGAAAATCCTATTGTTCTATGTCCCCGAGAGATGTGTGAATAGAATAGAAATACATGGATGTGTGGATTCTAAAGCTAAAGTGGAAAAATGATTCATAAAAAGGTTTATTCACTTGTGATGCACAAATGATGGTAGAAGCCATGAACCAATGACCTGTGAGTTTACATGTGGGTTTTATTTGGTAGACATTTACCTTAAACATATTTATTATTTCTAGTGTGACTTTTCCACCCCCAGGCTTTATAGAGGTACCATTCAGGCCAATACACAATTAGGAAAGTTCCCATTATTAAAACAACATATTTTTTCACTCTGTTTGTCAGGAAAGCTGTTTCTGTCCCACACATTTTCTGGAAGTTAAATGATGCCTCTTTTTCTTCCCAAATATTGGTACCTGTAATTAATTTAAGCCTGTTTGAATTCAGTGGGGAGCTTGGGAAAGAAATGCCCATTTAAATAATCCCCATCAAGACGTTTTTAAAATTCAAATTGTTTAAATAATTATCAACTGATACAGATAATCCCTCTCGTCTGAGAATTTACAAACCCCGTCCATAGCACTGAGAGGAAAGCATTCTGTACTCATGTAGTGAGTGGGGAACACAGTGCCCTGGCTGGTTAATAGCAGAATTAGAAATGTATGGAAAGCACCTCCCTGATAATATGCCAATTTATGGAAATGCCCTGGCTTTGAACTACCTTTGATTTAGGTGAAAAGCCCGAAGTATCTTCATCTTATAATTCAGAAGTGATTTAATTTTTGATTTATACTAAAACAAAGCAAACAAGCGATCCAGTTTGGAATGAAATGGTTTGAATGGCCCAGCATGAATTGTGCATAAGGGATAATTTCATTTAACTGTAAGTCCTATTTGTGTTTCAGAATGGAAAGATGTCACAGGAGATGGATTCCTGGGTGGCACAAACTGCTGGAAGGTCTGCAGCTGCTTGACAGGGCTGTCTCACCTCCCCATCCTGCTCGTGAACTGTGCTGTCCTGTCCTGGCAGTGACATTCCTGCAGCCCATGCAGCTGGAAACAAACCCTCTGTGTTCTTAATTTTCCAGGAATGGTTTCCAGGTGGTTGGGCTTGCTGTCCTCACTGGTTTTGTAGGTGCACTTGAAAGCCAGCTTAGGGAAGCTGATAGGAAGGTGTCCTGGGAAGAAACGACAGAAGGGCACTGCCCACTTCAGTAACCACATCATCTTCTATTGCTGTAAGCTGCTTCTGAAACTGTATGCTCCAAATAGTCCCAAAACCACAAACTGGGCCACCACCTTGCAATAGCTACTAGGCACTCCATGCATCTCCTGGTATGTGTACAGCTGTCATGTTTACATACGCAAACTGGATGGCTGTGTGACTGCCAAGTTGTAAAATGGAACTGTAAATCATGGGGAACTAATTTACATGCACAGTTAAGTTACTTATGTGCAAAGAAGAGGAACCTGCACTGCTTTTCATGTGCAAATAGACTATGTGGTTGTGCTGTATGCTACACAAAGTAGCACAGTAGATGCAAGATATTTACTGTCACTGCCCTCAGTGCTCTGCAGCACCAACCTGCTGGTCTTCTGTAAGTGCATACTTGCTTCTGTGGTTTAGGAAGATGCTCACTCAGTGCAGGGGTTGGACAGAGGAAGTAAAGCATGAGGAGACAGAGAGACTCCATGGGACAGTAATATGGGGTATCTTTCTTGCAGAACGTAAGGTAAATCTCTGTGCTGCCACTCCTTGCTTACCTCTGCCCCACTGGGATAAAAGTTTGTTAGACGAATCAGGCCAGCATGATCTCTACCAGTAAATATGTAGACATTTTGATATGATGGTGGCTTCTCAGGGGTGAGAACAAGCGTTGAGATGCAGAAAGTGAGTAATAGAGCAGTATTGGGTGAGAGGACTTCCTGTTGGTATATTTACATCTAGGTATATGGGAAAAGCTATTTTACTGGTGTAAAAATGATAAAGAAATATGTTTCCTAGCTAATGTTTTATTACATCTACAAATGTTTCTAGTGTAAATCTGGCCTTGGGCTGTTATCTGTGCCTGTGTGTGTTTCTCATCTTGTGCTTCTCTGTAGAGTTTCTGCCAGCATTCCCCAGCTGTTCAGTTTTATGATATAAATCTAAAAAGTCTACAAATGAAATGTCTGCCAGATACCATGAAGATGTTTTCCACGTCTGGATGGACTTCCGCAAGCTCTTTCTTTTGTCCATAAGTCACTAAATTTCCATTTAATACGGTATATGACCTGTTTAATCTGTTTTTCCCTTATTTGCATTGTTGCACAGTAGGTAATTCAGGAAGTGGTCTCTACCCTTTAAGATGTGGGTATGGGAGCTCTTGGGGGCAGCAGCAAAGTCATGGATTTGCTAGGAGCATTTTTCCATAAAGGGAGGACTCTCTACTCCTGCCTGGGGGAAACGTGTGGATTTGGCATCGTGATTCCACTTCCCTTATTGGGTTTTGTGTTGGAGAATCCCCTGGGCTTTGGCTTGGGTTTTTTGATTAAACAAGAGGAAATGAGATGAGGGTTAAGCCTATACATTTTAGAATAGGAAAACACAATGGAGTTTCTTTAATGGAGAAGGGTCAGTATACAGTGCCAAGAAATTGCTGCAGTTTCTCTTCATGATTTAGCAGTTTGACTGCTGGTGCTGTAAAGGACAAAATTTGTGTATTTAAATTTAAATTGCTATGTAAAAAGTATGTTGCTTGTTGAAGGTATTAACGCAAGGCAGGTTAGTAATACAGTACTTGCCAGAGGGGTCTTCTGTATTTCCAGCTGGAGTATATCAGATCCCATCTAAAAAAGCACCACAAAAAGACATAGAAATATAGCCCTTTTTTAATAAAGAAATGGTACGCTCTGTCTGGCTGCAGGCAGGGAGTCTGGAAAGAGCAAGTTATGATGCCTTTGGTTTTGACATTTAAGTGCCAAACGCTGATTATTTTGTGGCTCAATTTTCAGTCAGTTATGCAAAACTTGAGCTGTTTGAGTTGAAATTTCCTATGTTACCTATGTGCTATAGTGAATTTCGTGAGAAACCTTTGAGCAGTTTCAGGCCAGTGGTACTTGCAGGGTACCAACAGCTATTTCCTACCTTCAGAAGAGCTTGTGATTAAAGAGAAACAGTTCAGATATATTGGGAAGGGCAAATCCTGCTCTAATTGCAGCAAGCAGGGAAAGCCTGCTTTGCTCACCTGGGACCCAAGATGGGCTCTTCCTGCCTGTTGATGGATGCAGAATTAGGCTACAATGCCTCGAAACTTCTAGGAGTCTGTGTGACTCTTCCCTGAGTAACCAATGAGTATATTACTGGCAATGAAATGCAAATGAATTAAGCATTTTAGTCAAAAACCTAGAGATGGTATTTACCTGAGGAAATTTGCTGTAAGGGTAGGAGTTTTAGTTATGATTTTTCGGTGCTGATTCAGGCACATTCTAAAGCATGCACTGCTACCCCAAGTATGGGGAGGGGGTGGCTTGCTTCTTTCCAGATAAATCATAATTTCTGTGAGAATGAAAAACCAAATCTCCCCAGAAATCCTTGTAGAATCCACAAGGAAGCAGATAAAACCATCAAAACATTTCTCCCTTGCTGAATCCATTAGCAAAAATTTGGTGACTTGAACAGTGAGAGCTCCCCTAGTATCTTCATCAGTACAAGAGGTCACCCCCAATCAGCTCATTAAACGAGGGGCTGTTGTGGGCTTTGTGAGGGAAATCCGCCTCTTAAATGGGGGTCTCTTCAGGCCACTCACGTGTTTCTGGCTGCAAATCTGGTCTAGCATCTCTGTGCCTGCAGTTCGCTTTCAATGGGAAATCCTACCACAGAAAACGAAACATATTTTGCTTCTCAGGAAAAGCAGTTGAACTCTGTAATGTAATGTGAGGTGAAATTAAGACCAAAAAATTTAGCGTCACTTCAATTTTCTCTTTCATTTTTGATTTCTTACTTTTTATATTCTATTTTTAGTGTGTTGGACTGAGAAAGTTGCTGAGTGCTTGTTCTAACGGTTGGGGATGGTGTATTAATGTCCTTTTGGCAAATCCACATTTTAAGCAGTTCCTGAAAACTGGTATCTGGATTCCCATGGGTATTGGCCCCTAAATATATTTTTAAGGGTGAAGTCACAGTAACTCCAGAAGAAGACATTAGAAAACTGAAAGGATCTAAGCTATTTTCCATTGGAAATCAAAACAGTTTTAAGAGAAATAACTGAAAGTCACGATGCTAAACTTGGTCTTGATATAAGTCCAGTCCAAAAGGAGACAGCCACTGTGGTGCTTGAACTGAATGGCCCATATAATATGCATCCATCTTGGGGCGAGTTCACTTTGAGGTTCAGCCTTTCATTAAACTCTTGGTTACCAAAACTCCTTGCTGCATGGATCATGGTCTAAAGAAAACAAGCTGGGCCAGGTAAAGTGGGATTGAAGGTGGTCAGAAATTCCCAACACACAGCAGATGGATATGAAATAGTCCCTGTACTGTAAGAATACAGTCCCCTTCAAATGCATAATCTGTTTCTCGTGGAAGACATGTGGCCCAATATAGAAGTTTTAGGTCAACTGATTCAGTTAAAGATTAGCCTCAATACTCTGAAAGAGAAGACTGTAGTTACTTACAGACTTTAATTCCCTATAAAGGATTGTACTGGGCACCACGCTACTGCTACAGTGTCAAATCTTTTTGTGGGCTTGCTAAATTAACCTTTGTAATAGAAAGGCTTCTTATGTGCTTCCAGTCAAAAGAAGAGATGGTTTTGAGCTTGTAGCAACGTAAAATGCCAATGATTGGGACCCTGATCTAAAATTCATAGGTTTTTTCTCTATTTCTTCTTAAATCATGTTCCTCTACTGTTTTGCAAATGAGTTGCAGAGATGCATCCCGCTCTGATTTAACATTGTGTGCAGGATGCTTAAAATGGAAATCTCCATCAGAGGGGCAGAAACAAACGCAGGTAACGAGGGGAGAAATACTGCAATTAAAGGTAAACTGATTATAATTTGTGAAATTATGTTTGGATAAGTGACTTTAATGGATGTAATGCTAAATCTCACAGTCATACCTAGTGAGAGGAAAGGCTTCAGTTTTAAGTAATGGTATTTATGTTGATACATGTTTTCAGACAATGAGTGTGTCTTCTAAGTTGTACCTCCCTCAGTATTCATGGCAGCACATATTCTTTATGCTCCCCTATAAGTTTGTGCAATATTACTCTCCTGATCTTGAAACTCATGATGAGCTGACTATTACGAAGCTCTGACAAGCTCCTTACCCTGGAAATCTGGGTCAGAACAAGCCCATACAATAGAATTTGTTGCAATGGAGTTGCCATGTGGTGTTCTGTCAAGTTGAATTGCTTTGCGGGGCAGACAGGGAATAGAGACAGACACCAATAAGTATTTTACCCCATGCACTGCATGTGGCACCTGGTGAAAGAAATGCTATCCCAGTGGAAGTTAATGACAGGCCAACTTGGCCAGCTTTTGACCAGTGTGGGAAAGAGTTCCTAGCTGCATATAACGTGCGTGTGTGGTGAGTGTGTACGTAATGCAAATAATTGGTGGTAAAGTCTAATGTTTGAGTCCCTTACAAATTTAATAGGCTTGGGATGTAACTGGTTCTCGTTACACTTAAGGGATAGTATGAAGGACTTTGTCTCTATAGATGCCATTTAGTAAATGCTGTCATGTTGAAAGGTCTTAATCTTTTCCGTGCACTTCTCCTTCAAACAGTGATTTGGATGGTGACATTGGTGTGAGGGCCAAGCTTGTTGACCTTGTCAGGGTGCCACGGATTTATCTCTCTGAAATAGCTGTTCTTTTTGATAGATTGTCTTTGCTTTTGTTCTTAGGACTTGTGCCATAAACAGGCAATGTGAATACACTGCGGTTTTCATACCCATGATACCTTGTAGCTTCCAAACAAGTTATTTCATTCAGGTCCAGGAGAAGATTTTAGAGTGAAAAATTACTGGCCTGTTTAAAAAAAAACGCACTCGAGAAAACTATTATTTTGATATATTTGGTCAGTTACATTTTCTAGGACACTTTCCATGAAAATGGTAGGATCAAATATTTCTAGGGATTTTTTGTGGCTGCTGCTTTCCTCCTGGGCTGGAGAATGCACAGAGAAGAGTATTTGCTGTGGATTTGGGAGACCCCATGGCAGCATGACATTAATGGGTTTGGTGCAAAAGTTTGCTCTCTCTGGCATTGAAAGAGTGTGAACTGAGACTAGAGAAAAGAAAATTTAAAGAGAATGCTAAGTGGTGGTGAAAGAAAAACAAGAATTATGGAGTTAGGAAGAAAGATAAATCAGAAGATAATCCACCATTCATTTTCTAGGAGCATGCAGACAATGTGATTTATTTTTTTTTACAGCATTTCAGTGTTCCAGTTACCACCTATTCTAATGATAATCACAGGACTGGGATAGCTTACATGTGGAATATAAGTGCTGCCCGCACGTGCACCAATATGGCAAAATGGGTTGCCAAATCCCAACACTGCATGTAAATGGATCTTCTACCCTTCTGGTTTGGTTTTAATTTAATTAACAGAAACATTTTCAACATATGAGATTGTTTTTTGACATTTTGCTTAACATTTTTTTACTATTAAAAGTTTTAAATAAAAGCACTGCTAAATAAAATAAAGCAAGCAAGGAATAAAATAAAAAGGAGAGATATCCTGAAAAGTTTAATTCTTAGTCAGGGCTCTCTCCGCCCTCCCCACCCAGTGCTTATGCCTTAAAATGGGAATCATGCAGGACAAGATGGATGCAACTAAGTCCGAATCTGGAATTCTCATTGGAGGGCAGTTTACTTACACTGAGAGTAACACGGAGTTTAAAGAACCAACTAAAGTTTATTGACAAAGGTAATTTACTTAGGAATAAGGTGAGATATTTGAAGTTGGTGGTATGGTTTTTGTAGAACAGCTTTGCCTGAGGACATAATTATTGTGGCATGATCTTGTGAAGTGGGTTAATCTAAATGAGGGAAAAAGCTGCGTGTTCTTAATCTGGAATAAGTGTTTCACTAGGAATTATTTTTACAGAGCTGTTGTGGTCAGTCTCCCTGCCTAGACAAGCCTTTAGAGTTCTTGCAATAAGAGAGTCCTTATGGTAAGAGAATGAAACAGGCTTGTCTTTTCCTGTATGTCTCCTTTTGCTGTGTTTCTTGTCATACCTCTTTTAGCAGGGAATGAACAAATGCCGTAGGTCTTTGCCTTTGACATCATGTCTATCACTCTCCAAGAAGTTGTTGTTTTGTTGAGGGGGCATAATTTTGGCATTGAAGCTGCAGTGATTGGGGGGCAGTCTGCTCAAAGGCTGTGGAGTTACGTTAACTGTGGAGTATTAGATATTTTAATGGAGATGCCAGCATCCTAGTAAGATACTCTGAGACTCAGACACTTAGAAAATGGCAGCAAGGCTTCTTAGCCCTGTTCGAAAATTTTCCTAGAGTGAATCATGGGTATCCCACCATAATACTGGTGTAGCAAGGGGAAGCTTCTGCTCCCAGTCAGAATTTGGCTTTTGAGAGTTATTGCAGTGTGTTGATCTTACCATCAGCCTCTCACTAGGTACCTACTAATGCCTATTTGTCATCATTGTGTATTCAAAATGAACTTTCATTGTGCCTCAGATGTGATTGTGAAGGGTTCAATGAACTTTTCTTTCTTCTTTCAGGTTATAAGACCCTTTTGAAAGGAATTTCAGGGAAGTTCAGCAGTGGAGAACTTGTTGCAATTATGGGTCCTTCAGGAGCTGGGAAGTCAACGCTCATGAACATTCTGGCAGGATACAGGTGAGTAACAATGAAAATCCCAAGTAAGACAAGAACACCTAGCCTCCTGGCTCTTTGGAGACAGCAGCAGAAGAAATCTTACCCCAGTGTTTGTAGAAAATGGGTATTTCACAGATTTTGAATTAGATTCTTATTGCTTATATTTTTTTCTGTTTGTCCTGTTCTGGTCACTTAGGATTTATCTGTAAACAAGTCTGATCCAAAAATAGGGAGTGATTTAAAGCCCAAAACACAAAAAAAATTTCTCCTTTCTAGCTGTGTAACAAATCTGTGTTTTATCTTCATGATACTTTTAAAATCACATTTAATAAATACCTGAAAAAAAATGACCCTTTTTAGTCACCACTTTCATAATGTTGATGTCTTCTTGACCAAACTACAATGTGCAAAGTGACTGTGGTTCATCCTCCTGAATCCCCTGTTGTATGGCCCAATACAAAGTGTCTTTGTGTTGTTGTCATTAGGACATAAGGAACAGGATAGAGAAACCTCAGAAAAAAATCACTTGAATAGCTTGGTATTTTTTCAGACATTCATATAAGACAGCACACATTTTGTACTAACTTCTTCAGCAACATTACCTGAAGCCTCTTACGAAAAAGAGCATAACAATGAAATAAATTGATTTCTATCCACTATATCAGTTCTATTCCTTAGTTGGCAATAATACCTAAGACTTCCACGTACTGAGGCCTGTGGCAGCACAAGTGAAGGCAAGATTCAGCCCTGGTTATTTTCTTGGTTCATTTCAGAGAGACAGGAATGAAGGGAGAAATTCTCATCAATGGACAGCCTCGTGACCTACGCTCTTTTCGCAAAGTCTCCTGCTACATCATGCAAGATGACATGCTGCTTCCTCATCTGACTGTCCAGGAGGCTATGATGGTGAGCTTTGCTTCTTGCTATAATTGATTTGGGCGGGAGGAAATGTAAAAATCTTGGTGTATTGTGCACATGTTCTTACTCCTGGTAATGCCACGAGCCATTATCTCTATTTGATCTCACATAGTGAAAGTGCTTGGACTTTGATGATGCCCTGAATTCCATTTCAGGCTCATCCTTCTAGGGGTTGTCTGAGCTTGTTTAGCTTTATGGTTTTCAATTTGTGACCAGCATTATGATTTGGAAGAAGATCTAAGGCTCTACTTCTTAGACCTCCTAGAGAACTGAACCTGAAATTCTGCACAGAATGAGCCTTTGTGGGGACCATCTTTTTCTCTTGGGTGGTGGATGAGTAACCTTGTCTGTCTCTTTCTCCCCATCTTCCATGTTGTGACTGCAAAATGTTATTTTGACTTGAGCATGGTCTCTCTGCTACTTCTACTCGTTTGTGCCTTTTCTTCAATAAAGGCAGTGTATAAAATCTCTTCCAGTTCTTCACAGGAAAACAACAGGGATAGAATAATCCCAAGACTACAGGCAATATAAATTCTTCTTACTGGTTTTCATAGCATCAAGAAGTTTACTAATTGCCTGGTTGACCAATCAGCTTACAAGTGCCTGTTGCTCAGTTTGAGAAATGAGCCAGTTTTTCTCAGAGGCTGTTATCAAAATACGGCTAATGTAGCTCATAATGTAGGCTTGCATCAATTCACAAATTTTAAGGCCAAAAGAAATCAATGTAGTTTTTATGTGGCTAATTTTCTGCAAAGGCTCCTCTGTGTGAGGAAGTTTCTCTTCCCTTTTGTTTATTAGAACATTGTAGTCAGAATCCCATAGGACCAATTCTGTAGAATTGGGCCCAGATGATACTTGCTGTCTAAATTAATCAACCAAGGCTCTGACAAAAATAATTACTTAACAGTTTAATTGCTTCTAATAAAGGTTAATGATAATGTTTTGTGGAGCTGCCTCTTAGGTCAGATGACATCTTTCACGAGATTTATTTCTGTACTCATTCGTTCACGTCCTGGAGAACGGCAGAGTTTGGTTATCCTTATGATATGGATGAAGCACAAATAAACTGTGGTTCCAACATTGCCTGGGAAGTTAGAGGCTATGCAAAAAACATGACTCTCCCATCTTCCTCTTAAGCTCTTTGACTTGCAGAATGGCCTTTCTTTCTAATGTGCTTTTTGTCAGATACTTGAGTGATTGCTTAAGTCAGGTGATACTCAGTAACCTACTGCACAGGCATATATGATGCTTGTGATTTGAACATTATAGTTCAACTTAAACTTTCCTGACCAGGTTGAAAGAAGTTGTTTAAATGGTACATTGGGGTGTTGTGCCTGAGACATCTACTGTAGCTGGTCGTTGTGATTCAGACCAGTTCAAAATCACATTCCATTGTATTGCATTCCAGGTATCTGCTCATCTGAAACTTCAAGAGAAAGATGAAGGCAGAAGAGAAATGGTATGTATACTGTCCATCAAACTGAGCGTTTTTGGGGATGCCAAAGAAGTTCATGAAGTGAGTTCTGTAAAGCAGACAGTTTTATCTAACCTGTGCCCCTTGCTCTAGGTGTGCCTGCTCAAGCAGGGGGGTTGGACAAGATGATCTCCAGAGGTCCCTTCCAACCCCTGCCATTCTGTGATTCTGTGAATTACATTGGACTTGTAATGAATAGAATAAACCATAACCTCAAAGCTGGCAGGTATCATTATGAGGGAACGCTTACTACTGACTCTATGAAAGTTGCTTTCAGTATGAGACTGAGTAGATAATTGTAAAATATCTACTGAAATAAATTCACAGGTTTTGTAGGATTCCTTTTAATGTACCTTAGTACCTTAGATTCTCTTACATGCGTATCTGAGGGCTCAGGCATCTTGTGTGTGGCAAGATAAATCAGTCATGTCTGGCAGTGGTGAGTGTAGGCTTTCATTTTTTCAAGGACTAATGAAAAACTCAGCAGTTCTTGTAACTGCTGCAGAAGTTTCTGTGCTCATGTTTGAAAATGTTGATCTTTATGGCTATGCTGGTGGGCATATTGTTGCACTGGACAAGTTAATGCAGTTGCAGTTAAGATACAGACTAATGTATTTTGAAGCTGTGTTGGGTGACTGAGGTTTGGACAAGTACAAAACGAGGCTAAAACATGTATGTATCTTTTCTAAAACACTGGGAATGAGTTGCACAATTTACTCTTGCACATTTACTGCTTCTGCCTGCGGCTGACATATGACTTCCTGAGCGGGAGAGAAGTCCTGGTCTGTTTTTGCCCGTGGAGACCTATAACCCAGCTGCAATTGCACTAGAAGTGTGCTCCTCTCACCCATCTGATGCCATGATTCCTCCCTGTGATTTGTTCTGACACAGGGCTGTCCTTCTAAAGAAAATACCTTGGAGGTGATTGACCAGACAAAATGGCTTCTGACGTGTTAGCTTGTGCATGAAGCGGCTTTCTCAATTGAATTTGGCTACCGCCGTTACACTTTAAAGGTCTGGAAATGTGCCTGCACTTAAAATGTCTGGGCCTGTATATTCATAAGGACAGTCAGCTCAGGCGTCTGTGCTTGGATGGAGTTACCAGAGCATGCCAAAGCCTAGGAGAAGAACAGTTCGTTGCTGCACAGTGTGTTTCAAAACCATATGTGCCCAGGGAGGATGTGTGGAGCTAAACATAAACAAAAATATCACAGCACTGGTGAAAGCGGAGATGGTTCAGCTTGTTGAGAGAGTCTTGAAGAGTGAAGTGGTAGCTCAGAAAGTGTTTTGGCTGGCCTCATGCTGTGTTTCAGTCCAGCATAAGGCAGCACCAACAAGGAGACAGTATGATCTCTCATACACTGCCCTGTCAAGGAGGAAGCCTCTGTTATGTGGGGGTTGTGTTGAGGGCTAATGGAGCTCTTGTGGTAACATGGCCCCACAGCTAACACTGAGATTTACCTTCCAGGAAGGCTGGCTGCTCCTTCTGCCTTTGTTAGGGACATATATGTTACTCTGGACAAGTCTCCTAGTGGCTTAGCAACTTGGTTGTCCCACCAATGAAAAGGGAGTTACTTTTGGTATAGGAAGCTCCCAATGTTTTAGTTATATTTATTCCTGTAAAATTCAAGTTTTGGGCTTTCCATGATTTTTCAATGTTCTTTTACATAAATAGAAGGGTGAGGTTTTCATTTTGGTGCATTTTGTTCTCCCAAAGCCATGCACTGAGGAGACCCTCCATGGGCAAATTAGGATATCATGCAGGTGACTGGAAGAAGCCACCTTGCAGGACTCAACTGAAACGAAGTTGTGCAGGAGGAAGGAGGAGATGAGGGGCTGCAGGAGTGGGAGTAGAGCATAGACATGAGATGGTTGTGGCCTGCTGTCTCAGAAACATGAGAGGCTTCCTGCTCTTCCCCAGATGCCAGTTTAATTCTCTTTTTTTTACTTGATGGAGGCCTGAACTTGGCTTGTTGGACTTAGTCATTTCAGAGGAGTCTTATTCTAGTAAAAGACATGTCTGACAGTAGCTGTTACGTGATTCTTAAGCAGAGGTTTATAAAGGAGAAGGTGAAACTGTTTCTGACCCACCTGGTGAAAAGTATACCCTTTGCCTGAGACATGAAACCTATGGTAACTTGAAAGGTAGAGCAGCCATTTTTGTGGCTGTCTTTTGTCTGTATTTACTTCCAAACTGGAACATTTGGCATTTCTTCAGTCTCAGAGAGTCCTTTAAAATCAGAAGGAGCTCCAGAGAAGGAAACTTAGAGGAATCAACATATGTTTGGTAGCTTAAGATTGCTTTGATTCTCTCAGATGATTTTTTTTAATAAGCTAAAACTGATTTTTATTGGAAAGTACATTTTTTTTAGAAACAGCTGTTAATTTTATTTGTACTTTGAAAGTCTTAATTCATTACAGTTTAGTAAGTTAGCCAAGCAGGTTAATCCACTTGTTCACACTGTCACTGTAATTACAAACAGCTCTTTGAGGGAAAACCTGTGCTGTATGCATTTATTCAAGATATATTAGAAGGGGAGTCATTTTCTGGTCAGTGTTACTGGCCTGTGCTGGACTAGATAATTCATTTTATTGTTGTAAATTTTAAGGTAAATGTTTACCATAGAGAAATTTTATGAATTCATGCACTTCTGTTAGCAAGATTACAGATGCTGACTTCAAACAGGGACAAGTGAAAAATCCTCCAGTGAGCCATAGTTTATGTTTCTAGGTAGCCTAGCTTGTACTGTCCATGTCCTGTACCGTCCTTCCTGGAGGTAAAGGGAAGGAGGTAGGCTCTTCTCCCTGAGAAGGAGGGTTAGTGGGTGTTGTTCTTTTTCCATCCCTTCTCACTGAGAGAGGTAGCTTCTGGAAGTCAAAATCAGGACAAGTCAGGCTCTGGTTGGTCTAACCAATTTTTACCATGTTAGCCACCCTTTCTGGAACACTCCCTCCATCCAAGCAACTATTACTTTAAAAAATGAAGGGCTCCGTTTCCTATACTTCAGTGAAGTATTAAATATATGGCCTTTCTTTCTACTTTTGAAGTGGTAGATTTTTTTATTGTGTGAGCAATGTAGCTTGGACTCACTCATTTTTATGTCCATGTTTACACTGATGCCAAAGAGCTATATTCCTCATGTAGGGCTACTAGGCCAGATCTGCAACCACCGACACAGAAAAATTCATAACGGCTGGGGTTGTTCCCCTTTGCTTCAAACTAGCTGAATTGGCTATGGGGAGAATGAAAACAGTTAAAATCAATGGCCACGCTTTAAAGAATAGACTGTGAAGAATAGATCAGATAAGAGCAGGTCATTGCTCTATAGAAACCACTGATTTTTGTTATACAGTTCTCCTGTCCCTTGTAAATACAGCCTAGAAGTTCTATTGAAAGTTCTATTCTTGGTTTCACAGAATAATAACTCCTCACATGCTGCAAAGCTCTTTTGATATTGGTGCCATGTCCAAGGGGTGCTGTAGTGGAACTGATTTCCACTCCATTTTCACAGGCAAGACTTCCTTACTGAGACAGGTCATGTAGGACAAACGAGTAGAATTTCGGTCAAAATAGTAAATGGTAGACTGTTAAGCCCCACTGAATCTAATAAATGCTACATGGGGTGGAAAAAGGCTTCAGTGTATGGATGGTGAAGCAAAGTCATGAGCTAGTTTACACTCTCCATGAAAATCCGTGAAGAGGCTTTGCTTTTGTGTTAGCATACTTAAATGACGCATTGTTGTTTCCTCTAGGTAAAGGAAATATTGACAGCCCTTGGATTGCTGACATGTGCCAATACGAGGACTGGGAGTCTTTCTGGAGGCCAGAGAAAGCGTCTTGCCATTGCTTTGGAATTGGTGAACAATCCTCCTGTTATGTTTTTTGATGAACCAACCAGGTACTTCAAGGCTAAAAGTTAAAGACAGACAAATACTGCTTTTGTGTAGTAGAACAGTGCTGCAGAAAGGTTATTCACCTTGGAAAGGGCTCATGTTGTGTGGCTTGTAAGTTATGGCATAAGGCCACAAGAAATAATTTGGTTTGGGTACTTAGTGCCTTGGGTCACTGCTGTAACCGCCAAACCATGGGACACAAACTGAAACAGGAGGGAAGGGAGAGAGGAAAATATTTTCAGATTGTGGCATGAGTTTTCTTTTTCAAGCAAAGGTAGCTTGATTATAAACATTTTAAAGTGTAACTAATAATGAATGTGTAGCATATTTAGAATCAAATTCTGTGATCAGTCTAGGAGGAGGCTGGGAGAGCTATGAATATGTATCTATTCATTAAAGTTGGGAGCATTTAAATCTGCAGTCCTAAAATGTAGAAGTCCCTTAAGGCAGCTTTGAGAATACTCTATTTTTCAATCTCAGGCATGCTTCCAACTTAATTAAAAGACTGACAGAGAAATACAAGCATAAGGCTGTCATATGATAAAACTAAACTGCTACAGAGAAAATTTATGAGGATAATAGCGACACCAAAGTAGCAAATACATGTGCTAGTTTTGAGTGGTTCATATGGACCTGTGGATAACAAACTTCTTTCTTTTTATTCAGCGGCTTGGATAGTGCATCATGTTTTCAGGTTGTCTCTCTGATGAAGGCTTTAGCACAGGGTGGCAGGTCCATCATCTGCACGATTCACCAGCCCAGTGCTAAACTGTTCGAGTTGTTTGATCAGGTATTATTCTCAAATTCTTCCTCTTTATGTGTGGTACAGGTAGCTTATTCTTGCAAGGCTACATTGGTTAAGTAAAAACATGAATAATTCTATGGTTCCAAATCAAATAAATATATTAAATAAAAAAGAGCAAAATATACTTCTTGATTATGTTTTTTGTTTTCTTCTTCTCTGCCCATTTCCATTATTTACATGTAATCTCTTTAAAGAATCTGGCTGGTATGTTTTGGAAGTTATGATTATTGCACTTGTGATTTTCATGCCTTCACCCAACACTGCTCCTGGGCACAGGGCTGTCGGTAAAATAAATTAGAGCAATTTAAGAGCAGGAGAGCTTTAGTGCCAATGTCTGCAGTGGTGTGAGCACACATTCTCATCCTAGATACACAGGTGAAATTCAGAAGAGTTTATTCATGTGAAATAATAATTGAAATTAAGTCAGCTGGAGATCTTTTTTCCAACCTAACAACAAGATGTGGACCACGTGTGTTTAGGTTAGATTTACATTTACCTTAATCTTGTTAGGAGATGTGAATTAGATGCGTGAGAGCTAAGAGAAAACCTACTACACTGTAGGTGAACAAACTCTTGCCGATAGCCTGTCTGGCTAGGAGATTTATTTAAAGTCAATAGCGTGGCTAAAAGTAATAATTCAGCTGTTTCCCATTGCTGTGCTGTTCTACCTCTCCTTCCATTCCTGCATTCACCAGCCTCATCTCTCAGCCCCAAATATCCATGATGTGTGGAAATTAGCTCGGCTCTACAGTTTCTTGCATATTTTCAGCATGTGTCTAAGGCTGGTATTAGTCTGTTTCTGTGTTAACAAGCTTTAAGTCCTCAAGGGAATGTTTGCAGAATTCAAACCTTCCGCATTTCATTTTCCATTAGTTGTAATTCCATGCAAAGGTAGTTCCAAGTGGTGACAAATCTTTCCAAGGTGTTCTTCCTGCAGCGACAAGAAGAGGTCATTAGGTTCATGGATTGCTGTTATACAGATAGTAGGTTCAAATACGTCGATACTATTTCACATTTTTCTTTTTTTTTTCTTTTTTTGTTTTTTTTTCCTTGTTTTCCAGCTCTATGTTTTAAGTCAAGGTCAGTGCATTTACCGTGGGAAGGTATTAAACCTAGTCCCTTACTTGAGAGATTTGGGTTTGAATTGCCCAACCTACCACAATCCAGCAGATTTCGGTAAGGACAATTTGAATAGTTTATTT
This sequence comes from Phalacrocorax aristotelis, assembly GCF_949628215.1. Classification (NCBI taxonomy): domain Eukaryota; kingdom Metazoa; phylum Chordata; class Aves; order Suliformes; family Phalacrocoracidae; genus Phalacrocorax; species Phalacrocorax aristotelis. The sequence goes on along the minus strand of NC_134276.1, from coordinate 98,541,396 downwards.
AATTTATTGTGTATTTGATTAGCACCTTCAGGTTAATGGGGACCACAGTGTGTTTTATACTTTTGTACATGTGTACGCATGATGTGTGTGTACATATATGTACCAAAATTCAAAACAAAATTACTCAGATCTTTTCTAAGTTATTTGAATGCCATCTAGTGGTAAAATTTAGTGAGTATTTCTCTCCAGTGGAAGTCCAGGTCCAGGAAATTAAAGATAAAACATTCTTTAGTGTTTCATAGTAATTAATCTTAGTGGCTTTTGGAAGCGGCTCCAGTATTCTGGTTTTTTTATCTTGAACAGTGCCACTGTGGCATTGTACAGCTAATAGCACTGAGGGTTTTCCCATTGTTTCTTAATTTCAAAGAAGCAGTAAGGACTACAAAGATAGACTTTCGTCATGTTTTATTACCAAGACTATCCCATATTCAATGCCTTTCCTCTAAAATGGAACCATGCAGGATGAACTTTCTGAAGATTTATAGAAAGATACATTTAAATTATGCGTATATACATATGAATTTGAATGTGGCTTTTTAGAACCTGTTCTAGAGAAAACTCCTCTCAATGCTACAGAGTCAAGGGGATCTAACAATAAGGCTTGTAACTAGCCAGTAGTGTAAACCAGTAACTTACCTTTGTTTTTTGTAGTTATGGAAGTAGCATCTGGTGAATATGGAGACCAGAACAGCCGGCTGGTAAGGGCAATACGGGAGAGGATATGTGACACAGACTACAAGAGAGATGTTGGTGGTGAGAATGAGTTGAACCCCTTCCTGTGGCACCGGCCTTCAGAAGAGGTATTTTGTATATCACAACTAATGGGCATGGCTTGAGGCTGGAGAGGGAGGAAGAGAATTTAAATCCTCAGTCAATGGAAGAGATTTTTGGGCACATTCAGCTGATGAGAGTGGGGTTTTTGTGAATGAAAACTAAGCAAGATGCTGCAAAGAAAGTTTATTCTTTTATGTGTTTCCACAGGATTCCTCCTCCACAGAAGGCTGCCACAGTTTCTCTGCCAGCTGCCTAACCCAGTTCTGTATCCTCTTCAAAAGAACTTTTCTCACCATCATGCGGGATTCGGTAAGACTGCCTTTATAATAACTTTAGTAGCCAAAACGTCTGTTCTGCTGGTTGTGAGGTAGCGTAATACACCTTAAAGGTCCTGCCTAATGGCCCACGCATGAAGATCACAGAATTTCAAAGGAAAGAGACTGGTCTTTCAGTCTTGCTATTAACTGTACCGTCTTCGTTGTGAACAACAGTGTTCTTCAGAGGAACTCAGAAGCATCTGGCCTAAAAACCTCTGTGCTGGAAGGTCCCTTCTGCAGTTATTTATCCTACTGAAAAGTGAGAAGTTGTACTGGTGTGTCACAAATTAGTTTTTCCAGAAAATTCAGGGTGGCAGAGATAATTATTTCAATGTGATGTAAGGATAATACTTAAAGTCTTTATTTTTGAAAGAGAAGAATGGGTAAATAAAAATTTTCCTTCTCTGAAAAGGGAACATTTCTGTTTTCATATATTTAATATAAAGATGGAGTAAGTATTATAATGAAACTCTTCATTCCCAAGGAAAAAAAAATCTCTTTCACCTTTTTTCTTAAAAATAAACAACTCTGTTCAAAATCCCAAATCCTGCAGTTTTCACGTATGTTCTTTAAATGTTTTCAGTGCCTAGTTTGCACTAACAAAATGCAATGGGCCTTTTTCCTTTTTACTGAAGGAAGCTTTTCTTTCCTCTGAGTATCTGAGTAGTTTGTGAATGTAAGAGATAGGACTATTTACATTGGCTGATGCTTTTGAAATGCCCTCTAGATAGGATTGTCCTTTCATTAACAGCTGTGAGTTAAGGAGATGAACTTCCTCAACTAGACCTTACATGCACACCTGTCCAAGGAACTCACCTGTGTACACTATAATTGGTACAGGTTGGCCAAGTGCTTTTCTCTGTGGTAAATTTGTGATCTGATAAATCCGAGGAAGGTTTGTCTGCTGCTTTTTTCTGTGTGTTGAAAGGTTTTCAGTGCTTTACATGAGGGGTCGGGGGAAGGCAATGTATTCATTAATATATGTTGATGTATTGATTTGACATACCTGTCCTTAGAAAAGGGGAAAGCCAGACAATTCAGATTCCAATGAGGTAGTTTGGAAACCAGAAGCAGTTGAGCCATGTGGAGCTCAGCATGAGTAAGTTACTCTTGTGACAGGGTAGGCTGAGCTTCACTGAACTCCAGATGCTGCAGCTACACTCCTTTTGTCCTTCACCCACGCAGGTATCTCTTTAGGACAATACCGTTTCCAGTGTAGACATGTCCACACAGAGCTACAGGCCTGGAGGAAACCTACTGGACCATTGTGGCCAGGGCTCTGCTGTCAGATAACACAGTAATCCTTCCCTTTCCGAAAGGAAACCACTATATTGAATGCCATAGTAAAAACAATCAGGTGTTTTCCTCACTGCTCTGGTTGGGAAGATATTTAAGATTTTTTTTTTCTTGCTCAACTGTAAAGACCTGCAGTTGTTCCAAATTTTATTACTTCTTTGTTCTTCCATACCTCTTGTAGGAATACTGCATGGCAGAGAAGGCACAGAAGGCTAATTTACGCCTGATTAAGTTAGTTTGGTCTGTACAAGCCTGAAATACCTTTTCTGCCTCTCTTCTGCTCTGGGAAACATATCTTTTAGTCAGAGAGAAAGTCTCTTTCTCCTGATGAATGAGGGCCAATGGCTCCATGGCATTGTCAGACACTAAGAGTTCAGGTTGCAGCATTTGCAGTTTGTGCCTGTGTTTACAGGAAGAAATTTTCTGTGCTGTAATAGCTGTGTGTCTGGTTGACATTGGGAAGCTCATTACAGTAAGTTTTCCTTAGCTGAAGCCGTTTGCCAGTAGGAAAAAGGCATTTCTACGTAAGTTCTTCTGGACATAAGTACTCCTTTTCTGCAATCTGTATATCTGATTTCAGTCACATTGCCATTATTTTTGAGCCAAAAATTTCTGATCAGACATACTACTCTTCCCTTGCTTGTAGGTTCTGACACACTTGCGTATCACCTCACACATTGGCATTGGGCTGCTCATCGGCTTACTCTACTTAGGCATTGGCAATGAAGCTAAGAAAGTCCTCAGCAACTCTGGCTTCCTCTTTTTTTCCATGTTGTTTCTGATGTTTGCTGCACTCATGCCAACTGTTCTTACATGTGAGTACCAGTCATACTGTTTCATCAATGGACAAGGAGATTGCTGTAAGCTGGGAGGGTGTTGTAATGGGTCTGTTTCATGTAAGATAACGTTTGACTTGTGCTGCTACTTCTAAGGCAGGTGTGGGGATAAAGCTTGTACTCACTAAACTGTGTAGAGGCAAACAGAGATAGGGTTGTCCTGTGGCACCTCTCTCCCCCTAGTTTTGCCAGTGTTTCTCAACCCGGACAGTTCGCTCTACAATCCTGGACTGGATTTTACCTTGTGCCAGTGCATCTCAGCCATGTCATGAGCTTCTGGTTGGTCTTAGGCAGGATGTAATAATTTCTCTAGGACTTCCAAGTCATGCCTCCTGCATAAGAGGTGTGGTGTCAGAAGCAAACTCCTGGAGTATGGACTATTCCATACTTCCTCTGGGAGTGCTGTTACTTTGGATTCCCTGTTGGACCAAAAGGAATAACCAGGTTCCTTAAGTTTTGACACCACTTTAAGGGAAGTTCAGGTCATCTGAGTAGATAGTCTAGACATGTGTGTAACTCTCAGGGCTGAACTCTTACATTTAATTGCAAATCATTGAGCCTATTGCTGGTCTGTCAAAGGCCTCAGAGTTCCAGTCCCACTATGGGACTGCAGCTGTGCAGGATTAGATCTGTATAAACTATGTTATGTTGTGCAACAGTATTGCACACTGACAACCTGACTTACTAATTTGTGTTCTCTGTAGTTCCTCTTGAGATGGGAGTATTTCTTAGGGAGCACCTGAACTACTGGTACAGCCTGAAAGCCTACTATCTCGCCAAAACCATGGCAGATGTCCCTTTTCAGGTATATGCTCTACTTTTCAATAAAACAAGAACCATTTAAGTTCATAGCAACTCCACTTGCCGAGAAGATTAGTACTGGTATTTTATCAATCTGAATAGTGGAGAAGCTGACCATATGTGTGTGCTGAAGCTTCAGGTCCCAATCAGAAGCACCCTAGATCAGCAGGACTTCACAAAAGTTGAGGCCTTACCCAATATTTTTTTAATAAATAGATTACCATCTTTTCTTTTTTTTTGCAGAAGGGGAATTGAAAAAGGTTGGAAGTGAGTGGGGTCTGTTTTCTAATGCCATAGTAGTATGATACATATCACAGTCTGTGGCAGATGTCTCTGTTCTCTTCAGCCATGCCTGTCATGTAATAGAAAGGCTGAGAGCTGTGGATTAACTAGAACTCCCCTTGTTTTTAAATTATTCAGAGTAACAGTGAATGTTTGGCTTTAATGGACTAACTCCAAGTGTGTCTCCTTGCAGATCATGTTTCCCGTGGCTTACTGCAGCATTGTGTACTGGATGACTTCACAGCCATCTGATGCACTCCGATTTGTCCTCTTCGCAGCCTTGGGAACCATGACATCCCTGGTGGCTCAGTCACTGGGTCTTCTCATAGGTGCAGCCTCTACATCCCTCCAGGTACTGATGGTGTTTTGTGGTCTCACGGGAATCCTGTTGTCTCCTAACACTGACTGCTTAGTCTGACTGCTGCTGTGTCCCCAAGACATTTGTTGAGAGTTGACAGGCAAAAAGTTGTCTTGGTCTGATACAGCTACTTGGTGTTTCCCACTAGCATCAACTTAAACAGCATATACATATACTGGATGTGAGGCTCTGAAGTTCCTTCCCCTTCTGAATGGTCCTGTGCCTGCCCCTGCTTGAGTGGTTTGTCACATGCTATTCATCCCAGGCTGAGCAGGTCCTAGAAACTGCAGGACTGATGCATTTCTGTGCATCTGCGAAGTGGAAGTAGACCATGAGGATCAGTAGCTCAGGAGAGAGTTCTTCCATACACATACAAAAAGGTTGCAGGAGGCAAGGTAGGAAGAGGCTTGCCCAGAAACTAAACTTCTGCAGAGAGACAGAGAGAAGCGGCTGTTGGCGTCACTGTCATGCTGGAAGCTGGCCGTGTAACTCCGTTCTGCTTCCTGGCAGGAGATGTGCTGAGGTGACTGTTCCACAGCAGAACTGTTTTCTGGTGCTTGTGGTAACAGATGGTATTGACATTAATATGTATTGATGCTATCAAGACTTCTGCAGTAGATGACTTGATTCCCTCTCTGTGCCATCCTGCGGAGACCAGCATAGCTCTGTTGTGTGATCCCTGTGCTCCTGCTCTCCCCAGAGATACCTATGTGGCCCTTTTCCCTGGAGGGGATGTAGAGAGGACAGGCTGGAGTTGGGTAAAGATCTATCTTCCCCACCAAAGCCACTCAGCTGGAGGTGTTCCTTTTCTTCACAACGTTTTAGGACTAGTTGAAGCTGCTATTCATGTGGGGTTAATGAAGAGGGGATTCTGTGTGTCCTCAGTGGGGAGTGAGTGAGAAAGGATAATATTTAGAAAGAGGGGTCTCATACCCAGAGAAGCAAGAGAATCTTAGTGCCCATCTTGGTCTGTAAACTTCTTGGTGGGTTCAAGTCCTTCAAAAGACACATCCCAGCACAGCAGTGTTGTCAACTAGCAGAGGGTTTAGGAAGAGGAGAGAGGCCTCTTTTTCTCCACTAACAGCAGCTAACCTCCCCCTCAGAAGAAATCTCATTAAAAAACAAGTCAGTGATTTCCTAGTATTTGGAACTGTGATAATTTTGGGGAGTAGCATTATAAGAAGGAATTGAATTACATTGCTCCCCACTGCCTAAAGCGTAAGTTTGCACTGCCTGTTTGGGTTTGGCACAGAACAGGGGATTTGCGATAAGGAAAGTCTGCTCTTCTAAAGGCTCGTTTCCTCGCCTGGAGGTCAGGACATCAGATGAAAGAGCAAGTTAATTCTTATTTTTTTCTCTGACTATCTGACAAGAGACTGTCTATTCCTTCTCTTCACAGGTGGCCACTTTTGTGGGCCCAGTTACTGCCATCCCGGTGCTTCTGTTCTCTGGGTTTTTTGTCAGTTTTGATACCATCCCAACATACCTCCAGTGGATGTCCTACATTTCCTATGTCAGGTACTGCTAGGGAGGCCATTAACCTCTCAGCTGGAAATGGTGTTTGTTTGCCTTTGCTTATTTGGTTGGTTGGTTATTTTGGGTTCCGAAGAAGCTGTGTTCACAGCACATTCTGTATAAATATACATACGATGTATACCAGATTATCTCACTGCATTTCATATTGTATATGATGTGAAATAGATAGGAACATTCAGTACAGATTGTCAGGCACGAGTCCATGTCAGTCCCCTTGAATTTGGTGGAACTGCACAGCATGCAAATCTTCCTGGATTTTGCGGTAGTGGATTTCTGAAATAATAGGAACGGTATGTCCAACTGAGAAATTGATGCCAGCCCCTCATTTTGGAAGAAAATCCAAATAAATCACTGCTGTGTCCTAGGTAGACTTATTGGATAAAGACCTGTTTTGAAGTTTTGTAGTAACACTGCCATAAAAGGCATGGGATTTGTGTCATCTCTAATCTAGGCTTGTGTTTTAAGAACCATAGGCACCTTTTATCCAATCTACGTCTGTCACTCTTGTTGTCTGAGACAGCTATCTTAAGATGGGATGATGGCCATCAGGAAACCTTCGGAGGCTAGCATGGAGAGATAGTTTAGACTAGACACTTAAATGTTATCACTGAAATTAGGTGAGGGGAATTTTCCCATCCCCCTTTTCCCCAGCCTGCCAAAGCTGCATTAATACTGAGAAAACCCAAGCTAAAATATCTTCTCATTTGGCAAGTGAGTTCTTACACAGAGACCTATCAAAGATTGAGAGACCGCAACCCCTAAATTAGTAGCTGGAATTCAAGGTGAGGCCTTAAGCCGTTGTCTAGCCTGAGTGGGGTCTCCTGAAGCCAAAGGGCGCTATTGTATGCATGGGATCCATGATGGTGTATCTGCTCCCAGAGTAAAATCCTAAGTGCACCCAGTGCCAGGGAAGTCATGGGAACTGTGCATTGTCAGTGAAACTATAGCACGTGGAAGGAAAGAGAAGAGATTCTAGGTTTATGCCAGTTTGAATCTATTTGTGACTTCAAATCATAGTTGTATCCCCATTGCTTAGTTTAAAAAAACGGAGTTAATGATGTCACCTTTAAAAGGGGACTTTCTGAGTATGAAATTAGTCTGCATTGTATTTCAACATTTTTCTTTGGAGAAATAGCACTATACACTAACTGGAAGCAGTTAAAGGCAAAACTTCTGCCTTTGTTCAGTGTTATGTAAAATGCCAGTGACATGTCATTTGCTTGATTGTAACAGGGGTAGAACTTACCCTGAGACAAGTGTCAGAATGATATTGAACCCCTCAGTGTTTCCAGCTGAGCTCTCATAGGGATTGTACTGCTTGTGGAGTGCTTCTAAACAGATCATCAGGATCTTTCCTTGTAATCCATCCTCCTTCTTTCCAGATACGGGTTCGAAGGAGTTATTCTCTCCATCTATGGACTGGATCGAGAAGATCTGCATTGTGACAAAGATGATACTTGCCATTTCCAGAAGTCAGAGGCCATTCTGAGAGAACTGGATGTAGAAAATGCCAAACTTTACCTGGACTTTATTGTTCTTGGAATTTTCTTCTTCTCTCTGCGCCTAATTGCCTATTTTGTTCTCAGATACAAAATCCGAGCAGAGAGGTAAAGGAAAACCAGCTAAAATGATGCAGTAGGAAGATCTTTAGACATGCTATAGAGGGCACTTGACATTGTCTCACTGTGGCAGGCCAGTCTCCAGTGCCCAGCTAGATGCTGTTATGACCTATCCCATAGAGAATCACAATGGGATAGTGGACATATAGTGTTAAGCCAATCAGTCTAGTTGGGTTGGGTCGTGTTTTCATTACACTTTCTAGCTTTAACTAGGAAGAAGAAATAGAAGGGAATTTTACACCAGAGAATATCAATACTGAGTCAATGTAACTGTAATTAAAAACCTGGCTGCAGGAACTTTCCTTATGAAAAACAATTTCGTGATAAGGTAATACTAGTCCTGGTAGCCAGAATAGTACAGTGTCATCTATAGGTGACAAGGTAATGAGATGCAAAATGGGGAATGCAAACAAATTAGGATTCTCTCATCTTTTTAAATTCAGAGTTTCATCTTTGCAGTTTTCTATGTATTATTTTGCTATTCTTTTCCACAGATTTACCCCTTCTGGCCAAAAGTCTATAAGTGTATTAATTAATAAGGTAAAGATATCTTTTTAATACGGATACTTTTTTAAAACAAACGTAAAGTGATTCAAGTGATTATTTTTGTTTCTGTCTAAATTTAGAATTCTGGTGCTTTACTTGTCGAGCTGGTCTCATATCTGAAAATTGTAATGATGGGAGGAAAAGGCAGATTCTGAGTCTGCACTCAACCTGTAGTCCATATCTGGAGGCAACAATAGATAGTACAGGCAGTCAGACGTGTTCAAGCTGTTGCTGAATGATGGAAAAAATGTTTTTTTGCAGTGTCTTTTAAATCCTCAATATATGTGATATTTAAAATGCTCTGCTCATTATCTGTTCGACCTACCTCCTGTGAATGAAAAAATCAAAGCACTCCCAACGCTCATTTTTTCTTAAGTTGTGCAAGCAGAATCTATCCCTAAAGCCTGAGCGATTGGTAAAGCCTGATGGAGCGCAAGAGCTATCCACAGCTCAAAGCTTGGAGTATTGTGTTAAAACACTTGTGACTGCCTTGTATGGCAGTGTTTATTGTATCTGCAACACACTGTGTGTAGGGGCTCTCCTCAAAATATACAAACGGCCTTGTCTAATTATGCAGGTCTAACTATGCCGAGCAGCTCTGTTCTCATCCCGAAGCCTACATGCGCAACGTGGGAATTAATAGCTAATTGATCTAAACACCAATGAAACCGTTAAAAGAAGCATGCATTTGTTTTGCATATCTCACCTTTGTAAACCTGGCAGGGGGAGTTCTCATTCCAAGTGGATGTGAATTTTGTCACTGGTTCTCATGGGTTTGGATTTTCAACCCAGAATGAACTTGTGGGGCCCATACTCGTGTTGGACACCTTGGTGAACTTCTGTGTGAATTCCACTACCTTCTGCCATTACTGTGCGTTCACCTTAGTGTCACAGACCTCCGAGTCAGACCTCCGAGCTCTTCAAATACATTATTCCTATCAGGATACTTAAGTCTTGTGGGTTGGAAGCGGCTCGATGTCAGCAGACCATTCAGGAGCTCAGCAGCTCATGGCAGTAGAGTAGATGAAGCCCTCTTCACCTTGCGCATCTGCTGGTCACCAGCAGTCACAGTTCACAGGCTGTTTTCGAGGTCTCCATGGCTACATCTATACTAGTAGACTAAACAGTGCCAGGGCCAGCTCTGTGAGTCCTCAGACAACTGAGGCTAAAAGGAATGGTCCCTGTACTGTACTAACTTCTAAACAGAGCCCAAACGTTGTCTGGAAAAGCTCCAGCTGTGGTGGCCTGCATCTCTGCCATGTAGCACTGAAGACAGTGGTTTCCCAGTTTTCCTGGCCAGTGTCCAGGCTCTGTTTAATATGCCAATACAGACGTAGATTGCGTGTATGTGTTAAGCTCAGGATGCTTGAATTAAGACTCTGTTCTGGAAGACTTTAAGTCAAGTCACATGTTTTAGGAAGGTTAATTGAACTTTTCCTGAAAGAAAGATTGACCTGTGAAAGCAAGGTTAATCTTTGCTGTAGAAGGAAAAAAAAAATCCTTACGCAGCCTCTTTGTATAGTTTTGTTGCTGGTTTTTCACAAAATGTCCTGGAGCCAGTAGAGCTTTTATATAGCTCTGCAGCTTCTCCAGGCATACTCACAAGCATGTATGCGCCTATATGGCTGTCAGATATGAGAAATTAAGAATTTTGGCTATTTTAAATAATACTCATAACTGTGAAGAGTTTTTAAGTAAGTCACAAGCTGAAATCTCTTGGCACAAGGTGCCTTGATTATTTCAAGACTGTCAAAATATTTGTGACTATTACAGGCAATTCAGATGCTGTTTGCAAGCACGCAAAAGACTACCTTTGCTAAATTACTCTTCTGTTGCATACTGCTGGTCCAGCTGTAGGCTAGCTGAGTATGAGAGTGACATCCATGGCATTAAATACTTTCAGGGTTCATGTTTTGTGTTTACTGACACCATTTACCAAATACCACATTGAAAATCACTTGCAGTTTACCAAATTAAGTATCTCTGCTGGCATTTCAACACTGTTAACTTACACGATGGCAATGCTGTCTTCTTGGATACTGTCTTGTTATCTGTGCCTATTCCTCTGTTTGTAGACCTTCTTATTTTACCTCTTTAGTCTGCAACATGTCCTCCTGTACTGTAACTTTTATTGTATTATGGTAGCCAAAAGTCTGGTCCTCCACGGGTGTTCCTAAGGAAGTGCATGCTATAGAATATTTTTTGTCGCTCCGTTTTTCGTTAGATATGCTTTTTCCCATCCATCTGCTGGCAGCATTTATCTGAAAGTTACTATTCTAAGGAACACTTTCAGACTGTAGTATCCCAGCAAAGAAATAAATTAATCCTGTTGAAACTCAGCACTACACATAAATGAGATAATCATTCTTTCCCTCCTTAGCTCTAAAATTAATTATCTCTTTTGCCACTACTGTGCGACAGAAGTATTTACAGTCCATCCCAATTATGTTCTCATATACTGCAAAGATTTTTAACGCAGTCTCAACTTAGCTTTTTTCTGTTTATGTGGCAATAAATTCTAACAGGCTGATATAAAGTTCATTCCCAGGTTAATGGACTAAGCATGCAAGTGCTGTAGTCTTAAGCAAGCACATTGTGAAGCTCTGAAGGCTTCATGTGGAAGAATGAGGCCAGCAAGATTCTAAAGACTTCAAATCCTCAATTTATATGGCCATCAATAAATAACCGTAAACTGGTTGAAATCAATGCCATTTTTACCCTTCAAACCAGTCACAATCCAGCTAAAAGTTGTGTAAGAGGCGAAAGGGTTTTTAAATGTCTCTTGAAGACAGAATGTATGATTTCTGTTGGGATTGCAGGAAGACTTCAGTGTTCTGTTGGCCTCCTTGTTTTATTTGGACTTGTTTTGTGCATGTTGCTTTGGTTACTGTGCATCAGTTAAGACTTCATGTGCTTCAAATGGTTTTTTGTTATTTTTCTTTGCGGCAACTTGCATATAATCTGAAAAACCCTGAAATTTTTAAAAAACAACTTAAAACATTATTATTTACAATTAAAGATTTGGAAGGCAGAGTCTACTCACATAAAAAATTGAGAAAATTTCATCTTTCTGGATCAAAAGGAATAACAGAAGAATATCTGGTGCTGAAATTCTGCCCACTCCTTAATATTTGGAGCCCAAGATACCTTTTTTCCATTAAAGGAGAGGAATATATATGCATACATAGTAGGGACAGTAAGTGGGAGATAATGAACACCTGAGTCCAAGTACTAGATGTATCTGATGGCTGGCATTTCAATATAATCCTTTGTTTTAAAGTCCATGTTGTCAACAGAAATGAATGTTTCATTAAACATTTATTTCTAGAAAGCAGTGTGATACCTACTGACCTGTACCACCGCAGTGATCCTCGCAGAGGTCCCCTGTGTGCTATTTACTCCACACTAGATGGATGTTTTCGACTCTAATGGGATCCTTTGAAGCCCTGTTCCAACAAAGTGCTTAAGTATCTTAGTAACTTCTCACATCTGCATTGCCTTGTGAATAAAAGGAATGACTAATGTCTTTAAAATGAAGTCCAGGCTTAAGTGCTTTGCTGGGTGAGGGCTGTATTGCACAGGAAGACTGAGATGTTGGCTGTCCAAAGAGACTTGGAGGCTATACTGAAAAATCCATTTGCTTTGGGTTACTCTCTAGGAGATTACAACTTTACAGTGCTCTTGAATTAAACTTTTTGAATCACAAAATGCTTCTTCTGAGGGGAAAAGGAGAATGAAAATCAAGCATGGAGATGAGTGTATATTTTTCTGTGTATTTACTGTTGCTTTGCATAATTCCTTTTGTTATCTGCATGGTTTTGGTAAAGAAAAGTTACTTTCTATTGTTTTTCTGGACTAGAAATGCCAATCCAGGACTGCTTTACATTCGAACAATGTCAGCATTTATTTTTTCTTTCCAAACTAAGCAGGAAGGGATCTTAGTTAATTATTTTTCCATGTTAACTTTTATTGGAATATGATTTTCTATTCTTTTGTCTTCTGCTCTGTGACGATCGTATTCGGGAACAAAAACAAAGAGCAGAGGGAGAGGCTTGAGGTGCAACGATGATATTTCCAAACACAGCTCCTCAGAAAATGTGTGTGAGGAGGGTGCAAATGGCATGCCATACCTCTTTCTGCAGCCTGATGCACCTTCTTCCACATTGCCTTTGCTCACTGACCTTCAGGTCCAGTCTCATTTGGTGGCTGTATGGGAGAGAGGGTCACACGCGTTTGTCCTGCGTAATGCAGGAGAGCGCCCCAGCACTGCAGGGTTGGCTATCAGCTCCTCACTGGGGTCAAGGTAGTTCTGTGGGGAGTTTCTGATACCTGTGGGATCTGCTCTGATGCTCCTTGCTCATAGTGAAGCAGAAGCTGGCTTGGAGTCTTCTTCATGGGGGTTGAGCACTGCATTTTCTGTCCCTGCCTTGCACTGGCTCTACTCTGGTGTATCCTCATTCATGGAGGGTTTTGAAGTGCATCAGCTCTCTTGGGTTGAGCGGGATGTAAGCACAAGCTCGAACACTTTCCCAGACAGAACCGGTCTCTTGACCTGTATTTGTTTTGGGCCAGGCTTTGTGAGTTAGTATGAACAGTGTTGAAAAGGACATCAGCTGCAGGAGGAGCAGCAAGGCAGATCTTCCTTCTGAATGCATGGGTAGAGCTCCGGGAGCAGGTGGCCAGCTGCAGCATTGGCCTACTTCTTAGGATCCAGGTGTGGAGTAAGAGGAAATTACATGCACGTTGCTTTTAACTATGGATACCATGATTTGGCCAATGAAATTAAATTCTTTTTCATTTTCATCAGCTGGCTAGTGTTTTTGGACATGGTTTATCTCACAGAACCATAGCTGTCTAAAAACAAGAGGCCCAGTCTAAGTTAATCATCTGCTTTTCTCTGTCATAAAGAAACAGCCATCTCCAGGACAAATGGACCCAAGGTACTTCCATAGTTTGTGAGGTAGGTATTTTTCCTAGTGACTTGAATTGTGGCCTATGTGGTGAGTTTTGTTATAGTATTTGCCACATTTGAAGGTCACACCTGTTCCCAGGGGTGTTCGGGTAAATGTCAGCTGGAGCAGGACTGGATCCTTATTTTGCCAGTGTGGTTCCAGTTTTTGCAACAGACCTGAAGTGGATAAATTGAAATGTTAGCAGTCTGATTTAGTTTACTGGACGTACTGAGCTGTACTTGATGCGTTTCTTCTGGTTTCTCAAGCTCCTTCTCTAGTTAATGGGGACTAGGCAGGCAGTTACAGAGGCAATCGTTCCCCCTGAAGTTACTATTTCCTTTGTGGTCTCTTAGGCATGTGTTTCGGGCACTGGCAGAAGATTTGGCATTAGGTAATGTGACAAAAAAGTATGGTTTGCCCTCAGGGAGGTACGTAACTCTTGCACTGGGGATTGAGGGAGCTGAGGAAGGTACCTTAGATAGTCTGCCTACCTGCTCTGGACACATCAGGTTAGAGGAGGCGAGCCCCTCTACATGGACGCTTCAGAGTTTAAATGTTTTGGCACTTAGACCTTTGGAGCTGGAAGTTCAAGCAATTCCTTGCTAAAATGGAAACTTGTTAAAACTAGTCTTGCATTGTGGGTACTGTAGCACCGTGTCATGTCCTCTATAGCAGTTTGTGACAGGCTGATCTTTGCTGTGCCAGTGACACAGGTCCTATTAATCCTGCCACACAACACTAGTGAGTGCATAAATTAAGTGGTGTCACTGAAGTTAATCGTGAGCTCTGCTGTTTGTGGACAGGGGCAGTAGCATTTTCAGGGATCAGATACTCCTACTGCCCTGTTCTTAAATACCTGTTTTCATAATATATAAAGAGATTGTTGTAAAGCATCTCACTGAGTGGTTTTTATAACCCTAGATATCATTCTGCATATTACATGTCCAAAAGTTGCAGGTTGAGCCTGCAAGCACAAGAAGTTTCCTTTTAATTCTGCGCATATGTTAGCGTATTTCTGTTTCTGTGCACATTTCATGTAGAGTTTGTGAAGGAGTAGTGGTACTGTAGAATATGAAATATGCCTTCAGTGTTTTTCTTATTTTGAAATCTTAGAATGAATCATAACTTTATGGAGTTGTCGGCTGTAGAACCTTCCTTTAGGAGATACAGATTTCTGTTGAGACCCGCTGACACCACTGTAACAAAGGGTGACCAGTGAAAATACGTATCCTTTGGCACAAGAAATCCCTGTGGCTTAGCCCGCCAGCCTGCATTCTCTGCGTTGTTTCTGCCTTCAAGATAAATCACGATTTTTTTTGACCCATTTTCTTTCGGGGGCCTCCGTGCAGCTCAGCCCATGCTTACCAATTGCTTGTGTGCTTACTGCTAGATATTTGTTGGTTGCTGTCCACGTGGGGTGTAAAAATGAGCTGCTTGGGACCAGTGAGAGGTAGGTAGAAGTGGAGGGATGACTTTTAGACTTCTTCAGGCTACTGAATACCTAATGTGCTGGATCTGTGGGTTTACTTTACTCTTTCAAGAAGAAAAAAAATCTAAAATGTCTTTTCAAGCAGATTGCAAGGCAACATGGAAGTCCTTTTAAAGTTGACGGGGTGTTCTACTTCAGTGGCATCTGTGATGTCTTTTTTTCTACACCCCATTGTAGCTTATTTTAGTAGCCCATTTAGAATAATCATTATGCAAACTCCTTTCTATTACTTCCAAACACCAGCTTTCCTGGCCTCAACGATAATTGTACCAACCTTAACAAATGTGAATTAGATGTTGAGCAATTCAAAAAAATACGGAAAAAATGTCTTAAATTACAGTAAAACGAAATTTAAGAAAAAGATTACGTTGATATATCTAAAAAGAAGACAAGTCCTGCAGCATAGCAAAGCCTTTACCTGTGTCAGTAAAGATTTGTGAAATATTTTATCTAAGTCAGTTACTTAATTGTGAGATACTGCCCTTGAATCTGTTATTGAATTATATAACATTTGTTCTTTTGTTTTTAAAGCAAGAGTCAATGCAAGGTATCATTCTAAATCAGCGTGCTAAAGTGTGCATATTCTGTATATCTAATATGTTGTCTCTTGTTTCTGTAATGCATTTGCATTACTATGAATCAATTTTATTATGCTTCTCTAGAGACTATTGCTGCCTGCACGCTGTGATATATTTGCACTGTTGTAGATATATATATACACACGTATATATAAAATTATATTATATAAACCATGTCTTTTTCAGGTTGCTTGTTACCTTTGTAGTTTACCTTTACTGGTACAGTGGACCTGAGTAAAAATGTGGGATGTGGGGCATTCTGATGATGTATTACAATAATAGAGACATCTTTGTATATTTCTGTATACTTAATACCAGTAAGAAGAGATTTGTATGTGCATTATTTTCCAAACTAGGGCTTTGTTTTCTGAGAATAGAGAACATTTATGATAATGTAAAAAAAAAAAAAATCAAATAAAGTGTTATTATTTTCAGACAGATGCTTTTGTCCCTGTTCTCTCTCAAAGGGAAGTGACAGGTGTGTTGGTAGTGATACGTTTTCACTGCCTGCACCTAGGTTCTAGCAGCCAGCAAGGACATCAAATTGCCTGTTTCAGATGTACATTGTGGTGGTTTCAGGTAACTCCCAATACAGGTAGGTTACAGAAATAATCCATCCAGTAAAAAGTTTTAAAAACATAAGTGCAGTCACAGTGGCTCAGGGCAAAGGTCTGTATTGTCCAGTACCTGACAGCAAACAACAGCACCGCACAGGGGGGAGTGCCAGAACAGGGCACACATCAGGGGGTGCTTCCCTGACAAACCCTACACAATTTGAGGACTTCCTGAGCCAGTGAGATTATCTTTCTATTTTCTTGCCTTTGATGGATGGATTTTTCTTCCCCAGACTTAACCTGTTGTTCATCTTGACCATGCGACCTGCAAGTGTCAGCAGGTGTTCCCCATGCTCTTGTGTTACAGGAGGCAGTAAAAGATCTTTCCCTCTTTCCCTCGGCACTCTGGAATGGAGAGATTTCTTCCTCCCTTGTTCCCAGCCAAAGAGAAACCATGTTTTATTCTGCCAGTCGCACCTGTCCGTTCCCCATGTTACAAAACACTGTTGCCCCTTGTTCAGCCACAACACTCGTGCTGCGTTCCTCTGCAGCCTTCTGTGCATTTCTGTCATCGTGAGAGGTCTCTTCAGCTAGTTTAAAAAGCCAGTATTTCTCCTCTCGTGTTTCTCCTGAAGATCCGCATTGTCCGAGAAGTGACATGCTTACTGCTTCTACCATGCCGAACAGTCTCCCAAAATATAGTCCATGAGGCGCTGGGACTGCTGCTTCCTATTGCACCGGCAGGAAAACTCTTGGGCAGAAAACTCGACCTGTGTAAGGCCCCAAGAACAGCAGTGTCAGAAGAGGGGTTTCAGTGAAGGTATCCCTTACTTTGCCATACACTTTGTTTGGCTGGGTGGCTTTTCATGCTGTTAAGCTGTCTGTTTGTGTATTGGACTTAAGGTCAAGTCTAGACAACATCGCTGTTATTGTGCCGTCCCTCCTGACCACTACAGCAACAAAATACCTGCGTTGGTCACCGCAGTCCAAGAACAACAGCCATAACTTGTACAAGTTAGTTAAGTGTCCAGTCCCAGATAACGTGAGCAGTGATGCTTAAAGGATAAATTAACTTACAGATGCAATAGGATTGCATTTTCAAAACTAATGTCAAGACAGTTTTCTAATCAGATTATCTAAGAGATAATACTTCATGTTCTGTTTTATAGACCTGCAAATAATACTAGATTGAAGGAATTAAGGTCCCAAAAACTAGATGCCTCCCATGCCAACTGTCCATAGACAGGAAGGGAAGAGGAGGAACAAGAGTCCTTTATAGCCTGAGTGGCAATGTAAATTACTTTAAGCTTTTTATATTACAGTTAATGCTATGAAATAAGCCAACCATAAACTTCAAATTAGCAATGCTGCAACAATTAATATGCCTCACATGCAGTTACCATCCACTACTCCAAATGGATTCATAAAATAAAGAGCATTGGAAAGTAAAGGCCACTACATTATATTTTCTAGTAGCTATCCATTTAAAACCTGCTTCGTAATGCAGGCTGAAAGGCACTGGAGGCCAGGGAAGCTGTTGTGCTAAGAATGATGGCCTCTTTCAGCATGGGAGGGTAGCAGGGTCTGTGCAGCGCCCAGGTGAGCGGTGAGCAGCCGTCGTGCTGTCTGTCGCTAGCACTGACGTCTTATCTTGGGAGAGCCTTAATAAAGGGCTGGGCGGGGAAGTGTATGTTGCAAGCTCTGTTTAGGGCAGAAAAGCTGTCAAGGGCTGGATTAGTTGAATTGGCAGTAATTGCATCAATTTATTTCAAATTTCATAGCCTCGTTTGGTTTCTTTCATTTTTTTCTGTGCCTTGAAGATTTTTTCAAGATCTATGAAATTTTTGTGCAATGGTAAACTTGTGCAATGGCATTGCTGGATACCTGACATTTCAGCTTTGTGCCTGTGCCCACGCACACATAGGAAGGCTGAGAAGAGAGTCAATACTTGATCTGATTCACAGATGGAAAATATTACCAAAACATGAAGCTGATCCATTGTCAGCCTCTTGAATGCACAAACATCCCTTAGAGTTGCACTGCTTCCCACTTCTTTCTACCACATGGTCACTCTCTTGTCCCACTCTCAGTTCATCTGCTCTGCTGGGCAGGTTGACTAAAGCTCCACCAGTTCCTAGGACCTCCTTGCTCATCCCTGCTGGCATCTGTAGAGTCAAATACTAAGGAGATTTCATGGGTTTGTCAGGAGTGTTACAGGTGCTTTTTGTGTTTCTTCTGTGTAAGAATCAGAAAGCAGCCCCAAAGTAGTTAGAGAAGAAACAAAAGCTACAGTAAAGCTTTTGATTTTGCTCCTTCTGTTTGCTGAAACCTGTATCCTAAGTCTTGGTGAATATCCTGGTTTTGGCTGGGATAGAGGGTTGGGGTTTTTTTCCTAGCTGCTGGCATAGTGCTGTGTTTTGGATTTAGTATGAGAATAATGTTGATAACACACTGATGGTTTCATTGTTGCTGAGCGGTGCTTACACTAGTCAAGGACTTTCCAGCCACTCACCCTGCCAGCAAGAAGCTGGGAGGGACAGCTGACCCAAACCGGCCAAAGGTATATTCCACACCATAGGGTGTCGTGCTCAGTATATAAACCGGGGGAAGTTGGCCAGGGGGTGGCGGCTGCTGCTCGAGGACTGGCTGGGCATTGGTCGGCGGGTAGTGAGCAATTGCAATGTGCATCACTTGTTTTGTATATTCTATCATCATCATTATTATTATTTTCCCTTCCTTTTCTGTCCTATTAAACTGCCTTTATCTCAACCCATGAATTTTACTTTTTTTTCCCCCCCCAATTCTCTCCCTGATCTCACTGTGGGGAGGGTGTGAGCGAATGGCTGTGCGGTGTTTCGCTGCCTGCCAGGTTAAACCATAACAGTTCTTCTTGGCACCCAACGTGGGGCACAAAGGGTTTGAGATAACAACAGATCTGAGCAGAATGTGTTAAAACAAGTTTGTGATAAGCATTCACTATATTAGTTTAATAGTCACTGGTCTCAATGTTGATTCATTTGCTCTCAGAGCCGTTCTGCTTGTTCTCAGAGCTGTGTTACCTAACACTTGCTGTATATACTGTATCAGTAGTTATGTGCTGTTTGTCACCTCTGGGACTTGGATTAAAGTTACCGCTTTGCTGTGTAGTGTGTAACACTGGCTTATGGTATGATAAAACTATTTGTTGTGGTGATTGTACTCAGCACTGCCGTCATCTCCGTACCTCAGGAGCCGTTCTTTCTGAAGCAACTTTCTAAAGAAGCCTGTTGTGATTTAACCCAGCAGGCAGCTGACCACCATGCAGCCCTTTGCTCATACCCTCCCCACAATGGGATGGGGAAGAGAATTGGGGAAAAAAGTAAAATTCATGGGTTGAGATAAAGACAGTTTAATAGGACAGAAAATGAGGGGAATAATAATAATAATCATCGAATGTACAAAACAAGTGATGTACAATGCAGCTGCTCACCACCCGCTGACCAATGCCCAGCCAGTCCTCGAGCAGCAGCTGCGACCCCCTGGACAACTTCCCTCGGTTTATAGGCTGAGCATGGTGTCATATAGTATGGAATATCCCTTTGAACAGTTTGGGTCAGCTGTTTTCTAGCTGTGCCCCCTCCCAGCTTCTCGCTGGCAGGGCATGAGAAGCTGAAAAGTCCTTGACTAGTGTAAGCACTGCTCAGCAACAACTGAACCACCATACTAAATCCAAAACACAGCACTATAGCAGCCACTAGGAAGAAAATTAACTCTATCCCAACTGAAACCAGGACAGTGAAGCATCCCTTGGATGGGGCATGATGCCAAGTCTGAAAAAGGGTAACAAGCAGGGGAAATCCTACTTTGTGGCAGGATGGAGCATGTGTCCTGGCTGTTTTTTACTTAACAAATTAACCTTTCATGAAGCTTCCTGGAAACACCACAGACCAAAATCATCAAACTGATGATACCTGCTTTCAAACAACTCACTTCACTCCTGTGTTTAGTCAGAGCCAACTAACTATCATGGGCTTTGAACCTGGGGAATTTCTTCGAGTTTCTGCAACAAGTTCAGCAATGAAGGTGTTTGGCTCAGCTGTAGTGAAATGTTTTGATTCAAGACTTCCAGAGTTTCATTTTAATTGTGGTATTTCAGTACTAAATCCCTCAAAACTTAAGCTTCTGTTTTCCAAAACAACCTTTTGTTACACTCAGAGACAGAAGTGCATGTTGAAGGAAGCCTGGGAGACTTAACTTGGAGACAGGTAAGAGCAAGACCCTGGAAGAACCTGTCTTTGTCTAGTGTCTTCTGTGAGGGGAATTTCCAGGTACCACAAAGGGTTCTCACAGCACAAGAAGTTATTATAGCTGAGATGAATAGGTATACTAGACTCCTGCAGAACACTTTGTTTTCTTACCCTGCTCACCTCGGATAGGCACACAGAAATTTTACCATTCAGTAGCACCAAATGACTGCAAACACTTGAACAAAACAGCATCCTCTTCGATAGCATCTGTGAGTGCTACTATTTAGTTCTAGCACTTGAATGTATTATGCATTACAGCACACATATTTTAAAGCAAAATCTATCTGTTTGGCCACTGTCATCTAGTACTGAGGACACATTTGTAGTCTCGTCTTCCCATTGTGTAGCTGGTGGAGTGTACTGGGACAGGGACCGTGCATGCTGCAGGTAGTCGCGTAGCTTGCTGTTTTGTATACTGACACTGGCAGCTTTCATATCCTTTAGAAGAAGGTTAGATGGGGTAAAAAAAGTCTACAGAGTAATAATGGACCGTTCTGCCCAAAGAGGATTTTGTTTCTAGCAGAGAGCTGCTTGGGAAACTCTCACCTGGGAGCTGAAACTCTGACCTGAACTTTGCTCATAAGGGAAGTTTTGCAACCCACACCTCGGAGCAGCGAGCCCCCCTTTTTGGACTCAGCCTGTCAGCGAGGGAAACCTCATGGAAACTGAATCTGGGTCTTGAGATCATCATTCTGCCTGGTTTTAACACAGGGAATCAGATTTGCTTCTTGTCTTTTACCTTCTGCTTTCTAAGCTGTTTAATGGCATCATGGTCAAGTTTTCAAGCTTTAGTAAAACCAGTAGCTCATTAGAGGCTTGTGGCAGAACTATGTGATTTAGCTGCTCTCAGCAGAGGAATATTTCAGTTTTGGTATTCTTTTTTCACTTCGGTTTAGCACCTTGTCTGAAACCTTCCTTTTGAACGGGAGCTTTGCCAGAGGAGATGTGTGATACTAGCTGTAGCAGGCAGCATACCCTTTCCAGAGATGTTTGGGAATGGGATCTAAAGTAAGTGAGCACATTAAAACACACATTTTTGAGGTGTTTTCAGTTATATCCCTTTTCCACATTGCTTCAGGTTTGTTCTTTGTTGCTAGCACCCATCTGCTCTGAGCTGCTTGTCTGTCCTAGTTTTCTCCCGTTAATTCTCCATGTCAGCCAAATACAGCTTTCCTTCACTGCTTCAAAATGAATGATTTCTGAGACCTTTTCCTTAGCTGCAATTGCTTTAAAAAACAGTAGAATATCCTCACTCACTGAAGAACCACACAGGCAATCAATCTGCAGTGTCAAGCATTTTCTGTTCAGGCTTTATTAGAAGCTGAAGCATTGGTTTCACACAGCCGTCATGATTACAGACAGTTTAGGACTATCAGGCATTCGTGATTTTAAACGTCATTCACTACCCACGTAATAGCCTCATCAGCACAGAGAGAGTCACAGAGAATTGATTCCTGTTATGGCAGCACCTTTGCTGATGGAAATCATGTAGCTGACCTACTTTTTTCCCCAGAAAAATATTCGGAGCTTTGTCTACTTATTCAGCAGTCCCTGTACAGAAAAATATTCAGAACTTTGTTTACTTATTCAGCACTCCCTGTACAGTGATGTGGGTGTGCAAGCAGAGATACAAAGGGTAAGTCTTCATTTGGGCTTCTTATATTTGTTTGTTAAAACTGATTTGCATTTGTGATGGTCCTGCATTTTGTTAGAAGCCTCATTTTATACTTATCCTGCGCTTCTCCCTTGACAGCCCTTTTGGTCCCTGACGGACAGAGGGCGAGATGGACATCTGAAATGACCCAGTGTGGCCACCCATCAGTCTCAAGGCATTGTGGGTGCACTCACATTTCTTTCCATTACACAGATTAATTGGGTAAAGTAACCAGCCTGAAACACTAAAAATGGTTTTAAAGTTTCTGTTTTAATTTCTCTTCCTAGTGCTGGATAGAGCTACATACAGGCAAAAAGAATGAAACAAAAAAGATGAAGGGACAGGAAAGGACAGATTATGCAATCTAATAATGTGAAGCTATTTCAGTCATGTTAACTAGTGAAGCTTGTCAATCTATTGATGCAAAATAAATGAATGAGCTGTGCATATCTACTTGTGTCTATCTGCTGGCCAGACTGAGAGCTCCAAAAGGCAGTCAGTTGCCAGCAGGCAGGACACCTCTATTCCCGTGCAGTGATTTGTCTTTCTTGGGCCTCTGCCACCAGGTCAGCTAGGAAAGCTAGCATCAAGTCAGAAATCTGTGCCAGGGCAGTGGTGTTCCCCATCTCTCTCTCCCCCACCGTCCCTTGAGTGTCTCTCTCCAGCATCCACAGGCACTGATGGGAAAACCCAAGGAATGAGAGCAGATACATACAGCTGCTTCTCTAGACACCACCTGGAGCTTGGCAGGGAGGAGGCTTCTCTGGGCAGTTCAGTTCACCCTACAGGGGACATCTGAGCTAGCCAAATGATTTTCAGCCCAGAAGTGTCTTTTCCTCTCCCAGGGCTCTGAATGGGGCCCGTGATGACTGACTCAGGTCTGTGGAGCCCACAGCATGACCCTGAAGGTGAGGAGAGGAAGGTCCCTCCTTCTGCAGCCACATCTCTGCAGGTCCTGCACACCACTCTTTGGTGTGCATTCCTGTTTTGGGGTCTCACTTTGCTCTACCCTGGCTCTGCCTGCCATCTTCAAATCCTCAGCAGCTGTGACCTTGATCCTGTTTTTGCGAACTTGTTTTCTCACCTAAGATGCTAATTTTAAGAATTCTAGGCACTTTTTTCCAAGTGCATTTGGGTGGGTGGGGATAACAGTACATAGAGAGACCTCAAACATTTACTTAATGTAAATTCCCAGAATAGCCATTGTCCCTTAGGACTTACTGATGATGACAGATCCTTAGGTCATAGTTCTTTGTGCTATGAGCAACTAACTCTGATCTATAACCTCAAATGTACAGAGCAACTGCATGATCCAGTGCCTTGGCTTAGCATGCTGTTGGGAATGGTTTGCTGGTCAGCACACGCCAGTTAATGGTTTTTGCAGGGGACACCATGCCCAGGGACAGCAAGTAAGCAAGTTCAGCTTCATTCCTTTGGGGTTTTCCTGCTGTCAGCATGGCTTTCCTGCACCATCACAGCTGTTCTTCTCCATGGCAACATGCAGACCATATCAACAGAGGGGCTCAAGCAGTTCCCAGGAGTTTCAGCTGCTGTGCCTTGCCAGGCCAAGTTTCCCAACCAGGTTTTGCAGCAGAGGATGCCACAGTACACACACACACACACACACACACACACACCCTTACTAAGACCTTTCTGATCATAATTTTTCTTGCAAAGCCAAATACAACCCCAGTATGCAGTGGTGGGGGAAGCTCAGCAGGATCACTGGCCTGAACCTGCCTCCCTGTCACAGCCCAGTGGAGAGATCTGAGAGGGTGCAACAAGAGCAGTAAGCAGTTATCCATCTGAGACTGTCCCTCTGAAATACCCACATTCCCCCTTACACTCTGTGTTGCACACGTTGGCACATGTCTCTGCAGAAGGAAAAGCCTTTTGGTGAGTATGTGTGGCTCAGTGAGAGCTCTGCCCCAGAAGAAACCTGGCTCTGGCAGCCTAATTTCAGTCCCTGCATATGATTTCCCGCAGCACTTGTTCAGGTTACCCTTTTCAGTGTGGCTGCATTTTCATTCTTTCTCCCAACAAGACCCTTTGAAGGCCCTGTTAACTGGTGAATGTACCTAGCTGTGCACCAGATTTTGCACTGCAGTATTATCATGATTATGCTGTGCTTAGGCCTTCCAAATTCACCTGGACCACAGTGCCAAACCTTCCTTAGCAAAGACCTTAAAACACCCTCAGTAGACTTGTCAGTTTATTGCTCATATTGCAACCAATATTCTACCGTATTCAAATCATATTATTGAGCCTATTGTAAGTGTGAGATAATGAAATTTTGTGAATGACTGATTTTTACCTTCTTGGATAAACTTACTCATCACAAAGGTGTACTTGGAGAAGTCTCTAAGGAGGCATGTGTCTCCACCATTTTCTCTCTCCCTGCAGCACAACCCTGCACAACTGCTAAGCCCTGAATACAGCTGGCTGCCGTGGCACTCTTGTGTTACCCATTTTATTCCCAGCGGTGCTCTTAGAGGCTCTTTTCTGTGCTCCCACTCAGCTGAAGCTGGGAAGCATTCAAGCTGCAGTGCTGATCATTAAAAACACCCAGGAGAAAGCAGTAACACTTGCCTGGGGACCAGGAGCTTCTCCTGTGTCCGGTAAGACACAGCAGGCTATATTTCAGGCATAGGTCAGGGCCAGGGGGACCTGTTCCTTGCTTTTAGCATTGCAGAGCCTTTTCCTGAGCATGACCCACGGGACTCACCTGTGGGGATGCTGGTTAACAGTGACAGTGCCCAGTGATTCCGCTGTGTTTTTATCAGCAGCCGGGGCCCATGCTGGGTTAGGTAGGGTACCAGCTAGGGTGCCAGGTGGGTACGTGCCTTCCCAAGCTGCTCCATGCCCCGCTGGTAGCAGCAACAAGGGATTGGCAGCACCAGAGACATGGTGATGCAGACAACAGGCGGTGTCTGAGTCAGACCAGCTTGGTGGTCAGCTAACAAAGGTACCCTTCCTTATGTCCTGAGAGGGGGAAAAAAAAAGTCCAAACCCATAGCTGTAGCTATATAAAGGGACACACTGAATATTTTCAGTATTCGGAAGGACAAGTGGCCTGTGTGAAGCTACATATCAGCTAACAAATGCAAGCAGTCACTTGCAAGTGTGAAGTGTAACTAACATAAAAAGCCAAGTGCTATGTTCTTTTTGGAAGTGTTAGAGACTACTCTCTCAGCAGTGGGTTGCTAAGATGCTGAATTTCCTGGGAAACAGAAGCACACAGCTTTAAAATAAAGGCAGCAGAGAACTCACGAATTTGTGTCTTAGTTCTTTTATTACAGTGAAAACCTGCACGGTACTAGCCTACTGAAAGAATAAAAGCTGCAAGTAGCTTTCATCAGAAAGGACTCAATTAAAGATAAAAAACAGAAATCATAGCTGTTACAGACTATAAAGTCTGAGTTGGGGCCTCCGGCTGTTGTTTCCCATTGGAATAGGTCCAAAGATCACAAGGTTCTCGGTGGCAGTTTCTCCTTTAACAAGCTGGGGAGGGAAAGAGGAGAAGCTGATTAAGGGACATGTTTTCTCCACAATTTATACAAGATGCTAGGAAGAGTTTTGCCTAGATGCAGGACATCAAAAAGGCAATTTTTTAGCAATTACTGCCCACCCTGCCGCCATCCGTACATGTGTTTCCTAACTACGATTCAGATCAGTACAACCAAATTATGGTGAATTTTTTCCGGCACAAAACACACTGTGGGGTGTGTGGGAATTGGCTGAGGCAATTATCTACGTTAGATATGCTGAAAGGTCAATCCTAATTAAAAAAAATGGAAGTAGGGGATCAGATATTTCTGTAAGGTTCATTCCACATTTCTAAAGCAAAGCCTTTTACCTCCTGTGATAAAGTAGATGTGAGTTTGGTAGCTGCACCTCTACCTTCACATTAGCTGAGGACTTGAGCTCGCACCTGAGCCCAGACTACCTGTGCAGCCACATTGCCAACAAGTCCCTGGCTCAGATGTGTTGCCAACGCTCACCTCTCTGTGCAAGAAGCTTTTTTTTTAAAGGGTTTAGCCACCTCTTCCCAGCTTATGCCCCAGGTGAGGGCTGAGCTCTGCACCCACAATGGGAAGGCAGGGACACCCTGTCCTGCTCAATCCCTCAAGCACGGCCTCTTGCCACACTGGGCTGGCACAGCATGCCAAGCACAGGTCCAGCATGGACCCTGCCACGAGCCGTGGTGTGTCCACAGGGACCGAGGGATGATGTCTCTCGTGCAGGACATTACCTTGCTCCACCACGCGGTGGTAGAAGCACCAGGGGACACCAGCAGGATATGCCCTGAAGCAGCACCCCTTCCTTTCACACTCCTTAGCCGTGATGCCGGGGAAGCCACAGTTCCTCCTGCTGTCAGGATTGTTGGGACATACTTTCCTAACTGTGTAAAGCAAAAACAAGGGAAGGAAGGAGGCTGTGTTACTTTATGCTCCGTTTACATGGCGGCATAATTCACAAATAAAAGGCAGGCCACAAAGGTGAGGTCAGTGAGAAGGCATGACAGCCACGATGGCCTTCTCCACGCTGATTTCAGGCAGCAAGTTCACCCAAATCCTTACCATGCCTGTTAGGCAAAACTAAATACCAAGGGGTGAGGAATTGCAGCCTCCTCTGCATGCCAGCTTGAGTTATGGAAAGGAGGTAGGTCATTTAGGAAGAAAGCACAGTTCATCCAGACAATTAAAAGGAAAATCACAGATAAAGCGGTTATACCACCTGGCCTGACCAACCCAGTTTTCCTGTCCTGAAACAGTCCTGCTCAGAAAAGCAGTTCTATGAAAATGACACTGTAAGCTGCTGCCATTTGTTTTTCAAGATTTTAATGAAATGCAAATAGGGTTCAAAAGCAAAAATTTTTTTTTCCTCTGACAATCCTGAGCCCTGTCAATCAATCTTGATTCATATCAAGTTCTTTTCTTGGGTAATGTTGCCTTTGCGCCCTCACTTCCTTTCATTTCACCTGTGCAGCTGCTGAGATTGCCTTGAAGTTCTCCTAAGAAGGAGCCGCACAGTCAGCCCAACAAATGTAGCTTACATTCAGCAGTTACGTACATTACACACCCAGTCCTTGAAGGACTGGTAGGGAAGCTCTTACCTTCTCTGAGAAAACAAAGATGAAAAATAGAAGCATGAGTTTAGAAGCTTTAGAAGTAAAAATCTAATGGAGAAAGGGATTTCCCCTGGGTTGTTTTGGAAATTTAATTGCATGAAGACTGGGAGGAAAAATGGGAGAGAAAATAAGAACTACCAAGTGGAATTATGCTGGGAAACTGGAAGGAAGTAGCGATGATCAAAACAGGCTGGAAAAAAGAGCAAAAAGCCTACAAGTTATGGCATGTCTGTTATCTTTTGTACAGGTGTCAAACAACTACAGATGGACCCATCTACTCAGGACTTTCTGATTTCTTTCACATGCAGTGCTAAAGTCCACCCGAGCAACACAGAAAACCCATTTAAACAAGTGCTGAGGATCCTTTGCTCCACTGATGAACAAGACCACAACTGGCAGCGATACTGGCAGATTTTAAATAATCAGCACAGGTTATTTGATAACTAGAAGCCTGAAGGAAGAGGAAATATCTTGTGTGAAGAGGATGAGATAGAAGACTGATGGGTAAGCAAGGCTTGACTTTGCATTTTAGTGCCAGTGGTCTTCTAATAGAGGTTTGTGCTCACTTTGTTGGCCTAAGAAGAAAAGCAGAGCTCCCTGTTGTACACATTTCTGCATAATCAAACACTAGGTAAATTGGTGTTTCTAGCAGAGATATTACCTTTCTTTGCTTTAGGAGCAAAGCACCGGGGAAGGCCTGAGACTGAAGCGTCAAAGCAGCACCCAGCTTTCCTGCACTCCACTGCCGACATTCCTGGGTGGCCGCAGTCCTTCCGCTCCCTGGGGGCCACTTTACACTGGCATCTTGCTGTTCAGGACAGAAGTAGCAAGTTCCTTGATGTCAGTTTGCACGCTTTTTAGTGGAGGCGCATTTATCAGGTGTCCATGGGGAACAATGATCTTTGCCTAGGCTCTATCCGTCTTTGCAAGCGTACCTTTTCTGTCACTTGCTAAGAGCAGAACTTGTATGGTTTAAAAGCTGCTTCCAAAGTCCCACCGATTTCAGTAAGGGTTGTACTCCACCCTTTGAGAATCTGTGGTCTCACTTGCAGCCAAGAGAGCCCAGCACAGTGATGTCTCTGGACTCCAAATACACCACATCAAATGGTAAAAACTCTTAACTTCACATGTCATGCTAGTAAATGTTTGTTGCTTTGCCCATCCCATGTGAAGAAAGAAAGAGTTAAAGGTCCAGTGGATACTTGAACAGGTATAAACGTACAAAATCTTTGCATTATAGTCAGGTGACTATAAAAACATAGGATGGCATGCAAATAGTTGCAGATATGCTTTTAAAATTTGAAGTCTCCTGCACAATCATCTACAGCCAAGAAAATCTGGAGATCTCCTTGGTGTCTGCCATTGCTTTCCAAATCTTAAGTTGCCTAAATACCTTGTTTTTTATTGAGAAGGCAGATAGACTTCTTTGAAATTGTATTCATATGGCAAAGTAGCATAAAATAAATGTCAGAAGGCTAGACAAAGCTATCTCCTGTTCCTGTCCTGGTTCTGTTCTAACAGGCTCCTGGACATATCTGTCCCCCTATATTTGTAGCAGGTTCCTGGTTATTCCACCAACACAAGAGCTCACCTGCAGCCTTTTTTATTTTGCCACAGATTTCTCTGAAAAAAATTGAAAAATAGACTCCAACTTTGGTAATAGTACCAGAGCAAGATGTTCGCTGTCAGATATGTAAACGGGAGACACGGTCTTGCTGCAGTTATGGTCAGAAGGTTCAGACCCACATACATACCTGTGAAAGCAACAGCAGACAAATGTACTTACTCGGTAATGTCTTTCCCTCTGCCAAGATGCTGAGGCCTGCAACGAGGATGATGGAGAGCACGCTGATCACTTTGAGATCCATTGCTCTTGGAAGAAAGGTGGAGGAGAGGTGCTGCTCTCTCTTGGAGCAGCTCATTTTATACACTCCTTGTGTTTGCCCAGCAAGGTCTGATAACATTGTTCCATCCGATGCTTCACCCAGAGGTTGTGGGGTTTTTGTTTAATTAGGAAATGTTGCCATGCATATTTTAATATCCCTGAGATAAATTTCTAGGCTCCCATGATCTGTTGAACACATATCTATTACATACCTATAGATACATATCTACTACATAATCCTGTAATCTATTAATTGGATGCTGCTGGGTGCCTCTGGCAGCCCCACCTGATGTGATTGCCATTAGAGTATTTCAGATGTTTGCCACTACTGAAAAATATATACATATGTTTCCTAACTAAATGTATCTTTCCTGCCTGAGTTTTCTCCTGGCCTTAAGGTTTTCGTTATGCTTACTCTGAAATGGGTAAGGCAGGAGGGCTGGAGGTGTGATACCTCTGAGCTTCAGGAGACCACACGGCAAAAGATGCTGGGGAACCAAGAACTACTGCTACAGGCCTGAGGAAGTACATAAACAGAGAAAGTGGAAGGTGTGACCATGAAATATTGAGGCCAGCTGAGGCCACTGTTTGTTTACACACATGAGGCAATTTAAACCAGTTTGGAATAGGAAAAGAGGGTAAGGTCAGGGAACAAAACAAAACAAAACAAAAAACCACACAAAAAAACCCCCAGACCAAGAGAGGCAACAGCATAAAGAGTCTCAAAAGAGGAAAGGAGAGTTTATGTATGATCTCAGCCTGACCCACAAGCATTGTGCTTGTCTGGGGTTCAGACCCAAGTGCCTCAGCCAACATTTTGGACTCGAGGTCCTGCACAGAGAGGAAGGTCAGGGTCCTGGAGCAGACCCTTCCCAGCCCGCGGGTCCTGCCCCAGGGGAGGCCACAGTGGGGGCTGCCCTCATCCCCTCTGCCTGGTCCCCAGAGCAGAGTATTGCTTTGCAACCTGTCCAACACCACAGGCACATGGTTTGCCAAAACCAAACTTCCGAAGCACCACATTTGACCTATTCATTTCCCGACTGCTTTTCTCCTGGTTTCAAAGGTGGCCGGTCATTGCAGCCTTTTGCCCTGTGTCAGGACAACGGGCCTTGGGACTTGGTATGAACTGGTAAGGTTTTAATCTCTCTTTTGGATCTTTTTCTACCATTTACTGTAACATTGCTTAACTTCCAGCTACTTCCAAATGCTTGAACACAAGCAGAGCAGTGCCAGGGAGGGGGACACAAGCAGTGGATGGTGGGACCAGCTCTTCACTCTCCCCAAAGGAGGGACCTGCAGAGCGGGCAGTGCCAGCTGCAGCCCCTGTGGTGCTCTGCAGCGTCCCTTTTCTGATGGGAAAACTACCAGGGAATTCTTTCTGTTCCTCACCAGAAAAGGGATTCAATGCATTTTTTAAAAATCTTTGACAGAATTAAGCCTTCATGCCTTTGATTTTTATATATGAGTTTGTTTTGTGCCTCTTTCTTTGGCAAAGTTTGAAGCGAGAACTTTTAAATTCTCTGGTCGTGTTTTGAAGGTAACTTATTTGTTGAAATATATTTTGAACCCTGTAGGAAGGGTTTTGGTCTACAAGGGGAAAAATAATGGAGCTCATTTTCCTACTGTTTAACTTTTTGAATACTTTATTTATGCCTATCACTATTCAATATATTCATGGCACTTCTCATTGAAAGTCATGATTCAAAAGCCAAACATTTTGTGTATCCTTCATTTCACAAGACACCAAGCTTCAGGCAGAAGAGGACTGTGTTCGAGCTCTTAGCAGTTCCTATCATGCCTTTTACCTCCATCACTGGGAGAAAACATAAGATTTACAACTTAAAAATCCATTTTTCTCCTTACGTGCAACATCAACAGTACTCCCAAATCGTGATGTGTGGTCCAGTGAAGTCATTAGCAGCTTTTCCACCAGCTTTCTTCTCACAGTGCAGGGGTTGAGATTGCCCATGCATGAAAGGAAAGCAGTGAACCTGAGAGGGGGACCATGGTGCTTTCAGACCTCCATAGAAGTTCTCAGTAAATTATCGGCCCACCAGATGAATTGGGTGAAACTGCCAATGACATTTGTCCCTCCTGCCTGCCTCTTACTGGACATTAATTAAGTCCTTATCCGCCAGCTGTCACCTCTTGGGCCTGATCCCAACTGTGTGCACAAAGGCAAATCTACCCCTGAGTTTTTGCTGCGGAAAGAGCGTTTGATTGGCATCTTAAAACAAACACACCAAAAGAAATAAGCTTCTTGCTTTCTGCCAGTGGATTACTTTAATATCTTTAATATGTTTGTACAGCAAAGCCTTGAAAATTATCTGGGGTTTTCCTGCAAATGTGTTTCCTTTCCTGAGGCCAGCACCTAGCCAGACTTCTTGGTAACTCAGCATAGGGTTCTCAGGCTCAGCAAGTGCCCATGGCCAGAAGGGGCTTGGAAGGGCTCCTTCCTCCTCTCCATCCTTTGTGTTCTCCCTCACCACCCTCCTCTGGTCCCAGAGGGCTTTTAGCCGAGCTGTGGTGTTCTCACATCTTTCCCAGCAAGGAAATGAGAAATTACCATGGCTGGCCATGACCTTCTTGCTGTGGGTGAATAACAGGCTGCAACTTTGTATTCTGATATTGCAGAACTTTTAAAGGATGTGGGTACTTAAAAGATGTGGGTATTTTTTTCTTTTCTTTTCACTTAAAAACAAAGAACCAGCAACACAAATTAGTTTTTTATCCTAAAGGGAGTTTTTTTGTCTTAAAGGGAATTTTGTTTTGGGGTAACAATATGAATGCTGACCTGAGAAATCTGTCCTTGGGCCGACACCACTGCATGTGAGCCCAACAAAACAAATCCCAAGTTTTGAGTGCTCCCTAAAGTAAATCATCATAAAAGAGAAAATTTCAGAGACGAAGGAGGAGGGAGTCTTCAGCAAGTTTGCTTCTTCCGGCTGTGCAAGGGGCACTCAGGAGGAGGAGTGACTTGGAGCAGGGAGAATCTAACACCACCACTTAGGTGAACCTTACCACATGCCTCTCATTCACTGCAATACCCTTTTTTTTATGAGAGTGTTTTTAGAAACCATAGCGATGACCAGTACTCTCCTCCCTTATTGTTAGGCTTCCTGTTTTCCTTGCTCCAACAGCCAATGGTGCCCTGCTCTATCTCCCTTCCTCCATCCCATTTGCAGGGACACAGGAGTTGGTGTGGGGAACAGGTAGTGCAGGTGCCTGCTCTCCCCCACGGTATGGCCTGTAGGACCACAATGTTTGAAGGGTGTATTTTTCAGGCTGTACTTTCCCTGGAGCCCCTTGGACTGTGCCATAGGTCTGCTCTGCCCTGACGAGTTATATGGGTGGTTTGTGTATGGAGGTTTTGGCATTTGACTGCTGGAGGCGGAGAGGCATATCTTGACATGGGGTCCTTGTGATGACTCTATCGAGGTGGAGAGCAGGTCTAGGAGCTGATATGCCTGTGACAGCCCCGTGGGATCTGTGTGACCCTCTGCGAAGGCTGACGGCACCCCTGAGTGACGGCTAGCACGTGGTGTTGTCCTAGTGCAAAGGGGGCAGCAGGGACACCAGCAAGGGCGGGGACAGTGAGGGGTTGGGGCTCCGAGGGTTCCCTACCCCTCCTGGGGACTGCATACAGGGAATTGCAGTCCTGGCCGCGGGCTTTGTGCTACGCCTGTGCTCTGGGCTCATCCTGTCCCTGTGCTGGGAGGTCCCAGCCACTGGCTCACACAGCAGGTCTGTGACTGGGACCTGGCGTTTAATTTTGCAATAAGGAGGTGAGGTAATCCCCCCACGCAGGGTGTGGCAGTGGTGCCCAGGGGAGTGGGTGAGGAGGTGAGCGGGCAAACCACACACAGCATAGGCACCGATGCAAATTGCCCATGCATGCGTATACACAGGGTACCCACGCAGCCAGCAGCTGCTGCGTCTGTGGGTAGGGTCTGGGACCCCGGCGTGGGAACATTCATCTCAGCGTGCATCTCTGGATGAGATGCTGTAGAATAAGGGACATGGGTCTCTTCCAGCTACTGTTCTGCGGACCCTTGTGTTTTTAATAGGCATGTTCCCACATACCACTTGTCTTTGCAAGGCATGGTACAGTGATGAGCTTCCTTGCTGCTCCTGTTAAAATCTAGAGAAAATTAAATAAAGATAAATGAAATAGGCAGCTGGATTTGGAACTGCAATTTTCTGCATGCAGCAGGGATCCTGGGCTAATGGCAGAAATAATTCCAGTCCTCCCCAAACCCTGGTGTAAATTAGAGTTACCTGGAGGCTGAAAAACTTGTAGTGGAAACTGCAAGCGAAGTTGCAGTTCATTCCTATAGTTCCTTCCTGTTCTGAGCCTGTACTCATTAATTTCTGTGCCAAACACGTCTGGGAATGGGATTTTCAAGAGGTCAGCAAGGTTGTTGGGATTGTGCAGGAGTGTGCATTTGAACAGAAGCAAAAATACCAGGAAGAGTTTCCCACTAAGATTTGCAGCTCAATGCCAGTAACAAGCATCATGGTCTCAGATTTGTATTGGGCTTCCCTAGCAGAGGTTATTCTCTAGCCCACGTAGGAAATCCCCGTGTTTTTGAAGCTCAAAAGATCAATATTTTGAGTGTGCGTGGGAGGTGTCTAACCATGTTTTTTTTTAGATATAGGTCTGTTGTAAAACATGCTCAAAGATTTTGTTTCCCACACAGCAGGCAGTGGTTGTGCTGCAGCTTGGAGGTGTCTGGACAAAGCAGTATGGTCTGTGCCACTCGCTTGGGTCACCCTTGTTGGGCATGGACTGGAACTTTCCCTTTTTCTTTCAGGGTGGCCCCCATTTCAGAAGTAATCAGCCAAGCAATGCTTCAAAGGGAAGCTTAGAAATACCACATCTGGGAAAACACAGCCTAACTATAGTGCATGAGACCCTAAAGCTTGAACCTGTGCACATTGAAATATGGGACAGCCAGGATTTTTGGTAAAATTTAAACATTCATTTATATATGTAAGCCCCTGGAGTTCAGCCAAAGGTTTTGCAACACTCCAGTTGCATGGTTGCTGCCTGGCTTACTTTTGCAAGCCATGCTACAGAGAAACCTCTTGCATAGAAACATCAGCCATCAGAGTGGGGACAGATATACGTCACCAGCGAAAACAGAGGAGGCAGTGAGTCAGGAGGAATCAGGTAAAGAGCAGAACTCTGTGACCCCCATGTACGCCTAAGTTGGATGTAGGTTACTGCAGCAGGCAGTGTCCCACTGCACTTCTTGTCCCCCCAAACTGCTAAACTTACCTTCTGTGGGACTGAAATCTGAACAGGTCTGGAGAATGAACTACAGAAAGAGAAAGAAGCCTTGAGCTGTAAAGGAAAAACAAACAAACAAGAAAAAGAAGAAAGTAGTAGGGATAAGAGCTACTGTATGGTCTCTGATGACCTGTTGTGTAAGGTGTGTTGATCCATGCCTTGGGAGCAGTGGAAAACCCTGGCAGTTCTGGTGTCAATAAGAGAGACAACCGTTAGCCTCCCACATATTTTAACTACATGAGTTAGCACACAAAAGCCCTCAGTTCAGGACGTTATCTGCCTATCTACCAGATAACGATGTGGGTTCAAAAAAACAGAGAAAACCCTACATCTTAATTCTGGGAATGAACAGTTCAAAGTAACCATTGAGATCCATCACTTTGATAAACATACCTGCCTGAGATATACTAATGCAGGTGTCAAAAACCAACTTCAAGCTGGTGTGTACAAACTTCTTCAGAGGAATTTTGTTAAAGAATATGGCATTTCTACAAACCAGAGGCAGGCTTTTGTCACATTTCTGTGACTAACATACTTGCACAAGGTAAAATGAAAACACTAATTACCTGAAGTTAATCAAATATATAACTCAGAGTGAGCCAGACCTAAAAGCCTGAATTTCAACATCCAATACATTGCAAAAAGGCTTGGTTGCAACTGTACAGCTCAGTGCCAGCTTAGAAATGCAAATCCAAGCATATAGTTTTTCCTAATGCTTCTGGGTTCTCCAAGCAGCACATGATACCTGCATTGGCAGCATTTGCCTTTTTTTTTTTTGTGAGCATCAGAGCAGTGCCAGAAAATGCTTATCGTCCCTGAGACGAGGTGCGGACCAGCCTGTGGGGAAAAGGGCACACTGGCTATAACCAGCAAGGCAGGGAAAGATGTAGCCTTAATCTCTTTTCTGGACTCCATTACGCTTTGCACTGACCCAGAGAGGGGAAGAAACTCTTAAATTCAGCCTGAGAAATGCAGAGGATCTGGTTCAAGATGTGGCCATTTAACGGCCTCTTATATTATAGTGATTGTGATGTATTCCAGCTTACCATGCCACAAGCAAGAAAAAAAGCCCAAATCCTGATCTATTACCTTCTAAAAAGGGAAATATATAAACCAGGGAAACTTATTAAATGGAACTTAAAGGCAGAGTAAAATGGGTGAAATGCTTGCAAAGAGCAGGGTGCTATTTAAAGTCACAATATGAAAGACCCAAAGTAAATATTTACCACCAAAAAAAAAAACATGAAAAGGATGTCCTCAGGCACACATATAGACCCAGCATAAGTAAATGGCAGATTAAAGGAAGGTACTAGAAGAAAAAAAAGACTTTTTTTTTCAAAGTCAAATAAAGAAAACAGAAAAAAAAACCTGTACTACCATAAAGAGGTAAATAAATAACTTCTTGTAAGATGGAAGACAAAGGTCAGCTATCACCACGGAGAGGAGAGGATTTTTGTTGTTCAACATACTCATAAATGATCAGCAAAGGTTGGTGAATAATGAGGCGATGAATATGCCTATGATTCAGAATATTTTTCATCTTTTTCAAAAGTGTAGGTAACTGAACAGTTGCAGAAATGTCTTACAAGACTGAGTGACTCGGTGATAAATGGCAAATGAAAGGCGGAGTGGATAAGTGCAAAGTGAAGTGCATGGAGGAAGAGTAATCTAATTATACAAGCACAAAGATGGGCTGCAAATTAGCTATTGTCACTCAGAGAGCTTTGCATCACTGTGGATATGCCAACTGAATATTCAAAGTGTCAAAAAGGCAAATTGAGTTATAGCAGTTATTAGGAGAGGGACTGAGTACAGAGCGGCAAACATAATTTTGATACTGCTGCAATCCCTGATGCTCTCATGCCTGCATCATTCTGTGATGTTCTGGTTGCCCTAAGTTAAGAAGGAGAAGGTGTAATTAGAAGACATGCTGAGAAAAGCCCTCTGGTTCATGGGAGCAATGAGCCTTGAAAAAAGATTTTGACGAGTGTAAGGAAGTTTTCTCCTAGATAAATAACAGGATAACAAGCAGAGGGTGGGAGCCAGCGGATGGTTTTCACTGGGGGGAGAGGTCACGAGGAGGCTCCTGCAGAGAGCTACAATGGGACCTTTGCAGCTTAACAAACTCATAAACCATCTGGAAGAAGAGGCGAGAAGGTAAAAGTTGTTGACAACACAATATTTCTGTGGTGGCAAAGACATGAGCCAATTGCTCAGATGGATTGTGCAGAATTGAATGACTGCAGAATAAGATGGCAGGTGATGTTTAATGTCCATAAATATGAAGTGATGCACACCTGGGAAAGGAGCCATCCTACCTTTTCAAATAAAATTATGGGCCCTGAGCTGATTATGATCGCTCAGGTATGTGCAAAAGCAATATAAGTATGACATGAGCACATGGAGGATAACAGACAGTTTTATGAAAACACCAGCTCAGTGCTTAGCAACCATGAGAAAAACAAATGGCAGGTTAACAATTATTAGGGAAGGGATAAAGAATCACACAGATTCACACTGTTAGCCATCTTATGCAGTGTCCACTTTTTCCATGCCTTGTTCTCAATTTCCAGCCTGTAGGAGGTCCTGTGGTGGGGACGGTGGTGTGGGAGAGCATCCACACCAGGAATGACCACATACACTAGGTCTCTCCAGTCTCCGAGGGCTACACAGGTCACAGGAGGCAGAGCTCATTGTCTCCTCTAAAACAAGTCTGAGCGGCACGTTAGAAGCACATGAAGGAAGATGGTTCTTCACTGAGCATATGGGTACGATGAAGTTCAGCTGTGGGGTTCCCTTCTGCAGGACGTTGTGGGTGCTAAAACTTCACACAGATCTGAAAAACAACTGGATGAGCTAATTGAAGAAAATTGTTTGGGGCTATTAAATCCCCAAACTATAGGTCTATCTCAGGAAATGGCTAAGCTGCAAATCACTGGAGGCTGCAAGAGTATTCTGTGAAAGTGTCACTGCCCATATGACTACTCTTGCTGCTCTTGAGGAC
Source organism: Phalacrocorax aristotelis (assembly GCF_949628215.1). Lineage (NCBI taxonomy): Eukaryota > Metazoa > Chordata > Aves > Suliformes > Phalacrocoracidae > Phalacrocorax > Phalacrocorax aristotelis. The sequence continues at coordinate 98,504,205 of NC_134276.1, read as the reverse complement.
AAGAAACTGGCTGGCTGGACTTTAGCTAATGTTACTAATCATTTCTCGGAATATAACAACCAGAAGACATTCAATTAAATGATGAGGCAGGGATTGTAAATGAGAACGGTGGATTGAGAACCGGCTGAACAACAGAGCTCAGAGGGTCATAATCAATGGGGCAGAGTCTGTTTGGAGGCCTGTAACTAGCTGCATTCCCCAGGGGTCTGTGCTGGGTCCAGTCCTGGTCAATACCTGGACGCAGGGATAGAGTGTAACCTCAGCAAGTTTGCTGATGACACCCAGCTGGGAGGAGTGGCTGATACACCAGAAGGCTGTGCTGCCATCCAGCGAGACCTGGGCAGGCTGGAGAGCTGGGCCGAGGGGAACCTGATGAAATTCAACACAAGCAAGTGTGAGGTCCTGCACCTGGGGAGGAACAACCCCATGCACCAGTACAGGCTGGGGGCTGACCTGCTGGAAAGCAGCTCTGTTGAGAAGGACCTGGGAGTGCTGGTGGACAACAAGCTGGCCATGAGACAACAATGTGCCCTTGTGGCCAAGAAGGCCAACAGTATCCTGGGATGCATGAAAAGGAGTGTGGCCAGCAGGTCGAGAGAGGTTATCCTCTCCCTCTACTCAGCCCTAGTGAGACTACGTTTGGAGTGCTGTGCCCAGTTCTGGGCCCCCCAGTTTAAGAAGGACAGGGAACTGCTTGAGCAAGCCCAGCAGAGAGCTACCAAGATGATAAGGGTCATGTCCCTTATGAGGAAAGGCTGAGAGGCTTGGGTTTGTTCAGCGTGGATAAAAGACTGAAGGGGGATCTTATCAATATTTATAAATATCTGAAGGGTGGGTGTCAAGAGGATGGGACCAGACTCTTTTCAGTGGTGCCCAATGACAGGACAACGGGCGATGGGCACAAGTTGGCACACAGGAAGTTCCAGCTAAACATGAGAAAAAACTTGTTTCCTGTGAGGGTGCCAGAGCAGTGGCACAGGCTGCCCAGGGAGGCTGTGGAGTCTCCTTCCCTGGAGACATTCAAAACCTGCCTGGATGCGTTCCTGTGCCCCCTGCTCTGGGTGTCCCTGCTCAATCAGGGGATTGGATGAGATGATCTCCAGAGGTCCCTTCCAACCCCTACCGTTCTGCGATTCTGTGATTTCGTGAATAATACAGTGTGTGACTATATTCTCTGTACTCCTTCTTGAAGTTTTCCTGTAAGCAACTGTGACTGGCCATGCATGGCATGGGGAATGGGGCTGAGGATGGATTTAGCCTAGCTTAGTCTGGCCGATCTTATGATTGTGTCTTTTGATTTTCATCATTTTTTAGAAGCATCTTTTCAAGCTCTCCCAAATTGATGAGTTTAATCACCTGGTGAATGTTTTGAGATAATAATAATAATAATAATAATAGTAGTAGTAGTAGTAGTAGTAGTAGTAGTAGTAGTAGTAGTAGTAGTAGTTTATTTTTAATTCTGAATCTGGTAAAAATGTCCCAGTTTGGAGAACGGAAAATGCTGTTGCGGGTGGAGTTTCACAGATGCTTCTGAAACTCACCAAAACCCAAAGCAAACCCACCCCCCATGCATTGGTTGCAACTTCTGGAAGAAAGACCCAAATCTAGAGCTGCTTGTGAAGTGGGGAGGGATGCTCACAGGTGCAGGGAAATGCATCGCCTGCAGTGCAGCCAAAAAAGGGTATGAGCAGGCCAACACCTCTCACCTGTGCCTGTGACAGGCACCAAGACTGGTTGGCAGCTCCAAACACTGATGTTCTGAGGGCAATGGCATGGAAGAGTTGATAAATATTGCCTGTATTGTATCATTTCAGCATAATTCATTCATTAATGTCAGAGCGGGTGGTAACAGAAATAGGAGCACGCAGGGGTTAGTAGCCATTAATCCTGCAAGCTAAAGGCCAATGTTCCCCTTTTAGTTTTCTTGCAGCTTCTTAGAGCAGATTGTGAACTGTGGTTTTCACCTTATGTGTCAAGGGCTCAACATTATTCAGGACACATGAGAAAAAAAAATCTGTAGTTCTTATTTGCTACTATGGGAACAGTGGGTGATCAAACCTTGAAAACCAGGCAATGCAGGCAAAGGGCTGTAAGGTTACTTCTGGCACAAATAGCTGAAGAGATAAATACAAATGAGAAGTTCTTGAAACAGGAGAAACAGGAGAACCAGGAAAACTAGGAAATAATAAGTGAGCCTAAGAAATCATGTGGGAGGAAAAGGTCATTTCAGAGTTTTACCCTAGAGTTTCAAAATAGGGTAGTAAACAGACAGTGCCTAAACTGCCCTCTCCAAATAACACTGAAGACTGGAGAAGGCTCAGAGGGAGGTGCAGTGTGGCAGGATCTGTAAAAAATATTAGAGGGCAGAAAGTGGACTGTCTCATCTGAGCTGCTAGCAAAAATTACTTACTGTGGTAGCGGAGTGAGTCAAGACAATTGCTGTTTTTAACAAGTTTCAGTTATTGCTTTCTTCATTGATGACAGTGAGTGCAAGAAATACTGGCCAGGAAGTGTTTTTTCTGTATGAGTTAAATGTGGTTAAAAATAGAAAGAGAAATATTAAGCCCTAATGTTAGCAACAGTATGTGAGGATTAATGGGAGACCCACTTCAGAAGAAAACTGTCTCTCTATATAGTTAAATTCTTCAAAGCAGTTAACAAAATAATGAAAGAAAAAAGTAGAAAATAGAAACAAATCTAGAAATTTTGAAAGAAAAAAGGCTGGCTATACAATTTCTTTGAAACCTTCCTTTTAAGGATTTTAAGGAGACTGAGCATACAAAGTGAACTGTAAAGTTTTGGCAAGAATCAGAAAAGGAAAAAATATTTTCCTTCTCTTGAAACTATAAAATCTTAATAAGACCATTTTTCTTTACTGTGTTTTTTATAATATGTTACTGGAGGTGAGAGCATTGCAGAAGCCACAAAGGTCTTTAGCTCAGGCCTAGGCGAGCAAGTTGGAGGTCTCAGCTGGGATGAAGGATGCCACAGTAGATGAAATGGCACCTGAGGCTGCCCTTGCTGCATCCTGCTTACCCAGTGTGACCTGACAAAAGATGATGCAACACACTGGACTATAGCTGCGGTGGAAGAACTAGATCAAATGTACCCAGCAGGATCAAAACATTGCTTGTTAGAGTTGGCTGGGACTTTTTTCAACATAAAGTTTTGTTAGGATGAGTAGATTGAAATAGAAACTTGATGCCTGCAAGGACTGCAGTGGCAAAACACCACCGTGACACTTCTTCCTGACCTGAATGTGTTTTGGGATGTGACAGGCAACAAGCAAGAGAGGTCTCTGTCAGCTCAACAAAAAGCCATTTGCAACGGTTCCTGGAAGGAAAAATCCATCCACTGGCTTTTAAAAAACCAAAAATATCACAGCTGGTTCAAGAATTCCCTGAGTCAGGAATACCCAGCAGCTGGGAGTATACTCAAAATGAATGTTTGCCTTCTTGTTATGACCATAGAGGCTGGTGTTTAGGGCCAAAAGCAGCTCTTTCACACTTGTCGAGGAGGTGGCACCCACTCAAAATTTTCCCCTTTCATATAAGGACCTATCTCAGATCTGTGAGGCAGAATGAGAGCTAAAGCCAGAAAAACCCTTTAATACTGGTAACATACAGCCTTTTGGATGCAAATAGGCAAGCAATCAAATTTTTATGATAAAAGATATTGTTCACATTTTCTGTATATGTCACGCAGACAGTAGAGTAGCCCAGGGGGGCTCTCTTGCTGGATCACTGGATTAAACCTCTCATTTGTAGCACAATAAAGTAAATTGTCAAACACATTTCTGTCCACAGTAGTAAGACATCAATTGATCCATGCCCATAAATACAGGGAAGGAAATGTTAATATTGCAGTAAATCAAGCAGCTTCCCTGTCTATCATGTTTTACTTTTCAGAAGTGAGACCTGAATTCTCAATGTCTCTCTGCTAATGGAAAAATTCTAAAACCTAATTAAAAAGTCTCTATTCAATGGGCTGTGGAGAATTTATAGCAGTGAAACTCTCCATTTCAGAAAAATATGTTATTGATAGTCCTGAGGGAACTAATGATGAAGGGACTACAAATAAGAAGAGAGAGAAAAAGGAAATAGGCAGTATGCTGGGCGCTGTTTCAGACAGCTGGATGCTGGTGTGTGGAGAGGCTGAGGAATGGAGAGGGCTGGGCGTATGCTGGTGTGAGTGCTAACAAATGCCACTTCAGGAGAGGTTTCAATGAAGGAATCAGAGATGTCCTGTGGGCTTTTACCTTTTCTTAAGGAAGGGGTTGCATCTGTGGGTTTGGTTAACCAAAAGGACAGTAAACCATCCCACCAGGCATCACTATCTGGTAACTTCACAGATCCCTCTTGAAGGGTAAAGACAAATACAGAACCACAGCACCAGACTGTCCTGGACACTCTGTTACCTCCAGTGACACTTGGCCACCCTGGCAGTCGCCAACAGGTAGCTGCTTCATGACAGCATACACCTGAGCCTGGCTTGGCTGTAGCTCTATAGGAGGCATTTTGGGAGTTCAGGGGCTGCTGCTTCCCTGGGGCTACCCCACACGATAGGGATGCTGGGGGTGACCTGCACCCTGGGCTGAAGGAAGACAACACTGCTGGAATTGGCTGTCCCCAACTCTTTTCCTGTTGGTCCCCAGGACCTGTGGTATCTGGCATTAGAGTCCTCCGCTGCACTTTGTTCATAGATGAAGGCACGTTAACCACATCCAGGCTAGACAAGAAGTGCTGGTGAGAGTGAATGACCTGTTGTAATGGTCATTGAAGCTTCTGGATGGCCTTTTTCAGCAACAACATCTTCAAAACCACATGTGCACAGAGGGCAGGCTTTGCCATTCATGAACCTCATGCAAACCTGGCAGACTTCAGGCTGAGCCCATGGCAATTCTCATTTCACCAGCTGGAGATCGAAGACTGCTTTTTCCCCAAAGTAAAACCAGTTTTCCCAAAGCAGGAACAGGTTCTTGCCCACCCATTCATTACAGGGATGTTCATGCCAGGCAGGCAGTGGAAAGCAGGCCAGCCCTCTCACCTGTCCTGCCCCACTGAAAACAGTTGGTGGAAAATGCCCCCCTCCCACACCCCTAGAGACCAGCTGTGTCACATCCTGAGCTGGTTATGAGCGCATGGGAGCACAGCACTTTGCAGCTGAGGGTATTGCAATGGCAGCACCCATTGCTGATGGGAGGGCCAGCAAGGCTTAATTGCACATAAACTGGATGATGAGTTTCTGGTTGCTGGAACCCACTGTTATTTTGTTCTACAAACACTGTTTCTGGGTTTTAGTTTCAGGCTAGCTGGACTTTATTCAGAGAGGTTCAAAACCTCTTTATTCATCTCCTTGATAACAAAGGAGAGCTTTAGGAATGTGGAGAACATGGGGCCTCTGTAAGAAAGGGCCTGATTTCTGAACAAGTCAGGTGCCTTTACCTTCCTGCCAAATGTCCTTCTCATTAGGCAATAGCAACAGCCACTTTCATATAATGCACATTTAATTGTTTGCATTAAGGAGGGCCACCTGCAAGGGGACAAACTGAGGGGAACTATATGAGTCGGAACGAAACCTTAGAATTTGGGAGCCCTGGCTAGGTGCCCTTACCTGAAGGTTTTGGGGTTGGGTTTTTTCCCTCATTCTCTCCTCTAGCCTGGACTGGAGGTAAATCCTTGGCTCGGTCCCTTTGCCCCTTTAAAATACTTTTAATTAGTGAAATTACTTAAGTAAGAAAAAGTTCTGCCAATAATTTAATTAAAATTATTTGTTGCCACCTATACAGCCCCTGATATTCGTGTTGGGATCTATTCAGAATAACTATTATTTAGTAAATGCTTTGTTTGCCATTCCTAAGTGTAGCTTTATACAAACTCTGATTAGATTGTTCCTTGCCCAGTTATGGAAGCCAAAATGCTGATCAGAAATTTTCAGTCTGAGGTTTTCTTCCCATGCTGTAACTAAACTTAGCCATTGTAGAATCATAGAATCACAGAATCACAGAATCATTAAGGTTGGAAAAGACCCTTAAGATCGTTGAGTCCAACCGCTGACCTATCACTGCCAAGTCCACCACTAAACCATATCCTCAAGCACCACGTCTACCCTTCTTTTAAATACCTCCAGGGACGGAGACTCAACCACCTCCCTGGGCAGCCTGTTCCAATGTTGTAACTGCATGTTGTAACAAAATGATTGCTACTTTAAGGGCTAATTTGGTGAATTTTTTGGTATTACACTAGTTTCAGAAATTTTAAGTGTTCAAACAAATAGCTCTTTCTCAAACTGGCAACCTGTCACTAGTGGAGTCCCCCAGGGATCGATATTGGGCCCAATGTTATCCAACATCTTTATAAGTGATCTGGATACCGGCATCAAGTGTAGCCTGATGAAGTTTGCTGATGACACCAAGTTGAGCGGGGAAGTAGACGCTCCAGAAGGGAGAGCTGCTCTGCAGGGAGATCTGGATAGGCTGGAGGAGTGGGCCAGCAAGAACCTTATGAAGTTCAACAAGGAGAAGTGTAAGGTCATGCACCTGGGAAAACATAATCCAGGAGTGCAGCACAGACTGGGATCCACCTGGCTGGAGAGCAGCTCTGTGGAAAGGGACCTGGGGGTCCTAGTGGACAGAAAGCTCAACATGAGCGAACAGTGTGCTGCTGCCACCAAGAAGGCCAACAGGATGCTGGGTTGCATCAAAAAGGGCATCACCAGCAGAGACAAAGAATTCATCATCCCACTCTACTTAGCACTTGTCAGGCCACACCTGGAGTACTGTGTACAGTTCTGGTCCCCACTGTACAAAAAGGATGTGGACAGGCTGGAAGGGGTCCAGAGAAGGGCCACCAAGATGATCAAAGGACTGGGAAGCTTGCCATGGGAGGAAAGGCTGGGAGAGCTGGGTTTGTTCAGCCTTGAGAAAAGAAGGCTCAGAGGGGATCTCATCACCATGTACCAGTACTTAAGGGGTAGCTACAAAGAAGATGGAGACTCCCTTTTTACACGGAGTCACATGGAGAGGGCAAGGGAGAATGGACACAAGTTGCTTTTGGGGACATTCCGATTGGATACTAGAGGGAAATTTTTCACACTGAGGACAGTCAACCATTGGCATAATCTCCCCAGGGAAGTGGTTGACTTGGCCACATTGGACACTTTCAAGAGTTATCCGGACAGGGTGCTGGGCCATCTTGTTTAGACTCTGTTCTTCCCAGAAAGGTTGGACTAGATGATCCCTGAGGTCCCTTCCAACCTGGGATTCTGTGATTCTGTGATTCTGTGATTCTGTGATTCTGTGAAATGACCCCTATTGTTGGCCCTTGGGAAACACAGACCTGCAGGTGGTCTGTAGTGACCTTGCAAAGTAGTGACCTTGGTGAGATACCCTCAGCTAAAATGCCCCTGAAAAAATAACTTTCAAATGGACTTCAAGTGGGAGAGGCCATCAGGACAGCTGGGAGGTCCTGCAGAGGGTAATGTTGTCAATGACGCTTCCTCCCTTTCTGAAAAAGCCTGTCTGGCCATGGAGGGAGCCAGGAAGGTGAGCTTTGCTGGCTTTAATGGTCCCAGGGTCAGGGCTTCAACTTGGAATGAAGGTTTGGGTCCCATTCACATTAGGTGGGTCATCCTAGTGCCAACAGGACTTTCTGCTACTGGCCTGACCTCATTCTCTTCAGCTTTTAACAGAAAGAAAGAAAACAAGTGTACATGTGTTCTTGAAGAGATCAATTCCTGTGCTCCTGTCGTAGCAAAACGGGTGGATGAGGACAAGCAGCTTTATATGCTCTATCTGTCATCTTTATGTTCTTCCATGATATAGAAATGTGAGTCATCTCCCTGTAGGACTGATAGGGAGAAAATAAACCCTTAAATATTGTCTATTTCTCTCTCTCCTTTGTTTTCTTTCTTTCTTTTCTTAGTTGGTTAAATCAAAGTGGCCATGGGCATATAGACCTCTACAAAGCAGATGTGCTTTAAATCCTGTGCTTTGTTACACTAGTATTTAGGCCATTCCTGTCATTAACTCATTATCCTCCCATGACACAGCTGGAAGGAGGAATAGATTTAGGAGAAGGAAATAATTTCTTCTTAGTATCCTTTTACCTTTATAGACATTTTACAATCAAAAATATACATACCATAGTGAATACTTGCTTTAACAGCTTCAGGTTCCTGGTTGCACTACAGGTTACACCTCCAGCTGCATCACCTGAAGCTCAGTGTGGGCCAGCAATGGCTTCATAGGGCTTGATGTGACTGCACCTTGCCACCAGGGAAAACAGCCCAGCCTAGGCTTATGCTAATGTTGCTGGCTTGCTCCTGCTTGGGCTGGTGGCTTTTAACCTGATGCACCCTGGTCTAGCATCCAGGGAGATGTGACAGCAGCCCCAGACTTAGATAGCCAGTCACTTTTCTTCTGCCTTCACAAACCAGGAGGCAGTACGAGTGTCTCAAGCCCCTGTATTCATGTTGTGTCAGTGCTCGTTCCTGAAGAAACAAGGTCGCATATGTTGGATCAGCCCTCTTCCCTGAGCTTCAGGTGTCAGCCTTTCCGCCCGAGGTCCTGCCTAGCCCAGCTTGCTCTGAGGACAAGCCCCCTCTGCAAGAAAGGAGTAGCAGGAAAGCAGATCCTTTCAGCAGTTCCTTTACCCCACCACCATCCCATGCAGTTAAACTTAGAGGATGTTTTTTCTCTCTGGTCCTCCATTCAAAGCCTCTTGGGCCTAAAAGTTAGCAAATCCTCTTCCACTAGATCTAGGGTAGCATTAATTATCTGGAGTTGAAATCACAGGAGCAAACCCCTCTGAAATGCAAGATCCTTGCAGGAGATGGAGAGAGACAGGGTCACGGTGTTTGTATTCAGCAGGTTTAACCCTTCAGCCAGCACACAGCTCTGCTGCTCCAGCCTTTGGCTGGTGCCAACACCTTGCTGCCTGCAAGAGAGCACAGCCAGGACCACAGGCTCCCAAACTCTGTGGCTGTCAGCAGATCAATTTGCTCCTTGTGGTGTCTCAACCTTTTTTCCCCAATTCCCATTAAAACACAAGTGATCACGGGTCAAGCGGCAGAAGTTCAGCTTTAACTGAGCCACAGGAAGGGCTGAAGCTGCACCAGCCATGGCTGGACCCTCCCTGCCTGTCCCTGCGTGCCTGCATCCCTGGTCGTCCCTGACCTGGGAGAGCTGTTACAGCTCTGGAGAGACACTCTGCCCTGCCAGCCCTCAGGGTTGCACAGGAAGGGCAGATAATAGCAAAACCCATATTTTCCTCTTGCTTTTTCTTCTTCAGCAATATTGAGACAGAAAATAAGAAGGGACTAATTACTGGAAATAGGCGTCTTTATTTTTTCTTTTTAAATTGAGCACATTTTAACCTAGGAAGCGCTGATCTTCCAAAGCACTGTGCCCTGCTTTGTGAATGGGCTTTGCACTCCCTCTTCTGGCATATGGGTGTGCAGAGGGAGGAAGAGGTGGGATGGTGATGGTTGTGGTCCCCTCCAGAAAGGCTGCTAGCTGCTTGCAGGTGCTGGCAATGGGGATCCTACCTGCCCTGAGTCCCTCTCAGTCCTGCTGCTGTCAACCCAGCTCTCCCCAGCTCCTCACCTACCTAGAGGGGCTTCAGCTCCTCTCTGCAAGGGAGACCAGTTGCCTGTCTTTTGATAGGAGCCTCCTGCCCCAGCTGCCTAAGTGCAGACCCTGGTGGGAGGGTCTTAAGCAGAAACCCCACTCTGTGGGTTGCACTGGGGGAATGACCCTGATGGTGCTTGCTTGTGGTTTTGAGCGTGCCAGAGTCCCTGTGAGTTTTTCATCAGGGCTTTATTTGGTTGCCTGCACCCCTAGTGCCAGCTGCACTAACCCATGGCACCTACGACACTCCTGGGTGCTGGTCTGTATCACACAGGACACAGGAGGTTTGCTATAAGGGCACCCAACACACAGGTGTAAGCAACGCAATCCAGCCCTCAGCCTCTCTTCCCTGTCATGGTTGCTGCACACTGGTGACCCAATGCTGCTTGTTTAAACAGTTCCCATAACCCACGCACCAAAGGTCCCAAAAGGTCATCCTCCTGTTTCCCCCGTCTTCTCCCTCCTTCCACCACCAGCTGAGCACACCCATGCCTGAGCTGCCCCACAGCGCTCCAGCTTGCTGCAAGAGAAAGAAATCAATTAATTATACTTAGCTCGTGCACTTAAAGGCCTCAAGATAGAATTGGTTCCCTTTGGCTTGGGCCAATACACAGATAACCTTGAGTTCCCCATAGCACATGTTCTTGCTCCCCAGTTGTGCTCACTTGGAGGACGAGATCTTTTTTATCGGCATGCAGTGGCATTTGCCTCCCCTGTATTCCCAACTGCCTCCTCCCATGCCATAGCCATGGTAGATCAGGCACCGAGGCTGCACCACACCACAGGCTGTCTCTTTGGCAGGAGCTGAAGGTTGCATGTCACAGGGCCCCAGCGTCAGCACAAGGGAGGGGAAGGAGCAGCCTCTCAGCCCCTGTTCATGTCAGGGTCATACCTGCCCTTGCTGCTCTGCACATTGACAGATAGCCAGCCATATATCTATATCATAGGAACATAGAATCATTTGGGTTGGAAAAGACCCTTAAGGTCATTGAGCCCAGCTGTAAACTTAACACTGCCAAGTCAGCCACTAAACCATGTCCCTCTACTGCATACTGCTTTCCTTCAGCCTGTGGCATTGTGCTATCAACCAGAGAGCAACAGAGCTCCAGCTGGAGTGATGTTAGTTGACTCTGAGCTCCATTCTGCAAGGTCCAGCATGGACCTTAAAATGCAGATGCGCTAGTGCTGAGCCCTCAGCATAGCACAGGTCCAGGAGAAAGCCATGGACAGAAAGGCCTGTCATTAAAAACTAAGGAGAACTGGCAGTGTTTCTGGTGGATACTGACCACCTGGAGGCAGGTCTGAAGCACCAGGGCACATCTAGGATATTTGGGTCAAAGCAACACATCTGTCGTAAGCATTGTGATGACTCTGACCCCATGGTTTTCCCCCGCTTTTGGGTGCACACCAAATTGGTTACAGTCTATCTAAAGCGAAGTATAAGCTAAACAACATGTATATATATCTATATGCCACACAAACATATGCATACATATATACATTTATATAAAAGCATAGAGATACCTAAATAATTTCTCCTAACTAATCAATGCAGCCACTCCAGGGCTGCATTTGATATTTGATCTGCCTGGTCAAATATCAAAAATAGCTGTGAACTCAGGGGTGTATTGCCTTCCACTATAAATAGGCCCAACACAGGTCAATCCTCTAAGCAACGGGCTGCTTAGTGAAGTAGGTTATGGTCATGGCCTGCTATCACAAGTGGAATATGTTAATCTTCACAGTTTAATGGTTGCTCTCTCTTCACATTAGTCCATAGCACCTATCTGTGCGTACGGCCGTAACGTTGCTGTGCAAACTGGTACTCCTCTAAAAGTCACCCTGAGGAGACTGTGAGGGGGGTGACACTGCTGCTCTGCTTCCCTCTGGAAACAGACTCCTGATGTCAGTTGCAGGTTGTAAACCTCAGGTATTAAAAGCTGCTTAGGTGTAAACATGAAGCAGAGAATGACTTAGCAGTAATATAAGAGCAATTGCACTGACACTGCAGGCAATGTGTCAGGGATGGTCCATGTGAAAAGCAAAGAGGGTTCATGCAAAACATCTCAGCTTCAGTGTGGCAGCAACGGTGGTCTTGGTCAGCGGGGTACCTGCCTTCAGCCCCCTCTGAGGCAAAGCCAAGCCTTTTCCCCTCCATCTGCTGGAAATGCTCTGCTACAGCCACCTCGCTGAGGATGCCCTAGGGACCAGAGGCCAAACCAGAAAGTCTGAGTCATGACTCTTGTCACACTCTGCCTGGGTGGGCACTAACACCCCCAGCAGGAATACTTTTTTTGTATTTCGTAGAGTACTGCCCTTACATGTCATATTGCAGACACCTGAGAGACTCTCTGGCTGACCCTGCGGCTCTTATACTCCTCCTTTGCCAGAAGACCTGAAAGCACCTGCATAAGGAACATTTCTGAGATTTGTACAGCAAGGATTTTGAAGAATGATGCCAAAGAAACTTATTTAAATGCATCTTTCTTATATTATTAATGCTAGATTAACTAAACATTTAGAAAATCTCTTTTACTTCTGAATATTGGCTCATTTTTCGAGTTCATTTAACTTAGGAAATGAAAATTGATTAGAACTTTTGTAATGTAATCCTGTAGGGATGTTCTCAATGCCACTTTATTTTTCCTGATGTCACGTACACCATGGAGTGAGAGGCACCGATCCACAGTTTGAAAGCAGCTACATAACTTCACTCCCTGATTCTCTGCTAGTAGAATGGGGGTGCTCCCTCTGAGCTGCAGCGTGGTTTAAATCCAAAATTAAATCTGCTTTTCACCAACTCAAGAAAGAGGAAAAAAAAAAGGTGCAGTAATTCCTGATCAGATTCAGAAAAATGTTAGTTTTGGGCTGATCAAAAAGCAGCAGTGCTGGAAAAGCAGATCTGTGTGTGACTGTGCTACCACAGCTGAAAGAATATAATCATTGGTGCCCCAATCTCTCCCTTCTCTCATTCTGACAGGAATGACACTGAAAGTGTCATAATTTGCTGTGTCCATCATGTCTTTCATGATCCTGTACTGAACTATGTTTTACCTTTGCACATAGCTTTACACCTATGAGCATAATACTCAATGTTTAGTATTTCTTGATAATGAAGCAAGCTCCCTATGAAAAATGTTATTTAGCAGCACAGGATAGGCTCAGATGGCTTGATTTTACACCCACTACAACTGCTGAATGCTGATATACAAACTCCTGCACTTACTCTCTGGGGAGATGCTAAGCCCCATGGCCTTAGGTGAGGTGGTGAGGAGCCAGAACAATGTCTTCTGCATGGCTGTCCTCCATCTGCAGACTTTAGGCAGGATGTGTGTCCACAGAAAAAAGCTGCTTTTGAGGCTTTTATTTTATATCAGTTGTGTTTGTCCAAATACTCCAATTTACATTTGCCTAAAGAAGAGCTTTCTGGCAGTTTTGTTTAGCCACTCTTGATTAACATGTTGTTAGCACATTTGATGTCCCATAAACAGGCAGGTTGCTGATCCTGGGCAAAGGCTGGCAAAGATACCCACTTCAGTGTCAGGTCTGTGTGGTAGTGGAGTTCAACCATCAAACTGGTCATTCTCACCAGCGCTAGCCCAGCTCTCATTTATCACTGGGTGTGTGTTCTGCCAGTCGCTAAATAAGTTCTGTTCAACATGGTGAATCACCAAGTCAGTGCTTTTATGTGTGTGTATAGCAATATTTTTTATTTACTTCTTAAATTACGCAGGCAAAGAAGAGCCTTCAAATAATGTTCCATCCAGGGACAAAATGAACAGGGTCTGCAAGGGCCGAGAAAAAAAGCAAGAAATGGGGTTTCTTCTTTAGTGAGGAACATACATAAGTACAGAGCCAAATGCAAATGGATTTGTAGAGGTGCTTGTTATTACCTCTCCTTTCTTTTAACAGTGTCTGGTAGATACATACTTCCAGGTGAATGGGGGGAGCTGTTGTGCAGCCCCTCCACTTCCAGCTCTTACTGCCTGGCTGGCTAGCATACGCAGGTTGTCTGTAGCGCTGGGGAAAATTGGGACTATGGGTCAGGTGGAGCTGCACTTCCCCTTCATGCTGCAAAAACAACATCAGCAAAACAGTCTGGAAAAAGTCAGGTTCCCACATATGTCTGTGGTTTCTGTTCCTTCCTGGGAACTTCAACAGGGCATGAAGAAAGGCCTTTAAAATATTACACTCATTGCAGTTGCAAATGCTACGCATAAGGACCGATAAAGGCTCAGCCAACACTGCAGAGCTGGGGAAGTCAGTGCAGTAAAAGGGGTGACACTGCTGCCTGCCACGCAGCGTAGGTGGAGGAGTTGTGCTGGGTGCAGGCAGCCCTTGCAGGGCTGCAGGAGCCATTCCTGGAGGAAAACCAGTGGTGCAGGCTGGGGGCTCTCCCTGAGCTCCAGATGGGTGCTGCCCTTCCCCTGGGATGGTCCCAGGTCTGTCCTTGCTCAGCCACAGTCTTCACACTTCAGTGTGTGTATCATTTATGCAATTCTAGTGAGTGACAAATCCCCTGTGACATGCAGGTCTCCATAAGGAGAGATGGGAAGGATGTCGACAGGCATCCCTGGTGTCTCTCGAAGGGATGCTGGTAGTGCTCAGAAGGCTGCCGGGAACAGCAGTCACCGCTCTCCCCTCCAGCTTACACGTCTCAGGCAGGGATGAGCAGCTTCAAGTCCCACAGGAGCCAGTGGTCAGCATTTGCTTGCTGTCCTACTGCAACACGAAGGGGAATTAATTAATCATCTGGAGTGGCATTTCTGAGCCTCCTGTCCCACTCTGTTAGTGACCAGAAGGTGATCTGCACAGCAGCTGCCAAAAATAAAGAAAAAAGAATATCTTTATAAGTATGAACACATGCCGATGTGTACAGGTGGGTGAACAGAAAAAGGAAACTAGCATAACTAAAGAAGCATCTCTACTTGTAAATTAAAAAAAAATAAATCATTTTGGCTGCATGGTGCAAGATGGTCCATAGCTTTGTTTAAAATGACTCTCAGATTAAGAAAGGTGGCAAATGCTGGTCCCAGTGTAGCATCACAGGCAGTGTACCTGGCAGTACACAGCAGGCAGGGCTGCCAGTGAAAAAGGCTCTGCATTTGGCAATGTGTAAACTGGGATGCTCCCAGTTTGCTCTGCCTGCTGCTGGCGGGGAGAGCAATGGCTCCGAGACCCTCTGACAGAGGCTGGGGTGCTGCCGTGGGGGTCATCATAGCTGCCCAAGGCAGTGAGATGTGCTCTGCCTCTGTAGCCACTGACCTGGGCTTGATTTTATCTGTGGAGTCCAATCTCACCAAACACACCCTTTGGGGTGCTCCTGGGCTGAAGGTGGCTGTGAACTGGGGGTAGTAGCAACATCCTGGAGGGATGCTGGAAATGAACCACACCATAAAGCTCTTGAACTTTTCCAAGGCTTTTTTTTGTTTTGCTTGTTTGCTGACTTATGCTTATTTTCAAGCCTATATGCTTTTTTGAGGACTCATTATTTTCTCAGCTTCACCCAAGAAGACAAACACCCCAGATGTTCAATTCCCCGAGGCTGAAGGACAAGGTGGCCAGCAGGGCTGCAGTTGCCCTAGGAAGGAGGGGTGCTTGATGCGCAGACGTCACAGCCACTACGGGGGATGCGTGCGGCCCCTCTCCCTGGAGCAGGGCACAGGGCTCTGCCCCGTGCGGCACCAGTGAGGGGATGGCGGCAAAAGCACAAAGATGCTCAAGGACAGAATGGGGCTGTCATGGGAGTGCAGGGGCAGCATGACAGGAGGCTTCACCCCAGGGGGGTGAGGGGTTGTGGAGGAGGAGGGGCCTTTGGAAGGAAGGCCTTCCCACCTTTGGAAGCCAATGAAAGCTTGAAGGTAGCGGGATACC
The DNA here is from genome assembly GCF_949628215.1 of Phalacrocorax aristotelis. NCBI lineage: Eukaryota > Metazoa > Chordata > Aves > Suliformes > Phalacrocoracidae > Phalacrocorax > Phalacrocorax aristotelis. The sequence goes on along the minus strand of NC_134276.1, from coordinate 98,488,703 downwards.
TGTAGGCTTTTGCTTGTTTTTTGCAAGCAGGCAGCACATCTGCCCTCCTCCTGCCTGGCTTCCCAGTCCCCTAACGACTCCTGAATGTGTTGGATATTTTAAAGAATTTGAGAGAGAAGCTGGAGGAGAAACTATGGAAACAGTCATACCAACTTCTGACAAGTTTTGTGCAAATTTGCAGCTGGAAGGAGGAAAGAGATCTGTATGACTGTTGTCACTGAAGGAAAAGCAGGGGGGTTTCAGGCTTTGGTTTGGCATCAGCGGGTCGGCTGCTGGGCTGACCGGCTGGCTGGTGCTTGTCCTGCCTCCTGCCCAGCCAAATGCCTTGGGCAGCGGACGTGAGGGGCAGCCAGGGGAGGGAAGATGGGTATTTAGGGATACAGAGGGGTGGAGAAAGCAAAGGGCTTGTGAGGCAAGAAAGAGGTCTTTAGAGGTGGAGAGGATCTAGGGGTATTGCAGAGGAGGCACTATAAAAAGCAGGGATTATTGTAGTGTGGGTGGATGTGGGGACACACAGCCACAGAGGGGCAGGGATGCAGAGCCTGACGGCAGCCTCCTGCTGCGGGAGAAGCAGGAGGAGGAGGTGAAGGAAACCTTAAATAGGTGACCATCTTTCCCTTCACTCTTGCTGCAGACACAGTGCGATGAAGTAATCAGTTTCTGGAGAAGCTTAGCTTCCATTTTCCTACTGACCTTAAGGATTTCTTTAATCTAAGCTATCTAATGGGTATCTGCACATGGTTGTAAGTGTCTAGCACCGGGTACCTGTACAGGAATACTTTTATGTGACAGTTATATTTTTGTCCTGAGGATGTAAGTTGTGATACCATCCTAGTCCCTGTAAAAGTTCTAGTAAAAAGGAAGGTTGCTAAACACCTAAATAAACATTTCTCTTTCTGACATTGGTGAGTGACACAAAATAACTTGTAGGGAAAAGGTTCTTTTTCACTGTTATTGTCCAGTTATAACTTCAGTCTCAGATGGGAATAGTCTAGCCAGGTAGTTGGAAATGCAGATAATATAGTGCTCAACAGATCTCTCTGGATCAAAAAGAGCTCTGCAGTGACATCTTACTGCTATTCTACTGTAATTCTTTAATATTAAAAAAAAAAACCAACAAATATATCACTTTTAAAAATATCAAAGCATGAGAAAGCCTGAGGCTGTGATTTCCAGGACATCCTGTAGCATGAGGAGACAGAAGCACTAGCACACAGCGCAGCCACACATTTTGAGAAGCCAGGGCCAGCACCCACCAGAGGAGACCTGGGGAGGCCTGCAGATGCCTGATGTTTGTGTGATGCTCGAGGAGCCTAAGAGCCCCCTCGTCTGCTGGTGGAGCTGCATCTCCCCAGTAACCTCTCCTCAAATAGCCAAGAGTGCACTGGGGACCATAACTGTCTTCACATTACCCACTTCTGGCAGCTGAGGGATAAATGGTTCAGTATTTATTTATTTATTTATTTATTTAAACAGAGGATGTAGGCAAAATTTTGACATATGCTGCCATCTGCTGTGGGCTTAATACCATCATAAACGTTTCAAATTTTTTTCTGATAGAGGTAATGCTGCTGAGGGTAAGGGTGCCCAAACAAATGACACATGACAGTCACATTAGTTGTATAAAAAGGATCTAAAACTCCCTTCCACGTGACCCTTTATGCAAAACATACTTTAAAAAGTGGGAAATCTATAGGAAGGAATTATGATTTACTGGTGATTTTATTTTTCAGTGTAAATGATTTCCCCTAAGTGCTTTATGCTGTGGTGCTTCAAGACAGTCTTGTTCCTTACTCTTCCCTTCTCATTTTTCACTCACTCACTGCCTTCCCTCTCTTAACTGAAAGCTTCAGAGGGACCATATTTATTTTAAGGCCACACCTTGGAGAAAGAGGCCTCATCTCCATTATTGTCACTGAGAGACACTTGAATTTAATTCAGCGAGAATTAAGCAAATCCTTTCTCGGGAAAGCCACACGCAGTCACCCAGCCACCGGAGCATCACCAGCCTGCCCTGCACGAGGCTCAGCAGGGGACAGTCCTTGAAAAATGGGTACACAGGGTAGCATCCCCCTTGCTGCAGCTAATTTCCATTTATTTAGTTCTCTGCTAAAGGATTAAAGCAGTTGCTTTGGCCTTATCTGCTAAAGTTGTATTTTGCCAGCCTTGTTTTCACCGTGCAGCCTTACCCAGCCCTGCCCATGGGGACACACAGATGGATGCTGGCGGCCTCAGAGCAGAGGTCTCATATGGGTGCCTGAGGCAAGGCCAGGCTCCTCGCTCAGCTTCCAGTCATTGCATTTACCTTGCATAAATGCACTCCAGCATTAGGATGTGAGGGATCATTAATTTTTTCCCTCTTGCCCATTGCATTTTACATTCGTATTGTTCAAACTGGCAGCTACCAAAGCACTCTTCAGGAAAATGGATCCGTTACGGAGTCAGTTTTCTTTTAATCAGGAAAAATTGGCCTGGCTGTTTTGTGCCATCCACTAAGCTGTATTTTTACCTCTCCCCCACCAAATCTTGGAGCAAACTCTTCAATATCCTACCCGTCTAACTGGTGTTGATGCTGGGGACACAGCCTGCTGTCCTCTACTAGGGCAGGAGCTCCGCCAGCAAGAAAACATGTGACAAAGGCAACAAAACAAACTCAGAAGCCTCTGCTCATGTAAAATACATAAAAACAGAGATTAAAGGCCTTTTCTTCAACAAATAGCCCTGTGAGAAGCAGTATCACATTTGTGGGTACCAGGAGCTTGAGATTACATAAAGCACACTAAGAAGTGAGCTTACTTCAGCTCGGCTGTTTAACTTTAGGGAAGGTACAAGGAAGTGTTTCTTATCTGAACTGAAAGAGCAAGATTTACAGTGCAGCACTTATACAATCATAGAATGGTTAAAGTTGGAAAAGACCTTTAGGATCTTCAAGTCCAACCACCGGCCCAACACTACCATGTCTCCCAAACCATGCCCTGAAGTGCCACATCTACATGTTTTTTGAACACCTCCAGGGATGGTGGCTCCACCACCTCTCTGGGCAGCCTGGTCCAATGCCTGACCACTCTTTCAGTAAAGAAATTTTTCCTAATATCCAATCTAAACCTCCCCTGGCATGGCTGGAGGCCATTTCCTCTCTTCCTATCGCTTGTTACTTGGGAGAAGAGACCAACACCCACCTCGCTACAACCTCCTTTCAGGTAGTTGTAGAGAGCGATAAGGTCTCCCCTCAGCCTCCTCTTCTCCAGGCTAAACAACCCCAGCTCCCTCAGCCGCTCCTCATCAGGCTTGTTCTCCAGACCCTTCACCATCTTAGTTGCCCTTCTCTGGACACGCTCCAGCAACTCAATGTCCCTATTGTAGTGAGGAGGCCAAAACTGAACACAGTATTCAAGGTGTGAATCTTAGAATGTAAGTTTTCATTCAACCTGCTTTATTTGGTGTTGAAGACAGTAAAAAAATTGGATGAGCGAGATCTATGTTTTTTAAAGTTTAATGTCCAGCTCTTGAATGTGCATTTATAGACCTATATTAATCTTTTTCATACTTTACAGATTTATATATGAATCTTGCCAGTGAGACAGCCCCTATGAGCAGAGCTGTGCAGCAGCGCTGCCTCTGGGCAGCGATTTCTTCCTGGCGTGGGATGTGGTAGCATGTGAAAACATGTCACCTCAGAAAACACTTTTGCTTTCTCAGACACCAAACTTAGGCATTTGTTTTTATGCTTATCTCTATATATTTACAGAAATTGCCTTTTTATTTGTACATCTCAAGTGAAAAAAATGAATTTCAGGTTGGCCAAAGCAGAATTTATCCGTGTGATGTTTTCCAGAGTGTCTGGGAAAACTGCGTTATTGAATAAAAGTCACATCTGGTTCATCCAAACTTATCAACTTTGCCTCAGTCTCCAGAATTGAATATCACGATGACAGGAACAGATGATGAATGGTAAAGGAATTTTTTTCTTCACATACTGGACACTTCTTGTGAAGTTATACATGGGATTCATTTTCTGAGCATCTATTGCATGTTGATGTAAGTTTGCTCCACAGGCTGTGCATACAAGCAGGTTGTGTTCCTAAGGGATACTATGGCTGTAACATAATCTATGTAAAAGCAACCATTTTAAGCAGTGATCTGAGTTCACAAGCTAGAAGCTGTTTCATCAGCCTCTTTAATAATGTAGCAGAAACACACTCCTGTAGTATAAAGACCTTAAATACTTCCAAGGGGTTTACCACAAAACTCCTAATCAGAATTAGTTAAACTAGAGCTACCTTCAGCCCCACCAGGTTTGGCAGGGCTTTGTACCTGCACATGAGGTGTAGATAATTATTTTCATTGAATTGAGAGATTAAAATCCTTGAGAGAAGGAAAAAGAAAGGCTTGGTAACTTGTCGTATCACCTCTTTGAAAAGTTACTTTACCCTCTGTCAGTTTATTCTAGCGGTAATACTGACCACCAGTAGAGACGACCTCGTCAATCCTACCTCTCTTTGAATAAAACACAATGCTCATCTCTATACAGAAACCTTCCCATAGCAAATGTCCTAAAACCCTGTGTATCTTCACCTGTGTTAACACAAAGAAATATGCTAATATTGTGATTATTTTTAAACCTCTGGCATGCATGGGGGAAGAAAATTCAGCTTTATAGAGTGACTCTTTCATATTCTGCCTCTAAGACACCACAGCAAGGGGCATAACAGAAATCAGAAGAAAGATTTGCAGCTCAGTAAGTCCTGGCTAGGTCCACCCATAAGTGACTGTCATTGACCTGGGGGTCAATGTGGCTTCTTGTTGGGACGGGTTCACCGGTTTCCTACATTTTACATTGGATTTCTCTTTAATATAAAGGTAGACCACAATGGATATTTAACATACAGTCTTTTTATGGAAAGAGAAGGAATTCAAAAGGAATTTTCAGGGGTGTTTTCAGAAATATGAAATCAGAGCTAGCTCCGTGAGCTCAGGGAGAAGTGCCCTCATCTCCAGGCTGCTGGTAAGACTAAAGCACAAGCTATGCTGGGACCGTGAAAATGTTATAATAACAAACAGTGAACATTAAAACTCTGGTTCTGTCAAGTTGAAATTTCCCAGTTCGTTCCAGTTTTTGTGTCAGCTTTGCCATAATGCTTCCCTCTTCTTTTTAACAACATGCCATTTCTGGGAGTGCTGTTTCCATTGCACTGCAGTTTCTTTAGCCAAGGTGAAAGGTATTGATGTAGTGTCCTCTGAGATCAAAGATTGTATCCACAGAACACCATGGAGGTTGACAGTTCATGTAGGCTTGCTGTTCTCTCTCGATTTTGACCCAACATGTCGCAGTGAGAATGCAGTTCCAATTCTGCGAGAGCCTTCTTGCAACAGTGGCAGATGACAGTGGTGATGCAGATACTGATTTAGAAGCATACAGACTGCAGCCAAAACCACATTTCAAGCAGATCAGCAGCACTTGATGAGATGATAAGATCAATTTTGAATACTGAGAAGTTCTGACAATATTAGCCATTATTCAGCCTACTTAGTCCCTTGCAATCAATTCTAAAATTGAAAATTTTCATCCCAAGATTTTTACAAAGGGCAAGTGCAAAATGATCTGGCATTTTCCAGCCTAACAACACGAGGCTGTTATCTTAAAATGGCTTGTAAAACAGGAAACCATAGCAGCGCTTCCGATATTTTGTCCCTTGCCTGGCTGGCATCAGTTCATCCACAGCACTGATGTCGCTAACAGGTAACTAATAGGTACAAAGAGTGCGGGATCTATATTGCCCTGTCTGCAGAGAAAGGGAGGCAAACCAGGGAAAGCAACTGAGCATGAGTGCCTTGGTGAGCTGTACTACACAATGTGAGCTTGGGAGTATTCAATGGCTATTGCACTGCATGGTGCATCATAGACAGAGTAATGATTTTTGCTCTTTAGCCTATAAAAAGGCAGTGAAGAATCTCCTCTTCCTTTTAAGACTGTTCAGTAATCTCAGAATTTTTCAATAAAGTTCCTGTGTGTTGCTCATTTCAGAGCTATTTACCACAAGAAAACACCTGAGAATTCAATTTTTAGGGACTTTGTTCACAGCCACATGATGAAAGATTTGAATCCAGAGATTTTTTTTCTAACAGGAGTTGAACATACTTGCCAAATGCTTGCCAAAATTGACAACCGCTTCCTTCCTGCTTGCTTTATGGTTTCAAAGAAAGCAGGTGCTGCCTGTGCAACAGAGCATGGACCATATATAGGAATACTTTAAGGAAAAAAAGTCTTTTTGTAGTCTGGTTCTTGCAAGGTAAGTACTAAAATGATAGCTAGCAACTTGATCTGAAGTTGCTCTAGACTTTTATTCATGGTGCCTGCAAAAGTTTGTTATGACAGAATCCTGGGTCATCAGTCTTAGCACTTTTTCTACATATGAAACCTGTAGCTGACAGTAAATACGCATGCCCATCATCCAGCATCTAACTGCCTCTTCCATCCAGAAGAGGCTGAATGTACAACTCTTTTCACTAAGTACAGTTACCGGTACCAAAAAGAAATGGTAAAAAGTCATCTGTGAATGTACAAAGCTCAGAACAGGTGTCCAGAACAGTGTGGTGGGTCTTTCTGTGGGGCTGGAGCATGATGTGGGTTTTCGGAAGTCCAGTGCACCACCACTCTCCTCAGGTCTGCAGTTCTTCTCTCTGGGAAGCAAAACCAGTTATGCATCTATTCAAACACTCATGTTGCCACCTATTGAACTCTGAAAGGGAATGACTTCCTTTTTCCCAGCTGTACTGGGGTCACCAAAAGGAACTGCAGGGCTGCTGGAGCCAGTTCTGCCAGCTGAAGTTCTTCAGAAAAACACACCACCTCGACAAAAGAGGTGTAGTCCAATTCCCACTGCATGCACTGTGAATCTGAGCAAATGCCATGAGCTTCTCTCACTGCTTTATTTCACTGGTTCTCAGCCTTGCATGAGCTGAGACAGGAACATAAGGCTTGTAAAGAAATATGGTTATGGGGGATGGAGGAATATATTACTAATAGTGGTAGATACCGCACGCATGGGACATGTGCACACAGGGAACTAAGTAGGCTTTGAAGGGGTTGACTTTGTTTCCTCTTAGTTGTTTCATTACTGGTTTCTTTTTTTTTTTCTTCTTTTGCTGGGGCAGGAACCTTTCATGTCTATTCAGATTTAATAGTTGAAGCATAATATTTCTCAGACAGTAGTGTATGTAGGTCACTGGTACTCCCCTTAGTGCTATAAACTTTTTGCTTCCTCCCCAGTGGGACAGCTGTTCAGAACACAGGCAGCAGAAACTCTGTTTGCAGTGTTGGAGGAACATCTTGCTAAATGGCATCAGCTAATTTTCACCACTTAGTGGAAAGTAATAAAAAAACTTTTCTTTGTACTCACAGGAGAGAGCCTTTAGCGAGATGTTTGTATACTGAAAATCTAAGAGACAGAAGTGCTTTATTCTGGTTTCAGGACTGGAAATGGAAGATCAGAAAACACAAATGCCTCCTCTTTGATGACGCCTTGCCTTAGATGATTGGCCCTGACGGGTGAGCTGTTATATAGCTAATTTCCAGAAAGAAAGCTTTTAAGGACATGCTGATGGCCATATTCCTTATCCTGCAATTTTGCATCGCTTAGATCAAAATAGATCTTTTTCCTAACACCTTTGCTAAGCCTTAGCTATGAGAGTTAATTTTGTTTGAAGAAAGCACAGAAACTTTTAGAGAGACAAAATGAACCCCAGTCCATAGTGAGCAATAGCAGGTAAGAGCAGATCAGGACCGTTTGGCCACAATACAGATCTGCCAGGTGCCAGCCATTCCCTTGATCCCATTTTCAAAGGCACCCTAGTTCTACTTTTGGTTTGTTTCAGTGTCCATGTTTCTGTGCTGCAGTTGAAAATCCTTTCTAGGAGGATAAATTGATGGATTAATGTTCACATCTGAAAGATGTCCCTGTGAAAAATTATAACATGTTAGCATTTAGCTAAACAAAGATTTAGCTGTACTATTTTCCCCTTGATCACTTCTTTATAATGGAGATCTGTGCTTTCATTGATTATAATCTCTTAATTTGAAATGTCTGGTCTTCTGTATCTGCAAATGAATCATAATGATATATATATTGGGGGGAAGAAAAAAAAAGTAATATTGGAGGTCTTAAAGATTTAGAAAAGTTACCCTGTCTTCTTTAGCTTTGTTAAGTAACAGATAGGCATGCGATGGCATAAATCTTCATGTGTAAAGTAAGCTGTGAAAACAGCGCGCATCATACAGTATACAGATGGGGGCGCTGAACTGAAATTGCACACATAACTTTATTTCAGGCATTTCCTTGCCTATGAATGCTTGATATTGGCACTTCAGTTTGAGGAGGAAATCTCACGTATTTCACAAGCGAGATGGAGGCAGAAGCGGTTTCATCAAATGACATCACAGTGGCACAGGCAGCTGTTGGGGCTGAGGGCTATACTGCTGTTGCTGGAATAGCATCATTGCTGTTCATTCATTCATTCATTCATTCATTCATTCCAGCAAACTGGGTGCTGGAATAGCAGCACTGGCACCGCTGTCTGTGAGGACCAGGCCAGAGCAGGATGGAACATACACCTTGGTGCTTAGGGTGGCTTTGCCATGAAGCTAAGAAAATGACAGTTAAGAGCCTGTGCATAGGTGTCTATCTGTGAGCTATGCACCTGGGCTCCTACCAGGGCAGTGGAGGACAGTTCACTTGCCTTGCACATGCACTCTCTAGCGCCACTTGAGGTCTCTTAGTGCACTTTGCCTAACCTCCAGCAGTTGGTGCGGAAGGCCTCAGATGTCCCACAGATCCTCTATCATATCTACCTGAGCTGTCGCAGGGTATCTAACACATCCCCATGGGAACAGTGAGTGCAACCCAGGACTAGCTGCAGATTGTTGCCCTTCTACAGGGGCACCTGTAAACCAGGTGGGACAGCCTAGGGTCTCTAATATGGCCCTAGATGACTCTTCTTCCACAACAGATCCCTGCCTGGGAGTCCACCTGAAGCACAATGACCCTCCCTGCTGGGCTGACTGAACCCAGCATCTCTCTGGAAGCACTGGAGGCGTGCTGACAGCAGACAATCTGGTCTCCAGAGAGTCAGAAACCCTTGGGTCAGGTGAAGGTGGCTGCAGTGTCCCCTCACTTCCTTGCCTCTGCTGTCCTCTCCTTCCAGCCAACACCACCTCCCCTCCTCCCCAGTTTCTTTGGCCCACTCGGCTTCCACTTCCCAGGCGTTTTTGTAGCAGCCTCATAGCTTCAGGAAAAGTCCCCTAGCATCTCCTCCCTTGCCCCCCATCTCCTTTCTCAGCCCTTTTACACCTCCCTGCTCCTTGCTTTGCACCTCCAGACCCCCTCCCCAGTCACTCCAATGCTCCTCTCCCCTCTCTATGCCTCAGCACTCCCCACGTCTCACTACGACCCCCACACCCTGCTCTGCGCACAGACCTGCCCCAACCCCCAAATGCACCCTCGGGTCGCACATGTCTGTACAACACAACTCAGCTATGACAAATAGGAGCTAAACCCTGTGTGGCACAGGTGGAGCAAAGGAACAACTGGAGATGGAGAGACAGAGCAAAAGCAGACCTCCATCTGTTCATGTATCCAGTCCAGGAAGGAGGTGGTTCGGCTGTAGACGCCCGGCTTATTCTTTTCTGCACAACCCACTCCAAAGCTGGTGGTCCCCACCAACTTCCAGATATTCATATCTTCGCATGCTAAAGGGCCCCCACTATCTCCCTGGAGGACAAAGAATTAAAACAAATGTCAGTGCCCCAGAAAAGGGGGGGGAACATCTATTTGCACAGGTAGGGGGAGAGACATAGTCCAGTAATTCAAAGTCTCCTGTTTCTGCTCTTTTCTGGGTCCTGGAAAAGCAGAAGTTGGAGACTTCTTAGAGATGTGTATTAGATCACATTTTTCTTTCCCCACTTAGCAGTACAGTACGACAGAAGCAACGTTGAAGCCTGCTGTTAAACAACATTTAGGTACTGGGGAGCATGCCTGTCCTGCAGGCAGAGATTGCTAATCTGCAGTCTCCATGCCATGGTCTTGGTCTCTCACAGCTGCTTTTCTTAAAAAGCTCCTAGCTATTGAGCTGACCTGAGCCCTGGGTTGCAACAAGCTTGTGCATCACCTCCTTCCCTGCCTGCTCCTGCATGCATTCTCACACACTGCATTTCTGGCCCTTCCCAGACACTTTGCTAAGCAGATTCAACTCAATGGACTTACATCTAAGTACTGAAAACTCTCAATTTATTTTGCTGGGGCAGTTCCCTGCCCTATGGGCATCAGAGCCAGCACAAGAACAGAAAAAAAAGGAATTTGGATCAAGCCTCTTCCTTTGGCACGTAGGCCTCATTTTGTCACTTGGAGCTGTATGCTGAGTGTGCTGCCTTTGGGCAGCTCTCCAAGGCATAATGACGTGCTGGTGCCAGGTGCCTTGCTGGTTGTGGGGGACTGTGCAAACAGGCACTTAAATAAAGACCTAGGCACCTAATGCCTTTGCTTTGTCTTGTCCCACGCATAATTGGGACTGAGCAAATCTGGAAACATGAAGCTCCTCCCCAACCCTTGCTTTTCATGCCTGACTAGCTAGGTGAGTCCACTTTAGTGTGTATGGGAATGAGACCTGACACAAGGTGGGCTCCATCATGACTCTGACAGTGATTTTGAATCATCACCACCCTGTGTTGTGAAGAATCCTCTGATCCATCACTGCTATGAACCCCTCTCCTCCAGAGTCATTACCAGCCCTCTGAGTTACTCAAACGCCTCTCCCTTGCTTCCTTCCCCTGCCTCACTCTACTCTTCCCATAAACACACATTTCTGCTTCTCTACTGATACTTGCTTTGGCTGCTTTTCACCACGGGGTTTCTACACCCTGCAGGTCCTCGGAGGTGCTTACAGCGCAGCGAAATTCAGTGCAGTGCAGAGGCCCCAGCCAGGGCAAAGAAAGGATAGCACCATGCTGTAGCACATGCAAGAAATTAAAAAATGTCTTAAGTAAATTTGGCTTCAGAAGTATCAGATATGGTCCACAGAAGAAGTATAAGAAAGGAATTGTAGCGTGCACAGTGAGTGATTGATATTCATGGTAAACAGAGTAAACGGCACAAACCCAAATGTTTGCCCAAGAAAAGCCTGGGAGTGCCTTCCGATAACTTATCACTCATGTTTTTCCATTGCTGCAACTGTGCAGTTCGGAAACTTTCATACCTGGCAGGTGTCTACCCCTCCCTTTAGGAAACCGGCGCAAAGCATTGAAGGAGTTATGATCCCACCGTAGACATCCCTGTGATTGCAAATTGCATTAGAAATCAGAGGAACTCCTGCATAATTCATGGTGTCAGATGTATCGCCTGTTAAAAAACAAAACAAACAAACAAACAAAAACCCAAAGAAAAAACTCCCTATCCTCGAAACTAACCTCTAATGATAAACAGAAAACGTTTTAGTATACGAAGAACTGGCAAGCAAGGATGAAAGAAATACAGTTAAAACAGCAACAGACAAGTAAGGCAACGAGGCGTCTCATCACTTACAGAATCCAGTAACCAGCGACTCTGTGGAGTTGTGGATTATCACAGTATATAATATAAAGCTGTACATTATATGCTTCTACTTCACACTAGACAATCAATGTTAGTAACGAACTTAAAAGCTAGTTGGCCACTGTCTTCAATACTAGTGCCAAAATTTGTTTCAAATTTATCGCCTGTTCTGTTAGGCAACAAATCATCTGCAAATATCTGATTTATTTTATAAATATTTATTTTACTCAGAGTCTGAATGGACCATTTCTACAAATGGGAGCATTTGCACACTGTTCTTTATCAATTTATAGCTGACTTTTTATGTAGTAATCCTTGCTTTCATTTTTTTCACACCTTTCACTATTACCTGTAGGTCAGGTAATATACAGTTCTTGTTCTCTCAACAACGGGAACACATTAAATGAGATACCTGAAGAATGGTAAAAAACATTGACCTGAGAATTCAAGAATTTTCACATGAAAGTGATTCAGTATATATTATTGATTGACATTACCATGATATGAGTCATGGTAAAAAAAAAATAACCAAAACAACCCTTTTTCTTCTGACATTATTCACAGATCCAATTTCTACATCATCCAACCTGCCTGAAAATGCATACATGATTTCTCTGGAAAAAAAAAGGATGGTCAATTCTTGCGTTCATGCTGTGCTTGAAGTTAAAAAGGAAACAGCCTGTTTGACTGAGGCTGAGTACAACATTGTGGACAGTGTTACTGTCTACATGTCATTTTCAACCTTTTCACAGAGTGTACCCATCCATTCCTTGTGATACGGGTTTGTACAGCACTTTTGCAGTTCAGGATGAGCATAAAATTTAGGAATATGTCTTCTCCCACCCCCTAGATATTCCAGAAAATTTAATGTTGAACATTGTTCCAACCAAATCCTGTATTTACTGTATGTAAGATGTTTTAATGTAGTGTAATCAACAGCAGGCTATTTAAAATACCTCCTTCCACAGTTGCTCCCCATCCTGACACCCAACACATTTTCCCTTCTGGGAACTGTTCACCAAAATTAGGCAGACAAATTGGCTCTATATGACCTATTTAAAAAAAAAAAAAGAGAGAGAAAGAAGAGAGAACTGCTTTTAAAATTTAGCAAGAAAATTGTATGCCTCAGTAAAACTTGAGGATTTGGCTTGCAGTGAACTTGTTATGAACACCACCGACTCCCCACATAAACAGCCTGGAAGTTCTGCAGCTCTTTTGTCTTATGGCCAACACCACAGGTCTGAAACGATACCTACACCAGGCCTAATTAGTTTCGAGTACGAAGCAACAGAAGGAGGAGCTGGCAGGTCAGTCAACTGAAGAATGAGCAAACAAGAAATGCACCACACAGGCAGCTGATGGGCAGACCAGAGACCCCATGGCATGCTGCTCAGGCAGAGAAATGGCTAATTACGGCACAGCTGCATGGCACCTCCTAACAGGTTTTGTGCAGCAGCCCATAGAAAGAGCCATGTGTGCAGATCTCTGCACTCTTCTGAAAGGTCAACAAGATGTCTGGGTTGCTCTTTGCTTCCCACCCGTCACCTCACAGAGTTTTGGTGCTCCGGGGCACTGAACTCGTGGAGTTTCTCTGTGCTCTGGGGGACTGAATGCCAAGCAATATAATCAGTGTCTGAAGCTTGCAGGGACAAACTGTGATGTGTCAAGATGAGCTGGCACCGAGCAAAGGGAGGGAAGATACAAGGTATTACTGGGCAGTTCCTGGTGGTTCAGTTCTCCACAGTACAATGATCCCAGCTCAAAGCATCAAGTCCCCTGCCTGGAGCCTCCAAGACCCCTGGGCTGCCTCCCCCCTCAGCTCTAGCTGAGATATAAACCAGAACAAAAGCAAGCTTAATTTTCATTCAAAGTGGAAGTTTGAAGTATTTCAAGTGAATTGATTTAGGAACTGACAATCTAGATGCATCAGAGAGAGCCAGCTGCCCTTTGCAGAGAGCTCACAGTGATCAGGAAGTATTGGCAGGTGATCATTTAAATTCATACAATATTATTATACATTATTTCAATTCACTAACTGTGTCAGCTGTAGGTAGCATCCTGCTGAGAAGAAAAAAGTAGTTTTAATTTAAAAGCATCATTATATTTTAATTGCCTTTTCTTCCTTTTGAAACGTAAGCTTGATTTTCAGCTTTGGACACTGCTGGATCTCTCTATACTCACAGAAGGGACATGATAAAAATCTCTGTGACCTCCAAGTAAAATGAGGAGGGGCATTTATTTTAGATAGGAAAAATATTTAGAAAGAATGAAGTTAATGTTTGCCTATTATTAAATGCTTTCAGTAAGCCAGTACCAGAATGGACTGGGAACATTTTGCAGAGCCCTGTGACCATGTTATTCATCTCTATACCTGGAGACTGAGTACAGAGGAGTTCCTCACATTGAGGCCGGGGGTTTCTGCTGTTGTAGTCTGAACTGGCATTGCTGCCTTGCCATCACAGCAGCAGGCTGGCTACATCCACACTGCACATCTCTCATTGCTTTTAGAAGTAGTGGGGTTCCACTCGACTGTCCTGGGTCAGGCATAGGCTGCCAACAGAAATTTCCCTGTCTGTACTAGGAAAGACCCTTCTCGCTTTTAGCTAGAAAGGTGAGAAAGTCAAGTGAAAGCTAACAGAAAGAATTACCATTGAAAGCAAGCGGTGCTGCCAGTTTCATCAGTGCTATATCATTTCCCATTGTCTTGGGTTTATAATTTCGATGGTATATAATTTTTTCCACTGAATATAGGTGAACCTGGGTGTCTTGCTGAGTCACAAAACCAACTTGGACACTCCATGAGCTCGGCAAGTACAGGCTGAAACAAAGGTTTAGGAGAGAGTGAAAAACCATTAATAAAACTCTCAGGTGTTCTAATTGTCTCCTGAGCTTATGAACCAGATTAAATTCTACAGGCAAATAGCTACAGTCTGCTGTACTTGCTAACCTTTCTATTAACGTTGGCTATGTTTCGCGTCTAATTTCAAAAAATACAGAAAGGGTGACTAGCCTTAGTAGGACACTGTGTCACTGATATGTTATCTGTGCAGCTTTCTACAAATATATGAGAGCTTTGCATTGGCCTACCTGTCTCTCCTCCTATGTGATCCCACAGCAGCCAATGCTGCTGCCTGGCACACCTCTGCTCAGCCATCCGGCTAGCTCAGTGGCACTTGTGGCAAGGCATTTTCAAGGGAGAGGCTGTCCTTCTGGACGGTGCTTCTACCCCTGGTTCATGAGCAGCCACATCCTTCAGCCTCTGGCACACGAGCAGCTCCTCTCCCTTGGCTTCTCCCCTATGGGCTAGCAGTGGGTTAGCCGGGAAAATGCTCCAGGGATGTGGGTTGTGTTGCCAGCTCCCGTCCCCATCAGCCTTTGAACACACCACAACCAACTGGGTTGTGGGGGACAGAGCTAAGGACAAAAATCCTAAAATGCTTAATTCCTAAGTAATTATTTTTATGGCAACACAGGGCTCTAAATAGGATCTAGGAGTGGGATTTGTCTGTCCCATCTCTTCTCTCTACTGGGTATAAAGGCGTCCTACAGGACTTGCTCAGAAGCAGGCATCCATGTTGTGGGTGCCTAAAAGTGGTCAGGCAAATCCCATTTTAGCTGTCTAAATGACTTAGGTGAAAGCGGCCTGGGGCTTGTAAGAGCAAGAAGAGCTCTCCTGCACTATTAGCAGCAAACAAGACTGCAAAAACAGACCACTCATTATAAATAAGAGAGAGGGCTATGTTTATAATTACACAAAGAAGAGGAGTCTAAATAACCGTTTAGCATCTATTTACAACTCAAAGACTACTTGAACAGCATAAAAAGGAGCAGTGAGTATGTGGTAAAGGGCACTAAGCACAGTACAACTCACTAACAACTGCCACTGATTGATCCTGTCAACTAGAAAAAGGATCATGTAACTTACTTTGGATATCCAGAGTACCAGAGCAGCCAAGCACAAGTTTCTCCTGAGCTGTTAACTCACATGCAATGTATACAAATTGCATAGCTAAAATTTGGCACTTAAACATTGTTTTAAGCTGATTTCACAGGAAGCTGGGAGTGTCCAGAATATCTGAAAGTTGGGGCCCCTGGTTTGGACTATTTCTTGGGGAGACTTTTTTCAGTAAAGACTTGCACTCATGCAAGAAGAGAGAGATATTCTTTAAATGTTATGGAGCAAACCCATGAAATAAGGATAACCCAATCTCTCCTGCAGTTTAGTTTTAAGAGAAAGCACAGTGCATTAGCCCTCCTCTGCAGCGGCCCCACACAGTGACCTGCTGCAAGCAGTGTCAGTGGGGCACCCCGAGCAAGACAATTTAGGGACTTACTCGTAGACGCAGTGGGCAGCCGTGATGATCCAGCGTGGGGTGATGACAGACCCTCCACAGAGGTGTTGCCCATGGAACTGCAGGCTGACCTGCCAGGGCCACTGCTGGGGGAAGGACGCGTTGCCCCCCACAATCCGCGGCCCATAGCTAGCCCGCATCCCACATGCTGCCAGAAAGCAAAGGTTACAGTCCACAGAGGAAACACAGGTGTGCGTCTGGTCACTTTCAGCCCCTCTACAAGGGCTGTGAGGTCTTTGCAGCAGGACTGTCCCTGTCCCCATGGCTTACATCTCGGGACGTGGCTGCCCCCAGAGGTTTTTCCTCCTCCCTCCCATCCCTGCAGCATCATGCCTGGCAGCTGGGATGGGGGCTGTGGGGCTCACATCTTCTCCCCTGCAGACATAGTGCTCAGCTGAGCTCTAAAACCCACTGTTCTGCCCTCCTTAAATGAACAGGGTCCCAGGGGCCCACATAGGCAGGCTGAAGCATCTTCTCTCCCCTGGTAATTATTTTGCTGGTGTTTTTTGACTTTTTATGTCCCTCTCTGAAAATAGCTGACATGGAGAGGTGGGGAATGAAAGTTCAAATGTTAAGACAGAATTTCCCTTTCCCTGCTGAGATGGCAAAGAGTTCGAATTACAGTATCAGCCCATGGACTCAACTCACAATCCTTAAACATCTGCTTCTTATAGTGATTCTCACCTCCTGCTACCTGATGGTCCCAATCTGCCCTCCAGTGGATTCTTACTTTCTGAAATTCTTCTAGATTTTATACAGGAAATATAATTCTTCTTTGGTTTGATAAACTGATAGTACAGTATGCCCTAAGTACACAATACCTTCCCTTACTGTTGCCATGCAGTGGATGAAGGGCAGTTTCTGATTTTATTTTCACTTTTCCTGATTCTTACCCAAACATTTTAAGATGATCACATTGCCAGAAGCGCATTCCTCTCTAAGATGAAAAGACAGTGCAGTATTAGTTCCAATTCACAAATACTGGGTTTTTTTCAATGTTGTGTCATCTTCCTGTACAGCTATGTGCACATAAATGTAAGTAATTCATATATTGAAAGAGGTACAAAGTCATGTACTCATCCAATCTCCTTAGGGCATTTAGCTGAAATACTTAAGTTAGGAGGTTAGACACCATGAGGAGCCTGCAGACCATATGCTGCCCTGCTGAAGAGTGGTTCACCCTTCCCTGAGGGGAGGCTCATCAGCAATTTTCAACATGCGATCTGTAGTCTCCTTGGATCCATAGCTTGCTTCTCAGTGAAAGGTAACTAAGGAAAACAAGCAATTGTCTGGACCATAAAGGGTTCATAAGCCCACTGGGAAATATCTAGGGATCTGTAAACTGAAACAAACTGCTTCACAATGGAAAAAGATAAATGCCTCTTGTCTATCCATTTGCAAAAAGGGGATCATGGGACAAATAGGCTTTTCAAATAGCTCATTTTAAAGCCTGTGTTGATTTTAATGGGTCTTGGATCAGGCTCTTAATTCATATTCCAGAAAGAACTTCGGTGTATGATGCATAACACCTCCAACCACCTACGAAGTACTACATGCCTGAAAAAAAAGGCAACAATCTCAAACTATTAGTAATTCTCCTTCTATTCATTGCTCTCTTGCTGTCAGAAAGAACAAGCTGAGGCATACCTGAGGTTTGTTGCATTGGGCAGGGATGTCACTTGATCAGCTGATAACCAGTGGCTGAGGGATACGAAATGTCTTTGAAACTGTTTTTCAACTGCAGCCACGGGCAGGTAACCTGAACTCACATAACTGCAAATAAATGATAAACACAGCTTCCTCAGACAGCGTTTCATTAAATAATTCAAATAATTCAGCAGTTCTGCTAATGGAAACCCAGTGTAGCAACCACAATAATCATATTCTGATACTTGATAAAGTAATCCTATCCTCCCCAAGAAATGCCTCTTATAACGTGCATATATTTTTGCCATAATCAGGTGTGGAAGTCACACAGGCTGAGGGGCATTTAACTGGCAGAGAAAGTAAATGTTAACTTTAATGTTGCAATACAGCTTTTATTGTAACTGGTTGGCACATTTCCTGAAGCACTAACAAGCTCATTGTCTCCTTTTTCTGGAGTTAACGTTTTGCAGCGGATGAATACTTTGTAATTTCTTCTTATCATTTTGTTGAACAACTGAGGTATATTTATCCTAAAAACTACAAGTATTTATTCAAAGAAGCTTTATACTGCTAACTATAATGTCAGAAATCAGAATGATGCCATTGTAAGAAACACCAGAGCATCATTGCAAGTCACAGCTTCAAACTCTTTCTCAATTGTGTGAAAGTCTGTGAAAGAAATGGTGCTTTTTCAGGAATGGGATCAAGACAGTAAGAACCGCCTCAACAGGTTCTTCTCCAATTGTGAGGCGGACCTTAATTCCTAACAGATGTCATGAACTGAACAGTATATACAACTTTTCTGCAAAGGAAGTAAAAGAAGTGGAAAATGCTCATATGTTTTTAGTGCCTCTCTGACAGGCTGTAAGCTGCTAGAGAGACAAATAGGATTCAGGCACCTGCACCCCATAGGGAAGATTTAACCAAGCCATTGTATTTAGCCATCATCCAGGATTTATAGCAGTAATAAATGGCATTTGCAGTGCACAAATATTCAGGACTATTTTCCACATCACCCCAAATCCCCTCAAACGTATAACTCACAAAGGTGGATTTTTAAGTCCTTATTTCTTGTAAAGCACAGACTTTGTTCAAAATGCTAAATAAAGTTTCTTCCATTTTGTGTTCATACCTTGAAAAACCCAGGTGTTTGCAGGTAGTATTTCCATACTCTGCTTTCCAGTCATCAGAGCAGACTGTTCGCCACGATCCAGAAGTGAACACTTGCAGCACTGCTTTCTTGCCACTCAACCTGACTTTGAGATTCAGGAGAAGAAAAGCCTGAGTTGTGAAGAAGAGCCACCAGGTACACCACAGTGCCAATGCACCACTGTGGCATCCACATTTCTTGGCTCACTGAGGTTTTACGACCACTCTTTTACATCACTTGGTTCCTTTGACAGAATTTCTCTCTGTTTGGGTTTTTTTTTTTTTTCTCCCTTAAGGAAAGGAACCAAGGTACACTGAGCTAGAAGAGCCAGGAGAAAAAAGTCTATGCTCACGGGAATGGATAGGGGATGCTAGCTCTAATACAGATGGAGAAGGCTGCCTTGCCCTGCAGTCCAGACCCTAAGCAAGTCTTGTTGATTGCAGTGAGAAGGAGCTGCAGATGCTTGACACTGAGGAAACGTACGATCAAGATAACTGATGAAAGGTGGTTGACACCTCCTGTGCTGCACAACACAGTCAGAGAGGTGGATGCACTTGCACCCAGCTGCCCCTGGGCTCCCATGGAGTTTCCTACCTACCTTCCTCTGCTGAAATGGGGCTGGCGTGTCTGGGCTGATGAGCATATAAAGGCTGGGAAGAGGAGAGATGCACAGGTTGGAAGCTCGGCTCCCAAGGACTCCCTCCCCACGTCAGCCTGGCTCTGCTCAGTGCAGCCCTTGCCTGCAAGCAACTCTTTACACCAGCCCAGCTGCAGGGCTGAGCCGCCCCGTGGAGCAAACACTGCTGCAAACTGTGCTGCCTCCAGCCAAGAGACCAATGGGGAAATACTGCAGGAGGCCCAGAGCCATCACCCACAGTCCCTTCACCCTGCATGTCACCATGTCCTCCTCACCTCTGTCCCCCACCCCACAGCTGCTGTCAGGGTGCAGAGCCCCAGATGAGCAGGAGGCACCTGGAGATGGGAAAGGACATGTCTGCATGGTCTTCCCAGGGAGAAGGGAGGGCACACACATGGTCACTGGTGGACAGGAGTTTTCCGCAGGTGCCCATGGGCCAGTGTTATGACATTGCAAAGGCAGGCAAGAAAAGCAGACATATTGCCCACAGCCTCCACAGGCCTTAAGCCTCCCTGGGGAAAACATGCCAAAGGTTGAAAGCATTGCGCAGGGTTAGCTGGGGCCAAAAGCTCATGGTTCTTGTCATTCCTCATATTGCACAGATGGAAAGCTGTGCTGCCTCCTTACCTGTAGATACAGGAGTCAGGGTTACAGGTGCACTGATCTAAACATCAGTTATTCTGTTTACTAATATTAGAGTCCTTTCTCCCCAGTGGCTGCAAACACCACAGTCATCTTCCATAGTACAGGACAGGGAGGGACCATTTAAAATGGCCCTGCGATGCCCAGAACCATTACAGAGAGAAACTCAGACACGGGGGCATACATTTCACACATGAAGCAGCAAACTCCGCAGTACTCAGTGTACAAAAGGCAGTGCTGATCTCTCCCGGTCCCATGTCCCTTAAGATAATAACAGGCTTTTGCAATCTTCAAAAACAACACAGTGAAACTGTGCCAGTGAATACAGAGTGCTGTATATACACACCATAATGCAGCGATGGTATAGCTTGCAGGCAGAGGAAATGCTAGCAGTCAAAAAGCATCTAGACTTCTAATGAAGAAACATGCCCGATATGGCAGTAGCGATATTCAGCAATCATCACAATTATGGTCAGAGCTTAAACTGTAAATCAATACCTCATAAACTGTAAATCTATACCTCAGAGAGATTGTTCCTCTGAACTGGTGATTTAGATAATCCCTCAGTCTCTACCCTTCTTGCCTCACCCAAACTTTACAGCACGCATTTCTTGATAACATGCCAGCTGCTATAGGAGGAGGTGGGAGGGATTTAAAACCAAATTTAAATTACCACATCCGTACTCATCTTCCCCTTCTTTACAGTTGAAGATACCATTGCACCTGGCTGATTTCTGGATACACTTAAAGGATGATCGGCAGCGAAACTTCCCAATGCAGTTGTATTCAACTAAAAAGAGTGAAAGAAAACAGGGTGATGAAAACACACTTGGATGTTAATTTAATACTTCTAACTTCCATTATCTGGCCAGATTTCTGTTTTGCTAAGGAAAAGACCACTCCTGTACTCTAGGAACTTTTGAAATACAACCTGAAGTTTGCTACGTGGTGCTACTAAACTCATTCATTAGTAATGACTTGTAGGGTGAGTCAGCCTTGCTGCCTCTGCTGACTCCTTCCCAGCTCCCTCTACCCAGTTTATGTTTCACTTCAGGGCAAGTTTCTGCCCGGTGCTTCAGCTCCCCAGCAGCCAAGCAAAGACACCCTTGCAAAATATGGCCAGTGCACTCTCTTTCTGACGGGGTGCCTCAACCTCCAGCAAGCTTATCCCTGTTGCAGGTATGAAGGCACTGCTCTAGCATCAACATATTTGGCACCTAGACCTGGGCAGGTCACACCTTCCAGTTGCAACTAAATTAATTCTGCGTTTTCTTTTCCTTTGTATAAGTTGTTTGTTCTTTAATTCTTTGAAAACAAACTTAAAGAAGTGAATTACAGGACAAAAATATGGTGTGAGCTACCTGAAGCCTCCCCCAGTTTCTAAACTCTTAGCTTACCATCCAAGAGGAACCAGTAAAGTTTTACTAGAGAAAGGTTTCCTTGAACTACAGGTTCCCCAGCATTGTAAATATTACACCAATCCTCTCATGAGCTCCAGATCTATTTTATCCATACACGTAAATAAAATTGAAAGCTATCGCAACAACAAGAATTTTTACTTCAGCAAACAAGCCACAGTAGCAGTTTAATTCCATTCTAAGTAAAAGGCTCATGAAAAATTAAGCATTTGAATGGTTAAGCGAGAACTTAATGAATAACTGATTGTACTCACCACCCAGGCCAATGGCAACTGCTAGGGTTACTGCAAGGAATAAACCACAGATATATGGAAAGTACTTTAGGGAGATAAAAACATGGCACATCGAAGGTGGTTCAATATCTCCTAGAAACCAAACAGAGAGAACAACTTCTGTGAAGTTAAACCAAAGTGAGTCTGCAATGAAAAAGATATATCCAATAAACTGGATGGCAGTAGTAACCCCTGCATATACTTCATGAGCTGACCTGACCTGGAGGAGTTCGGATCCCTAGCTCAGGTTCTGAGAAGGCTCCATGTGCTTTGGGGCTTGCTGGTACTCTCAGACCACCCCTAGAGCATTTGCCTCATGAAGGGTGCCCTTACAGAGCACCTGGACTGTCCTCAATGCAATCAAGAATATGAGCTCTAAATTTATATTTTTGTGGGCTACATCGTACTCAAGCTTTAGAAGCATACAAGGACCTCTCCTGAAAATGTAAGTCTTAGAATAAAAATGAAATTCAGACCTGTTTTTTTTGTGTGTAATCAAACCTGTGTGCAGGGTACAGGTGTACTCTCTGAAGGCTTCGGAAAGCTCTAGTGGACTAATAAATTTTTCAGTGGAAGTAGCAAAGAACAAATGAGTTTGAGTCTCCTCCTTACAACTGTTCCTGTCTGTGATGCCTCCTGACTCCTGCTGGTATCAAGCCCATGGTGCCAGTGCTCCCTCCAGCCACAGCCCAGCTGTGCGCTGCTTTGAGCACTGTCTCTGGGATAACGGAAATCCTAGGATGAGGCCAGAGGCCACATAGCTTCACCTCATGCTCTGGGGAGCTAAGTCCCATGTGCGATATATTCCTCCAGAGTTGGGGTAACAGATGCATGGAAACAAGTAAGAGGAGCCTAAAGATTTGAACAGGAGCAGGGATATTGGAAAAAGACAAGACTAGCTAGTAAACGGGTGTTCAAGACAAGAAGGAGGAAAGTCACTGGTCCTTTTGGAATTGGAAGCAAGGTTAACTGAAAAATTATAGAAAGCTAAATTTGCAACAAATAGGACCCCCACGCTAGTCTTGGAAAATGGGGGAAAAGGTGATCTGTTCAAAATTATGCTATAAAGACGAGGAGGGAACTGAACAATGGCTCAAGGCTGAGTTTTGAGTTTTCAAGGGAAAAAAATGCATCTAAAGTAAAAATACACATCAGTAGTAATTGCTGAATACATTTCATGAGCTGCAGCAGTCCTGCCCACCAAGCACCTGCACAGCTGACCTCAACTTAGAGGTATTGTCATTCTGGAAGACAACAATAGATTCCACTGAAAATAATGAACAGTTCACTTGTTTCAAATGTATTCTGATATACAACAGGCAAGCTTTGGGAAAATAGCACACACAGTTAAGTCATGGGGGCACACAGGAACAGGCAGAATCTTGCTTTCATGCAAGTTTTTTATTCATTTTTTAAAAAATTTAATTCAACCTTTTAATTCATGCATTCTTCAAGCTTTGCATCTGAGATTGGCAGACACTTAAAATCAGTCAGGACTTATAGACTCACAACTAAATCTCAGCCTACACAAACTGTCTCAGCAGCAACTGAGTAACTGCTTTTGGAATGGAGCTGGTGTCTGGTACGCCAAAAATCTTAGACAGCTGTAGTATTTAATGGACTAGAAAATTAAATTGCTCTATCTTCACCCTTGATGCTCAGCCTGCCTCTGTTGAAGTTAATGGTTATTTTTGCCATGAAACCTGTGGGAAGTAGCAAACATGCATGCTATTCCTCCAAGGCAGCTGTATTGTATATTCACTTTTTTAATGGACCAATTTCCAGGCTGGTAAAATTTCAGATAAGCCATTCAAAAATGTGCCTGAAAAGCATGGGCAAATATTTGCTATGTGGCTCTAGTGTGTAAATAATCTGGCTGTGAAAAATGCTTGCATATGCAAGCTGACGAAAGATGTCATCACCTGATAATATGCTGGCAAACCTCATGGCTGGGGGAGTGAGGTTGTGTTTCTTCTTCCTCAAAGTGATTGATTTCTCTGACTGAGTGGGCAAGCATAATTTTGCAAGGCTAAAGACGTACATTAGCTATTTAGATTACAAAGGTCAAAAAGCTGTGCAGTATCCCTACCATTTGCACTGGGGTCCACTTTTGCTTGTGGTATGAAGAAAAATCTTTTGAAGGAAAACTGAATTTCTGGTACTGGCAGTTCATCTTCTGTGACAGAGATGATTTCAAGACTTCCAGTAGTGGGATTTGTCTCTTGTACCTGACCCACCAGGAGAAAAAGAAAAAAAAAAAAAAGGCTATAATCACCTTGTAAAATATTATCATGGAATCATAGAATGGTTTGGGTTGGAAGGGACCTTTAAAGGTCACCTAGTCCAACCCCCCTGCAGTGTGAGCAGGGACATCTTCAACTAGATCAGGTTGCTCAGAGCCCCGTCCAACCTGACCTGAATGTTTCCCGGGACGGGGCATCTACCACGTCTCTGGGCAACCCGTTCCACTGTTTCACCACCCTCATCATAAAAAAGCTCTTCCTTGTATTTAGTCTAAAACTACCCATTTTTAGTTTAAAACTGTTTCTCTTGTCCTGCCACAACAGGCCTTACTAAAAAGTCTGTCCCCATCTTTCTTATAGGCTCCCTTTAAGCACTGGAAGGCTGCAATAAGGTCTCCCTAGAGCCTTCTCTTCTCCAGGCTGAATAACCCCAACTGTCTCAGCCTGTCCTCGCAGGAGAGGTGCTCCAGCCCTTGGATCATTTTTGTGGACCTTCTCTGGGCCTGCTTCAACAGGTCCATGTCATTCTTGTGCTGAGGGCTCCAGAGCTGGACACAGTACATTATGTACTCAGTGTTCATGAGAGGAACTCTTATAATTAATTTACCAGCAAACTACTGAAATTAATTTTTTTCAAATTTGTCTAAGCACTTGTCATACTTTTAATAACCACACTGGGGGTGTGAATCCATCCCCTGCCCTTCAGCTGCAATAGGAAACAAGAGGAAGACTAAAAAGCATACGATACTTGTACAGCACATGACAGGATCCTCATGCAGGCCCCAATGAATTTTACTCCAGAAAACCTTTGATCACTTTCTACACAGTGAAAAACAATTAAAACAGGCTACACTACATTTCAGGGTAAATAGATTTGAAATGTTAATTTCTGACCCCAGTTCTGCACACCGTCACTAGCAAAAGCAATGCAATTTTTGAACTCACAGTGGTGTGAAATAGGTCCAGGTTTGTTGAAGACAGTGGAACTAGTAAGCCGTAAAAGCAGCATAAGTGTTTGCAGAGTCAGTCCCAGAAATACTTACAAAGACACATTTTAGGCAAAGAATACGTGTTTTGTCTGTGACACTATATCTTTAAGTCACCTGGAACATCTTTTCACCTTTCAGCAAACAACTGCAATAAGGTTTCTACTCTTTCATTTGATTACATTTCAATGAACATAAATGAAAATTTATGTAGAATCCACTAGGTTTAAAATAGAGAAGAAGACAGCTTGCTATGCATGATTTTTAAATATTTTTTAAAAAAAGCCTTCTCGCTGGTGTGTAAGTTGCCCATGAGGAAACAAAATATCATTGTGAAGCATACTACATGAAAGCTAAACCCTGATGTGTTGTTTATTTAGAAGATATCACATGCTCCCAAAGCTTCACTCACCTCTTCCTGAGAAGTCATGGTTAAAAGCAAAGCTGTTTTCTTTCTTCATTATCAAAAGAAACCAAAAGGAAATTCTGAAGTTGCTAAGCCAGTCTACTCTGGGAAGGTTTTCACAGAGCCACCCGCAGCTGCCCATTCAGTCATCCGTTGCATACGGCATTATGGCAGCAGCCTGTGTAATTCAACCTGGTGAGGGCTATCGGGTAGCCCCCAATGGCGTGGCTACGGAAAGGGGAAGATAAAAATTCAGCACACCTTTTAATTAGCCAAAGAGCATCAGGTAATACTGTAGTATTTGCAAACCTTTCTGTAACCCCTCAGCAAAGGAGCACCAAAAGCTGCACAGTCTCAGACTTGCTCATTTTTTATCGAAACCCATGCAGCTGAGGAGACTGCTGATAGCTGTGGGTGGCAGGAGGCAGAAGCTGCAGGTGCCTTGTTTCTTTGGCACACAAGGCTCATAGGCTCACCTTGCTCTTCCTTCGCTTGGTTTAGCTTTTGCTGTGTGTTCACAGAAAAGAGCACACTTAAAGAGGGTTTTTGAAAAAGACCCATGCTTTGGTTATGCATAACTTTTATAATTAAATATTGCACAATATTTTGGAAGTACAATGCAAGCAGTATCTCATGTTCCTGAAGTATCAACTAATTTGCACTCTGGGATTTAGAAAATGAAAATGTACGCTCAGCTTCATAAAATTCTCAAGAGTAGTAATAATTTGGGCTTGTGTTTTTTTACTAAGAAGAGAAATTGATGGCCGAGGAGAGGGTGGAGGGAAGAAGGAGGAGGAGAGATAAAGCAAAAAGCCATGGCAGTGTAAGTGAAACAAGGCTCCTTCAAGGCCAGGAAAAAATGAAGGTTTTCCATGACAAAACCCATGTCCCTGGAACATGGCTGTGCTGAGGGAAGCTGCTCAGTCCCTTTGCCTTGCACGATGAAAACTGGCATTTCTGGAGAGGACACCACATCACAACCTTGTTAACTGTTCACATCTAGACCATGACATCAAGAGTTCTTTGTCACCTCTTATGCCACTCCTTCATCAGCCTTCTCTGGAAGTGGGAAACACAGGGGGGCATAACAAAAAGCAAAGAAAAAGGAAAGCAGACAAGAATGTATAAAGAAAGCTGCACTTCTTGAGTTGTTCACAGTGCTCCAATGTTCTCCCCACTGGGCTTCAGAGACAAATGGTTAGAGAAGCAGCCCAAACTGGTCAGGCGCCCCAAAGGGAACCTCAGCTAAGGGGGAGGAAGTGAAGGCTCATTTCAGGAAACCAGCAGCTCAGGTGACCCTTTCAGTCCACAGAGTGAGATGTTCTGTCCTCTCCAGGGAGCAGTGGTACCTTCAGTGAGGACAGCCCATGACAGAGAAAATTGCCTCCAACTATTTCACCTGCTCTGGCCATGCTGGGAACCCTGGGGACCAGCCAGCACAGCTCTGCAAATGTTCCTGTGGTGGGACTGGCACCACCAGAAAGAACACTCTTCTCCCTGCTGCCACCCTGAGCAGCTCCAAGCCCAGCCTCAGGGCATGATGTCTAGGTGGAGTTTGACCTTGCACAGTTAGCCAGCTCATTGCTGTTGGCTGAGAAGAACAAAGAAGGAATCACGTATGATAGGGACAGGAGGACATGAAAATTGAGCCCTGAGGAAGGATTTTGGCCTACAGACTAACTTCTTACATGTTGCAGGACATCCCCACTCACCTCACCCACACTGCAGTAGCAGCTCAGATGGATTTCTTAGCTTTCAGAAGACAATACAAAATGAAAGGCTAAAAGATCCCATCAGCAAGTCCACCCTGACTCTGGTGTTTACCTTTGGACTACTGACCTTGTTCTGCTGGGGTGAATGGGAAAAGCCTGCAGATTGGTTTTTAGTCACCCTAAAACAAAATTTTAGAGATGCGGATGCTACGAAAACAGGATGTCAGCTTTTGTCAGAAAAGATCACAAGAGGTTTGAGGTTTCTTTTTATCTGCCTTTTTCTCTCTCTCTCATATTCTTACTCCCTCCCTCCCTCTCTCCCTCCCACTGTCCTCCCACCTCCCAGTCTCTGTCAGCACTCAGCACATGGTCGGGGGAGAGCAGAGGAAATGGCGGTGGCTGAGACACAGCTGTACGCAAAGGTGTCCAACAAGCACAGGAGTAAGAGCACCTCTGTACTCCTTGAGTCTCTCCTCACCAAAGGATTCCCAGCTCATATCGCGTAAGTAATGCATTCGTCTGCCTTTGCACAGTAAGACGTAGTTAAGATAGAAGAGGTATTTCTCATAAGATCCTGAGAGCAGGCAGCTTGATTTTTTCATTTAAGAGAGAGTGCTGCTTCCTGGGGGTGATGTCCCTACACAGGGATCAGACCTGTCCTACTTTGAATTTCTTGTACAGCAGTGTGTGTTGCTCATGTTTCAAAAACAACCTGCTCTGTATCCATTTTTATAAACATTCTGCATATCTGAAGGCACACGCCCTTCCACGTCTTCAGGTTGAGAGACTTCACAATGAGTTAAGAAGTTGATGTCCATAGTTTGTTCTTGGGATATGTCCTCTTTAATTTTTTTCTGATTATCACTGTTATTCTAAAGGAGTTAACTGAGGATGTAACTTCTGTCCAAAATTTTTCAGGCCTGGCAAAGATCTCCTTCTGGATTTTGTCACTGGAAAGTGTTTATAAATAAGCTTTCCTCAACAAGATGCCACATAAGTCTGTCAATTTTAGTTCCTGTCTTGAATCAGGATCTTGTTCCAAAAGTATGTCCTACCTGGAAAATGTAGTAGTAAAGAATGAGGCACTATTCTTGGCAACCCCAATGGATGAGAGATTAACTTGTGGCAGATAACCAAGTTAATAAAAAAGAAACATGGTGGTCAGTCCTCCCCCAAACTTCACTCTGGTTGGACAGGGAAGTTTTGGGAGGATTTTCCAAGTTCTGAAGGGCATGAATGGATACTTTGGTTCAAGCTGTTAAAAAAAATAATATTTTTATTTAATTGTTAAAGAACCCCTCATAAAAATATTTTGGAAAGGAGAGCAATATCTCTCCCTTTTGACTGAAAACTAATCAAGCTGAAAAGGCACCATACATAAGTGCTGTGTTGCTTTTTCAGGAACAGTTGTGTTTAGTGGCTCAATTTTAGATACGATGGGCACAGCTTACACGGAAACTGTGGGTCCCTTGTTGCCAGTTATGCACAGTGGAAATTTAGCTGTGCAGCTGAAAACCTGGCTTATTATTTCTCCGGTAATACTCTAAGTTTTCTCACTCCACAGTAATGGCTAGTTTTTAAATTGTTTGTCCTGTATGTGATGTTATTCAAATCCCCTTCAAAACACTTTCTGCTGTTACTGAGATGGCTTTGTGCTTCCCAGGTCAAAATCAAGAAGCAGTGGCAAAAGTACGATGCAAATTGACATAAAATGACACAATGTCCAAAAGCACTGTATTTTTAAATTTATTTGCTTTTATTCATTTTAAGACCTTCAAAATTTTGATTGCGTTTTTATAAAACCTTTTAGCTGTCTCTGTTGTTCCTGGATTGAACTATAAATGAAAATACTGAAAAGTTGTTCTTTTGAGATGTCCCGGACAGAGAAAAATGAGGCTGGGAGGAAATATTACAAAATCTTTCATCATGTAGAACCAGCACGCCAAAGCAACATTTCCCCAAAGAACAAAAACCAAATATGTGAGG
This sequence comes from Phalacrocorax aristotelis, assembly GCF_949628215.1. Classification (NCBI taxonomy): domain Eukaryota; kingdom Metazoa; phylum Chordata; class Aves; order Suliformes; family Phalacrocoracidae; genus Phalacrocorax; species Phalacrocorax aristotelis. The sequence continues at coordinate 98,459,670 of NC_134276.1, read as the reverse complement.
ACCAAGCCTAGCATCAGATCAACAAAATGGGCCTCCCTTGGTGCTTACACAGGACTGAACTGTGTCAGTAGTTTCTGCTTTAGGGAAGAGCCAGTTTGTTCTCACTGTAAGGACACTATTTTTAATACAGATTTTCAGTGGTTTTTTCCTACTCTTTACCTGCAAGAAATTTGTATATACAGAATTTATTCTGTGCATTACCTTTCAATCTTCAGACTGCTCATCTTGGAAACATAGGATGTCTAGTCATAGACTAATGCTCTCCTGACACTACGGACTCTACAAACCCTGCTGGAAGGCATCCTACAGCCAGTGTATATAATGAGACAAAAGGTGGGAACATGCACAGAGAGAAGCACAAGGAAGCAAGGAGGTAGTACTGAGGAGCATGACAGTCCATGATCTCAGGTCTCACTTGTCTTACTACATTTATGATTTTGCAGGCCCTATGGTAGAGAAAAGCTGAAGACAAGCTCCATTTGGCTTCAGGGCTTTTTGCATAAACCTTCTCTCCGAGTGGGAGGAGTAGCATGGCATGGAGCAGTAGAACACTCACTTTGAGGTGCAACAAGTGGTTGACAAAGTCTGGCATCATTGGCCGAGCAGCAACAGGCAGTGACATTTTAACAGGATACGGCAGGAAGGGCTGCATGGGGAGAATGACAAACACATGGGTTGTTTGTTTTTGATGTAATGGAGAAGGGGAAGCCAGCAGAGGCATGGAAAGAAAATGTGCAGTATTCAGTCACAGAGGACACAGGCTACTTTTAGACCAGCTAGCTCATAGTTTTGCATTGATTTGGCCATGGTAGTTGCTTTACTTTACAAAGAAAGGTAGAAGGTAAATCTTGAGCAGAAAGACCCCCATCCACATTGAGCCCCCACACAACAGCTAGGCATAGTTGCACGTACACATAAGTACATTTAAATGTTTTTAACAAGCCTGTGTGTAGTTTTTTTTGCACTAGAGAGCAGACAGAAGGCTAGGAGGAAGCACCAAGGATGAACCTGAGTCCTGCTGCTTAATGCATTCACTGCACTGCTGCTGCATGCTTAGGCATCACAGGGATGGTTGGAGAATAAAAATGTGAGGAGATTAAATGAATCAATGCCCTCAGGACCCAATGACCAGAAAGGATAGCCTCAGGAGAGAAAGAAAGAGATGAGCAGATGCCAAGTAATTTAGCAGGTTTTCCTCCATGTCCAGGTTTGTTTCCATGTCCACTGTCTCCACTTCCCCTTCATGTCTCTTCTGAGAAGTTTGTAGATGAGTTACAGGGATGGAAATGGAGTTCATGGGTGCAGGTACCACTTAAACACTGGAATCCTTCACCTGTCACCTAGCATTTAGTCACAAAGACTTGCTCATGTGAAGCACATAGTTGGTATTTTGAAAGGTCTAGTGAGAAAAGGAAATTCTCATTAAATCTGATCCCAGAGAATGTCAGTTACCCAACTCCAAGGAAATCCATATAGTCAGTAGGGCTGCTAAGGAAACATCTCCAGAACACGAAGGAGGACATCCTGCGTGGAGGACAAGTTACCAATTTTCAAGGAATTAAAGATTTGCAGTGGAAAAAACTATCTGGAGGGCTTGAAGAATGTTAATATTTGCCAGGAAAAACCTAGGTGTTAAAGGTCCTGTCTGTACTGGAAAACAGACCTGATGACCACAACATATCCATTCTTTACTTTCTGGGAGTTTTCTTTCTGTTATTCTGATGAACCCATTTTGGTTTTTTTTCTAGGCAAAAAGCCTTGGCTGCTACTGGACAAAAGACAATAGAAGATGCTGCAAAATGGTAAGCACTTGTGATTTCTAGGAGTGCTTTCACATTAAACCCGGCTAAAATTCCTTGCTCGTGATGATTCTGTCACTGAATTTGAAGTTAGCTACCATAAAAAACCCTGCATCTGAGTTCCCCCCCCCCTTCTTTTTTTTCATTTTAGTTCACTCAAAGAAAGAAATAACTGTATTTGTACTTATTCTGGGAAGTGAGGTTATTTGCCGAAGGTCTGGGGTAAACTAAAAAAGCTGGGGAGGAAAGGGCAGTCTTGGGCAGAAGCAGCTACTTTTGCCACAGTGATGTTAGTCAATTCATGGGACCGGCTGCTCTAGGCAGACACTTTTCTGCAGTTTTAAGCCTCCTGCTTATCTATGGCCACCATAGGCACTGGGGTCTGCTCACTGCGATCGTGAGGGGCTTCTGGGCTCCACGCCAGGACTGTGGGCATGCATCGGGGTACATCCGGGAAGGCACTTGGCGGCACCCGTGCGGTAAATGTCCTGCCTGCCTCAGCACAGTGCTCGCGCCTCGTGGTGTGCATCTGTGGGCAATGGGCACAGGGCCCGAGGTGGGAGCCTGGACTCTCCGTCCTCAAGGAAAGGAGGATACAAACAGGGAAAATATCTGCAAATCCATGGTAGCAGTTACAAACACGTGTGGTAACAAGGTGGGGTTAAATACCAATGGCTGAAGGCAAACAGCCCATCTTCTTCCCTTGAGAAAGGCTCATTATAAAATATGCTGAAAGGCTGATGGTCAGAGGGAGGTATCATTAGAGAAAAAAATTTCTTTTTAGTCTTGATTCCTACAAAGTTTTTTCCACTGTACCAAGACTCTCACAGAGTATTTGTGTGTTATTCAGATGCTGATAATTGACTTTTTTGCTTTAATCCACCTTCAAATTAAATCCAGTCCTTCCTTGCACTTTTTCTGATTTTTGTTTTGACTTTTTTTTTTTGCTTGGTTTGATTGCTTCTTTTCTTCGTGGGTTTTGTTTGTTTGTTTGTTTGGGTTTTTTTGGTCTTTTTTTTTTTTTTTTTTGTGAAAAGCCAGAGGAGACATTTGAGAATGGCATGTTCTTCCGAAATAATTTGTTGTCAGGGGTGACACAATGCTTTCCAACAATGACTCCCAATCCAACAGCTGTGAAGCCAAACATACAGCATGTGAAGAACAGGTGAAAGATATCACCACATGGGATATAAGTTTCCAATCTTTGCTTGTGCATTTTCTGATTTGTCTTGTTTGCGTTTATTAGGGCTGAAAAAAACGGTTAGCTCTTTTTGAGTATTTTTTTTAATCTTCAGTTAGTTTTCATTTGGTCATTCATCAACATTTTCTACCCATTGTTTCTTTTTTCTCCTCCAGTCCTCTGTTTCCAGTTATTAAAAAAAGGGAAAAATAATGCAAAAAAAACCCTGAAAAAAATCTTTTTTGTTGCCTTTCATTTTCAGACACTGAAAGAAGTGAAGGCACATAATAAAATAGAAAGTACACAAAAACTAAGCAGAAAAAAACCCCCATTCTCCATTAGTTAGTACTTCAGAGAGAAAATTTGTAAGGAGCTTTTATTTTAGTTTTTCATTTGTAAGAAAATAACAACCTTGTATTTCCTTTTTCTGTCTCTGTTATGGATGCCTTCAACCACAGGAAACATGAGCAAGTGGTGCACACACTTACTGTCTGTGATATGCTCTTGATTTCAGGTTGCACTCCCACTGCAACGATCCCTCTTTGGAAGACCCAATCCCTCAGGAGTATGCTCTGTACTTGTGTCCCACCGGCAGTTTGCATAACCACCTGCAAGAGTTTTGGAAGGAGAGTAAGCGCCAGTGCGGGAAAAACAGAGCCCATGAGATTTTTCCACACATCACTCTCTGTGATTTCTTCACGGTAAGGCACAAAAGCATGCAAGGCTTGCATGTCAACTACTGGTGAAACTGGGCTGCCTGCCATTGTCTTACACCAGAACTTCTCTTTGGTGATCAAACTGACATTACCCAGGTCCAGGTGTGCTTGCTTAATATTTGAGTGTTCAGCCCCTGTGTAGGCACTGGAGGCTTTCTTCCCACCACCCACTTTTGCTACCCACCTTAGGCCTCGGCATATCAAAAAATTGGATGCTTCAGAGTAGCTGAGTGACACATGTCTAGCACCCATCTAGAGCAACCCTGGCTGCACATGGACCTGGCAGCAGGAGGCTCTGCTCCCCACACGCAGCTATCTGCAGGCTTCAGAGGCTGTGCCCATTGCTGCATCGATCTCGGGTGTTAAACCTTCCCGGCCAGGGCAGGAGCGGCTGCCTTCAGCCAGCTGTGCAGCAGTGACAGTGTTATCATAGGATGTAGACAACTTTGGTATTATGCCTATGGGAATCTCAGGGAAACCCCTGCCTTCCCCAGAAAGCCCCAGCCAGAAGGTCATTGCTATGGTGGCGTCTCCCAGTCTTTACCGTTTCTATTGAAGCTTGGATGTTATGAAAAGGCGAGAAGCAGGATGCACAGGGATGGAAGGAGCAAGGGGAGACAGACTGGAGTCCAGCAGTGCAATTGAGTCACTTTGTCAATAATTTAACATGGAAGTCAGGCTCCTGAGCTGGACTTCTGGTGGGCTGTTTTCTGTTTCGAGAGATGTTACTGTCCTCCTAGGTGGCCTTCTGAATGCTGGGTAATCCCCTAGAGAACTTCCCAGCAGAGCTGCTTCTCCTGCATGGGTGAATGTGACAGTACCAGCAAAGATCAGCAGAGAGTTACTGGTCTGGAAAAACTCTGGAGCCACCTGGAATCCAGTTTTCGCATGTTGATGGTGTGGCACATGAACATCAGCAGCAGCTGAGATGCGCTGAAAGAGACATGAGTTAGAGGAGCTGGACCAAAATTAATCTGTTAATCATACTTTTATGCTAAACCATGCCACTAAGTAGAGAGAGACAAAATAAGAGTATTTTGTTGCAAAATATTGAATGGTACCCTGTGACCATTAATCCTTATTATACAGAACAGAAACCATTAATTAATAATGAATGCCATGCTCTTGAAAGGTGTTGAGTTTGAAGACCTGCCCCTGCCAGAGACAAATAAATTGCAACCCTCAACTCGTGCATCCCAGCCCCATTTCAGGTAGCATATGTCTAGGGATAAACGCACCCTCCAGTACTGTTCTCTGCTACTTGGCTCTCAGCAAGGACAGGCAGAAAGTGAGACTCACTGACCTGGCTCCCACCTCCTCACAAACTGACCCTCTCCTGTTTCCTGACTCCCCACATCTTTTACAACTCCCAGACTTGTCAGCCGCAGAAGAGCCTGCTGCGTGGCACTTGCCCTGGTGCACTATCCCACCCGCCCCTGTCCCTCCACAGCCCAGTCTCTCTGGTGCCCCCCTGGTGCATCCCTCCTTCCCATGGCCTGAGAAATGCCTGAAAGACAGTCTAAGCAGGAGGAGCTTCTTTCTTCTCTTCTGCTGTTCCCCTTCAGCAGCTTGACCCAGCATAAAGCCTAAATGGAGAAAATAGCTCTGCGGAGAATAAAGCAGCACAGAAATGGAGCATCGCTAATGTTCCTGTCATTGGCTGAGAGGCACAAGTTCCATCTTTGCCTCTTCAATTCTTAAATTGCGTAATTACCACTTCTTCATGGAAGCATGGCTGCATACAATCCTTTGATTTGCTGTGATTAGAGCATTAAGGATCATAATGACAAAGATGCCTTATGAATTTTGCTAGGTATGTTGCACAGCATCTGAGACCTTGAAGTTTTAGCAGGAATGATTTCAGCTAAGGACTGTAGGATAACAATAACACAAATTCTTACGTAGAATTGAAGACAGAAATCATGATCCCAGCCTCATTTCAGGCAGCTTACTACACACCTGTCACAGGGTAAAATCCTTTGGCTCTTTACTACCCAGGCTAGATACACCTCCTGGTAGAAGGCTCTATCTCTCCTGTTATAGCACCAGGACACTGTGCTGATCAAACTGCCCAATATTACTGATTTTAATACCACAAATTCCTGGCAAGTTTGTCGGTGTGTTGTCTTTCTCAGGAAGTCTAATGCATGCATTAATTTCTGGTGCTACTACTGTAACACAGGCTATGATAGTGGCTGTTGAACCAGTAGGTAAAGCCTGCGCCTCCTCTGTTTTCTTTCAGTGTGAAGACCAAAAAGTGGAATTATTGTATGACGTCTTAAAGCGAGTTGGTGACAGCTTTTCACAGTGCTTTCCACCATCCATTTCCCTATCACTACATTCATCCACCAGCTACCTTGGCTTCTTCATTGGTGACAGCCATGCAAATATCCTCAAAGAGTTTGCTGCGGCATTCTCATCAGAGGCTTCAGCCCTGGCAGGTAGGACCGACCTCAGAGGGGAAATGGGTTGGTGTAAGCACAAATGCTTAGGCGTGGTACTGAAAACATCTCCTGTGTCTCTGGGGGAGCTTAGGTGATGTTTTACTGCCAGCAAGCACCCTTTACTCCTACAGATTTGGAAACAACATGGCTAGGGGAACATGTTTTAGACTTTGAACACACAGTGCTTTTGTCTATAAGCTGAAATGGTTGGCTGTGTGACTTGATAGGCCATTGACCACGATATCCAAGATGGGCAGGGATATAATACTCCCTATTCCCAGACCTCCATCCCCATGGTGCTATGGCCCAGGCTGATGGCCCAACCGCATCCCTGAGGAATAGGTCCTAACCTCCACTCCAGTGACATCCAAGGGAAACTGCATCACCAGTGGAGACTGAAGGGACACAGCCCCAGCATAGCTTCGTCTAGGGGAAATGAGTTCAATACATTTCAGGCTGGGAGAGGAATTGAAGCCCTGTTCATTTTTTTCTCCCAGCTGAAGCCAGGGAACAAATCCAGTCCAGATTTGTGAATTATTTTGGCAAGATTAAAACCATGATATTATGCAAAACCATTATTCCGCAAAACTATGATCTACTCTACTACTAGTTACTCTATTTCCTGCATCATCCAAAGCATGTAGGGGAAAAAAAAAAACAAGCCAAAAACCAAACTAAAATAAGAAGAGCTCTTTAAATGACCTTTGCTTCTATGTTATGATGTGTTGCTTCATTCCTAGATTGCCATGTGAAACCCTGCCTAAAGCAACTCCACCTTACCTTGGCTCACAAGTTTTATCCTCACCATCAGAAGACTTTGGAACAACTGGCCAAATGTATTAACCCAGGGGAGACCTGCCAGTGGGTGGCTGCTCTCTACTCACGGGACATGCGTTTTGTGCATTACCAGGTAATGTCATCAGATTTATCTGATTTCCTGAGCCTGCTGTCAGATTCTTTGCTACAGTCATCTTGCCTTTTTTTTTTAATTAAGAAAATTGGTGCATGCACAGTACAGTGTTTCAAAAAGCATGATTGTTTCAATCTTTGGGTTGAAAAACTGTACTCACAAATCAGTAGCAGATATCTTTATAGTAGGCTGCTTGTCCTGCACGTCAGCAAAGTCTAATTCCAAACTCCAGCAGAAAAAAACTAATCTTACCATGACAAAAGAAAATAAAAGAGACAATAAATGACGATCCTTGAATATTTGCTAGGATTGCCAGATCACAGCTTTATAGTACAATTCCATTCAGCAAAATCAGTTTTCTTGATTGTTCCAGCCATGACGAAAACTGCACATATTAAATATCAGTGAGCATAGCACAGTTCTCACTGATAATTTTCTGCTTAACAGCCTCTTGGTTAAAAGCAGTCAACATTTTTCCAGTTCTTATTTCCAAATTTAAATTATGGAATGACTGACATTTTTTTGTCAGATCGATATATCGGTTTGTCACAAATCTCATATGGGATTTTGGTCACACTCAGGAGAGCTGCAAGTAATCACAAAAATAGGTGATAACACTTTTGCTATATTTGCTTTCAAATAAGTCTGTACTAGTTACAGAGAAAAACTATTTCTAGGAAAACCAAGTGCTTAATTTTAAACATACTGCAAATGCGTCAGTGTCGTCTTTTTTTCTCTGCAGAAGCGCCATTAAACAGCATGTTGCAGAGTGGAAAATAGTACTGGTCACTGCATCCAGTAGAGAGTTGGACAAGCATCATAGAATCATAGAATGATTTGGGTTGGAAGGGACCTTTAGAGGTCATCTAGTCCAACCCCCCTGCAGTGAGCAGGGACATCTTCAACTAGATCAGGTTGCTCAGAGCCCCATCCAACCCAACCTTGAATGTTTCCCGGGATGGGGCCTCCACAACTTCTCTGGGCAACCTGTTCCATTGTTTCACCACCCTCATCACAAAAAAATTCTTCCTTATATCCAGTCTAAATCTATCCTCCTTTAGTATAAAACCTTTACCCCTTGTACTGTCACAGTAGTCCTTGCTAAAGAGGTTGTCCCCGTCCTTCCTATTGTCCCTCTTCAAGTACTGGAAGGCCACAATAAGGTCTCCCCGCAGCCTTCTCTTCTCCAGGCTGAACAACCCCAACTCTCTCAGCCTGTCGTCACAGGAGAGGTGCTCCAGCCCTCTGCTAATTTTTGTGGCCCTCCTTTGGGCCAGCTTGAAGAGGTTCACGTCTTTCCTGTGCTGAGGGCTCCAGAGCTAGATGCAGCACTGCAGATGGGGTCTCACCAGAGTGGAGTAGAGGGGCAGAAGAATCACCACCTTTGACCTGCTTCCCACACTTGTTTTGATGCAGCCCAGAATATGGTTGGCCTTCTGGGCTGCAAGCACACATTGTTGGCTTGTGTCCAGCTTTTCATCCACCAGCAACCCCAAGTCCTTCTCCACAGGGCTGCTCTCAATCCTTTCATTCCCAGCCTGGACTGATACCAGGGGTCACCCAGACGCATGTGTAGGGTCTGAACTGCTGTGGAATGTTCAGCAGCAGGTTCCGGGAAACAGCCTGACCCTGCTGCATGTTACCTCCAGACGCTGAGGGCCCTCTTCCAATATAAGCCCCAGAACATCGATGAACTCATGATCAACGCTGGGGACTTCATCTATGTTGACCCAACGCAGCAGTCTGATGTGAGTGAGGGCTGGGTGATAGGGACTTCACATCGGACCGGCTGCAGGGGTTTTATTCCTGAAAACTACACAGAGAGGGCCATTGAGTCAGACACGTGGGTTAAGCACAGGTAAGTTGGAATTTCATGGGTGTTGCTTTATGTCAGCTGCTTTTCTTGCTGGGGAGCCATGGCAGCATCACTCCTTGCTGTGAGCTGTGGGCTGGCAGGCAGGAGCTGGAGGCAGCGTGGGCAGAAAAGAGAGGCGTCCTGGAGGTCTTAGTGGGATGCTGAGATTTCTGGAAGAAAAGACATAGGACATACACCCACAGACAATCAGAGCTCATTAGTTCAGCTGCTCAAGGGATGACCCCTGTTTGCTCTTGAACAACCTGAACATCCTCGTGAATTGTAAAACAAAACATTCTGCTGGGTAGGCTGAGCCTTCAGCCTGGCTACCGGCTTTCTTCTTTCTTTCTGATTTCAAGAACTTACAAAGTTAACTTTAAATGAAACCACGCAAAGGTTACTCCACCACGTTGAGCCCACCCTCGTCTTGTTGATTCACCCTGTATCAGCAGGCATCTATCTGGCTTCCTGCACTTTGCTCTGCAGCTGACAGTGTGGCTGGTGCTACTTGTAGATTAGAGCTGATTTTTCTAAGCAGGGAGGTGTAGGTGCACTTCTTGTGGAGTCCTCAGAAACAGAGAGGAGGCAATGAGATTGTATTTCCTGCTTGAAGAGCACACATTAGCAGGGTTACGCCCAATATATGCCATCAGTTCATATTATTTTAGCCTTATTTTTACTAGGTGGATTCTAAATCAAGAACAAAGTGATGAAATGGATTGCAAGTGTGTAAAAATATTGAACGGAATATAAATCCTGACTTACATGTGTCTGTAGACAAAATCATGACTTTAAAATCCCTTCTATTTGTGTGTGTGTGCACCCATATGTGTGTGTGTGTGTGTTGCTTCTGCTTTTTCTACAGGGAATACGTTTTTGTAACAGCTTTGAGATTCTTCACCCAAACTGAAAATGAACGTAATGTAAAACTGAACGGAGAAGTCAATAATCCTAGTATGTCAAGGAGCGTAACCAATGTACCTTCTCTTCAGGTAATTGTTTCCTTCCATTTCTTATCTTTGTCATGTGCTTGTGCACATATACTATTAATTAACAGCATTTAGTAAATTTAAAAGTGTCCTCCTTTTTCTCCCTCACATTTTCATGTTATGTTATAATGCACATACACACATATATATACACACATACACACTCATATGCTCATACTATATGGTATAATATCTCATAAATATTTTGAAACTTATACGATGTATATTACTCTTGCCTTCTTTCATAAAACTCTCTTCATTCCTGTCATAATAGTACAACATATGACTTTTCTCCTCAGGTTTCTCTGTCCACAGCCTTACTGGGCAAGCTGTGCAGAGGTATGGTGACACGTCTGACACAGCAGGCAGAACTGGGTTCATAGCAGTGTAACTAGAGCAGAATTAGGCTCACTGGTCATTGTTACTTTTATGTCCAGATTCTATGGGTGTCACCTTGTTGGTTTAAGTGGTCCCAGATCTAAGCATATTTAAATGTTTCATCTACTTTTGTATCTTTATGTACCTAGCTAGTGCAAATAACAGCACAGAACTGTAGCAAGAGAACAGCTAGCTGGAAAGGTTAGCAGCACTAATGGGATTACATTTTTGTCCCAGTTTTAAAATGGACATGTATCATTTTTTTCCCAGGTTTTCCACTAGACTTCTGGTAGGAATAGCAAAACTAATAAGACACTGTTTTTTTAGCTAAAGAACATTTGCACCTGCACTGCCTTATTGGCTCTGACTGTCAGGGATGTCAAGACGGTCCTTTCTAGCACACTGACATGCTGCAGAAACCCCTTTGGGCTTGCTGACCCCATGGCCTCTTTTCTCGCTGTGCTGGGGGATAACCCCGGGTTCATTTGTGTTAACATCAGAGAAACTTGAGGGCACCTTAAGGGAGCTTCCATCCTGGGGCCTCCCAGGATGGCATGTGTATGACTGTAAGACAGAAACTTCCGCACAAGTCACACGTCCTTCCACTGGCTCTTGATTGCTCTTGGCCTCTCTTATCTAACTCAGATCTGTGGCAGAGCCACCACTTGGCCTGAGGAATGCATTTTGCAGATGTGCACATTTGCAGTCTAAGAGTTTCCCCAGCCTCTGAGTTCCTCCTAAGCAGAAGAACAAGACCACAAAACGTTAGTTTTAAACTCCAATCTTGTGGCGGTTGATTAGTGTTTCATAGCAGAAATGCAATTGTGTCTAGCAGAATACATGAATATAAATCTCATACCACTTCTTAAGAATTCCCTTCTCTGTCGCTGAAGATACACATCGCTAACCTCAGTGCTGCAGCAGTAACCCTGTGATGGGTTACTGCTGAAAAAGTTTTAAAGCCTTTGACCTCTTCCTCTTTATCATCTCATCTGTGTTTAACGTGCATTGTATACTAACCCCAAACTACTTAGAACTTACTTGTAATTCCATGCAGTCTGAGTAAAAAAGTGGCCACAGAGTAGATCTGGGTTCACTGTTGGCTTGGTCTTGTAGTTATGAAAAGTGTAAAGTAGTGTTTTCATTTAGAAAAGCAGGACGAGCTTGGTGTTAGTCTTGGTGTAGAAAAAGGCATTACCACTTAAATCTTAGCTAGTTTCTCTCTTGTTTATGCCAAATATACGATTTATATTAAAATTATAATTCCTTCCCACACTGGAATTATAAGATCTGTTATCAACATTACTTTTACTAGTGTAAACACAAGAGTTAAAACCTAATCTGTAGCCCATGAAGGTCAGGAATCTCACTTGCCTTCAGTGGAGAGCCAGTCAGGCTTACTATTGTCCTAAAAATAGGCATCTATAGCAACTCACTTATCTACCCCTCTGTGCTTGTTATAAACTTCTTAGGACAAGTCTGCTGTTCCTTCCTCCATCAGGCAGCATCCAGGAACCCAGACTTTTCATGCAGATTATATCTAATATAATAATGAAAATACCCTTTTTACACAGGTATCTCAGAACGCCACCCTGCGAAGAGGCGTGTTGGTGATGCGCCACGGGGAAAGAGTTGATCAGGTCTTTGGCAAATCTTGGCTTCAACAGTGCTTGACTGGAGATGGTGAGTAAGATAATGAAAGGATCTTAGAAAATCAGAACCAAAACCAGTTAACCTTAGTAATGGGTACAAGAGGTTCAGTCTCCTACATGTAAACACTGATACAAAAGACTGAGCAACATGGCAAATCAGGTACAGCACTGCTTTAACCTGCATGTAACCAGTATTTCATAATGTCCTCAAGTCATAGAATCATAGAATCACAGAATTGTTAAGGTTGGCAAAGACACTTAAGATCATCGAGTCCAACCGCTAACCTATCACTGCCAAGTCCACCACTAAACCATATCCTCAAGCACCACATCAACCCTTCTTTTAAATACCTCCAGGGATGGTGACTCAACCACCTCTCTGGGCAGCCTGTTCCAATGTCTGACAACCCTTTCGATGAAGAAGTTTTTTCTAATATCCAACCTAAATTTCCCCTGGTGCAGCTTGAGGCCATTTCCTCTCGTCCTATCGCTTGTTACTTGAGAGAAGAGACTGACCCCCGCCTCGCTACAGCCTCCTTTCAGGTAGTTGTAGAGAGCAATAAGGTCTCCCCTCAGCCTCCTCTTCTCCAGGCTAAACAATCTCAATTCCCTCAGTGGCTCTTCAGAAGACCTGTTCTCCAGACCCTTCACCATTTTCGCTGCCCTTCTTCGGACATACTTCAGCACCTCCAGTCCTTTGGGCACCTCCAGTCCTTCACGTTTATGTTGGATAAACTCTGCAGAACAAGCAAAGCTCTTGTGATAGTGGTGGATGTGTGTCTCACTGATGGATATATAAAACACAAGATCTCTACTGCTCGTTGCACAAGGTGGTGGTTGTCAGACCCTTCCACCTTCCCGTGCTTGAGTCAGAATCATGGTCTGTTGACCAGAGTCACAGTACAACAATAGTCAAACCTGGGGAAGAAGAGCAAGAGCAAACAATGGTGGAAATTAAAAGCTGAATCCCTTGGCCTTCTCTCTCAAAAAAATGTAGGTTTTGAGGTGAAGAAAACTGACGCAGAACAGGCAAATATGTGTCAGGAGGAAGGAGAGGAACAAGAAGGTGGGAGTTCAGAAGGAAGAGCTTTATGCTGGAAGTCTCCTTTGTCATGCTGGAGACCCTCTATATTAAGTGTGCAAAATTCACACTAGATAATGAGGGTGGTACCTTCTGGCTGCATGTTCAATTAATTGGTTTCATTTTTCTTCAGTAGAAACATTGATTTTTGTCATTTTGGCAATAGAAAAAGAATATCAACGTGGAGTGGATTTTTGTTTCATCTGAGCTCTGCAAAGCTGAATTCTCACAATTTCCTGTCCTCTTTCTCCTCCCTGCCATTTGCTCCTTCAGAGCTTGCAGAAGAGGTGCTATTTTGTTAGGACAGTGATTTCCTAAGCCAGTGTTGTCACCTTAAAATGTGATCTCTTTAAGGTAATAGCAGTCACTGTTTTGGTTTTTTCTTTTTTTTTTTTCATTAGTGAGACATTGACTACATCTATACTAAAATAGCCCTGTAGGCATCTGAGTTCAGGCACTGTCCCATAATACCCCAAACTGCCTAGTTTTTAGCTGTCTCCTTGGCATTGTCTCAGCTAATGGCAGCTCGCCCACATGGTTTCCAGGAGAGGTTTGGGGAGAGCATAGACCATAGTCTGTCCCCAGTGGACAGACAGCATGGGTTTTTGGGGTGAGGGGAAGAGAAACTAGCTCCTGGGGCAGATGCCCTGTTCCACCACTTGCCCTTGTGGCCAGAGAACAGGCCTCAACCTGTTTCATTTGCCAGTTGAGATGTCACTCTGGGCTGAGTTTTCAGAACCAGCCATCCAACCACTCAGAAGAAAGGAAGCCATTATAATGAAATGCCACCTACGCATTCAGCTGCTGCCTCCCTTGTGCTGTAGCAAAATGTTCCACCTCATTTCAGGAAAATACTACAGAGCAGATCTGAACTTCCCTTCCACCCTGCCGAAACGGAAAGACAGCGTAAAGCATTTTGAATACGATCCTCCTTTATCTTGCTGTGGTATTTTCCAGTCAAGGCTTATAGGTAAGCTGGATAATATCCTACTGCAAATGTAAGGGTTTGGGAAGCAGGTTCTCATCATCTGCAAAAGCTCATACTGGTTTTGAAATATAAAAACTTTCTAGCAGCACTCATTGTGCTAACGCTTCCCTATGGGCAGCCACTGCAAGGTCTTGTTAAATAGTAAAATAGTGTGGGGCTGCTTGCTCATCTTTGAGATCCATTCTGCCAGTTTCTGGCAAAGAAAGTTTAAAAAAAGAAGCTGCAGCACTACCTGTGACCTGCTGCTCGTCTGCAAGGGACTAATGCCTTATACAGTTGTCACTGAATGGGTGTTGAGGAGTGAAGGGGCTGGCCAGAGGAAGCAGCTTCATGGTCAGCAGAGTATGGTCACCTCATCCCAGTTACCTGATGGCTGAGTGGTATGGGTTAGACTGGCTCAATTACTCACCAGATGAAGTTATTTCTGCTCCCTGAGCAAGCGTGCCTGACTGTGACAATGCAAGTCTGGTGCAAATGCTTTTCTCTGATGATTCAGATAGATGGAGACAGCCAAATGCCTAACTGCCATTTGCAGATTTGGAGTGAACCTTCTGTAATTATCTTTCCAACACTAATTTTAAACTTGTTTTTGCCACCAGAATGAGCTTTTTAGTGAGCTCAGTCAGCCAAAAGCATGAAAAAAATTAATAGAAAGGGACTGTCAAGGTATCCCATGTCAATGGAACTGAAAAGCTCCAAGCTGTTTCTTGCAGAAAGTATTTTGTAGTAGTTTCTCATCTGTGATGACTTGTAAAAGAGCAACTCATTTCTCTATTCCGATCCAGGGGAAGCTCTGTTGGACCAGGAGGTGACAGTCAGCTACGTGTACTCATCACCCGCACTCCGCTGCATACAGACAGCTCAACATGTACTGCAGGGTAAGGCAGCAAAATCAGCCAGGTGCTTTTGTCATGGCGAAAATATCTTCATCAAAAAGTCTGTGAGATGAGTGATTAAGATGATGTCCAATTCTGTGGTTGGTTGTTGTTATATTTAAGCAGGGAAGACAAGCTGGTTTTGTCTAGCTGGTAATATAGTCAGTAATAAACCTGCTGCCATGTGTACAGTTTTGAGAGTACTATCCCCTTAACTCTAGTCCTCACTAGTTAAAATGGAATCTAATATTATATGAAACAGAGGCATTTCACATCAGGTTGAATTGGGTGTTAGTAGCTGCTCATCAAATTGCTACTTCCAGAAAATACTCTGAGCCAAAAAGCAAATGTTTCCAGTGCTCTGAAGGGTATGTATGTGAATCAGGGAAGACAGCTTTCTCTTGAAAGCATTTGCCTTTGCAAGCCAAAGTATTTTTATTTCTTCATGTTGCAGAGCCTCTTTCCTTCTCCTTCTTCCCCTCCCTCTCCCTCTCTTCTTTTTTTCCTCTCCTGTCCCCTCCAACAGGTCTGTCAGAGGTTCACAGTTCATTACCATGTTTACATCAGAATTACATCGGGAGTGCATTTTTTCTGGGAACTAGTGCCACTCAGTAACCTCTCTTGAGAATAATTGACAAAATAATGTATCTTTTGACAAGAGAATTCAATTTCTAACACTGTGGGACAATTTATTGCCCCACTGAGGACGACTGAGCAAAATGCTATATAAAAATGGTAAAAACATTTCCTGTATCAAGTTTATTCAGGTTGCAACATTACCACGGTCTTTTCTTCTATCCTCTGTACATTGCAGATCATCATAAGGGAGCTCCAGAAATAATAATAATTATGCAAGAATTTGTAGTGCCCTAACATTATTCAGACGGGAATATAACGGTGGCTTCATTTAATCAATGTGATCCTCTTTTGTTCAACAATAATTCTTTTTCATTAATGAAAACATTACAGTGAACAAGGTAGAATGTACAGCACAAATGTAACACTTCAGGTGTACCTTTCTCTTCTTATTAAATATTCTTTGTTCTTGCAGGGCTTAAATTAGATCAGAAAGTCAAAATCAGGGTGGAACCAGGACTGTTTGAATGGACCAAGTGGGAAGCAAGCAAAGTAATTCCTAACTTCATGACTCTGTCAGAACTGGCAGAGGCCTCTTACAAAATAGACACAAGTTACAGGTAATTGCTCCATATCTAGCTGTCAAAGCCATACTTTTTTTTCCCTGAGGTATCTCTTCATCTTTTTATTTGTCATAAACCATTATGAACACTGCAAAAAATAGGTGATTATGATCAAATTCAAGTCTGCATGATCTGTTCCCAAAGCATGATACGCTGTCAGCTGTCTTGTGCTAAGAGTCAACTTCGTTTGCTGCTCTGACACAAAGACTCACACGCATGTTTGGGAATGTATGTGCATATAGCATGCGGCTGCACCTACACGTGCACAGACACCTGATACTTGTGTATGGGACCAACCCTGCTTTGGTGTTACCTTACGATCCACAGGCTCAGGCCCATGGTTTGTTGTGAACAAGGATAGCTGCATTATAGGCATTAGTGTCAGGTACCAGGAGTTTTGTTTTCACCTTTGGCTTATGTGAAACACACTTTAGAAACGTGAAGAATAACCCATCAGGTAAACAGCATGCTGGTTTTCAGCCAAGAAGAAATGTCACTTTAGAAAAGGTTAGTAAGTCCTTTGTTTAGGGTCTGCAGGGCAGCAGCAAGAGGTCTGCCCCATGGGAGAGGATGAGCCCAGGCCAGGAGGTGGCAGAAAGCACAGCTCTATACCTGAAACATTGCTGGTTTATGTCACTGAAACAACAGCTATAAGAGGAAGGGAAAGCAGGGGCCCACCCCCATGCACCCCAGGGCAGAGCCACACAGGGTCTGGGGAGCCTGGCACAAGCCACCTGCCCATCTGGTTTTGGGGGCAGGCAGGATAACAGAATTTCACTATAATTTATGTTTGTGCCAAATTCAGTCGGGGAGAGGGGTTGGTTTTTTCTGAGTTGCTCAAAGGTTAGTACTGTGCTCAGTAAGGGTTTCTGGGGGCCCTCACAACTTGCGGGAGGTGATACCTTTTCTGAATGCTTGCAAACCACAGCAGGGCAGGAAATTGTAAGCCTCCAATTCAGTCTAGCTTCTCATCTTGCTCACAAGCCAGGCTTCTCTGCATTTGCAGTCCACAGCCAGATCCAGGAAATAACTCAGCTAATAAAAGTGAGTGTCTCTGGGGTTTCCCACATATACAAGAAAGGGGGAAAGAAAATTTTTCATGTCAATGCATTTCTTACAGCCAAACAAATGCCTTCTTTTGAAATTTCATGAAGGAATAAAACCCTTCATTTTCTTGGATCATAGTGCTTTCTGGTATTTTACCACCAACAGACTGTTTTCCCTAGTTTTTTCAATAAAAAAATCACTTGCCTCAAACTACCACATAGAAAAGGGTGCAAATGCAGAGCAGTGGGAATTTCAGAGGGGAAGGTCTGAAGCAGTGCTACCTACAGGGTTCAGATCCCTCACAGCTCACTCAGGTCCAGGCAAAAATAGGGTGGATGAGCTATAAACTTCCACAGATGATGCCAGTTTATTCCCATCACATGCATGGTTCAAAATCCTCAGGTCTGGTTTTACCATATTCACCCATTGCAAATGACAACCTTCAATGAAGTTAAGTCTCTGTCAGCAGAGAACCCAAACTCTCCTGTTTCCAGTGCCACTAAGACACAACGTGAGTGGTGCTGAAACATTTGCTGCCTATGCATTGTGTGCTGAGATGAAATCACCTTGAGGTTCACTGCACGCAGCTGCAGACATCTAAGAGTTGGGTGCCTAGGTTGTGATGGTTACCTAGTAGCCTTCTTGTTGGTGGAAAGAAGGGGGGTTCCCAAGACAGTGATTTTCCATCTTAGATAGCCTATGCCAGACACTTAAGATAGCATGAATTGCCCTGTGCAGAGGCTTACTTGTTTCCATTGACCTAGCCAGACACTTGAGTTGTAGGCAGCTAAGGTTGGGTGCACTTAACTCTGCCTCTCTCTCCTCTCATGCTCTCACAGAAGCAGAGGGGTGGTAGATGCTCCCTGTCCCAAAGCAGGATAACCTCTGCCTTTGCTGTTCCTGCTGTTAAAGGCTGCCAGTCACAGTGTAAGCCACTTATTTTTTTCCTCTTCACCCTTTGCATGGAGGACAGACCCTTCCTTTCCTCTTCACAACAACCTTTTGCAGGCTATTATCATGTTCTTCTTCAGCCTCTTCCTCAGAGCTGAACTCTTCCCACCCTCCCTTGTAGGCTGTGCTTTCTGGACCCCTGTTCACTGCTCCCCTCTGGATTTTCTCATTGGTCCTCATCTCACTTGCTCTGTAACACTCACAGCTGGACACGGCGCTCCCACCAAGACCTTAGTCTGGGCTGAGGACTCCTGGTGCTATTTAGCCTGGAAACCACTTAGGCCAGTGCTGGGGATGGTCAGTTCTACTGCAGGATGACTAGTTAATAACAGGGTTAATACTGAAGGGACTGAGGTGCCAACAGAACAACACATTAAAAAAAATTGCAGTTCTGCCTAAAGACAGACTAGTTTTGAATACCTTGATCTAGACTTATCTGACCTAGCCAGAATTAATGTTTAGCTATGAATAACAAACCAGCATGAGCTTTTCACATGGTTTTACCACCTATTTTCTGTTTCTGCATTTTGTGCTGACATAATGTACTAAGGACTCACCTGTGAAAGAAAGTACACTGTGATAGCATACCTTACTGCAATACATTAATCTAATCTTACTCCTGCCTATCCACTGAAAAAGGAGAAAAGCAAATCGGGGTGAGGGGGGCAGTTTGTAGAAAAAAAATTAACACCCTGTATTGTATTAAAACACATGGCTAACAGTATTTCCCAGCTGTAGCAGTGAACGGCTCCCCTTTCCGGAGAAGATAGATTAAGAGGATGATGTGAAAAATAGATGAAAAATATAAGAAGTGCTCAGATACTTACGAGTGTTGCATTGTGTTTAATGCCCTTGGAAAAAAATTTTTTGCACTCTAGGATTGAAAGTCTTTACTATCCATTTGTCCAGCTAATGCAGGTATGCCTTGTTTGTTGCTTTGTTTATTAAGGAGACTAACACTGAGATGCCAGATCCTGAAAGCATTCATATCATCACCATCTCACCTTGGTCTGAACTCAGTCAGGATTGCTAGAGCCGGGCTGCTCTGCAAGTCTGCGGTCCGTGCCTAAGCAGTGGACCTTGCTGACAGAATTGCTCAAATCACAAACTTTTCTTAGGCATGAATCCTACTTTAAATACTCTCCACTGTAAACTACGAGTTTTATTAAAGCATTGTTTTCCCTGTATCTGGTGCTTTATGAGCTATGAGATTTACCCATAAGATTTAATAGGAATTACTGTGGGGGAAGCTAATGCTCCATGCAAGCTGAGGTAGCAGTATGTCAGCCAAGTCAGCAGACAAACCTATATCCTTGTAACCAAGTGCCTTTTCTCTGGTGTAGTCATTCAATAGTGCTAACAGTGTCCCCATATTCATCTAGATTAACATATATTTGTGACTTTATTGTCAGGGGTAACTTCCCACTCTCTTCTCTGATGCCATCGGAAAGTTATGAAGAATATGTAAGCAGAAGCTCTGCGGTTATAAAACAGATCATCAGTGCCTGCCCCAGCAAAGGTAAAGGTTTCAGATCTTTGTATATTCTGTCAGACACTTTCAGTAACAGGAACAGGCAGAGATTTGCCAAAAGAAGAACATTTAACTTGAGTTGTTGGTATTGCACAGAGTTTAAGGTAGACTCTTAGTCCTTGACCTGGGCTACATTAAATCAAAATACATACAATTTATGGGGAAGAAATTAAAAAGCAAAATTAAACAGAAGACGGTACAGTACTAAATTGCAAGAGTGTACTCTTTGCTTGGTCTTTCTATATCGTGATGTAGCTGAGGATAAGATGCAAATGCTTTCTCTCATGAGATAGCATGCCTACAACACACTGGACTTTTTCTGACCAGCACAATACACCCTGTCACATTATCAAAGAGGTCTGCAAAGATGAACAGACCCAAAGGAGCCTCATTCCCATCTGCTGATGGGTAACCTGACAGTGCTGCAGCTCCCTCACTACTTTGCTTTGCTTTCTCTGGTATATTAGGTGTCATCCTCATTGTGGGCCATGGCTCTTCCTTGGCATCTTTCACCCGACCTCTGATAGGGCTCCCTGCCAGAGACAGCAGTGACTTTGCCCAGGTGGTACGAAAGGTAAGAAGATCTTTTCTTTTTCAGCAGGAAGCTTTCTTTTTGTTTTATTAGACTTTTAAAAAGAAGCCGGCTTACACAGGAAGACGTGTGTGACTGCGTGCCAATACCAATGACATTAGCTTTCTCATTACAAAGGGAATCTCATGTAGTTTTAGAAAAGCATTGAAGGTCAAGAGAAGGATTTTCTCCTGATGATCAGTATGTGACTAGCAGCTAAGTCTTTGGAGATTTTCATCCAGCTCCCCTGGAAAGTCAATGCCAGGTAACACTTACAGACAAGAGGCACATTGGGAAACCTCTCCATCTAGAGCTAGCCTCCTTCCTTTAGAAACAGTGCTGAGTGTCTTCCCTCCCCTCCCCATGGTGGTGTGAGTTTAACCTGCAGCTACATTCAGTGAGTCACTCAAGAAAATGTGTGTTTTTTGAGTCACTGTAAGTTCACAACTTCAGTGCTCATCTACAGAATGAAGTGGAGAAGTGTTTTCTTGCTGGCTTCGCAAGTGGGACCTGTGCTTGAGACTTGGTCATCAAAGTGTTTTGTTTACTTTATTTGTGTATTATCACCAGTGGTAGAATTCTTCACCCCAGTTTTCTTTACCATATGCCTTGGTACGATCAACTAGAGAATTCAGTCTTTAGATATATTTTTACTACCACTGTCAATGCATAAGAAGGAGTGAATATATTTTGATCATCAAATCCAAGTATGAATGTGGGGTGATGGCACAAGTTCAGCTTCACCCCACAGGCCTCCAGTCTGTTTTTAGTTCATTTCAGAAGTAACGAAATGTCTTGCTTTCTCCTCCCAGAACGGTCTCAGGGTCTGCTCTCTTCTGTAGCAAAGCCCCCTCTTTCATGTCAAAGCAATGACCATGCTAGTAACTCTGCTGGTAACTTCTTTCCTAGATCCCTTCACTGGGCATGTGTTTCTGTGAAGAGCTGAAAGAGGAGAACAAATGGCAGATGGTCAACCCACCAGTGAGGACTTTAACTCATGGAGCAAATGCAGCATTTAACTGGAGAAATGGTATCGTGGAAGATTAGAAGGCGGGTTCTGCCTTTGCAGTTGTGAAAAATGAGCCAAAGACAGATTATGGTTCAGCACAATCCAGTGATTCATCCTGAAGACTTACAGAGGGTGGGAAATACCCTCTCTGAGTTGTCAAAGCACAGAAAAACACTTCCAAGTTTGGTGCCTGAATTTTGTTTTTATTTCAGTATCTGAGAAGAATGAACCTAGGAACTGACGTGCAAGTGAGAAATAACTCTTCTGGTGAAGAAGAAACTACCTTTTAACCTTTCCTGAGATTACCAATGTTTAATAAATACAGAACTACCTGATTATAAATTCCATTCATAAAGGCACTAAAGTAGACAATGTTGCTTTTACTAAGACCAAAATACATCCAGTAAGAATTGCTTTTCTTTCATGCACTTGCATATTTTCAGAGAAGCAGAGAAACTGGGACTGAAGAAAGTCATCTCCTACCTAAAAAGGAGACCAGCTCTACCTAAAGCCACTGGGTTTCCTGTTCACGCCATCAGTTCCATGGCAGCAAATACCACACTGACTATTTATTTATCTCTTCTACAAAGGGGGTCCATTTTCCATTACAACAGCTCCCCATTCAGCAATTCCTGCGTGATCTATATTTCAAGAGGGACTAAATGATTCCTTTTGGAAGAAAACTGATTGCTTCACTGTTGCTGGGACAAAGAAAGACACCCTGCATTACTGGTGACAAGACAGTGACATGAGCAACTCTAACTGCTGAACACTTCCTGAGACGGCACTCACAGGACAACAGCTTTGCTTTGTGCTGTTCTGTGCCAAATTGTATAAATGGTGACAAACCTACCAGATGGGTCACCCAAAAGGTCTCTGTAGCTCTTCTTTTGGTGATTTGTCTAAATAAGGGAACGTAGCCCTAAAATTTTATGCATAAACAGGAACATGCCTTTCCACAGTCTGTTTTCCTTTTAAATTTTCCTTTCTAGTTATCCTCTCAGAAAACTATCTCTGGGAAAGCACAAGTGTTTCTTTCAATGAAAGGAAAAAATGGAGGTTTCTCTCTTAGCATCACTAAACATTTTCATTTTCACTCTTCAGCTTCCTGCTCCTTCCTGACATACCTCTGCATGCATGTTGTTAGCCATCAGGGCATGCAGTAAAGCTCATACAACATTCAGGCTTTGGGGCTGAGAGGTGTCTGACAAACCACCTTACCTGTGGGTGTGGAGATTTCATGTCTGGGTCTTGCACCTGAAATGATTCATTTTGACTTTCCAGCTCTGGTGAAGTTGCTTGAGCTCTTGCTTTTCTGACAGAGCTGTGATTTTGAAGTGAAAATCAAATGCTCCAGGGCCAAGAGCTCTTTAGCTAACAAGTGATGCAAGGAAGGCCATAGGACCGCATCGCTGGTTGCAGCTCGAGTGCATGAGGCGGGTGGATATAGGCGCAGCCCCGGAAAAAGGTAAAAACCCCAAGCGCCACTACAGCTGCTTCTTGCTCTGGGGGAGCAGGATGCTACTGCAGCACTGATAAGACTGTGGCTTGGTTACTTCTCCACATCTTGCCCTGTCACGCACTTGCCGTCAGCTGAGAGGGGCAAGTGTGGCGAGGGACAATTTTGCACTGAGCCCCAAAGGCAGTGGCAAGGCTCCTCTGTGGTCTTCAGGGAGGGCTGTGAGTCAGAGGTCTAGCTGAGAAAGGGCCGTACGATACAAGAAAATGAGCACGTAGGGGAAGATCAAGGTGATGAGGGAGGGAGCAACATCTCAGCCTTGTGCTCCGCCATGCTAACAGCAACCAGCAATGGTCTCCCACCGCAACGCCTGCTCCCTTGGCCAGGGCTAAGCCCTGGATGTGGGGGCAAGCCTGACCCTCTGTTGGTGACAAGCAGCCTCTTTGGGCATGCTGTTTCCTCACCAAGGAACCTGTCCAGATGGGAAGGGAGGGGGGAAATGGGGACACGTGGGCAATGGGGGTGCCCATGGGTCCCTGGGCATGGCACATCTCCAGCCATTCCTGGGAGGTTCAAGCTCAGTGCCCACAGAGGAGTCACGCCCCACCTCACAGTGGTCCCATGGGGTTTTCCTCTCTGTGACAGCTGTTGCTTTTGGCGTGATTTGCTCTGATTTCATCAAGCAATTTCAAGCCATAGGAGAGGTGTCATCTGAGCAGCTGTCACCCCAGCCTGAAGCCCCCATGTGAGACATGGTCCCAGCTCTGACCAGGGCTTGCGGGTGTGCAGTACCAGGGCTGTGCGGGTGTTGGTATGTGTTTCTGAGTCAAGTTTTGCTAGAGATACAGCCTCTGTATAGGGACCTGGCTCTGTTTTAACATGTGGTAGCAGCTGTACTTGTTAAGCTACCATTGTCCCTCGCCTCTGAAAAGTTGCCTTTTGAGACAGCTTTTGCAGCCTGTGTCCCTCGTTTTGGCTTATCTGCTTTCAGCCTTTTTGAGTTGCTCCAGCCTTGGGACTGGTCCCTCCTCTCTACATGAGAAGAAATGCAGGCAAGTCATGGGGAGTGCCTTCCATCTCCAGTGGGGCACACGTCTATGCAATGATATTGCATAAGGGGAGGTCTTGATCTCAGTGGGCCAGGCACAAAGGCTGGTTGGAGAGAAACAAAAGCCCAGGTGAGGATAAGGATGGGTGGGAGCAACAGTGGTGCTCCAGGTTCACACGGGAAGGGAAAATGCCTGCTGCTCAAATGACACCCTCTGAGAGTGGGGCATGATGGCACACTGCCCACCTGGGCACAGAGCCAGAGGCAGATAAGGAGAGGCAGGTGAGGCCTGTGCTCTCCTCATTGCAGGATGCACCTGCCTGCGGAGTATAGAGTTGGCACTGACAAGAAAGAGAAAAAAAAAATCTTCCTTCAGAAACATAAGTCTTCAAAGCCACTTAAAAAACTGGTAATTTTTAAAGCATTATTGGCATAAAATTTCAAGTGCTTTCATGAGAATTTTTCCCACATTTTTTAAAAATAAGGGTTTTTTTTCCATAATACTCTTACATATTAATCCTAGACTGTGTTGCAAATACCAGCCTGGGTTAAGAATCTGGGTCTCCTTTTAAAACACCAATATAAAACATAAAAAGACACCCCTGCCTTTACTCAATGGCATCAAGAAGTATCATCAGGTGGGTCTGTTGTGAAAAGTAACCTGTAAGAACTTTATCATCTCCTTTCTTTGAACAGCTTTCCTATGCTGCTGCCGCTGTGTGCAGCATAGCAATGATCATAGCAACTTCTCGTTGCTTTTCACTCCTTTTGGTCTGCAGAAATAATGATAATAAAAGCTAATTTACAGCACTTTAATCCTCTTATCCATCAATTTCCTATCCAAAATGAGTACTTGCAGGTTGCCCTACGGGCTGGTGTTGAGAGGGGAGATGGACACAGCTGGAAGAAGTGCCTCTCTGTCTGGTAGGACCTTTCTTACAGGTTGGGGGCAAATGGAAGAAGGGCTCAACCATCTTACCCAATCTTGACATGTAATCAAAAATCTGTTCATGCCCACAGAGCACGAACAACACTGTTTGCAAACTAAATATGCATACTTGGCAGATTGCTAAGATACTCCAGTTAAAATCGCACCATGCTTTTCTTTTTTCGATACATACACACTCCAGTGAATTTAACTTCAGTGAATGCAATGAATTAAACCTCAGATCATGTGGGAAAGAGGCTTTGAGGACTTAAATATTTCTCTAATTGAGACAGTGCTGAGCAGGTGAGGACAAATGCTTAATTGCAAAATACTCCCTTTAACTTATAAATACTTCTCTATTTCTACCATCCAAATCAATTGAACAGAAAGAACAGGCAGCAGAAACAGCAAGCCACTGAATCTACATCTCAGTCTTAATAACAAAAGGGCAAGGACATGCTCTTCTACTCATAAGGATCCCACTTTTGGCTTTCCTGAGACCCCCATATGAGCACAGGTTCATATCTAAAGAACACTTTTTTGGATCAGAGCTGAAATTTTACCTTTAACATAAAAGGGTTCTTAGTCATAAAATCTAGTGCTTAGGAGAGAAAGAGAATTCCTATTGTGGTGAGTTCAAAATATGAAACTAATTACTGAACACAGGTAAAATGAAGAAAATGTCCTTGGAAGCTTTGAAGTTTTTTTTGTAATAAGCAAAAGAAATAGGAAATTCTTTTCCAGTTTCTTGATTTTTTTATGCAAATTCAAAAAATAGATGTTGCTTTACTCCTTTGCAATTTTCTTCAGTTGGATCTATTTCATTACAAAGTTATGTACTTTAATAGATGGTTTCAGTACTACCTAGAGAATCTGAGTATTTTGTTTTTGTCTTAAAAACTGAAAATATATATTCTTTTGATAAAGACCTACAGTGAAGCTAATCTATGGTGACACCTTGTGGGAAAACACAACCTCAGATTTACATGACTAAGTAAGAACTGGTGTGATTGAGGGATGGGGAGGAGGAGCGGCATATTTTTGGTTTTGAGCAAGAATGCTCCTTCCATACACTCTGAAAGGATAGTAACACAGAAATTTATTATAACATTTGGGAGTACTTTCAGGCAGAACTGCTTGGAGAGACACTTGAGTCCAGTTCTGAAAAGCAAGATAGAAAAATGCTATTAAAGTTTTATTCCCAATTTTTCCAAAGCTTTTTCCTTGTGTCAGCAGTGATACTGGTGCAAGGCAAGTGTGCAATTCTGATGACTCAGAACAGGGTTATTTCTATCCACTTTGCACAATTTTAAATCATCAGGCTGGGAGTAAAGCAGTTGAGTAGATTTTTTACTGTCTCTTGAGAGCTCTGTTATTGAAGTGCTTCAAAACAAAAGGAAATGTTTTGAAAAGACTGTATGCAGCTGTTTATTTTGAGTTCAGAAGGATGTATGGGTCTGGCCTTGATCTTTTAGTGCTTTCTTTAATGGGTGACTAAAAATTTAAAAGTTCATGACTGTTTGAACTTGAGAACAGCATGAAAGCTTTGAACAGATGAAAGATTGTACTATGGGGAATAGGAGGGAGTTAGTGAATAATTAAATTTTACAGTCCAGCTTTTTGTGGAGACCACAAAGGGTCTGGAGAGCACTTCAGGCCTTTTGATTATAACACCTAGTTAGAAGAAAAACTTGGAGAAAAACTGTGCAAAACCTCCAAATGGGATCTCCATGAGCTTCCTGGGTTCTCAGTGAGGATACACAGGAAGCAACACCTCCTACCTCTATGGGTGCAAGGAATAAAAACAAACCCATGTTGTTAAAAGCATTTAACCTGATCCACCTGAAAGTGCCTCCTTAATGGAACTATTTGTGTAATCAAGTGTTTGGAAAAACAGGGCCTAAATCTGTAGCATTTTGATGTTCAGATACTGTTGGGCTGGGGGAGAAGCAAATACAGATGTTACTAACACACATATGATTTCCAGCTCACAGCAGGAATTTCTGCTACAAATCTGTTTATGAAAATTCATTAATCTAATTTTGTCAGAACACACTTCAAATAAAATTACCTTATTTCTGTCTTTTAAAGCTCAGTTGTCCCTAAATTTGTCTGATTCTAAGATATCATTCCCCAGGGGCTCTCCCAGGTTCCTCTTGCCACCTCTGAGATAGAAAGTTGAGTAAGTAATACACAGAATGGGAAGTATATGCAATATAACCTATTTTCCAGTACCAACTTCTTCAAAAGAGCATTCCCAAAGCATCAGTCTTTATGAAAAATAGCAAGCTAGATGTACTTAAGCAAAGGGGTTTTATGGACCTGCAGAACTTGCGTCAGGAAGTTGTTAATCTACGACACACTGTAGTGCTCAGTTTAAAATCATGTGGTACATCACTGCATTTGAGAATGGTTCAGAAATTACTCCAGCACATGAGACTGTGTTATTTATAAAAATCCCTAAAGATTCCTTGCGGAAATACCTCTGCCAGTGAAGCCTCTGTGGTTCTGTGGTGCAGCAAATGAATCCCAAACAATCACTCACCTCCAAGAGTGGAGCCAAGATTTGAAATCCAGGCAGAATACAAAGGAGCACACATCTGTGGCCAACCATCCAGAGCCACTCCCTGCTTACACCAGCTGTCCAGCCAGACCCTGCAACCACTTGCAATGGTCAGCCAGCAAGAACCCTAAACCGCTTGAGCAGGACGGCCAGCCACAGCCATACTCACCTTGCCCCAGCCAGCCAGGTAGAATAATACACCATTTGCCCTAGTGGCCAGAGAGCCCTACAGCGCTTAACCCAGGCCAACCAGCCAGTGTCCTACACAGCTTGCCCCAGCCAGCCAGCCAGAGCCCTAGAGTATTTGCCCCAAACAGCTAGCCAGGGCCCTACACCGCTTGCTACAGCCAGCCAGCTACAGCCCTACACCGCTTACCATGGCCCGCCAGCCAGAGACCTAAAACACTTTCTCCAGCCAGCCAGCCAGAGCCCTCCAATGTTTGCCCTAGCCAGCAGGCAGGATACCTACACAAATTGACCAAGCCAGCCAGCCAGAGCCATACACCGCTTGCCCCAGCTGGCTGGCCAAAGCCCTACACCGCTTGCCTTAGTCAGCCAACAAAAGCCCTAAACTGCTTGCCCTACCCAGCCAAAGCACTAAAAAATATGCCCCAGCTGGCAAGTCAGAGCCCTACACAGCTTGCCCCAACCAGTCAGCCAAAATCCCTACACTGCTTGCCCAGATGGCTAGCCAGAGCCCTACAGTGCTAGGCCCAGTTGGCTAGTCAGAGCCCTAAACCCTCTTGTCTTAAACTGACCAGCCAGACCCCTGAACTGCTTGCCCCAGTCAGCCACACAGACAACTACATTGCTTGCCCAGGTGGCCAACCAGAGCCCTACATTGCCAGCCCCAGCCAGCGAGCCAGAGCCTTAAAACACTTGCCCTGGCAAGCCCTACACTGCTTGCCCCAGCCAGCCACCCAGAGCCCTGAACTGCTTGTCCAAGCTGGCTAGACGGAGTCCTAAAACATTTGCCCCAGCCAGCCAACTGGACCCCTAAACTGCTTGCCCCTCATGGCCAGCAAGAGCACTACACTGCTTGCACTGACTGGCAAGCCAGAGCCCCAAATAACTTGCCTCACCAGCCAGCCAGAGCCCTAAATATCTTGCCCCGGACAGCCAGCCAAAGCCCTAAATCACTTGGCCCAGTCGTCCAGCCAGAGCCTTAAACCCTCTAGTCCAAGCTGGCCAGCCAGAGGCCTACAACACTTGCCACAGAAGGCCCACCAGAGCACTAAATGATGTGCCTGAGCTGGCCAGCTAGACCCCTGAACCGTTTGCCCAGGCCAGCCAGCCAAAGCCTAAACCGCTTGTCCTAGCCAGCCAGAGCCCTACACTGCTGCCCCAGTAGGCCAGCTAAAGCCCTACACTACTTTCTTTGGCTTGCCGCCTGAAACAAGTGCTTCAGGGCTCTGGCTGGCTGGCCAGAGTCTTAATACACTTGCCATACCCAGGCCAGCCAGAGACCTACCCAGGCCAGCCAGCCAGAAGCCTGTACCTCTAGTCCCAGCTGACCAGCCAGAGCCAAAAACACTTGCCACAGCTGGGCAGTCAGAGCCCTACACTGCTTACCCCAACCAGCAAGCCAGAGCTCTACACCACCGGACCAAGCCGGCCAGCCAAACCCCTAAACCATTTGCCCAAGCTGGCCAGCCAGAGCCCCAAAACACTTGCCACGGGTGAGCAGCTGGAGCCATACACCGCATGACCCAGCTGGCCAGCCAGAGCCCTAAAATACTTGCCCAAGCCCTGCACCACTTACCCTGGACAGTCAGGCTGAGGTATGGACCACCAGCTCATTCCCATCAGCAGTGATGGGATATCGTGATGATATCATCACGAACAACTAAAGTGTATATCCAGTGATACTTACACAAAGGATACAGGATATGGTACTGCCAGGTTGTCTCAGCAGAGCTTCTCCCTCTCCCTAACGTCCCAACCCTGCAGCAGCTCACCATGGCCTCACGCTGCCCCAGCAGCCCTGAGCAGAGGGAGGCAATGCTGTGGGGTCACTGCTCATCCCCTTCTCACCCACAGTTACCCATGGCATGGCATGGCATGGCATGGCATGGCATGGCATGGCATGGCATGGCATGGCATGGCATGGCATGGCATGGCATGGCATGGCATGGCATGGCATGGCATGGCATGGCATGGCATGGCATGGCATGGCATGGCATGGCATGGCATGGCATGGCATGGCATGGCATGGCTCTCCTCCCCATGTCAACTGACCCCAGGCTGCTGCTGCAGGGGGCCCTGGGGTAGGTGCCGCAGACCCACCCACATTCCAGAACCAACCAATCACAATGCAGGTGACAATCACCTCCAGCCAATCCAGACGCAGCTGCCAGAGGCCCCAGAACCTTCTGGAATCACATGTGCCAGAGCAGCCAGAGGCATCTGTAGGGTGCAATGAAACAGAAGTGAAGCCCACGCAGAGACGCCACTGCCCAGAGGAATGGCACAGCCGCTGCGGCTGGCCGCTGGCACACACCAGCCCCTGCGCCTCCCCGCAGCCAGCCCCAGGCCCCAGAGCCCCATCAGCGCTCCCTCCGGGCCAGCGGTGCAGCACCAGGCTTCACCCGGCAGTGCTGGCAGCAGCCAAGAGTAACCGCCAGCTAATACAAGCACGGCTCTGCTGTCCCTCACCACATGGCCTCACTTGCGGCTCCGGCCGTGGGGCTGGTGGTTGGGTGTGAGAGGAAGCATGGGCCTGATACCCTGAGGAAGCTGGCATGTTTCTTGCTGAACTAATTGCAAATTACTCTTGACTTAATAGTGTCAAGAAGCCAATTGCAAACCCAGAACACAGCAGATCTTACTGATAAAGATGCACGGCTAGTATTTTAAAGAGTAATTACACACATGGAAAGCTGAGGAATTTCAACCATTTAAATCCACACTTACTCTTTCCTTCAGAGATGTGGTGTAGTTACACCTCTTATACCTTCTTCACTGACTGACAAATACCTGCAAGCTTTCCTTTCCAATGTCAAGTCACCTAGTAAGTGCAGCAGACATGCACAGTTCCCAGTTAAACACTGCAAATTGAAACTAATCTGGAGAAGTAGCCAAGGGACGGGCAATAATTATGTAGCTTTCCCCCTGTAAGCAGGAAGACACTCCAAGCTCACAACCCATTTTGGAAACTCCTTTTCCATGACATCGTCCAATTGGGAACTTTCAGTAGCCATGCCCAAATCCATCAAAGCTTTCTCACTCAGTTTTCAGACACTTTGTACTCATCAGCTCTTAATTTTTCATCACACTACAAGACTGGGTATCTCCAGAAGTGTCATTCGTTGTAAGCAGATCACGATGTTTCTCTGCCAGTCTAAATCTACACTCACTCACTTCTCATAGATCAACAGCAGAATCAGCTTTTTAATTTTTTTCCTATAAATACCCAATAGGGATTTAAAGAGCTCTTACTCTCTGAAGGTCCATAAGCTCACACCACAGGCTGGAAGGTAAACCTGAATTTTTGCCTTCAGCCAGAATATTTCCTGTGATAATCCTGAATGTGAGCTAGCAGGTGATCCCCTTCAAAAAAATATATACCATTCCTTTCTGAACACAGTAGGAGCAACAAGAGCTATGAAGATCGGGCCTTACTACCCTGACTACTTAGAAATTCATCAAGGAAACTGTGGTCAGTTTTGAGAATAAAAAGTTAGGAAGGATGTGGGCAGATTGTAGACTCCACAGCAAAGCAAGAATGACCCTGTGAGAACAAGGTGAGAAAGGGGTTGGGTTTGGGGTTTTTCTCCCTGAAGAAGGGCAGTCAGGAAGTGGGACTGTCATCACAATCATCTCTTTGCTCTGAAGAGATACTAACTGTGTGGCTTTGCCTATGGCAGGGTTAGAATACAAAGCCACAGATTTTATCTACAGAAATAACAGAATCACAGAATTAAGATGTCTAAGTGTATTAAGATACACTTAGACAGCAAAACAGATTACACCATCCCAGTTCATAATGACATTCAGGAACACCTTTTTAGTAATAACAAAAAAAACCCAACATTTATTCAACAATCTGTAAGAATAAATACTTCAGAAAACATACAAGCAACATATTATAACTAAGATAAAGCGATCTTAAAATTACTACACACCATTTAAGATAAATTTTAACATGAGCATTGCAGAAAATACAACATCTAATTACCAAGGCTGTTCATTAATGGCAAGTACATATACAGCTATACCCATTTGCTAGCCACGTTCCATTTTTTTTCCCATTTCTTTTTTCCTTCTGAAACAACAGTTCCTAAATAGAAGCTATGGATGTTCTTCAGTGCAGTTCCCGTCTCTTAAGATAGTTTGAACTGACTTCCACCTAAGCGGCACATTCCTCTAAGCAAACAAAAAGAGTACAATCGTGCATAAATCTACCAAGTTAAACTGTGCTTTTGTTAACATTGTATGTGTTAGATGAAGGGTGAAGTCGTGTCCACTGAGCTATTCAGGCGTTGGCCCTGTTCCCCTGTCCATCCAGTCAGGTGCATGGACCATCCACGAGGAAATGGGGACTGAGGTCAGAGCCCTGATCTGTCCTCCAGATATCCCTCAGGCCCTTGTCTTTCCAGCGACACCTCTTGGTGGAAGCAAAGAGGAGCGGGCACTGAATGCTTCTTAGGGTTAATTACCAGGTCTGCTTTCCCAGGGGCTCCTCCTGGGTTCTCCTGAAGGACCTTCAGAAAAGTGAATAGCATTGGCTCTGGAAAACAAACGGATCCACAAAGACATTTCTCTCTGAAAACAAAGTGATCCACAGAGAGATTTCTCTCCAGGCTTCCACCCAATTCTTCAAAGCAAAGAATCAGATTTATATGAGCAACAGCAGAATTGCAGGGTTAGCTCAAAGTCAGCTGAGAGAGAAGGGAAGAGTCCAAACCTCAAGTCCAATACTGTGGACATCTTTTCTTGCAAATCTAACGGGAAGAACTGCATACTGGATCTCCAGACTTGTCTTCTGGGAGCCCCCTTTTGCTGCTCTCGATCAAAGCATACAGAGAAGACACGTCTCCTTCACTGCACTTCCAGGACTGTATGGATTCTGAAGGCACACAGACTGAGTTACACAAAATAACATAGTCATACTGCAAGTCCTCAGATCCTGGAGGACTGCAGGAATTGAATTCTGCAGGAGCACATCCATCAAACACTGGGGGAATGGAGTGCTCAAATTCTGGATGGGTGGTATTCTTAGCATTTGGGGCAACGCACATTTCATTAACCGAACAGGAGGCTTTACAGCATTCATACCTCTGAGCCCAGGCAGCTTGCGCCTTTCTCCATCTGGAAGGAAAAGAGACAGTGGAGTAGAAATCTCTTTAATGCCACTGACTAGACAAGATTATGATACAGACACAGGAGGAACGCATGGCCAGAAGTTGGGAAAGGCTGGCCAAAGAATATGTGCAAAGCAGTCAAAGAATATGTGCAAAAAGACCCCCTGTGTTTCCCATCCACCAGGAGGAAGGGGAGCGTAGCGGAGGGAGAAAGGCCAGGGCAGCCCCTCAAAGAAGCTGGCAAGCTAGAGGCTGCTGACCAGCTGCTGGCAGGCACGGGGACACCCTGAGCTGTATGACACAGCGCACACTCCCTCATCGCTTGCACACAGGGCTGGTTTAACCCTGGCCAGGCCTTCCACAGGTACATGGACATGGGGCGTATGACAGACCCCCGGGTGAGCACTGGCCTGCAGAACAGCACCAGCGGGCACTTGCACACCCAGCAAAGCCTCCATTTGTACTGGCTGCTCCTCCCTGCCTCTCACTAGCACAAAGCAGGAGTGGACGCCTGCAATTACAGCAGGGCTCTGGCGTGGCATGCAGCCCCCACACAGACCCCACACCCACAGGACCTCCCTCAGCACCCACCACCCCCGTGGGCAGAGTGGCACAGCCCCTGCAGACCTCTGGCTCTGCTCCCAGCTCAGGTCTGTCCCACAGCCCCAGGGGAAAGACAGGGGTGTCAGTGTAAAGGGCATGGGGGCACCACAAGCCCAGCCTGACCATCCCCTTGCAGGAAGGGGCACAACAGGGGACTCTCCCCACCTGGACAGCCAAGCATTTCGGGGCACCAGGTCCTCACTGCCCACTCTCTCTCTGTGCTCAGCTGGTGGGAGCAGGGCTTCTGGCCAACGTCTCACTCCTGCCTGCACTGGCATCTGCCAGAAATGCTGGGCTGAGCCACCCAAGCATTTTGGACAGGCTGGCTGCAGCTCTGCATGCCAACAGGTAGAAAAGGGCCTGGGTAGCTCCACTGGCAGGGCAGTCCCTGACTGAACTGGTTTTGTCTGGGATGGAGTTAATTTTCTTCATAGTATCCTTTATGGGGCTATGTTTTGGATTGTGACCAAAACGGTGTTGACAACACAGGAATGTTTTAGTTACTGCTGAACAGTGATTAAAGAGTGTCAAGGCCTTTTCTGCTTCTCATGCTGCCCTGCCAGCGAACAGGCTGGGGCGCACGAGAAGCTGGGAGGGGACTCAGCTGGGACAGCTGACCCCAACTGACCAAAAGGATATCCCAGACCATATGATGTTGTGCTCAGCAACAAAAGCTGGGGGAAGGAGGAGGAAGGAGGGTAGGGGGCATTTGGAGTTATGGCGTTTGTAACTGTTACACATGATGGAGCCCTGCTTTCCTAGGGATGGATGAAGACCTGCCGGCAGATGGGAGGTAGTGATTGAATTTCTGGTTTTGTTTCGCTTGCACCCACAGCTTTTGCTTTACCTATTAAACTGTCTTTATCTCAACCCATGAGTTTTCTCACTTTTACACCTTCCAGTTCTCTAACCCATCCAATTGTGGGAGAGTGACCAAGAGGCTGTGCAGGGCTTACCTACTGGGGTTAAACCACAACAAGTACATATCTGGGGAAGTCATTGAATCAAATATAAAAGCAATTCCATGTCTCCTTAATCTGTTTTCTTCCCCTAATATTTGATTTCTGACATTATTTCTAATCCAGTAAAATACCCCAGGTTGAATGTATTTGAAAAGTACATGGCCAATTTAAAAACAAAATCTACCTTACACTGTATAACAAATTTATTGGCCTTTGAAAGGGCGGGGCGGGGGGAAATAAGTCAGCCTGCTGGAACCCTTCCAGCGCAATCCTGCTAGAAAAGAGGAACAATGTTCATTCATGTTCCACTGCACATGTAGTAGTTTTAGCAGAGAAAAGGCCCCAGTACTGCAAAACTTCCCTCCTGCAGTACCTCTAACTTGCAGGGAGTGAGGACTCATAAAATTTGACAGAAGGGATGTTTCCTACATCTTGCCTGCATAGATCATAGTGCTCTGGAAAATGGCATCAATTTCCTTAGCATGAAGTGGATCAAAGAGGGGAAAGCTTGCTTTATGCAAAAGCTCAAACAGGCTTTGTTCCCTTATCATCTGTGAATGTAAAATGGACCTCTCTCCAAAGGTGTTTAAAACATTTACGTTTTCAGGTGGAAATAGGTGCACTCCAAGACCTTCTTTGTGTGAGAACTTGATAACCCCAGGGGCTTCCTTTAACTGCAATGAACTCTTGTGAACCTTGTCAACTGTGGAAAAAGTCCCATCTCTGGGGAAGAAGTAGCTCAAGAAGAAGAAAGTCATATGTGACAGGGTGTCCTGATGTTTTTCTAAGATGTGGAGCATAGATACTCTCGGCACCATTTTTCATACACAGCTTTATGTGTGGGAGATAATTACCTGACTCTTAACCTCAAACTCATAATGTCTTAAATGTGATTAATATACCAAAGCCAGGTTGGATGGGGCTGCAAGCTACCTGATCTACTGAAAGATGTCCCTGCCCATGGCAGGGGAGGTGGACTAAAGGATCTTTAAAGGTCCTTTCCAACTTAAAACATTCTGTGATTCTATGATTCTATGATTCAAAGGCAAAAAGCTGAGCACCTAAACCAATATTATATGCATAAGTTAAAATGGTCTAATATTTTTAAATAATACTTGTACCAATTTTGGAGTACACTCTGGACACCAGAATTATAACCTAAGGATGAAAAGCTGGAGAGAAAGCTTCAAAGCCTTAAGTCCAACATCATATCCTTGCATTCAGCACATTTTTTTTTACTTTATTTAGGAAGCGGTCTGAAAAATGACTGCTCTAATACTATCTAAAATTGTCTTTCTTCATTATTGAAAAGGGAAGAGACAAAAGGGTGAGAGGGGCTTAGCATACCCTTGTGCAGTAAGTTTCGGCAGGGGTTCATCCCTCTCCACTTTATGGATGAAGGAACTACTACTAACTAGTTTCCAAACTATCCTTGAGGCATTTCTGGAAAACACAGTGAAACAAAATGCCACCTCCAACAAAAGCACCGGTGGTTTCCAAAAGGAGAAAGCTCTCTTCTTGGGAGCACTTTCTAGCACATTAGAGAATTCCAGATGTTCTTAGCTGTTCTTGATCCCATTCCAGACAGGATGCGTTTTTTGCAGGTATACCACTGGAGGTCACTCATGTACTAATAAACAGTACAGTACTGGCTGCTGCAGGGGAGAAGGTAATTTCATAAATCACCCAAGAATTAACTTAGCTTGAACTGAAGGTTACCTTAAAATGGAAATGAGTTGGGAAATATGCTGTGCAGATATTTCTCCAATTTGCAGTAGAATATATTAAAACTAGCAAGTAAACTAAATATTTTTAGTTTTTTATAAAAAGACCTAAAAAAACAGCATTAGTAAGCCCAGTTTGGTTTGATCTAGCTACAGTAATAATGGAAATGCAGCACTTCTCTCTGTCAAAGAAAGCAAAAAAAGGAAAATGTAACCACCTCTAAAAATGCTTACTGAAGTCACAGTCGATGTGACAAGAAATTGCAAACAAAACGACATGTGAGATAGGAGGGGAAAGACTGCATGGGAATTCTCTCACTATGAAATTTCTGACAGGAGAGAAATTGCAGGGAGAAGTAATAAACTCTATTTATATGACTCATTTCTGTATCTCTGCTTCCTGTTAATCCATTTTTATCACTACCTTTCAAACTTCTGGGCAAGCTTTGCTGAAATTATGAGCTGTTGAGAAAAGTAACTTGTTAAAATGTTTTAATGTTTTCCCTTTATCCCCTAAACTAAAATTTTAGTATAGATCTCCTGCTCCAAGGTGAAGAATAAAAAAATGCAGGTCTTGTTTCAGCAATGTCAGTACAATATCTCTTATTCCAACTGGGCCAAAACCAGTTATTTGACTTCAGAAGCGAACTGCTACTGGCTGGCAACTCTCTACCTCAGCCTCCAGGCCCATCGACACTCATACCAATATTCTCACTGTATGAGACAGTCATTTAAAGTCAGACAGATACAAAAGTTAATAATTAAGGTATTTCTTACATATTATCAGGAAAAATTGTTTCAGAGCAGCTTTATTCACTTGCAGAATTGGAGAAAAGGTCTGCCCGTGGCATTCAGTGTTTGTACAATACTTTGTGCAGCTCTGCCTTCCTCTATACTTTTAACTTACTACTATACATAATCACCATTTCATTCTGGTGGCTTCTGGGGGGCTTCTGCGGCTGCTCTCTCCTGCTGGCTGCTTCCTGATTGACATGCTCTTGATTTAAAAGGAGCTGCCTGCTCATTAGGGAGTGCTGGACTGGTTTTTGTCTGCTGTGTAGGGATGCTTATTCAGCTAGGAGACAGGAATACAGCAAGGCAGAGCTTTTGGTAGTTTGTGCAGATGCTGTGGAAAGGCAGAAACTCTCCTGCAAACAGCGTGGGACTGTGCAACGCCAGTGTTGATGAGCTACTGGCTCAGACCTCCAGTGCCAGTGAAGAAAGTACCCTTGGCGTGTCAGTGGTGACAGCCTGGACAGGGCTTGGGCAGGGGGATGCTGTGTCCAGGCGTCTCACTGGGGCTGTGGGTGATGGGGCCCTCCCCTGCGGGAGGTGTGTAGTGGTCCAGGTGCTGTGTATCCAAGGACCCGCACAAGGAGGCGTGCAGACTGTTCACTATTAAGGAGGGTAAATGGGATATCAGCAGGGTCTCCACAGAGGAGAGGAGCCTGAGGAGGAGGGATGTCTAGGGACTGTGCTGGATGAGCAGTGGATGGGGACTCCCCTGAGGGAGGTCTCTGAAGTTCATAACTTGTGGCAGCAGGAGTAATATTCCTCTTCCCTGCTCAGACTTGAATGCAGGGAGTTGGTATGGAGCCCTAATGGCCATGAGGGAACAAATGCTGATAAGGGAAGGTTCAGAGCCAGCTGTGCCCAGCCTGAGCATCAGCAGCAAGTGGTGGTGGTTGGAGATTTCCTCTGGGAATAAAGGAACCTGTCTGCTGACCAGACATGCTGTCATGGGAGGACTGCTGTTTGGCGGATGCACAGATACTGGGTGTTGTAGAGAGATGGCCAAGGTTCATCCAGTCCCCTGACTGTTACCCCTCATTGCTCATCAGTGTGACTGTCTGTGATACTGCTGAGGGGCAACTGGGGCAAACCAAGAGTAACAGCAGGATTCTGGGTGGCAAAGGACATAGAAACCCACAGGATGTCCCCTTGATCCTCCATGGGAGGAGGTCAGGTAGGAGGGGATGCAATTCTGAGAGGTAACAGCTGGGCACATGGCTGTTGCCATAGATAGTGCTTGGCTTTCATCACCATGGGTCCCTCCTGGGGGAACGAGGAGATCTAACAAAGCAGAGTAAGAGTATCTTTGCCAACAGGCTTGTAAATCTGGTGAGGAGAGACTTAAACTTGATACCTTGGAGGATGGTGATAACTGCTTACACTAAGTGAAGGAATGGAGTTTAGGGGTGGTGAGTAAATGAGGCAAGATGATGGCAGCAAGATACCCTTGGGCAAGATAAAACAAGTCAAAAGAGAGCCTACCTTAAGTGCATGTATACAAATGAATACAGCCTGGGAAACGAGGAGGAAGAACTAGGAACTGCTCTGTGTGCAGATGCAGAACTGTGACATTCTTGGAAAAACTGGAACATGGTGGGACAACTCACACAGCTGGAGCTCTCCAATGGATGAAGGGCTCATTAGTAAAGACAGAAAGGGAAAATGAGGGGGAGAATTTTCCTCTATGTGAAGAAGCAGCTTGAATGCATGGAGTTCTTCTATAGTATGGACA
Organism: Phalacrocorax aristotelis; assembly: GCF_949628215.1. Taxonomy (NCBI): domain Eukaryota; kingdom Metazoa; phylum Chordata; class Aves; order Suliformes; family Phalacrocoracidae; genus Phalacrocorax; species Phalacrocorax aristotelis. The sequence continues at coordinate 98,421,381 of NC_134276.1, read as the reverse complement.
ACATGCTGGTTGAGAACTTGTTGATCAGCAAGGTATTAAGTATAGCATAGTGTTGAGAGTTTATTACAGGTCCATTTCCTCACTCTGATCAGTTGACAGTCTTCTTTAAACAGTTTAAGGAAGGCTACAAGGTAAACAAAAAACTTGGGACTGAGCTGCAACACAAAAACCCAAAAAAGTAATATACAGAATATACTGAATTTTGTATCAGCAACTGTGTGGCCAGCAGGAGTAGGGATGTGATCGTGCCCCCATACTCAGCACTGGTGAAGCTATACCTCGAATACTGTGTTCAGTTTTGGGGCCCTCACTACAAGAAGGACATTGAGCTGCTGGAGCGTGTCCAGTGAAGGGCAACAAAGCTAGTGAAGTGTCTGGAGAGCAAGTCTTATGAGCAGCAGCTGAGGGAGCTGGGGTTGTTTTGTCTGGAGGAGGCTGAAGGGAGACCTTATCACTGTCTACAACTACCTGAAAGGAAGCTGTAGTGAGGTGGGGGTTGGTCTCTTCTCTCAATTAACAAGTGATAGAATAAGAGGAAATGGTCTCAAGCTGCGCCAGGGGAAGTTTAGGTTGGATATTAGGAAAAATTTCATCACCAAAAGGGTTGTCAAACATTGGAACAGGCTGCCCAGGGAGGTGGTTGAGTCACCATCCCTGGAGGTGTTCAAAAGGACATGGTTTAGTGGTGGACTTGGCAGTGTCAGGTTTGTGGTTGGACCTGATGATCTTAAAGGTCCTTTCCAACCTAAATGATTGTATGATTCTATGAAAATGGAAGCAAAAACAGACCACAAAGGAAGAATTTACAAACACTGCACTGGTGTGTTAGAAAAACAAAACTCAGTTTGAGTTCAAATAGGCAAGGGGAGATTTAGGACAACCAGAAGAGCTTCTATAGCTACGTGGACAATAAAAAAGGAAAATGTAGGCCTGTAACTGGTAGTCTAGTGACAGGGGATACAGATAGAGTTGCGAAGCCCAGTGCTGCCTTTGTCTTTGTCTTCACAAGCAAGACACCCAGGTCTCTGTGCCCAGAGGCAGGGTTCAAGGAAGAGAAGACCTATCAGTAGTGGGAGAAGACTGAGTTTGCTTCTGCATGCTTGTGAGGACACAACTTCATGAATCCAAAATAATCCTGTACTGATTTCAACAACTGACTACCTGCTATGTGGAATAAAGAAAGTTCACATGAGAGTGCACAATGTGAGATCATAAAAGTTTCAGAGATATGTATTCCAGAGAGAAAAGTGATAGAAATGTTTATTCAAAATATCTTAACTCAGCCTTTTATGAATAAAAATATTGCAGGTTTACCATAATAAATTATTCATTCTGTGATTTCCTTTTCTTGGCTCTCTGTCTTTAGTTGTATCCAATTACTCTGCTTCCTTTGATTCATCCTCCTTTTCCTCTAAACTAGTAGATCCTGTGGAGGTGAAGGAAAGACAGGACACAGAGATGCATTTTATTAGAAAATACTGCAATGCAGTCCTAGTAACCTAAAACATGATTCTAGGACTATGCTGTCTACCTCAGTCATCTTTCCCATTGCCTTTCACTGCCAATACTTGAATTTGACTGTTATACATTGTTTGTCAGCTGCCAGCCAGACTCTGTACACACATATTGACAGCCAGCCAGCCCATATGTAACTCTGAAATAGCCAAAGAATGTCTCCTATTTAGACAAGTATCATAAGAAACATGGAGCAAGAAGGATGGAATTCTGTGTGGAAAAAGAAATATGGTAATGGGACAGAGAATACAAGGCTGCAAGAAACCAGATTTTGTTACATCTGCTCTTCACAGTATGCATATTTTCTTCAAATCATTTCATCTTATTATAACTTAACCTTGCTAAACATAACAATAAGGGGAACAATATGTTGCTTAATTAATTATGGATGTAGAGCTATGATGAAAAATGTATAAAATCCAACTCTTTGATTCTAGAAATAAAGAGCTGGAAGGAACTTTGAGAACATCTATCACATTCCTATGTTTTCATGCATTGGAATCTGCATCTATGCTGCCTCTGACAGATTCTTTTTTAACAACAACAAAAAAAAAAACACAAAAACAATTGAAATACCAGAACTACTTCATTGTGGTAGGCCAGAAAGTTTGTCAGAATCAAGTTCAGTCAAAAATGGTTATTTGAGTCCAAGAGACTCTGAGACAAACCAGGCTCAATGAACTTTTGCCAAATCCAAAGCAGAGCTATGCAGGAAACCTGCTTAGATGTCTGCTGGATCCGATCCAAGCTCAGGGATCCTGTAAGATGTCAGTCCCAGATATGAGATCAGCTAGCTGGCCCGTCTGCCCTGAAGCAGGAGTGCACCTTCAGAGGTGATGTGTAAAAATGAGAACAAATAAACTATGAAAATTCCAGGAGCTGACCTAAATGTTTAGTGTATACCTCCAGGCATAGGCATTTTCACATGTTTTAATAGTCCTTCTCATTCCTAAGGGTAGTGCTTTGCTTTGATTTATTGTGAAATTGACTGATTACAAATGGATAAGTTTATCTTGTGTTTTCACACATCAGATATGTAAACTTATAATTGTTAACACTGAATGAATACAAACAACACAATTAGGTGGAGGCCTATAGGCTAAATGTGAGTAAACACAGATGCATCCTTTTGTTGCTTCTTAGTAATCTCGTATTTAAAACAGGCTTCTGAACTGCCTGGAAGAAAACCTGAGCACCTGAATTCCAAATCTCTTCAGTTTGTAAGAGAAACAAATCAACCAGACATTGTTCAAACCGTAATGCATAATAATACCTAAAATGTCTTTCTTCAGATCTGTTTTGCCTGCTTTTTAACTTCATTTGAGAGAATAAGAATACATAGTTCCATTCATGGGAAAAAAAAATGGAGTGCTCAAAATCCCCTGAATTTCCCTGGGTCTGAAATCTCTCTTATTTTTGTACACACAAAAAAAAAGTTTGCAAATGCAACCACTTACAAACTCAGCCCTGCAAGTGCAGTCAACTGTACATGCATAGATAATGCTGCACAGAAGTGTCACTTCTAATTTGTACTGTTACAGTATATGAATTTGACTACTCAAAACCGGTTTACATCTATAGAGGACTGCCCTCCTTAGGAAAGGCAGAGATTCCCACGGTCTCTTTAGCTTGATAATGAACCTCTCAGCAGCAGTATGAATTCAGCTGATTGACACACAACATCTCAAACCCTGACTGTTAATTGATGAACAAGCATGCGTGCCCTATTCCTCACCTTGATCCTCCAGATCTTTGTTGTTTTCTTCCTCTCTGCTTCCCTCATCTTCCTCTCCTTCATCCCTTGCTGGGCTAAAAACTTCACTGGATACTTCATGAAGAGAAGGCTCATCATCCCCACCTTCAGCAGACTCATCAGTGACTGAAATACAAGAAATTAGGAATATGGGAAAAAAAATTAATTTTTACAAATTTTCACTCAGCCATTGTTTTCATGCAGTAGCTAATAACTCCTACTGACGTCTGCAGTCTTTACTCACGTAAGAAATCCCATAAAATCTTCTGTAACTGTTTACAATCAAGTTTGTATAACAGGCCACGATATAGGCTAAAATGATTCACAGGCTTCCCAGCATGGCTGTATCTCATTATGCTATGTGGGATGAAATAGACATATGTATATCGTGCAGTTTATGAACAGGCTTGGGAGTTCCTGACATGAAATACGTGGTAAATTTTAGGAGAAAAAAACCCAAACTAACAAAAAAACCCCAAATAAAAAAAAAAAAAACAACAAACAAACAAACAAACAAAAAAAACCTCTCATACCGCTTGATATTAAACCTGAAAAACACAGTTTCGGGGGATAGTCAAAGCATGGAGCTTCTGGCTGTCCAGCAGAACAAACCTGCAACTGATGGGATTTTCACCTCTTCAGTTACTGCTCCTGCTGCTCTTTCTTCCACTGCTTCTGCTGCTGCTGCTGCCAGGGAGGCTTCTCTGGGAGAAGGTGGGTTTTCCCCATGTGGAGTCCAGAGTGTTAATTTGGTAATTTCTGATGCTTTCCATTTTGGTACAAGAAAAGAGGGTTCCTCCTCTTCTTCTCCCTCTCCTTTTTCCTAGAAGACAACTCATGAAATCCAGCATCTCATCTTACAGGTATTAAGAGAGTAACCAAGATGATGGTTTTGTGAACTAAAACCTCTTTATCTGGGCTCAAAATGGCAATGACATGGCCTTTTAAAATATCTATGGGGGGAAGAACTTTAGCAGCCACAAATCTTAGAAGATAACTACACTTTGAACCTTGATGAAGTCAGCTGACTGTTACTAATGATCAATGCATGCCAGCTTGCTTTCTTTAAGGTAAAATTTTGTCTCTCTCTTAAACAGAACAGCTCTGAGGGGCCTATTGACTACATCTCCTCTTCTATGTCTGTCTACAGTATAACAGGGGCAAATAAGACCTGATGCTCTGTCTGGTAGATGCTACACTGTCTTTCTCACACAGTGGCAAAACAACTATTTTTTTTGCTTAGGAGAGACCTTGGAATGGATCTAGGAAGCAGTAAGGTACTGCACAAAGCTTATGTTTTTGAAATTTGAAGATTTTTTTTTTATTTAAAAAATCCTGCTTTATTTTATCCAGATATGAAGGAGTCTTGGTAATGGAATCATTATCTCCATTGCAAGCTAATTTCTTTTCATTTTTTTTAAAATGGGACTTCTTCTACAATTGCTTCAACCAAAGCAGAGAGGCAAAATTTAATATTACTTTAATACAGCACTGTCCCTTGTTCTACACAGTCACTACAATATTCACACGAGAAGAAATCATTGTTCCTGGGAGTAATGATTTCCAGAAGCTGAGTTCTTAACCTCGGGTAAATATTCCAAAATCAGCACATCCAAAAATTCCCTGAACTGAAGATACTAGATACACACCACTTTGGATACTCATATGAATCTGATACTTAATCTGAGGATCTCTTGCTTTTAGCAAAAAAAAACAAAGTAGTCTCCATGTTTTGCAAGTCTCTGTCACTAACTATAGGATTATTATTATTATTATTATTATTATTATTTTGTCCTTGTCTGAAGAAACAATTGCTGCATTGGAGAATTTTCAGAGTGTGTAATGGAAACTAATGTGTCAGACAACAGAGGTAGCAAACTAAGCTAAAATGTGGCATATTTTCTTGAAATCAGTACAGTAATATTAAGATATATTTCTTATTTCTAAATCTATTTTGCACCATATTAATCAGAAAAGTTTAAAAACGTTCATGTGTGAAGGAGAAGGAAGAACAGGCCCTGATCCCAGCTGCTCCCTATAGTTATTAGGATCTGTGGATATTAAGCTCCTGCCAGGACTAGGACAACAATGGGACCTAATTCCTAAACACAAATCTGCCGGAAATTACTATTTGTATGCATGTCATCAAGCAATTCAGAAATATAAGAATAAATATTTTTCATTGTATTCTGGTCTTCAGAACAAAGTGGAATGCAGGCTAAATGTACAGACAAATATATCTACATTATCCTGTGGTTTGAAACTTCAATTATTTTGGGAAGGTCCTGATTCTTCTAAACTTTAAGTAGAAAGGACTCCTGTCTGTAAATAGTGCAAAAATCACACCTTGTACTTGTCAAAGCTTACACAGCAGAGAAGCTAAAGAAAAAAGCAAAACAAAACCTCATTTAGTTCTTAAGCATGCACAAGTTTCTACCCTCTTTTAACTGGTTAGATCGACTTTAACATCAGTATTTATAAGACATTTTATAGATTACTTCACATACATTTGATTTACTGAGTTCTCTGATATTCATTATCATTTGCACTATTTCTTTTACCTGTTCTGATTGTATGTATTCACCATGCTGCTCACATCCGATATCAAAGACATATTTGCCATGACCTACAGGCTGCACAAAGATACAAAAAGAGTCAGGAGAACTATAAAGTTAGTACATTCTGAGCATATAAATGTAAATACGTTTTGCTACAAAATTTGTACAGGAGTAAATAATGATATAGTTTGAAAGCAAAGTTGCAGAGGAACTTGGCATTCTGTCCTACAGATTAATTCAGTTTCACACGTTACACTTACAGCACAAGAAATACTACAAAAGATCAGGAGCCTGGCTTCTTATTTTAAGTGGAAACAGATCATATTAAGGTAATTCCATGCTAACTGTTCAGATGAACAGAGAGTTTTCCAGCACACTTACATTTCCATTCCAAAACTTGCCCTTAAATCTATGGTTTAGGTGGATAAGTTCAGCTTCTCCTTCTTGGTTTCCATCTACCCAACCACCAACATACTTAGATCCTGTGTCTTTATAGACATATGTACCTTGCCCATGCCTAAGGAGAAATAATAAAATTGCTTTATGTTACTGCATATTAAGAATTTAGGATGTTGTTATACTTAAGGTATTAAAATTGTATTATTTAAGTAGTGAAAATGACTCAAGTATGACTAAATTGCCAAGGTCATCCAGTAGCACTTGATTTCTTGCAGTCAGCCATGCTTTGAAACAACCTTTGCATTTTAATGCCATCAGGTGACTTGTTTCATTCTTACAGTGATGTTTCAAACCTATTGTGGTTAAACCATTCTCCAGTATAGGTGTCTCCATTTGCGTATGTATACTCTCCATAGCCGTGTCTCTGGTCATTCACCCAGTCTCCTTTAACGAGAATACAACAAAAACAGAGCAAGAGGTGGATATTTCATTGTGTGATATAGTGGTCAGTCTACAGAGTTATTATACACAAATTATTAGAGAAGGGAAAGAAAGCTGTGACACCATTGTGATTCCTTATTGTTCCTTGCACCATTCCTTATTCTAAGCCCTTGCTCTTTTTTCTTCTGTCTGTCTCTCTCCACGCGTATTTATGCAGCTGCCTGACCCCCCTTCCATTTTGTCCACTATGGTCTGTCTCAATTACCACTCTCCATTATCATTACGAACACAAGAAGCCATGTAACATCCTGCTTCTACCTTTAAATCTGTTAACGTCTTACAGTTGCATTAGATAATGTGACATTTCCACTCAAATAAAAAGAGGGATTACTTTAGTTTGACTCATTTGCTAAAATTGCCCTGTCAGTCAGGGGGCATATATACTCAAAAGGATGCTAGATTGTGTGTCTTAATTACTCTCCTATTCAAACTTAAAAGAGATTTTAAAAAAAAAAAAATCACATCAGAGGTGCATATGTTCCCCTAAGGCAAGACTGGGCTGCTCTTTCTGCTTTCTGCTTCTAGTCCTCACAACATGAATGTTCTTTCTTGTCTAGCTTAGAGAGCAGAGGGGGAAATATCATCCCTTAAAGCCTAACTGATATTCAGAGTGTTTCAGGTGCTCTCCTGGAAGATGAGAAACAATGTAAGTTTCAACTTCTTCAAACTTCAGAGGCACCCCGGTCCCTGAGTAAGTGCTCTAATCAGTAGACTATCTTTTAAGGATGGACCTAATAAAGTCCTAGAATACTTTCTAGTGAACACACCTGTCGTTCTCATCAGAGCCATTCAAAAATAAGTAACTATAATCTCTTCTACCAAGATTGCACTGTTTTGTAAACGATAGTTAATATTTCTCAGGACTTGGAACACCCCATTTGAAAGGAGGGTATGGCAAGAATAAAACACTACTGAATACCACACTTCTCTACAATAATCAGCATAAATCCCCATAATAAAACTCACACTTCTCAGAGCTTGTAGCAAAAAAATTAATAAAAGGAAAACATTTCATAGCAAATTTATCTTCTTTAAATAATAGATTCTCCAATTCACTTTCTCATTGCATTCGGGCAGGGGAGGGGAACAGGGGAGAGACGAATGTGCCCTTTCAGTTACAGAAATCCTTGCAACTGTGCTCGGTGTTTTACCTTTATATTTTGATCCATCTGGATAAAAAAAAATACCCTGGCCATGCTTTTTGTTTTGAAGATATTCTCCAATGTAGCAAGCACCATTTCTAAATCTGTAGGTCCCCTGAAATATATTTGGTATAAATAAAATACTTGTCAGTTCTCACTCTTCTTTCAGTATAGTGCCCAAACTAACAGAACTGCTGAATCATAAGCACAACCACTGTCTTCTGTCACTCTTACCCGTCCACTTCTGAAACCGTGCTCATATTCTCCATCGTATGTATCACCACTGGGCAGACGTGCTTTTCCACGTCCATGTCGCTCACCTTCTGAATTGCGCTCACCATCATACTCCTGATCAAATGTGGAAGAAAATCGTTTAAGAGGGCTAGACCTGACCGAATCTAACGTCATTAGACAGAGGAAAACAGGTGTTTGCTCAAAGCTGCTCCACTTCAGCTTGGATCAGAGACTGAAGGAGCACCTGGCCAACAGATGTACTGCTTATGCAGGTGCTTTCATCAGACCCTGGCACCCAGAGGCTTTCCTCCCTTCCTGACACACCACTGGAAAGTATGGACCCCTTGGTTTCATCCAGAGGAGAAAGCTAGGCAGGTCCCAACCGGAACGGTCCAGCTCCGCTTCCCAAACTCCCGTGCCCAGGGAAGACGACCCGCGCCTCAGGAGCCCTCCCAGGCTCGGCGCAGTCAGGACCCCGTCACCGGTAACGTTCGCCCTCCCTTTCCCCGCCGGAGCTCCCCCGTCCCCTGCCCGAGGCTCCCGGGGCCGAGAGCCGTTTCCTGCCCCGCTCCTCCCCGGCACCGCCCCGGCGGACCCCCAGCTCGGCCTCCGCCTCCTCGGTCCCCTCCGAGCTCAGGTCCGACATGGCCGCGCCGCCGCCGTCACCGTGGCAACCAAGGCGCGCGGCGGAGGGCGGGGGCTCGCGCTGCTGTCCCGGGTGCTGAGAGCAACGGCCGGCCCCGCCCCTCACGGGACCGCGCGAGGAGCGGCGGGCGGGTCCGCCCCGCCGCCGTCCCGCCTCTGAGGAGGGGGGCCGGCGGCCTGCGCTGTCACCGAAGGCGGAGGGTCCCGCCTCCCCGGGAGGCCCCCGGGGCTGCCTGGTAGCTCTCGGCGCGGGAGCCCTGGGAGGGGTGGGCCGGCGGGTTAATAACGCTCGGGGGTGTGGGACGCCGCCCTTCCCCCTTCTGCTTCTTCCACTTAGCTCTTCTCCCGACCTCTACCTTAAGCGTCGTGAAACAGGCCGGTGACACTGATATCCCGAAGAAAACAGAATTTTCTTCTAAGTAATAACAATGAACCATGTGAGCCTGGCAAAACAGAATTTGGCAGCCAGAGAAGGGAGCTGAGAGATAGGGAAGCACTTGTTTTACGACTACATCCATGAAGAGAGCTGAGAAACTGATAGAAGGGAACATCCTACCTGAGAAGATGCTGAGAACTGGGGGATAAAGTATATAGTCAAGGAGAACAACTATTGGGATGTTGATAAGAACTAAAACTAAGTGTCCTTTAGGTGAACTGTCCTCATTATAATACTAACAATCATGCCCATAGGCCAGAAAACCCCCCACTCAAATAAGCCCCTTACTCTCTGAGCATGCATGGTAAATTTAAAGGGAGGTGTATCTTTAAGTTGAAATGAGAAAGAAACTAACCAATTATTAGCTGAAGGGTATGAATATTAGCTGTGACTGACACGTTTAACTGTATTCATACCTTCTGGTTTCTTGGTGCGGGGTGCTAGCTTTGTGGAGTCACCACCTAGCACTCATCTTCGTACAAAAATTAAATTAATAAAATACCTCTGCTCTGTGTGTAGTTTGGCGTTTTGTACACCGGGTGAACGAACCCACTTTTCAGGATAACAACATCTGAGTTGAGACCCGAGACCCTTCAGTCTTCTGAGAGCTCCCAGTAGTTTGGCCAGTTTGGCCTGTAAGCCACATTTATTGGGTTTTTTCTGTCAGGTGTAATTATGTTTAGAAATTCTAGTCCATGGATCATATGCTTTCATTTTATATCTTAATAGTTTCAATCTGATGAGCCTCATTCACCTCCTCAGCAGACCAGGCATTTCCCTGCGCACAGTGTGGTGAATCCCACTGGAAATGCAGTAACTCCTTACATTGGAGTGAGAAGGCCAACGGCATTCAGCTCCAGTCTCCAAAATCCCACAGGATTACCACAGCTAGCTTGGTGGTGCACGTCTGATGGTGCAGTTAGAGACAGAGGACCCACGTGTACTCCTCAAGGGTCGTCACAGAAACGTGCTTTGGCCATCACCGGCATGCCTGGGGCACTGTCCTACTGTTAGTGGTCAGGCTCTGGGGCACTCTGAAGAGATTCCCTTGTTTTCAGTGCAGAGCACAGCAGAACAGTGGTAATTCGGGGGTCAGGACAGAGGTGGGGAAATGCTCTGGTGCTAATCACTGCTGGAGCTTAGGCACAGAAGTCATCAAACAACTGTGTGACCTGGCCAAGAAAACCCTATGTTTCTGCCTAAATGAACGAAGGAGTGTGAGTTATCTCTCCTGTTATTTTTTCTAGGTTGAACTAACTGCTGTGGTGACATGGGCACTGTGCAGTTCTAACAGAGTTACTAGTAAGATAGCAGAACAATGAGTCAGTCAGGTTTTTACAGCGCTTAAGCATCTTCTGCTTTCACGTACACAATTACTTTTACTTCCACTGATTTTTTTTGTCTTTTCCTTTTAGGAACTATAATTCTTAAGGATCTTAACATGTAGGTAATTCTCTGTGTTCTGACTTTTCCCCAAACTCCTCTACTCAGTCAGCCTCAGCAGTGACCTACATAAGTCTGATTACATGTTCAGTCACCTCAGCCAGTCAAGAGCCTCCAGTAACAATATGATTACAGCTAAATCAATGCAGGGAGGCAAGAGAAGGCTCTCCTTTCTCAAAGGGCCAAGAAGAGTAGAAGGGAGTAGCTCACAAGGAAGAGCAGAGAGGATAGTGCATCATAGCCACTCTCAGTCCATATGAATCAGTAATAATACCCCAACTGGAAAAGACCTGCTTTGTATTTTATGTCACATCTTTTTATGTTTCATATGTGAGCTGCGGTATTCAAAAACAATCAGTCTCTAAAACGGTCTTACCTCAATCCAAGGTAGTGCTTTGTTATTCTTTACAGAGGAAAATGCCCCTAGCCTTGGCTAAGGGAGTTGATGGTGACGGCATTACAGCTCATGCCCACCTCCTGCAGACATTAAGGATGGGTTGCCTTGCTGAACACAAGCGGCGCTTTGCTTCCCTGCAAAGCAGTGGCTTCACAGTGCTTGCAGGAGCTTGGCAGGACTCAGGGCCTGCTGGAGACAGAGGAGTCAGGCAAATCACCTCATTATCACTTTTGCACAGTGATTTAATGGCTGAGGTTTCACAAGAGGAGCCGTGCAAGGATATGCGTGGTGGAAAGCTGTTAGCTAACTAAGCACCGGGCAGAGGAGGTGACGCTTCTGGGGTAGGCAGTAAAAGGAGCGGCAAGTGGCTGGAAAATGTGGTGGAGGTGACCTTGTACCCTAGGTCAGAGCTTTACCGCTCAAACAAGAAGAAAAACAGTGTCATCTCTATACAAAGGTACACCATATATTCAGGTAATTTTCTTGGTTTTCATAGGTAGGAATCTAAATAGCCAGTATTCCAATAATAAATAAATAGCATTTATTTATTAAAATGTGTCACTTATGTGGCATATGTGGTTTTTTTGTTTTCAGTTGGGCAAAGATGAAAATGAAAGAGAACTATTGCTAAATACCATTATGTTCTTAGCTCATAGGAAACATTTGGGTTTCCGAGTGAAACACCCGGTTACTAATTTGAGAGCGCTTTCTGTTTTGAAACATTTAAGTACACTGAAATTAAATTTTGTTAACTGGCAGAGCGTTAGGAAGCTGTACGTTTATTAACTCAAAATCGTATGGTTATTTCTCTTTCCTGCACTTTCCAGCGTTTGACTAGGGAAGCCTAATTTGCATAATGGGGCCATGCTGTTATGAAGTAACTGCAGAGTACGTGAACTACTGCTCCAATTGCTTACCTCCTGCGGAACTGGGTATGAGTGCATGTTATCTGAAGCACAGTCTTCACATTTCCTCCCTTCTCACTCTCAGTAATGCCTCAGTATCTTCTTTCACCTAAGGATGGCTAAATCCTTTTATCTACGATAAGGTAATGTCTCGCATTATAAAACCGGTTACTTAGTCTGAGTGGCATGTTAATTCTAAGTAGACACTGCGGCTCAGAGTTGCAAGGGAAAATACGTTTGGGAAGCATATAGCGGTGCTCCCTGCTAAATTTGATGACAAAAATAACCAGATATGTCTTTTGGCTTCAAAGCTCACGTAGCCCAGGGAACAGCTGTGACACAAACAGGATGCAGTGACAAGCCGCCCAAGACACTCCCCCTAATGATCACTAACTGCTCTTGCTCTTCATATTGTTTCAGAGTCCTGAAGGAGGAAAGTGTCTGAAGGAAGAACAACTCATTTTCTTGGGAACTAAGCAGGAACTATTTCATTGTAAAATTTAAACTGCTCTGAACCTAGAAATGGCAGATAGCACAAATGTCTGCGTGTCAGGATCACGTAGTTTGACCTCTATGAGGGAGGCACCATTTACAGCTTTCTATTCTTAGAAACTGTCTTGTGAGGACAACTACAGCTTATATAGATGCATATAATTAATGACAAGGAGGATATATTTTGTAGTTTCTGGTCTTTCAGTTGCATTTGGGTGTGTTTCAATGTCAGATTAAAGTTAAGCTTTAGGTATGTTACTCTTGAAACAAGGGCCGCTATCCTTACTTACTTGTTCTTTTTCCTTTTCCATCGAAGACCAACATAATACCATAAATATTCTTAAGATCCTGCTGATCTTGTACATAAATTTCATTTGGCAAAAGGCCCATGAGGGATAGCGGCTGTGCTGATTATCTGCTCTACTCTTACTGCTAGCTTGGCTGGCAGCTGCCAGCACCAACTGCCAGTCACCCTGGCAGGAGAGGGCAGAAGCTGCCATAACTGTGAGCTGCCCTGCATAAGCTCCTGGTTTGCAGTTTAAGCAGAAGCCCCACATGGAGAGAAAGCTCCAGCAAAACCTGAGGCCGTTTCTGTCAGAGGTGCTTATGAACAGGGAAAGACAGAGACATAGCAAAGCAAATGGCTGTTAGGCACAGGACCCCATATGGTACCTCCTGTGGGAGAGGACAGCCCTGGCTGTCCTCTTATCCTGCTTTGCAGGTCTTCACTTTGAATTTAGCCAGAGACCTAAGGAAGAATGACCAAAAGGCACTTTTAAGGCCTGCTATGCTCCCGGCTCTCTCTGGACTTTACCCTGTGTTAGGAGTGGGGAGCCTTTTGGCAGCACCCAGGTTTTGCAAGGAAAATCCTGCAGTGCCAGGCCTGGCCTCAGGGGCTCCTTCCAGCACTGACTGAGCTTTGAAAACACATGTTGCACAATGAACATTAGAAACTACAGTACTATTTGTTCACCCCTGCATTGCAATCAGTGTCTCGCTACAAAGAGGTGATAAAAATATAGCAGGCTGCACACATTACCTCTGATGTGGTAAAGGTGGTGTGCTGCTTAATTCACGCTAGGTGCACTTCGGTGTTCCTGCCCTCTAGGAGCTCTCTGCTCCATGCCCCTGTCCTACCGTGCATCCTTCTTCCAGGGGCAATGCCGTTGTGAACCAGCTTTTATCCACCCGGCCAGCAATGTGGCTCCAGAGAACCATATTTTCAAATTCTGCCATCAAAATTAATGGGAAGAGCGGATGTAGTCTGCCTGATTCACAGGTTGGTTTTCTTGCTTTGCCTACAGTTCAATCATTTATTGGTTACTTTGTGAGAGCCAGTCCTTGGGCACTCAAGTCAGCTTGAGTTAGCTAAATTAGAAATGCAAATGACCATGTACTGCTTTTGGTAGGGAATACCTGGGAAAAATTGTCTTTTGGCAGGAATTTAGAGAACAGAAATCTGTAGGGAAATATTTTTTTACCTCTTAGAAGGTAGTCTTTTACCTCTTTCTCTTTATAAAAGCTAAAAGCACAGTCTAGTGTACTGCATGGTCAGTATTAGATATTAGCAAAGTATAAACTGGAGCTGTCAGGAAAAACTTGATGAAATCAGCTCTCTTCATCCTGAAACTTTATATAAACCAGGTTGATTTCATCAGCCTTTTGGAGGAAAACTGTGGGATTAGGGAATTAAGATAATACCTAAAGGGGAGTTCTTGTTTGGGAATATATATTTCAGGACTTTTTTATTATTCTGCAATTTATACTATCAGACACAGTTAAAGAATTCAAAATATTTTCTTAGATTATGGGACAAACAGTGGACAAATTGGAATTTACTGTCACTAACTTCAGTATATTGAGCTTTCTTCCTCCAATTCAGAATTAAGCCAGATTCTGAAATGTCAAAATCCTTTGCAAAATGGGAACTTCTCTCTGCACAGCTCTTTTTGAGCCCTTTACAGGCAAAATGAAAGCTGCTTAGTATGTTTGTATGCCAAGTAAAGATGGCCTCTTTTTGTGCTCATAACCAAGGCAGAAAAACAAGTAAATGACATTTCTAGCCACTCAGTTTACAACTGCCTCCTCCAAGTACAGTTAACATTGGGATTTCCTGAAAGTGGGATAATTAGGAAAGAAAAGTTTGTATGAAAGCTATTCTTGAAATACCAGTAATATTTTTTTGCATCTTGGCTAAATATAACCTTTCAGTTCCCTCCTGCAAATTATCCAAGGGAAAGCGTTCTGCTGTATTTATACCCTGCCTCCCAGCTCTCTGACCGTACTGCTCGTTTCGAAGCACAGAGCTCATTCCATTCTTCAGCCACATGGGAAAATTCTCAAGTTTTTCTTTTTATCTATGGGGTCTCCCTTTCCACTAAAGTGCAATAGGGACATACACAGGTCACTTCCATTCCATTTAGGAAACTGTTGCTAATGTCTTCTCTCAGGACTTTTATGACAGTCAGCATTACTACCGCGACCAACAGAGCAGTTGGCATTCATGGGATGACAAACTATCTTACAGTCAGTATAAGAGTAAAGTAGTGTTACTATTACATTTTTCTCCACTTCTTCCTGGAAGTGGGTCTTGTTTCATTAAATAACAAAAGCCCAAACCTCAGCTTCTTTATTTAGGCATAGCTTGTAACGACATAAAGCTAAAGCAGCCCAATCCTTTTGTCCGTACCATCTCAAGTCCTGACCTGCTAGCTCAGAATGAATTCAGAATGAAACAATTGAGGAAGATGGGACTAATTGCTGCCTCCTCACTCCTGTCAGCTTGAATACCTTTGTATTTTGTCTTCTTACACCTGACTTGCAAGGCATTTGCTTTAGTGTAAGCTCTCTGTTGCAGTCTGCTTTCTATTTCACTGTGGTGCTTGTAACTGTTCTGGTACTTGATGTCTATTAAAATATGCCTCAGTCCTCCCTTCTCATATAAATGCCTTCCAGTGATCAAGTCTGCAGGCACAGAGAAATGAAATCTATCAGTAGCCTATTTCAATCTGTTTACTCTTCAGCAATTGTTTCCATAGCCATTTCCTGCACTTCCACTCAGCTCTCCATGCTGTTGAAGAGGAGTAGAAATAAAGGCAAAGTAACAAGAGAAACTCTCCCATTTCCTGCTGGAAGCAGAATTAAATTCTTCAAGAAAAGTTCCTCAAAATAGACATTCTTCTTTTGTAATGAAAGATGGTCTATATATTGTTTTACAGATTCCATTTATAACAATACAGCTTGGTTGTGTTTTGGTTTTTTTTAATTATGTGTTCTTGGTACATTCTTGTTCATTTTTCTGGGAGCAGGTGGCTGACAGTACGAGAGCTGACTGGGGTCTCTAACCAGGGAACCCCCAACCTAGCCACAGGGGCCACTGATCCCTCTAGCAACAGGTCACGTGCAGCAGCTCAGCCCAGGACTCCCTTCAGTAGATCCTACACCAACAGACACCTCTGTTTTTACAGATTTTTACAGATTTTTCCTTAGGCAGCATGCAGTGATTTAACAGTCCCACTCTCCAGCCCTCTGGAAAGCCTTGGGGAGAGTCAAGAGTGGTATACTGTCAGCACCGCTGATCTCAGTTTTCTAAGCAGAACAGGAGGCTGATAGGCAACTCACAGGGTTCAAATAAATGTCCTTATTTGATTTAGAGATTTAGAAATTAATTCAGAATTTCACTTAGAAATTAGTCTCCTGCAGTCATAGCAATATCTCTGCTTGTGGAAGAGGCCTGGAGGCAGTTTTACTACACACACACCCCCACACATACCCCCCCGTTCCACTTCCTATAGTTTTTTTCTTCCTAAGTAGCCTGTAGTACTCGGGTACTGTCCTGCTCTGGCTGGGGAAACAGCTGTGCTGGCACAGCGGTCTTGTCTGCTGGTCTCTTTTCCTAAAGATACCAACTGGTGATTCTCACCAGCTTTCTGGCAAGCTAGACGCGATGAAAGTACCGATCTGGAAACTATATAGTCACACTGGTGTGGCGCTGTGCCGGCACTAAAATTTCTCATCAACATGCAGGACATACTGTGCAAACTCAGCTAGATGTCTTCCAGACCACAGCTGGCTTACCTCTAGCCCTTTCTGAGTATGGCCGCAGCAGGGCTATACCCGCCTACTCCCAGCCATACGGGCATATCCTTCACAGCCTCCTCCTTTTTTGGCTCTCCTGGATGTTTTGGGTTTTTTTTGTCTGCTGAAGCTCTATGGCAGGTTATGTCTGGATTGCACCCAGCGTTGATGTGAACTGCTTATACAATATCCCAGCTGCTCAGTTGGGAACACAAAGCATGCAAAACTAATAAAGGCAATTAAAAGCCATGATTCTCTTGGTCCTGAGAATCCTGCTACTTGTGTGGAATGAAGTCGAAGTAGATATTGAATTTTATATAGTAAAATGTATATGTTAAATACTATTTAACAACCCACTGTTATGTAAAGAAATTATGAACTTTTCTGCTCCCCTAAGACAAAGAGATCACTCAGTGACTAAACAGATTAGCCTCTTCCATCTGTGCAATTATGAATCATAAAATAACACTTGTGCAATTTACTGGAAAGAAAATGCATTAATCGGCTAAAGGATGCAATAGTCTGCATTCAGACCTCTGTTAAGCCAGCATCACCTATTCAGCAAAGACTACACTGACATCCACTGCTTCAGTGTTTTGCTACACCAGGACTTGAGAAGTTACGAGCACCACTCTTGTTCAGTGGAAGTAAAATTTAACTGTCAACCAGGAAATTAGATAATCAACTTTTGTGAGAGAAGCGCCAGCAGAAGCATACGTAAGCATCTGCCAACTCATACATCTTTACTTCTCTTTGGTTTTGCAGACAAGAACACAACCTGTTCTATTTCCTCTTGTATGAACATTGCCAGCAGCTTAGAAAGCCAAGCTGCTGCCACGCTCGCTGCCCTGTATAACCATTTACTGGACCATATCCTTAATATGTATTTCTTTCTAGAAAGGAACTGGCAAAATGTCCTTCCCGTTCTTCTCTGTGAGACTCTAGATTACATAAGTTATTTTTAAAAATGTTTTGTGTTCTTTATTTTAACCATTTATTCCTGGCTGTAGACCCCTTTTTATCTCAACAGACCTCTGGCCCTCCTTTGATACCCTACACCAGCAGGCTGTTGTGCAAACAGCAGCACAAGCTCATGTCATGCTGCTCCTTCACCCTGCGTTCTTACTTATTTGATGGCTTCTGGCAACTGTGGCTGCTGGTGGCCAGCACTGGCACTGCAGAGAGAGCAGCTGTGCCAAGCGTGGCATCTAGCAGGTTTCAGTGATGTTCGCGGCATGCATTAGGAGGAACCTTTATTTTAATGGGAGACGCGGTTTCTACGTGAAGTAGGAAAAATATCACAGGGGTTTGTGGCTGTTTGGCTTGTGCTTTTTTGCAAGTTGGTTGTAACTGACGATACAAAGGTACTCAAGCAAGGTTAAATTCTTTAAGGAACTTAAAAAGGGCCAAGCCAACATAAATTTAAAAAATATAAGGACCTTGCATGATGATGATAGTTGTGATAATTTGGGATGGATAATCATGTATACAAACAAATGCACTGTGACAGGTCTGACCTTTTCTGCTGTAAAGAGACAAAGCTTGATTTGTGTGTGTGTGTGTGTGTGTGTGTGCGTGTGTGTGTGTGCGCGCGCCAGTCATAATAAATGGTGCCAGGGTGCTTTCTCGTGCTGGTGCAAAAGCATGGAGACGTGATTCCTGCAGACCCCTTTTCCTCGAGGAGCATTCCCTGTCTAGTTTTGTCTCTGCTAAATGGTTGTTACAGTAGAAATTACAAACATCAACTCATATAGATGCTCTGCTCTTGTTGTAATTACCCCACCTACATCTGATGTTAGCTGTGCTTTTCCACCCCAGGGAACAAACGCTTTCTCCATGAGACAATGGCATTTCCATGATACAGGTGCTTAGAAGAATAACAATGCTTGAAGTATTTCCTTGTCCAGTTCATGCACCATCATACAGAGGAGAGTAAACATGGAGAGCTAAGGTGGCGTCGGGATGTGCCCATTTGTGCTCCACCTCCAAGTGTGAAGAGTCGCTAAGCTTAGCCTGCCACCCAGGGCACCAGCCATTCCAGCTGAGCTGATGGGGGTTTGGGGCAGCTGGTTTTTCGTTTGGATTCACAAAGGACACAGAACTGTATTGCCAAAAAGCAACTACACGCTGTCCTTTCCCCAGGATGCTGGATGAAACCGTGGTTTGTCTTCTACTGCATGATGGTTCTGTAAAAGCTGTGCCATTGTGAGGCCTTTTGATGCTGAGTAGCGGCTTTTGCTTTTATCTGTGAACAAAAATCATCTCCTTAGAAGCTAAGATGGATGCTAATCATGAGCAGTGCATTAGCTGTTCAAGTAGGAACTTTGTAGCATTTAGGGAGATTAAGACATTTTTTTTAACCTCTGATTCACTACTTAAAAATCTCAGCTACACAGATGTGAGCCTGAGCAGGACTCAACACCTGCCCGTGACAAGCTGAGCAGCAGCAGTTTGTGCAGCCCCCACCTGCACTGCAACGCTCTTGTGCAACTCTGAGACCCTGGTTCTGCAAACCTTACCGTAAGGGAGAAAGGCTTGTTTATTGACCCAGAGAGTGTGAAAGAAAAATGCCCCTGGGATCATGGACCAAAGCCAAGCACGTGTCTAAGCGTTTGAAAGGTGGGGCCTAAGTAATATCATACTGGGAGAAAAAGAGTTTCTTTTACTGGAATTACTGGCACAGGCAGTGCAAGAAGAGAAGGCAGAGACAAAACAGAACTGAACACTTTCCTGAGTGCCTTAAGTGGGCTGCTTGTCTCAGGCATGTGATACCCCGCATAGGACAAAGTTATATAGATAAAACCCGCAGAAGGTAACTGTTAGCAGCTATTCCCTTTAGGATGAAATAAATAGCGTAGCATTACCTGCACCGCTGAGGTGGTCATCAGAAAGAAATACACCTGCAGCTGAACATACGCATTTCTATAAATAACTAACTAAGCTTTGAAATATGTGTGGTTGCTGAAAATGAAAAAGCACTCCAGGATCAGGAAACCAGAAAGCAAATAAAATGATTATTATCTTTCTTTTTTTTAAAAAAAATGAATAATTTTTTTCTTTTCAAATAAAAGGAATAATTTCTTTCTTTTTAAAAGAAGTGCCACCGAATTTTTCCGTCAGTTTTCACATGACCTGACGCCTGATTTCTGAACGTTTGTTGTTTGGCGCCAGAAGCACCCCCGCGTGTTTCAGGCGGGCAGCCGCCAGCGCCGCACTGAAGCTCCCGCCGCACACCCGCCGGGCCGGGGCCGGGCCCGGGGACCCCGCTGGCGATGCCGGCCACCGCGGAGGCCGTCGGGCCGCTGCCCCGGAGCGGGGGAGGCCGCCGAGGTGACAGGTGGGTCGGCGGGGACGGCAGGCAGCACCGCCTCAAGGAGCCGCTTTTCTCTCCGCCGCTCCCCGGCGGGCCGGGCCCCCCACCGAGGGGCCGCCTCCCCCCCTCAGCCCCGCGGCGGAGAGGCCCGGGGAACCGCGGGCAGACGGCTCCCCTCGCTGGCTTCGCCAGCCGATGCAGAAGCGGCCCGGAGCCGAGCTGAGCCCTGCAGAACCCAGCCCTATCGCGGCCCGCCCCACCACCGCGGGGCGCCTTCGTCCTCCTCCTCCGCCGCCGCCGCCGCGGTGGGGAGGGGCTCGGGCAGGCCGGTCCGCCGCGCAGCTCCCGCGGCCGGGCGGCGATCCGCAGCCGCGCCCGGCCGCGCCGCTCGGCTGGGCTCGGCTCGGCGCAGGCCAGGCAGGAAGCAGGAAGCTACCGGCGGCGGGAGGAGGAGAGGAGCGGCGGCGGGTAGGCTCGGCGGGCGGGGGGCGGCCGTGCACCTGCCGTGCCCGCGGCGGGGGCGGAGCGGGGGCGTCGCCGCCGCCGCTTCCTGCTCGTCTGGCGGCGGCCCCGCGGGGCTGCCCCGGAGCGGCGGCCGGGCGGGGGCTGTCCCGGGAGCGGCGGCCCCGGCTCTCCGCCGGAGGCACGGGGAAGGCGGCTGCAGCGCTGCCGGGGCTCAGGCGTTTGCCCCAACTGCCACCACCGCCCTCGGGTCTCTGTTTTCTTTCCTTCACCTTTTGCCGTGCTTTCCACCCCATTTTATTTCTTTGAGGCTGGGCTTGCTGTGAGACCCCCCTACCACCCCCCCAGCCGGCGGAGTCAGGCCCCGGAGCCGGGGAGCGGTGTTTTGGAGTGCCCCTGGCTGTCGTTGGTGGCAGAGGGAGTCAGCCCTTGTGTCCCTAAGGGTGCAGGCAAGGTCCCACCGAGCAGCTGGAACCCAGAGGCAGAGCCCAGCCCTGGGCTGGCATTGAACTGCCTGAAACCTTCCCGTGCGGTGGGAGCGGGGGCTCCCGGAGCCCACGGCGCCTCATACCCCTGTGAAGGGCCCACCGTGGGGAGAGGGTTGTGCTTGCCACCTTCCCCTGGCTCGGTGCCTGGGCTGGCCCCGTGGGGTGAGGGTGCGCTGGCCTAGGCCTGGCTCGACCTCTAGGCCTCCACTGGGTCATCTGGTGGTGTGGTAGCGCGTGGACTGGTACGGTTGGTGATGCAGGGTCCTGGGGCGCAGGTGTGGATTCCCTCTCTAATCACAGGGACTCTTGTCCCCTGCTGTTAAAGCAGGATTAACTCATTTTCCATGTTCCGTGTTAAATGGAAGGAATATGGCCATTCAAGGTCCAAAGCTGATGGGTTTGGCAGTTTATGGCTCAGGTGCTGAGCTGCTGGGTATTAAGCACAATATGCATTTCATCTGCACGTGTCTAAAGGCCCTTGGGGTCCTTAAGGACACCCTGATGAGGACTTGGCGTTTCCCACTGTCTCTGTGTACATGGTATTAATGTCTGCCCTCCAGGGGAACCGTGCACAACCAGGCAGGGGCCAGGCAGGAGCTTCGCTCTGTCTCTGGTGTGCAGCACAGCTGAGCCAGTGGTAAAGGCCAGTCACGAGTGACTGTATTTTCCTGAAACAGGGAGGGAGCTATGTTTCAGCCAGTGCAGCAGGAAGCCTGAAGAAGTAATACAAAGTTTGGAAGGTAAATGTGGATTCCAAGTAAGTACCAGGATATTGCGTTATACGTTGCAGTACAACAAGGAGGGAGCAAAAGTATTTGTTTTCGTTGTCAGGTAAAATAGTTGCTGAAAATGAAAGAACAGAAAACCAGTTCGAGTGACTGAATTGGAGCTTGTCCTTGGGCTTCATTAGTGAAACGGAAATATAAAGGACGTGCTGGTAAACTACCAGTTATGTGTTGTAGCCTATTAATGTCACTTTTGAAGAATAGCTTGGTTTTAAAATCTGGTTTAATCTACAGCAGGATGCAGCCTTTATAACCTGTTACCACAAGTTTTATTGCCGCAAGTTTCTTTGCTTTTGTGGGGGAAGTTTTATTTGTTTATTAAAAGCACATCAATGTCAGAGGAACTTACGGATATATGGGGACAGAGGTAAGCTGTTGATGAGTAAATGAGAACGTGGATCTCTCTGCCTGCAGTAGATAAAATGAAATCAGCTCCTGTCAAATATAGTTAGGGTGCAGTCCTCTAAATGCTGCTGAGAATCCAGTCATCTTTGCTAGGGCCTCGTGACTGGATTTATGGCCAGGATATGCTGTTGGGAGGTGGTGTGAGTGTGATCTGTGCAGCAGGTACACAGATGTGCGACCATGTGTGACCACTTAGGGTTAAAAGCTCTTTATAAGATGCATGAAATCTTTTTCTGCATACGCTAAAGCTGTTAAATAGTAACCTGCAAAACAGTTCCTTTTCTGTGATGACAATTGCCTTGTCCCGTTGTAAGAGAACCATTTAAAGAGGTTTATGGCCTCAGAGTTTTATTCTTTGCCAGCCTTTCAGTTTTTTCCCAGTAGATATGTGTGTCACCTCACTTAAAGTGTGGCCAGTTAAATAGTAGCTTAGGTGTTTGGGATAACTGCGAGAGAGGGGAGATGGGGTTTGGGACCACCCTGAAACAGATCTGATACTGCTGGCAGAAAAGTTCACTCCTCCTCTGGGTTGCCTGTGCCTGCCTCTTCTTTCCTTTCTTCTCCCACTGGAGCTATCCACAGCTCATTTCAACCAAACACGAAATTACTGACAAGCAGTTGTTGGTTTGAAATTAGAGTTCAGCTGACCTAACTGGCTAGCCATGGCTGTAAGGGGCAGTTCCCCCCTTTAGTCCCTGCCTTTATGCTCCTGCATAAAGGAGCATCCTATGTAGCAATTTCATGGCCGCAGAGTGAGTAAATATTGTCTGTTGGATCAGCTGTTTTTCAGGGCAGGTTTTCTGAGGGAACAGCCACCTGAACCATCGCTGCATGAGTACAAGGTCTGACACAGGGAGAGGCAGGGATCTGCAGCTGGGGGTGGGAGAGGGGAGGAGAGTGTAAGGTTGCACTTTCCCTAACCTCTGCAACCTCAGAGAGGAGGTAGGAAACTGATGTTGGGTGGGAATGATTATGGGGTTTGCTGATTGATTGCACAACCAGTTATCTGATTCAGGACTGGGGGAAGGAGGTGGAACATGCCAAACGAGATTAGCAAGTCAGTTCACTTTTAGGGGAGGGAGGTGTCAAGCTGAACCAGGACATTGTGGAAAAATTAAAGGTATGACAAAAACGTGTCAGTGTAAAGGAACAGACCCTTGATCTTTTGGTGGGATACTCTGTTTTGTGAAGAGATGGTAGTTTTCCTCCATTTCTGGGGAAGAGCCTGTGTGGATAGTGAACCTTTCAAGTTGCCAGCTTTGACCAAGCAGATACTGTTTGGTGTTGTCATTCAGCTGGCTAGGGAGGAGTGGTTTTGATTTCTGTAGTAAGACGGGGCAATAAAGAGGAGAGGAGAGAGGGTCACACCTTTGCCTGCCTGGTGGCAGCCTCTAAAATTTCCAGGTTCTCACAAACCCTTGGTCTTGGCAGGTGTGTTTTCTTCAAAGGAGATTTTTGCTTTAGCTCATCTCCTTTTGTTTAACCAGAAGAGCTAGTCCTGTGTCCTGCCAGCTTCCTGTCAGGAGCATGACAGTGGCTGATGCTGGCGTTAAGCCCGCTAGCTGGGCTACTACCAGCAGGATAGGGGTTATGCTGCAGACCCTGGTGCGTTATGTGGCATCCTGCTGGGGTGGCTCTGCTGTCAGGAAACAGGGAGGCTCAGCTTGCCTGCGTGAGTTGCGGTCACACCTTTTGCCTACAGTGCCTTTTGTTATTATACTCAACAGTTGGCTCAGACTTGCTGCAAGATAACAGAGCATTGTAATACGCTGTTGCAGTGCCTCTAATAAAGGGTACTGTATATATTTTCCTGTTGAGGGGCTTCAGCCCAAATTTGAAGAAACAGGAGGAACTCTACAAGATTTTAAATCAGACTGAATTGATGCTGCCACAGTCTCACTCTTCACCACATGTTACGTACACACGTGAGCCTGCCTTCTCCCTTGTGCTGGATGAGCTGGTGCAGGGAGCTCAAGTGGTGAAAAAACTTTTTTCTTTTTTTCATTCTCAAGTTTTCTGGTGATATGCAGCGCTGATACTGGGGTGGGGAAATTGGGCTGGAAGAGGGAGAGCTGGTCAAGCCTTGCTGGCGGCGTTGTTCAGCAGCACCAACTCTCAAGCTGGAGGAGTCTCTATTCTGGGCTGAAAATACTACAGTCATTTTTGAACAAATTTCAAACTCATGAGTGTCTCTGATGTGTTAAAATAGATCTTTGTAAGGTGGGGAATTGCCTATTTATAGTCTTTCTGGGACAAAGAGCAGTGTGTTTTGATGTCAGCTGGCTTTGTATCATGTTCTAAGTTCATCTTTCCCTTATGTCCCCACTGCTTTATACTGGTTGACTTTTCAAAAATAGATTATACATGATAAAATTCAGAAAAGGCTGCAATTTGTATTGGCTTAAAGGTCCCCATTGCATTTTTGATGTCTAGATGGTAATTACTTGTCTCTGAAATAGATAATTGCTGATTCAAACATTATGATTAGAAAATATTACAATAAGTCGATAAGAATATTTACTTATCAGCTTCTCTTATTTGAAGATCAGCAATTAACAAAGGCAGAGTGAAGAATTTGCTACATCGTGACTGACGGTATAAGAACAATACCTACAGGGAAATCAGCTCTGCAGCGTCTCTTCCAAGTTTCCTAACAGCCTACCATCCCACAGGTTTGGGACAATCTTTGGTAGGCATTCTGAAGAACAGATAACGTTGTCGCAAGTTTACAACTGTGTCACCTAAAATTTGATACCAGCTGTAGAGTAGATGGCTCAGCTTCCTCCTGGGATTCGCTTCATCACTTCGTTTTCAAGAGATCAGTGGTAAGTCTTGAAGTATGGTGGTGATCTTTGTTTTGGACAATGTGAGTTTGTATCTGGGGAAGATGATACTGTTGCCTTGCTCTGGTTTTGCTTTTTCATTGCTCAATATATACAGCAAGAAAATATAGTCAGTTGTATAATGAATAAATATTGCTGGCATTTAAAAAGCGAGATACTTTGTTGGAGGAACCCAGACAGGTCCTTATTAGTCAAGCATGCTAGAGAGCAAAGCCTTTTGTCCCTTTCTTTGCAAGGTATGTATTTAAAGGGATAAATTTCAGATTTTCATTTTCAACCTCTTAGGTGGGAGGAGTGCTCAAGGCCAGCTTTCTTTTCTTAACCAGAAGTGTATTTTCTCTCCCATAATTCGATGTGCAATATAGACGTGTAGTACTACAGTTTTAGTTCTTGCTACTGTAATATTAAAAAAAAACAAAACAAACCCCAAACACAAAAGAAACAACAAAACAAAACTGAAAACTCTTTTGCTTTGGGAAGACTAATCTTGGAAGTTGGATGGCATCAGTTCTTGTGCTTTCTGCGACAGAATACTGAGTCAATTGTGTGTGAATAACAAAAATAACAAATGAAAGACCAGGCACTTCCCATTTGAGTATTTTTATCACATGCTTTCTCTAGTAGAGCAGCAAGGGCAAAGTCATTTCAGTTTTATCACTTGTGAGGATGTTTTCCTCATGGGGGTGAATAACTCAACTCGTGGGATAACTTTTTGTTTTTATTGTTTCTGTGAATATGCCAGAACAATAAAACAAGACCATTGTTATGTAAAAGTTTGTAAGGCAGAAAGTGATTGAAAAAGGCTAATTAAAAGTTAGGGACCATAGCAGACAGTGTGATATCAGATCTTTGTATGTCTATATGTACTTTTATTTACAGATGTTAATTTTAAGATCAAGGCTAGAAAGAGCCAGTATATACACCCTGATCTCTGTGTATTGTGAAATGCACAAATCCACAAAACACTCTCCTCCTCAAACAACTGAAACGTGCTGCAGGTACAGAATAGAATAGATCAGATCGCTATTTTTGTTTAATGCTTGCAGTGACAGGGTGTCTGAGGTGCCCTTTTAATGCAGATGAACTGCAGGGAAAGACCGAAGGATGCCAGTGAGATACAAGGGAAAATTCCTTCCCCATCCTGAAGCTGGTTAATTATGTTCATGTGCTCCAGCTGACAGTACACAGTCAGTGTCAGTCCATCTCTAGAAATGGCTGATTTTGGTTGTTACAGAGGAAGGCAAAAGTAAACCAAAATCCTAAAACCAGTAAGGAAAGAAAGAAGTAATAACACACAGTAGCCAAACTGACAATTCACAGAGCCATTGTTTATGTCCTAATTATACTGGAAAACTGGATGAGAGAGTGAAATGTGAAATTTGATTATCAGTATGTTTAATGTTGAACTGCCTTTTAATCGACCCCAAAGGAAGGTTGTAAACAAGGCAGATCAGCTGCCAGAGCACTGCCGTGTTGTCCTGCTCATACCTGTGTGCTACCAAGCTCCCTCCCAAAGCCAGATCAGACTAGGTGTTGTAAAGCAGTGTAACTGCTAGGGTGGTTCTTCAGGCTGTTAGAGAACGTGAAAAAAGTTGTCTTCCACTATTCCAAGATTACTAATGCCGTGTGTAATGTTTTTGTGTAAGTTAGTACTAAAAGTAAATATGAATAAAATAATTTTCAAATACTCTTTTTTTTTTTTTAATATATATTATAGGTATAGAGCCTTCATTTTCTCTCTCACTTTCTTGTTGTATGCCAGCTTCCATTTATCAAGGAAACCTATTAGTATAGTTAAGGTAAGCAAGGTTGCATCCTTCTTTAAACATCCTTCTACACCTGCCAAACACGGAAGTAGTTGTATTTTTCAGTATTTCCTTTTGCGAAAGGCAGTGTTTAACGTGGAATGGTTTGAAAGGTGAAAAACTGATAAGGCTAACATGCAGTGACATTTGCTTGATAAACTTTAGTAACACCACACCCAGAATATTGCGTATACCCCTAATTGTTGGGCTTAACACTTGAAACAGCTATGCCTACATTTAATTCATGTGAATTAGTCTAGTTATAGAAATTAAGAGTTTACAGGTTTACATTCATATGTTTGAGAAAAGTTGCTAATAACTGCTGAGTCAAACATGGTAAAATTCTACTGGTGTTCACAAGACTGTTCCAAGTACTGTTGAGCGTCATAGTTGTCTGTACACCTGGGATTCTGTTTCCAGTGAAGCTGGTGGCAAAACATTATCTCATTCTAGGTTTGTTTAATCTTTGGCCTGTGTAACTTGCCAAACACAAATTAAATCCCCCAGGGCTGTATTTTTCTGTAACCGATGAGTAACAGTGGCAAAGTAGCTTGGTGTTAGGGAAGAATTTTGAAATTCTGCGGTATCAGGAACACCAATTCACTGTAGCATGTTGTTTTTACTGATGTAATTACTCGTTCATGTAATGGTGGTTTCACCCAGCAAAATACCAAGTAATAGATAATGGCTAACAATTTTACTGATTTCAGTGGGTTTGACACAGGTTCGTGCAGAACTAGAATTGTTAAATTTGTTGCTGTACAGGGGATTAACAGTCACAAGTGAATTTTCCATTTTGAAATTTCCCTTCTGTATCAGGGAGAGCTGCATAAGCATTGTGCTGCTTCACATGAAGTTGAAGTCAACTCCTACAAAGAAAATGCTGTCCAGATTCAGCCTGTCAAAAAGCCATCTAATATATCTCAGTGCGGTTGGGAGCCATTTGGTAAGGGTTGGGTTTTTTTTTTGCTGTTGGTTTTTTAATTTAGTTTTTAATTTTTTAAGTTTTTATTTTTCTTTCATAATAATGAGCTGGTATTCATAATTAGATTATTTGCCTCTTGCTATATCTTCTTCATGTGTGGAGGTGTTCAGGAGATGTGTATGGGAGGGGTGTTTTGTCTTCCATGTTCTCACTGATTTTTCCAAAGAAAGTTAAGTTGTGAATTACCTTATGATGTCTTTCCTACATAAAGTCACTTAAACAACTGACATTATTTTATCTGTTATAGCTATGAGATAGTTCCAGTAGATCAGTTTTCAGTCAGAAAATGGGATTTGTCTTTAGAATGTCTGTAAGGGGAAAAAAGGAGTGAAGAATAAAATAAATCATTATAATTGTCTGCTGTTTTAATTCAAGGTCCAGCAATCATTTACATGAAATTACTTGGTGTTTATCTAAATTGGAAGTTTTCAGAATCCTTATCTGCCAGAAAGAGTGTTTTTCTCCCCATTTTAATGGAGAACAATGGGAGACACTGTTGCAGAATAGAGTTGACAGCTTACTGAATAGCTTACGAACCTGGCCTTTCACTTAAATACAAAAAGTATTTGCCTACTAACAATTAAATTTGAATTTAATTGTATTTGAGGTTAATAGAGATTTTTAATAATTCCTTAACACTTTTGTCACTACCAAGAACGTCAGTGAAGTAGAATAGTCTATTCTGTCAATGTGCCAGTCCGCTCCAGTCCATCTAGCCATTCATTCTAATTATTCTTTAATCAGCAATTAAAAAAAAGTCCTACTCCGTTCAAAGATAGTTAAAGATCTGAGCTCTGGGCTTCCTGTGAACAAAATTCCTGGTATAAACTGCCTGTTGCAAGGTAATCTGTCTGCTGAAATTATTTAGTCCCACAGGTTTCCAGATGTATTGGGATGCAGTTAAACTTGGTTGTTGTTTCATGTCCCTGGACCAAAGGGAGACTGAGTTTGCTTGTCTAAAACACTACTTAGCTTTTTTTAATGGTCATTTGCTGTACAGAGCAGAACCCTGGCTTTTTTTTTTTTTTTTTAACAAGACTTCTATCTCTGTGCCTTACGAATAGTCGGAAGATGAAATGCAAAAAGCTTTAACCATTTAAAAATATATATTAAGCTGATTCCTTAAAAGCCTATATGATGATGGATTTTTTTAGCCATTTTGACTGTTAGGACCTCACACATTTGCCTCACATCTCTCCACTTTTAATAAAGTCTGTTAAAGTTTGGCTTTTCTTTTGTCGAAAGATCTGTAAGAAAAGAGCACCTTGTTAATACCTTGTGTTTCTTCTCTCCCAAAACGCTGTTTTGAATAAGGTGGAATTAAAAATGGCCTACCAATATTTTTCTAATTTATTACATGCGAAAGGGTCAACTGTAGAGGGAATTTCTTTGGTTAAACAAAATGTTGTGCAAAATATATGCTTAAGTCAAACTGCCTATAGAAAATTAAATGTCAGCGCGTGTTCACTAAGATTTCTTTTGTAATATGCAAAAATGGTTGGGGAGTTTTTGGTACATTTAAACTGATAATTTGTTTTGAATATTATTCTTAGATAAGAACAACTACAAACAGTTACTGGGAGCACTGGATTACTCGTTTCTGTGTGCATATGCAATTGGAATGTATTTAAGGTAAACCTCACTCTCTTGGAAATCTGCTTTATCGCTTACTGTTAATTTATGAGGCTGTACTACTTCTGAGATATTGTCCTTTCCTACTGTAAAGTTTCTGGAGAAGAGAGTGTGAACTTAGTTGCCGAGGAAAAAAGCCCACATCATCCTGAGTTGTATCATACTTGTTGGTATATAGAAGGCTTCTTACCTGTACCCATCCTGACTGCTGTGTGCAGGAATGCTTTGTGACTTGCCATCTAGCCTGTCTTTCCTTCATATGGAATATGAAGAAATATATGCTGGAATATATGTCCTCAACTTTACCAGTCTCTAGCTTGCACATGTAGACTAAACTCATTGTCAGCTTTCTCTGTAGTCACAGGACAGAAGCAGATGCCTCCTAAAAAATAATCCCAAAACCTTCTTAAAATGTGCAATATTAGCTGCTGTTTGGAGATGATTCTTTTTATTAACTAAAACTAGAACCTTCATAACTAGAATAATTAGCAAGGGAGACAAGTCTCGCTTTAAATGGCCGGAGACACGTCCCACCCTATGGGTCATTTGGAAAACAACTCTGTAAGTAAATGACTTCCAACACGCTTCAGGTGAGTATCTCCCTGAAAGGTGGTCGTGCAGATGTCAGCACTTGGAACTTAGTGAACAGGAAATGTTTGTTGTTTTTTTTCTGTCATGTGCTAAAACCTGCTCATTTGCTGCTGTGAAGGAAAACAGCAGTTACTCGTAAAGTTTCTGCTTAATGAGAATTAGACAACACAAAATACTCTTTTATTTGTGAAGGCTTGGGGTATGATTTCATTTTTAATTTTTGCCTTTCTTTTTATTTCCTTCCATATTCCAAGTGGAATAATAGGAGAACGGCTACCTATCCGGTACTATCTGACAGTTGGGATGCTTGCTAGCGGACTCTTCACTGCTATGTTTGGATTGGGTTATTTCTATAATATACATAATCTGTGGTTTTACATAATGGCCCAGGTAGGCACAATGTTACCTAGATATTCTTGAGTTTCCATGGTGCTGTTTAGTGTTGTATTGGGTTTTTTTCAGCTGCAAACAGTGATTAGTGGTTGGATGGGAGGATGTAAATGCTGGCATACATTGTTGTCGATGACAGACAGAAATGATAGAGTACATAGCCCCAGGTTTTATTTTTGAAACATGTTTTTTTAATGCAAGAAATCTTTGAAAACAAATTAAAGTGTTTCAGTCTGTCAAATCAGTGGTGAAATCTTTGCAAGCTTACATGTGGGTGAGTTTTAAAACAAATATATTTACTTATGTCCGTCTGCCAAGACCTGCGTGACTCATCCTGGCTTTCTCTGCAGGAAAACTACATTTATACTGCTAATGATGAACAGTCTCTCACATTGGTGTGGCTGAGAACAGGCAGTTTCTGTAATGAGATTAATTGTGTGGGATTTTTCAGACCATTTGTAGATTTCATCAGGTCACAGGTCCCAAGAATATTTACCATTGACCTAAAACGGAATATAGGTCAGGACCAGGATATGGTTAGCACCTCTGAGCCTTTTTGGACAGGTCTGCACCTGGCACTGCTGCTTTCTTTGTGTTACTGCAGTAGCACTTTCACCACTGGCACGTTTGCATGGCATTGTGCAAAATGGCATGCAGCGATACTAACTTGGGTACTGCAAGCTTTTATAACCCTTTCACCAAGTCATCCATTTAACCATGTCACTGCCCCAGTGCTCTTGGCTTATGTGGTTTCCACGACAGGAGCTGGCTCCTTTAGGGTTAAGCTAACTATCTCTACCAATGCCACACTGCGCGGTGTGATCAGTGAATCCTGTAATACCGCGGGTGGTCTCACACCACCAGCCTGATTGGTTTTTGTTGGGTAGAGTAAGGTTGTTCATTGCATGTTCAAATGTTCTTTGCACATGTGCATTATTGTACTGTGACCTTTATGTTAATGTGTAATTCTAGACAGGGAGCTTTTTAGGAGTTGAGATAAGTTAGGATTATGATCTGCGCAACATGGAGGCTGAAATAGTTCTGACTTCAGCCTGAATATAGTAAGTTAAGTTTCTCACTCAGTTTATTTACAGGTGTCTGTTAAGCATTTTAAAGTTAATGTTCAAAGTTATCCAGTCTCCCCTCAAGTTTTCTTTTTTTCTGCTTTGTTTGACTACAAACATGCTTTGCTGTATGTTCAAATTGAGATCAGTATTATGTTGCTGTTTGAGTGTGGGGAATTCATTTCTCTGTTCAGTTCAGTGCAATGTGATTTTTTTTTTTCATTTATTTTGTAAGCGCGCAATTGAATGATTATCTTTTGTGGTTCAAATCCTAAAAGAATTGGAGAGATGTAGGTAGAGGGAAGAATCTCTGCAGAACATTGTAACTTGTTTATTCTTGGAGAATAATGCTTTCAAACCCCCTCCTAAATTTCTAAATTCAAAGCATTTGTGTAGGCTTCCTTTTCCCAAAGCAGCACTCGGCAGGAATTGTGTAAGAAACGGACTTATTATAGGGTATGTTTATTTATTATTATTATTTTTATATACTTTCAGATAGCTAATGGGTTGGTGCAAACTACTGGCTGGCCGAGTGTCGTTACATGTATTGGCAACTGGTTTGGAAAAGGAAGGTAAATAATACGTAATCCAGAGTTTTGGAAGTACAAATCAGCACGTTCTGGGCTGTAATACTATAGTCAATTTAAATATCTTTTTTTTGCTTCAGTGTTTTTTGGGGATGAAACAAGCAGTTAGGTAGATCTTTAAGAGGCGTTTCTTTTGTTAGGCTGATTAGTTTATATATCCGTTTGAAATATTCTCTCCCATGTCACAGTGTTCTGTGGTAGCTCTTTTAGTCTGATGTTTAATTTTTCAGGTGTAATATTTCAGAATTGAATTAAGAATAATTCTTGTGAATATTAACAGTCTGAAACTACTTTTTAATAAAGGCTGTTATTACACCATTTTAATGTGGAATTTCCCATGTTTTCATTTGTGTTTCAAAGCAGTTGTCAGGGTGAACCTTTAAAAGTATCTTTTGTCTAATGTCTTTTTTCTAACACACTTACAGAAATTTGAAAATTTAATTAAAAAAGAAAATACACATGGCAGCTGATTTAATATTTCTTTTTGTCACTTTCTTTAAATCATCTTTTTTTTCCTTTAATCCTCCATAGAGATCACTCATAATGTTTGTTTTGGCATATCATACAGGAGTTTTCCATAAATTTTAGCATGCAGCTCTTGCAAATCCATTGGCTCTGATAATGGTAGATGCATGTAGCATATAGTAATGCTACTGTAGTACCATCCGTTGTAGATACATACCATTGAACAAACGTTATCGTCAATCGGTTCAAGAGAAAGACATATGAAAATTAAGTATATGCTTTCTAAATAAAATCACAGGACAGTTAAGAAGATGTAGGTTCAAACTAGTTTTCCATAGTCCCTGCAGTCTTTCTGGTGAATGTTACAAAATGCAGAGAATGATACCATCATACAATACTGAACAAAACTGATGAGTCTGTGTAAAACAATTAAGTTTATTTAGATTCTGCTTTGTGTAAAAGCAGCAGCCTTTACTTTCAAGAGGCTGCATAGTAGACTGGTAGATGGGGCTCTGGTTTGAATGTCAGTGATCTGGTTCTTGTTTCCATTTTGTTACAAATTCTGTGAAACATGAGCAGACCTCTCAAATCTTGTTTTCAGCCAAAGGAGATGATTTGGTTTAGTTCAAATTAGGTTGTTCCAGGTAAACTCCTGCTGAGGCAAGGCAGTTTTCCCATGACTTACAAGGGAAAAAAGAAATCTGCTAACTGTTGTGACTTTGGTAGGATTTTTGTCGTTTACATTAGCTGAACTGGACCTATTCTACAGCAGCTCTAATCTGGGATTTCCAGGCAGGCAGCAGTTTGATGTGTCTGTTAGCTAAGCTTGCACAGGTGTTATCTTCTACGAGTACCTAGCAAGTCCAGAATGCAATTAGAAAATACTGAATTTGCTCTACCTGTCCTGTACAGATTGTTTTCTTCTGCATGATAAATCTCACATATCCTGAAAGCATCAGATTATCGGCGCAATGTGTTTGCAAAGACATTTATTCCCAGAAGCATCAGACTTAGCATGCACATGCTACACAACATCTGCACACTTGTTTTTATAAAAGAAACTCTATCCAGAACTATGCAAGCCCTAGTGGTGCCTTTAAATGCCATTAAATGCAGGATGAGTTCTGTCGTGCACAGAGGAGTATTTAGAACACTTCTATTAATATTTAGGTGCCTTGAAATTGCCAGACGAAAGACTAGCATAAAGAGGTGGTCATGGTCAGTTAAGGAACAGTAGGTTGCAAATATTTCACTAACAGATGAACAGTAATTTTTGATACACTTTTCTCAAGATAGTAATATTTACTGTTGGAATAATAATAAATGTTTGTGGTTCTTTTTTAAACGCAGGAGAGGTTTGATCATGGGAATCTGGAATTCACACACTTCAGTGGGAAATATCTTGGGATCCTTAATTGCTGCTTATTGGGTGTCTACATGCTGGGGTCTCTCTTTCGTGATGCCTGGTGTTATCATTGCTGTGATGGGGATTGTTTGTTTCCTGTTTCTTATTGAACGTAAGTGCATTAATAGGACAGAACCGTGGAGGGCTCATTATGGGTAAAGAACACCAACTGTTCAAGCTAAATGACCCAGTGCAAAGTATATTCCTCAAGGTATGCCAATACTTAAATAAATTCTTCCCAGAACACTAGATGGAGAAGAACCTGTGTACTTCTAAAGAGTTTATTCACTCAGACTCTGGCATACCTGAGAGAGTAACACTTGAGAATTCAGTCCACTGCCCTGTCATTAGTTTCCTGTCTTTAATAATCAGTTAAGTGTATCTTAGCAGAATGTCCCACCTGGCTGTAGTGTATATTCTGTGCTACCATTCAACCCATGCCATCCATATTCTGTGCTATGAAATACAGAAGTCACCTGATAGAGCAAGTTTTGCCAATTTAAATTAGAAATTAAAAAGGAATGCCCCATCTTGTCCCAACATAGACTCAGAGATATTAGCATGAATGCTTATTTTACTGTAACTGTCCTGTTTCAAGGAGTAAAGCATTCTGCAGATATAACTAGAATGATGTAATGAGCTGGACTGCCAGAATAGGACTTAATGTGGCTATAGGATGGGAAGGGTACCATGGAGCACCCTTTTCTTTTTCTCTAAACCTACAGTTACACATTTCTACCAGGACTAGTTCTGTGTTACCTATACTGGTGGTTTATCGTTGCTAAATTACGCTTCTGGTAAGCGTTTTAAGAGATATTAGTTATGCTTGTTTTCACTACTAACTATGTGTGGTATTGTATTTCAGATCCTAAAGATATAAGTTGCTCCAGCACACCATCCAGTGTAAGTGAATGCTTTTTCTATTTTGATTTTTGCCTCCTAATACACCTGTTTATTATGATAGCTCTGGAGGTCAGAGGATCTGCGTGGCCCTTTTGTACCAGGCTATTATAACTGACCCTATACGTGAGGGAATGATATGGTCTTCTGTGCTTCACTGGTAAAGCAGTAGCTTACTTCCTATCAAAGCAATGTCAGTCAAGAGGTGAATGAGCTAAAACCATGACAGTTTGTTTTAACTAAAGTTTTGGATAGGTGATCTTGCTACAGTAAGCCAAGTAAAAACTGTTCATGGTTGTTTTTTTGAGTTTTCTTACTTCCCTCCAGTCTTCCCGGGCATCTCTAGAGCATTTTGACCTATCTCCTGCTGTTGCCTTCCTTGTTTAAGTATGGCATAATGAGGTAGCTCCCAACCATATCCCGCAAAGGGTCTCACTGAGAATCCTGTATTAGGCATTGCAGAAAGAGAAAACAGCCCTTTTGCTGACATATAGCGTCAATGAACCATGCATCTATGGGCTTGGGGATGGAAGGTGGGGTGTTCCCTTGTACAGTGGGAAGGAGAGTAGGAGCACATGGCAACGGAAAAGAGGAAGCAAGAGATTGATATGGAGCTGAGGTAAAGAGATTGGAGCAGTCAGTCTGTAATAGTGAATTTAGACACAATATAATATGGCTTTTATTTAACCAAAGTTGACATTAATGAAGTGCTGTGAAAGGAGAAATAATCTGTGCTTAGTGGTATGGGTCACATGACAAATCAATACTTCAGTATTTATGGCATCACAGAATAATTTAGGTTGGAAGAAATGGGGTCTCTGAACATTGTATGGTCCTACCCTCTGCTCATACTAGGTCTAAATTTGACATAGGATCCAATTGCTTAGGTTTTGCCTGTCAACTTTTGAAATCCTCAAGAATGCAGATGCTGTTTATACATAGATGACTTTTTCTTTTAAATATAGAGTGAGTTTTTAGACTGCATTGATCACATGTTTTATTGGCATCAAGGCAGTGGATCCTGATATTGTATGATGGCTTCAAGACCTTAAATTTTGGCAAGGTAGTGAACTTCACTAAGCTGTAAATGTACTGTCACACCCAAACTGTGGTACGTATACCGCCTGGATCACAAGGGAAAATGCAACTCTCTTGACACAGGAGTCTGAAATCCAGCATCACAGATAGAGTGCTTAAGGCATTGTTGAAGCAGGCTTGAAGTATGTGTGCGTGTGCAAATGTTTAAGCTTTCTTTGGGTTGCTGGACATTGCGTGTGTACTTCCTTGTGCCATTGTGGCAGCAAAACTCATAGCTTTTTAATTTGTTTTTAAAAGGAAAGCTTTCTTTTTAAGTATTAGTATAAGGTTGTTCAAACGCTATTTTAAAAGTAGGTTGGAAGTGGTTAAGCTCTGGTACCAAGACGTTTGCCCAATTCTTTTGAACCAAAAGTTCATAACACATTTTATGTACTCAAAATTAAGTGATGTGGAGAGCCATGTGAATGGCAGAAAGGCGTGCCTTAGAAACCTTTAGTTACTACATGAGAAGATGATTCCTTTCTTGCTTTGTGTAGCTGTGACCCAAGAGGAGGGAGGCAATCCAAATAGAACAACAGAAAAATAAAAAGCAAGGAAAGAGAACAAAAAGAAAAGCATTAGGAAGACCAGCTGTGTATAGCTTCTCATAACAGAATGTCATTTGTAGCCCAGTGTCGTTTCGGAGTGTGTTTGCAGGTTGATCTCTCTTTCATGTTCCATAGGACTCTGGTATGTGTTTGTCTCTATTGTAACCAAAACCTAAAGCAGTGTGTTGCTCCAGGCTCTTTCTCCTTTGGCTCCCAGGGGCCTGTGGAAAATCAGGTTTGACACATTTTCAACTAGTTCTGTGGAAGAATAGGAGGGGGAGGTTGGCAAAGAAGGTCTCAAGGTTTCCTATGTGTGAGGGCAAATCAGGGCTGTTCGGGAGAGTGTTGGAGGGAAGGTCCCAAAAGAATCCGACGTACGTTTTCCAATGCTAGGGGATTATACATGGAGACTGTCTGCACATGTAGGTTAACATGAACTATACCTTTTAGTTGCAAGCCTCACAGGTAGATTGTACAGGGATGGTTGCTGTTTTTTGACCGCCCCCCCATTAGTTTCAGGTAGGTGGCTTTTTACATTTTAATGCTCTCTTCTTCTTGAATAGTAACTGACGGCAATTTTTCTAGTCTGTGTTATCTCTTCTTTACCAGATAATGCTTTTTTTTTTTTTCCCCTCATATGAAATACTCCTGATAAAGCTGAATACTTCTAACGGTCTGTGGAACTCCTATTCTTAGTTTTTTACTGTGAGATAAGGTGTGCTCACAATGAACTCTCTATTTTCCATGGAATTCTTTTTCATTTCTTAAAGGTAACTTCTGTCAAGTATGAGAATATTTTAAGTGTCCCTTAGAGACTCCTAACAGGAGGTATTTTCTTCCTTAGCTTTTATGTAGTTCAGAAATGCTTTCATGAACATTTCAGCTGCTTTTATAATACCTAGAGTATAATGTTTAAAGAATTTGCTGTTAAGCTTTATGGAAGTAAATGTTTGTTATTTGTTTGAAATACACTTTTACTGGAAAGCATAACTAGAAGAGTTCTGCACAATGTGTTGCTCATATGTCTGAAGGAGCTGGTATGGGAAAAACTTGACGTTCAATATCTACTTGCTGTGATATTTTTAACAGAAATTTACTACTTTAGGAGCTTCCCCCTGCCCCCGCTTCCATTCACCACCCTTTCTCCCAGTCCCAGGAACAGGCTAGCATTTGACCTAATCATCTCTAGGACACCAGCAAGGTCACTGTTTCAGGCGCGGTCTCATTGTGTAGGGATGCATCTGACCTGCTTCCCTGGAAACCTTGCTCTCCAGAGCAAAGGACATCAATTCTTCCTTCCCTATTCCACATATTCGCATCTGCAAATCTTGTAGGAGGTTTATAAAGGTGCTTCCTGACCTGCCTTGGACCCTTCTCAGATTAAGATTCGCCATTGTCTTGGGAAGCTGTATGCCATTTGAATTGCTCAAAACCTCTCTTCAGACGTGTGTGGTCTGCAAAGTATAATGGTTTCTAAATTCTTCATGAATAGGGGTCTCGGCTTCTAGTCGCTATGGGGAGGGTGGTTTTAGAAGTTAAGGAAATTAATAAGGTAAGAGTAGAAGTTCAAGATTGCCCACAAATGCAGATGTGGTAGTGACAATGACTGTAAAGAATACTGATTGCTAATTGAAGGAAGGTTCATGTAGTAAAATGGACTGTTATTACTGGGAACAAAGAATTTCAGCCATGTTGTACAAGAGGTAGAATTTGCTGGCAGGCATAAAATACTAGCTCTCCTTTTTTGCTCAGTCATTTCAGTGAAAACCTGAACAACCTGTGTGGTTTTGCAAACGTAAATGGTTTTCCTAAGATATTAAAGAACCTGCATACTTGCTTTGCTCATAAGTCTGTAGTAGGTCACTTTGGGCAGATGTCTTGGCTAGGTGCAGGCAGTTCTGCCAGCTGGTGCCAAAAGCCTAAGCTTATTGTGGAACAATGAGGCCAGTTAAATTTAAGCACAACTAAAATAAATGCTCAACATGAGGGAAGGACTTCAGGTATATCTATATTAAGATTTATGGATCAGATTCATCTCTGTGTGTTATTACTATCTTGGATGAATTTGCTCTACTGTTTATTTGCAGCATGATTGTGAACCCAGTATTTCTACAGAATTTGTAGTGGCGAGTAATCTGATTTGACTGAGTTGTCAAGAAGCATAGACAGAGAAGCAGGCAGAGAGTCTTGAATGCGCGGTTCTTATTCTTTATTCACCACTTTCTTGGGCTGTGCTTCATTTCCTTGTATTCACCTTAGGTCTGATTTATTAATCTAAAATTTGTTTCAAAATACATATTTGAGTACAATAAAATGCTTTTAAACGCTAGCATTAATCTAATACTTTCCAAAAGGCTATACCTATGACAAGTGTAAGAGAGAAGTCAGTGTGTTTTATTAAGCGT
Source organism: Phalacrocorax aristotelis (assembly GCF_949628215.1). Lineage (NCBI taxonomy): Eukaryota > Metazoa > Chordata > Aves > Suliformes > Phalacrocoracidae > Phalacrocorax > Phalacrocorax aristotelis. Next base: position 98,382,734 of record NC_134276.1, on the reverse strand, counting down.
TGGTGTGCTTTCGTAATGAAAGTTAGAGTAGATTTAATAGCATTTGAGAAATGTGATGATTTAGAACTGGTTTTATGGCTTCTCATCTTTTCTCCGTGTACCTCTATTTTTTTTCATAGGTAAACATGTTAGTTGCAGCACGTTCATACAGACCCGTCTTTATGTTCTAGGAACTTTCTTTGACCTGACTTTACATTTCCAGGAAACTTAGCTCTTTTAAACTCCTGTGGCAAAGTGCTTGTGCATTTAAAGGATACCAGCTGCAATTTTTATTTTCTGAAAAGGAGAAAGAAGTCTAAGTACAAAGTACAAAAGTACTTTTTTGTACTAAGTACAAAAAAGAAAGAAGTCTAAATCTACAGCCTCCCAGTCTAGTCGTTTTCCCCAGGAATTTCCTCCTTACCACAGTGAATCTTATTTTTGATAGTCAAATGAAAAAGCCTAATTTTCTGTAAGATAAAATCTAAAAATCTGTTTTATCAGACCCTGGGGGTTTGAGTGTTGTTTGTTTATTTTGGGGAATGCATGCCCAAAACTGCTTGCGCCTCAGGTCTCCGCTGAGCAGCAGAAATACTTCAGTTTACTCTCAAAAGTTTTTTGCCTTCTTAGAAGGATTTGGTTGATGAATGGCAGTTTGTCTAAAGAATACTGTAATACATACCTTTGTATTTTTGTTGGGGAAGAATTACCTAGTGATTCATTTTAATTCAAAATGTTCAGTGAGGATGGGCATTCTTTTTTAGTTGTGGTAGTGGGTTTTGGGGGGTTTTATCTGGGGCATGGTTTGGGGTTTTTTTTGTTGTTGTTGTTTTTTTTAATGTGTCATCCAGAGCGTGATTAGCCACTTAAACAAATATTTCATTCCTGAAGAATGCATAGTGCCTCATGTGGTCTTAGCAATAGGTTGTCCCTACCTGACTGCAGACCTACTTTGAAGCTGTATATATAATTTGGCAGTCAAACCTTAATGTCCCTGGCAAATCTTTTTAGATGAAGGATCTCAGAATAATGTTTTCTAGTGAATCCAGTTTTGGTGTGAACTGATACACTAATGCACTTGTTAATAAGTAACTATGAAAAGCAGATCCATTCAGGGCCTAATATAGCTTTTATATATATAAGCTTATATATATATATAGAAGCAACAATACAGCTTGTTGCCTGGATTTCAGTACTGAGCATGCTGGAGTTACTCAGACTCTTAATTAATCCTCCTGCCCACAAGAGCACAGTCCATTTCTGGGTTAGAAGAATATGGTGAATATAAGCTAAAGGGATAAACTTTTATCTTAAAGGGGTAGGGAACTGAAGAATCAAGGTTTTCCTGAAACAAATCAACTCCTGTCGCTGCTAGTAGGATCATCTGCTTATGAGAAAAAACTAAGTTTGCAATGTCAGTGAAAGTTCAGCAGAGGAAAAAGCAGCTGAAGACGTTAAGAATGGCATGACTGTGCTCTGAGCTCAGTATGCTGCTTCTGTGTAAAACCAGTATGAAGCTAGCCTTCAAATGTATTTGTGATTGCATTTTATGTACTTTGCCATAGGTCTGCATATGAACTTTAAAAACCAAAAATACATGGTCATTAAATTAAAGATGCTTCATTTGGGGTTTCATTACAATGCATAGACTTTGGCTGCAGAGAAATGATTCACGCTGATGTAGTCCTTAACAAAACCCCCCCTGAACTTTTGTTACTTGTTTTTTATTCTTTTTTTTTTTTCTTCAGAGTTCTAAAACCTTTCTGAATGGTACATCTCGATTCAGAATCCAGATGCCAACCTTAAATGCTAAGGAAACAAGCAAACCTCAGGTAAAGTATAACGTATTGTTGTAAAATAGTATAGAAGACTTCCTAAAGCTCACATGGAATATTTACAGTAGATTTACTATTGGTAAAGATTGTTCTTCCTTTTATTATGCTGAAATCTACTTCTATTTTCTATACACAAATGTAGCTTCAGACAAGGGAACTAAACATTATCTAACACAAATACTGCAAACCCAGCTGAATAAGGTGGCGTACTTACTCAGGTGGTCTTAACTTGTGGTCTTCATACAATTCCAGCAAAAGTAACACACTGCAAAATACTAAAAATATAGCCCTTTTGAAATCTTTAAACTACTTCTGTCATGTTTGTCACCTCCTTGCAGTCCCACTTCTCTCCCTTTTTAATGTAATAGATGGATGTACTTACAAGATTATACATGGAGACAGAGAGTTCTAAATATGAGCAATTATTCACAGAAGTCCTGGTTAAGACTTGTAACTGTAAGTGCTGGTAATTCTCACTGGAAACTGAATTCTGGATTTGCCCATTTGTGGGCAGAAAGGCATTTTGTCTTGTCATGGACATTAGCTGAAAATTTCCATTTGAAATTTTGTATTTGTATTCAGTACACTTGGCACATCATATCCTGAGAGGATAACTTTTTTTCTAACTTCTTTTCAGACTTTTACAGGAAAATAGAAACTTCCTGTTCTTTTCATCCTTTGCCCATAGGAAAATGATCAGCATTCACAGGGTGTAATAATCAGTGTTGATGAAAAGGTTTTGAAATTTTTGTTAAGGAAACACTTCACTCATAATTTTTTATCAGTCCACCTTAAACCCCCCCGACCTGAGTTTATTCGTGTTCATTTGAGCTGCCCAAGAGCAGCCTCCAGCCTGGAAACCACTTGCCAATATTATTTCACAAACAACTGGAAGATAAGGAGAGATGATACAAATATATCAGTAGATGTTTTTAGACAAGTGATGAAGACAATTAAAATATTGTCAGCAAATCAGTAAACAAATATTTCTATTCTAACTCTGCTAACTCTAATTGCACCCTCACTGTCAGCCTATGCAGTCTCCATAGCAAGTGGGCAAGGAAGATGTACCCCCTCTCACACTGCCTGGTGCTCCCTTGTGAGCAGGCAGAGAGGCAACACGGACAACAAAGCACGAGGGCACTTGCTGGCAATACCGTCAATATTCCCTTTTTTATTTTCTCCACCCTGCCAGCTGGGTTATATGTTTGTAGTGTGGAGTCCTAACAAGGCTTTAAGAAGAAATTAATTAAAAAAAAAAAATAAAATACTTGTTTATCACTGTTTGGGACCTCCCTGATTGTTTTGCCAGTGACAAAAGCTAATCTTTTTCCTGTCGAAGTGGAGCTGAGCATCTTTCCTTCCTACAGAGGTGGTGTTACAGTTATGCTGAGTTGGCCATCACAGTCAGCTTTTTTTCCCCGTACAAACAACAGATGTTTTGCATTTATGAGCTGGTCTTCTCCAAGCACACTGGAATGGCAGCTTTTACTGATTTTTCATTGACCTCTTCAATTACTGTAAAAAGACAGCAAATATTCAGGATATGCAGTGATTGAAAGCAGAATGTGTTCTTGGCTGCGTGACCTGAATACCTATGTGTGTTCATTACCACTTATATCAGGTTGGCCTATTAAAAATTACACAAAATTAAGGGATAATGAATCCTTCCCTGGAGATCAAGAGTCTGCCATACATCTAATCATGTTGTATGGCAAGCTGGCAAGGCTGAACATTATCTCTGCCAATCACAAACTGCTGGTTTTATTTATCATTTAGCTATGTGCAGTATAAAAATCCCATATTGTTGATAAACGTTTCCAGCATGAGTTGCTAAATAAGGTGTTTGGACTTTGGACACCTCCACTTCAATATTCAACCCTCTCTTAAATAGGCTTGGAGCTACCTGTTTGAGAAATGAGCAGCATTACCTCAGACAATCCTGGTTAGGGTTGCTGTGCAAATTGTGCAAGAGATATTCACTTAAGATGCTATCTAGACACATATTGCTTTTAATCCACTGGGGAACTTCACTGCTTAAGCCTTTTTTTTTCCTGTTGCATCCTTTTTCCTGTTAATAGCTGGTGGTTTGAATTGCTGCCGTTAAAATAGTTCAAATTTTGAAGTTGCTCTTGTAATTCAGAAGATAAATACTTAATGATGATGGAGTGACTTATGTGCCATAGCATAGGTCTACAGTGCCATGTCAGAGGTCTGTAGGTGTTTTTCCAGTCTTCTAGTTAATCAGGGTGCAGGGTCTCCTGTAAACCCTGCCTCCTGCCTGCCAATCCTGTGCAAATATTTTGGATGCTGCATGGTAGCTTCTAAAATTATGCTAAGTGTCTGGGCTCAGGTGCCCAGACGGTTCCCTAGTGTCTTCTCCTAAATGAAGTTCTTTAAAAACAGAATTTATTTAGAACCACTGAGTGTAAAATTGCAGAATTGAATTTGTCCAGCACTTAATTATTTTTTTGCTTTCTTCCTCCATCAGCTTACCAGATATTAATTGGAAAGTTTTCATCTTTGTAATAACTACTGGAAATGGAATGGCCTGCCATTTTATCCTCACTAACCTACAGCCAAATATATATTTGAGGTTTAATCCTTCACCGAGGCTTTATTCAAATGCACAAGAATTGGGAGAAAGAAGATAGTATGTAGAATACATCCATAGCTAGTAAAAGTACACAGCAGCTGAAAGTGAGGATAGCTACATCCTGTCCTTTTTCTAGTTGGAAGAGAAGTACTGAGGACTATTTATACCTGAAATTTCTTTTACTGTGTACAGCTGTAGGATGTAAATTTCCAGTTCTATTCTGAGAGTTTACTTCAGTGTGGTGGATGGATAAAAATAACAAGATATCCTCATGGCTAGATGGGGTGGCTCATTCTTGTTGAGTGATAACTTGCTACACAGGTATTCTTAGCAGCCAGTGGAATTATTAGAGTAAAATCCTTCCTAGGGCTAGAAAAGAACTCAGAATTCACAACTTAGAAAAGCCTGGAGTTTACCAATATTGCCTAAGTTGTGGATTGCAAGGCTCAAATGAAACAGACGTGAAAAAATAAGTGCTTGCTTAACATAAAGCACTCAGTATCCATAATTCAATTGGAAAGATGGCCTGTATTTAAATCATGATGCATTTAAATAAGATGATGTTACAGAATCTGAAAAAATGGGCTTAATATTTGTACAGAAAGAAAATAATACATGCTTTTATACAGAAATGTGTTTTAGTACTCAGTTTTAATTAGATCACGTTTATGTAGTGGGGTAAGGGAAGACTGGAAATTCTTTTACTCCATTGAATTGAAATTGTTCCACAATAGAACAGAAACTTGAGTCCATAATGGAGTGTATGCACTCAGACATAAACAAACAGGCTTGTTTTACCTGATAGCCTGTATATATTCTCTACTCTCTCTTTATACACTGTATATCCAAATCAAGAGATCTTTAAAAGCTCTAACTTTCTGTGATAAAATAATTTTTATAAATTATTTCGGAATGATTTGATTTCTTGGTATGTGTTTTGATGCATTGTGCCTTTCTTTTTCATATGGTGGTGTTGGGGGTAATTGCAGGATCCAGAGATGCAGCATTTACTTCTTGACTGTGAAAATTGCAGTGTGTCACTGAACTCCAGCACTGTAGTCACTGGGGAAAGCAGACATGGGACATCAGCTATCAGCTTCCTTGGGGCCCTGCAAATACCTGTGAGTACAAGTGCTATTCTTGCCTGTTCCTCTAAGAATGAAGTTTTGCCTCAAAATTCGTATTTCCATGAAGTTCTAGAGAGAGTGGTAGATGACGTTAACTTTGCATCACAGGCTTTGATTGGCAGCGCTGGTATATATGGGCTAAAGCAGATTCTGGTACACAAGATAAGGTGTGCCCCTCTCAGAGGAGGAGTGAAAGTAGGTACAAGAGTACTGTCATCCCCAGTAAGCAGATGGCATAAGCTCATTGGTTGCATCTTAGAAACTACAAGCATCTAGGTTCTAGCACCCATATAAGCTGCCTTTTTTCCCCCCACCTCAGTATGACTAGAGCAGTCTATAATATAAAATGTGTTTCTTCTCAGTCTTTAACAATATTGATAGACCCTGGGCTGCCCGGTCCCCTGAGTTGGAGGACTATGAATGTGGGAGCAGTGACTTTCCATTTCTGGACACTAAAATTGTAAGGGACCAGCTGTATCAGCTGAATGTTCACAAGTCCACGGGGCCTGATGGGATTCATCCCAGACTACTGAAGGAAATAGTGGATATTATGGCAGGACCCCCCCTCAATCATCTACCAAAGGTCTTGGAGGTCTGGGGAGGCCCCTGCAGACTGGAACCTAGCCATTATTATTCCAATCTGCAAAAAGGGCGTGAGGGAAGACCCAGGGAGGTACACACCTGTTAGTCTAACCTCAGTTCCTGGAAAAATTATGGAGAAGATTATACTTGGTAGTATTGAAAGGCATTTGAAGAATCATGCAGTCATCAGGCACAGTCAACATGGGATCACAAAGGCAAAGTCCTGTTTAACTACTTGGATATCCTTCTATGACAAGGTCGCCCGCCTAGTGGGCAAAGGGAAGGCAGTGGATGCAGTTTTCTGGATTTTAGTAAGGCTTTTGATACTGTCCCTCACAGCATCCTTCTGGAGAAGTTGCCAACTGTGAAGTGAGCAGGTTCACAATGTGCTGAGTGAAGAACTGGCTGAAGGGCAGAGCTCAAAGGGTCGCAGTGAATGGGGCTACATCTGGCTGGCAACTGGTCACCAGCAGCGTTCCTCAGGGTTCAACGCTATGGCCAGTTCTGTTCAACACACTTATCAACAATGTGGATGCAGGAGTTGAATGCACCGTTAGCGAGTTTGCTGATGATACCAAGCTGGAAGGTGCTGTTGGCTCTCTTGAGGGACAAGAGGCCTTGCAGAGAGATCTAGATAGATTAGAGCATTGGGCAATGATTAAAAGGATGAAATTTAACAAGTCCAATGCTGGATCTGCACCTAGGACAGGATAATGCCAGGCACAAGTATAAATTGGGAGAGGAGTGGCTGGAGAGCAGCCCTGTGGAAAAGGATCTGGGGGTGCTGGTTGACAGCAGGCTTAATAGGAATCAGCAGTGTGCCCTGGCAGCCAAGAGGGCAAACTGCATCCTGGGGTGCATCAAACACAGCGTAACCAGCTGGTCAAAAGAGGTGATCATCCCACTGTATTCAGCATTGGTGCAGCCTCACCTTGAATATTGTGTGCAGTTCTGGGCCCCACAATTTAAGGAGGGTGTGGAGGTCCTTGAATGCTTCCAGAGGAGGGCAACAAAGCTGGTGAAAAGGCCAGAAGGAATGTCTTAAGAGGAGCTGCTAATGACTTTGCATTTGTCTAGTTTGAAGAAAAGGAGTCTGAGGGGCAACCTGATTGCTCTCTGGAGCTTCCTGAGGAAAGCACATGGAGAGGGAGGTGCTGAGCTCTTCTCCCTGGTACCCACTGACAGGATGCATGGGTATGGTTCAAAGCTGTGCCAGGGGAGGTTTATACTGGACATTAGGAAGCGTTTCTTTACTGAGAGGGTGGCCAAACACTGGAAGAAGCTTCCTAGAAAAGTGGTGATGCCCCAAGCCTGTCAGTGTTCAAGAGGCATTTGGATAATGCCCTTAATAACATGCTTTAACTTTTGCTCAGCCCTGAATTCGTCAGGCAGTTGGGTTAGATGATATTTGTAGGTCCGTTCCGACTGAAATAGTCTGTTCTCTTCTGAAGTCTATTCTAAAAGTTTTCTGGTCTTAATTAATGGCACATGGATATTAAGGATGGAATAGCAGGCTGAGTTTATAAGCACTTCTCTGCATCAGAACTTCCCTTGGCTTCCCTTTTACATTCCTCAACATTGTTTTTAAAAGCTTTAATTTTAAATCTCTTGTATGGCTTATATTGAGAAGATTCAGACAGCACAAACATTTGGACTGCTGGGAAAAGGAACAGAAGTTTCCTTTAGGTCAGGGACCATCATCTTTGATTGTCCTTTCAGCTTGAAGCCTAGCAGCTTCAGTAAGTTCCACAAGTAGAATTATATGCAAATTGATTTTGACCAGGTGTAAAGACAGGGGAGGAAATCCCTAGCACCCAACCACTGTACTCCTGCATACTGTCCAGTCTGATCCTTTGTCTCAACTGTCTTCCTGTGGCAAGTGAAGTAATAGGTAGAAAAATCGGTGTTACCACCTGGAGTCTCTGTAACTGTGGTATTTTTCCTGCCTGTTGTTGGGAAGGGTCACAGCTGTACGTGAAGTAGACCCAGCTGTGTATGGGTGTTGTTCATACAGATTCCTGCAGTAGTCCATACCAGGGATTTAAGAAATATGGTTTCAAACAAAAAGGTATCAGATGGTGAGAGTAATGAAGATAGGTTAATTTGGTAGTTTAGCTGCAGCTCTGTGTAGTAAGTATACCTTTCATGTACCCAGCAGGAAAGAGGGTGGAACAAATTAGAATTTTAAATAGGCTTATGCCCTGTCTGTACCACGCTCTTACCACACGCTGATTTGAACTGTGTCATACTGGTTAACTGGGTTTTTCTAAACAGTTAAACAGTAAGGAAGAAATCTTAGACCCATCTGAAGGAAGGATCTAAAGAACACAGAAAGATGCCAGTTTCTCTGGAATACTTGCAACCTGCTCTAATGCTATATAAAAACTCTTGAAATGATGAAAATAAGCAGTGTGTGTCCCCAACAGTATAAAATCCTTCCTGTTAATTTTAGTGTTCTCTCTTCAGTCAATTCAGTACAATTAAGAGGAGAGAAAACATGTAAGTAAAATATCATGGTCTGCTGTGATTGTAAGCTTTGTGCTCTCAGGGGAAGAATGCTTCTTGGGAATTCTTGAGAGAAAAAGAAAAGCTTAAATTCTTCTTAGAAACCATTTTCATAATGGTCTTTGAAAGCAAATCGCAGCCTCTGTCGAGATGATAACCTCCTATTTTCTTTATTCTCTCAGGGAGTCATAGAGTTCTCCCTTTGTCTTCTGTTTGCAAAGCTGGTGAGCTACACTTTCCTCTTCTGGCTTCCCCTCTATATCACGAATGTCGGTAAGTATCATGGTAAGGGGATACAGAATTATGACTACAAAGTGTCTGGAAATATGAACTTGAAAGAGGGAAGAAAGTAAACATTACTGCTTCTAAAATAGGCTATCTTTGCTACAGTAACAGGAGAATTGTAAGTCACCAACTAATGTATTTCTCAGTTTTATGAATTCAGTATTATGAGAGGGCATTTTCAAAACAAAGAAACAAAAAAAAAAAAATCTGGCTTATCTTCAACAGTTCCAAGCATAAATGCTGTGTCTTTGGCTCTTGTAAACCAATCAGAAAGGTTTACTTTCTAGTAACGTTTTTACGTGATTAAAGTGCCTTATCAAAATGTACGCAAAAAAAATCTAAATGAGCTTCTTTATCTGTTCAGTACTGCTTTTTCATTTGTGCTGTAGAGTGAAGAGATAGGAGCTCTCCCTAGCGAGAGAAATTCATGTTCTTGTGAGTCATGATGTGACCTTTAAACCCCCAGCTAACACAAAAGCTGTGCTGGACAAGTATGGCAGTAACAACCAACAGAGACAGACAGGTTGAACACCCTCTGAAAACACACAGAGCTGCAAATCCTCTAGCTAAAGGCTGTTGTGTGTGGACTCCAAATAACCAGAGCTCCTGCAGGACTGGGCGCCTTAAAAGCCCTGTGCTTTCAATAGAAAGGTTAATGATAGTTACCACAGTAGTACCACCCGTGCTGGGTGTGACAGGTGTTGGTGAGGGTAAGGTAGTGCCACTGACACCACTGTTTTAGCACATGCTGCTCTTTCAAATGTATTTCAGAGACTTCAGCAAAAATACCAAAGGGGTTTAGAAATTTGGCTCCTTTTGGAACCTCATACTTTACACAATAGGACTGACAATTTCCCAACATTGTGATGTTCTTTTTGGAATCTGACCCCATAGTGTATCAGTAACTACATTAGACTGAATGTAAATATGTGCAAACAGTACCTATGGCAAACAGTAGACTTAAGGAAGTCACTGTCCCTTCGTAGTCCCCAAAAACTGCACAGTGCATGCTGTGCCAAGCAGGGTTGCCAGACATAATTTAATGATGAATATTACTGGTCATGTGATGGAGACCTCCAGGATGAGGCTCTATAAGTGAGCCAAATGTATGCTAATTATGCTTTTAAAGCAGAGAGCCTCATGAGCGTTTTTTAACTGTTTATGAATCTGTGGCACTTCACAAATGGGAATATTGTTAGTCCAGACTTTAAAAATCAACAGCTGGCTGGACTGCATCTATAGTTAAGGTGTTAAAATGTCCTGCCATGAGTGTAATTGCATTCAAAAGACTGTACCCCTGAATACCCAATTATGATACTTTCTTGTTTGTCATATACAATGACAGCTTATGGTAGCTTATTCCTGTGAACAAACAATACTGCCGTTATATGCCTTTATCCTAGCATGACAAGTCTGTATTGCGATTTCTACGTTTTGTAGTCTGGAAATGAGACAAATATTTTTCTTCTGTCACCAGAACATCTTGATGCCAAAAGAGCTGGGGACCTTTCTACACTGTTTGATGTGGGTGGAATCTTTGGTAAGTTTTATGTATTAATATTACATCTTCAAAGAAAGACTGGGGAAACTATAGGCCTGCTGCTGAATGAGGTAGGGGCCCTGGTGACGCAGGATGGAGAGAAGGCAGAGTTACTGAATACTGCCTTTCCTTCAGTGTTTACTACTAAGGCTGCCCCTCAGGCATCCCAGCCCCCAGGGGAGAGAGAAAAAATCTGGAGGAGGAGGAATTCCCCTTGGTTGAGGAGGATTGGGTTAAGAGATTACCTAGGCAAACTGGATCCTCGCAAATCCATGGGCCCCGATGGGATGCACCCATGAGTGCTGGGGGATGTTCTTGCCAAGCCACTCTCCGTCATCTTTGAAAGGACAGGAGAGGTGCCCGAGGACTGGAGGAGGACCTGGGAAACTATAGGCCAGAGAGCCTCACCTCTATCCCCAGAAAGGTGATGGAGCAGTTCATCCTGGAGGACATCTCCAGGCATGTAGAGGACAAGAAGGTTATCAGAAGTAGTCAACATGGATTCACCAAGGGGAGATCATGCTTGACCAACCTGATAGCTTTCTATGATGGTGTGACTGGCTGGGTCAATGCAGGGAGAGCAGTGGATGTTGTTCATGTTGACTTCAGTAAGGCATTCAATACTGTCTCCCATAACATCCTCACAGGCAAGATAAGGAAGTGTGGGTTGGATGAGAGGACAGTGAGGTAGACTGAGTTCTGTTGTTGAGCCAGTTCTCAGAGGGTCATGATCCATGGAGCAGAGTCTGGATGGAGCCCTGTCACTAGTGGTGTTCCCCAGGGGTCTGTGCTGGGTCCAGTCCTGTTCAACATATTCCTCGATGACCTGGATGAAGGGATAGAATCATAGAATGATAGAATCATTAAGGTTGGAAAAGACCCTTAAGATCATCAAGTCCAACCGCTGACCTATCACTGCCAAAGACAGAGTGTAACCTCAGTAAGTTCACTGGTGATACAGAACTGGGAGGAGTAGCTGATACGCCAGAAGGCTGTGCTGCCATCCAACGAGACCTGGACAGGCTGGAGAGCTGGGCCGAGGGGAACCTCATGAAATTCAGCATAAGCGAGTGTGAGGTCCTACACCTGGGAAGGAACAACCCCATGCACCAGTACAGGCTGGGGGCTGAACTACTGGAAAGCAGCTCTGTGAGAAGGACCTGGGAGTGCTGGTGGACAACAAGCTGACCCTGAGCCAGAATGTACCCTTGTGGCCAAGAAGGCCAATGGTATACTGGGGTGCATTAAAACAAGTGTGGCTAGCAGGTCGAGGGAGTTTATCCTCCCCCTCTACTCCACCCTAGTGAGACCACATTTGGGGTGCTGTGCCCAGTTCTGGGCCCCCCACTTTAAGAAGGACAGGGAACTGCTTGAGCAAGTCCAGCAGAGAGCTACGAAGACAATCAGGGGACTGGAACATCTCCCATATGAGGAAAGGCTGAGAGACAGGCTTGTTTAGCCTGGAGAAGAGAAGACTGAGGGGGAATTTCATCAATACATATAAATATCTGAAGGGTGGGTGTCAAGAGGAGGGGGCCAGACTCTTTTCAGTGGTGCCCAATGACAGGACAAGAGCAATGGGCACAAGTTGGCACACAGGAAGTTCCACTTAAACTGAGAAAAAACTTGTTTCCTGTGAGGGTGACAGAGCAGTTGCACAGGCTGCCCAGGGAGGCTGTGGAGTCTCCTTCCCTGGAGACATTCAAAACCTGCCTGAACCTGTTCCTGTGCTCCCTGCTCTGGGTGTCCCTGCTCAAGCAGTGGGGTTGGACAAGATGATCTCCAGAGGTCCCTTCCACACCCTACCGTTCTGTGATCCTTAATCAGACCAGTTTAGGGAAAGCTGTGGTACGCACAGCTTATTTATATTATTTGTCCTTGTGCCTTTTGTCCACTGAAGAAGCGTGGCAGTAAAGGCACTAAGTTGAGAGCTGTGTTGGTTGTTGAAAACCTATCAAAATATCTTTAAATTGAACAACTCACAGAGCCAATGATATTGTCCAGTACAGATTGTAAGAGCCAAATACTACGGAATCTTTTAGCTCCGTCAGCTCTGGCCCATGTGTCTTGGTCATGCCACCTGTCAAAATATCTTCCTTTTGTCACTCTAACATAACAGAACTATCCTGGCTTGCACAGTTGTGTATTTTTTGTGGGCGCAGAGGCAAATGGCCACAGATGGTTTTTTTTTTTTTTTTCTTCATGCCTCATATAACTGTATGTGATAAAATCGGGAGATTGTAATAATACTAAGGATGAGACTATTCCTTTGTAATTTGTGAGGTGACCACTGAATAATTACATTTTTATGCCAGTGTAGACAGCATAGCTCACAATAAAACATCAGCAGCGTCTTGGTGCCCAGCTGATTTGTGTGACCCATCGTCCCCCTCCGCTTCCCCCAGTTCCCTTATGGAAATAAGCCCTGTATCAGTCCATTGGAAAATGATGCTCATGCTGGAGAAGTTTCACTGGATCAAGAGCTATGTAGACCCTGATAGTTCAAGATGCAGGTGTCAAGGTGTTTTGCAGTTACTATTCCAGTCTTGTGCTGGATGTGACTTTTGCTATTTCTCATTGCTTATATCATCCTAGACAGCTGGAACCAGAGTTAGTAGTACCTTAGAGATGTGGGTGACTTCTTTCAGCAGCATCTCATTACACTGTGAATACAATCTGGCATTTATATTTAAATTTAAGTGGGATGTGAGCACTTCGGAGATGGGCATCTGGGAAGGGAGAGGCAGGCCCCATGATACTTAGGAATCTGGAGAATACAGAGAAATTCCTTTCCTTCTCCCCTTAGCAAGTTCCCTTTATATAATTTTGACAGCTCTTGCCCTCAGGCCTTCCAGCCCCCTCCTGCGACACGCTCTGATTAGTACTTCTCTGTACAGTCATTGGCAAACACAAGAAGTAGGGAACAGTAAAGAGCCTGGAGTGACTGCCTGGAGAGAAAAACAAATATTTGCCCCAAGAACTAGAATAGCTCGTTTCCCCTGGTTGCAGTGTGATGTGGACAGAGCACTTGAGAGCCAAGTTTATTGTTGCAGTGTGAGGAGTCGAGACCAGGGAGCAGCTGGGCACAGCTGGATTCCAGAGTGCCAGCAGTGGGTCCATGTGGCACCTGGTGAAAAGGCTTTTTGCATTCAAAAGCAGAACAACGATGATTTCTAAATATTTCTTCCATCTCTGTTCCACCCTGTCGTCCTGGATATTTGGTTGACATAAAAAATGGGGAAGAACAGCTGTCTGCTTCTGTTATCTTCCAAGTCAAAATTGGTTGGATTAATAAAGATATTACTAAGTGTGAATTATCTTGTCCCCCTCATGCTCTGTGCTGCTGTGTATAACTGTACATTAAAAGTCACATCCTATCGTTTTAGTCTGGGTTGGGTTTCATTAAGTGTAACTGGTATCTTTTGTGTAAAGCATGCACAGGATGTTTTCCTCACACACCTGTCTCTTCTTTCAGGTGGAATTTTGGCAGGCCTTGTTTCAGACAGGCTGGAGAAGAGGGCATCAACCTGTGGAATGATGTTATTGCTTGCAGCACCCACAGTAAGAGTTTGCCCCTCTCTTACAGCTGCAGCTGAGACTTTGACAGCATTCCTTGGGAAGTTCTGGAAACAGCATCTCCTAACTTGATATAAAGAGTTCAGGCCAGGTTAAAAGCTGGCGTGAACAGCTGAGTATGTGAGCAAGTGTAGGTGTTGGGCCTCCTTGTAAACAAGCAAACAAGTCTAGTGCATTGCTTGTTACAGGACTATATGGAAATTTTATCACTGTTGGGTGTTTGTTCTGGCCAGAATTTTAGCTGCTCAAAGGCTAAAATTTCTATGCTCTAACTATTAGTAAACTAGCAGTTGGGTATATGAAGCGCATTTTTTCTTTAAGTGTTGATTCTTTTGTGAACTGTATTCTGTGCTGTGTTGAAGCTGGCAATTTGAGAGTTTAAAATTGAGTGGTCTCATAGCACAGCCCTTTCTTCTGAAAGGACATACTGAAGAATAGGAGTACATCCCTTATTTCCCTCCTTTGTCTAATCAAACCACCATCCTGCTGTGGTTTAGTAAAACCTAGGAACTAGCTTTCACATAATCCCAACTACGATGTTTTTTTAGTTAGCATGGGGGAAATAGGGAACCTAAGATTAGTACATATGCTGCTATTCAACATGTTTGGGTTCTTCATCTTTACAGTTGTACATGTTCTCTGCAGTCAGTAAAATGGGCCTTGAGGCTACTGTAGGTGAGTATTTTTAAGTTATTTTCTGCCTGGCTTTATGTGAACTTTATGATCCTTGGATGCTTTCTTTTTTTTTCCTCTTTTTATTTTATTTTTCCCTGAGAGGAGGAAGTATGGAATCAAATTCCCTATACTTTGTGTTGCAGGCTTTCTATAGGGTAAGGAAGTGGGTTGGGAAGCAAGTAAGGGGTGGCATGAGAACAGCGATTTATCATTAATCAAATATCAAAATAATTTAAAGTTAATATCATTAGTCATCTTTCTGGAGCTTGTTGCATCAGCACAGGCTTTATTATATGCTCTATGGCCAATGTCAGAGGTGTTTAAAGACTACTTGTAGTTAAAAGTTAACAGCAGCATTAACGTAACATGCTTAGTCTGAATTAACTTGCGTCTTTCTGTTACCTCAGAACAGAATTTGAAACACAAGTGCTGTCAGTAGTGTCTCATCTACCTAAAGACCTTGTTAAGCACCTCTGGTGCTTGGTGCTATACAAGCAGAGAAGAGGCTTATGGGTGGGTCCCTGTGAGCATCTCCTGCTCGTATGGTCACTTTGGTCAGACTTCTCCCTTTCTCTGACCTACCAGTGGGAAGTGCCTTTTGACTCAGCTGTCTCTTCTTAGTTGAGAATTCATGTCATGGAGTAAGCGTTGCAGAGAGATACAAATACATGTTGCTTTTCCTCCTGTCCCAATCTGTAATGGGGCCAGGGAAGCCAAGGAAGGATTAAACTACTTGAGAACCACAGGTTATGATGTCTCCTGTTGCTATGGTTAACAATCATTCAAGCAATTCACATTTTCCATTTTGTCTCACTTGCAACAGTGATGCTGCTTATCAGTGGTGCCCTGGTGAATGGCCCTTATGCGCTGATCACCACTGCTGTCTCTGCCGACTTGGTGAGTTTGGCTTCCCCTCTGCTTCCAGAGTAGCAACTTTGGCCTCCAGAGAGAGCCCTTTGGCATCTTCAGGGTCGTCAGTGAAAGGGCTGTGTTGACCCACAGTAGAGGGATAAGGAGCTGGATAGGCAGTGGTGAACTCAGCCATTGAGATTGTTTTAGAGTTTGTGTATTAGTATGAATGAGTACCATGCTTGTGAGAGGCTTCTAAATTATTCTTGCCTACAACAAGACAGTCCAAATCTTGTAGATGACAGTCCAAAGTGAATTGAAGGTTGCATGCAGGTCAAGTCTTTGTACAGGTGCCTTCTCCCCTTTTATACTTTCCTTCTTTAAATGAGGGGAGGGGCTATGTCTGTGTGAGGGATGAGCTGGAGACATAGTTCTCATCCGTGTGGAAAGCTATACATGGCACATACCCTTACTTTTGTCCATGCTACCCTCTGCAATTTCTTGTACTGTTACTCGGGTTGCCAGCACTTCCAGCTGGATCAGGTCGGTCAGTCACAAATGCCATGTGAAAACATTGACCCTGGTACCTTTAATTAGATAGGCTTTGGAAGGTTGCTTTCAAAGGTCTTCACTCCTTAAGGCACCAAGCAAGAGGCAAAACTCCTCTAACAACAAATGCTTTAAATCTAGGAAGAGGAGCAGGACAGAAATCTCAAAATGTTCTCTGGAGTCCTATCCTTGGCCTGGTGGTCTTGGCAAGACAAAGGAGGTCATCATGCATTGCCCATTTTATCCTTAGCCTTGTTGAAGAGACTGCTAGCTAGAAATTGGGGCCTGATATTGCAAGATCCCTACCCAGCCCTCAGGAAGAGGGTTGAAACTGCCAACCAGTTCCTAGGATGCTGGCAGTCAAGCAAGTATAAATCACTGTTTACCTGACTGTATTCTCCTCAGTGTACTGGAGATAAAGGACTGTCTGTCCTAGCAGTTTTCTAAACTATTCAGTTTTTCTTTCTTTCTATTAAGTCACTCCTTTTATCAGTTGTTTTGTTCTGAAGACCTGGCTTCTAAAATTGGGACTAACAGCTTCTTTTGGTTCAAGAATTCTCTGAATTAGCATTTCAGTATATATCTGGTACTCTGGTATACCTGTTGCAGCAGTGATATTTTTTTGTGTGTGTGTGTGTTTGTTCCACAGAGCTTAGCTGTATTATCAGGGGAAAAGAGGGCTGTGGAAACAGCCTTGCAGCATAATGCAAAGCTGAAGTGTCATCCTTGTTGCTTGAATCTGCAGTGCAGAACAGAAAGGTTCTTGGCTCCTGTGGTTTACGTAACATGACTTAATAAATAAGAACCCTGTAGGCAACAAGTTGATGGGGTAGAAGGCTTCTTTAAGTAGCAATAGAAGGGTCTGAGTTAGGATATTTAAAGCATCTTTGCAATGCACATCTAATGTGGAGGGATCTGAGCTAGATGAGGTTGCAAAGACTTCTTTGGAGTTCAGCTCAGCATGGGTCTAAGCAGTCTTTGTCACTTCAGGGTACCCATAAAAGCCTGAAAGGGAATGCAAGAGCCTTGTCCACAGTGACAGCGATCATCGATGGAACAGGATCTGTAGGTAAGCCAGAGCTGTAAGGAGGCCTGCCTTAGCTGTGGTGGGTTAAAACAACGGATGTTTGAGAAACTAGGCTCTCTCCAGTTCACATTTACCAGGACTTGGTACAGCTTTGGAAATGGGGAGCAGAGCAAACTTAGCCTAAAACCTCTCCAATGGTCCAACACCTGAGGGAGAGAGGAAGGAAGAGGATGATAGACTGATAGTGGGCACAGATAGCAGAAGTAGGTGCTATTGGGCTGTTTCTGAGATCAGGGATATTTTATTCATGCCTTCCGCACTGGTAAGTGGAAGGGAAAATCGAGTAGGATTCAGCTTAATACTGGATGGGCATTTTGTTGAGCCAAAGGCAGGCATTTCTGAAATTCCCAGTTTTCCAGCTTCCACTGTTTTAGGTTTCCCATTGGCTTGCAGCTGTACCAGTAATGTTTTGCACTTTCTGGGAGCTTTTAATACATAGGGTAATACTGAGTTAACTACGTGGAGAAAATGATACTCTAACTCAGAAAAACTATCTTTCACCATAGTAAATCTTACATTGCATTATTCTGACAATATCAATATCATATTTTAGGTGCGGCTTTGGGGCCTCTCTTAGCTGGTCTTATTTCCCCATCTGGTTGGAACAATGTGTTTTACATGCTCATGGTGGCAGATGCATGTGCCTTGCTAGTAAGTCTAAAATTACTATTTAGTTGCTGTGTATTTCCTTTGTGCTAAACTATCTCAAAATGCAAATTTTCCTTTTGCAATTTCAGTACTCCATCTTAAAAGAAACTTCCAATTGTGTAGGAAATTTTCAATTAAAGAGCAAATTTGCTCACTTCGAAATTCCCATCTAATTTTAATCAAAAGAACAGAGTAGTTCCAATGCACTTCAGTTCTTGAGGAAACACACATCTGTTAATTGCTGGCTGAGCAGTTTACAGCAGGCATAATTGTAAGTAAACCTTCATATATAGGCCTAGAAGATGCCTCAGATTCCACTCATGGAAGAATTACTTCTGTTTTCTTTAAAGCTGGTTTGGCGAAGTGGTAACAAATGTTTTGCTACATTGCTGTATCACCAAAAGCACTGTGGTAATGAAGCTGTTGAAAGTTAATACATCACATTTTCCAGATGGGCTCTAAAACTGCAGTACTAGGTTAGATGAAAAACTGGCGTCCTAACTTTTGACAGTAACCAGAAGCAGATGTTTAGTGAAAAGGAGTGCCACACACACGTGGTGGCTTGGTACAAAGCACATCCATTTTCCTTTTTTCTCCTGACTGAGATACTGTATAATTGATAGGAAGATCTGAAAAGGGTTTGGGTTTTTTGTTTTGTTTTGACTTTTTTGTTGTTAGTTTGGGTTTGGCTTTTTTTTCCACTTCTGGCTTGCCCTGCTTTGCTTTTAAAGACCAAAGAAGACACGAGATAAGGCCAGGCAAGTCTTGCTGTACATTTGAAGTCCATCTTGTTGCACCCACCTGTAGGTTAGCCTGTAGGTTAAATTTTTGCGTTTGTTACAGATTTTCCTGGCAGGTGCCTGTACCAGCTTTGTTCTCCAGCAGAGCAGAATGCTGTGATGACTACCTCAGAGATGTTCTGAAGTGTCACCTCCTTGTCTTCTCCTTTTAAAGTCCTGGGTAGAAGTGGTCATGAAAGGGCAGGGTGACTGCGAAACACTTCAGAAATACTCCCTCCTCCATACTGGCTGTGCCCAGGCAAAGCCCTGCTTCTGCATGCTATTGCACTGAGAGCTCTTTGCTCCTGCAGAGGAGCTAATGCTGAGTGTGTCAGACCACTCTTTCCTGACACAGGAAAAGCCGAAAGTCTTGCTTTGAATTACGGTTGAGACTTTTTTCCTAAATTCAAGTTAAAACACAAAATTCTAAAGTAAATTTTCCCACATTTAAGATGTGAAATCTCTAGAAAACTAAGTAACTGAATTAGGTAAGTTAATAGTTGAAGTATGTTGCCGCTGGTAGTCAGCAGCTCTATAAATCCTGATTTGTGCTGTTCTCAGTATTAGGTACTCCTTGCTGCAGAGTGAGGTTTGGGAGGTTGTCATAGTTTTCCCAAGTAGACTTAAAGCTCTGCTTTTTTCTTTTATAGTTATTTATTAAAACCAAGTGAAAAAATCCCACATTTCTTTGTAGCATCAGTTAAAATGCCTTTGTAAAGCTCTGTTTTTGAGAGGGTTGACTCTGTGCTGTTGTAATAAATCCTGGGTTTTGTAATTCTTGTTCTGCTTTTCCTGTTCTTTGCAGTACAACATATAGATGCTTGTGTTCAAATGTTATTTCTCCAAAGATATCTGGAGGGGCTTTAGCCTCTTACAGGGTATTCAGTTCAGTCACTCTTGGCCACTGCCATACCTCTGATGTTAGGTTTAACTTGTTAAAACACCAATACTTATAATAGTGAAGAAACTTCCATTTATAACGGTGAGACCCTGAGGATAAGGAAACCAGTAACAGTGAGGAACCCTGGAAGTTCTAATTCTGTCTTTAATGTACGTGGGAATTGTCAAATTTTATTTGTAAACTCAGTTTTCACGGTACTATCGAAGCACCCCTTTTAAAGTGCACGTGAAAGTCCTGATCCTGCGCAGTCAGAACACGTCTGACTTTACTCGCCTTGATTAATTGTGTGATTAAAGCTTTTCACACACAGAGTTGTTTTTCAAAACAGCAGCTAAAATACTTTTATGCTCCAAAATTTCTATCTGCCATGTTCTCTTGAAGTCTTGGGTTCCCTCTGCTGGCTTCTTTAGACATCTGCTGGTAATGTAACTTCGGAGAGCCGTTCTGGTTTTCACGAAGAAATGGGTCTCTCAGTTGCAAAAAGGAAATTATTTTCCTCTTGCCTGTTCATTGCAAAAACCCCTCTTCCAAACTTCGACTGAGCATCTGTCTTTTTTTTTTTTTTTTGACAGAGTAATGTTTCAAATTATGAACTTTTCAAATAACAGTGAACATCTTATCCTGAAGCTTAGGTTATTTGTGTATCTGTATGGATATTAACACAGATACTGTGACTTTTTTACAGTTCTTACTCCGTCTTATTCAGAAGGAACTTTGGTGTAATGCAGATCATACGCTGTAAGTGTTATGCATGGCTGTTGCTCTCTAATAACAGTTTAAAAACATGTTACTGAACCTTTGCCCCCTAATGCCTAGATGTAGACTGAATGTGTTAAGGTTTCTGTATGTCCATTTCTGTTCTAATTTTGCTTCAAAAGAGGTATCTCGGTTTGGTGTTTTCATGAATATTTTTCTTTCAGAACATCTCATTTTGAAAAGTATCTGAAAACACATCTCTGTCACAGTCTCTTGGTTATGGTTTGGTTTTTCCCAGATACGTGATCTTCCTGGGTTTCATCACAGAGCGTGCACGTGGGGATTAAGAAGCTACTCGATTGCTTACTCTGTGTTTATTAATAGTTTCAAATGTAACTTCTTTCAAAAGGTCTCTTTAAAGGAAAAGGTGACCCTGAATTTAGTGTTTTGAATTGAGGGAAAAAAATCCACTGATTCAGTGGGGTTATACTTGCATATGCAAAACCTAAGTTGAGCCCCTTGGTTGTAGTTTTGGAGAAATAAAATGGACAGAGGATAGAAAAATGCATGGCAAGGGAGGGATGGATGCTGGATTTTGAAGTTAGTGGGTGTTATGCCTCACACCTCAACTTTTCCTGCCTGGTTGCTCTTCTTTTCCAGGTTTAAAGAACACTGAGCTGCGCAACCACATTTGAAATAAGGACTGCATCAGTGATCAGAGCTCTTCCCTGAAAAAAAACCTTTGTGGAATGCATCATTCTATATTATAAGAGATTCTGTTTGGTGAAGAACTTTGCACGTTTACTGGAAGCAACGTGAGAAATGCAACTGGTAAATCCCTGAAGCTCTTATTTTTGCACATGAATAAGTACCTCAAGATGGCAACTATTCATCAGATGAAGAGACAGGAACTTTGGGAAGGTTTTAGCAGCGCGCCTCAACTGAGCCAAAGAGAAATACCAAGTGCCTTTTTATTTCTTTTGATAGGATGTTTTTTATTAAAATGCCAAACTGTGTATTTTCCAAAAACAAGTCAAAGCTAGAGCAGAAGGAAGTTGAAATCATAACAGTCTGGCAGTGAAAAGTCCCAGTGTCAGTGGGCAAAGTACATATCCCTTTCGTCATCTTGCGCACATCAAGGGCATCACTTTGTTGAGGACAATACTAGCTGATTATTAAGCTGCACTGTTATTAGTATTTTGAAGCTGCTCAGACAATAACCACCTCACCATATTATTAGTTTTTAACTACAGTACTACTTCTAATCCCAGGGACAACATCATCCAGCCTTTTGGTAGGTAATGAAATGGAATTTACTGTTGCAGTGTACCACAGTTAGCAGCCTTCACAGACTCTCCGGATGGATGTTAGTCCTTAGTTAGGGTTGTGCAAAAAGGAGTCCTAAGCAACAGAAAGTAGATTATGAGTCAGAATTTTCAGTGGGGGAGCTCTAATCATTTTCAGGGCATTGTAAACTGGTAGTGCAAGCATCACATAATTGCTGTGCTGCTCCTCTGGGCTGGGTTGAAATGAGAGGTTATTCCTTTGGGGTAGCAGAGAACTGAGAGCTGTCATACTTTAGCACAACTGGATTCAACAGATGAGCTGCTTTAGTGCCCAGTGCCAGAGTGCTCTTTGTTGGGTACTCCCTGATTTCGGTGCTGGTTTATACACGTGGAAGTTATTGTCAGATCAGGGCCTTAATAATCCAAAATCTCTTCCAAGTGGCTAATTTCAAGTGGCTCTGTATTTCAGATTTGGAGTCAAAATATCAGAAAAGAAAAATTACCTTGGTGGTACGTTGTAAGAGAACATTTCAGTAACTAGTGTAACCCAGCAAATAGATGGTTTAATGTCTTCAAAACATATCATTTCTTTGTACAGCTCTCCTTTGTGAAATAGATGTTTCTGTGATTTTTTTTTTAAGATGTACAAACTAAAAAGGAATTTTTTTTTGTATGAGGTGTTTATACTTAGATCATGAAGGCTAGATAATTTAAACTGTGTATTATTCTTAACTGTATGTATGAAAGCTCTAGGCATATGTCTTGTTCTGAACTGTGCTCTAAGTTTTGTGCAACAATGCAGTAGTTTCTACACTCCATTAACAAAACAGCACTCTCTAAAATAGTCTGGCAAAACATGGAGTAATGTCTCACCGGGTGCTTGTGTTCTGTTTCATGTAGAACAAAGCAGAACACTTACTTTCCAGGCTGTTTTGTAATTGTTCAGTCTTTGATGAGTTATTTCACTGATTTGATTCAGCACGTGCTTTATGCTTGACTAGAAAAGTGTAAGAATGTGTTCATTTTTAACAGTTTTGCTGAACAGAGATACATGGAAGATCTCAGTCCCACAAAGACCTGAGGAGGGTACCAAAGTCCTTGCAGATGAATGCTCTATGTAGGCCCTGAACCTGCGGTTGCATAGATGAGTGGTTAACTTCACACATTTTGAGTAAACCTGTTGAGACCAGTGGGGATACTCAACGTGGGCATTCGTAAATCTGTGCTGTGTTTGGGCTTTAGACTGTAGTTAAATGCAACAGAACTCTGCAGCAATGTTACTTGAAAGGACTTCCGTCCTGGTGGCGTGGCACACTGCCCCTCACTCAGCCATGCTGGCTTTGGGGGACTCCTACCCAGACCAGGGGACTGATCTAGCCTCTGATGGGGGAAAAAATAACATTGCAAGCCCAAACCAGCTGTACTGGCACAACTTCAATGGCTGTGTGAGAAGGGAGGCACGGAGGACTACTTTAGCTGAACATGTCAATCCCTTCCCCACAAAAAGGTATGTAAAGCTGCAAAGTATTTTATTAAAACCATATAAATTCTTAAATTCTGCTGCACTCAGATTTTGGGAGGCTGTCCCCTATGGGAAGAAGTCTTGGTTTAAAATGCTTTCAGTTGTATTTAACAGTTGCAGGTTGTAAAGATATTTAACTGTGTTTTGGATTTTACATGTTTTACTTGTTGGGGCTGCTGCTGTTATTTATTTATTTATTTGAATAGCTTTTGCACTGCAGTGACTCGGGTATGGGATGGCGACAATGTTGGAGGTGCCAGGCTGAGTCCTTCTTTCCATCGATTGTAGGAAGGAGTTAGGACTCTTAGTGTGCTCATGTCTTCTTCCTTGCTAATGTGCAGCATTTTAGTTCCTCCCAGCTACAAATTTGTTGGACAAAAAGATAAATATTTGCTTTTCTTTCTCAACAACCCTACAGGTCCCCCAAGTTGTGTATAAACTGTGTGTTTGGTTAGTATTGGGTGTTAATATCCATAAATCTGGAAGTGAGCAAGACATCTTGACAAAATTTTGTGTGTAGAAATGTGAGCGACCAGTAGGTAGAGCCAAATTTAAGTATGACTGGAGGGTTTGTTTGTTGTTTCTTAATGCTGGTTATTGTGAATTTTATCCATTTACTGTCCTGTGCCGAATAAAAATAGATCCTGCTGTAAAATGAGCAATGTTGATTACTTCGTCTTCTACATCTCCATAAAGAAATGCTCCATTTATTGGTTGGACGGATAGACATCCCTCCTGGGACAGCGCTCCTATCTTTTGTGAGGGTAATGAAAATGGTTCAGTAAGAGAACAAATTAGAACCTTTTGTTCTGAAAACAGTGCCCTTCTCAACCTGAATTTGTAATTTTTTTCATTTCATGGGATCGTGGGTTGTACAATGTCAGTATTTCCAATCAGCTGCATCAGATGGGTATATTCTGCCAGCTTATTTTGGTCTAGTAGGGAAGGAGGACGCTCACCTGAGTCAGGGACCGAGTCCAGCTCCTACAGCACAGTTCTAA
The DNA here is from genome assembly GCF_949628215.1 of Phalacrocorax aristotelis. Classification (NCBI taxonomy): domain Eukaryota; kingdom Metazoa; phylum Chordata; class Aves; order Suliformes; family Phalacrocoracidae; genus Phalacrocorax; species Phalacrocorax aristotelis. The sequence goes on along the minus strand of NC_134276.1, from coordinate 98,358,716 downwards.
GGTGACTTTTTCGTTGTCTGCTTTGCTTGCACTTCAATTTATATGGAATCAAAATTGAAAAGCTTCAGCTTTTCTTTCTGCCTAATAATCATCTTGAACACTTACTGTCTTGATTCTGTTATGATGCTTGATGGGGTTTGTGTGCCTCTACCAGAGATACAATGTCCAAACGACAGATGCGCTGGGGAAACACTACCTGCAAAGGAAAATAGTTTCTCGTTAGAAAAAGGTGTCTGAGGGTCTTGGACTGAATTTCTCAAAATGTGCCTGAAGTGCGTCCCAGGAATAGGCAAATAATATCTAGAGCATCTTACAAAAGAAGGGAGACTCGGATCCAAGTTTCTGTTCTGCCTGATTTGGAGCAGGAACCTGCAGCCAGGAACCTGTACCCTTATGGGCGCCCTGGCAGTTGCTGGACACGCTGCAGAGGAGGTTTGTCTCTGTTGTGTGTAGGAAGGGTTTATGGGGTGAGGAAAAGAGGAATAGGTAGCGGGGAAGGTGGTGGTGTATTCACAGGTCACTTTGAGACTTCTTTTGCCTCTTAAGTTGAACAGCTGACCTGCTCCGTGCACTGATGTACCTACTCCTGTATGTCTTGCCAGTTAGGAGATTCCAGAAGGGATTCTGCCATCTGCTTTGGGAGGCTGTTGCATGTGTTTCTGGCATAATAACCTTAGAATAAAAATGGCAGTCTTCCACGTGTGTGTGTGCCGATGCCACACTGCCCTCAGACTTTGGCTGACCTCATCATGTTTGTGCTTGGGAAGCGGTTTGGTTGCTGCTGGTAGGTTTCTCCAGTGACTGATGTGTGGGGTTGTTTATATGAGAAGTGCAGCCAAATATTAGGTAGACGTAAGATGGTATAAATGAAATCGGAGGATGTTTAGAGCTGTTGGAGGCAACCGTTCTTCATATGGAATTAATTCGAGGAAGAATGTTTACAATCTCATCAATGATGAGGCCCAGGATTGGTAACAGTGGTGTTCTCTGGTCTGAATGAAGTTTTATGGCCAGCATGCTATACAGGAGACTAGATTAGATTATTTCATCATTTGTCCCAATCTCAGAGTATATCTGATATTGATGTTCTGATTGCTGAACTACGTCACTTTCACCGTACAGCAAGTCTGTTTTTGATTTTGTTTTGCTCTCTGCTAAACTAGCCATGCAGTGATATGGACCCTTCTCCTGCCTCCTCTCGCAGCCTGCCGTGCCTGCGGAGGGACTGTAGGCAGTTCGCTGGGAGGTTTGCCCCTGCATGCTCTGGGGCTTTGGTAACCTTGGACTACATTTTCTGCCGCACCGAGTTAAAAATCTGACTGTCACCCTTAAAGCTGGGGCGGGAAGGAGAGGATTTACCTAGCAGTATGCTTCAGCCTCGTGTCCAGTGACCTTAACGTTGTGTTATGTTGTGCTGCCTTAGAGTTTATTAAATGCGACTGCTATAAAATGTAGGTTGTTCCTTCTTTGTCTCCCTTGTTTTGGTTTGTTTCAAGTTTGAAATAAGGAGAGAACTAGTTAAAATCACCAGCTGATGCTTGGGGTTTATTTTTATTTTTCCTTCTGTATTTCTGTCTTGTTGTAGGATACCAGTTATCCTTACGCTGCAGTGAAACTTTCACAGCTCTGTAAACTGTGAATACAAAAGCCAAACTTTCTTCAGGCACATTTCAGGAAACCTGCTGCTCTTTGCATCAGGAGATTAGCTGTCAAAAACGTGTTGAAAGTTTCTTTTGACACTGTACTTAACTTAGAGGATTGTAAGGATGTTTTCTTCACCTCCTGACAATCCCGGCAGTAGGGTTTCTCCTCCTCCTTCTCTTATAAAAGCAGCTGACAAATATTTAGCCACACTTCCACAATACACCCTTTGGTCCTGTTGTTTCTTTCAGGCAGAGGAGGACGCTAAGCTGACTTCACACGTACTGCCATGTAAGTATAAACATTGAAGCACTGTTAAAACGCTGATGCGCCAGCTAATGTGTCTGACTTAGGTGGGATGCAAAAGCATTTCCTTCCTGGTGGTTGATTACAGTCTTCATGCCAAGCTTTCCCAGCCATTCAGAAATGGAAGACAATTAAAAACTCTTTTCATTAATTTTTATGCTGCAGCTTCACATTGTAAGGGACTGTCTTTCTAGTTGAAAGTTCATATTTGTATTCTGTGCCATACAATAAGGGTACATACACACACATCCATAGAATATCCTTGCTTGTGATTGTTAAATAACTCCACATATAAATAGATATAAATAAGTCTGTCTTTTTTTGTTGTTGTTGTCTTTTTTTATTCATCCCCTGGAGAGGTATATCTACAGGTCAGTGAGGTATTTTTTTTTTTTTTAAAAAAAAACAACAATAAAACAACCAAACCACACATACACACACACAAAAGGGAAATAAAGTACCTGTTAGCATAAGTCAGCAGAAGGCTGCAGTCAAGAGCTCGGAGAGAGTTCATCTGAAAAAGAGCAAGGGCCTTCATGTATGAAAAATTGGCTACAGATAAAGAAAGGAAGTGCAAAGACAGAAAGGTGGTTCAGTTTTGGAAAGGAAAAGAAAGAGGAGGACATCAAGTGATGGCTGACATCTAATTAAAATGCAGGATGTAGTTGGGGAGCTACAGAAGTGAGAATGTGGCATGGAGGAATGGTAAAAATGCAAAGAAGGCAAAGCCCAAAAGACTGAGTTGGCTGGGAAACGAGGAAGAGAGGTGAAAAATCTGGTGTCAGGATTAAAAATAAGGGGGATGGGAAGAGCCACCTCACCCCAAAGGTCCTGCGGTGCTGAGCAGTGTTTGCAGGTGGGAGCAAGGGGGCTGCTCTCCCCGTCTGCTTCTGGTGGGCACTGGACTTGGCCTCAGGAGAGCCTGGGACCCCTGAGGGACATATCCTGAGGGTGGAGGGCTGCCATGGCTGGATGTGGAGCTGGTCAGCTGCTGGCTTCCTTCCCACGTATTATTTAGGTGTGTGTAACCTGTAAGGTAAACAGATGCCTTGGCCTGAACAACCTTCTGAATTTTCCATTGCCAGAGGGTTCATGTGATGTTTGGCATTTTTGTACTCGCATCTGTAAATTTTATTTTTATTTCTTTCTTACCAAGAACCAGATGGTGGTTGTGCTTGTAAGAAACACCTGTGAGGGTTGGGGTGATGTGCTATCTCAGTGCTCTAGTGACCAAGGGCTTTTGCAGGTCCCTGTGGAGCCGTTGCAGGACTTGCATCTGGTAGCATTCACCTGATTTTTCACTTTTTGGCATCAGCATGCTCCTTCGCTCGTGGGATGGCAGGCTGGACGCAGGGCTGGATGAGCAGCTAGTGGAGGACCTGAGTGGGGCTGAAATTTTGAATGTCCTCTGCGGGCAAGGTGCAGGCCAGTCCCTATGCAGCCCATTTGGAATTACTTCCATCATCTTCAGGTTACTGTAGTTATCTGAGTCTAGGCTTGGGGATAGGAGTTAGTACTTCAAAAATAAACATCTTGGAAACTGAATGACTCTGATATTTGCATTTATTTACTGTCATACTAATCAATTCTCCTGCTCTAATCACATTTATAGTGTGTTTTTTAAAAATTCATCAAAAAACATTTGAGCTAAAACTTAGTTCTCATTTTTCCTCACCCCTACAGGTCCCTTTCTTGCATAAACCTGGCCTTGCCTTTGTAGGGCTTCTCCCAATATTGCAGGGTGCAGATTTCATATTTGTTAGAAGATTGGCTTTTTGTGGCCTGCCATCTATGACCGAGTTAGTTTTGTTTGTTTGTTTCACGTAAAGATTCACAGAAGGCAAAACCTTGGAGAGGCGGTATTGAATAGACGAACTGTGGCAGAGTGGGGTGAGCTACGTTGCTTAACCTTTCCCAACTGTGAGTACTTTGGCAACTGTACTCCCAGGTTGCAGCAAAGATGTAATCCCTTCCAGCCTTTACTCCTAGAAACTGATTGCCCTTTTGCCTGTGTAGCTCAGGAGCAAACGTTTGGAGAATACAAAAACTTGGAGTCCTTGCTGTCTTGGGCACTGAAGGTTTTTTCAGTTTATCTGGTACCTAAATCCTTAATAGGTGGCCTGAATTTCTTTAGGTTATTCAGAAGCCAGCAGCAGCTCCTTGCATTGCATTGAGGTCAGAACTCGAAGCGGCAGCCTGAGTTACTATGCTAAATCAAGCGGGATACAGATGTGTGTGTGTCTATATATATATATCTCTACTCTAAGACATGAGCTGCAGCACAAATTGGGACCAAGCTGCCCAAAGGTTACAGGGAGTCTAGCTCAAAAAATAAGTGACAAAATGATCAATAACTCCTGAGTTCTTACCTTCTCATTTTTGTGATATGAAGGGTAGTTGGCATAGGCAGCCCGCCATAGCCAAGTGATGTACGGGCAAAACTTTTGGAAGGAGTGGGTTTCTTCTGAATCTTCTGCCAAACACAGTGATGTTATTTCTGTTGCAGGGGACAGAGTATTATATTTGAGTCTGAGTCACCCAATTTCGCCACAGGCCATGTGAGACTTCAGCTTAATAAGTACAAGAGGTTCTGAATCTATTATTAAATGGCTCTGATCGTCTGGTAGGAAACAGCTGAATGTTGTGTCGTTCTGTGGCAGAATCTACACGTTTGGTTTTACACCAATAGGTGTAGCAACAGGATCCAATTTAGCCATCCCTGTTAGAAGTAAGTCTTTTTAAAGCTTCTTCCCTTTCTCCTCTGGCTGCAGCTTTCCAGTTACGTGAAAGGAAGAGAGCACATTAACAAAGAACGGAAGAGGTCACAGAAATGTATCAAAAGCATATTCTCTCTCCCAAAGAGAAGAAAGAGACGAAACGGCATGCGTGCGCTCAACTTAGCGCCAGCTCTTTACTTTCCTCTTGGCCGTGTTAGGGGTTTGGAAGTAAGAAAGCTTGCAGCTTGCTTGGCACTGAGGGGAATCCACTACCACAGCTGGTCTGCCTGTCTGCTTGCAAAACGGTACGGTCGCTGAAAGCGGAGAGAAATGGAATGAAACCTTCTGGTTTCCTTGCTCTGATTCTCACACTGGCAGTTGTCAAAATAGGGATTGCCAGCCCAGAAAGCCAAAACTGGGCTGACTGACAAATCTGGGGTGCAGGCAAAGAAGCCTGAGAATGTGCGGTTTAGGACTGATATCTGTATTGGAGCTACATTAGACAAACTTCCCATGCACTTCGCTGTCAGGCAAATCACGACACACTAAACTTACCCCAGATTTGAGCAAATAACTTTTTCAGGGGCATGAAATCCCTCTCCAGCAAAGCACATAGAAATGGTGGTTGGATTAAATCCCCTGAACTTCTGAAGTAGAACTAACACATCTAGTTCTCAGAACAATTTTCACATCACTGTCATTTGAAATGAGACCTCTTGGTAGAAAGGTTACAGATGATGTAAGTCATACAGTAAGAGGGAAAACAAAGCTGATCTATTTGCCTGCTTGAAATCCTCTAATAAAATAATGGGTCTGTTGAAGCAGCATCTAAATGTCATTTCTGTGTGTCATCAGAAAGAAAATGTTATTCCTAACTGCAGACTGGTTCCTATACACAGTTTTTTCAGCCTTCCCAGGCCCATAAAAGCAGTCAAAATTAATGATTAGCAGCTCCGCTACCTTCACCTTATATATCCCTGCAAACATCAGGAACTGCCTTCCAAGTTGTTTTTACCATCTCTCTTTTTCAAGCACAGCTGAAATTGTCTATTTAAATGTGCTCTGCTGAGAACAATAACAAACCACCTTGTGATAAACTGCTAGTCTTATTTTTCAGGGCAAAAAAAAGGATCTAGCAAGCACTCAGGTGCTGTGTGGCTTTCCAGCAAGTTCAGTATTCTGTGGCATGAGTCTGTTTTCAAGTAAGTTTGACAAAGGAATTACTTCCTGAATTACAGTTCAGTTCACCCAGAATCAAATCCTGCATTATTTTGGAGCGTGCAGCCTTTGCTGGGCTTTGCCCCGTACAGGTATCTGCACCGTCTGGAGCAGCTAATGCTCCCTGGGGAATGTGCTGGCTGGGGGAGGCTGGGCCGGGATGCCGAGGGCAGAATGTTTTCACAAAGTGATTCATGGTGATGGATTTTGTGTCTCGGGAGGACTCGGCTGAGCTTAAACCTCGTCACCTTTAGAATATGAAGCAAAGCTGGTTGCTAAAGCTGGCAGGCTATCAAGTGATCGTGTCAAAAGAAATGCAGAGCAGATGCACCCAGAGAGCAGCAGCACTGGGGAGAAACCAGGCTCCAAATATGTGAGAAGAGCATGCGGCTCCTCTCAGTTAGTGTTAGGATGTCTTAACCTTGTAGGAGGTTTGGGTGTCCTTGCGGAGAGCTCCATGGAAGTTCCTACCAATAATATTCAGCAATGTAGAAACAGCTAGTAATGGTGATGTTTTGCATATTGCAATACGAGGCTATAGCATGGTAACAATACTTAATCCATGGTAGCCACCACAAGTCTTGGGGCAGGGTGTTCATAATGCACGCCATACCTTAAAGATGTATGGAGCACACAGATGCATGCACATGAACCAGTCACGCCTCTGACACAGCTCTTCAGCAACAGGCACCGTTCTTCAAATAAACTCTGGTCTCAGTCACTCACTCTGGGAACATGGTGGGATTGGATTGGTGGAGGGGAGAGGGCTGTGTAGAAGACAAATAGACCAAAAGCACCAGTTTATTAAGAGAAAGTGATACGTTGCCTTTGGCCTTCTCCCTAGCAAGTGTGAGGGTCAAGCACTCATATGCTCCAAAGCAAGCAGGGCTCAGCGTCTCTGCAGGAATCCTGTTTTGTTGGCAAGTGATTCTGGCTCTGTGGCTTTTCTGCTTCTCATGGGCACCGTTCCTTGGGCAGAGGGAAGGCAGAGAGCTGTTTGCCGTGCTGGCAGGAGAGCCGGATGGCAAACGGTGGGAAGACTGTGCCCCTTGGATGAAATAGGGCAGGGGGAAAAGTGTGGAGCCCCTTCAGCCGTGGTGGGTGAAGACACTGGGGCAGATAGTGGGGAGCAGAGCACTGGTCAGAGGAGATGATTATGGAAGAGCAGCAGGAAAAACAAACAAAAAAAAACCTGCAGGGAAAAGGTGTGGGCTTCGAGAGGAGCTGGGTATAACATTGTGGCCTTTTTAGCGGAGGGCTGCTGGGTTTTTATGTTACTTCTGCGTGTTTACTATTTCTGTATACTCTTGATCTTCTTGGTTTCTTGTCTGAAAACCTGTTTGCTGCCTACAGGAAGCTTTTAGACAGTGGCTAAGAGCCAACAGTACGTTTCTATCAAACACTTGGGCAGAGGAAGAGATCCAAGGAGGGGAGAAGCTTAACGTCCAGTGTCCAGGTTGTGTGGAAGCAGCTGAAGGTGGGAGGATAAGGATTTAAAAAACAAAATCCAGGTGAATCCAGTGAAGTCCATTCAAAGAAGGAAAAAGAAGGAAGAAAGGAGGAAAAGGAGGATCATAGAATCATAGAATGTCCTGGGTTGGAAGGGACACACAAGGATCATCAAGTCCAACTCCTGTCCCTGCACAGGACAACCCCAAATCTACACCATATCTGAGGGCATTGTCCAAGTGCTTCTTGAATAGCATCAGGATTGGCACTGTGACTGCCTCCCTGGGAACCTGTTCCAGGGTTCCACCACCCTTTGGGTGAAGAACCTTTTCCTAATACCCAACCTAAACCTCCCCCGGCACATCTTCCTGCCATTCCCTTGGGCCCTGTTGTTGGTCACCAGAGAGAAGGGATCAGCGCCTGCCCCTCCTCCTCCCCTTGTAAGGAAGCTGTAGATGGCGATGAGGTCTCCCCTCAGCCTCCTCTTCTCTAGACTGAACAAACCAAGTGACTTTAGCCACTCCTCATACAGATGAAAGACTAGGAAGGAGATGTGGCTTCAGCTGTGTTGGAGAGTGATGGGAGAGGATCCAGCCACCAACAAAGCCCCTGTGGAAGAATCTTCCCACTAAAAGCCAGCAGCTGTCACACTGGGAAACCTCGGGGACAGCTGCGAGGGCTGTACCTGGTGATGGTCCCTAGGCTGCCTTCCTCAATTTTGAGGCTAAATACGTGCTGTAGAGCTAGCCTCAATATGGTATCGCTGGGTCCTTCCCTGTGCAGGAGCTAGACGGGGAGCGCTGGCTTGAGCTTGTTTTCTCTACCTCTTGCAATATCTTGGACTTTACTGTTCACATCTCAGAACCAATGTTACTGGTCTCAGGGTTCTCCTGGGGCCACCTTTAAGAAAGGGAGAGTGCAGGAGGGGAGGTATGGGCTGAGATCCAGCACAGTGGTAAAAACTTGGGCTGTGTAGGGAAGAATCAAATGAAGGATGGAGAAAGGGTAGTGAAAAATATTCACCAAAACAAAAAAATAGGTTTTTGTGGGAGGCACTTGCTCCCCCTGTAAGCTACTTCCATTTCATTTTCTGTAATACTTCAGTGCTGTCCTTTCTCCTGACCGTACCATTAATTTATGATATTTACTGTTTTCCTTGGGAAACGGAATTGTCTTATTGCATGAAAATCTCAGCTCAATTTTGTTTCTTAGTGAAAGTTTCTGGTTTTCAAAGTTGTAGAGAAAAGCTCACGTACATGACCTGGATGAACAGTCAGGTTCAGAAAATAGGAGACGAGTAAAATGAAGAGCCACAAATGTGTTATTTGAAAGCAGACACTAACAATTTTTCATCCAATCTTCTGAGTTTCTTTCGTTGTGACCTATGATTTTTAGAAACAGTGATGATGCTAATAGAGAGATGGGTGATGGGGGATCGTCTAGGTAATGCTCCTGGGGAAAAGCACCACTCAACTCAATATAGTTTTGGAAACTGCAAGAATAGTTAAAAATTTCCCCATTTCATGCAGCCTTCAGTATTTCGGTGGAACAGGTCAGTCACTTTCAGTGCTACCTGAGGCTTTTGTCATCCTTTTCATACAGTGTCTGTGGCTCTGTTCTGGCCTCCCACCCTAAAAACTGAGACTCTCTAATTACTGTTATTGAGAAAATGTGCTTCTGCCCATTAATAGAAACAGCACTGAATGACCTGTGCAAACAGAACAAATACGAGAAAATACCTACATTATAGAAAAATGTTATATATTTGGAATATTATGTAGCTATTTTTGAAGTTCATTATTTTAAAAATCATGTTAAAACAGAAGGTCTATTTTTTTAAGTACTGCAAAGAACTGTGGAAAGTCCCTTTATGCTGACCCCCCAGGGATTCACGTGGCTAGCTCCAATTTGTATGGGACACAGGTGTGGTGCAGTTGAGGTACAATCTCACACCTGGGGTCCGTACTTTGCCAATGCACCTAGCTTGCTGAAAAGCAACCCCTAGTAGTGAAACATTTCACAACCGTTCCTGCTGATGCGATGGTGGCTCAGTGTTGTAAGGAGGGGGTGATAATCAGCGGGCAGATGCGGAGGCACCCAGGGATCAGACATGGATGTGGCAATGATTGCCACCTGCTCTGCTCATGGCAGGTCTTTAGCCCAGATGTGAAAGTGCACAGACAACCTAGTCCCCCAGGCCCCACAGCTCATGAACCTGTGAACTACATTATGCCAGGCTGGCACTGGTATTAGCAACCCTTTGTTAATCTTTGGGTTGCCAAGACTTTAGGATGTCTGAGGTCCGCTTGTCAGAAGGATGGAAATAGCTGATTTACGGTGAGTCATTGAGCTGCTCAGATGGCAGTCTCCCAAAACCGGCATCTGAGGTAACTTCACTTTCCTGCACCACATAAAATGCCAGGCAGTTTTCTTCAAGTCGAGCCATGTACCGCTTCCCTCCCATTTGGGAGCGCAGGCTGCGGCCCCCGCCCAGGCTTTCCTGCCAAAAGCATGAGCCAACCTTGTCCAGCAGAGGGAATTGACTTTTCTGCTTCTTGGCTATCAACCCTCTGAATGATCTAGTGGGTGACTCCAGACACAGTTAGTTTCCTTTTTTTTTCTTATCAGCTTTTGAAAGTTCCAGTCAGGTCTATTAATTTCTTCCATGACCTTATGAAAATACAGCTTTTACAGCTGGGCTTTCCCAGAAGCTCTATACTAGGGATCCTGCACACCGATTTTGTGTGTTGTTAGCAGCTAGTTAGGGTCTGTGTTTGTGTAGGTATTGCATGCTTCACATACAGCAGTGCCTAGGGCAAGATTGTAAGGCACTCAGGTACTCTTGGCTCCATGTCAATACTTTAAATGAAGGACTAGGAACAGATAACTGGATTACAGAGATGGGAAGGGAGTGAGAAATGAAGAGGTGGAAAATGAAAAGCAGAGAGGGAAGGGAGCCTGTAAATCAAGCTGCGAGGTTGCAGGATTGCTGCAAAGGAGGAAGGTGCAGCCCAGTCTCTCTGCAGGCAGCTGGCAGCACTCAGCACCAGGGCATGGGGATGCCCGAGGTCCTGCTCAGTCCTGGCAGGGAGAAAGGAGCCAGGTGAGGGGGTCTTCTGGGGAGGTGATGCAAAGCATTTTTACTAAAATCAGGTCCTTAAGGTTGTCTGTGTCACTGCGTTGCAGAGCCTGTGTCAAGGAACTGATGCTAGCACTGCAATGAAAAGAAATGTTTGTGGAGGCTGAGCCTCCTCCACACCCAGCAGGGAGCAGGGAAAGGCAATGGGTTTACACTGCTGGGAGGCCTTCAGGAAATCAGCCTGGAGTGATGCCAGATACTGCAAGTGCTTTAGAAAACAGATTACTAAAAAAATTGCTAACATCATAGAGCTGGAGAAGGAAAGTTTTTTCCTCAGTAGACGAAAGAGGAAAGTCAAGAAATGCCAGATGCTGTAACGGACACAAGCTTTCATAAAGTGGAAGGATCGCCCGTGGCTTGAGCCTGCTCTTCTCCAAGCCAGTACTGCATACATGGGCAAGTGTTTGTGAATTAAAGTTAACAGTGAACTATCCTTATTTTTCCCTGGATTCGAGCCTACTAACCGGCATATATGCGTGCTGAGAACACAAGCAAGAACTACTGTTACCAGAACTTTAACAACAGCTGTAAATAGAGTAAAGGCAGTATTACCACCAAGGTGGCCAGCATTGTTGGATTAAAGAGCAAAGCTGTTTCCTAAGTGAGTGGTACTACATCTCCAGCCCACAGGGCTGTATATCTGCACCCTGCTGCCCTGGACCAGCCACGTCAGGAGATGCTGCAGCTCCCTTCCAGCCCATGTTCCTGGGGGTTTGCCATGGAAACTGGGATGCGAGTGATTACGGCGGCACCGTGTGGATTGGGGCTGGGGCTGGGGTGAGCAATGGACCCAGAAATAGGGCTGGAGCCAAAAGCGAGGTGGAGAGCTGCACTGCTGTGTGGTGAAGGGCCAAATGCTGGCTTTCAGGGCCTGTATGGACAAATCATATAAAGGTCCTGGTATTAATAATCACTCATTCTGGAGGCAGTGGCAATGCTGTCCCTGTGTTGTCCTCGTTGGCTCACCGCCTTGGTCCCTACTGTGTAGTTGCAGCCTGGGCAGGGGGGACAGAGTGGATGGGGATGGTGCCATGCCACCCCATGCCAGCCCTGCCTGGAGAGTGGCTAGGGGACTCCTTATCACTAAAGATTTACACTCAACCTTTAAGCAGGGTTTGTAGCAGGGGGGCATCTCGACCTACATAAAGACAGCATGGATGTTCTGCGTCTTGAGAGCAGTGAGTCCAAGTGCAAACGGTGTGTGATCTGAATATCCTACAGATACACCTTGGAAACCCTAATAAAGTTGCCTCTGAATCACATATGTGGAGCAGGCATCGGGACCAGGAAACAGAGGCACCTTTTTTACTCCTTGGGAGCACCCACTGGGGTAAGTAATATCTGGCTGGTGCACCACCAGATCGTCGGGCCAAAGGCTCAGGCCCGGCAGCCCTCTGAAAGCCACATCTACTTTTAAAGGTTGTGTGTAAAAGTGGTGTGTGTTGTCCTCAGTAAACAGCTTGGCAAAGCAGAGCTGTGCAACACTTGACGTGCCACCTGCAGTCTAGGGGATAACAGCTTAGTGCTGCCTGTAGCTGGTCAAAATGCTACTTGAAGGCAAACAACGGAGAAACGTCATCTGGTGCCGTATTGCCAGGATTTGGCCCAGCTGATGATCTGCTGAAGGGTTCAGTAAGATTGGGTAATTCTTCCAAGTCATTTTTGCCCTGTGTTGCGCAGCATATAATGAAATAAGGAGATTCAGGAGGGTTAAAACAGCTAAAGGAAGGCAGCAATATCACAGAGCTACACATCCTCTTCGATGAACACCATCTTCTATCGCCCTTCAGGCATGGGCCTGAGGTGTGCCTTAGATTGCATCAGGCTTTTACCATCATTTCTGAGCACTCAGCTTTTGTAGATTCCCTTCTACATGAAAAGTTCTTGAGAAGTGCAGTAGTCGTCAATTTTACAGCAAAGAATTTTTTCCAACAAGTATTACTGTAATTAAGGGGTGGGTGGGATGCGTGCTGGAGCTTAGGAAGCACACTTTAAATACACAGGGACAATAGATATGACAAGGAGGACAGAGAGGCAGGAATAGGATCATCACCTGGATTTCAGAGCCTGCCTTTTTGCTGGCTAAAGAAGCTAGTCGCTTTCGTAAATAGAAAGCAGAAGGTGGATGCTCACTGGTGTGAGATTCTGATCATTAGATGGCTCAATGATGTGTGATCGGATCTTGCAATGCAGTGACCTTGTCCAACCACTTTTGGAGTAGGTCATCACAGGGAGAGATCTCAGCCTCCTCCTCTACAAGACCAAACACCCCATGAGCATCTGCCACTGTGAGTGCTCTTACTGCGTCTTTCTAAATGGCTGCAGTTTTGTTGTCATGGCCATCTTCCTCAGGTACCCGCTGCCTGCGAAGGTCAGTCAAGTCACTCAGGAGTGAACCATGGTAAAATGGGGCTAAGGCAATGCTTAGCAGAGCAGGCTATGAAATGATCAGTCACAGAAGTCCTGACTGACATACAGAAGCAGTGGGGTTGATGTGGAAGTGCTGTTGCAGCGGGAGAAGCTGCACCCACCTCGGAACAGCCATGGCAATAGCCTACAGGATAACCTAGAGGATTAGCCTCCAGGATATCTTACAGGATAGCCTATGGGATAGACTGCAAGATAGACTAGAGGGTAGCCTAGAGGGTAGCCTCCAGGACAGCTTATGGGATAGGCTGTAACACAGCCTAGGGGATAGCTTACAGGATAGCCCATGGGCTAGCCCTACAGTGGCAAAGGCTCTCTCCTGGAAGACTTCAGTTGCCTGTTCCAAGCTGGCAGAGGAAGGATGTGAAGCAAAGGCTTGTACTTCCCCAAAAGAGTCACCTTGCCACTGAACTGGCTCCAGGACCTGCCTAGCCCCACCAGCTCTTAAAAATCCCCTTTGCACAGCGAATGAGCCCTGCCTACGCGTTGCAAGGGCAGCCGAGGCTGCACTTTGTGCCGTGCTGTGGCCCACAGGGCCACATTGGCCTCCTCTGCAGGTCAGCTGCACCTCGCTCATGTTGCAGCAAGTGCCTGGGGGTGGGCAGGGAAGGCAGCACCGACCCCACTTCCACAAGCCCAACTCTCCCAGGCTACAGCACAAAAGGGACCAGGAAAGGTTTTTGCAGCACCTTCATCAGAAGCCTCAGAAAACACCAAGAACTAATGCTTACAGAACGAGCTGGTTCCAGCCACTCTGCACGCTTGCAGCCCATCAGACAGCCTCTCCCCTGCGAGGGCCGAGGAGCTGCTGTCTCCAAAGCTCTCTCCCCTCCGTGACCGAGTGTCACCCACCACCGCCGCTGCTTCAGGTCCCCACAGGCGCAGGCACGGCAGCACAGCACAGACACGCAGCAGATGGCATTTGGCGTGCACTCAGAGAATCGACTGTCGGATGCTTTGCTCCCTCCTGATTTTCAGCTGCGCCCTCCCATGGGAGATGCCTTTGCCAGGATACTTCACGTTCCCTTCAATAACAAATTCCTTTGCTCCAGGGGTGGCACAGAGGGTGTTGGGTGAAAACATGGGCTTTACACTTTCTTTGTGCTTCTGGAGCTTATGGAGGGAAAAAAAGCAGCTGCTTTTTCTTTCTGTCCTTGTAATGATAACAGGAGGGATGTGGAAATCAAGCTGCTGAGTTTGGGCTCAGATAGCCCGAGTCCTGGCTGCGGTGGGTGTCTGCAAGGACACTCCCAGCACAGGGCGCAGCTGGGAGCCTGTCACACCGCTTGCAGGGTGCGGGCAGCTCACCAGAAGGGTCAGCACTAATTAAAAATGACGGTCTTATTTCACCACAAATGCAAATGATGTCTCTCACCACCCTGATGAAGGAGGGTTATTTTCCCCCCTCCCCAGCACCCCCAGGAGATAAGTGCCACTTGGTCTTGTGTCTAACAGGAGCTCGTCAGCCCCAGAGTCAGAGCTACAGTGCAGAAGCCCAGCAGCTCTCAGCCCTGATGCCAAGAGGGGTTGTTGCTATGGGAATCAAGAGGGCACATACAGACAGCATCTGGAGCCTGTGTCTTTTCCTGTCCAAGGCAGCTGGATTTGGAGGGAAGCAAAACTAAAAGGAGGTGGCAGAGACAGAGGCACAGCCGAATGCATGCATGTTAGAGGAGGGACCTTCCCAGAATGAGAGTAGAGTGGGATACAGAAGAGCAGGGACACCAAACTGTCAGGCAGTGGTGGCTCGGCTTGGTAGGATAAATCTTATTTTCTGCTCTGTTTGACACTGGAAAAAGGTCCAGTGGGACCCCAACTGTAACAAGATGGGATCTGCCTCCTCAACTTACCGGCCCAAGTGTATTTATTTGGATATTGATGGAAGAATTCAAAAGGTACTTTTGCTGTTTTTCACAAAGTGGTGTCTCCGGACGCAGCAGCAGCTGCAGGCTGTGCTCGCTGCACGACCTATTTCTGTAACGCGAGTTAGACGCGTGTTTGCATTCAGCACCATTGCGGGCTTCAAACCTCTTTTTAAGGGGAAGGGTGGGGGGGTCTTGAGTGGCTTCTGCTTCGTACACAGATGTTTATTTAAAGGGGAAGGGGAGGCTGGCAGCAGGGGAGGGCTGGGCCAGCCTTTGCTGCCTGTGTGTGGGATCCTTGGTTTAGCAGCCGTGTAGGCTTCCTCTCCCGGAGTAGCGTTGCAACGTGTTTACAAAGTTTTGCCTACGGAGAGGTTTTCACCCAAACAGTGGGAGCTGGAAAGCATGGCATGCTGAGTTATTTGGAGGTTGCCTGCTGGGGGAGAGGGTTTTACAATGGGCATTTTCCTAATGCCCAGCTGAACGGCAGGCAAGAGCCCGGCTCTTGTGCAATGGGGTGTGCCGCTGCATCGCTGGGGGGCTGCGGGGTCCCCGTCACCTTTGCCAAGTCGTTCATAAAATTTTAACTAAAACTTTCACTTCCATTAGCTTGCCTTGTTTGCTTAACCACGGTTCACAGCACAGGGGAAACTGTGGGAGAAATATGTTCTGGCTAACAGGGAGAGCTCGCACGCTGTTGAGCTGACAGCCCACTGCTTTTAAATAGAAACAATGCCGATGCATTTCTGTAAGTTGTCTTTTTCTTCTTTCTGTCAGCAATTCTTTGGCCACAAACCAAGTGCCCTTCTTGTAATAGAGGGAAAGCAGCCACCAGGCTCAAGAGCAAGTAACTCTGACTTGCAAAATTCAAACCTCTCCCTCCCATCTTCCTGCTCTAAATCTTCATGTCCCCCAGCCTCGCATTTAGTTTCTCCTTTAAAAAGGAACAGCAAAGATACCCTTTCTCTTCCTTCCCCTTTGCTGTATGAGTGACTGCAGAAATGAGGTAAAGGGAGAGCTGATACTCACAGTCCTGTCCCACCACGCACGCCTCCATTGCCTATGGTCCCCTCTGCCACTGTCCTGGAGACCCACAGCGACTGCCAGGGTCCTGCCCTTGGGAGCAATACCTTGGAAAATCCAAATCTGCACCAGGTCGCCCACAGCGGCTGCTCCTCTTCATCCATCTCAGGGCTTAGACGTGACAGTGGTCCCTTTGCTGCTGCAGGCTCCTCCGTATCGGCGGGCGGGAGCATGCCGGCTCTGCTGAGCTGAAGGCGCTGCTTCCCTTTTGCCAGGACTTAATGAGTTGGTCGCCTGGCAGCCCCCAGAAGCAAGGCTTGTACGGAGCTCCCTGGCACATTTACTGTTCAGTAGGAAAATGTTTCAGTATTTTGAAAGGGTGGCAAGTGTTTCCATAGATGTTAGTAAGGCACATCATCCTTCCTCTACTCTGGTTTGAAAAAGAAATAGCATTTCTCAGAACCAGTCTCTGGAGAGTAATTTTGACACTAAAAACACAGAAGAGGCACAACTGCATGAGCAAGCAAATGCAAACTCAGGCGGCATTAAGGATTTTTTGCTAGATAAATATTATCTGGCTTTTTTGTCAGATGTGAAATTCCATCTGTGCAATGTTTGGAAGGATTCCTGCAGTAAAAATGCCATGTGAATGGGGTTCACACAGGGGTAAGCAGGGCATATCTCGGGTTCTCATGCCTCCCCAGTAACAACATTATTAGAAAGAAAGAAAGAAAGGAAAAAAGCAACCCTTAATCTTCCAAGGAATGCAGTATTGGAGGCTTCTAAAGGGAACTCATTAAATCAATGCTAAGCTGCTCATGGACCCAGTAATGAGGTATGAGCTTCATTATAACAGCGCTTGTTGAGTTTGAAAGGGCTCAGCTCCATATTGCAACGGGCTTGCTGGACACCGCAGTCATGCAATAGAACTGGGCATCCTACCATAGTGTTAGCTGTGGTGGCAATTATTCACAGGTAATTCTGTGTTTCTGCAGCCCCATTCTGAATTTCCACCGGTGCAGCCACAGGGCGTGCCACTGGCTTTGGGAGAAGTAGTTTCACCTCGGCACTGGGGTGAATGAAAGGACACACCAGGCTCAGAGCGCTGCATGCCACATCCCCTGGGAAACTGTGTGTCGCAGATGAGCACTTGAAAGTGCGCTGAAACAGGAGTGTTGAACTAAGCTAAGTAGGTTTGTGTGTCGGCAGGTCCAGAGGGGCACAGCAGGGAGGGCAAAGGGATATGGCGATTGTCGGAGGAGAGTTTCATAGCTTTCAAATCCTTCTCAGTAGTTGTTAAAATAAAGGAGGTGCCATCAGCAGGAGTTAAATGCAGCCCCGCACCCGAAGCCAGCACGTCCCAAAGGATGGGCTGAGGCCCATGAGCGCAAGGCCAGCACCATGAACACCCAGGAGTCCAGTAGCTTCCTACGTGAGGGCAGTGGGAGGCTGAGAGCAGAAGAGAGCCCAGCCCATTGCTGCTGTTCATCACTCCTACATTACACTGGGGAAGCCTAGCCCTTGCCTCAATAACTTCCTCAGCTCTTGCCCTTTCCCCTCAGCCCCATCCCACTTGCACCTGCAAAGGCTCCCAGTCATTTGTCACAGTTTGATAAACTGACCTTTCAGAGGCATGGGCAGGCATGAAATGGTCTTCACCAAAGCTGACTGCAGGGACGGGCTCTCCTCCAGTGGGCAGACTTGACTGAGCATCTCCCCATGCTGGAGCAGCGGGGCTCTGCTTTGGGCAGGACATAAGATGACCCCCCCCATCCGAGCCGACACCAACCGTGGAACCCCCCACAGGCACCTGAGCTCAAGATCCCCAAAGGGGTGACTTTTGTGTCCACCAAGGTTAGGCTTCAGACTACTGGAAGCTGTGCCCCAGCCAAGGGGCAGGGATGGGGGTCTCCCGTGGGGCAGATACCTGCCCAGCTGGTGGAGGTAGAGCCAAACATGAAGCAGGAGGTGGAGGGGACAGCGATGCTGGGGCTGCTGGAGAGGGAAATCAAAGGCTTTGCAGCATTACAGCCGCACTCCAAACTGGGACTCTGTGCAAACCGGCTTCAAAGAGGTCATTTGTTCTCAGAGCTGGTTGAAAAATGATGTTACAGCGTAATGCACTTCCTATCCAGTGCCTACGGAAAGGGCATGTATGCCTGGGGGAAACAAGCACTGCTCGGTTTATTTATTTTTAAAGGATCCTCTTGCCCAGAGACACCCATCAGTTCTTTACTGGCTTGCCTGGACACACACCTCCCTCTGCGCTTTGCACATGTGCCCAATGAACACATCCGTGTCCCACCCCTGCCATAGCCTGGCCTGCTGCCAGGCAAAGCGGGGAAGCCGTGGCCATGTTTCATATAGGATACGTGATCTTGCAGTACCACAGTGGACAGGGGTTTGTCGTCATTCCTGGAGTACCACTAGATAGGGTCAAGCACCCAAACCCCCCAACCTGCCGATGGACAAGTGAGGTTTGCTGCGCCAAACTTAGGATCTGGAGTCTTGTTTTCCTTCATAACATTATTAACCCTTTGGCTGCATTTTTAAGAAAAATTCCTATTGAGTCTGTTTCAAATTAAAAATCCACCAGCAGGAAAATGTTCCCCAGCCCATGCCCAAATTTTTTCCATGTAGAGACTACTGGGGAACATTTTCTTTTGACCTTTGAGATTTAAATGGTAGCATAACAAACCAGCCAGTGGCCTTAATCCCAGATGGGTGGCTTTGTGGCTCTCATTTTCAAATGTCACAGGTAGTGGTTTTGCTCACAGAGTTGTAAGGAGTTCCTCTGACAAAAATGCTTAATTCAAGAGGATTTCTGTTTCCAGTGTCTTAATCAGCATCACATTTGTAACAAGGATGGAAAGTCAGAGGGGTACAGAGCTTGAGCTAACTAGAAAAAGAAAAGGACCGCCGCCTTTGTAAAAGATTCAAGGAAATCACTCAGGGTGGTATTTTTGTCCTCTTCAGAAAGCAAGTAAAGAATTTTGGAGCCATTTTTCTGGTTGATTGGGTCATTCTGGATGCCAAACAGAGAAATTACTTTTGTTTCTCAAAGAAATGTATTGAGTTCAACCTTTCTGGCTGGCTACTGTACTGACCTGTGGAGCAGGACTCTGATCCATCCACAGCCATTGTTTCTCTTGGCCTGAGGTCCATGATGAACACAGCAAAGCTAAGACTGCGTTTTGATGCTGTGGTTACTGCATTGAAATGTCAGTGCATAGGAATTGTTTCTGTCATGTGAGCTTTTCTTTTTAATTAGAGCAACAGCAACTGTGATATAAATGCCTAGACTCTAGCAAACCCAACAGATTTTTCCGAAGCTTGTCGTGCTATTTTTAACACACCAAACTGGATTCAGATTAAAAACAAAACACAACAGAAAAATAATGGTGTGATGATCAGTTCAAGGCGATTAAATATTTTTGCATCCCTGTGACTCTGTAGGCACGGCAGGGCAAGCATGTTTTGGGCTGCCCATGGACCCAATTCCCTTTCTGTTCAGCCTGGTGATTTAGGGCAATGGTCTTTCAGCTGCCAACTGTTGGAGGGGTGCACAGAGCTGGGGTTCATGGGCAACTGGGACATGGACACCTCCAGGGGCCTCTCTGCCTGGCTGGTGTGCACAGATTCCTTCCACACATGGACAAGCCAATGCCAAAACCCTCCTTAGCATGGTGAGGCATAAGGATGTTTTTGTGGGATCGAGGCCATCTTCTTAGTGCTCGCAGATCTCTCTGGGTGAGGGAAGGTGCAAGGTGGAACAGCCTGGGTCTGGCCAGTGGTCTCGGCTCACCTTGGCTCTCTGATTTTAGCTGGCCTCAGTGAATTCAAGGCAGCTGCTAGATGTTCTTATTATAAAGCAGCAAGAAATGAACAGCAGGTTCCTAAAACTCCATCACATTACAGCACATAAACAGTTTAAAGAATAAAAATGGCTTAAAACCAGGCTTTTAAAAAAGTGAGAGAATACGTCATACTTGAGACCTCTCTCTCTCCTACTCCTTCTTCTCTCTCCTCCCCAGCAAGGGCTCCTCAGAGCATTTAGAGAGCCAAATCATAATCCTAGCATAGCTCTGTAATTCCACATAGCTCCATAATTCTTCTGTACCCATCATCCAAAAAAGCTTGTTTGCTGCTGCTTATCTTTCTGAATTCACGTGCAGTCTATTATAGTTATTACAGTTTATGCTCACAATAGCCACGACAAAGTGTAGGTCTAACACTCTCCTGCTAGCCTTACCTATGGATTCAGACAAGCCAATGGTAGCAACTTATGCTACTTGCATAAGTTTATGATACTTGCATAAATTTTCTATCAATTTTCTAGTGAACTTACTGCTACAGCTGCAAATTGGCCTTTGACTGGCCTCTCACCATACCTACTTTTCCTTACTCGGTTAACTAACATTACCCTTCTGACAGTCCTATTTTATCAAGCGTGTTGTAATGTCAGACATGAATTGTGTGAGTAGTTTTGAAATAATCGTCCGAGCTTCACTTGCATTTAGTGAGGACATTTGGTGCTAAAGCACCCTTGTTATTCAGTTTACAAAACATTTCAAGCTTAATGCATTAATGTGCTACAGGGTTAATTGCACTTAGTACTCCATTAGCAGCAACTGTGTGCCCTTTTTATGTTAATTAAAGCCAGAGTATAGACATTTCTGTTATTTGTCAAAGGCTGAAATATTTTTATGTCTGCTGCAGAAAATAAGACACTTTCAGCTCAGCCTCTCACAACCAGCCTTGCTGGTTCCTGGTTACATTCTGCCATTAATCATTAGTACTGAAAGACTGAATAGTAGCAATATGTCCCTTAGTATAGTCAGGAGGTTGCACAAGGCCCTCTTTAATGTAATCTGGCTTCCTCTATGAGCCCCAGTGACTAAAAAGTAACAAGATCCATCCTTGCTCATAGTGACAGAGCCAACCCCTGCCACACTGTCCCTCTCAATGGACATCCAAGGTTGCCCTGGGGGTCACACGATATGTAGACATTTTCTTTTCCCTGAAAAGAGAAAAATCTCTTCTCCCATAGTGCTCTGTTCAGGGATGTTATAAGGATGGGAGTTGCAATATACCACGTGGCCACGTGCCTTGAGATCCTGATACATCAGCTCTGTCTGGCAGCTTCTGTTTCTCATTTTAGGGTAATGTATATAATTAGGAAACTAACAGGATTCACCCCACTTAACCGTTAACCGTAGCCATCTAACAGTTAGTGATGACTGCTCCAAGCTAGTCACTGGGGAGGCGGGTGGTGCCTCCAGAGGATGATTCATCCCATCTTAAACTGGGTTTTGGAGATGTGTGGGCTGATTTACCCTTTGGAAGTTATCCTTTTTCTCTACTGGCAAGAGAGGGCGTCTAAGCAGAGCAACATGCATGAGATGCCAAGCCTGCAAATGTTTGAAGTTACGTCAGATGAATCCCACCTGTACATTTCACTTAGGTGTTGTGTTGAAACGAATGTTGTCAAGCCACGTCACTGCTCAAAGGTAAGTGTGAA
Organism: Phalacrocorax aristotelis; assembly: GCF_949628215.1. Taxonomy (NCBI): domain Eukaryota; kingdom Metazoa; phylum Chordata; class Aves; order Suliformes; family Phalacrocoracidae; genus Phalacrocorax; species Phalacrocorax aristotelis. The sequence continues at coordinate 98,337,413 of NC_134276.1, read as the reverse complement.
TCAGCAGGACTGCAGAGCTCCATCTGTCGGAATAAAAACATCTACCATGCTCCTCATCCTCTAACAGAAGCAGTGTTTGAAGAGCTTGCGGGAGCCTTCATTTTTGCTCGGATTCTCATGTGAGGGCTCTCATGCTTTCTTCCCCACACACACATGCACACACACACTTATTCTCTGTTCCTCTCTCAGAGAAGCTCCTACTGCATCAAACAGATGGCAAATCTGGCATACTATTTTTAATGCTGCCTACATTTGAAGCTCAGATAAATGGAGTGGTTTTCTGAATATCAACTATTAATTAGTGCAAGAAAAAAAGCAAATAGGCATTTTTGCTATAGCTGGGCTCATGCTATGCCTGTATCTGAATTCCAAGAATGAGAAACCTGGGAGATGTTTAGATGTGGGGTTTTAGGTAAGGTTTCTGTTGGATATTGGGAGCCATGCCTGATAAGGTCATTTATCACCATTTTTTGAGGAAGACCTTTTTGCTTACACATTTAAAAATATGAATTCCTTCCAGTGATTTCTACGGAGTGGTATCTAAAAGTTTTGGATCCTGCTTCATTTTTATATGGGCAACAAAGACCACTGGAGAGACATGGAAAATCACAGTGAAAGATTTCATGTCAGTCTTCTGCCTTAGCAATTCAGAAATCCTCCTGAAAGCTGCTGTTACAGAAGCAGCATCAATTTTCAGTCCCTCCAATATACATAACTGAGTTTTACCAGACTCTTCCCTGACATACTGTCCTCCAATCTCATTAGTGAAAAATTATAATTTTAGATTGTTTCAACTCTGCACTTTCAGCCCGACTCCAAGCATTGCTCACTGAGCTGAATGAAAGACATCACCAAGTGCTAAAAGTCTTGAACACAGCTGGTTGAGACCAGCAAAAGGATGTGGGACTGGAAACTGGGGATAGGCTGGCTTTGAAAATATGTCTGCATTATTTATTTAGCAATTTTACTAGGGTAAAAAAAAAACAAACACAAGTTAAATTCTTGGAAGAAAACCCAATTACCAACAACAGATCGGAACAGGATAACATTCTGGACAGGGTTTACAGTTTACAGAGAGGATTAGCTGTTCTGAGGATCAAATATAGAACAGAAATTGGATTTGTAGGATGTGTTTTTACCCATCCTATCTGAAAGCAAAATATAATGTGATTAGTTGTAAGCTGGTAGGTTGCAGAGTATATGCACTATGGTCCCTTAGTAATAGCTCCATCACAATCCTTAATATTGAACTGCTCCTCTGAGTGGGAAAGCCAGACAGAGTAAGGGCTCTTAATCCCTACTCTTTCTGTGAGTGGGCTTTTAAAATCCTCGTCCTCAACCACAGGTGGATACTATGGATCAAGAGACAATGGACCCTTATTTCAGAGGAAGCTGTTTCAAAAAATGCAGAACCATCTCCAGGAAAGAAACCAGTCCCACAGAAGTGAGCTCTGGGCCAGGAACCAGGCATCCCCATTGAGTCACGCTGTCCTACTTCGCAGTCACTGCATGCTTCATCAAAATATTATTTCCACTCCAAAAAGCCTCAGTTATTATTCATTCTGCTTTCCCCCCGCTTTTGCTTCATGTTACTTCCCAAGGCAGGCAGGCAGCTTTCCCCACTTAAATCAAATGGCTACTTCTTGGTCTTTATGGAGAATTATTGAAATGATCAAGCTGAGCATTCAGGGAAGACTGGTTTTCCTGTCACTTTTTTTGTACACATGGAAGAAGTTTTGCTAACAGTAACAAAGACAGAAACATGAAATAATGTTAACTCTCAAACAGGGAAAATGAATTGTTTGCAGATGCTGCATCATTTTTGAGGAATACACTCTTTACTTCCTGGCACAAATCCAAAGGAGATGCAATTAACAGGGTTTATATGTGCCTGATTTTCACTGTGGCATTTAGTCATCAATCTGCAGGCTGGAGCAGAGACTTCTATTTCCTTTCCTATGTGGTGTATTGCCTCTGTGACACTGGTTACATGATTTTGGCTCTGTCTTTGCTTTCAGAAATGATACCGGCAAGTGAGTGTCTTGTCTTGTCCGGTCTTGCAGGAGACTCTCATATCACCAGGCAATGTTGGGGTCCCTGTGTCCACTCTTTCTCGTAGGAGGTCCATCAGGAGCTGCATCCCTGGCTTTTTTGGGCTATGCTGACCTGCATGACTATGCACTTTTTTTGATGTGTATTATGGGGAAACTTGTCTGTCTCCTACACATGCATGATCTTAGCCCACTACCACAGTTGTAGAAAGAGGAGGCTGTGGTCTCCTGCCTTTGGCCTCTGTTATGCTCCATAGTAGGGTCTCAGTCCTGTCCTAAGCAGTGATTTCTTCCAACCCTGGGCATTAATGCAGAAAGTGAGGTGCTGTGAGACATGTTGCAGCAGTGGCTTGCCACCCCAGGGTAGGAACACAGACCTAAGCAAGACGATGACTGGGGCTCAGGGACAGCTGAGACAGGTTTGAAGGGAGATGAAGTCCCCAGATGCTGGCTGTGGGTCTGGATCAGACCCACAAACAGCACCAGAAAAGTATTGTCATGGAGACCTGGGCTGAAGAGCAATGGCTTCGGGACATCTGCCCAAGTAAGGACATCTTCACAGAATTGGGTAAGATGCTCACTTCTCCACCCAGTGGCAACAGAGCTGCCTGTCCTCAAAGCTGCAGGTCAACCCACCTTCCATGGTCATGGAAGAAACCACGTGTCCCATCTGGCTGAAGTACAGCTACAAGCCAAATGTCACTGTATTGCCTTCATGTTGCTAATGTCCCTGCAATGATAATGGACTTCAGGCAAACAGGATTCCTATACTGTGCTGGAGCCATCAATAGTACACAGCACTGTCCTCCCGTCTCTCCAAAATCCATTCCAACCATATTGCATCAGCACAACTGACATTGACTTTATCTGGAACATAAACCTACCGGCAATAAAGGAACAATTGCATATGGCTGGGAAACATCTGAGGCTGGATGCTTTGTTTTAGAACAGAAGGAAGTTGGTCAGAAAAGCTCAGCAGGCTGCAACAGAAGAAAACTTTAGTAGCATATGCTCTTTGATGAAAAAAAAAAAAGCAACCACTGAGGACAACCCTCCTGAGATGAGTATCAAAGTGCAGTGGGTGATTCACAAACCCACTTCTAGTAAACTTAAGTAAAAAGCCAAGTATGAAAAGCCAAAAAGCATGTATGGTGATAGCTCATAATCTACAAAATAGTATCTACAGTCTTTGTTTTGCTTCCCACTCTTTCACTATTACATGGAGTAAAGGAAGCATTAAAATTCATCCTCAATGCACCGAAAGCTCCTGCTGCTCTCTATGAGTCAGGCTGGCTTTCTCACCCTTTTTTTTTTTATTTTTTTAAACTCCTTTCCCCTCTTATCTGTCTTGGTCAATAATAATTGATTTCCAGAATAAGAAACCTCAATACCTGAAATAGCACTCCTGGCACATCACAAGCTTTTACCCTCTGTTCAAGCACCATTAACATCATCTCCTCAGTTACTGTGTGTACCAGTTGTTGTACCCTCCAATACTTTGTCAGCCGATTTTAGCAGCTATCACCCTGGTAGGATGCTGTGTTCTGCTAGGAGCAGAGTTTCAGGACTATCTGAACTTGATCAGCTATGTTTTATTTGTTTGAGTGCTGCTGTATTTTAATAACCAAGGGTCAACCACTGGGCAAAGCAGGCTGTTAAAACACACCTGGGCATTAATCCCACCCATTTCCCTAGTAGCAATTACTAACTACCTCGCAATCAAGTGCCTTGATGTTTTATAAAGTGAAGATATTGCCTGGTGTCTACCAGGCCCCCACTACCCACAGTCCCTGCCTCCTCCGGCAACATGAGGCAAGGCAGCAAAAACAAACTAATGGAAGGCTATCCCAGATGACATGTTCTTCATTTTCTGGGTCACCAGCCTCGAGGCTGATCTGTGGGAACGCACATCCCATGTGCCTGTGATGGACAACAATGTAAACTGTGCGTGAGAATATGGCATGCTATGGGTAGTCACGAGTGGGTGGAAAACAAGGTTCCAGTGAGGCAACCGCAATGAGAAAAGACTTTTGACCTTGATCTCCCTGTGCTTCAGACCTCGTCTGTGAAATGTCACTTCCTTGCTCCTCCTGAGTTTTGCCATTAGGTGTCCACAGGTTCCTTTGAGCTGCTGCATCCTGAACCGGGTTGTTCTTTCTGCGGCTGTTTCTTCTTTGGGGGCATGAGGGAGCTGAGCTCCAGTGCTGGCCAGGCAAGCTGCCCTGCTGCACACCACCACTGGCCCCTGCAACCACCCAGATGGCACCAGCAGCCCCCAGACAAATCAGCCACACCTCTCTCTGTTATTCCTGGCTTTGGGAAGATGAACTGACTGCCATGAGGCATTTTATTTCCATGGCAGGTTCAAAACCTCCACCATAGTCAATCAAAGGCACACAGAGAGGCTGTGTGCCCCCCACCTCAGCTGCAAAGAAGTTCTCAGCCAGGGAGCACCATCACCCACATGTCCTGAAAGAAACAGGAATCTTGGGGAAAATCGTGGCATGGGATCACGTCATTGAAGGATGCATTGCAACAGGGGTCAAGGGGCTGTTGCGTTCCTAGACCCACCGCTCGAACAGAGTTCTTTGCATAGGGGCTACCTGGTGTCTGTGGAAGGGCAAGGCGATGGAGAGGCGTTTTGGGGGCATGGGAAGGTAACAGTGGCAAATTTTGTAATTCAAGGTCTGAGGTCTGACCTAGCAGCAAGAAAGATACAGCCTGACAGTTGGTGGGAAATTTGGCACAGCCTGGGGAGGAGAAAATCTTCTGTTCTCTTTAAAGCTAGCTTAAGCCAGTGTAGTCCAAAAAGCAATGCCCTTTTATACCACCCAAGGACCTCCCCAAATCTGGGCTATTTTCTTCCTAAATCGGGGCTTTTACATCCTTAGATTTGCAGTTGTTATCATCCTGCAGCAATACTGTATTATGAAATACCTTTTGCTCTCAGTTCACATACATTATTGCTCTACTTCTGAACAGCGCAATTAAGTCTCCGGAGCTTGCTTGCTTTATCAAAAAAAGCACAGGTATTAAACAGGAGTAGAAAAATACTCCATCTCACAAGTCAAATGAGATAATTGAAGTGGTAGGATGAGCCTTAAAATTAGCCCAGTTCACACCTGAATAGAGTTCATATCTCACTGGCAACTAACTGTCCTTTCTCTTCGTCTTCTATTTTTTTTTCCCCCTGCTGCTGTTCGGTTTGGAAGGTGATCTTTAGTAAATATTGCAACTCCAAAGATATCATGGACCTCTTCTGCATTGCAACAGGGTTACCAAGGTAGGTCTATCTTTTAATTTGTGACATTCATTTCACTTTTTTTCCTTTACTTCTGGGGACAATTTAAAGACAGGCCCCAAATAATGCATTTACCTGCTATTCAGGCTTCTCTCTCCTCCAGTCTACTGGAAGAAGAAATTGGGGCAGCCTAGAGAGCACCAGCTGGAAAAGTGCATGAAGCTCTGGCAGGCATTGAGCCACTTCAGTGCTGACTGTGCCTGAGGAACAGAGTGGAGGAGAGTAGAACAGAAGAGAGATAGTCTAAAAAAATAAAAGCAAGTGCAGAAGCCCAGCCCTGAGAGCACATGGGCTGTGTGCACCTATCAGCTATCCCTCAGTGCTACATTTTTTCCCATATTGAGTAAAAGGCAACCATATGTTTAGAACGTGTTTTTTTAGGGAAAAATTTGTGGCTAATGAGAAGCATTGCCACTACGTGATAAGCTTTCTATTTACATAGAGTACAATCTGATCCCAGGTATGGGATAGTCAAACACAAAGTGCTCCAGTAGAACCATTTTATAGAAATAAATATCCCCAAATCTATTGCCCAGGCCAAGTGTTTCCTAATTTATGTTGTCCTGCAAAGTCCATGCATGTCTCCTGCTGCAATTTCATAGAGGTTTTGTTTCTCTTACCTTCAACCTAGAGAGCATCACACAACTTAAATCTCTTAGTTGCGAGGGATCCAGTATCAGGTGTAGGTGTGTGCCAGGTGGGAAAGACCAGCATGTGGTGGAGGGTGGCATAGTTTAGCACCCAGCCACTCCTGCGTTACCTATCCAGGGCAGTGGTACAGGGGGAGGGAAACCCCTTAGTCAGACCTTAGAAGGGTGCATCTGCTGTCTGCATATGGGCCTTGAGCGGGGCAGGCCAGATGTGCAGCGGCATGTGATAAGCTGTAGTCTTTACCTTGGTACCTACAGGTTTACAATACAGAAAAAGCACGGGAAAAAATAAGCTAATCCTTTAATCATGGGCTTATTGCATGAATCTAGCTCTGGGGACTGAAAAATAAATTTGTCTTTATTGACTCAGAATTTGCATAAACTGCTGGACAGAATGAATGCCCTTTGCTGTTTATCCCGGCTATTTCCTCCCGTTTGACATTGAAGAGGTTAATAATGCTCATTTGCCCATGATGTCAAATACTTGCACTCCATCACTCAGCAAACTTTGTTTAGCAGTTTTAGTCATTCATGAACAAGGGGTTGACTGCATATTTGTAATTTTATTTTCATCAGAAGTCTTCCAAAGAACTGTTCATTTCAGTCAGGCTCCTGGAGCCAGAGTAAAGCTCCAAGGTTTACTCTGAGGCTATGAGATCACACCTAACACAGTATAAAAAAAGGCCCCATATTCAGCAAGGCATTTGTTTTGTTTGTTTTGGCAAAGGAGTAACTAGAAGATTTCAAGACATTCATAGCACTGGTATAGCTATGTACATAGCACATTTGTATAGTGTGAGTCAATACATAGCTGCCGAGTCAATGTATCACAAAACATAGCTTTTTAATAGAAATTATTAGTTGATGCATCAACAGAATACATGAGTTAACAGGGAACTGTTGTGGTTCAACTCCAGCCGGCAACTAAGCCCCACACAGCTGCTCGCTCACTCCTCTTCGGTGGGATGAGGGAGAGAATCAGAAGAGTAAAAGTAAGAAAACTCTTGGGTTGAGATAAAGACAGTTTAATAAGAAAACAAAAGCCATGCACACAAAAAGCAAAACACATAATTAATTTGCTACTTCCCGTTGGCAGGCAGGTGTTCAGCCATCTCCAGGAAAGCAGGGCTTCATCATCATAACAGCTACTCGGGAAGACAAAACTCCATAACTCTGAACGTCCCCCCCTTCCTTCTTCTCCCCCAAGCTTTATATGCTGAGCATGACACCATATGGTGTGGAATATCCCTTGGGTCAGCTGTCCTGGCTGTGTCCCCCCCCAGCCTGCTCGCTGGTGGGGTGGGATGAGGAGCAGAAAAGGCCTTGACACTGCGTAAGCCCTGATCAGCAGTAACTAAAGCATCCCTGTGTTATCAACACTGGTTTCAGCACAAATCCAAAACACAGCCTCATACCAGCTTCTATGAAGAAAATTAACTCTATCCCAGTCAGAACCAGCTCAGGAGCAGTCTGCTCTGAAATCAAAGATAATCACATTTAACATTTTGCCAGAAGCATCTCTGGTAATTGAAATGGGTGAAGCACCAAGCCTACCCCATCCTGTGCTATGACCCTTCCTGCACCAAGGTCCAGTGGGTCTGAGACAGTGCCAGGCCAGGCCAGGAGTGCTGCAGGAGAGAAGACGTCTATGCACCATTTGCAGCAGCACAGAATTTCATCCAGCATTTCTAGGTCAAATAAACCTCTTTGAAACATGCTTTTCAGGAACACAACAATCTCCCTTCTGACAGCAGACAATTGTATGGTATCCATTGATCCGACAATGCCTGCAAACTCAGAGAGGTAAGCCTGGCTGCTACCTGCTTTTCAAAAATGGGGTCAAGCCCAGGGGAAGGGGTGGTGTTTGCCTGCAGATGCCTTTTGTGTGCAGTGGGCAGTAAGCACCTCCCTGGAGGGAGGGAGATGACAGCAAGAATTGCATGCTGGCTTATAACACTAATGCCTGCTGGTTTTGAAGATTTTTTGCTTGTTATTAAAGCAGGCGTAATTGTCTGAGGAAAAAAAATAACGCTTTTAACTGTTTAATGTTGAACACCTGTTCCCATCCCACCCTGTTTGCTGTCCAGTGTGAAATATGAACTGCTTTCTGAGTGTTGCTAACATCAACCCTCTCTGACTCTTCCAGGTCTCCATACAAAGTGATACCTGTTGCCACTGGGCAGCTCTCAGGTAAAACGACCCTTTTGAACTGAATTTACCACAGCTGATTTGGTGAACATTTGCATGTGGAAATTATGCTGTTATGATGCAAGAAAGAAAGGTTGTAGCTGTGGCATAATAAGAAGTGTTTGATCACAGTATTCTGGAGAAAAGCTAAAAAAAATCCTCAGATTTCAAAATATTTGAGGGTGAGGTAAAATGGCTGGGGTCCAGGGGACTTTCACAGTCCTTAGATCTGGTCTGATTCAGCACCACTGATGTCCTGGGGAAAGTCTCGCATGGAGCAGTGGTTTTTTTTTTTTCAGGTGATGCAGGTGATATTTGAAAGCACTGTTGTGCAGTCTTTTGTTAAACAACTTCACCTCTCAGCAAGGCTCTGCTGGAAAGCTGAGCGTGACATTTGAACCCCATGTTATTTCCAAATAGCTGAGGAGACAGCATAATTTCTGTTGTAGGCATGGTAGCTCTAAGTGTAATAAATATTTAAATACACCTGACAAGATTAAAGAAGGCCAGGATGAAAGACCACATCTGGAACACATTCCCCAGCGCACAGCACTGTTGTACTCCACAGGCAGGACTGAAGTGACACTTCTATCATTCCTCTTTGCCTGCCAACGTCATGCTCAGGCCAGTAGCTCTCAGGCACTGGAGCAGAGCATTTGCTTGGAACAACTCCTGTAGAGCATCTGGCTCACTGTCTCTCTCATCCGTGCAACTGCAGTATCTCCTGCCACTCGCTCAGAGGCAGCCTGAGCAAGACCCCTAGCCTGTCCACTGTGGAGCTATAGGGAGAGGCTGGCCGCTGAGGCAGGAGCTGCAGGAAGGTAGGAGACATCAGCTCAGGACACAGTTTGGAGCAGTAAAATGAGAAGATAAGAGAGACAAGGGGCAAAAGGTTAAGATTTTCTTGGAAATGTAGACTGCACAGATAGAACAGGAGGGAGCCAGAAAGTCTGGGCCTGGAAAAAGTAGTTCACAGGAATGAGTGAGGCTCTTTGATTATGGGTGAGGCAGTTTTGCTGGTCCCACCTCATACTCTTGCTAATGCTAATTGCACGTCCCACCTCTTCTTCTTGCTTAGGCTCCTGTGTTACGCAAGAAAACATAGTGTCTCACAGCACTGCCTTGTTTCAGATGGGGAGGTGGAAGGAACCAAAGCCACTCTCTGAGGCCCACGTCCTCTGTGGCAGAAACATCTGTAGGAAAAGGGCGCAGCAAGACAGTGTTGGAGGATGTGCAGGGGGGCATGGAGAAGCAACAGTGGGGAGCTTGTGCATGCAGAGAGTAAAGATGAACAGAGAGCAAAAAGAACAAAGAAGCTAGGAAACAGGGAAGAATTTTATCACAGTAAGATTTGTTGCAAGCCATAAACAGATCCCATGTCAGTGATTTGATTGCCAATGTTGCCAGAAGGAGGTAGTCAAAGTCGAGGGATGCACATGACTGCTAAGGGTAAAGAAGCTGTCCCCTTATTGTAACAAACTCTGCTGGAAGAACATTCCTCTTCCAGTCCAGGAGTGCACTATTTGCATTAAGAGATCAGAAAAAGTCGGGTCCTAACTGGGGTGTGTGTCTCTGTGTACCAGCTGGCATGGGTAACCAATAGCCATTTGTCCCAAGATGGAGAAAGACCAGTGAACAAATCCAGCAGGGCTGGAAAAGGGTAAGAAAAATTCTGGCAGTAGGTTGCCAAAGCATAAAACAGTCTGCTGTGGAAAGAGGAGGAAAGTTGAACTGAGTGTGGTGGAGCAAATGTTCCTTGGTATCTGTTTCTCTTTCACATGGGTTGTCATTAATCTTAAGCATTCCTGACATTTTGCTGAGAGTAGGAAGAATAAACAGAGTGGGAAATTGTTCCTCTTCATTAAAGGAAAAAAAAAACAGCTCTGCTCTAGTCTTCACTTCTTAAACAACTCTGCCTGCGTGATTCTGCTTCCCAAAGCAACTCGTCCAAATACATGTCAAAAAACGGGTCACCCCAATTTTCACAGCAGTGGGAGGTAATGCACCTCTTTTCAGCAGTATCCCAGGCAGCTGGAAAAGAGTGACGCACGCTTCAGCAGAACAAAGACTATAAAAGGTGGGACTGGAAAATACGATCCTTTGGGAGGAAAATATAAGCAGTGGCTTTTATCCAGCAGAGGAGATATCCACCAGAGTCCTGCTAAGAAAACGTTCTTCATTTCCTGGCTGTAGTCATGGGAGAGGGTTGGAATTAAAAAAATTATTATTCCAGTGAGCGTCCATTGGATGCAGTGGCAATTGCTGTATCACTGCAGGGTCAGCTGTCTGCAAGGCAAAAGCGAGGGCCCAGCTGGCCGGCTCTGAGCCTGTGGGGCCATTGCATCACGTTCTGTCCCTCCTCCTGCGGCCCCGGGCCAGAAGGCACATGGCTATCAAAGCAGAGCACCAAACCCCCAGTGCCAAACCCTTCCTTCTCTCTGGGGTGCCTAAACTCCCAAGCCCATTCGACAGGCATCTTCTTTCTCCCAACAGCAGAAAGGCTCTGGTCCGCATCCTTACAGTGGAACAGGCTCAAAACTCACAAACCGATGGCTATGTTGTGGCTGTAATTAGAAGGGTTTGGGCACTCTGCAATATTGCTGGAGATGCCAATTAAATGAACAAATCCTACTAGCAGCACTCTCTTGAGAAATAAAATTGAAGTGTGTTACATTTCTGGTAGTACAGAGAAAGGAACTATTGTGGAGGTCAAGAAAGCCTCATCCACCGCGGTCCTAAACTGGGGGGAAACGTGTGCAGGGGCTTTCCTACTGCTCCAAAGTTAGGGCAGCAATGCCCACAGGTGGCTGAATAATCCCTTAAATATTTCACCAGGGATGTGACTTGAAAGAGCATGACATGTGCCGAACTCAGCCCTAGCTCTCTCTGCACCTCTGTCTCCGTCTTGTTCTGGTGGGTCCTTCAACACAGGCATCCCTTCATCCCTGGGGAAACAGGTGAGGAAACCCAAAGAGAGCAGTGCCCAATTGGGATGGAGGCCAGCACGTCGGGAGAGCTCGCCACCTGCCATTCCTTGCTCAGCAGCCTCAGCGCCAGGGAACCCTGCCAGCGTCACAGCCACTTGCCCAGGTTGAGGCTGTAGGCAGCATCTTCGCCTCCTACTTCACTTGCCGTTCCGTTATTTGCCTTTTCATCTAACAAGCTATCTAGCACTTGCACAGAGGAAAACCCTCAGTGTCTCCCCAGGGATATTGGCTTGCAGTGGGAGAGATATCTTGACCGAGACCTGTGTAGCTGCCTGAATGAAGGCTCACATCTGAATTTGTGCTAGCCCCACCTTGCCCACTGCTGAGCCCACCGACGACAGGTACAGCTGCACCAGAGGTCTCTGGGGACTGCTTTTTTCCCTTGAATGATTAAATACGCAAGATCTTGTGCAGATTGCTATTGGTAAAGTGACAGAAACTTGTCATAGTGTCTAAATCTTATTATTCTGGGATATCTCTCTTCTCCTTTTGGAGGTATATTCACACTTGCAGCTCAGGCAAGAAGGAAAAGGCAGAGACTGCGAGAGGAGAAAACCCTCCTACCTGCCGCTCCTTACATGCATCCCACATGGATGCATGCATCGAGATGGGGGCAACTGCTCAACTGCTTCAGGATTACTCAAGTAAGCAGGGACTTGCATGCAGTAGCCCAAATTAACCTGAGCTGTCAAGTGATTTTGGTGCTCAATACGTCGTGATTCACAGTCGTGGGCTCGGACTTGAAGCACAGCCCTTCCTGAAGCTTTTGTCCACCTGGCTGTTTGTTTATTAAATCCCTCTGACTGCCCAGACACAAAAAAAAAAGAACTTCAGAAAGGGAAATACAGACAGGAGCCCGAGGCAGAGGTAGAGGCACAAGTGAGAAAGAGACTGTGTGGCAGGAATATGCCAGGCTAACACTAGCAGGGAAAGGCAGACACCCACGTTGTTGCAGCCTTGCTTGGCCACAGCAGTAAAGACGGGGGGGGAACCAACCCACCCCCACAACCACATGCACTCCCCTCTTGTACCTCGTTGAGGCTGGCAGGGTGGCGAGGGGAGCCAGGGAGTGCACGAGGATGGAGGTGTCTCCCCAGCCATGATCCCAGGGTGTAAGACAGGAGAGGAAGAGTCGCTGTTCCAAGCAGGGCGGTGTGAAGCAGAGGGTGCATGCCAGTGGGTTATAAGCCATCTGTGTCAGTGCACGCGTAACCTGAGCTGCCCCGGTGCGTACCTAGTCCCCGTCTGTCTGGCAGGGAAGGTGCACGCTCGCTGCCAGCTCTCCTATCTGGCCACGGCAGGAGCCTCAGGAAAAAGTGCTGCTGCCATATTTCCCCGCACCTGCTTTCTGCCCAGACCTGCTGGAGACAGGGCTGCTGGGAGGGAGAGCAAAATGGCTCCTTGCTCTGTGATGCCCCGGCCAAGCTCCCTGCTGAGCTTGGCAGGGGCTAGCAGGCAATGAGCTGAAGTCCCTGTGCTCGCAGCGAGGGCAGGAATGAGCCACGGGAAGCCTGGGGAGGCCTGAGCTTGTCTGTCCCCTGCCCAGCATTACGCTACCGCAGCATCTTCTGGAGGGGGGTGTTCTGATTTTCATTTGTCAGCTCTAAAACACCCTGCCTATTGTGCAAAAATCTGACTTTCTGAACACCTGCATTTGCCAACGTTGCACATTCACGGTGCTGTTTGGCGGGGGTGGGGGTGAGCTGAGAAGAGGGCTGCTCTTGGCTTTTGGGTTACTGCAGGCAGGAGCTGGCGACACTCGGCAAGGCACGCGGATTACATCTGCCCATGTTACGTGCAGTAGGATTTCCTTTTCCTAGAAGGAATCACAGCAAAGCAAATGAAGCAACTGACAGAAAAGGTAGCTGTGTGCACCTGGGGTCAGCCCTGCCCAGTGGTATAAAAACCAAAGAAGACAGAGGGTAATGAGGGAGTGAAAGGACACCTACCCTTCCTGTTTTATAAAGGAGTGGGGACTGAGACTAAATGATGTAGGCACGATGTTTCATTTTCTTCAGAATCAGGGGTTAGCAAAGGTCTTCCCCTTAGAAAGGAACAGGGCAAAGAAATGGATCTTTGTCTCTTTAAGATGAGACAAACTGCCACTCTTAGTCATATATCTTTACTGCACCCTAGGGTTATAAAAACATACATCTTCATTTTGAAAGTCTTTTATTACATCCATAAACATCAGATTGCAGCTGACTGTTCCCTGGATGAGAATGTCCTAGTACTCCAAGGGAGTTTTGACAGGGGGAGGGAGTGAAAGTAAGATTGTTGGTTTTTTTTTTAACTGGAACGGTGTTTATAGGGAACTTGTCAGTCTCTGGCATGCTACAGCCACTGTCAGAGAGCTGAGCTGCACTGAAGTGAGAGGACACGGGTTTCTCTGCTTATTCTCACTGTTGGAGTCGGGTACTATCCCAGGTGCTGCATACGGTAAGCTTTCCTCCTGTCTTAAATAGGACGCAGCATTTGCTTTGTTTCAGTGCTTGGGTTTTCAGATGGGTTTTGTGAGAAAACTGAAAAATGGGTCTCTGTGAATAGAACTAATCTCTTCATTTGCTCTGCTAGCCACTCCACTGGGAGTCAGATCGCAGGGAAAAAAAAAATAATGAAGGAATTAGAACTGAGACTTGCAGAGCACAGAGTGCTTGTTCCAATTTAGAGACACGGGGCTAAGAGCCAAATTGTTTGACCAGCAAAGTGAATGCTCTTGACAAGTATTTCTGACATCTCTAATACCTGAAGAACCGCAAATTTTTTCAACAGGTACAAGAGCTATTATTTAGAAATGCGTTGTAAATGCTGGGCTGTATTTGTGTCTGATGTGTTCTGCCTGGGTGATTGCACTCGTGAGGCATCATGCTCCCTCAGGCAAGTGCAAGAAGTAGCTTCAGAAATGCCATCAGGGTATTTCTACACAGGGTATAAATGGGTGCTCTGTAATCTGCAGCGTGTATATGAGAGCATGCAATGTTTCCACTCCTTTAGCAGGAGAAACCACGAGTACATCCACGTTGCAGGCATGAGAACGACTGCAGCACAGTGCAGTTTAAAATAACTGGTGGGGGAAAGTGGGAGCAATCTCGAACCAGCAGCTCATAGCTCAGCAAAGGTGATTTATGCTTCTCCTGTCTGTGTGAATACAGTGTGGACAGCCTGAAAGATGGGAAAACCTTGCTATCGTAATCCTTCCTGAAGCGTACTTTCCCTTGAAATCTAGGGTCTTGTTTTAAGGACTCGTTTGTTTTCCTCTGTGTTAAGGACAGCAATCCTGGGATGGTCTCAGGGAGGGCTGGGGCTTCATCAGGCTGACTTTCCCGAGCCAGCTGAAGTACCCGAGTGCTGGAGTTGGCAGTGGGAGGCGGGGAGCTACAGGCGCAAGTGCTCCCACTGCAGCAGCTCAAGCAGCGAAGGGATCCCCACGGGGTCCCCACGGCAGCTCTGTACAAGTTCTGTTCTCAAGGGAAAAGGGGTTGGGAAACTTGTGTCCTGCTGTGTCCAGCCCCCGAACCAGGAAGGGCAGACCTCATTCTGCAAGGACTGTCACTTTGGCATCTCACGTTTGCTTGAATTTTATGCATAGCAATACGATCCTTATGAATTTGCACCAAAAAGTTCATCTACAGAATAATGTCCCAGTGTAAATCTAGAAGGCAGGCTGGGTTTTCTTGTGTTCATAGGCCGTTGCATTGTTCATGGCCACTCTGGCACAGTGTGCTGATGGTGTAGAGGCAGTCCTTGTGAGCCAGACCTTTCAAAGGCTGACGGCGAGCCTGGGTGTCCCACCCAAGAGATGCAAAAGGGGTCTCCTTTCCAGAGAGCACTGCCTTAAAACAAGCCACCTCTCAGAGAGCCAGCACATCCCAAAAAAACTTCTGAGAATCCTTGACTGTACCCTGCAGGCAGAGGAAGGCAGGTGAGATGAGGAGTCATTCCCAAATGCTGTCACTGTTCAAAGGACCAAAACAACTTTTTGGCTAAATGCCTCATCGTCAGAGCTGGAAGCCTGGGGATGCCACTTTGCAGGGAGGTTGAGGGTGTCTTCTTTCCTCTGTTGTTTTCTGTAATGTATCCCTCCTATTTTTTTCAGAGAAAGAAGAATTGTTGCAGAATTTACTGGGGCAGATTGCTGAGCAGTTCTCGAGGTAAGAAGCTGAACAACATTATTAATTTAAAATGTTATTTCTTTTATCAGCCTGAAGCGAAATTTTCGCAGGAGACAGAGGAGCATTTAAGATCTCTTTCAAATCCCACTCTTCCTGCAAATTTAGGCCTGGTACACTCGTTATTTCCTGCTGACAGCAGGACAGTATCTTACACCAAAAGCAATTTTGGTGATTATCTTTGATCTAAAAAGGAGATCAAATGCTAAATATAAATGTTCTTAATGTGCTCCTGCCCTCTTAGGAAGCAAAAGAAATGCTTCTTTGCTGAAGAGTCAAATCACCTGATTTGTTTCATTTTTCCCTTTATCACCCAAATATGTCTCTCCTCGAGAGGATTTCTGAATATCTGTATAGCTGTTTAATTTATTCCAGCTGTTTTGAGTAAGACAGATGTATCCCACCACAGCTCAGCAAATCAGCAGCATAATTCAAAAGGAGGAGGGCTTCAGAGTGTGCGAACACCAAGATGTTGCTGTTAGGGAAAGCATTATCAATTTAACTTTGCTTCCCTAGGGGGTACAATAACAAGTCCCTGCAGAGAGGGGGGGTGATGAAGTGTTGCAGAGCCACAGTACATTCCCAGGACCATAACAAGATCATTTGTTGTTCGTTTTTCTGAAAATTAAACTGGGGTGTATTTTCTGCCCAAATTTTACCATTTCCATGGAAAATTTTCTTTTTCTTATGGCAACTGCCATTGGACTGATCAGTCCACTGAAAAATGTAGATATTTCTAGCAGAAGTCCTTTGCACCTAGGGTAGGTACGGCACAAAATGTATAACATTAATACATAAGGGTTTTCTTTTCAGGGTTTTTAAAATCAATGAGCTGAAAACGGAAGTAGCTAATCACTTGGCAATGCTGGAGAAAAAGGTTGAATGTGAGTGTCCCTTTATTTGTATCACAGTGGGAACTGGTGCCTCAGAAACCCCTGCCTCGCTGCCCCCCTTGTACCCCCGCTCCATCCCGCTCCTCACAGCCCCTCTGCTTTCTCCAGTCATTCGTAACTCAGCCAGCCTTGAGCCCGAAAGGCTGCAGCCAGCCCGGGGCGAGGCACGGGGAAGGCAGGAGCCCGTGGTGATACTGACTGGCGGGGCAAGGCGAGGGAGGGAAGCCTGGCTCTGCAGGCATCTGGAGCACCCCAACGACTCCCCCTTTGAGCAGCCTTTGAGGGGCCATTGAGCCTCCCGCCGAGCTTTGGGCTTGGGGCCATATCCTCCTGCTACCACATCCCTGTGGCAAAAGGTCTCTACCTCCCTGGCCCCCAGCTTTGAGCTCCCCGTGGCCTGCCCTCCCATGTCCCCTTGTGCCCCAGCCCTGTCGCCCCCGTCACCGTCACCCCCCCTGCACCCAGCAGTGACCCCCATGCCTCCGCACGGGCACTCCCTGCAAAATGTCACCCTGCAACACACCTGGGCCCTGGTGCTCGCTGCTGAATTTTGTAATTAATTAAAGGAAGGTTCTGCAGCTGCCTTCCTTCTACTTTAAGTCGGATATTTGCACAGGTCAAACTCATTGTCTTGCAGAAAGTTTTTCCTCTTTCAGAAATGCATTTACTGGGTATTAAGCAGTTGGGTCAGTCCTCACTGCTGGCTGAGACCCAGCACCAGCACCAAGACCTTATTTCTTCTAAGTGTCATGTTGCACACCTCCCTCTGTTGGGAAAGGGCCCGAAGCGGGGGGAGGCCTCTCCCCGCAGCACGTGTGCATGCTACGTGTGCAGCACGAACACAGCGTGAACACCAAAGCGTCCACAACCAGGCGGCATAGCGTGTGCTGAAGTACAGATGGAGGGTACATCTCGTTGTCTTGCGTGGCGGTAATTTCTGGGCTGCAAACATGGGGGTTTATCCCTCGCTGGCCATATTGCCTGGCAGACTACTAGGCAGCATCAATTTCCTTGCTTGTTCGGTGTGTTAACAGTAACACAACCATATTCGGTTACAGTGGAACAAACAAGTTCACCTGGTCAAAGAGCTCCTTTTCTGTTTTGTTTTGTTTTTCCCCGTGTAACATCTGACCTGTTGTATTTCAGTATATTATGCAGAACACAGGCCCCAGAAAGGCAGAGAAGGGGTTGCACAGCACCATTTTGACACCAAAGGCCACGTCCTTGCTGATACGCAGCATTTAAGTCAGGAGCAGGCAGTTTTCCCCGGCATCACAGCTGTAGATATGCTGCATCTTTTTCACTAGAGCTGGCTGGAAAGAAAAAATTTCTGGTTCATGGAAGAAGCTGTTTTCTTGAAATTTCCCCTGACCAGAAGCTACCTTGACCCTGCAGCTGCTCAGTGAGACTGATGCCTTTGTCAGCAGGGAGAGGAAAAAAATGTCCTTATTCAAAGAGCAGCTGCAGGGGAACTTATCCCAGAGGCCACCCCAGCCGCAGGCTCCCCATGAGGTAGGAGCCCTCTGGGGATGTCCATGGAGGGGGGCTACCCTGTGGCATGCCTGTCCCGAGCACAGACCTCTGCATGGAAGGGTAGCAACCCCTCCTTGGCTACAGTTTATCCAAAGCTCCACTGGTTTATTCTTTTGTCCAAAAGAAAAACAAAAAAAAAAAAAGAAAAAAGAAAAAAGAAAAAATTAGCTCAGTCACTCCGCATTTTCTGTGAAACTTATGACCAACTCCAGTCTTCAGAGCTGAGTGCCATGGACTAGAGCAAATGAGGCAAGCATTCCTGTGGGTCTTCATACCCCCTTGGCAGCCCAGACAAGCAACTACCCCAGCCAGCTAGGGGCTGCTTTCAGCCACTGGCTCTCCCTGATGACCCCCTGGGACCCCCAGCTGCACCCTGCACACACACTGCCTTTCAGCACTGGCAGTACGACGCAGTGGAGTGAGATAACAGGTTAGCATGCTGCTGCCGTGGGGAAGTCTTGTGCATTTGCACTCCCCAGCACTTTATTGCTGGTTTAGGGAAGGCAGCGTACCCAGAGCCATGCAGGTGAACTGAATTCACTGGTCCCCAGATGAGGTTTCTTCCTGTAAGTGGGTCTCACCGCTGAGGGAAATAGGAGCAGATGTAGCAATCTGCTGCCATTCTGCCTGAGCGCTCGCAATCCCTTCTTTAGCAGCCTCAGCCTGTGGGAAGGAGCTCCCTGGGTTGCCTGTCTACAAGTGCACCCATCTGCTCGAAATTTGACTTCCAGAATTTGCAACAGAGCCAAATCTGCATAATTTTGAAATAAACCCAGGCTTTCACATCTAAAAAGCAAAACTGTGAGGGGAAGGGAGTGTCTAACCTCCATACTAGAGCTGGGCTCCCAGGGGTTGCTTTAAGAGCCATGTTTCAGTGCTGGATTCAGCCCAAGGATTTCTTTAGACAGCACAGGGTCTTTTCAGAAGGTATTTCTTGCTGCAGAATAATATAACGGGCCCTTAATCAGTGCACATGACAAGGCCATTTATCATTTGTGAGCCAAATGTGAAAAGAATTGTGCTTTTGTTTTGCCTTTTCTCCTACCTCCCTCGGAGATCCCTTTTCCACCACTTTCACATGTGATCTCTAGGATTTCTTCCCCAGAGGGAATGTGTGTGTGGGGCTAAGTGCTCATGACAGCGCTACATCTGCACCTCACATAAAATGGTCTCAGTGTCCTTCCCATTACTGTCTAGAGACCACATCACAGAGATGTATTTTCAAGGAGCCAAATCTTTTAACTGATTTTTTAAATCCCATCTAAGGCTTGTGACTTCCCCTTGCAAAATGCGCCCACGCGGGACAAGCACTGGGAATGCTTTGTCCTGTGGCTTGACTTTCTCTGCTCCAGTGTTCGCGAAGCAGCCCACACATGAATAAGGAAGCTGGCAAAAAAACCTTTACAATTTGTAAGCATCTCACATCTACCTTAAGAAAATAATTATGTAAATTCTCTGCTCCCCTGGAGAGGTTTTGGAAGAAAACTAAAGAGTTGCAATACGAAAAAATGCTCAGGGCTGCCATTTTGCACCATAACTCCTCTTGTCTCTGCAGTTGCCTGTCCCACTATCCTGTCGGTCTGATAACTCTGCTTTGCTCCTACTGCTTCAAATAGGTGCTGGCTACCATTTAGACAGCTTGGCAAATGGGCTACCCACAAACTTCTCCTGGATGCATGCACCAAGGTGGTACACAGCAGCGCAGGGCCTGCAGGTCAGCTGCAGCTGGTCACTGGCAGCTGAACCGACTACCCAAAAAAGTGCAGCCAGATATCCAGAACGAAGATATTGAATAAGCAGGACAGCATCTTGCCTGTATCATCACATTGTGATCTCCCAAAGAAATTGCTTGTGACAACACTAAACAAAAATGCATCAATCTGGAAATGGGATTTTTAAGTGGAGGGTAACCCTGGAATCAAGCATAAATCAAAACCCTTTCTCTTTCCTTTCCTAATATGTGGCATTTTGGACTCGGTTCATACACCTCTCTGGTTTTCCCCTTTCCCAGTTCCAACAGCAACCTTTGTTGTTACTAGCATAAAGAAAACAAAACTGAGGTCTCTGCTAATCCATAGAGGTGTGCCCTTCTACGGCAGTTTTTTATCAGTTACAGGCTACCCTCCAGATAAGTGTAATTTTGACTATTATTTTCTAAGAAAGTGACTGAATACTGATTGTATGCTTGCAAATTCCCTTGAGTTTCCTGAACCACAGCTTGTCCATGCAAACAATGAGTTCAGTGAACAAATGAGCTGTGAAATGATTGCATATAAATGACATGTACTTAATAAATGGTGCTGCATTATGTCCTGTAGCACGCTGATAGTTCAACAAGAGGAAAAGAAAAGGGAGAATACTCCTCTACGTGCACTGTGTTAGGTTCTCACAGCTACATGGAATGAAGTGCATCACTGCATAAACGGGCAATCAAACTTTTTGCCTTGTGGCTCTCCAAATGACATCCAGAAGAGGAATATAGGATACTTTTTTTTTTGTGCCCCATTCAGAAATAACCTTTGATTACAAAACTGATTGGCAAAAAGTGACAGATCTTCAATACCTAAAAAAAAATTTAAATCAATCATCAGAGCAAAACTTTTCAACATTTTTCTCTCTCTCCTGCTTTCTCACTTTGGTTTCTCTGTATCTAGCAATGCCTCTCAGAGCTCCTTAATACTCTGCATGAACTTCCGAATTAAAACCTTTTATCCTAATGGGAATTATAATCCTACTGGGACGTGTTTGCCTAGCTGCGCTTATCATCCCAACAAGAGAAGGGTTTTTTTGCTCAGGATTTCCTTTGATTCGTGTTCTACAGCAGCAAAGTGAAGGCACCAGAACAGCTGACTGCTGCTAACAATCATGGAAAAGCTGAGCCATTACAGCCATTCTGTGAATTAAAATACTGTAGCTATTATCTAAAATTGGCAGCAGAGAATTCCTTTGGGTTTTCAAGATATATCGCTTTGGCAGCACCTGCATATGTGAGAACTGGGGCAGACTGTAAGCACTTGCTGGCTCACTGGATAACCGCACTGTTAAAGCCCTTTGAAATTTTGCACAATTGGGAAACAAGATCCTTTGACTTTCGCCATGGTAACACCCCTGTTGTTTTCCTTTGTTGACAGTGGAAGGCCTGAAAGTAGTGGAGATTGAGAAATGCAAGAGCGACATTAAAAAGATGAGGGAGGAAATGGCAGCAAGAAGCAGCAGGTAAGTTCTGCTTTGGACCTAACCAAAGAAATAAGCATCTGGTTTCAAACCCTAATGCAATGTTTCCAAAGAATTGAGTTACCTTCTGGGCTTAGAAGTACAGGAACAAGGAAACCCCTAACGGTTAAGGACAGTGGCTTTAATTTAACATTTGAAGATGTATAGCCATTCATCTCTTAAAATAGCTTGGGCCATGAGAATAGAGAAAAAGATCTTGCAACAGAGAGTTATTTTTCACCATACAGAATGGGAATTCTTCATCCAGATTTACTAGGAGAGAGGGAAAGGGAAAAGAAGTTCTTCAAAGTGTGGTGTGCTTGGTTGGGAACCAGCTAAGGCTCGAATCAGCTCCAATATATTCTGGGAAAATATCAAATAAATATGTAGCAGCTCTTCTAATTATGATCTCATGCTATTATAAAACATCCATTTCAATTTCAACAAGAAATTGGGAATCTACATTGTAATTCAAGGGCTCACTGTGATTGTGAAGCTTGGCTTCACTGTAATCAAAACAACAGCAGAAAAAATTGCATTTTGTACGGTATATGGTCTCAGCTGGAAAGTCTGCCCCTGTGTCACTGAAATACCCCATTAGGATGAACAACTCATCACTGTGAGATTATGAATACTTCTGGGAAGGTTGCTGAAGAGGGATATACTGCGTTGCTCAAAGTGTGGGTGAAAGGAATGTTTCTCAGAAAATGTAACTATGCTATCTTGACAGTCTCTTTTTCTTCATTTGGGGTCAAATTCTCTGACCTCTAATCAAAGTTTTTTCCTACTGAGGGCAATGGGAGATTAGCCAAAAGAATTATGCTTTATAATCACTTGCTTTTATAAAATTTTTTATCCAGATAGGTCAGGAGGCACAGTATTAATAAATTCCTGTTAAGTCTAAGGCCAAATTCAGCTGTCATACTGGCATAAATGCAGAGTAATATTATTAACTTCAGATCTGCTCCACATTTATACCAGCAGGATGGATTGCAGTTTGCCGTGGGGCTTGTATCATTTCTTCTTCAGGTGTGTGAGGAATTCTCATTAGAAAAATCAGAGCTCAAATCAGCAGTAAATGCAAAAACACGTATGCTGATTTGTGACAGGCATGATGTCAATAACGTGTGCACCTGTCTTTACTTTCCTTGACTGTTGTGGGAAGCTGGGAGAGCTGCATTTACAAGCATAGTGACGCACAGGCAGATAGGGAATTAAAACAAAAAAAAAAGAAGTTATAGCAACTTCACATTCACCCTGTTGACACCACACACATCGGGAAGTACGAGACTGTCCCAGCAGCAGCCATGACTCATTCCTGTCCCAGACCTTGTCACCTTACAATCTATATTTCTGAGTATAAACAGCAATCTGTTAACAAGAAAAACAGGAATGGGGAGTGCTGCATCTGCCCAGTGCAGCCAGCTCCAGCTGAGGCGTAGTCTTTGCCAAGGGATTCTAGTGGGATATGACAGCAGCTAAAAGCCAGAGACCATCATGGAGTGTGGCGCTGGAAAGCGGTGGTAAAAATGGCTATGGTGCTCAGCAGCAGGTAGTGCTGGGCACAGACACCCAAGCTAGCTTGCTCTGAACTTGCATTGCACAGCAGCTTTAGTTGAAGCAGGAGCCTAACTCACTCTGCTTAGCATCACTTTGTGCTATATCGATGTGGCAGCTACCTGTTACAGCTCCTCTTGGTTGCCTTGAGCTGGGTCTTCCTCCTCCTGGCTGCACAGAATCTCTTCCTCCTTGCACAAAATACTGCCCATGGTTATCTGTACTCTAAGGGCTTGGGTCCCAAAGCAGCAGCTAGATGTGGCCGGGTTCAGTGTATAAGCAGGGTAGCTTCAAGTCACCTCTTTTTGCTATAAGAGTGAGGAGAGGGTCCTCCTTGGTGGCTGGCCATTAAAAGGGACCCCTTTGGGAGCTGCTGAGGAATGAGCTGTGGTGCCTGTTCCCGAGTGACTACAGCTCCACAGGACCCATGGCACGTGGTGACCCCAGCCTAGGGGTGCCTCACCCCAGAGCGGCTGGGCAAGCTCTGTCCCATTGGTGGGAGGTACGTGCATGCTGTGTGGAGGACAGAGGCAACCCAGGGCAAATACAAATGGTTTTGCTCCTATTCAGATTTTTCATCCCTTGAGCAATGACTTTTGCTAGATAATGCATTACAGTTGCAATTAGAGATCACACATAAATTTAATTAATGTATATAAGTATGTGTGAGTGCGTATATTCCTTCAATAATATCACAGCGCACACAGCTGTATTCTTGTATGCTTCTATGTTCTTACATTTGCTGTTACATTACCAAACGACAGAGTAAGGATAAACAGCTAAGTTTATAAAAGTAATCATGCACAGTGAATTGTGCATCTCTCCTCTTCAGAAGAGCAAAGCAGCCCCACTTGCATCCCCTCAGATTGCTTTTTTTGCTAGTCTGTTTTTTGGACTCACCACTGGCAGATGCTAATAACATTACAGTGTCATTTAAAATCATGACCATTTCCAGATAGTTTTACATTTGTAAAGGTCTGATGCATCCTGGCTCTGGTGTGCGCCACAGTATGGTAGGATGAAGGCTTTGATGTCCTACTACAGCTGGGAATTACAGATAGTTGGCTAGCCCTCAGCTAACCCTGGCAGCCAGTTCCAATTAGGGCAAGGAATGCCCCAAAGTCACTATTTTTATCCTACTAACACCCTTCACAGTGGCGTTTTGAGGAGACAGCTTTAGAAACGATTAAGACAGCTTTTCACCGAGAATCTCCTTAAACAGGGCAGGAAAAGGCAGCTGGCTGAAGCCAGCTGACTGCCATGAACTGTAAGATGACATAACTTCTGCAGGATTTGTTTTCACAGGACACCACCATCAGAAATGATAGCAGACATCGATGTTAAGAGGAGAAAAGAGACCCAAACCAATTCCCAACAGAGAAGAGAAACACTAAAAAGAGACACAATACAGAATGTGTGAAATTATTTTAAAAGGGACAAATGAAGTTAATGGAATATTTTGGTTGGCTTCTTTGGGTGGTTTCTTTTCACTTCATTTGGCAGTAGGCTTTAAGAATGAGATAAGATAATCTAAACGTTAGGACTGCAGGGATAAATGCAAAATGCAAGCAGATCAACATCACATGAGAGTTATTAAAGTCCTTGTGACCAGCTACCGGGGAAACACATATTGAATTAATGTATCGCGATTGCCATGGGTGATACCACATTGCTCTTAGCTTTATTGTGCCCCCTGTGGCTGTAAGGCAAGAAACTGCTGTTGCACTGCAATGCAGCAACCTTGATGTTCTGCAAAGGCTGTGAGGCTGGTGTGCACCTCCTGCCATCACAGTCCCCTTGCTCAGATGGGGTAGCATTACCTTGGCTCTTCCACATGCAGAGGAAGAAAGAGTAGATAACTGGCAGTGGGTGCTGGTCTTAATAACCAGGAAAGTGTTAATTACCTGAAATTGCTGGCAGCAATTCCTCCAGGACCGGGGAGCCAAGCAGACTGTGTCTGCCAAGCCTGTGCCTCACTGCTGTTGTCCAGCCTGAAGGGCAGCAGGCAAGATGGTCATGCCATCAAAATGGATGGTCTTACCCAAGCTTTTACTGAGGCCTGGAGCTGGGCTGCAATAAGCCATGGGCTCAGCAGGTGCCTACACCAGTAAATAAGCACAGGCATGCCTGTGTCCATACTCGGCATGGCCCCCGGCAGGGCTCTGCTGTCCTAGGAGAAGTACACCTGCCACAAACAGCAAGCTGCCTGCTGAAAGGAAAGTTACTTGGTTTAAATGGAAGTGATTGGGTATCCATGGATACTTGCCTGAAGACAGACACTCTTCACTTGAATTCAGATAGATGGCGAATGGGCGACAGCGGTGTTGCACAAAGGGAGAAAATCCTGAAGAGGATTGTGCTTTTAAAACGTTTGAGCAACACCACATTAGAAAGGGAGATGTTGGGGAGTGGGGTAATTCTCTGAGTGATGCCTACTGAGAGACCAGAGTACTGGCATTTTTCGAGGCACCGCAGCTTTGTTCCCACAAATTTAAGCACTGAATATTTCATTTCAGGACTAACTGTCCCTGCAAGTACAGCTTTTTGGATGAAAACAAGAGGCTAACTCCCCGGCGGGATGTACCATCCTACCCAAAGGTACCATGCAATGCTCACACTTCCCAGAATCCTATCATGCACTTGCTATGCTGACAAGCGCTGGTTTACAAAGCATGATTCCCTAGCCATCTACCTTCTAGTTATTCTAAACCCAGGGCCTGATCCAAAATCCCTGGAAGCTGATGGAAAAAGCTGTGATTGCCTGTGGTGGCTTAAAGTTGGATCCTCAGTAGTCTTTAATACTTGAAAGTTCATTAGTGTTTGAAATGTTAAAGAACATTTTGCATTCATCAACATTTAACGCTCTTTTGTCTAATTATCTTTGTTTATTCTCCATGCTCGTAGCAAAAAATCAAAAATAACCTATATTGTTGTTCTCTAACTGAAAATAGTGCTGCTGCCTTTTTCCTCCTAATGGATTATTTTTTAATTTAAAAAGTAATTTATGGAGATGTTTCATCTAGGAAAACAGAGAGAAAATGCGACATTGGATTCTCTCCAGAATGATTCATTGTCCCTGTGAAAATAAGTTAGTGTATTTGCTAGGGAAAACAGTAATGCTTGAAGAAAAATGTCTACTGGGCAAGTACAAGTACAAATCCATAGTGATGAATGAGACTGAAACCATGAAGCATAGAGGATCTTTGGTCCCAGCACTTTGTCCCAGTATTTCCTCAAGGGAATTACTCAAATTAATTTGCCAAAAATCTAGTCAAATTATGTCTGCTCAGTGCCTGGCTCACACCTTGACAAAACACCAGCTCATACACATGCAAATCATAATTTAGCAGTGGGCATTTGCCTGCACACATCAAAGCTGGCTGTGCCGCTCTCAAGTTCACAAGGTCCAGTGTACCACAGGTGTGTGATATAGACGTGCATCCTGGCATATTTGTCTTCAGGGCCTTACAGAGCAACAAACTATAAGTTCTGCTGTTTATTCTGCTCTGCCTAGCAAAAGTGACCTCTAGGTCTCTGAAGCAGACATCATGACACTTACATTTCTTTTAATTAACTTTTGCCCGAGAGGCTTGTGCTCCTGACACTAATACATGTTTTTGCAAAACTTATCAGTTCTAAAAATTATTTTTCTCTTGATAAGTACATATGTCAGATCAACCTTTGATCTACTGTTATGATATTAGGATCTTGAATTAACAGGAAGTACAACGAAGAGTTGTGCTGTCTGCCTGCAGAGTAAACTGGTAGTCTGTATTTTCCCTGGAGCAAAGCTTATAGGAGTTTTGGTTTCAGAAGTTTGGGGTTTGTTTGACAGGTTTGCAAAATTTGTTATCTGTTGTCAAATGCTGTATCTGTCCAATGTCAGTGAGGCTAGGAAGTGATGGGTACACTGAAAGAAGATGTCATTACAACACTGTTATCAAATAACAGATCTGCACTGCTAATTCACAGATTTCTTGCGGAATGTCATATTAAATGTACATTTTATAGGCAAATGCAAAAATCATTGCCTTCTCAAGAAGGAAAATTAATCTTCAGTGTTATTGTTCTTTGGGTTAATTATCAACAATTTGACGGCTCAGAAAATGTCATTCACCTGCTCAGTACAGTAAGCCCAAACTAATTAGAGACAGCAATGGTAAATGAGCCAATTAGAGCTACAAGGTTTTTGTGTCCCAGAAAGACTCTGATCAACAGAGTCTCAAAAATATGATTCAGTAGAGTCCAGATTTCCCCTAGTCTTTTAATCCTCCACATTTCTTTTTATTTCATGTTGTATACAAATCATAACTGGCCAATGAGCTTGATTTTGTTTTAAACCTCTAAGCGTAACGATAAAAAATCACTTGAATCTTGCAGGCTGACAACCAATTTGAAAATGTGAGCGTTCTTGAAAAAATACTCAAAATGAGAGCATAAATCATCTGGAAGTAAATATATCATACCCACCAGCTCATTTAACACTATAAGCATAGACACTTCACACCATCCAGCCACGACTGGCTGCACTGAACATTGCTGATGCTCTGCAGGCAGCAGAACCAGTACAGCCAGGGATGGATCTGTGCCCTGCGCCCCTTACATCTCCTTGCTGGATCTACCTGCAACCCAGTCCTTAACACCTCCGCTCTCCTCCCTTTTCTCCCAGACCCTCCACCTCCCTGCTCTGTATTGATCTCCACTGATGAGCGGCCTGCCGCCTGGTGCCGTGGTAGGCAGCGAGCTGCCAGGGGGCTTGTGCCTGCCAGGTGCGGGCATCCTGGCGTGACCTTGAGCAGCCAGTGGGGAGGGAAAGAAGAGCTGGGCAGGCAGCTGGAGAGATCAGTTGCTCTATTGTTGGGAAATACGGCTAACCCCATGTGAATGGGACCCCAGGAGTCCCAGGGACATGCCAACAGCAGGTCCCATGCCATGGCAGGGGACCCTCACTTACACCGACTGCCTTTTTGTCTGTAGTACATGCTGTCCCAGGAGACCATAGAAGCCCTTCGGAAACCAACCTTTGATGTCTGGCTGTGGGAGCCCAATGAGGTAAGGATGCCATGTTAGCTGGGTTAGCACTCTTTCTGAGCAGCAATGAGGCCAGAAAAGCCCTTTGAGACGGACTGCAGGCTTTTTCCCCTTTTCTGCCCCTTAATCTCTCTATTTTCATATCATACCAGAATACGGTACCTTTTCCCTACAGATGCCAGGTAGATTATGCTGATTATCATTACCTGATCCCTCTTTACTTTTTCTTTAATCTCTTCCTAGTAATGTCCCACAACAACCAGTGCACTATCATTACTGCCACGAGTTCTCCTGTGCCATTTTATCCAAACAAATCGATCCCTAGAAAAGTGTATGCTTAAGCACATCGTCAGGAACTCTGCTCAAATCAATGAAGATGTGTGCTGCTGTGTGAAGTCAGGCAGAGGTGCATGCATTGATTCATAGCCTTTTAGGCAAGGGTTTTTCCTGCACTGTATTCTGAAAAGGTTGCAAAGCTGCATGCATGCCTATTAGTGTTTCCTATTAGTATTTCTTATTGCTTCATTTTCTTATTTTTCTTATTGCTATTGGTATTATACTTTGTTCAACACTTGTATTGCAGAAGGTTCTGGAAGGCCCATGTGTAAACATTTGCAGAAACATGAAGGAGAAGGATGTTTCTGTAATGGACAGCTTATGATGTAATGAAAATCTAGATTAAGCAAACACAAGAAAATCTCACCTAGGGAAAATGTAAGGGAGGGCAGGACTAAACTAGGGTTTTAGTGTTGGGTTTTTCCCAAGGGGATGATTGGGTAGTTCTAGCAGCACCCCCAGCAGTAATCACCTTAATTACCTTCTCAATCAGGTGTAGGTGTTGTGCATACAAGAGTCATTCTGGCTCAGCACTTGTAGATCAACATGACAAGGAAAAATACCTCATACTGCACCCATAGGAACAGCATATTCCCTTCAGGATATTTCATCTGGCTGGTAGAATAACAGAAGGACTCTCTGGTGGCTTTAGGTCCATCCCCAATTTGCAGAGGCCGGCAGAGCTTTCCTTGTGTGGTCCGTGCCAAGCTGAGGCTGGTGCTCTGCAGTTACTGCTCCCTCTCCAGCCCCTTTTCTCTGTACCGCGGCCATACAACTGCTCAGGCAAAATGGCTCACACCCAGCTTTTGAATGCCTGTCAGGTCTTTACAGCAAGAGAGAATTATGACCTGCCAGGTGGAGCGTAACACTGTTGCCTCATTGTTGTGCTGACTATTAAGAAAGAATAGGGAGAGAGACATACCATCATCCATGGATTCTTGTGTGCTGAGGCATAGCATTTTAGCACAGTAACTCATTCAGAGTACTAGGAAACACTATATGGTGGCGTGAACAAGACTAATGAGAGGGTGCAGAAGTTAGATATGCCCTGCAAGGAGGAGTGCTGCTCAGAAATAAGATACTACACAAGCTCTAGTGAGCTGAGCACCATATGGGTTTATCTCACCCTTTTAGCTCTGGTTTATGTTGACAGAGAATACTTCAATTCTGTCAATGCTTGTTTAGTAACGATCGTTTGCCCACATGCTCAGTGTGGTGCAGGTGGGTTATAAACCGTAGTCTTCTGTAAGCAAATTAATAATGTGCTCTACAGCATCGCAGTAAACAGAGCTATGCAGCAAGCTTGTGGTTTTTTTCTCAAATGCCCACTCACTTTCAAGCCTTAGAAGAGTCCAATATTCAAGCTTTTGCTGTTCACCAAGAAAGCTAAAAATGAAAACTGAGGTTCTCATGTGTTCAGAGGCAGGGGCTCTGGGACTCAGAGTCACCCTGCCACTCACCCAAAGCTTTCTTGGCCACCGCTGGAAGGAGGCAGGCATTTCTGAGGGTAATTCAGCCCTTCCAGATCAAGTTTATTGTCCTAGAAAGTCTTTTTTGAAACTACTGCAAAACATATATTCTACTTCAGGGACTAGGAACAAGACAAGGTGGTCTACAGCAAAATGCTCTCCGTACGATCTGAGCACAATTCAGCTCATGACATTTTCCCTCAAGTCTGGCAGGAAAGTCGCTTTCTTCCTGTTCCGATGACTCAAAACCAGCCCCCTTGTTCCTGCATGAACTATGTATATTCCCTGGATAAATATAAAGTTTCATTAGATGAAATCATTCTTCTGGAGAGGTTTTAAGAGCCTAAATAACAGAAACCTAACTAAAAATGTCTCCAAGGCCATATTTGTGACATTACACTCATCATGTTAATAACCCTGGATCAGTCTGCAGTCTAAAAACTTCACCTGCTAATATAATGGCTACGTTTCATCCCATGCAGATTTTGCCTTCAGAAATGGGAATGCAGACACATAAACTCCTGAACTCCTGGAATTCTGTTTATTTCTGACTGGTGGCTCCTGTTAAGTGCCCAGACACATCAGATTATCAATACCTTTCTTTCACAATATTTTCAAACCCAGAAGATTAACTGGGAGTGGTAGTGCTAAACTATCTGCATCCCCCTTCCTACCTTGGAGCAGGTGTGGTCTCAAAAAAGCAGCCTGCCTTTGCATTTCAGCTATTGGGATTCATAGTTACAGTTTACAGGAGCGGATGGTCACAAACCTGCTGCAGTTTTCTAGGGTTATAATGGGAGATCTTTTGTTAAACAAGAAGTCTGAGTTAAGGTACTGGAGTTAGGAACCCACAAGAAGTCATAAAGGAAGAAGATGTTGATATCGACACGTATCTAGAATAAATGTTTCTTTAAGTATCTCTTATTTTCTGCTGTCGTTTTCTGTACAACTAGGGCCTGATTCATTTCTGTACAGCTAGGGCCTTTGGAGTTGGTGGAAAAACTCCCCCTGATTTCATTAAGCATTAGACCATATCCCAGCTGAATTAGAAAAATGGCAATACTTTTTTGTGAGAAGAAATTGCTATGATACACATGAATCACAATTACTAAAGAGAGTTGGTACGATTGAAAGCCCTGCACAAAACCTATGCAGTCAACAGCAATCTGTCTACTTCAAAAAGCTTTCAGAACCTCTCTGTCTCCCGTTTTGCACTGTCTTTAATCATGCAATCTTTGAACATCTTTCTTTCATCTTAAGAAGAGGGCTCTGCAATTATTCAATACTTGCAAGGACGAAATTCACTCTGCAATGTATCGTGAAGTAAAGTGATATTTACCAAGCCAATAACCTATGTGTTCCTGGCTGCAGATGCTGAGTTGTTTGGAGCATATGTACCATGATCTTGGGTTGGTAAAAGACTTCAACATCAATCCTATCACATTAAAGAGGTGGCTAGTAAGTATTTCAAATTCCTGATATTTGCAATTTTTCAAATTAAAAAATCAATAAACAAAACATTTAGTCATTGAATTAACCTGTCTCACATGAGTAATCCCACTAAAAGCAGTCAATCTAGATAAATTATTAAAATTTAAGTATGTCAGCGAATGTTTGTGTGGTAACAGATGACTGTTTTTTAATTGTTTTACATTTGCTTGGTGAGCTTTCTGTTACTGAAAGCCATTCATTTCTGGTGAATGCTCTTGCTACTTACTGTAAATGGAGACAAGTGTCCAGATATGGCCAAAAAGAAGCCAGTATGTACAATAATCATTAGATGTCCCAAATCACAGGGAGTAAAAGAACAAGGAAGGAAGAAAAAGGAATGGCTGAGAAGTAAAATAACTTTCTTTGTCTTGATTTCTAATGCTGAGGATGTCGCAGAGATGCAAGACATGATAAAGATGAGACCATACCAAAACTAACATGTCTGAAGAAGAAACACTGGAGTATTTAAAAATCAATAAATTAGCAGGTCTAAGGGAGAGCATAAGAAAGAATTTTCTAAAAAGCAGAATAATATATTGACTTTCTCAGAAAAACCCGTCATGTTCCCAGAGGACCGCAGAACAGTAAATACTTTACCCATTTTTATAAAGGATCTAGGGATACCCTGAAGAATTATGGTTAGAAAAATTTACGTCTCTACCTGACAAATAGATTGAAAGAATAATTAAAAACATCATGATGTGAAGTTCATTATACCGATGTTTCATATGATTCCTGTAGCGAAGAATTGTATCTCACTAATCTCTTGTAATTACCTGAACAGTATGGACAGAATAGAAGGAACCTGTTTACATGATTGATGTAGACTCCCAGAGAGGGCTGAGCAAATTCCACAAATTCAGAAGGTGACTATAAAATGCAAAATGAAACACTGGATTCATCATACCATGAAGTACAGCAAGGGCAAAAATCACCGGGGCTTACACAGACGTACCCTGGGTGTACGCAGGACAGTGACTGTCACTACTTGGTGTGCCGCTGCCAGCTGAAGCTGACAAGGCATTAGGCTGATCAGAGACTGAAATAAGGGATAAAACAGACTGATATTACCACGTGTCCATAGAAAGCATAAGGCTTACCTGGAATTTATGCCTAGGACTGGCTAAGTCTTTTTAGAAAAATGGTATGACTACGTTAAAGGAGATATAAAAGATGATCGAGACCTAGGAAATCTCTCCCCAAAGAAGGCAGTGGTGTTGACCTTAGGAAGCAGCTGAACAGAAGGGGTGGGATGAAACCCAATACAATCAAGGCTAGCACAGAGCAGATAAAACAGAAAATTTCCTCCTCCTGCGTCACAGCCTGAAAACATGGGAAACAAGGTGATATGTCAACATACACCAACATGCCACCCACACGCATAACTGCAGGCAGCCTCCTCTTAGCTTGTATCTCCAAGTAATTTGTTACCACTAGCATCTAAGATAGCCTCATTCTCAACAACGAGGAGAATTTATTACGTATTTTCTACAAAGGTGAGACAGGGTGGGATTTCCTTTCTTAAGCGTCAGCTTCGCAGAAAGAATGATGATTAAAAAAAGCCCCGAGGTCTCTGCTTCAAACCATGATACTTCCCCAGGCACAGTATGGGCACCAGTTTGAACTTAAGTGGGTGAGAAAAAGCCACCTCTATGCATATGCTTCCTTTCTTGCTCCCACATCCACTGGCTACAGAAATGTTGCAGAAAGGGGAGGAAAGAATGATTAATACAACCCAGTCACTCCAGCCCTTTAGTGCTCTGAGTCAGGAATCCCCTGGGATGCTCTGGGTTCCACTGCTGGATGTATATCTTACCTCTGTACGTTGTTGTATGGTGCCCAGGCACGACCAAGGTGTCCATGTGGAGACTGTGAGATACTGCCTGCCACCTGTGAGACTGGCTGTCAACCATATTGTGCCATTAGTTATTAATTTTAAAATTATGTATTATATTTCTAAAGTGTTTGCTGCAGAATAGCCTTTTCAGGTTTTACAACAAAGTCCCCAAATATTGTATAAGCATTGGAACTCCATAGTTCATCCAGAGCTTTGAGGCTTCCTAGAAGACAGTTACCAAGTTGAAGGGCTTGATCCTGATGGGGCTTGAGGACTCTTGAAGTAAATTCACTTTTTAGCTCGAAAAGGGGACACAAATTCCATCCGTGTCATTAATTCAGGCTCAGTAATTGAAGCATGTGCATAAGGGCTCTCTAGGGTCCACACTACGGAGGCTTCAGCAGAAGGGGTCCAGCAGTGCTGCTGATGCTTGGCTTTTTTGTGCAGGACAGGATACCAAAGGCTATCCAGTGCATTGGAAGAATGACTGTGGCATGTGTTAACCCAGCTGTGCCAGCTTCGCTCAGCCAGCCTGGCTGACAGTAGGGAGAACACATGGAAAAAAAAAAAAGCTTTAGCTTGCAATGGTAATGAGGGCACATAGCCAGGATCTGTAGAATGTTAAAACACACAAAAATCAGTCCCATGTGTCTGCATGGCTAAATCCCTCTCATGCTGCCTAGCGCAGGAAATCCACGCAGGTATGCTAGTGGATGTACATTCACATCTTTACTTTGCCAAGCAACACATCCCAAAGTGCCACCTCTGAGCATTTGCAAATGAAATAACAACTACCTTTCAGCCTTCAAGGTTTCAAAGCTGCAATTTGTATTCAGCAAGAGAGGGGAATGGGGATGTACTCTGAGTTCTTTACACACCTGAACGTCAGGGTTTAACCACTGCACAGTTTCAAATACAAATTCAGGATGAGAGCACAGAGTCCTATCTCAAGACTGAGATGCACTTGAAGCTGTGCTGGGATGTTTATCCATGGCTAGCTGGTATGAGAGAGAAGTTGCTATGAGCTTTACCTGCTGACAAATTCTTGACAGTAATCTCTCACCCTCCCCCAGGAAGGCAAAGATCCTTGTGCTGTCACTCTGTCCTAGCAGAAAATAATACCTGGCTCCATAGGACTCCCGTAGGGATGTACAGTGCTTCCAGGGAGGCTGTGAAGCGTATGTAATCATGTTGTTACAAAGAAAGCTCTCCTGTCTCTGACTGCTTCATTCCCTCTCTCTGCAGCTGTGTATTCATGACAATTACAGAAACAACCCCTTTCATAATTTCCGGCACTGCTTCTGCGTGACCCAGATGATGTACAGCATGATCTCACTCTGCAGCCTCCAGGTATGCCCCCACCTCAATAGTATCGCTCCATTTCCATTATAGGGCACCTGTTCATCCACTGAGCACCACGACACCTGTGCCACTTTTCTGGCAGAACAGGCCACCAGGTTGCTAGCAAGTGATGAGCTTTGCAGTAGCTGCACTTGTTCAGTCCCTGGGAAGAGGAAGAGAGGTGCTGCATTTCCACCTCTGGCTGCCCGCTCAGCCATCCCATCCCAGCCCCCAAGCACCTACACAGCTTTCTGAGGCTGCTGGGAAGCTACCTTCACCTCCTGGATATCCCCAATTTGTACACTGAAGGTCTTTTGGCACCCTGATAGCAAGAAACACCTATGAATCAGATCTAAAAGCTTACTGATTTATGATCTGTGGATACGGTCTTCATCTGTGACACAAAATGTTCCCACAAGAGGTTTTCTTCAAATGTGTGCTTGCACCTGAGTGAGCAAATAAAGCCTTGCATGTCCTGTATGTGAGATTCATATTTGACCTGTATTCTGTCCAACACTATAGGCATAATTTATTTTCATTGGCTGGATAACCTGTGTGTATATACTAATTTAATTTCCGTACAAAACAGATTTTATCCAGTAAAAAAAACCCCAAAACAAAAAAAGCCCAAACCCTTTCTTCTCCATAGTTAAACACTTCAGTTACTGGCCTAAGTCTATTTTCTTGCCAATAAGAGTATGAAGTAAAACTTGCTTTAATGGAAGTTCATCCTATTCAGAAGCTGTGGGAATGCAACACTTAATTTTTTCCCACTCTTTTCAAACTTTAGTTAATGCAGAATGCAATGGCAGCAAAGCTACCTTCCAGCCCTCCCTTAACTAATCAGGATGCTCAAACGACTTGTAAAAGACCACTAATATCTCAGTGCTTTTATATAATCTCTGTAGTAATAGCAAGTTTCAAGCAAATTGCCCTCTCTGAGCTGGTGTTATTTAACGCAACAAAGGCAAATCTGAGTCATGTTTACTGGAAGGGAAGGCAGAATTCTCTTTCTTGACTGAAGTAAACTGATCTATGGAAAAATACTTCATGTTGCTCAGATTTGCATTTCTCTAGAAAGTAAATGTGGGTGGTTTTTTCACTTCTTTTAATTTATGGGGACAGGGGAAGCAGAAGTCATAATACTACATTAATGTTTTGTATTTTACAGGAGAAATTTTCCCAAATTGACATCTTGATTCTCATGACTGCAGCAGTATGCCATGACTTGGACCATCCGGGCTATAATAATACGTAAGTCTGTCTCTTGCCTTCTCTTCCCTGAAAATATATTGGGAAGGTAATATCAGCTGGCATTTTTGGTAGATCAGATTTTCCTTCTCACAACTTGAGCTGACCATGACCTTCCCCCAAGGCCCTGCTGTTCACTCACACGTGGGCCAAGGCAGAACTTCATGCAGAAAACTCAGGTCTGGGCTGGGGTTGCCAGCTGTCCTTGGCTTTGTAAGGAGAATGCTTTTTCAGATTTCTATTCCAACTCCTTCCCCCACTCCTCAGAAAACAAGGTAAATTGTTTTACATCTGAGAGAGGGGCCACAAATGATTGAAGCTCCATTGACTGAAATGGAATAATTGTACTAAAATGCAAAGTGATTTAACTTACATATTATTTCATAATTATAAATCATTATGTGCATATTATTTGATTTATTATCATGTGGGGAAATTAGAGTTGTTGACTCATGGACACTTTTGTGCGCTTGTATGTGCGTGTGAAAAAGTGAGCGAGATAATCTAATTTATTTGTAGCCATTCATTAAATAAGGGCAGAACCCAATTCTGGCTGGGATCGGTGAGAATTTTTCACTGATGGTAAATGGTGGTTGAATAAGGCCCAGACAATTCCTTCTGTGTTTATTCTATGTCATTTTAAGCTACAGAGACTTGCTAAATTAAAAAAAAATTGCTACAGGGGAATAGTGCCTGAGATGATATTAAAGTAATATCTATCTTCTCCAAAAATCCGATTTAGTACTAACAATCAAAAAACAAACTGCAGCTAATTGAATAAGTATTGAAAATAATGTAAATAAAAGTAAGCAGCATGGTTTAGAGCAGCTGGTGTGTGTCTGGAGGAGTTCTCATTGTTTTTCTTCACATCAGCTATCAGATAAATGCACGAACTGAGCTTGCAGTACGCTACAATGACATCTCCCCGCTGGAGAACCACCACTGTGCTGTGGCTTTTCAGATCATTTCCCAGCCAGAATACAACATTTTCTCCAATGTCGACCAGGACCAATTCAAACAGATAAGACAGGTATGAATGCTGCTCCCATCTGTGTCGTACAAACTGTTCCTGAAGATATAAGTACGCACATACTTCCCTGCTGTACAATGTGAGTGAATCATTCCCCCTAGAGGGTAGGACTGAAAAAGCCCCTCACGCTGGAAGGATCCTAGAGGGATTCTTGGAAAATTTCCACACCAGCACTCCCTTGCTGAGAAATAATGAGTACATCCTGACTATTAAAGCCTATGACATTTTGGGGGTAGATATTTGTATTATTGAAGGAGCCAATTAGCTGACTGGGAAAGGATTAAGCTCTCATGGCAGAATTTTATGCTCTAAGAGAGCATTGTATTAATTTTAAGAGGGGCTTCAAAATGGGAAAATATTTACAGCAGCAGAGCACTTGTACTTTTGGAAGAGGCTCTAGTGGACTGGGAGTTGTCACAGTTATCTCTGAGACAGTGAACAATGCTACAATTCCCATTAGAGCACTAAGGGCCAAAATGCAGTCTTAGTTTCCGTGTTACACCTTCCTTACACACCAAATGAAAAAGCAGACCAGTGTAAGGGCTCAGTTACCAGTCTGGTTGGAGTTACTGATTCTGACAATGCACGCGAAGCAGGATTGGGCCCAAAATGGATAGAACTGTATGAAAAACTGCAGCTTCAAATTAACCATGTTTTCTCATCATAAAATCTGCCAAGCAGGAAGATACAGAGCTCCTAACACATTGGCTGCATCTGGGTATTTCAAAGCCCTTAATCCAAAGAGGATGAGCACAGAGGACATCCACATCTGTTGATCTTTGTCTCTTCTTGGGGACACTAAGAGTCAGCAGCAAAACCTATAGTGCTTTCCAAGGAGCCAAAAGCGGATCTTGGCAAACAGAGTGTGACTTCTAACATCCTGTTGTACAGTTTGTTTTTCCACAATTAGTCAATCAAAAAAAGAAAAGTCTCAATGCCCCTGGAATACAACACCAGTGTTACAGATTGATCCAGCCGTGATCTTCATATACCATGAACTCTTTACAATCCTATTCCAGTTTGCTTGGCGGTTTCAAGTCAAAAACTTCCCCTTTCAGTGTTAACAATGTAATGCATCTGAGTCTTTTTGTGTGTAAGAAAGACTCTACTTTGCTCTGCAATAGTAGACTTTGTAAAGAATATCAAGTTAATATGTGAACATATTTTTCTTTGCTAGGGGATAATTACGTTAATCCTGGCTACAGACATGGCGAGACATGCAGAAATACTGGATTCTTTCAAGGAGAAAATGGAAAATTTTGATTATTCAAATGAAGAGCACATGACATGTGTAAGGAGGTTTTGTAGATTATTTTTTTTTTGTGCATAGTGTGAAAGCTTGTAGATTAAAATGTGTTTAAAAACCAAGATTCAACATATATTATAGAAAATTAATCCTTCTTACATCCTCTGCCACATCAAAAATGATTGAAATTTATAAGTTCTTTATATAAAATAGATTATTCCGGCTTTAGAAATCCTGGAGTCCCATCAAGAAAAAAAAAAATTTACTCTGTCAGGATACAAATTCTTATTGTCCATTACTGTGGGGCAAAAAGGACCCACAAGAGTACAAACCTTAGTCTCCCCTACTTCCTAATCCAGTCATCTTTGGCATCCAGGGAAGCCTCTTCTCAGCTGCCCCTTAGCGCTCCACAAACAACTTCGTGGTCATTTGTGGCTAAATCTCTTCATGCAGCAGATAAGCGCACATCCCACTGTGGCACATCCCAGTGCTACAGATAGGGAAACCGAGGCACAGAGGGGATAAGTTGAAAAGGATCCAGATCGTTTAAGACCTCTGATTTAATCCTAAAACTGTCCTTTCTGTTTGAAAACGTTGCCTCCCATTGCAGTGTAAAGACACAGGTTCTGGGTAGGGGGAAAAGGGCTGGCAATAAGACTGCAGTATTAAAGTATTATCCTCTTTCAGCTGAAGATGGTACTGATAAAATGCTGTGATATCTCCAATGAAGTCCGCCCGATGGAAGTAGCAGAGCCTTGGGTAGATTGCTTACTAGAGGAATACTTTATGCAGGTAAGAATGAGAGAGAGATGCAGTTGCACAAATTGCTGCTTTTCCTGAACCCCACCTTACCTACAGCTACAGCTCTGCTGTCTGACAGCCCAGTCTAGCGCTAGGATGGAAAGGCTTCTTTCACAGAAAGCAGGAAAAGGATGTGAGCAAGAAAAGCTGTTCAGAAAGCAAGTGAATGCAGTAGACTGTAATTTGCAGGTGAAAGACAATAGCAACCTAGAAATCCTAATGCCAGCAGACTGATGCTTGTTGTCTGCAAAGTGGCTGCCTTGCAAGTTTGTTTGACGTATAAATGATTTTTAAGCCAAAAGGGCAAGAGAAATGGCAAGAGAAAGTTGTTAAGTAAATGATATGAAATATCACACAGGAACTAGTTTAGATAATTTTCACTGTGTGTGAACATTTGCCTAAAGAGAAAGCAGATGACTTGCTGAGGTGTGCAAAGTCAGACTTTAAGCCCCCCCAGACCATTGGTCCTCTGTGGATTCCCAGCTGGACAGCTTCTGATTGCTTAAAAGAGGATCCCTGAAGAGCAGCCCTCAGCTGCCTCCGGCACATGGACTCCTGAGCAGAGTGTACATGCTGCAGCAGTGGGATCTCAAGAGACACACAGCCACAGTGCTCCGAGGAGGAGATGCCAGAGCTTTCTTGTGTGTTTTGTCTGTACCTTACCTTGGTAGGGTGCATGCTGAGGAGGGCTTCTCACAAGAGACAGACACCTCGGATGATGTGTCAGAAACAATCCTCGCTCACTGCATCTGCAGCTTTTTACTGAAAATTACAGTATCTGTGTGCCTTACTGTTTTGGCCACCCAGCAAAAGCACTATGTGCCAAAAGACCCAATAACTGAGAGTTTGCTACAGGATATATCTTTTCTGCGGACACAGTCTGTGACTTCCTTGTACATGAACCCACATAGAAACAAACAGTGAGTTAAGTGGTAGACTCATTGCAGTCAACGGAACTGTTCTTCATTGACCCAGCTAGCCAGAACTAGTTTTAATCATTAGTAAAGAAGAATATGTAATTTCTGGTGAATACCCAAAAATAATCACTCTCTGGAGAATAATGAGGAAATCAAAGACCTATTCCTTCTCTTCCAGAGTGGCAAAAGCCATTACCATCTTTCTGAATGCTCAGAAATATTTTACCTCACAAGCCCCATGGGTTTGCAAAGAGAACCAGGTGGCCTCATTGTCCTGTAAGCCTGGAGGTGAACGCTTTCATGCCAGTACTGTGCAGTTGTAACTGAACAGAGTTCTCATTATTCAGGTGCTTGCTCTCAACAAAGCAGGGTAGATTGGCCTGAGGGAAGCCTATTGCTATTCTGTGCTGTCTTCAGACACCACTGAGATCTGTATCTGAAGGCTCCTGCTCTTTAGCTACTTGGTACATTACTCTCCTCACAGGCTTCTAGCTAACATTAATATTTGCTAACTCTGGATTTGTTCCAGAGCGACCGAGAAAAATCTGAGGGGCTTCCAGTAGCACCGTTCATGGACCGTGATAAAGTGACCAAGCCGACAGCACAGATAGGCTTCCTGAAGTTCGTTCTCATCCCCATGTTCGAAACAGTAACAAAGGTAAGTTGCCCAAGGCCAGAAGCAGAAGTGGGGGCCTGCGGAGCTTCTGTGTTTGCTCCCACAGACGTTTAGTTAGCCAGGGAAGTGGGGATGTACAGCTAACACCCTTTCTTTCACCCCATTTCTAGCATGTGCAAGTTAAATACAAAATGAAATGTTGATATCCTCTCTCTTGTTTTCACCCAGCTGTTCCCAGAAGTGGAAGAGGTGATGCTCCAGCCACTTTGGGAATCCAGGGACCGCTATGAGGAATTAAAACAGATAGATGATGCTATGAAAGAGGTAAGCTCTAAATATCTTTTTGATAAAGCAAACTTTATGATTGAATAAGTCAAGCATTATCATTTAATAGCAGCTTAATTCCAAAGCAGTAGGAATGCTTATGACATAATCACAATTGTGAGAAACACATTCATTACACCTGTCTGGAGAAAGGCATGTACCATGAGCAGTAAGTGTGCACAGGAGCGTGCCCTTGCAGAGTCCACCAGGCAGCACACAAGTATGGCTGTGGGAAGGGAGCTGCTTGCAAGAGAGGGACCAAAACCCAGAGATAACCACCTGAGGTGAGAGTGTTACCAAACACTTCTTCCAGGAGGGAGCTGCCTTCCCCTGGGAAAGAGGTAGCCTGGGCTAGATTGCAGCAAAATGTTCTGGGGTTGGGCAGTTCAAGGCACTGCGCCACCAATGTATAAGTTTATTTTCTGGGAAGAAGCTTCCACTTATGTCTATCATAAAGGATGTGCTTGAAATTTGATGAGGAAGTACCCTCTAATACACTGCACCCAGCAGGATTAAACACAAAACAAATAAAGCCATTTTATGGCCCAGGCTGAGTGGGGACCACCATTTACAAAGCATCTCTCATTTTGACGTGTAAGGCTTAGGGGAGGTAGGATATACATGTAACCACATTTCCCATCTCCGACCACTTCTGCATTGCCTCAGGAGCCTGACAGGGCAGAGACGGAGGCCAGGCCCTGGGAGGAGCTGCCCACGTCCGCAGTACAGCAGCCAGCGTGCTGGCCCGGCTCCACAGTGCCCTGCAGCCTGTGACACTGGGCCTGCACGCCTTCCTTGCACACCTCTATGAGTGCTTCTTCTTCCTGCCAAGGCAGGCGACAAAACCATCCCAAATGGCATCACAGTGTAGGGGCTTTCTGACATGAACAAATTTATCATGTAGACAGGATACTATCAGTCACTCTGTCGTTAAAATAAATTGGGAAGTGCCCCAGAGCAGTAGCTGTGCTGATATTGTTTGATATGTGGGAAATGAAGATTAATTCACTTGGTGATCCTTGGCTGGATGAGGGCAATAGTAGCTTTCTGGTGTAGCTGCCACCTCCTCCCAAGTGCTTTGGAGGAAAAGCCCCTCAGCAGCACAAATACTAGGGATGGTCAATCAAAGAGCACATGCTTTGAAGGCAGTAAGCTACAAAGGAGAAGAAAGCCTTTTAGACATTCTTCAGTTTAGAGTGGACCATTTTTCAAAGGAGGGAAGAAGAATTCAAATACAATTGCCAGACTTTCTGAGTCCTGTTCATCTTTCCAGTTGAGTTGAGATTTTACTTCTAGTTTAGAGAAGCTGTCAAAACAGAAAATTTATATAAACTGATGGAGCTTTAATTATGGTGTATTGGCACAAGAGGTCTTTGGAAAATAGGATCTGCCTGAATTCAGAAATATCCTGAAACAAGAGGAGTTAGTTAATAATCCTAGAGCCTTGCATGGCAGATGACAAGAAACACCGAGTGCTGTTTACTCAAGACATACATCCGGAGCTGTCTGGATTAAAAGGAGCCTGTGATATATCATGCTGCTGCCTATTATTTCCCAAGAAACATCACACATGCCTTGTGGAGGGATAAGCATTCGACTCATAGCAGCAGTGGAAAGTGGTACTGTGTGTGTCAGGGGTATTAATCCTGTTTTGCTCTTTATTTCAGTTGCAGAAAAAGAAAAGTGAAAGTTTGACCACCGGCAGTACCGAAAAGTGAGACGAAAATGACTCTGAGAAAGACATAAGCCCTAAGGTTATTCTGGTTTTGAGAAATACTGTATTTGCCAAACAGACATGGTGACTGTGTCAACTGGGACGATGTATGCGGAGGGGTGGCAGGCACGGATGCCCTGCCTGCCCGTCTGCCTGCCCAGGCGCCTTGTCTACAGCCTGCAGCCTGCTCACACAGGCACTGCCACCATCAGGCATTAAGAGCTCCCCTCACTCCAGCATGCCCACCGCAGCCCCCCCAGCAGGTCTTCCCCTGCGGACATTGCACAGGTTGCAGACAGCTCAAATCTTCAGCAGATTTGCCTTTTTGGTGACCACACTGACCACAGTCTGTAGAGACAAGGCAGAGTTTAGCTAAGAAGCCTTTTCTGGAAAATGATCCGCTGGCACCCAAAAATAAGAAAAAGTTGTTTTAGTCAAGGTACTATATATGTATGTGTACAGCAGTCTGCTAATTACAGCATAGCTTAACAGATGCTTATATTCTGACAGGGGTCCT
This sequence comes from Phalacrocorax aristotelis, assembly GCF_949628215.1. Lineage (NCBI taxonomy): Eukaryota > Metazoa > Chordata > Aves > Suliformes > Phalacrocoracidae > Phalacrocorax > Phalacrocorax aristotelis. Next base: position 98,294,951 of record NC_134276.1, on the reverse strand, counting down.
GGCATATATTTTTGTTTGCCTAGTAGGCCCTAATGACACATTTCTCTGTATTAGTCTCTGAATTTTATAGTGTTCACAGTACATTCAGAAGCCCAGCATAGCGGATGAAATTTTTGTTTTGTTTTGTTTTCTACGCTAGAAGAAATCAGAAGAAACCTTAGTGAGTTTGCAGGATCGCTTTGTGGCCTGCTACAGCTAGACATCACGGGATCCTTCAGCACGAGCAAAGAAGGGAGCACAAAGTTGATACCACCGTGCAAGCATATTTTTATCCTTGTGGATGCAAAAAGCAACAACAAGAAAAACCTTCAAAGATGTACAGACTTTTTTAACTTTTAAATTGATCTGCTAAATAATATATTCTTCTACAGAAATAGGTGCTGTACTTGTTTTCTCTTGCCTACACATTCATGTGAGAACTGTCTGTTCCTAAAGACAAATGCTTTCATAATGAATACAATGTAAGGGGCTGTAAAGGAGTGGGGAGGGTTGGTTCTCCTTTACAAGAAGAAGCTTTAGAAACATTTTTTATGGTATACATGCCTCATAAGTGCAGTACCAAAAGAGTTTCACTTCCCTTGATGACTTTGTAATGGTTGGGAGCCAAGCTCTGCCCGGAGTTGCAGTCATGCAAAGGGACAGCAGGCAATACTGTGATCGACTCCTGTGCACCACCTCAGCAACGGGGAGACCAGAAGAAATCCCCCTTCTTCATGCCCATGAGGGGTCAGCCACCGCCACTCTGCTCACCTGCTCTGGGTTTCTTCCACTGGGGAAAGGTCGCCCCCCTGGGGGTTTCAGCAGACAGGATCAGTTCCTATCACGGCTTGGCTGCTGAGACCAGTAATATGCATGCACCCTGGCTTGCTGCCATCCCCCCCAGCAGCCATAGACATGCAGCCAGTAAAGCATCATGCATGTTGCTCTGGTCCTCCTTGGCGCAGTTCCCGAGGCTGCCCCATCAATTTTGCTAGGTGCGTTAGCAATAAGGGTAACACTAGTGCTGTGCCTCTGCAAAGTCCAAAGCCACGTGCATTGTCTCAGCTTGCTTTTCAGAAAGAGATGAGCAGGTGGAGGTCAATCTTTCCCCTCAGTGACCCAGGGAACACCTTAGGAAGCTCAGACTCCCTGGCAGATGTCTAGTCCTAAGCTCACCTCTGAACAACAAACCCAGCCTCTTGCTCTGGAAATTCAGATTTATTCTTCTGTTGTTTCTACACATTAATTCTGAGGTTACCTCTTGTTTCTCCCCCAGTGCCACATCCCATGTTTGGTCTCTTGCTTTTGCACAAAGCTGTATTACTTCAGCTACTCTCCAAACTCTCAGGGAGATCAGTATTACCTCAAAGCATCCATCCCTCCACCCTATTTCTGCTTGCACATTTCCAGAGACCCAGGACAGACCCACAGCTAGTACTCTCTGCTGATGCCTCTTTCTGCCCAAGCTGCCTTCTCCTTTAAACAGCTTTTCGTGTGTGTGTGGTTTTGGGGTTTCTGCTGCAAACTGGAAAAGGGTCTGATCTCTGGATTTGAACAGTCCTGGGGGACCCCAAAGGAGATGGGAAGATCCAAGCACAGGAGCAGCTCCAAGCTACACAGACATCTTCGCAAACGGATGAGCTAAATGCTAGTTTTGATTAACCTCAAACTTTTGATGCTTCAAAGTTGGATTTGAATTATGTGGTTTGGGCCCTTTTTTTCTGTACTAAATCTTATAATCCAAAGTACATTGTGACCCAGATTGTTCTGCTGTGGAATTCTTCACTTCTTTTTCACAAGTAAACCAAATTTACCATCTCAATTCAAGCGGATTTCCGTCACAAATCAGCTCCCAGAGCAGATGAGCTGTGCAGGAGCTATAAACAATTGCTCGGTGTACACCAAGTCCTGCGCTGAGCTAGTTACATTAGATGAGAAAACCTGCTGTAGGAACTTGAATGCACCCACCTCCCACTAAAAGAGTTAGATCCTGATAGGAAGTTTTGCTTCAGTTGGAAGGATTTTCTCTAACCATAAACCCTAATCCAACAAGTACTTATGCATGCACGTAACTCCCACAAGCCTAGTCATGGACCCTGGTGTACAGTAGCTAATTGCATAGTGCAGGCTCCTTAACCTTCTTTAAATGAAGCGCATGGGAGTTTGAGAATTGATGGCCCTTGGTGCTTGTTTTGGCTCCATCGTTTTTAAGAGCAACATGAAAACTGTTTACTGGAGAGAGATGATCAGAAGTCATTGGTGAAATCCCTCTGACTTTATTGGAGCTGCATCAGAAAAGCGGAGAAGGGAATGCAACCCTTCCTCAGGGCTGCACTCTCACGATGCTGTCATGCACTGTGCGGCTTCTTGAAAGAACAGGCAACATCCTGGGTGCTATTCATAGACAGCTGTAAAAAAAGACGACATGCATTCATGACTGGCTGTTGGTATAAATGGGAATACCACAGCACTTTTTCTTCTCACTTGCCTTTGTAATATTAGATTTCTAAGAGACAATCCTCCCAACATATGTTTAACTAAGGGGAATGCAAGGTATTCTCTCATAATTCTAGTTTCTTATACTTTTTCCATAATATTTGATGCTGTGATTCATATGCAAATTTACAGATTTAAGAGTCTTGTCAATCAGCCCATTAAAATGTCACACATTTTCAGGATGACATTTTAAAGCTACACTTAGCATGAAAATGAAGTTTTTTGAGGCAGCCAGACAGATGTTTCCAGTGTGATTTAATCTTTTCTATCCCTAATCCAATGAAAAATAGTGAATATTATATCTCAGTGTTGTTGTTTCAGCTTTCGGTAGGTGCCTTACAAAGAACTTCCTATGATCTGTTGCATGCATCTTTTCAGCATCATGACAATGCCACATGCATCCCAGCCTTACATAGCTACTTCTATACTTGTGATCAAAGACGAACATGAAACAGGTTATAACTATTCCATGCCATTTAGCCTGGAAAACTAACAATGAGCCCTGGGATTTTACTTCTTATTTTTTTCAAACTATGAGATCCCACAGCCCCATACTCGCTTCATTTTTCAGTATGGCTTTCATAATCGGATCAAACTAAGGCTGTAGTATAACTACTTGTCTTGAGAAGGAAACGTGAATACCCCACAGCAGCCAAATTGCAAGAAAATTTAGTGTGTGTTAAATACACAGGTTATGTAATGCCAAAGAACTATCTGTACATGGGAATTGTTCATCTCAGTGCTGCCTCTGAGCAGCAATAATAACAGCATCTGTTCCATATGGGCGCAAAGCAGAGTGCTGGTGCAGAGTATGATCCCATCAGGAGAAGCACTGTCATGCAGTATTCAGTTTTCCTGTTTAAACAGTGGGCTTTCACTGCAAACCGCCCCTTCTATCTGGAAACATCTGAAGAACAAGCCTTACCTTTCTGTCTGGTTTGTGGTATTAAAAGCACACACACACTTCTTTTTATCCTCCTACCATATTGTTCTGTTTTGTTGTGAAGGTTTCTGTGAGAGAGCAGACACAGTGGGGCAAATCACCTACCCTATTAAGGTAAAATCTCCTCATATTTACCTTTTTCCCACACTATTATCTCCTTGATTTCCCTGTGGCAAGGTGGGGTATAAACCACAGCAATATGCCTGTTAGTGACAAGGTGCACTCAGCCCCAGCCTGCAGGAAGGATATGTGTGAAAGGAGAGCTTTGATGTAGGGCCATCCAGCTACAGCTTGGACTCCCAATGTAAAAAAAAAACAAAAACCTACTTTCCCAGAGGTTACTCTGGAATCAGGCACATCCCAGCTCCAGGCCATGGTTCCGAGGATGCCAGGCAGGTCCTGCCCTCCTGAGCCATCCCTCTGTATGCACAACCCTCTGCCATGCAGCATCCTTAAGATTAAGGCTGTTCAGCACCAGCAAAGTGAAGCAAAGACCTTCTGAAGTGTGCTTAAAACTGCTCGGATGCTGCTTTTCTAGGCAACATGGCAGTGCAGCAGGAGACCTCTCCTTTCTCTCAGCTCTCCAGGGGAGTGCCTAGGCAGAGGTAAAGTTCGTACTCTAAAAAACTGGTGCATTGGGGTCCTGGTCTGTGTGTGCGTGCTATGATAGGACAAGAAGCCTTTAAGTCTTAATAATAAACCTAGCTCTGCCACTAGCTTCAAATACTGCCTGGGGTGAGTCACCCTCCCAGGGCTTCTGTCTTCTTTCAAACAGAGACCCACCTCTGTAAAGCACCTTGTGGTATTCAGATGTAAAATGCCCCTCGCTGCAAGAGCCAGGAGTTACTATTTTCAGAAAATACTACTTCATAGAAACTTCCAGCCAAAAATCTTATTAGATGGTCTCATAAATGAAGAAGCTGTTACTGACAAGCTGAACACCTCTTTCTTTGTGATCATGTTGTAGTAGATCTGGCTCTTTGCTAGTGAGAAGCCATATTTCTCACTATCTCACACACACACAAAAAAAAGCTTTCTGACTATTTTGGCATGTAATCGGAATTACAGGTGTACTCAGGCTCATGAACAGACAAAATGGCTATCTGTAGACATTTTTATAATACCGCTCTTGGCTCTGTTGCAAGACAAACTTAGAACCAGGAGGGTTTGGAAAGTGTAAACTAGTCTTGTCACAGCCAACGTTTGCTATAATGCCTCTGGGGAAAAAAAAACCTGTTTTCCAAACTGTATGGAAGCAGAGCTTACTGCCTGGCTGACAGACCTGGCAGATCCTCTGCCCTAAAGAAAGCTCCAAGGTGACAGGGACTTGGAGCAGCTGTATTTCTTTCCAGATGAAAAAGAGCTTGCTCTCAGCACACTGATGGTGTTCTGGGCTCAGGACAGCTGGGGCGTACTCCGGACTGAAAACACAACCCGAAAATCAACACAAAAACATGTAAGTCCTCCTCAAATCTGCATGCCCAAGCCATGCCTTCTAGCACGCTGAGTTAATAGCTCCCCTGGTTAACCCCTGCAAACCAGGTGCCTCTCCAGCTCATCCCACAGTGCTCGTGCCACTGGAGAGCTGCTAGGCTCTGCAGCCACCCCACAGCACACAAGGATGTCCTAAAGCACCTATAAATAATGGGCTTGTGTATGGACAGCTAAGCTATAAACCACTAGATACACGTGCACCTCAGCGGAAAGGCAGGTCCAGACCTGTCCCTGGCCGGGCCTAAAACAGGAGAGCACGCAGAGTCAGAGGGATGGGCAGCCAGGTCAGCCTCAGATATTACGGGCTTCTTTTCAGGCCTTCCCAGCTTGGTTTAGTGTTTAGCTGTTCACGGCTCACTCCTGACACAGTGTCTCCAGCTGTTTGTCTGCTGCCTGACCTCCCCTGTTCCCTACATCCAAGAGGTGAAAATGTCCCCCCACAAAGGACTGTTGGTGACGGACACACTGGGCTCTGATCACTGTGGCTCTTGTGCCCAGCGATGACAGCCCTCAGCAGCCAGCACTGCAAGGGGTTCAACGTAAATGCAAATGACTGGCAAAGCAGATGTGGGCTCTGAGGCCATTCTGCTCCTTCCAGCTTTGTATCAGGGAAGCTGGCTGAGGTTGCTTTTTGAAGGGGAGCTTCTTTTTTGGGCTGGATGGGGTTTTTTCAAGCACTTATCCGTCTGGCCTTTCAGCACTTGGTCTGCTTTTCAAATCAATGTGCTGGAAACATAGTGGCCACGTTTGCGTGCCGCTTCAGCCAGCGCCTGGGGATCGGCCAGGCTTTCTGTCACACAGAAGCTGCCTTGTCAGGCCTTCACATTTGGGGCCACGTAAAACGGCACCAGAGGCTGAAATCCCCTCTTGTATTTTAATTCTAAACGCAGCCTACAAGTGGGTCTGTGGCTCTGGAAGGCGCATGGTGAGGCAGAGCCAGTGCCGACACCATGCAGGGCAGCTCAGCAGCAGCCCAGGCAGTGCGGGGACAGTGGAAGCACAGCTCTCACCACGGGTACCGAACCCCCCCGGGGGACCACAGGGAGCCGGCCCTGGTGGGGGCCCTAAGCCGCTGCTGGCCTCAACACACCCCAGGAGCCCCCACAGGACAAAGCCGTGGGGAAAGAGGGAGCAGAGCATCTCCAGGCAGCCGTGGGAATTTCTCTGCCCCTGGCCCCAGCCTGACCCCTCAGCCACCTCTGCCCCTGCAGCCAGCCAAGTTTGTAAATGAAAGGAAGGAGGGGAGCGGTGGGGAAAAGCCTCTGATACCCTCACAGCTTCAGGAATAAAAGTTACAGGAAAAACAGATTTTCTGGTTTGATGAGCAAATTCCTCCCTCCCCCTTCCTTCCCCCCCCCCCCCAAATTTCTGCACTAACTTGAAAGCTTGAAATTTCATTTTCTTTACTAAAAAATCCTCAGCTTAATGAACATTCAGAGCAACACTTAGGTGTTGCTTCTTTCTTGAGCTTTTTTCCCTTTCAAAAAATGTTGCTAATTTCAGGCAAAGTTATCCTTGAAACAAACAAACCCACAGCATCCCTATTAGAAACATTTTCCACTGCATTTCCTTGCCCTACTTTGAAACAACCTGCCCAACTTGACTTCAACCCAGAGGGAATGCCATGGTGGCTCGTGGCCGTGGCTGGGATCCCTCCTATGCCCTTAGGCCCTGCGGAGGATGGCAGGGGGGCAGAGGACAGGGGTCAGGCTGGGGGAGCTGTGCAGGCAATGTGTAAGCACCTTGTACCCGAGACACCCCAGCAGAAAGGGATGAGCCTGAGACAGGCACTGGCGGGCTCAAACCCCACTCACACCAGGAGTTTGGTGCTTCCTTCCCCACTAGCATCTGTCCCCCCACTGCTTCCCAGCACCATCCAGGGCAGCTGGACTCGTATGGTGCCACTGAGGCTGGCTGGCAGGGTTTGGCTGCAGGAAGATAGCTGCATATCTTGGGGAAGAGCTGAAGAAATATGTTCTTAAAGGTTAAAGGATAACAAGTCTAAACCACCATGTACTTCAGAAAGTTCACCGGGGTGATGTGCATGTCATAAATGACAATTTCATTTCTTCCAGGCTGTATTTTTTTTTCTGCTCACTCAAACTTTGATCCTCCTCATCATGTTGGCTACGGCGCGTGCTGCCAAGGGTAGATCTCCAGCTGCAGTGACTCATTCCAGCTCCTCCACTTGCAGAGGACACGCCACTAGCTTTAGGGAAGGTGAGCCAAAGTTGCATCATCCAGAGCTGGCGGAGGCTGGCTGTGCTCTGCCAGACAAGGGCGGTGAGTTTCATCTCCATCTGGAAGGCAGCCTGAGTCTAGGGATATCCTGGTTTGTAGGACTTTGGTGGACAAAAAGTACAAGAATCTCCCCTTTATTTATAGCATTTAATTTTATCCTACCAGCTGTTTCATTTATTCATCCTGTCCGGCGATTTATTCGTGGACCTGTGCTTCATATTGCCATTTCCACCTACGCAGAAAGCATCAGCTGCTGCCCAATCACTGCACAATGCTAAGCATGTTCATGAGAGACAGGGCTGTGACAGGTCATCAACCTTTGTCCCCTGGCAAGTACATTTCAAAAGCAGCAAAAATGCATTCCTATGCCTACATCTTCTTTCATTTATGTATTTCTTTACTTTGACTAAGGAGAAAATGGTGAACACTCAGATAGTGGCATCCACAGTTTTGAATTGCACTGAATGACATGCATTCTTATAGCTTCATTTAGGTGTTCTACTGAATCAAGGCTCAACATGTCTTTTGCATGAAAATACATAAAATTAAATTTAAAAGGTTACAAGCTGATTGATATAAAAAGTTTGTATCAGTTAGCATGATAGATCTCTTCCTTTTAAACATCAACTATGCAGGCTAACTCAGGAGGCTTACTTTATTCAAAACTGAGATTAAATCCATTATTTCCACTGTAATAACCTTATAACACCTCTGAATTTATCTCTAGGACAAAGGTCTTTTCTCATCCCAGTTGTTAAAATTTAACTAGGAAGACAATAATCATCTTGAAAGACACATTGCACACGAAGGGGGATTCGGTGGCGTGACTTACAAAAGGGACTCAAAGTCTACAGAGCAAGAATGGTGTTTGCAGAGTGTAAAAGAGCATAACAACCCCTGGGACATTCTTTCAAAAAAGAGGTGAATCCTGCGCCGCGCTGCACAGGAGGATTTGCTCTTCATACAGTGGGGTCAAAATCAAAACCTGTTTCCCAAATGTGGTTTGCTTGATTTTTTTTTTCTTTTTTTTAGCTCTGCCTTGTTTAGACCTCAGCAAAAAGTTGTTTCACCACCGTGAGTTATATCAGAATTCGCCCTCTGAATGCATGTTTACACAGCGCTGTCTTCCTGAAGCTGCGGGCAGGTGCCTCCAACTAGTTGCCTGGAAAATCAGCTTCTATGTAAACAAGCCAGATAATCAAGAGCAGATGAAAGTGCCTGGATTAGCCCTGGGTATGTGTGCACATGCTGCCCTTACTCCACTATCCCAACTGTTGCTGTATTTTTACCACCAGGTGACTGGCAGCATAGCCACAGATGCTCTGTGCTGGGGGGTTCCCCATTCCTTTCTTGCTCAGCGAAGGAGAAGGAGGCATCACAGTAGGCATTAGAGGGCGATCAGCAGCCAAAGGCTTTTACCATCTCCCTCAGCAACAGCAGGAGCATTTTGGACTGCAAGAAGGGGAGCTCATGCTCCAGTCTGCGCTCCCAGAAAGGCCAGCCCCTTTAAAGCACCACAGTAGCACAGCTCACCCTTTTTTGGGTGGTAGACATGGCAATGAGCAAGGCACGAGACCGCTAAGGATGGCAGCATGGCTGTAGCCTTGCTGTCAGCACTAACACATAGGGAAGCTGGCAGCTGCGAGGGCAGGGTTAGCCCCTGCAGCAGGCATGCAGCTATAGCAAAAGGAAGAACAGACTTGGCACCCCCAAAATCCACATCCCATGGCTTCAGCTTCACCCCTCCTTCCTGGAGGGGGAAAGGGTCCCAGATTTGAGGCTGCACACGTCTGCTCTGCCAGTGGTGCTGAGAGCCTCAGAAGGTGTCAGGCTTGGGAAGGACAATGGAGTCCCTGCTGTGGACCTCCTGTTGCATAGGGTTGACATAACATGCATCTCCCACAGCAGCGTAGCTAAGAGCTGGCACTGCAGATCTGGAGGGAGATAGGACACTGGCACCCCTTACCTAGGCTTTACCTGTAAAGAATAAAACTGAGGACTGTGCTGGCCCTAACTAAGGAACAAAGAGATGGACGTTACTGCCAAATAACCAATGCAGAAAATAAGAAGCACTGGTCACCAGGACACAAGGGTTAAACACCTTCATGCCATCGGTGTGTTTTTCAAGTTGTAATACAGCATTTAACAAAGTAGGCTTTGCAGTTAGTTTTGCATACAAATTTGCATATCAGTCTCATTAGACAAAATTCCAATTAAACTTTCAGTGGATGCAAGAATGGCAGATGCACAGGCCTAACAGGTGTACCGTTTTACGCTACATGATAGCTGTGGTGTTTACGTCAGACATGATTATACCCTCTTCTGCCCAAATACGGACTCATTAGCTTGCACCAGCTCCATCCATTTCCCACATTGTCCAAATATGAAGCCTTTAATCTTCTCCAGTTCCTCATTTTTTCAGTATTACATTATTATCTACTCTACTCCATCAACAACCCCTTTTTAGCCCATCTAAATGTAGTCTCATGTATGTAAAAGCAGTATAATAACAAGGAAACATATAGGAGCCTGACATTTCTTTTCATGCTGGTACTTACTGTTCAAAATGTCCTAGAAGAATATTAATGATGTCTGTCTTTTCACAGGTGAAGGGGACTAATCATTTGAAAAAACTCTCCATCTTTGGAAGCATGCTGCACCAAGCAGACCGCTTCATTACCCTTTCACAAAACACATTGAAATCTCTTAGATGACACCCACACCAGTCTCCTCGCTCCCAACTGCATAACCGTCATGTTAAAGAACTGCCAAGGGAAGATCAGAGAAGAAAGGTAGGCAAAATTTTTACATTTTCTGATTCTTAAGGCATTAGCAGGGTGGGGAGAATAATAGCCACTATTCTCAGTGATTACATGGTGCTGGCAATAAGCAACTTCTTTAACCACCATATGCCTGTAAAAGCTCCTGATCACTTTAAACATCTCTGCCAGGAATACGATTCCATCAGCAACGTGCATCGGCCACCCATAGGCTCCAAGTTTGAGTGGCCCCACAGGTGCAGTTCCCCAGAAAGACAAGCAAGCTTCATGGCTAGTAAAACAACAACAGTTAAAGATGGAGCCAATGCTTACTCTCTCAACACTGAGACTACCATGAAGTTTTTCCAGTATTTTCTTCCTCTAGATCAAGTTGACATTAAGCAGTTGGCAATTTTACGGTTATCACAGATCCTAGAGAGGCTGTCTGGTGCAAAGTGCCCAAACAGGCTTGGCTCAGTTGCAACCCTGACGTCACATCTTAGATTGTATCTACCAAATCTAAACACTGCTTCTTCTGTCTAGCTTTAATAAGGCCACTTGTACAGTGGTTATCCACATGGGTATGTAAAACAGTAACATTTCACTAGAAGCCTCTCAGTTTAAAATTCATCCAGTTTTTCCAAGGACAACTGTATTCCACCAGAAAAGAGACATCTGTAAGGATAAAATGGAAACGGGTGTCTCCCCTTCCTAGAAGTTAGAGTAGATGTCATTAATTCCCTATTCACTTCCAATCCCACACAATACTTTCTGCTGGAAGAAGACTTCATGCTGTGGTAATCCCAAATGGCTGGGCAGTCTGCAAATGTTAAAAGAATCATGGTTTCTACTTCAAGGAGTTGACCACATAATCCGTAACAGCACATAAAAGAATTCAAATGGTAAGAGGAAGGAACAAAGCTTTTTGCAATACACAGCCTAGGATGAGTGAGCAGGTGACGGCAGCACTCTGATGATGCCAAATGTTCTGCAGCAACAGCAGACAACTCCTCCCACCCTTGTTCCTCATGTAGGATCTACTCATTAACCTCTGTGTGTGAACACAGCACTGGTGCCATCTTTGGTCACCAAGAGATCGGAGAGAGAAGTTGGGAAAGTCATAGGGATGCAGAATCCAATCAGTAAAACACTAACTACATTTCTCCAAAATTAAGTTGCCAGTGCAAACCCATTTTTTTATTTTTTCAGCTGAGGTTACTCGCTTGGCTTATGGCAGTGATGGTCACAGCATGTTTCTTGTGCTGTAGTTCAGGAAAGATGTGCTGATTGCACCAATCCAACCCATGGCAGCGCTTGCAGGGGCTGATGCAGATCCTTTGCACCTGGACAGAAGCCTGCTAGGTAACTCTGTATAGAGGCAATCTGTTCACTTCTCAGAAAGCTCAGATCCAGAGAGCCTTTCCCTTCCTCCCCTAGATCTTGCTGGGCCTCACGTTACTCCTGCATGTTCAGCTTATCTGTTGATTTTAAATAAGGATAATTTAGATATGATTTCCTCCTGAATTACATAATTTTATTTTAAGTGGATGAGCTGAGCTGGCAACACTGAGCTCAGCTCAGCGCCAAGTGCCCATTAAATTCACAAGTGGGACAAAGCAAAGCACACTAGGGCAAAAACCAGACTGCCTTTACCCTCCCCAGGAAAGACCTTTCCTGTAAACAGGGGTGTACTTGACTAACGTGTCATGTGAGCTGGAAATCAGTGATGACTACTACTGCCCAGGGAGCAGTGCAGAAATATCATCGCAGTGTCATGCTCACACACTTTACCACCTCCTGGGTGAGTAAGGGCTTATTAAAGTACCACCACTGCAACAGTTGTGCCGCTGTGTCTCTTCTGAGAGGGGCTGACTTCCCTCCTGCCAGGGCTAGAAACAAGTATTCAGTGTCACTAGGACTAAACTCCCTTTGGTTTGAGGCCCTGGGGGACCTCATTCAGCCAGAGAAGACTGGGCTGTGTCTACGTGATACATTTCAGGCAGATGGGAGCTTGCATCCCTGTCCCCCACAGGGAGCTCCCCCAGTATAAGCTGGGTGTGGGTAGTGGCTGTGCAGCTTTAGATAAGACAGTGCTGCAACCTTGGTGGATCAGTTCAGGAGCAGCGCTGCCAGTAAAACCTGAGTGCAGGTTGTTTTTTATGGCATCTGCTTCCACAGAAGTCCTCCATGGCTTAGAAAAGGCCTGGGTGGAATCACCTCCTAGCCTCAGTGACACTATCTGCATACAGCTCATGAGCAGGAATAAACAGCGAAACCAAGGTAGAAACACAGTCACAACACTTCCTTCTCTCTGTGTCCTCATGACGACCAGCTGCAGCCAGCTTCCTCAGCTTGTCGACGCGTCTCAGCGTGCTTGCCTTTGCCAGGCTCACTCCTGCAGGCCCGCTGTTACAAAGCGGAGCTGATCAGCAAGGGCACTGGGTAGCTCTCTCACCACCCCCCTGTTCCCCAGGGCAGCAGAAAGGACTGGACGTCTGAATGGTGAAATACCTTCTCAGCCCTAACATCTCCCACTTGGGAATAAAGTGGCAGCCACACTTGCAATACTACTCATTGCTTACCTGGGAGCACCATTTCCTGACCGTTTCTTCACCTTTTGCAATTTTGATGTGATCTATTTTAAAAAAACAGTTTATTTTGGTTTTTTTCCACAAATCACAATTTTTAAGTAGGTTGAATAGGTTTTGCACATGTTATTTCTTCTCACGCAAGTAACATCAACTGGATTTTCAGTGACAGTTACGGAAAGAGCCCAGGTGCACACAAGGTATGCAGGCCTAACTATGCGGAAGAAAGACGTGGCATCTGTCACCGAGCAATGAAGGATGAGTGTGGGAATGGGAAGGCAACAGTACTTCCCAGACAGCCCTAACAGGAGAGCAAATTCTCTGTTTCTTGTTACTGAACCACTTGGTGCGATTGTGTACCTTGTTCAGTGAGATATATTATGCAAGTGATATCTATGGAGAAAGCCTGATACCTGTCACTTCTGTTAGAGTGGTACAAGATGTCACAACCCGGACCAGAGCTGGAGCACCGGGCACTGCACCAAAGCACAAGCAGCATGCACAAGGGGAACTGAGCAGAGGAAAAGACATCAGGCCAGAGGGAGAGCTGTATATAGGGCTCATGCAGTCCTGCATCCCCCAGCAAGCACGCGAGCCTCCTTCCCATGCCCAGCAGGCAAGAAGCAGCTCTGGCTGTGCTGCCTGTTCCCAGAAGGGGACGTAGCAGAAGGCCCAGCCACAGACTGGGTTCTCCCAACTTCACCATCTCTGTACCAGCATGGGGAAAGATGGGTGCCAGGGCAGCACGGCACAGGGCAGGCAAGGAGTGAGACAGGGCTTTCCCTACACGGTGGTGCCAGCAAAGCCCCACATGAGGCCACAGGGCAATAAGTGAACTGGAAACTTCCTAAGAATTACAGTAGTTGTTATTAACTCATTCATGGATTCCCTGTGTGCTATCTAGATAATGCTGCAGTCTTTTGGGCTTCCCAGCAAGCAGAAAGAAAGCAAATAGGGTGAAAAAGCCTCTTGCCTTTTGATTTATCCAACACATTTTCAATGCCTTCCTAAATACACCCATTGCTTATTAACAGGAAGCAAAAACGCAGCAGCAGCTTTGCCGTGCTGGCACCTGACACATCCAAATGGAGCTGCTATACCCAACTGTTGCCCAAGCTACTACATCTGACCAATGAGCGCTTTGAGTTTTAAGTCATTAACCTTTTATGCAGAAGACTCACTCTATAGCTGCAAAGGTGAAACAGTCAAGAGAATTATTTTACTTTCGTTTCTTTTTACTGTGGATCTTACCTGTGCTGGGTTACAAAACCAAACCAAAGAGTGGCTGAAAGTTCCTCCTAGCTGTACCACGGAGTGTAGAGAAGGGACAGAGCCAGATTTTATATGACTATTTTTGACAAGCAAGTTAAAATCTCGTATAGCTGGCTTTACACTGAGCCTGGGGCCTTTTGTGCTAATTTGGCTGTGGGGTTTTTGTTGGTTGGTTTTGGGTTTTGGAGAGCTTTTTAGGTTTTAGGCAGTGGCAAGAGTGGGAAAAGGCTGAAAACTCAGTCTTATGACATAAGGGCAAAAGTTGCCATGCCTTTGTATTAGAAAAAGCAGGTAGAAACTACTCCTCTCTAAAGAAACTCTTAAGTTTCATGCAAACTGAGAACTACTGGTTGATTTTTATTGTCCTTACTAGAAGTTGCCTGACACAAAACAGCTCTGCCTTGTTTGCAAAACAGAATTTCTTGGTAAAGTATTCCGGAAATGCAGTACGTGCAAATCTTAAGACAGTGACTAATTATTAAAATTATTATTTCATTGAAGATAAGAAGCCTTCACTTTCTAATGGCTGGTTCATTTGCTGAATACAGTTGGCCTTAGGTATGACGGTGAATTATTATTTGGGGTAAATCTAAAGGGTTCATAGGTAAGTTCTTGCATAGACCAGGAAATAGGAAAAAAAAAAAATCAGACTGATGTTGTTTTTCATTTAAATAGCTGGTGTGTCTCATCCTACCTTTCTCGAGCTTTGGAATATTAGAGAGCAAAGGAAGCACTGCAATGTGAAATAGAGCAATTATAAAGGGGAGAAGTCAGTGGAGAAATCCAAGACACCCAGCACTGCAGAAAACTAACTAGAGTTTACATCAGATCTGCCATCTTGACAACATGCTGATGAGAAAATATAGTAATACAGTTCTTATTTAAGAGCACAAAACCCTGGTGGGTTACAATATGTCTGTAAAGGTAGTTAATCAAGCTACGTGCCTAAAAACCTGCACAGATGGAATGGCGAAATGGATGTTTTAATTGGTGTTTTTCACATTGAGTAATTGCCTTTCCCCAGCAGCCACTTCAGAAAAGATTAGCAGCAGCAGCCACTTGCTTACATGGTAATCTCTTCTTTAGCACAAGGCATAGAAAACGCAACAGTGCCAGCATATACTGCTTCCTGGCTATCACACAGGATTTAGGCTGTCCCATTCTCCTCCCACCACGACCAAGAGAGGCAAGGGTCATGAGGTGTTTAGTGGGTATTTATTGTTCCCTTACAATGTATAAGTGAATTTTAAGCCTAAGGATGAGGGCAAGATACAATGCAAGGTGAGGGCCTCCTTACTTTGTGCTAAAAGCACTTTAGTCTCCTACTAATGGTTGGGTTTTCTTGTTTATTGTTTTTTTACATATATCTATATGACCAGGTCTGATGGTCCAAAATTAAAGTTTCCATTCCAGATAAGACTATTAAATATTCTTTATATCCCTATGGACAGCATGCAGCAGTTCTATATCACGCTTGCAGGTATAAATCTGATTGATCTCAGACAAGTGAACAAGCGTACAAGAACAAGAGCTTTTCCATCAAGAGCTGAAGCCTTGCTCTTAATAGGAGCAGGGAGGCTCCACGACTGTGTTAATGTCATATTTGCTTCTACCCGTATTTGCTTCGTGCTGATTCTCCGGAGTTAATACATCCACCTAGCTATCATGTACTGTTTGAGTTAAAAGTTGCATTAAACAACCGACAGTACCTAACTTCCATATCCAATGAACATCAGACCCACAGACTTTAATAAACTCTTACTGAAAGTCATTGAGACTCAAGGCTGTAAGTACCAATTAGAAAATGGATCTAGTAGCTGCTCCCAGATTGTTCAAGTTACACACAGAGGAACACCCGCCTTAGGCATGCGCAAACATGTCCATTATTAACAGAAGTGGGATGGGGAAAAAATATAGTATATTAAAAGAAATACATTGCTGGTGCTGTGATCTGTCTTGAACACAAAACATCAGGACACACGACACACTCTTCATCTGCGTAATGGCTACTCACAGCTGCAGTCCAGCCTCCAAGGCACCCATAGCCAGGGTAGCTCCATTTGGAGATGAGCTCTGATGGATTTTAGCTGTTAAACCCTGCAGGATGTGGTGGCTTGCCGAGTGTCACACGCTGCACAAGACTTGCACAATCAGCATTGGCGGTGAGGTGCATTTGCCCACGTGCTGGGCATGGCATCCCCAGCACTGGCCACAAGCTGTGACACTGCTGCTTGAGGACCTCAGCACTGAAATGGGGCTTGTGCTCAAAGGTGCCTCAGGAGAAGAATCGCCACTGCCGCAGCCCCAGCCGGGGTGGGTGACTCAGCCTGAAACAAAGGATGATGCCAGGGAGAAAAGCAAAGACAAAATCAATCATAGTGCAGAGCAAAAAGCCTGACCATTCTTGTTCTGAGTGGCAGGTGTGAACATCAGTGCAACCCGGGGCTGCTGCTGGGCTGTGCTCTGTGCCCTGCTCCTCTCCTGAAAGCAGCCACGTGCCAGGTCAGTTGGGACAAACCTGTGAGAACTTGCTACCCGCACGTGCACACAGGTGCGCCCTCAGCCCCGGCCTTCAGGTGCAAGCCCCTGCCTTCCGCAGGGACATTTCGTCTCCTCGCAGTCCTTGATTGATCCCTCAGCTGCTCCTCTGCCTTCCAGAGTCACGTTAGTTCCCAAGAGGTTTTTTCTTCACAGAATTTCTACTCTGACCTTGACCTCACTGAGAGAAGAGGATGTGCAGAAGGTCACTGGGTAAAAAAGTGCTGATATGGGATATCAAGCAATGACCTACTTTAGGAGTGGAAAAGCCTTTACTTCTAGTTCTTGCAGGACTTTGCAGAACCCTGCTCTTCAGAGGTGCATGGTAACTTGTGCAAACATATTGGAAATAGAGACCTGTTGGCCTCTAAAGCCATTCAATTCTCTAGCTGTTTTTCTTTCCAGCCTCTGCATCTACAACTACTGACAAACCATGTCCAGCCTGTTTTTTCTCATTTGTGGATTTCCACACTCAGCTGAGTCATCCCGGCCTCGTTCACACCACATGTGAACATGTTCACAACCCATGTTCACACCAGGACTGGTGGCAGCAGGAACAACCAGTAAGAGCTGAGCCTGTAGGGCTTTTCCTTTTCAGATCAAAACAATTCATACAAAATATTTCAGCAAAGAGTAAAAAAAGCTGAAGCAGACTTTGGAGTGTATTGAAATTGGTGGCAGCTTTTTATTAGCCTGAGGGTAAAGCAACTGTATTGTATCAGGATTTTTTCTTTTTTAAGGAACTGAACATTTTTGTTGACAGACATTTCTGTGTATAGAGTAAATTTGCTTTCAATGTTTCATTACAAATGTAAGGATTGCTCTAAAGCATGCTACCGGGCTGCATTTGATTAGGACTCCTTCCTGCTACATCAGAAAAAAGATCATTGTTCAACAGTGTGTTGCTGAAGGGGTTTCAGTGAAATCCCAGCAATGGAGGTAGGAAGCGTATGTTTTGGTTCAAAATGCTGATGAAAAGAAATTCAGTATTGCTCCAATTTTTTCCTTACCTGCATTCTCAAAGGCTCCTTGGATTGTCAGTGCTCAGAGGAGAAGCAGGGAGTCACACAATCACCGCAGAAAGGTGTAGCACAGTGCAGGGTGAACTTACGTTGCCTACACATACCCGACGCAATGGTTTGAGGGTTCCTGTTTCTCCTATAAAACTGCACCCTAGTTGACCCATCTCCTTTTTGCTAGGCACACATACGCACTTTGGCTCAAGTTCAGAAAATAAACACAAGCAAGTGACATCAGGTTAACCACTAGAAATAAATGGTTCAAATACCAGGGAAGGGAGTGCTGTCTAACTCTGTAGCAGTGGTATTCACTCCTTTTTAATCATTTGCATGCCTCTAACTGTTTTCCATTCAAGACATAGGCACACTGCAGTGTATTTAGACCTTCCAGTAAGTTTCCTTCCTCTGATGACTTTTCACAGACCCCTTGAAAGCAGTCCACAGACACGCACAGCCTCACAACTTGAGCTCAGGAAGTGTCACGTGCAGAAAAGGAAACATGAAATTGAATAGGAAAGGAAAAGTTGCAGGAAGAAGAACAAAAAGTCCTGAATAGCCTGCCAGATACCACATCTCACGGCACTCCTGCATGCTGCGATCTGTCACGAGTTCAAGCGTTGGAAGAAATTTTGGGTTTCTTCCAGGACAGCAGGCAGGGCGAAGATCACAGCCAGCAAAGATCACAGCGAAGGTCTATCCTGTGCTGAGAAAACAGCTGAGGAAAGATATGCCCCAGGGACAGGAATTGCCAAGATGAGAGTCTTTTACCCTTTAGAATTCGAACAATACCAACGTTCGCATAGGATCTGCACCAACCCACTGAAAACAGTTATCAATGTCCTCCTCAAAAGACTTTCCTCCTGTATGAGTAAATGGTTTTGTTTATGCACAAGGACTCACAACACTCAACATGAAAGCTGCTAAAGAGAAAGTAGGGTTGGGCAGAAACCTCTGTAGTGAGCAGGTGTCACAGAGAACGGCTGACCTGCCCTGTCAGCCCCTGCAGGAGAGCTCCACAAGCTCACAGATTCCAGCATCCCTGCAACTCTTCCATGCTCAGATGAGAGCATCAGTAGCAACCCTTGGGACCAGCCCTCACTATCTCAGATGACCTGGCTAAAATAATGGTTTTGATGACACAAAACAAAAGACCTGCTTTTGGCTCTCGCCACCACTTCAGACACAGCATTACCCCGTGACATGCAGAAATGATCCAATACAGACACCCGCTACAGATTCAAATTTGTTAAAAAATTTTGCAGTTTGCTACATATATCAGCAGGCTTCATGCTGAGTAAGAATCATTTCTTCACCAACAGCCAGCAAAAAGGCCAGTTGGAGCTTTTTCCTCCTGTACTGTCTAGTTCACAAGCAATGGGAGTTAAGCCTGGTTTTGGTAAGATCATACTACCGGATCGGCGCACAACCAACCTCTTCACCTGAACAATCGCAAAGCTACACTCTGGGGCAGAAGTTTCCTTTACTGCTTCCCCAACTGCTTTCCCTAGAGCCCCCTCTTAAATCAGAGTACAAGAACTACGAAGTTTTAATAGCCACCGTCATAAAGCAGGTGTCCCAGTCTCCAAGTCACCATTCTCTGCCATAATATCAAGCACTCAGATGGCAGCTTCTAATCCTTTCTTGAGGACCAAGACAGACATGCATCACCAGTGTTGTACTGATATTTACTGCTCTGGATACAGTCAAACGGTTTAATCTCACACATGCAACTGTCCTTCAGAAGACCATAATTACAGGGTTTCATAATCCTAGCTTCTATTCAATGTGGGATGTAGGCAAAACACCACGAAGTTTGCCTACCTGCTGCCAGGCTCCATTGCTGACATTCAACACCTTCCACTGGAGAAGGGGAGGCTACAAATTGTCAGCAAACTAAACAGCTGGGCCTCATGTCTGCATTTGAGCTGTAAGTTTAAGCCTTTTACCACATTCCCAACCTAAACATAGGAAATAATTTGCTCAATTTATATGACATCACATATGTACACATATGCAATGATGCACTGCAGAAATAATTACTTCTAATACGGCATAGCTAAGGACAGACACCACCTTCCCAGAGCAGAGAGGGCAACGCACGTATGAGAACGTGATACTCACCAGTCAACAGTACAAACAAAGAAACCACCCAAGCCAACTCCTAGGAAATGGCAAGGACTCCACACAGCACAAGAGCCTTCAAGCACTCAGGGTGCTCAGACGATAACCCTCGCCAAGGGCTGGGTCTCCAAGCTAGGCCAGCTCTTTGCCATGAAAGCCAGCGAGCCACTCCAGCAGGCCAGCCTGGTGGTTCAGGCACTCTCTTGAAAGACAGAACAAAACGTATCAGCTCAAAAGTCTTTGCTCTAGATTATGTAAAGCCAGGTCCGTTTATCTCAGCAGACTTTCTAAAAGCGTTATTGTACCTGAAGGGGTAAAACTCCTCGTCACGCCCAAACATAGCCACCTACCACCTTCTCCTTTGTCTAAGACCCAGCGTAACCCAGGAGCACTCGATTGATTTGGTGATATCCAAATGAGATGCTTCAGATCCCTGGTATGAGGATATTGGACAGAGGGGGCTGAATTGCTACGTGAGACCATAACCCCGGTGGACGTGACACTGCATTCTTATGTCACGTAACTGTACATGTAGTAGGAACTACTTCACATTTTACTTACGCCAAGGCAGGTCCTGCCAGAATTGAGGCTTTTAACCAGGACAGACGATACCACTCCTGACAATTCACAATTTTTATCCAAAGAGACCTTTGCCAAGGCAGAAGGTTCTTAGAAGTAATCACTGAAAGAAATCAGGCCCTGGAGGTGAAAGACTGGCTCTGTACTAATGCATGCAACGCTCCATCCTTAAGGAGGCACTTCCAGACAGAAGGAATATGAAAATTGATGTGACATCCTACAGCACGAGAAAGACTCCTGGCCCACACAGTAAGGACAAGACTACAGTTCTGAGCAGGCATAAGCAGCAAGTTCTGCTTCGCTGCTGAATACCTGATATTCTCAAAACAAGCTACATATCAACGTCTTACACATCGGTGTAACTAGAACTTGCGTGCAAAATGTTTAAGTGTCCAGATACTCCAAAGAGGACAGTGATATAAAGAGACCTAGAGAACTATTCATAGTTCATAGGGTAATTTTGAATACTTTTAATGGATTGTACAGATTTCTACACCTAGTTTTATGAAATACATTATATTCCATATAGACATGATGCCGTCTGGTAGATAAATGCATATCTTCTGCCCTGTGATGAAGCAACAAGTGATCCCATAAGGCTCTTACTGATAACTTTTCAAAAAGATGTATTTCTTGGCTAATGGCAACACAAAAAAGTTCTTGCTGAAAGAAGCAGAACACACTCTTGAGTTTTCCTCGTAGGCCTCTCAAATGATTCTCACAGACCCACGAGGATCTTATTGCAATAGAAGGATCTTCCAATAACACAAAGTTGACTGACACATTTTACTTTTACTTTCCAGTGTATAAAATCTATTTTTGCACTTCTTCCTATAGGAATATGCCACAAGTAAGAAGCAATGGACTGGAAGCTAGGCAGAATCCCTGCCATATAAATTGAAGGTAAAAGGTAACAACAGAGATGGTGGTCTCAGCTAAAACTGTTCATATACAGCAAGAATTCTGCTACATTCCCTTTCCCACAGCCAGGTACACTAAGTTAGTTGCATTAACTAACGGACCTTTTAAAAAGTTAAAAAAAAACCCAAACAAACAACAAAAATCACAACAAATTTAATCAGTGCACTTCCACCTGAAAAAGAAAGCCTGAACACAGCAGGCAAACAGAAAATCCTATTTCAAAGAAAATACCATCTCCAATATTCATATATCATGCCCTACAGATTACCAGGACTGACTGCTAACACTTGTACACTGTTAGAAGCTTAGGCATATTGTAAATGCAGTATCTGCTGCAAGTGGGATATTGTCATATCAGACTACCTGAAAACCTGAATCTGAATAAATGTTTAAACCAGTCTTCTTCCATCATTCTTTTTACGTTTACAAACAGTCCGCAGTCAGATCAGTTCCTTTCAGCAAGGTAAGTTACAAGCTAAAAACAGGGTCATAGCGATGATTCGTCAGTCTTCATCTTTTTTGTTTGTCCATTTGAACCACGCTGCAGATCCTGCCTTTTCTTTTTCTGCTGCTGTAACTTTTCCTCTTTCCTCTGTAGGTAGGCGGCCATGTTATCAAATGAAGACTTGTAGAGGTTGCTGTAGTGGCTCTCTGCACCAACAAAACCTGCAGTTGGGCAAAGCAAGAACACAAGTGTAAATTCCCTTACTGGTATCACCAATTACTTCCTGTACTGTAATTCCAGAGAGTGGCATTTCACTCATTTACTGTGGTCCTATACACTCTATTAAATTTCAGCATTTATACTGTGCAAGCCTGATTGGTGTTGGTAAGCACCTGTCCTGCATTCACACAGCCAAGCATAGCCTCCATTTTTATTATAAAAAATTCGCACGAAGGCAAGCACCTGACATTGAAGCGAAGGGGGCACACAGCTCTCTTTACATGTTGGACACTTGCAGACTTCAAGGCTTCTGGGTTTTAAAATGACTGCTGTTGCAGCTTATTGCTGTACATCCCATTGGAGTTGTTGCCCAAGATCTAAGCACTACAAAGGGTGTGCTACTTGACAGTATTCAGCTGACTTGTTTCCTAGAGTATTAATTTAAAAGAAGCCCAATGAAGTAGACTTCTAACAGTGATATCCTCCAGTGTGTGCACGTTTCTAAATATTCACCCCAACAGTTCTGTTATACCATCTGTGAATTTGGCATAATATTCATCACAGCATCTCCAAGACCGTTTAAACGAGTTAACAGGGAACTACCTACTACCCAAAAAACCCCAATCAGATCGTATGTGTAGAGAATATAGAACGAGACTAGCTGGCTAGGTCCACTTTTCCAAAAATTGTTAGAGTGGTCCCTGACAAAGCCAGTTACCTTTAGTTCTCTTTGTATTCCTACTTTTTCGCCACTTCCAAAATTTCTTGATCTTAAAGGGCAAATGCAAGGAAACCCACTCCCTGCTAGGGTTTGGTCCTGAAGCCAGTGTGCTGCTCCACAGCAATGTTCATACAGCATCCCCGTGTTTCTTGGCAGAAAAACTTTCCCTTGCTGGTACTCAGCAAAGTGCATGCTTTTACTTTTGAGGGTCTTGCACTCACACAGTAACCAATTTATTGGCTTTGGCCCTGGGAGAAATGGTGTGCTGACAGTTTGGATATCCACGCTACTCTCTAATTGATCACTGTGCACTAAATCTTGCTCTGTCTTCTTCTGGGATAAGTTATAACAGAATGTCAAACTGTTCAACGTGTACTTCAAGGTTGACCTACCCGTCTTAAATCGTACAGAATCAGCAATCAGGTGAATGAAGTTTATAAAGAGACAATATGCAGGCATTAAGACTGGGTTTAAACAATATAATGACCACCTTTTTTGAAATAAGTAACTACCTTTTCAAGCACTAATTATGCACTGGAATAAGTGCTCATCAAGCGAGCCTCCCCTTACTAATTAACAATAGTAGACCCTGTCATCTGAGCAGTCCCCCTTTCCCAGCTGCAGATGCAGCCGGCTACCGTGTATCGCAGTGATTTGCTACGCTGGCTAATTATGCTCAGAACCTTTTCCCCTGCCTGCTCTTTTTACTTCTCTCTCACTCATTTTCACTCAGACCTCATACTTCTAATTATCTGCATGGCTGTAACTATCAAGTCTGCAGCATCTACATGCAAACACTCTCCCTTCCAAAGGGGTACCTGACTTCCTCTTAGATATCCAAGACAGTACCAAGGTAATGACAACTTAATGATCAACTTAATGACAGCTTCACCCTAAGCCATCCAATACTAGATATTATGGAGACTTTACATTAGACTGCACATTTCTGCAACTCTTCCATCTTTACATATGACCGTCAAGAACAGACCAAAACCCCGGTGGGGGCTGTAACACCTTTTTTAAGGAAGGTTCCCAGTCTCCCAGCAAAGTACAGGAGGGAAATTTCAATTAATCAACTCTCCATACATAATGAGAGAACCACTAGCACATGCAGCAACCCTTCGCTACCCTGCAGCCACCACTGCCATAATTTCAGCTTCTAAATAAAGTTGTGTGGTTTTTAAATACAAAAAGCCCTGGAAACATAGGGTGCTTCTGAACTAGTAAACCATGTATTATTTTTCTGCCAGAGACTGGGAGTGGGTCAGAAATCAAGAACAAAATGAACCAGCCCTCATACCAATCAATTTCTCTGTCATACCATCCAGGGTCACACCCTCCAGCCACAGCAAGCTCCACATGATCTACCCTGCCAAGGTGGACCCAAACAGCTCATCCTTACAGTGAAGCTACTCCTCCCATGGCTATTCCATTCTTACTGCTTCCACTGTACTTCTGATAAAGTGTCATGCCCAGGCAAAGAGATGAGACGGCAAACAACAGCATTCTCTGTCGCAGCAGTAAGACAGACTGCAGTGGCTCTGTCACAGAGTGTTTAGGTATGTCCCTGTGATAAGGCATCTATGTACAGCAGTTACAATGCTACAAATTCAGACCTACATACCTACATCATTTTGTGACAATAGTAACCTGAACACGCTTCACGGTCTACAGTAACTTCCATACCAGATGGAGTGATGAAACTGAGAAAACTGAAAGATTAAGTGACTTCAACAGCCAGTATAGCTGACCTGAACTCTAACCTTACCCCTATATCTTATGCTTTAGCTGTAAAAATCAGATTTCCTGGGCCTTTAGGCCAAATTTCTCACCTTCAAACACTGTCCAGTTGTCTTGAAGATATTTTGACATCTTCTGTAATCCTTTGTCATCAGTTACTGCCTGGGAAAAGAAGGAACAATGCATGGTTATTTTAGGAATAATAAACAATCTCATGTTTCAGAGCACACAGAAAAATGCAACAGCTCTCAGGCAAGTATAGTGAAAGAAGTGCAGGTGTAAGACCTCCAGGTCTTACAGGCCTTCAGGCTCCTTTTTTCCAGGACTGCTATAGAAACCTGGTCTGAGATCACGTATTCTGCTGGGGAAGCTCTGCAGCTTGAAGGAAAAGAAAATGGATTCCTACTTACTAATCTGTGAGGAAGAGGAATATCACAAGGAACATATAAGGGTCAAAGAACATACTTAGCAGTTTCATTTAAAAACCACGCACTTCACAAGTATACCAGGATTAGCTGGGGACTTACAAGGATAACAAGCGAGTTTCCAGTTGTTTCATAGGCTACTACAGAGAACTTCATAGCACACCCCTCAAATTTGACTCCCTGTTCTCAGCTGGAAAAAAAAAAAATCCCCTTGATGCTCCCAGAATGCCTTGTCTCCCAAAGGATCCCTCAGAGGCAGGCATGGGGAAGGCGGTGTGGAAACCATTCCTGAGAAAACCACAATGGGATTTTGTTGTTTTATGGTTTGGTTTTTTTTTTTTTAAATAATCAAGTGCAGCACACAGAAAGCACAGGCAATGGTTTAAAGTACTAAGCGCAACGGCTGACAACCACTCTGCTTGATCCTGCTATGCCAAATGTTAGCTTCACCAGAGAAGAAACTGGTATTCATAACAAGCTCTCAACAGCTTTGTATTATATGCAGGTAAGAAGTAGAATGAGATGTGTATCTGTGACTTTTACTCTGTCTCAAGACATAAATAGAGAAGTGTGCCATTTAGCTTTCATGGAACATAGTTTTTTTTTTTGTTATGGCCTCAAGACAACACAAAACATTCAGGATGTTAGCATAACAAACATATCTACCTTCCACTGTCCGTCACATGGTCTGTAAAATCGAAGAGGAGCTTCATTGTCTTCCTGCAAAATCCATAGATCTCCCGTTTCCTCAAATGCAATGTCCCAACCTTTATGTTTCAAAGAGATTTGCTGTCTGTAAACTAGCTGCTGGGCAATGGCATCAAGCTGAAAGATGTAGACTGTGGGAATACTTTTGAGAGGAAAAACTTAATTACCATTATTACCAAATCCACCTACAGCCATCACTTGTACAGCAAGCTACAGCAAACACCCACTCTAATTCCAAACAGAGCCAAAGCAAAGTCATTAGGATTTGCAAAAAATACTCTAGCACTTCAAGCGTGGTTTGCTTACATCATCTGAGGCAGAAGCTGTAAATACCTAACAAGTCAAATGGCTTTTCAAGTGTTATATGAAACAAAAAGCAGTCAATGCTGCCTTTTCTGTAAAAGAAAAGGTAGCAAAGGGAATTTCATAAGGATTACTAAGGATTTATATAAGGAGTGTGGCATCATAGGACACTGGCCTACAGGGCTTCACTTGAAGGAACAGGTAACTGAGCACCAGTCAAAATAAAACAGGAAAGGAATTCCATGCTAGGGAGGGGAGGGGGGAATGAGAGGGACACGAAAACCTGACACAACTAAAGACCAGTACTGGCACTGCATCCATCTCCACCTCTCCCATCAGCACTCACTCTAACAGCAGAGCTTCCTAACCTCCCTCGGACAGATCCCCGGTGTGCCACGCAGGACACCTCGGCTCCCTCCCGAGTGGCCTACCAGGTCCACGTGACAGCACTGTTTAGAAGTGTTGGGCTGCGGAGCGGGAAATAAAAGCATGACGCAGAGCACAGCACAGCCCCTGGGCTAAGTGACATGGATACAGCCCTTGGCTGACACAGCTTCCCCTTCCAGGGCCAGTTTGGGTGCCCATGCAGAAGGCGTGACAGAAGCAGCTAAGGCTCCTCGCCCTGGCAAAGGGCAAGTCCACTGAGGGGACAGATTGACGATTTCACTGTGCAGGCAGCTCTGGCAACCTCTCCCTTTCCTGTTGCAAGCTTTTGTCAGAAAGAACAGCTTCCTTGGCAGGCTTAACGTGCTGTGGAAAGAGAGGAGAAGAGGGCTTGTCCACCCCTGCAAGATGTTTCCCCCCAAGCTGGATTTGTAAGGTTCCTCAGTACTTAGGCCCTTCAGCTCCTGAGCACTCCCTCCTTACACAAACATACATTTGAATCCAAAAGTCAACACAGCATCTCCATAATTTTAAACTGAAGCAATGCTGTGGTTTTAAACAGAACGGGCCAACACGTTTAAAGGAGCAGAATATGGTAACAGAAGTTTGGCCGCTCCATTACCACAGCACCCTAAACAAAACGGGACCCAAACCACACAGGTCAGGCACAGCAATTAAGGGGAGAGATCCTGAGTGCCCAGCCTTGAGGGAAAGGCATTGCAAAGTCTGCAAAATTCAGCTAAGCCAGGTAACCCTCGCACTCACACCAAGTACAGTAAGGATTCAGAGGCTCCCTGTGAGGCCACAGGCTTGCCTGGGACGCTTGGAGATCCACAGTACCAAGTACCGCATGCTAGGGGAAAGTTAGGACAGCCAACAGGGAAAGTTGCTCTTGTCTTTGCAGGAGCTGTGACGATTTTAGCCATTATTCCATTTATTCTTACCAGTCACATAGAATGGCAACATAACCACCTTGACAGCAGTAGGTTATTCTTGACACAGTGTATTTCTATTAGGAAAAGAAAAAGAAACATTCTTGTAAGTTAAGACCATTTATGGGCAGAAAATTCACATTCCGTTTCATGTCTTAGCCTTTAAAATTTAGCAGATGTCTTAATTTGCAGCAAGTTAAGCAACATAATTACCTTTAAACTTCAATCAAGTATATTTTTGTACCAGTGTTTGCTGTTTTATGAAGTTTTCCACACCTCTCCCTTCACAGCCATCCAAACAGAGGTCAAATACAAAGGTTTTAGTGAACTACTCTTAGCAGACAAACTAACAGATGAAGGAAAAGTACACGACCTGCAAACATTCACTCCTGTAATGCTAATGGAAAAAACATCAACGTTAAGCCCACTCATCCAGGGTATTACACTAGCAGCTTAGAGATTATAAGCACAAGCCATTAGCTGCAACGTTTGTTAAAAAAAGAAGATAGTGAAGCATAACTAATATCCTTGCTGCCTGTCTTTGTTTTCAACCTGCGTTTGGATGAAGCCATACCACTTAGCAGAAAAAGTGTTCTGAAGAACAAGGTGAGACTGCCTGAGGCTATTTTCCTCATTAAAAAACAAACAAACAAACATCCCACACCCAACAACAACAACAAACCCCACACCACACTCCTAATTTAGAAGATATATAGTTTCACCTGGGAGAGAATCAGAGAAATACCTTTGCTGCATAAACCATACTGCTTGAAGAACCTAACAACTGATTTGAGGCTCCTTGAGTGGGAAGTAAGAACTTGGGAGGAGCAGAGAAACTGCAAGATGCCCTAGGGTGCTTTTTCAGAAGTATCTGTTATATAATGTGAAAGACGAACCTGCAAAAGCAAAAGGCTGGTTTTCAATTATATTTTATAAGTAGCGATAACACCAGCACTTCCGATTAATAAAGCCTTCCTGCTAGAGAAGTAGTGAGTTATTCCCTTTGGGGCAGAGAAGACAAATCATCTTGACACTCTGCTGGCAGAATTCATATGCAATCTCAAGTCCTCTTTCCTTTTACCCCCTTTCCAGCCTTCCCCTCTTTCCCAAACACAACACTGGTCACTAGACAGAACCTCTGGTTCACCAGGTTAAGCTGAATTTGGGAGTAACCACAGAATTTTACCCTTTGATCTACCAGCTGATGTATAGGCATTGTCAGGGTGCCTATTTCAGAATTTTGCAGTCTATGTAGGAAAGCAAAACAAGCTGTACAGCTTCCAAACATTCAAGTCAGCAAGTTTAATCCAGAAGCTAACTATTTTGTCAACAGTACATGAGGCAATTACTACAAGATAAACCAACTGTGGGAAAGAAAGTTAATTAATTATATAAATGTAGCTGAAAACCAGTGTTACACGGTGCATCTCGAGCACACGAGAGAAAAAAATAAAATCCATTGTGTGATACAATCTCATGGTGGGGAAGCAAGAACAATGGCACGCACACACTTTTCACTCACGTACTCGATTGCCTGTTCAGACAGAAGAGAAGCACTTCATAGAAAACATTATCAAAAGAATGATATGTTTCAGAGCTCTTGGGAACAGATGGGACCGATCTCTTGCTACTCTGCAGAAATACTAAGTTGTTAGTCCATATTTAGCA
Organism: Phalacrocorax aristotelis; assembly: GCF_949628215.1. Taxonomy (NCBI): domain Eukaryota; kingdom Metazoa; phylum Chordata; class Aves; order Suliformes; family Phalacrocoracidae; genus Phalacrocorax; species Phalacrocorax aristotelis. The sequence goes on along the minus strand of NC_134276.1, from coordinate 98,266,456 downwards.
TTGGGACCCAGGACCCCTGTTTAACGCTGACATAAAAATGCTTATGGTTCCAGATACTGGTAGGATGAGTGAGCTGAATCAGAAAGGTTCTCTGTAGCTAACTAATATGCCTAAATGTAGTTATTGCAGTATGGAGCCATTTACACCACAGCTTTAGACTAGAACTGACAGCTCCTATTGTAAACCACCAGTGGGTTCTTTAGACATTTAAGGGAACAAGCCAAGAAATTGATACATATTAAAAAAAACCAAACCTGTGATATTTATTTCTAATAACAAAGCTCTGCCTCTCTGCGTGCCTCATGACAAACAAGCAGGGCAAGTGCCCACCTACGCAGCTGAGCACTTTGTCAGAGAGACAAAGGGTTCTGTGAACCTGAAGTATGCAGCAGCTCTCCCCCACCCTCACTGGGGGAAGGGGGAGGCAGCTTTTTTGATTTGAACCAAGCGTTATTCACAGCTGGACAGAGACTAGAAAATATATCATCTTCACAAGCTCTTTCCTTTCCATGTGTGGGTAAGTTAACAGTCAGCAAAGTGAATGCAAGCCTCAGAGTAGTATCTTGTTCAAGGACTAGACTATGAAATCAGTTAACTTAAATATGAGCTACAAGATCAGACTTTAATAAACAGATATTCACTTGATACTCTCTGAACTTGTTCAGCAGTTATATGGCACTGTTATCAGCCTGCCAACACCTTAAAATTAACTTTTGATGTTGTCCGTGAGAAGAGGCAACCCTATGAAAAATTAATATACTGGAGCACTGGGGTAGAGTTGTGCAATTCATGTTCTGGACTTTAAACAAGCTTCTGCTGTCAAGAGGATCAGATGAGATGAAAGCTCCGAAGCAGGAAAAATATTTATATAGCACTATGAAATTAGAGAATTACTCCCATTCTAGTGGGAAAATGAACTGAGGATCTGCAACCATCAGCTGAAACCAATGCTATGCTCCTTAAACACACTCCTACATTCCCAAAACAGACATATATTCATTGTCTGCCAAGCAAAATAAGCCCACATTTATGTGCTCACATGACCCACCATTACTGAGGATTCCATTATCATAGTGCTTCAAGTTGTGTTTTGAACTTCAGTGCGTTCACAGTGGTTATCAATGGTGAAAATGAAATGCAACACAAAAGAAAAGAAAAACACTTATATCCCCAACTAATCTTTGGCTGCCAGAGTAATTTGCAGACAGCATGCTAGTTACAACCTACAAAGTGCTGACTCAAGATTGTTCCCTCAAATTCAGACTATAAATGTTACACCAGGTTGTGAAGATGATCTTTGATACTCCTGGATGCACAGCACAATTAAATACTACCACCAGACATCACCTCTGGCACTTCTAGCACTATGATGGCAGCAAGATACAAGTCTGCTTTCCCCTTTGGTCCTGCTGGCCATTAAGACATAATTGTTCTGAAAGAAGTACATATCAGCAGCGGTGTAGCAATGCAACACAAAGGTGGCAATGCACCGCACCAAGGTTTAAATCTGTCATTTATCTGTCTGTAATCACTGCGACACTGCCTGATTACTGTTCCAAGTACATGCAAACTCTGGAAGTCAGTCTTCTGCACCCCTCAAGCATCATGCAAATTCAGTGTCATTAGAGACAGGTTTTAAAATGCCTGTATGAGTGGGCAGTAAGCAGAATTTCACAGATTCAAGGAACAGGCCAGCCTGAGGCTTCCAAGATCATGGTCAGGAGACACATATGGCAGTGGATAGAAGAACTGCAAAAACACTGCAGGAATACAGTTTATTAACTGCTGTGTTGTATTTATTAACCCACAGTTTATGGGTTTCCCCTTCTGTCATTGCTTACTCACACCAAGGATAAGCAGCTAAACAGAGACTCCTTAAACAATCAAAGGAAATCTCAAATTTCTACCAAGAGACTCCATCAGCATAAAGAGTATCCTATGGAAGGGACTTTATCAGGTGTGTTAAGAGACAAGGGAAGTATTACTAAACTACAGTCAAAAGCCTTCAAGACCATTCTAAGACAGTTGGAGATTCTTTCTTAAACCAGCTGCTGCTAGCAGCAACGAGATTAGTTTGCAACAAGACGGAGTTAGGATTCAGTGTGAGATCAAGCACTGTACACAAAATTACACACGTAATTTTTACTTGTACGTAAAAATTAATTTACATACATGCTATCTTACTAAATGCTAAGCCAGTCTAAGCAACAAGTAGCATTTTCAAAATTAATAACAGGATTCTCCACAGCTAGTTGCTTACTAGTCCTCAATGATCCAATAAAGCTAGAAGGCAAAGTATTAAAATAAAACCGTTCTTCCCCCCCCAAAAAATGCCTTGCAACATTACTGCAGCCATGGATTCAATGGCTATCAAATCACATCATTTCCACAAAGCACTATTAGCTACTTTTGAACACAAAACACTTCAGCTTTGAAACTCCCCAAGCCACTTATTTCCAGAAGGCTATATGTGGTAAACTAATTTTGTCGGTTTGTCTCAATCTTAATTTTTACTTTCCTCACTGAAATGCTGCCGCACCCAGACTATAAGAGGATACTACCGAGGTGGGCTTGTCACCTAATTTGGTACACTTATTTTTTGCTTCCAAAAAAACCACCAAACCCAGAAGTAGCTACCTCAAAGACTTCAAGCACTGGACTCAAGATGAAATGAGCCAGATACCTTGTGAATGTGTACAAGAGGTCTCTGTCTCAGGTGTGCTTTAAAGTATACTTTCAGGGTCAGGAGCAGGTTAAATTGTCCATATAGATACCACCCTGAACTCCTGCTAAGAGGAACTGCAGGCCAAAACCAAGATTTCCAGTATCTAAGCTTTGAATGCTGTGATGGAAGTGGCTGCCTTCCTGGGTTTATTTACAGACACAAAGTTGCATGTTATTATGCCAACACAAAGAACAACTTGCTGATGTCTTCTGCACAGAAAAAAACCTTCAGTTGCCAGGTCTGTCCCTAGGAGCTTGGTCCTTCCGTGGATGTTGCTCCCAGTTCAGTAACTGGGAATCCCACTAAAAAGATCAGGCCAGACCTACACAGACAGCAAAGAATCTCTGATAGATCCCCAGGAACGGCACCTGCTGAGAGAAGCTGAGCACACCACACTTGGACTAACCAAAACCACACAAAACACAAGGGAGGAAAGATTTCAATACAGTTTCAGCCTGGCTATGAATTCCGCAGTGGATTTGCCTCAAGAGCCATGCATGACTACAGGCTTCCCAGTCACTTAACAACTGGGAGACAACTGTGGTCTTCAGAGAAAGAAGTGGTTTTAGAGATTCACATGAAGAACACACCCAGCAGGACAACTCTTAAACAACCCAACAGATTAGCAGCTGGCTTAATATGAAATACACAGCAGGGACAAGAACGAGTGCTGTTCTACTGCTAATGGGTCGTACGCTGATTCATGTGACAAGAAAGAACAAAACCAGAGATCAAGTACTACCAGAACCACTGCTCGCATCAGATTAGCATCCTAAATCACAGTAGCACCCCAAATGCACACATATGATACCACTCATGTACAGGCTGCAAGCTAAGGAGAGCTCCTGGGGCATTCAGTTTTAATGTAGGACTCATACATTTTAATTTTGGACACTGCCCAGCTTCAGAACAACCCAAAGGAACAAGCGCAGTGTTTTGACTCTACAGGGCAGTATTACTGCAGGTGACTGGTTACAAATGTTACAAAGCTTCTTTTTGCTCAGATAAATTGCAACTTTAACACTTGAAATTCTAAGTATTTTTTTAAAAATGGGTGAATTTTTAGGTCTTTCCAGTGTTACAAGGTCTTTTCTGGTGAAGAGACTAGGGCACCTGTGTTTTTGAGAAATTTTAAAACGAAGGCTTTGTCCAGTGTGCAGAACTTTTATTTGGGAAGAATTACAAACAGCTTCTTTTGGTCACCAATTGCATTTTTTAGAAATTCACACAAGAGACACAAATGGATTTCAGGGACTTCCTTCCTTTCCTGAAATCCCAGACTACTGTAACAAGTTTCTGGGTCTCACATAACTTCCAAACCCACCAACAGAAGGGGGGCACTCCTAACAAAATGCAAACACACACATTTGGGAGTCACAAGGATCAGGAAGATAGCAAAAGCAGTAACACACATGGGCATACCTGGTCAGTTTTATTTGTCTCAGTCCCACAGATGCTACTTAGATGACAGCAGTACACTTCTTCCCCGCTTTTGTACTTCCAGAGTCTCAGAGTTGAGTCCTGGACAGATAGAAGCGGACACAAGTCTATTACTAACAGCATCTCAGGCAAAGAGAGGCCACTCACAGCCTTCAGCTAAGCCCTATTTCCCTGAAGAGCTTCCCACAGAAGCTGCTAAATAGTCACTTAGTTAAGACCTCAAATTGCAGATAAAGCATTTTAATTAACATAATTTTTCCCCTCCATTCTAAATTATTCAATCATGCTAACTCTAATTCTCCTTTTGAAGTGGAAATTGGGTAGCTGGAGGAGTGCATTTCAAGTCTGTCTCAAATACACAGTAATACACGTGCTCAGCATTTTAATGGCAATTGTTTCAGGTTGCCCTTCTCCACCCTTCCTCATGTTATCACCCAAATTCTCATTTGATCTAGTATCCTCCTGGAGAGAAGCTAAACACCTCCCTGGAAAAACAGAGTCATCAAAGAGCGTTTGCTAAGAATGAAATACAGCTGCACACAGCACTGACCCTAGAGTGGCTTGAAGAATTAGAGGAACAAGAGGCAAGAGCCTTAGGGAAACAAAAGGAGCAGCAGCTGAAACAAAATGCTAAGAATTACTACGATCTCCACAGAAAACATTATTTGTTTCCTATGCAGTGTAGCCTGGGAAACAAAGAATATTGTTTCCCTTCTTTTAGATCAACTCCATCTACTCACTCAGACAGGACTGGCGTGACAGCAGGATGCCATCCATTTAAGAAAAGGGCTGGGTGAAGGGAAAGGTAGGCACACTCACTACACGGTGTGTAGCACTGCACTGCAACCTCTATACAACATGCCTTGGACGTATTATGAGGACACACAGACAAGGACATAATTCAGTCTCACAGGGGAAAAGCAAGTGGGAGGGTATAGAGGGAACAATTTTCTCACCTTAAAAGCTCTAAAAAAAATCTGTGATTCTAAGGCCATTCATTCTCAAGACGCTCATTATCATGGCAGGCTGGCATAATACCCATTCGCTTCAAAGTTGTTTAATAGCCCAATGATTAAAGTTTGTCTGTGCTCCAAAGCAAGAGTTAATGATGAAGAAATACTGAGGACTTCGTGATTTTGTCGTCCCAAAGATCTTAATAAGACGCTAGCCTTGCTATAAACACAGTAAACGGCTCTTACATGATCTAGCAATAGAATGGCTGAACATTGAACAGGAAAATGAGAAAGAGGGGGAAGGAGGGATAGAGCGGGCATGCTATAAACCATGAGAGATTATTCCAAGTATCCCAAGGAACTTGGGAGAAACACAAGAAAATGATGGTTTTGAAGTCTACATTTCAAAAAAACCCAACCTTTTTTTGAAAAAATTGCAATACATACCCCAGAAGCTGACACCAGCAGATCAGGATAGTTGGGTATTACAAGTATTTTGCTTACAAACCTAAAGGAAAAGTAGTCAAAAGTTGAACTCTCTTGCATGACACTCTGGTCTTTAAACACACACAGTAAGAGAAAACACCAATTTTAAAGAGAATCTTAAAATAAACAAACATACTTTCCACATCAAGCTAATTAGGAGGAAGGAAAAATAGGGCTACAGTACTTAACAGATACTACACAAACTACTGACTTCCTACTTAATAGAAAAAAAAATATTTCCCCATCTGCACTCAAGGAATTCTGCTGACTTCCTCCCAACTGAGAACATTGCCATTTAGTCCAAAAAAAGCCAATGGAGACAAATTTACTCAGGCAGCATGTTCCCCTTTCTCAATTCATGGGACACATTAAAAACACGAATCAACAGATACTTTTAAAACACAACAACAGTGTTGACTCAACTTTCAGAGTACCACCTCTCTCCCATCACAGTTGGGGATCATTCAAAAGCAATCTTTACAAAACTTTAAAACACGCATGTGGCAATTTACCACCAGTGTCTACATTCAGAAACCTTGTTTTTCAGAAGTACGTAATACCGCTGTGTCTACCATGACTTGTCTTTGCTGAGTAACGAGGACCTGACCTTCTGGAATTCACTATTATCTTAGAGCTCAGCAACTTAAAACGTAGTGACCTGGGCAGAACATTACCTGAGTGGGACAGTCTTGCTTTTGAAAAAGGGCATAGTTTTAAGGCCATTAAAAAAAGAAAGGGAAAAAAAATAGAAGGAAGATATCTGGCCACTGTAATACAAACTTTCATGACAACGCAGCAATGGCAGCTGCACGCAGGCATAATAGATCCAGCAAGAATCACCATGCACCCCATTGAAAGGAGACAATCCAGGAGCATGAAACGAAATAACACCTATAGCTGCTTTATGTAATCCTTTGCTTATTAATTCCTAATTTAAATGTTGAATTTTTAAACATATTTGAATCAATCTACACTAAGTGCCTTTCCACTCTGCAGACACTAATGAACTCTTTGTGCAGACACAACAGCCCCCCTTTTAAACACATCTTTCTGACCATCAAGCACTATACATTAGAAAGTACAACTATGTACACAGTAGGTGGAAACATCAGGCATGGCTCTAAATATGATATAGAAGCTGACCTGATCAAAGACTACTTAGATCTTTAACACGAGTATTCTCTTGCTTTTTATACTATGCCAATTCTACAAGGGTTAGACTACCAAATGATGTTATTAAAATCAGACTGACACTACAAATTAATCTGTGTCCTAAATGCTCTATTAAAACACCTTGGTGGGCAAGTTTAAATGGGGTGCTACCCGTATCTCAAGTTTCCCAGTCACACCGTCTTTCTTCAACTCTTGTTTCTGATATAGTGAGTTGACTGCACCATGTTGCATCATGTTATGGAAGAGCATGACTGGAAGAGTGTTGCTATCCCCAAGTAACTAATTCGGCGCCAGACCTGCAGAATGACGTACATTCTCTGCCCTATGTAGGGTCACATCTTCTCTGCTACCTTGTCACCAAGGACTTAAAAAATGTAGCAATGGCCACACACACAAAAAAAAACTTGCACAACCCCCTACCCCCACCCCCCTACCCTACTCAAAAACCCTAACAACCAAAGACAACAACAAACCTCCAAAAGCCCACAAAACCACATAGAGGTGGAAGGCAAAGACTTGGAAAATACCACAAGTGATAGACATTTTAAGCAGCAAAGTGTAGAGGGAGAAGTCTTTTAAAAGTCTGTTTGCCCTTTGAGGCTTCTTCATGGGAAAACGACTACTGAGAAGAAAAGGGAGAGTACAGTCCCTTTGGTAGGCTGAAAAGGAAGTCCTCTTAATCTGGCTAGAAGACAACCCCTATTCCTATACCAAAAGAAATACTGGTCTCCTAGCAAGCCAGAGCACATCTGAATCATCAGTATAGCTAGCAGGTTGCTTTGCTGCCTTCCACTCTTCAGATCACTGTAATTAGAAGGACCTTCACTTCAGGATGGAGGAGAAAGGAAAAGAAGGGAAAATCATCCTTCCTGTTTTTATGCAGAGTGAACCCTGCATTTTACTAGGCTTAGTACCACAGAAACACATCATCTTTCTACAGGGATAACCCTTACAATCCACCTTCCACGGACCTTTCTACTTGCCTAAGTGTTCTTACCCATAGCAATAGAAACAACCTAAAGAAAACACCAAGTCCCTTTTCTCAGCTACTAGAAAGGCCAAGTAACTACATTAAGAAGTGTGATTCCTTGCATCTATTTTATGGGACCATTCTGCAGCCTCTAGCTCACTGCAGTCTAGTGTCCGGGCAGAAAGACTGCTCCGTCCTTCCTACTGATACAGCCAGGACTTTCTGTATTACCACAGAACATCCAAGTCTGAGCTCTGTATTGAAATGCCATTAGATTAATATCTGTTCAAACGACAAAGACTTCCTAAGACTTCCCTCGCTAAGACTAAGGTAGGTTCCATCCTGAACTAACAATCACCAGGCTCTGGAGTCTCTTGTGGCCAGCAGGTCAAGGGAGGTGATTCTGCCCCTCTACTCAGCTCTGCTGAGACCCCACCTGGAGTGCTGTGTCCAGCTCTGGAGCCCTCAGCACAGGAAAGACAAGGACCTGTTGGAGTGGGTCCAGAGGAGGGCCACAAAAGTGATCACAGGGCTGGAGCACCTCTCCTGTGAAGAAAGGCTGAGAGAGTTGGGATTGTTCAGTCTGGAGAAGAAAAGGCTCCAGGGAGACCTTATTGCAGCCTTTAGATATATAAAAGGGGATTATAATAAAGATGGGAATAGACTCTTTAATACGGCCTGTTGCAAAAAAACAAGGGGTAATGGTTTTAAACTAAAAATGGGTAGATTTAGAGTAGATATGAAGACTTTTTTTTCATGATGAGGGTGGTGAAACAGTGGAACAGGTTGCCCAGAGAGGTGGTAGATGCCCCATCCCAGGAAACATTCAAGAACAGGTTGGACAGGGCTCTGAGCAACCTGATCTAGTTGAAGATGTCCCTGCTCACTGCAGGGGTGTTGGACTAGGTGACCTTTAAAGGTCTCTTCTGACCCAGACCATTCTATGACTCTAACACAGCTTTCGTTTAATATGATTTGAGGAGACAATTATTTTGTCCACTGGGGCACAGTGAAGAGCTGCACACAATAACTTTTGCACACAATGAACTTACTCTTTGTGTCCCAGACAGTAGGATACAATACTATAAGGAGCCTTTGCCAGGCTGACTCTGATCTTCTCATCTCTGTCTGCAGTTAGGATATACCGGTCATCAGGACTCAGCACCTGTTGATAAAGGGAGAGGTTTGGTGCCCAGTAGTTCAATGCTTGTTTTAATATAATTCTTCCTAACCAGGAGAAAAAAGGTAAGTAGTAAACTATCTGTTTCTCCTGACTCTGAATGGCAGGTGCAAACAGTAAGCCACACTTTTCCACTGACAATGGAAGCATAAATCTTTATGACAGTAACTTTCTCGCTCACTAAGACAAGCAGCACTGACTACTGGGTCCAGTGAAAGCCACTGAGCTCCAACAGTACAGATGGAAGGCCCACTGCATCTTAAAAAGACAGAAACTTACTACACTGAAGAGCTCAAATGACATGACAGACTGGGTGAATTCCCATGTACATTTCATCACTAAGTCTTCTGTGACTGTAACATGAAGACTTCTGGGATATTCACACTCCCAGAACAGACAGCCCTTTGGTAAGGTTGTTTCCTTACCAAACTATGCAGATGCAAACTCAGCAAGAAGAAATCCAAACCATGTATTTCATTTATAAAAAAAAAAAGAACTCCCAAATCTGGGAAAGAGCAACAATGAAAGACCCAAACACAAGCAGGAATGCAGGTTTGTATGCTATCTACACGGAGGCACATACTTACCACATCCAATACCAGAGACAAGTGACCCAACTCAAGTTTTCCATCTGCTTGGGGTTCTGTTATTGAGTAAGAATAGACATCACCAGACTTGTCTGCAACCAGGATCTTATCTTCCGCAGCTGTAATAACCAGGGCAGTACATCTCCTGTTCACGGACCTGAAAGAAAAATGGCACAATTTGAACAGCCCTCGATGGCAGCTTCAGCAAGTCTCAATTTGGACCCAGCTAAACAGACCAAGAGACTGGACAAAAAGCTCTCAGATGCAACACTCTGTTAAGGGAGGGTATGGGGCCAAAATAGCACTTTTGAGACCTATTAAATGACTAACCTATGCAATAGCAAACACCTGTGGGGGTGGGAGAAAAAAAGGAGACCATTAAAGCTGCATGCCTGCTTTTTGCTTAGGTACTGTCTCAACTAAGCATTTTCCCTAGGCAGCCTGCCAGTACTCTAAAGAAAGCTGGTAGACTTTCTTGCACTCTCCATAATAAACATGCAAGTTAAACACATAGAAAAGAGAAGACCAGGTAGGAGTTCTCCTAGCAAAAGTCCTTTGTAGCAACACATCTGAAAACTGTGTTGAAACAACTTCTCCGGTTGTCACTTCATACTGTAAAAGGAAGCGCTTCCTTGTGAGCCCTGAGGACTCTTCCTCCTCACATCCAGAGTCAGAGGGCCGCATCTCAGGGTACCTTGTCCAGGCAAAGCCCTGAACTTGAACTCTAACTTTGCCTTACCATCTGCCAGTATCTTACAGTCCCAGTTGCCATTGTAGCAGGTAATGGTTTTCTTAGAACTTTTCAGGTAAATGTAAGGACAATATATGTAAGAAAACACGTTTTTAAAAAAGGTTTAATCACTTAGTCTGGACAATGCTTCTGCAACTTAACAGCTATTGTTATTACTGTTAATTTTTCTTCTCATAAAACCTCTTTTCCAAACCCCATTATGTGCTGTGTGGTAACATAAGACTGTGGACACCATAGGGAACGGACATTTCTATTTGCCTACTCTGAAATTCAGTGACTGTCTGGAGGCAAAAGAACAATATACTGTACTTCAGGTAGGAAAACAAACTCTAATACTTTTTAGTGACTGTTTAAAGGAACACCGTAACAACAGGAAACGTATAGGACAAGAAAGCCTACTAACACACTGCAGGCTCAGCCAGCAGTTTCAAAACAGGCTACCTTGCCAACAAGAAAAAGTCTTGCTCCAAGTTCATTGTACAGCCTTTGATCTTAAACACAAGATTCAAAAGTTCGCATTGTCTGAAATGAGCTGACTACAAAAGCTAGCACCACATGAAAGCTTTTATACAGCTTGCCACAAAACACTGACGCCAGTTGCACAGCTCAGCTTTGGCATTCTTTTTTTCACGCAGAGACCCTTTTGCCTGTATTCCCCGTTTCCAAATAGGAGGTAGTGACATTCCAAAAATTTCCAGCTGTGGCCCTAGTTGATCTTTTAGCAGAAAACTGAAATATCAAACAATTATTCAATGGCATACTACGGGCAAGACATACAGGGCAGGGCAGCAGGGAAAACAGAACGCAGAATGAACAGAATTTGCCATTTCTGGTCTTGTCAGTGAATACTTACTCACTACAACATTGGTTAACCCACCAAAGGTCCATCATGTACCCTACACTCACAGCCAAGCTGACAGAAACTCCATTTTCTTTTGCAACCAGGGCCACACATTTGTCAGAGACCCCCAGAAGCAGAGACGTCACATGCTGAGGTACTTTCTCAGGAAGTCCTTCATGGTCCTCTTTTTTACAGACAATTGTCACAAGCAGCAGCAGAAAACTTGTAACTGGAGGACCTCTGGTGGACAGCTACAGACTGTTTTCTCTAGAGGACTGTACTACAGAAGAGACAGTTGGCAGCATCTCTAAAGATATACTTTGGAGAGAGTTCACAAACTCCCCACATCATCTTCTCCTCCAAATCAACAGAAACAGACAGTACACTCACTGAACTGCTCAGTATTGCTCTTACAAGCCCTACCTTACTGTTCACTAGGAGCGGGAAAAGTTTCAGTTCTTAACGATGCAAATACTATTTTTTTGGAATAAAAGAAGAGATTAGCCTTTTCTTGACCAATGATATAAACATCTGCACTCCCGTTCTTGGTGTGGGGCATGCCGCACACCACTTCTTGACAAAGATGTTTGAATTCCCAAGATCATTAAATTTGTTTGAGCAAGTACAAGGGAAAAAAAAAGAAGCTTAGTGATAACAAATAGCAACATCCTAAGTACTACTATTTTATAACTCTAAATTAATCAGCCATAACTCCATAACAAAGCAACATCCTGCTTCTTTACCTGATGCTAACACATTCCCAGGAGGCCTTCGTATGGAACAGAATCAGACGTTTGCTGTTATCCGTCAAGGCAAAATAATCTCCTGATGGGGAGAAGGCAAAAGCTAGGATGTCATCACTTCCTTTATCTGTCAGCCTTCCATCCTGCCTAATATAGAGAGAAGGGGAACAACATTTCACAACCTGAGAGTTACTGAAATCCTTAAGAAGAGAAGGTTGCTCTCATGCCACCAAGAAAGAGCATGAAGAACAAGGTACAATGCTAAAAGTTTTATTTCTGCTTAAAATGTCGAGCCAACTTGAACATTAATGCAAAGGAAAAAGTCAAGAAAAGGGAAACTGATATAAGGTCTAAGCCTGTATCATTACCTGCTTAAAAAAAGGACCGCTAGGGTTTGTGCTAGCAGACCTTGATACAAATTTAGGGGAAAAGAATAAAACTGGCTACAGGTAAAACAATGCCCAGTGGCTGAACTAAACTAAGAAAAAGACTTTTTCGTGTTTTGAAATCTCATGACTTAGAGAATAGACCTGAAGGAGGAGTTATATTACTGGGGTACAGTATTTTTTTTCTGTCTTAGACAGTCTAATAAAAAACTGCAGCATTTTTCTTTAAATGTCTTGTCTGAGAAGACTCATACAGAATCATTGATTATACTGCTAGTGTTTCTCTAAAAAAAAAAAACAGGTGTACAGTATCCCCTCCAGGATGAAACAAACAAAAAAATACATACATACATATCCATCAGGGTTAACAAAAACAACCTAGCCATCACCTGCTCAAGCAGTCATCCCGTGACTTTCTTTTATGATCTTCTCTGCCACATAACCTCAGGAGGAGATGCACCCTCTAGGAAAACAGCAGATTGCCCAAGCAGATTTTCTCACCCTTTATTTCCCGAGGTCGTCTTCTCCACGCTGACACAATCATACACGAAGAGACTATCATCACTGGAAATAAAATCAACAGACTGAAACCACTGGAACTAGAACAACCATGACCTTAGCTATGAAGAGACTCAACTCTTTGGTAAGATGCTATTATTCCGCGGTTATTTGTGCAACTGAGCCCTACCTCGAGCCACCAATACCCTTGTGAAATGGGGTCCCAAAGCGCTACAGACGCAGTGGAAGTTTAAAACCTCGGACCGTACACATACGCCAAAAAAAAGAAAAGACAAAAAGAAAAGGAAATCGTAGCCCATTGGCAAAGTAACCGTGATATTTGACTTTTTTGTCAGGCTTGACATATTTGTCACTAGCATTTCCCCCATTGTGACGTGCACCTCGTGGTGCATAACCGTGCCGGAAAACTGGGCAAGACCCTCCCGGAAGGTAGAAGCCGGCCGGGCCTCCCCCAACCCCGCCCGGCAGCCGCAGGGGACGCGCAGCCAGCCCCGCCGGGGCGGCCCCCGCCGCCGGGATCGCCGGGACCGCCGGGATGCCCGGCCCGCCCGCCCCAGCCCGCCGCCGCCGCCGCCAGCGGAGCAGGCCCCAACCCCGCCGCCGCCCCGCCCGCCACTGACCCGGCTTCCCTGTACCGCGCCGCCAGGAGCCGGCCGCCGCCGCTGGCGGCCATCAGCGCCCCGCGGAGCGCCAGAGCCGGCCCGGGACCGGGCCTGCGACCCCCGCCGCCGCCGTCGCCCTCCATGCGTCAACACCGCCACGTGCGCGCCAGGGCGGGCGCAGCGTACCGGCGTCACTATGCGAGGCAATGACGACAAAGGGGCTGTGCCGCGCCTGCGCGGCGGGGGAGGTCGTGGTGGCCACCCCTGCGAGGGAGCGCCTGTCCCGGTGCGGGTCGCGGCGGCGGGCCCCCGGCGACAAGTAACTACCCGCCGCTCCCGTAGCGGAGGCTGTCACCGGGAGGGGGCGGGTCCTGCCACCGGGAGGAGGCGGAGCCTGCCACCGAGATGGGGCGGTGCCTCCTGGCTTAAGCCCCGCCCGCCGGCAGGACCCGGATCTGCCCCGGAGTTCGTGCTGCGCCCGCAGGGTCCTCGCTAAGATGGCGGCTGCCTCCTTGCTGGGCTGCGGCCGAGCAGCGACCCGTCAGGTAAGCAGTAGGGTAGGCGCCGGATGCGGGGTGAGGGGGGCAGGGAGGAGCACATCGAGCCGGCCGGTCGCTTGCTTTATCCCGGGCCCGGTGCGCGGGTACCGGCCGCGGCTGGCACCTGCGTACCGGGCCCGGGAGAGGGAAATTGCGCATGCGCCGTGGGCACCGCGGGGACGCCTCCCCCCCCGCCCCACGCGTGTCCCTGTCACCCCGGAGATCATTTTTGTCCCTCCTCGTTCATTTGTTTTATACCGTGCCTTGCAGGTGTTGCAGCTGGAGGCCCGGGGGCTGCGAGGGGCGGCCCCCTCCGCGGCGCTCTGCAGCAGGCCGGTGGGCTCCGGGATGGCGACGCCGCCTACGAGTAAGATGCTTGTTTCGTCCTGAGAGGTGGTGGGGTGTAAGTAAAAGCAAGCGAGGGTGCAGCGGCTGGTTGGAGAGCCTCCTTTTCTGCTGCTAAACCAGCAGGGTTGCTGACTGCCTTCCCCTGCAGCCTGCCAGCCCCGGGGAGGTGTGTGCACCCTGCGGTGGCACCCAGACTGTAAAAGTTTACCTGCCCGTCGGACCGGGGAGCTCCCGTCTGAAGTTCAAGTCCCTCTGGTTGTCATTAAGTAGGCAAGAAGAGCTTAGAAATGCTCGTGGCCGCATCTCTGAACAGCTGCTACATAAGCCAAGAAAGTGAAAGGTCATCACCATGTGAATAAGGATTTCTGCCCAAGTGTCCTGCGTAGTAAGAAAACTAAAAGTAAAGGTTTGGTAGGAGCGGGTTTGTGTGGGATACCTTTATATTCATAGGCCGTGCTACGAGCTTGGCGCTTCTTTCCTGTTGACCTTCACCTTAACGTGTTAGCTGCCATGATGCTTGACCAGACCTAAGGAGACCTATTGTTACATTTGCCTTAATTTAAAGAAGCTTTGCAAATTGCCTGAAATTTGATGGAAATGAGTGTAGCAAATTACTGTTTTTTTAATGAGGTGCAAAATGTGTGTTTGAACTTCAGATGTTCCCCCTTGTCTTTTGAAATGTATGGATTATGAGGGTCAAAAAGCATCCCATTTTACAGAAAGAGAGAAAGATGCAAAATCCAAATACCTGCTCCAAGCAACAGTGTTGAGAAGCTGCAGAAAACTACCACGGCCTTTTTGTGTTAAATTTAGTTATAATGCTTCTTGCCCCATAGGTTTGCAGGCAAGCCAGTACGTGGGCCTGGGTTTGGGTGCTGCAGTGCATTCAACATTGAGAAGTATTTGAACCCTTTCTGTCCCTGACCAAAGTCAAAACGTGAATACAGGTTTCAAAAAGGGATATCTTGTGCAAAATGCTGGTTGTAAATAGAGGCTCACTGTGATTCAGTGAGTAGGATTCCCATCCCAAATGGTGCTTTTACAGTAAAGTTCCATGGGACCATATGTAGGAGTGATCAGGCTTGTTGACAGCTGTTGAAAAGATCACTGAAAGAGTAGCTGAATGCACGTTTCTGGCTTTAGAAAGCCTTTGCTGCATAGATTGATATAAGCTTGATTGAACAACAAGTGGCTTTTTATTATAATTTTCTTTTTGCATTAAGCGTATTTGAGGTGTACTTTAGAATCAGTTTCTAGATTTGTTGTCCTGCAGCTCTGATTTCAGAAGGTGTCAGGAGACCTCTTTCAGCCAGCTACTTCCCCTGCAAATGGTTACAGTTAGTTGAGGTGTATAGGATGCAGATGTCTTTCTCAGATTCTAGCTGGAACAGAGTGTGCGAATTTTCTTTGCTTTGATAAAAATGTCATGTTTACTTACAAAGTCACCGATGGGGCATAGACCTGTAATTTCTGCCTGCCACCTTTCTGAGTGCGAACATGTTTTAAACACGTTCCGATAATGATGCTGATGTTACGAGCATCAGTTAGAATGCATCTGGGAATAATATTCTTGTTACTGATTTGGATGTATTGTTCTTTTGGCAAAGCGATGCAAGTACAGATCAGGTGGTACAGAGCTGAAGTACCCTAATTAAAGTGTCTGTAGCAGCTCTATTAGGCTTTATGATTAAAAGCTGTATGATTGAATTGTGCATCTTTTTCACATATCCAAATATTACTCTTTAAAGTATTTTTCCAGTAACACCTACTGTTGATGGTCAAGTTGAATGTTACCTGCCTTCTTGGTCTCTTAGGATGTCTTAACATTAATAGTTCTTCAGCTTTTGCTCAGCTTTCACTTGTCTGTCATCCCTTTGGGCATTCTTGCGTTCCTTTGGCCTCCCCATATGCTTCTTTGAAGAACCCTTCAATCCTGAGTGATGTTTCCTCACGTATTAGTTTCTGCAGGCTGCTGTTCAGCTGTGTCAGTCTGCGCAGGGACTCAGGCTTCTTTCAAAGGTGGCTGCCCATCCTACTTCACCCTGCCTTCCCTCCATGCCCTGCACCTTCCATCTGGCAGAGAGAAGTATGTGTCTGAATTATTCAAAAGTATTACCTGTATAGTGAACTGATATTTCTTTTCATTTGTACTTATGTTAAGAACTCTGTATTTCTTTCTTAAATATTTTGCTTTAAATTTCATGTGTCTGTCTCTTCTGTGATGTTTTCACTTGGACATTGCTAAAGACTTGCTTCTGTTCAGAAGTAATGATAGTAACTCCTTGGATCATACCAGGTATTATTGCAAAACACTAGTAAGGGGGAAAACTGCATCTAGTTTATGGCCTTGTACATCTGGGTTTCCAAACTGTGCAGATAAATCTGCACAATAGACTGGAAATCTGTTAAATTACACCAGTGGTTGGAAGTGGTGCAACTATAATGGAGTTGGCTTTGCTATTCAAATTTCAGTGGTGATGCAACTTCTTAATGTGCTCCCAGTCGTCTTTGTCCTCCTGTTTTCTGTAACCGCAACAGTATTCGCTGTTCATCAGCCTCTTGAGGATATAATTGGCACAAGCATCCAAGGGTACTCTCTGAAAGGGGCTGAAAGTTGCTGCTTTCTCTTCAACTGTTGGCTCCTTGTCTGGAGAATTTAGCTTAATTAAAGTATCCTTGAAGTTGAAGAAATAAAGGCAGGCTAAAATAAAGCATTAGGAGATCTAAGACTTTTTTTTTACAAAGAGGTCTCAAACCAAAAATAGGAAGTGGAGACAGTGAAGACTGGAGAAGATAAGGTCTTGGTGAAATAATGTTGAACTGTGTTAGACACAATTCAGTTTGTAGGTCACATGGGCGCACAAACAAGTAATACTTACTTTCATATATGGCCTCAGGTATCTCTTAGTCCGCTATTTTGTCTCTTGGGAGTCACCCCTTCGTACTGCTTTGAAGATAACTACTGCAAGAGGCTGGCTATTGCTATGTTTGTTTACTCTGTCTTCTGCTTTGCTGGCTTGTTCATAGACAAATATTATCTCTGTAGCAGCAAATTTGAAGAACTTAGCTAACAAGATATCTTAACGTTCATCTGAGATAAGAAGGTGTCTGTAAACCATTTTCAGTGGTGCAGAATTGAAGCACAGAGGAAAAACAGCTCATGCAAGGAGTCTGGCAAAACAAGGAGCAAAAGGCATTAACTTGTGAGTTTTAGTACTGCAGCAGCGAAAACTGCAAAATGCTAACTAGAACTCTAGTTTCTTAACTTAAAATGCCTTAAAACTTTCTGCTTCATAATGCCTGTATTTAGTATAACTTCTTTCAATTTGCTTTTTGTACCGGATTGTCTCGGAAAGTTAAAATTGTATGACTAAGATCACTAATTAACAGCGGTGTCGGATATAATGATGATAATCCTTTTTATGCCGTTTCCTAGATGTAGTGGCACCACAGGGAAGCGCCAAGCTGCTAGCCATCAAGGCACCAGTTGAATTTCCTAAAATGTTGTCTTCTAGCTCTCTCCGAGTATCTGCAAACAAAGGTGAGAGCATATCTAGTACTAAACTTGAGGAAGCTTCAAAACCTTCTGCTGAAGACATGAGGATGTTCATGTCAAGAAAAACTGTGGTTGCATTTCCTCAGCGAGCAGTTGTTTCCTCCCTTGAGGAGGAAAACCTCGCTTCACCTGCAACAGAAGGAGGCTTGAGGAAAGAGTTAGTTGAGGAAGAAGCTTCGTCTTCATCCAGCTCGGATTCAGATTCTAGCTCAGATTCTGAGGAAGAAAATGATGGTGATTCAGAAGTTGCCATTAAAACCAAAGTTGAGTTTCCCACACGAGATTCCATCTCTTCTGAGAACATAGCGGT
This sequence comes from Phalacrocorax aristotelis, assembly GCF_949628215.1. Taxonomy (NCBI): domain Eukaryota; kingdom Metazoa; phylum Chordata; class Aves; order Suliformes; family Phalacrocoracidae; genus Phalacrocorax; species Phalacrocorax aristotelis. Next base: position 98,248,347 of record NC_134276.1, on the reverse strand, counting down.
AAAGGCATCAATGCTGGCAAAAGAGAACTTGTCCCAGAAATCCCACAAAGAATATGTAGCTAAGAAGAAACCATGCAAAACAGAAACTGATGTGTCTCCTATCAAGCAGGTCGCATTTTCTAAAACATCAGTCGGCCATGAAACATCAAAATCCAAAGCAAGAGACCCCAAAGTAAAGTCAACTCCTAAAGAAGCAGATCGGCAGAAGCTGGGCTTAGAACCGCAGGTGTCTGAAAGCAGAGACCTGACTGGTGTTGCTCATAAATCTGATTATTTGGAGGAAAAGTCCATTGGAACCCAAGTAGCAGCTCTTCGGCCGAAAGCTTCATCAGGGACTCAGGAAGACAGAAAGCAAAAACTGATATCCAGAGAAGAAGAAAAAAAGGTGAAGCGGGCACAGGAATCAGAAGCAGAAGAAGTAACTGCTCCTAAACTGAAAGAAGAGACTTCTGAAAGCTCGATGTTGGTGATGGGGACTACAGCAAAGGAGGAGACCGTTCAGGAAGCAGGAGGCCAGGCTGGAGAAAGAAGCAGCACAGTAGAGGGTACAACTTTAAATTGTTTGAACTGTATTGATTCATCTGGGCTAGGGTGTAACTTTTTTTAAAGGGTTTCCAAATCTTCTCTGTTTGTGATTCTCTGATCTTTACTGAAGCTAACTGTAACAGTGACTTTCTGGAAAATAAAATCTTGTTCGTTGCTAATTGTTATAAGCACTCAGTAATGTTCAGTTTCCAGTTATGCTGTGAAAGGAAGTGGTCTTCATTTCACTGTATTTATAGTTTCATAAACCAGGTACTTATAAAATGAAAACAAGTTTGTTTACACTGTGAGCAAAGTCATTGGATTTATATGACAAAACTTATTTTCCCGCTTCTCTTTTCTCAGAAGGATTTGGTAACTGCCTTTCTCCTGAGCCAAATTTGAAGTCATGTGATTTTTGCTTAAATCCTGCTGTCTTTCTTTCTTTTTCCTTTTTTTATAAATCTTGCAGCGTTTCAGATTTCATTAGACTTAAGATATCATAGTGTAATGCCAGAAATAGCTATTGATTCTGAGATTGGTACGTTGTAAGCAAGTCCTTTTGAAGTAGCACACGGTTGACCTTACAACCCAGTTTTTGTAGTGATTTGGGGAGGAGACAGTGATATGTTTTAGGAAAGAGCATCGTGCACCATGGAATCATCTTCCTAGCTGTACTTTCCTATTTAACTTACCCTTCTTATTTACTACCTGTCCTGTTAGCTTACCTACTGATCTCACACTGTGTACTTCAGTAGCAAATGCCACTCTGTCCTGATCTGTGGTGGCTTACCACTCTTGCCTTTCAACTTAGGCAACATACAGTTTTTAAGACCACCCTTGTGGTTGCTGCTTTGAATTAAAGAATTTGCCTACTTGGAAGTAAAAGCAGCATAATTGCAAAGCTGCTTTGATATCCTTCCAAGTTATATCCTTGCAGAAAAGGTCCTGGGGGTCCACATGGACAGCAAGTTGAACATGAGACAGCAATGTGTCCTTGCAGCAAAGACCACCGATGGATAGCCTGGGCTGTGTTAGGAGGAGTTTTGCAAGCAGGCTGAGGGAGGTGATCCTTCCCTGGTGAGATGCACCTGGAGTGCTGTGTTCATTTGTGGGCTCCCGAGTACAAGAGAGAAGTGGAACTACTAGAGGGAATCCAGCAAAGTGCCACTAAAATGATGAATGGACTGGAGTATCTCTCCTGTGAGGACAGGCTGAGAGAGGTGAGACTGTTCAGCCCAGGGAAGAGAAGGCTCAGGGAGGAATCTTGCCAATGTATATAAATACCTGAAGGGAGGGTGCAAAGAAGACAGAGGTAAGACTCTCTTCATTGGTACCCAGTGACAGGGCAGTGGGTACAACCTGAAATAGTGTTTTGCCTGAACATCAAGAAACACTGTTTTGTTTTTTTTCTTTCCACTGTCAGTATGGCTGAGCACTGGCACAGGTTTCCCAGAGAGGTGGTAGAGTTTCCATCCTTGGAGACATTGAGAAGCCATCTGGACGTGGTCCTGGGCAGCTGGCTTTAGCTGACCCTGCTTGAGCATTTGAGGTTGGACCACATGACCTCCACAGTGGACTTCTAGATGCTTAAGCATTATTTTTTGTTTCCGCTTTGAAGCTGCTATGAAGACCCCAAAAATGAGTTCAGTTAACCTCAAGTATGAAAGGGGGGACTTGGTCTTAAAATGTGCTAATAGTTCAAGGTGAAGATTATGACACATTGAATATCTATGAAACAGCCTCCCCTGCTCTGATGCATACCTCTGGAATAAGGTTAAGACCATGTGACAAACTTTTCCTGCAGATCTGTATTGATGGGTCAATAGTACCACCGTGCCTCAGATGCATCATCATCACCACACCAGCAAAACCCTTTTGGGTAGGACTCGGCTTTGCTGAAAATGGCACTTTCGCTGTTGAGCTCCTCTTGCTCTGTGGAGGTGGTAAGGCTGTGACGGCAGGGAAGCTTCTGTTGGGTACATGCTGTGCCCCTGCTAGAGGACTCTCCTTCAGTGGGTGTAGGAGAGGTGGGGCTTAGTACAGGCAGGTTCATACCCCTTGACTGCTGGTGAAATGTCTTTGGGTGCCAGGGGGTAGCAAAGAGTCAAACATAGCTAAACTGTGTTCAACACTGTCACTGGTATCTCCAGGCGTATCTTCTTCTCCCTTCCTTTTGAGGCCATCGGTAATCTGTACTTCTCTCCTGTTCCCGTGTTCTTTTGTTCATCTGCAAACTGCAGCAGGCACACTGAAGATGTGAAAGCGATTTTTCCCATTACAAACCTGGATGTTAAGGTGATGTCATCCACTTTGTAGAGCAGGCTTGCTAAGCAGTCAGCAAAAATGCTGACTTCAACTGCTAAGTAAGTAACAAAACAGTAGCATGGTAACTCAGAAATATACCTCTGATTCATTTCAGAAGAACATCCTGTGAAATGCTTGCGCTTTAAGAGAGAAAGCGTAGATGAAATCTGAAGTATGGGGAGGGTGAACTTGGAGATAAATTTTTCCTTTGAGAAGCCAAGTACAGTGTGTTTGGGCAGGAAAAATGACAGTCCATCTGCTTTTCTTCCTGAGCATCTGCCTCTTAATTTGGAACAACTGTCTCTTGCAGGTTGAACGTACTCTTGCCTACACTTGCCTGTCCTTGGGGCTATTTGCAGCAAAGACAGCATCATCTGGCTTTCATATCTCTAGTGTTGTCTCCTATGAACTGTCTCAGCGTGAACTGAGCAGTAGGCACAGGGATATTTTTCTTCCATAGGTTGTGTGTGTTGTTTCGTTGAAACCACGGCTTCTCAACATGAAACGTTGCATTTTATAAGCAATTCTTGTTAAAAGTTACAAGATATGCGCTCTTAAACTGATAGCATTACATTGCAATAATTACGTTATAATCAAAGGGAAATTCTGGTGTTCAGTTGCTTGAGTTCTTGTACTGTTATTGTAGGTCGTATTAGGCTCCTTTTCATAATACAACCGTCTAACATAAACCGCTACATACAAATTTGTATGATGAAGCTTTTTGCTGGATTATACTTCTGTCTTTCCTATTGTTAAAACTCTGGGTATATGAGAACAAATTAATATTGGGAGTAAAGCTTTATTTCTTGCAATTTCCTTGGTTGTAAAATCAGGAACCTTTTATGTAAATGGTACTGCCTAAATTTGCATAATATTCTAAAAGTGTAAGAATTAATGTTGCCTTTAATATGAAGTAAGGAGTTCCGAATAACTTCATTAGGTTATCCTTTTAGGAAGAAGAACTGATACAAAGTTCAGAAGATTATATTTAGAAGAAAGGAAATTTATATCAAAGGCTGTTGATGTATTACTGTTCAGTATGATCGCATTTGAAATTGAACTGTGGCGATCTCAATAATTCCATCATTTCTCCCCATGGAAAAAATTCCGTCCATAAATTAGTTCTAATAGCTGTATCTCGTGGTCTGACATGATATATCATTTGTACTGCTGCTTTGCCTCTCCTGGCTTGCTAAGAATGTCACCTACTGTTCTGGCTGGAGTCAAAACCAAGGCAACTATGAAAAAGCCCAGAAATGCAGACATATGTCTTCAAAATATAAATGAAATGTTCTGCCCTGTCGTTCCCCAGCGTTAGGTGGTAGTTTGGATTTGAAAACCTGTGCTGTATTAGATGACTTGTACTGATTCCTGTTCCCCTACTTCTTACTAATGTGCTGCTTTAGTGTCAGACAAGGTACCAGCAGAACTTAGTAAACTGATCCTTTTGTTGTAGATACTGACTTCTTGTTTGTTTGTTTCTTAATGTTGACTGGATGAGGGATCTGACAGTATATGAAGGTTGGGTCAGTAATTAAGAATAGTGCCCTCTGGTGTGGCATCCCTATAGTCACCAGTCACTTGTTTGTTTTCACAGAGACCACAGCAGCTGCTGAGCCTGCTCCAGAAGAATTCGATAATTCTACCTACAAGAACCTTCAGCATCATGAATATAACATTTATACCTTTGTTGATTCTATGGTGGTTCTCTCAAAATTCAGGCAGCCTCAGCCGTCCTCTGGAAGACCATCACCAAGGCACTGAAAGAACCACATTTAAAACAAATGCCCAGGAAGAATGATAAATTGTTCTATTTAGCACTGTTGCTTCCTCTGTATTACAAATCAGTTAAAAAAGAATAAATAAATGCATGATAACTTATATTTGTGCTTTTGAACGGCTCTCTTTGGTTCTTGGAGTCCCTCACTTCTTGAAGGACATGAATGAGCTGCAAATGAGCCATCACTGAATAAAAATAGCTTTTCTACCTCTCACTATATGTTATTTGGTGATAGTGTTAAAAAAAAAAAAAACCACACCCGACTTTTCACTGTCTCTAAACTTTTGATACTGACCCATTCTTTCAGTGCCCTGCCAAAGCACGTACTGGCCCTTGTGCATGTGCCTGTTCAGTATGTGCCATCATTCTAGTAGGTGGTGTTAGCACGGTAATGCAGCGGGCTGGTCTCCTTGCGCACAAATACATTCCCAGCTCTGTAGAGGTTATGTTTACTCTGGATTTGAAGTTAAAATCATTGGCTGGAAATGGCATAAGAGGCATTTGTCTCCTGTGGCAAGGGTGTATGTTTTGTGTTAGAAGAGGAATGTAAGTTAATGTAACGTGGGTGATTGAAACATCTCAAAACCTCTGCTGTTGTAAAGGGAGAATATGCAGCTTCATTTAATCTTCTGCTGGGGGTTTTAGCATCCAGGTTCTGCAGTAATTGAAATAATTTAAACTAAGGGAGTCTCAGAGGACAGTTCCTAAGTAACTATACTACACTGATTAATCTCAGAGAAATAATATATTTCTATGGGTAGAATCACTTGAATGTTATTTTTAAATGATAAAAATAGTTTTGTGGTAAAATCAGCTCCTGGTACTCGTCGTTCAGTGGGAGTATGTTTCAGTTCACACTTTTTTCTTCTTTCCCCCCATCCCCCCACCCCTCGTGAAGATTGCTGCCTGGCTTCACTCTCATTCTGTGGAAAATGTGAGAAATAAGGCACTTCTCAGTCTATGTTATCAGTGGTTACAGTTGGTCTCAGTAAATTTTGTATTCCATCCTATTAGTAACAGTCTTCTGCCCTCTGGGAAAACTGCCTTGATGACCACCAGCTGTTGTGGGTTTAGTTCCATTTTGGCTTCTTGTTCATTTGGGGTTTTTTGGTGTTAATTGGTCTTCGAGCAGTTGTACTTGCAAGAGCTCCGGTGTTTTCCATCACCTGTCTGTATTCTTTCAAGCAACAGAACACGCAAGATCAAAGGGGAAACGGAGTCAGCTTTAGTAGTCTATCTGGATGTTGGATGCAAATCCCTGGGTGCAATTAGTAGAACAGCTATTTTATACTCCAACTTGGCAAAAACACAGTAAGAAGGATCAAGAGGCCTACATCAATCTGCTGTGTAGAATTTTAAGTCAGGAACTTCTGGCAAGCAATTTTATTGTCCTGTAAAAACTAAAAAGTGTATTACTGACTCTAACTATGAAATTTAAAAATCAGCAAATGCATAAATCCACGTGCTTAGGAATAAGGAGCAGAAAGTCACTTTGAGACACCAGTGGTACCACGTACGCTGTCTCGTAAAGGGAAAGAAATTTGCTGTTAACATTAAAAACATGAAAGAAAAAGGAAAAGGGTCTTCCTTTAATAAAGGCCCACTGGAGGGCCCCAGGAAAGCTGCTGTGTTTTGTCATGAGCTGAGGCTCCGGGTAGTAACCTGAACCCTCTAGCTTAGATCTGTGTTGGTGCTGAACAGTGTTCCTAACTTTGTGTCGTGATTATGGAAGGGCGCTGCAAATTATCACATAGAATCTAAGCAGTAAAAGTTCAATGTAATCCATTAATATGCTTATGTCTTTACTAAATCTACCCACAGTGGCTGCGATTGTTAGCTGTTTGGAGTCAGACTTGCTCACCTAGTGCCCTTTTCATTTCTGAGGAGGGTTGGTGTTACAAACACTGACTTAATCAGCTAAGGAGGAGTGGGTTGAAACAGAAGTGTGTCTTGCTTTCAGTCAACTCCTACGCTCTCCTTGGCTGCATTTCTAGCTAAGGACCGTCTAATCTGTATTTGGGCTAGGCATTTTGCTACCTTTGTTTCATGATTACAGCAAAAATTAATGGTGAATGCCCTTCCTGTCTGTGTAATCCTGGCTCGGTGTCTTCTCGTCATCTTTTCTGCACTTCTAAAATCAAACTGAAAGTCGAGTAAGTAACTTCGTAACTCTTGTGGTACATATGGTGCGTGTCTTAATGTTTGTTCTGTTAGTGAACCAGCCTGCTCCGGGAAGGGCAGATAATGTGAGGAAGGGCACCAAGACTTTTTCCCACTGTTGTGTTTTCCTGGACTTCAATGAAAAAGGCTTCATTTTTGTGTACTTGGCTATTATCAGATGTTATTGTGTTTGAGTCATATGCTAGCATTTAAATTTCGAGCAGGATGTGATACAATATGCTCAAATTCTGTAACTTTAGTGAGAAACTTTGTCTTGCTGTGCTAGGCACTTGTCAGATACAGTCAGGGACCTTGTTTTAAAGAATGTATAATCCAGGATATTAACATAATTCCTGGAAAACCTCAAATGTGAAAGAAAGAAATGAAGTCTCCGTTTTTGCAAAAATCAGCTCCTCAGAACCAGCGTAAACTTTGGAAGTGGGGTTTTCAGTGCAAGTCGCGTGTTACTCTGGGAATACATAGAAATCTGGAAAGTGGAATCCAGTAACTTCCCATTAAAAAGATGAAACAACTACTTTCCTTGTCAAAGGGAGTGGTTTTCAAACTTGTAAAAAGTCCTTTGGTCCTTTTTTGGTGTAGCAAGCTTCCTGCTAATAAATTTGCTTTTCATAATGTCCTTCCACTTAGATACTTCAAAAGTAACTTATTAACCCGGAAGGTTCTGGACAGCAGTCGAAACCCCACTAATCTGAGGTCCAGAGTAGTAATGCAAGCAGAGTTTGTGGTGATCACTTTAGTTATTGCAAAGTCAAGACTTTTTTGGTCCTCCCGGTGCCTCCTTTGGCATCCAGTCATGGTAAGCACTGCAGTCTATAAGGCTATCCTCAAGGTTTATTCTGAATTTGAGAAATGAGACTTCTAACTGGGTGCACTTATAGATCTTCCACAGTATATCCCCAACTTCCAACAATCAAAACGCACTCGGTGCATCTCACTCTGTCTGGTTTCCTGTAAACTCACATGCTATAAAAAACCTGCCCTTAGTCTCTTCTCCCACCACAAGACATGCCGTCATCTAAGGTGCTTGTACAGCTACATCGAGTCTGCTCTTAACATGTGATAAAAAAATTATGAGAAGTTCTAAGGCTATTGTATTGGGTTTGCGTGGCAAGGTTTTGGTAGCGGGTGGCTTCTGTGAGAAGCTGCTAGAAGCTTCCCCCACATCCGACAGAGCCAATGCCAGCTGGCTCCAAGACAGAACCGCTGCTGGCCAAGGCCGAGCCCATCAGCGACAGTGGTAGCACCTCTGGGATAGCGTATTTAATACGGGGGGGGGGGGAACCTGCGCAACTGCAGCTGAAGAAAGGAGTGAGAGAAACAACCCCGCAGACACCAAGGTCTGTGAAGAAGGAGGGGGAGGAGGTGCTCCAGGCACCGGAGCAGAGACTCCCCTGCAGCCTGTGGTGAAGACCATGGTGAGGCAGGCTGTCCCCCTGCAGCCCAGGGAGGTTAACAGTGGAGCAGATACCCACCTGCAGCCTGTGGAGGACCCCACGCTGGAGCAGGTGGATGTCCAAAGGAGGCTGTGACCCTTTGGGAAGCCCATGGTGGAGCAGGCTCCTGGCAGGACCTGTGGATCAATGGAGAGAGGAGCCCACGCTGGAGCAGGTTTGCTGGCAGGACTTGTGACCCTGCAGGGGCCCCATGCAGGAGCAGTCTGCTCCTGAAGGACTGCACCCCGTGGAAGGGACTCGCACTGGAGCAGTTCATGAAGAATGGCAGCTTATGAGAAGGACTGGCACTGGAGAAATTCAGGATTGTCTGAAGGATTGTCTCCCATGGGAGGGACTCCACACTGGAGCAGAGGAAGAGTCTGAGGAGTCCTCCCCCTGAGGAGGAAGGAGCAGAAGAGACAGCATGTGATGAACTGACCGCAACCCCCATTCCCTGTCCCCCTGCACCTCTTGGAGGGAGGAGGTAGAGAAAACTGGGAGTAAAGTTAAGCCCAGGAAGAAGGGAGGGGTGGGGGGAAGGTGTTTAAAGATATAGGTTTTATTTCTCATTACCCTCCTCTGACTTGATTGGTAATAAATTGAATTCATTTTCCCCAAGTAAAATCTGTTTTGCCCATGACAGTAATTGCTGAGTGATCTCTCCCTGTCCTTATCTTGATCCACAAACCTTTCATTATATTTTTCTCTCCCTTGTCCAGCTGAGGAGGGGAGTGATGAAGCAGATTTGGTGGGCACCTGGTGTCCAGCCATGGTCAGCCCACCACAGCTGTCTTAGGATGACATGTAGTTCTTCCTTCAGCTACTCAGGGTAATGAAAACATGAGCTAAGAACAGTCACCAGACTGTCCAAGTCTGCTGAAGACCTGTAGAAGAGCAAGCTTTATGCTGATCATCATCCCAAAGCTCATAAAGAGCTTTGGTGAGATTTTGGGATCTCGTGGCATATGGGAGGAAGAGTAGGAGATACTGGGGAGATCAGCCACTTCTCTGTTCCAAACAGTTTTAGTTGCAATTGATGACTATTGTGCAGTGAGTGAGTGGAAGGCATGCTCACAGTATCCTGTAGCATTGTAACATCAGAATCATGGAAATTGATGTTGGAAGGGACCTCTTGAGACGATCAGTCCTCTGCTCCGTTGCAGGTACAATCCTGGACCTTGTCCCGTTGAGTTTTGAATATCTTCAAGGATGGAGATCCTATGATGTCTCTGGTCACCTTCTCCAGCATTTTAACACCCTTGTGATTTAAAAAACAAAACAAAACAAAAAACCAGCAAGCAAAACCTTTACCTGTTATCTAATTGGAGTTTTTAGTTTTCTGACACTCATACACACCTGGCTTTGTCTTTTCTATACCCTCCTAGGAGGTAGTTGAAGGTAGTAATAAGGTCTCCCTTACTGTCTTCTTCAGACCAGATAACCTCAGTTCTTTCAGGCTCATCTTGTGCGACATACTCCAGATCTATCTACATCTTTGTGTGGTCACAGTGCACCCTCAGCACATCCTACTCTGTTCTGTAGCGATGCAGGTTACTTAAGTGGTCCCTGACTGTCTTCCTCCCCGTAGCTTATGCTTCAAGGTATAACATGCTAGAAGGGGGCTTAGGTTAATTTTCCTAATGTTTAGTGTGGAATCTTCTACAGTGAATGGGAAGGACCCTGGGTGACGCCAGTTCCTCAAGAGGCTACGCAGCAACAGCAGTGCAGGGCAGGTTCAGTTCCCCACTGTGTCCTGCTGTAAAAACAAAATAAAAGTCTTGGAATCATTCTTGGCCCCAGTATACCCTATCTGCCTTTGATTTATAACCCTCCGACGCTATTCTGTATTGTATGCTGTTGTTTGCCAACAAAGTTAGACAAAAGGAGCTAACACAGTAAGGGTAATACAGACACTTTAGTACAGGTGCTTCGAACGTTTGAGTGATTGACTTTAAAATTGTGGTGTTCTTGTAATGTGGCTTTATTTGTTTATTTGTTTTAATTTTGTCCTTTGAAGGAACCTCCTCTAAACTCTGGATGATTTTAGTTAAACTCTTGGGACTCCAAACAAAATATCCTGTCAGGTTTCCAGATATCCTTGTCCTCTTGTGGTTCTATTTCATGGAATTATAAACATTTATCTTTTCTATGATTCTATGGTTTTGGTTCTTACATATTATCCTTAGTGTTCACCTCAGGTTGATACCACTCCCAATGCAATCTGCACATATTTTTGAGCTGCCTTTTTTTGCCTACACACATTTAATTCCATTTGGAAATTCATACCCACCTCTGAAAGTCTTAGGATGTGTGGCAGCCTTGGGATAGAAAAGACTCTGTTAATGCATAGCTAGGGACATAAGTTTAAGAATGTGTGTTTCTAATAATAAGGTATCCCACAAACTTTGGGTCAGTGTAGGGAGTCAGTGGGTCAGCTCTCAAAATGTCTTTTGGGCTCCCCTGTGCTCTCAAATAACTTTTAACTGCAAAACAGGTGAACAGGGACATGGTTCTTTAAATCTGTAGTGTCACAGAATACAGCCTATGTGCATGTTAACTTCTAATACAGAACCCATGCCGTGTATCTTAGTGAAAATTAATGCCTAAAATTCTTAGCAGCACTCATGTCATCTTTCTTTCTCCATTCTGAGATGCACTTCAAATGGCAGTACCCCTTTCCAAATCTGAATGTTTTACCAAATCTGGATAGATACTTCCTAAAGCAGTTAATATCCAGTAATGCAAAAAAAAAAAAAACAAAAACAACCAAAGCTAATTAAGATTATTTATGCTTTCTTTTTTGTTGTTGAGTTGGGTTTTGGTTGAGGTTTTGATTCATTTTCAGTTTCTGTCTTACCTGTCCCCATGGTTATGAGGTACTCTTGGTATTCCCTTGGGCTGTTAGCACAGTGGAGATACACTTGGTCTCTAAAATCTATGACAGCATCTATGTAGCACTGGAGAGGGAATGTGCAAGCCACAACACATCTCGTACCAGGCAAATGCTAATGTCTTGTATCAAAGAAGGGGGCAATAGTTGCTTTTCCCTAGAGGCTTGGAAAGGGACTTGAAAGAACCACCCCTTCATGCTTTCATTTCTCATTTTCATGCAATCCTTTTCCAAAAAGCATCTCCCATGACTTAGTTTCAGATCATGCCAGACTAGGCCATTCTAAACTGTACTGATGTTTCTCAAACTCTCCTGGGGCATCCCTAAAAGTGAGCTATATTCTATTGTTTGAGGACTGGGAGAACTGGGAGGGAAGCTGCAAGAAATTCAGAATATAGAAAACAGAAGGTTAACACAGGAACTGAGAGCAAGGATAGTCCTTATGACTCAGGTGTTGGACTGGCTCTGGATTTGTTTGTGAGACCCCTGGCTGCCTGTGTAACTGTTGGCAAGTCGCATAATTTCTTGGGTTCTCATCCTCACTTTATAGCTGAGGAGTTAGTGGTCCCAACTTTCCCTTTGCACATCACGTCTATTTACCGAGCAACTCAGAATAAAAACTAGTGAAAAACGGGAAAGGTTTTTTTCTCACATCTTCTCTGTTGAGCGTGCACATCGTTTAGAAACTCTGAGCTAGCTGAGGTTCTCCCAGGAGATGCAACGCTTATTAACAGCATGACAAAAATACACTTCAGATAGTCTGCACAGAAATGCCAGCAATTCTGAAATTGCATTCAGGCAATGGCAATGCCGTTTAGATACAAAAAAAGCTTTACAACTGTTCCAAATACTTACTAGTGGAAGGCTGTTAACAGGCGGGGGAAAAATGGGGAGGTGTCCAAAACCAGCAATCCACCCTGGTGAGAAATCCAGCTGCTGGGAAGTGGAATGGTGCTGGAATTCATACCAGGTTGTTGTCTCTGGACACCAGTCAATGGCCTCCATCTTTTATATCACCCTCCCATTAGCCATAAGGATTCGGTGGTTTTCAACTCCTTTTCTCTTGGCGGCTGGATAAGGAGAAGGAGCTTTTTCTCTCAAGTCCGAACTGAAGAACCATTTCAAAGCTGTTGTCCAGGGGAGGAATATCACTGCTCTCCCCAGGTCCTGCCTCCTGAAGGTCACTGTCAGGCAGAGAAAAATTGTCCAGTCTACCCTTCCTCCAGCTGCTTAGCTCCTGTGTTACAGTTGTTTACTGCTGGGCCCAGAGCTGTTTATCTTCATAGTCTTCCTCCCCTCTGAATAACTTCAGGATTTACCTCTAGAATCAATGAGAGCTTTCTTTGGCATGGTCTTGGGAAACCAGCATGTTTGAAAATCTTGAGAAAGACACCCCTTTCCCCACCCCCGCAAATTTGAGATGACTGTAAAAGAAGGGAAGTAAAGAAAAAAATATTTAGGAGTTCTTTTCCTTGATGTTAGCTGTACTTTCATGACTGTGTTTTCTGAGATTTTCCACATAGCCTTGAGGAATGGTGAAGCTATTTTTTTGGACGTTGAGATTTCAGGTAACGACTACAAGATTCCAGCTGCTTGGGCCTCAGGCTTCATGATACTCACCGATTTATGTGCATTAATGTTAAGAGATTTGGCAGCACTTCAAGCAACTGAGTGAAAACAACGTGTTTATTCTAAGCTTCGTTCTTGCCCTTTGACTCGATAGTGGCTGTGCAACTGGCCTGGCTCCTCAGCTCTGCTCTGCTGGAGCATGGGAAAAGTAGGAGCAGCAGCAAAGAGACAGCTGGCTGGCTGCTGACTTAGAAAGACATCATTGCGTCACGTCACGCTTGGTAAGTTATCTTTGCAATCAGAAGGGCCAGGATATTCTCTTTTTTTAAGCAGGAGGTAGGTGCTCTACAAATTGACTACAGGGATTTGGCTGCATCAAGTAAAGTGACCCATTTGTCATGGGACAACCACCGTGGCAAGGTGGTTCTTCAGCCCTGAAATGTAACGCTTTTCTGACCCTTAAAAACCAGATCTTTGCTGGACGCCTTTTGAATCCCCTTTAAATGAACTGTTTGTAACCTTATTAGGATTTTCTTTTTTCATTTTTAATATGTGGATTGTTTGAATGGGAATACTGAAGCCAGCACAAGCAATAAAGATGGATTGCCAGTAAAATAAACAGTTTGGCCTCTGACTGCACAGAGGAAGCAGATCAAGTCAAGAAAACATTTCCTAAAAGTCACTTCTCTAACTGTAAGACTATTCTAATAGCTGCTTCTTATTTAAAACCTACACTACTTTGTAGCTTACTAATCCGCACATTTAACTCAGTGTGGAAGTGCAAGTTAATTGACATTCTGCTTCCAAAGCGACACCAATAGTATGAAGGGCACTAAACCGATACATGAAATACAGAGTAAAAGTGAATGGGAAGTAAGAGTGATGTATTTCTGAGACTCCAAAAAGAGTTTGCAAATGATAGATAATGAATGAATGAACATGAAACAGTGTTTGCATGCATATGTGTTGCTAGTAAAGTTCTGGCTGTGGATGAATCTCATGCAAAAATGATGATAGATTTCTGTCATGCCAGACTTTTGCCTTGTCCCTTTAAAACTCTTATGGTGAAACTCATAGGGAGGTATGTCTTGCCCAGTTCGCATTTACTGTTGTAAAAGTATACATATGTAGAAGACTCGCTGGTAGGGAATCACATATGGGACTCTATCCTTGAAGTCACTAAGCCGGTGAGTGTATTTTACACCTATTTATGTTGAGCGGGCTCAGCAACTTGCATGAGGAATGTAATGTCCTGAAGGGCTGACTTCATAATTTGCGGCTGTGTATATATTTCCTTCATGAAACCACATTTATGTTTCTTTATTATCATTATTATTTTAAAGGTTTTTAACTACTCACAGCTCCTGTTTCTTTTTCCATAAGCCCTCCTTCCCTGTCTTCAGCATTCTGACTTTTTAGATTTCAAATCTTGGCTATGGTTTTGAGGATCAGGTTGCCGGCTGGGGACATCTGGATGGGTTTGAGATCTGTGCATATCATAATCAAAGCTCTTAACTATATATTCTGAGTCCATGTTTTCATTCTTCCTCTGCTTTTCTCATTGTTTTGTATCCTCTCTATTTGTATGAGTGTATGCAGTCTCATGCAATTATATAAAAATGGTTTCCTTATGCATGATATGAATTTTTATAGGTTTACATTCTTTCTTTCTTTCTTTCTTTCTTTCTTTCTTTCTTTCTTTCTTTCTTTCTTTCTTTCTTTCTTTCTTTCTTTCTTTCTTTCTTTCTTTCTTTCTTTCTTTCTTTCTTTCTTTCTTTCTTTCTTTCTTTCTTTCTTTCTTTCTTTCTTTCTTTCTTTCTTTCTTTCTTTCTTTCTTTCTTTCTCTCTTCCTCTCTTTCTTTCTTTCTTTCTTCCTCTCTTTCTTTCTTTCTTTCTTTTTCTTTCTTTCTTTCTTTCTTTCTTTCTTTCTCTTTCTTTCTTTCTTTCTTTCTTTCTTTCTTTCTTTCTTTCTTTCTTTCTTTCTTTCTTTCTTTCTTTCTTTCTTTCTTTCTCTCTTTCTCTCTTTCTTTCTTTCTTTCTTCCTCTCTTTCTTTCTTTCTTTCTTCCTCTCTTTCTTTCTTTCTTTCTTTCTCTTTCTTTCTTTCTTTCTTTCTTTCTCTCTTTCTTTCTTTCTTCCTCTCTTTCTTTCTTCCTCTTTCTTTCTTCCTTTCTTTCTTTCTTTCTTTCTTTCTTTCTTTCTTTCTTTCTTTCTTTCTTTCTTTCTTTCTTTCTTTCTTTCTTTCTTTCTTTCTTTCTTTCTCTCTTTCTCTCTTTCTCTCTTTCTTTCTTTCTTTCTCTCTTTCTTTCTTTCTTTCTTTCTTTCTTTCTTTCTTTCTTTCTTTCTTTCTTTCTTTCTTTCTTTCTTCCTCTCTTTCTTTCTTTCTTTCTTTCTTCCTCTCTTTCTCTCTTTCTCTCTTTCTTCCTCTCTTTCTCTCTTTCTTCCTCTCTTTCTCTCTTTCTTTCTTTCTCTCTTTCTTTCTTTCTCTCTTTCTCTCTTTCTCTTTCTTTCTCTCTTTCTCTCTCTTTCTCTCTTTCTCTCTCTCTCTCTTTCTCTTTCTTTCTCTCTTTCTCTCTCTTTCTCTCTTTCTCTCTCTCTCTTTCTCTCTTTCTTTCTCTCTTTCTCTCTTTCTTTCTCTCTTTCTCTCTTTCTTCTTTTCATCATCCCATTTTGTGCTTAAATAGGTAGAATAAGTTAGGTAATATGTACACAGGGACTGCTCCACCATGGACCGGAGCTCTAAGTATCTCTGTTAACACATGCTGTAGCCAAAGAAGTTTACAGCATGCAGAGGGAAAAGGTTATTGTTAGTGTAACTGAATAAGTATTAGGGTTAATATATAATGTATAGGTCTATGTAATGGATAGTTTTTATTCATCATAAAATGTTCAAATGACTTGCAGATGTATGACTGCTGCAGCTGTTGCAGACCTTGTAATGGCATTAGGCTCTGACTCAGAAAGCAGCTCGTTTGCCAAGAGATTCTGGCAGTGGCTACGGCTGTGATATTCCCATTGAAAAAAGTATTGTCAGCAGTGGAGGTGGTGATACAAAACTCAACTGGAGTATGAGAAAGGGGCAAGGCTGGGTCTAGGTACGACAGGAAAATGGGGGTTCCGAAAGCTTTCATTTTTTTCACGTTTAACTATATTGGTAGCATCCTACCACTACGTGGTCTACTAGGGGAGCAGCTGGAATTTATAGTCCCCACAGATTCTGGCTACATGCAGCTTATGTTATACTAATTGGGGATAAAACACAAAACACCAAACCTTTGATAACATAAAACTTTGCTCCCAAGTTTTAAAAAGAAAAAGCAAGCTACAGTCCCTACAAGCAGATAGAATTGAATCTCTCTGTGCAAACGCAGTCTGTCGCACAAACTGCGCAGCATGGGAGCTCGGCTACTTGCTTCCTGTGGAGACTGTGCAGTCAGGGAATATGTTTACTTAGCAGTCAAAGGAACGCCATCATCCTATGGATGCATACAGTACTCTGAAATAGTACTGAGGGAAAAAAATGGCAGGTTTTGTGATTGTTTTCCTAGATCTGACTGAATAAAGAAAATAATGAAGACTGACATCCGAAATAGGCACACATTTTATACGTGGGATGTCATACTGAGATAAACATGCTGGGTTTGGTACAGCTTTTTGATTCCTGTGCGACTGGAAAAGCAGAAGCACAATCATTTTTAGAAGAGTATTGGAGAAGGTAGTACAAAACAAAAGCTCACGTTTGATGGGGTTTGGTGATGATACTCAGAAAGTAGGACTGAGGGAAGCAAACCCTAGAGAGAGCTGAACTGTATATCTCTGAAATGGTGAGGGAGCATAATAAGAGTCACCTCTCAGTAAAGAGCAAATTTTTTCTGATGCTGTAAACTACTTATGGAGTGTATGGATCAGTTATGAAATGGACTGCAATGCTGACTCTTGCTTTCTATGAACAGTTACAAAGTCATAAGCGGTATTGTTTCTGGCACTTTTTGAAAGGCCTCTGCTGACTCCACTGTGTTCTTTCTGACCCTGTTCAATTACATATTTATGAAAGAAAAGCTACCAAAATATACAGATTATTAGAAATGAGATGCAGTCTACATGAACTTCACTTATTAGATTTAAGAAACAAAAATTCCAACCCTTACTGATGTGACTTATGCCTCACATGAGAAAAAGGGAATGAGTTGCTAATAGTTCTCTTCTCTGGGGCTCAAAATTCCTTGGATAAGAGAAAAATAGCCAGCCAGCATGACTGTGTTGGTTGCTGGTTGGGGCTGTGAGCTGGGACCTAGGTCTCCCCTCTCCCTGGTAGGTGTGCTGCTCACTAGACCAGGGTTATGCATTTAGTCTGGACGAGCCTTGGTCAGCAGCCAAGGTCTGCTGGAGAACTTTACCGAGGTCCCATCAGTGGGAAGCAGTGTGTGACAGCAGTGGGCTGTTGAGCACAAACCAGCCTCAGGGGCTGCACTTCAGCTCCTTCCTAAGAGCGTGATGTGAAGTATGGGGCTTTCTGATGGGTGCAGGATGTGACCCAGGTGGGACATGGGACATGAGAGCAATCAGAGCATGGTATGGGGCAAATTTTGTTTCTGGTCTGGTTCTGAATCAGACGTGCTTAAATAACCCTACAGAGCATCGTTCCATCACCATCTGCACAGGTCAATAAATTCTGTGTGTGATGAGGAAGAATCTCAGTAATGGATGGGAACAGCTCCTGTCCCAGGAGGCCCTGTAGCAATGGTGCAAGGCGTGTGGTCTGCAGATCTGTGGGATTTCATACACCCCTTCTATGGGAGGAGGCTGAAGTCTCTCCCTGGGAATCTGCACCTGCTCTGGGAAATAAACAGGATGTTGCAAAGAGCTGAAAAGTCACTGCCCTGCAGCTTCCAGGTTAGATTGTCCATGGGGGAGGTGGGTCTGTATCCTCAGGCACTGCAAAGATTTAGGACCATGCCTCTCAGGATGTGCCAGCATGGCACAATGCATCTCTGTGCTGCAGATCCCCTACCCAGGTCTGAATGGGCCAGCCTTTTGCAGAGGAAGGAGCAGACCTTGGCAGGGATACAAGCTTGGATCCCAAAAGCAGTATTGCCTTGCTAGCATAGCACTCAGTCTCAAACTGATTTATCTTGTCTCTCAGCCTACCAATTAATCTGGGCACAAGTTCGTGTTGGTATTACTTCTACTGTTTCCGAGTGCAAAGCTATTTCATGCAGAGCCAGTATAGGCATCTCCATACCTTCTTGCTCTGCAAGCAGTTGACATAGCCTTTCTTTCCTAGAATGTTTTCTCATCAATAAATCTTAGAAAGAATATCCAGAAAGTCTCCTGTATCTCCTCATTCTTGTGAGTAAAAGCTGACTTAGGTCATCTAACTCCAGGAGAAACTCATGGGTGGGCAAAAGCACATTATAGAATTGCAATCTGTAAGTGGGTTCAAAAAAGGGAACAGAGGAATTAATGGAGAAGTCTGCCAGTGGCCATTGAGTATGATGGTCTGATTGCAACTTCTGATTCAGAAAGGTGCTAAACTATTGACCCCAGGAGCTCCCAAGACACACCAGAGGAAGGCTGACCCAGTTGTTTTCAGGTTTCTTACAGTCTTTCACTAAGCACTTACTACTGGCCACTGTTGGACTCAAGGTAGTTTGACCCACTTGTACATGCAGAAGGAAGGACTGCCCTGCATTTAAGAACTGGGTGCCAGCTAGGTCCACCCCGGCTGTCATGTGTGCACATGTTAGCCTTGCACTCAGATGACAACAGCCCTTCATGTTGAGGAACAGCCTGAAAGAGTTAATGGGAATACTGCCCCAAACATCAAACATCAGCTGATCCAGAGCCTGCTCCAGATGCCTGACTGCTCCAAAGAGGAAGGGCCCAGCTAGATGTTGTTGTAGGAATGTGTCACATCTGGAATGACAGTGTGAATGTGAGCCTGGAGGATGTGGTATAAGTACTGCAGCGTGGATTATCAGAGATGAGCTTGTCTACTTTCAGCCCAGGTGTGGGTGTGCATGGTAGTTTCCACAAATCCCAACTTGGTGGAGACGAGAAGGGGAATGCTTGTGGAACACTTCTGCCCTTGGCATTTCCTATTTGCCTTTAGCTCAGTGCAGACGTCTGTGTGGAGCTCAGCTTTTCTTTTGCTTTGTGCTAGCAGCTCAGGTGCCTGGCTAGACAGTTGCAGTAGGCAGCAAAGAACCTAATCCTCGCTGAAGGCCACCTAATCCTCTCAGCTTAATGGCCTTCTACTCCTTCAGATAGTCCCTTCTTTATTTTTTCTCTATTTGCTCAGCAATTGAATTATTTCCTCCTCCATCTGCAAAACAGTGTGGGGAGCAGGCTGGCTGGCCGGCCATCCTCATTCCCTGTTACCAACACCTCTCGGTTCTTCTAGGCTCCAAAATGCAGAAACCCATAAAAGCAGCTGGAAGTAAATGAGTAATGGAGAGGAAAGACAGGTCTCTATGGACTGAAGAAAGTGCTCTGTAGACCAGTGTTTGAGAAGCTGTCATTAATGCTTCCTGGTTATTTTTTCTGCATTTCACTTTGCCGAACCTAAATCCCGCTCAGGCCGGTGGGAATTGTCCCACTGACTTCTGTGAGAGCTGGATCTAGCCCCTGGTCTGGAAGGTAAAACTAGTCTCACTGGTTTTCTTTTATTTCAGTTGGTTTCACTTTCTGCTCCTCAGCTCCCAGGATAACCTGAATGCATTCATAGTCTTCCATGGTAGGATTCATACAAAATATTCTCTCGTTATGTTTTTCATAAAATAAAAATCAAGATGTGTATTAGCAATTCCACATCTGTCCTTCTGACTCTGTTTTTTTGTCCCTCTGCCCTGGTTTTCGCCCACCCTTCCAAACAAGGTAAATGAAAATGTCTTTTTAAGTATAACACATTTTTGAAGAAACTTTGCAGTTACCAACAAGGTACGCTCACCTTTTGGCATCGTTAAAAGTGGACAATTTGCCCTCAGAAGGTAATCTGTTTGTTGTATCTCAAGTGGAATAAAGATACATTGGATTGTGAAAGATGTTTGTTCCACCACTGTGGAACAACTCGCGCCGTTCCCAGGGCAAGGCATTGCACGTGGGGAGGTGACAGTGGATTTCTACATCACAGCTCAGTCTTCAGCTTTTAAGTGGAAGCTGTACTTTTATGATAAACTCTTCTTCCGAAAATAGTAGTTTGTTAAAATTAACATCTCCGATAGCAGAAAGCGAGCGATGTGAATATGGTACTACAGAATATACAGAAGGGAACATTATCTTATAGAGCTTTGAGGTTTTATCCTCCAGATCGCCTAAAATTCTTTCCAAGTAACGTGTTAAGATATTGGTAATGCAGTGACTCAACCATATAAACAGATGGAGTGAGTAGTATGCAGCCAGTGATTCAGCTAATGTACAGCTCTGGAAATTCAAATTTGATTTAACGAGAGGAGAAATGTTGAATAAGACATTTCTAATTTTTCCTTTTTTGAAGGAGGCTTTAAGTACATTGTTTTTGCTACTGAATGGAAAGGGTGGAAAAACACAGGACAATGATAACAGTTCATCAAAAGGATGGCATTCTGATCCCCACACAGAAACCCCTTGCAGCAGTACTGCACTGCAGTGCCAGCTCTTGGTCTGCGCCCAAGTCCTGCTGTGGGACGTGAGCTCTTAATTTCTCCAGAGGGAGTGTTCCCAGCTGAGTTACACCGATCTCCATGATCTAGTTCAAGCAAAGCTTGACATTTATTTAGGCTGAGTTAACTCATTAATTTCAGCTTTAAGATCTTAAAAGCCATATCCATTATAAAATAAGTCACACATTTTTCCCAGGCTCCTCCTATACCATGTAGAGTTGTGGCTGCAGATGTGAATGTGCTGTGCCTGCAAACAGGGTGCGCAGAGGTTGCTTTTTGGAGTGCTCTCCAAACAGCCAGAGGACATCTAAGTCGTTGACATGTCTTATTACACAGTTTTTTCCCTTGGAGTGATGAAAGAAGAAACTGGTTTGCTGCAGAAGCCTCCCATTGTTAACAGATCAGTACTTAAAAACTCACCTGATTTTTATGGAAATCTGGGAAAAACCCTGCTCCGTTTAAAATATTCCAGTCTTATCACTGCAATTACAGTCTTTATTCAATAAATTATGAGTACAGATTACTGCCACCTGCATGGAAGCCCATCCCTTCACCTCTATGTAAATGTTTCCTTTGAAAGCTTAATTATGAAAGAGTTGCAAACTACACAGTCAAGAGCCATGAGAAGTCTCTTTTTTCTGAACAGGTTAAATGCATATGAATTGTACATTATGCACACAGCTGTAATATTTAGAACTTGGATATTACTAAGGGATGTCAGAGTAAGCATAATTTGTCTAGGATCTGTATGTAGGATCCAGTTTTGCTCTCCAATACTTTTATGCAATCCTAATATCACTAAATTGCAGCTGAAGGTGAGTTTCAGAGAACAGATCTGGAAGAGTGCTCTTCTCATTTGGTGAGACGGGACCCTCAGAGCTTAGTGTTTGCAAATATTTGGTCCAACTGTGAGGAATGCTCTTACATATCCGGGACTGTTCTCAGTAACCAAGTAAGGTCCTGACCCTACAAACATATCTGTGCATGCTTTAAGTAATGAGCTGTACTTAATGAGCGTATTTAATACATACAACGTGAAGAAAGTAACCAAAGTCTGAGAACTGGAGTATTCTGTTATTCGCAGTTGTAAGCCTGACTATTACAGAGCCTCATTTTTACTACTTGTAATTTGGAATTACAAAATACTAAAATGGCATTCACGCTGGCATATAGCTTTTGCTTTTTTAGAAAACAAAAAGCCGCACTCTTACCATTGCACTGTAGTGGGTACACCCGTACCAATGGAAGTTCATAGCATAAAACTACATCAGTTGTGTAATAATAATCCTTCTAAAATGTGTAGTATGGAGAATTTCCTCATGATTGCGGTCTTCTGTCCTATGTATTGGATCCTTGTCCTTTCGCAGAACTGATGCGGGACAAAACAGTTTGGACAATTAGAAACAAAGAAAGAAAAGGATAGCTATCCTTTCGCTCTTTGGTTGGTTGGTTGGGATTTTTTTGTTTTTTTGCCTTTGAATCACTCATCTCAGTTACTTCTTCATTCTTTTCCCCTGCCTTCTCTCCTCCCAGTTCCTTCTATTTTCCAAATGCTGCAGGCTCCTCTCAAAAGCCTTGTAATTTTCAGTGCTTTTCTTAAACTTTCATCTCCTGGAGTCATTTCAACTGTGGTATTTTAGAAATTAAGTTTAGCTTTTGAGCCTGCAGAGGCTGTATCAGAGAGAACTGAAGATAAAATGAAAAGCAGGGACCTCTGGACAGTGGTTGGGAGCAGCGGATTCAGTGACTTTTGAGGCAGGCAGCTGGAAGGCACTAGTTAGATCAAGGGTGATTTTTAGGTTACTTTCTTATGGGAATGAGGTTTATATGGTCATATCATGTAAGTACGGGTATATTTGGGGGTGTATTAATGTCATTTCATAACACTTGAACGTAGTGACTTACTCCAGCACTGTAGGAGATAGGATTAAAGCTGTCAGAATAATTTAGTTCCTGTAACTTTCATGAAAATAAGTTGCGGAGCTGGGAAGAGGTATCATATACTTCTGGAATACGGAAAGTCTGCAGTGGGACCTTTTAGGAAACAGCATCCACTGACTGAAGAGAGACCCTATATACACCACAACTTTGGAAGAGGTTTCAAAGCTTGCACCTTAGACCCCAAAGTTAACAAACCATGAGGCACAAACAAGTGTGGAACAAGGCTTTCTTAATTTTGGTGGTTGGGGAGTCACGTGCTTTAAGATCAAAGCAGTTAGAGCATTTA
Source organism: Phalacrocorax aristotelis (assembly GCF_949628215.1). NCBI lineage: Eukaryota > Metazoa > Chordata > Aves > Suliformes > Phalacrocoracidae > Phalacrocorax > Phalacrocorax aristotelis. The sequence continues at coordinate 98,225,800 of NC_134276.1, read as the reverse complement.
TTTAGATCATGAATAGCGTAAGAGGCTGAGGAGAGTAAAGAATGGAGTAACCTTAATTATGAAGGAGATGGAGGTGGGATTACTTGGGTGAGGGGAAGACAGCAGACGAGGAATTTCTACACCTGTCGTGTGTGAGGAGGGAGCTGGGGAAGAGCAAGTGGCAGGCAGGAAGGGATGGAAAAGCAAAGGGAAGCAGGAGGAGAAAGGAAAATTCAAGCTGGGAATGGCATCAAGAAAGGCTTTGAAGATCACTGGGAGAAGAGATTAAACAGAAGCTAAATTAGTTTGAATTTAATCTGTACTTTCTCAGAAGAAATCAGTGAACTCCTATACAAAGAACTGCAGGTGAGCCAGAAGGAGAACAAAGGGTTTGCAGGGACAATCAAATTTGAAGAAGAGGCAGGTCTGGGCATGGGAACCAGTTAATTTTAAGCACTGTTTATTGAATGTGTCACTAATGTATGTGTCAGGGATAATGAGAGATGAAACTTGTGGTGGAAGAAGCCAGCCTGGCCACAGGAACTCTATTAGAGGTGTTGTTACATGGCACAAGAGCAGAAATAGAGAAGGAGGCTCTTGTGAGTAAGGCAAACTAAGAGTTGTATTTTTTTAAAATCTTTTTATATAAGTCATTCACTGAACTTTGAGACCTGATTCACACACCTGAGCACCCTGAATTAGCATAGTTCATTTTCTTTTCCACTCTCTCTGCTAGGCGTACAAGTTCTTTCTCTGTTCCCAAGCCCAATGTCCATGTGGTTCTGACTATATGGGGGAAAATGGCTCAGAAATGAACTCCTGTAAAGGCTCCAAGTGGTCTAGCGAGAGGATGAAACGACTGTTGTGTTGGTGGACAAATGGTGGCAGTGTGCACGGAGTGACTAGATTCCTGGAGACCAAGAGCAACTGTGTTGGCTGAGCAGCGTCTTGACGCAGCAGTTATGCTCAGAGGACTGAAGGCAGACCTGACTTGCAAGGAACATTTAAGTAGCCGCTTCTATTACTGGTCTATTAGCCAGATCTTTAAGTAGCCTGGCCCAGGAAAGTGTTGTATAAAACAAACTAGGTGGCTTGCTACTGTTAAACCAACAGCAAGAGTGGCATGGACTTCGGAAAAATGCAGGGCATTCACAGTTTACCGGGGTGCAGGATAGTCAAGCAGATTCCCAGCTGCTGTTGTGCAGAGGGACTACAAAGCCTGAAACTAAACCTGCTTTGGTTCTGAGCTCAGCTTCCTCAGACGAGATTTGCTCTGTATGTACCCCCTTGATAACTTTTGCCCTCCGAGGCAGAGGCAGAGGCTGCTAAGGTCATCTTTCAGGCGCCTTAAGAATGAGGAGCAAAGTAGAGATGGGCAACCACCTCAGCGACCCGGCGAGAAGGCGGCCCCACGGCGGGCAGCGGGCTCTGTGTGAGGAGCGGCAGCGCGGGAAGCGGCGGCTGGCTGCCCCCGCCTCACGGCTGCCGCCATCGCCCCGCGTGCCGGAGACACTTGGTACCTCCCTTCTCCCCCGAGGAGGTGGTTTCACCCCCCGCCCCGAACAGGGGGAGGGGCGTGGCCAGGCCCGCTCGGGCTTCTCCGCCCCCGTCCTCCATATTCATGAGCGCGAGCCGTAAGGCGCCGGCGTAGGGAGGTGGCGCGCGGCCGCCCCGCCCCGCCGCGGTGGACGCGGGGCGGGGCAGCCGCGCGCCACCTCCCTACGCCGGCACGCGCCCCGCCCCCCTCGCTGAATATTGATGAGGCGTGATGCGCGGCGTGGTGTCGTCTCGGGCGGCGCGGCCAGTGATTGGTCGGGTGCGTGTGTGCGCGGTGACGCGTGTCGCGGCGGTGCGGGTCCCGATTGCTGCAGCCGCTTGTCAGTGTGACGAAGATTGGCACCCAGGTAAGCGCTGTCACTCAAACCCGCTCCCAGCCAGCCAAGCCAGCCATCCATCACGGCGCGCCCGCCGCCGCCGCCGCCGGCCGGGCCTAGGCGTACCACCAGACCGGGGAAAGGGGGGGGTGGTGGTGGTGGTTGGGGAAGGAGCCGCGGGGAGGGGGGGAGGGGGGGGCGAGCCCGGCACGCGGAACAGCGGGGAGGGGGCACCCGCGCTCCGCAACTCGCCCGGAGGGGGGTTAGGGGCGGTGGCGGGCAGGCGCGGGGAGGGGGAGGGAGGGAGGGGGGGGGGAAGCGAGGAAAATTCTGGAACGGCCGCCGCCGCCGTGTAACCGTTGTCTCTTGTGGGCGCGCGCGCGCCGGCGGGGGCGCGCCGGCGCCGGGGGCGCGCGCGCGGGGAGGGATGACGAGAGCGAGAGGGAACGCGGGCCGCTGCTCAGCACCGCGGCGGCCAGGAGGAGGAGGAGGAGGAGGAGGAGGAGGAGGAGGAAGAAGAAGGAGAGGGGACGGCGGGAGGGGAGGGGGGGAGGCGACGTGGTACTTAAAGGGCCAGCGCCGTGTTGGCGGCCGTTCCTTGGTTGGGGGCAGGGGCTCCCCGGGGTCCTCCTCGCCCCCGCCGAGCCGTCCCGGCCCAGCCCGGGGAACCCTCGCCTCAAACCGCGGCGGCAGCTGCCTCCTCTCTCCGCACCTGCCCCGGCCCGGGGCGGGGGGGGAGGAGGAGGCGGGGAAGGGGGCTGCCGGCGGCAGTTGGCCGCCCGTAGCCCCCGTGCCGGCGCCCTGGGGTGGGGCGGTGACCCCCGGGCCCTGGCCGCCGCCCCCGTGGCGGCGCGGTCCGGCGGAGCGCGGCCCGGCCCCGGGAGAGCGGGGGCTGGCGCCTCCCCGGCCGTGCCCCGCCGCCTCCCCCCGCATTCATAGAAAGCAGGTCGTGCTGGCGGCGGCCGTCGGGGCAGTGCGCGGCCCCGGCCCGAGGTGGTGCCTTCCTTTTTTTTTTTTTTTTTTTTTTTTTTTTTTCCTTTATTTTTGGTGTGACCTCATTGTCTCTTGGCTCGGTTACGAGCAGAGGCTTCTTGACACCTAGACCGAGGCGTCCTGAGTGTTTAGACAGCCGCAATTAGGAGCTGAAACTTGACGTTGCCCAGAGGCCCCGCTTATGATGTGTGTAAACAATAATAAATCAAGCGCTGGTTTTATCCTGAAATATTGCCTCAATTAGCCACATGTCCCGGGTCTCCGTGGGGTAGTCGATAGCTTTCCCTCATTCCCACAACACCAGCTGCACGGCCCAGAGTTCATCAGTTAACAATATAAGTTGACAACGTGTCTGTCTGATACTTTTCTGTATGGCTTATCGCTGCCTATTTTTATTATTTCTTAAATATTTTCTGTTGCCCTAAATGGGAATGTATGATGTAATTTTGGAGACATAGTCACGGTTTGGGGTTTGTTTGGGTTTTGATGGTGGTTTTTTTGTTGTTTTTTTTTTTTTAAATCTGCTGCAGTTTGTGACCCCTTTTTGTCAGTTACATGCAAGTAAATGTCTAATACGGGTTTAGGAGGGAGGATGAGATTCTAGATCTGGTACGTTACCATTATAAGTGGATTTTTATGCCATGCAATGAATTACAGGGGTTTTGTTTGTTGGCTTTTTGGTTTGGGGTGGGGTGTTTTGTTTTGGGTTTTTGTTGGGTTTTTTTTGGTTACATGCGGTTAAGAGCTGTCCAGGCAAGATTCATATTTGTCCTTGCCCCTATTTGGAATATGATGTGTGCATTCCATTAAACAGATGACAGGAATAGGGAGTGTGGACAACATGTTCTGCTCAGTGGATGCTGGAAAACACTTGAGCCAGTATCCTATGGAGGATAGCAGGAGGGTGTAAATCAATTGCAATGTATGCTAAATGTCTCATCTAGTTGTTTGTTTTTTTTTTTTAAAGCTGAGGAATTCTTTCTTGGTCTTTACAAAAACAAGCACATGTAGCTAGTTCGTAATACTGTTCATGATTCGTGAGCATGCTCTGCACAAAGTTTTACCAGCGTAGACTGTTGATGAGTGGAGTTGTAACAACTAGAGCTTAAGAAAATTGTGCACCTTGCTATTGTCCGTGCTGTGAATACACTTACAGGTTGTTCCCAATCCTCTATGAGATATAAACTGTTTATGGTCTGCCTGTGCTATAGGGTTATATTCCTTTAGTCATATATGTTAAAGTGATACCGCTTCTGCAGCAGGGTAAGCACTGAAGTCTTGTTTAAGAATGAGTCCTGCTTAGTCCTTGTTAGCTGCATGTACAAATTTTATGGATTATACTGAACCAGGAAACAAATTGTTATGATTGTGTCAGAAATCTTGCAATGTATTTCCAGACCTTATCACTGCAAGAGTATCAAGCAACAGCAAATGCATTTTGAGTGCATTTTCTAAATAGTTGTGTAAAATAAAATCGCAGAATTATCCTTTTCTGGGTCCATGTGTAGCTATATGTAGTTGTTACATTTAAGTTTTAAAAACCTTGTGAAGAACAACACCCAAAACACTTCACACTTATTCAGTCTGAAGAAACAGTTTCACACTTCTTGGTATGTCATTGTTTTTAATCTATCCAAAATAAATAATTCTGAGGGGTTTTCAATGTATGTTCTATCTTCAGATTATTTTATGAAGTGTATAGTGTATTTTTACTGTTGACTGTTACCACTTTACATATTTTCTTGTCATCTTATGATTAAAGTATTCACCGGACAACTTTAGTGTAGGTTTCACTGTTTTCTTAATGCAAGCTTCAGTGAAGCAGTGAAAGGTGTAGCTCCATTTACTTCATTTACAGGGTAAGATAGGTAGCGTAGGGGCTGTTGGACTGCACTGAGGCTTTGAAGACTGGTGCTGTTCATTCTTATTGATCTCCTGAGTGATCTTGAGGCATGCGTTTTTTTATCTGTGCCTGTGTATACTTCTCTACTAATACCTGTCTCATATCTGAAGTGGGTCTTATTATGAAGTTAAAGTGCTTTGCTGAACTGGAATTTAACTTGTTACTGTTTCCTGTGTGCTGATAGGAAAACTGAGTATTCTTCAAATTTCGTGTACGTTGTTGTAACAGTTGTTTGGGGTTTTACTTTGTTTGGAAATTTCACTCTGGAATGTAAAAAGTTAGTCTAATATTAAATAACTTACAGCCTTGATTTGTACTCTTTCTTAATCTAAGTACAATTTTAAAGATTCGGATTCTTTTGAATATAAAAATAACATTTTGAAACTTAGTCCTTGTGGTCTCCCATTAGTGCAACTGAAAGTTTAGAATGAATTAAATATATGTGTCTGTTCGAAATACTGCAGTCTTATAAAATGGATACGTCCTCTAGAAGCTGTACTCTCTTCTTCAGAATTTTGCTTTCCAACTATATTTTTCTCATACCTTTCTCTGTACTGTAAATGCAGTGTGCTGTGATAAAGTCATAATAATTCTGATCGCTACCACAGCAAGTTTAGAAGTGTTTAGGAACAATTCAATTTCCTGGAAGAGAATAACTCTATTGCTGTTTCTAAGCCCTGTACTAACAGCCAAGGGTGAATGATCCATAGAACCACTGCTGTGATAGTGGAACTACTTGTTCTAATGGCTCTGTTAATGTCCTGAATGGACAGATGTAGTCCAAATTGTATTTCAGAATATTATGTAGTGGCCTGGGAGCCAAATGTTACCTCTGCAAAACTGGCACACATGTGAAAGCTTACAATAAAGCAGATTAATATTTTTATTTTGGTGTAAATAAGACTGAATTTCTTTGTGTGTGTGTGTGTGACATCTAAAATTCCACAAATGTTACTTCTCTTGCAGCCGCAGCTGGTTGCTTCAGTCTCACTTGTTAAAAGAGTCTGTAGGTTTACAAATGATATGTCTCTGGGGGGGGTTATTTTACCACAGCTCAATGCTGTGCAAAATGTAAAACAACTTATTGCTCTTCTAAGCAAGAGGATTCCAAGAGCAAGGGGAAAAAAAAGCTGCTGATAGAGTTCTTTGCTTTGCTTGCTTGCTGCCAGATGTTACCAAAGTGTTTTACCCAGGCCATTACAGCTCTCCCGAAGATAACCGAATGCTGAAGCATTTGCATTTGTTAGCAGTTCTTCACTTTGTTCGATAAGATTGTTTCGTGTAGTAACTGTAGAACGCAGGTGTCGCCAAATGGAACTAGGAGTGGGGTAGAAATAAAATGACGACACCAAGAATCTGGAAATACCAAACTTCGTTGTTAGTGGAGCACTGGCATGCTTTTTTGAAGCTGGTGAAGGGCAGTAACTTGGTTCCCCTGCCAGCAGTGTGGGGATACCAAGTTGTGTATGTTACTGACAGCCAAAAAGGAAGTTGGCGTTAGAAATGGAAAGAAAACTTGGGTCTGCTTGTCATCGCATGTTTGCTTATCATCCTTCATATGAACAGGCTTGTTTGTTTTTAATATAGCAACTACTCGAGGCCATGTTCTCATTTTTTTCTACGTATGTGTATAAAAGAGCTATTTGATGTTAAACAGGAAGGCCATTTAAGTACTTCGACAGTCAAAAGGTGATTTTTGAAAATGGGAGCTGACTGATAATCATGTGCTGTCCTCTTAGTCTGCTATACCTATGGGTCTGTAACTGTCAGCTTCTGCAGCTGATGGTAAATTCAGGCAGAAAAGTAGAATATGGTAGCTTACTGCTGGTGTACTGAAAGAGGGATGCATTTTTTTAAATCACTAAATTCCAGTTTATATGTGAGCTTTCGGAATTGCCTGTGGTTTTTTCCTTGAGGACAGAGGAAGCTAGGAAATGTGGCTATACTTCACATCATGCTTAGCTTGTTTTTTCACATTACATAGCAAACAAAACAAAGGGAAAAGGATATTATAATCCTTATTACTGAAAATTAAAGTCCAAGTCTTTTATATTCGAAGGAAACAGAGGTGATTATGAAACAGAAATTGGAGCATTGTACATGTTGAACATGCCTGGAGAATATGCGAACGAAAATGTATGTGCTATGTTATGTGTTTTATAACTAAAGAACTTAAACTTCCAGGCCAGCCTATGATCACTTAATTTATATGTGTTTGAGCACATCTGTATGTGTTCTAGGCCATGATAGTAGTGATGACAGGGCTACGGTTACCTGGTTATTTTTTTATTTTGAGATGTTGTTTTCAGTAGCTTACTTCTTAGTCATACTGAAATTTGCCATGATGAGTATGTTTCAGCAGGATTATTCTGGAAACTTTAAGCTGACTCAGCATTTTGAAAATGACTTTAAGAGAAAGTAAATATGTTAATTTAAAGGAGGGGAAAATGCTTGTTTGGCTTATTTTAAGAGCTTATCGATGCTTAAGTTCTGGAATTTAGCGTTGCGGAGGAGGGAGGGGAAGGGAGCATAAACATTCAAATGGAGTGTATGGCTGTTCCTTAGGAAACTTCAACAAACCATAAGCACTTGGAAAAAAAAACCTGTTTTGTGCATGTTACTCGGCAAATATTTATTAACTAAACTATCTTGAATATTGCATGTAACACAAGTATCTTCCTGTCTCTTGGTCCTTGCATGTCACCTGACTGTGCAGTCATCATCTGGACCAAGTAGTTAAGCATGGTGCATCCCACAGCAGTAGGTGATGGGTAAGTTTAATCCTAAATAGTCTTTCTTTATCTGTGGTTCTTCCCCAAACCCAGAATGCTTAGGCAGCAGTCACACTCACGGATGGGTGAATACTGGTGTTCAGGGAGAGGTAGGGAACAGAGATTGAAATCTGGTGGAAAAGCAGCAGGCTCAGGAGCTTGAAAAGGATGGTATTAGCAAAATTACAGACGGTCAGAAGTGGGGGGAACAAGAGAGGGCAAGAGGTGAGGAAGAGGACAAATTGTATGTTGGTGTGGAAGGGTAGCACGAGGCTCAAGAGCAGAAAACATGGATAGAAAAGTAAGGGAGCATGAAGAACATTGGCAGCAGAAGAGGCTAGAACACAGCACATCTTCCTTGCAAAAACTAGTTGAAGTGATTGCTTGCGGTTCACCAGTGCTAAAGAGTTGTGAACAAAGTGGAGCAGGAAGGGAAGAATTTTTATTTGATTACCATTCTGAAAAGAAAATAACAGTTCATTTCAGGGCCTAGAATTAACAGCAAAACAAAGTTGCTTATGTTTGACCAAATCTTAGATTCAAAAGAGGGAAGATTCTGGAAAAGTTACTGACTGATTGGAACCAGATTTGACAGAGTTGCAGGACCAAGATTTTGTGTCACTTCAGTTTATTCAGCTAGTCCAAGTTAATGCTTCATTCGCTGACAGGCTCATTATTTCTGAAATCATACAGGACATAAAACTGAAATAACTGACAATGGAACACCTTCTTTGGTGAAGTGTTTAAATGCCAAAAATGCGTAGAGGGGATTTTCTTATGCATTTAACATCTTAACTCTATTTTAAATGTGGTTACTAGTTGAGTAAAGCTCTTCTTCATCCTTGAAGTATACTTCAGTAGCATTAGGAATTCAGTCGTTCGTAGAAAGAATCATTAGAAACTTTTATGATTTTTCTAATAAAATTTTTGAAAACTTACATATCCTTACATAAATTGCTTGCTAACATTGTAAAGTATTCAATAGCAATAAAGGCGTGGAGAGGTTGGTGGTTATTCCATATCTTCTTTATGAAACCGCAAAGTATAAATACAAAACAAGATTAATTTCAGTCATAGTTTACTGGATGCTGATACAAATCATGATTAAAATAGGATTTCCCGTTACTTTGGTTTCATTTGCCTGGAAGGATATGATAAAACGAGTGTCTCCAGAAGTAAGAGATTCACAACACACTTGTGTGGATATTCCAAAGGCTTCAATGGCAAAGAAACGGAATTGTGCCTAGCACATACGCAAACCTGTTGTTCATCCATGTGGGGAATGCTGGTGAAATGTGGAGGGTGGAGTTCTGCTTTTTTGTTTGGTTGCTTGCTTGTTTTTTTTTTTTTAATTAAATTGTGTTTGAAAAAGTAATTAAATATCATTAAGTAGGAAAGTTGTACTAGAATCAGTTCCAGCTGTGGAATTGCTGATATATGTCCTCTGGTATGTAAGGGGTTTTTGGTAGTTTTTCTAATGCAGTCCTCTTACCACAATAACAGCAAGGCAGATACCACCCTACCTTCTTGATTTTTGGCTCTGAAATGTTATTATGACAGCACATTGGGTAAATACTGAGGGGAAGAAATACTTCTCTGTCCTGTGGCAAGTAGATATGTGTGAGGAATCATGACAGGTACGCTAGGATTCACAAGCAAGAACCGTAAAAAGTCCTTCAGTTTGCAGTGTTAAGAATACAGAAAAAGAACTCTGAAGGAATTTTCACTTACTACGTGAATACTGGGGATGAGTGAGAGTGATAGGAAATATTTTTGTTCCCTCATATCCTAATCCCTTGGGAGTCTCAGAGCAACTAAAGAAGGTAAGTTTCTGCCAAGTTTTGTTTTCCTTTTTCCAAAATTTCTGTTTAGTCCCCCTGATTCCTTACTGTTAGTTTACGGAGCTAATAAAGCAGGGTGAAATTCCAGTGTGAAATGGGTAGCAGAAACTGAGATGCTGCAGGAAGCTTCTTGATTTGAGAATCTTTCAATAGAAGAATGAGGTTTACATTTTGCGGAATGGAGGAGAGCAACCTGAGGACTTCCTTCTGCAATGCCAAGAGTTATCTGGAGGCAGGATTCTTAAGCATACTGAGGTGACATTATTTTATGACTAGATTAGATAGGATTCCTCGTCTTTCTCTTCTTTGTTGTTAAGAAGTGCTATGGTAAATTGGCGATTACATGAACCATGAATCATAACTGTGATTATGCATGCTTCCCAAGAAATTTGCTGGTGTAAACACAAAGGGTGTACACAGAATTAAGGAGCTGAAGTTCTTCAAAAGACCCAGATGCTGTTAATTCTGCTTTTGTTGTTGTGCCTTAAGAAATTTGTATTATCTTATGCATCCTTAGTATCCATTTTATGTTGCTGTGTATGCAATTTTGGCTTGTAAAGTGGCACATTTTTTTACAACACTTTTTTTCATATTTGGTACTTACAAATAGGAGAATTTCCAGAATTCCTTTGAAAAGCCAAAAGCAGAGTTTACACAAAGAGTGAATTACTAAAGGGACACAAATCTTTTCATGAGATGGTTTGTCATACTGTGTGGTGGTGCTTGGAAGATAGGCCTGTGATTATAAATACTTAGTATGCCTTGTTAAGTTCTGAAATGGGGTGATATGAAAAGAGGATGCTGTGAAAGGTTAATGGGACAACTGAGCAGTATATATAGTGTTGGAGAGGTCTTGCTGAATAAAGGCAGTGTTACATAGTATATATGTTCAAAGTCCTACAGGGAAGAAAGGTTGATGCTAGATTGTAGTGTAGCCTGTATCTCTGAAGAAATTTAACCTTAGTGGTGGATTTTAACTTACTTTAAGAAGCTGAAAATTAAAAATATAATATGCATCCAGTTTTTTTAACATCATCTCATATTCATCAAGATTAATATATAAATAACTCCATTGCAGCACCAACCAATAAAGGGGAAAAGTGACACAAAGTAAATCTCATTTTACTGCAACCGAAAACTGGTTTTGTGGCTTTTTAGGGCTTGTCTCCCAGGGAAATTGACAGCATAGCTGTTGTGTAATAAATGTTTAGCTGTATCTGTGTAGCACAGCTCCCTGAGGCTGGTATTATATTCCTGAATAGGAACATCATCATTCTGAAAGTGTAACAGTCTAAATAATGACCGCGCTTTGTAAGTATGGAAGGTAGAGGAAACACAAGCCACCTTGCTGCTGAATGAAGGGTACATTCTCACTGAGCACAGTTTTAATGAATTTGTATGTATCAACTTCATATTGATTTGTTTGTCTTAATTTTACTGAATGTCTCTTTGTAGGCAGGTATGGGATAGGTAACCACTGCAGCAAAGGTAGCATGAATCCCTGATGGCAAGTTGTCATACGTACTCTATGTACTGTTTCATTATTATTTGAATCAGTAAAAATATAACTGTATCTTGATCTTAATGTCTGCTAATGTTTTTATATGTGAACGTTTGCACAGGTCTTTGTTTCTTACTAGCTGACATGCAGAATGAGAGAATGAACAGAGGGTTCTGCTATGCTTAAATAAACAAGGTCATATTTTACTTTGCAGTAAAAACTTCAATCGTGATATGCTTTTTAAGTGACAAAGCAAGTTGCCCTTGGTTTTGGTTTAATAGTTAAGTATATTCTTTATTATGATAACATGACTTTAGAGCTTGTCTGCAAGAGGAATAAAAGGAAAAAACAAGTTGGCAATAGCAATCCCAAGTTCAGGCTTCACAGTGCCTTGGTGTTGTCTCCATCCTTTACACATGTATCTGTTCCCTGTTCTTGTCCCCACTGGGTTATGTGAGGGGACGTAACATGCAAGCTCAGATCTCTCTTTCTTGTCTGTTTAGGATATTTTCTTGTCTGTTTAGGATAGACACTAGTCTTAATTGTTGACAAGTGTCTGTTGGAAGAAGGCAATGCGACTGCAATGTCCTCTGGCAGCTTCTCAGCCAAACCTCTTCCTCTGCAGCATCTTTCACCTGGGCCTGCATTTCTTCAGTACCTCTTCCTTTCTGTCCTTGGTATCTCATACACTGTCTGGAAACCTGCCTATTTCCATAGTTTCAGTGGGAGGCTTTGCAGGCAAGGGCTACTTTCTTCTTCATACATGAAATATTTTTGAGTGATGAGATCTGGCAGCAGTGTGGCACAATCGGTTTTTTTTTGCGGCAGTTGTTTCTAAACGGAGGGAGCAGGTTTTTCAGATTTGCAATGGTGTGGTAGTCCTTCTTTATGTCTGAGCAGAGACAAGGAATAGATAATCCCAATTTATCTGGCAGTGACCTACATTCAGAAGATGGTATGAATAGTGAAAAATCCTCTATAGGAAAATAGTCCAGTAAGTTGAGGTGGGTGAAAATGAATACCAAAATTGTAGAAGATTGCGTGAAGAAGGGAATAAAAGGGTACACTGTCTTCTCAGAACAGGACCAAGATGTTACAAAAATGAGGAGTCCAAAGACATATGTCTTTGACAGTTTAAGAGAAAGTGGTAAGAACTTTTAATGTGCGGTCTGCCCTTTGAGGCTTCAAGACCAAGTGTATCAGTTTGGACTGAAACTTCTAGCTGTGCTGGTTGTGGATGGGGTAGAGTTAATTTTCTTCGCAGTAGCTAGTATGGGGCTGTGTTTTGGATTTGTGCTGAAAACAGTGTTGATAACACCAGGGATGTTTTAGTTACTGCTGAGCAGGGCTTACATGGTGTCAAGGCCTCTTCTGCTCCTCATCCCACCCCACCAGCGAGCAGGCTGGGGGGGGGACACAGCCAGGACAGCTGACCCAAGGGATATTCCACACCATATGGTGTCGCGCTCAGCATATAAAGCTGGAGGAAGAAGGAAGGGAAGGAATGTTCACAGTGATGGCATTTGTCTTCCCAAAGAGCTGTTACAATGGTGGAGCCCTGCTTTCCTGGAAATCGCTGAATGCCTGCCTGCCAATTGGAAGTAGTGAATGAATTCCTGGTTTTTGCTTTGCTTGTGTACGTGGCTTCTACTTTACTTATTAAATGGCCTTTATCTCAACCCATGAGTTTTCTCACTTTTACCCTTCTGAGTCTCTTCCCCATCCCACTGGGGGGGAGTGATCGAGCAGCTGTGTGGGGTTTAGTTGCCAGCTGGGGTTAAACCACAACAGTAACTCAGTATTTCATCTCTAACCAATGAGTGAAGCTTATACTGCCTTACAGCTCCTCAGAGTATCTTCCCTGCTCTTTTAGAGCTAGGTTTCTTGAACCAGAAATGGCATCTATATTGATCAGTCCTTACTATTTTGTTTTTCTGTGGACTCGCCTGAAAAACTACTGCTACATTATGCATGGATACATTTTGGTTTTCAAATCCAAATACCAACTTCATTTCACTATTAGAGATGTTGGAGTTACTTTCATTCCAGTTCTTACGTGGTTGGCAAAACTGGGAACACAGAAACTTTGTCAATGTGTGAAACAGGTAATATGATTCAAGATGTCAGCTGTGTGTTTTAGCCATCATATCGTTTTAAGATGGCCTTTGTGAAGCATTAGTGCCTGGAACTTTCCCTGAGATAGTTTGCAGGCTTTTTAAAATGCTTTTCAGGAGTTGTGTTTTCTAAATACATTTTCAGAATCTTTGCTACTTTGCTTTCACAATCATTACTACTTTTAAAGTAGTAGTATCAAACAGGTACTATTAATTGAAATATACTTAAAGTAGTTTCAAGTGGTGATGCGTTGAAAGCTTTTTAAAATTGCTGAATGATCCCGTGACAGAACCTGTCTTCACAGAACGTGTGATCGCAACAATGGTTTGTGCCCTTCCCTACAGTCTGCTAGTTTTTATCATGTAGTAGAGTACTTCGGCATAGCCATCATTAGAACACATTCCATGGTAAAATCAAAGCATGACTATGAAGGAGGTGTAAATTAAGGAAGTCTTTCACCTTTCTTGGTTTCATGCTTAAGTTTTACAACACTGATGAGTTATTCCTATTTGCATTTCGTAGTTTTATTTTTGGGATGTGTCTTGTCTAGTCTGACAAGACAGGCACTGAGCCAGAGAGTAAAATACAAAGGTTGAACAGCAAGCAAGTTAGCAGTCCAAATGTAGCCTTCTGTTAGCGGTGTCAGCAAAGACAAAAATAAACATGGGGAATGAATGGAGTAAGATCAGGGAAAGCTCAAAGAATAGCATGGAATAGTGGGTATGATGAGACATTATTAAAAATGAAAAAAAATTTTGTAAAACATGTAAAAAAAAAAAACTGTCATTTTATTTATACTTGGGGAGGGAACCACAAAATAAACTGAAGTATTTTCTTTAATCATAATTGTCTCAAAGTATATTCTGTGTTGTTGTCTCCTGAATATTTCTCTGTTGATTTTTAGGTGTCTGTCCTCTACGTTGTAAATCAGTGGGATTTACTCTGCTGGAAAAATATAATGTTGTCTTCAACCCATTGAAGGAAAAGGGTGAGCAGCTTTCTCATGGCCAATGTTTTATCTCCTTTAGAAAGCAGTGTGCCCTGGAAGCAAATATCATTATGTATTTTGATGAAAAGTGAAGCCAGTTGTAGATGCTTTTCATGCGTCAAACAGGGTTGCTGTTGTGGTTTTTTTTGTTTCTTTTTAACTGTCTGTGTGACCATAAGGATCTACGTTTCAGAGCAAGTGCCAGGACTAAAGTTAAATAATAATGAACAAATAGCCATGCTGAATCTGCCAGCCATGCATTTCTCTCTGAAGGACTTCAAAGGAGCATGTATAGAGGAAAATTAGAACAAATGATTACTTGTTAACAAGTCTGTTGGGTAGTTTCTTCACAACCCTAAGACAGTTAGTGGTTGGTTTATACCCTGAAGCATAACTATTTATATCTCTTACAAACATCTGTTGTAGCTTGTATGTGTTAAAAATGATATTACTGAACTCCAGCAGCTTACTTGCACCTCATGTTAATGTTACTGGGTGGTCCCTTTGCCCTTAATTGTGAAGGAGTAAGTAGAGCAAGTGAGGAGTGATGTATGTTAAGTGATTACTTCGTGTATGTTTCAGCTCACCTTTAATCTGTTCTCTTAGATGCTCCTTAACTTGCACAGAGTCTCCACATTACTAATTATGATAACCCCTCTTAATTTAGCTTCCTTTCTTCTCTGTTTTACCTTCATACTTGTTTTTATTAAAGGCTTGGATTTTTTTTCCTTTCTCTTTGTTTTGCAGAACACAATGCTTTTATGAATTCCCTTTCACCACAGATATCAATGGAGTTTCTGATCGCAGTTCATGCATCAGCTTCCAGTTTACATGACCTTAAACATTTCCTTGGGTTCTCCTCACACTTTGTTTTCAAAATAAATAGAATGAGAGTTAATTCAGTTCTGCATGAAGCGAACTGGCTGACTCTCTTAGCCTACAGTTATTTTTTTATTATTTGTAACTCTTTGAATATAATACAAATGCACAGTTTTCCTTCTCTAAATTTCTTTAACAAAGAATAATTGGTGTTTTTAAAGCTAAGTTGTAAGTTGTCCAAAAGTCCTGTGTTCTTTAGGCCCACTTCAGATACCTTAGGCCCTATAGTATTTGGTATGGCTGTGCTGGTTAAAGATGGTCCTGCTGTGAGTTGATAATCGGCACACATGAGCCAGAAATTACCACACTAATAGGTCAGCCAAGAACAGGGGTTGTATGAGTGCACAGTAATGTGCTTCAGACTAAGTCAGCTGGTTTACATCATAGCCACCTTTAACAGTGGGTTGAACTAGCCTAGCTGACTTCATGTAAAAAGGATCAGAAATCATTCACGTGTTCTGTGGACTCAGTGATAGAGCTGTGGAAGTAATGAGCTCTGGCAGGGTGGCAGTGATAAACATCTGGGAGTGATACCAGCTTCGTCTAGCATCATTGTTTGCAGAATGAACATCTGCTTAGGCTGTGTATCTGTGAACTAGAACTGGATGCTGTATCCTAAATTAGGTTATAAAAGCCAAATGTGTAAATACCTTTTCAGTTATTTTTCTTGAAGTTTAACATAGTTTGTCTCTTACCACTACTGGGTAATGAGATGATGTTTCTCTTTAGTAAACCAAAGTAATTCCTCAGTTAATTGCCTCAATTTAAGTGTGTGATTAGCTCAATTTGTTCTTCTTGATTTGCAGTAGTCGTCTTCACTAAATCTCATCAGTTGCTATCTTGCCTAATAGCTTAATCTTCTTCTACTGTAATTATAAGTCAGAGGGGAAGCTTGGGAAATAGAGGATATATCCATATAGAATTCTTTCTAGCTGTTCCCCTGGGAGACAATAGGGCGAAAGTCCTTCTTAATGAAATAATCTATAGATCTAGTTCAAAGCTGTGCACCTCTCTTCCTTCACATGGCCTGAGGGATTTCCAGATGTGGAATATCTATTCCTTGTGGAAATCTGGAAGGAAGGGTTGGTCCAGCTTGTGCATTTCTCCAGAAATTCTTGCCGTGTCCTATTGTCTCCACCAGTTTACATGTGTTATCTTTGTTGCTTCCCTCTCCATGTTGTTCTTTGTGTCACTAATATGATCTCACATCCTTGCTTAACTCTTAATACATTTTTCCTCTTCTACAGCTGTGTTACCTCTTCTTATTTCCTCCTATCTGATAAGAATTTCATCTTTCTCCCACAGCAAAACAATTTCTTTAACAGCATTTTATGAGGAACTTCTTCAGCTTGTAAAACAATCACTGAATAGTGTTTGTTCTTTCTTTGTTGATCTGTTCGAGTGTTCTACTTTCATTTTGAGGGTAGTTTGGTCTGTGCTTTGGATATTGCAGTCAGAAATTAAATGTCTGCCTTTTGAGAAGGAAGAAAAGCAGCATTTTGTATGTGCCCTTTCACTCTCTAAATACAGAAAGACAGTAATGCTTGTAAGCTACCATCTTGAAAGAGAATAAATGTTTAAATGTGAGGAAAATGCTTACAGGGCCAACGTTTTAGAATATATCCCCTTTAAGTATTTGGAAAGATACCTCACTTGGCTATTGTGGCAAATGCTGGTTTAACTTTAACCTGAAATGATTCATAACTGTAAAATAAACCTAGAAAAACTGAGGTACTTCTATCAGTGAGTGCATTTATGTCATTCTCTTTTTTTAAATTTTGGTGGAGAAATCAGTAATATTTTTTGAGTTTCCAGGAAAGGGATAGTGATGTTCTATAAAGACAGATAGACAAGCTAGAACCAAATAATACTTCCACTAAAGTTATTAAGAAAAACTCCAAATACAGTCTTTACTTTTTTCCTCTGTAAATTGTATTCTTAAGAAGAACTACCTTTGGCATAGGAGTTCCCAAACCATAGCATACCTTTTTAGTCAGTGTTCCACAAACTACTTAAGATGCTATCTGCATGTTGTCTACAGACAGAAACTTGTTCAGCTCTGCAAGCACATGACCCAGTGCTGGAACCAAGATCTGCTCTGTCTGCTCGCATTTGTGGTTCCCAAGATGCTTTTGTATGTGTAAAATGGCACAGACTCCCAAAGAGTAACAGCTCCATTTAAGCATGAGCGTGAAAGTCAATAACTTCGTTTGTAAAGGAAGTCGTGCTTATGTCGTCCTGGTGAACTTCTCTGGTCTTTAAAGCTGGTTTTAAAAAAAAAAAAAAAAGAAAGAAAAAAGAAAAAAAAAAAGGAAACTGCAGTAATGCTTAGAAATTGCACTTTGACTAGAACTTGATGCAGATTAAGGCTTGAAGTTTTTCCTGAGGAGTCAGGTTTTTCTCTGTGCCTGAAAATTTAAGTAAACAAAGAAGGGCATCTTGAAATCTGTCCTGTGTTTTCTAAATGAAACATTTACTTGAGACTATTATGATCTGGGGGGGGAATACCCAGAAATGTAAAAATAGCTCTTCAAAATGGTCACGTACTATAGTAGTATGCAATGGTGAAAGAAAGATTTAAAAATAGTTGAGAAATTTGTAGTGATGAAACACATTACAAAGAAAAATTTTTGTTGTTAAACTGGTGAAAATTCTAATACTTAGTTCTTTGATACTGACATAAGTGGAAGAGAGCAGAAAATCTGGAATTAATACCTGGATGTAATCTTTTTCAAGACATGAGCTCTGTCTTCTTTCTTTAATATGAATATTTTTATAGTAGCTAAACATTGGGACTTCATTTGTCAAGGAAAATTGAGTGCTATGGTAATAGCTTAATGAATTGTGTGATTTCAGTTGTAATGGCTGCTAATCTGACAAGAAATGAAATGTAAATTAGTAATTTGATGGAGAAACTCTATCTGGTGCTGGTGCTATGCTATTTTACTTTTTTTTTTTAAATTACTGAATGTCTAACTTTTAAAAAATGTTTAACTCGCCTGGGCGCCAAACTCCAGCTAATGCTTAGAGGATGTAACATACATAAATTCACTTGTGTTATAATCCTACTAAAATTCATATTTCCCAAAGTATCAAATGTATATGAAAATTAGGCCTCTGAGTTCTTAGGTCACTTTTGAAACCATATAATCACATAGGCCCAGTTGTTTAAAAGCTGTTAGATATTGTTCCTTTTTGTTGAGCCTTAAATGACTTGGATGGTAGATTACTGATGTCAGAAGTGATTTGAGACTTAAGTTTCTAAAGGTAATTTCAGGCCCTAACTTTAGAATATGGGATTCATACTCCTAAGTAAATAGGGTATTTCTTAACACTTTTTACATTGAGTTCATTGATTGTAGACTGTTACTATTTCAGTTACAGTAATGCTCAGCGTGTTGTTGGCCTTCTCAAAACACAGAAACGTAAATCTTTGTTCATTTCTAGATTTTATGTATTACCTTAGAATAAGTAGTGCAGAAATAAAGTTTACTTGAAGTTTGTAAATGTAAAAGAACCTCAGCCTCTTACTACAAATCTTTTGTTAAAATACAAAACTAGACAATAAACTTTTTCCTGATGAAACCTGTTGCATTTTCCAACTTGTTTTTTTTTTTTTTTTTGAGAAAATGCATTTAACTATCATTGTTAATAAGCTCACTGATTTTTTGGGGGTAAAGTTATGTATTGATCTTTTTTCATCTTTTAGAACTGGATTCCAAGTGGTCACTTTTTTTAACTGACTTTTTTTTTCTTTAACGAAGATTTGTTCATACTTACGATGATTTGACATAATTAACGTTTTATTAACCATGATGGCAACACAGACATTAAGCATAGACAACTATCAAGATGGACAACAGGTAGGTTTTTTTTTTCTTTCTCTATGAACTAAATACAGTTAGCAAGAGAAAGAAGGTACTGAGTTTTTCCTTAATGCGTGTTTTGGCATTGTTTAAATATCTGTTCTTATTTGTAAAACAAGATATTTTAAAGTGATAGCGGCTATTCTTTTATACTTGGATACTTATTAAAGGCTTAGCTAATCTTTGCGTGACTCTGCTTAACTTCTAGAGCAATGGTTAGAAAAGGGGTTTTCTTCTGAATCTGCTCTAGATGTTTTGTGCACTGTAATGTTCCTATTTTTAGGGGAGTCAAATGGGCATCCATAGCATTTTGTGTATATGATACTTTAGTATTCTTACGTGTCTGCAGTTACAATAGATGATGTTTACGCAGTCACAGACTTGTTGGTCTCGAGCAAGTGGAAGATAAATTTAGTTATCCAGAACTATGTGCTACTTTGACAACATTTAAGATTATGCAGTTATGCTGAAAACTAGGTTGAAAACTAGTAAAATACTTGCATTAATTTTAATGAGGTTATTGATTAGAATTGCTAATTAGAAAGCTGGTCAGTGGGCTTCCAGTTTCTTACTTCTGTTAACAAACAGCTAGAATAATGAAACATACTCAGATATATCTGGTCATAATGTTTCTTTTTTGTACAACAGGCTGTATATTGCAACAAATTGAATTGCTAATTTAAAATACTGTTAACTGGAGACAAGTCATGCGGTGGCCTGTACTCTGAAGACCCATTTTTACGTTACTATGTGTCAGCCCTAAGCAGTAAATACAAGTACTTCTGTCAGCAGATGGCAACAGTGGTGAACAGTCAGAAGAAAAAGAGCAACTTTTCCTATCTCTTATAAAAAGATGTTTTTCTGAATGCAGTCTGGGATTATTGATTTTTGTTGTTGTTTGCTTCCTTTATTGCAATTCTAACTTCCCTCTCTCCTCTCACCTACCTTACATCTTTTACTTTACTCCCCCAGCAAATACATGCCATCCTGTGACACATCAGTGAATGTAACATGTTTTTGTAAAGAATGGATTGGGAGAGAGCATTTTCTTCCTATTTGTTTTGTATTTTAAGCTCTCAGTGGCCAAGATAGACAGGTAATTGGGGTGTCTGCTGCTTTTGTAGTTTGAAAATGGCCCACAGGTAATAGCTTGCAGTTTTAAGTGAGCTATTTCCTCTTTCTAGTGAGACAGAGCCCTAACTGAACATGCTCTCTCCCTTCAAACTCTGCAGATGTATGGCTCAACGTTTATAATCACTTGTATGAGTCATCCCCTTTTATTTTGCTCCTCCTTCTTGTCTTTAGCCAAGAAATGAGTTCATTAGTTACATCTTTTTTTGCAAGCATCTTGGCTTAAAAATCATCTATGCTTGCTGAGGAAGCTTTTTGCAAGGCAGGCTGCTCTGTTGGGTAGGATACGCTGTCATTTTCTCAGTTTCCGATTTTATTAGGAGATGGCTTGGACCCAACAGGTAATAAAGCGCATACTTTTTGGTTCTCCCAGACTTCTTATTGGGAATAGTATAAATTCCTTTTGCTTATGTTGTGTGGAAGTAGATGAAATTCTGTCAGAGTCAGGTTCTCTAACGGTTTCTGGAGGCCATCTCTCTCTCAGAAGGTTCTGAGGAAAAGAGGGCAGAGGACTGCATTCTGTACACTTCGTTTTTGCAAGTGTCATTTCTGGCTACGCAGTGATATCTAGAACAGTGTCTGTCCTCTACGCAAGATAAAACTTCTGAGGGTTAAAGTAGGAAAAAAAGATCACAGTGACTTCTTGTCTTTGTACAGATGTTCCCAGTGCTCATAAAGGGAGAAAACCAAGGAGTTTGGGCTGGGGGGTGGAAACTATGACTTTCAGAGGTCAGGTTCTTTTAAGACCTTTTAGTATGAAAGATACTTAGCTAGAGGTGATGGGAAAACCACTTCAACACCTTAAAAGCACCTCAAAGGCATTACCAGCCACCAAGTGCAATTTAGGAGGTGCTCAGTAGAAGCTGTGGCTCTATGTTGTTTTTCCAGTGGTGGCAGATTGTGTAACCATGTTAAATGGATTTGTAGAAGCAGTTATTGCTGTCTTCTCTAGTAGCTTGATGTTCCTAAAATAATTTATAATTACAATACGTAATTTTGAGTGGTAAAGGTCAGAGGAGGTTATGTTCCTGATAATTGAAAGATTGGAGGGACACAAAGTATTTCAGTTCTTTGTAAGAAAACATGCATTTTAGTGGATAAGAAAAACTTCAGGTTCTCTTTTCTTCAGTATCTTGCTATAATATACAGTAAGAAATAAGAAAGAAAACTTAAAAGTAGAAACTTTATTTTCTGTTGTTCTCATCCTAAAGGCTTTTTATGCAGACATCCCCATAATTTTTTTTGCGCAATGTACTCTAGTTTATTCCAAAAATGGCCCCTTCAGAGTCAAAATGCTTTAACGATTTACTAATATCTGTCATTCCCATTTTAAAGCTGAGTGCTGAAACTTGAAGTGACCTTTAAACTATCCATCAAAAAGTGTTGAGGATTAAAAGAGGGGTTTTGTTACTGCTGTATCTTTTTGTGTAACTGCCAAGTCATACCAACCTTCTGGCAATTTCGTAGCCCTTTGCATTGCTTTTTCCTTAGAAAACAGTACACTTATTTTACATCAAGCGTACAGATTTACTTATAACTTACTCTTTTTCTACAGATGCAAGTAGTAACAGAGTTAAAAACTGAACAAGATCCCAACTGCTCTGAAACTGATGCAGAAGGGCTGAGTCCTGCCCCTGTAGAATCTCAAACTCCAATGGATGCAGACAAGCAGGCCATTTACAGGTAGTAATGGACTTGTGTTCTGTCTTTTGAAGGGTAAAGAATAGAGGCTTTTTTTTTTTAATGAATAATAAGTAGCATAAAATCAGATGTTCTCTTGGCTAAGTGTCTCGGAGGTTTGCAGGGAAAGAAAGAGATTAAATGAGCTTCTCTGTCAGTCTTCAGCCGAGAAGAAAAACTTCCCTTTGTGGGATTCTTCAGTTTCATCGTAGTTTTAAAGGATATTCTAAAGGTAGCTGTCTTTAAAGCACAAGTGAAATTTAGCAAGCTATTCAGACTGTTGAACTATGGTCACTATTTGTTATACTGTACTTTTTATCTTTAATGTGAGATTTTATTTTTATGGTAATTAGGTCGATGTTATCCCTAAAGAAAAGGGAGTAAAAATCTATTGCCTAGTAATTAACTCAAACTGGATTAAATGTTCATGCATAAACACTAGAAAAAAATTACTATGTTAAGTGTTGGGCTAAGCAGTATGCTCAGTTTTGATGAGGTTAAGTGTGCTTTCACTTTAAGTGCTTTATAAAGACATAATTATTACCAGTTTGCAGGTAAAATAAATACAAACAAAAAACCTGAAGCAGAAAGATGTATCCACTCATTTACAGACTTGTGCTAACAAAATTGTTTTCTGCTCTGAGCGTGATTTCGTAAAAGGCCTCTGAGTACAGCCTGCGTACTATTCTCAGTTCTGTAGTTATTTGTAACGTATAAATAAGGCCCACAGTGAGGAGTAAATTAATTTTATCAGACTTTATTTTATAATTTAAATCTGCATTGATCCCATTCGTAAATCCTAATCCTCATTTCTAATGCACTGTATTAATGTCTCTTGTCACTCAATTACAGTGAATTAAATAGTATGTCATAGCTTTTTAGCTTGTGATTGTTCTCTTAATTTAAGTATATGTACTTTACTGCTTTACTTGCCTCTAGAGTTTGCAGTAAATCAAAATTTAAAAAAAAGGCCCACAAAAAACTTTCATCGTGTTTTGCTATAACAGTGGTGCTATATGCAGTCTCTTCCAAGACTTGTCTTTTCATTTATTACATGAGTGACTGTTAGCTTACGTGAGCTACATGTCTTACTTTTCTGTGGAGTACATATAAGTGAAAATACTTATTCATATATTTGAACTTTTATTCTAGGCACCCACTATTTCCCTTGTTAGCACTACTATTTGAAAAATGTGAACAATCTACACAAGGCTCAGAAGGTACAACTTCTGCTAGTTTTGATGTAGATATTGAAAATTTTGTAAGGAAGCAGGAGAAAGAAGGAAAACCCTTTTTCTGTGAGGATCCAGAAACTGATAATTTGGTAAGTATAAGCTGTTTTTTTTATTTCTGAAACAATCATCACATTTGCCTCTTCTTCCTAATTTCTGATCTCAACTGGTGCTTATAGTTTCTCCTCACACTTTTCTTTCTAGAACAGATTCTTCTTTATGTTAATTCTGAGAAACATTTTTTTCTTCTGACCCTTTTTTCCCTCTTGTCGGTAAACTTACATTGGGCCCTTCACAGTTGTATTTCATGCTAAACTGGCTGAAATCAGTGTGTTAAGAGACAAACAGAAACATATGCTTGCCATAGGCAGGTTGACTCTGCAAATCAATTTACATGTAATGAAGATGTTTTCTTCAACTGTGTTTTTTATCTAGTTAATGCAGGAGAAGAGCTGTTACAGGATGAGCTTAGAAAATGACATACAAGAATTCTTTCTGACGTGTTGTCCCCTTTAGGCTTTCTGAAAGTCTTCCCTGTGATGAAGCAGTGATTTCCCCAGTCCCTTAGTCTCACTCTTGAATCATATCTCCAGGGAGCTCCTCTCTTGGCATGCTAGTTTCTAAACTGTTTCTAAACTGTGTTAGAGTGTTAGAATTATAGGGGTCAAGTGTTTGGTTTCTTTTCTTTTTTTTTTTTTTGAAAGCCTGTTCTTTTAAGGGGACTGCTTAGTAATACGAGTCTTCATCCTTGAGTCTATACAAGAAAAGGCTATTTAAAATACTGAAGTTCACAAACAAAGTTAAATTGATTGGAGGTTATAAACAACAGAAATAGTAATGTTTTAAAGCTGATATCTAGAAAGATTTATGTGGTTGAATGTATGGGAGGCTCCTGTGTGGGAGGCTAAGGTAATGTACCTGGAGAAAACTCTTAAAACCAAGACTTAAGCAAGAATTAAATTTGAGATTTTGTTTGGAATTGGCAGGAGTGTTGCAGTGAACAGCATGTTAGGAGGGGCACATATGTTGCAAAAAAGGGGTCAATTTTGGCTGCTGTTGCAAGCAGCCTAAATAGGCATTTTGCATAACTTGATTTCTTTTCAAGCACTTTATGACAAATCACTAGTGAACTTAAGTTCTGGGAAGACAGCATTTAAATAGTGTAATGGAAAATAAAGCTACAAGAGTCTCTGTATAAGACCACCAGTGTGAGAGTAAAGAAGGCAGGCGACAGTATGTTCTAGAGTGAGGCAAGCTTTTACAGCTCTAACTAGAGAGGCATAAAAAGTTACCTTCTCAGCTATTTGTAATATTCTTTTAACTGTAGGTTACAGTGCCCAGGATTGAAATATCTTAATATATTGTGTCAATGATCTTAGTCTATGTAAATATGAAGTCACTTTGGATTAACTCTTCTTTGAAGATAGATCAAATTAACACAACTCACTTTGCACTAATCCATCTGCAAGAGTGCTTTTAAAAAGTTCTCTTACAGCTTTGGCTGTGGAGCTGTTTGTCTTACAGAAGCTTTTATTTTCAGTTTGGAAACTTTTAGAGGCTCAAATAAAGTTTTTGTTTTGGGTCATCTTCTAACACAATGCCCTTCAGAATGACAGGAAAGCAGCTGAAGGACGATACATAATATGATACATAATGATACTGTCAGTTTATAAATGAAAAACTGAAGAATATGCATTGGCCACATTGACCAAAGGTACAACCAGAACAGAACTGAGCCCCCAAAACCTCCAATTTATCATCTTATGATTAAGATCTAATAATGATCTAATGATTTAGATCTTTTGATGCAGCTCACCTGAGAGTTATTGATACAGCGACTTAGTTTTCTAAGTAGAAAGAAGCATTGACTACCTACTGAAACAGTTACGTGAATAAACCCTGTAGCAGAATGACTTGTCACTGTAAGAATTAAAAGTAGAACATGAAAGACGAAAAACAAAGTCAAGGGGAACTAAATAATAATTCTGTTCTTTAGTTACTGCCCTAGTGTGAGCAGCAGTGGTGTGGGGTGCTTTGCTTTTTAATTTTTTTTATTTGAAATGAGTGGTATAATATTACATTCATTAAATACTTGTAGCACAATATAATGATTGTCTTACATTTGTAAGCAGAAATAAGTACTTCAGAATGGTCATAATGTGATGTCTGTCTGCGAAGAGTATGGCTGTTCCACTGAGGTGCAGAAAACCCTGGCAATTGAGGGCCACTGGTACCATCTTTTTAGAGCTGTCTTGAACATGAAAGCACTCAGGCAAATTGGGTGGGGGGAGGGGTAAGGAAGTGCATTATTGAGGGATAAGCAGATAAATACTTTAAAGAGCCATTAGTTTCTGGGGAAGACTAAATCCAGGCTAAAAATGGCAGTTCATCAGATGCTGATTTGCACACGTACAGAGTCTTGTGGGACCTTTGGCTGTTAAAGAATGAATTGCACACAGAAGTCCCCAAATAACATACCAGTTTCTGGATCTTGTGGTTTGACCCAGGTATCTAGAAAGTTGACTACCAGGAATGCTTATAATTTTGAAATTGCTTCTTTCTTTATCTCTTTCACTCTATAATGTGTTTTGGGTTTTGTTACTGCTATTAGTGATACTTCCAGAGTGCTGCTTACACATCAACTGTGAATTTGAAGACACTAATAAAATTTTCCATGACTCTATGAAGAAAGACTTTTTTGATTATGCTTGCCTCCAATACTTTACTCAAAAATGAAAGTTTGTTCTGTTCTGCATGAAGCAGATCTGCTGACCTGCAAAGCCTCAGGTTATTTTCTTCGTTTGTAACTCTTTGAATTCAACACAAATACACTGTTGTCCGTTATCTCTCTAATCCCAATTTCTTTTCAGAAGTAGATCTGAAATCTAATAGTTGGAATGTAGTAGTTCTGGCTCAGTGGATGAGGGAGGAGCAATGGATGTGGCTTAGCTTGACTTTAAGGTTTTTGACAGTCTTCTATAATCTTCTCATAGACAAACTGATAAAATATGCACTAGATAAATGAGCAGTTAGATGGACTGAAAACTGGGTGAACTGCTGGGCTCAAAGGATTGCAATCAGCAGCATGAAGTCCAGTTGAAGGCTGGTCGTTAGCGGTGTACTCTAGGAATTGATACTGGAACCAATACTGTTTAACATCTTCATTAATGACCTGGATGATGGGACAGAGTGTACCCTCAGCAAGCTTGCAGATGTTGCAAAACTGGGAGGAGTGGCTGATGACCACGGTTCAGATGGCTGTGCCACCATTCAGAGCTACTTCATCGCTTCTGGAGAAACAGGCAAGCAGGAATCTCGTGGAGTTCAACAAAGGGAAATGCAAAGTCCTGCACCTAGGGAGGAATAACCCCATGCACTGGTATACTGGGGGCCAACCAGCTGGAAAGCAGCTTTGTGGAAAAGGGCCTGACAGTCTGGATGTACACCAAGCCAAATATGAGACAGCAGTGTATCCTTGCAGCAAAGAAGTTCAACATACTTGGGCTGTGTTAGTAAGAGCATTGTCAGCGGGTCAAGGGACATGATCCTTTCCCTCTGCTTGGCACTGGTGAGACGCATCTGGAGTTCTGGGCTCCTCAGTATGACACACAGACATACTGGAGCAAGTCCAGCAAAGGACCAAAAAGATTATTATGGGACTAGAGCATCTCTCATACGAAGAGAGGCTCAGCGAGCTGGGGCTGTTTAGTCTGCAGCAGTGAAGGTTTGGGAGGATATTATCAATGTATCTAAATACCTAATGGGGGAATAAAGAAGACAGACTCTCTGACTCTTCTCAGTGGTGCCCTGCAGAAAGGCAGGAGGAAATGAACATAAATTGAAACACAGGAAGTTCCATTAAAACATAAGAAAAAGCACTTTTACTGGAGGAGTGATTGAATACAGGAGCAAGTTCCCCAGAGAGGTTGTGGAGTCTCTATCCTTGAAGACAGTCAAAACCCCAGTGGATGTGGCCCTGAGTAACCTGCCCTAGTTGACCTTGCTTTGAGCAGGAGTGGTGGATTAAACAATCTCCAGAGGTCCCTTCCAACCTGAACTATTCTGTAATTTCTGTGAGCCTTCAAAGGTCAGTTTCCCAAAGATCCTGCATGCCTTGGCCTGCCTCACACGGTTTTGGTTGTACACAAACATTCTCTCAGATCTGCCATGTTCAAATAGTCCTTCCTGCTGATTGACCTGTTTGTGATTCTAGTGGTGACAAATTTATTGGGTTTTGTGGGCTACACAAAACTGGCCGATTTTGCTTGAGATGGATGAAGAAGTATTTGTTTATGTCTTGTATTCCGTGCCTGCTAAGGTCAGTACTATCTTAAACTGGAACCACATTGCAAAATCAAAAATCTTTGGCATCAAACTGCTGTTCTGTAGTCGTATTGTTAGCTATGACTTTCTATTACTAGATACCAAATGAAATCTGAGTGCAGCTTGTCCTCTGCCTGTCCTGAAGGCTGGGGACTCTGAACAGCTGACATTCTGAAAGGCTATTCATTTTGTCAGAGGCAATGAGCAGAAGAGTGTCTGTCAAGTTGTGAAATAGCTAGTATGGTTTTTTTTAGTCTCTTCTTCAGCTTGAAATATTGGTGCTTGCACAGAGAAGGCTGTAGCTGGGCAGTTTTTTGTCTTGTGTGACAAATGTATACATTTTTATAGAGAATAAAAATCTTTTTTAGTAGAAAGGGATTCTAATATTGTGCATCTTTCTTACATCTTCTGTTCATGGTGTCCCTACCTTTTAAACTCCAATGAGAAATCAACCATTCAGTTGAAAGGAGAAGCTAATGAAGACTGCTAATTAGAACAAGCTAGAAGGGTGGAGCAGCAGGTAGGTCAGACAACTACTTGCTTTCCACCTGTGCTCTTATCTGACCTCAGCAGAGTCAAGCAAATAAGGTATAAATGCTTACTTGGTAGCAGTCATTCAACTTGGAGCCTGAGCTAAACTGAGATGAATTAAATGTTCTAATACTACGAAGAGCCGAATGCAGGTCATGTCAGAGAAGAGTCACAGGCCTGCCTACAGTAAGGAGATTGTCCATTAATTCAGCTGTTTCAATGTCTTCAGCTTTTTCTTTTGGAAGTGGCATGTAGAACTCAACTACAGTGCACAGTTTTTGTGACAGAGCTTAAAGTAATGGCTCCAAAACAGCAGAGTATCATTTCAGGCTCCATACTGCCTATAGGCTAATTGATTAGATAACAGAAATTGTGAAAGGTCACAGATACTGATGTAGGGCCTCCTAGAATCCTGGCAATGCTTCACATTGCGCACTCACTTAAAATGCCTTGAGTATTCCAGAGGAAAAGTTTGGGTTTCATCTAGAGGACCACAGAATGTTAACCTGGATGGCACAGGCATTAGATGAGTTTGACCAGAAAGGAAGCTCATTAAGAGCAGCGTAAGGTGGTTCTAACTTGAGTAGCTCTTACTACACTGCAGTCTAGATTACCTTGTTACTTTGATATTATGGTTCCCATTCTAAATTAATTGGTGGTTTCCTGCATTAGTAGTATAAAGGATTTCAGCACTAGGAAATCCAGGTAGCATCCACCTGAAACTTAATTTTAAGGGTATCCATATATTGCTAAGCCTGGCCTGTAAAGCAAGTTTCAATCCTTTTTCATTGTCTAGAGGGAGGGTTTCCATTCTTTCTAGTTAACTGCTCCAAAAGCATCAGTTGGGGATCTTGAAGCAGCATGGCAAAGGGTTATGGTCAACACAGAAATAGTGTTACTAGGCCTTTTACTTTTGCAGTATTTTTCCCAAGTCTGGCTTTGTCAGACATATTGTCAGAATATGGCGCTTGCAGTGAAATGGATGGGAACATATCTATAAAAATTGATGGCTCCTGGATCTGGTCAGAACTTTGGTATTAGGCTTCAGCATATTTAGAGTGAGAATTTCTCAGATTGTAAGAATCTGGACAGAGGTGAAAAAAGATGACTCTTGTGGAAGGGGTTTCTTTTTTCTTAAATGAATTTTTAAGGTACTCTTTGAAATGGCCTGGGTTAGGCATATTTTTATTTCGTTTATTGCTATGTTCCTATTCTTTTTCTATATGTGCATTCATGTAATAATCAGCAATGGTTCGTGTTCAAAACCTGGAACACTAAAAAGAAAATAATCCACAAAACTGTGCTACAGCTTCCCTGAAGTGTGAAGTTTCAGTTGTTTTCTCTTCCTTTGTCTGAGAGGTGTATAAGATGCCTCTTTTCCTTCCAAGGAACAGCGTATCGCAGGAAAATGCGAAGTTCAGTTCTAAGATCAGTTGAAAGAAAACTGAGAAGCTTCAGTGCTAACTTCTGGACAGATCAGCTTACCTTGAAATCTAGGAAGTCTTGATGTTCTAGGTGTGTCTTTATTTTTAATGCAGATCCATCTTCTAATCAGAAAAGGTAGTTGTCTTTGGACAACTGAAATGCTCCCAGGAGTTCCAGTCCATCCCTAATAATTACACAAAGTAAGCGGCTTTTCTGTGGTAGTTGTGTGTCTGCTCCTCAGGAGCTATTGGCTGCAAACAGAACTTTGAAACTTTTCCCTTCCAACTTCACTGGCTCTGACCACACAGGTTAGACAGGTTAGGAGGTAAAAGAGAGAGGTGCAAGTTTATGATTTTTTTTTTTTTGCAGTAAATATTTAGCTCTTATAGATATGCATGGCACAGCATGTTATTGGAGCTTGAATTATCCTCTGTTGTGGAATGTCTTCTACAGGGATCTTCTGGTTTTCAATAGTTTTGTTCTCTTTTCTGATTCATGGTCACTTATGCTGTCTGTCTCTCCGCTGGTCTTCTCTGAACCTGATGTAAGTGCTGATTAGTTGCAAGAAATGCTGCAGACCTTCCCTTTTCAGATCCTAGTCCTGGTGGGAAGGAATTGGAAGCTGAAGGTTGTGCTCAAGTTTTACTTACCAGACTGGAAGTGTGCCTTCTTTCCAAAAGCTTTTAGCTTCCTCCTTATCTTTTTGGATTGTTACTTTGCATCCACCTTAGTCCTTATATCAAGAATCAGTACCAGAACAGATGTGTTTGCTGTTAAGAACTAGATCTTGGTGGTCTGTATTGCTAGTCAGAGGTTCCTAAGTGCATGTGCTTCTTTCTGGAAGCGTGCCCAGCTGTATCTCCATAACATGGCTTATCATCTGTTGGAGCTCCTTACCCTTTCACCTTACCCTTTGACATCTCTATCTCATTTTCACAGATAAAACAGATCTTGGAATGAACCAATGAACCAACTACTCTTTGTTCTCCATTAGTATCCTTTTGTGCTCCATTAGCATCCTTTTGTGCGTAGGACTTACATGGACAGGTTCCTCCATGTCTAAGAAACTGTTCGGCATGAGTCTTTGCAGAAAATTTTTAGAGCTTTCACAGATTACATTATGTCTTAAGGCATTCAGTACTTAACACTTCTTTGCTTACTGTTAACCCAGCCACTGCAGAAACATCATGTTGCCTCAGGATGGTTCCTACCTCTAGTATAGCTTCTGTTCAGAGTAAACTCTTCCCCTATATGGTTGGCTTTTTTAATTTCCACACATTCATAGGACTGTAGGATAATTCAGGTTGGATTACAAGCTCAAGAGGTCTGAAGTCCAACCTCCTGCACAAAGCAGACTCAGCTGTGAAGTCAGAGCAGGTTACTTATGCCTTTATCAAGCCTAGAAACAATACAAAACATGGGGTGTTAAATATACTCTGACTTTTGTATTTGAACAGGACAGTGCCTTTTTTGAAGACCCCTGAGTTTTTTGTTTCATTTGGGGTAAGGATTTGTGGTTCAGTACCTTCTTCTCAAAGACTATCCTATTGAATTTTTAGTTGTCAGGAAAAGTGGTAGTGTCGAAGCCAGCTGATGTCATTTGAATATTCTTGAGTGAACAAGCCATGTTTTTGCATCTCTGAAAAATGTTCTTGCTATTGTAATGTGCAGAACTGTCTCATAAACCTCTAGTCATACATTTCCTAGCTATGCCGTGTAGCTGGAGACTCAAAATAGGGGAGAGAGGTTATCAAATAAAAATAAATTAAAACAAAATATCCCCTCTCCCAGAGTTTGTGTTCTTCCTCTGAAGCCCTAAATTGCCCCAGAAGGATTTGCTCAGGAAGGTAGATGAGCTTTGAATTTACATATTTTAATTGGTTTTTTTATAATTGAGAAGAGTCATTTGGGTGAGAAGATAACTTGTCAGTGTATGGAGATTGTTTCATATATGTTGTCCATATATGTATTTGCTATATGCTTATGGGCCCTGAAATCTGTGTTAATAATAAAAAAAAAAAAAAGGTGGGTATATGTTTTAGATAAACAAGGTGGGCTGGGCATTAAGAGTAAGGTAGCGCACGGTGTGTTCTGTGCGCTTTGCACGACGTGTCTGAGGCACTGAAAAGGCAGGATGCGGGCACAGTCTAAGGATTTTTAGGGCTAAAGATGTCTCCAAATTTAATAAGTGATATATTTATATGTGAATATGCTCTGGATAGCAGTTTTAGCAAGAACTGGAAGTTTTTCAATAATCTATCTTTCTCTGCTTAATAGTTCACGATTACCTTTATTTACAACAGTTTCAACAATATGCATATATCTTGTGGTTACTTCTGTCTTTGTGCATTTCTCTGAAATGATGCTCCAGGTTTATTTCTACAGCTGAAAAGGCTGAATCAAGTGGGTTATAAAAATTCATTGTTCTGTGGCATATTCTACTCTGTAGCACTAAATAATAACAACATAGTTGTGGTAGATTTTTAAGGTGCGCCTTTTAAGAACATAGGAATTAAATATGACTGCTGCTGCGATCTGTCTGAAAACATTTCTTTGTATTACCTTTGTTCAATAGGGGTGATTTTATCAGTTCTTGATTTATTTTTCTTTTTTTAAGTTTCAAGGAAAAAGTGAACTTCAGCCAACAAATGTGAGTTTGGTCCACCCATGCTGCAAGAGAGCAGAAGCCATATGGCCACAATTAGCGTAGTTGTAAATGAGTAAATAAGTCCTGGTGACAGGCATGGCATGTTTACAAAGTTTTGTTTGCCTTCCTAACCACAGTAGCACAGCTTCCTGTAAGAGTAGTGTGACTGTGTGTGGCTCTGCAGAAACCAGGATACTGTTACTAATTCTTGGTTTATGGTTAATTTTGACTTTAAATAATTTTTCACTTCAACTATCAACCATCAGTTTGAAAGTAAATAAAAGCTGAAGAAAGAACTTTTATTTTTCCTCCAAACAAATGCTGACAAAGAAATAATATAAATATGGGTAATGGTTTAAGGGAAAAAAAAAAAGCCCTCCTAACTGACCAAAAACTAATCACTAATAGTCAAATATTATGTGCTCAAAGGCATAATATTGTTACCTTGGTTCTAGCTGAATTTTTAAGGTGCTCACTAATATGTGCTCTGTGTTTGTCTGCCACACATGAGGAATTTTATAATTTAAGCTTTTTTGTCTCTGAAACTCTTTGGCTATTGCAGCATTACAGAACAATTGTTAATAATTCTGAAAGGAGCAGAATATCCTTAAACATAGATGACCTTTGTTTTGTGTTTAAAATCTAGTTAAATTTGCATAGTTTAACTTGGCTGTGTTTAGAGGTACTTAAACATAGCTTAAACAGCAACCACTGCTGAGGACTGTTCTAGAAGATTGCTGTTTTATATACCTCAGTGCTGGGCAATTGCACTCATTTTGAAGGTTTTTGCTGTCATAGGTCATAAGAGTTACCAGATGTTAATTTGGATCAACTGCCTCAAGTCTACAGTTCAGATTTTTCTGCAGCTGTGCTTTTAAAGATATAGCTAATTTTTTTTCTTTTTAGCCCTGAGAAGGGATAAGATTTCCTTTCTGTTATCTCTTCATTTTTTTCTCTTGTTTATTTTAAGATACAATTTTCTACACTGGGTAGGTGTCATGCAACTGGAATACCTTCTCCTGAAAAAAACAGGGAAAAGATCTCTGTCACAGTAAAAGCTAAAGTCATCATGGTGGCATGGAGGGTATGCGCAGGAGATTGCCTGCCTTGATCTCCTTCAGGTGCTCTGAACAAAGGCAACCTCAGCTCCCAGATGGCTTCTTTAGTTAGAAGTAATAAGTGGATTACTTAATAAGCTATCATTTCTGGTCATTGGAATCAGTGCTCTGGCCAGGTAGATGACCCTTCATATAGGACTGATTTTTCCAAGTAATGCTAAAATCAAGCTCCACACTATATTTCAAAATTTTAATCTATTCAGTTTCATGAAACTGAAGGATATTTTTCTCAGAGGTCTGGCATAGCAAGTAAATATTGGGGATGGCACTCTATATATAAAAATAATTAAATTGCCAGTGTGTTATGAACATATTTGAATGTCCTGGATTTCTTACTGCTTCATGAGCATTAGACCATCTGGATTTGGTTTTTGCTTTTGATCTTCTGCCATGACCCTTAAAGTCACCTAAGGTATTTTTATACGGTATGTAACACCATTAGCTACCCAAGCTTGTGAGTTCTTATCACAGTAAGCATAAGTATTCTCATCAGGTACATATCTCCTGTACTTCAATTTTTGCTTAAATATGAATTTGTTGTTGGGTGTAGTGCTTTGTATTTAATGCTTTATATTTCAGAACCAATTTCCTCACCTGAAAATTCTTACATGATTTTAGCCTAGAGCTGTTAATCTTTGACTTATAATTGCAGAGGAACTTCAAAGTGCTAGGCCTGAGGAACCATTTCATTACTTCAAGCTTTGAACAATGTGACAAAGTTTGGGACCTCTTTATTTGAATTTTATTCAAAAATAAAAGTTCTTGGTTTTCTTATAGGTCAGATGGCAGGCCATTTCCTGTACCTCCCTATCAATCTGTGTGATAAACTTATGCTAAGTCACAGAAGGGTCTTCTCAGTGTGTCTCTCATTAGTCTGCACACTTTTGGTTTTCGTGGGTCAGGCCATAATAAGGAACTGAACCTGGTATTTCTGATATGTAGCTGAAGACGACTATTGCTTACCAAGGCTGTTCCAACCATGCTTTCCAAATAATGTGTGGATGAGATTACTTTCCTTCGCTTCTGGTCTCATGTGGTGTATGACCCAGAGTTGTATGATGGGAATAAAAGATCGTGTGGACATGCAGGCTCGTTCTGTGTCCCACATACACCTCAACTATGCTCTGTCTTCCTAACGTGTCACATGTGACAGAGACAAAGATTGTGTTGTTGTAATGCATTGTTTCCCCTCTATGGTAGTTCACTTATGCAGTGTAAGGACACAGGTTTTGTGTGTAAATGTGTTCCTTTCACATTTCAGAACCATAATGGTCAGGGATAGACAACTCTAGTCAACACTTAGCAATTAGTAACTCTGCTTTAATTGGATAGTCTTCGCTACTGGAAAGTAGCGTTTGCATAAATCTCACATTAAATATTTTTAAAATTAACAGTTCTGTTGTTTCTATATTTTTTTCCAATTCTCTCCCTAGATGGTAAAAGCAATCCAAGTTCTGCGTATCCACCTGCTTGAGCTAGAAAAGGTTAATGAACTCTGCAAGGATTTCTGTAGTCGTTACATTGCCTGCCTAAAGACAAAAATGAACAGTGAAACTCTATTAAGTGGAGAGCCTGGAAGTCCTTACTCACCTGTGCAATCTCAGGTATGTTTCAAATACCGTTAAGTGTATTTTTGCTTAGATTTCCGTAGGAAGTTATAACTA
The DNA here is from genome assembly GCF_949628215.1 of Phalacrocorax aristotelis. NCBI lineage: Eukaryota > Metazoa > Chordata > Aves > Suliformes > Phalacrocoracidae > Phalacrocorax > Phalacrocorax aristotelis. The sequence goes on along the minus strand of NC_134276.1, from coordinate 98,191,339 downwards.
TGCTTCTATTGCAATTAATTTGCAAGCAGAGTTTCTGCAGTTTCTTTTATTCTTTCAAAATCGGTTATTAAGGCTAGAAAGAGCTGTATTTTTTTGTGTACACGTGTGTGCTACTGCCTGATGGGCAAATTTGTTGAAATGTGCCAGAACATAGAGTCAATTTCTTCTGTCTGTCTTCCTTTTATGATCTTCCCTCGGTTGAGATACTCAGAGTAGCCTGGATTTGATATTTTGTTGGAAGGAGGCTAGGAAACAATAACAGAAGAAAAAAAATTCCATGTTAAGAAGGTCTCCCTAGTTTAGTCTGCTTTGAAATATTGAGATAGCTGATACTTGTATACCTAATCTGTATTCTGGAACAAATAGAGAATGTCTGATGGATTATAGTTGCAATATTTGAGATGTATGTCACTGCATGTAACCTGGCGTGACTGTGACAGTACCCATTTCTATATATGTGAACCTCAGTTTATATACTGTTGGCATTACCGAAACGCAATATCCAATTGCATTTTTTGTAGGGAATTGACAACCGTTAATTAACAACAGTTAATATGTTATGGTTGATGCTTCTGCTGTTAGATGCTGGACAGTGAGCCCTGTCATCTTAGTACCTACTAGATATCTAGTCTTAGGGGATGGTCCTTCTCTGACTTAACCAATATGGCTGAATCTGTATTCTGAAAAGCCTCAATGACTCTTAAACTCCACTCTCTGGACTCCTTACTTAAGTTTTGGTATCTGGAGGTGTGGAGAGGAGAGCCTAACTTAGACAAAACCCACTTTGTAAAGATGGTTTTTCGCATGTCTGCAACAGTCTTCTGTAGGAACAAGAGGGACTGAATTTTGCATTTGGTAATAATAGAGATTATTCCTATATACTAAGGAATGTGTAAGAGTTTGCATGGTCAGGATTGAGTAAGAACTATCCTGAGCAGAACAAAACATATTGGGAATCTTGAATACTTAATAAATAATTTTGAAATTGAAAAAAAATTGAGGTAATAACTAAAATTCTGGAGCTTTGATGCTTCTAATAAGAGCATCAAGGGTCCATTTCATCTGTCCTTCTTCCCTTGTGCCTTTGGAAACTGTTTCTCGTAGCATTTATATACTTAGAATCATCTCTCCTAAAATTTCTCAAGATAGTTTTATGTCTTCTCTAACAGTTGCTTTCATGAGGGTTTTCAAAGGTAATGGTTGGTGATAATGAGAAAGTTAATGTAGGTAGTGATGAACCTTTAATAAAGTCTCTTTCTCTTCGAAGTTACTCCTGTGATTAAAGTCCAAATGTATTTTTAGAACGAAAATTACAGAAGCACACTTTATCTCCTTAAAAAAAAAAATTAAAAACTTTTCAAAAAAAATGCAAGTAACTAATTGTTTTACTTTTCTAGCAAATTCCAAGTGCCATTGCAGGCACACTCAGTCCCCAAGGGATTATGGTGCCAGCATCAGCATTGCAGCAGGGAAATGTAACTATGGCAACAGTAGCAGGTATGACACAGTAAAGAAAAACTGGCACCTTGCTCTTCATTTTGTTTTTTTTATAGTTGTTACAAAAAATACACAAATACTTTTAAAAATGTGTTTTAACTGTAATACCTGAAAAGTTGTTGTAATACAGTCAAGCGCCTTACTGTTTTCTGAATGTTCATTTAATTTATATGTGTACCAAGTATACATATGTGACTGGAGGTTACATATATGTAATATTAAGAGATCTTTCTGTGCAACGCTACTTTTGTTAAAAGGTATTTCAGAGGCTGGGGTGTTCTACTCTTTTTTTTTTTTTTTTCTTATAAAAACCCCAATTCTGTTTGGCAAAAACATGCTTTACCTAAAATATTGCACTTGCTAGCTGTCTCATGCTCTGCAGAGTTTGGAACCACACCTACAAATCTGTGAAATCTTTGTTGTCCAAGTTGTTCTACTATTGTATGGAGATGACGTCTGAACTGAAATGTTCTATCTTGCTTCTCAGCATGGTTTTAAAACAAACAGAAAAAACCCTTTTGACTACAAATGCAGCAAAGCAATGTGGTCTGCTCCTACAGCATGCACTTGCAGAGAGGTTTTCCTGAGATCCAATATGTGCTTTATGGCTTTGGTGCCCATGAACCCCTATGCATTCACCAAGATTCTGTCACCTTAGTTGACCTGAACATCTAGGTGTCACCCAGCTGATGGCTGTAACCAGTCAACACGCATAGGTGTGGGTTTGCTGTTGTGGCCCTTGTTGGCTGAAAAGTTAGCTCAGTTAAAACAAAACGATGACCTGTTTTACAGTCTGCTAGTCATAATGTTTTCCTGTGAAAATAGATTTAGAACACCTAAAATACAGGGAAGCATAAACAAATTTTGTACAGATTTTTGTGGATGGAAAAAATTTTAGTATAGCAAAGAACACATCTTACATGCTTACGTGCAAAGAATAGTTGATATATTATCAAAACTCTTGCTTTGTCTGCAGTGCTGATGCACTTCTGTGTTTAAAGAGAAGAATATTTGAAGGTCTCTTGCTTACCTATAATCTCTGCTGTTTTGTTTTAAGGGGGGACAGTGTATCAGCCAGTCACTGTGGTCACTCCACAAGGTCAAGTTGTGACACAAGCATTGTCACCTGGGACTATTCGTATCCAGAACTCTCAGGTTTGTTTCATGGGCTTCACAGAATAGTATTATGGGTTCAAATAGATCTCAGTGGCTTTAAGAATTTTGGTTTAAATTCGACACACTGTCAGAATGAGCTCTGTGTACACACACATAGTAACTAATGTAAAATTAATGCAAGTACTGCTACAGGAGTTGCGAGTTGGATAACATGGCATAAGGTCCCAGCCAGATACCCCTTGCCACAACAGGTCATCATAGTCCTTACCTGTTAAATATTTTTTTTTACTGATGGCAGAAAAATATAGGTACGTGGATTTACAAAAAAAAAAAACCAAAACAAAAAAAACCAAAATATGAAACCCCACCCTCAAAACCAACCAACAACCAAAAAAACCCACCAAGCCAAAAACCCCTCTGAATTAAATAAACACTTTTTCAATGATCAAAAGTTTCCTAATTATTGAACTAGGTTTATGGCTGTATAGATTTACTATATATATTGCGTTATGGTGCCACACTGCTGTTATCAGTAATTGGACTTTTTATCATGATGGCAACCACTAGTACAGTGAAACTGTATGTATGTCAGAATTTATGTATGTTGAGAAGCATTTTGCTGTAAAACCTTCAAAATACTCAGTTGAGACTATGGGAAATGCTCACATTGGGCTCGTTTTATCATATCCTAAAAGATGGCCAGCACTCTTTTGGGAAGTCTCTTAAGAGTTGGGTCTGAAGAGCTCAAAGAAACAACTAAGAAAAAGGAAACGTGAAAACTAGACCATCTTCAGTTACAGAAAGCCTTGCTAGCTTTCTTCATGAGAAGGAAGTGGTAAATTAAATCTCCCAGGAATCCGGAGTCAATGAGTCCGGAGTGAATGAGGAGCTACCACCTCCACAGCATAAAATCTGTTGGTAATCACTGACTTAGCATCTTATCTTCTTTCTTCTTCCGACCTTCCAACTGAAAAAGGGTGCTTAGAGTATTCTTCTTTTTATTGGCAATAGCTTGTATGCACTTGCCTGTATTCTTCCCTAGAACACATGCAGTTCTGTCCTCAGATACCTTTCAGAAAGAAATGTGTAAAATTCCTCTCCTAGACTGAAGTGTTTTTGAAGAAAAATGCTTTTTATGCTTCTGATTAAAAAAATAATCAAAAAGGACTTGACCTTCTGTATAAATCTGCGGCTATTCTTCAAGTTAGTAGGAATCTCCAAACCCTACGAACACATAGGTTTGGACCTGTATTCCTTGTCACCCATAGGAAACCCTTCTTCATATTCTTTTTGTGTTTCACAATGCTGTGGAGGTAGGGGGAAAAATACTGGGGGAGAGCTATTGAAATTTCATTATAAAGCCTCCATATACAAGCAAATTATTTAGAATGTAAAACATTGTTTCGGAAGTAAAAGTATGCACCAAATACATATTTGTTGTAATTTGATAGCTTAAACATCGTTTAAAAGTTGTTTCATACAGGACATAGACATAATGAGTGGCTTGAACAAATTGCCCTGTATTGTCTGAAAAGCCTGATTTAGAATGATTCTAGTTATAATTGTCTGAAATATAATCTCATGCAATTTATATGCTGTTCCTTCTTATCTCTGCATAAGCATTTAAGAACGTATTCCCTAATGTTCAGACAACTGATGTGCAAATGACTTTATGTATCCAATAGGAAGTGAAAAAGAAAGCAAAAGTGAGGAATAAATATGAACCTTTAGGGAAATAGTTACTCTGTTGTAAGGTGAATTAAGGTTTCTACTGTATATATCTTCTTGCTCTTTGAGAATTTAAATGCATTTATTTAGCAGGACCCTTAGTATCTTTGTTTGCAACTCTAGCATAATAATTTGACTTTAATTCTTAAATCAGTACTATTTTACAGCTTCCATAGTTGTTTGCACACAGTGAGTGTGTTCAGCATGGTGTTTTTCAATGGCTCTTCACATGTGCAAATGACTGCATAGGGTGATGAGGCAATCAGATCCCTAGGTTAGTGCAGGTTAGTACAGAGGATCATTAACGTGACATGTACTACGTAAGTGGATTTTATTCTAAATTACAGTAGATCAGCATTTGGCCGTTTTCACAAGATCACATATGCAGCCTGATAACAGCTGTAATTCTTAAAACAGAAATTAAATGAAATGTGAAAACTATATAAATCTGATACAGCATTTTCCCTGGATAAAGACATTTTGGAATGCTATTGTAGGAGAGCTGCTATTGTAGGTCTTCCACAGCAAATAAAGTAGCTTTTTATAATCAGCATGCCTCAAGCCTAACTTATTTTCATTCCTTCTATAAATGAGTTATTCATACATTGGTACAGAATACTGCTATTACTATGTTAACTGCCTTATTTCTTCTAAAATTATATGTACAGCTTCAGTTGCAATTAAACCAAGATCTAGGCATCTTGCATCAAGATGATGGCTCATCAAAAAATAAAAGAGGAGTTCTTCCCAAGCACGCTACGAATGTGATGAGATCTTGGCTTTTTCAGCACATAGGGGTAAGGACCGAACATGATCAGGAGTCACAGGTTTTTATGTAACTTTTTTAATGTTGTCTCTCATGATTTTGCTTCATAAAGAAGGTGAATTTATTCTGTTGTTATTTGTGTAATCTCAGTTCAGTTTTCCCTGAAGTCATTCGGAGCAGTTCCACAGTCTAATGTCAGTTGATTTTTATTATTATTTTAGTAAGTGTGTTACATTTGTACCTCAGGACCTCAATAAACATTGTTAAAAGGGATCTTTCTTCATTTCAATGTGTTGAGAACTTAATACTCTCTACAGCCTGGTTCGTGGCAGAAGGAAAAGTAGTTCCATCTGTGTTTGGGGGTGGGAGGATGAGGTGTAGAAGAGAATTTCAAATTTTCTGGTTTTATCTCCTTTCCAACAATCTTTCTAATGCATACTAAGTGTGTTACTACCTAATTGTGCTTTCAATAGAATGTCTTTCCTTTGCATAAATATTTATTATCCCAAAAGAATTAATGGGTCTCAAGTTATACCACAATGTTCAGTTGATTGATATTTTGTCTTTTACAACTATTTTACCACAGACAAATGATACAGGGAAATGGCACGTAAACTTCATCTGTTTAGTTCAGAGTAGCTTTATTTAACTAGAAAATGCTTGTCAGTTCTCTCATACAGCATTGCCTTTGGACAGCATAACTAATGAGATCTTATCACATGCTGTGTTGCCCAGGGATCACGCTGTTTAATAAAGACTGTCAGCTATGAGAAGCTTTTTCTTCTGAATTACACATCAGTGGTTTAATGGTATCACATACGTTCAAGGATAAAATCAGTTTTGCATAGTAAAGCACTCGTTAAATGATTTTTATTTATAAAAGCTTGTGAGGTTTCTAAAGTTTGTTTTTTAACAAGTCAGATGGTCTTAATCTAGCAGCTTTAATCAGTTGTAATAAAGGAGTCCTTATATTTGATGAGGAGATGAAACAAACTTATGCCGCTTTTGTTTGCTTTTTTGTCCTGTTTAGCATCCATATCCAACAGAGGATGAGAAGAAACAGATTGCAGCACAAACAAATCTGACACTACTCCAGGTTAACAATTGGTAAGAGCAAAAACTCTTAGTGTCTGTTGTTGTCTCCACATGCTTACAACATAGTGAAATTGTTGAATGTAACTTGGACATCTGGAACTTACTGTTCTACATATGTTACAAAATACGTATAAAAATAAAAGAATTATGCACTGATACACAAGGATATTATTATTATTATTAGAGTAAGGTATAATACTAATACTTGTGCCATTTATATTATATAAGGACTCCAGAAAACTTTGCAACATTAGGGAACTACATTCTGTTCTGTTGCTGAAAGAGATGGTACTACACTCACATCTCTTCTGCAAGTAAAGAAATTTTAGTTTAAAGGTGTTTAGTGACCTGATGCTCTGAAAAGCGTTCTCTGGTAAACATGGTTGCAAATGTTTAAGAAGTTACTGTCAAGAGATATTTGTTCTGCTCTTGTATCAAAGGATGCTATCATCTGAGCAGTGATGTGTGAACGGAGAGTGTCAACTACTCTAGTTCATGGTTCAATGTGGTTTAGTGTGTCTTGTCTTCACTAGAGATTTAAGATAATACACCTGCCCCTGCAGAAGAGAGGAGTGAGGGTGCTGACATCAATCCTATTCTGCTTGTGGTATTGGTTCCTGAAATTATTGCAGCTAAGTCCAACAGGTGTCTTCCTCAGACTTCAAAGGTGATGCTGGCTGCATGGCTGCAGAGGGATCCAGTGGGGAAATACTCAAGGTAGTGGCAGTACACTGGTACCAAAAATGGAGCAGTGTAACTATGCTTGTGTGACATGGTAGTAATGGATCTCTATGGTACTGGGAACCAACTAATGTCTCTGCAAAGCATTGCATTACACCATGTGGATCTGCTAGCCGCACCCTGCTTCCTTCCACTGCAGGTAAAGATGGGTCCTGGATGTGTTTTGTCAGATGTAGCAAGGGATGCTATCCTCAGTCACAGCTCCTTGCCACGGCTAGCTATGTTGAAATTGATTCAGTTAACTGCTGGTAGCTAAGTGAGATGTGGTTTCAGTATGTTCTTGTTCACTAGCAGAAAGGGGAGGGGCAGCAATTATCATGCTAAAGTAAACAAGTGAAAATTCGGGAACAAAAAGGAATTGGGAAAGGTCTGAAAAATGTGTTTGCTGTTGTCTCCTGGATCAGGAACCAGACCTTGGAAAGCCAGGGAGCCTATAAAATAAGTAATGTGGGAGCTTAAGGAAGTAAATGAAACCAGACCAAACAAACTAGGTTAGACTGGGGATAGATTTTAGGTGAACCCTAATAAGAGGAGTATCAGCTTTCTGAGCTGTGCTGTCAGCACGTTTTCTGGTGCTTAGTTTTTAATAAGATCTTGAAATGTACATCTGTCATGCTGTCTGGAGAATTTCCTCTTCTGAGGTGGCGGGAAAAATGCTGCTAGCAGCAAAATGATAGAAGTACTTTCTTAGCTAGTTTGCCAAAATCAAAGGATTCCAGTGTTCTAGGAGCAGTTTTACACATTAAAAAGAATGTCAAGCCAAGCTGGTAAGGAGAAGATTTTATATTTCTTTTTTTTTTTCCTGCTGCATACTTCAAATCTGAGAGAGAGAGAGAATTTACAGCCAACTGGTCATAAGTACTTATTGCCTTTATTTGTGTTTAGGTTTATCAATGCTAGAAGGCGAATTCTTCAGCCAATGCTGGATTCCAGTTGTTCTGAAACTCCGAAAACAAAGAAGAAAACAGCTCAGAACCGACCGGTTCAGAGGTTCTGGCCTGACTCCATTGCCTCAGGAGTTGCTCAGCAGCAATCTAATGAGCTCACGATGTCAGATGGTAAGGAGAACTGGCTAAACCACAGATAATAAAGTTGATTCCTTTGTAACAAGGAAAGGAAGGCTTTGATGCCTTTGCAGGGAGGGGAACTTCTTGATATTTCAGTATAAATGTGTTTTTATTCTGGAAAAACATAACAGAAATGTGTCAATATTTCCCTCTTTAAAAACTTTGTGTTTGGAGGGTATTCTATTGGACCTTCATGTTGAGACACATAAATTGAGGCTTTTGTTTCAGAAGTTACAAAACAACAGCACAAAGGTTAGATGTGTAATTAAGTTCTCTCAGTAGGTGTATGCACTTCAGTAGCATTCTGTTTGGTTAGCAGTATTGGACTGCAGTTTCAGTTTCATGACTCCTCATCCTGCTCACATTCCTTTCACTATTGCTAGAGGGACTCAGCATCTGCAATTCTCCATAGGCCTCATGTGTTTCAAGTTGAACACTGAGAAGCAGAGAAATGTAACAGAGCCTCCAAAAACTGACTGAATTAACTTCCTTAGCATCAGATCAAACAAATGGACTCAATTTAAGAAAGATAAATAATTGCTTTAATCTCAGGACTATCCTTTCTGTCCTGCCACCTGCTGCTTTTTCTTTGCAGTTTGTAGCAACTTTTCTTTCAGCCTCCCCTGGATCTGACAACAGCTTTATCCAATTAAGTCACCTTGAATCTCTTATGAACACTCCAATCTTTATGCGATGAATTAAGCTGGAATACTTTGTAGACATGGTCTTGTGATGGCTTGATTGGAGAATTGCTGTAATGGATGTCCATAACACAGCTAAGTTTAAGATTCCTGGCCGACTTAATTCTGGCATTTCCTGGTATTTAAGTGTTAGACGACTTATACCTTTTATTTTCATTTAGTTCCATAGATTTTCTTCCTGTTGATTAGAAACAAGCTCTGTTATATCTAAATATGTATTGCTTAAAACTAGAAACCAAGAAAGATGCTAAAGTACTACAATTCTGCTTCTCCAGGTGCTGTTGTAACAATTACAGCTCCAGTCAACATGAATGTAGACAGTCTCCAGTCTTTGTCATCTGATGGTGCTACTTTGGCTGTTCAGCAAGTTATGATGGCAGGGCAAAGTGAGGATGAGTCTGTAGACAGCGGTGAAGATGATGGAGCAGATCTGTCAACAACAAATATCAGTGGGCTGGTCTTGGATAACAGCGATTCTCTGCAGTAGGAAGCAGGAGAGTGTGACAAAATGTTTAGGAAAAAGAAAGGACTGACTGACTGTTTTTATAGTTTGCACAGCAAACATTTTACACAAGTTTTATTTCTAATATGTTTTATATGTAGATATAGAAGGGTGCACTTTTTTGTATTTCATAGTAAGCTTAAAGAGTGTTTTTGCAGGTGCAGCAACTTCTTTCAAATGTGTTTTTTCATTTCTTTTCCTTTTCTTACTTCAGAAAATTATATCTAGTAATATAAAGAACCACATAAGCACCCCTTTGTTCTATGAATTGGAAGTGCTGCAATTTCTAAAGAATTATGCAGTTTCAATTAGTGCTGTTATTTAACACAGCTCTTGATGGGCAGGTGATGTAAATTTAAAGCATGTGACACTAGTGTGTGGAACTTGATCATTAAGTTAGATGCATATATTTGAAAGATGCTTCTGCACCTTAAAAACTGCTAGTCTGAGGTGGACAGCAACACACATAAAAAGAAAATGTTGATGTGTGATTCAGTAGCGAATGTATGGCAATTTAAATAAGTTTTTAGTTTCTCTCATAGTCCGTGAGCCTGTTTATCATTTGCTATAAAAACTCCTATTTTTACCTTGCCGGGGTTATTGGATAAAAAATATTTTTATAAATTCACTAGGAATTGGGATGACGACTGTATTAAGCAGGAGGAAAAAAAAAAAAAAAAGAATTTCCAGAGGGGAAAAATAAATGTTTAGTATTCCTATTTGGAAGGTCTGAAAACTGACCAAACTTAATAAACAAGCCTACGCTAGCATTCTATGATTCTCAGCTATCCCACAGTGATATACTATATTTGATAATTGCATAAGAAGGGCCCACTGTTTGGGGTTTTGATATTGTCAAACATTGATTTATATTATGTGTAAAATGCTATTCAAATTACATTAACTCTGTATCTAGACTTGTATCTGAAGATATTTGCTAAACGAGTATTCAGGTAAGTAAATTGAAGTACCCACAATTTTTCCAGTTATTAGAGAAATTTAACAGTTTATAGTTTGTACAACTGAATCTGAAAAATGAGAAGTTGCTTATTATACAGTCATGAATTCTGCTATCACTCTGCTATTTTATTGCATTTAAAATATTTTCCCCAATACAAAAAGAAATAGAACTTACAGATTTATATAAAATTTCTTCAGATCTGAAGGCTACTAGCAGAACATACAGCAGGCTTGATTAGAGTAGAAAATCCTTGTGTGTCATTTAAAAACTGAGAGCTAGTGATGAAAACACTTTTTTTGTAACAGTTCTTTTTTTTTTTTTTTTTCCCAAAGTTTGGAGCCTGTGTGTGTCTATCCATGAACACTTACCTTTGGAACTTTGTATTTTCCCGTTGTTAGGTACAAATAACAGACTCCAAGAGTCGCATGGTAAGATCAATGTCCTCTTTTTCCTCCTGTCCATTTGTCACAATGTTGGGTTAGATCAAAGCCAGAACTTCCTTCTGATTTAGGCCAAACCTAGTTGCATTTCTAATGTGACAGGGAAAAAGATGTTACCTTTTAGAATCTTTAGATATTGTGTTTGAACAGAGCCCTTTGACAGATGCAAATCTTTAATTGAATACTTCAATTTCTGCTTCACAAAACACTCAGGCATGTGCTTAGGTCGCACTGATTTCAGCAGGATTAACGCATGCACTTTTTGACAGGCTTAAATGGTTGGAAGCTGGTCTTTAAAGGTTGTCTTCCAAGGCAATTACAAGTCAGTATGAAGAAAAACTTCAGAAAGAAATGCCGGTAGCATTGGCATACAGACATGGAGAGTAATACTAGTTTTCAATGACTAGTAGCTATTTTAAAGAATTAGTGTTGGGTTTTACTCAACACAGGTGATGTTTCTGTTATGGCTTTTGCTTGTTCCTGGCTGAGGATCTTGCTGCTTAGTTCAAATGCTGTTAATGATCTGCTCCAACTGGAGTGGCAATTTCTAAAGAACTTGTTTTCTTCTAACTTCTCTGCTTTGCCACTAATGTGCCATGTTTGTTAAGGAGCATAGTAAATGACTAATGAAAGATCTAATTGGGAAAGCGTGGCATAGCACACATGTCTCAAAGGCCATTGTCAAATCCAGTTTGACCCCAAAACATTTAAAAAGGCAGATATGATGTACAAATTCATGCTCCTTTGGAAACATTCATCATACTGCTCCTGCAAAGGATACCCGAGATGACTAGAACCGAGAGACAGATTCTGTATTTTTCCTCTTTAGTTGTTTTTGATTTAACTCCATAAGTGCTTCATCACCCCCACAGTTTCCGTTATGTATTAGGTTATATCTGTTGGTTTGTTTGGGGTTTTTATTCAGCTGCCCTTGTTTGTATTTCATAGCCGTTAATCCTTGTACTTCTAGCATGTAGGCAGAGGAATAGTCTACTTCTCAGTGTGTACAGGCCTATGGACAAGCACGTGCTTTTCCACATCAACCTGTGCTGGAGGCCATTTCTCACTATCTCCCTTCGCTCCCTGACCAGTTGTTGCTGCCTCAGATCTACCAGCAGAGCTTTCCCTGGCTTGCTTGGAGGTAGTCTAGGAAGCAGCTCAGCCAGCAGATTTGTTGGGGTAGCAAGTAGCCAGCAGTGAAGCGAAGGGTAAGCCAAAATGGGCAAAAAACTTCTGTGGTTTGGACATAATGTGGCAGTGGGTGTTTGCCTACACTTCAGAACTATGAGAACCGAGATCTTAAAAAGCGAGAGGGTATTAAAACGATTTAATATCCACACAACTGGCTGGAAGAGGGTTTGGGAATATGTAGTTTATATGCCACTTGGAACTCAGTTGGAAGCAAACAGGCGTCAGGGTTTACAAACTTCTCAAAGTTTGTTTTTCAGAAAGAAACTGGTATTTGGTTAGCATTTTTTATTCCCCCCACCTTACGTGCAGCCAAAGTTTTATTCTTCTGAAACATTTGCAACCTTGTCTTCAGCTAGTTTACCCATACCTGGAAAGTGAAGTTGACAGAATTCACTGTGAAAAGGGGAATATGGACTAGTTTTACTGTCAAATTAGAAACATAAAAATATAGGGATGTGTATTCCTAAAATCTAAAAGGCTTTACCAATGTAATCAAAGTTATTGCGTAACATATGGAACTCAAACCTTGTCTTTTAATTCAGTGAGAATTCTGTAGTGGGCATGAACTGCACAGAAGTGCTTGCTCTTTTCACAGTTTTAAAAAAAAATAAATAGTGTCCTTCCTTTTTTTGTTGTGTAAGAAACAGTAAGTAACTGGTTTAAGCAAAGCATCACTATTCAGGAAAGGTACGTGTTTACATTAGTGAAAAAGTCTTTATAGGGGATCTAACTTTAAACCTATATATAACTCCATCCCCTTAAAGCCATGTTCATATGCAATAGAACTAATCCGTTTTTAAAATCAATATTCTACTTCTGCAGTTATGATTATTGAAACTTTTACATTTTTTCAATGTAATCTAGATTATTAATCCAGAACAGGGTTCTGAGTCCAATTTTTCCAAGATTTCCGTAGCAGACAAGGCAATTTCCTGTTGTTCTTTACCTTTAGAAATACTGCATTTTAGTAAATCAATTCCAAATTGATTGGGATATTTTTTTAAATGACTGTTCCAAAGAAATAATCATGTTGGAAAACATTTAGACTCGACAGGCCTGGCTCTGGCTCTGCAGAGAGTTTCCTAGACCTGGGTATTGGGTCAAAGTGGAGTCCTGCTGACATCATGGAAGCTCCATAAGGGTGTGTGTCGGGCTGCATTTACCTGCAAGCGAGTAGTTTCCTTGTTCTGGTCCCTGATCAGAGCTATTAGGAACCTTTTGGAGAGCCCTCCAACTTCATCTTGCCTGGATAGCTAGGTTTTCTTCCAGTAGAAACCACGGTATGGACAGAGGGCTTAAAATTGCAGGAACTCATGCTGACCTGGGTGCACCACGTATCATTTTGATGTTCAAAATATGGCCAGAAGGCAGACCTACACTGAGGAACTAGACTTCCCGGTTCCTGTGCTTTTAAAAATGAGGTTTATGGATATTCTAGTGGAGTAGGGCCACAAAGACTTAATGCATGAATAATATATCTATTTGTTTCTCTAATCACATGGAAAAAAAAATTAGAAGGCAGTTCAGCTTCCTGACTTTATGAACTTGACAGCCCAAAGGATGAAACAAAGCCTTTCCAAGGGATGATAGTTTCATCAAACCATTAGACTTGTAGCACTTTGAACAATCAAACAAAAACTCAAAACACCCTGGTATTTTGAAAAATTGGAACACGTGCATTTAACTAAAGTTGATTTATTTTCTGAAGCTGAGTCGTCTTGGGAGAAAAAAAATGAATAAGTATTTGTCTATGCAAGACATAAATGTCGAAAATGTGAGTTACCCATTTTTAGGTGCTGTATTGTTGTTGTCTTTCTGACTTCTGTTACTTTGATTAGTCTTCTAAACCTTTCAGCCTTATATTCAGCTTAGTTTTTAGAGCTGAATAGGCCAAATGTAGTTTTGAAATCCTGTTGGAAATGTAACGAACTTTCATTCCCTCATGAAAATCTCGCATGTTAAACAATTAAGTGAAATGTTTTCGTTTCCTAATAATAAATTCAAACTCTCACCACCTCCTAAACACAGAGCATATCCATGAAAATGCGGGTTTAATTGTAATGTGCAAATGATCAAATCATCAGCCTTGTGCTGAATACACTTTGCTTTCTGCTCTTCAGCGTAGCTGAACAGTAAAACAGGTTGGTTTTGCCAAACTCAGTGTGAATTCCTTCCCCCCCCCCCCGCCCCGGACCCCCCTTGGCTTGCTAATCTCCTTCAAATAGGTTTCGGGTTGTTAAATTTTTTTAAGTCCTTAAGTAACTTCATCATCCAGTGTAGAGTGTAGTGAAATTGGCACTAACATGCTTTTAAGTGAGCGTCCAAATCATGTTATTTGTTCATTCTTGTCACCTGGAAAAGGAAGGTGCGAGAAAGCAGTGAAATGCCTTACCAACTTTGTAGGCTACCATAAAGATACTGACTTCATGTTAATAGAATCCAGTGTTCTTAGGTCGTGACAGAAGTTGCCCGTAAATCTTTCCATGGGTTAGCAACATTTGGTCTACACAACCGACAATCTTTAAAACGTGAACCCCTTAACTTTTTTTTTTTCCCCTTGGTTTGTAAGGGATTTTGAAGCAACTGATCAACCAAGGGATAAAATTAAAAAGCAGAATATGCTTCATGGATGATTTATTTTTACACTACTGTTCTCTGTGAACTGAAAAAGCACATTTTTTAAAGCAAAGCATTTGCGTTACTTTAACAGTATTGTTTGGCTGAAAGACAAACACGTTTTCAAGAAATCTTGAGCATAGTTTCAAGCTAGTTAACCAGATCTTGGCCAGGGACAACCCCCGGCCTTTTTGTTTGTTTGGGTTTTCTTGTTTATGCAAATGAAGAAAAATGTTTACTAGTTCTTACCCGTATGGGGATTTTTATTATGCTTTTGTAATGCAGGAGCAGCTTCCATGAAAGAATTAGCAGGTAAATAGTCCATAATGTGTGTGACTTTGGGGTTTTTTTTGTTGCTGTTTCAAAATTGTTAATTAAAATGGCATGGACTTCAAACTTTTAATAATGGTTCCAAGCATATATGGTGGTGACTTCTCTGAAAAGACTTCCCCTTGCACAAGTCCCATGTGCTAACTTGTTTAGCCAGATCGACTGTAACACATCTGTAAAATTACCATGTTCTACTAGATCAGAAATCTTGAGGAAACGAGCAGCCTTTCTACCACAAAACAGCAATTCTTCTCTAGCAAGAAGCTCAAACTCATTTCATCCAGCATGTATGAGTCTTACTCGGCAAAGATGAAGACAGACATGGGTGCTCTGAAGAGAAGATATACTCCTGCTTCGCACTGAAGTGTTATTTATTCCTACTGTTGCTTCCCCAGCATCTGGCCTGGTGACATTCAAGGGTGATCCCCAAACAGTACCGCCCTGAGCCCAGCGCACCTGGCTGAAGGGGTCCTGTGTGTGACCCTGCTGGCCAGAGCTGCTACAGCCTCGTGTTGCCGTGCCAAATTTTTACAGCTTTTTATTTATGCCAGAACATGTCCCCAAGGATTTTGACTCATATTTTGCTTTTAAAGGGTTGATCTGTGATTAACTGAGTAGTATGTGTTCCAGACACAGGAGTATTTGATCGTTTCTTTGTCTGACATTAAAAGAGTGCCCAAGATTAACCCCTGGTTGGTATCTTGGAAATAATTTTAATACTGCTGCTGCCAGGGAGCAATTTTTTCCTTAATCTGAAGAGAATAAAAAAAAAATCAACCAGCCAACCAAAAAAAACCACCACCCTGTAAAGCAGACTATTTCACCTCAATTACGTCCAGTATAGTATATTCATGGTCCATTGGTTTCAAGTTCCCCTGAACAACGAATCCCCTTCTTCAAGAAGGCGTTACAGGGGGTGGAAGTGTAGTTAGTCATAAGCAACCAATGAGCCTATTTGCGTTTGTGAAGCACCTGTTTACAAACCAGAAATCCTTTAGTGTGCAGCTTAGGGCTGCTTGTAAATACCCCTCTTTGTAGAAGACCAGAGCAATATCCCCAATGCTAAAATGAGGGAAAACAAACTCTACCCACAGTGTATAATGAGGATTCTGCAAAAAGTAATAGGTAAGGCTGGAACACGTACATGGTACTGATTATTTATTCAAAATCCATATTTAAATTCACACAAGTTCAAAAGTGTGCAAGGTATGCAAGATTAAGCCTGTGGTGTATTTAAAATAAAATAAAAACCACTGCTTAGACACCCTACTAAAATCTGAAAGCAATGGGACCTTCGCAGGCCAGGTTTGGTTGGTCTTCCTCGTGCAACTAAGGTATGACCTAGAGTTTATGAAGTGATCAGGGAAAACCTCCTATGGGTATTTATCATCTCTGTTGGTCTTTGGACTCTTGTGTCACTGTTAGCACAAGTCAGAAGATTAGGCCCTCAGCCCTACTCCTGACCTTTATTCCTGGCACATTTTTTGTTAAATTGATCACTGAATCCGAAATACAAACTGACGCATACGCTAAAAGTGAGCGCAGTAATAAAATTTAATGGAGGCATTTTTGTTAAGATCCAAGCATTTTTAAACTTGGATTTTTAATAGTTGCGAAAAATAAGCATATCATATTTTAAGAACTAGGGATTGATTTGTATGCCATTTTTGCTGTGCCCCCCCGCCCCGCAGCCTTTCACTGTGAGCTACGCACTGCACAGGTTCTCCTTAATGTCTGAACATTCACCAGATTATGTTCACTCTGCATTTCTGCGTAGCTCAGTTTATAACTTTGGTCGTTAAGATTTAGTGCACTCGCTTTCAGCAGAGGCTAGCGTGCAGAAAAGTCAAGAGGGCTTAATTATATGTGTGGTTACGTAAGCAAAATCAATGACTGCACAGGTACTGGTTTCTCTAAGATACTTAGGATTATATATGGCTCCATGGGTGAGATCCAAAGGCGGGCCAGGAAGCAGGGTGGGAGAATATTTCTGTAACTGGTGGTTACTGTATTTTCATACTGGACCAAGAGGTAGGTAGGTTGGTTGGTTGGTTTGCTTTTTTTGATACTCAAAAGGACTATTTTGCGCAGCTGATTCTGATTAACTTTTTTAACTTGGTACTGCAGCTGGACTGAGACACGGAAGCTCTTGAAAAGTTTAAGCATCATCATCAAATGAAACTCGGAGATTTTGAGAAACTGGTTTGGAAACTGTTAGATAATACCTGCATTGCTTTTCCAGATGCTGGGGGGAACGCTACTCCTGACTCACTCGAGAACGCAGTGACACTTTAAGCAGCTCCAGAAATAACAATTTTCTTCCCAAGATGATTCTTTCAAACAACTGGTTTTGTGTTCCTGTTCGTGGGTTGGTGGTTGGTTTGGTTTTTTTCCTCCCCTCTTCCTTTCTTTGAAAGCTGGCAACAATTAATCCTTGATTACATGTGTCTCAACTGTGAATATTGTTGAATAATGACTCTGCAAATCAGTCCAAGATTCAAAGCCAGCTTTGCTGGAAAAAGCCCAACAAGTTCACAGAACTGAGCTGTGGGTGCTGCTATGAATGCAGTATTGGAATGATAAATAAAACTAAGCTGTCCTTAATGTAGATGGACAATGTTGAAGCTAAATCACTTTAGGCTGAAGATAACTTGTATGATATTTTCCCAAATGAATGTGTGCCATTTTTGTCACGTACGTGCTTTTTTTTTTTAAATTATGTTTGTGTTTGTTCCAGTAGGGGGTCTTAGGTATAGAAGTGAGTATTTTAATACTCTACATCACAAAATATGCACATCTTAGGGAGGGTTTTTGCATGTTTCCCTATTAAATCATGCAAGTCCTTAATTTACAGAAATTACACTTCATTAGTCATTATTAATAAATAATTAATTGGTCAGAAAAATCCATTTGTTTTAAATTTCGGAAGCAAAATACGTGCCACAGCCAGCGTGCATATACTGAGTTTGCCCTGAAACTCCTGACCACTAAATCCTTCCTCTGGTGCAGCCCCTTGCTGGCTGTTCTGTAATTCTGACTAAGATAACCCAAGTGTCAGCTCCTCTGCTCTTCCGGGAAGACATCGGTTTTAAATGCCAGATCTACATTTTTAGTCCCCCTGCCCACCCACATGGAAGAAGGAAAGGCTGTTACTGCAACGCAGAGAACATCTAACCCTCGGGACTTCTCTTTTACCACGCAATACTGTTTGCAGTTTCTTCCAAAATACCTCCATGATTTTTCACTGTGATATTGAACCAAAGGGATGGGGGAAGAAGTCACATTTTAAAAATCTGCTTCAGCTCAGTGTCCTGGTGTGGGTCAACTTCTGCTTCATAATGTTTTTCTTTTTATGTTGACTCAATCACACCTGTGTGTGCAAGTTCAGTTCTCATCCTTGTGCCGCTTGCTGGTTAGTACGTCGCATCGTTGCCACGCCAGCAGGCAGGTCAGGGCAGGTGTATGCACCTAAAATTTCCTATAATATCACCTTCAAAAGACCGTGTCAAGTTTTACTTTTTTCCCTGCCCCCAAATTTTAAATAAAAAGTATTTCTAGGGGGATGGAATCAGTCCATTACCAACACTGAGCGGGTATGGTTTAGTTAAATCAGGGGATCCTCTAGGAAACCTCTCTCACATTGTTCTCACCCCGATCAGAAATAGCAGGGGCAGAACCTGCCACAGGATCAGGATTTCTGATCACTTTAAGTGCATAATTGCCTAGGCACAGTGACAGCCAGAGCCATCCCCCTAAAGCCAGGCTTTACAGTCAGCAGCTGGGGGAGCGGAACAGCAGGGATGCTAAAGCTGTTTGGTGAACCACCCAGGAGTTCACTTCTGGCAGGGTGTCAGGAAAGGAGAAGGACTCGGGCAAACACTTTTAACTCCTTGGCGCTGGGCGTAGTTGTGCCGAAAGGACACCTCCCAACGGGCTTTCACTCGTGAACGTTTTACCCTAATATTTTACCGCCTCATGGGGCAGGAACTGAGAGGGCATGTTAAAAGGACTGATGCCCAAAATCAGGTTGTTCTTAAATCAATTATTAAATCATTAATACAATGAAGAAAGGCCCTGGCAGTTCCACAAATAACTAAGCAGCAGTAATGATCTTTTACAAAGTTATGGGACGCCGAAGAACGGAAGCAACCCCCCCAGACTTAATTGCACTTATACGTAAAATGAGTTCTTTTTAGGAATTGCAAATTTCAGCTTTTGACTCAATTTTCAGGACTAGTTTAGGGATGCACAAAAAGCCTGTATGCTGCTTTGCACTTGAGAAACTGGTACGGCTCCTCACCCACAAACACGTGCCTGGCCGTGATGCAAAGTTTCAGTCACCATGCAAATGAGTAGCCACAAAACTATGCCAATGTCCAGACCATGGGGAAAACATGACCTGGAAAAATATAACTAACAACACCAGCAATATTGTGTCCAAAATGTAGACAAGCACACAGGTGATTAATATTGGAAAGTCTAGGACAACACGCATTCAAATAAAGCATGTTAAAAACCTCATGTTAAACTTAAGTGAATAAATTCTGACAACTGAAAGGTGCGTCGTCTTTGAGCAGGGTTTTTTTTTCTTTTCTCCCTGTGCTGGTGCTGTTCATGCAAAAATTAACATAGTGAAGCTACATATTTCAACGTGATGAAATGTAGACAGAGATCCTAGGAGACATCCAGGCAGGGGCTGAAGATGCAAGCTATCCTCAAATCAGGAATGGTGGCAGAGCAAAGAAACTGTTCACCACCCCCAAGGGGCAGCTTGCAAAGGAGCCAGCGGGGTTTTTTTGCGCAGATGTTTGAAGAATAACTCCTCATTGTTCCCGTGCTGACCCTGTATAAAGAGCATTCGCACAAAACCAATATTATTCAGGGATTGCCGTCTGTCGGTCATTCTCTCCTGTTCAAAGGTTATCAGTCATGCAAAGGGGAGAAGCAGTGGGACAGATAAGATACGTGACAAAGAATAAACAGCCTCAGCTGACCACCACCCTCCCCGGGCAACAAGGAGTCTGCCCAAATCGCTTGTGACTCCCTCCGAACAATCTCTACACTTGCAAACCCATTTTGATTTCCTGAAATGCTTGGCAGATGAAAAACAGAACTCACCCCATGGACTAAAATACACCTTGCAAGCCTATACAAGATGTGAATTTATTCAGCTATCTGGAAATACCTGGACAGCATGTAATTAAAACCTATAATGGGAGGAACTTCCTGTGCTGCTGGCTTCAACAGCAGCACGGGATGCTCACATGTCACGTACAGTTGGTGTAGGTGCTGTTTTCCCCCACCCCACAACAGATGAGACAGAAGCTGTTTTGTCCTTGCCTCATTCACGCTGGTGTCTGATCGGTAAGGTGAGAGTCAGCTTTAACCTCATTAAAAACTAAGAGATTCTTTTTCAACCAAATGGAGAAGAGCGGAGGGGGAAGGGACGCTGAGTAAACCCACTTTCCCCGTGACAGAAACGCATCCTCTGGGAAGAGGGCTGGGGGCCCAG
Source organism: Phalacrocorax aristotelis (assembly GCF_949628215.1). NCBI lineage: Eukaryota > Metazoa > Chordata > Aves > Suliformes > Phalacrocoracidae > Phalacrocorax > Phalacrocorax aristotelis. The sequence goes on along the minus strand of NC_134276.1, from coordinate 98,171,076 downwards.
CTTGTGCTGGACCTGCGGAGCCCTGGCAGGCAGCTGCACCCAGAGGCGTGGGCACCCTCGCTGCTCGGGGAGGGCACTCGCTCTCCCCCCCCCCACAGCTCAGCTGCAATAAAATCTGTGGTGGAAGAGCTGACTGTTCACTGTCACAGGCTCAATGTCAGTTTACATCCGGAGTCGCTGTCTATCTTCTGTAATAACACCTACTTCAGGAAACCAGGGGAAAGTAAGAGGTGTTGTTTCCTAACCCTGTTACTTGTCGCAAGTGACGAGCTTCTCAACTCTGAACTGCAAAGCAAGCGCTGCAGAAATTGCTGACGGCCCAAAGATGACTCGACTTGGTGCCTCCTGTGCTTTTCCACGTTGAGTGGGAGTGCGTGGTGGCTTTTGCGAGGCCACGTCACACCTCGGTTTCCAGCGAGCGCTCTTCCTTACCCAGGCCAGCCTTCAGGTTTACTGAGGTTTTCTGCAAATCATGCAGGCAGGAGGTGAAACTGCTGAGCACCTTGGCTCTGTGGGGTAAGTGATGGCCACAGGGGTCGTCCTGCCAGTGGGGATGGGATGGGGAGCTTGCCAGGGACAGGTCGGGCACCTGAGGGGGGATGTTTTCCCCATGAAAGGCATCCTTCCCCTCGCCTGCTCCCTTGCTTCCCCATCTCTGCAGCAGCTGGTGCAGGACTGAGGCAAGGAGGTGTCCCAGCTGTCCCAGCTCCATGCAAAACACATCCCTATTAGTCCTGAGAGCTCTCCAGCCTCAGGAAAAGTCTTGGTTGGGGGTACCAGCCCGCTGCCACCCTGCAGCTACCAGCTGAGGGCTGTCTGAGAGGTGACTGTGTGGAGGGGGACAGTGTGGTCACTCAGATGCCCTCATTCCCCAGGCCCAGCTGTGAGTTGCAGTGATTTTTCAGACGTGCTGAGTTCTCGCATCTCTTGCTGAGGCGCACCAGAGCCCAGGGCAGAGTCAGCCTCTGACAATGCCAATTGACAGGGATCCTCGTTTCATCTTGAAAAGCAAATTTGCCTGCTATCTCCAGCTTTTTTTCTAACCCTTCACCTGAATCTCAGCTGCTCACTGTTTTTTTTGCAGTCAAGCAGCATCAGACAGAGCAGTAAAAAGGAATATGAGAAGAAGGTTTAAGGTTTCCAGGTATACCCGGGGCCAAGAGGACTGGAGAGAGGCTTGCCTGGCCCAAGTAACACCAGCTAGTGCTTGAGGAAAGCATACGTGTGCTCATCAGTAAAGTTTTCAAAAGTTTATTGGCAAAATTTATTTCATTCAACCCCTTGAAGGAACAAAATTAACACTTGTTAATGTGATGAAGCTGTGTTTTTTATTACAGTCTCCCTACATATATATATACACATTTCAAAGCATTCAGAAGATGCAGTTTTGCCATATCCTATGTCTGTCTCCAGCAGTGGTAAAGGGAGAGCACGAGTGAGGAGGACACAATCACTGACACAAAATTTGGGGTGTTCCTGCTGAAACAGGACACAGCAGGGGCAGGGGGTCAGCCCTGGGCAATTGCTTCGTCAAGGTGGCTGTCAAGGATCGACACTTGACTGCCAACACCCTTTACATGGCTCTTCAAGGCTTTGCTCCAGAGGATGGAGGCACGAGAGGGGTTTGCATCCTCTTAAGAACACAACCGTGTACTAACCTGCCTACTCCCCCCATCTCAAAAAAAACCTGGAGAGGGGGATGCCAGCCAATCTTCTGATTTTGGTCCTGCCAGTTTGAATTTGATGGAATTACAGGAAGCAAAAACTTGGCTCCTGGGAGGAAGTTTATCCAGTGAGTTATAGGAACAGACTATATAAACATAAACACATACAAAAGCCCAATCATCTTACAAATAAATAAATAACTGCATTGTTTCAGTTATATGCTAGCAGCAATCTAACCTCTCATAGCCCACCGCCGTGGAACAAACCTTACAACAAAGCTCACCTGCTATAGACACTTTGCCCTGGCATATAAATGACGTACAATGTGGCATCTCTCTAGCACTCTGTGACACAGCCATATACATTGCCAAGTCCTCTAGGAAGGTTTGAAGCATTTAACACTTTTCAGTGCAGATGCCCCAAGGTACAGAAAGCCTTCTGCTGACAGAGAGGCTCCCCTGTCCTCCTGCCCTCGGCTGGCAGACAGGGCAGGTTCACTCCTTGCTCTCGCCACCGCGGCACTGCAGCTGGCCCCCCTGGGGGGGGCATGTGCAAATCTGGCCATCCCGGGAGGTGACGGTGCCAGCGGGCACCGCCATCTCCTCCTCGTCGTAGCACACGCAACGGGGGCAGCCGTCTGCCACGGGGCTGCCCACAGCCTGGCAGGTGGGGGGCAGGCGGGGGCACAGCGGGGTGCAAATGATGTCCCCACTGGGGCGGCAGGTGCACAGCTTGCGGGCAAAGTCAATGTAGAAGGAGCGGCCGGAGGGGACGTGGCCGCTGGCAAAGCCTTGCATCTCACAGTCGCTCTCCAGATAGGGGGGGCAGGCGCAGGGTGGGGGACAGGGGGGGCAGCAGCCCCCGGCAGTGCCAGTGGTCGGCCCCTCCAGGTCCCTCTCTGGGCATGGGGTGCAGACGCTGGGCTCACACATTGGTTTCGGGGCTGCACCGCAGAGCAGTAGGCAGGCGAGTGACAGGCGAAAGGTGCTGGCTAAAGCCATGCTTCTGTGGAGAGAAAGGAGGAGTTGGGCGCAGGCGTCACACTGGGCATGGGCGCACCCAAACCCATGTCTGGACCCCCCCGAGTTTTAAAGCAAGTGGGATGCAGACGTCTCTCCCTGACATGCCCATTAGCTGCAGTTTTGGTCATCTGCAGCTTTCTGGGACCAGGGTGGTTTGCTCTAAACCAAATAGTTTTGTCCATGAAAGCTCATCCTGGCTCAACCAAGGTGTCCTCCACCCACCGGGTGTTCAGATGGCCGCAATGTGGGCACTGGGTTAGCAAAGTCCACATTGCAGCACACACTGAGCTTTGGCGCGGTTGTCCTGGCCAGTAAATGGCACTTATTCACCCCTAGACTGATGCTAATAATTTACATTTCGGTGACTAATTGTTCCTGGGAGGCTTTTGGGCATGGACACATAAAAGGTTCAAAGAAGCACTGTCTGCTTTGGTGGCTTGTCCTGCAGCTATGACTGCAATTAGGACCCTGCTTCTCCACAAACTAGGTCTGGGTGTCAGCTCCCAGGACCTCAAGCTGTGCCACTCACCACCTGGCAGCTCGCTGCCTGCCTTTTCCAGCCACCTCACTCCCTCACAAGAAGCCAAGGGGGTCACCTCATGCTTGTTTCAACTTGTGAAGCCTTTGCTTCATAAGGAAGATGTTTCTGATGTTGGGCACTCCTGTGTGGCCCTCCTCTTTGCCTTCTTAATTTTTTTTGGCCAGCCTGTTTTCAAGCAGAGAGCCATTCACAGGCATGAGATACCCTTCCTGTGCCTGCTCCCCCCTCCTCCACTTACACCACCTAGGATGCACAGCACTGCCTGGCAGCTCATGCTGATTCCCTTCTCTGTGCTAAGGCTGAGGACTCTTTTTTTCCAGGCTGCCAGCTTTTCAAGACCCGACATTTCCTTACATGCAGCCCACACTTTTAGATCCCTTCCCCCTGTCTGAGTGTCCTTACGTCCTGCTGTTTTAAATACACTCTCTTTCCTCTTGCACTGGGTCCTTCCAGGTTCAGTCTCTTCTTTGGGTGTCCCAAAGCCATCTTTGATTACAATCATATCATTACCTTCATGCTGTGTGTTTGATAGCCACAATTTCCTACTCTTGCAGACATGCAACTACTTCTTAACATTTCTTTAAACAAACCTGTTTGCAAATTGCATAACTCTAAAGAAAAAACTTGAAAGAACTCTATCCATCTTCAAATCAAAAAAAAGAAAGGCTTTAAATCTTTCCTGTTTTTAAAGCAAACTCTTGCTTAAGTTGCTGGTTACTGCTTCACCCTTGCTATAAGCTACTGTTGTCTCCCTTCATTTCATTCACACATTTTAATCTACCCATTACTTTATCATCCTTCCCAGCAGACTGATCGCTGTGCGGAGCAGCACGGAGCCCAGACTCACTCCCTGTGGAAAGGCTGCCGCTCGGTGAGGATCTCCCTTCTGCTCCCTCCCAGCTGCTCCCAGCTTCAGCCACCCGCTTCCCCTGGGCTTCAGGCACAAAGAAGGGCACTGCCATCAGACACCATTAAGACAACGGTTTTGCAAACCCAAACCTCTGTCCAACCCTGACAGTCCCATTCACCGCCAAAATCTCTGACCCCACCTAGCAATGAAATTGGGCTTCTTCAACAGAGCTGATTTCCAGCAAAACCACATCGAGTTTGTTATTGGGCAGCTGCAGCGGGAACAGCCTCCTGCTCAAGCCAGGCCACTTTTCCCAGTGAAAATATTCATCTTCCCCCTTAGTTTTGGAAAACCAGGCTGCAGGCTGGCCAAGGTGCTCCCCTCCTGCCCCATACCAGGTCCCTGACCGCGGTTGTGCCGTGAGGCACCGCACGGCACTGGTTACCTGCAGGGTGGCCGGCCAGGCAGGATAGGCGCTGGGGCACGGTGCAGGACCCTGAGCTGCGGGACCCTGAGTGGTGTCTCCGGTCTTCACCCCACAGCCCTCCCAGGCCCTCTATTTATGTGCTGCCGTTGGTGGCTCCATGATGAAACACTGGTGGGGGGAGACAGGAGAGGCGGGGAAGCCTCTGTAACATGAAAGGTGGCTGGGCAGGGCCAGCAAGATGCTTATCTTGCTAGTGGTGTTGGTTTAGTCCAACTGCAGACTAATCCGGCTTCTCCCAGCCATCTGCAGGTCTGTCATCTCTCCCCACACCCCTCTTTGCAGACTTCAGCCAGGGTTTCTGAAGAGTCAGCATGTCCCTGTGCTTTGCAGGCTGCTGGAGGCACAGATGACGGTGTCCAAAGGAAAGCAAAATTATTTAAAGGCTCTAGCAAGGCAGGCCAGGTGGAAGGTAGCCAGCTCCAGAGCTGAGATGCTCCCTCTCAAGAGCTGGAGGTGGGCATGGACCTTCTTGGGGCACCTGTTTTATCCCTGTCTCCCCACAGCTTCCTGGGGCAGGGCAGCCCTCCCATGCCACACACCGTCTAAAGCACTTTAGTCCCTGCGTGACTGTTTTCCTCTGGATTAAGCTGTAGGGAGAGGAGGTTTGTATGGGTTTCACATGCCGGCAAAACTTGTGCGCCCTGACCAGTGCAGGCAGCCTGAGCTCTCTGGTGTGAAAAGACCTTAAGCTGATGTGCTAATGAGCTTGTTGGAAATGTGTCCCCCAACATTGCAGAGCAATGAAGCAGATGGAACTGTGGAAGGCAGCAAGAGTTTCAGGAGCGCACACACCCCCACGCACCCCTCAGAAAGGGGCAGTCTCCAGGCACAGGCAGGTCACCCCCTCAAAGGTGCCCATGTCTCTGGAGCAGCCCAAGGAATCTTGCGCCTGACCTTAAAACTCATGAGCTGCCTTTGGGGCAAGAGCTGTCCCATTGGGGTACTTGCATAGGAGGTGAAGGATCTGGGGGCTGGAGGGGAGGGTCCCAACCCCCAGTGATGGGGAGCTCCCTGCAAAGAGAGGCATGCCTCTGGCTGTCGGGTAGAGGCAAATCTCCGCTCCTTCTCTTGCAACCATGCCTGCTGCACGGGAGAACATATCGGAGTTAGGCTCATCAGGAAGGGTCTGGCATGTCCCAGGCTTCAAAGTGGCCCCGATTCAGACTTAGTTCTGCCTTTCATGGAGTTATGGGGCATTTTGAGACTTACTCATGTGAGTTTGGAACACGTGCGTCGACTAATATCCTTCAGTTTGCAACCGAGTTGCTAAAATAAATACAATACAATGAGGTTGATCTAATCAGTTTTTATCTTTTCTGGACAAATATGGTTATTAGTCAAGCAAAAACTCACAGAAGATCTGATATAGCTTGTGTCACTTAGGAAACAAGAGAGAGACACTCTTCCTAAACAGAAATACTTCAGCATTCGATAATTTAATAAAAGTCTCATACAAGCTAGATTAGATTGAAAGTATGGGCTAGCCAAAATCAGAATTGGTTATTGTCTCCTTGGAGCAGCTCCCAAGACATATGAAGAGACTGCAAAGCTCATTTGTGTTTTGGGAGCACCTCCCCCAGACCAGCTTTCAATGGCACTTCAGTTAGGTCCCACAGCCCTCCTTTCACATTTGCTTTCATTTATGTTTTTTTGCATCCACAACATGTGGCTCTTCTGGACTTCATTATCAATTCCTGGATCATAATGCTCTGACAGCGAAATCAAGATCAGCCTCTCCTTCGCCTCTACCCCTCGATAACAAGCTCTCAAGTTGCATATTCATGAGATGACCTTTACAGACCAGGGGGATGCAGCCGTATCCCCTCTCCCCGTTACTATAGAGTGAGTAGTATAAGTCTTTACTTCTTGCATGGGTTCGGTTCACTTCCCCCTCCTGTGGGACTGTGTGCAAGACATCCGGTGCCACCAGCTCCCCCAGATGTGAGGAAAGTGCTTTCCAAAGGCCAGTTGCTGCTACAGGAGCGATCATTCCCCACCAGCCCAGCACCTCACCCCACGTGCCCATCACAGCCCCCAGACGTCCCTTCCCATCCCTCCTGCCCATACCTGCCCAGCTCCCCACCTTTTGCATACCAGGTGCCATGGCCCACCCAATCCCCTCCTCATCACTCCCCTGGGGCCCTGCCTCTCCCATTCGCCCCTGGGGAGGGGAGGAAGAAGCTGCCTCCTTGGCACCCAAACGGAGCCAGGGGTGAGAAGGGTCTCCTGGGGGGTGCCGGCAGCCCTCCCTCCAAGAGGTGGAGAGGAGCAGGAGGGTGCAGCTGTGACGTGGCTTGCCCCCAGCCCTCAGGAAGGCTGGACCTTCTGATGGTGGAGACAGGCTCCAGCCCCAGTGGGACCAGGGCGACTCACGGCACCTGTGACACCGGCAGCGCAAAGGTACCTACTGCTATCAAACACACCAAACCCCCACCTGCTAAAATCTGGGCAGTAACAACCATCCCCTTCCCATCCCTACCCGCCATGTTACCTCTCCAGCCCCGGGAAGCTCCGTGTAACTGCACATGGCTTATTAAACACAATTTCTTTAGTTATCTTCTCTTTAGTGATATTCTGGATGGCATTTAGCAGACAAATGGTTATTACATTACAATTTTCACCTAGTCATTTTGAGAAACTATCAGCTGGATTAGACCAGAAAGCACCCTCGGGTGGGTGGCTCAGGCTCGGGGGAAGCAGCTGGCCCCGCCGGAGGAGCGGAGGTGGGTGCAGCCAAACTGCTGTGCTACTTCTTGTCATTTCTGCTGACAAAGGTGAGGAGGTCCATCGCTGTGACCACACCAAACACCATCTGCTTCATGAAGGAACTGCCATTTCCATTGACTGTAAGCACAGAAAATGCCAGTTTAGTGGAAAAAAAATATAAAAGAAGAAAAAAACCACAGAACTGTGCAGAGGCTGCTAGTCATTTACTAAGAGAAAACCTTAACGGGGACAGCAGCTGTCTCTGCTTTACCTCAACAGAAATGACTGATGCAGCCTCAGTCAGGTTACTGGGACCACGTCAGAGAGGCTTTAGCTGCAAATAAAGCATGCTTTACCAGAGCAGGAAACTTAATTTCCCAGTTGTTTTTACTCAACCTCTGTTTCAGTCCTGCTTCTATCACCACAAAACTTTTCAGGCCAAGCTAATAAGGTTCTTTAAGAGCAGCAGTGAGACACTTTCTCTGTTCTCATAAGGTCCTACACCACCATTAATAAAACAGCATTGCAACAATTGCTTTAACTATCTGATAAACGTTTTCTTAAATAAAAATAAAACTAGCCACCAGAGTCCAAACACGAGATAAAATGCAAGCTCTGAAGGTGTGGGAAGAAAGTAATAAATAAGGGGTAACTGTGACAGCATTAAAACAGCAGCTCTGGTGAAGAAAACAGGTGTTGTTTAAAAACCAGAACGAAAGGCACTGCGTACAGCTGGCTGATATTTTTCAGTGGGCACTATTTAATTGGCAGATGCCATTTAGTTTATATTGAAATGTGATACAAAGTAGATTTTTGTTATCTTATGACAACATAGCTGAGAAAGGAAATTCTGCCTAGCATTATTTTTGGTGAGAGAATCGGAAATGTGCATCAAAGGCAGTTTTGAATGAGAGACTTTTGTTTGCAATATTTTGTGGGAACATGGCTGGACTTGTAAGCCAACCTTATTGCTGATAGGGTTCGGTCTGTCAGGCCACGGAGGTACAAGCAGGGGGGGTTGGGGTGTTTGTGCGCGGTGGGTTTCAGAGGCCCCGAGTTCAGCAGGCAACCCTATGCTGGCAGTCGATACAGCACAATATTGTGTGTTGCTCACCACAGGAATGCTTTGCATGTTCAATGTGTAATCCCATCCAATCAGCATAATTGCACCCTTCAGCTCTAATTTAGAAGACCTAAACATGGGTCTTCTGACTGCTTTTTCAAGTCACTAACATTTTAAACAAAGCAACTCCCTCGAGATAAGGCCAAATTTGTACTTCTAGAAGTTTTACGATATCATTTTACTGGAAAGGTGTGTTAGGTCAGATTTGCAGAACAGCACCTGCCACCATACCTGTTTTGGTCAGAGAAGCAACAAGGCGTGATCCCCGCTGCATCGATGTGTCAGCAACCCTCATGCTAGCGTGGTTGTACTGCACGTGGCTCTACTGAGCCGGTTTACTTCACCAGGGAGGGAGTGGCTGTACAGCGGTTTGAGAATTAACCATGGTTGCTGGTACAGCTGCTTTACTGGACTAGTCTAATGGTGCTCCCGAACTGGCATGGCTTCCCTATACCCAGCCATGGTCCAGGTCAGGCTCATAGACTGATGCCTCAGGCTGCATGTGTCAGTGCGAGTTCTGACGCCTGACTGATGCGCCCCTGCCACAAGGGTCTGCTCATGGTCCAACACATTTGTTTTTGGCTTTCTCAACTTACCCTGGACATCCAGGGTAAGTGTCTGATAGCACCCAGTGTGAGAGGTTCCTTAGCATATCAATTTACCTAGCCCCTTCAGACAACGCAGGCATAAGGCCGTCTCTTGGCTGCATCTCCAGGGGTAGCAAGTGGGACCAGTGGTGTTCAGAGAAGGTGGCACAGCCTCTGGGCATACACAGCAGAAGGTCTTTAAGCAGTGGGATGTAGACTGTGTAGTTCATTCCCCTGCACTTACATGTCTGAATCCCACCTAACCTTTATCTAATGTGCCCAACTGCTCCTTTTGACCCTGCCTTTGGGCTACAAAGTCTATGGAGATCCCTAACTCCCCCTTTGCTTCCTTTGCTGCCCACAACCAGCAAGGCAGTGATTGGAACTCAAGGTCAAGAGACTAAATGAATACTAGAGGCCTGAGCCTACAGCTGTGTAGCAAAGGCACTGTGCCCAAAGCTGCCGCTGACAGTCCACCTTGGCTGTCGGGGGGACCAAATGAAATCCCATAATGAATACCCTCCCGTCCACAAAAGTGGGGTTTCATGGGAAACCATGAGATGAGGGGAGGGGATGGAGCTGATGGCTGCTTCAGCGTCACCCCTGCATGGGGGACAACAAAATTCCCATGTCCAGAATCTGGGAAGTGCTCCTGCAGGATACATCCCAGTAGCGTGCTGGTCCCAGGCTCCTGTTGTTGAGACTTCCCCCCTCTCCCCTCATCCCTGTGGTGTCAGGAAAGGAAACGGGTGAATAGCTGGCAGTTCCAGGGCTTTGCAGAGCCACAGGGCAGAAATTCTTCCTGCGAAGGCTCAGGGGCTGCACATGGGGAGCAGCTGCGCTGATACCTACCAAGCTCAGTTTGAGAATTTCCCTTTTCCCTCTCAAACATTTGTGCAAAGCCTGTACAGTGCTTCTGCAGATACCTACACTGCATTTGTTCGTGTACAACAATAGCAAAATGGTCGTTCTCCAGGATGCAGGAAAGCTTCCCGAGGCTGTCCTCCAAGCCAATCTAAACAGGACAAAAAGAGACATTTTACATTTCAGTTCACATTTAAAGGACAGTGGTGCAAAGCCTGACTCCTCTCTTACTGTAGCCATGAGTGGGCAGGGTGGCACCCAGCTGGGCCAGGGCCAGGTGCACCTGCACTCTTTTGGGAAGATGGGAGAAGATGGAGACAACCTGCAAACCTGGCTTTGCTGTAGCTGAAACACAGTGCTGTCTCCCCCCAGCCCAAAGGGTCTCTATGGGCCAGCACGAGGTAGTAGCTCCAGCTCCCCTAAAACACCATCCATTTACCTCACTCTACCTCTGGACCACTGATGGCCATTCCAACCCAGGCGTCCCTCCCCTGCACACTCATAGGACCTGCCCTGTGCCCCATCTGAGCCCCTTTCTTGTTGCCCCAGCCCTGCTGAGCCCTGGCAATGGCTGGGCTCTGATTTCAGAGTGCACTGATCCCCCAGCTGGATAAAATTCTCTGACAATGTAAGATTGGGGGTAGATATTCATGTGCTTTGTTTCTAGTGTGGAAGGTCCCATGTCTGAACCCCACAGGCTTGGCAGCTTTTTTGCAGGTGTCTGTCCTTACTCTCATCTCCTTGTTGTTTCCATTGCCCTCCCCACCTCTCTCTACCTTTACCTCTCTGTCCTTTTATTGACCTCTTCTCCCAGCTCCTTTCACACCTCAGGGTGGTGGTGCACCTCTCCCCATCCCTGGACAGCAGTTGACACCAGCTGCAACCTTAGTGGTACCTTTGAGAACTGGTCATAGATGACCTTCGTAACGGCGTCTGAGAACTGTGCGTTTCCAGCCAGCACTGAGGTGAGGGTGTTGCTGAGGGTCACCATTCCCAAAATAAGTCTGTAAGGGAACAGGGAGTTTTCCAAAAGGTCAGACATGTGGTAGGGCACACACCTCTACGTAGGGGCCGGACTGCTCCCCTTGAAGTCAGTGGCTAAATTGCTGCTGCCGTCAGCGGGATGCACTGGCTTTCTCTTCATCTGAGCAGGACAAGGAGATCCTTGTCCTCACAAAGCTGTCAGTTTAACAGTAGTTGAGGTCTGCTATTGCAGTCCAGGACTTAGCAGCTGGGAAAAGAAAAACTTGTGCGACCTCCAGTTGTTTTTTTGTGTGGGTTTCCCACCCAGCCCTCACCTCTCCTCTGGCCTCCCCTTGCCCGAGTATTGATCCAGCTTTTGCTGAGTCAGGTGGACACTGGATTTGGCTTTGACTTTACCTCGTTCGTTTACAGGGAGTTTTCTTGATGAATCTTCACAAGGAAGCAGATGATATTTTAAAAGCATGCATCACAGAATCCAACACAAAGACCCCATCACTGGATCAGTAAATGGGACTTTCCCTTTAGCTTTATCATCGCTGCTTTTCCTATGTAATTGGCTGCCTCTGTAATGAGTAAAAATAGTTACCCTGATTCAGCAACAACAGGAGCTTGGTCGTATCCCTTCTCTTGGAGGATCTCAATTGCTTTTTGACAGCTGACTTCTGGGAGGAGAATGAGAGGGGCCGAGAGATTCAGTTTCTGCACCTTGATGTTCCACCACCTGTTGAAAGACAAATGGCAGCACCAAGCTCTCTGCTGCATGGCTGTGGGCCTGCTGAGACCAACCATGCAGATATCTTTTGCCTGCCTGCAAAGCTCACTCCACTTCTATCCCCAAAGCAGTAACACTACAAGTCTACGATGGCCAGGTCTTGTTGAAGCCAAGTTTTCCCTCAACCCAGTATTCATACAACACCAGAGGCCGGGCTGAGGCCAGCAGTCAGCAAGGTGCTGAACTGTCATGAGTCTGAGGAAGCTACTGAGGGCTTCACATCAAGCTCATGAGTGGAGGCCTACCAGTTTTACTTCTTTGGCCTGTATCCTTGGTCCTCCAAATGCAGTATTTGCAGCTCTTCCAGGAGAGAGCCTGGCAGAGATGCTCATGTGACTGAAGAGGGACAAGCTATGCTTTGGTTACTAGGGTCCAATATGATATGATATGTTTGGTGGGGACCAGAGACAACTCTCAACTCATCTCAGTCCTTCATCCTTGCAGAAATGGCAGGGCAATGCTAAAGCTGGAAGGGCCAAGAGCAATTCTAATCAGGCATGAAAGGCCTTGGAAATGTGTTAAGTTTGTAGGAAATATTTTGCAATAACCTTTGGTTATAGTAACCCAAAGGAGCACATGACATCAATAATACCTGCTGTCTTTAAAGTGGGAATCGGTGCTTTCTAAACCACCAGCATTTGCTCAGCCACATGTCAACTGGCATCAGCATTTTGCCTGTGATTCCCTGCCTTGAGGGAACTCTTTCCCCATGGTGTGCAAGAGACAGCTGGGTTGGTCATCTTTTCTGGCCTGCAGCTCTGGAAAGTGAAAATTTACTGTTCCCCACCAGAAAAGACCTCCAGAGCTGTTTGAAAGGGTGTTTGCTACAGGGGGGACCCATTTCCCCACTGGCCCAATGTTTCTTTGGACGTCAGCTGTGAGGATGATCAGAGAGAGGTTTTGAGTGGAGCTAGATGTCCACCTCAGCCATTCTGCTTGGCAGGGTTTAAGTGGCTCAGACAATGACTGCCACGTGGGAGGGGATTGGCTACTTTGAGACAGAAATGGCTCCTTTATAGCCTTTGGTTGGAGAACTAGGATATCTAAGCACTCAAAAGAGAGGAGATGACATTACAGCCTCCCCAGAGAGATCCAGACTTAACTGCATTTTTTCTAAATACTAAAAGATAAAAATTTCCTTTGAAGATAGTAATTTCCAGACTTAGAAAGCTGATTCCCTTAGCACTGTTTATACCAGAGGAAGTTGTCTTACCAAGGCTTGTGCTCCTGGACGTCATTTAGGAAACCATTTTTTATCATCCACTTATCATTCAAAAATTTGGACCTAGAAATCACCAACAAAGAGTGAGTCTGTGAGCCTTCCAGAAGAAGTCGTGCTTTGTTTCATGCTCTAGACCACAGCACTGCCCTGGGGCTCCCATGATTTTTGCAGCTGGCTGCTCTTAGTCCCTTTTAAGGTCAACGGGAGCTGTGGGTGCTCAGTAACTCTTAGAAGCACGACAGCTATTTGCCTTCCTAACTTTAGGCATGCAAGTTCAAAAACTGTAGCTTGACTGATTCCTGCTCCGTGCACTAAGTCAGTGACAAGAGGAAATAAAACCCAAGTGTCCCAACGCCCAGCCCCTGGCACTTGCCACAGTAGTATGCAATTTCTTTCTGTTGTTTTTTTTTTTCCTCCCCGCCTCTGTGAGCTGCTGGAGGGAGACTCCCAGCTCTGGACTCACTCCGAGTGCCACGCTATCAGACTTACTGGGGTAGTTTTCCAGCAACCCACACCACCTGGGTTCAGCAGTGCTAAGCTTGTGTCAATGAAGGGGCCCATGGCCCCAACCCAGGCTATATGCAGAGAGGGTGGGGAGAAGGCTATGGGCAGCATCCATCCTGCTGCTGGAAAGCAGGCGAGGAAATGAGAAACTCACATGTAGTTCCTGACGGAGTCGGGCAGGATGACGATGCAGCGCTGACCTTCCTTCAGGTCCTTGGCAGCCCGCACGGCAACAGACATGGCACTGCCTGAGCTGCCACCTGGATCGGTACCAAGAAGAGAAAGGCAAGCATTCGGGCTGCCCAGGGTGTAGGGCCACAGTCCTGGTGTGTGGGGCACGTTGCAGCCCTGTCTGATGTTACCAGGGGCACTGAGACTAAGTGGCAGCAGAGGTGGCACCTCATACACTAGGGCACTCAAGACACTGGGAGTGGGCGGACAACTGGACCTTGTAGGTTTTAGGATCAGGAAGAGGTAGGGACTGAAGGGACGTGTTCATATGGTGGATGTTGGCAATGGGCTTATGAGGCACCATAAAGAGTCACCTTATGAATTTCATGAACCACTTCTTGTGATGACTCTGAGGGCAGGCCAAGGGCTGAAAGGTTCAATATGGGGCCATTCACGCCACTGCTACCCATGCTGCACTGCTCCTTTGAGTGAGGAGAAGACCATGCCAATTATAGAGCTTCTGGCTGACGTATTTGGTGATCAAAGATTGACTTTAAATGCATTGTAAAGACTGAAAAAACCATAAACATTACATTCATGCTTGGAATACCAGGCCAGCATGATGGGAAGACTTAAATGCTCCCTGTGTCTCTGTGCACGCATGTGGTTAGCTGCACGTAGGGAAAGCAAGTCCCTGCTTTACAGAGGCAATTCTTCCACCGGTAGTTCCAGTGGATGTCAAACACATTCCACTATCTGTGTGCCAATTACACACTGCATTCAAGGCAGCACGTATTTTACAGCAGGTTAATTATCACTGGGTCACATTTTTCAAACAAATGAGGAACGGCCCTGAAAAATGCAGTTCAGGGAACATGAAACTATTCACAAATTACATTTGAGTTCAGCAAGTGGTTTCAGTTGAAACATGGTGACTCTGTGCCTGCTAGGTTAAATCAATATTTAAGCGTTTCATTACAAATGGCCTGATCTTTTTCAAAACTCCCTGGATGTGAGGGGTCAGGACTTTTATCAGCTGTAACTACAAGCATACATATTGTCTGGTCCTAGACACAAACTTATAGCTAGCTGGGTGGCAGGGAAGGCTGAAAAACCCTGATGCTGTGTAGAGGCTCTTTAGGGTACAGGCAGGGTTTGTCTGAGGGCACCTGTTCATTTTGGAAAGCTGGTGGGATCACTTACAGCTTGTTGGCACAGGGAGAAATACTCCGTAAGAACATCTTACACTTTCTTTACTTTCAAACTTTCCTGGTCCAAACCTGGCACCTCTAGTTGGCAACCGTTCAACGACAGAGAGTACAGCCTTGCAGAGTTGTTAGCGGCGCAACGGTTTTAGCCCACCTGTCCCGCCCCAAGTCCCATTAATCCTCTCTTCATCTCATGTAACACTACACCGCACAGAATTAGGCCTGAAGATCCAGTTCCCTGTGCAAAAGTGCTCCAGTAAGAGGAGAGTTATTGCTTCTATAATTATTGTGGCCAATGAGTCAGATCCCAGACCATGGGCTCACTGCCACACCTCTGAAGTCCACAGTGACCTACACACCAGCTCAGGCTTTGGCTATTCACCCCTATAAACCTAGCAGACACAAAATGCATAGAGCACCTACCCCAAAGCATTTTGGTCCCAAAAGAATGAGGTTCAAGGCATTGCTTAAGAGAAGCAACTTTTGTCATTGGTGCTTACCACACAATAATCCTTCCTCTCTAATAAGCCTGCGAGACATGAGGAACGAGTCTCTGTCGTTGCATTTATACCACTGATCAACCACCTGAAGAGAAAGCAAGAAGGTTGGTTTCTAGAAGTGCTATTTCAGGCTGGTCTGAGCCTGTGAGGCATGCTGTGGTGCTGGTGCCTACAACATCTGGCAGCTTTGAGCTGCTTTCCACACTTGTTGAAAACAGACACATTTGTCAGGGAGGCATCCTCAGTCCGGAAGGTGTGTCCTTACTTGCAGGCACCCACTCTATCCTTTCCAGCCAGCACCCTTTCCTTGGAGAGTTAGGGATGTCTGAGAGGGCCAGAGTCAGGATGTGGTGTTCATGATGTCCCAGGCTAGGCTACAATAATAGTCAAGATTTTACCGGGCAAAATTAGATCCAACTACAAAAATAGTTTTGGGGTACTACAGGTCAAAACTCCAAAGTCAGGTGCAGACAGCAGAAATGTAGTTACCACAACATCTGAAAACAAAGAACCTGGGGTTGGAGGCTGTAGGGGACCTCTCTAAGAACAAGGCTAGGAGAGCACTGGCAGCTTGAGTTAGGGCTTTAAAGCTCTGTGCCTGGTGGCAACTGATACACGAAGAAGAAACTTGACAAGAAGACGTATGAGGTTCATAATCTGTTGGTTTACATAGCCTGAATCTTGTGTTCCAGCCCATAAATGGTGCAGGGTTTCTCCTGTGTGTGTGTGGTGCCTACGACAGCGACAGCTCAGGAAACGCTAGTGTGATGAAGAGCAGCCTCAGCACTGACCTCTTCTGTGTGACTGTAGTAGAAGACACACATTATGAACATTGGTGAGGTTGAGCTGAGCTGCTACTGTGGCATATTCCTTGTTTGCCCCTGTATTTTGCTTCTCCTTGTAGGTCAGTTATAATCAGATTTACTCAGAGAGACACTTTAGTGGGGTGCCAATCCCCCCACAACAGCTTGTTCTGCACTGGGAAGGTACACAAGTAGCCTTAGGGCTGGGCCATAGCCAAGTGCCAGAGCTGACTACCTCTGAACTTGGGAGTAGGCTGGATGCAAAGCCAAAGAACAGACAGAGACCTCTCATCACACAGCTACTTACTGATCTGTCAAGGACAGTAGGGATAAAGTCATGCCCAATGCCCTCCACTTCGATGGTTGTGGTGTTCGTCCGGTTCATCTCACTGGGCAAAGCAACGATGGAGCCGTCGGGATCTACACCAATGATCTTTGAGGGAAGGAAGCTTTATTAAACCACAAAGGGAGTTCAGAAATAGTCAAACGCGCAACTCAAAGGAAAAATTACCCACGCCCTTATCAGCAATGTTTTCCTTCCCATGATATTAATTAATATTCCTATCCACTGGCAGCATAGAGAGCTTCCAGGATAAAAGGGTACTGCTTCCCACTGGCTTTTTAAACAGATCCTAGGTAGTGTTCAGCTGCTGCAGAAGTGACTGGTGGGTGGCTTAAAATGTTATCACTCTCAAGGTGTTTGTCATCACCCCTTTTGTTAGCCTGCTACTTCCAAAGCTCAACCCTTAGGATAGTGTGTGAGTGCTCCTCAATCTGCTCTAGTGCAAAGCCAGCCAGCTAGCTCAAACCTGTGGAAACCTGTGGCTACAGACATCCTTGCTGCATCTAGTTGCACTGGCTGACAGTGGCACCTCCCCTGTTGCTTACAGCTTTACATCTGGGCTGAGGTTGTCTCCCTCAGTGCTCAGCTTAAGAAGGGATGGTGACACTTCTCCACATGCAGCTTCAAGCAGTCAGTGACATTATCTCATGCCCAGATCCATTAGTGGCTGGGTCCACACCGTCTCAATTTGCCTGTGGTGGATCAGGGATCGCTCACGTGCCAGCTATGCTGGGGAGGCAGTAACCATCAAGCCTCCAGTCTGCCTTCAAGCACAGGCTCTGCAGAATGAGCATCTATGACTGGTGTCAACCATACAGCAATGGAGGCTTTTGCAGTGGCCCATGAGAAGCACTTACACAGTCTGCCTGCCACCCCTGCAGAGCTGCCAGGCAGGGTTAACCAGGAGCAGGAGCGGTAATACAGTCAGCTGAGCCAGCCACTTCTGCGGGGGTGTCTGACTGTGCCCTGGAAAGGGCAGGGCACTGGGCAGGGTGGGATTAGTAATGGGGCTGTGGAGCCTTTGTCTTCTAAGGCACTTGGATCTAGGTCAAGCTGAGTGTAACACCAAAGTGCTTCCAACAAAAGCCAAGCTTGCTGTGGAAAAAACAAATAGGTGGAGACAACATCTGCTAATTCAGGTGAGCCATGGGGTTAGGCTTGATCGAAAGCACAAGCAGGAAGACCCAGGGGGGCTGTAACTCTCTGTGGGCAGCCCTGCCTCCCAGCTTACCTTGCATTCTGGGCACTTCTCCTTCAGCTTCCTGGCGATGCCAGTGACAGTGCCTCCTGTCCCAGAACCAATCACCACCATGTGGACCTTGCCTGCAGGTCAGGGAAGAGAGAGGCATGCAGGGACTCAGCATGGCCTCCAGCACAGTATTCCCTTTATTCAGGGCCCTGCACAGATGCAGAGCCAGTGCTCCTCATCTGCTAGAACCCCGTTTGTGGGAGGGATAGGCAGAGGTCATGCTAGTGGCCAAAGCATGGTCCTGTGGAGAAGCTCAGATGAGCTTGCAGGATCCTAGCACAGCTGATCCTGCCTCAGCACAGAGGGCTGAAGGTGATCTCCAGATCTCCCAGTGGTGTCCATGATTTCGTCGTCTTTGTCATCTACTGGCTTAAGGGGGAGGGAGGATCTCAGCGCTTCCAGCCATTTCAAACCGCAGCACATCAAAGCAAAGCGCACACGTGGATAGCAGCACAATAACAATAATGAGCACAACTTTTCAGCTAGCGTTAACATCCACAGTGGAGAGAAGGCAGAGCTCCGTGCTGGCAATCATGTTGGTCAGATGTAGCCCCACTGGCATCAGTAAAATTATAATTATTTAGGACTGGTAGGAGCAGAGGCAGAGGCAGACTCAGGCCTCCAGACCCTTATGTTGCAACCACATTGGGAAAAAGGATTTATCTTATCACTGCTGGCAGCCAGTAGGAGCAAATATAAACATTGTAGTGGAGGGAAGGTTGAGACTGTTGCTCATCCCTGTTGCTACCTAGCTGCTGTACTGTTATGATAACTGCTCTCCAGTTAAAACCTTTGAGTCTTTTTTACATTTTGTAGTGCTCCCAGTCCTGGCAATAAATTTCACTTCTATCTGCACAGACATGGACTGGCATAATCCTTTATCCTTCCCCATCTGTCCCATCAAAAGTCATTAGTCTGTGAAGTTCCAGTCTATTTTGGTTTGCAAACGAGTGTGCTGGATCAGCCTGCCATGCCCTGATGGACTTGTATTCCCTAGTGAGGCCGCTTGGGCCATCTTGTTTTCTCAGCTGACAGGTTGCAGAGGTGTTGTAGCCACCGAGAGACAGGCTCTTCCTCCTTGGATACAGTCTGAATTTGTTAAGCCTCTGGTCTCCTCCCTCTGGCTTTTGAAATGGGAGGCTGTAGCCTGGAAGCTCTGCAGGCTCAGGTGGATCTGGAGTGCATTAGGTGAAGTTGCTACACCCTGCGTGTCAGTATTACCAAGGTGTCTTCACCTACAGAGGCCCTTTTGGCCATTTCTATACATTTAGATTAATAAATGATGTTAAATAAGCCTCTCAGAGAGGGCTATACCCCTCCACACATCCTCAGCACGTAGAAACAACAGCACAGACAGTACCTTCACACTGCTCCAGGATCTCCTCAGCTGTGGTGTCGTAATGAGCCAGGGGGTTGCTTGGATTTCGGTACTGTTTATTTCAACAGAGAATAGCATGACTTACTGTGTGAAGCATAGGTCAAATACCAAACTAGCAATAGCTCCTGACGAGCTTTACGCAGAGCATGCAACTGCCCCCTCCACTCCCTAGTGAGGGGTGCACTGCCACCCAGGCAGCCCAGGTCACAAGTTTTTCTCCTGGTTGTCACCTTGAGGCAGGTTTCTAAGGACACTTGGGATTTATCCACACTGAAAGATTAAACGTGCCCACAAACACTCTCTGGCACTTGGTGTCTATTTGGTGTGGGGATGGTGCGGCTGTCCCGTATGTTGCATTGCCAGGTTTTGTGGGATCTGGTGGGTTTGTTAATGCCCCAGCTGCTGGATGCAGAAGAGCTCCTCAGTATTTTAGCTATTGCTTAGGCAGAAACATTTTTAGCCTTTTCTGGTTTTAGCCTAGAAAAAGTTGAAAATACAGCCCCACAATACTCCTAAAAGCCTCAGAAAACAAAAAGAAATTACTCCTCAAATGTCACATTAGAACACTTCTTTAAAATATCATATATATATAATTTTGGGACCCACTTTGTCATTTAGGGGTATTTGTGGTTGGCAGTGCAGCAAGTTAGGTAGCTGGGAAATGTGGGCCAGAGTAGTTGATCTGTCTGTACAGACGGATTTACCACAGGCGGTACACAGGTACAGCACTGAAATGTGTGCAGCCCCACGTTCACACCCACAGACCAGGCTGCTTCTGAAAAGCGTATTCAGACATTGAGCTCTCTTTTTGTTATCAGGAAGGAAATTTATGCCTTCCCTGACTTTTCTGCACTATAGGAGCTCCCTACCCACCATAGGGATCCCTCCCTGCAGCGGGGTTAGACCGGGGGGAGGAGTGCCCTCCAGTACAAGACCCAGCATTGCAAGAACCACTAACGTGAATCAATGGTGTTTGCCCTTCACAGCATGAGGCTTATTTTTGAGGCAGAACAGAGACAGCTAACCAGGCATAAAAAGTTATTGTTTCAGGTCAAAGTTAAATCTGAAGCAATTTGAGGAGTCTTCCAAGTGTGCAAGAAAACCCAGCCTCAAGCACATCAGGCTTTGGCATGAGTATCACAGGTTTGGAAGTGTCCCTTACTTTGTTTCTGCCACCCTGTGATTTACAGAGGAGTGATTAAGTTTCAAACACCATAAAACACTGATGCAATCTGCCTCTGCTGCCAGTTCGAGCAAAGGCCCCAAACACAGGCAGACTTGGAGCACATGCTATAAACCACGTTTGGAAAGAGAGTTGCCGGAGGAGCAGCATTTACCTGGTCCAGGATGTGAGAGTTTGGGATTTCACTTTTCAGCTTCCAGGCAACACGAATGTTAGACTCTGGGGCATCAAAGCGGGTGCACGGGGTCCTCACAATTTCAACACCCAGCGCCTTCAGAATATCAACCTTTGGGAGGGAAGAGAGTAGATGTAACGCAGCTGATCCCACGTAGCGGTAGTAATCTGAACCTGCGGGCTCCTGGCAGCATCAGATGCTAGAGGAGCTTTGCATGCAGGAGACATTTAGCATTTGAAGATACAGCGTCTGATTCTCAGTTATACAACCTCTGACATCCTCCTGGCACCCAGGGCCTCCTGCTTGAAGCTGGCACACAGATTCAAGCCTGGCCTCATGCCCTGTCCTACTCGGAGGGCAGGCTGGGGACACAGCAGAGGTCCCCAAGCTGCTCCTTGGCGTTTGGGGAAAGGGGCAGAGGGAACTGGGGTAAGGAGCAGCGTTTCCTGTGTGCTGTGGTCTGAGCCCTGGCATGCAAGGAGGAGGTCCTAAAGCTGTCTTTGCCCCAAGTCCCTTCTCTCCTCTCACCAAGCACGGGGAAGGAGCAACTATGTATGAATCAGCCCTAGCGTATTAATCTTCTGGGAGATGCGGCTGTCAGGGTGAGAGGGGTTCAAAAGAAAAGGGTGGGTGAGTGTCAGGGCACTTGGAGATGAAGCCCATGGCAGCTGGAGGTGGCAACTGATCCAGACTGAGCTTAAGTGTTATTTATGTTGAAATGAGGGTGGTGCTTTGGAGAAGGGCTCAGTTTTGAGCCAAGTCAGGGTCCAGGTCTGGCTTCACTGGCATGACTTCAGCTGAGCAGTTTGTGAGACTTTTGGCTCCCCAAGGCAGAGATTTCTGCCATCTCCAGGACAGAAGTTTTACCTGATCATCAGCTCTTATGCAAGTGACTGGACTTCCACCATCTCAAGAAATCAGCTCAGACAACCATAAGCATCTCCGGGGTAAAGAAAACCATAGAGACACAGAGAGACCAAGCGACATGTCAAATGTCAGAGGGGAAGTTAGCAGGACCAGCAGTCAAGCCCTGGCACCCCACCCCCCTCTCCTCTGCTCCATGCAGACCTTGCCCTCGCAGACAGCAGGTATTGCTCCATTTCTCTGCAGCCACGCGCCATGTTTGGCTAACACATGACCCCAGCTGCACTGCTGACGCTAGATAATCAACCAGACCACCACAGTGTGCTTTTTTTTCCATCAAGAGGAAATCTTCTGAATAACTACAAAGCTATGCCAGTGTGTGCTGCAAGCCTAATTACCCTTTAAAGGAGAGGGCACCCCATCTCCAGAAAGGGAGAGGCATCGGGAGACAGGGAAGATGTTCCCCAGCTGTGGGTTAATACCATACAGAGCTCTGACCTTTTCCATGCTCATTTTCTCCGGCAAGACAATGATGCAACGGTAACCTTTCACTGCAGCTACCAGTGCCAGCCCGATTCCTAGGTGGTGGGGAGGAAAGGGAATTGGTTGACAACAGCATTTGGCAGAGCCGACCGACAAGCATTGCTTCCTACACTCCTCTCTCCCACTGGTGAACATAACCGGTGAACATTTGTTCACTGATGAACTACAGGTGACGGCATCCTCCGTGAGCCTCTCAGAATCACAGAATCAGATTTTGTGATTCTCAGGATGTGCCGGCAGCACCAGGGAGCACAGGAGAATGTGCTAACAGGAGAGCCAAGCTGTAGCATCCCTCTTGCTTGCAGAAGTCTTTCAGCATGGCACAGAGTGAATGGCAAGGCTGGGGAGCGCTTTCCTCCCCTCACCGAGGCTCAGCCCTCTTCCTTTGTTTTCCAAAACACAGGAGAGAGGTGATTTTGCTTCGGGAGTGCCTTTCCCTCCCCCTCAAATGCTCTCAGTTGGGAACACACACACATACAAAGCTGCACAAGTCACCCTGTGGCGAGCAGGTGAAGGGGACTCCTGCTCCAGTTTCACTGGGGGTGATGGATGGAGCCAGCTGCTCTCTAGCTAGAGAAGGAGGTGAAGCCAGAGCAGCATGTCCCTGACAGAGGCTGTAGGGAGCATGGTGCCGCCCTGACTATCCTGGCTGGGCAGGGAGCCAGCATGAGCCAGCTGGGAAACAATGCCAGGGGTGCACGTGTCCCCTCGTCCCCGTGTCTGGGGGGGGTGTCCAGGGAAAGGGGGGCTGGCCTGCAGCAAAAGGGCTGGTAAGGGGCAAAATTCCTAGAGATAAGCCCTATTTTGCATGGTTAGTGAGGGGAATGTGGCAGCACTGCAGCAGCAGAGGGGAGCTGCATATTCAACTCAATATTCAAGACCTTCCCCCTCCAAAAATACCCAGGGTTTCCCCGGCTCCTCCAGCTCCTGAGGCTGTTTGCTTTGCCATGAAGTAATGTGCCATGCATGCATGCATAGGAGTGGGACCCTCGCAGACCTTTGGGAATTTCAGCTCAAGGCACCTCAGCACCCCGGGCTGCCTGCAGCTGCCAAGAGGGGAGCTGAGGGAAGGATGGAGCCAGAGCAGCTGGGCCCAAAGCTGACCTTGTAACTGCAAGTGCAAAAGCTTCTCAAATCCCTTCCCCTCCTGCAGCCCCTCAGAGATGCCACCTGGCCAGGTACCCCAGCAAAGGGAGCATCCCTGCCCTTCCCACCTGTGTTTCCTGAAGTAGGTTCTATCAGCGTATCTCCCGGTTTTATAATCCCAGCTCTCTCTGCATCTTCCACCATCCTCAGACTGATGCGGTCCTTCACACTGCCCCCTGCATTGAAGTACTCACATTTTGCCACTGGAAATGAAAGGGGAAGCTCCATCAGGGATAATCTGTGGCTGGGAGCACCAGCTCCTTGCTCCCCCAGCCCTTGCTGCAGTAATATGAGGACACCCATTCCTCCCTTGCGGGATGGTCCTTTGCTCAGGGGAGCGCATCCACCATCTGCTTACAGGGTGCTGCAGCTTGTTATGGGATTAGCCATCAGCATACCTGTCCATAGTCCATCTTTCCCTCATGTTTCGCCTACCTGCAGCACCCTGAAATCAGCAGGCAGGTCTGGTAAGTCCAAGATGGGTTTAAAATCAGCCAGACATACAGTGTTTGCTATGTGGAAGGTCCCACACTGGCACGATCCACCTTGACGCCCTGCCTGAAGGATTATTCTCTGAGCCAGGCACGGTCAGCATTAACAGCAAGGTCTCACGGTCTCTCCTGGGGCATGGCAGTTATTAATAGGTACCTAAAAAGGTGCTTTTCTTTAACATGACCTGTAGCCCTGAATGGCATGTCATAAAGAAAAACAAACAACAGAAAGGGCACTTTCAAGTGTCAGTTAAAATTATGTTTTCTTCTCTGACCTACTAAAAATATCCCAACTAACAGAGACTTTCCAAGGCACCCTCAAACTGCAAGGCACACTTTTGCTCCTAATCAGGCCTTCTACAGCGCTAATGCTCAAGGCAGGACTCTTCCCACCAAGGTTTCGATGAGCATTTACATCTGAACTGATGGTACTGAGCTCTGTTTTATGGACAATAGGGCAAAATGTGTACTTTCAGGGTGTCATGCGCTTCATCCTAGCAGGGACAACTACTTCAGGCTGACAAATCAACCAGATATTCATGCCACCAAAGCAACAGAAGAAAAAAAACCTCTTGTGCTCATCATTATATTTTATAATGCAAAGTGCCAAAATTTCAGCTACTCAGAGATCCCTGGAGGCACAGAGATTACAACGTAATCGTGTCCAACCGTAACTTCTTCCTTGATGTGGCAGTGTTGCAAGCTTTGTTATATTTGCTTGGTGCTCTGCCTGTCCTGCTCTCCTTCCCTTCCTGCACCAGGGGAGGGAGACACCATCCCAGCAAAAAGGGTCTCCCCAGCTTTCCCACTGCTGTCTGCACCAAATCCTCTCTCTCCTGTAAGGCACTTGCCCCACCAAGACATCCTCCAAGGGACAGACTGCTTCACAGGGGGACCAGACATTGCAGACCTGTCCTCCAGACTCTGCCACCTCTGCTCCACAGTCCCGCACCATCCCCTGAGATCTCATTCCTGCCTGAATCTTACTGTCCTTCTGCCCAACTTGGCTGAAATTAATTAAATAGGGTTGAAAGTTATCGGAAAGGAGACAGAAAAGTCCACATAAACAGAGACAGCCTATTCATATCATCCTTATTTCTGTAGGGGACCAGGCTAAAAACAACCCTTACATAAGATACCACCAGTGCCATGTTAACATCCCCTCAGGGGAGGACTTGGGTCCTGCTGGAAAACCTGGCCCCACAGCCAGAGCCTTGGTCTGGCTTTTAGCACCAGGGCCTGGCACAGGTGTTGCTGATAAACACAGCTGTCATCAGCCCCTGCTGCTCTGCCTGGGGCTGTTTTGGGAAGGTCCTCAAAGGAAACTGTTGTTGCCTCCAGGACCATGATGCAGCAGACAGCAGTGCCTGGCCTGGCTCCAGCTGACCTGTCAGAGATGATGCCACAGCAGAGCAGAGTCCCCCTTGCGTGGGAGCTCTGCCTGGCAGCCAAGGGCTATGCTGGCATGTGTCCCCCACAGCCTGAGCTGCTCCCTCTGCCCAGACAGGTTGCAGGAAGAGTCCTGCCATGCCCTTTGCTGTGTCCCAACCACCATGTTTCACGAAGGCTTGGCCAGTCTCTCCCCTGCGTGCCATGTGCTACCCCGGGTTCTCCAGCACCCCTGCCTATTGTCATGATGTCATCCACACATCCCCAAATTCAGCCCAGCTCTGCTCTGAACTTATGCTGCAGTTATCTGGGAGAAGAGATGCCTCCACTACCACTAGCCCCCTGCTCACTGCAGCTTGAAACCATCCTGTTTGGTCTGACAAATGACTGTAGTGTAACCTAATAAGCGGGAGTACCTAATACATGCCATCTCTGGCCCTCCCCACCAGTGCTTGCTCTCCATAGAGCCTCTTCTGAAGCTCCCCTCCAACACTGCCCCTCACCCTCGCCTCGTGGCACAGAAAAACCTGGTGGAAAGGGGACACTCACAGAGCTCACACTTGAGCCCATAGGACTTCCCAATCTTGTTGACTCGGACCATTGGGGTGCAGCCAATTTTCTTCAGGATGTTGGGCAAGATCTTTGTTTCTTCTGGCCTGAAATAATACAGGAAAAAAAAGAAATATGTCAAATCAAAGCAACTGTTATGCAACATGAACAAAGATAAAATCTGAGTGAGGTTTCAGCAACTTTAACAAGGCCACCAAAAGACATCCCAACTCCAAGAGAAAAGGTTCCCATCAACAATTAATGGTGACAGGAGGTAGTTATTGTTTTCAATGGGTTCAATTATGGTTTACAATGAGTTATTAATTCTTTTTGCATAAAAAAGAAGTTAATTAATTTTCAGGTCTGTTCTGAAATATCTTGTTCTGGAAGGCCCTAGGCCAGACCTAGAACTAAGTTATAGCTGACAAGCCTTGGGGTTTTACGCAGTGGGTGAGAACGCCAGAAGGCCATGCACAATTCAAGGCTCCTCCTCTTTCCTCTGTCCTACCCAGCACCACCTCCGCTTTTCACATTTTCAGCTATCGCTGGGCTAACTGTTGCTTGCCTGGCCAGGACTCCAAGCCATCAGAAGGGCCCAGGACACAGGGGAGTCTGGAGGGTTTTTTGCAAATAGCCGAAAGGAGCTCTTGGATCAGTGCAGTCCAGCCTCCTGGTTTTGCTAGTCTCTGTCAGGCTCCGGCAGAAGCCAAGACTCATGTCACAGCAATTGCAGCCAGAATGAAAAAGACACGTTTGCCCAACACGCGACCGCATGCATCTTGCTGCACAGCAAGGGAACTCCTGTCCTTGAACTTTTTAAAAGATGGAGGGAAAAGATTGATGAGAAGAGTTGTTTTTATTGGGGCCACAAATGTACTGCCCCTGCTTGACAGCCAGCACGTCTGTCTCTGAGTGGGGTGACAAAGCCCCACTCCCTTGCTGTTCAGCTCTCCTTTGCACAGCTCTTGCCTACTATCATCCTTTGAACCTTGAACCCAAGTTATCCCTGTCTGCTGTTGCAGCCAGGCAGATGTCTGTCTGCTGACAGAAAGTCCATGTGGTGCAGGGATGACATACTGACTTACTTAAAGACGCACATCTCTCTCCAGGTTTTGCAAGCATGATATAAACACTTCTTGCTTTGCAAGAGTACAGGGGTAGTGGTTTAGTGCAGGTCTTTACTACCAAAAGAGGCCAGCCTCCTTACATCTCCAGCCCTGAAATGATGAAGTATTACACGTGTGCTGTTACCTCCTACTCCATGGAAAGTGTTACCGTGTACACTACAACCTCTGTTGACTGCTGGTAAATGTGAGGCAATAACTCAGTGAATGAGCTTCCCCCACAGCTGCAGGCATTTTCAATTTGCTCTAAAAGCCACTGAAATGCTCAGGGATTTCAGTGGGGTTGAGCCATGGCACGAGGAGACTCCAGCTCCTTCAAGCAGTGTTTAACTAAAGCCTGGCTTTCAAGAGGGTGACCTGCATATTACATTATATGTCTAGATTGCAGGACTTCAGCTTGAGAGAAGAAAGGAAGGCCGTTTATTTACCTTCAGCCAGTAATTGTGGTAAACAAGATGCTACTGTGCCCTTTGAACCCCAGCAAGGTGTGATGTAGCATGGTGAGGTGCTGTGCGGCTCTGGGGTCTGCAGTGGCAGAGCCTGGTGAGGGGACGGGGAAGGGGAAGGCAACCTCTGCTGCCTTGCATGCTGGGGTGAGCCTTGCCGGGAGGGTAAAGGTGGGAACCAGAAACTTGACTGCTCTTTTGCATTGCCACCGTCTACCATCCCCTGAAAAGAAGAGCCTTTCTATCACTCTGGGCCAAATTTTCCACAGTTCCTATCAAATTCCTACCAAATTTTACTACAGAAATAATACCAGCATGGTCAGCTTCCTTCCCCAGCTGCAGGAGCTCTGTGCATGGGCCTGAAGGCAGCAGGCCTATGGATACAAGAATCCATGGCAAATGCCTTTGGTGTTCCTAAAGGATGTGGTGGGGATACTCTGGTCCTGCAGCTGCTGGTATCAGTTCAGGATCGTAGTGGACAAGGACTGTTTTTGTCCAAGATTTCTGCTTTTGCTTATGGCATATTATTCCATAAGGTGTCCAGGAGAAAAGCAATCCTGGCAAACCAAGTCATTCTTGCTGAGGTTATAGCAGGTCAGAACTGGCTCAAGGGATTTCAGAACTAGCTTACCCCTGTATCTTTAGAAAAATTTAAATAATTAATATTCTTAATTAAAAATTGTCTTCTCCCTCGCCCACCCCATCCTCTGCTTCCACCCCCAAAACTCAATCAGGTTTCACGTGGGAAACTCAGGAAGTGCAGAGATTTTTTCTACATTGGCTGCCATCTGTGGTTTACCCCGAGCAGAGAAAACAAACAAATCCCCTCCGTGCACTTCTGCAAAGTAAAGGAAATGGTGTGATGTCTCACAGTGTATTTTATTCACTGCTGTACAGAGGGTTATGTTTGAGTCCCTGCACCAGCAATGCTGCATGGGGCCCCTCAGCCAGACTCCTTCCCCAGGGAGATGCCCAATGCCCAATGCCCAGGGCTGGGGCTGCCCCTGTTCCCCCCCACACAGGGTGCCCACCTCTTGGGTGGAGGGTGGAGGGTGGGACTGGCCCTGGCACCAGCCTCACCTTGCTGTCCTGTGGCGCCTTGTGCTAATTTGCTTAAAATAAAAAATATTATCCTGTTCAGCATGATAATAGAAGAAAAAAATTTTGACTGAAGAGAGCTGATCCTGTCCTCGGGTGCTACCTTCAGGGACTGCACTGGGTTAGTGTCTAGATGTACCTTTTCTGGATCAGCTCTGAGGCTGTGGAGCCCAGTTGTCCTTCACGGGCCAGACCTGGAGGCTGCTTTGGGCTTCACACATGCCAGTGGCTGTGCCCCGGCTGCGTGCTGCCTGTTATGCCGTATCAAGCCCCCCCAGACAGCTCCCGGCTGCCAGGTGTCCACACAGCAGTGCCACATCTCCCATGGGCTCCAGTTCCACACATGCTAGAGCTGAATTCATGTTTTATATCACAGCACAGCACAGCAGGGATATGTCCACAATTCTCCTGACGTTTATAGGACAGCCTTACCTTTAATAGCTTGTCTGGGTCTGGTTTGCCAGGCCATCAGAACACCTCTCTCTTCGACTGATGACTGCATGGCTGCCACTGAACGTACTGTACACAGGATGGGTGCAACAGCTTTGGGGTGTATGTGTGCATTAACACTACAGGCAGGAGAGCCATTACTGCATTTCCTTGAGTGCCTAGCACTTGGGAGTGCCTTCGCTTCTGCTGTGCAACACCAGACCTCACAGAGTCTGTTTTCAAATGTGTGCTGGAAAACAGAGCTGAGTCTCTATCCAGCCACATCTTTCTGCAAGATCAAAGTGAGCGAGAAAGTTCTTGCTGGAGAGGAGATACTAGGTGAGGTTTGCCTTCTGGAAAATAAACCATAATCAACATAACATATGGTCAAACTACTGACTTCTGGTCATGACCATCCTGGTGTAACAGTAGTATTTCATCTTCAGAAAAAGATATTGAACTTCCTGCACACTGATAAAACCAGCAAGAAAGAATTACTTACAAGGGCATACAGGAGTGGGGAGACCTGGTGGCAGGCATTGCAGCTGTCCATGTGCATTTACTGGGCAAGTTGGGAAGAATCCATGTGCTGTCAGCTTTACTTTCCTGACTTCCCACACAGCTGCCGTTCATGAGCAGGCACGTCTTCGTCAGCTCCTGCGTTGTGGAAATAGAGACCCCCAGTCACCTGGGAGGAAAAGTGGGCAGGCGGGCACCTGGGCAATAATTGTTGAAGGCAATTCCATATTTGGGTGTGAAAGCAGGATGGTCAATCTGCATGGGGCATCCCTACCATGGTATTTCAGAAACCCATTTCCACGGATGCATTAAATTGCTCTATTTTGGAGTGGTATACTAAACCACATACATAGTAAACCATCACCTGGCCACCATCTCCAGTAAGTATTCCCCTGCTCTAATGCACATTGAAGCATCCCCTCCACTAGAAAATTTAGTGGTTTGTATTTAATTATTTGGTCAACAGCAATATTTTTCACCCTAGCAGTGAAGAAACTGTAGATAAGTCTACCAAGCAATAATTTGAGAATACTTGTATGGTGATAGCGGGGTTCAAAGGGTCACAGGACACCTCTACTCTGGCATCAGAGTTCATTAAAAGTGAAAAAAGAGGATCAATAGAAACAAAACATCAGCGAAGGTCAGCAAAGGTGCTCAGGAGTACAGAGCAAGTTCCACAGTAAAACAGCTTAAATAGAGGTGGATTCATCAGACTGGAAATGAGACTGGTGGCTGGTAGTGACAATGGGCTGAAAATCCTAGGGGATCTGGAGGTGACTGAGAAACAGCTTTTTGTTTCTCAGCATCAAGTAATAAGGCAAAATGAAACTATCAGGAGCAACTATAGGAGCAGAGTGGGTAAAGGTGGAACCAGATAAGTGTTACACATGTTTGCAAAGGTCAAGTTCATTAGTGGCTTTTAAAAACACTGGCCCTAATGGCACCTGCACTCTGTGAACATGGTAATTTGCTGTGCTCATTTCTTTGTATTGCTGGTGCATAAACAGAGAAAAGGAGGAGTCTGGTTTTATAGTTTATTCTCAGCATCTGCTACCGACCAATAGCAGAAATAGCTATGGAGCTTTGGTGTGACCCTCTCTGGTGGGACCCTGTCTGCAATTCATTAGCCACCCTTTTGAACTAAGGAAATGAGCTGCATGGAGAAAAGACACATTATTTTGGTAGTTGGAAGTTTCTTTTCTGCCGTGTTCACAGAATAAATTTGCCCTGATTCAGCCTTTGTTGAATAGAGGAACCTCACAGTCCAGCAGGGCCATGGTTGGAGACTTGTGTCTTACTTACTTCAACTGATCAATTCAGTTGGTGTTAACCTGCTTGTTGTACCATACCTGCCCTGTCTTCCTACACTACTGTGGTGGTACATTTTGCAGTTAGAACAAGTGTAATGCTCTTATTAACTTTACTGTAGTAGAAATTCTCAAGGGCACGATGTTGGACCTTCCTTCTACGTTTAACTTTAGATTGAGAACAAAGACATAACTTTGAAATTTGATAGAACCAAAGCAGTGACAGAAAGAAGAAATATCTCATTTCTAAATACAGTGGACTACCTGCAGAAGGACCAGGCCTGCTGCCATGGTGGAGGGGGGGGGATGTGGGAAATCCACTGCAGCTACTGACCTGGGGAGGGAATTCAGGCAGCTGACAGGAGGATGCTGGAGCCAACCTGTGCAGCACAGATAGCAGGGGCCAGGAAGTCTGCAGAGCATCATCTTCATCCCAGGCCATAAAGCCACTACTCTGCCCCTCCTTGACACCCAGGCCGCCTGCAGTTCCTGTGAAGCCCAGCTGACTCACAATGGCCAGGCAAGCAGACAACACACTGATATGGCTGGGTCTTTATTATCTAATTAATTTGTGGCTTGACATGTGAGCCCAAGGGCAGCCTTAATTACCATTTCTGCCATCCTCCTGCTCTCTTGCTTGCTTCACCCACTTGGCACTCTTTGAAGCAGCACGGTGGAACTACCTGAGGTCAGCGCTGTGCTTTCCCAGTCGTTTCCCCACTGACTGGGAGACAGGGGCTGTGATTCACTCCCTGTGTGTTGGGCTGTCCCTGAAACACAGAAATACACCACACCATTATTCTAGCCAT
The DNA here is from genome assembly GCF_949628215.1 of Phalacrocorax aristotelis. NCBI lineage: Eukaryota > Metazoa > Chordata > Aves > Suliformes > Phalacrocoracidae > Phalacrocorax > Phalacrocorax aristotelis. The sequence continues at coordinate 98,140,025 of NC_134276.1, read as the reverse complement.
AGTAGAGGGCTAAAATGGCCCGAGGCATGTAGCTGAGCTTTATTCTCAGCCAGAGGCACTCAGGCATCTCTGAAGATGAAGGTCAACAACCTGATGTCACCACCTGGCCCCGTGACCAAAGCTGGATGCAGGATGGAAGGCAGGAGACATTGGGCCACCTCCACGTCAGGCACTGAGCTGCCTTTTCTCCTCTGGAGACATGGACCCCAGCCCCACAAAGCAGCAAGAGACCGCAAGGGTGCAGGGAGGTCATATCAAAATGGCTTGGACCCCTCAGCTGACAAAAACTCTCCTGGCAAACTTTGCCTCCTGGCTGTCTTCCCCACCACTGCCAAACCTGTTGCTTCTTGGGATGGATTAAAGGCAAAAAAAAAGTTCATTTCCTTGCAAGCCAGGATTTGTTTTGGCCTTGAATGTATCTCCCCAAGCAAATCCTTGTGTACCTAATGAATTAACTGGGAAGGAGCAAAAGTCACTTGTGGGTAAAGAAGAGATAAGACACAGTGTATCAGAGGTAGTTATCATGTTTTCACAGCTGAGGTCACCAGTTACCAACCAAAATATTGGCAAACTAGATTTTACAAGTATTTTTTGTTCTTTTTTTTTTTTCTGGCAATGTCCATCTCCACCATTTTGTGGTGGGGTAGAAAGAGGTAAGAAGCATGGGCCTGAAAACATTAGGGCTGCTTTTCTGGGTCTTCCCCTCTTTGCTGGCACGTGGCTCCCTGACCCAGTGGGTGACAGCCCTGAGGGAGGCCTGCAGCAGCTGCAGGGCCCCCCGCAACCCCCCTCTCCCCTCCAGCCCCAGCTGGTGGGCGTGCTGCCTGTGCCCCATCTTTTCCCATGGGGCAGCTCAGCAGAGCTGCAGGAGCGACTTCAAGCTGTGGGGATCACTGGAGAGGGCCCAGTGCCACCCTCCAGGCTGGGGTTTGCACCACCTCTTTAGGGTAGCGGTCCCAGAGCCACTTTGTGTTTCAGCTGCGCACTTGGGGAGCCAACACCATGCATCCAGCTGCGGGGACAGCTGCCTGCCAAGCCCTGGGTGAAGGTGGGTGACCTCGCCGGGGGCTCAGGAGTGCTCTGACACCCCTCAGGCACCTGCCTGGGAACGTCAGCATCCAAGCACCTCCCTTGCCACCGCCAAGAAGTGCCACAAACCCCAGCATCACCCCTGCTAGGAGCAGCCAACCCGTCCCTAAAGCCATGCTGAGATGGCTGCTGCAGGAGGACTTCATGGAGGGAAGAGCATTACTGGCTTTCCACATTCTAAAATAAGGTTGCGTTCTGCTCGTTGTGTTCAGTTCCCTTAACATCGGATATCAAAAAAAACAGCAAGAATGGGGTTTTCATTTGTTCACTCACCCAAAGTGGATACAGATGTATTTTCTAGACACCCAAAGAACAGAGAAACAAAGCCTGGCCCTTGACTAGGTCAACATCTACGTTCCCCTCTGCTGGAGGAGATCTCATGTGTCTCCTCAAGGGTTGGTTAATTGCTGGCATGGTGCCACAGGACTGCACAGGTGTACTTCCAGTTACTAATCACTCTAAAATCTCTGCATTGCTGTGCCCAGGGTCTGGATTCATATTTAAATTAAGACATGTCTAAAACCACTGTGGTTCTGAAGGTAACTTTAAAAATTGCCTGAAGTGTAGGAACCCCCATACCATCTAAGCAAGACAGCAGATGACCTGAAATAGTACAAAAGGATGGGAAGAATCTGACCTTCCCACATCTTTCAGAGGCCTTGACACACCACCAGCAAGCTGCTCCCCTGATGACACTCTCAGCAGTCACAGCCCATGAACACGCAGGCTGGGGTGGAAAGTGTGGACAGAAAGGGGCATGGGGCCACTGTGGACAGTCTGACTGCAGCCACTGATGGCTGAGAGGAGCAATGTCCGGTGCAAGCATCTCCCCACACTGCCTCCAGTGCAGTTTTAAGTCACCTTATATCACAAAGTGAAGATATGTCCTTCCTTGATTACCAAAATGCTTATCCATGTCCCAGTACTCCTCCTAACCCCTACCCGAAGCTTCAGCTATCATCTGATCAGCCGTCAGATACACCTGACCTATTGTAAGTGTCCTGCAACAGCCCCTTTACTTTCTTCTAAATAGTGAATCTTGAAACGGCACAAAACTAGACAAAGAATAAATGGAAATATCCCCTGGAGCTGGGAGGCAAGGCAGGAGACTGGGTGTGCTAACACACAATTCCGCAGCTGCTGCCACCTACTGAAAATGTATGACAAAGAGCATAGGCTAATGTTTATAGACTACTTTGCAGATAGGAGGTTGCAATTATTAAGTTATCAGACTGCACTGATAACTTCAAAAGGAAGAAAATCAAGACACGCACATTAAGTAGAGTGAGGGAAAATAAGATGAACTCAGCAGGGCAGAGAGAGGTACATGTGAACTTGTCCCATTCAAAGAAAAATGTCATTTTCTTGCTTTATTTTAAAGAAATGGTATTGCTGTCACTGAGCAAGACAAACGCAACATCAGTTTAGCAGAATCATGGAGTGACTCAGGCTGGAAGGGGCCTCAGGAGGTGCCCAGCCCAGTCTCTTGCTCAAAGCTGGGTCAGCACTAAGTTCAGCCCAGATGCTCAGGGCTTTGTCCTCTTGGGTCTTGAAAAGCTCCAAGGATGGAGACTGCACAAGCTCTCCAGACAACCCACTCCACCGCCCGACTAACCTTGTAGCATAAAGCCAGAATCTCCCGTTTTCAGATTTATTCAGATCTTGCTGAAAGTGCAGATGCTCCCCAGATCAGAGTCAACCATTGAACAGGCTGGGAAGCAGAGGCTACCAGATTCCTCCTCTTTCCAAGCCTCTCCACGACAACAAAGTTACCTGGTTAGTAGGCAGGGCTCCCATGCAGTCTGCCATTAGAAAAGCAGCATGTTCAGTAACAGATAAGCCATACTTACCACCTTCAGTGTATGAGCCGAGCGCCTTCGCTGCTCTCCAGCGCTGAGCTTATATGTGCCGGTGGCAGGGGACAGCAATGAGTGGTGGTAAGCGCTCTGCGGAGGGACGCTGATTGGATCCTGCCCCGTACCTAATTATGCCCAGCACCTGATTGCTCTCCGAGCGTAAAAGATTGGGGTATAAATAAAGACAAGCAATTTGCTTATGTGCTCTCAATCCCTCCCCAGCAATTTTGTGGTGGTCTTAGAACTTCATTTCTGATCTGATTTGGTGTCTCATACTTAACCTGCTGCTTAAACCCAGCTTCTCTCTGTCAGCACGTGCCTTGCTGAATCAGGCACAAGCAATGACAGAAATTACATATTACATGAGGCACTGTTTGATATGTACTCTCTGTGTGCTCTGGGAACCGGGGGTTAGTCTCCACACCACCTCCAGCCCTAAACCTCTTTCTCTTGCTCATGCTAGCTCCTGCTCCTCATGCAACTGCTTTCCTATTAAAGCAGCAAGCAGCTTCTGCTCTGGTGATTCCCAAAAGCTGGATGGGCATTTAGGAAATTATCTGGGTGCAGATTTACTGGAAGAAGAAAAGCCCATGGGAATTTCAGTCCCTCCTTTGCCCTCTCCTTCCCACAGCCGGGGCAGTGCCCAGAGTTGCCTGGCCCGGGCTGGGGCTGTGTGTGCTCGCCCAAAACACAGTCTCGAAGGAAACTTCACCACTATTCAGATGATCAGGCGAGAATAAGGCTTACTGGAATGCTTATTTTGGAATTAAACCTTTCAAAGACATGACTGTTGTAGGTATTAGCACAGGAATGACATTACCTTTGGTCTTTTTGCAATAAATGAACTCTCTGGAAAACATTGCCAGAGGTAATCTGTTGTAGAAAAATCTGTGGGCTATCTGATGTGACGCAGAGCATGCAGGTCTGTCGTAAAGAGGCTGCAAATAACCCTAACTCCAGCAAGAATTGTGTTTTCTGGGCATTGCAGTTACAGAATAACCCAGCCACTCCTTCCTGGCTATCTCCCAAAGCAGCGTCTGCTCAAAGTGAAGCCACATTAAAAAATAAGATTCTTCCCTTTAGTGACCAAACTGCCAGAAGCAGTGATCTTTGCAAAGTAAAAGGAAACCGAGATTTAGATGGGTATTGGAGGGACAGAAGATCATTTTGAAATAAAAGACTTTGTTTAGAGATATATTTTTTTTACGAAAGAGTTTCCTCAGAGAAGGTCTAAAAAGCAAGTTTCGGGGCTTTGAAAAAAATTCCTCCCAATGTTCCCTTTTCGGGGGCAAGGTAAAATCTGTTAACTACATTTAACCACAATGCTCAAGTAACTTGCCCACCACCACCATCCCCCCAGCTGCTCTGCGGCCTGACTCTGTTCAGCCATACGGGCATGCATGCGACTGGTTTTGCCCCCGGCAGGTGAGGATAGCAGGCATGTTGACGTGGGTGTTCCTGCTTTGCCTGCACCTGGCTGAAGAGCAGAGGAGGTGCTGGTCCACAGGGGGCTGGACGGGGTCTGCACTGGCATCCTTGTCGTGCTCCCATTCCATACAGACACACCAGATACTTCACAGCCCGTGCATATAATTAAAAAGATGTCCCATGGGTACCTAATCATACCTTGCTGTTCTGCAGTGCTTGTGTTTAAGTTCTACTATGTTGAAAAAACACATGAAAGCACGTCACACAGATCTTTATTCCACAGCAGACTTGCACCACTCTGTCCCTTATCTGAACAGTTACCTCGCAGCTTTTACCCTGCAGGATCCCACTGACTAAACGGCGGCGTCCTCAGGCCGGGAAGCAGCAACCGGAGAGAACCAGCCAGCTGGCCATAAAAAGAGAGGGAGCAGAGGGAGTGATGGAGGCAGCCAAGGGCACTGGGATGGCTCCTTGCTCTCTCAAAAAGGTGTGATGGGACGGTTCATGCCCAGGGAGAGGGCCTCTGCTTTTAAAGCATCATCAAAAAGACCCTTTGCAGAGGTAGTTTTGTAGTACTCATCTTGGTGGTGTCAGAAGGGACGCAGCACTCAAGTTTTACTTCTGGGCGCTTGGGAGGAGAAACCTTTCATAGCCACAGAGGCACCCCTGGCGAATTTTTCTCCTAGAAGAGACAATCTGGTTTTAAAAGGTTCCTGATTCTGCTGTATTAAGTGGGAAGAAATTCACAATTTTCCCTCCCATGTATTTTAATAATCAAAATGGCTTTGTCAAAGCAGTTGAAGCTCCATGGTTGGGCTTGATAAGGTGTCAGGAGAAGAAGGGTTAGCAATGTTCCGGGAAGGCCCAGCAGATAATTCAGGCTTTCCTTGGCTCTCAGCTTATCTTTGGCCATCAGAGAAAGCCATTTTGCTGTGAGAGCATGGAGTTAAAACTGCTACTGGTCAAGCTGAATGGGACTGTGAGTTGGAGTACTGGTGATAAGACCCACTATCTGAATTATGTGGATAAACAAGGAATAAAGGAGGTTGTTACTTGCCATTAAACATATTTTTCACCTGTACAACACACTTGCTGTGAAAGCCTTATTTTAGTGCAAAACTATTCCAGCTGAAACATGACATGTGCCATCTGTCCAAAATATGGATTTTATGAAGCCCTCCTCCCCATCATTTAAGTCTTACCAAAACCAGATAAATAATATAATTGTTCATGGCTAGACCCTGCTGACACTTCTGAGCGGCCGGCACTACATTTCATGACCAGCCTCACCTCGGCAGGGATATGATGGAGCAAGGTACTCAGTGTAACGAGCACTAGCCCAAACTTGTCACAGCCCAAGGCAGAAATGGGTTAGAAAAGTTAACCTTTTTGATATGGCGTTGAAGAAGCCATTCACACCCACCTGTTTCAGGAGAGGTCAGCATTTGCTTGTACAACCCATGGGTGTTCTCCATGCATCTGATGTGCCGTCTTTGATGGTGCACCTACTGCTGGCGGCTGTAGGGAGAGCTATGCTCCAGAGACAGCCGGGGGAAGAGCAGACCACCTAGCTTTTCTTAGGAGGGCACTGAAAGGAACCCAAGGCATGAGCAGCTCCAAACACACTGGGTTTCCAGCCCTTTGCAGGTCAGACCGACTGTGCTTGCCCCATGGGGCTGGTCAGCACATTCCCGTATCCTGATGGGTCCAAAAGGCAGCAGTCTCACTGTGAATCAGCACATTATCTTCACTCCAATTTCCCCATGGATATGAAGTATCTGTTACATACCTCGCTATGCAGGGAATATAGGGGCAGTTGGTGCCTGCAGGCCACTTGCCCTGTTGGTTTGGGCATACAAACCCAGGTGGTTACCACTAGAAGATGCAGCAACTTTTCAAAGCCTGAAAGGTGGCAGGTGTGAAAGAAGGCGGCAGATTTGTCTGAAGAAGCTATGGCGTAGTTTTAGCTACTGAAAGAGTGGCACAACCTGCAGTGTAAACAGCACTTGGCTTTTCCCCTAAATAGGGGTAGATTTTTCCTTAAGACTAAGGCAGGTGTGCACAGGTGGTGGCAGGTGAGCTGGTTGTTCTTATTGCCACACCACAGGTCAGGTACTGCAGGCTCTCCCCTCGCTTGCCCTCCAGCACAACAGCCACTGGGTAACTCTCGGTGTTTGGCACCGAACAAAGCAGTGTTTGGACATAGCCGTGACACGTGTCTCTCCTCCATCATTCCCCCTGACCTTGAGGAAGGCATGGGGACAGTCCAGATTTGCAGGAGCTGCTGTTTGATGCAGCAGCTGTACCCAGCTGAGCAATCCTTCCCTGCAGTCCTCCCTCCTGCCCTGCTTCCAGCCATCCCTGTCATACATTGCCCTCTCCATTACAGATGCCTAGAGAAACAAACCAGAAAACTGATTTCACTGATGAGGTAATGAGGTGTGGGGGGAAAGCTGCATTTCAGCTGGATGTGGTCTGTGACACAGTTCACTGTGCAGAGTGCTAGGGCAGCTTTGAGGCCAAGCCAGGGTCCCAGCAGGCAAGATGGCAGCACAGGTGGCTGGGTGCAAGGCTGGGCCCAGTCATGGCTGCAGCACAGCTTCGGCAGGAACTGAGGGAAAGGGCCCGGGCTCTGTGGACCCACACACATGCACAGAGCTTCCCCTCTGCATGCGTCTAACCCTGCAACAAGCGGGGCCAGCACCCGGATGCCAGCCGGGCTCCTTGCGCCCTGGCAGGGGCTGTGCCTCCACACTCCTACGCACAGCCACTTCTTTCTCCAGAGCTCCGCTTCCGATGCACCCATATAGATAAAGAACACCTTCAGGAATATTTCACGAGCAAAGCTCAAACACATCTGCCTTTACCTTGCAGTGACACTTCCATCAGCAACACAAGCGTAGGTTGGTGGGATTTTTTTTTTCAAAGGGAATTTATTGCTTTTCTAAGGTAGCTTTCTGGACTGAAGTCCTCCATTTACCTCCAGAGCCAGTAAAGCAGATTGTACCCAGTAATGTTCCCTGTGTCTGTGCTCCATGACGAGGGGCGCCTCCACAGCTGGGGCCAGTTCAGTCCTAGTGGTGCCATTAGGCAGCACCTCAGCAGTCAGGAAAGGTCTTGCCTCCTTCTGCAAAAACAGGGTGTGTGTGTGGTCACCTGCACGAAACACTCAAACCCCGGGGGGGCTGCTGCTAACAGGATGCCCTTGGAGCATGCAGGGGGGCCCTGGATGTTACTCTCAATAGCTGCCCTGGCTAAAACCACCCTGATCTACCTTCCCAGACTATTTTTTAACTGGTTCATCTCCGTTTGGGACCACGGCCATGGCCTGGCTGCAGGAACAGCAGCACGCAGCAGGGGCCGCAGCTGGGACAGGCATGCCTTTAGCCTGCTGGCAGGTGGAACTTGAGCCTGTGTGCTGCCTGCTGTCCTCTGCCTGGTTAGCCTTTGGCCTTTCTACTGAAACGCTCTTTACTTGCACCAGCGAGTCTGGGAGCAGTTTCAGCCTTCTGTGAATCACACTGCAATACCAAGATCCTTTTTGCCTCTGAGTAGACTGCCAAAAGGTAAAGGTAAGGCAATGATCTGCAATTGTGGCTGGCAACAGCAGCTTTTCCACTAATCCCATGAAAAGGACACGTAAGGTAAAGAAAGTTTAGCGTATTGTTTGCCTGCTCTGTCAGTCATGCCATGCTGCTGGAGAGCACACTGGATCAGGAGTAAGAAGATAAAGCTGAGGACAGAGCACTCCATGTGTGTGAGGAGGTAGATGAACTGTACCCCTACAAGAAAATGCAGCATGCAGGTGAGTGAGCCAGCAACGAGATCATGCCACGCACCCACAGGACTGGCCCCGGCACCTGAGGCAGGCAGAGGAAGCCCCCCCTGCACCTCTCCACCCACCAGCCTTTCCCCACATCTCTGCAGGATGGAACAGCACCCCAGTTAGACTGGCCAACAGGGTCCTAAGCTATTTGGACAGGGCTGAGCAAGGACTGACCGCATAAGCAAATGGGGACTAAAAAAATAACCAAGGGATGAGAGGCTTATTTGCTTGCCTAGCAGATATAAGCCCCCTTCATAGTTGTTTAACTTGAACAATCAACCAAGACACTGAGCAGCAGCACAGATACATAGCTCCAAAATAACACAGCCAGCCCCTTCCGTTTCTCCCAGCTGCTTCTTATCCATAGAACAACACCCACACACCTCACTTGAATTCATGCACCCTTTAACATTATAGCCTCACCAAAATTCCCAAAAGACATTGCCTTCTCAGAGAAACACAGGCTGGCCCACACCCCTTGCATTTTTTCAGAAATATCTATCCCAATTGACCCCACAGGCACCTGTTGCTGTAGAAACTTCACCAGTGGCATCTGAGCCCCAGCCCTATATCCTTCCTTTCCTACCCTGTACAGAAACACCAGGATTGTACTAAAGCCAGCCACGAGAAGCAGACCATGGGCTGGCTCACCGACAGTCCTGCCATACCAGCAGCTCTCTGCAAACAGAGCAGAACTGCAGAGCATTGCAGTCTACGGACTGAAAGCAAGGTCTTCTGCAGCTGATAAAAATTTCTCAGTCTACAGCCTACTACACTTTCAACTTGAACTGCCATTAAAAAACCCAGAGTCATTCTGCAATCAAACAGCTTTTATTGAACTCTATGTTGTACATTTGTGCAACAAATACAGCGCATATTATTGATTTTTCCCAGCTCCTTAAAGCATAAGAAACCTTCCCTTTGTCATGGTAGGGTGTTGATGCTACGCAGTAAGAAAGGCTGTTGGATGACAGTGGCAATGCTAGGCAACTCCTGACAGCGAGCATGTTGCGTGAAATTCATAACGGCAAGCAGACGTTTCAGAAACCATTTAGCAACAAGCTTGGCGGGCAGATGAGACTGCTCTGGCTGCTTAGAGGAACCTCAGCTAGACAAGAGTCCTGGAGTCAGCCACAGCTTGTGGAAGAAGTGGGAAGTAATATTGGATGCAATGACTTCAAAGTGATCCTGAAGTCATCGCTTGCAAGCGGTTATCAAAATAATATACAGATTTTACTGGATAATTGTCTTCAGGTGAGAAAATAAAAGTGTTTTTGCAGAGCCAACATTAGACCAAAAGGACTGATATTCTCTTACAGTGACAAACAAATACAGCATAAATTGTTGATATAAGTATCCACGTGCAAAATAGTTTTCAGGCTTAGTCAGCACTTGCATAACCAGCAGAGGTAAACATGGAGGATGCAGGCACCCACTTCATAAAAATTACAGTGCTGTTCGAGCTCTGGACTTGAACTTCAGGTTAAAGACTAAACAAATAAACTGCAATGTCTTTCTTGGTCCTCACAGTAATTGAAAGAGAGGCGAGTCAAGCATTAACCCAGCCCTACCACAACTAACCAGGACCGGGCCAGTGACAACTTTCTCACACATGCAAGAAAAAGCATCACGCTCATATAAGCTTTTGCATCAAAGAAGCTTCATCTTTGCAGGATTCCCTGTCCCCTTCTCTTTGCTGCCTTCATCCCTACTACAGGAAAGAGCTCTGGAAAGTTTTTCAGTCATTCAGCAACTCCATCTATTTCCCCAGTTCCTCTGGTCAAACAGGGTTGCTACTGTGAATACGAGCGGCTGGTGGCCACCGTTTCCTCCTCGTGCCAGCGTCAAACAGGAAACAACTCCTGCTCTTAACAAACCGCACAGGCAGAGGGGCGCAGGTAGGTTCCTTGGATACATTGGCTTACTTGGATTGCTTTGGACTCACATCCCCTCTTCCCTACCAGCTCTAACCACCCCTTCTTTCTTAAATCAGCAATAGTACTTGATTTCATTACACTACAGAGATTAATTTATGAATGGTAAACTAAAAAAAGCAAATTAAAGTCTTTACACTTTTCTCTGTGTCACAGGTAAAACTACCCATTAATCTGCTGCCCCAATTCTAACTTCTCTCCTGTACTGCTGTTCTGAAAAGCAGCTTTGGGAATCTCCTTCTACCCTCCTCATATTTCTTGCTGAATTCAGTTAGGCTGGGACATGGAGGTTTCACAGGCACAAAAAGAAAAGGAAAAAATCCCAAATACTTAAGCCCCCCCCTTCTCACTGCCATCAGTGAAGGTCAGATGGAAAATGGGGAGGGGAAAATCAGATAAAAGCAAGTAGAGTAAGTTTTCAGGAGCAACACTAATGCCAAAATTTAGCAGCAGTGACAGCTACGATTGCAGCAAACACTTCAGTTAGTAGCATCTAGTGAAATACGCAGCTTCTTTTACAAGTGTGGGAATCAAAGGATGCAGTGAAAATATAAGTAATCAAAGAAATAAGTCCCTCTCAGCCTTCCCTATAAATTAAGAATAGGTATGAAAATATATCTGACAACAGTATTTGAAATATTTGGGAAATGAGTTTAGAAGCTTGGCTGAAATCCTAAAGTGTCAAGGGATACAACTGACCATTCACAGACTCTCTCCACACTGAGAAACATAAAGGATACTAAAAATGTTAAGATCAAAGACCGTGCCCGTAACTGTGCTAAGTTATTTATGACCCCTTAGGAAGTAGCTAAAAAATACAGTTTGAAAGATGAGTTATTAGGGTGTGCCAAGCAGCAACAGAGGTTAGACAGAGCTGTTCAGCCTAGAAAAGCTAATCTAGATTTGAAAACAGTGTCTTCACAGGTACACACATCTGGTACTCACAGTAGTTCAGCTTTCCACTAGTCAAAGCACCCAGGCTGGGGTTGCTACCCCAGTAAGGTGGAGCATTGAGAAAGGAATCACTGCACAGCATAAGGGTGGGGGGGGAAATCAATCATCCTTTAGAACCAATTATTATTGAAGTTGTACATTTTTAGACTTACAGTAGTTTAATTCAGAGCCTTGGGAAAAGTTGTCTTAAATTTTAAAGAAGTATATCAATTTAATGGTTAAACCATAGTTTAAGGTGAATATGGGTCATGCAACTTCAGTAGTTGCCCTAATCTGAAGGGGCAGCCAAGGTCTAAGGAAATAAACTGAAAAAGGGCAGAACAAACTTAGCATTCACCAGCATGGCATTAAAGGGTTATCAAAAATCAGTCTGAGGCTTTTTGTTATTACAACAAAGTACTTAACATTCACACATTTAAGGTGAGAGAGAAGCAGCTAGAAAACAAACCAGGCTGTCACACTGCTGGCAGGCAGACACTATCGCTGGTGTCACTTCTTCGGCTTTGAGCTCTTGCCTCCCTCCCCCAGGCCAGCACCACCCAAGGCACAACAGCAAAGGCTCTGCTTATCTTCTTTGCTCAGCACTGACATGGGACAGGGTGGCTTCCACCACCTCTCTCCTTTGAGCACACACTTCCAAAACGTACAGCAAATTCCAATGCCAAGGGAGGCCAGCAAGGTAGAAAAAACTTTATATTCAGGAAGTAGTAACTGCAATTTTTAAATAACCCCTTTGTTCCCTCTTAGCTGACTCACAACTCCCTTCAGCTTTTTTTTTTTTAAACAAACAAAAAAAAAAAAAACGCACAACAACTTTGCTATGCTACCAGCAATACCCCCAGACTAAATAGTATTTTTCTGCTTCAGTGGAGAGACAAAACTAAGAAAAGCAGATCAAAAACTTTACTCTTGGCAAAAGGCCAATCAGAAGACTATTAGAGCGGTCCTTATGAAGATGACAACAGCTACTTTTCTCCTGTAACCACAGGGTGATTCCACTCATCATTACCACTAACAGCAGTTGGTAGCCTGAGCACAGCAGCGTACGGACAGGGCTGCTCGCGCCAAACTGCCACAGCCACGCAAGTCAAGCATCACTGAAGAATCCAGAGTTACAGAAGTGCTGAAAAGTTGTAGCTGCACACGCCTACTGCACATTACTCTTGTGTACTCTCGACAGTACCAGTCCACACCATGCTTGCCAGTTACCTCCAAGCTTAGCTACAGTGAATTCAATTAGTAGTAGAGTTTTTCTCCTGGAATAAGGCACTACAGTGTAGGAGCACTTGAACAGGATGTGAAAGAGTTTACAAGCTCTAGGCAGATTACCTTTTACCCTTCTAAAACACGAAAAGGAGCACTTTAAGATAAATAAGCGAGTGGGGAGGTAAGGGGAAAGTACTAGATGAAACAGCATGGTTTTCAAAAACCTTCAGGCAAGAAGCTTGATCTTACCTTTCAATCTTTTCACTTGTGCTTACTTATCAGGCTACAAATGGGAAAAAAGAAAGATCTGCCTTCACAGTGAAAGCTGGTGCACCATGTAGAACAAAGTAACTAGTTTATGTTTGTTGCTTCACTGTCAGGCTTATCCTCCAGTCAGTTTTTCCTCAGAGCAGCTGGTTGACACAGCCTCAACTCCAGCCCTCAGGATTTCCTCATCTTTTACACTGATGTCACCAAAAGGAAAACCCACGCTTTCTTCTCTCCATGCCACAGTCCCATTTTTGTCCTCTCACAGGTATTATCTAACTTAACACCCTTGCACCAAAAAAACAACAAAAAAGCAGCCCAAACTTTCCAGAGCTCTCTTGCGCCTCTGCTTCAGTAACACTTTATTTCAACACATTTTATGAATCTGAAACAATGTTTTGGAAAGCCAGACTTTAGACATAACAAGTAAGGAACATACCAGTTAATTTAGGCAATATTTTTACATTTATATATATAATCTATAGGTAAAAAAATAAATTGTCTCAATAAGAAATATTGTGTAACCTGATTAAGAAACAAGTCCACTGAAGCTTTCCAATACAGCAAAATGCACTGGCTGTGTAGCTGACACCAGGATAGCTAACTGCTTATTTTCAGATTTTAAAACAAACAAACAAAATAAAAAACCTCAACAACCTAAGGACAGACCATTCTACTTAAGAAATAAACCTGATTTTTTGTTGGAGATTGCAAAATGTTGTTGAAGAGGCTCCACATTGTTGCTTGACTTTAGCTGGACTTCCTTTCCCGTTCTCGTGCAGTCACAAAGTTAAGCAGGTCGATGGCTGTAACGATGCCAAACACCATTTGCCGCTTACTGGAGAAACCGTCAGTGTGATCTACACAAAAACAATGAGGGGATTCTGGCTTTAGGAGGCACAAAACTACACCATCCCACTTGGTTTTAATGGCGCTGTTTGTATAAAGGCAGGTGCCAAGCCATCCCAGCTCCACGTGTCGGGGCCTGGTGGTGGAGCTGGTCATCACTGACGACCCTTGTACATTGAGGGGGAACCCAAATGGCATCTTGATCAACAATCACACAGGAACTGGCAATGATTTTCATTTCAGAAAGGCTCCTCAACAAAAGGGGTAGAGGAACTGAAACATTATGGAAGGAAGGGTAAGGGCCCACCAGATTTCTGTTTCTTGACATGACAATTCAAACCAAATCCTCTGTTATAAAGCATATTTTCCTCATACATTAGTTTCTGTGGCTCTACTTGAAGCAGCTCCAAACTGACATTATCCTGTTTGAACCAGGGGCCACTAGGGGAAGACATGCAACGCTACCTCTTCCTACCGCACCATCCTTCCTATTCCGTCAAATACAGAAATAGTACAAAAATAACAATACAACATTTTCGCATCTCTATCCAAAAAACTTATTAACCACCTAATCATTGCTGCATTGAGAGCACAGGTTCATGTGATTTTTCATTGTGCACATAAGCCTTTGACCTGGGCACTAAGGGGCCAAGTGACCTCTGGCCCTTCATCCATGGTCTAAGTTCCCTGTTCCCAAAGTCTGGCTGTATTGAGATGTTGAGCCTACTCATATACTCAGTTTGTTCAGCCAGCTGGATTGCCCTGGACTTTTAATTTATTCAATCTTTGTTCCACTGCAAGCTTCCAGTGAGATTCTAGGTTTATAAATAGTCAGCACAGAGTCAAGAGCATATCCTTTCGGAGATTATCAGGAACAAGCCCAGATTTGATGACTATTCTTCATTTATAGTTATAATTTAGGTAGCTGTCAGATAAATCTATCTGGTGAGTCTTAATATGGTTTTTAGTCTAGTTTCTCAGTGCTTGTAATTTTGCAAGCTGCCTGCTATAAGGAAGATAAAACAGGAAGAAAAAATATTATTAATATATAACAGTGATATACCCTAGCTTTGAAGATTTATTTAGTTATTTCCAGTTCATAAAGAAAGCAGTGTAAAGAGAAGAATGAAGGAAAGAGTTTGGTGGAAAAACATCAAGTGAAGGGGAGTAAGTTAGTGTAAATGAAATAAAGAGGAAAAAGAAATATTAAGCTGCCTTGAGATGGTGATGTCAGTGTTGACATCTAGATCTTACTAAACTTTATGAAGTTGTAATAAAGGTTTTGCTTTAGAAAGGCAAAAAATTGAAGTGCAGTTAACCTGGGACGCTCATTGTGATGGAACTGCTGGAAGTGGTATGACTGGAGTAGGAAGCAGCGGAGATCAGTTGTACTGCAGGAGCTTATACATTGGCTTACTGCTACTAACAAAGCCACTGTACAGCAGACTAGACTCAGGCACTCAGGTCTGAGCAGTAACTTGCTACAAAAGCAGGTCACCACAGTATGTGGGGTTATTAATGGATTTAACATTTACTCCACGAGAATTACAGTGCTAGTGTCTTACTAAGTGTTAGTAGCACATAGTTACATACACAGAAAGAGGATTTGGCTTCTTCAGAACTTGTTTACACACTCACAACTGTACTTGCTTCTTGTTACCACTCAAAGATTACCTCTAAAAGGCACAGTATATCATACTCACATTGAATTTGTTCATGAACCACTAGAGCAAAGTGGTCTATTTCCAGGATATGAGAGAGTTTCCCCAAGTTGTCTTTCAGGTTAATCTGAGGAGAGAGTTATAAAACTTAAATGAAACAGTACTTTTATGTTCAGTGGTCAATAATGCCCATATACTTCATGCAGTATTAAAAACAATACAGCAGCATTTATATACTGCTCCCATCTGAAGTACCGTAAAACACTAACAAATCAAGGCCAAATAAAAAGATCAGTTTTGTTTGTTTCTGATTTCCAAGAAAACAGAACAAAAAAATTAAGCATTATAAGAAGTTATTAATTCTGATTCTGTAAACATAATGAATATACTGAACATACTGAGTATCTGAAAAATCTTAATGATGGAAGAAGGTCACGTGTTCCATGTGTCTAACAAAAGAAGTTACCACAAATCTCATTATACTTGGTGTTTTTACTCTAGCAAGACTGGGGAAAAGTGAATTAATCAGACTGAAAATAATTGTGGAAGTGAATATGATCTGCAAAGGAAGTAGAGGAAGAGAAAAGCCCAAACAAGCCAAAAACAAAACCAAGGGTGACGATTGCTCAGCTAACACTGTATTCAAGTACAAATCGAGGAACTGAGAATTAAGAATTCATTTTAAGAAAAGTTCAACTTTGCTAAGACTAAGCAAGAAAGCACCCTGTGTTGACTCTGCAGAAAGAATACAGATCCTTCTGAAATACTTAGCTAATCACCCCCTGGATCTGTTTGAAAGAATATATAAAACGCTTTTCTTCCTACGTGCTTTAACATATTAAGCAGCAGCAACAGGTCTATTACCCGGGTGACTCTCCCCAGGTAACAGCAGCACTCACCATCTGACATACTTTCATTAAAGGGGATTAAAGGAATTTACAGCAAAGAAAGGTCTTGCACCACAGATTAAAAAAGCCTTTATCCTGCGGTGAGCTCGGCTTGTGACTGAGGAATAAATGCCACAGCAGCTGGGCTGCACCAGAACACAGAGCTCTCGTCTCCTTACTGTGAGTTAGAAGAGATCAAAAGGATTCCCAGCAGCCTGTGTTTAAGGGACCAGCAGGCTATAGCACATACTGAAGCATCAATCCTTAAGCTTGTGGACCAGGCAAGGGATAGGGGGAAATCTGGACTTGCTGTCACATCGAGTCAACTATCAGTCACCACCACTGACAAGCAGTTTTGTACAAATGTACATGCAAAGCCTAACTTGTGAACTCAAGTTCAAAGCTCACTGAGGGGGTAGAGCCCCTTGCCATCTGACTGTGTATAACCAATAGACCTGTCTTCAGGGACTGAGTAGGCTAAAGGTGACCAGGACAAGCAGCCCATAGGCAGCACTGGGACAACTATGAAGACATAAACATGTTTTGAAATGCTTAAGGGAAATTGTACAGAACTCCCATGGAGTTTTCACCTGTCTCGCTACTGCTCATTCAAGCTCCCTAAAAATTTTGCCCATGAGTATTCCCACATTTAGGCACTTTTTTTAAACTTACTAAGTCCTTAAGGCAATTATACTACGCACATGCTACTATACTACACCTGACTGGGACTGCTTCTCTGGCTCTAAGGGCAAGTGACATGGCACAGCTTACAGCCCTACAACTAAATTCTCTCTTTCCCCATAAGTAGGTTCTGGTCCACCAGGGATGCTGAGGGCACCAGGCCTTGTGTTGTTTAGCAGAGTGCTAAATGGTTTAGGACACTAACCAAAAACCACACCAGGGAACAGGCTAACAATTAAACACTAGGTACAGTAAAAAGAAAGTCTCAGAGACCATGTCCCAGCTCTATTTTCTGGTAAAGGAAGGTAAGAAGTCTGCTTAAGGCTATGTCTGCTCTACACCTAACAGGTGTTAGTAGTTAATGCAAGGATCCATTGGGGAAGAAGGGGTAAAGAGACCCAAAACCACTGGAGCTAACGTTTGACTCCACAAGAATGGCCCCCCTCCCCTCTAACACACAGGACTTGTTTGGATTGGCAAGTTCTCCTGTGACTAGTGTTTCAAAGCCTTAAAGTACTATCCTGCTGGAGACTTTAAAAAAGCTATAACCATTACTCTTCAACTCTAAGAGATAGCCACAAAATAATTGTGGCGCTCACGTCAAAGCGAGCTTCCTGTGTTGCCAAAAGGTAGC
The DNA here is from genome assembly GCF_949628215.1 of Phalacrocorax aristotelis. Taxonomy (NCBI): domain Eukaryota; kingdom Metazoa; phylum Chordata; class Aves; order Suliformes; family Phalacrocoracidae; genus Phalacrocorax; species Phalacrocorax aristotelis. Next base: position 98,122,753 of record NC_134276.1, on the reverse strand, counting down.
TTTGCCTTGGTAGTCACAGGCTAAGCTGACCTCTTCTTGATGCATGCTGTGGTACAGACCCTAACTGTAAGATATCCTAAGTCATTTCAGTGACACAGATGATCCATTTTCACAATTTCACCAGTAAACAAGCCAAATAAGCTTGACTAAATTGGTAAGAAAAGCAAAATACACAATACTTCTGAGGTTATGTGCATTTAACCATGTTTCTCCATTAAATCTTCATTTCAAATGGAACACAACCAATGAATGATGCTTTCAGTTAGCATGCTAGCAATAGCACCACTTTTGTGTCACTCCCTTTCCATCCTCCACAAAGAAAAAGTCAGAACTAAAGAGAAAAGAAACGGTTAAGCTGTTCTTTACTAAAGAAGCATGAAAAACTTCAAGCTGCCCATGGGAAAAAGCCACAACCTCAGAAGTGCAGAGAACCGGCTACTACAGCTAACACCAGTGCAGCTACAGAAATGATTGCACACCACCAGCCCCAGAAACTCTTAAGGTATCCAGTGAGGGAGAACACGAACTAAGAAGTTTTGTTACGCACCACATTTCCACCTGATGCTCGATTATCTGTCTGGGAAGGAAAAAATATATTTACATTTCTCTATAAAGACCTAGCACCCTTTCTCAACCTCAGGGCCTTGGTAGTTTGTAGACTGAACAGAAGCATTACCCATACTTCCAGAGTACAGCACCTCATCTACTAGGAGACAGTGTTGAAACTAAAAGCCTGGCAAAAACAAGGTCAAGCATTCCATGTTAAAATCAAAATCCTCTTTCTGTAAGAGAAGCGGAGCAACAGCAACAATACTTATATATTTTAGAAAGGCACCCATACAGCAGGGAAGTTGTGGCATCTTGGCACACGACATTGGATGGACAGCTTAAACTGGCTAACACCAAAATTCACATATCTTGACAACATCAGCTTTCAGCAGCCACCCCGCTGTTTCAGCAAGGCATCTGATACAAAAGGCAAACAGTTGCTTGCTTTTAGCCTACACAGAAATTACGTAGAAGAGTTTTTTCAATATCTCCCTGTCTCTTCCCTGGGATAGTTCTATTGACCAGATTCGTGCCAGGGTTTTGGGGGAAGGAGGAGAGGACAAGCACGCTAGAAGAAAGCCTGTTGAAGTAATGGAACAGCACAATATAGAACCACACACAAACCTGGGAGCTACTGAGGACAAGATTTAGAGCACGTGCGTGCTCAGTAACAGCTACTCTGTATGGTCCCAGGTAAACCTTACCCAACCTGATGCCACAGAAGCGTTAGGACACCTACAGTAGTACTTTAAACCAGGCATCTAGGAGTTGTAGAATATACCTGCTTACCTGTTTAAATTGCTTGTAGATTACTTTGCGGACTTCGTCAGAAGGCTGAACTTTTCCAGCAAGCAGTGAAGAAAGCATGTTACCCAGGGTAACCATGCCCAAAATCACCCTGGGTAATGAGAGAGAGAAGATAAGGCTAAACAACACAAAAACCTCAGGCGTTCCTGTAGATAAAAGCATCCACTCTCAGCCAGCGTGGAGAAGTCAGTTCAACCACTTCATGGTATAAAGCAACATTATTGATGTTACACTTGGATTCTGGCCCTTCTGAGCATCAGGCTCTACCTCTAGTTCTTGCAACTGAAGAGCTTCTTGTAATCTGAGAGGGCTTTTGAAAAGCACAACTTCATTGTTTTACACCCTCATCTGTCCTTTTGAAAGGTGCAACAGGGCCAGAGACACGCTTGCCTCAATTTTGCTCATTCCCCTTCTCCCTGCAAGGATGTTGCAAGGACCTGCAACAATTAATCCTGTGAGTTAGCACTGTAACTGGAGAGTAACTGAGCAACTCTTCATTATTCAGCCTGTCCTACAAGAGACCTACAAGGCTAATAAGGCATACCAGCTTGCTGGGGACACCCTGGCTTATGGGGGTCACTACAATATTGGACTATAATGCAGTGTTCTAAAGAAACTGGGTGAGAACTGCAGTGGAGATGAGTAGGTTTAGGGTTGTTTGTTTTAAATATGATTCTTTGCTTTGTTAAGTTAAACAGTTATTATAAAAAACAATGAAATTATCCTACATAGACACACTGAGTAAATCTATCATAATAGTCATGAGAAGCTTATTATGTGAAGGGCAGGACAGTCTGGCATGATAACATATTAAGTCCAGCATTGGTGTGTTTAAGGCAACATTTCTGAACTGTGTTACTATAACTGAAGAAAGATGAGTGAGAGGATATTATACTTCTAGTAAGCATTTAGAAGCATCCATTGGGAGCTGGTGAGGGAAATGATACATATGGATGAATAGTGACATATGTGGACATACCCAGATTCATCAACAACTGGTACCTGGTCGAATCCCTTCTCCCGGAGAATTTCAACAGTCTTTGCACAGGTAACAGTTGGAAGCACAGTCAGGGGAGCAGAGAGGCTTAGTTCCTGAACACTGATGTTCCACCACCTGGGGATGAAATAAAAACCAAGCCCATGCAACTCTTATGGAGAGAATGGAACCAGTTGCTCATGTACAGTGGCCTTCAACACTGAGGAATGACAAAAGGCTGCAAGGAAGAGCCAGGATTCAGCCAGAGTCAGTAAAGCTTCAAGGCTTTCAAGTTTTCTCACCAATATCAGGAAGTCACTCAAGTGTGAGAAGGCTTTAAGACCAAAACTCTTTTCCTCATTTCACCTACTTTCTAGGATTAGATAGGGGAGAGTACTAACCTCCCTAGTTTCATTATTTATATCTTACACAGGAAATTTTGGGCTCATACTAAAAAAGTTAGCCATATCTACAGTCATTATAGGCAGCAATTTAGGGAAGATACCCCTCCACCTATGTAGACTTGCAGTGCTTTGCACTCAAGAACTCTGATCTCGGAAGGGTTCTTTAGATACTACTTTTTTTATTTCAGGTACAACCCTTTTCACAAAAAAAAAAATAATCATTAAGTACCAAGTTTTCTTCTGCTGCTATGCAACTCAAAGAAATAAACAAACTAGTTTAAGCAGATTTGATTAATAGCTTCAATTATACATCAACACAATAGCATGAAAGATTAGCTAACTCAAAGCAGTACAAACTGAAATTAGTTTTAAATTAGCAACTGCCATAAAGACGATTGAATAGACTTATGAAAAACCAAATGGATCTGACACACTTACCAAGGTTTTTTGACAAGGTCTTCTTCTTTCATGAACCCTTTCTGAAACATCCATTTGTCACTCAAGAACTTGGACCTGGAAAGCATCAGGAAGTAAAAAGCTCATTAGCAGGCTGAACGTCTGACAACAAACCTAATAGCACGCAGAGGCATCTGTTTACAGCTCACTACCACTAACAACTAAAGCATAATTGAAAATATACTGCTGTTTGCCATCCAAGCTTACCAGCCAGGGACATTGAGAAGAAATACTCATAGGAAGAACAAGGAATCTCATAGGAAACGAAGCTTCAACTACATTAGTCCCTTGCAATACGATAGACATATAGCCTGGAATGGAAAAGTGCCAACCTGTACATAGGCAATGTCTACGGGCAGTTTCTAGTCATCTAATATTGTGTTGGATGCAACAGAAGTCATGAAACACAGCTAAAAACATCATCTTTTGGGATATGTTTCAATGTGGTAGGAGAGAAACAACTTTTCAGTACAGCTCAAAGCCCTTACGCTTCCACCTGCAAACTGACCCCAATGCTGGCTGCTGCTACAGTAGCGCTGTGTTCTGCTGTCGACACAGGAAGAGACAGTGGACAGCCTTACAGGGACTCTTCCAGGAATGAGGTAATACCAATGGTCCCCAATAAATAAAACAGTGAAAGCAAGCCTTCTCCTGTGAAAGATGCTAACCAGTGATAGCTATATACTGAAGTCAGACACAGGTAGGAGCTCAGCTTTCAGAGGGCTAAGCTTCTTTCTACGTCATGTCAGGCCCTTTCTAGGTACCTCAGAAATTCTGCCCCGAACATATTCCTTGTTTTGGTAACTGGTTGCTAAGAAATACATATTCAACTTGCCACTGCTGTAAGGAGGTTTGAGGGACTGCCTCATCCTTTCCCAGGGAGAAAACAAGCAGGTTCTTACATGTAGTTCCTGACAGAGTCAGGGAGGATAACAACACAGCGCTGCCCTTCCTTCAGCTCTTTGGCTGCCTTCACAGCTACAGACATGGCACTGCCCGAGCTGCCACCTGGAAAAATGCAGATCAGAGGCAAAACTGTCAAACCATAAGTGAAATGAGAAAGAATGAAGAGGCAGTAGAGGAGGGCAAGGTGAGGAATACATCATCTGAAGCGGAAGGAGGTCTCCCTGACCTGTACAATGCTTCAGCCTCCCACATATTATTAAGAGAAAGGATTCGCATCTGCTCTTACCACACAGCAATCCTTCCTCTCGGATCAGCATGCGTGCGAAAGCAAACGACTCCTCATCATTGCTCTTGTACCACTGGTCCACAGCCTGGGAAGGGGCAGGAAGACAGAAAGAAGGGTCTGTTTAAATGAGGAGAGATAGGGAAGCTACACAACTAGTGTGAATTCAACACATGCTCTTTGAGGTATCAGCTGCCCTACTGAGCCACGTGCCTGGGCTTCCATCCTCCAAATGCCTTTTTTTTGCCAAGGTAAGTCGATCACATTAGCACAACAGGTTCTTTATTGAAACCTCTCTGTGAGAGCAGGCTGATGTGAGACAGCCACAAAAAGCATCAGTTTCCTCCCCTCTTGGAGGGCTTCCCAGGGACACAGACTCTGCTCAGGACATACTCATATGAGTTTTGGCCAGGAGTTTTGGCTGGGTTTAAAAAAAAAAAAAAAAAGTACTCTGTCCTAGGAAAATGTTATATGTTCCCAGCATTTCCACTTAGCACTGTAAAACAAATGTGGCAGGTGCAGAAGCCTTCTGAGGACTGCTTTTGCTGATGGAGAGAACAGGAATATTTCTGTGTAATAGCCCTCCCCTTTCAGCTCAGAGAAATACTTCCAAGTATTTCCTCCTCCTTTCACCTCACTTCCGCACCCCAACAGAGGGCAAAGAGCAGTAAACCAAGAAGCATGACTTACAGATCTATCCAACACTGTGGGGACAAAATCATATCCAATTCCTTCCACTTCATACATTGTCTTGTCAGACTTGTTCAGTTCTTCCGGTGTAGCAAGGATGGAGCCTTCAGGATCAACACCTATAATCTGGAGAAGCAGTTTCCACTTTGGCTACCATAACACACTGCTTTTGAGAACACAGCTATTTAGTCATGAGCGCTGGCCTCATTACAGCTGTAGGTGTCACACCGGCTGTACACACAGCCACGCTAACAGCGGCCTAGTCTCCTATTCATTTCTTCCTGGCAACGTTTACCTCCCCTGTGAGCAAAATGCTTTGCTGCTTCTGGCCCCTTGGCAATCCATCCTGCCTCCTCAGGCTGTGGACACCAAGTGAGGGGCACCACATCTTCTACATGGGTTTTGCTTGGTTTAAACAGAAGACAGGGTTTCCCCAAGACAAGAGTGTCCTCATGCGTATGTCAGGCATCATTACAGCCAATACATTTTGTGCCAAGTGTAAGCAGATAAGTTTTATTTTGTTTACCACTCCCTGCCTATGTAGGAAAATATTCATGACTGAAACACGATACCAACTTCTGTGAGGAAATCTAACACAGCACACAGCTAGACACACAGGTTGGTGTGTGCAGAGAAAATTTCATTTGGTAAAAACTCAGCAGCTCCAGACAAGTTAGTAAAGGCGCAGTCAGAGAGGAAACAGAAGGCTGCAGTACACATCAGAGAAGGAAGTTTCTCAGACACCCCATGAAGGGATCCAAGGGCCAGTTTTCATCTGAGCCAAACCTGAACTCTGGTCACCAGTGAGACCAGAGCACGACGATTTCAGACAGTCTGAAAGCCTTTCTCTGCTGCTCAGAACTACCTTCTAAGAACATCCAAGAGCTTCCCATAGAGACCCAGGGCAGGCTTGCAAGGAATGGGACATGCCAAGTGGAGCAGTTTGAGGTTCACACTGCTAAAGGGAAATGTTTTAGGCTTGCCACTTACTTTGCAACCTGGACACTTCTCCTTTAGCTTTCTGGAGATGCCAGTGATAGTACCTCCTGTGCCAGCTCCAGCCACCAGCATGTCTATCTTTCCTGTTTAAAGGTAAAGGATAGAAGGCAGTTGTGAAATCTCCCCCAGAATGATGGATTAAAAACCGACTCAAGTTTAAGTATGGACTTTCTTTAACAAAAATGGGCCAGATAAGGCTCTTGGTTTCCCAAGAGCTGTGATATGAGACCTACCTTGAGACCACTTTGCTCAATCCCCATTTACTTCAACAAGGGTTTTGAAATGCTCATCGAGTGGCCTGGCAAAGCACCAATTTGTGGTACTTTGGAGAGAGCTGGAGGTGGCCCATACAGCTGACACCTGTAGTTTTCCTGTTACTGTATTTGCTGATGTAGATAATTCATTAATTAGCTTAGAATGAGCAGCCCATTATATTAGTTACTTTACTGAATGAGTGCCAAGAGCATGGGATAGGTACACATTGAGAGAACTGTTAATGCAACTACTTGCATTTTCATGTGAAAAACACGGTTTTGGTCATGAGCACTCAGAGTGAGCCCAGGTATGATAGTGCATTCTTCTGTCACGCCCTACAGTTTCCATGGTGCATCTACATGATAAATTTGCTGATAAAAAATACACACACCAATTCACACACAAAAACCAGTGCTTACCAGTCAAAAGAATAACACCCTGGTAAGTAGAGGTATAAGCTCAGAAATAACTGAGCAGTGACTGGCCTATGGGGGAAAAGTGAATACAAACAAGAAGCCTAAATCTAGAACTCATCTAGACTCTGTTTGTAGGATGGCAGTTTGTTAAAGTATACTCACTTTAACTCAAACTTAAAGTAAGTTTGCCACAGAAAGACAAGCCAAATCCTCTGGATGGCTAGTTACTTTTTTATTTTGGGGGGGCAGGGAAGAACCCTTCACATGGTCCTCACCTTAATGAGAAGGAATTTAATAGCAAGTTTTCTTATTAGAGAGTCCCATCAGAAACTGTACTGTTTTATAAGGCAGGTCAGTAGCCTCCTGTAAGACTTCCTTCTACCACCTATGGCAAATGCCTACATGGTGCGCTGAAGCACCACACTGAATGCCTCCAATAGCTCTCACACCAGTTCCTCCGCTGGGTGAGTTAGCACAGCTAAAGCTCTCTGCTGCCACAGCTCAATCACTTTTGGTACTCCAACCTGGCTGCGTAGAGCTAACATGAAAGGAACCCCTGCAGAGCAAACAGGTCTTACTGTTGACAACTGCAACACAGAGCAGTTTGTGCTCCTGACGACTTCCTAAGTGAAGAAGCTTCCAGTGATATTAAGTATTTGGTCTGAGAGTGTTAAAAAAAAACTCTAAGGGCTGGGTCCTGCACTGAGGTCACACAACCCCATGCAACACTACAGGCTTGGGGAAGAGTGGCTGGAGAGCTGCCCAGCAGAAAAGGACCTGGAGGTGATAGTCGACCGCCGGCTGAACATGAGCCAGCAGCGTGCCCAGGTGGCCAAGGCGGCCAACAGCATCCTGGCTTCTGTCAGGCATAGTGTGACCAGCAGGACTAGGGGAGTGATAGTACCCCTATACTCAGCACTGGTGAGGCCGCACCTCAAATACTGTGTTCAGTTTTGGGCCCCTCACTACAGGAAAGGTATTGAGGTGCTGGAGCGTGTCCAGAGAAGGGCAACGAAGCTGGTGAAGGGTCTGGAGCACAAGTCTTCTGAAGAGCCGCTGAGGGAGGTGGGGTTGTTTAGCCTGGAGAAGGCTGAGGAGAGACCTTATTGCTCTCTACAACTATCTGAAAGGAGGTTGTAGTGAGGTGGGTGTTGGCCTCTTCTCCCAGGTAACAAGCAATAGGACAAGAGGAAATGGCATCAATTTGCGCCAGGGGAGGTTTATACTGGATATTAGGAAAAATTTCTTCACCAAAAGGTTTGTCAAGCATTGGTACAGGCTGCTCAGGGAAGTGGCTGAGTCACCAGCCCTGAAGGTGTTAAGACATGTAGATGTGGCTCTTAGGGACATAGTTTAGTGGTGGACTTGGCAGTGCTAGGTTTGTGGTTAGACTCTATGATCTTAAAGGTCTTTTCCAACCTAAATGATTCTGTGATTCTATGATTCCGTATTTGTCACCAGAGAAAGCAATGCCGTTCTTTCATGCCACTCTAGCTATGTGTTTTGGGGTTGGGTTTTTTTGTTTGGTTTGTTGGTTTTCTGGTTTTTTTTTTTTTTAAGATAACTTAAGCATCACTGCTTTCTCCACCTGGTCACAAGCAGAGGAATCTAAAAACAAACACACCCCTCTTTAATGGGGGAAAAAATTTCATTACTATGACTACTGAAATAAATTAATTATCTAATGACACACAGCATATGTATGAGATTTGCTGTATTAAAATCCATGCATTTCTCAACCACCTCAAGTCCTATTCTCCAGGAACCTAGCAATAAGAGAATACTAGTGATTCATTGAAGAGGGCATTAGTAGTAGAGCAAACATACCTTCGCACTGCTGCAGGATCTCTTCAGCTGTGGTGTCATAGTGCGCCAGTGGGTTGCTGGCATTACGGTACTATATTGAAAGACAGAAGAACTATTAAGTAGACAAGAAAGACAACAAAATTCACATTGTGAGGCATTACAAGAACATGACAAACATTCTCCAAGCCCCACAACAGCTACATATACCATTTCCAGACTGTTTCCTTGTTTTCTGGACCTAGGCAGAATGCCCAAGAGGAGGTACAACCTTCCTAAGTGACCTAATTTAAGAGCAGTTCTAAGGTGCCAGCACCCTCCAATGCCACTATCTGTCCTGTCTGTGGGACAGTTTATTTTAAGAACATGACACCCTTGCACCTATTCTTCTACGCAGGACTGCCAATTCAGTTGGAAAGCCACCCACATTTTGCAGTTTCTGCACACCTCGGCTCATTGCTGCCCTCTAGTGACTACAAAAGCTTGCTACCCTACAGCATTGTGATGCCTCAACTGCAGCTCCAGACCTGGGACATCTTTTCCTCCACAAACCTAGGCTGTCGATTAGTCATCCAAGGACAGTAAGGAACAAGGCTGCAATACCTCCTCCCACACTATGCCTGCACCTCTGACACTTTGGATCTTACCTGGTCTAGTATATGTGCATTGGGGATTTCGTTTTTCAGTCTCCATGCTACTCCCACGTGAGATTCAGGAGAATCAAATCTGGCAGTAGTTGGGGTCCTCACAATCTCAGCACCCAGAGCTCTCAGAACATCCACCTGTAGTAAATAAAAGTGGTCATAAAACCCAAAACTGCTCTCCCAGCACAGAGACTTCATTGAGATGCAAGGGAAAGAAAACATCTTCCCCTTTTACTTGGGGCTGCAATAGCCTCCTTAGGAGTTCTGGTGCACCCCAGCCTCACAGCATCACTGAGCCATGGCTCCAAATCCTTGATGTAATTTGGTCTCAACTAATCTTTACTTGGGAGCTAGATGTCAAATTCCTGTTTCTATTCTAGGCTGTCAGGCCTGTAGGGACTATTACTACATATTGAGAAGCTTCATTCAGGCAAAACGCCATCTCCTCTCATGCCAGTCACATGCTCTGCACTCCAAGAGTGCTATAGCCCAGTGTTTTATGTTTAAGTGCAAACTATGTATATTTACCTCCCCCTTTGGACACAGGCAGCAAAGGAGATCCTCCAGGGCCCTATGCACCACTCAACTGCTAGGAGGGCAAGAACGTTTATGGCACTGAGCTAAGGCAAGGCCCATCTTCAGAGGGGAGGCTTTTGGTGCTGCATGGCACAAGGCAATGGCCACATGGTAACTCCCCTTCCAGAGCAGGTAAGAGCAAGCAACGGGTATAGGGGACATTGTTCTCATTTGTGCCACTGCCTCTCAGTTGCAACACTGGAAGTGTTTGAATTGAAATAAGTGGTTTTGCTGACAGCGATTTGTTGCCTCAACACAGAGGAACTCTTCTTTTGGCTGTAAGTGCAGCACCACCCTAGTGGAGCGCAGGATGGGGCTTGCTCTAGAGCTGGATGTTTTGTGCTTTCCACAGTGAAATTAAGTGGACATTACCCAGGTGGCTTTTCCTTCCCCCTTGTTGCTGTAGTGACACAACTCAGACGCTTGCCAGCACCCCTCCAGAGTAACCTGAGGAGCTCAGCAGGCTCTCTCATGGCCTTGCTCAGCCCAGTGCAGAACAAGAATATTCAAAGCTTCAGCATTGCCTTACTTTGTCCTCCTTTGCTCAGTGAGCGACAGCTAACTCTGGGGCAGGTAGCTACTTCATTGTGCTAGGTAAATCTCAAGTTCCCTTGATATTTGTTTTTAACAGTTATGACAGTTTTCCACGCGACAATGTTGTGGGGGCAGGTCTTAAGCACGCTTCTGTCCATGGCTAGCCAGCCTGGATTTCTCTGGGCACTGGCAATAGGCCCTCAGCAGAGCTCTGCCTGGCCAATGACTTGGAGGCCAAGAGCCTACATCTTTGTAGGTAACACACCTATCTTGTGGCTAAAGCCACAGCCCTCATCTGCACCAGGAATGCTGCTAGTGCAAACACGCTTATTTTATAATTCTTGAAAATAAAAGCACATCTGACCTTCTCCATACTCATTTTCTCTGGCATCACAATGATACAGCGGTAACCTTTCACTGCTGCAGCCAAGGCCAGTCCAATTCCTGGAAGCAAGCAAAGACACGTAGAGCATACAGTGAGGACCAACAAAGAACAAAACCCACAATGCTAGCTTTGGCATGTCCTGGCTTTAATCAGATTTTCACCAGAGGCTTGAGTACAGCGTCTCTGGAAGGGTGGTAAAGGGAATGTTTCTGGCTACTGAGGAGAACAGGATTTACAGATGCTGCTAGTTCTTTGAGGATCACTGCCAACAGAAAGTTTAGTCAAGGGTGGGGAAACTTGACGTGTGTAAACTGCTAGCTTTACCACATGCATATCACCTTCCTCCTGTCTCACCCTTCATTTTTACAGAAGTAATTTGGAAAAGGAATGAATTCTAAGTTAATGACATCTAGAGCAATCATTTTGATACTGTCAGAAGAGAGTTTTAGAGCCTCTATTGACTCCCTTCTGCATTAAATCCCTAGTTTGCAATGTGCCAAAACTAAGTCCTTTCTAAAAGGACATGATTTAGAGGCTGTGTGTGATTGAGATTCTAATACACTATGTAAACTGGCTACCACAGTGAAGTACCTTGACTGTTAGAGACAGACACATCATTTCTACTTTAAAACTCTGCACCTCCAGCCTGATTTCTGCCATCCAGCTTGTCATTGTCTGACTACCTGAAGAGCTAAGCTCAGAAGTGCCTTCCCCATAGAAGAGAAGCTTACACCTGTTATCAAATCACCTCTCTGCTGGATAAGCTAAATAGATCAAGTTAGTTGATATGTGTCTGAGGTTGGGCTGCATGGCACCTCCCCTGCTGTTTTGGGTACCAGGCACAATACCAACAAATGCATGTGACAATGCCTCACAGGCAGATTACCCTATACAGAGACTTTCTTGTTCAAAGCTGCCTCTGTTTCTACATTGTGCCAGATTGCATAGGGGGGGGGGAGGAATCTTTAACTGTTCCTGTAATAGAAGCCTAACTCACACTTCAAGTAATCTGGGGAGGAGAAATTAAAAAAAAAAACAAAAACAAAAAAAACACCACACAAACCACCAAACACCAGCTTTTCCCAGTATTTTATATATATTAATATGGATGCCAAATGGGGGGAAAAAAAAAAAAAAAAAAAAAAAGACAGCAGAGGCCTCGCTAAGGCCAAAGACCAAAGAGAAGCACTCTCCCTTACGGTCTGTGATGATAAAAGCATTCTGAGACCTGAACTGTAATACTTTGTACTTTCTGCTGCTGACCTGGAAATGCAGCAAACACCAAAACAGGCCTTTGGCTGAGGGAGAAGTGGGATGCAGAAAGGACAAAAATATAACACATTAGCTCTCACATTTTAACATATCCAGGAGCTCTGAGCAGCAGCCTAGACCAAAAGTCAATACTCTTAGGTTGCTATCTGCCCTTTGCTTTTAAATGAAAAGACAGCTTTCTGAACTAACTGTCCTATACCTCCTTCAGTTCTCACTTCTTTCTACCTTTAGAATTCTGTGGCAAGAAGAACCATTTATCAGGTACTGACCCAGAAAGCAGGATGCCATACTATGACCTCAGATACTAGAGGAATGCAATGTATGGATATTTTCCACTACATGCCATTGTTCAGACAAGAGGTCACAGTCACAAGGGCTTCAGTTGCACAGCTCCTCCCACAGAGCACCTGCTGAGCAAATGGCAACAGATATGACTTCCCAGTTTTCTGCTGAAGGCAGGGGAACTGGTCACAGATCAGCTCATCATCCCAGTCCCACCATTAACAAAGGCTGAACTAGATAAAAAGAACAGAAAGATCTGCCTGGCCTGTGTCAGAAGGCAACAGTGCCCAGGAAAGAGTTTAAGAAGAGGACAAGACACCTCTCCAGAACACATCAGGCCAGGAAGTAGCTTGTAGGTCAGCTCAGGAACCTCCTCAGAGGAGGCAGTATATTTTGTATTTAACTAGCTCAAGGGGGGAACATTCCAGGTATATTCACTCCCCACCAGAAGAGCAGCTTAGCAGAAGTACAACAGCCATGGCACAGGAGCCCAGAGTTAACTCCAGCCTGCACAGATCATCAGATGCTGTGCCCTGGCCCCTGACGAGCAGGACTGTTCCTTCCTCCAGCCCTCCAAGGAAGAGCAGCTGACCTAAGTGGAATCTGTTGAAAATTTATGTGTGCAAAGCTGTGTTAGTAGATAAGCTGCATCCCTACAGCACTATCTCCAATCTCAGCAGCACCACATGGGAAAGGCTGTTTCTCAAACCAGGCCCACCTCACCTGACAGAGTGTAAGAACGCGGACCATGGGACTTCCCAAACAGGAGGGAAAGATCCAGATTACCACCAGTTTTTTGGTGCTTGATTTCCAATAATTTCAGTCAGACTTTAATTCCTGAATAGGACCTAAAGACCCTAGTGAATCTGACCTAATGCTTCTTTTCTTTTAAAGCAAAGAGCCCCTGCAAATTTAGCAGACCTCCATCCTAGCTGTTCTAGTCAGCATAGGACACTGCAGAATTGTTCCTTGTCCCAAGATGGAAAGGGCACTGCTCCCTACACCACGCAGGCAGGAAGAGATCCCCCTTCTTCCTTGCACAGGCAGCCTCCACGCTCCAGTTTCAAGTCCGCCTCTGCCAGGAAAACTACCACACCATTTTCCCCCCACACTTTGCAGGGACTCTCCATCTCCTACCTGTGTTTCCAGAGGTTGGCTCTATGATTGTGTCCCCAGGCTTCAAGATCCCAGCCTTCTCAGCATCCTCTACCATCCTCAGGCTGATGCGGTCCTTAACACTGCCCCCAGCATTGAAGAACTCACATTTTGCCACTGGAAACAAAGAAACCAAGCAGAGTTCTTAAACAGCAGTCATTTGCTAACCACACTGCTGGTTCCTAACATATCTGCAAGAACAACTCTGTTAACACATCTGCCCAATTCACCTCCCTATTTTACAACACCAGAGATGGGGATTCAGTTCACAGCATCTCCACTGTTGTCGGTCTCAACACCACAGCAAGTTTGGTACTGGATGCTGGCCACAGAAACCAGGAAGCCATACTCTGTCAGTCTCCTCAAAATATGACGTCTCCTTTCATCCTTCCTCTTTATTACAGTCCAGTCGTTAGTATAAAAAGCCCCAGGGCTCTTCCAGTGCAATAGCACAGGGGAAAGAGAACTCTACCACCATGCCTTGCCTCTTCCCTGTTTTATTCTCCAGCCAAGAGTTTCTGATCAAACTGGAAGTTTCTCCCTTGTTCAGCCTACACTTTCACTTCAGTACTCCGAGGACTAATCCCTTCACTGGTGTTAAATACCACCTTTCATGACTCTTATCAGAACCTCTGATATCTCCAGTATGGCTGGGCTTAAAAAAAAGCCCACACAAACAAAAAACCTATTCACTGACAGTTTCATCCCTTTCATCATTTTCAATGATCTTTAGCGGTAACTGCAGATCTGCATTTTGCACACACTGATGAATACTCTGAACATGAGAAGCAGTCAAAAACTTCATACACATTTTTTGAAATTAAAAAATTATTTTCTATGAAAAAGTGTTTTTTTTTCTACAAAAATGGAAAAGCTACAAGAAATTCCCTCATGAAGTACAAATTCAAAGATGTTTTAGATGTCCAAATCCTAAAAACCTGAAAGTCTGCCAAAGAAAATACGGAATTTTTCTCACCGTTTTCTGCAGGGTACCTGCACTCCTCCTATGCCCAGGTTACACGACACTACTAACCAGGACTGCCCAAGTTTCTGAAACCGTGTTTCTTATTTTGATTTTCTGCCTGCAGCAGTACTTACAGAGTTCACACTTGAGCCCATACTGCTTCCCAATCTTGTTGATTCGCACCAAGGGTGTATCGCCAACTTTATTCAGGATGCTTGGCATGATTTTCAGAGGCTTTGGCCTGGTACACATACAAAAAAAAGTCAGTGTACTCATGGAAGGAGCCACAGGCAAGTCACACAAAAGCAACACAGCATTTGCAATGCTTTTTATTTCAGTCAGCTTTCTCCCTCCTCTTTAATCAGGCTAGGGGTTTTTTTAGATATTTAGGTTAAAAAAAAGGTCCATTGGGTATAAGCTCACAAAACATCAAGTCCTTGATCCAAAACCAGGATTAATCAGATACCAAGCCAAGTGCTGAGGCAAGGGTGAAGTGCTCTGCACTTCCCCCTGGCATGAAGGAGCTTAGCACTGTTCAGAGTCAGCTATTTTACAAACAATAGACATTAAGAGTACAATCTTTCAACTAGTCAGGGAACTGCTTGCCAGGTTACTTTAAGTTAGTTCCAGTCCACATAGTTTCATACCCTTGGTGCAAGGCCCCTTATATGCTTAATCTGGGTTATTAGCTTTGCTTATACATGGAAATTAAGAAGCATCAACATATCTACATGCTAAACAGCATCAATTGAAATCAGTCATCTTTTGTTAAATCCACATGGGGGTTTGGAGAGGACCTGGATTAGTGCTGTACTGAAAAAATCAGCAAAAAGTAATACTTACAGAGTGGTATGATGATGTGGGGAGGCAGAGAGGGGTTTCCCAAGCTTCCACGTGCATTTGCTAGGTGTATCAGGGCGGATCCACTCCATTTCCTTCTCATTAGCCTTGCAGTTCTCACTGTCCATCCCACCAGGGAGAAAATATTTGCCAGGTGCATAAGGGCATGAGTTTGTATCTGGCTTCTCCTGGGAAGGAAATATAGGCATTTCACCCTTGGGGTAGGAGAAAGGGGGAAAAAAAAAAAAAAAAACCACAGGAAAAAAAAGGGGGGGGAGGGAAGGAACCCCAAAACAAACAACAGTGATTCGTATGCCCTGCCGTAACAAGGTCAGAGCATCTTTTGAGGCTATCAGTTATTCAAGTTCTGCACCATGGGAAACCACCCATTCTCATCATTGCCCCCCTACAAAAGCTAAAAATCATGTTACTGATAAGTCCTTATTCTTGTCTCTGTTCCTTCACCAACAAATCTATTTCCAGTCCAGTGTTTCAGCTTGCAGTTCTTCTGAGGGAAGCCTGAAGAGAAACTACCCTGGTGGCAATTTTCAAGAGAGCAGTATTGCCTATAAACAAAGAGGGGAAATGGCAACAAGTAACTTTTAACACCCAAGAACAGGTTCTGCCACTGACTACAAGAGATCCTGTCACTATACCCAAGAGGCAGGTATTAGGGTAGAGAGCATAGGATGTCTCAGTTAGACAAATCCCATCCTCAAGTGTCCCGGTTTTGGTTTTCCCTTACATGGAGAAAGTCACAACAAATGGGTATTTTATGGTCAGTTGATGTTTCCATAGTACTGCGAAGATAGGGAAGCATTTCAGCATAATTTTGATTTGCCAAATCCTTATTGCCGAAACGAGAATCTTGCACTGCAACGCTGAGTGCAAGCCCAATACGGTGCCCTATACGAAGATAATTCAAGCACACTGAAGCATGTGCTTACTCTAACTAGCCTCCATAAATATCAAGAAAACAGGACTAGCCAGTCTCATGGGAGACACCCCTCCTACACCAAAAAGCAGTTCTCTGAAATAAAACCTCTCCATTCCAAGCAGAGAGGCACAGAGTAAGACTACTTGGTGACTAATTAAAAAATGGTTCCAAAAGACTGCATTGCTACTTGTGGTCATGAAGGAGAACTCTTCCAGAAAGGCCACTGGTTTCAACAGCACCTACCTCCACAGCACTCCAGCAAAAAACCCTAGAAATCCCTCTGAAAACAGATAGGGCTTTCCCAAATTCTGGTGACATAAAGACAGGCAAACAGTATTGCCCAAGGACCAATGAGTACCTCAGACACAGAAACAGGCCTTTCCAGTATCAACTTCTCCATGTTCTTTGGTGAAGGTGATGGCACAGTAGATTGGACTTTCTTCAGGAGGCCAAGTACTGTGGGTCACAAGACTGGAACCCTCTTCAAAGCTGCAGATCATGCAAGTTAGAAAAAGAAAAAATATCAGGAACAGTCTCTCATAGGGGCAAGAGGCACATCCCACTTTCACTGGGGAAAAAAGAAGCTGCAAAACAAAGTGAAGATTACTTTTATAAACAGGATTAAAAAAAAAAATCATGCAGCAGAGGTATGAGAAAGATCAATGGAGAGTCTGACCCTGTTCTTGCTGCATTACCTAATCTTCCCTCTGTGCTACCCTCCACAACTCAGATCCAGCAAAGTAAGCAGAAAACATTTCTATTGGACTGTCTGCAATTCCATAAGCTTGAAAGCCACACAAAGTAATAGAAAATACTCCAGTTCACAGTATACATGCCTCTAGGGACACCAAGGGTGAAAGGGCTTCATGGCACCATCACAACTTAGGAAAAGGCTTTATACAGGAACACTTGCAGAGAACTCTCTACCCTTGAGGAGACCAAAATCTCACAAGTTCCTACCCGAACAGAATTAGTGTTGCATGCACAACTGTAGTGATGCTGGAAGCAAGGAAGCCTTCTAGCAGGCATTTTGTTTCAGAAATTAGTAAATATAACATGGAAGCAGTAAGTTCATTTCTCCTACTCCAGCCAGTTGTTCATAGAGCCTGCCCACTTCCTTTCCACTGATGGCAAAAATCTGGCTAAAGTCTTAGAAAGTGTGTGTGTGTAGGTTTCCTAATATTTGTTTTTCTGATCACCATTTTGCAGCAAGGTTCAAGCTCTTTCCAGTACTGAATTGTACTAGGCCTGGAAAGGGTCCCTGGCCTCATCCTCTTTCTTGTGAGAAATGCACACAAACCAGATACAGCTTAGATGAGGTGGAGTTGATGGTCTGGTGACACCCTGGAAAAAAAATTTGAATCACAGGATCAGTGAACTTTAGCATTTGATCATCCAAGCTAACATGTACCCCTCATCACTACTGCCTTACGCACACCAATTCCTTTCTTACATGCTGATTTGAAGAAAATGCCCAAGGCATTTAAACTGCCCTCTTTAAATTGGCCTCTAGAAGTGCCAACTTTCCAGAGTAAGGCTTGAAATAATTCTCTTTCTGGATATAAAGACTTCCGTGCCACCAAAATAATGTGATTCTACTTCATTTAGGTTAATACATGCCCAAAAGCCATGATGGACTACATCCTGTCCTAGACTACTGACCAGGACTAAACTGAGCGACACTAGTCCCTGAAAGCTAATATCCTATAAATATACATAATCTAACACCAATCAGTCTTTGTTACCAGAAATTAGTTTACTTTTAGTTCCATAGTGAAATGCAGCCTTCACTTCTATTTCTAGAAGGTGCCCAATTCACAGATCAGAATATCAGCCCTTTTTTTTGTAAAGCAAAAATACTGGAGAAATTGCAAGGCTTCCTATGAGCCACATCCACATGCTCCTTCAGAAAGCTGGCATGAAATACTGGACATAGACACCAGCTGCCTCTGCTCACAGGTAACGCTGACAATATTAACAAAGTCCATCTAATAAGGGTACCTTGCTGCCAAAGGATCAAATCACTTCAACATGCAGGAAGAAAGCAGCAAGGGATTATAGATAGGAAACGGATTTTGTTCAACTTCTAGGCTCTCATAAAATAGCAGTGCAAAAACAGGCTTGAAATCACCAACCCTCAGAGCCCTTCAAGAGGGTTCAAAAATTGAGGAGAAAAATTTGTTGCAGTAAAAGTTTCAGAGGTTTCAAAAATTAAGTGCTTGTTCTTTGTGTTGACAGAAGAAATGAATGTGACTCTGTAAATGTTGCCTTTTGGAGGATTCCCTCCAAATCAGGCAAGACAATACCGTCTCATTTTCTCTACCGTAAGACAAAAAATCCACAATCTACTAACAGCAACACCCATCACCTCTTGAACTAGAAAGAGCAGAAACAGAGGAAAAGCTATATGTATTGCCTTCATCTAAGCTGCGATATTCTCTCATATGTTTAGAGGAATGGCAATACCCTGATGTTTGATCAAAGCTTCAATAATGGGGCTAGAAGCTCCTTCAGTGTTGCTGATGAGCTGCCTGACACGTGACCCAGAGCATTCAAATGGTGCTTACAGCCCTAGATGATGCACCTTCTGCAAAACAGAGGCAGAGTTGGTCAGTCTAGGACATCTAAATTCCCCCCGAGACCTACAATCCCGCCTACAGGTCCAAATCAGGCCATAGGAAGCTGGTGAATCTTTCTACTGCGGAGATCTTTGTGGGACAATAGAAAGGGGGTGAGCAGAAATCACCAAAACAGAGGAAGATAGCAACTTTTTCACTTGCCTGACCCTCTTCTCAATCTTACTTCTGGGAATGCAGGCTGGGAAGACAGGACAGGAGAATGGTGACTGCTTCTCCAACTGCAACTGAACACTGCTCAGAACAATCTGAGGGACAAAAGCTGCAGGAAGAGTCGCCCATCTTCAGGAAAGATATTCTGTCAGCCTGAATTTAAGTTTGCTGTTAAAGGGAACACTCCCGTAACTAGCTGGGGGTGTGGGCAGAGCCTAACTAGAAAAGCCTAACTTCTGCCATTTTATCTGCAGATAAAATCAAAAAGGCCATTTAACAAAGTCACTTAAACCTAAGTCACGAAGGGGACTTGGACGTAGACAGAGGTTTGAGATCCAGAAAGCCTCAGGAGCAAGGCTCACATCTCCGGATCCATCTCCACAGGGAACCCAAGACCTAAACTATTTCTCAACCCCTACAGATCAGGACTGAAGGCCAGCAAGTGAAATTAATCCCCAACCAGACTCACTCCATAGATATGTTAGGAGCTACAGTTTCTAAGGCTGTTTACAGTATATGGTATCAGCACTAATGCAGACATTTAAAGGATATTATGTATGCGAGAACCTATGTAACTTGACTCTTGTCTGAAGCAGAAATGAAGATGTCTAAAAGGCAGGTGTAGGAGATGGATCAGAGGAAGATGCCCCAAAGGCTGACTACTCAGCAAGAGATGAGATACAGGATTTCATTATGCTGCAGCCTGAGAATGGGAAACTTTGACATTAAGCAAGTACTGTACTCCAAGAACAAGTAAACCAATTGTTCTGCTCGCTCTGAGTATCACAGGGTGCTAGAGAGCTTTAGGATCTTTACAGGTTAGCCGGTGTAGCCATACCCATGCAGCCTTTGCAAACTTTTCGGAAACACTACAGCTATGAGTGATTCGGGAGACAGTCAGCCCTCTGTTTTTTGTTAGTTTTTTTTTTTTTTTCTTTCCTCTCCACCCTCCTTCTTCAATAGCAGGCAGCGATCACTTCTGTGTCAGGAGACATCGAGTGACCTGAAGCAGCTGGGGTATGCATTAACAACACTGTGGCTCTAGGAAGAAATCAACTCTTATCTGTTTTCTGCTGTAGAGGAAAAGAGCACACGTGTCCTCTCAGTGATCACTCTTCCTTTCAAGGCCAGACCGGCATACTCATAAGCCTCCTGATAGGAAATGAGCAGTTCTTCATGCCTCTAACATTGCAAAGATGTTAAAACTTCAACAGCAAAACAGCTTCCACCACTATGGCAACAGTTATGCTAGAGAGCAGCCAGCGAAAACATAGAATCACGAAAGCGGTCGGTATGCCTTCCCCCCACAGAAGGGAAGCTGTGCATGCAGCCCTAACGCAGGTGTCTTTGAACACCTCCATTTCCTGAGTTCACACCAACCCTGTCCGGACTCGCCTGGTAAGTCTTCCAAGTGAAGACTGACGTCTTCAAGGAGCACTAGAGAAAAGACTGGAAAATGCCTTATCTGCCTTTTTACCTGCTGCAGTCAATAGCTTTCATTTCTTTCCCTCCTTCTTGTTCCCTCTCCTTAGCGCACAAAGATGGACCAACATTATAGCCTAACAGTGCCCTTTGTCTGCCAACTTCACCAAGTACAGGTAAAGAAGCATTACAGGTAGGATAACAGAGGGTCAGAGATTAAGCAAGTTGCCCAGCATGACAAAAAGAGGGAGTTGGAGCTCTGCTCTCAATTTCTGACCAGGTCTATAAAACAGGTGGAAGCACAACTCCCCTTCCCCAGCATTATGGTGCCCACCCCTGCAAGGCACCACATCTTTTGTTAGCTTAGGGACCTCTGATAAAGGCTGTCAGAGAACCACTGGTCATCACTGCCTGGGCATCAGCCTTTCTGACTGATGCATGTTTTGTGGGAAAGACCAGCTGCCACACACTCCGGCTACATCTGTAGAGCTTTTGGCAGGCATCCAGAGTGCAACTGCGGGCACGGTACACCCTGCTGCCTGTCTGGTTCCTATGGATCTCACATGCAGACAGCAGGCACCTGCCAACAGCCAGAGGCCAGGCCATCCCAGCCATCCTGGCAGCCTACTATGCTGCCAGGGCCAGATTAGTGACGTACCTGAGCCAGCACACGGGCCCCATGACCCTGGCTACCAACCACAATGCCACCACGTACTGCTCTGGCTTCAGGAAAGCAGGCTGGTTAACTCACACGTTGAAAGTCACGATAGGATACTAAAAAGACACCAACTAGTATCAAAAAGGATGATATGTCCAAATGCTCCAAGTACTGGACCTAACTTAGCACCTAAACCTTCGTTGGTAGTGATCTCACTACAGCCATTCTCCTGCTGAGAAATACCAGGTTCTGAGCAGGTCTCAGTTTCCCAGGAAACACCCCTTTCCTCCTCTGACATAAAATCCCCAGATTTCGCCTATCTCTGTACTCTGAGTTTTCCCTCCTTTCTGCAGCACAAGTTTTGTGGAACATGGAGCTCTCGTGCCTCAATTCAGCAAACAGACTCGTTTAAAGGGTAAACACTCTGAGCAACTTTGCTGGAACAGGGCCCAACACTCCAAAGCCTCCATGGTCAAAGGCTTTAGGATTAAAAAAAAAACCCAAAAAACTAAAAAATACATGTAAGACGAGATACTCAAGCAAGAATAGAAAACGAATTGCTTGCCTTTTGAGTAATGGCCCCTTCAGTAATATGCCAGTGGCATTACTAACATTGCTATCGTACTAATGTTGCTTTCGAAGTAGGTCTGACGCGTCTCAGCCAAGTTCAGACCCTTCCTAACAGAGGAAGGGCAATATATACAACAAAGCGTAACTGACGAAGCTTCTTATTCTGCCTTGGCCAGACTTGCCAATAAAACACCGGCAAGAGACCGCCACGGCACCCACGAGAACAATGGATGGCAGGCCAAGCACGGCTCATGGCTGATGCCAACCCCACAGGGAAAAACCAAAAGGAACGATGTCATCTTGCAAGCCTCTATAAGAAGCAAAAAGCCCATTCTCCCTCCTCCAGCTCCCTGCCCCGAGGCTGCCCGCGCCTCTCTTTTCGTCATTAAAAAAAAAAAAAAAAGACCCCAACCCCAAACCAAAAGCCCACCCGCGTGGTACAACCGCGGCATTCACCCTCCCAGCCCGCCATCCTTCCCCAGCGCCACGGGCCGCAGCGGGGCGAGTCCCAGGCAGCCCCCCCACGCCACGCCACGCCACGCCACGCCACGCCACGCCACGCCGATCGTCTAACGGCCACCCCACGCGACACCTCCTCCCGCCGGCGGATGATGCAACACCACGGTGCCACCGTCCCCCCGCCCCACACCGCCCGCTACCTCACTCCGCCGCCACCGCCCACCCGCGCTGCGGCGCTGCACACCGGCGAGGAGGAGGATGAAGATGAAGATGAGGATGGCGGCTGGGCGCGGGGGTTAATAAGAACCCGCGAACGCCGTGGCCCCGCCCCCCCGCCAGCCCCGGCCCCGCCCCCCGCCTTCCCCGTGGAGGGAGCGGGAAGGCGCGCGGCCATTGGTCGCCACGGGGGCGTCGGCGAGTCAGAGGCAGCCAATGGGAAAAGGGAGCGCGGCCACCGGGCGGTGCCGCCCGCAGCGGGTGGGGCGGGGCGAGGCGAGGCCGGCGCTGCCCCGCCCCACGCCAGGGCTCTCGGGTGGACCCCGGGGGCAAAAGGGCTGGGTTTCGCCGAATGGCCTCCGCGTAACCCGGGGCGAGGGCTCCGCGGGGCGGAGGGACCGTGCGCAGGGCCCGGCCTTCGAAGGCGGCATTTAATCGCGCGGCTGCAGGCACCGGCGGGACAGGCACGTGGGCTGCTTGTGGCTCCCGAGCACTGCGGGTGTTGCTGGGTTCCTACCTAATTTGGGGCGGGAGGAGAACCAAAACCCAAAACGCCCCCTGCATCAGAGGGGGCTGGTGCCAGGGCAAGTTTCACAGTTGGGTCTGCAGCCAGGTGCACACACACACCCGGGCAGCTGAACCCCCCCCAAAAGACATCAGGGTTGCTCTGGGTTGGGGCACCCCACCACATGCTGCTGGTGTTGCAGGGCCCAGGTCACCACAGAATCATTAAAGTTGGAAAAGACCTCTAGGATCATCAGGTCCAACCATCAACCCAACACCACCATGCCTCCTAAACCATGCCCCCTAAACCATGCCCCTAAGCACCACATCTACATGTCACTTAAACACCTCCAGGGAGGTTCCAATCCCTGACCACTCTTTCCGTAAAGAAATTTTTCCTAATACCCAGTCTAAAGCTTCCCTGATGCAACTTGAGGCCATTTCCTCTCATCCTATTGCTTGTTACTTGGGAGAAGAGACCAACACACACCTCACTGCAACTTCCTTTCAAGTATTTGTAGAGCGCAATAAGGTCTCCCCTCAGCCTCCTCCAGGCTAAACAACCCCAGCTCCCTCAGCCGCTCTTCAGACTTGTTCTCCAGACCCTTCACCAGCTTCATTGCCCTTCTCTGGACACACTCCAGCAACTCAATATCTTTCTTGCGGTGAGGAGCCCAAAACTGAACACACTACTCAAGGTGCTACAGCAAGTAAATGCTGCTGAAACAAACCCACGCCAGCCATTTTGCTAGCAGTAGTCATGCCACAAACCAAGAAATGGGTTTATCCTAAAAGGTGCCAGGCCCTAAGCACATCTTTGGAAAACACCTAAACACTTTCTCTGTTTTAAGCTCCTGTGTTGCCTACAATTTGGCACCCATCTGCTGGTGCGCTTGCCAGCACAGAGGCAGGCTGTGTGCTGCTTGTGAAGGAGCAGCCGTCTCAGGCCTCATGGGGGACTGTGTCCTAGCCAAATAGGCTTCATTTCTGAAAGTCCTTGTGGCACCAATGCAACGGATAGTTATTACGCTGTCATGTAATCATTACTCTTCTGATGGTGCCTGAGGATGTGATAATGAGGTACTCGCCTGGGAAGTCCCTCAGTGTCACAATGGCTGCACCTGCATTGCGGTGAATGGAGCTTTACAATGTATAACACAGGGTGCAGCTGAATTTAAGACATTTGGTACAAATTGTCTCAGAGTAATTCCTGACTACCACAAGGTGCTCTGGATTATGCAGAAAGTTAACAAACAAACCAGAAATCATTGCATGAAAGCATGAGATACTGAAAAGGCTTACTAGAGTAAAATGTCTTGACAGTGTAGCTTGTTGCTATAGAAAGTCCAAGCAACAATTTCTTCTCTACCTATAAAACATACCAATAAAGAGAAAAGCAATTCATGGTAGCTTTATTTTAGAACATGATTCACCCTGAAGCATTCCATGTGCTTTATGTAATTGAAGGAGTAGAGACAACTGTATGTCTCCATCTGGACATATAGATAATACAAAGTATAACTATTTGGTGAGTATTGCATGCTCTATAAAAATAAAAAGTAAGGAACAGGGTGTTTTAACCAAGTGGTAAAAATGATAGAGGAGACCTTACAATTGGATGTGACTGGTCTGAAGCTGAATGGCCAGTCTTAGGGTCACAAAGAGTTGAGGACTTCTCTGGTAAGAAAATGGACCATGACTAGAATGTAGGGTGAAATTTATTAAAAAAAAAACCAAAACACAGGAAAAAACGCTGAGCAAATAAAAACAAATCAATAGAAGGGCCAGGTATTTTATATCAGCCTTAAATAAACAGCAACACTGAGGCAGCTGGTCCATTACATATGCTAAAAATCCACACTCAAATGACACAGGAAAATCAATGTTGATGACAAATTACATTGCTTTTTCCCTGACCCTTTCTGGATCAAAGTAGATGTAAACCTACATTTACACGTTGTTATTCTCATTTTCCTAAGAAAGATTTAATAGAAAATATTGCTGTTAAACAGAACAATTATTTATTTTAAATCGCAATTTGCCTAGCTAGTTATGTCTGAAATACGCATGTAAAGTGAGGTTTGCACAAGTAATCATTAGCCCCACTGGAAAAATAACAATCAGAAAAGCATGTGGAATCAGATTCTAGCTTGCATCTGGTGCAGCTCAATTACAGAACCGCACAAGAGGAGTGCAGAGTGAAAAGTGTAACATTAAGAATGCCTGGCCCTTGAAATGGGTGTCAGAAAAACTGTGAGACACCAGGGCACACGTGAGGCCCATCAGCAAAGTGCAGCAAAGCAAAAATCCATGAATATTTGGAACAGAATGAGTACGAGTGTTTGAAAACTGCAGTTGTACCCACAGAGGGTACCCGAGGGGAGATAACCATACCTTTTATGCCTTTCAGGAGTGACTGAAGGAAGAGGCACTGAATCAGCTATTCTGTCTGAAAAAGTGCAGGCCTCGCAGCAACCACTGCAACTTCAGGCAGATGGGCATCAAGATAAGAAATCGGCATCACAGATAGATTTGCCAGATCTTGTAAAATGTAAAACAGATACCTCAGAGCAGACTTGTAAGACCAAGCAACAGTGCTAGGTGTGTTGGAAATGAGCTGAACGTAACATGTGAAGCTAATGAGGGGTATTTGTAATTGCCCACAGCTCTGCACTCAGAATTTGATCTCCTTCACCATAGCAGCAGCTAGGAAAAGGTAAACTGGCAACACTTAGAAGAAAATTGGAGTTTTGACTTTAAAAAAATAACAAAAGTGACTTAAAAAGATACCCACAGCAACAACGACCCACACTGTGCCCTTGGCTTTAGTGCAATTAGAATCAGTCATGGTGGCTGGGAATGAATACACAAAGCTTTTCTTCGCCCCAGTGCCTGCTAACTGGACCCATTACGGCTGAGCCCGGTCCGTGAGACACTTAGATTACTCTTTAACCCAGCATTGTGAATAACTCCCACAAATCAGTAGGCCACTACCTTTGTAAGTGGTCACACTTTTTGTAAGTGGAACCACTTAAGCCATTTCCTGAGATCTGGTAACACTTAGGATTATTTTTCCTCCAAGGAACACACGGAGTCGTGGTGAGGGTTGGCATATAATAAAAATTATGATTTGATCAGCGTAGCGGCAACGTGACACTGACTGGACTATTAACATAGAAATAAACAGCTTGTTTAGGAGCAGCAAGCAAAGAATGTTCTTTCTTGTATCAGTGATGAGAAGACTGAAAGGTCAAGGAGAGAGATCCCTTTGACAAGTGCAATCAGTGATCAAAGAGAGAAGGAAAAAAGGTAAACGCTGTTGTGGTAGGATCACTGAAGGAGGAGGATCAGGTGGAGGAGGCTTTTTGTGAGTGACTAATAAAGCCACCCAAAGAACCTATGGTGCTTTGGTGGTACCTAGAGCCCTTTTGGGAAGGGAGAGCACAAGACTATTGCAGAAGTTCATGGAAATGTTTTTATACAAAGGGAGGAAAAAACAGCCCAAGAAGAACCACTCCATATTTTAACTGCATGGGAGAGGCTGCAAACAATTTGGAGGACAAAATCATAGTTCAAAATTATCTTGGACAGACTGGAAAAGTAAGATGGGGAATTAAAACAGGAAGTTGACTGAAAAGGAGAAATGCAACATTTTTAGAGCTAGGCAGGAGCAATCAGCTGCTTGAGTAGCCACTATCTGGACAGCAGTTGTGTAGAGTGGAACGTAAGGTTTGCCATGTAAACTCAATGTGAGTCAACAAGGCCTTGCTGTTGTGAAAAAAGCAAACATCGTACAGGGTTATGCGAACAGGAATATAGTCTGCAGTACACACGGCACTCTCAGCACTGGTGCACTTTGTAGAGGTACCACGTCCTATCTGGAATGATGCATTTCAAAAAGATATGGCCCATGTGAGACATGACCTGAGGAGCACAACTAGAAGGTGTAGCAAGAAACATGGCCCAGGAGTAAAGACTGGAAGAAGTGGAGTTGTTCACAGAAAAGAAACGTGAAAAAAGGGAGAACTGCCTTCATTTAGCTAAAGGGCAATGAGGAAGGGGGTAAACCATTTTTCGTGTTCCTTCAGAGTAGGAAAAAGTGGGAAAGGTCAAAGTTACAGCAACGAGGATTTAGGCTGAACATCAGAACCACAGCATTGCTCAGGCTGGAAGGGACTTCAGGGCATCTGTAGTCCAGCCTCCTGCTCAAAGCAGGGTCTGCCTAGAGATCAACCCAGGTTGCTCAGGCCTTGTCCAGTCAGGTCTTGAAGGCCTCCCAGGACAGAGACTGCACAGCCAGTCCAGTGCCTGACTATCGTCATAAGGAAAATGTTTTCCCCATACCCAGCTGGAACCTCCCCTCTTTCTTTTACTGAAGTCTTTTGTGACTGTAGTAAAGGTCGTGACTTTTCATCTTGCTGACCTTCCTGTAGGCACAGGGAGGTGGCTGTTAGGTTCCCCCACAGTCATCCCTCCGCCAGGCTAAGCAAGCCCTGCTCACCCAGCCCATCCTCATAGGGCCACCATTCCAGCCTCTGGCTGTCTTGGAGGCCCTCTCCCCCACCCCAAACTCACTCCAACTTACCAATGTCTTTTCCATACTGGGGGCCCAAAACAATAGACAGTACTGGATGTGGTCTAATGGGTGCTGAGTAGAGGGGAATAATCATTTCCCCCAGCCTGTTGGCTGCCCCTGTGCATCCCACCAAGGATGCAGTTGGCCCTTTTTGCTCCCAGGACGCACTGTGGCCTCATGTCCAGCTTGCTGCCCACTGTGAACCCCAGGGCCTTACTTGCAGAGCCGCTTCCCTGCCAAGCTGTCCCCAGCCTGCGCTCTGGCAGGGGTTGGTCCACCCAAAGGGTAGGACTTTGTCCTTGCTGAATTTCATGAGGTTCCAGCTGGCCCATCCCTCCAGCCTGTCCAGGTCCTTGTGGATGACTGCCTTGCACTCTCATGTGTCAGGTGCACCACTCCAGTTTGGTGTCATCCACAAACCGATGAGGACACACTCCTTTTCTCCTCAAAGTCACTGATAAAAATATTAGAGCAGGACAGATACCAGCACAGACCCATACAGCACACTTGTAACTGGTCTTCAGGGAGGGTATGAACTATTAATCACTGCCCTCTAAGCCCAGTGACCCAGCTGGTTCTTCTCTCATCTGGCAAGCTACCTATGCAGACTGTATTAACCCAGCGTGGATACCAGGGTGGAGTGAGAGCCTCTGTCAGGAACCTTGCTCAAATCACCTACTAGTACTACAAGGAGGACCTAATCCACTGCTCTATCTTCACTTACAGATCTATTCCCTTTGCCGAAGATGGTCTTTTGTAAAGTGTTACAGCTGCCACCACGTGTGTGGCATTGAGAATCAGAGAGTTGTCCAAAAGACCAAAGGCTTGCCTCCTTGGAAGCTGAGCAGAAAAGGCAATTAAATGTTTCTCTGTTGTGGTAAACATGGTCACATGAAAGAATCAAAAATCATGAGTCAAACCCCTCCAGAATGAAAAGATTGTCTGAGACATTAATGAGACTATTACTTGGTCAGATTTTGGCTTGTCTTAGACTTTGGAATTTCCCTTGCCCATCCCCAATCCAGCAGTACAACAATTAATGTTGCATGCAATCCCCAAGTCAGTAAGGCTGTATGCTCACTTTTCACATGTACTTTGTCCAGAAATCAGTTCATGTCCTGCCTCAGCATCCCTTTATCAAGTCTTTTCCTCCTGCAGCTCCAGGACTTTTTTCTCCACCAAGACAAGAGGAAGCAGAGAGGAAACATCCTCCGTGTTCACTAGAGAGGAAGGG
Organism: Phalacrocorax aristotelis; assembly: GCF_949628215.1. Lineage (NCBI taxonomy): Eukaryota > Metazoa > Chordata > Aves > Suliformes > Phalacrocoracidae > Phalacrocorax > Phalacrocorax aristotelis. Next base: position 98,094,192 of record NC_134276.1, on the reverse strand, counting down.
TGAAGGAAAAGGAAATGATGGAAGATGCACGATTGTTTTTATCTGTGAAGCACACTCTCATCTCTCTCAGACACGAATAGCATTAGCTCTCAAGGGAAACAGTTGCTCCCCCAACTGTTCCAGCAGCTCTCAGGCCCAGGAGGCAGGCTGGTGCACAGGCTGCAGTGGGAGCTGCTCCCTCCCTCCCTCCCTCACTCGGCTGGAATCCCAGACAGCTCCCGGAAGGAGACCTGAAACACGTCCAATATCCAGTTGCATAGGTAGCAAGACTTGAAATCAAGCCAGGTGCTAGCAAAAGCACAGCAGGCCTAAGCCTAGTAGACTAAAGGCTTTTCTGTGAAAAAGAAAGAGGCAGGGAGGCCGGCTTGATTGCTATCTGTAGCCTTTCTCCCCGCTTTGTCTTGTGGCTCACTGAAACCAGAGCAGAAACAATTTATTTTTTTTCCTTCAGATCTAACTAAAAGAGCAGCTTTGGAAACTGAGAGCTGGAAGTGGCCTACAGCACACCAATCTCCCAGTGCTCAGGAAAACAGTGCTCTGCACACCTTCGTCAAAAATGCATGGGTTTGTCCCAAAGAAATACCTGAATCGTACCAATTTTCTTTTCCTAGTGGGAACAGCTGGCAGAGCTCTGGAGATTTTTAAGATGTTTGCATCAAAGGGGCAACCATACTCACACAAGCTGCTGCAGGGCTCCAGCTCACCGGAGAAGTGGCTGCCCCCAGCCTCATTCGCATCCCACCACTTCATCCGAAGTTACCATCTTTCTGCTCTGCTGATGTACAAATGCATGTAACTTGCCTTTGGTCCTGTCAAAACAATTTAGTTAGAAAGCAAAGACCAAAACTGAAATTATGAAAAAGTGCTGAACTCAATGATTATGGGAGGACTGCTAAGAAGCAGGCATTTACATCTTAACAGCTAGAGATGAGGTAACTTTGCGTAGGTTGAAGCCACTTGCTACCAGAGCTAGTCTGTTGGCAGCAAATCTGGTTTGTTAACTTCCACCACTCAACCTAATTCTACATACCTAATTTACAGTTGAAACTTTAGATCAATTGAATTAACACCTTTTTTGGCAGTAACCTCCAGCAGGAAAACACGGACCTTCTAAAGTGGTTCTGCCACCACTGCTGAAGAACTGTGGGATGGCAGTACAGGACAGCAGTATGCTTTTGCTAGTGGTTCTTCTTCCTGAAGGTTACGATTTTATAAGAAATAAAACATGGCATGCGTTAACAGGGGATTGGATGTTTATGAGCACATTACTGACATGGGAGGATTGTCCACCTATCTCAGGAAACATACTCCATTTTCCATACGTGTGGATTTAACTAAATGAACATTGCAAAAAGAAAAATAATTTGGAGGCATTTGTAAAAAAGTAACATTGGCTAGTTGGCTGAATTCAGAAATACTTGTGCATGGCTTTAGAATGCATTATCAATTTAACATGAAGATATACTGGATTTATTCTACAGACATTTGGCTGTAATTTTGATTGTTTCAAAATTGAAATTCACGCACTCCAAGGTAAAATTGTGCTCTACAGTAATATAGCTCAGTTTCATCCTTGCAATAAATAGCAAATACAGCTACAAATACTCTGTGACAGCCTTACCTACTCAGCATTACTTCCTCACCAGCTGAAGTGAGTGCACACCAAGCCCCATTTTTCAGGTCTGACTTTTCCTGAACAGGACCAGTTTTTGGGGCAGTTGGTGCAGAGGCGTCAGGAGTTACAGGTGTTTGGAGAACAGCATGATTAAAATCCCCCCAACTGCTACAAAAGTGGTTTAATTTCTAACATATTAAAGACAGTATATTCAGTTTAAGGTGCTGTTGTAAACAGTGGCAACCAACACGGCTGATAACACCCAAAGTTTTGCAGCTGGAGCGATGCAACGCTAGGAAGAATAATTTTTAAAAAGCCATGACCCCTCTCAGTTACTTGCTTCTTCAATTAACATGCTCCTTCTATCAAAAATGAGCCTTCTTGTTCTCTACAGACCACCACAACAGAAGCTTGCAGGATCTCTCAACCAGAACCCGCACGAATTTAAAACCAAAATAAAATCCCAGCTCCCAGCCCCAAGTTACGCTCTTTTGATTACTTCATAAAGTAAATATAGAGAGTGGGGGTTTGGGGTTGGGTTTGGATTTTTTTTTTTTTCTCAGTTGAAGACATGCTCCACCAGCTCAAAAAAACAGAAGGCAAAGAATCACTCAAAAAATAGCTCACAAAAGGAGCTAAGAATTTGAAACTTGTCATCTATGTCCTCATTAGTCATTTAAAGAGCAGCATCCCATCTGAAGGAAAGGGATAGGTTTTGTCAGATTCTTATAAAAAAGGCTTTATTTTGAACAAGTTTTCTCCATTTGGTTTTACAGTCTCAACATACATCATATTCATGGACAAGCAGCATTTTCACAGAATAAGAGCCAAATACAAAGAAGAGGAAGCCACTTGGGATTAACAGTTTCAACCTAATTGACTCAGACTTCAGAAAATACTGTATGCTGTCACTTATTTGAGGTAAAGGAATTCCATAAATTAAGATCCACTGTTTAACAGAAGAGCCAACAATGAGATATTTGTGAGAAGTAGGTTCTTTTGGGAAGGAGGGGGGAATATTTTTTACTCCAAGACATGGTAATTGACGATAGAAGGGGAGGTATTGGTAGCTTGGTCTACTGTGTGTAAGCATTTAACCAAATTCATGCAGTTTAAATTTCAAGTCTGAGGGCTTTTACTGGTAGTAGTCTTAAAAGGTGAACCTAACTGAAGATATGTCATGAGCTTAGTTTATACACTGAATGCTGTCAGCAGGTGATCATTAGAGTCAAGTAATGATCAATGCCCGAGTTTTTTTCCTTCAAGTATCCAGCAAAATCCCTTGATTTCAGTGCCCATTATGACATATTCCAGTTACATGGTTCATTTTTGGGTAGCTGTGCAATGAGACCATAAAATGATGCTTTTGGTGGAATTCAAGTGCTTTCTTAAGGGGAAAAAAAATATATTGGGGGGGACAGGGAGATATCAACCTTCTGCTGTTCACACAAAAAAATATACGTGCAGTTTAACAGGGTTTAGATAAACAGGTGAAAGCTCTTATAGGGACACATTTATACTAATTTAAAATTAACTTGTTTACAGAGCAATCAGGTTGTCAATCTGTGTAGAAGAGATCTTAAACCCTTTTAAAAAACAAAGACTATCCTCACCTTTTTGAGCCTGAGATTTAAATTAACTCATCAGTAATCCTAAATCTCACTGAAGAGGATATGGAATTGAATTAATATCCTGTAAACTGCAAGAATCGAACTATCAATGTTAAATTCCTAATGCCTAACAGAAATACCACAGGTTTCAGTTCAGCCATTTATTGCGAGGCACTGCTCAATTTCTTCCAGTGAAAAGAAAGCATAATTTCATTTCTGTACTTGCAACAAAACATAAGTCGTGAAGCCATCTTCACATAGAGAGATACATTTCTTTAAAAAGGTTACCGACAAAAGTAAGTTCCACAGTCTGGTTGGCCAAACCATCTTGTGTGGACAAAATAAATTCAAGTTGTATTGGTGCAAGAATTTAGCTGTAAGAGGCAAAGCAGATTCATTTAGAAAAAGCTCATTTTTCAATATTATTTTGTTTGCCAACTCCAAGTTCCAGTAAGCAAAATGGATCTATACTTGTTTTGGAGGCAGAGAGGAGCCAGTTTGTTAATCTGGCTACATAATGCTTCTGTATCCTTTCTATTTCTTTCCCTTTTTTTTTTTTTTTAATAACAATCATGGAGCAAATTGATTATTAAGCAAGTTATCTGACTCAGAACTAAGAAAGCACTAGTAAGTTCTCTCGCCCATTGGAAAGCTATATTATATTAGGTAGCCTCATGTACATCAAGTTGTATCTTGCAGAAATATGACCAATGACCAAAATTTCTTACTGGGTTACACGCTGAATAAAAAGACATGAATGAAATTAAACTGCAAGCCAGCCATTGTACAACTTGTCTCTCAAGATGTTCCAGCAACATTTCAATTAGAGCTTAAACTCCTTAAGAGATACACAGCCTATGATATACAGCTATAGTGCCATTCAATTAAACCTCAGACAGAGAAAGACGGCAGTTTCTTCACAAACAGGACATCTGCCCATTAGCTTTTATCGCACTTCAGACTATCAGAAAGTGAGTAAAGGTGGAAAAAAGTTATTTTCCACTAGCATCCAATTAGTTTCCTATGACCGTGAATGCTAATGAAATGCTTCGTTAAATGACAGCTAAGAGAACACAGAGTGAAGAGAGATCAGTCCATTATGAAATTTGGTCTTTGTATTTAGGACTTGCATTTCCTTCAATGGATTCTACGTATCATGTTGCATGGAGCATGAGTTTTGTTTTTTAAAAACTCACCTGCCTTTAATGAATCATTGCAATAAAAATATTTTTTTCCACACTGCACTAGGCAACTTTTTTTCCAGCCAACAAGGAATTTAGTCAAGAATCAAAAAAATTGAACTATGAACTCTGGCACAGCCAGGAGTAGCAACTCAACTACTCCAGAGTGCTTAGAAAATAGGCTTTAGATTTTACACCAAGAAATTGGATTTATTGTAAATGCCACAGTCACATTGATAGACAGAGCACAAACAAACATACATTTTTGTAACTAAGCGTTTCTACTTGGTAAATAAAAGCATTTTGCACAGCCTTCCTTTTAAATGTGCCTAATCTAACCTAAATAAGCAGACAGCATAGCAGAAAAGGGAAACTTATGTGAGTAACTGTTTCTTAAGCAGTATATTATTTTTCCTATGTATATAATATTTTATATTATATACACACACATTTTCATCAACAGTTCAAATTATACCCGAATTAAAAAAAAACAAAACTGGCGCTCCTCCAATACATTTACCACCTTTCCCTCAGGCATAGTTAATCCAGGTATTTGTCAAGATAGAGGAATGACAGTTAAAAAGACTCCCCCCACAAGAAACAAGTTACACAAAGAATACTGTATCACTACAAATTTTTTATTCAGAAGCCCATCTTTAAAAAAAATCTCATTATGAACTTGTTTGGTCAAACTACAACACTTTCTAGCAGACATACAGTAAAAATGGCATGGCTCAGAATCGACCAGATCTTTCACGATCTCTTGACCGCCTCCTGTCACGTTCACGTCCTCCTCCTCCTCCACCACCACCTCCACGACCACGATCTCTGGACCTAGACCGACGTTCACGGGACCTCGACCTGGATCTATGCCTTCAAAGAAAGTTTGAACATTTTATTGACTTCATCACATTCAGCAATTTACTTGCAGTACCACACAGCAGAACACTTAAGGATATAAGTAATGAGGGAGAAGACAGACAACGTAGCATTAGAAGGATTGGTAAATTGGCACTCAGGCTGCAAAACCATGCATTTACAGACCGCACAAACTTAATACTGAGGAGTCAACACATACTGTTAAAAGACTCAACTGTTCACCGCCAGTCATCCGTTATAATGGGTGTGCAAAACTTAAGGAAAGGCACGGAGGGGAGCCAAACGTGCTGTTACACAGCTGTTAATTACAGAAGCAAGAGAAGGGAACACCTGCTTTTGCAGTTATGAATAGCTCTTAACAACACACAGCAAAAGCCTACAGCTGTTTGTAAGTCCACTCCTGCTAAATCAACTATTAATTAGCAATTACAACTCAGTTCTCCCTTTCTGTTGCTTTTTCCTCCTCTCCCCGCCCCCCCGCCCCCCCCCCCCCCGCCAAATGCAGAAGGTATCAGCATTTGCAAATAATCTTCCCTGCCTCTGAGGTCAATGACTTAAAGTCATGAAGAAAGCTAAAATGACTCAGAACGTACTGCTAACACAGCTTCTATAGATTTATAGCTCATGTGGCACTTGTCAAGGAAAAGAGTGGTTTAAGCATTTTAGTAAAGTCAGTTTTATAAAATAAACAGTACATTTTTAAATAGGTGTAGAAATTACTGCAGAACTAAAAAGCTCAGGGAAATGAATGCTACAAGTCTTAAGTTTGCAGAATATTGTTCCATGGTGAGATGTTGTGGGATGGGAGTGTGTGGTGACAAATTTTACTACAACAGACACACATACATAACTCTTGCATACCACCAAGCTGTCCAGAATTACTAAATTAACCTCGTATTCAAAAGTTCTGCTTTATCCTCCTTTTTTCTACTCAAGAAACTTAGATGCATTTCATTCTATATAGAACTACTTTCAGGTGAGTCTGGCTTATACAATCTACCTGTGAAACCCCACTGACAAAAGAACTGATTTTTTTTTTTTATATTGAGCCTTACTGCTAACTTGTGACAGCTTTAGCTGCATAAAGAATTTAAATAGGGCCAATAAAGACAAAACTGGATGGAGGATTCAGCTATTTTGTTTTATCACAGACTGAAATTGAGCTATGGGTAAAACAATCATATTCCAAAGCCAAACGCACAAGTCTGATCCTTCTTGCAATAAAAAGTGTTACCTTTTAATTAGCCTTACTAGGTCCAGGTGTGCAGATTTTGGCTGGGGTACAGCTCATTTCTTCACAATAGCTAGTATGGGGCTGTGTTTTTGATTTGTGCTGAAACCAGTGTCGATAATGCGGGCATGTTTTAGTTATTGCTGAGCAGCGCTTACACAGAGTCAAGGCCTTTTCTGCTCCTTACCCCACCCACCCGCAAGCAGGCTGGGGGTGCACAAGGAGTTGGGAGGGGACACAGCTAGTACAGCTGACCCCAACTGACCAAAGGGATATCCCACACCATATGGCATCACGCTCAGCATATAAAGCTGGGGGAGGAAGGAAGGGGGGATGTTCAGAGTGATGGTGTTTGTCTTCCCAAGTCACCATTATGCGTGATGGAGCCCTGCTCTCCTGGAGGTGGCTGAACACCTGCCTGCCCATGGGCAGTAGTGAATGAATTTTGTGTTTTGCTTTGCTTGCACAGCTTTTGTTCAAATGTCCTTATCTCAGCCCAGGAGTTCTCACTTTTACTCTTCTGATTCTCTTCCCCATCCCACTGTGGGGGGGGAGTGAGCGAGCAGCTGTGTGGGGCTTGGTTGCCGGCTGGGGTTAAACCACCACCCTAAGAGATTCAGATTCAGACTCACAGAAGGGACCAAAAGGCTAATACAAGTGCATACTTTACTTTTTTCATAAATTATTCAAACATCTCAAATGCTTACCTTTAACTTAATGTTAATTGGGATATTTTAGGAAAGCATTTAGGCACAAATATATGTGCCTAAGCAACACAATCTACGTTTTCCAAAGTTAAATTAATCCTCCCAAAACTAAGCCCCTGCCAATTAGAGACATTTATAGGAAAAACATGTTCACAATCCCAGGCTCCTTCTGTGATTGAAAGAACCTACACAGATTTGCTGTATAATATAGAAGGAAGCTCAAGAATTTTGTATGCCTATCCTAAATAGCAAGGTCCTAAAAGCAAGCAGGCTGAATCCAGCTCAAAGTGAACCATCCACAGGACAGGTATCATAGTAACAGCAGTGGTATAAGCCTTTCTACAAGGTACCTTAATAATGTAATATATAATAAAATGTACTTATCACAATGTTTTTTTGCCATTAAGCAAAGTTACTATTCCTCTGCCCTACTAAGAATTCCTGTTAAGAAGGGTCACATTGTTAGGCTAGTGTTAGTAAAAGGTGAGCTCAATCCAGTAATCGCCTGTTACTAACACTAAGGAACGAATACAGGCCAGGGAAGTTAGGCATTAACTGTAAAAACAAGGAAGGCTGGGTACTGAATATAATCTATAGATAGTCTTGATTGTGTATCATGCTGAAAGTGGCCAATCTGATCCTGCCAAAATGCCCATTAGCCAAGTAGCCTGCTTCTAACAAAGGCCGCGAACAAATACACATAGAAGACAATAAAATATAGAAGAGGCATAAAGCAATACTTCTCCCAAATAATGTCTGCCTGTTACAGTTTGCAGTTTGGAGATCTGAACCACAGGTAGGTCCTATGTACTCAGTAACTCAATGAATACTCTTCTCCTTGATCTCTGACTCTTGTTAAAGCCACATCAGCCTTCAGCATCCAAAGCACCACAGCAAGGAGCACGGTAACTTGTCTTTTAAAGACCTATTTCTTTGTTCTAAACTGGCCACTTGCTGGCTTTACTTGATGCCCTTTCATTGACATGTATCAGAACTTCACTAGAAAAAGTGAGAGAGGACTTAAGCTTAAAGGTTTTGCTTCAGAATTTTCAGCAACTGATCCTTAATTTACCTGTTTTAATCATGTTTGAAAGCAAACTTACTTTTTACGACGACGCCCATACAACTCACGTCTTAACTCTCGAGAAATGGGCTTCAAATGCATAAAGTTGCAGAAACCTCCTCGTGTACACTCTCTGAAACAGAATTCAAGAGACACAGTTGAAACTCCCAGCTCTACACTGTATCTGTTTGCCCTAAGCCTTACTGGACCCCAGCCATCTGAGCGTTTATCACCTCTTAACATAAAAAACAGTAAATTGCAAGCATCATTTACCAACACTGACTCACTCCTAGATCAAAATCCTAAAAAGCTGGCAAGAGTCAAGAGGCTGATTGCAGGTCCTCCATATTAACATTACCTGAAGTAGTTTTCTTCCTACACTGAGTAACGCATAAAACCTACACCCAAGCAACCACTCTGTCTGCACAAGCATTTCAAAGATACTGTCATAGGCAAATAGGAAGTCACTTTTTACCCCATTTCATATTGACGGCAACAGGCCTCTCTGAAGTCAGTCACAGGTGAAAGCTCAGCATGAATGGGCTGTCCATTAAACCAGCGATTGTTCAGGTCAATCACAGCCTTTTCCGCATCTTCTTCACGGCGAAACTAAAAGCAAAATCAATGTTTTCTCATGTTAGACAAGCAACAGAAGTAGATCAAAGATTTCTAGCAAATCAGTTCTGCAATATCTGAGGCCTAGGACTAGTAATCAGACCAGAAGCTACTTCAGAGTTCCTGGGACAGTCCATCAAATCACAGGTAAAGGTGCTAGCTTTTCACTAATCAGGACAGAGCTAATCAAACCATCGATATTCTCTCTCAATTGTGTTCTATTTGGTCCTTCAAGTTCTGTGGCTTGTATTATAAGATATGCTAGAAGATACTGTACTTTCTCAGTACAACTTTAAACAAAGAAAATGCTTAAGAATACTTTCTGGAACACTAATGGTCCAAATGCAGTGGATTTTTTTCCAACATTTAAGAGAAATCTGCATGAGAACTGAAGGTCTCATTCATTTATATTAGAATTTACACAAAACTGATCCTGTTTTATGATGAATGTAAAACTTAAATTTGAAATTTCTCTTCACAGCTAACCACTTGCAAATTTTTAAAAACACCTTTTATTTCTGATTATGACCTACACAGCTGAGAATTTTAGATGGGAAAATACTTTCCAGTTAAGGGAATGTACAGTAAAACTATTCAAACTCTCCCACACCTCCCCAACACTGTGTACACACAATAAAATTTCTACAGGTGACAACCTTCTACTCATTATTCAAGAGAGACCAATGACTTAAGAGCTAAACCTAAACGCTCCAGTTTGCACCTTAAACCACCCAGCTACTGCCAAATGTAACTTGGTTACAAGATATTTTGTTTAACTGGGAAGTTAGAAAATAAACACACCTGTTGCGAATAAACCTCTGCTCATAATGAAGTGCTTAAAAGGCAGTGTGATGGGAAGACAGACCCCAAATTAATCCTGGCAAACTAAACAGTCCAGCAGTGGTGACTGTGTTCATAACAATGTAAAAAAAAGAAAGTGTTAATCTTCATGTAAATGACACAGATTTTCACTATCAAGAAAGCTTCTTAAAATTTCTTTGAGATTCCATTCACATTTTCACTCTTTCTACTTTACATTGTGAAGTTGGAGAGGAGCTTATATCCTGAAGAGCTACTCTCAGAAAATCTACAAGCATACAGTAGCTTTTAAATTTATAAATCATTAAATATCACCCCTATCGGTTATATAAACGTGTCTCTTTATCCTACCTTTACATATACATTTCCAACTAGATGATCTCCAAGGTTATCACAAACGTTCATCTCCTCAACTTCACCATATTTTTCTTCCATTTCTGTGAAGACCTCCTAAGCACAAAGCAAGTACAGAAGCACTGCATTTAGCTGTTAGTAAGTACAAAAGGCGGCTTTCCTTAAAAAAAGGCAAAACAAAAACTCCTTTTTCTACATTTCTGATTTTAAAATTAGTACTTGCTTGACCTGTACTGTGTCCATCTGTAAGTACAGCACTGACAGGATACAATAAAAAGCTACGAAAAACATTATGCATACAGTATTTACAGAATACCTAAGATGCACTGAAATCACTACATAAAAGCCCTGATGCTTAATTTTTGTTTTTACTTAATTTGCTTCTATACAAATAATTAAGTGTATTTTGAATTTACAGGAAAAAAATTATGGAATCAAAATGCTCCATCACTCAAGTTGCTGATTTTTAAACAAAGTCTACTCCAAAGAGTAAAGTTAAATCCAAACTAACCACAGGTTATACCAGCAAATGTTTAGCACCAGAAGTTGTTTTATACAAACACCTGAGGAAACAAGTGCTTTTCTCTGAATCCATCTAATTGTGCTAAAGACTGAATCCATCTAGCTCGTTCATGCTGACAAATCCACCAACACTTGAAATCATTTTTACATCTTTCACATACCTCAAAGAATTCATCATAATGTTCTTGCATCTCAACATCGCTCACAGCACCTGTAAAAATGAAGAGTCATATCGATTAGAGCCTGTAAATAAGGAAGAAGAGATTTTGATCATACTACAGAACAATCTAGAGAGGCCGTCTGGAGCATAAAAGACACCATATAGCATGGAGCTAACTAATAGGAGTATTAAAAATAAGTAGGTGTGAAGAGCTTTGAGTCCCCAAAGTATGTCAAAACATTACATTGACATGATCAAATCAAAACCAGTTTTAATCAGAGCCAAACTTGTATGTCACAAATTTAAAGGAAGGGGAAAGGAATTACTCTGAAATGTAACTTAAATTTAATGTACAGTCCCACCCTCTGTCTATCAACAATTTTACCTAAACAGAAGGCAAGTGCTTTGTTACATTTGCATATTTTTAAAGCATGATTACAATTTAGTGTTCCTCTTCCTAAAGGCAGAATTTCATTTTAACATGTCCACCTCTCCCGCATATACACTAGAATTTGAGAGTTCACAATGTAACACAGCCCAGAAATTCTTTTTAAAATTTGCTCAAAGTAGGTATTGAAATTACACACTTTTCTCAGTGACCTCAAAAGGCACCATGACGCTTTGCAATAGAGAACAGTTTTCTAGTTTAATTCTGAGTATCAGTTAATTCTTCTGTAGTCCTGCAGAACACCTTTTAGTGCAAGACAAGCCAGCCATATATTCAGGTTAGATTATTCTCATGCTCCAAGCTGGACTTTACAAATAAGCGCTGCTTGCCTGCTGCTATAAAAAACAATGTAAGTTTGGCTGATTTTTCAAAGCATTAAGGATATAAAAATTAATTCCATTTATTTCTACCAGTCTACAGCATTTTAAACTACATTAAGCTGTATACATTAAAGCCTAATGTATTAGCTCTTCAGCAGTTAAGTGGTTTATTAAGATCAAGCGGAGCAGTTTTGAAGTGACCCCTGCATTTTATGCTAAAAAAAACATTCTAGCCTTTAAATGACAAACACTACTGTTTTAGATCACAGAGCATGAAAGACAAGAAATTGAGCCAACAAAGCAGAGTTTATTCACTTCAGGCTGCTATGAAAAAGAGAGATGCTTTGGGCTCATTTTTTGGCTAATATTACCATTTGAACAAACTTTACATTTTTCTTCAAAGGCTGTGATATTAAGCAGCCATGCTCTCTGGAACTGTAAGTGCTTTTTTTTACCATCCAGCTCCCCTCCTAAAGAAGCCTAAGGGACATTTGTTATATAGTTTAAGCTAACAATGTTTCTGCATTTGAAACAGGTTTGCTTTCAAGAACTTTCTTCTTCCCCACGATTATATAGCAAATTAAGGAATATCAAACATTAAACCAGTATTTCTAGACAGTTTAATACTTAACTATATTCCCAAGGTTCTGCCAACACCACTGATAACAGCTTACTAATACCTAAGGACTTTTTTTTGTTGTTGTTTTAGAAGATATCAGACAGGGGCTCTGAGCCACACTGTGAATAACTACTTTTTACCACACAGACAAGTGCTAAAAACTTATAAGGAGATTCCATTGTCAAATTAGAAGATCATAAGCAACAGTTAGTTTAACTACTTGAATGTCCTTCTAAAATGGGAAGCATACATACGCACAGGCTTTACAAACATTCATAATCCAGGGCTACTGGTATCTGAACCTTGAGAAGCCCAATTACTAATTAAAATACTCAGGAAAACTATCACTGTTCAAAACTAAGGTTAATCCTCTATGACGGCAGTAGAAAGGAAGACAGTTAAGCAACAACAACAAAAGCATTAAATATCTACCCAAGTCATCCATTTTAAAATACATGCAGTACTTAAGTAGGGACAAATATCAAAAAACCAGGGAGCCAGTTTTAGCAAACCTACTGAGAGCAGAGCTCCAGCTCTACCACAGAAGGTAGAGGTAGGCTCTGTTACACAGCTACCCACTTTTCAAGACAAATTAGAGTTGGATACAGCACTTAGAACGCTAGAGAATCTGTTCAAGACTCTTGCAGCTGTACAATCTAAACAGCTCCACAGACCAAACTGCTGTAACTCTGTGCAAATTAGTTACCAGCGCATTGAGAATTTAGGGAGAGTGGAAATACCCAGCTGTACATTTTTTGGTTTACTTAAACAGCATTAACTACTAAGCATCTGCAACAAGAAAGCCTACAAACCAATAGGACTGTTTACATATCTAGACAAACTTACGTAGCTCAATACGTATCTAGCTTGATTGTGTGACAAAAAACTCAAATTACTTAATTGGGCCGTTATTCCTTTTAGAAGCAGAAGAGACAGTGTTGACTTTTAAGTTAGTGGCTGATTTCACAAAGCACGTCTAATCAAATGCTGGTAACTAATCTGAACTAGTCTATAATCCAACAGTCAAAAAAAAGGAATAGCCAAACAAAGCTTTATTACCACACAGTCAATCAATATTCACTTCAACAAGAAATATTAGTTAGAAAGTAACACCGATCCTTTTTGGTCCTAAAACTTTTTTTAAAAAAATCTTATTCTAATATTGATGATTCAATCACAATGATATCTCAGTAATCGCAGATCAACAATCCTGGTCATTTAACTTCTGCCAGTCTCACAGTAGGTGTGTTTTCTTATGCCCATTCCTACCTCATGAGTAGTCATTAAATTAGTTCATGACCATACCCAAATGCCTTCCCCTCCTCAAAAGTACTTTTAAAGATATATTTTCTTAGGTAAATATGCAACTTTGTTTTGGAATTTGAATTTTCAAAGCATGGAAGGAATTTTAAACATGCACCTATCCAAAAAGGACAGCTGCCAGAAGGGAAGCGTTTGTCAGTCAAAGTATATTCTTCCAAAGTAGACTCTAAATGGAAGCTGCATTAACCTAGGACAAATTTCTGCATAGAGTCTGAGAAGTTTCAAATTTGAATTCTCTTAACATTTACAGAGCAGGAAATTTGTTCTGGATGAAGACAACGTGTCACTGTCCTGCTCTTTTAGACAGTGGAACCTAATGGATAGCACAAAACATACAGAAAAGCATTCCTAGGGTGCAGGCTACTGGCAGGGAGAAAGGCGGAGGGAAGAAAGCAGTGCAACGAAGACTGCTTTAAAGGGGAAGTACAATTTCAACCCTTTTTGATTTAATAGATGGTATTTGGATTCCCCTCGTAGTTTTGGGAGTAGGGAGGAAGGTGAATGGGACAAAAAAGTTCTTGATTTTTTTTTTTGGTGTGTGTTTGTTTTGGACACATTTAATGAAATGTGGTCAGTTTGATCTGTTAAACTAAAATGGTAGACCAGCTTAAGTCGACACTGAGCTCTGACAATCAAGCCCAGGGAACCAGTGAAGGAACTTGTATGAACTTACAGCGCAAACCGTCAGCAGACTGGGAAGAGTTTTGAGGGTTACGGTAAATGTTCAAGAGGGCAATGGTCTGAAATACAAAACGCAACAACTTTATATTATGGAAAATAATTTTAACAAGAAACCGGTTTCCTTTAGGGTCGCTTTAGTCGAGTCTGTGCTGAAAGAGAGGTGGTTATTCTCTCCCAAGAAGGAGAACTTTCACTTAGCTGGTGACCTTTCTGAATCAACCTAACACTGTAAAGTAATAGAGATCTCATGATACTCCATTATTGTATTTTTTTAAAAACATTTACTCACCGATATTACTATAAAGGGGTTTTGCATGATTTCAGACAGATATGTAACAAATGGCATCCAAATACAGCATTCAAATTACGAGCATAATAATTTGTTTGAATTTTGTTTTACTGAATGCTTTCTTAATAGCAAAATGCCAGGAAAGGAAATAATACAATAATTAGAGCATAACATGAAATCTCCATTTTCCTAAAAAAGTTAAGACGAAAGAAAACCCAGTTTTGGGAAACTTACCGTACATGACATATATACCTATTTTTTTTTGTTGTTGTTAAATCAAGAATTTGAGAAGTGTCTGCAGTTTAACACTTTAAAAAGAATGCAGCGTTACTGAACAATCACGTTTCACTTTGCAGTGCAAAAGAGAATCTGCATCAAGTCCAATTTATGCAGTCAATTCTGCATTCTGAATTGCACACATTTGACAAGTTCTTGATCTATGCGCAAGAGGAGTTCCGTCACTTGTCCTGTTTGCAACAGCTTTATGTCAGCAGCTCAGAAGCCAACATTATTTTCTCATAATTAGGAGTGGGCTCTTTAACACCATTCTTTAAAAAAATTTCTCCAACTGTGGGACTTACAGTGTGAGCCGTCAGCCGTCTGTGCACTGTTTTGGGGGTTACGATAGATGTTTTGAATCAAGATGGTCTGCGGGGAAAAAAAATAAAAAGGGGAATTCTACTGGCTGCTGTGCATATAATAGACAATTGCAAAGAGACAACTTGTTTGCAAACAGCTAAAAGTAATATTTTATTCTTAAAACTTCCTTTGGTATTTGCAGAATATCTTCCAAAATTGCATCCAGACCATCATATTATGAAAACAGTTTCAATTAACCACCAAGAAAGAGCTGCGTTTGTCGCAACAGCTATCCTCAATATGGGAGTTGTGAGCCACAGTAACCTAAAACGTCAAACTACGTGATATCACGAAGATGCCTAGCTTTCAAGACCAGATTCATTATTGTAAGTCTAGGGGAAAAAAATAGCGTTATGTGCACAGCATATAATCATACATAATGCCACAGAGTCTAAAACACTACACCAGACAGTAAGGTTTTTAGGCAAGAGCTCAGTCTCATTTTGTGCATCAGGAATTTCTTGGTGGAATTTCTGTTTAAATAATATAATAGCATCATCGGTTCACATGTTTCCGATCCTTCAAACAAGGACAATATCCTTTTAGCCCTTCTGCTTTTTACTTGAAGAATTAGCCCAGGCAGACTTGAAACCTTACATTTGTACCGTTCTTCTTAAAATCAAGTTGTCTGAAAAAACAAACCATGTTTAAGTTAGTAAACTAATATTACAAAAAAATTCCAAACGTCCATATCACTGTAAGCAGCTCAGAAATTGAGATTTGATTACTTAAAATACAAGCTCAATGTTAGTTAGTATGAATCGCAATCCCCAAATAATTCTAGCTTACACATTATTATTAGTCACAGTAAGAATTCAGAGCTTAAAGAAGTCGCAGGACGAGCAATGTCATACCTACATATGCTGCCCACTTAACATGTAAAAAAAAATCTGTAACTTCACATTTAGAAATCACACACTTGTTTTATAACGGGTAAGGTCATACCAACCACAGCTTTGTGCTTCCGCGTGGCCCAGGTTTAAAATAATTATGTTTTAGCCTACAACTGGAGAGAGCCAGAAACACACACGTAGTTACAGTGTTTCTGCTGAATGGTGGTAATTTGATCACCCTGGATTGCACGACCTTTCCTAACACAGCTCTTCTCTAAAGTAGCTGCACCAGCAATAGCAACACAAGATAAAAATATTGTGCCAGTAACTTCCCATTAGTAAGATACCTGTTCTTCTATTTTCTATCACAGCTGATTATCAATCTGCATACAAATAAAGATTTCTGTCATGAAGCCCGCACATATGCCAGGTATGTCTGGGATGTTACAATACAGCACATCTGCCAGGTGCGATTCTGTAGCGGTTCCAGACATCCCTGGATGAATCTGACATGCCCTGCTGACCCACTTCAGCTGGCATGGCTAACTGCAGTTTCTAAAGCAAAGCTATAAGACTGCACTAACAGGGGAAACTGTTGTTGCACATAAAGTTTTTTTTTAAAAAAAAAGACTTTTTTTAAACTTAAGGACAACTATTGTGGAAGTTGTCCAATTTCAAAATACTTTCTAGTAGCGAATGACCTAAATTCAGGTCTCTGAATAACCAATGACATGCCAGCACGCTCTCCATGTAGGTCAGCAACATAGAGTAGCTTTTCAAAATGGACAATATTCATTCTGAGATACAATATTTACATTAAAAACTAAAAGTTCCCAAAAGTGGAAAACTGTTTTTGTAGATGAAGTACCCGCAGTGGTCCCTATTAATCAGTAACCTAGACAGCCCCCCCCCCGAAGTACCCTGCTCACTCACACACTTGTAAAGTTCAATTTCAAGAGTGCCATCGCTCTGAACTCCAGGCACGTGGGTAGTACGTGCCTCCCCAAACCAACACCACTCCACCATTCTAATCCATCCTGCTCCAAAGACAGCTAAAATGAACTTGCACAGGACTTCACTGCTACGTAAACTTTACCTCTGTAGGTAAAGCTACTGATAATGCAACAGCTTCCATAGGCACTACTTATCATATGCAATACTCCCAAAGAAATCTATTTACCTGTACACCTTGACAATCAGCAGTGATAGAAAAAGGGAAAGCATACAGTTCTCCAGGAATGCAACTTCTGAAAACTACAGAGCTCATGATAATAAAAACCTTACCACCCACTGCACCTTTTTTTTTTTGGCAGACATGCAGTCACACATCATGTCTCTAACGACATTCACATAACCAAAGATCAAATAATCTGTCAAGTCAACTGACGTATACACCCTCAGCAACCAGGCAAGCTGTTTTCAAGAAACAATTCTTTCGCATTCAAAGCAAGTACGTAAGTTACTCTCAAAACTTAAGAGCGAGCCTGGATCAGAGAGTAAATATAACGACAGAAGAGTCACTTTTACTTATTAGTTTTCTCCTATTATATGCATAAAGGACTTAAGTTCACACCTCTGAGACAGGCGGAACATGCTGCCATTGTTTGTGATTAAAAAAATCTGGGATGGTTTAAGTGCCTAAACACCACTGAGAAGGCACACTCACCTGAAAGTTAGCACTGGTTGGTCTCTACTACAGGCAAGCTTACAACAGCATCGCTTCCTGCAGCCATTAAGGGTGACAGGAGATAATTAGAAATGCTGGGAGAAGTAAATGGAATACCCCCAAAAAAGCAAAAACCCATATAAACTGGGGCCAAAAGCGAACTACTTAATCTGGAGCTCGGTAATTATTCACTTGTATCTCAGAATCTATGTTTTAAAGAAGCAAGAATATACTTCCTCAAGAAAGAGAAAAGAAAAAGGAAAACAAACCTGGCTAAATGTTGGTTTGTTGTGCAACCGAGAACACCTGTCTCCATGACGACAAGCTCCGATTTTGAAATAAAATGAACAGTTGACTCTGCAAGTAAAAAAACCAAAGTAGTTCAGTATTGGAATAGAAAGACATTAATATGCAATTCCTACAAAACATATGCCCTAAATGCCTTTATCTTGATGTGGAGAAGTAACATAGAAAAAAAAAACAAAACAGTATAGGAAAGCGTTCCAGCAAAACTGTTCATACGCATTCTTCTCTACCCCTGATTTACAGCAAGTCGTCTAATCAATTTCACCTGCTACTCCAACCCCAAATGCATTCATTACACCACCAGGGACAGAAGTGATCACTACTGGTTTACTCTTCTGGTTCTCCATTCTTGTCTTTATATCAGTTTCAGCAGTTGAGAGGATGGGAAATAATGTGAAAAACATCCTGAAAAGTTACACCACAAGCTATATGGTTGTGTCTTTGTTCATGCAACCCCTATCCTAGGCAATATAACCTGCTTTAAAGCTGATAAATTTACATCTACCTAATGTTTAATAAACCACCTGTGTAAAGTTATACTCTAAGGGTAACTCAGACTGCTGCCGACACAGTATTTGCAATAATTCAGAGAACAGAAAAATCATGTTACAGAGAGAATACACATAAGCAAAATAAATTAATTGAGCTACTTCCATAATTGTAGTTAATAATTTAAAAAAGGAAGCATTTATACTGTTTTTTTTAAACCACAAGCTTTTCTTGAATTAACTGTCATCTAATGACACCTCCAAAACTATGCCAGTTTAGGCACACCAGTAAAACTCTCACGTAAGTGTAATTCATGTGGAACAATGAAAGGAAACCATATGGAGTTTAGTTACCTTGACTGGGAAAACTGAATGCAAAATTCTGAAGGGCAAGAAAACTATTCTGGGCTATGTACGCATAAGTGAAATACAAGAATTCTCCTGGAAGAAAGATGATTATTCCCATGCTCATAGTTAACACCAATTCTTTCCACAATCCTGTGTAACCAACATCAACTCATGGAAAGGAGAAAGTACCAAAGCATATCTGATCTCTAGCAAAACATTCCACCATAAAATTGTAACATGCTTGCTCTTTGTTATGTTTTTGAAAAATATATACTTAGCATTACAATATACTTACTGTCTTTTCTGAACTCTACCCTGAAATAAAAAAAATACCTAACTATAAAATTTCCAATAGTGCCTCCAACTTCAACACTTTCTGGAGAGTTCTGCTTGCCTTTTGAATGGGCAATAAGACCAGTACAGTAATTTCATGCCTGCAGTATTGGCATATACTAATACCGTTAAACTGTAATGCATTATTATATCAGAAAAGATGCTACAGTAACAGAGCTCAAGGGAGGCTGCCGATACTGCTTTTCTGACAGACGAGCGAACTGGAACCGGCACATCGCACTACAAAGCAGAAGGAAAACAGAAGCCTGACGGCCAGAGGCTGACATGATCAAATTTAGTCCAGTAGCGCATCGATGCCCCCTTTCATTTTTACGAGTGGAAAAACACGTTGGTTTGGTCAGGCCGACGGTGACCAAATTTTCGTTAGGAGGGTTTTGTAAGTACGCTTCCAACAACCAGAGAACCTAGAGGCGCTCCCGACGCGTGGAAGGCTGCAGGCAGAAGCCTGAGGATCAGGATGCAGCAGTCGGGGAAATCCTCCGCACCCTGGGGAGGGGGGAGAAATAACCGGTCGCTGTCCTTGCAGCAGAGCGGAAGCTCTCGGGCTGCTGCGAGGCGCGGAGACGCGAACAAAAGGGGAAGAGGCGGCCCTTTCTGGCAGGAGGCGGCGGGAAGCTCGGCACCCAGCGGCCACAGCCGCTCCCGCCCGCCGCCGAGGGGGGGGGGGGGGGGGGGGGGGGGGACACGGACACGGACACACGACACGGCAACGCGCCACGAGGCGCGGGCACAGCCGCATGGCGGCGGGGGGCAGAGGGGAGGAGGAGGAGGAAGTCCCCGAGGAGAGCAGACCCAGCCCGGCCCGGGAGGGGAGAAGGAAGCGCATGGGCGGGGCCGGCGGCGCGGGCACGCGCAGGCCCCACGCGGCGGAGGGAGGCGCGCGCGCGCGCTCTCTCCTTCCCCGGCGGCGGCGCGCGCACGCGCGCTCCAGCGAGGGGGGAAGGGAGGAGGGCCGAGGGGCTGGAACGGGGGGGGGTGGGGGCGGGGGAGCGCGCCCGCCTCGCTTCCTCTTCCCTCCGCGGCCGCGCGCCGCCACGTTCCAGCGCGCGGCGCTGACGGGGGCGGGGGGGGGGGATGGGGACGGACATACGGACAACTCCCGTGTGCGCGCCCCGGCCGCGGGAGCGCCGCAAGGCCCCTGAAACGGGAGGGGAAGAAACCGGCCGGGCCCGCCCGCGAGGAAACGGGGGGGGGGGAGGGGCGGGGAGGGAGGGCTGACCGCCACGATCGGTACAGGCCGCCCCGGCGAGCGCTGCGCGTCCCCACGCCCCGCGGAACCCGCCGCCAGCCTCCAGCCTCCCTCCAGCTCCCCTCTCTCCTCCGGGTGCGCCGGAGCTGCGGGAGCGGCGCGGGAAGGGGGGGATGGGCCACTCACTTGTCCTTCTCTGTTCCGAAGATGGAGGCCAGGTACTCCGCCATCTCCCACCGCCCGCCCGCCCGTCCCGCCCGCCGGACAGCCCGGCGCCGACCGCGCGCGTCACAGCTGCCGCGCCGGAAACACTTCTACCGAGTCCTGCGGGCGGGTGGGGGGGAATGGAGGGGGCAGGGGTGCGGCTCTGCGCATGCGCGCGGCGCCGCCAGCCCCTCATTGGGGGAGCGGCGCGGGCTGCCCTTCCCCCGCCGGTGGCGCAGGTCTCGCTTGTGCCGCGCGCTGCCGTTGCCGCGCATGCGCTGGGCGGGGGTGGCGGGGCAGTTGCGCCGTTGTTGAGAGAAGCCGGCTGTGGTGGTGGTCCTCATCCGCCCCCAGGGCCCGAGTCCGGCAGGGTTAGGGCCCTGCCCTCGACAGGGCAGGGGGTAACGCGGTGCCCTTCGCCGCGGGAGCCTGGGAGGTGGTGCTTTAGGGAGGGACGCCAACCACCCAGCGGGGACGGGGCGGCCTGTGGCGGAATAGAGGCCGCCCCATGAGGATCGGGGGCCCGCAGGGGCGGACTGGTATCTCGTCGGGAGCGCTGCATCAGTTGTAATGTACGTTATTCTCTCCCGGCGGTTCAGCTGGGGGAACTACTGGAGCGTACTGTTCCTCTGTGTCCAGATGTGTACCCAAGTCCCCCGATCACACCCTCCTACCATTCTGCAGTTTTGGGTGACTGTCAGGGTGTCGTAGTCAATCTTACCAGGCAATCTGAATGTTGCCAGAGTAGCCTCAGAGCAGAAGACAGACAGCTTAGCCTGTGGGGCAAGGAAATTGAGAGGCCTCTGATGGATGTTGAAGCACATGGCGAAAGGGTGTGATAATTCCAAAGATGGGAATCTGAAAAAAAATTTCTGAAGACAGACATAAAAGAAGGGCTTGCTGGGGCACAGCATTAACAGAAGTTTTTATGATTGTAGAGAAGATCAGGGTGCTGCTTAGAAGCTAAAGGGTCTTCCTGCAGTTAGTCATCGGTACAAAGGACACTGAGAAGAAATCCAAACTACACCTTTGTTGTAACTGAGTGCTGGGATAACGTAATTGCTCAAAGGCAGGAAGGTGTAGGTTCTGAAGGAGTTCAGATAAAAGTTGGGTGAGCTACAAATAAAAATACACATTTTAATTAAAAGCAGAATGGAGGGTAGGACCAAATTCATTCTGGGAAGTTTCATGGAATTATGGGCCAAAAGCTGCAAATTTGCATGAAGCGAACTGAAATTTTTGTGATGGAATGCTCGCAGAAGACTGATGCTATACAGCCTGTTCAGCATTTGCAACAAAAGTCGTGTTCCAGTCCAAAAATCATGGCAGGAAATCATTTTGTTGATGCAAAAAACAAAGACTGAGCACTCAGTGTATTACAAGTAAAATTAATCTCTTAGGGATTTTGGAACTCCCTGAAATATTTACAGCCATGCTTTGTTTCATGTAGTGTCTACAGCCCCAGTTAGAGCCAGTAGGAGTGCTGGCAAGCACAAGCGCTCCCTGAATTGTGCCCTAGCACAGCACACTTGAGACTTAACAGCAAGCCCAGTTCTGAGGAAGTAAGCTGAATATTCTTCTGTCTGACTCCAAAAGATTTTAAAAAATGCATCCACTTTAAAAATGGAACAGTAATTTTAGTAACATCTCACTACTTTGACAATGTTACACCCAATAAAGAAGTCCAGTTGCTTTCTATGTCACCCCCTGGAATTCCTCGGCTGGTTTGAGCTGGCTCAAAGACGATGTGACCCATCATAGGACAAGGACAGTCCTCTTGGCACCGCTGTGTGTCTTGCCATGTTCTGTCTGTACATGCTGTTTTGGGACGTAAAGCTCATCTGCTCTCCACTGCTCCTTACTGAGACAACAAAAGCTTTCTGCTAGAACTTCTGCCATGGATAGAGAGATTAACTTCCTTTCGTTCCTCCCTCCTGCACTCCCCAACTTCCCTTCAAATTCACAATTGTGATTCAGGTGTTAGAAGCAGAAATCCCTGGCAAAGCCTGAGAAGACCTTGTCACCAGAGAGCAGGTGTTGCTGCTTAGCTTTGCCTTGTGGTGTATGTGCCCATAAAGTTTGGGTGCTGGAGAATGTACTTTCTTTGCTTCAGTTGCTCCCTGGTGGTCTGCCCTACACCTAGGCTTACCACTGCAGTTTAAACTCACTAAACTGGCAGAAGCCAAACCCTGCAAACAAAAGTGTGATTTCCTGCTCATGCAGTGAACTGGACTGGCTCATGGAGAAGTTCAATGAGTGCCAGAGCTGGCATGAGGGAAGATCAGGACTGCTGCAGCAGTAGCGTGGAGCAAGGGTGACAAAGGAGCGGGACAGCCCCTTTCAATAGCAGCGTGCTGCTTGATCGGTTCAGTCACCTGGTGGGAACCTGCTGCGACCTAGCCCAAGTCATCAAGGGAACTAAAACTACAGTAGCCTGCGATGATCACTGACAAAGTAGAAGTTCCTGGTGGTTTTCATTCACCACTAAAGGCAGCCTGTAATGTGTGTTCCCAGAGTATACACTTTACATAATAAGCAGAACAAAATTGCGTTGATTTTTGCTTTAATGTTTTTGTTAAAGCCTTCAGCTAAAATATGTTGAAATATGTTTTTCCTGAGAAAATAAAATCCGTTTTCACTATTTGAAATGCACTTGCTCTGTATTGTGTGAAGACCCCATTCCCTTTAGATATCCCTTTGCTCTAGCTTGTTGTGCGTGGTGAACTGCTCAGAGCAAGAAACATTTTCCGGAGCGTGGCTTTCACTTAGACACTCTGTCAGTCAGTTGTTGTGCTGAAGTCTGCTGACCCTGGGATCCATGTTTCACAGACAAGTAACTTGACCTGTAGATGCTATTAGAAAACAAAGCAGCTGCTCCCATATTGGAAATACGCCTTCGTATCTGACAAGCAGAAATCTTATGATGCCTCCAGCAAAAGTAGATGTGCCAGCTGAAAGAGAAAATTGCACAGGGTTCTTCTTTGTGGCTTGTGGAGCTGGTACAGTGCTGGTAGTGGTTGGCTGGTAGAGAGTGCCTGACTAGTAATATCTTTTCTCGGTTTTGTGAGATGGTAGTCCTAGAACCACGACTATGCCTTACAGGTCATGGAACTATTGAAAAATAAACCCACTCATATCTTGCTCTTCAGTTTCTCAGCAGTCCTCTGTACCAGGGTGTCCCTTCCACTGGAGATAGCGGAGCCCATCCCCACCAGAAATTTATAGGGCTCTACCTCTCTAGGCATCCCATTTCCCTCCTGTGCTTAGCCTGGCTGTGCATGTGCCGACGAGACCGGCACCGCGACACACCAGAGTAGGAGGGTGCCTGCATGGCACCCGTGGTGTGGCAGGGGGAGGGTATCTGTGCTTTGCGTAGTTACAGCAGGAAGTCTTTTCACGTTTCTTCCTTCTATAGGTATCTAAAAATGAATTGAGAAATGAAACACAATGTCTTTTTGTGTGTGAGTCTTTGAGATGCCAATGAGCTTGTAATGAATCCAGTGTCAAAGAGCCAGAAGTTCATCTATTTAGAGGTGTTAGCGGTATTGCAACTGACTATCTGAGAAGTGGGATATCTTCCCCTGGTATCAGTGTAGCTGAACCATTATTGGCAGAAAGGGCACTGCAGGCAACATTGCGTGGACATGTCACAGTGAGGATAAAAGGCTTCTTAGCAAGCGTATTACTCAGCTTCCTCAGGTGGCTTCACCTGGCATACAGGGCCACACTTAGAAGAAAGAAGGGGACTTGAGACAGAAGCTAGGTAGTGTGAGAGGAGAGGAGAGGGAGAGGGAAGACGACCCTTTGAAGTTAATGTTGACAGGACAGCTAGAAAGGTGGGAGGGAAGACAGGAGCCAGCAAAGCAAAGGAAGCGTGAAGGAAAGGGTCTCCAGAGAAAAGCAGGAATCAAAGACGGAAGTCTTTGATACTACTTGATAATACTTGATACTACTTGATAATAACTACTTATTATTGCATATTTTATTTTGCCCAAATCTACATGATGACACTTGCAGGACTTGGGAGAGGGAAACACAACTTGGATGTTTTCCCTGGCTTTCCACATACTCTCCACTGTTATGGGGTTGTTCAGGTTAGTGCCTTACTGCAGGTTACTCCCCACCCCCAACTTGCTTAGATCTAATGGGTTAAACAGTGCCACAAACCCTCCTCTGTTTCAGTCTGCCTTCTTAGGCCCAGTGTCATCACTGGATACCAACTAACACATGGTGAGGAGAAAGTGGTGCCACCCAGATCTGGTCCGGAGATAAAGCGGTGGGGAAAAAAGGAATAGGGTGGTAGGGAAAGAGCCAGTTTTAAGAGAGGCAGAGCAAGGAGGAAAGGGGAAGAAAAAATTGTTGTGAACAAAAGACCGCAATGCTTCTATATAGAAAAAAGAGGTTAAAACAAACACAGAAACATGTCCTGGGAGTCAGAACATAAAGTACTTAATGCATTCACTCATAAATTGCACCTTCTCGTTGCTGGTACCCAGAACTCTGTGTTAATTAAAGAGGTACCTACTGTTCCAGGCCAGAGCACAGGACTTGGTTTCTCAGGTTAAAGGGATTTCACTAACAGTGCGTGTGTGGAGGTAATTAGTAACCCACAGCCAGCAAGCCCTTTGAACAATTTTACCAGCTCTCTGCTTGACAGCCTTTGGAACAAGGCACAAGCATGAGGAAAGAGAATCAATTTAGGATGTAATGTCAAAAAATTAATCGTAGAAGGCAACTCGTGTACATTAGAACAGAGCTGTAGCTAGTATTCTCATCTAATCCACTTCCATGCCTATACTTTGCTAATCACCATGGTTATGTAAGCAGATCTTATCAAAGATCCTTAACTATAGCAACCCTAGTAAATGCTGCACAGCACAGCACAGAGGAGGGTGAGATCTTTGTAGCCATAGTCGTCATATGGGTCTGGGGCAGGAGCATGTCTGGTGCAAACTGGCTGTGGCTTTGTTTCACGTGTTGGAGCGATGTACACAGGCGCGAAGGACAGTGCCACTGAGCGCCTGGGGATGGACCCTCTCTGAGACCTCCAGATCACTCACAGTTCAGCGCTCATCACCATCAGTGGTGTAAGGGCACTGCTTTGATGCTGTTAAGGTTAAGGTTAAGGTAAATTTAACTAGTCTGGTGTGAGGGGCAGTCAGTGGGGTAGGATGAATGGCAAGGAAGAGGAGAGGAAATGCTAAATTGAAGAACGGTATTTGAGAAGCAATGGTGCAGAGACTGCAGAGCGTGGATGAGAGATTTGGGTGTCTTATGGAAACTTTTCCTTGCAGAGTTTTTGAGATCTAACCCATGATTAGGAGCACTGCTGATTTGCTAACTGTTGCTATTAGAGGGTGCCTTACAATTAAAAAACAGGAAAATTAATAAAGCTGCAGGACTTTTAAGTTCAACACATTATTTGATGTTGTGTTTAGCACTTCGGTCTGGCAAGCCACTGTGTGGTATGGGGTCAAGACCCTCATTATGCTGGTTGCTTTATATAAAGGGCCCTCTCTCCCTTACCAGAGGAGGTTACAAGCTAGACAAAAATGCCATCCTCCTCCATTTGCAGAGGAGGCATAGAAATTGGGTGATTTTTTCAACAGCAAGATGGACAGGAGACGTTTGGAGTCAGGGTAAGAATTTAGGACCAGCCTTGGCGGTTCAGACAGAGGGTTCACCAAGGCCAGGCTCACAAGGAGGGAGTTCTTACATCCAGCCCCTCCACCTCCAAAAGGCACTGTGAAGGCACCTCCCTGCACTGATGCTGCACTCCGTCCGCCTTCTTGCTCACACATGAAGCGGCGGGACCTCTTAGCTGGCAGTGAGGGTGAAGCACCCTGGCAAGGGGTGCAGACCTGCTCCCATAGGCCAGAAGCCAGAAGGGGGAACATTCTGCATGCAGCAGTAAGCCCTGGTGTGTTTGTGGCCTCCCCTCATTCATGCTGAGAGGGAGACCTCAGTGCACAAGTACATCCAGTGCCCAAGGCTGCAGCCTCACTTCTGGCTCCTCCAGAACCACTTTTTGAGGCTTGATTTTTTGCACCCCATCATCTCCTTATTTGGGTGCAAATCATGTGATTTCTCCCTGTTTCCTTTTGCCATAGTCCTCTAGCCTCCCTTACTAGGCAGGGATCCAAGTTCTGTTCAGGACATGTGCTAGCCTGACCCTGAAGAGAAGTCAGTAGAGGCAGTAGCGGTACTGACCTGGCAGGAGAGCAGCTAGGACGAGGAAGGTGGTTTTCCCAAGGTGAGCCTCATTCCTTGCCCTCTGGCTGTGCCGACCCCTGCGCTTTCCCCAAATGTGGGCAACTTGGCAGCATCACTGTGCTGTGGCTGCAGGGGTATGGCATCCCTGTTGTTCCCCAGAAAAAGAAGGAGAAAACCCCTTTTTCTTCCGCACTCAGTGCCTGGCCTTGTGAGTGTAATCCTGGCTTTCCTGTCTCAGACCTTCTTTCCCAGCCTTGTGAAGTGCTGCCACAGGGCTGTGTGCGATCCACCTCGCCCCTGTTGCACACCCCAAGGGCTAAAAGGATTGACTGGAAAGTAATCAAAGTCCATCTGACAAGCAAATCCAGCTGCTCCTTTGAGGGAAATTCTTCTCTGTGCTGTCCTAGTGTTGTGGTTTAGCCCCAGTCAGCAACCAAGTACCATGCAACTCCTCGCTCACCCTCCCCCGCCCCAGTGGGATGGGGGAGAGAATCAGAAGAGCAAAAGTAAGAAAACTCGTGGGTTGAGATAAGAACAGTTTAATACTACTACTACTACTACTAATAGTTATGATAATAAATTATAATGAAATGGAAAACAATGAGAGAGAGAGAGAGGTGAAACAAAACCTAGGAAAAACAACTGATGCAACCACTCACCACCTGCCAACTGATACCCAGCCGGTCCCTGAGCAGTGATCACCACCCACAGGCCAACTTCCCCCAGTTTATATACTAAGCATGACATCATATGGTATGGAATACCCCTTTGGCCAGTTGGGGTCAGCTGTCCTGGCTGTGCCCCCTCCCAGCTTCTTGTGCATCCAGCAGAGCATGGGGAGCTGCGAAGTCCTTGGTTAGCCTAAGCACTGCTTTGCAACAACTGAACCATCGGTGTGTTATCAACATTATTCTCATCCTAAATCCAAAACACAGCACTATGCCAGCTACTAGGAAGAAAATTAACTCTATCACAGCCGAAACCAGGACACTTGGGCAGTTTGGATGGAGCATTTTGTGGGAGAAGCTGATCTCTTCTGAGTACTCTTGGAAAAATTCTCCAGGTATTGCTTGCTTGCTGCCCCCAGTACTTTGTGGCAGTCAGAGGACTGAGAGGACAGCAAGGCAGCGAAAGGAAAGTTTGGTGGAAACCCTGGCAAATGTGGAGGGAGCCCCGCCAGTCACACTGCTGTATTCTGCGGCGGGGAGCCCATCACAGCAGTTGTCTCATCTGGCCTTGGCCGAAACCCCTGGGGCTCTCCCAGCTGCCTGGCTGTTGGAAGCAGTCCCCTAGGGTGAGGTGCTGGGTGTGCAGCAGGAGCTTGCTGATAAGGCTCGGGGACTGATTCCTATGTGTTCAGAGGCTGCTTCCAGCCCAGTGTGGGTGACTGTGCGCACAGAGGTGCCAGCAGCAGCAGTGAAATGTCTGCAGGTCCTGCCAGCAGCTGTTGCAGCATGGTGGTGGAGCACAGGGTGGTGCAGACTCTTCCATGGCTGCACGGTTATCAGGAGGGATGGATCAGTCTGCATTGAAAATGCTGAGGAACCCCTCTCTGTCTGGAGGAACACGTGCTGCCTTCTGGCAGGAGGCAGCAGATCGCTAGTGGGTGTGTGTGCTTGGTGAAAGAAAGGGCATATCCGGGAGAGAGAGGAAGAGCAGAGTATGCAAGCATGAGCTGCCCTGTCTCCCCAGGTACACTCCCAGCCTCCCACTTTTTTCAGCTCAGGGTTCAGCTCCTGAACCCTTAGTGGTTCATCAGTTGAGTACCCCTTGTTATGTCTCTCCTCCAAGGACTTGGCTAGTGCCCCCTGAGCCCATGCAAGTTCTTTGCATACTCTGTCCTGTGGAAGGCAGCTTGCAGATCTGCTGTCCCCGTTGCATCATTTTGTTTGTTTTCAGCCTGGCTCTGGCTGGCTTCATTTGATTATGGTTTCCTGATACAGCAGCAGCTTAGCTAACATCAGCTCAGCCACAGTGTAAGGGGCAGGTTTCCCTCCACCCCTCCTAGTGCTTATTTTGTCCCATCTCTCATACTCGCCTGACTACATGGTAAGCAGATTGAACTTGCTCAAATGGCTGGGTTAATAAGCTGAATCATTTTATCTTGCAATCAGAATTTGCAAGGGGAAGTAAGGCTACACTGCACAGCTGGGAGCACAAGGCGGGAGGAAGGAGGGAAAGCAGGAAGGGTAGGGTAGAAGGAGGAAAACGGAGTTTAAGGCTTCTCCCTTTCTGTAGCAGCGAAGCTGTTCAGCTCAAGCCCATTGTGGTACTGTATGCTCACAGTGGAGCCTTTTTATCAGCAAATATTCAAATAGCAAGTATTTCTGCCAGTGAAATAGGGCAGGAATATCAGAGCAAGCTGTTGCAGGTGGGAGATAACCTCCTGCACATTCCCTTTGCTGTCTGCAGTTGAACTCTGCTCACAGCTCCATATTCAGAAGAAAGGAGTGTACCATATTTATCCTGAAATACCTTTAGAGATGTTTTGTTTAGGAAAAGAGCCCGGTCATAACAGCCTGCAGAAAGGCAAGGCACAGTACACCTACAACAAGCTTCTTGCTGCTTCCCTGTGTCAGACAAACCTCCCACCAAATCTGTCAGGAGTTCTTCTGGGCCAGATGTGGGTAAGAAGCTCAGGTGAACAGGCTGTTCCCATTACCCTGTGGCACATGTACTCAATGGGCGCTCTAGAGCTTTTCTGCATCACCGTGCCCTGTGGTCTAGTAAAGAAGCATACTGACGTGCAGTGATGGACACCTTGTGACAGCAGATGTGCTGTTCTCGGTTTGCTTTCCATGACCCCCCACTAAATAAGCCCTTGACGCTGGAGGGCCTGGGCATGACTGGGTGAAAGCCACTGCTCTAAATGATGGATGCAGAAGCACCCATGAGCCTTCATTTGCTTTGCTGGGGCTCCCTCCGGTGGCCTTCAGCTGGAAGGGCTCACCCAATGCAGCGCTACAAATCCCTGGCAGAAATTGAGCTGGATGTAATCCATAGCAGTGTTTCCCACGATGACCCTGCTGATGGCATGAGGCGCTCGGGGTGGGTGTCGAGGGGCCAGCAGAGCACGTCGCATGGCCCAGCGCAGGGTGGTGAGTGACCCCTGCGCTCGAGAAGCAGGAGAGTCCCTTCAACAAGGTGGTGGGCCCCGGCTCTCCTCCTGTGAGCCCCAGCAGCCTGGGCAGGAGACCTGGGCTGCCCCAGCATTTGCACATTAGGTGTGCAGTTTGCGCCTCTGGAGCCTGCCTCTCCCTCTTCTGCAGCGTGGCCTCTCCCTGATGTGGCTGCAACATGGGTGCTGCTGCCCTGTCTTACCCTGGGAGCCTCTGAGCAGCAGAGAGTCCCAAGCAGGGCACTGCACATGGGGGAGCTCTCTGCTGGCGTGGGAAACAAGGTGCCATAGGTTGTGCTGCCTGCATTCACCTGAGTGCCTAGAAGCTGGGTCATGCTGGGGGAGCCCAATGAATCGTTTGGGAGGTGTGGAGATCTTGGGGGGACAGAAGATGCCTGTGAGGGGACTTTAATGTGGGAACCACTCTGGGGGAGGGAGGGATAACTTGGGAAAGGCTGCCTGACCCTGTAGTGGCCTGGGAGCACTTTGGGAATTGTTACCAGACCAGCTGGAGTTGTGAGGTGACATCTCCGGGGAAGCTCCTGATATGGAGAGAGGAGCGGGATGGTTGCAGGGAGGCCCTGGGAGGAAAACAGGAGCCCTTGCCTTGAGCGGTGCCCCTGGCCTAAGGAGGCTGTGGCAAGTGAGGTCTGCTTTCCCAGCTCCCTGCAGAGCCCTGCGGCAGCAGACAGTCCCTCCAGAGGCCAGTGGGCTGCAAGGGAGCCTGCTTGCAATCCCTCTCGCTTCCCCAGGGGGCCAGAGCTCGGCAAGGAAGGCTGCACTTTTGCCGTGGGGTTATGTTCAACTCCCAGGGATTCACTCTGCCCTACACTGCTGCACTGTCCAGGTGTCTGCGCTGCGGTGTGCTGTGCTCATCCTGCCTTCATACAAGCCGTTCTCTGACATAAGCAAGAGGTGGGGGCCAGCCCTGGTCAGCCTGTCCCTGTCCAATGTGAATGCACAGGTGCGTAACATGGCTGCCAGATAAGCCTGCATGTGGGAACTGCAATTCTGGCCTTTGTCAGAGAGCCTTAGCTACCACAGGTAAAGACGCTGAGGAGGAGATTCACCCTGCAAAAGCAATTGTGTTAGAAAACTGCCAGCAAGCAGGCTCTGAGGGGTAGCGTCAGGTGAAGCCCAAGGCCAAGCTATCATTCCTCCACTGCCACCGTCGCCCTTCAGAGGCCAGGTAAGCTGCCGTGGGTCTGCTGACCTATGCTGAAATCAGGCTCTGCTCTCTGCATCACGCAGGTGTCTTGGAAAATTTTCCCCAAAGCCAAGCCATCTATTTTCAAAGCAAGAAGTTCTGATCCTGTGAAAATATTATTTTCCAATTAGGACTTGCATAATGGCTGATGCAGATCTGATCGATCTGTTTAGTCAGTCCTGTGAAAGCGCAAGCATCAAAGCTGCTGGCTTTGACGCAGCTGAAGAGCTGTGTTGCCTCGTGTGAATTCTTCTCGTTGTTTTAGCGCTTGATTTCAGGGTAGTAACTGCAACAACAGACTTCTTTACTACCACCTGACTAAGGAACTGATGAGGCTTAGGAAAGAAGGCCAGTTAATTGTTAATGGTAAGTTATTTGCTATCTTAAAGCATGTCCCTGGAGCTTAGCAAGAAATAAATCTTCACAACATCCAGCAGAACTGTTTTTTTTTCAGAGCAGGGGCCAAGATCGATAGTATTTACAGTGCAAGTTTTAGCACTGTAAACTAGCTTTAGCTGAAATAACACTAGTTCAGCAAGTAACACTAGGAATGTAAATCTGCTGCAGGAAACCTACACAACACTGGATAGCTGTTGAAATGTCCTTTACGTGTAGCACAACCAGGGTCCTGGAAAAGACCTACCTTCCTCATCTAGATTTGCAAAAGACAAAGGGGGTTTCCCAGGAGCCCAGTTTTAGAGTTAGTTTTCACAGCTGAGCAATGCCGAATGCTGGAATAATACTAGACAACTATTTTCCCACTAGATAAAAATCTATTTAAAATAGCCACAGCAAGAGCATTAGTTTCTGCTAACTTTGTTGGTGCAAGGTAATGAGAGAGCTGGAAGGTGGCAGTGTCATGAAGAGGGACCCTGAGCTCTGGTAGGACAGGGCAGCTTAAGTGACAGCATAGCTCAGTAGTTCAGCAACTGGCATGAGGCTACTCAGGCATTTAACTGATCCTAAATTAAAGAGGGTCGCCTGTCCCTTCGCTGGTGCTGATGAAAGGTTTTTTACCATTGCACCTCCTGTCACTTGGAACAGCTTTCCTGTAGCGCCTGGTGCTCATTAGGCTCAGATGTGCACTGCTGATTTTAGTTCTCTAGCCCATATTGCCTCTTGTTGTATTGAAGAGCTAAAAGTCTCCGTGTGGACCCAGCTGAGGAGCCCAGCCTGCTGCTGGCAGCAGGCTGGCAGCTTCAAAGGCACCTGGGGGTCCCTCACCTCAGCTGCCCATGGCTCTTCCCCAGCTCCCAGTCTGCAAACACCCTCCAGCCTGATCGCAGAGAGACTGCAAGGGTGGGCCAGGAGCACACTGCAGCGGTCAGGAGACTTTACAGCCATAGCACTACAGTCTCAGTGAGCTGGTCTCACAGGTCCCAGTGATCTTCCAGGTCTCATCTACCACAAAAAAGGCCTGAACTGTATTCCTTTACTCTCCTGAACAAAACAAGAGATGGAATTATTGCTCATACTTGAAGATGCACTTAGATTGGAGGAAGCCTGCAACAGGGGCTCCCAGGTTCCACCTGCCTCTTTGGCTCTGCCTGGGACTCCTCCGTGGGCCTGACACACCTCTGGGGAAGACATTATTATCCAGAGATTGAAAGTGGCTGGCTGTAACCTAACCTGACATGGGACATTTGAAATTATTTGAAAATGGCTGAATTGTTGTCCCAAGAAGTGTATGCACTTGCTACAGTTTCTGAAAGAACAGGGTGAAAAAAGTTCATTTAAAGCAAGTGGCATTTGTGGTGTGTAATCACGGTGTTCGCCACCTTGAAATGGATGTTGAGGGAGGCGTCTCCACAAGATGAAGATGGATTGCTGGTCTACCTTTGTAACAGTCATTAAAAATGACCACTTTCATCTTTGCAATGGGTGAACAGCAACAGATACCCATCCAAGCCCGTTTCTGTGCACTTTTCTACACATGCTCTCTCTGCCCTTTGTCTCTCTCAACAAATTGGCAGCTACAATGAGCACCCTAAGGCAAGATACATGGCACTTTAATCAGTGCTGCCAACAAAAGAGCCTTGTTTTTTTCCCCATATAAACTGCTTTCCTAAGCAGTTGTCTTCACTGGAATGTCATGGGAATTTTGCTGTACTGTGTTTCTGGACCAGAACTGGTTTTAAAGTCACAGCTGCAAAAAATGTGCTGTTAGTTGTGCTTGGTTATTGAGCAGGTATATTGATGCAGGCTCATTAACAGCTGCTGTTGACTTACACATTCTACTAAATAGCTGGATTAACAAGGTCAAATCATACAGCTGTCATTCTTCACCCTGTTTTGATGTGGTAGATACTGTGTGGAATCTTGTCCTGAGTGCTCCTACAGTCCAGCTAAGATCTGGGGAAGAAAATAAATTGCTGCTCTGTTCATCTTTCCTGGTAATTCCCCATCCTCAGTCTATCATTGACTGTGACCAGTTGAGCATGAAGTGCCATCTCCAGCACATATCACTGGGTGGGATGGAGCAGGCTTGCAGATATGGCTCTCTGACTAGGAGGTTGATGGTGTGCCAGTCCCTCTTGCAGCACCGAGTCCCTGGCCATTGCCCTAAAGCACACCCCTTGACTGAAGACAGTAAAGTCCATGCAGCAACGAAGAGGTGACGGGCTGTGGTGAGGTCCCCTCCTTTCTCTGCCCCCTTCATGCAAAGGCATGATGCTGGATTAGCACAGGGTGTGTGTGCCACTTCTGGGCTAGCAGAGGACTTAGTGCAAAGCTCAGGAGATGCCACATGCAGAGGAACAGGAGCGTCCCTTGCCGTGGATGTAGCAGCCATGCTTAGAGAGCTGAGGAGGGCTCAAGCTACAAGTTTCAGCTCTGGATTTTGTACAATGAAGGGCCTTTTGACTGAGGGTCACATAACATGGCTTTACTCTGGAGTCGAGCTTCCCTTCACAGCTGAAAGGATTTAGCTTCGGCTGTTTGGGCCAGGGAAATGCACTCAGCTTGAGAAGTAAGCATGCAGGGGCAAGTTAAAAGCAGTGCTTACCTCCAATGACTACTGTTATCTGGAAGGCAGTAAGCTAAAGAGGTGTGAAACTAGGCAGCAACAACTGTGAAACCTCAGCTCTTTCCTTTGCACCTTCTTTTGTTTGGCTGATAACACCTCTTACCACCTCTTGCCCTGCTGTAGGCCAGATATTAGAAGAATATAGCACGTTGCCAAGGGGCTGCTTGAGAAAACCTGGTTATCTGTGGCCCAAAATGAGCTGGAAGGTGAATACTTTGAAAATCAGATCCTGGTTTAAGGGTGAAAATGAGAGCTAAGCTTTTTTGAAAATGAGCAGCTGTGCCTGTCCCTTATGTTCAGAACAGTGTTGGTAGAGCAAGCTGATGGGATGGATGAGATTCCTAACTAACTCAGGTCATCTTATAGGCAGTTTGGGTGTTGGTGCTTTTCAGACGTTTGAAAAAGGTCTTCTAAATGTGACTGGGAACAGTAACAACGACCCTGCTCCACCCCTTCCAGAGGTGTGCAAATTTTCACACCCTAGAGCATGTTTTGCCCGAGTAAAGGAAAAGCCAACTCTGCATTGTGGCAACCTACGGGAATAGATGCGAAATGGATGTAGAGCATATTGTGATCTCAACCGAAGACTGCACATTGCTTCTGATATGCTGTGAACACACTGGAAAAATTGCCGGCTCTACAGTTTATGGAGATAAAAAGCACTTGCCAACTAGCTGTAAGCCATGGAGCAGCCATGACAAAACCCTTGCAATAACATTCACTGAAGAAGGGCAGTTCTTTTCAGGGCAACAGCTCTTCTGCTTTGTATGAAGACATTTATTACATGCCATTACAAGGGCTGCACTTTCACTTACATGGCCTGAAATTCTCAGGCTCTGGGAATCCTAAAGGGAGGTGAGCCGTTTTCAGGAAGGCTGTCCTCATTTTCTCAAAGAAATATGCCAATCTTTTTTTCATGCTTTTATTGATTACAGCAGGTGTTCTCTTTGCTGATTGTTTACTTCTTCAGCCAAGCTGGGTCCTTGCAGGTCAGGATAACCCAGTCCTCTGGATCAGGGCAGGAGATTGAAATGAAGTGGCACAGCCGCAGCAGTGCACAGTGGCAGAAGGACTTCCCCATTCACAGTTGCAGCCTCTTGTCTGCAGAAAAAAGTAATCCCCAAATTCCAGAATAAGGTAGCACGAGAGAGGAGGACCAGAGTGCACAGGGACTGGTATGATGGCTGGTGTTAGCGGTGGGGGTTGGAAGAGCAGGGGGAAGGGTGCTGTGTGCTAGGCTGAGTTGTGAGGCTCTTGGGAATGCTTTTCCCGTCAGGAAACATCCCTTTGCCCTCTGTGGATGCTTTCTTTACACCCCTTCTCGGGGGAGCACAGTGGGCAGTAAGCAGGTCCAATACTATAGCCAATGTGGTCGTGCCTGGTTCCCCTTTCCCCTTCCAGGGTAATTAGTACCAATGTCTGAATGTCTCCTTGCAGGTAAGACCTTCCCAGCTGGGTAGTAGTGCCCGTCCTAGAGAGCAGCAGAGCTGATGGAGTCCCCAGGACCACATTTTGTCACCACAGGGAAGATTTAGTGCCTGCCCTTTTTGTCTCATCCCTCTTACCCTCAGGTCATCTCTGGGGCAGGATCCAGCTTCCAACATAGGCTGGGACACGGAAAGAGCATGGCCACAACAGGGCCATAAAAGCAGTCAAGCCTTCGTGCCCTTCAGAGGGTGGTGTCCTGCTTTTTGCTGGGGTGTTGTGAAGAGCAAGCAGCTCTTTGGAAATAACAGCTTTTTTTTAGGTACTGTGGAACAGGACTGTAAAGCAACGCAGGCCCAGAGGAAGACTGAACAGCATTGACAGAAGATTTTAATCACTCAGCAGCACAGAAATACACAGAGGCATCCCATGGAATAAAACTGGGGAGTCAGAGGGGAGAGCCAGAAAAGACTTCGGAGTGAGAAAGGAAGATTGGATGCAGCCAGTCAGTTGTAAAACAGTGCATAGCATGAACTAGAAGAGGGTCAGTTCTCAGGTAGCTCAGTGAGGCTGTAGAATATTCCTTTTGTCATGCAGTAGGTGGAGAAAAAACACCCAGCGGTGGGCAACAGTACTTAGTGCATATTTGTATTTGCTCATCTGCCCGAATGCTATCAGAGGCCTCCAGAACCACTCTCCTGCATCCGCAGCTGCTCAAAGTGCATTACTTAAACCTTTATAACTGAGCACATCCTTAGTGGGTCACTGAAATCTCCTCTGTGATCTACAGGTCATGGTGTCACCCTTGTAAGTGAGAAATGTTATGCAAGGACTTTTGTGTTTGCATGCTGTGAGTTTAGATTTGGGGCCCTGCATTTAAAAATGATTGCTCTAAATTCTCCTCCTATTATTGCACCCACAGCTGCAACTTCCCTCCTCTGCACCACTCTTCCCAGCTGTAACATACAAAAATACCTTTATTTCTTTTACTCAACAGCTACAGCAGGGATTTTTCTGTTTGCTTGTTTTCCCTCGCTGTATTTTGTCCACTGCCTATGACCTTTTGACAAAATGCGTAAAGCATCTGGGAGAAAAAAAGGGAAAAGGGGTTGTTTCGGACTGGAGATGCTGTGACGATCTTTATCATTTAACCTTAATTATACACAGCAGAGCCATGGTCGTTGGTGTTGCATCAACTGTCTGGTCTCACCCCATCTGCTGTGCCTATGGGTTAAAGTCTGGGAAATGTGAGGCTCTTCAGCTTGATTATCCCTTGGTTTGCAGGCTTCTCCCCAGGAGCGTGCTCCAGTCCCTGGCCTGTGTGCTCTATTTACTTTGTAAGATCATAAGAGGCATCAAGGGGATCACTGGCTCATACCAAGTCCTTCCCCTCCTCTGGTGATGCAAAGCAGCCATAAACCTGCAGTGCGTAACAGCTGAGCAGAACTGCTGAG
The DNA here is from genome assembly GCF_949628215.1 of Phalacrocorax aristotelis. Lineage (NCBI taxonomy): Eukaryota > Metazoa > Chordata > Aves > Suliformes > Phalacrocoracidae > Phalacrocorax > Phalacrocorax aristotelis. Next base: position 98,057,287 of record NC_134276.1, on the reverse strand, counting down.
AGCGGGTCTTGGCGTTGTTAGTGCGTGCACACAGTGACGCACGCAGAGCCAGTCTCAGCGTTTTGTTTGCCAGGCTATCGTGCTAATCTTTTTGCTACTAACCTCCACCACCCTCATACTAATGCTCATCCTCACATGAGTGCACAAAAACCCAGCAAGAGGATTTGGGAGCAGCTTAGACAAATGGTTCATTAGGGTCTTTCTCTGCCAAGTAATGTTTTTTTCTAAGGTTCCCATCACCGAGCTACTGTAAAAATAAATTCTCCAAGTCGCCAGACAGCTGCCACCGTAACAGACTCGTCTGGTATCCAGGCATAAGGGACTGGGGTCGTTATGCCATTGAGAGTTAGCAATTTTGCTCTCCATTAGGCTGCTGGATGGACAGAGTGGATCCCTTTGAGCCAGATGAAAGCTGTGATTATTTTGTGTTTCTCCTCAGCGTAGGGAGATTTGCAGGTCCTGCACAGGTACTTCTGAACCCGGTGTGGGTTCAGAGAGGTTCACCCCAGTTGTTGCCTGTTAAAGGACGTGCTCCCTGTAGAATTTGGATGCTGTTTGTGTTGTGCTATCATGGCAGGTTACCTGGTTTAATTTTAAATAACCTAATTATGCAGGTATACAGGTATATCTGGTGGACAATTGTGTTGGTTTCATCCTCTGCAGTACCAACAGGTCTTTTGATGCCTCTTGCTTTCTAACCTGAATCAGTAGTATGACTTGACTGCCCAAACCCCCTTTCATCAGTGTCCCTTTTAGATCTGACACCACCTTCTTGCCCTGTCCACCTCTTGTCTTCCCTGTGAGTCAATCACCACGGTCCCTCTAGCACCGACAAGCAGCTTAATTCCCGGTGCCATGTTACACCTACTCTCAGGCTTGCTCTTGAGGAGTTTGCTGCAGCATCACCTGTGATGAGGGAGTTTGTGGAGCTTTCCTGGGTGGTTTAACAATTTGTGCAATAGCAGCTACCTTTGGTTTCTAGTGTTTTCCCTCCAAGCCCTGCTCAGTCAGTGACAGGCAGACTCCAACAAGGACTGTGGTTCACTGCAGGATTACCAAGTGGTTGCAGGGTTTGCAGAATGCCCTTACGGAGCTGCTTGTCCTGCTCAGACCACCGGCCTTCTATGATATAATCTCTTCTCTTCCAGACTTCTTCCAGTGGTCCTCCAGACCTCCTCTTCCTCCTCCTAATTCTCCTTCCCCATTATACTAGCTTCACCTGCTCAATTTCCCTCTTTCCCTGGACGAGCAGATAAAGCTACTTTCCTTCCTAGCTAACCCCTCCTGCAATCTCTTTTACTGCCCTCTCCAGATACTGCCCTTATCTGCTTTCCACACCTTCCACATTGCCTATTTGCAGAGTGAATATCTGTGGTAGAGCATTCCCCGTGATACCCCTGCACCCCCTCTTTGCCGTACCTTCCCAGTGCAGAGGCTGGGTATTGATCCTTTGGAGAAAAAAATCTATAGGATCACTCTGCTCTAGGCGCTGTAGGATGATCTGCTCAATACAAGAATGCTCATGTTGACCATGCAGAAATATGCAGAAATAACTCACATCGAAACTGTCAAGAGCACTAGAAGAAAAAAAAATTGTTTTATAAAATCACAGAACAGTATAGCAAGTTTTGGTTTTCTTCTTTTTTTTTTTTTTTTTAAAAAAAAGGTCTCAATCTGAAGATATATCTTATTTATTTATTTATTTGGTAGAGCTTCATAACAAAAAAAACAATGGACATAGTTTCTCCTTTCCTCTGAAAAATAGGCAAGGTTCTAATTCCTCAAACTGTTATATCACTTACCATAATTATTTGCTTTAGATGAGAAAACATCATGTCACAAACAAACCCTATACTCTCAAATTTTCTGGTCTGAAAACAACGGTGTAATTTCTAGAGCAAAGGGAACATTTTATGCTGCAGTAAGAGGGGCCATGTAAAGATCATGGAGATGAGATCTGGTTGCAAGGCAGAGGGGCTCTCAGCAGCAAGCTCTGTGGAGTTGCAAGAGAGGTGGTTTTATTCACGGAAAAGACTAGAGGAGTGAAAAGGGCTCAAATTGTACCTCTGCCTTTCTGGGTGAGAAGTCATTTTACTTGTTGTTCCCAGTCACCATGATGATACTTACCTCCTCTGGAAAGTGCTCTGAGATCTACAGATGGGGAGAAGCATCACTGCTTAGCAGCTGTAAATTTCCAAACCTCCTCCTGTTCCAGTTCTCCTGCTCTCTGGGTGTGCGAGATGCTCTCTTCGCATCTCCCACTCTCTGGGCGTGCTGCTGCAGACTGGGAAGGAAAGAGCATCTCTCATTCCCTATGTAAATCCGTTGATGAAAACATAAAATGCATTGTGCTGCTAAAACTTGCTGAGCTTGTTTGAATAAAAGCCAAGGATTAACAGCACGTAAATTCACCATTGATTTGACAACAATGATGTTATGTGCCCTAAACACTGATGGGATTTGTTCAGTGTTTAGGATGTGGGCTCTGAGGTGGAAAAAAGGGATTGCTAGTAATTTTTTAAGCCTCTTTGGCTGCACCAAGGCAGACTGTTGGTATTATATAAATTCTTTAGATAAAATAAATATCAGTCTTTGTATGAGGAGGGTGGATATTTCACTTTTCCAGTATACAGCTGAATAGTAAATCTGACTGTGGATCGCTATAAGCCAGGAAATAAAAATCACCCCATCCCTCTAAAAAAGGGAGGAAGGAGATGTTGGAGAGGAAAAAGAATCCCTAAGGCCAGCAATAAAACAGAGGATTGTGCCTTAAAAACAGTGGGACAAAAATTTCTTTTTAGGTGGAAAACTAGAAATGTCACCTCCACAACTTGTCCCCTCTGTGATCACTCTCCCTGGCTCCAGGTTCAGCAACTTTGCAACCATGGTCCCTGGGGACAAAAACTATAGTGAGTGAGAGTGGGGACCACCTGGGACAAAACTTGTGGTACAGGAGTTGACCGTTCATTAAGCAAGAGTTGCAGAGGCTGGGGAGGGGAGAGCTATGATGACTTTCACCAGGACAGGCTTAACCCCTCACCCTTTAAGCCAAGCTGCTGGAGTGCAGTGGGTTGCTCACCTCCTCCCAGCTGGGTTGCTGATGGCTCTTTGGGAAGCATGGGAATTTGCAGAGCTCTCTAGGGACACGCTGATCCCTCTTTAAAAGAAAAGCAAACCAAGCTGGTGGGGTTGTTTTGTTTGTTTGCTTGGATTTTTTAAATACACTTGCCGAAAGTTAGGCTTCTAGATCTATATATAAACTTCTTAATACATGGCCTGATTTTCAAAGGTGCTCAGCATGGAGCAACCGTCCCACTAACTGGCTTCTTTCTTGCTATGAACTATCCTCAAAGAGGGGTTTTCAAGTGTTCTTTTTGCTTTTATCAAGAAACATGTATTCATCCAATAAAAAAAGAATATAACATCTGCCTTCTTTCATGTGAGCCCACCCATTGCGTTAGCCCTGCAGCCCCAACCACGGATAAGTGTGCTGTGCAAATTGCACAGATAACATGGCCTCACCTTCTCCCATCCATTATAAACTTTAGCAAGATATCAACAGCATTCAAAGCTCAGCAGAAATCACTACTTTAGCAATTTCCATGGTATTTGGTGGAGGTCCTACCTCCATCAGCATCCCAGGTCAGGCGTGGTAAAAAGGTTTGGAGCTCCTGACCATAGCACTGCCCTGGGTGGCATGCATATGTTTGAAGAAAAGGAAATGAGTCTTCTAAAGAAGGACTCTTCTCCTAAAAAAAAAAAAAAAACAAAAACAAAAACAAAAAAACCTCTGTGTTCATTTCTAGGGGGAGCTTTTAGTAAGTGCTTAGCAGCTCATAAGCCAAAACTGATAATGCCCGCTCTTTTAGCTTGACTGCTTGCATACTGACTTCTGTTGACTTCTTGCATCCTTCCCACAGCTAGGTCTATGTAAGATTAAGAAAAGCATGGTCGTTTTTTCCCCACTCACAAGGTCTCTCACACATATTATGTAGTATTTTCCACCACAGCATGACTAGTAGGAAGAAAACTTGCAACAAAATCGTTATTAACTGCCTTAGCTCTGTATGGCTGTCATGAACTTCTTTTTGTACCTCATAGAAATGTTCGCCCAAAGGGAAAACTTGGTTTGGTTAGCATGCTGCAACAATTTTATCATGAAATATTGGCAGAGATTATTCACTGCCTTATATTGTCACTAAACAGCTTAAATCTGAATGCAGAGGACCATCTAAATGAGTACAGTTGTACCTTTTTGGGTTGACAGGTCTGTTTGGAAGAAAAAGCACTGGAACTCATTCCTGTTTTCTGTAAGAACTATCTGAAGAGTTGCACCCTCTGCAGGTTAGCAGAGACTGCTTGACTCGAGAGGACATGCAGATCGGAGCAGGGAGGCTGCCTTTCTTGGCTCTCCTGGCTCTGCAACACACCAGTTGGAAACAGTAATTCCAGTTACATTAGCACTTCAGAATAGCATACAAACCCTCCACCGTTATGCCTGACCAGTCACTGCTCCGCTTAAATACTTGCTTTTCTCTTCATATTGGGCTTATACAGAGCTTGGCATGCGGGCTGGAAACAGTGCTGGACTCACCTAGAAATTGGCAGGTGAGAATCATGTGGACAAACTAATAGCAGCTAAATCAAGCAAGGGCTTTGCTTGATCACCGATGCCTGCTTTACTCAGAAACATGATCTAGGATTTCTGCAGCTTGTCCTGGGCAACCTCCTTTACTAAAAGTCTCATGTACTGGCAATTATGCATGATAGTTTAGGAAGGGATTCTTTCAAAGGTAAGATAGACAGAAGACCTACTGGAAGATCTTCTGAGTTGGACGCATTCTAAATTTGCAATGAGGCTTTGGGAAAACTTGCCTTTGATGCATTGCTTTTGAGTGTTCTCATGAGCATATGCAGTAGTTTTTCATCCTTTTATAGGAACACCAACAAATCTCACTACTTTTGCTCAGTAGGTTGTGCATCCTGTGAGGAGTCTGGTCCCCTGAACTGGTGCAAAATGGTTGCTTTCTCCTGTCATACTGAATTCCCACTGGATGGGATTCATCTCACCAAGTCTGCTTGTCCAGAAGGAGGTTAGAATTAGAATTGCCTCCCTTAAGACAGCTGTCCAGGCTCCCTCCTTAGTCAGTCGAGATGTAGGCACTGGTGAAAGATGTCTCATTTCACCTTTCCTACCCACCCACGTTATAATGTGAGCCATCTGGAGGCATTGTCTCTCTCCACTGACTGGACAGAGAGCCTGGACAACTCATTTGGACTGGGCACCTAAGTTTTAGACTGTTGGAAGTTAGATGCAATGAGTCCCAGGAGACGGCCTGTTGCCCAAAGGCATGCAGGCAGTACAAAGTCTGTATCAGGATAAACTTCTGTAAATTAAATTTACATTTCAGTGAAATGTTTTACCCTTAAAAGACAAATATGTTCGTCGAAGACAAAATGGGTATGATTAATTCTAGGGAGAGCCATGAAAATGTGGGTCCAGAAGAAAGTAAAGACATAAAACCATAAAGTTGGCTGCCGCTTTTCAAGTATTTGAATGTGTGGTAATATACATAATTTTAGATTAAATTTAGGTGAAGACATATTTGTCGTTTTTCTCTCAACAGCCCATTCCCATCATCCCGCTGAACATATGGGGTGCTCCAATCACATGTTGAACACACATATGTTCAGATTCTGGAGCAAGCTTCAGACTGTGGGTAGATGATGGATTCTGTTGGGCTTCCCTGTGAGGTAAGTGGTACTGTGGAGGCAAGCAGCTGCTTTCCTGGTGCCTAAGAGCACCGATGTGCTGCTGGTTGGTGTTGCTGAGAGTGGTACAGGCTGCCGGGGCTCCCTTCTTCCCCCTCACCCCAATAATCTACCCACGTTCCTGCATGGGGAACATACTAGAGGTCAGAGCTCAAGGGTTTGGCAGTTTCTTAAGGTCTGAAAGATGCCCAGAGAGGAGCCTGCCATTGTGTGTGTTGCTCCCTGTGCTCCTGGTATAAACCCTGGCTTGGGAAACACAAAAGGGATGTTCCCAACACACTGCAGGGATTGCATCCACCCCTTACGCATGGCTGGGGCCCAAATGGTATGTCAGACTCCAGAATCTGTCCGATTCTGTGTCAGGACACAGTTCCCACCTGCTGCTCTACCAGCCAAATAGATAATTTGCTTTGTGTGCTCCAGTGAGTGGCTTGGGATTTGAGCCTGTTCCTGTATCTCTCCTTTCGTTCTGCGTATATCAGGTCACTGCTGCCATTTGGTTAAATACAGATTAGCAGGTCTCTGGTACTGGGTGGCTGAGGAGAGATTTTCTTCTCTCCTGGGGCAAAGACCCAAATCTCACAGAGCTCTTCAAGAAAACTTTTGGTAGCACTTTGTGACTTTTGTTTGCTTTCCCTTCATCTGCTCAAGAAGAATGACAGTTGGGACAATGGGAGTGAATATGGGTTTAGGTCTGTCTGTTGTGGTTTTTCCTCCATGTTTTGAGGAGGGATTGATCTACTTTTAGCACCTGATTTTAGAAAAGCCTTCATGCCTGAGAGCCGTGGTGAGACCACAGGGCCTTTCTGGCTGGAAGTAGGTGAGGTTGAACCTAAACCCTTCTCCGGCTTCTCAGTGGTCTCTACTGCCTTTTTGGGTGTTTTCCTGCTCAACCTTTTGCTTTCCATGAAGGAAAACCTGTGTAATGGGATCTCTCGTCCCCAGCTTTCCTTGCCTGCCTCCATGCACTGCATGGGAAGGGATCATGTGTGGGAGTCAAGGCCAGGGACTTTTCAAGACTATGTGGCACCTAGATGCCAGGTGATGCTCAGCTGAATGTCACTTTACCTCAGTGCTTTTCTGAATTTAACTCCTCTGGCCTGGATTGATCCCATTTCTCCCAAAGCACTGATGCCAGAATCTCAGCCACCCTTGGTTTCTTTAGTCCTTGGCACCATGAGAGGCTGATTCAGCTCTGAAGTCGCTTTTGGAGGCGGCCTCTTGTCTCTCTCCCTTGCTCTCTGCTGACTGCAAAAGGTGCTGAAACAAAGGCTCCTGACATAGGTGCTTCTGCTGTCCAGAAGGCCCCTAGGATGCAGTCCCTACATCACTGGCTCCAGTGGAAATGGCGTTTCAGCTGTAATTGTGGCCTCTTGCTGAGCCTTGCTGTGGAGCCAGGCAGCCTCGCTGCCCTTTCGCTGCCCAGCCAGCTGCCTAAGCTCTCTGGCAGAGCTTGCTACTCCCACAGTGGGCTGTCCATTGCCCCCTTCGCTGGTCCAACCAGAATGGCAGAAAACCCCTTAAAGGTGGCTTTAAGTGAACCTCAAATGCAAAATAGTTGTAACCAGAAATGCATGTTAAGCAGGATCTGTGTTGTGACCGGGAGATAAATTAATCTCCCAAAACTCTCCTACATCAAAACAAGGACACCCTCAAGAGCAGCTTTGGGACTGCTGTTATGGTCAGTGGCCAAAATCATTTTTCCTTCTTTCTTTTGGCAAAGTATTTGTTTGTTGAAAGTTTCTGTTTTGTCAAAACCATGTTCATGCTCTGCATTATGTGTTAGTCCTGCCTCCCTGCCAGCCCTGCCAGGATCCCTGTGCCAGGGGTGTCAGGCCCCTCTCAACTGGGAGACATTTTATAGCATGTCACAAAAAAAGTTTCCCTTTCTTCAACCTGAATCAAACACTTTTTCATCACTTGGGAGAAAGCGGTTTCATTTGTTTGGAAAAGACTTTGTGGCTCTGTTTCAAGGAGGGGCAGAAACAGAAGCAAATTAATGAAAAGCCAAGGGTGGGTTACAAAGTCCCCAGAGCAGACCTTCTTCACAAGCATCCTTGAGACGCCCACCAGGGTGTCCTGTTTAGCCTACTCCATCCCATAAGAGACCTGCCAGTACGCCTGGGCACCCTGTGTCTCACAGCCTGCTGCATGGCATCGTCCCTCGGAGATCTGGCACCGATTCCCACCAGACTGTCATTTCCAGGTCAGTCTCCGCATTTCTGCTGACCATGTTGCCTCCATCATGAGATCATGTCTTTCCAGAGAAATCCCACTAATGCCTTCATTCTGCAAGACCGGTATATATAGGGGGAGCTTCCCTGGGGCTCACTGCGCAGTCCAGCCAAGGCATCGCTGTCTCCCCAGCAGCTGCACTGCCCCCACCGCTCTCCCCTTGCAGCCACAGGTCGCAGCAGCAGCAAGCATGGACATTACCATCCAGCACCCCTGGTTCAAGCGTGCTCTGGGACCCCTCATTCCAAGCCGTTTGTTCGACCAATTTTTTGGAGAGGGTCTTCTCGAGTATGATCTCCTGCCTTTGTTCTCTTCCACTATCAGCCCCTACTACAGGCAGTCCCTCTTCCGCAGCGTGCTGGAGTCGGGCATTTCAGAGGTAAGGGCTCTTTGGCTTCTTCTCCTTTTCCTTCCTCTCCCTTCTTATACCTCCGCCTGCTCCTCCCCACCCGCAGCTTGCCGGCAGGAGCCAGCGGCTGTAGCCCCATGCTGGGGTGCAAGGGGGCGAGGAGGACCTCCGGCCCACTGGCAAGCAGAGCCCGTCCACCCCTTCTTGGGCATGGAGGGAAGCTCTCACTGGGGAGAAGGCTTCCCTTCAAGAAATGGAAACTGTTTTGGCTCCTGATGGTTCGTTACAACACGTGAAAGGCTGCCTTTGCTGCCCTCATGCCCACTGTCCATATGGCGAGGGAAGAGCTAGGCTGCTCCCGGAGTTAGCGCCTGCAAGGGCAGCTCAGCGTGGGAGAGGATCCTGGTGAGCAGGAGTTTCCTCCGGCCCCCTCCTCTGCCTCAGGAGCTCAGTGGTTTTTGCAAGCCCACACTGGAGGACCCAGCAGCAATTCTCCAAAGGCAGCATGTAGGAGGAGCACGTAGCCATGGGGGCTGTGGTCTGAAGCCCAGGGACCAGTGCTGCCTCTAGCCCTCTCTTTACTGGTTTCCTCCCAGAGCTAAGGCCACAAATAAACCTTACATTGCTGAAAGGATGAAAAACATGCTATCAGAGAATATTACACTGTTTTCTACCCCTTGAGCACGAATGCCCAGTGCATCTGGGAGATTGCTGAGTGCAAAGGGGTCCCCGGCACAAGAATAGCGGTGTGAAGTGGCGCTTCTCCCCAGAGCGTAGCAATGGTGCAGATGCCTACTGTGGCCTTCCAGTGTCCCTGCGTCCCCACAATGGGAAGAAACCCACCAAGGACCGTAGTAACAGAAGGAGAAGCCATGCTGCCGCTAGATCACTTCTTCTCTGGCTTTTAAGCTGCCATGATGCTGGCACTGCCTCTGCGCTCAGAGCTCAGGTTTTACTGTCTAACAATGTTCGTTTCAGGTGAGGTCTGACCGGGACAAGTTTACAATCATGCTGGATGTAAAACACTTCTCCCCTGAAGACCTGAGTGTGAAGATTATTGATGACTTTGTGGAAATCCATGGCAAGCACAGTGAAAGACAGGTAGGTGGACATGACAGTGATGGTGGAGTGACTGGGGAGTCAAGCTCTTTTCTTTCTTTCTTTCCAATGGATCCTCAGCTGAGGGAAAAAAAGAGTATATCAGAAGGAGTTATTTATCGATTATCATTATTGACATGGCCCATTCCCATAGACCCCCAATCTGGTAACCGACAATAATGAGCTAATCCACTCCTCTTTTTTTTATTTTCAATCATCATCTTCCATAACTGTCAGATGATGATGCCCATTGTTCACTAACAACACTGGACCAGACAAAGAACATCATCTGGCGCTGCCGAAGCGTGGCTGAGTTTTCATAAGCCAGAATTGTTAGTGAAAACAGAGTTTTCATATGCTGATCTGGGAGAGAAAAGCAAGACCAAACAAAAAAGAAAAACAACTGAGTGCCTCAGGCTTGGAAACTTTTAACACGTATGTCATGGAAATATCTGTGGGGGTCGAAAAGTGAATTATACCAGCAGGGGTTTAATTCTTGTATACTTTTTTGGCCAGACAAAGGTCTAGCCTGGTAACAGTATGTATTTTTTAATATAGTCCTTTTTTCCAGAGGAAGAGAGCAGCCGTTTTCACGGCTGACTTAAAAAAAAAAAAATTGCATTTCTCATTCTTTTGGCCAGAAAAAAGGGTGGCAGGATTGTATACTTTGGCTGACACAGTGTTGCTGCCTAGTAAGGAAATACATGGGCACATATGTGCACATTGCTCTTGCCTTCACAGAACCCCAGACTTTCTCTTCAAGCATCCTTTGAAATCAGTGGCTGTGGCAGGGCCCCTGTCCAAATCAGATATTGATCTATAATACGGCCAAAATCACACCCTGCTGCTCTGTTTAGCTCTCACAGCTTCAGGGGTGTCACGGGGGGCACCTGCCCTTACAAACCTGTGAAACAGAATAAAAAGCAGAGATGTGCCTGGCAATACTGGCAGTACAGTGTCGCAATAAGCCAGGGAAAATATGGACCCCGCCTCCAATGGAGCTGTGGGGTTGGTCAGAGGGAGGTGTGGCACGGTGCCCGGGGGGTTTCTGACGGGCCTTCTCCCCTTTCCCCATTGCCTCTCAGGATGACCATGGCTACATCTCCCGTGAATTTCACCGTCGGTACCGCCTGCCTGCCAACGTGGACCAGGCTGCCATCACCTGCTCCCTGTCCAATGACGGCATGCTGACCTTTTCTGGCCCCAAGGTCCCCTCCAACATGGACGCCAGCCACGAGAGGCCCATCCCCGTGTCGCGGGAGGAGAAGCCCACCTCTGCGCCTTCCTCCTAAGCCCGCCTGCCACTGCGGTACACAGGCTGCCACCGTCTGCGGGTCTCATTCCCAGAGCCATTGCATAGATATCAGTGAATATCTAGAGGGGTTTATTTTGTTGGTTTCCCCCCTTCCCCCTTTTGTTTCTTTTTTTCCCCCCTTTTCCCTTGGACGGGACTAGGGGCTGGGTGAGCGGCTGGTGGACTTTGAAGCTTAAACCTGTGAGCTGTGCTGTGGGGATGGCATGGATGGATGGTGCATGCTGCCACGCTGCTGTACTTGCTGAAAGGGTCTTTTTCTAGTGCTGCAGTCCATAACCACCATCAGGTAGGAGGGAGTGCACAAGTAACACTGGCTCCTGGTGCACCAAGTCTTGAGGCAAGGCTTGGAGCAGGGGAAAAGCCCTGCAGACTTGCTCTACCCCACACAGAGTTAAACTGGTTATTCTTAAAAAAAGCCAACGGAGCCAAGCCCCACACCTGAGATCCTGCATACATGTGATGAATGTGCCACGAGTTCCTTGCAACCACAGGAGAAATAATAACGTCTTACCTTCGGGGGTTGCAACATATATTTCTTTTCAGCAAAGTGTTTAAGTGTATCTGTTCACACCACTACCCTGTCGTTTCCCTTAGGGACAACTGACATGAGGACTAGCACGTCTTTCCACTGTTTTAGTAGGCCCTCGGGGGAGAGAGGGGGGCTCACCACTGTGCAGAGGCTTCACATCCCCAGCCAACTCTCCCCAGCCTATGCGTAACACACCATCTCCCTTACTCTCGCTGTAATTCTAGGGTAGCTCCACCTCTTCCACTGGTATCTGGCACTCAACCTGAGAATGCAGTCAGTGGCGGTCAATAAAGAGATATAGGAAACACGCAATTGGCTTTGGGGGTTTCATTTGTTCCTTTCTAAGGCTTTTGAAGTTGAAAGGTTAGCATGGTGCCTAACGCTGCTTGGAGGACCTGCTTTCCACTGCTGGAAGTATATTTTGTGATGATGACTTGCCCTTTCTTTCATGTTCCTATTATCCTTTATGCAAGCAAAACAAAAGGATCAAAAACAAGAAACAAATTCAACAGCCCAACAACCACGCCATTTCTTAAGTTCATTGCGTCAGTAAAGACAACAATGCAGAGCTCATTTGCATGACATGATATGAAGGATTTAATATTAAATGAATGATTAGAGCTGTTTGATGGCAGGGCGGGAAGGGTGTAGGTACTCGTTCTCCCCGCAACTGCCATGCATGAAATTCATGGCTCCCAAGCCTGCATAGATGTGAGTGCTCAAGACTGAAGGTCCCAGCAGTCATACTTGACTCAAATAGCTTTCCACACGGATGGAAATCCAGGGTGCTTAGGAAAAGCATGGCATCACTGATAACCCCATAAGTAAAACCAGTTTGGGCACCAAGTACTTCTCCTCTTGGTAGAGTCTCTGGGGCTCCTGGATCACGCCTACAAAACATAGCAGGGTGACAACAAAACAAGTACATCCTTCCCAAGAAAGAGCACAGGTCCATGCCTTCAATGGGAGGTGAGAACAGGTGGAGCAAGAGCGTTTGCTCTGCCAAACAGACAAGCCCACCACACTCCTCCACTTGGCTGCAGATTAGCTGTGAAAAAGAGAGGAAATACATGCAGGTTTTTTTTTCTCATGGCGTGGGTTCAAATGTTAATATGAGCCATGAACACAGAAGCTCTGGGCCTATTTAAAATTAAAAAGCACTTTCTTCTGCCACATCTAGGCCAAAACTCAGGGAGAGCTGGGAGTCAAGAGCAAGGACATTGTCCTTTATCTGGAGAAAGTGGCTGTGCTGCAGGGCTCAGCCCTGTCACCTGCCTGAACCCTCTGAGGCCAGGGGCGCTGGGACTGTTACTGAGACCAACATCACAGCAACTGTGGCAGATCCTGCCGGGAACAGGGTGGCAGGGAGAGGGGCAAGGCTGCAGCAGCGGGGAAGAGCCACAGAAGCAGGGGTGAGTGGGAAAGGAGGGAGATTACTGTCTGGTAATTAGAAAGCAAGGAATCCCCTTGGCATCTGACACTATTTTAAACCTTTTTTTTTTAACTGAAATTAATTATTGGGCAATCCCAAAGCTTTCTATCAAAAAAATGTGCAGTCTGTTGCATTTCCATCTCCAGGGGAAAGGCATGAATAAGTGTGTTTGGGGAAAGGGCAATTTTATACCAGAAGGGAGCTGTTACTACCAGCAGGGAAAGGGCATTTTAACAGAAGCTGCCTCTCGCTGCTTTGCCTGGCACTAACAGGCCCCTGGCCTCTGCTCCTTTCCCCTCAGAGGCATCTCCCTACAAGAGTCTCAGTGCCTCCCACCCTGTGCTGACATCTCTCTCCTTCCTGACACAAATTCAGCAAAGCCAGGAGGAATAAAAACCCAAACATTTAGCCCCCATCCAAATCTCTCAGAGACATAAAAATAGGGAAGCTATTTTGAGCGTGATCTGTGTGCAGACATTACCTGCAGGTGTTTGAGCAGCATGTGTGTCTGTCTGTCCTATGAAATGACATTTGAACCATTTTTGGGCTCCTTTTTCTGTCTGGACGGCAGAAAATGAAAATTTTGATGATAGGAAATCAGGGCACGTTTGGGGCAATCTGGGAGCTGCACAGATTTTAAAGCCCCTTGCAATCCATCACCTAATTAAAACCATGAGTGGTTGCTAAAAGCCTCTGTGTGTGGACACACTGGGCAGCTGGTGGTGTTTTATGTAGGAGGGGGGACATGTTGCCAAAGGCTCCCCTGCTCCAGGATACTCCTCCTCCTCCTCTTTTGTGTCCTTGTCTCTGCGAAAATTATTGTTTCCACTTGCTGAGATTAATTTTTGTTTAAAGAAAGTTTTGTCATTTGTAGCCTATGATCATGGTTTCAAGAGGAAGCTTTTCACTGCAGCTTTCTACACAAATTCACCTGTTAATAAGATGTTGCTAACACTCTTGAAGGTTTAACAAAATTTGTTGGAAGTTTTTTGGTTAGAAACTCAGTTGATGATTTCATCATGGAGAAAAAGGCAGCAAGGACCCTGCCCACAGAGCACTGATGGCAGCTTCCAGCATTGGGGTTGTTTGGTGTTGGATGGCTTGTAACTAGGGGTTTCTGCCCAGGGTGACTATTCATCCTTATTGCACTGTTTTTTTATTACCTGCTGTCTGTTTCCATTCAGAGAGCTAACCTTGCTTGCCTACAGAAAAGCAGAAATTACTTCAGCTTCACCTCCAGATAAATTGTTAAAGGGTCCTAAGGACTGAGGCATCAGTCAGTGGTCCAGGGGGACGCATTGTACTCCAAGCACTTCCCCCTCCTCCCACAGGTCCCAGTGGCCCAGTGGTGGTGGCAGCAGTGTGGGGGACAGCAGCAGCTCCTGGTGCTGTACCTGCCTCCTCCCGTCCTTGGCATTGCACTGCTTGGGCAGGGTACGTCAACTCTGCTGGGATCTTGTTTCCTCCAAGAAAAAGCAAGGGTTGGCAGGATCTGGCTTCCAGCTGGGAAGCTATCCCTGAGCACCTCAGGCCAGGCCTTTCCCCTTGTCACCCCTCTTGGCAGGGGTATAAGGAGGACCCTCCTCGTCCTTTTCAGGAGAAGGCGGAGAGAGCTCTCACAGCACCCTCTGCAAGGGCTTGGGAAATCAGCAGATGCTGGTTTCTCCCCTCTCAGCCCTGGCTATCCATTAGTTTTGGACTTTTGTCCTCTGGCTTCTGGAAGGAGGACAGAGAGGGAGGGTTTTCCTGGCAAAGCCTAGTCCCCACAGGGTGGCAGCCTTTCCTGCTCTCTGGCACGCGGAAGGGCTCCCTTTGCCCCCCTGCTCCTTGTTTCAGCATCTCCCCAGAGAGACTGAAACCCAGGGCACAAGGCAAGCAGGCACATAGACCCAACGATGGTTGCACAATTCTGGCATTTCTTGGTTTCTGATTGATTTGCAAGTTAGCCAGCATTACATAAAGATCAGGAGTAGTCTGAAAGTTTGTCAGCATTTCCCCCCTTTTTTTTCTTTAAAGCAAATTCTGTTACATGGAACCACTATAATCCCTCATCTCCTTGGTGTTGCCATCAAGATTTGGGCTCTGCAACACAGGTCTCTACGATCTGACATTAAAAAAGTAGTAACTGCCTCTGTTGGCAATAAAAAGGGCTGTAAACACATCCAAAAAATCCCAGTATTCTCTCTAAAGTGCGTAACACTGACACACCTCTGCAGTATATTGCTGTTCTGTTGGTCACGTAGATTTGGGAAATGCAGCCAGCGGAGATGGCAGTGATGTGGGCTCTAACCCCCTGACCCAGACTTTGTCCTCTGGTGTGACCTCTTATCAGAACAGGCTTGGAAAACCACCGGCTTACATGAGAAGAGCAGGTAACTGCCAAGTCCCCCATTTCCCGGTGCCTGATCCAGCCGTGAGGCTTTGCTGAGGGTAAGGGCAGTTAGGTCCATACACAGCCCAAGCAGCAGGGCTGGAGCTGGGGGCAGTCCTCTCCTAGCTCAGGTTAAGTGGCTGGTGCTTAGCTTGCCATTAACTGGCACTTCAATGGAGAAATGTGAGGTTGGGACATGGCAAAGATATTTGTGACATGTTTTACAGTGCAGCACAAGCAGGGTAAAAACAAAATCTCAGTCAGTGAGGTTGAGACAAGATAATGGAGTGATGTAACTCAACCAAAACTCAGGAGACTTGTCCCCTCCTCAGAGGCCATCCTCCAGCTGTCTTGCAGAGACCTACCACAAACCATGAGGGCCTTGAACTCTACAGTGAATAGTCCTTCTGCTCAGGAAGGGTGGGCTCAGCCTGGCCTGGAGGAGCTGCCCTGCCTCAGCAGAGGTCCTGACAGCTGGGCAGGGGCTTGGCAAAACCTGATGCTGCTGGGGAAATCCCTGCCAGCGACTGCACATCGCCCTGTGGCTCTGCCTGATGTCCTGCCCAGCTTGCCTTTTCACAGCCCACATTTGCCCAGATGCTGTGGGGACTGGGTGCCAGCGGGCACTGCCACCACCACTGCTGTGCTGGGGGAGCTGTAAATCGAGGGCAGGGGGGGAAAGCCCGCAGATTGAGGGGGGCAGGGTGGGGGACACACTCCACCCACCAGCTCAGGGCCGCTAGGAGAGCCGTCAGCCATCACCCAGAGGCGTCTGTCATGCCTGGCAGGGTGGCTGCCACCTCCAGCATGCTGCAGAGCACACAGCCTTAGATGTATCTCCTTGGCCTGGCAAGGAAAAGATGGGGGCTTTACCACAGGAGCTCTTTTTGATCCTGACGCAAAGGAGCAGTGCTTCTTGCTGTGCCCAATCCCTGCTCTCAAACCACAGCATGCTAAGAGGTGGTCTACCTAAACCGCAGTGACAGTAGTCGGGAGGTCCAAGGGCCACCGGCCCCATTCAATAGGCTGCTTTGGGGTTGGGGAGAGACACAGCTACCCCTGGGGTACAGGCAGAGGCTGATCTGCAAGTCCCTGGGGGCCAGTGCAGCACCTCTCCTCCTTAAAGCACTCATTGCTTCCAAAGTGTGCTGCCATATCTTGCTGGAGCTATTTTGGGATGGTTAGTCGGCCTGCGTAAGAATCCAGAGGCAGGGAGGCCCTGTGGGGGGTAGGTTCAGCATGCAGCCTCTCGAGGGGCTCATGGACAGCATGCCATCGCGTGAGGTGGACTGGTATGTCCCAGGGGAACCAACGACCCAGCTGGCAGTCAGTGGTCCCTCTTGGGAAAAAGGGACTTCCTTGCTTGCAGTGCTTTTGCTGTGAAAAGTATATAGTTGGTTGACCATTTCCTCAGCCTCCGATTCAGGGGAAAAGGCACGCAGCTCAATTCAGAGTCTCTGCTCTGCCATTAAGGACGCCAGCGTAGTAAAGAGCTGAATACAACGTATTTCACTGTACACAAAAGTTTGCATAGCTAACGTAATATTTGCACACAGCCAGTTTTATTTCCTTGATGCCTTAAATGCTGCGCTCAGAGGTGCCGTACCAAAGGATTTTGACATCTCCGTCCAACCATTCCTGCTTTCTTTCAAAAAACCCGGCGCCGGCCCTGCACCTCTGGCCCCGGCGGGGAGGCCGGGGCCCGGCTCCCCTCCCCGGAGCCCCGCGGCCGGGAGCGCCGGGAGGTGGCAGCAACCCCTCGTCTTTGGGATGCACGGCCTCCCCTGCATGGAAGGAAACACCCAACCGAAAGGTCACGCTCCGTGTTTTTCTGAGCATCTCCTGTATGTTCCTCCAGAGATTGGTTGGGTTCTTTTCTTTTTTTTTCTTTCTTTCTTTTTCTTTTTTTCCCCCCCCCAGCAGTAATTATTTCAGTTTTCTTTCTCCTTTTTCCTTTGTGCTCAAAAGGAAGTAGAGCAGCACCATTGTCCACGCTGTCTCAGTTTTCCACCCACTCAGGCTGATGTCAGCCCCTTGCTGCAGGACTTAATGCACTGCTGTCTGCCCTCCAAATTGCTAACTGCAACTCCGTTTTGGTTTTTTTTTCTTCACTGGAGAGGTCTTTTGGAGCCAAAGCCTCGCTCCCACCTTTGACAGCCCTTTTCCTCCCCATTGAGCCCTCCCTGTGCTGAGCCGTGCCAAGCTGTGCCTGGAGGCTGGGGCATACATGGCCACCCTGCTACCGAGCTGCTGGTGTAGAAACAAGGGGAAGCTGAGGGGAGAAATGTCCCCTAAATTGTTTTGCTCTGCCCACACACAGGCCATTGCCATGCAGGAGGCTCTAGTCAAAGGGGTCCCTCTTCATTCACCGTTGGCCCTTGCATGATCCTGGACGCCCAGCTGAGGTCTCACACTGGAGCGGCATTTGGCCCCAGTGGTGTTTATAGTGAGATAACGCACCAGGCGCCTGTTGCCAGAGCTCAGAGGTGAGCTGCAAAGACCTTTGAAAGAAGCCTGCTTCATAGTTTTCGGTGCTGACTAAGGAAGGTCTGGGGTTTAATTTCCTGCTTTTTTTGTTGTTGTTTGTTTTTACTTAAGGAGAAGTATTTGGGATGTCTAACCTTGTCTCCACTAGTTTTGCTGGAAGGCTCCTTGGGCATTTCAGAGGCTTTGTATGTTGAACTCTCTCGTGCTGTAAACAAAGCATGTCAAATCCTTCCCAAAGATGCTGATTTTCCAAAGCATTCATTAAAAGCTTGACCTTTCTTCTCCAATAATTTATGAACTACTTCCAAACAGTCCAAAAAACAATAATGCAAAATGTCTGACTTATTTATGTGCTTCAGTGGGCCATAGGGGTAAGAAAAGCTATACATAGCTTTGTTTCAATCTCTGGATATGTCATTATTTCCCCTGTGAGGTTCGCGACTCCAGAATATATGACCCTGTCCGTGGGACTGAAACCAGGAAGCCCAACAGGCTCATTCAGCTCCCCAGCATTTTGGCTTCCCCTGATGATTTCTGCTTCTCATTGATTTTCAACATGTCAGCTCAAAGTCTCACCTGAATTTAATGCAAAACAAATACCCTGTCACACCAACACAGACAAAATGGAATACAATGAACTTAATTAGCAATGGCAGGGTGATTCAGCAGGGTCTGTGAAGAATTTTGTAAAGAAAAGCCATTGTTCACTGCTAGGCAGTAGTTTCTCTAGCAGTACATACCAGAGGTGACTTGTAAGCCTGCCAGGCTGGCTTTTTTCTTCCAGGAACTACTAATGCCTTATCATTTTAACTTATTAAGAAAAGGAGCATAGAGTAAAAGAGATATAGACTGGGATGCATGGAAGACCCAAACAAGAAATGGTAGCAATGGTACCAATGGTGAACTGGTGAAGTTGGCTATAACAAAGATTACCACCTTCCTCGGCAAAAGCAGCCCAGCCACATTCCACCTTCTCCCCTGCAGAGAGATAGATTACTTGGAGACAGTGTCTTCTGCTAAAGTAGCAAGTATAGATCAACTTGTCTATGGTTCAGTAACACAAACTTTAAAAAAAAAAACCACCACAGAGGTTATATGCGTTTTCAATCTCGTTCCTCCTTTGATAAGATTAAGTGCAGGAGCCACCCTAGCATCTGAAATACTTGTAAGTGCTCTCCAGCAGAGTATAACAGAAATCAGCATGTGATCATTGTGCAGCTGGACTGTACTGCTCTCCCTCCCTGCAGCTGATTCTCGGAGTCTGCCACTGATGGGGGCTTCACTGTCATTTAATCTTCTCATGCAAATTGGTGCCTGGCAAATTGCAGAAGGTAGCCTCACCATGTGACTTGGACATTTAGATTGTTAACCAATAAGCTGAAAATGCATTCATTTAACTGAGAGATTAAGAAAAAAGGAAAACAAAACACAAAAAAATCCAAGACAGCAGAGTCTGACAGCATTTCACCTGTAAATTTTGGAGTAAGACAGCATGAATGGAAAGAAAAATGCATAGCCATAGCATTTGTGGTTTCATTTGCACGGGCCTATCATTGCCAGCTGTTGCAGGAGGGGTTTGTATGCAGGGCTGCTTTGGTGAGAGGGTGTCAGTCTGAGGTGAACAGCTGCTGTGGTGAAAACCCCTGTCCCTGTGACCCCCACAGTGCTCAGGGCACAGAGGAGTTACTCACAGTGTGTTTCCACAGCAGAATCATGTCCCCCAATAAATCAGATGTGAGCTCACATTTCTCAAGCATCTGAGGTGAAGTGCTCTCTTGCCCTTGGAAGAGAACCAGGCACCGAGGTCTCCAGCATATTTTGCTGTAGCTGCAATGTCTCAGGACACAGCCAGGTCAAAGGTCTGTAGACAGAGGGAATATTTTTCATTATAGACGCTAACAGAGCTGGAAAAATTGTAGGAGGTTTCGGGCACCGAATCCAATCTACAAGTCAGTGAGGGCTTTGAGAGGTGAGCCTTGACCATGGTTGTTATGGTGCGTTAGACATTACCCCCTTCCACTGCTGCAACCTTCCGTCTGCAGCGCTCACTTCTGCAGAGGGCAGGGTGGTGCATGGGGGGCCAGCGGCAGCAGCGAGATTTGCCAGACTACCTGCCAAAATTTTCCTGCACAATGCCTATGCTGCAGCCCTTCCAGGGGTTCACAGCCACTGTCAACACTTGGGTAACACAAGGTGTTGGCCAGTAAATGGGAGCAGAATTAGGAGACCATGCAACAGCAGCAAAAATCTGGTTTAATCGCTAGCTCACTTCTCTGACAGATCTTAAGGAAAGAGAAGATGAAAGTCTGGAGAATATAGAGGGCAAAAAAGACTGGCATGACTTCTGCATTACTTCTTATTTTAAGATAAGTGTGAAAATAATCTTTTATATTAAAAAGTGCTCTGTAGATGTACAATATACAGGTGCTGGAGAGAAAACTCTTCTGTACATGGGGTTGCTTTAAGCCTGAAAGTGCTGGGCACAGAAACTGCATGAAAGGCTTCTGCTCGGATGGCTCTGTTCAGAGAGATTACTGGAGCTCAGGCAGCTGCACGAGCCCTGCGTGGGCAGAGTCGAGCTGGAGAGGGAATTATAGAGCCCCTTGACAGTAGGGACCAAAGCTTAAGTGTGACAAGATTTAAGAAGCTAGTGGAGAGGGAGAAAAGGAGTTGCACGAGCAAGTGCATGGGCAGAAAGGGGGCTCCTGGGAGCTGCATTTTCTCTTACAGGACCAGTCTGCGAGTTAGCTCTTGCCAAGGGCACCCAGTGCCCAGGAAGGTGCCAGAGGTGGGGAACAGCTATTTGGTTACCAGCACCCAGGAGAATATTAAGGAAAAAGATCAACTGAGCTGAAGTTCCACCATTAGCTTCATTAGCACCAGCAGGGCACTGGCACCAACACCAGCTGGCCATGGTTGCGGGGCTTTGCTGTGCACACATGAACCAAGCACATCTGCACTTGGTGGATGGCTTTCGGGGTATTTTGGACCTGGGGCGTGGGTGCCCCAGGAAAAAATGTGGGTGCCCCAGGAAAAAGTGTGGGCATTGTTACTCTTGTTATTGTCAGCTTTTCGCCAGCATCTGCTCACACGAGGTGAACAAAACTTTAGACACCTCCTGATGGGGAGAAATAGCTCCTGGGGAAAGTCCCTGTAGCTAGAAATTCAGAGACTCCCTTGGAAACCCCCGAACTATCCTCAACATGAGGCAGTGGAGAAGAGACCTCAAGATAGAAGACAAAGTTGTGCATAGGTGGAAACCCCCTTACCCACCTCAGGGGAAGGGCCCAGGGCCTGACTTTGGGCTGGATTTGTTGGTTGGGGTACAGTGATGCCTGGGCCATCTTCAGCGCATCAGCTGGGCTCCTGCAGAGAGAGCACGAAGAGTGGGAACAACAGCAGCTTTTTTAAATTACTACATGCTACGTGCTCCACAGCAAAGCACCAACTTTCCCTGTTCCAGAGAAGCTCAGGGACTTTTTTTTACTGGGTTCCCTTTGAACCTTCTTTCTGGCCAGTGTCTTCCTCCTAAAGGCCATTGCCTTTTGACCCTCCCACCAGTCCCTAGTCCTGCCCCGCACCCAAACTGGCACAGCCTTTCTGAGTCCAGTTCTCACTCTGCCTCTGCACCATCTCCCTTCTGCAGCCAGGTCCCAGCTGCCCTCCAGCAGCTTGCTCCTGCTCACCTGGTGGTATTGATTCCTGATGTTGCACTCCTGGGGCAATGGCTCCACAGGATGAATTTGGCAGCAGTTCTTTCCAAAGGCTAGAGCCTTTCCTTCTGAGCTGGGAAGGAATGATGGCAAGCAGTGAACGGACACATCTGGTGTGCGTAAGGGAAGGCACTGATCTGAATGTTGTACACATGCAGTGGGAATGCCAAAGAAGTAATAGCGATAGCATGGATATACATACATGTATATGCAATGCATTTCCACTCTGCATTGGTGGCAACCAGGGTTGCATCTCCAGGGGAAATCCACAGTCTTGCTGCCCTCTTGCCCACAAAGGACTTAGATTCTCCCTAGCCATGATGGCTTTGTGCCTATGCAGCAGAATGCTCATTAAATACTGCCAGGTCCAGGAGGCAAGGCTAGTTTTAGCCATGTATCTGTCCTTGTGCAGAGCTCTGCCCAGCCTCGTTTCTCTGGGCATTCTTTGCAATGCCTCTGCAGGTCCCCAGAGCACCCGTGTCAGACCAAGGCTCACGCAAAAAGCCTGCCTGCAAGTGCAGCCAGGGCTCCAGCTGCCTGCACGTGCCCAGAGGGTTAACGCTGTACCTGTGGTGGGACCATGCCAGCTGGGACAGAGGCAAAGCAATGCAGACCAGACTGTAGGACACCATCTGGAAGGCGGAAAGCCTTCCCTCCAGAAATATATGGGGTGGAGCTGTACAGGAACCATGGAAAATAAGAGGATGGTGAATAAGCAACTGGCTGCATGTTAATCCTAACTGAATCAAGGCAAGAAAATAGCCCTGCAGACACTGTGGTTTATTAAAGCCTCAAATACAGAAGAAATATGTTCAGGTTACAACTAGCAACCAAGAAACACGTCCCCTCTAGGAAGAAGAGACTGATCTGGTAATCTTTTAGAGGGCCATTTTGGTATGCCTCTCAGACTGAAATT
Source organism: Phalacrocorax aristotelis (assembly GCF_949628215.1). NCBI lineage: Eukaryota > Metazoa > Chordata > Aves > Suliformes > Phalacrocoracidae > Phalacrocorax > Phalacrocorax aristotelis. Next base: position 98,035,070 of record NC_134276.1, on the reverse strand, counting down.
GCACTTGCTGTTGACCATTAACCATACAAGGCATCTGCCTCTTCCTTTTCCTTGCATCTTAGGGACAGCATCTCTCTGTCAAAACAATAAGCAGTTTTTCCCCCTCCTTTCTTTCCCTTCACAAAGTCACTGGGCTCAGCTGGTTCTCAGGATGCGTCCCTGCCGACTGCTGAAGAGTGACAAAGCGGTATTGTTTTTCAGCTGAGGAAAGAGCAAAGACCGCACCTTCACCAGTGCCAGACTGCTGACATTAATCAAACTATCACTTCACCCTTGTTCGTGTGGATACAGTGACACCACCACGCCGGGAGGACTGTGGGAACCAGCAGGCACGAACAATTCAGTTAAGCCTTGCAAAATGCCAGGGCCCCTATTCAAAGCTTCCCCTTTTCAGCTAAAATCCACTGCTGAAAATAACCTTCCCTTCCAAAGGATGACCCTCTTTGAGTACTTGGTGTGCCCACGGTGCATGACAAGGGGGTTATTTATTGCCAGCATGCCGAGAATAGGATTTTATGGGGAGAGGGAGGGTGGCGAAGCCTATTCCCGAGCAAACTGGGACTTTTTAACACCTGTTACTGAGGTAACCATTGTGTACACATGCACCAGAGATGTCTGGAGTCATCAAGTTCTTCTGTAACACTTCCAACCAACGTCCTTCCTGAGCCCGCAAACTTACTGGCTGGCGTTCAGTGCTCCCCTTGGACCCTGGTTGTACATTTACTCTGCATGCAGTTTGTTCTTGCTTGGCAGCAACACTTACACGTGCTTAGAGGAGCCAGCAGTAATGTGAGATTTCCCTCACTTGTCCTTTAAAAATCAAAGCCAGGGGCAAAAATCAGAAGGTGGTTGCATGTCAATAGGGTAGTTAAACTGGAGGTTATCAAGCTGCTGACCTGTCCTACAGGTGCACACAGGAAAGTTGGTGGGTAATGACTGCCTGGATCACCCCATCCAGTCCACTGCTGTTATGAGCAACCACATACAAGCCTGTCCTGCCCAGCAGTGTTTGCAGAACATTTTCTTCCCATGCCTCAATGCACCCTAGACCACAAAGCACTTCCTGGCCATCCCTGAGCCAACTTAGATCAATAGGGCAAAAGATCAAAAGCCACAAACTGCTGCACTAGAGGGGGACAGCAGTCACGCTCAAGGGCCTTGCCAGCATCCCAGCAGCTTGGCAGGAGAAGGATGCTTATGAGATGAAAATGCAGGGAGAAGTCTGCAGAGGAATAATGCTGGGAAACCTGCTCTTGGGTTGCTCAGGCTTTTAGGAAGTTTGTAGGAAGTGTGGCGAGACTCAAACTGCATGTGTCATGTACAGCTGAGGAAGGGCTTGCGGCCAGGTTGTGGATGGCAAGTCCCACCAGCCAAGGAAGAACTGAGTTCAGAAGACCTGCTGGAGGACTGGGCTGGAGCATACTTCTCATCTGAGCCCCTTGAACCTTTCCTGTGGACTGAGTGACAGCTGGGCTCTCCCTCTTGATAGTACCTTGGAGCTCAGCTGAAAGGTGTGCCCAAGCACAGCCTCATGTGGAACCCATGTGGCAGTGGAGAAAGTTGTGACAGAAATGTGAAGATTGCTATGAAAGGAGAATGAATGGAAATATTGGGATGCAAAACTCCAAAAGGAGCAGCTGGCAGGCAGGGGACAGGAGGGATGGCAGTTGTTTGTAGCAGCTGAGCTAGCAGGTGTTTGAGAAGCACATTTAGGCACAGCCTCTCAGGACACCCAGATCAGGAGACAAAGGACTCAGAAGACAAAATTCTGATGACTCACAGAGACGTGTGGTGGGATGGAGAGACTCACCGCTGTCAGCTCTCAATGGGTAAAAAATAGCATATCTGAACCTGGACAGTGTCACTCAGGAGATTCGGGGAGGACTGGCTAGCCAGTGTTCCTGGTCCTCTGTGCCAGCACAAGGAATCCAGGCCAGATCAGGAGGATGCACACTCCTCAGTGCTTAGGGCTATGTGGATATGGCAGTATGAGGGAGTGAAATTAATTTTGTCTTAAAATAAATCCCTCCTCCCCTCTTATCAGGTCTGGCATTGAACTTTTTTGCATTCCTATTCACGTTGTAGCACTAATTCCTACAGGTGAGAATCAAGTCTGGATGTGGAAATGGGGTTGGACACATTGTTCTGGGCTTGAAAGAGTCTCAGAACAACCTAGCAGATTTGGACTTATAACCCTTCTGTGCTGATAGCTCTATCAGAGTCTAAGGTTACCCTGCACTTTCCAAGAGAAAGGCATTGGCTCAGGTTTTCTTGAGACTTGGCCTTGGCTTGACTGAAAAATCTGCAAACCTCCACAAGCCTTCAGTTTTGGCTCACTCATTTTATAGGCTTATGATGAAGTACAAGTAATTCACTGCTGCATTTTGATGTGTATAGACATGTATGCCAGCACAACATTTGCAAACGTGGGTCTCAAACACTCAGGCCGCTGCAGAAACGTTGTGCAGCCCCTTTGTCTGTAGTTCCCATCCCTATGGAGAGCCTGGCTCTGGGCTTCCAGTTTTTACTTGAATCTCTTTTTTATTGAAGGTTTAAAGCACAGATTTCCATAGGAAAGGCACCTTCCTGCTTTGGTCTGAGGCTGGCTCAACATTTTCCGAGTGACAACCTGGACAGAAACCCACAGTTTCCTAAGGTTGTCTCTCCTCAGCCACAGAGGGGAAAACTGCAGGAAACTGGATTAGACAGATGACAATTGTCTTCAAGGAAGCAAAGAGCAGATTGAAAGTTGAGGGTGATACAGCCAAACACACGACTGTGACCCTGTGTCCATGGAGAGTTTTGGCCAAGGGACGATGGGAACCATTTGTGTTCTTGGAGGGAGCTCTGGATCCTGCCACCACAGGACAACTCAAAGTACCTCCTGGGTCTGCAGTCACTGCCAGGGCACAGGAATTAATTGCTCCCTGGGGGTATACTTAACCAGCACGTCCTTGACCAGGAGTGCTTGTTTTTGAAGTCCTGTTGAAGGGCAGCCTGCAAAGGTTTCAGATGCCCTTGGCTTCTCAATAGATTGCTGGGGTCTTTGCATGCTGGGATAAACAAGCAAGCATAATGTATGCTCAGTATGTACTCCATGGCTGAAGTTTCTGTTTTAGTGGACTGTTAAAACGCTGCCCTATTCCACTGCACACCTTTACCATTAACAGTGTTGCCTCATTTTAAACAGCATTCTCCATATGGGGGGATATAGGGCCTCCAACTTTATGAGTACCCTCCCCAGCATTTCTTACTTTTTTAACACACATACACTTTAGAAATGGCGAAAAGTGGTCCAGAGTGATCAAAATTAGAGCAGCTGAACCAATTAGGCACTCAGTTCACCACAACCTTTTTGTGCAATGGCCAGGTACAAAGATGCGGTTGCAAAAATCTTACCAAACATGAACTCAAAGCAGTGGGATTAGTTTGTGGACTTTGTTCTTGCATGTTCACCTCACCTGCCACCTGGTGTAAGGATCAAAGACTTTTGACACATCTCAGTCACACCTGGAAACAGGCTTAAAAGGAGATGAATCTTGGTTCTGTAAAGCCTGAAAACCAGAGGGCTGTTTGATCAGGGCTTTATTCACCCAGCAGCTGCCAAGATCCAGAAGGAGGCAGGTGGACTCTTTGGCCCACTTGTAGATGTGGTGAGGATTGCTGTGGCTTTGTGCCTCCCACAGATGCCAAAGAGACCTCCTGAGACATTGCCTTAATTCCCGCAAATTTCTTTGTCAGACATAGGTCAAATGACTTAAAATGAGGCGCCTTCAAAGAAATGAGGCAGGATCCCGTCTCTATGGGGCTGCATTTTAAATGGTGGGCAGACCAAATGTAGCAAAGAAAGAACAGATAAATGGGGAAGAGGAGTGTGGGTTAGACTGACTGGTTTAGAGGAGACTGGAGGCACAGTCTGGCCTTAGATATGTTTGTACACACATGGGAAGAATCTATATTGCTGTTAAGATAGGAATTGCTGCTCTGTCAAGACATTATCACATTGGCTCTGGAGAAGTGAGGCTGCATACTGTAATAGGCTTGGGAGGTTTATTCCATGGCTTGCAGATGAGGGACTATTGGCACAAACCTAGAATTGGTACCTCTTTTACAAAATTGCCATTATGAGAAGACTCATTAGAGATAATATTCTCATTTCCTTTCTGGCAGGAAGTCTGCCAACTAAAACAGTAGGATGCTTTTCACTGATAGGAAAAGACATATTCCTGTGTTGTAATCTAAAGGGATAAAATATATTCGTTTTTTAAAGCAGCACAGGTCATTCGTCTGCATTGTGACTTTAGCACAGGCAAGATTTATTTAGTGTGTTTCCACAACGCAGCCTTAGGTCTTGATGGGACTCTTCCAGTGGACAGGCTGAAGCTTTCATTTTTGTTTTGAGCCATGCTCTGCAAGAGTCCCCAAGTTTCAGGTCTAGTTACTAACCCTGGAGTCCCTTAGCCTTACCAAAGGGTTGGCTCATGAAGGGTAAGTTTATGGTAAGTTTAAGAAAACTCTCTGGATCTTAGGAAAGCAATATTACCTTGGGTCAAGCCAGGCAAAAGGTCCATAACTGTTTCTTACTGAGACAAAGTCAAATGCAAGAGACGTGTGCCAAGTGCCAGTGCCCATTGCCTGTGTTTTGTACAGCTTTGCTCGATGCTGTTCATCTTAAAATGCGAATGTTTACTTCTCAGCGGTGTAACTCAGCTTTGCCAATGGGATTTTGGAGAGACTTTAGAGGACTAAAGCTTCTCCCTTGGCCAGCAATCCCTTCTGCCTGGCTTTGGCCCAGGACAACTCTTTTCTTGTCCCAGTTAGAAAATCGCCTTGCCCTAGGGGGAGAGATGTTTTCATTGCTTTCCTCATAATGCGGTGCCCTGAGAACACACGTAATGAGATAACATTGTGTTAGCATTAAAAAAATGCCCCTAATTCCTGTTACTGCAAATCTGTGACAACTCACCGGTGAGTGCGTGCTCTTTGGAAAAGAACAGCACTGACCCTTGCTTGGGAGCATGAGCCCAGCTCATATCACCAGCCATTGAAAGCTGGGATCAACTAGTGCTTCTTGAGTTGCCAGTGCAGGGAGGACCCCTACCAGCTGTTTCTGCCTTTGATGATCCAGGCTTGGCACTGCTGAGGTCTGCCAGTGCAGTCACGGGCGGTTGCCTGTTGATCACCACCTCCTTCTTGCTTGGGAGGGGCTGCAGTATGTGGCCACGGGTGAGTGCTGAGCAAAGCACATTGCTGTCATTTCATGTTTGGCACGGGTCACTTAATCCAGGTGTTTATGGGCACAAATATCACGTGGAACAGCCCAGAGATTCCTCTGGCTCAAGGTCACGGGCATGGTCAGCTGAGTTAAGGTCTATGAGTTTAACCACACTAAAAGCAGAGCTTGTCTTTTCTCTGAAGAAGGGCAGAAGTTACGGCGAGCTGATTTTTGAAGTAAAGAAGCCCCTGCTCACCATGCTGCCCTGCTCCTGTTGAGCTGTGCAACAGTATGTCTGGCTGAAGCAACTGGGAAGAAATATTTCCAATTTAAAAACACCTGTGCTCAGAAACGTTCAGGCTTATTATTCCCCACCAAAATCGAAGCAGACAAAATATATGCATTTGGGCTTCCCAAGTGAAATGTTGGGAAAGTCACCCCACCCTAAGCATGTGTACAATTACAAGTGGAGGCTGGTGGCTCCCAGTCAAAACCCAGCTCCCAGTATAAAGCCAGGGATGGGCCACCCTGAGGGCTTCTGCCACTGACTCTGGAGTCACTGTACAGGCTGGGTGGCCACACACTGCTGGAGTGGGGCCAGAGACCCAAGCCCCAGGTCTCTGCCAGGTCTTCTGCCTACCCTTTGCTAAGGCGAGCCTTTCAAGGTAACATGGGCAAGAAGTTTTGCTGGATAGAGGTGAAAGTCCTCAGGATTTGGCTTCCTTGAGAGACAGAGAAATTCCTTTTCATTGTGTTCCTACCCAGGATCCTCTTACTTGTCTAAAGAAGGTATTTGAAACAAATGAGGGTTCCTGCTTTGCTTCAACTAGCTGACACATCTCATCCTCCCCAGGGAACTGTGCTGGCCCTCCTGCAGTGAGCTGGGCTGTGGCCTCCTTCCCAGCCGTGCTTTTAACTAGGGCCACAAATCGCTGGAAGCCTTTATAAGGATTCCCATGAAGAATAAATCAAAACAACAGAATCAGACTGAAAATTAATTGCTTTTCCATCTGTTGAAAGTTAAAAAATACCCAACACCCCCTTTCATCAATCAGTGTTTTCTATCTGCTTTTGACCCTCACCTGGTTTATTTAAAAATAAAACACAGGCAAGTGTTTTGATTATTGTTGAGGAACTATTAATTCAAGGAAATGTTTGCAGTGGCAGGAAATTTAAGTCAAGTAATATTTAATTGTGGAGTAGTGCTGGGAGCAGTGGGAGCATCTACAGGGCTGGTGGTGTGGGACACGATGTCTGTGACACCCTCCCCTGCCTCTGGGGTGAGCTTCACCCTGATCCAGCACAGACTGGGAGATAGCAGGAGGGGAAGGAGTTGTCCATGAAACACCCAGTTATTCGTGCTTTCCATCAAGCCATAAATCCCATGGAAAAAGGTCCTTTTCTAGCTGATTTGGGGTCGTTGCTCTGGTCCAAAAGAGAACAGGGAGACACATGGGAGAGTGCCCCACTGCTCCACAGCTTTATACAGGATGAGAGCATTTTCTGATGTGCAAAAGGATTTTGACATGAGCTGTGTTTCCCCAGGGGTTGTCTGAAAGCAAGTGATTCCTCAGATTTTCTCTGCTAATGTCTGATATATGGTGCTAGTAGATCCAGATGGCAAACACTGCAGTTCAAGGTAGGATCGGAATCTAGGAACTGGAGGAGCAGATTGATCCACTTCATCAATATTATAATGACAGAGGTTGTTTGGGTGACTCAGGCCTGAGTCAGATGCCACCACCATCGTCAATAGTTAGGGATATTCAGATCAACGCAATAGGACCATCTTCAAATCTCATTTCCATGTCCTGAGATAGATTGCTCCATCACAAAACCCAGATTCCTAGCTCTGTAGTGCCTGGGGAGACAAAAAGCAGTTAGGAGTTACCCTCAAATGCTCTCTCAACTCACAGCCTGGCATAGATGGAATAAAGTAAGAGTAGTAGTAATAGTTATAGCAATAGTATAAGTAATGATATAAATGGCAACAACAACAACAATAATAATAGAGTTGAGGGGGAAAAATCAATCTCTTTAACCTAAGAAATGCAGTTTCTGCCTAGAGCAATCTGAAATCTTGCTTATACAAAACTGCAAGGTATCTGTTAATTTAAGTGCTCCAGTGCGAACAGAAACCAAGTGAGAAGAAAAGCAAGCAGGCAAGCAAGGCAGAGCAGGAGCTGATGCGACAGCAAAGATTGAACAGGTTTTAATTTACCTAGACAGCTCTGACATGCCTGCCTACCCAAAGGATGCTGTAACTAATGGGTTGGGTGGCACACTGGGCTCTCAGCCTGGTGAAGCAGCACACGTCCCTCCCCTGGGAGAAACCCCACATCTACCCCAGAGCACGGTCAAGCATCTGCAGGGCCAGGCAGCTCAGCAGGGTGAACAGCAGGGGAGGAATGAGGGGTGTGAAAGGAGGGACTGGGTGCTCTCAGGCTGGAGGAATCTGAGGAACAGCACTCTGCCAAGGTGACCCATGAGGTCTAAGCCTGGTTCAAGCTCATCACACTGACTGCCAGAGCAGAGCAGGACCAGCTGCTGGTCTCCCACCTTCACGTGCCAGAAACTCCTGCAAGACCAATGTGGTGCAGGTTAGGGTTTTAACAAGGTAAATAGCAATGTCCGTAAGGGCCAGGAGAAACATGGGCCTGCAGGACTGCAGATACCAAAACTCACAGCGGTAGCTTTCCCAGCTCTTCCATCACTGGCCCTATTTATCGGTGTGCTCTGGTCAGCACCAAACCAGGAGGCAGCAAGGACCCATGCACCCTCCATTCCCCCTGGGAACACCTCTGCTTCTGAGCATGGCCCTGGAGGAGATGTTCAGGCTGAGTTGAGGCACAGATACCCTCTATTCAAAGGCTCTCAGAGAACTCAGATGCCATGGTCTTCCACTAGGCTACTTTACTCACTCAGCTTCCCTCCTTCCCGCCCGCCCCAGCTATAATTAGCACTGAGCACAGACATGGAAAGACACTCCAGACAAATTCTTGTGCGATCCACAAATCTCTACCTGGGCTGATTGCTCAAGTTGCTTTATTAGCATTACACCTGCTTTAAGAGCCAACACTGCCAAATTAGATGGAAAAACATGCAAATGCTGTGTAGTTTTCTGGCAAATTAGCATGCTTCCTGCACAAAGGTGAAGATTACTTGGAGGGAGAGAAGTACTAACATCATTTGGCTAATTATTCATGCAAGTAAACTAGGAGAAAGGATGACTGGAAAAAAGACCTATGTATCAATTCAATCCTATAGACTAACTGCCATAAGGGTGGCACAAACAGTAGCTCTTCTGTATGGCCACTGGTACCAGTGAGGAGGCTGCTTGCCTCCAGATGGCTAAAGAGACCGTTTTAGTTTTTTGCTTTAATAAACAAAAGGAAGTCTTTGGCTGTTTCTGGTAGAAAGGGAGGCCTGAGACTCCAGTGATACACACAAAAATGATGTTAAGAGAAAGAGGGTAGCATCAGGAATGCTAATAGTGGGACATGACAGATCTACACTTGCCTGAGTGACCACGAACTTTAACCCTTTGAGTGTGTATCCTATACATTTAAAGATGTGAAGTGCTGTGGGAAAAAAATCATAGGTACTCACAGAAATAAGTCTGTTTCGTAAAGTGTATGTAGTAGGCTGTACAGGCAGCCTTCACCCTGCCTACCTTCAGAGGCTTTGCAATCTAAACAATGTTTTTTTCATTGTTATTTGATTAAAAATTCCCAAGGTTTCTGTTGCTCTTTTTTTCCTTAAGGTAAAGTTAAGGTAAAGTTACAGTTTGTTAGAAGGAGCAAAGAAACAGCAACTTTTGAGCAGTTGCCATCCTGGTGAAACTCAACAAACGTCTCAGCTGCTTGCTGCAGCGCTGGGATCTCCTGCTCCTCTTTCCCAAATGAATGGCACGCCCAGCCCCATTGACTTTTTGGGTGTCCCATCCCTCTGGGACCAGCAGCCTTCAGCTCTTCTGCCTCCGGGAGGGTCTCTGCTGTCCCCAGTGGTGCCATGTGCCCTCTAAATGCATGGGGCCATCTTTTCCCCATATGCCACGTTTTCAAAGGCAGCTCTTATCTGAAAGCTTTGATACCCTTCTTCTTACAAAGTCACAGCTGGTTACCTTCAAACCATCTGATTTCTTTCTGTGAATAAATGCAGACATACAGTTCTGCTAGAAACTGAGTGTTGGAGGGTCCTCGCAGTTTCCTCCAGTGTCTTTTGGGGCATCCCAGTGGGCTCCTGCCTAGGGAGCAGCTATGCTGCCATCCCCTGTGCCCCCCCTGTAGCTCCTGCTACACACCTACCGAGACGACCAGAGATGGGAGAGTGAGTGCGCAAGAAGCAACTGGTGTTGTTCCTCAAGGATGCGCTCCCTGAGATTATGCAGGCAGTGAGAAATAAGTGTGCCTAATGCCTGGGGCCAAACATATGGATCTCCTTCTCCCTTCAAGCAGAATGTTGTCCTACCTGGAAGTGGAGAGCGCTAGCCAAAAGAGCTGCCCGGTATACCTATTTAGAAATGACTACCCCTCTGCTCCCCTTTGTTCAGAGTGAAGCAGCCTGACTTTTATCACTGAGTAATATTGCAGTCAGCTGTCTGAAAAGGCTCTCCTTTCTTTGGGGTGGTCTCAATTTTCATGCCTGCTTGCTGGAGCCTTAAAAGCTTGTTTTCAGTTGTTTTTGCTTGCAAAGTGCAATTAGCACTTTGCGCACATTTGATCAGGTGCTAATTTAACTCAGGGGACAATTTACCTTCCTAAATATGTGCTAATAGTTCTCTTCAAGAAAAGAAAGAAAAAAAGGGGAGGGGGGCAGGATAGAGAGAAAGCACCAGACAGAATATTTTTAACTGGATCAAAATTATGACATTCATTTTCCAACCACCCCTGGCTGAGTCATGCAAATCGTCCCGAATAGGAGGATGTGCAGCAAGGGCAGCAACAAGCAGCTCACAGAAGTCAGGGCTGGAAGATGCACCCAGAGCTCTGGGATCTGCACCTCCCAAACCTTTCCTGCCCCGCCACTTCGCACCTGGTGGCTTAGCCATAGCAGAAGCTTGTGGGGCAGGCATCCCATTGCATCACCTAAACCCAAAATACAAAATTCTCCAAGAGACATTTATATACATTCCTTTTAACCCAAGGCATTCAATGGACATGCAAACCGTTTTACTGGGGCAGCTGAGAGGTCAGTAACACATCCTTAGTCTGGACAAGTGGGGCATAACAGTACGTTTTTCACCAGCCTTGCCAGGGAGGTGGTGTAACCAGCACTGCAGTCTCATCCTTTTCTTAAATGGCATTAAAAAAAAAATTTTATATGTATATAAAGTCTCTGATCAAGTCTTGGCCATTAGTTGTCGAACCTTTTGTTCAAACAACATCTAGCATACAGAGGGGATTGTTTCTCACAGATGCTGCTTGGTATTATTTGGGAAAATAAAATCAGGTTTTAAAAAATAAAAGTGCTTTTGGAAGGAAGCTCCCCAAAATCTGAGGAGTGTTAACATCACTGGTCACTTTCCAGCTGTGGGCTGGGAAGACAAGCTCAAGAATAGTAGTTTTCATGTTTTTTTCCTTCCTCTATTTTTAATTTGGTATAGCTCAAGCATGGGTGGCTTCATAATTTCCTTGAAAACATGGAGTCTCCTGGACAAGGCAAGGCTATCTAGGATTATGTGACAGGGACCGTATCCTGTCATGGAGCTCATGAAGATCTCTCATGAAGATCCAAAATACAAAGCGATGCCTGCAGGCATGACATCCCTAGGCACCAGAGGCAGAGAGATGCTGTGGCAGTGCAGGGAGCATCCTGGGATCTGCAGGGACTGGTGAGTCCTGCCAGAGAGTGGGAAGTGTGGTGGGGCAAGGTCACCTCTCACTGGGTGATAACACCCTTTGGAGGCTGTGCAACTCTGCTCAGGTTGGAGTACCTCTTCAGTTGCCATTTTAGAGGGCAGCAGTGGACAAGTGAGTGTGTTTTCCTTTTGCAAAACTTCTACCCATCCCACAAAAGTATTAATTTGCATACTTTATCTAGGTTTCCTACCCAAATCTATTTCCACATATTTTCCTTACTCCATTCAAATTGCTTTTACACCGTGTCTAATGCCCCACAAGTCCCTTCAATTCACAACCGCTGTTATTTAGTAAATTTTTTTTCCCTGGGTCAACAGACTGTCATTTCAGGGTAGATAATCCTCGATATATCCCCTGCGGGAGGTAGGTCTCTGCTCTGCATCTGAGAGATTCTTTGTCAGGGTAATAAACTGAAAGCAGGATTTAGAAGAAATTACCTAGAAATTGAGTCCTTTCCTACAGCTTTTTATGCCTCCTTCAAGTCATGTTTTCCTAAGGGGTCTTCAAAAATAGGGATCAAGAATACGCATTAACTTTGCAGAATGAAACAAAGGCAGCAGACGGATGAGTCTGCCAGGCGTGAAGGAGGGTTGGTAGAGAGGAGCGTATATGCAAAGGCCACTACAAAGACAAAAAAGGCTGTACCCTTAAGTAAAAGTGAAAGAGCCAAGTTTGGAGTTTGTTGTCTTTCACATCAAAATGTGCATTTGAAAGCATTGTTTATTTGTCTCGTTTTTAATTCCTACATGGCCTTCCTAGAAAAATAAAATTCTCTAATATAGAGTCTCAAAAACAAAATATGATTCATTACCTTGCTTAGCTTATGACAGCAATGGATTTGAGTGTCTTTCCTAAGAGGCCATTCTTGGCTTAGTAGTACTGATGTCTAGTTTGCTTGTTGCTCTCTTGTTTCAAAGGCAGGCATTTTAAGCAATGACAAGGTGTCTGATTTCCATCTTCCCCATTTACATGCTCTCTTTAAAAAGTAATGTAGTTTTCCTGGTGTCTCTTTCCCCTCTGTGCCTTTATGGCACTTGCTAGTGTCTGGTTATCTTTTACAAAGAGAGCAAACCTAGTTCTTAGACAAAATATGACCACTGGGCAGGATCGTTTCAGTTCATATAAATATCTATGAATCAAGGAAGCTCTTCCATGACGGTCAATCCAGAAATGCTAGGCCCTGCAAAAATGAATGATCTTTGACTCTTACAGGTTTTGCTGCCTTCTGTTGACTGAGCCCAGAGCACAACATCCTTCTGAAAACCTCATCAGTGCAGAGCTTTTAAGACCCTGCACTGTGGGCACTAAGCAGAATTTATTAATGGATTAACAGAAGTATTTCTACAAGCTCTGAGGGCCGTCACAATTTTGTGTGTCAGAGGCACATACAAAGCACAGAGCTGAAAGAAACTCCTGGGCTGCTGATTTCGGGTCCCTGCTGTGGCAGACATCCAAGTCACATAAGCCTGTACATAAATTTACCAGATTGCAGCCTACAGATGCTGAAGTGCAGCAGGGGGGTCTTGCAGCCTCTTTTGCACTTTGGAAAATGTTCAGTCTTCAAAACTAACTTCTAGTCTACATGTTTTTCTGGTTATCTTAACGCATTCACTTTAGAAAATAAGGCCAACACAAGGAGAAGTTATATTTTTCTCTTGTATTCAGTGTGAAGATGTAGGAAAAGGCACATGCTCAGGTCTTTCAGTCTCCTCCCGTAAGGAGGTCACTGTAAAAGTCTGTTGTGTGCCAGTGCCAAAGTAAAGCCACTTCACTGGAAGACCAGCAGCTTGCCCTGTATATTCCTGTTGAACTCTCAGACGTGACTGGTAAAACAATATTGACTGTCTCGCCTTCCTCTAATGCAAATGTCATTTTATGATAGACCTAAAAAGATCAGTTAATTCTGTGAAAGACAGAGGTTAGCTTGATCCTATGGATGACAGCTGACCCATGTATCTTCCTCCTTTACTACCACATTTGTAATTATTTTTTCCTGAAACAATTACTCTGAGCCCATGTGTGACTGAAATAATTTTGATATACCTGTAATTTCCCCATTCTTGTCCCTGTCTTTACTATACAAGCTATTCACCAACCATATGATGCTGGTCTTTGGAGAAGAGCACCCCTTGCCTGGTGGGTTTCAGTTCTTCTTTGCCGGGGTGCCTATGTGTTATTTTGGTATAGAGAGGTAAACATGGCACTGTGCTCTTGACATCGTTAACACATACACTCACCAGCAGCTGTGTTTTTTTAATGCTATATATAATTTCCCAGAAGTCAAGCAACACAAGCTGAAATAAGGATTTAACAATATTTATGGTTCATGCCCACCGTCTGATTTGTCTTCCTGTCAGCCTTGCCTCTGCCAACATCGTCTGAAGATAATTTTCCATTTCGGTGAGAAGCTAATCTGTGAAAAGGGAGGGAGGAGGAAACTAGGAGAACTGGGGTCTATTGACAGAAGAGCTGTCTCAGTGAAAATGCAGGGAGTGATTTCTTACCTGTTATTGTAACGAGAAAATGAAAGTCAATACAAAGCAGGGGAAAGTCAAATGTTGTGAGATTGCCTGTGTGTTTCTCAGTCAATAACCAAACATTTCACCTTTGATATTTCACCCGATGCAGTAACCGTTTGGATGCTGCTTGCCTGCCTGCTCCATGCCTGGCTGTGAGTCAGAGCTGATGGGTGCCAAGACATGGGTTTGGCAAGGGGATGGGAGGGGAGTGAGGAGGCAGGGGAGGGAGCCACCTCACACTCTACTGAGCCCACTGCTCTCATGAATTATTATATAAAAGGATCATTGTCATCTACAAAATAAAGAGACTGAATCAAAGAAACCGGATCAAAATGCTTCCTTGTCTTGACCAAGAAAAAAGTTCAAGAAAATTCACGGGAAGACCAAGAATATTGTGACTAACTAGCTTGAGCACAGACCTCTGGCTTCTGGTAGCCATCTTGCTACCCTTGGCTGGTTAAAGTGTGGGAGGGAACAGCAAAGGGGCTAGAGCCCCCTTAGATTTTGTGGTATGTGGTGCAGCCCTCTTCACCCTTGTGCCAGTGGTGTCGTAAGCACCACAGGCAGTACCTGGAGCTGCATTCAGCTTTCATGGAGGTGGCCAAGCAACCATCTCCCTCATGCAGAGATGTCGCCAAGGTCCACCCTGTGGCCTCCTCCCCAGCTCCCACTTTCTGTGAGCAAAGAGCCTCTGGTGAAAGTCCAGACGGACCTTGGCCTCATCTGGATCAACCCTCCAGGAGTTTCCCTGCTCTGTTTGGAAAGCTGGACCAGGAGTGAGGGTGGCAGCAGCTTTCACCACCAGGCCTGGGGTACAATTTAGACGCTGGTTTTTCCCATTGATCACTGTCTTCTGCACAATTCCCATGTTCCACTGGCTGAGGTTTTATCAAAACACGGGTGTTTCCATCCACCTTTTTGCACAAACACACCTCAGATGGGACACCTGTTCATTACTTCACAGATTCAGTAACCTTCCTACCTGGCAAGGGAACAAAGGGAACAAACAAGACTGTGGTAGTGTCACTGGCAAGTAGGGACAGTCCACGTGAGATGTCATGTCAAAGGCATGTAAGGAACAGGTATAAACCCTGAGAGGCCTCAGCTGCAAGTGATCCATTAACCTTCTTATTCTGGTGGTGCTGATGTTCATTTTTTTCTGGGAACTGCCTTAGCACTTGATTCATCTTGCTTCAGGTTGCTTTCATGATACCAGTTTTTAGAGGAAATTTTCTGTGCTCAAGACCTCCACAGATCAGATGTCTCTACAGATAAAATCAGTGTAGTTCAAGGCATAGTATGTGGCCACCCTGACAGAAAAAAATGGTACGTGGGGGAGCAGGGAAAGAAATGCTTTGGTCCCTGCTCTCCCTCAGGACCTAGTGTTCGTCTTGCTGGAGTCCCTGATAGCAGCCCTCTAGGAGCAAGGCACTGCTTTGGAGAGAAAGGCTAGAGCCAGTTGGGTGGGCAGATGTCACGCAGATTAGATTTCCTCAGCGTGACATTTTGTCCTACCTGCCATGCTGCCAGCAAGGCCCTAGACGTTGGGCTATGGGGTCCATCTCTGCCAGGCTACTGCAAAACTAACTGTACATTGGAGTACCTTGAGGAGGCAGGTGCCTCCCACTTTGCTCACCTAGGTCACCTGGTTCTTATGTGGCTTTCTGCAGCTCCTCTCTGTCCTGTTCATGAGGACCGTGAGAGCTCCTTGTTCCTGCTTTTGAGAGAGCAGCTCCCCATGCCTCTCTGGAGGCAACCTGCGGTGTAGTGAAAACTATCTGCAGGGAAGTTCTACCATCTTAATTTTTTTTTTAATGGAACAATTTTTCTAATCCTGCTGCTTGCAAAGCCAGCTGACTTAGTCATCCTGGGCTCCAAATGTGCAGGGCTCACTGGGAGATGGCAGCAGTCATACAAGTGCTATAAAATGAATTATACTCTACAGCAGCCTCTGACATCTTCCATCCTCCCGAGGCCAGAAGCAAATGCCAGATCCTTATGCTGAGATTTTTCCCTTTTCAGCACTACAAAGTTTGCAGGTCACAAATGCTGCTACAACATAGGGTAAAGCCATGCTGAAATCAGTGATAAAATTCCTACAGATCATGGTGCAGACCTAGATTGTACCCAGGAGATTCATTTATCCCTGCTGTTCATCTTACGGGTCTCTTCCTTTTGCGTATGCATACGCACACATCCAGATATGGATACACAGAGCATAAAATAGTTATTTTAATGCCTGTTTATTTTATAACAAAAGAGGCTGACTCCAGATCATTAATCCTTTATTTTAATTTTCACCAGAAATGTTGACACAGGACTTATCACTAATATTTCAGATAATAGATTACAGGTGGAAATGTTTCCTTTATTCTCAGTCTGATCAATAAGGAGGGACAAACTGTGTGTCTGTGACCAGAAGATGAGCAGTTGGGCATTTTTGCTTCACTGGGGCATGCAGAAAGCTCATGTCTTCACTTTGTTCACCTTAGATGTGGCTCTCAAAAAAATGGAGGTGTGCACATAGTGAGCAGGGTGCTGTGGTTGGAGGTGCACATGTGCTGCCAGCGGCCACGGCTCACCCACGTTTCTGGGCTGCTGCCCCTGAGATCCAGCACTGCAAACGGGCATGAGGCACCCAGTCCCTTGCCTGAATACCCACAAGTATGGAAAGTTTCGTCATAAAGCTCCTCCTGACCCTCAGCCACATTACACAGTGCATACCAGGCGCACAGAAACAGCTCTCAAACAGCTGCTTGCAGCCAGTGGTAATGATCCACTGATACCAACAGCCAAGCATCAATCATGTGTGGCTGTCCTTGTGGTGACACAGGACTGGGGGTACTAATGCTGCAGCTGAGACATTTCAGCAGATAGTTTTATATGGGCTTTGTACGTCCCCTTTGGCTTATCATCAAAAAAGCAGTCCTCGTTTTGTGCCCAACTGCTGCAAGTCCTGATTTTTCCCTAAAGGGTAATGCTGTCCCACCCAGCCAGCAAAAGCCTTGCCACGTGCCCAGCCCTTGGAGAAAAGCCTGGCTAGGCAGCAAGTGAGTGGAAGTCCAATAAGACCTCCACCAAAACCTTTCCCTTCAAGCCCAAATGCTGGACCAGCTTCTCTTGTTCCCCCAGCCAGCTGTCTGAGGAGCCAGCAAGGAGGGACTGCTGCTCAAGTGGAAGAGTTGGGATGCAAACCTTGGAAATGCTTCTTTTAAACAAGTTTTCTCCTGGGTAATGATATCATAAAATAAATCAAGATAGAGCATCTCATCCTTGAATCACTGTGGAGCCCACCTGTGACATGACTCACAGTCTTGGTGACTTATTTAGGATGACTAAATAAGCCACCAGCACTCGTGAAGTGCCCTGACTTGTCAGGGCCCCAAATATAGAAGGTTTTGGTCAGATGGGGGGAAAGTTTTGATGAATGAAGATTTCCATGGAAGCCCACGTTCACCAACAGCAGGAATAAGAGTGATTTTTTAAAGTGATGCTCCCGGCCCAAACTGAGCCTTAATTTAGCTAAGAAGGAAGATAATCTAAACACTTCCAGCATGAGTGCTAATGTAAACACCCTCACCATCTGTTTTATTTGCACACACACACACACACACGGAGTCTTTATAAAATGCCTATTCTCCCCTGTTGCTTTTGCAAGCCACACATTCTGCTGCAATAGGAGAAGCACAGCAACTGGAGCTGGGGCTATCCCAAGCATGGGTCCCAACCACAGGTGTGCCGTGCCCCTGCACAACTGCCCTGCCCTGTGCAGCCCCGCAGTGGCATGCAGCACCTACTGCTCTCTGCTCTTGCTGGCAAACTACAATTTCATTAGCTGGGATGTGAGATGCTGCTGACTGTGCAACCCCCATCTCTGTCTTGCCCTCTGAGGGGGTTCACAGCCATTGGGGTTGACCAGGGGGACCCAGCACAGGCAAGCAACACTCCTGGGTGGCTCTAACTGTTCCTGCAGTGCTGGATGCCAGCATGGGCAGGAGTCACACTGGGATGTCCCAGCCTCAAGCCCTGCTCTGGCGGAGGGAAGGGCTGGGGCTACCTCTACCAGCCCGCATACTGGAGGGATTAAGATGCACTTCACACATATTTCAGCATGACTGCAGAAAGTGGTGTCCTTTAGCAAATGGTAAATAATTGACACTTTACTCTGCTGGCAACCAGCACCCCGACTGGCAGCTGGGTTTGTCATTTTGCATCCCCTTGGAGGCTCTAATTTCAAATTTACAGTAACATATGCCCAGAGAGCTGCCGGCCTTCTCCCAGCATCATGAATGCTTATTCCCTGCTGCCTTGCACTGTGATGGGTAAGGAGTGAGTGACATCTCTGCTTCTGCCACAGGACTTCTCTTGACCTCCTGTGGTGGGAGAACAGAACCTTTTTGTTCCTCCCCCTCTGGTTTTTCTTCTTTTTATTATTATTATTTAGACTGGGCAGCTGGGGACCAGGGTATTTCCAGTACGCTTATTTAGCTGCGTGACTCCCATGAATGTAAATGACAGTTGCACAGCTAAAACTGTGCAGATCCTGTTGAAGATTTACCCCCGGGGTTACCATTTTACAGAGATTTCCCCCTCCCCCTCGCAAAGCTTTTGCTGCAATCATTTTGTGGAGAGAAAATTGGAAGTCTCTGCACACGAGGAACGAGCGGCTCACTTAGGAAATGGAAATTTGCATCAGGCGAGTGTTACAGGAGGGACAGGTGGCATGGGGAGGGAGGAGTCTAAATTTCCCCCTCCAGTCTTACTGTGCCATCCCAAAGCAGGCAACGTTTGCTGAGATGCTGCAGATCCTTGTGCTGCGAAGGTATTAAAACAGGATTGGCAGAAGAAATTTTTTTTATCTTTTATTTTTAAACCTCGTTTGCAAAACAAAATCTGCCTAAAAGATAAGCAGAACATTTATCATCCCTTTCCTTCTGACAACTCACGCTCTTGGATTCAGCGAGGGCTTTCAGACGCATAGGACTCTCCCCCTCCACAGTAAGCCTGGAGGAGGATTCGGGCTGTGTCCCCACGCTGCTACCCAGCACAGCATCAGTGGCCACTGTGCCTCTGTCACACAGCCATGCAGGATAGACGGGGCCACCTAGGCAGCATTTCTGCCACACTCTCCTTGAAGATGGCCATGCCCTGCGAGCTCTCTCTCCTCCAGCAGTGCCTGCTGGAGGAGTTATTTGTCCCTCTGACACCAGCCATAAATTCCAAGGCCAGAAGGAGCCATTACGGTTGGCTAGCATGACCCCTCATATAACACAGAGCATAATTTGTGCGTCAAGCCCAGGACTTTCTCTGGAGATCTAATAAATCTTTGGGAAAGGCAGTCAGTCCTGATTTAAAGGCTGCAAGCCATTGTGCCATGTCCCTGGGTAAGCTGTTGAAGTGGTTAATTATCCTCGTGGTGTGAATGCACACCTTTATTCCTGATCCGAGTGGGCCTGCCAGGGTGCACATGCAGCTGCGGCATTGTGTCATGCCTCTTTTCACCGGAGCAGCATATCCACTGGGCACAAAGCTCTTCCAGGGGAGGGATTGTCAGCCATGATCAAGTCACCTGATTTTCCCTCTGACAATCCAAACAAATTGAATTTCTTTAGAGTGATTGATCAGCTCACTTCTGAGAGGCGTAATGCAACTACATGGATTTTTTTTCCATGCAGCATGTCTCTTGCATCAGGATGTTGCAGGGCTCCATCTCAAATGTAAAGTGGAAAAGGGATCAGGAGCTTTGCCAGTCACGCCACGCCAGTGCCCGTGCTCTCAGGTGGGTGCCCAAGCCCACCATTACCTGTGGGTCAAAAGCACTCCCCATGGGAGGAAGAGAAACATCCCCTCTGGTTAACTTTCTGGCTCAAGCAGGAAGAGCAGAAAGCAGTGTTTCTGAAAATCACAGCTGGGAGGGCAGGGAGTGAATGTGCAAAGGATAAGAGACCCTCTGGCAGGTCGCTCTTTCCAAAATAAAACACATCAAAGAGGTTAGAACCTCTCTGATGGCTGCATGAGCTAAGTGACCTCCACCCTGGCTGAAGGGATGAGGCTCCTGCCCTGGAGATGGGTTGGGGAGGGTCTGACCTCTGCTCTGTGCAAACAGTGAAAACCAAAGCCTCTTCCAGGCAGCACAGGCTGGGACACAGCGGGCATGGCACACTCCTGTGTCCCTGGTAAGTCTAGATGGACTCCAGCACATCATCCCATCATCTTGGGGAGCTGTTTCATGTGCTGACACCTGACGGCTTTGCAGGAGCATCTGTGTAGTCTGTGTTTTGGTTGGTGAGGGGCTAGATCTCCATACATCTTGCCTTCCACTTGCCCCTCTGCAGCTCCCCTGGGGCAAAATGCACTGCCTGAGTTTTTGGACCCCCCTGTTGCTGCCACCCAGCTCCTCCCCAGTTCACTGGCCAGAGCTTGGGATGAACAAAATGGGATGTGCCAGGCTGCGAAGAGCCAGAACCTGGATCAGCCTCTCCCTCTTGGCAGCTTTTCCTTGCTCAGAATGTGGGGGAACAAAGTTTGTGGCCCTGCTCAGATGCAGTCCCAGATCTCCGTGTGCCACACACCAGGCAGAAGCTCTCAGCAGGGGACCATTAGCTTTTCTCAGAGATGGCCAAAGCCTGTCTGGACTGAAAAATCCAGTATAGTCAAAATCAGTAAATACCCTTCACCAGAAAGCTGCAGACCTGGCTAGCTGGCATTTGCTGCTTGCCATCTTACTATTGCCAACTTCCCCTGGCCTGAGCAAGAGGCTGGCTCTGAGATCTGCAACCCAGTCACCTCTGGGGAAGCAGAGTACATTACTTTATCCCTCTCCAGCTCAGTCAGGGGTGACCCCAACCCATTCCCCAAGCCAGCCCACCCCATGCTGCACAAGTCCTTCTGCCATGGGAAGAGAGGAGCTGGCTACCGTGGAAGTTATTGCTTCCTCCAGCTGGGTTTAGCAGGGCCAGAGCCTGTTAACACCTAGCATTTATGCAGAACCGCTCTCATTTCCTGGGCAAGGATCAAGGGGTTTGATTTTCTTTTGTGTGGCAGAATATAAACCGCTGAAGGGAATGTTACTTCAAGCTGCCAGGTTCATCTGCAAGGAACCGGAGGAGTCTGCCTTGCACTGGGGAGGGCAGAAGGTGAACTTAAGTGGGGGATTCTCACAGGACCAGTGCTTTAAAAGCGATCTAGAGGCCAGAGTGAATCAGCTGCTAGATTTTAAATCAATCTTTCCACTCTTGAGGGAAAAACCCAAATTCCTCTAAAAAGGTCAAAGATAGTAGAATTAGCCTCCATCTTTTCACTGGAAGTCATTGCATCTTCACAGCTGCTGCAGCATGGAGCACTGTGGGTACTTCGGTGTTCAGCAGCTGATCCTTCATCACCCACATTTCAGGTTTAACGCTAGTCAGAGGGTCTGAGAAGTTCTTCTGCTTATTGTTCCTGTACTCCAGCCTGCCCTTCCCCCTGGAGTGATTCAAGGAGGCAAGATGATTTCCAGGGTGGGTATGTCTTACACTGGTGGGCTGTCATGTCAGCAAGCACCCCTCAAGGCATGAGTCATGGTAGGAAAAGGAAAGGATCAGTGAGGAATTTAACCAGATGCCTGGCGTCACTCCCCCGGAACAGCCTTGGGAGGTCTGCTGAAGGTCTGCTCAGAAAAGTCTTCCAGTGCCACCTGGTCCCTGAAAAGAGGAATGGGTGGCTTTGTCAGCCTGCACAATGAAGATGTCCCTCGGGCTGGCAAGTCACTGCAGAGGAGGCGTCAGTGCAGCCTGGGTCTTCAGTGCAGGGGTGGTAGAGACTGCATGCACATCTTTGCTGTCAGGTCATCATGAGACAGGGTACAGAGAATAACTACAGCAGGGCTGGGTGGTCTGGGATGTGACAGCATGGACCATGGGAATCAGGTAGGGGGATTATTTGACTTTGGATATATATTGGATATCTATTTGACTCCAGGTGAGCACCATAAAAATTCTCTACGTGCTGAGGCCAGACCACAGAAGAGGGTAGCATTCAGGTAAATTCTTGTTAGGGCTTCATTTGTTGCCCACTTATATAACTAATGAGTTGGATTAAGAGGATGGGCTGGGTTTGGGCTTTCTAGTCTGGGCAGGCCTGGCAAGAATAGCGGTCCCTTCAAGCCTGTGGGACAGCTGGCACAGGTAAGAGCTGTGTCTGTCCTGATATTGCCTTTTTAGGAGCACAGAAGAGATCTGGACTGGCCTTCAAAAGAGGCATTTTGATGAAGTGGCTTTGTCTACCTTGGCTTCCTTTTCTTGCCTTGTCCTGGAGACTCTAAATTCTCAGGTCATGAGTGGGGCTTTCCAAAGACAAGTCTGAAATAAACCATACTTTGTTTATTTGCCCCAAAGAACTGGCCATGATTAATCTGCAGATTTAATACCAGTGCCTAGCTGGATGCCCCTGTTCTATTGATGTCTATAGCTCTGCTTACAGATACCAAGTTTAAAATCATGGGACTGGACAGGATCTCCTGGGTTGTTGTGTAGTGTCGTCTTCTGTCATACATAGTCATGTTATGCAATCTCCTTCATAGGCTTGCAAAGCTCCAGCCTAAAGCTAGGCAGCACTTTGCTCCTAGGATTCCTGCAGGAAAGCCTTTGCAGAATCTCATTCCTCCAGCAGTCATTAATTCTGTCATTTCTCTTCTAAACATAGTCAGGAATGGTTTAGAGGCATTTGCTCGATGGCCAGCATTATCCTCAAGCTTAAATAACTCATCTCCCTTCTTAGTGGACATGTTGGAAAAAGAAGCGGTTATGAAGAGTCGCCACATCCCCATGCAGCCCGCCAAGCTGCAGGGAGCTGCCAGGGTCCATCAGGGCGCAGGGCCAACGGCTGAACTGGCACAAGAAGATGTCTCTGGCAGCTCAGGCACGGTCCTGAGCACTGCTGAGGTCTCAGCAGGTCCTTATACCCTGGTCCTGCTCTCCAGGCCCTTCTGGAAATATTCTAGCTGATGCTGCCTCCATTTGCATTTGCCTTTTCTTAGCCATGAGATGCTTGTGGCTCACAGCCATCTCATGCCTGAATGATCTATCTCTGTTGCTTTGTGGATAAGCTGCCAGCATATAGCAGAAATTCTTGTTTCTAGTGTCCGAGTACATGGCGGCGCATTTTTTACTGCTAAATTACATCCCATTTGTCTCAGTCTCATTCTTAAGGGCACCCAGCTCCTCCTACATAATATTCCAACCGTTACCAGTACCAGAATTCAATCCCAACTTCACATCATTCCTGTTCTCTCTGTTAGGGTCGTTTAAAGAAAACATGGATTAAGACAGCATCCAAGACTGCTCCTCGATGCACTCCACCAGGAGCTTGCTGCCAAATTTTAATTCCCCTTTCAGCACAGCCTGTTTTCTACCCACTGGCTAGTTCTTGACCCTGACTAAATCTATTTCACTACACCTCATCTTAATGAGCACATTCCTGCTTTGCAACAAGGAATCAGGCAGACCTGGTCTTCCCTGTGTCCTGAATAAGGCAAGTCAGGCACAGGCTACAGCTGGGAAAATTATCCCCTCCTCTGTTAGATTTATCATGCGCCATCTTGTATTTCTACATCCTTCCTGCAGAGTTTGTCCCAACACCTTTCTCCTGCGGAGGCCAGATGAACTGGTGCGTGGCTACCTCCACTGCCCTCCCCAGTCCCTTCTTCCCTGACCCTATCTGTGACATTGGCTCTTTTTCCATCCCTGTCCACAGTCCCTGGCTTGGTGGCTTCATGAAAAGCCATCACTATCAACCTTGCAATTGCAAATGGTGGTCCTTTCTGTGCACTGGGTTGGAGATATCCTTGTCCCCTTGACCTGATGTGCTTGCTCTTTATCTCTGCTTCTCTCTGCATTTGCACCCATTTCCCTTTGAACTGTGCTGTTCCCAACAGCTGCCACTGACAAAGGAGACAAAACATTTAGTTCATGTTGGGGTGACCAAATATTTTTTGTGTTGGGCCGATGCCTAGAGTACCTGAGCTAAGCCACATATTTTTGTGTATTTCTTCCTGCCAGGTTCTTATTTTCTTTATTGCTTTCTCTTTTGCTCTCTGTTGGTCCCCTCTGCATTTTTAATACTACCCTGTTAAAGTTTTATAACCTCAGGCTGGCTTTTTTATGGGTGTAATATTCTTACATTTGAGAATGTTTTTGCAATATTATCTTTATTTTTTTCCCACACTCAAAGCTCCTTCAGTTGGCTCCTTCAGATGGAGGTGGCTTTAAAACTTTAAGCAAGGGGAAAAGCCTGCCTTCCTCGTCCTCCCCGTTTTGGAGATCTGACATCTTTTACTGTCAGAGTATGCTTGTGTATCTGAGTACAAAGAAAGTGGGGAAACAGAACAAAAGCAATAGATGATTAATATTGCCAGGAAATGAACTCTGTGACATTCATCTGTTCTGGCCCTCCTGAACTTGTTTGGGAGTCACTCAGAGCCAGTTGCTCTCTTGTTGCACTTCTTGGGAAGCTGAGAGATACCAGCTCTTTCAAGCTCCAAGCTGGAAACCTCCTGCAGTTGCTAAGGTGACTGCCACTTGCTGCTTGGGAAAAATAATCCATGCCAAGTATGGTGCACAAACTCTCCAGCAAAAGAGGTGGGTGCTGTCAGGGGTGGGTGGATGGGGGTCGTAAAGGTTGTGCTTCAAGCTCCATCTGCCCGCATAAACATTCCCCAGAGATGCAGCTAGGTAGAGAAACAGATCTGCTGTGGTGGGACAGGCACCCAGGCCACTTGCTTGAGAGAAGGATGGAATGTGATCTCTTAAGAAATCTAATCTTTTTGGTTTTCATCACATTGCCCCCAAGATAAGCCTGATCTAAAAAAAAAAATAAAAAAAATAAAAAGAACCAATGGTGACCTTTTTTTTGCTGTTATGGAGTATATCTCCTAATATATATTCCCTTTGCAAAGTAGATCATACATCAGCTGGATGCACAAGACCACGAGAATGGATGAGAACTTGCAGGCTGCATGGAAACACCCCGAGGTGCACAAGAAGTGGCATTAGATACAGTAAATATATGGCAGTCTCTTTCTACCTGTTTTGTAGGAAGTAATTACAGACCTTTTTCAGTGCAGGGGAAAGTACACCTGTGCTCACTCACCAAACAAATCCTCTCTTCACTGTTAAGCCAGCTCAAATCCTGTGCCCTAAAGGGACCCCACATCACGAAAGTCCATTTTTCTTGTCCTGAACTATTTCCAGCCAGCCTGAGGTGCTGGGCTTTGAAATAATTTCAGTAGTGGCTTCTTTCTAGAATGCTAGCACAGCTTCTTAAAACACCTTACTAGTAATTACCAAGTGAGCTGGCAGCAGATCTGGGTGATGGGTGGTGCTATTCCAGAAAATGAGACACAGTGAGTTACACGACCGACGCAAGGTCATGCAGAAGGACTGTAACAGAGCAGCGCTTCCCCACACACTAATTCTGAGTCTTCGTCTAGTCAATAGAACAAAATGCAATCAGCCACTGCCTAAACATTTACCTCTGGGCAAATTTTGGTACCCTTAGGATTGGCTGACACTCTTCCAAAACACCAGTTCTCCACCTCTTTGGAGTACTGCGCGCTCCTGGCAGTAGGTGTTGTTAAAAATGGGTAGAAGAGATCATTCAGTTATAGAGAGGGGAAAGACAGTTTCTCTGACTTCCAGTTTGCAGTCGTGTCTACTTCAGTTTCACTTGAGTGAGTTATCTCAGCAATTAAATCTTAACTCAGCCACTGCATGGCACCATGACATGTACTTCTCACACCACCTTCACATGAATACACCTTTCAAAGACTCTTATAATGCATAGCACAAGCTGGTGATAGTTGCTGCCATGAAACACCAACAAAGGAACTTTTTAATCACTATTTTTCTGTGATATGACATGCACCTACCTTAGAGATGTTTTCTGTGTGTATATTACCAGGAGCAAGCTACTGTGTATGGGCAGACAGCAAAAGGCCTCATGTTGGCCTTAAACGGGATGCCAACCAGCCTGGCAGTTTGGCACATGTCTGGGTGCTCTCTGAATGGGTGAAACATTTCTCCGGACTGGTACAGATGTGGTAGGATTGAGGGCAGGGCCATGACCCCATGACCATATGTCTTCCCGTAGCCTTACCTGCTTGTGGCTGAGGAATGGTGGTGCATTCAGGGGATGCTCCCAGTTCCCCTGGGGAGATGAGATTTACACAAACACAAAGCAGAGATGCACAGAGTCTTTGTTTCTCTACAGCCACAGATATGGGGGGGACAACTTGCTTTTGACCTGGTTCACCTGGAGAGCTCCACGGCTCTCTTCTTGGTGTTTTGGCAGCCAGTACCACTCAGGAAGCAGAGGGCCCAGGGCTCCCCAGTGGCTGTGCAGCCCTTGGGCTTGTGACAGGCACCTCCAGGCTCCCCAGGGCTCCCCGCAGACCCGTGGCTGTGGCTTGGGCTACCCTCACTTCCCAGGGCTTTTCTTTCCCGTCCAGGGCATCTCTTGATCTGCCAGAGGGAAAAAAGCACATTTCATCAGGAGAAGCATTTGATGAGCAGCTTCATTAATTTTCAGCCAATTAGCACTGGTTAAACCAATCATCAGAAAACCAGGCACAGGTTAACAGCCTCATTTAAAACCTACGTGGGTATATTTACAACAGCCAATACTCTATAAAAACAGCTACAGCTCCTGTACATATGGTAGTATAATATAGTTTGTGCACAGGATTTGGTAGAAAGTGGTTGTTTGTTACACTGGCCTGTACTGCAGATAATGTTTGTGCAAAAGCTTTGTACCTCCCAAGTAGCTGGAGGAAGGTCATGAAACCTTGGAAACGTTTCCAGGCTTCCTGTCCCCATCAGTGACAGCAAGAGCTGTCAGTACTACCTCTTGCAGCTGGGACAAGCCAGCATCCTTCTCCCCACGGTAACCAATTCTGGTGGCACAGATTTGCTGCTTTCCTTATGTCCAGCCCCTTGTGCCTTTCCAGAGGAAATCAGGGCAGGAGGCTTCTGCTCTATGTCTGTAACTAGCTTCCACCTTGGCAGACGATGAGACGTGGTTTGATTTCCTATTTATCTGAGCCCAGATGGGTTTTCTCCGTTGCATGCCATTAGTGAGGAAAGCGTCTTGGCACATCTGTAGCCCAGAAGTCACAGAATGAAAGGGTCAGGTGTGGGGCTCGGTGTCACGGCACAGATGCGGACCTTGCCGGCATGGCCCCCTCCAAGAGCCAGCGGACGAGGTGTGCCTTACCTCTGTCTATGGGTATGGCACAGAATGGGGACACCCCTGCTTTGGAGCTTGGAGCTAGAGGAGCTTGCGGCCAAGGACTCCCCCTCTTCACGGCTCCTTCCACCTGCTCTGTGGGAAGAATTGGAGTGCCCTCCTGGCCCACAACCAAGCATGAAGGCCATGGGGCAAGGCTGGAAAACTACCTTTTCCCTCCTCCAGCCCTGAGCAGGTGCAGTCCACCCCATACAACGTGAGCGGGATTGTTCTGGGATTAGATCGAGTGTCAAACCCTGAACCCCTGGCCCTGGGCATACTCCTGAGGCTTTCACCGGGGCCTTGCTCCAGCTCTCCTCACCCTTGAGACCTCGTGGCTTCCAGCCGGGTGCTGCCGCACAGCCTCAGGTATCACTCAGCATCCCCAGCAGCATGCAGCCGGCTGGAGGTGAGTGACCTGCAGCTGACAGCTCCAGCTCCTTACGCAATACTTTGCTCCTTTTAAGAGCAGAGTGATGCTCTAGAGGACAGCTCTGCTTATCTAAGGCAAGACTAGAGCAGGACTGCCTGCAATCTGGCCAGGGCTCAGCTGCCCTTGGGAGCCTCATGGGGATCCTGCTGGCGGCTGATAAATGCCAACAAAAGGATGTCAAGCGTGAGCAGTTGCTTCCAGGTTTGTTTATTCCTCTGATTTCTACAGAGGCACACAAAGAATCCACACGCAATCTGCACAGAGCGCTCTTTATAAAAATAAATAAAAAGGCCCTTGCTGTTCAAAATCAGCTTCCCTCTGGGTCTATTTTAGCCCATTGCCTTAGCAGCAGCTCCTTCAGACGCTGGGACTCTGCTGATGAGAGTTAGTCACTTCTGTCCCTCAGCAGGCATCTCGGTAATTTTCCCCAGCCAGTTACGTCAGTGAAGCCCTGCACCAGCAGCGTTCCCCGATTATGCAAGCTACATTCGCAGATAAGCTTGGGGTTGGTCTCTTTAACCTTTATTCACCGGCTCATCGCAGGGAGAGCTGCAATAAAAGCTTTGCTGATAAAGCCCGGTAATATATTGACAAAAGAAAAGCATGGCATTGGTAATAGATTATATTTGTGGGAAATTGAAAGAAGAAACAAAGAAGCCAATTGCAGCCTACAGGCACAGCTGAATCTGTAGCAGTACCATCTCTTGAAAAGAAAGACACACTTTTCTAGCTTATCCAGGCAAAAACAGGGACAAAGATTTTATCCGGGGTTTCAGTTTACTAGCCAAATGCTTTGCAGTCAGGGGTTTTGCAAAACTGAGCTACCTTTTTGCTCCCTGTGAGGCACCCTAGAGCTTGGTCACAGATAGTGCAGGAACTCTTGAACTGCAAGGTTGGAGCCTTCTACTTTTTTTTCTTCTTTTCTTTAATTTCTGCACAAATCTTTGTAAAAAGGCATTGAAATGGGGAAGATGTCAGCAATTTTCTTCACCAGGAGCATCTAGAAATATTTTTATTCACCCAGCTCCAACAGCTCCCCAGCAGTCCAAGCCTGTTCTTCGTCCCCACTCTACCCAGGTGATAAAAAAGCAGGGGACGGGGATAGAGTCACTTGCCTGGGACTCCAGTCAAAAAATTTCCCCTTTGACCTTCCTGCCTTGCCAGCTGCCAAGTCCTCCCTCCTGGTCCCTGGCAAGTGCTGGGGAAAGGATTGTGCCTGACAGTCCCCCACATGGATTCTCTTTTCCCTGTTTGTGGTGGGATCTGCATCCCTCCCCATCCCAATGCTAATGTCTGAGCTCTCTCCTACGTCTGCAGCGCTGGAGTGCAGGAGGGGTCGTGATACCCTCTCCTTTTTTCTCATTGCCCCAACAAGCCAAAGGGTGGGCATGAAGCAGAGGGTTGACACATTAAAAACTTGTGCGGTAGGAGGTAGTTCCATGCCAAGTGCAGTTGAAAATTAATAGGCTCGTACAGTGTGATTCTGCTGATGATTTGGTTCTGGATTGGGCACTAAATCTGACTGTAAAAAGAAGTAATTGACTGACTGGTTGAGCTTTCTTAGGGCAGTAAGTAACTATAGAAACTCCCTGCCTGTCAAACAAAGGTGTAGCAGGGCTGCGTTTGGATGATTGGAGCCAGATTGCATCAGTCAATACAGCAAAGTTTGCAAAGGTGCTCAGTGCAAAATGCCATGTGCTAGTGTTTCCCCGTGGATACCAGGATAGCTAAGGCAATGCTGGAAATAGAAAAAAATCACTTATCATCTCTAGCTGTGAGCGTCACAGCAGAATAAATGTTAATAGCCGTATAACTAAGCTCGAGAGGTTCCTGTTAGCTACAGTGTTCTTGTTACAGTAATGGGGAGCTGAGCCCGACAAACAAAACTGGTCCACATTTTTTAAACAAATATTTTATAGGTCCTGAAACCCTGCAGTCCTGGGTTGAAAAAAAACTGGCAGTACATTTGTGCAAATATTCTGCCCAAAGGAAAATCCAAGCACTTTCTTTTTGACATTTTGAAGAAAACTGTTTGCTGTTGGGATATTTCAAAACTTTCCCAACGTCACTGGAAAGGATAAAGATGAGAAAGAGAAAGACAGAAGCAAAGCATTGCAAAGCATTTGTTGCAGACTGAATACTTTAAGTGACTTGAAGTCATCAGGGTTTCTCATTTGCCAAAGAAGACAGGCAGTCCTCTGCATCCATTCGCAATGACACTGTCTTCCCCTTCTTTGGCATGGCCAGCAAAGTCCAGCAGCAACGCAGCCTGGAGCTGTGTGCCCTGAGGGGAGAACTTGGAAATAGCAACATTCTGCCAGTATATGCTGGGAAATCTTGAAACTGCAAGATTTCCAATATGTTTTCTGAACTAGTGCTCAGTGCATGGGGAAAAAAAAAACTGATGCAGGAAAAGGATAAGGTGTGCTAGAAAGTTTGAGAGTTACATGTGCATGGTCAAACCGAGGTAAATACTGGCTGGTGGTCAGAGGGCTGGAGGCTGCCTTGTGCCCTGAGGAGCCCTGAGAATCCCTCTCCTCCAACCCACATGCACCTGCCTGTGGTCCCATCCCTGTCACCCCACCAGCCTCCAGCCTCCCTCCCAAACAGCAGGGTGGTAGGTAAAGCTGGAACTGTGCATGCCAAGCCAGCGATGAGCAAGCAGCGTGCTGATGTTTACAAGAGGGATGGATGAGGATAGCCTACTCTGCAAGCCAACAAGAAGCCACCAAGCCTTGCATGAGGGATCAGGCTGGGGCTAACATGCCACAGGCTCTGCAGCATGCTGAGCCATCATGCCAGTGAGCTGGTTGGTATTGCACCAGCTCCATCGAATGTCAGTCCACCCCGTATGGGTCTTGGTGGGAGAGGAAACTCCATGAGAGTTCATTCCCACCTAAGATCCCGCCAGCACAACTGCAAGACCCAAATGCAGGAGTAATATGAGACCAGGGCAGTGTGTCTGCGGCTCCAGTCTGCTTCTGAGGTGCTCCCCTTGCATGCACAGCCCCTGTCCCAGGGAG
This sequence comes from Phalacrocorax aristotelis, assembly GCF_949628215.1. Taxonomy (NCBI): domain Eukaryota; kingdom Metazoa; phylum Chordata; class Aves; order Suliformes; family Phalacrocoracidae; genus Phalacrocorax; species Phalacrocorax aristotelis. The sequence goes on along the minus strand of NC_134276.1, from coordinate 98,004,759 downwards.
TAGTTCCCTCAGGTAGGCTGACCTCAACCAGGTCCCACTCTGGTCCCAAGCAGTCTTCCGCTTCTGCCACATGATCATATGTTTTGAGCCCTCTCAACTATTCAGTCTCAAAAGCATCAAGCACTAAATTGTTTTTGGGGCAGCATGTTCCCATGTGGCACTGTGAAATATTTAATATTAGGATGCTCTATTTGGGACAGGCAGCATTTTTAACAAATGGGAGCAGTGAAACAGCACTCTTGTCTCACCAAGCAAAGTGCCTGCAAGGAGGATGAGCAGGTACAAAGCAATGAAGAAGATCTTCATGTCCTTTGAACAAAGAATAAACTCCTTGAATTAATAACTAGCACTTACTTCCAGAAGCAGACCCAGTGTTATTAGAAGGATTAACAGTAGCCAGGCATTTTTCATTAAGTGTGGAGCTGCAAACCGCTCCTGTGGCATGGGCTTCCTTACAGAGGATGTGTCAATCCATCTGGGGTTGAAGGCAACAGAAATAAAACTTAACAGTATAAGGCAAGCCCAGCCAGCCCTTGCATGGGCCTTCTTAGCTCTGGCACCTGACACCCATGACATGGCAGCATGGCTTGGCTGCAGACAAAAATGTGCTTTTGGGGACTTGCTACATCATGCAGATGTCTCCCATGACGATTGCTTTGATCCACATAGAGATCAATCCTGCTCACCCCAGGGTCTGCAACATGCCACAGCTGGAGCATTAAATATGGATGTCGATGTAAGTTTTCCCCAAATACAGGCTTGACACTAACTTGATATTCCCATTTGGCCTCCTTTTTAATGAGGGCTTTGCCCGTGCTTGGTAATGCAATTAGCACACATGCTCGGTGGTTAATAAACCTGCTTACAGAGCCATCAGCAGCTGCTCTCAAGTGGCGGAGGCAGGGGGGCACACGCACGGCCACCACCTCTCTGACGCCAAGATCCCCTCTGCTCGGGGTATTTCAGCTCACTAATGCCATCGCCTGCCTTGCCTCTCCCACGCAGAGAATTTCCGATGCAGACGCCACTGCCTTGCCCCTGACGTGTGCCCTTCACAGAGCAGGAGGAGGAAGAGGAGGAGGAGGAGGAGAAGGGCTGGATCCCACTCTCATGCCTTGGCTGGGTTTGAGCAGCCCGTGGGAGGCACAGGGACACTTCCTGGCTGTCCGTTGTGTGCTGCAGCTGCTCGTGTGCAACATGCGAGACCCAGGACTTCACACGTGGCCACTCCGCAGCATTGCCAGCCGCCCTTCTAATAAGCGCTAATTCAATTTTCAGCTTTGCTCCTTGATCCTTTCATGCTGCCTCCTGAGCTGCTTTGCACTGACGTCTGCTGATGTCAGTGGCTGCAGGATGGGGAGGAGAGGGACCAGCTGCTGAGGAGGGGCCGTGGGGTTGCCTCCGCCTCCAGGCTGGGGTGCACAGGCTCCCCAGGAGCCTCCTGAATGATAAGAGGGGCGTTATGAGTGGGTACTGCACAGCTGGATCTGGGTATGGGATTAAAATTTTGTGTCAGTGGTATGAGAAGTCATCTGTCATGCTCTGAGGTGAAGATTAGCGAGCTCAAACTCAGCATGAAATTCAGGAAGAAAATCTTATCACACGCCAAAAATTTTTGCCACATGCTCTAATCCTCCTGGAGGGGGCTGAATACCAAACAGCACAGCCTGAAGGGGCTCTGCTTGGCTATCGCAGCCCAGAGTCTGGATAGCACACCTCTACAAACCCAGCTAATCACCCCCATCTTAGCCATCACTGCTGAGTTGGCCACAGGCATAATCCAGTGCCTGCTGATGTCAGTGAAAACCTGATTTCAGTGGCTGTGGCACTGGTCACATGCAGGTCGTGAGCATCCTTTTGCCTCGCTCCCTGCCCTCCTCCTGCTTTGTCTGAGCTCCCACAGGGAGAAGCAGGTGGGGGGAAAGCTACATAGACGTGGGGGGGAACAATAAACCCTTGGCAGCCTGGTTTTGAGTGTACTCAAGAGCAAATTGAGCACCAGGAAGCCCAAGGACACAGCCCAGTACTGACGAACATCAGCATTTGCCTTGCCCCGGCTTGCACCACTTCTAGGGCTCAGCATGCAGCCGGCGCTGCCTGGGGCTGGCTGAGTGCTACTCCAGCTCTGGGGCTGGCTAGCCATCCTCCTCCTCCTCTACCTCCTCCTCCTCCTCTCACCCTGCCCACTGCTGTCTGTGCAAGGGGATTCCAGAGACCCGCAAGTCCTGGAGTAGGACAGGGGCAATAGCCTAGCCACATTAATTAATTAATTAGTTAATTAATTAGTTTGTTCACTTAGACACAAAATGCCAAAGGTATGCACCTGGAAACTGCAACTATTCTGCTCTTACATGTAGCACATGAATCCAGAGCCAATGTGGCACATCTTCAGGCCCCAGAGTTCTGGGGTTTCATGTGGAAGTAAGTAGAGGGGTTTTCAGTGGCTACTGCAGTGCTCTTAGACTTGCAGTCCCAGCTTTGGCGGCTAAGCCCAAATGTAATGGCCTCCCCATATTCATCTCCTCTTTCTCTCTCTTAGGGTTCACATTACTTGCAGCTGAACCCAGCCGTACCACTGGCTTGTCTGTGCATTCAATGCCATCATCATCCCTCTCGAGACTTGTCTTCTACAAACTGCTTTTTTTGTCACCAGTCAGAAGTGGCCAAGTGACAGGGCAATGCAATATGACAGGAGCCAGGACCCTTCCACTGTGTACCGCGTGCATACACAAAAGCAAACTCTCAAGCGTCCCTTGCTGGACTGTGCTTCAGGACAGCAGCAGGCTACTCCTCAGCCTGGAGAAGAGATGAACACCATGGGCAGACTAAGATCTTCACAAAGCTTCATGGTCCTTGTGACAGACAGAGCAATTGGCATTATAAATTATTTTAAAAATTTAGAAAACATAAGAAACCAGTTGGCCTGGAGCGATTCATAAAGCAAAGAGGTTGTGGATAACCTCCACAAAGCTGGGAAAAGGGGACATATGTTTCCCTCACCCATGAGTTCACTCTTCAGCCGTACCCCAGTGCTGCCACCAGAGGCAGACGTGACATGCAGAAAGGGAAGGTGGTCCCTGAGATAGCCCTGCCTTTTTGTGTGGATCCCGGGGTCTGTTGGAGGGCTAGAGATGCCTTCCTCATCTCTGTTGCCTCCCCCGCACAAAGGAGAGGAGCAGACCACAGCTTTTGTACATCATATCTAAGAAGCAACTTTGCTTCTGTGTGCAATGAGGTGTGGTAAAAACATTTTCAGTCAAGAGGTGAGAGGTAACACAAAGAAATCTGTCTGTGAAAGAATTATCATGGGCAAGACAGGAATAGAGCTTACCAAAAAGCCAGAAGCTCTAGCAAGATCCTTTTAAGCCTGCCATGCACCCAAAGGAGATACTTAGCATTACGTCAGCATTGCCCTAATTATGCAAATTTCTCATTGGTTCATGCGCCAGGACACCAGCATTTTGTTTGCTTTCCTCCCAGCCCCCAGCCTGCAGGCCAGTGTTTTGCTCCTTTGCTCTGGGTGTGCCGTGTGTCATCAGGGGCCAGTGGAGAGGTTTGCAGAGGCAGGGCTTGAATTTCAGAGCTCCCCCCTCCCACTGCATGCACACTTGCTTTAAAAGCAAGGCTTGTTTCTAAGGCAAACAGGATGGGGCATCTCAGGAAGGTGGTTTTGGATAATAATGCATGTTATAATGATTCCAGCGGTCTCCTATGTGCTGGGTACCAATTTGAGTGTCCCCCAGTGCAGTCATCCTAGTTGGGCTCATAGGGCACAAGATATGCTCATCCTCTAGCACTGTGTCTCTTCTCTTTCAGGCTGCAAGCAGTGGAAGATGGTACAGACACACTGACCCCATCACTGGTCCTGCTCCACTGATAGCCTGGGAATTGCCTCACTGCTTTGTGAGAGCCATCTTTGCCACAGCTACGTGTTTTGGTAAATCTGTTGGGAAAACAGTTTCAATGGGCTGCTCAAGGAAACTAACTTCCCACACCCATGGACAATACAACGTAGGGAAAAAAATCCTCATTTCTTTTCAAGATTCATTTCGTCTATTAGGAAATTCTACTGAGAAAGTTCAGAGCCAAGAGAAAAAAAATCCTAACAGCTTCCTTCCTGCAAATATATCAAGGACAGCAATAGCACTATCCAAATGCTAGATATATATGGCACCTGAACAGAAAAGATTGGCTTTTCTATAACATGCTTTCAGCTTTTTGCCCTGATCCTGCTCCTGGAGACATGCAGGGAAGCTTTTAAAGTACCTGGAAGATACTTGAAGTCTGTCAAAACTGCTTGTTAAACCCCAGTTTATGCTACAGTTCAGTGTCAAATGGTGCCAGTTTCAACAATTCTTCACTGCAACCTAATCTCAGTAGTCTTCTTGGGCTGGACCCTGCCTTCATAAATTTGACAGTAATGCTCCAGTTGAATCCAGGGCCCACGGGCTAAGCCTCAGCAATTAATGCTCACTGATTTATTCACATACAGATTCACCACAAGGGTACAGAACACTCTGCAGACACTATGCAAATAATGTATAGTAATAAATGCAAATGCCCCACTTGAATTTACAACATCAATATTCATACTCTGAAACTTAAGACCTTCTTTAGTCTATTAGCATATAGTTATTAATGGCCAGTAAAAAAGGCTGCAGCTGTATACAAACAAACATTTCCCTTTGTAGGAAACCAGCAGCAACAATCTCAAAAAAAGTGCTGTTTCCTGAGAGAAAACTGAGCTTTGAAAAACCTGCAGGGAGCATATTTTGTGTGCAAGTAAAGAACTTCTGATCTTGAAATATGTAATTATCTGGGGAAACCACTTTTTTTTCTTGTTTTGCATGTCTGAACTTTTTATTTTTAGATGAACCTTTTTTTCATGGAAAATTTGGCCTGAAAGACAATAGGGCTGTATCCCCTTTGAAATCCCAGCTCTTAGGCTTTCTAGAGTGTCCGAGAGCTGCAGTCTCATGTGTCCACAACCAGACGAGCACTCATCCCTGGTAAGGTGTGACGCTGCCCTAGATTTTCTGGCAGAGTTGTTATTTCTCATTGACAAGCTCACTGCCTGTTAAGCCTCCTTGCCAAATCAGACAGTGTCACTGCTCCCTAGATGCTGCGAAACTCAAATCTCTTGGAAATATAAATTTATGGGACTGAGGTATGGACAGTCCTTATAAAATGGCCCACTGACACTGCACTGCCAGACCTTCTCATACGCCACCGCCACCAAGAGGGAAGGAAAGGAGAGCAATAGTGGTTGGAAAGCATCACTTTTCCTAGGAGGAAAAAGATTTCCTAAGGACTGCATCAAGAGGTGCATCAATACTAGGACAGGTGATCAGACCAATTTCTGCCAAACTTGTTTCACTTTCCTCTTTAACACCGAACAAGAAAGCCAAAGGATTTGCAATAATATTTATTGGGTTAGTACCGTAAAATGCAGAATACCAGAGTACCTCCTGAACCAGACACTTTGGCAGTTCAGCACCCCCAGGAACATATGGCCTAGCAGTGAACCAACTCTTACTAATACCCCAAATTAACTGGGATGAGCACTGGTGTCATCCTTCTCTGCTCAGTCTCCAGGCAATGGAGGAGCTGACTCCTCTTTCACAGATATCTCTGGATTTTTAACCCAGTGGGCAGTCAGGTTGGTCCAGCATGGTTTACCCTCGGTCAATTCATACTGGCTGTTCCCAGCCACTTTCTTCTCCCTCCTGTGTCCAGAAACATGCTCCAAGAGGGCTCACTCTGTGATTTTCCTAGGTACTGACATGAAGCTGACTGGGCTGCGGTCTTCTGGATCATCCTTCTGGCCTTTCCTGAAGATGGGTACAATGTTTGCCTTTCTCCAGTTGCTGAGGTCTCCCCTGTTCTCCACAACCTTTCAAACATGATAGACATCAGCCTTGCAAGGGCAACAGCCATCTCCCTCTGCACCCTATGGTGCAGCCTGGTGGGTCCCATGTGTGGGATGTTCTCTCAAGCAAACCCTGACTTGATCCTCATCCACTGATGGCTGTTTCCCTCCCCCTTCAACCCTTTCTCTAAGCACTGAGGCCTGGAAGACCTTCTTGGTGAAGACTGAAGCAAAGAAGGCAATGAGCACCTCAGCCTTACCTGTCTCTGCTGTCACTAAATCACTATCCCCATTTGGCAATGGGCTCCCATTTTCCTTATTCAGCCTTTTACTACTCACGTAGGGGTACAGACTTTTCTTGTTGCCCTTGACACCTCTAGCAAGTGTCAACTCTAGGTGAGCTTTGCCTTTCCTGGCACTGCCCTACACACCTGGGCAGTGTTTTGAAATCTGCCCTTCGTAGCCCACCCTTGCTTGCACCTCTTGTTACTGCCTTTTCGCATTGGAGGCCAGTGGTGAGTTCCCAGTTCATCAATTATCCATAGCTGTTGCTCCGCTGCACACAGGGTGGACCCAACAGCTGCCTTCTAATGGAAGAGAGGGATAGATGCATAACTTGCATAAATTAGCTTCTAAATGATATTGTAGCCTCGTAAAGTACCACTGCAGCACATAGCTAACTCTTAACAGCCCGGTCAAACCTAGCCAAAAAAGCAAGTCGAATGCTGTTTAGAAAGGCATGTGAACAGGACACCAGAGGAGACACAGCAAGATTTGTCCCCTTTTTTCATTCCTCTGTGCTTGGTGCTGCTCTTCTCCCACTGGCTGAAGTCAGAGATGCCTGATAGGGAGCCCTGTAAGATGAGATGTAAAGGTGTGCTGGCAGCTAATTTACAGTAGCAGGAAAAAAGCACATTATACCCGATAAAAAATGCTGTCTCTGCCTGCCCTGCAGAGCCTCTTTGGCTATATAATTACAGGTCAAATATCATGTTCATTCAGATCTTACTGGATCAATAGCCTACAGCCTCCCTCTGCAACTTCACTCGTACACCTGAGCCTAAAACAAGCTTATCAGTCCTTCTGCTGTGACCTGAAGCATTGAAGGTTCCTGAAGGAGGATCAAAGTAAGGGCATAACAGCTAGGAGGCAAGAGGACATCCAGCATCCAGGGATGGAAATCCATTTGTTAAAATGCCCTATTAAAAATAAAACAACTCCAAAACACCAAGCAAAAAGCAAGCAAAAGACCCTTTCCCCTTGCCGCCAAGCAATGAACTTTCAGATCCTCCAGACTGTACAGCGGGTAGTTTCTCTAGCAGGGCGGAGAACACACACAGCACAGCTCTTGTTACAGCAACAAAAAATCTCCCAGGTGATTTTATAATGTAGAGGAGTCTGAGCTTAGGACCTTTTTCTGTTGCCCTTTCTTCTGCAAGCAGATTACTTGTGGGAATAAAGCTGGCTGAGTGAAGAGGGAAGACTACCTGCAAAGGCAGCTTTGTATAAATGGTGTTCCTGTACTTGCTCACCAGGGGAAAACTTCTGCATCAAAGTTTTTTAACCTCCAAGTAAAATGATACACGTTTGGAAAGGAGTTGTTGAACCTGGCGTGATCTAGCAAGAGAGGTGAGCCCAAGTACTCAGGGAGAGGTGCAACTGATGGGGTTGGAGTAAGGTGGCTTGCTGGGGACAAGCCAGGGGAAAAAATCACAATGTGCCCTGAAGCCAGTATGTCAGGTGAACCCAATTTTTTTGACATCCAATAGAGTTCCTCTAAGAGAAAGTGAAGCTGCTCCAGGCCTCTAGGAGGAGGTGTAGGGCTGAAGGACCTGTCTGGACCCTGCAGGACAGGCAGCTGGGGAAGAGCTCACTGTGATTGAGACACATTAAGAGACTTTCCCAGCCCAAAACTAACCATGAATTTTGGCTCCAACCCTTCATGGGGGCACATCAGAGGTTCTTGTGGAAGCTGAGTATCCAAGGGTCCCCTCTGGACACAGTCGTGGTTTAGCAATGAGCCAACAGGGGAGTGAAGCACTGGGGAAGGTTTGCCAAGCCCCTGTAGCTTGGCTTGGCACAGAGGCAGAGGAAGGTGAAGCTAAGAGGTCCTGCCGCTGGCACTGGTCTGACCCCCAAGGTGGTTTCACCACATGACACGTTCAACAAAAAAAGCCTGTTAAGCTTCATGCAAACCCTCTCCAAGATGCACGCCCATCCCCACGCTGTAAACACACCACCCCCAACTCATGCCAGGACCACACTCCATAGACCCATGTTATGGAGGTCCAGGAAGTCAATCCAACCGTTAAAAAAACCAACCCAAACCAAAACTTGCAAATGAAACTGCTATCGGTTCTCTGCTCTGGCTTGTGGCACAGCCTGACATGCGCCAGCGGGGTGTCCCCTTGCAGAGCAGGAGGGAGCGCCGCAGCTCAGGGTGGGAGTGGTGAATGTGCTCCTGGCACATATCTTTGCTAATGCTTTGCCTTGCAAAACCACAGCCAGAGGGTCTAATCTGGCCAGCTGCTCCTCCATTATAGGTGATAATGCAGGAGATGGAATGATCCCAGATTGCCTGTCGGAGCCCAGGGCAGGTTTGCCAAGCTGGCAGTGAGAGCCAAGCCTCCCCTCCTGCACGCTGCCATCTCCTCAGTGCAAGCTGAGCAGGCCTGGGAGCCAGGGAAACACCACAGCTTTGGGGGCCCTTTCCTGCTCTGGTCCCCTCACCAGCAGCGTCATTTTTGCCAGAGAAAAATGCATGTTCCCTGGTTATCTTCCACAGCAACCTAGTGCTTTAGAAATATTTTTCCTTTTCATTTGTGACTTGCAGGGTAGCATTCCAGCTTGGAGGACGATGGACTGTATTAATGGGACCCCAGTATCCCTTCGGTGTCTGGTTCTTATTTTCCTTGCAACAGTGTCACCCAGTCCTGCTTGAAACACGACTCAGGAGAGATTATATGACGACAGACGTCATCACTGCTCACAATTGCGCACTCTGCTTTGTGCTTTTCCCCTCCTTTTTTTTTTTTTTTCTGCCAAGTTATCCTAAGAGAGGCAGTTTCTGACTGGCAATGTGAAATGTTACCTTTATCACTTCTCCACAGCACCAGCAGTATTATAGGTTGTCAGTCTAAAAAAAGCAGCATTGTTTGACTGTGCAGAGCAGGCGTTGCAACAGCAGCGCAGGCTCACCACATAAGGATCCAGAGGTAGAAAGGGCCCCATTAGGTGTTGACACGAACACGGCATGGTTCTCTCTAGACAACCCTTGCAAGGCTGAGCTTGCTCAGACGTTAAATGTATAAATATAGATCCACGCAAAGGCAGTGCCATTCAGCCAAGACCCGCATGCACTGCCCTCCCCCTCCTAGGATATGAACAGAAAAGTGGAGGGAGATTGCTTAGTGCTGAAACATCACCAGTGACGCAGATCTCTAAGTGGGTCAGATGGAAAAGTGATGCTAATGAGTTTACATGAGAAGTTTGGAAAAAACCCCCATCCCACGGTGAAGGTGAAGGGAAGACAAAGCCAGGGGTTTTTAGCATGCTAGGCTAGTGAGTGAGCAGCAGAGCTTTCCTCCTCTCCCTCTGACATGGGCTTTTTAATTTCTTTGCTCCAGATATGAAATAGGTGGGGAGAAAGGGAGGACAGGCCCAGTTGGGGATTATTTGAAAGCAACAACATCTAAAAAGTTTCCATAATGAAATTTGATTCTTGTGGAGAGCATGTGCTTTCTCGCTCTTGACCGTCTCAGGGCAATCAGCTGAATGCACGGCACGCTTGTTATCTCCATGCAAGCCTTCACTTTGTTGAGATGCCACTGCAGAGAGGCGCACAATTCAAGCAGCATCACAGAAGACAGTATCATATCTGGATTTATGGCTGCCATATTTCAGGGCTGTGTGAGAGGTGCTAGCAGTTTCAAATGGCTTCTCCGCAAAATGAAGCAAACTGAAGGCACTGATGTTAGTATCCCCATCTGTCATCTGAAAAAGACAGAGCTACTGCCCACCCGTCTTCTTTTCAGCAATAGGCCACACTGAATGTTGTCAAAAGCAATCATTTCCCCTGCTAAATCTTTCCTTAGGGCTACAACATTCTGTCTGTGAGGAATACAGGAGAGGCTAAAATAGACCATATAACAATAAAGAGACACAGAATGGGAACCATGAAGACCATTAGTCCACCCCTGCCCTGGCCCAAAAGCAGGGTTATAGCTAACATGAGGTCAGCTCAGCCATGGAACCATGGTTACTGGAGTCTTTAAACCTTCAAGGAGACTTTACCTCTTCTGGACAACTTGTTTGACTAAGTCACAAATACAAAGATGGGCCAGCGTGTTTGGTTGCCCAGAAGGGTGTTTGTTATTCTTCCTGGGTCGAGGCAGAGATGATGCCACGGTCAGTGAAGTGTGGGGGAAAGTGTTGGGCTCATCAGGTCTTGTGAGAGCTGTATCACTTGGTTATCCCCAAGGTACAAGGAAGCCTGTTGCCTTCAGGGTCTGGTCAATGTGCAGTGGCCCTGCAAACAGCCTGGTCTCCATTACAACATCGTGCTCTGTCTGTTCCCCAGCTCCAAACCCTGAGCAGCCAGACAGGCTCAGGTCTGCAGAGGTATCAAGGGTGATGTCTGGGGTCAAAAGGTGTGAAAGAGGCCATGCACTGAGCTGCAAACAAAGTAGCCCTGGCTTTGAGGGATCAAAAGGCAAGCCAGATACACAGGTCTTGAGGTTACCGAGTGAGAATTCAGAGCTCTGTGGAGGGAGGAATGGGCAGCATCATTTGCAACAGACATCCTTGATATTAATGGGGAAAAGGCAAAGAGAAGAAGGGCTGGAGGCAATGCTGACAGCAGCCTGACATCAACCCAAAGACCAAATCCTGCTCCCAGGGAGGAAACATATCCCCTCAAGAAGAGAATTTCGTCAGAGGAAGCCCACACCAGAACCTGCACCACCATGCCGCCTGTCCTCCACACACAAGATGCAGCGTGCAAAACGCTGCAAAGTCACAGCTATGTCTTTGCAGGCATCTGGGTGTGATTGCAGAGTCCCCCTGGACTGTCCCAGGCAACAACAAAGGCTTTGCTGTTGCAACTTCCCGCCTAGACAACCATTAGCGATTTAGCTTAGCCTCAGCTCACGCATACCCACAAGTTGCTGGGATTGGTATAGATTTGACCCCTCTGTAACAGTGCTGCCTAGTAATTTTTGCCGTGTTGTGTATATACACAAGCATTTCCTGGAGCTGGGGAAGAGGTGCTCAGGGAGCCTGGAAGATGCCTGCAGTTTCAGGTAAGCTCTGAAATGCCATCTGCAAAGCAAATTAAATTGGTGCCTTTCCGAAGGGGAGAGTGCTGCCTCATCCGGTGTTTGCATCGCTGCACTTTACCCCTGCAGACTACCTAACAGCAGGTTCTATCTGCTCTTTTTAAGTGCTCTGGATCTCCTTCACCTCCTTTGCCTGTCTCCAGCTGCATGGGCGCATCCTTCCCCTTTTCACAGCACTCATACACAAGTCCTGTGCATGAGCGTAGCCCACAACCCAGGGCCAGAGCTGGTAACACTTAACTGGTTCTCTGCACTTGGTTTGATGACACATAGCAGGGCCTCTGATGCCCACTTCCAGTGCCACCATTGCAGGGGAGCTAAGGGGGACAGCACATTTTATGCTAAGCCTGGACCATTTGAGTTTCATAGACACAGAGTTAAAGGTCATTGCCTGCCACGGACCAAAACACCATGTAGGACTCTGAAAGAGAACCATTTCCAATGATGTCTCTGAGGGATAAAGTCGTCAGCTGACTAGGAAAAAAACCCACAGTTAAATTTCAAGAGATATTTGGAAGCAGATACTCTTAAATAGCTCTGGTGGCAGGTGCCCCAGTAGGAGCCTCATTATGTCCAATAAGTTACTCCTTGAAAAGCTCCCAGAGCTCTTATTATCTCTGGAGTGATATGCAGAAGTGGTCTATCTGTCGTAGAGCTTACAGGACGATTCAGCTCTTTGTTTCAGATTAATTACCTTTCTGAAAAGAAAATTTGTATCAGAAGGCTGGAAAAAAAAATAGGGTAAATACTGGATGAAAGCGGTGTAAAATTAGGGTAAAATCCTGTCACACCACTGTTTGCAGTAGGAGGACTCCAGCCTTACACTGGCTGAAATAAGAGGAAAATTCTCTATCTCACCTTGCAGGGAAAGACCCCCCTCCAACAGACACCTCGGCTGGATTAAAATTTTAACTAAGAACATTTTCCGAGGAAGCAAAATAATACCTTCATAAACGTATGTACCTTACATCTGAAATCTCACTGGCTTTGAATTATCCATGCATTCACAAGCTCTTTTGGTCTTACACTCTTTTGTGTGAGACTATTTATTTTATTTCTGTTCTTAAGAAGATTTGTGTAGTAAGGTGTTAAGCTCAAGATAGTTTAAACTAATATTTGATTGTTGAAAAGGGTAATATCACTGAATAAGGTTAAAAGTGGGTGCTTATGAAATTAAAAATTGTTCCTGCTCTGCTTTGGAAGATTAGGCCTGTGAAACTATAATAGGATTTCTCTCTGTCTCTCTTTCTGTTTCTCTCAGGCTTTAGCTTTTCCCTTGGAGGAGCAGAAGACAGATGACAGACAGTGTACTCGGCCTAATGTCCAAAGATTGGAGAAGTGTGTATGAGACTTTGGATCAAAAATCCCTCATGGTGGGTTACCGCTTTGGCTGTAAAGAGCAAACAAGGAGGAGACCCGGTTAAGCCCACTGACAGGCTTGCAAATTAAAGCACTAAGGCCAGAGTGTTACGGTAAAGAGCAGGAGGCTGTTTTGAGTACTGCAGCCTGCCCAAACGTGCCTAGTGAAGTGAAGAACCATTTCCAAATGCTCTGGTTGAGCATGAGCTGCGCGTAAGTGAAAACTTGGATGGGTTATTCAGAGACTGCATTTTTTGAGAGCCAAAGCCCTAGCTGGGAACACAAGAGTGATTTGTTCTCCCTGAGCATGATTACCTGCTCGCCTCCCCTCTCCTCGTGACTAGAAGCTGCCCAGCAAGTGCTGCTGCAGAAGAGAGCCACTTGTCCCAATTTCTCCCACTATTGATATGGCAGGGAAACAGACCCTGGGCCCCTTGCCAAGCAGAGGCTGGTCCCCCACGCCATGCACAGCTGGATGAAGACACCCGGCACCCCATCCCTGGCCATGAAAGGGGACTGCAGGGACTGGGGGCAGCAGGGCAGCCTGAAAGCTTGAAGCCCACTTCACATGACAGAGCCAGCACAGGAGGTTGGATGAATGCCATTACTGTGTGGGACCACCTCGGGAAAGCATTTTAGTCAGCTCCACCTGTTAGATTTATTTCATAAGGAAAAAATAAAGAGTTGTTCTAAACCAAATCAGCCTGACTTCAGAGCCAAGGTGGGAGCGACGGCTCTGGGTGCAGGCAGAGCCACCTGCGCAATAGCCCATCCTTCTAGCAGCACCAGTCTGCACCTCACAGCAGCATTTCGTCATACAAAAGGAAACCACATGTGTCTTTTTGGGAACCTGAATGCCCCAAAACTCTGCCTACTACAGCCATCCCCTTAGAGCCACTTTCTGCACTAGAGGGTGAAGTGAAACGTCAGTGAGACTTAACGTGGTGGAAAGCACACCAGCAGCCTGCCTTCATGGCTCACCCTATGCCATCAGAAGCTCCCCCTGGGAGGTGACACCTCTCGACATTACTCATGAATGCTGTGAGGACTGCTTAACACATGCAGATGTGTGTGTGAGGAGCAGTTAACTGAAACCGATCTTTTCTTACCAGAAGACAGGATGACTTCATCACCCTGAGGCACAATGGCAGAAAAAAGGGGGCATCTTCTGGCTTGCCACAAAACGTTAAAAAGGAGCCCCACTTCCTCTGTAGCTGGAGAGACATGGGCAGCTCAGGCGGTCTGAGGTCTGCCCTCGCTGGCCAGAGCAGAGGAGCAAGAAGAAGCTGTGTCTTCACCCAGGAGCAGGGCTGGTGATGTTACCTCTGCTCTTGGACAGCAAGTGGGATAGCCACGGCCTGAGAAGACCCTCACTGTCCCTTAGCTTGTTAGTGGTGGGTCTCATTTTACAACGTGGGGTAGCAATAACTTAAGCCATTCACAAAGGCAAGTGGCTGAGAATGCTTATTCCTGTTTTGTAGGCAGTGAAGGAAGGGAAGAGAACAACGACTTGCTGACAGCCATGCAGCTAGCCCATGGCAGAGCTGGGTTAGCGTGCAGGTCTGCTTCTGTGTGCCCAGCTCTCAGCATGTGCCTCCTGGCCTTGTGGCCTTTCCAAGGAGAAACCTGACATGGTGAGGGGGAGAGCAGCAGGGAAAGGAGTGGATAAACTCAGTCCTGCAACCCCAGCCCTGAAGTACTAGAAAAAGACATGCTGGTGAGATACTCATTGCTCTGCCAGGCCATCTGCACCCCACTGCTGGCAGGACCCAGCTGTGACGGAGTCAGCCTGCCTCCACCCCAAAAAAGGTGAAAGAAACAGGAAAAGTTACAGCATAATATTATCCCTGCTTCGGCACTCTATCAAAGCAAAGCAAGCCTTTTTCAGAGAAATGAGCTCAGGTGCTTATTTGGTGAGACAACAGCATTTAGAGGTCAAACTGAATGGTGCAGAGTCTTGATAGTGTCTTTCTACAGTGTTATTTGCCTGCCCAGTACTAGTCAGTGGAAATAATAAAAGATTTTTAGTACTGCCCTGACCATGTTTTTTCCAAAAAGAATTGGTACAGCAAACATGACTCCCCATTTCAAAAGTGCCTGCAGTAGTCGGTGAGAAGGCAGGCAGGCTGTCTGTGTTCCCGAAGCACCTTCCTCTCTAAAATACCTCCCAGTGCCTTGCAGTGTTGCTGTGTCCCCAGGGACAACTCCCCAATAGGGAGAGCAGGACATGAGCAGTGCGGTGTGGAAACCAGAGCGAGGTCTGCATGTCCGCGTCTGACCACGCGGCCTTCAGTGCAGAGCAGGCAGCTCAGCTGGCGCTGAGGGTTCAGAGGCAGCGTCAGGGAGTTAGTGCAGGAAAATTATTTTGCAGTGCAAGTCCTGAGTAGTGAATGCAGCTTGTTCGAATAGCAGATTTTATTGTTATGCTATGCCTTTGAAGTTGTAGTAGCGTAATGGGACAGGTGACGCAATCTCTGGTATTAGCAAAGTCCAAGGGGAATGACCGGTGTTAAAGTCTCCAGGTAACGCTCTGGTTTCTGTTTCCTCCCCAGTTCTCTGATTACTGAAATTTGGTACAAAGACCTTGAAGTCTTTAAAGCAACTGCTGCTCCTGGCTCCTTAGCCTGCTCTAGAATAGCAGACCCTGTGCCAGGCAGAGCAAGGGGTTGGATATTTTGCTGGATGCCAAGGGGCAGGCAGGGCTATCCGATGCAGTCTGGACACCGCCAGGCCTCTCCTCAGCTCAGCTTTTGGTATGTGCCACCCATGATAACCAACACCTGAAGCCCTGGGAGGGTTAAAAGGAAGTCAGACCCCAAAAATCCTTCCTTCAGAAAGGAGTGACCTACAGTGAATAATGCCAATGGAGAGATGTGCAGGCAACGTGAAGTGAAATGTGATATAAAAATTCTGATGACCAAGAAGGGTCCAGAACAGGCAAGTGCTGAAGATACTGAAGCAAACAAGAACATTTCAGGCACACAGGAAGCATGAAGCTTGCCAGAGGGTTGCTGAACTACAGGTCTGTAAATGAGCTAACAGGACAATTTAAAAGGCTAAGGAGACTGCAGAGAAAAGGATCTCTTCAGCTTATTGCAGAGGATGTTTGGAGAGGTATTTGCATGCCAGATATGTAATTTTCAGGTAAAAAAAGGATGAGGCTTCAGCAGGAATTGAGGTATCAAAAGAAGGAAACTGACCCAAACCAATATGTTGAATAATATCTTGTGAGGACCCGAACTTTTAAAAGCATCCCCCAGGAACTGGATACCATGTTACATCGATAAACTGAACCTATGAAAAAATGATACATGGTTAAGTTTTTGCAAAGGGATGAAGAAATGCAATAGCTAAACTGATAACAAAATATGCAATCTCTCTTTAAAGTGCATTATTTTATCAGAGAACCAGAAAGGAAAAAGATAATCTTGCACTCCTCTGTAGAAAAGATGCCAGTGTGACTACACAGCCTAGTGAACCTTACTGCAGGTTCAGGAAAACTGGATGAAAGGGTAATTAAAATATAGTTATTAACAAAGTATATTAGTTCAACATAAACAAACTAGCAGAGCTTCAGTATGTCTGAATTATTTCACCAGATGAACCATGAGTAGCAAAAGAAAAGTATGTGACAATGCCAAGCTGAACGTTAGAAGGCCTCTGACTGAGATCCCAAGGAGAAGACTTTGCTACACCAAGATACTGGTGAGGTGAAAGGTGCAGCAATAACGCAGACCAGAACCAAAATGATGTGATGGGATGTGTAGCAAAGGCATGAAGTTTAAGGGGATCATCAGTATGCAGGGGCACTGACATCTGAGGAGGAGGCAGAGGATGTCCATAGATTTAGTCAACCAGTAAACTCCCTTCCAGCCTATTAGGTAAGCAGGCACTTGACGTTACCTGCCTGGCAGCCAGACTTTGGACAAGTCTGTGCAAGAAAGCAGGGGCCACAAGGCTGGAGAACAGCTGAGGCTGCACATTTCAAACACGGTGCAGGGGGAGGGAAATTAATCCAGGCAATAATTGATCTGTTAGCTTAACCTCAGGAGTATGATAGGCATTTAACTAATTTTGAAGGGAGGAATAATGAAAGATGAAGAGTTTAATAGAAAATGGTATAAAATGCAAGAAGGAGGTTACCAAAAATAGATCTGACCTGACTAACTCAATGTATTTTTTGATAAAAATAGCTGAGGCTCCAGACAAGAAAATGTTGTGGATCACATCTAGCTGCCCCCCCTCCAGTAGTTAGTGGAGGAGTGGGTTAGTTAGAATTAAGACGTAAGGAGTAGGCCAAGGATGAGATGCCTACAGAGTGCGCTGAAAGCCCTCTCCATTAGCAACAGTAGCCTTTACACTAAAAATGAAGGCCCAGACACCTCCGTGTCGTTGCTTGTCTTGGCGGGAATCAGATATGCTGCTTTGCGTCTGGCTGCGTGGCCACCTGTCTCTTGCAGACTTGTAGCCTGTCATGTCCCTGCCTGCAGTGTCAGGGACCCCCGCAGCCACCAGCCTGACCTCCTGCAACCTGTGGCCCGCAGGAGGTACTGCTTCACAGGCGGCACATTATCACTGGGAAAAAAAATACCTGATGGCTAATTAAAATTTCCTAGCGATGACTAAATCCACAACAACCCCTCTTAAGTTGTTCCAATGGTAATTAATTAATCCCATAGTTACCATGGCAGGGCTTCGGTTACTGCCTTTTTGCCAGATGCCCACAAAACACAGCCTTTGCTCTGCCGCCAAGGGAAAAGGTGAGCATTTACCTGCTCATCAATCCCGCACCGTGCCACTGGCGTTGGGGCTCTCACCCTCCGCTGCAGGGAGAAGGGCTGGCAGCTGGCTGGGCTTGGCAGGCAGACATGGGGCTGAAGGGAGCACTGCCAGAACCCGGGCTGAGAAATTGGGTTGGCACCAAACGGGTCAGCATCTCTCCATGCCTGGCCAGGCGCTTCTTCTGTCGTCCTCTCCCCTTCCCTCCCGCAGGTTTCCCTGCACACATGAACAGCAGCCACCGCTCCGCTCTGCCTTGGGATTGATTATTTCTCTCTCGCCAGCCTCATCCATTAATGACGCACGTCGATTCAAATGTTGTTGCTTTTTACTACTCTCCCTCTCTTTTTTTTTTTTCTATTCCCCCTATTTTTATGACGCATGAAGTCAGGGTTGTCATTATTCTATATTTGCATGGATTAAGCTGCCTTCATCATCTATTAGCTTCCAAGTGATAAGAGCCCACATGCAGGCTCCCTCGTTATGTATGCTGCCTCTGCCCGCCGTTCCTGATTACTTCTGGCCCATATTCTAGCTTGAGGAGCCAAATGGCTGTCTCATGCAGAAATGCTTCTAAAATGATTTTTTTAAGATGTTCTTTTCAGAAAAGGAGATATGTTTTCTTCCATGTTTGTCTGTCTTGGCAGCCTCTTTCTGCATTACCGAACTGTTCAGGCTTCCTCTCAATTTTTCGTATTTTCCCTTTTGGCCCAGTAAAATAGTTATATGTGAGGTGAAACAGCCTGATCTGTCTGTTTATCTACTCCTTTTATTTGTACACCTAACATCTGAGATACCCTGGGAGGTGGTGGTCCTCAAGTCTTTTACAGCAATGAATGTCCTATCTTCCCACTTAAAAATACTTCCTGTTATTTACTCAGCTTGTTGGTTTAAAATAAATTTTAAAAGAAAAAAAAAATAGACTGTCCTGGAAGAGGAGTTAGAGAGATGGAGAAACCCAGGAAAACAGACAGAGGTGATTCATAGAAGAGGTCTTTCTCCCCTTCCCTTAGCTCCTGGGACAATTTGTCTGCGTTAGAGAAGCTGCTGTGTATGAATGCGATTGTATACCTGGTAACCAGCGAAGCTGGCAATATCCTTGAAGTCTGTAACAACTAAGGTTCAACCAACCAAAAAAAAAAAAGCTAACTGAGTGAGAGGATGACCTACCAGAAATATCCTCAGCCATGCAGCAGGTTGGTGCACATGTGTGCCTGAGGAAGGCAGGAAAGGCTGAAGCCCACCAGGGATGCCCTCAGGGTGCAAGTTTCCCTGCCTCCTCACTGGTCTTGAGGTGGAGCTGCCTGGCTGTGGGTGGCCTTGCCCAGGACGGTTGCTGGTAGGTTTTTCATCAAATCCTGGTCTGTTATCACTTCCATTTATATTTTATGCATGCAACTAAATGTTGGCTTCGAAGCTGATAATAAAACAGCTTCCCCTTTCCTCTGGTGCATGTACAAGTCAGTAAACACAATATCACTAAATTTCATCAGCCAGTCAATGCCATACAGACCTGGAGGAGAACAGCCAGTGCCAGGCAGCAAAAGGCCAAGGCCAGCCAGCAAAGGGGGTGAAAATATCTCTTTTATACTCTCTGAGCCTGGCATCTGTGTATAACTGTCGCTTTTTCTTCTGTCCTGATGTGCTCCGGGCTGTCGCAGTCCCCTGGGCCAAAACTCACCCTCAGGGAGGTCCAAGGACCACAAAACAGCCCACAAACAGGGGGTGCAACATCTTTAATCTGGGGGTGTTCACTATTGATCTCATTGGGGTGTAGGGCAGGGATTTTATTTTTCAAGCTGGGGGCAGGAAGGAGGAGAAAAGCATGTTTGCATGCAGAGTGGGCTAACAATGCATCAGTTTGCTAGACCTGGAGCAGAGGGAAGGGGTGGCTGGGTAGAAGTTTGGGCACTGCGCCGTGCTAGTGTGAGGACGGTGTTCTGCCTGGAAGCTGCCATGTATTTTGCTTTTGCATTGAATGGATTACTCACTGAAAAAAGGGGGCTTTTTAGGTCAAACAAAACCTTTTTCAAATTTAAACCAAAATAGTGCGGAGTTTCTCTGCTAAAACAATCTGGAGGAAAAAAATCAGAATGAAAAAACCTCAAAGCATTGCTGAGTGCTTTCAGAATTGAATGTCTGACTTCTCATTTTCCAGTCACGTTTTATTGATCAAATGTAAGTAAACCATGACTTAAAGGTTACTAAGGCATATAAAACAGCTTCTCCAAAAAAAGTCTCTTTCTTTGCCCAAGAAAGTGGGAGAAGGCAGCTCAATCCCTGTCATAGCTGTACATACACATACCCGATGACTTCAGGTAAGAGCCAAAGAGGTTATCTCTGCTTTTTGGGGTGTCAGGCAGGCACAGATAGGCTCACCCTGCTGACATCCTGAGCTTTCCTCTCGCTGTTTGGTGCTTAGGCATTGTACTAAAATTACTACAGCTTTCCGATGTGGGCCGGCTTGTGTGTGCATGTCCGGCTTGTGCGTGCATTGTCCGTGTGGACATCCCCGCTGAGGCAGGAAGAATGTGCATCTTTCCCCAGTTCCCACAGCTTTGCCTCTGTCATTCATAAAAATATCTCTACCCCACAGGAATAAAATCCCCTAGGAAAGGGCAGATGGACTCTAGGATAATGAGATCTCTGTGTAAGGAACACAGATGGAAATGACTTTGGAGAATTTTGGGATCCCTACACTGCTGACATTGCAAGATTGAGGGACCGAAAGGGCACCAGGATTGGTGGATGGTAAGGAAATAAGGATGGAGGGAAGGTATCCAAGGTTTCAGCTGCAAAAAGCACCAGGCTGTGCAGGGTATTTTTCACTGTGCTGCTTGAAAAACACTTGTCCTTTGAAGCAGCTTGTTATGTGAGGAGTCCCTCGCAGCCCCCCTCCATCCCATCCCAGGCCCCCATGCAGCACTGTCCCTCCCTGTGGGTGGCTGGGGGAAAATCGGTGGCCATCACTTCTAATGCCACCTGAGGAGCGGCTAATGGAAATCTGTTTTGCATGGAGTGAGCACTACAAGATCCAATCTCTCTGTCTGGCACACTGCAGCAATTACATGTATTGTCATTTGTAAGTGTTACAAATGGCTCAGAGCATTGGTAAGAGTTTCATCCATGCAATTCATGACATGAAGCAGCAAAGTCCCTACATTTCTGAGGGAAGGCAGCCATGCAGGATGGAAGGAACTGCTGCAGGCACCAGAGGAGCACTGTGTAGCTCTCCCTGATCCTCCTGAGAGCCAGACTCACAATGCATAGAAATACTGGAAGCCCAACCTTTAAAGTAGCAGTGGGTGTCACCAAGCATCCTCCCAGCTTCCCTGTTTTCCTTGTGGGCTTCTGCAGTTCAGGCCAATGCATGGCTCCAGCGGATGACCCCCTGCCTGCAAAGGGAAAGGGGCTGGGAGCAAGTGAGCCCTATGATTTGTGCCTCTGCTGCCTGCTCCAGACAAAGGATTTGGAAATAGCTTACAGACCCGTTGCAAAGAGGCTGGAGCCTGGACCTGTAAGAAGGCAGCAAAGCAACAGAGGAAGAAGAAAGGTGATACCAGTATGGGCAGCAGACTGGGAAGCTGATGCTCTGCCAGAAGTGCAAAGCAGTGACCTGCTTCCAGGCATGGGCTGCCATACCATGGCAAGCAGCAATCCTTTCCACAGGTGATCATGCAGGGACAGGACACAGCAGGCAGGCTCTTCTCCTGGGCTGGTGTGGTTTTGGGACACACAGAAGGTAGGGTGCATGTGAGGCCCAGGGCTGGGACCTGCCCCAGCGGCGCGGCCTGTGGGTCTCACAGAGGGCACAGATCCCCGTCACTCTCCTGCTCCTTGCAGCGGTTGTCAGGTTATGGCTAAGCTGTGCCTGGCAGCATCGCCCTTGCTGGTGATGTTGGCTTCCACCCTGCATTGCTCCCCTGCCAGCAAAGAGCGTTTGGACAGGTGCTCACATGCATCCCTCTGTGTCCACAATGTGTGCTTCCTGCACAGAGGAGCCATTTCCATGTCGTCTCCTTGCTGCTGGCTATGGAGCCCTCCTTGATAAGGTCCCTTCCCACCTCTCCTTCCTAAGATGCAGCAACCAGGTGTTCCCGTAGTTCTCCCATTCCCCATTCTTTCACTTCCCTGTCCTCACCAGCCCAAGGGAAGGACACAAACTTGTCTTATTTTGAGCTGGCATTTTTTCCGTATGTCCCAGCAAAACCTCCCTCTCATTTTTTTCTCCACAAGGCAGGGGTGAAAGGGAACATATCTGTGACTGGAAACACAACTTCGAATCAAAACCGTTTGCCAGATCTCCATCATAGTGCAACAGTAGAGAGGTGACTGTACAGGCTAAAGCTGGCAGGTCTTCATGACAGATATAACATACACCCGACTTCAGTGTAAAAACTCTTTTAGAAGCAGTAGAAAAAACATCTGAAATGCATTTGTCATTTTTTTGGGAAATGCTTATTTCTGGAGAGGAGCAAATGCCTGAAAAGCATTTGCTGAATGCAAATGCAGATTTGCATTCTGGGGTCTGAAAGTTTCCTAAAAGTTAAAAAACCAGACAGCAAATAAATCCAGAATATACTAGACAAACTCACATCATTTTCTTGTGTATTGAGTTCAGTGGGACGAAGAATTTTACCCATTACTGTAAAACTGTCTTCTGCTTTTAGGCCTAGAAATGGGTGCCCTACACAGGCAGGAGGGTAAAATGCTGGCAGCTGGCATCCAGGTCATGATGTCTGGCAGGAAGCATGGACAGAGGGAGAGAGGGAGGAGAGGGGCTGAGAGAACCTCCTTGCATCCAGTGGCATGTTTTAATGCTGGGGATTAACATGGGACCGCGACAAGCGGGAGCGCTTTTGTGTATTGGATATATGCCTGGGTGAAGCGTTGCATCGGCTCTGCGCTTCTGCCAAGGACGGTGGGCAATTAGATCACAGCTTATCGGAAGTAAAAGCCAGTTTCCAGACAAGCAGAGTGTAACATGTGGATTAAAGTTGTCAGTGCATTAAAGAGGCCAGGGTTTAAGCCGCGGATAGGGCTGCATTTAGTGAAGTAATACTAAAAGAGAGCACTGTTCTGATGAACCAGGAGGAGGATAGCATAGCACAGGGTGTTAGGACGCTGAGTTAATTGCCAAAACTAATTACAAACACAATGTCTGAGGGCTCCAGGACAGGCTCCAAGCCTGTGCATAGTGGAGCAGACACTGAGGTGAGGACCTCAGATGTGGGGGCAGATCTTCCCATCCAGGTGCTGATCAGGCTTGCTGCAAGCAGTGATGGAGCAACTCACATGGACCTGAGAGCTTGGCATTGCACCTTCTCTAACCCTAGAGAAAGCGATGGCCCATTGGATTGACAGGCCTTCCTAGAGCTCACATCTGAAGCCAGGATGTCCTGACTCATCCACGTACATTGTACGTAGGTGCACTTTGAATGTCATGGCATTTCTTGCACAAAAGCAGCATCTTCCTCAGTTGTGCCCTATGCTTCCCTGGGCAGGCAGTACAATTAACTTTAAAGTGCATAAATAAAAAAGGATTCCTATTTCTCACTGCTCCTAGATGGCAGTGGACAATCCAAAATGAGGTTAAGTTTGTTTCCAGTTTTCTCTTACTGCAGATTTCTCACAGCAGGGCCGCAGCTCAGGCAAACGACCATGCACAGCAGTACCCTCCAGGTGAGTCACGCCAGCTCTGGCTCTGAAGGAGGTGTAACTCTATGCTGCGAGTAAAAGAAGAGGTTGTAAACTTCAGAGCATGAGAGTGGAAGATTTAAATAAGGGTCAAGTCAGATAAAATTCACCTTCCTTTCAATTAGATCATGAAAGCGTCAAGCACCCTGCCAAGTCTCCCTCAGCTTGCTCCCCTTATTCTTCTCCAGAAGTGAGAGCTCTTCCAAGCTCCCCTACAGCCCATGGAGCAATGCGTTACTTCTGAGACTAGCTGACAAGGAAAAGCCAAGGTGGAATAAATAATGTCAAAAAGTATTTTGAGCTAAGTATCAAACAATAATTTAAGTTGGAAGGGATGCCTGAAGGTCACCTGGTCCCACACCCAGCTCAGAGCAGGGCTAGCTTCATGGTGAAATCAGGTTGCTCAGGGCTTTGTGCTCTTTATTTGTGACTGTCTCCAAGGATAGAGATCTCCCAGACTTTTTGGACACCCTATTCCAGTGCTGAACCACTCTCACATAAAGCTAACAGGAGTTTTTCCCTCTTGCACCTTGTGTTTGTTGTCCCTGTCATGGTTTTTTCTGGGTTAGAGCTAATTTTTCTTCACTGTAGTTGGTATAGTGCTGTGTTTTAGACTTGGTATGAAAATAGTGTTGATAACGCACTGATGTTTTAGTTGTTGCTACGTAGTGCTTATACTAGCCAAGGACTTTTCTAGCTTCCCATGCCCTGCCGGGTGCACAAGAAGCCAGGAGGGGAGGGGGCACAGCTAAGAGAGTGGGTTCAAACTGGCCAAAGGGATATTCCGTATCTTATGACATCATGCCCAGTATGTTAACTGGGAGGAGCTGGCTGGGGTCGCAGTGATCACAGCTCGGGGACCAGCACCATCGGTCAGCGGGTGGTGAGCGGTTGCATTGCTTGTGGTTTTTTACTTTTTTTTTTCCGACTTCATTTCTCTCATTATTTTCATCATCAATATTATTATTATTACTACTACTATTGTTACTATCGTTATTATCATTATTATAATTAAAATTATTACCATTACTATTTTAATTATTAAACTGTTCTTATCTCAGCCCATGAGTTTTCTTGCTTTTGCTCTTCTGATTCTCTCCCCCGTCCCACTGGGGTGGGGGGAGTGAGCGAGTGGCTGTGTGGCGTTTAGTTGCTGACTGGGACTAAACCACAACAGTCCCCCACTGCTGTGGACATTCAGGAAGGGCCTAGTTCCATCTTCTGCATGGGTCCACATCAGGGGGTCTCGTTGCCACCAGGGTCCCCAAATCTCCTGCAAAGCTGTTTTTCTCCCCATTGGCCCCCAGGCCACCCTGTTGTGTGGGACTCATCAATCCTGCCTGGAGGATTTTGTACTTCACTTCAGGGAGCTTCACAATGGTCCTGGCAACCCCTGTCCACAACCTGCCCAGGTGGCTCTGAGGAGCAGCCCTGCCCTCCAGTGTCGCCACTGCCCCCTGGTTGTGTATCAGCCCCATGCCTGTCAAGGTGCCTCCTGCCCCACTGCCCAGGTGGGTGACGGGGACAAGGACCAGTACGGGGTCCCATATTGACCCTGTCCTCTAGCTTATTCCCAGGAAGACATGACACCTGGAGGACATCAAGGCCCTCTTGGTGTTGGTTGTGCCAGCACAGCCCTTCCTGCATTTGTGCGGGGCTCCACAGAGCATCTCTCCTCCTGGGTAGCTTTCCAGCCAGGGCCGCACAGCACACACCAGGCAGAGCCATTAGCAGGATCTGGCCCATGTTCCTCATGCACTTGCACTGCAAAGATCTCAGTGCCCGTTACGAGTCTTTGCAGCTAAACTGATCTGAGGGTGAGAGCTTCAAGAGATTTCCCATCTAGACCTCCAGGCTGAAACACTCCCAAAGACAGAAAACTAATTCTGTGCCTCCAGAGGGATTTTAAAGGTATTGCCAAGACTGAAGACTGAACCCAGAAATCCTGGTCTTACATCAAATATATTACAGATATATGGTACTTAGCTTGATCTGTCTGAAAAAAACCCCAAAACTTACTAATGGAGTAGGAAATGGATACTAAACTTTTCCAGCTCCACATCCCTGTCATTTAATGTTCTTTTTCATTTTCCTTTACTGTACATTTCAGTACATCTCTATTGCAAATTGAGACCAGTAACTGCCTATGAGGGGATTCAAAGGCTAACCTGGGGAGCGGAGCCGTAGCAGTGAATTGTAATACTGTGGAGACATTATAGATTTATGAAACCCTTCTGAAATATTAATCAGTCAGGACAATCTCTTGTCCTCACTAAGGTAGACATTATAATTTTCATTTTAAAAAAAAGAGGAAGCGCTAGCTTCCTAAAACATAAAACTTCTCAAAAATAGTTCACCAAGACAAGGGAAGATCTGGCAAAGCTAGGAAGGGAGTTTCGCCCTCAGCTCCTAGGCATTGCCTGGACCAGTCGGGATTGCCCACCTCCTCGCAGGGCAGAAAAGGGCAGCATAAGTGCCTGTGAACACAGAGGAAAGGTCAGAAGGTCAGAGAAAACTTCTGTGGTGGTTAGCAGAGCTTTTCCTCCTTTGTTATTTGCTGTATGCGCTCATTCTTGAACTGACTGTGTTCATTAACATTGTGCAATGGCAGAGTTAGAAAAACTGTTAGATGAAGCGGGAGAAGGAATGCCAGGTATTTACAGAGATTTCAAACTGCCAGGGAGACCATAAAACAACCTAAAGAAGAAAGGCTGCACAAGAAAAAAAAATAGGTAGAAGTTTACCATGAATGGATATGGGACGAGTACAACAAGAATAATTATTTTGGAAGACTGGTTATTACAATAAAGAAGAGGGAAAGGGAACAGATTGAGGTCAAACTGTATTTGCTTTTGCAGCCATATATGAAAAATGAAAAATCTCATTTGGAGTTGTTGCTTAATGTTTCACTGCATCCAAAACAGGACATTTCTTTCGTTGAATGATGTCACCCTTTTTCACCCTTTAAATGGTGGCCTACATATTTCTGAGCAAAAATAAATGCACAGAAGATTCTTCAAACCATATTTTCCAGCATGTTTATTATATTTTTCCCCAAAAAGCAATTCCCAGCTCTACTTAACAAAGGTCTAGGGAGGGGGATGAAGACATGATTTTGTGGATATTTGACACAACCAGTCTTTAACATCCTGCATGAAGGGGCCAAAACCCAAGCTGCTGAAGGAAGAGAGACCTTAGTAGGTCATGCCTCAGAGCCATGAAGTCATGGGGCTTTTTTCCAAGCATGCACTGTGCTCTAGCAGGTCCCTGGAGCACGCACCGAGAAACTTTAAGTGAACTTAGTAATATTGAAGTTATTTAGTCACAGACAGAGTAAGGAGAGGAAATGCCCCTGTCACCCTCCGTTTTCAGTATGGATGAGCATGCCAGAGAGTCCTTCTAGTCCAAGTGTTTTCTTGACAGATGTCTAATATATGCAAGAGCTAAATTTTAGCCTTCCCCATGCGGTATGGTAATTTATGGGAGTTCAGGTTTCTTGGATTAGTATGCAGCAACAAGTAATGCAGCGAAATAGCAAATACCTTGGGGCTGGGGGGTCTCAGGGACAGAGGTGGTTAAAATATGAGAAAATAAGCTACTTTTATTCTTGTTTTCTGTTGCAAAGGGGGAAAAACAGTAGGTAAATATCATGGATACGATTGATACATTAACCAGATTAACAAGGGGAACCAGCTATGTTGCTGGCCCTTGGGAAATCGGGGTGTCCCTAGGGAAAGGTAGGAAGGACAGGAGAAGAGGGAGTGTAGGATTTGTGTGTGCTCGTCTTCAGGCCTACCTCCTACCAGTGCTTCTGGAGATGCTGGTACAGGAGAGTCCCCTGTGTGTGACTTAGAGGGGAGTCTGGAAGAGGTATCTTTTATTTTGTTATAACCCTTCCCCTTCTTGCCCAGAGGATACAGGCTCTGTGTACTACTATGTGTACTGCTTTCTCAGAGTTGCATTTTTTTCTTATTACAGTTGGATAAACTGTTGCAGTCCCTAAAACACAGTCAATAACAGACCGGGGGGGGGGGGGGTGGGGGGGGTGGGGTGGGAGGGGGGAACAAAAACATGGAGAGAAACTGAAGTGGAATGTTGTCAAAAAATGACAGACACAAAGTATTACTGCTGTTCTGGGTAGGAAGTATCCAGTATTCACAACACCATCTTGGCCGTGGCTATTGTCCAACATAACGCAATGATCTCCTTTGTTTTAGTTTCTAGATCATAATGGACCTTAGACTAATAAATGAAGAAAAATGAAAACACATTAGCAAAAATGGATGCAGAATTAAAATCCTAAAAAATAGCTCTATAGAGATAAATCGAATCCAGGAGTCCCTCGAGGTCTTTGATACCACCCTGCAGCATGATGGGGAAGAAGTGATTTAGCAGTGCCTGCATGCGTGTTTGCTACAAATCCTTCTATGCGATCCTTCATTTGTGAGCCGGACATGTTAACCAAAAAGCAACCAAAATGCCAGGACTTGCTGCTCTTTCCCTCCAAGGAGTGGAAAAGTTACTGTATGCCTTGAGCGAGGCACAACCAATGTAGTTTCACTAGGGTGCCCTCTTTTTTCCCACCTCTTTGGCCTGATGAACTTGGATTAGGTCTCCTAACATCTCTTATGTTTTCCTGGTGGGCTCTTCAGTGTGACTATCGGACTCAGCTGGCACCAATCATGGTATGGAAGCCAAGGGGGCGCAGGGAACCTGCCCCATGAAGCCAGGCTCTCCAGTCATAGTGACAAGAGAAGGACTTGCAAATGAAAATAAATATTTAGGTCAGAAGCTACAGTTTTACTCCAAAGCATGCTCTGGCAGTGTGCGGGCTGCAAGATGGCACATGCAGCCAGCCAGGTCCCGGTGTGCTTGCACCCTGCCCATTCGGAGACGGACCATCCCCCTCATCATGGGCTTGGTTACCCTTTGCACATGCCCCTCTGTACAGCCCCAGGCCCCACAAGGGCTGAGATTCACCTGGGACTTTCCTCCTCTGGCCCTCCCAAGCATGCAGGGAGAGCCTGGATCATCCCATGCCCCACCCAGGATTCCTGCCTGCTTCTGGTCATGCTGTTTTGTAAACACTAACTCCAGCAGCTGTTTTTCCACTGCTGTTCAAACCAGCGTAGTCTTGGCAGGAAAGGAGTCACTGGTGGTCAATCTATCCAGAAATATCGTGGCAACCACTGTTGCTGATATGGTTAAAACAGTGGCTCCAGCTACTTCAGAGTTACACCAGTGTAAAAGTGCTTCCTGCAAACAGTGCTCATTTCTGCTTGGGAAAGAATAACCTACAAGCAGGCAGCAACTTTTTTTACGCCTGTGGTATTTGGGTTCTCACTGAGACAGTGACTCCTGCAGAAAGCCCACCTGAACCTGAGGGCAGCGCAGGGCAGCTCCTAACACCAGCAGCAGATAAAAGCAGAGGCTCCGTTGACCAGTCCCTCTGAAACCATTTTAGCTAGCAGGCTTCAAAGGCTAATGATAACTTTGGCAAGCCACACAGTGAGGTTATTAGGGAAAGTCTGCTGGTGTTTCACAGACCTTTGCTTGCCCCTGGAACCCCCTGAAGTCCCTTGTTCTTCTGCGGTGACAGGGGCACCTAATGCCCCCTCTCACAGAGTTTGGGGGTGAGAGGGCTGTGAGCATCCTCTGAGCATCACCATGGATGAGCAAAGTGATGAAGCCTTTGATAAAACTTGGGTTGTGGGTAGATGGAGGCAAGGGGTGGGTTTGAGAAAGGTGGGGAGCAGCTCCATGCAAAAGGGGAGAGTGGTCCTGTTGCAGGGGCTGGGTAGTTGTCAGGGCAGTGAGGTACCAGCTCATGCAAACCTGTGCCACCATCTCCCCCAGTTCCAGCATGCAAAATCTCTGGGGGAAGATCCCACCTTGCAGAGAGGGCTCACCTCTGCTTTTTGTCACTACAACCTGAGAAAACACACTCGTCCCATATGGGATGGTGCGTAAAGGTGCTGGTACCTGCAGAGCTACGACTTCTCTGTCGAGGGAGGCTGCTCTCTCACCTGCCTGGCTCGGGGCAGCCACATCACCTCCCCACCAGCCCAAGGACAGCATGGAGGAGAATGCGGTCCCAGGCTGGCAGACTTCTGTACAGACTTAACCAGGATTTATAAAGTTCCTGATAGACAAATTGTTTTAGGAAGCCAGGTGCTGTAATTGGTTGTCAGTGACTAATCGCAGCCTGATTACAGAGTAGCGGTTGCACAGGTATGAATCAGAACCCACAATTGTCAGCCCGCTGCCTGAAACCTCCCTCAAAACAGGGGCTTTTTCTTTTCCGGTTTGATAAAGTCGAACCATTGTGTACCAGTGACAGTTCTCTCCTTACACTTGTCGAAAGAAAATATAATTAAGGTGCGTTCAGGGGAAGGAGAAAAGGATCAATATACAGAAAAAGAAATAATTACATACAAATGCACAACCCCTGTAAAGAGACATTTAGGAATTCTCAGTGAGGAGGGGAAGAACAGGCCATTTCAGTTTCATAGATCTGTGTGATATCAGCATCTAGAAATGCATTTCTATCATGAAGCAAAACTGTCTCCAGATGAAGCCCCTGGAAAGAAGATGCCTCTCCCCCTGATCCAGGGCTCCACAAAGCAGTGTGAAACCACCGCAGGCTTCAGAGCATCTTTCTCTCCTCCCCTTCCTTATTCTCACACTGCGCCTGAAGGGCTGAGGGTGCCAACCCAACCTTTCCCCGCAAGAATTTATCCAGTTTCTGAAGCCGAGCTTACAAACCATGGGGTCTTGCTTCCCACTAGGGTTCCCAGCAGGGGAAGAACTGTCCCCCACAGTGATGCCGCAGAGTGGCTCAGTGACCACCCAGTACCCGTCTAGGGAAACCAAACCCACCACCAGCTGTGGTGGGCACCAACAGGCAAAGCTCAATGCCTGTCTGCCTGGGGAGGGGGGAAGGAGGAAGCAGCCACCCTGCAGAGCGAAAGCCACCCTCTGCCCTGCCAGCTCCTGCCTCTGCTTTGGGAGCTGGGTACAGAGGCATGGGAGGCAAATGGGAGACATTGTGGCTTGGCCTTTTGGGGGATGTTTTCCCCCAAAAAGCATGGGAGGTGTAGTCGTTGTCATTTTTGGAACACTTCCCCATTCAGACATTAGCTACAAATGCTAAAATGAGCATTTAGGTCCCTGCCTTATTTCTTTAATCACACAAACTGTTCTCCGCTTGGAAGAAATAAGCCCTTTGTGTATCCTCATTTGCAAATCTTTGTGCTTGTCATCCTGGAATTACCATCCAGGAGCTCTGCAATAGCTAATGAAATTTTAATCCCCCAGTACTCAGTGTATATGTACATAATGAATGTTTGCACATACGTGCGACTCTGTCACCTGAAAACAGCAATACTCACCTCCTATACGTACGCGTACCTGTTAGTCAGTGCTATGACTTGTTGCTTTGGGCCATTATAGGGTGTCTGTACTCCAGATCCAAGTTGTGTGACTCATTAACTGACAGACTTGGGGATCAGACAAGTCAGTGCTTCATCACGCAGCGTCATGTGCCATCAGTAACTGGTGCTTCGTAATGCAGTGGTAATATTCCCACCAAAATCCATATGTAGTTCCTCTCTCACTCTGGGAGGTACCAGCCCCATAGCTACCATTTCAGTACTTCCTCTGCGGACAGCAAGAGGAGAATATTCCAGCTGAGTTTAAGCCAGTGATCTTTTTCTTCATAGAAGTTCTCTTTTTGTACAAGTCAGTTCCTTCTTCCCATATACAGGGCCTTGATAACATTTTTTTTAATGTGTGGATGTCTGAAACTTGGGCTTTAATACTACATTTTGTATCTTAAAATAAGTAATCTGTTTTTTGTAATACCTCAGTCCTGGGGAAATTCTGTTGAAGCTGTCGGATGTGTCTCCAAAATTCAGGTCATTTATTAGGCAATGGAGCTAATGAAGGCTGGCTTCCTATGAATTTTCTTATATAGTCTCACACCTCCTGCCAAAATATTCACAGTTCATCCTTAACCCTATCCCCAGTCTAAATCTCTGTCCTTCCCACAGCATACCTAGTGAAAGGCAGGTGTGTTGCTTCTGAGCAACGTGTGAGATTTGGGTGCCAAATGGCACATACACCGGCATTGCCACCTTTGCTTCACATTGCCAGTGGCCGCATATTGAGGATCTCTCCTGGCCACACAGATGCAAACCTTCCTAAAGCACGTAGGAGCTTCATTCCTTTGAGATACACTGCACTGCTGCCAGGTTTGATTCAGCTTGTTCGATATGTTAAAGTGGGACTGGAGACAGCCTGGTCAGTATAACCCCTTTTTTCTTTGGAAACTACTCAGAAAACCTGACCCTTGCTGATGTGAGCTGGGCTCAGCTGCAGCCGTGCAAGAGCACAGAGAAACACTGGAGCCAGATGTCACCCATCAGCTAGAATATGACAGGAGATGTCACCTAGTCCCCTTGGTAGCCCAAGAGGTTTACAAGCTTGTTTTTAAAAATTAACATCCAAGCAGGCAAATGTGAACATACTGTTAATGATGGCAGAAGTTCTAGCAAACTCGATGCTTAAATAAGGTGAGCAATAAGCCCAGGCAAACTGCAGAAACCTCTGCTTCTTCACCGACACAGAGTTTATTCTCTCCAGAAGGTCTCGTGCCATTTAGTCCAGTGTGTGTTTCTCCTGGTCCATCCCCTCTCCCTTGTAGGGCAGTTAGTGATGTGAGCAGAAATCAGAGATCAATGGATTTCACCTCATTTTTTCACATCTGAAAACAAATCTGAAGCAAAGTTTCATGGAGCATTTCCCTGTCCTTATCAGCCTAAAGGAGCTTTGAAATATGAGACAGCTCACACAGTCACACAGGCAGCGTGAGCGGGCATCTTAAGCCTCACTTGTTCAGAAGATGTAGAATTGCAGCCTGAAAGAGGTGTGCAACTCTGGAAATGTCTTTAAAACAATAACTTCCAAATCAGGCAGCAATAATAGGTTTTCCCACTCTGGGGCCTCTGAGGAGTTATTAAATACAATTTTCCAGACTCATTCAAATGTCAACTCATTACAGCCTGTGCGAATAGGAAGGCAGACCGTGGGATTTGTGTTTTTGTTATAACTATTTTTATATTAAATCTATAAAATGTATAAAGGAGCATTAAGCCCTGTTATTGTCTCTCTTTTTTTTTTCTTTCCCCATAGCTGCCCAAACTCTTTTTGAAAAGGATCATTCAAAAGCGGCAAATAATAAAGGTTGGATGAGGACGTTCCAATCCCTCCTTATCCACTTAAAAATACAATATTTCAAAAGCAATTCTGGAGTGCTTCTTTTGGCAGCTACAAGTGGAGCCACAGTAGAAACCTTTCAGTGGGTCAGCCTGATGGATGGCCTCTTACATCAACGAGCCAGCTGTCCCCATTAGGAGTGGGAATCATCTGAGCAGTCCAAGGAGACTTTAAAGGAACATATATCATGTAAAGGAAAAAAGGTATCTTGCACTTGTGTGGCTCTTTGCAGCAGTAGATCTCAAAAGGCCTGCAGACAAGAGGTCAGTTTTATTATTAGGTGTGGAGAAGTGGAGACCCTGTCAGCCCAGAAGGGCTTGCAGCAGAGCTGGGACTAAGGCACTCGAATTCCAGTTTGGTGCTAGCCCTGTCTCATCCTCCTCCTCCTCAAGCATCCTCATCCTCCTGCCTACTCCCTGTGGAGTCACAGTACCTAAACTAAAGACATGAACACGCTTGTGTTCATTTCTCCATCTTCCACAGCCACTTTTTTCCAAGCATTTTTGAGTGGACATTCTGCAGGCTGGCAGCAAATGTCTTTTTTATGAGTTTGTTGGACTACCAGGGCTGTGAAGGCATCTCCAGCATCCTCAGCTCTCCCTCTCTGTCCTTTCTCTTCATGCATCTGTCCCTGCTGAGACATCCAAGTGCACACCACCTCCACCACGGGAAGCTACTGCAGGCTTTGCTCTCCCAGGTACTCTAGGGCTACCTCCACTTCCATATATACTCTACGCCAGGCCACCGCAAGGGCTCACGCAGTCTCACCACCTTTATCAAAATTCCAGGCAGCAGCCAGGCAAAGCCCAACATCAGTCTGTTTTGGGGGCAAAAGAGTGTTTTGTTTTATTTGTAAGGTTTTGCCAGTCTTCATCTCCCTAAAAACAGATGAACAGATCTCGTGTAGAATGGTAAAAACTGAGGATGCTGCTGAGGGAGAGCAAGAGACCAGTCATTTCAGCTGAGAAGTAAACTACTGACAAAGTCCTAAGCGACCAAAAATGGCCTTGACTGGAAACAAATGTCTAAGTTCTTGCAAGTCCAAAGGACTTGCAGGAGTCCCTGGGGCTTTGAATTCCTCAATTTCTCAGAAGTTCTGGGTTTTTAAAAGAAGTACAGTAGCAGATAAACAGGATTAGGGACTTTAAGAGCAGATTTATAAACCTTTCCAGGCTACCCAGGCTGTGCCTACTAGATGGTTCCTAGAAAATTAGTCTCCCTTAAGATTTCCTGGCTGGGTACAGACTTAAAATTTAATTTTCTTTAATAACAGTCCCACAGAGTAATTGTTTGTGCATGCACGGACATGCTGAGACGGATGTGGTTATTTGGCTCATTTAATTGTCTTTGCGCCAGGGATCTGGCAAGAGGACCTGCTGTGTCAAGTGGTGTCTAATCTCCCATAAAACCTAACACTTCTGGCACAAACATTCAAGCTCACAAGTTTTAAGCACCCTTCCTCGCCAGTTATACAAGTGGTGTGTGATCTTCCTCGTGCTTGCAAAAAAGGCTGTGAGTTGTCTGACCAGCTCTGTCCTGCCAACACCTGCCCTGCCATCCTACGTGGACCTGGAGCAATGCTGCCAACTTGGCACTGCAAGCAGAGGGCTCCTCACATCTGGTGGCTTTCTCCAAACTCCACTTGCCAGGTTTGGGTTTTTTTATCTCAACTTTCACTGGTTTAAAAAAAAGGGTTGGGAGAGAAGGGCTTTCTGATGGCAGACAAAAGCTTGAAAATACTGATGCTGCAACATTTGAAAGCAAATAAAATCAACTCAGAAACATGTACTTTTGAAAGTTCATAACTTGTAAGTGACTGTTGTGATTCTGGGGGTCAGACTGGTGCTTAAAAGCCCTTCGAAAGTATTGAAGACTACGTGCCCAAACAACGCATCACTTGACCATGCTGCTCTCTCTCAGGGCTGTGACTTACCGTGTGGACACAGCCTAGAGTCTATCTTTGTGCTATCACCTCTTCTGTTCATGGTCTTAACAAGAGCTTGGTGAAAAGGGAGAGTTTCACCATCTCTAAAACATGCAGGAAAAAAAGCTATAAGATGTAGTTTCGAGACCAGTTTGAGCTGATTGAAGCCTGAGATGCTGCAGAAAAATGCAGCCTAGCCTTCGGGCACCTGATCTCATTGAAAACCACTGTTTTCTGAGGAGATGAGGACTGGTTTTCCAAAAGAGGTTGCTGGACTGGTTTTCTGCCTAGGCTCGCCAAAGGCTGGGTGAGCGCTATTGCTGGCAGGAGGGAGAGGAAAGGAGCACGTGGCTGGGAAGGTGGACAGAGCTGCTCCTTTTTCCAGCAGCGGGGACTGTGATGCTGCAGTGTTTGCCAACCGGCCTCAACGGCTGGTTGCAATCACAGGCAGAGAAGATGGCTTTGGTCTCCAGGCCCCAAGAATAGCCCTTGTACAACAAACCATCGCTCCCCTCTCCCCAGGACAGAAGGACAGGTCAGGGGAAAAAGCAGCCTTTGTGCCTTCTCTCCTGATCTCTCCAAGTTCCTAGCTAAGCCGTTAGAAATAAATGAATGAATGAATGAATATCTGGAGGCTCTTCTGTTCCAGCTACGTAATCAACAAAATGCTATATCCTTCCCCACTGATGAGCATTTAAATGTTCTGTCCCCTAGCTGCAGCCTGCTAATAGAGATCATGAGGCCCAGCTGTGCTGCCAAGAAGAAAGCTCCAGCACTGCTCTTTCCAAATCTCCATAGGAGCCTGATCTGTGTGCAAATGCTTTCTGGATTGTTTTTTAATGCTCTGTTTTGTTAGGTCTTGTACTTCCAGATTATAAACCTACAGGCCGGGTGGCCACATGTTGGCCATTAAAGGCAGGAGGGTCATCAGCGGGAGATTTGGATGCTCTTCCGCTGCCCCCTACCAAATTGGGTTAGGAGGGAGCTAAACAGCCTGCACCATCTAGCTTCATGGCTTAGTTCTTTTCTGGTTTCCACTTGTAAGCCAGAATGAATTAGCATATTTCTCTCTTCTTTTACGTGGCTGGTGCTAATTATTTTATTAGTTGCAAGAACAAACCAAATTTGTGATTATTAATATCGGTAGAAATCTCAGTGTGCTCACAGACTTACTTGGGAGGTTTTATGCTATTTTTTAAGATAAGAAACAAATGACTACAGCAGCGATTACAACTATTATTTTAATCTTTCACACAGCTGGAGGGATCAGTGTCCACGGCTGTGGTCTCATTCTCCTCTTTCCCTGCTGAAAGTTCTTCCAGTTCAGTACATTTCAGTGGGAGTCAGGACAATGAGTTCGTGTCCCTCCAAAGGTTAAGATGTCCAGTGTTGCTTTTACGTATGCAGTATTGTTACTCTGATTTCACAATCAGTCAGACACAAAAATGTTAGGTAGTTGCCAGGGGAAGAAAGGAGATAGAAAGGAGGATAAGAAACCCAGATAATTACAAAAATTTAAGCCAGAAAATATGGGAAACAATGGAAAATATACCACTAAGTGTATTCAAAAGAGCAGAAAATGACCAGTTATTAAATGTTACCTGTAGTTCTCATATATGAGTCATATCTAAACTCTGTCCTCATCTGTAAATGGAGGCAAAAGACAAGATCTTAAATTCATACAAATCTTTTTTACATAGTCAGGACCTGACTCATCCTGGTGAAGTTTAGCCAGTGGGCAGAGACACCCAGTTTACAAGTCTGAAGGGTGAAGCTTTCTGGTACAGCTGAAGACACATCAGTGACTCACTGAAGCGGGAAGGATGGGCCAGCTCCCATCTGTGTCCTGTCCGCTGCCCTTGCCTGTCTCATCCCAGCTCGTGCCAATGGCTTCAGATGAACCCAGTGGAGAAAAGAAGAACCATGTGATGCTGGTTTTGTGAGCTGAACTGGTTCTCCAAGGGGTCAAGCCAGTGCCAGACCTGACACAAGAGGAGGAGTCAGGAGAGGGCAGCTGTGGGCAGGGGATGGTGCTGGAGAGGGTGCTGCCCCTCTGCAGCTGCAGCTGCATCGAACTGGTGCGTTGTTTGGACCGCATCGACCACCCTTGCTCTAGTATCCGCAGCAGAGGAGAACACAGACACCCCAGGGGGCATCTCAGCCTACCTCTGTTCCCTCCTGTGAGGACCTATTTTCTCCACCGGTGTTAGGGTAGACCAAGTCGTCTCCAGCACTAGCTCTAGCACTTCAGTGGAGGACTTGACGAGAGGCTGGCTGAAGTCAGACCTCAGCCTGTTCACAGCAAGAGTGCCCTGTTGCAGTACAACTTCAACTGATACCAGGCACGCTTTAGTAATCTTAAAATCAACCACTTCTTCCACAATGGGAGATTGCAGTGCAAATAGGCACAAACAAACCACCAGAAGCGGACATGAGCAATTCAGTGGGACTACCCTCATACACACTCTTGAATCAGTTACCTTACGTCTGTATCGAAGACATTGATATAGCGGTCCTCAAGTAGAAAACGGTTGCAGTGACTCCACAACCTGATGTCCTAAACTGATATACAGCCTGTGTGCCTAGATGAGACCGAAGAATCTCCCATAATTTATGCCTGTGCTGGGACAGAGAAAGTGCTGCACGCAGGTTTGCCTTTGGTGCAATGACATGTCAAATGTGGCAACATTGGCACTCTGATTATGACCTGGCCTCTCTGAATACTAAATATTGGTTCACAATCTCCATGAAGTTGTTTGAGGTCCCTCTAACTGAAGCCTGATGCAGGCATTAAGTGTTTCACAAACATTAGAGATGCCTGTGCGAACATGTCTCTATAACAGAAATAACCAAGAGCCACCCAGTTTCAGATTCCCAGACTTCCCTACTCATAACTCCAGCGAAAAACAGAGGAAGGAGGAAGAGGAGGTATAGAAAGAGAAGCAGGACTCTTCATTAGCAGCATGAAAACTTACTTTCACAATGATTTTATCACAGGACAGAAACCACAGCATAGTCTTTGGGTGGCTGTGAGTTAAGACAATATTGGGCTCAACCTTCAGCTAATCAAGTTCTTTGAAAACCACAACTGCAGGAAGGTAGACACTTGTTAAATAGATTGCATTTTTCTTTGCTCATGTATTTTTGATACCTATCCCAGACACACCAGACACATTCAAACCTTTTCTTTTTCATTTCTCAGCATATGGACCGACCAGACACACAACACAGTTCTCACCAGCAAAAAGCCCACACCAAGAGGGGTACAATGACCATTAGGCCCTTTGTAAGTGATTTATGATTTTTCTTTAGGAATGCTATCCTGTTATTTGTATGTGGAAGGTATTTTTCAAAGACAGTGACTCTCCAACACTGCTGACCACTCCCGCCGTGCTGAGGAAGGTACAATGCACCTCACACAAGAACACCCAGCCGTCATGGAGGAAAGCTGGGCTCAGTGCAGAGCAGCCCCCTGGGACTGGCCAGCACAGGTTTTTCCTGACCAGCAGCCAGCACCTCTTCAGCCTCCATGTGCTGCCTTCCAGGGCACATGGGTGCTTGGTGTGAGGGAACATCAAACCCCCTAATTCTGAAGTTAAGCTGCTGCAAGGTCTGCTGGTGTCCAGTCAGAAAAGCTTAGCTTGGCACTAAGGTCCAAGCGGTCCCTTGCCTTTTTGGCAGAGCACGGTGAAACTTTTGGTTTGTAACCCGAAGGCCTGGCCTGGCCCAGCTTAGGACCACAAGCTCAGAGCACCTTCGAAGTGGCTGTGCTCTCCATGGGGTGTCCATGCTAGGCAGGTAAAAGGAAGTACAGGTCGGCGCACTTCCAGCACCACTGAAACTCATGTGCAGCTCTGTACCACTCTGAGCAGACAGCTCTTGAAAGCAGAATTAAATACAACACTACACAAATATTTAAGTGAGCAGGTGCTTGCTACCTGAGCTGGGGGTCTGGTCTAGTGCTTGGGTGGAAAGCCATGTGCATTTAACCCCGTGACTGTTGTAGGGTGTCTTTTGAGGCCTTTGTTCATCATGCACAACTCGAGGAGCTCTGCATTTCAGCAGCAGCAGCAGACCAGATCTCAAGGAGCCGTTGCCTCGCAAGGTCTATTAGCATACTGCAAAACCCTTTGCTGCAGCTGGTGTGGTTGAGATGTGTCTAATATCTGATGCCAGTAGCTGTTCAGCAGAGTTTCAGAAGATGCATTTCCTCTCCCTAACAGGAAAAAGAAAAGGGTTTCTGTTAGATGTGTCGAGAAAAGCTTTCCCTGGCCAGCTGCACCCTGCAGAGCTCTGTTTGGTACACATAATTATCTGCTTTGTAATGCATATTTACTGCAACTGCGATGGTGTGCTCTGTTTATAAAATACCTGGGGAAGGCTGCACCCGAGCACACCTGCGTGCAGCCGTGCTGTGCGCCTACTAGGAGGTGACTGCCGTGCAGGTTACCCTGCGCCTCCTCCAGGCCCCTGACCTATTTTGGTGGCGATAAGCTGTCCCTCCATTATCGCTGCTGTTTCACAGGCGCCAAAAGATAACAGCAGCGAGGAGCTGCAGCAGAGCAGCTTTACATAATGGAGGCACACATATGGAAAGGATAACTGGTGATGGTGAGCAGAGGCAACACAACCAAAGCACACAACACCCCCAAAGCTCGCTGTGAATGTGGTAGGGACAGATGGGATGGGTATCCTGCTCTGCGGTGTCTTACTTTTTGCCAGGTACTGCTTATGTCCAGCACAAAATGTAACACATATCTGTCTGTATGCAAAACTGAGGCTGGGTTTAGGGAAAACAAAGGAGGCAGCTGTGGAGCACAGCAGGCTATGAAAATGGTAAAATCCCAGATGGTGAGGGGAGAGGGGTCTTATGCGTGCACTGGGCAGCAGCAAGAGGTGCTGGCAGGGAGGGAGAGGTAGGTGGATTTTGCCTGCCCCTCCAAGAAGTAGTAGGTGCCCTGCACAACATACTCCCTAGACAGCATGGGGGCAGGACAGTGAAGGCACGTGTGGTTTTTTTTTTTAAACCTG
This sequence comes from Phalacrocorax aristotelis, assembly GCF_949628215.1. Lineage (NCBI taxonomy): Eukaryota > Metazoa > Chordata > Aves > Suliformes > Phalacrocoracidae > Phalacrocorax > Phalacrocorax aristotelis. The sequence goes on along the minus strand of NC_134276.1, from coordinate 97,965,488 downwards.
GGTTTGAACTCTTCCTGTGCAAACCACGTTGCCATCACGGCTTCAGTAAGAGCATCTTGCCAAGCCAGACCCTCCTCTGTAACTCAGTTCACCTGCACCCTCTTCCTGCCAAGCCAGCTGAGGCAAAGAAAGGGTTAAATTATCAAGAGGCTTCTGATATGGAAAATGTCTATCTCTTCGCCAAAGGAGTGCGTGGGGGTTTTCCAGGGTGAGAGGATCTGCAAGGGGCCCCAAGGAACAGGACTCTGGGTTCAGCGGGGGCTCAGAGCACAAGCTGCAGGGTGCCTGGGCCCGTCCCCCACAGATGACCCTGTTGCTCACATCCAGACCAAGTTTGGGGATGTTTAGATATAGGATTTGGGTTCAGTCCCATCTCCAGTTCAGCCATGTGTGTCCCGTTGCACAAACATGGCGGCAAGCCGAAGGTCTGGAGCACGCACTGCTCCGGGAGCATGTGGCCTTGATTTCCTGATGCAGGGGCTGCTCTTGGGGATTTTTGTACAGGGGTCCAGCATCTGGCACTAAGACAAATGATACTGTGAGCTTTACTGACCCCGACAGACAAAGCAGATGGTTTTAAATGTTTCTGAGGTAAAAGTTGTGTAACCATTGACCTCTAGAAAACTGCCCTTCTGACACATAACTACCTTGCTGCTTGGCTCTTTGCAATCTGGGTGCAGTCCTTAGGCACGCTGCATGACTCCAGATACTCTCCAGCCTAGCAGAGGCAGCAACAGCTCAAAACATTTGCCAAGTCTCTGCAACATGCTCTGCTTTATCTGCTCCATACAGTACTTTCTTTACGAAAAGGTACATGAGGCCAAGAGGTTTTTCATGCTCCACATGGCAGACAGCAATGATTGGGCCAGATGAGCGAAACTATTTGCATGCTGTTGAGGTAGACTAGATAAGGCTTGAGCAAATAAAGGGTCGCCAGGCTCAGCTGGATGGGGCTAAAGCTGCCAGCCTCTTTGCAAGGCTCTGTCAGTGTAGCCCAGTTCAAACCTGATGTGATAGATGCTGCAGACTCATGCCATATTCAGTGTTGTATGAGCTTGATACATGTGATTTGTATCTTTACAAGTTTGTTAGCAATTGTATTCCTGCCTAGATGGGCGAGATAAAGGAGCGCTTCATGCTGAAACTCTGGGCGGCAAAGGGTAATTAATGTACATCTTCAGTGCCGAATCACCACTGGCAGCAGTTGTTGGGAAACTGTGCCCAAAAAATGGGCAGAGTCCCGTCTTACTCAGTTAAAGTCCCTATCAGACAAGAGATCTGAAGCTGTATAGCACTGGGGCCGAGCAAGACCTGTCACCCTGGGAGTGACGGGCACCAGGCTGCGGCTGGCAGATGGGGTCCAAGAGGGGCTGCATGAGAGCCCTGAGCTACTGGGTCCTCGGGGATGTGACAGCCTGGGGATGGGCTCTGGGAGGAAGGTCATCTTTTGAATGGAAGCAGAAGAGGTACAGCAGAGTCCCTGGGGGGACGTGATGCCAGGCTCCCCGAACAGCCAGTACTTCCTTAAGAATATAGACGCAAAGAGAGGTAGCACATGCAGAATGTTTGGGAAACATTCATACTGCATTGAAGGGTACAATATAACCAATAATTTTTTAAATTGTCACTTAAAAAACTTACTTCATTTTAAGACATTTTAAAATTGTATTTCTTCTATGGTGAGTAAGGAGGCATGACTTATTTGGAAAAGTGAGTCCAAACTCCTGTCATTAATATCTTACAGAAATGATCAAAGTTTAAAACAAATGACTGAAGTCAAATATATGCATTCATTACTAGCAACTCCCCTAAAATATCATGCATTTTTCTTTTTCTTAAAGGAGAATCACTTGTTTAATCAACCTAACTCTATTTTCCCTTTGAATGTCTTCCTTTTCCAGCAGTAACCCGTCTTGTTTGGTGGCCTATCAGTACGTTTTTCTGAATGAAAACAATTTCCTAGGATTGCCTTGTATTCATTAAAGAGGGGGTGTATGTAAGGTAGAAGAGCTCTGGTAGTGTAAAATGGTAGGAAAGCATGCTCTTAAAAGTAGGCTCTTTACATGATTATTTTAATCAGGGGCTTTATTTTTAAAGGGTGGAAGACTGTCCATAGGCCTTTGGCTTATGCCCAACTATTTAGTCATAAATCTTAAAAAGAAAACACCAGCCACTACCTTGCTTCATTTTTTTCCTCACTTTTAAAAATAATCTGTTTTATAATATTTGACAATAGCTGATTCTGGAGGAAATAATGAATGCATTTAGCATAATAAACAGTACACAGTCACAGCTGTAAGCAAGAAACAGCTATTTACAGATCTTTGCACACATCCATAATCTATTCCATTACATTTCACGCACACAAAAGCCAAGTTAAACAGCAAAAACCTCAAAAAAACCCTGAAACAAAAAAAAAACACCCACACAACCCCATTCATACAGAGTAGGATTGCAAAGTCTTTAACTAGATTGGGAAAGGACTAATAGTTTATCCAGCTGAGCTGTTCAAGCCACAATTGCAACTGCCTTTTCCAAACTTTAGGGTTCAGAAAAGGGGTCTAGACCAAGGAAAGAAATCCAGGTTAATGCAACCAGAGTTTTCTCAGATTTGACTCATTCTCTCCAGCTCAGCTGTCCCTTAGCATGAATTACAGGTGCTAAGAGGAGCCAGGGCCACTGGAGGGATGAGAGTGCTTGGCAACCCCCAGCCATCTGCAGCCCCAGCCCCAGCACTGACATCTCCTGCTTCCTGACCCCATTTCACCCCCCTGGACCACGCTGCTCCCCTAATAAAGTGGAAGCTGTAATCTTCACTTCAGCAGGGCACTGACCCCCAGAACGGACTGGTGTGTCTGGCTGTGTAGATGCCATGCTAACCTAGCTCTTGGCAGCTAATCTAGGGATGCACAGCCATCAGCCAGGACATGCCAGCACCTCTTCTGATAGACACCGCAGTGCTGGGAGTAGGAGCTGCAGGAAGAAGGGAGCCATCCTTGCCATACCAGAGATAACAAACAAGATGAACACGCAGGGATCTGCAGGGGCAGGTACTATACTCACAGGGATGAAAAAGAAGGTATGACACAAGGCAAGAGCAGGATGAGACACAGACTGCCAGCAAGGGGGAGGCTGGAAGATTACTGCCTCTGGCAGTACACAGTTCTTCCTTTGTGAATGCCAGAAGTGGCTGTAGTGACCAGATTGATCCCAGGAGACGTGAGTGTGCAGAACTACTAACCAAAGCACAGCCTCACTAGTGGGTCTGAAAGCACACGAATGTTCTTGCAAAGCACAGCAAGCACTTTGTACATCAGGAGATGTTGTTTCGTTGCAGTCTGGGGAAACTTCACAGTGCTAAATAAGCTACATCATAGCACTCCTTCTCCCCATCTCTGCTCCCTCCAAAATGGAGTAAAACTCTTCAAACAAAGAATATAAAGACACTCAGTACTCAAGACTGCTTTTTCTGCCTGTGTCAGCCCTCCCAGGCACCATTTGGTTTTTAAGGAGCTCAGATCCTGACCTGAAGTGGTGAGTTTTTGAAATCTTTATCCTGCTGTTGCTTCCCTTTGGGAGGCATGCAAAGCACAACTCATTAAACTAGCATTGTTTCTGTGGACAAGCCATCTGCTGGGGAGTCATCATGCCTGTGTCCCGTTCCTTCAGCTCAGGGGGAGATGGGCTTCCCTCTGCCTTCATCATTTCACTCAGCTTCAGTCAACTGGAGTGTCTACTTTAGACTCGGGTTAATGAGAACAACCATGCTGGACCAGATGGCAGACACCTCCTAACTCACTTTCCATTTCCAAGTTACTTTTGACTGTTCTCAGAAATGCAGCAGAGAAGAACAAGCCCCACTGTGGGGCTGTGTGGCAGTCTTCTTTCCACTCTCTGTCAGCTGGGTAGAAGAGGCATTTTTAGCTGATGCTCTTTAGGAGCCACCAAAAAGTTGTTCTTAGGATTGAGAAAATTCATCTGAGTGTCCTTGTTTCCTGAGAAGGAGGAAGTTGTGTCTTCTTCCTGAGTTAGGCATAAGGGGGACTGGGATTTCTCTCTGACCTTTGAACACCTACAGTTCACCCACCCATGTCTATGCTAGTCAATCCTTGCAAGAACGTGGAGTGATATGTACATTTTTTAAGCTCCATTCACCCAATCTACTTCAATTTTGCTTGAGGGTATGGTGAGCTGTATCAACATTTCAGCTTGGTCCACCCATCGGCTCTCCAAATGTTCTGAATTCTTGAAGCTGCTGTCAGTGGTTTTACTTGAATGCCTGCTCCTCAAGAAAATATTTAACCAAGGGCTATCACCCTGACTGAGAAATGCAAAGTATGCAGGGGCATCTGAGCTGCACAAGGCTGTTGCAGATATCTTGGGAAGATTTGCTGCCAGCCTGAGCAGTGCTGACCTTGGTGATGAGCAGCTGCACGTGCCTTTGCCCTGCCGGGATCCCTCAAGTGGCATGGGGGAGTGCCGGGGAGGCTGCTAACGCTGCTCACTAGAGGCAGAAAAATCCTACAGCAATTTTTCATGCAGAGAAATCCATGTGTCTGGTTCCTGGCAGTTCTAATGCAAATGCAGCCACTTTCAGCAAGGCTGGGACCTGAGCAATACCTGGGGTGCCAGGAAGCCCAGATTTGAACGTGGCTGCCATCTATCTTGGGGAAGGTGAGGGTATGTTGAAGCTGACGAAAAATGTGTCTTCCTTTCTCCCACAGTCCCACACTTTTTCCTTGTGGTAGAGAGGCCTGGGTGAATAATCCTGATTTCCCACACTGGAGTCATTCATCTCTTGAGGAAAACAGAAGACAGGAGCAGGGTGCACTCTCAGTCTTTCTACTGCCACCAGGAAAGTCAGTCTTTCTTCTTCCTCCTCCCCTCCCTCTCCGGCTCATACCACCCCCTACACCACAAGGGAGAAAAGCATCACTACCTACAAACTGTCCATCAGGTAAAGCACCTGGTCCAAGGAAATCTCTTGCCACTTTCATTAATGGAGTTAATGGCTTAATGGAGTGAGTGTCAGGGAGCTCAGAGGCAGTGCTCTGCTCCCCTGAGCACAGCTTCCCCCACACTGAGCAAGGCTGCCAAGGCACTTGCAGGATAAGACAAGTCCAGCACCCAGTGATGACCATGATCTCTCCACCTTGTCCCAGCACCTGGGGCTATTCAAAACCAATGCTGCCAGATGCAGTTTGCACACATCCACTAGGGAAATGCTGCTTTCAAGCCTCCCCTCCTTCAGGAACGAAAGCAGCAGTTGACCTTAATCCAAAAATAAGGCGTTACAAAAAAGGTCTAAGAGGAAGGGAGAAGGGGATATGGAAGCCTGCAATAACTAAACGTAGAGCATTATGATAGTTTGGATAACTTTACTGTCTATTTCCAAACTTGAAAATGTAGCTGGGTTGGCTTTGCCATCTCATTTCTCCGCGGTATGTTCCCTGTCATGCCTCTATGGAAAGGCTGAACTCCAGTGCCAGGTTAAACTTGCAGCAGTTCATTGTCTCCAAGCGCTTGTAACCTGAAATTAATAACAAACACAATCCTGGAAGGAACACACAGCTTTAAACAGAACTTTTCTTAAAAAAAATAAAAAGCAAAAAAAAGCGCAAAACACCAAAACCATTGGTATGGGTAGGGCGAAGATCTTGAATAAGGCACCGGATTTAGGAATTTTCATTTTGTTAGGGAAGTTCTTGTGTGACCAGGCACGAGACAGCCCCAGACACTGCAACATGGAGCAAGGTTTACCACAGGGCATGGGAACATGGGATAGCCCTTTCTCTCTAGCAGGGGTGTTGTAGGGCAGGACACACCAATACCTTGAATAAAATCAGAGCTATGATGATGATGGATACTGGGGAAGTGCAAAGTTTCTCACTCATGGCTCTGTTTTTGTGTGGTCAGATCTTTGCAAAAAGGGCCATGTTGTAACTGTAAGGTATAGACTTTATCTCAGTGACCTACAGGAATGGAGATTCACATAGGGTGCCTGCAGCCTGAATCCATCTGAAGGAGACGGCCACGCCTACATGGCGTGCACTGAAGCTTGTGACCCCTGGCACAGCTGTCTACATTAAAACCGCACAGGCGTGCCTTTAGCCTTGTAGCTCGGTGTAGCATAGACACAACGCAAAGGTCCCGTACCCAATAAGAAATCCTAGTACAGGACATACAGCATGAAGCATGGGGAATTAGCTCAGTGTGAGGAAGGAGAGAAATGAATAGCAAACCCTCAATGTATATGTGCATGTGTATGTGTATAATAAAGTGACAATATAACAAGGAGGGTCACCATAATATTCTCTCACGCCCTTTGGGAAATAAGTGACCTTTCAGCAGGCAGCTCCATATTAGCTGATTTCTTAGGTATGCAAGTTATCTAAAAACAGTTGCTCCCTAATCTGCTCTCATCAGCTCCAGGTTATGGGAGTTCATAAATCCGTGTACGTTTGACGCTAATGGAAAATCTGCATCGTGACTCCCTGGGGTGACCCAAGTGTGCAACAGTAACAAGTGAGCTATGCATTCCTTGGTTTGCCCACAGAAATACAAATTAAGAGGAAGAAAAGAAAGACAAAGGAAAGAGGTTGATAAGATGGCAGCATTTTTATGTGTTCTGCCTGAAGGAGCCTTCATTTCCCAGAAGCAGACTCTCCTTTCAAATTCCCTGTTGAGACCAGTCACACTTACTGGCGGACTCTGCTCATTTGTCGCAATGCTCTGGCTGGGCAAGAAAGTGTGATTTCAGACAGCTGGAATTGCAAAGGCCCGAGGGGATGTGAAGTATTTGCCCTAATACCTCTAATTTATCATCTCCTTCCCACTGCAGGAGAGGGAGAGAGATACTGAATAGATCAGTCCAGAAGCGTAATGAAACACGGCAGATGAAGTGGGATGCGACGCAATTCATTGTTCCCGCAGACTGGCATATACGTGGAAACATGCTGTTTCCAAGAACTCCAGTTTGGAAACTGTCTTCAGTCTTTCCCCAAATGCTGGCTTCAAATGGTTCAAGAGAAATGGAAGGAAACCAGGGACAGCGAGGAAAGGAGAGCGCTTTCATTGTTCTTCAGATTTGCAACTTCTGTCTTAGCTTTATGTCAGGAAGCACACAAACAGGGCATCCTTGTGACACCTGAGCTACCCGAATATATGATCAGTAGCAAGTTTTGCCAAGCAAGCGAGGTCTCCTGAGCAGGACCTGTGTGCTGCTTGGCTGTGCTTGTGCAGAAAGCTGTCTGTTATTTCTGGGGAGGAGGAGGAGAAAGCCATCGCAAAGTTCAAAAGGTAGCTGTGCCACGTTAGTTTCTAAAAGGTGAGACGGGACAGCTGGAATAAGAAGCCAGTCAACAAGCAGGCCAAGGAAGGGAAAAAACCCACCACAAAAACCTTTTCACAAAGTGTTCATACTTTGCACAACTATAGACCCGTTCAGAAAAGCAGCTCTAAGGCCTTCGCAAACATCAGTATTTTTGTGATGGGAAAAATACCTCCCAGGTTACTGGATGGAAAACTGAAGGGAGAGGGTGAGTGATCACTGGGTAAGGAGGTATCCACGTTGGCTGTAGTGAGAGTAATAATGTTGTTTCTGGAACTGAAATAGCTGCTTTCACGCCATACAGCGGCTAAGCCACTAAGCCCCGTCTTTCAGCCTGGCTCAGATGCTGCAGTGCAGAAAGGGTGGCCGGATAGTGACAGACCCCGGACACTTACTCAAGAGGTGTGAGTGCTTCCCAGAGCAGGGTGCCATTAGGTTAGGGACCTTTGCAGCAGAGCAAGCAATCACTGTGGACCTGCCCCATCTATAGTCCTGGCCATCTATGTCAAATAGGTACAAAGTGATATCGAATCAAACTGATGTGACCTTTATTGCTAAGGCCTTTCAGGCCCAAAAAGATGATGGTCTCTACAATATGGCTCAAATCCCCAGCCACTCAGTCCTGTGCAGGGGTGCTGAGGAATAATTTTTTAATGTATAATGGACACAGATGTTTCCCATCTGCCAACTATGGCATAAGGAGCAGGGTCCCCCAGCTGAAGCCACCTGAAATGCTTCTCACACACCCCAGAGCCATGCCCAGCTGCACAGTGGCAACAGGCAGATCAGACAGAGCAAGTTCGTGTGATGGAAACTGTCAACAGGTACCAAGTGTCCCTGACACAAAACAGCAGGCTGAAAGGGTCAGAAAAACAAAAGCGGTGATGCAGCGGTAAGAAAACCAGCACCTGGGTGACTCAGACTTATTTAGCAGGGTTTATTACTTTTTCTTCCTTTTTTCCATAGGTGCAAACATTTAAAGCTGAAGTCTTGAACAAGTCAGAGCTACTTCACAGACACACACACATATATCCAGTGCAGAAATCACTCCTCTTAACACCCCAGTGTGTGTTTAGACTAGTATTTTATTAGGAAGGGGGAAATGGAGAGACAGGGAGGGAAGCTAATGGCACCCTGGATGGAATAGATCCCATTAAGACCCCCTGCTGTATAAAGTGTTGAAACTGCGCTGGGATGAGGGCTTCCTGAGCTGCTTCTATTAATACAACTGTGCTTGAGAGAAAAATAAATGGGTTTTTGGCTGGATGGTCTCAGAGGGCTGCATGGTCTCAGAGCAGATGATTTCAAGCCTGTGTTAACAGTAAGGACAGTAGATGATGTTGGACTTCTTTATTATTCAGCTGTCTATGGTATAAATGGCTGCGCACCCTCCTCACCCCAGTGTTGGGGTTAAGGAGAAGTTACTTCGCTTCCTACTGTGGAAGGCACTTGCCTCTCCCACATTTATGCTGCTGTCTTTAACATCTCTTTTTAGTCACTTCTGCCTTTTCCTCTGCTCACAACTCCCCTCCATTTTCTTTTCTCTTTATTGCCTCCCCATGCCTCCTTTCCATCCAGTACTTTTCACCTTAACAGTGATGCTGTTGCCACTGAACACCCAAACGAAGCCAGTATTCATCTAAAAAAATAAAATAAAATAAATTTTGCTCCCAGAAAAATGCTTACTGTACCAGACAAGAAACCATATGAAAGATGGGGCGTGTGCTTTGCAACATTTGTGATTTTGCAACAGTTCTCATGAATTGAATGCCAGTTTTCTCCTACTGGTTCACAACCCAAGCATTGTAATGAAAACAATGGCTGTCACTGGTGCCAGTGTGTGTTCCTGGTCCATAACCTGAATGTCAAAGCAGCAGAGTTATGGGATAAAAGGCAAAATGGCACAGTTGACTGAAATTTCCTACGGGGCAATAGGCAAAAAGTGTCAGAATAAAAGAAGACTTTCTTCCCCAATTCAAAGAAACTCTGATCAGAACTATCACAGTTTAGAGACTCTTACAGAGGGACAACGGTAAACATTTTCCTTCCTTCCTTCCTTCCTTCCTTCCTTCCTTCCTTCCTTCCTTCCTTCCTTCCTTCCTTCCTTCCTTCCTTCCTTCCTTCCTTCCTTCCTTCCTTCCTTCCTTCCTTCCTTCCTTCCTTCCTTCCTTCCTTCCTTCCTTCCTTCCTTCCTTCCTTCCTTCCTTCCTTCCTTCCTTCCTTCCTCCCTTCCTCCCTCCCTCCCTTCCTCCCTTCCTCCCTTCCTCCCTTCCTCCCTTCCTCCCTCACATGTTTTACAAAAGTTTTAGTTTCACAAGCATTTCAGTCAGCCACCTGCTCCCTTTGCACTTCCTTCCTCTGCTCGTCCGGGCCCTGAGACATGGCAGTAGTCCTTCCCAAAGGTAAAATTTCCCTCTCAGTGACCATGGTGGTATCAGTGCACGCAAAGGAGAAAATTGCAGATTCATGGATGATACCTTGATTTTTTTCTGTGCCTCATTCCATTTCTCTAAGCACATGGTATTTGCTGACAAGAGACTGAAAGGGACCTCTGGTCTTCTTTGCCCGGTCACTCTTCTCTTCTGAGCTGGTTCTTTCCAATTGGGCTCCAGAAGCAGAATCTATCCCAGGAAAAGCCTTCTTGTCAGTGAAACTAAGATGGGTAAAGTGTGGGGAGGAAACTGCAGGGCACAACACATTAAAGAGTGCCATTATTTTTCATTGCTAGGATTCATCCTTATTTTACCGATAAATTCCGATGCACAACCAAAATTAGCTTTGCTTCCTGACCTCGGCGCAGCCTGGCCAACTCAGCATCCCAAGCTCATGAGATGAACAAGTTGAACAGACCCTGTGTTTAAAAAGGTCTCTTTTGTTCTTTAACCCCCAACCACAAAAAGCAGTGTATACAAAACTCAGAGAGATGTGAGACAAAAGGAAGACGGTCCCTTCAGAGCCTGTGGCCTGTTGGCCCACAAAACCTGGGCATGCATCTTGTCCCTGCAAGGACATCATTCCCACATGGGGTCAGGACCAATTGCTGGGTCAAGCTTAATCACACAGTGACTTGCCAGCTTCCCTCTTTGCTCTTCCCTCCAACATGACAACTGGTTTCAAGCAAGTTGCCTTTCTTCCCCCTCATCCATCACAGATGCTTGTCATCTTCGTAGCTTCATGCCAGAATGGAGGGATATGTTTGCTTGTGTCTGTTGTTCAAGGAAAGCCCTTCCCACACTAAACTTTGGGCTGAGTCCAGACACCATATCACAAGCCTGGTCCATGCTCAGCTGCCTCCCAGTCCTTTCCTCCTCACAGCTCACGGCAACTTAGTGGCCCATCTCAGGGAGCAAGCGATGCGAGATGGCTGCCTCTCCGTGTAACGCAGAAGGGTTTGGTGGCAATGGGGGGATAAATGGTCAGAAAGAAATACGCTGGTGCTCCTTCAATGATGCCTGGAAATTAATGCAGCCATCATTTTTACTTCATCACAGCCCCCAGGAGAGCACACAAAGGAGTGATCTCCAGAAGATGGACTTGGGGCAGGAGAGGGGTGAGAGGGCTGACGTGAGGGTTTAGAGAGTGGGGGGAGAGTGCTTCTTGGCTAAGATTCTCCTAAAGATATTAAATATAATTTCTTGCCCTGCAAAATCTTTCCATAGATACTGTAAACCAGTTGCTTTAGTAAGGAAAGCAAGACTGTGTTACCGCTGACAACTCAATTCATTGCCACGGATATTTTGTAAATCACAAATGTTTAGCTTTTTCTACAGCCAATATTAATTGAAAGCATTTTTCCAGGTCTGTGGTGTACTGCAAACTAACAGAAGTTGTACTACTGGTATGCTTTAGGATCTGTGGTTCGAGTGCTTTCATAGATTTCTTTAATCTGTCTGAAATTGCAGGTTTCAAGTAACCTTTAGTATTTGAGCCAGACGCCTCCAATTAACTCTGCTCCTTTAGCTGAACATACCAGGGAGGCCCAAGGCATTAAAATGAGCTGCATGAAGAAACCTACCCAGAATAAATATAATTACAACCTAAGCTTATTGTTCACAACCGCCTGACCTCCAGATGGTAACTCACACAATTAAAATGCTTTTATTTTTTCAAGGAAACAGACAGGGAGGAAAAAAAAAAGAAGAAAAAGGAAAGCCACACATGTGATGACTCCCTCCATTTTCCTCCCAGCTCCAGCAGCCCGGCATCTCCGCTCACTGCCCTCTCCTGGGTTCGGCAGCTCGTGCCCCCTGTGAGGCATCCAGGCATCAGGGATATGAAGTGGCATCACCCCAAATGCTGACCAAGACAGGTGGCTGCTGGCTGGGGGCTGAAGTCCCTTCAGTCCCTGGGGGAGCTCTCATGCTGCTCCCGTGGTACCTAGTATTCGAGATAGCGGTCCCCGTGGCTTGGCTGCAGGCAGCCTGGCATGCCTAGTGCCTACCCAGGTCAAGGACACACTGTTGTCGCCTGCCACCACTGCCGCTGCTGGGGAGATAAACGCTGCACCGGCCAACGGCTTAATCGCTTTCAGCAGCTGGGCTGCTCCCTGCCCGCACGGCGAGGGTGGCTGGCTGCGCTGGAAATCAGAACACCAGCCGCTGCAGCTTTTGCTGCTGGGCTGAGCCCAAGGGGTCTGGAAAGACAAAGGGTTTCTGTGGGTGCACTGCGAGGGGTAATACTGGGGGGATGGCAGGGAGGGGGAGCCCTAGAAATTGCAGGGTTTAGCACAAATACAGTTCAAGGCTAGGCTGCATTCACCTGGCTGTCGTTTGTATGTGCTTTCAACAGCTATGGATGGCTGGGCTCAGCCAGCCCTCCAGCTCCAAGGTAAAATTTAAAAGGGGAGAGTTGAGGGAAAAAAAAAAAAAGAAACAGGTGAGAGGAATTGCAGTAATGAAATGCTTAAGTAAAAACTGCACACTTTGTCACTTTGTCTGTGCTGTTGTATCCTCTCTTTCAGTTAAATTGGGAACTGCTTATCATAGCAATACCCTGTACTGGTGTCACAGTCTGGGATGGAAGTACAGCTTTTTCATGAGTTTTCTAAGTCAGCTGGTGGAAATGGCAAGAACAAAAAATTAGTATATACACAATTTGCCTTTTCTTCTCTCTCTCAAGATTTGGACACTTTGAGTCAGTAGAATTACGTTTACAGAATAAGCTCCTTTTCCTTCACCCTCTGCTGGGAAAAAAATCCTATAGACACATGCTTCAGTCTTCTGCCACTCTGAACCAAGAGCAGTGTCTCGTTCTTCTAACTTTAAGCAGAAAAGTAACTTCCAATGAAAGATGCTGAAATTACAGTCCTGCAGATGAACGTCTTTGTATACCTTCAGAATAGTTATGTCATGAGGAAAGCTGCACCCACCAGAGAAGTATTTGCTCTTTCTCTAGACTGACCTGATTTGCAGGCTCTGCCCCCAGCAATGAGGGCTATTTCTCTGTGCCCATTTATTTGCTGTGACAACTTTCAAGGGTACCACATGCATAATAATAGCTACCTTCTCCCTCCCATTGTAGGCAGATGACCCATGAGATTCTTGCCAGCAGTACAGGCTCAGCAGAAGGAGAAAAAGCCTGGAGAAGACACCTTTTTGGCTGTACATGAATGATACCTATCCTTTATGCCAGGGAAGTGGAATTGCATACTTGCTAGTTCCTTCACTGATCAAAGCCCTGAGGTCAGCACTGTGTGCACACGAATCAAGACTGGACCAGGTCCAGGGAGGAGAAAATACCTCAAATTCTATAGTCTGCGAGCCCCACATAATTAGCTATAGCTATGTGCCACCCAGGGTTACTAGTAGAAGGAGCCACATCACAACTTCCCATTGTATCTGGGGGTGGCCACACCACACACAGCTGCTGGCTGCTGGGTGACTCAGTAGCTTCTCTCCCACCCCAGCTCTGTGCGGCACTGCTGACTTTGCCTCCAGGTCCGTGGCTTGCAAACATCTGCTCAGGGGAGGTGGGCTGGGGCTGAAGCTTCCCTGCCTTCTCCTGCACCATCTCTCTCCTCTTTTCCACAGTCATGGGAGAAACTGAAGCATGATGCACAGTCAAGACTGTAACATCACCCGTTTCCCTGCTTCTTGCAACCCTGTCTCCCTCCATGCTGATCTCCCCCTCCAAGACCCTCAGTTTCTTAGCCTTTCTCTTCCCAGCACAGCTGCTTGTTTCCAGTGGAAACACTTGAAACATTTTGACTGAAACCCTGAAAGGCTATCCAGTGTGGGCAATTTCAGTTCAAACTGTTCACTTCTGCTGATGTTGAGAGGAAGCTGAAATGAGGTCTGTGATGGAAAGAGCCAAGGAAGCAGCCAGAGGCCAGACTCTGCCTGTTATGGGGAGGAGAGGTGAACTCTGCTGGCTGGGACGGACAGGGACAGACTACATAGAGCATGCACCAGCTCCAGCACAGCAGACCAGACTACAAACAGCAAGCACCAGTGTGAGAGAGAAGGGAGGGAAGGGATTTCACCTTCTGAGATGCTCTCGGAGCTACTCATGGACCTTACAAACTGACAGGCGTGAGCTACTAACTTTCTGAGAGAAAAGGAGAGATCCCAGTGCTTGTGGCAGCTCTTTCCAGGAAAGACATAGATTCAGAGTGTGTGATGGGGTTGTATCTCTCCCTTGGTCTTTCTTTTTCCCTGCTGCCCTTTTCCTTCTAGGATTAGACACCTGCAGCTGACAGTTCAGGTTGTGCAGGGAACAGTTTTGCTGCCTGTGACTGGCGATGGCAAATCCTGATTGCCCAGTTGTGTGCTGGTTTTGGCTGCGATAGAGTTAATTTTCTTCATAGTAGCCAGTATGCGGCTGTGTTTTGGATTTGTGCTGAAAACAGTGTTGATAACACAGGGACGTCTTGGTTACTGCTGAGCAGGGCTTACACAGAGTCAAGGCATTTTCTTCTCCTCACCCCACCCCATCAGCGAGGAGGCTGGGGGTGCATAAGGAGTCGGGAGGGGACACAGCTGGGATATCCTGCACCTTAGGCATCATGATCAGCATATAAAGCTGGGGCAAGAAGAGGGAAGGGGGGGACATTTGGAGTGATGGTGTGTTGTGGTTCAGCCTCGGTTGGCAGCTAAACACCGCGCAGCCACTCGCTCACTCCCCCCCACCCCTGTGGGACAGGGGAGAGAATCAGAAGAGCAAAAGAACTTGTGGGTTGAGATAAGCACAGTTGAATAATTACAATAAAAATAATAGTTATAATAATTATTATGATAATAGCAACAATAATTATAATATAATAAAATGGAAAAGGGAAAAAAAAAAAGGAAAAAAAACCCAGAAACACAAACGATACAACCGCTCACCACCCGCTGACACTGCCCATCCCCGAGCCGCGATTGCTTCCTCCCCCCCCGGCCAGCTCCTCCCAGGTAACATACTGGGCATGACGTTACATGATATGGAATATCCCTTTGGTCAGTTTGAATCTGCGCTCTTGGCTGTGCCCCCTCCCCTCCCGGCTTCTTGTGCACCCGGCAGAGCATGGGAAGCTAGAAAAGTCCTTGACTAGTACAAGCACTGCCCAGCAACAACCAAAACATCTGTGTGTTATCTCAACATTGTTTTCATACTACATCCAAAGCACAGCACTATGCCAGCTGCAGTGAAGAAAATTAACTCTATCCCAGCTAAAACCATGACATGGTGTTTGTCTTCCAAAGTCACCGTTATGTGGGATGGAGCCCTGCTGTCCTGGAGATGGCCGAATATGAGTAAATGAATTTGTGGTTTTGCTTTGCTTGTGTGTGCAGCATTTGCTTTACTTATTAAACGGTCCTTATCTCAACCCACAAGTTTTCTCACTTTTACTCTTCTGATTCTCTTCCCCATCCCACCGAGGGGGAGTGAGCGAGCGGCTGTGTGGGGCTTAGTTGCCAGCTGGGGTTAAACTACAACACCAGAACTCCTCAGCCCAGGGAGAGGGGAATAAAAGGACAACCCAACAGAGAGCAGGGCACACACTGCCCAGCTCAGAAGATTCTGCTTTGGCCGGGGAATGTCAGCCCATTTGCATAGGCATAGTGCTGTGACGCCTCCTGGGGAGGTATGCTGCTCCCCAACTTTCCAGTGTAGCCACCTGCAAGAGTTTTATGCACAGACTGGGACCTAAGCTGCAGCAACAATGAACTCATAAGCTCCTTATTAAATAACGCAAGTCCTGCTTCTGCTGATGTCAATAGATATATTTCTCCTCTGACACAGGTTCAAGGCTCAAGCTCTGGTACTTACCATCTTACCAGTGCTAAGCAGTGTCATTCACACTAGAAGAGAAATATACCAGTAGCCCAATAATTGCCATTTTGTGCATGAAAAAACCCAAAATTGCATTAAAAGAAAAGCACATGCTTGCATGCAACAGAATTAAGAATTTACTTATTTCTGGTCATCTTGTGTCCTTAAGAGAGAAATCAGGCTCATGGAGGCAACGCTTTCAAAACTGCAGCAGAAATTTTCACTAGTCTGAACATTTTTGAAATGTCAGAGGGAAAAAGCAGACAGACGAAATCCAAAGCCACTTAGGGAAAGTTAAAATGCTTGGTAGGAAGCTGCGGTTGTTGGCTCTGCGGTCCTGTAATGCCACATTATCTTCCCTGAGCCCGCTCCTGTTTCAGGCGATGAGCCTCGCACAGGAGCCTGTGTGCAGGCACTGACTCTGGGAGCAGCGGTTTGCTACTACGCAGCAACTTTCCACTCTCCGAGCCTAAAGCTGCCAGTTTGCTTACGGGTAAAAAGTAATACCCCAGCTCACCAAGAAGCCTGACCATTCACAGGAGGCGAGAACAGCTGAGCTTTGGGCTTCATATGGCACCAGGGGAGGCAGCAACTTTGTCCTTGCCAGCGTCTGTCGCTGCATGGAGTTGGGTGAAAAGCCAGCAGGAGCAACCAAAAGGGAGAGCTATCTGAGGGAATTAACTCAGAAAAAACTGACTAAACTCACACAGCCAAGGCTTACTGTTCACTGGAGCAAATTTGGCTCCAGTTTTATTAACATTTTCTAGCAATCATAAAAATAATCCTGTCATGCTCTGCAAAGGCAATCTCTGGATGACTAGCAGATGAACAACTTCTTGACTCAAAATTTGATGAGGAGATTTGCTGAACCATACTTTTTGGCTGAGAGAGCATTGGTTCATAAAATTGGGAAAAGAAAAAGAAAGGGATGGCTTAAAGCAATGGGTGCTGAGGTAGACCTGGTGTGGCTGACTGACCCGTGTGACTGCAGGCAGGGAAGCTCCTCTCAATGGGCCCTAGCAGGCAGCCACAGCATCCCCAGAGCGGTAACATCCACCACCTCAGTGAGGACTGCAATTTGGGTTGTTCCTTGCACTGGCTGGGCACAAGGCCTGGTATGACAAAGCCCTTGATCTTGCTTGGAGCCCGTGAGCGTTACCATGTTGCAAGCACACAGCCACTCTTGGGCCCTCTGAAATGCTGAGCATCCTCTGCCTTCCCTGGCCCTCCATGATCTGGTGTTCTGACAATGGCTGGTACGTTTGCACCTGTGAGATATATATAGATACCTATACATACGTGTATATATGTAAGTAGGTAGGTACGTATACGTATAAATATATGTATATGTACATGAATGACATAATTTTATTCAAACTCCTCAAAATGCATGCCCAAATTTAGCATGGCTTTCCCCAGGCACAGCAGCAGCAGCCAGCTCCCTGAAGGGTCCCGATGAGGGGGGCAGCACCTGCCCACCGCCCTGCTCCCCAGAGTTGAGCCAGGTTATTTATGAGGGGCTTTCCGGTGTAAAACCATGGTGGAGTGCCATCTGCTGGGCATGTGCTGGGCTCTTCTGGCGCAGGAGTGGGAGAAAGCGAAGAGAAACCCCAGAGAAATAGGCTGTGTCTGCACTAGGACATTCAGCTTCCCCGAGACCCCTCCCCAGCCAGCTGGCAGGGAGCAGCCCGCAGCCAGGCTGGTTCACACTGCAACTCACCGTGGGTCCTGCAAAGTGTCCCATGCGGGCGGCCACTGACTCCCACCAACTCCCAAACTGCCCGCGAGAATTTCTGGGGAGAAACCCAGTGGATCCAGGCCAAAAGCATGCCAGGGACCATCCTGACAGTGTGCATGTACCAGGAGTAGGGATGTACCAGCAGCAGGCAGTACCTAGTGATATCCCCTGGTACCAATCAATTTGTTAGCACAGACACCTTTCTGTGATGTGCATGTGATGGACCAGGCCAGTGCCAGGGAAAAGGAGGATGAGCAGTTTCCACGACTCGCAACCTTAACTATTTTGCACAGCAGCTTTGAATCACATCTGGAGGTATCTGCTTCTGTCCATCAGTTACGCAGGGATCTTGCCCCCCTAAATGTACAGGCACCCCAGCTGACTGCCTGAAGTAGGCTGTGTGAATCTCTCATGCTTAAAATCCCTAAATCACCTCCTTTTGAGCCATTCGTCTCTGCTGCATCTCCTCTGATTCATCACAGATGGTGGCAGTTATTGAAACCTGAATCACAGTTGCATTATGTTAACCCACCTCTGATTATAGTGTGAATGAGGAATACAAAAGGACGAGGGAAAGAGGAAGGGGAGAACGGGAGGCAAACTGCAAATTAAAGGCAAACCAGAACGTTGGTTTAGGCTATTGTGTGAATGGGGGTGGCTCAATTTTCCACTGTGCCAGGAAGCTGCAAGACATACCACAGTGCCAAAGACCAAGAATCTTCAGGATAACAGCTATTAAGATCCCAGCTTTCTGTCCTGTTAGAGATCCAACAGCTTCATGCATTTCTGTACAGCTACAGTGTGTTTTCTTCCCACCACTAAGGATCGTGGGAAAAAATGGAAAAATATACAGGGACAAACTTTGTCAAGGGCTCTCAGAAAATGGTTATAAAAGGACTGAATCTAAATCCATAAATGCTTTGCCAGCATGCAGTAACCACTAATGCTAGTTTTCTCCATGAAATACGTCAAAAGTAAGCTTCCTCTCCATCAATCAATAGCCTCCCAAAAGTAGGAAAGAGACCTTCACGGGAAGGAATGGTTAAACTGAACAAGCAAAAAGTAACATGTCCTTCAAAGCAAGCACATACTTTCCTGACTGTAGGGTTTTATTCATGTCCTTCCAGCCCACTCCAAACACAAACTTATCACCCTCGGTTTTTTGTGCCAAATCAATAACAGCTTGCGCGGGGATTGTGGAATGCTATATTTGAAAGCCTCTCACACACTTTGCTGAAGTAAAGGACGGATAATAATTAATAGCTGCCAAGGACATTCAGCCTCGTTGAGTGGTTGTTAGCATGGTTTTCCCCTGGACACTGTTTAGACAGAGCCTTTCCAATTTTCCTGGACAGTATCTGGAGACCAGGAGATTTCTCTGCGTTTTTGTGCACACTCCCCAGCAAAAGGTGAACAGGACATCCCATGAAGCCCTTGTATTGAAAACCTTGTTGATGGACTGGGTCTGCATCTCTTCTAAAATCGCCTCCCATCCAGCAGGGCTGTTCAGTTGCACTAGAAAGGCACAGCTTTCCCACCCATGAGGATGTCCGGGCTTTGGGTAGATGAAGTAGCTCTGGAACAGCTTTCGGGTCACAGAGGAGTAACAAAACACTGCTTGCCAAAGGCTGAAGGATTTGTTCCAGATGTTTCTGCCTCTCGCTCTCATTATTCAACCATTCTGATAGGGTTAGAAACCTTAGGAATGGTGCCTGGATTGTAAGCTGCCTTATTTTGCAGTCATTCTGGAGCTGGTCCTAAAAGTGATGCTTTTGGGAGCAACAAGTCTAATAACATCACTCAACACAGTAGCTAAAGGAAGCAAGGGCGCTGAGGGGAAATGCTCAGCTCCTGGCTCTGCAGCTGACTTTTGTCAGCTCCTCTCAGGCTGGGGTGAGGGAAGTTTCTGAAATCTCCCCATCTCTTTCTTTTTGCCTTGGGCCACCTGGAGCCAGAAGAGCGGCAGAGCCAGCAGGCACCAAGTACCTCAAAGGCAGCGGTCTTGCAGAAGAAGGACAACCTGGCGGACAGCCAGGAAAATAAACGACCCCGGCTCCAAATGGCCCGCAGGTAAATCTGGGTGCTTTAACGTTTCTCAGCAGGCAGGTGTTTCCGCTTCATCACTTCAGCGTCAATTGCCGTTTCAATTTTTAATCAGAAATGCTTGTGACAGCATGGGACACACCTCAGTGGGATACAGTACAGAGCAACGGTCCAGCATCTGCCATTTTCTTTGTGGTTTTCTCTCTAATAAGACACAAGCGCTCTTTTGAAGGTGCTTGGGCAGCTGGAACAGACCTTCAAACAGACTTCCCATCTTGATTTTCCCAGAGTTGTGTGGTCAGTCACAGGCTGTAGCATCAAGACATGGGATCGGGCTAAGTTCCGGCTAAGTGTGATCAATGAGGAAACCGGGAAATACAGGCCCAGCAGCAGGCTGCAACAACTAGCTCCTGAATGAGTTATTGGGAGAGATAGTTGCTTATAGCAGGGCCCAGTCGGTTCTTATTTCCAGTAGTCAGGGAGGCCAAAAATCCAGTCTAAACAAATGCAATTTAGTCCATTAGCAGACATCAAAGAAGCTACCTGCCTCGACAAAACCCAGCTATGTTTCTAATTAAGCAGGGACAGCTCAGACTTTCTGTTCTAGCCACTGTGGCTACAATCCCAATTCCCACAACAAATTACCTACACTTCTCACTGTTAACAAAATTACCTATTTATCTAACATTGTTGGCCAAATGCTGGAGCACATCCTCACACAGAAGCATTATTGTAGCCGTCACCTGAGATTAGTTTGAGCAGGGCTTGTGGGCTTTAGTCCTTTGACATAAGAGTCCACTTACAGCCTGAAGGGCAGGAGTTTTTTTTTAAGGGTAAACAAAGAGCTGCAGTTGGGGCCTTAGGTTTCCTTCCCCTTGTATCTCTTTGCACTTCATGGTACCAGCACCTAAAGAGACTTTTTTTTTGCTTCTAGTCGACTGGAAGAAGTGAAGGAAAGCCATACCCTCTCATGCAGGCCCTCCTGCAAATTGGCTAAGATGGGTATTTTAACCAGGGCTGCAAATGAAAGTTGCTCTATCTCGGGTGGATCAGCCTGACTGTTTGTGCTATAAACAAAGCACTAATACCTAATAACCAGGCTAGTGTTAAACCAGCTGGTGTGGCTATGCGCTGCAGCAGAGCCGCAGCAAAAGAGGCCTCATTGCCAAGCCTGCTGGAGAGCCAGGTAGTGCTCAGGTGGTCGCTCCCGCTGGGCTTCCTGCTGCCCAGGTCCCACGATGCCATGGGGTGGACCTGCCCTTTGTTTTCCTTACAAACGATGAGGATGGAAGCCCATTTCTCTCCTGGCTGCTTTTTGAAAGCCCTTCTCTTGTTCCTGTCCAGCCACCACAGCCGTGGGTAAAGGCTCCAGGAAAGAGGCTCGCAGACCCTCCCTCTCCCACAGGCAGCAGTGGAGGGCAATCACTCTGTGAGGAGGAGGAGTAAAAGGAGAGTAAATCCTGATCTGATCAGCCTCAGGTGGATAATATGGTGAAACAGTAAATTGACATTCCCAGGGTCTCAAAACACAGCTTGGACCTGGTCAGCACCTTATCTGCAAGAGACATGGGGACAGTACTTTTCTGCTTAGTTTTAAAAATAAACATGCTTGTCCGCTGCAGCAGTGGCTGCCGGTCAGGGTTCGCCTGCTTCCCGTTGTCCGGTTTCACCCTTGCTGGCAGGCAGAGGGATAATCCTGCCATCATCTGTGCTGCTGGCACCTCACCCCCTGCCTGTCCCAGCATGCCCTGTGCTGCTGCACCACTGAGAGAAGGGTCCCTGGGGCTGCTGTGCCCCTTGCACCAGCACCCAGAGGGAAGAGGGGGCAAAGTGCTTTGCCAGGATCCCTGCCTGATGCAGGGTCCCTGAGCTCCATGCAAAAAGTGGCCTGTGAACCGGGAGGCGGCTATCTCTGCCTTTCACTGCAGGGGTGGCTGGATCAGAGCTGCCTCCACGCAGGGCTGAGCCCTGCACCCCTGCTCCACAGCTCCTTGCAGGGGACAAGGGGGAATGACTGACTGCTGCCCGCTGGGCCGAAGACAGACTCACAGACAGCATGGGTTTGAGCTTGTCTGAGGCTTGGCATCGGTGCCTCCAAAGGAAAGACACATGCTGCTACAGCAGGTAGTGGAGCTAGCAGTGCAGACGATGGCCATCTTCCTCCAAGACAGTCATACTAGCCGGTGTCAATCACTGAAGTGGCAGGTACACCTGAGGGAATAAGAGTGCTGAATTCCTGGCTAGAGCACCGTGTACCAGCAGACCTCGGTTTATGCAGCTCTGTGCAATCGGGAAAATGTCCAACATATTTACAGCAGCCTCAGTTTGGAAACCAGAGGCACAAAGGGTTGGGGGGTTCTGCAGGAGCCAGAGGGGCACTGAGGAGGAAAGGACAGAGCAGCGGGGACATGGACCAGCCCTTGCGAAACAAGGCAGAGCAGGCAGGGATAGCTCCTGGCAGGGGCATGGGCTGGGTTGGGTGGAGATGCTGGGCTGGAGGAGGTTGGGCGCACAGCAAGAAAGGATGGACAAGGGTGGAGAAGATGCTGGATGAGGAGACAGAGTGGAAATGGTAAGCAGGGCACAGTGAGGAGCTTCAGGCCAGGGCTGGGTCCTGGAGAGGGGGAGAGCTGGGTGCAGGGAGGAACAAAGACTGGGCAGAATGTGAAAGAAGATGTGCAATGGGCACAAGGGAAAGCACTGGCGAAAATAAGCCTTACCCTTATAAAGAATGTAACCTTTTATTTTTTCTCTTAAAGCTTTTTTCTTTTCATTGCAGCTATTCTCTTTTTCTTCTAGCTTGCTTTGCCCTTTCTTTCCCTCCTGGTATTTGACCCTCTATTGGTAATGCCCCTTCAGTGTTTGCTAATTTTCTGTCTCCTGCTCTGCCAGTACAGCTGTTGGCGCATGCATTGTGCTATGTCCTCTATGAATGGATGTACAGAGAGCAAATAGTCTGTACGTACAACACAAAGGCTGCTCTTACCTCTAAGCAAAGAGCCTACAATTATCGGTTCTTCTCTTCATCCTCTTCTGTTCCTCAGGTCTTGGTTTTCCCTTGTGTTTCCTGCAGTCTGGCCCCTTGCCCACTTTTCTTCCCTGCCTTGAGCTGAGTCTATCCCTGTTCCTGCCATTGGTAATACTTGCAGCACTTCTTTCCTTTGCCCAGACCAGCCTTGCTGCGACAGCTGGAAGGGAGCAGTGTAACAGAGAGGATGTGAAGAGCATCTACTGCAGATCTCTGTGGTCACAGCTAAGGTCAAAGAGCCAAACGTTTCTGGTTTGTGCGTGGGTGTTATGTAAACAACAGCAATTATTCATTGTCAAAACTTCATAACTCAGCCAAAACTCAACCATTTTTGCTGAAATATTCACAGAGGCTGCTACTTCTGAAGACTTACTTGCAGCCAGACTTGCAGCCTTCCTCTTCCAACTGTAGAATTTTGCTACTACTATTAAAGAAGTCCCTGTCACAGTTATAGTGAAATTCCCACCTCACCCTCTCCTGCCATGAGAGATGTGATCCTGCTGGGTATGGCCCCAAAAATCAAATTCACTTATTTCTGAGAATATGTGAATTTGTAAATTTTTGGCTTGTTACAAAGCAGCAATAGTGGCCTGAAAGTGTGTGAGCCCAAAAGGGCATTGCTTCTGGTCTATTCAGTGCATTTGAAGGACTGCCACTGAAATGAATGGAAGCATCTTCCCATCAACCCACAAAGTTTTAGAGCCTCTTGCACTGAGGAGTGTCAGCCTCTATGTACTGCTCATGCTTTTGTTTATGAAATCCTGTGAGGATGGGAAGTTGCATTCTGAATATAAAGGAGGACGTGACTGAACAGTTTAAGTTGTTCCAGTGGAGACAGAAACTTAGCTTAAACAAGATGGCCTCATTTTCTTCTTTTTGACTAGAAATTTGGAAATGCCATTGGCTCCCCAAAAGTCAGTGAAACCTGGCAATAGTTAGATCAGCTGGGTAAGCAGCAAGTACTTCAAAGGGTGACTGGAAGCCATATTAGGACTTTAAAATACATGAGATGGCTTCTGATGACCCCTCACTTCCCCTTTCAGAGGTCCCAAGTGTTAGGTAGAGGGTGGAGTGTCTTCATTACACCTAGATCCCCAAGAAAATCCCTAAGTAATCCCCATCCTTACACCCCTTGCAAGAATGCTCCTCCATCCTCCTTCTGCCATCACATGCAGAGTAATCCTCCTTCTCCTGCGTCACCCGTTCAGTGATCCTTCTTACTCTGCAAGATCACATGCATTGCATGCAGCAACCTCCGTCTCACATTCACAGGGTGAGCACTGACCTGGGGAGAAAACACCCTCCCCTTCTCCTACATGTTGCAAAGAAAGCCTCCCTTTTTACCCATTCTCCCCACAAGACCCACACAGCTTAGTTCCCCTTTCTTTGACCCTGATGCCACAGAACCACTCTTCCCCGAGTGGTACCAAAGGCAAAGGTGGTGCTGCTTTACTTCACCAGCTAGCTTTTGCTGCCTGTCTTTGTGATCTGTTTCTCATTTGCTGAGATAACCTTTTCCTCCCACCCACCCTCCAGCTCCTCCGAGGCCATGAGCAAGGCAACACTGCACTGACGTTTTCTCTTCTGTCATTAGCAGTGGGACACGCTGAAAGAACAGACCAGGACTAGGCTACCCTGCCAGCTCTCCCATGTACTTGTGCCCTTGCAGAACACAGAAAGCATTGTACTGCAAACCAGGGTGCTGCTTACTCACAAGGGAAGCCTGTGCTAGCTTGTAGCCTCAGGTAAAGAGCTGCATTTTTTCGGTGTGAGAAACAGTGGGTGAAATAAAGTAAAAATACCCTGTGAAATGGCCTCCTACAGTATGTGTAATCCCAAAGTGGCAGGGTTCACAGACCCTCTTGCTCCCCTGTCACAAACCCCACTGCAGCCAGCATGACTTCTGAGCGCCCAAGGAAATAATTCTATACATGAGCCGTACAGCTGACCAGAGAATAAGTGGGTTCAGAAGCTGCTGGTTTCTAGATTATTGTCATCTTGTGACTCCAGTGGAGCAGCAAAACTGGGATGGACATGATAAACTCCAAAAGTGACAGTGACTTGCCTACTTTTCCCTCCCTCTCCCTGACACCCTTACAAGAGCTTGGCTGTGCCTCTCCCAAGGCAGCCTCTCTCTTATTTGGTAGAGATTGCTTAATCCAGACAGGGTGATGAGAAGGAGAAAGATTTAAATCAAACCCGATTACTGGGGCTTGATAGGCTTCCCTGGCAAGCTGTTCTGGGACTGACCCAAAAGTTGTCAGCTCACTGCCTGCTCCCTTGACAACACTGTTCAGAGGGCTCAGGAGCCTTATGAAATGCAGCCATCCTCTCAAGGCTCCTCTCAGCTCCAAAAATCAGCCTCTACTTTCCCCTGGCAAAGGGCAAGCATGCGCTGACGGTCATCAGGAGGCTGAGCAGCATGTGGCTTTTAACTAGCCTTTCGGCTATTAATGGGCAAAGAGAGAAAGAGCATCTTGAGCACTTTTCTGAGACTCTTGAAATGCCACACTCTGGCTCTGGCTTTGGGAGTAATCCACCTAAGAGATTACTCCAGCATGGCTGTGAGATAATCCTGCCAAGCCATTGCATGTGCTCAGCCACCGTCCCCCTGATGCTGGGGCTCTGCCCAGGCCTCTCCCAGGCCACGTGAATGGCTTATGGTGGCCACAGGGACCTCAGGATGGGGACCAGGAAGGACCCAACCTGCAGCCATTCCTCACCCCCGGTAGTGAAGAGTCACATGCCAGCCTGAGGCTGGGAATGGGGAGAAGTGTGCCATCACATCAATGGTGGTGGCCATCAAGGCAGGCAGGTGCCTCCTGGCAGGGGTGGGAAGCACAAATTTCATGGAAGGGGTGTTAGGAGACAGTCATGACTGTAGCAGAGACCTGAGCTCAGAGGCTGTGGAGATGCCTTCCAGTCTTGTGCCGGGAAGGAGGGGAATGGATGACTACAGGCACGATATGAGTGGGTAGAGGGACAAGCACAGGGGAGTTGCAGCGGGAAATCTTGCTGTCCAGGACCACGCTATGGCAAGGTGAGCTAATGCTTGTCAACACCAGAATGCACCAAGGGAATGCATGCCATTAAAAGTGATGAAGAAATATTTCAGAAACTATTCTGAAATGAGTGAAATACATCCATTTTTCCCCTCCATTCAGTTGTAAATTCAGCTATTAAAATAGATCGGGTTAGAAATAAATAAGTAAGTAAGTAAGTAAGTAAGTAAGTAAATAAATAAATAAATAAATAAATAAAAAACCTGGGCCAAAGCAGCATGTGTGTTTTATTTTTATTAAAAATGGAGAGTAATAAAGTAAAGCTGTAATAATAATATGAAAATGTTGACTAATATCTGTGAAAAACTTGGAGAACCATAGAGGGAATGAGCTATTGTGTTTTGTGGCGGGTGGGGTGCTGGTGAAGTGTTTGCGGTTAGGACAAAGACACTGAATTTTGCAAGCAGAGCTGATGAGTTTTAGGGTTTGCTTTCTGGAGACTCCCTGCACCAGTGAAGAAATTGTTCATGCTCAAGGAAGGCAGAATAGCCAGGCTTTTACTGAACTAATGAAAGTCTCCTCTGCGGGTCTTTTTTTCCCCTCTTTCTTTCTCCCCCTTACACCACCCAGTGCCATTGTTAAAATACATGTCAATATTGCAGAAAGAAAAGCAGTGACAAAGAGCTCCTTGTTTTTAAGCCGTATCATACCTATTCCTGCCAACCCAACAACACCTGCCATTTTACTTTGCTGAGCTGGATTTGTGGATGGGAGCTGGTGGGACCTGGCTGAGGAAAGGCTGCGTCTGTGAAAATTTCAGTGAAGTTCAAAGGAGGGGAAGGGAATGGGAGATAAGAGAGGTTTGAATCTTCATTTTAAAAGGAAAGAAAATCTGATTAAGATGTGCTGGCTAACTCAAAACATATGAGTCTGAACATCAAAAGGTTCATAATTCGTACACGTGCCGTAGATAATTATCAGTTTAACTCAATACTTCCTACAGCGACAGAGCTGACGTCAGACCGTTTCACTGACCGACTTTCAAGCCAGCTTCTGACATTGAGCGAGGGCTCCACTGCTGATGTGCTGGTCCTCGTACCACCCCTTACACCCCTGTGTACATGTGCTTGCCAAAAAGCCTGCTTGGACCCCCTCTCGACTGCCCAATGCCTGAGACGCAAGTGAGACTAAGAGTGGAGGCGAGTGGCTCCCAGGCGGCTCTGACCAACTCCAGCTGCAGAGGACCTCTTGTAGATCCCCTGTCCTGCAGCGTGTACTGCAAAGGGCAATGACAGAAAACCTAATTTAAGTGGAGCTCCTGAGACTCTGTAAAAATGTGGCCTAGAAAATAAATGTCAGACTCTGCTTCCTCCAGTCCACTGCAGTCTGGGGATGGCTGTGAGCTGGCACCTCCAGTACTGCAAAAATCGCTCCTGTGCTGCAAACCAGCGAGGTACACAAGGCAGCTGGAGGCCGACTCCTGTCCCAGCTCTCCTTACCCTTCTTGGCCAAGGGATGAAGGCACTGGGGCAGAGCTGCTGGGGCGGTGCAGGCGGGGACAGGGTCGGGGGCACCGTGAGCTGTGCACACAATCCTGTCTGCCTCTTGGCCAACTGTGGTTTCATGTCACAGTTTGGCCGGGGGAGCTAATCTTGAAACTCTCTGTATATTTCCAAAGCCAGAAGGTTAGGGCAGAAGGCAGGTAATGAATCCCAGACCTTCCAAGAGAGCCGTGTGTAGCATGAATGTAAGAATAATGTGACTTCAGGGAATGGCAAAGTAAAGCATTTTCCTTCCGTGTCCAAGAGACTTCTGTTCAGCACCGAGCTCTCCCCCAGAATCGGAATGACCTTCTGTCTGCCTGTCCACAGGAAAGAGAGACAGAGACAGGATGCAGGCAGAGGAAAGGTCACATTTTTGTTAGAGGGAAAAAAATAATTGAAAGCCTGCTGGTGAAACACTCCTAATCCCTATGACTCCTTGTACAGTGGAGCTGGGAATTTTCTCTCTCTGTCTACCCATGCATAGCCTTATGACAGTTTTCTTTCATTAAGAGCTCCTTGCACTTCATCCACAACCCCAAGACCACCTTCTTCACATTCTTTTTTAATTTAAGAATTTTATTGCTTTGAGGGAGGAGGGGGGAAACACTAACAATTACAGCTAAATCCCCCGCTGAGCACTCTGTCATTACCCTATCCTTGTGGAATATATTTGGTTTTTTTTTTCATGTTCTTAAACATTCATTTAATGGACAACCAACTGCATGTGAAGCTTCAAGGTCTATAAAGAATGAAGCCTAACCTGCAAGACACTGGTAAGTCGAATGTTTACAGTAAGCACAGGAATCCATCAAACACCCTTCTGAAGGCTCCTGAAGAACAGCTTGAGGCCGATAAAATAGCCCAGATTTTTTTGGGGGTGGAGAAATATACCTATAAATAACCCTTCCTGTCTGTGCCAAGTCTGAAATGCAGGCATCTAACACCACAAAGAGTAAGCCGTCTTGCTTTATAGCAAAGTGGATTCACACTCTGTTGAATATTAGACACACACTGACTGATTGACCTCCTATGGAAGTTCAGTTCTGCCCCACTCGGCAATCAATTGCACCACTTCAGACAGCATAAAGTGTCATGTGTTTATTTTAGCAAAAGGAATTCCAGATACAGAACCTAAACCTATTCCTACAATGGTGCTTTAATTACCCAAAAGGGCTGACAATAAATTTACATTTTAATTAAGAGTAATGCATTATGCATGATTGTGTAGCACTTTCTGTGTAGCTAGCAGATGAGCACAGAGACTGGAATGGTATGGACTGCAGGAATTTATCCTGACAGTACAGGGAAAAGGCCATTTTTTTTGCAATTGCAGGCCATTTAGGAAAAGATCACTCCAGCTAGGTAGCAATGAGTGAGAATGGTCCTACTGCACTACTGCAGTTCTGCTAGACTCCATATTGAATTATGATGTATGAGGACTGAATCCAACTTCTCCCTGTCATGACAACACAACACTTGAAAATCACATCACTAGAAGTTTAGCCCTTCTGAATGCGTTAGGACTGTATACATAGGAAGAGTGTTGGCAAAATATCTTCCATCCTCAGCAGGGACATGGAAAGACCAACATGACTGTTGGTGTTGCAGACTCCCATGATTTTGCCATGTTTTGTCAGCTCATCTGTCACAAGTGTCACTCATCCCACATAAAACCATAGCATTCATCTGGGGAGGAAGAAAAGGGAGGAAGTTAACTCTTCTAGATGCAGAAAACAATATGTAAATATGAGTACATGCAGACAGGAATCCTGAAAAACAGAACCTCCAGAGGACACACTGGACCTCCAATGGATGCTTGAACTGTGACTTTGGGGATTTTTTACGTCAAGAGTTCTTAGCATTAGGAGTGCACTACCAGTTCTGCCTCTTAGAGCTTTGACCTCCAAACAGCTTATGTTTCCAAGCAGAAAGATGTGAAAGGCAGGAAAATATTAGAACCACTAAGGGAAAAAAAAAAGAATAATTGTGTCTGATTGGCACCAACCTGTCCTTATATCAAACTCTAATTTGACTGAGTTCCTCGACTTTCATATTTTAGCTGCTTGATTTAGCATCATAGTACTATTATTCTTCTTCAACTGCAGTGTGATTAGTGCTGCTGCTCTCCTCTGCATGTTGCTGGAGACACCACCTTTTCATACCCTTGTCCAAGGGGAGGTACTACCTTGGAGAGCAGGGCAGTGGTACTTCGGCCTCATGGTGAGGAGCCGCAGTGAACTTGGAATGGGTGAAAATCCGAGTTTTGCAGCAGCCAGCAAGGCTGGCGGGGAGCTTGCAGGGACTCAGGACTGGTCAACAGAGCTGAGCTAAAACCCACAGTTCTGCAAGGGACAGCATGGTGTGAAGCAGACCAGGGCCCAGCTCTCCTGTCTGATCGCAACAGCTCCCAGCCAGGGCCTCACAGATCCCAATGGCCTTCAGTTAAAGCAAGGAGCAAATTGTTAATGTTAGTGGGAGGCTTGCAGGGACTATTTTTGAGCTGAATGACCATGTCTGGGCCCAGGACTTGCTATATAAGGTACCTTGTTCCTGATGGAGCTTTTCCCCTAGCTCCAGCTGGAGATGGTCCCCGACCTTGTTTCACACAGAGATGCTGAGGAGTTGTCTGTGCTTGTTATTTCTTTCCTTCCCAGCCTGGGAGAGGGCACTGAGCACAGACCCAGCCAGGCATGACCTTCACAGAGACAGTCACTGACTGGGGTTTTCCCACCCTAAGCCAAATTAATGTCTTATCTTAGACAATGGCCCACACCATGGAGAAAGGGGCAAATCCCTCATATTCAATGGTCACATCATAAATAGCCCAGAGAACAAGATCTTCCCAAGCTGCTCACTTAAAGGTATGCTTTCAACCTGAAATGAAAAGCTTCTCTCCCCCATCTCTCTTTTCCCTCCTCTAATGTAACAAGGATAATGAGAAAATTGCAATTACAGCATTATTTCAAAGAGTACTCTTTACATTTGCATATAGATAACAAGTAACGACCTTACCTTTCTCGGTCCTTTTATAAAATAACTACAGTTTTGAAATATGCTGCTCTCCCTCTGCCATGTTCCTATCTTCCTAATTGCTTACCCATATAATGCTTACTCTTCTCTCTCTTATTTCCAGATGCTAATGCACGCTGAAACTGCAAACACTTGCCTTATATTATTGTTCCATTTAAGTGATCACTCATATTGCCAAGGGGATATTATCCCTTCCCCAAGGAGAAGAAAGCATATTATAACATTCTCTGTATACAGATGCATATCTCATGAGGAACATGTCCAAGAGTCCCCAGATTTAAATTCTGATCTACTTATACCATTCCCAGCAATAAACAAAAATAACCTACAGCATTTTCCAAAATGCTTTCAGTGAACTCTGTCTCTGCCACCTACCAGTATGCTTTCTACTCACTAACAGCAGCTTTGAACTGCAGCTTCCCCAGGATTCAAAAATGATGCCTGGTGTGTACATGCGACAAGGTGTCAGGACTGCACCTACATTGTTTTATTTCCAGTGTTGCCAAAAGCAAATAATGGAAAACTTCCAAGAACAAAAAATTGACTAATCTGAGACTTAACAATAATGAAGCCACTCTACAAGCCTCTCACTGGTGCCCAGGAGGTACCTTTGGTACCAGATATGATCACTTCAGCTAACAATGGATTTTGAATACCTTGTTGATGAACATATATGATCACAAACAAAGTGAAGGACAATAGTTTTAGACTCTTCTTTCACCCTGCTTTACAGAAATGAAAGATTTGAAAGGTCTGGTTTTGGTCTGTCTTTGCATTGTTGCTGATATTAATGGCATGTGTGACTTCTGTTATCTAAAGCTGACTAAAAACCACACAAACAAAAGGTTTACTGCAGTACAGAAGTTTGGGAAGTATTTTAAAATAAGTAAAAATATCAGGGAAAGCCAAAATAGAATGCTATGATAATTTACCTGTAATGATACATTTCACCTAATGTAATAATCACCTAAATGATAATTTCACCTGTAGTACAGTGAACTCAGCAAAAAAAAAAGAACTCAGCACCACAGGACTCATCCAAGCTCTGCCAGAGTCCTACACCAGGAGCTCTGGCCTCTCCCCACCTAAAGGTACAGAACATAAAACAGCTGCATCTTTCCAGACCAGTTCTTAGTAAGTTGAAGAACAGAAGATGGCCAGCATTGGGATGCTGCTGCTGCTATCTTACGGCACATTTAAAGTTAGAGTTGCAGGTAATGGTAATCATGCCCTACTGGAAAAAAAAAAATCTTTTATTTTAATATATTGCAAACATACAAAGGATCCTTTGCCAACACCTCTGCCCTAAAGCTCTATGATCCAACTCCAATAAGCAGGACATAAGTTCAGGAGTGAAAAGGTCTGAATATATCATCATTTAATAAATTAGTACAAAAGACTTCAGTGAACTTTGTTATTTATTTCCACATACATCAGCTCATCAACAATTTTAATAGTTCTATTCGGGGATATATTTTACTAAGCACACAGCAGTTATTTAGTTAAATGAAATGGCTACAAGAGACTATCCATTAACTTCACGTAGGCCACTGAACTGCCACCAATAAAAATTTTTAGCTGTTGCTAACCTTATCTGAAGTCAAACTTGTGACCTTGAAGCACAGTAATATAGTTCCATTACCAGTCCCTCTAAACTAGCCGGTTCCCTAGGTGGGACTCTGTGTTTGTTTCCCTTTTCCTCCTTGAATTTTCCCTGTTGTGTGTGTGCACTCCTGGTGACATTGAAGGGCAGTTTTAATTGGTTCAGCCAACAGAAGGTACACCTAATATTCCTTTTGAACGGTTGCTCTCACCGAGGCTGGCTATGAAGAAACACGTGGAAAGAAACCTACTGAAGCCTTTGATGATGGAAGTGGTAGGAGGTTTCAACGTCTCTTTGCTTCTCCACAGACCTCCAGGTGATATGTTACTTTTTGATCTCAGTCAGAGTCTA
Organism: Phalacrocorax aristotelis; assembly: GCF_949628215.1. Classification (NCBI taxonomy): domain Eukaryota; kingdom Metazoa; phylum Chordata; class Aves; order Suliformes; family Phalacrocoracidae; genus Phalacrocorax; species Phalacrocorax aristotelis. The sequence continues at coordinate 97,933,566 of NC_134276.1, read as the reverse complement.
CTGGGCTTTTACTGTGAAGAAAGCAAAAAAACACCTGCCTTGAGCTGCTGATGTATTTGCCGTTGTTTTGCTCATTAGCTGAGCTCTCCAGCACCAGAGGGGGATGTTTGACTCACGCTAGTGTGACTTTGCATTTCACACAGCATGGTCCATTTTGTTGCTGTAGCTTTGCTTGAAGCAGGTCACGGGGAAGAATTAAGTTCCTTCCTTCAGAGACATGCAAAAGCCCTCCAGTTCAGTCAGGCTTAGTCAAAGGGAGAGGAGACTGTATGCCTCTTTCTGTGCCACTGTAAGTGTGGAGGTAGCCTGCAAGAGCCTCAATAACAGGACACTTCCCTAATGACCCATGACCTTCACAAGGCTCTTGATCCTGAAATGACTACTAAGATGCCCAGATGAACTGGGTTTTCAACCAAAAATTATAGCATTTCCCCTGTCCTCCACAAACACACACTTGCACACATTTGGTTCTGGCAAATCACACGCTTTCTGGTTCAGTGGAAGGCCCAACTGCACCAAGTGCAGAGAACTGATAAAGGTAGGCCAAGATGGAGGTTTTGTACAGGACTCACAGCTTGGTTGCTTCTGCTGCCAGGTGGGTACAGAGCCAAATGGCAGGTTTTCCCCCAAGTTGGACAGAGCATGGCAGCTAGGGCACAGCGCTGCCCGTGATGCAACACTGCTTCTAGGCTGGATGTGCCTTGCACCTGAATGACATGGTGTGAGTGAAACGAGTTTGGGTCTGCTCTTACCTGCCCATGAACCCCTGTCCTAAGAAACCCAAAGACTCCAAAAGATGTTATTCATGCCCCATCATTGGAAGTGTTCAAGGTCAGGTTAGACAGGTCTTTGAGCAACCTGATCTAGAGAAAGATGTCCCTGCCTGTGGCAGCGGGGTTGGACTAGATGATCTTTAAAGACCCCTTCCAACCCAAACCATTCTGTGTTTCTATGATCCTATGAATGAGTCACACTTCCACGACTGGAAAGGGAGCACAATAATTAGACAAACAGATAATAAGAGAATCTGGAAGAAGACAGAGTTTGTAATGGGACCAGGCAAAAAATTAACTAGGATGAGAAGAAAGGCATTTTAAACATCTGGGCTCATTATGAGCAGGTACGAGAGTGTGTGGCCAGAGCAACTGCAGAACTGGAGGACGTATTTCCAGCTACAAGGAAACTCTCAACTGAGCAAAACTGGAAGTACCTAAATGTCCGAGGTAGTTATGGCTGAGAGAGACTGACAGGAAGTATTTGAGAATTGACCCAAACTGCAGGGTTCGTAAAAATGCATTTATTGGCTGGGAAGAACTCCCCACACCTAAATCCTTCATGAAAGTATAAGCACAATGTAATATGATCAATAATTTGTTAAATGAAGCCAAAGGGAGACACTTGGGGAGACAAAGCTCATACCCATGTTTTGTGCGCTGTGTGCTACGGCAAGGCGGGAAGAAGCAAGTCTGAGGCACTTGACTTGTCACAAATGCCACAGATATTAGATCAAGTCAAAGAAAGATTATGGTTAAAATTGCATAAGAAAATGAAACATAGATTTGCTCACATTCTTATAAGAAAACTGCATTTATTCCAGGATATTGTTTTAACCTTGCAGAGACAGCTCTACCAGCAGCCCCAGCTAAGCAGGTGGCTCTCAGACCTATTTCTGGCAGTTGTGGTGTGCCAGGCAGAGTCGTTCCCAATCAACCACACCAATGCAGGCAGCCTGCTCAGCAGTTTGGCCGCAGACATTTCACCGCTATCTTTACTGTACGCATTTCAACATTTTGGTGGAAAACAGTGTTCAGGTAAGGAAAGTCTGCTGGAAAGGGTGATGGGGTCAGATACTGATCCTCACCCAACATCATAGAAAAGACCCAGGAATGGGTTGTTGCTGCATAAAACCCCATTAGAGATGCCAAGCTTTCCATTCATTCCATCCTGGTGCAGGAGCCTCACGGAGAGCTCTAGGCTCCCTGCCAGCCCCCAGTGCTTTGCTTGCTGGGGAAGGAGTGACACAGAGGCCCTGGAAAGGTAGATGGCCAGGCCCTCAGCCCCACTGCCAGACTCACCTCTGCCACAAGGCACAGCCTGGTGCACCCACTGGTGACAAGCAAAGCCTAGACCAAGACTGGGGCCCTCCATGGTCACCATATCCTCCACCCCAGGCTCTGCAAGCCTGGCACAGCTAATGTCACACTTTGTGTTGACCACATGCCATTCCCCCCACAGCCATTTTATCCCCCGCTGCTGGTAGACCTGGGTAAAATGCTCATGAGGCAGGTTTCCTCCTGCCAATGGGTGAGGTACAAACACGCTAAGCCTGTGGCCAAAACAGTGCCAACTGGCTTCTCTTTGCTGTGAGCCCTGAAAGCAGAGCACAAAAATAGTTTTGGGCAACTTGCCTCTTCCCAGATTGGCCTGGGGTTCTTCACCAGGTACCTCCTGCTGTATGCTCACAGGATGCCACTCCCCGCCTGCCCCAGACCTGCCACTCCCCATCTCCCTCCATGTCCCTCCATGCCCCCTTATATCCCTCCACATCACTCCATGTCCCTCCACATCCCTCCAAGTGCCTCCATATCCCTCCCTTTTCCTCCATGTCCTTATGTTGCTACACCTTGGGAAAAAGATGGAGAATTAAATCAATTGTTCTGCTGGGACAGGTGCAAAATGTCCTTTTATATTTTCCTTGCTGTGAGGATCTGGGAGAAATGCCAGGAACAGCCGGTGCCACAAAAATACATGCTGCCCCTCTTGCCCCTGGAGGCAGGGAACACTCCCTTCCTGCTGTGTTTCTTGAGCTTAGCCACATCGGCTCCCCAGCAGTATCATTCCTTACAGATTCTGGCACTGAGACCTGTTCTGGGTTTTTAAGTACTAATAATGGTGTGTACATGTGTGTGCACCACGCTAATGACAAGGAGCTGGAAGGTGGAGTGCAGAGCACGCTGATGTGAGGTGACAGCAGGCAGGGAAAAACAGTGCAGGAAAGCATAGGCTTAAACTACAGCATGTCAGCTCACATGAGACACAACTGTCTCAAAATCAGACGCAAAATAACTGATTTGGGAAGAGATAACCCAATAGACAAGTATGCAGTGAGATCAGACTGATTAGGGAGCGCAGCTTCACTGCGCTGTCCAGACTCTGAGGAGAGAAATCAGACACAAGAGTTACACTGCATTGTGTATCCCATGTGGACTCAGTTAAGTAGTCATCCTGGTACTCATCAGCCCCTCCTTGACTGTCCTCTTAAAGCAGTGGACAAACTGGAAGTGAACCAAAAAGGGAAGCAAAAAATCTTTGGAAAAGTGGTGCAGGGGTGCTCACAGAGCAAGCTGAGGCTCCAGGCTGCAAACAAAGTTCTTGGAAAATGGTTGCCCCCAGAGGTAGGTCCTGCTATTCTCTTTTGATAGCCGGTAAAGCTAGTTACAGCAGGGACGGTGTGAATCAAGTGTGGAAGGGAAGGAAAAGGCACTGCATTACTCAATGTGTTTACCCTCCACAGGGAAGGAGTTCCCCAGCTAAACCCTGCTATGAGGCACATGTTGGGGCTTCTGCTGCCTTCTCCCAGGCACTGCTTCAGTTCCTGCCTTGTGCAATTTCACAAGCTTTGCCAGCCCTGCAGTGGATAGGAAAAAGGCATGGTGGGCCTGGGAACCACAGCAGACATGAGGCAATGTGAAGAGTAAGTGGAGAGACTGAAAACAGCCACAGCATTTCTAAAATCCAGAGCGATTCCCCCGAGGACTCTTAGGGGTGGGATTTTTTTCTTGCTGCAAACTGAAGATGCTGTTTGTCAGTGGAAAGATGATGCAGGCTGAGGACCACACTCAGCCAATACCCTGCCTTCCTGCTGGTGCACAAGGTGGAATAGCAGCTGTGACTCTTCAGATAGTGTTGAAGGCACAGCTGGGTTCACTGTCACCCACCCTGCTCACAGAGGTTGTAAAAGCTCTTGACTAGGCTGATACTACACTGTGAAACAGGAGCCTTTCTGTTAGCTACCAAGGAGCTGAATAGATATTGTACCATACCTCTCTCCTCCTTCCCACCCCTACCCAGTTCCCCTCCATTTTTATATAGCACTTACAGGGAAGAAACTGCACTGTGTAACCTAGATTTGCACTCTAAATAACAAGCAGAGCACTTCAGGGAAACACAGGGAGGAAGGAACAGAGCAGAGAGAGCTCCTGAGATGCTCAGGAATTGGAAAATCCAAAGTGCATGGTTTCTGAGAGCACTGCAGTATGAACAGGACTACCTGGAGAGCTCAGCAGCCATCCTCTGTCTCTAAGACCTGCCTGCACACTATAGACCCCTGTAAGGGACTGATAAACAAGTCTTTTCAACACTGTGGCTCTCCTACTTCCCACACAGTGGCTGGAGGAGTCCTCTCAGCCCAGGTATAAATACACAGAAACACCAAACCCAGCTCTAATTCCAGACTGGGGGAAGGAGTGTTGCCCCATACCTGGTCTCCTCACCCTACACATCTTCAAAACCAGACCCAAGCCCTGGAAGGAGTAGCAAGCATCAGTGCTGTGAGGGGTCTGGGCTCAGGGGAGGAGTCCCAAGGCTCCTTCCTAGGGCACCTGCTCCTTCAATGTTTCGCTGCTCAGCTAAGGCTGCTCCAGTGACTCCTTGTGCCAAGTGCATTCAGACTGCAGACCTTATCACAAGGCTTGAAAAGTTACCATTAACTCCACAGTTTAAGTGCTGCAACAGGGAAGATGGATGCTCCTATGCCAGCCAGCCCAGGACCCCAGGCACACAGCTGGGCAGCAGACCTGCCCCACTGCCCAAAAGCTTGTATCATCCCCACCCTTTGCCCTGTTGGTACATGCACTATCCAGACAATCCTGACTACAGTGTAGACATCCTTTTAATCATGTTGGGGAATTTTTTTACCATCACCGTTTTCTCCTGAGGCATTTGAACTCTTCTGCCTAATCCCCAGGGAAGTGCAGAATGAAAGGGGGCAGAAGACACAGGAGACGTAAAAGAAGCCTGAACACCCCTCGTGTAAAAACAGAAGGGTAGATAAAGCATCCTGATATTGATATGGAAGAGAATGAAAGGAAGAGAGAGAGGGAGCAGATGAGCATATGAAGCTGCCATATGAGCAGAAATGAAGAGGCACTGGATATGAGATGGGAGTAGCAGGGTGCAAAAGTAGCTTTGGTGAGGGGGGCTGGCAGAGGCCTGGAGAGCAGGGAGGAGCAGGCAGTTGGTGTACAAGAAGCTTGTGTGGGGAAGGCATTCCTGGAGTGGGTAGCCAGCTAGGTCTGCAAAAAAGTGCAATGCAGACAGATTTGTCCAAGATACTCACAGGGAAGTATTAGCCACTGGAGAGAAAGCCTCAGTGTAAGGAAGTCCCTCAGAGTTTTGCAGTTGAGCACAACTGGGGCCAGAGCTGGATCTTCCCAGTATCTTCGCAGGAATTTTCAGCCTTTCTTTAGGCTAGGGCCCCAGGTGCAGAGCAGTGGGCAGGGGAGGGAGGGGCTGCTGCTTGGTTGCTTTAAACTAGGAGCAGTTCCAACAGTACAGAGCCTGGTGCAGGTAGCAGAAATTCAAGGTCTTACACTGAGGGAGGAAACTTGTTGGGACAGATGGAGGCACTTAAAGTCCTACAGGAGGACACTGGTGCATGCCGTTGGGCTGAGACTGGGAGATGAAAAAGGCTTTGGTGCTGTGCTGCATCCTGCAGTGAATATACGAGAGGATAAGGAGGAGAAAGCTCTAGAAGTGGCTTCCTCCAATAAGGTGACAACTCTTAAGCTGGGCCTTTCTGACAGGGTCACAGTGGCCGCAATTCATCCTTGCTTTTCTATGCCAATATTGGAAGAAGCATTACACAACCTTCTCCCCAGGCCCCGTTCCCCACCCTGGCCTCCCTAAGCCTCTGGCGTGGCAGGCTGCTGGGGAGGCAGCTAACCCAGCCCATGAGCCCAGTACCACGCAGCACAGCACCTTCCAGTCAGACAAGCCCCGACCCGATAGTAAGCTGCTTTTGCTTTGCAAATTACTCATGGCATTTCCTGTAAACACCATCAACATCACCTACGGGCTGTGAGCAGGGAAACACAGTGACATTATACAATGTCTTCTGAAAGGGCAGGCTGCCTCATTTTTTCCATTATTTCCCACTTTCCATGTTTGGGACAACTAGAAGTTGGGGCAGGGAGTGGAGTGTGGGGAAATCCAATGGTGCTTGGGAAGAGGGCAACCTTAGCAGAACATCAGCACGGTACTTTCCAAAGCTGTCTGAAACCTTGGCATGAAGCAGTTTTTTCCCTAGAAAACCTTGAGCAAAAAAAGATGAGTAGTGGTCTGACTGTTTATCAGTTTCCCATCCAACTTCTGTACTCACTGTGCCTGAGCTAAAAACGCTTGTGGTCTAGTGTCAGGATAGAGAGCAAGCCTGAAAAGGACATGTAGGCAAACAGAATTGCAATCTAAATAAAATATAACCAATCTCACATGCTTAAAAGTTCATGATTCAGACTTCCCCAAATTGTGACATTGGATTAAAGAACAATTTACGCATTGTGCTTTGAAAAGGACAAGAACATAGGCAAACAAAGAAACCTCGGCCTACCTGGATGTCTATTTGTCTTCTGATATCTTTGTCTTCAGGTTCACCAGGAGGGGCTTAACCATTCCCCTGTGACCATGAGACCTAGAAACAGCATAACAATTGATGGCTCAGATTCTCATGTGACCACAAACATCCAGGCATTTAGAAAGCAACAAATATCACAAGATTCAGGATTCATCACAAGATGAAGAATAACACAAAGCAAAGCAGATTGACAGTGTCAGCTTGCATGGCATACACTAATGAATTGCTGCAAGAACAGGCTTCAAGGACTTCTTACAGTCAAGCTTATTTTCCCCTTGTTTGTCTTATGCTGGCATTTGCTTACACCTCAGTCAGGACAAGGAGGGTCACCTTGCCAGGAACTTTAAAAAGACCCAGTTTTTTATCTCAGGGGCTCACAATGCAGTGTGTGATGGGCTCCAGTAAGGGACTGACAGGATTAAAGCAATGAGGTGAGAAGATCCGTAAGGACTGGACCTAAATTATTGCTCTGGAGTAGGTAGAGAAAAAGACAAAATAATAATCTGCATGATGTGTTATCACAAAAACGTGAAAGAAAGTTAAATAGACTCAGGCAGCTAATGCAACCTGGCAAGTTCCATGGCTTTACTGGTGCTATGCCAGAAGGATTGGTGCCATCTGGTCCACAGCTGTGCCAGAAGCTTCGATTAGATGAGGAGCAGTGATTGATGAATGAGAGCACACCAAGGCAGGGCAGGTGGAAAGGGAGAAAGGAGGGGAGACGGTGCAAGACAGAGCCAGTCAGGTGGCAGCATGTTCAGCATTATCTTGGAATGAAATCTCCAAAGATTAATGTTATTGCAAATTTCTGAGCCCACTTCCAACAAGTTCTGTCCTTTTCCAAGAATGGTTAAAACCCTCTTACTGCTGCCCACATGGGCTTCATGTCACAAGGGAGTGTAGTCTCTTATGAGAGTCCCAATACTCTTTTTTATATCAGAGCAATTTGAGACTATCCCAGGGAAGATTTCTCATACGTTCTCTGCTTCTGCAGATTAACCTGGAAAAGGGGGAGAGACCTGTAGATAGGAAAACTAGTTAGTCTGTATTTCTAAACCTCCAAGAACCTGAATCTATTTTGACCAGCAGGATCAAAATAGCTGTAACTGGGCAGGTTGGATTTTCAGCCCAAACCTCCCTTTCCCCTCCAAAACCACTCTACTGTTACACACAGTTTTGTGTGGGATGTTTCTTTGCTGCTCTCAGTATCATCTGAAACCATTACCCCAAGTTACACATTGACCCACGGTGTTATGCCCAGTGAGCAGGAAAACTGGCAAACAGGTAGGCATTGTGCATCGCCGGCCTGATACACCTTCTCAGTGTGGTCAGCAGCTCTCTCAAACTGTCTTGGAGAACTTTGCAAAGCCTTTTGCCTCCTAGCAGCTAAGCCTCCAGGGAAGATGGCAAAGCAGGGGGCTGGATCATAGCAAAAGCATAGTATCATCCAGCTAGTGAAACAGAGAAGGGTTCCTCTGTTGTCTTCTCCTGACAAAGGTGAGGATGGCTCAGCTACCCCAGCCTGCATAAAAAAGTTTGCTCAGAGGGTACCTGGACAAGCAGAGCTCTGCTTCAGGATGGAGTTTCAAAGTGCCCATAATAAAACTCAGAGGAGCTTTGTGTCACCTCTCATTTCAATGGAGGGTGTCAGGATGCAGAGAGGGCTGGCTCCAGCATTGGCCATGCCCACGATGGCAGGCACCATTCTGCAGGATCCAAACACAGTGGACCAGACCTGGGGGGTCATGGAGGCCCATTGACAACCCCCAACAGAGCAAGGGGATAAGCCAGGGTCCATTCAGGGGGCCCAATCATGAGCTGAAGGAGATTAGGCTGAGGACAGGGCTGGAGACAAGCTACCTACAGCACAGACCTCAGGGCCATCCAAGAGACAGGGCTAGAGAGAGCCACACCTAAATTAAAGGTCAGGAGGGGACTGGAAGCCCCAGGCTGAGCTGAAATGGGACTCCTGTGTCTGTAACCAGGGTGTGGGGGGAGGCCACAGGTGAGATTGGTCAGGACCATTAAGGATTGTTAGGGCCCTCAGGGCTCTGACAGACAAAAATGTGATGGGAAGAGGGGTCCACCTTTAAAAACAAGTCCTTTCCCTCTCCTTAGCTTATGTCCTGAAAGGTACCTGATATGAGGCCTTCTTATGGAAGTATCAGCTCCTTATCCAGTGCCTGCACAGTTGCCTGTATGAGGCTCATCTGCAGAGTGGTCCTTCATGCAAAGTCTGCCTTCTTACTAGAGAAATCTTGCTCATCCAGCTGCTGTATGTTCCTCAGAATCAGTTCCTTACAGCACATAATACACCCCTTAAAAACAATGTTAATGGAGGTGCAGAGTCCAAAGTTAGGAAATGCTATGATTAAGGCCACTTGTGCAGTCTTACTTCATTGTACTTGTGTGTCTGCATTGGGAAATAATCTCTAATTGTCTGTTCCACAACATCTTACCTCACTCAGTGCACGAGATGAGCAGCACGCTGCTGTTTAGTCTCTGGCCTGTTCTGTACCCACTGACATATGACTGCAGGCTTTGTGTGCTGCACACTGTTCCAGCCCTGCTCAAAAAAGATTATTTCGCAGCTTTTTCAAAACTCCCCATCATTAATGTATCAGGGCATTTGCCAGGGAGGTTTATCCAGCTTCACAAAATCCATTTAAAGGTGGAAAACTGATGCAAGGAGAAAATGAATTAATATAGTATTTTAGGTAGTGAAACTGGGAGTGTGAAACTCTCAGAGCCTGAACCTTCCCAGTACTCAGTATTATATGTGCTCAGTTTCTTTAAGAACAAAAACCACCAAGTTCAGCTGAATCAAAAAAACCACAGAATGTCTGCTAGTCAAATCCCAATGCTTCCACTTGTAGCCAAACTGAAGGAACGATTGATTACTGCTTGGTTTCAGCCACTTTTTTTACCATCAGAATAGGCTGCAACAGAGTTCAGTCACTAAAACTTCATCTTAGGCAAAAGATGTTTGAGATTCAAACTGGTTCCTTCAAGGGAAATAATGCACTTATATATAATTTGAGATACACTTACATGTATTTTATGTATCCTTGGTATCAATTTATACATAACCAGAAACATGAAATTAGCCATCAGTTTTCAGGAGGCTGTGTTGGCTGTGTTCAAGAGTGGCATCTTCTCAAGGCAGTATGTACTTTTCTGTGTGCTCTCTGCACATTTGACATCCTGGAGTTGGGAAGAAGAGTAAGAGGTCAGCAAGTATCTTTGTTCCAGTCTCATCTTCTCCCTCCTTAGCTCCTCGGCTATCCTCTCCTGTTGTGAGCTGGAGTCCTTGTCATTCAAGCCAGCCTTTCCCCAGCCAAAGCCTTGAGGTTGGCTGCACTCAGTCTTTCTAGCATCTAAGGTCTAACAAGCTTAGATAGCTGAGAACTAGCTGCTCAATTTAACAGGCACAACACAATCCACTCCAGGTGCCCTCAACTGCTCTGCCAGGCACCAGCCTGCTGCCCCATGCCCAAACCCTGCCTCCAGCCAGCCAGCGCCTAGTTCCTGGTGTTTGATTATGGTCTCCTTTTGACCCTTCAGCTTCTGTTTAGTCTTGTCTCCTCTAGGAGACAAACCAACCTTTCTGTTACCACTGGGCCCTGCCACCCATGTGCCATTGAAGATCCTACTACAACAGTCTAAATCACTGCTTCCTTGGGTAACCTGTCTCTCTGTACTCTACAGACTTGGTCCTCACCTCTCCTCAGCCGTTCCTCTCAAAGTCTTGAGGAAAACCTCAGGTCTCTCCCAGTGATCCAATCTCCACCTCCCTGACTAGACATCCCCTCCTCCATCCTTTCTCTGAGTCAGACCAGCCTTTCTGCCTTCCCTCCATGAACTCTGTTTCCTAATATCTGTACCCTTTCCTTCCCTGCTCATGTTCCCCCATCTAGTCACCTCTCCTTTCTCCCAGGCCTCACATTGCTCTTTTTACAGCTCTTATCATCTTCTTGTCCAGTTTCCCCTCTTCACCTCTCTGTCCTCCTCTTCAAGTGCGATTCGTGAGAAGGTTCATAATTTGAGTGGGTTTTGCATAGGAATGGGGGAAAGCCACATCCCATAACGCAGATATAAGTTCATTTATGAAGTTACATACCAGCCAGGCAGTGACGTGATGTGCTGACAGTGTCTCTGAAATCATTCTCAGACATTTCTGAAAAACTGGACATGCATACAAGATAAGGCAGCAAAACTCACCCAAACTGTTTACCACAAACTGAGTGTTCTTCCTTTTAGCTCAGGAAGGAAATACCACATCTGTATGTGCACAGGACAGGCTTACAGGCAGGTGCTCTGTGGTTTTTATTCTTCCCAGGAGCAGGTAGATTTGCATTAAGGGCAGACACAAAGGTAAACTGAGCAGAGAGATTAGGTACAACCACATCAGGTGATGTAGAAATGACTCTCTTTTTCCTCCAGTTCATTAACACTGACCCATTTAAATGGACATTTGTCTAAAAAATATAAAAATATCAGCAGTTCTCCTTTGTCTTCGTGGTATGAAGGCAGAGAGTACAACCAGCTCCTACCCTTTCTAAAATAAGGGTAACCAGAGGTGAATGACCGAAGATCTGAAGAAGTTTCTTCACTGATCGTTATCAATCAGGCCAGCATCATTTGGCACAGCTAATTCCACCCACCACAGGTTTGTTTTGAAAGCAAGATGATGCCATTCCTTGTTGTGGATGCACTGTTTAGGCATGTTACAGTATTGCCTAAGCTCAGCAGGAAAGAGAATAACATTGCTAAGGGCAGGTGATATCATTTCTGACTGAGAGCAAGGACATGTCTTTCCCAGCACCTGTGGGGAGTAGAAACACTGACAATAAGTAAGCAGTAGGGAAAAGAGGAATCGCATGGTGGTCCTGATTCAATGAAGTTCCCAAGTACATGCCCAGTCTCAAGTTCACGAGTAGCCCTTGATTAAGGTTTTGTTCATGAGTAGCCCCCTTTGGTTAGGGCCAGGCATATGAACACCTCGCTGAATCATGGCCATAATAATGGGAAATACAAGATGGAAACCCTTTCCTAAAGCTCACCAGGCTCCTAAACAAGGATCCAGCTGTCTGCTGCACAGATGGGGATAAGAAGGAGCAGACCAACTGGCATACAGTGATACCTGTGACTTAGTTTAGTACAGTGCCTACGGTGCCCCAGTCTGTAACAGAATATAAATACGTATTCAATGAGTCAAAGAGACAAAATTCTTTAAGGCAAGCAACATTTTTTTCCCAGCTGAAACATAGCTATTGCGTCAAGACTCAATCACCCACTTCTTCAAAGAATGTCATGGAACCGAATAGCAATCAGTCACCCAGCTTTGAATTTTTGTACCACACCATAGAAGGGAGGAAGGCATAGAGTTATTCTCATAAGTCTCACAGGGTGGAATTCATCTGGCGACCCAGAGATTTTTCCAAAACAACAGTAGATGGAAGTCATTAAAAAAAAGGGAGAGGGGAGAGAGAGAAGGAGGAAATTCCTATTTCCTTTGAAACCATCCATATTTGGGAACAAACAGGAAGCAAACACCTAAAGCGGACATTTACACCTGAGTTAGCTGCTTATGGAAAATGTGGAGAAGCGGACATTTCTGGGACACAGTTTGTCTCATCCTCATGTAGATGTCTAAAAGAGATCAGATGACTCACGTCATGGGAACTCCTGCTTCTCCTCTCTGACAAGAAAGGGAGCCCGGAGTGACTGGCACAAACATATCTGTTTGCAGGTGCTTGCAGCTGGATGAGATACACCCCATCTGCAGTGTCCCCAAATGTCTGGAAAAGACCTTTTGTAAAAGACTGTGTCACATTTGTGATTAAAAAGAGATCATACAGAAAGACTTGTCTTCAGGATCACCTTTTGCTGCATCCAGGCTTTCCTTGGGAAAATCTGGTGATGCAGGTGACAGACCCGTGTCTCCTTGCTTTGGGAGGTCGGGCAGAGTCACAGGCTCAGCTGGGAAAGGATGGAGACTCAATGGTGACAGGAACACAAGTCTCCTCCTTCAGAAAGGAACAGAACAAAACATTCATGCTTTGGAATTAGCTGAGACTTCTAGAAGTCAGTTAAGGGAATCCCTCTGTGTTGCTGAATAACCTTTAAGGCAGAAAGCAATGGCTGGCTGAGCTTTCTGACATGCACCAGTACGTCACTGAGAGAAAGCAGTGTGATTCATGAGCACAGTGAAAACCCCGTGCTTCAGGGAACTCCTTTCACTGCATCCTCTCACGGAGCTTGAGGGGAAGCAGGACAAAGCGAGTGTGAAGAGGGGGTCCAGCTGCAGAAAACAGCCAGTAAGAAAGAGGAGGGGGAAGCTTTCATTTGTTAGTTCTTCTGAGCGTGACTGTCTGGGCTCTCCCTCCCCCTGCCCTCACCCCTAGGGACTTCTTTCCCAGAGTTGAAATACAGACCAGCAGCACCAAGAAGGCAGGAAGTGGGGTAACGCAGCTGAAACCTCTGTGCCGCTCGAAAGGAAACGCGGTGGCACACTTTAGACAGTGACTGCCACGCTATTTCCCGCACCTTATGATACTGGCTCCTTAAAAGGACAGGTGGTGTGGATGTGGGGCTGGGCTCCGTCTGACAAGCGGTCTCCCAGGGCCTTGGGAAGCACAGTTTGGGTGCACTTCAGAGGACACAAAGGAGGAAGGTCTTGTTGAACTGATCAGACCTGGCTCCACACCAGGCCAGGTGTTGTTTGGTTCCATGGAAAGCCTTTCAGGTGTCTGGACTCAACATATCCCAGAACCTGTATTACCCAGGACTTTTTCTCCCCACTATAATCTACTGTATCCTGGCCTTCATTCATTTGATAATGTTATTTGTACACCTTAGCTGAATAACTCCAGTGAACAGAGTTCTCACTGGCCAGGCAAACATGGTACCATTCAACCTTGGCAATTTCCAGCCTGCATTGCAGCACCATTTCCTTTCTTTGGGTTTTCTAATGAAACATGCTATAGCTATTGTATCAAGGCATGTGGCTGCTTGAAGAGCACACCAAGATGTTTATATATAGACAAACTACAAAAAAATACCAGTCTGAAAGCCCCAGTGGTGGTATGATTTACTTCAATCCACTGCAGAGAGACTGACAAAAACTAAGAGACCAAAAGTTCAAAGGGGGACCAAGCCTCAGTTGTATCAGGATTTCTAGAAACTCTCATCCTGTCTCAGCACTGAAAAACAGGAACTGGGTTTTCTAAAGTGTTTTGCCTGTTTGCTGAAATTACCTTGGCCACAGGCACAATACTTTGAAAATCTGGCCCTTCTCTAGACACCTAAGTATGGTTTGAGCTCTACTGCAAGCCTGTGGCTTCTGAGGTGTGTTTGTCTGTGCTTAGGACAATCCTCAACATTTTCCAGCTTAAAATACATTTAGCATGAAGGCATGCCTGTATGGACAAATGGCTGTTGTTTTGACCTACTGCTCAGAGATAAGCTGTCTCCAAGCGAGATCAGTGCAAGGCTCGCTCAGAGGCATGCAAAGACAGAAAGGTACAGAGCAAACGGTCATTGCTACTTATGGGCACACGACAGCAAGGTTTCCTACCTTTGGGAAGTGTACAAACTGTTTATGGGCCTTGATCTATGGCAAAGATGGCTTTTAAAAGAAAGATAACCTTTCCAGTTTATCTGGGGCTTGTGTTTATGTGTTGCTGTTGTTCTTGTCGCCATAACAAAAAAGAGCTCTCTGTCTTCCAACGTGTGCTGTCCTTGATGAGCCTTTTGCCATAAAAATCCCATGAAGTGTGAGTCCCACAAACCTCAAACCTTTCTATTTATTTGAACAGCAAGGAGTTTACCACAATTAGTTGTCCATGTTTCTGTCTCCTTTACGATGTTGCTGTGCCTTCTTTTTAATAGGAGCTGCTAGTTCAAATTCTTTTTTTAAATAAAAGAATCAACATCAAGCATTTTTGGAAGCAGCATGTTGTAGCACCTCTAGGTAGTCTCAAACCCTCCCACCTGTCAGATTTGTTTTCTTATATGCCTAACACAGAGTGCAACCTTGAGCCCAGTACCTCTGCTAACGATGCCAGTCCAGATCACAGGCCTAAATTTTCAGGTGTTTGGCACCAAGTATTCAAAGGATATCCTTGAAAAATAAATTGTAAATTTGTAGTGCTTAACTAACACAAACAGTTTGTAAGCAAAAGAAGGTGGGAAAAATGTGTGTAAAGCAAGCTAAAAGTTTCACTTATTCCTTCATCATTTTCAGTATTTCTGCAGGATTATTTCTTCAGTACTTAAAGTGTAAGACTTCCTATTTACCTTTTAAATGTGTAAATAGGCATTTTTCCCCTAGTCTGATGACCAAGCAAAAAAATTAGAGTAAAGGGTTCAGATGCCATTATATTTTCAATTTTTCTGCAATGCTGCAAGACAGAGGAATCGCTGGATGCTAAGCATCAATATTCCATTTGTCCCAGATAAAAAATCTTTCTTTTGGGACACCAGTAAAACAAGCAAAGGAAGCGAAGAACTGGTTTTGTGGAATGCTTGAGGAGCAGGCATGCTCCCTTATCTAACAGCTCAGTGGTCAGATCATTCGTCCTGGATGCAAGAGATACGATATTTTCTCCATGCAAAGAAGTCTGACCCCCCACCTTGTGTCCTTTAGATGACTGTCCTGAATGCATGAGATGACACTCAGGAGCAAAGGAAGCAAGAAGGGCAGAGCTCGGTTTCTCCTGCTGACAACATTTCACTTTGCATGACAACTTAAAACCTCCATTTAATCAGAGACGAGCGTTCCTGTCCCATCTACCACACATATATCTCCATCACAAGGCTGGAATTTCATCCCTGCCCCTCTGAACAGGGAAATACGATGTGTAAAAAAGGACCCCCAGTTCAAGTCTTCTCTCCACCCAGCTCAGCCTCCAGAGTTTCAGCAGGCAGGAGCTGCAAAGCTATGTGGGTTTTTCACTCAAAACACATGAGCCATGCAGTCGGGCCTACTTTGAGGGTGTAAATGCATGGTTTAGTACAGAGGTGTTGCCCTAATACAACATCATGTTGACACGGCTACACCTCTCCTAAACCTGGCGTTCCCCCAGAGACTTCCGCCACAGCACTGCAATATACTGTGCACGCACACCCCTGGCTGCTGCAAAGTTGGCTCCCTAGAGATGTAAATGAGAGCTCTGAAATGTCCACATTTCTTAATAACTAAGGCTAAAAGGAAAGGCAATGCCTTGTTTCCAACATCAGACCATCTGCAGGCAAATCAGTTCAGAAGAATGAAGGACAAGACCAAACCTGGCCAATTTTAAGGAGTTTGCACAAGAAGCTTGGTCAACTAACTTGAAAAGGGAAAACTGACTGTGCAGCACCTTTGTGCTTCCCGGTCCTGGTGCAGAAGGACATAGCTGTTCTTGGCACTCTCATTATCCTTCCAGCCTAGCCAGTGAGAGCACACATTAGTTTTCGACCAAGGCGTATTTCCCTCTCTAGCCAACATGCTAGAATGCATGAAATAGTTTAAGTCAGTCTTAGGAATGCATCTAAGTTTGGGATGCTTAGCATAACAAATTGAGACTTTAAACTTTTGAGGCTTCCCATGCACATCCAGTGAAACGCAGCACCATAGCCTGTGCTGTTGGATGATGCGTCAGTTGCTCTTGGCTTTCAATCCAATTCCACTGAATGCTTGTATTTTTATGGGAAGTTTGTAAATATCCATGTAGCTGATAATAATGTATACTTTGAAAAGCAGCAGAATATTACCTGGGCTTGTTGGAAAAGCTTTCCAAATGTTATTAGTCTTCACAGAGTCAGAAATTCCATATTTCAAAGCCAAATTAGTCTGCTGGTTGCTAACAAGATATCAAATTATCCAGAGTAGGCTTCATGCGCAACTCTACTATAATTGCTGCCTCACATGCACTGTGATTTACAACAGATCCTAAGAAAGAAGATAGAAGCCACTGGTGAGTCAAAGCCAAGTGTCTCGCTGCACCATCTGCTCTGTGAACTGAAATTTTTACCTGTCTTGAAAAAAACCCACAAATGGAGAAGATGGAAAAGATTGCCAGCAGTGCAATCTGAATAAGTCTGAAGAGAAAAAAAGCAAGCACTGCAAACTCTCAATGAAAATGCAGTGGGAGCTGCTATGATCCCTTTACTCCTTCTGTGGGACTGCATTAGACCCGGAGAGCTTTATCTGAGCAGCTGATTTGTGGCTGGGAGAACATGGCCCTCTGTAGTGCTGACTAAGACTCAGGGTCAGTAAAAAGGAATGATGTGAGCCTTTCTGTACTAAAGGTACACCCAACACAAGGTCAGAAGCTGGTGAAGAAGCCAGCAGGACCATGCTGGGCCATTTAAAGCGGTCCACTGATACACACCTTAAGTATATTACATAGCTGAAAATTTTTGTCCACTTAAGAATTTCAAGTGACCACACCCAGGAATGTCTTAATACTGTTGTAATTAGGGGTGGGACAACCGGTTCAGATAAAATAAAGAACAACCTGAAACTACACCCAAAACTTAAATGATCCTCTCTCATCCTGTTCAGAGTTGTTTCACCTTTAATCTTTTTTTCTCCTCCACAAACTTCTCCAGTTTTGAACAAAGAGGAAGCAGAAGTACTGACACTATGGCATAGCAGGCTTGTGGGCTGAGGTGCTTTCATCTGCTAGTCATGGGTTTGTGGAGGACAGATGCTAGGAGGAAAGAGCTTAGTGACTATTTAGTGGTCCCCATGGCCAATAACTTCTTATGCATTTGTGTACAAATCATGTCCACTTTTTCCAGGTAACTCCTTGAGGCCTAGCCACAAAAAGGAAAAGAAATCGTATCAGAAAAATTAAGAATGTGTTGAGACATGACTAAGGGACATATTTTTGTGATTTATAAAGTAGTCCTGAAAGGTTTTTCTTTCTTTTTGTTTATTAAACCATTTGCTTATTTTACCTTAACATTATCAGGAATTCCCCAGCTTCCTCTTTACATCTTGTTAGTGGTCAGCCTGGAAAAAAAACCCTCAAGGAACTTGGCTTGAGAGAGCTCCCAAGAGCTTCAACATCAGCAACAAAGGAGCCAAATCCTTACTACACAGGCTGAGGTTAATTTGTCTTTTTGCCCCAGCTGTCTCTGGTATTTGAGTTACATCTGGCTATGTTAAAGTATAGTAAACCTTAGTCTGACTGAAAATGACTTCCCTTTCAGTTAGGTAGCTTTTCAGTAATGGCGAGTGTCCTCAGCTTCCTATGTTTCTTTCATGGTCTGTGCTCTTTAAATAAACAAATAAAGCCACAACAGCAAAACCTGTCCAGGAGGCAAGCCATTTACTAAGCTGTTAAAAATCCCACATACAGTTTTACAAGTTTCAGATGCTAAGGGTATGGACTCCTGCATCACAGGGAGTCAAATGAGGGTGCTGTAAATGGGTGGGGGCAATAGCATGGTCATTGATCCCAGCTCTGCACACACCACCTGGGTTAGCTCTGGCGAGCTTCACCTGATACCCCAATTTTGGATGCAAAGAGCAGCTGGGAAACACAAATGCAGCCCAGCCCACAGCAACACCATGCACGTACATTCCTAGCTCTTCTCCACACAGCCCTGAAAGCCTTCATCTTCCAAGGTCTGAAAGCACCTGGCTTTCAGCAGGGGTAGCCAGGGAGGGCAGGCAGCTCACCAGGAAACAGCTCACATGTGGCAAACTGAGCCAGGCCATAAACCTCTGCAACCTCCATGTGCCCTAGCGGTTTGCTTCAGGGGCATGGGAGGCTGGAGGAGCAGCAAGGAGGGCTCCCAGGCTTGCCAGGCACTGAACCAGCTTCTCCAACAAGTACTGTGCTGCATGTGGTTACCAGGACTTTTTAATTTCCATCTCCTATTACACAATCTTTTCCCTTTTAATTTTTCTTTCTCTCCCCCAGTCCTCCCCCACGTGCTACGACCTTGGTGCAAAATGAATGTGCTTAATCAAAAAGGAAAGGAAAACAAGCGCAGCCTTGTGCCACCACCTGTAAACTGTCCTGAATATATTACCTGTGTGGTGCCAGACAGTGACGTTCCCAGCCACCCTGAGTGAAGTACAAACACTAACTCACACCAATGGCATGTGCGTAGGAACAAAAAAGCAACATCAGAATTCCTGCACACATTACTTCAGTCTCACAGACTTTCTTTTTTTAATGTTATTTTGCCTCAACATGGGCATTAGAGGCACACTCTTGCTTTATTTTATTATTTTTTCAAATATGCATGCAGTTTGTTGGCTGGTTAAGCTGCTTTCTAAAGCTCTTCACGCACTTTAAGCCAGCTGAACAATACTGCAAAACTACAGGCAAGGCTCCTTGTTGGTTTAAAATCTAGGAAATGTTGGAAGATAGCAAACACCAGGTAGTCTCCTTGCCTTCCAGACTGAGCTCTTGAGGTGCATGCTATCACATTGCTAAGCTTCCCTGTCATGGTCACAAGGGCTGGAAACTTGTTTAGCTTTTGTTTTAATCCTGCAGTTCCCCCCTTCTCACCTTGGCAGCTGGGTGGCAGAGCTGCAGGTGGCTCTTGCTCTGTGAAGGAATTGCAAGAGAGTTTAAAACATGGGTAGATTTAAAGGGCCGACCAAAGCAGTAGTAGTAACACATTTGGCAGTGGTGCCAGGTCTCAGGAAGATCATTTCCTCAGCTTATCTAATCAAACGTGTGTCTCATTCATGAAGGCAGCTGCTGGTTTGCCAGAGACAGGGGCATGTAGCAATAAAATGGCATCAAGAAACAGCCATTTTACAGCTCCCCTGTCCTCATTTGCCTGCAGAACATGGATGCCTCTGCAGAAAGTTTTTGCTTTCTGTTATTTAAAAAGCTAGAGCTGCAGCGGATAAGTTTTCTGGACCGCTTTAAGCAGTTGATACTGTAGTATCTGGTGCCAATCCCTGTTGTGAAACAGGCTACCACTAACAATTGCAGAAAGATTTCGAGTCGCACCAAAGCTTGGACAGTCCTTTGTGCAGATGGGCTACGGCTGAGTGGTCGACACAGCGCATCCGCTCATTCTCAGCATCCGCAAAGGTTGCCTGGGAGGTGGTCAACACCTCACTGGCAGCCAGCGGCTGGCTCCCGTCTGTGAAGAGGCCATGATTTATAGCCTGGACCACATCAGCCAGGCATGAGGGATTTGGTATTGCATTTCAATTCCTGAGGCACGCAGGCACCATGCTTGCTACTGTTTAGTCTTGCCTCTTGAGGATGTCTGGTAGTTTCAGGTTCACAGTGTTAATAAATTTAAAGGAAAAAAGTCACACTTTAGTTCTAAAACTACTCAATTTTTACTTCACAGTTCTAGCTTTTTGTTTTTCAACGTATCAGCCTTTCAGGGATCATATTTTACCATGTTTCTCTGCTATTTCCCAAGCCAAGGTTTGGTCAATGAAACACTAGATCATAACGAAACTGCAGTGGTTATGTGCTCAGAAATGCAAGAAGCCTTTTTTACTGTGGTTTTGCTCTTATCCAATTTCAAAGATTCACTAGAAGACTTGTGAAACTAACCCACTCAAAGTGTGAATCAAAAGCTTGGTCTGAGCTCATAAGCTGTGCTTGAGAAGGAAATCTGTCTTTCCTCTATGCTGAGTCAATCTATTAACCCACCCAAAACATATGCGCAGGGAACTCACAAAGCACCCGCTTACTTCTTGCCGCGTCTCGCCTTGCTCCTGCAAGTCTAACACAGATACTGGCTTCCACCCCCTCTCGTCTCCACCACCCATTTGTTTTTCTCTAACTCCTCTTTGCACTCTTGCTCTCGCAGGGAGGGGGAAATTCAGCTGCAAGACAGAGGCAGCCCAGTGCCCGCATACTTCCAAAGTTTAAGCACTGGCCTTCTGCCACCAACCCCTGTTTCCCCAGCTTCAGTGGCTTCCCAGTCTCTCTACACAGCCCCTTAATTCAAGTCGCTGCAATCAACCCACTTCTCCCCAGTGTCTGGCGAGGGCAAGCCCAGCACTCAATTGCTCTCTCGGCCTGGGACCCTCTAACCTGCCCGCAGCACAAGTCAGCGCCTTCCTCCAGGACTCCCACTTCACAGCCCCTGTCCAAGGCCAGAGGTTCGGAGCAGCAATAGGCTTTGCTGCTTGCAAAGCATTGATCTGGCTGCTGTTGCCTCCATAGGGGGAAGAAAAAAAGGCAGCAATAATTATAACTGGTCAACAAACCTCCACACTTTTTCCGATTGGATGGAAATCCCCCAGTTTTTTGGCCTGAATTATCACAACTGTGCAAAAAGTGCTTGCCCTGAAAGGTCAGCATTCAAAGGGTGGTTTTCTGTGTTTGACTGAAAACTCCCAAAGCATTAAAAAAAAAAAAAGTTCTTTTTAAGTTTTTCATAGAAACCTCCCCGCCTTTTTTTTCTTCCCCTTTCCTTTGTATCGGATGAGCTTTACGCAGAGTCACATCACAATAATAAAGCCAGGTGTCAGGGTGAAATTATTTGCTGTAGGTGAGGCCAGGCCTCCTATTTTGTCTCCTAGCAAAAAGCATAGCACTCCATACATGTCCAGCGCAGCACTGGGAGTAGACCACCACAGCTGTGGTCCCAGCTACTTATGAAGGCTTGAGCACTGGTGATCAGAGCTGAGCAAAATATTTTTTTGAACATGATAAATAAGAAAAGTGGAGATGGGACAGATAAGTATTATTTACATATTTGAAAACTCACATACTTGAATCTGCTTGACAAAACAGATTTAAAACAATTGATAGGAAAAAAAATCAGGAAAGGCACTGATATATTAAATATATTAATTTTAAAGTAGAACTTCTCTTTCAGACTGTATACACATGAAATAGGAAAGGCGTAGGAAAATAATTTGCCCTGAAGATGAAATGCAATCTTTGCTCTGAGCTTGACTTTTGCTGACTCAGAGCAAAGTAGTGTGTGTGGAGGGGTCACACTGTAGGAAAATAAAACCAGCCCCAGAAGCATTTCACACCAGAGTTTTGTTCTTGTTATTTCTTTATTGCAGTTCAGCTACCAGATCAAGGCTGTGTTACTTACATGTTATTTATATATTTGTAATTAATGGGTATGAGCATTACTAGTGACCTCTTGCATCATCAGCACCACATGCTTTCATATTTAAAGTGTATCCAAGGACCTGAATAAGTAGGCAAAGTGAACAAGCTGTTTGTTGTAGCAACAGCTCTTTCATTTTTACCGGGAAAACTCCTCATGGCCTCCAGACACTACATAAACCAGAGAAACCACTTTGGAGAAGTCGGAGATGCTGATTCAGTTCCCCCGTCCCCTCCCCCCCCCCAACCTGAGAACAAGGGGGCGAAAATATCCCGTGGTTATATGAGGAAAACGCTAAGTTAAACATCTTAAATGTCTGTTCAATTAGGCTTGAAGGAAGGTAGCTTAATATTCAAGGGTAATGAGAGTTATTTATAAGGAATTGTCAGTTATATAAATATTCCCGAGCTGTTATGCAAACCATTCTCCATTAATCACTCGGCACTCATTCAGCTAACTGTTGCAGCTACCCAGCGCTACGGTTGTAGCCATAGATGCATACGTTCAGCTACCGGCCAGTTAATCCCATATGTGCACGCTAGCCTCAGCGTTTCCTTATTGCTTTTTCCTGCTGCTCCCATCGCCTCATTGCTCGACACACCCTCAGACAGATTTGGTGACGACTGTCTGTTCCGGCTGCTGCACGGGTATTTCGCCTGTGCTTGTCCTTATGGGGAGAATCCAGCCTCAGCTAAAAACACACGAAAGCCTCCAACAGCGATGCTAATTTGTTTATACTTCTTCATTAGTTAATGTAAAGCAGCTCATCTGCTGCTAAGAGGTTCCAGCTCCCCTTCGCTGTGCCACACATGAGCTTGGCTTTCCATGGGACTCCTCGGGCAAGAAGTAAGCTGATGCTCGAGATTACTGTGAGAGATTGCAGGTTTGCCCAAAAAAGGAGAAGAAGAGGGCTTGAAAACCTCACCTCCTCACTCTAATTTATATTTTTTACAGAAAGAGCAGGCCTGGGAAGGCGAGGGGGCTGGCACGCAGCAGTTACCTAATTGTCAGACCGGTGGGAAAACTCATTACCCAGCCAAACTCCTCATCCAGCAGTGAGCCATTTACCTTCAGGCAGAGAGGGAGATTTCATTAGATACCGTGGTATGTCCTGAGACTCCCCCCCCCCCCCGAAAAGTGATCACAGACTTAGTCAACCCGCCTGGGTGTTCAGAAGCTGTCTGTTGTGAAAGCTGTATTCTCACCTGCTCCTCTTGCTGTGCTGGGTTTGTACGTCACAGTGCTTCCTTCTCCCAGAAAAATCAGTAGCTTTGAGGAAATCTGTCACACCGAAGTGGGCTGATAAGCTATTCAGAAGTTTGAAGGTGCTTGTTAAAGCTTTAAGAAAATAAACTTTCTTCCAACAAATCTAAAAAGAAAAAAAAACATACTAAAAAGCCTTGGGCAGCAAGTTCACTGGGCTGGCCAACAAGCAGATTTTTGTGAGGACCTTTATGTAAATATAATTTACTTTCATTTCTGTAAATCTCTAATCCTTCGTTCTTTTGTTACCTTGCCAAAGGATTTCTCCTGCTAACAGAGGACTTACTTTTAGGTGAACAAATATGCTGCAAGAATTGTGGCGAGGAGACCGAAATGCCAGCAAAACTTTGCTTGGGGAAAAAAGGAGGGAGTGCAGGGGGAACATGAGGTAATACACCCACATTTGGGAGAGGAATCATGGAAACAAGGAATAATTAACCCTTGAGACTCATTTTAGTAATAAACTAAAGTTTTCCACAAGAGAGAAGCAGATGACTCAGGCAGCTGGGTGCAGGGTGAGCAAGGCTGGAGAGGAGGGCGGGTACGCAGCCTCGCTGTCCCCAGGGACCAGGTGGCAGCTCCACCGTCCTGCCTGTAAGCTGCTATCTGCAGCCCCAGCTCCTAAGGCTGCTTTCCAAAACCACCCCTGCTCCCTTGACAGCACACCTGGACTCCACTAAGCATAAGCCTAAAAGTTAAGGAGAAAGGAGTTCATGGCAGTACCAATCTGACCCGTTCACATGTTTGTTTGGAAGAATATGTTGTTCTTTCGGTGTTAGCGTGCTCGTAGTTAGTTTTTGGTTCCTATTCCTTTATAACCTTAAAAATAAAGGATCTCTTTCATGGAAGACTGTTGCAGCCAACTCATACGAAGGATATCTAGCATCCACCCGACTCCAACAGAGTTAATGAGCTAAGAAATGTTGTTATTCAGCTATGCAACAATTAATCTGAAACCAATAGAGTGCTGCTATGTAGTTTGGAATTTAGCAGCCAGGAATTCCATATGATTCTGTGTCTGTGTAAGGGAAGTAGTTTTTCATTGTTTCTTTTCAAATGAAGCCCGTGAGCAGCAGCAGTATTTTTCTGAGACAGTTTAGTTTGAACATCTTTGATGCCGGTTCAGAGAAGAGACTGCTAGCCGCTGAGAAGTTTGAAATGTTGAAAGTTTCAGGGTTTTCAACTGAAGTACAAAAGTTTAATGGAAAAAAAAAACCCAAACAAACCAGTTCACTGTACCTGGGGACTTTATCCACCTACCCCAACTATTCAAATTATAAGCAAATTTCAGATAGGGTCTTACTTTAGCAGAGCAATTGCTAATCCAAATTCTGACAAAGCTCCCCTGTCCCAGTCACTCAAATCTGTAAAGATGCTTGCTGATCTCCTCCCCGTGGGAATTAATGCTATCAGGTGACTGTAAATAATAAAAATTAAATGGAGAACAAAGCCTTGGGTATTTCTTTTTGTTTCCCATACAGATGGAAAGTACCCCAGAGACAGCAGGCTGAAATTTCTCCTTCAGCTTGCACCACAGTAGAACTGCCTACTAAAATCCCCCACAGCAGTCCTGTCCTAGCTCTTCTCAGACTCTGTGTGAATGATAATGACTTCTTCAGGTGTCACCAGGTGCCTAATTTAACTAGCAGCACCTTGGTTGGTAACACTGGCCAGGTGGCCTAAGGAAGAAAGGTTCTCATTTTAGGCTGAGCCAGAAAAACAGCTACATAAATACACCTCTGTTTTCACTTGTCACCCAAATGGATTCCACAGAACTACAATTTTCATATCAAAAGCCCTTTTTCAGAAAAGAAGTGTACCATGGAGAACCACAGCATGTTTTCAAGTCACTTTCCCAGCTGGAGGACACTCACTTGGAAATACATTCATAAAGCATTTAGCTGCCTTTTTGTGGTTTTGAATCCAGTTCTGAGATTTTCAGGAACATTTCTCCATAGCTCCTTGTCTTTGACATTCCCTCAGTACCCTATTGCTAAAGCACAGTAGATGCCATCATCGGGCAGCTATGCATATGCACAGCTACCCAAATTCCCTCAGATCCAAGCAGTTTCATAGCTCAGACCCGGAAAGACTCACCAAGTAGGTGTTCTTCCACCCGCTAGATCTGATGTGGCAGGTGTTCTCCTGACAAGCCAAGCAGATGTAGCTCCACACTGACCACAGCAGGGAGCAGCTTGAGATCCAAGGTCAGGTCCCCCTCTGCCTGACCTAGGACCAGGGGCATAGCAAAGCAGGAGGGTATGAATCTTAGGGACCCGATGAAGGTTCCTCCCCAGTACTTCCCATAGACCAGATTATTTTCAGAAACATACAGACATTAATTCTTTATGGGAATGCTGGCTTCATCACAGGTCACTGCAAAGCCCTGAGAGGATCCTCTCCCATGGAGATGATCTGAGGATGATCCCAGAGATCACCTTCCAAGAAGTTTCAGATGTCCCCGTTGTGGGACAGCTGCTCCAGAGCATCAGTTCTCTTCTGCAAGGTTGCCCGCCACACTGAAAGCAGGTCAGACATGCTGGAGCAAAGAAACCTTGCTTCTTTTAAACTGAATTTGGTTTTATGGCCCTTCTCCAGACTTGCAGTGTCAAAACAATTTTCTCCCCTTTTTAAACTTCATTGCCATATTTGTGCTGCAGGACCAAGAGGACTGAGAAAAAACAGCTGGATTTTATTCTGGGCCTTTTATTCAGAGTAAGTTTTTCAACACAAAACAAACAAACAAAAAAGTCCGATTGAGTCTTGCTCTATGTATTATGTACAGCTCCATCTCGTTCTCCCTCCGGACAGTTAGCTCTCTGAGGCAAAGGCTGGTATGTTCTCTGTGTTTGGGCAGCAACACGGCATATCTGAAGATTACCATTTTTAAAAGGCAAAGAAATCCCAGGCACCTGAGGCAAGCAGCTGCCGTACATGCCCGCATGAGTGCGGGCAACAGGCAACTCTGTAGTAAAACCAGCTAGGTTGATTGGAAGCTGGCCAGATGGCAGCTCCTGCAACCTAAAAGGATTAATTATTTGGGGATCATGCCTGGAGAGCAGGCATGATGAATGCAATATATAATTCCTTGTCACGACTGTGTGTCAGCGCTGGGAAATAAGGAACAGCCAGTACCCTGGGATTCAATCACAGCCCTCTTTGCTCTCTCTGGAGAGGTGGCAGGTTTTTTTATAAGGCCCAGAAGATGAAAAAGGTCTCCCTTTTGTCCTGAAACTCTACATGTGAACGGCTATAGTCTAGCAGCCCTCAATTTCCTGCAATTACATCAGTGTCTTACATTCCTATTTATTTTATTATGTATTTCACAACTGTAGTGTTAATTAACTATTTTATTGGGTCTGTGTAATTAACCGTGTCATAACTCAAATATCTACGAGGCTGCTTTGGTTTTTTCCCTTTCAACTTATCGCATAAGACCCTGTAGCTGCTTTTTCTGACTGGGTATTCATGAGAGAGCCCTTCTGCTCATGGCTAAAGAAAACTGCCGGCCAACCTCCAAGAGTTCCTAAAATTGTCTGGTCTAATTAAGAGCAATTTATCTAAGTGGAAAAATCCACTTAGGAGTTTGCTGCCAAATGTCCCTCTCAGGGCTCATCTGAGGTTACCTCTTCTGCTGTGGTTCAGGGCGGTGGGGGTTTGGTGGCCTTCTCTCACCTTGACCTGCAAGTGGCTGAGGCTGGAGCTGGTGGGGACACGATCCTTCTGGCACGCCAAGCGGGGAAATTCCTCTGCACAGAGCAAAAACACCTCCCCAGCTTTTGATCTACGTATCCTCATTCCGGAGACAAAGGCAAACCTCCGACATGGCCCATTCCTCCCACCGGGCAACGAGGTCCTGGCTGTGCTCCCGTTCAAGCAGCACCAGCGACAGCCTGTTTTTGACAGCTATGCATAAGCACAGTTATTTCTAGCACAGTTTCTCTGAGCTGTGCCAGCAGAGAGGCTTTTTATTTTTAAATATATTTTCAGACCTTATCTAGCCAAAGTGTGCTATATTCTCCACCTAGACACAAGTATAGTGTTACAGACCCTGGCTGAAGCCATGGGAAGGAGGAAGGACGACCTGAGTTCTTGTAAAGCACCTTTGCCATAATCTCTGGGACTTCACCCCCCAGACCTGGGCTTAACCAGCACAGACAGGGCTCCAGCCGCTTTGGCCCTGCTGCCTGCACTCCTCCTCGTGCAAAGGGGCCCTTTGCTCCTCAGGCACCAGCATGATGGGAGCAAAAGCTGTGGTGGAGGAGATGTTTGCTCGCCTTTCCTGTCCCCAGCACCTCAGCTGCCACGGCCCTGGGCTCTGGGGTTGCTGCTCTTCTTCTGGACATCCCCCCACCATCACACAAACAAGTTTGGGGGATCTCTGTGCAGGTATATACTTCAGAGGAATTAAATGTCGTCCTTCAATAAAACCTCCTTTTGGTTTATCTCATGATTTTTTAGATCATTCTTTCAGCAACAGAAGGATACATCACTGGATGTCTGTCATTGCATCACTGCTGGAACTGTGCAGAACAACCTGGATCCAGTTTTAGCCCCTGGATCAAAGGGGTTTCTGACTGGTCCCATTTTGATGAGTGGAGGAGAAAGGAGCCCAGATTTCCAGGATGCTTTTGCATTGCTGGGAGCAACCCCACAGACCCCTCCCCTCAGCCTTTCTAGCCCCCTCTCCATTTACTTACATGTAACTTGTTTAGATCTAATCTGACATTTTGCTATTGTGGAGCTGGATCCAATATGTAAATAAGGCAAATAAAACAGGGAGCATCCTCTAATGCCTCTCTCCAATGTTGCTCCTCAGAGCCATACTGGATTTTCGGAGCTCGTCGATGCCCATTGCTGTTTTCTCACCTGAAACCATAATCCTTTCTTTGTGCTTTCGGTCACTTCCATAGCAACCAGTTGTGATGGCTCCAAGGATTATCGCTTCAGGAAGGAAATAAGCAGTGATGGAAAAGAAAAAACTACCTGTTTTTTTGCTCCGACCCTGCTTTTATGATGGTGGAGAGAATTACTTCAGATAAAACAAAGAATGATCTTAGCCCTCAGCTGATCTCCAGAAAGTCCCAAGCTGAATGGGTAACCAATTGCAAAGTTGGGTTTGTTTCCTCCTTTTCTGTGTGTCATTGTATTCAGGTCTTCTAGCTGAACCAAAGCAATATGAGAAACATGCTTGCCAAGAGCCTGCTCACCTTGCTTTGTTGACCTGTCCAGTTGAATCAGTTCATATGACCAAACTGACTTTTCTCGGAAGGGACCACTAGCCTGGCACTAATGCAGCACAAAATATTTGTGCAAATTCCTCAGTAATAAAAACATCCCGAGGAAAGGAGATGGATAATACATGCTCAGTGGTCCCACAGTGAAGCCCAGGAAAATAAACAGAAAAGCCTCCTGAGCTCTTGGCTGGACCAAACTG
Source organism: Phalacrocorax aristotelis (assembly GCF_949628215.1). Classification (NCBI taxonomy): domain Eukaryota; kingdom Metazoa; phylum Chordata; class Aves; order Suliformes; family Phalacrocoracidae; genus Phalacrocorax; species Phalacrocorax aristotelis. Next base: position 97,905,178 of record NC_134276.1, on the reverse strand, counting down.
GTAGAAGAATCCTTTAAGTAACTGTATTAACTTGGAAGAGAGACCATTAGAGATCATGAGGAACGTCTTATTTCTCTCCAGTGCCTCAGTCAGATCAAGCAAACCAAATATCTGAGGCATGAGAAACAACACAGAGGATACTGCAGGGAAAAAGATGTAGCGTGAGCCCATGAGGCAAAGTCTGCCAGGACGGTATGAGCAGTACAGCTCCCTCAAAGTGCCGCGGGGGGATCAGTTAATGATGTGAGTTATCAGGTCCTGGAGAAACAATGCTAGGGAGAGAAACCCTTCCCCTGAGGAGGAGGATGAAAAAGGAGGGAGCATGGTGGAAGTCTGTAAGTCACCAGCAGGCTGCATTCATAGCCGTCCCTCTCCCCATCTCAGAGCCCCAGAGCCAGTGCTGCTGGTAGGGGTAATGCTACCAGGATCCAGAGTCAAACAAGGAAGAAACCTCCTGCTTTGCAGCCGCAGTCCCTCTGCTGCAGACGTGGCCCTAGGGGCAGCAGCCTGCCGCATGTGGGTCTCCATAGTCCCCTGTGCCCCCGCCTTGCAATGCTGGGCATGGACCACATGGACCACAGCCAGGAGATCAGCGTGGAGGGGTCTTTGTGCTGCCCTTGTTGTCCTGAAAGGTCTCTGTAATTTTTATCATTGTTTTCCCAGAAGTGACAATGTGTTCTAGAGAAATGGGTGTTATCTGAGGTGCTCAGTACACCAGTTTTTGTCATCACAGGTGCAGCGACAAATGAAATGGAAAATAAGTTCATTCCTTCAACAGAGTACTATTACTGCTAAGCCTGACTAATCACCCTCTGACCGCAGCAGGCAGTCTGCCCGAGGAAGGAGCTCCAAGACAAGAGCAGCAGAGTTCGTACCCTCGCCTCCTCACTGACTGAGAAGGAGCAGCCCGTGGCAAGCGCCTGCCCACTCCAGGGGGACTGTGCTGGGTCTTGGCCGTCCAAGCCTGCTGCCAGCTCGCAAAGGAGCCAGCTTCAGCACAAGCTGCGTATTTCATCCCCATTAATGCATGCTTTCTGAAGGGCAAAAAACATCTCCCAGAGAGGAGCCTCACACCAGATCTGTTGTTCTGGTTCAGGGTTATGGAGGAGGCTTGATTTTTTTGTCTTTTCTTGCATGGTGTTGCTAGGACTTCCCTCCAGTGCTGGCCCCATCTGCTACAGCCAGCCTGGCTGCCGGGCTGTGGCATGGCAGGGAGGGCAGCAAGGCTGGCTCCCTCTCCCCCCGCAGCCTGCTTTGCCAGGGAAGGGGCCTCTCTGCCTAGTGCAGGGTGTGTGCACCCTGCTGCCTTCCCTGGGACCCCTGAGGAGCTGGGGGGCAGGCTGCCGGCTGGCTCTGGGCTGCCCAAGAAGCCCCATCCCACTTTCCCTCTGCGTGTGCCCAGGAGCTGAGCCAGGGGGAAGGGGCTGTGGGTGCACCCCTCAGTCACAGCCATGTGCCAGCAGCCCCGGCACAAACTTGCAGAAAGCAAGAGGATATTTTGGTGGGGGGGGTGAGAGAAGGAGAGGAACATGGTGGGTTGATGCCTGCAGCACCATTCGCAATTTCACTGTGACCACCAGTTTTGGCGGGAAGGTGCCAGCCTGCAGGTGAGAGGTGGCAGCACTGGGGTGTTCAGCAGAGGGCATGAGATGCCACCACCCCGGGTGTTTGTGGGTTTTGGGAAGAACTGCTAAGCTGGATCTGGTCACTGCATCCGCACACGTGAGGCTTTGGCCAGGTAGTGTCACACCTCCCTGTCATCCAAAATGCTGCCGCACAAAGCTAACAGCAACAGGTCAGGAAAGTTGAGGTGAAAGCTTGCGCAGGTGACCTTGAAAAGTTGGAGAGAAAGCTATTTGCATGTGTACCTTACTAAATATCTCCAAGGAGCCTAACAAAATCTCTAATCTCGAACCACTTTCAAGCATGCAGTAATGACAAAGGGAAGCTCAAAACCATGAACAGCGTAACGTGCTGAACTAATATATATTCACCGCCACTGACGTGGAGGTTGCATCAATCAGATCCGCTTCATTCTTCACAGCCTGATCCAAGACAGGTCATGCATAATCTTTTTCTTTTCGCTCAAGTCTGTGCTGGAGACTGGTGGTTACAAGTTCTGTTTACCAGGCTGTGCCACTTAAATTTTTCAGCTGATGACTTTGGTGTGGTATATTAGAAAGGATTAGTTTCTTTGTGGGCATGTGCACATGTACATATAAAATGAAAGTTTTTCTTGTTGAAACCTTCTGGGGCAAATCTATGCTGGGATATATTTGGCAGAAAACCCCAAAGGAACATTTTTCAGACTTAAGGTTTTTTCCTTTTTGCTAAACCTTTTTTTTTTTTTCTTTAGATGAAAAGAAAAGGGAAGAAAGACAGGGTGAGAGAACAAGACAAAAAAAGAGACAACAAAACTTTGCTAGGATTTGTAGGGAGGAAAGCATGCAAGCCCAGGACTGCAGGGTCACATAAAATGAGGCTGGAAGAGAACGAGTTAGTTCGTGTGGTCCCACAAAGCAGGTCCAGCTGGACATAAACCTGCTGTATTGCAGGCATGAAATGGTCCAAATCTGTGGTAAAATCTCCCCCTGCTCCCCCAAGCCTCCCCTCCCCACAATAGCTTGCTTTTTCCATTCACCTTTCTTAGGCCCTTTAGTTACAAGATGGCAGAGACCTATGGAGCACAGGTGGAGAAACACAGAAAATTTTCAGTGCATGCAGAGAAAAGAAACAAAAGAAGACACAAAAAAAGGTTGATGATGTATGAAGCCAATAACTAAAGCTTTTCACACAAGCTTCTTCCTTAATTACTGTATTTAGTGCCACTGGCGTAATCAAGAATGTAGCGCTGTGACTGTTCAGTCAGTGGTGACAGAACCAGCACAGTATAACCCCATCCCCATGCCTCACCAGCTTCCCCAAAGACTTTGCATTAGCATCCCTCGTTCTGCAACCCTGCAGCCTAGAAAATAAGTCAAGGATGGGTACTGAACTCTATCAGTATGCTCTATACGCTGAAATTGCTAATGTTAATTTGCCCACATTATAGCAAATACCTACAAGCCACACAAAACCCTGAAGCTAAACCGAGCTGGCAACCTTAATTCTGGCTATATTTCCATATTACAATCCCTTGGGAAGCAGATTTAGCTTAAAAGGTGCCCTCCTGCCCTCCTCTATGCTGCTGCACGTAAAGGTCCCTACACCTAGCTGTGACCCTCTCTGTGTTTGACTAGCTCTGCTCTAAGCTAACTTTGCAAAATGACCTGGTTTAAAAATGTTTTTAAAAAATCTGTATTTTGGGGTTGGTTTTTGCAAGCTAAGACAATTTAGGGCTTGTTTCAAGCATGCTCACCAAAAGCATTGGGCTGGCGCCCCAAAGGGCTGTAGGAGTTACTTTTGGGAGCAGGAGTTGTGGTGAGCTGCTGGGGAAAAGAAAACAACGACCACATGGGATGGATGCACCAGCAAAAGGACCGGAGTGTAAATTCCTATTCATCTGTCACTTAGTAACGTTAAACCTCTACACATCAGGGACGTGACTGTCCTGTACGTGGAGGCCTTTTCCACCACTTTGACAATGTAGAATGTCCTCGAGGGGACAAGTGACATTCCTGTTCCCTTTAAGTTGAATGCCTTGGTTGCAGAGGGATCTAGTTCTGCACAGATGAGGATCAGATAGTAGTTCGTGTTATAACACGAAGTACTTGGGCTGTGGAATAACGCCAAGTTCATGTTGTTTGGGAAACCCCATTATTATTACACTCCTTTTTAATTTCCTGACTTCCTGGTGGTTTGCCTTCCAACCTGAACTTTGCATTCTTTTCTTTCTTTCCCATCACTTAGTTATAACTAATGAAAGGGGAGTAAATGTTAAAGAAAATTTTAATAGAGCACCAAAATTCCTTACCAATGGTTGTTATTTTCCATTTTCCACACAAATTTAACTGTCTCATTCTCAAATGCTGTTGCAGACACACCACATTCATGCCAAAGCTTAAGGGATTTGAATAGAATGAAAATGAGGTGGAAAAAATATATCTGTGCAGCTAATGCCTCCACTCTGCCCCCTCCAAAATCCATAGGCACCTACCAACCCGTCCCAGCTGAAGCTGGAGTGTGTGAGGTGATAAACGCCAGGGAGAACAGGACTGGGCAGGGCCATCAGAAATGGGATAACAGGAATTAGCTGAATAGGGAAGAAATAAATGTCCTTTTTCTACAGTCCTGTTCCTCATCACTGTTCTGCAGAAAGAGTAACTAACTAAATTAAGCAGAAGAACCTTTAGGAGGAGTATGACGGGAAATGAAATCCTGACAGCAAGGTCTGTTAGGCTCCGAAATGGTCCCTCAAGGGAAGCAGCGGACGCTTGAGTCATTTGAACAATGGACTGGACCAAGCACTGGAAAATATGCAGGGGGGAATAAATCTGCATTAGCAGAGGGACGTCTCAGATGACCTAATAGGTTGTTTCCATCCATAAATCTGGGACTTTGTGACAAGACCTTAGCCAGAAGAGGGCTGCGGCAACATCACAAACAGATACACCCATATTATCTACATTGGAGCTTGGAGTGACGACAGTGACCTACGTGTTACGTGAATGACAACTCATATTTTTGGAACATTTTAGTACATAAACTGCTTTCCATCACCCATAGATTCTGGATCTGACTTGTGTGTGCACCTCACCACCCAGACCATGTCCTATTTTCAGGGTAAGGGAAGAGAGCTGGGACATCTGTTCCTCTTGGTTGTTCTTCATAGTTAAAATACTTGTTCTAGACCCAGCTGACTGGCTTCTGGGGCCTTCCAGCTTCTCTGGTTTTTTCTTCCAGTGTTTGACTTTTGGGGGACTCCATCTGGGAATTTTTGTGGGAAGAGAGTGCCCACAAGTCTATTGATCTTAATCCAGGAACAACAAAGTGTAGGCCTTTCTCCCTGCACCACAAAAAAAAAAAAAAAAAAATCAGAGTACAGAAGTTAATAAACAAACAACAAAGATTAAATTACTTGAAGAACAGTGATTTATAATAATGCACGTAATCCACCTGCTAAATTTTAATACCCTTAGTACCAACATCATCACTTCAAGGACTTCAGTTCTTGAAGAAACCATCCTCTTTGCCTCCCATGAGTATAATATTAACACGAGGAAGCAGGGACCTGTTCCCCAACACATGGGAGAGTTACCATTAGACATTGCCTCCCTTATCTCCTTAAAAATAAAGCTCTCTATCATATCCATTCATGTACACACCTGCAGACCACTTCTGATGGCTCAACCAAAAGTCAATCCTCTAAAGAAAAATGAGGGTTCAAAACTGATAGCTTCTCTGAGCTCCCATCCCTGCTCTTCTTTTTCTCTCCAAGAAAAAGGGATGGAGTGCCTCACTTCAGGCCTTTCTCTGCTCTCTCTGTGTCACCAAAACTCAGCACCCCTCCTACCCTCCATCCATATGAAAGCATCAGGATCCACTGGGTGCCTACTGCTGCCCATCACGCTCCAGCAAAGGGCAGCCAGCCTGCTTGAGGTTCCTCATCCCATCACTCAGCCCCTGCAGAGAGGGAAGAGCTCAGCAGTGGAGTCCACCAGCAAAAGTTTCCCTTGCTGTTAGTGAGTCCTGAAAAGCCTTATTAGCCCCTCATTACTGTGCAGGACTGACAATAGGTAATAGTTGACAAGCCATTTAGGCAACGAAAAAGCTCCTGAGAGTGTCATTATTAATTCCGGGAATATAATTTTGTGAGATACCGAGAAATCGCACTGATTCAGGCTCTGAATGCAACACGGGGAGTTCAAAGCACACCGTGTACGTGTGTATTCACGCATACAGGCATGGGTGCGCATGTTCATTCCCTCTCCTGATGCCTATCAGCCAGGGGAAAGGAGGTGAGCTAGTCTGTACTGCTCCTGTTTGACTGGGCACGTCTACAGCCATAATTGTATCTGGTGCCTTGTATTGCCCTGTCAGATGCCAGCGCTGCTCAGCATACTGCAGTGGCAGCTCTCATTTCCCCCTGCTGCAGCCACCTCCTGCCACCAGGACACAAACACCAGTTTGCCCAGGCATCTCAGAACTCAGCCCTTCCCATTGGGCCTGAGGAAATAGCTAAGATTTCCAAAAGTGTTTAAAAAAGGGAGGTGGACATTTAGCAAAGTCTGGAGTCCTTTGGAATTGCACCCCTCACCTGCCTGGGTTAACCCACTCCAAAAATCCCAGCAGACACCTGTCCTCAACTTTAAGAGTTCCAGTCTTTTCAAAAGTTGGTCCCTTCTGGACCATCTGCCAGCTTTGCCACAGGGATGAGATGCAGGAAGACAAGCATGGGGAGCTTTCCCTGGCTCCTGCTCCAGCACAGCCCCTGGTGCTGGCACATGAGGATGGCAGGAGGACACGGCACATCTCTGCAAAGAGAGGGAAGGCTTCTCTTTAACACTCCAGCCAAGTCCTGTCTCAATGATGCAACTGGGATTGAGCAGGCAGGGGAGTGACTAGGATGGTCTCAACATGCAAGGTCTTCTGCAGAGTGCAATTAGGAGCTGCTGTGATTTCCTCATCAACTGTGGTAATGGCTTGCGTGACAGGGGAAAAAACTGGTAACACTGGAAGCTTTTATTCTTTTATTGAGATTTTATTCCTCCAACAAAAAATACGCACCTGGAGTATGATCTCAGAGATTACAAACCCAGGTGAAAGCCAGTTCAGTTCACAGGCAAGGCTTAGCAGTGGTGTTAGAGGCCATGTGCTGGCACATCAGCCTCTCTGTGGTGAGCTCCAAAGCAGCCTGTGTTCCAGCCACATGTGCTGGATGCCAGGAAAAAGCTGAATACCAACACACAGCAAGGGAAAAAAAAAAAAACCCAGCTTGCTCATGTGGCTGTAGCATGCAGAGCCGGTGTCCACAGCATCTCGAATTCACCAGGCAGCAAAGCCAGTGGGAGAAGTTCTGCTGGGCTGCCTGGCTCCTGCTCGCTCTGCTGCACGGAGAATCTATGTTTAAGGGCACATCCTGCCCTGAGGAACTGGTTAATCCTGCTCGCTGGAGGGATGAATGCAGCTAGAGACTTCATAGCATTCACAGTGTTAAGCCAGCTATTGAATCCAATTAGTGACTGTCGGCTGCTTGTGGGGTCTTGTGCACAGAGAAGTGGATCCACCCTGAGACCAGGAGGGTGTCTACGGGCTTGCAAAACAGAATCTGTGCTGAAGAATGACCGGGCATTGCTGCACCTCACAACCCCTGGTTGTGTCTGCTGCCTGACAGCGGTCTGGAGCTGGGAGAAAGTGGATTTCACAGCCTGTGACTAACACCAAAATGTGCTGAGGAGGGCCTCTGCACAGCAAAATTATTCACTTCCTTTTGAGGATGAACAGTAAGGTTATGGCAAAAGCCTGGTAGTCCCAGGCAATTTCCCCTCACTCCCAGGATCCAGCAGCACATACAACCTCATAGCCCTGTCACACCGCCACCTCTATCACAGGACCCACAGTTACTCCTCCTGCTGCCTGGGACCATCCCAGCATCTCCCACCCCTTGTGCCATTCATGACAGGTAGCTGGTGGTAGAAGAAACACTGGCATTAAATGCACCAAAGCTGTCCAAAGAGCTGCTTCCACCAGCCAGGGGCCTGAGACGGAGACTAGGATTCCCGTTTTCCCCTGCAGCTCTGACGTTCGTCTTCCCAGGCTGAAATGCAGCTTCCTCTCCCTTCCCTCTGGAGAGCACACCTCCTGCCACGCATCGAGCCCTGCTAAACAGGACTTCCTTCCAGGCAGCAGTCAGTATGCAGAAGCAGGCTGAGTGAGTGGCCTGAAGTCACCTAGTCCTGTCAGATCTCCTGCTCCTCTCCACTTCTCACTTCTCGTGTGGGAACACAACCCACTGGGCCACATTGTTTGGATGCCTACAACTCATTGGGTCTGTTGTTTGGTGATTTACAACAGAGTTCTGAGTAATTAAGAATTAAAGCTACATTTCTGTGTCAAAGCCATTATGAAGGCATTGCTATAGCCTTTTAAAACCACCTTACCTCAACTAATCCACAGAGAAGCCTTTGCTCCCTCCAGGACAAAGATCCACCCTTTCACTGCCATATTTAATTGCATTGAAAGTGTCCAGACCTCCTTCTGCAGAGGGTTATTAACCCCCTACCCCAAAATTAAGACAAGTACCCCATTTTTTTCTTAGACATACCAATAAAGGGAAGGCAGCATGGGTCATATAAATAACTGCCCAATCTGTCCAGCTTCGCAGTTAATTTGGTGGCCCTGTGTCCTTGTTCCTGTTGTGCTCGCTTTCCATGAACAGAAAGCAAAAATGTTCATGGAAAATGGGTTTCAAAGGCATGTGCATAAGTGTTCCTGGAAATCTAATTTTACATTTTCAGTAAAAGCATCTGCTACCATACAAGGGTTGAGCAGGAAAACACAAGAAGATACTTGGCTGACCACTGCACAACTACCTTCTTTCAGTTCAAAGAACAGAAAGTTTCAGCAAATATAAGAGTAATATTGTTAAGCAAGCAGGACAAAGCAGCTAAAAGCAAATGATTTGCTAATTTTTTTTCATGTGCCATGAACAGAGGGGTTTAAAGCTCAATTTTTGCAGGATGTTGCTTACTGGAGGAGATCTGCTTGGAAATCCAGCAGGTGGCGGGGGATAATGGGTGTGAGAGGCCCTAAATACCCATCTACCTATTGAGTGTGTAGATGAGCTCACCAAAGGATAATGATGTTACCAGGAAATGGGAAAGAAATTATCAGCAAGAATAGGCAAAAAAGCATTTAGCTAGAATTTCTGAAATCCCTTCCAGCTCTTCACTAAGATATTTTTGTTGTAAGAATAAACCAAGGACTGGTAAAAAACCAGTTGCCCAGGGTAGCGGAACAGGACGTAAGACAGAGGAGGACTGAAAAAGCACCCCAGCGTGATACAGGAAAAGCTCCGTCAAAAATAATGAATCTAAATTCACTGCCTCAGTGGCTGGAGAAACAAAGGATGAGGTTGTCTGGCTCTGGAGGTCAGAGCCTTAATGTGCTGTTAATAGCATTTATATCATAAAGCAGCATCGCTGCATTAGCTTTGATTTAGCAACGCCAGTTTATATCAGCTGAGGAAGTGATCCATAAATTCAGCTCTGCATCTCTGTAAATACAGTGAAGGGAGGAAGGCTTGATCATCTCTGGAGGGTGTAACGAGGGGCCTTCTGGGCTGACCTGGGCACTGCCCAGAGCCCACCCTGCTGTCACTGCTTTGTCACCTGCCTGTGAGGTGCAAAAGGGACAGCATGAGGTCTGCGTGGCTCAGCCGCTGGCTATGCAGAGCCATCCATCCACTGGTGGTAGTTCTCCTCGATTTCATGCCCCAGTCCAGCCCCACTCCAGTGGCTGGCTGCACAGGGAACGAGCCTGGAAACTCTCCAAAACTCATGTGTCAGTAGAAGAGATTTTAGGATAAAACAATAAAAGTAATATTAGCAGTTTGCTGGGACCAGACGGTTTCACTCAAGAGCTCTGAGGGAACTCAGACTTGAAACTGCTGACCTATTCAGTACAATACCACAGCAGCTGTTGAAATGGCGAGGCACCACAGGAATGGAAGGTGGCAAATGTTACATTCATTTTTAAAAAGGGCTTTTAGAGGCCATCCAGAGACCTGTGGGCTGGCAAGCTGGGCAAGGCGAATTGGCAGAAAGTGTAACAAAGAGCAGAATAGCTAGATATGTGATAGAATGTGAAAGAGCAAAGTTTGCAGAGTGAGAGCTCAGGCATCGCAGCTCCATTCGTGTCAAGACCTGGGCAACTCGGCATATTCCTAAAAGATCCAACTGCAAACAAATTAAGAGTGATGTCAGAAAACTGAATGACAGGTTGATGAAATGATGTGTGAAACTCACCAGCAGCAAATAGTGTGAGGAACACCAACCCTCACCATGCAAAGACCATCAGGGTCTCTAAATTAACATCAGTCAGGAAGGAAACCTCAGAGTCACTGAGTTTGCTGAAAACTCCAGCTTTAGGAATGACTACAGAATGAAGAGAGAATGAAAAAGTGACCACTTCTAGAGGTACCCTGCCCCAAATGCAGGGTGCAGCTCTGCACACACCAAAGAGGATGTAGAAGAATTAGTGACGCTACAGAAGAAAAGGCACGGAAACTTGCCTTGGTTTCCATTAGGTGGGCAGGCTAACGACAGTAGCGTTCTTCTGCTCGGTCACCTCAACAGAGAAGGGATGAGAGAGAGGTGCCGACAGCTCCTGGGGAGCGTGGAGGTGTGAACAGGAGCACGTTACTCATCATGTCTGCTATTGCAAGAGAAAGACAGAACAACCCAATCTATCGGGATGGAGGTCTAATACAAAGAAAAGGAAGTACTTCTTTCACACGTCGCAAAATTGAATTATGGCACTCGTTGTCACAGGATGCTGTGAAGGCCGGAATTATACAAGAATTCCAAAAGGGGTTTGCCAAATTCTTGGAGGCTCGACCCATCTGCAGCTGTTAAACACAATGACCCAGATGCCAGTCAAAAATTCCCTTAACCGCAGTCTGCTCTCTACTGAGCTGGCAATACCACAGAGGGATCGTGCTATGCTTGCCCTGTCCTTACACCCTCCCCCTAAGAGTCTGCTTCTGAAATGAGCTATGCGATTAGCCGGCCCTTGGTCTGAGCCACCATTGCTGCGTAAGGCATTACATATGCTATACAATGTAACTTAAGAAACTGGAATTTATTGCAGGTGATGATCAAGTCTGTTCACCTCACATAAACGTCTTGCCTTTGGCAAGTGCTAATATCTGATGCCTTGGGAGAAAGGCATTTCTGTCCTGAAAATCTATCTATCGTGCCCCTGGCAGTCTGTACCAAAGACCAGCACTTTCCATAAACCATGGCAGTGGATTACCTTTATCATTGATTTAACTGTCACCACTAAAAGTAGTTAGCAGTCATGAAATAAGCCAGCAACCGTATTTGAAGAAACGTCCTCCCGAGGCACATATTTCCTTTTATTAGTTCTTAAATTAATTTTCCTTCATTGCACAAAGCATGCCTTATTCTCACTTTGCAGGATGAGTGAAACAGAAGTACTGATCACTTTCTATCTCATGCACTGTAATTTTGTACGCTCAACTGCTCTCCCTTCTGCCGCCTCTCCTTTCCAGCTGACACAGGCCAAGATTACACGACGATGCCTTTCACCGTGAGGCATTCCTTTCCTCACTGAGGTGTGACTGCTGGTCTGGACACAGCGAAGGAGAAGGTCGAGGGTCTGGGGACGAGTTACACATCGCCTGCCGGAGGGCAGGAGGGGAGGGACAGACAAGGATCCCTCGCTACCGTGGCTGGACCACACTGGCACCAGAGCACTCGGCTTGGTGTCTGCTCTCGGCTTGCGCTGTGCAAAAACAGCCTGTGTTTTTCATTGCTACCAGTCTAGCATCTCCTGCCAGCTCCAAGCATTTCCTTTTTTTAAAAAAACCAAGGTTTGATCATTCACTTTTGGGGCTATGCTAAACTTGCCAGCATCTGTTCCATCTGCAAGGGGGGGAAAAAACACCAATCCCAGACCAGGAAAGAAAGGAAAAGGAACTAGGTACCAAGTTGTAATGTGAGAAACGAAGCCAAGAAAAACAGCATCTCGAGAGATATTAAAGACGAAAACAAATGCGGTAAACAGGAGCAGAGACAGATTTCAGAGGAAAGGCAGGAAGACAGTGACTAAAACGCTGAGAGTGAAACAGTGTCCACATGGAAACTGAGTCCAGAGTCCCAGGCTTTCTTTGTTCTTGTTTTTCCTACCATTTCACAGAAATCACGATGCTGTCAAGATCCCTCTATACCCAAGGGTCAGTGATGTCAGTGAAAGTTGGTGGAGCTGCACTGATTTATATCCATTAAGAAGCAACTTTCTGAGACTTCCCAGAATTACTGGGGTTTAAAATAATGCCCTGAGAACCCAGTTGTAAACAGCAGTTGGGATTATTCTTAAACCAGGTCATAGTAAAAGCTAGATTAAAAATAATTGAGGAATGGCTCCATTATTTTTTAACAGTCGCAAAATTCCTAACTTTGAATAGTCACATTGAAAACACAACCCTAGAAAAACCTGTGCGCGACATTTCTACCGGTTCGAGAGTCATGGCAAATGCATACAGAGCTCTACAAATTCCAGCTCAGCAAACAGCTCCTTTAGAAAGCAAAATAAGTAAGTATTATCTCTGTTGCCCCCAAGCTTTTGTTTAACTTTTCGGATTTACCTTCCCACTGCTCTCCCCTTCCTTCAAAATATGATGGGTAGATTTGAAAATAAAAACTTCAGAATGGATCTATATTTTTTTCAAAAAACCCACCATTGTTCTTTGGGAAGAAAACAACCTCTTTTTTTTGGCTGAGATTTGCCAATTTAAACTAGAGGTTGCAAATATTTAGGGGTCCATTTGCAGGTGAAAACCCTCCTTGCCGTCATTCCAGCTGCATGCGCAGAAGGCACATGCGCTGGTCACGTGTGCGGGCTGGGCAGGGGACGGGCTCCGCGTCTCGAAGGCACGAAGGAAACACAGAGCAAAAGAAGTAAAACTGGGGAAGAGACCGAGGACCTGGTTCCACAGTGTAAGCAGCACCATCAGGCCAGCGCCTTCTTCCGCGCTCCCCCAGGCATGGCCCCTCGGGCCCCTTCCCCTCCCAGCCTCCTGCCACCGTCCCCGTTCCTTCCCCAGGCCACGCTGGGTAGCACCGCCACCAGCTTCAGTGCCCCGTCTCAGTTCGCAGCCAGCCGCGCCGGGTGCTCTTGCCACTGCTCTTGCTGGAGCTGAGGTGCGTCCCCACCTGCCGCGAGGGCAGCGCGTGGTCACAGCAGGAACCCCAGCTCGTTTAAAGCTAGCCAAGGCGTCCCCGCAGCGCAGGGCGTCCAGCGCTGTACGCACGTTCCCGGCATAACTGAGCCTGTATTTTTTTCTCAAATTATATCTGAAAGGAGAAAAGCCATCGCCCCTGGAATCTCCCCCTCCCTCCGTCTTCCCCTTTGCTCTCTTTCCATCACTGCCTTAATCTGGCCAGGGCCTTTCAGATCAAGGTGACACGGATGGAGTGCTCATCTGGTAACGACTAAACCACGCTTGACCATTTTCACTCTGAAGACCTCTCTCGCTGTCAGATTTTATAACCCGATTACTTCAGACTTGGGTTAGATTCAGACAGATTGCCTACCAGCGAAAGGCTCAATATCCCATTATCAGATTTGTGAGCCCGCCATTCCTCTTCATTTAGTACGTAATAGGAAGTGTCAGTAACGTCCTACTGGCTCAAGCTTGAAAATGAGTCTTAACTATGCAAGTCGTATGTATGTATCAGGGCAAAACACTCCACAGAATCACAGGCAGGACAACAATTTTAAAACATTTTTTATTTAAATATTAAATAAAACACATCGACTAATCATTTTGGTGTACACCTCTCATTTTAACATAAGAAATAAAATGATTGTTCAGTCATGATAAAAAATAAACTATACATCTCAATTAAACCAATCACGTAGTGTCTTTAAATACCCTATTGCATTGCAGTCTGCAGAACAGCACTGTCAAGATATCTACAAAAACCCCTAGGCTTTTAAAATGACCTCTTTCTGCTCCAGCAATAACTCCAAAGAGGTTCTACAGCAATTGGGAAAAAAAAAAAAATACTATGAAAGTAAAGTGCTTGTCATTGCTCAGGACAGGAAACAAAAGAATCTGTGGCCTTTTGATCCATGGCATTAAACAAAACAAATATTAAAAGAGGAAATTCTGCGTCCTCAGTATGTGTGCTACCCCTCACAAGACTGAAGGCAAGGCTGCTGCTTTGTGACGAGCTGGCTTCTTCTTGCCCCCCTCTCCAGCCATCTCCAGGCAATCTGTTTTTTGGATTGGCTTTTTGTTGCCTTCCCCCCCCCCCACCCCCCCCCAAACCACTACAAATGAGCACGAGACTTTGGTGTTTTCTCTGCTGCAAGGCACCACTCATTAACAGAAATTCAACTCAAGCAATTTTCTCTCCCTCGGAAGCTTCCAGACCACGTAGCAGCAGAGGCAAGCTGGAGATGCGCCGGTAGAGACACACAGGTACGACACACAGATAAAGAGGTTGTTTATGGAGAGCCACAGACAGAGCCACATGACATCTTCAACCCTTCCTACTCCCACCAATTAACCTGGTCAATCTTTGGCTTTTTTCTTTTAAAAAAAAAACAGAACAAAACAAACAAGAAAAACAGGCATCTATATTATTTGCAAATGCGTAATACTGCAGGTTGCATGAAGCCAAGGTAACTTGAAGGCACCCCGTGTCACACCAGGGAGATGGGTCCTTTCAGCATTTCGACAGAATGCAGCTATTTTCTGACATTCGGATGGCAGCTTCCGGCCAAGCTGGCGCACCGTCTTCTCACCCGCTTCCAGAGTTCGCGCGCCCTACCCTACTCGTTCCTGTAGGAGCACAGTCAGTTCTCCCCTGTACACCTAAGCATGGCTTCTGCTGATACCAAGAGAAGTCACGCTCTGCCCTGGGAGGGGAGTGGGGCTTATACCAGAAACACAATATAAGCATATTACAAAATATAAAAAATAACTAGTGTTACATAGTTTTCCGCTTCCTATTTATATACATATACAGCATTAAAAACCATACGAAAAAAACACCTATCTAATCCAAAACCTCGTTTTGCTAATATGCCAAAAACAAACCAACCAAAAACAAACACCCAAAGATTGTGCCGTTGTACTCACTTTTAATACAGTTTTGTTCAGAAATAGCTGTACTCCGTTAGAGTAGAATTCTGTTCTAGCCTATTCCTTTTCTCTTTGTCAGGATATAATTATAACCTCAATATTGCACATTTCCCCAAGAGTCAGTTCTGTTTGGACCCTGATAATGAAATGCATAAAAACATAATTAGCAGCTGAAATAACAACGTGCAGCACTAAGAAACACCCCTCGGGCAACTTCGTAGGCAACCTCACGGAGGGCTTTTTAAAAAAGAAAACCCTTCCCATTGCCCCACCGGTACAAATGCTTCCCTCCTCAGTGCCTCTGCAAGAATATGAAAAAACTTAGCATTTATAAAAAGATTCCTAAAGATTATTCAGACTGACAAAACATATGCGTGTGTGCACCTGCGTGTATGTGCATACACACACGCACACCGCCCCGAACAAACATGCCTGCAAAAGACCAGACACGACGCAATTTGGATCCTGATATCAGGGGATACATTTTCAACAGATCGCTTGCTTCTCTACTGATTAGAAGGGGTTTTTCTTTAAGCTTTTCCAGCTGATGTATCAAGCAAGAAGTTCACAGTTTTCATTTAAAGTATACATATCTGGGAGGTGTGGAATGGGGATGTTGGTTCCTTTAAATAAAACGAGTGTTAACAACAAATGGCAGTGCTTCCATTTTTGTCTTCTATGAATGCATAATGCTGCATGCCACTGGTTTTCTGTTTATTTTCTTTAAAAGAGGTAATCATCTTCACAAACCCATAAATGAATATTGTGAAAGAGGGAGGCTCTGGTCCCTTCTTTGAAAAGCCTCTCCCTGCTGTGTCACCACTACTGACAGCTGCTAATCTTGCATAAGAGCAGAGCTGTATTGGTCTGACTTGAGTACAGTACCGAATAGTTCTTCCCCGACCACATCCCTCCCTGTCCCCGCAAATGCCCCACCCATCTTCCCCATCATTATTTTTCCTTTAAAAAATTCAGTTTCTATTCGTATTTGTTCAGTGCAAGAATAGTAGAAGCAAAAAGACATACGTATTGCTTGTTTCAGTTCTATAAAGTTGCTAGCTTTCCGAGCCAGACAGCCTCTTCACATACTTCAAATTTTATTGCTTCTGAGAGTCACTCATCCACACGACACCAGCCGGCCACGGGCCCACACGCGCCATGGAACAGCGGTGAAAGTTCTTCGCAACAAGAGCAGCGTGAGCTAGAGCAGCCAAGGCTCTCACTTGACTAGGACAAACTTCCCTAGCTGGTTGGAAGTCAAGTCCTCCATCTCACAGTCCCCGTGCTGCAGAGCGACAGCATCGTAGCTTGGAGACTGTGCAGAGAAGCTCTGTTGCTGAGAGAAGGTGGTGCCAACTGGAGAGACGTTGCTGCTGATGTACAGGTGCGTGTCTAGAAGGTGAGCTGCTGAGGACACCGGTGACACGCTGACACCAAAGAAATGAGGTTGGAGCAGCTGGCTGTTGCCAGCTAAGGCCAGCTCAAATGAGTTCTCTCTTTGTAGCTCTGACAACAGAAGAGAATTGGACGCTTTACAGGTACCTACGCTATCAGAGGAGGGGACGCCATTCGTTGCAGATGTCTGAGAAGTCTGGGGACAAGCTGCCTGCAGGAGCTGGTGGTGCTGGAGCTGGAGCATTCTGAACAAAATCCAAGGATGGAAGAGGTTAACTTGCATTCCTCCTCTTGCCCCCACCCCTGACCATAATTTCCCCCTTGCTTCCCTCTCTCTGTCAAACCTCTCCTTACCCAGCCAGCAATTAAAGCAAGCTGATCATGCCAGGTCACCGTGTTTTCACTTGGCTTTTCCTCACGTTGGAAAGGGCGACTATCACCAGAAAGTTATCTAGTCACCATTTGGCCTGCTAATAATAGATGTTCTAGGGACAATGTGTGCAGATAAACCGGAAACTCAATTTTCCATCTCGCTTCTATGGGAATGAAGAGGTGCCACCACACATGACATTTGAGGCCACTGGATCTGTGCCTCCTTTGTGGGCTGTAACTTCTCCAAATTACAAGGTCTCACTTCCTTGCCATGGGAAAATTACAGGAGGAGGCAGAGGAGGAAAGAAATCACTCCCAAAACTAACAAAGAAAAACACAGCTTGCAATGGGGAGAAGTAATGTTTTCCCCCCCCAGTACCAAATTGCTTCTCGATTCGGCAACCTTCAAATATTTGGACGTCGAGATTTTTCAGTGGAACTGCACATCCTGTGTTACGTATGCCAGTGCAGGAAGCCACAACGGAAGCCAAGCAGTTTATCTGCTGCCACATAGCAAAGATGGAGGATAGGAATCCCCAGTGACTAAACTCCCCAACCTCTTTTGCTGCGTTTACTCCTCCTCACTTGCCCCTGACCAAAGTAACCCCAGTGAAAACAGCAAAACGCCTCCCAGCCAGTTTCTCACCTCTGCTGCTGTAGCACCTCCTCCAGGAGGCTTCTTCCCTCTCTGCTGCTCCCGCTGCTGCTGTACATGCAGGTGTTCGGCTGTGTGTGTTGGAAAGGGCTCATGGCACTCCTTGCTGCCCGAGATGAGGAGGACTGACACACCTGCCGAGCAAAGCCTTTGATTTTATTCAAGCCGAGAAACCCCTTGGCTCGAGCGTTCTTCCGCAGCTGCTGCCTAAAAGCCTTCAAGCCTGTGGGACATGAGGAAAAGAAATGCACTTTAATCCTCCTTAGTACTTGCCTAGGAGCTGACTTCACAGATCAGCCTTTCTGGGCAGCTGCCTTCATTTGTGCTAGACGAGACCGTGACTCTTCAGCTCATGTTCACCCCTCTGCCTGATGGTCAGAGCAAAATTTATGTGATGGAACGGGGTTTGGGACAGCTGCACCCTTGAGTAGATGGACACATGCAGAGCAAAGGAGAAACCTGATAGAAATCACGATGTTGTGTGCTCCGTATTTTAGGAAGAAGGCAGAGCCTGCCATCCCACTCACGGCAGCAAAAATATCTTCACGGGCAAGCTGAATCAGTATCTGAGAACCTCTCATCTAGGCACCTTCCTCAGGGCATCCGACCCTCCCTCAGGGATCACGAACATGAGGCGCAGAAGATCAAGGTGGCTGGCCTCAGTGTAACACTAACACGGGCAAGCAAGTATCCCCGCACACTACCCTTTTCTCGTGGCAGTTGGAAGGGTGCAATTCCAGCAATAAAGCAAGGAAGCCATTACCTTGAGTTAATGAGGTATCAGATGCTCGTCTTCCTTCTTGGAAGCTGACAGGCAGGAGAGAAGCACCTCCCATGCAGCCCTGGGCTTGTAACACCGGAGCGTCAGACTGGGAAGCTAGGAAGGGCGACGTCATCCTAGCTGTGGCTGGGCTCCCCGTCATTACTTGACTTGCCAAGCAGCTGCTCAGGGCCACTGAGCTGTCATTCGAAGATGAAGTAAGGCAGCTGTCTGAACTAGTTCCCTCTGTGGGGCTTGCAGAAGAGGAAATGACTATACCTACAGAGGGGAAGGAAGGAGAGAAAGAGCATTCCCAAGATGAGTACAGGAAGGAACAAACATGACATCAGAGCCTTCTGCCCACCTACACGGGCACTAATAAGCAGCTGCGAGCCACAGAGGTGTCCAGCAACTCGTGTTGTTGCAGGGCTTGGCTCCAGCAAGGGGTCATCAACAAATAACCTACGTTTGGGCTCCCATCCAGCCGGCAAGGCTCTGCCAGCACCTCCAGCACCACCACGGTATGCTGGATCAGGCCTACAAGCGTTTCTTTAGCACAACAGCTCTGACAGGGATTATTGTTTTGTGAACAGTTTTGCTTGTTTGTTTAGCTCACGGGGTCTGGATATGTACCAAATACAGTTAGCTATGACCTTTTTTTCTTTTGTAAATTTGGGCACCCCACCTCCCCCAGTACAACAGCAGAAGCAAGCAGAGAAGGATTATGTCCTGCTTGTGAGACCGCTCCCCTCTAAAGTGATCTAGAGGAAACACAACAGGGCAACGTCTCTTCCTTCGGGGCCATGCTTATTTGTGGGAAGACAGAACTGTGGAGGGCAGAGCACAGACCTCTTTTCTGGGCTTTCCTATCCCAGTCAAGGTAAAATCAGCACATACTCCCCAGGCATTTGTCCGCTATGGCACTCTGTCCTTTTCCTCTAACTATGGACACCCTTCATCTCTCCCAGACTTACTTACATGGTGGGGCATGCTGGTAGAAATGAGTGGTCACTTCGGCCAGTGTGTGCCTCCTGCTGGTGTTGCTAGGTATGCGGATGGGGTGGTCATACGCCTTAATTTCATCTTCCAGCTCCTTCTCTTGCCTTACTTCTTCACTAATGGTGGTCTCCAGTAGGCTGTTGGGGGAGATGGAGCGGTTCCGGAACAGCCCGTTGAAGTTGGGATCCACAGGAAAGAACACAGGCTACAAAACATGACAGATCACAGACTGAAGGGTCTTTCACTTATTTCCGCACCACCTTCTAATTCTCTTCACAGCCCTGTGGCATGTCTTCAGTAGGCATACTGTTTGAGACGCTACTGCGACACCATGCCCAAATGCCAAACCAAAGATTGGAGGGAGAGAACAACAGAGTCACAACCCCTGTTGTTTTGGATTGGCAGAACAATGAAAAAAACAGAAGGAAAAGTAACACACAGTTTAGCTGAGAACACCAACCTGTAATGGACTGCTCATGTCACAGTCTATTTCTGCCTGCAAAGATGGCTGAATCAGGCTCTGAGGTTGCTGGTAAAGCAGAGATGATCGCAGGGTTTCACTAGTGAGACTGTCCTGAGGCATCTGGAGAGAGAGAGCGATGCACAGAAGCCATCATATACACTGCAGTTCCACATGACTTTTCAGATACTGAAGGCTCAAGGAACTTCAGAGCCACCTTCCGTGCAAGCTTTCTCCACGTTCTTTCTATGAAAATTAACAAAGCTGGTCTTTCAGTGCCAACACAAACACAAAATTCCTTCTCCTAAGTTAAGCAGTTTAACTGGAAGTATAATTTGAACAGGCAGCCAGAGCACACTTTAAAGGGGGTGGGAGTGAGAAAAAGAATGTCAGAAAAACACACAAAGTGACTCATGGAGTACTTCTGAAGATCCTACGGGGTATGTAACTAAGAAGTGTAACGGATCCATGCCTAACAGGGCAAAATTCCATGAGAAGCCTAATCTTCTGGCTCATTATTGACCTGCACTGGAGGCAGCCTATTCTTTGGACCATGACCCACAGTCACTTCTCAGGAAATAGGCCAACAGTATTCAAGCAGCCTCCTGCTGAAGAACAGTGGGCTGTGTCCTATCAGAGGGCACGAATATCAGAATTGGTTTTCAGAAGCCTGAGAGTTACCGTCTTCTATTTTTCTGTAGCAAAGGGCAGAAAGAAGAGAGCCAACAGACATAGCTTCCCAGGTAAGTAATGCCCTTCCTTACCTCTACATTGCTGATCTCGGAGCTCCTCGGCCTTTGCTGACGGCCAGTTGCTGGACGACTCGATAGCTGGCTGCTTCGGTACTCCTTGAGGCGCTCCAAAAGCAGGTAGTAAATAGCAGCAAAATGGTTGTAGCTGCTGTTTTGCAGAGACTAGAAGACATTGAACGGATTCTTGAGTTACAGGTAAGCAGACAAAACTCATCACTAGACCTCATAATAGTGCAGTTAAAAAGTAAGTACAAATCCAGAAAGGCAGTGAAGATTACTGCACTGTGACACTGGATCAAGGCTAGTCACTGCATGACATACATATGACTGCACCATTGGCATTCTGGTAGTCGCTGAAGATGTATCTGAGGGGCAAGCACTTCTCACCTCAACAGTTCTCTGCCTGTCGATACCAAGCGTTTGCATGATCCCAAGGACCTGTTCATTGTAGTCACCCAGGTTGGAGTTGTAGTTTTGCATGGAGAAGGACAGAGACTGCTGCTGTTGAAGAGATGGATCAGCTTGCATCCACTTGTGCTGCTTTATTTGGGAAATGGTTATTCGCTTGGTTGGGTCCACAACCAACATCCGTCGGATTAGCGTTTCACAGTCTGGATGGCAAAGATAAACTCATGAGCAAGGGGTAAAAATAACAGCCCAGCCCCAGGTCACTGCTAAGAAACCTTCCCAGCGACAGCATATGATGTCTGTGAAAAGAGGAATTAAAGGTTTCTGAGCAGCCGATGCCTGGTCTGACTACCAGATATTCAAACCAGCACAACAGAGGTCTGCATACATTTCACAAAAGCAAGATGTCACTAGAGGAAATGAAGCTGTACTGGATACAAGCAGGTTTTCAGGTGGCCTTGCACCTTGCAGGAGACTGCATGCACGTTTAATGATGTTGCATGCAGTTAAAATAGGTCAGAATTTAGTATGGAACCCCATCACATACAGCTTCCTGGTCCATGTATACTGCTTATTTGTTTATAACCAAGGAATCAAAGCTGTCTGCGGCCATAACTGACAAAGGTCAGACTTCAAAAGATACTCTTCACTTACAGAAAGGCACATTCACTTGTTTTTGAATCCAAATCAGAGAGAGGTGATAATACTTTTCAGCTCCTTTTTCTCACCAGACTGTTTGAGTGTTCCAAGAAACAGTGCTAAGTCCCACTATTTCTGCCCTCCTTGAAGCATAGCCACACTGAAATATACCCCTTCTGCATATTTAAAATATCTTAGGAGAACTACACCCATCTCAGCACTGCAGGCTAGTCCCATTAAAATCCTGTTTTCTCTCTTTTGTGACTGATTATTTCTCCAGCTAGGGTGTCAAATATTTTTGTAATCCATAGGGGTACTCCAAGAAAGGAAACAACAGCCTTTCATATGCACTGTAGAGAAGACCCCAGAAAAGAAAGTGTGTGTGACCAGCCCCTGAACTAATTATAAGCGCTGCCCTGCAGAAATTAATGGATATATAAAGACAAAGTGATTGCCAGCTGCAAAACCAGTCCCATCTGTCATTGCCTCAAGAAGGACCAGCACAGCTATTCTTTTATCGGTAGCCCCTTTTCTAACATTAAGGATCTAAAAAAAAGCACCTTCGGACATGAAGTAAGGGATGCGGAACCGCCCCTCCAGCACTCTTTGCCTCAGAGTTGGTAAATTGGGTCCATCAAAAGGCAGAGAACCACAGACAAGGACATACAGCACCACCCCAAGGCTCTGTCAATAGAAAACAGCACAGCATGTGAGTAACTCCAGTAGAAGCAATGATTTTGAAAGCCCACAGACACTCACAAAGTGTGAAATGTAATTTCTAAGGAATATCAAGCTCACCCATATATCAAGGTGAGGTCCTTCATATTCTTTGCCTTCAAAAACTTCTGGAGCTGCATAGGGTGGGCTTCCGCACCAAGTGGAGAGGGGCTCTCCTGACTTGTAGAAATTTCCAAAGCCAAAATCTGGAACAAAGGTAAAAGTCTAGAGTAAAACATCGCTCAACCACATACTGATATTTCGGAAGTAGCAGAAAGCGGAGAGAAGGGAGGAGATGTATTACTTTGTTCTCTGCCTACTCGTTTAAGTTATTCTCTTTTGTCCAAAGGATCTGTTCAGAGAAATATCAGTAAGTTTTGGTTTTTTTCAGTTACCATAAATACATTTATAGGATAATCCTGGGGCGGCTGAATATGACTACATGCCTAATGTTGTTAATAGAGTAACCATGTATTTCTTATTACCTGCTAACTTGATATTCATGTTAGCATCTAGCAGAAGGTTCTCTGTTTTGAGATCCCTGTGCACTATGTGGTGGCTGTGACAATATTCCACTGCTGAAAGAATCTGCCAGAACTTCTTCCGTGCTTCGCTTTCACTTAAGTGCCCATTGGAGGTCAGATGATCTGCAAGACAAAACAAAAGGGGCAGAGAATTTAGAAACACCTGGAGGAAATTTTTCATAATCCTGCAGGTGCTGTACTTGTCATTTGACAACTGGCAACACCAACCCTGGACTTTTAATCAGAATATATATTACTCAGGAATGTCACCAATAAAGCCATGGTTTCTAAATCTAAAGAACTGTTAGCTCTGGCAGTGAGGACTTACCAAACATTTCTCCATTCTTTGCAAACTCAGTAACAATGTAGAGCATATCCTTTGTCTCCATAACCTGTGAAGACACAAGAGAGGACATGCTTAAAAACATGCAGACCTCTGTAGTTTCAGTCATTTTTCTAAGTGTATTCTCAAACAAATCAGTTCAATTATTCATTTGCCACAGCAGCTGGCAGTAAAGGCATCTAATTTTGCACCACAATGCTCTTCCCAAGCAAACTGGTAATGAAAGACAACAAATCAATGCTTATGTGCCTACAATACACAATGGCTTCCCATGCCATTGTTGTTCTCACCATTACCATGCCACCTAATCTCCATAAGATAACCGATACGCATCTCAATAGTTTCACACACTACCCTAAATTCCTTTTTTTGTTAAAATATGCATATATAGTTTTGCAATTCATTTGGTAGATTTTGAACACCAAAGGCACTTAAGGTTTACCCAAAGTCACCTTTGTTTCAAGGCTAGCAGGTACTCAGATCAGGAGAGGTATCTGCAACTTGGACAAATCAAGAAGTAGTATCAAATACCCTGCTCCCATTTGGTGTTGGCTGGGGACATGGCAAGCCTCCCATGCAAGTGACA
This sequence comes from Phalacrocorax aristotelis, assembly GCF_949628215.1. NCBI lineage: Eukaryota > Metazoa > Chordata > Aves > Suliformes > Phalacrocoracidae > Phalacrocorax > Phalacrocorax aristotelis. The sequence goes on along the minus strand of NC_134276.1, from coordinate 97,881,792 downwards.
ATAGGTTGCTGTCTGTGTAACGGCAGTGCTTGATGCGCGTCAGCAACTGTCACTGTATCGCCCAGCGTTCACCTGTCAATTGACAGGATCAACATCCTTTGATACTTGCTAATTTTTTCCTTTGTAGGAAAAAGAAAAAGAGGAACTAAAAACCAAACAATGAGTGACAAACGTTGAGCATTTCCAAATTCATCTTCAGTTACTATGGCACACCTTTCAAATGCTGCATTTCAGATTTTAAATTACAACGTTTCCCTGGAATTGGACTCTCAAGGAGCAGATATTTTGTTTTGGAATCAGAAGGCTCACAACAGGTTAACAACCAAAAAAGTGTCAATACTACTTCAAAGGTGGCAATTTCCAGGATCCTAACATGTAACCTTTCTGGAAGACTCTCGTTCTCCCCTCACTACAAGTACACACAGACACAAAATAAAAATAAACAAAGAGGGAGCAGAGGAAAAGAGGTTCCCAGTTTAAAAAACTGAAGGAAAGTGTTCTGGGAAAGTTGCCAGCTGGATGAAATTAAGACGCCGTGCTGAAACTAAAACAATGATGAAATAATACAAGAACACACACCCTACATTGGTATGTCATCCAATTCCATCCCTGCTTCTCAGTCTCCACCAAACAGGTAAAGCATCACTTACAACAACAAAGAAAAGAAAACTTCACTGAAAAGAAATTATGGTCCACTACCAACGTCATTTGCTCCATCAAGTGAAGTGGTTCAACCAGATGGAATTTAACCTGCTTTTCTAAAAGCTTCGAAATAGTATTTTCACCCACATCATTCCACTGAAATGAAATCAACCGAACTGTTAGAATGTTTCTCTATATCCCAGACCGCCCTATGGGCAGCAATGACGTCAGATGTTAACACAGAATAATTTTTGTTATGATGGTTAATACTATAAATATCAAGCACTCCATGTGTGTCAAGGTCTTTAAAAATAATGCCTTGCCTAAGCACCTGCCATACTGGCTCTTCAGCCTTACACATTAATTAAACTCTTTTTTCCTTGTCCTTTTTTTTTTTAAGCTAACAAACCCAACGGTAAAATTGTAGCTGATAATAGTGTTTACTACTGCACACGGACTTTCAGACCTGCTGCTTCATCCCTCTATTCCTCTCTCCCCCCACTGCCCTTCCAGACAGGTCCAGACAGATTGCAATACTTGTCGTCTTCTTAAATCGACATGGCACTATTTAAGATGATTAAGAAGAATTTATACCAAATGCTAATTAGATCAAATATTTAGAATTTGCAAAGCAGTCCTTGCTTACTAGACAGCTGTGATCTTGTTTTCTGCACAACACATTCATTTGTTCTTACTGTTAGAAATACCCATCAGTGCAGAGACTGAGCAAATCAAAACTAAAATTCATGTTGTGAAACTCTACAAGGGGAAGGATATTTAAAATTAACTTTTAAATCTACACAAACTGGAAATGAATAACCAAACGGGGCATTTTCTTACATATTCTAAGACACCAATGTTTACAGGCATTTTCTTTTCTACTTAGATTAGAATTCTAATTCTTAGTTTGATTTGGTTTCTTTGTTTTTGATTTTAAATCCCTTCCACTTATGGCAAACTCTACTTTTGTGCTTTCTTCTCTGCTGTCCTACAGGAGTTTAAGTCTTCCCCTTAGCAAAAGCACGTAAGAAGTTCCAGTCCTCCAAACTGGAACAGCAACAGAGTTAAGAAAGGCAAGTAAATCACAGAAGCTCAGATAATCAGTTCCTTGATCTGAAACAAACTTCAGAGTGGTTTTAATTGTAGATTTTACAGTGCGTTTTGTCAAAAAGCTGTCTAACATATCAGTCTTGTTCAAAGAATGACGAACAGCTTTTAAAAAACCGAGAAAGTGTTTTTCAAAAAGTATTTCAATATGCATTCTCTCTGCAAATATTTCATGTAAAATCACGTGCAAGAGAAGAGCACAAGCGTATCTCATCTGCGTGCTGCACTTCAAAGCTGTCCTCTTACCTGATATAGCTTGATAATGTGAGGATGATTCAAAAGCTTCATTATCTGAACTTCTCTATAAATCTTCTCCAAATTGCTTGGGTCTAACCTTGTTTTGTCTATTATTTTTATTGCAACCTGCAGATTTAAACAAAATCATAAAATAAAATAACCCCGGACATTAAAAAATAGGTTCTCTTACTGCTAAGACCTCTTAAAGAAAAAAAAAAAAAAAAAAGAAAAAACACCGGCACACACACACAAACTCACAAAACCAAGTAAAGTAGCTTTTAAAGTACAGACTTGACAAAGCTGGTTCTGTTTTTTCTGAACTGCACAGAATTCACGGTACAGAACGTTTTCATTTTTCTTTTCTACGTCAAAGGATTACACATAAAGTAGCAAACAGAACTGCAGAAATTAGCACTGGACAGGATTCAGTAAATCTTTTAATCCATCCCATGCCAGTGAAAAACAGATTCCTGTAACGGGCTATTTTCTACTGTAGCGACCGATATGATTTTGGCATGCACTACAAATGGAGATACGGTTGCACGCCCGCTAATAAATTATTTCTGCAGATAACACTGCGAGTTCTTTGTTCTTGAAACATACACATTGAATGAAAGAATTAAACTCATCTGAAGTCTTCAGGAGATCCTTAATTTGTTGGACTCACTAGAAAACTAAGACGGAGGAATGCAGTGAAGGTACCGTAACACTCAGAAATGGTATTTTTTAATATATTCTTGTTCTGTCTTAATTTTATGTGAAATCCTGTGGACACACCAGTAAGTCCTGGAAGCTCCAACCAACGGCCACATCAACCACCGGTGTGCAGCCGACAAGGCGGGCTAAGCCTTGCAAAGCTCGGACTTTGCAAAGCTCGCTGCCGCTCTCTCCACCTCCCGCGGCACTTCACTCCCCGACGGCCGCAGCGGCAGCCCGCCGCCGCCGGCCCGGCGGGTGAGGGGCTCCTCGCCCCCCGTCCCCCCGCCGCCGTACTCACCTGCGTCTTGGTCACCCTGTGCCTGGCCAGTTTGACCACCGCGAAGTTGCCTTTCCCCAAGGTCCTCTCGATATCGTAGAAGCCGACTCGCAGGGGCCGCTGCTGGCCTTGTCCGGCGGCGGGCAGGGAGGTGCACTCTGACATGATCACCATGGTTCAGGCGGGTGGCGGGCAGCGCACGCCGCGCCTAGGAGGGGAGCATCCGCGCTGCCCCGGGGAGGCGGCCGCTCGCACCTGCAGGGAGACGGCGCGGCGCACCCCGTCAGCACCGCCCGCCGGCGCCGCCTCTCGCGGCTCGGCGGGGTCCTTCTCCTCCTCCTTCTCCTTCCCCGGCCCCGCAGCGGAGACGCCGCCGCCGTCGCCCCGGCCCCGCTCACCCCCGGCCGCTCGGCGCCGGCTGCCTGCCCGCCCCGCGCTACCCGTCAGCTGCCGCCGCGCGCGCGGCCGGCGCCCAACCGTCGGAGCGGCCGTTGAGCCGCCGTACCTGACGGGCGGGCGCTTCTCCGCGGCTGCTTGGCGCCGGGCTGTGCCGCCGCCGCGGTGGGGTGTGCGTCAGCGCGCGCGCGTGTGTATGTGTGTGTGTGTGTATGTGTGTGTGCGTGTGCGCGCGTGTGTATGTGTCTGCGTGCGCCGGGGGGCAGGCGGGAGCACGCGGGATGTCCCGGCCCCCACCCCCACCCCCGCCCTGCTCCGCCGGCCCCCCTCCGCGCACACCCCGCCCTCCCTCCCGCCTCTTCCCCCCGCCCACCGCCGAAAGCCGAGACGGGCCCATTGACGTCACTTTGACGCCAGAGAGACGCGCGCCCAGGCGCGAGGCTGAAGGAGAGCGAGACACCGGGCCGTTGCCAAGAAACGGGCGGCGCTGACGCGCGCGCTGATGGAGCCGTCGCCCGGGAGACGGAGGGGCGGTGACGTCAGGGCAGAGGGGGGAGGGACAGCCGGGCGAGGGGGGGGGGGCACTGTCACGTGACGCCTCCGTTCGCCCGGCGGGGTCGCCCTCTGCCGGCGCGCCCGGTGCACGCCTCAACTGCTGGGGCGCGGGGCGCCGGCAGCCGTTAACCGCCCGGCGGCCGCTCGTCGCAGATAAGGGCGGGGTCTCCCCGCAACGCCCCGGGCTCCTCAGGCCGTCAGCGGCACGAAGACCGCCAGGGGCAGGGCGCGCCCGCGGCCGCCGTGCCGCGCCCAGGGCTCGGCGGAGATGAGGGGGCGGCGAGCCCCGCATCAACGCGGGGGCAGCGCCCGGCCAGCCCCGGTGACCCCCACCTCCGCCCCGGCCCCGGGCTGCCAGGCCGCGCTCGCCCCATCTCAGCCACCGAGGCACCCCGCGCCCTGCGCCGGAGCCCGCCGGGGTGCGGGGCCGCCGACAGGGACCGTCCCGCCGGCAGCAGGGCGAGCGTGGCTGCAGCCCTTTGGAGGGCATTTTTTCCTAGTCCCGAAGCAGAAGCAGGGCTGTGGCCGCTCACCCTTCGCACTAATCCCTGCGGCGGGACACCGAGCCGCCTTCCCCCCAAAAGGACCTACTCCGTTCCCAGTTGCCTCCAGAGGGTGATGGGGGGGAAGCTGGCGGGGGCTGCTGCCAAAAGACCCTGCAGGCACCCACGGCTGGGGCCAACGCAGCCTGGGGACAGCAACCCTCTGGGTCCGCCAGCTGGGCAAAGGCAGGAAGGGAAGTAATAATAAAGAGCCTATATATCTATATATGTATATGCAGTCCTGTGATACTTTGGCAACTTATGTTCTGAATACACCTGTGGCTGTTACCTCTGGTCAGTCTGGAAGCGAGGTGTGGAAGTTACCCTTTGGGGTTGAACCTCAGCATCCTGGAAGCGCCCAAGAGGTTCCTCTCAAGGTCAAACGTGAAGCAGCAGATAGCACCAGGTTCGATCATGTAGGTCTTCAGCCTTCACATAGTAAATGACCAAAATGTTTGTACGTTTGGTCTCAGATTCCAGTTTGACCTTGAAAATAAGTCTTGAATGGTGCCTGCCACATCTGTTACTCAACTTTATCTTCTCTGTTAGAGCCAGCTTAGGGTTTTTTCAGACCAGTAATTCTCCAGCCAGCAGTTGGGCTCCTGACTGGAAGACTGTCCATCTTAGGCTGAACCCCTAGCCTGACCAGCATGGCCAATGGCACATGGGGTAGTGACCCTCTTCTTCCACCCAGAGGCACCAGACAGACTGGATTTGCCAGACTGCTTGAAATAAGGCAATGCCTTGGGTGGAAGAGGTAACAGCTCTGCTTCACGCTGGAGATTTCAAAGCAATCGGTATGACTGTATTCGCCCGTAGTTGGTGGTGTCCTTAGGGTATGTCAGTGACTTCTAAAGGGCTCAAGAGGGACCCACTATGGGAGGAAAGCAAGCTTTTTGTCAGTTTTTGTAAATTTAAAGATGAGATTGGAGAAATGTGGTGCTCTCTATAAATCAAATTACATGATATATGAGCTGTGTGTCATCCACACTTGAGAGAGATCCATCAGGATGTTCTAGTGAAGCAAACAGGTCTTCCACCGCTTCTCTTATCTAATGAGCTACACTGCTCGTGTTACCTGCCATAAGCGTGGGTGCTAGCCCTTTGGGAGGCCAGTTATGCTGCAGGCTCTTTCTCTTAGAAACACCGAGGAGTAACACCTGAAATTAACCCCCAAACTTTGTTTATCATGACCATTGCACAAAACTCGTGCTGCCCCTATGCTTATTCACTGCAAGCAGGCAGACTGGCAGTCTGCAGGGCTTGAATGGTGCTGGGTGAGGGCAGCAGCTTGCAGAGCTGGTGGTCGGGAGCTGAAGGACAGGAGCCGCTGACGTGGAGGCAGCGGTGTGACCCAGGTTGCGGTGCTGCTATGCCATTTGCTGTAAGGGGGGTGATAGCACGCAGCCAGACTGGGCTATCGTAACATTCAATTAGTGCTTACACAGTGCCTTGAAAAACTCACATGAAAAGCTGGCTTATTATTATTATTAAGCTAACAGTATATTCTCCGTGGAGCTCCTGAAGAGGAGGTGACGCACAAACAACACATACAGTAGCAACTGCATGTGAACAGTGTCCCAGGAGTTATAAAGAAAAAAATTACCTTAATAATGGTTCCTTTGCTGTGGTGGAATTTTTTTCCCTTCAATTATAGTTGCTGTTTTCATTTGAAATTGATTGAGTGTTTTAGGACGGCAAACAGAACTGGGCTTTTTAGAAAGAATGCTCAAGACAGCCAGCCCCAGCTAGGAGCCTAACATTTTTATTTCTTTTTCAAGGACTCATAGATTTTTTCTTCTCAAATGGGAAGGAGTGGACTGGATTTGGTGCTCTCCCTAACATCTCACGTTTTTCCATCCTAAGGAGAGGTGAATGCCTGTGCCATGGGACTGCCTGGAAAGCATTAAGACCTCACCAGAGGGCTACACTGAGGAGAATCCACCATCCTGATTTTAATTACCCGCATTGGATGGAAGAGGCAAGAAGAAGTGGCAAGCATTACTATCTGTGGGAGGCATCTGCAGTCTCTAGGCCAGAGGGTGGGGTACATACAGCTTCTGCACTGATGGAGGGCGCCCGTAATTTTTAAGAGTTGTAACACTATTGTATGATTTATTGGAAGTTAAAGGTCTGCATCTATCACTCTTAGCAACCTTTCAGTATTTCTCTTCCGTTTCACGCATATGGGTCACAACAGCTTCCAGCAGTGCTGCTCAGAAGTAGTCATTGCACTATTTTGGTAATGTCATAATTACCTCATTTTTCTACCGCCTTCACTACGAATTGATACTGTCAAGGCATTGCGAACCTCTTACACAATCCGTTTTATCATCATAGAGGCGCTTCTGTTGGGAAGGTTGATGCTTTTGGAATTTCTGCTTTAAAACTTCTGCTGCCCTCTGGTGTTTTGGATATCCTGAACAAGGAATCACCTCGGAGAAACATCCCTGGTCAGGAGAGGTATAATTACGGAGCTGGCTCATACATAACGAGGGTAGAAAAGCAAGGAAAGTGGAGAGGTACTTTCCAAAGCTTCTCCACAAGGATGATCCTTTGATTTCTCTAGGAAGAGGGAGAAACCAGGAGGACACAACTGCTAAGATTTTCCATTGCAGTAGCCCTCCCTAAGGGTGGCATAGTCTACAGAAGAGAATATGCATGAAGACCACTGCCTTCCAGAACTCATCTTGCAGATATTTCCAGCAATTCAATCTTTAGTCATTTCACTCAGCATTTTCTATCAGTTTCAAAACAAACTAACAACAATAGCAACTTTCTTCGCTTGGCAAAAAAACCCAAAACCGAGAAACAGAAGCATTCCTTTCTACCCATTTAACTCTCCACAGCTGAAGTCAGCTGGGTTTGCTGTGGTAGGATTGCTGGGGCAATGCTTGCAGTATAGCTGTTTTTTTCTCTTTTTCTTCTTTTTTTTTTTGTGTGTGTCCAGAAAACACCACTGTGATTATTTTGAAAATCAGATTTGTTGGGCTATTTTCAGCATCCTATCATTGACACAATTTAATTGAGTAAAACCTTGCTGAAGTTGATGGAGTTTTTCCTGGTCAAACCAAGACTGACTCTGCCCTAGAAAAAAGTAAAATGGAAGGTGTCACGTTCCAAAAAGTACAGTGACATTTAAATTAAAGAAATTGAGATATTGAACTAAAATACTCGGAGGCTTATTTTAAAGACAAAAGCATTATCTTGGAAAAAAGGTGCATGACTATTTCTAATATGACTTCAAAGTGTCTTTGAATTTGAGAAAATCCAGGCTGTCACTGCAATTTTGGCAAAAATAGTTTAAAGCTAGCATATCCTTACTGAGGCACCACAATGGTATCCAGAAATATATTTCAGACCACTGGAATGTCTTTAGTCATAGTATTGCATCAGAGTTACATAATTATGATCACAACAATGATCTTTTGTCATTAAAGTTTATGACATTTCAGAAGTAATGAGGCAATGACATTTCACTGACATAATACATTGAGCCTGTTTTGCAGAATAAAGGTACGTGGGGCTTCTCTTCAGCATTCATCCTTATCTAGGGCTATAAATTAGCTTTTTAAAGGGTCACTGCCAGGTATGGCAGGGTTCTTTACTTTCCTAAATATAACGTGCTACAAAATGTGCCATTAATACCAAGTCTGTGACTGTTTGTGTTTGTATGAAGGGAAGTGCAAACGCGGAACAAACAAGGTGGTCTATGCCCTTGAGAGCGTCTTTCTTTCATTGTAATCATTTCCCTTCCATGTTTGTCACTCTAACAGTGCTCCACTGTGTTGTGGCATGTGAACCTGACTGACAACTGGCAAGAAACACATGAAAAGATTATGTAAAAAGAGAAGTGGGCCAGCTTGTTTCCATTGCCCAGGATAAATAAAATGCAGAAGCTAAACAACCAACATTGAATAGTGGCCTTTGAATTAGGGTTTTTTTCAGTTTTTTAAGCTTAATGACCAAAGGTGGTCATAGAAGTAAACACACACCTGTAATCTAACCATGGCTATTTGAATTTAGCCGAAAGTAATTTTTTAGTATGTGGGCTGATTTTCAGAGACAGTGAGCATCCACAGTTTCTGCTGATTTTAATGGAAGATGCAACTGCGCAACATTCCTTAAAACATCCATCTACTAGGTATCCTGTGAGGTGAGGCACGTATTCTACTGAAGGCTTTGACTAAAGAGGAGCCCAAGAGCCTTGGGGGCTGAGTACATCTATGTTCAGCTACTCTTACTGTTAGCGTCAGGGTTAGCCAGGTAGGCGTCTTCCTGGGTCAGAAGCACATGGAGTTCAGATGCCTATAGGCCGATGCTTGGAAATGGCACTTTGCCACCAAGAGCAGATGTTTTTTATAGACAAAATTGACAACAGATAAGGAAAATATGTAATTCGCCCACTTACTGTATCTACTTCATTACTAGAAGGCCAAAAGGACTACAAGATGAAGTGTCTTGCCCATGGTGGTGACGTGGCAAGTCTGTGGCAGAGCTGTGAAATACATTTCTGTCCCCTGACCCCAGGCAAAGTGCTTCAACTGCAAGACCATCCTTCACACTGCAATTAAGTGATTAATGTTAATCTTACAGCTGGTGTAAATAAAGCTATGTACATACTGGGTTTAGTACAGTTTATGCAATAGGCAGTTTTTACATGTGATTTTTCACATCAGGCTTTCTGTAAGATTAATACTTGTAATTTAATGTTATTCCCCCACTTCCAGCTGGAGTGTGGACGGAGAAGCAGGTCAAACAGAGTCAGCTAGCTTTCTGGTACACCCAAGGCTTTGTGACTCTTTGCCAGCAGTTTCTGTTGAGAGGGTGCATTACCTCTCACTGTCCCCTGAAACATCCTACACACTGTAGTAGCTCATGTATTGTTTTGTTGTTTGGAGTTTTTTAGGCCATACCTGACAGGGCGGTTTAGCAGTGTAATATCAGTCAGAAGCTGCCAGCTCCAAAGCAAAAAATAAATGGTAAGTAGGCTTCAGACACGAGAGCAGAGGTGGGAGGAAGACATGCCCATGATCCATTTGGCAGGGGGCTTCTTTCCTGTGAAATTATCCTTCCCCTTCTCTGGCCCAGCATCCTCCCTGCTCACTGCTAAACCCCTGTGCCATATGCACAGCTCTAATTTGAAGCTATGGGCCCCCCAGGGCCCGAGGCGGAACTGGAGGCTGAGAAGGAGGCAATGGGTCCAACACTGAAGAGGCTATGGACAGGGTGAGCCGGAAACAACATGCAGCCAGCAGCAGCGGGGAAGCAGTGCTGGATACCCCTTCCAATGGTGAGGGAAGGAAACCCACTGACTCTGCTGCAGGAAGGTTGGTTGTGTGAAAAAAACATGCTGGGGTAGGGACAAGCTGCAGAGGCTGCTCTTTGTGGGTCCCGAGCTGTCAAACAGGAGCTGGGACACCTGGTCACTCCGTCGTCTGTGTCTAGTGGTTTCACGGCCCCAGGGCTCCCCCAGCCTGAGGCAGGGCTATTGGTGGGAGCTCCACATTTGAGCTCTGAATAAGCCAAAGCTCAAGGCCAAACTCTCTTGTGCCCCTTTTCCCTTGCCTTGCCTGGGATCTTTTTGGGATCCCTACAAAAAGGTTGGGGCAATTCTGCCAGCCTGATGGAAGTGGTGGGAAACCAGCCCCCATTCAAAAAGTTTGGGAACCCTCCCATGGACAGGCCAGAAGACTGAAGGCTGTTGCCCTTGGCTTTACGGCTGCTGGGGTTGCCACGAGGTGTTCCTACCTGGGCAAGGCCTACCAGTTATTCTCTAGCCAGTGCAGATGCCCCCACCAGGGGACTGGATGTCTGCCCTGTGCTGGGCCAGAGGGACAATCTCTGAAGGCAGGAAGGTAATTCAGCCTCGTTCCTTTTGGCCTGACCTTCACCAGCATCCTATTGCTTTTTACAGGAGTGCCATAGGATGCGGAGGTGCCCCGGCGGTGCAGCTGTGGGCGATGTGGACACGTGCCCAAGAGGAAGTAGCTTCAGACAATGGAATTCATTGCACACGTATGTTCTTTGTTGATTGCTGTGCTGGAAACAGTGACCAAAATGTGGCAGTTTTGATATCCCCTCGCTCCAGCCTCCCCTCCCCTCACTTGTGAATGATTCATGCAGAAAGCTACACATCCTTCCCCAGGGACAAAACGAAAAAGGGCCCCCTCACCTTTCCTCAATATTAATGCATTAGCATCTGAGATCCACCATGCTCTTGTTGCAGTTCCAAACGGAAAAGCTATCCTTTTCCTGGTGTCCCAAGTAATTGCTTAATCTGCTTGTGCCTGTCTGTACCTCTGCAAGGCAAGGGGGTATGCACTGGCTGCTTTGAAGAGGGTATTAAGGGCATTTGTCTACTGCATATAGAAAAATCGGGAGCTTCTCCCCACCCCCTTCCCCTTCTTCGCTTTGCTCACTCTGAAAGAAAATAGAAACAAAATAAAAGTCGCATTTGCAGCACAGTGCCGGTGGTACAGTTATTCCACGGGGAAAACCTGATATATCCACCTATTGTCTGAGCCACTACTAAGAGACCTTAGTGAATGAGCAAGTTATGAAAACAGGTATCCTTCCTTAGAGATTAATGCGATATTTGCGTCTGATATTTCCTTCCATACAGCACAGATTGTTTGTGCCGATGGACAAGTGAGAAATATGGCTTTCCAGAGGGGGGAAGGACTGTTGCAACACACCTTTATTGTCCTTCTCTGGAACAGCACATTAAATTCATTTTCCATCCATCCCTGTAAATACATTTCCTATAATTGCTACTATGTCAGATGCACTGTAATTCGTCCCCTCCTACGTCAGCTGCATTGTTGTAACCCCCCCTCCAATGTCAGGAAAACTGTATTCCTCCTCTTACGTTACTTAGGAGCTGCATCTCTGACATTTTCAACTGCATTCACCCAAAGTCAGACAGAGAACAAAACACCAATTTCTAGACCATGAATGTAATGAGCTCTCCGGCATTTTGAGTGTGCACGTGGGTGTTTGAAAGTAAGGTCAAACACGTTTTACACACTCGGGAGCTGTTTTTTTCCAGTCACAGACCAGACAAAGGTGCCGAGCACGAGAAGCTCAGCAGAGTTTTTGCATGGCATTGAATCATGCATCATACATTCTTACATACTGGTTCTGCACGTAGGCTGTGATGAAGGGGAATACAATAATGTTTCAGAGAAGAAAGGGTTAGCAAAAATCTTGCTTCGTAAGCCCCAACTGATGAAATTACTCCAGTGAAGAAGGAGTGGGGGAGTTGGGGTGGCTCACAGTTTGTGAGTGGGACACCAAGGCAATCTATTTTCCAATATGTACGTGCATGTTACGCTTCAGTCCCAGGGGTTGAGCGAGAGCCGATGAACAATAACACACACAAGACAAATTTCTTATGTGCAATTCTTGGCACAAGCCTACCCTGAGTTTCCAGGGGAGGAGAGTACAGGGCATATGGCATCTAAATATATGCAATCATGGATGACAAGAAACATGGACGAACTTTTTGGATGGAGCTGTTTGTTAACATCCTGAAAATATCGTTCACAAGACAGATACTGACAAGACAACTCAAAACCAGATGGTTCTCCAGGGATTGTTTCAAAAGAGCTTTAACTTTGGGGTGGAGTAAGCAGTTTGTGCTATTGGACAAGATTGATTGTGACTCCCAAATAGTAAACCAGATGTTCATACTTCACTTAGAACTACCCCTCTTGTTATGCAGCTGATATAACCAGAAAGCACAGAGCTTTGTCCTCGGATTCAGCAGGACGTGTTATCTTCAGCAAGTCTTCATGTTGCACATTCTGGATCAGTTTTGTGTTGGCTCAAACTGTGTTTTCTTTCTCTCGATAGCCATTACCTTTCAGAAGATCAGTGACAGAGCTTTTATTTCCCTGTTCAGTTTATGCTTTTCTGTTTGGCAGATGATTCCCCAACCTTGTATTACATACCTGGAGAAAACCCTTACAATTAGGTCGCAACTACTGATCTTGGTGGTTAAGATAAACTGGTGTCTTGGTTTAAAGAGATTTTTAGAGACTTTTTAGAAGGTAATTTGGGATCAAGTATCCTTGGAATCTATTTTCCTTATTAGCATTTTATGTTTTTGACACCATCAAGCTTATGTGAGTATAGCAAGATCATATTCTATAGCTATTAATTTTAAAGGATAACATTGCTAGATGCGTAAAACTTAGAGGGACACATTAGGAAGAGTTACACACCAATTCTAACTGCAAGGAAGGGTGAGAAGGTCAGGAGCTGAATTCAACTGAAACTTCTGGTCACCTAGATGCCTGCAAAGGACCTGAGCTCTGTGACACGGATTCTTCCAGCCAGAATGATCCTACTTTAGTAAGTCACTCATGTCAGCAGGAATTTTTGAGCTGAAATCCTCTAAATTCTGTCATTCGTAATGGAAGGAGGAAGAGCGTGAAGAAGGAAGAAAAAAAAGGGTATTGATTTGCACTGGGTTCCTGTGCGAAACCCCTCCTGGCAGGTCTGTATGTGGGCACGCGTGTGCACTACCTGTAGCTGCAGATGGCACATCGCGTCAGGGGTAAGGATCTGGGATTGAGAGAACAGGCGGTAACAGAGTGTATAGTCTGGAAGGCCTCCGGAGGCATCTTCTTGCTTCACTGTGTGTCAATAAAAATGAACCTGATGGCTAAGCCTTTCTGCAGACTCGTTTGTTAATGACAATAAGATATACCAGATAAGAAAGACAATATATTTTCTAGTTTGCCCCATTGACAGCATGAAATGATACTGGTTGTTTGCAATATCAAATGCAATCTAACCTAGGATTCAAGGCTTTAACCTGCTAACGATATTGGTAAATATTTTCCTCAGTCAAAAAGTAAATTTCTCACCTTTGAAGTCAAAATGGTAAACCATAAAGGGATATGTGCCTTCTCTGTTAGTGCTAGAAGGCACTTCTGATGCTTTTTGGAAAGCAGAATCAGCTGCCTTACAGAACACGCATTGAAAGGGATAAGCACAAGCTCGCAGTGAACAAAGTATGGGACGGAGCAACACTTATCACCACAAGCAGGATGGGGCTGTGGCGAGAACATCTATTACTGCATCTTCACAAGACAGAAAGGCATTATGGAGGAGCCTACAGCGGGTTCCTCTGCTTTCAGAATCTCCAATTTTTTCGTTGTTTTTCATAAACAGGAGGCTTGTTAAATAACGCAGCAGCCACATAAGTGTTTAGAGAGAATGTACTCATGCAACAACCTTTATGAAAAGGAGATATTGGTTTGGGAATTGGGGGTTAGAAAAAAATGCCAAGACCAAACCCACAGAATGAGGAATGAGTACTGAAGGCATGAAAGGCAGCACAGTTCACCAGGTGATCCAGTGCCGCTCACTGAAGCCATTCACTGAGGAATTGCCAGTGATAACGAGCTCCCAAGAATATGCATCTAGCTTCATAAACAGAAAGACAATTTCTCTTGATCACGTTAATGGTAAACTGTTTGCCTGCATCAGACAAGAGCAGAGTGGGAATACGTGGCTGATCACCCTCAAGAGCCTGGGGCTTGAGGTCTCTGACTGCTCACTGCATTTTGAGGAAAACCTGGGAATGCCTGAAGGTGAACTGGAGGAGGTTATCCCTGGAGCCTGGGTGGTGGAGATGCAGTGTCTGAAGACACTGCAATACTGGACAGGTACTACAGACTGCGGGACGTCACATCCTCCTGAGCGGAAAGAAACTTGCAAAACTTTGCTGCCTCTCACCAGAGAGGTGGCTACTGAGGAGTGATGCTATTTGCAGTGATGAAGGAGCACCTTTTCCCAACAAATGAGTCAAGGATCCACAAGAACTTGGCATTCTCTGTAGGATGGGCTACTCCAGCTGGAAGCACCACCCTGAATCACCACCAGCTTTCTTCACCCAGGGCTTTGCTCTCAGGCCTACCACATGCAAATAACATGTGTGCAGACACACACCTGCATCTGGAAGATGAATCCCCTCTCAGTCAGCTTGCTGCTGTACGTGGAGGCAAAGCACCCAACGCCTGGCATTACCTACGCCTAGCAGGGGGGAGGATGAGCTACGAGGAGACAGGTGCAGACGCCCCATGTACGGAGGATTTCCACATTTTGTCAGTTCACATTTCCATTTGGAATGAACACTCGGAGGATATGTCCTTGCCAACTGCACCAGCGTATCATCATGTCCTGACACAGAGGGACCAGCAGTTCTGCACTGCCCCAGCAAATGTCACTGGAAAGGACAGGGAAACTGCAGAAATATCGTTCGCGTAGGCTGGTGGCCTTTTCAGTCTCATCGGTGAATCGTTTTACATAAAAGCCATTAGTGGACACAGTAAAAACACAGCGAGTCATAAACCAGTCATCTTAATAAACCTAAGACAAAAAAGGCTAGGTCCCAGCCTGGAGTAATGGTGGCAGTTTTTTGTCACTAGAGTCGCATGAGAAAGCTGGAAGACTCGTGCTGGATACGCGTCAAGGAATATGCTGGAGCAGGGAGCAGCTGAGCCATCTTGGGGAGGGAAAACACAGCCAGGCTGTGCCCCAGTCCTGAAGCTGTGGGTGCCAGCCATTCCCCCAACAGATTGGAAAGACCGAGGAGGGACAGACTAAAGCACACAAGGATGCGTTGCAGCTCTGCTTCCTGCGCACCAGTCTGCCCTCCTCCAGCACCTGGCTGACGCGGCCGTGATCACAGCCTGTCCTGGCATCAGTGCCTGGTGCTCAGCGTGCTGCTGGTTAGTTATCTTCCCCTGACCTGTATCTCTCCCAGCCTGCCCTTGCACCTGCCCAGGTAGGAGACTACACATGTGCATCGTCCCTACCCCTCAGGCAGAGGGGAGCCACATATTCCCCATAGCCAGGATCACCCCAGACCTCTTTGGCAGCCACAACTTTACAGCAAATGTAATGAGATCTTACCTATGTTTCTGTAACCTACAGTCCCCAAGAAAGATGGGAGGAGATCCTATGTTTGTTTTTCAGAGACATTCCTTCATTCTTGCCCCATCTGGAAGCTGAGCTGGCAGGAAAGAAAGGAGATCAAGCGCTCATGCAAGCAGTGAAGAGCAAGCCATCCGCACTGGAATATCTTGTTTGGATAGGACCTTCACAGCCATAGCTGGTCCACTGGCCATGAGCTTTGCTGTAACTACTGCACCAGTGTAAGGGATGTTGCGCTTGATCAACCCTCCTGCATCTGTCCCACCAGTGCTGGCCCACTGCGGGCAGTGCGGCTTAAGGCACCCTTGCCTTAGAGAGAGGACATTTCCCCCTACTCTTAGTTTGCTCCAACAGTGCATTCCTACCCACAACATAGATGCTGTCTTGGGATGGCAGACACCCCAATAAAAGAAGGAAAAGAAAAAAACAGCTTTAAAAAGTTTAAAAGAAAGAATATCGTCAGTGACCCCTGCTGGACACAGACACAGGTAGTCCTCTTGGGCTTCCCACAATAACAAGAGTTAAACCAGAATAATAAAAAAAAAAAGCGGAAGAAACAAAAATCGCAATGTTTCCCCTTCTTCCTGTGTATGTTTCAATGCTTTATGGAAGCCTGCATTTTTCTCTCTGCCTCAGTTGCCAATTGCCCCTTGTTGCAAGCTTTTCCCCTTCATCACCTTTCTCTCTCTGCCTTTTTTCCCCCATCTGTAAGGTGTTAATGGATCTGTCCCTCCTGGCAGGAACAGCATGTCTGTATGGCACAGGGAGAAGTGTGGACATGTGTAAAGCACCACTGTGCGCTGTTGGCACAGCCCCTCGTTGGGGAGGTGAGCGGAAAGGCTCTGTGGCTGCTTAGGTTTGCTCCGCACAGCAGTCCTGCAGGCACACTACAACAAAATTGCCTTCTGCCATTTGCCAGCAAGCACGCTCTGCCCAGCAGCAGTGACCTGCTCTGGAGGGGCCCTTTCCTGGCAGCCTTGACCTTTCCCTTGCTGCCGGCTGTCTCTGTGGTCTCCATGTAGCTCCTGCCAGGGCCAAGCTCAGGAAGCTTTATATACCTTGCCACCTCCTTCTCCCAGGAAAAGTCCTGGTCCCTTACCCTCTGCTGTTGGATCTCCTGACAGTGAAAGTCTTTGCATAGGCATACAGGGTGCACACCTGAGCCAGGAGGGACCCCGTACTCTCCTTCCTGCCTTTTAAAGCCAGCTCTCGATGTCCAGGCAGGAGCAAGCCAGGCTGACAGTGCGTTCCACCCTCCATCCTTCCTGGCCCCGGGGGCAGTCTAAGGGGAAGGGTTGCTCCTGGGGTTCCCAAATGGCTCGGCTTTGTCTCTCAGTTACTCCCTGGCCAACGCAGTTGGTTATCCTTGAAAGCACTTGCAGCTGTCAAGTCTTTCATTAGCTCTTGAGCCAGGATAATTGGTGTGCTCCAGGTTCAAAATAGTTTAAGACAACTGCATCCTGTCCACCTAAAAGTCACCCTGCAGGTTCTTGCAGACAGCCCCCGGCAGCTGGTTAATGTTTACATGTGCTGTTTAACAGCTGTATTTTGGAAAGGGAGAGGGGACTCCTGTAACCTGTAAGCTTTTCTCGACTGCCTTGGAAAAAAAGCAGCATGCTGTCTGTCCTGGCTTGACTGAAAATGCCCTCAGCCAGTGCTAACTGTGCCAAAACCATAATTATCTCGTCTTCCTTGTTCTTCTGGGATAACCGAGAGCTGGTTTTTATAGGCGATAATAGCAGTGCTGCTTCTTTCCCTAACAAGCTTGTGTGAGCTGCTTCTGACGTCTCCATTTCTTGAATCCATGCTCACAAACAAAAGAAATCCCCTACCTGCTCCATAATTACGTGGTAACCGCTGAGCAGAGAGGCGGTATATTCTGCCTGCTTGGAGGCCGATGGGCTTTTGGCTATAGCATCGCCTGCTGTTCAGAGGTAATGGAAGAAGGTGCATACTGCTGCCAGAACACAGATCATGGTGGTGCGGTCTTCAGTTTCCAAAGCTACAGTGCCTTTCTGCGTAAGCAACCCCATGCAGTCAGTAGATCAGTGCATCCTCATTATTCACCCTGCAAAAAATATGAAGTGTCTGCAAAATTTGGCTGAGTGCGTACAAAGGATTTGGACAAGTTCCGGTAGCGGTCCGGGTACCCCCACAGACTGGATGTGGTGAGTCTGGCAGGGTTGACTGCCCACCCACTACGTTAGATTTTCTGCTCAGTGACCAGCATTAAGTTTTGACTTTAATTAATCTATGCACAAGAAGAAAAGAAAAAAAAAAAGGGGCACTTCTTTTCTTTCTCACTGCTGTGATCTAGCATTCACCTTCCTCTCTCCTAGCTCCTGGGGAAATAGCCTTTATATCAAACAGTCGTGTCAGCACAAAGATGTGTTTGCCAGGTCAGTAAACAGCAGTTACATGTGAAGCTGCAAACAGTCTGAACTTCTGTTTTAATGACTACAGAGTTTGAACAAATATAGGCAAAGAAGAGTGCGACCCCTCTGCTTCCACTGTCACCCCCAACATCAAAGGCCCTGCTGAGTCAAGACCGACACAGATGTCTGTGGATAGGAACATCCTTTTTGCCACTAGACCATGAAGCAGTAAGTCATGAAGGAGACTGATTCATGAAGAAGACTTCCCTAACACACAGTCTTTGGAGCAGGACCAAGCCCCTTGGTCCTTGGTTGTGTGGAGGAGCCCCATGCAGTAAATGAGCCACAGATAGTCACTTACAAGTAACCTGCATTAATAAACAAAGGAGGACACGTAACCCTTCTTGCCCATGCTGCTTAACTGCTAGCTCACTCTGTGGGTCTGTTTTGGACTGCCCCAGCTGGCTCTCTCCAACACAAGTCTGCTTGGAAGGGGCCTAATCCTGCACAGTGGAAAAGGGAGTGAGCAAGTGGCAAGTGCTGCATGGGGTCAGTCTCTGGCTTTTTTTGTTTTTTTTTCTTGACTAGTGGGAGTGAGTGCCAGAGGGGCTGAGGTGCTTTTACAGCTGAAATCAGTGAGCTGCTCCCCAGTTTTCAGGATCTGGCCCCTAGGATCTGATGCACAGCCCAGAGCATGTACACTGATTCAATGGGCCCTGGACAAACAATGCTGATTCCCCCCTCCCTGCACACGTGGCATTTTTAATGTCTACATTGTGTTAAATGGTGAAAATGAATGCTCCCCTAATAACTGCTCGCAGGAAAAAGTAACATTATAGTCAAGGTGTCCTGCAGAAATACCATGAGTCACAGGAGGGGTAATTCCAAGACAATCTTGCTGTTAGCTGGGGTCTGAGCTATGAAGAGTTTGTGCAGCTCTCTGAAAACAGATCCTGGCAGGACTCTAAGAGTCTAATGTCCTTTATTTTCCCTTTTTTCTACAAAGATGTGCCTGCCTTGAACCCCAGGCCAGCTTTATTGCATTGCCTGAGTTTGCAGGGGTAGAAGTACCCTTTGGATACGTGGCTTGCATCATTAGTCACAGACTTTGAACCTTCTGCTCCCATTTCCTCTGTGGCAAGAGCCCAATCTCTTTCTTTCTGTCACTACTCTGCAGGGCTCAGTCCTTTTGCCACTGCACTGAACAGCACTGCAGCACTGTTTTCAATAGCTCGTCAGGAATCCAGTGACCCGGCTGCAGATGGAAATGCCCAAACTATTCCAGTACATACGTGTTAATAACATCCAAACAGTGTTGAGCAATAAAATGCAGTGGGGCTAGTGCCATACTCCTGGAGGACTGCAGAGCCCTGTCTGGGGGGTAGGCACGTGAAATGGCCAGCTCTCTATACCATGCGAGCTTCACTGATGGGTTGGACATGTCGGACAGATGGGCCAGGCACCAAGCCTCATGCATTTAATCTGTCTCTTGGATTGGAAACTTCCTGCGCCAGGGGTTGTGTCACACAGGCAAAAAGTTAAGCATGCCATTGGCTCTTTGTAAATACCACATCAGCAGCTGGCATTGTCAGTGGCCAGAACTTCAAAAGCACAAGCCAAGGGATTGGAGTTCTCTGGGCATGGGGGGGGGGGGGTGGAAACAGACAGGGACAGGATGAGAGGCAACAGAACTGGGTTGGAAGAGGGAAATTATGATTAGGAACTAAAAAAATTTCTTTCCCTGTGAGGGTGGTCATGCACTAGACCAGGCTGACCACGGACACTGTAACCTGCAGCCTTGGAGATACTCAGAGCTCACCTGGATGAGTCCCTGAGTCTCTTGATCTATGTTGGCCATGCTTTGAGCAGGGACTGGGACCAGGCGTCACCCAAGGTCCTGCCTGACCTGCACTTGTCAGTGGTTTTATGACTCTGGCCAGTGCTGGCCAAGACACAGTGATTCAAGAAGACATCCCAAGGATGGAGACTGAGCTAAATTCTCCTCTGCTTTATAACTATTAAATGAGAAGGTACAAAAATCATCTTGCTCACCTCGGGGACTGTGGGGAGCTACTCTGCATCAGGGGTTGTATCTGCTATTGCTTGTCTCTAAGCTACAACTTTAGTAAGGCAGGATTTCTCTTCTGGCTGATAGCTTATTCACAAGAAACATGGTTCCAATCAGCCGTGGAGCATGCAGTTCCTGTTCAGCAGCTGACATTTCAGAAGGGATCACATAAAGCCGTTGGGACCCTGCAGCAGCAGCATTTTGTGGTCAGGGCACAGAGCTGAGCTGTGGGAAACCCGTCTGCCTCTTTCAGACCGAGCAGTGCTGCGGGATGTCCCATCACACAAGGAAGTCTCTTAACTCCTAGGTCATCCTCTCTTTGGTTCCTGGCTATTTAAAGAGCCTGTGGAAAGTGGAACAACTCCAGCAGGAGGGCCTGAGAGCAACCCGCTCCCAGAGAGGGCAGAGAAGCAGTCAGGACGCTGTGGAGGAGGCTGGAGACGTGGATTTCCCTCAAGGGGTGAAGCAGTTGGCTCTGCATCGCCCACATCCTGTGTGAGAGCCCTCAGCCCGGGGACATGGAGGCACCGGCATCTTCACGCATCCTGCACCATGTCCTGCCGCTTCTGCAGGGAGCACCCACAGCAGGAGGGGAACGGGCACCTGGGGGTGTTTGCTGAGAATCAGATGAGGGGCTCCATCCCAAGCAAAACTTAGTGTTCATTTTTGCTGCCAGAAGGACAAACCAAACAGCCCCCCCAGCAGGAAGGGGGGGGGCACAGTGATGCCCGACACACCTTAGCCAGAGAGCAAACAAAAGAGGGAGAGGTGATCAGGATTTATGACTGTGACCCTTGAAGCTTTCAGCACGTCTTACTCTATATAATGGGTAATTTTCTTTGAATGAATTGCAACACCCTAACAACCTCCTGCACTCATTAATGGGGTGGATGGGGGTGTGCCTGTGCATCTGAAAATAAAAATCAAGGATTAAACTGGTGAAAATTATTTTAAAAAAATATGTAGAAGAAAAGCAATAATATGAGAACTGAGCACCAGCATTTTCACAGGAACCGTCTGCTCTTTCCCTTTGGGTCAGTATATTTGCCCAGCACATAAACAACATTGCTCACACAACTCACAAGGAAATCTGACCGGCAGTGCGGGCTGCCTGGGAAGGGAGATATTTTTGTCCTAAGGCCCAAAAGAGGAACAAACAATATTGAACAGAAAGCATAGGTGAAATGCAAAGCAAAGGAAGGCAGCTCCGGGGCAGCGCGGGGAAGATGGGTACATTGCTCAGCGGATGAAAGCAAGACCCCTCACGTTCAGAGGGAGCAGCCTGGAGAGATGGGAAGTGCGAGGCAGGAGCGGGAGCCAGAGGTGGGGAGAGTTGAAGAAGAGATGAGCCCCACAGGAAGGCGAAGAGTAGGAGGAAAGTTGAGCAGAGTTGTGGGCAGAAGCTGCTCAGCCCAGAGATTTAAAAGTCAGGATGAAGAGCTTGACCAAATGTGGAAGGGAACCAGATGGCAGAGGAGGAAAGGGGCGGCCCCGCAGGTAGGGAGGGCACCAGCACTGCTGGACGTTGCCGGGGGACCTGCCATGCCCAGCACAGGGTGAGCACAGAGAGAGAGGGGAGGAGAGGCAGCAGAGCAGTGCTCCCATGGAGGTGGGAGACCTCCTGACATCCCCAAGAAGTGCTGGGTGCTGTGGTGGTGGGAACAAACAGC
This sequence comes from Phalacrocorax aristotelis, assembly GCF_949628215.1. Lineage (NCBI taxonomy): Eukaryota > Metazoa > Chordata > Aves > Suliformes > Phalacrocoracidae > Phalacrocorax > Phalacrocorax aristotelis. Next base: position 97,860,274 of record NC_134276.1, on the reverse strand, counting down.
CCTTTCAGGGACCTCCGCAGTAAACAGGAAGGAGGAGATAAAGCTGCAGCTGGAGAGTCTGCTTCGTTTTGAGGGAGATTTCCTCTGTCTTAGAAAGACCAAGCCATGCTTGCAGCTCAGTGGCTGGGCCTGAGGGACACACAGCCTATGGATGGAGGGGAGAGCCCCGCTGGCCCCTCGCAGGCAGGCCTGCACTGAGGTGCTTTGTGGTAGAGTGATGAAGGGTGTGGGTGCAGCTGCCCTCCCTAATAACAGCTTCACCCTATCTGTCGTGTTGGCACCTTCTCCATGCTCAGACCCCACCATCACAAGCCACCCTGATTTCACCTCCCAGGAAGAGCCCCCTCAGCATTTTGAGATCAGCTTCACACATCCCAGCCACCAGAGGAGAAAGTTTGCCTGCAGTGGCCTCCACCAGGGCTGCTGCCCAGATGCAGTGGCTCAGCCTTGCTGGGTGGCTGCTGGCAGTGCTACTCATACCTTGGGCTGCCTTCCCCTGCATGCTCAACCCTTGTCCCATCCAATCCCATCCCATCCCATACTATCTTACTTCATCCTATCCCATCCTCAGGATAGGAGCAGGAGCTGTGGGAAGAGCTGGCTGTACAGAAGCAGCAGCAATGCAAAAGGAGAAGCAGAAAAATATAAACTGAAGACCCACTATGAAAGTACCAATAGATGGGGCTGTAAACGTCTGGCCCCAGGGAGCACACCTCTGCTGGATCACATCTCTCACCCTGTCTCCTAGTGCCTCTGTGTATGGAGCCAGGTAAGGAGCAGTAAACGGTGCTACATGACCCAGGGAAGCCACGCTTTAATGGTTTTGAAGAACTCTCACACATGGGCTTTCTTTGAATTCTCACCCAGATTTGTTCTTTGATCCTCCCCAGCGATGGCTGCTGTCAGCATGTATGTCCTGGGCGGCACAGGCAGGGAAGACAGGGCTGCGGGTGCCTTCCTTACTCCGCGATGTAACCTGACCTGGTGGGAGTAGGGGAAGTCCTCCTGCAGCCTTTCCTGCCATACTGCGCTCACCCTTGCTATCAACAAGCAGTGGTAATGGAGGGGAAGTGTTGGTTTTCCAGCAAGGATTATTTTCCTAAGGATTCCCATCCCTTGTGAATCACTGGAGTTTTTTCCACTGACTGCAAGGAATGAAATCCTAGCACTGAGGTATTAAAAATTGTGTGCAGTGGTCAGGAATGCTGCTTTATTAGCTTTTAGGACACCATTTGGTTATAAGACCACTTTGATTAGAGTGGAGATACAGCTAATTACAATTTAAAGGGCACATCTTCAAGTGAAACACATGGGCACAGTTTTCTCTTTCCGAAAGCTCTGCACTACCCCAAAACAAAGTGCTAAGCTGGTATATATTCAGGCCACTGTGGGCTTAATTAAATCTTTTTGTCCATGAGAAGAATTTAAAGTTGGGCTTCAGTGCTAGATGACCATGATCCCACTATGAGTTTTGTACACAGAGGCGCTTTGCCCTTTCCCAGAGCTCACCGTGATGGGGTGATGCCAGTCACGGCACAGAGTGCAGCACAATTTCGTAGCGCAGTCCCTTCCTCCCAGCTTCCCCAGATGTCAGCAGTCGAGCACTTCCATCCCACACTGTCAGAATGACATGTCAAAGTATTCTCAAACAAATAGACACCAAGTAAAAGTTCAGGGTTTAAAAAACCAACAGTTTGTGTGCAGCTGAAGAAATTCTCTGGGTGGTTACTGCATATCTTTAAAATACCTACTCTGGAGGAAAGGGCTGCATTTACCTACAAACATTCCTTTTCCTGCAAAGAGAGTGCTTTTTCTCTGCATTCTTGGAAAGAGCCCTCCAGATGGGATCATCCTAGCCATCACATGGGAAGGATTTTCAAACCACACTAATGTGTGGCAAGATGGAGACTCTAAGTGCTGGTTTAGACATTCTGGAGAAGGTCAAGACCCTGTTTAACTTCCATTAGCGTCACTCCAGTCACTTTTGATCATACTGAATAGCAAAGGAAAAAAGAGAAGGATAAAAATAATCTTAAAGGCTTTTAAAAAAATACCAACTTCTTAAAGAAAGCAGCATTTGCTTTAAAGTGGTGTTAAAGGGAAAGAAAGTGTGAAAGAACAAACATTTCTTCACTGATTCCCAGACTATGGTCTGGGTACAGGGACGACTGAGGTGTGGTTCAGTACTTGTTGGATACTGGGACCGACTGAGAGCTGCCCTTAGCACTGCTGACGTGGCCGAAAGAGATGGTCAGATACCAGTGGGGAGGTTGGGGTGGGAAATGCCCCGTGGTCCCCCTGCACTTCTGGAGTAGCACAGAGTAAGCAGAACGAAAGTCAGGCTCTGTACTGCATAGCAAAACAAAGGGTTGGAGAGAAAGGCCGTAAGAAATGTTTTCTGTCCAGAAGGAAGAGAAACAGCGGTCGCAAACTCAGAGAGACCACAACAGCTTTGTGCAATGCATAAATGTCACATTGCATTTAAAATACTTGATCATCAGCCTTGTTCAACCAGCAATAAATGCACTGTACTACTTTTTCATATGTTTCCCTCAAATGATCATCTAGCAACAAACACTGTGTTCAAAAAAGCTCCACAGTTGCAGTTCGAGATTTATTTTAACTTTTCAGAAAAACAAAACCTCAGAATCAAAACAAAAAGATCCAGAAGGGACTGTGGGAAACTTTTTCCTAGATAAACGTGAAGTTATATTATTTTGCTCTTTTCACCCTGGCAGTGCTGTTGGGATGCCACCCGGAGAGGATAGAGGATTGTGTGGTCTAATGAATAACAAGGCCGGAGGACCTGAGTCCAGACATTGCCAACATACAGAAGCACCTCAGACAAATTGCTAATTTCCTGTGACTTATTTGCGTTTATTCAAGGGACAGCAGCTCAGTCCCGGGAATGTGGTGAGCATTTAATCAATTAAGGCTTGATTGCTGCTTCGAAATCCTGGCTTCCAAAATGGAACATGTGGGGTAATTGCAGAAAGTCCTTTATTCTTCCCATCAGCAGGGACCACACCGCACTTGCACACATGGCTCAGATGCTTCCCAAGCCTGGTCGGTCCCCCTACCCGTCTGGGTGACCTACTGATGTGATGGTTCATGGCTAGAAGAGATCGGTGTGCTGCCCATCACTAGCTGGAGATTTCTCTGAACCCCGCCAGATGGGGCTGTGAGAGGGGGGCCACAAGCAAGCTGAGGACATGCAACCAGAGGAACAGTTTGCAACCCCATCCCTGAGGGGTAGCACTGAAAGGAAGCAGAGGACATGGCTGTTTTCCTGGAAGGAAGGAAGGGACTTGACTTAGAGATAGAGATGGAGGTCAAGATGGAGCAGTCTGCAGTGACTACAATCAATGGAAATGTCAGTGGCCTTTAACAAAAGTCCCCCTTCGCTTTGCAGACCATATAGCCAAAACACTCAGCTGGATGGCGAGCGGAGGCAGCAGCAAGCTCTGTGCTGCCCTCATGCCCCTGTCAGCACTCATCCTGTCAGCTCCCCAGCGGGGGAAGCAGGACCACCCGCAGGGACCCTGGCTGCTGTCCTGGGCCGCAGAGGGGTGAGCCCATGCCCCCCACACAGCGCCCATGATGGGAGGCAGCGCAGCCAGCACGCAGCCACAGGGCTGGAATGGGGTCGTCAGTCAGCTGTGTGGAAGGAAGCCAAGTGAAACTTTTTTAGGCGTCTCAGACGAGAAGAAGGTTAACTATTAATACTAGATAAAGCATTTTCCATCTAAGTAGAACATTTTTAAATGCCCCATTCCCAAACAAGCATTTCTGAGAAATCTGAGCAAAAACGGAGTGTCAGAACCTGTTCAAGCTCCTCCTGCCTCTGTTTTGACCCCCCTAGGCCTCACTTCCCCCTTTGCCTTCTTTCAAGGAAGAAAGGAAAATGTTGAAATTGGAAGGCTGCCAGCAGGACTGAAATTTCATTTTCCAGCAGCCTCAGCAGCCACACCAAACCCCGCAGGGCCCTAGTGCCGGGTGAGGGTGTGACCTGCGCGGACGGTCCTGAGGCACCACGGGCCTGGCGGCTGCAGCCACTGCTGGGCTCTGCTGGGGACCCCGGGGCTCCTGGAGGTGGCATCAAGTTGGGTGGCATTTCTACCCACCCACAAAGTGGTGGGAGCTGTGGGGACTGGGAGCACTTGCAGGCACCAGCCTCTTCCTCTGGTGGTTGCTCGTCCACAGGGTGTTAGAAGTGAGCTGATGGCTCCAGAGGGGCTCGATCCTTTTTCCCTGCCAGCTTTGTGCAATCTGCTGTTGAAATCAATGCTCCTGGCTATGGTTTCCCTTCTTCTGCGGGACTGTTGCCCACCTTCAAAGCTAGCACCCATGTGCCTGATCTGCCTGGGGTGGCCTCATTTTGGAAGGTGCCCAAGGAGGACAACCCATCTATCTACTACAAAATGTCCTATGTGACATTTCACCATGGCCCACCATGTCCAGATGAGACAGGCGGGTTTGGAGCCCGTGCTGGTAACTCAGTTCCTCGCTGCAAAATCCCTGCGGCCAAAGCTCTTGCTACACTCTGTATTGAAGTGAGGAGCTGAGCTTGCGATGGAAGTCTCCAGACCAGATAGCATCCACTCTCCACTGAGCACAGCTGGGGTCAGCATAAATCATCCTTTCCTGGGAAGCTGTTGAGCCAGAAGAAAATTGTGCCTCCTGAGTGCAGGAATAAAGCCTCTCCCCTTGCAGGCGAGGCAAGACGATGTGGCAGAGGTCAGGTGAAGCAAACGCCCTGTTGCTGCTGGCAGCTTTATGACAGCAACACCTCTTAGGCTTCCAGGCAGCGCTGAAACAGTGTATGCCTTTGAAATGCCGTAAAGGCCAGGGCCGCCTTCTCCACCTTTGCTGGGCAAGATGCGTGAGTGCAATGACTTCCCGTATTACAGCACTGTCTTCCTGCCAATCCTTGCTCCTGCTGACGTCTGACGAAAGGCTTGTCAGATAACCTCAGGGGTCAGCCTATGGCCAGGGAGGAAAAGACCAGCAGGGCGAGCGCTTGTTCGCTCCACCACCACAGGCCTCAGTGCGTACAAGAGCAGGAGTGGGGAGAAGCCGGTTGAGAAATACGAGGCCTCATGGAGAATGCAACAGCTCCCCGGGAAATGCCATCAATTCATGTTTCCTAATGAATGTCATTGTCACATGACTGAAAAAAGGAGAAGTGGGTCAGTGTAGAGGCTCTCTCATTACCTTCTCCCTGTCTCTCCTCTTCCCCCACTCTCTTGCTCGTCCAAGGTCCTGTCAGCTGGGATTCACTTACTTGTCCCTCTTACCAGGCTGTGGCTGCCACTGTTTCTCATGGTGGAAGAGGTACGTTTTAAGGTACCATTTACTCCCTGTTAGCTTTAGCAATGATTCCCAAAGTACAGAGGAACTTTCTCTGATAATACTCTTTTTTCCAGCAGCTGAGCCAGGACCCCTTCACAACCATGGAGCACCAGAACCTGTCAGAGGCCTGTGACCATTTTGTGCCATTCCCTCTCCCTTGGCAGACATGTGCCTTGCTGGAGCCTGGCACCAAGGCCTGGGGCTGCCCAGGGCAGTGGCTGTGCTATGCTGCCCTGGGAAGAGGCTCAGCTCCTACATGAGCAGATGACACCAAGCTGGGTGGAAGTGTCGATCTGCTGAAGGGCAGGAAGGCCCTACAGAGGGACCTGGACAGGCTGGGTCATGGGGCCGGAGCCAACGGTATGAGATTCAAAAAGGCTCAGTGCCAAGTCCTGCACTTGGGTCACAACAACCCCATGCAACGTTACGGGCTTGGGGAGGAGTGGCTGGAGAGCTGCCTGGAGGAAAAGGACCTGGGGGTGTTGGTTGACAGCCGGCTGAACATGAGCCGGCAGTGTGCCCAGGTGGCCAAGAAGGCCAACAGCATCCTGGCTTGTATCAGGAATAGTGTGGCCAGCAGGAGCAGGGAGGTGATCGTGCCCCTGTACTTGGCACTGGTGAGGCCGCACCTTGAGTACTGTGTGCAGTTTTGGGCCCCTCACTAACAAGGAGGACATCGAGATGCTGGAGCATGTCCATAGAAGGGCAACGAAGTTGGTGAAGGGTCTAGAGAACAAGTCTTATGAGGAGCGGCTGAGGGAGCTGGGGTTGTTTAGTCTGGAGAAGAGGAGGCTGAGGGGAGACCTTATCGCTCTCTACAACTACCTGAAAGGAGGCTGTAGCGAGGCAGGGGTCGGTCTCTTCTCCTTAATAACAAGTGATAGGACGAGAGGAAACAGCCTCAAGCTGCGCCAGGGGAAGTTTAGGTTGGATACTAGGAAAAACTTCTTCACCGAAAGGGTTGTCAAACATTGGAACAGGCTGCCCAGGGAGGTGGTTGAGTCTCCATCCCTGGAGGTATTTAAAAGAAAGGTAGATGTGGTGCTTGAGGATATGGTTTAGTGGTGGACTTGGCAGTGATGGGTTAGCGGTTGGACTCGATGATCTTAAGGGTCTTTTCCAACTTTAATGATTCTATGATTCTATGATCCTACGATTCTATGAGGGTGGAGGTAGCTGGATTGTCTGGAACACAGCTAGGGGGTTGAACTTCTTCAAAAGGTTGACTTATTCTGAGAGCTCAAGGCTGCCTCCAGTCATCTGCAGCCTCTTGGGCGACCCCCACGTACTCCAAAGCATCTCCAATTGCTGTCCATCAAAGGGGATGATGCAGCCCGGGCATATTCAACATGACTGAGTGAGAAAATGGGAAAAATAGTTCAGTGACAGGCAGCAGTTATTGGTATGAGTACCTCTAACAAAAATATCCCAGTGCTACTGCAGTTCTTAAATTCTTAATCCCTGTCCTACCTTGCAGCTCTGTGCTAAAAAAACAGCCCACTTCTGTTTCCTCCTGAAGATCATTGGCTGCCTCAGTGGAGAGAGGATTTGGCAGATTATTCTTCTGGAAGAATACTTTCACTTTTATAGGGACACACCGCAGACACAAACATATACATGCCATGCATATGTATATTGGATAGTCATGCATGCAGCTGCCCTTTTGTTTCAGCTGTAAGCACACTTCTCCCACAGAGTGCTTCCTCCCACAGCTTGTGTCACAGCCTTTATCCCAACTCACTGTCTCCACAGGGCTTCCCTCATGCCTCTCTTAGCCTCAGGCTGAAATGCACAGGAGCTCCCGCACACCTCCTGTCCCTGCCATGGTCTGCACAGACCACCGTGTGCAGCATCCCACAGCTTGCCTTCTGAGATGTTCAGCAGGCTCCAGTAAGACGGAACTGAAATGCCTTTAAAAGCATTTAAGGGGTATCACCCTACAGCCTGCAGCAGAAGCACAGTCTGTGGGGCTAAGGAGCCAAAGTCCCTCACCTGTGACCCCCCCACGTAGGTAAGCAGACAACAGAGAGTTGAAAAAGTGGTCAGGAAAAGCCCCCTCACAAAACCTGAGGCACTGAACTGTGTTATATTCCATCAGGAAAAGTGCTGCCAGCCCGCTAACTGGGGAGGAGGCATTTACCACCCGCAGCAGAAAGCGTGGCTGCCACCCCGTGCTGGAGGCATCCTCCCCCAAACAGCACTAAAAGTCACGTACTGCCCCCTTGGATAACCTGCCTGGGACATACTGAGCTCCACTGTGATCCCGCCAGGAGATACTGTGGGTAGGAGCCCACCGCTGTTGCTGGGAAGAGGCCATGTTCCCACAGTGCCCAAGTCAGCACTGGAAAGCCACTCCTTAGGGAAGATTAATAATTCAGGAATAAACTGAAGCCTCTATTGTGTTCTGAGTAGGCTGTCGTATTTATTTATCATGACAATGTCTGAGCCCCTTCCGGTAATGCACTCAGCTATCTGATGAATGTTCAGCATGTTTGTCCTCTTATCCTCCTCTCAAAAAGAGAAGTGCCAGCCTGCCCAATTGCTTGGACAGTGGGAAGCACTCGCTTAAGTGCTGGACACCATTTATCAGATAACAAGGTAGTCGTATTATAGGCATTTAGAACAGGGTCTAACAACCCAAGGTAGTCATGAACAGGCACCACTCATGGTCCATTGAAAGCTTAGAAACACAAGCCCTTAAAGAAGGAACACAAGTCCTTGAAGAAGGATTCCCAGTTGGTTTGGTAGCTCCCTCTGAAATCTGGTGTAGCTGTTGAACACACATAGACTATTGGGACCAATTTAGGCTCTTCAGTTTTCCTCAGTGATTCCTGGAACTGTTCTGGGATAGCTTTTTCTGGATAAGCCTGCCAGCACCCCTGTCCCAGAATACACATGTGACTCAGCTCATCCATTTCGGCTGAGGTGCCCAAGAGGAGGTACTGTGCTTTAAATTCACAGCTGTCACTAATACCAGAGAGATGTTACATATGGACAGGCCCCTGTGAAAAACAGAGTGTCCTGGAAACGTTCATGGTCATCTCCTATTGCAGGCAAAGGGGTAATAAGGCACACCACATTTCAGGAGCAGGACCCAAGCTATAAACAGAGGAACAGGCAGAAGTTAAGGGTGAGGCATGCTTACCTCCCCATCAGCTAAACCAAGGGGCTGCAACTCCTATGGAAAGTGCTTAATGAGAAAGGAAAGAGTGACTGAAATATAACATAATCCACATTCAGGATATTTTGTGAAACCAGCACACTGAGAGATCCCTTCTGAGAAGCCTTGAAATGGGATGACCTGAAGGCGGCTGGTTTACAGGAATACGCAGCACGTAGCATGGTCTCTCCATTAGCTGGATGGAGGGAACGGCTTAGTCACTGTTAGGGGAACCATTCACAGAGAGCTGAAACCTTCACCCCCTGTTGCAACAGAGGAGCTGTTGTTTTTTTCTTGCCCACCGCTTATGTCACCATTTGTCCGTGGCAGACAACTCTCCCCCACTTCCCAGCAAGCTTTCTGTGTCACTGAGTCACACCGTTCACGTCCCTGCAGGGAGGTGCCCAAAAATTAATATCTCACGGGGAACATTGCAAATACCTTGGCTGAACAGCTGCTGCGGCACAAGGGAGTACATATTCATGGGGGCTGATATTTGGGTAACGCTGCAGCCTCTTGCTGAAATTACAGCTCTTTATAAGAAGCAACAAGGGTCCTCCAGGGGCTTGACTCAGTGGCCATGAGGTAAATGCCTTTCATCAGAGGCCAGCCGAAAAGCTTGCTGAGATCAAAGGAGACTCATGCTGATCCCAGTGGGTTTTTACACAGGGATTAAGGGTCTGGGCTTAGGTTTGAAGAGGAATTAAGATGTTACTTCTGTTCGTGAGCTAACAGTGGGTCCATCATGTCAAAGTCTTCCTGGCAGCAGTACCCTTGCAGCTAAGGGTTTGAGAATTAAAACCTCTGAGTAAAAGGATTTAAACCCACATTTCCCATCCCATGTGACACTGCATAGTGCGCTAGGGTCGGAAGAGATGATCTCATTCCCTCCTGCTGAAGCCGTTCCACTTGACGTAGATAAATTAAGTATTGATGCAAGTATTGATTACTGTTGTGCTACATATTGGAAAACCTGTCCTCATCTTTAGTGGACATTTTTCCATTTCACTATAATTAGATATATCCAGGCAGATATTCCTCCCACTGAGGAGGCGAGGCTGGATTGTCACAAAGTCCTATAGATCAAGACTAGGGCTGGTGGGGAAGGCGGTAGAAGAAGGCACCACTGCCTTGGTAGGCAGGAGAAGAGCACTGCCCAGGACACACAGGGGCTGGCAGCGAGAGCAGTGCCACCAGCAGAGCCCACGCCTGAGGACTTGCAGCTGCCAGTTTGAAGAGCAGGGTGAGCGCAAGGGGGGAGATCCTCTGAGAGGGTAACAGTGCATGGGAAATCACTGGTTGGGACGAGGAGGACCCCAAGTAGGATGTTTCTAAGGAAAACGCTCCTCTGGCACTGTGCCTCTGACTGTGACTTTTCTATTAAACAGCATTTATGAAGCCACTATATGAGGCCATGTCTGCAATGGGAGTATTTTACCAACATGGGTTCAACTATACTGGCAAGGCAGATGGTTTTTATTGTTCTATGGGTCAACATATTATAGCTACATGCATCTCCTCGAGCAAAGCCGGGCAAACTATTGCAGCAAACTGGTGGTCACTGTGATTTTGTCAGGGAGTTTTCAAACTGCCTTGGTGAGGATCACACCTCTTCATACCACAGCTTAACCCAGCACGTCTGTAGTATAGACTTGGTCTGCATTAATCACATCCTCTACCTGCGCACAGACGCCTTTTGAAAACACCTTAATTCTTTTACGTTTTGGAAGCTCTTCATTTACAGGATGCAAACAAAGTGGAGTCAAAGAGTTTTACAAATACTAAAGCCCTGAAAACAGAGCAGGGCAAAACAGTTCCTCCCACTGTGCAGTTTGATCTATGACCCTTTCAGATTTTGCACTGAAACCCAAGGTTAATACAGGTCTTACAGCACTGAGCCATTTTCAGCAGAAACTGAGTGGTTTCAGTTAAACACATGCTAAAGTGATATACAAACACAACAGTTTCATCTCTATGAGGCAAAATTAGAAGGAAATGTACTTTTGGTCAAAATAGCTGATGGATCTTTTGATCAGAACTAGATTTTCCAATGAGACTGCAATTAAGGTACACCTACATCAGAGGTCAATCTGCCTGGGCCACTCACAAAGCGTAGCAGCAATCTACCCTGTGGTTCTGGCCTGGTATCATTGATAATCTCTGGGCTTTTTGAGATAAGTCATGGAGCTGTGTGCCAATGCTGTTCACTGGCATAGGGTGCATTCACTTCAGAATTAGGAAGTAAACAATAGGTAAGATAAGAAATGTCACGTTATTCACAAACAGTGAAAACAAAAATTAAATAGGCCAGTTTTTCATAAGATCACATAAGCTAGAGCTCCACTGTTTGTCAATAAAGGCATCCTCGAGCATTTACTGGCACTGAGGGAGACAACTGAAATGTTGCAATTTCTGCCTCTCTGTAGGGTGAATACTTGCACACAGTAGAGCTTTTTGCTGTTCTTATTCTTCTTTCCTGAAATCAACTGAGAAGTGCATGATTTCTCACTGAAAACATCACCAGTTTCTGCGATTCTGCCAGAATCAATAGATTCCAGCAATGCCTTTGATGTGGAGATGTGTTAGTGAAACAAACTCACCACAGTCTGTTTTTAATGCTTTCGGCATGTATGGTCTCATTGGAGAAGAGTGGAGAGAGGGAAATGAAACAAAAACACAAAATGCATTTTACATGACACCTTATCCCACCCAGAAGCAGAGAAGCACTTAAATCTCACAGTTCCTCTCTGAATGGTGCTTCTGTCAACAGTTTAAAGCAACATTGCCTAAAGTGGCATTTATCTTTGGGGCTATCTATCAGATTCCTTTCTAATTTTGTTATGTGCATGCTCCTCGCTATTCACGCCATACATGGCTAAAGGGAATCTTTGTTGCTTCTCCACAGGTTATGGAAAGGTTAGGACTGAGCACTGTACATCCTTTTGCTTCCTAAATATCAGACACTTAATCCCAAAGGCTCTGTCATGGAGGCAGAAATACACCTACAAGGATACCTTCTCTCCAGTCTGCCTGTAAGCTTACCTCTGCATGCAAAACCTGGTGGCTGCATGAGAAGCCTTTTCTGGAAGCCTGCCCTGAGGTCTGCAGTGTAAGGATGAGCTTATGCAGGATTTCAGGCAGAAGTGAGCCAGTTTCTTCCTGCTTTAGGTTTGTGTTTAAAGCTTGGCAAGAGGGATTTATCTTTGCACTGACTTGTCACCAGGTATTCTGAGACAGGCAAATGAAATCAGGTCCTGGAGTGACCTGGGTGGTGCTTCCAGTTCTGGCCAGGTGTCCTTTTCAACTCGTTGCCCTGCTCCCATTCCCCTAGGTGTACGGAGTTGTCTCTTTTGGTGGACGTTTTGAGAACAACCACACAGCCCTTAACACATAATTAATCTTAAGTCCATTAAAACTGGAAGGCAAATCTCTGCTGCCTTTGGCTCATCAGTGGACAAGTGTTGGCTTACCTAAGGTGGCAGAGGGACATGTTCAATAGTTTCTTCACTGTGGCCTATCAGACAAAAATTAGGGCCTTGGTGAACAACATCAACCATTTCTAGTGCGTTACAGGTGTTTGCATGCCAAGGAGGCGACACGTCTGTTCCCTCCACTGCCCCCAAGGAAGAAGGTCCAAGTGCTGCACGGTGCCACAGCACTATCAGTAAGGTGCCTTAGGAGGCAAGGCCCCGTCTGCCACTGCTGTTTGAAAGGGACTGCCTTAGTAAGCAGAGCCCCAGCTAGCCTGGGGAAGGACTTGGCAAAGATGGAGCAAACCCATCCTTTACACCAGCACACACAGAGCTGAGTCTCCATGGTCAGTTCAACCCCAGGAAACCCACTGTCCTCTGCCACTGAGGGGCAGAAAACCAAAGAATTGAGCAGGACAAGTGGTAGCTTCCTTCTTTAATGACCTGATGGGAATTGCTTGCACAGAGAATAACCATTTGATGTTGAATGCCATCCCAGGCCTCTTAACCATGATACACAGATGCACAGAGAATCCCTTCTGTAAGGATACCTGTGCACATGTCCCACTCACCATGCAAAAGCTCAGGCTACAATGAATTGTCAGGATGGAGGAACTGAGCCTGGACTTTGGGACAAAAGTAACTCTTACGATCCTTCAGATGAGGAGACAGAGGAATAACCTGCATCGACAAAAGATCTGAAGAAACAAACTAAGAGAAAAGGAAAACACCACATGTGGTGAAAAGCCTGCATGTTCCTCAGCTCTCAGAGCTTCTCCACCTCCTTGAGAGAACACGAGAGCTTGATTGATTCTTCCGACTACAGGAGAGGAGGCGACCAGGGAACACTATTAATACCTCCGACTCCAAGGAGTGAGCAGTCATGGTTTGCATCTCATGAATTTCAGTAGGAGTCTGACCGAAACAGAAGGCTCCTTTGCTCTTTATGGCGCACAAACAGCTGTTCGAGAAGAGAAAGATCTCTGCAGTGGATGAGTCTGCCGTAAAAGTCATCCCTAGATTTTCGGGAATTTCAGGCAGTTGGATCCCTTCTATACCACAGCTGTCCAAGCAAAGCCGAGTGCAAACACACACACCCCCTCTCAGACAGACGCCAGTAAATCTGATAGAGAAGGCAAAGTTAACACCAGGCTAACTAAATTAACTTAATGAAGTTACTTCTGATTCACACCTGCGCGCCCAGGAGAAGAATCAAGACCTGCACGCTCAATCTATTTCACTGTGTCATGGTGTTGCAACGCTAGAGCAGATTAACGAATACATGCTAAACCAGGGACAAATGTCTAGGAACAACTTCACAGATAAATGGTTAAATTCTGGGCTGTTTTACAGTGGTGTAAGTCAAGAGAGACAACATTACCATTGGTGGCACCTCTCTGGTGGAGATGCGCTGGTCTGACACACAATTCATACTCACACCAAGGTAAGCAGGAGTAAAAAACGGCCAGCACCATTGGCCAAACAGCACATGAGCTCAGATGTCCCTGCTCCATACCTGCTCGCAGCAGATAACATTTCCAGCAGTTCCATTTACTCACTCCTGTGCAATAGACTCCAAAATCTTGTAAGAGCCATTGAAATCTGGTAATGGGCAGTTAAAAGCCAGCAACAAAATGGGATGACTGCTATTTTGCATTTAACAATTAGGAGAACTATTAATCCACACATGTCACGGGGAGAAATAGCAGCCTTTCTCCTACATGAACAGTCTCACGGGGTTTTTCTCAGCCCTTTGAAATGTCTGTACGCACGCTGATGTGCCTATGTGGGTGTGTAATCGTGCCTCTGTGCAGAGTGGGACATACAGTGAGACACGTCTTCATTGAAGACAGGGTCACTTATGAAGGGGTTGGGGTTTTTTTAATCTTTCCCTGACCACAGCGAACGTTTAAGGGCTGTGAGAACTTCCTTTGCTACTTGTGTGCCTGGTAAGGACACACTTCTGAAATAAAAACTGGAAAGGAGAATTGCTCCACCAGCGCTCCTTCCTCCTGCCCCACCAGGGCAGCCTCTGCTGCAGCACTTTTTGATGACTGGCTTTTGCTACCTCATCCTCCAGTAAAGCCAAGGCAGCATTTTACTGCAAAGCCCTGTGTGTGCCTGTGCATGCGTGCAGCTGAAGGGGACTTCTCTCTGGTGGGAACTCAGAGTAGGATGGGCACAAAAGCTGCACAGCCACGTGCTTGGGGATTATGGGAAGGAGAGCGGTGGGCATTATTAAACAGGAGGATGAATGTATGTGTCCACGCTCCCTGGAAATCCCCAGGCTGCCACTGCAGCCTGCCTAGGGAAGGGTTAAAAGCAGAGCTCTGGAAAGTTTGGCCAGATGACTTCCTGATGGAGTTTATACAAGTATAGCGTGCGCAAGGACGTATGTGCCTACGTGCCACTTCTCCCGAAGCAGCCTGAGCTGAGCAGGGGGAGGAAAAAAAATAATAAAAACATCACAGATGGGACGAGGCTGAAAACAAGCGCCTGATGAATGTGCAGGGTCATGACACCCCTCTCATTACAAACCTGCCAGACAAATCTCTGTGATGCCTCCTCTGCCGTGTAGCCCCCTTGCAGCGGAGCAAGGGCACAGAGGGCAGAGGCTGGGGTGAGGCAGGGCAGGGGGAGGCAGAAGAGGACATTACCATGGGTAATTCACAATTTCCCAAAACAGCTGCCAGTTGTCCAGCTCTCAGGACATCCCCAGCAGCCAGGGGCATAATGCAGTCATCTGCAATCACTGGGATGCCAGGGTGATGCAGGGGTGATGCAGAGGTGATGTCAGGATGATGCCAAGATGATTCCAGAGACATACCGGGGTGATGCTGGGGTGATGCCTACAGGTGCAGTCAGGAGGTGTGTTGGTATGTAGGTACATACACACAAGTTGGTGTTGTAAGACCTAGCCTGGTTAAAAATATCAGCGAAGCACTAACACAGGCTTGTTAGCACGGCTTGTAGAAACCTGTGCAGGGCTTTGGTACTCAAGCTGTCCCCTCTTCCCTGCTAGCTGTGTGTGTGCTGCCTAGATGGCAAGCCCACAGGGTTACCTTAATACACTCTTATGCATATCCTATTGTGGAGTTGTGGTAGTCAGAGCTGCTAACCATGAGGGAAGTGGGCTTGCATATACACAGAAACTTAATTCTCACTACTATGATTTCTTCCAGGGAAGGCTTTGCAAAGATGGCTAATGACGGCTTTAGTCTTCCTGTAGCTGGCTACCCTGCACGCCTTTCATCCTGGGCTGTACCTAGTACTCTCTGAAGCAGCAGGAATTAGTTGTTGCACCCAAGAGGTCAGTAGTTCATGCAGTAATTTAAAACAAGCTTATCTTCTAACTCTTTACTCCAACTTTGTTTTAGAGTGAACACTTCAGTATGACAGCTATATGGAAGTGGAGGTATCTCCTAAGACTTCTCAGCATGTGTAAGAATAGGGGAGTGCAGAGCTGGCACAGGACCCAAAGCAACACTTGAGGTTAGCTTCAGCTGCCTTGAGACTGTGAGCCATGTGCTGAGTAGGAGCCCTCGCTGGCCTCCCAAAAGAGAGGAGGGGGACAAGGAGGTAGAGACAAATCAAGGACTATGTAGAGTGGCAAGAAACTCCGTATTGCTCATATTTAACAGTAGATCAACCTTACTCTCAATTATGTCATTTCTCTAGAGGACATTTGCCGCCTCCTCCTTCAAAGCAGGGTGAGAGGGCACCATCTATGAAAGGATTAAGCATCAGTCCCTTTAGGGATGCTTAGTCAGTGAACCCATGCTTCTCATTACATACTTTCAACCTGCTGTCATCTGATAATCTTGTGGAAGGGTTTACAAGTCTGTGCTGTCTTAGAAATTCCTGCTTGTTCATTGCAGCTGTACTCAGAGGGGATGCTCTGTGCACAATAAGTCTTCAGTGAGACCATGGCTAATTGCCTCAGGAGGTCAAAAGGAAGGTCTTCTAAAGTGCTACCATTGCAAATCCTGCCTGCATTCCCGGAGTCAAGCCAGGTTGCTTACAGATCCATCACTAGCACCAATAATTTACACAAGGTGAAGCAAAAATAAAAAAAAATACAATTCTTTTCCCAATAGTTGTGCTGACATTAGAAAATAAGACATGTAAATAGTAGAAATTTGCCATCTAAGTAAAATGTGCATTTTATTAATTGATTTCTTTCAGATCAAAATCCTAACACTGAATACTATCATTTGACTATCCAGATTCGAAAAGTCACATTCTTTTATTCAGCTGGTCCCTATTATTTTTTTATTGAGCCCTCAAACTTATCTTTGACTAGAACAACTACAAATACTAAATTCTTGAGTGCAATTCTCTGGAAGGCAGTTTTGAATTTTGACTTACTCTGTCCCTTTTCTGGATATTCCCACCTTTATATTTCTATCAAAGATCTCTGTCATTTCTATCTTGTTTCTCTAATGCCCAAAGCAAAACTATTGCGTTAGTCCAGTGCAGCGCAAGTAGGGGAATTAGGAGGAAGATATGTTACATTTTGCACTGGTATCAAGAAGTCTGCTGAAAATAAGAAGCCAGGGAGTTGATTTTTGCAATGGCAGATTCAGAACGATTTTCTACCTCTTTGCATTTTACCCTTTCTACAGGATAGCACAGGATCAAGCCAGGATGATTAGCACGAGGATGAAGTGAGATAGCGGAAAAGAAGTGACTTCATCTCAATGCAAGCATTTCATACCGGATTGTCTCACGCTTGAGCTGATGTGTTAAAGAACAGAGCTGTTTACCTGTGTGTGGTAAACTTAATTTACACTGGTACACAGCCTGCATTGCACTGTAACCAGAAGTGTCCCTGCTCCTGGATCGCTGCCTGAAACACAGTCAGCGAGCACAGGGCATGGTTCGGACTCCCTACCTGAACGACAGACATCTAATGCCAGCAACTACAGTAGTTTCCCTGTTTGGTTGAAAAGGACGAGCAGCATCGAACAATGGGCGGATTCATACCAGATTTATTCCAAAACCTAAGAATGAAATCCATCTTTCCTAAGAAACAAGCTCCCTTTTCAAAAAGAAGAGTAATTTAAGGTCAAATACTTTCATCCTAAGCAACATAAAATGAAGAATAGCAAAATTTGGTTGGCATCCTGTGTGGTTTACCAGTGGTCCCTCAGTTAGGGGGAGGAATGCAACGTCCCGCCTGCACAATGCAAAGGCCAGCAAGCCCTGTCGCAACACCGCGTGGCAGCAGAATGACATCAGGTCACATTACATGGGAGCGTGCCACGCAGAAAAGGTCATACCCTGGGCTCCAACCCAGCCTGCCCCACTTGGAAAGAGGGTTTCTGTACCCAGCGCTGGCTGCCTTGTTCTGGAAAATGCCTGCTCAGGCTCAGCTTCCCACAGGGCTGTGGGCAGATGCCACCCAAGCCCCCGACAGCAGCTGATCCCTGGCAGGGAAGCTCTGAGCAGGCACAAGCAGTAGGGAAAAATAAAGGAGTCAAAAGAGAGGGCTCATTTCTTAGAAGGAGAAGAATAATGGGTCACTCTGGGTCTGGCCAGCCAGTACAAGATGTCTCACAAACACCAGACCTACCTGAACTGAAGTGGCTGCCGAGAGCTGCCCAGAAATGAGCTTGACCCTCTTAGGACAACCACAGCTGACAGAATCCATTGCAGGACAACTTCTCCCTCTCTTTCTTTTGTTTGGGGCAGTGCCTGAACCACTGCAAGCTAAATGTAGACCCAGAGAGGCAGGCAGATACCAACAATGTCAGGCAATGCCCCCATGGAATATAAACAGTCACATCTGTGTCTTCCCCACCTGGTACAAATTGCTGTGTATCACCTGTCACCACGTTATAAAGCAGCGAGCTGTGCCCTTGCAGGTGCCAGCTCCCCGTGAGACAGCTCCATGACCCTTGCCTATCCATTAACCTCTTTGCAACAGCAGTGAGGCTGGTGTCTGCCCAGTACCATGGACCCCTGGGGAATGGTGGGCAACATGGACCCCAAAGCATGGCTGCGGGGCATGGGCCAGCATTGCCAACCCAGAATGATCTCACGTAGTCTTGAAGTGAAAACCAACCTTCTTAGGCAGGAACTGCTTGATTTCACATGAAATATCCAGGCACCCTCCAGCACCTGTGGCAGTGACCACCACTGGAAGCTGAGCTGGTGTCCCCTGTTGGTGCCACACTGTGCCTTACTCTCCCACCCATGCAACTATCGGTACCCAGAGGAGTGTGTTTCCAACCTCACAGGGACTGTGCCGTACCTAATTTGTTAGTTTTGTGCCTTCCAGTTTCGATGCTTGTGGACCTGATGGTCTCACTGCTGCGGCAGGTTGAAAAGGGAAGGACATCCTAAATTCCCCTGGTTTTGTGGACATAACAGGGCTCATGTGGCTGGTAATGAGGTCTGGTACATCCAAGGCATGGTTCAGCGCTCATGCTGAAACACTCAAAGCCTGGCTTAGGGCAGGAAAATAAAACGAAGATGCTAAACCACTTCCACTCCCCATCTTTAAAAATACCCCATGGCTTTCTTCCCTACATAAGGTGCAACACAGTCATTTGCATCTGTTAGGCAGAGAGGCAGAGAGGGAGGGCACTCAAACAG
This sequence comes from Phalacrocorax aristotelis, assembly GCF_949628215.1. Classification (NCBI taxonomy): domain Eukaryota; kingdom Metazoa; phylum Chordata; class Aves; order Suliformes; family Phalacrocoracidae; genus Phalacrocorax; species Phalacrocorax aristotelis. The sequence goes on along the minus strand of NC_134276.1, from coordinate 97,841,692 downwards.
CTCACAATGTTTCTTATCCATTTGGCACCCGTGCAAATGGTGATACCCTGGCAGAGTGCCAGGCTCAGTGAACAACCCTTCAAAGAGATACATTGTCAGGTGTTGGGACCCTAAAATTAATGGAACAGAACAGATTAGGATAGGATAGGATAGGTTATTTCAGTTGAAAGGTACCTAAAACAATCATCTAGTCCAACTGCCTGACCACTTCAGGGCTGACCAAAAGTTCAAGCATAGAATCATAGAATCATAGAATGGTTTGGGTTGGAAGGGACCTTTAAAGGTCACCTAGTCCAACCCCCCTGCCATGAGCAGGGACGTCTTCAACTAGATCAGGTTGCTCAGAGCCCCGTCCAACCCAACCTTGAATGTTTCCAGGGATGGGGCATCTACCACCTCTCTGGGCAACCTGTGCCAGTGTTTCACCACCCTCATTGTAAAAAATTTCTTCCTTAGACCTCCTTTAGTTTAAAACCATTACCCCTTGTCCTATCACAACAGGCCCTGCTAAAAAGTTTGTCCCCATCTATCTTATAAGCCCCCTTTAAGTACTAAAAGGCTGCTATAAGGTCTTCCCAGAGCCTTCTCTTCTCCAGGCTGAACAACCCCAGCTCTCTCAGCCTGTCCTCGCAGCAGAGGTGCTCCAGACCTCTGATAGTGGCTCTCTTATGGACCCACTCCAACAAGTCCACATCCTTCCTGTGCTGAGGGCTCCAGAGCTGGACACAGCACTCCAGGTGGGGTCTCAGCAGAGCAGAGTAGAAGGGCAGAATCATTTCCCTTGAGGTGTTATTAAGGGCATTGTCCAAATGTCTCTTAAACACTGAGAGGCATGGGGCATTGACCACCTCTCCAGGAAGCCAGTTCCAAGCTTCCTAGATATCAGCTCTGTATGGGCCACGAAATCTAGCCCCTGCTTACACACACAAGCATCTTTCACATCCTTTCTCATGCCTTCCTGTGGCCAGCATAGCACCTGCACCTCAGCATCCAAAGTACATCTGCCTTCCCCATACTGGACATTTAGATAGGATACTTGGCTCAAAGCTTAGGCTGCTTAAGCTGGGCTGCAGATAAAGACCTGTCTCTACTGACGTCCATGTCAGTCTTAACTTTGGCTTCAATGAGGAGTTAACATTGCCCTATACATTGATGACTTGCTGTTTGGCAGCAACCATGCAGGACATCAGGCAGAGGCCACAGCCATTCTTGTCCTTATACTGCTCTGACAAGCAATTTGCTGTGTGACTCTCAGTCACACCACTTTTTCATGCCTCAGTTTCCCCCTCTGTATCTAAAAGGAAGCCCAAGTTGAAAAATGCACCTTCCCCTTCTTTATGAAGTCCTTTGATACAGACATCTAAGTACAACATAAGAGCTAACATTGACCTTCACTTTCCTTTACTGTGTCCAGACCTATTTAGTGCCTATTTATGGCAACCTGGTCATTAGCACTATAAGAACAAATTCAGCACAAAGAAAGCTTTAAACCACTCAAGTGGGGTGTGCCGGGCTCTTAGAACAGCTATTGTACAGTACTTTCCTCTTTGCCCTATCAAAAGACAAAAGCTGCATTTGATGATTGAAGACACAGAAACCAGAATAGCAACGGGAGGTCCTCCTGCAAGAAAGGAATTCCATATTCCTAAACCCCACATTTCTCCTTTCCTCCTTGGACCTCCCCACAGGGGGATCGGTGCAGGACTTTTCCCCCAGCTTCCAGCTCACTCCTTTCAGCCCCTCAAATCAGTCCTGGGCTAAGCTATTCCAGCATTGTCAAAGAGCTTGTGATTTGCACATTTTTTTTGTCGGTCTGTTTTCAGATAAACAATGGAGCAGGCAACTGATGTGAGATGTGGACAGTCTCTTTGTCAGGCAGGGAGCTGCTGCCACTTGCTGGCATCCTGTCATGTACAAGTGAAAAGGTTTTTCCTTCTGCAATTCTTCCCATGGAAGGTTTCATGGGTGAAAACACATTGAAAGGAAGTGATGCACTTTGTGCTGAGCCTGGAGGAATTTTTCATGTGTGGTTTCAGGTTCCCTTATAGCTCTCTTAGTACCCGTGGGCCTTACTATTGCAGTTTTCCTTTTATTTTCTCTCTGTCCCTCTTCCTGGAGCCGGCCTGCTCAGCTCTGGCTCTAAAGCCAGGGGAAGACCAGAGGCCTTTGCTTCACTGAAACTCAGAGACAATGAGAGGACCTGAGTTAACCAGATCTTCCACAGCTCTCAGGCTGAACTAAAATCAGGCTGGAGTGGGATATTCATGTTCAGATGCGAACAACAGTGAGATTGCTTCAGAGAGAAAGCCACCTAAGAATCCTATTGTGAAAACATAATGTCCTGGTGGGTTTAATTTTAATGAAAACAATTGTGGTAGCAGCTTGATATCCCTTGAAAACCCATGCACAGGTGTTGCTGTACGCTTCTATGGGAGAACTTATCTTGGGCCGCATATCTCCGGGACACAGGGCTCTACCCACCCTGGGGACAGTGATGCACAGACATCAATATGATGGATACAAAATGTCCGTTTATTTAGCTGCGTCACATGCTTATATAGCTCTTGCGCTTCCTGTTCCTGCCACTCCTATGGGGAGGAGTCTATCTTTCCGTCACATCCCGTGATCTTCCGGTCGCCGATCCCTGTCTATTCCCCTACACACAGGCACCCACTGTACGTACACTATCTATATATTTTGTCACTCAGTCATTTCTTGTCTTTCATTCAATTCCATTTCAAAATGCCCATCTGGCCTATGTTTCCAGCAACATAGCAAACTAACTCCAGTCTTGATCAGTCCTAGGGATGCACCCACAATTCTGTGTAAACAATGCTGCGGGAGACATGGGTTTAGTAATATTTTCCAACTCAGCTATGATGGGAATGGAAATCCATACCCTCCTCAAAGAGGCACTAGGTTGGGCAAGTAGATGCAGCGAGGAGGGAAATATAAAAGCGCAAAGACTAGGTCTTACAAAATGGGCACTTTACTCCAGGTGTCAGACCCCGTTGATGCTTGGAGGATGCTGTGTTCTCTGAACAGACCTCTTCTGGCACCCATGTTTCCTGGGAGAAGAGGCTTAGAGGTATTTTATGGTTGACACAAGCTGTAAAGAGGGGATTCATTCCTCCCAGAAAGTGAACCCCAAAATGACTGGGGAACACCTTTCTTCCCAGGAGGTGAAACTATGCTGTGGATCATGTAAACGCAGAGAAAGCTCCATTTGTTTGTTGACTGTTGGTTTAGCTGGAGATTAGATAAAGCTTAATTAATGCAGTCCAGTTATGCTTTCTAGGTTAAATTCTCGACACACAGATAAAAATTATTACAGAAAGTCACAGGCTTACTCCAGCAGAAGTCAAAGGAAGAGAGGGCCTTTTTACAAAACAAACCTTATTAGCGAGTTGTTATCTGGTCCATGCTCACAGCCTCCTTTGCTTAGCAGACCAAGAGTATCACCCTGGGAAAAGCCCCAGAAACAATCTCTCAGGCATGCCCTTTTATGACCCCAGATATCTATTTTCTACATTCATTTGCAAATATTCTGCAGTATGTTGGAGTTGATCTTTTATCATTAGGAAAACATCAATTCATTTACATGTATGTTCACAGAATCACAATGACTTTGCAACTGTCTTATCAGAAACCTTCAGGGTCACAGTGACCTGTAAGTACGTATTAACAGCAGCCTCATTCACAAAAATCTTACCAAAACCTCATTACCTTCCAAGCAGATTCTGATCAAACAAATTAACGCACCACGAGCCCTTCTTGCCTTTCACCTGATTTACAAACACAATGCCATCTTCTGGGTCAGATCAAATCACTCCTGTTTCTGTTACACTGATCAACCAAGTTCCCAAAGAAACTGGAGTCAATTCTTTCCAAAGCCTTTTTAGGAGTCTAATTCCTGCCTGGTTATGCCACTACAGCTACCCAAAACATCTGTATGGTCAAGTGGCAGCCAAATGGAAAAGAAATGGACTGAAGCCAGTATGGTGACCAAAGGAGAGAATAATACTAAGCAGTAGCATGACTGCCTCAAGCTCCCCAAAACACCTCTGGAAACAGGACTAAATAACAAAAAAGTACCTTGAAGTTTGAAACACCTCAAGATTATGAACCAAAGTAGGCAACACAAGGGAGAGGAAGGGAGCCAGGTGTAACAAAGGCAGAAGAAGTTTTCTGAGCCCTTCCCCAGAGAAAACAAAGCCTGCAACCCAGGGCTGAGGATAGCAAAATGCAGCGGAAAGACGATGAGAGAAGGGAGCAGCTGAGGCCAGCTGATATCCAGAGCTATGGCCACAACATCAGTGGGAGCACAGCCAAAATGACATGAAATCTGCAGCAGCATTGCCAAAATAGCATCCCCCTGGCTGAAACGCCACGAGCCTCTGGGTCAGCTACAGGCCAGCTACCGCAACCGAGTCAGGCAGTTCCCAGGGGCTATGCCTCCTGTTATCATGCTCAGTGCTATGTCAAACCATTTGACGGGTCCATAGCACCTTTCAGCAGGACAAGAGGGTCACTAGAAGAGCACGGCTTGTGCAGCGCAAGCCAGGGGGCATGGTGAACAACCTGGTGAACAACCCCTGCTCTAACTCTGCTGCATTTGTAGCTGAGGAGCCAAGCGTGTGCTCCCAGCACAGTGAGGACGGGCCTCCTGAGGAGAAGAAGCAGCTGAGAAGAGGAAGGCATTCAAACCAACCAGAGGAGGCTGTCAGTGCTGCCTGTGGAGCTTGCCAAAGGAGCAGAAAGGGTAAATGGGAAGAAATAATGATCAGTCAAAATATTTGTATTACACGTGGAAGAGAAGAAAATGGAAAGGGAGGTAAAGTATAGCATGCTAAGACTCCAAATAGGTATTTCCATTTTTCCTCTATAACACATCCCCACCCTTTCTGCCCATTTTCGTATGGAAGCCAAACACTCCAATTCCCGATCCCACCGACTTTAATAACTTTCAAACTTATTGGCCAATTTTGATTAAATTTACTGAGACACAATGATATCAAGGATGATTTCATTCCCATATGAGTTGCCGTGGTCAGGCAGAAAAGATAATGTATCCTATTTGAGAGACCAGTATAAACTCACCATTTACCAAGCATCCGAGAATCCATGTGTGCACGTGCCTCTGCAGGGGTGTGGAAGAAAGAGGACGAGAGAGGTGTCCAAATGCCAGTAACAGCTCTGGTCAAGTTCATACGGTCGTAGATGTTGAGGCCAGTCAAGCTCTAGACACTGTCTTGCTGATGATGTGTTTGGGAGGCACGCTACTTGCAGCGGCACAAAACAAGCTCTCCTTTTGCTTGCATGTGCATCACACATTTCAGATTATGCCCTCAAGTGCTAAGGTTGGGGAAGCACTGCCCTAACCCCTAACCACACACCTGCAGACACCTGCCTGCCCTTTCTATGTGGGGGAAGAGCCCTTTCCTGTCTCCAAAGCACAAGCAAGAAGCTCCCACCTACAGGCAAGTGGGAGGCGACTTGACACAGGTGTTCTCCTCCTGCTGTTTGGCTATATACAGGCAGTGCTAAAAACCAACCTGCATAAACCACCGGAATAGGAACAGAAAGCATAACAGAATGATCATATGCCTGGTAGGAGGCCAAATGCTGACAGTAAAGCAGCCTATACGGGCTTGTTAACCTACTAAAATAACATAACTCTTTTCCCACCAGCACATTCATCCATGACTTCTGCCACAACAGGTCAGTAAAGATTTATTTACCAGGTCTGCGGCACAAAGGGTAGGAAATGCTAGCTGGACCCTGCTGGGAGGCTGGAGAAAAACGCAGCAAACAGCAGCAAACTGTTGTGCTGGTGGTGAGCATAAGTGCTTCAGTGCTTTTCCTCTTGCTGAAACCTCCGATGGTGGCTATAAATCTTTTGCTGCCACTTGCAGTGGGTATTTACTAAGTACAGCATCAGCACATGTTGTACTAGTCTGTCAGTCCTCAGGATAGCCTAGCAAAGGAGCAGAAATAGTTTTGCAACAAAGGCAGGTTCAAGGAATGAATGCCTCAGCACTGATGTCTCCACTGCACTGGCTGCCTGTGGAGTTGGAAAACTAGGAAACTAAGGATCACAATACAGAGAACAAGGACATTAATTCTGCCTAAATAACAGACTGCATTTCCTCTACCCGGCTGTTCTGGGGAGCTAATTACACAGATTCCCAAATCAAAGAAATATAAAACAGTCTGCAAACGATTGCAATGTTGATGTGTTGGCAGTCCAAACCATGACATATGGTCCTTCAGTATGCCATCCTAGAGAACAGGCTCACGAGCAACGCTCATTACGCAAAATAATGTCGTAAATAACAGAAAGAGGCTGATTTTAGAAATGTACTTGAGGTGGCCTCCCTGCTTAGCCCCACAAGAAGACAGACAGTGTTTCACAGAGCTGCTGCCAGCCTGGTGATAGGTTCCCAAATGTACCTCCCTTGAGGGGGAAGGAAGGTGAATCATATCCAGACAGGATCCCAGCTCAGTCAATACCCACACACAACCTTTGCTAAAACAGCACTAAGGTTGCAAAGTCAAGATTTCAGCACTAACGCTCGCTGAGTACCGTGTGGATGTGTGTGCCACCAGCCCTGTTTCAGGAGCTCCCCATGGCAGTGTGCGAGCCCTCACACCACTCATCAGCAGGATCCAGACCTCAAAGTTCACCACCTGGACCCCGGCTGTGGACCTTGTGGAGTAAGGGATGTCTGCACAGACCACCTGTAGGCCAGGAGGGGAGAGGGGTAAGGCATGAGCGCCTGAAGGGCTTTCACATACCTTCGCCCACAGCAGCCGCATGGAGGTTTGGTCATCTGCGATCCCAGCTGAGGAGGTGAGCATCGCTCCTGGTGACACAGGGCTTGCGCCATTCCCCAAAAGTGAGACCCTTCCTCTCTCCTCCTCCTTCATGCTGCCCTTGCCTGAGCTCTTCCTCTTCATCCCAGCAGCACCTCACTTTGTACCTTTGCCACCTGACCCACCGCCATCACCCCACCTCGGCCCCTGGTCAGCCCCTCAGTTTGTATATACCCTCCACGGGCACCCTGGTACTAGCCCAGCCAGCATGCCTGGCTTCGAGCAGAAACCCCGAGGACCAGACCAGCACTCCTCCCTGGCAAGAGCAGAAGTGAATTTCCCTGGGCAAAGGTTAAGGACAGAACTGATTTATTTTCTCCTTCCCCTTGGGGCTACAAAGTTCAGCTGCACAGAGCAGCATCTGCACATCGAGCAGCTTGGGGAACTGAGATCAAAATTTCGGCCCAGATGACAGGTAACCTGGGCTCCCATTCCTGCATCCTCAACCCACCCTCCTGCCCCATCAGAACCACAGGGTGGTAGGGAAAAGGCATGGGGGAGTGCAACCCACCACACCACTCCTCCCTTAAGGTCATAATTTTGCTGCTTGTAGCCCTGGGCGATGGATTATTTTTACGTGCCCGACACTTGCTCTGGACGCAAGCAATTTGCTGTGGAGTTTATTATTCCAGGAGAGGCTAAAGGGGCACAGTGCCATTGCACTTGCCTGCCTTACTGCACACTGAAATCCCAAATTCTGGCACGCCGAGGGCCCCAGGGTGCCCTCCTCCACACTGCCTGTGTCTGGGCTTCAAACAGGCAAACATAACTCTGGTAATGCAGAGGAAAGCTTGAAGAGACCACAGGAGCCTTGTCCCTCTTGGGAAGGAGGCAGCAGATAAACAGGATTAGGGAATTTTGCATAGCTCAACCTGCCAATTTCTGCAAAAAGGAAACGTAGGCAGTGCCTGCAGCCCTGATTCAGAGAAGCCTTTGAAATGCCTGCCAGGCAAAACACGTTAAGATACGAGCTGCCTTTCCTCCATAACAGGGTGCAGTGGAGGGAACAGCCCTCCTCTGTGGAGCCCACCCAGCGCCAGGCACAGTTTGTGGTGTGTAGCTGGACGGTGAGAGCCCTGGGAGCCAGGCAAGGCAGGCCTGATCCTGCGTCACTAGCTCCAACTACTGCCGGGATTCAAACAGGGAGGTCAGCTGCAAGATGTTCTGTTATGGGCCGAACCTAAAAATGTCACTAAGAATTGGTTTCACAGGGAAATCTTGAAATTTTTTCACTTGTTGGTTTTGGTTTTTTTTAAAGAGCAGACCTGAAAACTAAAATATTTGAAATGGGGTAGGAAGGGGTTGGATTTGGGGTTTTCTTTGGAGAACGTGTTTAGATCTCCAGGTGAAAATGGTTAGTTTTCAACTTTCCATCAGAAAGGCAGCTATTCCATGGGGAAATACTGGCCTGCACCTGCTAGCTCTGACACCTAGTCTCACAGCAGCCTGCATATTCTGCAGTGGTTTGGACTTTGTCCTGCAGGAACATGGTATTAGAGGGGCCACCCTAGCATCACATAACTCCGACCTCAGGAGTCTCGCACCCCCAGGATGAGAGGACATGTCTGTAACTTGCCTCTGCTCCGGGACAAGAGGAAACTCCATCATCTCTCCCCAAAAGCAGAGTTCCCGGCATTCTCTCCCCACTCCTGGTCATGGCACCAGAGGATAAATGCTGATTTTTCAAGTGAGCTTTCTGCAAGCAAGCACACTGTGAAGCCCACAAAGGCTCCGTTCATTAAACCCAGGGGGAGCATACTGGGAGAAAGGGCAGGAGCACTGTAAAAGTAGGTTGCTGCTGTGTGATCAGCTCCATGGTGGTCCGACCCAGCTCGTACAGTGTCACTGGACTGCCGTGTTGGTAATACTTGGCATTATCACAGGCAGCTGTGCCTTTTTGCCCTTCAGGCTTGGCTGGGGATGGTGCCTTGAAAGCACAGAGCCAGGTTTGAGCAGTTTAGCGGAGCTGGGGAGAGGGGAGAGAAGAAAATCAGAGCAGAAACTACCACAGCCTAAGCACTCCTTGTGGCACACCATAGGGGTGCTCTGACAGGGACAAGGACCCCCACTGAAACAACAGTAGCATCCATGATCCTGGCCAGAGGACAAGCAGCTCTTCCCACTGCCTCTGCCACAGAGCCAGAAATCTCCAGTGAAGAGCTGGGGTAGGCACATGGGGACAGAAACTGTCATGAAATGATGGAGCTGGTCTGGAGCATGGCAAAGCCCAGCCCAGGGTTTTTGAGGCAGGACCAAGCCGTCCCTTGGAAACACGGATGAAGGGATGCACAGACGAGGTCTGCAGCAGTGCGCGTGTCCCCTGGGGTGGGAATGAGGCGACTGGTGCAGGTGGTGGTGGTGTATGGTGGTAAAGATTTCCTGAGTGCCCGAGGTGCTCATACAGGAATTGGCCATGTCTCTACAAGCGAGGGGAGCGGGGCAGCCCTCAGGCAGCTGCCAGCAGCAGAGAGTGAGGCTGGTGTTCCCCAGTGGGGAGCGTCAGGTCGGTGTGGCCAGTCTCGTCTTTGCAAGAAGGCTGAGTCTGCAGGCCTTGCACCTACAGGGCCAAATCAAACCCCAGCACACGTGAACACAAAAAAAAAGCTGCACTCCTGGAGTATTTAGTTCTAACCAAGTCCATCTAAAATGAAGAAAACTCTAAGCTTTTAGTTCAGATACATTTTTTAATTATTTATTTGCAGATTTATTCGAAAAGCTTTCTTTCAAAGTTGGTCTGGACAGCCTTTCATTAAAACTACTTTTCTCCTGCACAAGTGGCACCCACCACTAGCGAGTTATATGAGCAAAGAATTAAGTGAAGAATTATGTCTAGTTTCCCTGCATCTGATCTGAATTTTCCCTCTTTAGCATTGTATGATATTTTTCCTCTCCCTTAGGGTACGCTTGTCCTTGGATGAGATTTTAGTGTTACTCTTAAATCCTATTTGGATGGGCTTTTAGCAAGCACCAGACAGCTGAAAGCTTGGTTGCACAGCATGCAAGATAGGACCATTTGGTACACGCTGCATAGAGGAGGCATGGGGAGAAGCTGCTTCTTCAGACAAGGTCTCAAGTGTGGTGGGCAGGTTTCCAAAGCAGTCCACCCCTTCCCTGCTCTCCTGGGCCTGGGGGGCTGCAGGTAACCTGCTTTGTTGGCCCATTCCACAGAGACCCATGTCCAGTCACATCACCCACCTTCATGGCCCAGCTGTCGCAGCGTGTTCAGCCAGGCCCTGTTGGCTCTTAGGAGCCAGCAAGCACAACAAGCACAATGGCGAATCGGCAGAGGCATCACCCAGAGGCGATGCCCAGAGCTGGGAGGAAGGTGGAAGACCTGGGGTGGAGGAAGGGATGGTGGCGCCAACAATGCTGTTCAATGACATGCCGATGGAGATCCTGGCAGCTGCCATGCTCGCTAGCAGGCCAAGAGATGGCCGTGCTGATTGGCAAGCTGAGCTGTGTCCTGTGCTGTCCCAAGCATTGATGCAGTTGGATGCTAAATGTTCATAAACATTGGACCTGAAGCTTTATCCATGATGGAGCCCTGAGAAGAAACTCAACTCCCTCTCCAAGTCTTTCTCTCTCAGCTATAATGTATTTCAAGTTACATATATGCAGAGGTTGCTTAGGACATTAGAATCAGGCAAGAGAAGCTGTAAGTAAACAAAAATTGTCAAAGAAAAGTTAAAAAAAATCAAATATCCCACAGCAGTCCGAAGTAATAGCTCAGCTGCTATAAAAAGTGAAATTAAACAGGTCAATCTGTAGAGCTGTGCCATCTTATGCCAAATAAAGGACCTAGCTTCTCATCTGCTAGGCTATTTCAACATTTGCTTTTCCAAGAATCCATCTCTCCACCAGTAGTGATGTCAAATAAATCTTCACTAAAATGTAAAAATGTTTATGATTATACTTGCTGACCCGTCCCTTTATTAAATGAGGACAATAGGATGATGCCCTGATATTTGCTAATGGGTTACTCCCATCTAGCCTTTTCTTGTTTATCCAGATCATCTGTTTTCATTTCATCATACAATAGTTGCCAATAAAATTAGGTCAATTAAATTAAAGGTCTATTATGTTCTTTGATATCAGGCTGAGACCTTTTTTCTTTCCTCAGTCAATGCTCTGAGAAGATTTTTGACAGGGCAGCTGGGAAATCTGGAGTAGATTCTCATCTGCTGTAAATTGGTTTAACTTTTCAGAAATCAATAGAGTGACATCAGCTTACCCCAGCTGAGGGCCTGAACCCTGATGTGTATGAATAAGCCTCAAGCCTGTCTTTGGGCCAAGATTTAGATCTGGAATTACTCCCTCAGGCAATCTCAAAGACCTTGTATACTTAGCAAAGTGTTAGCAGTTACCTATAGCATATACGGTGCTGTTACACCATGATCTCTTCCCTATGTAAATATTCCTATTCCAGTATAAAAATGACCTTTTAGATTTAACTTTAAATGTGAGCTATTCCCAAGAGGTGTAAGTGAAATCAATAAAAGACTCTAATGTCACATAGTAGTGACTGCATGAAGCTGCCTGCTTTGGTTTTCTGATATAAAACATTTTGCTGCATTTTTTTCCAGTTTAGACATGACCTTAGTATCTCATTCAGTGGTTACTGAAATAAAAAGGCAAACAGAGGAGGCATGTTCTATGTCTTAACAAAATCCTAAGCTTGAAATGCCATTAAAGTCTCTTAAGAACGGGTAGTGCATATTACAACTATAAATGGTCTAATTTGCAGACAACCCCTTCATTCTGCAACACCTTTGAAAGTGAATTCTCATTTCTGGACCAGGCTTCCAGTGAATTTTTGCCAAAATCAGCTGCTTCTTTGAAAGCAATTTTAGCTATTCATCCTTTATGAAAAGGCTAAGGCAGGGTGCCCATAGTTTATTTCCCTGCCTTACCTGAGACAAATGCTTTGTGAAGAGCTGAACACGCCCCACACACGGAACAGGTAAGTGAGGGGAGCTCAACCACTTTGACTATCCCCAGCGTGACTCATGACTGGTGGGGTCCCCAGTCCTGCCTCATCTTCTGTTCACCCATAGCACCTCTCACATGTCTGATAAAAACACAACAGGGAACAGCCTCTCTTGTGGTGGGGCAGGACGGATGCCTTCAGTCAGACAGAGATGCTAGGTTGCAAACAGGGGATCCAACCCATCCAAGGGAGTGCCTTGGGGCAAGATGTCTTGTAGGAGACATACAAATTCGCTTGTACCTCCTAAGCAGTTGCAACCGGTAGGTAAGCCATTAGAGGCACTGGGGACATGGCTTGGCAAGGTTTGGGGGCTGCAGTGTGAGGCCAGGCTCTCAGTCACCAGGAAGCCTTGGACTGCAGCCTCTAGCAGCAGGACGCGTGGCCTGCCTGGTGGAAAACCTGTACTGTGGCAATCGCAGCAGGGCGAGGGGATGGAGGAGCTCCTTCTTTAGGCACAGATGTGTAGCAGCTGCTTGTGCAAAAGGCCTTGTGCTGGCACATGGTCAGGGAGAGAGATGAAGCTGCCAGAGCATCTGGGGACTACCTCAAAAGAGGCTTACCAAAAGGTGTTGGGCTGCAGTCCCACAGATTCCTGGTGGAGTGAGGGACACCAACTGGAACTGGCCGAGTGGTTTCCTTCAGTCTCATCTCATAAGGTGTGGCTGAGACTTGCCTTTCTAGAGCCTGAAATGGCAGGGGTTGGGAAGACAAAGAGTTTCATATCTGTCTTAGAGGCCCAAGATATTCTGAATAACCCTTTAGATGGCATAGAGAAGTAGGTTTGCTCACATCACCCCAGGATACATTTTCTTTTTTGTGTTTTAGTGTCTTCCCCTAATAATAAAGAAGGACTGCCAATCTTTTCTGTAAAATTCTTACAGGGCTAGTGAAAATGTTGAGAATAAACCTAACCAAGATACCATCATCTAGGTTAGGTGACAGTGCTGGATGCTTTTTTCAACTTGAAAACAGAGAACCTCCCTTAATCCTCTCTCTGAATGCTCTGTTGCTCTGTGAGAAGACATCTGTAAACCTTTAACTTGTCATATCAGTACTGCTATTATATTTGCATCTCCAGCCCTATCTTAGCAATCATTCTGAAGAGCTGGTGCACACGTAGAAACTGTTTTAACTGTCTTCCTGCAGACTGGATGGTAAAGGTAGCACAATCCTCACCAAGCCTAGACAAACTCTGCTGTGAAAGGAAGGCAAATAAAGACCTGGAAGAGCTCCTTCACAGAGATTGAGAGGAGAGAAAATGTTTACCCGAAAACCTTAAAACAAACTTGGGAATTAACACTGAACAGATTTGTGTGTATTTCAAAGTGAGAGACTTTGTAAGCAAAGCTTTATTTAACTCTCTGCTGTCACAAATTCAAACAGAGAAACAGCTCCTAACCCTAATTAACTCAAAATGTTTGACATCTTAGAAAAGCTTTGAAGTACAGAAGGGCTTTCTATCAGCCAAACCTACAGTGCAGACCAGAAGCTTCCCTATTCAAACTTCAAAGTTTTTCAGTTTGCATCAGGCATTGTACAAACTACATGCAACCTCACACAAGATCCAGCAATGTATTTTGCTCCTAGAACGCACTTTTTCTAGCACAAAAGCTTTAAAGTAATCTCTGCATTTCTAACTGTATGCAGAAATCCCAACTTCTTTTCAGACCCAAGGGACATGAAAATGAATACAGGACATATTACCACACTGGCAAAAGGCAAGGCAAAAATGTCCCTTGCATGGTGTTGCAAGGGGGGTAGGACAAGTGGTCAGGGGCAAATCTTCCTCTGAGCTGATCTCCTCTCTGCCTCTGAGCAAGGGATGGACCAGAGATATCCCAAAGTTTCTTGTCACGGCAGTCCCTATTCATTTATGGGTTTCCGACTGTAAACAGTCTCTGAAAAAATGCGAACAAGACTTGGTTGCTCGTTGCCTGTTAGTGACCCTGATGCATGCAGTTTCGTCAGCTCTGTGTAGAGCTAATTTTTGCTGAACAATCACAGCTAAGCTGCTGGAAAGCAGCATGTCATCAATTTCAAGAACTGTAAAGGTGAGCTTCCTCCCAGGAGATCCACACCCCTCCTGTAATTGTCAAATTAATGGAGCTACGTTGGGGTAAAAGTGATGTAAATGAAGAGAACACTTACTTGGCAATTTATGTGCTGTATCAGGAAAACATTATCACTTCTGACATATCAGGCAGATTCTCTGTTCACTGACACCTTTGTAATGTAACACTGATTTTGATTAAATCCTTAGGCAATGATTACATCAGGAGAGCTACACCACTGAAAAAAAGCTGCAGCATTTCCCACACGTGGTCCACGTTAAATATCAGTGATGTTGACTTCCATGGGGTTATTTCTGTGTAGAAGCGAAGCAGTAGAGCTCAGATGCCTGCATTTTTGTCAAGGCAATGCATAACTTTACAGTTACTTCTAGTAACTCACATGGAAACAGCATCTTGAGGTGCTTTACTACACTACAGCTTACAAAGCAAGCAGTGGTAGTCCCAGTGGTGCCACAGGTAACTACTGCTTCTCATCATGTGAAGCCTGAGAGCCACAGCCAGGAGAGCTTGGTGTCACAGCAAGAGAGAAAGGGAAGGGCATGCTTATATTTGACATGCTTATGGAAGGAACAGGATTTGACCAACAAAGGCAGCAGCAGAATGACTTCTCCATCTCCAGATATGCATCATGTCTATGGTTCACTGATTCACTCACGATGGTGGATTTTAACAGGAAGTAGAAGAATAAAAGTACAAACTTGCTGAACAAGATAATCTGAGTTTGTATATAGAAATCTTTTCCATAAAGACAGATCTTTCTTTAGGTCTTTAGATCAAGGCCTTCATATCAAGGTACCCCAATAAGGGTTAATGCTCCCTTTGACCAAAACTGAAGCTTTGCTGCAATAAGGATTAGCCTGGGAGCTGTGGAAGAAAATGCACCACACTCAGGGTAAGCCAGGGTGGTGTGCTCGGTCACGGGGCTGCCCAAAGGGTTTGCAAATGAGGGACATCTGGACTGCTAAGTCACACATGCAGAGAAAGCCTCTGCTGCAAGCCATGGCCAGATGGCAAAAGCATGCAAGAAAAGCTGTGTCTCATGTGCCTCTCATACAGGACATGAGATTTGAGAGTATAATACAGGAAATCTGTGTTGGAAGAGGTGGCTGAGAGGCTTAGCCCTGACTGATGGGCGAGGGGTGTCCATTGCTAAAAACAGCAGAGGTGTGCAGCTCCTGTGCAGGATGGGGCATGCAGCAGCAGCTCCCATCTGTGGCACCCACACACCCTGGGGGACCCTGTCCACCACCTGGGCAGCACCCCATGTTTGCTGAGGAAAGATGCTGCAGGTCATCTCTGGCCTCTCCACTGGGTTCTCTTCAGGCCAGAGCTGCCGATGAAGTCAGCTGCCTATTTTAAGAGGTCTGCCTTGGCTGGTCTCCTCTCCTGGCTGTTGAGGCTCAGCCTGGGCCTTGCTGCACCTCGCTGCGGGCATCTCTGTGTGGGGAAGTAAGCACTCTCCCTGAAGGCTTTCCCCTGGAAGAGTGGAAAACCACCAGCAGG
This sequence comes from Phalacrocorax aristotelis, assembly GCF_949628215.1. Classification (NCBI taxonomy): domain Eukaryota; kingdom Metazoa; phylum Chordata; class Aves; order Suliformes; family Phalacrocoracidae; genus Phalacrocorax; species Phalacrocorax aristotelis. The sequence continues at coordinate 97,826,254 of NC_134276.1, read as the reverse complement.
TCTCGGCAGGAAAGCGCAATTGTTCTAAGAGAAAAGAACGATGAGATAATGCATGGACAGGGGTGGGTGGCAGTGAGAGGAAGGAGCAGTCATTTAATAGTCTGATTTACTGAGCAGGGGTTATTTACAACAATATCCACAGTGCAGTGATAGAGCTGTGGCTTTTGTGGGGGTGATGTATCTGAGCCCAGTTCTAACAGGCAGGGGGGGTCCTCTGTCACAGGTCCTGGCTTTCCTTTCCTGCCAGGTAGACTGGACACCTGGAGTGCTTTTTTCTTCCCCTCCTCCCGTTTGCTAATGGGAAGAGGAATTCCACCGCATTAATCTGGGAGCAAAAGCCGAGAGAACAAAAAGCAAACATTGCAAGACTTACAAAATCACAAAAGCTGGCAGCACTGTGTAGATTCGTCTGTACGTTACTCATTCTAGAATAACTAAGGAAGACTTAACCAGCCCACTGGCAGAGACAGGGACACGTGGTGCCTTGTAAAATTCAGAGAAAGAACAAAGTAAAAAGGTAGCACAGCCCAACTCCCTGCAGATGCAGAATTGCAGCGTGAGAGTCTTGTGGATCTAGTCTCTCCCTGTGAATGCCCTTGTTCCCTGCTGTATCCCCAAATCCTTGCAGATTTCAGCACAAACAGGTACTCCTTGAGGCCTTTACTAAACTGCAGAGGAAACAAAGTCCATATGACAGGAGCATGAATTAAGAAAACCGGCTTATTAACTCCAGGCAGTGGCCAAGTCAATGTGTCTAGACTGCATCCAGTAAATGCTCCTTGTGCCATGTGGGAAGACCAGCTTTGATTCTCACTGCCTCTGGCATTTCAGTGGCAAGCAGCATTTTGTTCTATAAACTTGTCCTTAGTTCACTCACAGTTTTCCACAATGCTCTTGGGACTTGTTTGATATAACGATCTCCTCAATGTCACCACAGTAAGGACGTGGGAGCCACATCCTGTGTTCCTCATGAATTTGATACTTTCAGGGCTGCAGAAATATCCACTCTGAGGCTAACATCTCAAAGAAAAAGTTAAAGATGCCCTTTCCAAAACGTATCATAGTTGGATGCTTTGAGTCTTCTCTCAAGTCCAGAGCTTCAAAACCAGTTCCCCATGTGGAGTCATGGCTTAAATGAGAACAACAGTTTGCATTTTGTTTCAGGACAGCCGTTTATTAAAAATGCCAAGACAAGCAACTTTCCAGGGAATCACACTAGCCCCATTTCTACCTGCTGAAGGACAGCTGTCTTAACCAGCCACTGCTCAGACCCTTCCCCATAGAGGCATACCAAGCCTAACATCCTGCAGCATCTAGGTCTCCCCTCTTTCACTCCAGTTTGGGTTAGGAAGCATTGAAAGAGGCCTGATATATAACTGTAGGAAACAAGATATTATTAGACACAGTGGTTGTAGTAATATGGTACCTCTGCAGGACAGAAATAAGGTGATTTCTTTTGACAGGAACCAGCAGCAACAGAACCACTGACACTGTTAAAAGTGTCTGTGGCCAAGGAGTGAGAGCCATCTGACAAAGCTAAGTAAATACATTACAGCAACCAAGATAATCCCAACAATGTGGCAGGTAAACACAACAGGTTTTTCTCTGTCTATACGTACACACATGCACATCCATATGTACACATGGACACATGCAAGTATATATGTTCAGGTAGAAGCATTATTCAGACAGAGGTCTAATTTTAAGCTGATGATGCCCGTTAGTGCAAGGTGCAACCAGCAGTTTGGAAGCACTTGGAAGCATTTCCTTTTGTGGGTGCAGAGCTGCTAAATTGCATTGTAGAGGAAGCAACGGCTCTCTCTTAGGGACACTGTGCTGCACAGCCCCAGAAGGCAGGCTGGAGTCTCCACTTCCCCATGTGCCTTTCATTGCAAGTCAGAGCTAGGCTGCAGTTAGGATTTGCTGCCTTATCACCTCCCCCTGCTCCTTTCACTGGAGTTTACATCAGCCTGCATCTGGCCTGGCTCATTTAAACAAAGCCATCAAAGAAAATGTCACTGTGTTTCCCATGCACAAATGGATTTAGAGAGCCCAGCATAGCAAACAGCAATGTAAAACTCACTTGCTTCACAAGTACAGTCCTGCTGATGTAAATCAGAATACATATGCCAAGGGAAAGTTTAACAGTCACCTGGAAAAAACATTAACTTGAGTTACATCTATTTTCTAATGGCATATTGTGTATGTAACAAAACACCCACAAATAATTTTGGGACCCGGGATGTTCCCCCTTCTAATTGTTTTCACCATGGGGGCCGCCAGAGCTCTTACGTGCGCTTTCGACTGCCGCTGTGAAATATGTGTTCCCTGTTTGTTCTTGTTCTGCCTCTGCAGGAAATCAGAGACTCTGGCTTCCTGTAGGCTGCAGATGCTTTATTCTTTGTATTCCCCAAATAGGAAGTCCTGGGGTCATTCTGCCAAATCTATGGAAACTTAATTTTATTTCAACACAGGATTAATCACTAGGAAGTGTCAGGACATTGATGGTCTGATAACAAGACAGTTACAGCAGAAACCTTTTACGGGCACCAGGGCTAAAGCATTTGGCAACAGACATGAAGCTGTAAGTCTCTGCATCAAATGGGGAAGGAAGGCTACCTGATGAGAATTAATGCCGGCAATTGTAATAGTGGTGGTTTTTTTAGTGCCCTGTAAACCTTACCAAACTTTTAAGCCTTTTAATTTTAAGAGGAAGGTAGATTGTTTTTGATGACTAACCCCTGTTTCTGATGACTAAGCTCTATGTTTTTTCTCTACAAATCACAACAGTCTGCAGTGAATGTCCTCTCACTTACCACAGCCCGGCAATGGCACACCTCCGCTCAGGAAGGATTCTGATTTTGCACCCTTGGAAGTCACAGATCAGTCCCTTACTGCCACTGCATGTCAGGAGGTGTGGATTTCTCAGGCTAATGGCTACAATGGGAACACTCGAAAAACCAATTGCTAAGTTTAAGTCCATAGGCTATTAAATGGAGTTTCACCAAGTGTGCTCAGACTTTCTGTTTAAAGCACTGTTTAAACACAGCTAATGCCACACTGCTGGGAGGCTAGAAACTATTATTATTCCCATTGTAAAGGCTGGGAAGAGTGAGGTGCAAAGACCGGGAGCTTGGTCTACTGCCCAAAGAGTTGGGCTCTTCGTCAGCACTGAGGGACTGACAGCATCAGTCTTTCTGCAGTGCCCAGCTTTTGCTCAGGGTTCCAGAGTGCTTGCAGAAGAATTGCATCCAATTTTAACTGATCAAATCCCAACAGCATGACCTCCATAACAGTTCCTCCTGGATTTCCACCTGTGTGGGCAAGCTGTTATAGGCCCTGTCTCTCGTACTGCACCCTGCTCGGCTCATTAGACATTTTTACACTTCTTCTGAGGTCTAGCTTTAGGGACAGGTACAACCCTGTTTTATCATGGCACTGGGCTGTGTTCATCTTAGCCGCAGTTGGGACAGAAATGCAGGTCTGTAAGGGATTAGCATGTTTTATGGCAAGCAGTTAAGGACAAGACAGGGTTGTGCAAAACATTTCATGAATATAACGTGACCTCCTGCCTTAGAGGAAGAGATCTGTCTAAATCATAGGACTTTGTGAAGACAGTATGCTTCTAAAAACATAATTCAGTTTATCATTTTCTACAAGAAGTAAACAGGGAGGGAGGAAAGCAAGAATCCCTTCACGGAGACCAGCAGGCATGTGGTGCCCTGCCGGAACTCCTCTTGCACGGTATACAAATGGAGCTGTCACCTCCTCCCTTCTAAAAGCACTGCAGCAACTGAATATTTCAGTTTCTACCCTTTTGAGCTTGTGTGAAATCTGCTACAGAAAAGCAGTCAGATCAGCCCACTGTGGTTGGCATGCCTCCTCCATCTCCACTGTCTGAAGCCAGAGATAAGAAAAAACAGGTGAGTAAAGGGGTGCCCTCTGCATCCCATGTGGCTGCACCCATCTGCCATCACCCTTCCCATGCAACAAAGCTGAGATGCTCACCAAGGTCTTCAGCAACCCCACAGGCCATTTCCCCTGGCAAATCCAACCCCACAAAAATGTCCCTTGTTAAGCAAGACTAAAATATCAACACCGTGCCCTGGGAATAAACTGTTAGATACACAATTGGTGGAGAGGGCAAGCCTTGGGGCAGGATTGCACCAGTCTTCTGTATGAACCCAGCTCGGCAAAGCTCCCCGCTCCTTGTAATTAATCCCCTTTTCATTCAGTGATGTATCATGGACATTCACCTAAATCCAATAATAAGCCATGGGATTTGAGCATGAGTTTAATATTAAACCCATGGTTAAATGTTCCGCTGAATAGAAATGGAGCCAAAAATTGGCTTATGTGCTCTGCAGAATAGGAGCAGCTTGCTGCAGTTCAGCGTCACTGGAGAAAGGAGATTACTCTGTGAGGATGATTCACTTCACTCAAGCCCAGACATCCCCAAGCTCTGCAAGCCAGATACCACCCTGCTTGTAAAGGAGACTTGAGAAAATGAGAGGCTGGAATTGAGCAGTGATGCATATGACGACTGCCAGAAGACACCCAGGACGTGAAAATAACAAATGCAAAAAGGTTCACTGCAGAGCGTCACTCCCTCAGGGGTCTACATGAATCTGCAGAAACGCTGCATGAATAAAGCGGTGACCTTACCTAACTGACGTATGGCAATTGAGTCAAACCACCGGCACTTCAGTCAGCTTCACTCAGGAGCACTTGTCTACACTACAGAGCCTTTACTAGCAGCTAAACTGGCTGATTTATGTCAACAGCATCTCCTAAAGCAGACTACGCTTATATTTGGAAGGGGGTGTTTTGAAAGATTTATCTTAATGTACTCCCTGAGTAAAATAAACTGTTTTTCTGCTAGTCTAAATTCGGCTTACTCAGTGGGTTTTCCTGACCTACCTAACCTGGTCTGGAAAATAATCTCTTTTCCCCAGAAAACCTTCAGAACATCAGCTTGACTGAGGAGACTGATGCAGCAGCAAACACACATAAAGACGGCAGCCTAGGAGAAATGAAATATGAAGACGACAAGAGCCAGGAAATTTGGGATAAAAACCAGGCAAGGAAAGGCTTACCAATGGTAAATCATTTTTGTTACAGACAAAACCCTACGGAAAAAAAGCTAAATAGCTTATCACAGAAAGAGTCATACTAAAAGCCTGTCACAGAGAGAGTTTACATTAGGGGACAAACAAAAGACATCAAGAAACGCATAAAGTGTTGCCCTGAAGGACGTGTCCTTTTCAGAAATGGCCGGGCTCTGAAGGACAGAGCAATCGGGGATGAGAAGGAAGCTGAGAGATCTTGCTTAAAGGATCCTGCTCAAATTTCTTGAGATATCTGTTTCAGTATTTAAAGTCTGAACTGGAATAGCCCCCCAGAAAGTGAATAACAGCATTTCTTCAACTGAAGGGTTTTACCAGAAGCCCTGTGAAGATTTATGGTGTGCATGTGTGTAGCACAGGGCATGAGCTGGTTACAGCCCCCAGTGGTGGGTGCAAGTGGGCTCTAGCTGACCTCCATACCAGTCAGATTGAGTTGTGGCAAGCAGAGATCTCCTGAGCATGGGACTGTCACCAGTGAGATGCCTTCAGGGCCAGACCAGGGCCCTGGAGCAGGCTGCTCTTGCAATGTGACCAACATCTTTGTGCAGCTGTGCAGAGCTGGGATCAGGGAAAGGGGCAAGGGGTCCAACAGGGGATATACTGAGAATAAGATGACCAGTGAGCAAGAACTGCATTTCACAGAAATAAAAAAAAAAAGAAAAAAAGAAGGATTTCAACACTTGTTCCCCACTCCATGCCAGAGCAGGAACTCAATTTGGGATGGCCCCAACACGGGGAGAAGAGGGAGGAAAAGAAAGCGGACAAAAGGACATGGAGAAAACATGGAGAAAGCTGGACAGGAGTGCCTTGGCAGCAGGCAGCTCAGGCTGGGGCAAAGCTAGCATGCCTGAGATCAGATGTGAGGAGCACTTAATCCTCATCATGGCCATTCATTTCCTCACTGTTTAAAAAAAAATACGTATATTTAAAGGACCTCTCAGGGAAGGCAAGTTCTGTGAATCAGTGTCTGACTATTAGTCGCTGGCCCACATGAAGGCATTAGCAACTTGCAGGACCCCTTTCACATCTGCTCCCCAGGCACCCTGTTAGCTGTGTGCCATTAGAGCTAACCTCACCCAACCTTGCATCGCTGTCATGTTGACACAGCGCTAGTAATGTCTCTCATGGACCTGAGCTCACCCCGGGGAGCTTTCTTGTCCTGCCTTGAAACTCTTTTTTCGAGGTCCTCGGCTTGTTGAAGTGTAAAATGCTTCAGCGTCATGATAGAGAATTCTTCAAAAGGAGGTACTTTCTCTCTACGCCACACCATCCTTGGAGCTTCTCACAGCAACCAAGTTCCTACCCTAAGGTTCCTTTCATCATAACATTGCTCTGCAGAGCACCCCAAAATATATACTGCCAGTTTCCAAGAACTATGGATTGCCAAAGGAAACCTTCAAGCTGCCCAACTCCAAGTTCTCCTAGGTATTAAAGCTTCTTTACCCCTGAGAGCTACCATCAGGCTCCACAGTGCTTCTCCCAGGCTGAAGGGTCACATCTGATTTCAGTCTCCGTCAATGAGGCCCTTCCTGTACACCACAGCCCTGGCCCTGGGCCAGAGAGGGGTGGTGTTCGGGCAGCGTGACCGCTGCAGCTTCCTCGAGTTCCTCATCCCTGCAACAAGGGAAACCCTCGAAGGAGAAGGGACATTTGGAGCCCTTGTGAACTAGGCACGTCCTGAGTTTTCCTGATGTCATCTTCCAAACTGCCAGCCAAAGGCAGCCCCAGGAGGTGAAGACCAGCAGGTCAGCCCAGCCCCAGGGAGCATGGCCACAGCGTAAGGTGACATTTGAGACTGTGTTAAGTGATAGACAAACTTCACAATTCAGGTGCTTTCTGGTGAGAATTAGGCACATGGAAGCACATTTGTAAAGGCATCCAGCGGGGTTTTCATAAGATCCCAATCTCCCAACACACTTATTTCAATAGAAGTTGGGGACTAAGGGGCTTCCCAAAGCCCCATTGCTCCCCCCTCCACCTGGAGCTCCTTGCACATCTGGCCTTCAAGAGTCACTAGCATCACCCACCAGCAGGCTTTCAGCCCTGAAGGCTGTGCCTCCACCACCATCAGCGTCAGCTGTCTGCACTAGCAGTTTGCCTGGCAGGACAAAGCTGAGCCTGAGCAGTCATGCTCACACGGTTGCCTCTCTGTTGAATTAGCCACAACACATGGCCCAACGTCTGTGCAGCTTTACTCCACCACCCTGGCCTCATGCCATCTTCAGGAGGATGTGTAGCACCTGATCTAGCGTGATAGCTGCTTTAATAACATTAACCCATCAAAACCCACATTGTCTGGTGAATAAGAAGCAGCAAAGGTATTCAAAACAGCAGCTCACTGTTTTGTGCAATGGTTGCAATGGATTTGGGTCAGCACTAAGAGCCCTGAAAGTTGATTTACTATCTCATTGAGCCACGGCCTCCGCTACTTGGGAAATTTGAACAACATTTCCAGAAGTACCTAAGTGCTCCTGATAAATTTTATTGCCAAAAATTAATTTCCTTCATTTCCTCCTTTTCCTCCCACTTTCTCCCCTTATTCCCATTATTGTTTCAGGAGCAAAGAATTGATGTCAGTACCATGAATAGCTCTGAATTTATTTGCTTAAAGCTTTGGGTAGGGAGATCTTTTTTTCATTGGAAGATTATATTGGATTTATTGTCTCCTCCTCCTTTCTTGCACCTATGCCTGGCCTCTTCCTCCCTGCACTAGCATCTGAAGACTCCCCCTCAGCTGCTCTTGTAATGGAGGCATCACTACTGAATCATCCCTTCGCATTCAGCTCATTGCTAATCCACCTCTTGCTGATGCCTTCACAAGGGTTGTTCACTTCTTCCTCACATCCACCTCCATTGGTCTGTGGTTTGGGCATTTCTACCCTCAGTCACTCCTGTTACCTCCTCTCTGAATTTCCTCTCTCTTTCTTGTCGCTGGAGCCTCCATTACTGGAGATGGCGCTCACCCCTTTCCCCTACCTGCTGTTTATTTGAATGCCTTCCTCAGATGTCCTCCCAAGCTTCTGGCCTTTCTCCCCCACCACCCTGCTATGAAAGTAGCTACCTTATCGTCATCTTTACAGTCACTGCGGATGCAGCAGGGACAGGCTTGGCAACCTTTTGTTTTGATAATTTTCCATGGGAAACAGATTTCCCTGCTTTGTTTTTGCTTTTGTTTCTCTGCTGTGGCCACCGGAGTCCTGAGACCTCCTCCTTCACCTTCTCCTCATTCTTGTTCTCCTCCGCCTCCTTCAGAGGCAGCTCCAAAGGAAGAAGGCCCGGCTGCTCTTGGAGGCTGGTGATGCAAAGTCAAAGCCTCTCCAAAAGCCTCTCTGCATCTTGTTACGGCTGACTCAGGAGACAGCCATAAGCAGAGCTTCTGCACAAGGTGTGGGAACAGGGAAGGGAGGAGACCAGTCCCTCCCTCGTGCTCCTAGAGATGCTGCTCAGGTCTGCAGGCAGCTGCCTCCCTGCTCTCCAGCAAGGCAGACAAAGTAGGGCAAAAACTGCTGCCCCTTACACCATGGTGTAATCAAAAGAATCATTATCTGCAACATTGCACATGCTATTTAGCATATTGCAATGAGTCTATAGGCAGGTTGCTTGTACTTAATCAAAAACATTGGTTTTCCCACCTCTCCAGGAAAGGAGAGGACATCACAGTCCTTCAGTCCCCCAGGTCCTTTCCCCTCTCCTTACCTACCTGCATCCCTTTGATACCAGCTGTAGGGGCTGGGGCCTCTGAGGGTTTTTTCCTCAGGCTGCCTCTGCTTAGGTGTCTGGGAGCTCCGAAATACCTGGGATGAGCATCACAGGAGGAGGGAATCATACCGAGTGTCTTTCAGAGAGGAGCTGGGGCTCCTTTGAAGAGTTTCAGTTCCCAGATCAGAAGCTGGTTGTTATTATGACAGGTGAAACACACTTCAGAGGAGTGGGCTGCGGCCAGACACATGACTGATAGCCGACAGCTACAACAAAGGAGGCTGCATGCTCTTTTACATCAGGGTCAGGAGCTTTCACACCACATCTTCAGGGAAGGTCTGAAACCACAATCGAGATCAGACCCTTTCTCGTCCAAGCAGCAGCTCTCCCCTCCAGCATAGTCAAGGCCTCCAGAGCAGGAGAAACTCCCTGTGCATGAGCACATCAAAACAGGCTGTCACACCACTAAGTCTGCCCTTACCAGCACCTTCACCATTGTCATTGGAGAAGTCTAACATGCAAAATGGAGGCAGACGATGGATAGGGAACAGGACGCACTCCTCTTCCAGCTCACGCAAAGACCTTTCTTTCAGAGGTATATGAATATAGTCTGTGTAGACAGCATATCAGCTGGCAAAAAATCAGTCACCCAACTAAAAGGGAAAGTTATAGGTTGTTTTGCCAACAAAAAAAAAAAGAAAAAATAGGTTTAAGTGGCAACAAATAATTCAACCAATAGCAGCAACAACCTTTCAGCAACTTGCTGGCTATTCAGTAGCTTTTGGTGCCATTTTTATTAGCTGTATAGAACAGAGATTATATGACCCTATCCAGGTAACACTGTTAAACCAGAAAAAGATACTACTGCAAAAGAGCCTTTTCTGTGGCTTAATTACATGGCCTTGATCCAAACTCCACTGAGGTCAATAAGAATCCTTGCCACTGGCTTTAAAGACTTCGTACAACCAAATACTCCCAGCAGGGCTTTAATATGAAAAAAGACTGAAGTTTAAGCTGCAAAATACAGGATATAATCTGTACAGCAGGAAAGCTGCTGATATAGTCCCATGGCACAGGCAACTGTCATTGATGGGAAAAAGAGATTCTGACCTAACAGGAGAGCTTTAGGGTTTGCATCTTCATTTTCTGTTGACGGACTCAAGAAATGCTTTGGGATTTACATTACTAAACCGGTGCCTAACTAAAAAACGTACACTGTCAGAGGGCCAAAATACATGTCTGTACATCTGGGAGGGGTAGAGTATGTTGACACCCAGAGCTTGTTTTCTTACTGTGCCAAATCTTGATTAGGTTGAAGTGATTGGAAACACTTCCATGGGCTTCAGCAGGCTGGTGATTTAGCTCACTCTGTGGAAAGGGCTGGCACTGTGGAGGGAGCACTATTGCACACCCTGGACTGACTGTTGCTTTGCAGAGCCCTTTTTATAGATGCTTCTTGTTATAAGCAAAAGTACTTACATTAACATTGCAAAACCAAATAGTCTAATGTTGTTACATTTTAAGGCTACATTAACTTGAAAGAGCAGCCAAGTTTGTTGACTAAAATGATTTACACAACTCTAAGGCCACATAACAAGTATTTCTCAATGTCTCAGCAGCAGCTCAAGGGAGCAGAAGCTAAAAATGCCACAGTTCAACAAACAGTTCTGTGTTCCTACTGTTGATAAGCACATCATGTTTCTCTGCAAATAAAACAGTGAGGGGTTGCTTAAAGAAACAAACAAACAAACAAACCAGAAATAAATAAATAACATGAATAATTTCTAAGTACACACTGTCCTGTTTCCCTCCTTCCATTTCCCTCATATAACTCCATTAAAACAGTCCCAACAAATCATCTGCAACATGCCCAGGATTCCCTGATTACCTTCAAACAGGCTGCTGGCTGGCCAAGAGGCAACCCCTAGTGCGGTTGTTTCAACGCAACAGCCCTTTGCTTGGCAGGGACAGGAAAGTCCAGGTGTCAGTAAACTCCATTTACACAAGTTAATCATCCAAGTTGCCCAGGTTGCCTGAGAGATGCTGAATGTCCTCCACCAGGTGCTGTGAGGTAAGCACCTCACAGGGGCCAGCCCTAAGAGCACAGGCCTACACAAGGCCATGGGGCCTTACATGTAATTCCAGTTTGCAGGTGCACCCCCTCATCTGTCAAGTTGCAATGGGAATAGGTCCCATTGGTTATCATCGATTAAGAGCTCAGTCAGGATCTCTACTCAGCTCACCAAAGGGAAGTGTCCAGTGCCTTGCCAAGGAAGCAGGATAAAGTGTAGGTGGTTCCTTAACAACTGAGACAAGGGAGTGGTAAAGTGAGCAGCTGGAAACTGAACTGAGGAAAACATGCTAGCAGACATCTAAAACTGAGAGCAAGCAGTCAAGGGACTCATTACCAAGGCACACCGTGCAATCACCATGACTTGGTGCCTTTACATCTAGACTGGCAAAACTTTTCATAAGAAACACTGTTCAACCAGAAGCTGTTGTGCTTGACTTTAGGAACTGGAGGATAAAATTAAAAGTCCTCCATCATACAAAGGTCAAGCAAGGTGATCATAAATGATTTAAAAACATTGAAGACTACATATGCAATCATTTAAAAGATTTGAAAAGAGTTTCTCTCTATGAAAAATGTCGGAGAAGCAGAATGGGAGAGTGTGCTCCGCAGCTCAACTGCAGGCAGGGAAAATACCAAGAAGCACTACACTGCTCTGACTGTTTTGGTGACTTCTATGGCCATGGCTGCCAAACAACAGAGATCCTCACTGACGTGTTGACTCCCGCAGGCCTAGTGAAGCATGAACACAGCCAGCTTTCACACCTACAGCAAGAGATGAGAACCAGTGTTTTATGTCATCCAGTCAAATAAAACATAAATATGTCCTAATGGAGGCATACAAAGTACTTGCTTTACTTCCTCTACTGAGCCAGCTGAGAATAGATTTTGCTGTTGCAGTAAAAATGGTCAAACTGCCAAATGTCACATCTGGGGCATATACCTTCTGTCACATACAGTCTGTCTTTTCTCTTGGTTTTTCTTTTCTCTGTAAGGTAGCAAGAAAGCTTCACTGGAAGTAGACATCTTGCAAACTTGATTCTTACTCAGGTCCTATATCTTTACCATGCATATTCATCACACCGATCTATTCTGCCATAAGAAGATGGCTTGCCTTTTGCCTGTGATATCATCATTTGCCAGAAATTATTTTAAACAGAACAGACAATGAGCCTGTGACTTAGAAATGTTTTCTGATAATTATGTTCTGACACCCTGAGCCAAAATGATATAACATCTGTGCTCAGACAGTTCCTGCACAGATGCTGAGACCTGTTTTCCCTCTGAACATTCGGTGAACAGTGCAAGACAGAGCAGGAAAACACCACTTGGAGTAACACTGGCAGTATCTCCCCGATGGAAGGAGAAGTCCATGGGCTGAACTCTCTTTACATAAACACCAGTAGGGGATAAGTCAGTATTCTTGAAATCGGTATGTTACCTTATTTCAACATCAAACTAAAGCTTGATGTGAAAGTTCAGTCAGAGCTGAATCTGGCTCCATGATTTATAGTGTTTACTTAACTTAGGAGCCAGCATGATAGTAAAGTATCTCAGATATCTCTTTAATCTGGATAGTTTATACCCAAAATGACATTGAACTGTTGGGGGATAGGAAGGAGACAGAGTCACAGTTTGGACCAGGTTTTATTGGGTGCATTGGGAACTGCCTGTTGGATGCCCATCCTGGGGAACAAGACTTGGAGAGTGGCTCCAGAGCAAGGATGAACTCTGGCCTTGGAGGCAGAGGAGAGGCAGGAGAGGAGCAGGGAGGGGAAAAACATGTCCATACAGAAGGGCAAAGGCACTTGGGATTTCCCTCCAAAATGTATGCTACAGGGCAGAAGGCTCAAATAAGAAAGGCAGGGGCCAAGCTTGGCATAGCAGACAGCTCAACCAACTGCACTGCCCCGGGAGGAGACGGGAATGGCTCCACAGATGACGCACGCTGCCTGCACTGCTCGGCTTCCTCTCCTGCTCTCTCCCTCCATGCCAAAGGACACCACGCATCTCCTTTGCAAGGGATACAGCCCAAAATCCGGGAGCCAAACTTCAAAACTATGCGAACATGTCCCCCACTGCAGGCTGCGAAATGGGGTCCTGTCACCACAGCTGGCGGGACTGACTCCTGCTTCCAGAGAGGCTGCTGAGGGGCTGGCTGGGCATGGGGAGCACTGAACACCCCCAGGCATTCAGCATCTGGCTATTGAGCCACACATGGCCCCTGATGTAAAGGTTGCTGTTATTTTGGATTCATTAATTACTGGGCTGAAAGCTGCTTCAGTTAGTAATGATCTTCAAATTATATCCAAATGGTCTTCAGTTTGGGGGTGGCAGAGAACAAAATCTCAACAATTTGCAGAATTCCTCTCCGGGAAACATAGCTATGCATCTGGATTTTTAAATCTCAGTTTGCATGTTATCTATAATATAAACATACATTTACACATATATATATGTAAAACTGAAGAGACTTTTTTTAAGGACATTTAAGTGTGGTAGAAAGTTGTCGCCCTTCCCTTAAGGCAGGGCCTTGAAATGCCTCTCAAGGCCCGATAGTATTCCCTACCTTTCTCCACAGATGTCTTGAGCAGGCAGTGGAGGTTTATGCTTGCTTGAGAGCCAGAGCTCCTCGGGAACTGCCAAGGGACTCATGCTGCCCGCCTCACACAGACCTAGCAGGGGATGGACCTGCCATGGGTGAAACTGTGTGAGACGAGGCCTGGTGTCCCCAAGGCAGGAGTGCTGCTGGTGCTTTGTACAAAAAAAGTGAGGCTGTAGTCCAGAGTGTGCTGCAGCTGAAGTACTTGGGTGTAATATCAGGGTTGGCACTTCTCAAAACTGCCATAGGTCCTAACACAGATCTGCTGTGGGTGGCACAGGCATAAGGGTATGCTTGGACCAAACCCATATCTACTCACAACTGCCATGTTGAATGGTCTGATTTGTTGAGATGGTGACAAGACCTAACGAGGCCCAAGGCTTTGCTTTATCTGTTTGCTTGGTCTTGATTAGCCAGTGCCAAGATCTCCTCCAGGACACTGTGACAAGCACCTTGTCTAATGGCTCCCCCTGAAAAGCCAGGATTTTCTGAGTCCTAAAACCAGTCATCTCTGGACAGCCTAGGAGGCAGACACAAGTGATTCAAACAGCAAGCAAATGCCAGAAAGCGGATGATTTCAATGCATTACTGAATACACATTCGACAGATAAGCCCAGCAACAGGCACCCTGTCTGCAGGCTGACTCCCAACAATCAGCTACCTCTATAGCTCCCTGTCATTTGACTGCACTGCTGCAAATGCATGAATAAATAGTTTCCTATAGCATTTGTGCAATAAGCAGAATATTAACATGTGGCTCTCAAGACGACCTTTATCAAAGGAAGCAGCATTTATGCGGGAGAAACTTATCTAAAAATAAACTATTATCATTCATGTATACATAGAAATACCAAGGGCAAGATATGACTTTCTATAATGTGAAATGACTCATTTTCCCCCTGAAGTTTTAGTGAGTGTCGAAGATATGAACTTCTAAGAGTGAATCACTCCAAATAGCCACTGGGTGACTGGCTGAGTTTGAACTAATCTTGGGGAGGAGAGCTGACGTAAGGGCCATGGGACTTGGAATGCATCGGCTATTTGCAGGCAAGGATGGCAGACATTAGCACTCAGTTGTCACTAGTAAATCTCAAATTGCTTTGACAGGTGGCAGATTGTGAGATGTGAATTGCTACAGCTTCCAGGGGAACACTTCTTTTCATGGAAAGTGGGATGAGGCCGAGGGAACAGCCCATATTTCTTCTTTATACATATGCGTGTGCACACACACACATGCACGCGCATATATAGCTGTAAAAAATAAAGCACCTCTTTTATGGATCAGTAAACTAACTTGAACCCTCATTTGTACTTGCTAGCTCAACGCCAAAGTAAGAGCTCAAGCGTTTTGGAAGTGTAGGTGGGTTGCCAGCCTCCAGAACAAGCCCAAAAAAGTTCTGGTGAGTTATCTACAAACTTTGCAAGCAGGGTAGAATTCAACAGCTCTGCAGATATTCACGGGGGAGTGTGGAGCCTCCTTTTGCCAGGTTCAAGCCACTCCTGGGACAGCCAGTGACCACAGTAAGATGCCTAAAGTGTTGGGTTTTTTTCCCACTTACCCCAGTGAGGTTTGTCCTCTGTGTCATTCCCAAGTGTCCATGTCAGCACAGTCATTGGTCGGCACCCCAGCAGATAGCACAAGCCCTGGGGAGGGGTGGCATCCCATCTTCCTGGACACGGACAGTCTGGCCAGCATATTTATTGTGACAGCACCAGGGGAAGAGCTTTCTTCTCTCTTCTCAGTGGCATAGGTGGAAATTGAGGGTGGCAGGACTGAGCAGGCATGGCTGCAGTGTGCTAATTGGGCACACAATAAATTCCCAATTCGCTTAGGAGTGCCTCCCCCAGGGCACGGACATTACCTATACATAAATATCAGCCTCATATTGAAACATGTCCTAAGGAGGCAAGTGAAAAAGAAGTGAGCCTTGACTTTACAGATTAGCTCACAGCTTTTTGCAGTTTACCTTTAAACAGTGATTAAAGCAGCCAGACTGCTGAGGGGGGAAAGATCCCCAGGGAGCTCTCTCTTCCAGAGGAGTTTAGCAGCCTCCATAAGAAATGTAAGTATAACTGTACTTGGCAATAACACAGGCCAGCCACGCAACACGTCACACAGTTAAAATGGGCAGCAATGCTCCAATGCCTTGCTAATGACTGCACATGCAAACTGCGGTTCGACGATCCGCTACGTATAGCTCCCTGCATATAGCCTGGTGCCTCATGTATGCGTGGGTTCCTTAGCTCCGTGAACTTGGTGAACAAGGGTCCCACATAGGATTTCCACCTTGCCAAGAGACTGGTTGATGCAATTATGTCTTTCATTTTCCACTTCCAAGGGGAGCAGTCAGCACAGCTTGCCCTGTATTTTGTAGGGATGTTCATGGAAACTAGTTACACTGGGGTACAAATTTTGCTGTAAGCTACTAGAAAAAATTTAAATCAAGTCAAACTGATTCAAGGCAAACTTGTTATGAAGAAACGTTTCCTCAGAGGACAGAGTTATCAAGCAGAAGGTCTTTCAGAAAATGGGAGAAACCTCATTTGACTAACGCAGTCTGCCAGAAAGGATGAAATCCTGGAAAGATTTTGAAAACGAGAGGGAAATGTGCATATTTCCAGCACTGCCACAGAGACATTGTGTGACCTTGGAATAGTGGTTTAACCTCCCCTTTGAACCATAACTTCTCCCTTCCTCCAAAGGCAGAGACATCAATGGAATGCCTGCAGTGCCTCCCACTATATTAAGGGCATTGCTGAGTCTAACACACTGGAGAGGTAGGGATTTTAAGCAGATGAGTATTTTGCTATAAACATTCTTTTCCACTTTGCTAGTTATTTGCATATCTACTTGGACAGCTATAAATTTGTTTGTGATTATTAAACGAGAGAGCAATGCAGCTTTACTTCATCCTGTATGCAAACTCTTTGCACAACAAAGATGGACTCAGCCCTTGTCCTACTGCAAGAGCTGCGCAGCTGCAAAGCCACAGTCAGCTGCTGCTAGGAGAGGGAAAAGGGTTGTGAACTCTTAGCCAGCCTCACACAGAAGTAAAACAGGAGTGCAAACCACTCAATTTTTTGCTGCCATGGAGTTATTCAGCTGCTCTTCCCAGTCCCATGGTACCTGATGGCCAAAGCCACAAAAAAATGCCAAACTAACCCTATGAACCCTTTCAAATATTAATAAATTTGCATTTTACCTTCTTGAGAAGAGTCTCCAAAAAACCATACAAACTCCTCAAGTAAGTGGCGTCCTCAATAGCTAGTAACTCATGTGGTTTCTAATGAAATTAAGGCTTCTGGGTCCTTTTGGGAAGAATTTAAACCATTCTGCTCTTACAGTGATGCAGCTTATCTAGAGGGAAAGATACTGTATAAAAACACAGATGAGCTGGTTTCAAATCCCACTGCACCCCGGCTCTCCTCTGTGATTTCAGACAAACCAGGTAAGCATTAACTACAGTTTCCATTTTCTGCCTGAGGTCATTCAAAGGACTGTTATACCAATGACTGAGAAGAGCTCATAAGCTACACAGGTGAGATCTATCACCATTTGTACAAGTGAGACAGGAGACTTCAGCATAACATGCTTATTTAACAGAAAGCCAGGTTTCCTCTCTTATATAAGGCAATAGCTGATACCTGAAGAACAGATTCTTGTGTGAAGAATTTTGATAAATATATTCCATTTTCAGTAGCTGAGATTCTCCTCTGGAGAATAATTAAGTATGCAATATATGGTCTAAAACAGCCAGGAAAGAGACTGAAAGTATATAAAATTGAAAGGAAATTATTTCAAACTGGAGTGCTCTGACTCTGGAAACTAAGTTATAAATGCTTTTGAGAACCTGCATTTATTACTTGCAATAAATAACTTTTCTTCCAAACACGCCTTTGTGTGAGAGATAGATTAGCAGTGCAAGTGGAGCATATTTCTGCTGTGCAGAAGTTACTTATTTTAGAATAATGGACGTCACAAATTGGCCCTGCATAGCAACACTCATTGGAAAAAGATCACAGTTCCACTTAACACAAAAGTGCAATCTTGAAGCCCATTGAAAATGAAGTCTCTTCACAGGGCAAACACTGAAGTAGCTCCTCATTTGCGTAAAGCTGGACAATTGCTCCACTTCCATACACAAAAAATTGCTTAGATATCTGCTATGCATGGGGAAAGGCTCACTAATCACATTACAGCAAGTGAACATCCCAAGGTTAAATCCTGCTGCTGTGGAGTACTTCAGTGCTTTATAAAGTCATCTAAACAGGATTTATATCTGCAAGTCTTTACGGTGCAGTGAAGATTGGGAGCTTACCTTTAAACTTGGGGCACTTCTTTTTCCTTGTAAGAAGAGCATGGTTCTGAAAAACAAATTTAGATACATAAGGTCTGATTCTCAACTACATTAAGCCTGTTTTACAGCTGTGACAGTGCAGTGAAAATCAATGGAGTGACACTGGTGAAAAAAACTCAACTTAATGATGAGGAGAACTAGTCCAGGGTCTTTAAAAGGTAGTTCATGCAGCCATTCCTTCAGGTATTCTTCGAGTCCATTTTGCTAGCTGCTATGTGGCAGGAGGATGTAGGAAAAAAAGGCCATGAGGTGGCAAACCCTTCCACCCTTGTTTGCTTGTTTTATGGCATTCCTGTCTTTTTGCCTTTGCATCATAAGTCTGCTTTCCTTCAAGGAAAAGTAAACAATGAGACCTAGATTTATCCTCACTAAGCGAGCTGCCTTTCCTTACAGTTTTTTTCTGTGAGAAGCAATTACACCTGAATTTGTTCCACTGCTTCTTACCGCCCTGGGAGGACAGCTGGGAGCACGGGCTGTAAGCCAGTGAAGCTCTAAATGGGACCAAGAGAACAGTGCTGATTTACACCCACAGAGGATCTGCCTCATGAGGTTTGCCATCAGGCATGCTATTTTACTTCTGCAGTCTCCACTGGCAGACACTAAGTTGCCCCTTAAAAGCCGGCAAAAACTGCTCAAAATCTTGCAGACCACTTCAAAGTCACCTTGAAATTGCTTGTGAGCAAAAAGGGGGCAGCTCCTCTCCTTGCATCCCTCCCAGTGCCTGCTGCCTCCCACCCAGCCCACACCAGCTCTCACCTGCACTCCTCCAGGACGCCCAGCGCAGGGCCGGACCCAGCCTCACCACCCCGACACCGACAGAGCCAGCTGATAAGGCACATGTGCTGGGGTTTCTCCTCATTCATCATAACAAAAGCTGCTCTTATGTGGCTGGGGCCCAGACACAGCAGATCTGGGCTGGTGTTCAAATTTGCTATGGACTCCCAGCATGAGATTAGGGGAGACATTTGAGCCCTCTGTGTCTCAGTTGCCTGTCTCCAATGCTGACACCATGGTTTGTCCTCTCATCCACCCCAGCTTTTGGGGACAGAGGCTTTCTCTTTATGTGTTCTCCCTGGCAGGGCCTGCCCCATCCCACTTCACTGCCTGAAACTCCGATCAGAGCTTAAATAGCAAAGGTGGGTTGTGCACCTGTGCCCGCATTTGCTTTCTCACAGCAGACCATTTTCCAGAGTTTGGGTATAATAAGGCCACGTGGCAGGAAAGCTGGCTGGGTGCTGGGAATCTGCTCAGCAGAGTTGCTGGCTGTGGAGGAGGTTGGCACGAGACAGCTGGCAGCAAAGAATTCTCCAAGTCAGGAGAGCATCTGAGCAAAATGAAGTGTATATGAGCACGAGCTTGCTTAAAAGAGCGTGCCACACCTGGAGCCATGGAGCTGGAGAACTGAGAAGGGAAAACAGACAGGATGACCCAGCAAAAGCCCAAGAGTCAAAAGCCATGTAGGCACAGGGCAGCGCAACACATCAGCTTGAATTTTGTGAAAAAAGGTGTGAAACTCTCTGATTTGGCCAAGAAACATTATTCCCCTTATGCATTTTGTGTCACACGGTTGCAGTTCTTTCACCCAGGACAAAGTGCTCTTAAACTGGGATTTGCCATCTCACGGACGCACGGCCCTGCAGCTGAGGGCTGCGCCTGTGCTGGAGACAGCCCTGGGGAAGGGGGAGCAGGAATCCCTGCGCAGCAGGGTGGCTCTCCGATCACATTACCGATAAGCACTGCTGCAGCTGCAAAGTATACGTTTGACTGGCAGAGCTAAATCACCCTTCGTTAGATTAACAACCGATTCAAAGGCCACGCAGCTGTCGTATCATCCGTCCCATTCCTGGGGTCAGTCTGTTTTAATTTTAGCAGCCCCACATACCTTCAGGGCTACTTACAAGGTTAGAAATCGGGGGTTTCCAAGTGAAAGCTGTGGGTAGCCAGGCCCACCCAGAGCTTCTTTGTTCTGGAGATGACGCAGCTAACTGGACATCAGCAACTGGAAGACCCAGACAGCTCCACGAGGTGGCTGTGAGTCATATGCCTGGGGGGTTCTGATTTGGTTTCTCTTCATCTGGAGGTAAAAGTGAAGTGCCATGACTCCAGGTAAAATGACAAATGACAAAGATGAACTACAGGGGTTCAGCCAGTGACAAAGTAATTAATGAAGTAGGGAGCAAACTCTGCCTGGAGGACTATTCTGTCAATCCACAGCTGGATGAATTACTCCTCCTGATAACATGCACACGTTGCCCACTGACAGCAGGGTGGGCTTGAGATTTTCTGCAATGTACAACAAAGTACAAGATTCAGGACTAGTTTGTGGGCACGTGGGGCCAGATGAAGGAATGAGGTAAATAAGTGACATGTCAGGAATAAAACAGGGTAAAAGCTAGCTTTGTCAGTGGCATAGCCAGAAGCAAACACAGGTAAACACAGCTTACCCGCTTCTAATTCAGCCACTTCCTTCCTTCACGTATGAGGAAGCAGCCAAACAAGTGAGTTTACCCACCTCCTTCCTTACCACCTCCCACCAAGCCACACTGTATTATATTTAGTTGAACAGCCAGCTCCAGCACTGACCTTTAAAGCACTATGCAATCCTCATAACCCCCCCTGTAAATAAAAGAGCCTTCTATCCTAAGGACAGGCAGCTGGAGACACCCAGGCTATGTCTGTAACAGCGTATCTGACGTGCACAGGTCCATCCTCTGGCACTAAGGCCAGCCAGCATGAGATGTTCCACTTCTAGACTACTGAACTTTCTTATCTACCAAAACAAGGCAGTTTCATCTCAAATGTCTACGAGAATGGTCTCCAGACCCTGCCAGCTTCCAAACCATGCCTGGGAAACATCTGAAGGACCACAGCTGTGCTTTGGACATCCTAACAATTTAACAGTGTAGATAACTCAGTCTTAGTATCTGGGAATGTGCCCTGGCACCATTTAATTAGGTAGCAGAGAAGTAGCTTGAGGTGCTGAAGTACTGCACCTCCAGCTAAAACCAGGGGACAGTTTCAGGGAGCCACCGGCAGCTAGCCCTTCAGTGGTTTGAGCCAAGCACCAGCATCCGAGGCACCAAGAACAAAGCATCTTTCTAAAGCCTCTTTGTTGTGATTGACTCACTCGAGTAACAGAAGATGTGTCAGCATGTCTTGGATGCCTCTTATATCCTACTAGAGAATGATGTGGGAGTGAAGCATCCTTTCTCTCATCCCCATTGCACCCCAGTTCCCACACAAATGAAATCTGAGTGCACAAGCTGAGCTGGACCCATGCTGCAGCTTGTGGAAAATGCAGATGCAGCTGCAGTGATCCGGAAGAACTGGGAAACAGTCTCCTAAGAGCTCCACCTCTCCTCTGCCTTTTGCCCCAACTTTACAGACAGTCGTCTTCTGTGGCTAGGTCATGGAATCAACCCTGAGCTTAATTGCACAAATGACAGCATGCAACTTGCTAATTAACAACAGACATGTCAGTCTGCTTGCACGGAGCTGCACACATGCCATGCATTTTTAACATCGCTTAGTAAACAGTGGTGACGAAACATGATAAAGAATGCCAAATGTTTAGCGCTGATACGATGCCCAGACAGGTTTGAGTGCCGTTGCCAGACAAGGGAGAGGGTGAGCTTTTTTTCTTTGCCATCACAATAACCCAGCGGTCTCACTAGAATCGTATCTGCAAGATCTCAGAACTAAGCAGGATGTCCTGTTCATAAATCAAATCCCAGCAGACCTCTCCCTTGACAGGCTTTTCCCTTCCTGGACTGGACTTTCTGGAAACTTAACATTTAAGATTCTAATCCTGCAAACATTTGTACACAAGTTTTCCTACCTAGAGGTCCCAATATTGAAGTTAAATCTATGCACGA
This sequence comes from Phalacrocorax aristotelis, assembly GCF_949628215.1. Lineage (NCBI taxonomy): Eukaryota > Metazoa > Chordata > Aves > Suliformes > Phalacrocoracidae > Phalacrocorax > Phalacrocorax aristotelis. The sequence goes on along the minus strand of NC_134276.1, from coordinate 97,804,523 downwards.
ATGTTGACAGTACAGGCCCGTGCTTAGGAAGAGATTTTGTACTGTTTCTTTTCAGCAAGTTACCTATTTCTAAGCAAGTAGCTGTAATTTTCCACATGACCTTGTAACTCTGGGGCAAAAAGAGAACCATATACGCCCACCACATTATAATCAGTTGTCTTAGCAGCCTTGCCCTGTACCAGATTTGGGATGTGCCCTATGGAGTACCTCAGATATTGCTCCGGTCTGTTGCACTTCCCTCCCTATTATTTAGGCAATAATAGCTGATGGGGAGGGTATTTCCTGAGAGTCATCTGGAGAAAATGAGGTCTCTGCCTTAGGCCCATAATTCAGCGAGGAATGTACTGCCAGGAAGTAAGTCCCACCCTGTCCCCCTACGCTGGACCTATTGCTGTTACAGCAAACCAGCAAGTGGCTGCTCGGTTTGGGGTTTTCAGGTGTAAAAAATATGTCAGACCTATAGTTGTGTTTTCTTGAGTGAGTTATTTCTCAGATTTCCAGAGTGACTGGTGATTTTGCAGACACAGAAGGTTGCTCCATTTCCAAGGGGAAATTTTGCCCCAAAGGGTCCATGAATTGTGTGATGTCAGGCTGCAAAAGGGGAGATATACAATAGACAATATATGCAATATACAATAGACAGGATACACAATCAATATGTGATTGCTGTCACATGTCATGTATTGATTGCTGTGGCCTTCACAGGACACATAGGAAGGCTTCACAAGCAGCAGGGGGGTGCACTCTGCATTTGAAAAATCTCTTCTATATATAGGGACAAAATTACTGATCCAGCTACACACCTGGAACCACTGCTCTGAGCCATAAGCTGCCATCCATAAGATGGGTTTATGGCTATACTGAATTCCTGGAAAGCTGCACAGTAATCAGAGCACACAGAGGTATCTGCCACAATTATTTTATACCAGTGTTTCTTTGACCAATGTGTTATTTGCTTTTCATAGAACCCTTTCTTGCTTAAAATTGTTACAATAGCAGGACTTACTCTTCTCAGCAGTTATATATACATATACATACATACATATGCATATACATATATAGGTATATATTTTCTTTTTTCCTTACAGAGAGGTAAAAAAAAAACCCACAGGGATTTTAAAAAACTTGGCTTCAAATCTGGAAGAATGCCAGTAGTGGATATGCTGGGGAGAGTTTTGTTAGCTTTATTAATGTGAACTGTGAGAAAGAGAAAATACTCTTTTCAGATCTGTACCTGTACAACTACAAAGACTGTAGCATAGCTCCGGCAGCCTGCAGAACTCATTGCCACAGGACAGCAATATGTTCACAGGCTGGGTAGGATTGATGTGGTGTATTTGAAGCCATGGGATATTCTTCAAAAATACTTGTTGCTGCTGCAAATTAGCACGTTTGTCCTAACTTTACCAGAGAGCTGTTGCCATCAGCTGAGGTCTTAGCTGCAAAAGTTCCTGTGGACATAGTAACACCAGGACTAACAGGCTATGGTTTCACAATATAAAGCCATCAGTAGCAACGCTGGCCCAGGCAATTAACATTGCTCTCCCTGCCCCTCTGCCATCCCCTCATACTACCTAGCACTATTGTCTGTGGGGCCCAGTTTTGAACTAGCTTAGGGAATGGATCCAGCCGAAAAGTAATTTCAAAAAACCGTAACAAAGAGTCCTTGGCTTTTTGACCCAGCTCAGGTGTCCTACCTGCTTGACAGCACTGGCCAAAAGCAGGTGGGCAGCACAACAGAAGGCAGGCAAGCCCCAGTGCCAGGAAAAGGTGAAGAGCTGAGGGTATCCACTGCTGAAGCCAAGAGTGCTGCCAAGGACATGGCAGTGCGAAAGCACAGCCCAGCAGAGGTCTCCTGGCTCTCCACGAACAGAGCAATTCTTTACGATGCCTCTCCTGAATGCCCTTCCAGCCTATAACTGCCTGTGTTTCAGGGATTTCCTGAGCCGGCTGCAGTGTCTATAACCCTTCTGGTGATGCTCAGTGGATTTTCCTCCACAAACTTGTCTAACCTCCTCCTGAATCCACACAAGTTTCCTTAGCATCTGCAATACCCCCAAAACAGAGAGAGCTGCTCCACCACCAGGCCATGAGATGGGACCACCCCGCCATGTGATGGAAGAGGGCCCAGGCAGGGAGGACATGCCTCCTGGCCAGGCTAGCAGGGCCCTGCTGAGGGAAAAGCAGCACAAACCATGTGTCAGGCTGACTCCTCACCATGATGGTAGGGTTCCAGTTATGGGGCAGGAGAGACTCCGCAGTGCCTTCTCCTGCCAGAGCATGAGGTAGTGGCCAAGGAACGTGTGATGAAGGCCAAGGGGCCAGCTCATGCTTCAGAGTACAGATCAGAGCAAACAATGGAACTCAGGAAGAAGTGTCCCATCCCTTCATCCTCCTAAGAAATGTACCTATTCCCCAGTTTCTCAGCATTTTCCTTGAGAGCATCTGGTGGCATTTCCTGCTGGAGATAGGATTCTGGCTTATGGGTTGTGATTTTGCCGCTCTCTTTGCACAGTTCCCACCACAGTGGAAACAACTTGCCTGCAGAAGACACAGTTCTTGCTGTTTCTTTAGTGCTGATCAATTGCACGTTTTGGGTGGGACTGTCTGGATTACTGCTGATGTGAGTTATGGCAGAGCGTCAGGTCATTAAGCATCCAGAAAGTTTCGACATCTTGTACCTGCCACTTGGACAGCAAATCCTGGCATTTCACATTTCTACTGGACAAAACTTTAATCCCTTTACAAAAGCTGAATTTTCAAAGACACCAAATCCTCTAGCATGACAAAACTGACAGCATTTCTATATTCACTTTAGTTTGTCTCTCTTTATTTGAAATTGCATCTATACCCTAGCATGCTGAAACTCTGATGTACAAATCAATTGCAACTGAGTCACTGGGTTTGATAAAAGCCAACAGACATCATCGTAATGGGAGCGAAGCCCCACTTTAAGCCTCTACCGCCCTGCTGAGTTACAAGATTAGTTAAAGGAATGTATAAAGCTGTAGTGAACGAAGGAACCACTAAACAAATTGCTAATATTTAAAGAAACCTGGCCAAAAAGAAAAACTAGCTAGTGGACTAATGTTTACATTGTAAAATGTAAATCCAGTGTTAACTTTCTCCAGAATGAACAAACAAATATTTTAAGCAAGCAAAAAAATTGCACATACTTTCAGCAAACACTGATATCTTATACTGGGGAAATTCTTAACATTCTTAACCCAAGGGTGACACAATGCCTTGTAATAGTTATCCATTAGTGAAGCTTATCTGGGCTCGCTGATAGCCTGGTGTTCCTGTAGCACATAAAGAAATGTGTATTTCACCCCATTTATCTTGGACACCAAGCTTATTTAATCCACTTGCCACCTTAGGAGGTGAAACTGCCTGTATACTCAGCATAAATCTAGAAACACTTGGGTGTTTTGAATGACTTGGGGCTACAGTCAGGTTTTGGAGAGCTGGCGAATCTATTAACTCAGGTGCCTTAAGTAGGGCAGGGTGAGTATTTTCTAAATATCCACCTCAGAAGCTGAGGGTTTGGTCCCCCACTTAGAGTTTTACCAACAGGAAAACCATTGTAAGTGACTTCCCTCAAATCTTCAAAAAAAATTCCCATAAAGAAGGCAGGATTTCTTCTAAATCTGTGAATCTGTGCTGCCCCACAAGCAGATGCTCCAGTGCTGCTGGAGAATGTATCCTGTGCTGAGAATGGGGGAGAGGAAGGGTGGATCCTGACAGAGAAGGACAAGCCTCCTACCTGGGGAACCGTAACACAATACCATGCCCTGCTCTCATGCACCCAGGGAAAAGCAGAAGAGATCTTGACTAAAACCACCTTCATGGGCCATTAAGAGTGTGTCAGTGCTCCCAGCTGCTTTCATGGTGGTGACAGGCTACCTTGCTGGAATGGACCAATATGGGCCACAGAAGAAGGTTTTACTGGCAGAACCATGCTGTGGGCTAAAGCTGTGGTGACACCACTATTCTGATCTAGAGAGATCCTCTTCAGGGCAGCTGGAAGACCACCTAAAGGGAAGGCTTTTTCTAGATGAAATTAAAATGTATCAGTAACCACAAAATATATGTGGCAAAGAGTCAGGCAGATGCTGTGTAGCCTCTTCCCGTTACACTGCATAGCAAATGCACACCACAAGGCAGAGCTGATGGGAACACAGGAGGGCACAGGAGGGCTTACAGTCCCCTTGCACTCATTCCTCTTGTTCCCCCCATCTAATCCCTAGCAAAGGGAATATCTATGTGTCTTTCTACTGATTTTCCCACCCTAATACCCATTTGTGGTCATGGATTCAGGCCTGCCTCCACAAGCAAAACACTGGCAAACTTGGTAGTCAGTTTTAAGTGTAGTTATTGACAGAACAGACCTGATTCAAGTGATAAAGGTTTCACCTGTTTCTGCCTTTTTTGATTCAGAGACCATTTATATCAGGTCACATTAGTGGGCCTGTGTCTTTTCTACTGATGTGGAGAAGGGATAACTCTTCCTACTTAGAATCATAGAATCAGAATTGTTTAGGTTGGAAAAGACCTCTAAGATCATCAAGTCCAGCCACTAATCTAGCACTGCCAAGTCCACCACTAAACCATGTCCCTAAGCACCACATCTACACATCTTTTAAATACCTCCAGGGACAGACTCTCAACCACTTCCCTGGGCAGCCTGGTCCAATGCTTGACAACCCTTTCAGTGAAGAGATTTTTCCTAATATCCAATATTCTAATATCTAATCTTCTCTGGACACGCTCCACCAACTCAATGTCTTTTTTGTAGGGAGGGGCCCAAAACTGAACATAGTATTCGAGGTGCGGCCTCACCAGTGCCGAGTACAGGGGCACAATCACCTCCCTGCTCCTGCTGGCCACACTGTTCCTGATACAAGCCAGGGTGCTGTTGGCCTTCTTGGCCACCTGAGCACACTGCCGGCTCATGTTCAGCTGACTGTTGACCAGCACCCCCAGGTCCTTTTGGGCCAGGCAGCTCTCCAGCCATTCATCCCCAAGCCTGTAGTGTTACATGAGGTTGTGTGACCCAAGGCACTGAGCCTTGTTGAACCCCATACAGTTGGCCTCAGTCCATCGATCCAGCCTGTCCAGATGCCTCTGCAGAGCCTTCCTACCCTTCAGCAGATCAACGTTCCCGCCCAACTTGTTGTCGCCTGCAAACTTACTGAGGGTGTGCTCGATCCCCTCATCTGGATCATTGACAAAAATATTAAACAAGACTGGCCCCAACACTGAGCCCTGGGGAATCCCACTTGTGACCAGCTGCCAACTGGATTTGGCTCCATTCACCACAAGCCTCTGGGCTCAGCCGTCCAGCCAGGGTTTTACCCAGCAAAGAGTACCCCTGTCCAAGCCATGAGCAGCCAGTTTCTCCAGGAGAATGCTGATGGAAACAGCATCAAAGGCTTTACTAAAGTCTAGGCAGAAAACATCCACAGCCTTTCCTTTATCCACTAAGCGAGTCACCTTGTCACAGAAGGACATCAGGTTAGTCAAGCAGGACCTGCGTTTTACAAATCCACACTGACTGGGCCTGATCACCTGGTTGTCCTGTGACAGCACTCAGGATTATCTGCTCCATAACCTTCCCCAGCACTGAGGTCAGGCTGACTAGCCTGTAGCTCCCCAGATCCTCCTTCTGGCCCTTGTAGGTGAGCATCACATTGGCTAACCTCCAGTCAACGGGGGCCTACCGAGTTAGCCAGGATGAATGATGGAAAGTGGCTTTGTGAGCTCTTCCACCAGCTCCCTCAGTACCCTTGGGTGAATTCCATCCAGCCCCATAGACTTTTACGTGTAGCAGGTTGCTGACCATTTCCCCTTGGAGTATGCAGGCTTCATTCTGCTCCCCATCCCTGTATTACAGCTGAAGGGTCTGGGTACCCCAAGAACAACTGGTCTTACTATTAAAGACTGAGGCAAAGAAGGCATTAAGTACCTCAGCCTTTTCCTCACCCTTTGTCCCTATGTTTCCCCCTGCATCCAATAAAGGATAGCGATTCTCCTTAGCCCTCCTTTTCTTGCTAATGTATTTATAGAAACATTTTTATTGTCTTTTACAGCAGAAGCCAGATTAACTTCTAGCTGAGCTTTGGCCCTTCTAATTTTCTCCCTGCATAACCTCATGACATCCTTGTAGTCCTCTTGAGTTGCCTACCCCTTCTTCCACAGCTCATAATCTCTCCTTTTTTTCCTGAATTCTAGCCAAAGCTCTGTTCAGCCAGGCCAGTCTTCTTCCTCAACGTCTTGTCTTTCGGCACATGGGGACAGCCTGCTCCTGCACCTTTAAGATTTCCTTTTTGAAGAATGTCCAGCCTTCCTGGACTCCTTTGCCCAATTTATTTTAATTGGGAATAGCAGCTAAAAAGTATTATTTATCCTCAGAGCAAAAAACACTGTTATCAAAGCTCAGAGACAGAACCTGAAGTTCTTTGGCTAGGCCTTTAGTCCTCGTCTGTGGTCCAAGAATTTAAAGATGTTGGTGAGTAAGTCAAACAGATGTGTGCATTGGGAACAACGAGGAGAGAGGGGAAAAAAGTAGAGAAGAACTGTGTTATACTCTTTTCACTTCCAAGAGCCCCACATTTTCAAGCCACAGAATGTAATTTTCATGCTGTCTCTAGACATAAGGATAACTGCTCTTCAGGAGCTACTTTGTGTGTTAAACAAATAAGACATTTACAGATTGTTTTCTCTCACTATTTATTTGCTATGTCCTGAGCTAATGACCTTAAAAATTGCTCTCTCTGATGGCATTAGTGTGAGATGATTTCCAAAAAGCATGAAATTGCAATAAACTCTCAAGTTTGCACAGGTGCGTTAGAGATTAAGAGATCAGCCCAAGAGCCATTAAGATCTATGGCAAAATGCCCAATAGGACCAGGATCAAACCTTCAGAGTGTTTTTAAAAATGTCATCATTATAGAGAGATGCCTTGCCTGGCAATCCCAGGAGTTCAACATAATGCTGGATTTTAACCATACCCTGCTGCAGTACTCCTCTGAGATGGCAGCTGCTGGAATTTCCTATTCATCTCAAAACAGATGAAGCAAATATTAATTTTGTTGGAGCAAAGATCAGTGGAACGTTCCCACTGAGATGTCAGTATATACTACAGAAGCCTTCAAATTCTTCCTAACCTGCAGAAAGATGGCATCTTACAGTTGCGAGGAGCCGATTTACACACACTGAACAGGGACTGGCCATCAAAAGGTGGCTTTGAGATCAGTAACTGCCTTCTCTGCAGTCACACAAGTTTTGTTCTTACCCCACCACCTTTCCACATGGAAGGACTCCAGCCCAGGAAGCTTCGGCTAGCTGGTGTGGCCAAGGGTAAAGGTTATGTCCTGAGCTGTCTGTCTGCACAGAGATGATGTGTAAAGAAATCAATCAAGTGTTCAAATTCTCCCACTGCTTTCCCTGATCTTTTCCTAAACGCTCAGACAAGTTTCCTTTTAACTACCTGGGAAAGAGCTGTAAAGCATCTCAGCCCAAAGAGCCATGAGATACGCTCCAGGCATAGATGGGGAAATGCAGAAACATTGGTGCTGCAGGAATGCAGGTGGAGATTTCCCTAGCAATGCTCATGCATGGGGTTTACTGCATAGATGATAGGTAATGAGTAGAGTGCTTGTAATGGCTTGGGAATGCCTTTCAGTGCTTTCATCTGAAAAATGACATCATCAATGCTGAGGTTACATTTTGCTTCAGTTCTCTATTGGCAAACTCCTGTTTCTGTCCTTTTGTTCTGTTACTTTTGCTCCATATTGTAAGTCTTACCCCACAAAGGAAAACAAAAAATGAAAACTAACCCGTTTTTTAAAACTTTCCATATTGCTCTTCCCAAGAGAAAACCTGGGATGGGAAACCCATACCCTGTATCATACTGTTGAGCACATACTTTGAGTTAGTTCTTCAAATATTTCTGTAAGACAGAAAAGTCAAGCAGGAGGTGCGAAATGACTAGATCTGAGGGAACACATGCTTAGCGAGCTGAGTCACCCCTGAATCCAGCCAGCTGCCTAGAGACGGCTCCGCCACTGCCCAACTGCAAATTAGTTCTGGCCTTGTGCAGAAAATCTGTTCAACAATACATAATAGGTGTTACTGCTGTAACACTTTATTGTTCCTGATGTTGTCCTTGTCCCCTCCCACCATGGCGGAGGCATCTCAAGCCCTGCAGTTGATAGCATTATCTGCATGATACTGAAGGTGCTTTCTGCATGCCTGTTCGCACAAGTCCAAATCTGACAAGCATGAGGTCTAGCATTGCTGACAAGAGACAGCTATATCCCAGCCGCTACAGCTGTTTTCAGCCTTTTTCAATAAAAAGGCCATATGCATTTTCTAGCACTTAATGCCCAGGAGAGGAAAGAGGGCAGAACAGAGGAAGGTGCCTATTTTTGTGCAAAGCAGTGAAAAGGGCAAGAAATGGAAAAAGGTTCTCACCATCAGTCACAGACACCTAGGAGACCTTCTGCTCTGTCCTTGCTGTTGCATCCTTGGCCTTGGCTGCTATTCTGAATTCAAGGACAGTGAGATTTTCTAAGTAAAAAGACAAAGCATCCCCTGCAGGGCAGAGGAAGGGAACTACAGCGAGCCCTTGGGAGACGGTCAGGAAAAACAGAAAGTCACAGCACCTACCTTTCTGCCTCCCTTCCTCTCTCTGCATGTTGTGGCCATGGAGCAGACAGAAGAAGGCACCCTGTCACAGCTGGGCAGCTCCTGGTGCCCTGGCTCGATTCCTCAAGAGATACCAGGTAACTTTACGCAGCACTCTGGTCACTGCTGCTGCTGTTTTCCTTTCTCAGTACTGCTCTATCCCCTGCAGCAATTCAACGCTCATTGCTGATGCAGAGAAGCTGAAATACCAGCTTGTTTGTTTAAGTCAGGATTTGCAGCCCCTCGGGGATAGCATCACTGCAGCTACACTGCTGTCAGCTTATTAGATACACTGTCCAAAGCCACCAGCAGGCTCAGCGGTATGGGGAGGTTGCTCTAAGACCTTGTGAAATGAAGGAAGGAATTTCTTTGAGACCTGACAGGGAGATGAGGGCTGCAGAGGCAGCACTAACACATGCTGTGCTTGGCTGAAGGCTGATCCGCAGCCACAACGATGCCATAGACCCAACCAGTTTCTCCAGGCTCCCGCTAGCAGCAGGAACAAAATACATGGGACATTTTCCAGTTTCCAAGACACAGTCCCAGTCTGAGATTGCCCGCTCCCCAACCGTATCTTTTACTTTCCAAGGAAGCTGAGCTCTTCAAGAATGGACAGATTCAATACTCCGAAAGCATCCTGCCCCGACCCTCCCGGGGAGGGAAGGGAGCCAGGCCTCGCTGTGCTGTGGCATGAATGAGCACACCCACAGGCCTCCTGGAAGCCTGGCCCATGAACAGCAGTGCACCAGTGCTGTGGGCAATGCAGTCACAGACGGTGGTTTCTGCTTCTGGGAGCCAAGCTCCCCAGGGAACAGACCTACCTCTTTGCCCTGCCTCAAAGGACAAGCTTTTGTTGGTGAGCTGCTTCTTCCTTCCTCACTCTTTAATTTCCTTTCTTACTTCCTCCGTAAACAGAATCTCCTTCTTCCTATGTCACTGTGCTTAAAGGTTGAATCCTTGGAAGCAAGTTTCTTCTCTTCCCCTTGGTGCAAGAATGTCCTTTTGTCCTTTTGTCTTTCCTCAAAGTATCCAGAAAGCATTGCTTCATTCTCATTTAGGATCTTAGGATCCCCATCTAAGATCTTGGCAGTCTTCCATTTGGAGAGGCAGAGGAGCACAGGGCTGGAGTACTTCTCCCTCCCATAACCTACGGTGGTGAGAGCAGGAACACCAGTTTCAGTCCTCGCTGCAATATAGGAGCTGCTTCTTGGCACCCGCATCCTGCTTTCACAGCATGAGCCCAAGAGAGTGGACACTGCTCAAATCCAGGCTGCTGTGTGCAAGCTGGGCTGCAGATAGGCAGGAGCCACATGTCCAGGGCCTTCTTTTCCACTGAGTTCTCTGTAACCTGGCAGGAGCAACATCTCCTGCGCTGAAAAGGACTCATAATACTTTGCAAAGACGGGTCCTCTTAGCAGCTTGCATTGGTCTCACTCATTACCCATGGGTTGACTTATCAGGTCAGCAGAGAGGCCACGTCACAGCTACACAACCGACTGAGCCAGGAGCCAGATGGAGGCTGGGAGCAGTAGCCTGGGTATCCTCAATACCTCAGGCTCACTCTTCTCCTTCCCTCCGCCACCTATTACTTGGACTGCAGTACTAGCCAAGTGAAATGATAGCCCCTTTGTGTCTGGCAGAAACTTTAGATACTTATCGCAAAGACTTCTGCAACCCAAATAAAAGTGGTCAGACTAAGGCAGAAAGGAGGGGAGTTACACGCAAAGAGAACCAAAGCAAAAATCTAATCTGGAAGACTGAACCCTCCAGCGTACTCCCTCTGAAATCAGGAATGCTCCAAAAGAAGCTCAGCCCCTCAGCAAATTTGGTCCACATGGCTTACCTGGGCACACGGGAGGCCTGTGACGGCACAGGGAACCGAGTACCCATCCCCTGGGTCCCAGATGAGCACCCCAGCAGCTACGCCCTACCTCGTCCTGGAGGGTGGTATCTCAGGCACCAGCAGGAACTATGGAGACAATCTCCTGGCCACCAGTGGAACACAAGCTGTACGATCTTCTTATGCCCAAAGAAACTGAAATGCAGGTCTAAGAAACTGTAATTTAGTAGCAGCAGAGCACTTCAGTGGAAATGATCAGTTCATGTACTAATGTTTCATTTTTTGTGGCATTAAAGCAGTGACTTAGAAACATCTTCCAGTCCTGTCCTCTGTGCTCCTCTTGTGACAGCCTTACCAGTGGGAAGGTTGCCAGTGGGCCACCGCCTGCTGTAGACAGCCTATACAGCAGAAACTACCTAGCACTACAGAACACTCCATTATAATTAAAAATTAATGGCAAATGCACTTTCTCCCTTTCTCCATCCTGAAAAATGTGTACCTTTCTAGGGCCAAAGGCTTGTGAGATACCAAGCCCTTTCCATTACATGCTCAGTACATCACTCGAAAGCTGCCTCCTCTGTGGCAGCTTCCACATCTGTTTCACTGTGCTCTCATGCTCATAATCTGCCCTTGAAGCCTCCCCTCTCCCTAGGCCACTTACAGCAGCGCTATTGTTTTTAGCAGCTCAGCTTCTCATCTGACTTTAAGATCCCCAGAGGTAGTCTCTTTTTTTCTGACTGTGTTCCAGGTTGCCATCGGTGCTCATGAAATTACTCCTGCACCTTTTGGTCCGTTGCCACTTATAACCAAGAGGGTACCTCCTTTCCCTTGGCTTCCTTATCTGAGAGCTGTCTGCTGCTAGATTAGCTGCCTGGGTACTGGAGACACTGGCTATGTCTGACAAGCAATCTCTGAAGGTTTCCGGGGCAGTATTATACGCTGTCAGCATTGTTAAAGCTGAATAGCTCGGCGGCAGATCAGGGCTGCACAGGACATCATTGCTACAGAGGCTTCCTGAAGGGGCTTCCTTACTGGAATGAGGGTGACTCAGTCCTACTCAGCTGCTCTTGTTTCAGAAAGAATAAGCTTCTGCTGCAACAGGAAAGTAATGATGTTCATGAAAATCACTCTGCAGAAATAAACGGTTACTGGAATAAAAAGAAGATAAAGGATACGTCTGGGAAGAGCAGCAATTGCTATTGGTAGCTTCTTGCTGCTGACCAATTTCCAAGTGCATGGAGAGCTCTGCTTCTTTGTGTGAGGCACAGGCTGAAGTGTCCACTGTATTTTCCAAAATACAGCTGCACCCAGCCAAGCTGTGACACGCAAAAACCAGTCACAAGAGCACGTGTATTTCTCTATGTGCATACTGGGGATCTTGCAAGCACTACAGCAAGCCTTCACAGGCAAAATAGAGGTAATCACCTGCCCACCTCCCCATCTGCCACACGGGTGTTCTGACTACAGGCCCACTATGCATTATAGATCCCCCAGAAGTCCCATTTTCCCTGCGAGCCGCTCTGCGCTCACAGCTCCAGTGCCAGCAAGGTCTGCTGAGACTGGCTGGGGAGTCTTTGCTTGCCAGCACTCAGGTTCACAGTGTCTGTCTGTCCTTCAGGGTGGCCACCCTGTCCTTTGCCCCAGGTTTGTTACTCAGAAAAGACATCGCACATAATGCTAGCGCCACTTTCTGGCACACGCAAGGCTCTGGTGCTCTCAGCCACCCGACCAAAGTAAGGCAACTCAGGAAATTAATTCAGGATCGCATGCACCAGTGCCCTCCACGTGGGTGGACAAAAGCCTGCTCTGCTGCTGGGAGAAGATCCTGGAGCATTGCTCAAATCCTAGGCATGTCCGCCCCCACCCTGCTCGGCTGCTCTCCCCTGCCCTGCCTGTCACCTCCTCAGAGACTTAGCTCCCTCTTATCGCTGGCACCCAGCCTGTTTTCAAGCAGTGATGTCCAGTCACAGCCTGGCATGGCAGCAGGGGTGCCTGGCTGCTGACTGTGGGCTTCCCAGGGCTCTGCTGGGCCGATTATGGCTCGCCTTAACCCTCTTTCATGGCTGTTCATGCTGTGGAGGCAAGAGACACTCTGCTTCAAAAGCTTCAGACAGCTCACCCACGCAAGAAATAGTCCTTTTGTCAGAAAACCTCCCTGATGTTTCCTCTCAGTGCCGTCAACAGTAGCACGGAGGAATGTGGAAGAGCTGCCCTCAGTGCACCAAAGCCAGCCGACACCCGCTTAGCCCAGCCCCAGGGTGCCATTGACCATGTTTAAAAGTGGCTGAGGAGGCCGACGGAGACGGAGCGAGGCCCGATGGGTCCGTGGAGCCACGTGTGCAAGCTCTTTGTCACCACACCACAGCTCCTTCCTGGCCCACTGCAGCCGGCCCTGTGGAAACCTCCTTTTCGGCAGAAGCTGCCTTGCACCACCACCCCCCACCCACCTGCACAAAATCAGTCTCTTCCCTGTTTGCTGCACCCCTCATGCCAGGCCAGTGAAGCCCCACTGGGAGCTCCGCCACCTCGCAGGGCCCCAGGCCTCTCTGCCCTTAGCCCCTCAGTGCTCTGCTCCCAACATAGACCAGCCTGAAGGACCCATCACCCTCGTTCCTCTTTCCTTGCCATCACCTTGGCATCACCTTGGCATCACCTCATAGGTCTTCCACCTCTAATTAGATGTTCTGATACATGCCTAGGAGTACTGACACAGATCCAGACTCCCATCACAGCGACTCTAACAGGAAGCCCTGATGCTCCTTGGGCTTTGAATGCCCACCACCCTCTTCCCCATGCCAGCACTCCCCAGAAACCCACAGGCTGAGAAAATGGCAGGAACCTTCCTGAAGACCTACCCTTGTGCTGCACTGAAGGCCCCAATGAGCCCTGCAACAGCTGTAAAAATGCCAGGAACCACAGGAGCACGTCCTCTGGTAAAGATGCTGTATGCTGGCAAGCAGCAAGGGGCTGGTTGCATTGATCAGCTTTCACACATGCCATGGCTAAGCCAAAGTGCCCTTGAAATTGCTTTTGGACACCACAGATCCTGCTCAGGAGGAAGGGGTGCAGAGCCAAGAACTGGGCTTTTCCTCCTACATTCTCCATTTTCTGTTTTGTGCTAATACAGGGTGGCTGCTGCACTTTATTTGACCCCGGTGGCAATACAGCTACAGAAGAAAGGAGGAATTTACCTCTCTGGGGAGAGCTTCAAACAGCTCACTTGCTTTCCTAACACCCAACCCATTCCCCTGCCTCAGTTCAAAGCAAGACCCAGGTGGCATGAAAGCCACTTAACGCAGCTCAGTTGGACCTGACCCTCCCCATCCACCTGGCAGAACCACCCAGGTCACACAACATCTTGCCCTTCCCCAGCCCTTGCCAAGGCCCACACCAGCCTTGCCCTCAGTGATTGCTGCCTCTCATGACTGCAGCCCAACAGCACAGAAAATGAAAAACACATGCATTCCAAAAGACTAAGCACCTGGCATCAGAAGTGCTTTAACTGCAGTCACGCCCACAGTAAAAATTATAGTCCTATAAATTACATGAGGAGCTATAATTTGGTCAAAGTCTTTTTAAGGTTTCCGACAGAGCAAGTTATAGGTTGTAAAGGTCATCATAAAGCACCAGAGAAGTTAAAGTATGCATGACCTCAAGAGTTTTCAGATTACTTCTTATTGGCTGTAACTTGTAACTTTCGTATACGAGAAACAACTAGCAGTTGCAAAAGTTCCTGCACACAAATCAGGAATATTACCTACAGAACAACACAGACATGATCAGCTGCAGCTGCAAATTAGATGCTATGAAGGGAAGGGAAGGGGCATATCCCTTAACTTGTAGCGCAAGGATAACAGAGGAAACAGAGGTTCCTTATTTCTCCTTAAAACCCCTTTCTCCTTCCCTCCAGCATCCTTGCAAGACTGGAAGCAGTAGAGGAGATGAATCATACAACATTTGCAAAACTTATAAAATCTTATCAGTTCAGAATCTTATCAATTCTGAAGTCCAGTTTGTGCTAATCAGTACATATCACAAGTGCAAATGTTAACCCAACGGAGCAGCTAAACGACTGGGGCAACCAGCTGAAATGGAGTAATCTGAAGGTTCACTTGTGGCCATATGACCAAATTGCCACCCTCTTCCATTCTTCTTCCTGCTTACTTCCCTCCCTTAAACAACTGTTACGGGATGATGTATCTTGAACTCTAGCTCACCACCTTTGTCATGAGCTCCTGGGAGCAGGCCAGTGTTGGCATGTAACCAAACACCAGCCTTCCTCAGGAACTGGGCAGCTGGTTGCCATTCTCATCCAAGATCTCACAGTCCCCTTCAGAGAAGCCAGGCCACTCATGCTGTCATGCCCCCCACTCAGCTGGGGTACAGAGCCACTGGGGGAGGTCTGCCTTCAGACCGGGCCATACCTTCTTCTACTGAGGTTTTCCAGTTTCTTTTCAGCCAGGTCATAGTCCAGGCCAAACATCAACCTAAGATACCACATGAAGAACTGGTGGGGCAGTACATTACGTAGCTAAACTTCTTAAGTTACAGGAAACACATTTAGGGGATCCTCATTTATTTTTCCTTTGCATCTAACTGATCATCAACATCAAATATGAAAACCCAGAATTTCCCGGGAATGTCAGCAAACTGATGCAATTTCAGCAGCTCTGTACACAGTATATAAAACCAAAAGGAGTAAAGTTCAATTTTAGCTGTGCAGCTGATACTGTGAAGTAAACAGGTGCTTTCTAAGGATTTTTAAAACAGATTTGTCACCCTTTGAGACAGCTTGTCATAGGAGTCAAATGTTGCTTTCAGTTTTATGAGTATAAATCTGGAGTAACTCTGATAATCTCAAAGCAAATCTGGAGTAACTCTGATAATCTCAAAGCAACACCAAATTCACGGTATCTTCTTCACTGAAACTCTGAGATTGTGCAACAGAGGACATGGCAACGACAGAGTAACTCCGGACTTTGAACACAGCTAGAGAAACTCATGCTTTGACTGTGTGAACCGCCTCTTCTCCTGCAAGCTAGTAATGCAATTAATCAATTGCTACACAGAAGAATCCCAAACCTTTCAACAGAATACAGAAAAAGCAACATCCTAAAGCCAGTGTTTTCCAAAGCATATGCTGAACTCTTGATTTGAAACCAGTAAAGCTTCCTAATGGCTCAGCTTCAGGCTGAAGCAAAACTCCACAGCAAAGTGGAGCAAAAGCAGAGATTTATAATGCATATGTTAACCAGTCTGTAACTGCAGCAGCACCTTATAGTGTCATATTGTGTTCTGTACATCACCGATTCTTCAATTTTGTAGATAAATCTTTGATATGCCCTGAGTTTTTGGAGAACCACCTGTGATTTAGAGACTTGACTTTATTCATAAACTGCCAAAAAAGATGTGTTTCAGGGGAGAGGGAGACTCAAAGGAGATCCACAGTTACTCAACAGCCTAATTTCTGGCGCAAGCCACATGAAGCCAAATTAAGACTTTAAATGCTCTTCTCCTCCAAACAGGGACTTCTCAAGCTTATCAATAAATGAGATTTTAAAATGCCATCTGCGAACCATAGGGTAACCTGAAAACTTGCTCTGTATCTATTATTGCAAAATAGACATCAAAGGGTAGGATCCATCCTACCTAATTTTAGCCACCTAAACTAAACAGTGGGCACCTTGTCTCAGCAAGTCACTGGAGCTTCCTCTACAGTCGATGCCATGAGACTCCCACCAATTTTAGCATGGAGAAAGAAACAATAAAGAAGGCATTGATACAGCTGATTGGAGAGTACAGATCATTAGTTTATGGTAGATGCTGAAGTCTAGGAGAATCCCACCATGACATGCCCAACAGGATGCATGGGGTGTAGCAGACACCTGTAGGAAAGCAGCAGGCTTCACTCCCACAGCAAAAAGGTTCCACTAATTGCAACACAGCCCTACACCTGTAGAAGAGGAGGAGGAGGGGGCTGCTCCCTGGCTCCATCAAATGGATTGGGGAATAAAGGAACTTGAAAACTGGCAAAAAGATATGAGAGCTCACAACGTAATCTGCAACTAGTAATGTCCAACTTATTTTACTGAAATATTTAAGTATGAGAAACCTTAATGAAATTTCAAACACACTGAAATGTTAAGAGGTCAGGCTTATCCCTGGCTTCTATCCACTTGCCTTACTTCACCACAATTTGACTCCAGTGACGCTTTTTTTTTCCCCCAAACCAAAAAGTATCATGGATTTGCCTCCCTGTGATAACAAGTTCCCCTCAAATGTTGTCTTTTTCTTTTCCATAAACCCAAATAAAGAATTAAAACCATAGCATTAATTGAAAACACCTAGACGAAGTAAATTTAGGGAAAACATAAAGACTTTCCTAGGGGACTGTTCGTCACAGGTTCACTCTGATGCTCCTGACAATTTTGCTCTTTTTTTTTTTGAAGATACACTGTATTTCACAGATAGGGTGACTTTTTCTTATTTATCAATCTTGCATAATGAAAGAGTACAGAAAAAAAGACCTTCTCAAGGTCAGTGGATCGTTGATGGCCTGATTCTGAAGGAACAGTCCTGGTGAGCTACACCTGAAAATAAAGTCACCTGGGAGACTTCCAAATTCTTATCATAAGATTTGAGCAGCTTGCTGGGGAAAACTGTAGTGTCTCGAATCACCTATTCTAGCATGGCTTTTAAGTGCTGACCATACCAGTGGATGCACAATTAAAATGCCTGTCCTGAGCATTTTGTTTCCTGATTTCATACAGAAATGAGGTGCAACTACATTGCCAGTCCCTCTCATAACACTGAATCTGTAAGTCAGCTCCCAGCAAACTTGACAGAGGGAAAAGACCTCAGAGATAATTAAGCTCCCTCAAGCTCCATGACCAGCTAGGGTAACAGCAGAAAAGACCTAAATTAAAACCTTCACGAGGGCAAACCTGGAAGAGCAGTGTATACCCTGCCTGGTGGCAGCTAACTAGCCCATTGACACAGGTTACTAACCTGGCCACGAGCATCCGTGTCACCCTCAGCTCACGTGCTCCATGCTACCCCTTGGGTAGACTTGGTTTCAGGGGGAAGGGCTGAGAAGGACTGGGAAAGTTTCAAGAAATATCTCAAATCCACAGGCCATGGGGCTTCACCAGCTCCTCTGCTCACAGAACTACTTTTTTTTTTTTTTCTGTTATGCACTGGATTCCAAAAGTTTCATGGAAGACCTTCATGAGCAGATACCAATTAAATCGAATGTGGATGCCCTTTAGTGTTTCTTAAAATTGAACACTTTCATGAGTTGATATTCCACAAAATTACTGGTTATCATTTTGATCCCTTTAGGATTAACCTCTAGGAGGTTTAACTAGGATAGCAAGATAAGAAAACAAAACCAAAGAAAGCATGCCTAAAGAAGATGTAAAGCCTTCCAAAAATCTGCACTTGGTAAGTTCAATGTAGTGTTGAATCAGACACAGCAGAACCCCACGCAACCCTTTCATGTATGTGAGATCTGTATCTTAATCTTAATTTCAAACAGTCCCAAATCAGACCGCTACCATTTGTAGCATTTAAGCCAATTATTTCCAGTAATTTTAAGCTGGTTTATTACTTTTCTAACTCTGAACATTCATCATTCTGCAAACAGCCTAACGGGAGAGGACCCATATCTTAATTTATACACTCTACGACGGTTGTCTTCTAAAACTGCCTACCAATCACAATATTTAAATCCTATGAAGTTTACTTTGTGTTTTCTATACATTTGGATTAGAAATCCACATTGTATTTTGTTAATAGGCTGGGTTCACAACAGAGGTACCGTAACTTCAGTATGGAAATAGCTGCTACCACAGCATTGCCTTTCTCATTTGCACTCCCCTGAATAGCACCACCTAACCAGCTGCGTTTCCACCATCACGTAAATGGATACTCTTTCTTTCTACCAATAAAAAGCACACAAATGTCTGTATTTACCACTGAGGTAAGCAAGCTGTACACAGAAACTCTAACACACCCAAGAGTTGTGAGGGAACGCAGTGCTGCTCACAACAGAGAGGCAGTTCGTTTTAGCCTCTTCAGCGCACAACTAGGTACCACAGACAACAGTAACTCGTTTCCTTTTTTCAGGGCTTTTGAAAAAACAATGGCTCAGTTTCTAGTATGTCTGGCAGCCACAGGCTGGGTTGACTTGCAGTTCAAGTGAAACTGAATGCAGATTTTGAAAGCAGAATCCATTACACGGTACAGAATTTCTTTTATTAGAATAGAAAAAGAGAGGTGAGAAATAACAACAACAACGGAACTTGAGATGCATTCTGACACAGAAGAGTTATGAAACGCAACAAAGCTTTCCTCACAGAACAGTAATTCTTAAGGATGGACAAAAAGGATTATTTACTACTGCAATAAACTATATATTATCAATGAATGAGATGACTACTTTACTCCCTATATACGGTAAACAGACAACATAACCTGGATCATTTTGGAAACCCGTAATCAACAAAATCTTATTCAAAGAAATTAAGTCTGTCCCATCTTTATCAGCTCACCTAAGATGACATCTGGGCAGCTAAAACCCAACACATTTTCCCAAGTATTATTTTAGTCGGGTTACCTAATTTCCGAAAAAGATTTTTGTCAGAGGAACTTTAAGCAGAGGTTTTTTCAGTCAAGCCCATCTCCAACAACTCTTGCAGCATAAAAATATAGGAAAGACGTAAGCAGTTGGTATCATCGAGCTCTTCTATGCTTCGTACTCAAGTATTTTAAGATCTTCAAGTAGTTCTTTTGCAAGTGCTTGCAGATCCGCATTGCGGCTCTTTGACAGTGCAATGATACGCTGAAATGGCAAAGTATCACGCATCTCAGAGGCTGACTTGGCTAATACTTCTGGCTCCAGAATCACAGACTGGAGGAGCCGCAGAGCATGAAGACAAACTTCTGTATCCGGGTCTAAAATGGGGGAGGAAAAAATCCAGCGCTTATTAGAAGCGAGTCCAAAAAAGTAGCATTAAAGCTCTACAGTTCCATTCCCCATGACCCACCAGGCAGACAAGGAATAACTGAAGTTTCATAATTCACAGCTGCCATTTGGTGCTGGCTGGCTGGCTCTAGAAGGAACCTGAAAACAGCATCTTTGCCCTCCTCAGCAGCTTGTGCTTAGGGGAGGTTTGCCCCTCAAGGAGGGAGAGGTAGCCAGGAACCTTTCTCTTGTTTTTCAAATGTAAATCAGGGAATTTATCAACTTGAATTTATCCAGTCAGTAGCCAAGATGTACTGTTGGATGCAATCCAATTTAAGAGCAGAACAAGCTATATCCCCTGACTATTCAGACTTAAAAAACAAACAGAACAACTAATCAAATCCACAGGAAATCACCAGGCTTTTCTTTAATTTCTTTTTACACAAGCCTTCATATTCCTTCAAAGCTCAATAAAATATTAATCTTCATAAAACTTTCTGGTAACCATGTATCAACCTTCCAAGTGTTTAATTAAGTCTACACAAAATTGAAATGGGTACTGAAGCTAAGTGCTGCTGCTTACGAATGCGTCAGAGAAATGCAGCAAAGACCTTTGACTGACTTAAGCTAGGAAGACGTAGAATAACTCCACTGTTAAGAACACAGGGTGCATTTTTAATTACTGAAACATTAGGAGCATTATATTTTAATCATTCACAACAGTCCATTTGCATTTCATTGTTTATAGCTTTATCAAAAGCATCTGGTAGAAAGCCCCATTTTTGCACTTCTCTGTTCTGCATATTCCAAATGAAAATACATTATATTTTTATGGCTGAAGTAGTTATTTGTTCCACGTGCCATGCATTTTTTATGTGTTTGTCAGTAGCATACCTAGTCTTCAGCAAGCTTTTGATAAAGCGCTGTGCAGAAATGTTGAGAAAAATTAATTCAGATCACTTTGCGCACAAAATCACCACAGAGACCAAAAATCTCACTGAAGGAACATAAATGCAGTGCAGCAATAAACCACACTGTACTGAGTTTGAAGGAAGCATTTGGTGGGCTGAGGCAAGTTCTCTCCTTTCCTGGCCTATTTAATACCTAACACCAGTGACCTGAAAAAGGACTAAGGAGGATTATTCACTAAGGCACATGGGGAAACGTTGAAAGCACCCAGAGGAGAAAACTGAGTGTGATGGACAGTGAAGATGACTACAGCTTTAAGCACAAAACTGATTGTCGAGACAGGAATTTTTAAGTAATTCCCACTAGCACATGGCTGAAATACAGTATTAAACACTCTGACATCTGATCTATGCCCACAAGCCAGGCACTATCTCTCTCTCCCTCCATTTTCCAGTATAAATGAGATATGTAGGTCTTTTCTACCATACCTTCTTTCCTACTTAAAGTGTAAACCTCTTAGGAAAGGAATTCTACTTTCTCCTGGGAAACTAGCAGAGTGGGGTATAATCTGAGGACATAGAAGTTGTCCAAACCCAAACAATAACATCCATTTCCTGATTTTCTGTGCAAGGAGAATTTTAGCTATTAGGCATACTGGACAGCTATAGACATTCAAATCAGCATTTAAAAAAAACACCAGTGATTAGTGCTGCACACCCCACAGACCTGGTCATACCCACAGCACAGCCACTCCTATTGCTGCCACCTGGGCTGAAAGTTCTACAGTCTCCATCATCATCTCCAGCAGTACCTGCAGGTGCAATTTTCTGAGTGATGAGCAGTCATAACTCATGGAGAAATGCTGCAACTCAGACTCCCAGACAGCAAGACTTTATGTCTAATTCCTTGGGCAGCAATACCTCAGTGAATCCTTTTGAAAAAACGTGGGTGACGGCTTTGGTTTTCAGATTTATTTTGACCCCATCAAAATATGACTAAAAGCCTTGAAATTCATCCTCCCATTCCTTCCATTTTTGTCTTCATGCCTGCAAAGATTTTTTTAATTCCTTTTTTTTTTTTTGCCAGATACAATGTTCAAACTGCACATATCACCTGCCCTCTTTCTCTGTATTTAGTATTATTCTACATTTATTCACCCAAAATAGCAGCAACAAACCATAGCCCAAATAAGCAGTAAGAAAGAAGCTTCTGGGAGTGAAATTTATGTAGTTCGTTACAATCTTCCTCCATGTGACGTTATTCCTCCATGAAATAAAGCTTTTAATGGCTTGCAGTACCGCTGGGAAGCTTCATATATGTAGGCTGTTTTAAATTCCTGGATGAAAAGTACTTTGTTATTAATACAGTTACAGGCATCTAAGTTACTACTATTTGCAAGTGTTTAAAGGCTGTAGAAAGTAAAGAATTGATCAGGGAAGGAGTGTTAGCAGCGGAGCTAACAAAATTAGGATCTGTAGGAGATCAGGAAATGACTTCCAGCTTGACAAGCATGAACATTTTCCAGTAAGAGCAAAGAGGTTCTAGGAAGAATCTCCAGCAGCAGCCAGGGAAGCTCAACGGCTTGAGTCACTCAAATGAAGAACAGATTAGGCACTCGGGCATACAGCAAAGGAAGGAAATGATCCTGCACCAGAAGATGACTTAATACGCATTTAACCTCTGATTGCCATTGTTTTGCATGTATTTTGAGACACTTCGAGTTAAATAGATACATATGCCTCAAAATATACTCTGTTAGAATTACATGCAGTTTTGAGAATAGTACTTATTATGGATAATCATGTTTTCTAAGAGGACTTAAAAAAAAAAACAACAACAAACAACCCTCTAAGTCTTTGGCTTGTTTCTCCAATATCATTAGGCAGTTTTTCTAAAAAATCCTGTCTAAAAAGTACTCAGAAGATATGTAAGGAATCTTCATTATTCAGCAATATACTTATTTCAATAGCTTCCAGTTTTAGTCATTTCTACACTAGTGAGTAACATTTTGTTTGTACAAGATCAAAGAAATCCTTTAGCTGTAATCAAATCACTGCATCATATCCTCCCAACAACGAGCACACACATCCCTTCAACTAAAATTTCAAAACTACAATAATTATTTCTGGGGAATAGGGGAAGAAATTAAGCTGCTTGCCTCAGTCAAGGATCACAAGCATAGTATAAGCCTAGCACCATCATAAAATGCTGATGCAATTTTAACAAGGTGTTGAAACTGCTGGAGTTTGCTGACGTTCTGCTAGCTGCCAGCATTACTGTTTGATGTCAATGGCTTTCAGTCACTGACAAAAGCAACTGATAACGTGGACAGATTTTAGTCACATCTGTCATTAGCACTACGCTCTCAGATGAACTGTTCCCTACAGCAGGGTTTAAGTAATTGCATTACATCAATGCTAAATAGCTTATCCACAATTGGCTCTGAGTTGTGTGAACTCAATTTACACGTGCCCATACCATTCCCTGGCCACCTGAATGCAAGATTTATTACCAGCAAGCTGTTTACAGCTATGTCTATGTACAAAGGCAGTATTTCAAAGGCTTCCCACCACTGTTGTAAATGTCATTCAGTTCAATTACTGCCTGATTCTAGCATGAAGGGGCGACCTGCCACTCCCCTTCTCCTTTTTCTGAACCTGTAGACTACCTACATTCATAGCATGTCTAACAGAGAGAGCTAGGGCCACAGCTTGCCCTATGTAAGATCTGTTTTCATTGCCAATGCTGGCGGAGCTAAGCCAGTACCTGCAGCAGAGTTTTCCAGACATTTTCACAATGCTGATAGGTCTGAGGAGACAAGCAGTGTTGCAATAAAGATGGTATGTGGGGAAGAAGCAGGGAGGACACCTTGGCAGAAGGAGTGAGCGAGCTTTGCTGCTGCAATTCCTACAGGCACAAACGCACTTTCTCTCTGCAACATATTTTCCCCAGCTCCTCTATACCAGATGGGTTTGCTTCAGTCTCCTCTGTGGCCAGGTGGCTGCTCCCACATGCAGTTCAGCTAACCAGAATTCCCCACTCTCCTACAACACATGGTTCTCACACTTTTATCAAGGAAATCCCTGAGAGAGACTCCCAGGGTCCAGATCGAAGCAGCAATTCAGTCCCAGTTTGCCAGACTGCTAACTTAGGGGCTGCAAGTGGAAAGAAGCTTGCACAGATGTCACTCTGCAGCCTGCAGATTTGTGGGTGAGCTGTTAGATACATTGTCCAGCTCCTACCAATCCTTGCTTGGGCTTCTGAGGATTCCCACAACAGTCTACTGAATGAAAGTAACAAGGTAGGAACAAGTCAATGCTTTTCAGTGACGGATGTGTTTACCAGAGTCAAGGTTTCTTACATATATCCACAAAAGGAGAAACACTGTGCTCCTCAGGGGAACATCAGTTTGCATGAGTCTGCTGTTAGGCAGGACGAGGACCTAGTCAAGAAACTCCTGCTAAGATGGCAAGGACAGCCACACCGCACCCAGCCAGAGCTCCATCTGGGCAAGTATCATTTGCAGCAGCTGCTTAGAGGGGAACATGGAAAAGGGCAAGCATTCAGCGAGACTTCCCCTGGCCACTCTTCCAGCCTCTCAGCTAACTGTGTTTCAGGGACTTTCTGCGTCAGAGCTGACATCTTCCCATTTAATAAAATGGATGTAGTCTTAAAGGGCAAGAAGGGTGATCCTCTTTTTAAGATTAATTTCATAGTCTGAAGAGTATGAAACTTCTGAGCAATTGAAAGACTGGTAACTGAGGTTTTGATTTACAAACGAAGAGTTGTTTTAATACAGACATCAGTTTATAAATAGTGGGGTTCTGTTTGTCCAGATGTATTTTAAATAAAATGCTGTCATGCAAATAACCTGAATTTTCAAAAACTCTCATAGCCATAGCCAATTTGGACAGAAAAGCAAGGCATTAGAAACCTTCAGGTTTAGTATTGAAGGTTGCAGGCAGAATTAGCAAAATGAGAATATGCTTCATACAGGCATTTATAATAGTGACCGTCATTTGCAAAGAATTTGGATAAACAAGGTTAGATTTTTGGTGGAGGAAACTGAAGGGAAAGATCTAAGATTAGTCATACTTCTCTTGTTGTCTTTTGTTTAATGAAGTACCTGGAGCAATTTCCCAGCTATAGATGAGAAGTGTCCCTCACCAAATCTCTCTGAATTCCACACTTTCCCATGTATCCAAGGAGAGCAATATTTATAACTGCCTTCAAAGAAAAGTGGGGAAAACCAAAATAAAGATACAGGATAATAAAAAAAACCCAACCAACAAACCCAAAACCAAAGAGCCTAGACCCTTTTACTCCAAAATTACATAACTTCTTTTTCTATTGCTGAGGACAGGGCTTCTTTAAATCTGAAATTTATGCAAAACCCTTAGCCAAGACAGGGACAGCAGCTGATGGAGGAAACTAAAGCTGCCCATTTTCTCCAAGATGGAAACAGCTGCTCTGCAAATAAATGGTGCTCCACAAGATGAGAACTCTACAGATCCCACAAGCTGCTCCATGGGCAGAAATCTGAGTCATCATCCATGTGTTTTACGCTGGCACCAGGCTTTGAAGGTATAGGTTGGCATAGCTGATACCTATGCAAGAACACAATAGCCACATAAGCTATCAGAATATATTCCTCAGTGATCAGTGTTGCTTATTAAGGGTGACCATCTTTTAGACAGTGTTTAAAACGGTGGGGAAAAAAAGAAAAAATAACCCACCTCATAAAATGCTAAAACTACAGAGATCTGCATTACCTTCCAAAAGTGTATTAAACATTTGGTTTTTGCCTATTATCAGCATAGCCTCCAGCAGAAAGCGCTATTAAGAATTCCTGTTAGCGAGTGTGAAGTCATACCAGCTCATCCAAATTTTCCAAAGACAGTAGGACAGCCGAATCCAGTTTGCTGTTAACATTCTTACTCCATTAGAAAGCTTTATTAGATTTTTCCTTCTTTCTCTTCCTGTCCATGTATTCAATGTCAAGGCTTATTTCTGCCTCTTTAAAAAGCCTGCTAGACAACCTGAATCAAATCCCTCTTTGCTTCAGATACAACAGAGGGGAATAAAGAAAATCAAGTTAATTATTTGCTCTCCTCACTTAAGGGAAAGGACATTCTTCTTCAGGGAACAAGAATAAGAAGTCTGGGCAGAGACTGTGAATTCAAGAGAAGGATTTTGAGGGGTTTATCAGCTGCGTACAAGCCAGTGGGAGAAAAATGGCTTTGATGTATAGGCTGAGGTCAAAGACACTTGTAGACTGATGACGGAAAAGCAAACAGGATGATTCTCTGAAAAAGTCAGAGGATGATTTCTGGGGCCTCTCTTAGTGGGAACGCTGATAAAAGCTTACAGAACTGTGGAAAGCTGAATCATCTCAGAAGCCTTAATCAAAACACTCTTTGAAGAAGCTTCCTGCAGGAAGGCAGCATATGCAGGATACCCTGCCAGCAGAGTGTAGTGCTTTACTCTCTTGCATGGAAAAAACTGTTAAGACCTTGTGCTGTGGCAGCTCCAGGTGTTTGTAAGCTGAATCACGGCTAACAGAAGCTGAAGACGCTGGCCACGGAAACAGGAGAAGAGCAAGAGTAGGAGGAAGCTACGGAGTTTTGCAAGTTAGAACATTTAGAAATAGATCAAATGTATAGAAAACTACAGACATCTCATAAAAAATGAAGGGAACAAGATCGGGTGTTGGATCTGACCTCTCATCTGATACACAAACCAGTCAGCCCTCTCCCTTGACAGTAAGCAGGCTTCCTCCAAAGTAAGAAATCTGAAACAGCATATGTGGTTTATCTGAGAATCTTCCTCCTTTGCTGTAACTGGAGAACTTTATTACCAAAAGTGAAGCAATTAGCCATGCCCATCCTTCCTTCTACAACCCAGCCATACACAATTAACACTTTCAAAATACAGAGCAGCCTTTCCATTTCTTACTGCCATTAGCAGCTGAAAATTAATTATAACTGTGCCCCATTTCATCCTCTTCTGTGACCTAGAAGCCTTCTTTAAACAATAGACTGCCTCAAACAATTAGCTGCTTCATTTTATCACAACATTTAGAAGGGTACATTTGGGAACTCACAGTTAGACAGGGTTTTGAGGATGTTTTGGTTTTGTGGTTTTTGTTTTTTTTTTTTCCTAGAACAACAGCTCGTGTATATATTAGCCAAACATAAAGTAAAAGGAAAATCTGGACTAACATATGTTAAATTTCTAAGCACAACAGGACAAAGGACCATGCATTCAGTGTTCTCCGATAATATAATTTTTCTCAAACTATATTAAAAAAAACGTATAAAACACCGGTGTTTTCCAGTAGTCTTAA
Source organism: Phalacrocorax aristotelis (assembly GCF_949628215.1). Taxonomy (NCBI): domain Eukaryota; kingdom Metazoa; phylum Chordata; class Aves; order Suliformes; family Phalacrocoracidae; genus Phalacrocorax; species Phalacrocorax aristotelis. The sequence goes on along the minus strand of NC_134276.1, from coordinate 97,777,772 downwards.
AAGAATTATTTAATTTTCTGACATCTCAAAAGAGAGACCCTATGGCATTGCAAAGCAGGAAATTATTTGGTGAAAAGCACAAGTACCTACATTTTCTGTAAAATAGTTGAGGGAAGTGTGAGCAATACAAGTAGCTTCCGGTTTACCTGTCAAAGTCAAAGCTTTTCCAAAATTTCAATATCAAATTAACTCCTTGATAAAGCAGATGCAACCTCCCTCACTTCAGCTGCTGTTAGTATTTACTAGTTGTATTTAAGCAGCGTTTTGCAGAGCAGCACAGAGTGCCGGGATGACTAATCTCCCCAGTCCTATGAACTGTACACCAAAATCTTCTCATGGACAAGCCACAGAAACTTGAGAAAACCAAGACAGAGCAACCCTAGGAGCAGTTCATAGGCAGGACAGTGTCACAGCTCTGTTCTTACTGCTGTCCTCGCTCTCCCTTATGAGCTGTGCACACAGCTACCAGCCAAGTCCGACGCACACTGGCAACGTCAATCTCTGCTGGCTCCTACGCAGGGATTTGAAGCCTCTGGAAGAGCAGAGCCTTGATGTCACTCATGCACCTGACAGTGGCAACAGAAGTCCTTGATGTCCTTGAAGTCCTGCACTGGCCAAAGGCAAAGCTAGGAATAGTACTCAAGCCCTGCAAGCCCAAATCCTATTAGAGCACAAGGCCTCTCTTCAGCTGTAGAATTGGTCACTTTTGTCACAGGTGAGTGTAGTTACAAAGATTAGCTTCTCTCCCCAAAATGTGTCAGAACACAGTTACATTTTCTTTTGCCAAACCGTAGTGAACTGATACATAGCTCCCCTCAGGGTTTATTTTAAAGTTGGTATGTGAAAATACAGGTGGCTTTTTAAAAACCATTTTCTCAAACTTTTCCATTCCCTATTTTTAATTCTACCATCCATAAATTTTATATTAACGGAATATTACATACAGTGCCAAAAATGTTGTGGGAAATGCGCATCCCCTCCCTCTAGCTATTTAACCTTTTTGTCTACTTTTAATTTGACAAAAGCTATGCGTAATCAGGTTACAGATATGCATTTCTGTTTTGTTATTTGCAACACCTATTGCCAATCTACAATTCCCAAAGTCACAATTCACAAGGTTCTTGGAGCAACTTACCATTCAACAGCCACCAAAGCAAAGGAATAAACCCTGGACTTTCACTGATGTACTTCAAGCCTTTCAAGTTGATACTCACGTTGTAAAGTGACATTAGGATTAGCCTAGAATTGAAAGAAAAAAAGATGTGATGTCCTTTGACTTCTTTGCATGTTTTAGCATCTTTTGCTATTTATGCCAGGAGTGTACTGATGCAGAAGCTTTTTCTAATAATTTATATTTTGATAAAAGAGACAGATCTCAAATAACATATAAGCAACATTGTGCAAAACCTTATTTCTACTGTTAAATCACGTATTTCAAACACATGGAAAAATATCCCACGCGAGGGGAAGAAAGTCTCAAACTCCATGAGATTCATTATGCGAGATGTGCAAAACCAGGACTTGGCTTTACGTGACCACACAACCTATGCAACAGAGCTTTCACGGTGATGATCCCCACTGGGCAGAAGACCATCTCAAATAAGCTGTTTGCCTTGACAAACAAAAGGGCCACAAGGAAACACAGAAAGCAAGACTGTAAACTGAGTGCTAGAAATGTCAAAGGAAGTCTCTACTCCATCTGTTGTGCAACACTGGCCTTTCTGTACACTGATCCTCCAGTCAGCTGAAACACAGACACATTGCTTATGCCATCCTCTTTCGCATCTCCTCCCATTCCTCCCGCAAATGGGAAGAGATGCAATATATAGCCAGCAGACAGCAAACGCCAATGTAGTCTCTCTCCACTGGCAGGGGAAGTTACTACACCTACGAAAGCATTTGGAAGAAGGGGAAGGGCCTAAAGGAGGGAAAAGGAAGGTATTAGTAATCCCAGCTCAGCTTAGCACACTCCCTCCTAAGCCAGAATTGTCCCTTCTGCCATGGGTGCAAGGCAGAGGACCAGCTTGCTCTGCCTGCTTTCCAGCCCCTCACAGTCAGGCAGGGCCATATGATCTGGGCCATTGAGCAAGACCCTGCTGTGAAAAAACACAACCGCTTGTCTCTTAAAATGTCACCACAGACTTTCCTATTTACTTTGCCTTCAGGAATCCAGGTTGCTTACATTCAGTGTACAAGTGGCATTTTTTTTTTTCAAGTCTGGAATTCAATTTGGCTGTAAACTGTGCTCTTGTCTGAGCGGAGATCAACACCAGGATAACACAGGCCAAACGGTACTCTCACCTGCACCTCTTCAAAACTGCCTCCAAATAACATTTGGGCCCACTCAAAGCCATTTGTTTTCCCAGAAGGTGATTTCTTTTGGTCTTTTATTATAGTCATTGGTGGTGAAAGAGGAGAGAACCCATATCCTGTCTTTCAGGTAGCAGAGAAGATCTATGTCCTGGCAGCTAGAAAACGTTTCCTTAATTGAGCATTGAAAAAAAACAAAGATGACATCTCTGACAAACCAAAACCAAGACTGTCCCTTGCACGTCAGTGTGTAAACGATAAAATAAAAATACACATAGTAAGTATACGTTCATTTCAGCCACGCATTCAAAAGCTTCCAAACCCAGGGTTTCCTAATTTATCAGCCTCCTAAAATAGGAACTTCATTAGTCATTTGGGGGCTGCACACATCACAGGTTATAAATTAACCCAAAGTCTCAACTTTTCTACAGAGAGAAAAACAGGTAGGCTGAAGAAGGCTCTGCATTTTAAAAGGACTGCTTTAGCCTGCCGATCCCACCAGCTTCTCCCACGGCAGCTCACACTGATGTTACTGCAAACACGAAAAGCTTCAGTATGATCAGTAACTTGCAAAATCTGAAACACATCAGGGAAAGGAGGTTTGGCTACTGTACCCCCTCAGCCTCAGCCACGACAGAGCTGAGGTTATGTTGTAAGGTTGCTAGAAATAGCAGCTTTGCGTCTTTACACAGATAAAGTGCCTGGGTCAAAATTTCCTTTCAGGTGCTTTTGACTGTCAGACAAGTATGGTCACTTGGGGCTCAGAATGAGTCTCCCTGTCCAAAGCTATCCAGAACAATTGGTAAGACTCAATGCAGAGCATTTCGTTGGGATTAAATCTTCTCCTGAAGTTTCCCCTGAACTAAGTTCTGCTCTCAAACATTTGATGTTGAGGTTGTTATGCCACCTTCCGTGTCGCTGACACAAGTTTGTTTACGGTTTTGGTGGATAAAACCTTGTTTTTCAGGTAAGCAGAGTCTCAGTGGGCTTAATGCAAATTATTTCAATTTCCCTATAAATTCCAGTAGGAATGGGACCTGATACTCAAAAGCAGAAAGCATCCAGGAAAAAGTCTCCACTGGCATTAACAAGACAAACTAATGCTCAGCCTCCTTCAGGATCAGATCACTGCTGTATTACGAACTTCAAGCAACAGGCCCCTGATGTTCCTGAAAAAAAGAGTCATACTCGTGAGTCAGAAGTTGTCTTACAAATTCTTTCACCCTTCTAGTGATGTTCTCCTGTCCTGCCTTTTATGCAGACCATCTTTACAGCTGTGGAATAGCTGAGGGGACAGGGCATTAGTGCACTTTATGATGTGCTATTCTGGATGCTATTACTTTTTATGATAACACACAAGTCAATCTTCTGGACAATGAAAAGGGAAGATGAATGGGTAGAGCTCCTATAACATTGATGGAATGTGTCATCGTACCCACTCACAGCTAGGTGCCAGATTGCATACAAAACAACTAGAGAAACAGGAATGGGCCAGAATCATCTCTGTTCTGGGGCTGGCTTGGCTGCTGCTGCCTCTCATGACTGCAATAAACCTGCATGTCGCTGCACTGCCACCATTTCCAAACAAAAGGGAATAATGTTATTTCAAATGGACTTCAAACCTCACAGCCTATTCTCAAACGAGTTCTCATGGCTGCAGCTACAATGCTACCAGCACACTTTCAGACACTCTCCATGCATACCTTCAGAAAGCAGGAAAGTAACCCATTGCAGGCTAAACTGAGTTGTAAGGGGCATAATTTTTATTATGTGCTGCACAACTGTGAGTTTAACCACCTAGGCTCTTAAGGAGTAGGAAGAAATAGTACATTATTAGATCTACTGCATCAGAGGCCACTGACAAGCAGCGAGGGATGCTGTGGAACTGAAATGGCAGCTTGTAAAGCCTCTGCAGCTCTTACTTGGCTTCCAGAACCCAAGCCCTGACAAAGGAGCACAGCCATCATTACCTATGACCAGCCAGAATGAAAATGATCAATAAAACAGTATCTTATAATGGAGAGTGTTAACATTTCTTGCCACTGTCTTTCATCCTTCATCTGTTTGATATTTGCAGTTAGAAACAAAGTGACCTAAAATATACTGCTGGGTTTGATTTCTGTTTCACTTGTTTGCGTTGTGCAGATAAAAGGGACTGGTGGTGGTGGTGATCCAGGGAAGTGCTGTGGTTTTGGAGTGTCGGAAGAAGACAATAACCCAGACCACAAGCCAATGTAGTAGCATATTAGTACTAATTAAACACACTCACCTGAGCACAACACAGAAGCATTTCCAGGCCCTTTATACCCCCTTCACCTCTAGTACTTGCACATTCTAATATGTATTATTTGGGACAATTATTGCAAAAGTGCTTGTTGAAGCAAACCTGACACACATAATTACTGGATAAACTATGCTTTCTGGTTTTGTTTTGGGGTTTTTTGTTGTTTTTTTTTTTTTTTTAATGTAGAGGACTTTTTAATTACGCACTTCATAGTCTTCCTATTTAGGCAAGTCAAATTTAATTAACATCTTGTACTACTGTATCTGTCAATGCTTTCTTTAAAATCTAGAACTAAAAGCACAGCTAAAGCCCCTTCTTGCCTGCTTAATACATGGGATTAGTACATAAAATGTGCTGGTATGTACTAAAGCACATATTCTTACTGGCTACTTTCAACTGCTACACAAGCAAAATTAAATATTCCTAACAATTTGATTATAACTGTGAACAACTGTGTAAATGTTTATTGACTGCCTAACAATTAAAAATGTTGAACAAACCCTATACCAATGAGAAGAAAACCTGAAGTCTTTCACACCACTGCTATTTCAGAAAGGCAAAGACACCCATGAGATTTCAGACCCAACACTCATGTAGATGCCTTGGATACATTTATTACGTACTCATGGACTACAATGGATATTGTAGCAGTGCTGGAATAAATTACACCTTTTCCCTGTAAGTTTTTTATCTATATACCGGTACAAGTAAAACATGAGATTGCTAGAACTAGAAGAGGAAAGAGGACTCCTCTCTCTACCAGCTTACTTTGATACTGCTGTGTGTGGAATTAGACTCACAGTTTCTCCTGATTTGTCACACAGTAAAGAAAAATATTTCTGAAAATAAAAGCTAGAAAAGAATTGTAAAACCTCAAAAGGAGCAAAAGACAAACATATCCTTGGCTTTTTATTTTCAGTTTTTTTAACTGATTAACTTTTAAGCTGATGATGTCCTTCCATGTAATACTATGGCAATGTATTGAGAAAAAACACACTGCATTTCCAAAATAATGTACAGACATTTTCATTCATGAGGTATAGCTCTAAAAATGTATCTATATGTATGCATGTGTATGCATGTATACGTATGTAAGTAAGAGTGTGTGTGTGTAAACGTTATTTATGACTCCAGAGCCTGTCTATACATAATTTGAAATTTCACTACAATTTATGTTAACTATCATACCCTTAACCCACAATTGTCTTTCATTTTACGGGCGGGAGAAAAGGGAGTTCTTCTGACACATCTGCTTATGAATATGTTGATTATTTAACAAGCAGCTAAAAAAACCTTACATACAGAGAACAACTTAAAAACGAACAAACCAAGCAAGCCCAAAACCTCCTTTGCTGGACTGGGAGTGTGTAAAATCCCCAAAAAGGACAGGAAAGAGATCCAGTGTTGGTAATGGGTTTTAAGAACTGAACAGTGACAAGGCATGTAGGGAGCTCATTGACAAAAAGGAACCTGACCATGGAGATGAAAGACAAACACAAGGGAAACATTTTGCACTAAAACATTTGAGCAAATCAGGATCCCTCGTTCCATGACAAGGCCATGAAGAAATCTCCTTTCTTGCATTTGCTCTAATGTCACAATACAGCAAATTTTTTACCAAACAGCAAGTTCAGAGTAAGAAAAAAATTGTTGGTTCTGTGGAACGTCACAAAACATTATCAATGCACTGAATTCAAGCTATTGTAACATATGCTTAATGTTTCTCACTTACTAAATACCTCGTGCAACCTCTTTTTTTAAGCTTCACTCAATTTGTTAGCCTAAGAGGCTGGCCCCTGTTGAATCCCTATCCACTTCATGGGATTGCTTTATGTATATTTTATCAGTATTGCTGTATGGCAGCCAAGTTCACATCACCATGTGTAATTCTTCTGCAAAGCAGGCAGATTTTGAAATATAAAAACTACCCAAAACGTCAATTCAAAAGGAAGGCCCTCAAATCTATGACATTGTCCAATTACATTAATACAGTCTGAAATTATTAAAAATAATTTATCTGGACCCATAGACACACATTCACTTGAAACGCAGAGAGAGTGTGTGTGCATGCGTGCATTTAGGTACACTTTCCTCTCCCTCCTCCTCTCAAAATAAAGTCCTTTCACTATTTTTTTTTCCTTTACAGATTTTGAAACAGTATAGGTCCTCTTTTCATGTCTATTTTTTGTTATATACATGAAGGCACAAATTACCTTTTCTTAAGTGAGATTCTCGTACAAACCTTTTAGTTGGGGCTTTAAAAAAAAAATCCCACTGTTGCAAGTGTTAACTACCCTGTTCTGAGTGCTGACCTTCAAGCCCAAGGCTTGAGAAACACAGCAAATGATGGACATCAAAGTACCTAAACCACTACCTACAGCACAGGTTATTCAGGTTCCCCTGGCTACCCAATGGGGAAAGGCAAGCACCTACAGAGGACAACTCGTTCCCCCTAACCTGGGCTCAGCGAGCCATCATCTGACAGCCCCATCTCCTTCCACTGGCTGTGAGAAAGAGTCCAGACAGCAGATACTTGACATCTAGCTTTCTGGTAGCGGAGGTTAGGCAAGACAAAAACTATCCAAAGTTAAGATGCAGGCAAATTATTGAGGCTGACAGGGCTGCTGTTTGTCAGCTGAACTGTGACAGCTGGCTTGGGTATGAATTCTTAGTGTGTGTGCATGTGTGTCCCATTTATGAGAAAAACACCACAGTGACTTAAGCCATTTTCATGAACAAATTAACCAGGTATATGGGGAGGGGTGGGCAAGTGCCCACAGCTTAGTGGATGAGCAAGTACTCATTAAGGCATGGTAATTTGCTCAAAGCCATATATCCTCTGCCTGTAACAGCTCTGAGAAAAAGGTGAAGATATTTTTCCAGCACCTGAACTGTGTAACATGATCTTTTCTTTACAATGCTGTATTACGAGGTCCCTTTATAGGCATCACCTTTACAAACATAAGGGCATGTGCTTCTAGCTACTAAGTAGCATAAACTAATTTAATACTTGCTCTTAGCAGATACAGAACTCACTTTCTTCCCTGAGCAGATATAGCACTTCACAGTCTTCACATTGGAAGAGAATAAATATGACTCCACGTTTCCCACACCCTCTCTATTTTAAAACTTGACCTCATACCTTCCTGATCTGACCCTCCACTCACCAGCCCCTCCTACGGTAGTAGAGTGCATCCCTGCTCATCTCTACATTATGGTGCTTAAGAAACTTCCAAAGAGACAAAACCTGGATGATACTAGCCTTGTAGCTGAGCCTGGTATATCTGCAAGGAATGCTACTATGAAAAGAGTTTCCAGAAATTATGTTTCCTCTCCAGGGAAGGACATAATGGGAGAGTGGGAAAACTACTGTCATCACTGTGATCTACACTGCAAGATAATGCATTTCATTTGAAAGGGGAAAAAAAAAGTCATCATACACTTTAAATTTGGTACAGAGTCCTGGCTTCATGTCTCCCAGGAGGCGTATCATCGTGTCCAGTAATTCACGACTTGAACTAACCAAGAACTCACGGCCACATGCTAGCGCAGCCACATCTGTGAGAGAACATAAAACATCATCATAAAAATAATGTTTCAAACAAAAGTTTATGCTAATTGTCAGAACCACTAAAAAGATATGTCAGCTCTAAAGAATGAACTATGGCATCTATATAAACTTCAAACTGTATTAATCTACACAGCAAATACTGAAGCAGCAAATTATCCTGGTCAAAATCCTTCATAATTCTGCTTGGGTAATTAAATTATCTACTCAGAGTGGCCTGCATCCTAATAGTAACACAGTGAATAAAACAAAAGGTTGGATTTATCTGCAAATAATGTGGGACTGAAGCAAAGCTGACCATTACAGGTTCCACTACAAAGAAACAAGATTGCAGATTGTTTTACCATCGCTCAGTCCAATATACCTGGCACGTTACACAACCAAAACTCTCACGGAAATCTACTCAAAAGCTCTTTTCCTACCCCTCTGCAAGCCATGCATTATTCATGCACAAACCAAAATGCAAAAATATTTCCAGAGACTACTGCTCCAAAGCAGACTTTCCTTTAGTATTTTCCTTTATGCTTGTCCCATACTTCGGGCATCCTTATGTGTAAGACGTATCTTCCAGCAATCCAGGCTTGTACTGAACAACTGGCCAAGCCTCCTCCAACACATGCAGTGTGGTGTATGTAACTAGTGACAGAACCTGGTCCCCTGGCCTCCCATTCAGGGCAAGTTTGTGGATGATACAGTTCCTCCAGTTCCATGCAGCCTCAGGTTCTCTCTCCTATGCATGTACATCATGGCGTCTTTTTTAAACTCAGAATAAGCAGAGCTAACTATGGACACAGCATATAATTAAAGGCTGCTATCACAAAGTTTGTGCACACTGGGCCATGTTAAGACTGCACTGAGAACTTCTGTTCTGGTGTTTTCTAACTTCTGAATACTTGGCACTTCATGACCACCTCCTCAGTGTTCTTTTAATACCACTTCCTAGTGTAATACTACCTTACAGCCTAACTAGAATATTTAAACTGCTATCTTCTACATTGTTCATCTGACTGTATCCTTTACCACATTTGAGTTTCAGCAGCCTCCTTTCCCAAATTACAGGGTCAAAGAAACAAATCTTGGTAATATCAAATTCATTGGCAAAATTTATATTGGCTTCAGTGAAGTAAGATTTTGTTCCACCATCCTGATTCCTCCTCAGGCAGAACCTCAACACCCCCTCAACCCCACACCAGCCTTTAAATATTTTCTTTGTTCAAGCTTTACTTCTGCTATGCTTTTTTTTCAGTGAAGCAATTGGAGAGAACTGGATTCCGCCTTGGTACAGTAGCACAATGCATCACATACGGGGTTTTATTACAATCTTCAATAGCAGCACAACACCCAAAAACCACATGTTCAGAAAAGCTGTTAATGAAAGATTCACTTATTTGTATAAATACCCACTGTTTCATCTATCTTGCATCATCTCATTAGTGTCATTTGACAGTTGCAGTTTCACAAAAATGCAGATGATGTATCAACCCCATTTCTCACAGCCTTCCAAGCCAAGGGCAGCCTGATTAACATAGATATGTGGATTTCTACTTATTTTCTGACCCTAAAAAGAAACATTTAGTATGGAAGTCAGGTTTATTACCTCTTACTTGCCTTAGCACTGTGGTCTCAGGACAGTGAAGGTGGGGTCCATCTGGCAGCAACAAAATTCTTAAAACAGTTTCAAAATGCTGAGCACATACCTTAAGATGGGGCTGATCTACTCAGGTCATCTGCAGTTCATACATCTTGAAGATGTTAGCATTACTGGTGGTTCAGAAAGTAAATTGCTTGACATTTACAAACTAAGGTGACCATACAAGACTGCTAGAATGGTCCTTGTTTTACTCCAGATTGAACGGACACGTACGGGAATTTCAAACTCAATGGCTGTTACCTGTCTAATCCTTAACAGTGTCACAGACAGTACAATGCCTCAACAGAAGTGTCAATGACAAAATCCGCTAGAACTTCAAAAGACTAGGAAGTCACCCAAGATATCAACATTGACTAAATACTTGACTTTGAAAAGCAGTATTTACTGCAGCACACATAAGGCGACACAGGAATTCCCAGGACACGCGGAATGCTATTCTGAGAGATAACATTAACTTACTTGTTACAATCCCAGCTAAAGCTAATACAAACTGATTTTCATCAGTATCCAAATCTTGCTGTTTTATGTCTTCGCTTAATGACTTCACAAAGCTCTCCATGGTCTGTGCAGTGATTGTGAAAAACTTCACTGCTTTACTCTGCAAGTACGGAACAGAAAAAAAAGTTATACAGACTACAGCAACTATAATTCTTAGATGCTGCAGTAAAACTGAACAACCTTCAAAATTACTAAAACATCCAGTTACTCAAAAAAAAAACCAAACCAGAAAATAGCAGGTATGCACAAAGTGACATGTTTGATCCCCTAACATTTGAAAGAATTTTGTCAGAAGAAAATGGGAAACTACTCACTGCTACATTTATTTATAAAACTAAACCATGTGTATTTACCTCCTCAATCCACAATAACATATATCAAACAGCAGAATTAAAGCTTATTTTGAAAAGTGAGGATATGATCTCTTTGCTTTGCAATAGCTGCAGCAGGTGCTTCACATTTGCCTGGGCTGCTACAGCAGCTTTTGTCCAAACCCTAACCAGCTGAAGCCTGGAGAGCAGCCGGATGTAGTGACTTCATATGAATTTCCTAAGAAAACCAAGGAAATACCCAGGAAAAAAAAAAGCAGAATTCTATTGGATTGTAACAGGAGTTGTTAATTACACAATATAGAATGGAGAACAACAGGCTAGGTAGCAGTTCTTTAGAAAAGGAAATGGGGGTCTCTCCTGGGTTGCAGGCTGAACTTGTCAGCAACGTCGCACGAGAAAGACGATCATCATGTCAGCGCGTACAAACAGGAATACAGCCCGTATTTATGTTACGCAGTCTTCTCCTCTCAGCCAGACTACTGCTCCATTTTGGGGTATCCCGGTTGAGGAAGCAGCCACCTGGTACAAAGTCCAGGGCAGGTCAAAGAGCCTAGTCAGAGGTACAGACAGATTCCACAAAGAAGGACAGAGGGAACAGTTTCTATTTATCAATAATTCTGACCTGTAAAACATTGCTGAAACACTATTTCACACAGAGGATGCTGGTTTTCATAACAAGAATAGCACAGCAGAGAGCCCATAATGCCAGGTTTCCCAGTGACTTCAATAATTTTGCCAGTTGTTTCATGAAGCAGCTGAAACCTTTAGTCATTCCTAGCAGCGACCCAATGGGACAGCCCAAGAAATGCCAGAACTTCTATTCATTTTGCAAAGTGACTGAAAATTTTAATATTTTGTCAAAACTACTGCTTTCACAATTCTTACAAATCTACTGGTAACATTTATTTATTCCTCCACTGCTGCACATTCACCACGTCAAGGATGTACCACCCCTGTGGGGAGACTCCAGCAACAGGGCATAGGAAGCTGGGTCAGACAATACTCAGTATCTTCGTGAATGATACTGTGGTCCCAGAATAACAGGAATAAAGGGATCATGGGGAAAGAGAATGGGAAAAAGCTCACTTCTGCATGTGCTGGATGTACTTTTTATAGTCATAGGGACACCACACATCAAAGATGGCAATTTTAACATAAGCAGTGACTATAGTTCAAGAAGCAGAGGGCAAGAGAGAAAATGAAGAGAGCCTACTATAGCAAACTAGTATAAGCGATTATGAAAATATGTATTCACATGGGAGCATAATAGAGTACTAAGCAAACCAAGTAGTTGGTATGTTGCACAGGAAACAAGTAAAATCATCTGTCTGCCAGTCTCTTGAGGTGCTGCTGGTGTCCACTCTCCTGAACCTCCCTTCCAAATAGCCATTAATTAACTAGCAGTGAGGTCTGAGGAGCTGCAGCAGAGACCAATCAGGTTTATAAATAGCAAACACTATGTACTCTGCGCAGTCTCTTATTAGTTTGACGGTATTTTCATGGGACTGAAGAATGTCTCACCCGCAGACACTGAGATAAGGACAGTTCTGAGAGTAGTCACTAAGGTGCTTGAGTTCAGATGGTACAATGAATCCTTCGCTGTCCAAGTCCTGCATGAATACATTACTTAATGTGCAAAATTGCTGCCATAAAATGTAAAGCCATTTGTCACCGTAGCAGATAACTGAAGTAGCAGACCCCTCGTAGGATCCAAAATTTCTCAAGCTGAAGCAAGCCTTGATGTTGTTCCAAAATCAAAGTTTCAGTTTGATTTTCCATGTGAGAGCCCTGACACGTGGGTATCTGGTTGAAGTTTTTTTTTAAAGACATCTAAAACAATCTCATGGGAATTAATTCACTTCTTTTTTGGCACATGCAGGTAGGCATCCTTGAAAACTCTCTCTCATGCTGCTTCTCTGGATGCGTCTTCAAGTTTTCTCTAGAAACATTACACATGGGCAGAAACAGTAGGCATCGCTCCCCCACTGCCTTGAAAGCTACTTGTGTTACGTTTCAAATTTGCTGCTCAAGTTTTGACTTTCCCAACCCGTATGGACAAAAATAGTATACTGGCCCCAAACATCATTTCAGCCAATCTGAATTCTAGAACTCTATGAAAGACCTACTTCTGTATCTGTGCAAAGACTGAAAAAAAAACTTGAGCATTGCTCCCTGAGCCATGAAACGATTTTGAATTGATGCCACCCACCCCACGTACTTAAATATGAGCAACAGTTTCAAAGCACCCTTAATGTTCTCATACATTTCTGTAGTTCATAGCACCCTCTCAGGGGAGAGGGGAAGTTACTACAAGCTGTACAACTTGTCCAAAAATAACCCAAAAACTTTGTATGACAGTTCTCCATCAACTTTCAATAACTTGACTCATTCCCAGTTGTGATCTGTGGTTGATGCAATGACAAACAATCCGCTTATGTTTTCCCTAGTAGTCTTGTTGCAAACCCAGGCACATTTCTTATTGTGTTATGTGCACCATCACAGGAAAAAAATGCCCAAAAATGTTGCTATGACCTTCACCAGAAGTAGAGCAGTTCAACTGGCTCTAATGATTGCTGGGAATGACTATAGTAGAAGTATTTTGCATTCCAAACAAACCTAGAAACAATAGTATTGCATCTTCACAGTTGGACTTTTTACCCTTATGCATATCATCAGATAAAAGTTTTTGTTTTACCTAATTCTACTTAATTTTGACACTTATGACTACTTTCAACAAGGCTTCTACTAATTTTAGTCTCATCTTTTAGAAATACTGTCATTTCATCACTGCTAGTGTTTTGTTTGTGGGAAATATACCATTTCAATACTCTTTCACAAGTCACTAAATATTGTTGACTCTTACAGTTATAAACTGTTCTGAAAATACAGAACATATTTTTATAAGTTTTTGTTGCTACATGGGGGCTCTATAGTACCCACTTGCCTTTTTAACTGCCTTGTACAGTGTTTTTGCAGACTTTTTTTCCCTTCGTAACTGCTACTGCTTGCATATTGAATCATCAGAAGTTATCAACAAAAGGTATCACTGTACAGCTTTCTAATACCCAGGCATGGCAACAGCTGCACGTGCCCAAGAATTACTTGTTTCTTCTGTTAGCTTGCAAAGATATTTACATTGTCCTAGCTGTAGCCTCGCGTCCAGTTTAACTGTGTTTGGTGGAAAAAAGATACCTTATGTTACCTTGCTTGGTAACATAAGAATTAATTACTGCATTTATTCCCAGCCTGCTTCCTAACACTTTATAGTTCCAACACTTTTTAAACAAGAATGGATGGTTCCCAAAGGATATATAATTCAGAAAACATTTTTGCTGTCCAATTAGTTTCTGAAATATATCCTTAAACTAAAAAGTGTTACAGAGCAAGGTCCTTATTTTAAAGGCCTAACAGCATTGTCACCAATAAGTATTCACCTGCCATACTTACTCCTCCTAGAATGGTTTTAACAGCTTCCTCATTGCTAGATACACCCCACAGCAATGTGCACACCGCTGCACCCATTTCTGTGCAATACTCTGCTTGCTGCAGGAGCTGCTGCTTGGCCTCATTCAGCTGCTGGCGGAAGTCTAGTTTCTCCTGCAATAGTATAAAGAAATTTTGGTTACACTTCTTATTAGCCAAAACAAGTTTCTAGGCTAAGGGACAGAACAAGAAACAACATCATGGCCATATGTGAGAGTGGGGTGGGGATGTGGCAAACTCGAGCCATTGTAGATACGTACCTTCTCTCCTGAGCTATGTCTAAGTAGTAAGTACTTCATGGAGGCTGACAGTAACCAGAAGCCTGTCCACAAGGTCAGACCAAGTGACCTACCGAGACTGAGTGGCACCTAGAGAAGTCTGATAGGAGAGTCTACTCCTCCTAAGCAAACAGCTACACGTCTCTTCAAGAGAGAAGGGATTTCAGCATCAGAGGTCAACCTTCCCAGACACCTTACAAAAGATACTGGAAGCACAGAAAGGGAGGGTTGTTCTGTTTTTCAAAACAGACTTCTGCCTTAGCCAACATGGCAGAGTTGCTAGCTATCTAGCACAAATACTATTGTCTCTTCCAATTTTTTGTCACTACTGGTCAACATGACAGTAAAAAATTAAGACAGAGTCCCTGGAAAAACACACCTAAGGTTTGAAGTTTGGAGGGCCTTTTATACCAAGAAAGTGCAGGCACTATTGCACATCCACCATGTGAGCGAGCTGCTCAGTGGTTCTTGCCACAAAGCATAAAGAAAGAACAGAGCAATCCAACAAGAGCAGGACCCAATTTCAGTTTGACAGTACTTTTTTCCAGCCACGTGGGAAGTTGGCCAGAAGAACAGAGATTAAGTATGATTCTAGGTCTCAATGGCTTCCTATCGACTGCCACAGGGGTAGTGAAGCTGCTGCACTTCTCAGCTTAGAGCTAGTGTGGACCACGAGATCAAAGCAGGGATACCGCAGTCTGTGGACTCTCAGGGTGGGCAGGGGCTCCCTGCTAACTCTGAGTGGGGTGGTATTAGACAGTGCTGCAGGGTAAGATAAAGGCCAGTCAAGAAAAAAAGATGCTAACTCAAGTATTAAGAGAAAGAGACAGAGAGAATCACAGATCATATGATATCAAAAGAACAGAAGGATCTTGCTTTTCCCATTTTGTGGGCATGGGATTTTCAGATTCACTGCAGAAAGCACCCTCCCCAGCCCAGCCTCCCCTGTGTGTTTAGCTATCAAGTTGAAGTATGGGGAAATGAGAAGGAATCTCTTCTATATCAATTTTGAAAGCAAGTAAACGGAACAAAACTTTCAACCATGTATTCCCATCAAGATTATTTTAAAATAAGTATCTTGCCATTTTGGGGGTTCACATCAATGTTTGTGTTGAGGGTTTGGAAAGAATAGAAATGTAAACTCATCTGAAAACGTATGTACCATGACATCAGCCAGTACAAAGCTGCTTGTACTGTCATCAATTACCTACCTAGCCTCCTGTATCACACCTGACAGTCTGATTTACATTGCTTTATCATGCTTCTAACGGAACATACAGGCTAGGATTTGTAAAGTTCAAATTCAATTTATCAAGCAGATTTCTGTGCATATTTACTCTTTGGAGTCTCTTTCACCTTATAGTTTAATATATGCAAAAGACTGGCACTTGCTGCTGATTCCCTAGGCATAGAAGTCCCAGGAAAAGCCTCTTATATCTTAATACTTTGATCATTTTTAAGCAAGTCAGCCAAATTTTATCTTTTGCATAACTCACTACTAGACCTATCACCTCTTCTGCCACCATGTGCATCTACAAAATGTCCACGGGCACCTTCTTGCCTTCTTGTCTAACCCCTTTATTGCCTCTCTTTCTTTTCTGCACTGTCCTTTTCTTAGAAAAATGTGTCTTTTAATACATTTTATTTGCATTTGCATTTAGATGCTGATACTGAATAGTAAGACATAAAACCTCATAATACCAAAGCTAGATCCCCCAACAAGGATGCAAAGCCAGCACAAGAAGTGCCAGAATTTTTAATAGATCAAAAGCAACATCAGAACAAAGATATGAAAAAGGAAAACAAAATAGTACGTTCAAGAGCCAGGAAAATAAACTGAGCCTGCAAAAGCAAATAACCTAGCTGGAAGCAACACTCCTGCAAATTCACATCACGAAGCTATCACCATGCTGTGCAACACCACCATCTTCAGGAAAGGGTCAAGGCACAAGAATACAGCAGTGCTTAAGTACATAACTATGAAAAGACAGACAAAGAAAACATTAGCCAAGAACAACATGTGTACTTCAAGTTTTGCTCAGGTTCAGAAAGCACAGCAATTCCCCAACCAGCGATACAGCACTGCACAGAAATTTTGGAATGCAAACTGTTGATTTATGATTCCTTAAGAGAAAGGACACTGCTCATCCAGAAAATGAATTTATTTTGTGTTTGTTTCAGTGAATAGTTTCCTTTTCCTTCTGAAGATAAATATGTAGAAAATACAGAAACTATATGCAAGGGTGCCTGTAGCACAACAGCATCCAAATGAAAAACACCATGCAAAGTGATTAACAGGAACAAAAGTCACAAATATACATACACCATCTTTTATCCCGAAGAGCTAAAGGATTTCACAATGTACATAAGCACAATCCACTCAGATACACCTTTGTGGCATATAACAGAAGCCATTCAGACAACCAGTATATACTGCACAACATAGATATGAGAAGAGCAGCTTTGATCAGGAGCACCAAGATTAACAACCACTTTTAGTAAACTACCCATGTTTTAAGTAAAACTTCCATCCAAAAGAAATCACAAACCTAAACCACCTGCCGCTTATTTTGTAATATTAACAAGAATAAAGGGTGGGACCCACTTTGTTAATATCTAAAGCAGCAACATTAAATCTTACAGAGATTTTATCCTGGATGCTCATACAACTAAAGACCTGGGTGCACAGCAAAACTAACCGTGTACCTATTGACAAACTGCAATAGCTGTCCCAGAAGATACTTATTTTGAAGTATGGAATATCCAGATGGACAACTATTCTACCATACTTTACATTCATACCCAACTTCATTCCAGAATTACTTGTCCACGCAGATGTGCCCTAAAATTGCATGTCCAAACTCCTCATTAATGTTTTTCAAAAATTAAATCTTTTCTGTAGATTCACCTCTCTCTGTGCAATACCAAGGCTGGCAGATGCTAACTTGAGAACCCCAAGAAAGTTAGCTTTCTTCAGTAGTCAGCAAAAGCTATCAGCTCCAAGGAAATGAGCTTTTGCAGCAAATAATCACGACTGATTCTCACACCTCTCAAAAATTAGGCTGCTAGGCTGTGTGATCCTATTTGAACCCCAATGGCTTCACAGAAGACCCACAGTCTGAGAAGTCACGGTCTTTGCTATTCCTTCATTGCTAAGAATCTCCCCTCTCATAATCACTATATACAATGTTGACAGAGTAAAAGGAGCCCTGTAATTGTTCTTCGACTCACAGCTGTACACAGCAATTGGATCAACAGGTGCATTGAGAAAGACTATTAAAACTAAACAAAGGTACACAGCTTGCAGCAAGCCAAAAGAGAGGTTGGTTTCATTTTGTACATTGCATTTACTTTATCTTCTATTGTCCTCTTTGAAAATACGTTATAGTTGCATTAAATTCAAAAGATCTGATTCTGCCAAGGACCTTTTGATGCCAGCTACACCACAATCTTCCCAAATACCTAATGTTTTACTTCAACGTGTTAATATAAACAAAATGGTTGATTTTTAACCTTACGTACACCAAAATGAACCTCGCCAAGAAACTGGTAATGTAACCCCATACAACCACACCTCACACAGTATAGACGTTAAGAGACATCTATGCAGTTTTGCAAGGGTTATGTACTTAAGCGGGAGACTGACTGTCAGTTGGTACCTCTATTCACACACATGGAATACTTCTTGGTCCTGCACCATATTATGTTTTGTCTAGTTATAATATTGACCCATTTGCTCTAGAAATATCAAGTGGAAAAAAACCCATCACTTATGAACTTACAGGTAATATAGTCATCACCTGACTATTGAATAGAAATCCCAGACTGTTTTTCAGGCACGGCATGTATTTTGTGACACGAACGTGAAAAACCGATCATTACTGCTTTCACTATTGAAACTCAAGGATACAGATACAATATTCTGACAGCAAATCTACCTTCTTCTCTCTCATGCAATCTGCCTGGGCTGCTTCCAGACGGGCTCTGAAGTGTTCACAATCCATTTTCAGCTGCTCTATTTCCTCCTCCTTTTTCTCCATGTCTGTGATAGGATAAATCAGATAAATGAAGTAATAAGTTATGACAAACGGGCTTGCACTGAAGAAAAAAAGAATCCATTAAGTGCAGCTTTAATTAGGTGCTTTAACTATTTGCTTGTGTTACATCTCCTCCTCGTGGCTAAACTGGTCTATCGCAATTTGCCACAGTTTAACAGTTCTCAGAAGAAACTAAACAAACATGAAACATGATGTTTCTGATTTAAAACAGGGAAAGACTGAAATTATCACATGTAGCTGTTAAAATACTGGGTGCTGATAAGATACCATTCTGGAACTGAGCTCCAGCTCCTTAGGGATTTAGAAAAATTTACTCAATTTTCTACTGTTTATTTTCATGACAGCTTTCACATCTGTATCTTTGAAATTCAGTGAGTATAGTGAAAAATCTAAGAAAGAGTACCAAGATCAGTGCAAAGTGAGTGTTTCAATATACAATGTACAAATTATATGAATAGTAAGAACAAAATGCAACTACCTCAAACATTTTAATGTTTATACAGAATTACAAGACATTATAAACTATTTAAACATGTCAGCAACAAGCAAATTTTATGATTCCCTTAAAAACTGATCTCTGATGTTATCAGAAATATATTCCAATTTAGACACTTTATTTTCGTGAATGGAAATCAAGTTAAAAGTATTACATTTCACGATCATGATGTCCATTTAAAAAAATTAACTTTGAAGGATATTTTTAACAATTGTTGTGTATTGTATTTTACTTCAAAAACCACAGTTCTGGATGCTTAGTATTTATACTGAAAAAATGAAACACATTTAAATAATTCTAAAAAAGTAACAACCAAACAGCATCTACTGTAATTTTGGTTAGCTTAAAAACCAAGGTACACCCCACTTTGAGCACCATACCTTTGATCATGAGAGTACAGTCTATGGCTTAACATACTTCAAATATTTCCCTTTACATATGGTCAATATTTTTTAATATATGTACCAAAAAGCGTATCAAAATCAATCATAAAAAGATAATATCATTTTTTTAAAAAGTCCTTATTATCCAAACAGTTTGTATTCTGGCATTTTATTTAGTAATTCTACATTACTTGGAAATAAGTTCCTTTCTTTTTTGTTCCTAACTGACAAAATGTTATCATCTCAAATATATACACGTTGCTTTGAGTAGCAGGTATAAAAGAAAATAATCTAGCCACAAGCAGCTTTTTTACAGAGGTGGAACACTCAGCCCTTGCGTGATCCCAGGCTAGCAACACTAAGACTTTTTAACAGAAACCAAACAGGCAAGGCAAAGGTCTGCTCCTCGGAAACATGTGTGCCAGGGCACGCTCCCCAAGCATTCCGTTCTTTTCAGCCTGCAATCCAAAGGAAAAGAATGAAGCAGGGAATGGATTCATTGTGTTTGAGGAATACCTCTGGTCCGTGGCAAGAAAATTTCTTTCCTTCTGTCAAGTAAAGAAAATTCCATCCCATGCACCTATTACTATGTGGGTGTGAGTCTTAGTACTTGACAGGAAGATGTCTTAATCATGAGTAGGGCATGCTCTGCTCATCAGTAACACACCAAGACCCTGTTTACCCTTGCCAGGTAAGTACATCCAGTGAAAATCTCTTTCACTGCAAGGAAACAAGCTCTCTAAATGACAAGAATCACTTCCAGGCTTTGAGAGGATGGATCCACCCGGAATACAGCATCAGCGCAGCCACCAGACACACAAAGATGCCACATCCTTCACTGGCAGACTTCAAAGGTCCTGGAACCAAATGAGCCAGGAGAAGGGGAATCATTAACTACTTAATGTTAATACAATGCTACCTGTACATTTTAAGTCCTCCAGAAAAAAGAAGGATGTATCAATCTCCTCTGAGGTATCATGATGTTTTATGTCAAGGCAAAAACAAAAAAAAGGGGTAATATTGGAAGTTGCTCAGAAGAGACCTACTTCTAGCTGCGCCTTATTCATGGAAACTCCCCCTACTATACCCAGTCAGCTCTCCCAGCTGCGCACAACTTTGCTTTGAAGAGAATTCAAGGTTGCATGCACCAGTCGCAGCATTTGACATCCTCTTGACACACAGCAGCAGAATGAGCAGCAGACATTTTGCTGAAACCAAAGACTGCAGCTGTCCTGCTCACTCCGCACAGCACCATCCTGAGCCCGCACAGGGAAGCCTGACAGGCTCTCCCACTGGCTGCAAGTCCCAGCCCCTGGTAAGAAACTTCCTTCCCTCTTCACACTAAAATCTTCAGGCTCAGACTGTCTACCTCCACAAAGTGAAGAGCAGCTTTCATTATCAACTTGGATGAGCAAAAAAATATGAAATGGCATCCTTATACAAACAGGAAATACACAACTTCACCACTGCAGCAGTAAATCAGGCTCTGAAAAGAAGTGGTGTTTCCTCCCGAGCTACACAGCAGACTCAAAATCAGAACAAGGCATTGGGCACAACGAAAAGAAGGTGTGAGGTGGACTAATTCTCGTTCATGCTATAGGTGACACCAGGAGATCTTCTGGACCAGACATCTAATCTCAAAGCTCTGAGAGGTGGAGAATTGAGTACAATTACAACGAATGACAAGTGAGGGAATTCCAATTCTACTGATCCAAATGCTAGATCCATGTTAAAAGCAATTTTTAGTATTTCCCCAGTGGACCAAGTTCCACTAGGCATACACATAATACAAAAATTTGATAGAGCTAGTTTTCTAAGATTCCTGGAGCCAAACGCTCTTCCTGAAGAGGGTTCTAAGCACAAAACAGACCTTTCTTTTTGAAATTAAAAATTACCCTGGCAAAAGCCTTAGTGAAGATCCTGACATCAGCCCAAAAAGTAGGTGTTGGTTGCACTGACCACTGCCAGCTCAGATTTCACATACCACCTATGGGATGTTCCCATAGGAAACGGTCTCCTATTGACCTAGATATACAAGTGAAACATGCAAAGATCTCACGGTTTCTCAAAGCTATTCAAGACTCCACCAGTCTCACAACTGAATGGACCAGAGGTGTTGAAAGTCTCTTGCTATAATCTGCACTTCCTGAGGGACATGAGAACCTGCTAACCATTTCATGTTTAAAAATACTTAGAAAACTGCAATAGCTGATGAAAGCCTAGAGAGAGGTACAAATCACCTGTTAGGCTTCTGTAAGAACGAAGTGAGAAAAACCATCTCCAATAGCTGCCAGGACCCCTAGAAGCTTCAGATGTCAACCCCTAGAGACTGTATTTAGTACACAGCACCAGAGACCTCACCATTCTGAGACTGAAGAGTGCTTGTATCCCTGTGATGTCCAATCTTTTGTGACCTGTATGCTCCAAAGCCTCATTGCATGCTGCAGAGGTAGGAGCAGAGAGGAGCAGCAAAAAAATCACCACTTGACTTGTCCAGCTGTAGGGGCAAACAACGGCAAGAGCCTGAATAAATATTAAAACAACCTCATTAACTGCAAGAGGAATCTCCACTGCAGGCAATATACTCAAGAGAGTTCAAAGGCTGACTCAGCTTCAGGTACTCCTCCAAAGGACCCAGAGAACGCTCGACAGTCAGAAGACTATTTGAGGGGAAGTCCTAAAATCCCCATGTTGATGCACAAACCTGCTGCTGGAAGCTCCTGACAGTGTCTCCTTGATGCCCGGGGCAAGAAGCTTAAGAAGGATCAGTGAGAAAAAATCTTGAGACTGAGCACCGATAAAAATAGGTAAAACAAGGATCTGACTAGCTGAGGAACTTGAACAGTTAATGCAACTGGAAACAGTCCTTGATGCCTTGCAATAGCATAAAGAGAACATTTCCCAATCCTATGTCACTTCTTGTGGCACAGATGATGTCTCAACTTGCAGCAGCAGAGGTGGTACAGTCTTCTCATCTCTGTTAGGATTTGATGGCAGAGAAGAATCTTTGGAAAGAGTGGATCATTGAGGCAGCTGGAAGCTCTGCCCCAATATATTACTTGCTATCAGAGACAGGCCTGGAGGCTCCATCTTACTTTTTCTTAGCCAGCTATTGCAAATTAATTTTCAATTAATTACTTGATATTATAGAAAAGATACACTCTCTATAATCTGTCTCAGTGCTTGTCCCATGTCTTTTCAGACAAAACCAGTTCCTAGGAGAGCAGGTGAACTGTACTGCAGCATGTAAACTACAGGCTGACTCAGATTTGGTCCTGATGGCATGCTGGGAGTGGTGCAACTGTTGAAAAAATAATGCATGGAAAATCATAACACTGAAAAACTGGACTTTGGGGTCACCAGTAAAAAGACTTTCATAACAGAGAGTCTTCAACTTTCTTTTTATTATGAATATTTATGGCAATAAAAGCATATAAGCTAAAAAACAAGACAGGCTAAATACGACAATGTTATCTCTTCCTTTAAATTTAACTTTTTAATCCACAGCTATTTACCACGGGTTTTTCACTGTGCATCTGAAGTGACATTTTGAAAAAGAGTATGCTTTCACCATTTCTCAGACAAATCACTTTTTTCCTGATACAGCTTCCCTTAATGCCTGAACTAAGTATGCTTTTATCCACAGTAAAATATTTGTAAAGATTAATGTGACAACACTCACTATTTCTAATGCAATTTGTAATTTTCTTCATTAGAAACAGATTAATTTATTGAAACAGTCATTGAACATCATAGTTTAACCTGGAATACCTCCACAAACTCTATAACTATTCACAGGGGCATGACAGTTTGTTCTAAGTTTTGGCAGAATCTTTAAGAGCTTGTAACATGGTACTACTCACTTGACTCAATAGCATCCAGTTTCTGGAATGTGCTCAGTATATCCCCATTTACTATTTTGGGTAAGAAATCCCGCAATTGCATAACCTCGGTTGTCAGCCTTTCCAAATCCCTCCTTCTAACTTTAACAAACTCCTCATTGGTCTCAGCCTTCTGAAATAAAGAAAAAACAACAACAAACAAACCAACCAACCAACCAACAACCAACCAAAGACACTCTAACAGCCTTGCAGTGCTTTTCTGCTTGAATCCCTTCTCTCAGACAAAAATATTCCTCTGTATTACATCATTTCAGAAATTCACAACCTTTTAAAAGAGAACTATCCAGTAAGAACTAAACCCAAAAGTCTCTGAGATGGACTCTTTGACTGTAATCTAATTTTTGCCACTCTGGCCTAAAGCAAATTGTATTACCTCTCTGCATCTGTTTCTTCACCTAAAATGCGTGCAGTGTACCTCAGAATGCTGTAAAAGTTAACATTCGCATTTTAAAACACGAGCAGCTATGCGTATGCCATGCTATTGTTTCAAGACTGTTGTAAAGGATACAATAACTCAGGTTTTTAATTAACTCAAATATTTGCAAGATCCTCAGTCATGCTGCTGAATTACAACAGCTTCTAGAGGAAATCGTATTTTTTCAAAAGAATTCATCTTTTATGAAAAGCAAAAAAAAAAAATCTTTGCAACTATTTGCAACCCAATCCCACACAAAAGTAATTTAATCCCTAGTTAAGACAAAAAACGTTTACTAGTTTCCTCTTCTGTCAAGCTACTGCTATAAAATAACTTTAATTCCACAGTCCAAGAACATGTGCATTAATTTTCAAATTATAAGAGAAATTTCTGTACCAAAAAATTCCTAAACTCCAGTTTCTGGTGTATGTGCATGGGCACACTGCTGTATCTTAAAAAGGCTACCATATGCACACAGACATATAAAAAGATTTAGCGCCCTTTGCCTAAAACATTAATCATCTAATATGCTTCCCCAAAGCAAAATTATAACATATCTTAGTACTGTTTTGCACTGTATTGAGAACAGTGCAGAAGAAGAAAAGATCCTTTATGTATCACATCTTACTCCAGAGGGAAGAGGGTACTACAGAACATCACAAGAAACTACAATGCTACCCTGCCATTTCTATCCTTTCCAACCATATCCTACAGTTCTCTCTTTCTGCTCCACTACTTCCTCAGGTTAAACATTTTCTTTCAGTTTTGCTTCCTGTTCTTTCATTCCTAGCTCTATTTCAAACCCAGACAGTTGTAGGGACAGAACAGGCCAGTTCCAGCTTTCCTGGTTCAGAGGCATCAGAGCCACAATAAAGGTATAGAAGACAGATTTTGTGTTTAATTTAACTGTATGGTCTAAGCTGCATTTAGGAAGTGCTTATGGCAAAGTTAGCATGGCCAAGCACCACCACATTACGATTCAAAAAAAAACCCCAACTCATTCAGGTCTCAAAAAAGTACGGAATAAACACATGGCAACAGGACTCTACAGAAGAGTACCATCTGCATGTCAGCAAACAGCAAGGACAGCAACATAATTCAGCGTTGCTCAAAACTATGGAGCACAATTTGGTACAGGAATAAAAACAGCTCTGTTCACTAGCAGAAGCTAAAATCAAATAAAATACACTACTGAAGGAGTGGGACTGAGATATGAAATATACAATAAAGAGAAAATCCTCATTCATGGTTCCCACTGTAAACACAGATCTTTGCTATACTACAGTCCAACTGAAGAGTTTTATTTTCTCTGCTTAAGCAGCTACTCAACATCTTCCCCCGCTATCATAGTATGTTAAAAACAAATACAGACAATGGAGATCAGCAGTTTTCTGTCCAGCCCCTTAACAGTAATGGCAGGTGCCTGGTTGCAGGAAATTTGCCTTCAGTCCTCACACCTCTTGCACAACGGTGAGGTTACTCCTCAGTTATGTGCCTTCGCTCACGACCTGCCCGACCCGACCCCCCTCCCCCGCCTGGCAGGGGGCTGAGCAGGGCAGAGGTCCCAGGCAGCGATGCACACTCAGCACAGACCCGCAACCAGCCCTTCCCCCGCCCTCCGCCAGCCCAGGGCCGCGTCAGACCGACGCTCCCCCTCACCCAGGGGAGGGTCCATCAGCCTCGCCCACAGGTGTATGACGAGCCAGGGCTGCGGACGGGGGCCCACCCGCGCAGCCACCGCGGGGGCCGAGCTCCTGCGGGCCCCGCACAGCCAGCGCGACCGCCCCCTCCGCCCCGCGGAAGGCCGCTGCGTGGGCCCTGCCACCGCCCCTCAGGGCCCCACGAGTGGGCAGCGCTCACCGCCGCGGGCAGGGCCGCTTCTCCCGCGGGGAGCCAGCCCACTCCCCCCGCGGCCGGGCGGGCAGGGGCAGCCCTTCGCCCCCGGGCGGCCGCGCTACCTGCGCGTCGCCAGCTAGGCCAGCACGGCGCCTCATGGCGCCACAACCGCCGCCAGACTCGTGCTCGTGGGAGGGAAAGAGGAAGGCAGAGCGAGAAGGACGCGCCCCTCATGTCACGTCGCGTCACCGACCCCGCCCTTCGCGCTAGCCCCTCCCTCCCCGGGGCCGCGGGTGGCAGGGCGGGCTGCGGGAATCTGGGGCGGGGCTTCCCCTCCCCCTTCCCCCTTCCCTCTTCCCCCCTTCCCCCCTCCTCCCCTCCCCCCCTCCCCCCGCCACGGTGCCCGCCCTGCGATGACGGCACAAACGGGCGACGGGGCTGGCGCTGACTCCATCAAGCAGCTCGCGGCGCGGCGCGGACGGGCCGTACCGAGGCCGGTGAGGGGCCATGGCTCCCGCCGCCGTGCAGCCGCCCGAGATCCAGTTCGCCCAGCGGCTGGCCGCCAACGAGAAGCGCATCCGGGACCGCGCCGTGAAGAAACTGCGGGGGTACATTAGCGCCCGGACCCAGCGCCCCGCCGGTACGGCCCGCCGCGCCACGCCACGGCTCGGCACGGCGCTGCCCGGGGGCGGCGGGGCTGTCGGGGCGGCAGCGGCGGGGACCGGGACGGGGTCGGCGGGGGGCCGGGGCCGGCGGCGCCGTGGGGGCGCGGGTGAAGCACGTGGGGCGGGGAAGCACGTGTGGCAGGGAACCGGCACCGCCTCCTCCTCCCCCGCCTCGTCTGTCACCGCGGGGCCGCCACCTGCCCGGTCTGCTGGTGGGGTGTGGTGGTGTTTGTTTTTCTTTTTTTTTTTTTTGTTGTTTTTAATTTTTTACTTTTACGCCTGTATTTCGTCACAGGAAGCGTTCGCCTCGGTGACGCGGCAAGCGCGGAGCGCGCTGCCGGCAGCCCTTAGCGGAGGGCCTTTCGGCTCCTCGCCCCGAAAGTCTCCCCGCGGCCGCGGCGGGCGGGCGCACCAGGGGGATCTGCTTGCGACGGGGACCGGCGGACGGGGACCGGGGGTCCTGCTGGCGGCATTGACGTTGCCGGCGTTGGAGCCACATGGCTCGCGCGCTCGTTCCCGGGAACGCGACGTAAAGGCGCTGAGCTGACCCGGGCTGAACCCACCGCGGTATATGGAGCGTATAGTTTTATTTTCTGCTCCGCTGCCTGTTGCCGTGACTGATACTCAGTAGCGCTGGAGGGAGCTGAGGAAAGCTCAGGAGTGTTTCGGCACTTGTATAATTGCAGCCGACTCTCTGTTGCCCGTTCACGTTGCCTGCGTTACCGGTTACCTCCACATCCACGGTATCAAAAGCGTTTTTTCGACAAGGTTTATCATCCTACTGGGAGCTGCGTACTGCCCCCTTAGAACCAAGAGTCCGGTGCATGGGCACTTCAAGTGGTGTCCCTGCAGGCAGCTTGTGTCAAGCCGTGCCAGTCTGAAGCTGCCTGTGCCTGAAGGTGCCTCCTGTGCACCCTCTCCTCATGGGCGCGGGTTATAGAAGGCTTACGAGGTCAGTCATAGCACCGTGTGAATGCAAGGATCCAGTTCAGTAAACCTTCCTGTTGGGGTGATAAGGAGCACGGTGCGGAGCTGCCCAAGAGATTCTGTGATGTTTCTGGACTGCTTTTTCCAGCGTGCTGTGTTGCAAGCTGGACGCAGGATGGGAGGGAGACTGGTCGTGAGCATTTGCAGAACACTGTGTCTGACCTCGTGAACCTTCCTGCAGTGTTTGGGAAAGTGGCACTGAGCTTTATGCATACACATTCCTTTGGCTTTGAAGAAGCCAGCCTAGAGCTGGCACCCCAAGAACTAAACTGAAACTGGAACGCTGGTTGAACCTGAATTAATTCCTTGAAAAGATGCTGGGGAATATATTTTGTTTCTCCCCTTTACCCTCTCCCCTTTCCAAATAGTATGAGACCCATTAACCGCATTTGACAGAGGGAAGAGCACATAAGAACAGCCTTACAGGGCCAGGCCAGAGGGATAAATAGCCCTTTATCCCAGTGCTGACAGTTACCATAGAGCTAGGGGATGCCTAAGGACTAGTAAAGGCGTGCGAGTGTACATTGTTTTTCTTCCAAGTACTTTCTGAGCCTCCAGCTATTTTTAGCTCCGAAGACTTCCTAAGCTGGACGTGGCTTCTCTGTGTTCAGTAGTGCTCTGCACATTGCATTGCAAAGTGTAGATTCCTTTAAATTTGTGGAAGTAGCCTGTAGATGGACAGGAGTGCCCTGACCACAGGAAAAGGTTGCAGGTTAAGCTAATGCCTTAAGATACCAGGAAACCACTTGGGAAGTGAACCTTTCGTATGTTAAGGTCAGCCCAGCATGAAATGTAAATGGATAGGAAACAAGGGTGACTAATTTCCAGAGCTCTTAGATTTACTTACTGTTGTGTACTACTCAAGCCAGTGATTTTAAAACAAAAGTTAACTTATTTGGGCTTGGAAAGAAAGCGTTATGTTCATGAGAGATTCTTTAAAAGTTATTTACTAATTAGCAGTCTCATATCCATCCAGCGTTCTGAGAGAGATGAGGCTCACATGTTAGATAACCCAGCAAGATACCCTAATTTGAACAGTTGAGAGCATGCTAAATTTTTGAAGAGGTGGTGGAGTTCACCTGACGTTCACCTCGGTCAAATGTTTCATAGGTAGGCAGGACTGCTCATTATGGGCTGTGCTAAGGCTGAATATGGGTCATGCTGGGGAAACTTCTCTGAAGAGCTAGGACTTCCAATTTTCAACAAGAAGTTAAACTCTACAGAAGGCACAGAACTACTGAAGCCCTGAAGTTGTCCTGTGTGTAGATGAACCTTTTAATGGCAGCGATGTCAAAATGGCATAAGTCCCAAACAGAAATGCTAATAAGGCTTGCATTAAAGTAGCATGTCTTCAGTGAGCGGTTGTAACATTACTAATCCAAGCTCCCACACTGTACATGGGGACAGAGTTACAATCTAAGCGCTAAAACCAAAATCTTTCTTAAGGTAGCTTTAAGTTAAAGAAGGCCTTCAATTTTGCACGCGGTGGTTGCTAATAACGATAGATTCAGGTTTTTAAATTACTTGAGTGATTATTATTTGCCAGCTGTAGGTGGCAGAGCACATAAAGTTGAAGAATGGGAAACTCACTCGCTTTTTGAGTGACTGGGATAAGAGACTTGCTCTAAAACCTTTTGATCAGGGTCCTTTGTCAGATGGACAAAAGGCTGCCTAGGACGCTTTAAAAAAGCTCTCAATGTATGAAAAAGGAACCCCATGGAAGTCTGTGTTCCCTAGACAGGGAAGAAGTCCTCAGGCATCTTTATAGTTAGCAGCTGACATCCCCTGGACATAAGCCTTACGTCTGATGCCTCTGTAGAGCTAGTGCTGCCTATGTGAGGTTAAGCCTGCTTCTTACTGCTATGTACATAGCATTAAATTCTGTTAAGAAATGTTATTAATTTTAATATTTCAATGAATATTAAATCAGTGAATCAAATTTTCGTATTTAATCTATCACTGACAAATTCATAATTAATGCTTAATATTACTAGACATATTGTTTCCTACGTAGCATTTTGCATATTTCCTTTGCTTAGCTCTACTTCCTCTCTTTTTAACCCAGCATGACTGTAGATGATTTAACTAACGTGTACAATTTTTTTGTCCGAGTGGAGAATGATGCAGTAGTGATAACTGCTTTCACATCATTTGGCCCCAGGAGGAGGTACTCAGTTTAGATCTAGCACTGGGTCTCAGGCTTTTTGGCTGACGCGCCCCTGAAAATTTTTCAAAAGTGACAGTGATCTTTTTGGAGCAAATTTGAGTTTACTGACAATGATTACCTTTTTGACGTGATTATTCTTGAAATTACTTGAGAGTACTTAATAGGCCATAATTTGAAAGTAGCTGTGGTAGGTTATTGTAGCTACCTTACAACAGTATGCCATTATAATTTTACTTCCCAAAAATGTATTTGATGTCATGAATAATCCAGTTTTTAAAACATTCTTAGACAACTGATAGTAAAATTTTATTTTCCATGTAATACTTCCCTTTTGGAATGTGTGATTTTTGACTAGAATGTGTATTTTTATAATGTTAATATTGAAAATATTTGCTGTTAAAATTCAGATGATACTATACCTCAAGACTATGGAATGAAAACTGCAATGAAAATATTTTCATTGTAGTTGCTCAGGCTCTTTGGTTATGCATTTTATTATAGAAGTAAATTTTTTGACTGCTAGAAGCTTATTCTATCAAAACAAACCCCTAGTAAGGAATAAAACTATTGGTAAAGTGAGACTTTATTAAAAAAAAAAAGCTTTGTCAGTTATGCTTGAAGATTTGCATATCACCTCTGCAAAATTAGATATGATGCGCTCATTAAAAATCTCTCAGACTTGGTGCTAAAAAATATGCCAGATTTATCAGAATTATCTTAGTATTCATTTCATCTGTGATTTCTTTGAAATCTATGGTACAAATAGAAGCGTACTGTCATGGAATCACTGAACTACTCCAAGTTGCCTTCCAATCGCTGAATCACAGAACAGCAGGGGTTGGAAGGGACCTCTGGAGATCATCTTGTCCAACCCCCCTGCTTGAGCAGGCACACCCAGAGCAGGGGGCACAGGACCGCGTCCAGGCGGGTTTTGAATGTCTCCAGGGAAGGAGACTCCACAACCTCCCTGAGCAGCCTGTGCCACTGCTCTGGCACCCTCACAGGAAACAAGTTTTTCCTCATATTCAGGCAGAACTTCCTGTGTTCCAGTTTGTGCCCATTGCCCCTTGTCCTGTCACTGGGCACCACTGAAAAGAGTCCAGTCCCATCCTTTCGACACTCGCCCCTCAGATATTTATAAGTATTTATAAGATCTCCCTCAGTCTTCTCTTCTACAGGATAAATTACAGCAGGAACCAAAAGTATAACAAAAAAGAGAAGAAAGCATGGAACAGAGGGAACTGCATGAAAACTTTTTGATGTAAATGTGGGATTTTTGGTTTTCATTCAGACTTCTTCTGTACTGTAGGTGGCTTCAGCCAGGAAGAACTGCTAAAAATATGGAAGGGCCTGTTCTATTGCATGTGGATGCAGGATAAACCTCTGCTGCAGGTACAGTAATTGGTTTTATATTTGCTTGAGTGAGTCTTTTCTAAAATACACTCTAAGGACATACTAATTTAGAATATTGAAAATGACCTTAGTGAGTTTTGCACACCTCTTTTTTTTTTTTTTTTTTTTTTTTTTTTTTTCCTTCCCCTGCTGCTCCTGTGTGACCTGTGTGGGAGAGGTGACTGTAACTCAGTGACCCTCACCACATGAACAGAAGCCTAAAACGGTATCATGTTTGGAGTCACCCGCTGAATGGCAGGTGTAGCTGTTTACCTTCCAAAACCAGAACTGACATGTATACCATTATGAAGTGCATTGATCTGGTGGGATTACAGCAGAAACAGCAGGTTGCCCTTAACTGCAGCTACAACGTACGTGCAACCTTTAGTTAGCCTAGTTGGAAACTTTGACGCTTCCTTTTCTTTTGTTAGTTCAGTGGCACCTCCTCTACTACCAGCTTTGTCTCTACTACTGACTTTTGTCAGCTACTACCAGTTTGTCTCCCTGCTTTCAAAAGATACCAGTTTTGGAGTACCAGATCTTAGTAACCTCACTTAATCAGTTTTCAAATCACTTGTCAAATCAAATCTCTTTGCATCACAAATCAAATCTCTTTGCATGAACAAAGTTTATCTCACACATAGCACAGGGAGGTCCACCTACAATTAAACTATATGAAAACGGTACCCCTAAAGTTTTACATCATTTGTCAATTCAAATACATGGGATTTTTCTCCTCCTTAATTTAATTTTGTCTGCTGTCAAAAAGATGATTTGTGCAGAGATCTGAGGAAATGAATAAGGCTTGATACCCTTGAATCTCCTCCTATAACTGACCTAATCCCAGCGGAAGGATAACTGTAGTACTAAAGCAAATGTTAAGAGAATATTTTTAATTTTGAGGGGTGTTTCATGGTATTCATACTTCTTGCTGTTTTCTGGTTGCGTGTTTATTGAGGAGACCAAGCTCTGAAACATGCTATACAAACTTTACTTACTTTTAGGAGGAACTTGCAGGCAATATCTCACAGCTTATCCACGCGATTCAGAATACAGAGGCTCGTAAGTACTATTTCATTACCTAGCGCTTTGTAAGGTGTTTTCACCTTTGGCGATTTTGAGGCCACTATCACAGCGCCAGAACAGAGACAGCCAGATAGTGGTGCTGCTTTGGTTTTTTTCATTGCTTTCTTTCCCAACTGCTGCGTGTGATTGCGTTAAGGGAAGCATGAGAGGCGGTTTGTTTCTGGTCATTGCAGGGGAAGAGCTGTGTCTCCAGTGCGGTAAAGGTGAGACTCTGCAGGGTGGTTAGCAAAGCAAACTTGTCCCCTTACTTTGCCATTCTGTATAGACGTACTTGTTCTGTGTATTTCCTACTCAAAACCAACCTTGTTTCATGAGCTAGTAAGCACCTAGTATTCAAAATGCGCTTAAAATAGAGTGCTCAGTCAGCACCAGAACTTGCATGGGTAGAAATAAGTACAGAATGGATATTTTGCTCAAACTTGTGTGTCTATAACACAAAATAGATACAAAACTCTCCCTGTAATTACACTTGTCTTTAAAAGTAACTGTGCCTTTTCTTGTGTTGTTCTGAAGTTTAATTGACTTGTCCTTGTGCCTGTCTCAAGCATGTCTTCCCATCGCTCCGTCCCTGTCACTAGGCAAATCACTAGGGAAATGCATCCCTTTCTTATGTTGAAGTGATTTCTCGAGATTATTTTGCTAACCTAAAAGAAACTGTTGTGCCAGACATGCAGATATTTTTTTCTTAACTCTCTTACAGGACACCTGTTCATTGGGACATTTTGGCAGACTATGAACCGTGAATGGATTGGAATAGACAATCTGCGTCTTGATAAATACTATATGGTAATACCGGCTCTCTTGTAGATCTTTTCTGGAAGAAAAGGCGTGGTGGTGGTGTGCTGGAAGGCAGCTTTGTCTGCACACGCATTGATGTATATTGTAAGAGAAGACAAGTGACTCTTCTTCACGCATTGCAAGAGATACTTGTTTTAAAGGCTTTCACTCACCACGGCAAATCTAAAGGCCATTATGGTTTATGTCATGCTGCAAGTGCTTCCTTGTTTGCCTTCCTTTATAACATTGCGATGTTTCTCATTGATTTCTGTACAGAATATAAATACTGTCTCAGAGGACACCGCATCAACATGAGTTATTTAGATCAGACTGTTTAAGGGTTTTTTTTATGACTGTGTATAAAGTAGTTGTCACTAGAACCCCAACTTTCCACCACTAAAGTATCCACTGTAGTACGTTCAGCTATCAGAATTCTTTCTATAGGAAACACTATATTAAAACAAATAGTAAAATCAGTGAGTGAAGAATCTTAAAAGACCTGCCTTTGTAAAGAACAAAATCACATTAATCTTTAAAGAAGTTAATTGCAAGCATGTTCACTGCTGGTTTTTATTTCTCCATGTTAGCAGAAATCAGGTATTTCAGTAAGTGAAGTGTTTTGAGCCAGTTTAATGTAGCTATTTTATATACGGCTGTCTCTCAGTGCAAGTTTCAAGTAAATTACATTATTATTGTTACCATCTGTCCCGTATCGTTGTCTCCAGTTTAAGCTATGGGGTTTTTTTCAGATTTGGCATAAATCGGGGTGATGGAGCAAGAGAAAGCTGTATAGTAGAAATGGTAATGGATTTTTCTGGGCTTAGAATATGAAATTAGTTTACTGCCTTTTGAGCGGCACAGCATCTTTCTGTTGTTTGACATGATAGACAAGTCTGTCAAAATGTTCATATGAGGAAGCTTTCCACCTTGTTGTGCTACAAAGAGGTTTACTAAAAAGTCTATTCATCTTACAGTCACAGTAAGTCCTTTATCTGTTTTCGTGAACAACACGTATAACAAAATTTGTACTTTGCAGCTAATGCGTATGATTTTGAGGCAATCCTTTGAAGTGCTGAAAAGAAACGAATGGGATGAAAGGTAAACACATTTCTGAATGTAGTTGCATCATTAAGAAGTTGCCCAATTTACCTTTATCAATTTAATAGATCCTTTTTCTCCATAGATGGCGCTGTCATGAAGGCTTAACACTAAGGCTTATTTATTCTCCAGATCATTTATGATAATGTGGTTTAGAAACAAAGTTAGGTGTTATGTTTCATTAAGGTAAATATGCACTGCAATCGATAACACTCATGTTCACCTAAGCCACTTAGTGTGTGTTTCACAGAAAGAGATTTGAGAAAGTAACTCATGTATGCCTATGCAGAACCTGAATGTAGGAACTTGTTGTGTAGTATTCCAAGCAGTCGTGAAATCTGAGGGCTCCAAATTTATAGTGGAGTTTGCTAGATCTGACTGATTTAGCCAGGAGAGCTATCAGTGGAATATCACCTGTGGAGAGACTGGATGGGAACATGCATCCCAGAAAATACAGAAGAGGAATTTGTGTTTTGGTTGTGTTGTTTTTCTGATTGTCTGTGACTTTTTTTTCTAATTTTTATTTTGCTGTGTTTAATCATGGTGACTTCTCTTTTGACTCTTTAATTGTAAACTCCTTAATTGTAAACTGGCTTCCCGTTCGTTGTATGCATCAGTGGTTTCGTTTGTATTTCTTCCATATTCTATCAAAAGGCAAGTAATTGCAGTCATCTTGCTCGATCTAGAGCTCTTGTGCCACTTCTAAGCTTGCTCTGTGTTTAAACTGATGAAGAGCTTTAAGTCTTTTAATTAAAAGTGCTTGCTAACCTCATGTTAAGGTTATCCTTTCTCTCCCTTGCTTTCTGAAATGTGAAATGCATATAGGCATGGTTTTGTGGCAGTAGAGAGGAATGCAAAGCTAAAGTACACCCCATCCCCTCTGTTCTGCCTTAATTTTGCATTGGGCAGATGCCCACAGGTTGAAGAGATGAAAATGCTTCTTGACAAGAACAGAAGGTGTGGGAGGAGGTTTGATAAAGCTGAAGCCCTTCTTCCCCACACATATTCCCATGGCAGAGACATAGTCACCCAAACTGATCTCTGACAAAGTTTCTCAGGGCTTTGGCCTCCCTTTTTCCAGCTTCACTGGAAGGATGGCCTGGAGGCCCTTCACCACCAGAGGAGGCAGTATGGGAAGAGAAGATCATGATTCCTTTCCTCGCAGGGTAAGGGAGCTCAAGAGCTGCCTTTCCCTCTATGTGGAGCCTAGAAGCTGCCTAGCATATCTTCCATTTCCTTTAAAATGCTTTTGAAGAAAGGAGTATTAAAGTAAAACTGAAATAATCTTTATCGTTTTTGAATGCTTTAAATTCTCTTTGGAACTGGAAACATTTGTTATGGGCAAAATTCAGGAGGTCCCACAGACCACCAGGGGAGAAAGCATGGAATATACAAAGCTTCACTTTCCTGAAAGATGGCAAGGATAGGCCTCAGGGAGGGAAAAAAGAAAGGAAAAAGAAGTCCCAAGTTCTGCTTAGATGCAGCAATGACAGCATGTCTGCTTGAGCCATGTCACTCCAGCAGTGTTTGTTAGTACTCCAGAAGTCACTAACCGAACAGAGCCAAAGTCCTACTAGTACACAGCTCAGTCACTTCTGGCCTGAGCTATTGGGATGATGATTATTTTATGCCTAGCTTAGCCCTCGATCTGTTCTTCAGTGTAATTGTTTCACTGTAAGGGACAGTGGATAATATGCTTTAACAAAGACAAAGTCTGCACAGTTTAAATGAGTTTGAGAAGGATCAGTACTAAATTTAATCCTTGGGTGTCCACCAAAATGAAAATCGTCTTGTAAAATGGAAGGGTACAAGGTGTTGCCCATCAGGGATGGACAAATGAGAGAGCTGTGTCTTTGGAATGCCCTGCTCAAATGGCAGAATCCCTCCTCCTACCCATCAATCGTATGGTCTAATAAACTTCAGTCCAGATTAAGGTGTGAATATTAAAATGTGATTTTCACTTGCAAACTGGATTATCTGATGCTACAAAATCATCTAGACTGTAAGAAGTTCTGGTTATGGATGGATTTCTTTAAAAGTTTGCTTTAAGATGTGAAAATTGGTCACTGGATTTATTTCTTACGAGTGTTGGACGGCCATCTTAAAGAACTAGTAAAACTGTGAATGACTAGAGTTTGTTTTCAAAGCAAATAGAACATGAGCAATTTAATGTGAATATCTTGTCCTTTATTTTTTTCTCTTTTTTTTTTCCAGTCTAATTGAACCACTCCTGCAGCTACTAATGAAAGAAGTTATGGAGCCAGATAGCAATGCTCCCATTGGGATAAAGTTACATTTCATTGATATCTATCTGGATGAATTGGCTAAAGTTGGTGCAAAGGAGGTTAGAAAATACATTGTAATGTTCTTCCTGATTAATGTTAACTGTGGTATGCAGCATTTTAAAAGAAATATAATTTTTAGATTATATATGTTTTAACAGTTTTAAATGTAACATAGCAACATTGAATAAGCGTGAAGAAAGTGACATTACAATTTATGCTTTTACTTTTGTTCATGTCTCAGTGTAGACAGTGAGGATATAGTAGTTACTCTCAAGTTTCTGAGTACTGGTATACTGCTCCAAATTAAGGTTGGAAGCAGCAATAGAGAAGTTACGCCATTCTCATTTGTTCATTTCAACAGAAAGGACTTAACATCTTTTCCCTTGCATGCACGTGTTTGCCAGTCTTTGCCTTTGCAAAAACTGACATAAAGCCTGCTCTTGGCTGATTGTGTAATATACCTAAATACAGGAAGAAAGTGAGCTTTCAAAGGTGTCTATTTTTTACTTATTGTTGGCTTCAAACATTGTTGCCTGTGCATTGAGCCATTTACCATTTACATCCAGTTGTTCATTTTGCTGATGACATCTGTCTTTCTCTGCTGCACGCTGCTGTTTCAGTTGCCCTTAATTTTGGTTGATGTTACAGTGCTGCAGAGTTTTGTAGCAGCTGAAAGCCTGTTGCTGCAGGTGCCACTGCTGAACCTCTTCCGAAGAGTCTATCTCCTGTTACTGCACTAGGGCGAGCTGCCTGCTGCCCCACACTTCGTTCCAGGCTTCTGCTTATTTACCTCCTCTTGTTTCTGGCATCTGATAAGTCTCGCAACGGATGACGCTGTTAGCAATTTTGCATTTGTATTCTGTGCAGTCAAGTACTGCAGTCAATCCTGCCTGCAGCTTTTGTGGTTCTGGACTGTGGAGTGTGAGAGAGATGTGCCTGTGAGAGAGGAGTGCCTGCACTTGGAGCCCAAATAATTTCTGCAGCTCCACAGTCACAAAACCCTCGCTCCATGGCTAAGCCACTCACAGGAAGCATGAGGGATTAGCCCCCTACACTATCTGAAATCACAGCAGTGGCTCATAAATTGAATTTAGGGAAGGATTTTTATCTTTAGTACTACTGACTATCTTTTGGCCCAAGCAGTCCGGTTAAGAGAAACCCAGATCTTATTCATGTCTGCTACAGAACTTCTTTGTGAAAGAGCACAAAATTATTTATGTTTTTCTCTGCTTCATACTTCAATATCTAAAAAAAAGAAGCTTTGTTATATTTCTGTACTCAGTAGATTAAGGTCTGCCAAGCAGTCAACATTTTTATAATGATTCCAGGGAATATCTGGAAGTTAATGGTGTAGCAGTGGTAACAAAAATTCACTGGATACTCCTGTCAGTTGGAGTTAGATGCTATGCTGAAAGACTTTGACTTAACTTCTTAAAGAAGATTGCCATACACCAAATATTCAAGGAATTTGAGTGTCCACGTACAATATTTACTAATTATTTTTTTTCTTTCCAATCAAACAGCTCACAGCAGACCAGAATCTGAAGTTCATTGAACCTTTCTGCAAAATTGCTGCCAAATCAAAGGAGTAAGTTTAATGAAAGGATACATATTTTTTTAAGGATTAAGAAATTCTGCATATACCACTCCACACGGCAATAAATGGATTGAAAAAGAGTCATAGTATAACTTCAGAATGTAGAGAAAGAAGGGTATTTTACTAACGATGTGCATAGTCGTTTGAAGATAACTTGTGTTTATCAAAGCTATAGATAATCTTCATGGATTTATAAGAACCATATCAACCTCTGTTGGTTAGCTTTGTCTGGTTTTTTAATTTTTTTTTAACATGCATAGAACAGCTGAGCTGTTTAAATTCTTTGTTGCAGTGTAATTTAGAGCAGCATATGGTGAAATTCAAGAGGGAAACATTGGCAGGACACTATTTGGATTAAAGCACTGCTGTTTAGGAAGCAGCAGGTTCACCTTCCTCATCTGGAGGGCTAGATGCTCTTCCACTGTCTTACCCATCTTCTCTGTATCCCTCAAATTTCCATTTTTTTTTAATGTTAGAGGGGAGGGTGTGTATGCTTCTGCCTTTTGACTCTTATCCCTGCTCTCTTGTAACACAGTCGATGTGTGCTGCATGCCGTAGCCACTCGTATCTTTGAGTTCATAGTTGATCAGTCCCCGTACGCCATCGAGGACCTAATGAAAGAACTGGGTAGCAACAGTGATGAGGAAGATGTCTCTGAAGAAGGCAAACAGGAAAACGAAGAAGTGTTTGAAACCAAAGGTGAGAAGGAAGTTCTAAATTGTCTTGGTAACACTTGCTAGGATTTAAAAATCTGTTTCCTAAGAATACACTTCTGCTTTGAACCAGTCAAACGCATGTTCAAGGTGTTGTAAGCGTAACTCTGTTTTCCTCTCTTCACATGTACTTAAACAAAGTGACTGCAAAAATCAGTGGTCTTTATAAACCCAGGCAATATCAGCTCTCTGCAACAGTGCTAGATGATAACCCAGTCTGGCTTTTGGCTCTTGGATGTCCATAACATTTTTGAAGAAGATGAGGTTTTGGCATTCTGTGGGAATTGTAAATTTAAAAAAAAAAAAAAAATCTAAAAAGCTGAGCAGGAGGGGTTTCTATCCAGATATACTCTGGTATAGAGGCAGTTTTTTAAAAGGTGCTCAGGTAATGCCACAGTTGTGTATTGCATAATGGTGACATAAAGTTGTTGAATCAGTCCACGCTGACAAGATCGCATGAATTAAAATGCACCTGATCATCTGTCTGTCAGAGTAGTATGTGCTATCTCAGTTTTTACAAACTAAACATTAATATTCAGGCTTTTCTTTTTTATATATGTAACAGCAGACAGATGTTTGCCAAGAAAATCAGCACAGAGCTCTGACAAAACAGAGGATGT
The DNA here is from genome assembly GCF_949628215.1 of Phalacrocorax aristotelis. Taxonomy (NCBI): domain Eukaryota; kingdom Metazoa; phylum Chordata; class Aves; order Suliformes; family Phalacrocoracidae; genus Phalacrocorax; species Phalacrocorax aristotelis. Next base: position 97,738,891 of record NC_134276.1, on the reverse strand, counting down.
TTATGAAAATGCTGATGATGGTATCGGGACTGTTCTTCAGGTTTGTGACTTGCTTTGTTATTGATAGTCCCCCACTGTTTTCTTTTTTCCTGTCCATGTCAAGAGGTACAGAAGTAAAGGGTGTTTATCAGATAAACACATTACAAAGTTCTAAACTCCTCGTGCTTTAATGTAAGGAGGTGTTTATGTAATGTGTCCTCTGTGAGTAGTTTATAAGAAAATAAATTCATGTCTAAATTCTTCTTTCCTCTCTCACATCCCTTCTTTTTTCTGCTCCTCCCTTCCTGTTTCAGGAGTTCAAAAATAAATGGCAAAAGCCAAGTCACTGTGGGTGGTGAAGCAATTGGCATAAGTTCATTGACAATAAGAGCAAAAGTGATAGATGATGGAGTGCATAGGAGAAAGGGTAATGTGTTGCAATTCGGGTTTGTTTTAGACCCTCTTCCAGTGCAATGTAGTGTATTTGACAAATCCACCAATCGAACACACATGCAGGTAGATCTGCTTCATGTGTTTGTGTCTTTTAAGCAAGAATTATGACACGATGTGGTTAAAATCTAATATTTGGCTAACTACTTGCGGGAATTTTGAAGTTGGCTGGCTTCTCTCTTGAGCAAGAATTAAGGTTAGGAATGTTTGAGAAAGTGATACTGATTTCAGCTGTTCTGTTAATGAAGCATCTGTAAAAGTCAGTATACATGTGTGAAGGGTGTGTAAATTTCAACAGAGGAAAAATACTTTGGGTTTAAAGTAAGTGGCTTTTTAAAGGGTGTGTATGTTACTTCAGGTGTTGATAATGTGAGTCGCATTGGGTTATATTGCATGAATAAGCTAAGAAAAGCTGTATCATACTTTCCTCCAACAGTTTGATTATAAGGCTGTTGCTGACAAACTCTTTGAATTGGCGAGCAAGAAAAATACACCTTCCCTTAACAGAAAGCGTCTGTACAAGCTGGTCAAAAAGTGAGTTCTGTTGGAAATACACCTTGTATGTGCCACCTTCTCCTAAACAACTTTCACTTTGCTTTCTTCCCACCCTTGCTTGTCCTGGTGACAGTGTCATGAGGGCACGCTTGTCTCACAGCCCCAGATAACATGCATAAGGTTATATAAGATAAGGTGCCTGAAGCCTGTGCTACTGTTCCTCACTGTTACTAGACAACTGCAGCTAGCTGAGGTGTAGCTACACTGGGTGCATTTGTACTGCAGGATGTGACATTAGATTGTGTGTGATGCAAATTACAGATATGGGAAAGGTGTTAAATTGCTCTTTTCTCAGTACTTTCAGTGATTTGGTTTGAGTTTTTTGATTTCTGAGGCAGATCTTTTCTGGAATGAGCTCTTTGTAACTTCCCGTGTAAAATATGTTGTTCCCATTTTGACAAAACCTTAATAAGTACAGTGACACTGTGCTGCTAGTGTTATTATTGGTACTAAACCAGTAATACTGTTTTGTTTTTTCTTCTCTCCCTTCCACCACCTCCAGGTTCCAGGACTTAGCAGAAGGTAAGGACTGAGCAGCATACAGAGACAATAATTTCTTTCCATTAACACATAATGTTCCCATACAATGTGTATTGCAAATCTTTTTTTTTGTTTTTTGGTTTTTTTTTTTTAATGTGTATTTCAAGGATACTGTTTTGTGGGGGGTTTTTAACCCACGCGTTACACGTTTTTGGTGAGATGGCCAAATCCCCTTCACAATTTGAGCAACCCTGTACTTTGTCTTTAAATGAAAGATGATTATTTTTACTTAAACCAATAGGAATCACTTGTATGATTTTCTTCTGGGTTGAGTGGGGAACAAGGAGTTGATTGTCTTTCTGTGGGAGTTATGCTGTATATGAACAGAGTAACTGTTCATAGAAATAGAACTACAAACAGAGAAACTGTTCCATAGAAAATACTGTTAGTTTTCAGATACCTTATTCTTCCTTCTCAACAGGCATCTTCCCCCAAGATCTTCCTGAAGATGTTTCTACAGATGAAGATGATGATGAATTCAGCAGAGGAAGGCGAAAGAAAAAAGCTGTCAAGCCTTGGGAGAAAAACAAGTTGGAAAAAGTAAAAGGTAAGGCAAGATCAACCTTTGGAAGAGAGACGATCTGCAGTCACTTGTGTAATTTGGCAAAGTATCAGATACAAGGTGTTCTGAAGGAGGCAAACCTGTTGTTCAGGATGTGCTGATTTGTATCATGTTGCAAGGAAGGGTAAATGTTAAATTACGGTCTCTTTGAAAGTGGCGGGACCTTTGTTACCAATTTTGAGGCAAGCATCACCTAAAAAATTTCAGTCAAAATCAGAACTGGAAGCAGTTGCTTGCATTGCTCCATTGAGCAGTTCCATTTACTGTAGGAAAGCAAAAACTTGTCAGTCATCTTAAAATAGGATGGCCGTTAGAATAAAGGGATTTGGGGGTGTTTTTGGAAAGTGAAGAGAGTTACTGGGAACGACATGCAAGTATCTCTAGCATCACAGCTTATATTCACATGGCACAGGCCCAATCATGCCCAAAAATATCTAACCAAACTACTGAACCCCTGAGTTGCCCTTCTGATGGGCTTAACAGGTGGGTAGTAACTTTTTCTAGCAATATTACTATACAAAATAGGGTTACCTCAGGGAATGGCTTAGCTGTTAGCTGTGACAAGGCAAGATCAGCAAAATATTAATTAGGCCAAGCGTCAGAGGAATGCAATATCCTGATCAGCTGTAATAGTAAAACTGAGCTGCTGATAGCAGAAAAATGGTATGCCTATCTTAAAAGAAAAGGAAAAAAAAAAGGCGGGGGGGGGAATAGAATTCAGTTGTTGTAAGTACCTTCGTGTTTCACATCTATGTTACATGGCATTCTTTTTGGGGTGGATTAGAGGATGAACGAGAGATGTCAAGTGTGAAGGACGCAACACTTCCCCAGAAGAAGAGGAAAAAAAGGAAGAAGAGGGATAGCCCAAGCGCTGATTCTGGAGCAGCTGATGGAAATTGTGAGAAGGAAATAGCTGAAACATCTGGATCTAATGTTTTTAGCCAGGGACAGGTGCCAGAAAACAACAAGAGAAGGAAGAAAAAGAAATTGCTAGTAAATGAGGCAAATGAGACCACAAATGTAGCAACTGACACCAGAAAAAATCACAGTATCTCTGCACAGAACAGTCCAACTCACGCAGAACAGAGTAAAAAGAGTCAGTTGAAGAAAATTAATCCAAAAGTGCAAAATGTTCCTGTAAAGCCAGCGTGTCAGAATGGAGCGGCTAATGCCAGTGAGGCAGAGGATGTCAGTCCATCTGTCACACCATTAACCTCTAAGGTTGTGAAAAAGAATCAGAAAGCAGGGGCTGTCTTGATGAATGGGGATACCCCTTTGCAGCAGACTGGCATGAAATCCAGCAAGGAGGGCTTGCTGGGGACACTGTCAGGAGATGCAGACTCTGAATCTGCACCCTCCAGAAAGGTCAAATTGAAGACAAAGCCAGTTGGTTTGCAAGGGATGAAGGTCTCCAGCCAGAAAGCAGCAACCTTGAAAAAGAAGAGAAAAGTAAAAGAGGTGTTAAACTCTGTCGAAGCCAATGGAGTTCTGGAGACTGCATGCAAGAAAAGCAGGAAGGGGGTATGTAGATCTCATTCTTTTCTATGCCTTTTTCATGAATGGCCAGGCTCGTTTTCAAATTTGGCTTTAGCTTTCTGAGTGTGGGGCTTCATGGGCAAGCTGCATGCTGATTGTCACCAAAAATGACTTAGTTACCCAGGAATCTACACCCACTGCCATGATCTTATGCCTTCCTGTGCAACGCAACTAAAGCCTGTGCCAGCTACTCAGCTGAAAGAATTCATCTAGCTGAAGCTTGGGTTGTTAGGGCATGGGATTGTCTTTTTTTCTCCTCTTTTTTTTTGGTCCCTGGGTTAATTATTCCTTTGCATGGGATCTCTGGTTGAGTTTTCATTGTGTTCACAAAGGGCATGTTTTGGCAAAAGAGTGAGAATGGGGAGATGGAACATTCCTTTCTCAGCAGCAGCACACACTTGGATTAGTATAAGCTCCTTGTGAAATTGCTCTCAGCAATTCCAATAGTTGCTTCTTTTGCTAGCTTGCATTTCCATCTTAAACAAATTATTAGTGCTTTATCGGGGAAGTACTTAGGCAAAGAGCGAACAGAGAATATCAGAGTGTGAACTTCAGTGTCATCAATGGCTGTATGATCACATTTATGAATGGTCCAGTTTCTTAAAAAGACAATGCTGTTTTTTTGCTAGGAAGGCAGGATTTTAGCCGCCTTCAAAAACTTATGTCTTGCAGTTTGGGAAGACACTAGTTTTGTCCATCCCTACTTCCCACCCTCATTTTCTTCTTGGCAATGAGTAGAATAGGGTTGATTTTTCTCAGCAGTTTGAGAGTGAAGAGGTATTTTGTACCATAGCATGCTGGTTTATTTCCTGGCTTTAGTTATGTAAGACTGGTCTTTTGCCCAGAAATCATGAGGGGCATGTTTTGATTCTTGATTTCAAAGGCAGCATGCACCCCAAAAGAATTAACTTGAAATATTGAGAGGGAGAAGGGAGGAAGGGGAGAAGGGGGAAAAACAGGTGAGGGGATCGAATGCACGTTCAGTAAGTTTGCAGGTGACACCAAATTGGGGGGGAACGTTGATCTGCTCAAGGGTAGGAAGGCTCTGCAGAGGCATCTGGACAGGCTGGATCGATGGGCCAAGGCCAACTGTATGGGGTTCAACAAGGCTCAGTGCCTTGGGTCCTGCACTTGGGTCACAACAACCCTGTGCAACACTACAGGCTTGGGGAGGAGTGGCTGGACACTTGCCCAGCTGAAAAGGACCTGGGGGTGCTGGTCAACAGTCAGCTGAACACGAGCCAGCAGCGTGCCCAGGCGTCCAAGAAGGCCAACAGCATCCTGGCTTGTATCAGGAACAGTGTGGCCAGCAGGAGCAGGGAGGTGATCGTGCCCCTGTACTCGGCACTGGTGAGGCTGCACCTCGAATACTGTGTCAGTTTTGGGCCCCTCACTGCAAGAAAGACAATGAGTTGGTGGAGCGTGTCCAGAGAAGGGCAACAAAGCTGGTGAAGGGACCAGAGCACAAGTCTTATGAGGAGCGGCCAAGGGAACTGGGGTTGTTTAATCTGGAGAAGAAGAGGCTATGGGGAGACCTTATCACTCTCTACAACTACTTGAAAGGTTGTAGGGAGGTGGGTGTTGGTCTCTTCTCCCAAGTAACAAGCAATAGGACAAGAGGAAATAGCCTCAAGTTGCATCAGGGGAGGTTTAGGTTGGATGTTAGGAAAAATTTCTTCACTGAAAGAGTCGTCAAGCATTGGACCAGGCTGCCCAGGGAAGTGGTTGAGTCACTGTCCCAGGAGGTATGTAAATGACATGTAGATGTGGTGCTTAGGGACATGGTTTAGTGGTGGACTTGGCAGTGCTAGGTTAGCGGTTGGACTTGATGATCTTAGAGGTCTTCTGCAACCTAAATGATTCTATGGTTATTTCACAACTGTTTACAGAATTCAGAAAGCTAAGACTTACGCTTTTTCACTTTATTTAAAGCAGAAGTAAATTTCAAATTGAAAGAGACCATATTCCTGGACATTTTCCACAGTATAGCTGCAATTCTTTAGGAATTTCACATCTGTACATTGACGTGAAGCATAGCTGAATTTTCCCTCACAATAGTCTACAGATATCTGGGCCCCATACACAACAGGTTGGAAAGCTCTGGAGTGGTGTATTTCATTAGTGCACTGCCAGTACAGGTCCTAAGAATTGCCTTGTATTGGAAAGAAGATTTGCTTTAAATGGCAATACTCAGTATGAATTTGAGGCAGTAAACCAGTAGCAATACACACTATCTGGATTTCTAAGAGTGTACACGGGCTTCCTATTCCACTTTTTTCTTTCTCCAAAATTTCCATCTTAGTGTAAAGCTGAGTTTGTTCATTAGTTGCATATCTTATCCATCCAGAGGTACCACAGAAGAGATTTTGCTTAAAGGCAAGAAAAAAAAAAAACCATCAGCGCTTGCGTGCAAGAGGGCTGTGTTGATTGTAAGGCAGCCTCATGCACGTAAAGGAAATATTTTCCTTCGCACTCTGAGGCCAGGCAAAAGTATTACGAGTTCTTCCTTCATTCTTTGCTTTGCAATGACCGTGCTATTTCTGCACAGAGCTTGCCTTAAAATTCTGTTTTCGGTCATGCCAACTGAAAAATTAACTCCTGAGAGTTAATCATGATGATTAGCTTATGTGAGTACGAACTAGATCTCCCTTCCAGCTGCGGCAATATTTACAGAAGCAGTGTGTGGTAAGCTCTGAGCACTGCTTGCTGTACTAGGTATAGTTAACTACAGTTCTTTTGTACTGAAAGCATTTTTTCCTTCCCCTTCTTTATAGGAGAGCAGCGCTGCTCTGTCACCATTAAAGAAAAAGAAAGCAAAACCAGGAAGTGATTTCGTAAAATTTGAAAAGTCAACTTTACCAAAGCCAGTATTCTTCAGGAAAGCCAGAAGCACCATCTCTTCCACCAGGGCATCCATGCAGGTAATGTGGCCTCACAGATGGCAACTGGATCTGGGCACGGGTCTCTTCCCAAGCTACATGCTCAAGCAAAGGGCGTGACCTCACTCATGCTGTCTTTTCCACTCTGCGTTAGTCTCCTAATATGGGCAGATAAAACTGGAAATGCTGTTGCATTTCCTTGTAGACAGAGTCACACATGGCTCCAGAGTTTCAGCTAATGAGTTGTAGGCATCTTCAAAATCTCTTCTTCCTTCCCCCCTGCTTTTCATAAGTACCTTCTTGTTGAAGGGACACCATTCTGAACCCACTCACTACACAAGAAAGCAAAACCATAAACTGACTTTCAGTCTTGCTAAGGGACTTTGAGCTCCACTTCATCCCATTCATGAAGGCTGGCAACAGTAAAGAGCTCCAAAATGCTGCCCTCTTTTCTAAACCTTTTTCACATATAATACTGTTTAAAGCCCTCTTTGCACTTTGAGGCCTGAGTGCAGTGGGGCCAGTGTATTTAATACACAGATATCTCATTTGTTGTTGAATTATGTAATACATTAGGGAGCATATGTGATTTCTCTACAAACAGAATATGTTTGCTTTTGGCTAGAATAACAGTGCTGTCTTAGCAGGGGTCTGTGCTAAAGGATTGGGGGAATTCTAAATGAAATGAAGGAAGTAGGCTGTTGTGCATCAGTTTTGATGGGAGGAGGGTAAAAGATCTCGTAGCACTGCCTCAGGTATCATATTATTTCATGTCTCTATTTTGCTTTTTATAGCTGAACAAGCTGCAGTCGTCGAGCTCCAAAAAAGTCACATTTGGCTTGAATAAAAACACGACTGCTGGTGAGTCTAATGTGTCTGTGTGTCTCCACAGCCTCTCTTGTAGCTGAGGAATGGGGAAGCTGTACACACTCATACACACACCGATACGCTTCACCTCTCTAGAACAGCATCATTCTGATCCTTTTCTGCCTCAGTAATTGTATATAGTTTATAAACCACTCTCAAGTTCCTGTCCGAAGGAGATTAGATAAAGTTTAGGATACTTGTCCCAACAGCTAGACTTGCATGATTCCAGGGTGCTGCATTTCTGGCGTGCAGATGGACCCTTATGAATAGAAAACAGTGCAGCAGAGCGACAAACTCTCCTTCCTGAGGCACCTGTTCTGCAGGGCACCTCTTAGGGAAACACGTGCGCTTCAGTCTTCATTGATCACTTCTGTTTCGCAGGAGAAAGGTGCTGATATGCTGATGAGCTCAGGCTGTATAATAGTAAGGTTTCAGTTTTACCTTGGCTGCCTGATGGTTTATTAATGGTAATGAGTAGATAAATGTCAGTTTCCTTCTGGATCCTGCATGTAAGCAGACAGTGTTTTCCCTGGTAAATGAATGTCTTGCTCCACAGCAAAGGAGTTTATTTTATGTATTCATTTAGCTATTTTTTTAACTCTCTGAGATGTGCTATAGGCCAAGTTCAAATAGAGAACAGCAGGTTTAGACATATGTCTTTACGTAAATATAAAACAGCTGGGCAAAGAGAAAATGCCTACCTGCCAGCAGAAGGAATAACCAAGAGTCTCTAGAACAGTGCTTTTAACAGTCAGAGTAGAGCCACTTCTTACCCATTGTCATCTTTTAAACTGAAGTGTGGTGTTCTTGAGGATAGCTGGAACACCTGTTCCTGAGGAGTAGGCCCAGCGTCTCTGGTAGTCTATGAAACCATGGGGAATGGTTCACAGCCTCTCTAGGGATTGCAACAGACCCCATTCTCAAAGGGACTCTGCTAAGAGATGTGCTTCACCACCATCTCTCCATTTTATTTTTTTGGCAAAGTCTTGGGCTTCTGATCCTTACTGATGGACTTAAGCATCTAACGCAGACTTCCAGGGTTGGACAATTCCACAGCTGATTGACAGGCCCAATTATTCCAAGAGTTGTATTTCTTTTAAATTGTTTGCTTGTTTTTCAACAGAATTTAAAAAGACTGACAAAAGTATACTGGTGAGCCCAGAAGGACCCTCCCGTGTGGCTTTCAATCCTGAACAGAAACCCCGTCATGGGGTGCTGAAGTCACCCACAGGTACCCCAGCAGGAGAGCCTCAAATGAAGAAACCATTTACTATATCAGCTAAGAAGAGACCAACAGCTATGGACTTCTTTTAAACTAACAGATGTGGCCTACTTTTGTACAGGACATTTTGCTAACCTAGAATGTTCTCTGGAGGTATTTTGAACTTCTTTATTTTTTTAAGTTAATACGAATTGTATATACAAAACTCTGATTGTGACCCGGGTCATCGCTATTTTGACACCACTTCAGCTGTATCTGGAAATACTTGTTTTGTCTATTTACAGAAAAGGAACAAAATCTAATCTCTGCTCAGGTTTGGTCTACAAAAAGTGTGGTCTCTGGCCATGTCATTCCTGAGAGATTTGTTCATTTAATTAGGGAATGTTCAGGGTTTGATTGTTCCGGTGATTTTTTTTCTTTTAAGCCAGTTTAAGAAAACCTGCACTTCATGCCATTAAACTGTCTTTTATTGGACAGGGCTTAAAATGGAAAAAGACAAAATAGATTTTAAACCTCCCAGTTGTTCATGTATTTTAAAATTTTACCCATCATTTTTCATGTGTCACCCTTGACATCCTGTTACTTCTTCTGGAAATAATTATTACCTCATGTCTCTGTAAAGCCACCAAACTCCAGCTGTTATTAAACAGATAGTAAGCAAGCTTTCCCTGGGATAAGAAGTGCCGAGCCGCTCAAGTGGACGCTGTTGCAAATAAACCTTCACAGCTGGTTGCCTGCTGACTTGGGAACTTTATTTTCAATTATTTTCGGTAACACAAGTGCCAAAGCTGGCTTACGCTTGTCATATTGTAAGCTGGCTGCTTCTATTTACTGTAACTGAAATAATACTCTCGCACGGGAGAAATCTTTGCTGTTTCCAGCTCTTCCCCCCACCCCCACTGCTGCCTTTCCTGAAGGTCTGACAAGACTCCTAGTTTTCAACTTTAGCAGCTGGTGTCACCACATTTTACCAGAACACAGATCTCATTCAGTGAATGAACCTCTGATTGTACTAAAGTGAGCTAGATCGGTGTAGCACATCTTTGGTTAGGACACACGTCTCTAAAAACTTTGGTGCCTCTCAATACAGGGTAAAACTTTACAGCCCAGACAGCTTGGTTTTGGTTTTGTTGTAGAACCGGAGGAATTCTTTCAGCAGCATTTCCTTGCATTAAGTTTTTATCTGGATATTTTATTACTACTGTGCATGTTTTTTTTTTCTTTGCGTCTTTGGTAAAGAATGAGGTGTACCTCTGTGAGAGACCATTAATGTATTCGAACTGCGAGGAAGGGGAGACAAGAATAAATACATTAAGTAAATAAAAACACTTCTCATAAGGTTGGAAGATTTGAAATCTTTATTTGAAAGTTTTGCTTACGTGAATAAGGCAAAGGCTTTGCAGCAAATCTCCGTATTAGAGTTCAGCTTCGAAGTGCAACCTGGTGCCAAAGCAAAGCTATTCACGAAGCTTCCCACCACCAGTTACTTCTGTGATCCTGTAAGAGAGAGGGTAGGTCTGCTTCATTACCTTGCCTTATGATAACTGGTAAACATTTGGCTACTTCAGCCAGCAAAATTAACTTGTGACATAATTTATTTGCATACTTCAATACTACTTTTTACCAGTTTTGATGCTGACCTCTGCCAGCTCACTCCCTGTAAGCAACTGGATCAAAACTGCTTTTTCATGGCTCATCTAGAATGTCTTCAAAATATTTGTGTACTTGTAGACTGCCAGTTGGTCTCAGTTGCTCAATTTCAATCTATGCCAGTTCTTGCAGTAGGTTTGTGACAGTCCATGGTTTGTGGTACTGCCAGAAAGTCATTTTGCTCATCTTTTCTTGTTTAGAGCGAAAGACTGAATTTTATTTGGTTTTGGTTTAATTTGTATTTGTTTGCCTGATCAGTAAAGAACTCTGGAGAATACGTCTGATACTCGCTGTTTGAGCAATTATTGTTCATTTATTTTTTTAAAAAAGTCTCATTGTATATTAGCATAATGTATTTTTTTGGCAAGACGATGGTAAGTAGGATTTAACAAAGACTGTTCGATATGCTGTACTGTTTATCTTGTACTGTGGATGAGAAGTCTCGTGTGGAATGTGCATAAAAGCATTTGTATGTGCATGGTTGTTAATACATTAGGTTGAAGGTGCCATATTCCTCCAAGGATAGAGATGCAAACAATCAGTAGGTGGATCTGGTGTGCACAGGAAAATCCAGGGTCAGGATGCATTGGGGTTTGGTTTGGTTTTGGTTTTAATGCATATAACATATTATGGAAGTGTATTTTAATGGTTGTCTGGATCTTTCTCTATTGCTTGTGGATCCATTGAACCTGTTGCTTGTCCAAATTGTTTTTTCCCACATTGCTAAATGGAGAGGGCAGAAATGGCAGTCGTTTTTTGGGGGCTTTTTTTATCGAAAATTTTAGTGATGTGATTGCTTGTTGGGATTCATGCATAATCCATCTGTGCCATGAAGCTGGTGGAATGTTCTGTAAATATACGTATGTCATGTGTGTCTTCAGTGGTGTCTGGAATTTCATTCAGGACAACTTTACAGCCAAAAGCCAAGCACTGTCAATGCAGTTTAACTGGCATTGTTAGCTTAAATTGAATACATTACCCAAAATATTTGGATAGTGACAATTCTGATAAATGTTGAACACACAAAAAGGAGAAATAAATGTGACATCTGGGATATCCACTGCACAGACACAATGGTACTGTAAGGAGAGATGTATTGGTAGGAAAAGAGGAAAAAAAAAAACCTGGTCTGACCTGTTTGTTGTCGCTTCATAGGTTTTTTTTTTTCATAGTGTTATTCCAGCTCTGCAGCTGCCAGTCATGCTCTGACTCAAAGTAAGTTCATGTGGCATACCTTTTAAAGGACAGTATTTTGTACTGATTATCTCTACATTTTTGTTATGAATTTGTTCAATTTTGTACTTCTCAAGCTCTGATAGTTTATAATTCTTTATAGCTTCAATAAAACTGAAAAGCACAAAATTAATTCAGCAAAGCAAAAAGTTGAAATTTTATTTAAATTATTAGGTATGCAAGATGTTTTGTAGTCTATCAAAGCTATGTAACTTGGAAAGCATCAAATGCCCTTTCTGTCCTTTATTTCCTGTGCTTAGGCTTAATTACAGGCAGAAAAATACCCCACCATGTGTCGTTTTATGTACCTCTGCAACAGCATTGTTAATACAAATACAGTGTCTAAGCACTAACCTAGTCCAATAAACCATCTTTTTTTGTGGACATTGTATTGTGGGTAAATCTGTAAATTTGGGGAGTGGGAGATGGGAAGGTAGCACCTGGGGGTCCACTTCAAAGTACAAAGTTGTTCTTGCATGTGCGCACGTGCTCTCTCTTTTTATTTTAGTTTATTTTTATTGTATAAATAACCAAAGCTGATGAAAACTCAGACATGTGTCAGAAGTGAGTGGGATTGTGATAGGATACACCTCGTGATAGGATACAAGGTGTTCATACACCTTGAGCTTGTGACCTGTGTATTTGGGCCATAGAGTAGATACCAGCAGCTGAAAGATTGCTCAGGAGAAACTAGTCTTTCCTTGACAATTAAAATTGGTAACTGAAGCGATAATGTGGTGAGAGGTGTTCTTGAAAGGTATACTTGTGCAGGTGCCGAAGTAGGTAGGAGATGGGCACTCTGAAAGATGTTTGCATGTTCATTAGCAGTAGCACGCCATATAGAGTTAGGTGCATACAGGAGTCCCACGCAGGGTACTGTGTCTCTGTCTCGGGTACTGGCAGGCCCAGCAACTGCGCAGGATCAATAAAAAAATGCATCATGTTTTCTTGACAGGCACATATTTATCAGAAATGCAAAAAACTTTATTCAGGCCAAGAAAAATTACCTATCCACAGCAGTGGCACCAGTAAAATTAAAACATAAATCCTCAGGTAAAATGAAAACAAATTTCCTTCAGAACAAAACCCTGTAAAAGTGACATTCTTGTTACATGTTTAAAAAAATCCACACATCTAAGTTTCTAGATGGTAGCATGTTTTGGCAGTGTTGAGGACTATAGTGATAGCATACAACCATCAATCAGGTGCTGCATGTGCTCTTATTATACATGGTGTCAGGTGGAAATCCCCATTTGTAGTTTAGCCATGGGGCTGAGATATGGTATACAGTACTGTGTGCCACCTTCATGCCATGTAGGATCCTAGTCACTCTGGAGGAGTGCCGTGCAGCGAAACTTGTGGTCCCTGCCCTGAGCACACTCCAAAGGATTGTTGTAAGGTTCAGTGCCCCTCACCATTCTCATGAGATCCGTGCAAGCAGGTTGCACCTGGATTGGCATTTCGGTGATCCGCACTGGCTGGCATGCCCAAGAAGGCAGAAAATGTCTGTCTGTGCAACAGTCTGCAAGGTTAATACAAACATATTTTACCTTTTGTTCCCACCATCCAAATCAAGGAGAAATGTAGTGCCTCTTTCAAGATCAGTATAGTCTGTTGCAGAACTAGAAGTGAACTATACGAGCAACACTTGCTGGGGAAAAACTTACTTTAAAAAAAAAGAAAAAAGCATGGATTTTGGGACTTCAACATAATATTGCAATATTTGTCATGTGATATTTTGGACAGATAAAATTAACATAATTCTTGTTATCTCTAAAATAATTTCAGCCTGTTTGACCAGTATGCTGCACTCACGCATCTCTAATGGCTGCATCCCAGATCATATAAATTCTAACTCGGATAACAGTAGTCGAAAGACTTTTTTTGCCTTTTGTCCCTGAGGCAAGGGAGGGGGGAGTAGTCCGTGTTGTAGACCCAAACAAACATTTTGTATGTGTAAAACCACAAACCAGTTTGAGGAGGAGAAACAAGTATTTCATTTGTAAATACAGTGCAGTGTTGCAAATAATACAGTTAACTACTGTAAATAAAATCCAAGAGGTGGTCAAGATACTTCTAACATCATTTTGCGCAGTGGCTTCATTAATATAGCCACTTTATTGGCACGTCTTTTTATTAGACACAGAAGAGGAAAAATCTTCAGTTCTTTAGGAAGCCTTTTTAAAGGGGGTTTATGAAACCCCCCAAATACTGTTTTTAGAACCTTGGTGATATTAATTTTGTCCTGGAAGATGAATTATTTTACAGCAATTGGGTTTCAAAAAAGGTGGAGCTGACTGTGTTCAGTAGAGCTGCTTATGTTCCTTATTTCTGAGAGGTAGGCTTCATGTTTTAGCACCACGATACTATCTTTCTGATACTGGCCCCACACCAGAAAAAATACAGAAATGCTAAAGGAGGCATTTGTGAGATTCTTTCCTACATAAGAAGCCTTTTGAACGTTTCTTCTCAGAGAAGAGCTTTAAGGCATGGCCTTAAAATCCTTCCTACAGTCAGTTGTGTGTTGATTCCTTTTGGGGAGTTAAACAGAGAAGACGACTGATAAGTAATATCATTCCTTTAGGATTTGTACGCCATTCTTTCAAAATATCACAAAGTTTTGGATTCAATACCAGCAGATACTAGCCAATTTCAGAGTTTTAAAAAAATCTCCAATGGCTTCAGAACAAGCATTCTACAACATTCCATATAGAACGTGTTACCTTGTGCAACTGCACAGCTCCTCAGCTGAAGTGTTCCTTATTTACACTTCTCTTTCAGATTATTGTCTTGCATAATCAAAGTAAAGCCCTGGGATGTTTGAATTTGCTCACTGTGTGGTTTCGACTGTGGGTACAAGTTCTGCAGTCTTAGAAACTCTTCTGTTTGCATTCCTGCAGTATTTGTTGCTGAAAAGCTGCTGTGGCTGTTTGCATGATCCACCTTCCCGGAAGGCTAACGGCAAATACAAAGGTGAACGTAATACTCAGCACAAAAATATGCATACAAGGACAAAGAATTAAAACAGAAGGGAAGAAGACTGAAATTGGAGGTCGAGACCCTCTTAATAACAAAAAAAGCCAGACTTCTTGAAGTTCAGTAAGGTCTCTGGGTGCATGATTTCCTGGACTTTTTCTTCCATTGAAAGCTTTGGTTTAATCAAGGCTTGGTCGGGCTCCAGCCTGGACCATTCTCTGTGATCCTGCTCGGTGGAGGTTACAATACTAAAACAGTGCTCAGTGAGGAAATTTTGCTCTTTACAAACTACTGGAGAAAATCCCTGATACCATCCTACCTCTTTGACACAGATTTGCAAAAAAAGTGGAAGTGCCAAGAGTTAGGCTCTCCAGGGAGGTGAATTCCACACACCCTTAATTTTTTAGGGACCAGATCTCATTCCAGTCTTGAGCCACATTTTCATAGGCTTTGCCACTATGGTAAACATCTGGGAGACATCTGCCATAAAATGAAGGCTGAAACTGTAAACACTTGTATAATCCAATAATGTGTACTTGTCTCGGCAGAGTATTGCCACAGAGTAATTTTGTTTCTGAAGAGAAAGCCTTCAAGACTTTCTCCATCATTAGTCCCTTTGAAAGGAAGAACAGGAATCATTCATGAGATCTGCACTGCCTTCAGACAGACTGTCAGAGAGGAGAGAGTGCCCACTGTTTTGTGCTGAGAAATCCACTCTGGAGCCCTTTATGGCAGGAGGGGAAGAAATTGCTGTTCGACATTCTCAGGCTGCAAAATTGGCTATTGAGGGCCTGAACTCCAACACAGTTGTTTGCCACAAATAGGAAATACTGTATTGCAGTGTAACACCGGGCGCAGGAATTTGCCGTTGACCATTGGCATGCTTAGGGCTTGCATATGATACAGACATTTTTGCTGATTGTTTCGAAGCAGCCATGGTCAATGATGTTAATTTGCCAAGGAGCGTACCATTTATGCTGATAATGATAGGCAGCTCATGTACCTGCCAGGCCCAGGTGGCAACTTTTAGTCTTTGCCCATCTATCTCATGCAGTCTTCATATCTCTTCTGTATCTTATTTAAATATAGAGACAACTAACAACAGTTGTCCTGGAAAAAAACCTTTGCTATCAATCCTACTGGTACCTTGCTGGTTGTATTTCACTATGTGGTGTTGGTAATTTTTATGTAAAAAGTTTTCTCTCCTTCAATCCTTGGATACCAAATTAGGGAAGATGAAAGGTCCACATAAGAAATAATCTGGTATGAAGCATGTATTAAGCTTTCACTTAAGTGAAAGACTGAAATGAGTCCAAAACAACATTCTGGTTTCTGGCCCTCCCTTTCCAGAAGGCCGAATCCAGATTCTGTGGCTTGCACACGATGGCATTGCTCATGGTATGCTAACGGTCTGTAGCCTTAGGTTCTTATTTTCTCCCTTTTACTTTTGCTAGAGTTTTGGGGGGGCCAGGGGCCACCTTGGAATTGCTGTTGTTTGCTGAGAGAATCTTAAGCTGGGTTTATCTTCAGTTCTAGGAAAGAATTAGTTATTATTTGTGTTCCAAGAATAGAACTAATGATTAATTTCCTCTGAATTTTTGTAACTTTGGCTATTTGTTTGAATTGCAGTGCTGGGGGGGGGAGGGGTGTTAGATTTTTTTTTTTTTTTTTAAATAGCCATGGGTGCTAAACCAACAATGTACTAGTAGATGCTAAATATAGCAAACCTAGGATCATCCTGAGACTCCTGATGAAAGTTTGGTGTGAAATCCTAGTCCCACTAATGTCTGCTAATTTCATCCTACTATTATAGTTTTATACTAAGAAGGGAAAACTTTCAGAACTATATAGGTTAGCCATTGCTACTTGTCACAATGGTCAAAGCTACAGTAGTGGGGAGAATTCTCCCCTAATAACACAGGCAAAAGGAAGAGCAAACTAGAAAGGAACTTCCAGCCTGCAACAGAACTAACATCTCTCATACTCCTGAAATCTGCCCTCTATTGTCACTATTTTGCTAATTAGTGAAATGACGCTAACGGGAAAGAAATTACATAGTTTCTGAACTTTCTGAATTTCATTCAGGTTTTTAAAGGTTAATTGAAAGTAGAAAATCTTTTTGTAACCACTGAAGAAAAAGAACAAAATGAAATTACCATTACCCAGGTAACAGGACTAGAAATAGATGCAGAATTAGTCAATTTAGCACGCACTCCCTGAAGCTTGAACTCAAATGCAAATCTGTTCTGTTTCGAGCATAGCAGTGGCCTGACTTCCCTCTGCTTTGTGTGCACATTTCCCCAGGGAATAAGCTGTGTAGCAACATAGCTTTGCCAAGCTGATATCCCTGAGCAGTGGGAGCTGAAGCAAGTGACTCATGACTGCAAGATGATAGCATGTGATGTAAAACACACACAGGACAAACTGCTGAGAGATGCAGTTCATGACTGAGAGGTTTATTCCCACTGCCAGGAAAGGCCTTGTTCTTTTCCAGCTGTGACCATGTTTTATAAAACAAATATACATAGTATGGCATTTCTTATCTGAAATCTATATCAAACAGTTTTCAAGGTTAGATATTAAAAACCAGGCACAGAAGTGTCTGTGAAATCAAATTATTAAATGCAATGAAATAACACCGATTTCTTCACTCTTTCCCCCCAAGTGCCTTAAAAATGAAGCAAAGGCAACATGAAAACATTTGTATGCATTTCTGTAAAGCTGTTATCATGACCACATGCCACGTTGTGCTGTATTGCAGCGTAACTGCTTGCAGCTCCTAGCCCTTTGCTTGCCAGAACAGGGCTTCAGTCTGCTTCTAGAAATACATTGTTGGCAAAGAGGTATGTGTGCTTTCCCTGCTACCTCTTTAATGCTGGTGGATGGTTATTCAAGGACAAAAAGAGGTAATGGGGATTAAATTCCTGATAATAATGAGTAACTTTTCCCCAGTATTAGGGAGTAGATGCTAAGTGCAATAGGACTGGATCCTGAGGGCACGAGGATTAGCGTTCAGGACACAACTGCAAGCTGATCCTAAGGACTGTAGCTCCCTTAGCCAACCGAAGGAGGCCTTCTGCTTCCCTTTCATTAACTTCAACCATTTTGTTAAATGGACACTGGAACCAAAATGTGCAGGCATCAGCACCAACCAAAATACTTGTGTACAGTTGCTGAATTGTACCAGTACAAGGAGTCTTTTAGCTTAGAATTCATGGCAGAGTGGTCTTGCATTTTTTTAAAAAAGAGGTGTATTTTTAGGTTTCTCAAGGAAATGAGGAACAAGAATGCCACGCTATACAGTGCTGTTCAATGGTGACAACTTGTGTCAGTGATAGCATATTTTAAAAAACTTTGTTATCGCTGGCCTGTGTCTCAGCTTGACACCCAGCCCCCTGAGTGTTTTTTGTAGGAGCAGTTCCGTTTACTTCAATAAAACAATTGACGTGAGGATTGCAAGACTGGGCCTGACATCTGCAGGCTGGTACGTTGCATGATCTCCTCCCTGAGGCCCCATTTTGCAAAAAAGCTCAGAATATGTGGAGCTTTGGCAAGTGAGGCATAGAGAACGGGTTCAAGTCAGAGGTGTAAGAGAAGGGATAGCCTACAGTTACTCTGATTGTGTCATCTCTTACTATATAAAATGGCTACCACGCCAGGCTACTCTGGGGTATGGGAAAAACTTAGGTCCCTGTTCTGCAAGTTTCAAAGGCCATGAGAGAAGAGAGCACCCAGCAGTTTGCATGATTGGATCTGGAGTACAGACTTACACGTACCACTTTCATTATTTACTGCCTGATAGGAGGACTGTTTCCCTCAATTCTGTTTAAAGAAGTTGGGGCATCTATGAGTACTGTTCTCTGCATGATAATAGCTAGTGGAGTCAATATGGATTGAAGTCCAACATTTTTTCTGCAGGCTGTTTTTTCACCAATGCTGAGAGTATGTCAGCCTTGCCAGTTTGCAGTTCTATTTCATGATAGGTTTTGGAGAAACAGCACTGATGAGCACTCTTTTTGTGCTAGAGGCAGCAGCCCCTGCTGCCTGTCAAAGGGTTTAGAATGGCCTTTCTAATTCCCCCATGCAGAACAGCTTTGATGGCAAGGTCAGGTTTCAATAATCTCCTTGCTTTTTGCTGAGAAGATGGCTCCTTCTCTGCCATTATTGGCAATTCCTGACACAGTTAATCATTTTAATACAGGCCAAGTGCAAATTTGGTGTGAAACAAGAATAATGGCCCCCTCCTACGTCAAATGCTGCTAATACTTCATTATTACTACTACAATCAGAAATTGGTACTTTACAATCTGTCTTAGCAAACATCCAGCTGACCAGCAGAAATCCATATCTTAAATACAGATGGTCTTGTGGTTGAGGAGTGCACAGTTACAACTCTGTGCTGGTCCTATTCTGCTGCTTTGAAGACTTGTTGAGAAAAGGAGAGGCTACTGATACGACTTTTACATAAGCTTGACCTTTTATTTTCTGTCAATGCCTATGATGATTCAGAGAATCCATATACAGTTTACAAAATCTGATTTAAGACCCTCTTTTTATGCATCTTTTATCAAGCTGAGTGTGTCATATTCTTGGCAGCCCCACAGCTTTTCTGTTGTGCTAATATAGCAAATCTGGCCTTCAGGAGATCTTGGTAGTTAATGCAGCCTGTCCCCCATTCCAAGACCAACTTAAATATAGCTATCAGTATTTATAAAAATCCTTCTTCCATGGTTATGAAAACCAAATAAACTGAAGATAAAAACTCATCAAAGCAAAACTCACCAAAGCAACCTCTTCCTGGCCTTTTCAAAATCTTTTGCATAATGGAGCTAAGCCCTCCGTTATGGACATTAGTTTATTCCCTTCTGCTCTTTCACAGCTCTGCATTGTATCTTTTTGTAGGCTGTTACCAGACCTGAGCTTTCATTAAGCTGAAGAAATAATCTCCTCCTAGGTTGTGTGTCCTGAGCCTGGGATCCTTCTTATGGCCTCTCGCATTGTCCCATTGTTTGATTTTGAATGAAATGCCATTTCAAAAACTTGGCAGTGTTCCACCAGAGACCTACCAGTGCTGAATATGCTGCAAGGATTGCTTCATATGTCTTGCAGACTATATTGTTGTTTTTGCAGACCAAAAGGTGATTATCTTTATTGCAATATTGTGACATTGTTGACCCATGTTAAGCTTGTTATTCACTGTAATCTCACGATTTCTTCATGCATAGGGAGCTGGAATTCCAAAGGGTAACAACATAGACCTAGGAAGGCAGCAGCCTGTGCAACAAATGGCCCATAAAGATGTTTGTCCTGTCTGCCCAGGTGCAAAGAAGGCAGGTAAAGATGTGTATCTTCCTGGGTTGTTGGCTGGCCAACTGTCGTGTGTATTATTTTAAGAGAACAACCCCCCTTCGGAAAGAAGGGGTATGGTATATGTTTAATTGTCATGAATCTGACTCCTTTCTTTTTGATCAAGCACTGTTTCATGTTTTAGTATTTAACCAAAGCTTAGGGATGGGATATCTTGGCCATCAGTGGTTATCCATTTAATCAAGGACAAGCGTTCCTCTCAGAAGGAAATTAAGGAGAGTTGGCAAGAGAAAATAGCCTTAAATTGTCCTTGTGTAACACACAACCATATATGGGTAAAAAAGGCTAGGGTACTTCATCTGTAAAGACCACCAAAGACCCCCAAAGAGAGGAAGGCATGCGCAGAAGAATCTGAAGTGGAGCCAAGAAGAGTGACTTAATGCCATTATGCAACCTATGTAGATTAAAATTAATATATATTAAATAGGCAGAATATGTGTGGACTTATTGTATAAATATAATGAGGTAGCCAGCTTCGATGTGCTTGATTTGTGGAAAACCATGGAGCACCCAGGCTTGCACAACCCTGAAATAAATTAGCAATGTCTCTTCTGAGTGTGTGATTATTGACTCATTGCATGCCGGGCGATGAATCCGTTTTTCAGACATTATTGCCTCAGGTCTGCCACCGGGGTGTATCGCTTTTTGGTGCACTGACAGGCTAAGCAGAGGAGTAGGGGAGATGTGAGGAGAGCAAAGGAGGAACGAGGAACATTTGTGGAAGAAACATTGCCATGTTGATAAACTGTGGTCTTTCTGAATATCCTCCCTCTTGATCAAATTATTATAATCTTCTACTCAAAATTAATGATTTCCAGAAAAAATATTCTGCTCTGACCGAGGAGAACTGGTTTGAGAGGCCAAGTTACCTTAAAGAATAAATCATAAAACTCCATGCACAGCCCAGTGCCAAGGTCAGGAGCTTGAGAAGGTATCATCCCAGCAGTACCACAACAGCAGCTGTAGTAGTAAGCCTACGACAGCTTCTCTGTTGCCTACATTTGATCCAACCTACCCTGCCTTTTTCTTTTATCCTAATGAAGCCTTTTGTCACACACCACATGGCTATTTGCTCTTCAAACAGCCCTAGTAACCCCCAGATTTGGAGGAGTACCTGGGAGTTCATTGTTTTTCAAACAGAATGGTCTTGAGAAGGATAGCATAGCAGAATGCACGATGACTAGGGAGTTGAAGTCTAGCTTCACCTTCTGAAACACACACACTTTTTTGTGAGGAAGGGGCCTGATTTCTTAAAGAATAAATAGGGTAAAATCTGTAAAAAAACACTGCTCAGAAACTGGGTGCTTACTTTTAGATAAGCTGCTTTCTGGAAGGGAAGGAGAATTGTTTTCTGGCCTTTGTTTTGCTTGTGGCAGCTTTTTTAGTGTATAGACATAGGTTCCCCCATATTTTAAAAAATGTTGGGGCTTGATACTGTTGAATCACCCCCTTGCTTACTTTTGGTTGTGTAGGCAGGTTCTACTCCTTAATACATGAAAAAGAGCTCAATTTTTACAGATTAGAGTATAAAGAGAGGCTTCAGATGTTACTCTGGGATAAGCATAAAGATCGCTAGAAGTACTTGCCTTTGTTGGACCTTTCAGAATATTAGGAAGAAGGCAGCAATCCTGCATAGAATGGGTTTCTCCACATGCTTGGAGAAACAGCATGTGTTCCCCTGTAACAAATACTCTTTCACTCTCAGCAGCTGCAAAGGAAGGCGAAGCTCTGCCTTTGTACCCTCCCTGCCTTCCTACATTATTGTCTTGCTGAGGCCTCTGCATTATTGCCCTCGCAGACCTTATTGCTCTCTACAACTACCTGAAAGGAGGTTGTAGGGAGGTGGGTGTTGGTCTCTTCTCCCAAGTAACAAGCAATAGGACAAGAGGAAATGGCCTCAAGTTGCATCAGGGGAGGTTTAGGTTGGATATTAGGAAAAATTTCTTCACTGAAAGGGTCATCAAGCATTGGACCAGGCTGCCCAGGGAAGTGGTTGAGTCACCATCCCTGGAGGTATGTAAATGACATGTAGATGTGGTGCTTAGGGACATGGTTTAGTGGTGGACTTGGCAGTGCTAGGTTAGCGGTTGGACTTGATGATCTTTTCCAACCTCAAGGGTTCCATGATTCTATGATTGCTATCCACGCTGCAGTGTCCTCACTCAGGTGTACAAGCAGCCTGGTATCAGCTGTGCTCTGCCATGTGAGACTTCGTTGAGCCTACTCCTTGCTTTGCCTGTGTGGTCTACTTGTTGCAGGAGTAGCAGCTGTACAAAACCTAAGGGCAAGCATTAATAAATGTATGAGCTGTGCGTTCCTTCTTGGGGGAGGAACTTGCTCCAGTGAGAATGTCAGACATGCTTGGGCAGTTTTTAGAACAGCTGTAAATGCCAGAACACTTCCTGGCATCTTCTTTGGACAGTGTTTCATTATCAGGAAGGAAAAAATAGAGTTGGCCTAGGCACTACAGAGACAAACCATTAATGTCACTACACGATTGTCTTAATTGAGGCCCAGCCCCACCTAACAATGCTGTGGAACCCACAAGATAGATCTTCAGTTATCCCCAAAAGGAACACATGCCAGTATGTACGTATCATATGCTTACATGGTCAAAGTGGAGCATTAAGCCTTATTGCTGGGGAAGGGAAGAAAAGCAGGAAAAAGGACATCTGTATTCCAACAATTGCCCTCCAAGCTAACGAAAGGCTGAAGGAACTTTATTCTTCAGTGTATCAAGAGATACGGAAAACCACAGGATAATAGTACTTCAGCATTTGTTGCATTGAGTTTGTGGAGGCTTCGAAAGCAGCAAAATGGAGGCACAGATGCCTTCCATTCCAAATAACATGCAGTAGCCACTCCCTTGAAAAGCAAAGGACACATACAGCAATTGCTGTTAAATGAAAAACAGTGGTTGGACTTTAGACTGAATGAACAAGCTGTAAGCAGATATCATGTTAACCACTTGCAGTGTGTATCTTGTGCAGGTATGTATTACAGAACAGGCCATGTCCTTTGGATGTGCATCACGGGAGTGGCACATGGATGTGGCAGACAGCTTACTGCATATATACATTTTTCTTTATAGTGTGTGCATTCTGTACTCATTTATTATGATGAGTGTCAGACATAAACAGGGCTGGAAACTTCTGTATGGTTGCCTGCCTTTTCCACGTGAGACCTTACTTTTAGTTGTCTATAATTGCCAGCCTTTGAGTGTTTTCACAGACATTTTCTGTCTCAAGGTCATTTTCGGGTAAGAGAAGGAGGGAGGACAGAGGGAAAGAATATAAGCTAGAAAAATTGAGTCATGTCTAGAAATGAGTCTTACAGAAGATACAGAATATCGCCTTGCTGCATTTTTTGCAACCTTTCTTTTAAAAGATGGTGACATCTTAAGCTTGGATTTCTTATTTGGGGGAAGGCAATGATTTCATGTCAAGAATCTGTATTTTATTCAACTTATGAAAAGCAGCCCCATATGTAACTCAGTTCTGTTAGCTTTGGGGGTAGGGGGGAAGTAATCGTCTGTGCTCTGTTAAGATTTGCTAGTGCTTTAAATTCTTAAAAGTTTTGTCTTATTTAAAGTAGATGTGACCTGCAGGTTGAGGGATGTGGCAGGTGACTCAGTGGAGAAAAGCAGGAAAAGAGCCTGGAGGTGGAGAATGGAGATGGGTAACCAGAAAGCGAGGAAGATCCCACCCCAATATATGCCTCTATCTCTAATTCTTCTGGCTTACCCTGCCTTCCAGACCTGTGTCTCCTTGAGATAACCTCTTCACGTGAAATGCTGTTTTGTAATGTTTTCCCAGACTGCTGTATCTGGAGCATATATGGTGTAGATCATTCATTGTTCTGACCCTGTCTATACTCTATGGAGATGCACCAATTTCTACAATTCAAGAAAATGCCTACATTTATAAGTGATGAGAAACTGTTAGTAGTAAGGCCAGCCTAGAACAAGTCCTAACTTTTGCTACTGGAGTGACAACAGACAAGAGCACAGTATGTTCCCTCATTTTCCAACAGATTACTTATGATGAGGACAACATGCTTTCATGTTGCTGAGAAATAATCACACTGTTTCAAGAGTTGATTTAAAGCTAACCACTAAGAAGAACAAGAGGCATCGGGTATGAATTCTTGTGAAAGGATCTTTGACTGAACCTGTGATGGTCAATAATGACAAATGGCCAGAGGAAGATGAAATTCCCAAACACATTATCAAGTCCTAACTCAGCAGAGTCTTGATGTATTGTAGCACTTGCCAGCCAACACATCTTCTTTTACTCCTTGGCAGCCCTGCGAAGAGGTTTTTTTTGTGTGTGTGTGTGTCAATAACGTACAATTGCACTCACTTCAAAACCTGACTGCAAGGGTGGTGCTCTGTCAGACCGCCTGCAGCTCGGGCCGGCATGCCACTGGGCATGCCATCGGGCATCATGTGGGACTGCCTGTGGCATCCGTGGCTTCATGGTGGGAAGCAGTAGGACTGTCAGGATGTGCGCGTTCTAGTAGACAGAGGGGCAGGTGTGGCAGCACCGTGGTGGCGGAGGAGCAAATGGTGCTTAGCGCACAGGATGGGTGGCATGGGAAGGTTGGGTGGCCGATGCTGTGTGTACTGGCCAACGTTCAGACATACCTATGGGCACTGGAAGTGTGCTTGAGGTACTGGGTGCTGCAGTGCTGTGCAGTGAGGGCAGGAGACAGGCGATGGTGCGGCCAGTGTGACCTGTAAGACCGGGCAAAGTGGGGTCCACGTGCGTGAGCCGTGGGTACCTTGCGCATGGAAGGGGCGTGGGGCCTGGCGCCTGAGAGCGCCAGCGCACACAGGGCAGCAGTCGTAGCGGCCGCCCTGTGCCGGGGAAGAGTGGGCGCCATTGGGGCAGCGCCTCTGTGGGTGCCAACGAGCGTCTCGCCGCAGGGCGGGGTGAGGGGCACGGCCTCTCCGCCGCGGAGGGTGGGCTAAGGGAGGTGGGGGTGTGGGAGCGCTGAGGCGGGGACGGTGGGGCCGCTCTCCCTGCGGGATGGCGCATGTGACAGACAGCAACGGCTCCCGCCGAGCCCGGGAGGGACGGCCGTTGGGGCGCGTGACGGCGTGTGCCGCGTGACGGCGCGGCGGGGGGTGGGGGGGACGGCGTGCAGCAGCCACGGCGGGACCTGCACCGAGCGCGCCGCGGGGAGGGGCGGTTAGCTGCCGCCGGTGCGCGCTGCGCCGCGTTCCGCTGCGGCGGCTGGGCCTCCCCCTCCCCGCCCCTCCCCAGGCAGTGAGACCGGAGGCGGCCATTACGCCTCCGCGCCCACCGCCTGACAGGCTCGGCGCGGCGGCGGGCCCCCGCGCTCCCCGCCCGCGGGGGGGCGGGAGGTGTGTGTGACAGGAGCGCGTGACGGCCGCCGCGCTCCGCCCCCTCCCTCCCCCCCCCCCCCCCGCGATACTGCTCCCGGCGCCGCCACCTCGGCCCCGCGCGGTGCGGGAGGCGCAGCCATGGAGCCGGAGCGCGAGTGCCGGGTGCTCTCCATCCAGAGCCACGTCGTCCGCGGCTACGTGGGCAACAAGGCGGCCACCTTCCCCCTGCAGGTAAGCGGGCGCGGACGGGCCCTCCTCATCCTCCTCCGCTGTTGCTTTAGCGGGGCGGCGAGGGGAGCCGGGCGGGTGGTGTGACTGGCAGGGTGAGTGCCTCCTGCCCAACGGGGGTAAGGTCCGGGGACGGCGGAGAGCAGCCCGCCCGGTCGCCCTTCCCGCCCTCTCCAGCGCCAGAGCGCGGTGCTGGGGTGGGGGGAGCCGGGGGGCAGTGACCGTCCCGGGTCTCTGCGCATCCCGGCCAGACGGTGTGGCTGCGCCTCCCGCTGGCTCCGAGCCGCACGGCACGGTCCGGGGCTCCCGTTAATATCATGTCTTCTCCCTGCTCGCCTGAGGGTGTGTTACGGCGGGCGGACTTGAGGGGGTGAGGGATGAGGGGAGTGCTGCTGGGGGCTTTGCTCGGCCCCACACCGCGGTGCTCCGCGGGCGCCTGTGCCTCTGGCCGAGGCGTGTGCTCCGGCATGGGCCGGGTGTCCGCGCCGCTGGGCTTGGTGGAACGGTGGCCTTGTGCTGGTACAAAGCTAAGCCCTTCTAGTCCTTGTGAGTGGTAGAGCTAGAAAAACCCGCACCCCTCGGTTTCTGAGGGTCTAGGGAAGCCGTCGTAGAGTATAAGGACCACTTAATGACTGCACAAGGCTGGCCCAGAGTAACTAGCTTACATGGCCTGGGGCTTGAGGGCATAATTGAATCTTGGCCGTCGTGGCTTTCATGTGCTGACTTAAGGAGTTACTTGCTAAGGTCTAGCTGACAGTGGGAAAATATTGGCGTGCTTTGGGAAGAGCCTTTGTACATCTCACTATTCTCCCCTGCGAAGTGTCTGTATCCGAAGGGGCTAATCTGGGGCATTACCATCAAGAGGTCTTTGTTCCTTGGCACCCGTGTGGCTGTACAAAGCTTGCTGTCTAAGAATCTCATTGCCAGAACACAGTGTGTTGTAGTATTGGTTATCTCTGTACACACTTGACAAACGATGGTGTAATCTCACTTGACTCAACACGGAGATGGTATATGCTGATAAATGATGCACTTGAGACCAGGCCTGCAACAAGCTAACATCACGCCCCCTTATGCAATTACAATGCAACCAAGTCTCTTGAAAATTAGTGTATGATGAAGGGTGAAGTACATATAAAATCCATGTATTATGGAAAAATCTGTCTATGTGGAGACTCATGACTGAAAGGCGGTCATGATCGGCACGCCAGCTGTCCCTCCTTTCCTAACAGAAAGATCCCTAAACTGTGCTCTTCCCCTCCCCTCCACTTCCCCCAGCTATTTTTGTGGTAGCAGAAGGGCACACAGTGGTACTTACTCCAGAAATCTCCAGGTCTCTTAAACTGTTGTTTTCATTTTAATTCCGTGTCAAAGGTTCTCTCTACTCTTCTGTAACTCAACCTTTCTGTGGCATATGAGCCTATGTGTGGGTGTCTCATAGGACTTGGCAAATCGGTTCCTGTAAAGTGTCTTCTTCCTTGAGTATGATGCTAGAAAGTACTGCTTTAGTTAAACAGTCCTACTGAGGTTGTAGCTGGATTCTCTTTAGGAGGCTATCCCACTCATACTGTGTTCCTCACTGTATAGTGTAACAAGAAGTTACTGGGGTGGGGGGAAAAAGGCTAGTTGGGGAACAACTGAACACCTGTTGTTACAAGCTGCACTTGAAAAGCCTATGTAGGCAACCGTTAATGAGGCTGTGCTTGCTAGAAAGTTACTTAAACTCTGGATTTACTAGAACATCAGATATAACAAGTTGCCACCAAGTGAAACTTTCCTTTTTTTTATGTTTTCTTGAAACAAGGAAAGGAATTACAAACTATTTTTAAAAAATTTATTTAAAAATGAAACCTGATACTAGTCTTGAGGATGGGTGCAAATCTGGCATGCTTACGTTACTTCCCATTCTCTTTTTACTTTAGTGGTCTTAACCAATAATGGTTAAATGAGGCTTCTTTCTGAGCTGATCAGTATTGAGTTTGCAAGGCAAGAGGTATGTAGGTATATATGTGTGTGTGTGTGTGTGTGTGCATGTGAAGTCTGATGGGCTGAAATCCTGCCAGAACAGTTCAGGAATCTGCATTTGGACAGCAGCAGCCAAATAGAAAACCAGATGTGGTTTCACCTGCTGTTTGCAGACTTCTGCATAAACATCAGTCATGTTTGAATGACATTACCTTTGGTGGAAGTCTGTGATGCTATTTATTAGTAATAGCCAATGCAGCACTGTGCACAGCAGAGAACTCTTTAGTGTCTTTTTTTAACCAGTTGGTTTTCCTTTGTCAGGCTTCCATTACACTAAAAGCTAAAGTGTTTAAAAAGTATTTTAAAAGTAGGCGTGTGGAAATACTTTCTCTGTGAAGTATGTGGTAAATGCTTTCTATATAGCAAGCACAGTGAAAGAGAGTTAGACCATATATTAGAGCAGTTACAATAATGGAAGTACTATAGCTGAGTGAGAAATGCTGGAACCCTTTATACCATTTCAGGATAAAATATGCTTAGGTAGTTTGAGATTCTAGATTAACTAATAGGTCTTAGAGGAAATGCGCACCTGGATTTTCCAGGTGGTAAAATGCCAGGAAGTGAACTGTCCTCAGCTGTGCTTTAAATTCTGCCTTGTCAAGAGTTTTAACAGGTTTTACTATCTCTTTAAAAGTTCTGGAGGTGGTTCTGAATTATGTTTAAAATAGTCACAAGTTATTTCACAGTTGTGTAACCTGGACAGCTTTTGGTATCAGGAAATGGTTTAGGATTGTCCAGCCTTTAAAAGAGGAAGAGCAGTAGGGTGTACATTAACTTAGAGGGTTGCCACTGTCAGTCAGATAAATTGTTTTAAAACAGCAAAGAATGTTTCTCCTACTTGACTAATACTTTTTGTGATAGGAAATAAAAATGTATGTCTTCACCATGCCAATTTTAACTTACCTTTCTACATTTAACTTACCTGTCCCACATTCTGGGTAGGTAAAATGTGGCAATAAGTAAAGGGTGCAGTACTGGCAAGCAGAAAGTTACTGTCTTCCTCAAATCACAGAGTGAATACACAAGGGCGAGCTCATTTCCGTTCTGCAGAGGTACTTAATTCTGACCATCAGGAAAATTTTGGTAGGCAGGTGAATTTAAATCTTTAAGATGCATCTACTACGCCCATCATAATATCAGCTCTTATGAATGAATATTTCAGTCTGTATGTTCAGTCCTTTGGGCCTCGATGAGTTTCCAAGAAAGAGGTTTGAAGGTACAGGGAAGGGACAGGAGAAAGTCCCAGCCGATTTCGTCTGACATTTGCCTGCCACTGGACCAGGTTATACTCCTGCCTGAGAGCCAGAAACTGTTGATCTTATCTTATGTGTAGGTAACAATGAGATCCAGAGAGTTTTGTACTTCCTGTTCTTACCTTGTTCGATAATGCTAATGGAATGTGATTATGAGGGGTTATTTTTTGTCTGACGTAACACTCGTAGCATTTGAGAAAATCTTGTCTCTGTTTTGAGTATTTAGTTCTTGACTTCCTTTTATATTTGCTTGCATTGAGGATGGAGCTAAAAGTATGGACAAATAGCATTAATTACTTGGGTCTGGAGAATGAAATTGTCTGCTCTGAATAGGATAAGGATAAGATGGCCTTTTGAAATATGTTCATGATTTTCTTTCTGGGTTTTTTTTTATTCCCTGCTGAATGGAAATAGTTGTTTGTTCAGGTATTAATAAAGGCAGGTGATTCTTATTCTTACGCTAGTCCTCAGTGATTCTCTCCTGCAAAAGAAACAGTAAGTCTACATTTGTAACTCCTCAATTGTAAAAAA
This sequence comes from Phalacrocorax aristotelis, assembly GCF_949628215.1. Classification (NCBI taxonomy): domain Eukaryota; kingdom Metazoa; phylum Chordata; class Aves; order Suliformes; family Phalacrocoracidae; genus Phalacrocorax; species Phalacrocorax aristotelis. The sequence goes on along the minus strand of NC_134276.1, from coordinate 97,709,688 downwards.
AGATGGGGATGCAACTCAGCACAGACAGTAATTTATCTGATATTTAAGGACAGTGCTGAACTGCATTGTTTAAGGCCAAGGGTATGATTTGCTTTCATATGCTGAGACCAAAACCATTGTCAACCTATCTTTAATGATTATCTGCTGCCCTAGCAAAAAAGTTTAAGACTTTTTTTTCTTTCTTTATTCCATTGAACAGTGTGGTCAAGCAGATTAAGTATTGTACAGAAAGAGAGGTAGATAAAGAGTATCTTATTTAAGGTGACTACTTGTTCTGTTTTTCAAAACCTACTTCTATTGTGTTAATTATATGAGTCAGAAGAAGGATGAATCAATCAAAAGTCTTTATAGAATAACAGTAAGAAATGTTCCTGCTGGCTAGCCCTTATTTTCATTACAGATCAAAGGCTGAAAAAGCCTAACCCTTAAAGAATAAATACAATGATAAAATAATATATCTTCTCTTTGTAAAATCCAAAGATTGTCCTAAATTACATATCTGAAACAAGAATTGTGACTCTAGATTCACACTTCAAATGAAGCTTGCGGAAGCATGGTTTTCTTTCTTGCCCCTTTTTGTTCTTATAAGAAAGGTAAACAAGGGACAGATGAGGTTAAACAACAACAACAACAAAAACCTCCTGACCCCTCTTGGGAGGGCTTATTCATAGCTATGTAAACAGCATTTTCCTGTTATTTGGGTGTCAGTATGTGTAGTTGCTGAAGTCTGGTGAATACGATGTGCAAGGCGAGGCCCTGAAAAAGACTTGTAATCCAAAAGGTCCTAACAAGGTGGTTCCTGGCAGTCTGCACTTCTAGGAAAAGGCTTTACCAGAACTTTCCAGAAGTGCTTGTCCAGATTAACCCACCTATGAAGAAAAGGATGGCTCTGATGTACTACGAGAACTTTGAACTTGTGAGAAGATTGTAGGAGATGGACTTTCGACCTGTATGATAAGCCGGGAGGGGAGTAGGACAGGTCTGAGAGAGGACAAGAAAGTAGACAACTCCTAAATAAATAATCTAAATAAAATAAGGGTGGTGGTCACTCTTCCAGCTCTTAACACTGCTTGAAGACAGACTAGACTGAGGCAAAGAACTGGGAAGAATATAGGGATCTCACTTAACAGTAGTAGTTTATGTTTGTGTAGCACTGTAAACTAAGAGATCGTAAATTTCTTTACAAACTTTTTACAGAAAATAGTTTCAATTACTAATGCAAAATAATCAGTTTGGAAAATTAGAGTAATTTCACCCTGCCTAAAAGAAGTGCAGCTAGGACTGCTGATGCACTATGGACTCTAAATTGCAAGACTGAGCAGAGTCTCTAATAAACAGAGAGTGGGACTGATGGGATAGTCATCATCTGAGGTCTAGTCCAAGTGTGTGATAGTCGTACCTCTCACTGTTCCTGCAAATCGTTTAATTGTGGCAACTTATTAAATAAGCTTTTGTCATGAGAATACAGTCATGAAAATACAGAAATGCTGAGGGATGTTCCCACATGGTTCCCACACATTTTTAATATTACAGTTGAAAAGCTGAAAAAAGCATTTTAAGATGCATTAATTTGGTAGTGTGTCTATGGGGCCAGTTGGCCGTCTGCCATTTTAAACTTTTTTAAAAGGAGGTTATAAATATTTACAGTGACTGATGATTATTTGCTGACTTTTTCATGGAACTTTGTGAAAACTGAAACTATGCAGATGCATAGACTGATATTTGATGTAATATTACGGCAGAGTATGTGCCGTAGTGAAGAAATAGTAACCTTTTTTTGGGACCTAAATGTAATCTTTTGATCTAACACATCACAGCAAAGTAGAAAGATTAAGGAGGATCCCATTTGGTGTCTACAAGTGTGTGCAAATGTTTGACTTCAGAGCAAGGAAAACTGCCTTACCCTGTTCCTTTGGAAAAAGAGTCGTCAAGAAACAGCAAATCTTATTAAAGGACTGGGAAACCTTGCCTAAGGGTGGATTTGCACTGTTTGGAGGATATCACATACTCAGAGACTCGGTAGCAAGTGTTTACTTGCTTAAGGCATTTTATTTGTTAGGAAATGGCCTTATGTTCTATCTTTAAGCCTTAAATTTTTTTGATTGTTTGAATTCTTGCAGTTATTTTGTTTTAGTTCTGCTCCAAATGAAACAAGGGAGAGAATATTTTTTTCCTGTATAAACAAAAAGGACAGACAACAGTCATTGCGGATCAGATTCCTGGAAAAAGTGAGCTTTATGTTAAAGTAGTATATTAATATGTACTGAAATAAATTTTTAAAAAAGTATAATTTGAAATAATAAAATGAATCTTTAATTTTAAGTATGAGGATGGCACAAAGATAAACCTGAGAAAAAGAGGTGACATACAAAGCTACGGATATTTCTCTAAATTCTCTCTTTCAGTACTGTTATCTCTGTTCATTTTTTTCTACTTATATCCAAAATTATGGTCACCTTTCCCTGAAGTGCATATTTAGTCATTTTAAATAAGGGATGAAGCTGACTGATCCATGGATGACTGAACATATACCAGGCAGGTATTTTTAGCCTCTTTAGGATGAAAAGATGCAAGTGGAAGTTATTGTGTGGAAAACAGGCTTGAGTTGGTGAAGCAAGGTTAATGTGAGGAGTTGGGCATTGGTCCTGGTACATAAATGTCCATTCTTCTGAAATTACTATGTGTGATAGAGTATGCAGCTGTACAGTAATCTACAGAGGAAAAAAAATGATGAGGGTAAAATTTGAAACATGCCAAGCAGATCCATGCTGATAGATAATACGTGCCCCAACAGAAGCCAGAGTAGTTCATCTCATGGCTTGGCAGCTGTGGGGTAAATTGTCATAGCAAAAAAGTACTACTGAACTGAAATTTGGCTATGTTGAGCTACGTGAATGTTTTTCAGGCCTTTGTTAAGGACTTGTATTTATTGATGCTGATTCATCTTGGATACTTCTGAGCTCCAGTTCCCTTAACATCTGGAACAATCATGCATAGAATCACTAAGGTGGGAAAAGACCTCTAAGATCAAGTCCAACTGTCAACCCAACACCACCATGCTTCCTTAACCATATCCCTAAGCACCACATCTACATGTCTTTTAAATACCTCCAGGGACAGTGACTCAACCACTTCCCTGGGCAGCCTGGTCCAATGCTTGACAACCCTTTCAGTGAAGAAATTTTTCCTAATATCCAACCTAAACCTCCCCTGATGCAACTTGAGGCCATTTCCTCTTGTCCTATTGCTTGTTACTTGGGAGAAGAGACCAACACCCACCTCCCTACAACCTTTCAAGTAGTTGTAGAGAGTGATAAGGTCTCCCCTCAGCCTCTTCTTCTCCAGATTAAACAACCCCAGTTCCCTTGGCCGCTCCTCATAAGACTTGTGCTCTGGTCCCTTCACCAGCTTTGTTGCCCTTCTCTGGACACACTCCACCAACTCATTGTCTTTCTTGCAGTGAGGGGCCCAAAACTGACACAGTATTCGAGGTGCAGCCTCACCAGTGCCGAGTACAGGGGCACGATCACCTCCCTGCTCCTGCTGGCCACACTGTTCCTGATACAAGCCAGGATGCTGTTGGCCTTCTTGGACGCCTGGGCACGCTGCTGGCTCGTGTTCAGCTGACTGTTGACCAGCACCCCCAGGTCCTTTTCAGCTGGGCAAGTGTCCAGCCACTCCTCCCCAAGCCTGTAGTGTTGCACGGGGTTGTTGTGACCCAAGTGCAGGACCCGGCACTGAGCCTTGTTGAACCCCATACCGTTGGCTCCAGCCCCATGACCCAGCCTGTCCAGGTCCCTCTGTAGGGCCTTCCTACCCTTCAGCAGATCAACGTTCCTGCCCAACTTGCTGTTGCCTGCAAACTTACTGAGGGTGTGCTCGATCCCCTCATCTGGATCATTGACAAAAATATTAAACGAGACTGGCCCCAACACTGAGCCCTGGGGAATCCCACTTGTGACCAGCTGCCAACTGGATTTGGCTCCATTCGCCACAAGTCTCTGGGCTCGGCCGTCCAGCCAGTTTTTTCTTCAGTGGAGAGTACACCCATCCAAGCCATGAGAAGCCAGTTTCTCCAGGAGAATGCTGTGGGAAACAGTGTCAAAGGCTTTACTAAAGTCTAGGCAGAAAACATCCACAGCCTTTCTCTTATTCACTAGGTGGGTCACCTGGTCATAGGAGGAGATCAGGTTGGTCAGACAGTGCAGGAGAGGAAACTGTGTTAAGAAAACCTCTTCGGTGGTTCATTTAAAAAGGAGAAAAAAAAAAAAAAAAACCAAAAACCAAACCTCACTTTACTTTCTGTCATCCTATGTAAATTTTAAGTGTATGGACTAGTTTGGGCTGAGTAGAAATCCTTCCATGGTGATTCAACTTCTCTCTCTTGGGAATGCAAAGCACCTCTTGCTAGAGAGATGTGTGGGATTGAGGAGCATGTACTGAAAAATGGTAAGAGTCTCCCCTGTGGCAAAGCAAAAGCTGGAGAGCCACTTTCTGATGCAGTTGTTTCTGAAGAGAAAAGTATCTGGTTTTCCTGACCAGCAAAACCTTTCTAGTCTGATCTTAACTGTTCTCCACACTGCAGCATCCAGTCATGTTTTACTTCTCAGAAGAGGATCTATGTGGAAATCTCAAGCAAGGATGACATAGCTGTCAACGACATTAATAAGTTGAAGGGAGGAACCCATGGCAATCTTCAAGAACAGCATTTGTTAGGTCATCATATTTGAAACTACCAAAGTGAAGTGGTGGTCTGTCCCACAATATCAGAATAAGGCAACATTTTTTCTATTGCTTAACTTGGCAGATTGCTAGCTAATAAAGCCAAATATTTTTTCTTTCATACTCCCCTTAATAGTTATTTATTTATTGTTAACATTAAATTATTTGGTTTCTTCCTGAATTTTACTGTGTTTGTTCATAGCTCCTGTATGTGGTAAGTCTGTCCCCAACTTCAGGAAGACAAAAGAAAAAGAAAATAAGTTTTAATAGAAAAGACTGTTGGCTAAATTATCAAAATTTGATACAGCTTTTACAGAATTATACACCAGAGTTTATGGTCATGTATTTAATAAAGTTTGGCCTAAATCTAATAAATTAAAATATATATGTATTTTTTATGAATCTGTGTATCTTCATGTATTTTACAGTGTTTGCTTTGGGTGATGAGTACTACTGAACAAGTTTAGGCTGAAGGAACACTTTTTCCATGCTTCAAGCTGTTCACTGTGGTTACTCTCACTTTTCTGGCAGAATACAGACCCCGCCTCATAGGGGTGGGCACCGCATTACCTGTTGAAACCATCAGATGGTCTAAGCAGCTAACAGAAATGGAAAAAAATGTTTAAAAAGTAGTTAAAACTGAAGCCAGCAGGGACAGTATTTCCTGCAGCACATTAATTATTTGTTGTTACTGTTTGTGGCCCAGCACAAGCTACAACCTGTGTCACAGCTCATTCCTTTTGTAGTCAGATATTGCTGGTAGCTGGAAGTAACATTGTGCTGCTGCTCATTCATACAACAACCAGACAAATATATGGCAACTTAGTGTTTAAATTTGAGAGATTTTAGTCACCTATCCTCCAGGGTATAGTTTCATGATCTGCTGCCTTCAGTAGCAAAGTCAGCTTGAGAAACTCTTGCTCCCCACCTTACCACCACCAGCTGGTTCTTCCACCTACACTATTTTTCTGTCGACTTTAGCTCTTCAAGGAATGTCATTTTGTGAGGTCATGTGGTAAACTACTGAGAAACCATCCAAGGTTATAAATAACTTGGCAAAGAGGGAAAAGAAGAAAATGTTTATTTACGTTGTGAGTCAATTTCCTCATCCAGTTCCCTACACAGCCCCACAGACAGGTTTTTTTGGCATAACTGAGGTGCCAGAGCAGGAGCAAGCCCCAGGCTCCTGTACCTGGCATCTGCTGAAGGAAGCATTCCTCAAAGTATGCTCTTATCTAAGACATCTGCTTGCTCTGAAGGAATTGGTGAGACATTTAACTGTTCTCTAGGAGCTTCATTCTTTCCTGCGGTGGTCTTGCTGTGATCTTTATATAACATTGCGCCTCTTTCAGGGAGTTGTTTCCTGTTCTGTTTTTACAGGCATCTGTTTTCTTGTTTAACATCTCAAGCCTTTGTAGGAGACTGGGATCCATTCATAGTCTACGTAAGAAGGCCAAATAAAGCATATGTGTTGGATAAAACAAATCGCTTTCTTGTAGGATAACTGTGCCTTAGATGTGCCTAACGTGCTTGCCACACCTTGCTGATGGACTGGTGGTTAGAGAATTAGCTATCCAAAATACAAACAGCAGAGTTAAAAAGAAAATAAAAATCAGAGGAAAAGAATGAGTCCCTTCCAGTTCAGGACATTCTATGATAATGTGTTGTGGGATTCCCCCCACTGCACTGCCCATCTCATTCACTGAGTAATCTGCATCTCCTAATCAAGCATTTGTAAACTTCCTTGCCTAGCACTGTGCATGATTCCAGTTGGCAGGAGTTTGCAGTGACAAGTGCCGTGTCTTTGTCAAATTACATCCAAGTGTAGAAGTAAGCAGCATGAAGATGCGGAATCTGAAATTTTCAGAATTTTCAAAAGAATATGTGAACTGCAACTTCTCCAACTGAAATTAATATCTAAAGTCACTCTTACCTAACAGTAAACAGAGTCTCAGGATGGGGGAAGAATGTATTTCTTGGGTGGAAGGCAGCACCACCTCATTCTCATTTTTTTTTTTTTAATGTTTGCCCTTCAGTGGGAAGAATGAAGGGGGAAGCAGAAGCTGTTATTTCCTTGTCTTTCACTACCTTAGCCTTTACAAATCTGTGTATTGCAGATCCCAGTCCAGATGGAAGCAATGACCACCTGCCCATGGGAATGTTAACAGAGCAGCTATGCCACAAATCTTTTGACTCTGCAGTAGGGTTGATCCTGAACTGGTGTAGTACATGGAGTAACGGCAATGAGCATGTGTGTCTTGCAGGCGTAAGAGGCTGTTTGTTTGAGTAGCAGAACTATGAAAAAATGCTGATGACCTAGAACAAGGAATTCCTTAGTGCTGAACAAAATGGCTTAGAGGGAATTTTGATAAAGGCATGCATTTTATGTCATATTAGTACCTTGCATTGAATAGTTAGCAATGCATACCAGCCTTTCGGGGTGGAAAGTAAAACTGAGTGGCCTGATGGTATTTGTTCTGAAGCATTCCTGTGTCTCCAAGGCTTATTTGGAGGAGCATCTTTAAGGCACTATTATCCTTATCTTGAGTTTGGCCTGATTATGTTTTAGATACATACTTATATTGTAAGCCTTTTCAGAAAAATCAAGAAATAAACTATTTGAGGACAAATTCACTGCAGGCTCAGGCTGTTCTAGTCTTTTCTGTTCAGATGGTCACATTGTTGCAGCTAGATCAGCCCATCTGCAAATCCTCAGTAAGTACCAATTTTGCCAGAGCACTTAAACAAAAATTGCAGTCTGCTCTGGCATGAGAGAGGGGCATTTGTTTTCTGCTCCAGTCTTTAGTATGTTCTCTGTGGTGCCCAGTGCTAAAGTCAGCCTGTAACTCCTGAAAATTGGTATGCAGCTGATCAGAGGAGAAAAGGGAATATCACTCGAGAACAGGCATTAGGCTACCTGAGGTCGTCTTGTCTTGTTTTTGCTGATGTGGGGCTAGTTGTTGTTGGCCACAAGTTCTCAGGCCATAGAGCAACAATGAAGTGTCAAATAAATGTGGCTGCAGTGTATATAAAATATACCAGACTCCTCCACACCTAGCTTCTTCTCCTTTATGTTCTTTTGTAACTGGAAAGCTAATCTGGGAAGGAAAGAAAACAGTTTGAGATGCATGGAGCTTGATTTGAGAGTATAAGAAGTTGAGATGGAAGGTAGGTTCAGGTAGGGAAAGGCACGGTGGTTTGTGGTTCTCCAGGGATATTTTTTTTTAGTGTGAGGGTAAACTGTTCTAATTAGGTAGTTTGTTCGAATATTTTTTTGTGTGTGTATTGTTTGTAAAGTCTTTGTAGAGTGTATTTTGTCAGTTGTTTTTTTTTTAAAAGTATAAAGTTCTCTTGTTTTTAACAAGTATCAGATGCTATCCAAATACTGTTATTTTATATCTGTTATAGCCTTTCCTGTGTTTCCTATGTCTGCCTTTGTCACTGGTAAAATAACTTTTTTTTTTCCCCCCTCAAGGTCATCTGCTGTATTTTTTTTTTTTTATTGGCTGTTTTGTAATTGTCTATTTCTAACCTCAGAATTTGAAGTGGCCCGTTTGGTACCTGACTCCGGATTAATGAATCACCAACAATATCTCCAGTATCTCTGTTCCTAAGCTAGTTTATTTGCTCTTGTATTTTTCTCCTGGCACAGTATCTCCGATATCATAATGATTTTTCTTTGCAGTGCTTTGTCAAATGCTGCAGTAAAATACAGCTATATTATACATACAGAGTTCTCATTATCTACTTCATATGGTTTATTAAAAGCTCAGAAAGAGAAGAAAGAGATTGGGTTAGTCAATAGCAGTTTCAGTTCAGTTTATCAACCCACGCCAGCAATTATGCCTGCTTCACTAATTGCCGGGACATGTCTTTTCTTTTTCCTAACTTCCTTTTCTCAAACTGAATTTGTGTTCTGATTTTCTATACCCAGTAAAATATATGGGTTTTGGTTCAGTATCAGATGGAAGGAGGTGCAAGAGCTGGCACACAGTGACTGAGGTGCAGGCTGCAACTGGGAAATGCTGTTTCTTTCACCCCATCCAAATTAACAGAAATTCTGCCTTTTTAAATATTTCTGTTCCATGTCCAGAAGAATACAGTGGAGCAATGATGTTCACTGGAACTACAGCAATGGCTGGGTAAGATAAAGTTCCAAACTGTAGTACATAAACATCAACACATACATGCAAACCACTTGTAATACAACGGATACACAGAGAGTTCCATGGCCTGATACAGACACTTTCTTACTGGAAAGTATTGCCGCCTTTGCTTAGCAAAAAAACCCCCCAAAAACTCAGTTACCTTGTTTGAAAGGGTAATTTTAAGTGTGGCATTAAAGTTAATTCTGTTAATGACTTTCAGTTAAGCTCATTTTTAATATATCTAAAAAAACCCGGAATGGATGGAATGGTTTTGATTTATGTGATACAGTGATTTTTGTAGACAAATACAGGTATTATTGGCTAATTCAGTATGTGGATTGTACACATGCTCTACTAAAAGTCAGCAGTTTGGGGGCTTACTACAAGATTTCTTGAAAATTCCTCATAAATTATGCCTGTTTAAGTCTCTGTAACCCCCTTTATTTATAAATGTCTTTATGCTATAAAACTTTGTCCTTTGATGCGTCTGTCAGTGTTACATTGCTACAAGAGTAATTTTCCTTATATGGGCCTACCATATGTGTGTCCTGTAAACATCAGTAAAGCCAGCTGGCATCTAAATTTGGATGAGGAGGGAGGTCCTCTGGAAGAAAATATCATATAGTGGGCTTGTCAAGCCTTTGATTGGTTTTGTATTGTTGCCATGTACACTCAGATAAAGGCCCTCTGAAGTTAATCAGTGTGCCTTGTGCAGTTCTGAACAGGGCAACTTTTGCTTTCAGTACCACTATTCTGGTGGGCTACTGTTTAATACTTTTGAGATGCTCTGCCTTTGCATGGGGCATCGGATATGCTCTGTTAGTATACCTGTCTGCCTTTAGGTTCTTTTGTTTGGGCTAGATCCATTTATTTGTCTTATGCCAACTCACCTTGTTGTTGAGTTTCCTTATGTTAACGGTGTTTGTGGAGGCAGAGAAGTAACTGTAATTAGGCAATTATTATGTATGTCAATTAAAATTCATAGCACAGTTAAGATGTTTGTGTTGGGATAAACTTGACTTATTCTTAAGCTTAATAAAAAGTTGTGTGTGTTTATTTGTATTTTGTGTGTGTACATTAGTGATGCAGGATTTGCTCTTAAATATTCTTTTTTTTAAAAAAAATGCTACTGTGTGCTTTAAATTATATAAATCAAAGCACTTCCCCATTACTTGGAAAGCTTGACTGGCTCTTGAAACTGAGGACTTTTCTTCCTTTCTGTAAAGACCCTAGGCTTGTCACATGTTTCCGTTAATTCTAAAAATTAACACTACATTTTGTTTTGTGTATATTGGAAGGTCTCCATAAAAAGCCATTAATTCCTGGAGAAGAACAGTGTGGTTTTTGGGTCTGCTGTAGTTGTCGCAGGAGGAGGTGGCATGGTGTATGTTCTGAAAAACAAAGTACAAGACCACACATATTATACAGTACTGTACAGACCATGGCAGCACACAGGCAGAGTACATATAGTGCAGTATAATTGATTCTGCACAGCATAAATTCCCTAAGCTGTTCTCTGGCAGCTGGGGAAGGACCAGTGTCTTGTTCCTAGCTGTATTCTTACTGTGTGTGAGGAATAGGGCATTGGCTTTTACATCTGAGTTCAAGTGATACTAGTTGAAGCACAATGCTTTGCGAAGTGATGGCATCCTGTCTTTGTCACTGTTTACTGATAATATTGTTTCACATGAGCATAACGCTTGTCCAGTTCACAGGGCTCTGTGAAGACTTATATTTTCAATGCTTTAAGGAGGCAAATGTGTACTATTCGAAACAGCATTTATTTTTCACAACTTCTGTTACTGAAATCTGTAGTACTGCTATGTTTAAGATAGCAGGATGATAGACTCTGTTCTCCAGATGCCTTCCTTCTACTTTAAATGACAGTACAATGGTTAGAAAAGGGTTTGGAAATAAAAATTATCTGGAGGTCAGACTCTGATGATCTCCTTGTGCTTTAGAACTTACATGTCTTGATCAAGAGTGCAGCTCACTGAGAAGTCTTTCAGTGGCACTAACTGCTTATTTTTACCAGGAGGATGAGTGCATACACTAAAAGGTATGAGGGTAATATACCCTTTTAGAACTGGTTTAAAACAACATCCTAATATCTGTCATGGTTCCTTGTTTCTCAGACTTTCTGCAAGGACGTATTTTCTCTGCAGAGACAATCATTCTAAGGTCAGGCAAGAGATTTTAGTGGAGCGTAGGTCAGAGACTAAGCCAGCTTGCAATAAGGACAAGCCTGACCATCACTTCTGAGTGAAAGCAGTGAGATCTGCCTGGGCTTCATGACTTTGTGAATCATTCCACAGTTTAGTCATGGAGTAGGAAAGCAGCTGAAATTAGTGGTTGTTTCTGAAAACATACCTGCATGTTGATCTTGCCCAGTAAAGGAAAATTAATCAGTAACACAGTTGAGTTTACATACCTGAATCCTTGATTTGGAATCCTGCATGTAATTCACTGTGCTGCCTTTTTAGGCTCTCTCTGGATGGTTTTGGTTCACTTGTCTAGTCTGTGTTAACCTTCTTCTCACTATTCTTAATATTTACTGCTACTTTGCTCTAATTCATCTCTCTCTTACCATCCATTGGCACAAAGGACAGGACATACCTGGCTTGGATGGTTCATCCTTTGAATATTAATTGAAAAAGAGTAATCTTTTTTCTATAAACTTATAAAGTGAGTGTCTTCCTACAAAGCAGAAGAGTTGAAGTGCAAGGAAGTTAAGTGTTATAATACAGTGCTGCATTTATTTTGGAGAGAACTACATGCATGAAAGTCAAATCCTCCTTTCAAAAGTGGAGTCTCAAAGATTCCCTTCTGGTGAGCAGAATCTTGTTCCTTCTTTCTTCTTAGCCAGTCCTCTTTTCTTGTCAAACTGTGTTCCCCTTGGCGATAAGCTCACCTTTTAGAGATGTGAACAAACAAATTATATAGCGAGATTTTCACCTGTGGCACATCTGTAACTCGAATCTGAATGTGAAACTCTAATTATGCATACAAGAAATCAGATACCTTGTATTCATAATAAAAGAATTTGTATTAATGATTGGCCGATCTTCATTTGCAACAACCTCTGATATTTTCCCTGGGTTTGTGGTTTACAAAACATTTCGTTTGTGGGCTCACCTGGGGAAATTGGTTTTGATGTGTCCTGCTATGGTAGAGTTAACGTTTTCCAAAATTAAGGACTTTGAAGGAACTGGAGAGTTTGTATGGAGGTCTCAGCTTTGTTTCATGTAATATAGGTAGCAACCTGTGAACACGTATCAGGGTACAAATGCTATGGAAGAAGTGTATGCAGTTTACAAAGTCTGATTTTATACAGTCCATTTTTTTCCTCTTTTCTTTCCCACACTGCTTCCTCCCTGCCCCCCTTACTCTGCCTTTCACTCATTGTTCCGGATTTTTCCTCTAACTTGAGCTGTAGTACTTTCTGGTTTTCGTTTCAGACCTTAAAATGAAATGCCATTGGAGGCAATGCTCAAAGGTGGAAATGTGTACTGACCACATTGCAGAATAGGAAGGTATTTTTAATTGAATTTATTCTTGCAGAACTAGGTCATTGTTCTCTAAGGTTGTCTAAATTAAGTACAAACTCAAACATTCTGGCTAAATTGATCCACTGATCATTTAACAGCAAAGGATGTAACATCTTTACTGACAAAGCTGGCATACTTAATAGTGTAAATATATCATACCACTGATTTTTATCCTTATAATCAGAACTTTGGGATGGGTAGCAGGTGATGCTGAATGACAGGACAAGGGGCAATGGGCACAAACTGGAACACAGGAAGTTCCACCTGAATATGAGGAGAAACTTCTTTCCTGTGAGGGTGCCAGAGCAGTGGCACAGGCTGCCCAGGGAGGCTGTGGAGTCGCCTTCCCTGGAGACATTCAAACCCCATCTGGATGCGTTCCTGTGCCCCCTGCTCTAGCTGTGCTTGCTCAAGCAGGGGGGTTGGATGAGATGATCTCCAGAGGTCCCTTCCAACCGCTACCGTTCTGTGATTCTGTGATACTTTGTGTAACTTTACACATAGAGTTCTAGAGCAGGTGAAGCTGAGCTTTTTGTATGTAGCAGTTTGATCAAATGACAGAGTGACTTGGGCTGGAAGGGGCCTCAGGAGGTCCCCAGTACAGCCTCCTGCTCAAAGCTGGGTCAGCACTAAGTTCAGCGCAGGTTGCTCAGGGCTTTGTCCTCTTGGGTCTTGAAAACCTCCAAGGATAGTGATTCCCCAGCACCTCTCTCAGCCCACTCAAAACCTCTGTTTCTCTAAATATGTCCATATAATGCATTGGAAATTGTTTGTTTTGTTTGTTTCTCATGTTAAGTACCCAGGAAAGCAATAAAACCTAGTTCAGTTCAGTAGTTCATGTAATTCAATTTTTTCTTGCACACTTAGGAGACTTAAGATACTTACATCTTCTTCAAAAATGTTTTTTCCCCCTGAACTGAATACAAGCAAGGAAAAAGGAGAACTTCTTGAGTACTATAAAGAATGTGATACTTTTGAAAATTTACCTTTTCCCTGCAGAAGCATAGTACAGCTGCAATACAAATTTTAAACAGAAGCATTCATTAAGGAAGAATTAAACACAAACAGAAATGTGAAAAGCAGTAACTTTTCACATTTCTCTAAGCATTTATCAGAGTAAATAATTATTAAATTAGAATTTATATTAATATTTACTCTGAGGCTGAGCTAATCTTTGTAGTTAACAGTTTTCAGTCTCAAGTGATGTTAACAATCAAATAACAAATAGGATTAGGAGGTAAAAATGAGTACTTTTATTTGTCTCTGGACCATTGGTACATAATGTAGATTACACAAATATAAAGATTAACAGTCATCAAAACTGAATTTGAGATGTTGCATTTGCTTGGAAAACTTCCTGTTAATTTCTCTGTTGCTACACTCACAATTTTCCATAATGTGGAATAGTTTTCTTTCTCTCGTTTACAATCTGCCCCTGCCCCTTCATATAACCAGCACAACTCAGGCTGTCCTCTTGAAGGAAATGTATGTTTGTAACCTTTCGTTTCTAACAATCTTAGGTACCAGTTCTTCGCGGTGAAGAAATAGCATGTTTCAGTTTTATGTGTGATTGAAATGTTTTCTGGAAGGGAGAGGAGGAGAGACTGTAAATTTTAAACAAAGCTGTAATGTATGCATTAACACAGTGGCAAAGTCCAAAATGTTGCATTTTTAGAGGTGAACCACAACTGAGATCCAGATATATATATATAACCTATATAACCCAAGACATTTTCCATCTGCCTAGGTCTTTGGGTTGTTCTACCAATAATTGGTATCATTTGTAAAATTTGAATCCTGAAGGAGATCCATTTCTTTTGACTTCTTATTTGTGGCTTGGTGGCTGGATATAAGTTCAAATTACTTCCGTGCTGTCAGAAGAACTAGGCTGTTGGTCCAGTTTTCCAAAAAGATCCAACACTTTTAGAGTTTGTCCATGTATTTTGAAGCCTCTTCCTTTCTTGTGTGTTGATTTTTCCCTTGGGCTCTTGCTAGTTCGAAGACACGTATTTTAATAGTTCTGTAGACTAGATGCCTGCACAGGTGATGCACCTTCTCTTTGCAGATCTGGGATAGCACTTTCTGCACCGTGGAAAGAACTGGATGACTTTTGTCCCTTTCCTTCCATTATTTGTGAGGAAGAACTAAGCCAAATTGGATCTCATGCATGATGTTGGAGTATGTGTTTCATGCTAGCTGTTTTTTCAAATGCAGTCTGCTCCAGTGTGTGTATTTTGATTTAATCTTCCAAATATTTTTCTGAAATATGTCATTCAGATGTGCCAGCCATGCCTTCCAACTGCAAAACTCCTCCAGTTTTGATGTTTTGTGATTTATTTTTAGAAATGTGACAGCTCTGTCTCCTTTGCTTGAAGATACTTAAAAAATATGTTGGAATCACCCGTTTTCCTCTGAGACTTCAATCACAGTGAATGTCGCTATATGATGTGATATAGGCAGCTTTAGTTTGGGCCTTAAGAACGTTGTTTGACATGTGCTTAGACTGGAGGCTGAGAGGATGAACTTTCCTTTGTGTAGCGCTTATCATCCTTACCCACACTGGCTACGGGTTTAGATTTGCCCAGGATTTGTAGTTCTGTGGGCAAATGATATTTATACAGAATGACAGCAGAGGGAGAGTGTGGAAACCAGAAATTGTTCTCTACTGGAGGGCCTGTGAGAGACCAGATAATGCAAAATGGGATGACGGTAACGTAGATGATGATGTGTCCCTGGCAGCTGGAGCCCTGGACACTTGCAGAGTATCTGCTGTGACCTGCATTTCCAAAACCAGAGGCAGGAGTATCACCACAGGACTTTCTTTAGGGAGCAGGGGAGGTAACACAGTTATAGACTATTTACAAGCTGGTATAGAGAGGCAATAAATTAAACATTACTGTGCATTTCTTAGTAAGGTCAGTCCTCACACTAACCAAATAGGATGTGAAGGCTTTAGTTCTGACATAGGCAAAACACAACTGGAATGAGGTCCTTCAGTTTATTTACACTGAGGTGCAAGGAACACATGTGTGTACACACACATAAAAATGACAATTCTAACACCCAAAGTTGGGTCATTTTGCAAATGTGGCAGACTGATATGCAGAGAAATTCAAGAAGCAAAGGGAAAGTGGTGCCTCAGTGGGTATAAGGTGAAACTTTCAATATCACAACAAAGGAATTTGTCCCACAGGTGGACCTGGCAAAGTGCTACTTGTGGCTTCTGCTGTATTTTTTGAGCAAAGCGTAGAGACAACTGGGGACTTCAGTGAACCATGATAAACCGTTACCAGCTGGAATTTGTTCGCTGTTGACTGAACGCCACAAAACTACTGTGTAGATGTTGCTTAATATTTCTTTACCATTTCACGTGCAGTCTTTAATGAATTACAGCATTTTGATTGCTCAGAAAATAAGGGAAGGTGTTGAGATGACAATTAACTGGCGTATATGTATGTACTTCAGAAACACGGAGAGGTTTCTTTCTATATGTAGAAAAAAGGTCAGTAACTGGAGTGGAGTGATTTTAAATCCATGAATTAAATAACTTCTTTTAAATGTGTTTCATATCAACAAGTGAGAAACTTGATGTAAATAATTTAGTCTTGTTTTGAATATGTACTTTCTAGTAATTTTCTGAAGGAAAGATTGATTCTTACTGGTTTGTGACACTGGAAGAATTGTTGATATCCAACTAAATGCATAATTTCAGGCGATCTTTGGTACTTTTGTGTGCAAATATGAGAGGTAGACTTTTGTATGATTTATTTGATTCAATATGTTTGCTCTCATCTTCAATTTTCTAGGTCTGTACATGTGAAAATCATGTATTTCTAATTAGGTAGTTAACTTTCACTTAAGATTTATTTAACCTCTGGTTTGGGTAGAATTAATTAAATTTAAAAAAACCTCAGAATCAATGCTTTTAGTTAGCTCTGCCCAAAAATTAAAAATACAAGTATATATTAAAAAGATTTAACAAGATGTCTTTTGAATATAGCTCCCTTTCTAAGCAGGGAAAGTATTTAGCATTCAGTGAATCAGATATGTATGGTCCTTTAGATATGCAGGGATGATAGTTACTAGTACTGTTGTTTAATCCTTGATTGGAGGAGGAAGCTAACATTTCCTTATCCGCTTTAAATGATCAGGTTGTCAAAACGCAAACAAAAATTAAGACACGGTTTTCTCTGTAGCCATAGAAGAGATGATTGCTGTCAAAAGATGCTTTTAGCCATTCAATATACCCTGTTTTCAGGTCATCTTCTGACGATAAAATTCTGAGAGATTTTCAATGCAGTTTGCCTTGGCAGCAAACACATACTGGCTTAACATGACTTCAACGTTCTTTTTGATTATGTTAATACTTTATACTAAGGCCTAGACCTCAGCATCTGTTACTCTCGTTCCAAAAATAGTACTAATTATGGGTTTTAATTGTATTTTGATTTTAAAATGACACTTTGTCTTTTAATTATTCTGTTTCAATAAGAATCTTTGTAAAAGAAAATTCCTGGAAGTAGAGCAACCTTGGCTTATTTTGCGGGTTGAATCAGAACTGGAGAATTGTATTAAATAGGTGTGTTATATCACCGTCACACCCATTTATTCAAAACAAAACTTTAGGGCAAATTTGAAACTGACAGAGTAGACTGACGCCATTAAGTGATTGTTAGGGAGACCTTTAAAGGCTTTTTAGCCTGTTTTGCACTAATGAGAAAGCTCTTTTGCTGAATTTGAGCTGTCCGTGACTATTCCTTGACTATTCAAAGGCACTTTCTTTTTAACCCTCTTTTACCAAGTGTACAGCTACGCTCTTGGAGACAGCTGGGTATCAGGTTAGAGGTGGCCTCCCTTGTATTTTCCCTTCTGCTGGTTGAAGAAGATAAACTGGCCAAAACAAACCAAAAATCCCTAATCCTACCGAAAAGCTGGTTGAGAAATCAAATGATAGCTAGTGCTGGTGGAGACAATAAAGGACTGCTCTTTCTGGTGCCCATCTGCTGGTACAGTGCTTACTGTATTATAAAACAGCCCTGCCTACAAGCAGTTGGGCATGTTGTTCTTCCCTAAAGCACTAGGTGTAAACCCAAATAGCCAGTAAATCATAGGGTGTTCTGTAGTGTCAGGTGTTTAATAGTTGGAGAGATGTGATCTAAATATTGCACAGAAGTGGATTGGTTCGCAGTTGTTGCCAAGACGTTTGAAGGAGATCAGAACCTTTTAAGTCTGTTCACTGCACGGAGGGGAATTGAATATGGGATGACAGTCCTGTTAGAAGCAGTATTCTCATGTATTTCTTTGAAGAGCATGTGCAGACATCAAGGTTAAGGCCATAACAGTATTGCCATGTTCTTGCCCCTTTCATTCCTGGGTCTTGGAAAATAAAATCCACCAAGGTGAAACAAGAAACTGGGGTTAGAGTAGAAGCTGAGATTAATTTTAATTTGATCAGGCTGAGACAACTCACCATTCTGTCTATCATTAACATAAGATTACTTTGCTCTCCGGTTAGGAATGAACAGAAACTTCTATGAATCTAATATATAATAAAATAGTTTGGGTTGGAAGGGACCTTTAAAGCTCACCTTGTCCAACCTCCCTGCAGTGAGCAGGGACATCTTCAACTAGATCAGGTTGCTCAGAGCCCTGTCCAACCTGACCTTGAATGTTTCCCAG
This sequence comes from Phalacrocorax aristotelis, assembly GCF_949628215.1. Lineage (NCBI taxonomy): Eukaryota > Metazoa > Chordata > Aves > Suliformes > Phalacrocoracidae > Phalacrocorax > Phalacrocorax aristotelis. The sequence goes on along the minus strand of NC_134276.1, from coordinate 97,691,591 downwards.
GATAGGGCACCTACAACCTCTGTGGGGAACCTGTTCCAGTGTTTCACCACCCTAGTTGTAAAAAATTTCTTCCTTAGATCTAGTCTAAATCTACCCTCCTTTAGTTTAAAACCATTACCCCTTGTCCTGTCACAACAGGTTCTGCTAAGATGTCTGTCCCCATCTTCCCGGTAGTCCCTCTTTAAGTACTAGAAGGCTGCTATAATGTCTTCCCAGAGCCTTCTCTTCTCCAGGCTAAACAACCTCAACTCTCTCAGCCTGTCCTCCGTTCCTCTGATCATTTTTGTGGCACTCCTCTGGACCTGCTCCAACAGTTTCATATCTTCCCTGTGCTGGGGGCTCCAGAGCTGAACGCAGTACTCCAGGTAGGATCTCACCAGAGCAGAGTAGAGAATCACCCCCCTTGACCTGTTGGCCACGCTTTTATTGATGCAGACTGAAAGAAGAGACTTGTTCTGTAGAGACCTGTGTGGAGTTTGAGCTGTAAAATGACAGAAAGGCAGCAGCTGCAGGCAGAAGGAACTACCCGTTGCAGCACATACCTCCATCTTGTAATGGCCCAGGGCTTGAAACAAGGGGCTTATCATTGAACGGCTTTCATGTACGAGTCAAAGTACATGCACAGGGAAAACCTAATGTCTGGCACCATACACTCAGATTTTTAATATATGTGAACAGGTTGCCTTTGTGATGAAAAAGGAGAGGCGTGCATGTCAGTGAAGAACGTGACAGGCAAAAGCTTAGTGTGTTCGTTCCCCCCATCCCCAGCAAATTGCCTGAAAGTGGATCATAAACAGCGATGCATCATTACTATTATCTCCTAGTATGACTCACTGAGCCATATATAGCAGCTCATCTTTTGAGGAGAATTCTTACTCAGAGCAAGTAGGATGTGGAAACAAATATTAAATCTCAGGCTGTTATGTCACTGTAGCTTTAGAGGTTCTTTCGTGGCAGATAAAAATGTCTAAAAATAGCTTGAACGGCAATGCCTGCCTGTCTGTATTAAGCAGGTGTTGCCAGATGAAAATTCCTCATTAGTTTTTTCCTGATTAGTGGTTCTTATTTTCATAATATTTATCTCTTTTGGGCAACAACAATGTGTGTGTTTTATTGCACTAGTGAATTCTTGGATATTTCAGTATTTGGATTGCTGATAAAAGAAGGTAGCAGGTGGCTTTTGGAGCGTGCTTTAGGCTTTTTTTTTTACTTTGTGTTTTTAAGAGATCTCTCCCTTTGCCTAATCATGCCCCAAATTAATTTTCTGTGATTTTTTTTTTCTATTCTCTTTTACTTGTAAAATCCAAATATAGCTCATAATATTGATCTCTTTTAAGATTCTTTTGTCCTCCTTTTAGAAAGATTTAGAAAGATTGCCTTTCTGGAATATGGCATTCTCCCTCATTATTTTGTATTAATTTAGTACCTTGAAATTTAGACTGCTTTTCTTGTAAAGAAAGACTGTGCAAGACTTTCTTCAGGGTTTCAGTGACTGCTGCTGGACCAGCCTCTCCGTCCTTACCCCTAGATGAATGCTAGCCTGAAGATCCAGTGCTCTGTTTTTCTGGTGCTGTTGCCAGTGTCACTTTTATTCCATGTCTACTGCTGTAGTAAAGTACTGCATTGTTTGTTTATGTTGCATGTATGTTGACTCGGCTTTTGCTTTAAAACAATGCTCAAGTTTTTAAAATATGCACTGGAAAATCAGAATCCTTTGTTGTGTTTTGTGATAACATATTGACAAAGCTGTGTTAGTAAAAGAAATATTCCTGTGTTCTGTTACAGGTTTTGGGATTTGAAGTTGATACGGTGAATTCTGTCCAGTTTTCAAACCACACAGGTAAAATTTTACATGTGTCTTCAGATACAGCTCTACAGTCACTCAGCTCTACTTACCACGACAGTGGAAGGGAGATCAGTCTTATGTTTTCACTCACATTTTCAAGATATAGGACAGAAATGTAATTTTCATGTTTTAATTCAAGTCTCACAGAAGTCTTGGGATTAGGATTTGATATGACATGGAAATGTCCTGTTCTGCTGCTTCAGAGTGTGAGTTTCTTTTGTTAGGCAGTAATCTAACTAACTCAGTGAAATAACACAAATACAGCCCTCCTGGTTTCAGCTGGGATAGAGTTAATTTTCTTTCTAGTAGCTGGTATAGTGCTGTGTTTTGGATTTAGGATGAGAATAATGTTGATAACACACCGATGGTTTAGTTGATGCAAAGTAGTGCTTACAGAGAGTCAAGGCCTTTTCTGCTCCTCACCCCACCCCACAAGCAAGCAGGCTGGGGATGCACAATAACCTGGGAGGGAACATGGCCGGGACAGCTGACCCCAGATGATCAAAGGGATCTCCCACACCATATGACATCATGCTCAGCATATAAAGCTGGGGAAAAGCTGGCTGGGGGTTTGCTGCTCAGGAACTGCCTGGGCATTGTTCAGTGGGTGGTGAGCAATTGCATTATGCATCCTGTGTTGTGTATATTCTTTTATCTTCTGTCCTATTGAATTTTCTTTATCTCAACCCATGAGTTTTACCTTTTTTTGCTCCCAGATTCTCTCCCCTGGCCCACTGTGGGAGGAGTGAGCAGAGGGCTGTGTGGTGTTTAGCTGCCTGCCAGGTTAAACCACAACAATGTCTGTCTACAGGCATGCCTGGGAACAGGAGTGTCTTCAGTACTGTTTTCTGTGCAGTATGGCTCTATGACACTTACCAGCCCAAATATCAGAAGAATCCTGAACTAGATGCAGTGATTCATCTCTTAAATGTGCCCACCGAGAAGGCTAGCAGTTACTCTAAAATTACAATCTGGAGGGAGGAAGGGGATGGGGTGTTAATACATGAACGCGATGTGCTCTCATTGTATTTTCAGACTTCCTAACACTCACAGTGCTAGAGGACATTATTTTTCAAAAGAAAGCTGAAATTTATATTTATTCTAGCAATACCTTTCACCCGTAAGGGAGCTCCAAGTGACTTGCTATTTTTGAATCACTAGGGATTCATGTACTGTCATGGTGGTGGCAGGTTGTTTGAGGGGAATCTACTCTAAATAAAAAAATTCTCAGGGTATCTTAAAAAATAAACAAGGAACAAATTTTGATTTTACCATCTTGTAAAACAGCAAAAATTGTTTCTGACAAAGAAAAAAAAGAAAAACCAAAAGTAGAGATAGTTTCCTAGTATCTCACAGGTACAGCTCTATTAATAAACTGCTAAATTTTTGGAATAGAGAGCAGACTGGGAAACCTCTGTCCTCTCTTACTATGTTGAGCTCTGTGCAGCTTTCAAAAGGTTATAAGATGTTCCTATGATGGAAGGAATTTAGCGTCACCCTGGGAAGAAGAAATTAATGTTTCAAAGGTAGCTGGAAAGCCATCACTGCTTGTTGAGAGGCACGAAAGAGGTAATAATTAAACAAGAAGTGGGGGTCTTTCCTGGCTCAGGCAAAAAGCTGCTTATTCTGCTTGTACCCTTTAGCACAGTACAAAGGTTCTCTCATGTTTTTAAAAGACATTTAGATGTGATTTTTGTTTCTTTAATGTATTTAGTTTTGGAGTTAGAGATTTTTCGTTGTTTAGTTTTTGACAGCTAGGTAAAACTGTTGTAATCTTCCAGAAACGAAGCAATTTTTTCACGTGAAATTATTTGGCGCTCAAAATGGATGAGCACCTGTCATTTGTTGGCTTTTGGTTTCAAGATTAAATCAGCTTTATAGGGCATTAAAAGAGCTTAATAGAGTTTTTATTGGACCATAAACTGAATGTTTCTGAAGGTAGGAAAATTACATTACCAATAGGATGACCAGATTCTTAAAGCAGAAAAGAGGGAAGATTTTTTTTTTTAAATAGTATTTCAGCTGGAGAAAGTCCTTCATTCAGGGTTTGGCAGACAATGAAGACAGAAGGAACAAATTAGTGATCTCTGCCCCTCCCACCCCAAAGGCCTAAATGAACATCCCAAAACCATAAATGTCTTGAAGATCACAAGTCTTTAAAATGTTTGGAACTTTTATTTTGTCTCTTGGTGTTTAGGAGTCACATTATCAAGTTTTTTCTAGAATCTTGATTGTCTTAGTAAAGGTATTAAAATATCTCAAAGACTGGTGCACAGCCTCATGACTTTGGGAAGCAGAGCTTTCAGAAAAAAAATCACGATACAGTAAGTACCGACTTCAGCAAGGCTTTTGACACTGTCTCCCAAAACATTCTCATAGACAAACTAAGGAAGTGTGGGTTGGACGAGAGGACAGTAAGGTGAATTTGAGAACTGGCTGAACAACAGAGCTCAGAGGGTCGTGATCAATGGGGCAGAGTCTGGTTGGAGGCCGGTGACTAGCAGTGTTCCCCTGGGATCTGTGCTGGGTCCAGTCCTGTTCAACATATTCATCAATGACCTCGACAAAGGGACAGAGTGTACCCTCAGCAAGTTCACTGGTGATACAGAACAGGGAGGAGTGGCTGATACACCAGAAGGCTGTGCTGCCATCCAGCAAGACCTGGACAGGCTGGAGGGCTGGGCCAAGGGGAACCTGATGAAATTCAACACAAGCAAGTGTAAGGTCCTGCACATGGGGAGGAACAACCCCATGCACCAGTACAGGTTGGGGGCTGACCTGCTGGAAAGTGGCTCTGTTGAGAAGGACCTGGGAGTGCTGGTGGACAGCAAGTTAGCCATGAGCCAGCAATGTGCTCTTGTGGCCAAGAAGGCCAACAGTATCCTGGGATGCATTAAAAGGAGTGTGGCCAGCAGGTCGAGGGAAGTTATCCTCCCCCTCTACTCTGCCCTAGTGAGGCGACATCTGGAGTACTGTGTCCAGTTCTGGGCTCCCCAGTTCAAGAAAGACAAGGAACTACTGGAGAGAGTCCAGCGGAGAGCTATGAAGATGATCGGGGACTGGAGCATCTCCCTTATGAGGAAAGGCTGAGAGACTTGGGTTTGTTTAGCCTGGAGAAGAGACTGAGGGGGGATCTTATCAAAACTTAGTAATATCTGAAGGGTGGGTGTCAAGAGGGTGCAGCCAGACTCTTTTCAGTGGTGCCCAATGGCAGGACAAGGGGCGATGGGCACAAACTGGAACACAGGAAGTTCCACCTGAATATGTGGAAAAATGTCTTTCCTGTGAGGGTGCCAGAGCAGCGGAACAGGCTGCCCAGGGAGGCTGTGGAGTCTCCTTCCCTGGAAATACTCAAACACTGCCTGGACACATTCCTGTGCCCCCTGCTCTAGGTGTGCCTGCTCAAGCAGGGGGTTGGACGAGGTGATCTCCAGGGGTCCCTTCCAACCCCTACCCTTCTGTGATCCTGTGAAGTGTTTGACACTTGCAAGCATGAGTAAAAGGAGGATGTATTTAGAAGTCTTGGTCATTTGGCAGAAAGAAGAAGGAATAGAGATGAAAGGAAGGGCCTGTATTCCCTTTTGTGACCAGTCTAGTTTTCTAACACTGCAGTTTAACCATTAAATTCTTCCTATACTTTCTTAAATAGAAGGGTAGATTCTAAGCCCAGTGGCATGTAGGAACATGTGGTGTCCTCATACAAAGACTTTTCCAAGTTTAAACATTTACACATGCCTCCATACAAACTTGGACTGTACCTGAAAATCAATGTACGTGCAGTCTGTGCCACTGCGGGGATTAATGAACAGAAACTGCTATGCTGGGCTGTGGCCTGTGTCGGGAGCAGTGCAGGAATACACAGGAATCGTATGCTGGATGAACTGAAGAAGATAACTTGATTTTCCCACAAGAGCATAATCTTATGAGAACCCTTTCTGTGATAATCATTAAAGCTGAAGGACAAATTTTTGCTTCAAAACCTGTGAACTCCAGTTTCTAAAAGAATGTGACATACCAGAAGGGGTACAGGTAGCAAAGTATGTGAGGTTTTGGACATCGCTTCTTTCTTTCCCCATCCCTGTCTTTAAACCTGATCTTGTCAGCAAAAGATGCAGAGAGAATTTATGACTAACAGACTTTCTTTGGTGAATCATCATTGCTTTTTTTTTGCCCTCTCTTTAAATCAGTAAGACACCTCAGGCCTATTTCTGCTGACTTCTGCTCAGAAAATTCAGCTTGCTTTAGTCTCTCATAATCCTGAAATTCAGAAAATGTGCTTTAAATCAATCCCCCTAGGAGAACAATTTGTCTTGTTGCTTGGTGAGGAACTTTTATGATTAGAGTGACTCACCCTTGAGTGGCATCATGCTTCATGTACAAATAAAAGAAGCTGTCATGCAATCTATAAAGGTTCTGTGCTTTTTATTCTGTTTTACTGTATTGTTGCAGAAGCATCTCATCTGATGTGCAAAAATAAAAATCTAGATTTTTTTTTATTGTAGCGTTGATTTTTTGGGGTGCATTTTTAATTCTTCAGTGATTTGAATTTTTGTTTTTAATTCATAGGTTAATGGTAAGCATATAATGTGCTGACATTGCCATCAAAATCCTACCTTTGAAACTGCTCCAGAACAAATAGCCTGTTTTTTTTTTTCCTGTTCCTTTTCATTGTTTTAGCAAAGCACTTTTGGACTTCCACTTAGTGGGTGTGTAGTGGGTGGTTGGGTTGGCTGGTGGGTCTAATACATGAGAAGTTATAATTATGTGTTGTTGATGTGATTCTTCATAGTCTACCGCCCATATGCAATCATTCACACCTGTGCAGTGTTGGATAAAAAAAGATCTCCAGTTGTGCCTAACACCAGTAGTATTTTACTCCTACACTGACCAGCTGTAAAAAACCTAGTGGAGAATTTGGTACTGTATTTCTGCTTTTGTTGAAGGCCTCCTGGTAGATGAAGATTAAGTCGTGTTTAGATCAGGTTGTCTGCCCGAGTTTGCATGTGAATTTTTTGGCACAGCTGGGACCAGATTGCCTGCCCATTATATGCCTTAAACACTACATCTTTCTTCCTTTTTCCCATGGAAAATACCTGATTACTGAAGCCACTGGAATAGTTTTGCAGGGAGCACCACCGGAGGAACTCAGACTTCAACAGAATGTTCTGGGTTGGAAAACAAAGAACTCTTACATGCCTTGCTATACTTAAATGGTACCTTTGTTTTTATTTGGGGTTTTTTTTGGAGGGGTGTGTGTGTTTGTGTGTGTGTGTAAGTTGTTGTTTTGTTTTCTTCTAGTATGCCTGGGATTTTTATTCTTTTTCTTTCTTCCTTGTTTATGAAAGTAATTAAGAGACTTATAAATACATTCCAAGTGAGAGAAAAAAGATGTACCAGTGGAGGAAGGCAAGAAAGAAGAGAGTGTAAATTCATCTTGGGTGCAGTATCAGCTGCCTCTTTTAGTTGTGGTTTTGGGATTTTTTTCTTTTCCATACAGATGAACTAAGACATTTCCTTGAAGGCTGAGGAATAAGTTTATCACTTTAGAGGGATAAGTGACAAAAGGCATCGTATCTTAGCTGTTTTTCCTTTCCTTATCTGCTTAAAAGCAAATATATAACATTTAATTGCAATAAAAGGCCATAACACAGATAATCAGAAGGGTTATAAAGATGTTTAAATGTTTATGTTCATCTGTGTGTTTAAAATTATTACTAATCTGGGACACTATTGCAGTGGGTCTGAGCCAAGTGCAGTACTGGAAGGCTGTGTCATAATTTGCAGTGTTCTGTCTGCTCTCTCACTGTAGCACTGAAGGGAATTACTGGGTGGTTTTGTAACCCAAACAAGGAAGACTCAGCTTTCTTCCTCTGTGGAAGATGCAAGCCAAGATCTCACTGCAATATGCAGGATAAAAGAGTAATAATTTGATCCAGCTGCTCTGCCTAACCAGCTCTGTAGTCTCCAAATGGGATGCAGCTGTTTTGCCAAGTACAACCTTGAAACTCACTCCTTAGTTTTCTAGGCTGTGGTTCCTGTATAATGTGTATAAATAGCCAGATACTGTGAGACTTCTGTGCTGTTGAGTGCCACAGTGGAAATATTGCTGCAAGCTAGGAGTTACAGTAAGTAGGCAGTTAAACAGAAGATTTCAAGTTTTCTCTTGCTGTTTTTCAGGTATTCACATTTAGTGGTGTAGGTATAGGGATAACATTTCTAGGAAACTGACCGTCCTTTAGGTCTTGCAACGCAACTTTGGGCCTTCAAATGTGCTCGTTGCTAGCTGAATTCTTATGTCTAGCTGAGGAGGACAGAGATTCCTTATCATCCTTAACTCCAACAACTCATGCTTTTCCCTAAAGCCAATTGGACCTCACATACTGAAGCTTGCTGTTGGCATTCCCTGCTAACTAGTTTTCGGTTCAGGGCTATGCAGTGTTTTTTTGACCACACAGTGTCTATCTGGATTTTTTGCCTTTCAAGGCAGTCTCTCTCCCTCTTCTTGGGACCCCAAGGTATCCATTCTTCAGTTAGTAAAACCCTTTTTGAACATCAGTAACTGGCTTTTTCTTCTGTCCCTCTACAGAAGCTGCTTTTTGGTTCTATATTCCACCAGGAGAGTAGGATAAATGCAGGGTTGTGGGATTTGCCCCTTGTTCATCATGTTACATGAAGTTACCCTGGGAAAAGGGCTTATGGTGGTTTCTATCTTGCTGCCAGTTTCAATTTTGTTTGTTTCTTCTTACTTGAACGTAATTCAACTCCTAGTGCAATCACAGATTTCTGCAGATCCAGTGAAGTCATGGTCCTTTTCCTTCTGTCTGAAAAGCCAGGGCTTCTGTGAGAGCTTCCCTAGTTTTTTTTTTTCGCTCCAGCTATCATGTGATTAGACTTTAGGCTGTATTACGTATATTACCAGGTGGTAAAAAGGATCTTCTAGATACCCTTGGAACTCATTGCTACAGAGTTTGAACAATGTCCCTGCCCCATGTGAGCTAAGCTGGGCTGCTACCTAACATTTTGTTTCCATATTTAGTTCCTTCCCTCGGTGGAGGATCGGTGTGACATGGACCCTGTACATTGCCTGTTTAGGACAGCTTGACATAAGAAGGTGAACTTTTAGTTAGATAGTGGATGTGCAGGGTCCCTCTGTAGGAATGACTCCCAAGAGTATCTAGATTGTCTGGACAATCTTTCATAGCTATTTTAACGGCCAGGTGTAAGATGAATGACTGCTCTTTTGCCAGCTGACCTTGATTCTGCGTGAAAACTGCACTCAGTTTCTTTGGTGGGCTTAATGGAATAAAAAGGAGTCTGATCTGTCCCTAGTTGGACTGGCTTTGCAGTGCTAATAGTAGTAGAGATTTGGGGAGGAGGAGAGGGCAGATTAATTCTCTCTGAAGCTGCAGATGTGACAGAAGAAACATCTGCATATGTGTCAAATAAGCCAAATACTTGAGTTAGTTGTAGTCAAGGGTTCCTCATATACTTGGGTCTAGACATGTGCCTGGGTGTTAGGTGTTGCCATTTTGACTATCACTACGTTCAGCAGTGGAACTACAGCCCTAATATATGGGAATCCCTCACTTCAGCCACTTCTTCACAGATACTTTTTAAAAAACATTTGCTAGGGAGAGAAGGGTAGTGACTGATGTGAGTCAGTCCCCCAGCCAGCTGGCAGTGAGAAGTGTTTTAGAGGCTAGGCTTTCGTGAGCTAAGGAGAACAAAATGATCCATCTGCTCACCCTACTGTGGGTGTATTTGCATTCATAAGAAGGAAAACTGAAAAATGTGCTTATCCTAGGCTCTAGGCATCTTTTGGCAGTTACTTTAATGTTTAGAGTGATAATCAAAACCAACAGTTTTTATCACAGGATTTTCTAAGAGCAGAAGTTAAACAAAATAGCATTGTCTTCACACAGGGGTGGTGTGGAAGAAGATACCTCATTTAACATTTCACTTTTCCTGATTCCAGTTAATAAAAAGATAATCTTTTTAACAAACTCTGTATTTATGGAGGTTGGAAGAGTTCAACTGTGGGTGCTTCACCTAATATCCTGGAGTAAGCCCCGTTCTTCTGTACAAGGGAGTGGTGGCTGCCATCTAGATGGGCAGGCTTGTATGACAAGGTGTAAGGTGCATTTACATTTTTCAACAAATATTTAGAGTTTGTCCAGGAAGACTTTTTCCCCCCTTGAAATTGGCTGCTGTGGACCTTGGTCCATTGTTTGCTGAAATCAGTTCAGCTTCTCCCAAGTAACTTCGCCTTCTAGCCGCTTCTCAGCAAGAATATTAGCATGTAATTCTTAGAGGTCATTCAAGGAGAAAAGTGTATGGATATTACTTGTCTGTCTGTAGTATCCTTCTGATAGTCATTTGCCTCTTCCAGGATCCTTGGCATTAAAACTGTGCTATTTTTGGAAGAAAATCTGTCAGATGGCATCGTATGTTTAAAGAGCATCCATGACAATGTTCTGCTGAGGTCACTGGATTTGTTATGTGCAGGTTCCAGTGTCTGATGGTGCTGCATGCCTGTGTCCAGACAGATCTACCAGCCTGTTTAAGCTTGTCATCTAGCCTACAGTGAAGTCTAAAACATGTATGTCCCCCACAGGAAAGGGATAGCTGTACAGGCTCCATGGGAAAACTTGCAGGAGCTTGTGTGTGTTCTGCTTGATTTGCTGACAAATGGACAGTCTCAGACTCCAGTGTAGTCACTCTAGTTCCTCTGGGAAACAGAGGTCCTAAGAAGTTGTTGAGCATGTTAAGTGTTCTGCTGACAGCAGCTTTCATTCAGCAATAACGTTTTACAGAAGAGGAGGTGGAAATGCTTTCTGGTGCTAATATCTGATACGATCCCTCCAAGTGTATAGTCTTTGTGATTCTGAATAGAAAATCTAGCTCTTGAAAAACTATCTGACATTTACTTTGCAGGTTATGCCCACTGGAAGGGTCAGGTGTTAAATTCAGATGAACTTCATGAACTGTATGAAGGACTTAAGCTGAACGAGGTCAACCGGTACGATTATGTACTCACAGGTAAGAAGAGCTTGTTGCGTGGGAGTTCCCATGAAATGTAGACAAAGTAAAGAAATATAAATCATATCCCTCCTTATTCCAAATTAAGCAATTACCTTTTCCCTGCTTTGATTCCTCCTGCAATTTCATCTGTGTGTTATAGTCTCAACTGCCCATTCTGTTTAGTTTGAAACAGCCAGTGTTCTCCAGCCTGAAAGTTGTAATTGGGTGGGTAAATTGATCCCCTTGTATAGTTCACAGACTTGTACAAGCTTGATTAATGTTTTGGGAGTGCCTCTGCTGAAAAAAGGATGAGGAACATCAGAGTATTATTTTCAAATGTATTATGAAGACATGAGTTTAACCTTTTCTCCTAAATTTGCAGTACTGGCACTCTGCGGTACTGTAGCATGATTTTATACACTGTTATCTGTCCTTCTTTTTTCTCCTTTAAGGGGTAGTGCTTTGGATACAGAGCAAAGTATAAGCAGGGTAGGCTTTTGGTTTCGACTGTCATGTCTCTGGATTCTTTTGCTCTTGTTACTCTGTAGGTCCTCTGAGTGGATACAGTTCTGCGGGACCTACAGAGTGTTCCTTTGCTTGCCATTAGTGTTTATAAATATAGGCAAAGGGAACTTCTTGTAGGATGCTTTATAGAAAGGAAGGATTCTATGTGCAGTTTTTATTAAAAACTGTTTCTCACCCAGTTCCTGTTTCCCAAGTGTAGATTACTGATAGGGTTTCACCTCAGTAAAAGCTCTGCATCTGGTTTAGGTTACAGTATCAATTTTTTTATAACAGTGGACAGTCGCTTTTTAAAGGTAAACAGAAATGTATTGCCAGATTTGATTGCTTTCATGGCTTCCACATGTAGGAAAGTGCTTTATATACAGGGAAAAACTGGAGACTTCAAGTAGCAGTCATTCCGGCTTGAAGGGTGTGGCATGTCTGAAGAGTTACTGTCAGTTACTTCTCAGGGAATATCTCCAGAGTAAAGGAGACTGAATAGAAAATAGATTGAACTAAGGTTAAGGAATTAATTTCAGCATAAATGGGTTCTTTGTGATTGAGAAATAGAAAAACTTGCTGCTTTTCCTTGAAAGAACTCACACAGGGGACATTCCCAGGAAAAGCACACTGTGTTGTAGGAGTTTTCAGGAGGTGTTAGTATGCAAAATTTGTAAATAAAGTTTGAGTATTCTTTCAGCTGAAATGTTGCTTTTTTATTTTACTTTCCATTCTTGGAAGAGGCCCCAACTGCTTTCTTATCACTGTCTTGTACTGGCAAAGTGGATGTAAGAGGTTAAAGAAGGTAGAAGGAAAAATAGAAATCTTCAGCAAAAAGCAATTTTGGAGGTTTTTAATAATTTATTAATACGCCTTTTAAAATAGGATAGATTTGTGGGTAGATGGTCAGTGGGTGGTTCATTTTCAAAAATCTCGTTCAGCGTAGGCATTTTCAGTAAGGACAGAAGGAAGGCATGGGTAGAAATGGCACTAATTTCTTAAGATTTAATAACACTGTCAGTGTTTCAGTGTTCAGTTGCACTGTGGCTGAACATAAAATTCATTTATTTTCATTTAGGGCCAAGAGACGGATTTTTCTCTTCCAGTAGGAATAGCCATTCACTATAGTGCACAACTGTCTGTGTGCCTCCAACAACCTGGATATGATTATTCAAACACTGACCGCAAATGAATTTGCCAACAGATGGGATTTGACTGTAATTATATGTCTGACTGTAGATATATTGGCTGAGGAAATTATTATCTTTAGGCTGATTATACAAAATAACATTTCATTAACTTTTGTGACTGTTAGTTACTTGTAGATCATGACATATTTCTTTCATTTACAGTAAAACACTCAAGGTAAGAAAGAAACTCCAATTCAGTGTAATTTTTTGGAAACACCTCTGTTAATAATGTTAATCATACTTGGTATTTTTTTTCAGCCAGCCTACCATCACAGGTCATTTTGAACAAAAACCTTTACTTGTCTTTTTTGACTGATTGTAATAATTTCATAGACATAAGAAAAAGCATTTTGGCCAAAATTCTTGGAAACTTTTTCCATTTCTCTGCAACATCTAAGAATTGATCAATTTTGTGAGGTTTTAAAAAAAAAAAAATAAAATCTCCAAAATGTGTTTTAATATTTCAGTGGAGTGGGCATTTCCAAGCTGAAGGTTTGAAGAAGCTACCTTGCTAAAAATAGTACTATTAAAAGAACTAAAATAAATTAAAATTAAATTATTAATTAATAAATGTTGTAAATAAAGTCAATGCATAAAATAAATATACAGCTAAAGAAACATCTATAAAATAAAGTAACAATTAAATAAGAATATTGTGGTGCTAGCATTGTGATTATGGCCTTAACATATAATAAAACTTATTTCCAATTTATTTCACTGCTAAGCCTGAAAGTATGAATTTTAATGGTGCATTGGCCATTGCTCTAAAATATTCAACATTAATTCTCCATTGCATTAATGTGTTGGACTGTATCAGCACCAACATTAATAATAAAAAAACCTGCTTCAAACCAGAGTATGAGAGAAGTATATGGAATTTAAAATATTTCTTATAGTAATGATTCATACTGCTGTGTTGAAGAAAAGGAATGTTTTTTCCTTTCAGCCTGACTTTTTTGTATATATGTTCAAGCATTTTGAAGTTTTACGAGCCCTTCACATATAACATACTTAGTAAATGGATTTTTAAGGTTATATTTGTAGTTGTGCAAGCAGAGTCTGTATTTGTCTTCCACTTGCTATTCCTGAATGAAATACTAAAACGCCTTTGTTCTAAAAATGCGTTGTTGCAAAGGATGAGAAGTATGCAAAAAAAAAAAGCATTCATGAAAATACACTTCAAAATTGTCTTTTTTTTCCCTCCCAAAGGGTATACAAGAGACACGTCATTTCTTGCAATGGTGGTGGATATTGTCCAGGAGTTGAAGCAACAGAATTCTAACCTAGTATATGGTAAGGATGTGTATTATAATCCTTTTTGCTTCATCGTTGCATATGCCCATCACTTTCACGTTTTGGGAAGAAAACGCTGCTCTGATGCTACCCAGCATTTCACAACGATCTTGTGTTCTGATCTGGCTAGGACCAGCTGAGGCTGCAGTGGAGTTTCGCTTCAGCATTGCTTAAGTGTTGAGAGAATTGTTTTTTTTATCTGTCTAATTTTATGCCTTTCAGTATGTTTCTTGCATTATGCCGTCCAAAGGAGAATGTCCCTTGAGGACTGATTGTCTGTATCAAAGGCAGGCTTGTAAAATCCCTGCCGGCTGCTGCTGGTTGTTCAGAGATGTAGGCTGTAAGTGCCTTCATCCAGGTAAAGCCTCTCCTGGATTTCCAAGTCAGTCAAAAGCAGGGTAGACACTCCTGTGTTGCCCTAGCGTGGTTTCATGTTACATCCCAGAAGCAGTGTCTTACTGTACCTTACATGCTTTATAATTTAGCTTAAACTCCAAGAAGTTTTTAACTCTGCCCTCTGCTAAGATAACTTAGGAGCACTCAAAGAGCAACAGACTCTATTAACATGTCATGTCAGGCTTCAACCTGTGAGAAAAGATTCTCCTTTTTCCTTCTGAACTCTCTTAGTGTTCAGAACTTTTGAACATAACCAGCATAGGTGTGAATTGGGGAAAACATTTAGAGTGACAGGGCAAAGTCCAGGGATTTAGTGGAACAAAAAGCTGTGAATGATGGTTTGAGCCCATCATCTTCACATTCAGTGAACTGTGTGGTCAGGAAACATCTAGGATGGTTCACAGGATTTGCAAGGTGTAATATGGCAGAGTGTGATATCTGACTTAAAATTAACAAAACACAGTTCTCATTTAGAAAAATGTAGCAGAGATATCTTCACGAGCTCGGATTTTGTTGCTTTTTAGCCTTTTTTAACACTGTTGCATTGTCAGATTCTCCAGGGCCTTGTACTAGAATGTGAAAGGTAAAAGAATGTTGGAGTGTGAGCAGAAAGCAACATCTAGCTGTGTAGAATAGGAAGGAAGTGGTCAGATGGTGGGAACACAGCTAGGCTTCTAAGGTCCTTTATTTTTAAATAAATAGATTATAAAGTAAGGAAAATACTTTTAAAATGTAAAACAAATTACCTTCTTTTTAATCACAGAAACTTCCTTAAATACTGATTATACATTGTTTTGATACCTTTGGTTTTCTATTTCTTTTTTATCTTGCTAGAAGCTCTTCTAACACAATGAACAATGTTCCTTTTTAAAGTACAAGGCTAGGCTGTTTCCATCCTCACTTTGAAATTGAGGGCACTTGGAGTATGTGTTAATACTGCTAATGATTCAGAACCTGTGCCAAATGTGGGTCAATATTATTACAGCAAGTATGAGTTTATGTACTTTGGCATGGATTTTCTTCGTGTTTCATTATAATACGCATAACTTTTTTATGGGTACACACAGCGTTTTGGGTGTGTACGTTTGGCATGTATCCTATGCTAAAGTAAAATTAGGACTCTTCTCACAGCTGTTAGCTTCTCCCATGTTTATTCCCCACCATGCTACTGTTCCAGAGTTTTGGTTTGGGGAGTGAAGGATCTCTGCGTTTTCCATAACTCCCCTTTACTCCCAGCAGCCAGACCCTCTCATCCTCATCACCTGCAGACATAACAACATGGAATTGGATAGGAGAGGGTGACTACAAGCTTCTGACAATGGTTTAAGACACACAGCCTACTCTTTCAGAATTGGCAGCCACCAGTTATGAATTTCGGGTTGAGTGTGCTGCAAGAGCTGTGGGAGTATATAAGTTATCAGGTGCTTCGTGCTGTTATGTAGCCACTGCTGTTACCTAAAACTTTTCCCTTCTACCAGGGTCTCTAACTGTACCCCATTTCTAAAGCTAGGTTTATTCTGTTACAGTATGCGATCCAGTGATGGGTGACAAGTGGAATGGAGAAGGCTCTATGGTTAGTACTTACCTCTTTGGATTCTCTGTATAGTGAATATTTGCTATATAAAGATGTATAAAGATTTATTAATTTTTAAACACCAAAACTAATCTACTTTACCGAAGTGTGGCTTTGGATCCCAACATCGAGTACGTTTGTACATTAATTTCCTCTGTTTAAATGAGTGTAGTATCTGGGAAGAATGATGGCTGCATAGCCCTGGGATTAATTCTAACACTCTGCTGAGACAGCAGGTGGAATATGGACCCTGTCCGCAGGAAAATATCCCCCTGCTCCCCCTCCTTGTCTCACTGGAGTTCCCTCATCATCTGTCAGAGTTCTGTTTTGTCTGGTAGCCTGGCTGGCATTGTCAGTGATTGTGTGAATTGACATACCACTCAAACCTAAATTAAGATTACTTATTTCATGTGAGATCCAACAGCTGTTAGGCATTGGGCTGTGATCGGTGACAGAAAGATTCTGTGTGCCAATACCAGACTGCATGCTGACAAAGAAACATTCCCTCTTGATCACGACTAGCAAATAATTTCAGTAAAAATGCAATGTGGGAAGACATCAGTAATAATGGCATTTTATGTTTTCTTCTGCCTTAGCTAGTCATGCACTATGAATTCCTCTTTGTCTGTGTACCTTTTTACAGTTTACCTGCTCATAAAACATCATATGAACTAGCACTTAGTAATCAATTTGCCATTGCTTTTGTGTTCTATTCTTTCATTTTATGTCTATTGTAATACTTAACTGTCCTCGGCTTTTTCTAACAAGGCAGAGAATCTAGCAGCTGTCAGGTCATTTTGCAAAGCTTTAGCTCTTGGGAGAAGTCATAACCATGGGCCTACCTGTGTCTTTTGCGTGAAGGACAAGGTAGATGGAAGAGGAGAATATTTAACGTGCAACCCACCAACTCATTCCTGCCATAAGTAATAAAATAATTATTTAAAATGCCTTGGTTTAGACATGACCTAGTCTTGCATTTCTGTCCAAAGGTGGAGCCCCTGTGCCATCATCGCTTCACCATGGCTGCATGAGTGAGCTCAGTATCAGTTCATACTGATGTTCATACTGGGTGTTCTGGTCGTACCTGGTGGTCAACACTGTGGTGGGGTTGTACCTGTTGCTGATACAATTGGAATGGGAGACAGTAACACATGGGCACACGTATACATGCACCCTGTCCTGTGTAGCTTCTGAGACTAACAGAGAAAACAAAACAAGGACATAAGGGGGATGAATCCTGATTTAACAAATGGGGTTCTGTCAAAGAGTATCAGCTACTAGTAAACAGTGAACTTTTAATAAAGGTTTTGTTAAACTGAGTTACAGCAGGACTCAGGAAGGTGAGGTGACCCCTCTACCTATCTAACCCAAACTCCTAGCTGAGCTCCAGTGTGTGCCAAAACAGCTGATGCTTTTCAGCTTTGAGTCTGAAGAATGTACAGGGTGGTGAGCTCGTGTTACGTCTTAGTGTGTCATCTGCTTAGACAACCAGTCTCGCGTTGCTGATGGGCCGTATTTAGCTAACGAAAACAGGGTGGAGATGGAACAAACAGGCAGAAAGGGAAGCATTGGCCCTCATTACTTGAAGAGCTGATTCTGCAGGCAGCAAAGTGTGCTAGGATTTTGTTAGGCTTGGGCGCAACACAAGCAAAATACTTTTAATGTCCTTATCGGAGCTGCTTTATAGATTAAGTTGTACCAAACAAATTACAAATCTGATTCCCATTCAGGCATATTGATGTACAGCACACCCTAGAAATGCTGCACTGAAAGGAGGCGGCAAAATAATGCATAGCATGGATGTTACTTGTTCCTAAGCCCCCCAGTGTAATACAATGTGGGCACACACTGCTGCAGCAAAGGGCACCTGCACTGCCAGTACAACAAACAACTAGTTTGTTTTGGAGGTAAGGGCATGAGAAAGGGTTCCCCGTGTTGGGACGCTGTATTTCCTAATGTTGTTGTGTCACCTTGGTGAGAGGGAACCCAAAGGTTCTTCAGCCAGGAACCACTTCCTTTTAATGCTGCCAGTTTAGGCCTGTCTGCTTAGCGGTGCTTCCCATGGCCTCCAGTGAAAGAAGGGCTGTTGGTTGTGCTGTCAGCAGCCTGAGGATGCACTAGCGCTTTAGTTACTGCTCCATAACAGTACACTGGGAGCTGTCAGGTTACACCATGACAGCATGAATGGTGGTTGAGGGAAGGAGGGTTGCAGACCCACATGTCAGATGCTGCTGACATTTGATACTGTTTTTTCTCCCCCAGTATGTGCCCAAGGATCTCCTCCCAGTCTACAGGGACAAAGTTGTACCAGTTGCTGATATAATTACACCTAACCAGTTTGAAGCTGAGTAAGTACTTGTTTTCTTTTATAGCCTAATAAACTTGGGGATAAAAGCAGGGGAGACTGATACCTATTCTTTTATGTGACACAATACAAGGCCGTATGTATATATGTCTTGGGTTTTGTTTTTTAGCTGTGACTTTCAAGTGGTGCTTTGCAGCAAAACTCCAACTGTTCCATACTGAAACCAATAAAAAATCTGGGAGTTATGTGAGGAAACAATTTCTCTTGTTTTCACCAGTCTCTCATTTTTATGATTACTTATTGTTGTCTCCAGAGGCCTGTATCTAGGGCAGGTTATAAAAATACCTCACTTCCCTTCCCCATCCTTACCCATTTGTAGGAAAATTTTTATACGTCAGAATATTAAAACTGAAATTGTTTGACTCAAACTCCCAAAATTAGATTCAGAAATACTACCATGGCAAAATCAAATGCCTCCTGCCCATCCCATCTACATAGCTGTGGCTCTTTGTTCAGGAGTTTATCTGTTGTGATACGTCACAGGCTGTCCTCCTAAGGGGAGGGAGCAGCTACATGGGAGATGGAGAGAAGACACTTGTGAGGGAATTTTATGATACAGGGATCTCTACAGGAGGCTGGTGTGAGTCTGCTTCAGAAGCACTGTGTATCTGTGTACATAACTTTCAAAGACAGTGGTCTGGTACAGCAGACCATGCAGCTACAAACAGTTTAGGCCTGTATGGTGCAGTCCAAGCTTTCTTCCTTTCAAAGAGTAAACAAAGCAGTCATTGCCTAGAGAACTTGTGCTCTTCTAAGATTTCTGTTTCATTCTCAGGTTACTCACAGGCAGGAAGATTCACACAGAAAAAGAAGCTTTAGAGGTAAGTAGGTAGGGGGTAGGATGTGTAAGATCTCTTTCTGTATTCCTGCCTGCACTTTGGCGTCTATCCGTTCTCTCCATTTATCATTAAAGCTTGTGCACTCCCCGCACAGAACACTTCCTGTTCTAGTGCCAGACTCCTGAAGAAACTTCCCAAAAGAACTACAGATAAAGGCATTACAGGGGTGATGGGTAGGTCTCTGCAAGCTTGTTTTCCTTAAGTGTAAGAAGGGTAGCAGCAGCACACATGGCAAGTAACCACACTCTTGTCAGTGCTGTGGGAATCCACTGGTTGCTGTGAAAACGCCGGGTGACACGGGGCATTAGAAACCTGCATGAGTCGCTCCCTCTGCTGTCTACATGTGAGTCGTGCAACAGCCATGCTAAGTTTCAGGACAGCCGTTTCTCATTCTCCCATACAGACTGTAAGGAAGACAGCTTACAAGCAAACTCTTACAAGGACTGGTTGAATACACTCTGAATCTCTTCCTGACAGTGTTTGCTGCTTCTTTGTTTCTCTTCCTTAAATTGACTCAAATGGGATGAAAACTTGGTAGCAAAAGGATAGATGAGAAACCAGACTGGGAGTGATGGCCTTCAGGTACTTCCTGGTGAAAGATGGACAAGTCCACAGCACTGATAGCTGCTGTCATCTCCACAAAGAGATAATAGATGGTCCTGCGTTGAGGTGTAAGGATTTACCCTTTTACACAAACTGAAGAAAATAAAAAGCTGCAGGGCTTGGTGATGAAGACAAAATCAGAATATGGTTTTATTGGTGTCTTGAGAAGAGCTGAGCTCTTTGTTTTATTGACTCATCAAGTGCTTTCCTAATGGACTGATATTATTTCTTCCAGTGTGGTTTTGAACTTCAAAGGAACACAAAATCTTTAAACAGCAGCTGCAGTGGCACCCCAGAGAGTAGCTGGGGTCTGTCAGCCCAAATGTTTGTTGGTTTTTTTTTGTTTTTTCCTCCAGCAACGTCATGCAACATGGGTTGATTACCATCTCTTCATGGCAGGAAGCAGCTCCAAAGATTTCAACTCTTAATTCCTCCCCCTTCTCCCTGCTCCCCAAGTCTTATGTTACCCCACTGTGCTGGGCGAGGGTGACAAACTGTGCTTCATGCCACTAGCTGCTAACTAGAACTCAGTTTTTCTATTCTCATCCTCACCTTGAGAACAACACTGTTAGCTGAGCAGCCATTAGTTTTAGGTTTGCATATTTCAGCTGCAAACAGGAGTTGGATGTGCTAAACAATTTTACAAGGCAGTTTTCTGACAGTGTCTGATTTGAGTGATAGCTCATCCTTGTGACAGGTTTTAAAAAATCTTGTTCTAAAGAGATGGAATTATACTTAGGAATGGAAACATTTTAAAAATAGTTGCTTGCAGGATGTTATGTTTTAATCTGTCTGTCTCCCCAGCTGCATGTCATATATTGGTCTATCTTTCTGAGTAATAATCCATGCTGGAATTTGTCCCCTTTGGAGGTGGTAGGAATTCTGGCATTGATTTCCATGGTGACATGTTTTCATTCATTTCTTTAGCAAGACTAGTGACAACAGTATTGTCTCCAAACATAAAATTAGATATGACCTAGGACTTAGCCCCTTTACATTAATATAACAACTGGAAATACTGGTGATTAGGTTCTTGGTGAATTGTGACTGAGAAAAAAAACTGAGTTTAATGTTACTTCACAGGTTGATTATGTCAGCATATGCTGGTGGACTTGCTGCTGCTTTAAAACCCAACTGATGTCTGTGCAAAGAGGTCAGACAGTTGAGGAAACTTGGAAGCTTAGAGAAGAAAGAAAAGCAATAGAGAATTAAAATATAGCAGAAATAAATCCTTATCATTCAGCTGTTCGTGGGTTGTAGCTAGCCTGAGAGAATTTTTAGTTAAACTCCTCTGGGAATATTAATATTTTATCTGTGTTTTATGCTAAACTCATTATTGAAGTCATTCATTCTTCTGTGAAATGAAAATCACTTCTGTAGTAACCAGTTGTGATATCAGAAGCACAGTATTAATGAGTTTAAGTGAGCAAACAGAGTGGAAATACAGCTGCAAAGGTACATAATTTAGAGGTGTAATTTGGGGCTCGAAACAGAATGAGAACAGAAGATTGAGACAGACGCACGTGTGCCTCTGATTCAGCTCTTTAATTCTTTATTTTTGCTAACTTTTAAAGTTAGCAAACATTATCTTATGATAATATGTTCTGAAAACACAATGCAGGCAAAAATTCTGATCACAGCTGAAACAGAGTATTCTTTCCAGAGGAGCATCCAAAGATAACACAAACACAGGTGCTTGTATGTTTTAACAAGTGTGTATGTTTAAATACAGAAGTTTTGATTCCCCTATTTCAAATTAATTCCCCTAAATCAAGTTAATTCTTGGAGCAGAAGCTGTTTCTTCTTTTTACAAAAGATGCCAAAATAAGGTGCTTGTCAAAAATCCTCGGTACTATGAATGATGCAAGGTTTAATCAACACACATTGCAGTCACTAATTCCTGGCTTTTTGCACACGGAAAGGTAATGGACATGCTTCATGCCATGGGACCAGAGACTGTGGTGATCACAAGCTCAGATCTACAGGCACCTCTAGGAAACGACTACCTAATTGCTCTGGGAAGCCACAGAAAAAGTGAGTCATGAACTCCTTCATTAAACTTTCTTTTAACCTGTTCCATGCTTTCAGTTACTTTTTTAAGAAGGAGTTTCATCAGACACATCTGTAGTGCATGGAAGGAGCTTAGATCCTTAAGTGAGCTTCGCTACAGTAATATCAGAGAGCAGTAAGAATGGGGCTGCTCCATGAAGGAAGAGACCTGGGAGCTGAGCGTGATCATAGCACGGACAGAGCACTGCCCTCACCAACAGGGCACAGGGCCATAGTATCTGAATAAGGTGAGCAGAACAAGGGTGGTGATGGCAGAGAGGTGCCATTGACAGTCCAGTGATCATCAGAGAAAGGTGAGATAAGCCAGGTGTGAGATTGATCTGGAAAATCCAATCAGTAAATCACAACAGCAGGGCTGTACACAGGTACACCTACAACATAGCTCCTGCTTGCACCCGGGCCTGAACTTCTGTGCAGCTGCTGGGCAAGTGGGCAGAGGGTGTGTGGATGGAGGGTGTCCTAGGTGAGTTTGATCAGCACTGTTGAAGCCTCTAGTAGTGGCCCTGACAAGTAGTAGTGGTATGAAACAGGAACTTGAATGTTTTGAAAGCTTTTATGAAAAGTTACACTGTCCTGCTAGCAGACTGTTCCTCCCCTGATAGGTTGTAAAATGTCCTGCTTCTTCTTTATATCCCTTTCTATACCATCACCAAGATTCACAGTGTGTTTGGACTGTCACAGGACGTTTTTAGCTGAGAAGGGCATAGCTATGTGGGATGGTATATGATCTCATTTTCTTGTTCATCTAAGGGATATAAATGTAAGCATCACATTCTGGACTGCTGAGAGACCAAAAAAGCTTTGATATTTAAAACAGATTCCACTAAGAATCACTCAGGTGGTCTTAGCACTCAGTACATGCCAGGTTTGGAATAAGTCTGGTCACTCCAGTGGTGATTACAATATGGCACGTGGATCAGAGATTCTCTGCTCACGTTTACAGCTGCTCTTCTGCCTCCATACAAGCTAGAGATACTCTAGATTATGGTTTGGGATGTTCCATCTAGGATCAGTAGTCTCCATAAATATGCGGTTTCCTGAGCAAGCTGCTGTTGCTGTCTAAATGAAAATAGGTGGCTCTCAAGCCTTCATGAAAATGAAGGTGCTAGCTACCTGCTCTCTCCTAAGTGAAGTACGTACAGTATTTAAGTTGTAAATGCTATCCCAACTTGGCAAAGTTTTGAAAGGTTGCACCTTTTTACAAGAGCTGGTACAAAGTTTACAATACTTGTTAGCATCTTTACATTCCAAACAACAAAATAATTCAAACCTGGCGATCACTTTTAAATTATAGTAAATGCTGTTGTATTAATTGCTGGGTCTGTTATGTAACTGTCTGTCTGTGTTGTAGCTGCAGCAGATGGTACCAAGATGACACAAAGAATTCGAGTGGAGTCTCCTAAAGTGGATGCTGTCTTTGTTGGAACAGGAGACTTGTTTGCTGCTATGCTTTTGGCGTGGACACATAAGCATCCAAACAACTTGAAGGTGTGGGAGAAGTTATTTGTTTCTCTGCAAGTTTAGACTGTTTCTTTTTTTTATAAATTAGTTTTAATCTATTGACATTATTTAAAGACTGTCTTTTGGTTTGGCTTTTTTCCCTCATCTCAGAGGAAAAAAGGCTGAATTTCCCTTTTGCCAAAATATTTTAGCTTGTACAACTTCAGACAGTCGCATTTCAGTTACATGGATTTTGTAATTTTACGAAATAAGATGTTCTCCTCTCTAGAGAGAGAGAGACTGTGTGCATTTTTGTAATAAATTATTTTCTGTGCTTATTTTGAAGTGAGGGTAAAAAATGTTATCAGATCTATTTTTCTGTTTCTTTCCCTTTAGCACATAGTCCTCGATATGGGTGTATGGTTTCTAATACCCATTTTGGGAGAATTAAGAGAGTCTAAAATTTTTTTTCGCAAACTCTACATTACATAGTTGTGATCTGTTTGCATTGTTAGTCATGTTTGTCTCTTAATAGCAGTGTTTTTGGAATAATAATATTAAACTAGGCAACTGAAACTTTACTAAAATGTGAATATATTGTGTTAATGCAGGTGGCGTGTGAAAAGACTGTGTCAGCCATGCAACATGTTCTGCAAAGGACCATTAAGAGTGCAAAAGGTAATTCATTCAAATGTTGTTCCCTTGTTCTGTTTGGATTTGCATCAGAAGAAACATTCACAGAATCACAGGTTGGAAGGGACCTCAGGGATCATCTAGTCCAACCTTTCTAGGAAGAGCACAGTATAGACAAGGCGGCCCAGCACCCTGTCCAGGTGACTCTTGAAAGTGTCGAATGTGGCCAAGTCAACCACTTCCCTGGGGAGATTATGCCAATGGTTGACTGTCCTCAGTGCGAAAAATTTCCCTCTGGTGTCCAATCGGAATCTCCCCAAGAGCAATTTGTGTCCATTCCCCCTTGTCCTCTCCATGTGACTCCTTGTAAAAAGGGAGTCTCCATCTTCTTTGTAACTACCCCTTAAGTACTGGTCAAAAAGCTTTCTGGGTTTCCTGACTAAAGGCATCCCTTAGTGCAGAAGCAGCCAGAGAATTTACAGAATGAGAGCTTGGTACTCTTGTGAGTGCACGTTCCTGACTCTGTCCTCCAAGCCTATTTTTGACAACACCCGACTGAAGATGTCACTGTTCAGCTTGTAGTGGGACTACAGTTGTGCTGACTGCACTTGACTGCTTTGCAAAACAGTGGTGGAAGAACTTGTTTGACATGCAAGAGACATTCTGTTTTAAGTGTAGCTAGTTCACTTTCCCTTTGAGTGCGTGTGTTTAGTATTGGGAAGGGTTTATCAACTAATAAACTGTCTGTTTGCTGTGTTGGCCATGTGAAGAGAAATTTTTTTTTCAGCTTCTCTCCCCTTGGAGTTCCCATGTCTTTCATTTCCTAAGGAGATCCAGATGGGACCTGTGGGTTCTTGGAGCATGTCTGTCACTTTCTAATAACCACAGAGCTGTGTTTCTTTCCTGGAGAGAGGCGCAGAACAGGGGTGATAAGAAATCACAGTGCTGACCTGGATCTTCCACTTTGGAAGCCTTTAGCAGGGGGCAGTAAGAGAGATTGGGGAGGAGGGTAGGAAAACAGTGGGGTAACAGAACAATGTAACTTGTCGCTTTTTATACTGCTGTTTTTAATGCCATTCTGATGTCATCTTTCTAGCACAAGCTGGAGAAGGAAACAAACCAAACTCAGCCCAGCTGGAACTGAGAATGGTCCAAAGCAAAAAGGACATAGAAAACCCAGAGATCATAGTGAAAGCCACCGTGTTATAAAGGCTGTACGTCTCCAATAACGCACAATGTATTGATGTCCTCATTTCTTTCCTGTAAATTGTAATATTTGCCTTAGATCTGTGACAGAAACCTGACTTTCATGAACTAGTGCCCAGCATAGGCAGATATCTACTCTAAAACATATGTGCTGGCCTTGCTCAGTTTTAAAAATAAAACAATTAGCGTGCATTGAAGCATATTACCAGGTATCAAAATGGCTGTCAAAATTCACTTAATCTTTGTAATTACCCAGGGCAAGAGAGTACAATGTTCCTGCCTTGCCAAAGACTTTAGATGTGAATTTGCTAATGGAATGCTTGACTGTCTGGAAAATATATTTCAAGATGGCATCTAGTGCCAGTGGAGCTGGCTCAAAGCTCTCTTTTCCTGGAGATATCTGGTTACCTACTCTGGTATTCAGTATCTCAGCTGCTATGAAACTAAGCAGGGTTAGAACTACACACAGAGCTCTGGTTGTGTGTAGGAGTACTTTGAAGATGTTTGGCATTTAAGTACTCTGAAGTGACCTTGAGGTGTCATTCATGTTACTGATAACTGCTCCTGTTTCTTGTCTATGAACAGCTGCACAGTTTCAGTTTCTGTAGGTACTGTCTGCTTATTTCTAATACTGCTAATCTGTGGGTGCCCACATGATTTTCTTCCAAAAGCTGCTCCAGAAACATCTTAATTAATCAGATAATATCTTTATTCAGTAGCACTGATTAGAAGTTTGTAGTTCTACCTCCGAGGCCAGCTTTGATTCTTTGTTTAGTTTTTATCTAAGGACAAGCATTCTGTAAGGACGAAAGAGAAAGCAGCTCTTACCCTGAAAGCTGGCTACCCTAGTTTGTTCTTCATGGGTGGATGTATTTACAAACTACTTGGGGGGCGCTTCCACTTAACAATAGTGAGCACTACTGGCAGGCTTATTAATGGAGCAATGTGGTAAAAGTAATATTTCTAGTTTCGTAGGGTTTAGTAAGTTACACATGTTTACCAAATGCGGTGAAACATGCAAAATTAGTTTGTTCATAATGTCTCTGCAGCCTGTGCTGATTAGAGATGGCAGAAATGCGTTATCATTAATGCTTCTTTATTTCAAAAGTCTGCTTCGTAAGGCTTCAAAATGGGATTCTTAATAATTTCAGCACCCTGTACATCACAGACACATATTATACCCTTAGGGCAGATATACTGACATGTACTGACCACTCATACGTCCATATGATTTCTATGTGGGACTGAGGTTCTTGCTTCTCCCAAGATGATGTTTAATGTGTTGTTAAATCCAAATTCAGTTGATGAGCTTTATTTGTCTCAGACAGCATCAGAAGGTTAAAACTGCGTTTCTGCTTGCAGTGACACAAAGCAAATTTGTGTTAGAGGAAAGGGCTGAGGTTTTCTTGCTTACCTCAAGAAACTCACTTGTGGGTATGTCCCTTTCCTGCATCTTCCTCATCACCCCTGCCTAACTGATAGTATCACTTGCATAGCTTGGGAGTCCCCAAAAGAGCTGGTTTGGGGATTGCTTTGGCCCCTGAAGTCTTTGCTTATGCCACCATTTTTGTGGATTTTATGCCATTGTAAAAGTTAATTGGTTTCACCTAGTAGAAGAGGTCCTTAAGGTGAATTTTTAGCAGAATAGATTTTTTCATAGAGTAAGATTTCATAATGAATAAATTTCTGAAATCCCTCATCTGCAGCATCTCTGAAGGACATTAAATTTAAGAGATGAACATGTTTTGCAGTAAATATAAGAGGCAAACTTCAAGATTTCACTCTCAACAACTAATAATAATTTTACTTCCTCTCATGCATTTGGCATTAAAAATGGAAATAAAATTCATATGACTTTAGAATTTTAAGGGACACCCCCACACACACACACCCCCCCACACCCTGAAATGACCTACAAAACGTGACTCTACTGCCACAGTTTTTAGTAACCACTGCCATGAAATAACTTTCTAGCAATAATAATTTTGGTGATATGAACAGTTGCTAAAATTAGCAGTCAGTAACAGAGATGAGCTCATGGCTGATATCCAACATGTCAAAAGACGTGGACTATCTTAACAGTCTCTATAAATATATGATGGGAAGCAGTGAAGAAGGAGGAGCCAGGCTCTTCTCAGTGGTGCCCAGTGAAGGGATAGCCGGCAATGGGCACAAATTGAAATACAGGAAGTTCTGTTTAATCATTAGAAAAATATAATTCACTGTGAGGGTGATCAAATGCTGGCACTGGTTGCCCAGAGAGGTTGTAGAGTCTCCATCCTTGGAGATGTACAAAACCTGACTGAACATGGCCCTGGGCAACCTGCTGTACTTGACCCTGCCTGTGCAGTGGGGTTGGACTAGGTGATCTCCAGAGGTCCCTTCCAACCTCAACAGTTCTATGAAGTACGACGAATTGCCTTTCTTTGCAGCGCTGTATTTTTAAATTGATGCAAATATTCTTTTTTTCTTCCTGAGACACAAACTTCTAGATAGGCTGGGAAATAGGTGAGTATTAATAATTTGCTCCCTTTTTAGATAAGCTGCTTTTTGCTCGGGCACTTGTGCCAGGTGTACAGTTGCCTTTTTTAAGATAGTTGCTTTCAGCAAAGATATTTAAATACTGTATCTGGGGATGCATTTCAACAGTTAAACACAAAAGGATTTGAACTGTTTCTAGCATTGATTAAAGAAGTGTTGCATGCCATATTCCAAACATAACTAGGAGTTAATTTATCTTTTAAAATCAGACTATTTCACATGGAAGCGTATAATCCCTACCATCCTCTTGGGAAGAAGGGATCAACATACTGAACTTTCCTGCCTGTACATGTCATGGTTGACTTTGCGCCATTATGCTTGACACCCTCAGGCAGCTGTATCCAGTTTTGCAGCTCCTGTGGGTCACATACAAAAATCTTCAGGTGGCCAAGCTTTGAGATCTCTACTGTGTCCCTCAGGTTGCCAAGATTTAGATGAATTCCAGGAGCAGTTCACATGCAGTAAATGACATTCGATTTCTCTGGTCCCGTGGCTCTGGCATAGATCTTGGATGGGTCTGGAAGTGGCTCCTGGTCACCATCTCCTATAGCCAGGGCTGTGGATTACCCAGCACCCCTGTACCAGCATTAGATTCATTGCCAGTCTCGTAACAGGGCCTGGCTTGGGAGCTGCATGGGGCCAAATTGAGAGCCAAATGGTGGCCATCCCTGCACTAGTGCAGTGCAAAATTGGGGTTCCTCATTTCTTCATACTAGGGGATCAACAGGTAGAGGGAGACTCAAAACTGGCCTTTTAATTTTTTTTTAAAGCAACAATAAGTGTGCACTGTCAAAATTTGCTGTCAAAGAAACCCTACCTGTTGCAAGCACGTATTACAGAAAAGCCCTTTCAGTGAGATGGCACAATTTTTTTTGCCACTAAAAAAAATAGACTTTCACAAGGGAATTGAGAGAAAGGCAAGGGCTGGTTTTCTCTGAAATAAAGAAGCTTGCAATTTAGGAAACTTAAACCTACTTTGCAAACAAGGTTTTATCTGTAAACCATAATGAACCGTGATCTTGCCATAAAAAAGAAAGCGATATGTTTGTTGGAGCAGCTTATACCTGTTATAACTGCTTCAAAGAATGGATCAGTTCAGTAATTCACACCTTCCTCAGAATCTGAGACATATCCATGTTTAGTATCTTTTTTTTAAAATGTGCTCGATTTGCAGAAGTTCATATTTGGCAATAGCTGGATTCTGTAGCGATGGGCTGCTAGTTGCTTCTGCTTGAGTCCCCGGGAGTTGCTCCTATAATACTTGTTTTAAACGCCCACTGACCTGATCTACATTAGGTCAGGTTTATGTCTTCAGTGAAGAATTGGGCTTAACATCTCTTGCCAGAAACAAACATCACAAGTTATCTGTAAATAAATTATGTAGCTTACATTTTGTAGTCACAACAGGCTAACAGGTATTTTTAAATGTCAAGATATACATACTTAATACCTGGATGCATTTTTTATTTGTTCAGAGTTACACAGTGCTTTTTCATAACGTTTCCAGAACAAAATTCAAAGACTCAGCACAGTCCTTTCCAGTCTTTTATTCCCTCTTCTCCTCCTGCATATAATATCTGTATCTATTTCTGAGTTCCTACTGTCTTTCTGGTGCAGCTGGAAAGTATCTCAGTATTAGACAGCTGCCCACTATTTATTTAAGGGCTTGGAGGGGACTTATCAGGGTTGTCTGATCTACTTGTAGATCCGTAGGTAAAGAAAAATGGTTAGCCTAAACTAGTTTAGGTCCCAACTGATTACAGAAGAACAAGCACTTTAGTCCAGAGAGTGGAGTCAATAACTAATGGATAATCTCCCATGACCATCCTAACAGCATGACAGGTGTCTGTAACCCACCAGTCCAGCATTCACCAGTTAGGGACTGCTGACTTCACTGCCACGCGTACTCCCACGTGTGCGTGTGAAGGTAGCAGCAAAGGACGCTTCCTTCTAGTGCTGAAGCATCATGTATGCATGGGAGCGGTGAATGCTTTGTATTTGTGTCCAGTCGACATCCCCACCGTTCGTTCTTTTCACTTACTGGGAGTAATTTGTGTTGGATCCCTTTTTTCTAGAATGAACTTTCCAGTGTATGTGGTCAGCCATTTTGATTACTGCAGGTGCACTCATTTGCAGAGCCATCGTGCAGGAGAGACCAAAAGTTGTTTACAAATGATCTACTCTATTCTGGGCCCAGATTAGTCTCTACACGCTTAAAATTCCCATGTACCTCTTCGGGAGATGTGCGTAAAGACATTGTGCTAAAATCAATGCTATTCACAGTTGATAAAAACGTTTAAGAAATCCACAGTACGAATTGTTAATGTTTGTTTGGTGATTTTTATCATAAGAGAGAGAAATCGATAATCAATGTGCTATACAAAAGAATCGGAGGACCAAGATTTCCAGCTACTCATACTGCCTGTTTGAGTGTCTTAACTGTGTCTTGATTGGGTGGTGTTAATTTGTTGTCTGAGACTGTTATGGTGATTGTATTGATTTATTTTATTTTAAAATATGTGGCAAGGAAGATTGTAATAAAAGTATCTACATTTAATATACCCCGCACACACAAATTGTTAGATCCTATTTTTGAATATGTTAATCATTTTGGAATTAAACAGAACAAGAACAGTTTGGTAGACTTGCTGAATAAAGTGGATGTTTTCTTAGTTATATCTTAGTCTAGGAAAAGGGTAGCTGATGGAAGACTGCACATTTGTGTGCTGTAGTCACCTCACTGTAAGAGAGTAGGTATGTGGAATTGAGTAACATCCTTGTTGTCTTATTTTTTGGGTTTTTTTAAAGAAGTTTCATGGGAAGACAACTGCAGGCATTCTGCACCACAGCTCTCGTATGCCTCTTACTTTCAGGTGTAGAACCTCTCTGTGTAGTGCTCTTTATTCCTGCATACAAGGTGAGAAGGGGGCCTTGGGATAAGAGGTCTGTTTCATGTGCAGCGTTTAGCTGCACTCCCCTTCACGGAGTAATTTTTATCTTCCTACGTAGGTTAGAGCATACAAGACTATATAGTAGGAAGCAATTGTTCCTGCATGTCAGAACAAGTGCTTCTGTCAGTACTCTGCAGCGTCTCTGCTGTGGCAGGGTTTTGCAAGAGGAAGAGAGTAGGCGTGCGGTTTAATGAGCGCACTGGGTTTTGGAGAGGGTGCTGCATCATTATGCTTATGCCTGGGACGGAGTCTGGCTTATATTTATACTATAGAAAACCACCTCTCCTGAGTAAAGGTCCTTGCCCATTTAAAGAGTACTTTTAGAAGCTGAGACACGTTACAAATTTTGGTCACTCTGAAACCAAAATATTGCTTCATAAATGGAAACACAACGCCTTCTTTTATATCCCATTGCAGCCTTATCGGCTCATGGACTAGTCATTCAACTCCCATTAGAGCCACAGGATAAGATTATTCAGAGACCTGTTCTTCATGAAAGACATTTGCTTCTGGTAAGTGAGAGCCTACTGCTGAACAGTTTTGTAGCTTTCTAAAACACGTCCATTAAAGGCACATGTCAACCATGGAAACTAAGCTTTGAGATGTTCAGTCATGGCCCTGAAAATAGCTCTTCTCTTTTAAATAGACGAATAAAGCAGCGAGTTTATACATGCATGCAGGAGCAGACTTAAGGCAGATCCACAAAATTCCATCAGGAACTGGAGGAGTGTTGCCCTTAAGCGCCTGGCGAAGGGCGTTGAATGCAGAACGCAAGGGAGCTGCTATAGTTAGCACACTTTTTCAGGAGAGCCCAAGCTAGTTCTCACATTTTCCAGAAGAGAAGAACGCGGTTTGGCATGCAACAGCCTAGGAAAGCTCCCGTCTGCTTCACCAGGAAACCAGTGCCAGGTGCCAGCCCCAGCGCCACCAGCCACCAGTTTGGTGCTTTTACTGCTCCAGCAGCAACGGACCTCGAGGCAAATTCCCAAGCATGCTCCTAGATAAGCCCGCGTTCCTGACTGGGTGCCTCCACGGTGCGCATAGCAGTAATAAATCCACATTTTGCAGAGCAGTGAATAGGGCAGCACATGACTCGGAGAAAACCAGCAATATGAGAAGGCTGTGCCATATGTTACATCACATGTATTCCTTCCCTACAGCCCTTGTGGTTTCATTGCTATTTAGAAAAATCTGTGTGTAGAAGAGTGTAATACATGTACTCTCTGTGTGCGTGTGTGTGTATGTTGAAGCTTTATTTGCAATATGGTGGGGGTGGGAAACAGAATTTGGGGGCTGGCTGTGTAGGCCTTCAGGATGTGAGCAGAAGGTCTTAAAGAATTCTATTTTTATAGATTGTGCTGAAGCTTTGGGTCCCAGCCACACATAGCCTTTTCTTCCAGAAAAGTAAAGTGTTTGGCGAAAAAAAAGTCAGGTGGCTGTAATATAGTCGGGATAGTACAACCCCACCAGCCCTGGACAAACTGAATAACTTAATAAAAGATGCCTTTTTAAGTAATATTTTTTTAGTGCTGAATTGTTAAACAAAAAAATATTTATGAGCAAACTTTCTTTGTATTTAAAGTTTGTGTGGTGCTTTGTACTGACTAGGTAGACCTGTTATATGTTTACACATCTTAATGATTGTCCTCGAGGCGTACGTAGTAATTCAATGACTTCTATGCCAGAAAAACAGTGGAGTTCTGTTTAATAGCAAATGATTTAATTTCTAATGAAATTGTAGGCTTTTGTAGTGTTTGTGTATTTTTCTGGTTGGCGGTTATGAGTTCTTTCTGCAGTAAGGCTTGTACGCTTAATCGTAGAGAGAGGCAACAGGATGGTAGATACCATTATTTACAAAGAAAACCCTAAATATTGCTACCTTATGCGTTATAAAATCAGGTAAGTTGTGGCATAAGCCTGAAATTTAGATTTTGCATTGGAATAAAATACCAAATACATTTGCTTGTTTAATTAAATAAGACTGGGGGATCTTACAGGGCCTTAATAGCGACTTATAAAGGGACAAGTCGAGAGAGTGGAACAAAACTAATTCATGTTTTACGAACCCAGCCGAGCTATCTTCATAGCTTGTGCTGAACGCGTGCAAGAGAGAGATGAGTGGGCTAAATGGGAGAAAGTAAAGACTTTTTTCCCCTGTAGTTTGTCAGTTGTAACGACGTGAATAATTTTAGTAGGATGCTCTGAATTTAAATGCATAAGTGTATTGGCTTTCAGAGGAGCTGGGTTACCAACAAAATCCCATTCAGTCAGAAGGCAAGCCATTAGCATGTTTGAAAAGCAGAGCGTGATTTTTTTTGTCTTGCTCTACTTGAGTCTTTGTTTCTTATTGCTGGGAGACCAGGGCTAAAGCAGAACCGTCTAGATATATTTATTTTTTTGGTTGTCATCTGGGCGCTGTCTAGCAAGTGGAAGGGTCTGCAACGTAAATCACTTTGCGGAGCATGGCCGTCCGCTGAATGTTGTGCTCCTACTGCAACGGTTGGTCATCCAAAAAAACTGAGCGTCATTTATTACGTCTCTTTTAAGAAACATGGGAGTATCCTCACCACACTAACAGATAGATCATTACTGTCAAAAGCAGAGGATAATTCATCGGAAGTTTTTCTCTCAAGAGTTCCCAACTTCTGGGTATGTTAAAAGAGAAGTATTTCTGCTTTGCTGAGTTAGCAAGAGAAAGATCACCGAGATTAATAATGCATTGTCGAGGAGCGAGGCTACGGATGGGAGCAGCTATGTTTTGCATGCTTCGCTCTGCCTGCCTTTTCCTCCCCAGGGAATCTGGGTGCAGTATACCCGCGGCTGTGGCAGAGGGACTGTTTTGCCTGCACGCTCCCTTGGGGGAAATGCGGGGAAGTTCTTCTGAGCGAGTGGGAGATGAGGTGGGTCTGGGTGAAGTTGTTGGGCTGTTCATTTTGAAGTGCTGTACCAAAGGTCTGGTTTAGCACGACTCTACGTGCTTCTAAGCACGTGATGGACAGCACAGTGCTTTCCAGGCTGCGCTGTAAGGCAGCAGGGTATTCATTCCCCTCCCTCTTTTAGGAACCTAGTTTAGCCGTGTAATTTCCCTAGTCCATATCTCTAGGCCATGGAGAACAAGAGACTCTAAAAGTGAATTATACAGATGATTTAGGCTATGCTCTTGTTCTTTGGAAAAGAAAGGTAGAGAATTATCAGCTGCTGTGACAGAACTAACTTGTCCAGCTCAGCTACACCATAAAACTGCACCCGAACCCTTCCTCTCCCATCACTTGTGCTGGTACTCACCCATAATGAGTGAAGTGAAGGAGCTAAAACACAAAGGTATTTATCCAGCCCAAACCCCGTAAGGTTTCATCTCCTTTATTTCCCATAACCTTCTCAGCCTGGGAACAGATAAGCACTTGTGCTGCTGCCAGGGAGGGGTTGGGAAGATGCAGCTGGACAAAGTGGGGGAGAATGGGGCCGCCTCTTTTCTTGGCAATGGGGTGCGGGGTAAGCAGAGGCTAACTGCAAAGCTGCGCTGTAAGTGGTGAATAAAAGAAGTCTTCTGTCAGCTAAGTACCTGAAAGAAGAGCTGCAGATTTACTAATCAGTTTGGTGTTCTCAACCCAGCCCATCCCCTGTATCGCAAAACCGTTATAGTACTAAAAGATTTTGTGTGACCATTCTTAATGATCTGTGTGATGCTTGTGCCTAGCAGAGCAGAAAATAGCATAGAATAAAGCGGTTATCTAACTAGGGAACGTTAGTGGGAAGATCCAGGTGGAGAAGGTTTCAATTGCGCTTTCAGAGCATGTATGTGGTGTCAGAATTGTCCAGGTCTGGCTCTTTTTTGTCCCCGTCCCCTTTAAGGAAGAAAGAAATCATATAAATATGTAAGTAAGCAAACAAATTAAAAAGGGAAGTTACCTTTTTTAATTTAAGTGGCATTAGTATTTATTTTTGCCTACAGATTTTTAAATCTTGCCACACCAAAGGTCTCTAGTTCAGAGAATTCTAGAAGGGGTTTTTCAGAAGATGCCGTGCTGAGTGATGTGATACAGCGTGTCCCGGCTGGCTTGGAGCACAGCACGCTTCTTCTGGTACGCCTGTGACAAATGTCACGGGGATACCACCTGCAGACAGGTACCCCCGTCCTGTGGCCTGCATTTAGTGCAGCACATGTATTCACGTGCCTAATATGCGCTGTATGTGAATACGTGCCTTGTGAGGGAAGAAAACTGTGGGGCTTGTTGCTGGCGATGCGGTGATGGAAGGAAATGCTGGGGAATTTAGCACCATCCAGTGATCTTGTCATTAGCTCTTAGTGATTGTCAGTGCAATGTATTCCCTTCAGTATTGTTTTCTTTCTGGAAGATGGGAGGGTGACAGCCTATATGGCATTTTTAATAGGCTTTTAGCTGGCTGAATGGGAAATACAAATCAAGATTATTAAAAATGGAGGGGAGGGAACAGCCATGAGTTTGCCTAAGATCTAAGTGAGTAGAGGAAATTTGAGATTTGTCTCTAATTCAGAAATGATTCAGTACTAGCAAATGATGGTCCATATGGTCGTAGATGGACCAAAACTATGTCTTCAACGGGGAGTAGCATCTGGAAGAGGCCAATATTTAGGGTTTTTCCCAAAGCACATTTAGTCCTGCTCTACTGTTTAGTGAAAACGCCCAGTGCAGATGCCACCAGAACCTCATCTCGTGGAGTAACGCTGTAATAAAGAATGTGCTTTTCTTGTGAAAGTCTCAACCTCTTCTTATGGAAATAACACACAATTCAGTATTTTCATGGTGTATAAGTGAAATGTAATTTTTTTTTTTCAATAAAATATATTTCCTTTCCTAAATGTTGGTGTGTTTATTTTTCCTTGCTGATGTTCCTCTTTCCCCAGTTAAGTGGGAGTGCCCAGTTTTTACCGCACAAGGAAATCTCACTCCCTGCTGCAGTGCCCTGCTATTAACTGCCAGTTGCCCCCCCAGATCCTGTGGCTCTGGGTAATTTCAAATAATTATTGTGAAGAGCGCCTAAAACCCAGAAGAAAAGTATTTAACCCTGCTTGTGCCAGGACATTTCAAAACCTCACTGTGAGGAATAAGGTTGGGTAGAACATGCTGCATGCCTCTGGGGATTTGAGGTATTTAAATAGCCTCTGTTTGCAGTTATTGAGGTTTCACTGGTTGTAAATTATATGGTAAGATTGGACAGTGAATCTCTGGCCAGTGTCAGAAGCAGGACTGGCCTGCTGCCTGCTGCTGGGTTAGGTCTCCTGAACTGCCTCTTGAATGGCAGGCCAAGAGGAGAGGTACGATGACACCTATACCCCCTCCTGATCCTGTCTTGTGAGCCTTTATTCGATTTTGTTCACATGGCTAATCCAGACGTTTTGTGAATGCTCATCCCAGGTGTAGGTGTGCTCTTGAATGAGCAAGGTGTCTCCCTGCCAATGATCTGACTACATCTGTCATCACAGACGAGAACAAAATTTAGAATAGCATAGAATAAGCATTAGAATAGAATATTTCAGTTGGAAGGGTATGTCTAGCCAAGGCAGCCACCTACCATCACATCTCCCACGAGTCCTCTATCCACAAATAGCAAGTCTAGGGTGGCATCTTTTCTACTTGGCTGAGTATCTGTGACAAGAAGTTATCTCCTACAAACTTCAAGAATTGCCGAGACCTGCTCATCTCAACAGTATCATATTCCCAGTTGATGTCTGGGAAGTTGAAACCTCCCATAAGGATAAGGGTTACCGAGCCAGAAATGTCTCCAAATTGTCTATAGAATAATTCATCAGTGCTTACATCCTGGCTGGGTAATCAGTAGGAGACACCCACTACATCATCTCCTTTGTTTTCCACCCTCCTAATCCTCACCCAGAGGCTCTCAACCACACCGTCACTAACTGTAAGGGCTGTACAATCAAGCCTCTCCTTTACATATAGTGCAACACCTCCACCTCGCCTGTCCTGAACAGCCGCAGCCCTCCATCCCAGCACTCCCGTTGAGGGACTCATCCCAGCAAGTCTCACTAATACCAATGATACCGTAGCTCTGGGAGCTGACCAACGCTTCAAGTTCATCCTGTTTGTTTCTCGTACTGCTCATACTTCTTTCTGCTACTTCTCATACATATTAGAAAGTCGCTTTCTATGCATTCATCAGGGATACTGTCATCAGTCTTAACACAGAAAATTTCAGCCTTTGTAATCCCAGGGTCCTCCTGAAATGCTCCCTCTCCAAAGCAGGTGCTGCCCCTGCAGGCGCTGCTGTCGCCGCTGCCTGACAGCCTGGTGACAAGGCCTTCTCTACCAGCCCACACTCCAGCACGTGCCTGATTTATGGCAGCAGCCTGTCTCCACAGCCTTTGGAAGAGATATGTGTTGAGCCAGCCTGGCTGGCTTCCCCAGCTGATGGACAGAGAGTGTGTGGAGGGGAAGTGAGCACGGCCCAATTTCCCCTGGCAGCTGTTGGCTCTGGGCAACAGAGACAGGGAGCCAGGGGAAGGGGCTGAAAAGGCTATTTGAATGTTTTGGAGGGAAGTGCTGAAGCTGCTGTCCTCTTCATAGCCTTGTCGTCCTCAAAGATGGGGCACTGCACCAGCTAGGGAATCTTGGTTTTCATGAGCAGCAGCCCTTTTGTATTCTTCTTGTCCTTCTTTGCAGTTTGCTTAGAAGAACTGGAGCACATGGAAAGTAAGGAGAGACTTTGGAAGAGTGGTACCTCCTCCTGGGGAAATCTAGCAGAGCCTCCAGCAGGTCCCTCTGCAGCAGTAGGGGCTGCCAGGTGTTCTCTCCATCTCCCAGTCCCACCTGCTCCCCATGCCAGCAATACAATCTGGGGGGTCTGTAGGGGCATGCCAGCCCCGGGGGGAATCTGTGTGGCTGACATGAGACACAGCTTTCATGTGTCCCAAAATAAAGAATGTCTCCTGAAAAAAGGAGCATCTCATGCATGCACAGGAGGTCAGCAGGGCAGTCAAGTCTTTCCCTGAGCCAGCTGGCAGCACAGAGAGCCAAGAGTTGGGTAACAAACGCTGTTCTTGCTGCCTCCTTTGCAGGTTTGAATGCTGCCATCATGGTATAGAGACGGACATCGCGTTGCTTATCATCTGAGTGGTCTGAAGAGGCAGGGAGGCAGTGAAGCTGGCAGGACACAGGAGCTGTGACAGGACCAGGCAACAAGGGGAAACGAAAGGGGGAACAAAATGAAAGGGGAAAAAGACATAGCAGGCAGGTGTGACTCCAGGGAGTATTTCTGGATGTAACTCAGTTTCTGAACAGGGAGTTTGACTGCTACAGAAAGGCCACGTTCTGCCTTTAAGCTCTGCTCATCCTATTTGTGCCCCAGGAGTGCTGCTGCAGACGAAGGGAGCTGGAGTCCTCATGTTCCTGCCCCAGCCATGGACCACAGCTGCCCAAAGCCAAGCTCCCCAGAGCAGGCTGGTTAGCCCTGCCATAGAAACATGGTGGATTTTTTTTTTTGTTTTTTTTTTTTTTTTCCTGTTTTCCTCTGGTGAGTAAGGTTAGTTTCAAACACAGCAGAAGATTGTTGCAGGCCACGTAACCAAGATGAATTTTAAGGAACTGATAAAAGCTGCCACCACCTCCACACCCCCTCGCCCCCCTTTATTCCAAAGACTAGCTTGAATAATACAAAAAGACATGTAAAAAATTAACAGAAGGGTAACACACATCACTGGCAGCCTTCTGAATTGAGCTGAATTATGAATGAGGTCCGGTGAATGGCTTCAGGAAGGCTGGAAAGCCGTGGCATTATTCATAATGCTGGTTAACTGCACCTGGTAAGACAAAGACAATTAAGCCACTGCTTTCAGCAATACCTTAACTGCAGGGAAGCCAGGGAGTAATTTAACACTCCCCTTCACTGGTATCCAGCATTTCACAGCTGGGTCCTGGGTGTTGAGGGTGACAATACTGCACTAACCCACCTGAGTATCTTCAGCCTGGGCTCCTATAGCTGGGGTTTTTAAGCTATCACACACTTTCCTGGGAGGTGTCCAGGAAGACACCCAGCAAAAAGCCTGTCCCTCCCCCTCCAGCTGCTTATGGGGTATGAGCCAGAGCTTCCTCAAAGTCCCTCCCCCAGCCCAGCATTAGCAACAGGGAATCTGCCCCGAGCTCCCCAAAGTACCTACCATTTCCCGGGCTGTGCCCAAGCAGCCTCACCTGCTCATCGGAGTCTCAGGTGGATAAAGACTATTCTCAACACCTGGCTGAGCCTTTGACAACTCGTGAGCTCGCTGGGAGGCCTTGGGCTGGAGGAGTGGGCATGACTCAACTCTCAGTATAAAGGCTTTCTGCAGTCAGCCTGGTATTTCATGTAAAGATACATGGTGAGACCCTCGCTTTGTACAGGCAGATCAATGGGGTTAAGCAGTGGGTTGTTCCTGCCTTTCCCTTGGGACCAGCGACATAGTGATTTTGGGGTGACCCCAGAGAAGGGAGATGACTTGTTCCCCAGGCCCTGCCTTTGGGGAATATTGTGAGAGAGCCTGGGTGGAGCTGGCTTACCCCCGTGCACCCCAGGGACTGTTTCATTGCCTGTTAAATGTCTTCCTGCAGAGCAGAGTAAGGCATGAAATAATAATGCTGCAATAGCTGAGAAATTATGCAGCCACTGATTTATTAGCTAGGTAGGAAAAGTTTGACTTAACCTTTGCCATGGCAAAGTGCTCTGATGGTTGCCAAACCTGGGCTAACCAGTGCCTGCGGGGCACCTGGCTGGTGAAGGATTCCCTGGTTTGGTGCCAGTGCCCCAGGGAGAGCCTGGGCAACGTCTCTCTCTCTGCTCCCCTCTTCTCAGAAACCCCTGAGAGTCTCCCCAATACTGGGATGCTCTGCACTGCCCGGAGGCGAGGGGTGCTCCTTGTTGCCTGAGATGGAGGGTTGTGGATAACCCCAGGAGGTGCATACCCGGACACCCAGAGTTGCTGGAAGTGGGTGGGAATAACTTTTTGGAAAAGGGGCACGGAGCACTGGAAATAGAAGATGTAATGGAGAAAAAAATAAAAAAGCCAAAAAAAGAGCAGTTCTCAAAGGAAAGAAAAAAAAAAGTCTGAGCATTGTTCCCAAGGGTTCAAAAGAAAAGTACCTTTAATGTGGTGTATTTAATGGTTTTGGGAAAATGTAGCAGAGCAGTTAGTTTGCATTTTCCTGGTCTGTCATGGTAGCGCTGCACTTGCAAGCAGGCTGGAAATACCTTGGTCATGCCGCAGAGCGAAGGCAGCGCGGCCGGGCTCGGTGCTTGGTGGCAGTGCTGCTGCTGTCGCAGCCCTGCTGGGTGACTCTTCCAAAGGGAAGTGGGGACAGTGGGGTTTTTCCCTCCATGGTAAAAATGGTATGTCCAGGTCATCCTGAGCTACCCTTTCTCTCTTCCCTCCCAAAGTCTCACATACTTGAACTGAAGCTGAGGAGTTTTCCCCAGAGAAGTTAATGGCTCTTCCCCACCATAAAGCTGAGCACATATGTGTGTCTGCAGGGTCCGTGTCTTAGCTGAGCCTGGTATGGGAGCAACTTTCAGACAAACAAGTATTTTAAAGCTTCCTCATAAAGGAAACCTGCATTTTAAAACTTTTATTTATTTACAAGTGACAGATACTTAGTTGATGTTTACCAGTAATGACTATTTCAACAACATGCTCTTGCTTTGCAGGAGCAGCATCTTCCTCCCATGTTAC
The DNA here is from genome assembly GCF_949628215.1 of Phalacrocorax aristotelis. Taxonomy (NCBI): domain Eukaryota; kingdom Metazoa; phylum Chordata; class Aves; order Suliformes; family Phalacrocoracidae; genus Phalacrocorax; species Phalacrocorax aristotelis. The sequence continues at coordinate 97,651,426 of NC_134276.1, read as the reverse complement.
CACAGCCTGAGGCAATCAGGTTTTGGATTAAGGTTCCTCTCTTGTCCCCCACCTCCTACTTTTTTTCTTCCTTGTTTTATCGCTCCCAGATTTTTCCACCTTGTCTTTTTTTCAGCTGTGTTGCATATTTCTATTGACTCCTCTCCCTCTTCCACTTCATCTTGACCCAGCACTCAGACCACAATATCCTCTTTCCCTTGCTCACCCTTCCCCAAGTGCCCACAGGCTGGTGAGCAGAGGGTGTGTGGTGCACAGCTGCCCCTGCAAGCCACCACACAGCATCCCAGGTGCGGTGGGAGGCTCTTCAGCAGCATCCTGCTCCTTCTTAAACAAAGATGTGGTACCCTGCTCTGGTGGTTTTGTGAAGGTAACAGTTGTGTGATCTTAGGTACTCAATGTCTCTGTGCCTCCTTGTTTCTGTGTCTGTAGAGAAGGAATAATATTTCTGTGGGTTAAAGAAGAGCTATGGGGTAAACTCACTTCTTTGCAAGGTTTCTGAACATCACAGAGATGAGGGATTTGCAAGCAGGCGAGCAAACATGGCAGTCAGTGGGATGGATTCATGGTGTCAGGGTATGCTTGGGGTACCATCCCTCACCCTCTTTACTTTGGAGCCTGTGAGCAAGTCTGATGCCCTTTTTCTCAAGCAAATCCTGGCTGTGCTCATCTTTAGTGATTTCATAGTAAAGCTGTTCAGATATTATCCTTCTATCTTCAGCCTGTGAATGAACAAAAGCCTCCCTAACCACCCTGTCAATGTTATGGCACTTATATCTGCCACCTGTGGTCAGGGTTTACTCCATCCCTTTGTATTGCTTCCAGAGTCATTTGGAGGGTTAGTCGCAGCAGTATCACTGCCAGGGGCTCAGGAAAGGTCGGTGATCACTCCTCAGGTAGGCAGGGTGGAGCTGGGTATGTGCCCACTGTCTGCCGTGGGACAGGAGGTGCCAAACAGGTCCCCAATCCTTGGGTTTGGTGGCATAGCCGTGCAGATTCACTGCAAGCCTTTGGGCTGGGGCTGCCTGCCCTGCCCTCCCAGCTGCTCTGTGCACGCTGCAGGACATGTCGGGGGGCTGTCCCCCAGCTGCATCCCTGTCCTACCTTTCCCTGTGCTGGGCCATATCTGTCCATGGTGGAGTCGGGCTCGGGCTGTTTTTACACCCCCGCGCTGCACATCCACCTGCCCTTGGTGGCACGATACTAACCTCCACAGGAGCTTAGGCAGCTCTTGAGATTTGGTTTGCTTTTCTGCTCAACTGCTGAAAAGGCAGATGAGAACCCTCTGCTTGATTCCTGTTGACTGAGATGTCCGGCAGCAGGTTGCAGGGCATTAGCCACACTCTGGAAGAGGAAATGGGTGAGAAAAAGCCATGGGAAGGTGACTTCAACCTGCTGGTGATGTGGAAAGAGGCTCTAGCTGAGCCAACGACCAGACAGACACCTCACTGTATTTGTGCAGGTCTCAGACTCCCGCAGTGCTGGAGGCGGGACAAAGGGACAGAGGGAGCAGTGGTGGGTTTCATTCCCCTGCCAGAAGAAGGGGGGAAAGAGCAAATGAGCATCCAGCTATCAGCTGCCTCCCTCTGAGCGTTGCAGAGCTGTGGCCCAGGCTTGGTTTCTCCCAGACAGAGCTGAGTCCCGCTGTCATCATTAATGTGCTCCTGACATGTTCCCTGGGTCTGATGAAGTCAAAGGGAGCATTTCTCTGGGCTCCAGGGCGGAAACCAGAGCTGGTCAGCCCTGGGATGTCCCCCTCGGGTTTGTCGTGGCTGGGATGCTTGCCTCCACAGGTTTTGATTTATCTCCCTTGAACAGCAAACTAAGGACAGCTGCACTGGCATGGGATTTGTGCCAGGCTGGACTAGCTTGCTGGAAAGGACTGTCTCTGCTGCTGTGCCCATCTTCTTCTTACTACCCGTATTAGGTGGCTAAAGGAGGTTTGTACCTGAACCATCTCTTGCTCTACTGTAACATCTCTGTAACCTTGGATTTTCTGTGAAATGAGTACACTTTTCCTCTCATAACTCTACTAACGATTCTAGGATGCTCAGGTACCTCAATAACGTGTGTGTATGTGTATGCATTCATGCAGACACAGGCATTCGTCTGTGCCATATCCAGCAAATTTCTTTTAGGCACTGGAGGTCCTTGAGTTTCAGAAGAAAAAGTGTTTGGCTATAGACCAGGTTGAGTACTCTTACTGCAATTTGTTTATTGTTTAACTTTCATTAATCTGTGGTGAACACACAATTTAAGGGAACAGGGACAGGCGATAAATGCTTTAAATTTTGGTGCAGGAAAACTGTTACTGACTGGGCCCGGAGTTTACCCTCCAGAGTTATCATTAGAAGAACAGGCTAATTGTGTTGATCTGGCACTGATAAACTCTTCATGTCCTTTGGAGGTCGCCTACCAGTCCTAGAGAGCAGAGGGGAGAAAAATATCAAAGGGCTTTAATTAGCTGACTGAGGAAATTGCCAAAGAGTATACAAAGTTAATCTAAAAATAGAAAGTTGTCATTATAATAGAGATTCAGAAAAGCAGGATAGATTACAATAAAGTAAAAGTTTCCCCCACTTTAACAAAGCTCACTCAGGTGAGTCTTTCTATCAAATATGACCTTGATGTGTAAAGCATGCACTTAATGGTCTAAATATTCAGTCCACATGGGAAGTCCCGATGCCTGGCAGGTGCCTACTGTGGCAGTCCAGGACCGTGTATTTCAAGGGTGCTGTGTAGCCAAGAAGTTTGAGCTGTGGTTCAGCAATTAATGGGCCTTATACTAAAGCATTGACTTTGAGGACACAGCATGGTCCTGTGTGCTGTCCTGAGCACAGGAGCTGCAGCGTATCACGAGGGTACTGGGGAGCGAGACAGAAGGTGGCTTTTGGAAAGTCCCTTTACACTTTTTGCATCCCAAAGGGCCATTTTAATTGGCTGCCATACAGACTGTGTGGGCTTGCAAAAGGCCAAGGAAAGGCTGAGAGGGAAAAAGTGCAAGGTTTGTTTCCACTTTAAAGTTAAGTGACTCATAATTCAAGGCATTAATTAATGACCTAAGTAATTATTACTTTAATTTGGTCTCAGCTGTTTTTGTTAGTTAATTATTAATAATTGTAAATTGGCAATTGTAATTGTTAATCAAATCAATTAAATGACTGGGGTTTTCTTAATCTTTTTCTTGAAGGCTCTTACCCCGCCCCAGAACCATGGGATCAGCATGGGGAAATCATTTATAAGCTTCAGGGAGGGAAGATGGAGTAGCAAGAAATGGTCACAGTATGCATTGGCTTGCCAATGCCTACACGTGCCCATGGAAAGTACCTCTGGTGCTGCCTCTTGGAAGTGTTTGGGCTGCAGCCAGCAAGTTCTGCTCAGGTGCTACAGTAACGCTTCCCAGATGATGCCCTGCGAACAGAAACCTCTGCTTTTCTCTCACTGCCCGTTCAAACACATGCAAGTGGTTCGGGTGCTGTTTCACACTGACCTTGGGAGAGAGCAAAGGCTCTCTCACCTTGCTGAGCTCTCATGTGCTCTGAGGTGATGGGGGTGTTTAGTCGCGTGCTTGAGCCAGGAGCCAGGAATGGGCTAAACAATAACGTGGGAAACAGAAGCTCAGCAGTTTTAAAGAAACGCAGGGCAGAATTTTTCATGCGGCAAAGAGCCTGGGGAGCTGATAAGTATAACTCAGTTAGAGTGACTGTGGCTGGGCACCAGCACCTAGACCTGCTTTGCTGAAGATCATCAACACCAGACGATTCTCATTTTAAACTGATTGATACAGGACCACAGGCAGTATTTTAAGCATATATGCTTTAACAGTGGTATCCTATCCACAAGCTGTCCTGGGTCAGGTTTTCTGCCTACCTGCTTAAACTCCCTTGAGTTAAATTTTCTGCTGGTTTTCACCTACCGGTGGGAGCTTGTGTGGGTCCGTGCTGCTCTGTGCTAGTAACTAGCTATAGCTGTCTACGCTTAGCATCACTGAAGTGGTATGGAGAATGACTCCTATATTTCTGGGGGCTTGGGGTCAAATTTTTCCTTTAGACAACCAGCTGGTGGTGGCCAACACTGTCATCCAGAGTTTACTGGGCAAACTCGTTTTGGTCCACATGATGGGCTTAGTTAAGGCAAATGCTGAGCCATCTAATGCTTTGGGTAGACTTGTTTTAGCTGAATATTATTTGGGGGGATGGGATGTGTAAGTATATGTGTATGACTATGTGAAAAGGTTGAACAAGCTTTTGTGACCCAAAGAACAGGCCCTGGGAGGGACCAGGATGTTGGCTAGAGGGGTTTTAGCATGGCTAGCAGGAAATTTGATGATTTCTCCATCGAAGCAGGGCTCTGTGTGGTTGTTGGTTGTTAACAAATAAGCTGACATCAAAGTAATCTGATGCTGGTCTCTGTTTCTTCTCACAACTAAAATAACTTGCGCGCCTCACTTGGTCAAAAATGACAGCAGGTGAAAAAAGACTGGGGTGCCAGATCTATCCAGAAGTTTAACAGTGCTCTGCTTTACTCAGTGGTGAAAACCCAAGCCTTTCCTACAATCCCTGTCAGACAAAGGATATAGAGGCAATGATGTACATTTCTCATGGGGAAATGAGAGCTCGGAAGTGTTCAGGAGGGGCCCTTGAGCCAGCTGAGGATGGGGACTACCACTAACCAATTCAGCGTTCAGCTGGGGGAAAGGCTGCTATTTTTAAAAAAAAAGTCATTTTTTCAGCCAAAGATTGCCTCCTCCCCACAGGGCTGCAGGTGATTTTTTTTCAACCTCCTCTAAACATTTATGGTGAGAGCACAGACTGGGCACAGTATGCCTGTGGGAGGAAGAAGGGAATTCAGGTACCACTGGAAATTTTCTTATGTTATAAGAAATTAACTGGACCTAGATACCCAATGGAGCTGCCATAAAATCCAGTTAAACTGAAGTTTTTCTCAGGAGAGCTTGGTTTTTACCCTAGGCACTTTGAAATGAGAGGATTAAAGTAAAAGGTTTTGTTGCCGAACCGTACATAAAATGAAGAGAACTTTCATAACTAGTTTCACGGTTTCAGCTACTTTGGAAAAGCCATGCTGGTTTTCTTTTTTTCTAGTAATAACCCTTGATAACCTTGTCCTGGCTCCACAAAGAGCGGATGTCTCTGCCGGTGCCCCCTGCCAAGTGCCCTGGGGAAGCAGCTCTCCTGCACCGCTGGGCAACGGGCAGCTCGTCTGCAAGCGCGGCCCAATGTTTCTGGTTGATCCGAAAACAGTCCTCTTTTTATGTCTTCTGCTTTCACAATCTTGGTAGAGGCCTGCTAACCACAAGAGTTTTGTTCATCTGCCAGAAACCACCCATGGCTGCTAAGTTGCCCACAATGAGCATCAGAGGCTCCGCTTGCCAGCGGTGCCTTGGTCACCGCCACAGAGGCAGCACTGCAAAAATGAGGCAGCGCTGCAAAAACCTGGCAGTTTTACAATGGGACAGCCTGGGTAGCTTCAAAATGGGTTTTTCTGTGACCTCTGGTGGTATTTTAATAACCTGTTCAATGTGCTCAAATGTTTTTTTCTTACTTTATTTTTTCTTTAAAAGCTCAGCCTGTGCGTTGGCCCTCAGCAAACCATAAAGATGCAGAAAACCACAGATGACTGCTAACCAGGAAATGAAAGGCTTCATCTAGACTGATTCCATCTATGCCACCATCCTCCACCCTCCCAAGTCCACCCGTCCCCCCTTTGGTTCCCCGGCAGCTGCAGAAGCTGCCAAAGCTGCAAAGACCAATGTCATGCCTAGACCTGCTTTGCATAACTCCTGAAGAAGGGTATTTCCAAAAACTTCCCCCAGGAGCCTGCACCACCCTTCACTGGGTTTCGCTCTGGTTATGATTAGCTGACCCTGTTTATGCTTCGTCCTTCGGGGTAAAACGGGCAATTCCCCTTCCTCACTGCCAAGCCCATACTTTAAATAGCTGTGGAGTTTTACACCTTCACTTAACCAAGCTAGATATCTAGTGTTTTCGTCTCTCCTCATCAATCCATGCCTAACCCTCTGATCTTTCTTTGCTTATCTCCACATTTTCCCACTGTCTGTTAGTGTCTTCCCAAAGACATGCCGCCTCCAGAGGAGGGGGTGTCATCGGGCCATTTGTGCAAGGACACATTCCCCTCCTCTTCTCCCGCGGGATGCCCCTGCAGCGCCCCGACGCCACGGGACCCTCGCCAGTGGATGTGAATAAGCAGAGTTGACGGCTGTCCGAGCCCCAGCCTCAGAGACAGCCGGGCGTAACAGACTTTGTTCATTGCTTTGCCACACAGCATAAATCTGATGCACTAGTATTCACCAAAGGGCTGGGTTTTGTTTTATCTTCTAGGACCCTAAAAACATTTGACTCAAAACAGAGGTGCTTTTATCTTGCTAAAGGCTGGCTGGGTTTTACTTTCTATCTGGAAATGAAATATTGGTGTTATTATAATCTGGCTTGGAAACCTGCCATTGGATTTAGTGGGGCAGGAATGCTGAGTTATATTTTAATACTGTTGAGGTATTTTGATATACAAAATTATTTTTCTTTAGAAGGAGAGCTAACTAAATGAAACAAAACAACATTTGCCACCATGAGAAATGCCTTATGGCATTTACTGATTGTTCACTACATCCCTGCGGCTTTTGGCTGGTTAAGGAGAGGTACAAAACCTGTATTATTCTCTATGAAGTTCTGCAAGCTTTCAGTCACTTGTGTAACTACCTCTCATATTTCCTAGGGTGGTGTCTGCATGCAGGTCTCTAGACGTCTCTTGAGTCTTGCCATAGCCACCTTAACACTTGTGTTCATTTTACCGCGTTTATTTTCAGCATGTGCACATTTCTGTGAAATGAAACTTGTAACTCAAAGCATTTGGTAGGAAATGTTATTATTTCCATAAAGAATTTTTTTCTCTGGAAAAAATAAATGCTCTCGCTACCAAGCAGAGAGTGGGTAAGTATGTTCAACGTAAAACGCTGTCTAGATAATTTTAATACTGAGCCAGTTAACTTTTGTCAAGTCAGGCATGACTATGATCCAGTCCTGTTAATATAATGCAAAGCATGTTGTTATTTTGTGAAACACATACGTTACATCTCACATATACTTTAAAATGCGAACTGATCATACGTGCATACATGGTGCATATTGGACAGCTCATCTTTCAAATGTACTGTAGCTATAAGCTGATATGAAATGTTGTATCCTATTCTTATAAATTCAACTTCAGCCCTTCTAAGCGATAACAAAAAAAAAAATAGGTAACTGTACGTCTAAGATTAAAAGATATGTATCAGGAAAGACTTTTGCAATACAATTTTTTTTTTTTAAAAAGAATGTCAAACTCAAAATGGAAGATCAAATTACCCCTTCAAAAACATTTCCTATTTCTGATTCAATAGCAGCACTTTCTTGTTTTCTGGAGGAGAGAATTCGTCTAGTGACTTGACCATGAAACTCTGCATGATGGTCCGTAACCACAGCTCCAGGCAAAGGCACAGCTTTGGTGCTGTTCCCACATAACTGACTTGTTTCAAAGGGCACCAGTCTAAGCAACGAAAGATCCAGACTGACTGATCAGGTACAGGAATCTTTATATAAGTAACTGAGAAAATTGTACAAAATATGAGAATGAGCTATTTTCTGATACTCCTTCCCACTACTAAAACACTTAGCAAGGTGAAGAGGAATCCATGTGCATTTCAAGTGGCTCCTAGAAAGCTCCCACACTGTCATCTAGGGCTGCCCTGAGAACCAAAAGCCAGGGCCTGGCTCCCTGGAACAACAGCAAGCTTCAGCATATGAGCTTGCATTTAGCCATCACCAAACTAGGCAGCGTGAAAAAAAACCCACCCATTTATCAGAGTGTCTGTGTGACTATTCTTTTTAATCCTAGGCAAGAAGTCAAGGAGCACGTGAGCAGAGGGAGTGAGCCACCCTCATTAGCCCTGGTGGTTCTCATGCATCTTTGGGGAAGATCATTGAAAGCTTGAACTGAAAGGAAGGCTATACAGGTACTGCTCCCCAGTCGTATAAAGGTGTCATTCTCTAGACCTGTTCCTCTGACACCTTTTCCTAGCATTAAAATCAGTGGAGTAGCTGCAGATGAAGATGGCTGGAGAAATTTAAAAGGCAGGAATAAGCAGGAGGGTTACTTAATGTTTTTAAAGTTGCTGCTTTTTGACACGAAAGTTGAGATCAAGGAAACAATTATTTGGTTTCAGGGGTTTCCCTGCTCTGCTTCTTGGTGGGCAGCATGTGGCAGGAATAAGGTTGTTTTCATCAGCATACTGCTCAGCAAGTGGGGAAACAAGCATTAGGTTTAAAATAGCTGCAAGTTATTTTCTATGCACCCTTTCCCCAACCTTGGACCAACACTGGCTTTCTATAAACGAATGAATTATTTTCTCTCTTCCACACCAGAACGCCACAGCTGCGCACGGGGAGTCAGGTCATGCACCCTTTTTGTTAATCTTTGACTGCCAGGTCCTGAATAGGCTTCCTCGGTAAACAATATCTTGTTATAATAAGTGTATGTTACCTATATGTTTGCTATGACTCCACAGTTCTTCCTTACTGTGACTCTTGTGACACAGCTGAAGCTGTCCTTGATGCTTAAATCCCAGTGGCAGCGTGTATCTGGCACACACTGCCAGCTAATGGCCTTATGGTATAGCACACACTCTTTTTTTAAGTTACAGAATACTAAATGTAACCTTTTAAAATAGGGAGAAAAATATGTGGGTATTACTTTTTTTGTCCTGACAGTGCCTCGTGGTTGCCTGCACTGTGCTGCCCTAGTCCAGGTCCTCTCTCTCCTATCCAGCTTTTGTAGACATTTAGGCAGGGCTCCCACTACAACGTACTTACCAGGCGTGTTTCTGAAGAGTGACGTGCTTGTCTACATTACGCTGTTCTTCCTCAGGTGATGGTCACCGGTGACTTCCAAATCACTGCTTTTTCTTTCTTTTCCGTCTGTCCTTTCTTCTACCACATGGTGCAACTCCGGAAGGCACAGAGGGCCCAGGACAGGCGACCAGTCACACGCAATAGCCATCCCTTGCTATTCATACCGTGGCTTTGTGGCAGTGCGTTCGTAATGGACAAGATAGAGGAAAAGGAAAGGAATTAATTCTGTGGGAGAGAATAAGGGAACAAGGAAAAGAAGGAAAGCACTGACTGGGGCTTTGGCTGCCCTGGGCTGTGGAGCACCTGGGAACGTCCTTTGAAAGGAAGCAAAAGGATATCATAGTACTCATTTTACTTGATAAACCTTTCATTTTTAGGAATTTTTGGGCATGTGGAAGGTAGGAGGAGGAGGTTGCTGCTGGTAATTACACAGCTCCTGCGGAGTGTATTGTGTGTGCCGGTAGGATGGTTTTCAATATCTGTGCAGTATGATTTTTAAAGGCTAAGGACAACGTTATGGTCATGTCATGCAAGCCAGATAGTCAGAGCTCAGCCTGCAGTCAGATCTGGTCAACCACTAAGAGGGGCAAACAATTGATTGTCACTGAAGTAACTTTTGGGAGGCTTCTGGGATTCAGTTCGATGCCTGTGGTCAGACTGTGGGACTTCCCTTTGCAGGGCTGGAGGAATAGATGACATTCAAGGCAGGGGAAAGACACTGAAACACTGGAGGGGCATTACACGGACAGTGCTGGGCCATCAGCCTGCCTGGATGCAGGAACTGACCACAAAAGATTCCTGCCACAGATGCTGGACATGTCTGCTTGTGTTCCTTGGAGGCTCAAACAGGCACTGCACGATGCAGTCCCTCAGTGACAGCCCTCCATCCAGAGCTCCTGACCTGCAGTAACACATTGCTAAAAATCCCGTGTGTTCAAGTAAAAGTTGTTTTCTTGGCTCTTTATGCTTCTGGGATATTCTTCCCCCTCTTTTTTTTTTTTTTTTTCTGGATGGGTTGTTTTGCCATGGCTTTTCTCTGTAACAAAAGCTATTAGTTTCGGAGTCAGTTAACCGGACAAAAAAACATAGTTTGTCCCCAATCTTTAGGAAGTTTGAAGACAATATTCAGCGAACTGAGCGAGAAGGGCATTAAGTGAGGTATGTGGAGGTGATGGGTAAATGATTTCTCACTTTTTTTTCTTTTTAAGTTTTAAGATACACATGGAATACAAACACTCAGAAGGAATGGCTCAGGAAATGATCTTGGGAAATTTGAGATGGACGCAGGTACATTCAATAATATGTGTGTTGCTCTAAAAATGTGGGCAGAGGGAATGTTGGCCGGAAGGAAATTTATAGAAACAAAAGGGGAGGGGGGAATAGCTGAAGAAAATGCTGTTTCTCTGATTCATAAAATACAGGCATTAGCTGCTGAGTTGGAATAGTTCAGACTTTCTATTGAGTGCCTTAGAGACATGTCCCTTTGCAAGAGAAGAGAAGCTGGCTCCTAAAGCAAAATATATAAAACTAAGAAGTTGAAGCCATTGTCATTGTAGCAAGACTAAAATTACAGCAGTTGTTTTTAATTCACTGCCCCTGTGTATCTGCACTGAGTTCTACGCTTATAGGAATTAACACCAGACTAGAAACTGAAGTCTGGCAAACCCTTGTCTGCAGGCTTAGCTTTGAGCCCAGGACTAGTCTTGTTAGCCATTACAGGGGTGAAGGTAAGACACAGGGGGCAACAGGACATCTCAGGAAGTGCAGAAGAGGAAATAAGTGAAAATTCATGCATTTACTTATGCTCTTTCTTGGGAATTGTCCTAGGAAGGAATCTGTAGGAATACAGAAGATACTGGTAACTTGTTGAATCAAATTAATGCAGGCATAAGAAGGCATTGGCTTTCAGAATTTTGTAGTTGAAGTCATTGCTTCATTTCATGTGTTTTCTATCCCCTGAGTCACTCTTCTTTTTCAAACACACTGTGAAATTAAAAATCCTCCAAATCTGTGCAAAGCCTGCTTCAATCTGGGAAAGATGTAGGAAAGAAGGGGAATGAGAAAGGGAGAAAAAAAGGCCTGGGATAACATCCAGAACTATTTGACTACAGGAATCTTCATCTGCCAGGAGCAGAAGAATGCCTTTCTACAATGGATAGCAAGCAAAATGCTGAAAGAAGTGAGCATAAGAAGCTCTATTGAATCAACAATTTTTTGGTGAAAGAAATACAATTTTTCTGGGCTGAAGTGAGCTGAAATGCTTAAAAAGTCTGTTGCCTATATTACATCTGGAGAACTGCTGTGGCGTATTTTGCGGTGATCTTTCCAGGTTTTCATTCTGCTAAGATTCCCTGGGAGAGCTGCCTCCTGGTGTGAAGATTGGGGTGCTACCCCCAAAACTGACTTTAAAAAGACGATGAACTACAATGCTTACAGTCAGGTTTTGGGGGTGCTCTGGGCACTGTAAGTCAGAGAGAAACCGCAGTTGTCCTCATGGTCAAAATGACGTTGTTGCAATCCTCTTCATCCTCCAAGGCGTGCAGCAACTGGTTTTCACAGGTCTGCAGACTGTAGGTGTTCATGTGTACGTTTCCCACCCTAGTGAAAATGAACGTTACAAAAAAAAGTGAATATACCCTAAATCACACAGTCCTACAGTCTTTGAGTTACAGAAGTCCATTCCAAACATGTAAAAGTCAAGAAAAAGCAAAAGTTATGTTTCTTCTTGGAAACTTTTACTGCCCCTAATCAATACCTGCTGCTTTTCTCTGAGGAACAAGGATGCTCATAAAATGAAGCTGTACACCATGCTTTCATTCATAAAACTCTGTAAAGTTTTGGTTACGTTCTTGAGAAACTTTCCAAGTCTTGGCCTAGGGATGTGGATAAGAAAGAAATTCCCACCTTTCTCAGAGCTCTCTTTAGCTTTATTTTAACAAAGAAGCTTCGACCACTGCCTCACAGCAGCTGCCCCGGCCCCACACACCATCTCTGGGGCTGTGCCGGGGTGGATTGTGCGAGGAAGTGAAAAGGGAAATGGGGAGGCAAGAGGATTTCTAGAGCAGCTGCCTTGGCATGGCTTCCCATCAGCTGCGCTTGGCAGCCTTCAGATGGGTTTAGCTATGGACAGTGAGAGCCAGAGATCAGGGTCTGAGCAAAAATGAAGTGGACAGGTCGTCTTCTTCGCGTTGCAGGTTTTGGACAAAGCATCCTTTATCTCAGAAAAGTACCGGTATGAAATATGCCTGCCACTAATGAGGCCAAGCAGAGCAAAAGATGCAGGATTTGTGATGCTCCATTTTGGCCAGCTTCCCTTCTTCGGGGCTTTGCTGAAATACGAGGGCCGTGGCAGAACTGTTGTAATTGGTGCGCTCTTGAAAACGGAGATGCTATAAATAGCCAGATGGAGATTGAAGTGGAGGGGATGCCAGAGCTGGTTTTTTTTTTTTTAACTGTTGCTTGAGGTGAACAGAATACTAATTAGTCTGGGAAAACCAATACTATTCGGTCAGGTAGTTAAATAGTTGCAGCATGCTGCTTTATTTTTTATTTGCCTCCCTTTAGAAGTCTCTTTCTCTGTCTCCTCCCTGATTCCATCTTTGCTGGTATGGATTAGCTGCCTAGGCTTCCAGGTGGAGGAAGGTGCCTGCTTTATTTGCCCCATATTTGTCACCTTTGTCCCAAATGGCATGTCCCCTTGCCTTTTCCTTTGTCCGTGTTCTGCAAGGAGCAACAGCTGTGTGGTGTTTGGGCAGTTTTAATGGAAAAAAAATAGAACTGGGAATTAATTTACAGAGTGACCGTGTGCTCTGTGCAGAGTCTGCATGGGAAAGGACTTCACTAAGCAACAGGAGATGGTTATGTTCATGTCTCAGAGATAAAGAAACAGCCCGGTAGCCCACCTCTCCCCACGCACATAGTGAACATGAGGTTACCTTGTCCCTTGGTACCGGCAGTATTGACTCACCCAGGTATTAAGAAACTCTTGGTTTATACTCCCTCCACAACCACAGCTATGATACAAAGCTCTGAGCTTTAAAAAATGTATAATATATTTTTGGTTTTTTATTAATCAGCCTCCCGATTTTTGTATCTTTAAAGGGTTATGACATTTTTCCAGGATTTCATCATTCATTTCATCAAAGTGAAGCTTTGGTCAGTCCAGTCCCTGGCTTCTCTCTTTTCCTTTTTTGTATTTTGTCTTCTTCCAGACCTCATGGTATCTCCCATGCGTCACTGATGGAGTCTCAAAAGTACATGCTAATAGCCTGAAGGATGCCTCAACCAGCTCCTTTGGTGGCTCCAGAACTGCTTTGTCTTCTTCTAGGCTGACTTCTCTTTCCTCTGCTAGCACATCAATTGCATTAGCCACTTGATCACGGTTAACCTTTTTACTATTGAATTAAAGTAATACAATAAAAGGGCAAATGAAAATCACTAGGAAAGTCTTCACAATCCATCAGTAAATCAGATGAGAGTCTCAGCAAGGCAGCGAGTAAAGCGTTTTACAGACTGTAAGCTTCTTCTCTTGAATTAAAAACTAATGAGAAATAATAACTGGAAGACTCTAAATGAGCTGTACTCACATCTGGCCATAAAAAGGAAGATTCAAAGGAGTCTCTTTACAAGGCATTTGGGAGGAGGGTGGTTTGTGAAGGGAATTTAAATACCTTCCTACCACTAAACACCTTCTCAGTGCCAGAACTGGGACAGCCCCTCTCTGGTGTTGAAATTTCACCACAGAAGAGAGGGTGGCCCAAAAGCCTGGAGCAAGTGCTGCTTCTCAAGGTCTCCAGGAGGTCCCTAGCAGATTCCTTCTGTGCTGAGGGGAAGGTCTAGCCTGTCCCTCCATACCTGAAACCATGACTGTGCTGTGGGCAACATGACTCTAGAGGAGCTCTGGGCCAGGATCCTCCCAGGGAGTGTTTTTTCTTTATGGAGATATTTCTATCATGGGATGGGTGGGATGAGAAGACCTCAGCTCAGCTCCTTTATTTCTTCTGCCTCCTCCCTCTCCCTCCTCTGTCTTTTTTTTTTTACTCTGTAAAAGACAGTAATTTCATAAGCTGTGGAGCTCACACAAGTGTCTGGGCCTGAAGGAGGAATTGCTTCATTACTGGAGGGTAAAAAAAGTGTTAAGGTGCAGGTTCAGCTCATCACTCTCCATAGAAAGCTATCTTATTGCCACCTTTTGACTTTTTAATGGATTTTTTTGAGTCATGACACTTGCTGGTAGACTGTATCTAATCTCAATAGTTTATAAAAACACATCCTTTTATGTATTTTCCCCCATAGCTCTCCTCACAATGAGCAGTTGTTCCCTGCAAATACACATGAACCCAATTCTGTGTTCTGCAAAGTATCTTTTGCCAGAAATGAACTTGACAACAAGTAGATCATTGGCCTGCCAAGACGACTGTCAGTCGTGTTTGCCGATCCTCTCTCTCCCTCCCTCTGTGTATAACCATCGAGTGTCACCTGCCTGGAGAGTACGTGTGCACTGAGCTGGGTGCAACGTAACCACACCAAGGCCAGCTCTGAGCTAGCTGGTGCTGCTCCTCCCAAGCAGAATAACCACAGCGGCACTCACGTGTTCCAACCACACTGAGCGCTCGATGAGTTTCTCAGGGCCTTTTGCATCCCGTGCTGAATTTGATCAAGGCTAGCTAGCAAGCTACATAATTTAAAGAGCATTATATGCCTGCAGTGCACTGACCCATAAAAAGGCCGGCACTCTCTACAGTAATATTGTGTTTTTACAGCCCCCATCATAGTGGGCTTCAGGTCAGTGGGAAGGTCATCGCTGCTGTTGTTACATGAAAGGTGAATAACGATAACGCGCTAATGATGGCTTGCAGCGGGCTGACACGCAGGCGGAGATGCGACAGATGGTGCACAAAACTAGTTCCTGCTGCCGTAGTGAAAATAATCTGTTAAAATCTGTAGCTTTTGTCATGTAAGGGTAAATAATGTGCTTCTACCCTGGGGCAATGAGATCTGGCAGGATAGGAAGTGCTGTGTGATCATGTCTCTGGCGTTAAGTGGGGTTTCTTGGATGTTTAATCCTTTTTATTTTTCAGTGACCAAACTTCTGGGAGATTTTCTGACAGAGCAAGCCCTGAGATGCCTGTTTAGGATGACAACCTGTCAAACCATCAGTTCTCCAGCTCTGCTTGTGTTCGTGTCACACAGCCACAGGTTTTCTTAGGCTCTGCTGCTGGAAGCCCAGACATCGGGAAAAGTCTATACTTTGTTAGCTGTTTTTCATTAGTAGTCCATTTTGAGGATACAGCATAAGCATTTTCAAAGCTATCCTGCTTGGTTTTCTTCTTGATGTGACTGATTTTGCCCAGTTCTGTGCTACTAATTATTAAGTAATAGCACAAAATGGTAACAGATCGCACTGCAGGAGCCAGGGACTGGCAGAGTGCTCTCCAGCTTTTTTCAGACATCAGTGAGCAAACATCCTGTAGCTGTCTCTATTTACTTGAAGATCTTTCCTGACCAATTACATCCCTACTTGGGAATAATAACGGCAACAAAACCAGATAAGGCTGAAGCTGATTAATTTAATGAGGGAGACAGCTAGGAGCAGTCATGAATAAAAAAAACCCAAATCTTGATCATCAGAGCCAAGAACTGATATGTGCTGGCTTTTCTACAAAAGCTGGAAGTCCAAAATTTAGATGGATAGAAGCTAAAAATTAAAATGGATGGGCTCTTAAATGATGATTTTGAAGCAATGGACATACCAGAAACTTGGAAAATAAGCCAAGCCATGGGATAGCATAGTTGTAGCCTGCGACTGCTAAAGGAATTGCAGATTACATTGTGCTACTCTGTGTTTAAAAAGAGCCTGGAGTCAAACCAGGTAAATAAGTCATCTGTGGCATGCAGGTAATGGAGAATCCCTGTGGTCTGAAATACTGTGCCTAAAAGGGAAGAATATTGATTAGAGGGATGCTCTCAGCCACCTGACCAGGTTGGTGACCTTGACTGAGAAATGGGAAAGGTAATGAGAAAGCATGAAATGGCAGAAAACAAAGAAGATTGGAGGTCTCAGTGATGTCCTGCAACCTGGGTAAAGGTTATGAGAAAGTATGAGGCAGAGATTATATTTGCAGATGCCATAAATAACTGCTTGTTACAGCAGCTAGGCAGAGAACACAACTGAGGGAGAACAGTGGCCAGTTTTGACTTGAGTCATGAGAAAAGCATTGCTGTGGACACAAGTATCACCCAAGCATTTTAGCACGGTGACCACAGCACACCCAAATTCAGCAAGTGCACAGAAATAAAAAAAAACCCAAACCACAAAGACCACAGCGTAGAGCTTCAGAAAGGACAAAAAAGTACAAATGAGAAAACTTTTTTAGAAATTAACAGCACAGTTAAAAAAGTAAAATGCTTGCATATGTCATGGGCACATTTCAAGCGAGATCGAAAATTCAGAGTAGGGATATGGTATGTGTTGAGAAAAGACTTTTAAAGTTGACACAGGTAAGAGGAAAGTAATGGAAACCAGAAGAAAAAAGATATCTGGCAGCATAGAGGGAAAGGCACAAATGAGAAAAATAGAAGAGAATACACATTTTGGGAAAGGAAATGTAAAAGCATAACAAAGCAATAGGTAATAAAAAGGGTCTTGGTAGTAGCACACTAAAGGCATGTAACTAATAATAAGAAAATTTTCAAACATGTTAGAAACAATGTCGCTGGCAGAAACCCAGTATAGCTGATAAATGATCAAAGTGTAAAAGAAAGGCAAAGCAAGAGGAAAGCCAATCGGATTATTTGCATTGGTGTTTGCTCCAATTTAGGAGTTCAGCGGAGCTGCCATATTGAAAACTTTAATTGGGCAAGTTTGATGAAAGGTCTCAAACTGCAGTGACATTAAAAGCCTTTTTGAAGAAAACCAATAAACCGGAAAACAACAGATCAACAGGACCAGATGGCACCTACGCAGGAGTTTCAGAGCAGCTCTGATATGAAATTGCCAAACTATTAACTGTGGCGAATAACACACTGCTTAAATTAGCCTCAAGGTTAGAGGAAGTGGGCCATGTGATACTGACTTCTGAAAAGATCCCCAGAAGAACCCAAGGAACTGCATACTCATAAACCTGATTTACATTTGAGGGGCATTTATGAAAAGCATTATAAAGAAAATTAGTAGGCATATGGAGAAATACAAAATAATGGAGAAGAGCCGGCACAGCTTGGAAACCATGGCTCATAAGTCTGTTGTTCTGGGGATTTTTTTTGTGAGGATCAGCACGCGTGTAGATCCAGTAGACAGAGTGTACTTGGATTCCTCAAAGCTTCTGGTGAAGTCTCTTCCTTAAATAAAGCAAGTCATCGTAAGGATCAAGGTTGTCTTATGGATTAGCAACTAGTTTAAAGAAAAGAAACTAAGGACAGGAATACCTGTCAGTCTACACAAGAGGGCAAGGTCACCGCCCAAGGTCATACAGGGATGTGTGGTGGCCACAGGGCAGCTCAATAAACTCATGAGTGGCCTGAAAAATTATTTTCATTGGAGGTGACAAAATTTGCCCACAATATTCAGTGACTTGGAGTAATCAAAATCAAAACTGATTGTGAAGAGTTACAGAAAGAGCTCATAGTACTGAACAGTCTGAGAATAAACTAGCAGATGACAGTCAATATTATCAAGTACAGAGGAGTAGACTTAATTTTAGTGCATGTAACTTTACACGCACAGTGGGCTCTGAAGAATTACCACTGAGGAAAACTATCTTGGTGTTCAAAAAACTTTGGGCTAAACCCACAGCAGTTGTCAAAACGCAAACAACTGAATAATCAGAAACCATCAGGAAAGAAACAAGAGCATAAAGCAGGATGTTTTGCCATTCTGTAGATCCACTGTGTGCTATCATCTTGAAAGGTTCATGTTGCCCTGCTTGTGTCATCGCAGGAAAGATGTAAGAGGAACCAGAAAAGACAGCGAAAAAGGTGGCAAAACTGGTGAGAGCTGTGGAGCAATTGCTGCATTAAGTAGAAATGAAAAAGACAGGGACAGTTCAGTCTGGCAGAGACAGCTAGAGAGAGAAGGTATGACAGGGGTACGTTAAATCAAACACACCATGGAGGAAGAGAAAATGAGGGGTGATTACTTGCTCTGCCCATATTCGGCAGCTGCCGAATCATTCAGATGCAGTCTCCTGCCGCTGGCCCTTCACAGAGACGTGAGCTACTTAGTCAGCCCTTTGCTCCGAACAAGTATGAGCAGCCACGCACGTCAGTGAGCTCGGAGAGAATCCCAGCCACATGGACCTTACCCCATCATTCCTAGCAGGAAAGAGGAAGAGCTCAAGCCCTGAACTGAGGATTCAGAACTGTATTTGTGTCTGATAAAGCTGACTGACCTGTGGCCATTACATGGCTCCACTACCCTGCTCTCTCTGCCGAGTTATGCACGTCCTGAAGCAAAGCTGGGACTGTCACCTGTGTCAGGATGGGACACCCCACCAGAGAGCCAACTCACTAGGTGGGCAGCCACACAAGTGGGGCAGGTACCGATCTGTGGTACTGACAAGTCACTAGGGGCTCTCCCTTAGTGGCTCGCAGGCTTGTAATCTGCTGCTGGTCTTACCAGGGAAACATCGAAACCACAACCTTTCCTTCTTCTGGGAAAAAATGTGGTGGGAGAAAAAAGGGTGATTTTTATTGTTTATATTCAACAAGCATGCTAACTCAGGGGTTGTTTACTGCAGGAACTCTTATATTTCCATTCAGAAAGAAGTGCCGACAAGGACAGATATAATTAGGGTATGTGGATAACTATTTAATTATATGAACACCAGTGATGGAAGGGTATCTCAGTATTGAAGTATGACTGATCAAACAGTGCTAGAAAAGAGAGGCCTCGCCATCCATCCCCTCTTTGTCTTCATTTCTCTTACTCTAAGAAGTGCCTTACACATTCGGTACTCTACTCATTTCTGCACAACTCTGTGAGGAGTGAGACACTCTTCAGCTCAAAGAAAGGCAGACTTGAGACAATCAGTACTAAAAGCATTTAGAAGTCATTCCTGTGACATGTCCTGGTCCAAACATAAATGTTCAGGCATTGGCTGGTGCTCATGCTTTCTAACAAGGCTAATCTTGGGCACATAACATGCCAGCGTGATGAGAGAAGTAAAGGGCAGTCAGAAGCAGATGGGTTCCCAAGCTACCCTGCAGGTAGAGGTGCTGCCTCTTAAAAGCTTCTGTGACTCCAGATGTATGCAGGGTAAAAACTGTGGGATGCCCAGAAACAAAAGTAAGTCTGACAAGGAGACTTCCCTCCAGTAACTCTGTGAGTGCTTGCAGTCATATTAAATCTTGGTTTTGGTTTGGTTTGGTTTTTTTCCCAGAGCAGTTATGGAACTGATGTACTTGTACTAATATGATAAAAAATTCAACAAATTTTGTATGTAATAACTAGAGGAACTTAAATCTCATATGCAAAACCATAGAGAACGCTCAAAGAAAATCAGTTGTAAAGTGAAGAGAGAAGCAGTTCCGTTTCAGATGAGGTTTAGAGCCGTTATTCAGAGCTTTATCTACACCAGATTTTTTTCAGCAAATACCAGCAGTTATAACTAAATCTCTTCAGTATGCCCACGTGCAGCAAGAATCCTTACAGCTTTGCAGAACTCACAGATAATAAACCCGCTTTCCACTTCAGTTCATTACAAGAGGACTACAGACCAAAGGCAGAATTGTTTCTGCTCCTACGATTCTAAAGTAACCTTTCTGTCCCTGTTCCCCCTTCAGAGGCTGACCAAAAGGTGAGCAAGCGGGACTGATTTCAGTCTCAGTGACCCTCAGAAGATGCACTCGTAGGCCTGGCAAGAGTCTGATCTGATCTGTGAGGCAGGAATTAGGGTTGCTTGAAAAAAGAACAACTAGGATAGTGCTGTCTATATAGGTGCCGTGTTACCACTTTCCAAAGTGAGTACAGGAAGATAATATATACTATGTAACAGGGCAGAAAGTACAGCAATGAAAAATGATGCTATGCGTGAAGCCAAGTCACCCCAGGGATGCAGGAAAGAGTCAGCATAACATTTGGGGCTTCACTAGAGAAGACCCAAGGGAAAATTATCACCAGGTTTAGACCTGGATGCACCTAATGGTCTCTCTAGCATTGTCTGTTTGAATACTACTGAGAACTGTTGCTAACCTGACAGCTTAAAGTACATGCTGTCTATTATAGTAGAATCCAGACATTCTGGGAAGTGAAAACTAACCTATTCTTTCCCAAACAGCTGCTGAACAAATTAAATGTGTGGATACATTGAAGTTTTGATCTGGTAAAAAATAAGAATATTATAATGCACTGGTTTTAGAAATTAACTTTGGATCAAGTGATTTCTTCAAATTAAATTAAAGGAATAACAGGCATATAAACAATGCTTTTGATTTTAAAGGGCTAACCTTTGTGAAGTTGGCTGTTGTGGTGGGCTTTGAAAGTTTTTGCATCTTTGATTTAATGACAATGCAGAATTTGGATTCGAGTAAATGGGGAAAGATGTTTAGGAAAAGGCTAGGGTCATCTGAGAATAGTGGCCACAGGATAGACGTTAAGAGTAAGCAGACAGCCTACAGCAAGACTGATGGCTTGAGATTAACAAAGTGCAGGAAGAAAATAAAAATTGCCCAGAATCAAGCTGAGAGAGATGTTGCAAATGTTTCTATATTAATAGAAATAGTAAAAAACCCAAACAAACAAAACCCAGCGAAAACAATATAAAAACTTCAGACATCAGGAAAGTGAAGAAGTGGGGCTGTCACGTGGTGAGGGCAGGATGGAAATAAATACAGCTTTTGTTCTCAGCAGAACCAGTGAGGAATACAAATAAGGAAAAAGCAGGGTGACTAGTGGGAATGGGAGCAGAAGAATATAATTTCTCAGATGAAGGCAAATTGGAAGTTGCTCAGCACACTTATTTCCAAGAAACGTTGGGAATGGTGGTGTCTGAGGTGGGTGAAGAGATGGCACACGACCTCTGAACATCCCGCCTCAGGGCAAAGGCAAAACAAACAGAAAGGATCTACTGATCTGACCTTACAGTCCACGAGATATCAGGTGGTTTGATTTATTTTGTTTTAATGATAAGTATGATGAGAGACATATTGATATTATAGCAAAGCTCAACACTCCTTCATGAGAGTTACATGACAACACCCTCCCCTGACAGCCGTCCTGGGAAGACAGTTGCTTTCCCCAGCCAAGGGAAATGCAGCAGAGCTACATGCAGTGCTGCATTAAAGGGAAAACCACAGCTTTGGAGCTAAATGAGAGTTGCCAGGGCAGCCACTGACCAGCTGGGAGAAGGCAATGGGCTGGATTGAAGGGGAAACCGGGGTGCTTTCCTAATTCTTGGTAATTCCTACGTGTCCATCCTAAGAATTCCTACAAATCTACCCAGGACAGATCTCTCTGTGACACTGGTACACCCAGAAAAGACAGAGGTGTTGTGCCTTGCAGGCAGGCAAAAGCAAGGTGGGACTGTGGAAGGTAAGACCTGCAGTCACAGGTGACTCCCACATTTGGGCACCAAAGTCCCATTAGTATCACATTCACATGGTTTTGCCCTTGGACCCTAGCAAAGGGTTGGCAGAATGTCCATCCAAGGGTATTTTAAATCTGGCTTGCTTTCTTCCCTTCTCCCATAGATGTGATTTTAGAAGGCTAGAAGGACTTCTTCTGAGAGCTGTAGGTTTTGAGGGCATTGTGCTTCAGGAATATTTTAGATAAGAGTCTTAAAACTTTGCAGAAATGTTTTACCATTGTTTCACATTTGACTTCATCAGTTTTGAGACAGCTTTGGAGAATAAATAGCTGTCAGAACAGGGTGCACACCACAGAGGCCATCATCAATCCCTAAGAGCTCTTACAGTGTGGATTTTTACGGTTTTCATTCACACATTGGCAAATAAGATAACACAGCTTTTTCCTCTTCCAGAAAGGAGGAAAGCAGTTCTAGCGTTTCACCTACCTGACTATATAGGACAGCAGAGCAGCCAATCCTGCTGCGTCTGAAAGTTCCTGCCTGGTGTCTCTGTTACTCGGCATTATCCAGCTCGGCAGGATCTTGAGGCTTGCAGAAATAGCTCTGGTTTTCCATAACATGCAGCAATACCATATATGATTTGCCTCTGCTCTGTTGGGTTTTTTTAAATCTAAATGTTAAGACTAGTCCTCCTGCCCCATGCCAAAGATGTTCATTTTCGAGGCTTTAATTAATTCGTGATGCATTTTAAAGAAGAAAAAAATTCTCTTTAATGGAGGAAACACTCTGAGATTATCTAACGGTTCTCTCTTAATTTTTCTTACCTGAAAACACACTTATCTTCTCTACAGAGAATATAATTATACAAAGAATAATGATTTTTCTGTGGTAAGAGAAGGCTGAGTTCCAGTTCAGTTGATCACAAATGAAACCCAGCTGGTTTAAGGGAAAGTTTCCTGTGATGCTGATGAGAGCTGGGGCAGCCAAGTACTCATTTTCTGCTTGCAGAGATTCTTTCTGAGCAATATTCTAGTAGTCTTAATGTCCAAACTGTGAAACAGCCAGATTGTATAAATCAGTGGTTTCATACTAGGACATTGATTGGTGCTAAAATGTGTTGAGGTGGTACAAAAAATAACTGAAAGGTTTAGGTTTATTTTAAGTAAAATACAACATGCACACACTGATGCATTCAAGTAAGTGGAAAAAAAGAGGTGGGGGAAAGGGAAATAGATGCATTTTAGTTTTGCTGGAAATTAAAGTCCTTTTAGTGATCCTGTCCAGGTACTTGGGTTTTTTTCTTTCTCAAAGAGTGAAGAAACCTTTTAATTAAAAAATATTGAGAAACGCCATGTATGAGTGTCCAGTGAGAGAAATCTTGTGTTGGGTTGCAAAGTCATGTTTAGGACAGCTTGTTGCTTTTCATAGCACATGCAGAGGAATGAGGCAGAACATGTTCATGTTCTGGCTCTTCTAAGTCACTGACCCTCTACTGTATGGATTTGCTGCAGATCAACCTTGACTTCTACAATAGCAAAGCTATCAACTCAGCTGCAGAAAACACTCTGTCCAGACCTCTCCCATTTAGCATCCAAATGTTACTTCACAGCTAAAAAAATGAAACAAAAACCAACGGAAGACGTGCCTTTCATTGTGTCAGCAAGCCTACACCATGCCTCTAATATTTTGAATAAGCAACTTCCTCTTGTGTAGGTTTGCTGACACATGGTCTAAAACAGTTGCAAGAAATAATATATCCACCCTATTATTCCAGAAATGTGAGTGCTGAAAAGATGATTCTATCTTTTGTGGCTCAGAGGAGTTCTCACCTTCTGAGAATCATTGGACAAATGCAAAGTTGTTTTTTTTCCTTGCATATAATATGAATAATATGGGAGAGAAAAAGATCTCTGTTTAGCCAGAAGTACAACAGCTACCACAGGGGACTCCATGGTCCAGAGTGGTGATATGGATTATGAGAACTCATTGACACTATTGCATAGCTGAACTATTCCATAATTTACACAGGTTCAGATGAAAGTAGGCAGAACTGCCTTCAGCTTGTGGAGGCATTAGCTTTAATACCTTGGCCAAGTTGAATCCTGGCTGTACCCTTATTTAATAATACGCATCAACGTTTTCTTCTGAAGTGACGTACTGTCATGCATACATAAATATTTAAGATGAAATGTGAAAGTTGACATTCATTCTGGAAGGCCTGTCATTGTTGTGATAGAAACACACCATTGCTGCTGAGCAAAGAGCAGCTTTCAAAGCCAGAACTTGTTTCTACAAAGCACCTGGCAAGTAAAACCATAAAACAATTCTTGCTGACTACAGTAAACCATAAGTTTGCACTTACACATCCTTTTCCTTAACCAGACTGTTCACATTTCTGCAAGCTCATGCTGGCTGCAAACCAAATAGCGTATGTATTGTTTGTTTTTTCTTACCAGTAGGTAGAGGGGGGACATTGATAGGTTCACATACACAGTCACAAAGCAAGTCTGTGAAAAGGCGGGATCGAATCAAGAGACTTTTTCCCTGCTCCCGCTATTTTTATCTACAAGAAGCTGCAGCACAGATATAAAGCTTATGATCCCCCAGCAAGCATACAGATAAGGATTCGAGTAGGTGATTTTCTGCCTAGACTTTGACTTGGCTTCTTGCTATTGTACTCCACTGGGCAGCAAGAAAAACCCTTAGCTTAGGTTTACAGATAAGAGGGCAGGAAACTGTGCAGGATCTCGAGCTGGTCATGGAGGTCTTCAAGAGGACAGGGAGGAATGGGGAGACAGCAGAGTTCTTGCAAAAAGAGGAGACAAGTGGTTAGTTCTGGATCGCCCCAAGGTGCGAGGGGAGAGGGGAAGAGAGGTGGAGAGCCTGGGGAGCTGTGTGTCACTGCAGTGAGCAGCTGGGCACAGCACAGTGGGACCTACATGGGGAGATCTCCCACTTCGTCTCAGTCAGTTCTGACCCTTGCTAAATGCCTTTGTCCCACTCCAGCTAGGGCATGTCTCTGCTTTAATTGCTTCTTGGTAAAAGCCCTTTCACACCTCGCATTAAAAGATGGCAAGATGCCCAGCAAGATGGTAGTTGTTCTCTAATGACCCTGAATCTCAACTTCCTGCAAGAAAAGCCACTGAATCTAGGATAACTCTGTACCTGTTAAGTGGAGAAAAATGACCGATAACCTGAGAAATGGGGTTCATGTCTTGTGTATAACTATCACGGAATATTGAAGATTACTTTAAGCATTAGGAAGACTCAGGTCAAAATAGGGTAGGCACTGAACATAAGAAGGGACTCTGCAGGAAGTACTTGTTTTGAAGGGCAATTAAAAGAAGGTTACAGAGGGATTTGATAGGTCACAGCCTGATGCTTCAGTCATCCTGATGGAAATCTGGCTTCTTGCAGCTCCGTATTTTGCTGCTTTCACCAGATGAAGGCAGAAATGGGAAACTCTTAGGAGAAAAGGATCATCTACCTTGTTGCTGTGACAGTTCCCAAACACTGTGGTCTATAGTTGAGATGAGGGATGAGACTCAGGAACATGGGGCAAGGTTCACCCCTTCCAGTAAAGCAGCAGAAAAAAAAGAAGAAAAGACCTGGGAGATGAAAGAGACGGACTTGGAAATATACCAATTTTTAAACCCTTTCCACTTTTAAACCCTTTCTACTTCTTCAGATATAGATAAAGATAAGTGCTAATATAAAAATCAGCTAGTAAGTGTAATCATTTAGGAGAGCATAAAACAATGAGCGAGGGAACTAGCTGGTGAATAGGTCAGGTCTGAGAGCTCTGAACCTTTTTATTTGTTTGTCTTTATGCTTTCAGCTGTAGGAAGCCAGTGTAGACCTCAAAGTGAGATCTTAGGAAATATAAGGGATTTCATACTAAAAAAAAAATCCCTGATTTCACTCACATTCATTCTTGGCCAGATTTCATCCACTACACTCATACCCTGTTATAGTCATGTGCAGTGAGGTATGATGCATGATGCGTGTGCTCAAGCGGTCTGGCCAGGGACCACTTGTGTGCAACATGGAGAACAGGAGACAGAGGCTAGCAGTTCCTCCTCATTGGTGATGGCAAACTGGGTTTGAACAGGCCTTTTATACCCATTAGAAGCCAACAGTTATGGTAGGGCCCTTTTGCTTCAGAATTTTGCTTGTTCCTCCATGAATGTTGGCATGTGCTCTGTCTGTGCTTCCACACTTGGGGTATCTTAGAGGTACCACCAAGAGGAATGGCCCATGCAATGTACTGTAAATCTGTTGCCTTACTCCTGTGGGATCTGCTCTTAATGAACCATCCCAGCTGTGATTTTATCTGAGCCCAGGTCTTCTGGTCTTGGCATAAACAACACCTTCATTAGTATATTGTTGCTGTCAGTTTGTCCTTGGTAGAGGCTACTCTCTTAACCTTTACTTTTCTGTTTTTCTGGTGCTTTCACACACTCATTTCCATTCACACTTAATTCAGAGCACACTTATTTCTATTACAAACCTCCACAGAGGAGTAACTTTTGCTTGGTGATGGACATGCTGTGTGCACTTAGTCAACTCACCACTTCCCAGCCGATGTTTTAAGAAGTCCCTGGGCTTTTTGTGGGATTTTTTTTTTGTCTGGTTTTTTATTTTTCCATCTGGTTGAGGATAATCACCTCTGTTTTAAGCAATGATTGCAGCTGCTCTGCAAGTCAGGCTTTCAAGCCTCAGTGTGTCCATGCAGCCTTTTTTTGCAGACTGATGTGAGCTGAGTTCGCTCATGCTCTGAGCTACAGCAATGGGACATAGGTCAAGCTCAGTCTCTCAGACAGGATTATAAGCTTGAGCACAACACAATGCTGATGAAGGCTCTGCAGTGTCTTGTTGCTTCATTGCTTGCCTCTGCACAAAACCCTGGGTAGAAACGCAGGCAAGAAATGCAGCCACTTTTCTTCTCCCCTAAGGGATAATACAAGTTTGCATTAGAACAGCTAACATGCTGAATTTTCGGGTATCTTTTCAGTCACTGAGGTGTGTTGTTTCTTCTTTCCCTTTGCTATCGTTGCATACAGAGGGGGCAGAGGGGCTCAGCCAGCTGCTTCTGCATCATGCTGCTTTGCCCCCTGCCTCTAACAGACTTGTAGGAGGGCAGGGGTACTTGCAGCTCATTCTTTCTTATTTTGGGCAAATGACCAAGGACAGTATTAGGCCAGCTTTTACCTCCCTGAGCTCTGAGGATTGGGCCCCTTCCTACGTTCAGGTCACATCTGATGAACAACTCCTTGGCAGTGGTGCTGGCTTAAGCAATTACTGCCATGTACTCTGTTGCTCCCAGGCCACTTTTGCCTACCGCATTTTGTCCCTCACACAACTGTGCAGACACCTGAGTCAGCCCTGCCTGAGGGGCTGTTACAAGAGGACAGACATTACAAGAGGCGGATGAGTGCAACTCTACTGGGGAATATTAAGCCAGCTTAAAGCAGTGGTGACAGCAACAGTGCAACCACAGCCTCAGAGGTCAGGGAGCTTTGATATGGACACAGAAGCTTTAAAGAAGGCAGGCAAAAGAAAGCCAGACAGATTGGCTAGGTAATGTCAGGCAGGCTTGGGCCTTGGCATCACACGTGCATGACCACAACTGCAAAACCCCTTGTGCTTTCTAGGCAGGTCTCCTAAAGCCCATGAGAACACACTGTCTGTCACTTTCCCCCTCAAAACTGACCAGTTTCATCCAAATTTGAGAGATGAGTTGAAGACACAGAGATACTGAAGCTCCTATGTGTGCCCGGCCTTTGGCAAAGATTGCAGTCTGCACTGGCAGTCACTGGTTTTGTTTGTCCTGTGGAGGAGTCAGTTGGCAGATGCACCTGCCCAAGCAATCAGCACGTCTGTGGCTTGGGACTGGCCACAAGAGAAACTGCCTCTGACTTAGACAGTATGTGGGCATGTGGGAAGAGGTTGGAGGTAGAATGTGCACATCCATGGGATGCAGTGATTAGTAGATGTGAGGGGGGCTAGAGGAATACGAGGAAAAGGGTGAATCTTGGGGGACATAAGGAATGAAGAAGGGAATACTGTGTGAAGAGCAGAGAGTAGGGTTGTAGCATGCAAGACCGTAGAAAACCAAGCTTCCTCAGCTCTGCTTCTCACAGAGCAATATTTATTTTCCTTGATGTCAGCTCAGGGAGCTGCAGCTACACAGCCTGTACCTCATTAAGGATTATGACTCAGAGGCATAGCATAATTGAGGTACTTGGTCTCTAACATTGCTGAGTTTTGGCTACATGTGCAGAGGCACCATTCTAGCTGTTGCAGTGTAATGCTTGTCTTGCTTGCAGTAGGTTAGCAGGTTTGGAGCTATATACAAGTTACTGCATTTTCATCTTTCTTAGGAGACTTGCTACATTAGGAAAAAGAGACTGAGTTTCAGGGGCTTGTGCAGGACAGTGTGGCTATAGATCTACCGCTTACACCTATCACCCAAGAAGGGAGCAATGAGATTCTGTCTTTTCTGAACCGCACAAATGATATAGTTTTTTTTTCTTGGTCATCTTGCAACAATATTTCTAGCTATTCACCTCACATTGCCCTTTTCAACTGATGAGTGGGCTAAGCATATGTACTGTGATTTTTTTCCTTTGGCTCCTCAGAGGAGATGTGACTAGACACAAAGCCCTGGTGCCTGTGTACAAGGAACTCCTCAGCTTTGTTTTCTGGATACCCCTGTTCTTGCTGGGACAGAGAGCAGCGGAGTTGTCTCCTCTGTGCAAGAGGCACTTCTACCTTCACCAGGCGCTGTTGGATTGGTGTTGCCAAAATTCCTGTTTGCAAACCTCTCCATGATTTAAGCTACATGCTCCAAGGAGAAACACTCCTCCTGCTCAGTGGCTGCAGGGAAGGTCAAGATAAGTGGGTAGTTGGATTCCTCAGCCCCCTCTGCTTGTGGGGCAGGGACTGTCCAGTGATAGCCAGAGAAAAGCTGGATCCCCTTGTCAAAGCTCTGCTGAGATAGAAGATGGTGAAAGTTATATGACCACCCTCCTATTCAGAGCAGGGGGTAGGCAGCGGGAGAATTTGTCACTCCCCAGATAGCTAATGGTGCTATCTGGGATGGCTAATGGTGTTGATGGGCTCTTCTCCAGGGGTCTGCTGGGCTGTGAGAGCAGGGCTGGGCTTAGACAGCTGTCACCAGCCTCCTGCCCCCTTTTCCTCTACAGACAACAAACTTGCCCTCAGGGCTGGTGGGAAATGGGCTTCTCCTATGGAAAAGCCATCAGCCTCTGTCAAGCCTTGTCTCCTTTGTGCTGAAGGCGACCACTGTACAGTGTGGTTTCTGAGCGCTGCCTAGGAGCTTTGCTTTTAGGCTGCTTGCTCAGCTGCTAGTTGGGGTGACTGCCCCGGCATGCTGCTGCTCAGCCTGGCACCTAACTGCACCTGCGCCTGAACTGCTGACCTGGCTCCTGCTCCTGCCCTGCCTTGTCCCCCCAGCCTCTCCCTGATGCGGTTCCCCTCATAGCCTCATGGCTTCAGCTCCTTCAGCACACTTTTACTCAGCTGTCATGTAGCATGCAGAGTCTCAGGATTATTCCGCCTGGCTTCTGGTCTGCTTTGTATCTCATCATGCTCCTCAACATCCTGCTCACTGTTCCCTGTAAGCTCCTGGTCTAGTTGCCCCCTTCCTGGATGGGAATACCTCTCAAAAGACAAATTTCTAACTACAGGTAACTGTTTACTCCATTGAAGGCATGCATACTTGGGGGGAGCGGGGGCTAGTGCGTGCCAGGGCATTGTAAACAAGGTGGGAAAGGAGCAAGGGACATGCAAGCGGGAAGCAGAGAGGAATGAGTGGTTTGGTGCTTGTGTGTAAGCACACGTACGTACATGTGTCAGACCAAAGGTCTGCCTAGCCTAACACCCTGTCTCCAGCTCTGGACAATAGCAGGTAGGGAAAGAGCACGAGATAAACACGCAGGCTCTTTGCAAAGACTGTGAATGTTGCTGTGGTTTGTTACCTGGCCTCCACTCAAACATTTCCTGTGTTATGTTACTGTTAATACATATTTTCTTCAATGAGTTATTGTCATGGTCAACAACTAAGCACCACACAGCTGCTCGCTCACTCCCCCCACCCCAGTGGGATGGAGGAGAGAATAGGAAGAGCAAAAGTAAGAAAAATAATGGGTTAAGATCAGTTTAATAATTAAAATAAAACAGTAATAGTAATAATAATAATAACAACAATAATATAATTAAAATTAAAATAATGTGTGTGTGAGAGAGATATGAAACCTGTGGAGGGAGGAAAAAACCAACCAAACAAGCAATGCAACAGCTCACCACCCACTGACTGACGCCGCCAGTCCCCGAGCTGCAATCACTGCTTCCCCCCAGCCAACTCCCCCCAGTTAATATACTGAGCATGACATCATATGGTATGGAATATCCCTTTGGTCAGTTTGGATCAGCTGTCTTGGCTGTGCCCCCTCCCCTCCCGGCTTCTTGTGCACCCGGCAGGGCATGGGAAGCTGGGAAAATTCTTGACTAGTACAAGTACTACTTAGCAACAACTAAAACATCAGTGTGTTATCAACATTATTTTCATACTAATTCCAAAGCACAGCACTATGCCAGCTACTAGGAAGAAAATTAACTCCATCCCTGCTAAAACCATGACAGTTATTTATTCACGATCAGCAGTACAAATTAATGCTGCACTTTTGGGGAGTAGTCACCTGCTGAGAGTTAGAGTCAAGTTTTCTGTAGTCTTAAGTTTCCTGCAGCCAACAGGATGCACGGAGAGAAGTATTACAAATGTATACAACAAGATACAGAGCCTGCACAGATTGTCTGGTCTCCAGGTATCAAAAATACTTACATTTCTTATTGTCATTGTTGTGTTTTGACAACATCCTGCTCAATTTCTATTGCCTTATAGCAATCACTGTCACAGCTTTTGAGTCAAGGCTAATAAAGGATGACTTTATTTGTGGCCTCCACCACCCATAACTCACTACAAAATTAAGCTAGACATTTATAGAGGTGCCCATCAGTGCTGTAAATAAGCAGAATTTGGAATGTGCACATATCATTTACCAAGCTGGTTGAACGAACTCATTAGGAAAAGAAAAAAGTAATTATCTTGTCACAAAAATTACTTTAATGCAAAACTACTTTAATGCAAAACAGGAAAGGTGTGGAAATAAGAGTCTTGCTGATTACTGCGGCAGTCCTTGCAGTTCTAATTCATCACGAATTTCTAGTTTGTTACTCAAATTTGGGAATATCTGCATAGGTGACAGGTGATGGGTAACAACAGAAAGTCATCATAATACGTAAGCAAAAGGTCAACGTATACAATCCTGACATCCATCAGTTTTACAGTACGGTAGCTTTGGTGCCCTCTGGAGTCTTCTGATTACCACAACCCTTCAGTATCTCTCAGCATGACGATGGCCTATGCTAGCTTCTTGGTTTTCTTATTTTTTTTTTAATTAACAAAGTCATGTACGGTTTTCATTCTCAATATCTTACCAAACCTCTTTCTTAACATAGCAGTATGACAGTAGTGGGGAGGCTCATTTCCTGGACGTTAGAGATAAGACACCAGATGAGCTTGTGGGAAGAGTCCACCATTCTAGAAGTAGGTCCGTGTGCAGATTAAACAAAACTGAGACTTGTGACCTTCAAGTGTAAAACCGAAAGTCAGGCTAAGGTTTGCTTAGACTTGCTCGATGTGGGTTGTGTTGAAATAGTATCTCTGGAAAAGAGGATGCACCAACAATATCGTGCCATGAGACTGCTTTCCCCCTGTTCAGCCCACAAAGTCAGCGGAGAGTTGTTCCTGACCACTGTGAGGTCAAGGTTTCACCTGGGAAATTTATCCAAATCATAAGCCCTCTGCAGTAACTAGTAATACTTAATAAAAACACGCACTGTCTGCCCTTTTTTAGCCTGTATATTTTAAAACTGCTTTACCAAGGAGGAAAACAGTATGCAGCCACAGCAAAATGAAAGAAAAACTACTCCCACAAGTGACAACAGTGAAACTTTTCAGAAACAGGTTTCCCTTTTCTCTTGTGTCCATATTTAAAAAGCAAAGCAAGCAAATTCTCTGAAGAGCCTCAAATAATAGCCAGTTTTAATGCGGAATCCTCCATATGGATCTACTGGGTTGTTGACAGAGCAACCCATATTACCCTCAGAGGAAATGTCTGAGTAATACCCTCCACAGCTATCTAGCCCTCCCAATTAAACCCTTTGCAAGACTATGCATAAGCAACTTTGCGCCAGGATTGTTAAACAGTAATATGTGACTCTGCAATCTAACAACATGCTTACATTAATTTTATGAAATTATTGTTTACATTGCAATAATTCCCAGATACTCCAGTCAAGAGCAGAGCCCCTATAGTGCTGCTCAATTGTAGATTAAGGCTCAATTTAGGCCCTGGGGAGCGTGCCTTCTGAAGCAATAAAGAGTCCCCGCTGGTGCACAGAGGGAAGTTTAATTGCCTTCTGCCTGGGTGTGCTGCATTAGCCTAGCTGAGGGTACAGCCCAAAGGGGCTGGGAGAGAAGGGGAGCAAATGCCAAGGGCTTGGGCTGGTTGTACGCACAAGCTGTGTGCATTTTCCCCTTCCTTTTTGTATGTCACAGCTATGTCATTCCACCTCATCCACCTGTTCCTCTCTTCTCCAGCTACCCCACATGTGTTCATTGATTATCCCTTCTTTCTCTTTATATATATGCCTAGCTCCCAAAGGCATGCTCTCCTACCGTGGCCACCTCCAAACAAGACTGTCCCTTGCCCACGGTGGGAACTCTCTCCAGCTGACCCCTTTCCCACCAGAGTTCCTTCCAGCAGGGATTTTGTGGCAGGTGGGGCAGGGGTTCCCATAGCCCTAGGGAATTATTGCTCTGACCCTGATCCTAGCATTACTTCAAGGGCTCAGGACCCATGCTTTGCTCCAAGACACAGGGTTGGCACCCTGGGCAAGGCTTTGGGCAGCGCGTGGGGAGGAAATCGCCCTCACCACCATGCATTGCTGCAAATCACCTGTTAATTGTGCTGAATGAAAAGCAAATACTATGACGGTATTGCTCAGCAGGATCTCACCCTGGGAATCACAGCCTTTCTAATTGAGACAGAATAAGGGAAATAAAAGGGGAGTTTTACTTCACATTTTTGTTTTCCCAAATTACGGCGAGCTCAGACACGACTGCTTACACAAGCAGTAACCCCACTGTTTAAATGACAAGTTAAAGCTCCAGGGTTCAGCAGCCATGGCTGCTTAAAAGTACCACAGTGCTTGATTTTGATTAATATGACTTTTGCAAATGGAACTGGTAGAAATGTCTTATTCCCTGTTCCCTCCTTGGCTGCTGATGTATAATGCTGTAAGCTGACTGGTTTGTTACATTCCTAGAAGAGGAGAAAAAAGATTGGTAAGAAAATATCCCAAAATATATCAGGCTGTACTAGGGCAGAAAACCAGATTCAGTTTGATACAATGGGTAGAAATGTTCCTTCTCAAAGTCTGACTGCTATCACATTTTAGTCTGAATTTGTAAAAAGTGCATAATTTTTATCTTCCTAGGTGACACAACATCACCTTTGCTACCGTCCCAGCAACTTAGCAAAATCCTAGCTACGTTTTTAGCATTGCTGCTTACCTGCTGTGACTCACACAAGAGCTGTTCCACTAGTATTCTTCACAATCAGAGCTAAAAATAATTCTCTCTAAAGAGACAAAGACTCTGTCAGATAGGAAGAGTTTTTATTAAGCAATGGGAATTTCTTTCGTTCTCTTTTAATTTTAGGAGACTCACTTAGAGAAACAGCTTCTTTTGTACATGATTTTTCTAGGAGCAAATCAACGCATTTAATTTGATTTTGAACCTTGCTGCACAATCAATAGTGCCTCCATTCTGGAAGCAAATCTCATAGAAAGTTACTTCAATCTCACATTTCAAATCATGTGCAAAATTCAGATGTGGACTCCCTTTCCCAAAAGCCCAAGAGCGGTTTGCTTTTGATTGAATCTGTATTAAGAAGAGGGACTCTGGCACTGTTCTGAAAAGCTGCAAAAATAGGGTGTAGAAATAACCCAAGGAATGCACTCCATG
Source organism: Phalacrocorax aristotelis (assembly GCF_949628215.1). Lineage (NCBI taxonomy): Eukaryota > Metazoa > Chordata > Aves > Suliformes > Phalacrocoracidae > Phalacrocorax > Phalacrocorax aristotelis. Next base: position 97,617,869 of record NC_134276.1, on the reverse strand, counting down.
TTTTGGTAGTCCTATAGGGTAGTCTATTCTTATAGAAGGACATATACTTCATATGCCACCGATGGTCATGCGTGTTTGCACAAACCCTTGGGCCCTATACTCTGTAGTAACGTGCTTCTCCATGCCTTGATGGGGAGGGAGAATAGAGGCAGAAAACTGCTCCTTTTGATTGGATCGCTGCCCCGATTTTTTGCAGATTAAGGCAGATCCCAGATGTGTTCACACTTTGCATGACCGGGCAGTGCTATTGGCCCATCTTACTGCGCAACCGCCTCATCCACAGTACTCACTGTAGGAGGCTAGAGATGTATTCACTTATGCTGGGGCTGGATTAAGCTACTGGCCAGTGTCTGCTGAAACTTTTCTTCTTTTTCTAAAACATCAATTATCAAGCTTTTAGCCTCCCCTTCAACCTCTGTCCGATTGCCTCTATCCTCTTGTTACTTATTATGGTCTGTTTAGCCCAGCCTATCTATTTGTGACAGGTGGGAATTTGGGAATAATTCTTGATTAGTGTAAACTACTAGGTTTTTGTCCATAGATTCGATGGATGTGACAGTTAATTTCAACTGCAGACCTTCCCCTTTGTCTTTTGAACAATTTAAGTTTCTTTCTGTTTATACCTAGTTGAGAAAAATCTCTACAGAAAATTGTAATTTTACCAGTGATGGTCTGCATGTTTCTGGGTCTTTCTCACACACGTTTGTGACTTTAAAGGGAACTATATTTAATGAGGATGCCTTAGTGAAGTGCTGCCAATATTTGACAAGCAGTTCCCACAGAAATTTAGCCCTTTAACCTGTGACCGATCCTGCTAAGCACCTTGAATGGATGAGTTTGCACAAAAGAGGGATTTGCACATTATAAATTGAGTGGAGTTGTGATTACGTAGGGTGAGCATCTCTATAACACAATCTACTTTCCCCAAAACTATGTTAGAACCATGTCTTTTGGGGAAAAACCCACTAAAAAACTCCAAACAAACACAGCTTTTTTTTCAACTTCAAGATTGTCAGAAGTAGGAAATCCACCACAGCCATTGGTACAGCTTTCTAATGGATTGCCAGAAACAGGAAAGCCAACATTAGTACAGCTTGGTAATGGTTATCTAGCCTCATTTTTCAGATTTTACATGTCATTTTCAGTTTGAGTTTATAGCTTTAGATAGTCAATTGGACTTTTCTGTTTGAAGAGCCCTCACTTAGCAGATTTTTGTTCCCATGTAGATGGATATTTACAGCCTATGATCTAATTATCACTCTTCCCTTATTAAGCTAAACAGCATGAGCTACTTCAGAAATCCCAGATCTTATTTATTACCCAGTCATCAAGAGCTGATGTATAGGAAACTGAAGATATTATTCTTGTTATGTCTGTGGCATCTTGATTAAATTTGTCTTCAGGCATGGTTTTGTGCTAAACCAATGCTTATCTGGTTTTTCTTCTTTCCCATTAGTTGTTACCATGTTGCCCTCCTGAATGATTCAGTCAGTTTTACTTCCTTGGAAGACAGACCTCCTTCAGCTGCAATAAGGCCACCCTGACTGCACAGGTTTCTGCCTACATACAAGTTGGAGCATCAAAACTGACTCCCTCAGCTCACACCACACTTGCTAGGTGTGCCTCGTATCCAAAGCCGCTGCCTGTCCAGGCTCCCCTTCCTAATTCAGAAATTATTTTCTTTCAGTAGCCTCCAAATTCCTCAAAGGTCCTAAAATTTGTTACGTGTCATGTGAGGCTGTGATGCTAACGCTGGTGTGCGCTGTTAAAAATGAATGGCCTATTGAGTTTGGCAGGCTGTGTAGTCTGGGTTACATCACGAGGCTCAGCCCCAGGAGAGGAAGAGCACTACTTCTGTGGCCTCTGTGTTTGCCTTGGGCAGGATGTTGGTTTCCTTTTTCTTAGAGTGAACTTCCCAACAGGTATTGCCTGTCTTTCTTGGGTAGCCAGATTGCCGTTTTGAAAGCCAACTTGACTGTTGAACAGTCGTCAACAATTTTATGCCATGCCACTCTTCGCTGTCTTTGATCAAGTGTCTCATCAGTTATTATTTGCTTCCTAATAATGACTTCCGGCTGTGCAGAATTCCCCAGACCATCTTCCCTCAGCTTGTGGGCCTCTGCTCACCCTCACCACACAAAACACCACTTCATCCCTTTGGCTGCCAAGACCACCTCCTTCCCCTCCTCTCTCCATGATTCGTTCCTTTGTGCCTGTGTTCAGAAAGCATCTTTTGCCCTTCAATTTAATATGAACCTTTTCTTAATTTTAACTAGTGGGTGAATTCAGGCAAATGGCAAACAAAACTGCCATATACTGTGTCTATTTACTGTAAATATTTGTGCATAGTTTCTGACACATTATAGAATATAACACTACCACGCAAAAATACTTAGTGTACACAAAATGGAAAAGAAAGAAAGGGAAAATGAAGGTATTTTCTTTGGAGAGAGCTGTAATACAGGGCTCCTTGGAGCTGCCTCCCGCACTCCCTGCGCTGTGCCACGGCCGTATGCGTGGCAGAGATTACAGCTGTCACTGTTTGGCACAGCCGCAATATTGTGGCCAAATGGGAGCTGTGATTGCATCAGTTTCACTTAATTCCATTTCTTGATTTAGGGGAAGAGAAAAACGACATGAACATGACATTCCCTTCCTCTTTCTGACAAGGCAATTACACTGAATTAATCTTTCTTAAGACCTGTCTTAATTGTTTCTGGTTTTCTGCACTACATTTGTCTGTGTTGCTGGGTTTCATTTTTTCTTCTGAGAGAAACTGCCCTTAAACTCCTCACTTAATAATTTCAGACTACTTTGAACAGTAGGTTTTGTAAAACAAGAGCTATAAAATTTAATGCTGTTAAGGGAATAGTTAGGTATATCCATATATTATCATCATAGATGCATATGAGCTTCCGGCAGTGAGCCTAGGAAATATTTAACTCAAGACTGCAGGTATTTCCTCTTATCCCAGTGACATTTCAAAGCATAACTTAAGCAAAGCTCCTCTCTTCTGTGTCATCCCATGCTGATGGCCAGAAACTCCCTACACAGGTACAGCACTTGGTAGTCCAACATTGCTGGTGAAGCTCTGAAAACCTGTTAACAACCCAAACCCAAGCAGCCCAAGCCTGCTGCACCTCCTAACGTGGTCAGTGCAAGGGTTCCCATTGCTTTAATAGGTGTTGAATCAGGCTCACAGGGAGCAAATCTGAGTTAAAATACACCTGCATGCAACAAGGTAAAAACCACCTCCATGCAGATAGCCACCGTGAGAAGGTGTCTGTATCCCCCCTCCCCAATAAGCTGTCTATATGGACCAGCGACAGGGCCAAGGTTGTGGAGCACTGCTTGATGAGACAAGCCAGTTACCAGCAGCAAGAAACGCAGCAGGGAAGGGTAAGTTCAGTATGTTGAACATCCTTGAGTGAATTTAGGATTGCCTTTCCATTTAACTAGTGCGGTGGCCACACTGGGGCAGCTTGGGAGAATTTACTTAAAAGGCAATCAAGTGGCACAGGAGACATTTTTCAGGCACAGGTGTCCCACTGTACTTCACAGTAAAATAATTAAAACTAAAAACTAGGAAGACCATCCCAAGTGTATAAGTAGGTAAATAAACATGGAGATGCTGGTGTGCATCATCCTCTGATTTAATGACTGCTGTAACAGCAGAACTCAGTAGTCCTGAGCAACGACACCCAAGGAAAAATTATAAAAAGCGGAGTAGATTTCTTTTTAAAGTCTCCAAAGAGTAACCGAAAACACCCCCTGTGTTAAATATGTCTTAAATTTAAAGCAAGGCAAATAACCCATACCAGTAACAGCCTACCTTGGGATATTTTTGCCTTCTTGTTTCTCCCTCTTGGCAGAATTTAAGCTGACCTTATGCCTTTTAATGAGCTCTTTCCCAGCTGGAAATGGAAGCTTCTACTGTTTTTCCCAAAACCCCATGTTCAGACCGTTTTATGAAACACTCAAATCATCAATACTTGTTCTGTAAACTGCACGGTGGAATATATTGTAAGAAAGTACTATTTTGTTGATCTGAAAGGAGAAAAGCAGGATATTAACTTTACTATCTACATTCTCACTACTTCCAACTGTTAGTCCTACAACTGGAAAGCTGGTCTGCACACACATGAAACAAAAGCGGGTTGATATATGACATTAGGACAATAATTTTTTGTTCCAGGATCCAAACCAGAAGGATTTCACAGAATCCCAGGTTGGGAGGGACCTCAGGGATCATCTAGTCCAACCTGATTTGTTTCTCCCTTGTGTTTTATTATCACTTAAATAAGTTGGGAAAAGCTGATGGCATCACAGCACTGTACCTCTAAGGTGACCTTTCAGCGTGCCAGGAGCCATGACACATAGCTCAGCTTTCAGCCATGACTTGAAATTGTTCAGCCGGCTGGAAGGCACAAGAGGTTGTGATCGATGGCTCGTTTCGACTAGTTTCTCTCTCGTTTTGTCACACCTCTTTTCCCCAGACGTGTGATGCAAACCCAGCCAGAGCGGGCAGCCCTGGGCGAGGCTGTGGCTCCCTGCAGCACACTGCAGTAGGTGCGCAGGCGGTTGTGCTACCCGTGCATCTGAGCCTTCCTTTCTGTGCCCCGTCTGGCTCCCTGGGCTGTGTTTTACAGCCTGCAGGCGAGAGGCTGCCTGGGCTGCCTGCAAGGTGAGGGATGCAGTTTGCTCATCTCCAGTCTACGTATTTCTTCTGTCTCAAAGGTAACTGGGAGCTGCGAGCCAGGCAAAATGTACCTGCATTTATTCAGGTGTATGTGTACGTGCCTGTATCACATCTTTAGCGTTTCAACAGTCAGCATTTTAAAAGCTCTGTTGCAGGAAATATTCCCATATCAAATTCTGTATGAGGAAAAAAGCCCTTTTTTATAGACACAAGTTTATCATAGATTGGAAATTGTGGTACTCAGTTATTCTATTTTGAATCCATAGTCATTTAGCTCATGACTTAAGGCATAGTTGGATGTTCACTGATCTATATAATCAATCTTAATCTTTTTTTGTCCTTCATCTTTTTGCTCTTTTCATTTGGAGAAGTTGATGATTATTGCATTGAAATTATTAATTATGCAATTCATTATGCAAGTCATTATGCAATCATATATAGTTTTACACAACTTCATACATCTTTCTTACAAATAGAATCTGTATGTATACTTACTAAAATAATTACCTACCTTTAATGCATTTATCCAAATAATTAATTTTTACATTCTTAATATACTGGTATAATGTCAGTAAAAAAGAAAATGAATTTGATACTAATTTGTGCCAAGGATTTTTGATAAAGAATGGAACTCATTTAAAACTGTGTGAAAGCCAATATTTCATATTTGAGTTATTTGCTATAGAACCTTCAGTGGTACCTGTCTGTGTTTAAATTATTAAACAAAGGAAAGACTACCCACTCCTTTCCTCTAACTTAAAAAAAAACCAGAAGGTATTTTTCAGATATTCTAATTGCTCAAGTAATTGGACTTCTTCATATTTTATGAATTTGAAAATCTTTCAACGACACTTATTCCAGTACTGAACAGCTGCTGGTTGTAACATCTTGCCATGTATTCTTTTTTTTTTTACTTCACATTTTGAGGATACTGTCATTTTTAACACGGGCAAGTGTCTCTTCATGAAATTATGTTGAGATGGTAATGCAATAAGAGCAAAGCCAGACCATGCTGCTTCTTTTACTCTTTACGGGTCATGCGAAGAGACAAGTTTGAAAATTTCAACTCTCAGTATCACTAAACGCAGCAAATTCTAAAGATGTTTTTTGGAGACATCTATGTTTTGGTTTAGATATGATAACCTCCTCTTTGTTGTAGTTTATTAGTAATTAATATTTTTTGTGGTAACATCCATCAGTGATAAATGTATTTGGTGCAATAATGATTAAACTTCAAATACTTATAGTTAAAAGAGAAAATTTTAATACAAGTAACCATATTCTTTGTTTAAATGCACCATAAGCAAATGACATATTAATCTTCCCTTGTGAGAGCCTGTAATGTATACTGCAAAGTACTTCTATTACACAAGATCCATAGTTCAAGCAACACTGGAATTTTTCTTCTCCTTCAAATCTCCACTGGAATTAACTAGTGCACACACTATACAGCTGTCTATCATAAGACTTTGGCCTGGTCTGGACGGATAACTTGCACAGCTCGGTGCACTTTGGTCTGCTTGCTAATGTGTTCTCATCCATCAGTTACTATTCCATCTCACCAGCCTGAGGGTGGCTTTGGTTTGCGGTGAGCCTGTCACACAGGGTTCACCTGCCTGCATATCCCTTGAGGATCCAGCCAGCACAGCCGGTCCCATCCCAGGGACTGTCTCCAGTTTCCCACTTCCAAGCACCCATCCAAGGCATGCTGAGTGCTGGCAGCTGTTGCATAGTAATAAGTGGCTAGAGTTAATTCTTGTCTCCTGGCTCTCCCTGCATCCGTGTTTGGCACAGACGAGAGTCTGGCAGCACCCAGTGGCACCAGCCGCTGCACTTTGCACTGCGACATGGGAATCCCACAGTTTCTGGTGGGAAGCCCCATGATTATCCAAGCCTGCAAAAAGTCTGTAAACAGTAGGGCTCCTGAGACTGTGCTGCCTGAAGAAACGTGAGCTGTGTCTCATCCCAAAAGCCACTCAAGAGGGAATATGCATTATTATTATTATTGTCAGTGAGTCTTGCCCAGGACTGTGTTTCAGAAAAAAAAACAAAACCAAGAAAGCAGCAGCAGTTTTCCAATACTCCAGTGCAGTACAGCATTGCTGAATCCAAGGCACCATGCAAAGCTTGTTTTTAGTGATGATTAATTTAGTCCCATCATCCTGAAGAATGTGAGAAATAGTACGTCTCTGTGTAGCCTCCTGTGATGATTTATAAAGCTCAGTTTCCCCTCAGTGGTCTTTGGTGAGACTGAAGCAGGATTCATGTGTGGGGTAGTGAATTTTGTCATGCAGCTTCTTGCTAGTATCTTTTCCATTCTTCAAGTGAAAATCTGATTAATCCTTACTTATAAATAGGGCTATAGTAAAAAGGTCTCTGTTCTTAGACAATGTGCCTCGTGGGTGTGTTATGGAAGAGGAGTATCCTTTGCTTCTTGCAGTGCCATTATCAGTCTCTCCTTGCAAATGTCAAATGCCATGTCAAATCTACAACTTCCAGCCTCCCTTCTGGAGTGCTTATATGTCGAGATCTTCTGGAAGATCTGTGAATATCCCCTCATCCTTTTGATTAGATTCACTCTGTAATGTAGAGCTGTTTCCTGGGATGGTTTCAGTGGGCCTCCTGTTCTCTTCTGCCTGTCCCCTTTCTCATAGTGATTCACATGGTGTTAGTAGTGAAGTCAACTCTTAGCCATAGCACTACTCTACTCAAAACCTCTTGCCTGTATGTTGCTTTGGATTTGATTGGTTTAAGCTTTGAAATGTTAACTGTCTTTACCACCAGATTATCTATAGCAAGTGTATTAGAAACAAGTTATCTGGATGTATTTTTTTTTTCTGTCTTGACAAGGATGTTTCAGAGTTGTCCCCCAAACTCAGGCTCTGGTTTACGATGGAAAGAGCTTCTTCCATGAATCCTTTAATAACAGACTCATATATCTGATTTCATAGAGGTATAAATCTTACTGTGAAGCCAGTCACACTTCTTGCACTTGGAATAACAGATATACTATTTATAACTGGAAAACATTTGCGTTAAGAAGCGCTTTCTAATCTAGACTCCAGATTACCAGTCCCACACTTATTTTGCTATAATGATCTCTTCATTCCCTGTGTATATATGAGAGCAAGCACAACAATAACAGACTTTTGCAGCCCCAATCTCCCTACTGAAACTTGTGAAGCACCTGTTGTCCATTTTCTTTGCAGCAGATTTTCTTACTTGGGCATTTGATTGCTGTGAATTACACTTAACCAGCACTTCATGAATCCCTGGTTCTTTCAAATAAGTTTTTTTTTCAACTGACAGCAAAGACAGACTGCTTCATATGATGATCCACTTGGATCTGCCTCAGAGACTCCCTATCAGTAATCGCTGCTTTTCTCTTCTGACACGAATGCTTTCAAACGTTCCTTCCCAACTGCAGATACGCTAAAGCGCTGCTGATGACACCAAATCTGCCATACCTTACTCTCATTTCCATTTCTGGCAAATCCAGGCTGTAACATGACTGTGAAACTGGCATTTCTCAGAACTTGTGGTTCGTGAATGTAGATTTTGAATGCAGATTTTGAAGCAACGCTCCATTGGCCATGGGATTTCTAAGGCTATGTGAATTATAAATGCCTTTCACACTCGCTGCAGGGTGGGAGGGGGATGTCCACTGGCTGCCTTCTCTTCTCTACTTAGTGCCAGCAATGTGACAATTGTATGGAAATCTGCAATAAAAAACTGTGTACTCGCACTGCACAACAATTCACCAGTATTATGTAAACCAGAGCATCAGTAACAGATGTACAGACTAAACAGATACTGTGACATTCAATTTTCATTTCAATATGTCTTGGGAAAACTACTCATGTGGAAAGATTAACACATACAGAAAGACTGTATAAAAACCGCACAAATAAGCCCGTTTGACGTAAATGTTGCCACAACCTTGCATACTAGTTCCCACCTGGGTTTGGGTGGTTATCTAATACCCTTAGCCTATGACATTAACTGATGGCACAAATAGGGTCTTGTTTTCCTCTTGGGTATATTCTTGTAATATCAGTCCAATTCTGCTAGTGTCACCAAAGCCGCATCTGAGAAACCAAGTAAGAAGTCAGGTCCATAGATCAGGGATTGTATACAATGATGACAGATAATATTGGACAATCCTTTCTGGCTTCATTCATACATTAATAAATCAAGAGAGATGTATTTTACAATACATACAACAATACCACTAAATCCTTGTCCTTTTAAAAGCATGTTTATTGAGTTTCAGGCTGGCAAAGATGTGCATTACTCAAGAAAAGCATTTTGAAGTATATCAAAAACCATAGTGGGAAAGCATATCCCCTTCCATGTAACAGCATCTTACTGAAGTGCAAAAGCTTCCAAAACCAGGAAGAAGAAACTTCTTCCACACAGAGGCAGGAAATCAAGTTTTCACCTATATCAGGGACCTAGCACATTGCAGTCTTTATCTTTTCATAGTATCATAGAATCATAGAATGTCTTCAGTTGGAAGGGACCCGCACAGATCATTGAGTCCAACTCCCGTCCCTGCACAGGACAACACCAAAGTTCATACCATGAGTCTGAGGGCATTGTCCAAATGCTTCTTGAATATCATCAGGATTGGCACTGTGACTACTTCCCTGGGGAGCCTGTTCCAGTGCTCCACCACCCTCTGGGTGAAGAACCTTTTCCTAATATCCAACCTAAACCTCCCCTGGCACATCTCCCTGCCATTCACTCGGGCCCTATCATTGGCCACCAGAGAGAAGAGATCAGCACCTGCCCCTCCTCCTCCCCTTGTGAAGAGGCTGTAGACCACAACGAGGTCTGCCCTCAGCCTCCTCTTCTCCAGGCTGAACAAACCAAGAGACTTTAGCTGCTCCTCATAGGGTTTCTCCCCTAAACCCTCCATCAACTTTGTGGCCCTCCTCTGGACACTTCCCGGTAGCTTTATATCCTTAATATACTGTGGTGCCCAAAACTGCACACAGCACTCAAGGTGAGGCCGCACCAGCGCAGAGCAGAGCAGGACAGTCCCCTCCCTCGACCGGCTGCATTGCAGCACTTGATGCACCCCAGGGCACGGTTGGCCCTCTTGGCTGCCAGGGCACGCTGTTGGCTCATGTTCAACTTGCCATTGACCAGAACCCCCAGGTCCCTCTCAGCAGAGCTGCTCTCCAGCCTCTCGCTCCCCAGTCTGTATGAACATCCAGGGTTGCTGTGCCCAAGGTGCAGAATCCAGCACTTGCCCTTGTTAAACTTCATACGGTTGGTGATTGCCCAGCTATCCAGTCTGTCTAGATCCCTCTGCAGGGCCTCTCTGCCCTCGAGAGTGTCAACAGCTCCTCCCAATTTTGTGTCATCAGCAAACTTAATTAGTATTCCTTCAAATGCTGCACCCAAGTCATTAACAAAGAGATTAAAGGACACCGGCCCCAAGATGGATCCCTGCAGAACCCCACTAGTGACTGGCTGCCAGCCTGATGTAACCCCATTTACTGTAACCCTTTGAGCCCGACCCATCAGCCAGCTGCTCACCCACTGCATTATGTGTTTATCCAGCTGTACACTGGACATTTTGTCCAGGCGGATACTGTGAGAGACAGTATCGAAAGCTTTACTGAAATCCAAAAAGATTACGTTGACTTGCTTCCCTTGATCAGCTAGGTGGGTAACCTTGTCATAGAAAGAAATTAAGTTTATTAGGCAGGACTTTCCCCTAGTGAACCCATGCTAGCTGGGGCCAATGACTGCGTTGTCTGTCAGGTGTTTTTCAATATCTCCCAGAATAATGTTCTCCATAATTTTGCCAGGCAGACAAGTAACACTGACGGGCCTGTAGTTACTGGGGTCATCCCTGTTGCCCGTCTTGAAGACTGGGACAACGTTTGCCAGCTTCCAGTCACCTGGGACTTCGCCAGATTCCCAAAAGCATTGGAAAATCATTGAGAGAGGTCTCACTATGACATTAGCCAGCTCTTTAAGTACCCTCAGACAAATCATATCAGGCCCCATCGCCTTATAGGGATCCAGCGGGGACAGCAAGTCCCACACAAGTTCAGGGTTGACTGGGAGTTTATCGTTCCCACAGTCATTGTTCTCTAGCCCAGAGAGGGACCTCCAGAGCCCATCATTGATGTTGAAGACCAGGATGAAGACAGCATTAAATGTCTCTGCTTTGCCTATGTCCCTGTTTTTGAGGTGATTGTGCTAACCAAGCAACAGGTCAATGTTATTTCTGGCCTGCCTTTTGCCATTAACATATTTTTAAAAAGCCCTTTTTATTGTCCCTCACAGTACTGGACAGCTTCAACTCTAATTGAGCTTTGGGCACAAGAATTTCCACCCTACAGTGGTGAACAGCATCTCTGTAGTCCTCCCATGTCACCTGGCCTTGCTTCCACTGGCCATATACTTTCTTTTTTCAACTTATTTCTAGAAGATCCCTGCTCAGCCAAGCTGGCCTTCTGCCTCGCCTGCTTGACTTCCTACATTTTGAAATTGCCTGCTCCTGTGCTCTTAGGAAGTGGTACTTAAAAAGTGACCGGCATTGATGGACCCCAGCACCCTCAAAAGATTTTCCCCGGAGGACCTTACTAAGTAGTTCCCTAAGCAACCTGAAGCCTGCTCTCCTCATACCCAGAGCTGAGGTCTTGCTGGCAGTTTTCCTCCTGTTACCACAGATTTTAAACTTGACTGCTTCATGGTTGCTGTGGCCAAGGCAGCCACCAATTGCCACGTGTCCCACGAGATCCTCTCTGTTAATAAGTAACAAATTGAGGAAGGCACCTTTCCTGGTTGGTTCCCTTAGTACCTGTACCAAGAAGTTATTGCCCAGATGGTTGAGGAATCTTCTGGACCTGTTTGTATCAGCTGTGTGTTATTCCAGCTGACATCTGGCAAGTTGAAGTCCCCCATAAGGACAAGGGCAGATGACTTAGAGGCATCCCTTAGCTCCTTAAAGAATACCTCATCAGTGTCATCATCCTGGCTCGGTGGCGTATAGTAGACTCCCACCACATCTTCTTTATTTGCCTGTCCCTTAGTCCCTACCCAGAGGCTCTCAACTGTGCCATCGCCAACTGCAAGCCCCGTGCATTCCAGCTCCTTTGCTACATACAGTGTCACCCCCTCACCTCGCCTGCCCTGCCTATCCCTCCTGAAGAGCCTGTGACCATCCATTGTGGCACACCAGTCACAGGACTTGTCCCACCAGGTTTCACTTAGGCCAATAATTTCATATCTCTGGGACTGGGCCAAGGCTTTCAGTTCCTCTTGCTTGTTCCTCATGCTGCGCGCATTTGTGTAGAAACACTTCAAGTGTGCTTCATTGTGCCTGTCACCACGTGGAGCAGTCAGAAGAATCTCGCTGGCACGCAGCTCCTCGAACTTTGGCGTGCCATCCTGTTGCTCATCACTGACTATCCTTTTCATGTTTTACGTGTTTATACACAACAGGGCAGCCCGCCAGCAGCTCTGGCCAAAACCTGCAGCAACAGCTGAGCTCTGAGTGGATAGGTTTTTGCTGGAGCAGTGTGTGAAATAGGTATGTTGGTTTGTCAACACCCAATTGTAAGTACGGAGGCACTGCCTACGGTGCTGACTGCCATTAAAAACATAACAGAGCTGAACAGTATGCGAGTGCCACGAGAGCTAGAAGGCAAGGTACTGCAGCTGATGGAGAAGCTCCTAGCACGGTCCTGAAGCTGAGGAATTTCATTTGCATTCACATTTTGGCCCCCATCCACCGTTCCAGCAATGCAAAGGAAAATCAATTGACTAAGCTTCCAAAATTGCTTTAAAGACTCAAATAATGTCAAATCCATTTCCTACGTCCACAGCAGTTATCAGAAAATTCAGAATTAAGAATCCCCCATAAACTCGGCACTGTCTCCTTGATCCTATGCGTTAAGTGGGGTTTTCATTACCCCATCCTATTTCTTTGCAGAGATGCGCTCTATAGATCAGCTGGACTGGACTTTTCCACACTTCGTCTGGGAACCATGCATGATTCATAAGCTGTCAGAAGGTGGTTGATGGAACAGGCCACCAAAATTCAGTATCAAACGTACGTGCATCTTTCCATGCATGCAAGTGAGAAAATAAGCAAGTTCATGAAAGGAAACCTAGTAAAGAGATACTCAGATCTGAACCTAAGGCTTTCTCTTTGTAAATGGAAATCACCGTGGGTGCATTACAAGAAAAAAAGCCCTTAATTTTACCCGAGGTGGTTATGTAGCCCTTGGATAAGACAAAAGAGAATTGGGCTAAGTGATCTCCAGGGTCCCTTCCAGGCCCACACTTCTGCAGCCATACAACACAGCATGTGCTCGCTTCATTTCACCTAACACTCAGCATCTACAGTACAGATGTTTACACTGAGCTGGGCTCCCTGCGTTATCAGTGGGAAACAGGCCCTGCTAGGAGAGCAAGCCTTGCTCCGGCTTTTGAGGTTGCAAATATGCATTTATCCAACATTTCCTCAGATCTAATTATGTATATGACTGTGATCCTACTTTCCTTGTGGAGAAAAACTCCCACTAACATTAATGGGTATTTCTTTCCTTAAGAAGGTGCACAAGATACAGCCCTTAGATTACAGGGGGGGAAAAAAATGCAATTTCAATATAAGTCAAGAGTGTTTGGTTTAGCTCCGAGTGCCTTGTGAGAAGAACAGAACTAAAATTCACCTCAGGGCATCCAAAGATAACGAATGTAATTTCAAGAGAAAGCATAGGGATCTGCAGTTGCAGCAGACTGTGGTTTGTGTGTTTGCATTGTGCAAGGTTCTGTTCTTTGCTTAGCAGCATGACCTATTTCCCAGCATCATGTGATTTTTGTATTGGAAGACTCTTCTGTAAAGAGGTAGAATTAATTTTCCAGTGGAAAAGATATAAATCTGATTGTCCTTAATTCTGCCCAATAAAATAGCATAACATTGCATTTCTTTGTATTTGTTTAGTGATTTAAACTTCATAACCCTTTTGAAAGACAAGTATGTGTAGAGCATATGCACCTCCTTACCCGTTGTTGGCAGTACGCAGTTTCATTAAGTTTTTATTCAACAAATGTACAAGGCATCAGGAAAATCCAAATTAAATTACACTTGGATTTAATACGGTTTAAAGTCCGTCTCCCACCACAATGGCAGTTACGCGCTTAGGCGTCTAAAGTGCATGAAGGGAATTCACGCCTTCCACCTCGCTCTGATGCCTAAGTTTTCTGCTTGGATTTTGCTCAGCTGCCTGAAGTTCTTTCAACTATGCACACGGAGATGAAAATCTAGGGATGCCACCTCTGGCTAAAATGATCTGGCATTCCTAAATCAGGAATTCCTGTCCCCCAGTCACATAAGCAACCCTGTCCATCAGACTTTCTCAGTTCATTCCTAATGGAGACCAACACTAGGACTGAGAGAAGAGAGAAACAAAAGAAAATCAAGCTGTAATGGAGACACCTGGAAGGGAACTGTTTATACAAACTCAACAGCTTGTGAAAAGCTGGCCCTTTAAAGTATGCACAGTTAGGCACTGCAGATAGGCAGTCCCTTCTGAAATGCTTGCTGTATATGTATTTTTAGCTTGTGGCTTCTTTATTTCTAGTCATATTTCTTCTAACGTACTGGAAGCATTCATAATTATGGTGACAAGACTTTTTTTTTTAAAGCTCGTATATGCAAAAGTGACCAAATGAAAGCTGACTTTCCCAAAGGAAAAAAAATGCTTTATGAGTTGAGAAATTTCAGCTCTAACAGTAATTAACTTTCACGTAATTGTTAGAAGGCTGCATTCATAGTACACGTTTCTGTTCGTTTGTCAAAATCAACAGCACAACACTACCGAGGTCACAACAAAGCTGAGAATATTGTAGATATGAATATAGAGGAAATGTTGACCATTTGGTAAGCTAAGAGGATATTCAGTTAGGTTGGATTTAAAGTATTAACCTCTTCAGGAGACGAACGCTGGCTTTCTGTATGTTTTGTATCACATGCACATTAATGCATTCTGTCTATGTGGGTTTTTTTTAAGACCTGCAATTAATTAGGAATTTGAGCTTATAGTTAGGATAGGATGTGTCAGCACTAGAAAATAACAGTGTTGTTGCTAGGTGGTGCTTTCACTTGTGCATGGGCCCAGTGCTGTGTACCTGCGCTTGCCGGAGCGCCCTCAAATTTTCAAGTACAGATGAGACCCAATTCAGCATCTGCTTCAAGTCCCTTTGACCTTTCAGCAGCTGACGTACCGCGGCTCGTGCAGTACCTGCTGTACAACACTGCAAACGGTTGCCTGGCTTCCACTCACTCCAGAAGTTAATCAGGCCTTCACTGCAGTTGATGGGAAGTAACGAGGAGCTGCCTTTGGACCGAGGTGTTGAACACGACTCAGACACAGTTCAGTATTGAGAACTAACATGGAAATGTCCTCCAGTGATTTCTGACTAACACAGCTTGAGAAACCAGAATGAGATTTGGAGGTGGTGGTGGGGTCTATAGCAGGTGCAATGGCTACAAAAGGGGAACATTTCAAACCCTAGGAGAACTGAACCTCCATTAACATTCAAAAGGCAGTCTCTTCAGGTGGGGAGAAATCTGCTTCCCCTAATTACATTCACGTCCTCAGGAGAACTGGTGAGTGAAGATCAATGTAAGGGACTTTCTTTCCAGCAGACCCTGCAGACCTGTTTGGGTGATCTGAAATAACTGCTTTCCTGATGCTCTTAAGTATATTTCAACCATTTTGATGTGTTAAGTGGTTTTTGCTCAGTAGAATAGACTAGTAATGCTCTATTTGAAATCTTGCTTCGTGCACATAACAAACACTGCTTCTGCAGAACATCTCATTTTAAGCCTGGGGATGATAATGGATGAATATGAGAACAGCTGCTCTCAGTTTCACTCCAGAGGTGCTGGTCAGCACTCCACAGAGCTCTTTTACCAGCTGAGAAAGAGAAGCTCATGGTTTCACCCCAATTGGCAACCAAGCACCACACGGCCACTCGCTCATCCTCCCCCTACCCCAGTGGGGTGGGGAGAGAATCAGGAAAAAAAAAAAGTAAAACCTGTAGGTTGAGATAAAGACAGTTTAATAGGACAGCAGAGGAAGACAAAATAATAATAGTAGTAGTAATAATGATAAAAGAACATAAAAAACAAGTGATGCGCAATGCAATTGCTCACCACCCACCAACCGATGCCCAGCCAGACGCTGAGCAGTGACTGCCACCCGCCGGCCAACTCCCCCCAGCTAATACACTGAGCATGACATCATATGGTTTGGAATATACCTTTGGCCAGTTGGGGTCAGCTGTCCTGGCTGTGCCCCCTCCCGGCTTCTTGTGCCCCTGGCAGAGCATGGGGAGCTGGAAAAGTCCTTGACCAGTGTAAGCACTGCTCAGCAACAACTAAACCATTGGTGTGTTATCAACATTATTCTCACATTAAATACAAAGCACAGCACTATGCCAGCTGCTAGGAAGAAAATCAACTCTGTCCCAGCCAAAACCACAAGACTTAGAAGCTGAGAAAAAGAAGATGCCATTTGCCAGTAAGATATCAGAACACAGCTGAGCAGAAAGGTGGAAATTAATTTCTTGGTATACTTTATAGGTGCTACCTTTTGGGATTTTTTTTTGCACCCTGTTTCTGTGTCCACCATTTTTATTCTCAAACTTTGAATGTTTTTTCTTTCTCTTTTTCTTCTGTATCTGTCTCATGCTAAAATACCCCATGAATGCACCATCCTTTCAGATTTTAGTTTTGATTATTTGACTCTTACATGCACCACACTCTCAGTGGACACGATATGCACGTAAGCACTGTGAAGTAGGACAGCCAGTATATTAAAAAAATAGGGAATTTATACTTTGCTGTAGTTAAAATTCAGGCAGACCAGAAACAGGTCAGGCAACCTTAACTGTCCTCCTGTTAGTGATACAATCTCAAAAGTCTTCTGACGGAAGAAATTATGTCATGCTTTGTTTCTGCAATCAAACCATCATCAGCCACTTCTATTAGAAGCTGAATGAGCTATTTCTTATTTAGAAACAGACTTGTGAGGTATACTAAAAGCTCACACTGAGAAAAAAATGCAAGCTGTACTCTCCGTGCATTGTCGTACAAACCCAGAAGTTGCAGCAAAATAAGCTGCAAATAGCTGTGTACTACCAGCATGGGAAATAAAGACAAACAGGAGGCTCAGCACCGGGACCCTTAGAGGAAAACTAAATTGCCTTTGTCCTGCCTCAGTTCTGAGCTATGCAAGGAACCAAGATCACCTGCGATGTTCTCCAAGAAGCCACGGAGGCTGCTGTAATTTATGGCAGCCTACTACAAAGCTACACCAGCACAGGAGACCAGACAAAGACTTTGTGATTGGCCAAGCTGGCATGGGCTGAGCAGCATACATAAGGCTGAGCAGAACTGCTGGTAAGAGGCTATGCTGGAGGAGACAGGAAGAGAAAAAGCAGCATATGCATCTGACCTAAGGGCAGGGCCTCTGCCTCATGCTAGAACTCACATACAACTGGAAACCAGTACTGAGTTCTGCGACGACTGTAAAAGCACAGCAACTGATTTAAAGGCACTTCAAATAAACACAGAACAGAAATATTTAGATATTACTTTTGTGTACTTCCCTGAAGCAGGTCAAGTTACAATGTTCTGAATATCACATACTGCAGGCAAAAGAGGGGAACATTTGGAACCTAAATAACTGTTAAAACCACTTTTTTTTTTTTTTTTTAAAAACGGGTCTCCCTAACTACTGAGGGTAGTATTTGCTTTACTGTGATGATCCAGAGAGCACTGTGACCGCTGTCTTTCCATGTCCCTGCCTAACACTAGTCTCCTCAAAATCCATATTCTGGAACCAAAAAAAAGGAACTGATTTTCAGAGGTAATGAACGTATGCAATCTTGAACAAAAAGCTTTGAGAGTTGTAATCTCTCATCACCTTGAGAAGCAAAAGCAACTATTTAGAGGCATCAGTAAGGTGTTTGAAGGCTACCACTAGATACTGGCATTGGAAAATGTTGTTTCAACTTTAAAGATTTTATGTAAAAGATTTGTAACTTTCAAGCTTTGACGCTTCCTCATACTGCACCCAGGAAGGGAGAGGAAGGTCTCGCCCATGGGTTATCGCCCATGAAAGAACACCTCACTGAGTTAAATTTCTCTGGCCAGGACAAACGCAGCCGCTGCAGCCCCCACATGCAATCGTGTCACACTCTGAGGACAATGACTAAGACTCCAAACAAAAACGTTATCTTTCAAGACTTATTCTGAAAAAAACAGACCAAACTTGTATTCCCTTCAATACGTTCCGACCGGCTTCTTTGTGGTACACGCAGAAACACAAAGATCTTATCGGTCTATGGCGCTGTATTTCTTCAAAATCAAATAACCTAGGTGAGGTCCTGCTCCTTTCGTGAAGAGCTTCTTCCACCAAGCCCAGTCCTTCGCAAGGCAGCCCATTTACCGCATGCGGAGCGTCGCCCCTACAGGCGAGACCCCCTGCTTTACCGCTTTCTTCTTCGTTCGGACCCGGGATTATTTCGTAATTTAACAGCGTTACATAGCGGGTTCCTACGTTATGAGAATTTCTGTTACTGATTCCTCACGGTGCCACCTCCGTGTTTCTTCCACACGGATCCCTCCGACCCGAGAGCTTCTCTTACCCCTCCCCGGCGGCCGCCCGCCCGGCGGGGTGCCGGCCCCGCGGGGCGGCGGGGGGCCCCGCACCTCCTCGCCGCGGCGGCCCCGGGGCCCGCTGCCGGGCAGGCGGGAGGACGCAGACCGCTCTCCCTCAGGACAGCCAGCGGGAACGGGAGCCACGGCTCCGGCCAGCGGCCGTGCCCGGGCGGGCGGCGCTCCCGCCTCGCGGAGGGCCCGGGGGAGCGGGGCCGCGGTGAGGGGCGCGGCGGGCGGGAGCGGCGGCGCCCCCTGGCGGCCGCCCCGCGGTATGGGGGGGCGCAAGCGGCGGCTGGGCGAGGTGCGGGCGGCTTCGCCGCATCGCGTCCCGGTGCGGGGCGGTGCGGCGAGAGCGGCCGGCGGGGGTCCCGCCGCGCTGGCCGGGCCGGGGCAGGGCGGGAGGAACGAACGGCGGCGGCCCCCGCTGTCTGACCCGACCTTCCCCCTCGCCTCCTCCGCCGCCCGGCTCTCCTGCCCCCAGCGGCCCGGGAGGAACTGAACCATCGCCGCACAGGAAGTAGCGGCTGCGGGGAGCAGCGGCGGCGACAGCTGGGGCTGCTGCACTCAATGAGCGAGGCTCCCGCAGCCGCCGCCGCCCGCCCCGCTCGCCCCTTCCCCGCCTCCCGAGGGCAGCGGCGCCGAGCCAGCCTGCCGCCGCCGCTGGGGGGGCACCGCGGACAGCAGCAGGCGGAGGCGGGCAAGGCCGCCCGCCCCGGAGCCGGAGGCTGAGGCGGGTAGAAGCAGCTCCGGTTTTTCCCGAGGAGGAGGAGGCGGCGGCGGGGACTGCAGGTTGGTGCCGGGCTGCGGGGGGAAGGCGGGCGGCGGACCCTACCCACACCACACCACGCCACGCCGCGCCGCGCTGCCCCGGCGGCGCCGGGGCAGCGCCCCCCGCCTCGGTGCTCCCGCGGGCGGCGGCGGCTCCACCGGGCGACCCTCTCGAAAGGCCCCAGCGCGCCGCCCCCCGCTGCGGCGGCGGCAGGAGGAGCCGCGCCGGGCCCCCTCGGTCCGGCGGTGCCGGTGCCACCGGTAGGCGCAGCCCTTTGTGAGCCGACGGGCGGGGGGGTGCCGGCCAGGCCGGGCCCGGCGGCGGGGGGTACCGGGGGTGGGGGTGGGATGCGGTGCGGGGAAGGGCACAATGGTCCTGCCGGCGCGGCCGGGGGCCCCGGCTGAAATGCATCCTCCCCGCCCGGGTGAGATGGACGCCCTCCCGGGGGGCGCGGAGCGAAGGAGGCGCAGGCTGGCGGCTCGCTGCTGGGTGGGTGGCAGCTGGCCTCTGTGGGGAGGGAAGGAGGGATGGGGGGAGGGATGGGGGATGGATGGATGGGTGAAAAGTGGGAGATCGGTTTAAAACAAACAAACGAGAAAAAGAAGGAAAGCCTGTTTCTGAAGAGCCAGGCTGTACCTGGGTGCAGGGCTTGCAAGTGCAAGATGGAGAAGAGCAAACCCAGTTGGTCTGAGACCAGCAACCAAATCGGATGCTGTTGTGCCTGGATTCTGTTCGGATGATGCTGATGGATTTAATGAGCTGCCCACCTAATGTGTAGGCTTCTAAATCAATAAGCAGGTTAATTATCTCTTTATAGCTTTTAATACATTGTATTCTAAGGGAACTTTTGTGTTCAGACTTTTACCTACTTGATGCCTCACTTGTATATTCTTCCCCTCCAGTATTTTTTCCTCTTTGAATCTTCATCTCCCCTCCTTGATTAGGTAGAGAGCAGGTGCGGAACGAGAAAGGAAAGCGGCAGAGTTTGCAGTAATCTTGCAGCTCCTTCTTCAAACAATAATAATCTCATTAGCTCACCGTGTTATCAGACTCATTAATTTCAAGTCCAAAATAAACTTCGCGGCCTTTCCCCCTCTCCCTCTCTAAGGGAAATAGGCTGGAGGCCAAGAGCGCGTGTTTGCCATTGGTGAATTGCTGATACGTACAAGCATGTTTGGGAGTAAGGCGGTAAGCTCTCCACTTGTCTCAGCAGTGCTCCTTTCGCAGTGACGTTCTTCACTTGAGGCTCTTTGCTTGAACTACGGGTGGTTTGAGTGAAGTTCAGCATAATCACAGATAGGTACGTGTATTTTTTTTTCCCCCAAGCTTGATTCTACGAGCAGTAAAACCCGTACAGTTTCCATTCACTTTCTTTCAAGACGGCAGCTGTATATGAGATGATGAAGTTAAATGGAGTTGTTCTTGTAACCTGCAATGAACTTGCTCTGCTGCGGTGAGCGTTGGGCTGTTACAGAGCTCCTCCTGCCGTGAGGATTTTAAGCATAAATATTGTGGTCTTTCCTGTAAATTTCACAGGAGCCTTGGGTTTTGGTTCCCGTCTGTGTACTCTAGTGTTCTTCCCCTTCACGCCTACTGTTACGGAACCTTTGCGATTAAAATCACGTGCATTCCGTTCAATACCTTTTTCCAACCTTTTTTTAAGGGCAATCTTACATACTCTAAGAAGATCTCATTACCCCTCTCTCTCTCGATTCCCACCTTCACCTTTGTACAACTGTACACACACTTAATTGGAGAAAGCAGGATAGAGAACAGTTGGTCTCCAAATATAGCTTGAATTCAACAAGCACAGGAAAAACACCTGACCAGATTGTCCCTGCTGAGCACGATTAAAATGGCAGGGCTACTTATCAAAACTTTGTACTGCAGTTTCACAACACATTGCAGACAGCTCATTCGAGGATGCGGGAGCTGTACCTCAACAGGGCTGAAAAAAGAATGGGCTTTAGTTGAGGTAATGTTGGAGAGAAGTAAGGAAGCTATTTCCTCTTCCCAGTGTGATTTCTTTTATCTCTGAAGAGATGCGTTAACAAACAGGACAAAATTCCGCTTACGATTACAGGGAACTCTACTAGCACAAAGTGTATGTTCTCTTCGCAGCCAGAGCCAAAGCTTTCTGCCCTGTGTTAATCTTCTTACAAAATGAAACTATGGCATAGTCCTGCACTAACTTAATTTTTTTTTCTTTCTGCCCCTGTTTGCAGAAAGATGCATTGTTTTCAAATCCTAAATGGTGTTTTGTTTACTTACAAAACTGTTATGGAATAATTGGATTTGAGGCTTACATTTTGTGGGGAACTGGTGTGAATAAAGTATTGCTGTTAACTCTAATGAGTTCACCTATACTAAATTTATGATAGCCATAAATTACGGTAGGCTGCTTCTATGCTCTATACAAATACAAAAAGCCCCAAGAAAGGTTGCATTCAGTCTCACTCCTTTGGCTTATTAGAACATAATTCTTGATAGGAATCGCCAAGATACTGACAAAGAAACTTAATTATCATCTGTAATAGCTAAAAATGTCCTATTCTTTCACTGGGTTTTTTTAGTGTTAATACTGAGTGTTGGTGCATGCGTATTAGTCTGTTTATAGTCAGTGCCTGAACAAAGAACAGGTGACTAGGCAATGGGTACCCTTAATATTACAAGATAAAGAACAAAAGAAATGACAAAAAGCAAAGGGAACCCAAAATTGCGTTGTATCTCAGACTGTTCAACCACCTTCTGGTGCGGAGCCCCTAATAATAAGGATTCGCTGCCTACACTTGCGTTTCAGGCTAAGACCAGGGAATGTTTTTTCTGTGGGTAGTTCTTAAGAAGTAATCGATACCATCTTTTTTAAGTAAAACTAAAAGGAAGGGAATGGAGAGGCATTAGAAGGCGTTATCCAAATTTCTTGTTTACCTATGATATTAACCAACATAAAATGAGAAAAAGAAGCACTAATCCCAAGGCCTCTGCCACATGCGTGATGAAGATACTTTAAAAAGTGTTACATTAAAATCAATCTGTCATCTGATACGTGACCACGACAGGATTCCAGGATTGAGTTAGCACCTAAGCTGGGGGCTGATTATCACTAGGGCACAGGCACCTATAAGTAAAATCAGGATAATCTAGGAAGTGTTTTAATTTGTTGGTGCACCAAACCAATAACCTCTGCTTCCTGTTTTGGTTTACTAATTGCAGAAGTCCAAATTTCAAATGGCTAAAAAGGAAACATACATATACCTTTTTTTTTTTTTTTACGGACCTTAAATTGATGGATACTTATGATTTACCTGTAAAATTTCCTCGTGCCTCCGATTCTGGTCGCGTTTAGGAGCGTGCGAGACGTGACAGTGATGAGAAGCTCGGCACTTAGAGCTGCTACACACACGTCATCGCAAAAATGAAAGACATGCTTGTCTGTCTTGCAAAGACTGATCTGTGGGCGCTGCCTTTGGATGTGGTCCTTCACAACAGCACCTCCTTCTGCTGTGTCTTCGTCTGTAGCTATCTAACCTTGCACGGGTTAACATAACCGTGTGGTTTAGTAGACAGGATGTTCATCTTGGGGAGCAGGAGGCTTGGGTTCTTGTCCTTGTCCAAATGAGTATTTGGTGATGTAAAAAGGAACCAAGAGCCACAGTGACTCATTTTCTGTCTGTAAAACTATGAAAAACCCATACAGTTTTAGTAGGAAAGGGCAGTGACTGGCTGTGCCAGGGTACCCTGGTACATTACCAAGGAAGTGCTGGGTGAAGGTTATGATACCTTCCAGGGAAAAGGCAAGGAAAGCTGTATAGAAATGAGGTACAGCTCAAACTATGTGAGGATGCTGCCCATCAAACTCATGGGCAAAGGAGCCAATCAGCCTCACCTTTCTGTTGAATGCCTGTGTTTTGTGAGGGGGTCGGTATAGTCTTGGCACCCTGAACTTTCCCCTAAAGTTTTTGATTTCTACCAGACATAAACCTGAGGAAAGCTGGGATTGATGGTACATCTGCTTGCTGTGTGCTATTGGTAAATCAGCCCAGCTGCTCATGTTGGCTTTTTTTTTTTTAGTCTCCTGTCTTTACTATTCTTGGGCACGCAACTTTCTCAGTGCATTTTCTAGGGAGAGCAGGCATGTAATTTTGGGCTGCCAATTCCCTTGGGAATCAGGGAACTTGAGACTGGCTTTGTAAGGCTTGTTACTGCAATGCTGTATTTTTGGAGGAAAGCTAGGATGAAATAAAGGCAAGAAGAAGCTTTCTGTCACATCTTGCATGGGGAATGAAAGCTGGTGTACTGACTAGTCCTAATACTGTTGTTTGTCTTGCAGTAGTATCAATAATGTGGTGTTTTCTTTCCAAACAGAAGTTGTGGTCTATGTCCCAAAAAGCTTAAAGATCCTTTGAAGCTTTGTGTAGTGGAAATGGTAGGTGTCTCGGACAGATCAGGTTCCTCTCTAGGTACAAGCTTGTTGCCCAATTGTGATTTCCAATGTAGTTTGAGACTGCTTGAACCACCCCCCCTCCCCCGTTTGTCCTTGAAGTAGGTGTTGAGCTCCCTATGTTTTATGAGAATGAAGGGGCACAAAGATTCCTTAGACATCTGGAGCGACCCACTAGAAATTTTCCTTACAGAAGTGGTGGATCTCAGTGTATGGCAGAACACTTAGTATCCAATTCCTAGTCTGTATTTGTGTATTCATGGGAAAAAAACTATTTAAAACCTTTACAATGTTTCTGCGTCAGTGTTAAGAGCTCTTTAATGGTCAGGAGTAAGCGGTATGACATTGGCCCCTTTCTGTGTGTAGCACCTCTTCTGCATAAAGACAGAATTTCTCATTTACTGTAAAGGAAAGGGATTTCAGGGAAATTTTTAGTTGCCTCCCCCCCCGTTGTTGTTCTTGTACATTAGCACTACTGAGGTAATTATAGTGTGTGCGTTAGGATCCCCGACAGCCTAAACTGAGTTCTTTGTCAAAAATACAATGTTTCCCTTAATTAAGAAAGACTGGAAACAGCACCTGAATCTATTAATTAAATAGTCAAAGCTGATATCTGTTTAGGATATAGTAATAAGCAAACCAAAATACATTTCTGACTAACATGCTGCCCAGAGTAATGAGCTTCTGTGATGCCTTTTTGTGGAGAAAAATAATATATTGGTGCTGCAACTGTCACACACGCACGGTCATGCAAAATTCATGTGAGATCTTTCCAAGTTCTATGGTACTCAGAACAATAGCCACTATTTCTTCTTCAAAGCTTTCCAGAGATGTTAAATAATCCTTGTGACAACCCTATGAAGTGACTATTGTAGTAAGTTTTTATGGATGGCAAACAATTAATCGGCATTGTCTCCAGCTGTACTGCCAAAGTGGGATTTTCAAAGTTGCTTGCTGCTAAAACTTGTGGGTGGGTGAGCGTGTCTTTCTGCCTCTTCTGCTAGCTGTGCTGATGAAAACATTTTGCAGATACAGTGGTTGTGAGCATGCAGGTGCGTACATCAGGCTGGACCCTTTGTATCCTCATAAAGGATGAATTTAGCTTGTTCTAAAGTATTCTGCCCATGTTACTGGCATCACTTCTTGGAGGAGAGATGTGCAGAACTGTTGCCTGTGCTGATGTCTGTAAAGTTTGTCTGCATGTGAAAGTTGAGTTGCTCAGACTGACTTCAGGGCACAAGTTTGCTAATTTGTGGGATGAAGTCCTTGTCAGACTCTTCTCGGCAGGCTCTTGCCAGGCTGGCCTTGCTCAGGATTATGAATTGGCTTGAGGTTGGACTCCTAACTCCCTTGGATCCGAAAAGGCTTCAAACTCAGCTGTTTCCTCTGCTGTGTGAACAATGGCGGTATCTGCAAGCTGGAGGAGGTCTGGATAACCAGGATGTAAGTTCTTGTTCAGGTCAGACCAGCATTGCTGCTTTTCTTCGCAGCCTGGCTTTGGTTGCTGAGATATGCGTGTGTCGTCTTCTCTTCCACCAGCTCTGCCTGCTGCCCTTCCAGGAGTTATAAATGCCACAGCAGATGGCTTGGGGAGGCAGTGTCTCTAATTACTGTCGCAAGATTTGCCTAAGCTTGACTCTGTTCAAAGAATGCTTTTTTTTTTCCCCTGGAGATTCCAAGTTATCGGTACTTCAAATGCAGATTTGGTCTTTTCAGGGGAACAGGGTGGTGGAAATGCGTGCATTCTGTGCTGGTTCAAAACCAGCCTGTCTTTCGTCTTAATGTAATTCATATGATGGTTTAGTGTTATCAGTTTTCAGTCTCCTGCTGGGTCAGCTTTCAGGTTCCTGGTAGTGATAAAGGCTAGACTGCTTATGGACCCGAATTTTGATAATGGTTGACACACCATTAAGTAACACAGCTATAATCAGTTTATTTCATAAAGGTAGGTTTTTAAACCCATTAGCCTGACTGGTAGCCTTCCATCAGGTTTCAGTGTGAATGTTGTTCCTCTTCCTGGCTGAGCAGAGATGAGCAGCTATATGGTTGACACATGCATCTTTAATGCCTAATGCAAGCATTCATTTCCCAGTGGCAGTTGTGATTGATTGAGCCAATGTTTCACTGCACAGTGTGTACTTTTCCGTGGGCCCCTTTGCTTCAGATGCCTTCCTGCAGGCTTGGGCTCTCTACCAGCATGTCTGAGCTGAACTTCTCCTCTTGCATCCATCTAATGCCTATAGCCCTTGGGTTATTAACCGTAGAGCCAGCCTCTGCTTTAAGTTTGAGTTGCAAGAGGGCTGAAACCAAAGAGAAAGGCAGGCTTTAATTTTCTCGAGGTCAGCGAAGATGTTGTGACCCAAACCACCCAGGCCCGCTGAGCAGTGTTGTTTTTCCTTCTGGTGGTCACGGCAGAGGGTGACACCTCTGGTTCCTCCGGCAGCTTCCTGGGGTTGCTCACGGTACAGAGGGTTGGAGCCCGTCTCTTCCTAGGGAACATGAGGCTCTCGTCTCTATTTCAAGGATTTATTTTTTTTTATTAATTCACTTCGCCTGTAAAGTACCTTTGGCTAAAATTATAAGCAGCAGTGGGAATTTGGGCCAGATTCCCGATCCTTACCAGTCCCCCCCCTTCCAGTGAAATATTCTCATTACTGGGACCATGGGATTGAGGAGGCTCTTGGTATTTTGTGTTTTGAGGTTTTTATCTTGTCTTTCGCTTTCCTGGCCAACCCATGGCAGGGGGACAGTGCTATCCCTTTTGGCAGTCTCTGCTCATAACTAACCCTTCTGAAACTTGTAAATGTTTTCCACATTGAATTCGTGTGTGGTATCACTCTTATCTGTGGAGAGGACAACTGTAGTAGTTGTGTTTCATATATAGCTAGTGCTGCCATAAGGATGTTTACATGATCTCTCCTAAGAATTGAGAATGCTTAATCTGAAATATGATGTACCTTGAGTAATTCAGTTTGCCTTTTGTTGTCTCAAGTTGAATTGTTTTTGATGGTGGAAACTGAACCAGCTAGCTTAACTCTCCAGTTGCATTTTCCCCAATGTCTTTCTGTGATGGTACAAGACCTATCACTGCCAAATGCTGCTGGATTGCTTTCAGGCTTTCATGCCCCAATACTCATCAGAAAGCACTCAACGAGCCCCCCGCCCCTGCCGCTGTGAAAGGACAGAGTTTGCCTTCATTTTCTAACAACCTTCCAGTATGTCTTAAGCTGAACTGCGAAGGCAGTGGCGCTGCTTCTACCTTGAAGTGCCTTGGCTGCAATAGCTAGGCACTGGGAGGTAAGGCAGCAGCAGGGTCGCAATATGCTTGTCCGGGTCCTCTGCTCTTCCCTGGCCATTGTTTGCTGGCTGCTGACGGGGATATGTTGTGAGATGGGGTGGACCTTGGCTCTGACCTGGTACGGACATGCTTGTTTGCTGCCAGGGTCCTGCTCAGGCCTAGAAAAGGCATTCAGCCTTGCATTTGAAATGGAAACTTTGAAGCAATGCCATGTTTTAACCAGCTTGCTTGTTGCAGCTGTAGCTGTGGCTGTGAATTGAGGACTATAACTTAATTCATGGGAAAGGTTTTTGGAGCAAATAGTCTTAGAATGAAGATGTGTCTGTTAAACACATATGTATGGTATTAGATGTATACTGCTAGCAAGCTCTCCTGAGTGCAGCTGTGCCTATACCAAAGCCCTCTTGATGGTACTTGTCTTTTTTTTAATTTATAAGCTTTTGCTAGCAACTTACCAATATGGAAATAAGGTTTACTGGCTGAGAAGTTTCATTTCAGTCTGTACGAGAGGTTTTTTTTTTAATGGTATGCTCCAGGACGCTGCTGGAGTAGCATATTGGCTTTTCAGTAGTAATATCATGCTGGACAAAGAGAGCTGACCGAAGTAGTGGTGATATTAAAGGGTATTTTATGTAGTAGCTTGGAAAGCGGGTTTTGTAGCTTTCCAGGATCCAAAGGTATCACTAGCTTTACTGGGAGATAACAAGTTTCTGTGTTTTGCTGCTTACCTGATGAACTGGCATTCAGAGCATAGTCTTGGTTATATTTCACAGTAAAAACCGCATAGACAGTGTTCATCGTCACTGAAATAACAGGACCTGCTGTATGCAACCCACTATGAGCCTTACCTCATTCAGGTAACGTGCCTGTACCTTTCTTTATGGCAAAAGAAAGTGGTATAATCCTTTCCTTTCTTTTTCTTTTGCATTTTTTGGAGGTGTCAATTTTTTATGTCCTAAACCTTAAACGTTTTCTACAGATGCAGTGATCTCAGCATTTGTAAAGCACCCATATGGCAGGTCTTCTTTGAAGGTTGAACCTTTGGTTTTCTTTCAAGGCATTATGGGTGGAAAGGCAGTACTTGGCATCCACCTGCACTAATTCTTCTGCCACCAATTCAAAAGCTGTCTTGATGGATCCTAAAGGAAGCTATGAACTACTGGGAAGGATTATCTATGGAAAACTTGGCTTGCTGGGCCTGAGAAAGGCAGAGGATGTGTTTTTGTATGAGGGAAACAGGCAGAAGCTTTACTGCACCTGGTGTTGCATTTGACATTAGCGCTAGTTGCTCTCCACACTTGCTGCTGCTGCAAAGGAAGGCACATCCACTGAGGACATAGCTGGGTTTATAATGGCAGAGTGAAGACTTATTTTTCAGTGAAGAAACATCCAAAAAGAATGTGGGTTTCAGATTGGTTTAATGAGCATTTCCTTAGTTGATTTATTTTAATAAAACTTGCCTAGATGGCTTTTTTAATTGAATATTTAGCAAGTTGAAAGCAGGCATTTTACTGTCTCTCTTTAATTTGTGCTGATAGGTGGTTTAGCATAATTATTTTTTAATCTCCTTTTTAAAAGTATGGTGCCCTCATCCTCTTGACCCTTCTCCTTCAAGAAAAAGTGGATTTAATTTGTTTGCAGAGAAATGTCTACTGTATCACTGCTCTGTGACAAGGAGGTGTGTGGGACGGGTGGGCTTGGTGACAAAATTGCTGCCTTTTAAAGTGATGGGTTCAGGCCAAAAAGCTTTAAGAATGGTCTGAAGCATACTGTGGTGTTTGTAAGCCCCTTTTCTGAACCTCATGAATTCAGTTCTAAATATGAACCTTGTAGCATTACGCAGACGCTTTGGTTTTACTGGGTGACCTAAAATAACCACCTTACAGCTTTCTTCCCTCCCCCCCGCCCCGGCTCCTCCAGCAGGCCTGTCCTTTTCTTGATCAGCATTAACTTTCCTGAGAGCTGGGTCCCTAAAGAGGGAACAGAGCCATATTCTTTTGTGTTCAGGTTTCTGCCTGATCCAGTGTGGGGAGTAGTGGAATAGTGGAGTACTCCTGGGTGGGAGTATTTTGTCACAGGGCAGATAAAACTGGCTGCTTACCTCCCATCTAGTTGACTCCTTGCTCCTTCCCAGTGCAGTAGGAATATCAACAGTGAGAAAAGGTTGGCAGCATCTTTTCTAGTGGGATTGCAGTTTAGTCTGGAAGGGAGGAGTCCATTTGCTGGTACTCTTAATCCCTCTCTTTGAATAAGATCAACCACAGCAGTCTCAATTTTTGGATATCATTGCCTAAATTTCTTTGTGACTCTGTACTTATGCTGGAGTCTCTTCTTTAATGCTATTCATTAACACAGCTAGGTTGGCAAAACATCTAAGGGGAAGGAAAGCCCTAGGCTTGCCTGTATTCCTACCAAATACATGTTTGGATACTAACCAAAAGTCTAGTTCTTCCACTTAGCAGTTTGCAAACTTGAACATGAGTCAGTCTCAGGTGGTTGCAAAAAAAAAAAACAACAACAACCCCAAACCCTTCCCTTCTCTCTGGCCCCAAAAGAAAAAAGCAAGCACACTAGATGGGGATACACGCACACTCCTGCCAAATGGTTCTACTAAGCATGGGCTATGGCATGCAACTGAAGGCATCACCTTTTAAGAAACACCTTTTCCTGCAGACAAAGTTGTAGGAAAACTTGATTGAAAAAATTCATAAGTATGTCTAGAGAACATTACCAAAAGGAAGGCTTACAGAATGAAGGTTGTTCTACGTGGAGAACACCTGAAAGCCTGCTGCAGGAGGAGAAGGGAGTGAACTGCTCTCTGTGCCCACTGTAGAGAGGACAAGTAGTTATGGATTTAAGTTGCAGAAGGGAGAGCTGGAAAGCTTTGGAAAAAACTTTTCATTGCCAAACGGGAGTTATGAAATCTCTGTTGCTGGAAAGAACTCAAAAAGAAAAGATCCCAGCAGATGCCTGTGGGAAGGGTTGGGGTTTGGTGCTCCGGCACTGGGGACCAGAGTACTGGCTCCCTGGTGGGAAATGCACCCTTGCAGCCTTATGAGATGTGGGCAAGGGGCAGGGAGGAGCCAAAGAATGTAAGTTCTGGCTGTCCCTGCTCATCCTTTATGTTTCTGTGAAAAAACAAAACAAAACAAAAACCCAGGGTGGGGGGCAAGAAACCAGCGTTCATGATAGAGAAGTTAAAGGTGATGAAGAAGCTTAGCTGTCAAAGATTGGGGACAGCCGGTGACCTCAAAATCCTCTTCAGCTGCGCACATGCAATATTATTTTGGTAGAGACTCATGGTCCAAGCCTGCTCTGCTCTAGGAGCCTTGCATGCTGTGAATTCCAGCACAGGGCAATGCTGATCAATCTGTGCATCGGACTGAATGACCCCGGGAAGGGTATTGGTATTTTCTGTGAAGGGGTCCTTTCAATTAGTGGCTGCTTCATATCTCCCTCTTCAAGTGTGAAAATGATTCACTTGCGGTCCACATTTGTTCCATGCAGAAGGTGGAGCAAAGCCTTGAGGATGTTGATTTTACAGATCAGCCTCAAACTGGAGCCTGAACCCAACTACCGCAAAGACTGTGGTGCTCATTTCCTTTGGCTTGCTATTTGTCAGCCATTCAGCTCTCAGTGAGTTTCTGTGGCACAGAATTAATTCCTGACGACCAGCCAAAGTACCTTAGGGTTGCTCTGGCCAGAAGTGGTAACTGCCAGCAACGCGTGGAGGGCACTAAACAAAAGCTGAAAGGCTGGGTAAACCTCATTCAGAAGCTAGCTGGTATGTGCCCGCAGAATTTCAATGCAAGTACGGGCTCTCTCTACAACAGAGTACTGCTTGCTTTTTTGGTGTTACAGACATTGCACGAAGCTGGTGGGTGCTGAAGTAGTTTTGCAGAATGATAGGCAATGAATTAAAATCTGAGTCAAATTCCTGGCTCCCTGTACTGGCAAATGCTTTGCTAGCAAGTATTAGAGATGAAGTACCAGAAAATTTATGGACTGCGATGGTCTGTCACTCTGTACGGACAGAGAAGAAATACCATCCAGCTTCCTGAAATGCTTTCTTTTATATGTAGTGCACCTAAAATTGTTTGGCAGGACATATGGTCTTTACATGTTGGTAAAACACAGGCGATCTAGGATGCTGCACACAGGGAACTTGTTGTTCTTTGAGGTCTCTCCCCAGCAATGGCCAGTGCCGAACCTCGGCAGTGCTGAGCTGTCATCAACTGTGTCTGAAAAACTGAGCAGAAGTGTGTATATCTTTAATATAAATGAGCCACAATTTGCCTCCTTATGACCACGAGGAACTTCAGTCTTCTGTCGCTGACTATGGAGCATGTGCCTAGGTAGGAGAGACAGAACTAAGATAAATTGAGTTTCTATTGAATGACTCAGTAGCTGTTGGGGGAATTTGTAATGCGCTGCTTTTTAAAATGCCATATGCTCTTTTGAGAGGGGAGCCCTGCTGTGTTTCTGCCTTAATTCCAGAACAACGTTAAAATGGGATTCTGTATGTTGGAAGCATTTTGGATGTTAATTTGGTGAATGCACCCTGTATCTTGGAAGACACTGTCTTTTGCAGATAATGTAATATTTGGAGTTCACAAATCTGGTGTAATCCGGTAGAATTACTCCTATGAGAGAGGATATAAACAGCAGAGGGCGAGTACCTGTACTTTGCAATGCACGTTTGCTCTGGCTAGCCAGTGAGTCCTCATTAGCTATGTGCTTCTAAAGCTGAGAATAATTGTTACACAAATTAAAAAGTTACTGCAGTGATACAGGCCCTCTCTGCAGGGGTGTCTGTCCAACAACAACTGTGTGTAACAGGTTCCTGCAGTGTCAAGCACATGCAACTAGGTAACAAAGTGGGGATTTTTTGCCCCACTGAGTCTTTTGCTTGAAACTTTAACTTGCAGATCTTCTCTAGAAGAGGATGGATCTTCTCAGACAGGTGAATTTGTGCATCTCCAACTTACCTTGATCTCGTGCTGTAATTTTCTCTTGTTCACCACCTCCTCTTCTTCCTCGTTTCGTCCTACTTCTTGTGAGTTTTGTCAGGGCTCTTTTTTAAGCATTTGATTCAGTTGCCAAATTACAGTAATGAAGAAGGTAAGTTTAATGCTGCGTTGCATGGTAGATGAAGTAATTGTACTAGCAACGCTTAATCTTTGTGTATTTCATTTTTGTACTTCCAGTGTAATTAGATCAGGTTTTCTTTATTGTACCTCTAACCATTTTTCTTCTGTACTAAACATACCTGGGGAAGGGAGGGGAAAGAGGAGGAACATGAAGGGAGTGAAAAGGGCTTTTAACTATCCCTGGGTTTTCTTAGATGTACGTTTACGTAAGTGTCTCTGTCTCAGGTGGGGGCTGCGGTTCTTGTCTCTCAAGCCCGTCGTGTACATAGCCAGCAGATCTGCATGTAACAGTAACCTGAATTCCATGTTTGGGTAGATGCTGCCATTATTTCGGCTATGAATGAAGCTCGTGGGTTTTTTGGAAGGGGTCTTGGCTGAAACAGAGGGTGTGAGGAGAGGTGCTAGAGGGGACTGTTGCAGGTTCATCAGTTCAAGCCATTGCTTTCTGGGACTCCATGTTGCCTGCTTTGCTCCAAATTCCTACAGTGCATCTCTCCTGGTCTTGCTTACTGCTTCCCAGGACCTGTCTTTTAGACCCTGAATTTGCTTTTTTTCAAATTCTACTTCCTCCACCATGAACTCATGGAGCTGTTTCTGCTGCATCCTCCACCCTGTACCCCGCCAAGGCGCTTTCCGCTGCTTTATCAGAAGGTGAGAGGCTAGCACTGTTATCTGGAGGGCTCTCACAGGCATTTAAGAGCTGCTGCCCATTTTTTAGGATGGCAATATCTCTTCTTTTTCTCAGGAGTCCTAGTTTGCTGCTTCAGGTCTGGATGCAATCCTAATTTATGTAGAGATCCTTTTTTAAGACTTGTTCAGATGTGAGCACAGACAGCTTTGAAGTTCTTGCAATGGAAATGATAGTTTCTTTGCATGGAGGGAGCTGTGTAAGCTTGCTAAAGACCCTGGTTATATTGGCCAGTTCTTGACTGCAGCCTTTTTAGTTGTTTGGTGAGAGGTTATTTGGGGAAGGGGACTGTATGATCGGGTCAAAAATCAAACTTAAGCCAAGGCTGATGATTTTGAGTGGGTATGTTTTGGTTGCTGGGTATTGCTCACGAGAGAAGTTGGAAGAACTGAAGTGCTCAAACTGATTTTTACAAGTGGTATTTCCTGTTGGCAATTTGTGGCTTTCCTGACATGGCTTCATTTCAGATTCCTGAAGACTAACTTCTGTTTTGTATTTTGTTTCTGTTTTTGCATTTGTACTTTTGTCTAACAGAAATGCTTTAGTGAAAGTAATAAAGCCCAAAGGGGAACAAAACCATTTCCTTTTGGCTTAGTGTGGTTTTTTCCCCCTATATATCAGCTATAGCTATGTTTTGTTTTGACCTATTTCATTCCTGGTATTAATCTGAAATTTTAAGTTCTGCAAACAAGCAGTATAAACTTAATAAAACACTCAGGTAAGATAAGGTGGAGTACTTGGAGCTTAAGCCATACTTAAGTCACCTTTGTTCATAGTATCATGGTTCACATCAGCAATCGCAGTGGTCTTGGAGAACAGGGTAGCAGCTCTGTGCAGGTAGAAAACACTTCCTGAAAGTGTGTTTATCAGATAGCTAATGTCTATAGTTAATGTCTTTTGATACCTAAAAACATTTATTGAGTTCATAATATATGCTCTTTCATATTGGAGCCTGATTTTGCTCTTCTTTTAATAAAAAGAAACTGCCATGATCTCTCACAAAGTGATAGTGGGAAATAGTGTTGTAAATCCCTTGATGTGTTGTGAAAGCCTAGTCCTTTCAAGCTGCCATCTTCCATTTGCTTTCTGTGCAGCTCAGTTTTTAGTGTGTGCTCTTCCACTTGCAGTCGCTATTCTCAAAAGTTTCTTCAGTTAATTGTCAGACCGATACCATGCAAAGTATTACACATATTTACTCTGAGAAAGCAGCTTTCTCTCCTGCACGTGGAAATTGTGTGGCCATCCACCAAATGAACTGGCTTGAAGGGGTAGGATGGAGGGACTGGGCTGATTCTGATTCCGTTTGTAATCTTCTCTGCTTCTCTGCTGTAGAGACTAATGGGGTCACTCAGGTATCTGGACATCTAACGTCACTTTAGGCACCCTAGGCTATTTCTCCTGGACTAGAGGCACCACTCTCAAAGGGTATAGGTTTCCCAATGGTCTGGTGTCACGTCTGCCAGTCCGACATGTACCTTGGAAACAGCCTGTGTTTAGAAACCTAGATCTCTTCCATAACTGTTGGTAAGCATTTCAAGGAACATTTTTTTTTAATGCCTGTTAACCTAGAAGCCTTCATAACTAATGGATCTTTCCTCAAATCTCAGTTGTCTTTTCACCTTCCTGCCTCAGTGTTTGTCTGTGTTTAAAGCCAAAACCTTCAGATGCCAATAAGCAAACACACACACACATAAGTGTGAGTTCAGTTTGAGATTATTTGACTCTCGTGAAGATGTAATTGCATTGCTATAAAACTTTTAAAAGTTGCCCTGAAATGAAGATTTCAGAGTAATCTATAATAAAGGAATGTTCCGTGGGTTCAACATTGCAAAAATGCAGATGTCTAAGCTTATGACTAGTGTGCCTTCAAAGATACAACCTTATGGGACTGCAAGTGCTGTAAACCTTTAGAAGACATGCAGATGTGGTGCTTAGGGACATAGTTTAGTGGTGGACTTGGCAGCGCTAGGTTAACGGTTTGACCTGATGATCTTAAAGGTCTTTTTCCAACCTAAACGAGTCTATGATTCTGTGATTTTCACTGTTGGCAGGATCAAGAATTTTATTATGCATTAAATCGTTTCTAAGCAGCTGACCAAAGTAGTGTCATATTGTTTGCTTTCTTCCTGGTTTCTGGCCACAGTGTCATACTCATTTTAATGAAATAGCGTGCCTCTGCTATGATGAAAGCAAAATGAATAAGGTAGTGAATGGACTGGTATGGTGAGATTTGTCATGTGTGTGTGTCCTGTTTCCCACTGACCTTTAGCACAGTACTTCCAAACTAATAAATACAGTGGAACACTGTGTGATCACTTTGTAATAAATCTGACATTCTAAAGAAACAAGAAAACATCTCCAAAGGTTTCCATCTTTGGAAGAATATTTGTCATATGAAGAGCAAAGTCATTCCCGAGCAAAAAGTACTTGCATCTCTGCGCTTTCCAGTCCGCTGTTATTCATCAAAACACTCAGATGTACGTTTAAGTCCTATTGATTTCAAGATTCCCATGTGTCCTGAATGAGGCTGCTTTATTATTATTAACATAATTGTTCGTAAGGAGTATTTTGGATTTTGATAAAGGGGCCATAGTTGAAAAAACACCTAAAACAGAAAATGAGAACCATCTTGAGATGTGGAAAGAATGATTAGTGAGAATATTAAGAGAAAGTCCAGCCTCTGAAAAGCAGTCCCATCAATGATGTAAATTCAGGCAAGATTCATGGAGTCTCTGAATGTTGTTGATCTCGATAGCTGAATACTTATCTGAAATGAAGGTGATGCAGGTTGCTTGGTCACTAAGCATTCAGTTTTTATTAAAACTCCTTGTGTGTAGGTGCATATAGATGGTCTACATAGATTCAGTTGTTTATTATTTTGAGTAAGAATTTGATGTTTTAAATAGCTTTCTAGGAGGGAAGAAATACAGTGGAAAGAGAGAAGGGTTCTTTTTAAGTATATATTCCTTTTCTCTTAATTTTTTCCATGTCCAAGAGAAAGACAGGAGCATAGTTGGCTGTTTTTAAGAATCAAGCAATAGGCAGAGCTTTATGCCTAGAAATAAACAATCAGAAACCTTCCACCCAGCTCTGTAATGTATGCCCATCTCTGTAGTAACCAGCACTTCAAATGGTGTTTAATCCAGGTTATCGCACTGCTGTAAGCAAACATACTTCCCTTTGTCTAAAAATCAGCGAGTACCTTGTATATGGGTCAAAATATATTCTAGTCACCAGTATGTAAATTGAAAAGCAAAAAGTCTTACTTATGACAGCATGTTATAACATTATAACGAAATGGGTAAATAGTACTCTAATTTCCGCTTTCTAAATAGTTCAAAGTGTGTTTGAGGATTGTAATCAAGTGCTGCTTTGTGGCAAAACAAACCACAGGCTGTGGGGCTGAGTATGCTTCCAGGGGCTGGATGTAGCTTGGGTAGGAGGCGGCAGTGGAGCCTGCAGCACTGTGGTTGGGGCTGGGCGGTGGGGCAGGTCGCCGGATTGAAAAATCAAGTGTGGCACCTGGCAAAATGCCCTTGTGAGAAATCATATCCGTTCCTTCTGACCGTAAAAAGCACTGAAAAAGAGAAATCTGTTTGTACTGACTTGTGCCAGTCAGTAAAACTTGCTAAAGTCTATGACAATATTTCTCAGATTCATTTGTCTCCGTATGAACAGTGCCAGGGCTGGACTCATCAATCCAGGGGGCATTTGTATGTTTGCTTTACCTGTGCACTTTACCCTGATTATGTGACTTTTCAAAATGGTATTTATATTTTAAGCAACATGAGATTGCGGCTGGATCTTTGAAGGATGCGAGTGGTGTTGCACACACAGAAGAGTCAGTCAATACTTGCTGTTTCTCTCCGGATGAGCTCTGCACCAGCACAGGTTCGCGCCAGCCATTTTAGCAATACCTTCCTAATATTTTGACACACTAGCGGCGCATGTGGCTGGGCACATCTGGAGGTGGCAGGGTGTGTAAACATGCAAGCATCTGACCAGCTGTCTCTTGTGCTGGTGATGCCATGAGGTGATTCATCTGCAAAAGAGCCCTGGATGAAGGAGAACACATGAACATGGAGTCGGCCATCCCTTCAGGCCAGTGAGCCTGAGCGGTGGGAGGTTAAGCCTTGTGAGCCGTGTGAGGGGCAGGTGAAGTCCTGGAGGCCCTGGCCCGTCTGGGTGGTGTGTGGTTCCCCTGCTTCTGAAGCAGCAAACCCTGCGGCGAGTTGGCCAGCAGCGCTTCTCATGGACCTCTCTGGGGCCCACGCCTGCCTGCTTAGGGTCTGCAGGTCTCTGGTGCTGCAGGATTACCTGTTATCTGGCACGAATGGTGCAACCTTATTTCTCTGTTTGCTAAAAGTGGATTTGGATTTGATATTTTAAGATGATGATTGTGCTGGGCAGGGATGTGAAGCTAGGAACTTGCAAAAGAAAAGCTGTAATGCCCCTAGGTGTCTCCTCTGAAGTGTGCATGAGTTCTTAATCCACTTACCACTGAATACACTATACTTAAGATGCTCTGTCAACATAGAATTTCATCTTCCATGTGCCAATGAATATTTTAACCTTTAATTATTAACATTGTTTTATTGGTTTTTTTTGGGTTCCGTATTTCTGAAACAGCAATCCTTTTTTAAATCCACTTAAAAAATGCTGTCTTTACATATGAATTTCTGTTTCTCATGAGGATAATGAGACTTTTTTGCCTCCCATGATATATGGAAATAAACGAATGCGATGGATGTAGAGAGGCATCTCACTTTTATTTTTTTATTTTTAAATTTTAAAAAATCTTTTAGTTTCTTAGTAGGGTAGGAAGTGGCTCTACTGTTCCATTTTAGCCTCTTGTGGCATGTGGGAAATGAGAATGAGAGGAAACCTAACCCTATGCTTAGCTTGACAACGAGGTGTGAAAACAGGCTTCTCATATGTAGATGCCATGACTGTCTTTCCTGGGGCTTGATGGCAGACAGTCTTACTGCAGCACCCAAATCTGTCACACTGAAATAACAAAAAAAATAAAACCAAACAAAACACCAAACAGAGAGAGAGGAAAGCCTGGTTCCTCAGTATTTGACTGTTCATGTCTCTCTTCCTCCTTTTCCTTTGCCCTTCTTCGGGTTTAAAAAGTTAATTTTCTTATTGTCTTTCTCCATATAAAAAACCAGCTTATTTGCACAATGTTATTTTGTTACATTTAAATGTTGTGTTATCTTTTTTCTTTGATTTTAAAATGTTAAAAACTGTGCTGTGAAATTAATCTGAAGAGAAGTAGGTAGAATAAAAAACAAATACTCTTTTTGACACAAGTAGCGGAGCTCCCAGGAGCAGAGCGACTGGGAAGCACGCACTGGAGGAGGAATGAATTTCTTGATGACTATGCTGTTGAACACTTAAAAGCCTTTCTGCATGGGGCATGAGTAAACTGCCAGCTGTCTTTAGTGTTCGGGAAGAACTACTCCACTTTCCCTGAGTCATTCTGGAGTCATTCAAGTATATGTATACATTAGCAAGGTTTTTTTAATATCTCTCCTCCCAATACGTCCAGAGTGAGCACTGCTTGGGATCACTTCATGCAGCGTGGAGATCACTGAGCTGATCTGGAGCAGTGTCACATGAGTTGTAAAGAGACTATTTGGGATTGGTGGTGGTGGGAAACATGTCTCTGAACGTCTGTAGTTATTGGGGGAGGGAGTTTGTCTGTCTTTTTTGTGATTTGTTTTTTAAATCTCGAGTGGAAGAAGCTGTGTGGATGAAACATAAATGTAGGTGGAAGCAAAAGGGGATGTACCAAAACAAACCCCCTATTTCTACTTCCCTAAGACTTTTAGGAGGCTTATTTTCCCTAAGTTTGAGTTTTGCCCATGACTTTGTGTTACGTATATGATGGTGTGTGTATTCTCTGCCTTTTTCTGCCTAATGATAGTGCTCGGTTGCAGAAAATGTGTTTATCCACTTAGAAGTTTCTGTGTGTGCTTTGCTGGATGTGATTTTTAGAGCGAAGATAGGAGTAAACTCTGATCTGATGAGGGAATTGATCCCTCCGCCTGCCTCCTCCAGCAAGTTACCATCCCATGCCTAGCAGAGGTGAGAGGAGTGTTCTGCACTGCCCTAAATAAACTTTCTTGCTGTGTTCCAAGAGGCTGATTGCTTTCAGTGATAGAGCTGTAAGTGAGACAAACCAGCCTGCTTTAAAGCCTCCGTGGCTAATGAATTGGTCGATATGTTTTGATCTGTCCTATATTGTTTGCTGCCTTAGCCACCCTGACTATAAAGTTGAGATCATTACACCGTTACGTGGCAAACCCTTTTAATTTGGCTATTGCTATTTGATCCTGTACCTGTTGCGTGAAGAAGCCTACAGAGTGAGCCCAGCTAGGTAGTCCCTTGCTTCCTGTGCTTTTGTGTATCAATACCTGGTGTCCTGGTATCTCCTTTCCTTTTGCATAGATCACAATGCCCCCACACATCTGATCCTCCATAGAGCTGGTGTCCAGGTAAAGTTTTGCTGCTGTACCTTGTCACAGATCTTGAAACAACAAAGTAAATAAACAACGGCTGTATTGATCAAGGAAGCATGCAAAGGAATACAGTGGCTTTAAAAGAGCATCTGCTTCCACGTTTCATTTGGACAGGGGATCACCATGTGTAAGGATTTGTCACCTGGAAGATTCAGGCTGTGTGTGACTGGGGGTGTGTTTTAGATTTAGCATTTTTCTGGCTTATTGTCTCGTGGCATTGTGTACACAATGCAAGGCCAGTTGGAGTACCGCATGGCAAGCTGGATCTGGGTTCTCTGGTACAGGAAATTTTGTGCTTGGAAAACTCACCCTTGAAGTATTTGGTGATCTGAGGAAACAAACAAACAAAAAAAGTTGTTGTCTTTTCCCTCACGGACCTGCCTTGCCCATTCTCCAGCCCCAGCCTCCTGCACAGAACTGGTTTATCTTATTCTCTTCCTTTTCTTCCTCCCATGCATCTTCAACTAAAAGAAATAAAATTATTATGTACATTCTTTTGCTTTCTCTTTTTAGGCTGCTTTTATTCATTCTACTTCATTATCAGTATGCTTTCTTTGTTTCCCTCTATATCTTTTTCTGTACTTTCTCTTACTTTCTTTTCCTGACCCTTTTTCATTCCCCAGCCCCTTCTCACAGCCACCACTTGGGTTCTTGGGTCACAAGCCAAAGGTAGAGGGTGTATGAATTATCCCAGGGTTAACCCTATGTCTCATAAATCTGTGCTCAAAGTAGAACTTGCCTCCAAGAAAAACTTCCAGACTCAGTTTAAAGAATGATTACTCATGATGGCTATGGTGGACTTGGCAGTGATAGGTTAGCAGTTGGACTCGATGATCTTAAGGGACTTTTCCAACCTTAACGATTCTGTGATTCTGTGATTCTATCCTGGTCCTCAGTAAGTTGTTCCAGTGGCTAGTGATCTTTGCTGAAGTACGTGGCTTGTGAATTTTCTTTAGTGTCATCCAGAAGCTGATGGCTCTTGCTCACCAAGCTTTACTCCAACAGCTGAGGTTTAATCTGCTGTAAAACTTGGTTCCGTGCAGGGACTTAGACTGTGATTAAATTTGTGGGTTTTCTTTTTTTCCTTTAAACTTGAAACTGTTGTCCTTGTTGAGTCTCCTGCCGAAGACTTGTCTTCTGGTGGTTGAAACTGTTCGTGAAGCTCTTCCATACACTTTTCAGCCTATGAACATAATCCTTAAACTACCAAAGGCAGTACTCTACATGGCAATGTGGATGCATGACAAACCTGCCTCCTGTATCAGCCCCTCACTACAGCAAGGCCCTGTTTCTTCCATTCCTC
Organism: Phalacrocorax aristotelis; assembly: GCF_949628215.1. Taxonomy (NCBI): domain Eukaryota; kingdom Metazoa; phylum Chordata; class Aves; order Suliformes; family Phalacrocoracidae; genus Phalacrocorax; species Phalacrocorax aristotelis. The sequence continues at coordinate 97,577,295 of NC_134276.1, read as the reverse complement.
TCCACGCTTCCTGACCGCCGCCCTGCATCTTCAACATCTTTGCTCTTGTTTCTTCTCCTGCCTCTCCTATGGAATTTCCTTTACCTGCTTTGCTTCCCCTCACTCAATGAGTGCCCCAGCCTCTGATGATGTGTTTTCCTCTTCACCTTTTTCCCAGGACCTAATTTTCATACCTTTTGGGTAGAGGGACTGACTGGCTTGAAAGCCATTGAGCAAATATTGGTAGACTTAGCATGGTTTTACTCTTCAGTTTGGCTTTGGAGGAAGCAATGATCCCAAGTCATGAGGCTCACCAGGCTTGGGAATGACCTATGTACATAGGCCCCTCCCTTTGTTTTCAGTGGTTCGGTATTTAGAATTTAAAAAGCTACCTCTTTGCTTTTCCACGTGCCTGTCAAGGCTTTTGTGGGGAAGGAAGTCCGTTTGGTCACCTGGAAGAAAAACAGTGAAAAAACCCAACCAAGCTTATACACAGGATTATTAAAATCTTGATAGGTCAGCAGAGTGTAATAGTTTTATTTGTAACGCAGCAGTAAGGCCCCATTTGTTTTAAGCCTTATAATTTGCAGGGCTTGAAATAAGTCTTGGAGGCTGTTGGTTTCTCAATTCACAGAGGTAGCAATGGAAGATATTTGAGGAGAGCAAGTGGGTTTTTTTTCCACTCTTCAGTTTGACAGTTGGACTAAGCCTATTCTGGGGAAAACTGTCACTTGCCTTGGAAAGGTCATTCATGTATTCAAATAACAGCACACAAGAACAGAAAACTCTTTCAGAGCAGGTGTCCAGAGATGCAATAGAAGATATTTGCTTGTCTCCTATTATACCTGTCATCATGGAAATCTGGTAAATGAGTCTCCAGTTGCCAGCAGGAGAAAGAAGTTACAGCAAACAATAAATAAGAGGCCCACGGGGAGCACCCAACGTATCATCTTTCACACAGACTGAAAGCTCTTTCTTGCCATGCAGAAAGAGAACAAATAAGTAAAACTTTAGTATGCCACTGATGGGACACACGTGAAGCATTAGGAAAAATTAAAAGGTTGGGTTACTTGCAGTTCTTGCTGAAGTTAGATCCTTATCTCTATGCTGACAGAATTGAGAGCAGGTTTTATTTACTTTTCAAAGAAAGGAGAGGATCTGCCAGTCTGGCATAGGAATACAAACCCACTTTTGTTCCTCAAAGTCTAAAATCACTTGGTGAAAGAGATTGTATTATGTGAAAAGTCCTTGGAGCATATGTATGATTGCGGTTGTGATATTTTTTAATTAAATGGTTCCTTGCCTTTGCACGGAGAATACATCAGTCCTGGAGGTGGGATATTATCAGTCATTGAAAATGTTGCAGGTGGGACAACGATAGTACTCCAGCGGTAAACTAGTAGTTTGTTAAACAAAAATGTGAAATACAGTTTGTTCCATAAGATTTTTCAGTCCCAGTAAGGCATCTTGGAAATAAAAGCCATCAAAGCTGAAGCTGGCTTCTTCCTTTTATTATGGGTATCGTAACTGATCTGTGACCTGATCTATGACCCTGAGGGGCAGGAGGGTGCTGATCAAATCTTTGTAACCAAAAAATGCCAGTTAGAGAACTGTGCCTATTTGTCAAACTTCCTCTTACAGGCAAGAGTACCTGGGAGCTTTAACTTGTGTGACGAATAAAGAATTCAGCTTGTGCATGGTTTATTTTTTAATAGTGGCGGTAGATTTTCATATGAAGTACTGATAATATATTTTACATAAGGGCTTGTTCCGCATAAATACTCCTGTGCAGGTATGTATTTGCATAAAATTTGTCATAAAAGTGAAATAATTCAGAACATGTCTACCTGATGGCTTTGACCTGCCTCCCTGTGAATCAACATGCTTGCATGGCAGCTTGGTTTTGCAAGATTAGCAAGTTGTGCGCTCTTCACTTACCTGCTGTTTGGTCTCTGTGCTCTGGGATTGACTTTTCAGTGTGTTCTAGGCAGCTTTTCTAAGGATGCCAGATTTTTGCAAGTGCAAGTTCAAATACCGGTCCCTGCGATTCTTCTATCCTTTCTTTCCATTTCCATTTTTGTGTTATTGTCAGACAGCAAGGTGGAACCATTGCTTCGTGACACGATCCTGAGGCTCATTAAGATATTTAAGCTGCAGCACGCATGAGTGTGATTGCGCAGCCCGGTTGCCCAGGCTGTTCAGCTGCTGCGGCTGCTCGGTTGATCTGGGTGGAGGAAGAAAATGAACTGCTGCTTTTGGATGGCCTTACCTGCACTAGCCTCTCCTGGCAATGTTTTAGCATATGGAAATGAGCATGGCCTGATCAGAAGAGATCGCTGCTCAGGCAAGGGCAGCTGCTGGTTGGAGCACAGCCTCTGCGTGCTGAAGGTCAGCTTGGCAGTGCTGGTGCTGGTCCAGGGGAGCTCTGCACAGGAGCACGTGGATGTGATAGTTCCCTTCTGCTTGGTGCTCTGTGCAGCTGTTGCTGCCTAGGAAATTTCGGTCTATCACTGTTCCTGATCCGTTGCTTTCCAGTACAGTGTCTACTTTTGATGTAAAGAGCTGCATGGCAGTATGCTGAAGGGTATTAGTGCAGCAGTGGCTCCAAGAGTGTCTTGGGGTCACTGATAAAGCCGTTAGCCTTGAGCCTTCCCTTTTCCAGCCAGGCTTCCTGGTGTGTCAGTAGAGAATTGGCCTTAATCTTTTTGGGAATTCTCTAACTAGCAGAGGTTTATGATGTCAGGATCCTTAAACTCATTCTAGCATCTTTGTCAACGAGAAGAAAACTACTTCTGTAGAAAGACATTTTTCCTATGGTTGCTCTGGGCAATGGCTTGCTTGCCATCCCCCTGACTTCAGTGCTTCCCAAGCAGTGTTTTTCTAGGGCAGATGGCAGCCTGGAGGATTGCAGGGGCAGCATTCATGGTAAGGCTTGGTACTGTAGTCTTGAGGGCTGCTTTTTGGGTGCTTGAACTTGTCTGTGAGGGGGGTGGGAAAGGGGAAAGGTGGAAGCCTCATTTAGCAGAAGAGGTGCAGTAACCTCTGCAACACACCGAAGAGGCAGGAAAACTGCTTCTGAAAATTACAGCAAGTCTATTGGACTGCATAGTGGCCTTACCTGGGGCTTTGCACGCCTGTTTTCGTCTGAGGGCTTAAGGTCTTTATAAAATAGTTTTATGGAAAACACTTGGAGTTCATTTTGCATTTAATCTTACAAAAAGTTACTGAGTGAAGTTAACTGTTTTTGCAGCAACTTGTGGTCCACTGGCTAAAAGTCTGCACTATCCTCAAACTACTACAGGTTTCATGAAATACAGGTGTAGGTATGTTACAAGTTCATTGCTTTTGGATGCATGTGATTGGTACTACCCTTGCAAGGACTGCATCAATATGGGTTTCCCTTGACCATGTGGTAGAGAATGTTTTCTGTCTTGCTCTTACTTGTATGTACAGTAGCAAAAGCCTTGGGTTTTGCTGTTCCAGCATTTTGGAGTTGGATATCCTGTGGATTTCCTAGGGGAATGTGCGTGTTCCTTACGTGCTGTAGGATGTGCTTGGCTGAAGATGATGATTTCGGCCAAGAACACTGCACCAAAATGTTTTCCATATGACGGGCCGCTCCCGCATCAAATTCAGCAGCTGTTTCCTCATATTGCTATCTTCTGCAGTGCTGTCCTCTGCCAATTCTCTCCCAAAGGAGAATGCACACTGGTGAGCTGATTCATCAGCCCAGTGATTAGCTGTGCTCAAGTGAGTCCTTTCTCCAGGCTTCAGAGTATTGTCCAAACATGAACAGAAGTGGATGGTACTAAGGTATTAGTGTACAGCTATGGTCAGGATTTATCTTTGGTGTTTCTGAGGGTTCTGTATCCCATTTGGAGGTAGAGCCATTTCTGTCCCCTTTTGCAGGCAGCTGCCAGATCTGCTTAGCCCATATCCTACATTTAGCTTTTTGATTCCTTTCATCCCTGTCCCCCAATTTGGCTCTTCCCTGTTGTCTGCTACTTGAACCCCTAGAAGCGAAGTGAGCTGCCTGATAAAGATATTTTTTTCCTTTTGTTCTGCAGCTGTTTCACCCCTCTTTGGGGAGCAAACACTGAGGTCCGCTAGAGGATTTACATCTAAGTGGTGGTAATGTGAGTGTGTGTGAGATCTGGTATCCCCCAGATATCAGTGGCTAATAAATGCTCTTGGTTGGGGGGATAGGTCAGCATACACATCTAGTGCAGGAGCTGGGAAAGCATAGAAATAGGGCAAGAAATTACTGAAAAAATATTCCGGTCTCTAGAAATAAAGATCTGGGTTTCTTTCCCGCCTCGGTTAAAGTATTGCTTCTCACATCTCTCAGTTTTGGAGAGTCCTTATAATCCTCTCATGTCAGGGTGAGCCTGGATGCGAGGAAACATTCCCTCCACCCCTTGGTATCTCCTTTATGTAGGATCCAGGTAGCCGTCCAGAATCGTGGCGGACAGGAAGGGCCAGGTCAGTAGACATCTTGTGTGCGTGTCTGTAGAGGAGTCTCTGTGTGGGAGGCTGGTGATGGTTCATGGCAAGGTGGAAAGGGGCCACATTCAGGAAGCAGTGGGTTGATGAGCAAAGCACTTGATGGTGTTACTTGCTGGGGTGCTCTGGACTGCTGCAGGACCCAAGAGGGCACTTCTGCAGAGAGGTCCAAAAGATGGTCATAAAGACTGGGGCCTTTGTCATCCATCCTGCTTAGCTGTTGGCTTGCCACCTGACTTCTTTTGGACCAGGCTTGGCCTTCTGGCTTTTAGTGGCATCAGTCTAGCTGTAGAGCAGTGCCTCAAGTAGCAACGGCTGCATTGCCTTGCAGGGTGTGTGCCAAAATGGAGTCCTACCCTTGCCTTAAACTCTTTGTGTGGCTTGTGAATCAGCACAAACTCCACTGAAGAAGAAACAGGCTTCTACAGCAATTTGCCCTGAGCCCATGGGATTCAGATTCGAAGAGGCTGATTTGACAGGCTAGCTCTGTGTTTGATGACCTCTAGGTTTTTGAATGTCGTGTTTGGAGGAGGAAGGGGGAAAATACACCCATGTGTATGTTCAGAGTCAGGATATTGCTCAAACTGGAAATCAAAGGCCTATATGGTACGCTTTTCTGTCCTTATCAGTTGTTCAAGCAAATGTGCTAGTTCCAGTTTTTTCTAGCAGTTGTGGTGACTATAACCACAATAACAAAGGTATGTATTGGAGGGAAGGGAAGATTGAAAAGGCACCTGTCCATCAGATTGTCGCAGATGAGTGGACTGCACCTCACTCAAGAGAGAAGCAGCATTATGTTTCATTGAGGTAAAATAATAATATGACAGAGTTCAGTAAGTTCAATGGAATTTAACAAAGATTAACAGTGGTTTACCAAGGTTCAATAAGTTTAATGGCAAGGTTCACCTTATTAATTACTGCATGGAAGAAGTGTACAAAGGAAAATTGAGTTAGAATTGAGTTAAAATGATTGACACAGAGAGTGGAGATGCAAAGGGTAAGGAAGACCCTCCTGTTGAACCACGAGGTTCAAAGTGGACCCCTTTGCTTTCTAAACTCCTGATGGAGCTTAGGTATGTCCAGGACTAATCTTAGTTTCAGATTTTGACAACAGTTTATGTCTAATGGAAGAAATACAAAGAGTAAGAAAGATCCTCCAGCTGAGTCATGAGTTTTGGAGTGGACCTCCTTGCTTTCTCAACTCCTTATGGATCCTGGGTGTGGCTAGGTGCAATCTTAGTCTCAGACTTGGGCAATGGTTTATGTATAATGGAATTATCTTACAAAGTTTATAATAATATTGAGTAGGAACATGGATTAGAATTTTTCACTAGTATTAATTCAGCATGCTATCTATCACTTACTGAGAATCTGTCGCAAGTAAGGGACAAGGAAGGATCTCTTAGTGTCAGGTAAGGAATCTCAAACCTTGAGAGGCATTGCTGCTCAAGAGGAGAGTCACCTGGCATGCAGTCCAGCTGCAATTCAGGGAGAGCTCAAATGGGTCCCATCCTGAAGGTAATATTTACAGAGTGAAGTTGCTAGTCAAAATTATAGACGAGCTAGCTATCTTTGTTTTAGCTGTGGGATCTTGTTCTGTACTCTGGTTTCCTTTCATTTTTGGGCTTCGAAACTGCTTTTCAAAGTATTTTTTTTGAGGCACTTTCACTCCCTTTTGTGTGAGGCAGGAGGTTTCCAGCTTGCAGGTTCACCACAGGGCATGAGGTCTGTTGCTCCTTAGCCTGAACCAAAGTACAGCAAGGAGTAAGTGTATCTGTCACACAGATACCTGAAGGAAAAGTTTATTAAGACAAACACAAACCCCAAGCAACAGAACTGTACTGCAGTATGGCACATAAAGCTCATAATGCTTTGTGGCAGAAGTTGTCTCTTCCCCGCAGTGTCGATGCTGGGCTTTGGCCAGGATTTTGGAGCTGCTCTCTGTGGATTCTTCTCTATGGGGGAGAGACTCTCTTTGCCAGGGGAATCGTGGCTGCCTGTTTCTGCATTAACTGCATGTGCAGTGCAGTAGGAGCAGGCCAGGAGATCAGATTTCAGTTTTACGTGCTTTGTCTACTTAATGTTCTTTGAATTTGAGTTAGCCTCCTCCCTGGACTGACTGTCTTCACTCTGTGTGTGCTGCAGAGCTCTCTGAAGGAAAGCTGTCCCACTAACCTCTGACCTTTGGACTGTTGCTCCAGGAAGTGTCAAATTGTCATCTTCCCTGTTTTGCAGGGATGATGCTAACATGTCATTGCCCTGTCAGTAGTGTCTGTGTAAGCCTCTTGTGAGAACAAACTTTATTTCTCTTCCTGCTCGCTTAAGTGACCTATGCAACCAGCTGCCTGGATCCCCTTTTGACTCTTGAGATTAGTGAGGGGAGACGGGTGTTTTTCACCATCAGCTGCTCCAGGAGCAAGCCCAAAAGACCAGAATGTCATCCTCCTGGACGTCCTGTTGTTTGGGGAAGAAGGCAGAAGTAAGGGTTTTCTCTGAAGTTTTGCAGCTGCTTTTTCTCTGGCCCTGGTGGAGAAGCTCGGTCTGGTCAGGTGCCATTGCTCTTGAGACATGAAATGACCGGCAGTGGGCACAAAGCTTTTGTGCGTGAAGAGGCACAGTCAAGTCCTTCGGCCCTCAGATGGTACAGCATCTCCACTGTCACCAAATGAAATTTTAGCAGCCCAGACCTTGCGCAAAAGAGTGACTGTCATCTGTAAAGTCTCGTGATGCTCAGTTCCTAAAGCTAGTGGTGAGCTGATGTGGGGTGAGCAATTCCGGTCTGGGTGTAGTTATGATAAAGGTTTCCAAGGTTATCTTCCAAACCTTTTACCTCCATGTAGTGGGGGTTATCAACAAGATAACCTGGGTGTTTGCCCTCTGTGGATCCCCAGGCAGTGTGAGCAGTATTGATTCTAGCCGGGTGCCTGGCCCAGGACCACCATTAAGTAAACAGTGGGGGCAGCCCTTTGGCAGTCATGCCAGCTTTGGACCATGGAAGGGTATTTCTGGGCCATGGCCTCATATCTTGCCTTACTGAGGTGGAGCATGCTGTCTGGTTCTACCTGCACAAAAGGTGAGACACAAATATTTCTAGAGCCCGCTGAATCACAGGTGGCTGCTGTGGACACTGAGGATGTGGGTGAACCTTTTCTGAGGCTGTAATTTCAGCCTCCCACATCTGCTTCAAAAAGTTGGGGCACCCAGCATGACAGTCATCTAGGACACCTACCACAGAGGAAAACCACCATGATGAGTGGCTGGGAGCAGAGTGGAATGGAGTAACAATACTATTTGCCATGAATTATTAGTGTGTGAACATGTCTGTGCTGCATAAAAAGCAAGAGATTCCAGATGCTACTCTGGATCTGCTTAACCTGCCCTCCTCTTGTTTGCATGCCTGTGCACACACGTGTGCGCACTCTGTTCCTGGTGGCACTCAAATCAATCACCCCTTTTTGTCTCTTTTGATTAGTCTTGACAGCATTTTTGCTGGGCTTCCAGGCCTTTGGAGCTTCTTCGTGTCCAGGTTTGTGCCTGTGACTGCTGTCACGTTCCTTTGAGAATACCTTATCTGACAAGGTGATCTGCCATTCAGAGGAAGGGGAGCAGTCTTCAGGGGCTCTCACTGCTTTGCTGGGGTGGGGAAGGGAAGGCAAACTTGGTAAGATTTATATTAGCTGTGGCACCTCAAGGGAGGAGGTTGGTGAGGGAAGGCAGTGGTGCCTAGAGGTTTTTAGGATGAGGATAGTCAATGAATATGACAAACCATATGGGTGTCCCATATCCCAAGTGTGCCTCTGGGGGATTAGGCCAGGATTATTTTTATTAATGTTAACTAGAAGGGCAGACACCTCTTCCAGAGCTGTAATAACAGAAGTAGTCTTGTCATTCATCACTACATGGAGCCTGTTGTTATGCTGTGTCTTCTTGGCCCAACTTAAATACTTAGGTAGAAGCTCTGTGGATTGGGGGAAGATGTCAGCTGTCTCTAGGGCTGACAGCCTTCCCCTCGCTCTTGCACTGCTGTACCTGCTGGTGTCTGTGTTTGAGATGGGGACTTTCGATGGAAATGAAGGACTTTGCAGGAGCTGACACCTCACTAGGGTCCCTGCCCATCTGGCACTGAGCTGAACAAAAACCCTTTGTTGGACCTGCTGTGAGTCCCTGTGCCAGCCCAGGGTCTCCCTCCTTTCTTCTCTCCTCCTCCCCCCCCTCAAGTACCCCCTCAGACTAGAGGTGCTACAGTGGGTTGGCCTGCTACTACTTACATTGCCCCCCTGCCTCCAGGAACTTCAGGATAAGATGCCTGGGGTTGGTTAATGGGGGCTGTCTTTGCCTCTGAGACCTCCTCTACATCAGAGGACCTTATGGAGGAGTGAAAAACCAACTGTTTAGTCCTTGCTATATAGATGTAATGCAGGGCTGTGACTGGTTTCCCCAGGTTTGTAAAGACAGATTTCTGAAGTGTAGTGGGAACAGCAGAAGGAGATGGAAGGCAGTATAAACTGATAGACCCATATTTGCTCCTCCTGTAAGGAACAGGTAAAGTTGAGCTCTGAATCGGATATCCTACAATGCACGGTAATTACCTCTTTGCTATGGCCAGTGCTGTAGTGTAGAAGTCTGTCCTGCGATCTGCTCATATTTTCATCAGGGAGGGCAGAGAAGCATGGGGTGAGCAGGAAGAAGGGGAGAGGCAGACAGCAAAAAGGAAGGAAAAGGGCTCCTTCAAAAATGTTGATCCCTTGGTGGTATTTTTTTGCTGGACTGTGCTGAAAGGAGAGCTAGTTGGGAATATCTGGTTGTCTTTGAGAGCATCCCATCAGTAACTGTTGTGAATCTGCTCTATGCCACACAAAAGCCCACCCGGATCAAGGGGTGACCTAGGCCTGTGTACTTCTGGGGTTGTGCCACTTTGCTGGGGAAGGAGGCGGCCATAGTCAGGGCCTTTGTGGGCTGTGTTAGCAGAATATGCTGTGTGCCAGTGTGCTTGGGCAGGACGACTGAGCGAAGCTCTTGTACAGGGCAAGGAGTGGAGAGATGCTTTCGAGTTTAGCTGCTGGCCATGGTATGAGTCACAGCAATCTTCTGCCCTAATGAAATTGCTTTTAAAGGCATGACAGCCTTCCCATTCAGACTGCTGATGTTTGGTTCTCTGCAGACACAAGACTAGCATGCTGTAATTCAGCCTGAAGACTCGTGCACACATCTTTCTTCCCTAGCAACAAGTATAGTAAAACAATGCACTTAACTGGGTTGGAATCAGAGGTGTTAATGCAGGAGGTTGCTGATGTTGGCTATGGGGGCGAGAATGGACAAAGGGAAGTGTCCATTTTGTGAACATTGATGTTCCTTCATAGGAGACCTGCAGAGTCTGGGAATGGGGAGCATAGAGACTGTGTTGTCTTACAGTATCTCCTGTGTGATGACCCTGGTCCCAGCACATACACATCCTGCGATCAGGGGTAGGGTTGATGATGTGCCCAAAGATCTATTAGAAAATGTCTGTAGCAAGGGTATGCCTGCCATGTTGCCCCCATGTTCTATGGCCTTTAAGAAAGCAACCTTCGTCCCCTTGATCTTTGTGACACCCATCACCAGTCCTCTTGCATGTGCAAGTCAGCAGTCTTGCTTCCTGGTTGGTTAGTTTCTTCTTGCCACTGGAGAAGTCTTGTCACCTTTCAGCATTGCTTGATGAGTGGTGGTGTTTCCATGCAACTCCAGGTGCCACTGTGCTGGGTCTTCTGTGAGTCTTAAGGAGGTTGATTTTGCCATAGGAAGAGACATTTGGAGGGAGTAGAATACAAAATAAAGCTGAAAGAACTGGTGGCATTCAGCAATGGTGAGGAGGGCAACAGAAGGCAGGGCAGGTATTGAGAAAAGAGAAATGGCACTGAGGCAAGAGAGGCCTCAATGGAAGGCAAAGTGGATCACAAATAACTGAGAGCTGGTGGTTAACATCAAATACCAAAGTACATTACTTAAAAGTGCAAAGGGCACAACTTAATCCTTTGTTTAGCATGAGGTATTCCAGGTATTGCATAAATTTGTGACAGCTGAAGAGTCTCCTACTGCATAGGACATGCTGGAAAGCATTGCAGAGGTGTAGCCTGTCCTTTGCTTTGGATGGTTGTGTCACCAGTGGGATTTAGAGTGACACTCTAGGTGAATATTCTGATTTGGTTTTATCCGAAGGGAATCTGGCTTGTGTACACCAAAATCATTCTGTGGTCCAAGTTGCGGAAGCAATAGGGCATTCCCTTCAAAAGCAGGCTGGTGCTGTGGATAATGTGCTATTCTAGATCAGCTGAGTTTGTGGCTTCCCTGGTGCCTTTGATGCTGGCTATGGCTATGACAGTGGTGTCCTTGCTGGACCTCCCTTGTTGCTTTTTCCAGCTTTTCACGGTAGGGGCAGGTGCTGGAGGTCTTGCTGGAGTCTTAATTACTCTGGAAGAAGCAATTTTTGTAGCTCACATGCTCTTGATGGCAGCATGGCTGTCCTGGGAGTGACCTCCTAAGTTATTTGTTTGGATGGGTCCTTGTGAGTCTTGTGTTCCTGGCCGATGTTAAGGAAACGGCTCTTATCTGCCAGATGTCTGCATGGGTCTGCTCAGATAAGCACATCAGACAGCTCTAGTGCTGAGTGAGCGACTCTGTAATTATAAATGGGTTATACCTAGCTGCATATTGGCCTGTCAGTGCACAGGTTGGTTATATGTGGTCAGGTTGACGCCCGCGTTCTCACAAAAGCCACAAAACTGCTTAATTTGGGCATGAAATAAATATATAGTTTTTGCCAGAGGCAAAACGCAGTTCATTCACAGTGCATGTTTCTGGACAAACTTTTCTTGACATGCTTATTCTGAAATTTAATCCACTTTGAAAAAAGGATTATCCAATTCATGAAAGGTAGATACATTGTCTAAAAAAAAGATTGTCATGTGAGCTTAATGGCTTTTAATCCAGAAAGTAAGAATAAATTAGATATGTTGTCCCTTCTCCCACAGATGTACTTCCCTTGAGCAAACCTAACTTTGTTTCTGTTAGAGTATGTAGTTTTTGTTTTGTTTTTAATAACCGGAGTGGGTATACAGCATTTGGTTTCTGTCTTTCAAAGGTTTGGATGTTTCTGTTGCCTTGCTTTGGTGTACTGTACAATGATAAACTCTTTTTTTTTTTTTTTTTGATAGTAGGGGAGGAGCTGGTAACAGTGAGAGAATTTCTATTTTTTGTAATATTATGTGGCTAAGAGGAGAGGATTCTTGAGTTTGAGCTAGCTATTTCTTTGTTGTTAGTTTTCTACAGAAGACTAAACTGAAACCACAGCTATGTGGGAAACATTTTAATCAGAAGGGGAAAAAAAAAGTTCAAAACTGGATAGGACAGTTAGGTGGGTTTGCTCAGTTAAAAGCCTTCAGACCAGCTTGTTTTAAAGTTGCGTAAACCTGAAGTCTTGCTGCCTTCCATCGTGCAATAGTGATGCAGTGCAAGGTCTTCAAAGGCAAATATACAAGGGTCAGTCTGAGATCGAGTTAATTGAGGCACATATATTTTGAACTTGGAAAGGCCCCTAAGTTTTTGAAAATCCATACTTTTACCTTGCAGCAAGTTGCAGACGCAGGTAATTTTGCACTGTGTGAAAGTGTGAATAACCTGTCACAGAACAAACTTAATAATTTGGTATCAGTGTGTGTGCTGTTTCTCGTTCTGTTTCTGTCTGATGTTCCTGGTATAGTTTCGTACTCTGAATTCCCTCAACTGTCTGTTGTTCACCCTGAGATCAGAGAGCTGTCAATGTGTAGGTAATACCAGTTAGGAAAATACTTGGAGGGTATGGCTGAATGATGGGACATGTCTGTCTTGTAGGTAAGGAGTATCTGAAAGGAAGACAGAGTCTCCTTCAAGGTCAGAGGAGAGAGGAGTTTCAAGTTTATATAGACGTAAGTATTTTACCAGTATCTTCCCATCTTCCCCTTCTGCCACCCCTGCACTTTTGTTACTTTCATGTGTGCATTGAGATCTACCATAACTCAAACATCTAAAATAACTGTGGGTTGGTACCAGGTATCTTTCTGTAGCAGGAAATTCAAATACTGTTAGCTTCAAAATAGAAATTATCTTCCAGTTTTTGTGGATGTAAGACCCTGCCTTAAATGCCTTTATTTTCTCTTTTAATGCAAGTTTACTACAACTAGGAGGAGCTTCCTGGACACAGTTGTGCTTTTCCTTCCCGCACAAATAACCCACACCTTTGATAACCTGTACCCTGCCCTTGAAAGGAAATATTCCAGTAATTTGCATAAGATGAGAGGCACAAGGCTATTGGGATAGTGTAAACACTTTGGAGGTAATAGGGCAGGGGTCTTTGGGGCAAGAAGGTGACAGCTATAAGGAAACAGAATAAGGAAGAGATAAGCAGTCTTTTATTGCCTGGATATTTATATGACCTGAGCTGCTGCTGTTGCTGCTGACATGATGTTTTCTTGAAGGATGGTGTGTCCTGGAGTTGGGGGTGGTGGGTTTGTTTTAATAGCTAACCCATAAGGTGGGTTGAGGTTTTTGAGGGTTAGACAATTAGAAACACTTCAAAGCAGCAGTTTTTAAGCATGAGGCCAAAGTGTTGCATCTAAGCAGAATGACAAAAAGATTATACTGAGGAGTTTACTTTCTGGGTTGCTTTATTTGTTTGTTTGGTTTTTTTAAGCACCTCTTTGAAACTGAGGAAACATTATTCTGTGTACACTCCTAACCCTTAAACTCCTGTGGTTGGATGGGTGGCATGATGTACTACTTGCAGTGCTCATGTAGCTAAGATTCATAAAGCAGGCTTTCCAGCAGAATATATTTTCTGGTAATGCCTCATCAGAGATCATACTTTTTTTTATATAGACATAAAGGAATAAATATAGAACAACTTGGGTGCTAAAAATATCCACTTGCATTAATGTCTACTTTTTTTTTTTCTTTGAGACCTTTTGGATATTTAGCAAGATGCTTCATGTCTGCTCAGAATAATTTTGACTGCAGTGATTTCAAGGGAGAAGACAAGTGAGCTGGTCTTAGAAAACAGCTTATCATGATTTGATTTAAGAGTGCAGTGTGGGCATAGAGCAGATGCCGAGGAAGAGACTTGATGTGGGTAATGGCATGAGAAGTTGGTTTAATTACTGCAGCTGTAGAAGCTGGGCATTTGCAGTCTTGGAGATTAGAAGACTGCTCAGCTCTTGTGTTTATGGAAAAAAAAAAAAAAAAGAAAAAAGATACTAATTACCTCAGTCAAACCCTAAGATATATCTAATGTATCTCACTGAAAAGATAGTCTCTTGATAGGAAAGCTGCTTGCACTGAATGGCTTCAGTTACAGTCCAGGATATAGTAATTCTGGCATCCTTTTAAGTGTGAGATGAGGGAATAAATAATCTTGTAAAAGATCTCTTAGAAGCTGAGATTTTCGTGGCGGGAGAATGATTTACTTGCAATGGATTTTGAAGTAATTCTCAATTTGCAGATGATCTGCTGCAGACATGATTCCTTGCGCATAGTTAGCCGCTGATTACGTTCTAAATAGTCCTTTGAGATCTGTGTTGCGGGGAAATGAACTGGTGAATCAGTTAACACGTTTAAGTCAGTTTAAGATTCGACTATTCAGTGCTTTGTCATGTAGAACTTATAACTCCTTTATTTACAAACTATGCACACATTTTGGTACCTAGAAACATTGAGATTGGCCCAAGCCACGTATGTGCTACCCACAGTCTGGTGCTACCAGAAGTTGTTGTGTGATGCATGGGGAAGAAGGGGTAAGGGCTTTTTGGCATCTCACAGGATGTACAGCGCTGGGCAGCCACTGGATTACAGCAGATGGAGCAGACCATTCCTGCAGCCCACCACGTGTTTCAGTCATGACCGCATGCCCCCTCCCAGACGTAGCCTCCCGTTCTCCACTGATGAGCTGGGAGGACATCGTGTTGCCTGACTGGTGGCGTTGCTGTGGCTGCTTCTGTCTTTGAACTTAATAACAGGTCAGATGTAAATTGCAGTTTAGACATAAAAATAGCTGGCACCTGCTTCAGTCATGCTTGCCAGGGGTGAGCTGGGGCCCTGCTGCCGCCCATGCCAGCCCCAGCTGGCGTGAGCAAGAGCAGTCTGGTGAGGTTTTCTCTGCCTCTTACAGGTGGAGCAGCCTCAGCCGTGGGGAGGGGTGTGGACAACCCCTTGGCAGGGTCATTGGCTGGACTCCTGCAAGATTAATAAAACACCTATGTGGTTGTCACCCTTTGAGCCCAAGTATTTTCTCTCTCCTCAGCCACGTGCTCTTCTATTTGACTTTGGTTTTTTTGCTCTGCTTTTAACCTCTAATGCAGCCATTTAGTCTCTTGCTCTGTTTGACCAAGACCAAGCTAGGACAATGTAAAGATAATGCATCTTCTTAGGAATGACATTGTTAATTTAGGTTACAATTAGCTCAAGTTTCATCAGGCTTCTGAGAATGTATTTATGTATATTTCTGATTAATTAAAAATGCTGTTAAGGTGGCATTAAAAAACTTCCCTTGTGTAAACAAGGGGAAAAAGACATTAGTTCAAAGGTCCAGTGCACAGGTTCTCCGGAGAAGATAAGCTGGGCCTTTTGTGCTTTGGCAGTCAGCTCTGAAGATGATGATGATGATTATTATTATTATTATTATTTATTATTATTATTATTATATTGTTGCCTACTGTTCCTTGGAAAGGAGTATGTGGAACATCTGTAATATTTTTGAGATCCTGATGAGCTGATGCATCCAAAATGATCAACTTGTTCACTGCAAAGTGGCTTCACCCATAACAAAGAATAATTTTTTTTTCTCCCCTCAGGATATAGGTGTATTTATCTGCACTTTCCTTGTTTATGCTACTGAATGAGATAGGATAGCAAATGTAGTTAGTTTCACTGTTGCTTTTTCAGATCTTAGCTGCAGCAATTCAGAATTTTAAAACTTTATTTAAAAGGCTTTTCCTTTCATAATGCAGAATGCGAGGGATTCTGGGCAGGCAGTAAACTTTTCATTAGTTCAAGTGCTTTATAATAGACTTTATTTCTAAAATGCTATACACTTACATTAAAGTTCTTAAATAGATTGCTGTCATAGATACTTTTAATTTCACTTGTATATGAATTACGAAATGTGTATAAACAGAAATATATGTAGTTAGTTTAGTCTAACGGGGGGTGTGTGTAAAATAGCTACGGAGGTTGAGGATCCCTCAGCTACAAATAGCTGCCACACAGGTCTGTGCCCAGTGCTAGGACGTGGCCGCCTCCTGGGGTTTGCTGGTGCTAGCACTGATAGTAGTAGGTGCTTTGCAAACAACTTGGAAGCTTGAAGGATTTCCAGCGTTAAGGCAGAGGAGTACAACAGCGAGGCAGATGAGGAGCTGCTGGAGAAGCCTGCAGGCCTGCTTGACCCATGACCCTGGTGGCAATCTCGTGATAAAAGGACTTAATGTGGTGAGGGAAGGGTTGTGTATGGGTGAGCTCAAGGAGGTGACGTGAGTTTGGTGTGCTGGGCAAACACAGGTTGCTGGGAGTTTTAATCCTGATGTGACTAACACTTCATATACACGTTTTCGTTTTGGAACCTTACAGACTTGAGGCCTGTGAAGGAAAGGTATTTCTGCCAAAGACTTGCTGCAATTCTCAAATCCCACAAGGTAACTCCTTATTAACTTTAGCTGTAAATACATAAGAAAATTATTAATTTGCAGTAGCTGGAAAGTCTGCTTGTGGAAGGTCAGAGCATGAAAGTTAACGATCAATTGCTTCTTGTTAGTGTGTGAAGAATTGTGTTTTGGGAATTTTTTATTTTCCTGACTGAAGGTCATTTAAAGACCTATAGTTCTAAAAGTTTCCTATAAGTCTTTTGCACACCAAAGAAAATGTCAGAGCAGCACTGGGAGACAAAAGCTGTGCGATGGAGTAACCCTCGGCCCCAGGGTTTGGGCTATGGTGCAAAATGAAGCTGGTGGAAGAGCACCGTAGCGAGAAGAACGTGCTGCTAGAGGTCAGCCAGAGGAAATTAGCAGAGGGTGTTTGCAACTGTTTTGAGGTTGTTTTTTTTTTAAGACTTGAAAAGTGAAAGAAGGAGGGAAATTAGGAAATTAAGAGTATCCCTTACCCTGCAGATCGTTCCTGTGTACGTTTTCCACGCATGCTCCACAGCAGGTCTCCCTCTGTAGTATTTAGACACTGAATACAGCACCTGACTATCCTTGTTTCTGCGAAGGCAGTTCTTTATGTAGCTCTGTGTTAGTCAGAACTGTGTTCTGCTATTGCCATGAACATTTTTTTATAATGAGCATATTCTAAGCAAAAGAATATTCCAGTGTTTAAAAGATAAACAAATCACTGGACTTAATCTGAAGATGACAGAGTTGTTATATATTGTGGTAGGAAAAACTTATGTTTACAATTAAATAGCTGTTTACAAAACTAATCTAGGTCCTCTTTCAGAGTCTACCTCCTCACAGAAGCCAGTTTAGGCAATTCTATAAAGCATGGATGAGCTTGCATCAACATTCAAGCTTTATTCACAATTTAAATTTCATTAATAAAACTGACTAAAACCCAGGCGCTCCCAAACACAAGGAAGTACAGAAACCTCTCCTGAACCTACTCAAATTCCCTTCTTACGCTTATTCTTTTATGTTGTCTTTTTATCTAAGCCTTTAGTCGGGGTTAAGTCATGGCAACACTCCAGAGGTAAGTAGTCTCTAAGAAAAAACAGATAAATTATTAGATTTCTTTGGAGTAAACCTGTCTGGACTGTAGCTGGGGTAACATTTCCCAAGCCAGGGCACGCTCAGTTCAAAGATGTTCTGCCCTAGTTGTTTAGGGCAGCTGTGGCTTTCCCAGCTTACATCATTTCATATGGCCATGGTTTCCTTTCCTATATGTCACATTTGAAGCTAGGAGTAAGATAAGAGCTTTCCAACTAAGCACGATAGTGCTATACAGACATCTGAGTTAACTGGCTGAGGACGTATCCTGTTTCTGGTCTCAAGTGTCAGAAGCCTTATAACCTTTTTAAACAAGAATAATTCAGCCTCTTCAGATTGGACCAGGATTGTCTACCAAGTCTTGCTGCAATGATCTCTGACATTGCGTGTTCCTCCAGATGTTACCAGCCATTAGCACTGCAGAAAAGACCATATGCAGGTGCTTCAGCCCCAGCAGTTCACAGCTGGAAAATCCTAGTGGAGTTTGCCAACTTTAAAAAATGTTAATAAAAGAGTCATGGTAAGAACCTACCTTCACCAGGAGTTTAAACTAACATACCGAGTTGTGAATTGGAGCAGCTAAGTTGCAGGCGATGAAAGTGTTCCAGCTGTGAAGCAGTGATCCCTACCAGAAGGCCAGGATGAACAAGAGGGGGCAGTAATGTTTTAGGCTGCCACAGCTGAACATGCTGGAGGATGTTAATTAATCAGAGCCCTGGCTCCGTAGAAGGCTAGGGACGGAGTCAGATGTAACTGGTCTTCTGCTGGTGCTCAAGTTTTCTCTGTGAGTGAACAGAGAACTTTGCAGTTATGAGGCCACAGGTACATTCATCCACTTCATTCTTGCTTATCTGTTCACCAATTTACAAAGAGAAGCCCAAAACTGAAGGGTTTGGTTGCAAGATGCAATGGAAAGTTAAATGTTTTGTTTGCTGCAGAAGTCTAATTTCCTTCTTGAAAAAGTAGAGAGTCTGTCATTGGTTCATCTAGGTCAGTTATAAAGGATGCCTTACAAAAGGATTTACAGTCAACACAATGACTGCTATTTGCTCTGTCTTATCCTCCTAATTTCCATTTCATTAATAATTCTGGTCCCTCTCTTTTTCAGTCTACTTATGCTACCTATATCAGCCATGGCAAAAAGGTTCGCAATTCAGTTATGCATTATGGGGGGGGAACCACTTCTGATAGTTTGTTGTAAACCCCATATAATTTATAGACATTCTCCTAGTTTTTCCTACTATGAGTGAAGACCTCTTTTTTTACTGAAAGCACTTTCAAAGTAAATAATTTCCAGTTATCATTAGAAAAACATTTAGTTTTTAGGGGCTCTGTTTTAAGAGATGATGGGCACAGTAGTAGGATGGTGGCAGGAAGTAATTTCCTGAAGCCATTCTGTTAATATGATTCTATAAGACAGGGAGAGAGGTTTGCCATGAAACAAGTTTTACCACCTAGGGAGAAAGTTAACTTGTGATTAAAAACACATTATCAAGCCTTTTTGTTTTCTTCGCTTTTTTTTTTCCTAACTGCCATTCCTCCATCAACATTGGGTTATTATTATATGGAAGATGGTTGTTAGGGAATCGATGGAGCTGTGGGTCAAGCAGTTAACCAGGAGATTCAAAGGTATCGATACTTCCTATGGTGAGGAAGAACACTGACCAGAAAATGGGTTCAGTAGTTTTAATAAACTATTAAAAAAAACCCAAGACCAAAACCACCAACAAAACCAAACCAAAACAAAAAAAAAGAAACAAACAAAAGGACAAAAAGGAATGAAATGTTCCACTTGTGAGATGATGCTGAAGACAGCATTGTGTATGTCCACTTTTGAGTCCTGTATGTCATAAATGTGAGACCACTGAGAATATATTTTCAAGGCTGTGGTATTAAAGTAGCTAATGGAAACATGGTTTTGAAGGTTGTCATATTGAATTCAGTGCAAGGTACTATGCAAGAGAGAAACTGCGTACGTGTTTAAGTACGTGCACATGCATTTATATTTAATTGGGGAACTTTTTTTGAAATGGAAAAATGTGTGTACTTAAATGTGACTCTCTTATCCTCAATGTACTGCCTAAATCTCTTCAATCTTAGAAGACATCAGAAAAGCAATGTGATACAACTTGCAGTTTCCAGTTCATGGTTTGACATCTGGATTTATATAGAGATTTTTTTTTTTTAAAGTGGGGAAGATGAGGATCCTAAATGGGAAGAGCTTCTCCCTTTTTCTTTAGGGCTCAAGTACCTCTTATGTAGGCACCAGTACAGACCAAAACTTACTCTCAAATCCTGTTCTCTTGCATAACACTGCTGTGCTTCAATATTGAACCAGAAATTATTCTCCTACCAATTGCAGTGTTTCATTCTGGGAACTTTGTCCTCAGTTTTATAAGTTTTATTAAAACGTCTGCATGAAAGATGCTGTAGACAGGCAACGAAAAGGCAAAGATCCCATTGATATGCCATGAAGGCAGTGTTCGGGAATCACTCCAAGACCAGTGAACGTGCTTGTTCCAAGGAGCAGCTTGGCTTAAATGATGTGACTTGTTGAACTGTGGCACACTCTTGTTGCATTGGTTCTACAGATACCTTTCTTGAGGGGTACTGGGAAGTAGGATTAGATGATGTTCATGACTTGCTGAACTTCTGTGCATTAAAATGCACACTTTTTATTGCCATAGTTTTGTGTGAGGATTTTAATGTAAACAAAAAGGATAACATAATTGTTTTAAATTAGGAGAGGTTTGTTTGCCTTTTAGGTATGCAGGAAGGTTACGGTGATTATTTACAGTTTCCCCTATAAATCAGCTTTCCCCCTGCCTAACTCACACGCCATGTACCACTTTCCTCCACCAGCACTGAGAACTGAACCAGCTGCTTTTGCTGATAGTTTCATAGACCCTTCAAGGAATGTTTAGATGGGACAGCTACAAAGATGGTTGGAGTTATAGAAAGCAGATAGTGTTTTGTAGTGTCCTTCTCGTAACAAGGGCCTCGTTAAGCACATAGGTTTATTGCCACCAAAAGCTTTTCCCAGAGCCTTGCTGTTCTGATAGGTTCCAGCCTAAACTTACTGCTGGCCAATTGATACCTGTTTGTTCTGGTATCGGCAACTTCTTTTGGCTCACGTGGTTTATTTCCATTCCTAGTGGTTATCTTTACTGTCTTACAGGGAACAGTTGTATCCCCTGTAGATCCCCCTGCATCCCTCTGCCACACATGCTGGTCTCCATGCATGCTGTCGGCGCTGGAAATCCTCCTTCACCTTCCTGTGTTTCTAGTGCCTCATTTTTGAACATGGGCGGCCTCTCTTGTGCGGTATTCCAGACGGGGTTTTAGCAGTGCCTCCCATGTACTTCCCTGTACTTCAGTATGTCTGTGGGAAACGTTTCTCTGGATACACCCTGGGGTTGTGTGTGTGTTTTTCACAGCTGCATCTGGTGGTGACTCACAGCCATTTTGTGCTAGGATGGGGTAGCATGTCCAGACCCTTCTGCTCCAGGCAGCGATCATCCTCCAGTGCCTAGCTGGGGCTTGTTTATTTTATATATGTGATTGTGCATTCTATATTAGTAACTTTCATCTCACTTCTATGGCTCCAGTTAAGATCATGGTGCCTGTTGTGTAACAACTCAGTATACCTTCACGCTCAAATTGCTTCCCAGCTTTGTCCTCAACTGCCATAATTCCTTTTTTTGTATGCAAATCGCTTAAAAATGAAGCAGAAGACTGATTGTTGGGTTTTGTTTAGTGTTTTCAGTAGCAACTTCCAGGATGTCTGTAGCTTTTTCTTCCCATGCTGTCTGTCACCATCTCTCATGGGCAGGATCTTCACTGCTGTCACTTCCTCTGCTGGTCTCCAGCTGTGCATATTTAATGCAATACCACATGGAAAAGTATTAAAAAATGTTTGCTGAAAATCCGGACAGCTGAGACTTATATTTATTTTGAGTTATCTCCCTTCAGCAAATCTGTTGTGTCCTGTTCTCTTTGTAGCTCTGTGACTTTATTCTTCTTTGTCAATCTTTGCTGAAATGAGTTCTGTAGCCTTTCTTCTGTGTGGCAAGTCAAACTGGATCATAAAAGTACTGGCATTGAAGTCCTGAATTAAATCTACATCTTCCACGTTTATAGAGGTTGTTCTCTATGGGTTTGAATATGGTTGAACTTAATTGAGTGTTGAGCAGCTGTGTGTGGTTTTTTTGTCGGACAATTTTGAGGACAAAGAGTTACAAAAAGTGGTGTATGTTTTTAAAATGCTTGCCTCGTCATCTGTTTTCCTTCTCTCTAATGGCAGCGGTGGAAGATGATACCCTTTGTTCCAAAAAACAGCAAATGTGTTTTGACATAAAACTGGCCTTGGGCAATGTGCCAGCCCAGATGGACTGGCAGCTAGTGATGCTGTTAACTGTATACAGACCTGAAGCTGAGCTAGATGGGTAGTAGCTAGCTGAATGGCTAACTGGCATTTCCTGCTATGGTTTGGGTTCAACAGCACGTTTACACAAATTTGTCTGCAGTAGGCTAGAATTAAGCAGTTTTCAAGTGGTATGATATCCAGGGTAAATCTATAAGGTATGAACCTACGTGCCTGGTCTTTATTTCTGTTCCTCTGATAACACTATCACAAAAGTCTTTGTTAGGCATCCGGACGATTCTGTACTGGTTACATCCCGTGGCAGATACCTGCTGGGCATCCTAATAGGCAGGTGCATTTTCCTGTAGACCTTACATCCTGGTTAAAATAAGTTGTGAAGGAAGTGATTTGTGTGAGAAGAGCTTTTCTTTGTTGTTACGGCTTTAAACTTTGCTACAGGTAGTGGTGAGTTAAAGAAATGCTTTATATTAGCTTTTGTGATACATGTGGCTCGTTGCACAGATGTTTAAGAATTTTTTTTTTAATTTTTTTTTTTTAAGGAAAAGCAGGTTTGCAGTCTGGTAAATCTGAGCTGCTTTGGGGGTTTTCGCTTTTTTATTGAAGTTTGATTTCTGCACAAAACTTTCATAGCACAAGGCTTGTGAAATTAGATAACACTTTAAACAATCCACCTCTGGGTAAAGTACATCTCTAATTATTGAGGCTAAATTATGTGGAAAGTGAGCTTGCGTCTGAAGTAAATCTTCAGTTCAGCAATCTAAAATTAAATAATGATTAACTTAATTGCTTCAGGATCATAAAAACGGCTCTTAATAAAATATAGGGATTAGGTGTGTGTTTTGGGAGTGGATAATTGCTTCTGCTTAATTTTCAGTAACTTCTATCAAGACAAGGTTTGTAGGTAAAAGAAGTACCTTTTGTTATGCTGATTAGTAAAGCTAGGAAAAGTAGGCTAGTTATTGAGTATGCGAGCCCTTTCTCCATTCTGAATAGAAGCTGCAATTTCACTACTAAATATAAATTGAGAATGCTTGCCTTTAATTTTATAGATATGTGCCAGTTAGACCCTCTGAAAGCAATAGGAGCTGGTACCTGTGGAGCAAAGTATAATATTAGTACATGGGGAAGAGGGATTAAGTAGGGTTTTTCCCCCCCAGAGAAAAGAGAAAGATGGGTAATTTTAACAAGACGAGTTTGAGGTAAAGAGTTTGTGACCTGGCTTAGCAGCTGCACGTTGTTTGCATTGTATTTTGCTTCTAAACAAATTATTTTTACCGTCATTCATTGAAGAATGTCTTTTTTGCTTATAGGCAAATGAGAAAGCAAATATCTTGAAACATAAACAGTGGTACTTCCCTGGAGGGAGGAGATGGGAATTCTCCTGTTGCTCTGAGTGTTGCCAGGTGCCAGAAGTGGTCCCCAGTGGTGGTGGTAAGAAAGAAATCTTCCCCCACGTTTCTGTATTTGCGTTTTGTCTGTAGCAATAAGATGCTTTTAGCAAAAAATGGGGGTGCAAATTCTGCTCTTTTCATAGAGCTGTATGAATTGCTGGGAGAGGCGTCAAAAGTCTCCCACTCAGAGAATTTTAATTTAGGGACAAAACCAGTGCTTCAGCTTGTTGCTTGCTGTAGTGTTTGCTCCTGCTCTCTCATGTATGCTATATCTGTTGGTAGTTATTGCAGCAAAGACTTAACCACAAATAAACCTCCAGAGGACTCTAGAAATACTTAACTATCGCTTCCCCCTTGAATGTAGAAGGGGAACTGTGGCCGTACAGTGCTTTGAGGACCTCCTTTACAGAGTTCTTAGAAATCTCTTGGATGCCGACTCTGGGGTCATCTTAGGCTGCCTTTAATCCAAACATGCTTAAATTTTGTCCAGTAACCAGATATGGAAATGTTAAGTTATAGCAACAAACTTCCTTCTTTTTGCCCTTTTTTGTAGCCTCTTTTACAGTTGGTGACAGGAAAAAATGGAAAGCTGATGAGACCCCACTGATGCAGCAATAGGACAGGGTTTTTCCAGGACAAGATTTTAAAACCCTGGAGTGGTTAGTGTCAGATGCTGACATTTTAATTATGATCTCTGATACCCTGCCTCCTCATGGGCTATTAGTAGCTTTTTGAATAGGAAAGTAGTTTAATCTCTGTGATTTTGCAAAGACCCAGAGTGTTTCTTTAGTATTCTGTAACCTTTCAAGGCCTATTATAGGACAAGCAGTGTCCCAAGAAACTTTCATTTCTGGGAGGTATTTCTCAAAGCTCTGATTCACAGGGCAGTACATACTGGATCAGCCACAATCTGTGTTGAGGGCATGTATCCTGACCCCATGCAAAGGTACATCCCTTTTGAAGATGTACATTTTCCTGCTATAGAAGAAGTTAAAGCATTTACCCCAGATCATATTAGGTGGGCAAATAACTAATTTCTGCGAGCCCCAGATATTCTCGGATCAAAATTTTAACACCCAAAATCAGTTACTGCAGCTGAATCTGGTTAATGCTGACCATCTGCAGTGTTGGTGGGTGGAGGGAGACCCAGGAGGTTGACTCAATGAAAGTAGCCTTGTTGCAGTGTCATGGTGACCAGATACTTTCAAAACTGGTTCTGCAAAATGCTTTTGCCTGAGTTCATTGCCATCCATGTAAGAGCAATGCCCCAGAAATTCAGAAAGCCTGTTTTTATGCGTTTGCTGTTTGGTAGCATGCGTTTTAAGCTTACATGGCTGTAATTTTTGCTTTTCTTCTTTGTGTGTAAGACCTGAAAAGGTCATCATTGTGAGTGTTACTGAGAAGCTAAAATATGCTGGGGGGGCACAGCATTTTATGAATTGTGCACAGCTCTTGAATTTTCAAGCTCTGCTTCTGTTTGAAGAAGAGAGAACTTGTGCTTCTCGTACCCAGCTCTGCAGGCTGCCAAGCCTTGTGTGCCTGTGCCCCTTGTGTAGTGCATGCCTGGGTGCCTTATCTCAGTTTCACTAGAATCTGAAATGAGGAATAATCTGGAAATGAAATGTTCTGGATGAAGTGGATGGCCATGCTGGAAGCTGCATGGGTTGAATAATCCCATGAATAATTCCTTCAGCCTTTACCTTCTTGATTGCTCAGATAAATCCTGAGTGGGTCAATGGATATTAATATGGATTAGAGAAATTGTACTGAGAGCTTTTCAGTGTCCCAGTGGGGGAGTGCTTCTGCGGAACAGATCTCCATTTCATGAACTAAAGCACAACTGGTGCCAACAGGCGCACACAGTCAAGGAGGTGAGGAACTGAATTACAGAGCGGTCAAATTTGTCATAGCATTTGCCGTAGCAGCCACCCCCCTCCTGTTGGGGTTTGTGCATAGGCAGAGGCCCTATAGGTATCACCTGCTGCTGTTGTCCTTATTGTCTCTCTTCGTGAAGGGATTTCTCTTTCTCAGACTTGCCAGTGTTACAATCTGTAACAATTGTTGGAAGATTCAATTTTCATATAAAGTTATTTGGGGGCCACGGTGGGGGGTGGAATCTTTGCAAAGCACTTGTGGACATAAAGATCCAGCAGGCTAGACCAAAATGCAGCTCACAAAAGCAGTCATGGCAGTCACAATTTCAAGAGTTTTCTATAGTTCAAGCAAGAAGAAATGTAAGGTACATCGGAAAAACAGTTACGTTCTCTGCTTTAATTTACCTATGTGGGGGGCTGTGGTAATGGGCTATTTCAAAGCCCATAGGACAGAGGCCTCTTCACCGGCAGACCAATGTTCTGAAAAGCTGCTACCAGAGGTACGACGCCTGCTGTTCATCTGATGTGGCGTGGTTTTCAAGCTAAGAGTCAACTTTGCACAACATGCAGAAGTAATGTTCTCTCCTGTTTTTAATAGATAGTGCGCTAAGTTGGGACATTATGAAAATGAGAAAGGACTAGTTTTCCTTGGTAGTCTAGAAATACTCGAGAAGGTCTGGGTGTGTTGTGTGCATTATAGCATGGAGCACTCTTCTGCAGGGTGGAAAGTGTTGCTCTGAACTCTTTCAGGACAGAGTGAATATTTTTCCCATGTCCTTCACTTCAGTATGTCTCCTCTAACTACTGAGCCTATATATAAGAGGCGGGTGCCAGAAGATCAGCTCCCCTTGTTCTGACTTCTATTTGGAAGAAGCAAGCATGTGTTCTGTGAAGCGCTCAGTCCTCTTGATCTTTCAAAACACTCGGACTGTGCCCCACTAAGCTTTGCTCCCCAAAAAGCTTCGGGAAAGAGCAGCTTTGTCAGACGATGCTGGCTATGCTTGTGCCTGGGACCCACCACTGCTCAGCCCTGCCAGGGCTGGTCACTGCTCTTGGCCGGCACAGGGACTACTTCTGGCTGGGGGATCAGCTGGTGGAAATCAAGGACCAAGGGCCTATAAAGTGGACCTTCTAGGGATGTTTACTTTGAGAAGAAAAAATAATCCAAACTAAAGTGTTTTATAAGAAGCTATAATGGCATTTACTCTTACTCTTTTATAATTGTTTTGAAAATGTCAGTGTTGCCATGGGAGCAATTGTTTTCACGTGTATTTTCTTTTAAGTTGTGAAGGCCACACATTCAGGACCTTTGACAGTATTTCCAAAGCAGCAGACAGTACAGATGGGGATATGAATGCTGTCGCAGCATGTGTTTCAGTATATTACTATGCCTTATCAGCAAGGCCAGTTCTGTATCAAGGGTTCATTTGCCCAGTCTCTGCACCTGTGTCTCCCTCTTAAGAGATCCTCCCTTTCCAACTGGGTTGTGTTCAAGTGTAATGGGATAAGTAGCTTGATGCGCAAGAGAGGCTTGGCCTGATACTGAGGAGTTGGAGATCACACAACCGAATATATTTGTGATTGAAAACAGCTAGCAAACAAAGGCACCCCTCCAGAAACAGAGCAAGCCTTGCTCCTGCCGCGATGTAGGGAGGAGAACAGAGAGAAGGAAGCTCAGTGTGGTGTGAGCCAGTGATGCAGCTGCTGGGCTGTTGTGGCAACTGCTGGTGCCATACCGTGGTGGAGAACCGGTGTAGGTGTCAGAGCTGGCTGGGTGTACAGCAGCAGCTGTGGGCTGCTCATCTGCGCCGCGGGGCCTGGCTGTGGTGGCTTGTTTTGCAGGTTCCTTCTGGATGGTTGTCAGGGCAGATACTCCTTCCCCCACTTTGTGAGCTTTTTGCCTTGTTCAGTCAGAAATCGTCTGGGTACTTTGGATCTTTTTGTGCAAGATGGGAGGAGAAGAGCTGAGCATCTCCTCATGTGGTTCTTTTTCCTGTACTGAAGGTAAGCAGTGCCACTTGTTATTGTCATGTGTGCCGCAGAAGGAAAACGTCTTCACTGTTTATGACTTTGGGCCAGTGTAGTGCTGGGATATTTGGTAACATAAACTTATAGCCCAGTTGCAGGTGTTACTGTGTTAAGGCTGTTCATCCTTCTGTGCCTACCACTACCAGTTTCTCAGCTTTACTAGGTTAGCTGTTCCCTAAGCAAGTCTACCAAAGTAATGCATTTGCTAAAAAACATTAAACAAAAATTAAAAAAAATACCAAACTAGTTTAGCTTAAGTTATATCTTGTTGGTACAGATGTGGGATGAGTAATAACTGTAAAAGCAGGATATATGCTGACCTTAAGCATGAGTTAAGAATGAGACTTTAGCAGTGACTGGGAATAGGGACTTGTCAACAGTCAGTCAAACCAGGCATGGGATAAGCTTCCACTTGCCTGGAAGTAATGAACTTAGTTACAGAAGAACACTTATTAGTGCATTAAAGTCTCAATTATTACAGGTATTTCCAAAATCTCGCTTACTATAGTAAAGGTAAACAGAATGAACCAAAAGAAGTAATTCATGTTTAATGGCTTGAAAGTGAACAGCACAGACTGCAGACTCAAGAAGCAATTATACATTGCTGAGAAAATAGCATGAAGGTTCTTTGTTATATGTCTTGATTGGAGAAATATTGATTCTTTTAGATTAGTTCTGGTAATTGGGCCAGTCTGCTTGTTTGTTTATTTTAAATTAAGCTAGCCGGGTTTGCTAAACTCATTGTCTATAAGCGTGTTCTGTATTAACACATTGCAGTGAACTGCAGGCAGTCTTTAATATCCTTGATTATCTGATTTTTTTGGGGCATGTATTTGCAGATGAGCTAAGGGTTATTCTGGCAGATAAAAATGAATCATAAGAGCTTAAATGCTGCTTCTCAAACCACTACTCTGCCTGACTGAGGAGCTTTTGAAGAACAGCGCCGAGCTAGGAACGGTGACATCCAGAATTCGAGTGTGGCACAGGCTCATTTGAATATGAGGCTTTGCTACAATAAACACCTCTGTTTACTAATTAGTTTCTAATTTTTCAAATGATGGGGAGCAATTTTGACTTGGCAGTCCAACTGTTCTGAAACACTGCGAGCTCCAAGGGAAATGGGTGCCTGCTTTTGTACTATAATCTCACGTTTCACATTTCTTTCAGTGCTTTATAACTGTGCCAGGTAACAGAAAACAACCTCTGCTCTAGTGATCTTGTGTGTCTGCAACAGAAGTGGAAACGATGCGGTGGAACATACAGAGACGTAGAAATTTCCACAGCTGTCCACCAGGCTTGGGTTAGGTCACTGAGAAATTTCCCATGGTCAGATTAATATCAGTACTGTGGCACTTGTAGGACTGAGAAAGGACACACAGCATCAGAATTGTTTTAATGTCCTTTTCTCTAGGTCCAGTCAGAGCTAGTTTACATGAAACAATGATAAAAGAGGAGAGAGCATCTGTGAAGACTCCTGTGCTTTTGCTGTCAGTTGTGGAGCAGCCCTCATGCAAAGCAGCTGTCTGAATTTTGCTGGTGCAAGGCAGGCGTGCATTTCTAGTGGGCTAATCATTTCAAGGATCCCTGCAGCCTTCAGTAAAAGGATATTTAGGTCACCTCCCTCTCAAACACTGCATTAAAAGGCTACTGTTCAGAAGCAGCTGAACAAGTGAAACTGAATCGCGACAACGCTAACCAGTCCTGGATTTCTGATCTTTGTCGGCAGCATCTTTCAAAGACTGTGTATGTTACCATAGAAGGCTCCCTTGCTCTGCAGAATTCAGAACGGTGTGAATTAACTGTATTTGCCACAAGAGGCTTATTTAGCAATATGATGCCGAGCTACCAGGAGATGGAAGATCTTAAGAACTGGGGAGAGCTGTAGATGTTTCTTTTCAGGTCTTTCTCTTTTGTGGATTTTAAGATAAATGGGTGGTTTGCAGAACGGGCTGCCCTTCAGTTTCCCAGCTGAATGGCTGACAACAGCCTGAACTTGAACAGCGTACAGACTTCCCACTTTTAAGTTAATTTTTTGAATGCGTGAGATACTGTATTTATAAAGTGTTCTGGTTGTAATTTGTAAAGATTTCAGCATGTGCAAAAGCACACATTCATGCGCATGTAGTTCATCTTTGCATCCAAAATGTGATCTTCAAATTTGTATAGGAGAGAAGAGCTTTTTCTTTTTGTGGTGGTTTGTTTGGGGTTTTGGGTTGGGGTTTTTGTTGTTGTTCAGGGTGGGTTATTTTCCATTTACCCTGAAAAGATTGTGTGGTGTGTGGCTGCTGCCAGTGTTGGTATTCAGGCCAGAAGGGGCTGGTACGATCTTGTCTGAAAATGCAGAACAAAAACTTTGTCCAGCATGTATTTGTTTTTGCTATCAGTCTGCTTGATAGTCTGCTCTATCTTTTTAGAAAGATACCAGCTTTTGTGTATATGCAAAAAGAGACCTGACCACAAGGGTAATTATGAATTCAGGCTGATAACAGCCTTGTGAAATATTTGACAGTGAAATAATCCAAAAAAAGTATTGCTGTTGTGTTCAGGTAGGAACGCACTGTTGATGGCAGCTGAGGCGACAGGAAAGAGAATAAAAGTTGGATTCCGCACAAGGAAGAAGGCGGGTGATGTGGGCCCCTGCCCTGCTGTATAGCTGCACCTTTCTTGCTCTCTTACCCTTTGGGTTGTGAGTAGCAGACTGCACACAGCACTGTACAAAGCAGCATTGCACTGAACACCCTCCTCCTCCTCTTCCTCACCAGGATCAGGCTCCCTGGTGCAACTGAGGCTGCTAATTCAGCTCATGTGAACTGAGGAACTGTTTGGGTTGTGTACCAGTTGGTTTTCCGAGCCACATTTTTCACCTAATATTCCTTCCTGACTGCAAAACAATGGGGTTTTATCTTAAGCTGCCTCAGTGACAGTCACCCAGCAGAACACCTACCGCTTCTGCTTTTAGTATTTTTACTTGAATCCCCCCACCCCACCTCCTCTCCCTCCCCTCTGTGATGAAGATCTTCCAAACCCAGATACTTCAGTACTTCGGGTGGCTTTCATCTTCCCTCCCCCTCCACACACGGCCCCCACCTCCCTCCTGGGTTGAACCCCCACAAATTTGCTGGTGGAAGTGTAGACTTCCTATAATGAAATGTCTGGAGGAGGTATCCTTGTCCGTATGACAAATGGCAGTCGGTGACAGTAGGCTGCTTGGTCTTTCTCACTTGTCACATATTGATCAAGAAGGCTGGGGACCGTAAAGTTACAAATGAATGGAACATAATCTGCTTCTCAGCTACCTTTTAGAGCAGCCTTTATCCATTGCTGGTAACCTGGGAGCAGTTTGCAGTTTGGAGGTACGTTTGTAGGGTGACGTAATGCAAATGCTTTTCTGGGGAATATCTGGGTTTAGTGTAGCAGAGCACTCACAGGGGAAGGCTGTCTCTCCTTGGTTTTGCAGCTGTGATTCTTACAGTGTGTGGATAGCTGGGGTGTCATCTGGGGCCTTCACTTTGTGTTACTCATTTACCTATTTATTTAAGAATCATCATAATAAATAATTGTATTTATTGAAGCTTTTCCATCCTGGCAGTTCAGACTGTAGTAGCAAACACTGGAGCAGAGGCACAAGGTGAAGCGAGCAAAGCCAATGTGCTGAGCCTTGCATCTCCTAGCGTGCTTTCGGGAGGGAGTACGAGGGAGGTGGTGCGTTTGGTACTTGACAGCCCCGAGAGCCTGCCTGCCTCTGCCGGCTCAGTTGCACTGGTGATCGTGCGTTACTGTGGATGCAATCATAGAATAAATCATATCGCTCCTCTTTTGCAGAAGGTAGTGTTTTATACCTAAACCTTAAAGCAGCTCAGCAATTCTCAAAAGACAGACTTTCAGTGTCTTCCCAGTCAGTATGCAGTACTTCAGAGGAAAGCTTTGAATTTGGGTAGGGGCATGTAGGCTTGCACATGGTGTTTGCGGAGACTTCATTTAGCAGCAGTCAGAAGCTTCTCCTTGTTCAGCCACAGCACATTTGCACGTTGACAGATATCTCCTGTTGGCTCTCTTTGTTTCTTATGTTTGAGAGTTGGTTTGTTGGGGTTTTTTTTGCATAATTTTCCATCCAGAAAGCAATGTATATCATCCTTCTTATAACACTTACCTCAGATGATCGGAGATGAGACTTTTTTATTTATCCTTTAGTTTGCATCCCTGCTTTAACAAGTAGGGAAAGTGTGCCACAAAGCATTTTCCAGATTCACACAATCTATCTAGGAGATGGGTCCCTAGGTTTCACAGTTTGGTGCGTAGATGCACTTACAGTCCTGAAATTTCTTTTGTAGTTTATTTTTATCTGTATACAAAGGATGAATTCCCACTTGCCTTGAAAATTCGACCACTTGGAGAGAAGAGGAACATTTTGTGTAGTCTTAGAGATGAGTAGACGCTATAGAGGTTTTTCTTAATCATCATAGACTAAGATTGGCAACATTATATAATTACATAACATTGATCTATTTTATACAATACAAGGGCCCTATTACTCAAATAATTTTGTACTAGTAGGGCTTCTGTTAGATAACTCCTTTTCTGTTTGTTATGTAAGGGGTGGTATTATAGAAGCACTGTTTGAATACCAGCACTATAATTTTAGAATTGCTTTTATAATAGAAATACCAAGTAAGCCTTGCTCCATATATAGGCAATTATTGCAATATCCTAATTAATTTTTTTTTCAAATGAAGCCTCTTGATAATTGCCACTTTGGTTTTGGATTTTATTTACAAAATCCTGAGGCCGTCCTGTCCCCAGTCATATTCCGTTATGCATTTTCTGTAATGAATATTGTGCACTGGGGAAATATTGATCAGCAGTCCTGGAAACTGGTGATTGAGCTTCACCTGTAAAAACATTGCAAGTGCTGGTTTACAGACTCTGCATGTCTGAAGCCCTCCTGTCATTTTTGAAGTACATGTGTGTTTGTCTCTCGGGTTTTGGGGGTTATTTTAATATAATTTAATATAATTTTATTTCTGTAATTGAGAACAGAAACATTGTGAGCAGTCTCAAAATGAGATTGGGGAACACAATCGGTAAAAATTCCTTTGGAGCCCACAAAAACTGATTATTTGCAAGTAAGCAATTTATTTGCAAGCTATCTCCTTCACTGACAAAGATGTAGATAGTAGTAAGACTTTTATCTGTCTAGTCGCTTGAGAAATGCAGTTGAGCTACAGGTGAGGTTAGAAAAGGTTTTACAATAGACCTGGACTTCACGCAGGATAGAAGAGGCCAGGAGGACCTATTGACTGGGTGCGTAGAGAGCACCCAAAATTTTCCTTTAATTCATGAGTGCTGTGATGCTTCTGTCCTTGTTGAGAAGTTGGTTTCCACTGGACCCTATTCACCACACTTCCTGGAGTATGTAGTATTTATTCTGTGTGTGCTTTTGAACTCGGAGACAGCTGCTTATATTCTTTATCCGCTCAGTCCCACCAAACTTCATGCCAGATCAAATTCCTATTTGGCTGTGATTTTTAAATTCACAGCTTCTTTTTTTCCTTTTTGGCCAAAGAGTTTGAAGTATTGTCTGTTTCTTTAATTGTAAAAACTTCCTATTTATTGTATATTAAGTTTTTTTGTGCTATCTCTTTCCACTTTCTTGAAATCTCCTAAAATCTCTGACTCCATTTACAGGGCAGCCAAGGGTTTAAGAGGAACGAACAGCATGCCATAGCTTTCTGTAGTGGTGCTGCTGCTGAAGTTTGGTCAGAAAATGGGCGGGGGTGGGGGCTGTGACTACCACTGTAATTTTTTTTCTTTGGCATTTAAGCTAGGTTTTGTTTGGATTTTGTTTCTTCTTGTTTCTTTGAGAGTCCTAACTCTTACCAGGTGAACTGTATGTGCACAAATGGCTGTGTCGGTGTAATGGTAGGTGGATGGGAATCACACTCTTTGGCCTGACTGTGTCCCTGTGCGGATGTGGCCTCAAGTCTTTCTTTCTCTGGACTGTCCAGATTATGGTGCAGAACAGCCAGCTGGGCCCCTGAGCCTTCATTGCACTGGCAGCACCAAGTTCCTGCCACCTGGGTAGGGTGTAACTGCTGCCGCCTCTTTCCCCTCTAGGCTCTGGTATCTCCTGTTTGTTAACCAAGCTGTTGGAGTGTGCCTGCTCTGTCTCAGGCTTCCCGAAAGCCCTGAATTTGTGGCAGGGATGAGAGAGAGAGAAAATATTGTCACCTTTAGTTGGGTAGAGCTCTCTTCTGAGACCCACAGAGAAAGGGTAAGGGCAATGGAGTCCCAAGGCCCCCTCCAAGCAAAGCACGTGGGTGCCTGCTTTCTGGCTGGCTGCAGAGTCCCTCTTTAGTCTGCACAGTTGAAAGATGTCCCTTCATTGCGCCTCGAAGGCAAGCAGTCCTTCTGCCCTGCAAGAACTGCACTCTGGTTGCAGACCAACCCCCTTCTCTGCCATGATGTTCTCTCAAGCCTTGTGTTGGCTCTTCATGGAGAAGAGAGGCTTTGATGGGGCGGGACGTTCCTTGGTTAAAAATGTATATTTTATTAAAATCTTTTGTCAGCTCTTGAAGTGTGAAGCAGCAGTGCTGAACATACGTACCTCACCACCCGAGCGAATACAGTTGATTGTAGCCTGGTAATTTGCTGTAAGAAGATTATCGGATTAGAGCAAAAGCTTGGTTTGTCAGCAACACCACCTGACAGTAATAATAATTGAGAAGTATTACCTATTTTAAATATAAGTCTGCTTATGCCCCAATTATACCTTCATTCTTGAGGTAAGAGGGTTTTTTTAGTTCGGTGTTTTACGAAGCCATGTAACGAAGAGGACACCCAGCTTTTTTTTTTTCCCTGCTGCTGAGCAGGCAGTTTTAGTAGCTGCCGCGCTTCCAGATTTACCTCGATGTGCTTTTGTCATCATAATCCCTCCTCCATGTCAAGACTGATTTGTTTTCCTAGCCAAGACTCACATAGTCCATTTTTGCCGTTCTGTTTCTCCTCCTCCTGTTTTTGGTTT
Organism: Phalacrocorax aristotelis; assembly: GCF_949628215.1. Lineage (NCBI taxonomy): Eukaryota > Metazoa > Chordata > Aves > Suliformes > Phalacrocoracidae > Phalacrocorax > Phalacrocorax aristotelis. The sequence goes on along the minus strand of NC_134276.1, from coordinate 97,543,357 downwards.
TATTATCAGTAACTAATTGGGAAGATGTTGGTAAGCCAGTCAGGTATATGCTTGCTAGCTGGAATCTGCACTACGCTCATCACCCTTGCTTTAGCCTATTACTTGTATTGGTAAGTTGGATTTTGCACTGCAACTACAGTGGTGGCTTGTCCTTTAAAATGCTTTCTTGGGGTGGGCTGGAGAGCGGTGGTCCTTTTGAAGTGTTCTTGAAGCTGATGTACTTACTAATATGTGGCTGGGGTAGATACCTTCCTTGATATGTGCCGGTACCCTCTTTATTTGTCGTTGGACTCAGTTTTGCTGTTGTTGGAGTTTTTTGTATGTTTTTATTCAGCTGAGAGCATAGTAGGTAAGGATGCCGTAGCACACATTGGGTAAGGTGGCTATGGTGTCTTTCCAGTTTGTTGTGAGAGCCTTTTAAAACCTCTTTTGCTCTTATTTTGCGCTCTTGCTTCAGCGTTCGCATGGCTGTCTCTCTTGGCATAAAACTTGGAAATCAGGCTGCAACAGGCTGATAGTGCTTTAGGGTGTTTTTGGGGCACCCCTGTCTTCAGGACTTGAAAAGAAATGTTTCATGCAGGTGCAAATTAAGGATTGCCATAGTTTTCCCCCCCCCCACCAGGAGATCAGCAGGTTGCTTCCCCTTGGGGGTGAGCTGGGGCCCAGGAGGGTGATGACATGGAGCCCAGGTGTACCTGGGTTTTTCGCTGCCCTGGAGGAGCATGCAGTGATGGGCCTGCCTGGGTTTGGGAAAAGTAAGGGCTGTGCAGGGCTGCCGGAGATTTCTGGGCTAGCTTTATTGCTGTGTGTCTCTATGTATGTCCAAGGCTTTCAGCCAAAATAAATTTTGGAACTTCTTAGAGCTGCGTCTGGGGCAAATAACAACTTTTTAAAACCCGAGCGCAACCTGTTGACTAGTTTTAGTGGAAAAATTACATGTCACTTCAGCTGTAAAAGAAAAAGCCTGCTGGAGTTGTAATTAATATGGCCACGACTGGAATACTTTCCAAGGGGTGTGATGTTGCTGAGAACGAGTCTCTAGCATAACATGTGGGTTCTTTTGTTTGTTTGTTTGTTTTATAAGGCGATGAAGAGACAAATAAATGAAAATCTCTTGGGCGATCTTCTTGGCTTTGTTTTTGCCAAGTAATTCCTCCAGGCAGTTTTGCATATGCTATTTACAAGCCTGCAATCCTGTGTGTGTATGCACACACTTGTAATATTAATGAGTTTGTTTACATTTAAGCTTTACAGTGAATCTCTGCAGATATGTAGAGTGTGGCAGCTCAAATTAAAATGTGTGTGATTACTAGCCTCTCTTGTCCTCAAAATGTTCAAGAAAACAGGGCATATGTAAGTGACTTTACAGTTTTAATATTAACAAACAGGAAATACAGAGCTTAAGGATGTTAACAGCTGTCTAAATGTTTGGGGTTTTGGTTTTGTATTTTTTTAACCAAAGAAAATACATGTGTTAGGAGTGTATATATATGAACACAGTGTAGTTTTCAAATAATTCTGCTTGACTTGAATTAATACTAGGGTGTAGTTTATGCATCTGATATTAGTTATGCTTTTGTAGTGATATAAATTTGTGTGCATGTTATACATAGGCATGGCATGTACATCTTTTTTGTAAGTCTTATTTTTAATCCCCTATTTTCTTCACTCTTAAAATTCTTGACTTGAATCCAGGTCAGATCTAGTTTGCAGGAGAGATTACAATTCTGCACACAGCAGGAATTAACTGGTATTAGGTCAGATCCTCTTCTCCAACAACCTCAAGGTTCAGGAGAAAATGAATGACATCATCTATTTGTGAAAAGAAAGCTCATTCAAACCTTTCTGATTAGATATGGATGAGACCTAATGCAAGTACCTTACTGTGGTTTTTTGGCTTTGTTGTTTCAGGTTTTTTTAACTCTTTAATTTGTTGATGCTTGAAGAAAGCTGACTTTGGTAAATATTTTAGGTTTGGTTGTTTGTTGTTTATTTTTTTTTAATATAAATCTGCTCTGCAGGAAGTAACCAGAAAGACTAATTTTTAAATTTTTTTAATTTTTTCTTTTTCTTAAATATGTTGGTTAGGCTGTTGCAATTCCCTTAGAATATTCTCAGACAGAGCTGAGGTGATTAAGATCAGAGATCACCTGTTCAGCAGGGAATCAACTTTGCGTATTGAGAGATTAACCAGTTTTTTTCTGTAATTCCATCCATGATCTTTTGCTTCTCCTGGGTTTGGAGCACCCTTATTAGCTTGCTGGACAGGATGTATTTTGGTCACCTTCTGGGCTAAATTTAGTTTGTACTCTCTAAGGAATTCATCTGAGGAAGTGATGAGTCTTTGTTCCTCTGGGATTTATGTGGCACCCTGCAGGCCTGGGGCTGGCTCCCTTGCAGCGTGTCTGATGCAAGAACACCACCAACCTCAGAAACAACCTAGGAAATTCAGCATGCCCCTTCCATACCCAAAAATGAAAGAAAAAGTTGTGGGTTTGTTTTTTTTTTTTAAAAAGCATTGCTCAGATAGGTGAAGGCTGGTGCTCAGGCAGCAAAGATGTGTGAGGGACCATCACAGTAGCAGTCTCCTGAAATTACAGGCAGCTTTATAAGAAATAGTCATGGGGGCTCATATGCATCTACCAATCTACGTCGCCACACATAGGCTCGTTCTGATATCAGGTATGAATGCTTTACAAGATATACTGCAGCAATCGAGTGTTTAACCTGTAGTGCAAAACTGAAGTCCGCCAAAATTATAAGAGCATAAGACACATTTTATTCTTTGGTCAGTCTTTACTGCCTCAGTGAGTTTGGTGAAAGTCTCCCCACAACATGAGACCCTAAAAGAATTATCCTTTTTCACCAATCAGCAAACTTAACACATAACAGATTTATCATTCTGTGCATGCTTGTCATCACTTAATATGTAGGATAAATGCATAAGAATCCACCGCTCTAATTTTTTGTGGTTTTTAATTGACCCATTCCAAGCTACAAAATGTGTGAAACAAATGCCTTTTCCTTTCTTTTTCCCCTGTTGCCAGATTTGCCCTTTTAAGTTTCAGCCTCTGGCCACCAAAGGAACCCAAAATACTAATGTGTACTTAGTCTGATTAATTGTTGTCATTTTTATTAGAATTTAAGGTAATTTAAGTTGGTGGTCTTAACACATTCCTAACCCTGCCTTGTAGATTGAGTGATGTGTTGGCACACCTCAACTTGTCATGAATGTTTTGATTTTGTTAGCGTGCTTTGAGTTAAGAACAAAATAATTCAGATCATACAGGTTTTGCTACTGTGTATTTTGTACTGCAAAGTTTAACATTTTTTCTTTACACAGATTGAGAGAGGGGATGCCTATGCTAGACTTTTATGTATATTAAAGCAGTTCTAATGAGCTGTGTAATTTCACTGCCCGTTTATTTTATTTGCTTATTGACTGTAATTGCGCTTTGCTTTCTGGGTTTCAGGTGTTTGAAGCAAGTTTAGCACATGATCTCTAATAATGTCTATCTTCACTTGGATTTTACTAGCATTTCCCATGATTGTATTTTTGGAGTCAAAGCTTTGTCTGTTATTTTAGGCAGAATAACCTGGAGATTCCGAATTTGTACGCACCAGAGGGGAGATTTGAGCACAGCAGGGGCAGGTCGTTTCTGTGTTGGCGGGGAGCCCAGTGCCACTGGCCGTGGGGATGGGTAAGAGCTCTGGGAAGTACTGCAGTGTAAATGCTAAACGGGTCAAACATGAGCTTTAAGCCCTGCTCCTGTCAAGTTAGTGTTTGGTTTATGTTTTTCTTCAGAGTAGCACTACAAAAGACTGCCTGGTGACTGCCTATTAGAATATTATTTTAAAGAAAGATTGACTTTCGAAGGAGGTAAATAGGGAAAGATGAGTATCCAGGTTGGCCATGAGTGTTCCTGCACCAGTTCTCCAGCCCTGAAGGGTGAGGCAGAGCAGACGAAGAGCACTGCTCCGCTGGTGGGCCCTGCCATCTCTGCTGGCTGAAGGGGAGAGAGGACACTCAAGGGTGGGAGACTCTTGGGAGAGATTTTAAAAATGTCTCATTTATACTTAGCATATTATTCACCTATTGAAATGCTAGTCCACTTCACTGATGCTTTCTCAAAATGGCGGGGGAGAGGAGCATTATGCGTTGGCTGGCACGTTCTCTGTCAGGCCTGTGGAGTGCAGCTGTCTGCACCACCATTAAGGGAGGCTGAGGAAGAATGGGCAGAGGAAGAACAGGCCCGAGCCTGTTAGAGGAGCGGTTCAGTTTTCTGGGTGCGTCTGTACAGATAATCACTTGACACTCAAAGCACCACATGATATATTTCTGGATAACATCTGTTATCTGTGGATAATGTGCCCATAGTCTATGGGCTGCTGTGCTTGAAATATTGCCATGTTGGTGTAAAAGCTCTGCTGCTTTATTTAGGCAGCTTAAACTGAAGTACTGAGAAGATAGGTGTCCTACATTGACTGCATAGTTGACTATGAGATTAAGCGCCCAGAGATTAAAACAGCCAATGTCTTCCTAACGCACCTGTAGCAACAAACCATGCAATTTTAAGAGTGTAGAGTATTCAAGTAAGTTAGAAGTTTGCAGAGAAGTTGAAGCTTTGAGCAGTGTTCTCAATGTGGATTTCAGGGTGGTTTTTTTCTGTGCTGCTCATGGATCTGCAAACATGGAAATCTTGAATATCTAAAAACTCATTACCCAAAGAATTTTGTGACCATGCCCATGTGTATAAACAATGAGTTTATCCGGGCTAACATGGCATTGCTGTGTATTTAAATTTGATGACCTGAAGAGGCTGAGCTTGGCAGATTTTCATAATGCTTTGCTATGGAAATAAAAATCAGTGTTGGCTGTTCAAATACATCTGTGTCCCTCTCCTCAGCGATATGTTTTGAACCCGTTGAGGGGTTTCCAGCCATGCTTCACTGGCTGGTGGCAGCGAGGGTGTTTCCAAAATAACCAGAACCCTACAAGTTTCATGGAGGTAGCCAGGGAGAGGAGAAAGGGGCTGCTAAGAGCCTCACTTTAGGGAAATGTTATGACATAAAGTTGGGTGTTCTTCTCTACGTGGACGTGAGCTTGTAAAAGTGTCTGTCAGCACTAAAATACAAGTTTTTAGGGAACCAGGCTGCCTTCTACTAATCAAGCTCTTCTCTGCAACCGGAGCAATCATTATGCATGAACTAAATGAAGATTTCTATGTATTGGTCAGAGTTGGAGCTTAGGAAAAATGTGAGATATTAAAGGCTGGAGGAAAGACTGGAAAAGCAGCTGTTAACACTGCAGAGACTATTTTTTACTCTTGAACACAAAACATGTTGACCTGAGGGACTTTGCGGATCATGCCCCTTGCAGTGGTTGCTCTGCCACAGACCTCTAGTCTGGAGAGGCAGGCACTGTTCCTGTTTCACTGGGGATGTGCAACAGTGCAGTTCTCCAGGCACTTGGTCCCCAGTGGCTGATTTGGTTGCCCCTTGCAAACAAATGATGTCAGACTGTGATGTGAAAGAGATGTGACTTAACACTCTGAAATTTGGAAGATACAGTGAGAGAGACCCGTCATTTTAATGCTAGCAAAGAGATTAAGAGTAGCGAAACAAATGCTCTAAGTAATACTTAAACTTGCATCTGTCTTAAAAATTATGAACTTGCTTTAAACCAAATCTTGGATTTGCAGAGCTGGTAGAGGAGAAAATGAATCTGTGTCTGAGTTACCTGATAGGGCATGTCTGTACTGCAGCTGTGATGTGATTAATTTTAAAGGAGGGGTGAAATGCTTGTAAGAGTAGCCATGGCAACATAAGGCTCACTGCAGGCTGCGAAAACCACCTGGGAAGTCGAGTGAAAACTCAGGCAGTTTGGTCTTAATTACTGTTGCTCAAAGTGCATTGCCTTACCTTCCTGTAGAGCTCACTTGATGACATTTCAAGAAGGAGGGAGTTCTCAGAATGGTTTCCCATGGTCAAACATGAGGTCTCGGCATCCTTTTTTCTATGGAGATTGTAATTGTGGGCTTGTAATTTTACAACATTCATTATAAAAATAAAAAAAATAGAAGAATATAGTAGGGTGGGGCCTCTGGAGTGTGCCATTTGAGTTTGAGACGGCTTTCAGCAGGGTTTATTTCACAAATAGGTTGGGTTGCTCGGGGCTTTGTCCAGCTGGGTTTTGAAAATGTCCAAGGATGGAGCTTCCTCAGCCTCTCTGGAAAGCTTGTTCCAGTGCTGAACCACTGTCTGTATGTTGTTAACACAGTTAGCAGTAATACAAATAGGCATCATATTTTAACGTCAGAAAGAAAGAAAGGAAGCCTTGGTGAGGAGCAGGCTTTGCTGTTAAGTCCTTTCAGAAGAAGTTCTGGGAATGTGAAGGACTATTGTTACTGAGAATTTTCTGATCTTCCCAATGTTTGTGTTTGGGCTTTATGAGTTAGACCCTTGTGAGCTGTCACTGGAGGGTGCGTGTGCCCTGGCAGGACTTGGCCCCTAATACAGAGAGTACGTCTGTGATGGCTGTCCTGTATGTGCCCATGTTGATGACAGTGGATCTGCCCAGATCCAGTACTGTCTCTCTTTGCACTGGCCATATTCAGGTAGTGCAGCCAGACAGATGGTGAACGGGTGAGAGAAGCTGTGTTGGTGGTTGGGCTTTGTGACATGACATCCCAAGATGACTTCATACACATCCAAAATTTGGGGAACTGAGATGCCATCTTATTAGTCTGTGTCCAAAGATGAGTGATAGGTCACCTTTTCTGGAGGCTGCTTCTTGGGAGAGGCCAGCTCACAATGCAGGACAAACATGTGAAGCTTGGTGGCCTTGAAACTGAAGTAAACCTGGAAGCAGCCCATGGCTTTTCTTTGTTGGTGGCCTCTTTGCCTGGAAAGGAGAGAATCAAAGCATATGCAGGTGTCCATGGTTTGGCCTTGTCTCTGAAGAGCTGATGCTGCATTTGGAACCTGCCAGAGAAATGGGCACTATGAGCAGCTGGGGTCACTTTCCTTCTCCCGCTTGTCCTATAGAAATATATGTTAATTGGTAATTTTTCAAAGATTATTTCCCCCACATCACTGTCATGCATGTATTCTGTTTGTTTTCACACAGTCTGATTTATTTATAAAATTAGAACCTGAAAGCAAAATTTTGAGATGTGTAGCAAAGATCATAAAGTGCTCACAGGACCTGTCATCCAGGGAAAGATTGAGGAGACTAATTGGGTGTGTATATGGGAGTAAGTAAGATGACAAAAATGCCGTCAAGGTTGTACATATCAAGAATGCATTAACACAGAGGACAGGGAGAAGCTTTGCAGAGAAAACTAACTAGAAATAATAGTATGAAATGTCAGGGAAAAAAAAATGTTGTTCTTAAAATATGACAGCTCTTGTTCAAAATTTTTTTTAGCAGAAAACACAACTGAGGAAGTGGCTTGTAATGACAGAAAATTGATGGGGACTTGAGTTCTTGAGAAATTACTGTAAAAATAAAACTTGCAAACCATTAGGATACTATTTTGTATCTTGTGTTCAGAAATAGCATCAAATGTGCTTTACTAAATAGACCATCTTTCTACTTGATACACATATTGCCATGGCAAGGGGAGAACTAACAACAAAACCTCTGTTGTTCTCAAGAGATCAATAATAGAAGCTACGCTTCTGAAAATAGACGATTACATGGAGAAGGAGACAAGATAAGTCAGGGATATTTCAGGTTTACTATTCTCTTGATGTGTCTGAGAAATTTTTGGATTGACCAGTGATTGCTTTGCTCATCCACTGGGATCAGATCTGGTGGAAGGAAGCTGATGCACAGGGCAGAGCTGAAGAGAGCTGCACTGATATGACGTGTGTGTGCATGTGGGTGCGGCTTCCTTCCTGCACCCAGTGAGTTAGGAAACAAATAGCCCAGTTTAGAGTTTTTTTTCTGGCATTTAGTAGGCTCCTCCTGCCTGACTAAATCAAAGTGTTGTAGTGGTGACATTAACTATGTCTCTGAGGTATGGTAGAAGCTAGCTATCAGGTTGATGTCAGAATACCAGATTGTCACTTTATTCTGTGGATTCAGCAAGTAGGGGGAAAAACTGAAGTGACGAGGATTTCTTTGGACGTATAAATAACTCCTGTAGTTACATGTAGCAAGTGGAGGGAAATAACATGCTAAATACACTGGCACGGAGGTGGAGAGCGATGGATGGAAGACTTGTTCACACTGTGAATTCAAACACACGGGTTGCAGGGGGGGAACATGGTCTGGTGGTGATCTCTGCTCCCCTGTGCTGCCTTGTTCCTGTACTCTACCTTAGTCTCTCAGCTCTTCACCTATCTGCATTTCAAGACTGCTATCTTCCCCTTCCTTTTAGCTCCCTGAGCCACTTGCAAATCAGGTTTGGGCATCCTTCCTGCCCTTGACTCCATAGGAATGCTGGGAAGCTGCTGTTTTGAGGGAGGTTTGTGCTCTCCCTGCATAGTGCTTGGACTGAACTTGCCATTGACCTCGGCAGTGGCAGTACCATGCGTTAGGCTTTCTGTTTTGTGGTTGCATGGCTCATTTTGGAAAACGTCTCTTCATTCAAGGGAGAGACTCCAAGGGACAGCTGGGAGCTGTGCACTTTTGTCATTGAGGAAATCATACACTGATCAGGCAATGTTTGCCGAAAGATGCCTTTTTATACAATATTTAACTTGTACTTCTCTAGACCCTTTGCTGTTCTCTTTAGAGTGCTGGATTACTGGTGTTATGAAATGTATTTGGTTCATCTAGAAAAAAATCCTAGTATTTTTAAAGAAATCACTTATGGTGGCTAGTTACTTTGTTATTTGCCACTTCAGCTAGCTACTAGTTGGCTAGTGCTCTGGGTACTTGCTGTCAGCAAACCCCTCTCTTCAATGAGGATGGAGGCACTCTGAAATTGTTAGCAACTTAGGAGTTGTACAATCAGTTGTACAAATCAGAGCAGGTGATTCAGGAAGGGGTGCCCAGCAAATTTTCTGTCACATAGTAAAACCCTGCATTGAAATACAGAAATACTGAAGTTTCTCACTGAAATAGTTGTGTCTTAACTTGTTGGGTTTTCTTCTTTAAACAAACAAAACTTTTTAAACCTGATTAAACTTCAGATGTTGGGATCTAGTGAGAGACTTAATGACTAGATACAAAGAAGATGCTAATCTCAAGACAGAAAGTAGGAGTCAAGGTGATGACAAACCATCTAAGTGTGTTTTTCCCTGTAGCGTTCATTTAATGCTTAACAGTGCCACTGTCAGCATCCAGACATAAATCTGACCAAACCCTGTTTTATGGTACCAATTGTAATTGTAGTAGCTTCAGACTTTTGTATTAGTAAAAATGAATTTTCACTTGTGCAGGCACGCTATCTGGCTTAATAACTTCAGAAAGAATGAGAGGTTTTGTAGGGATATTGAAATACTCTGAAAATCCACTCTGGACAGTATTCTTCTCACTAAAGAGAGTAGCCACAGCTGGAACATCTTCACTTTAAGAACAGAAGCCTACTATAAAGGGAAAAAACAAGATGTAAGTACCAGGGAAAGTTTGGCCCCATTTGAAATTCAGAGACCTCATTTTCTTCCACCTGTTTTTTATTCTGAGATTGCAAGAGGCTCTCTACTTTTTCAACTCCCAGTCGGGCCTTCAACTTTGAATGAACTAGTAGAAACGAAGAACATAGTCTTGCTACACCTGCTAGCTCTATCAAAACCAGAAGTAATTGGGGCAAAAAGTCTTTCTTCACAAGAGGAATTAAAAATGCTTACATTTGGAGGGAAAATGTCACTGTCAGCATTTGCTCCATAGGAAAGGCTGAAAATAATAGAACTACTAAATGCAGAGTGTGATTTGCTGGTGGTTAAATCTTTACTTGACCTCTGGTCAGGTGGGGCAAAAGTCCTGAGCTCTTCAACATGACAAAAGTGCCACTTTTTTCAGCTATATTGAGAACTCATTGAGACAACTTATAGCTTCAGCTACTTCTGTGGTTAATTACATGTTTGTAAGAGATTATATAGTAAGTTTTGGTCTCAATCCTTCATAATTTCAAGCAACCTGAGTGTGTTTCATTTTTAAAAATCATTATTAATACTAATTTTAAAACCAAACTAAAAACCTGGCTTGTATGTCTGTCTCACAATATGTACATATGTTGTTGCTTTTGCGCACCTTCACATAAACTGGAGAGGGAGTTTGCAGGTCTGAGGCTGGGGCCGGTTCGGGTGCGAGGCAGGCTTCTGCACTTCGGGCCCTGCTCTCCCAAGCCCCTCCTGGCCCATCACAGCCGTGAGAACTGTGTCAGCACCCAGGATGGACAGTGCAGCAGTGCTCCCCAATATTCAAGGTGTTTGTGAAGAAAAATGGTAACCTGCAGAGAGAGCAAAAGTAGGAGGAACGAAAGATTTATGACAGATACATTTTCTATAGCCTTTGTGAAGTTAAATGCATGCCAGTTCAGTGCTGGGAAGACTTACTTTTTGTGTGTCCTTTGTGGGAAAAGAGTATATAAACTGTTCATTCTAACTTTCCTATTACTCTGTATTTAATAATCTATGTTTTGGCTGAATAGGAAAATTCAACTTGCATCAATTACTTTTGTGGAGAGGGAAGAAACTTGATATTCTTGCCACATTAACTGAAAAAAGGGGATTCATGCTTCTGTCAAACTGCAAATTTTATCACACATCTGTGGGATCTTAGATACTCTGTAGCAATCGCATAGGTGTGTTAACTGCAGTGGGATAGAATAAATAATGAGCTGACTTGAGAAGAACATTGATTATGGCCACCCCAGCCTTTTGACGTTACTTGTAAATTGTGGAGTCTCCTGGTTTCCACTTCCCACCCTGTCTCTGACTATAATGCTAATTTTCTATGGACTATTTCTTTCCAAATACTAGCATAACTACTGGGTTAAAATGAAATTCTATCAGACCTACGACTGCTATCCTAGAAATTGCTGGTATGTCCTCTGCGTGTTATATATATGTAATTTTTAATATATATACACACATACACATTATGTATTTATATGTGATTATATTTTTATGTATAATTTTATATATCTAGTATTTAAGATATAAATTTTATTATTTGATTTAAAAATATATTAAAAATAAATCAGCAAAGTGTTTTTCAAAACAATGCCCATGTGGAATTTTGCCCTACTATACTGAGACCTGCTGGTAGCTGAGTAGTGTTGTTTGGGGGTGCCAGTACAGTGTTCACCCACCAAATCTACGAAACCTCCAGCACATGCATAGTGTGAGCCATAAACCTGGCTAAAACAGGTCATCCCTTCCATCCCCTTCCTTCCAGTGAGAAGCATGTTGCTTCCTGCTCCCCTGCCCAGAGGTGTGGGGTAGTCTGTCATGGGGAAAATGGAGGTTTTCTAGCCCCGTCTGCAGGAGTGGTTGCGTGTATTTTGAGTTGCTTAATCCTGCTGCTGCACAGTGGAGGAGTATTCTATGTCCTTTCCTTTCTGTGAGAGAGGGAGGTCACTCAGCTCCTCCTGAGGCTTAAGGAGAGGTGGCAGTGGGGGAGTTAGAGCAGATCTCTGGACAGCTGTGGGCTGTTGCCCCACTCTGTCCACCCTCCACTTTGGCCAGCTGAGACCCAGAAATCTTAAAGCCACATCAGAATAGTGCTACGCACAAACTAGTAAGTCACAGCTTAGCAGCAGAGAGCATGAGCAACACAAGCAAGCGGGCAATCGACAGGTACCTTCAGGGATGTGCTTTACATCTGCAACATCCTAAAGGTGTATGCAGTCATTAAGGAAAAGATTTCCCATGCCTGCAGTGTAACTTTGGGAGTAAGTCAGAAGCATGCAGATACCGTGGTTATTAGAGGTTTGGTGGCTTATTTTCCATGACAAGCATTCAAAATTGCTTAAATGTGTTGTGGTACCAGTGGCGATTTTGTTCATTGCAAGTGCAATGGTTCAATGATGTGTGAGCTGCTGCCGGGCTATGCAGTAACCTCCATCTAGCTGTTGCCTCTCACAAGTATCTGTTCCCTTGCATATAGGGGTAAACAGATGCACAGTGTTTACCAAAGGTGCTGCTGAAGTCCTTTCTTAGATATCACTGATGGAGTATGCCTGGCTGGGAAAAGAAAGGGAGCTTTTAACACCAAGAGCATCCCAGGACTGCTTGGCAGGAATTGCATCCCAGTATTGCCTGTCATCTGCCACGCTTGAAATTGGGTAGGATACCCTGCTGTTGCACTCAAAGTGAAAGTGCAGAGAGCAGGTAGCAGGGCAGAAGATATTTGGCTGTCCTTTAGAGAACTGGAGTGGGCCTGTTAGACCCACTGGAGTGTGCTGAGTTCTCCAAGGACTTCTCCCACCCTGCTTTTGGTCACAAAGCCTGTGCAAGCTGGAAACTTGACAGCATTTTTCAGGTTTTGGGGTTGACATACAAACTGAATGCCAGATGGGCTGGTAATGCCTCTAATGCTGTACACAGTGGCTGAATGGCATAAATCCGCTGTGGCACCCAGTGGGACTCTTGCACAGGCCTGGGAAGTTGCTGGCATCTGTAACGAAATAAGGACAGTATAACATGAGGGAAGGAATAGGGAACTGGGGAGCTAGCAAGGATTAGCATCCTGCTTCTCCCTTGAAGGAGTTTTATCTGAAGTGGTAAAGGGGGGAGAATAGCTGCCCCCAAACAAACAGAAAGAGCAGGAGTGAGGTTTACAAGCTCCCAAAAGAAGGAGCAAGACTGGCAGAAGGTGTTTGACAGCCATTTCTGAGTGAATCACGCTTAACTGTCTGTCTGGAGCCACAAGGAATTTGCAAAACTGGATAATTGTTCCTATTTATTTCTTAAAATATACAGCATATGACAGTGTTCTAGCTCGTGCATTTCAGTGTAAAATGTCTTCCTGTGGGCTGGTATTTTCCCCTGGTTTTATCCCCATTTCTTTTAAATGGCAGTTTTGCTTACCTTTTCCCCCTTGGCGTAAGATCCAGGTCCATTTCTGCTGTGTCTTGCTGTGCCAACAGGCTGGTGTGAACATGGCTCCCCATTGCCCCTGCTCGATGGCTGATGTCTCTGCGCATGGCTGCATCAGGGAGGTTGACTTCTGTAATGCTGCAAAGAAAGGCAAACACAGAGCCCTGTATGGCCCCCAGGAAGGGCAGTCAGCACTGGGGAGGGAGGTGGGACCCCTGTTGTGCTCTTGGGTTACTAGCACCCTTTAATGGGGAAGCTGGTGCATTAAAACATGCGCATTAACTTGTGGTTTCGCTTAGCTCTGCTGCAGTAAGGCTTACTCAAGTGAAATTTCTTTTTGGTTTAGGTGACCAGAATTGAAAAGCTCTTATTTTTTTGTCCCTGACAGTTAAATTTTCCCTTTTACATTAAAGATGACACCAGGAGTAATGTGTGTCTACCTGCCTTTGATTTTCAAAATGAGGCTAATTGTGTGCCATTTAGATCAAGATAAGTTATGTTTGTGGGGTCTTCTCTTAAGCAAGCAGGTCAAAGAAGAAACTTGAGTTCAAATGGTTAGAGTCTGGTAAAGCTTTGTAATCAGTAATAGTCAAGTTTAGGGCAAAGTATACTAAAGTTGAGTTCTACAGCTCTCCCAAGTATCTCTTAAATATGCATATACCCACAAAACCCATCTGTATCTATGAGAAATGAGGCAAACTTGCAGAACTTGCAAATTATTATCTAATCTAAATTTAATATGCAATTAAGGTTTTGTAATTATAGCTTTAGGGGAAAAATAACTTTACGTGTTGTTTATACTGAAGCAAAAGTGCCAGACTGCAGACCAAATGATGACAAGTGGCGTGCATGTATACAAGGGAGAAACAGCACACAAACACCTACAAGCAGTTGTAAATGACATACTATAATAGAAACTATCCTAAGTTTACTAAACCATAAGGCAATGTTTGCCTTCCTGAAATAAAAACAAGTTACATGCATGCACAACCAGGTTTTGAAGTAGAGGGACTCCTTCGCTGGAAAGCTCAGTGGAGAATCCTGCAGTGTCTTGCAAGTACGGTGAGGCTGTTCTGTGGAAAAATTGATGTCAGCCTAGCTCAGTGATGCTCAGCCGTGATATCATCGAAATTGTCTGGGCTAGTTTTACCCAGTGAACTCACGGCAGAATCCCTCTAGTTTCCCTGTTGTGAACAGAAAATCCTAATGAAAATACCATTGTTCTCTTTGTTGATAGAGGTGCTTGCAGTGAGGGAGGTTTCTCAAGGAGTCCTGCTTCCTTGTGTTGGTTGCCTTGCATCCAGCAGATTTCTAAGCAGGTCAGGATTCATTTCTGTTATCTGGTCCATTTGTTTAAGTAGAGGCCGAGTTAACTGAGTGTGTATGATGAGGAGAAATTGAATTTGTGCACACTTGATCTCTTTTATTTTTTTTTGTATGTGCCGAGTGCAATGAAAGGAAATGGTTGAAATTAAATGTGGAAAATAGCCATTTTAATATTGCTTGTGTTTTCAGCTGTAATATTGTAGCAACATTAGAAAAATATAATTTCATCTCTAGCAGAGGCATAAGCACAGTGCTCTCGGCAGCTGGTGAGGAGGCTTAATCATGTCACTAACACTTCGTTTAGGGTGGGGAAGAGGGAAAACTGCCCCTCAAGTGCCGTGATATGTAGTATCAAGAGCTGTTTTATCCCCTTCTGGCTCCATCAAGTTGTTTGAATGTTTTTCTTTGCTTTGTTTACAGATCCTGTGGTCTTTTATCTACAAAATACAAGTTAAACAACTGCTTATCTTTACTTTTTTTTTCTTTTTAGAGCAACCCATATCTTGATAGGAAGCTGCCCCACATTTTAAAAGCAGGAAGTAGCGCTGGGGCTGAAGTCCTGCTGGGGTGTGGACCTCTTATGGATGCTCTTCACAGGGCAGTGGGGGGGGGTGTTGCCGTGGCAGGAGCTGCTCTGAGCACATAAAGGCCTCCCCACAGTGGGGCTATGCCCTAATGCGGCATTTGTGGGGTGAAGGAATAACTTTGTGTGGTCACTCCCCAATGGGGGTCACTGGTACACATACACTATTCACGTATGCATTTTCTTTTGTAACTTACTCTCTCCTAAAGTTTAATTGGTGAACTTATAGTCTTGTAATAATAAAATTAAAGATTTATAGAGTGGAGGAGGCATGAACAGGGACTAGTGTTTCTGTTAAGGATGTGTGCTTCTCCCATGGCTGTCATTGTTCTGAGTGACCATCACATCATACCTGGACTTAACTCCTGTGCTTTACCTATGGTGAAAGAATATGAAATAACTTTTCCAGGACCTCCCAGTCTGTTAAATGACAATGAACATCAGAGCAATGTGCACAGCTTTTTTTCTTCTCCTTTTTTTTTTTTTTTTTTTCCCTTTTTTAACCTTGAAGTACCAGCCTCTCATTAGGATGACAAGTTAAACAAAAGGCTTTCTATTTGATGGAAGTAGACTAATCTCATGAAAAATCTCTACAGATACTGAGCCAAACCTATTGACGCTAGTGGAAGTTCCTATTATTTAATGGACTTTTAGATTAAGACCAAAATAATAACTATATTTCAGACAGATAGTGGTGATAATCTTTTACTCCTGTCCTTTTCTAGAAGCTGGCTCTGGTGCTGTTTCAAAGCCAAATTTCAAGGAATAAGCTCTCACCTAATTTCATGATGGTAACTCAGTAACGTTTTTTCTTATTGAGATCATACTCCTAGTTCTCACAACTCAGAAAAAATATTTGCATCTTTGTGACCTAAGTTTGGCTTAAGGTGCTCTTCCATACATTTCAATTTTAGAAATTCATGACAAGCAAGATTTTTCATGAACTCTGAATCAGCCTTGCTTTTCATTTGAGGGATATGCAGGGAAATTAGACCTATATTGTGTCAGAAACTAAGATAGTCTTCCTGTCATGCTTAGGTTTAAAAGGCTAGGTCTATAGTAGACAGTTCGTAATGGTATGTGGGATGTGATTGAAGAGTTGACTATTTTTACAGCATATCTGGAGAAACCTTGGAAGAGACTGTTCAAATGGATACCAAAACTGTTGTTACACCTTATTTCCTTTCATTTGCTTATTAGCTATACTGACTCACTGTTGTTGATATAAGCTACATTTTCTCGCCTCCTTATACACCTGTTGTTGCCAGTGGTTCTTCTAAAATGATATTTCTAAAATAAATCAGGCCTGAGTGGAGACTGCTTTTAGTGGTATAATGGCAGAGTGGACAGGAGCCTCATGTTGCTTTTAAGTCTGGGGCAAAGCCCTGTGTAAATACTCTGTTGGTTTTGTATGGCTTTTGCATCCTGTGGGTCATGCTCCCAAATTCCTCACCCCAGAAAGAGATGCGGTACAATGTATGAAGTGGAAGACCATCAATTACCTACTTTCTTCCAGAATGTTTTCCTATAACAGGGGTATTTGCTATTAATATACTTTTAAAAGCTGGATAGACACTGTACTTTTGTCTTTTAGCTAGAAAAGTATTGCGTATTCTGCAAGGAGAAATTATTTTTTAGAGGTAATTGAGGTAATTACTTCTAAGCATTGAACGCAGCTCACAAGGCAATAAACCTGTTTTTGTGTGGTACGTCCCAGAAATGTCCAGGAAAACAATCTGCTGCCCCTGTGGCCATGTAATGCTTCTGTGGGATGCTAGAATGAACAGACTGGCACTTGTACTTTTATTTATCTACCAAACAGGTATAGGCAGTGGCATTGGAAGCTTTCCCTCACATCTCTGCCTAGACTGTTGGGTAGCTGGTTAGTATTCTTGGGTTTTCTGATATTGTATGGGGAGGTGAGGGAAAAGATGCTTATGCTGATGATTTTCCTAGCTGCTTTTAAAAGAGAAGTAGCCTGAGTCAGGCTATCAGAAAAATCTGGAGGGTAGAAAGTATACTGAGACAAGAGGCGTTTTCTTCAGCTCCTGCCTACTGCTATTTGTACCTGCCCTCTTCATACACATGAAGCAGCTCACGGAACAGATAATTCTCGCTTTGACTAAAAAAATGGGTTTTAATTTTCCATCTGTTTTCAGCAAGCAGAGTTTGTAGAGTTCTGAAAAATGGTGAGGAAACTCTTTGTTGGCCGCGACTCATGAAATGCCTTTTTGTACTGCTTCTGACTTGCAACCTTATTAGCCTTTCTTCATAGACAGGGTCTGCCAAGTTTATGCAGACATCAGGAAGGCTTACAAAGCTCAGTCTGAAAAATACAGTATTTTAAAATATGATGGTAAAAGGTAGAATTCAGTATTTGTAAGGCTTTCACACTGGAACAGGCTGCCCAGAGAGGTGGTGGAGTCACCATCCCTGGAGGTGTTTAAAAGACGTGTAGACGGGCGCTTCAGGGCATGGTTTGGGAGGCATGGTGGTGTTGGGCTGACGGTTGGACTTTGATGTTCTTAGAGGTCTTTTCCGACCTTAATGATTCTATGATTTTATGAATTCTTCAACTGGTGAAAATGTTGGGAGGTAGGTAAAATACCAGAATTCAGGGTGGCAGCAACTCATTCAGAGTAAAAGATGTCTGTAATTAGTTTCATAAGTGGAGATAAATACGGTACAGTAGAGCGGAAGCAGCTGGAAAAAGGCAACAGACCATGCTCAGAAAAACTGGAGGCAAAAGACTAGAGATGTAAGCAGTGGCTGCTGCAGTTTTTGTTGTTGTCAAACTCATTAATTCTCACTGGGTTGGAATATTAGAATCAGTGGACTGATTCCTAATTTCATGCTCATATTTGTGCAAATGTCATGAACTTCAGAGGAATTGTATGCACATGATAGCAATAAATGAATTAAAACCTGGAGTTTGAACTGGAAAAACTGTTACAGAATGACTAGTGGCTGAGTTTTTAATTGAGTTCATAAATAATTACACATTTCATGAAATGGCTGTAATGTTCTTAGGGCATGTTGTGCATCTGGGTTATTTTTAACCTGATTTCTTAATGAAATGAAGCTGATGCAATCATGCCGTCTTTGTCATTCTCCCTTCTCATGGCTTTTGAACTTGGTGGCACGTTTCAGTGGCATTTATCAGAGGGGTAGAAGTCTCAAAGCAGTTTAATCATTGACTTTTATGAATGTAGAAAGCTGGGTAAAGGAAAAAGATTGTATTACTCCTGCTGCTGAGAGGCACATAGTACCTTTTAGATACCAATGAATCCCTGTGAACATGGAGCCTCAAAATGCAACTCTGTACCCAAGAAAGCTGTAGGACATCTGCCTCCTTGCCCTTTACTTGAGAGGTATATAAGTAAGGGAAGGAGCACAGAAGGATGCAAAGCATTTAAGAACTTTTTCATCAGAGAAGATAAAGATCAATGCTATGGGAGCAGCCTCTGACTTTGACAGTCAAATGACCCTGCAGGATAAGGCAATAAAAGGCAATGAAAGCGTGCCATTTGGTTTGACCTGGGTTTTACACTAGTGCTGTCCTGCATCTTGACTGTGAAGGGCAGGCACTTGGCAAGGGTGTGAAAGCAGAGAGAGTACTAAAGTAGCCCACAGTTCCCAGTGCGGCTGCACAGGAGGAAATGGGGGGTTGGTGGTGAAAGGTCAATGTTGTGAAGTTACAAGGTGCTTTAGGAAAAGAAAGGTGAAAAAAAAGTTTTTTACCAGCAGGTCTTTCAATATGCACATGATATGGGTATACTTTAAAAAAGCAAAAATGAATAGTGCTGAGACTTGCTGTCTTAAGCTAGGGCAGATGTTTACTTCCTAGGCAATTAGCTGATCTTAATATATGTGTCAGATTCAGAAGTGTTGCTTCTCCTCATTCCAGCAAATACTGATTTCCCCATGCTCTCCCCAGCCTGACCATGGGATTCAACAAAACAGCCGCTGACCACCCTTTGCCTGTTAGTCAGTCCCTGAATTGCCTGGCTGTCCTGCATGGGCATGGCCTACATGCAGAAAAGTCAAGAATCCCTGGGTTAAGATTAACTTCTAATTACCTTAAAAGTCAAGTACCGTTAAGTGAAAGATTGGCAAAAGGGACACTGGCAGGTTCTGTGCCCAGCATTGAAACTGTAAGGATCAGGCAGACGAGCCCATTTTTTAGTTGATCCCTTGTCCATTTTAAGAGGAAGTGCAAGTAAACCAGCTATGCTTTATGGAGCAGTTGGGCAAATGCTGTCCTCAAAAGGTGCCAGAGAGGAACCGGCTGTGCTTTGGCTCCTGTCCTCTTCACCCTGTAGCAATACTGGTAAGACTTGCAGTCCCTGGACGCACAGGGGTGCAGGGAGCCCGGGTGCAGGTGCACGAGGCGGCTGTGCCATGTTGCCAGCCAGAGCCGTGCAGCTCTGGAGTCCTGCCAGAGCAAGACCAGTACCCAGCATGTGGGGCAGGGTATTGGCGCACAAGTGATAAATCCTGCTTTCCACACATAACAAAGCCAGAGAAGCAATATGCTGCAATGTCTCCAGCTTTCTGTCTGGTAAAAACGATGTGTCCTTTTGGGTCCGTAACACAGCAACGTAATGTAATGGACAAATACCAGAGTGCTCTAGACTTTGCTCAAAGCAAAGAGGCTGTGGAAGTGAGGCCAAACCATTTTATTTCTATTTTTCCTCGTGCCATTTGTATGTGCTTTGGGCCCTGTCCAGAAGGGGCCAAGCTGAGCACTGAAAGGCGGTAAGTACTGGTCTAATGACTGATAGACATGGTCATCAGCAAAGCTGCTTGCATGTGGCTGTACAGAAGCCACGTAGGGATTCAAAAAATAGTTGGGGGGGAGGGGGTTGGGGAGGGGAGATTGTTCTTTTCTGTTTTGTTTGAACTGTTTTTTGAAAGAAACCAGATGAAGAGAATGACTCTGATCTTGGAAGTGAACAACTTGGTGTTTAATGTTTGGTGGTGCTTAATACAACGGCTCGAAGAATGTGCCAGTGGAAATTATAGGATCCCACTGCTGTGCTAGGAAGACAAATGCTGAATACCATGGCTACCTCCCATATGGTATGTGTGAGCGCTGTGCGGTGTTTTGGCTGTATGAGGCAACTGTACTCTGCCACCCTTAGAGGAGGGGAGAGGAAGGAGGGCTTCACTTGTTTCTTTTTAAACACGAGTCTCTGCTTCCCAAGAGCTGTTCTTAAAGTAATTTATTAGCGGAAAAAATGTTTCTTCCATTCTTACAGGGAAATATTGGGAGAACGTAGATTATTCATCATAAGCTTCAATATTGGCCTATTCAACTTGCTTTGCTTTCTGTGGTGGGCACAATAGTGGCTCTGTTGAAACAGACTTGGGGTTTTTTTCCCCTCTCTAATGTGATTCTGAAGTGAGTAGATTACTAATGATGCAAATAGATTTTAATTGCGCAAAAGCTAGACACACTGTGCCTTGAAAGGCAGTACCTGATATGTAGAAGAGATAGTAGAAAACAAGCTTTCACAAGTAAAATTCCTGTTGGGTTTTATAAATAGCACCAAATTGTAAACAGGTGGCAAATGAAAATGGTTTGGTTGCTCACAGCTGGCAGGTACTTTATTTTCAGGCAGTGGGAACTTCTGCATCACCTTTGGATGCTAGACTTGTCAAAAGTATTTGTTACCATCTACTGGTTGGTCTGGTCATTTGCAACACTTGTAAAAGCTGAGCATAAATCCTGTCAGCAAGCTTTGGCTGTGCAAGAAAACCAGGGCCATGCTTTTGGTTTTTTGGTGAACACTGAGGCTGTGGTTTGACAGCCTGGGTGGTTTCTGGTACTCAATGGGTCAAGAAGTCCTGTGCCAGGTAATGCAGGGTTTGGAATAAATCTGGTGGCTTGGTAAACACATTTTATTGGGTTAACTTTGTACTGCAGGATTTGTACTGGATCAGACTTGGCTGTCTAAACTACTGCTGGTTCAGGTATCACCCGTCTTTCTGCACCTGGTATTAATATGGCATATGCTCAGAGTTAAGTGAGCTGGCTAGTTCGGTGGAATCAAGATTCTGTGCCAAAGCCCTTTCCAGGTCAAGTTTGTACTGCTACATAGCCTAAGGTTTTTCTTTTATTTTACTTTTTACCTCACACTAAATGGTATATTTGATCATGGAACTGTGGCTTGACAAAGTGAGACATAATTAAACTTGTTCCAGCATGAGTTTTGGATGTGGGAATACCTGATTTCCATTTCCATGCCTTAGTGTTTGCCAGACTGATGCTCTGTCTTACCAGCCCTGCCCTCTTCGTCCTGAGATTCTCTTCAGGGTGACGAGCCTGTTCCCCAGATGGACTGCTGTACTCTTCTAGTTAAAGCAAATGCCCAACAAAGTCTCTGTAGCCCCCGGCAGCCCTCGTTCAGCACTTGTTCGTGAGAAGTATGTAGAGAGCCATGACTTTGAAGGCAGGCCAGGAAGTCATCGGTTCGTTTACGCAGCTCCAGAGGCTCGGCATGCCATTTATTGGGTGCAGGGTGCTGAGGCTCCTGTTGCAGTTCAGGGACAGCAACCCGTGAAGGTACAGCAGTCACGGTACAGCTTGTTTACCGACTGGGGCTCGGCTGCTTCACTGTGAGTGCAGGGGACTGTGTTCCCCCCGGCATTAAGTCCAATTATATGATCTTTGTTTGAAGAGAGGTGTGAGATTCATCTTCAGCAAACAACAATCGTCTTGGTGGGCTGTAAATTGCAAATAATGATTCCTTTCTATTTTTTGGAAGTGATTTGCACCATCAAGAGTTTATTGTGTGAAGACCTGAATGAGGCAGGATTGGAGAGTAGAGTGTTTATTGGGTAGGGTTCTGTTGCTGAAGTGGCATGGACCGTTTCAGGGCTCCCACTTTGCTCTTCCTCGGGGCATGTAAATCCAGTCTCTATTTGATTCTTTGCTTTCTCTTTCAGGACAGTTATTCTGAGTGACGGCCCTTGCACGCGCTTCTGAGTGGTTATCATGGGCTTCATTGCCTTCCTGAAGACCCAGTTCATAGTTCACCTCCTCATTGGGTTCGTCTTTGTTGTGAGTGGACTGATCATTAACTTCATTCAACTATGCACGCTAGTCCTCTGGCCCATAAACAAGCAGTTTTATCGCCGAGTAAACTGTCGCCTTGCCTATTCGCTTTGGAGCCGTGAGTATGCTTGAATGGAATGTGAGGGCTGGGGATGGAGAGGGGTGTGGGGTTTGTTTCTCTTTGTTAATTAAAGAAAAAAATATATATGTGCATGTATATGTATACACACAGAGACACATGAGAGAGAGAGAGAGAAGTGCTAAGTTAGAAGTAGTCTCTTTCAGAGCAGTTCAAAGCAGCCATCTTTTCTGAAATCTTGGGAAAACATACAAAAGTCAAGTGACTGATACATATTGTCATTGTGTTATTTAAAAGAAGTGGGAAGTAAAGCTCCTCCCCACCCCCAACCCTATCTTGACTGGTAGGAAATAGCTGTTTCTGTCTCAATACCATCTTTATCCTGCATCAGAGCCTGTGCTAAATGATGTGGAAGGGGGAATTCACAGGCACTGCTTCAGTTATTGAGCATATGTACAATATTGACCACTTAGGAGCACAAGCCAACTGTGTAGTCTGCGGAGAGAGATATCTGTCTTAAAGTATCTAGTGTAGATGCCTTTGTAGCTGAACTGTGTGACAACTTCAGAGTCCTCTTAAACCCTACAGTGTCAATCTGTGATGCCAGTGTCTCTGCTTGTGAGGAATTTGTCCTCTTCTGCCCATGGGACAGCTCTACAGTGAGTGCAGCTGCTTTCCTCTCCTCTGTCAGACCTTTGCAAAACTTCTTCCCGGTGGATGGCTTTTTTTTTCTTCTTGTACAGCTTAACAGGGGATTAGATTTCTGAAACGAATGTTTAGAAGGCCCCTTAGTCCAAATGTCACCTCCTGTTTCAGCAGTGAATCATCTAATTCATTTCCATTCTCCATCCCCTCCCAGTATGCACGGCCACTTACCTTAGTGCTCAGCTCAGCATCCAACTCCCACTTTGGGTAAATGAGTCACCTAAATGAGTGCTTAAATTACAGTTGAGCGGTCCACTGACAGGCACCCACATTTCTTAAATCATTGATGTGAAGTACTACCAATAAAAACTCTCCAAAGTATCTACTTCGGTTTCTTTTTAAGCTTGTTGTCCTTGTCCTTCCTGTGCTTTTTGTCCTACCTATTGAGAATGTTGTCTGAGCACCACAGGAGAAAGGAAGTTAAATAGAGAATGGTAGGCAAACTGTCAGGAGAAAGGGTATTGTAATGGAAGAACTTATAGTTGGACACTTCAAAATTAGCTTGGTTGGAGGGGAATGGGGATATATGGGACTTTTTTTTTTCCTTTTAATTTGCTTGTAAGAATTTCTTAATGTGCTTTTAATAATCTAGAAGCTGATCTCATCCTGAAAACTATTGTTGCACTGATACTCTGTCTTTTCTGAGGATATGAGCAGCTTGTGTCTGTAAGGCTGTAGGTTCACACCCTTGATTTCTACAAATTAGCATTGTGCATGGAAAAACCACCTTTAAAATGCTGTTATCTTATCTTGTATGCACTGGAAATAACCTACACTGTTCAAAAAGGTTTGGAGAGGCTAAGTAGATAATAGGGTTGTACCTAGGATAACTCCTCTTGTATAGCCTGTTATAAATTAAATGATTGAGAAATTAAGTTATGAAAATCAACATAAATGTTATATGGGATTGCAGAGTACTGATGGCCTGCAATGGAAGAGCTGACAGAATATGCACTTAAATTGTGATGTATAACGAATTAAGTAAGCCGTGTAAATGCAACAGTTCAAATGTTGCCATTCATAATGAAATATATTTCATTATGGGGAAGCCTTCTGGCGATGAAACTGTAAGTTGGTGTTCTGTTCCAGATGCTCATTTTGCTCGCTTACACCAAAGTGTTTAGGTTTAAGCTGAGGGTGTTCATGTGAGAGCTGTCTATTAGAACAGAAGCTGCTCTGCCCGTCCAGCAGAGGATCGGTGCGCAGGGGTAGATACACAGGTGATCATGTGCCTGGCAAGGTTCTATAGCCCACTGAAAATCAGGCTGTATTCTTACTGTATCTTTTCTCAAATACATAAAGCACAGCTTCAGAAGGGGAAGGAGGTAGACTCTGTTCAGTGTTCATGGCAAACATTTAGGAAAAAAATGTCTCTCGGGCTCTGGCCTCAACGTAAACCCTTTGCAGCACATGTGATTCGTGACGGGTAGTCTGTACTTCAAGCTCTCCTACATCAGCTCCTTTCAGATGACTCACACCTTTGGAAAGTACAGCGCATTTGGTTTAGTCCAGTTGCAAAAATAATCTCTCAGATGTTAGTACTTTAAACTGAGGGGGTGCGCTGTGCCTCTTGCTTGCTTTGTTTCTGGGTGCTTGCAAGGCCATAAACCCAGCTGCTTTAGCATCTGTGAGCCCCAGCCACAGGAGGGCGTTTGTTGTGAGGTGTTGCTTGTCCTCTATAGGAAGCATCCCAAGCAGAGCAAGTGTTACCGTCCCTTCGTTCAGAAGGGTGAGCTTGCTGTAGCATCAGCAGGATCAGTGCCACGCAAAATAGCTGTAACCCACAAACCAAAAAAAGCAAATGGGCCCACTCCCAGTTATAATTACATCATTTACCAGTACACTTGTAAAGGACAATCTGTTTCCTCATATTAATTCTCTGGCTCATCAACCCTCCTCTCTCAGTATGAACTCTGGCAAATCTCTCGGCAAAGCTTCCTCCACTATTTTAGAGTGAATGATACAAGAAATGCTCTGCAGAAAATCATCCACACCTGCCGCTGCAGAATCTTCCTCAAAATCAGAAAAAAAACCCACTTTATTTTTTATAAGAAAATGCAACAACTGTAGCAGGTACTGGAGATGTTCCTCAGTACATAGACAGCAATGGAAAGGGAAAATCGCTCAGAGTACCACGCTGTGTTTGGTACCACTACTCCATTCTCCTGGCCATCTGCTTGGAAGAGCATAGGTCTTGACTGAGGGCACTCTTGGTGCCCTCTTTCCCCTTTTACTGAGCCAGGATAACCACAGCAAGAAAGGTAAGTGATCACATTGTTTGCAGAGGATGCAAAGCTGGAAAGCAATGATACAAACCTCTAGCTGGTCTAAACTATTCTGTCTTTCCTCTGCTGTATTTCCAGCTGACCAGGGTGAGTCTTGAAAATTACATAGGGGAATAACCTGGTGGATAAGTGGTCACATGGGGGATATAAGTGAAAAAACTAATGCTAGAGAAGCTATGTAATTTCAGCAGACCAGGATGGGTTTTCCCTATCATTCACCCAAATACTGTGTTTGCCTTATCTCTGATGTGGTGCAAAACTGGACCCAGTCTTATTTAGCAGCATGGATAGATTACCCTGTCGTGATCCCACTGGTCAGAAGCCCTTCTGCAGGAAAGTGCTGCTCCATTTAGCAAAACAAAGGCCCCTCAATGGAAAGCTGAAATACTACGTGGCAGAATCTGATGCAGAGAAGGAAGTGGGTGCCCTCCAGTTTTGACCCTGCAAGTTGGTCGTAGTAATGTGGGAAGAGTTGGACTTTTTAACTGCCATAGTTGTACAGCCAGGTTTTGATTGCATCTATATCTCATTGAAATGAGAAAATACCAATGACTATAGTTTGTATGGAAGCAAATCTTCCTACTGGGAGAATGAACTATTCTCTTACTTTTTATAGTTGTCCCATGATACAAGCAATGCCTACCATCTGCCTGGTTGTACTGAAATGAGAGAAATAGGCTAACCATAGCAACTACATTCAGTGCATGCTGAATTTACGTGGAAAGGGTTTTTTTAAGATAAAGAAAGGGAAGGAGGTTTTAAGAAGAGTGGGTAACAAAGGAAATGTTCAGGGTGGAGTAAGAGAGATGTTGGGATATTGAAAAGCTAGAGAAGACAGAGGAGAAAGGATGCTTTTTTTTTTTTTTTTTTTTTTTTTCTCTCCAATAAAAGACAGACATGATTTACCTTTCCTGGCTTTGCCTGGGTATTTCGATGAATTAGCTCAATTATCTGGTGCTTCTGACTCTGTGTTGATGACCATAACCCAGAACGATCAGAATCCTGTGTTCTAATATTAAAATCTATTGCAGAAGATCTATGGCACTGTATCCCTTTAAAAGCCCTTTATTGGTCTGTTTACCTCCATAAAGCTTGTTTCATGTTGAGTAAAAGCATTAGACGGTGTCTGTGCATATTTTGTATTCCACCTGAGAGAAACTGTACTCATTTAGTGGAGCAATCAATGGCTCAACTGTCTGTTTTCAGGCACAAAGTTTTGGTTTTTTTTCCAGTGATCATAAAACTTCACATTCATAATATCAGGCCCAAACTAATCACTGTTAAAAACTTGTTAAATTATCCATAATGCATATACCTAGTGCCCTAAAGACTGCTTAAGGATGGTGATGTTATTTGGTCTATACCTGTCTAAGCTGTCATTTCGTCTCTGCTGGGTTGGATTGAAAAGGTGACAGTGTTGTTGGGAATCAGAAGAGAATAGGCACTGAATAGGGCTGGAGATGAAATGCTAAATACTTTCTGTAAGCGGCACCCTAACTCCTCTTTCCATCTTTGTCATGTTTGTCAGAGTTGGTAATGCTGCTGGAATGGTGGTCAGGCACAGAGTGCACCTTGTTCTCAGACGAGGCCACGGTGAACACCTTTGGAAAAGAGCACGTCATCATCATCTTGAATCACAACTTTGAAATCGACTTCTTGTGCGGCTGGACTATGACAGAGCGCTTTGGAGTGCTAGGGGTATGTGGGGCCATGAGCTTTCCCTCCACCTGGAGGACTATAGGTCTGTTTAAAACCCATGCACACAGAGTTTCTTTGCATTTGAGTTTCCAGATATAACTCCATTAACTTCATCATCTTAACTTGAATGTCTTTGATCTCATTGTACCAATTGGCAAATGTCATTTTTGAATTGTTATTTTTGGTTTTCTCCAAGAGTTCCAAAGTTCTTGCTAAGAGAGAGCTACTATATGTGCCCCTAATTGGCTGGACGTGGTACTTCCTTGAGATTGTCTTCTGCAAAAGGAAATGGGAGGAAGACAGAGATACCGTTATTGAAGGATTAAAGCAGTTGGCTGATTATCCTGAATATATGTGGGTAAGTGTCAAGTTCCTCCTCTAGTGCTGACTGCTAGAAGTGGAATGGTGATGGAGATAATCCTGTGGTATCGTAGCCTGATCTGTCAGGAGAGGGTTGCTCACTGCTTTCTTCAAGTGTTTTCAAGAAAAACCTGTGTTTCAGAAGGTCTTTTGGGATATGCTGGTAAAGCGTTGCTCTGTTTGCCTGTTGGTAAGGGAAGTCATTTGGGAAACAGTTCAGAAGCTTGCATAGATGATTAGAAGCTTGACAGTAAATTATAAATCAGGCTTGTGTAATACTTGTTAATTTTGTCTGAACTTATTTTTACCTTTGAAAAAAAAATAACAGCCCATATTTGACTACTAAATCTATATAACCCTAAGCTACATTTTCTGAGGTAGGCTAAAAGGACGCCTAAATAAAAATGTTTTTTTCCTGAGAAGTGAGTGAATTTGGAAGGGGAGGGGGAATGCACAGACCATGGATTTTGGTAGGAAGTTCTTGTTAGTAGGTTCATTGATCTGTGAAATGACAGGTTTCCCAAAAAGTCTCTTTGCGAACAAAATGCAAGCTTACACCAGCTTTTGCAGTTAGGCTTTTCCTTTTTATTTTGACATTATTTTAAGTCAAAGGTGAAACATCTATGTTTCATTATGTGCAATGTTGTTAGATTTTACTGCAGCAACACAGTGGTATAATAAACCTATTAACCTTCTTTAGCTTTGAATGCAAACATTTTGATAAATTTAGTGGTTTGCTTTTATAGCAGCATGCATGTAATACACAGTTATTTGGCTCATAAAACATTTTAAGAGGCTTTTTTGTGCATTTTAAGTGATTTTTCAGTATTATCCAGTACAGCTTGTTAAAATGAATAGTGAAATAGTAAGCCTTAACTAGTACATTGTGAATGTGTCATTCGTGATTTTCTGTCATTATAAAGATATAAAAAATAAGAATCTGGAAAATGTATTTTAAACTACTTAATTGCTTGAATATATGGATGTGAACTACATTTAGTATATCCTCCTGATTAGTGTTGTGAAAAAAAAGAAAAAATAAAAAACCCTACCAATTAAAAATATCTCAAGACTGTACTTTAGTTGCAAATCTATAATTTTAATGATTCTACAATCGAGAACCAAGGACTAGTCTCTAGGGAAAACAACTAGAAAAAATAAATGCAAAACGTAGTTAGCATTGATTATTTAAATCAACGCTTCCTGCTTGGTAATTTAAATCATGATTAAAATTGGCTTGAGTAAATCAATTTCCTAACTGTTGTGCATTCTAAATGCCACAGTTAGGACTGTCTGTGCAACCTTCCTTCACGAGGTCTTTCTCACACGTGCACTGCAGCGCAGTCTCTACCTCGCTCGCATACTTGGTCCGGAAGGGTCACAGCGCTGTTAAGTAGAAGAGGGTGAGAATTTGATAAAGAGGAAAGCGCTTGCATTGCAGACTGGGGTTGAGATTGTGGTGTTACCCTCTGTACCTTGTGCTATCCTCGCCACTTGATGGTGATGGTTGGTCAGATTTTCATAATGAATGTGCCCTCAAGGGCCAAATAAAGATTGCAGGACCAGCTCCCGTTCTGCCACTGCACTCTGGCAGGTCTAGCTCTCGTGTCTGTGGCTTCGTGGTTTTAACATTCATTTGACTTACCTTTTCTGGTGCACAGTATGTAGATAAACTACAGAGAAATAGGCAAGCAACCACAGTACTGACAAGTAGCAGATGTACAGTGATGCATTCGACCAGTCTTTCTTCTGAGTTGCAATGTTAGGGTTGCATGATATTGCTGTGAGAAAGTAGCAGCAGCCTGTGCTTTTTCCCCCCGGTTGCTTGCCAGGGATGCAGACATTTGTGCATTCAAATGCAGCAATGCTTTTCCATTGCTGGTGCAATGGGAATGATATACATCCTTCAAAAAGGCCAGGGATAAAAAGAAACTCACCCTAGGGCCCTCAGAAGGGCTTTGTTTTTCTGTTCTTGGTGTTGCATTGCTTCTGGTCTAGAGCAGAGGCAATACAGAGGCTGGAGAAGGACAGATCAATGTTTTGTGCTGCTTTAAGTCCATATGGAAGGATTTAAGTCTTCTTAATAGTTACTTAGGATACCACAGTCAGATTGGTGCCCTACAAAATGAAAAAGGTAAAGGTTTTAGGGAAAGGCACCATTTCTTATGAACAGAACTGATAAAAATGCAAAAAAAAAAAAACAAACCAAAAATAGAAAAGCTTTCAGACAAACAAGTCTGTCCTCAGATGAGTAATTCTGGTTCTACAGTACAAATTTGAAATGAAGTAGCTAGTGATTAATGTGGTTTCTTCCTAAAGTGGTAGTGTACTGATATTTGGATTGCTTTTTCTGATCTGTAGATTAGGTCGTTGCCCGCCAGCCAAAGGCTTCAGGGATTTTTCTAAGTAAATGTTTCAGGTGTAACCATTTAGACTTTTTGTTGCCTTAAATTTGGTACCAGTGTTGTTAAAATTAAATATAATTGTAAATGAGTTGTGAGGCGGTGCTTATGCCTAATACCTGATGCTCAAATGAGACAACTGAAGCATGTGCGCATGCATGGATGTATGTTTATGTTACACAAATTTTCAGTGTTCTGCTTGGATTCTTGTGACCACAAGATGTCCTTCTTTTCGCCTTTTGTCTCATGGCACTAGTTTCTCCTGTACTGTGAAGGAACTCGTTTTACAGAGACCAAGCATCGTATCAGTATGGAGGTGGCTGAATCCAAGGGGTTGCCTAAACTGAAATACCACCTGCTGCCCAGAACCAAAGGTTTCACCACTGCTGTCCAGTGTCTCAGGGGAACAGGTACTGGCAAGCTGCTACTTGTTATTTGCATTAATTGTAATGTGTCGTTTAGTATACTCTGTGTAGCTTAGTGTAGTATACCCTATTGTTCATTACATCCGTTACAATTAGTCAGTTGGCAGTGATAAGCGTTCAGCCTGTCAGCCATTAATTTGTGCCACATAACTCTCAGATACCAGTCTTAAAAAATAATAAACCTTTCATGTATGTCACTGTTGCTTAGTTGATCAAGTTGTCTTGCATTTTGATAACACACCTGCTGCGTAGATGGGAATGTCAGGTGGCTGATACAGGTAAATACAGCACGTAAACAAAGTAGCGAAGGACTCTGCTACCTGACATCATTAATGCAAGGCTTGCACGAGGCCCTGTTGCTGTCTAATGCAAGGATGCTGGCAACGTGGTTGCTAGGATCGCTGATATAACAGCCATATTTTCTTTTTTGTAACAGTTTCAGCAGTGTATGATGTAACACTAAATTTCAGAGGGAACAAGAACCCGTCTTTATTAGGAATTCTTTATGGAAAGAAATATGAAGCAGATATGTGTGTAAGGTGAGCATATAATGATGGAGGTGAGCCCTAAGATGCGTGCTTTGGCATGTTGAAGTGTATTCAGATTTTACAGGGTAATGTCCTTTGCTGTAGTCTCCTTTTCCTTATCCTTCAAGTTTCTCTGCAGGCTACAAAGACCTCCCCGTTTCCCCCCCTGCTTTAGTTTGCTTTCGTGCGTGAGATCCCATGATATCACCTGCTCAAGTCAGAGAGCACTGGGCAGACATTTTAAGCCTGGGTATGACCACATTGTCGTTATGGAGTTTCCCCAACTTTTGTGCACTGAGGGCACTAGTCCACATTTTTCCTTTCTCTGCTGGGAAGAGAAAACCATCTGTTCTGCTCCCCTCCCAGTCCCCTGTGAGCATATGCGTAGTATAATTAGCCTGTCCGACATGAGTAGTCTCTTGTAATGAATGGCATAAAGCTCCTTACTCTGCCAGTTTCTCTCCTTCTCTCACATGGTTTGATTAGCAGATTAGAACTTAAATAATGCTGAAATTCAGACATTGTATGAATGAGGTGGTACATTCCTCACATTCCTCATTATTCTTTGCCTGAAAGAGTAACTGCTCCACGCAGCACATAAACACGTGCATGCACACGCACACGTGCATGCACACACACACGTGCTTTCTCTTGCTTGCTTTCTCCTAGTTGCCGCCTCCTTTAAAGGCTTCCTTGTGATCATAAAAACTACCAACCCTTTTCTGTTTAATTTCTTCCTTTCCATTTTATGTTTGGACCTGACAAACAACTTGGTTGGTCTTTCCATGGTTATTTTGGCAGTTCACTACTTCTCTGGGGTCCTCACCCGCACTTTGGAAAACATTGCTACTTCCTAGTGATGAGGTTGACGTTTTGTTTCTAAAAGGAAAAAAAAAATTTAAAAGCCTTGCTGTTTCCCCCCACACCGTTCTCCTCTGGCCGTGAGTCTCTGCATTGCAGATGCATGGTACTGGCTCTAGACCTTGTCCTTCTAACGAAAGCAGGTGGGTCTTGCCAGAGCCTGCAACAGTGAAAGACTTTGTAGGGAATCACTGATTATCCATTGTGTCGAGCTATAGCAGCAGCAGTTTTGTGGAAGAAATGCTATCCCAGGAGAGGCAGAGCGCTGCAGCCCTAGTGGGGAAGGGAAGGACACATGTTCCAGTTCTGTTATCAGATACTGCAACTTCCACAACATTTTAGTCATTCAGTTGGGAAGAAGGCTGTGGAGTGGTGGGGAGAGAGGTGGGGTCACTCATTTGCAAGGGGTTTCATTTTGACTATTTATACTTGCCACACATATTCCTGATGAGGAGGAAGGTGAGCAGGCAGCTTACCAGCTAGCAAAACAGCTGGTCAGGCGGTTGTCACCTGTAATTCCATACTGATGGCAGATGCATGTAACATGTCTAGTTAGATCTGGGGTACCCATGCATAGATGTACATCTGTATAATTACACACTGAAGAGTGACTGCATTCAGTTAAGTATCCTATGGATTGCTAATGAAGAGGCAAGTTGGTTTTCTTTGTTGGTAAGATAGTGGGAGGAAAGAAGAGAAATGTAATTTTCAGTAGTTGTTAGAAGAGGTTTGGGATCATAAAACTTTGTTGAGGATAATGTTGCCAGGTAAAATTACTAGTTGTACCCTATTTAAAAAACTAATGACTATGTTCAGGTAATTTTGGTTTAAGAGATTGGTGGACTGAATAAACATTCTCAAGATGCTTTTCTGCGCTTGAAGCTTTTTCTCTGTTTTGGAGCGGAAGCTGTGAGAATAAGGAAACTATTTTTATAGTCTTTTTGCTGAAAATTGAACGTGTCCTTAATGTGCCAGCAGACTTAGCTTAGCTCAGAAAAAGGAAGCACGTAAGCTCTTGTTCTTGTTATATGCGTATGCAATTACCTGTGCAGAGGTAAGAAGCTTAGCTCTCTGTGGAGGATCCAGTCTTTCTCCTGACTGACTTCAGAGAAAATAATCAGCTAAAGTACCAAACGTTGCTGTGAGTACCCTCTAGTGGCGATAGCAATACAGCAACAACTTTACCAAAGAGCTTTCAGCAAATTATTTTTTACTGAGCTTTTATTGCGCGTTGTTTGTATTAATTGAGCCGCTCCTTCTCATAGAGCTAATGAAAGTAAATCTGTGAAATCTGGTGTTCAATTCATTTATGGGATGCAGAAATTTTTAGAAATGTATTAGAATACCTTTCCTCTGCAGCTGCAGACTCGAAAGCTTTAGTTCGTACTGTGGAAATGCATTTCCTGGTTGAACAGCAGCAAATAAGTTGTATCTGGGATCACTGTTTCTAGAGCCCTCCCAGAGGTCACCCTTCTATTCTTACTGCCCTGCTGTAGGAGGGCCCCGATACAGTCCAAATGTTGCCAAAATATGTTTGAGCTGAGGGTAAGGTGTGTGCCGGCCCTCTACACACTGAGCAACTTCTTTCTGAATTGATCAGGAGTGAGATGTGTGCCACTGAGAAAGGAGACAATACCTTTGTGAGCGTGTTAGTGGCCTACCTCAGAAAATAAAAGAAAGCCGGTTGGCTCTTCACCACTAGAAAAAGGTTCTTAGAAGGTGCCTGTTCTCAGTGGGGTCGGTCAGTACGTAGAGCTGGGCATAATTTTCATATGCACCCAGAACTGCATGCCTGAATCTGTAGGGCTGGAAAGGCAAGGAAAGAGAAGTGCAGTCACTGTAGAAGATGATATTTTCCTTAGAATTGGTACGAAGTGAATTTTTAACCGTCCCTCCCATTCCTTCCACAGTGGGGTTTTCACTAACAAAATGTAACAAACCGTTATCCTGGGGTTTGCCACTTTCTTGTCTTTTCCCAGCTCTGGGTGCCTCAATCTGAGCTCACTGGGAATCAGCCAGTGGCAGTTCCAGTGAAGGAAGAACAGTGTTTGAATGGGAAATGCTTGTTTTACTGATGTGCTCTGAAATTGATAGGAGCTTGTACAGTTTCTTTTGTCTTAGGAATCTGAGTGTGAGGTAGAGAATCAGGTGTTACTTAAGTCGCAGCTCTTCTCTGCATTTAAGACCTCTGCCATCAGTGACAGTATTACCTGTAGCTTATGCCTTTCATTGCATAGAACAACTTCCCTAGTAGAAGTCTAGATTCAAATACCTGGATTTTCCCTTAATTCTCTTTTTTCCCCTTTTTTAACCTCTCTACTAAACTAGGAGATTTCCTTTGGAAGATATCCCCCAAGATGAAAAGGAAGCTGCAAATTGGCTTCATAAGCTTTACCAGGAAAAGGTAAACAGCTTTGCTTTTCTTTTGTTTTCTTTTCTTTCTTTTGGGACTTTCATGGGGGTAATGTATTAAAGTAATGCACACTCTCCACTGGATGGAGAGAAGAGATGGAAAAATTATGTACAATTTGGCAGCCACGCCTCACACTGCTGGAAGGAGCAGTACAGAAGAGCCCCTTTGCTGCAGAGGGCTGGCTAGAGCATAGGTCTCAAATTGCTGGGAAGCACAATGGGGTTCAGAGGTACGCCTGAGTTGCAGAAGACTAATAGTAATCCACAGTTTTTTATATTCTTCAGCTCTTGAGTCTCTGTCATACTTTTCTAGAAGCTCCATTTTCCCTGTGGGTGTTTTAGGGCAATCAAGAATAGTGATAGTAACTGTGTGTCAGGGACAGCCAGTCCCAGCTCTTAGCTGAAATTGTCCTTTGCTTTCATGTTTCTTCCACTGTCACTTTCCTTCTGCCTCCTGGTAATACCTCTGCAGTGGTGTGTGACACAGTACAGACAGTGCCTGGGATCTCCTGCCAGGGACTGGTGTAGCACGTGGCCACCATACCTTCAAACAGCTCAAAGCTTTTCCTTGTGTCTTTTCTTTTTTTACCTTAGACGGTTAATTTCCTGACCCACAGATTTAACAGTTCTGTGGGGAGGAGAGAACTGTCATTAACGTTGCCCAGCCCTAACTGGTGGATTGCTGAACTTGAGATGTGTGTCTTGATTTTTGTGTTGCTTATTGTTGTGGGGGAACAGAGGAGCACAGAAACTTGAACTATCTCAGGCTTTCTTCTGCTACAGTGACCTGTGCTGCAGCATTTCCAAGCTTACGCTTAGCCTGTTGGTAGGCAGCAGGTTGTTTATAAGGGTCTGGAAGTCCCCTTCTGAGTTTCATTTTGTTCATTTTAAGCTAATTTGTTTGAATACCTAAGCTGTATTTCAATTAAGGGAAGAGGAGTTATCTTACAAAAAGCAGGAGCCATCATCGCCTTCCCACCTCCCATTAGCAGATATATCAAACTATCTTGTGGGTTAGTTCGTGTAATGTGGGATTAGTGAGCTTAAAAAAAAATAAAAATTAAAACATTTGGGATCCTTGAATCCCGCCTCCTGTTATCTGGGACATGCCATCATGTAATTTCCCTTGTGAAAAGGCTCTTAGGTGCAAGAATTCCTTCTGATATTGCCTGGCTGGAGGAGCAGACGTTAAGGTGTATGTTACAGGAGTGGTCTTTCTCTGCTTGGCTCCTGCTTTGTTAAACAGTAAATGCAGAGCTAAGCAGATGCAGCACGGAGCTTTCACTCCACTTGGTGCCATTCCTTAGGCAGAATGCTCTGATTTGCTTGCAGATGGGAGGGCTTGGTGTTCCTTGCTGGCGTTGGCTGTACCTCCGTTCAACTTTGGTGTAAGGTGTTGCTGGGGAGGTATTACTATATATATATATATATATGGGTATTTTATATACTGATCTTATGGTGGTAGCAATATGTTGTAACTGGAGTCCTTAAAGTGCTCTTCCCACACAAAGGGTATGTCCTCAAAAGGCTGTGTTATTGGCAAGGAATGCCTTGCACTTCTCAGACCTTTATAAGGGAAGCTAAAAGAAAAACCATTTAAGTGGGAACAATAAGAAACCGCCAAACTTGAGCCATCCTTGGTAGGGCCTTGGAAACCTTACAGAACATTCTTACAAACTGAGGGAAGACTGTGGGCATGCTGCTCCTTTGAGTGTTATGTTTCATGCTTGCATCTCTCTGCAAGCTCAGCTCAGGATGCAGCTGCTCTGTTGAAGTCTTGGGGTTATGGCTAGGACAGTGCTGTCTCTGCTGCATAGCTTGTGCTTTGCTTTCCTCTTCTGGCTGTATATACAGGAATTTTCTGCTGTGCTTTGCTAAATCATGCTGACCTTTTTGGAATTAAAAATGGGAAGAAAAAGCATCCAGGAAAGAGGCAGGTAGTGTCTGAACTGGCCTCTGGCCTGATGCTGCCCTAAGTTCCGAAACAGTTAAGAGAAGAGATGAAGGTATTTGGTAGTGGAGGCCTGATATGGTTTCAGTTTCTGATGGTGGCCAAGATTGCCTTCAAAGGGCTAATACAGCAGCCTTGGCAGTCAACAGAGATGCCCAAATGAATGACAGAAGATGGACATGGATGCTGTGTACTCTTGATGGGTATTTCCCACGGATACTGTCCTTGATGTTGTCCTGGAATTGACTAGTTTTGGATTGCTTGGTGCAAACATATTATGAACATGTTTTCTTCTATTTTCTCTTTCTCCCAGGATGCTTTGCAAGAGATGTATAATCAGGAAGGCATATTTCCTGGCCAACAGTTTAAACCTCCTAGGAGACCATGGACTCTCCTAAACTTCCTTTTTTGGGCCACAGTTCTCCTCTCTCCTCTCTTCACCTTTGGCTTCGGAGTTTTTGCAAGTGGATCACCTCTCCTTATCCTTGCATTCCTGGGACTTGTTGGAGCAGGTAATAAAAGCAGAGGAGATGCCAAGCCTAGAGTGACATGTAACAGAATCCATTACCTCCAATAAGTTCTGTGTATTAATTAATATAAATGGGGCTTGCAGAGAGTATTTGGAGCTCACTCTGTAGTCCTTATGTTATATAGCATTTTTATTACTTCAGAAGCTTTAATCCAGGCAGGCTTGCCTTCAGATCTTAGGCAATTTCTGTAGCAATCAATAGCAAGTGAGTCTTGTAGCCCATTATTATGGTGCCCAAAGGAAGCAACACTCTTACTGCACACCTTGTCTGTGAATTAAAAAAAAAACAACACCCAAAACCAAACCACCCAAAAAACCCCAAACACCCAAAACCCAAATGGGGGTGGGGGTGGGGATATGCTTCGGTGTTCATACTTCCCATTCTGTTAATCAACATAGAAGCATTAATTATATTTTTAAATCTGGATTGTCCTCCTCTTTTAGTGACATCTGACCTGTGATCCGTGTGCAGCCTCATACAGCACACTGTTGTCTGTAGTAACTGCTGCCTTCAGGATTGGGTTAACTCATGTTGGTTCTGCTTGTGTGTTTACATGTAACTTCCTAAATCCTTGAACTGGTTTTAATACGCCTCCCGTTTCTCTATTATTTCTTAAAGCTTCCTTTGGAGTTCGTAGACTGATAGGAGTAACTGAAATAGAAAAAGGCTCCAGCTATGGCAACCAAGAATTCAAGAAAAAGGAATAACTGACAGATACAGTTCAGCACATGTAACCAGACTATGGTATCCGATTAACTTCAGTTAAAAAACAACAACAAACACTTAGAAACTATCTTTTTCTTAATAACTGATGACTAATATTAATGAATAAAACTTGAGCCAAGAATGAAGAAGTCGGAGGCATCAACTGAAGAGAACACATCAACCTTCTGCCTGTTTAAGGATTACTGTAGTCAAACTGTGGGAGAAAATCTGGGGTGGGGTGGAAGAAGAAACTAATTTTTCTTGCTTTGTTGGGGGACTTGGGGGTGGGGGAAGAAAAGAGGGCATTGGCCATGGCCACAAGCATCTTCAGATGACTGAATACACTGGTTTCTGTCAAGACCACTACACTCAGTTTTACAGGAGCCACCGAATGTTTCCTCTTGCTAAAGCCAACGTAATGTTTGTTGATTTCCAACTTTTTTTACTAATGAGCCAGGAAAATAGGACCCTTTTTAAACTAATTGACAGATATTCATTGGGTTAGAGTCATTTTGGAAGGGCTGTGTTGTCATGGCTATAGATGAAATCCTATTTGTATGTTACTTTTTATTTTCAGGCAATGTCTTAAAACTTCTGTAATGCGAGAGAACGGATAGTGGAGTTTGGAAGCAGTGCATTATTGATCAGTATGTACCATAGAACAGATCCACTAGTATTAAAACAGTATAAAGTTCTCATCATATCTCCTGCTAACTGCTCAAGGCTGTTTAATTTCGAAATGTTACTTCGGTCTTGAGCGTTGTTTGCCCTGTTTCACATCATACGTGTACGATAATCTTGAATCTGTTTGGGTTTGTTTTGTTTTCTGAATTAATGGTGACCATGGGATTTGGAATTGTGCAAAGAAGAAAATTTATCAATTGTCCTGATGTTTTATCCTCCTTTTATTTCTGTTTGTATCTCTCATCACCAAAGTCCAGTTCAGCCAACCTCTCTCAGTAAACTGGGAGGCAGAAATCAGCACAATAGTTTGCAAAATGTCTTATTTACAAAAATTTGAAAAGGAGAGGTCTGTAGCAATCGGATTTTGAATACTGGCATCTCTTGAACTGTTAATGAGAGTTTTGACATTGATTCAAATGGGGCCAGGATCTTACCCTGTGTGCTGTAATGATAGGGTGTGCTGCACTTTCTACTTGGTCGTGCTTTAGATGTTAATGTGAAGTATATTACAAGGTGAGCTGTGCTGTTAAGCATTAGAAAGAGAATGGGATCTCTTCAGGGATTTTAAATACCTAGTTTTGCTTGTTGACCTTCGGTTTTTTCCACTGAAAATTAGAGACAGAATCATGGCTGTACCTGTCTTTTTTTTTTTTTTTTTCCCCCTTTTTTACGAATGCACAGTCTGAGATTTTTGTAGATTGCTGCTGTATGCGTAGCTGGAGAATTATTTGCAAACAGATGGGAGCTACCTGTTTGTTCAAGTCTGAAGGCCGCAGTCTGCATTTGGCTATGATCAGGGGTCGGTGAAATGTGTTGCAGATCTACGGCTGAGGGCAGAAGCTGACCCTGGGGCTCTGTATTTTCAACCCAGCTGCCACTAAAATATTTCTCTCCCTTCTGTAAAGAGCTGATCTTATCAGAGCACTGGTCGTTATTTTCGTTTTTGCTTTAGTAAGCGAGATAAGGGAGTAATAATGTACCTTCTTTTCGTATTTACTCTAACTGTTGGAATGTAACCTCTTCTCCCAAAGGTTTTTCTGTTTTCAAACACTGGAAGAGCAATTTTGTAACTTAGAAAAATACTTTACTTGGGGTCATTAATCACTGTTCTGTCATGCACTTGATTTTAATTTGTGGTCTTCTCAACAAGAGGATTTGAAGGATGACATACGTTGTCTGTCTCCCATTAGACATCCTCACTGAATCACTGTACCCATAGCCCCAGCATTAGTATGTCATCTTTTTCCCCCTCAATAAATCTTCCCTAAGATAGGGGATGAAAAACTGTTCTTAATGTTAGTGGAATTTGGAATATGCTTTGGGAATTGAGAACTGAGCCTAGCCATGACTGTTTTCCTTGCTGGATGTGTTTGTACTCTGTCCTTAAATAGGGTTAGACTTCCAAATGCCGATAAATATAACTCTGTGACTTTTCCCTGTGTTTTAACTGGAGGACTAAAAGCAGCGGGCTTTTCTTTCTTTTCTTTATTCTTTTTTTTCTTTTTTCTTAAGTAATTCAGTAATGGATGTAATTCTTGCTTCTTAGAAAGATGTTACAAATGCTGTATACTTGCTTCCTGAAGATGATATTGAGTATATATAAATTGTACTGGCTTAGCAGAGTGAAGCTTGCAAAGCAGGCTGACCATTGACTATGTTTTATAATTATATTTTGAGCAGTATACTAATGGACATGAAAAGAATTTCGCAAAATAAATCCCTTCTTAATGCTGAGAAGAGGGGGGATGCTTAAAGGAGGAGGGAATTAATAGCCTTTTCTCTTCACAGGATTCTTTTCTCCTCTTAGTGCATGTAACTTCCTATTAGGAATCACGGGATTAGTGCATGTACATCAAGGGGAGAATAATCAACACTTCATATTTTCTTATAACTTATTGGTCATGCTTTCTTTTTGAAAATATAATAAATACATAATCAGTTACTTACATTTTACTCTTCTAAACAGACATATCAGTAACGATTTGGAAAAAGAGAATACACAGCAATGCACAAAACAGTAAAAAACCAACACAAAACTCTTAATTTTGAATTTTATCCCCTCAAATAGGGGTTTTTATACACGCGCGCGCACACGTACACAGACTATGTATAAATTTAAAATGACTGGAAATAGCTGAAGTTAATGTCACTAATGAAGATTAGCAGGTGGCTTGGATTGGAAAAGTGAGCATAGATTTTATATCTTATTTTCTTCTGGTTTAATAGAACATAGCTTGTATATTTGACTACCAAGCCCTTGAAGAGCAATAATAAACAAAAATATATCCTGGTTTTTGTCTTCTGCTTTTCAACCATGCTAGGTTTATTAAACTTAAAGCTATGGGAGCGTTTTCTCTCTCCACCTTTCAAAACTTTCATTTATTCCTTGATTGTTTAGACTAGATACCATGTTCTCCAGTACAGACTTGCAGGCTGACTGCCATGGAGTTCAGCACTGACTCCGAAGATGAATGTTCTCAGACCAATATGGACAGATGCTATCCTCTTGGCCTTGGCAGCGCTTGTCGTCATCATGAAGAACAATGATGCTGCTCTCAGAGTGGGATTTGCTGTTCCAAGGTAGCATCATGTTGATCTACGTCTAAGAACCTGGTGGGAAAGCTCGGAGACTGCTGGCATTGTGGCATCTCTGTTAGGAAGGCACAAAATGCTGATGCTGAAGAAGGACCAGACAACTGGTACCCAGAGGTCTTGGCTCAGTAAGGATTACAGTTCTCTGTTGCTGATTGTGGGCTGAATGTGCTCTTGCAATTGACTTGGCGTCACTGAGCAAAATATCTTGTCTCCGGCACAAAGAGTACGGGCAATGTTCCTTTGTTCTGCTTTCACTTATCTTGAAGGGCTCTACACTTAATTGCTGACCAATGAATATGACTACTACCTTTGTCCTAATTGCCTAGTATTCACAGAAAAAGTGAGTGTGTCTGTGTCTGCTCACTTCCACGTGATACCACTTGTCTCCATCTGCTGATGTCTGTATATTTGCCTGCCTGTATCTTCTGCAGATGGTTTGTTTACGACCTTTTAGCTGGAACTTGGACCTTTCCAGTTCAACCAGTACTATAGAAATCATCTCACATAGCTGGGGTTTTGTCTTCCTGCATTTTGGCACTGGTTGCTGTGCTCAGTAGGTCTGAAGTGACACAGTTGTGTTTCAGTTGTGTTAAGCGATAATGCAACTTTGCTGCTTCAGAGCAAAAGTTTCATTAGGGAAGAGAGGTCCTTCCCAGGGCCGCTCACATTGCGCCATCATGACCTGGTAACAGGTCCCTATGGCACTGATGAAACTAATAGAAGGGAGTTGGGGCAAGGTCTCCGCTAACAGTTTGAGTAACTAGCAAGTGGGGGTCACTGTACATCTGATAATTGCTAAAGGTACAGCTTCTGTCTGGGGCTACCCCAGAATCTGGTTTCGCTTCATGTGCATTTTGATTAAAGAAATGTGGAGTTTGAAGCTTTTAATAATGCTGAGTTCACACTATGCAGAGTGTTCCAGATTGAAGACACAATATTCACATATTTTGGCATCTTGGAGAAGACTGTGTTAAGAAGTCTAAGGCCAAGGTTGGACAGACCTAGCCTAAGAGTGTATTTAATTCAGATGCTGGAGGGCAATACAGATAAAAGTGAAAAATCCATTCCTAGATTCACTGTGAAAATTGGACACGCTGGTGTAGCTCGCAGCGTCTCCTGGATGCCTGAGCGCTTATGTCACTTGGTGTGAAGTTTCCGGTTCACAGCAAGCAATTACTGCACATTCTGGTTTACGCCTGTGGGAAGAAGCCCATCCCTGTAATGGTAATGCTGAATTTGTACTTTGACCCAGTTTGTCACAGCTGCTCATTTCCATATTTCTGAACTTTATGGTCCATAATGGGCTGCACCAGAGCTGCCAGAGCTGAGTGAAGCCGGGGTTTGAAGCAGGTAACAGTCATGCTGAGCGCTGCAAGGTGCATCACTGGAAGGACGAGGAACAGCACAAGGTGCATCGCTGAAGGGAGGAGGAGCACCGACAGATCTGGCCAAATACTTGCCCTGAGAAAATGGTGCGATGGCCAGGAGCTTTGCAAACCAGAGATAAGTGTGTGTGTGGGCAGGAAAACTCTGACTCTAATACCAATGTGAAACCTCCCTGTGACAACTTAGGAAGTAACCCTTGCCATGTTCACGTGATTGGGGTCAAAATTTATCTTGAAGAGCTTATCTCCTTGTTACAGATGGCGACTGCCACACTTCCCCCTATTAATCTTGAAGACTAGTTTATCTGATTGTCTCAGCAATCTCTGCATCAAGATCCTTGCAGATTGTTGGTTGGTGGTTTTTTTGGTTTGGTTGAGGATTTTTTTTTTTGTTTCTGTTGGGTTTTTCTTCTTGTTTTGTGTTTGGTTTTTTGGTTTTTTTTTTTTGGGGGGGGAGGGTTTATTGCCAGCTATGGTGTTGAGGGAAAACTTTCTGGAAGTCAGCATTACAGGACCTGCGTCCCATTTGGTAGCCACCAGAAAATGTGAAAATATTTCGTGCTTTGGTATTGGGAAGATGGTGGATTGGCACCTCTAAGCCAAATGTGTCATGTTTCTGCTATCCTCGGCATCTCTAGGTTTATGGAAGGCTGCCTGTATTTCTTAAAATGTTATACCCATAGTTACAAGGCACTCTTCACTTTTCAAAACTGGTGAGAAAGTCAGTTGGTTCACTTTCACTTTTGAGAGTATTTGAGTGCAGCTGACTGTTTCTAAAAAGCTTTACATTAGCAGAAGTGGCATTTTAATCTTTTTAGGGGGAAATGTATTTTTAAAACAGACACTCTAGCAGAAACTGGAATATAGTAGTACTTTTAAAATCTAAATTGGAAGTATTCTGTAGTCTGGAGGCTACCACCACCAATTTGCAGTCTTAGACAAGTTTTATTTCCTTTTTTATTATTTTTATTTTGGCCAAGGTGTATTTTCAAGAAAAAGGCGGATTTACTAGCCACACTAAAATCTCATTTGTGAAGGGAGGAAGAGTGGGCAGCAGAGGCTAATCGGGAATGAATCACTTTTTTTCTCCATGGCATGCACTGATTCTATGGGCCTCCTTTATTACGTGCATGTGCATCTGTGCAGAGCGCCAAGCTGTGCCCTTCCACGTTGTTTTGCTTCAGCTTTGTCAGAGCTGTACCTTGTGCCCGCTGAATGCTACTTGCCTGAGCGCCAGGCAGCCACTGTCAGCTGGTGCCTCGCTCACTCCTAAAGATCACCAGCACGTACAGTAGCTTTAATGAAAACCTCTCTGAGAAAACTCACCATCCTTAACCTGATTGATTTGTTACAATCTTGTCATTTGCAAGGAAGTGTAAGTACCAGACGATCATTATTAGCCAAATCTAACGAGTAATAAAACTGTATACAGGGTACACATTTACTGTGCACGTGTATATATTTTTGTACATTTTTACAGTTATTTCCTACACTTGATTTTATGACGTACATAAGAGATGCGTCTGAATCTGATTAAAAACTAGAAGCTATTAAGAAAACCCAACTCTGTCACCTACTGTAGTTTCTACTAAGAACTGTGCCCCAACAAATACGCAGATTTACAGTGCTATGCAAATATTACTTTGTAAGTTGTCTCTTAAATTCTGCTTGAGTAGCTCATGCTGTTTTTATTGGGCTTTCAGAAAAAGATTAACGCGAAAGACTCATCATGTAAAATAAAATAGCTTTGGCTGTGTGAAAGTACTGTATGTTAGAATCTCATTCACAATTTCAGTTGCTTATTTTAACTGTACGTGATTTCGTACATAATATGCTGCGTAGAGGGTTCTTTGATTGTGCTTGAATGAAAAAGGCTGA
Source organism: Phalacrocorax aristotelis (assembly GCF_949628215.1). Classification (NCBI taxonomy): domain Eukaryota; kingdom Metazoa; phylum Chordata; class Aves; order Suliformes; family Phalacrocoracidae; genus Phalacrocorax; species Phalacrocorax aristotelis. The sequence continues at coordinate 97,499,910 of NC_134276.1, read as the reverse complement.
CTGCCCAGCATCCGGTGGTTTTTGTTTTTGTTTTATTTTTTGCAATGTTACCGAGTGAGTAGCTGACACTGTAACTGGGAGATCTGCATCCTTTTCCTATTTGCCACTCTGGTGTTTTTTGTGGTTTTTTTTTTTTAACTAAACACACACTAAAGGCTATTTTCTTTTTGTTTTTCTTGGGTTTATTTCCATTTACGCTTTTTTGTCTCAGTCCTGCAAACTGATCCATGCGAGGGGCCATGTGTCTGCAGCAATAATCTGGGTGGATCGTTTTGTGGGGGCTGGGAGCCTGGGAGTGAAGAAGCAGCTTAACCCTACAGCCATTCCCTGCACTGGGCGAGTCCTCGAGAACTGCAGACAGATGGCGCATCACTGCAGCATTTACAGAAGCAGTATATAAAGTTTTGCGTGGTTCCTCCAAATGACCAGGATGGAGGGGAGGGATGTTCCTTTCCTGAAGAATCCACCAAAATAAACCTAAAGCTGTGCGATCTGAGAAGCTGAGGCTCCAGCCGGGTAAGCTGGCTGTACGGATGCATGCTGTAGATTAAACCAATTTTTCAAATCTGACGTCTTTCAAGTTTCTATTTTTCACTGGAAGATAAAGACGTTCCCCCTTCTTCAGCTGTGTGCTACATCATACAGCCCCACCTGAAAGCAAGCCAAGACCCACTAGAAGATCACTTGGCATTTTTGCTCCCTTTCCCAGATTTTTGTCAGAAGGCTGCCCATCAGAAGTAGAGCTCTCCAATTTCTACTTCGAGTATATCCCTGGCCTGCTTCTCTACTGGCTTGGTCCCCAAAGGCATTAGCTCTTCGATATGGTATTTGTGCCTGCAACAACTGACAGGCGTATAATACCCTGTTCCTTTGTCATCTTTTTGTTAGACTGTGCAAGGGCTGAGTTCTTGGTTTCTCGTGTAGGTTTTCCCTTCTCTGATCCTTTGCTCCTTTGAATGTTCCAGGTTGTGCTGAGCTGCCTTAAAATGAGAGATCAGTTGCATCGTGTGTCACTGTATGGGCAGACTCTTTGTGGAGAGGATGGACACCAATTCTAAGAGTGTGCAGGCAGAAACTTACTTTTTGTTACTTTTCTAGTTTGCACAAATACAGCTTTTGTTACCTCTGTGCCTCCATTGAATCTCCCCAGATCCCTAATTCATTTTTAAAGGCCGATGGTTTTGATCTGGAATTTTTAATGCTCTCCTCCAGAACTACTTTTTTTCAGCTTTAAGGTGAAAAATATGGGTTGAAGTTTTTATCAGTACAGCATAATAAAGAATTCATTTAAGATGGTTTGATCCTTAGGACATGCATGCAAAAGCCAAACCATGAAAAGCAAAGCCCCAGCTGACGGCAGAGCTCTGTTCCTTAATGTGCGTTGCCTTGCCGTGCGCTAGAGAAGAGACATTACTGTTGTTAATTCCTGTCCTCAGGGGTACCTGTCTTCCCTCACTGCCTATCCACCTGCCCTTCGGCAGGCCCTCTTTCCTGAGCTGCTTTCCCTTGTTGAACCAGCCAGTGTCAGAATAAAACTACACGTCCTGGAGAAGCAGAAGCAGCTGGGCAGTGGGGTGTATGGACAAAGTAGGTTAACGGGGCAGCATGTCACCATGGTGTTTGATGGGCAGCACTCTGTAAGGTAGCTGTGGAGATGGAAGGAGAGGTTTGCTACTTCGATGAAGGCACAGGGAATGTTGTTAGGTGGTTTGTTTGTGTACTAGCAGTCCACATCACAGTGACCTCTAGGTTGTGGGAGCTTTTTACATGTCCTCTCTTTAAATTGTAAACACAGTAGGAAGTTGACTGTGGTGGTGGTGGCACTTTCTGGGTATAGCTCTTCTCGATTCCTTAATCTCACTCACTCCACCCTTTTTCTTCCAATACTGTGTTAATATATTTGGGAAAACAACCTGGAATTCCATAAAAGCAAGGCTGTGTCCTCAACACCAGACACAATCAGCTGCTGCATTGGGAGCGAGTTCATGTTTTCAGATGTGCTACGTTCCTGACTACAGTTATGTTGGGGCACAGGTGAATGCACTTTCTACTTACTTCTAAAATGGGAATCTGTTCCTGAGAGGCTTGACAGACTGAGTGCATCTATAAAACAAAACTTTATGTAAGTATAACAGATTTTTATAGGTAGATATAAGCTTAATAATTGCAGTATGGGTTAATGAAATAGTCTTCCGGATTTTGCCACCCTATGAGTTCACATCCACAAAACTATAATATTTTTTTATATATATTTTTTAATAGGAATATATATGTCAGCTTCCAATACTCTCTGACTGGGTTTTTTTAGATACTTCTCATGTGGAGGGCGTAATGTTTAATATCAACTTTACTTATTTGAAGATAATTGTTACATGGGATTTCTGATTTATAGAATCATAGAATCATTAAGGTTGGAAAAGACCTCTAAGATCAGCCCAACACCACCATGCTTCCAAAACTATGTTCCAAAGTGCCACGTCTAGATTTTTTTTAACACCTCCAAGGATGGTGGCTCCACCACCTCTCTAGGCAGCCTGTTCCAATGCCTGACCACTCTTTCAGTGAAGAAATTTTTCCTAATATCCAATGTAAACCTCCCCTCATGCAGCTTGAGGACATTTCCTCTTGTCCTATCCCTTGTTACCTGGGGGAGACCAACACCCACCTCACTACAACCCCTTTCAGGTAGTTATAGAGAGCGATACGGTCTCCCCTCAACCTCCTCTTCTCCAGACTAAACAACCCCAGCTCCCTCAGCCGTTCCTCATCAGACCTGCTCTCCAGACCCTTCACCAGCTTTGTTGCCCTTCTCTGGACATGCTCAGCAACTCAGTGTTCTTTTTGTACTGAGGGGCCCAAAACTGAAAGCTACGTGATAGGAATTATAGTGAAAACACAACTCAATACAAATTTAAGTTACACTCAGCAATACAGAGCAATTGCAGTGTGATCTCTATTACCAATATCTGTAATACGCTCACTGTCACGATGCTAGGCGTGCCCAGTCACTGGTGAAGGAATACATGGGTTCAAGCCAGCTCAAGCCCTCTTTGAAATTCTTTTAGTTTAGTTTTTGTATTTTATGTGGGGCTGCGCTACAGATTCCTTCCCCCTGTGCTGGTCTGGCTAACTCAGGGTGATGTTTACATCACCAGTTGATCCACTCAACTGTTGATAGCTGTTTATCTAAAAGAAAGGCCACCCTCTTGGCCCCTTCGTGTTGAGCTAAAGTCAGCTTGCTTTGCAACAGCTGTGGTCAGTCACACCCTGCATTATTCCCTCAGCTTCATGGGCTCATCACCCTTGCCCATCTCCACTGAAGCTTCTTCCCTTCTAGGGGTTTCTTGGTCAGCCACAGTAATATCATATATGATATTGGTATATCATGATACCAATATATTGTGTGATTGATAGATTCAGGGTCCTTGAATGCGTCCAGAGGAGACCAACAAAGCTGGTGAAAGGGCTGGAAGGCATGTCCTGTGAGGAGTGGCTGAGGACTTTGGGCTTGTCTAGTTTGGAGAAAAGGAGGCTGAGGGGCAACCTCATTGCTCTCTACAGCTTCCTAAGGAGGGGAAGTGGAGAGGGAGGTGCTGAGCTCTTCTCCCTGGCATCCAGTGACAGAATGCATGGGAACAGGGCAAGGCCATGGCAGGGGAGGTTTAGACTGGACATTAGGAAGCATTTCTTTACTGAGATGGTGGTCAAACACTAGAACAGGCTTCCTGGAGAGGTGGTCGATGCTGCAAGCCTGTCAGTGTTTAAGAGGTATTGCCCAAACAATGCCCATAATAACATGCTTTAACTTTTGGTCAGCGCTTGAATTGTCAGGCACTTGGACTAGATGGTTGTTGTAGGTCCCTTCCAACTGAAATAGTCTGTTCTATTCTATAGCTATATCCCCTATAATGCAAACGTCATTATGGTCCTGCTGTGATAAAGGGGGCAGGATCCTTTAAGCAGACCTTAAGGGCCTGCTGCCAAAGGGGCAGGATCGTCATGGGTTATACGGTGAGCTTGCTGGGGCTGGAGCTGTGCCACCTGAGGTGGTGTGGCTGGAGCAGGCATTCCTGCTCAGTGCTGGAAAGGCAAAGCACGTTGCTTCCCAAGGCATTTGCTAGAAAGAAAGCAGACTACCAAAAGCAGATACCACCTTGCCATTTGCGGTAAATGCCTCTGCGCAGACACTGGCACGTAACTGACAGGATATAACAGGCAGAGACTGATTGCAAAGAACGCATTAGAAAGCACAGTTGACTGAGGAGAGGTTGTTTTTCTTTTCTTTGCTGTGACTTGTGATGTGAACCACCTTTGATTTTCATCTCGCCAATGTAGGGCAATATTTGCAAAAGCTGAATTCAGCAGTGGCCTAGTTGTCTTTTGACATCTCTTTTATTTACTTGTCCAATGACATTATAAGCAGTTATATGCTAGTAGTTGCTCCATTTATGATGAAAATCAGTAGAAGAGAGAAACTAGGCAGGGTTTAAGAACACACATAAATCTTCTCCCACCTTGGCTGCAATGAAGTACAAACTTTACAAGTTTGTTATGTGTTTACAAGTTTCTTATACGCTTCCCGTCGGCTCAAAGTTGCCTGTCAAAGGCAAGAAAGTGCTACACTCTCCTTTTTCCCCATCTTTTAATTCAGCTGTAGCAAAGTTATATACTCAATATTAGGGCTGGAAGATGCATCTTTTAATCGTAGACCACTACCATGCAGATACACTTAAGTATACTGTTACAGGCTGTTTCTTCCAGTCTGTGGAGAGAAGGCTGTTGTGGCAGTGGCTGGCATTCGTGGTTCCCCCATCACACCTGGGAAGGGTGACCCCTTTCATGGTGGTTTCCAGAAAGGAGGGCAACACTGCGCCTTGTTCCATCTGGTCAAAACTCTCTACTTTATGAACGACCCAGGCATGACTCATGGTGCAGAACATGAGCCCTGCAGCTTGTTTGGCCATCAAACCTTTCCATTTATGTGCTGACATTTAAAATGATGAGATTATTCGAGCTAAATCCTGTTCAGACCATTGTGGTGAGTGGGGGGTGTATAATTGCCTCCTTAGGGATTAACAGCCAGAAAATAGCCCCATACAGCTGTCATGGTTACTTTTGCCTCTTTGTAGGCAAGAGAGGACAGTAGATGGAGGACTGCAGACCCAACAACCACTATCTTCTGCACTTTGCCTCTGTGCAGCAAAGCTGGTTTGCAGGCTGCAGAAGTGGGATCCACTGTACCACAGAACTGAGCCGATCTCCTGATGCTTCCCGGGGTAAAACCCTTCCCATTGTGGTTACTCCTCTCTTCATACAACCTCTGCAAGCATCATGTTTGAGCAAATGAGGCCAACTCGTGTTATGCACAAGTGGGCTTTCTTCCAGCTGTAAGGCATTACTTTACGTAATTGCACAAAAATGAGGCGTAAGGAAAATCGGAATCGATGCCAAATGGGCAGAGTAAGATCTCCCTCTTTGTTAGGTCTTTTTCCCTATTTTGCTGCTTTGTTCCTCCCATGTTGTACCCAGCACATAATCATGTAATTCCCGTCATTTACAAAGCTTTATTCCAAATCTCCAGTATCTTAAAGGTTTATATTTTTTTTTTTCTTTTTTTAAGAAGTTGAAGGTTTTCTGTACAGAGCATTTATGGGGTTGATAATGGTATCATCTGTCTTTTCTGCAGTACAGATGGATGGGGAAGCATTGCCTGCTGTCTGTGCCAGCAGGTAGGTTCAGAGCAAGACTCACTAACTGAACATCATAAATGAATTTGCCTCATAAATCCACTATTTCTTAACTGATTAATTTAATGTTAATGGCTCACTAAAGGATGAAGAAAACCTTCTCAAACTGCTAAGAAATGCTCCCGTGAAAGGGCTTTTGAATACTGTGCAGCTCTGAGGTGTGGACAAGACACAGCCTTGTGTTGCAGAGTGGAACCCTGTTTTTTTGGGGAGGGAAATTTGCTCAGACCAGGGTTAGTTTCCTGTCAGATGGGAAAAAACAAACATTCCCCCTTCCCACCCCCAGCCCAGCAAGATGGAAAACCTGCAAACTTGTTATTTCCTGAGGCTACGCACTCTTTTGCTGGCAGCCATACAAGAAGGCAGCTGGCCTATCTAAATTAAGTACCGCACATAATGGAACATAAATTATTCCTGTTAACTCCAATGCGATAACATGGTTAGGGAGAACAAATTGCACTGAAGCAATATTTTTTTCCCCTACTCTCAGAGGGATCTCTCAGTGAAGCAACCTCTGGAGCTAATATTAGGTCTGGGATTTTCACAGGCTCTAACAGGATTAGGCACGTGACTTCCTTTTCAGCCTGATAGGACTCAAGTGTTTAATTCCCTTGAGCTTCTCTGAGATTTCAGCACTGATTCAGAAGCAGCGCCCAAACCATCAGCACACCCATATTTGTCTCTCTGACTGTCCCTCAGGCGAGGAGAGATTTGTTATTCCACCCATCAGAAGGGTAAATAGCCTTTCCAAGGAAGAGGACTTGGTGAGGAACCTGGTACAAAGCAGTACTCGCTCCCACTCAAGATGTAAAACAAAACAAAATACTGTAACTTCGTATAGTACCTTTACAAAAATGAAATAATAGAATTATGCTCTTTGACTCACAAGAGGAAACCTGTTCTCACGCACCAACAACTTGTTTGGTAGGTGGGGTTCAAGCTCAGCCTGACTCAGCTTTGATTTGGTGCTTAGGGCAAGATTCGTGGTGCCTTTCCATCTTCAGACACAGCTGGAAAGGACTAACATTGAATGGTAAAAATAGTGAACAGTTGACTGCAGTGCTACTAGAGGATTCTGGATGTAAGTCACATCATCCATTAGAAATGCTTACTGCCTTATTATTTGGGGAACAGCAGTGGTCAGAACAAGAACTGATGAGAGATCTCATTGTCCTTTCTTGTCTGTCAATGATATCTTTTGTTTTACAGCTGACTTAATAGCTTTACTAAGAGCATCAATGTCTAATAGGATCAAACCCTCAAATAGAAATCTGTGGCGGAAAAAGCCCGTGCCGCCTAGATGTCTTTGTGATCTCAAAACTTACAGTACTGTTGTGTCTCTTGTTGCTTAGTCCTCCTCCTCTGTGAAATCACATATACACTGAAACTAAGAGGCAGCAACTGTCAGTTTAAGCCTCTGTGAGGTGTACTGTTATCATAGTAATTATGGTATCAAGCCTTTTCTTCAAAAGTGAAGGCTAGTGCTAACAGAGCTACTTACCATTTGATGGTGGTGTAAGAAAAGTCTCCTCCTAATGGGACTCACTCCTGTGAACACTTCAGATATCAAAAACCACTCTCCATGCCTGCTCCCGCACATGAAAACATCTGACATCTTCATAACTACATTCCAATGCACACATAAAAGCTGTCCTCTCTCCATCCAAACTCAAGATGAAGAGTTTGATTTTTACCTGTCATGTCACTGCAGAATGCAGTTCTACTGATCCACAGCAAGGAAAAAAACATAAGGACTCTGAAGTGGAGGATTCTTACCTGAATATTTACTTCTAGGCTTATCATGATGGCTTTCTGGGCCTTTTCTTCAGACTTCATTATTCTTGTAGTACTTTCATTTTGCCACCCTGGGAGAACTTCCTTAAGGTAAGCTTGCGGGGGAATATAATTTCTAATTAATATTGGATTTTAATTTAATAACTAATAGCTTTTTGACATGATAATTTTGAAATGAGCTTTCCCTTGATGAATTCAGTGAAGAGTATTTAAATAATGGTGTAACTCACTTTGAGATTCCCTCCTTCCCTCTTCCCATCAATTTTTAATTATACCTTGGACCTGTGGGCTCTTCCCCAGGCTGGTGTGAGGGACAAACAGAGACACTTATTGCCTAGAAAATCAAATTAGAAATTTTATGGTCTAGCTCCCACCAACTTCACCTATACTCCTCAAAAGCTAGTCCTGAGCAGGAAGATAAATGAAGAACCAACACACAACTACTCTGTTATGATATGCTTGTGCAAAAATATAATTAGTTTGTAAAGGCTTATTTTGTTAATGTTTCCTTTAATGTGCTTTCTAAAATGACTTTTAGAAATAACCACGCACCTGTGTTTCTAACAGTGTATTAAGGGAGAATGGAGTAATGAAAATGGTCTTGAATAGAGCTGGTATGGAAATGGATTCCCCATACTGGCTTTGTTGCTATTAAATAAATTTCAGTCAATGATTCTTTCCCAATGATATGAAATAAAAAGCCAATATTCTGATTATTATGTACAGCAAATTATTTGTGGCTGATATACTAATTTAAAAAGACAAGGTGGCTTTTGAAGTGTTAGTTTTGAAAAAAGAATTCCCTTCATAATATCATAAAAGAATTTTCCCAAATGTAAAATATCTTAACCATTTTTTTCTATGTTTCTGCAGGGGGGAAGGGGTGTGTGAATCCAAGAAATTAGTTACTTAAGAACAGTATTTCCTATGGAAAAATCATTCAGTCAAAAATAATCAACTGACTGCACGCAGAAGTATTTTATTGGTTATGACCCAGAGATGACAAAAAGTTAGATACGCCTCCAGCATTAATTTTTACTTGCTTTCATGCACAAATTTGTTATTCATAGTAAATCAACCATATTTTTTTTTCTCTTGTAATACAACAACGCGAAGAAAACATTGCTAAGCTAATACCAAATGCAGATGTCAATAACTTCTGGTTTCAATGTTAGGAACACCTCAAAATCTCAAAGTCTAGGCAAAGAAAAGTACTTAAAGTGTAGAGGAATTACTTCAATTAATTGTTTAATGGGGCAAACGCATCGTGTCTCATTCTTTACAGTAATCTGATTAACAGGAATTATCTGAAAATACATGTAAAAATACTGTCTGTCGACGCAGGTTCATGCCTGTGTGCCAGAGAGCTGTTTGCTGAGGGGCCACAAGCTGGCGGCACCAGACTACGCGGTTCGGTGCCAGCTTTCTGACTGCTGTCTGCAAACCGAAGTGAAAACATAAAACTATACATCTGCTTCTAGATCTGACTCCTCAAATAATTCTTCCTTTGGGCTAAGCTTTCCTTCAGTACTTGTATAAAACTTAGTCACAGTTAAGAAGTAGACTTTTTAATCCCAAACACTGTACAGAGTGAATGAGAAGAGCAGCTGCAGGCCATCTCACTGGAAGCCCATCAATTCCAGTATCAGTTTCTCCCACAAGGTTCATTACCAAATCCGTCGGAGGAAAAGGAGAGAAATCCCTAGAAGCAAGGACCTCTGTTCTAATCTGCTCATTGCAAAAATATTGATGTTTATCTTGACAAAGGAGGGTTTCTTTAGAAAATCCTCTTGAATTTTCCTTTCCAAACCTTGCTACTGTCCAGACAATAATAAAGTTGAACATTCAGATATTCATTCTGCCTATGAAGTTTCTCTTCAGTAATCATTTTTAGGTCAGTCAGGATTTAAACTTCTGGTACAACAGCAGATCTGTAAGCCCTCTCCTACCATTTCACCCAGAACTGTTCATCTGCTTGTAGGCTCTGTTTTAAGCAGTAGTGATAGTATGTCAAACTCAGACTATTGTTTTATAACTATCTCTGGCATAATCCTACACTAAGCTGCCTCAGGGAAACCAACCCAACCTGTTAAATGTCTGGTTGTTGTAAAAACAAGAGCTCAGCATGGTGTAACTGGTACTATATTTTGTGCCTGCATTGAAAAGCTCTAGGAAGACATCTTCAAGACCCTCCATGCAATTGAAAGTTGGCATAATGATAATGTAAATGATATAGGTATTACACTGTGTCTGGCTGGGATGCAGTTAACTTTCTTCATAGCAGCTCATACAGCACTTGTGTTTTCAATTTGTGGCTAAAATGGTACTGTAAACACACTGAAGTTTTGGCTGTTGCTGAACAGAGCTTGCACAGTGTCAGGGCTTTCTCTTTTTCCCACTCTTCTCCTCCAGTGATTAGGTTGGGGTGGGCAAGAGATTGGGAGGGGGAACAGCTGGGACAGCTGGCCCCAGCTGGCCAAAGGGCTTTCCATACCATATAATGCCATAACGTCACGCTCAGCAGTAAAAACTGGGTACAGGAAGGAGGGCAATTTTTGGCTTCCAAGGTGGCTGCTGTTCGGAGTGGCTGGGCATTGGTCTGCTTGTGGGACGTGGTGAGTGAATTCTTCTGCTTCGATTTCTATCTCCTTCCTTCATCTTTTAAACTGTCTTTATCTCAACCCGCGTGTTTTCTCACTTTTATGCTCCCTCTTTTCTCGCCCTGTCCCACTGGGGATGGGGGAGCGAGCGAGCAGTTGTGTGGCTGCTGGTCACGGCCAACCCACCACACGAACCAGAAAGAAATGTTACAGTGTGGTCAGACGTAGAGGGTAAAGATATGCTTTTTCATGAAAAATCTTTATTTGGAGGTCATAAAACAGCAGTGGCATATGTGGATTAGAGGGAAGAAGGAGTTTTACATTCACGACTGTTACCGCTAGCAAATCCTGGGATCCAGCATCTACCGTGATACTCCTGGGCCTCGGTTTATCTTAAAGGCTCTCAGGCAGTCGGACAAAACTGGAGAGAGGGAATCCAATTACACTGCGGCCACTGCTGGTTTTGTCTTCACCCTGATCAAAACCTGGCAGAGGAATTGTGTTTTCCTCCTATTACACCCTTGCCTGCTGGGGATCATTTCCCTTCCTGAACTCCATTCTCTTTCTGTTTGTCATCTTTTCTCTCTCTGCCTCCCCAAAATAGGGCAGTTGATACCACCTTCAAACTCAGCGGGAAGACTTTCAAGCAGGGGTTTACCCGTGTAATGAACTTCCCATCAAAACATAAGGCAATTAGGGATACAATTTAACTGCTTTCCTTCCTTTTTCCTGCTTCTTAAATATTTGGAAGAATTTCAATACGGGTTGTCCCAGTAGGGACCTGAAGACTGACATAATATTTTAGGATTTAGTGTTAAAACAATAAGCCAGGGTTTAATTAACCTTCGAGCCCTTTGGGAGACCTGAGACAGAGGATCCAGTTCCTCACAAAACCTCTGCTGCTTCTCTTGCAGTTATTGACCTCATTAATCCTTCTGATACTGTACTTCAGACCATAGCTATGTTTTATTTTGGTCAAGTTGAAGTGCTAAATATTTTACAGAGATAATGAAATGCTTTGCCCTGCCTTGCAGAGAATATAATTTGAACAAACCAGTAACAGAAGAGCTGAGGGAGAAAGAAGGAAATGGAAATTCAGGAGCAGAAAATAGCGTGGGATATGTTGACTTCCTGTTTGCCTGACACTTGTGCCATGTGGGTTTGTGCTTCAAAACATATGGAATATGAGAAATTTAACCTGTTGTTTACATTGACCGCTAGAAATATACACATATTGCACATCTGAAACCATTTCTTTCTCTGAAACAACCTCCACCTTTCAAGTCAGCCTGCCTTCCTCCTCCAGAAGGGAGAGTTCCCAACAGCCACAGAACCAGCCCGCAAAACTAGCCTAACCCAAAATGAGCCACGTAATGTGATTCACGTTATACTGATGGGATCGCCTGATGGCAGTGACTGTTGGGTGTAAGAATCTTTAAGTAATCAGTAATTAATTAACTTTAATTATTAAAACTCTTAGTCAATATACTTATTCTTAAATTAATTTTTACCATTTATTTCATTATTTTAATTATATATTTTATAATATATTTAAAACAATATTTTATATATTTATATTACTTATAATTTAGAAATTATAGATATTTTATAATAGAAAATATTTTATTAAATGTATTTAAATTGAGTAATGAACTTTAATTATTAAATTTTAAAAGATTAAAAAATTAAGTAAAAACAAACATTACAGCAAAACATCTAACAACTGCAGCCGTGCAAAATTTTGATAGAGGAAATTTTAAATTCTTTACGATATCTTCTAAATCCTATTGCAGGAAGAAGTTGTGAAATTAGGGGAAAGCGACCTGGATGCAAGATCAGAGTGCGTATACAAAGTAAAAAGAAGAATAAACACCAGCTATTGTTTTTGAAACAGTTAACAAAGTGCAGTTAAACAAAGCTAGCGTGAAAAGCAGAGCCTGCATTTTCAAAAGCAACGAGTGCGTTTGGGTGCCTTGTTTTGGGGGACAGAGAGAGTAAGTTTTTTTCCCAAGGTGGTTTTTCCTGCTAGTGAGTTTCCATGCACCCAGGGCCCTGCTCTCGTAAGCATCCACCGAAGGCAGCAGACGGCCTGTGCTTCGGCCCCGTTCAGCCAGCACGCCTCCGCCGCCTTTGCGCGGAAGCCAGGCTGTGGAGCGAAGAGGAAAGGCAGGGCTGGCGCACGTTTCTGTCCACACCAACCTGAAATTTGGGGAAAGCTGAGGTGCACAAGGACTTGGAAACCAGAAATCTCTTCTTGCTCTACTAACATACATGCAATCTTTTCATCCAATCATGCAGTTGCCTCCTAGATTAATCTGCTCCTTTACACCACACCTCAAAGACAAGATCCATCCCCGTGGTGACCTACGTGGGTGCTGAGCCTATTGCAGTAATAGCAGAGCCACTGCTGATACTTAGAAGTATTTGGCTATAAACCGCCCTAAGTTCAGCTCCTCCTCTTGCGCCGATTCATCATTTAAAGTGCAGCAATAATTCTGCTCTGCTAATGTGACTAGGGAAAAGTCTCAGGCATCTGATACCCAAAAAACTGAAACGATGACGGGAATTTGCCAATTGTTTTGCTAAGGAGAACATTTTGTACGTGTGCATGTAATTTTACCTTGCCAAGCACTTCAGGTCGAAAAGTTGGAGAGAACAGTAGCACCATGATGGCCTGGTGTCTACAATATGAGAGGGTTTTCTGGGTACACAACTAACATTCACTGGAGATGTGTATAATTTCCAGTAGTATTTTAGACACTGTTGATGTAAAGGAAAAAGGAAGAATCCTAATTGCAATTCAAGTAATCCCTTTTTCCCTTTCCCACATTTCCCCCAAAAGGAAAATTTCACCCACTCGTTTCAAAATGCACAGTATAAGCACAAGGTTCTCAAACTCCCAACTTCCAATTGCTTTAATTTTTCTTTCTATACTATTAAAGATCTACTTTTTCTTTCAGAGTCCAGTCAACAAATTAACTTTCAAGTATTTTTTGGCAATTAAACACCTGAGAAGACCGTGAAAAGTTGTTTGCCTTAGTCTTCTGAATCTTCTTACCTAGATTAATGCATCTGTCTCTCTTTTTTCTGTCTTTTGGTTTTGGGTGGGGGGCAGTGCGGAAGATTTGGGAATAAACCGCAAATGCAGATGTACTTGCTTCACTGACTATCAAAAACAGCTAGCAAGGCTAGGACTGGTTTGGGTTGGTTTTTGTTTTTGTTGTTGTTGTTTGTTTGATAGAAACAGTCATACTGCAACTACAAAAACTAGAGAAAGGAGATTGAATATATATGAAATTATGTGGTGATTAAAACTTTAATCCCATTGAACTATTGACCTTAGCTCTAATCTCTGAGAAAAGGGGACAAGCACTCTACAGTAGAGGGAGACTGTTGGAAGAGATTTCTGCTTATTTGACTTGGGTTTGCCTGTTTTCCTACCTGCGTTATTTCAGACTCTGCAGGATGGGCTATTTGACAGAAGCATGAAATGAGTGCTTTGGAGCCTACTGGAAGGAGTTTATCATATTTTGCACATGCATATAATAGTGTTTTTCTTGTTTCAGTAAATCAGATATTTGCCACAGTTATTATACAGCAAAATTACGTATTAGTACTGACATTTTTTTTAAAAAATTGTGCCATGTTACATCCTGAATCTCACAGCACAAAAAAAAAGTAATGAAAAAAAGTTAGTGTCCAGCTCCTCACCTAAACCCGAAAATGAGATATAACATTTTACTGTGCTATGTGAGATTCTTCAAAGTTTTGGCCTTGTAAAGAATTTTGTATTTGAGTGTGCCAAAGAAACAAGTCTTGTTACAACCAAGGTGAAAGAGAAGTTCTATGCAAATGCTGAGGAAACTACTCAAAGAATTGGAAACAACCATTAATCCCCAAAGCAAAACAGGAGAGATAAAACTGGGAATATTCATCTGCAGTACGGGATGAAATGTGTTACAAGGATGCTGTAATTATTTTTGAAACAACATTATAAGCCCAGGAAATAGGGTTAAGGTTTTGCTGAAAGTAAATTCTAAACAAACTGACTTCTGGAACTACTTGGACAGAACACCCAAACCCCCTCTGCACATCACCACTGTGCAATAAAAAATTAAGATTAATACACAGATTATTTATCGACCTACCTTAGATTACATTTGGTTTTACACAAGTATGCAGTGTTTTTAATTTTTTTACCCCTTACGGTAGGCTATTTTCAGTATGCTCTTCCGTATCTTTCTTACTCCTATTTGAGACAGTAAGTCTAAGTCCTCTAAGTTTAGGATTCTTGATTTTGAACAAATCGGATGTGATGAAGGTGAACAGTAGGTTTATTAAAAACAAATCAGAAGCACAGGATCTGTCTACACTAAGACAAGAGTCAGTTTTATGAGTACTAAAGTCTAATACAAAATAATTAGACCTAACGGAAGTGTAACAGAATATTATTTCTATGCAATTAAAAAAACCTGCAGTATAAACCCTTAAACTTTAAGGGCCGTATTCACTGATACAGTCTCACCGCTGTGCATTGCTCTGGCACAGAAATACACTTATGCATGTGCCTGCTTTGCGTGAGCTGGTTTTGCACTTGCATCTCACGCACCCCCCTCGCTCACCGGCCCACTCCAGGTGCTCTTCCCTGTTCCCTGTACTCCTCCCCGACACACACTCACAACCCCTCGCCCTTTTCTTCCTCACGGTTTCCATGCTCAAAGAATGCACCCAGAGAATTATAAGGACAGCCATCTGTTACCTGACTCACTATGGTCTGTAAAACCCACCCCCAAGACGGCCTGCCACAAAACTGCTTAAAGCCTTTGAGGTCAGTGGAAAACACGACCCCTGATGACATCCCTCCGCTGGAGCGGCCGAGCTGCGGCCCCGACAGCCACGGGGCGACCCAGGCTCTGAAGCACGAAGCGTGTGCTAGAGAGCCCTGCGAGCGCGCCCCTTTTCCTCTCCTTACCTGGGCAGAAAAAGGAGAAACCACAGCTCTCCGTGCTGCCACGGGGGGGGGGGGGGGGGGGGGCGGATTATTTGAAGGTGGCGATCAGAGGCTTAAACCCACTTGTGAAAACCAGCCACGCACCTGCCTCACAAACCCCAGGTTATTGCAGCCCCAGAGGGACCCACGCCTCCTCTTCGCCCTGAGGTTCGCCCTCAGAGCGCCCTGCGGTGCCAGCCTCCCTGCAGCGCCCTGCGGCCCCCGCTGGCGCCGAGACAGCGACCGCCCCTCCCCAGCTCCGGCCCCGGCCCGGGGGCGGGCGGCTGCACCCCGCCCCGCGCAGGCGCTCACGGCCCCGCGCTTCCCCTTTCTCCCACCCGTGTTTTCCGGGTGCACGGCCGCGCTGTGCCCGGGACGGTGTCGCCCCACGCCGCCGGGTCGCGGCGCTCCCCGGAAGCGGTAATGCTCGGCCGGTGATCCAGGAAGCGGATGAGCCGTCCCGCCTTCCCCTCCGGAGCGGCGCTGCGGGGACGCGGGGAAGGGGGTGGGGGGAGGCGGGGGGTGGCGGCAGCAGGCCCCGAGGCGGAGCGGCCCGTCCTGTCCCAGCCCCCCGGCGGGGGGGGAGCGGCGGCGGCGGCGGCGGCGTTGTTTCCATGGAGCCGAGCGGGCGGGGGAGCCGGGGCTGAGGACCCCGCCCGCTCATGGACCCCGCCGCGGCGGCGGCCGCCGAGGAGGAGGGCAGGGAGAAGCCCCCGGTGATCTACACCATGGAGAACAAGCCCATCGTCACCTGTGAGTGCGCCCCGCGGCCCCGGGCGGGCGTTAACGGTGGCCGCCGGGGAGGGGCGGGGTGAGCAGTGGCCGGCCGGAGGCGTGCGGGGGCCACGGCCGGTGCCCCCCGCCGGGCCCGGGGCGGGCTGCCGGTGCCGGCGGCGGCGGCAGGCCCGGCCCG
Source organism: Phalacrocorax aristotelis (assembly GCF_949628215.1). Taxonomy (NCBI): domain Eukaryota; kingdom Metazoa; phylum Chordata; class Aves; order Suliformes; family Phalacrocoracidae; genus Phalacrocorax; species Phalacrocorax aristotelis. The sequence goes on along the minus strand of NC_134276.1, from coordinate 97,483,866 downwards.
GCGCGGGGCTGAGCGGGGCGCTGACAGGGCGGGAAGGCCGGAGCGGGCGAGGCGGCGGCGGGCTGCCCGCGGCTCCGGGTGCCGGCCCTCGGGGCTGAGGGAGGCGGCGCCGTACGGGGGGCTCCGATGGCGGGTTTTGCCCCTTTACCGGGTCCCCCCCTTTTAATGGGAGCGAACACACTTGGGTTTGTTTCTCTTATGCTTCAGGGCTGTGGTAAATAACAAAACCGGATGTGGTGCTTACAGGTGCTTAGGGGCAGAGACTCAATACAACAACAAATCTTAAACCCCAAACTTGTTGCCGGCGAGCTTTGTATAGTTTTGCTTCGTGTAAGAGAAGATGCAAGAAGTAAGACATTCTCTGTGGTGAGGGGAGGTTCCCACCCATGGATTCCCACTGACGTTACGATTTGATCTTTACTGCCCTTTGGTTTCGTCTCTGAGGCAGTTTATTTAACAAAACTGGATCGTGTTGTTCCAGCGATGAACTAGTTCTTTCAGGTGTCAGAGGCAGGTAGCTGGGATGTGTGCGCCCTGGTCCTGGTGTAAAACATCGGCTCCTTTGCTCTTCCAGGTGTAGAGGGTTGCGCCCAAAGTTCACTTAAAAGAAGCACATGAGCGATGTCGATAGTGCTCTTAATAAAAAAGTGAGGTGAATGAGATCAGCGTAGAGAGTTCTGCTTCTTTTTGTAACAAAAGTTAAACAGTGGCTGTTCGTTCTTGGTCAAAAGTATCTCAATCAGTGACATAACAAACTACATATTTGCACTTTATCAGCAAAATGCTGGAAATGCTTTAAGTGCACGTGAAATAGAAAGTGTTTCACAGGTGTGTGTTGTCTTATTACAAAGTAAGCATCTATTGATGTTTAAGGTCTTAGACCAATATTGGTATTTAGAAAAAACATCCAACTGTAACATCATAACTATATAATTATAGAACTCTGCGCATGTATATTTTCTTCAAACTATTTTATAAATGTGCTTTCTTCTTTCTTAGACTTTTTTTTTGGATGCACTTCATTAGCTGAAGTCAGTGGTATCTGTGTTGAATCTTCTGCACTCACCTACTTCAAGACTTTTGAAATCCATTTCACTTCAGGTTTAAAGTCAGAAAAATGTACATATCGGAAACATCTGAAGGATACTGTTGCCTTCCTTGTTGGTGTTATGCTACTGTTCAGGCTGTAGTGGATTGTTTTTTAGATTTGTTGGCTTTATCCCGTATTCAGAATTGGAGAGGCTCTGTGTGTGGTGGGAGGGGGGTGGTGGTGGTGCACATCAGTCCTTACTGATCCCATGCGATTTGAGTAAGTAACATATCTTTCTGTCTGTTGAAGTACCTGCAGTTTTACCTCAGGCTTGCTTTTTTGTTGGTGAATGCAGAAAAGAACTTTGGCCTCTTTGTGCAAGGAAATTTTCAAAATTCCAAATGTTAAATTTAATCAGATTTCAGTCAAGCCCAATTATCTGATACTGAAGATAATATTAATTTCATATAGCGAGTGATCATACTTTATGGTTGCGTACTTACAAATGAGATATGAGGTGAACATTCTGTATCATTTATATGCCTTGCTCCTGGACTAAAGGAATAATTTCTGGTGCTGCGAACAAGCATGACAGTAGTATATGTACTGGTATGGACTAGAATGGCTTGGCCTGAGACAAACTAATCTAGAAAATAAGGCCACTTGAACTAAGTGCTCAGGGATGACATCTCTGCTGAATGTAGTAGGGGTGGATTGCTGCTATTTTAAACTAAAACATTTGCTTTTAATGGGCAATGCATTTTGCTTTAGCTGTTTTAGTTTCCTTTTTTCTCTGTCCAGAGAAGTGGAGTACTTAAGAGGCCATAGTATTTAAAAAAAATGCATTCAACAAAAATGACTTACTTGAAGAAAAGCTCTTCTAAGCATTATATTGCCAGTGACTAATGAGGAGGTGAAGCTTGGCTTTCCAGGGAAAGAATTGTTGGCTCGGCATCGGTTTGTTGGAAAATGCGCTCAAAGCCACAATATTAGAAGCTGTCCAACAAATACAGTTGATCTTCTGTTTTGTGGTTCTGATTTCAGGCAGCTGGATTTGTCTGGGATAACTGCCTTGCCTAGCAGATGCGCATAGGGAGAAAACAGACCTGCAAAGGGATGGCTAGTTTTTGGTTATATGAGGGAAGAGTGAATGTTAATTAAGATTGTGTCTCAGAACATAAGTATTTCCTTTTGCTACAAGATTTAGCTTAATCTCTGTCGGGTAAACATTTGTATCATGAAATATTCCTGTTAACTCTTAGGGTTTATTCTTAACAAGGGAGAACCGAGGAGAGACTTTTGTCTGGAATGGAACTTGTTTTTAACACTGTGCATACCAGAAATGTTTTGTAAACAAATGTTTTTATCTACTTGAAATAAATTTGACAGTACTCTGAAAGGAATGCTTCTTTGGTAAAGAGAGTTATGCTTTCAAATCTGCGAGTTAGTCTGTGTTGTAACAGCAGTTACTTGCTGTATATGGTACAATCCTGAACTTGGCACTCTATGTAGGTGCAGGGCTCAGCCTATAGATTAAAAATGGCAATTTCCACGTGGCTTGTGTATTTGATGCCAGTTGCAAATGCAGTTTTTGTCGCTACCCTTTTCGTGTTAGTCCTGTGACTTAATAGTTTCATCCTCAGGATTTGTCTGTGGAAGCATTGGCCTTGTATTTATGGTAACTGTATTACTCGCTAAACCTGGTAGTTTTGATAGAGTTGAGGTTAATAGAATTCAGCTAGACAAACTGTCTAACCAAAAACTTCTCAAAAAATTTTATCCAGGCAAGCAGACAACCATATTTTGTAAGCGTGGAAAAAGTAGTATGTTCACGGAAAGATGCTGTTCCTTTGGTTTTGTTTTTTTTTTCCTTTTCTCAAGATGGAAGCATCCCATGTAGTATTAAATCACTGTTGTCAGCTAGGACGGAGTGCCATGATGATTCTTTTCAAAATCAGTTTGAATCACATTTTTGTACTGTCGGTCTTACTAGATTGTAAACCCACTGGGGAGTTTCACTGTTCAGCTGCAGTTATGTTTGCTCTGGCATGTTACCTCGTAGACTCTCAATTCAAGTTTGTAGCAGTTTATCTTTATTGCTACCAGACCTTGTATGTTCACAAAGCATTTTGAGTCGGCTTCTGGCTTTCTCACTGCTGTAGAAATACTATTTTTAGCATCATTAATTTTTTTTTATTTGAAGAGGTAAGTTGAGCGTTTGCATCAGATATCTTGAACTTGGGTAGCTTCTTTGCAATGTTGACTTAATATAATCTTTAAAACAATTCAGGTTACTTTCCTAGGAAACGTAAACAATGTTGCTTCCTTCTTACGAGTCCTATTTGAAATATTACTTTGAGAAAGTCTCTGGAACTTTAATATAATGTTTTTGCACGTATGTATCAACCAAGTGTTCTGATTAAAGAAGCTGCCCTTTTGTAGCTGGTTTGCACTTAAATTACTAGCTCTGTCTACCTATATGAAGAGGAGGTTGAAGGCTGAAGACAATCCTGCTGAGTGAAGTAATAAAAAAGTTTTTCCAGAGCTTTCCTGCCAAGCTCTTCATATGTAATTATCTTCATGCAGTTGTTGAATATTTCTCAGCTTATAGTATCTCTTTATATATATATTGTGTGTGTGCATATTTGTTTTCACTGTCAATACTCTGTCTTAGTACAATGAACTTTATATATAAATCTTGGGAGAGAATAGGATGCATCACTTTCATCTAGTCCGTGTTCAGAATGTGCTGTGATACAGCAAGAGCAAAACCATCAGCAAAACTGTTGTAGGCCCAAAAATGGAAAACAACTGCAAATATCTACAAGAGCAGCTTAAACAGAAAAGGTTAATAAAAGTAAAAGGGGGTGGGTGGGAAAAACTTTGCATCTTTTTGGAGTGAAAAATAAATGCTTCCAGTTAAGAATATTTTTTGGGGACTAGAAGAGCTTGATTCAAAAGTTCTAGTTCAAAAGTTACTAGTAGGTAAGTGTAATAAAAAAGAATGTGCCAACAGGAAGTGGCAGGTAGCCCAAGTGATTAGAATGATTTGCTGCTAGTGAGACCCTTTAAACAACTATATTCTATATATTCTTTTTCCCTGTTCTCAAATAGGACTCTTGTCTGCATTGTAAGTCATCACTATCATGTAGTTGATCAAATATTATTCTGTACTTCAATACCTGATTACATATGTCATGAGAAGCAGCAGCATCTTCTTGTTAGTGTTAACCCCTATTTTACAGATTTGGTAGTGCAGCAGTAAGTAAAAATGTAAAGTTTCACTAAAAGGATTTTCTTCTGCTGGCTTCTAGTGAATCAGCTAAGGTTTTTATACATCAATTACACTGTTTTGTGTTTTGGTTTTTAGACCTCCTTTGAACATGCATCTGGGTTGGGTGGGAAGAGGACAATCTTTAAAAGAAACAAATACAAAAACCCCCATCAGTCTTCCAAAACTTCTGGTGGAGCCACTTATAATAGGCTAGTGAATAATAAAAAAAGATTCACAGCAGAACTTTTTACCAGCAGAAAAATAAGTGGGATCAGAAAGGTTACCTGTGACTGATATTTGGGCATAAAAACTAAACAAAACCACACCAAAGTGTAGTCTTGGCGTTGAGCTCTTTTAAAGGTATTTGAAGCCTTTTATCTCAGTTGACTGAGTTTGTCATTGGTATCAAAGAAGAATATTTGTCTGCTTTAGTCATCTGACCCCAGGAGTTTTTGTTTTACACTGCCTGTGTAGTTAGTGGGTTGGGATAATTTCCTCTACAGGAAAAAAAAAATAATTGTGGGATATTCAGAATCTGCAGTGACAAAACCTATAAACATTGAAGACATTTGGAAAGTGTTAGGAAAAAAAGTAGCTTCTTGGGGATTTTGGGCAGGCATCAAACTAAAAAAAGTCAATATTGGATGGTTCTTTTGTGTCAGACAGCTGCCCCAAAGAGTGTGTGTTCCTCTTGCGAGTCCTGGTAAGGTGGTCATTCCGGTTCTCATATCATTCCCTTGCAGCAGAACAAGTGTCCTAGATAGGGATGGAGGGACAGGAGGATGGCTGTGTTAACTTGGTCTACCAAAATGTCAGGGAGGAAGACAAGGAGGAAAGAACAGAGAGAAGAAAAATATGGGATGAATAGCATAAAATTCTAAAAAATAGTAGTTTGAACATTGGTGTTTTCTTTTGGAGCTGTTTTGATTAGGATACTTGGTCACCTTTGCATTATGTTATAACCTAAACAAAGGATGTTTTGGCATTAGGTAGCCACTTCAATTCTTGGCTAACGTTAGTTTCAGAGTTTTTCCTCGGGATTAGATTTATGGTTATGAGCCACTATGTAGTGATACAGCCTGTCCTTGAACAAAAGATACCGACATTCTTTACTGGTTTACATAACAAGTTTTTGCAGCCAGGTTCACAGTCAAGATTCAGTTGAGTAAGTTTTGTTCCTCTTTTGCTTGACCTGGCCATCTTAACATTGTGGATGTCAGTTCGGTGGACACCAGGTCTTTGAAGGTCATAGGAATGTTTTTAACTTACACTGATTCGGTGTTTGATTAAGCCTTATCATAAAACCCTTTTAAGGTTCTGCTGCTTTATTTGCATTTGATGCCTGGACAGATACCTGTTTGTCTTAATTTGTTTGTGAAGTTTTTAAATAAGTGGCAAAAGGCATGCCTTCTCAACTTCATAATGTGGAAAGAAAGGAAACACGTGCTTTCTCCTTTCTTCCCTTTGTCCAGAAGTGTTTCTATTTAGCATCTTATCATTTGAGCATTACTGCTTTCTATTATTTTGTTAGTTAAAATAGGCTTTACCACTTCACATACAGAACCACCCTTAGTCGGAGTGGCATCGTGTTCAGAATTCATTTAATTCAGTTAGATACAAGCAAAAATTTCTGTAGTGGTGTGGTTTGGAGTTTGTTTTTTTTTAATATATATTTCGGAAAGTAGATCATGGATGCAGCAACTACTAATGCCTCAGAGGCATGTGTAGAGAACAAAATGAGTTCTACCATGCTCAAGGTCTCTTGAGTCATAGGAATCTTGCACAACACCACTCCAAAACTAGTCATCTTTCAGGGCTTTTTTATTGTTACTTGGAAAGGTTGTGCTCTTATTTGTCTACTTGCTGTGAAGCATTCCCCTCCCTCCCCGCAGTCCAGTAGCAAGCAGTTAACAATTTAATGTGCATCCTGGCAATTTTATGGTCCTTACTACTAACTAGTCTTGATGTTTGTCCTGTGTCAGTGCTGTGCTAGTGTTGCCTGCCGATAACTTCATTTTCAGTGTCCTCGACTTGAGCAGGTCAAACGTGCTGATTACAGTAGATGCAGGGTCTAGGCAAGCAGAACCTGAAATGGTATAGCACTTTGGGTGTTTGCAATAAGTGGTAGCGATGTTTGGTCTGTGTTCAAAATACCCAATGTATTTTGTATTGAAGGTCTGTTCTGGCCTTGATCCTGAAACACATTCTTACATGTTTTGTATATGCCCTGAAAACCAATGCAGGAGGAAAAATTGGCTGTTTTTAAAATGAATATACCTGGATAGGCTGGAGGAGTGGGCCAACAAGAATCTTATGAAGTTCAACAAGGAGAAGTGTAAGATCATGCACCTGGGAAAACATAATCTGGGAGTGCAGCCCAGACTGGGATCCACCTGGCTGGAGAGCAGCTCTGTGGAAAGGGACCTGGGGGTCCTGGTGAACAGAAAGCTCAACATGAGCGAACAGCGTGCTGCCAAAAAGGCCAACAGGATGCTGGGTTGCATCAAAAAGGGCGTCACCAGCAGAGGTAAAGAAGTCATCATCCCGCTCTACTCAGCACTTGTCAGGACACACCTGGAGGACTGTGTACAGTTCTGGTCCCCGCTATACAAAAAAGATGTGGACAGGCTGGAAGGGGTCCAGAGAAGGGCCACCAAGATGATCAAAGGACTGGGAAGCTTGCCATGGGAGGAAAGGCTGGAGAGCTGGGTTTGTTCAGCCTTGAGAAAAGGAGGCTTAGAGGGGATCTCATCATCATGTACCAGTACTTAAGGGGTAGTTACAAAGAAGATGGAGACTCCTTTTTTACAAGGAGTCACATGGAGAGGACAAGGGGGAATGGGCACAAGTTGCTCCTGGGGAGATTCTGATTGGACACCAGAGGAAAATTTTTCACAGTGAGGACAGTCAACCACTGGAATAATCTCCCCACGGAAGTGGTTGACTTGGCCATGTTCGACACTTTCAAGAGTTGTCTGGACAGGGTGCTGGGCCATCTTGTCTAGACTGCGCTCTTCCTAGAAAGGTTGGACTAGATGATCCCTGAGGTCCCTTCCAACCTGGGATTCTGTGATTCTTTCTTAAGCTGATAATGTGATGTGGTTGTCTGGAATAGCAGGGTGCTTAAACTTTATAAATTACTAGCTCCTCTGTGTTCTGGAGTAGCCCTTTTTACTCAAGATGTTGAATTCTGAAACTTTTTTGTAGCATACATAGGAATTCTTGGTGCAGTATGGAAAGCACTTTGTTATGCTCCAGAGGTAAAATACATAGTTTGTTCTTTCACTCAGGCTCCAAGCTTCATGGGCTATCATTTTGATGTGGACATTGTGCTGTTGCTAAATCACTAAGCCATATTTCCCTTTCTCTGGGCAGTTGTGAGTTGCAACTGATCACATTGAGAACAGTTGACTGTTCTCAATGGCCTGGCTCATAGAGATGTTGTAACATGGTATAAGACAGCATTAACAGTATGACTAACACTTGCTTCGGTATTTATTTTAGACATTTGTTTATAGTCTTAAATAAGATTTATTATGGTATATGTAATTCAGAAGACGATGAAGGTGAAGTTTATGGGTTTTTTTTTAACTGTTCTAGGAAATTGTATCACTGAATTGTATCACAAGCTATTGTGGTCGGACATCAGAAGAGCTGGCTTTGCTTGTTCTGGCATTTAATCCGATTTATTATTTTTTTTTAATTTTTATTGTGTGGTAATAGAATTTTCCTAGTGGCTGATAATCAAAATAGTATATATGAGAAAATTGGGAAGAGCTGAGTGGACTAGGAAAAGGGTTCCCAAGATAAACTAGGGCATACTAAGCTATTATGGAGGTAATGCCTGGCAGTGTGTCAGGAGATGAGGTTGCATGGTAGGAGGCAGAAGAAAGGATGTCAGGTTCTTCTCTAGCCTTAGCTCGCTGTTCCACAGGAAGGTAAGAATTTCTTTCTATTCAGGTTGGGCTGTTCAATGGCAGATGATTGTGAAATGGAAACAGGTGGAAAACTACCAGGAAACAGCAGAATTACCTAGATGCCTGTTAAAATCTTAATTGGAAAATGTAGCTCTTCAGCTCAAGAGATCCTGGGGAAGGGTGGGGCAAAAGTAGAGTCTCTGTAGGAGGAAATAAAGGATTTTTTAGGATTAAATTGCAGTCTCTGGTAGAGCAGAAGGCAGCCAGCTAAAGATGAGGCAGTAAGGAGAAAGTACAGGGAGGGGAGAAATAGCTGTGATAACTCAGGGCAGCACATAGATGAGGGGTTTAATAAGCAATGCCATTAAACTAGTATGGGCCAACTATTTCTCCCAAATTTAGAGAGTGCACGTGACATAACAGATTTTAGAGCTATGATCAAATGCAGTGGCAAATATATGTTTGACCTTACTCCTTCTCATTCTGATACGTGTGTTTGGCAGTCATCAAATGCCATGGCTTCTGTTGAAGTATCGTGAAAGACTGTTTGGGCGTTATGCATTGGCTAGTGTGGTTGGCTGGTCAGTTTGGATTCAAACATGTCTGACATAGTACCTTGTTCCAGAGTTTCCCATCTCTTTGCTCCAAGATGCTGATAACCATCAGAAGTTTGAAGAACTTAACTTTAAGCCTGTGTTTTCCTTGTCACGTCCTCCCTGTACGCAAAGGAAAAGAACAGAATTTAAGAACTGATATTCATAGGCTACTGATAACATATTTTTTCTGTATGGTACACCCTACATTTTGTTCTGTCTTGTATGCAAGTAGCTAGCTGCTCCAGTGGTGTTGCATTTACAGCTGTTGTTCTTAGCCCTAGTGATTAAAGCCTAGGCACAGATCTGTGTGTCAGCGTAGGGCCAGCTCCAGTGGACCTGCAACATGTTAACAGACCTGATGTTTCTGAAGGCAGCAAGAACAGTGCAGACGGCAGGAAGCTGCTCAGTGTTAACAGCAGCCCCAGAATACTGGAGAGGAATCAAACCCAGTAAAGCACAGAACATATGCTAGTGCTAATTTTGTTTCAGTAGGGCCAGCTACAGAAGGGATGTGAACCACTGTCTAACCAGTATTCTGGTTTGTGAAGGCCAAATTCTTGAGAGCGTTTAAAATATACTTTGTTTAGCCAATGACTCTGGCTATGGAGCTCCTTGTTTAGTTTTTTGAGTTGGACCAGCTATATGGATGATACTCTCTTTGGTATGTGGATTATGTAGCTCTGTGGAAAATAGCAATAGGAAGTTATAACAGCATATGTATTATGTGCCTTGATATAGTGTTAGAGAGCACGTGATTTTAAAAAGTGTAGTTCAGTGTTAGACTCTGGTTTCCATATAGCAGACAAAATTACATCTTTTTATTGAAACAACAAACCATTAATAATATACCTTATTAATCTCTTTTCTAAAATTTGCACAATATGATAGATTAATGCCTTTCACTTCTAGGTGCTGGAGACCAGAATTTGTTTACTTCCTTATACCCTACGCTTTCTCAGCAGCTTCCTAGAGAACCCATGGAATGGAGGAGGTAAACTTACATTTTATTCTGTGATACTATTTCAGTGCATGTTTTTAGACTTGAGAAGGTATGTATATGTTGTGCTCTGAGAAGCTTAGATAGTCAAGGCACATGTTCTTCAGGATGATCATTTCCACTCAGCTATGTTGAACTTCACCTAAAGAAAAATGATAGTAATGCTGTATTTCTCTTTTTGGTTTTGTGGTTTGTGGGTTTGTCTTGGTGTGCGCTTTGATTTGCTTTGTCACCCATGCTCTGAAAGTGACATACTTTCTTCTTAATGAGAATATAGGTAAAACTTATGTGCAATTAGATGTACTTTTGTGCAAGAAGTTTGGTATGACACACTGTGTTCGTATTTAAAAAAAAGTATTTTGGGAATTTTCTTTTAGAGGTCCTGGAGATGCAGAAACATCTTCTAATGAAAGCTGAAAAGCTTCTAGCTCCTGTTCTTCCAAAAAGGAGCATCTATTGCATTTCAAGTGATACCAAAATTTAGCTAACTTTATACAAACTGCAGTAAGCATAGTTTGTGAGTTTCCAATACCAGAGTATTTCAGTTTATTCCTCTTCCCCAAAACATACGTTCATTTTTGTATTCCTCTATGTACGTCTTATCCACTAATTTCAGTTTTTAAATTTTGTAGGTCTTACGGCCGTGCTCCGAAGATGATTCATCTAGAATCTAACTTTGTTCAGTTTAAAGAGGAGCTACTACCCAAAGAGGGGAACAAGGCCCTTTTGACTTTTCCCTTTCTTCATATTTATTGGACAGAATGTTGTGTAAGTATCAGGAAAACATTGTGAAAAAATGAGTACTCAGATTTAAAAATGAAATAGTTTTGACTTTCTACTTGTGGTCTCTGTTTTTTGTCACTTGCTTTTCGTGTTTCTTTGAACAATTAAGTCTGCTTGCATCAGCATGCATACCCAATATTATTGGAAGCAAAACTTAGCTTGAGTACTTTTTACCATAAGCCGTATTTCCTTCTAATGTTGCTTGACACTAAGAGAACAGGCTTTTGAATAACCTACTTTCAGAACTTCTGTAATGAAAAATAGGATCTGACAGTGTTACTGCAGTAGTACAGCACACTTGCTTCATAATACAGAAACGTGGCCGCAGTATTTCAGTTATGATATATTCACGAGGTTAAATCTTAAGATACATATTTTTTTCTTTAGTTCATCTTCCATGTCTGTTGGGTATTAGTATGTGTCCGCAATCTAAACTGGGCAAGATTTGGAATGTCTTAATCCTGTTTATCTACAGTTCACTGCTTTTGGTTGGCCCGTGTTACAAATTAGTTACCCACTTGAAGGACAAAGGTGACATTTGATCTGTGACCAGTCAAAAAGTATCCAGAACAGCCTTAAGAGTTGTCTGAATCGATCAGTTTAAAACCAACACAGAAGCTTAAAAAAAAGTGCCAAACAACACTTTCGTGGTTTGATTTTTATGAAAAAGCTTTTAAACAGGTTAAGATTTGAGCAGTGTTCAAAGGTACAAATATCACCCTTCTGGTACTGTGCGAGAATAAAACAGTTCAGTTTTGTAATTTCAAACATGTTTTTGTTGTAAAGGTCAAAAATGTGTAAAGTAAGAGTTTAAATTATGTTTAAGAATCTTAATTTCAGTAATCTAAAGAATGACAATACACCAAATACTAAGATAGATTTACTGTTAATCAAAATACTAGAAATAAATTAAATTCAAACACCAAAACCTTACTACACTTCACCTCATTTGATTTCTTTCAGTAGTGAACTTTTTTTCACTAATTCTATTTGATATGTCTTTCTGTTTGTCTTCTGTTGGAACAAAATTTGCCTTCTGAAATTGTTCAGAATGTCTGTTTGATGATTCACCACTTCTCATCCCAGGACACGGAAGTGTACAAAACTACAGTCAAGGATGACATCACCAAGTGGCAGAATGTTCTCAAAGCGCACAGTTCAGTGGACTGGCTAATTGTGGTAGTTGAGAGTGATGCCAAGAAAAAGAACAAAACAAATATCCTTCCCCGAACCTCTATAGTAGATAAAATAAGAAATGACTTCTGTAACAAACAAAGTGACAGGTAAGCATTCTGCTTGCAAAGGTGTTAACCTTTTGACTAGTGCGCTGATTTAAAAACTCAGCTCCTGATGTAATGGGCTCCTTGCTCCCTTAAGGACTTTCCTTGATGTCCAGCATTCAAACTGATGGTACCGTAAGACCTATGCTTTGAAGAAGACTGACGCAAGCAATAAAGGGAGAAGTTTATTTTCAGTTCTTCCTCGATTCATGGTGGCTTTGAAATGTGTTTCAAAAAGCTTTCAAGTATCTCCTCCTAGCTAAGAGAGGTTTAAGGGGAACAGTGTGGTAATAATCAGATTTTAGAACTTCAGGGGTTTTTGTTTGCTCAGGTGCTTGCAAAAATGTTACCAGAACTACAGGTAGTGGGAGTGAGGTGAGGAGAGTATGAAGCCAACAGGGCTTATTTTTTACCATTGTACTTTCTGCCTTTCACTTAATCACCTTTTTGCTATGAGATAACTTAAAGCCAGTTTCTTCAGATGTTCTTATGCTAAGAAAAATTTATAATGAATATATGAAACTGTTTCTGCTTTCATTGAAGTCAACAAAATACACAAATCTTAATTTGAAACCAACTTTATTAGGTAGTGTCTTCCTTATTCTGAAACATTGCCCTGAATCTATTATATGTTACATTTTTGTCTTTTAACCTTAAGAGTTAACGTTAAACAGGAGATTTTCCCCCTAAGAATGAATGACAGGATAAACATATGAAGCTGAAAAGAGTAGATGGAAGCACTCATTGTACCTTGGTGTGAGCTGACAGTGACTGGCAGGTCAGCATGTTATAACACGCTCTACATTGGCAGCACTTTCTTTGTACCTAGACGGTGTTTGGTATATTACTGGATTATTTGGGCAAATAGTTTGGACCACTCTGATTCAGTTTGCTTTTGGTTTCTAAGTGATTGATTGGCTTGGTTTAATTATTTTGCTATAGGGTAAGAAGACTTTTCTAACCAGAAATGGTGTTTTACTTGGATGAGAGATTTTCCTGCCTTTAAGAGATATCACTACTTTTTTGAATGTTACTAAATTGTGATAGAAAAACTGAGGAAATAGAATGCTCTAAAAAAGGCTGATTTATTTGTGAATTAATGGAATCTGATTATTTATTCATTTTCTGAGAAAAGCAGGGGAAGTTTTAGCACATAGGATGTGTAAAATCAAATTGAGACACTGTAAGATTATATTATGGAGGATTATTTTAAGTTATTTAGGAAAGGCTGACTATATGTGATCTAATGGCTCTTCATTTGTTCTTGCATAATCCTTGCCAGGAGTAACTATAATTACTGTTCTGCTGATTTGTATTGCTAAGAAAGCTTTTTTTTTTTCCCCCCCCTTGAATAGCTACAGCATTACTTACGTTTAAAATGTATTTGCTTCAAAAAAAGTAAAGCTTTATAGTACTCATTATGTGGAAAACACTTAACTCTTCTCATAAACTGATTCACAGACTTAAACGTACATGGAAAAGTTTTTAAAAAGCCATCAAAACCCAACCAGACAAAAAGCTCCAATGTACCCACCCCCAAACAAACAAACATAACCTTCAACCTTAGTTTTTACCTCTGACTAGTGTTGAATGAAAAACTAAATTTTATTCACTCTGGATCTGTCAGGTATGCACAGTCTTCAGCTGTGCATTTATATGTGAATTTTATGTTTACCTCCTCAAAAATAATATTCATCAATCTCTTTACAGATGTGTCGTACTTTCTGACCCTTTGAAAGACTCTTCCCGTTCTCAGGAATCTTGGAATGCCTTCCTGACCAAACTCAGGACGTTGCTTCTCATGTCTTTTACCAAAAACTTAGGCAAGTTTGAAGATGACATGAGAACTCTGAGAGAAAAGAGGACTGAGCCAGGGTGGAGCTTCTGCGAGTATTTCATGGTCCAGGTAAGAGTCTCTTTTTATTGAAGAAAGTACTTGAGTCTTAGTTTTAATAATGGCTTTTTTTTTTCTGGTTGGCTTTCTGGTGCCTTTTAATGTTCTGCTCATGCTTTGAGGGTTGGGGCAGGAAATATGAAAACTGGTAGAAGAGCAGCATTTTTAGATCTTGTTTGCAGCAGGCTTGTGTTACATTGTAATACAGTGCTATTACAGAAGCAGAATCTTCTCAGGCTTGTCAAAGTTTTACAAACCTCAAGTGAAGCAAACAAATTGCATCAATAAAGCATTTTAGTAGTTGCTCTTGAATTTTGGGTAAATGTCCCATTACTGTGCCTTTGCCACTTGAAATTGGTATTTAATAGGAATGTTGCTATGCTTTCTTGCTTTAGATTATTATCAGTATGTGTGGAGGTGATATTTAGAAAAGTGTCTGAAGTGCTCCATATAAAGAATGCCTTGAATTCAATTTTTTTATATTTCTAAATACATCTTTGTTTTAGCTGACATAGAGAAAAGCAAGAAACTCTTCTTCGATAGAATTAAAGGTCTTGATTCCTTTGGAATTTTCTGGTCCCTGTGCAGTGCCCTTCTATGCACCAATTCCACCTCATCTTCATGTCTCCATTGACTTCATGCGCTACCTCTTGCATACAATATATCTAATTCTCAGACTTTTTCTACTTACCACTTTGGCTCTTTTCTCTGCGTACAACTGAACCTTTATTGATACTGCAATTAGTGCCTTCACAATGTAAACAGAGGGGAAAAAAATTAATCTTATGGGAGATAAGTCTTCAGCAATTTTTTTTTAAACTCAAATTTTTAATAGATATATGAACAATATCTTGTAGTGAATCAAGATCCAGATACTCAACAGAATTTACTGGCATATCTGTATGACTTAATCTTCTTTTGTGAACCTCCCTGTGTTAGGGAAAAATGGTGCATCTGCTACGAAGGCGGGTTTTTCTATACGTGTGACTACTGGAAGGGGAAGAATGTTGGAAAAAGTAGTTCCCAGAGCTCTATGTATGGATGGGGGCAGGCTGTAATACCAGATATTAGTAGTATAGTAACATGCTCCTTGTATTGCTTGTGTGTCAAAAGGAAGAACTGGCCTTCGTCTTTGAGATGCTGCAACAATTTGAGGATGCGCTAGTGCAGTATGATGAACTGGATGCCTTGTTTTCTCAATACGTTGTCAACTTTGGGGCTGGTGGTAAGTATCTTAAAATGTTAAATAAATGTTAAGTGTATTAATTTCTTCATTATGCTTCTGCTGAACAGCCCAGTGCTTTGGGTACCATGCACGTACATGAGAGAAAAAGATGGTACATTGCAGTGAAGATGCACTAGGCAGTTTGTGCTCTTGTTTTATGATGTATCCAGGCTCAAGTTTACATCAGTTATAGTCTATTGAAGTTTTGGTTTTCATTTCTGAGGCTTAGAAGCAATTTTTAATGAAAACCTGCATTTTGCTCTTGATGATCGTTACAAATGGAGCCCTGAAACTCTGTAATTATATAAGTATTGATCTGGCTGAGAGGCAGTTGCTGTTTTCACAGCTCACTGCTAAGTTATTCAATAAAGAGCTTCCTGGAGAAATGCATTCAGTTTTTTCCTCAGCAAATTACATGAGACATTTGGTAATCACTACAAAACTGAACAGAAATACGTGCTTAATCTGTGCTACAGTAAATTTAAGTTTCTCTTCAAGAAAAATTACTGTGCAAGAAGTATCAAATAAATGTAAACTCTTTTAATGAGGTAAAGCATATGTTATATATCAGCTTTAATCAGGTATGTGTTATGAATCTGGTAAAAACACGGTGCAGGAGTAGTTGCAGTGAAATATATTTGTCCTTACTGTACCTGATGCTACACCTGAAAGTGGGGGCACATCTATCCAGGATGGCTGAGTTAAAAATACTTAAGTAGATAAAGCTTGTTTGTTTTGAACTTCAGGTAGCCTTAATTGCTAAGAAATACATTACAAACTGATTGCCACTATACTAATAACAAATATGCAATTAAGACAAAATGCCTATGGGGTTTGAATGTTCTGAGGTTCAGTTATCTACTTAGCTATGAAGGTTCTGCTGGTTTTGTTTTGTTCTGTTTTTGAAGTTAATATCTTAAGTCATTTATCCATATGATAAACTTTAGAAAGAATAAGCCAGCTCGCAACCTTGGAGGGAGGAAGAAGGGCTTTGATAGAAGGCAGTGGTTGACTCTTCGATATTAACTTTATTTACTTAGATGGTGCAAACTGGCTGACATTTTTTTGCCAGCCAGTGAGGAGCTGGAATGGTTTAATTCTCCGAAAACCAATAGACATGGAGAAGAGAGAGCTAATTCAGAATCAAGAAGCTACTCTACTGGACTTGCGTAGTTACCTATTTTCTCGCCAGTGCACGTTACTAATCTTCCTGCAGAGGCCATGGGAGGTTTCCCAGCGAGCACTGGAGCTTCTTCACAACTGTGTGCAAGAACTCAAGCTATTAGAAGTGAGTCAGTGTAATATATTCCGTTATGTGAATGATTTTATCCAATGGTGATCTAACAAGATTTTTGAAGTTTAGATGTTGGTGACCAGAATACAGTAAGCACTGTCTGTGAGTTATCAAAATGATGCTGTAATAACAGATTGTAACAATGCTACCGTTGAATGTTTCATCATGAGGATGTCTTTGGAAAGAAATTTGGAGACATCACATCTGAAAGCCAAACCTGTATTTAGTTAAAGTATTCTAGTCTGCACCTGGAAAGTTAACTTCTTAAGCTGGTAGGTAATTTGTCTGCTTCTTTCCTGGATGTATTACCAGTCTCTTGAACTATAGTTCCCATGATTTAAATCTATAACAGTGTTATATTGAAGAAAATAAGGCAGAGAGGTTAATATGCTGGTACGCAGGCTAGTCATCTGTAACAGAGAGCAGTTTTGAACTAGAAACACTATCTACAGCAGGGCTTCTTACTGCTGTGCAAGTTGGATGCTGCTTTGATCGCCTTCTGTGGTTCTTACTTGGTGATTCCTTTTGGTGCCCCGTAACGCTCTTCTGTGTTATGCATGTGTCTGCAACTCATCCAGTGGCAAAAGAAAGAGATGGAAACAAGTGACAGAGGTCAAAGCTTTTTGTCATGTTGCATGCCTCCGTGCTTTACCCCTCCTCCCTCCATACTTTAGTTTCTGCTGTTTTTTTTTTTAATTCTCTAAAGAGGCTTTATCAGGGATGTTGTACACTGATCATCCTCCATGTACGACCACAGATGTCTGTAAATTGAAATACATCTTTAAGAACAGCATAGTCTGCATGAGAATATTTCTGGATTTCATCTTGTGACTCATCTATGTCCTTAATCCCGTGGGTGTCTCGTTCTCTGTTAGTTTTGTCTGTGCTATTATAACAGTAGCCGCTAACTTTTGCCTGTCTGACATTGTGGTAGTAAGTTCCCTAAGTTCCATCTGTTCATCTGCATTTAAAAACAGAAAATCTGCATTGCTAACACCTTCATGTATTCTAAAACTAACATGTAATTCCCATAGATATTATGTTCTCTGTGTGTGTGTTGTGGTGGTTTTTTTTTTTCCAAAATAAATAACATGCAGCCTTCTAAATCTCTGAAGGTACTTCCTGCAGTTCCCCTTTTGCTCCACCCCAGCTCTGTCCTGTGCCTCCAATGTTTGGGTCTCTTCTCTGCACTCTTATTTCTGCTGTTTCTGTCTTGAAGTGGTAATCCAAACTGAACACAAGTGTTCAGGCTGTGAGGCAGTGACACCTATTTGTGCATACCATGTAGTTACCCCTGCTGTGATCATTGTTCTTAGTACAGGCAAACCTCCTAATATGACTTGACACCACTGAATACATAGCGGAAATCTAAACTACTCTGTTTTTATGATCTTCCTGAAAATTCTTTCAGAATTCAGGGTGCTTTTTGGTGTTGGGCTTTTTTTTGTGTGTGTGTGTGTGTGTGGTGGTGTGGTGTTTTTTTTTTTTTTCCCAAATGCATTGTGCTTGCATGTTGAGCCTTCCTACCACATTAGTCAAATACCTAGTTTATTACGGGTTTCAAGACTTTCATAGTCTTTCTAAAAGGAATGTTTTCACGTTGTTTATGAGCAGGACTTTGAGACACCATTATTGTGATCTTTAGTTATGCTCACCTTTATCTTGATTCTTGAAATACTCTGGTATCAAACTCTGTCTTCATCATGTCCTACACAGATAATCCCTTCTTTGTGTGTGTTTTTTTCTCCTTTCTGTGTTTTTTTGGTTGGTTGGTTGGTTGTATCTCCATTCTTTAATTAGCTGTCTGTGGCAGATGTCTTATCCTTTGATTAACAAACTTATTGTTGCGAAGCAAACTTAGACTAATTTCTTCTTTTTTTATGTTTTTTTTTTTAATATACTTATTGTACTTTTAATTTCAGTCTCAGATCTGATGTCTCCTTAGGAAAGTAGTAATATATTTACAGAAATTTTTCCTAATTCTGCTTTCCTTAGGCTTAGCTTCCAAATTTTTGGAATGTTTTCTGAGTCCTAGTACCTATTAGTCCCCTTTTCCTTCTCTTTCACCTTCTTGGGTGTATCAAATATAGTTAATATAATCACTATTTAGTTGCTTAGCTGTCCTTGTTTCATGAACTAATGTATGTAAATTATTCAAGAGGTAGTGAGAGTTGGCCTGTTTTTTATGTATTCTTAGAGTAAGCTCCTCCAAGAGGCTCTGCTATGGTGTATCAAGAAAAGTATTTTGCTTGAAGTATTTTCTCATCTGACTAATGTTTATTTCCCCAGCTAATTTTATCTGTTCATCTTCAGGTCTCTGTTCCTCCTGGAGCTTTGGATTGTTGGGTATTTTTGAGTTGTTTGGAAGTGTTACAAAGAATAGAAGGCTGCTGTGATAGGGCTCAAATAGATGCAAATGTTTCCCACACAGTTGGCTTGTGGAGCTATGCCACTGAGAAGGTGAGCAAATGATGTTTTGCAGTTGCGGTATTACAATTTTGAAGTAGTCTATTTGTTCTGTAGAACAGATTTTGTACTTTTTAGTGTGGAATTTAATAAGGGGTTCTGTATATTGTCTTGAGTTTAGTCCAGATGAGACATCCAGGTTTATATTCACTTTTCCCACTGTCAGGTGAGGCCTGGGAATAACAAGGGTGTGTTCAACTCCTTGTCTGTCCCCCCCTCCCTCACCACTAGTTGGATAATGACTATCTAATTAAAATCCAGAATTAACTCGATCCATGTCAACTGAGAAGAAGAACCATGAATCTCAGTTATAGCAGGGGAAGCTGCTCAGATTTGGATGCAATTACCATTATACATAGAGATTAAAGCAATCTGTTTATACAGTTCCTTATTTCTTCAGTATGCTAGTATGGTAGTAGTAGACCCCTAACTTCAGTGAAGGTATTATCCTTGGCGGCTTGTGAAAGAGGCAAGTAAGTAATAATTTGCAATTTTTCAGTTACTGCTCCTCACCATAAAATAAAAGTTGTAAAGTAGTCTTTTCAGTTTGGTTAAGCCCCTTCCCTAATCACGTGAATGCCTTCTCAAGTTCAACTTGTTCCATTTCTATGAAAGAGGTGGTGTCTAAGGTTGCTAAAGATGACAAACTCCAGAAACTACTGAAACAGCATACTGTGATCTTCAAGAATGTTTTTGAAGAGTAGCGTAAGCTCATCCTCTTGTTTGCATAGCCAGTAGAATATTTTCTATTTATTTTAATCATCTTTCATTCATATTTCAGTAGACTTGGGAATCCTCTAGCTGACCCTAGGAGGTCCTTTTCTTAGTGCAAAAGCATAGAAAGATAATTTCACCTTGAAGAGTTACTGTTTTAAAAAAAAAAAAAAAAGGGTGCGGGGGAGAGCAGAATAAAGGAAACAAAGAATTGTTTAAAGTGGTGATGGGTGCATCAGATTCTTCCCATGCTCCTTACATGTTTCTGTGGAAGGTGTGTACCTGAGTTGGAAATGTTCCTCCAATTCATAGCTCTTCTTAACACAAAGGATAAAGGGAAAAATTGTGGGATAACAAGTAGCAGTAAGGTGGAACAGACTGAATGAAAGAAGTTTAGCAACTAGTGACAAAATAAAGTGGAATTAAAAAAAAAAAGTTAATGGCCATCCCCATTTTATTCTGTGTAGAGTAATATGACAAGCCGAGACCTTTTTTTCTTTTGTGGGTTTGCCTTGGTAGTTGAGTTATTCTAAATAAATTAACCAAATGACCAAAAGAATGGAACTTCTTTAAGACAGTATTCTCTGCTCACTTCTGGGTATCAAGTGCATCAGTAACTTATATGTAATTTAATTCTTAATAAAATTATTTTCTGCTGCGAGAATAACAGTTACTTTTGAAAGATTCTCTACTTTCTTCCCATGAAACAACTTCAACACAGATCTTACAAGCAGTATAATATGACAGCAGTGGAATTGTCTTGTACTGTAGGAATGACATAATAGAATAAAAGGAGTTTTATATTGGTTTTGTAGCCTATTAAAAACAAGCATCTGGTTTCTCTTATAGTTAAAATCTCTGGGTTATCTGTGTGGACTTGTGTCAGATAAGGGACCCAATTCAGAAGACCTTAACAGAACTGTCGATCTGTTAGCAGGGTTGGGAGCAGAACGCCCTGAAACAGGTATTACCAGGAATGTACGCATTCTTTCCAATAACTGACATTGTCTTAAATACATAGCATATAAGTACATCAGTAATAACAATTTCCAAGTATCCCTACATTATATATAAACATTGATAGAGCTTTGTTATCTCACGTGAGTTCTTTTCATGTGTGTCTACTGCTTTAAGTTATCAATGCATCTCCTTGCTGTTGCAAGTAAAGGTGTTTCCATTAATGCTCCATTTATCAACATTTAGGTAAATAGTCTTGAACAGTACTGGTTTTGAATAAAGTCTTTAGTACTTTCAGACAAGTATTCAAAATATAATTATTTGAAAAAGAAATGGAGCATCCTTGTTCTGATGCAAATAGATAACGTGCAGCTGGAGCTATGAAGTGATACTATTTGAGTTGAAGTGGTATTAGAGTGGCTGAACAATCAAATTTATTTACTCCTTGTGGATTTTATCACTCACAAAGATATTTCTGAAGGAAGAAGCTTTCAGATGTTAAATATGCTAGAACAATTAGTATCTTTGAAGCATTAGCTTACAGGCTGACGGGTCACTTGCTTTTGTAGGTATGATGATGTGTGATTCTTAATTCAGTGCTGTGGTGCACGTTGTCTTTATTTAAAATGGGGCCTTTTTTCTTCTAGAGATATTGACACGTATTTGGTCTGGCAAAGACTTTTAAATTGAGCAAGCTACTTCAGACAAAACCTTGGTTTTGCTTGCCATTCTCCTTTG
Source organism: Phalacrocorax aristotelis (assembly GCF_949628215.1). NCBI lineage: Eukaryota > Metazoa > Chordata > Aves > Suliformes > Phalacrocoracidae > Phalacrocorax > Phalacrocorax aristotelis. The sequence continues at coordinate 97,462,701 of NC_134276.1, read as the reverse complement.
AAGTGCATTGTTTAAAGTAGTAAAATGTCTTTAAATGACAGTTTATCTGTCACGCTGATAAATCCAGCAGTGGGGAGTTGTGATAATATTCTCTTAGCACAATGTGATATTTAAGTACAATTGTATGTGTTTCTAAGTTGAAAAAAAGTTATGACATACTGTGTGGAGAAGTTAGTACAGTTACTGTATTGCTCTTTACCTTTACCCTGCTACCTTGAACATCACTCTCACATGCATGCACACACAGAGTTGTGAAACAGCCTTTCTTGATCTTATTTTAGAGCCTGGGGAAGAACCTCATGATCGGTCTCTGAGTGTTAGTGACATTTCCAACACAAAATGAGTTCTTAGTTTTCTCTCCACTTTCTACTGAAGGAGAAAGTGGTGGTGGGGGGTGTTATTACAAATACATTCCTATTTTAAGTGACACCTCTTGTTCTGCTTTTTTTTAAAGCCAATGCATCACAGAGCCCTTATAAGAAACTTAAAGAGGCCTTATCATCTGTAGAAGCTTTTGAAAAACACTACTTAGTAAGTATGAGTTTTAGTTATTTATATTAGTTTTGCATGCTTTCATTCTAGATTGAATAGGCCCAAAATTTTCAAACCTGAGAAGATAAAATTGAGGACATAAATCTGTATTTTTGTATTTTGGTATCAAAGGTTATTGCTTACACACTGAATACAGCAGAGCTGTCTTGCTTTACAACTGGAACCCTGTATGGGCCCAAAGTTTCATGTATTTGGATTAACTTTAATATTTACAGTTATGAGTTGGAAGTTGTTACCTGTAAGTATGTATACTTAGTTATTAAAAAAGCCAATGTCATGGCTATCATATTCTGCTATCCCAAATTCATAATTAATTGATCTTCCCCAGAAGAATATTGATGTGTGAATTCAGCTTCCTTTTGAATGGTTTAGACTTGCATCTTGCAATGGGTGTCATGTGGTTTAAGTTATACTGTTAATTTTTTTATATGAACTGTAGGACATCTGTGGATAATAGAGTTGGAGCTGGCATAGATTGAAACATTAGAATTCTCATTGTGCTTTAATATGCATGTTTATTTCCTGACAGCTCCCTTACTGAGGAGCCATTGTAATGATCTTCTGTTTTTTTTCTATAAAAGATTATGAAATAAAACAAAAAAAACCCTGACTGTCACAAGAGTGTGTTTGGTTTTTGGGAGTGGGATTTTTTTGCCCTTAAATAATTTTCCCTTGGAATTTCTTACATTTGCAGTACTGCTATTAAAGTTTTCAGTTGTCTGGGGAAAAGTTGGAGGAAAACTGAGCAAATTTTTTAAAAATCTGAAAACTAGGTGGTATTTATTTTTACAAAGTTTTATTGAAAGAGTCCCAGAAGATTTCATCTGGAGATACCAGGTTTCATTTTTATACTTCATTTCTTTATAAAGCTAGTTGGATAGCTGGACCCAGGCTAAAATCTTCAGAACTGCTAGCTCCTCTTACATATTCAGTTCCAACTTGCACCTGAAGATCTCAGCTAAATTCATCAGTATCTTCCTAAATTTAAGAAACTAAGTGGGATCTGCAGAGTTTGCCAATGAAAGAATTGCCATTCCTGGCTGTATTTCTGACTGCACTCTTATGCAACAGAAATTCAGATATCAGATACACTATAAAAGATCGTCTTCTATGTAGTTGTCACATAAATATATATAATTCATATATGCCTGTATATTACCCATGTATTCAGTGGAGAACAACATAGAATTAGTTAAAATTTCCAGACACAGCTAAGATACTTTATTTGCGTTTCAAATTTTAATGAGTCTGGAAAGTAAAATGCAGCTTTTCAGACACCTTGAAAGCAAGAAGCGATGAACTTTTATTACCAGAAAAGGCTTTGCTCTCATTCAATGGCTTGTCTCATCCAATAATTTTCAGAATCTTTTGTAAGACTGTCAAATCTTCTACAAACAAGCGTGCTGGCTTGTACCTTAATTTGGGGGGAATGTAGCTTTTCATTTGTATATGTAGCTGGTGTCTAAGACCTCTCTGGTTATACTGATCGGTTAAGGAATGATCACTTAGTTTATTGTAGGATATTGTTGTGAGTTCTTAAAGATGTGATTTTTCTAGGCTCTCTATATGAAGCATAAAAAATGGCCTGAGAAAGACTTTGGGAGCTCATTTTAGGTAATTTTCCTGCCCCATAGGAATAGATGCTTTCTAACAGATACTCTGCAAAATATTTAGGCAGTTGGAAGCTCTTAAGCAATTTGTTTTGAAGGATAGAGTAGTTCTCAGTACACTAAGTGAAGCAGAATGAGCTTCTGTGGAAGGCTGCTGACAGTCAGAAGAAGCTGTGGGTTTGTAAATATGATGTGAAATATTTTTGTGTATCTGGTTGGGGATTATACTTGAGAAAAAAGTTTGGTGGTATAAAGTGTGTGTTGTAACTACTAATTTTGTGAGAAAGATTTGTTGCTGTTATTGCAAGGTGAGGAAGGTGACATGTAGACTGTTGTTGCATTGGAAATGAAGATTAAAGATGACTGAGAAACTTCCAATTTGGCATTGCATAGCTTCAGGCAAAATTCCTTTAAGGCACTCTTGCAAAAATACTTATTCTGATTGTAATTTAGAATTTTGCATTTAGTTGTTTACATACTGCAAACTTTCATATACTTAATGGTATTATGTGCAGCTTTAGTAAAAGAATCATGTACCATGTTCTGTATGTAGTTAATCTGGTTCTGAAGTATTAAGTGGGAGTCTCTGGGGCAAGCTCTGATATTGTTCTAAATATGTTATCCTGTGGTGTATCCTGGGATGATACACTACGCAATCCTGCAATGATGATCAAACGGCCTATAGTCACTGAGAGATAGGAGCTTTCAGAAAAAGACATGAGGATTCAAGTGTAAAGAAGTGCTTGAAATAGAAGCTTCATCTATTGGTGGTTTTGAGTTGCCTTATCTAAGTTTTAATAGCCTTTTTCTTTTGCTATTTATAACACAGATGTGGGATAATGACCAACTGCAAAAATTGAGTGAAGATGATCTGTTAAAAACTGCTCTGTAATGTGTGCTGGGGGCAAGGGGAAATCTAAAAAATGACTCATTCTGGTCATTTTGTTGTAGTAACTTACTTACTGGCTATGAGTTTGTGAAATACCATGTAGCTACTAAAAATATGTAAAGCTTATAATAGTTTCTTTTCTTTTAAACAGGATCTGTCACATGCCACCATTGAAATGTACACAAATATTGGAAGAATTCGCTCAGCTAAGCTTGTGGGAAAGGATTTGGCAGAGTTTTATATGTAAATGAATGCTTAAAATGTCTTAAATGCATTAGCTTTGAAAAGTTTTAATATAATCCTTGAGGAAAATATGCTGTATTTAAAAAGGAATTTTTAAAAGCATTATTTAAAATGTAAACATACCCTAAGTTTCAGGCTGTATTTCGGGGGTGGGGAGGAGGAAAGAACACTGGCAATTTCTTTATATCAAACTCTAATCCTCACCTCATCATCTAGTTCTTCACTTTAACTGTCCTATGTTCTTTGGCTTGATCCTTTCTTCTCCTAGGGAGAAAAGGGCAATGGTGCAGGGGGAGAAAGAGATAACTTTGTTTACTATGGCCTGCTTTGTAACATGGCTTCTGACTTGTTTCAAAGTTTATAGTTATCTTAACTACATATGTGTATATATATAGCTAAGAAAAGCCAGAAAACATGTTATTTGGTGAGTAATCAGTTTCATATTTGAGATTATGGTTGCAAAAGGTTTGTTTCCCCCACTGTGAAACTTAGTGATTTTTTTTTCCTGATTTCCAAATATGTTTTTTGTGTTTTTCCCTGCTGTTAAATTCCACTATAGGAATCGCCTGCATTGGTTTTCTGTTTCATTTATTTTTCTCATTTAGAAGAATTTGGGAGTCCGAAGTGGGTTTTTTTGGGAAAACATGTTTGAGCATGCTTCTCACCTACTTTCACTAAAGCAGTCTGATCTTCTAGTCGCAACAGATTCTCTTAAATTAACTTAAATATTCACCTGAGGGAATAACATTAGATTTAAAGACTACCATGGAACTGCAGTGTAGTGAGAAAATGATGTTTTCATTGACGCATTTTCCTGCTTTAAAATTGCCGAGGAAGCATATTTTTAGTTAACTCTCAGAATCTTGAGGTGGCTATTGTTGCGTTTGTGTGGGAGGTAGCTTCACCTCACTCGCTCTGACTTGGGATAGATCTGTATATGAAGCCTTTCATTGACGTGGTATATTTCTACTAATTGCAATTCTGCTTGCTTAAGTGCGTAAAGGTAGGCCAATATGTTGATATGTACCAGCCAAATAAAGAGCATAATGGTCCGCTGCATCTTGTTCTGCATTCATATGCAGTGTTCCTCTCCCATCCCCACTCTTTGAAAATGTGTAGAGCGTTTTCATGGCTGCAAAGGTTCTCCTTGTTTTTTACACTCTGTACTCATTTCTTTATTTTTAAAGGAGGAAGAAGGGTCCACAGAAGGCAGAAGTCTATCTTCAAGGAGCACTGAAAACTTACCTTGCTGAGGGCTGGGCATTGCTTGTCACACATACGAGAAAACAGTTAGCTGAATGTCAGAAACACCTTGGGCAAATAGAGAAGTATCCTCTAAAAGGCAGAGCCAGAAAAATCAAGACCAGAGAAATGATACTTCTGATTACTTTTCTGACATATCTCTAACTTCTATTTAACAGTAGAGAACTGCCAAACATCAGACAGCTGGCTTATTTCTTTTTTTCATTGTTGCTGTTCATTTGGGGAGAGTTGGGTTTTTGGTTTTGGTTTGTGTTGTTTTTTTTGTTTTGTTAACATCTCATTCACTTAAAACCTGTTGCATTTGGTTGCTGCTCTCCGTTTTAAATATGTCTATGCTCTAGAGAGTGGTGCAACGTGGAGAGTGTAAAGTTTGTCATTAGTTCACCAGATACTACAGAGGATTTTTATGATTGTACTTCATCATTATGGAAGTTTTTGTGTGGGTTGTGTTTTGTTTTTTTTTTTTTTTTCATTTAGTAAATATGGCATTATAGTGTCTTCCTATATGAAGGAGCTTAATTTCTGGGCTTTCTTTCTATAACTGCTACCACCTTGTTCCTGTATCTGACCTGGCAAAGACTCTTCTGGTGTTTGTAATGGTGACTTTTTCCAAAAGTTAAAACAGAGACTTGGAAGGTGAAAATCTTGTGGCTTTGGTGTGGGGTGTGGTGTTTTAATATTTTTCACTCATATTTATTTTTTATTCCTGGCTTTGATCTCCGCTTCAGAAGGGGAGTGGGAGTTGTTTGCTTTTAAGTTGTGTAGAATTTCCATCTTCAATGTGTGAAAGAAATCTTCACTGTAAATGCCACATAAATGCTAAGTAATACTTTGAGAGAATGATTTGGCCCAATCCTAATGTTTGACAGGCTTCAAATTCTTCACTTTGATACTCTCTGCATTATTTTCACACACCAACTCTATCCGCTACAACTGTATTAGTTCAAATACTACATCTGTCTGCGGAGCTGTGCTGTTGTTACTTCCAAGATAAGTGTGTGAGTGGAAAAGTCTACTGACTAGCCTTGGGTGTTCTGTTGTATTCTCTTTGGCATTGGAAACAGCACAATTTGAGTCCTGCTTTCCATTTCAGCCTCATACGTTGTTGCCTAAATTTGGTAGCTAAATTAAGTAACTTGGTTCTAACCTGAACTGTTGTGCTGTGTGCAGGATATTATGTACTATAGCAAAATGGCAAATTTTCATTATTTTTTGGTGTTCTGGGGGAAGGGTACTACTTTCATTTGTGCCATAGTGATAAATGGAATTCCTCTAGTTGTTCCAAACTGGGGTGGTTAGCTGAACAGAGTACTTTCTGCAGGACAGTTCTTGTGGAAATTGCAAGAAAAGACACCTTTTTTTTTCGAATGGTCCTTCTAGCTTTTTTTTAAAGTTGTTGGGTGGGGGGTGGTTTTATTTTTTTTTTTTTCCTTTGCCTAAGAAGCTCATATTTTAGTCTCAAAGTGACAGTACTCGGAACCTTACTGTAGCTGAAAATCAGTTGAGCTAAATTCAAATTTGTAGTGTATTTCGGGTTTTGTTCTTCTTTTGTTTTGTTTGGGGGGGATTAGAACTAGACTTAGATATTGTAAACATTTGCCTCCTTTGGAAATTCTTACATCGCTTTTAAACGCTCTTAAATTTTTCTGCTTCAGTGCAAATGCTCGTAAAGAATCTGAGCCAGTGATATTGCAGTCTTAGCTAAATACTTAAATGAGGGTTTGTATCCCCAGCACTCAAAAGTATAAAGAATGTCTTATGACTTAGTAATGGTGAGTGATGCTGTAACAGCTGGCAGATTCTCAGACAAGTAAATTGGAATATAATCAAATACTCAAATTATTTAGTTCTAAATGTTGGGCAGTGTAATGCAACACACTGGTTCTTTAGCTTGCATGCTGTGTTTATCTATTGTCAAATAATGAAATTTTTTAATGCTTATGGATCTTCTTAGATGGGGAAGATTGCACAGGTTAATAATGGATCATATGTAAGTAGGTCTGCAAAAAGTAGAGATTCAGCAATATTCTCAGATTATAGTAAATCTTCCATTGTTTTTTGTTTTCCCTAATGGAAGAGCATAGTGATGATAAAAGCAGTTCTTGTATTAAAAGATCAGAAAAGCAGTACTTGAACTGTCTCGTTTTCAGTCAGATTTCTGAATGTTGTAGGTTTCTACCTCAGGTTTCCTTAACTTTGTTAGTTATCTTCAAACAAGCAGCCTTTTAGCTGGTGATAATCACTTAACAGAAGATGAACGCAAAAGCTTTTGCCAAGAAATACTAGATTTTGCCAATCAGCAAGCAGAGAACCAAGGTAAGTCTGGTTCTTAAATACTTAAACCGTAAGCTGCTCTAACCTGATCTTTCCCTAAAAGTAGATTAGAAGGCTTTTTCTGATTATTTTCATTACCTTGTGTGTAACTCCTGAATCAACATCAGTTGGTGGGTTGGTGTTTGGGTTTTTTTTTCTGTCATCTCCAGGGCATTCATAAAACTTCTGCAATAATTAAGACTAGTCAAAGATGAAAGAGTAATTAACATTTTCATCCTGAATACTGGAAAGTCTTTTTTTTCCTTCACTTATCTATTCCTCTGCTTTGGTAGCTCGGAATTTATCTAGTGTTGGGTTTGTTTGGTTTTTTTGTTCAGTCCCTAACTTACCTTTGTCTCTACACTGCTGGCATGCAGGTGGCAGCTCTGTGATGATACTTCTTTGGTTTTGATGTTAGATCTGTTCCCATCCACTTGCAGCTTATTACATTGGCCATCCTACCTCTTCTCTTTATTCTTCACGCTGCTTCAGTAATACCTTGTCCTCAGATATTAATCATAATTCAAATTCATACAGAATACTTCTTGTAAATCTGAAGACTGTTCATTTTATGCAGAATAATTTATTGATGAATGGATCTACCATAAGTAGTGTGTTGTTTTAAACTTGCTTCTTAATTAAGTTTTGGTACTGCCTCAGTGTTGGTTTTTGGAATCTAGAAAAGACAATGAAAAACTCTGTCTGGTAAACCTGATGGCTCCAAGGCACCAGTCTTAAGCCAAGTTTCTTAAACTTGTATTTGCTCTTAATTTATGCACTCTGGGAAGTTTGTCACTTTATGCTACTGTATTAATCTAGAACACTTTATTAGTGAAATGTTAGACTTCTTAGACACTATCTCTTAGTTTAGTTGTAATAGTCCGAAGTACTAAAATTGTAGTAGATGTAACTGTTAGAAAACAAATCTCAGTGTCTTTAAGTCTCACTTCTGTGCAAGATAAACTAGAATACGAAAGTATTGATAGGTTGTGAGAGGATTCATTGTGAAAAGTTGTTGATCCGTTTAATTCTAGGGGTTACATTTTAAAGAGAAAAGATTTGCTAATCTCCAGCAGCACTGGAGAAGAATAAAATCCCTGTTTTTATCTTTCCAGGTCAAAAGGTTATATTGCCTATGCACTCCTTTGCGCAGTTGAAAACCCTACATTTTGACCCTCCAAATGCAGTTGTCCATGTGGGTGGAAAGTTGTCTATTGAGTTGACATTGCTGAGCCAAATGCCCATTCCTGTCCAAGTGGATCAGATTGCCATTCATGTTCACTTCAGCATTGAAAAAAACAGTTACAGAAAAACAGCTGAGTGGCTTACTAAGCACAAAACTTCCAATGGTGTTATCAGCTTTCCAAATGAAGTTGCAGGCTTTCCTTTGTCAAGAAACAACTTGCCAGCACTGGACCTATACGAAATGTATGAACGGAGTCCCTCAGATAACTCTTTGAACACAGCAGGAATTATCTGCAAAAATGTGCACATGCTACTACGAAGGCAAGAGAGCAGCAGTTCGCTGGATATGCCCTCAGGAGTGACTTTAGAAGATGGGGCTCATGTGTTGAAATGCAACGACTTAATACTGGAACCAGGGGTCAATAAAATAACGTTCAATACTCAGGTATGTTTTTATAGTTGAGTGAATGTGGCACTCGTGAAAGAGGAACTGAAAGCACTGGCTGAGGAAGAGCATAGTGCTGGCAAGTGCTACCTGTATTGCTTCCTGTTACAGCTTGGGTGATGCCATTCCCCTTGTGGCTTTCTTTTTGTTGTTCTAGACCTTAATTTCCCTTGAAAGAAGGGGAAAGTTGTGCTTGTGCCAAAATGTACAGGTGATTCTCCTATGCGCAATCATTTGAGTCAGCCTTCCAAAACTTACTTTAAACATCTTGATTATTGCTGCCAAAGATTAAACTGATAAATTCATATACAAGGTAATGTACTACTTGTGAAGTCTGCCTTCGCTGTTCAGCTCATTGGGAATAATGTTTAAGAATTTTTATGGGAGTGTGTTTTCTAGCCCTTAGTAAGTGACTGTGTGGTTAAATTTTGTTGATAGCCTGTTTGTCACTGTGGAGGTTTGTAGAATATTTTTTCACTTAGTGGCTGAAGTAAGCCTACCTGCAAGAAGCATGACAAAGTTCAGCTCGGCTTCAAATACTTGAATTTAGAAGATGTCAGAATTAAAATTGGCCCCATTATTCATCTTAATCACGTAAGGAATAAGAAGACGAGAACGCAAGGATTCTCTGCTACAGGAAGGCTAAATTTGCATGAGCAAACACCTGTGAAAATAACGTCACCATCTAAATGCCATCCTCAGAAAATGCATTACAGTCCTGCTTCTGCCATATAGTGTTGTATGTGAAACTCCCTCAATTCCCAGCTTACACCGAGTATTAAGCTGACTTAGAATATATGCGTAATCATTTTTTTTCTCCCACTCTTCCCCCAGCAAGCGAAGTACTCCTGGTAATTGCTGAAATATTGCTTATCATTTCTGTTCACATTGCATTACTACTAGATGCATAGTAACTGGAAATCAGTAGGCCTTGAGTACCAGTCCTATTGGTTGTGGGGCTTTTTTGGCTTGTTCTTCTGGCTTTTGTGGGGGTTTTGGTTTGTTTGTTTGGGTTTGTTTTTTGTTTTGTTTTGTAGCTTTTGTGGGGAGTTTTTTTGTTGTTTTGGGTGGGTTGTGGTTTTCTCTTTTTTTTTTTTTCTTTTTTTTTAAACTGCCACTCCTTCGGTGGCCTTGTACTTTGCTGGCCTGTGGTTTGTTTGCTTGTTTTAATGAAATGGGGAAAGGCATTTATCTGCTGACTTAGTCCTAGGAAGTGAAATGCCAAGCACTTTAAAAAGCGAGACCTTGCCATCTGTTTGGCATTCTAGGAGTTAGGAGCTTCTGGCCTCAATTACCATGTTGTTCTGTTCTTTGGGTTTCTTTAAATACTTTCTATCTCCCTCCCCACTTCTGTTCATAGGGAAGTATTTAGTCGAGTTCAGTGCTACAGTAATGAACGTTGGAGTAGGGAAAATTTGAGTGAGAAGATGCTGAGAAATTCAGTGCAGCATCTGAATGATTAGCAAGAGATGGGGCAGCACAATGAGGAATCCAGTAGGTGTTTCATAGCTGCCTCATTTTCTGAGCATTTTCCAGCCTGTATATTGGAAAGGATATGGATACTACAAAGAGAGGAACTGTTTTGCAGTTACGTATGGTATACATGCCTGCTAGTTATGCCATTTTATAATTGGTTTAAATTAGTTTTGGTCCCTTTTGCTCCCTTTTTTAAAAACTAATTTTGAAAGAAGAATCTACATATCTGCTTTTGATGACTAAAAATTTATAGCTAGACAGTGCTGGCGAGGAGGTTTCTTTAGCATTCTTAGCATACTTTAGATGCCCCACACCTGAGATTTTAAATTCGCCCCCCTTTCCCCCCCCCCCTTCTTTTTTTAATTGTTAATTCCTATCTTGTCATAGAACTTTGTTTAGAATGAAGCTTTCTGTATGCTTACATACTTTGCCTTTCCATTCCTCCGGTGCTGGAGTAGAAAACACTGAAGAGATGTGCTTGGTACATGTGCACATGCACATTGTGGAACCTGTGTGGATAGCAGGTATACTTGAGGTACAAAATGGAAGTTGAGTTCAAGTCCCTGATGATGCAATGTGAAATAGCAATAATGTCTTTTGAACTACCTACTGATCTAATTTTTTAGGTTTCTCATCCTTTCAAAGGACTGGGATAAGTTAATGGGATTTGGAGATGTCAGAGGTCTTGTTAGTTGCATATGTGGTTTTCTGCAAAATAAATCAGCATGTATGTGGGGCTGCATTTCAGGTGAAGGAGCCCTACTAGATGAAAGCTGTCAGAGACTGTTCTGAGCAGGCATTTTGGCTTAGTGGGATCAGGAAGCAATCTGAAACCATGAAAGAAGAGATATGGATAATAAGCTAGATACAGCTCTGCTTTAAATTTGCCTTGTTCTGTATGCTTCTGGTGACTATTGGAGGATGGACAGCCTTATGCTTACAACTTTACTATTTTCCCAACCTTGCTTTCTTGAAAGAACTTTGCATGGGTGGATTGCTCAGTGTGAATCTTACTTATCTTTATACAGTTGTTCAAAACGTGAACAACATAAAGATAAAATCTGAATAGGTTATAATTTGACAGTGTATTACTAGATAACATGATGAAAGCTTCTCTAGATTTGAGCTGCAATACTTACTGAAAATCCATTATCGTTGTAGCAGTATACTGTGTCACTTCTACTGGATGACATAGCTGGCCAGAGGATAGGAACCGCTGACAATTTGTTTTCTAAATTTTCTTACAGTAACGCTTAATTACACTACTTTTGCAGAAAGGGGACTGACTGTTCTTCTAAGATGCAGAGGGAATTTGATTCTTTCTGTAGATCTTAGACTGATGATTAGCATTATTTATGCTGATAGCAATCTTCCAGTGTATTTTTTCAAGATTTAAAAGAGATCAGAAAGCATTATCTAAACTCTTCAGACCGATATTCCCATCCCACGTTGAAGCTTAAAGTATGTATATATTACGAAAGACTCTACTCATGCTTTTCTGATTATAAAGTATTCAAGGGATAAAATTTTAGTGACTTTAATGTCAAAATGCATAATACTGAATTTCAGTCAGGATTTGCTTTGGTAATAACTATGTAAGTGAGGTTGAATGTTAAGTTGTTACAGCGTTTCTCCATAACTTCTAAACTTATTCTTTAGATTTAATTATACCCAGCATCAACATTTACGTATTACATTTGGTAAAATGGCCCATGGAAAAAGAAAACATTTCCCATTTCCCTAGCAGTAGTAGCTGAGAGCAAACAGAATCAAGAATAAATATACTAGCAGGTGTTACAGATTTACTTTTATAATGTTATTGAAAAACACCCAGAATCCTATTATTCAGGTAAGGGAAGAGTTTGAAATTAAATATGTATGTATTCCTTTTTTTATAAGCATTCACACAGGGTGTGGGGTGGGGAGTGTGTGAAATAGCTTGAGCTGAAGCTGTGTCTTATATAAATGTTGTATGTTTTTATGAATGTTAGCCAAATAAGTGCTTTGCTGCTTGCTAAATATCATTTCAGTACTTACGTGAAAATATATTTATTATGTGGCCCTTGGGTGGGTAACCAGCCAACAGAAAGGACAGAAAGCACCCCAAAATAACAGTTTGACAATTTGAGTATTAGTTAGTCTGAGCTACTCTACTAGTTATTCTGATTATTGGCACTTGTTACTTGTGATGTTTTTTCTTCAATCAGCCAGCACTCTGTCTTCTGTCTTAATGGGGCAAAAAGGTGCTTCTCTGTGAAAAACTTGTCACTTGCTCATAGAACAAGTCTGTCGTTTTAATTTACAAATGCAAAGTAGCTGATAAAAATGAGCTGAAAACATGCTGTTCTTTAGTGGAGGGTTTGCTCTAGAAATATCGCCTAAACTGAGAAATCTATTCAAATGCTTTCTTCAAAGGCCAAAGAACCTGGGACATACACGCTCAGGCAACTGTGCACTTCAGTGGGGAAAGTACAGTTTGTCCTTCTTCATATTTACCCAATTGTGCAGTATGATGTATATTCTCAGGAGCCCCAGCTAAAAGTGGAACCGATGACTGGTAGGTACAGTTGCTCTGCTGAAGTTGTTTTGATGATTTCTATTGTACTCTCGTGGGGCTACATAGAGCATTTTCTGGCTTGAATATTACTCAGATTTTTTTTTTTTTTGCCATACTCTTAATTTTGAGTCTAAAATAAATTCTAATTTTCCAAATTATCCATCAAGCATGCTCTGTCAATGATAGCTAGTTTTCGACAACTAATTCCAGTGCTTGGCTCTGAAACACGTAGTGTCACTTTTGAACACGAATTTGAACATGTAGTGTCACTTAAATATCGGGTATGGTTTAAGCTGCCACACTGATGAGAAGTGAATATTTAAATTTGTAATTGACTGAGCTCCTTAGTGGTTAGTTCTGTGACACTGCAGTCTGTTTTGTATTTACGAGAAATGTGTGAGAACTAGGATTCTTTACTAGAGGTGAGAATATAAACTTACTAAAATTTAATACTCAATACATCCATTGGTTTCGTGGACAGCTGAGCATTACTTCTTGTAGAGTTTATTAAAGTTTATAAATGGAAGTTAATAGTGATTTTGTTTTCAGGCTATTAATTGAGGCAGTTGAGGAGTTAATATGCATTTTGTGCTATCATTCCGGTTATAGGGGTTGCAGTGTGTGGCAAAGGAAGGACAGGTATATCGGGCGTTAATCAAATTAACTACCTCTACGAAATTGATGGTTGTGATTCAGAGATGTGAGAGTCTGTGCATACTGGCATTCTTGTTATCTTGACTATGTAAATATACCATGTGGGTATGACTGGCATTGTAGGTGCAAAAATAGAAAGCTCTCTACAACCTGGAGTACTTAACAAAAAGCTTAGTAAATTTTTCAGGATTACTGTATTTCACTGAATTCTGTGCTGCCAGAGCTACACAGTATGTGAGCCAGCTAGTCTAAGCCATCCAAGAAACTGGTTTTGGTCACCCAAGTTGTAACAACTGGTTTCTCCGCACCGATTGTATCTGAACTAGGTTTAATGTGTTGCACCAAAACCCCCGCACTTTTAAGTTACCATAACGTGTGTGACAAATTATCTGGGAAAATTGCTAACAAGCCCTAGCAGTGCATTATAACTGTCTACTGATGAATACTGGAATCTGTTCACAATTTCTGCTTTCTTCTTCAGATAGCCTTTTGGCTGGCATTCCCCAGAAGGTGAAATTCACAGTGACTACTGGTCACTACACCATGAAGAACGGGGATACTTTGCAGCTCAGTAACGCGGATGCCATGCCTATTCTGTACCATCCAGAGAGCAAGGCAGTGATCTATTCCAACACCAGGGGTAAACAATGAAGTAGAACTAATCTTTAAATGGCTAAAAGTTTAGTAATCCTGAAGTAAACCTGTACTTACAGTATTAAGAACACTGACACACTCTTTTTCAATAGTCGTTACTAAGAACAAATCTAGGGACTTGGAACTGAGTACTTAAGTGCAAGAAAGGTCTTAAACTTTCACCCTCACAGTAGTAGTATGAACTTTCCAGCAAACATAGCTGGACAACTTTAATTGATAAAATTCAGTAGGCATGGTGAAACTGCTGCTGCAATGAGTGTCTCTCATGATTTCCAGGGGCGTCATTGTGATTTTTTTATTACTATGTGGGCTCTATTTTGACTAGACCATTTTTATTGTGAAGTACTTGTAAGTAGGTTTTTACATAGTGCTCTATGTAAATGGAGCATTTCCTTTGGTTGGTGTTTCATATAAACAGACGACATCCTACTTCCTTTTTTTCTGAGCATAAGTACTGTATAAGTACTCAGTTGCTCAAACACAAGCAACTTTTCCATAAATGGGAAGAACAGTCTTAAGAGACTTGATGAAATTTAGATTAAAATAGACTATAGAGAGGCACCCCATGTGTAGTATGTTAAAGATAGATGATGAATGGTGACCAAGAATACTGATGCATGGGTGTTCAGTAAGTTGTAAGTTTGCTTAAAGTGAAATTATGAGACTAAGGAGGTGTAGGACATTGTAAAAACTTCAACAGCTGTCATATGATGGAATAAAATAGCTCTTTAGCTAATTTGAAGCTTGTTATCAAATTGTGCTCTTACTTCTTTCTTGAACATTGGAAGGGACTACACAGAATGTGGTAGTGACCTTCCTGCGGTTTAAGAACAATGGAGCCTTAATATTGGGAAGTTGTGAACAGCAGTGGTATTCAAGATGTGCAGATTATAGCTCATATGAAGAGGTTACTGGGGAGTTATAGAACATGGTTTCTGGTTGCATTTTTTGCAGACATGGAGGTCTTGCTAGGAAGTTGTTATGGCACCAAGTATTTTTCTATGACACTTAGCTTTTTAGGCTAGTTCTCATTACTTACAGATTAAAATGGAAATTGGGAAGGGATGAACATGTTGTTTTAAAACATTTTTTTTCCCATTCTGTACAACTGTAGAAAAGATCTCAGAATCGTCATTAAGGATTCAGTCTTCTGAAAAGATCACAAGCATCAGTTTGCCAGTAGCTCCTGCATATCATGTGATTGAATTTGAACTAGAAGTCATGTATTTGCCATCAGCCACAGAATCTGCAGTGGAGAAAGAAAATACTACAAATAAAGAAGTTCACAGAAAAAACAAACAGAAGCAGAAGCAGGACAACTGTATGGCTACTGTTGACCAAAAAGTAAGATGTAATTTAATGTTTTTATTATGAAATCTATTTGATCACATGGCATATGCTTCACAAAACGGGGGGTTGGGGGGGGGAGAGGAAGGAACCTGCTTACATTGAACTGATTTTCTTTTAGAAGATGTATGTGCAAAAGTCATAGCAAATGTTATAAATGTAAAGGAAACATAAATACAAGCAGAAATATACACTGTGTATTGCCAACTGTTCCATGGGCTAGTAATCTGTGTTTTAATTTTCTAACACAGTTTATATAGGATGAAGGATACTAATTTATTTGGAAATGTGGCATGGTGGTCTTTTTAAGTTCTCCCTTCTGACTCATAGAAGAGATATTTTTTCCACTTGCAAAGAATCTGCATGCTGTGTTGAGGTACTTAACATGGCAATGTTTCAAGCTGTCACATTACTTAGTTGGAGTTACCTTTTCCTCTTAATTTTCATTATGAAGCGTGAATAAAATAAGTGGTATGGAAGGAAGCTCTTCAGCTGACTGCAAATGATCTTGAAACCATCCCCTTTCACAGTGTTACTCCTTGTTAAAATTGACCAAGTGTGCTGCCGTGTATCCTTATGTGTGAAGTGTTGGTTAAAAGGGAATAGCTATAGACTAGCATTGCTAAAATGTGATGTGACAAAAGATATGGTTTTTTTCCTCTGCATTTAAAAATATGTTGTTAAAGATATATGCTTTACAATTGGAAGAATGGCAACATTAACTTCAGGAGAAATTCTTAAGTGTGCCCTTCAAGTTAAAACAAATACACATTAAATACAAACTCAAAATATTGTAAAAAAATTATTCAATATTTTAAAGTATTATAAAGACATTTCAGTAATAGATCTTATAGCAATTAATTTTATTTTGACCTTTTACCAGATTATTGTGTTAAGATGCTCTTGGTATTGTTAGTGTCATTTTATCTTTTCTTTCTTCTATTCCCTTCCTTTATTTCTAGTCTTCAGAATTGGGTATGTCAGTTTCCACAGGAAAAGCTTCTTCAAGATTTCATATTCTGCTCACAGGAAAACAGAAACGTAATATTTTGTCAGATTAGTTTTTGACATACTGAGTTTTTTTTCCTTCTTCCCTTTCTGGATGCATTAGATGTAGACACTTGCTGGGAAAAGTTTTGCTTAGAAATTAGAAGAAAAGCAAAATCATTATGCCAAAGACCATTACAAATAAGAACTTTGTTCCCCTTTTCTTTTAGGTAACCATTGATTGTCCTTGGTCGATTTACTCCACTATTATTGCACTAACATTCTGCATACCTTTTAATGCCAAGCATTCCTTATTGTCAGCTGGCAAACGGTAATGTACTCATTAAGTATTAATTATTTTTTTCTTTCTTACAAAATATGGAGCTAGAGTTTCATAAGTAATAGTTATAGCAGCCTTTTGGTTTTTTGGTGGTTGTTTGTTTTTTTTTTTTAAAGTTAGGCTCTTGTTACCTTACACAGCTTCCCATTGGAAGCTTGTGCATTTCCTCTAGCGCTCTGTCATTACAAGAAAACAAATTTGCAGTTTAATCTATTTTGGAAATAAAACTGCAAGATAAACCAAGCTAGCCTCTTTCTGTGTAGTTATTTGTTTTCGCTTAATATGAAAGAGGATGTTTTACAGCCTTGCTTCTACAGACTCGTAAGTATTGAAGAAAAGATTGAAAGAAATAAATATACCTGCTGTTCTGTTTTTGCATGAGCTGCGCACTTTGAAAGCAATTTTATGGACATGTGCTCTTTCAATGCAGCTGTTCAACTTCTGTTGAACAAACTGTGTCGTGTTTTTCAGGAAGTATGTGCAAGTCTGTGTACAGAATTTGTCAGAACTCTGTTTCCAGCTTTCAGACAACAGCCTCAAAAATTCTGCTGACTATACAGATTTGCAGCTGGTACCTTTGAATCCTGAATCTCAACAGGTAACGATTCACTTGGTGGTTTATGAGCTCGTTGGCAGGACGGCTAGATGAGAGTTCTTGTTAGTGAAATTATTTGCACTTCTGTGCATAAATTTTGTAATAAGTCAGGCTAATAGCTGATGTTAGGTCAGATCTTTTTAGTCCTCTGAGTAACTTCGATTCTTAAAGATGCTTTAGAAGGCATTTACACTCGTAGATCTCAGATTAAATGGTAAAACTTGCAAAGATTATTAGGTAAGTTTTCAAACTTGTCTCTTTGCCTCATGCAAAACACTACATACCTGCTTGAACAACAGCTATACAAATGTAACATCACTGTTAACATTTAATTAGTTCATCTTACAGCTGCAGTTTGTCATTAGGCTTTAGGGAAAAAAATCAGATAGAGACTGTTTCCCAGTTAAATACAGCTGTAAACTAGTTGTTGCAAAACACCCCGTGACGTGTTTTTTCAGCCTTTTCTGAACATGATATTAAATTGGTCATTCTTTGTGCCTAGGGAAAGTATATACCAACATGATCAATATCTTTATTAAATTTGACTTTTGAATAAAGTATTTTTCACACATACTTGAATGTAAAGTGTTCTCTTTTGAAATGTTCATTCTGACAGTGAAATGTATCCCTCCTTTTAATTAGATGTGCACTGTTAAAAAAAATTCCCTACTACTTTGGTTGCATATTTTCCCTAATGATTTATTTAACACTAAACAGATGATTTGTTTTGATTTAATGTCAGATAGATGTTTTGATCGAATGCCAGAACAGACAAACATATATATGTGCATTTCCACTCCTTTCTCAAAGGAGGGAAGGAGCTAATACTATAAACATTCTCTTTCAGGTCATATACAGTAAGCAATCAATATTCTTTGTATGGGAATTGAAGTGGACAAAAGAGCTTCCTCTCTCCTTGCAGTGCCTGTTTTCAGTCAGCTTCTGTCCAGCTACCTCTGAAGAACAGTCTCTTACCCTGAAGCCCTTCACTTACGAATTCCAAGTGGAAAATTTTTTTGTAAGTAGTCTTCTAAGTATAGCATGTGTTAACTGAATATAGTTTCCTAATATATAGAAAGGGAAAGTCAAGAAATATATTAGAAAATTTCTGTTTACATAACCATTGGAAAGCCAGCTTGTTGAACGGTAGAACTGCAGCCTGATATGATATGGTGGAATCGTATAATTGCCACTGGAGTGGGGTAGGGGGTGGGAGGGAAACCATAACATTTGCGCAAATGTCCTTGATCTTGTTTCATTTTTTTCCTGTGTTTTTGCCTTCCTAAGCTCGTGCCATGGAGACTGTCCTTAGATTACTGAGCTGCTTTCTCCCTGCTGGCTTAAGACTGTGCTCTCTGAAGCAAATTGCAATTGACTAAAAAAATCTTTGCTATTGAAAGCATTTGAGATTTTTTTTTGTAGTGCTTGAGATGAGCTCCTCTCATGAAATATTTAGGGGTTTTTTTAGGCCATTATCTTAAATGTTTCTTCTTTCCCTTTATGGACAAATATTTTATTCCTTTGATCAGCTGGGAAGCTTATAGGCTAGATATAACTTCATATTAAAAGAATTCTATCAACATTATTTAAGCTCATCTCTAAATTCAGTCTTGTGTTACCCTTTCTGATGCTTGGGTAAAAAGTAGCAACGTGAAGACTCTGGTTTGTTTAAATCCTTTTTTTCTCTTTTCAGTGTTGCTGTGTTTTTTACCTGCTTATTACAAATTGGCATTGAGCAATATTTTAGGTATTTGTTTACCTACTGGCATGTAACTAGCATTTGCTGGCATTTTTGTGGAGTCTTCAAATTCAAAAAGAACTAACTGCATTAAACAATGGGGTGTTTTGGTAGAAATTTAATTTTGTAGTAATTAAAAATTAGGTCTTTGATAATGTGAGCACCGTTATTCTGGGGACTATGATGGTAAGAGTGATGAAGTAGTTCTCCTGTATTACTCAGAGTTTGAGTGATGTGTCTGGAAAGTGAGGAGCCAAGAAACTAGTAAAAGTTTGTTTAAATGGTATGAAGATTGGTATTCATTTAGGAGTGTTGAAAGGCTGAGTTAAAGCACAGAAGTGGAGAGAAGAATGGTGTGCTTGCTGCTGGTATCAACAATAGATAGAATCAAATTTGGTTCGCTTATTTTCTCAAACTGAGAAAGATAATGAAGCGAACATTACTTCTAACTGAATCTTGCATTAAAAGATTTCATGGATGTTAAATATAAAGTTAAGTTTGTACTGTATCAGTTGTCCAGTTCAGTTTCAACACAAGTAAAATGCCCCTTTTTTTCTTGATAACAGTACTCTTTTCTTCCTGACAGACATTGTATCATGTGAAAACTGAAATTTTTCCACCATTGGGGGCAGAGTATTGTAAAACGGGCTCACTCTGCTCTTTAGAAGTGTCAATCACCCGACTTGTTGACCTCTCAGAGGTTGACAGAGATGAAGCATTAACAGAATCAGATGGATATTGCACAACAAAACTGATGTATGAAGGTAAGAATGTTTCTTAACCATATTGACAAAACTCCCCAGTTTTTGTCTTGATAATGACATCTGCCAGACATTCTATGGCATATTCTTGTATTGTGAAGTACGGTTGCTCAGTAAAGCAGTTTTAGTTTTGCTAGACTGAGAATAATTTTTTTTCCTCATTAGTCTGTCTTCAAGAGGAATATGAATGCTCTTCAGACTGGATGGATAGAAACTTGCTTGAGGCCCAACTATGGTCACTTTTGTGTAGGGCTGTTTTCTTACGTTGGACGGCTCTTCAGACATAGCAGCTGTTGGGCTTTTAGATGTTGCTAAAATACTGATTTTTTTAAAACCCTCTAAAATTATACTGAGGGTCCTTTGTTTTTCAGAATCGATCTTTATAGTGTTTGCTCTTTATTCTTGCAGTTGTTGACAACAGTAGTAACTGGGCAGTCTGTGGAAAAAGTTCTGGAGTGATCTCTATGCCTGTAGCAGCTCGAGCAACTCACAAAGTCCACATGGAAGTGATGCCACTCTTTGCTGGATACCTCCCTTTTCCTGATGTCAGATTGTTTAAATACCTCCCTCACCATTCTGCTCACTCCATGCAACTTGATGCTGGTAAAGCTATCTTGACTACATGGCTACTTACAGAAATGATTCTGCTTCTCCTGTGTTCTTGCATAAAGAGAAAAGCAAGGCGAGGAAATGTATTGACCGAGTACTCTTAGGTGTCTCTGTTACTTACCTTCACTCACAGTTCTGGTTTGAAACGTATAAAATGTTGCTGTAACAGAACTTTGAATTTGGGTTGCAGCCTTAATCTGTGAGGAGGAACAATAAATGCATTGTTTTCTTGTATTCCCTTTAAAGATTATTGTGCAAATGAGTTGTCACTGGATTTATAAACAAGTGAAAACTATTTGATAACCCTCTAATCCTGTGGTTTCATTGTCTGTAAACTGCACACCTACTGTGTCTTCCATTAGCTTTGAGATTTTTTTTTTTTGCCAGTTTCTGGAAGGATTAAGTATGAAGTAAAAGAACTGCTGAAAAAATGTGGCATATAAACCAGATTAGGCGAAGAGTTTAAACTACCACAGCCACCTAGTGTATTTTTCTGTAC
Source organism: Phalacrocorax aristotelis (assembly GCF_949628215.1). Lineage (NCBI taxonomy): Eukaryota > Metazoa > Chordata > Aves > Suliformes > Phalacrocoracidae > Phalacrocorax > Phalacrocorax aristotelis. The sequence continues at coordinate 97,441,984 of NC_134276.1, read as the reverse complement.
TGTTGAGCAGTCCCAGCACTGTAGTGAGAATTCACTCGTGCAAGCAACTTACCGTTTGTCAGCAGAGTTCCAGGGACTGCCAGTGTGCACCCTTCTAGCCTGGGGCAAATGTGAGGTAATACTACTTAAATTTTCCTTAGAAACCAATGTAATTAACTCTGCTGCATCTGCTGCTGGCCAAAAATGTGCAGAGACTGTTACCTCAGCAGAGATGATCAGTAACTGTTAATGTGTGGTAAGCAGGCTCTGCGTCTGAGCTCTGAGATACTTTTGAGGTTGCTTAATCATTCCCTGGAATGAAACTGTGGGTTTTTGTTTTGAACAGATAGCTGGATTGAAAATGATAACCTATCTGTGGACAAGAATGTGGATGATCAAGCTGACAACAGCAGCATAAGGAGCAGAGGTAGCTTGCATTCTGCAGCTAGTGGGGAACACAAAGGTTTGCCAATGCCCCGTCTGCAATCCTTTTCATCTGGTCAGGTCTTCAACTGCAGCACGGGTATGCAAATACTTGTCATTCCCAGCAAGGACGACCATGTTCTGGAAGTCAATGTCACGTGACAACTTGGTATGAAAACAAGGAAAACAAAAACCGTTAGAAACTGGATATGAAAGCACTTTAAAGGATTATGACCTGATTAGTCTTTGTTGTAACATTCTAACTCTAAGACGACCTATGGCACTCAACATGTACTGGCCATGGAAGCACCAGACAATTGTATCAATTTAAATGTACAGTGAAGCTTCTGTCAGCCTAGTTTATATTGCCACTTTAATATGTTTTGTGTAAGCTATTGGGTTTTCTCCCTTCAGTCATATCCTGCATCACAACACAGGGCAACAAAAACAAAAAATCCAAATACTTGGACCACTTTATTTTTGTCTGGCAGCTGAGAGATTTGTTTCATGCTTCCTACATGCTTTAGAATTTAGAGTTGGATGATATAATTATCCAAATCTTGGATTTTTATGTAATGATTTACAGGCTTTTCCACACATGTGCGAGAAATACAACAAAGCATACAACAGCACATTCACTGGTGTGATAGTTGCTTTTCTGTTTTGGTTTGATTTTTGTTTTATCATCGTTAATTCCTGCCATTGCAATTTTGTATTAAACTTCCATCGTTGCATACTTAGATGCATGGAAGAGCTAATGCTATAAACAATGTTAACTGAACAAAATTCCTTAATTTTTTGAGGCTTTCTCCTTCACAGAGTAGACACTGTGATGTCACATATTATATGATTTTTTGGGGTTGGGGATTGGGTCATCCTCTTGCATAGTTCTTACCAAAGAAAGAGATTGATAGAATTTAATAATAAATTATTTGGCTTATTGAGTTCCCAGATGAATTTCTTTTATTACGTTTCTAAGTGGCTTGGTTTGCTGCCCCAATTTTTAAATTGGGGCAAAAATTTCAGTATGATGTGATACTTGAACAGTCAACCTTTCATCATAAAGGCTTAGTGTAATTATTACGGATTAGAGGCCAGACTTCTGCATTCATGATGGAAGAAAGAGGAAAGCTTGCAGATGTAGAATAATTGTGAAGCAAAGTTAAAACATGTAACTTAAAGAATTTCATTATTTATATCTGAAGTGTAAATACAAAAAAATGTAAAAACAAAAGGTGTAATTTTTGTGAATGTTGCAAATCCACCTGTGACTGGAAAAATTACAACTCCTCCTGATGTCCTGCTTCTGATATTGAAACTTGTGCGTTTAATGTGAGAATGACCTTTTCTACTTGCAGATCTATAATGGTGCGTTGTCAACAGACTCCACAGAAGAAAACTGTCCCGTATCAAATACTTGTCAGTAAACCTAAAGTGAGGAACTGCTCATTAGATGAATTAATTGTTGGTTTTTTTTTTCTAATCTCAGGTTCTGCTAAATTATAAAGGAGAAGAAAAAAATTTAATCTTCTTTCCAAAAAGAATTGCAATTAAGTTGAAAAATGAATAGGTACCCTGCACTGGTCTAAACTTTTTTGTTGTTGTTTTTTATTTTAAAAAGACAATGTCTAAATAGATGTATAAAGTAGACCTGCTAGCTGAAAACGTTCTTGTTACGCATCTTCTTTCTGTGAAGGAATGCCCTTTCTCTGTGGAAATCATACCGTTTTATTCTGGATAAAACCCAAAGCATCATTTAGTGTGAATGACTGCTGGGATTCTTTGACTGGAAAAGGTAACAAGTTAGTGACTTTGACACTGCAGGTATTAATTCCATTTTCATGGTTTGCTATTACATCATTTTTCACATTGTTCTGTAATATACTGTTAGATTAAACACATTGTACTAAGATTGTTTAATGAAATTGTAAGCGTTACAGTTCTAAATATACATGTTTTAAAAAGAACTCCAACTTCTCAGCTGCCGTCACTTTTATCCCCCTTTTGTTTGAAGAGCTGATTGTTTCATCTGCTTTACTCAAAGCTACTTCAAAGGAGAAAATATTTTTAAGTTTAACTAACGGGACGTATTTAGAATGGCGGTCTAAAGCCCGCTCCCCGGCTCTCTGAGGGCGAGAAAAGGTGCCCGGCACCCCGGCTTGCCGCCCGTTGGCGCTCCCGCTTGGGCTCCCCCGGTCCCGCCGCGGCCGGGCGCCGCCCGGGCGGGCGAGGAGGGCGGCAGGGGAAGCGAGGGCGGCCCGGCGGCGGTGCGGCCCGTTCCAAGCCAGTGCGCGCCTACAAGCGGAGACCAACGCTACCGGGCGGGCTTAACGGCGGGACCCCTCTTCCTGGTGGGGAGTCCCCGCCTCCACCGGCTAAGGCCAGAGGGGAGGGCCGGCCCCGCAGCGCCTGTCCCCGCCCGCCGCTCCGGTACCGGCTTCGCCTTCCTTCAGCGGCCCCGCCCCGCCCCCGCGGGAAGCCGCCGTCTCCCCGGGCGCATGCGCGGGATCTGCCTTGGCGCCGCGGCTGCGCGTGCCGGCAGTGGCTCCACGCGCTTCTCATCCCGGGTCGCTGCCGCCATGAAGTTCGCGTACCGGGTGAGTACCCGGCGGCCCCGGCCTGCTTCTCCCCTCCCCTCCCCTCCCCTCCCCTCCGCCTCTAACTACCCCCCCGCTTCGTTTTCCCTCCCCCCTCGCAGTTCTCCGGCCTGCTGGGCACCGTGTACCGCCGCGGGAACCTCAGCTTCACCCGCGACGGCAGTTCCCTCGTCAGCCCCGTCGGGAACAGAATCTCCGTCTTCGACCTGAAGAAGTAGGCGAGCCCCAGCGCCTGCCGCCTCCCTCCCCTCAGGGCCCGCCGGCCTAAGCGCTCCGCCAGCCCTGCCCGGGGGGGTGGGGGGCTGCCACCGCGCTTTGGCGGGGAGGGAAGACAAGCCGAGTCCGCGTTGTCCCTAGTGGGGAAGGGTGGGGGGAGAGAGAAGAAGGGTGCTCCCTGCACTGCCTTCATCTCCCGCAGGCCTACGTGAAAGGCCGAGTGCGCTGCGGGGTCTGGGGGTGCAGCTGGCTTGGGCTGGGGTTCTCAGGAATGGTTTGCTGTCCCAAAACGTTCTGAAAAGTTTCTGGCTTGTCGTTAAAAGGTAGAAGCCTGCTTAGTAGGATAACTCTGGAGGTGTTGCACTGTGCAGATTTTCTGTCCGTAGGTCTGTGGGGGCAGTAGATCAGTAGCATCAGTAGTATGTGAAGACGTGTTTCAGAAAGGAATAAGGAGGGGAAAAATTGTTTGCACTTGATTTAGTCATATGGTTTCCTTGTATGTTTCTGGCTTGTAGTGTCTTTCATATATGGCAAAGCCTGGACTGTCAGCTACCTTCCTGTAGGCCAGGGTTGTGACTGATGCTCCTTACACCAGGGCTCTGGTCAGGAGCCCATCTCTTAAGTATTTGGTGTTTGTGAGATTGTAGTAGCTGAAGAAAGTCGTGGGGGTTTTGCATCTAACTTGAATCAGTAGCTTTAACATAGGTATTGAACCGTAATTCATTGATTCCAAAGGTGACTGTTATTTCTACATTCTTGTACCCAGTTTACTGTTTTATCTTTTTCTTGCAGTAATAAGTGTGAGACATTCCCGTTGGCTACACGGCTTAATATTGTGTGCGTGGGGCTCTCTCCAGATGGAAGTCTTGCCATACTAATTGATGAAGGTACTTTCATAAAGGAGTAATTTGTTTGATAAAAGAATGAGATGAAAATACAGTCTGAAGAAGAAAGTCTGTATTGCTAGGTATTCAGCCTTAACACAGACTAGAAGTGCTCTGATTTGAAAATTATGTTAGAATTGCAGGGGAAGGTTTCTTTTTAAGTTCTGTAAATAAAGCCCTTATTTACAGAATTTAGAAAGTGACTTGTGATTTTGATTATATTTTTCTTCTTAATAATACTAACCACACGGTCTTTAAAAAATTTCTGAGGAGGTACTGGTTTCCCCCCCCGCCCCATCCCTGCTTTAAGAAAAGAAACTAAGCTTGCTAGGGTTGTGGTTTCTTTGGGAACTGGATTACTTCCATGATCCTTCTTTTTCTGCCCTTACAGAGGGAGCTGCCTTGCTTGTCAGTTTGATCGGTAAATGTGTGATACATCACTTTTATTTTCACAAGCCAGTTCACAGTGTCAGCTTTTCCCCTGATGGCAAGTAAGTAAAATGTGCATGCTTTAGAACAAAGCAACAGAAATTACCCCATAAACTTGTTATAATTATTAAAACATTTTGACCTGTCTGGGTGTGATACTTGTTGATTAACGTAGGGAAGATTTTTGCTGATCAGAGTCACTTTATCTGTAAAGTTGAGAGGGAAGGAAAAGAGGGAAAGCAGAGCCTTGGAAACAGGTACTAGCTGGAAAGTTGCTTGTAACAGATGTTTTCTGTCTCCTGTGGAACTCTTAGAAACGTAGAAGATTTGCTGTGAGTCTTAACTGTTCCTGTGTATTATAGGTAAGGTGAAAGAACCCACGGTGGGGACAGTCAGTGCTGCAGTGTTGTGTGATGGTACTCGTAGCAGTGCAGTTTCACTGCTGACTTAAGTTAGTCTAAGACACTGTGCTACTGAAAGAGGCGGTTCTCTGAATTGAGTGTCTCTCTAAGTCCCTTGACTGTATGGTCACTGAGCTGAAGTGTGGTGACATAAATGTTAGAGGTGTCAAAAGGCTGAGAGGAAAAAGTGTGGAGTTCCCCGTTTAGCAGCATTCCTCAGTTTGATTGACTTAAAGGGATCATGAATGAGTTTTTGCTTGAAGTTGGAGTGATGGTTCTGTGTTAGGGAATTATACTGGCAATAGGACCAGATTAGAGGATATGTGTAACAGGGGTGCAGATTCTTTGTGTTTGTCAAAGTGGCCAATATATGGAGGTGAAGAGAGATCGAAATAGAATACCCTGTTATGAGTGTTTTAACTTTTCCTTCCTTTGTAAGAATTAGAGAATAAATATTTCATCATTGAACTTAAGTGATTTTTATTTAATGTTTTCTGTATATGTTATAATGCGTAAGGTATACCTGTGTTCATGAAGTTTGGGGATAATATCAATCTGCAAATAACTTTCTGTTTTTAATTCAAAAGCAATCCATATTTATCACTTCAGTAATGCAGAAACCTTTTTAAATGTGTTTTTTTGTTGTATTGCAGTCTGTACTGAACGATTGTTTGCTTTAACAGCTTTATGTGCAATTTTACCTTTTTCCTCCCTCTTATGACAGGAAGTTTGTGATTACAAAAGACAATATTGCTCTTATGTACCATGCCCCTGGGAAGAAACGAGAATTTAATGCGTTTGTTCTGGATAAAACTTACTACGGTCCATATGATGAAACAACTTGTATTGACTGGACTGATGATTCCAAGTGAGTTGTTAAACGAGAGCACTGCCTACCTGCTCACATTGTCGGTATATCTGTGCATGTTACAGTCCATTTTGTTTGCTCTGAAGTATTGTACTAGCTTTAAAAATTCTTTTTGGCGCTTCTATTTCTGATTCAACCTTGAATAAAAAAAACATAACTAGGCAGCCTAGAAAGTATAAAATATGCATGTATTAGAGATCAACAATGCATTCTTGCTTGAAAATACCTAGTTATCGTTAAAAGGAATATATCTCAGGAGTGTGAGTGTGGTTGACCTTTTGAATGTGTTTAATCCCATCTACCTTTGCTGGAGTTGCCAACCTCCGTTTACAACCCTGTTGTGTGTAAAATTACTTTTAAAGTGGTGACTGCTGTCTTCCCATTCAGAGCATTCTTCACCCAGTGAAGGGTTTTGAAAACCAGTGTTTTGATTCAAATCGCCTTTTCTTTTGTAGGTGTTTTGCAGTAGGGAGCAAGGACATGTCTACGTGGGTGTTTGGAGCTGAACGATGGGCAAACTTGATCTACTACTCGCTTGGAGGGCATAAGGACATAATAGTAGCCTGCTTTTTTGAAGAGAACAGTCTAGATGTATGTATAATTACACAATATTATTGAATTTTAATATTAAAATAGTTGAAGCAGAATCTTATCTGTAGGTAAGGATACTAACTATTTTGATAATATCTCAGAATTTAGAAAATACTTAAGTGGTGTATTTCTTGTCTCCTCTGCTGTGATCAGGAGTTTAGCATTCCATGAACATTTGAAGAACTAAACTTGAAAAGGAGAGTAAGTTATTGAAAATTTCTCCCCCTAAAAATTATAGTTGTAAATATAAAAAATAAAAATTAGCTGTAATGCCAACTGGTAATCAGATTGCCTTTGGTCTTTTCAAAATTTCTCTGAGGGCAGGTAAAGTAATTCACTGGTTTCTCAGGACAAGCAAATTTTCCAGATCAAAGCACGTCGAATTCTAGAGGTCTAAGTAATACATTATCCTAATGATAGAGTGCAGACTTGCTAACCCTTCTGCAGTTCTGTATTCATAACAAGACAGCAGAGTACAAAACATAGGTATTACATGATAATCGTACGTTTGTGTGTTTGTATTGTAGCTGTACACAATTAGCCAGGATGCAGCTCTCTGTGTGTGGCAGTGTGATACAGAGCTCGATGGTTTGAAGCCCATGCCCCCTAAAGATGCAGCTAGGGAAGAGAATGCGGAGAAAGATGATGAAGAGTTTCCCGATGAGCCAAAGGGTGAAGAAATCCATGGAAAAGCCAATCCAAATGAACAAGAGACTAGAGATAAGGTTAAATATTCTCGTGTTGCAAAGTAAGTGATTTTCAGTTTTCCAAAGACAAAATTGTTATGGGGATTTACTATATTGGGATTTTTTCACCCTTTATAGCTCATTCAAAGCAGTATAAAACACTGTCCAGGATTTAGTAACTTACTATAGATCCCATTTTAAATAGTTTCAGTAAAACATGTTCGTCATACCTTGACTCCATGAAGGGCGATACCCTTCACCTTCAGAAAAACAAGTCAGTGTAATTTTAGTAATACAAGAAATACTGACTTATGGTGTATGTTTTAGTGTTTGAAACTCAAAGAGTAAGGAGATCTTTAGTAAAGTCTTCTCTAAGTAAGTATACAGGAGAAGAGATGGGTTGACTACAGGAAGTGACAGCAACATTTGGTAAAGATAGTTCATCAGCCTCTTCGGTAAACTACTTGGAGATGCCTTCCTGAAGGGTCTCCCTATCTGTCCACATCAAAGGAGACACGGCTTACAAAGAATAATCCAGTTTTAAGATAGTCACAGCATTCAGCTTTGCTTGAAGGAGGGCAATGCTCATAGGCAGCAATCTGTTTTGTTGGTGGAGTGAGGGAGAGATGGGATGCATGTAGGGGCCAATTGGGAACACCTGACAACCTGATCAGGCTTCTGTTCTCAGCCTTTCTGACTGAAAAGGAATCATAAAAGTGCCCTACCCCAACCCAGGTTGGAATTATCCTCAGAGAACATCGCTCCCAGACTGAAGGAATTTGGAGTATGCAGCTGTTGGGTAATGTTCAGATGCTCTTTTATTTGACTATCAGGTGCTGCTTATCTGTTTAGTTCCCATAGGAGATACAGCTACAAAGAAACTGTGGAGACCTCCTTCACCAGGTGTATAATATTTATGACTCGCTTCCATTCCTTCCTCTGTAAGAGGCCTCCCATAGAGAAGGATAACCAGTGAATTCATGAGTCACACATCTTGCCACTAGATGATTGAAAGGAAATGCACAGTGCAGTTCCTCTCAGGTCAACTTTTAGGTCCCTTTAATTGCATGTGATCAGGTGTCACTTCCGATAATCAGATTACTGCAGCAGCTGTAAACATAGAGGAAGAGAATTAGCTTTCACTAGCTATGTGAAGTACAGAACTTTAGCAATTTCTGGAACTACTGCTTTTTGGTTTTGTGTAGGGTACCTTGATTAAAAAAATTTGACTTATATTTGAAATGCCACTGTGCCACTAACAGCATACTTTTCTTCTGCATTGTTTGTTTTATTCTTACTTCTTTGATGCCAGGTATTTTTTCAATAAAGAGGGAGATTTTAATAACCTGACATCTGCAGCTTATCACAAGAAAACACACCTTTTAGTCACTGGTTTTGCCTCTGGAATCTTTCACCTCCATGAGCTTCCAGACTTCAATCTGATCCACTCCTTGAGGTGAGGTATGGGGTTGTGCTTGGTTTTTGGTTTGGCTTTGTAGGGGGTGGGGTACTTTTTTGGAGTTGGTTGGTTTGTTTGACTGAGAACACACCACGTTTAATAGTGCAGAATGAGTAACTAGAGCACAAAAATCTTGAAACATGAGTATCTATTTAGTATTGTAATTTCTGGAAGAGTATAATCATAGTTAGACTTAAAATAACGATACAACTCCATTCCATAGCTATTATGGAAAAATGAGGTCTGAATGAGGAACTCCTGAGTAGTTAGTTGCTGGCTATAGATTTCTTCACTGCTTTGGACTTCGTGTTGTCAGTGTCTTTGTAGAAAATATAGATAGTATCTGAAAAAAAGTTCTGCAGATGTAAAATTATCTGTAAACTGTCACTAAGTTGAAAAATAAAACTATAATTCTTTTCCATCGCTATATGGTGCTAGCTAAAAATGCATTATTTCCTTATACAATTTTTTTTCATTAATGTGGGGAGTTTATTCCATGCTGGCAAGTATTTCTTTGGGGTGCAGATACTCTTGTCTTCGTTCTGAATAAGGCAGTATTGTCTGTTTGGTGGTTTTGACTGTAATAAAGGGAAGAACTTGTATGTTGCTTTTGGTGTTACAATGATAGGGAAATTTGGTAAAGTAATCAAAGAACTTGCTTGAACAGAGTAAATAAACCCTAGATTTGAAGTTTTATCACAGAAGACATGAAAACACAAGTTTGTTTATTGGGTAATTCTCTAATTTCAGTATTTCGGACCAAAGGATAGCTTCTATTTCTATCAACTGTACTGGTGACTGGATTGCCTTCGGATGTTCAGGTTTGTAAATTTTTGCGATCTGTGTGTTTTGTGGCTTGCATTTGCAGAGTTTCATCATTATATTAATAATTCTGGTTAATTCTTCTCATGTGCTTGTAGGTTTGGGTCAGCTCCTGGTGTGGGAATGGCAAAGCGAGTCCTACGTGCTGAAGCAGCAGGGACATTTCAACAGCATGGTTTCGTTAGCATATTCTCCAGATGGACAATACATAGTAACTGGAGGGGAAGATGGGAAGGTAAGTGGTGCGGTAGCACTGAAATGTGACCTTAAGTCTTAATAAGAGAGTAAGTAGCTTGAATTTCCATTTTATGTCAAAAGTTCTGTTACTGTAACTGATATATATTTATCTTAATGTAAAGTAGTAATATTTCTGTCCTCACCTAGATGTTTTGATTTTTCTCTCTAGAGCGCATATATAGATTACTGGTATCCTCTGCAAATTGCATCACTTATGCTTTTGAGCAGACTTTTTTTTTTACTGTTATAGTTGCAGTCACCATAAACACAAGAAGATCTAATTTATCAAATGTTAATTTATGTGTGCTTGTGGTGGTTCCGTGATACTTTGGGTTGAATGAATGTCAGCAAACTCATGCCCTCAAGTGGTTTTGATGCAAAATTCTTTTCAAATTGTTTATAAAAGTGCAATTCCTAAACAGAATTTTCTGAAATGTACCGTTGCAGAAGCTTGCTATTTAAAAGAAAAATTAGCTTCTCATGGTTAACTTGTATTGAAACGGTGGGCTAGGTGTACCTGTAATTTTGGGGGTTTTTAAAGGTGTTTTGTGGAGAAATCCCATAATCTATTGGCATATAAATGGGGCAAAGATAATATCTTGTTTCCTATTAGAACTTCTGAACATCAGAAAAACGACCTGCCACTTCATGGTTTCTGCCATTCAGGTTTAAAATTGGCCAAACCCAGAAGTCTCAAACTGCAGGTAGTTAAACACATAACATTTTTGCTCATAAAAAAAAAAAGAGTGAAATAACATCTCAATTGTAACTTTTGGCATGGCTTCACAGATGGTTTTGAATTTGACACTTGGCTTATCAGTGGGCAGTCCAAAGCCTGGGAGCCTGAGATGCTCACCAAGTGCTGTAGCTTTCCTTGAAAATTAGCTTTGTTTTAATTCTTTTTTTTTTTTTTTTGCCTATCTCCACTTAGATTTTCCTATTGTGTGTCTGTCCTTAGGGGTTTAATGATAAGCTGTGCCCTGTTTGTCTCACATGCACAGAATTCCTTACCGATGGTACTGAAAGTCCTATATGCTATTGTCAAGTTTTAGGACTTAACTTTTCTTTACCCTTCTGCTGCCTTACCCATAACTTTCTCTCTGAACTGCTGTTGGAGGTGCTAAGAAGGCTTTTCTTGTCTCTTGCAGGTGAAAGTGTGGAACACTTCAAGCAGCTTTTGTTTTGTCACTTTTACAGAACACACCAGCGGTGTAACTGCTGTAACTTTTACTTCCAATGGTTATGTCATTTTGAGTGCTTCCCTAGATGGAACAGTGCGTGCCTTTGATCTACACAGGTAACTCTTTGTAAAGCTTTTGTATCTTATTTAGTCTTAAGCTTTTACCCCCCCGAAATACAGCAAACTGCTGATTGCTTGTTTCAAGTTGAAGTTGTGCAAATGTGAGTACTGCTTTATTGATTTTTGGATTCAGCCTTTGATTCAAATCTAGATAGTAATTAGGAATCATGTCACTTCATCCAGTTTCTGTGAAGAAAATTCTGGAAGAACTTTTCTCAGAGAAGCTGGAAGTCCAGTAGGATCGTTTTCTGGCTCTACTACTCCAATGAGGAAAAGGCACCCATTTAACAGAACATTTACCATGGTTTTAGTGGTTGAGCCATTATAATACAACTCTGTACAGAACAAGATACATAAACAAGCCCATGTTTTTTCTAAAGAATGGATATACGCTATGTAATAGAAGAAAGCTCTTCTGTTTGAGTGGTTTTGCTTGTTACTTCTGCAGAGTTGTTAATACCTTTTTTGAATCTTGCAGTCATGCTGAGGCATTGCATCTAATGTTATACAAAGAATATTTTGTCTGTAGGTAGCTTAAAGGACTTTACAAGTAAAATGAAATCCTTTTTTAAATGCTTGAATCTACCTAAGATATTGTCATAATTTATTTTCACATTTACAACAGATACCGTAATTTCCGTACCTTTACGTCTCCACGACCAAGTCAGTTCTCGTGTTTAGCTGTGGATTCCAGTGGCGAGATTGTGTCAGCTGGTTCCCAGGATTCCTTTGAAATATTCATCTGGTCAATGCAGAGTGGGAGGCTGCTAGATGTAAGGACCTACAATGTTGAAGGGCTTGAATTTAACACGTAGTATGGATTGTGACGATACTAAGTAACTTTGGGATTAGTTGGAGAGTTTTAATACACCATGAAATGTTTTGTTATGTTTATATTCAAGAACTGGAGCTACACTATGTTACTCTCAGCAGTTTTTGATTCATTGCATGAAGGCTATCCTGGATTTGTGTGAGAAACAGGTTTTAGAATTTTTGAATAATGAGCTTTTTCTAGCTGATGAAGTTAACACCAGTATTGCTGAGCTCACGCATGGGCATGGGAGTCTTTCCTCCAGTAGTTGTTCAGAGATGTTCTTTTCTACATATTTTCTGCAGGTAGTGAAGAAATTGTAGGTGCTGTCCTAAGATTGATACAGATTTTGTGGACAGTTTTGCTGGAGCAGAGCAGGGCACAATTTCTTGTGGAGAAAGTTTTTATTGTGTAGGGCGAAAAGACTTAACGTTAAATCCCTACTCCCTTGCTGCTAGTTTGAAATGCTTTCTCTTGAGAGTAGATGTAATAAAGGAGGGACACTACTTCTGAGCGCATCAAGCTCATTTGCTGTTTTCGATTCTTAGGCATTATGTACGTCTTGTACAACTAGATGAACTCAGTGATTGATATATTTGATTTGGCATAGCGGTTGAATACAGATCACTGATAGTAACTGAGCATATACTTGAGTGGATCTCCAGAGTTTTGTGTTTAGTTTCTTTCCCTGACTTCTTTTGAGAGGAGTAGGAGCTCCATGTCATAAAATGCTGTATTATTCTTATTCAGAGTTTTTATTAGTGTTTCTTCTTAAATGCTTTCAGCTGCAGGGCATACTGAATTGTCAGAGCAATGACTTGCTTTTTCACGATTGGTCTGATTGGGGCGGGGAGGGGAAGCGCACTGTATTCCTAAGTCCTGGTTTCTAAAGAGACTATATGTACATAAGAGTGCTAGCACTTCTGTGATTTTTTTCTTTAAAAAAAACTTCTGAAAATAAAAAGGTGAGAATCACTGGTACGTATCATGCTACATGTCCAAAAGTGACCTCAAGCATTTCTGGACAAGTTAGGCATGGTTTCATTGTTATGTTTAGAGTTTACTGAATGCAGACCACATGTATTTCAATTTCTTTCACCTAATTCCATTTTATCTATTCTTCTTTTATTAGGTCTTATCAGGTCATGAGGGCCCCATCAGCAGTTTGTCCTTTAACCCAATGAAGTGCGTTCTGGCTAGTGCCTCGTGGGATAAAACTGTCAAGTTATGGGATATGTTAGACAGCTGGAGAACTAAAGAGACACTAATATTGAACTCAGATGGTAACCTTTATTTCATCTTATGTCAAATATAAAATATTATCAAAAATGTTTCAAGAGTGAACAGCAGAACATGTCAAATACAGGCTCTCTCATTCTTGGTGATGAAAACCAAAAGTTGAGATAGTTCTCCATAGTACTTAGTTAACAGTGCAATAAATCTTTTTTATTTAATCCTAGCTGTAGCTTTATAATCAGCTAAACATTTGTATGTTGTCCAGAGAAAAAGTACAGTCGTACTTGTTATGCTTAAGCTTCCTCTGGTAGTTGAGATAAGATCCTAGAAAAATATAGGGTATTTTCTTAGGAAAAGATCTGACTGTATTTTTAACTGTTAATTAAATTCTTTGCAGTTCTTGTTGTTGCTTTCCGTCCTGATGGCAAGGAGCTTGCAGTTGCTGCTTTGAATGGACAGATAACATTCTGGGATCATGAAAATGCAGTGCAGACTGGCTCAATTGAGGGAAGGCATGATCTTCAGATGGGAAGGAAGGAGCTTGATAAAATTACTGCCAAACAAGCAGCCAAGGGAAAGTAAGTCAATGAGATGGCAGTGAAACGAGGGTGCCACGCTGACTCTTGCTTTTGAATTCCTTCTTTCTGTTTGGTGTTTAAGTGAAGATTTCAGGGTGCATCTGCTGTTCAAATACTTTGTTTCTGATGTCAGATTTTAAGACTGCCTGACTTGACTTGATGGATCCTTTTTGTCTTTTGTCCTGTTCACCGCCTGATCAACATCGTTATGAGCATGTTTCATCAGTTGTAAATGTGGGTTGCCACTAAAATATGAAGCTTCTCATGACAAGTTGTTCATTGGCCAAGTGTGATAGGTTTTTAAGTGGATATCTTGTTATGTAGGTACTAGTATCTAACTACTAGAGTGTAGAAACTGTTAAATTTTTTAAAAAGTAACTACACTGTGGGTTTTATTACATGTTACTACACATGTGAAGTAATGCTTAAAGGCAAGTTCAATTTGTGTGCTATCAAAAAGCATAATATGGAAGTCAAGTGTTTCATTCTTCTCTTTTTCCCTTGAGCCCCTCTTTTTTTTGTCCATTTTGTTCCCCCTCAAAACAAAATAAAAAAAGGAAACAATGAATTTTTGAAAAAAAAAAAAAAAAAAGTGTTTTGGTGGCGAGCTCTTAACCACCTCTTTAAAATATGCCGTGACATTGTTTTTTCTCTAGCTCTTCTGACCATCCTTAGTGTTGTGTAGGGTTGAGTTGAGAGCTTGTTCACTGAGCTGTGACTCAAGGTCAGAAGTACAGAAGTACTCCAGAAAGCTGTTGGAAGTTCTAAATTGTTTGTGATTCATAGTAAAGCACAAAGTACTTTTTTTGTGGTAAACAGTTTTTTGTGTTAAGTACGTATTGTGAATGAAGATCTCCACTTTCTCCTTGGAGTGGTCTGTGTGTTCATGCTGTACTCATGTCTGTCAGCTCGGATGTGGCACTGAGATTAACTACTTTCTCTTTTTCTTTACTAGATCTTTTACTACTCTGTGTTACTCAGCAGACGGTCAGTCTATTTTGGCAGGTGGATTGTCAAAATTTGTCTGTATATATAATGTCAAGGAACAGATCCTTATGAAAAAATTTGAAATCTCATGCAACTTTTCTTTAGATGCAATGGAGGTATGTGATCACAGGAGTCAGGCTTTTTCATTTCCCCTCCCCGCCCCCAAGAGTTTGGTTTTGGTGTAACGTCTCATTTAAGTGGGATTCATTCATGTTTTGTTAAGCATGGGTTCATTTACTTCGTTTTGTGCCGGAGAGTGGTAAGGAAATATTTCTCGGGAAAAAAAAAATTTATTCCTGACATTGAGCTAACTGAAGTGTTGCCAGATTGCAATGTGTTTGTACTGAATCAGCAGAACTCTTAAGCACGGTTAAGTCAGTTGGCACTTAACTTAAAATTGAAGAGAAAATATGAAAATATAAACGATCAATATTTGGTACCTAGCTAACTTTCCCTGGGTGTCAGTTGCTTGTGTTAGCAAAGAAATGAAAGATTTTATTGTGGACACAGTACAACATCACTGACCTTTACAAACTCAGTTTCTGAATATCGCTAAATACAAAATTGAATTCCTTTAGAAGTAAAGTGAACAATGAAAAGTATCAGAAGGAAAAAATTTCAGTAATCCTTCTTAGCATCTCCTTACCTAGAAGAATGATGATTGTTCCAGTGTTTGTGTCGGGCTGTATTCGACTGTGGTTCCAAATATGTTTCTTTGACAGAAGTGGTTTGTGAAGCAGCCTTTTTTTCTATGCTGCCCTCTGTTGTGCTAGCGGAGCTCATCATGTGGCTTAAAAAGGACACAAGAAGTGAGCCAGCTGGAAAAGAATCCTGGAGGGGGTGGGTGTTTAAAAATGGGGGGCAGGGAGGTCCCTAAAACATCATTTGGATAGCTGTCAAGCTACACAGCCCTTATGTTAGCACAGTATGGTTATGGAACCTGAGGAAATAGTGCATCTCTTAAATAGAACAGCAATATAATAATGTGAAACCGCAGTCTAAACTGAGTTGCGCTATTCTGAGGCCTTAAGACTGAAACAGCCTGATCTTCATCTGCGGGTGGACACTGTTGCCTGCTGTCGTGAAATTGTCAGTTTTCTCCATGACGTTGGAGAAACTTTTGGAAGAAAGTGCAAAGAAATAATCACCAGATAACTCCTGAATGTTATGGAGAATTTTCAATTAATACAGATGTTTTGAGAGGAGATTCAGTGCAGTGAATGGAACTTAAATGTTTTTCTAGGAATACTTAGATCGGAGAAAAATGACGGAATTTGGCAGCATGGCTCTGATTGATGAAGGGGCTGGAGGTGAAGACGGTGTTGCCATTCCTCTTCCTGGAGTAAAACGAGGTACGGCTTTTGGCTTTGCTGTCTTGTTACTAGTTTTACATGGATCAAAACCTTTGATGTAGAGTCGATACCAGATCAGAAGGGTTTGAATTGTTCAGCTCGGTTTTAAAGTTAGGATTACCTGAATGTTCTGTAACCACAGGGATCTGTTACGCAAGTGTTCAGCTGTTGTATGGGTGGGTCCTTTTGCATAGTAGAGGCAACAGGAAACAGGAGGTACTGTGGTCTCCTGGGTATGGAACCTAGTAGTCCTGATTTCATTTTTGAAAAGCAAAATTCAGTCTCACTACTTATTTTGACTGTAAGATCTTTTGGACTGTCCCTTACTTATCCTGTCTTTAACTCTGCCAGTTTATGGCATGTTCTACATTATTTTTCAGCATAACAACAGCATCGTTAGAGTTGATAGCTAGACCGTGAACTTCTGGTAAATCACTTCTAAACTTCTCTTTTAGGCGACATGAGTTATCGACACTTTAAACCAGAAATAAGAGTGACTTGCCTGCGATTCTCTCCTACAGGTGAGTATTGACAGTTAATGGAGGATTTTTTAATTCCATATAAAACAAGCAAAAGACTAGAGCATTGGAGGAATAATAATGAGGTAGAAATGCCTTGGACACGGTCTCTCCAGATGTTACACAGTGCTGCTAGGTTTGCAGTCTAGTTTCCCGCGCAGTGGGCAATTAGGAAATTTAAGTGTACATCACTGTCAGCCGGTATTTTTCACAAGCATTGTCATTGCTGACAGGTCCATCAATGATGCATGCTTTTCAGTCTTACCCACTTCTTATAAGCAATGAAGAGCCATCTGTAAATCATTACTTTTCTGTTTCTATCCTAGAAAACCCAGCTTCGTTCTTACAATATTGTTACTTTTCTTCTAGGACGAAGCTGGGCAGCCACCACCACAGAGGGTCTTCTTATCTATTCGCTGGACTCCGGGCTAATTTTTGATCCTTTCGAGCTGGATATTGATGTCACACCCAGCAATATACGCAAAACACTGCATCGGAAGGAGTACACTATGGCTATCATCATGGCCTTCAAGCTGAATGAAAAGAAATTAATTCAGGAGGTTATAGAGGCTGTACCTAGCAATGAAGGTAAGTGGATCTTCCATGAAATCTGACTGAGCGAGCTGTTAGCATAGATGTGTAAGCCAAATAAGTTGAAGTGTAAAGGGCAGAGTTCAGCTCGAGGTGGGGAGAGGGAAGTTATAACACTGATATTTAAGGACTTTCTACTGTAGCTGAAGACTAAAGAGGAATGGATGGTCTTTTGTAAAAAAAAGTAGACTCTGTTGTTAACTTATGTTTTAATTTTATTGCATGCTTATCTAGTGACTTCTGAACATGGAATTTGATCAGGTCTGGATATGCAGGTAAAGTTTTTGGATGTCATTTCTCAGAAGCAGCTGATGTTAGAGGGCACAGCAAGTTAATGTGAGTTAGTGGTGTGCCTGCGTGATGCAGGTGGTCAGCCAGATACTGGGCTGTACTATCAAGGATGTAGTCAGCAGTTTGAGGAAAGTGATTAGTCGCCTTTTTCGCGCACTTGTGAGATCACATCAGTAGTACTGTGCCTGTTTTTGGGCTCGTCAGTACAAGACAGACATTGATACTCTGGAGCATCTGGTGGTAGACCTGGAAAGTGATTGGAGGGCCAGAGTGGATGACAGCTAAGGAGAGGCTTGAGAGAGCTGGGTTTGTTCAGTCTTTGGAAGAGAAGAGGAATATTTTTACTGTCTTCAGGTGCCTAACAGGATGTTACCAAAAAAGGCAGACCCGGACTTGGGGTTGCACAATGACATGACAAGAGGCAGCAGACCTCTTGCAGCATGGGAAATTCCAACTAGGTATTAAAAACAATATGGTGGGGTAGTCAAATACTGCAGCAGGTTGACAAGGGAGGTAGTGGAGTCTCCATCCTTGGAAGTGTTCAGCACTCAACTGGATATGCTCTGTGCCAGCTGCTCTAAAATAGTCTTGCTTTGGACTGCCAAAATTTGGAGCAGCTCCGCAACTGTCAGCCCTTTGAAGTTCCGATGATTTTTGCTCCTTTAGTTACAGTGTTTGTGAAATTCATCCCTCTAAACAAACATAAATACGGTCCTTATAGAGGGCTGTGTTCACACAAACCAAACAGATTATTAGTTCAGTGCCAAGCTCTTTCTAACAAGAGATGGATGCTTTCAAAACTGACGTGTCAGAAACAAAAGAAGTCGTCACTCAGCTTCAGAGGACATTTACTGAAGTGATTCTTTAGCACCTGTTTCATCATTTTGATAAGTAATGTGTGCGTTCGTTAGCAATATATGGTAGACACAACGTTAAAAATAAACTTTCGGTGGTGTATTCTACTTAATTTCGTAACTTCATTAGCAGTTCTGTCATATAATTCAAGTCTATTTTCTTACCTTTACCTCAGTGTTGTTGCCCCAGTAAAAAGGTATTTATTTCCTTGCAGTGTTTCACATGTAACAAATAAAAATTCCTTTTATCTAGCCAAAACATGCTTAAGTCTGAAATCAGATGTGTTGCAAGCCCAACTGCTTTGTAGGATTTTCTTAACTTATTCCCTAGGTAGCAAGCCTGATAATTACGCATGTCAGGGTTAATCGCCTTTTGCATACCTGCGTTGGCATAACGGTGTTTGCCTCTGTCTGGCAAAACTTAGTTCCCTTTTACTGAAGTTAGCCAAAACTCCATGTACACGGGCAACGCTGGGAAAGTGGGCAGGCACCAAAACCTCAGCAGCAGAGGATGAGGCGTGGGAATTTCAGGTGTTGTAATCCACTGTTAACAGAATGAATGTGTGCCTGTTTCTATGAAAGCGGAAAACTTTTTTTCACTGTTGAATGTTACATAGGCCAGTTGGGGTGGCTGCAGAGAATAGGATTTGGTTATTTTTGAGAGAAGTTTATATATAATGAGGTCATCGTAGTTACATGTGAGATTATTTTGAATGCTTATAAATCGTGCTTCATTGAGCCGCGCAATTGCTAGCAGCATTCAGGCGCTTCCTCTGTGAGCCCCTGACTTCGCTCTCTTTTCAAGTACCCTTTATTGCCTCTGACGATTACACCTGACTAGTTCCGCTGAATACAGACATTCGTATGAAGCAAGAAGACTTCAATAAAGTCTGGTTACACCGAAAGAGAAGGAAAGCATGGAAGAAAAAGTTCTGAAGGAGAGATGGGGGGAGGGAGAATATTCTTGTAGGAAGAACAACTTGGGGAGGGGAGGTTAAGTTCTTGCTTTTAAATACAGCAGTGACTGGAAGGCTTAAAGAGGAAAGACTTGCCTCCTGAGAGACTATGGTACTGTACTCTGAAATACAATATTAAATATCAAATAGTTGCCAAGGCGGTGCTTCCTTCTCCTTCCCTATATGCTTTCCTATGGTCTCTTCCATGTTATTGCAAATAGTAATTCAGCTCTGATGTCTGGTCTTTTTTTTCTCTTTGCACAGTTGATGTTGTCTGTTCATCGCTCCCAGACCTGTACGTGGAGAAAGTATTGGAGTTCCTGGCCTCTGCATTTGAGATATCTTCTCATTTAGAGTTCTATCTTATCTGGGCGCATAAGTTGCTCATGCTGCATGGACAGAAACTGAAAACAAGGTGAGATCTTGAAAAAGTCAAAAAGCTGACAAGCATTGTAACATACCTGTCAGTTTGAGGTTTTTAATTAACAGTACTGACGTTCTAGGTAGATGCATATACAACAATTAAAACTACTTAATTTACATTTATTACACAGGCATTTAGTTAAATATTTACATTTATTTATAAAACTTACATTTTAGCTTAATACACCTTCTTTACTAAAAAGTGTATATGATAGAATTGGAATCCATAATAGGATTTCTGAGGATAAATGGCAAAAACATTTTTCAAATATTACAAGTGAAACTGCATAGCTTCTGCTATGCAGAAGCCAAGCAACTGCTTACCCTATAAATGCATGAAGATTTCCGGAGTGATAGGATTTTGGCAATTGTGGTTTTAAACAAATATGCACATTAAATACAACTGTAAGATAATGTGCAGGTACTGACTGCATTCTGTAGGCTCAGCTTGTGATTACAGTGGGCACTTTTAGCTTGTTAGTGTTCTGCTTTCCTACATAGATCCCTACAACTACACGTGCCTGCCGTATGAATTATATTCAGCCCACCCATGGGATTGAGTTTGTAGACTTTTGGGAACAAAAATAGGAAAATTCACAAATTTAAAATAGGCTAAGTGAGAGGTAATTGGAGAGGGGGTCCTGCAGGTTAAAGGAACAGTGCACTGTGTAACTCTTCCCTTGCTTCAAGATGGGAATTAATGTTTTAGTTACTGAAATGACTGGAACAAATTTTCTGGTTTTGTTGCTGATAAAGTAGAAGAGGACGATTTAAAACAAACTATTCCTTGTTCAGAAAGTACAGTAATAGCTGCAAGGAACTGTTGTTATTACAGCAAGCAGAGTTAGTTCTTCAAACTGCTGTGTGACATTGCCAGAAATATTTTTTCTAATAATATTACTTATATCGTGGTATAGCTATTGAGGGCAGAGTCAAAAGCAAAAAGGTTTTGTTTACTTAGTATGATCTTAAAACATTCATGTTTAAAAGTTAACATGTATGCTTGTTAAAATTTTGAGAATATGGAAAAGTTCTAGATCTCCATATGTAAATATAAATTGTACTGTCAGTTGCATGTTTTCTCTGTCTAAGGTCAGTGAAGCTGCTCCCTGTGATTCAGTTCCTTCAGAAAAGCATCCAACGTCATTTTGAAGATGTTTCTAAACTGTATGTATTGTTACATTTCAAAGTTTAAATCCAACCCCTGCCTGAAAGTGTGGAGTAATTTGGGGGATGGTGGCGTGGTATGATTTCAAGACGGTCTCCTTTTAGAGATGTTTTTATTTTAGGAGAAAAACGGAATCTTGTTTCTGACATGGTGCTATTTATTCTTACAGCTGTGAATGGAATATCTACAATATTAAATATGCATTGGCCATTTCACAACAGCGGGGCATGAAACGTCTGGCAGAAGAAACACCAGTAGATGAAGACAACTTGGATTCTGACAGTGATTATCTTATGCGAGACGTTCATAAAGACAATTTTAATTCCTAGTTACTCTTCATGGGAGGGAGAAAACCTAAGACAAAGTGATTTTATGCAGTGGTATTCACTGAGAATGAGTGGCCCTCATAGTGGCATATTTTAACTCTTTTTAACAGTGTGGGTGGAGTTATGTGTGACTTACAGAAGTGGGTGAGGTGTAGGGATAGGCAAAGTGCCATCCATGGTGGATTTGGTGTACCCTTTGGCCGTAAGAGCTTGACAGCATTGTATTCTTGATTCATTGAATTCTTTTTTTTTTTTATTGTTCCTGATTTCAAGTAAGACAAAAACGTATTCTTAAATCAGTGAAGTTTGAAATATGACTGGAAGAAGTGCATCCTTATTAAAAATGCATTGTACAGAGACTAAGCATTGTGAGTTATTTGTAATGCAGTCTTGTTGTACTTTGTGATGGACTGTCTCTTTATCCTCATTTAAGTCATTCTTAATTGGAGGTCTACATATTGCTCTCCATTTGCTTTAATTGGTTTTATTACGTACCTGTTACTGGAGCACTGTTAGGAATAAGTGGACCCATTTTTCTTAGTTCTTATAGCTTCCAAACCTGATAAAGTTTCAATAATTAGGATAAATGATATACCCATAGCAATGAATATGGGGGAAGAAAGTTTACTGTGCTATATAACTTCTGCAGAGGTTTAATTAATTAATCTGAGATACTGCAGTAAAAATCTGGGAACTGCCAACTCAATAATCTAATTTAACTGTAAGAGAACGTGTTACAAATGCTTTTTTGTCACGAAAGCCCTTTCTTGTCTTGTGGAGTTTTTTTAAAAATGTTTTTATTAACACATGAAAATCTGAAACTTTTGGTGTCCTCGCTTTTCTCAGTTGGCATGAGAACTGGCTAATAACAAGTGAGGTGCTGAGCACAAAGAGCTGTCTCTATGCTTGTGATGCTTTCAAGCCACATGATGAAAGGCCCTTGTTAATGAAGATACTGCAAATATTGAGCCGGAACTGATTTTTTTTTTTTTTCAGTGTATTTTGTTCTTCTGATTGTGTTTTTTGGTCTCTTCCCACTCGTGGAAGAGAGGAGAGGTATGAATTTGAAAAACTGCTGAGTCCAAACTATACAGCAGACACATACAGTCAGTTGATAGAATTTCAGTATACAAAATAAAGATGCACTTGCTGCTTAAATAAAATGTAGCAAAATGATTTGTTATGTTTTTCTTATGGTAAAATGTTTAAAAGTATCTTCAGCTGCTGATGCACCCTTGCCTCTGAACACTTTCATGGTCGTGCCAATGTTTCAGGGTCTCAGAAGGGTGAAGGGTAGTAGCTGGGTGGGCTGGAGCGATGCTTGCAGAAGATGCTCGGTGGTATCGTCTTGGGATTTGGAATTGCTTGTCATTCTGTGCCCCTCTGCCACCTCCTCCTACCATGGTAGAAAGTAGGCTTTTTACCTGAGGTAGAAGGGAGGCATAGGTGAGTAGGGAAGTAGCACAGGAAAAAGAAAAATCCATCCTGGGATGCTTTTAAAACAGAAATGCTTAAGCTAACATGAAAAACATGGTTGTGTTACCTGCCATATACCGTAGTTGTTACTTAATCCATTTTACTGTTTTTCATATACATGTTTTCTTTGCATGCTTTTTTGAAGACTGTATTGTTTTCTCAAACTATGACCTGTAGGAAGACAGGCTGTAATCGTGGGGCTGTCACAGGAATAGCTTTGTGCTGTGTGAAACAGGAGTTGTGCTGTTCTATGAAGTTGGCTAACTTTGTCCCTAAGTTTGTATTTGTCTCTTGGGTTTACAGTATTAAAAAACCACGGAATATGGAGAAAATGTTGGCCTTTCAGAACAACCTCTTAGAGGCACGATTTTGGATTTTTAAACTATTCACCTTCAAAACATTTCTGAAAGCCTCACAAGAGGTATGTTTTACAAAGCGCAGGAGCCTTGAGGGGAGGCGAGCGAGGTGGTAGTGTTGCACCAGTTCTTGTGCTTGAGATAAGGACATCTTCTACTCGCATTAGTAATTTTGTTTGAGCTGTAATAAGCTTTTGGGTAATCAAGACAGATTTTATGATGCACATGAAGACCAATACAGTTTTCCAGTGTCTTCTTCCATATTTATAGGAAGAATAATAAAACCTTGAATATCCGATTTAAAATCTGGCAGGTCCAAAGCTTGGCTTGATTCTCACGGATGTGGGCACAACCTGCGCGTGGGGCACTCGACCCTGTGGGCTGGGGTAGGCGTTGGAGCAGCCCCCTTTCCCTCCCTTCCTCCAGCGCATGCTGAAACCACACCTGCAAACTTGCATCTGGGCTTAATTAGATCCCATCATATATAGATGTCTATGTGTATTTCAACAGGACTGTGTAGTTTGGCTTCCTTTATTAAGAAGAGAAGGAAGAAAAAAAGGTTTTTATCAGGGAAAGAAATTTACCAGTGGTGGAACTTGGCACTGTTTCATGTTTCTTTTATCCATCTCTTCTAAACACAATGCCCTATTTCCTGAGCGGAATTTTAAATGCAATACCCAAGATCCGAGAAAGAAAGAAATGAAGATGTCCACAGTGTGTTGGTTTGTTTATCTTACTGTAACAGCTCCGGTCTCAGCAGCCCCTGCGCTGCTGCGCTCCCCCTGCCACACTGGGGCTGTACGCGCGTCCCACTTGCAAAAGGAACCCGGTGCTGCTAGGCTTGTGTTCAGAACGAGCCCCAGGGATTTATTTCCGTGCGCATCTTCTTTTCCTACTGCGGCTGCTGTTACTGCTGCCTGAGGTGAGCGAGAGAGCCGCGGCCTTGCAGGCCCCGGCGTGGCCGGCCGGGCGGGCGCTGCCCCTCTCCGCCTGCAGGGGGCGCCCCCAAGGACGCAGCGGCCTCCGGGAGCGGCGCGGCGCGGCCCGCCCCGTCCCCCCGGCTGCCCGCACCGCCGCCCCTCCCCGGCACCGCCGCCCCTCGCCATGCTGGCCTCCTGCGGGCCGGCCCTGGGCACCGCGCTGCGGCGGGCAGCGCCTGCCGGCCTCGCCTCCTTCCACTGCTCCGCTCGGCGCCGCCGCGCCGCCCGCGTCGCTGTGGTGAGTAACGGCCGCGGGGCCGCGGCGGGAGGAGGCCCCGGGGGCGGGGGGAGCAGCTGCGAGGGGAGAGGCGTTTTTCACTGCCCGACGGTGCCCATCCACCCCCAGCGCCGAGCCGACGGAAGGGCCCCTCTGCGGCTGGGTTCGCTCCGGCGGTGGGGCTTGGCTTGGCGTGGCGTCGGGCCGAGGAAAGACTCGCCCGGTGGCCGCGGCAGCTGGAAAGCCTTGGGAGGAGCTGCAGTTGAGAAGATAAAGCTATGTAGAACTGAGTAACTTGGAGGAAGCCAGGCCAGGAGCGGGAAACACGTAGAAATTGGCTTCTGTATAGCTTTTGTTGGCCTAGAGTTGAGTTGTAGGGAGCTGAACTTGAAATAATTTACAAGGCAGTTGGGGGAGGTGCAGGTAACCTACAGGAAAATATTTAAACTGGGTTCTGCCCTTCTGCGCGCAGGCGGCGGGGCTTGTCAGAAGTACGGAAGAACGCGAGGGGATGGAGGAGCTGCAGGTTGCCGAAGGAAAATTCAGGCTGCAGTTGGCGTCTCAAAGGGATGCGCGGTTTCAGAGCTCAGTGGGCGGGTTTTGAAGCTCGGGCTTTGTATAGTCTTGACAGCATGAAGTGTAAAGAAATAAGAAGGCGTTACCTGCACGAAGAAATCTCTTTGAGGCAGAATTGGTTCACGAATGGGCAGAGTGCCGGTCCAAATGCCTAAAAGGTAATTTGCCAGGGATGCTGCCGTTTTAGTGAACAGTAGCTTTTTAAAGAGAGGGTGGAAAACAAATGTATTGTTGAAAATACTGACATAAATTTCTGACTATGGTAGAAGACAAGTTTGTCAGTAAGCAGGTCCTGAAATAACAGAAGAGGATAGCGTTTAGTGAGTTTCAAAAGCATTTAAGAAGTGTTGCTTAGATAACTCTAGCACAGTTGCTTGTGTGTTTATTCGGTCTAAATTAAATGAAAGATTAAATAAAAAGTTGGAGAGTAGAGGCGCCTCTTAAATATCAGAGCAGCAAAATTTTAGTTAGGATTAACACGGACAGAAAGACGTTCATGGATCTTACTGATTTGGTGAAGTGATGGTAGGATGTCGCACCTGATAGAGCAGAGGGCTGGATGTTGTGATTTGAAAGCCCCTTCGAGTCCAATGTTTTTAAGACCGTTTCAGTTGTGAGTTTCTGTTCATGTGTCGGTGATTAAAAACTTTCAAGCTTCTAAAACCTGAGATAAAACCGGGAGAAAAGAGGGTAAAGTTAATAAATGGACTCTCTTTAACTGGATTTTTTCTTTAAAAACAAACAGCCAAACAAAAAAACCCCACAAGGGTTCATATATGTACTTTAAGGAACTAGATAATCCTTTGGATTTTTTTGGTTTTGTTTTGTTCTTGTAATCTTTTTTTTTTTTGGGGGGGGATGATGGATGATGTTAACATTTTTTTTAACTCCGTCCGCAAACACAAGGATAGCTGATTGGTTTGTGCTTTTTATTCTCCAGTGTGTATAAACAAAGTATTATTACCATGGTAATAAGGAAAAGTATGGCTAATATAGCATATTGGAATTGATTTAGCTATTGATCTCTGATGCAGATTCTCAGACAAAATGCAGCAGCAGGTAAAATAATTTGTCCTAAGTGCCACCTCAAGGTACACTTCTATCCCACTTCTGTTTGATGTACATCTCGATGAGAAGATGTACGGATATGGATGCTTCATAAATAGACATATGACACTCAGAATAACTCATTGTGTGCACAGTAAAAACATACTTAAGGATATCACGTCAATTTATTAACTCTGAGGAATAAAAGTATAAGCCAATAAATAAATATTATTTCTGCGACTTGTCTGTGATGAGTAGCTATAAATAGGAAATGCTGGTTCTGCCCTACGTCAGATGGCCACACAAGGGCTAATAGCACAATGTTGTCTGGCTTAGTAAAGAGCCTGTTGCTAAGCTGTTTTTTTTTGTGGGGTGAGGAGGTCTCTTGTTGTTTGGGGTTTTTTTTAAATCTTACAAGACTTGTGAAAGATCCTGTGGAAAGTTTTGTGTCATGTGAAATACTTTCTTGGTTTTTCTTACTGCAGGTCCTGTCTGGTTGTGGTGTCTACGATGGCACAGAAATCCATGAGGCCTCAGCGTAAGTTGCTTTAGGAAACTGTATGCTCCAAAAAAGCCTCCTTTACACTACAGCAGTCTGTTGGATCCAGTTTTGTGCTCTCTGGCCATGAAAATTGCCCTGAAAGATGTATGATGAAGCTTCATGGTTTTCTCACAACAAAACTGGGAGCTCAACTGCGTTCTTGCAGTAGCCAGTTACTGTCCAAAGATGCACCACGATGCATGCGACGCCAGAACAGTGAGCTTGAGACTCTCTTTCCTTCAGAAACAGAAATTTAGAGTTCCAGAATCAATCTCAAGAGAGTTAAGTAGAGACTTCATTTCAGAATCACTCTGAGTTTCTGATCCTAAATCAAGCACTAGAATTGTTAATACTCAAGGTGAATTATTAACTCTTAGTATTCTTTGCTAAGAGATGTTTTACCTAGACCTGGATTAAATGGACACGTAGGTGTGTTAATAGTGGGACTGTTCCGTAACACCTGGGGACTTGCAATGAGAAAGGAAGTTTTTATTGTTCCCAGTTGCCTGCATAAGAGCACTGAACAAAGAAACTTGTCTCTAGCTTACCTGACCGTACTTCCAAACTGACTTTCTGTTCTGCTTTGCACTGTGGTGTTACATACAGGGATTTTGGTGCTACATGCTCACAATGCTTTGGTAGGATGTGTGATTTTCCTCCTCTTTCAAAATCAGGTGGTGTAATATTTGTAGGAAGACTTATGGGCCAGATAAAGCCTCTCTTCTAAGGTTTTCAGTACGTTTTGTCTCCATTTTTGTAGGATACTGGTACACCTTAGTCGTGGGGGAGCTGAGGTTCAGATGTATGCTCCAGACGTTCCTCAGATGCATGTCATTGATCACAGTAAAGGGCAACCAGCTGAAGCTGAGTCAAGGTGAAGTCTGTTTTTCACGTGTTTTCTATGTCTGCTGAGTCTCAGTCTCTTAGGCATTCTTCAGACATAGCAGCCTGTCACTGCACTTGTAGCACTTCACTCGCTGGCTTTAGCAGCTTTATGCTAGCTGGTATTTTGATTGGAGAGAAACATTAAATGAGTTTTCTGGACTTGAGTGTATACAGTCTGTTAGTGCCTGCGTTTCCCAGCTGTTGTATTTCAGAACCATCGATAGCTTCAGTTATTGAGTACCATTGTTCTTCTTGCTTCCTCCCCCTTCTCTTCCTCTGCCAAAACTTTCTTTATGTTCTTCTGTGCACAAATGTGTAATTCTTCTCATTGTTTTATTTCTGGTTCTTCAAGGAATGTTTTAGTGGAATCTGCAAGGATTGCTCGTGGTAAAATTGCAAGCCTGGCTAAGCTTACGACAGCAGACCATGATGCCGTGATATTCCCTGGTGGATTTGGAGCTGCTAAAAACTTGTGAGTGGCAACTAAGCGTTAGACTCCTCAACTAAATGTACATGATCAAGTATTCATAATCACCTATGATTCACATGATAACATCAGGAAGCAATAAATGGCCTTATTTACTACATAAGTAACCGCTACTTAATAAGGAAAACTGCTTTCAAAGTGTTAGAGTTGTGCTGTTCATGGTGGTTTCCAGTTGTAATTCTTACTGGCATTGTTACGTTTTGTTCCAACAAAGTTGGTGAGAATTCTGGACTATAGTTAATGCACAAGAAGTCCTTTTTCCCCCACCCTTAGGCCCACTCTTTTTGGCCCAGGCTGAGGGAAGTGAAGGTGAAACTTCAATAGCTTCAGGTATTCATGGTGTTATTATTCTGTTTCTTCATGTCTGTCTACCAAAAAGTCAGTAACGGTAAAACAGCAGCTACCTGAAACAAACAAACAAACAAACAAACAAAAACACACCCAAAAAAAGGAGAAAAAGAGTGCTAGCCGTGTGGAGTACTGAGTGTCTTGTTAATGACCTGCCATTTCGATGGCTTTGAGAAACCTGAATGTTATTTCCCTTTTCTTCTTACAAATATTTCATCTTTCAAAACTTTGTTCCACTTCTTAGTAAGCCTAGAAAGCTGATTTGATAATTATTTCTAGATGTTTATATCAAGTAAGGAACTTTCTGACATATCAAAGCCTTAGAAGTGAGTTGTTTTGGTTAAAGCACTGCTGGTCAACTACAGGCGTTTTCAACCACCTTTTAGAAGCTATTAAGTCCGTGACGACCCTTGAGAGCGAGTCTCAGGGCAGATAGGCATCTCTCTTTGTAGGTTTATACTGAGGTATGTATAAAGTTTCTTGTTGTGGCAGGTCTACCTTTGCTGTCGATGGGAAAGATTGCAAGGTGAACAGAGAAGTTGAGCGTGTCTTGAAAGACTTTCACAACGCCGGCAAACCCATTGGGTACGTATGTTAGTTGGAGGGGCATTTGCTTGATAGTGTGAGCATGGAGAGAAAGTATGTTTTGTGGAAATATGCAGCTGTTATTGTTGGATCTAGAAAAAGCATCTTCCATTTTATATCAGTAGTAGCTGATTTTTTTTTAATGTGTTTTTCAAGATGCGTGTGTGTGTAGGTGCTTGTCAAAGAAGAGGCAAAGAAAATGCGGAGTGGAAGTTGCCTTGTGGTATCAGTCTTTCAGATTTGTAAGACTGACAATTTGAATCTTCTCAGTTATGACCAAGTTTTGAAAGAGTTCCATTGTAGAATCGCTGTTACAATTCCTTTTGTTGCAGTCTTTGCTGCATTTCACCAGTGTTGGCCGCAAAGGTTCTCTCTGGTGCTGAAGTAACTGTGGGACATGAAGAAGAGGAAGGTGGCAAGTGGCCTTATGCTGGGACTGCGGGAGCCATTAAGGAACTGGGAGGAAAGCATTGTGTGAAAGAAGTAACTATATCCTTTCCTGTTAATTTCACGTTGAGAGGCAGTTTAGTCATGTGTTATTGCAGTAATGGATACATGCAGGATTTGTGCTTTTCCACTTCCAGTTTAGCGGGAATACACAGTGTAGGGCAGAGAGCATGTAATACAGTGCATGGTTAGAAAATGCTGTCGTCTTTACACAGCTGTATAATTAGAAGTTGTTCTCAGTTGTTGCCATAGAACTCCCTTGGACACTCGGTGATGCAGTAAATGCTGAGTGAATTTGTACGTAAAATGGGCACAAGTTACATTTTGTCAGTTCTCTTTGAGATTTTTTTTTTTCTTTTCCTGAAGGCTAATGCTGTAATCAGACTGTACTCAGAGACATTTTATTACAGTCAGTAAGTTTCTTAGGTTTTCTTGTGTTTGTGAGTGCCAGCGTTCCCATAGATCGCTCTTGCAGGTTGCAGGGTTTGTATTTCTGGCAAAAATAGCTTCTAATGTCTTGGATTACAGGTTGCAGCTGTCTCTACAGCTGGGCATTACAATATATTTGGAGGTGCTTTTTTATAGGATAGAGGAGTTGTGAGGTTTTGTCAAAGATGGTTTATTTTGCAGACAGCATCTGTAACTGAGATGTAGGCTGTGTTTTCCTTAACTCCCTTTTACGAAGCTCATGTGGATACAAAAAACAAGGTGGTGACTACCCCAGCGTTTATGTGTGAGACAGAATTGCATAATATCTTCGATGGCATTGGGGCCATGGTAAAGAATGTGCTAAAACTAACCGGCAAATAAAAAAGAACTTCAGAAATGTTTAAATTTAGGGTGTAGTGTCAAATATGATCTGGGCCATTGGAAATGTTTTCACCTACTTGTCCTGTTCACGCTCTAGTGAATGCTGATACCAAGCTGACTGATTCCCAGCTGCAGGGTTTTCCACGCCATTTCTGAGAGAGAGCCTGCAGGAGGGCTTAGGGAGTACAAGCAGTCCGGCCTGAGACACAGAGCATTTTCTTGAGCTTTTTCAGCTGGAAAGCGCTGTGCAGACATATTTTGAAATCAGTCTGCAGCAGTGTCAAATCATTTCAGGGGGTGGGGGGGGGGTGGAGGGAAGAGACTAAATGCCCTTCCAGTAGCTGAGGGCAAACATGTTGCAGGGGCATAGCAGAGGCAGTGGCACTTTATCTAGCAGACAAAGAATGGGAGTAGAGAGGAATTAGTTCAAGGTTTATGTGCTCAGGCCTGTATCTGTGAACTAAAAGCCAGGATCAGCTGTCAAGGGAATAGACATCTTCCACATCTTAATTTTAGGTTGGTATTACTTAAAAGATTAATGCTTTGGTTTTCCATTTCAAATAATCCTGTTTTCACAAAGGAGCCGTTCTGAATATCAATCAGCAGCAGGATACATCCTAACTGTCACAACACTAGCACTTTGAAAAATTAATCCATTGGCCCATTATAGCTAGAAAGGTCTTGAAATGAAGGAGAAAATATCCGCTGATGCGACGCACAATTTTTAAGGATATCCACATTATAGTAGTTGCTTGACTAGCAGTGGATGGAGAAAACAATCTCAAGTTATCCTTGCTTTCCCTGCTTTAGGGTAATAAAGCTTTCTCCAAAGAAATACTGAATGTCTGGAATAATGATGTATAAATAAAATAATTTCTGCCTTTATCTTATCCGTGTCCCTTCACTTTTGTTTAACAGCTGCCTCTGATAACTTACACTGGTGGATACATTCTAGCAGTTTTTCTGCATTTCAGTGCTCTTAGCATCTTTGAGCTGCTTTTTCCATATAGAATCCAGCAGTCTCCCTCCCCCCTTCCACCTTTCTATTCAGCAGAAAGCAACATTTCTTGAATTAAAACAAGCAAAATTACACCCTTTATTTTGTATTAAAGTTCATTTTATGTGACAGACATGCTGAAGAGAACACATATTTTTAAGGGAGAATTGTGTGCTTCATAAATTAAACCTGCAAGCCTTAGATTGGGTTGGAGTATGGTAAATACCATCTGTGTCTGAAGACTTGCTAGGGATATGGAATGATGATGTTTATTGGATGGAACAAAGAAGAGGAATGAAGCTTGAGTGCGAGTGGTGGGCATGCTCAGCTTGCACAGGTAGTGTTCATGGAATAAACGGTTTTGATTCTGGAGCCTCTTAGTATGTAAATAATTTTTTTGTCACTAAAAAAAGTCACATCTGGATTTAGAAGATCTGAATTTGTGCTTCAAAGATGGCACTATTTTCTTGGGAGATTTCATAGAGATGTCTCGTGCAGATCACCAGCTCTAGCGTGATTACAAAGAAATCATGGAGAGAAACCGAGTCATCATGGTAGCAGGCATGGTTCATAAAGTGGATTTTGGACATACTCTGAAACTTTTTTGCTTGTGCATCAAATCCTTTATGAGGTTTTCTGTATCAAGTTGGTGAGAAACAGAATTTAAAGCCGCAGCTATGTAATTCAGTGCAAGTAAAGACTCCTCTATAAGCTTTGCTTGTACGTAAGTGGATGGTTTTAATACCAATTTTAGAGAGGTTTAGCAGATTATGGAAGGTCATTATTTTTATAAAATATAGTGACATTTTAAAATGTGTGTCTTTCCTACATCTGCAGGAGTTCTGAAAGAAATCTGGTAACATAAGAAAGTATCACAAAATGGAGAGGGTATTGAAATCCCTGGAGCAGAGGGAGAACAGCTGCTGCCTGTGTTAATGGTACCTTCCTTTCCTGTAAGAGTGATCTAATTTGAGCTCAGTTCTTCCCATCAGGAACCGTGAGTTAAATCTTTCCATTAGTTCCCCTCACCACAGCACGGTTGTGTGCACACATTTACCATTTCTGATATCTGCAGTTCCTAGTAAGTGCAGCTGTGGTGGCATAAAGCTTCTTAGATTCAGGTGTCCTGAGCAAAAAGACGACTTCTTTGAAGAAATTGCTATATTCGTGCAGTGACCAGCTGTTGCAAGTTGTTGGTAGATCATCCAGATGTTGCCTCTTTTTACAGACCTCTGACATTCTTTCTTAAATCCAGATACCCAAATAATTAAGACTACTAATAATCTACTCTGTACCTTTCTGAGCAGGTGCCGTGGTCGTCATGTGGATCCCTGACCTGGTGGCTTCCAGGTTGGAATATCACAGTAGCACATGTTAGAATCAAGTATGCAAATTTAAAAGCTCGCTTAATTTGACATGGCGTCTCTTCTGCTAAGTAACAGCTATACTCTAAAATAATGGTGTCAATATCAGTGACTGTTTGAGGGCTAGGGCTGCGAGTTCTAATGAGAGTAACCAAAGAACCAGCTCCTCCTCAGTGCCTGGATTGTTTTTCAAGGTAGTTATAAAAAGGGAGCTACCCATACAGTGTTGTCTCTGCTGGAAGCTTGGGCTTTTGGTGGGGATGGGACAAACAGATACGCACTGGGGAAATCAAAGACAAAATCTTATTTTCAGAACTAATCCCATTTTAGAGCATCTTTTTATCCTTTTTTTCCATCATTCAGAGATAACAGATTTTAAGGGAGAATCATGTGCCAGAATTGCCTTTCAATTTTTCTATTCTGTCTAATTTCACAGTAAGGTGCTGAGTACAAACCTTCACTACACACATTTTTAAATATTTTTTTATTGAATGAAGATCTTTTAACTTTGGTAGAAGATGTAAGATTGCCATTCTGGCTTTCAGCCAGTGTAAATTTGGAGGGAAATTCCATGCGTGTTTAGAGATTAATCGAGACGTTTGTCTGCCAAGCTGGGTTTTTCTTTTCCTTCCATAGGGCTGTTTGGAGCTGCCGAGGGGTTTGCTAGTGTCAGCCAAGTGGATAGAAGTTCATGATGAATATATTTTGTTAAATGCTCTCATAAATAAGTGGAAGAATGTGTATTCTTCAAGCCTCCACAAGGAGGCATGCAATATCTGGCTTATGGACCCTGCTGTTTTTCATTTTCAGAAAGCATTTAAGAACTTTGTCCTGATGAAGAGGAGTGGTAACAAACACCCCTCCTGCTTGTGTTGGTTATCTAGGGATGTGACGGGGTTAACTTGTGGGGTGTGGGGAGGAGTTGCTACCTCTCGGTTGCATTTCTGCCTGTCCCGTTTTGCCCTCATTGATGCCTACACGCAAAAACCATTTTATGAAATGTTTCTCTGTGGATTGTTGCAACGTTCACAAATTTGACAGCGGTGCTTTTTTTCTTCTAAAAGCAGAAATGAGAGTTAAGGATTGAGATGCGCTTTTCGTTTTTACCCTTCGGTTTGTGGTTACCACAGAGAGACGTTTGGGATGAATAAATTGCCAGCAGGGGGCATTTTGTGAGCAGCGTTCTGTGCAGGCTTTCACTCACCCAGGTGCAGTATTCCAGCTGTTATTTTCTGTATGACATTTTTGTGTTGACATTTTGGGCACATAGAGGGAATCAGACAAATACTGCTTCCTACTTGTTTAACAAAAATAAACAGGAATTCCAGTTCCATCGCAATGAATGCATTTTTCCTGCTGTGTTGTTAAGACTCATTTCTTCAACACAGTGACTTCTTATTTATCTCCCTGAAAGTATAATATCAAACATGCTTATACTGAGCTCTAAAGCCTTCCTGTGATACAGTTATCACTGAAAAAAATGAGGAAAAGTGTAGTATCAAGTCATGAAAGTACCCAGTGGGCTGTTTTTCTTGTTGGTTTTTGGAGGTTTATTTTTGTTTTTAGGGTTTTTGTTTGTGTTTTTTAGTTGTGTTTTGTTTGGTTGGTTTTTTTTTCCTTTTTAATAATAATAATGCTATTATAGCCAAAACCAAGATTTGTAGGGAGGGACTTTTATCAGGCCAAGAAATACTCCTGGAAGGAAACACTCTGTTTCTTCAAGGGTTTGTGTGTTTGCAAAGTAGTGGTACCTTACACGTGTATGTATACATACATTGGGTTGGGTGGGTTTTTTTCCAGAGTGGGAGCTTAGATAATCCTCCATCTGCAAATAATTGAGAGTTGCCTGCATTCCAGGGCTTGAGTCTTTGTTTGAACTGTTCCTCTTTCCAGTGGCTTGCAGTGGCTGAGGGTAAGCTTGCATATTGTATGGGTCAGCCTTAGCCCTCAGAAGAATTAAGGAACTGATATTTGGTTATCTTTTCCAAGGTGATTTCAGTGGTGGTCAGCATCTCAGTGGAAAGAGAGAGAGGGGAAGGGAAGGGGCTAAACTCGGACAATCCCAGAAGTTGAAACTGAAGTTAACAAAGAGGTTTGCATTACCTATAGCAACATGATTTCCTGATGCATATTTTAAAATACTCGAGTATTTTTCAGTACCCTTTGTTCAGCCGCGGAGGATCGTGCTATATGAATGACTGCCCTCAGACTTAGCTGAAATAATGGTGAAAATTCTGAATCACATGTATTACATTTGTTTCTTGCTGATGACCAATATGGGCCATTTCTCCTACATGATATGGAACAGAAAGGAGTTCAGCAAAAAGCAATAGCGAGTTAAACTGACCTCACTGTAAACTTAAATAAACTACAAGATGAGCAAACTAACTCCTTTTTGTCTCCTACCAATGTCACTGTCAAACATGATAAAATGAACTTGCTTTTACAGCTATTCTTTTGCAAGAATAATGTACAAGATCCCTCAAGAATTTCTTTAATATAGCAGAGTATCAGTCGATGCTCTTGCATATGAAATACATAGGTGTAGGCCACCAAGGCACTACGAGTGAGAGAAGAGGAGATCCCTCATTAAATGTGTGAATTGTTTTTGTGCTCCTTTGTTTTCAAAGCTATCCCTCTCATTTACCATGAAACTCTGGAAAACACCAGAAGTATGTGCTGCTCATGTTCTGCATATTGAGTGATCTTTTAAGACAGATGCTTGCGGTGTTATCACCCAGGCAAGGAAGGACAAACCAAGGTCTGGGAATCATTCAAACCTTCACTGGTAGTCTCTTATGAAATTGGAATGGCGGTCATATATACTACTGGGAGTGGCATTAACTACAGCTCTGGGAAAATATAATAAACAGGGACGTTTAAACACTCCAAGTGCCGCCGCAAATCTGAGTAATGAAGAAAGTAGGGTTGTAAGCAACATTTAGAGGTCATCCAGTCTTCTTCGCCCCCCCCTTCATTCTTCCTACCCTCATGTGCTCGTGAGCTTACTGTGATTCATTCCAGATTTGCAGGCAGGCGAAACTGAGAGTGAAAGATGCAGATGACTGAGGGAATTGGGCATTCCTCGTAGGCACCAGCCAGCACAACACCTGCTCTTAAACGTACAGCTGGGCTATCCCTCTCTGCAGCAGTGAGACTCTGTTGTAGCCCTGCATGCCCACATAAAGGTCTTTAAGTAATTATTCAGTTGCTTGCCCAAGAAATGCAGCTATATATTTGCACAGCTTGCGCTTGTGAGTGGAGGTGCTCATGTTGTTTGTGTTCCTCAACACCTCTTGACAAGTGGAGGGCTGCTTAAGTGGCTATTAGATTTTAGAAATCTTACAGTCCTTGAAATGAGGGCAAGCAGTTCAGACTTTTGGGACTAACAGACCTGTACAGATGCCACCTTTTGGACCTTCTGATTGCACAGTGAGCCGAGCTAACTGTAGGAACAACTGGAATACAAGTAAAGAACTGTTAGAGACCAAGCAATTGCTCTTACCAGGGTTTGGTTTGGGTTTTTTTTTTGGGGGGTGGGGTTGTTAGGTTATTATTTTTAATCAGCTTTTATTTTGAAAAATACATAGAATCTGAGGCAAACGTTTGGAGGGTAGGATACAAAAAGACCGTCACTATGTACAGTTCTTATATTCAAATCTTTCTGTGAAGTGGGACTCCAGGTGTTACACTAAGCTGCTCTGTACCCAGGGTAGCCTAAGTACCAGCTGAGCTTCACTGCAGCAGCAGCACAGGCTGTGTGGGGGATTTTGTCTCTCTTCCCTACCGTGGGGAAAGGGCCCTTTTTTAAGAAAGTCAAAGGTAACTATGTCCTTCACCTCAGTGGATATGATTTTAAGCTGTATTTTATTCTGTTCCATGCCTTGCAAAAACAATTCTGTCTGTCCTTTGAAAGAGGGTGGAACTGTTCCAAATCAAAGTGTCTTCATGTGCATCCTTACGAGTCACCTCCCTCTGCTTGAGGGCTCAGCCAGGAGTGCATTGAAGTCACTGCTGTTCACCAGCCCAGGTGAGTAGTTCTC
The DNA here is from genome assembly GCF_949628215.1 of Phalacrocorax aristotelis. Classification (NCBI taxonomy): domain Eukaryota; kingdom Metazoa; phylum Chordata; class Aves; order Suliformes; family Phalacrocoracidae; genus Phalacrocorax; species Phalacrocorax aristotelis. Next base: position 97,405,842 of record NC_134276.1, on the reverse strand, counting down.
CAGGTGCTTCTCAGTTTTGTAATCGGGTGGGTTCAGCAGCTCTGGCCTGAAACAAAACTTCTGCCCTTTCTTGATACTGTTGGTACACAGCATCCTTTCAGTCTTAGTTTTACACAGGACACCTATGCTACCTGAACTGAACATTTCCAGGACTAAACTCATTTAATTTGCATAGGTATCAGTTACAATTATACTGACCAGTTTTTAATTCTTTTTCCCTCCAAAGGTACCATTTTTAAGGCAGTAACATTGTCACAGTAACAATTTTTTAGCATGCAGTGCTAGCTTAAGAATCCAGCTTTGGTGTGATGATCCCATTTACCTTGCTGTGTTTCATGACAAAAAGAAAAAATACTAAATTCAGCCTTCTAAAGCTTTTTGCTTATTTAGAAGTGGATTTTGTAATAATACATCACTTCCTTCCACTGTGTTGATGTTTTATGAACTTCCACCATCTTTCTTGGTCAGCTTCACCCTTCTGCTGAAGAAATACTACATTTCTTGTGGAAAAAAGTTGTTACTAATAGCCCATGACACTTAAGAGCAAAAACAGAAGCTAAAGTTCCACAGGCTCAAGTTTCATAAGGTTTCCATCCTTACGTTTCACAAAATATGACCGTCTTCCTACTTCCAGTTTTTATCTGACGCAGGGAGTAATTACCCCTTCTCCTCCTTTCAGTTCTCTCGAAGGACAGCGGGTAAGATGTTCAGCGAAAGATCTCAATTATAATGTGACCTTGAAGTTTTGTGAGTCCTTTATCCTGTCACTAAAGCAAAACCACAAAATCCAAAGTAAAATGTTCATATTGGCAGCACTAAAGCTGGGCTCCAAGAAACAAATGAAAAAGCAGACTTGCCGCCTCTGAGTTTTGCTGCCTTTGGTTTTGTGGAACACCAAAATGCGGGCCATAAACACCTAGTGCTAGGTCTGTTTTCAGATATTGGTGTTTCTTTCACATGGCTCTGGGACAGTTGTCACACTAATCCCACAGAGCTGTTCTGCCCAGCGAGCTCCTCTGGTGAGGAGAACTTTCCAAAGACAAGGTTGGCTTCCCCAGTTACAAGTGCCAAACCCTCAGTGTGACAAGGAGGTGGAAAGAGAGGGGAAGCGTAGCCAGGCGTGGCACATCAGCAGGGCTTCTGGAGGAAATCTGACTGTGTCCTGAAAATTAAAAAAGAGAAAGTTGGCATGTAACTGGTGGCTTGACAAGAAGTGTATTTGAAGACTCTGACATTTTACATGAATGCATTGATGAAAGATTGTAAAATCATGTGGATTTTGGCTCATTTTCAAAATTCTCCTTTGTGTGTGCGTACACCATCCAGAAAAACCAGTCTCAAGATACTGTGACAAATCGTTTATTCTCCTTCATAGAAAAGGAGCAGACACTCAGCAGCAATGAATATAACTTCATTTTCTGGGTGACTGAGAATTCTTGTTTAAAATCCTGAGAGAACAACAAGAACTAAAAGAATATAAAATACATTATCACTCTACCTACTCAGGGCCTGAGGGAGACCTTGCGATTAGGAGTCCGTAAATAATGGTGGTAAGTATTAAAAAGTCTAGGCCACAGATGCTTAGGTGGTAGCAGCACTGTGTACCTCTATTGGTACGTAAGCCACAGCGTGGACGCAGGGCACAGATTACCCTTGCCATAGGTGGTACCTGCAACTCATGCTGGATGTAGTACACAAGTGAAAAAAGATTTTGAACCACTGACTTAAGCAGTAGAGAAGTTTTTCCTATAAGCGTTTAGGTCTAAGTCCTTCTCTGGGAAGATCAAGCTGTATATTGTTTTCTATACCAATTCTTAGGCTGTTTCTATCGCTGTGGTAACTTATTGCTAGTAGGGGTGCTTCCTTCCCCTCTTCCTAGAAGAAGTATGTGGTATTAATGTGTAAAGAGCAAGTAGATGTTGGGTAGTCCTCAGTAACGCTTTGAAGTAAATCATGGGTTTTTTTATATGAAGCAAATTAGGATTTAAATTGGGGTAGAAAAAAAGAAGGATTATAGCAAGTCTCCTGGCCTCTTGTGACCTCTTCCAGGCCTGGGCACTGTCAGTTTTCCCAGAAAAAATCTTAAAAGAAGTTTTGATTGACCCAGGAGGAGTCTTGCAAGAAACCCAGAGTGACAGTAAAATTAGGCTTTTTAAAATAATTGTGAAAAACAATCAATCCAGCATATAAACAAACAGAAATGAAGTGGAAATGAAACAGATCAAAACTCTTTCTGTTTTATATAAAAATATTAGATATCTGCTGGTCTGCTTATGATGACTGCAAAGTGAGAGAATTATTTTGCACACAGTGTCTTTGTTCTCAGCAGGTCATTCAACTTATTCTAAGTCCCTTCCAAAATAACAAATACAAACCAGATTCTTTTCCTCCCTTTCTTAAAAAATTGCTGAAAATACAAAAAAAAAAAAAAAAAATTGGAGCTGCGGCTTCTTTAAAAGAAGTTGGCAACAGGAAATATGTTTTCCTTTTGCAAAAAATTATGTTTCAAAAGTTAGGCTTTTGTTCTTTCCTTCATCCCCAAGCTCCCCAAAATCCAGCAGTACAAGAACCTTCAGGGGTCTGAAGTGTGTCATTTAGTGTGTTCTCCTGTAGCAAAGTTGAAGCACTCCCCCTTGTCCCAGTCACTTCCCCCCCCCCCCCCCCCCCAAATGGAAATAACTTTTCATGGCCAGAAATAGTTTATATTGGCGATAAATTGTCAGAAAGTTTTCGGCCAAGTCAAACATATGTACAACTATCTCCTTTAAATACAGCCTACTTACCTTCTGCTTTTGAGAAACTTCCATTGCTACTGGATTAAAAAGTCTGACCCTTGGTAATCACTTATTTCTTGTGGAAGGTAACAGCTACAAATATTCTAGTTCCTGTTCTGTTTGCATTTATAATGTTATAATGTGCTGTGTCACTGAAGTCATATGGTACCATATTGAATTTAACATCATGTTTTTAGAAACTCTTAAGCCAGCTAGAGGAGATATCTTAGGTCTGAAAGGGTATTTCCTGTAGTTTTTCAAGTTGTTTATTGCTCATGGAGTACAGACTCATTTTTTCTGTGTGGTCATGAGATAAAACACTGGAACATTTTTGTTCTGTAGTTTCTATTTGAGTTTATTGCTGCTTAATCTGGCTGTAATTTTGTATTGTGGCTGAACTTGTTACGTTAACTGTAATATAATTACTGTTATGTAATGGATTCTATCTTTCAGCTGCACTGAGTAAAACAAATTGCAGCTATTGATTTTTATATGACAAAATGTTACAGGTTTGATACCAATTTAAGATTTTGTAGAGCTAAGAATAATTTGGCTTCCAAGCAGGATTTTTATGGGGGGATTTGCTGATGATGGCATGTCAGAGCCGGGCAGCCCTTCTGCATTGCATTCGCTCCAGAAGCATTTACAAATGATCCTAATGCAGTTACTTCTCTGTAATGATTAAACCTAAACATTAGCATCTGCACTATACTTGAGAATTACCTTCAGAGGAGATCTACTTTAATTTTCCCAAAAGAGATTATGTGGAGTCATTAATCATGTATTTTTAGAATATTTATTACTTTATTTACCCAAAAGGACCCCCCCCAAATCTCTTGATCTGGTAGTTCATTTGTGCCACAGTAATTTACAAAGTCCTTAACTCCCAGAACCAAATGGCTTACGTGTTACTTGGTTTTTACTGATTGTTACGATGCCCGTAATGGTGCGTAGCTTTATGGACTAGTGACTAGTCACTAGGCACTTCAGTATTCTTCCTTCTGCAGTCTAGGTCTGTCTTAGTGGTAGAGATATTTCTCCCTGTCTGGGACAGCTGTGTTTTGCTAGACTTGGTAAAAGAGAACAAGCACCATAAATCTGTTGGACTTTCTCTATTCAGCACATTTTATCAATCTTACAAATTCCAGTTAAAGCATGGGGTAATCACTCAGACATGTAGCAGGTTAAGGAGTATTGCCTTACCAGAAGGGGAAGGAGCCTCCTTCATGCTAGATGGAGCTGGAAAAAACCCACAATAATCAAAGTTATTTGTTTGAGCCTAGAAGAGAAAAAGGGTACTGATAATTGATCTAAGGGTTGGTGGTTTTTTCTGAGAAAGAATACATTTATCAAACAAATTGAAAGTTTAAATATGATCACAGAATTAAATCAGAGCAAAAGATACCTTACTGCTCCCAAAAATTAGATGATGAAAACATTCCGAGCCTGCATTTTCGAAACACTTTTTTCATTTTCAAAACTGCAAAATATTGCATGTTGAAATTTTCTGAACAAAAGTATTTCACTTTACATTTTAAAAACATTGTTCTCTTGAGAATGATGTGCATTAAAACAAAGATATTAAAGGGTTTATATTACTTGAAACCAAACTGTTTTATTTTAAGCAGAATTAAATGTGTGTGGTTGACCATAATGAAAGTTTCCAGCTGATTTATTCAAGGAAGACACCTTAAAAAACCAAAACTATGATTTGTTTTGACGTGTATCCCCTCTCTTATTAATTTGCTTTTTCAGTTGGTCAGCTGGCCATGCTTGTAGGTAGTTCAAATATATTAGCTCAGTTGTTTGGCATTATTCAAGCATGTGTTGTGGTCTCGCTCATTTTCCTAAGGAAGAAAAATAACAATTCATGTTGTATAAGTCCAGATCTTCCAGCTGGAAGGGAAATGGTAATTAACAACTCCCTGCCTTTCATCTGAAAGGGTCTATGGCCTGGACTTTGGATCCAGTTGTCAGAGGTGAAACTAATCATGTTTCACAGACCCAAGTGCAAGCAATGAAATAAACTCTCCCATTCCCCTGGGACAAGGTGGATCCAGTACAAACCCATAAATAATGAAATGCTTAACAGTCAGGGGTGACCTCATTATTCATTAATGTCTCCTGCAAAGGGAGGGGGAAGAGGCAGGCAGCTTGCCTTCAGGCCTGCTGCTTCTGTGGATATGCTGTGCTGAAGCTTGACAGAGATGCATTTTTTTTCCTTTTCACTTAGTCTTCCAGCAAAAGCAAGGAACAGTGAAACTGAGTGAAGATTTGCTTTAAAAATTGAAGTCATCCCAGTCGATGCCCATATATGGCTTGACAACAAGAAATGCGGCCTTCAACTCCCTCCCTCTGAACTAAAAAAAAAAAAAAATCTTACCTGATACAATGAGTGTAATTTTAGATTTCTGTGTTTTGTTGAGTTGATCCCCAGTCTGCTTGTAGATGCAAGTATAGTCAGCTGAGTCCTGTAACTGGACATTGGAGAGCTTTAAGGAAAAGTTGCCATGCTTCATCTGGTCCAAAAAAAGACTAGTTCTGCCATGGTAACGTTCATCCTGGAGCTTCAGCGAATCCTGCCCATTGTGAAAAAAGTGCACTACGACAGGGCCTATCTGCCAATAGAGTTTTGAACTGGAAAGGATCAGCTGTCCAGGAGGGGTGGTGGTGCAAGGCAAAATGACAGTTTCTCCAACAAATGCACGATACGTTGTGTTTTGTTCACCTGGAATAGAAACCAGACAACTCGCTCAGTGCGCAGCAGAGCTAGGGACGCCAGGATTCCTACAATTTGGCTTCATGGTATCATTATTGCCTCTCTTCCTCCCCCTTCTGCCCATGTCCTCCTGCTCCCAGCCAGGCAGGAGGCAGTACGTGCTCTGCCAGGACCAAGGGCCATGTATGCTCAATGCCCGGGCAGCTGCACAGCTGGACAGATGTTGCTGTGTGCAAGTTGCCTTCACTTTGTCTGCTTGAACTTATCTCCTCAGCTGGTGATTTTTTTTTCTCCCAGCTGCTGGGGATCTTAGTCTCTGAGATCGGGTGTCTGATTTGATTTTAGTTAATTGGTCAGTTCACAAGAGGAAGAGGGGGTGCAGGGCAGTGAAGATGGGCAGACTTGATGAAGCAAGTTTTGGTTTTGTAGGAAGTCTGGCTGAAAAAAGGAGAAGCGTGAAAAGGGTGTTACATCAGCGAGAGAAAAGTCCTGGATGAGTTTAGTCTCCCCAAACTCCCATTGCTCACCTGTCACATCATGGCTCCTGATTTGCAAACAATGTGCTAGATGCCCCTGACTCCCTTCCCCTGCGACATCTGGCTTGGTGCACCACTCCTGCGAACACCTGTCCAGCTCGTACTCTTTGGTACAGCTATTCTCCCAGTACCCCAGAAAGGAGGTCTGTCATTCCCACTTTAGGTAAATGGCTTTTCCAAGGCCTCAGGGAAACAGATATTTTGTATGGGTGGCCCAGACGATGGGCAGTGATGTTACCAACCTCACCAAACAATTCCAGCACATGCAAGAACAGGGGTGAGGGTAGCCCGCTGGTGAACAAACGGGCAGACAGGGCAGGAAGCCGGATGCGTCTCACTTACTTACACACCTTTAATAACTTTGATACTAACTACGTTTGTAAGTTCTTCCAAGTTAGTCGACAGTATACTAAAACTTGCACAAATGGAGGAGTCTGCCACTATCACGTAGGACATCTCTTATTAGATAGTGGTGTTATATTTTCTAGGGAAAGAACGGGTTATGGAAGAAGATTTCTATGCATTTATGAAGCATAGACAACTAGGTATTTTCAGCACAGAACGCGGGCTTAAATTAACACTTTGACCAAACCTGTTTCATAAATGACTTTTTAAATTAAACCGTTGATGAATTAAGTTGGGTGGGAAATTCATCCCCAGAGGGGAGCCGAACAAAAGCAGCACGAGTCTGCGGTTGTGCCAAGAAGAAAAGTTAAAATTCACTGTGAAACAACTCAAATCTGTTTTCATGGCCAAAGGTCTGAGAGTCATAAGGGGTAAGTAATCAGCCTAAATATAGAAATAAATGGTTTTGGTTGCTGTGTGTTCATTCCTGTGTTCTAGGCCTGGACCAGCTCTGTGCATACATAGGGCTGAGGACCAAAAAGGTGCCCAGTTCCTCCTTGAAGTCACTGACATCAGCCAGGGCTCAGCTTCCATATTAATCAGAGTCTGTTTTGAGGCTTGTTTGGTGTCACATTGTGTCCATCCAGACAGACATAAAAGCAGAAGGAAAAGTATAATTCAGAAAGCTGAATTGCAGAGCCAAGTAAGTCTCTCAGATTATAACTCTTTCACCAAATATCTGCTTTTCTTAGGTTTTCAGATTTTTCCGCTGAAAATCCCAGTCCACTTTTGCCCGGCAATGTAAACTTTTAGCTGAAAAAAACACATAACCCCGGTGCTATTTCTGGCTGTTGGTGGAAGAACAACTCCGTTACTGCATGGACAGCTCAACCATTTTCAGATTGTATCAGTCACTGCCCACATTTTGCTTCTCAAGGGAAACCTGAATTACAACAGTATCCAAACAAGGGGCTTATTTTATTTACAGTAAAGCTCAGCCTCCACTGTACCGCACCCTTACTGCCACAGCACATACGACCCTGCACCCCCCAAGGAGACTGCCTCAGCCCTGCAATTAGTGGCATACCCAGGCAGGGCTGTCAGTGGGGCCCAGCACACCTACCAGGGCCACTGCCGGCTGAGGGAGGGCAGGGAGCACCCTGAGACCTGTCCCTGAGCTGTCTGGGCCTGGGGAAGCTGAGTAAGGCCGTGCTCAGCAGGGTCCCTCTGAGGCAAGGGCACGTCTGAAAGCAGACCGTGGTTACGGCTGACCGTGGTTAGCTAACCACCGTGGGGACATGAGTGTGCCTGAGGCTGCTGCAGGTGTTTTGTAAGCCCTGGGAGAACTCGGCCTCCAGAAGAGCTTTCTGGTGGGAAGAGTCCTGTCCACTGGATGCCATTAGGACACAGAGTGCTTGCAATGTATGGTGTTGCACATGGATGAAGAAAAGATAATCCTGAAATCCACAAAACTTGTAGCTCTGTTCAGAAAAAATTTCTTAATGAGCAAAAGTGGGAGAAAGAGCATTGGTCCTATCTCCTGATTGCGGTCACTTCTAAATTTGATATTGGTTTTAGAAGTGCATCTATTTGCTTTTTGGCTCTTGATTCTTTTTCTGAAGATGGAGGACAGTGGTGCCCAGCATATCTGAGGCTAGCATAACCATTCCTTTCCTGCATGATACGGTGTAAAAACCTTGTAACACTTGTGGTGACGCACCCGTGGGGTTCAACCCACCCTGCCCGACACTGCTTTCAGCTGGCAAAACCAAGGCAGCAGGAGGCGGCACTGCTGAAGTTGCCTGGGGCAAGAACAGGTGACTGAAATCTGGCTGTAATGAGTTATTTAACAGAGCCTATGGCTGCATGATGGCTTTTGTAGATGGGAAGAACAGACTTCCAGGTACAAGTCAAATAAGTGACCTTACGGAAGCCAGCCTTGAGAAGAAGGGTAAAGTCATGCTGAAGGTTGGTGAGCCTGTGTTGAGCTTCTCACTGATGCTACTGATGCACCAGGAGGTGTGGAAGCAGAGTGCTTCCTGGCCAGAAGACTGAGGCAGCTGTGCAGTGGGGATGGGGGCAGCCGCTGCTGGGGTGCACAAAGCACGATGAGTAGTGCTCATTTGATCTACCTGGTAAGCTTTGTACATGGAAGGTGCAGTTCTCTACCTTGGAAAAAAGGGTGTTGGCACACTGCTTTCACTTGCGGTTGTAAGACTCAAATGTCAAGTGAGATGAGTTTATTTTGTGTGGATTTTTATCATTGCACATTTTAAATATTGCCCAAACGTTTAAGACTGAAGGTGAAGTTGAGTGTGCTAATTTAATGAGTCTGTAAGATTCCTATAATGAGAAAACTCTGCTGCCTCAGTATCTGAAGTGTGGTGCAGGGAAGCTCATAAAGACTGAGCTTTCTTGTTTCTCCATCCTTTCTGCCCCTGAAGATGATCTAGGGTAATCATCTTTGTCTATTAATTATTTATTGCTTATATTGGAGGAATCTGGGATGCCAGTAGGCAATCTAGAATTTACGCTCTGTGGAAAAGGGCCTGGAAGTGGAAAGCTCTTGAGTGCGTCTCTTAAGTTCACTCTCGTAACGTTAGTGCAGTTCTGACAGTTGACAGAATAGTTTAATAGTGGAAGTAATGGCTTAAGTGGAAAAAATGTTCAAGTGTTAGAAAGAAGGTAACAGGGAATTTCTTGTATTTCTGAGTACTTATGAGCTCAAACTGAAATGTGTTACCCTGACAAGGCAGTGTTGTGTGATTCCTTACTAGCTCATGTGTTACCTACATGCAAAAGTATTTTATTGGAGGTATGAGGCTGTTTGCGACCCCAGCTGCTTGCTCACAAACACTGACCTTGGATTCCCTCATTTTAGGAAGGAGAAAAATAAATAGAGTCAAAGGGTAGTCAGTTAGGTGGCTCTACATGCTTGCAGGTGCACTCAGCTACCAAAAGAACACATATTGAGTGACAATACTTTTCCCCCTGCTCTGTGGAGACACATGAAAGTTTTCCCCCAAAACATTTGTTGTGCTTTCAGAAGAGAGACAGACAGACCAGTTCCAGATGAAGTGTAGCCCCCTGAACAACTGCAGCAGCTGGTGAATATGAGGCACTTCTGGGCAAACAGAGGAGGTCTTAATATTGCTGAATTTAAGCCTCAGATAAGGAAGTCAGAGGGAGTTGCCCCTGAAACTTGTAGAAAATTCCCGCACCAGCACGTACTAGTGTATCTCTTCAGGGATGATAGGGAAGATCATATCTAATCTATATAATGTCAGAAATCAAACTCTGCTAGAACTTGGCAGGGCATGTGCAAAGATTTAGGCAGAGAGACTGCTGCTGGGCTCCAGTCCTTCTGGTTACCTGGTTATGCCTGTAGTGAGCCCAGCAACTTAATGAGTTTAAATGCAAAACCAGATGCAGCTGGGGCTTGTAAAGCCTGAGATTCCAAGTCATCCTTAGCATTATGGAAATAGAGTATTTTTAAGAATGTGGGCAGGATAAACTTTATAGGTAAATATTTGTGGGCCTGAGACACCTTAACCTTGAAACCACTTCTTTCAGATATAGAGGTTTATCTGAAGGTTATTACCTGTACTTGCAAACCTTGGACTGTGATGAAATGTATTTGAAGCAAAGCATGTTTTTGTTTTGCTCCAAGATTCTCAGTTTGCAGTTTGTGTATTCACATATAAATACTTCCACAAACTCCTAGATGTGTATTATAGTATATTTACCTCTGGGTAGAGATGGGAACAGTAAGCAGGCAACCATCCAGAGAGCAGTCTCCCTAATAAAGTGAGAGAGAGAAATGCCAAATGCTTTGTTAGAATGCTGGAGCAGAGATCAAAGACCTTTTCTCTGCCATAAATTATGCCCTGTGTCACAACTCCCACATCCATAAAGAGAATTTGGATACAAAGCTGGATCGATTAGAAACCCTGCCTTCTTTGGTCACCTAGTCTTGGTGTAGGTTGTATCTCCTGCCTGTAGATCTGAGGTTTCTCAATTGTCGTAATGGGATGGGGCTTCAATTGCTAACACTGGACCCGTACTTCCTGCTTGCGTTCTCATGTGGATAAAGATAATTGCGTATATGTAGTCGTAGTTTGCTCTTGAGATTATTTTCTATAGGTAATTAAATGAAATTCCCTCTGCTCCTAAACTCCAGCTGCTTTGCAGCACAAGAAAAGCATAGCTTACCACTTCATTCTTGTGCCTTTCCAGCCCTTAGGAATCCCTCCCTGTTGTGAGTTTCACCAGGCGCTCCAGCTGCTACTTCTGTCTCTGCAAAAGAGTGAAAGGCTCTTAATTTTTGTTGCCATTAGGTATTTCTCCAGAAGGGGATAGATTATTTACTAGTACTTAATTTGCTGCAGTTCAGTCTGTTTTCTTTCACTCTATGTATATAATACACAGTGTGTTGTTACATATATTTTGTGTATATAATACAGACACTGTATACAACAGTGTGTATTTACACTCTGAATACACTCTTAAAATACACAGTGTATTTGTTTTCATGAGAAGAATGGATGTTGGTCCCAGGCTGTGCACTGACTAGCTTTGAGCTTTCAACCCAGTGAAGGGATTCTTGTTCTATAGCCAGCTGAGATCAAAGGAAGTGGTGAAACCTAATGGGTATTGTATTTATCAGGAGGTATAGATACCATGCCTCAGACTACCAAATACCACCCAAGCTGCATATCTACCAACAAAACACGGACACAGCTAGTAAGTCTGTAAGGAAAATGTTACCTCAAAGATCTTTTTTAAGAAGGCTGTTAAATCAGGTACTTTCTCAAAGCGGGGTGACAAAGGGAGAATGTGGGTTTTGGGTTTCTTCTCCCTGTCCTCATAGCTTAAGGAGTACAAATATCTGAGTGATTGTTCCTCCCTGGTGTGCTCCAGAGATAATGCCGAAGGTGGAAGTAGTGGTTTAGCCAAGATCCTTTTCCTGCTGAGGCAGCTCTGTCTGGGGAAGGTGCTGGTGCTGTTCTCCTGCCTATTGATTTGGTGCAATGGTGCTTTCTAAGGTGAGCAAGACCAGAGAGCTGGATTTCTGTGTTTCTCCCTTTCTCCTCATGGCCAAGCCTTGGTTGTGCTTCATTTACCAGCCCCTTCCTGATACTCAGTGCAAGTTATCTGCCATCTTTGTCTTCTTTCACGTTAAAACCAGTGTGTCCGGCATGTTTTTGATGAACAACCCCTGTGGTTGCCTCCTTCCCCATTGTAATGGTTATTGTTTCAATCGAGGGTATAAATTTATGCAAAATGAGCCTGTGTGTGTTTCCTGCCTGCCTTTAGTAAATGAAACTGAGGTACTGATGGCCACTTTTATCTGCCTGACCTATCTCCAAGGTGCCCCACTGAGTTTACCCTCCCTCTCAGCTTTGTACAGATGTTCCACTCGACATAAGTTTGGTCCTGGCATTTTTGCAGAGCAGCCTTATCCTGCACTCTGGCCTGGCACTGGGGCAAGAACAAGGTGGATCTGGAGGGACCAGGGCTCCACATCAACTTGCTGTGAGGCAGCAGCAAGGTCTCTTGCCAGGCTGGAAAAGGGCAGCCTAGCAGCTGGTGCTCTGTAGTGTTACTGTGGCCATGCCCACTCTCTCTGTACGTAAAGGGGGTCCTTATGATATCTTCTTATGCAAAAGAACTAAAAATTTGGTAGGTGTGGCCAGCTAAGAAGTCTGTGTAAGTCAGAGCTCCTAGAAGTGATGTCACTTTTCTGAAGGGTGAGTTGTTTTCTAACAGTTTTGATTCTGACTCAAGAACTACATGAAGGTGGTTGTTCCAGCCCAGCCACCTAGTTTGTGTCTCCAGCTTTGGCTGGCTTACTCCCACAGAGTCCCTGTGGGGTTTCTGGTTCTCACAAATGTCTGTACAAAAGTCTTGGACTGGGAGGGAAGTGGGATCAGACCTGAAATAACAAATTGCATGTGAATGTTGAGCTGTCTTGCCATCCACATGCTTTTGTTACTTCCCTACTGAAGTTTAAGCTTGTGCATATAGAAGGGGCAAGACAGGTCTTGTTTTAGGAAGCAGTATCTAACTGCAGGAATGCTTCAGACTGGTCTAGCTGGAGCACCTGACCCTAAATTTAGCTTAATCCAGTGCTGTTTGGTTGAAGTAACATTTCGTTCTGGATTGAGCTGACTCTGCTCAGAACAAAAATGTTTACACTGAGCTTCCAGAAGGATTGTTCTTCGTACACTAAAGGAGAGATCTGTTCCTGTCTGTGCAGTTCAGCTGGTGTAAGATGCTTCAGCCACCACATGAATCAGGATTTAAAATAATTAGTTGCTATTTGATATTTCACATTTCTACCTCCCCCCTGCCCCCCAAGTGCTGGTTTAAATAAAATGGAAATTTAGGAAACTAACAAATTTTTTATTTGTTAATGTTTTGAATTTAAAAGCTGATGCATTTACCATTCATTTTTATCTGACAAAGGAATTATTTAGGACTTACTTATTTTTCAGAAGTTAAAGCAATTAATTAAGGCTTTGCAATGAAGACTCAATTCCTGAAGAGTTAAAATACTAATTAATAACTTTTTAAAACACTAATCTACCTGAAATAACTAAGGCATGTGACATAATTAAAGTGTATGATTAAACTGCAAAACTCTAAACTTCTTGGCAATGTTTGTCATCCAACTTCTGTGTTACGTGTGCAAGGCCATTTACTGAACACATTAGCTCAGCCTGCAATAAAACTAAAATAATCAAGTAGGCAAGTAACAAAATATTCCCAGTGCCTGTAGAAGAGCAGGACTTTGTGTCCCAAAGTAAATTGATTGAAGCTGTCCCTTCCCAAAGCAGGAGGGGTGGGGGTGAGAGAGGGTCTAAATGCTACTGTTGAAGGCTTTATGCTCCTGTAGCACCAAAACTCTCTCTTTAAGAAACTGTTATTTCCCAGAAGTGGTCTGTTAACCCTGGAAATAGTGTTGTTGTATATTGAGGACATTCCCCTGTGAACATTCTGTGGTCAGGCCAGCTGGGGAGGCAGGAGGGGAAAATGCCTTGAGTAGAGATGCTGTGCATAAGCCAGGAGCCCATGTTGTATGCAGATGGTTTTTTGTTTTGGTGTTTTTGTTTTTTTCTATTGCCATAAAACTTGCTGTGAATTCTGAAGGCAGCTGTTTGATCGTCAGGGATGAGTGGTGTGGTTGACATGCCTCTGGATGGGATACCGTCCAGAGGGAACTGGACAAGCTCATGAAGCGGGCTCATGTGAAACTCATGAGGTTCAAAAAGGCCAAGTGCAAGGTCCTGCACCTGGGTTGGGGCAACCAGCCTGTATCAGTACAGGCTGGGGGATGAAGGGATTGAGAGCAGCCCTGCTGAGAAGGACTTGAGGGATACTGGGGAATGAAAAGCTGGGCATGAGCCAACAATATGTGCTTGCAGCCCAAAGGGCCAACTGTATCCTGGGCCGCATCAAAAGAAGCGTGGCCAACAGGTCAAAGGAGGTGATTCTGTGCTTCTACTCTGCTCTGGTGAGACCCCACCTAGAGTGCTGCGTCCAGCTCTGGAGCCCTCAGCACAAGAAGGACACGGACCTATTGGATGGGGTCCAAAGGTAGGCCACAAAAATGATCCGAGGGCTGGAACACCTCTCCTATGAAGACAGGCTGAGAGAGTTGGGGTTGTTCAGCCTGGAGAAGAGAAGGCTGCAGGGATACCTTATTGTGGCCTTCCAGTACTTAAAAGGGGGCTAATAAGAAAGATGGAAAGAGTCTTTTTACCAGGGCCTGTAGCAACAGGTCATGGGGTAATGATTTTAAACTGAAAGAGGGTAGATTCAGACTAGACCTTAGGAAGAAATTCTTTGATGATGAGGGTGGTGAAATGATGGAACAGGTTGCCCAGGGAGGTGGTGTATGCCCTCTCCCTGGAAATATACAAAGTCAGGTTGGGTGGGGCTCTGAGCAACTGGTCTTGTTGAAGATGTGTCTTCTTATTGCAGGGGTGGGTGGACTAGATGAGCTTTAAAAGTCCCTTCCAACCCAAACAATTCTGTGATTCTATGGTGCAGCTGAAGCGTGACGCACCTGTGATCATACAGGGGGCAGCAGTTCTGGTGGCTGAGCAGCTGGGTTATGATACCAAAAAACCCACCTGGTTTCAGTGATCAGTCCAGCAATGGTTTGTAGCCATGGTGCACCTCTATACTTTCACTGCAAAGAATGATCAGTTTGGGATCTAGACCAGAAAGGACCTGGGAGCTGAAAATCTAGAGAAGGATTGTGAGAGGCTGTTATGGGATGATGGGCTGACGTACGGTGCTGGCCAGGGCAGGGAGGGAGATGCTGAGCTGGAACCTGTTTGACACAGGGAGGTACCTCTGTGTGGTGACCACCAAGTCTGACACTGATTTAAAAGTTGTGAACTAAGTGGACATGACAATTTGGATGTTAAATTGAAGGGATTGATTTGCTTGCTAGCTCTTCTGCTTAATTTGCCAACCTCTAGTACTGGTTGAGTAATATAGGTAATGCAGCTGGGCAGTGCAGCTGAGCACTGAATGAATGGTGATACAAGTTGGAACAGGCACCAGCCGGAGAAGAGAGCAGTAATTCTGAAAGGATTAGCCAAAATCACCTAGCAGATGAATGAAGGCCACTGCCAAGAAGGAAACTGCTTGTTATGCACCTGGCAAAGCTTTGTAGCTTAGTCACCCGTAGTTTCAAGTGTTTGCTTTTCCCCCTGCCTCCCTCATATGCCTTCAGCTTTTGACAACAGATTTATGCAAGCTGTCTGTTGTTACCGATTCTTGTAGGAGGATGGGGGGACCTTTCTCCGTGGCTTTGTGAAATCCTGAGAGCACTCTGAGCAGAGAAATGTTGCCTTACTATTGCTTGTCTGTATCAAGGTAATTTTCTGTCATGTCTTTAAATGCTCTCTGCTCATGTAACAGTCTGTTGACCTTTAGGTAAAAGCTAATAGAAAGCTGATGAGTGAGCTTGCAAGTGGAAATTACAGTCTGGCTTCTTAGAGAAAGTTCTTCTGTTGCAACAGCCTGTACTGAAACTGGATAATTACTTCTGACTTTATCTGAACACAACCTGTAAACAAAACAAGGCATCATTTAGAGACCTGTCCTGTAATTAGTTCAAGGAAAGATAAAGATCTTGGTGAGGGACATGCTGGCATGTATCTAAAAATGACAGTGGCCTTTTCTTTTAGGGTTTTAGATCTTGAAATAAATTACCCTAATTTGAAAGCAATTTTCTGGGGATTTGTGAGCAGTGGCAGGTAGTGTTTCTGTAGCTAACTGCTATGTCATTCACCCTCTTAGCTCAAAGCAGTGGGAAGGAGGGCCCTTTGCCTCCCGTGGGACTGTCTGAAGCTTCAGGGAGCAAAAAGTGCTGTGGTGGCAGCTGAGTCCTGGATTGGGATGCTTATCTTCAGGAGCACTATAGCAGACTTCATGCACTTGTGAGGGTGGCTGGCCTGGTTTTCGTGTTTGTTTTAGCAAAGTTTATAGCTGTTTAAAACTCTCTGAACTTGTCCTTATCTGCTGTGCGCTGGAGTGTTGTGTACTCTGTCCGTACTCAGTCCCTTCCCTCCCTGTGCTCCAGTCACACCATCTATGCTGTGGAGGTGGCATGGGGTGGGCGGAGTGCTGGCTTTGGGCTTGCTTACGTGTCCCCACGCTGCTGGAATTTCCCATTGCCTAACTAAGGCTTATCGTGGACCAGAGTCAGGTTCTGGGGACTTGAAAGATTGTTATCAAATGCATATCTAATCTGAAAAGTTATTCCTTCTCAGGGATAAAGAATGAATGAGTGATGGTGTATGGCTTGCTCCCAGTGGAAAGTTGTACCCTATACAGAGTACTGCAGCAGGAACATACACACCTTCCCCTGGCTTTGAATAAATAGTTTTAGTAAGGAGGAATTTATCCATACATATAGAAAAAACATCTGGGGGAATCAGAAATTACAGTTTATATATCTGATCAGAGTATCCAGGATTCAAACACACAACCGTCTTCCTAAAGTTTTGGAGGAAAACAGCAAAACTCTGGATCAGTCTGGCCAAAAAGGGTGTGTGTATGAGCTAGCACATCTGATAAACTGGAATGCTCAGGATATTAGACTTTATAATTGATTTCAGAATAACCTTTCTAAATAGCTCTCAGGCTAAACTGAAGTTGGTTGTGGCTTTGCAAAATAGGAAGGGTTTTGGTGGCTCAGGGGACTGATGCTAAATGTGGCACGTTTCATTTCAAGTTTCGGAAGGAAGGAAGCATGCTCTTGGTATGCAAGTGAGCAGACTTCAACACTGATCAAATGATGCTACAGTCTTGTGGGTATTTAGTGGTTTCATGTTTTGTTTGGTCTGGCTGAATTCTCAGGCAGTCAAGATCCATGCCATCCATATTTCCAGCTGTCATTTCTGAGGAATTTTATATCTGTCATCTGCTTGATTCCCTTGGGTGAAGGTCAATCCACGGACTAGAAGGATGGCTGTACACAGATCCCAGAGGTATGTCGTGCCACTGCTGCCTGTGGGGTCTGTGTTACAGTTTTGTATGGCAACTGCCTGTAATTTTCAGTAGTGGGCACTCATCCCGTTCTCTGAAAACATGTTTTTTCCTCTGTGTAATGTAACTTTTTTGCTAGATTTACCAGTTAGGTTTTCAAGAGAATGCCACTGCTGTATAGAATGGCAAGGCAGAGCCTTTCATTTGCTTGCTTGCTGTTGGAAAGACTCTTGACTTAGGGAGCAGTTTCTGCCCTCTAAATTCCTAGCAAGTGCTCCCAGTCCCACCTACCCCTGTCCTGCATATCACCAGTCCTCCGGGGTTTCCAAATGCTGCAGATTTGATGCCTTCTGGGCGGAAACTCTGGAGGCACAGCCTAAGCAGAATGTGATGTATCCCACTCTTTGCCTGGCCTTGTGCTTACCGGGTGACACTATTTCCTGTGACTAGCAGTGTGCGGTGGTCTCATGCCCTTTCATGAAACTTCTGAAGAGAAACCAAAAAGTCATTGTTCCTTCTTGTAATGTCTTTCTGACAGCTACCCCAAAAGTTCCTATTTTTCTCAATTCCTTTTTGCTCTTCTGAGAGTTTCTGCTGCTCTTTATCTGTTGGTTCCAACAAAATGTTTTTTTTCTCTTTCGATAAATAAATTCTTCTCAAGAATAAAGAGCTGTTCTTTCAAGAGATTGAAGTTACATGAAAAAGGCATAGGGGTGTGTGGTGTTTTTATTTTTTCTTTTGCCTTTTAGAAAACCATAGCCTTAAAGTAGCAGCTCACAAGGGACAATGCAGAAAGAGGCAAAGGTTCCTTCAGCTGAATCAATAATACGTTTGGGGTTTTTTTCTGACTTTGGGGGAAGTTTCTGTCTGAATATCTGCTTCTAGTACTCTCTGGATGATGTTTTGTTTTACTGTTGTTTAACTTCCAAAGATAGAGGTATTGTAGAGTAAACGTTAACATGGAAATAAGGACTTCAATTTTTTGTTCTTCACTGTGGGTTTTTCTCTCTGGCATCTGCTCAATCTAACCTTAAATCAGTGGCATTACCTGAGTCTGGAGCACTCTATTCAACAACCAAACAGCAAAGCTGATGCTGAGATTCCCTTATGTGAGGAGTCCTGGAGTCAAGTTAACTGATGTCAGTAAAAATGTTTGTTGGATTAATACAACACTGACCAATACTAATATTTCTAAAGTGGATGATCTGAAGCTAGTTGTGAAAGTGAGACCTGGTTTTGAAAGGAGAGATGATCCAGTTTGGGTTACTGATACCAGTTTGGAGTAGAAAGCTCAGCTTCTGTGAAAGTGGCTCTCAGTGGGTGCCTACTTATTGCCGTAACCTCTAAAAAGCTTAGTTAGCCCTCTTACTGCCTATGAGTGTGCGTAAGGTTCTTGCTGGCCATAAGCTGAGGAGAAACTCTTGTAGGCTGTATTGGGGTAGGAGAGAAGATGGGTGAAATAACTTTCCCTTGCTGCCCTTCCTCTGGCCCTCTCAAGTACCGAAACATCTTTTTTTTTCTTTAGCCAGTATGTCAAGTGATATGAATCTCTGTATAAAGAGATACATGCAAGAAGAACCAAAATGGATTGAAATACACGGGAAGGTCTTGCATATTATCGGTGTGGTTGATAGATATTTCTCCTTGTCTGTCTTGCGGCCTTTCCTAACCACTGTAGTTATGATTTTCTTTAGAGGGTTTTGTGCTATCTGGATTAGAGATTCCCTATGTGAAATAATTCTTTCTTATTGAAGGACTGGATCGTCTAAAGCTGCTGTTAATCTTTTACTTGTAGAAACGTCCCTAAACTGAAATGTCTTCTCCTAGATTAAATTTTTCTAAAGAGTTTGCAGCTCTATTGTTCAACGGGCTAAGCTCTTCAACTTGCATCTCTGTTGGAAAGCTCATGATTATTTGAACTCTTCCTTTGTTAGGAAGCCCCTGCAGAGGAACAAAGGCTGCACGGTACATGCAGAGATACACATGTACAGAGCTGGTTCAGGCTTCTTGGAAAAGCAGGCTGAAGAGGGTACTGCTGCTAGAAATCATGGAAAGGACAGAGCAGGGCTAGTGGTTGGCAAAAAGGTGTGTGACATGGGGTGCTGCCCCCTGCTATGGAGGAATGGGCATCACAGGAGCAGCAGCTGCCTTGTACTTCCCAGCTCCAGCCAGCCACCAGCCCTCTGGTTCAGCGGGGCTCTTGGTGATTTAAGCAAAAGCATGTTTTGCCTGTATCTCAGGCTGGGCCTGCTGTCCTGCAAATGCTGAAGCAGGCGTGTGGTCTGACCTTGGCTCCCTGCCTAGCACCTAGGTTATCTTGGCAGTCTTTGATTTCCTCCGCTGCTTACAGCTGATAAGTCTCTAAAAGCTCATGAATGTGATTCCTTTTGTCTTTGTTCTCCGTCCCATCTCTGCAGTGTCTTGATAGAGTGCAGCTGAAGGGCTGTGAAACTTAGGGAGTATATAACTCAACAATAATTCAGTTACTGAACGCAAAGTAAGAACAGTACTAAGCTATTTATATTGTAAAGTTCCAATGCAAAAAAAAAAAATCCCATTCAGTGTGATAATTTAATAAAGGTTTGCAGTGATGGCTTTAGCTGTGCCTTGCTCAATATATTATCCATTTTAGAAGTGTGTTTTTTCTCTCCAGTCAGCAATTATCTTTCACACCAAGTCAGGATTATAAAACCCCCTCACTAAATGTCATCAGTCCAAAGAAGGAAAGAGGAAAACTTCCCTCCCTTTGAACTTTCAAAATCATGTAGTAGATAAAGCCTGGTCACAAGGGAGAGGAAGAAAGGGAAATTTGGGGGGACTTTCCTAGGAAGCAGAAGGGAAACTACTTCAGGCTCAAAGCACTGCTTTGAGCTGATGGGACAGTCAATAAAATGCGTTTATTGCTTTTGTTCAACACCTGCCTAGGAGGAAGTATAACACTAATTCCAGAGAATTTCCATTCTCCAAAATTACTTTCCAGTTCAATACTGTGAGAGCAGGGAAAATTCCAGCCCACAGATGCTTATTTTGGCTGGCAACTGTTGCCAGCAACAGGCTCGAGGACTGCCAGTTGCGTTTCTGGATCATGAGTCCTCTCTCCTCTTAGCTCTTTTTAATTTGCATATTGTAGAAACCACCTCTCTTCAAGACAAGATGATGCTGTTAGTGATACAGATATACAATTCCACTAAGATACAATAGTCAGTTTATTTTTTCTCTGTCGGACCTGTTACTAGACAATATATCTCCCTGACCTGTAAGCCTACAATCAATTGGGTCCATATTTCCTGACAGGTGAGAGAAGGAAGAAAGTTGGATGAAGAATGAAGTTCAGAAAATATTTATTATTGTCCTCTAGGAAAGTGTTAAGTATTCATCAGCAAAGGGTGAACTTCACAGGTAAATGATGCTAATTAGTAGCTTATGCTGTTGTAGTTGCCACATTGGACAGGGCAATACTGGTAATGGTGGATCTGAAAATGGAAGCGCAGGATGCTAGGCTGAGGGGAGAAAAAGAAACTGAGGTTAACCAAGGCTGGTGTAACTTGTCTTGGCTCTTCCCCAGAGAAAGATGTTAACTTGTGACTGAACTGACCGAGCCATGTGCCGGGCACCTCGCTGAGTGTTTGTATGCCTAAAAGACAAACTACAGCAATGGCCCCTCTGAACGAGAGGAACCACCTGAATCACATCCTGAGTTTTTTCTACTAAGCTACAAAATGCAGTTTGTTTGAACATGCTTATAGGCAACAGTTCATCACAAAGTCTTTATAGTCCTGGAACAAATCCCGGGGCCAATCAAGACTATTAAGTGACTCACTGATGTCAGAGCTACTGAACTGAAAGGAGCCAGTCTCTGCCTGAGCTGGTGTCTCTAGGAGCATTGCTCTGTTAAAGCAAAAGTGAAGGTGTCTGGGTTTTATTTGTGGTTTGTTTTCTTTTAATTGTTGCAAACAGACCTGCAGCTGCAGCTTGTGAGAACTTTTTGAGGGAGGAACTGTTTATAGAACAACTTTCCCTGAAAGCAATACACAGCGTGTACCCAGTCCCACCTGTGTCCTAACAAAGTACCTCTGATATTCCAGCATATTCTGGTGGCACCGTTTTTTTATGTAAGGAAAACAGATAAGTGCAGTGAATGTAAATAACTGAGAAAAGGAAGAGCTATTCCTTTTTCTAGGAGCCCATCTTGGCCTTCTCCATAGTTACCCAGTGAAAAGCAAAAAGTACTCATGTAATACCTTGTACTAGTAAAAATAGTTCTGGTGGTTCAAGGACTCTTAAACCAGTGACAAAAATACGGCTGACAGTTGCAAAATATTGCAGACTTAAACCTGTCCCACTCCTGCCAATAGAATTTTCTTCCCAACCCCTGCTTTTTGAAAATATTTACAAAGCTTAAGTCTACAGAGTCTTTTAAACCTGACTGCTCTAGCATCAGAGCAGAAAGTTTCTAGTTGTATGGCTGTGTTACAAGCATGAGAATGTTAATGTCCAATTAACTTCTGTCTGTCAGAGATGGATGCAAACAGGATCCTAAATAGTGCCGCTAAAACCACCTGTGAGCACTTCATGCTTGTCTTGCTAAGCTATAAATAATTGTTCCAAGCAGAGGATAGTCACACATAGAGTTAGTGGGATGTACATAAATATATGACATAGTTATGCTGAGAGCACTAGGTTAATGGTTGGATTTGAATACCTTAAAGGTCTTTTCCAACCTAAACAATCCTATGAGATGCCCAAGTTAGTTTGCCCAGGTGTTGGAGGACTGCAGGCTCTTGGCTTGATAGCTGAGGTAGATTTGTATGATCTAGTGGGGCACTTCTTATTTGGGCAAGAGCTGCAGAGTGGAACGCATGTGCGTCTTAAACACAAGGAAAGAAATAACTAGGGCAGAGAGACTAGGAAATCCAACTGATGTTACTACAACAGCAATACAGGTGATACTACAAAGGATGCCTGAAGAACAGAGTGAGCAGCAGACAAGTTGGAAATGTTTTGCGTTGGATGTTGTATTCCCTAGTAGAATGGCTGTGTCAAGGGAAGACAAACTGTTGTTTCATAACTGCTGGAAGAAAACTGCACAAAAGTGCATGGAATGGGCAAACGAATTCTGGCATGGATTCTGCCTCCTGAATGTTAATGTCCTTGTTCTCTAACACAAATTCTCTGGACTCTTACGAGAGCTGACTTTATAGGGCTGTCTTGGTTTTGTCTCTTTTTTTTTTTTTTTTTTTTTTTTTCTTGCCTTGAGAACAGTGCTAACGACCTCTGGTGTGTCGTGGCATCTTTTTTTTGTTTGGGTTTTTCACTTATTTTTTTAAAGACTTGTCAAAGGGCTACAAGGGATGTTGGGGAGAAGGAAGAATTGGACAGATGCTTTGCTTGATCACAGAAGCCTTACTTTTCTCAAGAAACCAGGTTGTGAGCTGTTAATTGCATCTTCATACAATTGGCTTATACTGATCTTTCTGCGTTGTGAGAGAACAGAAGAGATAAGCCAGTCTTTGAACTTAAAGATGACAACCCAATATACAAAGTTCTTGGGAGCTATAATCAATATGTGGGGGATGTAAGTCCTAAAAGTTGCTGTTTTTCAAGTGGTCTTTCGTTTGCTTTCTAAGGTGATATAGTTCAGTGATAATAGAGCTCTGGTAGTGAATTCTCATTTCCTCAAAGGGAACTTACTCCAATTATAGCCATGCACCCCTTCGCCAGTTACTATGTTTAGTACCAGAAAGCATAGCACTTTTCATTTGAAAGTGGGACATAGCTGAAAGTAAGCTGGGGAATTAATACCTGAAAGCAACCAGACGGTGTCAAGCTTATGAATGCTACCCAGATGTCTTGTATTGTAATAGCATCTGATGGTCACTTGGTAGTGGACAATAGGGTCATCTTGAGGGTTGTGGTGGAGGTCACTTTAGATATCGCCCTGGGTTAGAACAAAATACCTTAGAAACGAGTCACTGGATCAGCTTCACACAACTCTGCTATAAAGGCAACTTGCTGGATAGGTAGGCAGGCTAGACATACACTAGGAGAGCAGTACACGGGTAGCTGCTGTCATTTCTCTTCTGTAATTAAGAGTCCATCAACCTCAACCTTTCTCAGTGTCAGAGATGCTGAACGAATTCTTACATGTTTATACTGTTTTAAGTGTGTTGGTAAGTAATGACTTCAAAAGAAAAAAGCAGCTTGTGCAAAACCACAGGCTTTCATGCTGTGAAAGATCAGCCTGACCTCTCTGTGGTCCTACACTTTCAACATAGGAAACCCCCTGTGAAAATTTAGGTAAATTCAGCGTTACGGTACATTTTCAACTAGCCCCAAAATGGAGGTTGAAGGTGTGAAATGCACATGCCAAATAAGGCTTGCAAATTCAGCAGCACATTGCACTGACCTACAGTTTGGTCTCTAGGCCTCACCTTTCCCTGTTGAGGCAGTAAGCTTTGAATGGATTAACTTATCAGCCTCAGGAATGATAGATACAGTTAAACATTTTTGCAATCGATGGAGTGATCTAAAACAAAATAATTTGAAATTTTGTAGGGATTTAGTCCTGCATGACAGGGTTCTGCACTGAGCCCCTGGGTCTGCAAATAGCAGCCTCCTTCAGGCACAGAAGTCGGCTGCCTAGGGCACATCTAGAGTCTGAGGAAGTAGCAGCCACCAGGTGGAAGGCTTGTCAGCTGCTGTTTGGGGAGAGGGTGCTAGAAGACAGAGACAGCTTCTCCACAATCTTACTTTACCCTCTTCCATCCCTTCCTCCTTCCCTTTGTTCTGTAGTGTAGGGGCGACTGAGCCCTTTCCTTTCAAAACAGCAACATATAGCTTCACTAGTGTTGTTGGGAAGTCTTGACAGTGGTCTAGCTGAAGCACCCCTTCTGTGACCATCTCCTTGCTCCCACCACACACACTTTAACGCCCTTGAATGCCTGCTCTTTCCCCTCCATTGGCTAACGCCCTGTGAAATACCTTCTGATGGCCTCTTACATCAGGGTTTTTTTCCCTAGGGTGATCCAGGCCAAGTAGCTCCTTCTGCAACGGATGAGCAGGCTGCAGATCCGCTGGTTGTGATCTAGTAGTTCTGAGTAGCCAGAGGAGCTGGTTTGGTCTCTACAGTGCCATAACAAAGATACAAGCTCTTCCGCACAGTAGCGGGTGCCATGACGCATCTGTTTTGGCACCCTTCAAGCTCTTGGCTGGAGTTGTGCACAAGTGATGAGGCTTTGCATCACTTAGATAATAACTGTTCTTTGGAAATCCAGGAATATGTGGGTTGGAGCATTATGGTGATTAGGTCGGCGCCACTGATTTTGGAAATGTTATTAAGTATGTCTGTCATAAGGCAGCAAACTGCTAGTTGGGCGCTAGATGTGCCTTGAAGTATGAAGGGCACCATATTGTTCCAGCAATATAAAAAAATCAAGATATGAGTGGAAATTTCTGATATTACCTCACAATGCTGCATCCTTGGATATCTTCTCCAAGGATGTCAGAGGACAAATATAATTTGGGAGGCCACACATAACTGAGCAGATGGTTATGACTATGTAGTTGCAGGGCCAGTCTTCTCAAATGTTTCTCTGTCTACGTATCCTAGAGCCATGACATAAACTTTGGGAATCCTAGTTGTGATAATCCTTAAAACTGTTTACTCTCAAGCTCTTCTGATAGTCTCAGCTTTAGTGATCTCTTAAGGTGCATATTTACCCAGATCAGAGACAGAGACAAGATCTTAGCTTTCTGTCATATCATACACATTCTGAGAAGTGTAAACACCAGTGAATAGCCCTGCTTTCCGTAAGTGAGAGCAAGACATGCAAAATGCCAGCTGAAGGGATTGTAAGCATTTCTGTATAGGTGAGAGATCACTGTTTGTCTTTGGGTTTCTCTAACTAAAAGTTCCTGTTATGCTTCTCTAAAGAAAGACTACTTTTATTCAGTTTTTGCAGAAGATCCATTTAAAATCACAGGCCAAATACTTTGAAGTAGTGTTTATCCGTGTGTAGAGTACAGAGACAGGACCATATCTGGCTAGGTTCTCTGGCACGTTGTAGTATGCTGTGGATATTTTGTTAGGATTGAAGGGTTGTCTAGTCTCGCATGTCTCAAAGTACTTATGAGTGTTTCTCCCCTACAGTCAAACCCTTCTAAAACACATTATTCAATGCACAGCTGTTACTGCTAGAGTGAATGATTAATTTTTCTGCTTTGTCATCAGATTCTAGGGAAGAAGACCCTTCTAGGGAGATGTCTAACAAAGCTGTAGCCAGGAGGGGTTTTTGTCACTGTAATATGCCACTTGCTTTTAGTCTTGACAGATATAGCAACTAAGTGAGTCTTCCTACTGCTGCTGGGAAGAGATGTGCTCCCTGGGCCATCCCTGTTTCCCACAGCTGGGCTGCCTGAATCCACATCCTCTCTTGCCACTAACACTTCATGAAACCCCATCTTTTGGAGGCAGCCAAAGCCTGAGTTCTGTGTGTTGTGGTAATGTATGACAAGACCTGGGGCCTCAGAAATGACTAAGCTTAGAGTCAAAACTATACAGAAACTTTGATTTGGAAAGACAGGATTCCTTCTCCCTTTTGTATTTGCTTACTAGTAAAAAGAGATGATGCATTCAATGAGAACTTAAATTGATTGGTCTTTGATGGGATTGTGGAGGTTACCTACTGCTGACCCAAACCGCATCTTGTAATTTTAGTTGGGAAAGTGGGGAGAAGAATGTTTAATGGGACTTGCTATGCAACCAACTGCATGCCTAACTCTTACAGGAAAAGGGGCATCTGATGTGCTCAGGTAGGCAAGTACAAAGTGCGAATTGACTAGAAAAGGCATTGTATTTGGTTTACTGGCAGCTGCCAAACATCTTGAGGACTCTTATAATTGCAGGTAAACATGTTTGTTGACATGTTTGTAGAGAGTTAACTAGCAATCATAAGGTGTGATTGGTACTGTGCTTTAACTGAGAACTCTTAAAGTAGAAGCTTATGGGTTGAACACAAGGGAGAAATCATTCATAGAAAGAACTCAAACTATGTAAACTCTAAATGACCTAGTGTTGAAGTGCTTCCTCTGAGCACTCATGGAAATCTTCTCTAGATGTTAACATGCTGATCTCATGCCTGCAGTTCAAAGCCCTTACATCCCCGTCCTACTACCAGATGGGATTTGAAGAGCCTCATTAGTTACGTATCTCACAATGGCTCAGATTTTGAGGACTTCAAAGCTGACCTTGGCACTTCTAGGACTGTTTATTTAGAGGACTGAACTAAGAGTGCTACATGCTGGTCTTTCGTAATCCTTAATTCAAGCTGTAAACAGTTGGTTGGGAGATGAAGTTGAGGTGGCAGCTGGAGGAGGACTGTGAACTCCTTTGAGCAGCTCTGAACTGGAACACAGAGTTTTTAGGAACTGAAGCAACCCTATTTCTAAGCAGTTCATTAGGGATAGCAAAATATCTCAGGATTAGCTTTGCACCCTTGCAGCCCCCTAGGCTCTGGAACCACCTGAATGAAATACTTGCCCTGGCCTACACAGGGTAAGTCATGGGGTATCTCTGATCTGCACCTGGCTGGTCTTAGCCATGACTTGTGTTACCTTAGCTATGCGCTATTTCTTACAGCTGCTCCACCCCAAAATCTCCTGTACCATTGGCTACAAATCTAAGGAGGATTGGAGCTGAAGTAGCACTTTTACACCCCCTGGAGATGACCCTCGACACAAGGACTATTTCTGAGTAGAAACTTGTTTATGCCTCTCTCAACACAGAAGAAAAGTAAGGAAAAATGGGAACAAAGACATTAAAACTTAATTTTAATCAAGGCTGTCCAAACTTAGATCCTTCTTTCCTTTCTTTTGAGGTATGGAACAGATCTGTAGTTGGGGTGAGGTAGGAACACACTGCCAACCACGCCAAGCCAGCAGAGTTGCACTGACTTAGGTTAGCTTGTGCATGTCACTTGTGCATCTGAATCAAGATGTTCAACTTCAGCTGTGAAAGCAGTATTCAGAAGACACCTGTCAATTAATATAATGGCTTCATAGCATGACCACCATGACTACCTCACTACAACTGCAAGTTCCAAAGGGTAAAATTAATTGTGTGGAGGATAATCTTTGAGGACAGACACTTCCCATGAGGAAATTCAAAGATCCCCCAGTCAGACCTGCCATACAACCCTGTTAGCCCTTTAATTTAGGTATTTTGCTTTTGGCTTGAGAATATTAAGGCTTCCTCCAGACTATAGTGCAGCCACATCCTACTGCCGTAACAGGAGTCTGTGCTCAGCAAGGTGCTGCTGCTTCTTTGGCTTTAATGGACCCTAACTGTGGGCCCAAGAGCTGTTTATGGAGTTAGGTTTCCCCTGAGTGTACTTATTAGTTGGATGACAATGGTCTAGTACAAATGAACACACTCTTTTCTGCTTCATTCCTCTGTGAGGAGTGACGAAATAGGGGAGGAGGTAGTAAAATGAGTGTTGTAGTACAGGGACTTACATGAGTTTTAGTCACAGATTAAATGCTAACCCCTGACTTTCTAGCTTGGCATAGCTGTTTCCCAGCCTGGCTTGCAGAGGAGACCTTTCCAGAGAAACCTTTTAGCCTCAAAGTTTTTAAAATTATTTTTTTCTCCCTCTCTTCCAGCAGAGGACTTGGAAGATACAAGAGATGCAGCACAACATGGGTACTCCAGGGAGCTCTCGTTCACATCCTCTCAAGATTGTTGTTGCAGTCTTTCTTGTCAGGAGAGATTCCTCCTTCATCTCAAACAAAATAATCACTCTGTAAAAGAATACAAACTTTGCTACAGGAGACAAAAGTTCTAACAACTTCTACTCTGTAGATTCTAGCACAGAAGGGCCTCAAATTCCTACACTGCCATGCTCTGCTTTCAAAACTTTCTTGGAAATATAACTCCAGTGCAGTTGCTGCAGGATGTGCAGATGCTGAGCCAGCTTTTAAGCCACTGCTGTGCACTTTGCTAATAGATGAGCAGTGTGTGGCAGCACAGGAGTCGGAGCAGGCAGCAGTTAGAGTAAGATTAGGCCGTGTCAAACACTGCACTGCCCCAGGCAGCTGGCTGCAGCACTGCTGACTAGCTGTAGTTCTGCTAGCTGCAGGGAAAACTTAGCTTGCAGCCTGAGTAGTCAGAAGCATTGCTATGGGTGATTGAGTGAGGAGTGCATGGGAGTGAATTAACCATGGAATGGCCCTTGCTGGCTGTGCTGTATTGCTGGAAAAGTGGTGACACTCCCTGTCACCGTTTGTCACCTCTTGGGCTTTACAAATGCTTCTAGGCATATTTTTTTTTCTTTTGGAAGTCCTAAATGTGTATTTCTGGTGGGTGGAGGGTAGGAATGTGGCTATTGGGCAGATTCCTTCATCATAACTATTTAAGAGATACGTCTTCCTCTGGATAGTAAAGTGTGTTTGGGTAAGAGGAAATGGCCACCTTTCAGGAAGCAAGAGTTCATGGTAACTGCAAGAGTTAGTAACTGTAAGATAAGTGTGTTTTGGGTGCAGTTCAATGTTTGCCCTATTCGTTTGCTGTAAAGGGGAAGAAAGACAATGCCAACTCCTCCAAAGCTGGGTAGCTGGAACTTGCAGAGTCTGCACGTGTACACAATAGTCAGTTTGCATGCATGCAAGGATGCAGAAGGCAAAATGTAGAAATTCCCTATAGACCCTGTAAATCTACTCTTTAAAAAGAACAACCAAGTTTAAGGTGGGCTGCCTCAGCAAGGGAAATATAGGGAGTTCTGGATGTTCTTCCCTTTTCTGATGTCAAAATAAAATAATCTTTTCAGAAATGATGGCAAGGATCCGCTTGGCTGTAGCTCAGATAGCTTTCCAGGTGTGGTGACAGGTGATGTTGCTCTGGCAAGGCTACTGAAAAAGCAGCTGAAAGCAAGCTGGCTTTTACAGAAGACTTGATGGTTCAAAACTTAAGCACGTGGCAATGTAGAACAAGGGGAAACTCGGATGTTAAGAAATGACGTCTGGGAAGCCAGAGGTGAAGAGGTGGTACTTCAAGCGTGCTTAGTTGAGAAATACATTTTGACTCTACAACTAACTTAATTTATTCATAAATGGGGAGGGTGGAAATGAAGCAAATGCAGTCTCCATCTCACTGTCCCTAGTCATTCCAGCAGTCTTGCAAGGAAATTGTAAGTGAAATAAAATAACACAGAAGACTGAGTGATAATATATGCACAAGGAGGTGTGAGAGGAAAATAGCAGCATGCAAAATTTAGGTTTTTTATTTTTTAAAATTATTTCTACACCCTGTGTTCTCTGGATGAATAATTTGCCTGCTTTCTCTATCCCCTCCACTCTTCATTCAAGTTTTACTCTTTAACTACACCAAGCAAAAGCTAACTACACCAGTCACCAGCACTCTACAGAACAAAGGTGAATTCAGAGTGAAACTCTGGTAAACTGCTGTAACCAAAACCAAAATACTTGGAATGAATCCTTGCAAATAACACTGTCCTGTGGTTTCATCCACTGCAGGTGCTCTCTTTCAGGATGCTACTGAGTGCTCTTACTGTTAATGCTGTGTTAATGCCTGCTGTGCTCAGTAGGTGGGCTGGGTGCCTGGGTATATTCCTATATGGATTCTGTAGTCATAGGCTTTGGTGTTAGCTCTTGATGCCTTTGTAGATCTGTGCAAATGGCATTTTGCCCATCTTGAAGTCTTGCTTACACATTGTCCTGTCTGCTAACGGAGCAAGTCTCTTCCTGAAAGGGTATAGTTGAGCCACCTTCACTTACACTAAGAGTAAGGGGTCCAGAGGATGTGGTAAAGCAAATCATATATGGGCAACGTTTGCTGAGGTCTATGCACAAAGCATAGCAAGGCACGAGGCTGACAACATGGGTTCAAGGGCTTCCCTCCCACACACACACTTGCAAGGAGGTAGACTCTCTGAGGTAGTAGCATCTGCTGCCAAAGTTGCTATTATGTTGTAACTAGAAAAGCTGTATTGAGCTTTTCTGCTGTGCACCAGGGAATTTTTTTTCCTGTGGTTGCTTTAAAAACAAAACCAAAAAGTGGTAACCCACAGATGGGGGATGAAAAAAACCCTATGGCTTAAAGACAGTTGGCTCTGGGATGTCAGAAAATCTTAACTGAAATTAGAGTGTGGTCACATCCTTTTAAGAAGTTGCATAACTTAACATGCACAATGTCAAAGCAAGTCTCCCATCCTGGAAACTGTCTAACCCTTGAGCTAGCTATGTATTTATTGTTCCTAAACTGTTGTGCTGGGAAGGCAGAGTTGTTATAAGCAATCTGCATTCCTAGAGGCTGATAGGCACACGGAGACCTCTGCAGTTTAGGACTTGTATATGTTCTATTCCTTCTAGAATAGATTATATTTTCTCTAGTTTGTGGTTTTAATTTTTTAACTTCCTTTACCCCTCCTCCTTTACTCAGTAGGCATCTTGAAACAGGTAATGACTAAGGACTACACACTTTCTTCTATCGTGCCCCAGGGGGGTAAAGACCATCCCACTGTAAGGGAAGATCAGGTTCATGACCACCTGAGGAACCTGCATATACACCAGTCTATGGGACCTCATGAGATGCATCCCAGAGTCCTGAGGGGACCTGGCTGATGCAGTTGCCAAGCCACCCTCCATGGTATTTGAAAAGTCATGGCAGTCAGGTGAAGTCCCTGGAGACTGGAAGAAGGGAAACATTGTGTCCATGTTTAAAAAGGGTAGAAAGGAGGACACCGGGAACTACTGTCAGCATCACCTCTGTGCCTGGGAAGATCATGGAACAGATCCTCCTAGAATCTATGCTAAGGCACACAGAGGACAGGGAGGTGATTTGAGGCAGCCAGCATGGCTTTACCAAGGGCAAGTCCTGCCTGACCAACCTAGCTGCCTTCTATGATGGAGTTACTATATCAGCAGACAAGGGAAGAGCTACAGATGTCATCTATCTGGACCTCTGTAAGGCCTTTGACATGGTCCCCCATGGCATCCTTCTCTCTGAACTGTGGAGATACGGATTTGATGGGTGGACTGTTCAGTGGATAAGGAACTGGGTGGATGGTTGCATCCAGAGGATAGCGGTCAATGGCTTGATGTCCAGATGGAGACTGGTGAGGAGTGGTGTCTGTACTGGGACTGGTACTATTTAATATCTTCATCAATGACATAGTGGGATCAAGTGCACCCTCAGAAAATTTGCAGATGACACCAAGCTGAACGGTACAGTTGGCACGCCAGAAGGGTGGGATACTATCCAAAGAGACCTAGACAAGCTGGAGAGGTGGGCCTGTGAGAACGACATGAGGTTCAAAAAGGCCAAGTGCAAGGTCCTGCACCTGGGTGGGGGCAACCCCCAGTATCAGTACAGGCTGGGGGATGAAGGGATTGAGAGCAGGAGAGCAGCCCTGCTGAGAAGGACTTGATGTTGCTGGTGGACAAAAAGTGGGACATGAGCCAACAATGTGTGCTTGCAGCCCAGAAGGCCAGCCATATTTTGGGCCGCATCAAAAGAAGCGTGGTCAGCAGGTCAAGGGAGGTGATTCTGTGCTTCTACTCTGCTCTGGTGGGACCCCACCTGGAGTGCTGCGTCCAGCTCTGGAGCCATCAGCACAAGAGGGACATGGAACTGTTGAAGTGGGTTCAGAGGAGGGCCACAAAAATGATCTGAGGGCTGGAACACCTCTCCTATGAAGACAGGCTGAGAGAGTTGGGGTTGTTCAGCCTGGAGAAGAGAAGGCTGCAGGGATACCTTATTGTGGCCTTCCAGTACTTAAAGGGGGACTATAGGAAGAATGGGGACAACCTCTTTAGCAAGGTCTGTAGCAACAGGACATGGGGTAATGATTTTAAACTAAAGCAGGGTAGATTTAGACTGGATATAAGGAAAAAATTTTTTACAGTGTGCGTGGTGAAACAGTGGCACATGTTGCCCAGAGAGGTTGTGGAGGCCTTGTCCCTGGAAATATTCAAGTTTGGGTTGGATGGGGCTCTGAGCAACCTGATCTAGTTGAAGATGTCCCTGCTCATGGAAGGGGGTTGGACTAGATGATCTCTAAAGGTCCCTTCGACCCCAAACTATTCTCTGATTCTTTCAGTCTTCTTGGGCACCTCCATGAATATACTGTCCTAGTACCAGCATTTTATTTTATTCTGTTACAGATGAATTTAGCAACTAGCACAGGGGTGTACTGGAAGAAAAGTCTGGTGGTTGGAATTGGAGTTTACAAAAAAGAAAATACAGAGACAATAGAGGTAAAGGCAGCTGAGAGGAGAACCAAATCTGGAATTAGTAACAGCCATAAAACAGATTCCTTTTAGTGACGCTGAAGGTGGCTCTAGTTTTATTTGTTCAGTATTCTGTGAGCAGAAAGGAAAAGGAAAACTTAGAGGAAAAATGCCCAAACAAAACCAAAAACCCCACCATCATAACCAACATCTCATTTGTCCCCCCAGCAATAAACCCAGTTAAAAACCCAAGCCAGTGTGAGTTCTGGTATGCCTCTGCTATCTGCCATAGGTGATATGGATGCCTTGGGCCAGTGCTGAGCAGCTGAGGGTGCCCCTGCAGCCCTCTGCTATGCTGATCTGAGCTCCTCTCCCAGTCTGGGAGCAGAGCCCTGTGAGTGTAGTGTGGGGAGCTGCAATTAGTAACGCCCCATCAACACAGGGAATTCGTGCCAGTACAACACTGCACTGAGGCAACGGCACTTCTCCAGACCCTGTTAGCACAGGCACCTCTGCACCATGCCTTGCGTGCACTTAAGGTGTGCCTGAAGGTGCTGAGGTGCTGTCTTAGAGACATATGGGAAGATGTGAACTGAAACCAATTACTAAAAGTCTCTGAGGCTCAGGATGCTTTGAAAAATCTGACTGCAAGTATATCTGCAAGGTATATACACCCCACATGCCTCTGAAAATTGGTAGTGTCCAAGGAGCTATTTCACGGAGTATATATATTCACGTTCAGTATGTGTGTGCATGTTTGTTTAATGGGCTATGGCAGAAAAGTATATTGTTGTTTAGAGGCTTTTTTCCTCTCCTCCTTTCTCTCACCTGTTGAAACAAAGCTCTGTCCATTGACATCTGCCTGCAGTGTCTCATCACCTGGACTGGACTGCCACCTTCTGCATATGTTTTCAGGAATGCTCAGCTTCCATAGGGGGTGGTTGGCTCTATAGGCTCCTCGTTCTAAGTGAGAGGGAAGGCTGAAATACAGTTTAGAAAAGCAATGTGACTGGGGGTTCGAGACACAGAAACCATCCCAACTTTTTCAAAGGATTCTTAAATACTAATCATAAAACCACAGAAAGGGTTGGAAGGGGCCCTTAAAGATCATCTAGTTCAACCCTGCAGCCATGAGCAGGGACACCTTCCACTAGATCAGGTTGCTCAAAGCCCTGCCCAACCTGGTCTTGAACACTTCCAGGGATGGGCATCCACTACTTCTCTGGGCAACCTGTTCCAGTGCCTCACCACCCTCATCATAAAGAATATCTTTTGTATATCTAATCTAAAACTACCTTCTTTCATTTTAAAACCATTGTCCCTTATCCTGTCACTACAGGCCCTGTTAAAAAGACTCTTTCCATCTATCTTATAAGCCCCCTTTGAGCGCTGAAAGGCCACAATAAGGTCTACCTGGAGCCTTCTCTTCTTCAGGCTGAATAACCCCAACCCTGTCAGCCTGTCCTCACAGGAGAGGTGCTCCAGCCCTCTGATCATTTTTGTGGACCTCTCTGGACCTGCTCCAACAGGTCCATGTCTGTCTTGTGCTGTCAGTAAGCTGTAGATGCTATCTACAATGATAAGGTGGGAAGAAGCCAACAAGCCCCCTAAAGAGTTGACTGCATCATTGTGGTGGTTGGGTGTTGTTTTTTTTGTTTGGGTTTTTTTTAAATTTTATAATATATAGGGTTGTTTTTCTTTTGAAGAGTAAAATGTTCTTCTAGCCTTTCCCCCTGGCCCCCTGCCCAGAATGGCTTCTCTGGCAGACAAAAATGTCAAGAAGTGGTGACTTCCACCAAAAGATCAGTTTGAGTGTAGTATACATCAATGAAATCTTATTTTAGGATTTTCATAACAGGACACAGCATATTAGAGATATTTTTTTTGTAGTGTTCATCTTGGTAAATATTTCAGTGGTTTGGTCTGCATTACAAGAAGAGGGTTTGGAGATAAAATTTTTCTACCATCTCCTCTCCCTTTCTAGAAATAAGTAATTATTTCTCTAGAAGAAAAAAATCTGTGCTGATCTCTGCCTTTACATTGCTTACACTTGTATAATCACATTAAACTCAAAACAATAGCAAGTTTTTTCATTTCATGAGAACTGAAATCTATACCTGTGTGGTTTCACTGCTCACTCAGTATTCAGTTTTAGTCAACTGGTGAAATGCTTCTGTCAATTTAGTCTTCAAAAAAGCTAAATTGTCTGGTATGAGGTGGCTCTTGAGGGACCTGAATTCCAAGTTTGCACAGAAGTACAAGAAACTGGGCTTCATGACATTGGTGACTTTCTACTTTTCCAAGGTGACTCTCTTCTACCATCCTCTCTCCCTGCATTACCTTGGTGGGTACAGTTTCTTCTGAAGAAGGGACAAGCTATCAAGAATAAAAATAGATTTTAAAATGGAAAAGTTGTTTTAAATGCCCTGCTGTATGACTGGTACGTATACCTGTGGCTGTGTTCTTTCTTTTTATTTATTCATTCATCTAACATAAACCTTCCATGAAAACTCAAAGGCAACAAGTTCCTCTGAAACCTACTTGTGCAACAGCATCTTGTTATATTATTTTTTAAAGCCCACAAACGCTTGTCACAGAAACCATGGTGACTCATGACTTGGGCAAATCCTCCTATGCACTCGCTTTGCCCTCTTTCCTTTCTTTTCACTCTTGCACTTGATTTCATCACTAGCTGCAAACTGAGACCTCGGGTTTTGTGCAGCATTGACTTTGGCTGTGCGTGCACTGCTCAGCACGATGGGACTCCTTACCTTCATCGCACGGGGGTTTTTAGCTGCTGTTACACGCTGTCAGTTTGTAAACAGTGACCATTCAGAACCTGAAAAGTTACGTATTATTTTGGTTTTGGTGTGACTAGTATGCTGAATGTCTTGTCTGAGCCTTTTACTCAGCTGACACTTTGAGGGAGTGAGTGTGATTATTTTCAGCCTGGTCTTCATTCTCTGAACTTCACCAAACCAAAACTCCCCATTCAGTCACTTCTGTTGGTGTTGTCGGTTTAATGACTGAAGAAAAGCAAGAAGATAAAGAGCAGAAATAAAGCCAAACTATACTCAGTGAGAAAATTAGTTGGATATACCTTTTGTTTTACTGGTAGCCTTAGCCTCGCTTCTCATTTTGCAGTCTAAGTGCACCCCAGCTGGCGGTCAGCAAAGGGGAGTGGAGTTACAGAAGCCCCTCAGTCTGGATTTTTTTTGTCTCCAGCAAGCTGCCACTTAACACACACACAAAATAACCCCACACCAAAAACTAAACATAGATTGTTTATTTTTCATTTTTCTCACGTTCACGTCATCTGAAGCAATTGTAAAATACCTTAGCTATAAAAGGCATAGCCAAGATACTGCAGCTTTGGTACTTTCTAGTACGAGATAGAAAATTTGATCTCTTACTTACCTATGTGGAATCTCTCAGTATGCTCTCTGAATATGCTGAGATTCAAACATGCTGCTGCAAGGAGCCTCTGCCTTGAATGAGGAAGTGCTGAAGCAGGACAGGATGTGGAGCAATGACTCAGATACCAAGGGCTGTGTTTCTTGACTAGCTGAGGAATAAAAGGAATTGTTGACAGCACTCACTGTAGGGTGCTCAGCTGACGTAAGGACTTGCTGGCTACCGCTTCACCAATAGTAAAAGCTCAGGAACATTCTCTATTTCACTCTTTATCTTTTCTCAAACTTTAGCTGCTTATGATAATGCAACATTCTGGTATTGCAGTCATCTCTAGGAGGATTATTTGCCTTTTGTCCAATAAAACATACATCCCTGCCAAGAAGGATTTCTTTGCATGAATGTGCCACTTGAAGGTGTTCATTTTGTAAAGGAATTTAAACTTACTTTCTATGGGCATTTCCTAGCATGGCCATCACTTCAGTGGGGTGGCATAATTGCACAATTCAGCACTCACGCATCAGAAATGGAGAAATATATCAGGTGGATTCTGTCCCACTCTTGCCTTCAAGCTACCAGTTTCTGGGTAGTATCTCTTGCATTGAATTGAATTCTGATATCTCCCTTTGTTAATTTTAAGTGTATCTGTATAGACCTACAATGCACTGTTAGTGTTGAACTTTCATTATATAAACATGCCATAAAAGGCATACTAATTGGTTTAAAAGAATTATTATTCCAAGCACTGTTCTCATTCACCTCAACTCCTCCTCTGTTTGGGTTAAGCAGAGAGCTAGCTATTTAATCGTGCTGATGAATTTAAATATTGGTATGAAACTGTCATATAAAAAAAATTTGCTTAAACTTTAGAGTAAGTCTGAATTGTTTAGTACTAAGCCAGAAGTTAAATAATTGAAAAAACTCTAGGAAATCATGTTCATTTTGCCAGAAAACAAATGAAATCCCTATCTTCTACTTAAAGGTCTGAGAAGTAACACTTGATAAATTAGTCAGCTTTGTGGTAAGTTTTTCAGCAATACACAGTTTCTTGCTTAAATGATGCTGCAATGGAATTGCTCATTCTCTCCTGTGACAGCGATGATTCTGAGTATTTCCTGAGGCACTTCACTTTTAGAAAGCTTTGAAGGCCTGATGCAACTCATTAGATGAGTGGTAAGACAACACAGAGGAAAATACTTCTGAGTCTGTGAAAGTTATTCTCTGTCTGGCACTGAAGCACAGAAGTGGAAGGCTTCCAGGACTAAAATTCCTGATGAAGTACCAAAAACATCTATCGCCACACTAAAATAATGAGAAAGATGTATTGGGTATTCCCCCCTGTGCTCTTCTGAAAGCTTATTTCTTGATAGGATACTGCTTCGAGAGCTCCTCGAGAGCAGAAGTATTGTCCAAGTTAACACAACTGATGGAATCTGATTCACAGATGCTATGTCTAACTCCATGTAAAAGAAAATCACTCCATAACCACATTGAAGAATTTGAAGGTGTATCCTTAATGCTTCATGCATTAATTCCATCTTTATGTGCCTGAAACAGGTCTCTAAGATTCTATGTAGCCCAGCCTAAATTTAAACCATCGTCTAAGGTATTTCCTCAGTGTGTCCAGTGATTTGAATAGTCTTTTTTCAGTCCATACCCTTTAAAGCCCTATGTCACTAAATACTCAATGTTTTTCTTGTGTTTGATCTTTGAAGTGCACTGGCATGGTGGTTAAGTACCATTGAGCAAAAAAATCATGAGAAAGGAAAGGTTGCTCTACTCCGGCTTTGCACCTAGGTATCCTCTGTGTCTTCCCTTCCATCCTTTTCTCACCTTATTACTGTCCTCCCGTCTTGTAGGAGGAGGTAGTGGATCTGGGTTACTAATGTTTTCTTCCAAAACAGCTTAGTGTACAAAAATACAGGAGTCACAGATATGTATTTTTTCATGGTCTGAATTGGAGGTTGTGTGTCTGGAGGGCATGCCCATACAGCTATTACTCAATTTGATTTTCAGTGATAAAGACAAAGAAACTGTGCTGATCTGTGATGACTGCTCACCAGGATAAATCACCCCAATATGTACAGGGTGTGGGTTGTTTTTTTGGTTTGGTGGTGTTTTTCAGTTTTTGTTTGTTTTGCTTCCAAGCTTGCTAACTGCTTATGTGGTGGAAGTGAGATACTGTGACTGAATGCTCAGTGTCCCACTGCACTACACTGAGTGTAGTTAAATATGAAATAAAATAGAGGACCTGGCAGCAGTGCGATACTAGCTTATAATTGTTCATCTTGACAGATAAGACTGAATGTTTTTTTTTTCTTTCTACTTCTCCTGTTCTTCCAACACAGTCCTCATAGTCCTGCTAAACTTAACACGGGTTGAGTCATCTGAAGGAGGTTGCTGCTGTTATGGCTATACAATTTGTTCATGTTCTCTCCAAATCCAGCCATAACTTTCCCAGAATCACAGAACGGTTGATGTTGGAAGGGACTTCTGGAGGTGATTTGGTCCATCCCCCTGGCTCAAGCAGGGCCACCTGCTTGATCTTCAGACAGAGCTTCCTGTGTGCTTTTGTGCCCATTGCCTCTGGTCCAGTCACTGGGCATCACTGAGAAGAGCCTGGCTCTGTCCTCTTTGCACCTTCCCTACGGGTTTTTATATATATTGATGAGACCCCACCTGAGCCTTCTCTTCTCCAGACAGAACAGTCCCAGTGCTCTCAGCCTTTCCTCTCAGAAGAAATGTTCCGGTTGTTTCATCATCTTACTGGCCCTTCACTCAGCTCTCTCCAGTAGCTCCGTGACTCTCTTGTACTGGAGAGCCCAGAACTGGACCCAGCACTCCAGGTGTGGCCTCACCAGTGCTGAGGAGAGGGGAAGGATATCCTCCCTCAACCTGCTGGCAATACTTTGCCTAATGCAGCCCAGAATACCATTAGTCGTCTTTGCCACAAAGACACATTGCTGACTCGTGTTCAATTGGTTGCCCACCAGCACACCCCCAGGGTCCTTTCTGCAAAGCTGCTTTCAAGCTGGGTGACCCCCACCATGTACTGGTGCCTAGGGTTGTTCATCCCCAGGTGCAGGAGTTTGCACTTTTCCTTGTTGGACTCTCTGCTAGCCCATTTTGCCATCCTGTTGAGGTCCCTCTGGATGGCAGCACAACCCTCTGGTGTATCAGCCGCTCCTCCCAGTTTTGTGTCATCAGCAAACTTGCTGAAGGTGTGCTCTGTCTTATCATGCAGATCATTGAAGGTTTTGAACAGGACTGGACCCAGTACTGACCCCTGCTACTGACACTGTTGGCCCCTTTTACTGGCCTCCAACTAGATTGTGTTACTGATCACTACCCTCTGGGCCAGGCTGTTCAGCCAGTTTTCAGTCCATCGCACCGTCTGCTCGTCCAGCCCGTACTTCATCTGCTTGCCTATGAGGACCTTATGGGAGATGGTGTCAGAAATCTAGGCAGACAATGTCCACTGCTCTCCACTTGCCTACCAAGCCATCATAGAATTTTCTCAAGTTGGTCGATCATTACTTACCCTTGGTGAATCCTTGCTAACTACTCCTGATCACTTTCTTGTCCTTCATGTGCCTGGAAATGGTGTACAGAATTAGCTGCTGTATTGATTTCCCAGGGATCAAGGTGAGGCTGACTGGGCTGTGGTTCCTTGGGTCATCCTCCTTGCCCTTCTTGAAGATAGGAGTTACATATTTTTCTCCAGTCCTCTGGCACTTATCACAGTTGCTATGATCAGTCAAAGATTATTGAGAGTGGCCTTGCAATGACATCTGCCTGCTCCCTCAGCACTCATGGGTGCATCCCACCAAGCCTTGTGGACTTATGTATGTTTAATTTGCTTAAGTACTCCCTGACCTGATCCTCTTCCACCAACGGTATGTCTTCCTTGCTCCAAACTTTCCCCCAGTCTCTGAGACATGGGATTCTTGAAGGCTGGTCTTGCTAGTAAAGCCTGAGGCAAAGAAGGCTTTCAGCCTTTTCCATGTCCTGTGTAACCAGGTCTCCTGTCTCCTTCAGCAGTGGGCCCATATTTTCCCTAGCCCTCCCTTCCTTTAGTCTCACAGGTACATATAGAAGCCTTCCTTGTTGTCTTTGACATCCCTGACTGGATCCAGTCCCAGATGGACTTTGGCTTTCTTAACTATGTTCCTGCATGCTTGGACAGTGTCTCTTTATTCCTTCCAGGTTCCCCACCCTTGCTTCCACCCTCTGTATGCTTCCGTTCTGACTTTTACTAGGAGATCCTTGTTCATCCATGCAGGCCTCTTGGTGTTTTTTTTCTTAGTTCCCACTTGTTGAACACAAATGTGTTGAGACAAGCTACCAAGCTGACATCAAATCCTTAGGCTGATTTGTGTACTAAAGACCATTGCCTAATACCTTGTTGGTTTTCTATCCCTGGGGCTGCTCGCTTTAGTGATTAGAGCTGTTCAAATGAGCAGTATCTCTTTCATGCTGCTTTTAGGTTGTAAAAATTTGCTTTCTTTTTTTCTTCTTTTTCGCCTTCTTAATTTGCTGTATCCTGCATATTTGCTAAAAGGCTTCCAACAGAGGCAAAATGCAATCTTCCATAGAATACAGCAATCCACTTTAAGTAACTTCCTAGCTTTGTTACAAAATGCAGTTGCCTACCCATCTGCTAATTCAAACACTGTCAGCTGAACGCTTTCCAAAGTCAAAGCCAGGCTGTTTTCACCACATATAGGTGAATGGGTCAAAGAAGGGAGGGTTTATATAGTTTAATCTCCAGTATCTGGAATATAAACTTGGGTTCAGCTAAGTACTTCTGTAGACTGGTCAAGTGACCTGTGTAATTTCCTTTGGTGCTATGTTAGCATGTTGTAACCTTGTGATGTTCCTCTCTTAGTTGCATTCTCCCATCTGCTTGTGTTTAGAGTCAGAATGCCTTCTGACCCTGCCAGCACAGTACTTAAAAAAAAAAAAGTCACACATTTCTGACTGTTATGCATCACTAATCATTAGCTGATGTTATCAACAAATTGGAAGTTTTCTCCCCCCCTCCCCCTTTTGTTATCAGATGAACCAAATAATACAAACATCTTTAATCACGCTCACTTCAGAAGGAAAGTGCAAACTCCATTTGCTGTTCTGAGCAGAAGACAGTAAGGGTTTTTTTTGTGGGTAAGGCAGTATAGACCAGCAGTAGCTGTAGCTTGCTATGCTTGTCTTCTCTACTTTGCTAAACCTTATTCCTTCTTCAGTCCAGGTGGAAACAAAAAGGCTATTTACACTAGGCTGGTGAGCACTTGAGGTCTGTGTGCTTTAATTGCCATTTTGGATTTGGCTGTAGACTGAGGCTTTCTAGCCTGTGAGAAGCATTCCCAGTTGTGACTGGTTTCACTTGTTTCTGTTCATCTGAGGTAACACAGTCTGTTCATGTTATGTGGCTAGGACTCTTACCCCAGAATGAGGGCAGACACAGAGGTATGAAGAAATAATGAGTGCTCATGCTGGCTTTCGAACCATTTGAGCAACTCCTGAGGTCTTTTCATGGTGCAACTAGAGTAGTGAAAACTGAAGAAACATGTTCCTTTGCAAATGAAGAGGCAACATCATCAGTGCTGTAGTCCCAGATGAGAAATGTTCTTTTAAGTTCTGGCAATAGGAGGTACTTGGCAAGAAATATGCATATGTGGCTGAGGCCTAGTGATCTGAATGTGTAAGCAGAAACAGGAACAAAAATTCTGCTTGACTGTGAGAAAGGAATGAGAGTGAAGCTGGTCTTTAGCTACTTTTGTCAGTCTGGCCTTTTAAGCAACAAAGCTTCCAGGCTGAACATATGACTAAGAGCATTGCTGAGATGCTCCTAGACCTCTCACAGGCTTGGTGCTGTGACCACTTCCCTGGGGAGCCTGTTCCCTGACACAGCTTTGAACCATTCCCATGTGTCCTATCACTGGATGCCAGGGAGAAGAGCTCAGCACCTCCTTCGCCACTTCCCCTCCTCAGGAAGCTGTAGAGGGCAATAAGGTTGCCCCTCAGCCTCCTTTTCTCCAAACTAGACAAAAAGACATGGGCTGGCCTGCCTGGTTAGCTGAGCAGGGGCGGGACTGAGTAAGCTGTGCAAGAGCTCCTGCTCAGCCAATCCGTGTGGTGAGCAAACTGTCATCATGGGCTCAGCTCACTCCTCCATCTGTATATTTACCTCCCCAGCTTTCCTGGTGCTGCCTTTCCCCCATCTCTGCAGCCCCCTGAGCCATTTGGTGAAAAAGCATTTTGTTGCATTCCCTCTCTCTGCAGTGGGCTCTGGCACATCTCAAAGGGTGCAAGTCTCTGATCTGTCTCTCTTTCTCAGCCACTCTTTTTCTTTCTTCATGGTGATTTTTTTCACAATGAGAGCAATGAGATGAGCCATTGGAATATTCTCCCCAGGGAAGTAGTGGATTTCCCCAACATTGGACGCTTCAGCTGGGCAGGGTGCTGGGCCATCTTGTCTAGACCATGCTTTTGCCAAGAAAGGTTGGACCAGATCATCCTTGAGTTCCCTTCCAACCTGGTATTCTATGATTCTTCTCTCCTATTACAGCCACTGTTATACTGTCCTACTTTGTGCTGGCCAAAACAGGGCTCACAAGCCTGCTTGAGGTGGAAAGTTGAACTGATGGTGGGGAGTCTGGTCTTGTGCATGGGGGCTGGTTCAGTAGCAGTAGGGAAAGGGCTATGCTCTGTCTAGAAATGCATGGAGAGCATACATACCTTCCGACAGGTATTTCACATTCCAGCTTGTTTACAACTATAATAAAATATTTGGGGATGTAACTGGATTTCTCTCTGGCCCTGCTAACTGTATAAGCTAAGCACTGAATGTCCACCCTGTGCTCTCCATCAGGGAAAACAGGTATGTACTTTGGACATTCAGCATAGTCACAGTAATGCTGTCTGCAATCCTTCAGCGATGCAACTGGTCAGACTATTGCTAATTATAGGAGTGGTTCTTTCATTTAGGCATGGCAGGGAAAGCATCAAATTCAACAGCAAAACCCCCCAAAAACTTGGTTTATGCAACACTAAGTATGCTGTGTGGTACCTTGTGTGACTTTTGCCAAACCTAATGCATACATTTCTAAACACAAGCAATGAAATGGTCACACCCAAGAATGCAACCTCCATGAGTGACACTTTTCCTATAGGCCTCAATTTTAGGTCTATAAAGTGCACAAGTTCAGTTTTCCACACTCTACCATGAAAGAGAAGTTGTTGGGGACATTCCTATGGTTCAGGTTTTAAGCTGCTTTCCAGGAAGACTGTCAGCTCTGATTTCTTCTAAATTTGTTTTCTGCCCTGCCCAATGATCTAAGTCTGCATGCCAACCTTAAGACCTGTCTGCTCTGTGTCTTACACAACTGCCAACAGCCACAGTGACTTGAGTGTCTCTGAGCTTTTCTTCCCTTGTGCTAAGCAGGGTTAAGTGAATCATAATGCTTTTCTTAAGGCACGCAAAGCTTTTTTTCCTTTGATCCCTGTGACAGCTTGGTTCACACCTTCTCTAAGGAGAGATGCCTTCCAGGGTTGACTGAACCGTTAGTGTGTGTTGAGACAAAATGTCCTGGTTTACCTTGTTACCCAGTGCAGCTTCTGCTCTCGCAGTGGCCGCCCTGGTGGGAGGGCTCCCCTCCTCTGCAGGGTGCTCCAGTCCCAGGGGCAAAGGAACTCCTGTTTCTGATCTTGATGAAATCTGAGCTTTGCTGAATATAGTACTGCAGCTCCAGCCACTCCTGCTGGCTTTTGTTAGTACTTTTGTTTGGTTGGTTTTTTTTTTTGAGAGGGATTTTTGCTTCTGGAAGGTTGTACTCTGTAAATGCTAGTAACAATTAGTGCCCATTTTGCAGATGCTATCTGTGGTCTTTTACCCCTGACCTATCAGAAATTGGTCTAATAGCAGGAAAATTGTTTAGTTCAGCCACAGCTGCTATGCTGTGTCCAAAGGCCCGTATAGCCCAATACCTCTCTCTGTGACTATGTCAGCAGAGTGAGCAAGAGGCTTGGTTACTGGGGAAGCATATAGAGGTAACTCTCCAGACCACTCCCTGGCCTTCACCTAGAAACAAATTATTGATTTTTAGCTAAGTTTCATGGGAGGAAGCACAATTTTTCTAGTGTGAAAGTTCAGGCAGGCTCTAATAACTTCCTGTGTAATTGGTGTTGCTGGTGTTCTGCCAACCTGCAGGGAGCAGCATCTCAAGAAGGCAAAACAGGTACGTGCTGTCTTGGCAGTAAACAGTGACACCAGCTTTGGGGTGGGGGAGGAGATAGGATACCAGTCTTTCCTCCCAGAAAAGTAAATAGTCTGAAAAAATGCGGTAGTGTGATCGTGCTTGCATTCAGTCTGTGGCAGCCCTGCCGCTCAAACAAGGACAGGTGTTCTTTGCAGGATCCACATGCTTTCTCACTCATTTTCTTGCAAAACCTGCCCTGTGTTTGGCATGCTGCTCCATTGTACTTGATCTGGGTTCAAATATGCTTTGGTATGCTGCTGTTGCGCTCACCTCTGTGCGATTACACTGACTGCTTGCATGGAGTTTCTAGCTGGCAGAGATATGGTATACAACTATTTATCTCCAGGCTGAGTGTTCTATCCCATCCCAGTACCTGGGTGTGCAATGATTAAGATTATAGCAATCGTTGCAAAATATGTAGTGAGCAATGTGTAAGAGTGCTGGGCTGTAAAGCCAGACCTTCACAGGATGGCGTTAGGGTCTATTTCCAGCTTCAAACCAAACTTCCTACCTGGCTTCTGCCTGTGTGCAGAAGTTGAACGGTTTCCTTCTAGCTGTCTGGAGCAG
Source organism: Phalacrocorax aristotelis (assembly GCF_949628215.1). Lineage (NCBI taxonomy): Eukaryota > Metazoa > Chordata > Aves > Suliformes > Phalacrocoracidae > Phalacrocorax > Phalacrocorax aristotelis. Next base: position 97,361,480 of record NC_134276.1, on the reverse strand, counting down.
CATTGCCTAGAGACTAAAACAAAACAGAACTCCTTTCCTCCCCTGCCCTCCAACCCCACCCAAAAGGCTTCTGAAAAAGTGTGCAGGCAGGGGCACACCTCTGTGCCTGGGATCCCACACTCCTGTGGGGCACTCAAGCCTGAGCACCTGTGACCTGGGGACATTAAAACCAGTTTTAATGCAAAAACTAGTTCCTACTAGCAGCGGTAATTGACTTGCATGCCTACTACTGTTTCCCAAGACTTAAAGGCATACTGATGCAGTAAATGCAGCCACAGGAATTGGCAGATGACAAATTTTTCTTTTGCCAGGTTTTCTGTTTCTGAGGAACTGTTTATTTGACTTTGTTTGTTTGTTTAGAAAGTCTTCTATCCAGATATGTTGTGATGCAATAGGAGTTGCTCAAAAGTGAAGCTAAGACACATTGTATGAAGCCCATCAGTGTTCACCTCATTGCCAGAAATGCTAACAAAAGATACTGGCTCACTGTGTACACGCCTGGTGGGTTTTGTGGTTGATAATTCCAGCCAGCCAGAGCATATGCTTGTTAATTGGAGTTCTTCTTAAGGGCTACTTTTTTTTAAAAAAAAAAAAAGAAGAAAAATAATAAAATGTTCCCACATAGAGTTTCATCGCCAGAGGGTGGATGAAGTGTCACTGGGCTGGAGCGGATTAAAAGATTTCTTTTTTACTTTTATCTTTCTTGTTCCTACTCTCAGCTGGATCAAACTGTTCCATGAGAAATACCTGGACAGGCAGCTGTCTGCCTCATGGTAGTAATGAAAATTTCAACTTTAAATAAGCAAAATAATCTGAAGTTAAACAGAACAGATGTGTAGAGTTTGGGGTTGTTTTTCTTTATTGTTTTGCTTTTTCCTGCACAAAGGCACTTATTCCTTAGAGCTGGACTGTGCCCTGGTGTGCCAGGACTCCTGATGGGGTGCCCGCCTGCTGAACAGAGACCTAGAATGATAATTCACCCTGGCTGGGGATCCCTGGAGGCTCACCTGTCTCCATAGCCACTTCTTCTGCTTCTCCAGTCCCTCAGTTCCTGGGCACACTTCTTGCATGAGCCGATGCCAGCAGTCTAGGAGACCTTCATGGGGTGCTGGCTTGCTGCCTCACCCTGTGTAGAAACACTCAATGAATTTCCCTGGGAAGACATTTCATATCTGGCCAGCTCTATTGCCTGGTTCAGTAGATCAGGAACCAACACAGGGCTGTATTCTTCTCATGATTCTGATATGAGAATTCAATAACATATATCTTAAATAAGAGAGCAACTCTCTGTGCTGCAGGTAGTGCCAGATAGATATGGAAATATGAGCATATATACAGCAAAATAAGAAATGGCTTATTTTACTGTATCATAAAAACAGGTTTATGATAGGACTTCTGGCACTTTGCTGACACACAGTTTAATGTCACTGGCAGTTTATCAAACTGATCTGAGCTGGCTAATAAGATTTCCAATAAGGTGATAAAGATGCTTCATGTTTGCCTTGTGTTATAGAAGCAGCTACAGTGCTTTGGCAGTATTTCAGACGTTTTATACCTTTACCTCTTGACCTCGTTTTAGTTACCTTTACTTAACCTTTACTTAATTTTCTTACTTATTTTTTACTTTAAAAGGAAAGTTTAAAAGTAAGCTTTTTACTAAAAAAAAAACCCTTATTTTTTCCTTTACCTTTACTTAACTTTTTAGTTAGTAGTTACCATGACGGTAGTAGTGATGCATTTTAGAAGTTAGGTAAATAATAATGGTAAGTCTGACTGATAAAGAGATGAATTGAAAGGAATAGAATTGCCTCTAGTCCAGCATGATGCTGTGGAAAAGAAGTTTTTGTAAGGAAACCTAATTTTGTATCAAAACTACTCACACTGGCTAGTAAGAGGGATGACATGTGATAGCACAGGTCTCCTGGTGGAAGAAATTAAGGAGGAAATGTTAGGATGCACCCCCTGACTACATTATGGCTGCATTAGAGTTGCTTCTTACTGACACATTCTTAAAAGTTTTCCCATCTCAACTGAAAGACATTTTGTCATCTTTCTCCCCTTCCCATTTTTTTTAAGGGCAGACTCTTTTTTTTGTGCAACAGATGAAACTGTAGTCTGGCAGATTTAAATGCAATCCTATTAAAAAATAGTGAGTGGCTTCTGTTGACTTATGACGTCTACTGGGGTGAATGCAGCAAAGAAGTAGGCTTTACAGTCCAGCAAGTGAAAGGAGAGAAGAAGGTCTCTGCATGCTGGAAACGTGAGTTCAAACACCAGGTCAGTTACAGGCTTGCGTGACCCTGAGCATGTGACTTCTGTGTCCAAGTTTTCCAATTATAAAATGGTCTCAAGCAGCACTTCTTGAAATCACAGGAAAACAAATTAGTGTTTTATTACTAAACCCTTGGGACCTATTTTGGGCAAGTTGTGAGGTCGGCATAAGCCTCTGTTGATACAAGAGCATCTCTCTGCACAGCAATTTTCTGTGCCAGAGCAGAATGGGAGACAGGCTCTTTCCTAACAGAGTACTTGAGTTTGAGATTAATGATATGGTCATGAGTAGTTCCTAAGGGCTTGTGTTTGCAGCATGGGGCATTTGTTCACATACACTACTTATGCTTATTAGCGGTGCTGATAACGCATGAAGTGTTGGAAGCATTTTTCTTGTGTCAGAAGATAATTGTACAAATTGACATGTTGCTGCATAAGTGTGTCTTGAAAGATGAATGAGACAGAGGCTACTGGTCTGTGGCCTGTAATTCCCTGGGATGCCAGATACAGAGGAGATCACCTCAAAGAACATGTGGGACCAGTTTACAATTATTCCATCCTGTATCACCCAATGAATCTGGTGAAGTTCCTAATGCCACATCACACATTGAGAGGAAGAGTTCTCAGAGCCTAAGAAACTTCTGGGGGTGTGTGTGGGTGTGTGTGTGGGGGGTGGGGGGGGTGGGTGTGGGGGTGTGTGAGTCCTGTCCCTGCGGGGTTGAGCAGTACTTCATTATTCTTTAGAAGCAGTTTCTCTCTCTTGCCCTGGAAAGGAGAGGTTAGAGATATTACCCTCAAGGGGTAACGTGAACTTTTGTGTATATTTGTTACAAATATGAATTCACTTTGCAGTTTGGAAAAGCAACTAATAAAGTTTCTTTGAGGTAGCACAAGGGACTATTGAGAAAAGTGTTTGGAGTCAGGGTTGTTGAAGTGGAAAAGGGAATGCATTTTTGAGCAAGAGATCTTTCAGCTCTCACAGGTGAAAAGATTTAAATAATGAATTTGACTACAGGACAGATGGATTCAGACCACTAAGTAGCAACACATGTTGTCTCTCGGGGCTTTCCATCTGTGGTTTACCAGCCATGCCACAACGAAAGCCTTTCGCTTTTCTGTGAAAGTGAGTCCCTTTCTCAGAGTCTTCCCACAAAGCTGCATCAAGTGGTGCTTTCCTGTGCATGTGTTTAAGTTGCCTGGGACATGCAGCTCATGCAAGCAGCTATCTTTAACAAAGGGAGACACAGGGATGCTGGTGCCTAAGCGCAACACTGACCTGGGACAGTGCAATGAGCTGGTTTCAGTTCTGGAAGCAGGAGGGTGTGTTGTACCTTTGCTTTGCTAGGTGTTGTTAAGTTGGGTGAGAAAAGGATGTATCAGCCTAGGCTTAGTGCTGCTTTCAGGCTACTGTGTGGCTTTCATTGAATTTGTTCGAGGTATTTTGTTGTGCAGGCCAAAATAGAGCAAATCTTGTCAACCCTCTGTGTTGCATCAGTCTCTTCTCATGTGAGGGCTTTGGAAAGGAGCGCTCACATTCCCTGAGGGATGTGGTTGAAAGTAACGCTGCCACTTTGGTTGGGGCAGTGGTTTGGAGTAACTTGTCTTTATGTGCTGATAGATGTAGTCAAACATCCAGAGGAATGAATGGATTTTATTTAAAATATAAACGTGGTAAGTGATGACAAAAACTCTGTTATTACAAAATTTGCAAGCCCTTGGAATACTAACAAACAACTACCATGTAGGGTTTACTTGCCTCCAAAAAGAGCAGGAAACCCCCATTGAATTTACACATTTTGCAAGAGTAGGCTGTTGCATTTAGATGTATTCAGTACACAGCGTGAAGTAGCCCAGAAGTAAGGAAATCCAACCAGTCTAAATTAGGTTAACAACATATTGTAAAGCGACTGCTAGGTCACCACTTACATCTCTAAACTGTTATAGCTTCTTGCAGTTACAGAATATAAAGGTGGAAAACTGTTTTTAGAAGAGGCTTCTGTCAGTTACAGCAGCACCAGAGAGGCTGCACAAAACAACTTCATGTGATAGTGAGCAAATGTCTGCAGGATTTCTTACTGAACCACTAGGAAATGGTTACCCTTCACATCACACAGATGTTCACATTTTTAAGGTGTCTGCAAGCTTGCATGCTTTCATCTAGTGAATCCCCTTTATGGTTCACTGAAGACTAGATATGGACTCAGAAAATATCTAACACCTAAATTAATGGACATGAGAGAAGGCAAGGAAAGGCTGACATTTAAGTAACTTACGGCACCTCAGTAATCTTACTGAAAAATGCTATGAGCTAAACATCCTACCTGATAGGGTATGCTGCAGTTGTAGATTGGAAGGCAACAGAGCACAGAAGTGAAATTAATAAATAAACCAGTATTTTTTATCGACAACATTCAAGATTAGCAAATATGCAATAAACTTTTTTTACATTAATAGATAAAATGTCTTTTAAAAACCCACAATTGTAAAGTTACAATCTAAACGAGACAGGAGATTAATTATTTAGTTGCAGCTTGGCTTTTTCTTTTCCTGGGAAAAAAAAATTTCCCAATTTCCCTATCCTGTTCAAATTGGTGAGTAAGCCTAGATTGCATCAAGTGAGATCTAAACTGCCCCTTCTTTTAAATGCCATGGAGGCTGAGCCTGTGCAGCCTTCCCACAAGATACTGGTGCAGCGTTGGTGTAGGGCTACCCAATTCTGAGCCTCCCTGGGGGTATTGCTTCAACAAAAGCTAATTGTGCTATTGCCAAATGGTTCTGGATTCTGTGTGATGGAAGAACAGGACAACAAAATTGATTTTCACCTGGCTGGGATTTGAAAACTGATCTTGATATGAAAAATCAGTGTCTTATTCACTGGAACGCCCCCCCCATGCAGAGCTAGGACAAACAAGGCTGAGACTTAATCACAAAACCAGTAGGCTTTTAGTCTAGCAACTGGTGCAGGAGAAGCCAGGTGTTTCCAGGGCTCACTTTAAAATCATCATCTCCACTCCCCCCCAATGACATGATGGAGAAAACTACCCCACCAAGGCAAGAGAGCTAATATAGACTTTTCTTCCTTCAAAACCTTGTACCATCAGCAAAGTTTACTGCCTTGCCATTTTCAACCAGTTGCTCTTGGCTGACTCAGGGCTGAACCAGTGGGACACAGGCACTGGCACAAGGAATCTGCAGTTCCTGGCTTTCTAGACATTCATGGTCAACACAGTGATATATCACTTTCTGTGTCTGTACTTTTTTTTGGGGGGGTGGGGGGTGGAGGGATGGGTCACAAGGAGAGGTTCAGTTTAAAATCCTCCCTGGAAGATGCAGGGGGGTGCTTAAATAAAGGACCAGCTGAATCAAGCAGAGCTTAACCACAGTTTTTGTTCCATCTTGAAAAGGGTAAGTCCAGGTAACCTGTCATTAGCATAGCACAGAGCACTATTTGTAATCGGTCAGATTTCCACAGCCTGTTCATAGGCACTGGCTTCTGTCAAGAGTGGAAGTCCCCTTTTTTGGTGGAATATTCAGTAAAAAACAAAACGTTGATATCAAGTGCATTTAAAGAATGCATGTTCTCTTACATTAGCGCATTCAGCACTTAACCCTGTTGTAGCAACTTTCATTTTTGGAGGATTGGGTCAAAATGTTCTACCTCATTCTGTACACAATAACATGCAGCTGGTGAAACCAAACAATGAAAAGATGCACTGTAGAGAGAGAAAAGTGGAAAAGGTCACAAATTTCACTTTGCAAAGAGTCCTTCAGTTTTCTTTTGTGTGTGGGTTGTTTTGGTTTTGGTTGTTTTTTTATTTTTTTAGCTGCCATTCTTCACATTCAGTAGTCATTGTTGGGGTAAAGAGAAGCAGCAAGAACTTCCCATGCTCCTGAAACATGGTGGCTTCTGCTACTAGCAAAGTTCTCGATGGTGATGACGAGAGACTGGGCATTCACCAGCTTTCAGCGCTCTGGCACAGAGTAGCTAAGTCCCAGGCTTACTGCTTCCCCCAGTGCAGGAGCTCGAAAGGTCTGACAATCACAGAGGACTGTCCAAAGTGGTTAGCTGGTGTGGTGACACAACTGTTGTGTGGATACAGCCAGTGGCTGGAGCAGAAATCCAGCAGATTTTGCTGTCTGTTGTGCTGGAGAAGCTTTTTTTTGCCGTCTCTCCTGGCACACTCTGCAGAAATCTGTCTCTTGTGTTACATGCAATGCTGCCACTGAGGTGGGGGTGATGCTTCTCTTGACGCATCTGCAGCTGCCCAAATTGTTGGCAGACTTGCCATTTAGACAGGTGCTGTAAAAACAAAACAATTTATTTTTAGAAAAAAAAATAGAAAAAAATCCCCAGAAATCATCACGACCTAGGAGTTGTTTTTCCTACATAACCAGTGGAACAAGCTGCAAAGCTATGGAAAAGATGTATTCGTGCTGCTGAGAGAGAACCAGCTGGGGTGAAGCCCTGCCTCAATACCTGAGGCACTGGGGGCCCTCTGCCCGTGTGCCACAGACCAAAAGTACCTCTCCTTCTGCAAATGCAAAAAAGTGTTCCCCTGCTAACATTCCCCTCCCTTGTGAACGGATGTCTGTGTCACCTTTGGTTTGTTTTTAAGCTACTTCAGAGAACAAGACACACAAAACTTTGGTGGCAAAGGGAAACCAGCTTCCAGAGGCTCCTCTACAGGGAGCAAAGGGATCCCTCCAGAGCTCTGAATTTCTTCTCAGTAGACTGTCCTGCCCCACTGACTGTAACGGGTGTCTAGAGAGACTGACCCAACGGGGATGAAGTTACTCTTCTTTGCAACTTGCCCTTCCCATAGTTTCCAAAACTTTTTTCTTTGTAACAGCAAAGCTAAACTCAGTAGGCTGTTTTTGTTTCTGCAGTATTTAGGGTTCCCACCCTTTGTGAAACGATCTGACCTTCTTTATAAAGTGAAACCTATAGAAGCAGAAACATATTTATATCAGTACTGAAAAGCAAAATGCCATGGCAGAGTGTCCCTGGGGGTGTGACCTCCACAGGACCTTACTCATTTGAAGATCTCAAATAATCATTGAATTAAGCTAGAATTTCGCTAAGAGCCCATCTTTTTGCCCCAAGGTAGTACCAGCTATTTCTAAATAATTCTTGACAGATACCGATTTCTTTTTTTTTTAAGGATAAAACAGAACAGTAACAAACCTGGACTGATGGAGACTTGACACCAACTCTCTGCCTTGGTGCTCAACTACCGTTACTCTTAGGCCTTTTTACATAACATGTAGCTTTAATCTCCTGTGTTTAAGCCTGTTGTGCCTCAACTGCTGTGTCTGCTGGGTTAACTTGTCCCACCCTCTTTAAGGGCCCTCTGAAGAGGGTTGGTATTGTGCACTTAATCAGCCTTGCTGTCTCCAGTCTAAACAAAATATAACCAGTCTTTCCTCAGAGATCACATTCCTTAGATTATTCTCATTTCTCTAGTATCAGTCCAAGTTGCCCTCAAATTGGGATGCCCAAAAGATACTGACTTCTACGCCTTGCGTGGCTCTGTTGGCAGAGAACAGAAATGGGACAGTTTTGGATAGCAGCGAACCACCAAAGCTGCTGTCCCACCTCCTCTTCCACAAATGGTGCAGAGACATGCTAAGGAAAAGATAGTTTCAGGAAGGCAAGTGTCTTTGTTTTGTTGTTAATGAACAAATCATGCTACAACACCCTTCAATGTAAGATAAATATTTACCCGTATTTATGTCACAGAGGTTTTTCTACTTATGGTCTAAGTCCAGGGATCTAATAAAATAGGGCCTAGTATAAGTAAGTCTGGAGAAGAAAATGTTGACCTTAAGCGAGCTGATTATGTTAATGCAGTTCACACGAATGGAAAGAGAAAATGTCTCTTTATCTTAAGGAGAAAATCCATCCTCCTTTCTACATTATGCTCTACAGGAAACAGTACAATGCCTGTTTGATGTTTACCAAACACAAATGTTGTGAATCAAGCTGGGGTTGCATGATGGGTCTGGAAAATAACTGACCCTTAACCCAGTTTGTATGACCAATGGAGTTCTAGAAAAAGTTTTTTAACCTCAGGGTTATTTCGCTTCTGCTTGATATTATGGATAGGGTACATATACAGCATCTGCTAGGGCAAACTGTGCTTTCACTATTACAGTTTTGGTGGAAACACAGTATTTTCTGCCTGTTCTGTAGAGACAACCAGGCAACAGTCATTTGCTTCAGTAGAAACTACCAAATGAGATATAAAATAGGCAGATATTTCATCCTTTCTGTACTCTTGGAAGTCCCCTGTGCTGAGTTTGTTTTTCCAAGTTTGTCTTGGATTTTTTTTCTGTTTTTATTTTTCCCCACTATAAATGATAAATGAATTTGTAAACCTGCTGGCCTGCAATATTGCATCTTGCTTATAAAAATATGAACATGTTCAAAGCCTAAACTGCCTTTTTTTTTTTCTCTAGGAGAGAAGAGTGCTTAGTACTTTTTAAGTTGGGTGTATATACATTCAGGTTCATAGACATGAGGCATATGATGTTTCTGTAGCCCAGCAAAAGGCCTTTTAGTATATGGTGCCTAATAAAGTGGAGAACAACCATTTGGTGATGGGCACTGACATGATATGAAGTGATAAATAGTCAGTGTTGTCCAGACTTGAAAAATCAGCATTTAAAACATTTCCCAAAAGCATTTCCAAGTTCAGTTTTGCCTGACTTATAGCATAATCCACCCATCTTGACGGCAACAGTACCTGCAGCACAGTTGTAGAACAGGAGGGGAGGGTGTCTTCAGCCTGCATGCCCTGTGTCCCCTGTTGATTTGTCATGTCCTTTGGCCTGAACTGTTCAAGGAACTTCTGGGAACTGAGACTGTCAAGCTGCCTTTGGCAACGATTACAGAGCTCAAGGAAAGGGCTGAAAGAAGTAGGGCTACCACTTTACATACTTGAGTTTGTAACATCCAGCAAGTCTAATCCAAAGGCTTTGTACTGAACTTGAGTACTGAAGCTATGAAGTTAAGTTACTCTTGAGACAAATATAGTAACATATTTTAAATACTTACAGTTGAGTTCTCCTTTGTCTTCATTTGATAGGACATCTGTTGAAACAAATACACTGTTTTAAACAAGCAGGATAGATAATTATATAGTCTTTAGCCAAACAGGATTAATATTAAGCAGCACCCACCGAAGTTGAGGGTTCAGCGTGCTAAATGCTCTTTGGACAGCAAAATCCAGTCCATCCTCTATTTGCTTACAGACTAGGTCACCTTTTCAGCAAAGAGAGATTTTGGGCTTGAAGCAACAGCCCTGCTGCACGTTTTGGGACAGAGTCCTGCACCACTCTAGGGTTGTTTCTGAAGGAAGGACATGATTCCTAGCACAGCTGCTGCAGATGCTGGGCAAGGTCACTACTCTGCTTTCTCCTGGTCTTTCCTCAAGCACCTGAGCTTGCTAGCCACAAAGAAAAGGTCAGGGTCTGGAAATGTGGTTTGCCTTTGTCCGTGAAAAGTATGATTGCCCCTGCTCCCTTTTCTTAGATATTAGCTCTTATATACCTGCAGAGCGGCTTATACAAGCACTCAGATACATCAGCAGACTGAGTCTGGTTCACAAGATGTCTTTTAGAGCTACCTTTTGTTCTGTTTTGCCAAGCATCGAAGAGTCCCACACAAGGGCAAATTCAGCAATACAAGGGTACGGGTCTATTATGTGGAGTGACAGTGAGACATGCTTTCTTAAGCTTGTCTCACTGCTTGATCCCATTGGGGTCTTGAACCCTTAATTACCCAGCCAGTGATTCTAAAGCTCTCAGGATTGATTTATCCTCTGATTTCTGCTTTGGATTGTGTTAAGCAGAGACAGCTACTGACCCCAGTCCTGTTCCATGGGGGAGCGTCCCTCCATTTGTCCAGAAACAGCCTGCAGAGATCACAGTTCAGAAACTATGGCCTGAACAGGCACAAAGTCTGAGTTACCCTCACATCCAGCAGTTAATTCCTGTGAGGCTCAGATGCATTAGCAGAAAACCATAAAGAATAACATGTTCTGGGGCACTATATGTCCTCCCCAGAGAACCCCAGGATTTTGATAACAGCATGATTTCCTGCTGTTGTGTGCAGAGAATTTACTCCTACCTTCCAGCAACGCGCTGGATGATGTTAAATATTTTGGCAAGTGAAAAGGAATTCTTCAGACTGAGTCATGCAAATGAAGGGCCTCATTACCTGTGTGGGACACTAGCCTAGAGGACCTCCGTCTCCACAGCCAGCAGGTTAAAACAACTAGAAGACCTATCAGAATGACAATAGAAACGACGCCAGCAGCTTGAGCACCTCGCCCATTTTTTCCCAGGTCTTTCTGACTTTCTGTGCTAGAATGATTGCTTTGCTTCTGCTGCGTGTCTGGAACAAAATAGAGAAAGGATGTCATAGGGTGTAAATTTTCACGTTTCATACCAGGCAAATATTTGACCACATTTTACACACACAAAAAGATTCTGAAGGACTAAATATTTGTGCTATTCATATCACTGTGATTCTGGTGGTATTCCTCCTGAGCAAGGCACATCTCTGGCTTACACCGTCTAATAATATAGCACTAGTTTATTCCTCCCTGTTATCATAATGCATGCCCCCCTCTTTTTCCCTTTTTTTCTTCTTTTCTACCAGCCTGGAGAGACTGTATGTTTGAGCTTGTATCTAGACTCAGCTGAAAATAAATCTACACAGAATCTGTAATGTAAATCTGATGGTATTCAGAAAAGCAGGTGAAAACTGGTTTCCCTGAAGTTACTGATGAATTTCCACTGATTGCTGCAAACTGAAGGTTTCAAATCACATCTCTTACTCTTTCAAGTGTGGTAGTGCTTTTAGAAACCAACAAAAAAAATGAGATGATGAAGGTCTTTTCCCCCAGAATTCAATATGACAGAGTGCCGTTAGGAAACTAATGACAAGGTTACTTAGTTTTCCTTTCATCTAGGATGATAGCAAGGGTATGCTACCATACAAACACACTACTTTACCCCCCAAGTCATCACGCACCCGAGGAAGCAAAGGGTAAAGCCCAGTGACTGCCTCGGACACAAGAGCTTCTCAGTGCTGTTGTCATAACATGCTTGATGGGGCGTTCACTTTGGTGCGGAAGAATTCTGAAGTAAACATAAAGCCCATGGCTAAGCATAGCTAGCTTGAAGCAAAAACTGCGCTCTTCTCAGCACTTTTGGGAGCTACTGAATTAATGCATACCCCTTGTTAGTGTGTATCTACAGACAGAGACACACTGGTTGATATATTTGCTATCTAGAAAACATGAAGTATCATGAAGGGACTTACAGTTGGCTGACAGATTTTCCTGCAGTACTTTATTTTCTATGGAGCACTCTATTTGCATGTTGGAAGTGGCTTTAACCTTCAGTGTGCTAAAAACGCTGTAAGTGCCATTGGTGTGGGGAGTGATCTCTAGCTCTGATGGATGCAGGTGGCTGTTGTCCGTTTTATTTATCCAATAAACATTGGGCTCTGGGTATCCATTGCTGGACTTGCAGCTGAAAGTCACCTCCTCTCCAGCACTGCCACTGTTTCTTATTGGTCCACTGAGTATTGGTTGGCTATAACTAGCTGGAGAGCAAGAGAAAAAGAAATAGTCATCAACATGTTGAAATGTATTGAAGAGACAAAAGTTTAACGTGGGCTCTGAAACACAAGTTCTAGGTTTCACACGACGCTCATGACTTGAAAGGGAAACACCTGCAGGTTTGTTATGTAAGCCAGAGAGCTGTGAGGATTGCTGGAAGGGCAGAAGGCTGAAGCCAAACCCAAAGGAAGAAAGCAACTCCTTAAGCTGCTGTCACCTAGCCCTGTGCAAAAGCCCTTATGTTAATGAAGCCCAAGATGAAAAAAAACCCACACTGGATAAAGCGGCTGTTATGGGTATTCTCCCAGTTTTAGATTCCCTATCTGTAACATTTAAATTAATCAGACTTCATTTCAGCAAATGGCTGAAGTAAGTGTCAAAGTTAAGGGTATGCTTAAATGGAATATTGAAATGGGATGAATTTGAAAAGCTGGAATGAGAATTTGGGCAGATATGTGCAAGTGATACAAGTTCTTACCTGCTAAACTGAGAACCACTGCTGCCTGGTGAATCACTTTGGTATATTCAGTTTTCTGCAGTACTACACATTTGTACCTATGTTTATCACTCTGGCTGACATTTAGTAGTAGCAGAGAAAAATCGCCATTTTCCAATCTATCCCAGAATAACTGAGTTCTGTTTTTAAAGTGAATACACTGTTCACTTTCGTTGTCTTGACCAGAGATCAGTGCATGGACAACTGAGCAGTCTTCTTGATCATCCGCTATTTGCCAATATACCCGTAGACTTTTTAAGTGCAATTCTGTTCCTCGATAAATGCAACTCAGTGTAGCGTTGTCTCCAAGTTTACTGACGATGATCTTCTCCTCCAGTGCAATAACTACACGATTAAAAGAGAGAGAGAAAAAAGGGAAGTTATGTGGGAAAAGTGTCATTCTTTTCAAGTATATTCTACCACATATGGACTCCACTATATTTATAACAGGCAGGTGAATGTGCTCACTTCACAGTCATTCCTACCTCCCGACATGCCAGTGGCTAATTCTCTCTGTGTCTGTTTGTCTGTACTTTTTCCAAAAGGACCTTTTACAGTATAAAGCCTTTCGCTTATTTCTTTCTCTGAGGACCGACCGGCCTAAGCATTCCCAGCTCCATGAGTACCTGCATGTTTCACCTTGCTCACTGCCTGGGACTGACTGCAGACACATATTAAAGTCCTAATGCTTTAATGATAACTTTTTTTTTTTTTAAATAGGAAAAATGCCAAATAACACCAGGTAAATCACACGTAGTGGAAACACTGATAAGAAAAAGAGTGCTACCTTTTTTTTGAGACCCAAAACATTAAAAAGGGGAGTAAAACCAGTGTTTCTCAAAGTGGGCATGTCATAATAATCACATTTTATTGCTACGGTTGGTGTCACCCTCTCAACTTTTCCTGGCCTCCTGATATGAGAAAGTCAACCTCTCCTCCTGGTGAGTAATGAGAAGGCGTGAGCTGGCTGACGAGCGATGCAGAAGGTGCAGGTCAGCTACTCCAAAAGGGCCAAGGTGGGTCTGACCTCAGGTCCCTGCTGAGAAGGATGCATCACCTCTCCTCCACCCCAGCAGTCAAAACCTCTCTGGTGCACCTGGTTGCTGAGATCAAAGCAGTGTGTACATTGTAAATGTTGGACTGAGGGGTGGCGCGGGGTCAGACATGGGGTTCGATGGGAGAGATTACAGCTGGGCAAAGGAATTATGCAGGTGGGTGAATTAGGGAAAGAAAGATGACAGGAGTGAGGGTCTGGAAATAGAGAAGCAGTGCATGGTGAGGTGGGAGGGAGGTGGCAACATTAAAGGGGGACATGTCTTTGTGTTGGTGCACTGGACTCAGAAGTAGCTCATCTACATGTCTGAGTTGGGCACCCTGCCTTAAAAATACCACTGAAGCAAACATAGCACTTGCAGGGAGGAAGGTAGTATGTTCTCTAGGCCCTTGTTCTCTGCTGGGGGAGACAAGAAGTAACGAGCTTGAACCACAAGAAGGATGCTGCAGCTCAGACTTTGGGAAACCCCTTGTAGCAGCAGGAGAAGTGACACTCTGGAACACATTGCCTGGGAAGACGGGGCACCTCCATCACTGGTGTTATTTAGGAACGGGCCAGCTGGCATCTAGTGAAACTGAATCTGGTAGTTTGGCCTGATTTTGGGGCCAGGGACTTTCCTTGATGACTTTCTTGTGATCCTTCTCAGTGATTAACCAAGAACAGAGGAGAGAGAACTCCAAAAACATTTAAATATCACCAAGTGATGTCCCTTAACCGTACCTTTGTTTTGAAAGGGATTTTCAGAATTGTAGTAAAAGACTTATTAATGTTGGATACTTGATACAGTGATGTATAATTCTAGTCATAATATGAGTATGGACTTTAGGCAGGTATGTTAGATCTTTTTATCATCAGCCCTTATTACCCCACTTCTACGGCCTTTTGTTGGCAGAGATAAATATGCAGGGATGTCTGTAAAGCAAGCGGAGCAATCTAAGCAAGAGCATCCATAAGGTCCTTTGCTATTCTCCATACTGAAACTGACAGAAACTGATTTTTCTTCTTCTTCCCCTGATGCAAGCCACACTGAGGCATTCTTGATGAATAGTGCAGGTGTTTGTATTGTACATATTACACATACTCTGTGGATTTGGCCAAACACATTAAGGGAGGGCAGCTTTATTTTTACCTGAAGTGTTCTGAACTTACCAGCTCTCAGGATATGAAGGAGCAGTACCAGATACCTATAGCTAAAACAAAAAAAGCAAACAGGAGTGTTACATGGTAGACTTTAGCATCTCTGTTTTTTATATAAGCAGTAAAACCTAATATTGATTGTTTCAGTATAGTAGCAGAAGTAAGTAAATTAGGTACCGCTGCTACCTAATGTCCCATTAAGTATTTGCATTTTTGACAGCTGCAAAACTTCTGTTCAAGCGACATGTCTCTGTGGGTGGGTGGCCAAGGCCATGAATAGCAGTAAAACGCACTAATATTGGAATCAGAGCAGAAGGCATGAAGCTGGTGTTGTGCCTGTCTTGTGAAAAATGAACCATATAGACCTACTGGACAAATAGGCCTGGGAGGATATCTGGATCACTTGGAAGGAGCATGGCTGCAGAGGCCTAAATCTGGGTCAAAGCCCTGCATCCCACTGTTTTGCTGAAACTCAATAAGTTACCGTTTTATCTAGTTAAAGGATGACAAGCAGCTGACCACGTTGCCAACCATTTTGTGTGCTCAGTAAAAATGTATAAACAGGAAATGTGCTGATAGCAGGGAGCTGTGCAAAGGTTTTGCTGGGAAGAATTCGGCATGTTTGATTACTCTGGAGGGGTAAACCTATGCAGGAGTTTCCCAAGGGAGTTACACCTGCTGGGTGCTATAGGCAAAGCCAGTTTAACCTGTCTACAAAGTCCAGGAGATTTAACTCTCACCCCGTAGGGCTTTAAGAAAGATAAATGTGCAGCACTTTCCTAAGAGTGACTTTAACCTTTCCATAGCCTTTCACCACTGTGCCTAGTTATACATTGTGGTCTCCTTCCTCCAGGCCGCTGTGGGAAAGAAAAGGAAGACAGTGGAAAGAAGGTTTTAGAATGGGAGCTGCGTGACTGCAGTTGCCCACCTTGTTTTGCTCCTGTTGCAATAAGGTTGCAAAGCTGAGCCAATGGGCAGAGGGGTGCGAGCACCTGCTTATCCCGTTTCCCCAGATTGCTTTTGCAAGCAAGCAGGACTGTGAGACCACACTACCTGAGTGTAGTTGGTTCCTCTCCCCAGTTCTTCTCAACCCTCAGCCAGGTCAGGCACTGAGCCAAGGGCTGGGGCAATGGGGCGAGTTGCCCCCAGCAGACCATGTCCACCCAGGAGTGAGCTCCAGGGTCTCCCACCCAGACTGCTCGCCTTCTTCCCTCCAAACCAACCCTGCTCTGTCTCTAATTTGCACCTACACCCAAGAAAATTATGATCTTCCCAAACATTGGACACAAGAGGAAAGTTTTTCTACAGCGAGGACAGTCAACCACTGGAATAATCTCCCCAGGGAAGTGGTGACTCGGCCACATTGGACACTTTCAAGAGTCATCTGGACAGGGTGCTGGGCCATCTTGTCTAGACTACGCTCTTCCTAGAAAGGTTGGACTAGATGATCCCTGAGGTCCCTTCCAGCCTGTGATTCTGTGATTCTGTGTGATATTTGGCTTCCACAGAGAAAGCAGAGGACATTCCTGACACAAAATCTACCTCCACTTGAAGCCCCATATCCAGAGAATGGGACAGGGAAAGTTTAGGGAAGAATCAGTGTGCATTGCATTACTTTTGTATGAAGAAAATACTTTTGTATGAAGAAAACACCTTCTTTTCCTTTTCTTTGGCCTTTGAAATGGTTTCATAGATGAGGTTTCTAAAGTTTATGTGGATGCCCAGTGTGGAACTTTTCTTCTCTAATGCTTATCTTAGTAAATCCGCAATCGGCCCTAAAGTAAGTCTCCCAAGTAAGCGGCACCTAATCACTCCAGGGAGGCAGCTCTGCTCTGCTCCATCTCTGGCAGTGACTTTTGGTGGCTTTCGTACATTGCCTTGTATTGTATTTCTGCTGTATACTGTGTAGGAGCCATCACTGCCAGGTTTGTAGAGGTCTGTCCTGACAAGCTCACCTTAATATAGTTCTTAATCATTCTTAATCCTGTGGCTGTGTTTTATTGTTCCCCGCCCAAGTGAGAAACTGTGGATATAGTCAGTCATTTGAAATAAACGGAGAATAACAATTGACTGATCTTTATGGGACTCTTCAGGGAATTTCCCATGGCAGGTATTTGCTGATGCCAACAAACATTTAGCTAGTCAAACAGAACTGATTCTCTAACATGTGTATACAGAACACATCTTGATTTCTTATTTTAATAAATGATGTCGTCACACTTAAGATTGGACAGATCTAGAGATGTTCACGCTCTTACTTGGAGGAAGTTGCAGCTCTATGGGGGCAGTGGGAGCCCACCATGTTCTCTGGAATAGCATTAATGCCAAGCTGCTGTTGGAAAAAGGGAGAAATGCTCTTGTCTGAAGAGAAACCTCCCTTTTGACCCGTACGTATGCTCAGCTCCTGTGCCCATCAAACTGGCAGTGAGCCCCACTAAGTGCAGGTGTAACTGCGTTAGTTAGGTTGTCTCTCTCCTTTATTTGTTATAGGAGATTTTCATTTTCCCCCCCTTTTTCAATTCTTTCCTACACCTTCCCCTTTATACATTTTCTAAAACGTCATGTGAAACGGGAGAAAGTTGCGCTTCCTGTTTCATACATTCTTGTTTGGTGAAATTATTCTTCCTACCAGGGTCTCAACTTTTTCACCCACTATTTATTTTGGAATCACAGGCTGTTGCTTTTCTGGGGCAGGTTAGCCGGACAAAAGATGTCCTAATGCTTGCAAAAATAACTCTGGGGCTTTCGCTCCGCTGGTAAGATTTGCTTTATCTCCTAACCTTGTAGCGACATCCCTCTTCTTGCACCAGCAGGTGCCCTAAATAGGTTATCTGTGAAGCTTTTCTAACGTCTACTATAAGGCAATACTAATCCGGGCAATAAAGACCGGTGGGCGTGCTTGCCTTCTCCCATCATTCACATTCGGGCCAAAAGGCTCCTTAAAATGCCAATTCATTGCCTGAGGTCTTCGACGGGGCAGGTCACACACTAGAGGCGGGTGGGGCCCCTGCGTGGGCTGACCCGCTACGCCAGGTGCGCCCCGGCCGCGGAGGCAGCCTTGCAAAACCCGCGTGTACCGCCGCGACCCGTTGTCCCGGCTCCGGGAGGGGAGCCCACGCACCGCCTCGCCCCTCTCGCCATTTTAGAAGCCCCCCCCCTCGCCAGAACTTCCCCGGCCCGCTGCATTGCAACGGAACTCGGATTTGTTTGTTTGTTTGTTTTTCCGGAGAGGGATGCGCGTCTCCCTGCGTGCCCCCGAGCAAGCAGCCCGCCAGCCTCCCCGCAAGCAGCCGGCTTGTGTGTGTCCCATCCCGCCCCACCCCCCCGCGCCCCAGCGACACGCGTGAGGGGCAGCAGCTCCCCCTGCCCCGGGCCGTCACTCACCCTCGCAGCTCCATCGCAGCGGTGCGGGAGGCGGGTGGCTGCCCGAGCCGAGCCGGGCCGTGCTGAGCCGAGCCGCGTTGAGCCGAGCCGACGGCAGCCCAGTTTAGGCTATCGCCCTTTCCCTCCCACGCCTCCTCCCGCCGGGGATTTCCGTCTTCCGTGCGGACCCGGAGCCGGTGCGCGGCCGGCCCTGCAACCGGGGGTGCCGTGCGGCGGGCAGCCGGACCGCCGGCAAAGCCCTCCTCTGGGCCGGGTCGGGGCCGGTCCCAGTCCCGGTCCCGCACGCCGGGCGCTGCGGTCCGAGAGAGTCTGGACCCCTCCTGGGGCGGGGGGTGGTCTCAGGCACTCGCCCATCCCCACCGCGCCCTTTCCAAAGCCTCGCCGGGGCCACCCCGCAGGGCCCCCGACCCCCGCAAAGCCGTCGCCCCCCGCGGGGACGTTGCCTGTGGCCCGTCAGGCGGGGCGCCCCTCACCGCCGGCTCTGGGCGCTGCTACGGGGGGGCTGGGGAGCCGGAGCTGGGCACCGCTTTTTCTGGTGGCAGGGGGAAAGCAGCATCTTTTTGGCCCTGCGAGGTGCTGGGAACCGGTCCCACGGCCCTGCTCGGCCTCTGGGAGGAAGGGGACAACGTGGCACGGGTCTTTGTGGAGCCCGCCAGGGAACCAGGGGCTCTGTCGTTGAGTTGTGTTTCAAAATACGTTACAAAAGACATTAGGTTTACGACTGCATAAATAGTAAATAACTCTACACGTGATTTGTTATGATGCATGACCACACCTGAAAACATAGAAGATAAAAGTTCTGATAGACCTGTGTTGATTAGGGGTGTTGGAACGCTAGTCAGCTGTTTGAAAGTGGTTGTTCACGTTCACTGGCAGTTTTGTTTCTGGCTCCACATCGGTGGCTGTGTTTGGCTTGTTTGCTGACAGGCAACTCAGCCCAGCTGGGACTCCTGCGCCAACCTGAATGTTTGTGACATTGCAAAGCTGTCACTGCCATGCTGCAAACAAACGCTACAGTGACAGTTGTTAAAAAAGATTGCCACGTTAGTGTTTTGTTTGGTTTTCGTTCCGGGTCACCCTGGGAATGCCCATTGCTCTGTCCAGGATGAACTAGAAACTCCAGCGTTGTGCAAGACCTGCAGCGCTCGATGCTGTTTCCACTGCCAGCCAGCTGCAAGGGCGGGGGGGTTCTCTGTTTTGAGTCTTACAGCCAACGTTACTTCAGCCTCTCTGCGTATTGCTGATACGCCACAAATCAGCGATCAGTTTGGGAGGGCAGACTTAAATTTACATTAGGTTTAAAGGAAGATAAACCCCTAGGATGATAATTCCTATGGAATTATGGTTGAATCGGAACATATTGGCAGCAGCCAATACACATCTCTCACTGACACATTTCCTGATGGAACGTCTTAGTTTGAGAACACTCTTGATATTTTAGGTGCTGTTGTAATAACAGACACTCAGTGAACAGGGATGCACATGGAATTAGTTCTTTGTGGCTAAAAGCTTCCTGACTTTAAGTGCTTGTGGCTTAACTTTATAGGTGAATTTTTAGAGTTCTGGATATAAAATTGTTCTTTCTAAAACACCTAGTTTGAGTGTACTCTTCTGATGTTCTTTGTGATGGTTTCTATCATGTTCTCTTCATACATGATGAATTAGAACAGCCTGTTACTGCGCATGTGTGCCAGTTTTGGGAGAAAGGTATTTCAGAAGAAGGAAGAAAGGCAAATGTGTCTCTGTAGCTAGGATACTCTTTGGAATTTGCCAAGGCCTCTTTCCAAACCTCTTCTCTGGCAAACCTCTTCTCTGCCTGCACTAGGCTTTTGAATCTGCGTTGCCTGAAATCGCGAGTTTTTAATCTATAAGGCAACTTTGGCTTCTGTTTCCCTTCCAAATGGTGTCTTACTAAGTTCCAGCCTTAGGCAGGTCCTAAATTGCCCCTACAATACTTGAAATACAAGGATATTCTTCTGCCAGTCACTCTATTCCTGTGGTACACACTGAACACCCCTGCAGTTAATAAAAGTAGGCTCTTACTGCTAAATCACTGCCATTAGATGCAAGATGCTCCTTGGGGAGTGCTCTTTCCACTCAACCAAAAAAAGAGATCCTCCATTGCAGCTGATGTGGATCCTTCTGATTACACTGAATAGCAGTATATTTTTATCCTTTTAAATACAGATTTGTAATACGTCACTTACTAACAGTAAGTCGGGGTATTTGGCTTAGGGTCAAAATGCAGATCTAAGTTATATGATCTTTCCCCTACAAGTATCGCATCAAAGATAAGATGAAAGATAACAGGCAAGGATGTTTGAAAAGCCTGGGTGAAAAGTTTTCATCAAAGATGTGGCTCCTCACCCCTACTACCACATACCTGTAGAAAAATGCAGGCACGTCTGGAAGTTACCTGGTGTAACCTCCACCTCAAAGAAGGGCCAGCTTCAAAATTATAGATCAAAGCTACTACTAAGGTGTGGTTCAAAGTTACTACTGCTGCTTCCCTATGGCTCTGAAAGTTATGATAAGACTTCCTTCTTATCAAAGAACACTGGGAACTTTTATCAGCTGTTGTCATCATTTCCCAAGGTCTAGTTTTAGTAATGCAAAAATGTATTTTTTGTTGTTGTTGTTAAAAAAGCTACAATATAGGATAGTCACAAGGCAAATCACATGCAAAACTGTCTGGTTGGGTTTCTAAAATTACAGTGCTTATGATAGGAAAGATGGATCTTGTCTTCAGAACATCAAGATATTTGTGGTTGTTAAAGTGCAAAACTCCTTCCCGTTGTAGTACATAGGTGCATTCTTGGGTAGCTGCTGCACTCTCCATTTCAGACATAGAATTGGCTCAAGGATGATCCATTTGGTCCCTCCTCCTGTGTGCATGTGTGCATCTCAGTGTGGTAGAGAAGCAGAGACAGCTGAGCTCCTGAAGTAGAGTATTTGTTAAAAAACCTCATTGTTGACAGTTAAATTTTCCTCTCTTATGTGTGTCTGCACCACTTGATGCAAACAAATTAAGGCATTTAAGGCTGACAGAAGAAGAAACTAACTCCTATGGCTTGTGCGTAACAAATGTATTGCCTATGGAGTTTGAAACTAGAAACATTGGGAAGAATGGGGAGGAAAAAAAGGAGGAAATACTCTGATTTTTCTAGGCTGTGAGACAGAGAAGTGATCTACATACCAGAGAGCTAGAGAGCTGATTGTTTTCAAATGGGTATCACGCAAAAAGAGGAGGTGTAACTGCAAAACACACACCTTCAGTGGCAAGCTCGTTAATGCAAGTATTAAGAATCCAGAGAGACTGACTAGACTTCCTGAAACAGACACATACCTCTCTCTACACGTATAGAAGAAAAGAAAATCTCAGACAAACAGAACACCTTTGAGGAGAACTGAAAAATGGGTGACATGACTGTATGTGATGTGGAGGTCTTGGACCATTTTTGGAGTAGGACAGCCATGAAAGAAATGCACATAAAATTAGTAGCAGAGGATAACTGAATGCTGAAAAGTTTTTTTTGGGTGGCTAGAGCATGTCAGCTATTTGAAAAGCAGATGCCTGTGTCACTAGCAGCAGGCAAAATGACACAGTGACGAAACCAAACTGAACTCCTCCCCTTCATGCACAAACACACCAAGACAAAACAGGAGGTAATAAGTTAACATCCAAACTTAAGAGACAAATATGTGACGAAGGCACAGCAAGTTTGCAGCAGACAATGGAGACATGGTTAAAGAAAACATATTAAACAGGAGTAGGGACTAGAGTAGGGACAACTCAAACTTTCATGTACCATGTTTTAAACAGATACATTGTCTAGATGAGCAAAACAATCCTGCTCATGCACTGCATGCACCTCAAGAATAACTTTAACTAGAAAAACCTTGAAGTGATATTACATATGCTAGGTTTGGGGGGCTTACCCCAGAATACAGAAAAATAAAAATCTGCAGGTATTTTCACAGGACCAGAAGAAGTATTTGGAAAACCAACAGCTGATCTCAAGCCTAATTTGTCTTCATATTAAGTCAGAGACAATAGGTAGTACCCTGCTATTAACAGCGACAGCCGCACTGGCGTTGGTTTGACAGTATTCATCCACTGTGAGAGGAGAAATCAGTGCTAAATTCAGGTACAATAGAAATGCCAGTCTACAGCACCATGGAATATATGTTTTCAGCAAATAAATTCTGGGAGAGAAAGCTTTAAAATCATCACCGTAAAAATGTAAATGGTGGAAGACTATGTAAAAATTAGCTAACGCTTCCTAATATTAGGAAATACATAGCATGTATTTCCTAATAATGTTTTTAGTGTACAGGTTCTCTACCAAAAATCTTATCAAACTCCATGACTGTGGTGCTACCAGTACATGAGATGATTGCTAGGAAAGGGTCACAAGCCGAGAAGCCCGCTGGTGCATCACATATCACAGCGTAATTAAAAGGGTGGAAAATACCTGCAACTGAGATTGCAGTGGAAGAAAAAAACCCAAATTCTGGTCATTAATCTTCAAAGGAAAGCAATCAAGTGGAAGTACTAAAGCCTGCCTACTGAACATGGGTATGGGTTATGGTGCTTGTATGTTCTCTGTCATGTTTGGCTGGTGCACTTAAGACCTAACTAAACGACTAAAAAGGAATTTGTTTGCCTTTTTATATGTCACCTACACAGAAGATATAGCAGAAGAAGGAGCAGAAATTAATAGAAAGACTAAACGGAGTCACAGAGCAAGTAAGCTGTTCTGATATTAGAAAAAGGAGGCAAAAGGCATAATCCAAATAATGTAAAGTGGTAGAGCAATCAAAAATAACCTTACAAAATGGAGTGAACACTGCCCTATGGATCATAATCCTCCTTTCTTCTTGGAAAACATTAAGAAGTAACACTTCAAGCAGCAGATCACTACTGCTGTAGAAGAACAGTCCATTTTGAGCATACTGATGCCAGATGAGCAAAATCATACTCAAATGGAACAGGGTTGACGTGGCCTTCTTGTTCTTCCATCAGTAAATGTATGACTGTGCCTTATCATTTGAAATATACCAAATCCTCATGGAATGCTCTCCACAACTCTCTGGCATTTGCACTATGGAGATTTCAGTGCATGACACTAAAGCTAGTAAAGTATGACTTGCAATTGAGAAAAAAGTCAAGAGAAAAATCACAGTAGCTCTGGCCACTTGTGCAATTTTACGTATGGGTAAAGAGCAAAAGAAGGTATGAGACGTGAACAATTTTACAACACTTTTCCAACACTTTTTCTCCATCTACAGAGAAGCTAGCAGAAGTCACAAGTGGAAGAGAGACATTGCCTCTTAAAAATAGAGGTTGAGGGGAAGACAGCTTGCACAACAGCAAATAGTTTCTTTGACTGCTGGAGACATCTGGAGTAAAGCAGCAAAGCTGACTGCTGAGAACAGACGGGTGACGAAATGAGAGAAAAGATGTGATTCCAAATGAAATGTTTCATGATTCTGAGAAGACTCTCTGAGGTGGTAAGCTTGGCCTGATGCTATGGAAAAGAACTGCTAAAAAATACACTTGACAGAACTGAATGAACTAAGAGAATACAATAGGCTGTCTGTTCGCTCCCTGTCTTGCATTTTGTTGTTGCCCTAGGAACTCAGGGCATTGGCCAAAAAGATCACTTTTAACACCCAAATTTCAACACCACCCCACGCATAAGAGGACACTTCTAGCACTGTAAAATACTAGTTTCAGGCAAGACGTGCTCTGTGTCCGTGGCAGCAATGGCAACCAGTTTATTTATGCCCAGAGAAGGGAAAGACTATGATATATTTAATTATGTTGTTAGCAAGGAGCACTGGTATTCACAGTTCTTTATTAGTCGTACATAATGAGATAGTTGATTTCCTGTTGTTGTAAGAAAAGCAAGAGAATAACCTGGCAATACTTTTACCTGCTCACTGTGTGTGTTGGAAAAAAAAAAGCAAGCATTGAGAACAGTATGTAATTGCTGAAAATGTCTCTTAAGCCTCTCCTACACTGTCCTGTGTGAATCTCCTGTGTTGTTAGTGATCCAAGCAAAAGAGTGCTCTTGCTGTCTGAATTGCCCTCTGCTCCTTTAGTCAGCTTCATTTCTGCCAGATGTGCTTTGTTTTGATCACAAGGGGCAAAAGCTCATTTGTTAAGAACACCAGATAATGCATCGAAGAAACTGTTGTGGAAATGGAGTTCACAGGTTTTGGAGTGTGAAATACCTTCTGGAGAAGGATTATTTTCTTTTGCCAACGTTTAATACATTAGCCATAAGAACGGTAAGACAGTGGGCACAGCTGAAGAACAAATTCAGAGTGAAGTCAGATGCAGATGCCTTTAGCTAAGGAAGAGAAGGAGCAGGTTTGTCTGAGACCACCCAGCTAAGTTTTCCGTCTCCAAAAGGAAGACGTTGGTTTCCAGGACAACTTCAGCATACCATTTCTTACCCCATGTAACACACAGCACATTGGAAATCCTCTGAGCATTTAAAAAAATCTATCACGGCTAAGCCTGAATGCCAATGACTGTCAAACTCTCTCCAGAGAGTGTGAAGAGGGAGTTCATGGTGCATAAAGCGACTGATCTCTTGTTCGAATGAAAATATTATGGTATATAGGACCTACCAAAACTAACTTCAAACCTCAGTCTTCCTGAACTGTAATAAAATTAGATTCATACAATGTCATACAATTAAGAGCTCCCTTTGTTTGTGATCATCATGATCTTCTGGGAAGAGACCTAATGAAATGTTCAGAGAAAATGCTTAAGAGCCATCTTGGCAATCGCTGAACAGGTGAGGTATTTTCAAATGCAAATATACTTATGTAAAAGCTCAAGAGAAAAATTTACTATATGGACATAAGTATAAAATGCCGTACCGGTATTTGTTGTACAAATTAAAGATTTTTTTTATATCTCACTGGACATCAAGAATTTTAAGAAGCAGATTAGAAGAAAAATGTTATTGGTCATTTTATAGATCTAACTGTAGCTTGCTTATGTTTTTGATTATGTCAGTATTACATTGTTAAAGCTCTGATTTGAGAAAATGAAACATATTAAGTATGGGTTTGGATATTGATACGATGTTCCAAACTGACAGTCTAAACAGACCATATAGAAAGCAATTTTAAAAACAACCAGCATAGTAAACAATATTCTTAATACTGCAGTAGAAAGCAAACATGCATTTGTCCTGCTATAAGCTATTGCCATGAACTAAAGAATCTAGCAAATTTTGGAAAATAGCCTGTGATATGAAAATATTCCTCCTTGAAGAAAAACACAACTGTATTCCTGGATACGTTAGTGTCCAGACCAAAACAATGCCCGTCACATACCTAAAATAACCTTTT
Organism: Phalacrocorax aristotelis; assembly: GCF_949628215.1. NCBI lineage: Eukaryota > Metazoa > Chordata > Aves > Suliformes > Phalacrocoracidae > Phalacrocorax > Phalacrocorax aristotelis. The sequence continues at coordinate 97,336,132 of NC_134276.1, read as the reverse complement.
AATGTTGTCTGTAGAATGAGAAAATTTAGAAAAAGGTTTATTTCTCCTCATAGCACAGTCAGATATGAAACCGTGTAACACAACAGGATGTGATACGGGTGCCAAGTAGAGTGAGGAACAGGAACTGAAATCTATGTGTCTTATGTTGTTTATTGAATTTTTTGATCAAAAATGGTACTACTACTAGGAGCAGATTTCATGAGAACTGTAGTTCCATTTTATTGTAAAAAGCTGTTCTGACCCTTAAATGACTCAGAAGATTCCCTCTGATACCACTTACAATACAAACAGTAGATACAGTGTAGTGTGGCATATGGGCTTTTGAAAATGTGGTTGTAGGACTGATGAGTGGTTTGGCTGAATTCCCCTAAAAGCCCCGTCTTTTAGGAGTTGTAGCGGTCAGGACATTAAGACTGATTCCATAATTGGTATAATACATTGAATAATGTTACATTTAGAGGCATGCTGTTAGTTGTCAGTCTTCTAATGAGTACAGGTGGGAATACTGTCTGGTCTTGTGTGCATTGTTTTGCCATGAAATGCAGCCATGGTTGTGCAGCCCTCCTTCTTCTATTCACACCAGGGCAGGGCTTGCCCCAGAAAGTCAACAAGAAGCAACACTGTATGGCTCATCAGCTGATGAGGACAAGGGGGAATGGACACAAGTTGCTCTTGGGGAGATTCCGATTGGACACCAGAGGAAAATTTTTCACACTGAGGCCAGTCAACCACTGGAATAATCTCCCCAGGGAAGTGGTTGACTCGGCCACATTGGACACTTTCAAGAGTCGGCTGGCCAGGGTGCTGGGCCATCTTGTCTAGACTGTGCTCTTCCTAGAAAGGTTGGACTAGATGATCGCTGAGGTCCCTTCCAACCTCTGATTCTGTGATTCTGTGATCTTCCTTTGGCCCCCAGTGCTGAACTTTTTTGCAGCATTGTTGACATATATGCAGTATTTTGCAATGTTTTATTTCTAACTCTCCTAACTACTTCTTTTTTTCTTGCACTTGCCTCTAGCTAATATTGCGATATGGTCTCTTTGTCCTTTTCCTACCACTGATGTTGGTATGATGTAATGTAGGCAGGCTTTGGTGGAGCAATGTACGTTGCTATACAAGTTACAGCTCAGATTGAGAGAAGTGACTCTATTTCTCAGTTTTGTTTTTCAGCTTATTGACTGCAACTTTATTTTTCTTGTTGAAGTCATCTGATATATTTCTTAGTAGTGGAGGTTTAGTAGAAAAAAATGAGAGAGAAAGAAAGAGTAAAAAAGAAAGAGATTTGGAAAAGAAGGTCTACATCAAAGAGAGCTGATAAGTGCTCCCATTATGGGTCAAGGCAATAGTGTGATCTTTGTCTAGACAAATCTCAGAGATAATTCCTCCTGACTTTAATTTCCGAAGGAGAAATTTTGAAGACTCTGCTCTTTTCTGTTAAAAGAAGTAATGATCTGACATAATTTGATGATATTTAAGATGAAGTTTTTGTCTTTAATGACACAGAAGTAATTTTTCCTGGGGTAAAGCAGGATGTGAACTGGCAGGGTATTAGCTGTTCTGTGAACACTGCCCATTCTCATGCTACTTCCCTGAAATCCTCCAGAAAGCAGTGAAAAGGAGATGAACTTTGTCACGTGACAGCACACTCCCAGGCAATTCTTGCCAAGCAGCTGGTGCACCATAAGGTCATCCAACAGCTTTCCCCAGAGTAACTTTCTCATTCGGCCAAACTGTAGGGGGACAGCCGCGCCAGTACCCTTGGCCACATGCTGAGCAGAGACAGGCAGGGGAGCAAGGCCATGGACTTCTGCAGAGGGCTGCACTCTCCAAAAGCTCTAGGAGCCAGCGCGAGCCCTCAGGGGCCACCATGGCCATCTCCAGGTATGAGCAGCTCTGAGGCTGGGGACTCTGTTCAAACCTGGTCATGAGCTGTACTAGAGCCTGATTCCAGAGGAGGGCGGGACGACGCTGTTTTGGGCAACGCAGGAACGTGGGGTATATAAGCTTGCCAGCGGTAAGAGGCAAAGAGCCAACATACTAACAGTTGGGTGGTTGTGCTGCACAGCCAGCACTGCAAAGCAAACATTGATCCCTGACTTTGTGACAGTTGAGGGGACCCTGTTCAGGACAGTGCTGGCTACAGTGCCCCTGGCCCTGCCACCTGGCTCCAGCCTTTCAGCTTCCCCACTGCACTTCTGGGACCTGATGTTAACCACAGATCCTGGGGCAGCTGGTTTCAGCCACAAGACTCCCTTTGCTGCAAAGAACAAAGGATAAAAACCCGAATTTGCTTTCTAAACATGCTGCATCAGAATGATAAGAAAGCTGGCTGGCCCCTAGCTGGCTGACATACTTACCTGCCACCTCTACCCAGGCTCTCTTCAGACACTGTCATTCTGATCCCAAAGGCAGTAACAGAGGCAACAGCAGCTGGGAGACTCTGGCATATTTGCCGCCACAGGTACCCCACTTATCCCGTGTTCTGTTAAGGATCTGTATTTGACACAGTGACTTTGCAGAGGCCAAAAGAATCATTAAACCTGCTATTTTGACTCCTGTGAGCCACCAGAGTCTAACAGCCCTGAGCTCTCCAGCAAATGTTTGACTAGAGCATTGCCTCCAGAAAGACCTCCAGGTTTAACCTACAATCCCCAAGAGAAGCAGTTCCACGTGGTGTTTTATGTTAGTGGGTGGTTCATTCCCAGAGCTCATAGTTCTTACTCTTAACAACTTCTTCCTCACTTTCCCTTGACAGTGGCCTGGATTCGCTTCCAGTCTTTGGCTTCCCTTCTCATTTCTGCGCTGGAGTGAAGAGCCTTGTTAGACTGGCTACCTCCTCTCTACTGTCCCTTAGCCAGCCATTTGATAGCCTTTGTGCCACAGCATTGCTCTGAAGTACGTTTCTGTTGCTTGTGAACATTGACCTTTCATTATGTTTCTTGCTTTTCCGCAGTTTGATGAATTATTGACATGGCCTACTGTTCTTCACCTGCACAGCATTGCGACTAATGGTAGAAACCAAATTCAAAGTCTACAACGAATAAAAAGGCTTCTGGGCTTTAAATGTGTAGAATCAGGTTCTTTACCTCTGCTCCATCAGAGGAGTTACATATCGAATGAATTTTAAGCCTATGAACACTTCTGTCTCTTCTTAGCAAGTCATTGAAAATGCTGTCTTAATTGCACTGATGTTAACAGACTGGATCTTCCCAAAATCTTAGTGGAAAATGTAAAAAGAAGAACAGAAAGGCAGGCAGGCAGACATACAAAACCCTGGTAAACCCATTTCTGAGACCAGATGACTCGCATAAATAAACCCAAATTAAGCTTCAAGTTAAACTTTGTGGGAACTGATCTTGTGAGAAGAAAAGAAAGATGGACTAGAGTTCATGCCTTCCTCCATCATCTTTACGTTTATACTATGCCTCAGAAAAGAAATCCTGCTACAGTTGTACTTGTTGTGGTTTCCAGTTTTATTATTTAAAAAAAGAAAGCAAATAATTTGCTGTCTTCACCAGTAGATAATTTTGGAATAAGGCCTTAAGTACATACATTTGAAATGTTCTTGGCTGTACAGGAAGTTTTTTTTAAGTGTGCTAGTTCATAAAGTGAGCTCTAAGTGGAAACAAGGAAATATTGCCCTTGTAAAGACAAATATTTATTTCACTATTAAAAGTGCTGTGCAGTCATTCAGCCTTTGAGGTCTGGGGTTGCTGAAAGGCAACTTGCATCAGATGCTTTAAGATCCTGTTTCAAATATTTAAAAGATTACAGGCTTAGTTTTCTACAGCATTTGGAAAGACTTGTTTCTCCCTAGTGTGAATGAGGAGTTGTAATCCCTTTTATTCTTCTCTTTAAATATGTTTATATTAGCAGGATCTAAGTCTGCCATTCTGCAACAAATAGGATTAACATACTGACTGCTCCTGCTACATCTCAGCTGAGGCATGGAAATGTGCATTCCTCTTTCTCCACATGTACATGTTTGTATGCGCATATGTGTTTGGCATGCAGTGAGACTGCAAGGACGGGACTGCAGATGTGTGCGCAGCTGTGTCCCTTGTCCATCCTCCCTTTCAAAACCTTGGGAGTTTTGTTAGGAGAAAAAAGCTGCCTAACAATGTTTGGACCTTCTCTGAGTGACTGTTTCAGGGACTGACACATCTCCTCTTAGCAGTGCTCATTTCCCTTATTCTAGTCAGTTCTACTTCATTTCCAAAGGTACTCAAAAAAACTTCAGTTTACTGAAGTACTCCAGAAAAGCACTCAGGGTATAATATATCATCCTTGGTCGAAAGGAGCATTGCCCTTACAGCTCATAAGACTGCTGTAGAGAAAGTGCTGGGTTTTTTTAAAGCTTGCTTTATTTTTGCTTTTCAAATGGACCAGGTTGTGCATTGATTATATTCTAAGGGAGGGAATGAATCCCAGTTCTCCTGCATGTTGGTACATATATCTGTACAGCAGATGCCATCCACATTGTGCTCTGCTTTCAGAATACCAGGACTATGGCAAGGGAAATGTACCTATGTATGCATACGTGCATGAGGACAGCATGGATCCTCAAGAAAAGTAAGATGACATTTTGTTAAAATGCCCTGCCTTTCCCTTGACCATTCCCTTTATGAGAACTTCCAGCCATGAGCATGGGAAGTTGGAAAAGAGAGTAGTGGGAATGAGAACCACGGGAATACATTGGCAACACAACACACGTTACTGAGGCAACTCAAAATTCAGTAGATGCTTATCTCTTACTTTGTTCTCTGCGTGCTATACAGAGATTTTCAGTCATATTTTAATTTGCTGGAATGAAAAGTGTGAGAGGATACAGTGAGAGTGTCCAGTTTCCCTATTTGCACTAATTTTACTATCTGAACATCTGTTTTTCCACCCAGGGCCATGCAAGGTTTTCCTGGAATCACAGTTGGAAGGGTCTCAGTCGAGCATGCATGCGTAGCAACTTCCTCTGCCAGGGCTCACACGCGTACGTCTTCCTCGCTGCAACTCGCATGTACTGCCCATGCCTGTCCACCCACACAACCACAAAAGCAGAAGAGGCTGTGAAAACACAAACGAAAATGGTGTAGTAGCTACTCTGTGACACAATGGAAAATGTTTTGCTGAATGTTGTGCACTTCTAAATAAGTACAGCCACTAGCTGCAAGGATCTGTGAAAGTGTCGTTGTAAGGCTGATGGACAGCATCCATTCTTAATGGAAATGTTGCTAGCTTTGTCAGCAATGGAAATCATTGAAGAGTATTTGGGATATTTCTGTCCCTGAAAGTTCTGCTCTTTAGGCCACATTATGAGATATAGATATATATATCTATCTGATATGTATTACAAGTGTTTGTAACTCTACTACCTGCTTGGGATTGGCCAAGGCATTATTCTCTTCATTTCTAAATCAGACTCCATGGCTCCTAGATGTGCGTGTTCTTGTATTACCCACTAACAGTGTGTTTTAATTTTTACTGAAAATATTATCTTTGGTACATGTCTCTGATTGTGGTTTGTTGTGGAGCCAGTGCAATATGGTCTTGCCCAAGCAGAAGATATCCATCTGGCATTCTTCTTCCCACAGGAGGGGAAAAAAATCTTTGGAAGGAAAGGAAGTCCTGCAGAGGAGGATATCTACTGCTCTAGCACCATGGCCCCGAGCATTTTCTGTGTGAGTCATATTTTGTAGAAAAGATTAACTTCCTGCTGACCAGTGGCAGACTGAGAAAGTGTCTAAACAGTTTGTTATGAGGGTGCTATAGAAATTGGTGGTGTTTCACTGGCTTTGTGCAGTATGATGAGGTCCAGCTGTTGAATACGTGGTTGGGTCTATGGCTGTGCTGCCTTTGAAGCTGCATTCAGAGACAGGCAGGGTTATTACTTTGCTGGTGGAGTGTACCATGCTGAGAAGAGTGATGTCTGATGAGGCCGGTCCCTGTCTGCACTCATGCCTCAGCAACAGTATTTGCCAAGAAGGTTGGGGACTTTGAGCCAGGGCCAATTCATTAATTTCAAAATGAGAAACATTTAACTATTCTTAGTTATAAATAAACATTGTTTAAATAAGTGTTTGAAAATATTGAAAAGAAAAATATTTTCATATGCTAGTGTTTATGTAAAAGACCTGATGGGTACTGCTGGAAGTCTGCATCCTCCAGGCAAGTCAGTCTTATAACTGAATACATTCAGGGTTCAGTGGAGCTACCCCAATAAGGTATTTACAGAATCAAGTTCTCAGTGGTCTACTAAATCACCACAAAGAGTAGCATATAAACTCTCTCTGTGTAGCTAACAGAATAGCATAAAAACAATCTCAGCCTCATAGAAAAAAAAGCAGTAATATGGTTGTGGAAGGAAAAATGGTGGGGCTTTTTTACAGTATTATGGAAGAAATGTGAATAAGCGAAGTTGCAGTCTAGGTCTGGGTCAAGGCTATTAAGAGTCAACAAGATGATCTTATTTACTTCAGTGAACTCTGGACCAGGACTTAATACTGAAATGCCTCAGAAATCTCATAAATTTTGTATAGCCCCTGGTCTGAGAGGCAGTCTTTTTTAGTCAGTGGTGGCTACAGTCCTTACGTATCTACCATACAACTGTACTTGCAAACATTAACTGAGCAGTTCCCTTAGTGCTGGGGGGATTATTAGTCTAAGCAAGGGAAGACTTCGTTAGGTCTGTATTTCAAGCATGCCAGGAGACAGTGTTATCAAATACGACTCTATTTTATTATTAGTAATGTCCTTAAGAGGTGTAAGGATGTTTTTATAGTGACTGTGGTAGAAATAGATACCAAAGCTTAGTTGTGATTTATCTAAATAAAAATGTGACCTTATTGTCTTTTGTCAGCTTTGAATAATTAAAATAAGCATATTTTATTTGCTGAGAGAAGAGTTCAAAATAGTTTAACAGGATTTTCATTGTGTAGCAAGATAAGGGCAGTGATAATGAATAGCTTTTGCAGTTTATGTGTTAGTTTAATCCATTATGAGATGTGGTTCTGGGAAAAGACTTGTTCTCAAGAAAAAAAAAAACAGTCCGGGAATCCAGGAAATGAGGCAATCCTGTCTAGTGTTTGTGTTTCTCCTAGAAGCACTATGTGTAACTGGGAAGTATGTATTCTTAAAATAGCTGGTATCTTACTATTGAATGGAGATGGCAGAGGTATCTTTGGCTCTTTTAGCCTGAGGACAATACTATGAAGTTTCAGGTCAGGTGAGAAAAATTTTAAAAGCCCCAAACTGAGGAAGTTAGAAGACCTGGTCTACCAGAGGATCAGATCCTAATACAATCCTGAAGTACGTATACATAACATTGTTCTTCAATAGTAAAACTAAGAGGATGATAGGAATAGCTGGGTGTTTAACCAGAAAAAACTAGGGCCAGAAGTGAGACACAGTCCACTCTGTTGGCTCTAGACCCTTAGCCCAGATGGCTGAGCAGCTGCTCAGGTGCTGTTTTACAGGAGCAGCTTTGAACTAAGCCACTGAAATCATGGCAACCCATTTTACAATGTCTAAAGTGCTCCTTAGAGGTTCCAAACTCTAAATCCAAGTTTGGCCTCAAATATGCAACAGCTATAGATCCAATAGCAGCCACATAGTGAACCCTTAAACATACATAAGCCCCCTGGCTGGTCACCTCTGAACAGATATGTGTTGCTTCCCGCAACTATCATGTTCTGGATGCTATCCGCATGACATTTTTGTGTGGTCAAGGCCTTTGTCTTTTAAAAGAGAAAAATACACAATGGACTGTGATTATTAGGCTACAATGTCAGCCAGGTTTTAATACCATGTGGCGCAGTGATGCCTTTAGACATAGTCTTCTTACTGTGGGCTAGATAGGGCAACCCTCCTCTCAATTTGGGAAGTGTGTGCATGTCAACCGTTTTTACAGTTTGGGATTTCTGGAACATTTATACTTTGAAACAAAAATTATAACTCAAAATGATGTGTGAAAATTTGACATTTTTTGTCAAAGAATGCCCTGACTGATAAAGAAGATGGTGCTTCTTGTATTACTGAGTTGACCAGTATCTTTTAAGCAAATGGTGGTTATTTTTTTAACTGCCATTACCCTGAGTCATCCCCATACCCCCCCCTTTTTTTTTTTTTTTTGTGAACTCTAGTGAGTATCTGCTCCCTCATTGGGTCATTTGCCTTCTCTTCTGTCCCTCTTCTCCCCTTAATTTTTTTGTACGGAAATGAGGACTTTGTAATCTGGTCCTCCCAGCACATCCTAGCATGATAAGAAGCATTGGCTTTTCGTATGAAAATCTTTACCAGTACTTTATAGAAAAAAGCAAGCTCATGTAAACAGGGTCTTTTTCACCCCAGAGACAGGGAGACAAAAAGAATGTGACTGTGGTTCTTCAAGAGCACATGCTTAAATATGTAATTACTCAAAAATTGCATTATAGTAATTGAAAAAAACTTAAAACGTTTGATATCATTTTAAAAAATTAACCTTCAGATATGTAATTTTTCCAGTTAATAACCCTTCTTGCTGTCATTTGAGCCCACGCTGTCCCAGAGTACTTCTGTGATAGTCTATCTGCTTTTTGATCCAAGGACCAAGCATCAGCAACTTCTGCTGAAGTCAACATGAATGGATGTTGCTCATGCTTTCTAAGAATCAGTGTCCCAACTCTGTGGGGATGAGCTTCTTCACCAAATATTACTGTAATAGCACTAAAAATGTATAATGCTTTTACTTGCATGGAAGGTTTACAGTCCTTTCTATATCAGATACAGAACGGTTTCTGGTTTGAAGATTCATTATTAGATCACTTATTTCTCAAAAAAGTACTGAAATTCTTGAAGAGAAGGTGCTGTGAAGTGTTAAACACGGCATACTAAAATCTGAATGTTTTCACTTCATTTGTTCACATGTAGTGATTAGTGCACCAAAACAGTCAAATGCCTGTCGCATGCACAGAGTCTGTGGTTGCATATGTGTCATTTTAAAGTCACTTAACATTAATCTGTAACAGACTTGGGTCAAGAACTTTGTCTAGGACTTCCCACAGCTACGAGGAAGTTCAGGTCTGGATCCTAGTGTAATATTCTCTGTTTAATTTGTGCAAGATGGATTCCGGGCTTCCAACATTAGCCATTTACTCTCTTTCATCCTTGTAGGTCCTCTGCTTCAAACTTTGGGTAAGTTTAAGCTCTGACCCACCCTTCATCTTTAATCTAATGAGTGGTGGCTGTTTCGGCTGGAGAGAGGCATAGCAGAAGCTGTGGCCCCCATCTAGGCCAGGAGCTGAGCGGCTTAAAGAACAGGGGAATAAACTGGGTCTGCCTTTTGAAAGAAAACATTGTCACCCCTGAAGGACAAAAGGGGCTTCAGCTGGGAAGGACCTACCTACCAAGTTCTGAGCATGAGTAATGTGGGGAAGCAGTGGATTTTCTGAGAACTTTAAACAGGCAAGAAACTGCTTGTTTTTGCCCATTAAAACAAGATTACCTAGTGGAGTGGCCCCACTCAGCACTGCCCGGAGCTGGTAGCGTTGGTGGACTTGCCAGCCTGCAGGGAGGAGGTGGGAGAGGCGGGAGGGGCACAGGGCACGTGAGGGCTTGCTGCGTTGAGTTCATGAAAATAGGGTCTCAAATCCTCTCTTTTGAGTATAAAAAGATATAGCAAGGGAAGTTGTTTGGGAGTGAGTATACCGCTTCTAACATGTATCAAGATTTTTCTAACTTTGGGTTAATGTTGTATATCAGAGAGACAATGCCGGGGGGACATTCAAAGCCAGCACAAGGCCACAGACTGCATGAAGCAACCACTTCCACCAGGTGTCTTTCAGGCCCTGGGTCTGGATGAGATCAGGGGACAAGTGGAGATGAAATCTGGGATGTGGTCAGTATTTGCAAGTGACACAGGATCCCCGGTATGAGGCAATATGGCAGACAGCACACCGTTACTTGAAACCTGGTGGTGCCTACAGGTGCACAAAAAAGGAATTAATAAAAAGGCAAGTACAAAAGAATGTACAAGCTAAAATTTGCATAGGGCTATTTGAGTCTGTACGTAGGTGACTCCAGAGAGAGCCTGCAAAATAAAGTGAGGGAGAGAGAGACAACTGTGTGCTGTGACTCTGGTGCCGCTCCCACACTTGCCAACCCCAAACCAGGTTGTTAGCCGACGAGGCTGTGTGCAGCACTTGCCAACTCCAGTGATGAGGAATAAGCATGTATGAAGGGTTAATGTGTTTGGCATCACAAAGCCAGTCTTTCCATCTTTTTGTTGACATGGTCCGGAAAGGTGTGGGCTGGTAGAAGAACTGGCATAAAAAGATTTCCATTACCTACAGCCCCAGATTTTGAATTACCATGCCGCAGACTGAACGAACAGGGTTTACACCACATTGGCACTGGCAGGGAAATGAGCATGCATGCGGTCAGACTCTGAATCGCACAGTGTTAACAAAGGATCTGTATAGATGAGGATTTTTCCAACAGGCATAATTAAAAAATAGTCTAACAGAATAATTATTGTTACACTGAATTGTGCTAATGTGGAAGCAAATATTCAGCAGTTCCTGGTGGGAAATAAAAGCTCTTGGAATGGAGGCATTTGCAGTGAGTCTTGTATATCATTATGTCATGTATACACCTAGAAAAATTGTTATTCAAGCAACTGCTTCTGTATTGGAAATATAAATCACAATGCCAAATTTTATTTAATTTTATACAAAAATTGGCATGCACAGAATCACTTTTCTACACCCTGATGATGTATACTCAATAAGGAGACTTTTGTCCAGTAGGAACCTCCAAAATTTTTGGGCCAACAATACTATATAATGCTTGTATACTGGCATTTCCTACAAGAACCAAGAGGCTGTGCATTACAAAAATACACAGAAAGGCACAGCAGTGAACTAAGATGCAATAAAATGTTCTCCAAGTCTTTTGTATAAAAAGTGGTTTTTATACCTTTTGCTTTGCTTGATTTTGGTCATTTTGAGGATGGCTTGAAAGCCTCAGGAATAAAAAAGTTCAGGCTAATATCCTGGGGAAAATTAGAAATACCATATTATGGGAGAACCTTCACATTTTTTGCTAAATAGTTCTTTATAAAAAAATCTTTTTTTGATTTCTGGTCAAGCTTTTTAGGCTAGCTGTAATGCATTAGAATGGGGGGCAGCTTTGTGTGCATGTCATAGTGTAGCAGGAGTAAGACATGCTTCATGAAAGATGTTTAATATCTTTATCAATGATCTGGACGAGGGGATGGAGTGCACCCTCAGTAAGTTTGCAGATGACACCAAGTTGGGTGGGAGTGTTGATCTGCTTGAGGGTAGGAAGGCTCAGCAGAGGCATCTGGACAGGCTGGACCAACGGGCCGAGGTCAACCGTATGGGGTTCAACAAGGGTCAGTGGCGGGTCCTGCACTTGGGTCACAACAACCCCATGCAACGCTACAGGCTTGGGGAAGGGTGGCTGGAAAGCTGCCCGGTGGAGAAGGACCTGGGGGTGTTTTTTAGCAGCAGTCTGAATATGAGCCATCAGTGTGCCCAGGTGGCCAAGAAGGGCAACAGCATCCTGGCCTGTATCAGGAACAGTGTGGCCAGCAGGAGTACGGAAATGATCGTGTCCCTGTAATCAGCACTGGTGAGGCTGTTCCTCAAATACTGTGTTCAGTTTTGGGCCCAACAGTAGGAGGAGGACAACGAGTTGGTGGAGTGTGTCCAGAGAAGGGCAGCGAAGCTGGTGAAGGGTCTGGAGAGCAGGTCTTATGAGGAGTGACTGAGGGAACTGGGGTTATTTAGCCTGGAGAAGAGGAGGCTGAGGGGGAGACCTTATCACTCTCTACAACTGCTTGAAAGGAGGTTGTAGTGAGGTGGGTGTTGGTCTCTTCTCTCAAGTAACAAGCGATAGGAGGAGAGGAAATGGCCTCAAGCTGTGTCAGGGGAGGTTTAGTTGGATGTTAGGAAAAATGTCTTTACTGAAGGAGTGGTCAGGCATTGGGACAGGCTGCCCAGGGAGGCGGTGGAGTCACCATCCCTGGAGGTGTTCAAAAAACATGTAGATGTGGCACTTCAGGGCATGGTTTAGGAGGCATGGTGGTGTTGGGCTGATGGTTGGACTTGATGATCCTAGGGGTCGTTTCCAGCCTTAATGATTCTATGATTCTACTGCATGTGCTGTTTCCTCATTAAAACCAGTGCGGGAGAATTTTCTCAGTCCATCCATGATTTTTTACCATGTTTGTTTGCTGACCCTAAGACTTGACAGTTATGCTCACCTTTTGCAGTATTATCCAAGGGAAAGGGAGACTGGTTTTTGCCCTCAGACAGATGAAGGCAGATATCTCTCAGGATGATTCTGCTCTGAATTAAAAAATTGCTTTGTGTAATTGTCTCATTGCTTAAAGCTGTCAATTCAGGATAATAATATGTACTTGATTAGATTAATTTGGCATGAGCTTTTGATTTAGATTCCCCAGGACAGGTCTGAAGTGGTGCTTGCCATGAATGTTGCATCACTACTTGGCACCAGCGCTGGCTCCTCTGTGTGTGGGAATTGCCCCGTCTGCAGGCAGCCTGCTCTTCCTTAATTAAATGATCCACCCCAACATGTTGTCCTTTGTTACTCAGAGCCTCTCATGGCCTGAGAAGCTCATAAAAACAGTTACAAGGGCTTTGCATTCTTGGAGCAGCTGAAATGCTAGATAACAACTTCAGAAGTAATGGTTTTACGTGCTGGAGATAAACACATAGCTACCACTTGATTGCGGTTACTGTACTTCACAAAAAGGTTTCATTTTCTAAGCCGAATCCCATGCTTCAGCCTGCACCTAGTGTGCTGCTTACACCATACACCTGCCCATGCACCAAACCCTCCGTGCAGGGTGGACAGGCAGCATGTCCAAGTGGAGGATCTGGCTGCCCAAAGGTGGGCAGCAGTGCTGGGGCAGATGCCCCTGGGTATCTGAGACAGGTCGGGGGGTACAATGTGGACCTACGGGAAGTCTGCTCCTGCCTGGAGAGCAAGGTGTCTCCTATGGCATGAAAAGTGTTCAGGCAACTGAATCATTCTCGTCATTTCCAGCAGTTAAAATGGCCTTATCTGAAAGTAGCCTGACCCTTCTCAGTATGGAGGAGTACCACTCCAGACCGGCTGTTGGCTGTGCACAAGAGGAACAGTTGCGTTTTATGTTAATTTAAACTGATACTTAGGCTTGGGACTCCTCATTAAAGCTCTGAGCAGCGCGTTTGTGTGGGTGAGAGGAGAGCCAGGAAAAGAGTGTGGTTTGTGTCAGCTTGATCCTCCTATTGCTCAAGAGGAAAATTGCTTGGGAAAAAGAAATCCACTCCGACCCAAAACTTAGAGCATTATCAGTGAGGTTGGAAAGATGCTTGCCCACCGCGGGGGTCCCTGGGAGAGGCATTTTAACTCCATGCATGGGAGCAAGCATAAGAATAATTGACGTTAAAGCAAAAAAAAACTACCCACAGTTCACTTTAATTCACTGCAGCTTTAAGTCTGCAACTGGCAGAACTCGGCTTCCCCCTCCTGGGGACAGGGCGAACGGGCAGGAGCAGGCAGAGGCTTTTCCTCCTCCCTTTGCCCCACTTTGAAACTGGTTTTTCACGGCTGACTGTGGACACCTCTGGCTTCGTACTCCTAAGGTGCTTGTGAAGGACAAGATGATTTGGAAAAGCAAGCCTGTTCCAGTAGGATGAAATCTACTATAGTAATGTTTTTATCTCTGTTAACAAAAAATAGTTAGGGTCTAGTCATCAAACCCCATAAGTCATGTTTTGCAGTTATCACTGGGGATAATATTAATTGTTCTGGTGTTGTAAATAGAAGCTCTGTGTACACTTAATACAGAAGTTATTTTCTGAGTCACAAGAAAATACCTTTTCCTTCTTTAACTTGAAAAATCTCTTTAAAGGATTGCTGAACAGGTAATTGAAAGTTGAAGGCTATTCAATCTTGATTCCTTTTTTAGAAAAAAGAGTGCAACGTCTGTTTTGAAAAAAAGGCATGTCTTTTAAAGATACGGACGAAGAAAGACAGCGTGGAATTGATCTGGTTCAGTAATAACGTCACCTCTTCCAGTGAATCTGTCATAGGGCAACAGAGCTTTCTTACAGACACCTGAGCATAACAGCACTTCAGCTGTGCATGCTATTTCGTATTTTTCTTTAGTAGCCTGCGGGCACTCAAGCACAGATACATAAAACATAGCCAATTACTCATTGCTTTAACTCTGCTGAAGGGTCAAGGACATCCAGCCACTTGAAGTGGTAACGCCTGTTCATATGAAACAACATAGTTCCAGTGTTGTACAGGTCCATTTCCATGAACGGCTCAACTTGATTTGTTACTCCTCCTCCTTTTAAAACCAAGCCCAAGAGAATGACCTTTTTCTCTCAGACTTTTTTTTTAACTGGAGATGCTGGTACATATCTTGCCTTTGATAAAGTGTGTAACTTTAAATGAACACAAGTTTGGGAAGATTAAAAAAGAAAATACTATTTGTTTATGCAAAACTTGGTGTATGGTAGGCCTGGAGACACAAGGAGTTTTGTACTTTCATTAATGACAGCAATGCTACATACATCCATAAATCTACTTACATGTTTAATCTTATTTCTAAGACAGCTTCCAGAAAAGTAAGAAAAAGAGCTCTGACTGGCTCAAACCAGCAGTGGGCTAGTAGGCTTAAGTGTATTGAGGAAAAAAACACCATTTCTTTGGGGTTCAGGAGGCAGGAAACATTTTTTTAAAAAGAAAGTAATTGTGTCAAGGCAATAAAGGCTACACCCTAAGTAGGGCATCTGGGAAGATTAATGGTCCTCAAATTGGGCAGTTTGCCTACTGGGGAGAAGGCAAAAACACTCAGCCATTTTCCCTGGACGTTCACAGGACATTAGGTTGTTCGTCATGTTCATGCCCATAACTTTTCCCTGGGTTGGATCTTTCCTGTTTTAGAAGGGCAGCATGTGCTAAGGAAAGGTTTTTAACTTGAGGTGTTGCAGTGCCTGGCAAAAGGCAGCATGGTACACAGCACCAGCTCCCCCCCAGTAGTAAGGAATCAGAGGTTTGCCACTGATTTTGGCATGTCAAAGGTTGCCCCAGGCAGAGCTGGTGGATTTCCTGGGGTCCAGAAGACTTCTTTCTTCTAGACTTTTAACCATCTTCAAATAATTTCCATTATTTTAATACCTAACTGAAAATTAGTTTCCCTGATACACAAGTGAATGAGGCAGCGTCTACAGTATCAATGCTGTAAATGTGGGCCTGACACTTATTTGTAGAATTCCATTTGTTACTGAGAAATGAAACTGGGGTTTTAAAGCCACAGCTTCTTCCCTAGTTCTTACCTAACTGCTGTTCCACAGGTAATTTGTCCTAATATATTTGGTGAATACCAGGTACTTAAAAATATGTATGTGCACAACCTGAATTAAAAGTTTAATTTAAAAAAGTACAAAATTGACTATGTATTAGGTAGGTCACTGTAGCATGTTTACACACAAAATATTTGTCTCTCATCTGGATTTGTACAGCTTTCTCTTTCTGAACCATGCATTTGGTTGTGCTTTTCTTAGGTAAGGCAAGAGATATGAACAGTCAGAAATACCCCTCTTGTATGTTCTAGTGGAGTTACCTCATGCCTTTTTTCCCCATGCTTTTTATGTTAAATAGTTGGCACTTCACAGTTTTCTCAGTGGTCTGCTGAGTGCTAGCAAAAAGCAGTCTGGTTGCTCTCTCAAGCAATGCCAGCCACTCATGATACCCAGGGAACAAATACAAAGTCTCTATTTAATAAGGCGTGCAGGATGTGAGCCTGGAAATTGCCAGTCTAGATGCAGATTTCAGTCAAAATAGTTAATTGTGCCTTATGTCTATATCTAGTCCAAAGGTAAAAATTTCTGTTTCTTCTTGTGATTCCTTCCTACTTAGATATGCAATTTTCGTACACATAGACCAAAAACATGAGAAGCTCATAGTTCCCCAGTTAGTAGCTCTTATTAGTGCATGGTCGTCATGTTTGTTAGAAAAGAAAATTCAAGGTAGGAATGTACTTCAGTGTGTTAGAAGATATATTTCTAAAACTGTGGACTTTGCTGGAACATTCGGAAGGCTTCAACATTAGAAATGCTGTGTTACACAGAAATATCTGGTGAAAAGTACTTGTTTTTATTAAGCAGTGAAAATTGCTGACTAACACAAACCATCCTAAATAGTCAGCTATGGAAATATCTACTTCTAGATGCATCAGCTTTAGCACTGCTTCGAAAACCTTTTCTTTCTAATGTTACCTGCTGTTGCCCAATCCGACATCCAAATCTGCATTGTTTGTATTTAAGAGTAGGATCTTCACCTTGCAGCTTTGATTTAAAAAGAAAAAACGAACAAAAAAAAACCCTAAACAAAGCCCCACACATTAAATGTTTCTAGCCAGACAGATTTCCCCTTGGCTTCAGATGCCAAATACACCCTGTATTTTGAGGACCAGGCGTAGCATGCTCATGGATGTCCCTAAAAGGAGCCAGACAGTGGTGAGAGATCACCTCTACCTCCATCCACCTCCAGAGTGCCAGCCAACACCTACATGCTGATAGTTTTTCAGTGCGTTGCATTTCTTCATCAGGTGCTGACAATGGCATCTGATTATGTTTGACAAGAAATTTCCAGATTATATAAGCTTTGAGGAACTGATGGCATGGATCAGGTTTAAAACTGATGAATCAAGTGTGAAAGTATCCATAAGCCTAACAGTTATGACAGCTGCTTTTTCTTACCCTACTTTTTCTTCTCTTTAATCATCCTTATGATGATTAGCTCCTTTTTCAAGTGATGGAACTGAAATAAAGGATAACACTAGTGGGAGCCCTCGACAGCGCTAACAGAGCCCTGTGTGCTCCCTGCCAGGTGGGACCATTCACAACATTCAAGTTTCCCTCTTTCACTACCCCAGTTTTTAACCCCTGCTGTAGTCTACTGAGATTCCCAAGTCCTTTTTCTGGAGCAAATGGGAAACTATTTCCTCCACCATGCAACCTTAGCCAAACAGTTTCAATCTATTTGCAGGGCAGTTCACTGGTCCTATGCTTTTTTTTAAGTTTTAAGGGGTTGTGGCATGAATCTCCCAGGACTATTCAGACTGCCAAGACAGACCTCAGGCAGACCCACTCTGCCTGCACCACGCAACAGGACCTGATCTTCCCTTCCTTTTCCACTCTCCCAAAGGCTTTCCACTTTCCACAATGCTTTGGGAGGCTCTGGTTTCTTTTGCCGAACTGAGTCAGAGAGATGATGCTCCGTCTCCTCCAGCACCTCTGTGCTGTTTGCAGGACTAGGAAGGTGCCTTGTGATGGAGAGGTGCGGGCTCCCTGTGCCATGGGATGTGCTGGAAGGGAAAGGGGGGCTCCCAGGTGGATTTGTAGATTCATTTCTTGTGGGCTTTCCTGGGCAGTACCAACAGAGACACTGAAGAGAGAGGGGAGAGAGATTTGTTATTTATTGACAAGGTAAGTTTTCCCTCTTGGAGATGTTCCCAGTTTACATAGGGGGTGCGCAAGCAGGCATACCAGGTAGTGTAAGTAGTGTAAGCATGGATGAAGATTATGCACCTTAACATTACATGAAATGGTCGGAAACATTTTCAAATATCCCTAAGCTTTTTTTTTTTAAATAAGCTGATATCCATTTATCTATTTGCATGCTTATAAACATGAAGAGCAACATGCATTTTATCAGTCACCTGGTAATATTCTATGGCAATAGAGTTATTGGAATTTGTGTATTGCCTAATGTATACACTGCTTAAATTTTTAGTGGTAAATGTGAAGTGGTTTTTAGCTCCTAAAAGAGATATATTGTTGTTGATCTGAGGAAAGCCTTACATTTCTTTAAGCTAATTAAGTTATTGAGAAATGCCTGTGTTAATTTTGTTGTAAATTTTTGCCTTATTAGAAGGTCCATATTCATGTTAGGATTTAATGCGGAAGATTTATTTTGATGTCTTTTACTCAGGATAGCAAACAGTTACAGTTTCAATCATCCAGGCTGCACTTGATTAAAAAATCTGTGAACTTGAGTGTATTAATTAAATGTTTTTCTAGTTTAAGGATTTTTTTTTTTGGCATATATTTTCTTCCTGAATGGCAAGTCATCTTCCCATGCAATATCAGATAAAGTTGGTTCAACAATCCTGTTACTTATTTTCCACACAATTTCTCTCTTTTGCCTTTGTGGTGTGTTTTGCGCCTCGGTCCCTTGATACAAATTTGTGCCACTGCTAGTTCATATGAAATCAGTTATGGTTTCACATAATATAGTTGCAGGTTTTTGGACATTGTCTGGTTTGAAAAAGCTTATCCATGGTTGTCTTCACAGTTTATTCTAAAATTCTGCTTCAGAAATATCACAAAAATCACATAATGAATGAGAAATGTAGTTGTTTGGCACTGTCGTGGCTTCCTCTCCAAAACCCCAAAGTTATTCTCATTTATCAACTAAACCTTAATTAAATAAACCTCACATAACCCTATCTCAGCAAGGCTCTTATGAAATGTATTTTATGTTTTGAGACCCTTAGCTGAAATGTGCTCTGCAGCTGCAAAATGCTCCCCTTACTTATTGATCAAAATTTTTAAATCTGCTGCCTGCTGCTTGCACTTCAGGGTTTTTCTTTTTGGTGTGGTAACCCATCATATTCTCTAAAATGTCCTAGGAAAAGTGTTAGTTTTTGTGCTGGAGGGATCTGTTGTACTAGTAGAAGCTGTTAGCAATGATGTTGTGGAGGACTAATAATAAAGTTAGGCTAAAGGTAGAATGTTCTAGTGGAATGAGAGAATACTTTCCTGCTATAGATGAAGAGATTAAAGAATATTTGTGAAGTGAAAATGTACATCTTGAGACCCTGAGGCTGATCTATGATCCAAACAAATGCCCACATTCAAGAAACTGAGGCAGAAAGTAAATGTCAATTAATTGCATCAGTTCCACTTAAGATAATATCTAACATATACAACGTTACAACATGACCTGTTGTCTCTAGCCACTATTCCAAGAGAAGAAAATGTAGACAATTAACTGCAGTGTTGATGATGGCACTATTAATCCAGGAAGAGTGTCAAATGATATATCATGTATTTTCTTCATCAAGGTAATGAAAGGTTGGGGATTGACAAAGGTATTGGCAAGGCAAACTTTCAGATTGCGTGCAAACACAATTAAATTAGTAGGAAACTAGTGCTTCTCTAGGAGGAAACAACCTCATTATAATTTTGGACCTTCCACTTTGAAACAAATGGAAATATTTTACAAGCAAGGGTCAAAAAAAATCATAGTGAAAACAGACCTGGCTTAGAGTCAGTCCTGGCTTAGACCAGTCCTTCATTGATTTAAGTTCCCACTACAATCAGAGAGAAGTTTAATGACGGGGAAGAGGTCACAGGAACTAAATAGTGCTAAACCAACAAATGAATTATTCTATTGACACAGCACATAAATGTGTGTTCTGCTGGAATGAGTGAGGTATGTGGTTGTTCTCTGCTCCTCTGGTACTGAAAGAGAGAAGTTACAAGTATTTAATGTGAATGGGTACTAAATTGTAAGAGAAAACTGAAACAGTGCTAGTGAACTCTTCTGTCAAAGCCCTATATGAAAAAGAAAAAAGTGAATTCTGACTTGAAATACATCTAGTATCTGGGGTTTGAACTTTGATTTGACCTAGTATGGAGTCAGGGGTAAGCAGCAGAGTTCAGGCCCACACTAGAACTTCCCCCAAATCTTTGGGAGCTGAAGTGGAGGACCCTTTTCCCGTTAGAAGCATTGTTGAGACAGCATATGATGCAACACTGAATGAATGATGGACAGAGCATGGTTGGGAGGTTTGGTTTCAACAGGAGAATGCATTTGCACACTAACTTCAATGGGCTTGCTTACTAATTCATAAGAAGCGGGTCTTTCATTTGCACAGCTGTCTCACACATCCAGCCACAGCTGCACTCCTTATCCTCCCCGCTTGTATCCCATCCATCTGCTGTGACCTCTTTCCTGCTCTGCGACCCAGTGTGGGGTGCAGGTAGTGGCCTAACCTGGATCTGGAGCCCAGAGGGCATCAGCCATGCTGCCATATGCTCAAAGCATCCCCACTGAATGGTGCCTGCTTTGCAGCTGCTACCTGCCGCTGCAGCCCTTTCTCTGCCTGAGCTAAATGCTGGGGCGAGAGAAGTTAGGCTTGAATATTCTCATTGTGAAACTAGTAGCCGAAGAAAATCCTTGATGTAAAATAGCTGGCTAGCGACTGATACTAAAATGTGCAGGGGGAAATCAATTCATGCAGGTGAACAGCTTTGTAATGTATGTCCTGAAAGCTGGTCTAACCTGTGTTTCAGAATGGACAGAAAAAGGATGGGCTCTTCAACTAGCAAGGAAAAAATGTTGCCCACTTCCTCATGTGTTACACAGACAAGTTTAAAAAGATCTAGTGCTGATGAAATCCACTGGGTTGGCAGTTGGTGAGACTGAAATCCCACTCGTGTGCACAAGCAGTGATGATCTGAGTGTATCCAAACCGACACAAGAGTATCAAGCTCATACTCTACACTAATTAAGTCTTTGATGTCCAGGGGTGTTAATTAGGGTTAACGGTGTGGTGTTGTCAGTCACTCTTTTCCAGTTGTTCCCAAATTGCACTGATCCAGGACACTGCATTCCCTTTCTCTTTCCCATCCTTCTCCCCTTCCTCTACCCCTCTTCTGACACCCCCTCAGCAGTTCTGCCTTGGGTACCAGTTCAGACCTTCCTCACTGCTCTTTTTCACCACAGGCCCATGTGTCCCTGCTACTGCAGCCCAGCAATGCTGCCTCTGGTCAGTGGGGCTTGGCGATGCCCTTCCTTCCCCTCTGCTGCTAATACATCTACCCGCTGACAGCTAGGTCATCTCATCGTGGACCAAAAACCTGAGCTGGGCCAGGAAACTCAGGTCTTCTAAGTCCTTATAGAGGCACCTAATGATTAAATATTTAATTAAAGCTGACATGGTTCCTAAGCCAAAGAGATAACATACTGCATACCTTATTTTGTGTCATAGGGAGATTCGGCTCCTGGTTTAGCAAACATGTTATGAAATAAACTTCTGTAAATAAATAAATGTAGAAACATATACCAAATATCTACATTTTAGCTATAGGTGGGGAGTTTTTGTCTGCATTGGATCCGTAAGTCTTGCCCAGGCTGACCAAATCACATAGGCTGGCCCTGGCATGTCCCTGTCGTGCATTCTGGTGCAGCTCACATGATGGGGATCTCTCCCCTACCCTGAGGCCACACATCGCCTTGCCTGTTCGGAGGCTTCATGACCCAGGGCTGGTAGGCGTGGGTCATAGGTAGTGTGCTCGGCCCTGGTTCCTCTCTACCTATGTGGTGCCAGAAAGCCAGAGAAAAGCTTTTCTTTAGAGTAAAACACACAAAAAGCAGAGTCATGAAGATTTTCAGGCTACTGGAACAGCCCTTCTGCTCTGGGAGAACAGCATGGTTAAAAGTTGGTTATTCCTGCTGTGCAAGGTAAGAGTAGAAGGTAAAAGCTTACGTAGCAGCTTATGAAGCTTCACAGGTAGAAGTTTGTGAAGACAGAATTTAAAATAAATCATTATTATCATTAGGTAGAAGTGTTTTCATTCTGTGAGGGAAGTGTCTAGAGCTGTGGCCCACATTTTAACCCATAGTCATTTTTCATTGTAATCCTGGTCATGTAAAACTCAAGCTATACTTATTAGATTAATATACCGCTAATTCTCTTACTTGCTATAAATGAAATCAAATAGCTTGGTTTGGTTTATTGCCAATTTCTTCTTCTAGTGATCCCACTGCTGCTTTCCAGCACTGCAATCTCGTTTTAGGCTGTACTCAATCCTTCTGCAGCTGTGTGACTGCACCTGTACATGCTGAAACCCTGCTAAGAGGAGGAGTCCTACTCTGGAAAGTGTTAAATAGAGAATATACAAAAAATAAAGCATAAGATTTATTTAGTCAGTACTATTTTATGTTGCCAAGCAAAAGAGGAGCCACTGGAATCATGAATCTAAATTTTTCACAGTATCTGACAGCACTGAGAATGTCTTTGGTTTCATAGATGAATGACTTGAACTGTTCTTGCCTTCAAGGCAAACCTGTGAAATAGCAAGAAGGAATGTTGCCCTGAAGAGATATTGATGGGTAACGAGGAGATTGCTGTATGATTACTGGCACTTGTGCTCTTGAAAAAAAACAGTACTATTACAATGGAAGCAGCATCACCTGAAAGCAGATGAGTTAGGGAGGAAAATCCCATTTTATTATGCTGTATTCTTCTCAGAAGGAATATGTTATTTTATTACTGTGATATTTTTACCTAAGGTATTTGCTAGTTGATGCTTGTCAAATTTAGATTTATAAAAGCTGTTTTTTATTTTAAACCTGCCTGCCTTCATAGCACCATCTGCTGGTACTTTGTGGGTCCTGTAGGCTGCTGCTGGAGAGCAGTGTTCCTCTGCATTTTCCAGAATGTAAAGAGGTGGTGGTATTTATTGCAGCTTGATTGCGTTATGGAGCTGCAATAACATTTCTTGAGCTAAACTTCCATTTAGCATCCATTCATCATGACAGAGTCTGTTTTCTGAAAGCAATTTTTATCCACATTATGAAAACCATTAAAAGGAACAGGAATATTTGCGTTATGGGGACTAATGCTTGAGTAATGATTTGTGGGCTTGGCCCCTTAAGTTTCTTGTAAGCTCATCCATAGCTTTGTGGCTCTGCAGAGAAAGAGGCTGTGCTTTACCAAACCTGAACAAAATGTGTTAAACAGGTTTTGTGTTGAACTTTTCAGATTTTCAGTTATGGCTTTTGTTTAATGTTTTACTGCATCTCTTCCCTGCCTAGCTGTGATTTATTTCATTCTCAGATATGAATGAGCTGGCCATATTTGATGGTAATCAGTGGTAACTGATGAAATTTTGAAATGTATATTTAGAAGGTACTTTTAGGTCTTAACTGTGTTAAGGGTGTCAAAGAATGGTTTTATGGTTTTATTAGTGGGTTCTAGCCTCAGACCTGTAGATGGGATGTCAAGGTCCAGTGACTTTTTCTCATAAAGGTTATCTTTAGCTTTTAAGCCATAGCACAGTTTTGAATATCATGTGTCTCCAAAATACCAAACTCTCCTATTGCTATCCACAAACATCTAAATGATTTAAAAGATTTAGTACTCATATTTTAATCTTGTAGACAGCTGAGTTTTTTCTAGGAAAAAAAAGTCTAACTGAGCTCTAAGATACAAAGACATCAGGGGGTGTCCTAAAAATATATACAGAGCAGTTAATGTTCTTTCCAACCTTTAAATGTGCCTGAAGACTTAAGATTGCATTAAGGAAATGAAGTACAATTAAGCGTAGGCTTATGTGGAGCTAGAAAATAAAGGTTTCTGAAATAACTGTTATTGTAAGCAAAATGTTAATTCTCTGCCAAAGAACGTGATGGAGGAAATTTTGTTACTGCTGTCTGAACCAGCAGGGTCTCCTAGACAGGGGTACATTGGAGCCCCATGCCCTGATACGCTTGCTCTGCTGACTCCCTGCCCAAACAGCCCCAAGTGGGGCTAGTAAACCTGAAGGGTCCTGTTTCCCATGGCACTCCTTCACGAACTCAGGCTTGCAGTTATGTGACTGCTTTGTATTGCACTGAGCTGCAAGAATTGCACTTAAGTCAGCATGCTTGTATGGAAATTTGATCTGGGTTGGTCTGGGCTTCCAGGGATATCCTATGGGACTGGATTGTTCTCACAGGCCAGGTGTCCTAAGAGACTTCATTAAGCCTACATAGCCTACAAGATGTGAGATCTTGTACCTCAAGAAAGCTTTATCAACTGCAAGCATCTAAAACAGGAAAGAAGAAGGAACTTTTAGGCTGAAATGGAGAATCTGTTGGGAGGATGGCTATGGATGGTAAGCTTGGGAATCTTTATAAAATACTTTTATTGACTCTGTTGCCATAGTTTTGACAGCTGCTTGTTAGATTGTGTATATTTATTTTACAACATTACTGTGAGGTGGCATTATTATTTCAAGGAGAGAGGTGCTTGTTCATGATCAGGTAAGTTATCTAAGATGCTGAAAAGAATTGAACTGGTATCCAGTTGCACACTAAATCCTTTGCTATAACCTCCTTCACTTAGTACAGAAAGTTTGGTGTGCCACTTCAGCTGAGTGAAGTACAGCTGAGCTTCTTGAATACTTCAGGGTACTGTGTTTTTGCTAGAGAAGTTAGCTCCAATGTAGGCACAAGAATAAGTGCTTTTTTGAAAAGCTGTTCCCAAATGTCAGTCCCAACAGTGAATTCAGAGGACTTGAGGTTAAGCAAAAGTACATTACTTGGCTTTCATTTGCTGTCAGATTTTGTGTGTATATGGCAAGCTCAAACAGCACCTGCCAAGTACTTACAGCTCTATCCTAAGCCAATAACCAGTTAGTCTTGTCCTTCATTTACATTTAGTTAATCCACTCTGTGTATTATTTTGTATCTACTTTCAGAATTGTATGAAAAATGATGAAATTTAAGGTCCAACGAAGTACGCAGTCTCAAAGCAGGAGTTCTCATTTAACATGACTTTGTAATCAACAAAGAAAAGTTGTATCTAAAATCAGTCACCAATGCACAGCTCGGTAGCAAAACTATATTTAAAAGAAGCAGTGTATCAGCCATTGAATGTACCAGAGTGACTAAAGAATCATATTAACACTTTTCAGACTGACTTTTAAAACTAGAGTGTCTGGATTGTACCCAAAAGATATCTGAGACCTGTTCTTTGTGTCCTAAACTGTCATCAGAATGCATAGTCCCACATGCTTCAAGCAGGATAGGCACATGTGTACTATTATAATATGTTTTATGCGTTCTTGTTTGAGAGTGTGTCTTAGCTGGTAACTGTAGAAAGGACTTTGTTATCTGGTAAATACACTTTCCTTGTTCTTGCAACTTTTGATATCACATGCAACGTTAGTTTATAATTCCTGTGTAGCTTTATTTACACAGGTTCTGACCAATTGGTCCCTGTCCTCGGTTCCTGTTAATAATCTGTATTTTGCAGTCACCTACTGCAAAGTCATTGTTGTCCCCAGCTTTGTTTCGAACATTCTGTCTCCTCTCTATCAAGTCCTGACAATGAGCTGTCTTCTTTCTTCTCAACAATGTGTTTGTATAAAGGGCATTTGTGCAACGATATGTCTTGGGAGGTTGGTTTCAGTATATGTTACACAAGTAATGCAATTCTTCCTCACCTACCTTCTATGCCAGGAAAGACATTTGCTTTGTGTGAATGGGTTTGTTTACAGTCAAGGTGGTGGCAAGCTTTGCTGAATCTCCCATGTATGTATTTGCATTTCAAAAACATCTTTACAAAATAATGATCAAAACTGTCACAGACAGTGGTTTATATGCAGAAATATTTTAAGCTGTTTTCCTCTTTAAATCAAGTATCAGATTTGAGAGTTATCGGAAGGATCCATTTAAAGTAAAAATGGAGGCTTGAAGGAAATCCTTTATGCCACATTAAAGAACCTTTTCTGGAAAGCCTCTTCAAAAGAAGATGCTTGCCACACAAATTGGTTCCCAACTCTGGAGCTGCATGAATTGTCCTGAGACTTAGGTTGAGATTTACTTAGCTGAGTAGAAACCAAAAATCACCTTGGACCCAAACCAGGGCGAGGCTGTGAGGCTGGCCCACCCTAATTTAATTTCTCTTTATTCATCTCCAAGTGTTCTTTCCTTATACTTCACATACTGATATGACAGGCACAATATTTTTTTTCTCCTATTTAAGACAAAAGGCGATATTTCAACTGCCCCCTTCACAAAGGATTGGTGAAATCACCAGGGAGGTGTATTGGATCACTTGGTGCCAAGTCGCCAATATGAGATGGAGGGGTCGCCAAGACCCTGCAGTGTGCTCCTGCCCTGAGCTGCGTGGGCTTGTCTGCAGGCTCGGAGCAATGGAGGAGAAGAATCTCTCCATCAACATGTTGCATCCAGGATCTCTCTGGCACGGAGCAGTGCAGATGGGAAGAGGTTTGAGACAATAAGTTCTGCTAGGAACCAGGCAGATGCCATAGCCCCTTCTTCATTTCTGTGCTTTCATAAACTGTCCCTGAATAGTTGGTTTGCAAAGTGAAGGCTCAGGTTCTGCCAGAGTAGCTCTGCATTAGGGAGAGAAGGTTGATAGCTGTATCTCCTTGCTGATGCTCTTTTGCTGACTGGTAACCTGTCTTCTAGCAGCTCACTTCTATGCTGCCAGATATCTTCCTTTGGGAGAAGTCGTTTTAATTCAGTATGGGAAACAGCCTCATCTGTGGTAGATTTGAAGGAGTGTTGTCACGTCATAAGGCGCAGTTCTGGATTTTGAACCAAAGCTTAATGCTCCAAGTACATACGCACACACACCATTTTGCATGTGTGAACAGCATCGTGCTTGTTAAATATGAATATTTCCAGGACTGCTGCCCAGTTCTGCAGATACAGCATTCTAAGATTATCCATTTGGTGTCTTTCCATCAAATATATTCATTGCAGGAATAGAAAGATTTCTTTTTACTATCTGCCAACCATGGAAACTCTGAAAGTCAAACTGTATTCTTTCTGGCTTATGAATCATCACCCCTAACCTTGACTCAGCGATCACAGGGGAACACTTAGGCCATGGTTAACATATTCTTCTGATCAAAAAGATTTTGTAGTATGGTGCTACACTACTCCTTGTTTCTTTAATAATGCCTGTATGGAATCCCACTCAACTTTTCTGCTGCATTAGTTCAATGGAGCTAAGGGAATGAAACAGTGGAAAAATATATTTAGTCCTTTGAGACAGGTATATCTGATATTAAGTATGTTATGAATGCAGAAGAGACATCACTTTACTGGCTATAATTAACTGAAAAATCAAAATAATTTATTGCTTCAAGGTGGTAGCTTTTAGTTACTCTGAGGTATGATGCTCTGGCTGGAGGAGAAAATATATGTGAGTGTGTTCTGGATGTGAGAAGAATACTCTAGGAATCTTCATTATTAATATAGCTTTTGGATATACTGTGATTATTTATACCTATAAGAAGAAAAGTGTGTTTTACATGAAAGGCAATTATGCCAGTTAACAGCATGTTCAGGCTAAGATAATTGACTGAACAATCTTTTAATACTTTGCCCCTTTCAAACGTGTTGCTTGGATACCAGTTTCTCTGAACTATTATGTACCTTGCTGGAAATTAAATAGTAA
This sequence comes from Phalacrocorax aristotelis, assembly GCF_949628215.1. Taxonomy (NCBI): domain Eukaryota; kingdom Metazoa; phylum Chordata; class Aves; order Suliformes; family Phalacrocoracidae; genus Phalacrocorax; species Phalacrocorax aristotelis. The sequence goes on along the minus strand of NC_134276.1, from coordinate 97,308,849 downwards.
AGAAAAGGTTTTAGCAGCGCTTTCCTTTGTCTTTTCCATAAACCCTGTATTAAAAAATAATTTCAGAAGCGGAGTCAAAGAATTATGGCTTTCTGGCAACAAAATACTGACAGGAACAGCTGGAAAATGCAACTCATGCACAACCTGAATTCAAACCTTTGCTTTCTAGATACATGTTTTTTCTTGCATGCAAGCTTTTCCTTCCTCTTCCAAGGGAATTTGTCTTTGAGACACAATGAACAGGTTCTTAAATTGTAAACATCCTGAAGTAACTGGATAACGCATTCAGGTAAGTCTCTTACCTGTGAGAATGGTTTGTTCCCTGCTCAGCTTTACTCACTCACTAAAATATGTAATCTGAGAGTGTGAGGTAGTGTTTGTGATTTGAGGACTTTGTATTATGAAATGGTTTTTGGTCTCCATCTAAATGCCAGGTTTTCTATTGAATTATATCATGCCATGAACTGTGTTGGTTTTTTAGGCTGTGAGCTGCGACTTTATCTAAACATAAAGCCTCTCAGAAACACCAGAGGTACCTTAATGCGAGGGTTCAGATTTGCCTACGGGACTCATTTCACATTTTGCCATTGCAGTGGGTTTGGGAAACCTCTGGGTTTATCTACCTTGCTTGACTTCGCTCTGATTCAAGTGAGAGGAAGTGCTCGAGATGAATGGTCCGGTTGGCTCAGCAGGCAATGTCTTTAGGTTCATCTTTTTCTGGGATCATCTTATCAATTAAGCCCAGGGCTTATGTGACATTGCTACCTGAAAACCGAAGGCTTTCCAGTGAAGGTGCAACCTCTGATCTGGGAAGTGACCTGTTTACAGGGAAGACAGCAACTCCAACCCTGGCATAATGTTTTGACCTACATTGGGCAAAGAGATATTTAAGATTTGTACTAATGAGGACAGCTTTTGCTGTGGAAGGCAAGGAAAATCTCCTGCCTGTTCCCTGTGACCACTGTGCCTGAGGAGGTTTGTCCTGCCCCAGGCCAAACACACCGTGCTCCTCCCTGTGAGGTGCTGGGATGACTGCCAAGGTCTTTGCTGAAGCTTATGTTAAGAGAACAGACCCAGTGAGAGAAAGAAAGCCTTATTCAAGTAGACACACATGCTTTTCTTTTGAGGGCAGAGCAGAAGTTCTTGTGCCAGGGTCGGTGGTTGCGGAGGGCATCAGCAGCAGTCCTAGCGGGATTATACCTGTGGGGTTTACAGGGGGCGACCACTCCCCTCTTCAGCACTCTAACTGGGATTGTTAGTATTGTATTATTAATAATAATATTGTTGTTATTATTAGTGTAATTAGGACCGTTGATCTGCTCGAGGGTAGGAAGGCTCAGCAGAGGCATCTGGACAGGCTGGACCAACGGGCCGAGGTCAACCATATGGGGTTCAACAAGGGTCAGTGGTGGGTCCTGCACTTGGGTCACAACAACCCCATGCAATGCTACAGGCCTGGGGAAGGGTGGCTGGAAAGCTGCCCGGTGGAGAAGGACCTGGGGGTGTTTTTTAGCAGCAGTCTGAATATGAGCCATCAGTGTGCCCAGGTGGCCAAGAAGGGCAACAACATCCTGGCCTGTATCAGGAACAGTGTGGCCAGCAGGAGTATGGAAATGATCGTGTCCCTGTAATCAGCACTGGTGAGGCTGCTCCTCAAATACTGTGTTCAGTTTTGGGCCCAACAGTAGGAGGAGGACAACGAGTTGGTGGAGTGTGTCCAGAGAAGGGCAGCGAAGCTGGTGAAGGGTCTGGAGAGCAGGTCTTATGAGGAGTGACTGAGGGAACTGGGGTTATTTAGCCTGGAGAAGAGGAGGCTGAGGGGGAGACCTTATCACTCTCTACAACTGCTTGAAAGGAGGTTGTAGTGAGGTGGGTGTTGGTCTCTTCTCTCAAGTAACAAGCGATAGGAGGAGAGGAAATGGCCTCAAGCTGTGTCAGGGGAGGTTTAGTTGGATGTTAGGAAAAATGTCTTTACTGAAGGAGTGGTCAGGCATTGGGACAGGCTGCCCAGGGAGGCGGTGGAGTCACCATCCCTGGAGGTGTTCAAAAAACATGTAGATGTGGCACTTCAGGGCATGGTTTAGGAGGCATGGTGGTGTTGGGCTGACGGTTGGACTTGATGATCCTAGAGGTCGTTTCCAGCCTTAATGATTCTATGATTCTAACTGCCTGGTCATGTGCTGGTGGTGCAAATTTCATGTCTTCCCTTCTACAATTAACTGCATGTAGGGCCTGTGCCATGTAGAGGGACATTTTTTGTTTGGTGAAAATGCAGACAGCAGATTTCACAGCGTGGTACTGATTCAAGCAGACTCTTTGTAAACCACAGGCTGTATCTTGGGAAGCAGCACGTACTGCAGTAAGTGAAAAGTCAGAACTATGGTGTAGCTCATTCCTCCAGTGGGTGATGGGGCAGAGCTACAAAGATAGCTGCGGTCCATTTGTCTCAGCCTTCAGCTCTTCTCTACTTCCTATCTTCATGAAAACAAGCAGAAGCAGAGGGGAGGTTCCTATCTGGATACTGAGTTGGATCGCAGACATCTTCTAATCTGGATTTGGAGATTTGCCCATGATCTCTAATGCAAAGGGAATGTTTTGCCATTTTATGTTTGTAGCCAAGCCAGTCATCAGCACTGTCGAAGTGACTCACAGCAGTGCTGAGATTGTGACTCACTGCTGTGTCCTTTCTGGAAAGACACTAATCCTCCTTTCCTGCTGCTTGGGCTGTTTTGGGAACCACAAAGTTAAGCACTGAAAAGCACATTTATTAACTGACACATGCCAGGACTGAGTTTTGTTTGTAACAGTGAGGAAGTACTTTGTGGCCTCTCTGCTGTTGACTAGACACTGACACATCTGGCACCCAGGCACCCGAGGATGGAGATTCGAGCATTTGTTTCACTGGTTAGATCTGGGTGTCAAGCCTATTTCAGTCAGTCGGTCTTTGGGCTGGATTCAAGAGTTTTTCTTAACTACCAACATCTGTCAGATGGCAACTCCCTGAATACACCCTTCCTGGTTATGCTATTTTAAGGCACTTATGCTTTAAATAATCATAATAACAAAACCCTTAAAGATTTTTCTCTGAGTAATTTGTGCTCAAGGGACTTCGAAGTCCTCAGGTTTCTTCCTGACCAGTGACAGGATGTGGTGTATCCAGCAGGAGTCATCCAACCCGTTGCCACACAGGCAGTCTGGTCAAAAGCCTTTGGGATTACTTGTGGAGCACGAGGAGCTGTGCCCTATGAACGTACTAAATAGTTGGTAACTCTACCTCGGTTGATTATTGGTGTAGCTCTTGCCTTAAAGCATCACATTTCTGTTTTAAACCAACAGTTGGTTTGTTGTGGTCTCCTGAAGCCTTTAGTTAGGGCAGGAGTCATCTTGCATGTTCTTCATGTCTTCAGACATTTGTAGAGGATATCTTTATCTGAGCTCATCTCCCTGGGCTCCAGTTACAGTCAGTGGAGAGAAACTGGTATTTCAGGGGTTGATTTATCTGACATGCTTTAGCTCTCTGCCTTAGGAGACGAGAAGTTGTACCCTAGAGGTGCCTGTTTCTCTCAGTGCATTGTAAAGTAGTTCATGGGCGGTAGCACAAGTGGAACAGTCTGTACTGAGTCACGTGAACAACACCCACAGCATTTAGTTAATGAATATATGCTCAAGATAAAATTTATCCATGCAAATGCCAGTTAACTCAATTTCTGCAACTCTCTCCTGGGGCTTGGCCTTTGGATATTTTTTATCTAATTAGGCGTATGGTATTTTTCTTTTTTTAACCAGCGGAGTTATATATGTGTGGTTTCTCCTTCCTTGAAGGAGGTAGGCACATATGTACGACTGTCTGGCACTGGCATAGCTACACTGATTCACTTGGATTGTACCAGTGTTTCTAACTCTAATCGTTAAAAAGTTATGAAAGGTTTTCAAACAACGAACCTGTGAAACTTTTAATTCATTTTCCCATACTAATAATGCAGGGTGAAGCCTTCAGGCTGCATGGCAGTTGTGAAGAGGCATTCACTCGCACACTCAGAAAAATGAGCCCTTCTTCCTGGCTCTCTGTAGGCAATGTAGTGTTTCCTTTATTATCCCCAGAGCTCCTTTAACTCAGTGCTTTCACTGTCCTGTACATTTTCTCCCCCTTGCCTTCCTTTCCATGCCTTTCTCTTCCACCTTTAATTCTTCATCCTGTTCCTTCTCCCAGCACTGGAAGTGCTGGCAGAGCTTCTGAAAATCTCTGTCTTCAACCAACCCATGCTTGGAAGAATGCTTGTGTATATCACATCCTTTTACTGTGGGTATCTACGCACCCTCATCAATGCAACCACCTTAGCTGGAGGAATGACCTCTGTCTTAAGCCCCGTTAGGGCATCAGAGTATGCAAGTTTCAGCAATTTCTGTTCCTAAAATACGAAAGGATGCGAGGCAGAGTCCTTTCTAATGAGGACAATGAGTTTTTAATGTTCTTGTTATATATTAAAAACTGTATCCAGAAAAATTCCAAGTGGAATCACTTGCGTCTTGTAACTGTTATGCTTATACTTGACATTTGAGAGCTATGTTGTAGTTCCTGTCACCTTTTCTTACTAAGATTTAGTGTGTTGGAGATAAGTAGCAGTCTTGGAAGAAAAACTGTTGTAAATCTGATATAAATTTTTCAGGGTGAGAGGGATCCTTCTGTTTCTGCTTGTTGGAGTTTTTGACTATTGTTATCACAAAGAACACTGATGAAATCCAAAACAGCTCATTTTTTTTTCTTAACAAATACCTGTCTTTTATAAAACAGAGGTTCCCAAGTGGGGGTAAAGCAAAATAAGTCTCAGCAACAGTGTCATTAGCTAGGACTTCTACTGTTAAAGGAAAAAGTGTGAAAGAGAACTCAATTTTCTAAAAACATGATCTCCATAAAATATTAAATAATGATGTAGTTTAAAAGCAGGCGAAGTACAAGATTCCGTGATGGTGTCAGGTTGGTATTTTACTGAAGTACTGTGCACCCCTACTTCATCTGATAGGTGAAATTGGAGGCTGGGCACAGTGCCAGGCAGAGATGGTCAGGGTGTCCCATCAGCCTGAGTAGAGTTCACAAGGCTATCCTTCCTACCAGGGTTTCATATGGAGTATCTTTCCACACAGAAGTGCGTAAAGGTGGTGTAACAGATGTCGGACTTCTAGTCATTGGCCATTTTCACCTTTGATGACGTGAGGCTGTTCCATCCCACAGAAATACATGAGTTCACTTGAATTCCCATGCTGCCCATATGCCTACATTTCAAAGTTTGTTACGTTATTAAGTGGTGGAATATGCTCGCTATAGTAGTAGCAATGAGAAGTGTTTAACTGCACCTTACGCGGTCAAAGTCCAAAGTTTTAAATCTGCAAAACTCAGCTGCTCCTAACTCAGCTGCTCCTAACTCAGGAACTCCCATAAAATATGAAGATTGAAAGGATTCTTATGTTAAGTTTTTCAAACACTCACTTTTTGCATTGGGGAAATTGGAATTTCACTGGAAATTGCAAGACAAGATGTTCCACTGCCTACTTTTCTTTCTGGTGCTTGGTTTGACTGGGCTTTATGAGTTCATGGCTACTGGCTGCTTTTGCTCGAGTTGATCACTCAATACTCAAAGCACCCCGGCAGGTGCTAGAAATTTTAGGTTCAGTTCCTTTCTCTCTCTCAGAATTAGTAGTATTGCCTATCTAATCTGCAAGTCTATTTTATGAGAAATGTGTCCATGTTGAGTCTTAACTTCAAAAGGAAGAATTTGGATCTGTGACTCCCAAGGGCAGGAGATATTTCCTTGCAGATGAAAATAATACATCATTCAAAGCACAGGTCTTAATGATTGGGTTAATTTGCTCTGCCTCAGACTTGTGTAGGACTACTAATTTAAAAAATAGGATCTTTTTAGGACTGCAGGAAAACCTTTCCTTCCCTTTATGAGGTAGCTACAAATTTAGAATTGGCATCATGTTCTCTAATGGAAGAAGTTTTTCTTTTGAAACAATAAATAATGTCTATAATAATTGTCTAGGGTTGGAAGATGTCTTTGCTGCTGGAGCCGCCACTTTTGTAAGCAGTGTGAACTATGAGCTTTTAAATATGCTGAGGATTAAAAAAAAAATGCTATGCTGTCACTGTAATCCACTACATCTTCTTCCCTTCAAGAATCTCCTATTACCAACAAATGAAAAACAAAATTCTGGCAAGAAGATTAGTAACTCTTGAGTTTCTTCTCTGATTTGGTTTTCAGATGGGACATTTCTCTTATGCCTGTAACTGACCCTTCTGTGAAGAAAAGTGCTGTGATCTGTTGGCTCATGTATTGGCTTGGAACCAAGAAAATTTGGGTTCTCTCCCTCCAGGTTTCCCAGTTATTGTATCGAAGAAATGGCAGCAACAAAACCAAAAAGTGATGATGTTTAATGCAGGAAAAAATATCAGGATAGAAATTAATTTGCTAATCTTTGATATCAATCTTTCCTTCAATGCCTCCACTAATGCCTTTGTTACAAGGCATTACGAGGAATGTATGCATCATGCTTGTAGCAAGGTTATGTCAAGGCAGAGCTTTGGTCTTTAAGAGCAGTTTTCATCTGTTTTGGAATTCTGTTTCTCGTCATACGAAATCTAATCATGCTGTTTGTTCTCTGCACAAGTGATTTAGCTAACTCCTCTATATCTTTTTACATAGAAGTGCTCCTTGCATTTACATTGCCTAGCAGTGGTGTAGGTAGCATGGTGGAAGATGTAGCAGGAGGAGCAGCCTCCTCTTACCTGCTGCCCATGCCTGCTCAACTACATTATTTTCCCCTTCTCCATGTTTAAAACTTGTTTTTTAGTGGTTTGCAGATGCTTCTCTTGCTTCCCACACAAATTCCGAGAGTATGACCAGATGTCTAGTTCATTTCTCTTGACACACTTTACAGCCGTAATCTGAAATGTTAACACCAGCCACAAAAGAATCATATGCTTGTTGTGTAAATTACTATAATCAGATAGCCAAAACATTACCTCATGCTGTCCTAGATGTTATAATGCTTGCAGCTAAAATGCTCCCTTGGGATCTAGGGCAGAGGTCTCTGGGCTTTGACTGTGCTCTGAGGTGGGCAAAGTCAAACCTCTCTGTGTAAGAGTGTGCGTGTGTACACAGTCTAGACAGATGGCATACTCTGAATCAGTTACTGAGGGCCCATGAGAACTTGTTCCTTTAATGGAAAAGGCAGGAAAGAGGAAGAGTTCATATAACTGGCTTTTAGGAGGGAGGAGGTGATGATGTTAGTGTCAGCCTGGCTCAACAAACTTGCTCTGTTTGAAAGTCCTGCTAGCTTCAGCGGCTGTTCTGCCTGTTGGCAGTGTGAGCAGACCAGTCATAGGTATAGGAGTCATAGGCAGCGACTGACTATGAAGGAGAGCAAAAGGTTTATGCCCTGAGAATGTGAATCTAAAACTCACCTTGATAAAACCTTGAAGTTTGGATGCTGGGCTGTGGCTAGGAAAGCTGCATTGTACACCTATCACTGGCCTGCTAGTCTTTCTTATTTTTTATTTTTTTGTGTGTGCACTTCTGTATTTGTAAAAGGGACCTCCTTTATTAAACTCTCTAAGATTCACACAGATGGAAAGTGCTGTGTAAAAATTAAGTTGTTCTTTTCACTACTTAATCCCCGCCCCCCCCCCCCCCCCCCCCCCCAAGGCCTGGGTGAGAATAGAAGTTTGAGTTTGCGTGCAGAAGTTGTATTTTTGTTTTGTTTTGTTTTCCTAACCTCTTCCACATGCAATCAAGTGTTATTGCCAGCTGCTCTCCATGGTTGGTCTCCTGGGAACCTGGGCTCCTGTTTGTTGCTAAACTCATAACAGTTGGTTCGTTTAACTTTTTGCAAATGTTAATTTATCAGGTTTGGACTTCCACCAGTTCTCTTTACCCAGCCAGAAGTGCGCAATGGAGTAGGCACCAATGTGTAAAAAGGGCTTGTCAGAACCTCAAATTCCGGTAGTGGGAGAAATGGCCAAGTTTATGGCCACTCTCACATTCTTTCTGTATTGAAATTAAATATCTTGAAATTTTTCACTTCCCACACAGCAGGAATATGAACTTTCATTTGATTAACAGAAGAAAGATTTTATTTCAGAATTTTAAATAGGGAAGGACAGGGCTCCCCAGGATGATTACTGCAGGGAACCCACAAGCTTAGACACGCTGCTCACCAGGGAGGATCCCAGGGGGGCCAGCAAGCTAGCAGGAAACCAGGTTTCCCTAGGAACCGTGTCTGGTCACTGTTAGATGATTTGATTGAATCAATCTGTTCCTGCAGAATATATATGCATATTTTTCAGGAATTGGCATTTTCCTATGGAAAAACATTTTACCGAGTTAAAATTGGAGATTAGCTAGCATGCTTTCCAGTCAATCCTAGCTGCATTGGTGAGGAAGCCACATGTACTTTGTAAATATATGTAAATATATGTCAATCTAGCGTATCTAATAATTAGGCTATCCCACCAGACCTCTAAAATAGGGCCGATGGATGACTTAGAAGTCTTAAAGAATTTTGTGTGATTATCTGTCAACCTAAAACTAACACTGGCATGAGCAGACCATCAGGATACTTCCCTACCTTGGAGGGGAAGGCTGTGTGGAAATGGGCCATCAACAAAGCAGAAGCAGAAGGCAGCTATGGTGAGAACATCTGTACCTCCTTCATCTTTTAATAGTTTCAACAAATTAATGTGACAGCTGTGAGTCCTGTGCATTTGCCTGTGGAATTTATTATTTTAAAACAACGGTCTGAAAGTATGCTTGATACCATTGTACCTGTAGCTGGAAGACTTGAGGAATTGGGCATCTGCTCTGGATTTAAGAGTCAGTTATTGGTACCAGGTCACAGAGGCCTGAGCGCTGACTGCACTTTCTGCAGCCTGCAGGATATGCTTTACTGGGGACCATCCAGAGACCTATCAAAGTTTCAGAGGCTAATAGACAAGTTGCTGTGGTGCCAGGACGGGCAGCATGTGCTGGTGGTGGTCTGGCCCCACCACAGGATGGACAAGGCAGTGGCAAAAAGAAGGAGGGTCTGGGGCCAAGTGGGGCAGTGTGCCCCGTGGCCAGCCCCACCAGGTCTTCCACTGGATGTTCCAGAGGAGAGCACATGGGAGAGTTTAGGTGAAATCAGGGCAGAAGCAAAGTGTCTGGCTCTGGGTACAAGAAAAAAAGCTGAAGGAATCTTTCCTGTGGTGTCCTGGCATGTATAATGGACAAAGGTCTGTGGGTCTGGTGTACTATTCAGTGTTTGGGAATCTAACTCAAACAAAAAAATGCATTTTTCATACACGTTGTTGAACAGAGATGAACTCTTGCAGGGGTTTGTAGATGGAGACCTTTCTACCCTGTGCTTCATCAGGAAACTCTCTGTGAGAACAAAAATGTGTGGTAAGGCAGAAAAGTATTTAACCATTGAGTGAGCTGTGGAGACAGCAGCGTCTCCTACTGTTACTGTTACCCTCGTGTCAGATCATAGGCTCTTCTAGAGCAAAACTGGGCTTACATGGTGGTGCCTTCCTCTGCACCTGAATGCTGTCAGTTAGGGCCGTGCTTCCAGCTCCATTTTGCAGGGACAGAAGAAGAGCTGTGGTGCAGTATATGGTCTATATATGGCTCTACTTGGTAAGACAAATGTGGGTGGGAGGAGTAAGCGTAGAGGTTTAATTTGCTATGTGCAGATGTGGTGAGGAGACTGATCCCTGGGAAGACAGAACAGTCCTACTGCTTGATGTGAAGGTTTTATTTTTCATAATTGGATGAAATAATCTCATTTCATTGTCAAGCAGGGAATAAAATAGTCTTTGGCTTCCTGAATTTTTACACGGAAAGCTGTTGTGCTCATTGTCCTGGCTGGCAAGAACTGTGTTTAGCCCTCAGCTGGATCTTAGTTTGTATTTTAGCGGAAGCGCAGCTCCTTTGGAACTGCCATGCCCCATAGCGCTTGAGCCCCACCAGTGACTCAGTGCTGAGTCAGAAGAAAGAGTGCATTTACTGAATCAGCCACACAGCTGTGGTTCAAGCTGATGTTTTCCTTGGCGTTCTCCATCAAAATAGTGACCAGACATGTAGATCTATTCAGCTTGCTAGGTAAGATGAGATGACAGCTAAAGAGGCTAAAGTCACATCAGGGCATATTTGCAATGAGAAAAAAGCCCTATTTTCATAGACTTGCTTGTTTGTACAGGATATAGCGGGAGGTATGATGCAGGGCACCCAGATTTGGAGCTCTTCTGGACACTTTTAGAATTTTCCAAAGGCAAATCATAATTCACACTGCAGAAATCACTTCTGGGTCTTTTAATGGAACTATTATACTAATATGCTCGCTGGCTCCGATTCTGGTGTTTTCCCTGTGTGTCTCTCCTTCGCAATGGAAATTTTTTGGTTTTTGTGGACTTGTGTATTTTTTTAAATTACCATCATATCAGCTGCAGTGTTTGTCATAGGGGTTAGTGGAAGGTGCTAAAAGTTATTTAATGACTATATAAGAGTCAGTATATTACTCACCTTTCTGATATAAAAATAATATACTGAATTACAGGGAATGCACAATATGGACTTAACACATTACAAGAAAGGAATGATACTGAGAAAGGTAATTTTAAGTTAAACTTCACAAAGCAATTTTGTCAGGTCTGTTATTCTGCAAAGTATTTCCCTGGAAAGGTGGCTGAGAGAAGACCCTTAATACAGCATTTGACTGCACCTACATGGAGTGTTCTATAGTAGAAGTGCAAGTAATCCTGTCTCTCTCGCTGCTGGTGTCTGTGATCACAGCAGAGAGTTGAATATTTGCTTCCTATGTATTTAGTGCCATAATAAATTTAAACAGGACATTGCTGACCCTGTCATCCATCTGTTTTTGGTACTGGGCTGCCACATAGTGGCCTCCTTCATAAACCTGGAAAATGGGAGGAGGGAGGGAGGATAACAAGTTGGTAATAAGAACGAGCAAATATAAACCTCATGACTCATTTTACGGTATCTGTTAATTCCTTACTGGCTGAGGAAGCAGAATTTAATTTTGTACAATCCAAAACACAAGAAACAAACATAAGAACACGGTAAAAAGAGGTAGGAAACCCCTCGGTTAACTAACAAAAGGTTCTTTGAAGGAATATATAAAGGAATTTATATGAAAGTAGAAGAGTTTTCCCTGACATAGTAATAACTTGTTTCTTTTCTTTGCTACCTCCTTTTTTCTGTCTCGATACAGACAACTAAGATTTGAAGTTTCTTCCTTTTAGATGAGCTCAGGTTAGGAGGGAAAGTCATAAATGGGTGTACACGATGGGAATGAATGTTTCCTCACCTCAGGCTCAATCTTGATATTCAGGGTGGTTGGTTGATTTTGTACCAGTGGTTAATGGAAGTGCAGCCTCTCTGTTGCATTGACCCATGTGCCCAGCTGCACTCTGTGCTTGCGTGTGTCCTGACTCCCTGCTTAGCAGTGCAAGGCATTGCTCCTGACCCGCACCAGGATACCTGGGCACATGGCCCCTTCTCATGTAGCTGCCTCACGCTACGGCCTGATGCTTAAAAGTGACTTGCCTGAATAGCCTTCCCTTTCTTCCTGTCTGGATCTGCCAGGGAAGATAGGCTTTCCCCTTCATATTCATGTTCCTCTAAGGAAAAGAAATCTATTTTTCCAGCTTGCGGAACTGTCTTGTGCAGAATAATTTTTGACCTTATTTGAAGTGGTGGAGAAATCCTGTCTGGATCCAGACCTGGACCCTGTGCAACTTTGAATTTCAACTAAAGCATTCCTTTGCACAGGTTCTGCCTTCGTAAAATATCCAGGAGGGAGGTGGGAATGGGGCCCACTTCAAGCCTTAAGATCATGCCTGGATGAATACATTGTAACTATGATAAAATGCATAGTGTTTTGCTGCCCTTTAGGTTGAGAATTTTATGCCCTTCACTCCTCTATGCCTACCTCATTCCTGTAAGCATATAATCCATTGTAGGTGGTCAGCCTTGGAGACTGCAGCTTTGGTCAGGTTTGTGCATAGCTGCCCATGACAGCCTTCTGTGAGAAATGATCTGATGTGATAGAAAATCTTTAAGCTCTTAAATCTGACAGTGTGTGGCAGCCTGGTTTTCTCACATACCAAATATGCACTTTAGACCATCAGCATCCCTTCAGTGGAAGATGGTATTCAGGAAGTTCGGACTTCAGCAGTGTATGTGACTCCAGTCAGGCTAGGTATGTGCTAAGCTCCTAGTGTTGGTTATGGTACTTTCGTCATAGAGTTAATGCCAAGTCAGGAAGCAGAGAGGTAGGAAAATGAAATCTGTCCATAAGAAAAGACTGTTTTAAATGTTGAAAATAGTTTCATGTGAATATATGATGAGCTTAGAACTATTATTTAATTATCTGTGATAGAAATGTTCAGTACCTTTTTGTTCTAAGAATAAGCATCCTGTGCATTTTGATTTTCATAGTGTAAAAAGTCTGATGTTGTTTACAGCAGATGGATATGAAATACATTTCTGTACAGGCTCCAGGGTCTTCATTTTAAGACATGGACATTAGTGCTATTAGCAGAGTAGAGAGCGTTTACTTGTGAAATTATCACTTGTTTTGTCATTGTGCTTATAAGGCTGGGTTTATTTTGTCATAAATTTAAAAGCAGGCAAAGAAGTGGGACTGAGGCAGTTGTTGCATGCAAAACAGTTCCTACTTGGGGAATTTTTATTTAGTCTAATGTATTGCCAGTTAACACAAACTTCTGATGACCTCGGTTCTGGTGTTGAGAAAAAGGAGGACAAACCCAATCAAATAAACACTTCAGTAAACATCTTTCCTCCCCCTTCCCTGGGCTCAGCAGAAGCCAAACACCTATCATCCCTCCTTTCCAGCCTCACCTGCCTGTATTTTTGCTGTGGGTTACACTCAATCCACCCCAGTCCCTGAAGCACGGGAGGACTGGGGCCACGTGCATAACTGTTTCTGTTGGCTGCTCTTTGCTCCTTTGGGTTTTCCTGCTTCTCTGCTGCTTCTTAGTGTCCCTGCCTGGTGTGGGTCACCCATGGCTGCAGTTCCCCAGGGGGGACCCCACTAAAGGTAAGGAGAAAGTAAGGTAAATAGATTTACTGACCAGCATTCCCCGAAACAAGTGCCTGGAAATAACAAATGAGAAGCAGAAATTTGAAACTGTTGTTAAAAGGACTTGCTGGGGCACTTGCTTCCCTGGATGTGTAGTTTCAATAAAAGCAACCACTTTCTGCAGCCTAATATATGTCTCTTATGGCTTACTTATTTGGGAAATGGAAACCAGGTTAATTTTAAAAGTCCATGCTGGGGATGTATATACACGGAAGATCCCAAAAGGAAGTACACAGAGGAAACCAAATCCCATATTCAAGTCAGTGAGACTTTTAGGGACCCTCCTTATGAAAACCCCAATGCAATTAGCCAGAAAATAATTTGTCAGAAAAATCTGATTAATTCTTTATGTGGAATTTGCCTATGTATTATCTTTTTCAAATAATTTCACAAAGAAATTTAAAAACATATTTCCATTTCAGAAAATGTTTCAAAATAATAAAAAGGTACAAAAAGAAATTACATATTTTGCTTGAAAATTAGTTTAATCCTTTATATGCGTTCTGTTAGTAAAAATGTGATGAAATTTTCAGCACAATGTTGTTTTACGTAGAAAGGAGAGCAAAATCTTCAGTATTTATTGAATCACTACTGTCAACGATTTTCAAAAACTGAATATAAAATTAAATGTTTAATGAATTAATGTGAGTTATAGTCAGTTCCTGGTGTATCATGAGAAATAGAACAGTACATATTTCCAAGGTGAAATAGTTAGTGACCTGCTACACTAATTAGACACACACAAGTCTATGGGGCCAGATGCGATCCACCCAAGGGTACTGAGGGAGCTGTTGGAAGTGCTTACCAAGACATTTTCCATTGTTTACCAGCCATCCTGGCTAACCAGGGAGGTCCCAGTTGACTGGAGGTTAGCTAATGTGAAACCCATCTATAAGAAGGGCTGGAAGGAGGATCCAGCGAACTACAGGTCTGTCAGTTTGATCTCAGTGCTGGGGGTTATGGAGCAGATCATCCTGAGTGCCATCACACGGCACGTACAGGACAACCAAGGGATCAGGCCCAGTCAGCATGGGTTTATGAAAGGCAGGTCCTGCTTGACTAACCTGATCTCTTTCTGTGACAAGGTGACTCATTTAGAGGATGAGGGAAAGACTGTGGATGTTGTCTGTCTAGACTTTAGTAAAGCCTTTGACAGCATTTCCCACAACATTCTCCTGGAGAAACTGGTTCCTCATGGCTTAGACAGGCCTACTCTTTGCTGGGTAAAAACTCTGGATGGATAGCTGGACCCAGAGAGTTGTGGTGAACAGAGCTAATTCGAGTTGGCAGCTGGTCACAAGCGGTGTTCCCCAGGGCTCAGTGTTGGGGCCAGTCTTGTTTCAAATCTTTATCAATGATCTAGATGAGGGGATCGAATGCACCCTCAGTAAGTTTGCAGATGACACCAAGTTGGGTGGGAGTGTTGATCTGCTCGAGGGTAGGAAGGCTTTACAGAGAGATCTGGACAGGCTGGATCGATGGGCCGAGGTCAACCGTATGGGGTTCAACAAGGCTCAGTGGCGGGTCCTGCACTTGGGTCACAACAACCCCATGCAACGCTACAGGCTTGGGGAAGGGTGACTGAAAAGCTGTCTGGTGGAGAAGGACCTGGGGGTGTTGTTTGACAGCCGGCTGAACATGAGCCATCAGTGTGCCCAGGTGGCCAAGAAGGGCAACAGCATCCTGGCCTGTATCAGGAACAGTGTGGCCAGCAGGAGTACGGAAATGATCGTGTCCCTGTACTCGGCACCTTGAACACTGTCCCAACAGTAGGAGGAGGACAATGAGTTAGTGAGCGTGTCCAGAGAAGGGCAGCGAAGCTGGTGAAGGGTCTAGAGAGCAGGTCTTATGAGGAGTGACTGAGGGAACTGGGGTTATTTAGCCTGGAGAAGAGGAGGCTGAGGGGAGACCTTATCACTCTCTACAACTACTTGAAAGTAGTAGTAGTGAGGTGGGTGTTGGTCTCTTCTCCCAAGTAACAAGCAATAGGACAAGAGGAAATGGCCTCAAGCTGTGTCAGGGGAGGTTTAGTTGGATGTTAGGAAAAATGTCTTTACTGAAGGAGTGGTCAGGCATTGGGACAGGCTGCCCAGAGAGATGGTGGAGTCACCATCCCTGGAGGTGACACCCATGGCAAAGGTTTTTTGCTAGAGCACATATTTGTTTGAAATCACTGAAATCTCTTCTAGTTTGCTGCAACTTATTATTGCTACTGGTTATGTCCTTTGGAGTATAATCCAGCAATCTAAGTAGTTTAGGGAATAGAAGTGTGATTTATATGCAATAATGAAAATGAAACTCTCTTTAAAAGCCAGCATAGGGGGTCTTCAAATGGGATTTCTGCTGAACTCCCTACAAAGATGATCCTGCCCCAGGGAGAAAATGTAGGTGAATATGAGTATGCAAGTGAGTAAGTGATTTCCATCTTTGGTCACCAGCTGATCATAAAATGCTGAAAAACTTATAAAAAGGAACAGCAAGAGTGCTTTTAAGGACTGAAATTTTAGAATTGGTGAGAACCACATTGCCGTCCTGGCAAAGCATGATGAAGCCTTGTTTTTTTCTTCCTTAACCAAGGAACTGTACTTGTTTGATAGGTCACAGGCTGAATGGTTTTGCCTTGCATGAAGGAAAAATAAACATATATGGGGGATGGTGGTGGCTGTTTAATTTGTGATGAAGAGGAGGGTTAAAAGCAGGTATTTTGGAACTTATATGCTGCCATTTAGAAGGTGTTACAGTGAGGTCTTGAACAGGAAAAGAAGACAAAAAAAGGTTGTACTTCTTTGAATAAAGCCCTTATTTATAGGGGCAACCAGAGGGGTTAAATAAAGGCTAGGATTTATACACATGGGAAAATAAATTATGTATGTTTGTTAGTATGTCTAAAAGAAAAGGAAAAGGAGAACACCCGTGTGGCAGTGAAAAGGTGAGATGTCTCTGTAAAAGACTTTTTTAATTCCGTACAAATACAGCACAGTGCTGACAGCTCTAGTGACTTCATGTGGTATGTATGATGTCAGTCTTGGTGTCATGTGATTGCGTATTTTAGCTTGGATTTATACAAATGAAACATAAACACTTAGGTTTTCTTGAAATTATGAAACATAAGGGCTCCAAATTAAACAGCAAATAAAAATAACTCACATTCCCCTCCAAACTGTCTTGCTTTGCAGTCCGTGCTCCAGTCTAGAGGAAGCTGCTCTCCATCACCAAACCGGGGGAGGCAGTTGTAGGTGCCAAGGGAGGGATGGTTTTCTCCCATCTTTTTTGTGCTGAGGCAATTCCTCTGGTTTTAATTACATTTCTCCTTCTCCTGACCAGCAAGATCAGAACCGGGACCCCAGTATCCAACTGCAGAATGACGATGTACTGAGAAAGCTGCAGCCTGACTGGTTTAATTGATATAGTAATTCTGTATCTTATACATTTATCTCTTCTGCAGTACTGACTAGTGCAGGAATGTGGGGTTAAAAAGCACCTCTCGGGTAAGAAAGTGGAGTTTCACATTTCACACTGCTTCTGAAGAGCTTCCTGGTGCTCTGCTGGGAACAGAAAGATAATTTGCTACTCTGACACTTCTAAATGTAAGACTAAAAATGCTATTAATGGTGAGCTGTTACATTAATTAGCTAATTATATAATTGTTTCTAAGAGCCATTTCTATTGGTAAAGGGTAAAGAGATTTAGATCCAGCTATGCATATTTATTTAAAAATCTGGAAGAGAGGAGGGTTTCCACCTGGGTGCATGTTTCTAATTGTTTTCTAAGAACCTGATTTATGGAGAAAAGATGATGACAACAGCCTACTTTAAAATTTTTACCATTTGGGAAAATTGTACCATTTGGGAACCCAAAATCACTAATTACTTTTCAATCCTGCCTGTTGATTTCTTTATTTTGCTTGGCCTTTTTTTGAAGAGAATATAAAATAACTCAAGTACACTGTGCTTTAGTGTTTGTAAGTGATTATGCTTCTGCACTTAATTCATAGAAATTAGGGTAAATAGCTCTTACTGATCAGCATTAATTTAAACAAATTCCTCGAAATAATAGAGGCCCGATGAAGGAGAGAAAGAAAATTGAAACTATCTGAAAAGTGGCTTGCTGGGGCAGCTGCTTTCCCAGAAGCATGTATTCAGTAAAAGCAGCCATGTTCTATAACCTAATATATGCTTCTTACAGGTTATTTATTTGGGAAGTAGAAAGTAGGTTAATTTTAAAAGGAAAACCCACTACTGAGGAAGTTAAAGTCTGCTCTTACAGCCCTATTGCTTGTGACAACCATGCCTTTTGGTCTTCAAAATTTGGCTGATCTTGCAACATCTTTTGCAAATGGGCAGCTCGAATATTTGGGGGCGGGGGAATTCCTCTGGAGTTTGGGTGATTGCAGTGGGTTGTGTGATTCCTGCACCAGGGGATACAGGGTAGCTGTATGCTGAAGAAGCACAGAAAATTGTTTATGTAGCTAAGAAGTTTCACAGATTGCAGGTAAAGGAATAATGTTAGGTTTTTAGAAATACCGAAGGTAGCTCAGGTACCTCAGTTCATTATCTGGTGCTAAACGCTTATGTAGTATCACAGCATACGATGCTTTTCATATGTTACAGAAAAATATTGGCACCAAAGCATGCTACTGCCTTTCTTTAGTGTTTTAAATTTCACCATTGTTTTTTCTTTATAAGGTTCTGTTGAATTAAGCTGTATCTTTGAACAGCACAGCTAATTAAGTTATCCCTGAAGTGTATTCCAGCTCCAGATATGCTACTTTCAGTAAGTTCACAGCGCATTCATGAAATAAATGAAGTAAGATTCCTAGAGTCTGCCTGTTGAAAAAATGCATTATGTGTTGATATGCAGGAAAATCTAGGGCAGAAACCAACACAAGTGGGCATTTAGAGGAACTCACTGCTGTTACATCATTGAATAAAACCTATTTGATGTCTTTAATGAAATGAGACAGTCTGAAGGCAGAGAATAGCTTGTGTGTTTACACTGTGGGAGCATTGCAGAAGCTGTCTGTTCCAAAATTCAGGGTACAAATTGTTTTGCAGCTAAGGGTCAAGAGGAAAATACCCTCTTTTTCCCCTCTCCATATCCTGCAGGACGCTATAGAACAATCAAGTTCGTTGGGGGAGGATTAATCCTCTCA
The DNA here is from genome assembly GCF_949628215.1 of Phalacrocorax aristotelis. NCBI lineage: Eukaryota > Metazoa > Chordata > Aves > Suliformes > Phalacrocoracidae > Phalacrocorax > Phalacrocorax aristotelis. Next base: position 97,290,539 of record NC_134276.1, on the reverse strand, counting down.
CGGAAACATCTGGAATTGGTAAACACGCGAGGCAGGAGACCCTCTCAGAACAGAGTATGAGGGATTTCCACAGTGGAACAAACCATCTTTTACTCTTTCCTTTCTTCTCTTCTTAGCTCTTTGTTAAGAGATTTTAAGATCTGAAGCATGGAAAAAGTGTGTCTGCTTAAAGGGGAGGTTTGAAGTTGAGAACTTCAGCCAGAATGAATATTATAGACCAGACAAAGGATTTGTTTATTCAGGGTGGGATGAAAGAAGAAAATATGTATCAAGGGGCATAAGACCATTTGATCTTGCAGATACTTGGGAGTAATGACAAAATAGAGGGGAAGTTTCTTCTAGAGAGTGGAAAAGCAAGAGAAGGAGGGAAGGGCTTGGTGTGTCTCAGAAGGTTGTTCCCTCAAACAGAAGTTAAGAATCACGAATAAATGATAGATACTTGCTGCTTACTTGCAACTAACACTTATTTTTGTCTTTATTTCTCTGTAATGGATTTCAAAATGTGTGTAACAGATACGTATTCAAAAGTGCTAATTTTTATAGACCCTCGTATTTCCTGGCTGGGAAGTTATTTATTTTAGACCACAAAACCTGAAAATTCTCAAGTCTCAAGCAAATTAGACCTGTATATGAGAAACTCCTCCAGTATGGTAATTTTACCTGGATTATTATGATTTCTGCATGCTTTTCTGATGAGGGTTCAGAAGAGGTTGATTCTGTATTAACACTCTCTTGCAGTACAGACAATCAGTCTTTGTAGAGATATACCCAATATGATAATTTTCCTGCAGGGAAATGTCTTGTCTTGATGTTTTTTCTTCAAGGCTAAGTGGGAGGAAGCAAACCGAGTCCATCTCAGCTGACATTCTGAACTAACTGAAATCTGCATACCAGACTTAAGGAATGTATTAAATGCGACTTGTGTGGTATATACTATACTTTTAAGCTTCCTGCATATCTCCTGCCAAAAGCAATTTCAACTGGAGTACTTTATTTCAAAGACTTCCCACCACCCCCCTTCTTTTTAATGTATCTGTATTTGACAGTGGTATTATTTTGTAAATATGTGTATGTGTTTACCACAAACTAAACCAGAACTGGCTGTGCTGGAGAAGCTAGAGTTCTCTTTATACAACTATTAAAAGCCTTTTCCTCCCCAAGAAGTTATGACTTTGTTTTCTGCTGAAACTCCAGTGTGTGGCTTCAGTGGTAAATTGACTTGATTTACTTTAGATCTGTTAAATAACATTTTATTTCGATTGAAATTGTAATGTTGGACGCAACCTGATTCTTTCTGTGAATATCCTGTTCTCCAGCTTCTATCAGCATGATTGTTATAAATAACTATTATCAAATTAAGCTGTTACGATTTAAAAATGTCAAAGAAGTTTTTTTCTTTCGTATATAAAGCAAATATTATGACAGCTGTCTTACCCCAGCTGTCTTCATAATTCTTCTTGTGGGATTTCATATTAGCAAGATTTTCCTGCCTATAGGTTTGATTTCATAGATGTAGGGCTGCCTGGGTGTCTGACTGCTGCTAAATCCCTGGGCTCATTACTATTAGCTTGAGCACAGCACTAACCTATAAATATGCCACCTCTGTGTGGGAGCTGACTAGGGCCAGGGCAAGAAAGTTGGCGCCTGTCTTCAAAAGACTGTTAGGACATAAAAACCATCTCTCACGAACATCTGAAAATTAGAGCATCTGCTCTGAGACCCTGTGTAATGCACACCACACAGCTTCAGCTGTACCTTTTGCACTGGGTGCAGGAATTGGATTTGGTTTGTTGATTATCGACGTGGCTTTTGTGAGCGACTTTGGCCAAATTTCCAGCTAGGGTGTTTGCCTGCTTGAGATGCGGACGTAAGACTTGACTGATATGAAGTCACCTAAGACTACAGCCTGTCTCTTTCCCGTAGAAGCTTTGCTTAAAGCATTCCAATGAAGAAGAATTATCCTCTAAAGGGTTATCTGATCCTCCAGAGACCAATTGGTGTGATATCAAGAAAGCGCAGGTTGCTGCAATTACTCCGTGCCAGTTCAGGAGAGGGTGAAGTAAAATCTCAGTTTATTAGTCACTTTCAGTATTGCAGTGACATGTGTTCTTATGTTAATGTCTGTGAGATGTGCTATAGAAATTGAAGAGTATTTTATATTCTCAGAGATATTGCAAGTCTCCATACACACGTATAGAAACTATTTGTCTCTTTCCAGGTGTGATCCCATTAGATGTGATGGAGACTTACATACCCACTTGCAAGAAAAATGGTCATTTCAAAGCCACTTGAGAAACAGGAAAGGAGTCCAGAATAAAGCAAACAAAACAAATGAAAGGATACAGCGGCTATTTCAACACTGCAGCTAAAAGTAAATTCCTGCTCTGACACAGGTATCCAACCTAGTTGGCCTCAGTCTGTGGGGCAAGGAATGATGCTGAGAACTAAAACCTACAGTGGCTGAAAACCAGAAGTAGCTAATAAAGCACAGTTATTGGCTGTGGTTTGTTACAATGCTTTAACACAAAAAAAGGCTGACCTGACAAGCTAAGATTCCTTTAGAAACCATCTATAATCTTTTTACATTACCACTAACACTTTGCAGCACTTAGCTAATAATTAGGAATTCCTCTGGTTTTCAGTGTCACTGTATGAATCGTTCGGTTTAAATGCAGATACCTTAAGTAGTTCTGAACGATTCTGCTGGAATCAGCAAATTAACTAGACCGTTTAATCTTCTCAGCCATGTTTACATGGCTATAGGAACTGTGGTACAGACATTTTGAATGTTAATTGGAGACTTGTAAAAATGAAGGTTCCTCTTACTTTTGTAAAGGTCAGCGGAATGAATAGTACAATTCTCATCACTAGAAAAAATGAAAATTGTTTTATGAAGTCTCAGAAGTGAAAAAATAGCATTGAAATGAATAAACATGTGAAAGTATTACATGCAATGGATACAGAATGTGCTTTGGGACTAGGGACCCCCCTTTTTTTTTTTTTCTTTATGCATAAGTGTGCATTTGTCAACCAGCATTTTTAATGAGTAACAGCATATATTACACACTTAAAAGAATCAGCTGGGAGGCACAAATAAAGTAAACCCTATGACTGTACTCTAAAGGTAACATATTTTATACTCATAACTACAGGGTGTTACAAATCCCACAATTTTTCCATTGGTGATAAAATAGGTGGACTTGGCAACTGCATGAAATAAATGTAGGATGCATTGAAATATTATTTATCTACTTCAAAGGAGTTACCAGTCTTTCACTTAATAGGAAAAAAAAGAAATTTCTTTGCTCAACTTCTGACAGGTCCCTTTGAGTGTTGTATTTCCCATTGTTTTCCTGTTTTAATGTTTGTTGGTTGTTTTTTTTTAATTTCTTGCTTGAAATGTTAGTTTCTGTTCTCTTCTTTTAGCTTTTCTTCTCTGCAACTGCTTCAGTGCCACTCTCCTCCCTCCCTTTCCCCCAGATTCGGCAGCATCTGCAGGTCAGCTGTGCTTTGTGCAGACCAGTAAGAAATTACTGTAGGCAGCAGAGCTGGCTGCTTTGTGTGAAGGGAAATGCACTTTATGGAAGCAGCTTATGTTTCTCACCTGGGGTCTACCAGTGGTTAAATCTGTTCCATCGAGCTGCCTACAGATTGAGAGTCCCGCATCTAGTCAAAGCACTCTTAACCAGAAGCAGCATTTAACTTTCTTTCTTACTTGAAGTCTTAGACTTCAAGGCCATCTGCTCAGAATTAATCTTCAGATATCATTATTAAAGTATCAGCAAGGGATATCACTTGAGACCAGAGTGCCCTTGCTCTAGTTCTGTGAAAACACAGACAAGGAAATATTGCCCGCACCAAAGAATGAAATGGGTAAGACAAAGCAAACAGAAGCACCTGGAAGGGAAGGAACTTGGTTGCAGTCACAGAGCGAATCAATCCTTGGCAGAACTCAAGGTCTCTTGAGTTTTGTGTGGTTGATTTTTTCAAAAATAAATGCAACAGTGATTTGAAATGGTATCCTCAATCCCTTTTTTATTTCTGGTTATTGAGCCACAGCTGGAAATACCCTTTCTGCCATTTCAAAGGATCTCACTGAACTGCTGCAGTCCATACTCCCTATTACCTGCCCCTCTTCCTTCACCTACCCTGGGATCTAGGCTGGGCATGAAAGAATAGAGCATTGCTACCTTGCATCAATAGCCATTTATCACAGACAAATGAACTCCAAAATGGGGAAAAAGTGAGTTACCTTAAAGTGGCCTAATTTATAGAGATGGTAACTCTTTTGCAGACCAGGAATTTGGTCAATTTTCTTTAATAATGAACAGATCCTACTGTAAATCAGTTCATCTAGTGTCACAGGTATAGAAGAGGAATAGAAACAGTGGAGAAGACAAACGTACTGTGTTTTTCCAACTGCTTTTTCATCTGGTTCCCAGTTATCTTTTTTGCCTATTTGCTCCCTCACGCATCTTCCTGTCTCCCATGGTGGTATTTTGAAGTGCTTCTGTACATCTTTGTATAAGAGGTCTCCACTGAGGTGAGTGAGTAGTAGGGGATAGATAGAAGTACTTCCACCACCAGAAGAAGTACCACCCAATCTGCCTTCTGGTGGAACACGCAGATGCCGCTGCCTTCAGCCCAGCTGTGTTCCCTTATCTTTCATACTTGGCACCCTCTCCCCTACAATTATGTGAAAAAATAATCATTAACACTGTTTTGAACATATATATATTTAAGATTTGGGCCAAGATTCCCACACGTAAACTTAGATTTTAAAAGCAATTTGCTTTATGATGATTAGGTCCCTGTTTCAAAAGGCAGTTTGAGGTCTCACTCGTGCAGAAAGCCATGGAAAGCCACCAGTTCGAAATGACAGCAGCCAAGCTCAAGGCAGTAGTGCAGATTCCGGGACTGAATATGTGTCCATACACCATGCAACCAGTCCTGCAGCACAGACAGTGAATTGCACCCTGGATATCAGGTTGCACTCCCTGGCATATCAGCCTGGCACTGCCCCAGGGCTCTCAGCAGGACTAATGACACCAGGGCCAGTGCCACGAGGAGACGGACATGCTGGTGCCTGTCCCAAGCGTTGTGCACAGGCTGCCAGGCTGATGGCCTATGCAAGCTCTCGCACAGTGTGGCAGAGACATGCTGTCAGCCACCTCACTCCACATACGGCTGGCTCTTTATGGGGTTGGAAAAGGGCTTCCTGGCATCTCCAGAGGTTCACTTGGCTCAGCAGGAATGTGGCTTTCCTCATCCTCCTTAGAGCTCAGCCATTACCAGCTAAAATAAACAGTTTCCATTCTGCATTCAAAACAGACTTTGGGGATCACTTTACGTAAGCGGAAATCTTCATGTACCATCTACAATGCATACGTTATATTATTGCCATGAGCAAGTTAAGAATTCTGGAAACAATTGAGTACTAATAACAAACTAACCCTTAATCAAAAATGTTTTGCATTGTCTGGGCTCATTAGCCTCATGGTGGTTGAAGCAGAATAAGGCATCTGCTTCTAGTTTCTTTCCTAAATCTGTAATAAACATTTTAATGTATGTAATCGTGACAGACCTCATAGTGTGGTGTTCTGTCACATCAGCTGACTGATTCTGCCCATTTTACAAACAATCTTTCTCTGGTAAAGTGACCTACTTTATCTACATTAGCATAAGCTCCGTCTGCAGTAGTGGATGCATTCAGGCATAGTAAAATGTGTAAGTGACCATTTTTTAATTTAGTAGCACTTAGAGGTCTAAGTTGGGGTCAAATCTCCATTGTGCTAGGCACTGTAAAGATTCACAGTAAGTGACATATAATATACTTATCTAAGTATGCAAGAATAGCCAAATTTAGGACATAAAATAGTGGTGCATAGAAGAAAAACATTTGCCAAAGTCACGTCTCAAGACAGTAGAAGAGATAAATTAAACCATAGTCCTCATACAGTGTCTTATCCAGAAATCCTGTTATTTTCCATAATTAAACTATGAAACAATAAGATTAAATGAAGACAAGAACCACACACCTCAAATAGCCTTTCTGCATTCTGAGGTGCTCTGGTATTTTTGTCGCTGTTTGCCTTGTATCTGAACAGAGCGTTCACTTGGGGAATGTGGACTTCCACTCTGCCCCAGTTATGGGCTTTTAAAATCTTCTTGTACGTTATAGCATGGAGACTTCTGATTGCCCGTCATCTTCTTTCTGGTGAGGAAACTGACTGCTCTTTCATTTGAGGAAACATGTTCTGCAGGGCTTTCATGTTGCTGATGTATCCTGCTTCTTTTGATGCTTCCAACACAGAAGACCTGGGGTGCTTTTCCCTGACCTTGGCACTTTCTACAGACTGCCTATCTCCATCCTCAAGCTTGGTGGTTTCCACTTCCCAGTTACCCTCACTTCTAACACTGTTGCTGTGGCTGCCTGCTGTGACCTGTGCCTTGCTCCAGACTCACCTGGCACCTTTTCCAGCAGGTGCTTGCTGATCTGATACTTGGACCCAGGTCTCCCAGTTTTGTGCAGTGTCCTGGGCTTGGGCTTTTTTGCTGTAGGGCGGTGCTTGTGTCTGGGACTCACCTGGCCATTGCTTACACCTAAGACCACAGGTGATGAGAGACAAAATCCTGGCATTGCAGTCCTAGGGTTGGCTTGCTCCAGTCATCCCAAAGCAGGGGCCACAGCCCAGGAGCAATGAGTTAAAGAATCCTTCCAATAAGTTGTAGTTTGTTGTTGTGGTTTAGCCCCAGTCAGCAACTAAATACCACACAGCTGCTTGCTCACTCCCTGCACCCCTGTGGGATGGGGGAGAGAATCGGAAGGGCCAAAGTGAGAAAACTTGTGGGTTGAGATAAGAACAGTTTAATAATTGAAATAAAACAGTAATAGCAATAATAATAATATTAGTAACAATGAAAAAGAAAATGACGAGAGGGAGACAGAGAGAGATGAACCCTCGGGACGAGGGAAGAACAAACATCCAAACAACAAGTGGTGCAACTACTCACCACCCCCCGACCAACACCATTGGTCTCCAAGCCACGACTGCTCCCCTCCCCAGCCATCTTCCCCCAGTTAATATGCTGGGCATGACGTCACATGATATGGAATATCCCTTTGGCCAGTTTGAATCTGCGCTCTTGGCTGTGCCCCCTCCCCTCCCGGCTTCTTGTACACCCGGCAGAGCATGGGAGGCTGGAAAAGTCCTTGACTAGTATAAGCACTACCCAGCAACAACGAAAACATCTGTGTGTTATCAACATTATTATCATACTAAGTCCAAAGCACAGCACTATGCCAGCTACAGTGAAGAAAATTTACTCTATCCCAGCTAAAACCATGACATTGGTTCAGGATGGCTCCCCATGGCTTATGCTTGCCTCTGCCTCTCTTGACTAGAGGAGGTCATTTAGGCTCTTTCCCCCTGTTGCTCATAGGCAGGGTATTTTTAACCTTGCTTTTTGCATTGCTTTGTGTAGATGGTGCTTTGGACTGTGACACCTCCATTCTCAGCCAGCTGCTGGTCCTTTACCTTGTTCTGTGCAGGGGTCTGTGCATAACATGTTTTTTCCGCGCAACAGTTCAACTCCTCTTGCTGTCTGTGTGCCTTTCCCTTGGGTTGGATCTGCCTGCAGACTACAACTTCTCCCGTTGGCTGGAATAAGTGAGCCGGAAATGTGCTTTCCCTTAATTAAGGAATCCTTAACCTCTCCAAGTTATGTGTTGGTATGTGGGTTCTTGGGTTAATAATGTGCGTATGCAATTCATATTTTGCTGCTTAACTTCTAGTTCAAGGCCTCTTCGCAGCCCTATTCTCTCACAGGAGCCATGACAGTTCACGGTCGGCTTTGTGCTAACTCCTGGCAAGACCATGTGTCTTTTATGTCCCTTCTTCCCAACAAGTCAGCAAAAAGCTCCACCTCTCTGTTCTTTGCCCTACTCCCTATCAATAGGTTTGTTTATAGGCTTTATTGTTGTTACTCTTGCTTCAGTGCTTGTGCAGATTTGTAGACTCAGAAATGTAAGTGCTGCTTTGTTTGCCTGTTTAATTATAAATTCTGTCCTGGTGTGTGTTCTGCCCAGCTGACCATTGGTGCTATATTTCTCATACATTTATTAGGCAATAATAAAAGAGCCATAGCCTCTGAAACTACATTAACTCCTTTCCAGGGAAATTATTTACAGAGATGCTGTAGGTACTGCTAGCTCTCCATTTGAGCACATGCACACACACACTGGTTTCTTGGCCTCTTCCATGAAACTTCTCCATTTAGGGTTTTACAGTTTTACAATATAGCAAGAAAAACTAAAAGGTCCTGATGAGTGGGGTCTTCACCTACAGTTTACTGTAGCTCCTTCCTCTCTGAAGCAGAAGAAGGGCTGAAATTACACTGGAATGAAATTATGGTAAAAACAGGGACGGGAATACAAAGCAGTGAATGCCATGAAATACTACAGTGTGAAGATTTCCAGAGTAACAGCATTGCCAATGCCTGAACTAGGAACTGAAGGATTTAGGAAGAAAAAGGTTCCTCAGCAGCAGATCACAATTTCCCTACATATTCAGTTTCTTATCCTGGACTGACAGGTGCTTAACATTGATAGGACTAGTAGCAAATCTGTAACTGTGCCCTTCTTCATCTGTAATTAGGCATTAGACAGTAATTAATATACTGGTCAAGTAACTAAAACAAACTGAACCCCTTTGTGATTACTTCTCTCTTTGAACAAAGATTTTTTGGGGTCAGATACAGAGTAGGGTGATACAGACATTTCCATGAGCATTGTCCTTACACATTGCAAATCCTGGGAGCTTCCTTGCAGGAAAGCATCCTGGAGATAGATTGCCTTTTTTCCAACTCAGGAGACTTAACTATGCTGATCTTTCCACTGATGGCATTTTAGGCTGGGTCCTTTTCCTCATGCATATCTTTTGATACTTGCATGAAAGCTGCTAGTATAGAAAACCAGGTGTGGTGTGACGAAGACAATGACTATGTCACTTGGCAAGTTATACAACCTTAAAATCTGTCATAGGAACATAATGTATTGGAGTTAAAAGACTATTTGTCAGTCTGATTAGATATTTATATTTGATTTAGAATAAATGTTTGGATGTTTTCACAAAATGACTGGAATTTTAGGTGTTCTGCTAAACTCTTTGGCTCTCCCACTTGATTGCTTCATGAAAAGCCCCGAAGTTTTTCCAGTGCATAAAATGATAGGCTTTCCTGTTGCAGCCACGCTGTGCTACACTGCACCTCAGACAAGTGAGATCTTTGGGAAATGACACTCTCAGCAACTTCTTGACTGAGCAGATGCAAATATCAGAGAGAGAGAGTTCTCTGCTGTGTGGTTGTTGGGGTTTTTTTAAGGCTGGCTGAGGCACAAGATGGCCTCTGCTGCTTTCCCATCTGGGAACCGCAAGTGTATTTCTAGTCTTTATGCTCCTTTATGGTATCCGCTTCTGTCTGATCATCTGCCTGTGCTTGCTGAGCATGATGAGGAAAGCTTGTTTCTGGAAACGAGTGGTGACAAGTCAAGGCCCTACAAGACCAGTGCATCACAGATCTCCAGTGTGGTCAGCCCTGAGGAAAATGGTCCAGGTGTCTGCCCTGAGCATGCTCTGACAACTCTGTACTGAGAAGTCCCCTGAATGGCTGGCCTGGGCTCCGAGATGCCTCCTCTGCAAGTGCTGCCGGATCCAGGCAGGATGCAGGGAGATACAAGATCTCTGTAGCTCTTCTGCCTGGCAGAGACTGAACCCTAGGCTTCATTATTGCCCCTTTGTAAGAGCTCTTAAAACCCTGCTAATATCCTGCCCAGCGTGGATGTCATAGGCAGACTATGTGGCTGCCAGACACAGCTGACCAGAATTGAAGGAAATCTATGGGAAATGGCCTAGCAACTGGTTTGCCTTTTGTCCTCAACAGCCCTCAGCTGAAGAGGGTGTTTGCAGAGGTGAGTGTGTGTTGCTGTTACTTACTGTGCTCACACACTCACCTGAGGGTTTTCTGAAACGGAGCTGTAGAGGCCTGAAGAAATATGAGAGAGGCTGTTGTTAACATTACCAGGCAAACCCAAAGTATAATTGCTGTGACTCTGACTGCCAACTGTGAAGCCAAGTGTGTTCTGTGACCGGACATGTATTCTTGCATGGCTTAAAAAATAAATACAAAAGATGGTGGTGTTTCACAAATGGAAAGGAAAGGGAGCTCTATAAAAAGCAGACAAGCCAAATGTCAGGGTTAAATCTGGGCTTTGAGGGGCTAAGTCAGGTGAGAGGGCAGCTGAGGCTGAGCTTCTCAGCTTGCAGCACCGGCAGCACAGTTTGCACACCAACAAAACGTTTTGCTCTGCATAGTGTGCTGGTTATGTCAGACTCTGCAACTCATCCTGGTTCCCCAGAGCAGAAGAGACACCCCCCTGGCATTGTCTTGCCACCAGCCTCATTCCCAGCAGCAACGGGAGACAGGAGCAGGCGTTGTCCAGGCAAGGCTCCAGAAGGATGCAGTTATCCTAGTTCAGGACATGTATGACCTTAGAAGTAAATAGGAAAGAGTGCATTGTTTACTGTCCTTTTTCCTTTTCCTTTGGTTTTTTTTTTTTAATATGCAGTTTACATGTCCTTTGGAGTTAGTCCCAAATGGTGGGTGTTTAGTCATTTAATGTCATGCCCACCTGCCATTTTCAGACATTTCAGAAAATGACTGGTTTCACAATAGGATTGCAAAATATGTTAGAGAGGGACAGGGACATTAGTATAAAATTGGAGAGGGAAGAAAACACAAATGCATCCAGAACTGTTATTTCATGCTAATATGCAGATGTTTTTTATTACATAAAGACATAGAGAACTGTGCAGGACTTGCTCTCCTCACTCAATTCTGTCCTGCTCCTATTCCTCAATTTTGCTTTTTGTCTGATTGTCGCATCTTCTTGTAACCAAGAGTGTGTATCATCCTTGAGGCACCATCTGTTTACTTTGTATTTGTGTGACATGTCACCATGGGACCTGGCACTCATGGCCTCTGAATGGTCCGATGACACATATGAATAATCTGATGCAATAGGGTAGTTCTGCAGTTCCTTAATATTCCTGGGTGCAGAGCGTGAATAAAATAAGCTCTAACACAGGGAGCTTTTAACTGCTCTTCAGAAGATTGTAATAAGGCATTTGGATTGCTACAGAAGGTTTCTGTTTGGAGTGTATTTGGAAAGACTATATTTTCTTATGTAATGCAGTCTAAAGTACAATTCTTATAACTCATTTCAGCTAAGTTAGAATCTGATACAGCTGTCTTCAAAATGCATCTGGATTATCTCCTCAATCAGTTATACCTCACCTTTAAAGTGTGATAGGAATGCCGTTTTCCCTGAAGTTTTCAGCCTATCATCAGTAATTCAACATGATCTATAAAGATATGGCATACTCAGATTTTCCCCATTACAATTTGGAGATGGCCTCTTTAAGCAAGAACGTTTTTCTTAGACCATATTTCTTGGTTTGTTTTCCATCGCCCAAAACTCAAAGCCACAGAAGAGTAATCAGCAATATTCAGGGGTTTTTTTGAGCCCATATTTTGTGTCATTGTGTACGCCAGCATCCTTTTCTATAGTGCAGTAGAGCAGAGAAGAAGCATATCTAAAATCAGGCTTATCAAACATCTTTTCAGTATTTAAGAAGAAATAGATGTCTCTTAAAACTTATATTTTCTGAATGAAAGATGAATTCTGTTTGCTCCAAGCTTCCAATTTGCTTTCAAACCTGAACTTAAGCCATAAAAAGGACGAAGCAGCATTGTGAATGCATATAGAAAGAGAAAACAGGACACCACTTGAGGGCAGCAAATACTCAGCTTCTCTCTTTCACAAGCTAACGAAGTATCATAGAACTAGGAGACTGTACTTTTATTTTGCATTTATTTATCTTGTAACTTTTGACTTGTAAAGAGTACTGTTTCAAAAAAAAATTGCACTGGTAGAAAGAAAAGTCATTTTTGCATATCTGCAAAAGAAAAGAGGGGATTTTGTTCTGAATTTTTTTTCTTTGAAATTCAGCAAAAATGCAAAGGTGCATGGAATTTTTTTGAAGGTGGCAGAGAAGTGGTCCAGCCGCATAAGCTCATTTTCACCAAGTACGTCCTCAGAATGTTACGACAGAATTAGTGCAAATGTTCACACTAGAAAAAGCAGAAGAAAATATGAACTTGAAAAAGTATATTTTCAGTCAATATAAATGATAGTGTCAGATCACGTAACTTTCAGATACATAAAGGATGAAGACAGTCTCAGAACACATATTTGAGGATGTCAGATTAAATCTGCACAAGAACCTTTAATCCTAGCATAGACTAAATTCTTATAGCACTTGATTTCACAACCATATCTTTTTCTAAAAAATGCTCAGTTTTAAAATGCATCAAAATGGTAAAACAAAACCCATCATCTGGAACTAAAGTTATGCCTTCGTGTTCCATTAACAGCTTTAAAATTTAGATGTAAAGCAGAGAACTTTACCATCAATGTAACAGAGTGATCAGCCATGAGGTTATTTGAGATCTTGATGGAGAAGCCCATGTTTTGTTGTTGTGCCTCACAATCTGATGATGGTGATGGAGAAATACCAGGTTTCAGTCTAGGTTTTTACTTTCTTCCTAGTACCATCTTTCCTCAGCTGATCCATTTTGCACCTTTTCTTGTGCCAATTTCCACCTTCCCTGTAGCCCTTTCATCCTCACTGAATGTCTCCATTTCTCCATTCTGCAGTTTGGGCTGCTCCCCTCAGCCCCTCGCTTCCCCTTTTGTCACCAAGCCTCTTCCTAGCTCTTCCTCCATGCCAGCTGTGCTTCTTCTCCTCCACATTGCTGAAGCATGAGGATGTGGTGGGGAGTAGAGTGCATTGGGAGGCACTTCTGGCCTCAGCTCCTCTACTGGTGCTGCCGCGCCAGCATGTTGGAAGATGTCATGAGCAGGGAGGGAAGTCCTCCTCAGCCCCATCAGCTGTGAGTGTGTGTGTGCATATCTTGGAACCTCAGAGCTTTGTATAGAAGAACCTGAGGGGAATTTCACATGGGGTTGTAAATATCAGCACTGGTTTCACCTGCATCTTTGCTGAACTTTTGATCTCTGGTCAAAAGCACAGAATTACTGAAGAGTTTTAGTTTTATGGTGGTATTTATTTCAAAGTTGAGGTTAGAGAAAAAGTGTGGTTGATTTACCATTTTCAGAAAAAAGTGAACTATATAAGCTAACTAAAAATATATCTGCATACAGAAATAAAATTCAAATTCAGCTTAATGCAATTCAGCACCGTAATAGGCAATTTTAGTGCATGTGAACAAAGTTGGTGAGATTTAATTGAAGGCAGCCTTATGTAATGGAAAAAGTAAAAGGTGTCTTACCTGTAGGTATTGTTATTGGTGTTATCTCTGCTCTGTTTCTCTTGTCTGAGGTTGTGTTGTCCTGTGGACATACAGGAGTATTAGAAGGGGATAAACAGAAGATTGTCTCTGGTTCACAGATAGGAAAATCTCTGCTCAGAAAGACTGTTGGTCAGAGTTTTCAAGATTTGGCACCACTTTTAAAAATTTAAATTTTCAGCTTTTGTTATTCAATCTGAAAGAAAGAAGCTGTCTTTTCAGAGTGGCTTTACATTTGTCCCTCCCACTGAAAGTAAACTGGGGCTCCCAGTCTGCTTTTCTAAAAATCAGGTCTTAGGTGTTTCAGATGGAGTCTGCAAAACCTGGTCATTACTGAAAAGTATAATTTTTTTTTTTTTGCCCTATCTTGCACAGGAAACCTGTTTCAGAGCCAGAAATACAGATTGAATCTCAGGACTTCTACACCTTTGATTCAGCAACAAGACCATCTGTCACTTCTAATTCCTGCTATGAAAAAGACAATCTAGTTATCTTTGATGGAATAATTCTGAATTTGCAAGCTATATTCTTCTCCCTTTCCCCAGTTAGGTTTTCCTCCCCTCATACATACTGGAATTTCTATTTGAAGGTTCAGCCTTGGATAAAGCTAAACCCAAAGAGAACAATCCATTTTTAATTGCTGTCTCCCCATTGGATGTGATATAAACTTGCAAAACATGCTAACTCCTCTCACCAAAGCAGTCTTGACTCAGTTTCAAAAGGGAGAGAAATTTGAGAACAAGTGAATTCTTTGTCACTTTAGATTTCATTAAGGATGTGCAGGACTTTTGCTCCATTTTAAGCTTGATATATATTTTGGAAGATAGAAGATGTATAAGGAGGGGATGGATATTTTTTCAGGCATGTCTACATCTTAACTAGCATCTGCATATCATTCCAAAACTGCTCTTCAATCTACTGGGTTCTCACTCAACTTCGTTTAACTCTCCAAGGCAAAGTACTGTTTCTCATAGCACCATTAAAAACATGGCTAAATTCTCTTTCACAATGAAGAAACAAATCAAGCTGCTTCTTTGGAGAAAACCATCGTCATCTGGGTAAAGATGTATTTCCTGAGATCATAATGAGTTCAGTCTTTCACATATATGTTTTCATGGTGTAAACCTCAGATAAAAAGCACGTGATATAGTTTCATCATTTAGGTGGCCTTATTTTTCATGGCTGTAGGTGAAGGAACACCGCAGTAGCTCCTTCCATCCAGCTATTGTTTTTCTCTCCCATGTATACATAAATATATTCCTGAAGCACAAACTCAAATGTGTTTGTATAGTTCAGGGCATGTCTCCACTGTTAAATTTTAATGAAAATATGATCGAAATTTTGGGGATTAATGGCCACTTGGCAAAAATTCAGCTGATATCTACTTTATCTGCACCAGTTCTTCCAACCTTCTTTCTAGAATGAATAACTGAAAAGGACTGAGGAACTGAAGGCTGTTTCTAGGATACAATGTGCAGCACTTCCTACTCTTGGCTCACTCTAACTTCAACCTCTCAGCTCTGTCATTTTTTTTTCTGTCTAAGAATTTAAAATAGGTTTTGCCACTAGATAGTGAGGTAAAAGCAATAGCATTTGTCCCAGCTGTGAGTGGGATCACCTTGCTACTGTGGTAAAATTGAAGGGGCTGATCTTCAGAAGGGTTTTGTGGTAGGATAATTTCCACACATTACTTATCCTGCTGTTTGGAAAAAACCCTATCCTGCAGTGTGTTCAGAGACTTTGTGTATGTATGTGAGCACACATATGTCCCTATGCAAAGAGTGGCTTCTCTGCGTTGGCATTCCAGCTGGCAGTTCCTGGAAAGCTGTCTGGAAAGTCACTGTGTAGCTCCAAAAGCTGATGCAAAAAGGAAATCACAAATGATATGGCCTCCCTCCAGCCATTCGTACCTGTACCATCCTTTCTGTACTCCAGTGCTCTTGCACGGGCTAAATGAGCAAGAGATCGTTGTTTTATCAGGGAGAACAAATTCCTTACGGGGCTGCTTTCTTTGGGCAGTCCAGCTGAGGGGAAGAAAAGGTCTTTACACTGTGTTGCTGCAGGTTGATCTGGGTATAAACACTTTGGGTACATTGATCCATTGTAAACTCCTGGAACAGGAACAGGATGCAGGTATAGTGGACAATTATTATAAAACAATTGCTACTCTATAAACAGTCAGTTTACAGCCTTCTGGTGTCCCCGAGATATAGGTGTTGGTTTCATGTTCTTGGCAGCCCTTCACTCTGTAAGTCAAGGTCCCTCTTTTTGACCAGGAGCTGGCAGGAGGCTCGCAGGTTGGTGGTAAAGGGCTGCTGGGGAAAAGCTACCCTCAAAGTGGAAAGCTGTAGAGATTTTTTTTCTCATTTAGGTTTGGGAGACAAACCCTCTCACCAGCATTTTGCACTTGCAGTATATGATTACTTTGAGATTTAGAAAGCAAACAAACAGTAATCATTAAGAGCGGTTTATTAAATGAAATAAATTTCTCCTTGTGCCATTGACTAAAGAGCAGGCAATTTAGCTGTTCCTAATTACGGGAGTATGCCTAGTTTTTTCTAAATTGAAATGACAGTTTATATACGTGGGGGTTTTTCTAGGTCTGTGTGTACTCTTCGAGGGTTTTACATAAACTAGCTCTTTTACCTCTCCTCTGTCAACAAGTGCCACCATGTGCAAGTGATTGAGAATCTTGGTGCTGCTTCTAGCCAGTCACAGAGCCCTGAATACATGGCACATGCCCCCAGGCAGTGATCTGCCCTGGAGTTTAGCAGAGGGGTGTGTTTTCTCAGCCAGTTCAGGCAGGGCAGATACACACGTTCACCCCAGGCCCATGTTTGGGATGGTGAAATAAAATAGTTCCCATAGTTATTCCTAGAAGTTAATTAGCTGTGACAGTGGGAAAGTGACAACCTCATGATTCTTGGATATTTATAACGAGGCTGTCACTTGCTAGGTTAGTCGGGTCATAGAGGAGACAAGTGTGTGAAGTCAGGTTTCTGGCAGGACACAGAGCTAAACCTGCATCGTCGTGCTTCCTTGCGATTGCTTAGATGTTGGCAGAAAGGATCTCTTGGTGCACGTTTGTAACACTACACCAGCGTGTGATCCATATCTTTGGGAAACTTGGCTTCACTGTGCTGCAGAGCTCTGTAGGTGCACGTGCATTGCCTTCTCCACATGCCTTTAGAGTTTGATCTGGGATTATTGAAATCGAGGCATCTTTTCTGCTCCTGCTTTCACGAGCACAAGGTCAGACTTCCAGGGGCAAAGCAGAGCTGTGGCATAGAGAGGTCACAGAGGACATGAGGAAATGCCGGGGCGCCATCCCTCAGTGCACACAGTCTGCTTAGGTGGGTGCTACAGCGTTCACCATGCCTGCACCGTAGTGCCCTTCTGCACTATGCACTGGTTGCTCCATGGGCACCATAGACAAGTGGTTTGGGGTCTTTTGCCTCTACTTTGTCTATTTAGCAGGCAGCACTGCTACCATCGTGCTTCAGGACTCACCGTAACTATGGAGTTTCCTAATGCAGGAGGTGATGTTAGAGTTTGACTCTATTTTTACCATGTAATCAAGGCTTAATGTGCTAAATGTGTTCACTGTACACCAGTAACAGCACAGCTGAGCATGACTTTTTATTAATACCTAGAGAGCTGCTCAGGTCCAGACAGGCTGCTGGGAATATTTCTGAGAGCATTTCTTGTATTTTTGAGTGTTAAAAGAGCAAAAGAGTTACACAAGTGGAAAAAAGCTCTCGAATTAGACATTTTGTGCAAATCACAGGTATTTTATTCGTAATGATAGGCTAACCTGGAATAGATTATTTCAAAGATCTCTCTTATTCAGAGTACCGTTTAATAATGTTGCCACTGCTCAGAAGAAGAGATATCTCATGCTGAGAAATATATGAGTTGCCATCATGATAAGGAGAGAGTACAGAATTTGGTTCGTTTTTGCCTGTCTGTCATCCTGGTCCTTCAGTTTTAGTAGGAAAAACTATCATACAACTTCAGCCTGATCTCCAGAAATTTTCTCCATGAAAATTTCCTGCCCATAAATAGTATGCCAGATTTTGTAGTGGGTTTGTCATCTGCCCAATATTCTTCAGAGAAGGCAGCTGCCTGTTGGCTTCCCTAACTATTTCTTCCTCTAATATTTTTTCTTCAGAGCTAGCTTGAAGGGGGAACAAACCCCAACTATACATAAATAATCAACTCAAACCAGACATTTCTGTAAAAAAAAAAAATAATGTAAAGCTTTGGAACAAACAAAAATACAAAAATAGTTTCATGCAAATTTCTCTCTCTTAAAACTGGCAAGATTTCAATAATCATTTTCTGAGAAACATTTTATTTCACTGAAAGGTGGGACACTGTTTTTTTGCGTTGCTACAAACCCCCACTGGAAAGCAAAGCTGGGAAACTGCCAAACATCTCATACCTGCTGTGACAATGGGTAGCTGTATCAACATATACAAACCCATATTTAACTAAGCTGTTCAATTGAATTCTAATCTCCAGCTAATCGCTAAGCTCTGAAAAAAAATATCTCCCTATTCATGTTTTATTTCTAAAAAATACCTTTATGATGTAATGCCAGTGAATGAATGGATGAGAGACTCAAGCACAATATGCTCTCTACAAAGGTAAATGAGCTACGGGATTCATATTCTGTTAAATATTTGACCCATGAAACTCTCAGTTACAAAGAACCTTTAAATGGAGATTAGGAAGTCACTGAAGGGCCCTTTTAGGGATTCTCAGAACAGAAGGTGATAGAGATGTGGTTTTGTTTTGCACTCTGACATCCCAAGGAGAAAGCACTCCATGCCTCCATAAGCTGCACAACTGAATGAGATTACAATTGGAGAAGTACCAGGGGTCACTGATTTGTGCGTAGTAGGTATACTTTGTGTTCAAAGCAGAACTGCAACCTCCTGAATGAAGCGTGTGTGTGTGTTTTGTAGGGGGTAGGGAGAGCTTTCACCTTCCCTACCTCAAGACTATATGCAGAAGTAAGCATGCCGTGTCTGAGTCTGTGCATCAAACTTTGCATCTTCTGTGTGACTGGCAGTATCCAAGTTAATTTTTTCTCAGTATTTCACAGTGGGGGATATTACAGAAGTGAAGAGGTGCTCCTCCCTTGACTTCTTTGGGGGCGTAATTTGAAGTTAATAATGGGGGAGATGTGAAGTTGAAATGCACAGTCCCTAAGTCAGGAATGTAACACAGCACCTCATCATCCTCAACAAGCCCAAATGGGTACCCTGACCCAGTTTTACCCAGGAAGCACTGATGTTCCTCATAAAGTCCACTTCTGTGGAGAAGATGCTGACCTGTTACAGCACCAAAACATAATTTCCTATGAGGATGATGTAGAGCGAGTGTGAAGAATGAGATATCTGTGTAGAGCTGCTTCTCAAGCACAGCCCCTCAGGTGTTTCATACACCAGAAAAGTGTATGAAAACCAGAAAAATCTTCCCTGGACATCCTCACTGAGTTTCAGGTGCTTACATTCAGTCTGGGTTTCAATTCCCACCTTTTTTGCAGACCTGAACATAAGGGCAGTCTGATCTGTGCTAGTGTTTGGTTGGGGCACCCAGCAAAACTCTCTGTGTGATAGCTCCTTTTTGCTGATTTTAAGAAATACCTTGCAGGTGGCTCATTCTCACTCTGTTTTTCTGTGCTGCACAGCAAGGCTGGGCATATGCTTAATTTAACCTGGCAGTGAGAAGTTCTGGCATGTACTTTTAACTGAAGTGACTCTTCCTGACCCAGGTTTTATGCTTGCATGGAAACCCTGTCAGTGAAAATAATTTTCCAGTGTCTTTCCATTTGTTCTGTTATTATACCGTGTCTTCGAATCTCCACCTTCTGAGTGCAAATGGGCCAATGTGACCTTCTTACCAAATGATTATTGAAGACTACAGCTAACAAAGTATTCTAGGGGGCTATCGAATGTCTCCAAGGTAAGGCATGCATAAAACATGAGCACATAGTCGTAAATAACCAGGCTCCTCTTCATTTATTTTAAAATAATGATGGTTGTTTAACTGGCTCGAAAGGGTTACTCTTTCACCCCTAGCTTGTTCTGAGCACCGTGGGAAAATGACATGAGCACTGTTTAGTTTAAGGGATGTAGTCATGCAAAACCTTTGCTGTGCTTGTGGAGGAAGCTGGAGTGTTTCAAGAAATAATGAAGGTGTGAATCATCACAATTCTGAATTGTCTGATAAGAAAATCTTTTAATCTCTTGTAGTAATGTAAGGACTCCAACTGCTGCAATTCTCTTTATAAATTGTGCAATAAAATATGGAATAAATCACTACAAAAGAATCCAGGATTATCAGCAGTCTCTTCCTTTGATATCAGTATTTCTGAACGGTGTTCTTTAAAGGCTTTTGCTTGTTAGTTTAGTTTTAGGAGACAAGTAAACTAATTAGTTCATTTTTTTTTCACTTTATGGTCTGTTCTTGGCACGCTTCGAAAACAATTGAACTCAGATGGTTCATTTTCAGTTGTGCCCGTTAGCAGGAAGGATTTCCATTTTTCAAAAACAACTTAAGAAAACAACCAGGACGAGATACTGCTTTCATTAAAAGTATATGCAAAGGATAAGGAGTTAGGTCGCTTAATCCTTTTTTTTTATTAATATATTTTAAATGGCTTCAAAATGTACCAAAAATTCTTCAGTTTTATATGTGTGTGTTCTGTCAAAAAGTCCTCAAGAGCTGCCTTTGAAAAATACTCTCATTTCTCATTGTTTCTGGAATTTGGCTCCACATGCTCTATGTGATTTTACAGGATATCTATGGTGTTTTGCGAAGTTTTTATGTTTTTATTTATACAAAAATCACACAATGCAGTAGGATGTCAAGAAAGTGAACAGCTTTGTAAGGTTTAGGCTTTTGAGGTTTCTTTTATGATCAAGAAAGATATAAAATAATGTCAATCTCTCAAATTGGAAACCTCAGAACCTAGCTTTGATATATGCCTTTTCTCATAATATACAATAAGAAGACTTTGATTACAGCTTTATCATTTCATTTATCACCTCCTAGGCAGCAGCTGCCCATTGGCTAGAGAGGAAATCAAATGTTTAGCCACTGCTACCTTTGCCGGTGGAGGGTAAAAAAGTATTCATAATATATGACAAAGTCCTGCCACAAAATATTAGAATAGTGGAGCTAAACTGGAAGAATGAACTACAGACATGAAGAATAGCATGTAAAATGGTTGGGTTGGATTCTGTTGTGATTTGTCTGCCAGGTTCTTGCTCAGGCTGTGGTGTGTCCCGGCTGCCCGCCCCAAGATAAGAGCTACAGAGCAAGGCGCAGCTCCTTGCTGGGCACCTGTGAACATCCTCCATGCACACCATTTTCAAAAGGCTGCGAGGAAGTGGCAAAGCAGTTTTTGGAAACAACATGTGCACTTGCATATTAAATGTTGGTGGTTTTTCTTCCTCACTGGAACACATTTTATAAATACTTGATGGATGTCTGAAAAAATGTGAAAAATCACATCAATGGTAAGATTGCTTATGGTGCTTTAATGTATTTGATCTATTTAATTTCCACAGGAAGTTATTAGATAAGATACATTTGGGTGCAGATTAAAGATATGTGACACGCTTTGACTAATTGTCTAGATGTGTAGCTCAGACAAGAGGGACAAGCTGCCTGCCCCTTTCTCTGTCACCTCCCTCACTTCATACAGCTGTTTACAGCCAGTAATTGGCTTGGGAAACAACGTATAGTACAGCCACTGTTGATGCCATCATCAACATCATAAGTGATTCCTTTCCACAAAGAATTCCCAGATTGGCTTATGAAGGTATCAAAATAAAACTACTTTGCTCATTTAGCCCCAGTTGTTTCACCTGCTGGGCTTTGGATGCTAGAGGGAAGAAGCCAAGTGACTGCAAGCTGCTGGGGTGTGAGTGGAGAGCAAGTGGGTTGGTAGTGGCATGGGGAGGCCACCTCTGCCTGAGATTCTGGGCATGTTTATATCTCCTGGGACTCAGAAATAGGTCCTATGGCAGGCTGATGGTATAGTGTCCCTGGGAGGATGAGAGAGGTCCTGAATGTGAGCTGAGACCTGTTTATGGCTGAATAAGAGGATCTCGGAAGGTGGTGAAGGTGCACCTTCAGGAAGAGATAAGAGGACTGAAGATATGACAAGGAGTAGGTGAAAGACAGCATCTAGCTGGTTTATGTGCAGTTCGTAGACTGAACTGGAGGACTTGATGGGCCTGAACTCTTCTCACAGCCTCCTGAAGCATTGAGATGGGGAGCATGGTGATGGATCTGGGAGGGGAAGGGGGCTGCTCAGGGTTAGTCTCTGCGCAGATCTGCCTTGTGGTGAGGCCAGCTGGCCCTGCCTGGAGCTCTGTGATGCAGTAGCGAGGTTACCTTGCTGTTCTGCTCTGGATGCAGTCATGAGCTCATGGTCCCCATCATGCAGAGCAGTGAAGGAGCTGTGTTGCTGTAAAAATTATATGGATGCCTTTGCATGTGTGTGATTGTATTCTAGCTATAATGGGCTTTAAATACCATCTGATTCAGATATAATCTAATACAGCATTTTGGACTGTGTGTAAACGGCTTGATTTCCCCTTAGGTTTCTTCAAATATGAGGCAATTGCACAGTAATCTAGAGATAACCTAGTGTAGAAAAATAATAGAGATGCTTCTGTTGTTCCCTTGCCATTTTTATTTCCTTTCTTTTTCTTCAAAACCACCAGTTATTTCCCTGTAGAGCTATGAAGTAACAGGAAACAAGAACCCCCCCAGCCAAGCAAAGTCTCTTTTGCAGAATTACAGAAGATCACGTCCTGTAGAAAGGTTAATGAGGGACTGCGACTTTTGTGTGTCAGGATAAAGAGAATTGCTCACTTCCTAGTGCACTAGAAGCATTCTTGAAACCTTTTAGGAAATGTCAAAATGTATTTTTAGTGTAAGTTAGAAAAAAGTTGCAAAAAGCTGTACTGTCAGTCCTGGATTTGATACATCAGACACTCAGCAACTGCAGTTTTCTTGCTTCCTTATTTCATTGAAAATGGACGCAGAGGACTTTAGAAAATATCCTTCTTTTCTCATTTCCTCTTCAGGCTCTCCCTAGAAAATGCACATCAGCCAATGTGTGTGAGCCAAGCTGGTGCTGGACACGGGTCCTGCTGGACACCAGGCAGAAAGCACAACACAGCCCTCTCTCACCCACCTCCGAGAGGACTTTTATGGCTCAGTGCCCATTGCCATTTCCCTGCCTCTTTCTCCTGGCCTGCGGCCGCTGCTTTCAGGGCTGCTCTACATGCACAGAGGGTTGTTGTTTTTTTTTTCAATCTCTGCATTTTAATTACATGTCCTCCATTTCAGAAGGCTGGATGTTCTGAGATAACTGAATATTTCCACAGGTCATGCTGCTTTCTCTTTCTCTGGATTCCTCTACTAACAGAAAGCTACTCCTTTCCAGAAGGAAATGGTCTTGATTTCTTTATAGCCCCAATCTGTTCTCACTGAAGCAACTGGCAAACCTGTTTATTTTTCAGGGATACAAAACTAAGCCAAATGCCATCAGGCAGAGATCAGCGTATATATTGAACCATGAGCAAAGCCTGGGGAGCCTAGTTAAGTCATTCATTTGAGCTACTTTGAAAGGCACCCGAAAGAGGATGAGAAGGGGGTTGGACTGGCTGATCTTTAAAGGTCCCTTCTAACCTAAACCATTCTATGACTCACTGAAGTATGTATGCTTGTGATGTGTAATTTCTAAATGTTCCTATTTACATCTGGTTATGAAAAATAATGTTGGAGTGGAAAGGGCCATCAACCTGGGGAAAGTAGAAGCATCACTTAAGCCCACACTTTGTGTAAGGAGTTGGATTCCACATCATGATTAAGTGTGACGCTCTCCATCGCAGGGCACAATGTTAATTCAATGCTCAGAAAGCAGTTAGAGGCATCACAGAAGATGATCTTGTCAAGAACTATAAGCAAAAACTGCTTTTAGTTCAAGAAATTGCTGGAGACTGGGAGAGTATGTTGAAATAATACCATGCTATCTTTACCTTGTTCTTACACCTTTATCTAGGCACATGGTCACTGTCCAAGCCAGGCTGTTGGGCTGAATGCATATTTCATTCAGTCTGGCACAGCTGGGCTTTTTCTGCTATATTAAAGAAAGTTTACATGAAGGCACCAGAGAGAATAATTCCTGTCCCCCCTTCAGCTGTTCCTGCTCTCTGCAATTAGTACTGTGTGTCTGTAGCTGCATCGGCTTTTGCAGCTGAGATCTTCTACAAGGCTCTGAAGGCATCAGTGAAGGAAAAATGATAGAGACTTTGAGAAGTGCTGAGGCTGGAACAAGACCAAATACCCATTGGCAATCCACTGTTTTTCATCCATCACTGACAATAAACTGAACTCAGGAGTCCACATTATTTTAGGCATTCAAATACCTAAAGGTCACTGAAATGTCTGGGAGTAAAGTGTCCGAATATTTTTATAATCTGGGTCATAATAAAGCCAATGAGTAGTGTTTGTGTGAAATCAGAGGGGTGATCTGGCTGACATTTGGGCCCATTGGGCATACAGGAAACTAATAGTTACTCTCAAAATGTTTAAAAGATCACATGGTTATCTTGCATTCGAAACATCGCTATCAGCTTAGCTCACCGTTGTGTTGCATTGTGTTGGTGTCACAAGCAGTACACAAGCATAAAAATAAAGTCATTAATGATTAATCCTTCCATGATTCTTGTATTCCAACAAAGAACAGACCAAGATTTGCCTTGTATTTTGATTACAATTTTCTTTATAAGCAGGATATATTCTAAATATTTTTATTATTAAATAAACTAGTCTGTTCAACAGTATAAATAGGAAGTTCCTAGGTTTTTTTGCTTAAATCCTGAGTCCACATCAGTTGTATCCATGGTGATAGTAAGACTCTCATTCTGATTCCTTTTCAAGTTAGTGTTGTGATTCTTAGTGATTTTGAAACTGCTTTTCAGTAATTTTAAAAATTAATGGTTAGGCAAATTGTCTCAGCTTTGGCTCAGTCTTCAGTGTACATGCACCCATTATTAAGTAACAGCCTACAGCAGCAAACCCTTTCATTGTGGTTTGGGTTCTTGTGTGGTGTCTGCAGGGATAGGATAATCTATTTGAACAAAATCTGGTGATATTTCACCAAAGCTTGCTACATGCTTTATTGGGAAATACAAAGGTCAAGCTCCTTCTTTGTAGAGATTGCTGGCGGAGTATAGCTTTAGTAGTAGGAATGAGTAATAGGAATGAGGGAGTGGGGTGATAAATCAGAGGAGCGCTTATTTCAATAGATATCTCTCTTACAGTAATTTGCTCTTGATAAGATATTTAGGGTTTGTTTATCATTCTATCTTTTCTGTGGGTGTGCAGCCTGGAAATTTTTTTGGAAAAAAACATAAAGCGAAAAGATGGGACTATAGGGAGATGGCAGATTATATAGTTAGGTCTCCCCATGTATATGTTGCAGATGAAAGGAGTGAGGAAGGCAGGTGATGGTAGTGTAGGAGATACAGCAGGGTGTGCAAAAGCAATACCATGGAAAGCAAATGACAAATATTCTCAATTTTGACAGCTGTGGAGTAGGGAAACTTTGGCTGGCCACCCCTTGCAAGGGAGGACATGGAGCATTACGCTAATGGGACCAGCAAGAGCCTGGGTTAGCCCAGACTGTTGGACATGCCAGTGGGAAAATTGGTGCGTGACGGCTACAGCTCTTCCTCTTGGTGTCTAGAAACTTTTCCCAAAGCTTGGACTGAATAAAATTAATGCACATCTGATAGGAAACTTAAAAATCTTCCTGGTATTCATCAGGAACTGCAGGTTTCCAGAAACCCTGTATTGCTAAGCTCAGCCTGAACAAAATGAGGAAGTGCCCCAGAGATTTGCTGTACTGTGCCCTTGAACAAAAGTGAAGCTTAAAAAAGCTTTAACAAACATTTGTGTTTTCCAAATGCTTATCTGGAGCTCTCGTCTCCCCCTTAGCTGTATTGACTGAAGATGAGGAGGGAGGAACCTGCACTTTCCCCTGAGAAGGACACCTGGATAAAATGGTTCTTGACTGGACAAGCCCAGTGAAGGGTCTGCGCTGATGCTACATGTATAGTTTGTCATTAACATACATTCACAGTGACTTACAGTTAACCTGAAGTCTTGTTTCTGTGATTGTGGGGCTTTTAAAGTTACAAGTGTACGCTGAATGTTTTCTCTGTTTCCTCTTCAAGTGAACAAGCAAAACGTTTGGCTCTGGCTGTTCCTTACGCTTGCCGTGAGTGAGCGCCCTGAGTCAGTGATGACAGAATATGGTCCATTTTTTAAATGGGGATTTGCAAACACAAATATATTAACAAATCAAGGTCATTCAGGAGATTCCACATATTCCTGCCCTGAATAGTCTCCAGACTCTATGAAAAATACAACTGGTCTGTACTCCATATGACCATGGATTTTTAGTTCATTCATGGGAATACCAAACAATAATCACTGTCAGCCAGTTTCACTAATGGCTAGAAATTATTCTCAAAGAAGAGAAGACAGTCAGTGCTATCAAGCTAAAAGGCGTCTGATACAAGTTATGCTACTTCTCATGTACAATGAGATGCAAAAATATCTCTCATTTTTACACACAATTTGGCTGATAGAAGAGATGCTTTTAAAATTTGACACGCCCGTTGGTGGTGTTGCAAGATCTTCTGGAGGACATGATCAGAGTTCAAAATGAACTTGGTCAGACAGAGAAATGAATAAGTGAATAAACAAAAGTATGTTCAATGTACCAGCTATGACATTTGGGAAGGGGAATACAAATGCCAGGTGGGTAGTGTCTGCTAAGTAGTATGGCAGAGGAAGATTTAGAGGTGAGAGTGGAACAGCAGCATATCAGTCAGCAACATGGTACTGCAAAAAATGGAAATGTCACCCTAGGCTGAAGTTGAGTTTTAAATAATTTGGTAGTCTTAAAAGTCCTTTACCAGTAATTCTGCAATAAATGCCTCACTTAGTCTGATGGCCACTTATTCTTTGCATAGCTGCTCCATTTATTTTTACAAAGCTAGCTCATTCATTATAGCTAGCTCTTAGTAAAGCGAAGCGTTCAACCAGGTAGGCTGGTTTATGACAGTCAGCTTAAAGACATCTCCAAATTTGTTTTAAGTTAGTTGATTAGGCCCAGTGTAACAGCTCATAAAGCCCATGTGTAGTGTGGAGAGCCTTGTCTCCTTGAGCTTGGTCTGTGGGAGTGAATTGTTCAGTGGAGAGAGACACAGTGCTGCAGAGGACATCCCAGGGAGTCTTCCTAGGACTCTTGTAGCCAATGGAGTTTAATTAACAGCAGCGTGGACCAGCTAAGAATGGTCTTGCACATAGACTGTAGATCTGTATGTAGGTATGTAGGTATCTTCCTTGGTTTCCCAGGGCTTTCCTTACTTGTGCATAGCTTTATAGCTAGAACACAGTTAAACAGAAGAAGCTTCTTCCCCGTGTACTTCGTATTGCACAATTTTGCCAATAGTTTAGCTTTTCATTTTAGCTGCGCAGAGCTTGGCTTAAGCCTTCCACATTAGCACCACAATCTACTGAAAAAATGAACCCCATGACAGTTATGAATACACAGATGACCTGACAGCCATGCCACATTTAAGATGCGATGGTGTATCTTTTGGTTGAATTGGTGCTAGTGATGGCGCTGCATACCTAGCTGGAGTTATACCACTTTAAGCAAACAAAAGTGGAGAGGAGGACAAGAGGACTCATGGCAGGGTTAGCTAACATGACCTGTGAAGAAGGCTAAAGGAACTAGAGTTGTTCAGTCTAGAGAAGAGAAACCAAAGGGGGAGCAGGAGAAGTTTTAAAATAGGAAGACCTTTTTATAAAGGAGATGGTGATCAGTGGTTGTCCACAACCGCTGGAGAAAGGACAGGACAGTAGCAGCTTGGTTTACAGCAAAAGGAAATTTAAGATGGATTTCAGTGGAAGCAGAACAGCATGTATGATGAAAGAGTGGAATGAGTTTAACTGGGCAGTCTGGAACCCCTCTCAACACTAACCTCTAACTTTAGGAGTTCCACAAACTCCTTTTAGGTATAACCTATTAATAGTTATTCCTGACTCATCAAAGGAGGGCTGGGCTACATGACATCCTTGAAATCCCGCATGGCCTTGAATTTCTATGACTCCTTTATTTCTGTTGCTTGCAGTAATGCCTGTCTTCAAACTCCTTGTAGATTTGTGCACACTGAAAAATGTTTCCTTTGCTAATCTGAATGCATCATCAAATTTAAACAAAGCATGGAGAAGCAGGCTAGCTGAGTGAAACATTCAAAGTCTAGTAGCTACTACGTCTTGTCTGTGCGTGGACACCCTCAGTGTTGCAGGCTTTGTTCACTGTTTTGCTCACAGAGGTAAGTTTGTCTTATCTGGAAATATCTCCATACTGGAAGTTTATAAGCAGAGCAGATGCACACACCTCCCCATACTATAAAGTTCTCTGTAAGGTTGGACTATCTGGTCTTATAAACCAGAAGCTATCATCAACAATCTGCTTTTTGAAGTTGCTGCATGGGCTAACTGTAGAATGGTATCTCCCTCTGAAGATAAGGTCTCAGACTGGACCTTCTCTGCAGCTGTGGTTAAATGTGACAGGCAATATTTTTTACTTTTTTCCCCTCCTCTCTCTCATACAAACACATACACGCTAAACAACGCATGAGAAAACAAGTGGAAATAATTGGGATAAAACAATCTAACGTAAAATCATTATCAACAGCCTTGGCCTCTGCAAAGCTTTAAAAGCATTTCTGGCTGACTTAGCTGACAAACCCCCATCACTCCCAGTCTTGTTCCTGATATTTTTACCTTAGTAATCAGGAAGATTTCTCCCAGAGAGACTATTGCTCTTGTTTTTTCCTACCAGTAGTACACAAATTATATAGACCACAGCACTTCTGTCCTAAACCGTTGTCTGAAGTCAGAAACGGGACTTAATGCAAAGTACCCAAGGAAAGTCAAAGGCAGGGTTGGGTAGCTCTTGAGATGTGTTGGGTTCACAGGCAGTTCCAGCACAGATGTTTTGCCTGGGTATGTGACTGGCAGCAAGGCTTGCTTTGCTACGTGAGGGTCTATGGGTTGAAACCCATGCTCAGCGGTGGGGGTGAGCCAAGTGGAGCAGCTGAGGCCGACTTCCCTGGTCTGTCCTTGAGCCCCATCTCACAATGGAACAGCAAACCCCTCCAGGAGCTGCTGTCATTTCCTGCCTCCACGCTGTTCCCAGGGTTTCCCAGGCTTGCCAAGGTATAAGAAGTGTGTCTTGTGGCTTTTCTTCCTTACAAGAGAAATGTGAGATTTCTCTGACCTTTAGAGAAAATTATGGTTTCTCCACAGAGTGTAGCTGATTGGAATATTCTTAGAGTCTGTCTTTTGGATCAATCAAATCTCTTCTCTGGAATTCAGTCCTTCCAGTCTGCAAGATCCCATGCCAATTAAATCTTGAGCACTTCATTATTACACTCGTCTGAGCTCAGTAGCTATGGAAAATTCTCTTGATATTTTGGATAAATTGCAAATACTTTTTCCTTATACTCTGGAATAAGTGTGCATTATCCCTAAACCCGAGATTTCTTATATTTTCCCCAAATGCAGGTTTAATATCTACTGAAATATTCTGTTGATTAAATGCTCTGAATAGTGTATCCAGAAGACTAATCGATATTTTAAATGCACTCAGACATATTAGCTGCTTACTGGTTACACAGAGAAATAATGAACTTGCTATATGAGAAGGTAAAATTCATGAATAATTCATAACCATTAATCTATTCAGTTTTGCCTTTTGAATTGATTTGGCAATTATTCTTGTACTGCACATCATTTACAAATGCTTAGATATAAATATTTACAGTTGCATATTTGCGGTCAAATCATTTCTATTCTCTGATTGAATGGCTTCTGTAGCACACCAAGCAGTGCAAATTGTGAATTTTACTGTTAAATATACAGCTCGGTAGAATGTGGGTGCTTGAATGATCAAATACAGTGGATACGTACTGACTGTAAATATGGTCAAACTGATGTATTTCAAATATAAATAAATATTTGCAGGCAGGTTTTTCTTCATCACTTATTGCAGTAAGAATGAGGGAAAGATCTTCTGTGTTGTGCTGCCACAGACAACGAAGACCAATGTCCTTTGGCACTGATATTTTTATTGTTTACTCAGCTCTTCTCTCTTTTTCCTTTGCAAGTTTTTTTTCCTGCTGATTATGTTCTACATTTTTCAAGGATGATTGCAACATTCAGGAAAAGAGAATTTGCTTTAGATGTGGATGACTGGCAAAAAGCCCTCTGTTTTCCTTAACCCCCTGGTGAAGCTATGTAGCTAGAGGATCCACAAGCAGAATATTACGGATCTGTGAGGGAACTGATGGTCTGAGTGAAAGGGCTAATTCACAGTGGCTTACTACAGCCAAAGAAGGCTTGCCTCCTAAACTCCCCTTGAAGTTATTGGAGAAAGAAGATCTCTAGAGGATGATTCAGAACAGGAGCCTAATTTTAAGTACTCTGAATCACTCTGCTAGTCTGCTTATTTTGAACAGTGCAGTTTGTCTTCCTTCCATTTCCTACTTGCTACCCTGATTGATGAGTCAGGATTTATGCAGAATGAATGAATTTCACCTTTTATGAATAAAGCATAGCATTGTAATCATTTAAAGCACTTGATTTGAGGCTAAAGAACTAGTGAAAGCATTAAGGTGTATTATGTTATATATTTCTCTCTCTGAACACTTAGAAAAACCTTGAAAAATTCCAGCTTTAAGCATTTAAGTCGTTTAATACTTTGCAATAATTCAAAGTCACTTAATGTGATTTTCAGTTTTTTTGAAGCACTCCAGAAAATTATTTCTCCAAAGTTCCTTCACTTTGAAATGCTTCCACAGAAGCACTTGAGGCTGAAAGTAAAGTTAATTCATTTACAGATAGAACCTTCAGAAAAGAACAAAACCTATAAAACTAAAAAACTACAAAAAGTTTGTTCTAAAGGAATAAAGATGAATGCATTAGCATTTGAAGGAATCCTAAAGTAAAATTAGGTGTTTGGATACAAACACATTTGAGAAATGAGAGTGGACTCTCAGGTGGTCTTAAGGCCAGGCCAGTGGTAGCCTTAGGACTCCTGTGTAGGAATGTAAGGGACGTTCAGAGGAAATTTGCTCGTTGTGTGCAGCTCATGAATGGGTGTGAAACCACATTCAAACCTTTTGTGACTATTCTCCTGGGACAAAGTGCTGTTGCTCGGAGCAAAGTTTCATGATCACAGCAAAACTGCTGAAACTGCCGCTCCCAACTCTTCATTGCTGCTCTTGGGAGCACCATCATGAAGCTGTGTGAGCACCTTCCATCTAGGTAAGTGCCAGGTCACCTTGCTGAGTTACAGCTGACACCCAGGAAGGAAACTCCTGATCAGTAGCCTCCATGTAGACACAGGGTTTGCTGTAAGTGCGGTCCACAGCCTTGCTCTCCTTGGTGGACCCACTGTGTCTTTTTCTGTGTGGCATTGGGTCAGACGGTACTACGGATGGCATTACAACAGAATAGAATAGCTCAGCTGGAAAGGACCTACGATGATCATCTAGTCAAACTGCCTGACCACTTCAGGGCTGACCAAAAGTTAAAGCATGTTGTTAAGGGCATTGCCCACATGCCTCTTAAACACTGACAGGACTGGGGCATCACCCACCTCTCTAGTAACCCTGTTCCAGTGTTTGACCACCCTCTTGTCCAAGGTGCAGGATCCAGCATTTGAACTTACTAAATTTCACCCCATTAATTGTTGCCCAGTGCTCCAATCTATCTAGATCCCTCTGCAAGGCCTCTTGTCCCTCAAGAGAGTCAACAACACCTCCCAGTTTGGTATCATCAGCAAACTCGCTAATGGTGCATTCAAATCCTGCATCCACATTGCCGATAAATGTGTTGAACAGAACTGGCCATAGCATTGAACGCTGAGGAATGCCACTGGTGACCAGTTGCCAGCCAGATGTAGCCCCATTCACTGCGACCCTTTGAGCTCTGCCCTTCAGCCAGTTCTTCACTCAGCACATTGTGAACTCACTCATCCCACAGTTGAACTACTTCTCCAGAAGGATGCTGTGAGGGACAGTATCAAAAGCCTTACGAAAAACTGCATCCACTGCCTTCCCCTCGCCCACTAGGCGGGCGACCTTGTCATAGAAGGATATCCCATTAGTTAAACAGGACTTTGCCTTTGTGATCCCATGTTGACTGTGCCTGACGATTTCATTAGTCTTCAAATGCCTTTCAGTACTACCCAGTATAATCTTCTCCATAATTTTTCCAGGAACTGAGGTTAGACTAACAGGTGTGTAGTTCTCTGGGTCTTCCCTCACACCCTTTTTGCAGATTGGAATAACATTGGCTAGGTTCCAGTCTGCAGGGGCCTCCCCAGACCTCCAAGACCTTCGGTAGATGATTGAGGGGGGTCCTGTCATAATATCTGTTAGTTCTTTCAGTACTCCAGGATGAATCCCATCAGGCCCCATGGACTGTGAACATTCAGCTGATACAGCTGGTCCCTTATAATTTCAGTGTCCAGGAAACATCCTTCTAGCACACCAGCACCTTGAGACAACCACTGATAATGCCTCCAAATTGAAATTAGGTGAGTAACAAATGTTTCTACAGATGTTCCACAGTGCATCTATGTATGGTGGCCCCCATACAGGACACTTAGGATGGATGTCCCACTAAGGACATCCAGCTGCCAGGGGTTGATCTGCAGGGAACTCCTGTCCCAGGCACCTGTAGGTGGTCCCACTTCCTATGCTAGTTGCCTGCTGCCATCTGCCAGTTTTTTTCTAGTGTCTTTGTCACCCCTGTACTCTCTGGGGACTTGATAGGACCTCCAAGCACCCTTCTGAATGGCTTGCCATAAAATGACTCTTTTAAATATAATTTCCACCATGGGCAAGGCCCCTATGGGGTTTGCTCCTGTTCAGAAGTGCCACAACATGGGGAGTGATTGGTGGGGAGCTCCTTACAGCTATGTCAGGTGCCTGTAGTGTGCGTGCGCTCCCCTTTGGTCACAAACATGAATTGAGAAGAGGAGAAGCCAAAGGGGCATTGCACTGAGGTGAGAAGTTCTGTGCTGGTGGCTACTGTGACAGTATGAAGGATGCTTGAACTTGGCTTTCTGCTCATTATGTGTTACATTGCGTGGTAGTGTGCCTGTGATTAACTCTTCCTTCCCTGGCTGAACAGACAGGAATTATATTTGCTACTTCGAGTAGTGCTACAATACTTTTGAGTCTTTTCACATTTTTATGCAAAAAGTAGGAGCAAAATTCTGCTGTCAGTACAATGAATTGTCAGAACAACTGCATGTACTGAGTTTAATTTCATTTCATATTTAATGACTAGCTAGCTTTTTCTGGGATTATTTCACAAGAAGAGAAAGATCAGAGCAGACCTCCTGCTAGTGTAGCACAGCTACAGTGGGAACTGCAGAAATGCTGGGTCAATCCAGCAAGAGATTCTGCCATCTGTAGTCATCCTGAAGAGCACTTCATTCCTCAAGGGTCTGCACTTGGGTCAGTAGGACTGCTGTAGAGGAAAGGATACATTCAGTACTCATTAATGCACAGAATTTGACCCTAGGTGCAAAATACTCCCTCCCTTGGTAAGAATAAACTGTACACGGTTTAAGGCAATCCTCTCTATTCTCCTGCTTTTTATGAGAGGGGGTGGGAGATTTCCTCCCAGATTTCACATGTCACAAGACTGTGCAGTCCAGCCCTTTCCACAGCCACATAGATTCATCACTCAGCCATGTCATGGTGAGGTTATTTTATATAAAGAAGACTTTCCTACAATAATGTCCACAACATGTTTGGAACAGCAATCTCCCTACATTTCTGTATGGCAAACTCCATGCTGGATACACTTGACCATCAAATAGTTTCTATAGGGTTTTGACTTCAATGTCAAAAGTAATGTTTCTACACTGAGTGGATTAGCAGATACAGGTGTTGGTAGTCCACACAGCAGAATAGGTGCTAATTTGTTTTCTCACAGTTGTGTTGGCTCTGCAGTGCTAACAGTCTTGTTAGTTCTTGGGTTTGGTGTCCTCAGATGCATTCCTCTGAATTTTGAGAGTTAGAAGAACCATTAGATACAAGGAAGGAACAAGAAGACCCACAGCATATGTTCAGTCTGCAGGCGAACCGTACTGCCTGTGCTAACCCTAATCCATGTGTATAAAGATGGTCTGGGAAGCTAATTCTGACAGGCAAAAAACAAAAAAAAAAAAAAAAAAAAAAGAAGAGAGAAAGGACTGTAGGAATTTGCTCCAAATGACAACAAATGCAGTTGGCAGAATGACTGAAACTCAGTCCCTGAAGAATCCCTCCAGGATACGTGTTAGCTTTTCTGACACAAAGTGAGTGGGCTTATTAGGTGGATTCAATGACATTAGAGTCATTGAAAAACCATTTTCACTGATTTTAGAATCATAGCCAGGCTATTTTTCTCTGCCATTGGATAGAGACCAGCTCCATAGATCATTTTGTTTATTTGTGGTTTGGTTTTTTTTATGATGGATTAATTGACTGATAGTGTCATCACCACCTTGTGAACCCAAGGATAAATTCACAGGCTGTGAACAAAAGCACTGCCTGATGCCTGTCATCTCTACTGAGCAGGCATTGGTCCTTCCTCCCCAAACTCTCAGGGTGGCTTGAGGCTCCTTTGCCTTTAACGTTTTATCTTCCGCTGAACTGCACCCTTTGGTTAATTTTCCTTCTTACTTTGCAGCTTTTCCTCACCAGTCTGCACCGATATGTGGGTATATTCTACTTTCAGATCTTACAGTTTGCCAGGCTCGAGGCACAGTGAGAAACAGTGGCACAGATTTTAGAGAACCTGGCTGCTTTCTCTCCTGGCTGTCATTAAGGAGCAAATAACAGAAGATTTGTACCTCTTCATTTTAAATAAATCCCCAAAGATTTCTGAAGACATAGGAAAGATGGTTTTCAGGTATTGCCTTTGCTTGCCTGCCAGATGCCAACAGGGGGAGTTTCAGCTCTGTCTCAGATTTATGCTTCTGACAGTATCCTCGCCTTTAGTGATATTGATCATGAGGGATAAAAGTTATTTATTTTCCCACATTTCAATAACATTTCTTAACGCCTCTTTCCTTTAAAGAAACACTTCTGTAGCTCTTCTATAGATTGAAAATGAAGGCACAGTTCATATCTCTTGCTGAAATCCTTTTAAAAAGAGACCACTGATGGAATAGTTCTACACCTTGCTTTGCTAGAGTGAGAGAAAACTAATTTGCCTCTGAGATGAATTGAAACCAGATTTTAGAAAACTCTCCATTTCACCCTTTCCCCTGAAAACTCTGAGGATTGAGGCATAGTTGACTTCTCTTGCTCATTTTGTATAAACTAAGATTTGAATGATAAGATCTTAGAAAACCAAAATCTGCCTCTGGCCTATCTATTTAAATCAATTAATTCATAGCTAGATAGAAAAAAATGTAGAAAAAATATTTCCCTTTGATTTGTTTGTTTATTTGTTTAAGGAGGACGTAAATGGGGAAGAACTTCACTTGTGAGGAGGCAGAATGGCATCTTAGGGAAATGAGGTTCTGTCCTTAAAAGGGGGATGTAAGCCATCCTGTGTTGAAATGAATGAAGGAAGACTTTTTGGAGGGACGTTTTATTAATTTATAAATAGGACAGAATATGTCTGTGCAGTGCTGCAGTCAATTCTGCCAGGTCCCAGCAAATTGCAGTTTCTTTTCTTTTCACAAAATGTATCATTTATTTCTTATGTGAAAAAATGTTTTTGAAATTGTCCTCAAAGAACAAGGACTGCATCTTTTCTGTAACATAAGATGATATTTTCAGTTGCTACTGAAGAATGTACCTTCCATATATTGAGCCTCTAGGGTTCACTCAAGTTGCATTTCAAGCATTTTTTTGCTGCCATCCAGATCAGACTTCAACTTCTGAATCTGCTTCATTTTTGGGTGTGAAAACATGAACAGATTAAATACCAAGCTCTTCAGAAGAAAACTGAAATGTCCTGAGTCATCCAGTGAGAGTTGACACTAGCTCCTCTTTTCAAAGTCTTATTACCTCTAGCTCTGAGCTTCAAAACTATAGCTGCTTTCAGCTATGATGTCTCAGCTGACAGGGTCCAGAGTTGTGATCATGTCAACAGAGGGTGGAAGAAATCTCCCTTAGGCAGTCTGTCCTCTTTGTGGGGATCTGGCGAAATTGACTTCTTCCTAATTTGCAGAAGGAACATTTTTAAGGGATTATAATTTCTTCATCTTCCTTTTGGCATCTGAATTTTGAATTCACAAGCTGTGTCATTCTGTCCATACCCACACACAGGAGGGCCATGCTCTGTGTAATATACAGAAACATGTAAGAAAAGATGCGTGTGTGTGTGCATATATATGTGTGTGTATGTGTGTATATATATACACACACACATACAAACTACTGCAGAAAGCCAAATTAAAATTCATGTCTATAGCAGTGTTGATCATCATTTTACTCAGTCCAGTTTTGCAGTCAGTTAAAAAACCTTTTTAATTAGTAGCTATCAGCAATTTGGTGAGCAGGTTGCTGGAGTAGAGAAGGTTAATGCTGTATCTGGTGGGGGGAGGGAGTCAACTTACTGCTGTAGGAAGTAGGACATTTTTCTTGATTTGATGAAATCATGTTGGAGAGAAATCCACTGTGTCTTGATATTGACATAATTGCGTTGCATATGCTGAAACGGCCCTCTGAAATGGGCTGATCCTGTGCATGTACCAAAGGGCAAGGATGGCCTGGTGCAGCTTGCCGAGATGCTCTGTCTATTCCCATGCCAGCAGTCCAGCCAGAAGGGGTGAATGATTCCAGGGGTATTAGGAGGGGTGCCAAGATCAGTCAGGGCTGGCAGGTTTTACTGGGACAGTTGCAATATTGTCGTAATACATCTGCCTGGGCCTGGCTCTTGAGTAAGAAATGGAGAGTGAAAGTAATTCCCAAGGATACTGAAGTAGGTCGTCTCCATCACTGACTGTGACCCAAATATCTCCCCTGAGAATGAAGCCTCATTTCACACCTCTAGCCAAACAGTGTGAAGACAGGGCTGGAAACCCTTCCACTTCTCCTGTTCATGAACTTCCAGTTAAAGCCCAGATTGGTTGTTCAGACCACTGGCAGAGAGTGAAATAGAGGAAAGACATGTGGATGTAAGGAGGGTGTTTAGATCAATAACTAACAGAGGCTATGTCACAGGAGTAAGGCAGCTATGCAGGCTTGCACGGCCATTTCCACTTGTGCTGTCCTCACACCTCTGAGGGAAGATTTGTGTCCCAAACACAAGGACTGTATGTACATTGCAGGATACACTGCCGTGCACCACACAGCCATGGCTTCTGGCCACATGTCTGCTTGTGGGGACATGCCAGTTGGCACCATGCCAGCGTGTGCCCTGCTTTCCTTGAGAAGGAAGCCCAGGTGCACATGGGCGGGGAAGGAGCTGAGGTGCAGCAAGTATGCTGGTCAGGATAGCTATGGGGACCAGGCTTACAAGGTGCACTGGGGATTTCACCATCCTGTAGGCAACACATAGACTGAAGTCATGCCAGGGGCTCAGGGTTGCAAGTGCATCAGTGCCCAGGGAACATGGCTTTGAGGCAGCACTCTTACAGCTGCATGAATGGGGCTCCCAAGGCTATAATCTGTAATCATGGGATCTGGGCTGTGTTCAGGAAGTGTACAAAGTGTTATGGTTGCAGTAGGACATGGGATACATTTTCTGTGTCTTTGACCAAGAAGGCAAAACTGGTGGTGTTGCACTAGTAAACACCATATAAAGCACTGAGGATCATGATGGTGTTTTAAACAAGATAACCAAGTCAATGGGTAGGCTGCTGGGTGCACTACCTGCACAACTAGCTTTGTATATAGCAAAATCAAAAGCCTTGTACAAGAGTAAGCAGGGGAACTTAAGTTAACGTATAGTATGGGGTGGACATTTGAGGTTAGTACATTAAAACTTTTTACTGGTAAATGAAATATCAATGGAAAATGGCTTATGTCTCTATCGATGACTTCCAGACTGGCTTACATGGGTATTAAATAAAACAGTATGCTTTTTTGGAGTAAGGTCAAGATGCTGTCAAGGATCATATATCTTTTAGTCAAAAGTAGTGTAAGATCCCACTGTCTCTAAAGAGAAATAGGATGTCTACGGAGGGAAGTGGAAATAATCTGTAGAAGACTTGTGGTTCCAAAAGCTGTGTGTTTAAAAAACAAAATCCCATGAAACATTGCCAGGAGTGGCAGAGGAATGAGAGGCAATGCTTTAGAACAAAACAAAACAACAAATAAAGAAGCAAGTAAGAGTTGTGTCTACCATGTGCTTAAAAACAATAGCGCTGAGTCAAAACCTGCTGGACTCAGTTGGGAATGCTGTGGTTTAACTAGCCCAACTGAGCTGAACTGGAATGCTCCTTTTGTCTTTCAACAAGCCTGTAAAAGTTGGCAGAGATCTGATCAGCTGTTCAAGCCCTGCTGAACAGTCCTTGGAGTTCAGCTCTTATATCTGGTTAGGGGCCCAGCAGAAAAATTAAGGGTCAAGCAGGTTGTAGGTTTAGCTGATGGTTTTGTTTGAGAGGTGTGCAGAATAAGATGGTTTTTCCTGCATGAAAGAAAAATGTTTGTTGCCTCAGAAAGATGTGTCCTTGTGCACTTTTCATTTCTGAAGCAGAGGCTTGCTGTGTAAATAGAAGCATGAGCAGTAGCTTGGGGAATTATTTCATGCTTGTGACGTTACACAGACTAGCTTAGCTCTTTGTCTAGGGGCGCATGTCCGAGTCAATTTAGGTCTGTCTAAGTCAGAGTTATTACAGTTTGGGCCTGCACCTTGCTCCCTCTCTCCTTGCCAGCACTGATATTTGCCTGATCTCATTGTCAGCCAATTCAGGGAGCTAAACTGATTGAAGACTACTGCTTTTTCCTGCAGAGTTACTTTTTACCTGCTTTAACTCCCTGAACCAGCTCACAACAGGGTCACAGCAAGGCCTAGTACTGGCATGCAAGAGCTAGCTGGAATTTGTGGCTAGGGTGAGAAGGAAAAGCCAGGACTCGGATTAGTCAAGCCCTTGGGGAACCTCAACCTACAGCAGTTTACCCTTCCTCCTGATCCACTGCATCCACTTATAGACCACCAGGCCCCTTACATATTTTATATCCCAGGTTATCTGGACTCTTTAACCGAAACTATTTTGTATTTCATTGACATACTGCTGGACCTGCTTTCTCCTTCATACTCCCACTGTGCTCATAAAGGCTGGACTTTGCACTCAGCAGCATAATGTATCCACCTGGGTCTATGAAATGCCATGGGTCCCAGCTTGGAAGGCTTAAATCCCACTGCCCCAGTGGCTCCCACTCAGGTTAAGGTAACGAAGGCATTTAGAGAGGTACAAAGACACCCTTCAGAGCAGCTGGGGTGATGGTCACTTAATTTGGGCAAATCTTGTGAAGGCAAATATGTTGGTGTCAATGTTTCATCCTCATCCTATGCTGGCTGGTCCTGAGGAAAGAAGGTCCCACTATTCCCAACCCCATGGGCTTTCTTCTATGCCATCCACCTGGCTGTTTTGTAGTCTGACATATGCTACACATTCAATGTTGGTAGAGGCAAGACTGACAGAGGTATGAAGAGTGACTGCATGTGCTAAAAGTGCTTGTGGTGAATCTTAATAACATCACTCATCTTCTGGGCACAGGTAGGCTATGCAGTCACTTTCATTTTATGTAAATAAAGCTCAGTGTGGTAATGATTGATCTTGTCTTCTCCTTTAAGGGGTCCAGAAGCATCAATAAAAATGTGCGCTTTGGGATTACTAGTGGGAAGCAGTGCTTCAGAGCATAGTCTTAAACGGTGTCCCCTGGGAACTTGCCTTACCAAACAATGCCAACTCTTTCAGTTCAGAGAAAGTCAAAGTATTTTCAAAATTTGACGTGTAAGTAATAGTTGTAGTTGCTGCAGAGATATTGAGCAATGGTAGCCAAGCATGGGAAGTGGCCTGTGAAGTCGTGAAAGGTGGGGAGAATTCCCAAGAAACAATTTCTTTCCTAAGTGTGGGTTCCACATTTTGTGAAGGCCTGAGAGCCTGCCTGTAATTTCACCTTTTTTGGCAGTTTGACTTCTATTTCCACTTGCTGACCATTGTCATTCTTTTAAGTCTCTCTATCTCATCTGTTTGCCTTAGCAATTTCTGTTAACTCTAGCTCAGCCTACATGTTTTTAGCTGCTAATGGTTTCAGATGGAAGGACATGACCTTCCTTCCTTAATGTTTTCTCAGTGTTGCTTTGTTGCTGGGTATGGGATGCAGGAAATACTCTTTTTTTCCCCTCAGAATGAGGCTGTAGTTACCTGAGGGTTGAAAAAATGAACGTTGTAATTCAAGGCAATAGCACATAGCAGTGAAGAATGTAAATGGTGCTTTTTGCTCAGCCTGGTTTCTTGCAATCCCTTTTTCACCAGGAGCAGACAAATGACTATTCCGATAATTAAAAGGAATACACCTGGAGAATTAGCTGTATAATGAATGCCCCAGAAGTTGAAACTTCAGCTCTCTCATTGTGCATTCTATCCCCACAGGCCTAAAATGCAGAAACCAAATTCCAGTTTAGAGCTGCTGTTTTCAGATGGAAGCATGAGCTCTGGTTCCAGCACCATTTAAAGAACATATTCTTCTTATATTAATTATCCTTTTCCAGTGCATACCTTAAAGTGACATTTAATGGGAGCAAGAATAGGGCAGAAATAAATGCTGAAATGTGATAGCATGCATTTTATGTGGATTATCCATGGTCAGAAGAGGAAGTAATGATCTGATAAGGGTTTTGAGTTCTAATACACCTTAAAAAAGGAGATAATAACTCCCACAATGGAGTTATCTATGGCTATTCTTGGTCATATGGGAAATATGTAGCTTCTGTGGCCATGGGTGATAGGACAAAATCTGGAGTAGCTGTACTCCTTTATGTATAAGTAAACTGGCTGTGTTTCTCTCCTATTCAGAAGACACTAATCTTGCTTTTTAGTTAGAATATAACCAGTGCTGAATCTCAGAGAAAAGGGTAGAAAACCAGTAAGTTTCTTTTTTATGTTATACAGCTTTGGGCACCCTTTTATGAATAAAATGGCTTGGCAAAGTGTGAAGTAACAAAGGAATTCTAAGCAGTGGCCAGCACGTGGAAAGTCAAAACTATCTACAGCTGAATAACGTTCTTATTAGAAATGAAGGACAAACAGGAATATAATTGATTATTGCCTCTCTATGTGGCTTCAGAGATCATATAATCCAAAGTAAATAATGGCATGCATGTGTTCCCTAAGATATTCTTCAGA
The DNA here is from genome assembly GCF_949628215.1 of Phalacrocorax aristotelis. NCBI lineage: Eukaryota > Metazoa > Chordata > Aves > Suliformes > Phalacrocoracidae > Phalacrocorax > Phalacrocorax aristotelis. The sequence goes on along the minus strand of NC_134276.1, from coordinate 97,249,618 downwards.
ATGGAGGGACTATATATCAAAACCTTATTTCCTGGTAATGAATTTTAAATAAGTGCCCAGGGCATCAGGTCACTGATGTTTCCACTTTGCAAACTGGGTGGGCTATGAAAACCCCTAGAGCCCTCAAAGGCGCCTTAAAAAAGATCCCTAGCTTTAACTGACCAAACTTTTCAAGAAAAATACCTGAAACAATTAGGAGAATGAAAACCAGGAGGTCAGATTACTTGGCCCATGGCTGAGGATTTACATAAATAGGCCTAACCTTTGACTTGAAAATAAAAGGTAAGTACAGAGCCCTGACAGAACAGCAGGTCATTGGTATTTACTCTGTAAAGTACTGCCTCTGATGCTATGACAAAAATGCCAGGAATTCCACTGATCACTATGTGCTGATAGGGCTCAAAGGTATGCAGCCAGCTAACAGAAACCCAGCCTACCTGACTGATCGAAACTGCATTACTCCCACGCATTTATAACCTGCAATCTGCGAGCGTGGGAAAGTGTGCAAGGCCTTAGACTAATTCCTGAGGGAAGAAAAAAAAAAAAAAAGAAATTTGCTGTCTTTAACAGTTTTTTGTGTTTTTTGTGGTTTGGGCAACATATAATAAAATTAACAAAAAGTCTCTAAGTGAGCAACTTAAGACGTTTACTTCACTGCACATACTGCTGTTCAAGAGAATCAAGAATTGGCGTTGCACGTGCAGGCTGAGACTGGTACCGCATTCAGCATCATGCAGATGCGGGACTTTGTCAAAGATAATCTGTACTTACAAGCAGTCTTCAACTGTCAAAATGGTAACAAGCTATAGGAAGCCAGTACCCTGCCTCACTTTTTAACCGATAAAACTCTAGGCAGTAAACCTAGAGGAGAAATTGTATACTGTGCTTGTGTTACATTTTGTCAAGCAGCGGCTCTGCGCTCACAGGTTAGAGAGGGCAAGGTGAACCCCAAAACTTTTTTTTTGCTTTTTTATGTCTAGCACCATAACAAAACTGTTTTAGATATTTTTTTCTTTTCTACATGGAGAGCAGAGAAAAGAGGACCCCTGTGAAAGTGGAAACAATAAGTGCAAAGCCTTTATGTTCATGTTTTATAGAGAAAGATTCAGATTCCTGTTCCAGTTTGAGACACAAGCACACATCAAGTATCCTGCAGGCTGTTTCAAACTTGTTTCTCTAATTAATCAAAAGTGATCCATTACAGAAAACCTGCAGGAATGTCAGAGATGGATGCTTCTGCTCTACTGTTTTTGATTTGCCTGTTGCAACAGAGGGGGAAGCTGTTAGTGCCTGTCTAGTAAATTATTGAAGGATGGTGTAAGAGGGCCTGCCGCCTTCCTCTTGAAGGGCCAGGAAGCCTGGGGCTAGCCAGCCCTGTGCTGCTTTCTCTGTCTGCTGTACTGCTGCAGGATTTTGGAGGGAGGTGGAAGAATACCCCACAGCTCGGGACTGATCAGGGAACAAGATGGGCTGGCCCCACGCCCTGGGGCTTCCTGGCCAAGTTGTGTGGTTGGGAAGCCAGGCAGGCAGTAAAGCAGGAGGAGCTTGTGTTCACTGGAGGATGGTCAAGCAGGGTTTCCTGGTGAGGAGCAAGTTGTCAGTTCCCCTGTGCTTGGTGAGTTTGAGCACTGTGAAGGAGAAGCACAGTCCAGCCCCACTCTCTGACCAGCATGGACCTCACAGGGTACCACTAGGCACATCTCCCTCCTCCCCCTTGCCAACAGGCATGAACCCAAGGTATAATTTTGAAGGGAAATTAAAAGCATTTGAATGACATCCAGTCTCTGGAGGGTGACCTAGAGCCCCTTTGGCGTTAGTACTTGTGTGTCCCCTTGCCATGCTCAGCTGCCTCCTCCTATGACCCCTGCCTGCCCTAGGTTTCCTGGGCAGAGTGGTGGCCAAGTGTCCCCTCCTCTGAGTCAGTTCTGTGATCCCCCCATGGGAAGTGTAGGCCAGTCTGCTTTTGCCTCTGTGCATAGTGGTACTGTGTTGTGCTGGCACTGTTTCACTGATGCACTGGACTCAGGGGCACTGTGGCAGAGTTGTTACCTATGAAGTCCCATACTGTACTACCAACTGCTTGATGTCTTGCATGCTGAGCTGTGGCCGTCTGTCCTGCTCTGTCAGATTGAGTGCATCTGGCAGAAACAGATTTGCTATGTACAACTACGAGGTCAGCAGTAACGAGGCTATCTCAGGGAATTGAGGGTAACAGTTCATAAACAAGCCATTTCCAAGAGGTGTGCAGTCCAGACCAGGGAGCTGCCACTGCTGATAATGCTACTTCGCAAAATTATGTGAGTGAATCCCTGATTCAGGGTAAAAAAGGAGTCGTTCTGTGTTGCTTAGGTGTGAGGAAAAGAGAGTTGGAGACCTATACAGTTTCCCATGGCCTCTCTATCTCAGTCCATAGACTAGGGCCAATGCTCCCTTTCCTCCTTGACCATGTGGTTTCCTAGTTTTTTTTTTAGTGTGCATGATGTAGATGATGTCACCTCCTAACTTGAGCTGTAAAGTTGTGGGGGGACAGGATCAATCCTTGGGGGATGTCTGTGGACAAATAATTTAATCCATATTTTCATCTCACTCCTGATCTTCATGTTCTTGTCAACTACTTCTGTTTCTCAGGCAGTCTGTCAAGAGCTGCATCCTTTGTAGACTGGCTGTCCCTGCACAGTTTGCCCACAGACTGCTCTTGAGTACTCAAGACTAAAATTTTGGGCAGTGAGATTGATTTTGTGGAATGATAAGCTTTGTAACCCCACCTTGACCAGTAAAGCAGCAGCCTTTGGCTGTACTCGACTTCTGTTTCTCTTTTTATTAAAATCCTCTGTGTGTAAACCCTCTTACCCATTATACCATCAAAAATGTGTTCTGGCTTCCGATGAAATATCTAAGGGCAGTACTGAATTAATCCCTACATGATCTCTGATGGCAGAGGACTTTTTATTATTGGCACTTGTGCCACTCCATTCTTGCAAAAATACAGGAGAATACCTACTATAAGAGGACTTTCAAAACACTGCACAGCCATTTGCTTCCTTCACATAATTACTTGCTTCTTTTTGGACCACTTATAAATGCAGCATTCACCCTGTCGTCCTATAACGGCTGGGAAGTTCATCCATGCAGTAGCTTTTTCTGATGGCTCTGTACCTCGCGGAGCAGTGCACCTCTCCAGCTCCTCTTTTAGCTTCTGCCTTGGAGAGAGAGCTAAACTTCTACTCCCTGCAAGAGCTGAACTGAATCTCTTTGGGGAGACCATGTTGGGGTTGAACACTTTTACCTCTGTTCCCTGCCTGCTGGTGCTTCTCTCCCTCCTGGAAAGTCATCTTCAGTCCCTTCAGTCTCCTCCAACGTTGTTTTGTTCCCGGCCAATATGTTCTGTGCCTCTGTCCCCAGACAAAACCAAGAATTCATACAATTTTAACCCCAAGGAGATTATTTTCTTCCTCAACTCTCTACTGTTTCAACATGTTATTTATTCCTCCATTCATCTGCTTCCTGTAGTGCTTAATTAGGGTAAAACCATTCCTATAAATCCCAGATCAGTCCATCTCCTTCTGCATATAGATTTTCCTTCAGACCTAGCAAGACTGCAACTGAGATCACAGGTTTGGGTACCTACACCCAGCTGGAAGTTAAGGTATCCCTTTTGCTCATATTGGTTGCCTGTTCCTCTGCAGGTGCAGTGCTGTCCCTGGCTTCAGCAGAGGATTCCCTTGAGTGGTATCGTTCCCCTGGGTTGCTCTTGCACATGGTCTCCAAGCACTGGAAAACTCTGGCCCAGCGGCCTCGTGGAGCTCAGGCTGCTGCGTTAATTCCTACTGCACAGAAGAGCTATTTCATATATTCCCTGATAGTTGGGAAACATAAACATTCAGAAGCAAAACATTACTCAAAGTTGTAAGGAAGGAAGGCTGCATTTGTAAAATCTTGTGTGGAGAAGCCCATTTTCTCTTGTGAAGAGCTCTCAGACACCATATCAAGCTTATCTTTTGCTAAAGGAAGCATCAGCTGAAACAGCAGCAGCCACAGGCTTTGATTTGTTTCATTTATTTTTAACTTTCCCATTGAAATGCCTGACCAAAAAAAAACCAAACCAAAATCACTTCCTTGGAGACCCCTTCAGCTCTGAGAAAGACACCTACTGCAATCTAGGAAGAGGCTTGTCCTGGGAACAGCCTGGCCAAGCACTGCCCAGGGGGCTGTAGTTTGTTCTTTCTTTCTTTATTTATTTATTACTTTTGACCCTGAACACAGCCACCCCTTTCAAAGGCTGTTGTCGTGAGTTGGTTTTTTTGTTGGGTGTTTTTGGTTGTTGGGTTGGGGTTTGTTTGGGGTTTTTTTTTGTGAAGAGCTGAGCATGCTCCAGCTCATGGGAGCGGAGCGCAGAAAAAGCCGGGAGAGCTCAAGCGACGGCGGCATGGGCTGCGTCAGTCGGCCAGTCACAAGGATGCCTGTCATGTGCTGCTGCTCAGACAAAGATCCCTTTCTTTCCGTGCCTGGTGGGCTCTCCATCAATGAAAGGACCTTGTCCTACAAACAGAAATCAAACCTCTGTAATTGCAGTGTCACTGATAAAACATGACTTCTTTACCAATTTGTACAAACACTTTGACCTCTTGCCTTGGTGCAACAGACAGAATATTTTTCGTCTCTAGCTCTTTTTATGATTTTGGTGGAAATGGTGTAAGAAAGTTTATTTTGGGAGTATTTTTGATCTATCTCAGCAAGAAGCTAAACTACTGAACTTACAGTCAAAACTGCTATGAATTGTCTGGAATGATTGTTAGCTCTAAATAAAAATTATTTCAGGTTATGCTTTACTTTTTGTTTAAATTTAGAACTACTTTTGCATAAATAATTAGTGTTATATGTTTTCAACAAATATGAGAAAAAGATTTCTTCTCCCCACAGCCTCCATTCCTAAAAAAAATGAAAAATTTACATAAGAAGGCTGCAAAAAAGAAGAGTAGTGCTGAATAGCATGGCTAAGCAGCTGTGTTATTTTTTCTTCCCCCAATTGAATTATTGCTATAACTGTTCTTTCTAAGTTAAGATCTCACTGGGGGAAGGAAGAAAGTTTCTAGGTTTCAAAGCAGGAAAGTCTTTAACAAGAAGTTAATTTAGCATAATGAAGGGGTCAGGAAAACAGTAAGCACAAAGGGATTGTCCAGAAGGCTGTGGAAAGATAAGAGTGTGAATACATACTAAATAAGAGAAGAAACATGCAGCAACCATTTGAATTTAACCTAGCTGTTCAGTGACAAATACGTACCGTATACATGGTGTATTACCGTGTGCAGAGTAATCAGCAGCAGTCATGGTCATCGTCCCAGGATATCAGAGAGAATTAAGTTTCATGTTTGTACACATGTTCTTCTTTAAAGGGAAATATCTTACCAGTGACGGGATTTAAAGACTACAAGATACATGGGAAGACAATCCTGTTCAAAAACAAAACTGAACTGAAAATGAAGAGAATTGGGATTGTACTTGAAGTTTCTAATATTCAACTCCTGCAAAAGGGGAGTATATCAGAGAAATTAACTGGGCTAGCAGACCAGTTAGCTTTGCTGTTGCTTTTCAGTCGATAGGTCACTTCCCTGGGTTAGGGGTTGTGCTCTGCCAAACAGCAGGATTTTTAAGTGGGTCCCAAATCGACGAGAAAATAATTCTCTGTTTCTATGGTGCCATAGGTCATCAGTAAAATAGGAAATTGTTGTGTTCTTCAATACTGCAAAATTGCTGCCTTTGCTCTTCTTAGAACATTAGATTATTTTAACAATAGACTAGATTTTTTTTTTCAAATGTATTAAAAACTCACCTCAAAAACATATTTTTGCAAGGGATTTTATAGAATTTGGCTTCTGAATTACATACAAGATGCTGCATACTAACTGTGCTGGTAGTTAATTCAGATTTAGTAACTAGAGTGTGATTTTGCCAGTTAGCTCCCTTTAGGGTCAGGCTGGGGCACTCTGAAATATTATGGCCATAGAGACAATTTCATCATACAGAGGTAGGTACCTCTCTGATCTATGTAGTTGTATTTGTACTGATATCCCTAACAGTGAAATAACTGGCAGCTTTAACCACTGCATACGATGGACAAAAGTCAGCATTAGTAGCATTGAGTTCCAGGAATAAATCTGTATTGCTGCCATAAATTAAATGAATGATTAGCAACAGAAAAATGCTATTTCCTCTGCCAGCTTCTGGAGATTTTATTATTCTCTCACAGGATAAGAAGATACTATGTTCCTTATTTCAGAGAGAAAAGAAATGTTTTTATGTGTGAGATGTCCTCACTTCTCAGGCAGAAGGTATCACAGGTTAAAGTACCTAAACACTAAGGAAAATGACAGCTCTCCCCTTTCATTTTGCCCTCAGAGAAACCAAAATTTTGGCCAGCTACTGGTATTTTGTAGGAATTATGCCTGCTCAGTTATTTATTTTTATATTGCTGCAACTTTTTATCCTGATTCCTGCAGAAATGAGGCTTATGCAATCCTGCTGCATACGCTTGTATTTCCGTCACTTCCACACCCCCAAAATCTTTTGAACCTATTGACAAATTTCAACCAATTGATCTCTCAAAGAAAATCAAGTTCATACAAGCTTTGCGGAAATAACCTGCCAGGTAGTGCTCTCACAGAGGGGTAGGCTGCAGTGCAAACAGGCCCTATTTCAGACAGTGTAGAACCCACTTATAAGAAAGTGTTTATTTATAAACGCCTGCCCATGGGGAGCATTTCAGAGAAAGTTTGTTCCTTCTTTGATCTGAAGTCTGTTGAGTCTGAAGCTTAGGTCTTTCACGAGCCAGGCTCCATAGGACTGATCTCCACAGCACGTGGGGATACTGCTTTGCAGTAATGATTTACCACCTTAACTGCATTTAAAGCAAATGTTTTTAAAAAACACTTAATTTTCCATCTCTTTTCCCTTTTTTTTTTTTTGGTGAAGGACCAACAACTGCCCAATAGCCTCTCTCTTAAGACCAAGACTTTATGTTGTCCATCACCCTAGAAGTCAACTCTTGACCTTTATCACTGTCACTTTTCCCCATGGATTCTCTGAGTTTAAAGTTACAGAATTGCCGAAACAGATAACAGAGTGCAGAAGGCTGAAAAGTGGCTAGGATGAACCTCCAGGGACAAAGTTTATCTGTTGGAGCATTTCCTGTGTGTACTTTGAAACCTCTCAATTTAACTTGATCAAAGCATGAGCCGACAGGTTTGAGCTCCCTACTGAACAAACAAATTTACTGCTTATCATTGTTGCCACCTCAGTCTTTAATTTACTTTACTTAGTAAGCCAGTACATGTTAAATGAACAACCAGGTTATTACAAATGCTAGCTTCTGATCTCAGAAATAGGCTACAGTTTGCCTGACATTAAATTACACAGCACATCACAGACCCTCTCCTTCCCCAGGATCCCCATGTAAAAGGAAGCTTAAGCCATATATAGCCAGCGCGGGCAACAGTGACCTCTTTGGGACCACTATATCCATCAACATCTGTTGGGTTTTTTTAATATCTTGGGCTTCCTCATTTCTTTTTCATTAACTTCCATAGGACATATGTGGACTGAGAAAATAAATGGTGGTGTTTTCAAAATGCATTAGTTAAGTCACATTAACACATTTCAAAGCACAGTTTAGTGCATATGGTTTAACAGATCATTTTAAAGATCAGGGGTTTTGTCAACAGTAGTAACTAATACTTTCTAAATGTTCTGGTAGCTGGGAATTTTTTTTTTTTCATGAAAAGAGTATTTAGTTAAGTTAATAATAACAATAGTAAAGATTATTGTAAGGTGTTGCATAAAAGGAGCATGGGCAGACAGCCTGGCTTGTAGAAGATAATGAGGTACAGTGGCTGCATGTCTGTTCTTAAACCAAAATAATTTGGCGAGTGTTTTTAAACCGTGTCTAAAATATTTTAATCGTTTTCCACTTACTTAAAACTACTGACCCATATTTTCCAGCTTATGTGGCCTTCCTTATTCTTAGGGAAATTGAGTCCAAAACTTTTTATTTCCTTGGTAACTGTTGTTCATCAATAGCATGTCCCCCGGAATGAGATAGAGTGTAGTACTTGAGGTGAGGCTGCTTCTCTTTCAGCAGGCACCTGCAAGGGCAGGGACGAGTGCCACGCATTTGGTGACATTTGTCTTCGGTTCTTGAATGTTCTTTCTGTGTGACTGCAGAACCCATGAACTAAGAAGTTGCTCCTGTCCCTCCAACGTGTATATTTCTGGGTCCATAATGCAATCATTGAAATATCCTGGGTTAGAGAAAATAACCGGTCAATAAACCAGCTTCCCAAACCAGCCTTCTTCTCAGCACAACACTAAAAGGGATCTTCACTTGATGTAGGTAGATACAGATATAAACTACTCTTCAGCGCTCCAAACTGTGGTTGCCTTTGTTGACTGGCAGGTTTTTTTCCTTCTTTGAAGCAAAAATAACTTCTTCCAACATCCTGCAAGTTCAGATATTAACCATAATCATTTTTTATTCTACTTCTGTGCCATCACTTACTGAAAATGTAAAATGCTTAGACAATGTAAGTTTTGATGGAAATTTTCTAAAAAAGTGCAGTGACACGTCTCCTCTTAGAATTAATGGGACATGCATGACGCTTTCCTGCACAGCTTCGTAAATGTCACTCAGAGACTTCAGAGCATCTATGTAAGAAATGACAGGAAAGCCAGCCACATATGGCACTGTGTGCTGCCACAGATCAACCTCCACACGCAATTCAACTAATAAATGTATTGTGTAACTTTCCCATCGTAACCACAGAATAAGGATAGTCGAGTTCAGGGTTTTGTGAAGCCTGCAGATAATATCTTGGTTTTGCTGGCTTGTAAAACTATTTCAAATCCACAAAATTCCTTCACAATTTGGATTTGCATAGATTATTTTCTTCTGATGGTATTAACTTTAACAAGTTAGATGACTTATTTTTCTGCCTAAATGAAGGCTGTGCCAGATGTAGAAAACTCCTTGCTTGAAAGATGAGTTAACACAAATGGATGTCCTGCATTTTTTGATTAGCTGTGATGAATTAACTGTCATTATTGAGATAATCTAAGATTTATAATTTTGCCACCCTGCTTTTAAATTTGTCAAAGGAAACCTTAGTGTAACTGCTTCTGCCATTTTCAAGAATAATTTAGACAACAGAGCTGGGTGGGAAATGCTCCCATGCTGTTCTGGGATGAAGCAGATCTCTAGAAGTATTCTCCAAATAGGGAAAAGAGCAGCTTTGTTCTGGGCTAGGTGGTAGCCTGGTGCTTGTGCTTCACACTGGGACTACTGGAGAAATACTTTTAAACCCTTCTTTGGCTTGAGCTGGATTTCTCATGTGCCAGGAGGGATTCCCCTGACACCAGTCCATCAGCTGCTCTGTGATGGGTCTCCTTAAATATCACTGGCCATACAAGTTGCTTGTGCTTCTCAAGAGATGTTGTCTGTGCGGGTGTGGGTTTGGGCACTCCTCTGGGACGGGGACACTTAGATGCATGCTTTTCCTCCAAGTGCTTTTTATTTATAAAAGTGGAAACTACTCCAGTGAGTGGAATTGGATAAGACGCCTTCTCCTTTCCAACAAATGATGCTGGTCAGGAGCACACCTAGACCTGAAACTGAAACCCCTAGTCCAACTCTGGCACAGTAGATATGTTGGCTCCTGGAGCAACAGAAGCTGTTATTTTTACTGAAAATTTCACTTTAACAGCTATATTTCGCTAAGAACCTCTGTTTTTAACAAGTCAGTGTTTTGTAACGAAATTTATTTTGTAGACATTTCCGTAGCAGGTCTAGAGAATAGGAGGTAGAAGGACCAGTTCCTTGGACTGCTCTGCGGACTTCGACCTTCTCATTTAGTCTTCATCCCTGTGGCTCCTCTTCTCAGGCCAGCTGCTCTTGGCACAAATAATCACAGAAGATCACAGCTGACGCTGTCTGGAGCACGCTGCTAATTGCTGCAAATGCACTTTCAGGTATTCCTGGCTGTGCTGAAACAGCCAAATCATTCAAGGTCCTTAAATGAGTAGGGCTATGTGGAGGGCAGCAGTCCAGAAGTGATGTATCCTACATGGGGAGCCCTTACACTGTGGGGATTTTTCAAAGCAGAATGGCAACAAAATGTTTTAAATCCCCCCATAAATGAGTGGCCATCGGCTGCTCAGTTGTGGTGGAAATCCTGTCTCGATGGCAGTCTGGTAGATGGCTGGGAAGTAGAGAAACCCTGCAGATCCTTGGCTGCTAAGGGAGTGGGAGCCAAGATTTGGGGGCCTTCCATGCTCCTCAGTCCTCCTCTGCTGGATAGATATTACTTACACTTTTCTAGACAGTTTTATGGGTAGGTAGAGACAAAAGGGAAAACAGATGAGGAAAAAAATCTAGCTATTTCCGTGATAAGGCCACCTGCTAATTTCTTCTCAGGATGGTGGCCTCATTGTGGGTACTGCTCTTCTTTTCCTCTACAGACAGCCAATGTTTTAGATGTCTGCAATTTTCTAATGATGAGTTATATTAAATTCAGACACCAGTTTTAGTTTTAGAAAAATTAATCTTTGCAAAGCATCTATGTCAGGAAAACTGCTGTCCATTAGTAGGAAATTATTCAGAAAAAGGAAGACGATTTGCTTATTTATGTAAGAAACTGCTGTATAATTAAGTACAGATATAGGTCAGTAAAATAAGTTCTTTGATCTATTGCTACAAGGAATCAGTGTAAATACGTTTCCTGATAAGAGTTGCTACTGCGTAATTGCATTTTACAAACTGCGTAGTGTGCTATTACTCAGGAAATGTGTTTACTGATATGCATATCTCCACTCAGCCTCATGGCTGAAAGGTTTGCTTTTTCTGATATTTATAGTTCTTGCACATTTTCAAATAAGGCGATTGAACTTGTGAAGGGATGGAAGGGAGTATAAATAAGGAAAATTGATTCTAGAGCATACAAAACCACTATTGAAATAGAGACCAGTTGATTGTTTTTAAACAAATGTAGGTTAGTAGCATTTGAGATTAAACTGCAAGACAAATATTAAGAGAGATTAATTTATGCTGTCAACTCTGACTGTGCAGGACTTCATCCTTTTGTTAGAATAAATGTGAGTATGACTCGATCACAGCTGTAAAAAGGCTTGCTCTTCATGGAGGTTCGTCCTACGTTAGGGAGAATAATACTCACTGTAGAAACTGAGTCCCTGCAGAGCTTGCACAAGAGCTGCTAACTGAATGCCAGTGGTATTGAATGCTCACTAGTTGCTCACCTAAGGATTGACTTGTCCTGGGCTTTAGCAGGATTGCTGAAATAGGAAGATGGGAATCAACATAGTGTTGTTATAACTCCAGCCATGATTCCCTATTTACTAGGGATGCTGCCATAATAATGAAGGGTATCTGGGTAATTCTTTTCAGATTTGGGTTTTAATCCCTGTGAATCTACCCAAGCAACGTCTACTGGATAGACATTGTTCAGGTAGGCAGGACTGAGCTCATTAAACATTGTCTCAGCATGAAAATATGTATATCAGTGTCCAGGTTTAAGTGAAGCCTCATAATATTTTAATCTGGGGGATATGAAAAGACAATTGTCTAGTTAAAAACAAGAGGTGCAGAAAAGTGGTTGCATTTGTACTACTTTGTTTTGCAGAGCACGTTGTTGAACTATCAGAAGCAGAAAACTGCTGTAGGATGGGAAGGGAGCCCTCGCAGAGCAGGAGTGCATCTCTGCACTCTAGTTACAGAGCCTGTGATTTGACTAGTTGTGGGCTGCTGAAAAATCCCACTCTGCCGAGGCATGGTGTTCATAACAGGGTAAACAGCCCCTTTCAGTCTGGAGTAGGACATTCACTCTTCTCGTGGTCTGTAGTAGGCAACAGAGGAAAAAGCAGTGGGTCGTTCCTGAGAGAGAGGATGTGGTTCTGGGTTTGTGGCAAGGGTGGGAGGCAATTCCCGCATCCTGCCTTATCTTTGGGTTCTGGAGCCAAGTATGTTGTTCTGCACATCATGTTTTCGTTGATAGAAAAAACTATTTGTACAGCTCTCTTCTCTGCAACAATTTCAGGACGAGGCCTTCCTGGGGGAGCCTAGGGAAAGCCCTTGCTTTTTCTTATGGGAGTTACAACATGCAGGCACATGCAGGGCAGCCTGAAACCAAAATGAAATTGAAACCTGATTTTTCTTTGCCTGGTTGCTTTGGAGGAGCAGTGGGTGCCATTGTCATGTCCTCCATGCTCAATTTATGCAGAAAGAGGTGCTGCGTGTGGTTGGAGCCCTGCTTTGGGAGTCCAACAGAGGCCCCAGTGCTGCCTTAGGGAGTAGTCATGGTCTAAAAGTCCAGTGGGCTTGGGCTGAGTCAGAGCTATGGTGCTCACTGTACAAGTGGCACCATTTCTTTTTAGTAATGATTGGTGCAATAGTCTGTGGTTTACATGCAAGTCAACTACAGAGAAGAAAAAAAAAGGTTAGGAATAAGAAGGGCTTCCATCTTGATCTTCTTGCTTTTACTGGAATGGAGTAGGGTGCTTTAACAGGGTGGTAGGGTGCCCCTCTGATGACTGAAAACTCCATAGGAGGCAACATACACCAGGGGATGATCATGCTTTGGTTTGGGATTTAGGTGAGCCTTGTGCTTTTCCATGACTTTACTGCTCCTAACCTCTCTCCTCAAGGTATCTCCTTTCACTTCTCTGGAAAGCAGTACCCTTGTGTGAGTGTGAAATGGGGACAGTAATACTTGCCTTCCTTCCTAACTCACTTTGGGATCTACCAGTGGAAAGCATTTGGTGGGACAGTCTACGTGTCTGATGGTGGTTCAGGTTATGCTCAGTTTCTACAAAGCATCTTTTTTTACTTTTTAAAATACCTTAGAATATTGAATAGGACAGGGGGAAAGAAACCTATAAAAGAGTGCACTAAGAATATATTTTAAGCAGATGCCAGGAAACAACAATGTTCAGGTTGCACACAGAGTCTGAATTTGGCTTCTTTATGACAGTACAGTCTCTAATTACATGAGCAAATATCATTTTTTAAGTCATATGATATAAAAATATGGACTATTTAAAACCTTAGACAAACATGGAAGCTCCACCAATTACGTTACACTTATGCTGCTTTATTGTCAGAGTGGTCTACTTTATTTTTATTGTCTTGTGGGCATGACACTCATTTTCTACAAGAGTTCATTGTCAGTTCAGAGGGTCTGCAAGTGAGTGCAAATGTTCCTGACTGCAGTGTTTTTCTGAATAGGGATAGATGCAAAAAGATGTTGAAATGCTTTCCTGACTCAGGTCCATGAAGATTGCTAGCAGGGGTCTTAGCTGGAGAGCAGAGACCGTTGGCAAGGAGGAGGATGTCCCCTTGCTTATTGGAGGAGCAGGGCTTATCTTTTTCAGATCTCTGAAGAGAAATCTGAAAAAGGGGAGTAGTCTGTCCCAGACAGAAAATTGGTTTCCTGATCTATGTGAGGCGTCTAATCTCAGCCATCCTACTTAGAGAAGAAAAACTGGAAGAAAAGCCTCAGATACTACAAGATAAGACAACAGTTTCAGCTATTGATTAGGTACCTGAAAAGCACAAAAAGAAATTAGGCATCTACTACAGACAGCTGCATCAGACTTCTCCTCCCTCTCCTCCCCAGCGGTATTAGATGGAGGAATTCTTCCTTCTGCATGAGCAGTTTTTCCAGTACTTAAAGGCATTAATGAAGGCTGAGGCCTTTAAGTCCTCTGTTCCTAATGGACTGTATGAACTCAGTCGCATAGTTTTAGTTCCCTAAATTTCAATTTATTCATCTGTAAGGCAGCCTTCTGTATTATATACCTCACATAGCTTCATGAAGACAGACTTTATGTAAAGCCAACAAAGGAACTGCTGGGAAAAATGGTGGTACAATCATGACGTATTATAGTTATTATCAGTTACCATTAAAAGAATTGTACTTTAGCTTGTGAGAAAGGGAAGAACGAAAGATGCTCATTAGCAGCTTCCTTCCTCAGGCTATGAGCTTCCACGGCCTCCTCTCTGATAAGCATGTACACAGCTGCAGTCCCACGGCAGCCTAAGCTGATGTAACAGCTCTGCTGCAGTGCGGTCCCACCGTCTGTCCCTCTCCCACAATCCCACTCCACCCCCTGCATTGGCTCAGATGTTCTCTGCTCCTTCGCAGAGCCATTTTGAGGTGTTAACCTGAAAAAAAGCCTACCTGTTACTTTTTTTGTGTGTGGGGATAGTTTCTGCTGAGGAGTGCTGTGAAGCATGGCGGACACTGGCAGAGGGGCCCTGGAGGTGCTGCAGGAGAGGGGCAGAGCGCAGAGCAGCACAGGTGGCTGTGGTGGACAGCAGCCACTCTGACAGGCTGCCAGGGAGCCACAGCCCTCCCCTCCATGCTAGAGTTTTCTTGTGTGGTGAGAGCTGCTGCTGAGTCTTTCTGGCTTACCATACTGCCCCACAAAAATGAGTGTTACCCCAGCTGATGGGGAAGTGCCAGGGTGAAGAGGAGTCATGGGGAAAGAGGAGGAGTGAGGATGCTTAAAGATGGGACTACAGTCAAGAACAAGTTCAAAAGAGAGAAATAAGAGTCATTATAGAGAAAATGTTGGCTCATGGCTCAGTGGCTCTCAAAAAGTTGACCAGACTGGGACTATTAGAAGTCTAGCTAACAGTCTGAAAATACTGCTTTCCCATAGTAGAAGGTGCCTGGTTTGCTCATCTCTTAAACTGCAGGGAGTTTTGGTTCCTCCTCCCTGCCTCAGAAGGAATGAAGTAGAATTAAAAAAGGTTCAGAGAAGGGTGGCAAGGATGAGCAAAGGTAGAGAGCACGTCCTCTATAGGGAGAAGCTGAATAGAATAATCCCCTTTGAGTTTGGGAAAGAGAGACCTGGCAAGGGCAGAGAGGGGCTGCTGGTTAGCAGTGCTTCATGGGACAATGAATGACATGGTGAGTGAATAAGAAGAAAGTGAAAAGAAAGCAGTGTTTCACTATTTTGTGCTAAAAAAGGTGGTGAACAACCTGCAAAGTTATAAAGACAGAACAATTTAGGCTGAAAGGGACCCCTGAAGGTAATCTGGTTCAACCCTGTCTCCAAGCAGGGCCAGCTGAGTGTTGTCTGATTTTGAATACCTCCGAGGATGCAGATCCTACCACCTCTCTGAGCAACCTGTTCCAGTTATCAGACAAAAGATTTGAAGAAAATGAAGGAAGTGTTTTATGCATTGTATGACCACTGAATATGTTTAACTCATTACTTAGGATGATATGGGGTGGAAAGTCTGAATTTTTTCATAAAATGACAAAAATCCTAGAAGAAAAGCACTTCCAGAGCTATTAAAACTGTGAGCACAACATCTGGCTTGAGAACCCGGTAAGCATCAGACTGAGGGAACGTGGGAACATACTGTGGGGAGAATCACCACAGTTTACTTGCCCTCTTCTCCCCCAAGGCACCTACTGTTGACTACTGTCAGAGGTGAAGTACTGGCTTTGAGAGGCCTTTGGTCCACCCAGCATGATGGTCTTTGGACTGGTAACACATCAAGTAGGGTGAAAATGCATTGGAGCTCTTAATGCTGTCCTCAGTTTCACAGAAGGACAGCTGCCCGTGCAGGTTCAGACCTATTTCCATAAAGCATTAAAAGTTGGTTTCATAACACGTATTTTTCTGTCAAACTTTATGAGTAAAACAGTGCAGGAAGATGTCGTGACTAACGCGAAGCTTTTTATTCAGGCAGCAGATGAAGTGGGTTAGTTTTAGAAAGGAGTAGGAGTCAGAAGAACATTCAGCTTAAGCAGACAGACCAACCCCAGTTAAACTGAAGGGAAAAGCAGTGACACTGGGTGTTGTATATCTGATGTGAAAGACTAGGAATACAATACTGGATTTATCGTTCAGGTTATACATTATCCCAGAACACTGCGGTTTTATAGTGGTGACATCTGACCACTTGCTATCAAGGCATAACTTGAAAGTGCCGCATGATAGGAAAGCTGTTCCTTTCTTGTTGCAGTTATTTTTATTGACGAGCTTTCAGACACCATGAAAGAGTCCACTGGTACACAGCAGCAAAATACGATGCACAGCCAGTCAGAGTAAGATTGAAGGTATGAACAATAAAGCAAATTAATACCCTGCTGCCTCTCTGCACACATAGCTGCTTATTCAGCCTTCGAAAATAAGTAAATAAAATGCACAGGTGTTTGGGTTCAGAGATAAGATGATCGCATAGTACAGGGACATCTCCCATTTTTTGCATCCAATGTGCCACGTATTGTAGGAGAGGTGGATGTGGAGAAAGCTGCTTTCTGCAGCACGTAATCTGCAACATAACTCCCTCACACTCACGTCAGACCCCTCCTTTCCCACTCACGAATTGATACCCTCTTTGTTGCAGAAAAATTAATGGATTTCTTAGGAAAAAAAATACATTCAGAAGGAATGCAATGTTTTATTTATAGGTTAGTTGTTGTTTTTCTTCCTGTAAAGTGCTTTTACTTCTGGAGGCTGATTATTAAGGAGGGCAATGCTGTGATCACAGACTCTGGGCAAAGACTTTCTGGTGTCTTGCTTTCTCACTTTAATTTGTGCTGTTCCCCATGCAAAGCTCAGCTGCAAAGGGAAGCTCTGCGCCAGCCAGGGTGGAGGCCTGGGCTCAGGTTGGCACAGAGCAGGGCAGAGGGCTCAGCAGGCAGGTACTGGGCAGGGGATGAGTCCAGGGACCTGTGATGGGCACAGTGCCTGGATCTGCAGCTCCGGCTTGAGAGGTGTAGCCTACACAGGTGTGCTACGGCCAGGACCCAGTGGATGGCCAGGGCGACTGTGCTCAGCCAGGTGCCATCACAGCCACCGGCTACACCAGATCACGCAGTGTCTAAGCCTATTCACAAGAAAAAGGTACCCTCCTTTCCCCTCCCCACACACCTGGGGAAAGGAAGAAATCATACTGTGTGTCCGGTGGGGCTCTGTCTCAGATGAGTGAATCTGGAGCCAGTGCCTAGCCTGGTGATGGGGAAGAAAGAGCAAGCCTGCTACCCAAGCTGGCACATGGCAGGGATCGGGAGACCATTAACATGCACATTATTTTGTTTTTGCAGCACATATCTTACCAAGCTTTTTTTTTTTTTTTTTGAGATCTCAGTTAGAACAAGAGAAATGGCAAAGCTTTTAGTAAGATCAGTTTCTCTAATGACTCACCAAGTGCTACAAAGTCAAAACAGGTTGCTTGTGCTTGAAAGGTATAAAACAACAATGTCATTTTTATGGTTACTGTACAAAACACTGCATATATGCACACAAGGGAACATTTTAAAACCTCATATAGCTTTTTTTTTTCAGCTAGAGGCTCCTTTCTCCTGGTTTTTATTCATGTGTCATGCTTTGTATGAGGTATTATTGCTTTAGCAATTAAGCTAATTTCCTCGCTGCACTCTGCCAGTCAGGGTGTTGCTCTTTTGTATTCCTAAAAGAAAGGAGGAATTAAGTTGAGGTACCAGTGGCCCAAACCAGTTGCCTCTGCAGTCTACCAAAATTCTCCCATTGGTGTTAGCAGGGGCAGCTAGTTCCATGAGCACTGGGAAATGAGTATTAACTATGCCTCATGTCCAGAAAAGACCTACAAGCCCATCAACTTCTGTTACATAAAATTATTTTCAACAACAACAATACACCTACATTTCTGTAATGTCTTTCATTCCAAATGAAATTTCAGCACCATAGTGTTTCAGGAAAATGTGCATTTTTTTGTAGTTACACAAGATTTGACAAGAAAAATATCCCTTTCAGTGAAGTCTGACAGAAAAATGAAATTCCAAGGAAATAAAATATCTTGTAATGCAATTAGAGATTTTAACAAAAAACTTTTGAGAAAGATAAATACTCTCATTTCTTCAGAACAAGACAGCCATTTAGGATTTTCCAGTAGTTTCTCAATCTCTCCCCCCCCACCCCTTTTTTTTTTTTTAGGAACAGGAAGTATCCAGAAGTATTCAATCCCCTAGAGGATCTAAAAGAGTATAAATAGTAGCATGTGATATTTCCTTGGGTGGAGAATAATTCTTATACATCACATTCCTTTTGCAAGTTAGGGTATGCCTCTGCTACAGCGCTTGGGTAGGTCCCAGGATGGTTAATCTAGGCCAAGCTCCCACTTCCACAGCAGCACCTCTACCCAGGCCCCCACAGCTGGTGTGAAGCTTGCCCAGGCACTCTGGTGTGAGCTGCAGACAGAGGATGCTCTAGTCATTCCCAGACTGTTTCTGGAGCTGCCTGAAAAGGACTCTGAAGGGACCTTGTCTCATAGATCCCTTCAAGGAATAGCAGACATCCTTGGTTTGTCATTGTATAAAGGTACATTACAAAATTCCCGTTAGGACTCAGTGAGGGGTACCACATCCTCTGTAGCTGAAATGGCCTTTTTCCTCCTCTTCCTCCATGCTGGGGAGCTGTGCCAACCATTTACCTGGGGGACTTGCCTTCTTACCATGCTGGTTACAGTATGAGGATTGCTGTCTTGAGGGAAGATGGGGATGAAGTCCAAGTTTTAACCACGCTCTTCCCTTGCACCAGTGGCTTCACAAAGGCACCTCCCCTCCCTATGCTGTGACATGGGAAGGTGGTATAAGGACAAGTTTAGTTGCATCATTCCCATATAGATCTGTGGAAGAAATCTTCTCTGGGTTTTTTTTCTTCACTATTGTCCTGTGACCTGCACGAGCTGTCAGGAAAATGGGGGGAAAGAGTTAAATGCGATGGCTTATGGGAGTGCCTTCCCAGCTTGATGCAGGTATTTCCTGCCTGACAGTTCAAAAATGGTAATTCATAGAACAGGACACACATTTCTTTCTGCTTTCTGCTCATTAAAAAGTCAGTGATGACAGACATGATCTCCAGGGTGGCTGCTTTGTGCCTTGCCATGGGTCTAACCTTCCTCCAAACGCGAGGGCTTGGTGCTGGTGAGTACCAGGGTACATCTCTCGGGCCCAGCTCCACACATTGCAGTAGAGAGAGGAAGAGGTCTGGAATGCTTTTTGACCCTCCAGTCCCTACTCCTGTTCATGTCCTCACAGAAGCCCTCAACTAAAAGTGTCTTCGAGTTACAGGAGAAACATGCTGATCTATGCCTTGTGTAATGCCACAGGATGGGGGATGTCCCCAGCAGGGAGGAGTTGTATTGGCAGGATGATGAAAAGGTGAGCTCACTGCCCATGGATGACTGACCCACACCCCAAACTGTCCCAGTAACTGCTCTAGGCTCATGCAAAGATGGCTTGCATGTCCTGCTCCAGGACTACTGAGCTGCTCTACTTCCTTGAGCTTTTTTAATTTGGGTTTCCCCACAGCCAGACCTTTCTCAAGCTGCTTAGCTTTTTTTCCTAGTACACCCACATAATTACTCCAGCACAAAGAGTGGGCTTGTGAAGCAGCAGCATTTTAAAAAACCACAAACTCTGATCTCAAGGCAATCGTTCCCTCCCACTTCCTCCCCCTTCAAGCAGGGGTGTCAGCCGTGCTGTTTCTTTCAAACTTTCTCTGAGTCATCTCATCAGGCAGCTTGTAAATACTTGAATGCATCCATCAATGTCAAGTCAAAGTAAGTAAGTAGCTGCATATGCTGTGCAATGGAGTTTCCCTCGTTCACATTTGTCTCTCCTTTGGAGGTACAGAGAATTTAGGAGTGGTCCTATCTCCCTGTATCATCAACATACATATATAGATGTCATCAAAGATGTTGTCTCATCATGAGAACAAGACACAGATATAAGATCAGCTTCTTAGAGTTGAAAAAACTTACACTCTTCTGAAAGTCCCACTGCTATATGATCCAGAGTAGAATGCCTTCATGCAACATGCTCCATTCTTTTCAAGGCTGGGAATTAGTGACTCTGAGGAGCTGTAGTAACAGCAGCCCTTTGAGGATGTACCATGGCTAACCATTTTGGACCAGCTGGTCACAGCCTTATGAACTGTTGCTAGGAAAATATCCTTTTGTATTACAAGGGTGTAATTTGCTGTGTCATCATTGCATACCAAAATCTAAAAAGCAGAATGTGATTCAGAGGGTGTATAGAACACAAACCGCCTCCTCAGAAGGCAAAAAATCTCTGCTGAAGAACAGTAATGCTCCCAAGTATGACTGATAAACATGTGAGTTTCCTCTTGAGCTAAATGGCAAAATATGGACCCTGCTCCAAACCTTTGCTCAGCGTGGGGCAAAATTCACTGGTTTGTCTGCTATCAGGCTGGTTTATGATAATGAAATCATTGCAGTGGGAAGAAAGGAAAAGTCTTGCAAAATTTCTGAGTTATTCCCTCCAGATAGCTTGGAAGGAAGGTCTGGTGTCATCATGATATTTGCCTAATAAATATGAAATGGTCAATTCAGGTGGATGAGTGTTCTCTCAAATATGTACATGTATGCAAATATGCTCACCCTCAACCCCAAATGGGTTGGTTGTGTGTGACAGTTACAGTAGGAGCCAGGAGCTCAAGCTTAGTGCTACCTTATGGAGTAGTAGGGGAGAAACCAGCCGAATGGGAAGGCAGCTCTTAAGAAAAATGTGAGAGAAGATGCCCTGAAAACTCTTCCTCCCCTCTGCTACAGCCCACAGTGAGAGCTGGGCAGAAGTGGTGCTGTGAAGGGCACCTCATTTGTATCTGTATGTTTTTAAAACATAAGCCACTGGGATCTCTCACTGGATTCAGTTGCCTGCCAGAGTAAGATGCTGGTCAGAGTGAGTATGGATGGTAGTCCTGATCTGTAACCAAATTTCCCATACCATGACCAAGGGACATTTCAAGCATTGCTCTTCCCTCTTGTTTCTCAGGGAATGCGAGTTGAGAATGAGGATAATGGCACAGCAAAAATGCTTTCCATCTCACTCCTTTATTTACTTTTTTTTTGTGATTTCCTTCCACTCCCAGGTGAAGGAATGTAGGCTGTTTGAAGAGCTGATCTGCTGGGGTGGGGCATTGACTTAATTTGAAGCATTGCTGAATATTTAGTCATGTTCCGTAGGAGTATTAGAATCATAAAATTCTTGGATTCCTAGCAAACTGTGCACGTGCACACAATCTTCAGAAAGATAGGTGTTTAAAAACAAGGCTCTATACACAATTCTAAAGTAATTTAAATATGAGATATATATATAAAATTCAAGTTAAAAACATCTTGCAGTACTACGTTACTGGCAGCTTAAAGTCAGACACCAACTGTGATGGCATAGATCTGTAAGCTGCTTAAGGGAAAAATTGCTAACATATAAATCTGATTTTAAAATAAAGATAGCACAGAGGAAAGTTTGAGTTAATTTAAACAGAGGCATGTCATTTATAAACAGAAGCCTCTTCCCAGTGGTCAAATTGGTCATTCAATGGTGGTTTAGGAAGGTAGCTCTCTTATTTTTAAATACATTAGCTTGTGCTGTGGCACATTGGACCTTGGTTTTGTGACTAACATGTTCAAATTAAGATGCTTGCCTAAGTCTGCTAATGTCTGTAGCTGGGTGAGAACCAAGTTTCTCTTCTCTCAAAGATTTTGCGGTTTCAAAAAAAATTTCCCGTTTTGGACAAGGATGAACGTGAGAGCTTAACTGACTATTTCATTCAATGCCTACAGAAGTGTTTTCAGCATGGAATCACTTCATCTCCCATTTTTAGCTACCATTAAAACACAATGTCTTTCCACTGTTCCGACACAGAGTGCCTGTCATTGCAGTGCCGATGAGACACTGATGGACAGGCTCATGGAGGCTTGCGAAGGCTGGTTTAAGCTTTCTGTGCCATCCAGTCCACATACTCCCAGATGGAGATTGCCAAGGGAAAATACACTTAATTTTTCTCAGAGTAATAGCTGTACATGTCTTTTCAGAAAAGCATGACTACCTGATTAGGTGATGGCTTTATAAATGGGCCCATTTCTGATCCTGCAGACTCAGACTAGAAATCAAAATCACATGATGTATATTGGAGTGATGTGCAACCAGAATGGGACCCGACATTTTCAAAGCAGGTCCACTAATGGTTTACAAATACTAGCTTCTGGCTCTTTCAGTACAAGACTTCAGGAAGGCAGAAATTGTTTGTAAGGCACAAATATTTGTATGGTGACTATACCTTCAGTGTGTGAGAAATGAGCTCAACGCTGATGCTGGATAACAAATCTGGAATTGACTGATTTACCCAACTTCCATGTATAGTTTTCCGGCTGCAGCTCCAGAGCCATAGTCAATGATATTTAGTCATCTAACTACTTCCTTGACAGGCATAATGAAGTAATTAGCTGCCTAAGTGCTATCAGATATACTTGCCTATATGTGCCCACAAAACTGCTCCTTTGAAAGTCTAAATACAAACCTGGAGGTGAATTCAGGCCTTAACACTGTGTTCACAATCAAAGTGAAGAAAAGACAGCTGCTGTGTCAAAACTTCCCCTGACTTCCATTGTCAAAGGCAAATTGGCTTGCAGGTCTTAATGGTCGTTACCCAATTCCTAGTCATTCACGGTGGTTGAAATGCAGCTCTCCCACAAAGTCACGCAAGCATCATTCACTCTTACGTACCATGTTGGCTCCAACACCAAGGTACGTCTCATGCCCTGACTTATCTTTGTACATGTTGCCTATGAATAATTCAGGACATCTCCAGACAAGTTTACTGTTTCATTCCAAGTGAATAAGCACCAGTAACAAATCTGATGTGAAAGTGTAGCAACAGACTTCATAGCTAGTGTAAGGCAAGAAAGGTTTCCATGGACACCCTTTTGCTCTGATAGGTGGTTTTAAGAGAGAAATACAGTATTACTGTAGCGGGTTAAGGACATAAGAGAAGACAGGCTGTTCCAGAAACTAGCATGCATCAATTGTGTTCAACCGGTCAGTCAGGCAGGCGTGTTTAATGAGTGTCAGAGGCACTTAGTAGTATAAAAGTTGCACAGTATGCCATTCCCTACAGTCCTGGGCTGGTCTGAGCTTTGCTGGTGTGCTGCACTGATTAATCGCTGTTGGTGTGATGACTTGTAAAACTCCTCCTGTCACATGCACTGCACTCCTGACATTTCAGGTGTGCCAGCTGCTCAGAGCTCAGGTGCCAAGTCACGCTGTGCGGGACATGGACACACAGAGATAGACCTCTACACACATCCTTTGGGAGTGGAGACGTTTCATTATAATTTTACATTTTTGCTGGGTATTGATAGTTTGCTGATTTTGTAATGATTTTTTTTTTTTGTAGCCAGAAATTGTACCAACCAGTTCAGATGCTTTTGTTAGAAACAAGCAGAAGTTTTGTGACAATGTGTTTGGCAAGGATAACACTCAGCAGGTTTCAAGGTCATTTTGACAGGGAACTTTAAGATATGTTGTCAGTGCTATAAGGAGAAAGAATATCCTCCTATTAACATGTATCTAGATTTTCTCCTTGATTGTTTGGTTAATGATCCCAGCCTTGTTAGCTGCTATCAGGGAAGATTCAGCAGCTAGAGATCTGAGGTGAAGACAATGAAGAATCATGGATTTCTAAATTAGAAAAGTTCAAAGGTAGAAGGAGGTAATAAGGAAATGGAAAAAAAAGAAATCTTTGTGATCATCATCCAAACTCTAGGGGGAAATAAAGAAATCTGCTGTGGCTAGGAGATACTCTCCATTCAGCCCTTCATGTCAAAGGGTTTTCTGAGGTTTCCTTCTTTCAAGAGAAAAAATAAAATGAGCATGGGTTTAGGAATATGGCGGAAAGCCCTAAATGTGGAGTGGAAATGGGAATTTTTGGAAAGGTTGTGGTATTTGAGTCCTTGTTGGCCTTAATCAGTGGGAGGGGAATGTAGTCCTCTGGGCTGCATGACTTTATCCTGTGAAAAACTCTCACACCTAAATTACTCAACTATTCCTGTTAAGCTTGTCCCTTGTACTATCTGAGTAGCCAAAAGCTGGGCCACCTTCATAGGTGGATTTGTGAATTTGTTGGGGTTCAGGGTTTGAACTTTTAAAATATTTTATTCTTATGTTTTTTAAGGACAGGTTGTTTCTTCTTTCCACTGTTTTCTGCAAGATCTCTGGGCAGGGATTGCCTCCTGCTGTATTAATATATTCTCCCTTCTATGATGAGCCCTGCTCTGGGGCAGGGGTGCCTCTCTTGCACAGATCACATCTAACTTTTTATTTTTACAATCAACTTCTAAAGGTCTTGGCTGTCTTTTATCTGTTATTTAGGTAAATAATCTACAACAAAGAAGCCTATAAGTCTTTTCAGTTGCCTGCCAAACTAACTGAAAGAAGACTTATTAATTTCTTTTGGGCATTTATTACATAGTGAATAATGCAGTAAGTTAGTACAAGCTCCTGTATATTGTTTCCTTGCTTTGTGGATTATTTTCTAGCATGCCTGCAGCAGAGCTGTTTATGTTGTTTTCACTTTGTAATTTTGTGCATGAAGAACTACAATAAACATAATTAAAACCAAATTTCCCTATCTCTCCTCCTATTTTTCTTCTCGTGACTATTCCCTTCTCTTAATCTTCTTCATTCTCTTATTTCCTTTCTCTCAGATTTTTTTCTTTACTTTACCTGCTTTGTCTTCTGCTTTGTCTCCCTTCCCAATTCTTTTCTGCCTTTTTTGTATTCCATGTGTTTTCAGAGACCTCAGAGGGCCTACACTTAGCATAAGCTGGGGTTTCCAGAGATGACAAGGCTGTGGGCAGAAGCCAATAAGATTTGAAGCTGAAACACAATCATAAAAACTCTTGCAAAACTGGCTTGTATAGACTCATACCTGTGGATGACATATGAGCAGACTGTCTACATTGCTTATATTTTCCATTTAAGGTGATCAAATGTCATCTTTCCACCATTCATCCACCTGCCTTTTTTTCATACCAATCAGTACTTTTCTTTTTAAGGAGGTAGTGGTTATGATATGGAAAGCAGAGCTGGAATTGGTTCCCTGAAGTGTTCTTTCTGCATCTGCGTTTGTGAATGGAGCCCTCTGTTAGGGGTCTGGACTTCAGGGCTCTCCAGTCTTTGCTGCTGGGTGACCATGGGTCGGTCAGTTCATCTTTGGTCTTCTGCTTTCCCGTCTGCAAATGGGGATATTAACTTCTTTGTAAACCACTTGGAGACTACAGATGACAAAGGTCTTTACTGAAAAAAACGCTTTCTTCTTTCATTTTTGCTGAGAAAGCACCAAACGGTTCTTGATGGGCGTTCAGTCCTTGCATGCAGAGCAGATGAAGGCTGACCACTGTGGTGAGAGAGGTGAAGAGCTTTCCTTAAGATTTAACAGTTCATCTGAACAATGTGCAGAAGTGGATGGGCACTACCCAGTGGGTTTTTTTTAATTACTTCTTTCTCTGTGTCTCAGGAAATGCCATCATATCTCATTACGTGGTTTCTGCTCACTAAGTGGGAATAATTGGCTCTTGGAATGACACTGCCTTAGATAGGCACTGTCCGTGATGTTATGACAGAAAGCATATCCCTTTGCTAGAAAGAGATGACATCCTGACTGTGCTTAACACCAATATCAGTCTGCATTTTGATATCTTTCTAAAGTGTCCCTGTAGCATTAGCTCAGAAATTTTGTTGAGCCACTGGTAAAGACTGTAGGATTTGGCTTTTAATGAAGATGATAAAAATTTCACCTTGCCGCCTTTCAGAAACATCATATTTGCAGTTTCAGGAGAATGCTCCTGCTCAGCACAGGTTTTGTCCTCATGAATCCTGTTCTGACAAACAAAATGAAACATAGATTAATGCTGTCATGCTAAAATGCTCTCTCATGCACCTTTGCTCACTTTGCACTAAAAAAAATTATCCCAAGTTATAGGATGGGATCATATTTTGTCTTACAAATGCATAGCTTCCAAGTTGCTTTTAATATTATTTACCAAAGAAAGAAAGGTTAGTGTGTGTCCCCACTCCGCCCATCTCCCCACCGCCCCCCACTTGCTACTATTGCAAAATATTTCAAATGAAGAAAGAAATCTGACATCCAAAAATTCTCAACAGCCATTTAGGCACTTAGTAGCTACAGAGGGGAAAGCGTTAGCCTGTCATAAGCTAAGAAGAAAAGGCAGCTGTTCTTAGGCTGCCGGCAGCAGGCAACTAGGAGCAGCATGGGCAGAAGCAGTCATACGCAAATGCTTCCATTCCTGGTGCACAGCAGTTCCTAACACTGAGCATCAACTTTTCCTTCTTCATTGAGGCAAGAAGACCAAAGGGTATGATATCTGTGCTAGAGGAAGGTGAGATTTTATGATCAATTAATAGAGTAGGTCGCAGAGGAAGCTTGTTCTTTTGCCCATGTACTTAGGCAGTGCTGGAGAGGCGTTTGTAAATGTACACATACCTGAGTGGTCCCATTTGGAGAAAGGGGCATGGTTTTTCAGTAGTCTGTGTGTGACCATGTGTAGATGAGGACAGTCAGAGAAAGCAATATGCAACCCAGGGGAACATATCTCTTTTTCTTTAAGGTCATCTCCAGTGGAATACAACCTTGGCAAGGAACTTTTTGAGTCCAGTGGTCCACTTAAATAGCATTTTTCAGGATATTTTTCCAAATGATTAATTTGGCCAAGACAGTCGGCTTCTTTTCTGCTAGTTGATACATTCAGTTTTATACACCAAGTCATCACTAGGTACAGCTTAGCCTGATTGCCTATCAGAGAGGTATGATGAAGATGATTTAACAATTGGGTCTTTCAGACACAACTACAAAAATTATTTGGAAAGTACTCAGACAGCTGGGAGAATTAAATCCTATGTTTGCCAGCAGCTGAAATGGGCCCACTTACAGGAATTACCACTAAAAGATACCTTGCTTTTTCAAGTCCAGAATATCTGCACTTGTAAATTACAGGGTACAGGTGGCTCAGTGTAAATACAGATGCCACTGGTTTTTAATGCTGAAGGCATCTAAAAACTCTCACAGCACCAAATACAGCTGCCATCTTCACCTGACAATTTTTTCTACCCACTTAGTTGGAAGGATCCTTGCTCACTAGAAGGGAAGAGAAAGGGCTCATTTCAGACTGTGGAAATCAGCAGACAGACTTCCCTTAACTTTGCTGGCTCAGGCCCCTGGGGATCATGTACATGTGGGTTTTAACATGGACATTTCTCATATATCGCCAATCCAAACCGGGGGTCTTGGCAGCAAGGCAGCCTACAGGGGTGACCCAGGTTTGATCTCACACCGCACCGAGGGCAAGGCAGCTCTCTGTTTCCATTTTAATTGTGTCACTGTTGAGCCAGGGCTCATGTCTGCTTCCTCTCTCACACCACAAAGGGAAAATGTGTGCCAAAATGCTTCCTGTTTTTCACTGCCAGCTGAGTCGTGTGCTTGGGGTGAAGCTCGTTAAGGCAGTGTGTGGCATTAAAAAACAGCAGCCTCCAATAGTGGAAACAATCATGTTTCAGCATCCTATTCCTGAGTGGACTCAAGTGGAAATCAGACTGCAGAGCACAATCAGTCCAGAAACAAAAACTGAAAGAGTGAAGCTGGTCATATTTAGTGTTGTAAACAAACGAGAGAAAGTGGGCATGTATTCCATATAGGCAGTGTAATTGTTCTTTGCTTCAGACAAAGTAGGAAAAAGAGCCTGATAGGAACACCTAATGGTTGAAAATTGCTTATAGTCAGAGGGGTTTGTCTTCTTTCCCATAGTATGAAGGGGTTTTCCACTTTAACAACACTTTTCTGGCTGATAGTGACAACATGTATTCTAAAAACATTATACTGTTAACTAACCTTCTAAGAAATAAACGATTTCTTGACAAAAGCACACATTTTTGTCTTTACGCACTTTTCTGTTCTGTATTTTCCTCAGCTGTGTTGTTTCTTCCTCCCTCTTTCTCAGCTACCTTTTCCTAAGCTCTTTCAGTCTAAATTGTTTGAATAATTACTGGTCATTTTGTCCTATAAGGGCTTATTTTTCTCCCAGAGCAGGTGACTGGGCTGTTATGTCTAACTCCAATCTCACACGTGGAATACAAGACAAAGAAAAGCTGTCTAGTGTTTCAATCTCTCACCCTTCTTGGTGGCTAAAACAAGATTTCATAATAATGTTTATGTTTAGAATTTCTGCAGTAATAAGCAGATCAGTATCAGTGTGTATGTAGTAAGTTTAAAGAGCTGTTAATAGACAGTTGGATGGCTCAGGAATTTAGAACCTTCATTACTATGTCATCAGTTCGAAGTCAACTCAGTTTACCAGGGATCCCTGATAGCATCAGTATATCCTTCCCAGATGAAGCAGGTATACTTGTCCAAACTTGGAATAGCAATTCCACAGAAAATTCAGAAATTGAAAATTTTTCATTCTAAACTTTCTTACAAACAGTATTTTTAAAGAATGGTCTTCGGTCTACAAGCACTGCTGTGTTTTAAAGGGAGCATCTAAAAATGCCTATCCATGGGAAAGTTTGAAAAATAATAGATGTGGAGACAATTTTTGTTAATGTGTGTTGAATGTCCTTCTGGCTTTGTTTGTCTACACGTTCTTTAGGATGAAGGGAAGGGGAAGAACTGGTTACCCAGAGTATTTCATTTAGGTTTTCCTAATAATTTGCTAGTCATCTTGTGGTCATTTTCCATAGTCACCAGTTGTGATCTTGCAAAAGGGACTATAAAAAATAAGGAAGGATGGAAGGAAGGAAGGAAGGAAGGAGTGAAGGGATGAAGGATAAAAAGAAAAAAAAGAGAAAAAGAAAGAAGGAAGGAAGAAGAAAGATACAACACAGTGTTTCTTTAACAGTGTAAATACAACATGGTAACTCTCTGTTACAGACTGCCTTTCCCTACCAAATACTCCATGATGAGACAGCACATCTTTAAAAATATGTAGTTGTAGGTTTTAGATATTTTCCTGGCAAGTCTCACCAAGCAAGGCCAGAGGACTGAAATGTAGCTTACCATTTCCTTTCTCATTTCTACCATCATCAGGAGAAGCCAAAAGTTATCTACAAGTGATCTGTTTCTGCCTTCCAAAGCCAAGTGAGGAGCCCAGAGATGCTGATTCTTTTCTTGTGTGAGAAAAGTCACTTTACATTTACTTGTGTTGCTCTCCCAAGAGAGGATTTTCTTAATGAATAGGATTCTGGTGGTGAGAGTGGATAAGGGTGAGGTAAGTCCAGTTTTCAGCTGGTGAAGTGCTTGGGACAGGGGTTTTATTTACTCCTATATTAAATAAAAAGCAAATTTCATCATCTCTTTGACTCTGCCAATGTCAGTTGGAATGTAGGTGCTGATCTAACATAAATAATAATAAAGGAGGCAAATTTCTTAAACCGCAAAACTTGAATATGGAAAATCTCCACTTTCATTCCTGAAGAATCTCTCTGCCTTTATCACTTTTTTTATTAAAGGTTTCCTAAGCTATGGCTCTTTCCTCTAGTGCCATGGTTTTCAGCTCTCATGCTTCATGGTCCAGAAAGTGTTTCTAGGGTTCAGGAAGAGGTGAATAAGTAAAGAAAGTTCATATATGCTCTAGAGTGACCTTTACACATGAACAGATAATGGAAAATTGAAAAGGATTGGACATCCATAAAGCAAAATATTGCACTTGCAGTCACTGAGAAGTAGAGGAATCTTGGACATAGATATCTGGGAATCATATGTTCAGTCTAAAAGACTTTCCCATAAGTTACTTTACAAATAAGTTGAGGTGATATAAAATTATTCCATGATATTTTTTAAAACATGCAATGAAAGTGATAAACTGGTATTCACTTCAGAATATCTAGGAAAGCCAGACAAATGCAGGATTTCATACATACAACACGCAGCGCCTGATTCCCTGACATGAGAGGTTTTTACTTACATACTTTCTGAGTAAGCATGGACAGAAATATCTTTTTCCTTAGAAAAACGCACGGTTAAAGAAAATTCCCAGTGAACCAAATCACTTGTTAATATCCTTTCAAAAGAGTAACGTAATGATGGAAGTGCTGCATTCCAACTATCAGACTGTAGCTTCCTATGTTTTCTTTTATATTTCTCAGAGCTACAATAATGGCATGTTTCTCCTGGTATGGTATCTGACATCAGACTTAGCCACACACTCTGAACGCTGGGGAAACCTGATGGGTTTTCGTCATCTTCTGACATTCTTCTGTATCCCACGGGGGGGATCAGGCCTTGTCTCTTCCCTGGTAACACACCTTATAGGAACCGGCACCAACTGACCTGCGTGCTTCCTTAGGTAAACTGCCTCTTGTATGGAAAGCTTTGTCCCACTGGTGAAAGAGGCTTTTTGGCAATTATGATGATGATGATTATTATTTTTATTATTATGACTACTACTACTAATTTTTTAGAAAGAGAAAAACTCTCCACACATTTTCTGCAAGGCTGCAGCTTTTCTGTGTCCAATAAAGTACTCGCATTTGATATCATCTGAGGGTCTGAATAAAAACATCCTTGTACTGGTGGTTATATAGTTTACACCCACACATGCAAACATATACGTGTGCGCACACGCGCGCGCACACACACACACACACACAGATATGTGATCATATTCATATTCAAGGTGAATCATAGTGTAATATATATAGCTAGAAATTACCTCCCTTTCCCAGTGGTTTTAACCAAGGGAGACAAGGAAAGAAAAGCATTGTCTCTTTGACTATATTACCTCACTGGTAAATGTAGAAGGATAATAATAAAGTCTTCACGTTAAGCTCTGTATTTCCAATGATACAGTGCATCTGACTGAAGGGAATAATTTAGAGAATGCCTACACTTCCTCTTTGGAAAAGTCAGCAGTCGTTTGCTGTTACTGAACTCTGAGCTCACTTACAGCATAAGGCAGCTCCCAACTGAGGGATTATGATGAGGTGGGACATAATTCCCCATCACTAATCTCTAATTTATACTAAACAAAGAGAGGTAGAGCAAGGGGACATATTTGCTTCCGCAGTGCAGAATGCTGCCTTTCCAGGTCAGTGTAGCAGTATATCGGGGTGTGGGCTTCATGCAAAATCCCAACTTTAACTTAAAACTAACTTAATTTTGGGGGGTCAACACTTTCAGATTTTCAGGTTGGCATCTACACAAGTAGCCTGATAGCTAGAGACACTAAGAGGCAGGGATGTTGGAGTCAGTGAGAGTTACATGCATTGAACGTCTTTGGAAATCAAATTACTTGTGCCTCTAGCCTACAAAAAGATGCACGCGTGCTTGATGCATGAGCAGTCTTGTTGATGTCAGAGGGGCAGCCTCTGTGCATACGATGAAGTATATAAATATTTGCAGGGTGGAGACAGTTATTTTGTGTCTTGATCTTCACTTGAAACCAGTGAGGCTTGGGAATATTGTCTTTGCTTCTTGTAAGAGACAAGGCTAAAAAAATCTTATTGAAGTTACTGTTTATACTGGAGAAATGTCTGAGTAATCTCAGGACAAGGTAAAATAGTTAAAGCATACGTTATCTTAAAGCAACCAAATATCGTAGCCAAACTATGAATCGTAGTTGTCAAGTTCAGCATCTTAGAACTTACAAATGGCTGCAGCTTCATCAGAAAACCAGATGAAGCTGGAGATGGTGGCACCTTAGAGAATCCTTCTGTGACAAGGAGGTGATATTTTCTAGACTGCAGCATCATTTTACTTGTTTGTTATTTGCAGATGCCCATAGCTCAAGCAGGCTGAGTCAGTGAGACACAGGAGTATCATGAGAAACTTTGTATTTTCAAAGGAACTGAGTAGTGATTGTAAATCATTGTGATTGTGCAAATATCTCTGAACTTCTCACAACTTCATGAGTGCAAAATGGAATGACACAGGAAGGTCTGAACTGGAAACCAGGCACGATGTCACTTGACACAAACATTTGGAGAAAATGGCACTCTGTCATCCATTCAAAGTCAGCTCAGTTTATCAGGGATCCCTGATAGCATCAGTCTGTCCTTCTCAGATGAAGCATGCTTTCCAAACTTGGAATTGCAAAATTCAAAAATTGCAAATTTTTATTTCCACACTTTCCTACAAAACAGCATTTTTGAAAAGTGATCTTTGGTCCATTCTTTTAATTTAAATTCTTATTTTTAAAATTTCATTTGGTCTGCAAAACATGCATAAACAACGAGGATTAAAAATATGGCAAAAAGTAAAATGACATTAAAAATATTACAGTTTTTTTCTGAAGGAATAAATTCTAAAAATATATTTTATGGTTATGGTCAAGAAAGAACATATCCTATCAAAATGTGTCATTTTGATTATTCTCCTAAAATAAAATTATGTCGAAAGGTTCTATTTTGATTTTTTTTTAATAGGCAAATATGTCTGTTGAAGCTCTCCTGTAAAACAGGTCAAAAATCCAGTGCAACAGTCAGTATAAAATGCATTGCTATTTTCCATCAAACCAGTTGCTCCCCCTCTCCTCTTCTAGAGGAGAGGATTTGAACAGCCTCAGTGAAGCATCTGCCTTACTGCGTGCAGCAGTGGACTCATGTCACCACTAAAGTGACGTGGCACCAGGAAATTCAGCAACCTCTGCATCTTTTGTATATAAAAATACAGCTATATACTGCAGTTTGTTTTGGTGGCTGTAGTACCATGTGCTGGAGAATCTCAGCTGTGAGCATCAGGATTTTCCTGCACAGCAGACTTGCACACAGAGAGTTTTAATGAGCTTTTGATATGAACAAACTGTGCCTTAAATCCCTGTTATGAACAGAGAGAGCATAAGGCAACAATACACTCCATGTGAAAATTATTTGCCCTCATAAAGTGAGAGCTTGGCTTTGGTAGCCAAAGGAATGGTTTGTTCAAAGGCAACCCAGTGAAAGATAGAATGAAATTGAATTCCCTGTGGCCAAGTCTCTTTGGTCTCAAGGACATCCTTAAGTGGTAATTACAGTAAAGAGCTTGCAGTGATTGTTTCAATACCTGTGCAACAGAAAACATACATCACAACATGTTTTATGAAATGCTCCCTGGGTAATATTGGAAGTTAACTTTGCAATATGAAGGTAAAAGTTCTCCTCCTGTTTGGAGGATTTAACGAAAAAAAAAGGTGGATCTCCCACCGACAATTTCAAAGACGATTTAAACAATATCACACTTTTGTTTGTTTATAGTAAGGCTCTTGTCTAAACTTGAAGATTCAGGGTTGTTTTGCCCTGCAGTAGTTTTCTTGGCACTGTTCATAATCTTTTAAATTCCAAGCCAGATTTTGGAGGAGAGTCAATGTATTACTTCATATGAAAGCTATTATTCCATATGAATAATTAGCACTCCATCCTGCAGGACGATGAATGTGAGGCTTAGTGCTGAGCTGCTGCTAGGAATGCTGACTGTGGTTTTCACAATTTGCACTCCAAAGTGGAATAAACTATGGGCTCGGGCTGCCTGAAACATTGTACCCAGGTCTATGGGCTGCTCACTGAATGAGCGCTCTTTGGAAGAAAGCCGATGGAAGCCTTTTTGTGTATGCGGAGGTCTGTCCTCCCCAACGCCAGATGCATCTGTAGGAAGAGCAGCTTGCAAAAGTGAAAATGGCTGCTGTGTAATTCCTTGCCAAGTGGAGGATTTCAGCCTGCAATGTGACTAGGTTGCAGGCACTCGCCCAATGTCCTCCTATTGGTAGCGGTGTCACTGCAATTTCTATCCATTCCCAAAGAGGTCAGACCCTAAAATGGCAAAAGGCTGATGGAGAGAGCAGGGCAAGGCAAATTATGTTTACATGCCATAGTTTTCAGGTTTTGAACTCACAGATCTCTGTGCTGTGATACAATGTCTGGTCAGACTTACAGGAGCTGCTTCTTATCCTGACTAAAACTTTGTTTCATCTGGTTTCTGAATTAATCTGTCATAATGATGTAGGAATATCAGTTGCTTGCTGTGATCTACATAATACAGCCTAGATATCTTTATAGATGTTTAATTCTAGCATAAGCTATTTACCTCAACACCCATATAACTCTCATGTGAGATACTGATAGTGCTGGACTCTTCTAGAGCACAGGAGGCTATTGCATAAAGAATTCAGTGCAGAAACCTAAAATATTGAAAAAGGTAGTGTGCTTCTGGTTATGGAGGTGCAAACAGTCATAGCAACCCGGAGAACAAATAAGCCATATTCAGCACTGCATCTCTGACATTAAGAAAACGTGGTTATTTCTAATGGCAGGCTTTGAAAACAGTTTTAATTCCAGGACTTTTCAGAGTGCTCCCAAGAGTTTGAAATATCTCAGGAATGACATTTCCTCACAAATTGTGGAACTCATTTATGAGAGTCTGAGGTTTAGACCACAGGTATTTGCACATGACCTCAAAAGCCAGCGAGTTTGGTTGTGAGAGGACAGGTAAAGCGAACACTTTGTTATTGACCTGATCTATTTTTACCCAGCACCAGATGTTTTCACAAATCTTGTCTAATTAGTCTTTCTAATTGTTTTTTTGCTCTGACTTGAATATTCTGGTAAAAGTGTGGAGTCTCAACAACATCTCATTGTTCTGGAGAACAGAAGAATGGGAATTTGCACCTAGTGAACGCTAAACCTTTGTATGAACACTGCGGCCATATCGCATTTTTTCCTGAACAGGCATACGTTGAGAGAGAGAGAGAGTAAAAGAGAGACAATTCATTGAAGAATTTCTAATTTAAATACTCCTCCCTTTATGCCACTGGAATTGAATGCTCAGCATATAGCTTTAATGCCAGAAAGGACTATTTTTGATCAGCCCATCTGACAAAAGCCATAGATTTTTATCAACTGGTTTCTTTGTTGAGCCTCTAACTTCTGTTAGCAGGGTACATAGGTTCAATTTCGAGGCTTCACCTGAGAAAGAATCCAGTGTACCCTTGAGCAAGTAATTTGGTTGAAGATCCTGATTGTCAGGAATGCATGCCTTTGGTCCCAAATGTAGTTAGCATAGTTGCCAGATGTTGGATCTTGCTCTACCTTTTTCCATTAGTTTAAAAAGCCCTCTGCTATCAGAGGTGTTTACAGACCATGTTCAGATCACTTTTTACCTTTGTGGGGATAAACTAAACAGACTGAAGTCCAGGAGTCTTCCTGGAGCCATAAAATGTCCCCTCACAAAAAGCTTTAACTTTAGGTTGTTGCTCCCTCTGAAAGGTGACTGTAAAAACAGTACTGCAGAGTTTCATGTTTATGACTTTAATGGTTTCTATATAAAGAGCTTTGGTTTACCAGTTAAAATGCAGTGTGACTGGCTGCCAGACCTTTCAGTTCTATCATAGTCTCCAAGGGAAGTTGAGATTTTTGCATCCTGTCCGTCATCACAAGCAGTAAACGCAGATTAAATCAGAGCCAGGCTTGAAGACTGGTGTCAAGGTCCATGGCCTACCTCCCTCTCCCCTTAGAGGAAAGGAGTCACATGCCTGGTGAGATCACACTGTCTCATGTCATGCAATGTGACTCAGAGGTTGCTCAGTCCCCCCCTTCCCTGGGTGCCTCCTCACCCCCTGCCTGAAGGAGCTGTACCCACTCCAGCATCTTCTCTGGTCACGCTACGCCCTCAGCTACCCCATGTGATGGCGGCACCATCAATACCCTTCATTGGGTCAGCAGCAAGCATGGCCCTACAGAACCAGGCGGGTGGCCCTGCTAATAAGTCACAAGATGGAGCAGAGGTCTGAGCTCACTCCTTTAGCCACGCTAGCTCTCCCTGCAAATACCAAGTGAAGCAGTATGTTGCTCTCCAAAAAAAAATAATCTAATGTCCCTTCACGCAAAAAGTGGCAGTTTTGTTCAGTGAGACTTTTACACAGTCTTTTTTTCACAGCAGTGCTTCCCTTTGAGGCAAAAGAAACTATTTTTTTCCTCTTGTTGCAGTTGTTGGTGTAAGTAGGAAGAAAATTCCATACTTTAAAGATAGGAGTTACTAAAATAGTGGATTATATTGGTGACTACAGGGAAGAAAATCTAAATACAGAAGGAGGGAAAGAAAAAGGGAGGAAGAAATGAAGTAAAGCAACAAATTCTTGAGGAAAGAATACAGAGTGTTTCTTTTTCTCTCTATTATTCTTTCTTCCCACCACTCCTTCCAGTTTAAGTTTCTCCTTTGGTTGTAGGCACTAATCAGCAACTATATGAAGCAAGTAATTAATAGTATGTATGGAAATAGTGTTATTAATTTAAGTGACCACGGTCAAGATCAGATTTCTGTTTCTTTTTTCTATAACGTGCATGTAGAATTATATTTCCCATGGTGGAATATTTCTTCTGCAATTTGTTAATTGCCTTTTTTATTATGAAAAGGATTTGTACTCTGAGAGCTACAAAAGGGCATGAGGTTCCAACGGCACTTAGAAGCACAGTCAGATCTGCAACAGGAAATAAAGAAATGAATAAAACAATCCCCAAATGTTTTCCGAGCCTGGAACACAAGTTATGGATGTGTCTTTTAACAAGTTGACTTCTCCATGAACACATCCACGCTGTCAAATAGGTAAACCTCAGACTGTGCCCAGAGCTGAGGAAATCCAGTCTCTTGCACATTAGAGATGCACTTGCCAGACTCACAGGTGCAGCATCAACCACCACCAGTTGTCTTTTAACATGTGGGGAGCTAGATGCTAGGTTTGGGGAAACTCTGCATATTTCCTGGGTGTGCCTCAGTTGCAGGGTAACAGGTGAAACACCACTCCTGCTGGTCTCTAAAAAACTAGCTTAAGACAATAATGCTGTTAACCTTCCTAAAATGCTGGGAATTCAGGCTGCAATGTTCTAGGCTGGGTAGCACCACCATCTTCCTTCTGTCTGGAACATATGGAAACGAAGTTTCCAAATACATATCACAAGCTGTGTCTTTTCCGTTACCATTAATGATATTTAATTCCTGAAGATATATGTCTGCTTAAATATTTATTATAAGTAAACTTGCATTATAGAGTTATAGTCCATTTTAAAATGCAGATCATCTCTAGAAAAGAGATTTAATACAGATCTTATGCAAAATTTATCAATTAAAACTAGTTTCAGGGTTCCATAGTTGCGTAATGATTTATAAATAAAAAATAATACTGGAGGATATGTTTCATTTAAACGATTTTTTTTATTATTATTTAGTTATATCTAATATTTTGGTAGTCAAATTGAAATCCTGCTACATAATTTACATCTGAGAACATAAACTAACATCTAATTTAATTTCATCTTCTTTAGGATAGATATAAACTGTATTCTGCAGATTCATAGGAGCATTGTATTTGTGGGATTTGTTATAATGAATGTGATAGGGCATAAGAAATGCAGGTATGGCAGTCACTAGCAATTCTCCACCACGGATAAAGTCTTCTTTGAAAGAGACCAGGATTGATATAGACTCCTTAAGAAGACCAAAGAGACAGACCTTTGGTATTATAACTTGTAGGGCCTCTCCCTGCTGTAGTCAGTGCAATGCCACCACTGACATTTATGTACACTATTTTCTGAAGGCCATGCATATTTGCTGCAAGTGTTGTCCAGACCTGATCCTAACTAGACTGTGAGATCTAATACAACTCTGGTGCCAGGTTCAAAAGAAAACAGCAGTTCTTCATCTTCTGCTGCCGTCTGAAGTGTTTGGTTAATACAGCCAGTCTAAAGTGAAAGAAAGCCTTCACAGGATTTACTAGATTTACCTTCCTGTATGTAATAATCAGAAAGTTACTATATAATAGTTTTTCATTGTCTCAGTTGATTTTTTTTTCAGAAATAACACATTATGAAGTTGTTATTGATATATTGTATTCATAGAATATTTGAAATTTGCTGAGCAGTCAGAGGATCATGGTGTCTTAAATGCATTTACAGATTCAGAATTAGGCCTTGGTATTTTTGTGTAGTTCAGTTTGCCCTATTTTCCTGTATCCTTCTGTTGTTTCTTATCTCAGTCTTACACCGAAAAAGCCTTCAGGCACAGAACAGCTTTTGCTTCTGACATTGTGCCCACGGTAGGGTACTCTTGCCCCATGAAGCCTGGATGATACAAATAATCATAGCAAAAGGCCATCATGAATATCTGTTTAGGTTTCCTATAGTAGCACAGGTCTTGAGACTTCTTTGAATTGATTCTTGTTTGGATTACAATGAGTCTTTTGGAAAAAAAGGTATCCAATTGTGATTTAAGTATCTCCAATGATGGGGAATCCATCACACTCCTCTGCAATTGATAAATGTTCGTTATCAGCACTTCTATCAACCATTATCTGTTACTTTAAAACAACCACAACAAAAGCTACTTGTATGTTTATTAGGAATTGCAGGTGAAAAAGATCTGTTCAGTTTAGTAGTCTGCAAGGATGAAGGTATCTTCATGCCAGGCCCCTCCATCCCAAAGGATATCGTAACTCTCTCTATAGCCCCAGACACATCGAAGGGTCCTTGGGGAGATTCCTTCTCTAAACAGCTAGCAAACACTAGGACTGAACAAACAACTCACAGTGAAATATGTAACACTGTGAATTTCACTTTTTCCTGCTCTAAAATGTCCATGAGCAGCTCATACATTATTTAATACGGCTCTTCAGAATTACTCTATTGAACTGTACGGTTGTGTGTGTGTCGGAAAGAGAGAGATTACTATTCCTTCCCAATGAATTGCTTGGAAAGTTCCCTCTAAACATTTGGGTCTTGAGAAATACTAACTATGATGGATCGTATCAGTATCTCAGTATTACTTCTGGACTTGACAGGTACTATCAGCAGGTGGAATGTATTTGGACTCCGGCTCTGCCATGCAGACACACAGTTAGAAAATTCAAAAAACCAAAACAAAACAAATCTCCCTTTCCTGGGCCAGTCAGGCCTTAAGTGAGACATCATTATTACAAATCTTGTGTTTACTGGTGAAACCCATGGACAAACTGTGAAATGGATACACCTTACTGGAGTCAGGCCAGCCATGGGCACCTGCAGCATGCCTCCATGTGTCCCTCCAGACGTCTCAGACCACCCAGCTAAC
The DNA here is from genome assembly GCF_949628215.1 of Phalacrocorax aristotelis. NCBI lineage: Eukaryota > Metazoa > Chordata > Aves > Suliformes > Phalacrocoracidae > Phalacrocorax > Phalacrocorax aristotelis. The sequence continues at coordinate 97,210,678 of NC_134276.1, read as the reverse complement.
AACTGCCTTGGTAAGGAGAAATGGGTGACAGGTTCATGTTTCACCTCTCCTCTTACCCTCCATGTGGATATGAGTGATACGATATGAGATATCTCATCTGATAATGAGAGATACATGCACACCCCGTGGCTTCACGGCCTTCAGCAACTGGTAGAACCTCAGGTAAGAGGTATAGGACAGCAACCCCTGTAGATATCCTGGTCCACCCACTGCCTCCAGCTAGCCAGGAAGGGACCCAGGAACAGACTGAGTAACAAGGGTGTAGACTGGGTTCCTTCCAGGTGCGGCAGCATCTAAGATTTGAGGGCACTAAACAAAATTGCTTTTTACTAACAATCCTCTATGAAATTAGAACCTACTTTTTCTGATTGATTGATTGATTGATTGATTGATTGTTTTTAAATACCTGAGACTGAAATGCAGCTAACAGCCATTCTTGGTATGGCTTCTATTATGAAACAAGAAATTATTTTAATTGCTCTAGCAATTCCCTTCCCATTGCTGTAAACAAAATTATTTCCTTCAGCAGCAGTCTGACTCACGTCGTACTCGACAAAAGAGCTGCTTGCTCTGATCCGGGCTGGTGCAAAGGCTGCATGGGGGCTGCAGCCTCTCCCCTTGCATAGACCACAGAGCACAGGCTGTGTCTGCAGCCAGCTGGGTGATGCTGCTGAGGCAGGGACTAACCTCCCAGCCTTTTGCTTCACCCCATCCTCACCTGAGTCACTTTATACAGACTCTGCTTCTCTCCCTCGCAACAGCACTTATTTACAAGCCATTCCAATGTTTCCTGTTTGGAAACAGTTTTAGCATAGGGAAAGGCAAGAGCACTGTACTGGAAAAGCTCTGAGAGCCCTGCCCTGTCTGAACAATTGAAGTACCTTTGTGAGCTTTGGAAATTTTTTCCTTGAGCAAGTGCATTCCCTGTAAAGGAATTAAAGTCAAGATAGAAAAGCAGATTGAATCCAAAGGAGCAGGAAAAGGATATAGTTTCACAGGAAAATCCTGTGGATTTTCTCTTTGGATGTGCTGATCTATAGATTGATGCGCTCAAGGCAAGCACAACTATTATGAAAACACAGCTTTGGCACTGCGCAGCCTGCAGCACCTCTTCTGCTGGTGTTGGCTTTGAGCTCACAACTTCAAAAGTATTGATTTAAACATTTTACTATTGATTGCAGAATTAAAGCATGAATGGGGGGAAGGAACATGCAGTCAGTTATGGTATTCAGCTTCACTTTATATGACTCAGAGACACATTATTTATTTGCGTGTTGCTGTTGGATGAGATTATAGTGTCTTTAGACAGGATTTTGGCCCTCGGCAAGTAAAATGCCTTGGATGAATATCCAGTCTTAAGCCAGTAGCACTGTTATATGAAGACCGCACTTACGCTTTCATCTTCTGAGTGCTTATTCATAATGCTGTAGTTAACTAAATGTCTGTAACTTTCTCCATAAGCCTAAGAAGTCTGTATTATTAATAAACATATCCTTCGTTGAGCCTTTGAAAACTTCTCTGTATACGCCATGCTCAGGTAAAAAAGGAAGACATGAAGAGAGGTTTTCCCAGACATTTCTGAGTGCAGAAATGACATAATTACTCTCTTCTTAAATTCATAATACTTTTCAGTAGGCTTTACTCTGACCAATATAGAGTTTAAATTACACTAAAAACTCCCAGACGTTATTTAAGAGACAGAGTTAGGATTCTACATACCTAGAGAAGTATCTATTTTTCCTTCATGTATCTCTGGTGGTGTTAGTGGAACTGCAGAAGTATTGAGATGCCCCAGTTAGAATTTGCTCATAGACCTAAGAAATCCTTTGATAGTGATGCACATTCCAATTAAGTAAAGAAGAAATGCCTTGGAACTGGTTTGTGTAGTAGATGATAGAGCAAAACTAAGCAAGGTACTTCTCAGAAGTGTGTAGTCAGTACCTTTGAATCTGATGGCAGCAAAAGTAAAATCTTCCTGATGCAGTGGAAAGCAATACAGAGAGCATTTGGGAGAGAATAGAATGCAGATTCAATGACAAATATTTTCTGTTCAAATGAGATATGAAATGAATGATAACTTTTTTGTGTGTGTAAAAATTTATTGTCAATGCTAAATAAGCTGGAACTGCATGAACTAATAATTCTTTAAAAGGTACCTCAGGTAACTCACAACATTTACCTAGGTGTAATCTTAGCAACATTTTCAGTTCGGATATAACACTGGTTTACTGTGATGGCTGCACTTATTCAGCCTGAGATAAAGCAGAAGAGATGTTATTTATAATAACTCCTTCCATTAAACTCTTAGCTTGCACTCTGTACCACAGATGAGCATCCAACAGTCTACATAGTTCAGATTACTAACAGTTCAGACACCAGTCTGGGCTTTGTCCCATAATAAATAATCGTCCATCCTTCATTTTTATTGCTACCTAAGCATAACTACTCAATAGATATGGTGAAAGATGTATACCACTATCACCACTAAAACATCTTTGTTCAACATCCTGCCCATGACACTGCAACACTCTCTTTTTTTCTTATCCTTTCAAAATGCTTTTGAAAAGATTTGCTGTATCGATGAAGTAGATTTGCCCTTAAAAGCCTGCAAACTGCATTGGGAAACCTCATGCAGCTAGTTTACAGAACATTTTTTCACTTACTTATTTTCTAATTGCATATAAATCATTGCTGAAAACTTGATCTGTAGGTCTGAACACACACAGCCTCTGGAAGACGTGATCTAAACTCAAGATTGGTTCAGATTGCAAAGTCTGAAAAGGTTTCTTGTTTTCATGTCATAAAACTCAGAAACCAAACAGGTTCACCTTCAGAACATGCCAAATTATGGGGGACAAACCATTGCTAATCAAAACATAGAATTTACAATCTATTACAAAAAGAGCAGAAGAGTCTCTAGGTATTGGTATTGTGGGTATCAGAGTTAATTATTCAATAATTAATTACATTTGGTTCAAATTATTAGCTTTTGTTTTCTGTTCTTCACTTGTTTGTATACCTGTGCCAGCTTGGGCTATTTAATTGGTCATACAGATTGAATAGAATTACTTCTCTTCCTTTGGATCGCCTGATGCTTATAAACAGGACAAGTATGAGCAAACCACTTTTGGCTTTGACTTTTCTGATACACACTCCTTTGAACTAAAATTTGTAACACTCTAGGGATTTGGTGAATGCTTAAAAACCACTTTGCACTCTTGAATAGTTGGGGTAGTAAATAACACAATCCTGTCATTAGCCTTAATCCAAATTAAACGGAAATATTTTCTCCAAATATACCAATCTTTCATGGAAAACCAAATGGCATTTTGATAATTTCATGACATTGCTAATTTCTAGTTAGTGACCAATAATTGGAAACCCGTATTATTCAAGGTTGCTTTTTTCTATATTCACGATGTTTATTATGAGTACACTGCTTAAGGGTTTGCAGGAATATTTTCTTGTCTTTAATGTGAGTAGTCTTTCACCCCCTGAATTCTGTTCGGATTTCTGAAGACCATTTGCTTCTTCAAAGTGAATCCATGCAGAAGCATGAACTTGATTACATATGAATAAAGTTGACAGCAAAACTTGACCTCAGATTTTGATTTTGTTCAAAACCAAAACCCAGATAAAAACACTAGCTTTTCTCTGTCAAAAATGGGCAGTACTGAGAAATATCTAAGTTAGTCAGGTACATTGGAGAAGTTCACAGTGCAGTCGAGGAAGATAATGTAGTTTTCAGGTCTGTAGGTTTAAAACCAGGCAGTTCAAAGGAATGTTGGTTAAACTGATCATCTTCTAAGGAAATGTGCTCAGTATCTTCTCCAAAAAGAAGATTCATCTGGCTTATAAGACTTTTCAGTAGATATTTACCTACAGAACAAAAGTTCTTTTCTCAGCCTACAATTTAGACAAATAGGACATATTGGTAGTAGGGAAGGATTGAAAGGCTTGTTGCTTTGGTTGGGGCTGTTCACAACTGGCCTGGGTTACAGCAGTTCCCATGTTGTTGAAAACTATAATCACAGAGGTTGTATTGCAGACGTCCAAAGTATCAAGGAGTTTATGTCACTAAACCTCATGTCATACCTACTTCTTGGTAGAATTTGGCACTTTAAAGTCTTGGACCTTAAATGTAATAGATATACAGAAAAAATTAAAAACATGCTGGGGAAATCAGGATTCATAGTAACTCAGTTCATTAGGATTAACTCTGCCTGGCACTGTACAGATTGGGCAACATGGATTGCTATTCTATATTTATTTTCTGAATGTGGTCTGAATATGATCTGAATTTCCACAGTAAACTCTTGAGTTAGGAATGATATTCTCTGTTTTCAGTCAAACTAGAATCACATGTATACGCCTCATATTTTGACTGGGTGTATTAAGCATTCATTTTTCAGTTAATTATGCACATCAGAGCACTTACAGATCATCTCAGATATGATGGGAAAAACATCAGCTCCTGGGTAACTGAAACCTGCCCCAGTCAGGTATCTCTTCCTTCCAGGCTCACTATATCATGTTTCTACATAAAGAACAACATCCTTCCTGGAATGCTCCCCCTTAGGGGGAACCGCAAGAAAAAAAACAGGGAACTTGGGTGTGAGACAGTGGTATGTCTTTGATTCATTGATCCTAAGGACAGTGCTGAGACATCCTCAAAATTCGATGGCTTTGGAATCTGAGTTCCAGCTTGTCAGTGGTTTTGCTACCCAAAAAAAACATGGAAAATTGAAGAGGTGGGTTCCTTTTTCCTTTCCTTTCCTTTCCTTTCCTTTCCTTTCCTTTCCTTTCCTTTCCTTTCCTTTCCTTTCCTTTCCTTTCCTTTCCTTTCCTTTTTCTGGCAGTGAAAATGATGGTTTAATGTTTTGCATTTGGCTGGGAGGAACAAGACTCAGGCGCCCTCTCACCTACGCTATGTCAGCATGAAGTCAATAAATGATGTTGGTATTAAAAAACTGAATCCTTTTCCTTTCCTGTATTTGGATCATCTGTGGATTATATCCCTGCAGCTGCACCGAGCCCCCAAAAGTTCATAAAGCTGCACTTAGTGTTTCCACATGTAGTCTGATTGCAGGGTCACATTAAACAAATATATTAAAAAGAAGGTTTCAAGAGCATGGCCTGTCACTCTTCCCTGTAAGTTTAGAAGATAACTGTATTCTTCTTCTGTTATTCTAGGTGTACTGATATAAATTAAGATTTATTTTAATTTGAGTATAAGATCTATCTTAAAAAACATCATTTATTTATGAGTAATGTTATAAAACAATATTTTAGCCTGGAATGTCCTTAAGCATGTTGAAACTGTAAAATCCTATTCAAGCTGTCTCTTCTTTACTTCAGTCCATTCAAAAAACAGTGTCTAAAACTTCCAAATACTGACAGACGTGCTTGTTAACTTCATAGAAAACATCCAAACAGTTCATGGAATTTTTGCCTTGGGGAAGCATTTGTTTTTCTTGTTTGGTCAATTAAACACTGCTTTTCCTAAAAGACAGTGTATTGTAACATCAGGCATGATAATAACCAGAAACACCAATGGGTGGATGCAAAAAGTTTGGGTTGATGTCCGCGTTCCAGTTATGTTTGGAGAGCTCAGGCACTCAAGGGAGGGGAAACACAAACTGAGGAGTCTTCTGCATAATTTTCCTTGAGATTATTCATACTGAAGAGCTCCAAGCAGATAAAAAGCAGCTTTCTTACTAAGATGATAGTACTCTAATGGCAAGGAGCAAAAAAATTAAGATACGTGATTATTTTTTCAATGTAAGTAAAGGGAATTTTAAATAGGAATGCTATAAAGAAGTCATCATGGTGCCATCAAAAGCATTGAGAAGGCTTTTCTGCTAGAAATGAATAGATGTAGAGAGCATACGAAGTCTTGAGCTGGATGAACACTGAAGTACTGATCCAACGCAAATGGATAAATTTGACAGAATACAATGGTTTCACCAATGTCTTCATGAAAAATATTATTTCAACACAACCAAGATGTGTGACGCTTACTTTACATTTTATTTTTATGCTTACAATTTAGATTTATCTTTTTTAAACATTAGAATAGAAATGTCAAAATGATATGAAGCTGCGGTGAAGAATTTTTGTAGGTCTGAAATGAACCACTTACTTTAAATTATTTCAGTCACACACATAATCAAGGATTACAGACTTTGAAGCCTTGGTCTTTCCCATGAGGTGAGTCTCAGGTGGGAAATCATCTCTGTACTGGAAAGCTTTTAAACACACACTTAATTGCTTGTCCAGGAGAGGGAGAGTTTCAGCATGTACTTAAGCGTTGTGGTTATCTGAAGGCTCAAACAGGTGTGTAAAAGGATTTGTGAAGGAAACTCAGCTCCTGAGAAAAGAGGGATGGATCCATCTCAAGCTGCTGTGGGCACCTGCAGTGCAGCTTCCTGGGGTTCCTGCATGCCTGTTGGGCCAGGAGAGGACGATTCACCTGTCTGAAACCTCCGTGAGAGAACGAGATGAATTGTGCCTGGGAGGGTCCCAGTCATTTTCTAGATTTCACACACACACACGAAAAAAAAAAAACATCTAGGAGGGAAATCTGCCAGGTAGTACATAATCTATTTACAAAAATAGGTCTTATGAATTTTGCAGACATATAATGTCAAATAGCGTGTTTCCTTTCATTGGTACTGTTTACAGATACTGCTTCCAGAGTCACAAACATTAAGTCAGTCCAGCATTTGCTCTTTTTAAGAGGTCTGGTTGTAGAAGTGCCTTTAAGAAGATATGTTCTGTTCCTCTCTCTTTAAGTAAATGGCTTCTTAATGTGTCACCAATTATTTAAAATAAGATATAAGGAGTATTCTTCAAAGTTTTCAATGTGAGCTTCCTCTTTTAATTTTGTACCTACCTTCTTGTCCTTAATCGATTATGTTAAGGATGGAGTTGGAGATGGCTGGAAGAATAGCCATGTCTATACTCCCTTCCCTTCTCCATTGGGCTGGTGAGCACATATAGGACTGCACTCCCTAGCAGGCTTGTGGCATACCATAAGTAATAGGACATGTGAACTGCAACTGTCTCACAAAGCCCTTATTAGGCTAAACCAGATTTTACTCTCTTTCTTTCTCCAGGTTGCTGTGGGAGTGTAACTGATGCGCCTCATTAGAGTTTGAGATTGTGTGAGTAATCCTATTGTTTCTATCCTTCTGTGTAAGTGTGTATAATCACCCTGCTTCCTCATGATGGTATGAGTAACCTCATTTTATGACAAGCTTTTTCCATATTCCCTATTTTTTGCTCTTTAACTTGTGATTCTACTTCTGTAACTTTGGATTGATTCAGGTGAGGGAGGAGGCTGGGAGGTGGGAAAAAGGAGGGATGCAAAGGGAGAACAAAAGCACTTTTCGTTCCCTCACCTGTAACCCTTAAGGTTCAGTTTGACTATGGGCTAGAGCTCAGACGATAAGCTGGAGGAAATCACACAGACAAAATTCACGTGGCTCAGACAGCGTTGCTGCAGAGAGCAATGTCTCTCTGCTGCTGCAGTGGCAGAGTTCAGGCTTGTCTTCTGCTGGGGGCCTGGGCTGCAGGTGCCCCAGAGGAGCCTAGGCAAGAGAGTTTGCACCCTTTTTCATGGGCGAGTCTGACACGACTCTGCTTTGGTGACTAAGAGGGTGCAAGGAGCTTGTGCATGGGCTTTGCAGACCATGACCTCTGACAGGGTGCCTGTGGGAGTGCAAGGGGAGGGAAGGGAGAGCCCCGCATCCAGAGATCACTCCTCCTGCAGGGAAGTGAGAAACACTGTTCCCTGCCACTCTCCAGCTGCTGCTCCCTAGGCTGAGGGTGGTATGAGAGGCAACCTGTACCACCCACATGCAGCTCGATCCTCCTTTTCCTACTTCATGTGAGAGCAAGGGAGAAGGTAGGATGGTAGGGGTGCTTCTCAGAGCTCCTTCTGAATGTGCCTGCAGCACCCTGTGCAGCACCACCTGGCTTACAGGGCGCGACTGCTGAGGGGGGGTCACAGGGTGCCTTGTCACCGGGTAGAATCGGTCGCTTGGTGAAGGTGTCACCATCCTAGGGGCTTTATTCGTGTTAGCTCTGCCATGGCTGCTCCCACTGGTGGAGCCAAACCAGTAAGATGAGAAACCTAGGGCAAGAAATCAAGGGTAGGCAAGGTCTAGAGTTTGTTTACAAGAAGTTTGCTACCTAGATAAATCATAGTGTAATAAGTCACCATCTTAAAAGGGTATACAAATCCAGCCACTGGCTGAGCATTATTGCTGTCTCCTGGCTAATTACAATTTAAATGATGATAATCAGTCTGTCCGAGTCCTTCCCTTGTCCTCAGCTACTCAGCAAAGCTGCTCTGCTCAGTCCAACATCTTCCATCATTCACCATGCAGATGTTGGGGTTCTTTGAAGTTCTTCTGAGGTCTCAGTGAAGAAGGATCTGAAAAACAAAAACTTGGATTGGCTTTGGGTGCAAGGGTAGTGTTGCTCTTTACTAATGTCTACTAGTTACCCAAAGCAGTGAACATATATTTAACTTAGCTTCATTATTTCAGATTATACATTCATTTTCCTCTTGCTGTATATGCCATGTTATTGCAGCTACTCACTATTCAGTAATGCTGGCATATCCAGCACATTGTAGTGTTTTTTTCGGTGTGTTCCTGTGTTCAGCTCCCCCAGTCAGAGTCATACTGGGTTCTACAGTCACATGTATTTTGCAATATCCCTCTGCCAGTGATTTCCACCAGTACCATGTCTGTCTCTGCTGCAATGTTTTGCTGCAGGAGATGGGCAACACTGTTCAGAACATTTCCCAAATGCTCAATAGGCATTTTGTTTCTGCAGTTTAAGGTTTCTTGTACTTCCTGGGGATGATACCATTCATGGTTTCTTGGAAATACAGGAGAAGCAGACATATGCAAGACTAAGGGAGAAAGGAGGTTAAACATCAGCCACTGGACTGATGGATCCATTTGCCTTACTTCCTTCATAATATATGGACATAAACCAAAATCTTACATCTCATACTTTGACATTTTTGGCAAACATCAAATACAGACCAACACAAAACAACAGGTACACATACCAGGAGTCAGTCCCACAAATCAACCTTTTTTTACCTTGCTGCCACAAAACCCTGATCCCCATATTGTCAAAATATTTGCCTCTCTCCTCCATACAAGCTTAGCCCACTTAGGTAGTCTATTTCTTTTTAGTGTCTACTGTCTTTGCAATAACATTTTTATTGGCAGGATGAGAGGGGAGGAAGTCCACAGGTGACTTTCCTGTTGCCTCTCATTTTATGCAAAATTTCCTCACATGCTATAGTGATGTGTATCTGGGCATCTTTTCTTCTGTAGTATCCAGCCCAGAAGGGTCTTGATCCTTGTTACCCATACAGTAGGTACTCATCATTAGCAACCTATCAGTGCGTAGGTGATCTTAAATGATTGTTGTTGCCACTGGCTGGATAACAGAATAAATGGCAGGGAAAGCATATCCTGGGCAAGTATTGATTGCTGTTTCAAGATGTTGCCAGAAATTAGATCCACAGTAACTACACTAAAACTTTATAGTACAAGTCGGTGAGACGCCATGTTCTGAACTGTTTTCAACTTCGTCGAGAACATTATTGATCATCTATATCCAAGGGGGCTTGGTTTCCTAAGTGTTCTCGTTACAGTTTCTGGCTCGCCTACAAGCACACTAAACTGAGTATACTTTGTGTGGGGAACTAAGTGGTCTCTCGTCTGCCTTGCCCTTGAATTGAAACTGCCTTCTAAGAGATTTCCTCAGCCCTGATGTCGTCAGCAGAGAACAGAGCTGTGTTGGAACATGAGGGGAATATTAGATCATGGAAATTGACTAAGTGGAAGGACTTAATCTAATTCCTTCATTCCCAGGTTGCTTTTTTTTTAAAAAAAGCCATAACAAATTAAGAGGACTATGTAGTGCAGGAGAAAAAACTTTACCCAAAACAAAACCCTGGGAAAAAAAACAGTAGTTCCAGACTCATGATGGCTTTGCTTTATGTTCTAATGTGTCCCTACAGATGTGATTTTAATGCACACCAGGTATTTTTCAGAATATGCTCTCCACTGTCTTGCATGGAGCCATGGATTACTGATGCCACTGTAATGTGATAGAAAACAGTTTTAAAATTCCTGGTAAAAAGGATTGTGCTCGATACGGTCATAGGCTGATGAGATGATCCAGAAGTGGTGCTGATGATCTGTGATTTTGCTATTTCGGGAACATATATCCTAGGAGCAGGGCTGATTGAAACAGCTGTAAATAACAGAGCTTTTATTTTAATTGTTAATGAGAGATGATAGAAGGCATTCACTGCAAAATGATGCTTGTGGCACGTTGGTCATGTAACTGACCTGGCTGCAGCATTAGAGCATCCCTGAGTCTGAGGACTGATTGGGGCAGCTTCCCAGCTGCCCTCAGACAGATGGAGGAATGGATGGATGCCAGACGTCTCCGTGTTTTCTCTACAGGTTTTATGTGACCCAGCAGAGCATTACTGAAACAGCAGGTCCAGTACTACTCATGTAGTAAAGGCTAATGGGTTTGTTGCGGAAATTTTTAGGTTTTCTGTGTGCAGTTGTAAGCATCCCATTTATCTAACAGCTGTGCTATTGTTCTTTACGACCAGTGCCTTGAATGAGTTACCAGGAGCTGTTTTCAGAAGGGGCTCTCTGCCGCCTGTGGCTGTTTCTATCTATGCTCTTGTGTCCCTCAAAAAGAGCTGGGCTTTAAAAAGGTGTGACTCAGCACAGTTGTGTCATGTCATTTATTATTATTTCTTGCTGAGAGCCTTGGGCATTACCTCAACACAGTTATGAAACATGGCCCTATTGTGGTTAGCCCTGTACACAAATAAGCTGAAGGGTAGTCCTGTTACAAATTGAAGACTACAATGAGAAATACCAGCTAGAGACAACAAAATGAGTGCAGAAAAACAAGATAATATTGTAGCCGTCAGTGGTCGGGTTAGTCTGTAACTGCCACAGCTGAAAACACAGGATTTCTAGTTGCAGAAAGCTCCTAAAAAAAAAACCCAACTAAACAAAAAACAACAACAAAAAAACCACCCACCCAAAAACAAACCAAAACACTTTACACCATATTTATGAGTCAAACAGAAACAAAAGTTTTGAAGTTGTGAACCAATTGAAAAATGCTTGCAGAATGATTGAAACAGAGTACTAGCAAACTTGGACTTGAATCTTATGATCCTTGCTGCTGAAGAACAGGCCTGTTTCTGTGGCTGGTGGTTGCACTCCCAGTCCTGTCCTTCCCTGACAGCACACTTCTGCAGGCTACTTCATGGTGGGACTGAGAGTGTGCTGAGTCTCAGACCAGCTGGCTCAGCCAACATGTCTATTGGTTTGGAGAGGACTCCCAGAATCCAGCCCTAATCCCAAGGGAAAGCACATGGCCACCCAAAGAGACCCCATTAAAGGTTTCAGAAATTTCTAAGCTCTCTGCTATAGAGCTTGAGCTCAGTTAGATTAAGAGCTCCAGGACTTTTGTTTCAGCTCCACGGATAAATATTTTCAAACAGCACACCTTGAAAGCACTAGAAATGTGTCCTGGATCCTGTGAACACAGGAGGAGGAGGAGTCCCTGGTGATGGGCCAAGAGTCCAGGCAAAGTCCATGTGAACCATGTCTTCAGTCTCCCAATGCCCACTGAGTATACACTATCTGGGGGTTCAGTTCAGCTTTCACTGTTGACAAAGTTTTCCTCTAGGAAAACTCTGATGATTTCTAATCATAACATTTAAGTTTCTAACCCCTGCCAGGTGTCCAATAGACCTTGTGGCTGCAAAATGCATTTGATTTTGGGGAAGCTTTGAAAGGGCAGCAGTGATTCTGCTTTGTATATTTTCAAGAGACCTCCATTAACTCTTAAGGCCCATCTTTGATGAGAGAAGCATGGTGTCTGAAGGAAAACTACATAGTTGGGGTGAGAAGATGGGTTGATGTGAGCATCAGCAGCTGGGTGCCACAGAGATCATAAGAGTCATTTTCAAGATCCTGCCATTCACATGACAATCTATGACCTGCTATATAGATTGTGGAATCTGTTCTTGTTGTCTTATCTTGGAAGGCAATAATTAAAGGTCTGAGTATAAACATCAGCTGATGGGTTTCCATTAACTACCATGGTCTTTGCGTCCACTCATATGTCAAATATTTGGTTATCTCTCTGCAAGAAGGTGTGATTGTGTTGTCCCTCCTGCCACTGGTTTCCTTTGCCAAACTCCAGCAAGGTAAAAGGTTTTAATGCCCAAGTCAGCACTGAGGAAAAAAAAATCATTAAAAAGATTTCTGCCCTGTTGCAGAAAGTTATACCTGATGTAAGGGTACTGACTTTGTCTAATTTAGATTTTTGTAGCTGTTAGTATTTACATCGTGAGATCACTGGATATTAAGGAGATGTAGGATTTGGACAGCAAAGCATAATGATTTTTGAATCTTCAGATGGAGGTATATAGGAAACATACTTCACAAATATCACTTAGTACAGAAAATATATGGGTAGAAGATGATATTTCACTGGGACTGAAAAATTTTTAGAGCCAAGGAAAAGAAAAGGAATGGAGATAGTGGGAAAAGCAAAGTAAAATAGCAATTCCCCTCCTCTCCTGAATCTCCCCTCTCCCCAAATCCATGTTGAAAAGGTTGGGTGTGAAGAGGAAAGGTGTGATTAGGCAAAGTAGGCATTGAAGTGGCATTTAGACAAAACAGTTCACAATAAAAAATTAAAGAATCAAGGTAGAATTAACTAATAGAAGGTGGTCTAAAAACCCACAGGGAATGGCAAGGCCACTGCAGTCATCTACATATGGAAAACCTCTGAGTCAAAGGTATTGCTCATAGCAGGTGAATTTGAGCGATGAGGAGGAGCAGAGCAGGGCCCATGAGGAGGCATGAAACCCTAAATCAACTCTTTTTACTAGTCCCTTTCCAGTTTAAGTTAGTCTGGTGGGACACAGGCAAGGTGGGGGGGGTTGTCAGCTGAGGGATGAGGGGTCAGGGTATGGCAACAGGGTGGCAGGCTGAAGCCCACAGTCACCCTAGGCACCTGAGTCCCTCTCTGGGCACCAGCAGCTGCCATGACCGTGAGCCTCTTCTCTACCAGCTTGCTTCTACTGGTTCACTTTCCTGACAGGTTGCTGAGCTGAGCTACCTTTCTCAGGGGCTCAAGAGCCAATGCAAGAAAAGCTGCATCTGTCACATTTAGGAGGGGGAAGTAGGAGTGCCTTTTTCAAGGTGTAAGACTAATTTTATCATTAAGTGGCTGCTGGGCAACAGCTTGGACTTCGAATGCATTTAAACCAAGCCATATAATCTGAGAAGAGCTTAGAAAGAGAATGGGACATGAAATAGACATTACAAAAATAACTGGGTTGGAGGGAATAGAAGAAACAAAAGAGCACAGGAGAAGAGCCTGATTGGTTGCACAACAGGTTTTGAACACCTAAGAACATCCATGAGCTCAGGAAAAACTCCTAACAAAGTCTGCTTTCTATAGAAGTGAATTGAGCACATTTCTTACTGGTAATACCTGGGTTGCTGAAGTCAGTGGCATCTGAAACTGGGTAAAGTGTGGCATACCACCATCAGCCATTCATGAGAAACAGAAATAGTGTATTAGGGTTTTGGTTAGTAGACAAAATAAAGTGCTCAATTATGTCCTTTTTACATCTCTGTATAGTTGTAAAGTCTTTTCACATTGATTTGAGAATACATAGAGCTTCCCAGTAAACAAATCTTTCCCTGTGATTATGGCTTTCTCCTTCACAGTCCTCCTCCCACGTCCCTTCAGGAGTTCAAGGCACCAGACCCTGCTGCTACTGCATAAAGCTGTTCAGCTGAACTCTGTGAGGCCATGCCAAGTAACCATAACTGGGTATCTGTCCCATGGATTTTTTTTTCTCTGATTAACAGCCTGGCCACATTCTTCTCCCCATAGTCCCATATGTAGCTCCTGGGAAGCTAAGAAACCTGCCTGTGTGTGCAAGCCAGGCAAGCAGAAAACTTGGCCAGGACTGCCCTGCTCCAGTGTCTGGTAGATGGCTACCACAGTGGTTTGTTCCACTGGAAACAAAACATGCTGCTTTGTAATAATAATGCTTTTAAACAGAGTATTAGAAGGTGACAAACAAACCTTGCAAGTCCTTGAGAAAAGCATGAAGCTTTTTGTGTCTTTCCCACTCACATATAAAATGCCAAACACATTTCTTGCTCCTCTAGCACTGGGATCTGCACAGCCTGGAAGCAAGGCAAGGTGCAGATAGGGAAGCTTTGCTGCCATGTGCCTGCAGTCAGGGCTACACACAGCTACTTGGGGACACCTGGCCCAATGGCCCTGTGGTCCCCCTCCCCACCTCCATCCCACACATTGGTTTGTGCTGCTTCTGCCACTCTTTTGCAATGTATGGCATGACCTGACGAGCGAGGCCTGTTAGCCAAGGCATCACACTTTTCCCAATCTTGACTTTATGTTTCAGAAGAATGAGTTTAAGCCAGTGCTCACAAGCACACATATTGTGTGCTTATTTTCTGGAGCTGTATTTTGGTTTATTCCCTCTGTGTTCCACCTGCAAAAGCTGTAGAAACAAAATATTCCTCCTCATCAGGATGAGTTCACATGTTTGTTTGGGAATTGATTTAGTCATATGTAGGAGTTAATCCCCCAAAGTCCAATATCAGGTCTATGTACCAGCACACCAGTTCCTCATGAGAAATTTGAAGCAATGATGAACCACTCTATGGTACATTCAGCCGGGGATATTGCAAAATGAAGATGTAATTTAGCAGCTCTTCCTGCAGTGCCACAGTTCTTTTTTGGAAATAGGAATAAAAGTTTTGCTATCACTCAGCAAAGTATGAGCTGGTGCCTGACCTGCTGAGGACAGCTTCTGAGCCACAGCAGGTCAGTGGTTTCCAGGCCAAATGAAGGTTGCAGCAGGGAGGCAGCTCCCACTGGTCCATGTAGGAGCTCCAAGAAGAACATTACTGCTTATTTTCCAAGTAGTGAGCTGAACTAAGCACGCAAAAAATTCTGTATGGTCAGCTGCGGAGCCTCAGAATGAGTATTTAACCTGGGGAAAAAAGCACGTAAATAGATAACGTGTGTGTGTTGGGAGGGGAGGTAATTATTTTTATGTCAGGAAATACAGTGTTTGGAAGTAACTGATTCACATGGTCTTCTAGAGTTAGAGGAAGAATGTTCATTGTTTGAGTCAAGGAAAATCTGTAATTTTGGGGTGCTATTCTGAAAATAAAAAATTACATGATTAGTACAGGGATTCTCTAACTGCTTACCCATGAGACTTAAGCATACCTTTTTTCCTACTTAGCCATGCATAGGTTTTCATGCTGAATAGCTGTTTTCAGGAGCCTGATGATGCCAAGCGTCTAGGCTGGCTATCCTGGCTACCCTTTTCTCTCCAGTTCATACATCTGGCGTAGTCCAGTCAAGGACTATACTGTGAAAACAACAGCATCTTAAAATTAGACTCATCACTAAGAGCATATAATTCATGTTATGACAAAAAAATGGTTTCAGATAATTTAGCAAGTGGCATCTGTGTTGTTGCCAGCTGCAACTGGATCTTGTCCATCTCCCAGTTGAGGACTTTCCTTTCAATTTTTCAATTGACACTGTCGTTGAAACAGCTGAGGCACAACTCCAAATATCTTAACTTTCTGTTTTCTGCTTATTTTAATGCTGGCTGATTCTCCTGGATTCCCTACTCTCCTTATTAATTATACATTGAAAAGATAACAAAATATTACAAAGCACTGCCATGTCTCTGGAATCGAGCATATTGAATTTTTTGCCTTGAGAGTCAAGCAAGATTAATTATTCTGATAATAGCAGGATTAGTCCATTCATCACATACAGTAAAAAGGCACTGTTAACATTTTGATCTAGTTATTCTTGGTCTTGAGAGGCGCAAATGGAAGACCTGGCATTTAGAGGGCATTTGTGCCTTTAGAAAAACCCCTTCCCCTGTTACCTTCTCCTGCTTCTTGGGCCAAATTCTTGCTGCAGGGCTGGATGTTACCATGGGGTTAGAAGGGAGCCCTGTGGAGGATTGTGTAGGTATGAATGTTTGGTAAAACCCTCGAATTTTAGGTAGACAGTATATTTGTGCTATCATTCAACACACAAAAAAAGAAAAACAAAATACCCAAAAAAAGAGTTGTTTTTTTTTTTTCTCCGATTGCCTTAGTTCCTGCTTTCCTACGGTGAGATTGTCAAGATCTGTTGCACGGCTTTTGAAAGCTAATTTGAGGTCAGTGAGTCAAAACTGATTCTTGATTTTTGTCAACTGTAAGCTGCAGCCAAAGGGTCTGATTTGGGAAGCGGGTGAGTGGCAATACTGACATGCTGCCCTTGCTGGTGGTTCCAGCTGTCAGCATCTTCTGGATTGGCCTCCAAGTTTCTGCACTTCCTCTGAACGGATAAAACTCAGGGCCAGGGTCCTTTCAGCTTAAACCCCTCATTATCCAAACTTCTTTATGTTTGGGTACTACTCAAAGGAAAATAAAGTTAGACCTCTGGAATACACCCTCATTAAAAGGAGGCTGGTAACTGGCTGGCTGCACAACTGGAGCCCGTCTCAGCTTATGCATTTGTAACTGAAACACCTCAACTTTCCGGAAGTCTCTAAATGTATTGCTTTCAGTCAGAACAGCACACAGACATTATAAAACCTGCAATTACTTTTACTGTAGGGCCATAAAATATGGATCTGCTAAAGTCTGGGTGTAGAAGACACGGGCATCCTACAGTTCCGACCAGTGCAGATGAGAGTCTATTATGGATGATGAAAACAAGGTACTAGAAAATCCATTAGAGCTATTTGTTGCCACTTGCAATGATAGTCCCTGTAACCACATTAAATCAAAGCATCCCTGGAACTTCATTACGAATTTCTTATATCAATACCGTATGCTGATATAAATAATAGCGTAACGAAATCAGGGAGAAGAAATTATATTGCGTTGTATGATTTAGGGATTTGTGATCAATTATTTAGCATTTGTATCAGAGAAGCACTTAATGTTTTCCATTGGGGTGGGACCGTGTAGTGCTAGGGACTGTGTATATATTGAGCGAATGAAAATTGCTGTCCCAGAGTGTTTTGACCATCTAAATTGGGTTAAGGACATATAGGTGTAAAATGAGAGAGTAAAAATTACTAAACTCCTCTCTAGATACCGCCACTCTGGGATTGAAACTATACTCATATCCAGTAAGAGAATGGAAAGAAGTGTCTGCTTTTGAACTCTAGGAAACAGCAGAAAAGAGGCCGACAGAAACCTGTGGTCACTGTGCATAACACAGCTCTTTCCCCATGCTCTTCAAACCCCCCTCCTTTTCTCATATGCTGTCTACAAACAGAAAGAAGACCAGCTGGTGTCTCTTCTGGAAATAATGGGGCTGGCCAAGAGTGGCTTGTGAAAAGAAGCAAGAACAGCATGTTTTCATGGTAATAAATTGTACAAGATTGTCATCGTGGTTTAGACAAGAGTCTGAAGGGAAACCCAGCCATGTTCTTCCTGATCCATGAGGAGGTTTGTATTTGAGTTTGCAGGCTCTATGAGCTCAAAACATAAAAAGGAGATATGAATCAAACACGCCAGTAAAGTTCAGTGAAAGGAATATGAACCCAAAATGATTATTTTTTTTTTCCCCCTACAGTTCTGTTTGCAGTATGTAATTATCACGAGCTGGTTGGCAGTCTTGTAATAATTAGGCACAACAGCATGAGTTAGAAATGTATCATCAATCTTAACTTACTATTTCTTTGCTTTTGTTGGTTTATGCTAACCTCAACATACTTAAATAGTGGTATGCATCTTTGTGAAAAAATGTTCAGAATGAAAAAGCCCATCTTTAAATTATAGTGCATCCCTCAATTTCTAGCATAAATAGGTAATTTGCATGTTAGAAACCTAAGAGTCATACAACCCTTGTTGACGTAGATGAGCAGATGTATCTGTGCTATAAGTCATTGGTTTCAAAATAATTTTAAACAATAAATCTGAAACCAAAACTTGTGAAATGCTACATTTGCAGGGACTGCCTGTGTGGGTACAGCTCAGATAATGGGGGCAGTGACTCTAAGTACGTAAAGGATGTGAAAAACCAGTTCTTACTCAAGGTGGCTTTGCAAATCTCAGCCTGTTTATTCAACATATTCATAGCCATGCATTTGTCCCTGTAAAACACGTGTCGGGGAAACATGTTCCTGTCCTGAAGGGTGATAATGCTCTAATGAAGACAGATTTTCAGGACTTTTCTTTCAGGATGCATGTGGGGGAGAATAGAGTGATGCTCTGGCCTCTGTGGACCTCAAATGGCAGAGCACTGTTTGTGTCTCCCTCCAGGGCAAAAGCCCTGGAGTCCTTCCCCAAGCTCTGGGCAGCTGGAGTTGATGCCATCCCAACACTCCTGCCTGGGCAGGAGCAAAGTCTTAGTACAAGCAGCAATGTTTGTTCCTGACCCAGGTCCACAGTCTTCTTATCAGCACGTGGGCTGGTTGGCCCCAAGACAACCAGCAGCAACTGAATATCTACCCTTCTTTGGGGCCGAAAGTCTGGTTTTGTTGTATCATCTTCATTCTTTAAAAGGTTGAGTGGAGGCGAGTATCCTAATCTCCTAACAAACAGAGCCTTTGGGGCAGTTCCTATTTTGATCCTTAACCAAACCAGTTCTGGAGAGGGCCTAAATACAGTCTGTCCACATTGCCAACATATATACGGAAAGCGGGGGACCCTACACGCGAGTGTTACAGTATTACGTCAGTATTGCCCCTTTTTCTCTTTGCCTTTACCATGGAGTGGTACCAGAAAGGTGGATTTATCAATTATTTACCAAAAGGATACAGATTAAATAAACATACCACCTCCTTGCTCCCACTAGCCTGTAACTACCGGCTCTCTAAACTGCTTGTCTGCATGCCATATAGCAAAGCTAAAAGGCAGAAAAGCTTCCTGTCCTCACACTGTTGGTATAACCAATGCCTTTGTCTCCGGTATCCCTGAAATGAAAACTTAGGAGGTTTAGCTGAAACTCCTGAGAACATCCTTGAACATGGCTTCTGAACATCTCAAAGTTTCAGCTTTTATGTGTGTATATGTGTCTGTGGACCTATTTATGTATACATAAATAAAAAAAGAAATTAAAAGTCCTCTTCAGTTTCCATTCCCAGAAAGTGGAATATTTCCATCGGGTTTAATAGGAGAGTAGAATTAAGTCCCAGTTCAGGAAAGTGCTTCAGTCCGAGCTTTGAGGAGGTGACTTGTCCCAGAAACTTCAATTAGGCATGTCAGCAAAAGCTTTGCTGACTAAGGACTTCCACAGCTCAGCTGGTGTGGAGGGCAGCATCCAAGCTGGATGCTATAGGATGTTGACCTCTCTCAAGAACCCCGTGCAGCAGCCAACCATCTGCAAAACATGCAGAGTAATCATAATAATTCCCTTGGCAGCCTCTTTCAGAGAGGAAAGGGAAAAGAAAGAGTAGAAAAAAGAAGGAAATTCATTTTAGTTAGCGTTGAAATACTCCTGTGATTATTGCCTTCACATTTTTCAGTTTGGGGCTATATATTAGAACATTTCTACTCTCAACACCAAATGTTGTAACAAGGTCCTCAGGGCTAATGAGTGGTAAGAGGGGAAAAAGAAAACCCGTTATACTAGTTTTGTATTCTCTTGCACCAACAAAGGTAAATCTTGATCCTTAAAAGGAAGCGTGTTTTAGGGGTAGTTAGCATTATTTAGTAGTTGCCACAAATAGCTTTCATATCTTATTGTAGGGATGGGCAGCCTCCCTGACCCCATGAGCAATATGCCAAAATCGCCATATGCCTGAAAGCTTGTTGTCCCAGAATTTATGTGAATCCCCTGATTGGGAAAAGTACAAATATCAGGGTCATGTCTGTCTTCTTTCCAGTTAGATTTACTAAGGATTTTTTCGGTTGGTTTCTATGGGGAAAGAGGAAGGGAAAGAAGGTTGTGGGTATTTTGTTTCTTTCTGAAGCACTGATCTATGGGAAACACCAATATGGCTAGACCTGATGCACTGAACTTGCCAGTTCCTCTGGAAGCACTGGTAATGGCAGTCATTTTGCTGAATGGCTGCCTCTGGTTAGTGACTACTGGGTAATGGGCAGCATGATCAGGCCAAAGTTGTTTTACATGGAAGACCTGTTTACACAGGAGAGGTCAGAGAGTGGTGGTGTCCCCATATGGAGATGAGCCTGTGAAAGTCTGTAAAGCTGACTTTAAAGTAAAGGCATGCTTTAGCAAGTTCGGTTCTGAAATACATTGCATGTACAATGGAGGAGCAGAAAGTAGAATGGCAATATTTTTCACATACTGCATGTAATAACCCTTTAAATACTTTGTGAGCCCTCTAGTGGTGCTCTCCATGCCCTGGAAACCTCCAGGAGTAAGCTGCAGCCAGGTAGACCTTTGTCCATCATGATAGTACCAACACTGCTCTTCACGGTTAAGCATGCGCATCTCCTTATTTCAGATTACTATCAAAACCACAGAGATTAGAACTTTTTTCTACCTACCCATGATAAAACGTTCTTCAGAACATAAGAGGGAACTCACTGAAACCTGTTTCTCTTTTTAGTCCTCCCTGTACAAGTTCAAGCAAGAGGTGCTCCTTGGTGGATGTCCTGGAGCTCCCCGGGTCCCACCTCACAGCCGCTGCCACACTCCCATGACATCATTCAAACCTGTAGGTGCACACACTGTACTTCTGCAGAGATGACATTATAACAGCCTCTGCACTGCTGTCTCTGAGGGGTGGAAGCGGTGCCTGCCTGCCTTGTGTGAGGTGCTGCTGCTGGCCAGCTCACGAGCCGGGGCCGTGCAAGGGCTCTGCTCTCACAAAGGTGCGTGGCTCCTACATCCCAGGCAGCCATGGGGGACAATTAAGGCAACATCATGCCTACCATAGCAGCTACAGCTCTGGTTTTCTGTATGCCATGCTATCTGGGCTTTGCTGAAGCAGCGCGGTAAGGATGCAGCGCTGCAAGCAAGAATTCACCAGAGAGGAATAATTTGGCTGGAAAGTCCTAAACTCATTTCTAAAAGAACTCAGCTATGGGATTTCGGTGCAGTGGAAAGCATCACTCTGCTTTTATTCTAAACACAGTTTGGAGCGCTCCTTTATTTTTTAGAATTGACTCATAAAGACTACAGGAGGGCACCAATTAGTGAAATAAACCTCTAATCCTCAGTGCAGTGCCTGCTATAGGACTGCTGTTTAACAGCCTTCTTGCTAATCAATTCTCTTCAGTCAGCTAAATGCCATAGATGCTATGTAAATGCAAGTTTAAGAGTATTCTTCAGTGAGCGGTTAAACCTATATTCCTTCTACTCCACCATAAAATCAGCATGCATGTTAACAGATATCTACTCCACCTTATACAAATGACTTTCCTTGTTCATTTGATTGCTGTTGCTTGGGAAAAACAGCAGCAGGGAATAGCAATAAACTGCCTGTTCTTCCTGGGCTACATTATAAAAATCTGATACCTCAATGGCAACCAAGGCGTAGAACAAAGATGCATATTTTAGAGTCAAAATAATGTCCACAGTTTGGATTATTTTACTTCCATTGTAAATTTTAAGCCAGACTGCCATCCTTCAGCTTCTGGATAAAAGGGCTGCTCCTCATAGCCTTCTTCATGTGTAATATTCATCCAGAGGAGATTTTTTTTCCCTTTGGAGTCGATATATTAGTGAAATACCTACGTGTAGTTTGAAATGAGGCAGTGTGCAGAATCCTATCAAAGACAAATGAAACCCAGCTCCATCAAGGCTGATGACAAAAACCACGTTGTCTTTAATGAAACTAGAATTTCACGCCTAGTGTTTGGTGTGTTTTAACTAACAAAACTTTTTCCGAAGCAGGGTCAAAGACAGCTGGACAACAGTGTGTACTTGTCATTTCTCTTCTGTGGTGTCCTGGGGCAAGAGCAATGATGCTCAGGAAGAGATAATCAAACACTTAATAGTTTCAATAGTACATCCCAGTATCCTTTAACACAGAGATCAGTGTATTATTGCCAGGAGATGAAATTACTTTCCCTGAATTGTTCAGCAGAACTTTAAATAAAGCACAGGTCTTGTGTGTTCATGGCATTGAGCAGACATTAAAACAAAGTAAATAAGATGGTGCTGTGTCCCGCAAGTTTCACTGAGTTGCTCACGTAACATTCTTGGTCTGTCTTTATACTAATGTTGGATAATAAATCTTGAATAAATTAAATATTTTGTTTGAGTGTCTAGCTTGTAGGAATTTTCAGGAGCTCCAAAGTTCCATTATCTTCCCTGTGTAGGGAAATTGCATCCTTTCCTTTTTCTTTTTTTTTCCAGTGTGGGTTTTGTTTATCATTTCTTATGATGTTGTGTGATATGTATCATGGGCGACTTCAAACACTCATTCTTTTCATAGATAAATGATCTTAATTGCAAAAATACCTTCTGTATAATGGGAACTTATTATTCTAGCGATGTAAAGTATACATCAATAGTAACTAATTTCCACATATGTTGTTTATCAATATTTTAGCACATTGCACAGGTGATGAGCTTTTCACTGATTAAACCGGTGAGTCAACTGAGGTAAACTATACTGACAGACTGTATGTATCTGAGATAGGACTGTTGAAACCTAAGAATTTCACAAAGCAGAAACAAACATACCACATTCTATACTCTCCAAATGTTACCCATTTGGGAGCCACTGCTCATTTCCTCCTATGCACACATACACACAAAATTTTCAGCATTTTATTAAGTATAGAGAATTGAACCTATTGACATACTGCACATGCAAAGCAATCCCGAAATCTTTAGTTTAATTAATAGACAGTTAAATGATTTCAGAATATGTTTATAACAGGCAACTCAGTGAGTCCTGGTGAAATTCCAAGATAAAAAGATATAACCGTTTCTTTGGAGAATATTTGAGAAGGTTTGTTGGTTTGTTGGTTTTGGGTTTTTTTGAAAGTTTATTTCAATTTTATTTGTAGTATGAGAGGCTCAGAAATTTGATTTTTGGTTTTCTTAACTTACCAAGTCCCTATCCATTTAGTAAAACATTGAGGGCTTTCTTTCTACCTTGCATTGGACTGAAAATATGTATGTTTAGTATAAAACAGCTTTAAAATATGTAGCATATTTTCCTGCCAAAGATCTGTGTCTGCTGTTACTAAGGCTAGTGGTTTGTCATAATAAATCACACAAGTTGTCATGGGAAAAGTGCAAGGCAAGCATCATGAGTGTGTAGTAAGAAACATGGATCATTTTATTTAAATACAGACATTCTTTATTTTCAGTGCATGTATTGAAAAAAAGAACAATTTCCGTAACTATTTATCTTTAATTCAGTGGCAGCAATAGCACAGAACCATTATTGCTCCCTCTTCATTTCTGCTGCCCTGTCTGTGCAAAGGGAATCGGGCGTGTAGTTTTGTGGGTTGGGGATTTCTGCCTGTGGTCCACAGATGACTTCTGCAGGGGCTGCCAGGAAGGAAGCCAGCCAGGCAAGCCCCTGGTCAGTGGGGTAAAGCTCATCCTATCAGCCTTCAGCCCTCCGATGGAAAACTGTAGGGATCTCTGATGAGACAAGTTGAAAATCATTGCTGTTACAGATTTTCACAAAGGCCGCCTTGTCCCTAGAGGAACTAATGTCTCTGGGCTCCCTCCATGATCACAGCTGAGATAAGGGTGTCCTCAGTCACTTGCCCAGAGAAGTCCATTATCCTCCACTGATTAAAGGATCAATCCTGGTGGATGAACCTCCAGGAGCTAAGATTTGCCTCTATGAATTCTGCCCCCTGTTAAGCCCCCCTCCATCCAAACCACAGGCATCACAGATCTGGAGGGAGTGCCTTGACCTGAAAAGCAGCTCTGTCAAGCCAGCGCTCACCTTCGACTGAAAAGAAAGGTCCTGCTCCTTCTCCCCTGCCCCCTTTCCCCAGCTGCAGGTACCCTCCTCCCTCCTCATATTGGCTTTGGCAATTATGTGGCCTTAGGGCAAGTCAGCTCAGTTGACAGGTTGACATATCTGGCAGCATACTGTTCTTTTATTTGCATATTTATTTATATGCAGTGTTAGATTTCCACTGGGTCAATTCTGTGAATTGATTTGCCCCAGGGCTGTCTGGTTGCTAGAGCTATCCCAAGGGGAATGGGGCAGGAGCGTGTGGCTGGGGGAGGAAAGAGGATGAGGAGTAGGAACTCCTTCCTCTTCCTGGGCAGGCACTCAGCATGATGCGAAACCATAACCAGACGATGAAACTCAATGGCAGCTTGATGTCCTGCCCACTCCTGTCCTGCGCTCCTGTCCTGCACTCCTGTCCTGTCCTTGACCAGCTCTGGGGCTCAGCTACATGGGCAGCGAGCTGGCTGCAGGAGCTGACTTTGCAGAAAGCTTTGCAGTCTGGGTTTTCAGCTGTGTTGGCAGAAATGCATTTTCCTACTTGCTGCATAGGCAAGAGCCCACCCACCCTGGTGGAAGGGAGCAGGCAGGGCAGGAGCACAGGACCACAGCAGATAGATGGGACGCAGATGGTCTTGAGCTACTCTGGAAGTACCTCAGATATCCAGAGGAAATCAAGAGCTCTAGCTGTGAGATCGCATCCTTCAGAGCACCCCTGGAAGTGTTAACAGTGTCTCTCTTCCCACATCATTCTCCACATCATTCTCCTCTTAAGAAACATGTCTTCTTATGGCAAGAGCTATGGATTGATTTTACAGCACATGAAGCCAGCTGAAAACAAAATGTATGCGACAGCTATCACAAACTGCAGCTCTAACACTGATGGGAGCCTAGATGTTGAAACAGTGCTGAAAAAGTCAGATGCACTGTGGCAGCAGTCATCAAACCCTGACATGATGGGAGGTATCCTTTCTGTAAGTACACCCGGGCATCCCAGAAGCCAGAACTGTCTTTCTGCATCTGGCTTATAAAAACTTACTTCTTACGCTACACATACCTATTCAGTTTTGTTTTCTTCTGTATGATGAAGAAATGTGAGCATTCAGGTTTAGTAAGCCACAGCTGTGAGATACCTCTGACAGGGAATCTGCAAAACCAAATCCCCAGTCTGATGAATATTCTCAAAACTGAACTAATTCAGGCTTCTGTACACTGGATATCACACAGGCTTTCACAAGATGTAAGGGACTGGCAAACCAGAATAGTAAGTTTAACTAAAAAACAAAAAGCAACTATGAGACCAAATATGACAGTAACTAAGAGTACCCAAAAATACAGCAAGTAACTATGCCTTCTTGATATACGAAGGATTAGCTGTTACAGGCCTGATTTATCACTGTATTATACCGATTTTATGCTGGTGTAAAAACAGGGTGATAGAGCTGTGCTGAGTATCACTAAGTATGCATCCCTTCAGTTCTGTCATATACTCTCACAGGCATAAAAACAGCTAATAATTGAGCAAATCAAAGAAAAATTCTACTAAAATGAAATGGTAGAAATGTCAGGTGCAGGGAAAGACCATCATTATACTCCTTGATCAATGTAGTTTTACTGCAATGATCTGGCCTAAGGGGCAACAGAAATTTATTGAAAAGCTAATTTTCAGTAAGATAAAGTCCTCTTGCAAAGCAGCATTAAAATGTCTTTGATAAGTAATTAAACTAGGCTGGAAGCTTCTTAAATACTCTAGAGTTAAATATTCACCTTACATATTTGACCATCTCCATCTTACCACGATGTTTAATGCTTGCAGCTCTTCGAACCCTTGGGTTCGAACTTATTATTGGGCTTGTTGTACAGTACTTTATTGGTTTAGGAGACCCTTTGATTCACAGTGAATTACTCACAGAATAATATTCTATCCAGGAGAAACAAGCCTATGACCCTCTCTATAACAGCAGCATATTCTGAGTGGATATTATGCCACAGGTTGCAAAATTTATATTCTTCACAAGGCATATGTTTCGTGTCGTGAGAATTCATATTTCTCCTTTGAAGTTACACACAAGGCTTTCTCAAGTGCAAAAGGTATTAGGAAATGCACTTGAAAACACTCTGAAGTTCATTTCTAAGCGTGTTTATTTGAACAGAAACGTCAACAAGCACAGATATTGCTAGGCTAGAACAATGAAGGAAAGGACTTGCAAAAAGGGGGCCAGTGTGGCTGGGATTAGCGTATTGTGAGAAAAGTACAGCTTGCATGGTAGCAGGACATTTGAATAATGCAGTAACAAATGGTTTCATTTAATTACATCTATGATCGGTTACTTTTAGCTATTTAAAATATTGCAACTGTATTCCTTATGTGATTGTTTCAAAAAAATATTTGGCTTGCATTCAGTCAGTAATAATCAGTGACAGCGTTACTTTTACAGTAAATGTACATGAAGTTTATGAGTGACTGAGCAGTGTGGCATAAAGATATCTATTTGGCATTTCCAAGTTTTATGAGTTTTCTCCAGAAGAAACTTCTGAGAAGCCTATTTACCCATGTAGATATCTATATACTCACTTACTGTAAGTGAAAGCAGGTTTGTGTCATCTGTTACGTTTATTTTGATTGACTATAGTTGTTTGCCCTTTGATTGCTGCTAATGTTCTGTGGAGCCATTTGTTTTCCTGCAGAGTTAATGGTATGAAAGGAGAAGGTATTGCCTTCTTTTTAGGATGAATTAATTTTTAAAGTGCTTTTGTTTAAAAGGGGAAAAGCCCCCAAAAAACCAGAGTGCCCGTTCTCTCACCTGTCCGCTTTAGGAGTGTTCACAGAGACACCTGAAACATGGAGCTTACTACAGATTAAGGGAGAATATTTCTGTGAGGAGCCCTCTGTCAAATTATTGGCAACAAATCACTTGTCCCTCGGGACAGTCAACACTCGCATTTCTGCTGGCAAAAACTAGAGGCAACCTGGTCTAAATTCATCTGCTATTTATCCTGAAAAGTTTTAATAAAGGCTTAATTGTGAAGGGGTTTCCAAGTAATGACTTGTAGCTGGTGAACATATCCCAGTCCAGGGAAAATAACTGTTCTGCTGCATATTTCAGAATCTTTGGGATTAGGGATGTGGCCGGTGGAATTTTTGACAAGAAGTGTAAATACATCACGATGTGATCATTTGGAGATTGCTTCTCATAATTGCCCTTTCCCTTCCTTTTGCCTTATTCTTCCCTGTTGCACAGCCCCAGTCACCTTCCTTTTGTGAAAGCAGGGCAGGCTGCGGAGCCGGCGCAGAGACCATGGGGCTGGCTGCTGGCTCACCCACAGTGGAGAGGGGCTGGCAGCCACCCTGATGTGCTCAAAGGGCTCCAGCCTTCCTGGAGAACCCTCCAAACACACCTTCCCAGGAGAAAACAAAAAAATGAAGGCTCAGGGTCTTGCTGGCAGCATTAACCAAAGCAAGATGTTGTACCTGCTGCGGGCAAGGGCTTTGGTACCCTACAGCTCTGCTCTGGTGATGATCTTCCTTTGTTTTCAGTGGAGGACTTTGTTGACAATAGACTCCTCTCCACCTGAAAAATAGAAGCAGCAGCTTTGCTATTCGTCTTTCCCACCAGAGTTTTTCAATAGCAGGTGTGCCACAGCAGCATGGGAGAGATTGAAGAGTCCACTGCTCTCACACCACAGAGACAGAGAAAGGCATGTGGGCTTGAAAAGCCTTTCAAGGGGCTCTTGAACCTGAACTTGGTTGCCTCTATGCCTGTTTTGAATGAAAGCAAAGAGCCAATCAGTCCTAACAAAACTGGTGTTGCAGCAAAGAGAATTTAAATCCTAAGCAGGTTTTGCTTCAAGACTATGCAGACTTTCATTTGGTCACTGGTCTGCCTTTTCATTCCAGCACTGTTGTAGGAATGTAAATTAGGACTAACAAGGAACAAAATGGCTTCTTTTCCTAAGTAGATGCTTAAGTTACAGCCATCAGATGTAACTTTTAATTGTCATTGAGGGAATTGACTACTAACATTTTTTCTTTTGTTTCAGACTGTAATTATCTCATTTTACACCTTTATGGTCATTGCTTGTTTTCATGGGCAGATTTTGCGCAGTCCCTCATATTGTGTTAAAAAAGAATCTGAAATTACTAGCACCATAATTAGGACTGAAACTAGGAACACCTCTTCCTAATGATTTCAGATATGATGAGTAATTGTAATTTATGGTGGCTTTGTACGCCACCATGAGTTTTACAAAAAGCAAGGAAACAAAAACAGGCCAACAACCCTGTACTTCCTTTTTGCCAAAACTCTCCCCTCTGCTCCTGGTTTCTGTGAGCTGTGGCCACACTATCGGAAAGCCGTGGGCTGAGCATATATCTATCAGGTGTTGCTGCATCTCTCCAGAGCATAACATGGGCATGAACTACAGTGGAGTATGCCCACCTTACCCCCTTCTCCCTCTGTACCACATCCTCAAGCAGTGTCCTGACACAAGAAGACTGTGTGTATACAGGAATCAAGTGGTGCCTCTCCTTCAAGTGGCACTGACCTCTTTGCTTTTATTCCTCTTTGCCTCACAGAAGGAAAGAAACCTGCAGAGCAAATGAATTATGACAGTTTTTAAAAAAATAAGTGTTTATATTTGGGGGCGGGTTGCAAGCTTTCTTTTTTTAGAGGTAATTGTATAACAAACAAGGTGTTTCACGTTTCTATAGCTTATCAGGAACCTTGAGGTCTGGTGCTGCACTCAGGCAGATCTTAAGGCTTAGAGGTTTGAGACCATCTGGTAGAACATCCAGATGGTGTCATTCTGTCCTTTCAGTGATGATTCAGACTTTAAAAAAAAAATCAAATTTTTTTTCTTTCAATTTGGTTTACATTAATATCAACATACAAATAAAAAACAGGAAGTTAATAAATATATGAAAGTATCATTAATCCCAGTGTTGAATGACTAAGGTAAGAGTGCTTTTTCCCCTCCCCTGCATTTCCATGGCATAAGAAACTGGTAATACGCCTGAAAATCTTCCTTTAAAATGTTGCTTCACAATCACTGACTAGAAAGATCAGAACATTTCCTGAAATGTTGTGGTTTGCATAAGGTCACAATAGAGATGAAATGGAAAAATTGCACCGTGCACCATTTGAGATATGTGAGTCTTTTGACCACTAAATTTGATCTTCTGTCATTTTGAATATTTCCTGGCAAAAGAACATAGTCAAGATACCTCTACATATTGTATTACACATATATCTGTATTTATATACATACCCATATATAGATATTTATATATAGTAAGTGCAAACATTTTGGGTTTTTTTCACATGCAACTGCAAAAGTGGTTACTTCAGAAAATTAACCAGTGGTAAAATGTTGTCATTTTCCCTTGAAAGACAAGAAAGCGTGAATAAAGATTAGATTTAGAAAAACAAAGATTCACCTGGAAAAACATGCCACTACAGTAAGCACTAACTATTGCTCTTCATTGCAGCATGGCTGCATAGTCACCTACAGCTACAGCAGTGTGGCAGGTGTCCTTGGACACTACCGAGGTCTGCATGCTAATGGCTCATACTTCTCTCACAACTGTTAACTGAAATATATATGAAGGTAAATGAAATAAAACGAAGGCAATACTGGAGTACCACTCCTAAGAGTGTGTTGGAAGCCGTAGAGCTATGATGAGTTGTCTGGCTTATAGTGTATCTGAAGTTCATCTGAAAATTGGAAGGGGCTGCAGGAAGTCATCTAGTACACCTAAGAGATAACAATGTAAATCAGTTTTTGTGGCAATTAAGGTATGTGTGGTGAAAGCAGAGGCAGATGCATGTTTAGATTAGTGAGTTACGCTAGGTATGAGAGGTGCTGAAACTTCAAAAATTGATTGCCAAACTTGTTATTCACATTCTGGGCAAATATTTGGGAATATGAGAAGAGTCATTAACATCCCTTCTCTCAACACGTACCAGTGTAATGATTAGCAAAACATCTGAAACCATGCTATGTGGCCCTCTGTAGAACTGGCTGCTGATGTGACCCAATAATTTTTTCTTACATTTCGTCATATTTTGTCTTTTGCCTCCTGGTCTCCTAAAATGATACTTTTCCATCTTTTTTGTCCCAACCCTTGATGTTGGAGACTAAAATGAAATATCTGACAGAACCCTCGGTTCTCTGGGTCAGTAGGAATATTCACTTGCTGAGAGTTAATCACACATCAAAGAGGCATTTTGAATGGTCGTTTTAACCCCAAAACACTCTGGCGTGTACCAAAGAAAACTGTATTGGCAGGGTCGATACTATTCACAATGTTGTCTCTCCGGCTTTGTTTATGGCAAGAACCTATGCTTATAACTTATCATAGTTCACTTCTGAAATCTGGAGTCGTCATGCAA
Organism: Phalacrocorax aristotelis; assembly: GCF_949628215.1. Lineage (NCBI taxonomy): Eukaryota > Metazoa > Chordata > Aves > Suliformes > Phalacrocoracidae > Phalacrocorax > Phalacrocorax aristotelis. Next base: position 97,180,282 of record NC_134276.1, on the reverse strand, counting down.
AGCCAAACAGAGCAGTTGTTGTGGTGATGATTATTAACATTATTATTGATGTTGTTTATAAATTAAAGCCCACTTAGGAGAGCAGTTACATGCATGCTTTAGTCTCATGGAACTGAAAGGACCACTGAGCTACCCATGGTTGTTTAAATGTTATTCCAAATAGGGATGAACCCGAACATATGTTTAAGTGCTTCACTGAACTGAAGCCTACTAGAGATATGGAAAGTCTCATTTTCTTCATGGGATGAACCTTTGTTCATTCCAGCTAGACCATGCAGGCATAAATCATGCTGAACAGCCAAAGAAGCATCTCCCTGCATAAATTCCTGGATTGCTTAAACTTAACACCTAATTACAGAGCTGGTGAACCTAGATACACTGAAGGCGGTTTGAAAGGCTGCCTGAAACATCATGGGTTGAGATGCCTTTGTCGGGAGCATTGTGCTGTGATGTGTAACGTGGGTAGATTCCTGTGGGATGTTGACAGTTTGTGGGAAATGCATGTAGGAGGAACTGGGTTATGAAGACCAGGGTTTTAATTTTTTTTTTTTCTCTCTTTCTCTCATTGTACTGTTTGTAGGCTTGGGGAATTTTGGGGTTTGTTTTGTTTTGTTCTCTTTTTAAGGTAGGGGGAAGGAAAAGCTTCTGGTTTTGGAAAAATCTGGCCAATACATGCAGCATGTCATGAGTCACTTTTTCCTGGAGGTTTGATACTACACCGGTCCTTTCCTCCCAAAAGGATGCTGGTCGATGCTCCTGAAAGCCCTGATGTTCCTTTTTTGCTCACGGCATTTATATGGAGTGATAATCACTTGATAAGCCATGGATTTATGTAATAAATTAATTAGCTCTGGAGTGTTTCCTCCACACACTGCCTGCCAGTCTGTCTCTACTGGGAATTGTTCAGTTTTTCCCAAACAGTTACAAATAGCTCTCAGTATTATTATTTTCTTTTAAATCATTTGTCAGTAAAATGTTTTCTCCTTTCCACACCAGAAGTGGATTTTGTCCTCAGTGTTATTCTGGCCTGAGGCACAGGGCTGGCACCATTTGGGTCTGCACCAGCAGTGGGTTCTCTGCATGCAAACATGCAGAGCTGAAAGTTCACTGGCTTACAGCAATGCAAGGATAGGGCCAGGAGCTTTGCCGTTGGAAAAGGGTAAATCTTACCTTCATGAACAACTTGTGACTCTTACATCTAATATCAACAGGGCATGAGATACCATATTTGAAGCAGCAATGCCATTAGTCATAGAAAAACTATTTTCATGCCACCTTCCCTCCCATACTTCCTTTTTCCTCTTCTGACTCTATGCTGGAATTGGCGTATGATATTGGACCAGGATCTGTTTAATCTAAAGATGGTAATATAACTTCTTGAAAAATATTTCTTGAACTTAATGAATTTGCATATTCTAATTTTCTTTATAAGTGTCCAGTACATTTTAATCTTGCTAGAACAAAGAGTTCCAGAGAGTAATTTTGTATTTGTGTTGTGTGAAAAAATGCAGTCTTTTCTCCCCCCTTATGGATTTTTATCATGTAATGTTTCCACTTTTTGAATGACAGAACTGTTGAATAGGAGCACAGGGTATTTCTTTTGGATTAGAGTCATCATATTGCAACTTCTGATATACTCCTTATTTTGCCTTTAAATGGACCTAACCCTTTTTATGTTTTCTCCTCTACTTATTTTAATTATTTTTTATCTGAATCCCCTCTGTTACTGTATTATCTCCTATAAAAGCACTGACCAAAACTGAACGCAGCATCCCAGTTGGCAGTGTATTATTCATTTACCTATCACATTATGCTGTTTATAATGTATTTTCCACCCTGTTTCTTATGCCTTATAATACATCATTTGCCTTTTTTTTTTTTTTAGCACAGATGACGTACTCTACAGAAGCTTTCCTGCAGAACTGTTGTGATCCAGCCCTTTTCCAGAGTGTCACAGTTTATACGTCAATGAATTGCCTGTGACTTCTACTAGTGGTTGCTGCTTTTTATTTATCAATATGTACTGGGCTGCCATTCACTTGGCCTTGTTAGGGTCCTCTCCATGGTTTTCCTCAATTTTGGCCAATACTTGATATCTGCCTCTGTGTGTGTGTGTGTTCTGCAGATGCTCCCACATAATCACATAGCCCTTTCTTGGGTTCATTCCCATCAACAGCCCTGCTAGAAGGCTTGGGTTCATTCCCATCAACAGCCCTGCTAGAAGACATGAGACACCCTCTGCCTCAGTTTCTGTCAGGCCATCTAGGTTGTTTGTACTTACTCTTCATTTCACGCCTCTGTACTCTGCTCCAGTTGTTAGTGCAGAGTTGTTACCCGAGCTCATGCAGGCACATCTGAGCTGCCTTTGAACTTGTTAGCTCAGGTGAAGCTGGCAGCAGTAGGTAGTGTGGGAGGCTGCGAGCCCTCATGGTTTGCACAGCCTCTGTTAGGTAGCTGTGATGATCTCTGTGCTGATACACCTACCTTCCTGCAGTACGGGAACTACACTAGCAAAAAATGACTTGCGTAAATCTCCTCAGCCACATTTCTGAGGGCACCTTGCTCATGGCCTTCCTGTCCTAGCCATGAGGAGGGTTTCTCTGGCATCCCAGTCTGCCATGTGTGTTAAACAGCCTTTCTGGGAAAAAAAAAGAAGCTTTATCAAAGGCTTTTTGGCAGCTCTAGTGCATTATATCCACTGAAGTAATTCCACCGATTCCAGCTTTTTTTATAGGCCTCCATCTAACAAAGCTCAGAAGCGGTTGCTTAGTATTAAGCTACTGTCAGTGGGAGGGATTTTTCCTATGCTCAAATGTAAAAGCATACTCCTATGCCATACTCAGAGAAGGCTTTCTGTTTCAGTACTTGTCTGAAGAAATAGGCTATTTCATGGGATGCAAGTCTTTACACTTTAATTCCTAAAAACCTCCTTCCTGTAGCATGCAGAGCAGGTACAGATTCTGTGGTCCTACTTACTGATAGCTGGAAATGTTGGATGCACTATCTTTATAAACTCAGGCCAAAAGAGCATTCAGATTAAGCAATAATTTGAGCAAGATTAAGAAGAAGGGAGAGAACACATGGCCAGTTAGTCACCAGAAGTACACACGTATGCATAAAATAAATCCCCAACCTGTTATAGTAATGCACTCGGTTACTGGAAATGCAATATGAGCTTACTTTCATGAGCAAGGATGAAAGAACTTGTTTAACCTTTGTACAGCATTTTCCACCCACACAGAAAAGTGACATCAGATACTTCGTATAGGTAAAAAACAAGTCAGCATTTGGGAGACTCCCGAACAAGAGACAGAGATACATCCTTAGCACTAAGTCTGTTCACTTAACTTGCGACATGCTTACGGTGGGTCACCTGAAACTTCTCTTTAGTTATTTCTGGATCTTAATGACTCTGATGCAGAAAGACAACCCTTCAGCCCTGTGCGTAAAGCACTGGACATGAAGCACTTGCTAGAAGGTATTTTGTGCTTGTGTATGCAGTATAAAGTAAGGATTTTGCATTTACATTGGGGAATATTTCAGTTTCAGACATGCTTGAATACAATTGAATCATTGGCACTGAAAAGGGATCTTCACAAGGTCAGTCATTAGCCGGCCTTTAAGTAACAGCATAAAGCTTTGGAATAGGAGTTCAAATGAGCATCACCGAGACAGCTAAGGAAGATGCAAGCTGGAAGTGTCTACACCTGTGCAACACCTGGCTGGATTTCAGTCCACCTTGGTGCCACCTGAAAAGTACTGTAGTATTTCTGAACTTCAAGATTTCTAATCTGTGTATCTCCATGCTAATATTTCGTGTCACTTTCAAAACAGGTTGGGGCTTAGTGCTTGCATATCCCAGCATACAAGAAGAAAGGATTTAGTTTTAATTGCTGTTTTTGACCTATGGGAACACCCCTATTCCTTTTTCCTCCCTCCTGCCCCCCCCCAAAAAAAAAGGTGTTTGAGAAATGAACTTTGAAGTCCTGGGAGAAGTAGCATGTGTTTGTGAAGGGAGAAGGTGGGGGTGGCGGAGGTAGTGGAAGGAGTTCAGTTTGTCAACACGACAGCCAGGAAGCAAGTTATTTATAACACTTGTGGTGGAGAGGGGGCCAGCCCACATGTTTTTAAGAAAGAGTTTAACTAATCGCATGGTACAGATAATTCTGTTATTTGTAAATACGTTTCACTTACAGTCTTGGTGGACAAAAAGAGAGTGAAAAGAGGATCATGGCACAAGGCATGGCTAGTGTGGCTCAGTGTGTCTGTGCCTGGGTGCTGCCACCACGCCACTGCCCAGCTCTCTCTGAACTTCAGCGATGCTCCTGAAAAAGGACTCCACTGTCCCTAGAGAAAGCATGAGCAGGAACTGATGCTTTCTCAGAATTCATAAATCCTTTATTTAAAACATGGCTCTGACAATGCGCACCCTAAATTTTGAACGAGTTCTTAAACCACAGAATATCATATTTTCAGCTGGGTTTCATTACTTTATCAAAGAGGAAGTTAACTGTGAGAGGCATATGACCACGAGACTATACTTGGCTGGACTGACATCAAAAGAAGTGAATTTTGGACACACTAGGATTTTTAAAATCGCTGCTTCAGTACAGTCACATTTAGATTTTTTTTTTATGTGTAGAGCATATAGTGAGCTATTCTTGTGGATTGAATGACAGTCTAAGTCCCATGATATATGCATGACACAGACTTGACACTGCTGCTACATTCTTTCAGTTCAACAGCCGTGTGAAGGCTGTATCATCCTGAGCTAAAAAAGGTCAAAAAAAGCGCTTTATCTCAAGAGAGATAGCCTGTAATTTAATGCTTGGCCATGCAAACTCAAATCACATACGTGTGTATTTGTATGTATATATAGGCATGCACACAAACATATATATACACACACAAAAAACAGTATTGTATTATTCAATACAGCTATATTTTAATTCCATTTTCTTACAGTAAAAACACCCCAACCCACAAAAAAGTCCATCTCCTTTTTTCTTCCTTAAAGAGCAGTAAAAGATCTAAGCATATGACATAGCAGATTAGATCTTGGGGAATATGCAAGTATCTGTACCTTATTTTTATACTTGGCAAAGTAGACAGAGGATACATTTTTAATAATAATAATAAAAGGAGATAAAAATCGATACTGAGGTCCAGCTTGTTAAAGAAAAGGCAAGAAGAGAGAAGTTGCAAGAGGTATTGCTGTAGCAACCTTCCTGACTTACATCCATTTAGTGGTTAGAAAACTAAAATTACTTAAGGGCATGCTCTGCCTTTACACCGGGAGCCCTCCCACTGGGATCCCACATTGCTCTGGCAGTGCAGCAGTCGGAGGTCCAGCTGGGGACATGCTACACACCCCAGCGCAGAAGCTTCACAGGTAGCGCGGAGCGAAATTCTGGCTCTATTGAGGTTGGCAGGGGGTTTGTGACCGTCTGCAATAGAGCCGGAATTTAATACTCTTTCTCCAGAAGAAAAGCCAGGAACCAGAATTAATACCTGGGTACAGAACTGCAGAAGTTTTATATTTTTTAGTATGAGAAACCCGCTCTTGGTCCAGAAGATCACAGAATAAACCCAGAAAGGAAATGATGGAACAAAAACCAGTGGCTGTTTCACTGATTTAATCGTGTTCCAGAGAGGTAGGAAATTAGGATCACTGGTAATTTATACATACCTTACTGACAAGATTTACGAGAGCTTTCCCACACCTGAGACTGAGAGCATGTATTTGACAACTTTTGCTCTCATTGAAACAAAATGAAACAAAGCGAAACAAAACAAAAGGCATCCAAGAGCAAACTTGGAAAGCTACATTTTGAAAGCAAAAAATGTAAAAGGAACAAACATTTGGAAAAGATCTTTTAGAAGAGAAACGCTTTGGTACCCTAGAATGCAGGACACCCTGTGCTCTTCCAATACTGCACACAGTGATGGAAGTTGCTGCACTCTCAGCATCATCATGAAGCGTCTTAGTTCATAGTAAGCAGAACATGGCATGGGTATGGCACTAAAAGGAGCACTTACTTAAAAGTTACAATTTGTATCCAGTCTGTGAAGTCTTACGTATAGGGAAAGATGAAACGGAATTCCCATTAGATTAATACATATATGAAAATAGATATTCTAGCAAGCAACACTTTCACTTCTCAGGCCAGTTAGAACAGAAACCTATTAAGGGATGCATGGAGACAGGAATTATATTTCCATGTTAGGAATAACAATGGCCTGCATACACTTCTATTTCAGCCTTTAGTATATTTTTTCAGTCTAATGTTTATATTCCTGGTTAGAGACAATGTATCAGCAAAAAGCTGTTCTGGCCCTACAAAAGATAAAGACTGGATCTCATAAATTGCAAAGGTGTCCGAGCCCACCATTCCTCGCCAGAGGGTTTGTTCAGTGTAATAGAGCATAGCTCTTCCCAGTGGATCATAAATAATGTTGCTCTGGGAAGTATGGAAGGCTTCTTGACCTTAATACTCTCCCACATTTATATCAGGCTAATCTCTACACTATGCCCTTGTGTTACCTAAAATAAGTGATAGCAAGCAACACCTTCTGGGTCTCCCAACTGTGATTACTGGCTGATATTTTTCCCAGGAATAAATTCAGGCAGTCAGATCCCCACACTCCCCTCCAGTTCAGTTGTAATAATACAATTTTATTCTCTTAATTTTGGATTGTAATTCCTTGGGATTTTACCCATGTTTTGAACCACCATCAACAAATGAGAAATTGATATCATCTGCAGGTGCTCTCAGTCTAATAGGTTATAATAGCTAAGGTTAAGTATTTAAATTGATTGCAAACAATTTTATAGGACTTTTTTCTGTGTCTCTATTTTTAAATGATTCATAATTATCTTAAACCAGGAAAAGTGTTTAAACTGGCAAGCAAACTAGTAGAGACAAATGTCTCAAAACCATGATCTTTTTTCTAGAGGAGGAAAAGCTATAGTAAGACTGGCAGTGGATGAAACTTTATAAGATTTGTAGAACTCATACCGAAAGCCCGTAATATCTTTAACAGCATTAGTCAATCTATTTCAAGCTAGTATGTCCTTTCCAGACTGAGTACGGGTCCAAACCAGAAACCTGTGCTTTCTGGGTTTCAGAAATATTCGGTTTCAAAATTCTGGTTCTCTATGCATTTTATGGACTTTGAGTAGAACCAAATCAAAATTCCAGTGAGAGCAGTTTTAGCACCAGTAATCCATACATGAAGCTGCGTGCTAGCATTGATCAGGCTCTGACGCAAGTATTGTGAAACTGGAATATTTGTTTTGAAATAGCACAGATCCTGAAACTGGAATGTCTCAGCCACTTCTTTTTTTTTTTTTTCTGTACAAAACTTGGGCTTGACTTATTAATGGAAAATTATAATTAGCCTCAAATTCATATTTTCTCATTTATATATTTGTAGGGCAGAGGTGTTATTTAATCCGGAAAGGAAGTGACCAGACTTTTTCATTCTCAGCCTACCAAACCGTGGTGCTGCCCGGCTGCCCTGCGGAAATCTCTCAACATCTCCCATGCACCAGGCAGCATCAAACAGGCCCATTAGGTAGTTCTTCCTATTCAGAATACCAGCTGGGTAACAGTTAATCCTAACATTTTAAAGAGAACCGACTATTCAACAATAATTTCTACAGCTGTGAGACAGTTCATTATGTCAAGGGACTGTATCTACAATGCACAATGGAAGTGAATCCAGGGAGGATTTGAATGAAAAGGAGACTATGCTGTGTATAGGGACAACGTGGAAGATGAAATGGAGTTGGGAGCATGAAGGCTGCCTTAGTGTAAATATGAACGTATGAAAAGGGACTGTGAATGGAACTGAATTTCACCAGGGAAGTGGATTCCCCATGTGCAGGCACTGTGGGCTAAGCTTCGCCACCAGACCTGGACTTTGCTAAAGTGCAGCAGAGCGTGAGGAAGTTTCAGGCAGAGCTGCGGTACCGAGAAGCAACTCCGGAGGCCAAATAAACTACGAGAGTGTTAGACACCTAGAAAGAGCACATGTTATATATTTTTTTTTAATGTAATGAATCCTAGAAGACGAACTTTCTGTTCAGGAAAATCTGGCAAAGTAGATTTCAACCATGCCGTGCTGGCATCCTCAGAAAATCCTTGCTTAGGTGATGGTTGATCATTAATATTAAAAAAGGTGGGCACCCAGTAACAGGCTGCAGGACACAGGCTAAAAGCTGTAGTTCAGAACCATATAACATTGTATATTAGGCTATTGGGCAAGCTGTACAGTACCCTGGTGTAGCATGACCTAGCCTAACAACAGATGCATGCAAACAAAACTTGCATGTACGGTCCTTAGAAGGCAAACAGCACATTAAACCACATCAAGGCCTCTGTGAGTTACTTCTAAAATGTTAACCAGCAGCGTGCTTGAAGAGCAGTGGCAATGACAAGAGAGGCAGAGAGCGTAATTGGCTAAAAATAATTTTACTGCCAGAATGCTCTTTTGAACTGCTTACTATAGCTTCACAGCAAGTTATTTGCAATTTCAGGCCGTATTTAACAAAGTTGCACTTGAAACAAAAAAAGAAAAGCAGATATAATCCCGTATGTCTACTAAGTAAATAGTACTAGCTGACAAGAGGAAAATATGACTGGGCCAGCAGCATTATCAGCTTTTGATCGTTTGGAAAAACTTAGAATGGATGAAATTAAAGGGAGGGGGCGAAGGTGTCTGATGGTGCATTACTGAATGGGGGTGTGTGTGGTGGTAGCTCTTGGTTTTAAATTGTATTGGTAAAATTGTTGCAAACATGACTCATGCGGCAGCGATCTCCTGAGCTAAAAGGAAGGAGAGCCAGTCCCACTTGCAGCCTGGCAGCTCAGCTGTCGGGGTCGGTGGGGTACAGGGTTGCCGTCCCAGGTGTGACACTGAAGATGAGACAGGCGGTAAGCTGCAGTATCTCACTGTGCCAGAGCTGTGCTTGTAACAGGCATCTCCTGTTGGAGATGGACCACGGACCTCCAGGAGCTGAAACAGACCCCCAGGTGACAGCAGTGATGTGCCGCTGGTGCATGGCCCTGTAGCGTGCCGCTGAGCCCTGCCACTGTTTCACCCCTCTGGCCCAGGGTTTGCTCTCCCAAAGTGGGAAAATCAGATGGCCATGGTGCCCGGTGGCTCCTGAGACATAATCTCTCCATCAGGATGAGTCGGGACTATGCTTTAGTTGTCACAGTAGTGCTGTTTGAAAAAACTTGCAACACATTCGCCGTGGCTGATGTTAAGAGAAACTAGAGAATTATGAGACAGGCTCTCACATTAGGCTTTTTTTCATTGCTCCCTATGCAACCCAGTGCCTTCAGAGAGTAGCGGTGCTGTTTGTTTATTATTGTTATTAGCTTTTATTAGATTCAGTGCAACCTACTCAGAGTGTCCCCTGTTTTCCAGTTTCTGATTTGATGCCATTGCTTGTACTGAAGAAAAGTTCAATATATTGCATAAATTATTACAATGTAAATTATTATATGATAAATTATTAAAATTTCTTATATAATATTTTAATAAATAATAACCATTGTTGAAAAATATTAAAATGTGAATATGTTTGCAGCTAGCTGGGGGGATAGCAAGCAATTTTAGCAGCTATGAAGTGTTTACGTTTGTGGTATCTATGGGAAAACTGAGGATTATTTTTTAGATACAAACTAAGCAATACCTTGATTCAGACACAGTTTTGAGGAGAAGATCTGTAGCAATTCTAGGAATTGGTTGTCACTACATCTACCTACCACAGTAAATTAAACACTTCCTTTTTATAAATGTAAAAAAAGCTATAGGGATGAATGATATTTGTTTGCTGTGCAATTAAATAGCTAATGTTGACATTTCAATTAACATCATTAGCCTTCAGCCTGAACACCCTACTGAGACAAATAGGATCAGCTTACAACCATGCAGAGAGCCCTTGCTTCAGGCTGTGGGAAGAGTTGGGCATAATTCCCCATGCCGGGGTCCTGTTCAGCTTACGTCTGGAATGTTGCTTCCATTGCCACAAAAGGCAGAGTCTGAAATAGAATGCAAGTGACCATTTAGTTCCCGGTAAAACAATTTAAAAAAAAATCCAGTGCTGAGACCAGTTGTATTCACTGCGTTTCTTCAGATAGGACCCACATCCCCCTGTTGGCAACCTCTTCCCACTCTCACTAGAAGCTTTCTCCTCCATGCCTGTACCGCTTATTCTCAAACCTTCTTTCCTTCCATGTCTTGTTGCATGCCTGCAACAGCAGGGCCCCGTCCTGCTCCAGAGCCCCGTGTAAGGGCCAGCTGCTGGCTCTGATACAGGACCTGGTGCATCTGCTGAGTAGAGCGAGGCTGCAACAGATGCAGCCAGGAATACGTTTCTCCTGTGGGGTGCTCACCTGGGTCCTGCAGGACAGCCTGCAGTGCACAATGTGGCACAAAGCCACCAACTGTCCTCTGCTCCATGCCCCATGTGATGCATGTCCAGGATCATGTCCCCTCGCGAGCAAAGGTGCAGTAATAAGGATGGTAACCAAGGTGGGGGAAGAACAGCCAACTGACAAAGGGGAAGACGGCACATCCAAAGTAGAGTTGACAGCTTTGTAAAGAGACATAGCGGACGCCAGTAATGTAAATGTGCAGATGGATTGCCCAACACATCTCAAAGATTTCATCAGGAAAGGGCAAGAAATGCTGGTTTCAAGAATGGAGAATTTAGATCAGGTTTGTCCTGCAAGGTGAGATTAATCAGCCAGGAAAGCAGATGCAAAATTACAGATTTTTATAAGGTACCTCACATTTATGCATCGTATCTGAAGCTACCACTTGACTCACACACAGTCCAAGTGCTGTTCCCAGCTATGAAAGTACCATCCATATGAGAGCCGGATGGTGGACTAACACAACAAGATCTGACCGAGCCTGCAGGCAAACTAGTGCAGGGAGGCTCACTGTGGCTGCAAACCACCCTCATTCTTTCTTTGTAGGTTCTTTTCCTAGTTCCTCTGCTGGGGAGACGGGATGAACATAGGCTGACTACATTTTATGTACATTTTAACAGTGCAGGCCTGGGCCAGTTGAGAGATTTTGCCACATTACCATTGCAGCCAACTATCCATTATGTGACTTGGGTAATCCAGATTGTCTGTCACTGGGTGAAGAGACAGCCAGCAGCTCTGCACGAACCATTCGTGTTCTAGCTAGCCTCCTTGTTTCCAACCCAAAGCCAACTAGGGATGAACAGCGTGGGTGTCTCTGCACTGTGCTTCCAACACTTGCATCACCCCAATGCACAACTTGTCCCAGCCCCTGATCCTAGAGAATGGGGAATTGATGGTAATGCAGAATTATACTACAAGAGTTGCACTGGCAGGACTGCCGGTGTAGAGTGTCATATTCAAAGTGACAATAACCTTTTTTTCTTTTCCTCTCTCTTTACCTTACAGTCTGGCAAACTTGATGCAGACATAGTTTAGGTAGCTTGTACAAAGTCAGTCATCAGGAGTTTATCAGTCAAAATATAGACTAAGTTGTCTGAATCCCTTTATAAGCAGCTTTTGTCTCATATTTTGGCCTGACTTAGCATCATCTCACATCCCAAGGACTTTTGAGCGTATACTGTCTTGAACAATGCATGACAGTGGCTGTGTGACATTTGCCAGACCCCTGAAAACTTAATCCAGAAATCTAGTAGTGATTCTGATATGCTTTTATGTACACATCCAATCAAACACCACTTTAGTAATATAGTCACATTACAGTAAGTCAGAGTTATCCCTGGCATAACTCTGTTTGCTTTAATGAAGCTGCACCAAAAACTAGCCCATGTGCAACTATTTTCCACAGTGGAAAGAGTACATTATTTGGCCATTGAATGAAGTATAAACACCAAGAGTTTGAGTGTAATGTTGAAGAAAGTAAGGTTTTTCTTCATCTGTTCTCTTCATGTCTTGAAGGAAAGTCAACTGGCTGCGTTTAAATGTGGCCAAGCATATCCAAAGAGTAATTCAGTAACATAATATGCCTGAAGGAAAAAAAAAAAACAACAACCTAGCACATTTTCATCATTGCTGGAGATATTAGAAATACATATTCAATATTTCAAACTCAGATTTGAACTTCCTTTTTGTTATTTTCCTTACTTTCTCACCTGTAGAGAAGAGTACAAAGATTAAACCATGCTTTTAGACCAGAATTAACTCTAAATATTTTTTCAAATCTGACTCAGGTTTATCAGAACATGGCAGAAAAAAAATCCTTTCGATAGCATATTTCTTTGCAAGTGAGGTCAGGATGGCAGAAATTTCACAAGAACAACTGGCATCATCAGATTTCCACCTTTCAATTGGTTTGGGGCCAAAACAGTAATTGATTTTTCACTTTTTACTGCAGTTTGTAAATAATCATAGTGTCTTTTTTCTGGAACAATGAAATTAGTATGATATTAATTAGATACAATAAAACTATTTCTGATCAATTTTTAATTTATTCATCTTATTAAATACAGTCATGTCTCCATTTTGCACATTCAGTCATATTTGAACTCAGATAAGATATCTTTAATGAAACACTGAAAAAATCACAGAGATGTACAGAGGATTTTTTTTGTGTGCTATTATGAGTGGTAAAACCAAAGCAAATTGGTAAATAAGTATTCAATTCCTCTATTTAAATACCTATAGAAAATAAGGTAAATAAAAATATATTTGACAGTGAATATGTCCAGTGGGAACACTTCCTTGTGTTTTACTTTATAGTGGCTAAACATTAAGTCAAGCCTTTAACTTGAATTCAATGTATTAAAGCAGCAACAATCACGGCACAAGGCATTTCCTGGGAATTAATGACTGACTGGGAGAGTTGATGGGCCAGCGTGAAGCTGAGGGCCATTAACTTCGGCTAGTCGTTAATTTCCCTGAAAATTCCCTGTGCTGAAGTTGTTAGTGCTTTTTATAATCTTTTTATATATTAACTGTATATATAAACATTTTTCCTCCTGTCCAAGCAATTTTTAAAAAGATGCAATAGGAAGGAGACCTTTAGGCAATAATGCCATTTCCCTTGGCTTTCCTGATAAATTAAAAAAGAATGGTAAAGTTAAAAAAGAAACAAACCCAAACTATTTTAGAAGCAAAATATTAGTTCCCTATATGCACACCGTAAGGATGGTTTGAGGACCCTAGTGCAATCACGCACAGGGAGTGAGGCAGACCACCAGCTTCTGCAGCCAACAGTGCCCAGATGGCTATGATGGAGCTGCTGGCAGTAACATGCCTCCTCATTTTTTCCAAAGGTTTCACAAAGTCAAGTCTCCGATGTCCCCTGCCCCAACACTGCTCACCCCTGTGCATAGCTGATATCTCATTTTTGCACATTGCCCCATGAATAGAAGATACCAAGACCCCTCCAACTTAATTTTAACACTTGGAACAGAAAATATTGATGCAAAATCCCCACTTGCCAGTCACCAGCAGGTGGAGGGCAGTGATCCTTCCCCTCTGCTCCGCACTCTAGGTGGCCATACCTAGAGTGCTGGGTCAGGTTCCGGGCTCCCAGGACATACTGGAGAGAGTCCATCAAAGGGCCACAAAGATGTTTAAGGGACGGAGCATCTCTCCTATGAGCAAATACAGAGAGCTAGGACTGCTCAGCCTGGAGATGAGAAGGCCCAGGGGGATCTCATAAATGTCTATAAATAACTGAAGGGAAGAGGACAGAGCCAGGCTCTTTTCAGTGGTGCCCAGTGACAGGACCAGAGGCAATGGGCACTGACCAAAACACAGGAGGCTCCATCAGAACACCAGGAAACATTTTGTCACTCTGAGGGTGACTGAGATTGGGCACAGGTTGCCCAGAGAAGTCGTAGAGTCTCCATCCTTGGAGATATTCAAAAGCTGTCTGGACATGGTCCTGAGCAATGGGTTGTAGGTAGCTCTGTGTGAGTGGCAGGGTTGGACAAGATGACCTCCAGAGGTCTCTTCCAACCTCAACCATTCTGTGACTCTGGGAAAATCAAGAGGTTTGACCATAGAAAAATTTATTTCTCTGGCTCCTCAGGAAATCCTTATGAGTAAATAAATGCCCAATTTCCAACATATTCTAGTCAGACAAAGGACCTGCATGGTGGCAGACTCATGGAATCAGATCCTAAGCTATCCCATTGAGTTTAAAACCAAAAAGGAACAGTTGTGATCCTCTGTTCTGATGTATGATATTATGTCCCTATATATATAGCTTGACAGGTCATCTTTGTGCATTATTAGTTGCTATTAGTAAAGTTAATTGCAGTAATATTACAGGGCCATTGGGGAATGGCATGCTGTTGTGCTGAGGGAAGAGGATGGACCGCTAGACATTCTGATGGCATTCACAATCTTACTTTTCCTACACTGGTTGAAACAACAAATGGATGATCCATAGCAACTCTAAGGAACAGAAATAATGATGGCATTCTTTGTCCATCTTTCATTTTTTGCCCTTGACGGTGTATACTTAACCTTTATGAAAATTAATCTCAGGAGAGGAACAGACCCTGAAGATTTTACTTTTAAGACTTGCATTTCTAAGAGCAATTGCAAGTTGTTGCTCTTCCTGGTTTTTGGGGTGGATTTTTTTGTTTGTTTGTGGGGTTTTTTGGGTTGTTCTTTTTTTTTGTGGATTGATTTTCTTATTTGATAAAGTGGTTACCAGCTAGTGCCTTGTAACTTGGCCAACATGCTTTCAGGAGTCATTCATTCATCTTAATAACTGGCAACAAAATATTCTATCTCCTACTGTAGCTTGTTTAAAAAAATCAGTCATTGCTAATAACAGATGAAAACTCAGCATATGGAAGTGTTGGAGAAGGATGTTGAACCAAATATAGGGAATTTTATTCATCTTGATATTTTTGTGCACCTGTGAAGTAATTGGGGCATATGAGTCCATGATTAAATGTAGGTGGTAAAAGAATTTCAACCCTGTATTAGACCTAGTGTTGAACATATATTAACATATTTAAGATATAACCCTTCAGCATGGAGAAGTAAAGAAAAACTTCCACAATTAGGCAAGGGCTACTCTTAAATCTGAAGCCCAACTTCTGTTTATGTAGCATTAGTACATGTTTTTCCACCACTATGCTGATTTTCATCATGAATGCTGCCCTCACAAGCAAGCAAGGAAATGAAATGCAACCCTGGCTTGACCTGATCAGAAGAAAAATAGGAGATGCCATCTCTCTCTTTGCCCCGTTCCGACTGCAACTAGGGAAGAGGAAGTCTAAAGAGGATCCTAAACCAAAAGCACCGATACAGTCATTCAGCAGACTCCGGGGAAGTTGTGACCCAAGTCACAATCTGAACTTTGTGGCTGATGCTTTCTGCTTGAATGGGCTAAATTAAAATCTAAAACCCAGCAAATGAAGTTGAATTGAAGGAGAAGAAAAGACAATTCAGATATGTACTGTGTTGCCTCAAATAGTGGCAAATTATCCAGTATGAAACTACAAAAAGCTGTATCAGTGCCTTTTTTTAATTATTTTTGGCAAAACACCATGTATTTGACAAAACTGTTTCCACTAACCAAAACAATTGCCGGTGAGGAGGCTGTATTTTATCATCTGAGATGCCACCCCAGCTGTTAAGAGTTCTACTAGATTGTCTTGGCTCAGTGTTTGATATTTATTCTTATCGTTTCGGAGATTCAGATACTCATATCTTGGAAGATGTCTACTGAACGGTGGTAAGTGTTTGGTACTCACACAACAAGTTATGTCACTACACTGGAGTTAACTCAGTTTCACAGCCTGCAAGTTCAGAGCACTACCACCAAAAGAGCTGGAGTTTTAGTTATATCAAACTGACCCCTAATTAAGTTTGGCACTTGCTGATATAAAATTTGGGATTTTTCTAGTTCTTTCCCTCCAAGACATTTTACAGTCCGTCCTTAGGCAGTTAACCATGTGACTATCCTATTCATTGCTATGATAAAATACTCACTTTATAAATGCATATGTTGCATAGAAAGATAGAGACGCAGTCATTAGAAATAAATTTTAAGGAAATATTCTAAAGGCTCATAAAGAGATCCAAACTGTTGGAAGACAATCAGGCCATGAAGTGCAGTGTTATGAGCTGTAATGACTGCAGAGAGCGGAAAGAGGGGCCCTGTAACTTCTCTTTCATCTGGCTGAGGAGTTGCTAAAGAAGTGTAACCAGGCAGAAAGACATGTTTACAGAGAATTGCAGTGACCCGTTAGCATGGCAGCTATTTGGTTAACCCATTAAGAAATTATATTGATTTGCACAGCACTTTTTAGAAATACATGCCAGTTTTACTGCCACTGCTTCTAATAAGCAATGGTATCTCTAACTAAGACTGGTCCGGGGAAGTGGTTGCATTAGGAAACAGGTTAATAAATACAGAGATAAATATGATTTCAGTTGTTGATGTGGACAAAAATGGATATATTTCCATGGGAGTTTTGTGGTTATGGACAGCTAATTTGTAAATCCATAGTTAGCTACGATCATTTGCAAAGTAGATTAAAAAAAATCTCATGATTTCCCAGTTTGCTGGAACTGAGCTGTTCTCTTTTAAATGAAAAACACAGGTTTCTGAAAACCTGTATTGGATCTACATGTAAACTGTATTGACTTCCTCTTAGAGATGGTTCCAGGAAAACCCACATGTTTTTCTCTGAAACAAAGAAAAGTGACTTGAGATCTACTGAATTCCACTGGGAGAAGAGCATGGTAAAGGCTTGAGCAGACATATGGTGAAGACCTTTCTAAGAAATATAATTAATTCTACTGCATGTGTTTAATTTACAAGCTGCACTGATCCTGAACCTGTTACACAGACTGCAGAAGAAACACCTTTAAAGGATGGCAGATGAAATAGAAGAATTTTACTGAAGGATTGTGTTTCATGGAATTGACACTCTAGCCTTTCTTTGCTTGAGATGGATGGTTGCTAGCATGATCATATTCACTGTGAAGAGACCGAAAATAGTCAGTAATGAAGAAACTGATATAAAGGAAAAACTCTCTCTTTTTCTTGAACTGATAATTGGGGAGTTTGTACTTCTGAAACAATGAGTTTGGAAAGATTGTAACAACATCAGATTGAAAGAGTCAATTTCACTGGTGCCTAGTCTCTTAAACCAGGTGGGTTTTTTTAACATTTTATGACTGAACATAACTGAGATATACTTTTCCAAAGAAGGAGAAAAAGGCTTTTGGGGGTCCTATTAATAGAAGGATGATAATTTAACCTGGGAGGAAAAATGTAACGTGAGGATATTGGTTGTTGTTATGGGCAACTGGTATGCATTCCCAGTGATTTCAGAAAAAGCAGATTCTTTGAAGGAGAACTTGTTCTAGGGGAGCTGATCAGCTGCTGCCTTCTGGGGTTTCTAGTCCTGGCTGGAGCCACAGCCTTTGTAGTGTCATTTGCTTAGACATAGTATGTGTGATTACAACATCTGCTTACCCTTGCAGAGGTCTGGTCACGCTTCTGCCACTACCACCATGAACCATTCCTTCCCACTGCTAGCTCATTTCCTTCGCTCTTCCGAATCCTGTATCAAGGAACGTAATCTCTTCTCCACTTCTGCAGTTCTCTCGGGTGAATTTCAGTGCTTACTGATGAATGTCTCTAGATGTTAATACTAAATGAATAGTTCTAACTAGGGCATCATTTTTACTCTTGAATGCCATAGCTCTGCCCATTTTTCTTTTGTCTCTGATATCCATTTGGGAGTGTTGCAGAACTTTGACAGAGATTCAAGTTATTAAAGTACCCTCATTGCACTGTGTTGATTTTTCACTATACACAGAAAATTGAAGCAAGATGAGTGCATGAAATTAGGATAACTTTCGAGTTGCTTGCGATACAGTTTGCAATGCATAGTTCAGAAGAGCTATTTAACACAGATTTCTCATTAGCATAACATTCTTGCATGTTAAATGTTTTATATGACATTTTTGCAGCTCCTATGGGCAATGAAAAAAATGGCTTTCCTATAAGAAAATATTTTCTTGGTAAATGTATTTATGAAAATGTTTTACCTCCTTACTACTACTCAGAACCATCATGTGCTATCCTAACTTTGTCTTTGATTGTGCACCTTCACCCGTGAACATCAAAAAGCCCACACTGCTATTCTCCCTCAACCAGCTGTTGGCTTTATTATGCCAAATTCTGGTTTCCATAGCATAGACTGAAGTCATTCTTTTGATTATAAATGGATCAAAATTTGCTTCGTCACCTCACCGACTCTTTGAAGGGATTTTGCACGTAGAGAAAAAAACCCCATACTTTTCCCAGAAGTAGTTTCTAGAAACTGCCTTGGCACGAAGTGAAGGATCTCTGTGCCAACCATTCGGACTTGCTTAGCCAACAAATAGGTACGGTCCAGGCTGGAGAGTGGAGAAAGCAGCACTGAAGGTGATGACCTGAACAGCCCATGTTCTCAGAGCTGTAAGCACACTTGGGTAGCCACTGAAATAAGGAGCTGGTCTAGAAAAAATGCTAGGGTAGAAAAGCTTTTACCTGACCTGGTCTCGGATGGGCGAGGTAGAACACGGTGTGGTAGATTAGACCCGCAAACACAAGATAGTGTTTAGTAAGTTCTGGTGGAAGGAAAGTGAGAGATAATTTACCACCACATAAAATAAATGGATGGTGCATTGATGTATATCAGTAGGAGTACTGAGTCACAGCCCATCATCTGGAAAACTGGAAATTTTCAGTACTACAGCAACCCAGCAGCCGCTGTATGTATTCTGGGAGCAAGGGGAAAGTGACAAGTAATGCTTTTTGGAGCATATTATAAAAGAAGTGGGTTTTATCTTCTGGGTGTTTCCACCCTATAAGTTTTCCTGTCAGATTTAGGAGAACAATATTTCACCTGGCTTTCAGTTTCTCTCTGAATCATTGTAACAATTGAATTTATTCTTCCAAACCTGAATTGCTGAAGAAAAAAAAAAAGGCAGAGCTGTTTGGGAGGTGGGTGGGAAAGAGGAGGGGGGAAGGAAAGAAAGGGAGTCTGTGCATTACTGAACTAATTTTCTGCATCTCCCAAACTCAAGGCAAATATGATAGCATTTGATTAATATTCATTGCAAAGTGACCAAATGCTTGTTTTCTTGGTTTGAAAATCAGAATAAAGAGAGCATTTCTCCTCTGATGGGCTAGATTTAAGAGCAGCTTCATGTAAGACCTGAAAGAAGTGATGACTTTTTTTTGTAAAGGGAACAGCCTGTGCGGTGGACATGCTTCAGTGAAAAAGGCAAGAGCTTTCTTCTAGAATTTAATACTTCTGTAACAGTTATGGGAAAGACACCTGCAGACAAAACAA
Organism: Phalacrocorax aristotelis; assembly: GCF_949628215.1. Taxonomy (NCBI): domain Eukaryota; kingdom Metazoa; phylum Chordata; class Aves; order Suliformes; family Phalacrocoracidae; genus Phalacrocorax; species Phalacrocorax aristotelis. The sequence goes on along the minus strand of NC_134276.1, from coordinate 97,160,928 downwards.
TGCAGTTATGGAGGATTCAGTGGAAAATGACTGAATTCTTCTAGACCGGAGGCATGTCAGTCAGTGTTGTCTCTCTTGCTGATGTATTGTTTGAAGAGACACAGCTGGACAAGGCAGTCCTTGAAGTCACTGGCATACCTTATTGTAGGTAACTACGGACTTTCAGAGTAATATTCACTCGTCAGTAACTCTTGATATCTGCTGGTTACATTTAATTAAAATCTAGTTGAGGAGGCAAAAGTGGAAAACCGATCACTTTTTTTGATATGTCTCATGTATTACAAGCTCAAACAGAAAGAGTATAAACATTCAATCTAGAGATAAAATATTCTTTAGTACTCATTAGATGTAAAAGCTTAAGCTATGTGTTTAACAATTGCCTTTGTAAGCAGAGTTATGGCACCCAAATTTTTCAGAGTTCACATCTGAATTATTGCGCCAGCGTGCCACTAGGTTGTTAGGTTTTGGAGGGAAAGACCGGAACTCTTTTCTTGGTTGGAGTACAGTCAAAATGCTTTTTCTATACGCCTGTATAAATTTTTATCCTCATCTCTACAGGTTTATTTATACTTTGAAAGCATTGTTTGATTTTGATCTTCTTCCATTTTGAATAGCTTGCAGATGTGCTTATATATAATTAATGTTTATTAATGTTGTGAAATTAAATTGTTTAAACTTATTTCGGATAAGTACCTGTCTATGTTGCTATTAAAAAATGTGTGTTATAGTTGCTACTTTTACTACATACAGACTGCTGGTTACTACTCATTAAATATTTAGATAGTCTGGTGTCTCGCTTATGAGATGTAAGAAGCGGAACTGAAACTAGCCTTAATTCTGCAGAAGACTAGACAAAGTCAAGTGATTTTATTTCTGTAGCTTACGTCTTAATGTCACTAGACTGCAGCGTGATACCAGAGTCTGGAAGACGACTGCGTGGATTTCTGCCTTACCTTGAAAAGGTTGGGTCCCAAAGTACAGAGTTAGAATAAAATGTTTGGGAAAGGTAAAGACTGTCTTAACCAGAGTGGAATCCATTGCTGTGAAAAGAATGAATGCGACAGATTTTTAATATACAAATCTGAAAACAGTATCAGTCGGTATGATGCTGCATCAACCACTCAGCTCCTCCCAACCCTCTTTTAACTTAGCTGGACTACTGGGTCGTGTGAGCGTATTCATTTAGGGTCAATGTCACAGTGAAACCCGTTTGAACAAAAAAGATACAACCCCAATAATTTAAACACATTATTTGTTTCTGAAAGGCAAATACATTGGGCAAAAGCCAGAAAATGAGAGAACTGTTAGTGAGGGGTGGTCTGTTCTTCCACTGGTGTGGGAGCTAGGGCGGCGTGTGCAGCCTCAAGTTTTGCTGTAGTTATAGTTGCAATAGGGACATTTCCCTGACACCTGACGCTTGCTTTTGCGTATTTACCTGCTGCTTTTGCAAAATTTATCAGCATTGCAAAACAAATTTTTAAGAGCTGACCACCTCCAGCCAGGTCGTCTCTTGCCGTCCGTTGTCAGAGAGCCATCAAGAAAGGAGGCTTCCAGCACGTTCCCGAAGATTGTGATTTATAACGGGCCAGACCACGCGTTTACTTCGGTGTCAGAGCAAGGAGGCACCCGGAGCTCCTGAAGTGCCTCACCGACGCCTCCCTGCCAGGGGGCAGGTGACGTCTCCGGCGCTCGGGTGCTAAAAACACAGGTGGGAGACGGCCCCGCTTTGGCAGCGCGGCCCACGGCCTTGCCGACCCCGCGCCCACTGCCGATTTCGGCGGGAGCCGCAGAGCCCCGCGCTGCCGGAGGCCGCGCCGCGCCGCTCCCCCCCACCCCGGGACCGCTGCGGTGAGGGGGGAACGGGGCGTGGGCGTCGCGTGGGCGGGCGGCTGCGTGGGCCGCGGCGGCGGGGCGCGGGCAGGTGGGCTGGCGGGGGGCGGGCGGGCGTGCGGGAGCGCGGCGGCGGCGGCGGCGGCGGGGGCGGGCCGGGCCGGGCCGGGCGTGGGTAGGCAGCGGCGCGGCTGCCGAGCGGCGCTGCCCCCCGTGCGGCGGCGGCGGCGGCAGCAGCGGCGGCGGGAGCTCCGGCCCCGCGATAAAAAGGGAAGGTGCCGGGAGGTGCGCGCTGCGGGTCCGCCGGCGCGCCGTGCGGTGACAGCGGCAGAAACGTGCGGGGATGGATGGATGGAGGGAGGGAGGGAGGGAGGGAGGGATGGAATGGAGAGATGGAGGGATGGAAGGAAGGAGGGAGCCGTAGAAGGAGCGGGAGGCTGTGCCGAGCGACGAGCCGCCTCCCGCCCGCCCTCCCGCAGGAATCCCGGGCGGGCGGCGCGGCGGCACCCGGGATGCGCGGCTCCCCCTGGCTGCGCGGCGGCGGCGGCGGCGGCGGGAGGGGGCGGGAGGGAGGGAGCCGCGCTGGCGAGGAGGAGTCGCCGCCGCCGCCTCATCCTGCGGCACCGGCCGGCGGTGCGAGGAGCCCGGCAGCGCAGGTGGGTGGGCAGCGCCCGCTCCCCGCAGCGGCGCCGGACCCTCGGTCCTCGGGCTTAGCGGTGACCCACCGCCTCCGGCACCGTCCCGGCGGGAGGCAGCGCGCTCCGGCGGTGCGGGTCGGGTGGGGGCGGGGGGCCGTCGCGGTGAGGGGACTTGGTGAGGGTGGGGGGTGGGGGGGCGTGAGGGGCTTCGTGGGACTGAGGGACGGCTGGGGCGGGGGGCTGTGAGGGGCTTGGCGGGGCGGGGGGCGCCGCGGTGAGGTGGGGGGCGCGGGCGTGCGGGTCGGCGGGGTGCCGCGGCGGCTGCGGGGGGCGGCGGGTGCCCGTGTCCGTGGACGCCGCTAGTGGGGCGGCGCCCGGCGCCCACCTGAGCAGCCGCAGCCGGGCTGGGAGGGTGGCGGGGTCCCGGGGGGGATCCCCGTGGTGGGGGGTCCCCGCGGCCGTGGGTGCCTTCCCGTCCGAGGGTGGCCGGCGCTGGCAGCGCCGTGGCAGGGCGCTGAGAGGGTTACCTGGACGCGTGCTTCGGGACGCGGGCAGCCTCACCCGCCCTTGGGATTTTATTTATTTATTATTAATTATTATTTCTTTTTTAAGAGGAACTTGTTCTTGGAAAATCGCATTTAATTTCGGTTTCTATTCCAGTTTGAGATTTCTGGTCGAGGCTGCGATTACTGTTGACGTAGGGTAGTGCAGGGGCGCAGGTACCCGGGCGGCCGTGGTCACCCCTGCGCTCGCAGGGGAGTGCTGAAATGAGTGAGTTTCTGCCCGTTAATGACTTGAGAGCGTTTTTCCAGACAGAGACGTAGTGGGAGCATTCGGGCGGCTGCTTCCAGGGATGATATGAGCAATTCTTAACTGGAAGAAGGGGGAGTGCATGCTCACGCAAAAGCTCGTCCCCCCCCCCCCCGATCTTGCGCTCCGAAACTTCGTTATTGAGTGAAAGCCCTGCTCTGAACACCGGAAAGCTTTGCTATTTTCCAGGAAGGCTCGAATTTTCTGTTTTGTCATATTTTCAGGAAAGGATTAATGTGAGGGCTCTGGGTACTGTGTGTTCAGATCTTCTTTTGATGTAAATGGTTAATTCGGCAGAATCTGTGGCACATTGCTCAAAGTGCAGTAAGTCTGGAATAAATCGAGTGTTTTTCGTTGCATAAAAAAGTTCAAGATCACTTTTAGTTCGACGAGATGCTCTTCCAAATACTAGCACTTTTTTTTTGTACACGTTCCTTTGCAACCTGTGTAAGGTAACTAAGCTGAGCACAGAAATTATCTCTCTGTAAAACCATGTTCGTTTTTTCAGATGGAAGAACAAATCAAATTAGGTCTTGTATTTACCAAGCAATTAAGTGCAGATTATTTTGTTACCACTTCAGAAGTCACCTCACTCTGTCAATGTTACGATGTAGCCAATAAGCAACAAGGATAACGTAAAAATCTGGAAAGCCCGTATCTGTCTTTGAGATTTTTAAGTGTTCTCTCAGGTTAAATTGATTTGGGATTGGTTTTTTTTTTCCTTCCTTTCTGAAATTTATTAATGAGAAAATTACAAATAACTCAGTTTGAGTATCTTAATGCACCTTTTACAAAGGGGAATGCTTTAGAATGGGGGGGGGGGGGAGGGAAGTAAACTGAAACATTGTGATAATAGGATTTGCAGCGTAAAATATGGCTAATTTCTCTTGTATGACTACAGGTGGCAGTGTAGAAGCCTAGAACAAAAATTGGCAGAAATTATATTCTGTGTACGAGAAAATGAAGAGTGTACTCATGACTAAGCACAGGAACCTGGAAAACCACAGGTATGTGAAGTGATTCATACAACTGCCTATGGTGCTCCCAGTATTTACTGTATCCTGACGTTCCTGGCTCAATAAGTGTTTTTGGACCAAGTATCACTTAATGCACTCACAATAAGAGCCTAATCAAAATGTCATGGCAAAATCTATATTTGATTACTAAAAGGAGCAAAAATACTTTGAAGGCAGTATGCAAGGAGAGGTGGGATTTTCCCATTTTTTAATGGTTTATTTTAACTGTAAAGAATCAGAGCACTGAGTTGCATTAAGACTTTTTTTCCCTTAAAGAAATAGATTTCGTATTGATAAACCTAGGAGAAGTTATAGACCTGAATATACTTGGAATGAAGAAACTTTATATACAATAGAAAGATTTGCATGTCTGGATGTTTTGGATGTCTTATCAGTACTATTTTTATGAGCAGTGAAGCACTGAAAGTGTGAGGAGAATTAGAGAGATGTAATTAAGAAGATGTAATTTCAAATAACTGTCCAGTGGTGATGCATATGTGATGTTAAGGGTTAAATCTTATAAGACTAAAACAAGTTATACAACACTTTCTATTTTTAAAAAAAGTCTTTTTAAAAAAGCAGTATATAATAAGAGCTTATGATTAGCTTTCATATTTTAAAGCAAAGGGAAATACTAGATTACCTTAGCAATTCATTTTTCTCATTAATTAGCAGTGTTAGAGTGAGGCACAGCTTTTCTTGTATGTTCACACCGGTGTGCACAGCCTATAGAAGTTAGTCCATGGGTCTGCATTCCAGGATTCCTGGGAAGCCATGGAGGATGGGACAAACTCAGAAATGGAGCTTGAGGATATTTTAGAACTGATGAGTGGGAAGTTATCCTGGTAAGAAGTGTCAAAGTGCAACTATCACTGTGTTTATATTAAATATATTTATACTTTTGCAATTGGCTGCTCTTATTTCTTATTCTAGTCTAAGAAGGCTTTTTGTCTAAACCTTTAAATTGCTTCTGAGAGAACATGGTTATACCACAAATGTCCACAGACGACTAAGTCACCTTGTATCAACTACACTGCGGTAACTGGCTTTGGGCACAGTTTTAGTTATCCCCAGTTGCAAAATAAGTTGCAGGCAGAATGATATATTTCACTGTTAGAATGGGCTAAGAGTGTACATCCCATTAGGTGTAGCCAATAAACTGCTAAATTACAGTAGCTTGGCATCTTGAGATTCTGGAATCCAAATAAAAATGTTTGGTTTTATTTTTTCTATTCACTGTTCTTTTAAAAAAAAAAACATCAGGGAAACTATACTTCGGGTATAGCTTTGTGGGCACCCAAGCCCTGAAGGTGTAAGATCTCTGTAGAGAGGCTGTATCTCTGTGGGTAAATAGTAAGACCCTGATCTCTGAGTGGGATTTGTGGGTGCCACCATAATGCACCCATCAAAATACAGTGTGCCTTGGATAGAGTACCCTGAAGACATACTGCTGTTCTTAACCTCAATTAAAAAAGAAAAAGTGAATAAATATAGGTCTTCAGGGCTGTTCTGCAGCGGAGAGCTCTTCTTAACCATTTTTGCCTGGCCATCATGTTGTTGCTTGCCACCTGTCGCTTCTGAGTGGAGACATACTCAGGTGTTGGTAGGGAGAAAAAAAGCATCAGCAGTAATTTCTATACAGCTCTGTAGGGTTTTTTTTTGTTATCTCTTATTGAGCAAAACCGTTAAGTATACTTTCAAAACCTACATTAATAGCCCTGATAAAGTCAATTGAACTGTATGTAGTACCGGACAGCATATGCTTATGGCTTTGAACATTGTTGAGTTCATTAGTTTGTGCTAACATATTTAGAACAGAAAATGAAAATGTCATTTATCATTGGTACAAAATTTTAATGGGGTCTTCCATTACATCAAGTGTTCAAAATATTACATAAAAGAAAACTGGGAACTAAGCAGCGCAATGCTCAAGAGTTCAATTTACAGCCACTTCTCTCTGCTAATTATGAAGTATTGACATAAATGAATGAAACTACTTGTTAAAGCACCTTTTGCAGTGTATAGCAGTTATGAGTTCACAAGATGATTCATAACATTCAGCAATTTGTGATGAGTTTCCCTGCCATTACTGGAGATTACTAAGTATCTAATGTATTTGCACTACACTGGGTTACTTTAAATTATATTTGATGGTGGAAAGGGAAGGAAAACCATTTTCTATCAACTGAAAAATCAGGCCTGTTGTATGAATCAGTCAGTATTGAATTTCTCTTTCCTGTATAGTACAGCTTATCCTTTACAATAAAATACAAATGTTTAATCATCTTGCCTATAAATACAGCAGTGACAGTGTGTGTGTGGGAAACCCTCAAGACTTCTTTTGTGTTAAAAGCTGTGTACATTATAACTAATAAAATACAGCAGACTTGCTGTAACTGAAAGTAGAATTCATAGTAAGAAATCTAAATATGGAATCTAAATGTGTAAGGTCCCATTCTAAATCAGCAAGTCTTGGTTATATAAAATGCTGTTTGATTTGATGCAGGATGTATTTGTATGTACAGCTCCCATTTCCAGTGCAACAGATGCTGCATCTTAGAAAACTGTCTTGAGCTTCTGCTCTGAACTGAAAGTTGTGGCTGGTTACATGTTCTGTTGTCTTAAGAAAACTGTGTTTAAGGGCTTGTACAATCAGTCATTTCACAGTATCATAAAGATGGCTGTAATCTGTTAGATGATAAAGTGTGATTGCCTGGCAGTTATCGGAAATGTCTGTTAATGATACCAAGGTTTTACACAAGAAAAATTCAACTTTCTCACTCTTTGATACTTGTGTAGGACTGTCTTGACAATGGTTTGCAGGAACCTGGAGAAAGGTACTAGGCTGATGGATTAATGATGATAAATTGAGGATAAAGAAGTTACTTAAAAAAAATATTTATTTTGTGAAACCTTAATAGGCACCAACCAGTCCAGTATCAAAGGCAGATTTTTAGAAAACCAATAGATCATCTATCAGGAGGATGAGGATGGTCTGAATCAAAGTCTCGGGGAGGTGAGGCACAAAGTGAAAACTTCAGATGGCATACACTGATTGTAAGCCTAAAACACAAGCAGTGTGTCTGAGGCCATTTAGCTTAGACACTTTGGCTTCTCAAGCGAAATGTTGATATCAGGTCTGCAGTTACAAGAGACTGGCTTTTTCTTAATCTCAGCAGTATTAGTACAGCTGTTAAACCAAACTGATAGTTATGACATTGCAAGGTGCCCATTTTAGATTACTGCAACTGAAGTGGACTCTTGTGAAAGTCAACATGGTAAGCATATGTGTAAGGAAAGTATCCTTATTTAGCAAATGTGTGAAGCAAACCTCTAGGCAGGTAGTCTCGTGCTATCTTTGGGCAGGCTGACACTGGCTTCTTTGAGAAGTAAGTCCTAATGTAGGAGGACATCAAACTTGTGAAGGAAAAATTGTCCTGAAATTACCTTATGTAAGTGAGACCTTGCTCTCAGGTGATGGCCAAGTGTCTTTTTGCACTAAAAATGCCATTATGTGATGTTGATTCTAGATGATAGACATCTTCTGCCATGGTGGAGTCACACTCCACTTAATTGAGTGCAACTGACTGGATTTATGATGCTGGAGGGGAGCATACGGTAACCTTCCAACTACATGCCAAGGTGGCTTTAAACAAAAGGAGCCTAGACTGTCTTTTTTAGTGCTGGAGAAGCTGGTGGAGAAGTGCTGGTGACATAGAACAGCTACCAAAATAGTGCTGGAAGCAACATCTGAGTTGCTAGATAGGTTAAGAACGAAGACCTCCGCAGCGTCAGTCTGCACTATAACCTCAATACTGTGCTTGTGGGCAAGCAGAAAGGGTACACAGGTCAAGATGACACAGCCTCTGGAGTTGAAGTCCTTAATATTGCTGTGCATAGGACAGAAGTTGATGAAGGTCATGTAGAAAACAGTGAAGAACTGCCTGAAAAATTAGGTCCAATTTAGGCAGGAGCACAGAAGAATAGGCCGTCAGACCAAAACAGAAGTATTTCTATGCAAATGCTAGAAGACTAGAAGATAAGATGGAGGGACTCAATGCCTAGTTCTAAAGTAAGTTATCAACAGTATAGATCTACCATAGGGAAAGTAGCTAGCAGGACACTCATTAGTGTTTCTATGGAAATCCTGGTAAGAGGAACAGTCAAAAGCATAAAATGCTTGCAGCCAGCGAGGAGGGGCTCAGAACAAATGCATATCCCCTAACAACTGCTTCTCTGACACTTTAAAAAGACTTTAAGAAGTAATTAGCATGGTTGAGCAGGCTGTAAGGAATGGAGAGAGATCCTTCAAAAACTTATGTCCCAAAAAAAGGTGAAAATCGGGCAAATTAAACAAAATGTGGTGAAACAAGTTAAAGCCTGATATGTGATTTGTAAAAGGCAGAGAATCTTGTCGCAAGTGCTCTTTCAAAAACATCAGAAAAGGGAAGGCTGTTGGGCCAATCAATAACTAAGATTTAAAAGGGCTCAAAGAAGATTGCACTGTAACTGAAAGAGTATGAGATACTTGTGTTCACTGTGCTCAGATTCCTGAACAAAATCTCTTCTCTGTGGGGAGAGAAGCACAAGGTCCTTTTGAGGCACTTGTTCCAAATCCAAGTGATGCTGGCACAGTTTATTTTTAAGAAAAAAATTATAAAAATGAGTCGCAGCAAATTGCCAGCCCTGGATGCACCCAAGACCTGTAGAAGACCTCTTACTATAAAATTACTCAACTGGCAATGGTGGTGTATAACAGCACAATACTGCTGTGGTAGCAGTGAAGTTGAGGGTGCCAATGGTGATGACAGTTTTTAAAAAGTCTTCCAGAAAGCCTATAGGAAAGAATGGGACAAGTATGACTGGCATTCATACCAGCCAATTTGTTGGTAAATGTAGTAAAGAAGAAAACTAATGGATTAATGGGCAAATTTGATACACCAGGGAAGAGTCAGAATGGCCTCACAGGTCTGGTACAGTTTTTTGAAGAAACTGTTGAGGTTGTAAGTGTGATCTAGTTGATGCAGTACACTTGGGTTTCAGAAAGTCTTTTGAGAACTTCTCATCAAAGGTGCTGAGCAAAATGAAACTGCTCTGACATAAGAGGAAAGTCCTATCCTAGACTGATAGTTGGTTAAAAGACGGGGTAGGAATAAATGACCTGTTTTCACAGAGGGGACTGAGGACACTGCTAGAGTGGCACATGGATCTGTGCTAGGTTTAACACTAGTCAGTGTATGTATTGGTGGTCTGGAAGAGTGACTGCAGAGTGATTCTAAGTTAATGAGGGCGGCAAAAATGAAAGCCAATTTTGAAGAGCCAAAGAGAGATCTTGTGATGCTTAGTAACTGTGGATGAAGCTTGCTGCTGGTACTATGAAGTAATGTATGCAGGGGAGAACAATCCTGCTATTATTGAGACTGTAAGCCATTAGCACCAAGTATGTTGTAGAGAGCTTACCGTGGTAAATCCAAGCATTTCTTAAGTGTTTAGGACTGGACAAAATAAAAAATTAGGGAAGAATGGCCAACAGAAGTCTGCTATGCCAGTCTATAAACCTCCTGTGCTTTTGTCTGGGCCTCTGGGTGCAGTTCTGATCCCCATGTTTAACAGAAGTTGAGAGGGGAAAAAAGGAGAGAGAATAGAACTAGACATGGGTAGCAGTGATGATAAAGAGCAATTAAATAGATCCAACCTGGCAAAGAAATAGCTAAAGATGAAAATTATAAAAATCTATATAGGAGTGTAATGGAAAAAAATGAACAGGGAATGCTCATTAACTGTCTCTTGTAGTACAAGACCCAGAGGGGATCAAATAAAATTACCAAGTGACAGATTCAGAACAAGTAAGAGGTTGCATTTTTTTCATAGTGCATAGTTTAACTGTGAGCCTCTGTATGTACTAAATGTTTATCTGGGTGTGGGCTTTCAGTGCAAAAGCATCACCTCTTGCTTAGAAGACCACAAAGCCTGGTCCCTGAAGGCTGGGGAGGGATCCTGAGGTACACCCCTGCAAGCTTTCCTTGTCCTAGTGCTCTTCTGCAGACCTCTGCTCTCAGCCTTTGCTAAAGAGACAATACGGGGATAGATGTATCTTTGGTCTGACTGAAGATGGCTATTAGTATGTAAAATGAAGACGAATGGCAGCCCCCTAAAGAAAATGTTGACCATATGCCACTCCAGATGCATAACAGAATTATTGGTGAAGAGAAAGTGTTGAGAACGACAAATTTTTTTTCTTGGGCCTAATAACTTCCCAAAGGGGGGAGGGGGTAAAATCAGTTTTCTTCTAAAACTGTACCAGTCCTCATTATACCACATTGATATGTGAAGTTTAGTGCCTATATAAGGGAGTTGAGATTCTTTGTTCTGAGGTGTCAGTGCCCAGCTTTAATTCTGTGCTTGCTCAAAGTCGGGCATCTGTTATTCCTTGCAGCTTACCTTCAGATGGACTGAATTAAAAACCTAAATGCAAAAATAAACTGGAAAAGTTGGGGACAGGCTTACCTATATAATGAAATGCTTACCTGTATAATGCAAAATGCAGTTTTTGAGTCATGAACATGGAAGATGAAATCTCTTTTCCTATAAATATGGTGAGATTACACCTAGGCTCTTTCCTTATCGAAACGTACAAGGACTAAAGCTGTATTAGGCTTGGACTGAATAAGGACTTGGCGAAAATAGCTTTTTAAGAATAAAGGATGACTTGACTGTTAGACATGAAAATGGCATTTAAATATTAAAAGGATGTAGAAGTTATGAAACAAGAATTATGTAGCCATCCAACCCAGTAACAAATGAAATTAAATGAGAGTGTCCCAGTGGTAAGGCCTATGAGCTTGTGTGAATACAACTGGCTGTGAGGTATAGAATCAGCGCAAACAACACCCTATAAGGAGTTAGAGGAATGGATGTTGGCATATATACAAAGGTTAACTCTAACTCAGGAAAATTACTCTTCTTGGGTTCCTATGGTCAGTAACAATAAATTAGCTTCTCCAGTGGGTGATACGGAGAACCCCAAGCTGGTTTCTGCTCTGAATTCTTCTCTAGAGGAGGCCTTCTCTGTCCACGCTAGCTACAGACAGACAAGGGAGACAAAAGATGACTGGCCTCCTAAAATTAAAGTTGGCCTTTGAATATACCCGTTCCGTATGTTAGCATCAGACGTGACTTTTCTAGATGTTTTAGTAGGTCACTTTTTTCTTAGTGGTACTAAGATGGAAATACATAGCAAGACAATACCAGCTAAACCCATTTTTAAAGGTTTGATGAATAAGTGCCTATTTCATACTTCTTAAGGTTCAGATTGTCCCACAAAGTTTTCTATGCTTGCCTGACACAGCGAAGAGCTGTATTAAAAATGAGACTAAAATACTTCCCTGTTTGGGGGGGGGGGGGGAAATGGTAAAATCAAAGATTTTTCTGAAATAAAAAGGGATAAATCAAACAAAAAGAGATCATATGGAGTATTTTTTTTATTTAAAGTTAGGCAATAGGCCCTGTATGAAAAAAGGGGTTAATTAAGTACCCCACCAAACATGCCCAATGTACTCTCCTTTCTCAAGAATGGGAGAAGAATCAGTCCTCTCATTAGCTCAGTTATTTTGATGATCTCCTTCAATGCCCTTTAGAGGTTTCCTATTTGTTCAACAATAGCAAAACATACTTCTAAGAGTAGGTTTTTTTCATTTTGATTTCCTGTAATGGAATATGATACTGAAGGAAAAAAGAAGTGTAATATAAATGTTGTTTTCCTATTTAGTTAGTAATTAATGTAGTTAGGTAATGAAGCTGAACCACTGGCAGTCTGACACTAAAGGAGATTTTGGTCAGCACAGATGACAATAAATTTTAATATTTTTTTTCTAAAAGCAATTTGGTACCAGACACCATGGAACAGAACTTTACTAGTAATGTACTCAGAGGGTTAGGCTTTCACATCTATTCAAAACCATGCTTTAAACCATAATACATGGTTTTAAATAGATAAAAGAATGCACCAGCCGTAGCAAACTTTTAAGCAGTATTTAGTCCAATGTTACCTCAGGAAGTGGATACTGCTGTATATTTTTTTTTTTAATTGAATGAAATCAGTTCTTTGGAAACTATTTCAGTTATACTTTTCTAATGCAAAATCCTCTGAGAAGACAGGTTTGTATATTTCAGTATTATGAAGCTTCTGCATATGTACAATTTTTTTCCTTGTTTTTAATATCAACTAGACTTGGTATATTTCTCTCTTTGTTTTGAGGATGGTGGCTGGCTCTGCACTTATTCTCTAATGGCTTACAAATAGTTGATTGTACTTGTTAGGTTTTAACTGGATGGTTCTTAGTGTTCCTGATAATTGAGGTGGTTGTGCACTCTATAATAAAAATAATAATAATTCTGAAGTCAAAACGAAAGTCACATGCTGTCCTTGACTCGGATTTCAGTTATATGCAGTCTGTGTTGCTCACAAATAAAGTTGCTTATGAAACCCTTGATAAAATGGAAGCCAGAGCCCAAAGCAAAACAAAAAAACCGCTTATCAGGTCTCTGCTGAGCCCAGTGGCCAGGGACAGACATACTTCTGACATCAGCTACTACAGCCCTGCGTCCTGCAGGCTCCTTAGAATGCAAAGAAATTGCAAGTCCTCTAATTTCAGAGACTGAAACTGTTACTGATCGCTGTTTCTCCTTCTAGAGATGCCTTCTCTTCTGTTCTTGTTTCTCTGGTTTTTCTTTGCTTACCTGTGGTTTTACCTTTATTCATCACCCAATTACAAAAATGTTATAGATTTTAATTTTTTTAAGTTTTGACCTACCTTGGTGTTTCCTGAAACTTGTAAACACTGTCTCCCTCGTTCCTTTACTCCATGCAGAAATAATTTCTAATTTGAATGAATATTTACAGCATATTAAACATACAGATATAACAGTGCTATCTCCATTGGCCCAAATCTGGTAATTTTGTGAAGTTGAGGGAAGTTTTTGTTTTTGCTTGTTCAGTCAGAACAAGCTGGACTACCCTAAGTGGTAGTGTGCTGCATCAGTTTTCTGATGCCAAATGCCTTGTGACGGTTCTTGAGTTTTACACATTTTACTTCACCAGATAAGCATGCATATAATCAATTCCAGAGACCAAGCCAGTACTGGTAACTTCTTAAACCATGCTATCTCAAATGCTTGCTGACGTGGGCATTTGCATGTTAAATTAGGAATCTGTAAAGGTGTAAGCTTTTGTGAGTATGGTGAAGATGCTTTTGAACGGGGGTTCTGTTGAATTGCTTGTGATTGCTAAGACTGTAGCATAAGTAGCTTATAAACTCTGTTGTACGCTTGGTTTAATGTAAAATGTTCCTGGGAACATGGATTTTGGAAAAAGCCAAAGACCAAAGAACTAAGAATCTTCTGATTTCTCCATCTTAGTGCCAGTCATGGCTCTACTCGCTCTCACTTTCTATGGTCTGGTTCTTTGCTGTACGGTTTCTGCAGTGAGTGAAAGGCCAGGCTGCTCACCCAAGAGAGCTGGTAGCCTGAGGGTTAGGTTAGTGTCTTTAGAGATGTGGGACTGGACTGTGATTGTGCTGCAGTCACAAGGCTGTCCTGTCAGGGAAGTACCTGAGCTACTTACCCATCTTTCCCTTCAGGCCATTTGGAAACAGTCCCACTCATCTGCTGGAAGAATGAGCACAGGTACCTGACCTTGAGAGATGATTCTGAGTTCTGGATGGCAGGTGGAAGTAAGGCCCTAGCCTACAGCACAGGGTCCATGCTAAGGTAGGATTTAAGATCAGTGTCAACACTTGGTTAGCCCTGGGTTGTTTCCAGCTTTGGCTGGGCACTCTGTTTTGTCCTTCTGAGACCTAGCTCTTCCCACTGCCTAGATAAGGAGTCTGTCTATCTCCTGCAGGGCCCGGGCTTCACTTTGGGGACAAGTCTGTTATCAGCTAGGAGCAGTGGTGCATGGCTTGAATCTGGGCCTTTTATTTCATCTACCATTTGGACCAGTGTCGGCAAGGTGGAATTTCAGTGAGCTGCAGCATCCAGAGACAGTAGCTGTTCTGGGTCAATAAGTTTCCTCATCCTTTTTCATCAGCCTTAAGTTTCTCAACTTTTAACTCCCAAAGACTGCCAGTAATTCACATCTCTGTGCTGTGCCCAGTTAAAACTTGAGATCTGCTGAACATTGTCCAAATGATTTTGTGTAAATCCTTGTCCATTGCTGTCTTCATTGCAGCAGCCACTTTTTGTTTTCATTGACCACTACAGATTACAACTTGTAGTTGGCAACTCAGAATGGAAAGACTAAGAACAGAACTGTAACCTCCCTTTCTACTTGAACCTCATCTATATGTGAACATTACAAAAAGAAAAATGACTGCTAAGGTGTAATTTTGTGAATTAAAAAAATTTTTTTTTAACATACTGGGCAGTTGAGGGTAGAAGATCTAGTAAAATCAGAGATGTATTTCACAACTCTGCCAAATATCACCTTTTAGCTATACGTTTAGACTCCAATGTGCAAAAGTTGGCCCATTCCAGCATGGAGCCACTGAGTTTTCACATGAAGAGGGACATTATGACTCAGGTGGATGGAGATAAGTATGTAAATATGACTCTTCAGGGCTTGAAGTCTTGGTGATTTCTGTGAAGAGTTGTGTGGCTTTTGCTCTGTGCATCACTCCCACCCGGTGCTCTTAACATTGTAAAATCAGGACAAGTTTCTTTTGCGTGAAATACACAGTTCTGTTATTGACAGAATCTTCTATTTCAAATAGTAACTTTAAAATTTGAGCTCCAATATTGTCGTACAGAGCCAAAAAATAGCTGCAAGAATTTCTCACAGAAAGATCTTGTGAATCTTTTCTTTCACACTCTTTCAGTGAAGAGAAACACTTTTTTTTTTTAATTTGAACATTTTTATTTATTTATTTATTTATTTATTTTAGACAGACCTGGAAAATTTCAACCTAAAAATGATTGCTTTGCATTTGTGGGACTGGGACATGGTGGAGAGTGGTAGTAGTGCTCGTAATGAGTTTTGAAACCTTCAGAAGGTAGCAGTCATTCCAGGAAGTCTGCTATAAGTGCTGAATCAAAATTCAGCAAAACTTAGAAAGCTCATAAGAATTTGAAGCCAGATGGACTACTTACTTGCTTAAATACTTTGCTGAGCTGTTCATAAACCCTGTCTGGTTCAATAATTACTTTGATTTTGCTTTTAATTTTAATGATTCAAATTAGAAGAAAGTTTTGTCCCACAGAAACTTGCTTTTGTTTTACTTCTCATTAATTAAGCAATGTCCTGGAACATAGTGAAGAGCCGGTCAAACCTATGGATGACATAAAGCTGGGAAGCTGGAAAACTCTTAGGGAGTTTAAATTAAATCAAACTTAGCTGTGAGGCTTTTGGGGAATGGTATGATGTAAAAAATGAAGTTTTAGAAAGAAAAACATGTAACTTATCAAAAGCACAGACATTAAGTTGCTTGGTGAGCAGTGGCACTCAGGCAAGAATTCTGAAGCTAGCAGAAGAGGTTGAGTTGTTCAGTGGGAAAAAGGAATGTGTGCCTAGATTTCTTCTTTTCCAAGGCAGTCACTTTACTGTGATTTTTTTTTTCTTTAAACTGAATGTTAATCTCTCTCAAGCTGGTTTTACTGAAATGTTCATTATTATTATTCTTTTCCTCCCTCTCTGATAAATCAGTTTTCTGCTCCCACTTTGTCAGACTAGACTTCCCCCCCCCTCCTTTAGGCAGTGTTATTTTCTGCCAGAGTATTAGTTGAAGGACATTAGCTTTGATGACTTTGGTGGGGCATTCACAAAGGCTATCTTTAGTCTAGTGGGAATACTGACTGTTTCCTCCCTGGCTAATGGAAAATGATTGGGGTTTCTAGGGCACTTCTGAGTTTCCACGTTAAGCTCTTTTCCTGCATTGCCCTCCAGAGAAAGCCACGGCTTTTGCGGATGGTGCCAGCTGAAGTATCCCTTCTGCTGTTTCTGCAGTCCTGTAAGTGAAGGACAGAGGCTCCTTTGTGACTCCTGTAGCTTCAGCGAGGCTGGATTTGGTGGTTGCTGGTGACGAGCTAGATGTCCCTGCCTATGGTAGCTGGAGGTATCAGGAGAGGAGAAATAAGATGAATAATTGAGAATTACGCCTTTTTGTTAGGTTATAGGGCCTGGGAATTTATGTTGGCTTAAACTGTATACACTTGATACAAAATATACCCTACAAGTGTTCCAGTGTTTGAGTTGTGTTTCCAGTTTTAGTGGTTGTTGGAAATTAGAGAATCCAAACAGTTTAGATGGGATTTTCCCAGGGTGCTTCTCATATAATTGGCTGCAAATACTTGGTGGCTGGTGTCATTGGCTTTATAATACAGTGGTTAATTTTCAACATAGTTCTAAAAATCCGCCCTGTTTTGTAATGTAGAAAACTGAATTTCTATCTTACCTGAATTGAACAGACTTTTGAAGCTGATACATGGCCAAAATATTTTGTAGTGCTGTTACAAACTTGTCAGTAATTAATTCATTTTAACTCAAGAAATTTAGTTCTTGTAGTATGTCCCCATCTTTGTTCTTGTTCTGGAGAAAGTTGAGACTTCTACGGAGACAAAGATACCTTTGAGACCTTGGAGGCCTTCTTCCTTATCCCTTTATGTGTGGTTGCATGAGGCCTGGTTCCAGGCTATTATTAAATCAATACTTATTGTTTACTGCTAAGGATATACACGATGCTTCACAATGCACAGATTTTGGGACTTTTAGAAGAAAATGGTGTCTCTTCTCTAAAATAGCGTTTTGCAGAATATGAAAGACACTGGAGAACAGATGAAGGCTTTGCTCTCTGCATTTTTGCTTTCTCTTAATTTACTATTTTCTCTTTCCCATTATATCAGCTATTAGTCTCTCTAATCTCATTCAGTAAGTTTACCTCAAATGTATATACTTGTGTATTTTAAAGCTAAACTCCAAAATCACATTTGTAATATTTCTGTTATTTGTATCTCATGTAACTCATGTAGGAAACCCATTGTTGTAACCTGAATGATAGGTTGATTAATTGCACTTCTTTGCTTTTAATGTGAGTGGGTTTAATATTTGCACTTCTTGACCTCACTGTTCTTTTACAGATCTTTCCCCCCACCTTTCTCCATGTATTTTCATTTTCTTTTTAATGTTTTCATTTTCTACGTTAATTTTTCTACACATGCTGTGAGGGGATTGAGGGTAGCAGAAGTATGTGAAGATGTGCGGAGAGTCATGTCTTTGTGAGGCAGAGAATTAAATTGTTTATTTGATGTTAATTATTTGCTTAATACTATACCTAAAATCTAAGTTTGGAAGAAGACTGTGGGGAATTCCTTTAAAAAGTGACACAAAAGTAGGAAAGACTGTTAACAGACAGTGATTAATTACTTTATTGCAAAAGGGGAGCTTTTTGTGTCTCTTGGTTTGAAATGAGTTGCCGTATGTTGAGAAGGTAGAGACTGGCAGAAGACTTTCCTGTCTTACTAAGCTGTGAGATCAGAAAATAACTAATTTTACCACGGGGAGTTTACCTACCTAACCACAACCTTTTACTAATATGTTCACTTTGTCCTCACATACAAATTTTGAAATAAAAATGCCAGTACTCATGTGTCACTGATGGGAAGTAAAAGGCAATATTTTGGTCATAATTGGTAGGAGGCAAGACTGACATTCACATGAATTTTCCCCAATTACAGAATGAGCATGAAATACTTCATAGAAATTAAATTATTTCTTAAAATTTCTGTCATGATAACCTGGCATTTGGAAATGGTTGTGCTTTCCCACTCTTAATGCTTAGGCTTTAAAAGAGGTTTTCTTTAAATAGGAAAAGTATTATTTGTTTAAAACGTTAAATGTTTTCTTTAGATTTCAGTCTTCAGCTTTAGCACAGCCCTCAGAATCTTGTTTCAAGGCCAGAAAGATCCTCATGCTATCTTTTAAAACCTCCTGCATGCCAAAGGACACAGCAATGTGCTCAGCAATGATTCTGCAGTGTTCAGTATCTTGCAAAAACTTAAGGGGATGACAGAGAATCCATGACTTGGCTTGGTACTCTGTTCAAACAAATTATCTTCACTGATAATGTATAGACTTAAATCCTTAAGTCTCACTTGAAGACACTTTGTTTGTAGCCCTTAAATCACTTGAGAAGAAATAGAAAAGGGCCCGATTTTTTTAGCACCTTCTGCATACAGTCCTGATGTCTATTTTAGTATTAATCTCACATATTTCTATGTATTTTCTAATACATAGAAAAAGCAAGATCAGCAGGCTTATTTCCTTTAGATGTCTAGGGATTGCCCTAATCCTTTTTTTGCCATAACATGGCCTGGAAGACACAGGTTAAGTGATTTCTTCAGTGATCTAATGCCTCTGCGAAAGTAGCTGCTGTCCAGGTTATGGACCCAGGGTTTCAGACATGCACCAACTTTCTGTGTTCTTAGAGGAGTATGACCTTGCATTTGCATTATAATTTGCATTCACTGTGTGGTGTTTGTGTATGCAGCTGGGAATTTGGGGAAATACCAGGCCTGAGCAGGCATAATTCTGCTTACATCTGACATATCTGAGTCTCACAGCACTCCTGTAGACCTGATTCTCCTGTGTGAGGCATAAGAGTAAGAAAATAGTCCTAAACTGTGTCTTCTCTAACTCCTTGCATTTGGCAATTATTTAAAAATGAGTTGTCTACAGGTATGCTTACTCACATTTAACATTATGCTTTTCAGTTAAGTCAAACTGTACTTTCCTTTTGCATACGGAAAAACTAGAAAAATTTTACTCTTTTTTTTTTTTTCTACAAACTCTAGGAGCTTTTGGGAACTCCCCTGTTCCCAGCTTGCCCTTCCACAGTCTGTTTCCATCTTTCTGTTAAGACAGATTCCCACCCACCACCACCCCCACACCCCGCCCCAACCTAGTGACAGTAGCCTGCATGGGTGTCCTCTTTCTCCTGTGATCTTGACCACCTGCAGTCGCATATCTGAGGCGCTTTTGTTAGAGGGCACGGATACTAGCCTGGCTGGTTGACTGCAAAAGCAGGTTTATCTGGAGACTGTGAAGGGATGAGAGCTGAAGTGCTTCGCATTCAGACCCCATTTTGCATGTTGGCTTGCAGTTGTCAGTCTCCTGACTGTGGGAGGGGGAGAGTTAAAATGCCTGTTTGACATTTCATGCCTTCTGTTCATATGTGCTACTTAAGCTACATTTTGGGATGCTGTCTTATGAAGTAATTCCACGGTGTCCAGCACCTTGTACTAAACCAAGGTTATGCTCTGTATTTCTAGAACCACTTTCTGGAGCCTTTCAAAACCTGCTTAGAGCTGCTTACAAGTCAAATAACTCTCTCCTAAAGTTCTGGTTTATTGAAATGACTTTGGAAATGTAATGCCATCTTAAATTAAAGCAGGCATTCATCTCTTCTGCAGGTCCTTCACCTCCTGGTTGATCTTGGCAGATCTTTCTGAAACACATGTCTGGTAGTTTGTAACTAAACACAGGCAGACTAAACCAGGCCTTCCAAAGCTGCTTGTCTCCTATAAGTAGTCTAGTATGTTCCCCCTGACCCTGTGTCGTGGATGATGGCAGTGGCAATGGTAGGTAAATAAGTACCAGAGATGCTTAACTGTGCAATGTCCTAGAAGTCCTAGCAGAGCTGCCTGAGAAATTTGGGAGGAGATGCAAACAGCATTTCTTCCCTTACAATGTGATATGAAATGTTGGCTTTTGCATGAATAAAGTTGGAACTATTGGTCTGGTTTGGACAACTGACAATTCAGGATCATCACAGAGCTGTTCAGCTTCCCCCCACATGTGCACTTTCTGTCCACTTAAATACCTTATTTTCAGCCTCTTAGATGTTGCAATAATGATCAGCTTTGGCAGCCGCTAAGTATTCCTGGTGTGTGGTGGTTCCCTGTTACAAGTTACGCTCCCAGAAAAAGGTCTGTAGAGCTCCAGCCTAAAGACTATTTTTTTTTTTCATACAGAAACGTATTTTGTATTCCTATTCAATATAAACTAGACTAGGGCTGCTCAGCTGCTGAAGTCTATATGTGGCTTGACAGGACTGTTCATGTAATCCTCTTTCCCAAAGGCTTCTTCAATGCAGACTCTGGATTTGGAGATAGCAGCCTGTTACTGCCACTGTTTTCCCTGCAGCCCCTCAGTTGTCACTCTGCGTAGTGCTCCTCAGGAAACACTATGCCTGCATATGGGTTGTCACCACCAGCATAATCCAGTTTGTGTGGGTCCCCTCCTTATCTTTGTGTGGGCTGATGCTGGGGATAACTGAGGCTGCTTATAAGTGGTGTGAATTATCTACGCAGTAATTGCCTATCCCTGGTAGTTGTCTTCCCACCCCAGAGGGTAGATGAGGATACAGACTGTATTGGGTAACGTATGTTCAGGAAGTCTGGTGCTTCGAGGATTTGCACAGACTGTGTTGTGCTCATGTGAATTTGTGTTGCTAAGATGTATGGAGCCCCAATGTACGAATGAAGGGTGACACTGTTGAGGTCTCACAAGACGTACACAGGGCTGGGGCAGAAGCCATAGCGTCATGGTGTTTGGCAGTGTCATGCCATCACATCGCTTTGAGTGTGGAGCGGACTTTTGAGAGGCTGGAGGCGTGGTCTGTGCTCCTCAGCCAGTCCAGTTTGCTAGGTGGCCACGAACACCAGTTCTTGAGGTGTTGGAAACTGGACAATCAAGCCATAGTGTGAACACTGGGACTCCCTTATCTGTCCCTTTAGGAAAGGGAGCAGAGTTGCAAAGCATGAAACTGATCTTGTCAGTGGGAGCTGGGAAGGGACAAAGGCAAAAGCATAGCAGGAGTCCATCGTGCATGGCATGTTCAGACAAGATGGCCCAGAGTGACACTAAGCAAGGTACAAGGTCTTGCAGTCTGGTATGGCTTGGGTCTGCAGCAGTAGTGTCATGGTGTAGTGGGTCGTCTTCTACTGTATAGTTTATCTTATCATTGTCTATGCAGAAGGCCAGGTTACACGCAAAGGAAAAGGAGCAGTTACCTTTCTCCGCAACTGAAGAATGTGTAGACTGCTCAGCTATAGGGAAACTCAATTTCTAGAGGAGAAGACAGTGGGAAAGGATGATAACAAGCAATGGAGTAAGCATGCATGATCAACTCCTGCAGTGTTAAATTGACTTCAAAATAAAAGATGTGCACCTTGAGTTATCTTCCTTTGAGTTTTTGAGACTTAAGTGTGCAGCATATTAGAACTTGAAACTCAAAATGGAGTGGGGGTGTGAAAGCTTAGACATTGTGATGGAGATGAGGTCCATCTACAGACTATCTATGCCTCTGAAAGCAGAAAACCAGCTGGAGAGAGTTGAATGGGTTGTTTCAGGTAAAATTCTGTAGACAGTCCTTATATATTTAAAAATAGTGAACATGTCGATATTCCTCTGGAAAAAATGAAAAGTTTGTTTCAGAGCCAAGTGCTTAAATTCATAGGAGGGGGAATCGCACTATTATATATGTCATGAAAAAAACGGGAACAATGTAGATCTTGGACTGCTATTCCCAATAGGTTTTTTTTCTTTTCTGTGTTTCCTAGTACATGCTAAAAATATTTTCAATATCTTAACATCTGCATTGTTATGAAAAATGGCTTGTCTTTGTTTTGTTTACAGCTGTGTCATTCTTGCATTACATTTTGTTCCATGTGCTCTCTTCAGTTGGGATGTGAAGTCATTTTCTTTTGTCAGCTGTAGACTTAATTGCCCTGACTCCAGAACTGCACTCTGCACCACTTGGAAGAAGTTATTTCTTTTGTTCTGCCTCAAAAATACCCAATCTCTGTGTTGGGGAATATGGAGTTACTTGATTGTGAGAGTGACTTCTGTTTGGCAGAGAGGGGCAGAAAATGGTAAAAATAAAGGGAGCTAAGCCCCTTAGAAAACATGAGATTGAAGAAAGACTGGGTATGTGAGTGTATTTTGCACACTACTGTGTATTAGCATGTCTAATCTTAAATGCACTAGTGTGTCCCATTGATTTCAATTAGAGGATGGGATGCATGAATAAGGTAGACCTTCTCATGCTTGTCCAGGCCCCTGGCAGGCTCCTAAGCGCTGTGCAGCAGACAGATGGGTGAATGAAGGTTGGCTGCAGTTCTGATTCGCATGTCAAGTAGAAGCAGCAAAACAGTCAAGAAATAGGGCCAGACTTGCTGCGAACACAGGAAAGGGAAACATTAAGACAGACTGGTAATGAGGACAAGATGGCAGTAGGTGAGGGAGAGCCAGGGGGTGGTCATTAGCTGTTGGATAACACTGCTCTCCAGTGCACCACCTGGAACACAAGGTTCCAGGGTTCCTCTTTCTCTCCTAGTCTGGGGCACTGCAAAAGATGATAACTACACAATGGTTTTGGTTTCTTGATTGACTCAAGCAATGGAGCTGGGTGTTAATGCTTTTACTTAACTCTGTCTCACAGGTGTGCAATTGTCAATAGGTTGCCACAAAAAAGGAATTTGACTGCCTGGTTTGATTATTTTTTTCAATCTCTTCTCCCAAGTTACTACCCATAGAATGAGAGGAAATGGCCACAAGCTGTGTCAGGGGAGGTTTAGACTGGATGTTAGGAAAAATTTCTTCACTGAAAGAGTGACCAGGCATTGGAACAGGCTGCCCAGAGAGGTGGTGGAGTCACCATCCCTGGAGGTGTTCAAAAAACGTGTAGACTTGGCACTTCAGGACATGGTTTAGGAGGCACGGTGGTGTTGGGCTGACGGTTGGACTTGATGACCTAGAGGTCTTTTCCGACCTTAATAATTCTATGATTCTACGAAGAAACTTTGCATGTACATAATACACTTTAAAAGACATGTTAAGGGGGCAAAGCCAGGCCGCCAGAGCAGGGAAATGCTGAAATTGGGGTTGCATGTGTTACTTTAATTCTGCTTCCTTGGATGTATGCATTGGTGCAAAATCTTCTAATAAATGGTAAGTATTGGGGTTTTTTTTCTAGAAGAAACATGCCTCTGACGAAATGATGGTGTTTATGGGATGAAACAGCGATAGGTAGTAGATGCGATGATCACAGATGTTCCTGAGATAGTTTGCTTGCACAAAGCCATAGCAGGCGTTTGGCTGCCCTAGGCAACCTCCTTCTCCCAGCAGTTCCTGCCAGGTGCTATGATCTGCAACTCTCCTCTTCTGGGCAACAGCACTCATGGCAACAACAACCTCTGGGGTTTACATATGTTTAGTGCCTTCCCTTAGAAAATCCCAAGAGGTGTAGGGGGTTTCCCTTTTTTGCACCCTTGCAGAGAGCCAGCGGTGTGGCAGCAGTTCCTGGCTTAATACAAGCTTACCATGTGCTTCAAAAGAAGGTGCTGGGCTGTGTGGGCAGCCTTCAGTTATAATTTAAGTAGCCAGCATCCCAGTAATGGTGCATGTGCTATATTTTGGGAACACCTCATCTCTGAATTTCTTCTTGTCACAAGAGTGGGAAAGTGTGAATGACATAGGGCATTGGACAAGGACAGAGGAGGGTCTCACAGCTAAGACATCAGATGGTATGACAGTGCACTGAATTCTGGCACTGCTGCCTGTACTGCAGAGTTCCTGCATGAAGCTGTCATTTTGTGACCAACTGCTCAAATGCTGGTGTGTCTTGTTTTCTAGATTTCCAAATCAACTCCAGGGGCCACGTGGTCGTTCAAAGCCAGTATTAGATGCTTTGTAGTGATGAGTTCAATAAAAGGAACAACCCCTGTTAAGGAGGAGTAATAGGGAATGAGACTTAACTATTGAACAAATTACGTGAGACTGGAAAAATCAGACAGCCTGAGGTCTGGAATGTTCTAGTGTTTGAATTTGCAATTTCAGGTCAAACACAACTTACTGGGACTTTTACCCCCACCTTCCATATCCCCCAGACAGTGATATGCTTTAATAGAAGTGATTGGAACAAAAAAGGTAATAGATGTGTCAGTTAATCCATAGCTCTTTTCTATATTAGGTTAGTTTTAAATAGCATTAAAGGTTCAGTTTAGCAAAGCACTTAGTAAGGCATCTAACTGCATATTTGAATTGAGGCCAGGATTGATAAAGTTGGATACTGTATGATAATACATTCAAACAGGAACACTGAATCCACAATGGTTAATGTGTATGTCCCAAACAGGGCTATATCTATCTTCAGCTGAGATTCAGGTTTGCAAGTTTCAAAGCTGGTTTATTTGTGGGTTTGGTGCACATATTTACAGTAAGAATGGGATACAAAAGAGTTCTTTTGGAAGTAATGGACTTATAAGCAAATAATATTCTCTGATTTCCTCAAATACCTAGCTGTCACAGAGCTCACTCTTCTTTTGATTCCTTTACCACTTCCATATTTTTTTCCAGTGGTTATTGGTTCATTTACTATCCCTGTACAAGATCCAGTTACAGCAGATTTTCTGAAAGAATGTTCTGAGACCTCAGAAAACTGCAAAGGAAAAAACATCCTTTAAGATGGTGACTTGTAGAAAATCATGTCTTTAGGATATGAGGAAACTTAACTAAAATGTGTACATTCAAAACAAAAGAGCTTTTGTAGCAAGGAAGAGTATATGATTATTTTAGAATAAAATGTAATTTAACTTGTTAATAGACCTATAAAGTCAATACAATCAGAAAATCCTTGATGGGATAGAATGGTGTTTCCCACTGTAATCATCATAAAATGAAATAAAGTAATGTTTGGGTTTCATGATGCATTTGATCAATATGTTAAAACATGTTTTGAATTAGAATTTAATAAATCTATTACCACCTTGTTTTTGGAAAAAGAAAATGCAGTTATCTCCTTTTTCGCTTGTAATTTGTGATCTTTAGTTGAAGGATTCTGTCTGTCAATTTGTCCCACAAATTGAGCAAAACAGCTGATAAAGTACAAAGTAGTATTTTACTGTACAGTGACAGGGCACTTTTCTACTCTGCTAGTTATAACAGACTTAATTTTGAGGCTCTCTAGGGACAAAATTACCATTTCTTTTCTGTATTCCTGCTAATCTTTTAGTGTCCATAGCTAAATCATAGGAAACTCTAATTTCAAATTTTCACTTTTTCTTTAAAAAGAAAGCCTAAATAAATTTTATGAAGAATACTCATAAATATACGTCTCTGCTAGGAAAAGTACCAAAATAACAAAGTATAACTTCCTTTTGTCTTTTTTTGTAGATGTTATCATAAAAGTAATTATATAACTTTATTTCCTTTCATTTTCCAAATCTAGGCTCTTGTTTCATTTTCTGTATGCATAAAGACCCAACTCCTTTTTGTAAAAACAATCAGACCACAACGATATAAAGATTTTTGGGTTGGTTTTTTCCAGCAAGATTGTGATCCTGTATTTCTATATTGGCCCATCTGGCACATCATTTAAAAGACTAGGCATGGAAGAGTAATCTGCAGTCTTCCCTCTCCTTCCCGGAATAATTGTTATATAAAAACTAGTTTATTGACTCTAGTGGGATGAGAATGTATGGTGAGAGGGTGCACAGTAATACGCTAGCACACTAAATCACTGTTGCCCCCAAACATACTTAGTGCTGCTTCACCATGATTCACTGACTGTACCTTACTGTTCAGCTTACAAAAACTAATTCAATTAGTAGCAAAATTTAGCTTTTGTTTTGTTTGTTATGCAACAAGTTAAAATACTATTAAAAAGATGTTCAGCAAAATCAACCTTGGTTAGTTTTAAGGGTGGTTTTTTTTCTAGGACCTTGTGTTGTCATGTACTTCTACCTTTTTTGAAAAATAAAATTTCTCTTCAGTTATAGATTCTACACTAAAGTAGTGGTCAAGAAGAGCATTAATAGTCTACTCAGACTTGAGAAACTTATGGCATTACATGATGAAGGGTAGTGAAATAATATAAGGAATCTGGTGCCATTTGGCTTGGACTTGCTGTACATCTGATGCAAATCCTTCTGCAAATAGCTACACAGGTAAGCCACGCTAGTATGGCTGCTTACCTGTGTAGCGTTAAAATGTTATGCACGTGATTAAGATCAGCCCTCTCTAGCATAGTCATCAAACCCTTCAGCGTGTACTTTGACTTCTATGGGCTATGTGAGTGCTTAGATGTCACAATTAAAGCATATGTCTCAGGCCTTGCAGAATCTGTGCTGCATTTGTGACCCTGAAGTCCAACCGGTCAAGCGTAGATGGTATAGCTGGTGTTCCTCTACGTGACTTCAGTTAAAAATGGGGTAGTTTGAAGCATGAGGCTAATGTTTTGTTGCAAGTTTGGTGAATAATAGTGAGATGTTACAAAGCTGCTTATTGCTTTTTATCTAAGGAGTGACTGATGCATTGCTTTGTAGAAAATGTTAAAACTAGAAGATAGCATCTAGATTATTAACACCTAGTGTTTGTGATACTAGAATATAATACACAGTAGTGCTATGATTTTAAATACTCGGTTTGTTCAGAACATACGTATTAATCTTGTTTTGAAAATGTAAAGCTGCATACTTGGTAGTTTACAGATACACCAATTTCGCTAAGAGTTGCCAAGAAGTTGACAGTTTGGACCAAGGATTGCTGTGGTTGCTATGTGCAAAAGCCTAGAACAAGCCAGTGGGAAATAATACCAGGGTGGGAAAGTATTGCTATGGTTACAGAGTATTTTCTTTAAAGGAGAGGTGGATAGCGCAGCAAGAATTGCTGAAACTTAGGTAATAGGGTATTATACAAAAAGCAAAAAGACTGAAAGATAATAACTGTCTTGTGCTCTTAATGGCATTTTGTTAGTTTCCAGCAAAGAGGGATTTAATTAATGTACGAATAATTTGTGAAAGCATAGTTAGAAGAATATACGTAGCTTTTATTTTTTTAGCAGTGGAACGCCAGCAAAATATCTTGCAACTTTGGGCTCCATCTCTTTGTTTTTTTTAAAACAAAAAGATTTTTTTTTGGCAAGTGGTTTGAGAGTTCTTTAAAAAGAATAAAAGTGTAGTTATACCCAAATAATTTAATTCATGTGAACTTTTAAGTCAGCTTTTCAGTACATTAAAAACTGTAAAATAACTGCATTTAAAACTGTAAAATAACTGCATTTTGCAAAGATACATGTAATAGAAAATAATTACAAAATACAGTAAAAATTGTGATAATAAGTCTTCTTTAAGCGGTGCTGTAAATCTGAACTGTAAAATTAATCTAGGAAACAACCTTTTTAACTCATAGACATCCTCTAGGATTTAGTTGTAAGCATCTCTGTTGGTTTGATCCTGAAAATCAGAAAGTAGATGATCACTGTACAGCTCAGAGTTTCCATTTTTGATATTTGGGAAGATCCTCTCTTCTCCTCTGCCATGTTTATTAAGAAGTATGGTGTGAAGCATCTAGACGGCGTGGGCTGAACCACACCCAGCTCCCCAAGCACCACCAGCTGTTCAGAAATGCTCTGCTGGGAAAGCTGGGGCTGGGGACCGAGCAGCCTGGTGGGCGGGACAGGAGGTATCTGTGCTCTAGTATCAAGAAAAGGGAAACTGTAAGAAGGGGCTTTTTGTTTTTTTTTTTTCATGGCTACTGTACTACACTTATCTGTCACTCTCTAATAGCCGTGCCTCTGAAAGCCATATTGCTCGACTGAGCTTTGAAGCCCATCGCTGCGGTTCACTTGAGTGGTTGATGGAACCAGACGTACATGACAAAACTCCTGAGCTATGTAACTGTATGGAAGGTCTACACCTGACCTTGGCTAACATGCCAGTTTCATTCCTTGTCCATGCTGGAGGGCATGGGGCATCATGCTGGGAGGTGCAGGATGGAAGGAGGCAGAGACGACAATATCTCTGCTCACAGGAGCCTGCTCTGCTTTAGAGCATGACTCCACCACACCACATAAACTGTCCATGTTACAACTCTGCATTGGGCACATCTTGTTGAAGGTAAGAAGGGGGAGGATTTAAATTGTCAGGTGAAATATGTTCAGCTACTTGTGACTGTTTTCCATAGTTTTATTGCTGTTTTGCCTGTATTATGAGATAGGCATTTGAAACTTGGGGCGAGGCACTGCCCTTTTACTTTGCTCTTGACAAGCATACCTAAACATGGAAATAACCTGCTGTATCTAGTAGTGCAGACCCTGGCTATTTCAACTGACATCAAAGAACGTTTTTAAGAGAATCTTACAGCTTTGCCAGAGAAATCCTGACTTTTATGCTGTGGGCACATAAGACAGACTGTGAAGTATAAACTGGGGAAAGAATGGTCCTGATGGGGACTGAGTATAGAGGGTTAGAGTTTGTCTGTGCAAGAACACTGAGACAAGGGCCTTGAGGAGACAAGTCCAGGACAAAGACCTGAGACTGGGGAGAAGCAAGGGAACTGAGATCAATTGTGGAGATGGCAGGGGGCCACTTGGGCAGAAAAATAGGGAATCTAAGCGAGAAGTCCCAAGAGGGATAAGGGAACTGGGATTTGGAAACCTGATGGACTTGAAACTGGGGTGAAATGAGGAACTGGAGATGTAATAGTGGAGCATAATAGTGATGAGGCCCAGTGCTTGGAAGCTGAAGAGTGACTGAAGAACAACTTTTGTAAGGGAAAAAAACAAAGGGTGTAAAAGCAGAAGACATTAAGGCTGAGGAAATGGGTCAAAAGTTGTGTGCAACTCAAGTACACTGCTCTCTGCTGCCGAGAGCCAAAGATTTCTGAGCATGGCCTACCATCTCTTCTTATTGGTCAAATGTCATTTGGAGCTGAGCCACTGTCAAAATAATGGCTTATATGCAAGAGGGCATCTTACTGCTGTGGTTACTACCTCCATTAGTACAAATGATAGAGGTCTGTAGTGTGGATTCAGCCATTCCACGCTGTGGTCAGGCCACTCTCCTAAGAAAGTATTTCTTAGGAAATGCATTTTCTACATGTTCTACATTTTTCCTCTAGGGCTTTAAAATTATAACGAATAAAAATACATTGAATAATCAGATAGTAAAATCAGGTGCTAAAAATTAACCAAAGTGGGAATTAGTTTTGGCAATGTTATCTTAGCTCACTGTAATTCTGATTGCATAGTCGTGATAGAGGATCTAATTACACATTCACGTAATGCTTATTCCAAGGGACTTCTTCCTCCACTCACTACTTCAGGTGGATTTGCATGAGGATTCATCAAACTTGATAGCTACAGACCCTGAAAGATGTGTGATGAGTGAGAGAAGTTTGCAAAGAAGTTTGCAAAGACTTAAGGGATGGGCAACTGGGTGCTGCCCTGGGACTCTCTTCCTGACTCTGTCATGGAGGGCTGAGAGACATCCTCTGTCGAGTTCTTTGCTGCCGTTGAAACGCTGTTTTCCCTACTTCTTTATGTCATTTTCAGAGCGTCTGATTGTGCTTGATTGTTGGCAGTGCTGAGCAGTCTTTTCCTTCAGTGAGGTCAGTGGTAGCTGCATTTTGAAGGTGTCTGATTCCTGGCTGGTGACAACTTACTCGGAGATGATTGCCCCCCAGCCAAGAGCCATTGGAGTGTCTTGCTGTGGGGATGTCTGAGGTGGTTATGAAGCAGCTGCTGAACCATTGCAGTTTACAGCTCAGCCCGTTAGGTCACCTGACACAGTTTCTCATTTTCTTTGCTATAGCTTAAATTGGATGACCGCAGTCAGTGGTACTTTAAGCCATCCTCTCTTTACACCTCAGTTCCCCAGGTGTCAAATGAAGATAATTCTTGTTCCTTTTTTCATTGGGAGATGGTGCTTATAAATATTATGGAAGTCATTTTCACAGTATACATACAGTGGTGATAAGTCCACAAAGAAATTTGCGCTGTCTCTCTCAAAGCTGGAGTTTAATAGGATACAGCAGGAAAGCCTATGGCCATGTGGTGAATGGCAGAGTAAACTGAAAATATCATTTTGCTCACTGAACAAACAGCTAAAGATCTTGTGCACCGAATGGGGTGGACCTGTTCCAGAAAAATAACCTTAGGTTTTGAACAACAACTGAAGACTCTTATCATGGGGCGTGCACACATAAAGGAAGATAGGCTTAAGGTTGCACAAGCATCCTTCAGTCTTGCCCCATCTGCCTTTTGAGTGCTCACCTTCATACTGTTTAAGAAAGCTTTTTGTGCATCATACATTTTTAGAAGTACTAGTATTTTACAGACCTGCATGCCTTTTTACCTTGTTAGTGATTCCATAAAAACATTAAGTGACTAGGAATACTAATTCAGTGATAAGTTTACCTGATACAACTTATTAAAAAGAATTCTTAAAAGCTGGTCACCAGGCCAGTCCACATGTACTTCCATCTGGCTAACAACCTGGAAAACAGATTTAGAAAGTAATTGAGAGAATATCTGTAAAAAGCTTGGGTTTCATCCTATTGGTAGGTGCAATGGAAGACTAGCATAAGCAAACTTTACATTTGGTAGGACTGAAAACTCCTCTTCCTTCTCTCTGTCCTGTCCTTCCTCTACACCCTTGCTCAACACCTAGTTTTCATTCCATTTGTCAAGGTTGACACCCCACCCCCCCACCCCCCTGCCTTTTTTTCTTTTCCCATGATTCTCAAATTAAACAGGACTTGATGTAACTAGTGACATGCTATTGAAAAGTTAGGCTTCTAGCCATGAAAACTGTGAACAAGCTATTTGAATTTTAATTAATGTTTCACATTTGTAAAGGATAAGTTTTTGAAAGAAGCTGTTGAAACTTTTTAGAGGGAAAAAATTAATGGCAGTTTCTTGAAGACCAGAGAATTTCAACTGTTTTTTTTTTAAAGACAACTTTTTTTTATATTATGTAACATGCTTTAATTTTTTTATACAGCACCAGTAAAAGCAAGTGTAGCTGTTGTGCAGAACATCACTGTTTAATAATTATAGCACTGAATAGCTATAAGACAGTTTGGTCTAACAAGTCCATAGACTAGGATGATTGATTGCCAGTCATCAGTCTGGGTTTATGCTGTTAAGTTTTTGATGTCCTGTATAACCCTGGTGAGATAACACTGAGCAAGAACAATAGTGAGGGAGTCCCTGAAATCTTCCATCTTCTCTTCTACTGGGAATGACTGCAGGGATTTTCATTTTGAGTATAATCTTGCTTCAGATTTCATAACAAGATACTAGTATGCTGAAAAATACTGAGCAGATGTTCCTACAAACAAATACAAGACAAATATTCTTCCTGTTTTGGTTTACATGGAACACATTCACTTGCATAGGAACAGTCCAGATATGAGAGAGGTATTTTTGTCCTCCTGTTTGTGTGCTTAAATGCAGCAGAATGAGATTATTCACAGGCACATCACATAATAGCTATGAAGCCCCAAAAGGAGGCTTTAAGGATATCCATTCATGCCACAGTCATGAAATTAGTATTGTATATAAAACTGAAGATCACAACACCAAAAGCCTAAAACTACAGCATGCCATGATAACACTGCAGAATAAATGAGAGTAATTATTGGTACTGTGTCCCTTGACTGGCCTTTCTGAGGAAGCAGAATGCATGTCAATATACTTGCACTGCTGCTAGTCGCTGAAGAGTCAGTTCAGAGCTCCAATATCCCTGTGTCTCTCCGAGCCAACTGATCGAGTTCATCTTTTCCTTAGACGTGTTTGTCTGGAGTTGCTTTTCATTGTTTTTGCATTGTATTTTTGTATTTTTAATTTTTCATTTGTGTATTGATGGTAAAGAAAAAACATTTGAGGATACCTTTCCCTCTTTTTTTTTTTTTTTTTAAGTTGAACAGGTCATGGGTCTGTAAATATTTCAGAGTATCCAACAAGAATTGAAAATATGGAGGACACTGGAAAATATGTGAGAAAAATCCAAGCACTGGTGATGTAATTATTTTTGTGTGACAGATTCCCTGAAATTTCCTTGGTGATAGGAGGCACAGGTATGGGACCCTGTTATGCTTTGGCTGATTGCCTTCTACTGCCAAGTATCTCTGTGAACTTTGTGCTATAAGAAAAGACACTAGGGCTCCTAGCTTGTTTCCCTTTTTGTGTAGTGGTAAGGTGGCCTGGATTTGCCCCGATCCTTGTTGAATCGTAAGTAGTTTCTAGTTTATTGCTGAACATAATTGTTTTTGCTTTGGGACAGAGAATGTGTACAGTTGTGTGAATAAAGAGATTGTGTTGTATTTTATGAAGGGGAGGATTACTGCAGTAAGGAGGAAAGGAGATAGTTGGTTGCAAATTGGAGCACAAAGCTTGAGTCAACTGATTCTTCTTCCCTATCACTCCTGACTTCTGTCTTCTCTGGACTGTTTTGTTGTTGATTAACAGCACAGAGGTCTGGGTGTTGCTTTACAAACATCTTACCCGACTTAGTTAACTATGTGGATGAACAAGAGTCATGTTATTTGGGCGCTGAGGGTGGGTTTCTGTTGCCTGTATGTCATTGTGTAGTGCTCTTTAACGTGCTGCAGCATGTCCCAGACCTTTGCACGGGGTGTGCAGGTCTGGTGCAGATGCTGAGCCCCTTGGAGTTTGGAGGACTGGCTGCAGGACGGCAGGGGAGACACAGCACCAGAGATCTGGACTGGAGGAATGGAATCACACCCATAAAGTCTGAAGAGAATTTGTTGCTACTGTTTTTGTATCAGTGCAGTGCAGTTTTTTGTTTTGTAACTAGCTAGCCCATTTGGCAGTAGATTGTCTGATAATGAGACACAAAAGGAAACATTTTTCTACTCTCCTTAGCTGCCTATGACAGTTTGACACTTCAGAGATTGCAATGGGATGCTACTAGTTCATCAGTCAAACTCATAGAGGGCTCTCACTGCTTCCGTTCTGTTTACCACAACAGAACTTGGGCAACTACCACAAGAACATCCTACAAACAAATATCTGAATAACTTTCTTTTTTGATTATGTAAATAGTCTACGTTTTCTTTTTCCTCTACGTTCTCTATTCTAAGCCCACTCTCCTAAGATGCTCAAAAACTGTGGAAGTAAGAGGCAGAAAATGTCAAGGTAACAAAAATGAACTGTCATTAAAATCTTACCTCTTCTACTCCAGGGAATAACTCTGGTATTTGAGAGAGAGGAGAGAGTAATGAGCCTGAGGGATTCCTTGTCAAGGAGGGAAGGAAAGTAAAACCTGTTTCATAAAGTCCAGCCTGCAGTTGAAAGTAAGAAACAATGGTGTTAATGAAAGCAGTGTGCACCTTAGTCAAAGTATGCAACTTTTCATAACTTTTTGAAAGACCTGGACATCTGAAAGACCTGCATGGGCAAATGCCAAGTCCCGTACCTGGGGTGGAACAACCCCATGCACCAGTACATGCTGGGGGTTGCCTGGCTGGAAAGCAGCTTTGCAGAAAAGGCACAGGGGTCCTGGTAGACACCAAGTTGAATATGAGCTAGCAATGTGCCCTTGCCTTGAAAAAGTCTAGGAGGAGTGCTGTCAGCACGTTGAAGGAGGCGATCCTTCCCCTCTACTCAGCATTTGTGAGGCCACACCTGGAGTGCTGGGTCCAGTTCTGGGTTCCCTGGTACAAGAGAGACATGGAGCTACCAGAGGGAGTTGAGTGGGCAGCCAATAAGATGATGAAGGAATGGGAGCGTCTCTCATCTGAGGAAAGGCTGAGAGACCTGGGACTGTTCAGCCTGGAGGAAAGAAGGCCCACGGGGGATCTCATCAATGCATTCAAATACCTGAAGGAAAGGTGCAAAGAGGACAGAGCTAGGCTCTCCTCAGTGACGCCTGGTGACAGGACCAGAGGGAGTGGACACGTTCGTGAAACACAGGAGGCTTCATCCGAACATCAGGAATCCCTTTCACTGTGAGGGTGACCAAGCACTGGCACAGGTTGCCCAGAGAGGTTGGGGAGTCTCCATCCTTGGAGGTGTTCAAAAGCTGTGTATACCCGATCCTGGGCAGTGTGCTCAGGGTGGTCCTGCTTGAGCAGGTGGGTTGGACCAGATGACCTCCAGAGGTACTGTCCAACTTTAACCATTCTGTGATCTTGTAGTTGTGGTGATATGCCTCCTGTACTGTATTTCTTTAACAATAAAGTAGGTGGAAATTACTATTCTGCTGTCATCCACTAGTGTTGCATCTGCCTGTTTATTTAGCCCTCAAAATGTCTTCTAAAAGTTATTCTTAATTTCTATTAATGTCTAAAAGTTATTATTTCTTTTAAAATCCATAGTTAATAGTTCTACTGTTCCTCTGTAGTACTGAAAGGTGTGTGAATAGTTCCTGTGTTTGTGCTGCATTGCACAGTCTGCATGACCCTGATGCTTGCTGATACAAGTAAACAACAGCTAGTATGGCAGAACACTGCTGCCCTGTGGACGTAAGTCTACTCGATCTATAGACTTTTAGAAAACAGCCATGATTGGAGAAAACAAAAATCATAACTCTCTAAACGTATCTAAGCTCCTAACTATAAATTTGTATACGTTGTCTGACCAGACTTTTGGCGTACTGTGATCAGATGGATTATTCTTGGATAGTTGGACAGTTCTTTACCCTCTGTTTTCTTTAAATTTTTCTTTTGCACTAGATTGTTACCTTACCATTACTTTGATCTGTATTTATATATAATTCCATTCATCCTTGCTTAGGGCCATAATGTAGTTTTGAAACAGTCATGCATACTGAACAATGTACCAATCTGATTGCTGTTATTGTACCAAAGTCTCCTGTGGTATGGTGCTATTCCCCTCTCTTCCCATCTAGCTTTCCTTGCTTGCCTAAGTACCAAAATGCTGATTAAGTTCCTTGCACTGGGAAATTTTGTCCTGCTTACGGACATGAAGACTTTTTGGTTTGGGTTGGGTTTTTTTGTTTGTTTTTGTTTGTTTGTTATTTTTTACCTACCTCCAGGTAGAAGTAGTGGTAGTCTTTCTCTTCAGACACTGTTTTCTGTGAAATAATTTATTTGATACTATTTGTTCTCCAGAACACCTGTGTCGAGGTAGTGGCTCAGTAGCCTGGACGCCCTGGTGGAGGTTGCTACTTTGGTGGACGTAGTCATGCTAGTTAATATCAACAGAGAATTTTTCCTGTATGTTGATTGAAGACAGCTATTTCGAAGAAGATAAACTTTGAAACATTCATAACATTTCTTTCTTTTACTGCTTTTTTGGGAGCAATGTTTTAAAAAGGGAACTCTCATGCCATCTTTGGAAGAGTTTTCATAAGTATTTTGTGTTTTTTCCTCCTGTTTCTTCCTGCTACAAGTTATCAAACCATTAATGGTCATTTCTGCTGAAATAGTCTGTTAGTTACAGTAAACCTGCCTGGTGTGAGCTGGGCTATATTAATTACATCTAACAGCTAAATGCAGGGGGGTTTATATTTGTTTTATATTTCAGTTCTCCTCACAGTTCCTTGGGAATGCAAACCAAAAATATGTTTAACTGTACAGATTATTCTAGTTGCTAAAGATCATTTCCTTATTCCTGTAAGGACTTGACATGGGAGCAGCTCTGAATTGACTGAATTGTAAATTTCTGGCAGAACAAGAACCTGCCATCTACTACTAGATCAGGAGACCATCTTTCTCAGATAGATGCTGTTGGAATCAAAAAATGTCTTTTTGAGAATTAGAAGTTTGAAAGTCACAATCACAAAAGGGGCTACCAAGGCTCTGCAAACAAGCTGACTGTCTTGTTTACAGAAAGCCCAGGAGCATCAGTAAGTTGACCGGTGACAGTGTCTGGTCTTGCAAATTTACACCTGATGTTATCATTCCATCCATAATGTTCTACCCTGGGGACATGTTTTTGTATCTCTGTATTAATAGGTTTGCTACCATATAATCAGTGAACTTGTTGCAGTGAGAAACTTGGAATAAGAATTGCATTTGAGTTCATCCTAATAGCGCAAGACAGTAGGACACCTAAAAGGGACCCGCATATGTAGAGATATTTAAGTTGGCTTTTGCTCAACATTATAGAATGTTGTCCCTTTGGCAAAATGACTTAAGAGTTACAATTTCTTGAATTTTGCAGTTTTAAGAACTAGATGTTACTTCAAATGAAATATGAGAACTTTATTGCTGTTAGTGTACCAAACTTTAATGTCTTGAAAAGTTTGAAAATGTATGTTACAAATAAATCTCTTTCCAGGCACAGTATGCGCTTTTCCTGCAGCAGTGAAACACGAACAGATGTACTTTGCTACTCTAACCTGAATTCCTTTAAAAATGTTATTCAAAACCTAAATTTGTAAATTATTCTGGTGTAAAGTTGGGTTACTGGATCATGTTGTTTCCCTTTCTCTGCAGAAAATACCTGTGCACCACAGTTCATTTCATTAGGTTAAAACTTGCAGGACTATTGAACTTTGTGATGCTTGTTAGTATAAAGCAAGGAAGTTAGTCTTTTTGTTGGGCACAGGATTGGTAACCAGGGGATGAAGCTCTGTTCTTGCCTCAGTCTCCAAGCCTTCCTGTATGACCTGGAGAAAATCATTTAGTCTTCTTGAGGCCTTATGTGCTGCACCTATAAATAGGAGAAAAGTTCTGCAGGTACTCATTAGTGAGGCCTTATAATTCCTGAGTGTTGTCATGATGCTTTGGGATCCTGACAAGGAAGGTACCAGATAAAGGCAAAGGACAGATTGCTATGTTCTTCCTTTTCAAGATTCGAAAGCGGAACTTGGAAAAGCCTCTTGAATTTTGAAGTTATATTCCCTTAATATATCTATCACCAAACATAACCACTTTTTTTGTTTCCCTTTGGCTCACTTTTCAGCTTTCATTTCTTACTCCTCAGGAAAAGTCTTCTAAAACTGGTCCATGTGTTTCTGCTAATTGCTACTCTATGCCGTTCTAGAAAAATGAAGAATAATTGAGTAGTTGGAAGAACTGGGCCGTAAAAGGGGTAGCTTTTGGACAATTCATGAAATAATTGGTTCCTTTTAAGAGTAGGGTACTCCCTCTGCTCGTGAATTATTCATTTTAATGCTTTTGTTATAATGGCAACAGTGTTCAGGCTCGGAGGCAGTTCTGGACAGCCGCCTTCTGCTGAAATACTGCACAGCAGCAGCTACCATTTGTTTTATAAACTAATGCATCTAAGTCAATAACATAGTGAGTAAATGTATTTTCATGATCAAGAAAATGAGAAAAGGGGAAGAATAACAATGTCATAACTAAGAGGGTCTGTTTTGCTGAAGGGTTAGGTTTGTTTACTTTTCTGGGATCTATTTAGGGAAATCATTTAAAATAAATATTTTTACAGATTATTGTGTTTAGTGTTAGATGCAAATTTATATCTATAATGAAAACAGACATTAGTGTCTCTGCTTTGTATAGCATTGTGCAATAAAAGGCCGTTTCAAAACACTCATTGTACATAAACACATCAAGTTTTTCTTAAAAGTAATGTTTAAAAGTCTCTTTGAAACAGGTTTTTAAGACGAAACATAACATAACCACATAACCCACACAGAAAATGTATCTGAGTCATGTGCATACAGAAATAAAAGTTTCTTTGTGGTATCTAGTATCAGTCTTTCATTAAAGCATGGACTTTCCTGAAGAGAAATTCCAGTGCAGACGGTTAAGGGTTCTCCCCCCCTCTTCCCCCCCCACCTCCCTACACTTTTCTGACGCTGACTTAAGCCCCTGAGCCTTGCAGGGTACATTAGGGACAGTCCCCGTGCAGAGCCGGGGAATTCAGGGCTGGGAACTCCGTGGTACTGGTCTCAGTGGACAGAAGCATGTGCTCCAGTACAGTGCTCTCGCTCTGTCTGATGTGATTTTAAAAAGGGGTGTTTTCTCCTAAGCCATATACGTACTCCTAAGATGCCTTCAAGCAATAGATAAGTGCGTGTGGGGGGCGGAAGCAGTGAGCAGATAGATGAGTGATTAGGTCATTTGGATTAGGAAGGAGCGTTTTTTTATACTGAACTCTCTTCTCATTCCTCGCTGATCAGATTCTCGGCGTACACGGAGGGTTGAAACTGCATATGTAGAGAAAAGAAAACTCCATAGATGGATATAGTTGCAGAACTATAAGGAGTATTGAAGAAGAGAAAAGTTTGAATTGAAAGTATATGTGGTTTCAGGGAATCTGAATCATGCGGTATTACTTTCACTTTTTCTAGGCTTGTATTTCCTATGAACAAACCATCAGGGAGATAGAAGTTCTGATTTAGATAATGTCTTGCAGTCTTTGGAATAACACATTCTGCTGGAGGGGGAGTCCTTTTGGCAAAGGTCGCGCTCTGTGAGCGGAGAGCTTTCCCGCTGCCCACGTTCACATTGTTTCTGCTGGGAATGTCAACTTTGGGCCTTTTCCTGTGAATTTTTCATATATTTAGGTGGCTACTCCATGTAAAATGGAAGCACCGATAGGAACCCCTCCTTTCCTTTTTCCTGTAGCTCTGCTCAGACCATTCTCTGTTAGCATGGTAGTGGTACAAAGTGTGTGGTCTTTCAGCTCTGACTAATGCATTTTGTGCTGTGTGACTGAAAATGCCTCGTAGTCTGCCAGGGCTGACTGAGGGTTGTGGAATGTGGTGCCTTTTCTCTGTTTCTCTCTGATTTTTTTTCTTTCTTTTTTTTTTTTTTCAGTAGAAGTGTGTAGGCAGCTTGTTGAGAAACCTCAAGATGCAGGGGAAATGCTTGTACGTTGTGGAATGCGGCTTCCCCTGGGAGACCCCGGGCGGGCGGGCAGGCAGTGAATGAGCAAAGTGGAAGAATGAGAAAGGGAAGAGGTTGGAGGCAGGGACAGATAGGAAAGAGTGAGAGAGGAGGAAGGAAGGAGGTGGAAACAGAGGGGCCCGTTTCACTTTTTCTGAAGCAATGACAGCTGGTTCTGTCCTGCCTCACATGACAAAGTGCTGTGGAGAGGAGTATTTAAGCTGGAAGCCAGCAAGCAAGGGTGGTCAGCTGATATTTTTTTTTTTTTTTTTTCCCAGGCTTTAGTCAGGTGATCGCTGATGACTAGTCAGCCCACCAAGAAGGGACTACAGCACACAGGTAAGAGAGAAGCTGTGTACTCTTACATGCAGCTGGGGGGCCTGGTCGGGGGGAGGAGGTAAACAGCCCTAACATTGTTGGAATAGTTTTTTTAAAAAAAAAAAATATTCCTGATTTGCTTGGGTGTGTAACACTGTGATTGTCTCTTTCAATGCTGCTGCTTTTGCTATTCAGTCTTGTTCTCGCATTTTTGGTTTTTTTAAAAAAAATCTGTCTTTAATTAGAAGCTTTATTGGAAAAAAAAGACCAATTGTGCATTGCTAAATATAGTCCTGGGTATTGCATGAATGTTGCATTCTGTTACTTTTTGAATAAAATAACTTTCCATAATGCAAGTGTGTCAAACTCATATTTAGAGGGGAATTCCCAAATACTTAAACTATGAGTCATAAAAAGTTAAAGGACCAGTACAACAGTTCAGGATGAAAACTCCATTCAGCCTTGGGTAGCTGCTTTTGTATGTTTTGGTAGTTAAATATGTCTTTAAAAAACCCCAGAGAAGTGCAAAAGCTGAAGCAGTTATAACTCTGCTGACCATAACGCAAAACATACGTAGCAGAGGCTAAACAGATGACTGGGGAGGAGGATTGTTCGAGCGTTCTTGCTTTCATGCATCTTTTCTTTCATTCACGTATCTAAGAACCTGGTGAAAGAGTCTTCTCACGTGCTGAGGGTGCTTCAAAGGGCTCTGACTCCCTAATTCCCTTTGTATAATGTCTTAGAAAGAAAACAAAACAGAAAACCAGTAATAAGTACACTTATTATAAGTGAAAAATTGCAAAATAAAAATCCGTAGTGAGTGTGACAGACAAAAGTGGTTTTCAGCTGGTTGCATGCCTGGCTATTGTGCCACGCTTCCTTCTCTTTAAACATAATTGTGTAATGTGCTCTTCCTTACCATTGCTCCTCTTTACTAAAAGATCTCAGATACTCTATGAAATTTTGAATGACTCATATTAGAAGATGCGTTCAAGAGTTTTTAAGATGAAAAAGACAGGCAAGTGTTCCTAGCTCCCACCTGTAGCTCTGAAAAACTCCTTGTGGTCTAGGGTTGAAGACGACTTTATTTTGAAAAGCTGTCATACATATTTCCATATTTTAGTGGTAACCTTATTCCTGTCTACTATTTTGTCGTATTGAAATAAAAGCTATTTGAGATGTACTTTTTCCTATCAGCATATGCAGTGTTTTATAAATGCTGGTGCTGTACACAAGGGGGATAAAGATGCATGACTTTCTAATTACTTTTATTCTCATGATGCTTCTCTCACTGTTAAAAATGTCTCTACTTGTGACAGGCTGGCTGTGGGATGTTGGTATTGTCTTAGAACGACAGCTGATGCTTAGATGCTCAGAATTACTGAGGTTTAATCTGGGGGAAGGAGACCCTGGAATGGGGTGGTGGGATAGGTGGAGGACTTTTCCTGTTGATGTCAGTGGTCCCTTATCACATGCAAGTCTGAGGAAACACCCAGCTTTGAGTGGCAGCCTGGGAGGGTAATTGCAAGAAGCATGGGAAGCATCGAAGAGGTCAGTAGTGGTAACAGTGGACTTAGAGAAAGGGGTAAGAGTTGTGAAGTTGGCTTTCGTACTAGATCATGGCGCAGAAAGCATTCTTAGCTGTCAAATACTCTTTGGCAATAGTTCTCTACTAAAGGATTTCAAGACATTTTTCCCTTTTTATGGGATGAGAGGAGAAGGGGTTTCATGAGGTGAGGAAAGATTAGTGAGGTGAAACAGTGTCAGGCAATAATGATTCTGGTTAGCAGAGATTGCTCTGAAGAGGCTGGTCTGCTTTCCATGAGGACCAACAATGAGGCACTTGCTCTTGAGTGTTCCCCTTCTCAATGATAACTAAGAAATGCATAGGCTTTGGGCTCTGGAGTAATTAGGTATCAAGTCTGAAAGTACCCCAAGTTCCTGTAAGCCATTCCACATTAGCTTCATCTTAAGCAAAGAGATCTTTTATGAATGGATGCAAATCGTCTTATGTTTCGTGCAGTTGCCCTTAGGGGAATTCCTGGCAGGTGGGCTTGTCCAGGCTGCGCGCTGCAGAACGGCTGTCGGTGCACGCGCATAAACAAGACAGTACATATTCTTACATATCGGCACTATTGTGGCGTGAGAGAGGATCAGATGCGTAGAACTGGAATGCATAAATATAAATCTATTTCACAGAGCACTGATTTCTTTTCCTCATTTTTTCCTTTAGTGATTTTTGTTGTTGTTGTGGGTTTGTTTTGGTTTGGTTTTTTTTAAATCTGTGGGGTTTCTTTGATTTATTGATTGTCCGTGAGCACTAGCATCTTTAAACTCCTGGCAAGGTAACCTGTCTAGTTCAAATATGTCTCAAAGATAGGAAATATTTTAATTTCAGGTATATTTCTGCCTTTTCATTTGCGTTTTTAATATGCTTGCATCTGAAGAGAGGGGTTTGTTTGTAATATTTCAAGTGCAGTTCCTAGATTTCCACTTACTGATGTGAGAATCTCTTTTTCAAATAACTTCTGACTTGTGATCACTTTAGGTCATGTTTATTTAACCCTGGCATTGCCTAATGATCATGATTGCCCTGAAGCTAAGTAGGAAAAAATAAATAACTTGCCTGCAAATGAGGAACCGATTCTGTGTATATGGCATTATAAAGGATAACATCTGCAGTACTTAATTTTCCTTAGAGTAGTAGAAGAATTAAGAGTTCAACAGCTGTGCTGAGTAAACTTGCAAGAACATGAGCTCTTAGCACCTTTAAATACAGAGACGCTTACTTTCATAAATAAAATCAGTTTAAGAGTGTCAAGAAAAATCTCAAGAAAGAATAGCCGAATCACATTATTTTAATGAAATATTTCTTATGATGAAGTGTTTTACTCTCTACTTTCTCATAGTTTGTTTTTATTAACTTTGGAGAGTGAAGACTGCACATTTTTTGTTTGGCTCGTTGATTTTTATTACTAGATAAAGAGCAGACCATGCTGTTACTCATTTTAGTAAAATCTCTATACATGTATGTCAGGGCTTAATTTGACACCAAAACAGTCATTACTTAAGTGTTATATCCCACTTCTATTTCAGTCGGACAGTGGTTTAGTTGCTTAAAACCAAAACTCTTCTTTCCCCTCTTCCCTAGTTACGAGCGGACTTAGGAGCGGAGACATCAGAAATCTGGAATAGGATTTTCCGCTTCTGAGGAACTAAGAAGCTTAGCCCTTTTTGGTTCTATTCGCATGAATCTCTTAAGGCTTCAGTCGCACGCTAAAACTCAAATAACCTCGTGAAATTTTACTATTGCCAGGCAAAACCCCTCTTGCGTCTTTAAGAGCCTCTTAGACGTGTTATCCGAGAGCTTACGGCGGTGGTTTAACTTTAAAATAGTCCGCAGGCTTACCGCTTTGAGTCGTTGTTATTACAGCAACCTGAGCAGCGCACCCGCCGCCTTTCCCCCGCGGCCCCGGGGCTCCGGCGGCCCCGGCCGCGTCCCGGGGCTTGCGGCGGGGCGCGGGGGCCGCCGCCCGGCGGAGGGCCGGCAGTACTGCACCG
Source organism: Phalacrocorax aristotelis (assembly GCF_949628215.1). Taxonomy (NCBI): domain Eukaryota; kingdom Metazoa; phylum Chordata; class Aves; order Suliformes; family Phalacrocoracidae; genus Phalacrocorax; species Phalacrocorax aristotelis. Next base: position 97,118,134 of record NC_134276.1, on the reverse strand, counting down.
CCCGGGGCCCGGCCTCCCCGGCGGCGCCCCTCGGCCGCTGCCTTTGCAGCTGGAGAGGCATGTGCTGGCCTTCGTGCCTTTCCCCCCCGCGGAAATGAAGAGAAGAGGCTGTTCGAGGCAGCTCCGGCAATTGCAACGTTCCTCTGCTTTCCCGAGGTTGTACGTGGGTTTTCTGTGTTAGCGCAGGCGGCGCGACGTAATACGCTGCACGTGGTGATTAAGCGTCACGCTAAAAAGAAACCCACCCCCATGAAAACTGATATTCTTCCCAAACAATGCAAGAAGACTCTTAAGAAGTCTCCGTATCTACTGAAATGTGACAGGACTGTTAGCAAACCAAATTCGGTCTTGATGCAAAAGCACGCCAGCAGAATCCATCCATGGCCGGATGACTGGGAAATGCTCTCGGTACACTCCCCAGAATCTGCTGGACTACAACAAAGTGGGAGAAATACCTAAAGCTTCTGAAATCAAGAGCTTCATGTTGGTATTTAACATCAATATACGTGAGCTATTTCCCAAATCAATTTTGCTGTCCCTCTTAGCAGTTGAGAGGGAGAAAAAAAAAATCTCTTACAACTACATGCATTGATAGAAGCAACCAGCTTCTAAAATAGTCACGAGCTCTGACACCTAATCGCTGTTTCTGATGAATGATTATTCAGAAGTGAAAGTCCTGCCACAACATGCTTACATCTCAGTTGAAAGCTGTCACTGCAGCACATGCTCTAAAGCGCAATTACATGGACTGAATATCCAGTAAGTTCACAGTGGGAAAGGAATAAGCAGGAAACTGTATTTGAGATTAAAATGCCTCTGTACTTTTGGAGCATCCTAAGAATAAAGTGGGTGTTCTATAAAATGCAAGACCTAGATGTAGGGAACTGCTTGCATGGGACTTCTCACTGGCAGCTTGCTGCTTTTCCCCCCTGCCGCCACATGTACCGCTTTGGCCAGCGACAGCAGATTGCACTCTGTGGAAGCTGATGAGAAGGATTTTTCTGAGCCTGAACACAGAAGGTGCCATAACAAGCATCTTAAATGTCCCATGTTATAAAATTACTAAAGACGAGGAAGTACAAAAAGAGTTAGTAAATGATGGTAATGATGTGCACAACTCTTCAGTCAAATCAGGGCTCAGTACTCACTCGCAGAAGGCAAAATAAGATTGAACTGAAGGAAAAAAATGCTGCAATTTAAGTGAAGCAAACTGGATCTTGGAAGGGTTCCCCCCCCTCCAGTTCATTCAGATCATAGCTAGCTTTACGGTGAATCACCTTTTCTGAGGAATTTACTTGTGTGTGCACTTCTTAAAACTAGTGTTATGATCTCTCATTTATAAGAGGAGAATATCGGTAAGCCCCAGAATGGTGAGCTGCAACTGAGGTTGGCAATCATTTACATCTTAACAAGAGTAATCAGAAAATCCACATTAGGGGTGCTTTCCCAAGGGCTGTGTTCCAAGCTCTTTAGTGTTACTGTACATTCTGAAGCTCATATTTCATTTGTTACTCAATCAAAATTCATACCAACAGAAGCAACATATTATGACAAGTTAATATAGTTTGTACTGTGCAGTGCCACGGCTCAAGATGTTGTTTTCCTAAGGATTTTTTTTTTCCTTAAAAAGAGAGGCCTGTTTTTATTGCACATCTTCTCTTCTGTCATAGTAATAGAAGCTGAAGACCCACTTTTCCAAATGTTTTCTGCCCATTTACGTAATTATTAAATACCTGAGTGTGCACAGCCCGTTAGAAAAGTTTCAATCTTCTAACCTCTCCATTTCATCTGTGATACAAATCCATTGCTCTTCTCCAAATAAGACTGCCCACTGCTTAGGAGCTACTGGGTAAGAATTGTGGCTCTTCGAAGCAGGGTGCTACAGCCTTACTCTCTTTAAATCTACAGGAAATTTGCTCATGAGGAGAAGCCAGATCTGAAGTGTTGTAATAAATCTTGCAAATAGGCAATTATGGGTTTAATTGTATTTTAATTCATGCATGCTCAAACAGCACAGTAGGTTCTCAGCAAAGGCTACCTGGGATCTCTTTTCAACTGCTTCATATGAAAAATTTATAGGACCATGTATTTTTGCAAAGAATATTGAAGAAATTAATTTTGGTGGTTCACTAAATTTTAAAAGGTCTCCTTAGGATGAGTTCTTTAGTGAGAGCTGTTGTGCGAACTCTGAAGATGTAGCTGAAAGAGGCTTCCCTGTAGCCCAACCTGTGCACCTTCTCACCAAATTCCTCTTCCTTTGAGGAAAAACGAGCCCTGGAGTTAAAGCTTTTTCACGGAAGGTTTTGCACTTTGCGTAGTCGCCGTGCACACTGCTGTCTGATACGGGACCTACGTTACGTGCTAAAGCTTGAATACCCTCTTTAATTGAAGACAAAGTTCTTTTCAGAGCTTCTCATGAGTCTCCAGAAACCGCTTTGTAGGTACTGATGTAAATGTTTCCTGAGAACAAGGTGGGGAATCCCCCCCAAAAACCCCTATCCGGCTGGAAGAAGAGTTTAACCCTGCAAGTTAGCATGGGAATTTACTGTTTGGGGGTGGTGGCTGTTGTGCGTTTGGGGGTTTATTTGGTTTTGGTCTGCTCAGTGAGAGACTTCAACGCAGGCCTTTGCCATGCAGCAAGCCCACGCGGGAAGGGAAGTTCCACGCTGCCCCCGCCAGGCCCCTGCCAGGGCGGGTGGGCCGGGGCCGGGGCCCACGGGCAGGGGCCCGCGGGCCGGGGCGGTCGGGGAAGCGGTGCCTGGGCGGGGCGGCCCCTGACAGGATGCCGGGGGCAGCGGGCGCAGCGGGCCGGGGAGGGCGGCGGCGGGGGCGGGCTGCGGCCCGAAGGGCAGCCCCGGTTTCCACCGCCGTAACGCGGCGGGTTGTCGGGGAAGGGCGGCTTTGGGGGTGCTGGGTGTGTGGGGGGTGCGTGGGCGGCGGCGGCTGTGACACGGTGGTGGGTGGAGATTACTGCATTTCATCTGCTTTTCCTCTGACACCTTTTAAAGATACAGCCCACGACGCGCTTCAGGGGTTCGTGCCAAGCCCTGCTGGAGTCATCTCGCAGCCGAGCTCGAAATTTATAGCTCGCCTCACTGTGAAAATAGGAGTAATTCTGGGCAAAATCCGAAGGTTCTCCGCATTAAGCCGCCACCCCCCAGCTCCCGTGCAGAAGCGGAGCGTCTCTTTGGGCAGATGCTTTTGATTTCCCATTAACTTCATACAAATTTATGTAAAAGTACTTTCTGGAAGCAGAGCCTTGTCAGTAACATCTTGGGGTAAGAATTGTTCTCTTTAGCCTTGGCCGAGGTGGAGAAAGATGTGTTTCTTTCCCTTTTGATTTTCTTAGCTCTTCTTCTGTTTTGCTGCGGCTACGAATGTATTCTGTGTGCGGTATTTTTGCAAGCATTTGGCTCAAAAGTGGTGAACAGCTTGTCGTTACTGGTGCCTGTTTCCCCCTGAAGTACAGAGCATTTTTTTAATTTAAAGGGATAACAAGAATTTGCCTCTAACTAGTAGAAAACATTTGCCTATTTAGAGCTCTCCTTTCAGTTATAAAAGCACAAAATAATATTAATTGCCTAGTCTTCACTCTTTTTGTTCTGCAAAAAGCTTAGAAGCTGTTACAGGTTAAATACTTGACAATTTTTTCAGTATTAGTGCTGTTTGAGAAAATACGGGTGTAGAGTGGGTTACGGTGCTCCGGTTATTTGTTTTCCCTTTTTATTAGGCTTATTCTTCATGTAATAATGTCTAGTTAGTCAGCTACTGGGTGGACAGGCTGAATAGATTCCAACTTTATAAATGTTAACGCACACTATGACCAGCCTTGAGTAATAATGCATGACTGTATGACATTCAATCAGAGAGGACGCCTGAACCATTCCAGTACGGCTCTGCTATGCACTTTTGGGGAGGACATACGTGTTTCTCAAAAATAGGAAAGAATCTGGTAAATGCAAAAAGCTGCTGGGGGAATGCAGCTTTGTGTTTCCAAGGAAAACAACAGGCAAAGTCTTAAGAGATGGCTTCTCCTCCTAATTAAGTGCCTCGATATGTGTGATAACATACCTTCATTTTGAGATTTGTCAGCTTTCTGCTTCTGAAAAATCTTTCCCTTAGTCTTCAGCCATTTTCTAACCATTACCTTATTCAAAAAGTAAGCCCTGCTATGGATCGTAAACTAGAAAAAGAAAAGTGAAGCAGTTGTGAATTGATACTTGCAAAACTGAATGAGGCAGTAGTAATCCTCTAATCTTGTAGCTGTTGAGCTAGTATGAATGATACTTGTCATATGTCCCTATAAGTATGGGCTGACATTTGTTTACTCCTTGCTAATTTAAGCACAAGTGTTGTCCCGTAAAATTGTTTAATCCTTATTAGAAAAATATAGGCTCTTTATCAATCAGTGATGAATGAGAATTCATCTGCTGTTTATTTTTATAATATAATTATTTAACACGTACATCTGACATTTGGAAACTTCAACTGAAATTAGTCTCTCCTAAATGTGTTTGTCACTAAGATTTAAATGGGCTCCAGTATATTTGTTTCATGTAGTGGAGGAGGAGGGGAAGTAACATTTGAAAGTTATCACCGCTTGCCTGGAAAGATACAAATGCTACCATATGTCCGGAGGTTTTACATCATTCATTAAGAAAAGAAAATAACCTAATCGGTCATACTTTGAATAAGACTAAAAATTTAAAAACAGTTCTAAAAATGCAGTATTATTTCTCTGAGAAGAGCATTGTGCAGTCCATTCAGTGTCTGAGAGGTAAGAGTGATCAGCATTGGCTCTAGACACAATATTGCAAAATAGCAATACATCAGGTATTTTTAAGCTACTGTGCGAACAGGAATACTTTAATATACCAGCATCACTTGTCTTTCAGACCTGACTGGGCAGACATATTTTAAAGTAAGTTTGTTATAGTATATTTTTAATCTAACCTGCTTCCGAGAGCATTTATTTGCAGAGGTATGTAAGTGGTTAGTTGTCCTGCACTTAAATGCAGGACAGACAGAGCTTGCAGGAAATCAAAAGATTCTTCGGCGTGGGGTGTATTCTTGCCAAACTTTGCTGTATCTGTATGATGGGAGGACTGCTGCGCGGCAGGAACGTGGAAGCAGAACTCTTGGTCTACCTAAACGTGCAACCTTTCTTTACATGCAGGTTTTGAATCTGTAGCCAGCACGCCCTTCATGGCCACCGGGGTGGGTGAGCACCACGTGTTGACACTGTGTCTGCAGTGACGCCTGGAGTAGGTTTTGGGAGGGATTTAACTGAAGGATTTCCCTTGTGAAAGAGAGTGATCTGGGCATTGGGGGCAGGGGTGTTCAATAACAGAACTGACGATGTTCTTAACATGAAGGAAAGAAGATATGCTGGTTGCTCTTCATCTGCTTCTGAAGGGTTTAGTCACTGTTTGCATGCGTTTTCCCAGTGGAGGTCTGTGAATGAGATCTTTAGGCAGTTGAGCAAACAGGGAGCTTAAAGGGCTTTGATGAGATGTTACCAAGGTGGCGCTTCTGGGAGTACCAGCCAGGCAAACACTTCAAAGATTGTACAGAGTTCCCAGTGGCTTAAGAAACGATTCAGGTTTGTCAATTTAATTGCAGTAACGGTTGTGGCATATCCCCTTTTAAAAAGGCGGTGGGTGCATAAGAGAAAGGAAAAGTTAGGGCTATGGAAGCAGGGAAGTCATCCTTGCAAACTTCTTAGTTACTCCTGGAGCTTTCTTTTTTCACCTTTAGTTGCTGCTCTGCTCTTCATGCTCTCTCCTACACAGACACACATCCCATGCCGGTCTTTCCTCTCCAGCTGCAGGTTGATAGGATTTCCACAGCAGTGTTTCACAATTGTCCCTGTGTGTGTTTGGGGGAGTGATAATCAGACAAGGGATGTTATCTTCCAGTGCCATATTTGCCAAGGGTCTCCTTGAGAAAACCAGTAAGCAAGGACGTAGCCAACCCAACCTCCCATACAGTGGTGACTGCAGAGCAGATAGCATGAGGATAAGGCAATCTCTGCTCTTTTTCCAAGCCAGATCTCCAGAAGATTTTCCTTAGGACAAGATAGCTGGCTTAAAGTAGAAGATTTAACATTTCTGGAGTGCTTTTTGTTTGGAAGTGAAAATTTCTGTTGGGCTTTTTCACATATATGCAGAGTAGCTCTTCAAGATGTCATCTGTCGTCATTTTTTGCTGGCAGAGAGGTTCTACCAGGGCAGACTTTTAGCCATAGTAGTGTGTCGTAGCAGTCAAGGCATAAAATGGTGAAATGTACCCAGAGCAGGCTGTTTGGCCAGCAGGTACGAGTAGGCCCATATTGTCCCTGGTTAAGCGCCTGATAGCTGGGCGAGTCTGGGTCGCCCGGCAACCCTGGATTTGATTCTCAGTTGGCAGCATCTGCAGAGGAGTCTGGACTGCTTGTGGAAGCTAAGGACCATGGATTGGGAAACTAAGCATCTCAGCTCTGTGCTGGAGGATGCTGGCTGTGGCTTGGATTAAGGCTGTACCTCTCTCTTGTAGGTAAAGTCTGGTTGGGATTTCTCTGAGCGAGGCTCCCCATATTTTGTTGGGCAACTTCTTGCAGGGATGATTATGTTGGCTCTCTTGAATACTTATGTGACACACAGAGGTTGGAGTGAGTGGTATTATAGACCAGGCTCTGTTTCATTGCCTTGTGAGGTATATGTTGGCAGTTTTGGTCAACATTCTTCAGGGACGGTCTGTGATGCACAGCTGTCCAGACTGTCTCTGGTGCGCCCTGTGGGGAGGAACTGGTTGGATCCTTGACCTTCCATCTGTCTTCCTGTTGGGCCCCTCTCAGAGTGTCTCTGAGTGTGTATGGTCAAGGAATTTGGCCTTGACAAAGTTGCTGGGAGCATGTTAACAGGGTAGTGAAAACGCAGCCCTGATTAGCAGGATGTGACTGTTGTTAGTTAACTGGTCATAGTGAACAAAACTCTGCCATCCTGCAGTTGCTCTTTAGTGCAATCTGCTCGCAGTCCAAAATATGCTGTTGGATGAGTGAACTGATTAATTATTTTAGGGGAGCTATAATCCTGCCTCCTAACCCTGCAAATTCTGCATGCAGGAAGGGGATCCCCTTCTGAAGTCTCTGTCAGCTGAGTCCCACACAAATGGCGAGAGCACTGGTCCCTGAGACTTGAATACATCCATGTTCTCAAAGGGGCTCCAGCATTACCTGCTGCAGCAAGTAGAAGGCTGAATAAAGATAAAGACAGGAAACCTGTTGTTATTTTTGATGTGACATGAAGCTCTTTCTCACCAGCTTTTGGCAAGTCAGAACACCATGTAAATCTGGAAATAAAATTTATTTAAATTGTCCTAAGCAAAAACAATGTGCTTGTCAATAATAACATTTTAATCAGCAGCCACTATTGAGCCAAACTGGAAATTCATCTTTTAGGAAGAAGTCTTACCTCAGCAGCTCTTCCTTTCTCATTATGTTTTTTTTTAGTGTGAAAATCTTTTCAATTTTAGTTTTTTATGAGAAGTATAAAATACATTTCTTATCCACGCACTCCTTGCAAAAGTACTGGTGAGTTGTCAAAGTCACAATGAAGTTAACTATGAGATCCCTATACATTTCACGTGGCTCCAGATATGGAGGAATTCCATGCTGGCCGAGCAATATAACATTTCTCAACCTTTGGGGCAAGGGAATTTTGTAAGGGTCCTTTTTTATTTTTTTCCCCAGTAATAGAACTTGACTTGTTTGAACTTTAATAGTTGGGATAGGCAAGGGCAACTGGCTACATCCCATTTTTCAGCTTAGTGAACTTATATGGAATTACTGCTTGTAAATTTTAAGTGACGTTTAGATTGTTAAAGAACAAAGTTATTAAATTACATGATTTGGATCCTCTGAAGTTTTTCTAAAGATCTGAGTATTGTTTGGTTTCAGTACGCTTGCTTTAGTGTGTTGGTTAGGGCTCTTCATAAACAAAATACAAACATTATCTTTATTACTCACAGTTCTGCTGCATACTTGCGGTTTAGGTTTTGCCAACTATTTGCAATGTATAGCCGCAGACTCTGTCTGGGTGGCATAAACAAAAACAAAGTCTTTCTGTTCCTATCAGGACTTGTTTTTTCAATTAGGCACATTAGCGTATCATTAGGTAGAGAGGTAAGAATACGCCTGCGTGTGTGACTCTTCTCTAGTCTGAAGTGGCAAGAAACCACATCAGAATAGATTTACGTGCATCTTATTAGCCGTAAGCACCCACAACATGATTAATGCTCTACAAGAAAGACAGACAAGACCGTCTCAGCCCCAAGAAGCTTACAGTCTAACACTGAGGTGTGAAATTAATTTTGTGTTTATTAGTATTGTGACCCTCCTCTGGATGTAATTCTGCAGTAAAGAAACCATTGTACGCATGTGAATTAGCCTGCAGTGGCTTCACTAATCCATGCAAATCAAACCCCTCCTCTTAGCTGTGTATAAGGGGCAAGATCAGAATTGCCCCTCTTCTATTTTAAGACCTCTCCTGGAACATGCCTTAAAACAGTTTTCAAATAACAGGTTTCAGAATCACAGGCTAATTTAAATACTCACATGTGCATCCATTCCTAAATTACCAAAATACCATAGTCCTGGGCTGCCTTTTAAAGTTAACAGGGCGGGGAAAAAGATTTGCAGTGGAGTGCAAGCAATAGCGTGTACCCAAAGCTGTACTGTGCCTATGAGTTTTGAAGGCGAAAAGCTCTATATCTTATTATGGGTTTAGTGGTGTATTATGTTCTTGACTACAACTGCAATTTCCTCAGTCATTAACCCCCCCACCCCCAACCTTGCTATAGTTTTCCTTTATAGGATTGGAGAAACAAAATGGAGAACTGTTTGCGCTTTGTTTTTGATCATGTTCCCATCCTATGCTTCAAATTGTATTTGCAAGTGTTGGCATTTTCAAATGGAATTTCCCATCAGTTTTTCTTGAACTGTTTCAGCAATTCTAGAAATGTGCAGGATGTGTGACTTTTTTTGAAAGCAAAACAGAATTTCAGTTTTTAGTAACTACTTTCAGAAATATCTCTTAAGCCATTGAAGTAAATAAATATTAGTAATGTATGTACTAATTAAAAGCCATTGAGTTTACAGGAGGTTTTCTGCCAAAATCTATGGTGTTTAGATAAATCCCTAATGATTTTGCAAAGTGCATAAGTATATTTTTTTCTGTACTTGGATAAAAATTACTCTCTACCCTTAATCTATTTTTGTAGCCCAGGTGGCTGGAAAGCAGGCTTCCTTTTGAATTTGACGCTGAGACAGTTGAGAAGAGCAGGTAGCAAAGATATGTTCTAGCAACTAGTTTAAAGCCTCATAGCTAAAATATACAATATTATAGATAATAATTATCCAAAACATGATTAGTATATAGGACCAGGGTGTGAGAGCTTTCTGCTTAGTGGCTGGGAATGTTACTGCTCTGAGCTATATTGATATAGAGTGATTTTTTTTTTTGCCAAAGAAGAGTGTTCTTTTCCTTTCGAAACTATCTGTCTAACACCCACAAGAAATGGCAGCTATTTGCTGTGGAAAGCTGGGAATTAACTTAACCAAGCGGCACGTGTCTTCTGGAGGAAGGTTAGTAGCCCTGCTATGCTCTGCCGTTGTATGCCTAAATAAGGAGTGGGAGCATTTGAGGAGTTTGGTTTATGCATAGTAGCTGAGAAATAATTTAACCAGAAATGTAAAAGCAACCCACCTGCGGTAATCTATGCTGTTGTGTTGTAAATAACGATGGCCACTGACAAAGCACAGATAACAGTTTATCCTTGAGTAAGAGATATTTGGCATCTTCTCTGCCTAACTGCTGACAACTTGCATTTTATTGCTACTTGGAACTTATTCTTCATTGCAAGTAAAAGCTATAATTAGGGAATATCAGTGATTTTTTTGTCTTGGGGAAAGTGGGGGAGAACTGACCTTCCTTGAGGTTGTGAATATAAAGAAAAACTTTCTTACGTGCTTATTATACTAGCACACCAGTTAGCAGTCTCAAAATACTGGTGGCTGCAGAGTGGCACTGGTTTCTTTGCAGGAGAGTTTGTATTGCTATGCTTGGGGGGCTTTGGAGTTTTGTTGGAGAGTTTCTGTTGCTATGTTTTACAGCGTGATTCCAGTGGATGCTGTTGTCTAGTAAGTTTTGAGTCCTGGGAGTCTTATTGCAAAGCGGTCTTCTGAGCTATTTTGTTCCTCCTTGTGCATGTCCTGCATGTGAGGTAAGACTGTGAGATGCTTTTAAGGCTGTGATAATCCGCGTGAGATATGTTCAAATATGCCTCTCACTAAGCAGTGATAAGTTGGCTGGGCTTTCCTACTACCTGGCAACTGACCAAGGCTTGGATGAAACTGGCTGCTGAGTGATATTGAAAAAAGGGAGCGACAACTTCCACAAGGAGGTTGTCTGGCCAGCAAACTTAATGTTTGCCACAGTTAAAGGGGGTCTTCCAGCAGGAGAGTCAAGGGAATTCTCATGTGCCGTTGGCCATGAAACTTTTTGACTACCCATGGGCAGACCGTCTGTCCGCCAGGTCTCTAAAGCACCTGTTTAGTTTTGGTTTTTAAGTGGTAGATTGACTGCTCTTGAAGACCACTAAGAGATGTCAACAGGAATGAAGCTGGCTTGCACGTTGTCATGAACATCAGTGGGGTGGCATCAGCTGGCAGCAGGCAGGAACCCCAGCCACAGCTTCTGCCGGAGCTTGTGACCTCTGGCTGGTGCAAGAGCAGGGCAAGGGTAAGACCTCGCTCCAGAGCGGGTGTTCGCTTCCTGTTCACAGGCCAGTTTGAATGGGGATTGTAAAACACATGCACACACATGTTATTCCTCTTGGGGCTCGGCTCAGGTTACCCAAGAGATCTTCCATTTTCTTCCTTCCTCCACAAATGCCACTGGAAAGTCACAGAGGCTGTGGAGTTCTCCGCAGAAGTTTTCTGTCTGGGAATTGCATCGTTAAGGCTCGTAGTTCAGCTGACTTCCCGAACATGCTGTATGCCAATCCTTTCTACACAGATTTTTGCTGGGCACGTGCGAGAGAATTACTATGGGAAAGATCTGGAGTTGTTTAGGGGGAGGAATTGATTCCAAATGATGTCTTGCTGTAGCTTTATTGTGTTTTTCAGACAATGAATTAAATACCATCTTCTCCATACTAGGAACTCGGAGACAAAGACTCTCTCTACCTTTTTAATTATCAAAATCGGTGGTTTCTTACTTACTACAAGAAAAACATATGTCCTTGGTTATCTATCTAGGTAATGATTAAGAATGCATGGCTTTGTTTCAGAGTATCTATGTTGGCCACTTTAGGAAGAGGTTTTACGTTCTGAGCCCCTTACGGTTTTCGCAGGATCGTGTACTTAAATGGCTATTCCAAAGTGCAAAAAATCCAGCGTCTAGCACACACTTTTCCAAGATTTTATCTCACTCTTGCAGGAAAATACAATTAGAGGACTATTGAGTGTTCTTCTGTTTGCTTTTTTCATTAAATAAGTTGTCTTTATTAGAATGCCTAATAAAGTGTCTGTGCTAAAGTGGTAAAGCAAGTACTCCATGGACCTTCATCTTCAAGCTAGACCCAACTGATGAAATTACATGTGGTCTAGTATCTACTTTTCGTTACTAGCAGCAGTTTTTTTGCCACTGGAGCAAAAGGGCATCTAACAGATTAAGCAAGATTTTCTTTAAAGGTGCTAGTCTTTTCCTGTTATGATAGGGAAGAAATTAAAAGGAAGAGGAAAGTAATTGAAAGGTTTTAATTCCTGAGAATTTTAAAAATTTATTATATTGATTAACAAAATTGCTGCATCTTATGACAGAAACTTTTTAGAAGAAGGCAGTAATTGTAATTAATTTTTAGTCTGTGCCACATATTTGATGATAGCTCTGATTCATGCTATTATATTCTCTCTTCCTTCACCCACAGCAAAACAAATTTAATTTGATTCATACCCTTAAAAAAAAAAAGGCAAAATTACTCACATGGTTATGATTCAGCTCTTGGCATAAAACCCTGTCCTCCTCCATCCTCCCCTTCTCCCACCCAAACCACCCCCACCCTCACCCACTGTATATTTATGTCACTGTAGTCTGAAAAAGTGGAGTAGCTCTTTAAAAACAGAGAAAATGAAATCCTTCTTCAAGCTGCCGTATTACTTACGTTGATGTGAGTCTAATAAGACTTCCTTTTCATGAGTGGTATGGAGGCAGCAGCAGTACTCTGTTTTTCATGTTACTTTTAGAGACAACAGTACTGCATTGGTCTTGAGATGTGTTTGCTTTTAGCAGTTTAGCAAAGCTGCAGCAAATGATGCTAAAATTGCTCAAGTTCTTGAATCCATGAGCCTGTCTTTCAAAAAAAAAAAAAAAGAAAAAAGATTTTTGAGGAAACCGTATATAGGGACTCTTGTTGACATGGAATGCCAGAAGAGTTTAGTATTATTTTTGTCTTTTTCTTAATTAGTCTTAATGATCTCATTTTTAGACCTTAACAAGCTTTTCCACAAGAAGAGATAAAAGCTGCACTGCTTTCATTATACAAATTTATGGCAGTGTGTCCTGTTTCCTACGGCTTGTGTCAGATACCTCTTTGTGTGGGTGATGGCAACCTTCTGTCTTCACCTACCGCTGGAAGTATGAATTTTATTGTTCAGCTTGTCACTGTATCTGACAAGCCATAGTTCCTAAGAGCTGAAGGCTGAACACAGCTCAAGTTCTGTGATCAGACACTAGAAGCATTCAAAGGAGATGTATTATACATGAAAAAGAGATGTTTATGGAGATCTGGTATGTAGAGGTGATGCAGTCCAACAATGCCAGTGGAAATTAGAAGCAGCTCGGTGCCTCTGAAAGTTGACATGTGTGTTTATGCATATAACACTGAGCACAGAGGACTTAGTGCACACTGATGCTATGAATCAGTCACACTGGGTACCACAACTTGTATAAGTTGGTGGGAAAGTGTATTTTTAACAAAGCACGCTAACGCAGCATTTCCACTTTTACTAAAAGAGACAAAGGTGGTATCTTAAGGGTAGATATCAAAGGGGATTTAATAAAACAGATTCTGAGAGCCTGTATCACTTGTTTACCCAGAAAAGATTAACTTACTAGTTAAATGATGCATGTTTCATTAGCTTTGTGCTTACAAGCTTTACTTTTTCAATAAAGGCAAGAGATGTTCCAAGAAAAGGAGAGGGGATCTATGGGGGAGGAAAGAGAAAATTCATTTCTTCCTCCTCTCCCTAACATCCTCTGCTTCTGTACAGGTACTATAAGGAAACTATGGACATATACACACACATCTGTGTGTGTCACACATTCTGTGACCATGCACCTAGTTCACACGTCCCCGTGATGCTGGGTGCTCCCCTGTGGGCTGGGCTCTTCCCCTCCGGCAGAGGAGGGCCTTCAGTGGAATTAGCATTAAGGGTGGTGTCAGTTTACTGCAGAGCTCGCTCCCTTCATGGGGCTCTGAAACATTGACTGGATCAGGCTCTCTTCCCTGTGTCATCAACGGGGTGGCCCCTGAATCAGATACCAATGATGAGCATCTTAAAAGGAATCAGGCAATTTGCCCCTCTTGTTTGGACCAAGACACAAAGGTGAGAAAGTCAAAGGGAAAAATAGGGAAACTTCCCTGTTGGGAGAAGAGAACTGCTGAGTACAGGAGGAAACAGGCTCTGCTGGAACAATAAAGAAAAACAGGTCTACTGAGGAAATAGCCAACAGAGAAAAACGTAGGAGAATAGGTGGGCGCTTTTGTCTGCGAGGGTGCACAGAGTACGATGAAGGGAACGGTGCCTTTCCTCTCACATTGCTTGTTCTCCCCCTTCCTGGCCTAATTGGGTTTCTGTGTTAAAATGAAGTACCCCTCTCCCAGAAAGTACAGGTGACAGAATCCAGCTGACCTTCAGTCACGCTTGTGTAGCCGAGTTGCTGAAATTAGACCACTGCTGCCAGCAATTCAGTGATGCGCCTTTCTGTGTTCTTTTTCTGCAGTAGGACAAAAGTCTCAGCCTCTGACCCTAATCCCTCTAACAAAAGCTAAAATGCTGTCTCCGTAAAATATACTGACTTTACCCAAAAAATCTTTTTGAACAATGAGGTCAACAGTGCAAGCACATCTCTTCCCATTAGACACCAGCTGCTATCATTTTTGACTGTTATGTTTTAGCCATGTAGAAGGTGACTGCAGATCATCCAGCTCAGCACTGGGTTGGAACGAGATGCACGGTGTGCTCCAGGAGGTGCGGCGTGCAACAGGGAGCCAAGGGCTCCTTAGGTGCAACCCAGCCCCTGATGGAATCTTCTGTGATGTTGGTTGAGTCATTTTAAGTATTCCTGGCCTCTGTTTTCTCATTTTCTAAAGGAGACTAAAGTCTACCATTTCAGAGGGATATTATGAGGATTTACCTTAAAATGTACTTCTGATGTATTTATAATGGTTAATCAGCTTTTCCATTATGGAGTACTTATGTTATTTGGCTGGCTTCAGCCGCACGAATTCACACAAATGCTATACATAGAATACTTTGGTGGAATATTTAGTGTTTGGCTCATCTGAGTCATGGTTTCCATTCAAAAAGAACCGTAAAATAATTTGATTGTTTTAACCTGCAATATTTTCATTAAGAACCTCATAATAAATGCTTTGGGAAGAAGTCAGACACGAGGCATGATAAAATCATTAGGCTTAAATATCTCATCAGCATCGAAGGCAGATATGACTTCTGTCTACCAACAAGCTGCAGAATGGCAGATTGAGGGCATTTGTGGTATAGCACAGGAAAAGGAAAAGAACTGTTTTAGCAAAGAGAAGACAATGCTGATCATTTGATGTTGTGCCAACAGCTGGCCCCAAATAAGTTTAGGATGGAAATTTTGAAAAAAATAAAAATTAAAAAAAAACATTCGAAACGATCAGAAGCAACTTCTGGAACAACCTTCCAGTTGCAGGTGCTGAGGAGAAGCTGCAGCTTTTCTCAAGATGGGGATACGGTCATGTTCAAAAAGTCATCTGAGAGGTGTTGGCTGGTTTGCTTTCCAGTCCCTAATCTCTTCAGCTACACTTGTTGCCCTTGGTCTCTTCTTCAATTCTGTTATCTGTCGTTAAGCTTCCAATAAGAGTGGGCAGTTCATTTCCCATTTTTTATGTTACTAGAAAAGCCGTGGCCATTTTGAGAGAGATGTATTCACTGTCCCTCAAGAAGATGGAAGATGTAACTCTCCATAAGCTAACCTGGCTATCTGTTGCTTAAAACCACTTACAGGCTTAATGCTCGTGACAGGATAAAGACTATAATTTCAAGGTATTCTGATATCTTTATTCTGATCAAGTCACTTTAATCAAAGATAAAAAATACCACATGAAGGTTAAAACATACAATCATTTTGATTAAAAAAAGAAATGCAACAGATGAAAAACCAATACTGAGTTTTATAGGCACACAGTACGAGTGTGAAATTTTTATTAGGTCATCTGCCTTTAATTAAACATAACATTTTTTTGTTATCCTCATGCTATTCTAGGATAGGATGTTTTTGTCATTTTATGGTTTCGTTGGGCTACAGAATATTCCAAACAATTTGAAAATGCGGTTAGATTAGTTTTCCCTTGGGTTTGACCTCAGTAAACTTATCTTGCGGTAAAACTAGATTTCTTTGTCATTATTGCATTTGTTACCTCAAGGCCAGTTGTTGCGTGTTTAATAAGTGCAACACGAAAAGTGAGGGTAGGGGGGATTGGGTGTTTTCTGTTCTGTTGGTTTTTTTTCCCCTAGCCCTGGGAGCAGCTTTGAGTCATTCCTCCAAGAGGTCCTACTCCTGTTGCTAAAGAGGGCTGTTGTTCTGTGGAACAGGAGGGTGGGGGAGCGCCGATTTGAGTCATCTTGACTGGTTTGTCCTGGCATACGTTTCCTGCCCATAAATTGGGATTGGCAAGAGCTGTCAGTGGCAGGCAGCCTCGCCGTTGTTCCGGTTTTGCCTCGCATGGCCGTGGCCATGTGTTGTTCGTGGCCACACACGTTTCTTTAGGGTAGGAAAATGGAGGTGAAGCGCAGCTCAGGCAGGCACTGGAGGTGCTCGGAGGCGTTGGCCTGTGTTCCTTGAGGGTTTGCAGGCAGGTGAGCCTTTCAATAATGCTTTTTAAGCGCAAGTCTGTTTCTTCTATGCTATTCACCTCTTCTCGCGGCAATTCCTCAAAATAAAAATGCAAAGCGTTAGTTAGCACAGGCGCATTTTCCTTGCGGGAGTCTTTTTCTGGCACGGAGAGCCGATAATCACTAAGCGTTCAACGCCTTGCAATAATTCCTCTTTTTATTGACTGGCGCGATCTGCTGCACGCAAAAGTTTTTTTCAGAGCGGTGCCGGCGCACACCGGTCACCACCAGCCTTTGCTTTGCAAGCCACGTCCGGCTTATACTTTGGAAAAAAAAAAAAAATTATATATATTTAATAAAGGGGGCTTCTTTCCGCGATGAGGCGGGAGGTGCTGCTTTTGGCTTCCCCCCCCACCCAACCTCCCCCCGCACCATCCAGCGCCTTGGCAGGGGGAAGAGAGCGAGGCAGTGGCCGCGATGGCTGTGTAAACCCAACCTCGGGGGCGAGGATTAAGCCTAATGTGCGCCAGACATTCCTCCCGCGGAGATGCTGGCCGGTGCTGAATGCGGCCGTGTCTGTGTGAGGCGAGGGAGTTTCCTGCTTTAAATCACCAGCAGGCTCCGGCTGGGCGTTCCCGCTCCCGCTCGCTGCCCTTTTTTTTTTTTTTTTTTTTTCTTTTTTTTTTTCCTTCCCCCTCAATGAGTGTCCTTTGTGTAACCCCGCTAATTCAGAAAAATTCTCCGCGGTAATTGGAACTGCCCCGTCACGTGGCTGCCGCCCGCCGATTGGCCCTCCTTAATTGGCGGGTCGCTATAAGAGCGGCCGTGCGGCGGCGGCGGGCGCGCAGCGCCGATCCCGTCCGCTCTCGTCCCCGCCGGGCCCAGCTCGTACGGCCGCCAGGCTCCGGTGGCCGCCGCTCCTCCTCTTCTCTTCCCCCCCCCGCTGGGGGCAGGCTGGCCCGGTGGGGCTCGGGTGGCACGGCGGGCCGCCTGTCATGAGGGAGCGCCGCTCGGCACACGGGTGAGTGGGGAGCGGCGGCGGCGGCCGCTCCGGGGGGGATCGCCCGGCCCGCGCTGGGGTGGCGGAGGGCGGCGGGAGCGGGCTCTGCACCGCGCCTCCGGGAAACGGCGGGGAGCGGGGCTGGGAGGCGAGCGCGCCTTGGCGGTGGGGGGTGTGAGTGAGGGGGGTGCCGGGGGTCTCTGAGCGCTCCCCTCCGCTCCTTCTCCCTCCTTCTGCCGGAGGGGGAAGTTTCTCAGGCGCTTCTCGGAAGCCTGGCTGGATAAAAGCAACTCCAGCACGTGTGGCCGCCACTTCCTTGTCGCGGTGAACTTCTTTCTCCTTCCCTAGAAGGTGTGAGCCCGGGCCGTGGCGCTCGGGTGGGAAATGTCCCCCGTGGGCAGGGGTCGGGGCTCCTGCCCGCGGGGGGAAGGCTGGAGAGGCGGGCTGCGCTCGGTTTGCTTGGCTATTGTTTTTCGTATGTGGAAACCGAAGTGACTTCCAGTCGCTAGCTAGGCACGTTCGTGGCAAAATCGCTGGCTTTCTGCGTGTTAAAACTAGATGTAACTGCCCACGTGCCTGTTACAGCTTTTTTTCTCTAAATGCTTAAGAGGAAATTCAGTAATATACTCCAGAGACGATACTCTCTCCGAGGTAGAAATACAGTGATGTTCAGAACGTTGGTCTTCACTAGGCTCCCGAAAAATAGTGTCATCCTAGAAACTCTAGAGAAACCAAGTTACCGCGTGAGCGCCTATAAAAATGCTTCTTCCAGCTATAGCTGAAGACGATATATTAATTGGTGCTGCAAAAACCGCCTGCAAGTCAGATGGGAAACAGTGGTGCCTGTAATGTATTGTAGACCTTGCATATTGGTCAACAGAGCGGATATATTTCGTGGAAATTGTAACTTGTGTTTCAAATCTGCTGTTAACTTTGTGAGCTTTATTTTTACTTTCTTTTTTGAGCTGTAACTTCTTCAAGATGCATTTAGAATGCACTCTGGTTACAGGTTAAAAGGTGTCATCCGGAGTATGTTCTTTTCAGCTGGTTCTGATGCATGAAATGCTGGTTTTCTTACTCTTAAATCTCTTGCGTTCATCTGTCTCAATTCCCTATATGAAGATTTTTCCAAAAAGGAAAAAAGAAACTAGCTAGCACTGAGATTACAGTTCTGTTATGAAGCTTGTCTTAGTTTTCAAAGGCCTTTCTCTCTTTCCTAATACAATTTTCGGAAGCTCTTTGAACAATGCTGTGTATAAAAATAGAACTCAAGGTTGTTGTGTAGCTAAATTTATTGCAAAAACGAGTAGGAAATGTCTAATAAGAGAAGCAATAAAAAGAATAGATTTTGAGATAAGCATGTCTTCTAGAGGCACTATGCCTCTGCAAATTGGGAAGAGCATAACCCAGCTTCTGCTGTCGGAGCCTCCTTCTTAGCTCAGGTGTGGCTGGGCACCACCTGAGGGAAGGGCTCTGTTTTTGGACTTGAGCAAATGGCTCCGAGGTTCTGGGATTATGGTGGGGCTGGGGAGCAGTTCCCTGCAGCTGGGTACGTTTTTACTTATAGATTTACCAATTAAAATTCCAGAGGAAGAATTCATAAGGTTAGCATTCTTGCCAGAGGTACCCCCGCTCCCTTCCCCCCACTCTCCCAAAAATAAAAAGCACATACTACTCTGCTTAAATAGTCAATGCTTGAAAAAAATGTAACTGTAGTCGATTTGTTGTCTATTAATAAAATGATCAGCCACCTCCCACTGGGGTTCACTCACCTGTTTTGAAATACTTGTATGAGGTGAAAGCTGACTGATTTAAGCAGAAACTGAAATTTCGGGAATTAAATAAACATGTTCCAGTCTAATTCTGTTTAGATCATGTCTGTTACTTGTATTTTGGTTTGTGTCATACTGTTGACTGTTCCAGTTTATTCATTAAAAAAACCTTACGTTTTGTAGTATATGATCTCACACAAAACCACATTTTATGCTTTTTCTGTTAGTACGTTTTTGCTGTCTGATTTTTGTGAGCGTATGTAATGAAAATTTTTGTTCGAACAAGAAAATGCATGGAATTACAAAATGCTGGGGGGACAGAATCTGAAATTAAAACTGGCACAAGTAAATTTTGTTACGTATCATAATGGCTGCTTTTATTAATTACTGAAAGTGGTGGTGCTTGATGACTGATGTAGAGAAGGGCAGACATGAGAAACGCATAAAACTGGCTTGCTTTCTTTACGGTCACAGTTGTAGTCTGCGTCAGCTGGCATCTTAGATGCTGAAAGGGTTACGTGGCTGGATGACCTCTGTCCCTGGCTTATTCAGTTGTTTAGTAGCACTTCAGTGGTGGATGGATTCTGTAAAATATTTTGATTGTGTGGATGGCAAGACATACGTGTGGAGATGCTCGCCTGTGTGATACAATGGTGCTGAATAGTGTTACCCAGAATTGTCAGACAACAGCAAATTCTGGAGTCCGTATTAATTTTGATATTCATAGACAATGTTCTGGTGCATGTCACGCTTCTCTCCTGTCTCACACAGACACGTGCACCCACCTTCTGGATACAGATAGCTTTTTTTCCAACCAAATGGGGTTTTGAGTGAGGGAGATCAGAAATCATTCTTATAGCTACCATAACCTATGGAAACTTCCAATGCCTCAATGCATGGTGTGTGCCCCCCTCTCCCCGTAGCATCTTGAACTAGTCGGATTAGACAGGTCATTTCAATGTCTGAATAGATTACACACACACACACACCCCCACACACACCCCAAGAGAAAAAGTGGCAGTAGGGGATTGCTTTTGGTAGTACTGTGGTTCACTGCATCTTATAACATTACTTCTTCCCCTGCCCAGAAATTGGTTTGGTTTGTTTTTGGATTGGCTGTTATACCTCTAGATAGCCTTAACTTAAGGAAAGCCTTTAGTAGGCAAGGATACTTGTTTCCAGCCTCTGAAGGTATGTTACCTTTTTATACAGGAAAGGGAAGGAGGAGTTGCCCCTTAGTTTACTTATCTTTACTGCAGTTCTCTGAGCAGTAAGATTTTTTCCCATTTATATTCTTCCCATGCTGAGGTTTGAAAACTGGATTCTTTGTGGAAGACATTCTGTATAAATGCAGAAGCATTTTGTTCACTTGTCTGTAACTTTAGCACTGCAGATAGTTTTTGCACCTATACCTGTTAGAAATGTAGTGTAATATGGCTGAAGTAGTTTTTCTGAGGAGGTGATCAGGCTGTTTGGTCTGACTTGGTTTGTTTTATTAAATTACTTATCACAGCAAGAGCTGAGAAGTTGAACTGAAGTCACTTGTTTCCTTGGGAATTGTCAGAAAGAGGGAACACCTCTTAAAATACACGTGTAAGAGATATGGCACATGTATAGGCTTGTGGTAGGCTGTTAATATTACTTTTAATATCTTATTGAAATTTCTCAGCACCAAAGAAAAGTTAAACATAAGCTATTGGATGGGCAGACTGAGGTAGAGTGTACAACTAAATACTTCTGCGCACATGATAAATATAATTATAGCAGCTTCAGTTCATAATGCCAAAACATAATCATCAACTCATTCCTATGAGTATCTTCTATTGCTTATAAAAGCTGATGAGCAGTAAAGATTTAAATAAGTGATTTATTGGTACAAATAGCAATATCTTGGAAGTCCAACAGTCACAGGACAGAAAATTTGCTTTTATGGCCGAGATGGGTGAAGCAAAACTTAAGAATGAATTGACTCAAGAAACCTTACAGAGTAGCTGTGTGGCTTTGAAGTGGATGATGGAGTGATGACCTACAAATGGAAGGTGTGAAAATGAAAGAACTGTATGGCACGTAAGTTCTTTGGACCATCATCCTGCCCAAAGGGTTAGGCTAACTGTAAGCAAAGCCTTGATGCTCTATTTCTGACCTTTTCTTAAAGATATCTGACATGGGCATATTGTACAATTCCCTACAGGAAGGCTTGCTTTCTGTCCGTTTGCCTAACAATAGAGATACTGCCTAACCTGACTACTCCTACTAGTAAGTTTGAACCGCAATATTTACTCGCGAACTGTGTATACCTCCTTTCCATGCTGATATGCTTGTGCACTGTTATATCCCACCACTGTCTCAAAGAACCAGACAACCTTTTGCCTAAATAGAGCTTGGAAAAAGTGGGGCTGGGTATGGCCCACAGGTAGAGCACTGTCTGTCATCTCCAAGAAATTATTCTGTTTCTAGAGAGTCTGATTTCTTTTTAAAGGTGAAAATTTTCATCTCTGACTATAGCGTGTTATCCAACTGTTGCATACATCTAAGTTTGGGGAAGAAGCTGTAGCTATTATTCTTAAAAATATATTGGCACAGCTCATACTATGTATTGTAAGATGGGGTACTGAACTAGGGAAACTGATGAGCTGACAGAATTATTGCCTAGAAACACTGAGCAGGCAGTATTTTTCTGAAATGGCAATACTCGCCTACTTTTTGTATACCCCTGTTCAGATTCTTACCTACTCATAAAATGTGCTTTATTTCTAATGTTCACTCAAGAAATAAAATGTTTTCTAGGCCAGAGTAGTTCTGGATTTTGCTGTCATCTTACTAATCACACTCTGAAGCCATGCTCTTACCCTAGTGTCATATGTGCATAACTTAAAATATTTTTGCGTGACATCCAGCCATGACAAACTCCTGTTAGTGTATACATCCATGCTGATATTTTCTTGGTGTCTCTAAAGATCTTTGTACATGAGGGAGGAAAAAAACCCTTAGTTCTGAATGCATGAATGCTTATTTGTTGTAACAGTACATGCTTGCCTCTAGTACCAGACAGTGATGGAACTCTCCCAGTGAATCTGCAGGTTGGAGTTCTCCTCTGCATAATGTGAAGTTCAAGTCGCAGCTTGAAAGGGTTACGTTGGCCTTCTAATGGTCATTCTAAACTACATCTTTACTCACATGTGCATTAGTGTAGTTATTGTATCTTCAGACTTTTGGGTTCCTTCTTGCCCATTGGCTTGTGCTATTGAGAAGTTATGCTCTGTAATTATTATGTGATGAGATTTATCTGTTTCATAATCATCTTGAACCAGATGTTTCACTTTTCTTCACCGTCGGAAATATCTACTATAAATAGGTGCGTAGTGCTGTGCAGTTTTGTAGCTGTCTTGGTCATGGTGAAATTGTGTGTTTATAAATCAGTGCTCATTTTAAGAGCAACATCTGGTCTAAATTTTGCAGCCAGCTGTTCACACCTTAAGGAAAATGTCACAGGTCTGGATGACTTGTGAATAATTAAATATTTGTATTTTACTAATCTTTCACTGCCCTTGCCTAACAAGTGTGTGTTGGGCAATAAACATGAAATGGCTTCTATTAGTAAATGTTGTCTGTATCTTCACTGAAAATACTTAAGAGTAGTTGTGGTTTTGAGGGGCCTGTTTTGCTTTGTCTTTTTAATTTGTAGTGGGGGGGAACAGATGTTAAACAAAACCCTGAATAACACCATTGAAAATATTTAAAAGAATGTACTTACACTTTTATAGTGTTTGTACACAATCTCGCTTCAAATTTCAGGCTTAGCTAAAAGGTATGATATTGTGATAGGAAGGTTCAGCACTTGGAGGTGTGCTTTGCAGAATGGGATTTGAATGCTTTGAATGGGAGATGATCATGTGAGTACAAACACATGGTAACATTCCTCTCTCTGCATAAAAAGAGATGTTTACCAGTATCCACCTGCAAGCACAAAGAAGTAGTTTGTGTGCGAGCAAATTGGCAAAAAAAGAAGGAAAAATTCAGGAATGTGATGAGATGGGATACTTGACCATCCTGATTGTTTCAGAAGGCATCTAAACAAATAAAAAATAGTTGAGTATTTGGTCTTTTTTGAGCTGTTTCCTTAAATCAGTTAACACATGGGAAGAATAAACTTTCAGGCAAATCTTGCAAATTGGCAAAGTTCTAACCAAATTCACTACTTGGTAAGATGACAACCTTTGTGTGGGGGAGATACTCAACAAGTGTTTAACTCTTCAAATCTATGGCCTTAGTTAAGTTTCTCAATGAATTCATGAGAGGTATAATACGCAAATACTCATCATTAATGGCTACATTTGTAGTACCACTAATCACTTATCAGTGCATAATTCTGTCTAAATTAGTTGAATATGTCTCTTCAAAAGCTTGAGGGTATTTCTTCAGGTGCTTGATAAAGCACTGACTTCTCAGTAAGTAAATGAGAGTAATAGTGTCTTGCTGGATACTGTTTGTGCTTTGAGTGTGTGTGCTAGTAGTAATCCGGTTGCACTGTGGTTACTAATGAGCCTCAAAAATGAAGTCTGCACTTGACATAGTCCCTAGTGAATGAAAAAAATTTATCATCAATAAGTGGCGCTTCCAGCTTACCTCCTAACAATAGCAAAAGTGGCCTTCAGGGTGCCAGCTCCCTAAACGGGCAGGTATTTTGTCGTACGAAATGACATGTGGGCGAAGTGCCTGATGTGCCTGGTGGGGTTTGGCAGGCAGCAGCTGAAGGAGGCATGCTGCGGCATGGGCTGCTGCAGCTGAGCTGGAGCCCTGGCTGGGAGAGCTCTGCCCCTCTGCTGAAATTCCTCAGGGGGAGGAAGGAGTGGACGGGAGGCCTCCCTCCCCACAAGCAGCTGTGGAATGAGAATGAAATCCAATGTTTATTCTTTCTTCCGGAAACTATAGGAAACATAGCGCTCATGTAAGTTGCATAATAGTATTTGCAGTTGTGATAAGGGAGAGCCTGAGTAGGGTGCGAGGAAAGCGAGGTGTTACTCTGATGCCCTCAGAGGGGGATGGACGGGGACGGGGACACACGGGATGGGACGGGACAACTGCAGCACGGGCTATGAAAGTATTAAACTGCTTTATTGGGGAACTGCCCTGATCCTTGCTTAAGGGAATTTTCCTTCTGGTTTCTGAGCATCCTTAAAAGGTTTTTGACCTTTGGTTAGTAGGTGCTAGCTAAAGCATGCTGCAATGCAGTGTCGTTAACACTTGGGAGTAACTGTTAGTGTAAGTAGGCAAGAGGATGTGCCCTGTGGCTGGGGTGAGGAACTGGAAGTCAAGTGACTGGTTTGTTTCCACTCTGCTGCTGCTCTGCTGCCTAGTGTAGGCAATGGTTTGGTGGAAGTTGTCTTTGATTTTTTTTTTTTTTTGTTCCATTTTCTTCTAAGGGGAGTTGCTCATTAGAATGCTATTAGTTGTCCTGTCTCCTTCACTGTTGTCAGCTCCAGGAGTCTAGCTCTGCTTTGTGATGCTTGAATGTCTTGAGAGGTTGAAATGATTGATGATACCACGTGTAGAACAGAAAAATGGTACCCTTGGTCAAACAGGTGCAAAATGAGAGAGAATCTTAATAGCATGGATTTTGCTGGGCGATTACCTGCCTTTCTGGAACTGCTTAGAAACTTAGTTGAGGAATATCAAACAGGTCTCATAAGACCTTCTGTAATACAGCAGCTGGAGAGAGCTTCTCCAGCTCTGTCTGAAATCCATGTGTATTCTTTGTGAAAGCGTGCTGATGTCAGGATGATGCTCAAAGTTGCAACTGCCTTCCTGGCTTTGTTCAGCCATTTTCAGTTGGTAGAGTGATGGGGAGGAATAGTTCACTTCTGAATGTGAAAGGTGATGTCTTCTAGCAGTTACACTTGTAATAGCAGCAAGGCTACTGTAGGAGACACCTTTATGTAATAAAAACTGAAATGTACCACTTGTTTGTTATTGCACAAAAGAAACCTCTTATGACTGTTAGCCTATCTAGATGTCTCTTTCTTGGAAATGATGTATTTTAGTAGCACTGTAACATAGCAAAAATTCCTCTGAAAGATATGTGGATCATATAGCAGAAAATGAGTACAGAAGGTGCCATTACATTTGAATAAGAAACCTCTAATTACCTCTTAACTGTGAAGTACCATGGCACATCTTGCTCTCCTTTTAGTCACAGAACACATCTGCTAGATTATCTGATCTGTTAGAGAGGAAAAAAGCTGTATTGACAAGCAGAGTGCTGTATTTTCCCCAGGAGTTTCCACCCAAAGAGTTGCTTGTTGTAGCCAGAATGCCCCTTAATCGTATGTAAATTCAGTGATTATGACTGGTTTGCCTTGGGTACTTCCAATATACTTTTGCTGCCTGATAAACTGGCCTACTGGAACTTTCTAACTTCTTGGCTGAGGTTGAGAGTATGTAATTCTGTGGTGGAGGAGCAGTATGCAATGCAATACCGCATAAGTACACATCAATTAAAAAATGCCTAGATATGGGCAGGGAAGCTTAGTCAAATACTCCTTGGCGGGGGGGTGTGTGTGTGTGTGTGTGTGTGTGTAAAAACAAAACACTTATATGTTGCAGATAAACCTGCTGCTTCGTGACACCTGGGGAGCCAAAACCATTGGGAGAACTATTTCTGGGATGTCAGGTTAACCTTTCTTAATGGGTTGCATTCAGAAGCCCAGTTAGGTATGAGCAGCAAAGGTGGTAATGGATATCCTCAGCAGTGTAGTTCTGTAGTCACACCAAAGGTGTTTTCTTCCTGGAATCCCCAGCACTTACCTTCCCTAAATTTTTTGGTGCAGAGTTGCTTCTTTGGTATCTTGTGCTTCTATGTGAAATCTTTATGGAATTCAGGGACACATCTTTATGCTTCTGGGATGTGCTGATAATCAAAAATTGTTAAAGAACTTGCTTAGCAGACACCTTGATTTAAAAACAACACACCCACTTCATTGTGATGCTATTCAGGGAAATGATTCAGTGCAGTTTCGGTGGGTTTAAACAATGGCTTAGTGGCACACCTATTTTGTAGAAAGCTGACTTTTTAAATGGGATGCCTGTTTTCTGCAAGTCTATACATAGCTAACAACCGCAAGGTGATACTTCGTAGTATACATGTCCTTTACAGAGCCTCCTGTGCTGCCTACTGTTTTCCCATGCACTGAAGGTTGCCAAGTGAATTGGAAATATTGGAATGATTTGTTGGATCCTTCAAACTTGACTTTCAGAACTGTTTTATCTTGCAGTAAAACCTAACTAGGAATGAGTTGATTCACTCACAGTATGTACAGTCAAGTCTGTTTAAAATTATACACTTGGGGTTTTTTGCACTCTACACGCATTTTGTAATAGCATGCTAGCTCATTTATCTTTATCTTTTTTGTTCATGGCCAGTTTGAGTTGCAAATAGTAAAATACACTGCGGAGAGCTCATGGTCTTGCTCAACTCCGTCTTCAGTTCTGTGTATAAATTTGTGTTCAGAAACAGAAATAGCAGAGTTGGCACTGACAGCGAGTGGCAGCCTGAAGCAATAGAGATGCGTTGTGAGCACACCTTCATGCAGAGTGTTGTCATGTTGATACAAAATGCCTAACTGAAATCTCTCAAATACAATGTGAGTTTTGACTGCTGTATCCCAGCCCGCGTGCATCTCGGGCACACATCTGAGAGTGACTGTGCAGTGGATGGGTACTGTACAAATGAGTCAGTTCCTGTTCCTTTGGCTGAAGCTTCGTTAGGAGTTCTCAAAAAAGTATTTCAGAATGTGGATGTGGTCAACATAGTCATTTTCCAGGCATTTTAAAGGAAACCCACATCAACTGTGAAAGTGAACTTTGAACTCCTCTGCCCTGCCACTAACAGAACTCGAGCAGCACTGGATGAGAATACTTGTTTGCTTCAGTCTGTCTTCCCTTGCAGTTTGCAATTCTTGCCCTTGAGATTAAGTGCTCAGTTACTTTTCAGGAGGATTTCCAATGATGTGTATACATATGACTGATTCACTACTCCACTGGTGGTGTGTCAGATAGACATGTAGTTGGAAACAGCTTCTGACAAACTTCAGGCCACATCTAATTGTTCAGCATACTTAAGTAATACTGAAAGCCGTCAAAACCACTAGACCCTTATAGTGTTATTTCCCAGTTATTATGGCAAGATGTGGTACAAAACACTTTACTTGTACTGCACCTCCTAGGATTTAATATGTAGCTTTGGCTGAGTATGTTCTCTTGAAGGCATCAATTATTAAAAGGGGGTCTCTTTTTTTGAGATGTCAGATTACTTTCACTGAAAATGTTTGTCTCTGAATCTTTGCATATATTTACAATGGCTTATTTTTAAACAACTTTACCATAGTCTTACTGACTTATGTAGTGGATTTTTTTGTACATGTAGTACTTGTGATTATGCATGCATTATGCAAGCTATGAATATACCAGGATCTAGGCTCTGAATGGCGTTATCTCCAAAATGACTGTTTTAATACACTTCCTCTAGTTATTGATAATATGCAACTCTGCCATCTAATTGTTATCTTGTACTGATGTTTGTATTCGTACAGCACACTGGATTTCCCCATTGGTTACCCAGTGATGCTGTGTGAGGCATTCTGCCAACAACAGGGAGATGTTTCCCCTGAAAGCCTTTAGAAGGCTACTACAGTGGGATGGTAAAAGAAGTCACCAAATGGCAACATGCACTTCACTTATAAGAAAATGGTACTATGCAGATGATGGGAAAATGTTTTGAAAGTGTGTTGGAAAGCATAACTCCCAGGTCCCTTGCCTGGAAAACTATTATATACAGTGCTAACTGTGCTGTATAGGTACAAAACCACTAGAGTGGAAAAGCTGTGTTAACCATACTCTAAAGGTTGTAAATGAGTGACTCTGCTTTATTAGTAAGGTGTTCAGCCTTCCTTAGTGTTTTCAAAGGGGGGGGGGGAAGGAATTGTTTCATGCCTTACTTAACACGTTCACAACAGTAGTTGTGAATACCTTGCAGGCAGAGATAAAATAAGACTTCAACTGAAGCTGATCATGCCATTAGCAGACAGAATGGAAAGTCAAGAGTGCCTGTCATCCTTGCTGCCTCTCAGAAATGTTCATGTGCATGTTTTTGTTTTGGGCTTCTCCCCTCACCTTTAGAAAAGAGTGAAGATTAATGGGACTGGCTATTTGATAGGGGTTCCTGTGTTACTGCTGTGCATTTCAAAACATCAGGTGTATCTAGACTTTACCAAATGGTTTATTGGGACAAGTCTACCTAGTGTTTTTAAAATATGCTTTAATAATAATTAGAATTTTAAACTGCTGTTATACTACAAAGCATATTTCCTTTTTCTTCTATTATCTGGTATTAAGAATGAAAGTATACAGTGTGAGGTCTGAATTTAGTATGGCCATGTTTAAGTTTTCTTAATGTCATCTTGACCTGTAATAGGAATCTAGTTCTAAAGGTTTTGCTTCAAAGATTAAATTTAATTGAAGTAATGGGGCTGACACATTCCTGACTGTTGTGCAGTTTATTTTGCAATGAATGTAACTTTCCTTCTTCAGGTAACCTTGCTTTTAGATAAACTCCTTTACTGTGAATGAATATAGAACACTGCCACTTATCTTCTGTGCTTACTACAGAGATTCCTACTGAATTTTGTTGCGGTTTTTTTAAACAAATGAAAATGTATACTGACATACTTGTGTCAGTATGTCCTGTGGGGTAGAGAGATGGAGACTGCCTTACTCATTAAACCACCTCTGTTCTGAAGTGCAATCTTCATTCACAATAGTGATGCAAATATGCATGTGAAATGGTTGGTCTGTGTCCTCTGCTTGCTGGTTCATACCAACTCTTATGTTGGTTTTGAGTTTTGTGCTTTTGACATGTTTATAGTGTTCAGATGGACAACAGGTTTTTGGTTTGGTTGGTCATCCTTTCTGTCCTGCCTGGATGCCTAGTCTTTGAACCTCTGCATTTAGAGTATATTCGGCATTCATTCCTTCATGCTGTATCTTTAGTAATAAAAAACCCTTTTGGGTAGGAAGTTATTGAGTTGGAGTAGGCCTGGTTCCAAAAGGCTTTCGTGTTTACTCTAATGTACTGTGGATAATGCAGCTACTCGAATACCGTAAAAATGCTTGGAATAAAGAAACAGTGCAACAGAACTCATAAAACTTCCGGGAGGAATACCTAGGACTTGCTCATGCTCTGCAATGGCAGTCTTAAAAGTAGGAATAGATAATACTTGCATTTAAGATAAGATGCCCTATTAAGCAGCTGAATTTATTGATGACGAATGAGTGGGCATTGCAGTAAATCAAACTGGATGAAATAAACCAGGAATAGTCTGTGTTTCTACAACATAGCCTGTAGTCACATTCTGGCTTGAGTTGCTTTTTATTCAAGTATATGTTAGGAACCAGGAATAATGGCTTCTCAGTGGAGTTCTCCACTTGGAAACTGAAATCTCTTGTGTATATCATGGGCACTTCACAGACCGTTGAGGTAGTGCTTATTTGGACCAGGTTGGGAGTCCTCATGAGAAGATCCAGTTAAGATCTGTTGTTGTAATGCAGTGTTCGTAAGTCTTGAAGAGCTGCTCAAACTGCAGAATTGCTTTAATCCCTGTCCACCACTACACACTGTAGTTGCAGAGTGTTAATTTAAAAGTTTTGGTAGCAGGTATTGCTTAATATACATCTCAAAACTGAGACCACCTTGTGATTGATGTAGTCTACTGTTCTGTCATAACCTGAACCTATTAGTAATCTGTACAAGACTAAATGTTACTGATATTTTTGTACTATTCAGGATTTCCCTTCAAGAGTCCTTCAATACCTTTCCTTTCAGTACCTGCTGGTATTATTCTTTTCTCAGTATTGTGAAATTCCTGTCACCATAGTCTCTGCTTGCCCTGAATAAATTTGTCCTCATTCTAAGATCACTTTAGTGAAGGACGATATTACATCCACAACAGACAAGTTGGAAGCAGTTTTGAATCTCTGAATATTCCTGAGATTCTTGAGGTATCCCATGAATTGGATACTCAAGTGAGCTACTTTGTGGTTCTTGCCAGTTAAATTTTACACAACAATAGTCCTTGGCTAATTTTTATCTTTTTCTTGGAGGTGATCTAAAAACAGTGCATGTTATGGAAGAACTTAGATGATCATCCTGGCAAGATTCTGAGCAGGTAAAACAGCCTGGGGTCTGTATCTACTGTGGGAGAAGATGCTTTTCCAGCTGGCGCCTCCCCTGTTCTGCCCATGGTAGTTATCGCTTGCACAAAATATTTCCACAGGTTCACTCTTCTCTTCCAGGTTCCATATTTCTCTTTTTGAGAGAAGGATAAAGTAAAAGTTAAATTCTCTTCCTACAATGTGGTCACAGTCCCAGATCCAAATAGGTCTTTCTGCTTAAATACTTAAAGGTACAGTAGTACCGACAGACATCTCTCTCCCCTGCCAATGCACTTGTTTGTCCATGTTTACCTAATCTCATCAATCCAGTGCAAGCGTGTGTGTGTGTATATATGGAGAGGGGGCAGGGGACCTTCATTTAAATGGTTGTTTCAGTAAGACAATCTTGTTTCCCTGTGGACCCTCTGTATTTTAAAACCCCTCAGCTGGTAAAATTGTAAAGCTAGATCTGTGTGACGACTTCTGCAATATGCCTGGGAGTACCAGTCTGGAGTAAGAAATTCAGTGTCTTTAAAAGCATTTATCAGCTTTGCCACTGTGTCCTTTACACGTCACTATTTCTGCTTTCTGAAAGTTATATACAGAATATTGCCTAGCTAGAGCTGTGTGAATTGGTGTTTGTAATCTGCGTGCTATTTGCTGGTGTGAATTACTTCAGACTTCATATCAGTAAATATTAGCCCTGGTTCTGTAGAATAGATGTCTATTGTGGGAGCTTCTTAGTACATTGTACCTGTTGCTTTTCTGCTGGGCGTATTTCTCTTCACCATTTATAGTCTAAAGGAAGCAAAGTCATGTGAGCTGTGGGATAAACACAGTCATTTAGGTCTCTGTGGCATAGTAGCGTGCTGTTGTCATGTGATAATCTTCAGGCAAGATGAAGTGTGTCCCTGGCTTTCAGATTTCTCTTGTAAAGATTTGTTAACACTTAAAGAATTGTGATCCTTATTTTTTGTTGTTGTGAGGCGCTTCATCTTCTAAATAATTTGGAGAATACTTATCTAGGATACCATTCTGGTCTAATTTTGAATTTTCAGGGGATCTTAACTGCATCTGGGAATTATGTTCAGATTTCCAGGTTTCTGAGGGCTTTAATACTCGCTAATGATTTTTTAGATGTCCACCTTAACGCTGCTTAAGATCTATGTTTTTGTTGAAGTTGTGGGCCCTGCCTTTTCTTAATTTATATGTGGATACTGTAACACTCAGACCTTCCTACATGTGTAACTTGTCCCTTATGTTTCCAGAGTAAAGCTTGCTGCTGCATAAAATAGGTTGTGAGACATCTTGGGTGGATTTGTTCTCCTTTTTGTTGGGACGGTTCTAGCATTTACCAGGCGAAGGAAGGTAGCTGTTACTATAC
Source organism: Phalacrocorax aristotelis (assembly GCF_949628215.1). Lineage (NCBI taxonomy): Eukaryota > Metazoa > Chordata > Aves > Suliformes > Phalacrocoracidae > Phalacrocorax > Phalacrocorax aristotelis. The sequence continues at coordinate 97,086,633 of NC_134276.1, read as the reverse complement.
TGCATGTCTCAGAGGGAGAAAGTGAGTCCCTCTGAGTCTTAAGGCAAAACAATGCCCAAAGCATGCATGTTGTCCAGGTTCCTCATCTTAAAGGCTTATACGTAATTAGTCTAAAACTCATATCTAGGCAGTCATTGTATCTTCATTCCTCAGCTTACCCAGACCCACTTGCAGAGGGCAGAGTTCCCTACAGAATAGTAAGATCATCAGAAACAGTTTAAGCTTACAGCATAAATGTGGTAACCTTCATATTGTACTTGGCTGAAAGTGGGTTGTGGGGTGTGTTTACTCCCCCGGGTGAGTTCACTGCACAGGAAAGGAATTAGGAGGAGAGGGTAGGGAAGAGGACAGTAAATGAATTTATAGTCACCACGCTCTTATTATGTATTAGGGTGTGATACAGGACCAGGTGGCTTTGTAGCATCATCTCCATAATTGAATAATCAAGTGCCTTATATTGCAAAGTTCAAGTAACACATGAACGCTGTTCTTCTCTGAAGTAAGTACTAACTGCACTTGGAAGAGTAATTATCTTTAAAGTAGGTGCTTGAGGAGTATACAGGAGGATTGCACTGTCAGTGCTGGGAATTGGTCTTGGGAATTGTTGCCACTCGGCTTGTTACCTGACTTCTGGATCAAACTTGTCTCATCCCTGACATGCTTTCACTTATTTGCTAGGCTGCCATTTCACATTGATATTTTATTTCCCTGGTATTCTCTGCACATAGGTATCTACCATAAGTAAATGAGAGTGTTACTAAAGATGAGGGCCCCTATTTTCCACACAGACTGAGTGCTATGCAAGCTTGAACTGCATGGTAGCTTGAATTGAATTGCATAGTAAGGACGTAGCAGGGCTTTTAGAGCCCAGCCACCAAAGATTGTACTGTAGGTGTATTGAGAGGCTTGTTTGAGTAACTGTAGCCAGCATCAGAATTTAGTAGCATTTAGTCTTAATCTCAAATGATCGTAGCTTCACTAAAGATAGCGTTCTGTGCTTAACCCATTTAATTTCTACTCACATTTTAGTTGGAGTGCTAGCCAAATTGTTACTATTCGGCATGCTGGGGGTGTGCTGTTGCAAGGTGCCTGCATGCTGTTTAGAAAAAAAAATAAAGCTAGCTAAAGAGCTGATAAAGTAATTCTCTGACACTTTTTGAATCTTGCTTAGCATCTCTACTACAGCAATGTTGATATGCTGTGAGCACCAACTATTTGCCTCTTAAATGGCTGCGTGGGCCTCTTCCACATATGCACTATACCCTGATGTATGCCCATAATACGCGTACGCAGTAAGTCTGGCAGACCTATTGCACAGGCACGGGGGTTGCTGACAGCCTGTGACTCATGTCCTGCACAGGTCTGAGTTAAAGAGAGGACCCAGGGGTGCACGGGTGGTAGCAGGAGTGTGGTGGTTTGTTTTGTTTGGGTTTTTTCTTGCTTTTGTCTTCCCATTCCTTTTCTGCTTTGGCAATCTCCTGCCTCAGACTTAGAAATGCTGGTGTTGTGTCTGCGCAAGCACATCCAGCTGTAGGTGTTTCTGTAACACCATTAATATACAGAAAGCTACCTTCTGTATGTCCTGTAAAGAACTGAGCTGGAATCCTCTGGCAAGGTGTTTGTTTAACACCATGGACATAAACAAAAATTTCACTGGCACTGTTTGCTGTCTGTATATAAAATTACCTTACTGCTCATAAAATTGATTTGGTGAATAAGTTAATTCAGTTTCTCATAACGTATTGCTACCCAGTGGACAGTTACAGCACAGTGGAGTATGAACACTTACTAACAATAGCTGACAGCTGAGTGCTACTTGCTTGCAGAACAGCATTATAGAAAGGAAGTCCATTAGTTCTTAGCGTACAGAAGCCTCTAGCTTAGGAACCTTAACTTGTGCTTATAATAGTCCATGGCAGCTTTGTGCCACTCTGCAAAGTTGTAGGCTCAGTTATTCATTATTCCATCAACTTCAGTGTACAGTTTACTTAACTCCATATCAAACCCATTTTACTTATGCCTATATAACTTATTTTGAGTTGATTTCCAGGTGGGATTTTTGCATGTTAGAATAAATAATAATTTACGGCCTCCTGTATGGTTTTTTACAGCTAAGCCAGTTTCTTATCTATTGGTATCAAATCCTTCAAAGACTATGTCTGTGAAGTCAGCTCAAAAATAGGTCCTGGTTAAAGGTAACCGTGTTTGCATTTATCAGCAATTAAGTTCTAAAAACAAGCTAGTTAGTTGGCTTCTGAGAATGCAAGTGGTTTTGCCTTTAGGAAGTTGTTTTAGAAGGCCAAGCCAACTCTCTGCCTCCCTAGACTTGCCCATACTAGTGTTCTCTGGCAAAGCAATTTAAAAAAAAATGTCTTGGGCAGGATTTTCATAAATCTACTCAGCCCAATCAGGAGCTTCACTTAATGGAGCAATGTATAAATAGTGCGGAGAGTCAAGTGACCATCAGCTGGTCTGAATGGGTTTGACCACTACAGTCACAGGGTCTGAGGTATGCAGGAGCTGGGATCACTGAAAACATGCTTTGCTGCAGAGATATCCTGGCTCTGGCATAATTATGTAATTGCAGAGGAATTCATGTGTGTAAGAATGTGTTTTAATTGGACACCTGTATTTAATGTTGGTTTCACCCTCTGTATCATTACACTGGGCTTTAAAAAAAAGTTACTGCTTTGGTTAACTTTCCCATTTCATTAGTGCCTATTGCAGTGCATAGCTGAACTCCACAATTATGCATTTACTTTATGAAGTGTATGCCTACTTGGTTGAAACAATGCACTGATCTGTTTTACTGAATTGAGAACTTAAGATATAATGGCTCTTTGCCGAAGTTCATATTAGGTAATTAGAAGTTCTTGCCATGCTTGGTAAATACCGAAATTCCATTGTATTGTGCATTAAGCATGGAGAAGTATTTCTGCAACTGCAGTGCCAGTGCACTGAAACAAGCGTTTTGGCTGTCCCTGGTGATGGCTTTAACTCTCAGTGAAACTGTCAACTCTGAACTTGCAGAGATGCTGGCTTGCTTTCTTTTTGGGAAGCTGCCGAAGCCAATATCCAGGTAATGACTTCTTTATTGAAAGCATCCCCCTGCCCCACTTATAAATATCAGAATGTGGATTCTAAGCGAACTAGTAAAGTGGCGCTTATTTCTTTGTGTTCAGTTCACTTGACACCTGTGGCAGCACTGTCCAGAACAAAAAACTTTACCAAACTTAATGGGAAGAACTATTGTTCAAACCTAAGTAATGAGCATTAACAGTCTTCCTTACCCACCTTTCTCGGTCTTCATAGTGAATAGCTTTTCCCCCTTTTCATTTCAGATTTTAATGCTTGTCAGTGCCATCCTATCCTTGTAATGTATTAGCCCATGATGTGATTCTCTCCCATAGCAAAGCTGGTTGATGAGGACCTGTTTGTTCTCTTTCCTGTCAATTCAACAGCTAGGCCTTTGGTTAAAAAAAGAGTTATTGGCTTTTTTTCAAAGTGGAAACAGTACAACAGTGTATGTCTTGGTTAAGCTTTCTTGTCTTGATTGATCTACTTAAAGATCGTTCAATCCTATTAAACATACCTTGATTCAGCAAGTAAAGGAAGGAGTCTGTTAGGGGGTGATTCACAAGTGTTCTAGTCACTTGCCTTTGTATGTGATACATAACAGAGATCCAATAGGTGTTTTCTAACTTTTACTTGATCTGGTGGTGGGCTCAGCTGCCTCTTGCATTTTTGGCAATAAACCTTCATGCTAGTACAGTTCACCAGTATCAAAAGCTTCCCATGTATGTTTCATGGATTACAGATGGGGTGGGTTTTTTTTCCACAGTAACTTGGTATTTCTTGCTTTTGTGAAGCAGCAAGACTCCTGTCTGCACAGATATCAAATCCAGGCACTGCTCAACTGGATCTGAGAATCCACAGCCCAGGCTTAAAATACATAACTGGAGTCTTAAGCTGTACATGTGGAGAGCTCCTGTGTCATTGAGGTGTTCACAAACCCACCTCCCTTTCCTCCCCTGCAAGAGCTCTGACCTTGGAGTGATGAACCCTTTGTCTTCTGGGGGGTTTGACATATTAATGTAGTAGGTGCACCTAAACACCCTGTTGCTTAAGCAGTCTGGGGGTAGTTAAGAAATGCTGCTTGGTGGCTGCCCCTCAGCATAGCCTGCCCTAGAGGGAGGGTGGTGTTGGGTTCAGGGCTCTGTTCTTCCCCTCACTACACTTGCTCCTCTTATAGTTGTAAGGGGTCTGGCTAGAACTCACAAATGACTGGATAGTTGATAGTGTAATAAATAAGAAGAGATTTCATTTCTCTGGCATATTCCAGGGCCTGCTTGATTGAGGATCAGAGGGGAGATACTGCTTCTGACTTCTGAGTGGCCATAAGCCAGAAATGCCTGTGGTGGAAAAGCTCTCTCCCCATACGGGGTAGGGTGGGATGACACACATCCTCCTGCATGCTGCTAGGCTGCAGTAGAAGGTTATGTTGGCTTGTCTTGAGGAGGACTGAAGCCAGGGAAGTGTAAAGTGTTGCCTACAAAAGGAGGGAGAAGTGGTCACATTGTAATAAATGAATTGTGCAAAACACTGAGGTGAATTCTCCAGCAAAGAAATACCAGTATTCATTCCCCAGCTTCAGTGCCGCTGCTCTTGTGCTTCAGCGTTATGTGCTTATTCCTGGCAAACTTCTGTCAGTTTTGCAAGCTCCAGAAGTTAGCACAGGTACTGAATCAACATTTTTTTTAATCCTTATACATGCTTAATGAATGCTGTTTATGAAACTGTATTGTGGAAAAGTTCATCAGGGTACGCATGTACCTCTTGTGCTTTTCTTACAATGGGGGCGTTAACAGCAACCACTCTTTTCTAGAAGTACTTGATAGCAAACTGTAGACCAGTCTTTAATCATTGATATTATTGCTATAAGCTAGTCAAACATTAGTAGTAAAACTGCTCCAAAAAATAAAATGATTAAAAATGTTCTTACAGTTACCTACAGTTCTGTGTTTTAAAAAAAAACCCAAACTTGTCAGTCCAGTGACAACATTAAACTACTTTCAGTAAAGTTAAAAGTCTTTCCAGTTCCCAGAAATGTTTTAGTAAAATAAAAACTTGAAATACTTAATGAGTAGTTCTAACTTGATGGCCATTTTTCATTTGTCTTTACTGATACTGACACTGACTTGTCTCTTGCAATGTAAAATCTTGATGCTTACCGAAAAACTTCAAGGAGTTTCCTAGAGTATATTTCAGTCACCATTGGAAGGCCAAGCTAGGCATGTATTCACTAGGATTTTTCTCAGATGTGCTACACAGCTATAGCAGTTCGTGAGGTGGTAGAGAGGAGCTGGGATTCCTCATTTGACACCAGAGACGAAAGGATTTCAAATTGCCATGAATGAGAGTTTTTATGCAAAGACTCAAAATGCTGCACTGTTTTCTAATAGAAGTTAACTCTTAAGCAGCTCCCCTCCGTTTTTTCTGCTAAATTTATGTAGGAAATGTATTCTTCCTCACTACAGTGTGGGATACCTTCCCCATTTCAGGATTACCTCTGTGCCTTTCAGTTTACTTTTATTTATTGAATGCCTTTTATGACGGGATAAGAACAGCCTGTTTTTGACTAATTCACAGCTTCTTGTACAATATGGCTTGAGGATTAAGGAGAAATTTAAGGTGACTTTGGTTCTGCTATTATTCTACTTCACACTTGTGAGCATTTCTTATCTGGTTTTGGGAGCAGGTCTTTAGTAATACATGGGGATGAAACAGGTTATTTCAGAGTAAAGATATTGGAACACTGTGAATACTTTTTAATTGTAAAAGCTAATGACTACTACACCTGAGGTGACTCTGTTCTGGCAACACACTTTTCTGTTTACCGTCTACAAGAAAGCTCTAATACCAACTGTAGAAAATTCTTTCTTTAAGAAGGCTTATTTACCGAACTGTTTCATATACTGATTTCTTTTTTTTTTCTAATTGTTTCTGCAGGTCGTGTCGGATTAATGCTGTGGATCAGTCAACCCAGAACCTGTAGTTGCCCATCAATCGCTCAGTAGTCAGTGTAGATTCTGTCTTTACAATCAGCAGCTACATCTGGCTACTGGGTCTCTGATGACATCTCATATCTTCTATCTATAGTTTTTGTTGGATTTTTATCTGTTCTCCTGGGTGCAGAACAAGTTCACAGTGCTAACAAGTTAACGTCTGAGGTGTGGCCCCAAATAAAGGATTGGATATCTGTTGGATCTACTTCACGCTGGGAATCAGATTAAATGCCTGGATGTTATGTATCAGAAAGCGACAGTCTTTTCTGTGGCCTAAGTCTTGGGGCTTGTGGTAGTCAAAACTGAAGAGAATATTTGTAAATTTGAGCTAAGATAGTTGGACTTCACTCTTTTCAGTGAATAATTTTTAACCTCTCCTGCAAAGGATAGGTTCTGAAACAGGTGCCTTGTCTGATCACATGACTGCTATGCATTAGGGGATGAAAAGTACTGTGAACGCTGGTGTGCACAGCTGGTTTTTATTGGTTGTATGGGAAGACTCTCCAGGTTTGGGGCATGAACCTGGCATACAATGTAGATTCCTGTGTGTGTTAAGCAACAGCTACATTGTCTGCTGGGTTTCCAGCTGCCTGGAAATGCAAAGTGGAGGGGCATCTATGCTTTTTGGGTGTGGTGGGTTTTTTTGTCAAGTTACCTCCCTTATCTCTGAGGAAGACGATGCAGTTGAGGTCCAATTGGAGCCTCCTGCTTTGTTCTTGCACAAGGGATCCAGCTGGTGTCAGCTAGAGCCTGGAGCGAGGGTAGGTCTGAAACTAGTTAAGAAAAAAATAGTTCATGGGCTTGAAGTGTTAAGACACCTGAGCATGGGTAGCTCTCAGGCAGAAACTAATGCATGCTGCCTGTGTGTAACCATTAGTTTGCCTCGCTAATGGGGCTTCGCTTTTTTTAGATGGAGAGCTATATATGTGTGTGCTGTACAGTTAAGGGATTCTTTTTGGAGAAGGGAGTACTGGGAAGCCATTTATAGGTCTGACTTTTTTTAAAACACATGCTGCACATAGCATGGTTTATACATAGAATGTGCCTAGAAATAATTGGGGAGGAATAAGATAATGTCTTGAATGCTGATACCAACTGGATCTCTTGTTTCTTGAGTGGCACCAAAACTAGTGTTTCATTTGTGCACAGAATCCAGGCATGCAGTGACAAAACAGGCAGTTTCAATTTGAGAAGATTAGGCCTGGAATAGCAGGGGTCTGTTGTCCTTTCAGACCTGGACTACAGTCACAGTAATAAATGGGGAAGCTTGTACAGCATATGCCTGTACTGTTAACCCTTCATCGGCAGGCTCCATGCCATTTGCACTTTCACTCATGGAAATTGGGAGAGTTGTGATGGCCACTCAGACTGAAGGAACATATGACTTGGCTAAGCTTTTCTGCCTGTTGGACTATTCATGGATGGCTTTAGATCAGCAGGCATCCAGAGCCCTTCCTCTGGAAGGGCAATACTTCAGGAAGCAGGAGGGTTCCCAAGTGAGTGCTGCTGTTAAAAAAACTGCTTTTGTTAAAACAAATAAAGCTTCTAGTGCAAAGAACTGTGTGTCTTTTTCTGTTTATGGAATCAAACTAGGCTTGCAACAAGTATTCTAGGACGTAAGGAATATAAAGCTGTTCGTTACAATATCTAGCGTAGACAGCCCCTCAATACTTGCATCAACCTGGCTATGCTCAAGAAGTATGCATTTCTACATTAAGTAAAAATGTACAATTGCCTACAGGTGGTAATTGCTGTAAATAATCACTCACCATTCAAACAATGGTGGATTGTTGATATAGCTTTGAAAACTGTTAGGACAAACATTTGTTCAACCTTTTGCTTTATATATTGTTTTTCTTAATGCCAGTCTGTTGGCATCTGGGTGTCTGACTGGGCAAAATTGATAAAGACTTAGATATAGCTGAGTCTTTCTTACATTAACTGGCACTTTCTCAGTGCTGTTACTGATGTTTGTTCCATATAGCCTCCTGAGTCTTGACCGGCATATGCACAATAGTCATAAAAATAGCAATATATTGCTTTCTGCAATGTTTCTGTGGCTCATTTAGCTTCAACAGTATTAAGATATCAGCAGTTTTTATAGCATTGCTTTGTTCCTGTGTTTATAGTTGTTCAGCTCAGCTTCTAAGGATTCATGTCAGAATAAGGTATGTCTACCCCAACTGTTTATATGGCAAGCACAATAAAGCAATTCAAAAGCAGATCAGCCTAATGTTTAGCATCAAGCCCCTCTCCTATTCAGTTTCACTTCCCCCACTGTGTTTCAGTTAAACTTACAATGTTGAAATCCCCTTTGTGGGCAGGTACTTCTGGTTCCTCTTATTTTTCTGTCATGCTACTTGCTTTTGTAGACAGACACCTTAAAAAAAAAAAAAAAAAGGCAAACACCCTCCTCTTACCTTATTCTGATGTTCTTGCTTTATTTTCAGTGTCTAGTGTAGCTAATGGAAGCATGTCAAAGTAGTTATTCTTCCTACTGTGGTATTTATGTTTTAGTTCTTTGTTCTTTCTCTTCTATATGGATTTCAGTGAAATTGGCATAAATAAATGCCTATCTCTTCCTCTCCCCTGCTGAGGGTACTACTACTACTCCTGATTAAACTGCTGCCAACAGCAGCCTCATGTCCTCCTTCAGCTTCAATGGAAGCAACTGGATCCTGTGGCATACTGTTTTCCATGTGTTCAACCTTACTGGAGTCCTCAGAGTTCCCATTTTGTAGAATCTTAGGATCAGTTAAGTTGGAAAAGACCTCTCAGATAAAGTCCAGCTGCTAACCTAGCACTGCCAAATCCACCACTAAGCCATGTCCCCAGGTACTGCATGTACATGTCTCTTAAATACCTTGGGGGATGGTAACTCAACCACTTCCCTGGGCAACCTGTTCCAATGCTTGACAATGTTTTGGTGAAGAATTTTTTCCTAATATCCAATCTAAACCTCCCCTGGCACAACGTGATGCCTATTGCTTATTACTTGAGAGAAGAGGCTGACACCCACCTTGCTACAACCTCCTTTCAGGAGCCTTCTTATCTCGAGACTAAACAACCCCAGTTCCCTCATAAGACTTGTGCTCCAGAACCTTCACCAGCTTTGTTGCCCTTCTCTGGACACTCTCCAGCACCTCAGCGTCCTTCTTGTAGTGAGGGGACCAAAACTGAACACAGTATTTGAGGTGCAGCCTCACCAGTGCCGAGTACAGGGGCACGATCACCTCCCTGCTCCTGCTGGGCATACTGTTCCTGATACAAGCCAGGATGCTGCTGGCTCATGCTCAGCTGCCTGTTGACCAACACCCTCAGGTCCTTTTCCACCAGGCAGATTTCCAGCCACTCCCAACAGTAACCTTGGCCATATTTTTATGGTGTTTCTATGCTGTGATGCTCACAAGTGCAAGGACTGACTAGTGTGAGTGCTGTTTCTCAGAAGGAAAAGTGAGACCAAGGCTCTTGCCTGGCCAGAGCCATCCCTCTCATGACAGCATCTCTGAAGCCAGGTCAAGGCAGTAAGTGGTGAGAACACAACTGTTAAATTACTCAGTTATATACAGTCTCCACAATTGCAGAGCTTGGAATTTGACGTTCAGACTTGATTTTTCTTTCCTGTGCATGTCACTAAGCAAATAGTGGGAGCTAAGACAACAGTGGCAGTTGGATCTGTTTGGACTAAGGTCAAAGAAGATCACAGGACTTCCATAATTTTCTAGTTTCTGTTGTGTCTCAGTTCAAGTAATACCCTCCCACACAGAGATTTCTTCCAGTCCTTTAAATCTTAGTACCAGGAAAAAAAATTGGTTTTACTTTCTGGCTCTAGATAACTACTAGGAAAGCCTTGCTGCCTACTATTTCTCTGTTCTGTGAAGGATACCTCTGTGAACTCTAAGCTGCATTTTTCTTGGCTATGTTTATTCTTTCTAGGCAAATCAAGATTCAAAGAACTGAAAAGATGCAGCTAGTTTGATCTTGATGCACTTACAGCACGTGCTGCCCTATCAGTACATGGTAGTGACATTCTCTAAGTTTCTTTAAAAAAAACAACCCTGGAGTCATTAAGTTTCTAAAACTGCAATAACAAATTTAAAAACAGAGATGGGGGACACACACACAAAAAAACCCCAAAACCCTGCTTTAAATAGAACAGAATAGTGAATGGGTTGCTTTAATTGCCCCAAAATGTGAATAGCCATTCTGAATCAGAGAGCTCCATCCATTGGGAAGATGGTTTGTAATTAAACTATGGAAACCCTCTGTAATTTGGACCTCCCTTGCTGTCCTGAATAACTGAACAGATTCTGTGTCTTGTGCACAACTGCTTTCTGGGGCTGTTTGGTTGATGGGGGCTGACAGGGCTGCGGCTGTCTTCCCAGCCCTGTTCAGTACAAAGGTATTCCCTGAGGAGCTACCTATGGAAGGTCAGGGCAGAAGGAAGGTGCTGAGGGTTTTGGAGCAGTCGTTTTGGAAACCTTCCAGCAGGCACCTTTTTCTTTCCCTCAGCATAAGCAAGCGGTTTTCCAAAGGCATAAACACACCTGGGACTCCTCACCAGAAGTGCTCTCTTAACAATGTACTTTGGTGTCTGACTTGAATGATGTTGGTGTGCTTGTGCATTTTTACTCTGTAAATACCCCTCTGAGTTAACAGTGAAAATTTGTCGTCTGAAGTGGTGTTTCAGGCAAGGAGGACAGCCTCGGGACCTCTGTATTGTATCTCTCTGGGTCTTTCACACAGGGTCATAACACAAGTCCTATAGCCTAAGAAGCGTTTATAAGCAGTGCCACAGAATTCGTAGAGCTTGTCTGCCATGGGGTTGTTTGTGCTGTTTTGAGACTGAACTGGAAAATTAGACCTTCGTAGTGGGTGTATGCAAAACAAAGGTCTACTAAAGAGGTATTGAGTTTAAGTGGGCCTTGGTATCGGAGAGCACCAAACTTCTGAATCTATCCTGTCCATGGCTAGCTGGCTACTCCCAGAAGCGCTTAACCACAATTGTTAAAAGGCCTTGAGATCCAGTTTAATAGTGACATTTTTTTCACTTGATGCATGGCTTACAGCTTCTGGTGGTAGCTCAAAGAAGATGCTGAATTGTTTTAGGAGACGAGAGGACTGCTTTTAATTTTAAGGAAGTGGCACCACCGTTGCTTGGCTAATATGATAGTTGCTGTCTATGTATACAGCAGTAGGTTTTAGTCTGAAGGCTTTGAAGAACAGTTGCTGCTCCTACACATTAACAAACTTTATTCTTTTAAGTTGGCAATTTTTCTAGCTACTCTTAAAGTTTTGTTTTGTAGGTTGCTAAGTAACACCCACACGTACTCGATCTTCCATGTGCTCTAATGCCAGTCTTCCATGCAAAACACCTTTCCAAAATTAGTGTCTGTCAAGCTCCCGAAAGGTAGTGGTGCTGTGATTCAAGTCAGTCATGTCGCCTGCAGTAGGTGTTAATTCTCCCATCTAAAGATACTTGCAGAATCGCTAATATGGTGAATCTCTGATTCTTTTTAGCTACAAGAAAACAGTATTTTCTGAAACACTTACATGCTAATTCTGGAAAGAGAAGTAAATTGTAGGGGGTAAACTTAAAATATCAATTTGTTCATCATGGTGATAATATATCTCTTTAAAGCTTAGTTTTGTTTAAAATGCAGAGTTCTGAAGGGAGCTGGGCTGAGTGATTAAGTAGGTAGTTTTCCTGTGCACCAAGGCTGGCCAGCCAATACCCGAATGGGTACGTGCTGAGGATTTTAGGGAGGGGCAAGCATTGGAAAGATGTGAGGGGAACGGCTGATGAAGAGTTTAGGAAACTTTCCCTGTCTTTCAGTCTGTTTTACCTCATAGAAGGAAGGATCTATGCCTTCCCTTCCCCCATCTCTAGAAATTAGTCTACTGTTCCATCAGACATACATGCTATACCAGACAGTGTGGGTATTTTTTCTTCCTTTGTTCACCTATACTTGCTCCCCAGTTGTTCGTATAGTCTGGGCAGGTGAGCTGTGCCTGTTTGGAGAAAGGTATCAGCAGCTGAACGGGTTGTCATGTATGCTGAGACCAGGAGCTGCTGTTAACTTTCCTTGAGTGTGCTTTTTCTGCTTCATGAAGTTCCCTTGGGCAATACATACACAGAAGAGTCTGTCTTGTAGACTTACAAAGAGCAATGAGATACCTCTGGGTAATTGCAGTCTTTCCAACACATCCAAGACATTAAAACCCCAGCAGCACTGCCAAGAATACCTCAACTTTGCAACTGCAGCCTTTCCAATAAGCAAAAAATAAATGAATGTAAAAGTAAGCAAACCTGCCACTGCCTTTTGTCTACTATAAGCCTGGGCAACTGCTGCAAAGCATGGTGGTGGTGTTTGTCGTGGTTGCTACAGAACTGATTCATGAGCTGTAGGATTAGGAATTGCAACAACCCTTCCTATTTACCCTTCGTTCTGTTTACTTAGAGATAGATAGCTGAGATAGATAAAGATGTGAAAGTAACTTGCACCTGTTGTTGAAAGGCCTATCTGCATGCTTTGCAGAAGGTTCTCGAGCCTTTCTGCCACATGGTCAGTCCTGGGTCTGACAGCTTCCTGAGGGGTGTGACTTTGCTGCTGATAGGCGTTCAGCTGCTCTCAGCTATCACTACAGCTTCTGCCAGCATGCTGCATCACGCATTTTGGGTGCTCTTTTGTGCAGTTTCCTTGCTTGCTGAATGGAGCTATCAGCTTTTAGATTAAAGCATATTGAGTTATTAAACTAAACTGGCATAGCCATTGAATCACACTTGGTTAAATGCTTGTGGCTTACCTGACGCAGTAAAAGAAATATAACTGAAGTCCTGAGATGGTTGCTCTATGTGACAGCAACATGGAAGTCACTGGAGCTTCCCAAGCAATAAAGAGTGTTCATTGCGCACTGTGTATCCCAGCAGTCTTGTTATGAGTCCCCTGAAACTTTTATGCCACTCTCAAAGGCTAGTGGTACCCCAATTTTTTCTTCACTTACAGAGGATAATGATGTAAAAAAAAGATTTGGGGTAGTAGTTAGAAGTTATTTCAGAAGCCAAATTTTCACAGAGGATTTTCGCCTCAAGTGAACTTTCTAGTAATTTAGAAAGACATGGCTTTACGTGGTGGAATAGGCTGCCAAGCTTCCCGTTTTCTTTGTATTTAATAGTGTTACGAAAAACAAAAACCTTCCAGTGGCCAAACTCCCTTCAGTTCTCCACTAAAAACAAGGACAGTGTGATTTAATGTGCTCTCTTGGATCCAAACTTCTGCTGTGTTGCAGGACCACAAAAGAAAGTTGCTGTCCAGAATACATGTTCTAAGTTTGCAGGATCTTCATCTGCCCTGTAAAGACCCTGTTTCACAGATGGGGAGTTGAGGCACAGGAAATTAAGGCCCAGCCTTTCCCCTCTCCCCCCTCCCCAGGTGAAAATCAGGTTTGAATGGAAGTTTCTGAAATGCTGCATCTCTTGAGTGCCTGCTCAGCCCGAGGTGAAGGAAGGCACTTCTACAAAACCTGCAGAGAACTGCAAGTGAGTTTGTTGTCTATATTGAAGTTGGAAGGCAGAGGATGGGATCTGAGTTTTGGAAGGCTCTGGATGCTGATCAGAAGAGAGAGTTCTTACCCTTAGTGCCACAGCCTATATAAATTAGACTACAACCTGAGGAAATGGGACACCCAAATGCGTTACCTGCAGGTTGCCCTGACCCCTAGGTTTTAGACTGCTTGGCAGCAGCAGGATGCATTCTTTTATTAAAGTAGCATTTCTCTGCCACAAAGAAATGGAAGTTCATACATTCAAAGAGTAGAAACACAGCTGTAATTTGGTGGTCAAAGCATACATGACTGAAATAGAGGGTGGCTTGAGGTAGAAAACCTACTCCCTGAGACTGCTAGGCATGTTGCATTGTAGAGCTATTGGATGCAGCAGCCCTAGCAGCAGGATTGTTGCAATGGTGTTTTGCTTCTCAAGGACCTCCTCCTAACAGTACATTTTGTTTTCACCTCTGCTGAAGGACAAGATGAGCTTGGTCCCAGTGTTTGTAATGAGAGCGGGCACAGGACTGGAATCTTTCTTTGCTTCTCCTTCTTTGTGGCCCTCCAGGCTTTGCTACTCCCTGCCCAGAACAACCAAAGTGGGAGTGTGACACCCCCCCACCCCCCAAAAAAAATTTGGGAGGTATAAGAGGTTGCACCTGAAAATTCATCAGGTTTTTAGTCAGTGAAAAAACCTAAGTGAACAAGAATTTTAATTTTGCCCGTTTCTTATGCATCACAGAGTCTTGAGAAAATGTAATATAAAGTTTTAAACTCAGCAGATAATGCTGCAGGATGTTCTCAGGCACGGCTGATGCTTTGGCTGCCCATAACTGGGACCCCAGGAGCTCTTGTTGGAGTTTAATGGGGTGTGTTGTACGAAGGCAAGCACCTATATAGATATTCATGATGTGTAGTGCTACCAGAACAAGAATATAAACTCCCTCGGAGAGGGATTTAAACGCAGATAGAGACTTGCTTGAATGCTGTGTTGACATTCATTGTTTATCTGCTCAGACTAGTCATATTTGGAAACACTGTTCTATTCTGACATATGACTTTTCCCAGGAGCAGCAAGGCTCACAACGAAGATTTCACAATAAAGAAAATTATGTTCTTCTTTGTGGGAATGTTATAGTAAAGCCATGACAACTCATTTGGCACACGATTGCTTTGTTTTCAGTAACGATTCCCCCTCCCCCCAATCCCTACACATTTTTAATGTGTTTCCATGTGTTGGGGTTTTGTTTTGATTTTTTTGATGCTTTTATTTTTTCAGGAGGGTGGGGGTGGATCATTTTACATTTAGCCTCCCAGCCATCTGCTTAGAAACCATGCAATAGGTATGAAGAACCCGAGTCCAGGCTTGTGTGTTTTGGTGTCACCACCAGCAGTGGAGTTGCTCCTAATTTATGACCAAATTAACAAGTTCAGCATCAGGCCCTTCGGATCTGCTCAGCTGGTGCTGCGCTGAAGTTAACACATCCCGCTCCAGGTGAAGCGGGGGGTCCTGGTGTGAAATATTAAGAGGTGACACAAACACATAGGCAGTAGCTTAAATACAAGGTAGCAATTCCAAACCTGCATGATTGGAAAGGTTGGTGTCTTAAATACAAGGTAGCAATTCCAAACCTGCATGATTGGAAAGGTTGGTGTATCTGCAGACACTAGTGAGGCAGTAACGAGCAGACACCAGTATCATCCCCCGGCTCGGTGGTGATGGCACGTTAGTGCAGGCTGTATCTGGAAGTCAGTGGTACTTCTGGAGGTTACAGTTCATATGTGTAATCTTTTTGGACTTTTTTTTTAACCACTGTGCATACTTTTGAAGTGGAAGCTATTTTTATCTTATTACACCAGATCTTTTTCCAAAATACAAAGCTAATTAACCAGATCACAGTTTAAGTTCCACTAGGGATGGCGGTCTAAGAGCCAAAAAGTTTTCAGGGTTTTTTGCAACCTTTCCTGGAGTTGAAGTGGATATTTTGAGTAGAGTAACACATATGGTGAAATCTGGTCTTCACTGTAGTTCTTGGAAATTCTCTCCATGATCACAGTTTGCACCCGCCTAAAATTCCTAAGTTATAAAGAGGGCAGCATTCTCCTTCCTCAGTGTTTACTGCCCCATCCAAATACCCTCACTACACGTTTTGGAGCTGGAGAAGCACAGGGTTCTACTTTCCAAGAAAAAAGGAGAAAGACAGGAGGTTTTCAAAGATGTGACTTTGTGAGGATAAATCACAGTGGCATTGCCAACACCTCTGAAGCATTTCTGGAAAAGCTGGTAGGCCAGCCTTAGCCTGGATGTGTTTGCCGCATGTTGCTGAAACTGTAGTTCAGGTTATGTTTCTGTTACTATTATAAAACCTAGGAAGTGGGTGTTTATAAGTGCAGTCAACATTCCCTCTGAGCAAAAAACGGACCTTAAAAGGGAGTTGTCCTAACAGCAAGATGGATTATTTAAAGAAAAAGAAATGCTGAATTTTTGCTGCTCAGAGAAAGAAAAAGGAAGCAAAACCAGGGATGGGACATTAAAGCATTGCCCACACACAAACATTTTTATCTTTTCTTTTGTGACTTCTATCCAAAAAATATGATTTGGTAGAGCCAGTGACAATTTGTGGTGGAAAAATACTGAATTGCCTTTTTTGCCTATTTAATTAACTGGTTTTGTTTAATTAGGAGAAGTTAGAGTAGCACATCAGCAGAAATGCATTCTCACCTGTAGCGTTATAGTATTCTACTGCTCACAGTCACTCATGTCAAGAGCATGCTCTTAATATTTCATTTGTATATCTATTTTGTTCAGTAACACCCTAACGCCCTGCTACTGCACCAGAGAGAGAGATGGTGACGAGTATGATCAGGGGATACCCACCCAACCGGCCACTCTGGGAGAGAGGGATGCTGGATCATGGCTGGGGTGGAAAGCAGGAAGGAGGTAGGCATGGACAGACCTAGAACTGTAGGAGCCTACCAAGACAGCTGCCTCCAAAAATGGGTAACCACCAAGCAAGGTTTACGAAGTCACAGTTTTAACATTGGCATAGCCTGTAACAGAATCCATAACAGAACAGGGACCTGTAGCCCACCTAAACCCTGCTTCAGACCCGTCTTTAACATCATTAATAAATCACATGCTTTCCAGACATCTCCGGTTTCCATTATATCTATTAATCTACTTTCAGGTCTGACACCTTCTGCCCCTTCTAATCTTTCTCTTGTGCCTTCCCTGGACAGGGATGCTCTTAGGGAGTCACATTCTTAGAGTCATCAGACAGGAAGTGAAGCTGCTGCTGGGATTTCTCGTTCATGACTGGAATGTCTCTTTCCCCCAGCTGCTGTTTATAGTAAGATGCTGGCACTTTCTGTCTGCTCCTCCTGGGTTCCTTGACAAATTGGGTGCTTCCAGAAAAATCAAGTGCAGTGCTCCAATTGCGTGGGTGTGGGTGTGCACATATTTATCCATCCAGCTATCACTAATGCACGTGTACTGTGTGACAGCATGAAGCTGAGGAACATCTGCCCAGGATAGCTAGCACTCAAGTCCTGTATAGTATGTACCTTAAAATCCCAGCACCTGTAGTCTTCTTAACATGAGGTCTTTTCTCAAGTGAAACTTTTAAACAAAAACATGATTTGAGTTTGGGATTGTAAAGCATGAACAGGCCTTTTTTCCTTCTCAGACGTGAAAGAAAAAAAACCAAAAAACCACAACCTTCAAACTATAGCAACATATTTAAGAATACATTGAGAAACATGGGGAGGCAAAGAAATGAGACAAGATTTTTGCAAAGTGTGCTGCGATGTCGAAGGGCTGCTGTCAGACCATTTGTACTGCACAGTATGGAATGCATACTGGGCGCCTTGTGGCTGTGGATGCAAATCAGTCCCTCATACCCTACCTCCTGCCATTTTAAATTGTGTTTGCATCCAAATTGCTTAGGTTCTGTTTGCCAGTGAAATATTTTTCCCAAAAAAAGTAGAGAGCAGTGACAGTCTGTACTCACTAAGGAGGGTAGGGCATTCTGCAGGGCCAGCTCTAGCATCACGCCGAAGCTATGGTAGGCTCTCCTACCTCAGCCTTACTGTGGCTTCATGGTGTTGTGGCTGCAGTTCAGCATGCAGGATGGTTCTAGCACATGGGTTCTAGCAGACAGGGCAAAAACAAGGTGAAATGCACCCGGGATTACACAGCTGACCTAGACTAGACAAACTGCTGCAGTTAAAGCTAATTTGATGCTGCATTTCACCGTGCTATCTTTGTATCGTGGTGCTACCTGGCTACAGTGATACTGTAGTCGGAGCTTTTGGGTCAGCCTGAAGGAGCAAGAAACAGCGTTTGTGCGTGTGCATTGAGGTTTCTGTCTAGGTTGTTTTAAGTTTTATAAACTCTTTATTTTGTGTGTGCTAGTCTGCCCATCACAACAGATCATCATGTTTATCGTTCCCTCAAAACTGACAGTAAGTACTGGGAAGCCAAATCATGTCACTGAATGGAGAAAAAGGTCACAGACAAGAAGTGTAGAGAAGTGTAGAGCTCTGAGTTTATTTTCTCCATTGAATATTCAAAGTGGGGACATTAAGGTGGAGAGTTCGGGGGAGGGCTGCAAATTTCCTGTAGTAACTCACAAGGGATGAGGCTGGAACGGCTACATCGTTTTTGCTCTTTTATGATCAATTGTGATGTAAATGCTGATGGCTGCTTAACAGGCAAAACAAAGTAGGGAAATGATGAGTCATATGTACTCATAGCTTGTCTGAACAAGTAATGTGCAAGTCAAGTTTCATTTAAGTGAGGCAGAACTTTCCCCCAAGGATTGCGTTCGCAAGGCAGGGTAGTGGGAGACTGATGAGGGCTTTGGATTGGTGTCTATGGACGCCTCAAGCAGATGATTTTCATGATTCTGTGACTGCCCAGGTTCAGCACGGATTGTCCTAGTGATATTGAAATTCACGTGACAGGAGTCTTCACTGGAGTATGTTATGAAAATGGGGTGGCATTTTTCTATTGCTCTTCGAGGGCACGATCATATTTCTCCTGATGTGGGTGAATATGTCCTCCGCATGGAGAGACAGCACCTACAGATCTCTGGCAGCTGGGCAGAAATGGCTGGCTGCCCTTCCCGTCTGAGAGGTTTAAAGATTCTGTCTACCTACCCTCACACCAAGATACCTCAGGAGGCTTTCCTTTCCAGTGACTGCAGCTCAGATGGCAAACACACCCTTAACGTTTCCCTTTCAAAGCATCACCTAAATTATTTGTCTGTTGATTATCTTACATGCTATTGCAATATTTTTTTTGTTTATTTCCTTTAGTAAAAGGATTTTCTGCAGCAGCAGAATACTTTAATTCTCCACAAAAAGAGGGATATCTGCACCGGCAATTAAAGACACAGCGCTCATTAGGAAGTAGTAGCACAACTCCCAGTGACTTCGGCACACCCAGGAATGAAAACCAAGGTGCATGCAAATCACTGCAGGTATCTGTAAGTGCAGTAGCATGAACCTAAACTGTAATACCCACAGCAAGCGAACCCATCTGTAGCTCAGAAATATTGTCCTTTTCCCCCACAGCTGTTCTGAAGGCTGATGTAAAGCTCAGCCCGAGCTGCCTGCTCCCAGCTGCTGGGGTGTTACTGAAATAGGTGTATAACAAACAAGTCATGGTTGTTCAAACCAGCCAGAAATTGGGGGAAAACAATTTCAGAAACCAAGGTGCTGTGTGTGTATGTAGCGAAGACACAATCCTTTGAAACAGCGCAGTGAAAAAGATACAGTTAGGAACTTACTGCAAAGGGAACAAGAGCGCAGTTTTGCAGTTTTGGAAACTACTGTTTGAATAAGTAATCCAGTTCCCAATTCAGAACTAAAATAGCCTTCCTGTTAGTGCAGTGCTGCAGTCTGTCACAGTTGGCAACGAGAGTTTTCCCTTTCAGTTGACTCTAGATTTAAGTAATAATAAGAATATGCCTGAAGTGCAGCTTCTCTTCACAAAAGGCCTTTTTTGCATGTGGTTTATTAAAGGGCTGCCCCATCATTTCAACATTGTACAGTTACATGTTTTTGTAAATGCCACCTAATATGAGGTGCCATTTGAAGCGCAAGTGCATTTTCTACCTAAGTTTTGGTAAATGTGTCTTGGGCATCTGCTCTCACTCCCAGAAAGTCATTTTGTATTTAATCACCTGGCTAATAAAGATTAAAGGTCTGATTCAGATCTTTCTTACAACTAGTGACATAAATCAGTAGGAACATTACTGACTTCAGGCTTTTATTTACTTCAGCTTATATTACTAATGAAAACTTTAATATTGCTTAATGAAAGCAGATGCCAGGTAAAGCAGTGGGAAATGTCCTATTATTCAGTTGATAGAGCTTCAGTGAGTCAGCCAAGGCTGCCACTCCTGGAACAACTTAGAAAAAGTTGGTTGAGGAACCCGGGGAGGTTTGGATGGACCCAGTGTCACCGAGCAAGCACGTACAGTCAGCCAGCGTCAGCCAGCAAAACGCTGGGGCACATGAGTGGCAGGGAGGAGCTCTGAACCGCATCTGGAGATTTCTGCGGACAGGCATTTTGTGAGGCCCAGCTGCAGTGTCAACTGTAGTACAAGAGAGAGGTTTTGAGAGGAGCAGGAATAATGAAAAGTGCCGCTGATCCCAAGGTGAACGAGGAGCAGTGCAGCAAGGAATCTCAGCCATCAGCGTTCCCATGTCTGAAACAGAAATGTTTTCAGGAAAAATTGCAGAGATCAATGTCCAGGCAATCCTGTGCATGATGTACGAGTTGCTTATGAAGGAAACCAAATCTTTTGCTGAATTCAGCCAGATGTGTGAAACAATCCATCAGATTTGGAATGAGCTGTTGGACTGATTAAACACAAACGTAATTAGCTCTTTCTCTTTTGCTTGATGCTTATCGTTTAAAATGATGAGGAAGCAGGAGAGAGCTATACTGAAAAACTACTGTATTACACTTGTGAAAAATGCACGGTTGTTCTGATTATGGACTGCTCTGACGCTGTAATATTGAGCAACCGATAAGGAACTTTACCATCAGTAAAGCTAAATAAGAACAACCTAGTCATTGTGTCTTAGCAGTTTGCTTATTGCTGTGAAAACACAAAGTGCTTGTATTTATTTATAAAGGATCTAGAGTGCACTACGGGCTCCTGTGACTAAAGGAGCTGTCCTCCAGCGTAATTTAAACTTCCTTGCTCATTCGTAACCACAACCACAAGGCTAAACTGACCTTCTCTGTTCTCCTGACTTTCATCCCTGAAAAATGCACCCAACGCCCACCCCTGCCAAAACTAAGGATGTTCCCTTCACATCAGTTTTAAGGCCAATCCAGAACCCTCTCCCAGGTATGTGACTAAGTCTTAGTCACGTAAACAGAAGTTTTTAATCTTGAATAAGCCAGTATATGCCCTCCCTTCTCTCAGCAAATGACATATTTCTCTCTTTAAAACTATATCTTAGTGGTATGAAAATTAACATATCAGCCTCAATCCTTATCGATGACACTGCAAACACCCAAACCAAAAGAATGAAAAACTTGAAGGAGATACATTGTTCTCAGACCACTACAACAGAGAAGCAAAACATTGCATGAGATGTCAAAGCAGGCCTCATGAAGGGAGCCAAGGGCTCCAAAGAGAAGGCTCTGTCCTCTCTGCTCCTTGAGTGTCCAGGATCTTCCGGCATGTTGTCCCCTGGGAAATACCAATTCAGGAACATCTGACCCAGTGCAGATTTTTTGACTGTGATTGGCAGTAGAGAAAGGTGAAAGAAGCTCAGAA
This sequence comes from Phalacrocorax aristotelis, assembly GCF_949628215.1. NCBI lineage: Eukaryota > Metazoa > Chordata > Aves > Suliformes > Phalacrocoracidae > Phalacrocorax > Phalacrocorax aristotelis. Next base: position 97,065,221 of record NC_134276.1, on the reverse strand, counting down.
AATGAGATTTTTAAATTAGGGATTTGGCAAGCACTGCTCTGGTTTCGTACTTTTGAAACACTGTGCTATAGGACTAGCATCAGAAGTTCACTAATAAATCAGTCCACTGGCGTCCTATTCCCACATAACAGGACTGAGTTGCAACCAAAAGCTAGGTACTGATGGAGACTAAGCCCGGAATAGAAGTTGAATATATGCGTATACGTCGCATATATACCCTTAGAGAAGAAGCTACTGTACTGGCTGCACTGACATGTCTTATCTAATGGCTGTCATACAGAAAGAGGAAATATACCCATTACAAACAGGCACATATTAGTTATTTTCAGGCCCTGTGATGTAAGGCCTTTTTTCAGGCACTATCATAGTAAGTTTCTCTTTCTTGGGTTTCTTTTTCCTCTAGAAGGAAAAGAAACTTAGCAAGTGCTGCAAAGCACAGTCAATCAATGCCTGGACTGTGTCCAACTTACTCAAGTACATGAGAAGGCATGGGAGAAATGGGTTGATTATTAAAAAGTCAAGCCTTAGAGAAAGTGAAGGAAAAATATCAGCAGCTATTTTAGATGTTCTTCTTCCTTACTTTCAGTCCTTTAACCTGATTGTTTAAAGGCATGTTAAACTAAGTGTGAAATTATTTATCACTTGCATTACACTGTCAATTTAGTGTCAATAGGAAATTCATTCCATCAGAGGCAAGATCTTCATGGGTTTTTAGAATAATCTGCAGCAAAAGCATAATCCATCATCATTCAGAGTGGTGAAGAAATTAAAAAAAAAAAAATTGGGAAGGCAACTTGAAATGCCAAATGCCTATGTTAGCAATCTCTGGTCTATGACTTACAATTAAACATCTGAATGTAAATGGTAATGAAACATCTCCAAGCACCTCTGTCTCCTTAGAAGGTACTGCATATATGTCACCTCGTGTAGGAGACCACAAAAGGTGTTCACAGCACCAACCTTACCCTGTTCCGCTAGACTTACTCTCTTAACATGTGCAATATGATTGTTTTTCATTCCTTTTCTCTCTGGTGCCAATTTCATAGTTAAAGCAGTTAAGGCTACACCAGGTGGGACAGCAGGGACCATTTGAAAAACATAGTCTAGCTATACATGATGCAATATGTCCCTTTATCAGCTTCAACCTTGGTATCAAAGGGGACAGATAAGGCAGAAGACAAATCATGGTCCTGCGTCTTCGCTTCTCAGCTGTGAGCTCACAGCTGAGTTTTGGGCTACATTTAGAGAATCCACCTCCTCTTGGCAATTTCTCATTCTTGCTCCATCCCTCACCTTGCCTGCTAAGGTGTTACTGCACTGTGCACTAGCACGGCCGTCTTAGCTTGAACTAGCTACCCTAAGGGGTAAGAGCATCAAGATGAGGTCATGCAGGCTTCTGCACAGGCTGCCACCAGAGTATAATGCTGAGGACTGGCATTTTTATTATGAGCAGTGTATTAGAAGCCCATGCTAGTGCATCTTCACTGCTGCTGTTACCAGTGCTAGCAAGCATAGATGTGCTATCCCTTTGTTTTACTATGTAGATAGATTCTTTCCACATCTCCCTTCCTCCCACTGGCCCTTCCATAATGCAGTAGGATTTTGTCACACTCTAACATATTTTTCTCCCCGTCCTCATGGTTTTCTTTGAAAACTCTCATCACAGGGAGTGGTGGTGCTGAAGCATAGTGTGACACCATCTGTTTAGCAATCCCAGACTTGCTTCCAATAGCCCACCTGAAATGCATGGTTACTCCCAGCCTTTCCTTCTGCTGGAGCACTAGCTGAGCAAGCCACCTTGCTTCTTTCTGGTGTCAGCAACCACAGCCTCCCTAAGCACATTAGTAGTCTTGTTTCACAGCCAACACCTACAGAGTTTCTGTCAACTTCCACAGACCCAAGATTTCACCCAGGATATCCCTGCTTCCCCCACAAATTATTGCATGAGCACACATGTAATCCCAAGGTGGGCAATAGGACTGGTTAGTGCAGGGTCCCTCTGTGGCCACACCAGCTTTCTCCAGGCCCAAGCCAGACTACATGCACTGCAGTGATGTAGCCAAGTCTTGCATAGCACGGTCTAGGGCAGCGACAGCGGAGCAAATTTTGCCAATCAGCAGCTGGATGTAGCTCTCCCATTAATGGGATGGGGGAGGTGGTGGGGGGTGGAAGATGAGGGCTCTGCAGTTGCTACAACAGTGCCTCAGGAAAACATGCAATGTGTAGAGTAGTGCTAACTGAGAGCAAGAGCTCCCCAGTTATTCAGCCCAAGCAGTGTAAAATAAACCCTAGGGACATATAATACGGCCTTTGCTAGGAAAGAAAATTAAAAGATCAAGAACAACAAATATGCTAAATATCTTCTACAGATTCCCCCCCCAGCCTGGCAAAGTGCAGTGCCAGACTGACCCACTAACCACAGCCCAACAAATCTCCAAGCGCTGGGCACCAATTCATTTAGAAAAGCGAGTGCTCCTTGTTTAGGACCAAATATCCTTTTTTCCCATTAATGCTCTGTTGTTGGCTCCATCTTTTGCCATCATACACCATGAAAAGCAAGCAGAAAAAAATAAACCTCAATGAAAAGTCAATAGCATGATATGCTAATTAGCAAGTGTTGCTGAGAGTGTTAGCCCCACATAATAACTACTGACCCTTTTGGGTATATTTTCAAATGCTCTTTCCTTTTTGGTGTTGGCTTGTTCTGTAGCTTTGGATTAAGCAGTTGCCTTAAAGCCTTCATTTTAAAGCATGCGTTGCACTCACCCATCTGGCAACTTTATGTTGTATAATACAAGGGAGCGCACAGTATGTGGCATAAATTACAGACAAGAAGAATGCAACAGCACAGCGTGGAGGGTAAATTAAAGCAAGCATGCTTCATGGCCCATAGCAGAGAAGGACAGAACAATTTTGCATCATAAATACAGGAAAAACATGTGTTTTAAAATGAGAAGTTAAAAAAAAAATAAATAAAAAAGATAAGCCCTCGGAGGCAGGCAGCCTGTTCCAAGTGGCAGCAGCAGCCGTGCAAGACCACATAAAGGAATAAAGAAAGGGATAATGGGAGATAACAAGAGGTAACAGATTGCAGTAGGAGGACAAAGAAAGAAACCAAATGCTGAGATGGAGCAAGCCCCAGTGGACTTTTAAAAACAAGAGTGCAAATTGAAAATGAAAGGAGCAGAATGCACACACAGATCTGAGGATGGAAACCATTCTGGTCGTTTTTTGCGGTATGAGCGTATGTAATGCACACCGCTTGTTAGTAACATAGCACTTAACATCAATGAATGGTATCTACTGACCGTGGTCTGGTGAACTCAGCATAGCCCCAGGAGCCTTGAGTTTCTGCTCTGAATATCCAGAAATGATGACCATCCTATGCCACTCTGTAGCCTCTGTACCATTGTGTGAGCACGTAGATACAAGCTTGTGCGTGTGCGTGCATGCACACATGCACACACAGGGGAGGAGTGGGACAAACTGGGTTCCTAAGTAAACTCTGCTTGCTAGCACATACCAAAGCATTTACTCTGTGCCTGACCTGTCCAGTTCTGGGTATCCTACTTGCTGTTGTAGGCAAAGGCCTCATCCTGGCTGGATGCAGGATCCTTCCTAGAGGGCTTTGCTGTCACCAGGCGGTTAGGACAGGTGAGGTTTGCAGCACACCAGAGCAAGGGGCATGGTGCAGAGGGTGATGTGGTGGCATGGAGCTGTGGCACTGCACACCCTGCTTTCTCCTGCTCAGCACTGAGCTTGTAAAGGTGGGACAAGTGCAGCCTCTGCACATGTGAGCTTCCGCAGCAGCTTACGCCAACCTAGGGCAGGGCTGTTGCTCTTCCACTGTCCCGCCATGGCCCTTCCCTCGTGCCAGCATTGGTGCCCATATTGGTGCACTGTGAGTCACTTCAGGGAGCTAATCATGCTAAACCAAATGTCCCCAGAAAAGGTGATTATTTTCAGATCGGTCCTACTCTTCTTGCTGGGACGCAGTTACTCAAGCCGTGAGCCAGCTTAAGCCACTGAATGGGCAATCGGAGGAGGTATGGGACTGTGGCAGCTTTAGTTTAGGTAAGGTTAAGCTACCATGGAATGGTACGCTGGCTCTGTTTTCCTTTCCCACCCTGAGTTGTTTTTGTCAATTTAGAGTATGTTTTTCTCAAGGCAGGGAGTGTTTCCCATTATGTGTTTGTGCATTGCCTAGCAAGTTGGAACCCTGATCTGAGGTGGAAACTTGAGGCCCCACCATAGTACAAATAATAAATGTAACACAGTGGAGAACAGATGCATTCACATATGGTGTATTATAATTCAGACAAATAAAAATTCTTATGTTGTATGTTAAAATCATTCTATATGTGCCACAGTTAGCATAAAAGCTAAAAACAAAAACAAAACCTTGAGGAGTCAAGACATCTAAGAGTACATACCCTACTTCTTCATCCACAAACATAGACTCCTCTGTGCCTCAGTGCCCATCCTCATCACCAAGGAAATCACCACGCAACAGTGTCCTGCAACTTTAGCATTGCCCTGGTTTTGCGGTCTTTTTTTTATTTAAAAAAAAACATTAATTTCAGAATTCCTTTCCACTCTAAGCAGGCATCTCCCTAGCCAGCTGGCCCCTTGACTGCACATAAACACATGTGGGCCTATACATAAAGTGTCTACAACTTCTTCATTTTGCATAACTCCAGAAGAGCACACAATTTTTTTTCTTTTCAAGGATGTGGTCCCTAATGCAGCATCATCCCAGGGCAGTCTTGGTTTCATTCCCACTGGACTGGGAATCAAGATCATTGTGATGAAGGGTATTTTTTCCTACACTGTGCTGGCATTGGTAATGACAGCAGCAACAGCTATTTGCAAAGAGGAAAGTTGTTTGTGGCAACATCCAGAATATAGTACTATTTAACTCTTTTGGAAGAGGAACCTTCAGGTAAAAGAAAGAATGAATTTTTAGAGAGTTATAACTACATAGTAATTCTAAGCTGAATTATTAAGGTAAGTCAGGATCTCATAGGCTGAGAGAGGTGGAAAAAATTCTTAAAGCATGTTGTCAGTATTTTTTTTTTAGATCAGACAAATTCATACTTTGCTATGTTAATCTTCAGAAAATTCATTCTGTACATAATAAGTAAATGTTGTAATTTCTGGAAGGTTGCTTTTTATGTTTCAAAAATAATTGAAAGGTTTAATTCCTGTTTTAAGCACCAAATTCACATCAGGCTATAAAGTCACGAGCTTTGCCTCCATGATAATTAACATTCATAAATATAGACTTAGCAAGGCTGCTTCAAAAGGATGATGCATTTCAGGAATACAAATTTGCATATACAAACTGGATACACCAAACCCAGCATTTCTGACTTCTCAATGCTAAGGTTTACCAGTTTGCATCCTTGCATTAATCAATGAAACACTAAGAAAAAAAGTGCTTTGGACAATTGCCAGAAGTACATCACAAAGAAGCACAAATCAAGGCACTAGTTCCCTATGCCAAGCATTCATTAGTAACTAATGTTAAATTGAAGTGAACCTTTTTACAACCAAGAAAAATAGGCAATCCTGGAAATTGTTTTACTAGCAGCTCTTTATCCCACTTTTCCTTTCCTTGGCAACTAGAGGAAACAGTCTAAGCAACACATTTGGCACTAAAGATCTTATATAGTTTCCACTTTATTAATGGATTTGAAAAATGTGCAAAAAATAAAATACATAGATAAGATGCACAGTGCCAAGCAAAAGTCATCACTCCCCACAGGCTGTTTCCCAGAAGTAGTACATTTATTTAACAGGGTTTTGTGATTGGCTTCTTTAGACACAAAAATTAATATTGCTACATCAGTCTCAGCTATCTGCTCAAGAAATTCGTTCTAGCACTTAGATGTCAAACGCTGTTCGTACAGAGGATCACAATGGACTTAAGCATTGGTGCTAGCAACCTGACAATAAGATAGAGCTGAAAAACATCTAGTATTTCTGCATTCAAGCCAAACTGGTTCTTGCCAATGCAGTGAAAATCTGTGGGATTAAGTTGTTGAAAAAGAAGAGGGCCAGATTCTCTCTAGCCAGTGTATGAACTGAGAAGTTTATTTAGGTTGGTGGAGCAGTGCCAGTTTACAACAGCTAAGGATCTGATCCTCACAATCTTTTTCCTTTTAAAACAGTCAGAATTAAGCAAAATATATTCTTTAGTCCTAAGCTACTGGTTGCCCGAGGAAGTATTTGGAAAGGATTCTTGACCAAAGTGTGAATATCTCAAAAACTAACTTCTGGACACATATTTGAAGTATTATTAGAATTGCTGAACATCCTACATACTACGAGCATGTCCTGCATCCTATGTGAAAAACTATGTAGCCTGCAACTTTCTGGTACTTCTGCAACAACCGCTCAAGGGGATTTGATTTTGGGTAAGAATAGCCAATGAATTAAATTGTATGATGTTAATTGCTATATAATACTGTATATCATCACTTCTACAGTGGCTATATGCCATATCCATGGTATTACAGTAAGAATCACCCAGATTAATGAATAATGAACTCTGATGAAACCAAGCAAAGTGCAGAGACGATAGAACCAGCAAATGCAGAGACAATGGAACCAGAACTGGCTTCAGTATGCCACAGTCCAACACCACACACCACCTGTTCTGCCCTGAAGGGCTGTTATGACAGATGGAGCCCAAAGTCATGGACTAAATGAACTCAACGAACATTTTAGAGGAATGTCCCATAGACTAAGGGAATGATATCTGTGTGTATATATATCAAAAGACAGGAAAAGTGGTGGTGATTATTTGGAATGTATTGGAAAGTATGGGACCTGGGTATGACATAGACAGTATAGAATAAGGGGTGGATACAAAAGGACTGTTGTGGTTTAACCCGGCAGGCAGCTGAGCACCACACAGCCACATTCAGACACCCCCTCAGGGGGGTGGGGGGGAGAGAGTTGGAAAAAAAAAAGGTAAAGTTCGTGGCTTGAGATAAAGACAGTTCAATAGGACAGAAAAGGAAGGGAAAATAACAACAACAACAACAATAATAAAAATAATATACAAAATAAGTGATGCGCAATGCAATTGCTCACCACCCACTGACCGATGCTCAGCCAGTTCCCAAGAAGTGGTCACCACCCCGCAGCCAACTCCCCCTAGATTATGCACTGAGCATGACGCCACATGGTATGGAATATCCCTTTGGCAGTTTGGGTCAGCTGTCCCGCCTGTGCCCCATCCCAGCTTCTTGCTGGCAGGGCACGAGAAGCTGAAAAGTCCTTGACTAGTGTAAGCACTACTTAGTACCAACTAAGTAGCTAGTTACTTAACTAGTAAGATGTTGATAACATCAGTGTGTTATCATCATCATTCTCATACTAAAACGGAAACAGCACTATACCAGTCACTAGGAAGAAAATTAACTCTTTCCCAGCTGAACCCTATCCCAGGACACCAGTAAAGCAGTTATCATGCACTATTGGAAGTGCTAGCACGCTATGCTAGATTTATTTTTCTGGATTCTAGTGTGTAAATACTGGCAACTTTACCTCAGCAGAGGACTGCAGGTTCACCAAAGTCTGCAGTCTATCTGAGTCTTAGCTCTGCTTAATGTGGGGAACACCATGGTCAGCACTTTGAGCCTCCGTAGTCTCCACAAGCACCATGTCAGTTCAAATGACAGTGAACATCTGACTGAAGGCCAGCAGAAATCCACCTCCTTACTTCAGCGGGATTCCTTATGGAGAGCAGACTTGAGCAGGCCTGCCCAATATTGCTTTCTCCCTCTGTCTCCCCACAGTAAATAGTGGGATGGATTAATGAGAAGCCAGGGTGGAAAAAAAGCAGATGGTAGTCTGCTATGCAATTCACTGGCCCAGCTACTCTTCCCATATCATAGAACAAGGTAAGATAATTGATGTATGGCCAAGGGGAACACCAAAACAGATGTACTTCTGAGACATGGCTCCTGACCTAGGTCTCTGCTTTCCTTTCCAGCAAGACATACTCAATAGCATGGTGGGTGCTGGTGGTAGTCTTTTATGCTGCTTAGTTCCTCCAGAACCATACATCAGCTCTTACTTACCTCTGTGTACAGCTCCATTCTCTTTTCTTCATGTTTCTCTGCACTACTGTTTGGATATCCGTACTCTTGCAGTGAAGACAATCACCACCCACTTGTCACTCCCTTCTCTGATTTCTTTACAACTATCCTTCTACAGTGAGAAGAACATAGTGTCTTGTGGGCTCCAGCTCCCATCCAGCTGGCTTTATCCTTTTTTAATTCTATTTCTCTAATGATCTTATCTTCCCCGCTCTGATCTTGGGGCACTTTTTTGGACTTAATCACCATGAGAAAAAGCAACAATAAAACTTTCTCCATCCCATTTCTTCCATTTGCACACAGTCGGCAGAGTTGCTCAGTGCTTGGGATCTGGTTCATTTGGTGAACTCCTAATGACTCACTAGGAGTACATGCCGCAACCCTCTGAAGTCATCTTAGCCACGTGCTGACATGCTCCAGCCCTGCATAGCTGGTGAGGTCTCACGTGACTGCAGCGGATGAGTCCACAGTCAAGGAGTCAGCAGCACAGTGATAGCTAGACGGAGCCGTGGTTTGGTGGGATCTTCTTCCCTGAGGCTCTCTGGGTGGCAGCAGCTGGCTGGGCACTAAGCAGCCCCCCTGGCCCTGGGGTTGCACTTCATTTTACATCTGTGTGTGCAAAGGCAGAGTCAGTCTGTCTGTGAGCAGAAGAGCAAAGAGCCTGAACACGTACCCGTGCAGAGGGCAGGAGGAGAAGGGGGTGTGTATGGGGAGGAGCTGTTTGAAAAAAAAGCTCATAACCATGGTTATGTGTTCATACACATGTGGATCTGTAGGAGAAGAGAGAGACCAACTTGTTCACTAGAAGTGATAGAAAAGTTTTGTGATTTTGATTTTGACAGTTTTTCTGAAGATAGCTCACTGCTTCTTGAGCAGTTCACAGAGTAGCTGAATTATTTCTTTTCCAGGGCAGCACTTTGAGAAAAGCCTTTCTGTGATTTTTTATGGTATTTTTCTACTCGCTGTGGTATTCACAGATGTTAAGGGAGGTGGGAGTGAACAGGGCCTCTAAATCCATAATCACTGTATGCAGTTACATTAATGAATGTCACCATTGATACGTACTGTATGTTATATAACCAACCAAGCATTACCCAAACGCAGAGCATTTTTATATGACCCATCAGAGCTATAAGGAGACATTTTGGTGCTGGGAGTATGTCCTCCACTCCCCATTCCAGCCAGCATTTTCACAATGCCGAAGCTCCTTATGGCCACCACTACTGCCTGCAGGTCTTCATCTTGGGTTGCAATGACAGCGACAAGAGCTGGTACTGGTCTGTGCATTTCCCCAGCTCAAAGTGCCCCTTTTGCCCTGCTGTGCCTCTCCTGTCCATGAAAGCCCTGCACCCTAGTGTAAACTGAGTCTTCCCTCTCCTGGGAATGAGTCCTTGGTTTTGTGTTGCAGCCTATCTGACTTGAAGAAGTTGCTTTTGCATGTGCTGCTTGTGTGGCAGAAGACAACTGAAGTATCTTCCAGAGATGAACAATCAGCCTTTACCACTGCAGTCAAGGGGAGATTTGCCAATAGCTGTAAAAAGATGGGGCTCAAACCCTCATTTGAAAGACAGATGAATAAAAAATGCAACAGACATTGCTGCTGAAAATAGATAATTTCTAATTCCCACAGCTTTCGCTTTGTGGTTTAAAATGAGCCTTTCTGCATTAAGACTACAGTTCAAACCAACAAAATTAAAAAAACAAATGTTCTTTCTGAATGTTGTTTCAATTACATTTCCATGAGTGTACATACTTTTGATGTGTGAATTTTCCCATTAGATTCAGATTACTTTGGTTTGGACACCATCGATGAGGCATACCCTGTACAGTGGCAGTGGGATTAGACCTCTCATTTTTAGATCCGAGGGACCAAAGGAAATGAGTCAGCAAATTGGCAAGGTCCTGTCTGATTGCAAAACTGCTGAGCGTTATCAGTCCCTGGGATTTAATACCTATCCCTGTGCCTTGCAGCTCCAGATCAGTCTGCTAAATATTCCTGGTTTCAGGGTCATGAATTAGCAGGTAACTTCTATTATGCATGCTACTCCAGTACAGGGCTTCTTGCATGGCCCATATATGCATTTTAAGGATTGACTGTTAGTCATTATTCAGAATATATATTACTCCTGTGATCAAATCAGCTGCTGCCCAGAAGCATTAAATTTATGTAATGGATTGATGTGGCCAGGAACAAAGATTACCCTGGCCACAGAGAAGCTTGTGGAGGAAATCAGAAAAACATAACTTGGAGGACTAAGATTTGGGATAGCCTTTCAAAAAGAAGCAAATCATCTTACTCTTTTCAGGGTAGAATAGAACTTGACCCATTTATGAAAAGGGCTCTTTGTACCACCTGTGGCTAGACTCAATGGTTCAGGAGTTTTCTTCCACTTCTATGTTCCCTGGCTTCCACCTTATGTGTGCTTTAAGCCTGCTTTGTGCAGCAAGGAACACAAAACAGACTAAGATGGACTAACCATCTATTTTGCTTCTTTTCTTCACGCTCGCTTCTAATGTTCTTTATCTGCTATGGGCAGCAAGTGTGAGCCATTTTGAAAAAATAAAATGTCAATATGGAAATAATACCATTTCTCAGGGACAGTGTAAAGAGCAGGAACACAAAGTTAAGTCTCAACAGCAATGTGTGTTCCTAAATTAGTCTTGAAAAAGTGCATTTCATCTAGATAAAATGCATTAGAAGTTACAGACCTTAGTATTATTTATTACTCTCCCCTGTCAAGCACATACTGCTTTGCTGACTGTAGACTATGGTTAGGTAAGGAAGATAAGTTTGCTCTAAGGAAGTCACAGTAATTGCCCCTGTATTTCCAATCAACCACTCTCCAGTTTTTGGTGTCCAACCCCTCCCATTATATTATGGCTAAATGAGGTTGCACATCTGTTCCTCTGGGATTTTGCTGCTGATTTGGGTTGGAATGGGATTTCATCACAGGAATGCCCACAGCCTAGCAACTAATAATGACTAGACAGCCTGTGTGTCTGGGGCTTTCACCCACCCTGGCTCTGAGGGAGTTAAAAATTTGTATACAAAGAAACAAAAAGAGTTGCTTAAAATTTGATTTCCAGTGCAAATCATCATTTACCATATGGTAAGGTATTTATCCCAACTACATGTTGTTCCGTAAATCATAGGGGTTTGCAGGGGGTGGTGGGGAAGGAAGGGGGTTGTTTTGATTTTGAAGTTCTGTGCCACAAACCATCTTTGTAAATTGCTGCCATTGCAATGGCTGTGAACCAGTTTGCTGTGTAAGTCGATTGGAACAAGCCACCAGAAGCACTGCCCTTTTTCCTCACCTCCCCGTACCCTTGCTGTGTGGACGGCAAATGCAATCGTCCTTCAAAGGTGGGCTGGACACTGGGACCTTTCATGCACAGCACCACCTTACCTGATTTGCAAGCAGACAAGACCTGTCAAACAAGGCACAGGAAAGAAAGATAGACAGCTAACACTAGCATTTTCAACTTTGTTACTGCTTTCTGCTTTCAGTGCTGAAAAGCAAGTTTGCCTTGCAATAGTTAGGCAACTGAGGTTGCCAGAAAGGCAAATATCCAATATACACCCACTGGCCACCTCTATGGGGGTTTATGTTGTTGTTTGTCATTTATTTCTGTGGCTGGTACTAATTTTCAGTTTGTCATCCTTTGACTCATAGAAATTCTTCCTCTTCAAAAACGATGCATCTCCCTGCCGACCACGGAAAAAATGTGGCATGCAATTCAATCCTTTCCTGATAGGACCGGAGACGAGGAGAGGGCAAGTTAGAACACCATGATGAGGAAGTTCTGTCATTTCCAGAAGGAAGCATGATTCACCATGCAGAGCATTTTTGGGAGCCTGAATCAGAGCTGTCGAGGAAGTCAGTTCTTGGACAGCTTAATGTTTAGTTTAACTATGACTTTACCGGTGAAATGTGTGCCTCTCCCCACAGCCAGTGGGTACAGCAAAATCAGATTACACGCCACTGAGGAGCAGGCAAGAAGCTTGCCAAGGAAGTGGCTTTCAAATGTTTTGGATAAAATGAGAAGTGCCCCAGCAAATTTGTCCTTAAATGTCATTGCAAAGCAGAGCCCTCCTAAAGCAGATTTAAGGGAGAAATATTTTCTCACACTTTTCCTGAGCACAGTGCAGGCAAGGGGAGGGACCTGCGGGGTAGCCATAGGAAACCTGCAAGGGGAGGGCCATGCAGTGAGCTGCAACAGGGCTCCTTCCCAAAAGGTCTGGAATTAGTGCACTAGTGGAGAGATGGCTTCATTAGTCATGGCACAGACCTGCCTAGTAAAGCTAGCCACAGAGAGAATAGTATATGTGTTAGCTGCCAACAGGCTGCAGGGTAAATTCAAGTTGTTAGTTTTAATCGCCTATTGTACCCTAAAAGGATCACGATTTGATTAATGTAGTCTGTCCCCTCTCTGTCCCCCATCCCGTCCCTCTCATACACACATGCCATATTTCAGGAAACAAGATTAGACCGGAGCGTCTTCCCTGGCTCTTTTGCCGCCCCACCTTTCTTTCTCCCCCAGAGGAAAGGCAAAGACTTATTGCCAAAGTGCTATACATCTGGGAAGGGTCCTCAGTTTGGGAACTCGGCATATTCCTGGTCTACCACAGGTCTGAAGTGCTGTCTGTTTTGGAGCAGGTGGCCAACAATGCCTTTTCTTCCCAGACGTAGTTTAATAAAGTGGGAGGAAAGAAGAAAATCTATGTTATTATATGTGATGATTAGCAGACTGTTGATTTGTTTGTGTCTCCAGGGGAACGTGTATATCAATGGGGTCGAGTAGAGGGAACCAGCTGTTAAGATATTTACTGTACAGAAGTATACACAAGCACCCAAAGCATAGTGCGGGAGGGCGGCGTTCATGGCCTGTACATTTAAACAAATAGAAACCATCCTTCATACTTGCTCTTTGCACTCTGCTGCACAGCAATTTACATTTCTGTCCTCGCGGATAAGGAACGACTGAGTATCGGGGAGAGGCAGAGTTCCTATAGGATGTCAGAGGAGAATGGGATACACGGAGCGTGCCTACGCATCCTTCGAAGACGTCACTCTATCTGGGAGCCAAAAGGTAAGGGAGTGGGTTTGCTGACTATGACACACAGTGGGAGGAGATCTGAGACACAAAGGAGTCATGGGTGTGAACCAGGAAACAAGCCTGTGCCCACCCAGCTTTTTTGTTTGCTTGAGGAGGATGTAAAATATGCTTACACCAGTTGTGCTCCAGCTCCAGTGCTAATTGTTAACAATAAAAGGTCACCAGAAAACAATTGCTGGGAACCAGAATTACACAAGGGGCCTGGGTAATGTGATCACTCCTTCGCGGGAGAATGCCATCCCGCAGGGGAGCGGGGTACGGGGCAGTCCTCGGGAGTGACTTGCCAGGTCAGATGAGGAAGGGAGGTGCGCACTTGTGTCAGTCAAACCTCCCCCCACCAGCTCCCCACTCCCAGATGGACACGCACGCACCAGGCAGTCTCTTTCGAGCTTATTTAGTCCTTACTTTAGAGTTTAAATGTAAGGTGAACTGCTCTTCTTTTCCCTATTATCCTGGGAGAAAAATATAGTCTTTGAATTCCCTTCCTATGGCAGAGCTGGGGCTTTGAGGGGGAATGCTGGTAGGTTGGCACAGCAGGAACGAGGGCGAGGGCTGCCATCTGGGGGAGGGCTGGGGTGAGCTGAAAGGCTGCTAGCATAGCCCAAGGGAAAAAGAGGGAGATACCTTTCAAAGTATCTTACTTCCTCCCAGAATACGTCCATACTTCATGGGTGTGAGTACTGCTCAGGAAGAAATTTCTAAGTCAGCATTAAATTTATCTGCATGAGCATCAGTAACACCAGCAAGGGCTGAAAAGTCCTGCCAGCATGCTGGCTAAGTACTTTGGCAACCATTCTTATGTCAGCTCTGTGCTGTTATGGCTCTCTGGTCTACTTGCATATGTCTACTTGTATGGTCATCACACCATGGGCTTCTCTCTGGTCATCTTGCTACTTTAACCTTCAGGACGGAGCAAAATTAAAGGCTGTCTGAAGCAATGAGGGATGCCTTCAGGCCATGTCCATGCTAAGGAACAGCCTGACTGTCAGACAGAGGCTGAATCCAGGCTATTCACCTGTCAGCAGCAGGTACAGCTGCAAAAAGGCTAACCCCGTGTGGAGGTGGAGGCACTCTGGAGCACCCTGTGACTAAGCAGCCTCAGACCCTGCCTGCCCTACCTCCAGTCCAGGTCCACACAAGTGCAACTATTCCTAGATGGTCCAAAGACAGTTATTTACCTTTTCCTATACCTTGGCCTCTGAGATGTTGTGTGTTTATCTCTTCCACCTGCACCTGAAGTCCTGGACCTTGAGCTTTCTGTAGCCGCATCCATCCAGAACAGTGTTTGTGCTGTCCCCACAAACACTCCCCTCAGCCACCACAAACTCCCTTTCAACTCTTCATATCCAACTCCTGTAACCAGACTTTATAGTCAGGGGGAGAGAACATGGATCATGGGACAGATACATGTGAAATGCAGTCATTAGGGGACAGTGCACAACTGTTTTCCCTTTTTCTAGGGACTGCACACGCCTGATCTGCCCCTGTGCAAATCTGAAGCTGTTCTCTTTGGTGTTGGGGCTCAAGTTTGTTAAAAAAAGCCGCTGCCAAAAAACAGTTTCCCAAAACTCCACCAAGTCTAGAGACAGTAGTAAGTATGCAATGCTTTGCAAAGAAAGGAGCAGATGACCAAGTAGATGCTCCATAGATGTTCAGTACAGATAAGTTTCTCAAGAAAGCCACAGGATTAGTATGCAGTATAGCAAGACGTGGAGTAAGAAGCTCTCAAGCAGCTGAAGGACACTGTGAGACAGGTTAGATGATTTATGTGAGAACTTGCTGAATTCTCAGTCCTTCCCACATGCTGTTCCCTCATGTGAAGGATTTTGCTCTCTGCAGGCAAGGAAAGCTCAATAAGTGCCAAGGCGCATCATCTTGTCCTGTGTGGCTGTGGGGAGCAAAAAAGGGGAAGCTAAATTGTCTGGCTGAGATGAAAGCAAGATTAGTTTGGGGCCAGGTTCTTGCTGAAACACCGTAATTGTAAAAAGTGGAGGCAAGAGGCCTATAGTTCCCTTTGAAGGGGTGCCATGTATGTGCTAGAGACTGCTGAAGTATGTCTGGAGTCCTGTGGATGCTACATGCAGGCCATACAGTTTGGGGGCTGTGGTGTGCCCAGTACCAGTGCTAGAAGTGTAACTCAAGAGCCAGAAGACTCTAGGTGACACTGATATTTTGACCCTCCATGAATATGGCCCCATTGGGTTTGGTTTGGTTACAGCATGTAAGAAAGGTGCAGTTAATGTGGGGAGGGTCCAGAGCATTGTAGCAGTCATCACAGCTAGAGAAAACGTCACCTGTGGGGTGAAGACTGGACAAACTGTATTTGCTTACTGTAAAGAAAAGGAGATGGAGGGGACCGTAAGAATGCCTTTAAATATCTAAAGGGTTACTGCAAATAGCAGGTGAATTCATGTCTGTTAGCTTGTGGTGAGCTGGAAAGGTAGAGAGAAGCTTAAGCTGGAATGGGGGAGGGTGTTCTTGTCAGACACCAAGGGAAAAAACCCCAACCTTTATGACAGTAAGATTATGAAGCCCTGTAATGGATCGCTGGAGAAATTCTGGAGTCTCCAGCACTGGATGCCTTTAAGAGTAGGAAAACAGCAGCTAGGAAGGGCAAGGACGTAGCTGATGCTACCACCGATAACCACCTGAGTTCTTTTCAGGTAGTACGCAAGTACAACAGTGAAGAAGAGGAAAAAAAATTTTTCCATATTGTCCCTCATTCATTCCCATTTCTGCATGTGTCACTTGTCATTCCAACTGCATTAAAATGCACAAAATCTTTCCTCTGTTAACATAAGACTGTATAGTAAAACCCATGAGTTAGGAAAAAGTAGACCTTGTGAAAACAGAGGATGTAAAAAGTTTGTACTTTTATCATGATGACCAAATCCTCCTTTTTCCTAGAGCAGGTCTGATTTTTTGTTCATTTGCTCTTAGCAAGCAGAATTAGCGGTTACCGTTTTCTATAAAACAGAGGTTCCATTACTGGAAAAAAAAAATCATTTTACAGCATTCAGTGTTCAGCCTATGGAGTTTAAAAACTGTATGAGGAGTTTTACACTTCGAAACATTTACTTTTTGGTGAACTATGAAGATGAGTCTTAATGCCCGGATTTTTTAATCAATAAAAACATTCAAATGTCTTTGTCAGCAGGGTAGTGAAACTGAAGCCAAAATGCCACTAAACAAAAGATAAAATCTTGGCTCAAATGCCCTAGCTTTTACTGGCATTTGTGAGAAGTGCTGCCGCTGAATACAGAGGTATGAGTAAAAAGTGAGTCCTGCCACCATGTCTTACCAATGGGTACTCTGAGTGAAACGGGTCCTAAATAGGCCAGCTAAAGTAGTGCAGTGTTTGCTGGGTGCACTGGGGCTTTTAGCACATACCTTTGATAAGATGATCTTTACGACAGTAAGTGTAGATACTTACTGTTATACTTAAGGTTGAATTCCGGCTTTTGTCCTAAATCCTACCTCCTTCTTTCTGCTACATGCTTAGATGCTCAAAACTTTTGGAAGCAATTCCTTTTGTGATTACAATTGTCAGGTTTGCTGTTAGCACTTCTGTGGTAAAAGAATCCATGTTAGATTGAATAACTATTTTCCTTTTAAATTATTTGGATATCCATTAGCTGTAGTTTGGAATGCAGTCCTGGCATAGCTTGGAACTAACAAACTAGACAATCTGAAAGAGACCTGTGAAACAAAATCAGGCTTCAGATGACAACTGGATCTGTAAGGATCCACTACTCACATCACTTTTTATGGGCTCGAGGGCCACGGTTGCAATAGAGAACTCAGTGAGCGAGCTAAAATTGGAAGAAAAAAACTCCATGGTTCAGAATGTTAAAAGCACTGATATCCTGGAAAGTGCTAATGTGACTGTGGATTTGAAATCTCACACTTTCTTGTCCCAGAGGGCCATGAGCATGTATGTGCTCTGGTGACCCTTAGGTGTGGTCCAAAGAAATTATGCCCCATTCTGATGGTGTTCACAGATCCTACAGTCTCAGCTACCTTTATGTCAGGGGACTCGGGACAAATTATTGGAAGCACGATGATTGAACATGGCTTGAAATAATGATGGGGGAAGGTACACCTGTTCAGATTTGGGTTTTCAGGGGTTTTTTTGTCCTACTATGAGCAGGTATTATAGTCTATGCTCTCCAAAAGCAGCCCTAGCCTTCAAGCAGTGACTAAAGAAAAGCCCCTTCAGTACCTGTGGAGCTGGACTTTCAGCAAAGGGCAGGGATCCCCCAAGCAGCAGAAAGATCAGCAAGAGCCCCACAGCCAGACTTGTGCAAAAACAGCCCCATGTAGAAAAAAATAATTCCTAGAATGTGAAGGTTTTCAATATCATACATAGCCTGAAATATAGTCCTAGCTTTCCAAGAGACAAGATTTCAGGAGCCTGAAGGAAAATAAATTGCTAGATTGGTAGCAACCGTGCTCTACATTGTAAGCAGTTACTGTAAGATAAGTGTCTTTACTAGGAAGGGGGGGTTAAGGATTGCAAAATTTATCTAACATATAAATGTGTGTAAGCATCTATATCTCAGTGTTACCCGTAAGTGGAAAGCAGCCTAACCAAATTCCCTTCCTCGGGGCATAGCTTGCCAAGTGTACTGCCTGTCCCATCACGTGTGCAAATCTTCATCATCAAACAAGAACTTTCTCTGGCTGGAAAGCAGTAACTTGTATTGCAAAGCATACCAGCGTATGTCAGCAGTATTACTCCCTTGGCACTGCTCCTCCCTGTTAATTGTAGAGTAGAAAACGTTCTTCAGGCTTTTCCTCTAACTACCCCAGTGTGAGAGCCAGAAACCATGGACATTTGTGTGGAGGGAATTTGGCAGCTGAAATGCATGGAAGCCTGGCTCTGGCATGAGCATTTCCAAGAGCAGCATCTGGACCCCTGGTTAACTTCCTGACTGATCTCCTGCCTCAGACAGGAGGCCAACCACGATAAGTGCGCTAAACATAAAGGGGAGGGCTGAGCAGAGGCTTGAACATTTCTTATAGTTTTAAAAATAGCGGAGCAAATCCAAAGCACATTGGCAGACCGCATGTAACTTCAAAACCCAACTGGAAAGTGCTTCCTCCTGATGATTGTATTGCAGATTATTCCCTGGGTTGATTTTCTGCCTGTCCCAGCAGCAAAGCCGCAGCTGCAACCTCACTTACACAATGGGTGAATTCGGAGCTCAAACACGAGTGCATTTCTGGTGCATAGCGAACAGCTTCTTGGCTCGATTTACAGGGGCATCTGTGTCAAAACTACTGTGATGTTTGCAAAGTCCATCAGCGATTTGGCTGTATGGGGAGAGACAGTAGTTTTGTATGCGCCATTTTCCTTGTTCCTCCATTCAAAGAAACTTTATACTGGCTTTCCAAAACAAAACAAAAAAAGGTCCTGGTTAGGTTACCCCTCAGCTGAGCATACGTATGCATACATATGTGTGTGTGGGGGTGTGCACATACGTGTGTATAGGAAAGACTTTCTTTCAGTGGAGAATGGGAGTTCATTCTGTGCTGACTCATAGGCTACAGATGACTGCAAAGTTGTTAGGTTCTTCTTTCACCCAAACAAAACCAGCTTCCTGACTGTTTGACTCATTCATTGGTGGGTGTTTAGACTACAACATAAATTAACATTGCTACCTGTCCATCAACCTGCCTAGGGATAGTTCTGTGTAGAAGGAGAAGCCAAAACACTAAAGCAAAGGGTCTAAAGCAGGTGGCAGTATGTTATCCCAGTATCCCACTCCTGAATAGGGCTCGTACATCCCGACCCACGAGTGGCCTTCACTACCACAGTGCCTGAGCATTCATGCGTGAACACGTGACAAGGCTTCTGCAGCTTCTCTGGGACCAGGGTCAATCACTTTTCCTGCACACCAACACTCCATACATACAGAGAAGAAAACATGCAAGTACTTGCAAACTGTATAAACATCATCTAGCACACCCTTTATAGAAAAATCACCCACTACTTTGTTGCTTCACCATTTCTCTTTTCATCACAGAGAAGACTGACATTTCTGAATAATAAATACAAAGTATTCTGCAAGTGAGAAATAAATGGCATCAGATAAAAACTCTTGGTTGAACAATGGATTTCTCTTGTCCTTCTGCTGCTGTTTCTTTCCATTACCATTTTCACCCTGTCATTACAGTCTAAAGGTGAGGAGAAGAACAGAAGAATAACAAAAACCCAAATGCTGTTATCCAATATGTACATGGAATCCTGAGACCCCTCAGCACAAGTACAAACAAAGTTGATTTCCTGCCATAACACGGTAGCAAAGAGGTGTGCCAGAGGAGGAAACAACTTTGTTACAAAAAGAACCTTGTCAAAGACAACTTTATTACCAGACACAAAAGCAAAGAACTTAAAAAAAAAAAAGTCAGATGCAGGATAGAAGGATGAAGTCAGGACTTAAAAGCATTCCTCCAAAATGTGGCAAATAGATTCTGAATTCTGATCATGTCTGGAGCATCGGCAGGTGACTAATTCATCTGCAGCATGGAAAGAAGACTTCTTAACACTGTCCATACACAGGACATACCACTACTTGTAGGAAATGCTAGCATACTTCAGTCACTCGGCAATTCTCACCAGGCCGCGAAGGTATGCTAATCATGCTCTTATTAACAGAGTTTTTGATACTTCTGCTCTGCAGTAAGCAACAAAGCTTTTGTGTCTCAGAGAGACGCCCCCCCTTACAGATGTTGTGCAAAGAGTGAGACTGTAATATCTTAAATTTTATTCCAGGTTTGTCTGATAGGTGGGCGGCTATACTTAGAGGCCAATCTCTGTGCTTTTCCATCAAACTGTCTAGACATATTTGCAAGCACTGCTTTACCTTAAAGAGGAAAGGGTATGTCATATATTACATAATAATGGGTTATTTTTATTTGTAATGCATTAAGAGGCTGTTTTCAATCAGAATTCATTTGATATGAGGGTATGTTCTGGACAATAAATGGAAAAAGTGGAGCATATCCTTTTTTTTTCTTTTTTCACACAGCAGACAATACCCATACTTTCCATACAGACAGGAAAGGGCTTAGGTTCATATATAGAAATACAGTGTATTTTATATGCATACATAATGTATTGATTTATTTAAAACCTATCACTGTATAATTGGTTGAAGCTGCAAAGTTGATATACACCTATGTAAAAGACAGAAAAGCCCAGAAAAGACAAATGTGGAAACTTAAGAGACATCCTTCCCATCAGACTCTGAAGACGTGATGTGCTTGGTGTGAGGGTCATGTGCCATTCAGCAGTCGTTCAGAGCCACCAGATCTGCTCTGTTCAACATACGAGTATCATAACTGATGGTCCCACTTGGCTCCCACAAAGTCGTCTCAAAGGTGTATCTTCTTACCTCCTCTTCATTGCACCACTCCTAACAGGGTACCAGTTCTTTGTTCTTACTGGCACTGCAACCAGCAGGGCTGGGTCCAGCGCCCAATTTGTCTTAGGGCTGGGGGGTCCCCACTCCCATTTCCCCTGGCTACCTGGCACCTCTTCTGACTGGGGATGACCACTGTCCTCTTCTGTCCTGAGATCTGGAGAAGATGTCCTGCATTTCTTAGGAGTGGGGCATCTCCATAGCAGAGCAGTCTTCTGCAGGGCCACATGCTGCCCATGGCCACACTTTCCCTGGTGGAATGACACATAAAATCGCTTTCATGTGAGGGTGACTGTTCCCAGGCAGCAGCTCATTTGGGTTTCTGTTTTTTTTTCTGGGGGGGGGAGAGGGAGGTGGTTAGTTTTTTGGTTTTTTTCCTCTACCTTTCTCTCTCTGCACCTGCAGTTTCCTGACGACAGGGATGTTGGCATGGTGGTGAGCTGCTCCCTCTTGCTGGAGTCCAGGCCACATAATCAGTTAAAGAACCTCTGCTTTACCAGAACTCTTCTGCAGTTTAACAGAACTAAGTCACTTTTTGACTCTAGCTTCTTGCAAAAGATATTTGGATTGTTTTAAGATGATTTGCCACTAGGCTAAGAGACCGATGGTTTGGAAGGCTAGGACTTATGTGTTTAAACCTGTGTTCATTTCAAATTGGATGAATTCCTGCTCACCAGACTATGATCCACAGTCAGGCATTATGATCAGATTATTTAATACATTAGCAAAAGTTAATTTGATGGACACAGTCACCAGCTGGACTGTGATCTGATAAGGCTGTCTCAGAGAAGACTCAGTAATAGGCCAGAAAAAATATATTTGTTTCTTTCAGATCTGTTTCTGTAAACAGATCTGTGTTTACTTTATTCCAAAGGGCTTTTTTCTCATGTGCTACCAACATGTAATCTTTCACTTGACTTAGTATGTTTTGGTTTTTGTTTGTTTGCTTGTTCTCACATATGCTAAAACCCTTAATAGAATTCTTCAGTCTTGTCATTCATTTCATGCAGATAGCAAACTTCTCCAGGGCTTCTTTTTAGATTTCTCAAGCCCCACATGGCCTTCTGCTCTTTTGAATACATTTTTCCCCAGCCCTTTTTTAATGAAGGAAGGAAAAATGCAGAGAGAAGACTAGGCTACTTCCAATTGCAACCATTAATGGCCATGGTAGGCAAAGTTTCACAAATCCTGTTCCAGATAAGAAAATAAATCTCTCTCTCTACCGTCAAGCTGTGGCGTAAGTACTGGAATACTCTCTAAGCCATAAAAGTTGAACTTGGAGTGAGGAGAGCTCCAGCCGTCACCTTGCATATTTCATTTGTTACAGGCCATCTGTGTGCACCATCAGGGATCTCAGGAAAATATTACTCAGCTGTCTTTTATCTCTGTCTAGTCTAGCTGGAGCGTGGGTAGCAGAACACAAAGAAGCAGGTTGCTAACTTCAGTCTGACGACAAAAGACGCTGGTAACCTAATAGAAGCAAATGTTTTGTATTGATTAATAATACAGAGCTATAACCCGCTGAATCTGCTGCACATGGAGGACAGTTTAGACAACAAATAATGAGTTTCTTCCTTCCTAATAAGCTCTTTATTACTTGTTGAAGTGGAATGTGAGAGTAGAAAGTAAAGCTCAGGTATCAAAAAGAAGTGGTGATGACGGGTTGAGGGGGGGTCACTTGTGAAAACAGTGGAAATCAAATCAATTAGGCCTGTCAGCTGGAAAACATCATGGGGAATTAACACTTGTTTTTCTGGATTTCTGCGGCCTGAGCAAAAGTGCACAAAAAATGTATTCAGGTAACAAAGAAAGTGCTGTATAAAAATTACAGCTTAACTAAAAGGAAAAAAAGGATTATGTAAGACTTACATCCACTAGCAAATGAAATAAGTAAATAAGATAAAACTTTAAAAATAGCAATACACTTTTAACCTTCAGAAGAAAATGCATCTGCACAGCAACAGTGGACAGAGGTGAAGGTACTGCCTCTCTAAACTCTAGGGCTCTTAAAGAGTAGAAACTGGCAGGGCGCTGCTGAAAGCAGTGAGATTTTGCCTGGTTGCCGTGAAACTGAAATTACAGCTGGTGGCATAAATTGAAGAGGCATGCAAAAAATCCAGGGAATATTTGGATCATGGGGCTACAAAGGAGGGAAACCTTGGGGGCAGAAGCATTCAGGAGTCTTTGGATCTCAACCTCATTTCCAGTTTATTTTGTTTTCTCTCACTTCAAGGTTGAACTATACTGAAAGACCCTTCCCTCTACTGCAAAAAAAGCCAGGCTTTTTCACACTCCAGGAGAGCAAAGATGGTGCCAGGGCAGCTACAACCACAGCTTCTACTGGATCAGTGCCTGACTGAGGAAAGCAGGAATTCAGGACTATGGTCTCCAAGGCCTCTGACTAAACTCATTAAATCTTGGACACAAATATTAAGCGGTGAGATGCATTGGCCTGATCCCCTCTTCCCCTGACTCTGGCAGGCACCAGGGACTGCCCCCCAGCCCCTGCCCCTGGGGATGCCAGAGGCAACGGCCCCAGGAACAAGGCAGGGGTGCTCTCCTGCATCCACCTGGACTATGCAGAGCACAGACCAGGTTACCAAAAGCAGGGGCTCGAGGTTACCTGCACAGAAATTCAAGGCCCAGGCTGCCAGAAAGGCTGATTTCATGGGTGCTTTTTATCACTTGGTTATTGCTTGGTTAACTCGTGCGGGTTCTACTGAAAAACCTCCAAAGACCCAAGAAATAGTGTAGAAATAAGCAATAGGATCAAAATGTTTAATCAACTTTCACCTATACTAAAAAAGATGGGGCTAGTGAATTACTTCTTTATCTTTTGAATTTGTATGCACCATTACTGATTTGTAAGTGCTGTGTTTTGAATCAAAGTGGCTGAGGTAGCATGCAAAGCCTGACTGGATTCCAGAACAACAAAAGCAATTGTTCTTCCCCTGTTCTTGTGTTTTATGTACCGGCTACGCATACACATTCTTGGCACACACCACAGTTTTTACAGTGCACAATTTTTAATGCAATTAGCAAAAGAAACAATTTCAAATGACAGGAATAAATTAAAGGAATGGCTTGAAGGTACAATCACAAAAGGCTTAGTACTTTTTATTCAGAGGGAAGGACCTGAGGAAAAATATTTCTTCTGACTGTCTAGCAGCTTTTGAATCACTCTGTCCAGCGTTTCAAGTGTCTTGGCCATCCCTAGCTGTAGTTTGAATTATTTTATTTGTATAACTGTGTATAAGCTTTCTCTTTTTTTGGCTATACTTGGGTGAAATAATAGAAGAGGGAAGTGTTGTTTAACTTTTCCTATGTTATTCCAGACATCAAAAAAACCTGGTCACCCCTGCTTTCACATATTTTATTTTACAGTGAAGTTGGGATATTAAGTCAACCAACGTACACATTTATTTCAATGCAAGTAAAGTATAACAAAGCAAGGGCTAACTTGTGGCCCTTTACAGATCAGTGGTAGGGAAGGTGTGGAAAGCGAGCTGGAGCTCCCCTGCTCACCCCTGTTAACACATGCATGTTTCCTTAAGGAAGTGGTGATTACACCTTGTTGTTGGCAGTGCAAAGCTTAGTAAATCTTTACATTTTTCACTATGGAAGAAGGGAATTTCCTCTTACTTCTGCGGGCAGCCAGCCAGTGAAAGGTGATGGGAAATACATGACATCCTGTTCTGCTTACCTTTCATCTTTCCTGTTCACAGACACATTTTGAGCCTGACATGCAGGTGTAATTTAAAACAGGTTGATGCCATGCACAGCTCAGCAGATGCACGCAAAATTAGTACCTGCTGTGAATCAGAGTACACTGGCTTTTATGAAACAGCCAGGCATTTGAGAATTTTCTCTTGTAACTGCAATAATATCAACATAAAACCAAAATGGATCATGTGGCTTTCACTAACATAGATCGGCTCAACGGCTAACACTTTTCCCAGTAGTACTTCAAGTAATGTAATGCTAACTGTTCATGCCGATGTTTTTCAGGTAAGTTAATAGTATTGCACTGGTGCATTTCACACTTTAAAAAAAAAACAAACCAGACAAAACTTTTCCTATATTTCCTGGGCATGCTACTCATGTAGGCAGCAATGCAGCATCTGCATCCTCCAGCTGGCCACTGTTGTGCACCGGGCTGCGGCTGGAACGGGCTGGTGCACTGGTTGTCCTCCTTTGCCATGGTCTTTAAGAGGTGTCTCTGAGGAGGATGCAGCTCTCTAGTCTACTCATTGGAGGCACATACGTGGCACGCCTAATGCAGCTGCCATACCTTCTCTTCCCTAATGGAGCAAAATAGGAGAGGGAGATGCAGGCAGGAGGTGCTTGCTCTGCAAGCTACCTGGTCCTGCCCTGCTGTGAGTCATGAGGGAGTATTGCCAGGAGGGGATTCTAGGTAGGGACACATGCCAGAAACGGCAGAAAGAAGAGGCTGGGGACATAAAATTTGATGGCAGGAGAGCTTTCAGCTGCAGTACTTCACATACATGGCACGCTGGCTCCTCCCTGGCAGCTGGCACCAAGAAAAACAGTTAAAAAAGGATCCGTCTCTTGTCGTCTGCTTCACCAGCAGTTCAGGCAGGTTTTGTTGCTTTCAACACTGGGGCAATGTTGGCTACTAAAATTCTCCCCGCTTTAGTTTAGTGATCCCAGACCATGAGTAGGAGCAGTCATTCACCTCATTCGAGTGTAGCATCATAAATCTGCTCAGCTGCACATTTTAGCTCTGTGGTGTCAGACAGGCATAATTAGAGCTCCAGAGTCCAAGTGCCACCACACTAGTCATACAGCAGTGCAATTGCCCACGCTTTACGTGAGTCATCTGGTGGGAGAGGAGAATCAGGCCCAACATGTCTGGGCTGAAGCAATGATTTAATCAAACTGCTCCTTCCAGCTCTGACAAGTGTCTTTTTATGCTTCATGGTATTTAGTTTGAAGTTGCCAGTTGGAATTTTTCACACCTGTGGTTTATTTAAGCCCTTATTCTGCTGTAGCTCTCACATTTAAGACAATAAATGTGTCCTGTAGAGCTGTGAAGTATTAGGTGAGGGAGACATTTATGTGCAGGTGACGAGACTAAATGAATGATACATGCAATGATACATTTGCTATTACTTTCCAAATACGGGCACTACTGCCCACGACCTCCCAGCTCAGAAAACTGCTGTTAAATGGAGTGAGGAGTGCCTGGCTGAGTCCTCAAAGTATTGAGAGTGTGCGCTCTGCCTATTCATGCAAGTAAAATTTTCATACCGTATATAAATATTCCCAAGAATGATCACATCGGCCAATAGTGTTCATCAGGAACATTTAATGAAATAAAAGGAATTACTTCAATTTAATGCCATAACACCTGAGATCAAAATCTACTTAACAGAGGGGAAATTGGAAAATATTTACAGAATAAAAATTCCAAAGATAAATAGGAAGCCCCTACTAGAAAAAAAGAAAAAAAGGGCATGCAGTGTAAGCAGATCAGACTGTAGGAGGACATTGCCATACTTGAAAAATGGAGTTACAAAATAACCCAAAATCATTTCAGGCAGTAGAGAAGGTACAGTGGGTTTACCAAGATTTTAATCTGCAGGTAAGCAGGAAAGGAGATTTTTTAAGCATTAGAAATTATTAGAGCTTTGTTAATCATTCATTTTGAAAAATCCTGGCTTCCTCCAGAAGTTTAAAGTTAACCAAAGAATAAGCAATTGTATCTATTTGAACTACCTTGCTTCAGACACAGGAAAGCTCCCATTGTCAGAGGCAGCAAGACCCCAACATTTCTAACTTCCATGTTCAGCTGTAACAATTCAAACTGGTTATTCAAAAAAAAAAAAAAAAAAAAGAAAAGAAAAAGAAGAGAAAAAGAAAGCAACATATTATATATTATCTTCTTACAGCATCTTCTTTCAAGGTATTTCATTCAGAACAGCTGTGGTCTCTACCACTTTCCACCAGTGTCCCACTAATCTCACTTGCATTATCAAGATAAATGCTTTTTAGATGCATGTGGCTGGACCTTGCATTTCAACAGGCTTTAATCTCCATGGCCAGAGATACCATGAATAATTGAAATACCAGAGAATAAATAGTTTCACTAACCATGTTTTGCCTTAAATAATCAGAGCATCTGGTAGATCTCCATACATTTAATTAATTTGCTGTTTGTTTGCTCCATTGCATAATTAACTATTTAATTTCATTGCCCTCTGGATTTACTCACTAATTAATTATCCCTTGCTAATTCTTCGATCAGCTGCTTGTGCTTCATCTTGCTTTTCTAGCTACCTTCTACTCCCTTTTCAGTATCTTCCCGATTTTCTTCCTCTTTCTTTCCTTTCTGTGCTGTCGTACACCTGCCTGCCTCAGCAGTGGACCAGCCCAGACTCTGTCAGGGCACAACAGCCACCCCAGATGCAGTGGACATGGCCAGGCACCGTGTTTGGGTGTTGGAGAGAGTTGGGACCTCACTGATAGGGCAAAAGCTATTTGAGGTGTAATGGTCCCTCGAGACAGTACTGTCCCGGTTACAAATAGTTAATTTCCAGTTATTTAGGCAAACATAGCTGGACTGGGGAGACATGATTTAGTACAAATGCAGCTTGCAGTTGTTTGAAATGGGAAGGATTTAGTGACTTAGGGCATTGCTGTCCCTAAGACAGAAACTGCTCACCGCTTGTCATCTTAAACCTACTGTTAACATTTTGTGCCAACAGGCAGGTTGCTGAAAACAATCCTATATGCACAATATAGCCAAAAATTGTCTAGGAAATTAGATCCTATGGGTACACCCAAATCTTTACTGTCTTAAATAAACAACCAGTGCCTAGAATACAGACTTTTTCCTCTCCGCTAAGAACCGGCACGCTCCTTGTCCAATCTGGGCTCACTTAATTCTCCCAGAAGTCTTTAAAGCTACTTTCACTACGCGTTTTGGATTTTTTTTTTCCATCACAAGCTGCTTTTGTGAACTTGCGCTGCCTGTTGCAGCCCGTTCAGTCAGAGAGGTTTAAGAGTGCGATGGTGACTCTGAATTCAATCTTCTAATGTTAGCTGCTCATTATCTAAGTATAGCCGATACATTTTAATTCTGTGAAAGCTTGTTTGGATTTCCGTCTGCTCCACTCTCTTCTGGTTTAAATTTCTCATCTGAATGCTGTCCAGAATCTGGTGCTTACGCTACCATTCACCATACCGCTTTTGCTAATTGCTCCCATATTTGGGGGAGTCACGTGTGCCAAATTGCTGAATTGTGACTGCACTTTCCGGCAGCTACTAGCACCTCCCTGAAGAGGCAATTAAAACTCCAAACAGTGCAGGGGCAGGAAAATTGCCTGTGAGAGGCTCTGGGGGTCATCCAGCATTCCTTCAAAAATGTATTTTTTGTGCATTGGACCTTTCTAAAAAAGGGAATATATTTACTACTAAATTTTTGTCTTTCTTTCAGCACACCAAAGGGCTGTTTCAGAGGATCATTACTTGAGATGATCAGGCAATGTTCACTTTGACTGATGGCATGAGAGTGGCAGTTTTGCCCTGATAGTGGTTCGGTGAAGGACCAAAGCAGGCTGTTCACCTCACACATGTGAGGAACACCACTGACTTCGGCAGGACTGCATACGCCTTTGGAGATAAGTGTATAACCGCATGTCTTGATGAATTAAACAATTTTCCTTGAGATTGCTTCTACAGATTGATATCGCTCTTGGAAAGGGGGCTTAGGCAACTAGATCACAGAGGCTCTGAAACACAGAGCAAAGCAGGGCCTAGTTACTAGTAAAATCTAGTCCTAATTAGGGACCCTGCTTTCACAAAACATTGACAGGATAAAGCTTTTTGTTCCTATTACCAAATAAAAGGAGCAAAATTCCTTAATTCAATATTCTAGGTAACAACAGGTGAACATAGCAGGACTAAGGCAGATGACATTTCTGGAAACACAAAGAACCTCCTGTGACTGAAGGAACATCATTAAAAGTAATAAGAATGGTGTTTTCAAAATTAGTTCAAACTATTGGGTCATGCAGGAATTCATTTGACTTATATATAGCAGAGAATCTGGTGGGAAGAAAGACGGAAAAAAGCTTTCTGCCGTGTGCTGATAAGAATCACAGAATAACTCCACATCCAGTCCTGCATGTCCTCAGTGGTCTGGGGAAAGGGTCTCTGAGCCCCACATCACCTAGGCTGGGTTGTGTTTCCCTTCACCCTCCAGAGGAACTTCCAATGGCTATGGAGGGAGCCTAGACACTGAAAGCTGATATATTCATCTGCCTTAAATGTCCACTGAAAGCATCTCTGTACGAAGCTTCACTCATGTTACACCTGGACACACGTTTTTTGGACATGTGTCTTCCATTTGAAAACCAGAAGGCTGAAAAATGCTTCTGGGTCTCTGATGGGGGGAAGAGGAGGGAAGGGATAGAGGATACAGCTTTTCCAGCACAGGATCCTTGAACTAGTCCTGCAGCAGTGTCAAGAATCTTTCTTTCTCAAAAGCTCATTTTTATGTTGCATTGTATTTACGTAGGCACCTTTCTATACACAAGGAGCAGCTCAGGCCTGGCAGCAGCCACATCTAAGACAAATTGTTCTGTGCTGAGTAAAGAGCACAATAAAGCCCCTACAGCTCTTGGTTCTCTAGTTTGCACCTTGGCAGAATAAGTGTATCCATTCAGCCCAGAGGTGGGCTTCATCTTTCCATAAAGGTGAAGAAAACCTTCAGGTAAAAAGGGAAAGGCTGTTTTTCAGCCAAAGCGTTCCACTTCACAATTTTGAAAACCAGTAAGAGGGAGGACAGCATGAGCACTCAGCAACCAACAGGAAAGCTGAGGTGCTTCAGAGGTCAGGGCATCCTATGGCAGCAACAATGTCCCTGCTTGCCAGGCATCAGCCCGCAGGTGCAAGCCGTCCCGAGGCATCACCCCGCACTGGGCTGCCGAAGTCTCCAAAGAGGAGGCCAGGCCTGAGTGGCTGAAGTGAAGAAGCGCAGGTGTGCAGTCGCCCCAGCAAGGCCAGCCTGCCCCAGGCTGTCCACGGTGCCATCGCCTGAGTGTAGCCCCGGGGCAGCGGCAAGGGTTAGTTATACCTGAGGTCTGTGCACCGCTCTTGAAGGGCTAGATAGAACATCTTTTGCAGATTCAGCTCAAGTTTGCCAAATGCTTGAGATGCTTCTTTGTCTCTGGGACTGGTTCGCCATTGACAGGATCAAGAGGAGCAGGCGTGGTCATGCACCCCCTGCTCCAAATCAGGAGCTCCACAGCGTGTCCACTGGGAGCTGCCGCTGCTGCCACAGCTGATCCCTTTTGCCTCTGCCTCCCCTGGCCCAGTGGAGGAAATGTCGAGGAGCGAGGAACAAGCGCGGATTTGTCTGGTTCAGTGGCTTTGAGACAGCACCTGGCAACGTAGCATGGAGACAGACGCGAGCCTTCAAAAAAAGTTGGCTCCAGCCCACGGCAAGCGCCGAGCCCTGCCGGGCAGAGGGGATCAGGTGGTGGGTAGTTTCCTGAACGGACGTTTCTGGCGTAAGGGGAACCTGGCTGAAAATGGTTCTGGTTTTAATCGCTTAAAGATATATTTGCTGGGGGAAACAATTCCAGAGAGGGTTGTCACCAGCCCCTTTTTTGGGGGAGACCAGTCATGCAAGCAGAAGGTGATGCTATGTGTCATTCCTCCCTGGTTTCTGACAGATTTCTTCCCCGCCTCTTTGGCCTGACCCTTCCCTGTCCCCCGGTCATCGGTCCTGTGGCCGCCTTGCTTTTCCCTTCCTCTCCCTTCCGATCCCTTCCTCTCTGCTACTTTGTACCAGAAAATCAAGGCAGGTGAATTTCTGAACTTTTTGGGAGAAAATGGCCACTGGCACCATGCCAGGGACCTCGCTCACCTCTGGCTGCACTCAATCCCTGTCAAGTCTCTGGTGGTGGGGGGGGAGCAGCAAAGTGAAATGCTTCAAGCTGTGAGACATTTTCTGTTTACGTTGCAGGCCAAACCTCTTGGATCTGGACCAGAATGGCCACTTTTGTGGAGGCAGATATATCTGTGGAGAGACGGAAAGTAGTGTATATCCTGGTCCTGCTGTTTTCCCAGGGAAAACAATAATGAGAAGTAATGCTCTTTCTGCTGCAGGCTGTACACTGCCCTGCTTGACTGGAGCAAAGGCTGGGAAAGCTGGCATTGTCCTGTGAGTAGGGAACAGCTCTTGGGTGCAAAAAGTTCACCTCTCTACAAATGCCATGCTGTTTCACATTTTTCTTTTGGGGGGCAGATTACTCGGAAGTAGCAAGGCAAGCTTGGTGTCATGTGGAATAACTGAAATTCCTCAAGTTCCTTTTTGCCAGGATTTCAAGCTGTAAAAGACACATGATCTCCTCTGCTTGAGCCTATAACTGAGGATTTTCCCCAACAAAGATGAATAGGTAGCTGTACAATTTTATTCTAATTTTTTTTCCTACATCTGCCAAAAGCCATATTAGATTCTGAGTTAAATCATTATTAGGGCCTGCATTTGGAAGCAGTAACCTCAGATGGGGTTTATCAAAAGGAATATATTACTCTGTACCCTCAGGAACTGACCTGGCCTACCATCACTTTTAGAGAAAAATGCAATTAATTCAAAATCTGTCTCCTTTTCTGCCATTCACATTGTCACAACATCCCTTGAAACTAGGGTCTGGGAGCCAGTGGCCTCAGATCCCTTATTGCTGTGTTTGGTCTCACCCAGGGACCAGTAACAAGCTGTATCTATAAATCTCTCTTGTATGTCTGTAGCAGAAGCTACTGTCCATTTTCATGTTGATATGTAATGAAGCTTAAATACTGAACAGCTTCACGCTGAGATTTGCTGATTCATGAGAAGTAGATGAGACGGGGAAAGGAGAAGCTTTACTCCTTGCTACAGCAGTGATTTGCTAATTGTCCAGCCCAGTCCATCAGAGCGCACCTAGTTAACTGAAGAGACATTGCCATTTTGGGAGAGAAGAGGGTTGTCAATAAGCTGTGGAAAGGGGTGTTGAAACTGCCTCTTAAATACTGTTAGAGAGGGAGGGAGGGGCTAAGATGATTTGGAATTGGAAAAAAACTGTAGGCGGCACCAAACTAACACAGCGTAAATAAAGGTTAGCATGTTTTTCCAAGAAGGCCTTATGACTTTGGTCACCTTCAATCAAAACTAAGTGTAATTTGCTTTCATTTGTCTGTCACCCATGACTTTATAAACCTTTGCAATTCTTGTTACCTATTCCAGATTTTTTTTTTCTTTCAAAAAAATACCTTTACTGAACTTAGGAACAGAGTTTATCTAATGATAATTTCCAGATAATTAGATAACAAAGGCATTTCATGTATAAATCCTTCTCACTCTGTGTCTGGACCACCCATACGAAGAACCAACACTTCTGTGAGCTTCTCTGTGGTATCCGAGGTCTCCACTTTGTATGTCTCTGCTTCCCAGGCGAGCTTGAGAGCTGATAGTGCAGGAACAAGAAGGGAGGAAGCATTTCCTGGTGACCCCGTGCTAATCCAGAAAGACTGCAGGGCAGTAAGGAATATGCCTCTATCTACAGAAAGCTTCCCACGGATTTCACTCAGGGCTAGGATCTTACCTACAATCTGTCGAGTTTTTGTCTGGCTTGTGGACTGAGTGCTTTTGGAGCACGTTTACCCAGCATGAAAGACCAAGTCAGCAATATGCTGCTGCCAGCTCAGGCATGGTGGCTTCCTGGGAATGCAGGCTGAGCTGTTTTCCCTTGTAAAAATAGGACAGGTAAAAGCAAAAAGTACTATGATGCTAATGCAGCTTATTTCACTTTTACCCATAGCTTTGAACGCATCCAATTACAGCTAGTGAAAAGTAACTTTATCATCTCCATTTGACTTTTTTCTTCTTCTTCTAATGCAGATATCTATAGCTTTGTGTTATTGGCTTAATTTTGGAGATGAGAAAAGAGAACAGAGAAGGAATGTCACTTGTCCCTGATGATACAGCCATTGTCAGACCCATGAGGGGGGCTCTGAAATGCCTTGCTCTTAGTCTTGTTCTCATTCCTCTAGGTTACAAAGACATGACAGATACAGTACATGTTCAGTTCCTACACGCTGCATAGCAAAATCAGACAATTAGGAAGACTCTTTGAACATGAAAACCGAAGACTGAATAATCCAGACATGTACTTTCTGCTGTTTTCTTCATTTTTTAATGAAAAAAGTGTTTATTTAAACTCTGGGATAAATCCTGTCTATCTGCCTGCAGGTTAAATCTGATTTGATTTCCTCAAATCTTCTCTGAAAAGGCTTTTTCTTCTCAGCTTGTATGACATTGGGTAACAGTGGAGTTATCATCACATATTGTTAGTCTAAAAATACATGTACCATTATTATTATCAAATAGAGATAAGCGTGTGTTGCCAAGTAAAAAGAAAGCTGCAAAATATAATGCCATGTGCAAGTATTTCTTTCATGATCTTCCAGAACATAAAGGATAGACTTGGACTGCCAGATATTTCAGTTCTGATGGATAAATGCAACTGTGGTTTCCATAGCTATGCAAGGTTTTCTATAGCACCCATCACCATGGTATCTAAGCATCTGTTGATGCTGCTGCACACTTTAGTCTATGGTGTACTGCTGAAATAAATAAATAGAAGGTCCTTAAGCCTGGCCATCCATAGTGTGGAGTGACTTGGGCCAGATTCACTTTTCAAAAGAGATTGTTTGTTAGTTTGTCTTTTCACAATTCCCCAGTTGCTAAGCTTCTTGTTTTGGTGATACCTTATGGTAAGGGCATCTTTCACGCTATGGGTCAATGGCTTAAGTGGTGCCTCTTTCACGAGTCAAGGCACACAGCTGTTCAGGACATGACCACTGGGCATGATGGAGACCATAAACAAGCTCCTCAGCTATGCACTAGGCCAGGATCCTCCATGTGATCTCACTGGCTTCTTCAGGACCTGTGGATCCCAAGATCCCACCCATTTCTTTTGCTATGTGCCAGACAAGTTTTCTGGCAGAGAATGGTCACGAGAAGACACTTCTTCCTCGGAGAAGGCAATCATCCTGCTTAAAGGGAGGCAAAGCTCACTATCCTTGGAAATGCTGGAGCAATGCAATGCTGATGAAGTATTTGTAAAGTGATAAAGTATCAAAGTTCAGACAGATCCACCATGCAAAGCCAAAGCCACTGGGAATGCACACATACAATTTTCTGTCTGGTGTCAGTTTTTCTAGCTGAAAACCTCTTATGCAATTGTCAGGCTTTCATCCTGCCTGCACTACAGGTAGTCTATATCTTGGGAGCTCTGTTTTCCCTATGCAGTTGAGATCCCTCTTTGGAGATTTTGTCCAGAAGATTTCCTTTATCTTTAATCCGGGAGATTTAAGTCTTCCCTTTACCAGACCATCATTTGTCCTCTCCATTTTAAGAACACAAATATTTCTTGGGGATGGTCTGATGAAGTTTTTATTGGCTCAAATATTAAATAACTGATGTGCTATCTCATCCTTGGCTATAGTCTGTGATGATGCAGATGCTCTCTGTACTTGGAAAGCAGCATCTGAACTCAGAGCAAAATCTTCCTTTAATGCAATCCGTACGTTGTATAAGAACATGTATATTGACAACCCTACTTCATGCATTTGTATAAAGGGAATCATGGGTGTAAGCTTATAACTCAGCTTTGCCTGAGACCAGATACAAGAGTAACTAATAATTTTGAGGCAGTAACAGGGCCTGAAGTAACCTGGTCCACAGGTCTTTCTTTGAGAGGAATTTAATACGCCTCTGCATGAAAATACCAGGATCAGGCCTTGGAAGGCGTACAGTCAAGTTGTACATCACTCTCCTTGTACAGCATTGGGACAGAGGTAAGAAGCCCTTCCTCAGGTCACAACTTCACAGATGCTTTCAGACTACACAGACCAGCACTGCCACTAATGAAGTAGTCCCACCAGCCCCCAGCACCTTTTCCTTCCCCCACAATCTCCTTTTGCTTGAGCTGGCACAAACCTTTGCACTAAAGTGGTTCAGAGAAGTGGCAAAGTCAAAACTAGCTCATACAGCTACTTCATTTTAAACCTGCCTAGTGCCCTGCTCCAGTTCAAGGCACAAACACTTGTGCTTAAGGAAGGAGATGGCATTAGGCAAAAACTCACAGCTGGGACTGGAAAGCATCACTTCTGACAGGAGCTCTGGCTAATTCCTGGTTTAAGGGAACTATGAAATTGCAGCATTAAGGAAGGGTTAACTAGCTTGTGAGTGCTGAAACAGGTACGGTGCTGACCCTATTAATTGCTGAGCCAGCTCAGGTGTTTCCTCATTAAACTGTTGTGTGAATCATCTTACTGTGGATCTGTCACATAACCTGTCTTGAATCACAGTGCTCCAGTCTTTTAATCTATGACTTGCAAATTTAGCTGCAGGACTTCAGGGGGCGGTTCCTGAACCAGCTCTTTCAGAAGGATGTCCATTTTAGTGGGGGGAAATTACAGCAGGCATTTGTAGCACCAGGTTTTTTAGCTGACCTATTTCCTCTAGTTTTCTCAGCACATTGTCACTGGTTAAATAAAGCCTCATTAGGAGAGCTGGCCCCTCTTTCTGATTGTAATGTTCAATTTTGTATTCATTTGTTCCTTTACTGTTTTCTGTAGTTCTTAAAAAAATCTGGCTGAATTTGGGGCAGGGAAGGGAAAGCTGAAATGCTCCCTCTTAGTCTGCACTAACAGATATTCTAAAAGTGAGATTCTAAAACTTCCTATACAATCAGATGTTTTGAGAAAAGCCTGGAGCCTCTGCTCGCAGTCGAGTGGGTGAATGTCCTGCAAGAGCAACAATTACGGTACAATAAAGCAGTCAACGTGTCTTGTGTAATTAGCATGAGTCTTTATTATAGGAATATCTACACTGCTGACAGATCAGGCCAAGAAAGTCACCCTTCTCCACACACACATGCCCGTGTGAGCAGACATGAGAGCTAAGAGGATGTGCGAAAATAGCACCCCCCAAGCTCCAGCTGAAAGCACACTCCCTTTGCTTTCACCAAGCACCCACCACAAGGCTGGAGATGGCTGGTTTTGTGGGACAAATGGAAAGGAGACCTAAGAACCACATTGTCTTCCCTGCCCTCTGTCTGCCTCACCCAGGGTCAGAGACTGAATGGTTGCACCAGCCATGGGCTGTGAGGTGGGGGGCTGCTGCCTGTGTCCAAGCTCCCCCCGTGCCGCTTCAGCACTGAACAAAGAGCTGTTGATAGCAGCAACGTCCCCTCCATGTGTGTACATAGTACTCGCATACCCTGGTTTGCTAATGGGAGGGGGCAGACTCCCTATTTACCACTTGAAATCTCACTTGAAACTTGAAAAGAAAATGAGTGGGAGAGAGAGACAGTATTACATATTGGCATTTAAATTTGTCAGTTAAACCTGCAAAGATTCACTCCCTTGGATTTTTGCTGTATCACTCCCTTAGTTATGTTCTTTCAATGCCTCTGGCCCTCCTGCTTCCTTCTGCAGGTTTTGCAACAGGCTCCTGTATGCATGCTGCCTTGCAGAGCACCACAGATAATTTTCTGGTTTTTATTAGCTTTCTGAAAACACATGGAGCTGGGCTCCTTCACTTCAGCCCCCTTAAAGTTTAATAGGGTGTCTATTGTAAAGCTAACTTTTTGATTCATTTGCTCATACAGGGAATATTTCCTTTGAACAGCAGGAATGTTCTGCTAGAAAAATCCCTTTGGGAAAATATGAAGCTTTGAGAAATGTTCTGTCCTCCCTCAAAGAGGTCCCTTCTGAACACAGACAACTTCTACTGCTATTTAACTATCAATAAACCCCCCCTGCTGTACCAGTATCTGCTGAAGTACTAAGTTCTACAGCAATCCATAACTTCCAGTGAAATGTAAGCAATTAACCTGATTTTAATGTTATGCAGGTATGTTACCAACAGTCATCTGTAATTCTTTAACATTCTTCTCAATGTAAATCACCTCAGAGGCAGGGCAGCCCTTTTTCTAAGGGATTTCAGCAAATGCTGAGTAAAAAACCAAGGAGCAGAGAAATAACTTTTAGAAGGAAAATATACCTTAAGATTTAAAAAAAAAAAAAAAGAAAAAGAAAGAAAATAACAGGGTGAAAGCCTTCATTTTAATTTAACTCAAAGTGTAAAAAGGCTTGGTAATACAGCTGCCCAAGAGGAAGACTCCAAAGAAAATCTTTATGGGATATACTTAACTAAATTGCTTAAGATCGCACTCAATTAACTACGTATTTCTGCAGATTTGAAGTTTGAAATGCATTTTTACATTTGAACCCAAATGTTTCAGTTGCTTGGAGACCACATAGGTGCATGGGATGCAAGCGGATGCTGGGTGAGAGGAGAAGACAAAAGCTTCTCTTTCACTTACTTTCCAAATCCAACATTCAGGCTTCTGCATTTAGGATCAAAACCTGAAAAGCATTCTCCTACATGTTTGGGCTTTCCCGTGGATGAAGCCACCAATGCATGTGTTTGCAACAGCAGCACATTAATTCCCACTGTACGCACCGTTCCTCTCCCATTGAAGCTATCCCCAAGGACCTCTCTTGCAATGGGAATGGAGTACGCCAAGCTCTATTTTCAGTGTCACCCTGGCAACCGCTTTCCCTTCCATCTGGATGTCACATCAAAGAGACGTTCCTGCCACCTCTCAGGTTTAACATGAGCCTTACAACTGCTGGGGAGGTCTCACAGCCCCGGCCCTGGAGATGGGAGAATATCTTTCCTCACACCTCCCTTTTGAAACTGCTGAGTATTTAGCTTTCACACAAAGAAAACCAAGAAAACATGGCCTAGCTATACTTTAAAAAATCAGAAATCAATAAGATTAAGTATTTTCTTTTTGTGATTTTGAGTTTGTCTCTGGGTACTGGGATGCCTGAGGTTAGCAGTACTGCCCACAATTTAGCCCAGAAATTTGGATTTGTATTTCTGCAGTTGATAAGTGAACTAAAGTTTCCATACATTTTGTTAGAGCACCTGTAAGGGAGCCATACTGTCTAGCCAGCACAAATATCCAGGGTAGTGGGATGGGAGTTTAACCTTGTCACCCCTCCCCTCCCCAGGGGAGGCTAGTCAGGTTGCTCAGAGCAGTGCCTGCTCACCCCCTTGTCCCAGCCAGCCACAGTCACCTCTGCTCCTCCAGCTTTAGGCGGCCCACCCACACCACGCCTCAGCGCTGAGCATCCTCAGCCCTCACTTCTCATGCACACGTGGCAGCAACAGCAATAACATCTCTGCAGGCGGGTGAGAAGAGAGGGATTTCCACTGACATTTTATTTTATATTTATTTTATTCCACTTCATTTTTGTGCTACTGATGCTTCTGAAGTCTCAATCTCAGAGTATGTCTTGCTTATAGAGTCACTGAAACTGGAACTTCACATAAGGTCATTCAAAATACCAGGAGTAATCCTGTGCCAATCAAAATCAGAAGCAAGATCTTCACTCGTAATTTTTTTCCAAGGCCAGGGCTGCGCAGTGCAGAGACATAAAGGACAACGTGTGGCCTCTTCCTGAGGCAAATATAACAGCTGTCCATTGCGCATGCCTTAAAGCTCTTTCCACCCAAGCTCCTCACAGTGTTTTGACCTGGTTAAGTACTATAATGTCCATTTTAAAAACAGGGAACCTGTGGCCCATGGGGCTTCCTACAACCACAAAAATTGTCTAAGATACACCCAGGACTGCAAGAAAATACTATATGCCTTCAGTTTTGCCTTTTCCTTCCACTTGACTATTCTTTATTGCATACCAGAAAGAAAAAATGAAATAAAAAAAAGTTGAAAAATGGGAGCATAGCTTATGAAAAGTAATTCTTCTCCCAGAACGTCAATGAAATGGTCCCGCAGTTCATCACTGGGTCCACAGCTTCCCATTCACCACTACTGGCAGAGGAAACCAGTAACTATTAGAAACTAACAATGCCAGTGGTGAGGAAGCAGTGTGTCTGTTTCTTGCGGCCTGTTTAAGACGGTGACAGAAGAGAAAAGTCCTCTTTCGATCCACTGTGATCTCTGCCCAAGTTGCCAGTGCCTGGGAAAGGAAAACTGATACGCAGCTTCCAGGCATCCAGCACTGCTGCTCCAGCTATCTGAGGCTGCTTTTGCCTGGACTGAGACATGCAGGAGTAGGCCAAAAGCAAGGCGGGTGGAAGGAGGATGTCTCAGATACCTGAATGCAATTGGGAGGTGCCCAGCCAGTAGTGACTGGTGCTAATGGTGAGCAGGTGAGGGAGCCCGTGCTGTGAAGTCTTACTTTTGTGTTTCTTGTCAGGGGCAGTGTTTTAGGCTGCCAGAATAAGTAAGCCTTGTTATAGGTGGATCTAGAGGCCCAATCTGCATCCAAACTTTCCATGACATTGGAGGAGTCTCATCTCCCACTCAGTTACGGAGTTTGAATGTGAGTAGACACAGGATAAGCTACAAGTGCCATTCTAGAGCACAGCTTCACTTCTGTCTCACTTCTGGCAAACCAACAACAACAAAAAAAGATAAAATCACCTTTTAGAGAATTAATTCACAGAGATTATTACAAACCACTAGTGAAGCCAATAGAATGTGAGCGGAAGAGGAGATAAAACGGCAGCATTGTCTTAACATTTTTGAAAAAGTCCTAGAAATTATGCATTTAAAATGATATTTAAGATGCATGGCAGAAAAAAACCCCAAATCAACCTTTGCTGTAAGCTCATCAATACAGTTGCTCCAGATTAATGCTGCTATAACTGAAATCTGCATCCCGCCCACGTAAGAAATCTGTAATTAGCCGGTGGGAGATCACACACAGTGCTGTGGAAAGTTTATATATATTTTTAAAAAAAAAGATAGCAATCTAACAGAGCTAGCTGATTTCTCATTCTGGGCTTGTTCCCAATAGTACTTTTGCAAAGTTGTGGGTTTTTTCCTCCTCCAGGCAGATTTTGGTTGTGTGAAGCAGCACAACTTCCCCTGGAGCGCACTGCAAAATAGCAAGCTGGTGCTCTGCATGTCGCTGTTGCTCCCAGAGCACCACAGCAGTGGGGGCAAGAGTGAGCAGCATCCACAGTGAGATGTGCCCCCCTTCACATGGCTTTACTGCTGGAAGTGGGCAACACATGAAGGGACTTAAGAAGTCCATTTTCTTCCAAGCAGAGGCAGCTGGAAGCAGGCATTGAACAAAGAGGATGTTTCTGAAGTACTGTAGTCCCACAAAACCCACTGAACGTCTCACACTACCAGGATTACACAGAAATTAAAGAAGAGGAAAATAAGTGGAAAAACAGAGCACCCAAAAGGTGTATCAGATCCGACACTCTACAAATGTAGGAGAAAAGTGGGACAAATGTAAACCTTACTTCACTCTGTGTAAGCAACAAGTGCTAGTGAAAAAGGACTCAGATTTGGCTCCTGACAGTAACTGGGTCTGATACCTTTGATGTGTTTAACAGTTCCCGGTTTTCTCAGGCAGAGGATAGCAGAAATTTAGCAATCCCATACTCGCATGACAATGAAACAGGTAAGATGTTTGTAACACAAAGATACAAAAATGAAGGAGAAGAGGTTACCGACCTAACGACTAATCTTGTAACGTGGACTGGAGAGGAGATTGCAATTTAAACACACCAAAAAAAACTTCAGGAATGGCCAGGAGAGCCAACGTCACCTTCAGGAGAGGGTGTCCCACAGCGGAGCTGCCAGGGACTGCAGATGGGAAGGGACAGTGCTTTGCTGACAGATCTGTGCTCAGGAGCCGCAACACCACCACAGCTCTGTGGCTCAAAGGCACTCACAGCTTGGTATCAGATGGTCCTCAACACAACACAGGCCGTTAGTAGGTGTAGTGACTGGGCTGGCCATAAGGGTCTCTACCTGTCCGTATTAAAACCATATATATGGTTTGTTATGCATTCAGTTTTAGCTAGGGAATAAAAATGAATGGTTGGGAATTTTTCCTGTGAGGATCTTGATTTTGGGGACAGGGAGCCTGAATGAGGTTACCGAAGGCAGTCAAGCACTCACACACCTCTTGCATCTCTCGCTCTCCCTGTGGGCTCTGCTCCCCCTTCTTCCTCAGGAGGGGGGTGCACCTTGCAGTTTGAAAAACATTGATGGAAACATTGGGATACTGGAAGGCAGGTGAGGAGCTGGAGGCTGCTATAGGGAGTGTTTTAGTTTGACAGGGTAGGTAAAAATGGAGCAATCTGCAGTAATGGCAAGGGAAAGCTTGTTTTGTTTGGTTTGGTTTGGTTTCCTTTTTACTCTGTGCAATTTTTGCTGTTTCATTCAATTCTCAACTTCTCCCTCTTGAAGTTGAGAGGGAGAAGTATTGCTCCATCCCTCCTCAGCCATCCCCTCAAGCTTCCC
The DNA here is from genome assembly GCF_949628215.1 of Phalacrocorax aristotelis. Taxonomy (NCBI): domain Eukaryota; kingdom Metazoa; phylum Chordata; class Aves; order Suliformes; family Phalacrocoracidae; genus Phalacrocorax; species Phalacrocorax aristotelis. The sequence continues at coordinate 97,024,187 of NC_134276.1, read as the reverse complement.
ACTCACACGTTCATTAAGGATTAATTATTTCCTTTACACTCATCCTTGCCAACTGTGGCCTTCATATCATGCTCAGACCTTTCCCAAGCTCCTTCACCTCTGCACAACCCAGTTTCTCCTCACTTAGAAATCCCCCATCTGAGAGCAAATAAACCTCTGTCCAACCAGCTGGGACCATTTCTTCTTCCCTTCCCCCAGAAAAAAACACCATCCCCACCTCAGAGCCAGAGCCTTGACCTTGACACAGAGTGAGCACTGCTGTGTCACCCAGAAAGCCTCTCATCCCTGCCATCTGTTGCTCCTGGGCTCAGAAACTCCTTTATTTCTTGTGCCGGCCCTGGAAAATTGAAGGAAGCAGCAGGACACCCTATGGCCAGCCTTTATCAGGTCAGTCTGATCTGGCCAGAAGCTGAGGGCACTCTGTGCTTGGGCAGTCCAAGGGCTCACAGGGATGCCCTTACCCATGGCAATGCAGCTGAGCTGCCCCAAAGTAACGTGGCCAGCTGGACTGCCATGCTGGTAGTCCTCCGGTGCTGAGCAGGCTGCAGCTTGCAGGATAACGCCCCCAAAGCCCAGCCCACCCCAATACCCAGAGTTTGGAAAGCTGCAGTTCTGGTTTAATTGCCAGGGCTATGTCCATCGCCTGTAATGAACAAACTGCAGTGCCGCTACATAAAATGTAGCTTGTGTGTAGGGGAAGGCTGGAGGCAGGAGAGGGGAAGACGCAAACGATCCAGGCATGGAAAGGAAGAAATAATGAGGAAAGTAGGTATTTATAATTTATTCCCCTGCAAGATCACCTGCACCTTACCCACAACAGGGGTGTCAAACACTCCTATCATCTAGAACTTGGGGGTTTGGGGAGGTGGGATTTTTACCTGTTTTTTTTTTTCCCTTTTAGAGAAAGTGTTACTCCATCTCACTAGCTGAAACTTAAGGAGTATCCTGAGAAAGGGGTAGCCCCTCCACTGCCACCCAGTATGAATACCTTTGTTTAAAGACAAAACAAATGTGTTTATCTTTGAACGACAATGACGCTGCTAGCTGGAAGAGCTGTTTGTATTTAAAATGGTATGACTGTGTGAAGGGCAAAAGATGTATATACAACACAGACTAGCGAAGCAGACTCTTTTTTTTCTCCTTATTAGGACGATTTTTTTTTTCTTTTTTGCCATTCGGAGCCACGCGTCACCAGGGAAAGTGGGTACTGATAGTGTTCTTCCTTTGTGTCCCAAAACGCAGGAGGGTGTTTGCCTAAACATGCGAGCACAGAAGCAAGACTTGTGTGTTTTGTATAGGAAGCTGCTTTTGTTTGCTGCCAGTAGGATACACAATGTGCTCTCTACAGGGGCTCAAGATGTAGGGCTGTACAAACACCGAGCAGCAATACCTTACATAACTGGCCCTGGGGGAGAGTTACGTGTCATGAGGAGAAACGGTTTTGCCAGGAAAGGTAAAACACAAGAGGCAATGCAGAATTCATGGAAGAAAACAAGAGGCCGACGGAAAAAAAAACCAAACAAACTATCTGTGCAGATTGTCACCAGGCAGACCGCTCCGAGGAAAACAGCCACGGAGCTATGACCGCAGATTCACAGTTGATTCACCACTTATTGCAGCAACTGCATCCGTAACCTCTCCCTCGTGGGGGATTTGGCCTGTCTGCTGGCACCGAGCAGGTGGGACGGCTTGTCCGACTCTTGCCATGCTGCTCAGGTCCCTCAGTGGACACCAGCCTCTCCCAGATGCGGTTAAAGAAAAGGGATGCTGCAGTGCCGCTGGAGTGGAGAATAGCTCTGCGGTGGGAGAAGAGGTCCACTAGCTGCATGGTTTGGGGAAAGGGAGTTACTGTGAGGCTAGTGGGGGACCCGGGAGCGGATGGTGTCCCCTGGGTCAAGTACTGGGCCAGGAGGGACCAGGAATGCTTGGGGACCTGCTAATGCACCCCAGCTCCTCACCGGGGGACTGCCTGGATGGGGGATGAGGACAAAGCACAGAATGCTGCCCCCGGAGGGCTGGCCAGGACCTCTGTGCTCCTGTGAAAACTACTGTGGACCTACACATATAAAATAACCCCATAATGGCGTGACACGGTCTAAGTTTTGCACATGGATAAATAGACAGGTCGTTCCCCCTGCCAGATGGTTTGGCATGAGGAAAGGGAAACCCTCTAGAAAGAGAGAGAGGCTGGACAAAGTAGTGAAATGGGCTTGTAATTTATTGACAGCCTGAAACTCTACCTGCGAGATTGTCACTTGCTGCTGGGCCTGCTGAGAAATTTGGCCCATTGTAACCAGTAGCAGCTTTTCTGAACCTGAATGAAAAGAGGAGAGTGACAATATTACCAACCCTCCCAGGCAGTCCCCTGAAATTACATATGTTCCTGTCCTCCCTGATGCACCAACACCAGCTTCTTCCTTTTTAAGCCACCCGGCTAATATCTATTTCTGTCTGGGAGAGTCAGGGATTTCAAATGACCTCTCAGAAGCCTTGCAGACCACATGAAAGCAGGTACATGAAAGCAGCCTCACCAACTCTGGCCATCCAAAAGAAAGAAATTAAACCCTCTCTTCCCTCCTCTGGCTTCCCACTAACATTGCCTTCAAGGACGATGCCCCTTTATGCAGGCATCTTGGCAATGCAGGACATATTGTTAGGAGCTGAAGGTCTTAACCAAGGCATCAGTAAACATTCAAGCCAAACAAACTCAACATGCTCTTTGATGAAGTACATTATTCCTGCCACTTCAGTCAGGGTCCTTCACCTTCGCTGATAGCAAACATTCACTGACAATCACTGCAGACAGAGTTTCAACAAAAAGATGGAAAGCGTAATGTAAGCTGGAAGCAGCAGTGAGCTGCCATACTCTGTCTGATGTTAAGCAGGGAAATGGGTTTGATTTTTTATAGATGTCTCTTGCACTTCGGAAAAGTACTGTAATTGCAGACACCAAACTGAGTAAGAAATAGCAGTTCTGCTGCCAGTGCAGACGAAACACTCCCCTAAGTCTGTTATTAATAGAAAGACAGTGGCATTGCCGGCAAGATAAAAAGGTCATGAATAACTTTTAGCCATTTTCCAATTAAAAAGAAAAAAAAAAGAAAGTAATTCTAGTCATATTCTGAGGTGAAGCACAAGCGCAGATTAGACTAATACTGTATTTGCACTAGGCTGAGAATGCAAATGCATGGCCATTAAATATCTACAAAGCAACAAAGTCTAAGGCAGGCGGCTGCACGGGGCTCCCTGGCTGGCTCTGCAGCCCTGCTTCCAACCCCGGCCAAGCCGCCCCAGCCCGGGCCCTGCTGCTGGGAAACAGGGAGCGCCACTGCCTTGAGTAAGAGGTCTGAGACCTGGACTGAAACTGCTGTAAAGAGCAGGGGATTTTTAGTACTGTTGTTGTTGAAAGCAGTAGAGCTTTGCTGGGGGTTCAAGAGGAAGTTAGGAAATACTTTAGATCTGCTCGCACGCTTTCGCTGTCTGTGAAAAATGCTCGTAAGACCCAAAGCCTCAGAACTGGCAGAAATGTAAAAAAAAACCAAAAAAACCCCACCCCAAACTTAAATCCAAAAACCTTCAACCCAAAAATCTGAAGGAGGTCAGGAGATCTAGGGAATAAAAGAATCCCCTTCCTCAAAAGATGCATAACAAATTGTATTTTAAAAAAAAAAAAAACCAAACAAAAACACAGAAAAAAAACATATAACAAACCCAACGGAGAACAGATGCCTAAACAGGATTTCTAGAAGAACTTCCATTAGGGGATAGATTTGTCAGAATTGATTTTGCCTCCTCCTTTGCAGTATTTTTTCATATGTACAGCCTTGCTAAAAAAATGAAAATATGGAATTGTCATACCCTCCAACTTTCTGCTAAAACTGTTTTTAATAGCACTAATTGAAACAAAATAACTACCTGAAACCCTAATTTTAGTCAACTCTACAGAACCTGAATTCAATCTGCAATCATGAAAGAATGAAATATTTGATCCTGGATGTTGAACCATCACATTTATACTTGCAGATCAGACACGAACATTAATTCTTTTTCAGAAGTATTTAAAGCCCTGAGTCTGAAATCATTTGCAGTACTGGTTTAAGTGTTTGCAGAATTGGAGCTTAATATACTTCTGAAAAAGGACTAATTGGTAACCTGTAAGGAAAAGATATTTGAACTATGACTGCAGAACAATTTTCAAGTGTGCTGTTTGTAGCATGTGACACTTTCTTCTGGCCAACAAAAGAAAATACTGCAAGAATTGAAGTTATTTTTAGAATTTTACCTGAAAATCTTGATACCACAGTATTGTTGTCGGAACCTTGATAAAACAGAAGTTCCATTCTTCTTACCACATGATTTTAAATATTTTAGAACATAACCTCAAGAAATTTTTACTTCAGATATATTCCCTGCTTTGTTAGTAGCTTGTAAAACTGTGTAAAACCAATGCAGATATGACAATGAAATACTGACTGAGAAAACTTCAAAATGTAAAATATTCTTCAACCTACCAATAAAAATATATGTTTATTCTTCCATCTTTTTAAAGCACTTCAAATACATTTATAACTTGTTGGAATTACAGCTTTATTTCTACCTCCTTGAAGGCAATAGGCTACAACTGATAGAAATAAGTGTTTTCTACATTGATAGGAAAGCTTTGCTCTTAACATCATTACATGATAAAATAGAAAGATAATTTATGTAGTTGCATGGTTTAGTTAAATAATTTGTCTCTTCCAAGATACATATAATATTTTAAGAGGCTTTATTCCAGACTAAACAATTTTTTATACTATTTAAAAGATTACATAAGATGCCAACACATTTTTAAGGGTCAGCTTTCCTTTTGAAATAAATCATCACAATTCTATCATGTAGACTATTCAGTATGAAGAATAAAAAATAATTGTGTAGCTCTTTCAAAAAAACAGGTCCATGTCTTTCTTGTGCTGAGGGCTCCAGAGCTGGATGCAGCACTACAGGTGGGGTCTCACCAGAGCGGAGTAGAGGGGCAGAATCACCTCCCTCGACCTGCTGGCCACAATGCTTTTGATGCAGCCCAGGGTACGGTTGTCCTTCTGGGCTGCGGGTGCACATTGTCGACTCATGTTCAGCTTTTCATCCCCCAGTACCTCCAAGTCCTTCTTGGCAAGGCTGCTCTCAATCTCTTAATCCCCCAGCCTACATTGATACCGGGGTTGCCCCAACGCATGTGCAGGACCTTCCCCTTGGTCTTGTTGAACTTTGTGATGTGCATATGGGTCCACTTCTCAAGCTTGTCCAGGTCTATGCACACTAACCTCCAGATAAAAACCAGCTAACATTAAGGCATGCAAGTTGCCAACAATCTTAGGTGGTTTTCAGTGTCAAAAATCCTGATTTATGAACACCCTTAAAACCCAGAAATTCCTGGGTCAGGAAGAGTTCCACACAGGCTGAAAGGAAGGGTCATGTAAGGGAAATGTAAAACTTTTTTTCCTTAGAGTGAATGGATGTCCATTTTCAGATCTGCGTCTCGTGTTCTTTGATATGCTCTTTTCCTTATACTTTAAATAGAAAAAAAGTCCAAATATAATCTGAAATTTGTTCAAATCAAAACAGGTCATCTATGCAAAGCTGCTTGTACTTTGACAAGGTCCTCACCCTGTCTCAGCTATCTGGGAGCAGTTCCCAGCCTCTCATGCAAGTTGAGGCACTTCTTCATTCCCTATCCCAAATGAATACTGCATGAAGCACAACTTGATGAGAACTTAAGGATGCTGCAAAAACTGCAGCAAATCATATACTTTCATTACACCAGGCTAAGCAAAAGCATTACCTGCTTACATGCATGATGTTAGTGCATGGAAGTTGAGGACATGATACTGTGTAAGCCTTGAGTTGCAAGACTGTTAGCATACAGGAGGGAGAGATTGGTGGAAAGGGATTTTCTTTACACATATTGGGCACAAGAAATAGTCTTCAGCTAGTAATCTGATTCTGGACTACAATTAGAGAAAAAAAGTTACACAAGGGATAGGGAACTAACAGGTTTCATATCTTCATATCAGTCCTAACATTAATTTTGTGTGCCACGTCTATGCCATAACAGAGGGTGAAGTCTGCAGTTCAGATAACCAAACATCTTTATGAACTGCAGGAAAGTCTGCTTCTGTTAGATAAGGAGCACGGAGAAGTTCCTCAGTATGCTCCCTGAGGCAGTATTAATTCATACCAATGAATATTACAGAATTACTATAATAAAAAAATTATGACTAATAATTCATTAGTTATTATCTTAAGCGTCCTTTTCTTGCATAGATGCCAACCTGGTGCCAGGTACTGCACAACGGACAGCAATCAGGGAAATATCTGCTACCCTACTGTAACCTATTTAGCACTGTATCAATCTTTATTATCATCAAGGAAGTGGCCAACATGAACTGGTTTACTACAGAAGCTAATATCATCGGCTAATCCTTTGTTTCAAGTGGAAGGTGCTCATCTTTTAGCCCTGAAGCTATTGATTTCAAATCCCGCTAATCCTGGGTGGGAAATACTATATCATGCATCAACACTCTCCACACAGCTTTTGTTAGTAAGTCCAGTTAGAATACACAAAAAAGACCACCTGACTTCCAAATACTCGTACAAGATTTTAAGCAAACTATTTTAAAATAAGTGTTCTGAAGCACACCAAAACCTCACTTTTCTCTCTTCTCTGCTTTTTACTTTTAATTTGTGGCCAATTAGCCACAATGATGAAGATGGAGAGCGGTACAAAAGAAGCTTCCTTTTGTATCTATACACAAATCAAATAATATTTTTACTGCATAAAATTTCCAAGGAGCAAGTGCCTTTCTCCAGTAGCACTTCCAGAATATTACAGGTTTTCTGGTCCCCTCCTGCCTGCACTACCCTTCTCCACCTTCAGGGCTTGCAAGCCACCCTTCCTCCAGTTCAGAAGGTAGCTGGTGAGATAATTGTACTGATTTCCTTCCCTTGTCCACGTCCTTGGCTCACCTTCTTCCTCCACATCCAACTTACTTCACTTACTTGGACAAGGCTTTGCTGCCCAGCTCTGGCCCAGTTACCCAGAGAGTAGCCCCAGCAGCAGGGTCAGTTCTCAGCTCCCCTCCCACTCCTGTGCCAAGTACTTGTGTGTTTTCCTCTGCTGATCCTTGCGCATAGGGAAAGCAAAGCTGCCAAAGTCTGTAAACTCATCAGCTGTTCCTCCTCCAAATACGCCCTGCCATGGTGGTTATCACCTGAGAGCACACTGTTCTGTTATGTGTCTTCCCGTTTTTACTCTGCTCGGTATCATCCACCTGTTTCTGACTCTGTGTGTTGCTCCTAACAAGTTACAGCATGTTGTGCCTAAGCGCACCGGCAGGCACACTGTCAGCTAAATGAATGGCCAAATTAGGAAGCTAATAGCTCAGAAATGGCCACTCAGAAGAGCAACAGCAAAGGCTGCCTAAAAAATATATCAGCCTGGAGACCTCCAGCTTTCTTACTTCAGTTTGTGTCTTTCCTGACATCCTTCACCACAAAAGGGAAGTGAATAAGGAGCCATGGGTGCTTTTACCTTCCATATTAACCAAAGCAGCTTGGGACACCTTTTTTTCCGCTTATTAATTGTGAGTGGGCTCTCACAGTTTCTATGAAGATTTAGAGAGTGTGACAGAAAAGGAGGGTGTCCCACACACAGCGATGCAGCCTTTCCTTCGCTGCAGGCCCTGGGATTGAAACTGCCCCTGCACACGAGTCAGTGGCAGGAATGGGGGGTCACTCTTTCTTTGCTGTTGAGAAGCGGGTTTGGGTTCACACTTTTGTCTTCCTTCTTTTTCGGCATCTGGTGCTATGGCACAGAAAGCCTCTGCAGCACAGAAATCAGGTGGTTTCTCACAAATTTGCATTTCCCATGAAGATTTATTCCAACAAGATCCCTTTATTTATGCAGTAGAAGGATGCCCCTGTAGTTAGGGCTGCAGTCTTGGCCTTCAGAGATGTGCACATACTTCTGTTTTGCGCCAGGCTTCTCATGTGACTGGGGGAGTGCCTAACCCCCACGTGCGCAATGGAAATGTAAGAGCCTTTTCGTACTTCCCCTGGTTCTGGGAGTACAAACTATGTGGGAGACTTTCTGCTGTCACACTGAGTGCTGTGGAGAGACAGGACTGCAAGCTTGTCACAGGGACTCACTGGAAATCTTTCCATGATACAAGATTTCTGCTGGGTTCAACTAACTTAGTGGATTCCAAGCATTGCACATGAGCATTTGGGCTTGACAAGCTTTACATGACCTGGAGAGCACGCGTTTGACAAAAACATGCCTTTTGAAAAATTCTGGAGCATGGGCTACCATGCTTTATATCCCCACACTATTTGTCTCCTGTGGGTGTCAGCAGGGATCCCATGGTCCCAAGTCTCTGGCTCCAAGGCAGCACAAATACAATAAATCTTCCAAACTCCCCATCTATGATCATGAAGCCAGAGTCTAAACCATTTGTAGATGTGAAGGAAAGCTTGCATTCCTGTAATACATACTTATATATATGTGTATACATATATACCTGTGTAAGAACCTCTCTCTATATATATGCATACAGCTTTATCAACAGACCTATGAAAATATATTGCATTGTCCTTTAAGACTTGATAGTCAGCAGCTGCCTGGGTGCAAGAATCTTCTTTTTTTAAAGCTGAAGAAGGAGAAAACAATTCAAATGCATCTTTGTTTGTGGGAAATAACAATAATTTTGATTCCAAACTTCAGCATAACAAAAACCTTGATAAAGCAGAACTATTGAATCTCCCAAATGTCAAATATGAGACTCCAAATGCGAGTCTTTCAAAAGTTTACTGAAGGAATGCCTGACCACTGCTTTACCTTCCAGCCCCCTGTTTTCTAGCCCTTTTAAATAACAGACTGACTTTCCTATTTAGATTTGAAACTGTAAAGCTGGTCTTTCAATGTCACCAGTCTGTGTGCTGAATCCTAAGCTTATATTTACTGACCTGGAAAAAAAAAAATCCCCATTACCTTCTGAATCAGCAGTCATTTCAATGCTGTGCAGAACTCACAGAAGTAGATATACAAAATTTAACACCAGCGCAAAGCACAAGTAGCAATCAGAGCGATGGAGGGCTGGAAAAAACAGTTTGATGAATCTGAAAGCTTCATTGGGAGAATACTGATAGTCCATTTGCAAGTGGGAAAACTGCCCAAAACTTCAGAGCTGATTTTTTGGGAAGTTTGTGTAGGGGCTTTTATTTGTTTTGGATTTCACTACAGAAAAATAACCTGTTAGTTTATGTATTTTACAATCACTTATGCAAGAATGAGTAATGCAAAGCAATAAACAAAAAGCAGTTAAATGCAGCTTGCCATAAGATTGTAAGTGCTTTGAGACAGTAAATATATGAAGAAAACTGACAAAATCTAAACATCTGATCTTCGGCATCAAGACACTATGCAGCGCTCAGCATGTGGTCTAGAAGCACCTGTGTTACTCAGTAGAGAGAGACAAGTACATTCCTACACAGAAATTTTATGCTGTGAAACTAGATGATCTCTGGGGTATGAATAAGTGTGTGTACAGAGACCATCCATAGCAAGATCCAGACCTATGACTCAGGGTCTAGGACACCAAAGGGTTACAAATAAATAACGTGAAAAGTACATGCAGACTTACTAACATGCAAAACCCAAATTTTGTAAACGTTGTAGACCCTGATTAGACCATTAAATCTCTGAAATTTTGCTGAGGTTGTGTCTGAATATGAATTTGCTCTAACTATCTGTTTTGTGGACATCCCCAGGAAAAAAAGGATAAACAGCTGAGGACTGTGGAAGTCAGTGAGGTACCACATTAAAAACACAGCAGGGCAGAAAGATGTAATTTTGTGCTAGGCTGCAACAGCATCTAATCATCCTTGAAATGTCTCATTTCTGTCATGAACAAGTCTACTGTATGAGTGAGTAAAAGAAGTAGGAAGGAACAAATCATTCTAAAAACTCAATGTGGTTGATGAGGCACCATAAGAAATTCCTCATGTTTAGTATAAGCAAACGGACATGACATTATGCCAACAGAAGGATGATGAAATGCTCCATCAGTAGAAAAGGACATAGAAAGTCCACCTGAGAGAAATAGATTTAAAAAATGGAAACACCAAGAAATGGGGAACAGAGACAGATGGACCCAGAGGTCCTGTTACTGGACTGGTAAGGGTCTGACCTGGCTTGACTCTGGCAATCCTGTCAGCTGGATAAAGTCCTAACTGACTTAAAACAGTGAGGGGTTGATTCAAATTTTGCATCCCATGAAAAATGGACCCCCAGTTTGTTCCTGAAAGGAGGTTGTAGCTAGGTTGGTGTCAGCCTCTTCTCCCAAGTAACAAGGGATAGGACAAGAGGAAATGGCCTCAAGTTGCACCAGGGGAGGTTTAGGTTGGATATTAGGAAAAATTTCTTCACCGAAATGGTTGTCAAGCATTGGACCAAGCTGCCCAGGGAAGTGGTTGAGTCACCATCTGTGGAGGTATCTAAAAGACATGTAGGTGTGGTGCATGGGGACATGGTTTAGTGGTGGACTTGGCAATGGCAAGTTTACAGTTGGACTTGAGGACCTGAATGGTCTTTTCCAAACTAAACGGTTCTATGATTCTATAAGCAAAACTGCATATGGGGTGGAGCAATGGGGAACCAAGCCCACCTTGGCTACCCTTCCTTTTGCCTCCTCCTTGTGCCTTTCTCTTAGCCTTTTTATATTAAAAGTTTGAGATAACCTTTGGATTACCCTTGAGATACTCCACCACAGTTGAATTTAAACACGGGGGAAATAATGTGTGCTCTTGAAAGAGAAACCCAGACATGCTGCGAAAGTCAGGGTTTTCCTCCCAAATGAAAGCCTAGGCAGACCCTACCCATGCCTGAGAGGAACCCACAGGCTGCCCAAGCACCCTGGTAATGTGGCCAAGCCTGTGTTAGTGAGTGGTAAGCAGCCATCCCTATGGGGTGGCTGCTCCCCAGTAGTGCCCCATGGGCCAGTGTGACTGGGGCTGGGTGGCAGGTGCACCAGGCACCCTGGAGTGCCCCTGGTCCCAGCCCTCCCTCCCTGCCACACTACGCCAGCCTTATTTACACTCAGGGCTGCCATCACAGCATTCCCTTCTGAGGCCGCTGTCACAGCAGTGTGATCAAACCAGGCCGGTGAGTCAGCTCAAGTGGCCGGGGGAGCTCTGTCTCCTGCCAGTACCACTCCCCCTCCCACCCACACCCACACGGGCACTCGCTGAAGTGGGCCATCCCTGGCCTCCCTGCTTTGCAGGGTGGTTCTCGGCTTCTGGAGAATGACTGCCTCCTCCGTACTTTAATTCTCCAACTGGTAGAAGCATCTGCCCTTTGCTAGCTCTTGACGCCAGGAGCTCAGGGAAGTGAACTCATTTTTGAGGACGAATGTATTCCTCCCTCTCTCCCTCCACAACTCCCCGTTTCTCTTTCCAACCCACCTCCCAAAATCCCCACCCCAAAATGCAATGCTCGCACCTCCTATCTCTGAAAGAAGCACTGTAACTCAACTGTAAAAAGGAGAGGAAGGAAAAAAAAGAAAGAAATGGTTTCCATGGCAAATTTGCAGGATTTAATCTCGGCACAAAGAAGAATTTTAACATTCTTCCCCTGTCTTAGAACATGCTGGACAGCAAATGAAATTGTCTGTTGTGTGTTGGCTTCAAGGGTATTGCACTAATTTATGTCCACAGAGACTCTGTCCCATTATTTTCTTATTTTCTTCTTGTAATCAGAAAGTTGCTTATCACTGCCCTGTGAAGAAGTTTAACATAACTTAAACAAAGAGCTTTGTACAAAAGCTACTCAGAAGCCTGCAGAGTTTACTAGGAAATAATCAAGTTTCTAGGGGTTTCTCCCTTCTGAAACTCCCTGTTGAAACACAAATGGCAATGACATTATTTGCTATTTGGTTCTTCCAGGTAGTACTGGACACTCTCATGGAAATTACCCTTCCTTATAATGCTCCAAAGGTCTTTCCTATGGTGGCTGCAAATATCTCATTTGTTGGCATTGTGACCCAAGACACATTCAGTTTACTGATGTAGCAGGTCAGGCTTCAGTTTCCACTAGAACATCAACAGTGTCACATTGCTTTTGACTTCAAACACTTATTCTTTTCCCTCATATGAATTCAGTCAAATTGACCTGGGAGGATTGGGGAGAGAGCCTTTCTGCCTGGCATCAAGTTTGCGCACTCTCCAGTTTTGCAAGTACAGATATAAACACATTCAAACAAAGCCTGCAAATTATCAAAGATGATTAAATAAATGGACCTTTTGTCTTCTGTTTCTTTCAGCCTGGTAGCTGTTCTAAAATGTTCTTGATAAATAGCTCCCGTCCCACCCCTCGGCTCCACCTTCTTCTGTGATTCATACAGTTTCAGAGGAGATACCAGCCAGTAAATCTTGTAGATTTATTTCCAAAAAAGCAGCATCCATACTGTTAATAAAACCACCTCTATATATTAGTGACACATGCATCTCCTAGCATAGCACCCCTTTCCTTGAGAAGGACTAAAAAAGGGAAACACTAGAAAAAAAATCTCAGGCTGCATTTAATTTATGCAAGTGAAACAAGGTTTCTGATGTCTGGTTTTCCGTTGGGTTGCTGCTGTTATCTGGAGGGAATTTTATGTAAAAGCAAAATCAGTATTTGTTTATTTGTAGATAACTCATTGAACACAAACATATGTACTGAAAAAGGTTTGCATGTACAGGTAAAACTGAATTACATAGGACCCGATGTGTTCTTCAACTGTAAGTACCTCTTCCTTGGTCATGTAAGAATATATGTGCTTCTATATTGTGCTAACTTCAAATGTTTTCCTTGAGACCTTTGCCTTGTTTAGTAACTGTTTGGCATCGGTACTCTTAGGACGTACGTACATCTAAAATACCAGCAAAAAAGCATTAGGGATTTTTGAGGATCCTGACCATACTTGCCCCCACAGAATAACTGCTTACTGCAGACAAGAGAGAAAATCTATTACAACATTTGTAAAAATGAACATATATGCAGGTTGTTTTTTGCTCTCCATTACAATTTCTACACAATGTTCCAATGAGAAGTAGCTCAACATGCAAAACTCAGATCTAAGTTTTTTAACTGCTTTGCATGTATTAAAAAAAACCCACACAAACCCAAAAAGATTTGTTTGGACTCTCCTATTTGTCCTAAAAAACACTCATGTAAAAACAAAAAGGATCTGTCAAACTTTATACTGAGATTAATGTCTGCACTCTAGGGCTATTTATTGTTTGTACAGTGGCAGCTCCTAGAGGCTTTGGTGGAGGTCTGGGTGCTTTCCACCTGTGGGACTAATTCTGTTTCATCATAAGCTTATAAAGGTCTAAATGTAAGGATCCTCTTGGCACCACCAGAATATAAATAGTAACAGAAATGGCAGTTCCTGCTCTAAAGTGCCCACAGTTAAAGCTGGGTGTTGTTCTTTTTTCAAGAAGAAACAACAGAATAATCCTAGATAGCTAGGTATTATCCTTTTTTTACAGACAAAGGTATGATTGGCTGCTTCATGTGACTAGTGAATACAAACAAGTATAGCGTAGGCACATGCTCATTTTATTGTATATACTTCTAAAATGCCTGTGTAATTATGTACATATGTACATTAATTGATCTATTTTATTTTTTCAAAAGTCATAATAAAAAGCTTAATTAACAGTACTTAAACATTCAAAAGTGCATGTTAAAATACTATATGAATGGGAAAAGTTCATGTTGAGATGAAATTTTTCAAAGAACATTTATGACAGAGGCACCTTAATTCTGTTGGTTTGGCTCAAAAGCCACTCAGTCTTTTGAATAGCTTATTATAAATCTAACAAGTTAAGCTTAAATGGAGGAGATTCTGAGAAGGATCTCAGGATAAGAAAGGAAAGTGTTTACAACCGATCTTAATGTGAAATTAGAATCCATCTGTAAATCATTTGTCATCACACTGCCACCTCTTAACTTTTTTCCTCACTAGTGTCTGGTGAAATGAAAGAGAGAAAATCATTTGGCATCAACAAATCATTTTGTTACAACAGGTATTTTTTCAATACATTCCCAATATAGAGAAGCTTTTCTTTGGGTATATTTCCCACAAGTCACTGAGGGTGAAGTGGAAGGCATTAACCTTCACTGGGCATTGCTTCTCTAAGGATCCCTTAACATATTATTTGGCACATCAACAAACTATTTTTGCAGATTAATCAAATCTGTATTTGTCCTGAGCGCAGTGCTAAGCTTAAGTCCTGCTAACAGAGATCCTGATGGCTTCATTTATTTCAGCACACCCAAATTCACACCGTGGCTCTAGAAGGCATTTTTAATTGATGGTAATTGTGCGTCACCCTCCTAATGAGTCAGATGAGCTCTTGCTTTCCTTCTGCATTCCAATGAATTCATTTGGGTGTGGGAGCCAGGGAAAGCTTGTTAAATACAAAGCCCTGGCATTGAGAGACAAATGCAATGCTGCAGCACTGCTGCTATTTCTTAAGAGTTTGGGCTGGGCAAGGGGTGTCCTCGTTATCATTTCATATTCTTTCATAACTTTTTTTTCTAAATCAAATAGCAGAACGAGACAGTGTTAAACATACATTAATATGATTTACATGCTGCTTTCATTTTTGCCTTCAGAAATACAAACAATCTGTATTTGTATGTCTCTTTTTCAGACAGATGCCACTACCCATTTTATAGGCACTTGCATTAAAGAGGTTAAGCTCATTAAAAAGTCTATAAAGCACAAAACTTACAGGAAAAACTGGAAAAAAGTCTACTCATTAATTACCGAACTGGCTTTGCTGAAATTTTTGGAACAGAGTGCTTCAGTGCAATTTCAACTCTTTTTCTTGGTGCATTAAATACAGCTGATATTAATTGAGTAAACAAAATATTCTTATGGAATATCATCTGTCAACTTTGCCAAAAGTAGAACTGCACAGTATGTATGTAACTCCACTTTATATGTACTGCTCATCTACAAACACTGCACAGTGCACATATTTCTGGAGGTGATATACATTGATTTGAATCATGATTCTACAGATCTTCTGGCCAGTCTCCACCCCCCCAGCGCACACAAGGTATACTCCATATCTCAGTGTAGCTTTGCTTAATTCATCATAAACATGCAAGTACAGCTGATCCAAAGAGCAGAATATTTTCAGCTCTGTATGAAAGCTGCGTCAGAGCTCTCTGGGCAACCTGGGGCCATCATCCAGATCTCTGGACTTCCAGTCTGACATTCACCCAGCTGGAAGGCTGCTTTTGCAAGTAGCATTTGATGACAGCACCGTCTATTATGTAGCAGAGAATTCAGTTCAGAGATTGGTTTTTTGTAGGAAGAAGGTTAAAAAAGCAGGAAGCACTGCAATAACGGAACAGCCACTTAGGAGTGAGGTCTATGTTCTGTATAGCATAATTGTCTTTATGATAGGAAACCAATAATTTTGATGTGGAAAATATGTCAAAGTCATGTTGTGGTCTCCAGCAGTAAAGCCTGGCCACAGAATACTTGCAGTCATAACATGATGAAGAACATTTCTAGTGCATTTCAAACAACACGCTCTGGCTAAATTGTCAGGATATAAATTAGATTTACCTAATGATGAATATATACTCTGCCAGCTCAGCACAGCTTTTCAGTTGTTGCCTTTGGTAACATTTCAGACAGGTCTGTGCTAAGGACCAAATCCTATAGAATTCTTTACAACTATTAAAAAGGGGCCACAGAAAGAAATATAATTATGTCCAGCCTCAGATTATTGTTGGTTAAACAAGCTAGATTCCTGCGCTTAATTTTAATACTTTCTCAGAAAACACTGAATAAACTAGTCCAGGATGTAGATGAAGAAGGCAGGTATGTCTTCAAAAGGAAAAAGAGCTCAAGGTGTTCTTTTCCTGGGTTTTTAATTGTAATCTCTTCTTCTTTTCCATGGAGCAGCTACAGTGGCAGGTGATATATAATGGCTTGCTGGTGGCTTTAGGGATACTTGCTGAAAGCAGAAGGTAGGACGATGTGGGTGTCTCAGGCTCAGGTTCAGGCTGTGGTGGGAGTACCTTCTTCCCTCTCCCCTTGGGCTTCACCTTTGCTCCACTGACTTGTCCCTGTCTCTTCTCTTCGTTCCTGTCACTTTCTTCCCACACTTGTTGCCTTTGACTATTCAGTCAGTCCTAGCCTACAATTTAGGATTTCCAGCCCCAGTTTCCTCATCCAGGCCATTCTTTGTCTCTTCCTTTACCTTTTTTCTATTCCCCCTCTCACACACAACCCACTCAAATACACATTTCACAGCTGTGGTCCCAGGTCCCTCTCTCTGGTGCCTCATCTCACCTGCCTATTTCCTCTATCATTTCTTGGTTTCTTCACTTCTTCACCCGCTCAGGCAAGATGTGGTCTGTACATCTCCACTGGGCAGTTCCTCTCCTCTCAGGAAATGGAATTTGGGATTTGTGCCCCATAAAATAGTTGTATAAAGTATCGCACCTATGACCTGCTAGCAAGTGAAAGGGAGATGACGCTGCCCCCTATCACCTGTACCAAATCCACTCACACCACAAACTGCCTTAAAAAAGAAAACTCAGAATTATTTCCCAAAGACAAATAACTAAAAATGCTCATGAATAAGGCCACCTTTCCTTCTGCCTATGTGAAATTGTCACCTCCACTTTCTCTACTTCACTTAATCCGTTGCCACAGTTGCTCCATGGCTGGCCACTTGCTGCCACCACAAATAGCTCCTGCGATGTGCACTGCCAGAAGGGTGCAGGGCACCTGCCTGAAAGCCCCATTCATATAAACATGACTGGAGTGAACACACTGCACATGCAACGGGGTGTACAGCATTTCTTGGGATTAGGCCCAGCTGTAGCAGAAGTCCCTGAAGCTTGCTCTTGATTATCCACTTTTCTCCCCCCATCACTAGAAATAATGTGCCTTTCAGTTCCACATAGCTTTACATTCCCCTGCATGCTTATTATTTAGTTGTATTTTAAGTGCTCTTCCCGTTTTCCCTCTGCATGTGACCACCCACTTCTCCACCTACAATCTCTATAATGTGATTTCTATCTGCTGTAGCTTATAATGGTTTAAATTATGCTAATTGTATTCAGAGATTAAAGTAAAAATCAGTACGACTATTATTCTCCCCATATACTGTACCAGTGCTGGTAGTTATTCACTTCAGAAATGAACATGGCTAATAAGATAAGAAAATTACACTTGCACACAGTTAGTCAGTTTCCTATTTAGTTAGTGAGAAAAAATTATTTCCATGTCTTCTTACTGAAGCAAAATTAACTCTCTTGCCTCTGGCTATGCTTGCTGTCGAAACAGCAAAGTGCTCTGCACAACAGCTTGAGGTTTGGATTCCTAAATCACTTCGGCTGTTCCAGTAAACATTTTTGTCTTGAAACGCTATGGGCAAACACATCCACACGGCATCACTGTGGACCATCAAGGCCATGGCTTAGCTGCACGCACAGGGGGTAGCGCACTCCCAAAAACCTCGCTCATTATGAAAGCACAGGAGTTCATTCTACACGCATTTCCAGGTCTAATTTTGTTAATGTGTCATGAACAGACTGGTCTCCAAAGCACTCTCAAATTTAAGATTAAACTTCTTCAACATTTACCGTGGCAACCAAAAAGCGCTTTCAGAATTTAAGATGGCCATGATATGCTGTCAGAAGAGGCCAACACACTCCCACACTTGCTATAAATAACGAACCAGAACACAAGTACATGCTAGATTTAACTGCATTTCTTCAATCGCTGCAAAGTACACTTTGCTACATGTTGAAGAGATAATGTGTCACAACACATTTTGCACAAAGTGAAGAATCTATCTATGAGAAACACTTCTGTTTCGGATTTCCCACCAGCCAGCATCACAGCAGGGACCCACTCACTAAAAGTGGTCAAAATCTCAATCTGAAGCAAGTGGACACCATTTCATGGAGGCAAATAGGGTCTCAGCTGCCTCTACACAGGTGGGGTTTGCCATGTGGAGCTTAACTCTGGTTGCAGGCGGATGAGCAGAGTGCTCTGAGAGCTCTTGCACTTACCTGGTTTCTCTAACAGAAATTTACAATGTCTTTTTAAACACTCTGGTTAGTTTTTGATAAAGCCACGGGTCGGGGCAGGGAACCAAGTCTGCCAGAAGTGATTTGATTTTGCTTCCACATCACCTTTCAGAATATTCAGGGCTGAGGTTTTCATAAAGCACTTGTCAGCAATGATGAAGCCCCTGATGCAAAACCTGTATTTTGTCCTGCGAAAGACAGTTCAGGTTCAGACTATTTAATGTCAGGGCACTTCTGGACTTCATGTGTCCTAGGGCTGGGACACTTTTGGAATATTGGCCTATAAAAGTCAGTTTGCTTGCCTTGATTCACTAAAATCTGAATGCTCTCGGTTGCACATTACAACTTTATCCACCATGTAACTCCAGAGCTTAACCCACCATGTAGCTCCAGAGCTTAACTGAAGCAGGTTCAGCCATGTCAGTGCAAAGTGCCTATTCCATTTAGCCTTTTAACGGCATTTCATAGGCATATCCACATGAATTCTGTTGTAATTCCTATGAAATACGTAAGGCAATGGAAAAACAATCATAACTATTACAGATGCTCTGCCTTTCCTGCTATTGGACTTTCATTCTTTATTTTGTGTTGTGCCACTCCTTCAGATCCTGCAAAATCTATTTTTCTATCTAACACAATACGTTATGCTCACTATACCTTGATGAGCTACAGGCTACATGTCCATACTGCACATTAAACACTGCAATCTTAAGTAACTTAAAAATTAGGTATATTTTAAATACAATTCAGTATATTTATCTAAAAAAAAATATCTGGACAAGTCATACTTTTCTACAATCCCTTCCTCAGCAGTTTCAGAACAATATTTTTAAACATACACACATATGTGTATGCTGTTATCCTCCATATCAACAGGAAGACTTATGGGTGAAATCTGCATTTTATCACCATTGTAAAACCTACAGTGCACTTGCCTAGAACATCAGGAACATCTAATCCTTTAGCACATGCAGAAAAAGTTTTTTCTGTAATAACAAAATCTGGCTCCGTGCCTGGGATGCTGAATTTCTTTCAAGCTAGCATGGTTGTGGGGATTTAAACACCCGATTTATAGTTTTTATCATTCTCCTTAGTGTGTTGAAAGTGTTTCTGAGCATGTGACTGATGAAACCAGCAAGAATTTGGAATGGCCTGCATTTGAGAGATACAGATATGTTACAGCATCATATTATTTTTGTAATAGCTGCAATTAATTATCCTGGACCATTGCAACCATTGCAATGGACAGTGATCTTGGGAAAAATGTGTAGAGTTGTTTGTGTAGCACACCCCAAGATGCATAGATGGGGTAGTGCCTTGGCATGAAATTACTCAGGTAAAGGGCAATCTGCTTCAGCACCTTCCTCTGCTTAAAGCAATTATTTGTCCCTCGCTTTTCCTCCTGCAGCTTCCCATATCTATGGCTTCCTGGACCTCCAGGACTGCTCCGCACCACCTCTGCACCAGGACTTGCCTGTTGCACTCTGCCACGTCTGTCTTCTGCCCACCACTCCCTGGGCCATGCCAAGTCCTTCCACCTTTTCAGGGCAATACCCTCTGTACTCCCTCCATGCTCCCAAGCCCAATGTTAGTCTCTGCTGTTTGCATACAGGAGAGGTAGGCTCACCCCACCAGGTGCCATGGAGAACATTAGCAGGGCAACCCATGGTCTCAAACAAGACAAAAATCCTAAAAGCTTCTGCTATGCCTGGTGAGGTAGATCTTGCAAGCACAGCTGGCAAGAGAGCTTAGCAGAGCAGCACACAGCACACCAGCAACAGGGTGCATCCTGGCCTGACCATGAGTTATTACACTCAAGCGTGTGCAAACAGTCTGCTCATTAGCAGTCCGATGTAAACTCCTGTCCCATTACAGTCAGCAGCAAAACTCTCCAAACTGCAGCGGGGAATTAGAATTTAATAGAACTACATTAACACGAGTTACCTTCCCTAGGAACAGTAGTAAAGCAACCAAGCTTAAAAATAGTTATCTCACAACAGTGGCATTATTTCTCCTTTCTGCCATGATCTGTTTGACTTTGCACTTCAGGGAAGAAGATCTCTGCTCTCCTAGCGCATCAATAAGTATCTTTGTATAAATCATCCCCATTAATTCTTACGTCTTCCTGATTTGGAAACCTAGACAGGAAGTGTATGACAGTTGTCCTGTTAACAAGGTAACAGGTTTTGTAGCAATAGCGTCAACTAGAGCCCTGAATGAGTGTCAGTCCAGTCATTATTGGGTAAAAAGGTGGGTGGGAATAGGTAGCGGTTGTAGGATTGCAATCAAGTTTGGTCCCACTGTCACTGTGGCAGTCCCCGTGTTCTGACTTGGCTTTACCTACAAGGAGTCAGCCAGTCTCTTTAAGTCCTGGACCTCATTTTTAATTTATCCATTTAAATTTCCTTGGATCTCTAACACTGGGTCACTCAATAAAACATCTGTGTTGCCTTTAAGGAAGAGTGTTGAGTTTAAACCCTTCCCTCTGGAGGAGAAATCAAATCCTGTATCAGAATTAGCAGTGATAGGCTGTGGTCCAGATCTGAATAACACTCAGTTTTACAAGAGATCAAGACTGGAGCTCTGAAAAAAAAAAAACCCAAACAAAAAAAAAAAGTTTTGTTGCTCTGTAAAACAAAACACCTCAGTAGGTCTCAAATGTTTCAATAAAATGGGCCATCCCTGGGCTCCTCTCCATCTCAATAACCTCAGCTGGGCACTAGGGATCTCTCTACGCTCCTCCCACCTTCGTTCTGGTCTCTAACACAATGCTGCTGTAGACCCTCCATGTGCCTCCTGGGGACCCTCCGTACGCACAGAAAGGAAGAGAAGGATCAGGCTTGGCAGAAGATAGAGCTGAACAGTTTTTTCTGCTGATGAAGCAACAAAACGTCACGGAGCGATTTGTTTTTGCCTGAAGTAATGATTGCGGTGTCACAGGAAAGCAACTGGTGCCAGAAAGTTAATCATCAGACCTTTTGCACACTTGCTTCCCACACACTGAAAATTCAGTTCAGTATGTTAGTGCAAGCTCCCCATATTGCCATTGCAACCATGAAACCAAATACCCTGAAGTGACCTTGGATTTTACCATCATTTTTTCCTGTGGTTTGTCTTAACTGGAGTCAAGGTATTGCCAGGTAAATTAAATCCATGCTGGTGAACTGCTCAAATCAAAATACACTGCAATATTTTATTTTGTTATTGCACCAAAGTATGAATTACCAAGCTCATCTACAGATGCTCAAGTGGAAAGGAACACGGTCACTTATCACATAGACATAAAGAGATTACTTGTAAGGAATATATAGTTAAATGATAGAGAAATTCTGTCTGGCACTTAGGAAAGGTCTTTTTGGAAAGGACTGGAAACACAGAGAAACACACAAATCTTGTGCGTTGAAAGCTCAAATCCTAATTATTCTTACTTAATGATATCTCATAGCATGACTCCATGCAGCTGAGGAAATAAATCCCTTACCTCCTTATAAGTCCAAGAATAGCTCTTTCTGCACACAGCAATTGATGAGAACCTTGCCCAGATTAACATGAGTGCTTTCTAGAGCACTCTGCTTGGAGAATCTCATCTTTCCAGTATTTGTTATTCTTATCTGAACTTTTCTTTAGTTCCTTTGCTCTTCTACGATTCTCTCTGAAATATTGATTTTGATCAGAGGCCAGAAAGAGGATCGAGTTTTCCTACACTGGAGACATGGCAGCTGGGACTGCAAGGATTAAAGACATCGAGCAAGAGGGCAGCTGCTTCTCTAGAATCAGCACTTCGCTGCTGATGCTGGGAGATTTCACAGACGTTCACAGCCATTAGCTGATTACAGACGATTGAATCTGATCCCATTTTACTTCTCTTTCGCAAGGCCTTTCTTTGCCCATTTGCTTTGTCACAGTTTAGATTTCTTGTTAGAAAACATCAATAGTCAGAAAGTTAAGGAAGAAGTTACAACCTCCATCGATCTATATCACTGAGTCTTGGAGTTAACTACACAATGCTGCCCTGTGAGACAATTTGGGGAGCCCAGGGTATGCTCGTCGGGCTGCACAGCCAGAGCCCAAGCAGCGTGGAAGCACGCTTGTGGTGTTAAGGTTCAAGCACAGCCTCCACACACCCCACCCCCCACCCCCCAAGTTTCAGGTTTATTTCAGAGCCTGTCTACCCCAAATAATGCAAATTTGGAAAAAACCCTCCACCTACATTCCTCCTATGCAGCCTTAGATGACATCTGCAGCAAGGCAAATATACAAATTAACAATAAAAGCATATCTTATATCCCCTGAGACCAGGGGCTTAGTTTTCCTTAGCAAAACTTCAGTTTTCTCTTTTGGATACCGAAAAGAGATGGATTCAGCTGCAAGTAGCTATTTAGCAGTCAGAGCGCCGTGGTGGATGATGGGTTCATCCTTAGCACTGCTCCCACAAATCCATGCTCCTTCCTCCCACAGGACTTCTCAGCAGCAGGGCTGTCATGCAGCAGGACCAGTGGCTGTCCCTTATGTGCCTTGGATGGCATCAGTGTTCTTGTCACATCCTCCCAGAAAAAGTCAAAGGCTTGGATTATTTGTTGGGAGAGGTCGTCTTTCTTCAGAGTCTCAGCCAGACATGCATACACCGCTGGAAAGGGGAGCGTGAATTGTTGAACTCAGCTCCGTGCCAGGCTGGACAGAACATAATTTCACTTTGAACATGTGTGAAAGAAGGAGAACTCACGCATCTGTGATAGTCTCAGGACATTTGGATAGGAACAGCATGTACGTCTCTTGGTAAGCAAAAGTAGGTCAACTAGTATTGTTGGAAAAATAAACATTTGGGTGCAGCAATCTTCTTCAGGTGTATGGTATCACTTTCAGTGACATGACTGGGCAAAATTTTGAGATTTAGCCATTCTTCCATCTAGGAAACATGTGGCTTCAGTCATGGTTAATCATATTAACTACACTGTTCAAACTTCTCCCTTTCTTGAGGCTAAGACAGGTCTGGAAATCAAGAAATACAATTCTGTTTCTGGTAAGGTTTGCCCTTCTATTGTGTTTTCTTCACCTGATATAGATGAAGCACTCATTAAACATGAAACCGCTGATCTTGGCAAAGTAACTTTGAAATAAATTAATACTTACAGAAATAGAAAATACTTATATTTTCATGCTAGAAGCTGGGGTATGGGGAGGCTATATGGACTGACTACCGTCATATATTAGTAGAATCAGGACATTTGTGTTTTTCATAATAGTTATCTAACAGCAAGTTGTTCTTTAATATTTCATCCATAAGCTTATCTGGTTTCAGTGAGCAGCTTGGGTGGCTTTCACTGAGCTAGCTTTAAACTAAATAGCTTAGAAGCAAGGTAGCTCTGTTGGTTTTGAAGCTGGGTTTCTGCCCTTTCCCAAACATCCATCACTGAGCTGATGGGTTTCCCAGTGGTTGCTGATTTTGCAGTTTCCCAGGTATCTTATTTCAAGTCTCATTGTGAGTTGCAGACTACATATCTCAGAGCTTCCCATTTACCTAGAGCATCTCCAATGGAGATGCAGCAGTTCTTTTTCAGGAATTAATCATATTTTGTGTTCATCCCAGCAGACTCAAAAGGGAACTCAAGAGCAACAAGAAACTTTCCCACAACAAGAGAGTTTCAGCTCAGAGGTGAAAGTCCACAGCTGGCTGGCTGGCAGTCCTTCACAATATCTAAATTTCACAGCTGTAATTCTCTATTTGCAACAGCAACAATGAAGACACAGGTGAGATTGGCATGCTTTTACCACTTCATCCTCCCAAGTTATGATTTTACTTAAGATTTTCAGACCTGGATCTCAGACAGTGTAGAAAACAAAAAATGCCAAGCCTGTGTGAGCTCATTATGCCACTTCTTATTATCCACAACTTGTGTTGAATTAATTTTTGTGCCTCAGATTTCATATTAGCTTTCTTAGGCCTCTCACAGATCTTTCCGGGGTCCAATCCTGCCTCCATCCCTTCCATGAGCATAGGGTCACCAAACCTGGTGAAGCAACAGTGACAAGTGGCAAGCAGTGCATGTTGCCAGCAAAGGACAAGCCACCAGGTGAATGCTGACAGCAGTTGGGTGGTTGTGGTGCCCGTGTTTTAGAAAGCCCATGTCCTGCTCCCTATCTGCACCCTCTAAACAGATCCCTGCTATTTCACTCCTGCTGAATTCTTGCACTTTTCTCCAAGTCCTTCACTTTTCAGCACAGCCTGTGGAGCAACGAGGAGAGGGCGACTTGGCCCATGGGATTTATGCACAGGCTAGAGGTCCCAGAATCTGCAAAGCATGGAGTTGTGTCAGTGCATGGAAGCACAGGAGGAAACCAGTGTTTGTTTTCAACTCTTGTCCGTGCCTACAAGCGGAGTCCCTGGTGGCACCTGCATATGGGCTGGTAGGACACTCCCCCAGACTCCCAGGTTTTGTGGGCAAGTGAGGATGCTGCAGTAGGGGCAGAGGTGCAATTGAAGCACAAGGAGACCCCAGTCTCTCATAGTTGGCATCTTGTTCCTCTTGGACTTACAGGCATTGCACAGAGTCCAGCAGGCAAACAGGGCTCTGTGGAGAAAGCTTAGCTCAGGGTGTAGCCTGTCTGTGTAGGACCATCTACATAGTAAGCAGCTGAGGCCCGAAGGGAAGGGTCCTAGATGGTGAATGAGCTTGGTCAAAAGGGCAACTGGCCACGGCTTTAGGGTTTTGACAGAGCAAAAGAAGCACAGCACTGACCTGAGGCAAATGGATCTGACTGTGGAGCAAAAGCCAGGCTCAAGATGTATCATGCATAGGCAACCTGCACCTTGCCAGAGCACCTAGGACTTAACGCAGGGCAGCATCCCTCCCTGGAACTCTGCGGTGGCATGGGCACGGTGGCCTGCCAGCCCTCCCCTTCAGTGTGCCTCACTGTGGGGGGGGATAATGTCACTGTCAGGATCTGTGGGGAATCCCAAGCCTAAAAACCCCACAGAAGTATTTTATATCCCCACCTACAGCAATATTGCAGGCTATAAATTTTGCATGTGGTCACTGTGTTCTTCCAGAGCATGTAGGCGGCTGTCAGCTTCCTAAGCCTAGATTTATTGGAAGCAATGAGAGGAGAGAGGAGGCTCTAGTCAGGGACCAAGAGGACAAGCCTGTTCTCAACACTTTGAAGGATTCTGCAGAGGGTGGTTAGATGAGCTGGAGTTGCCACAAGCTCCCATGAATGTCACTCTTACCAAACCTGAAGATGATCCACCTCTGCAAGCAACCTCCTCAAGATTCCAGTACAACCCAGCCCTCAGTTTCCTTTCCTTTCTCATACCCACATACTGAATGGGAATTCAGCAACAGCACCCCCACAGCCACTGATGAGGAGCTCAAGGCACAGCAATCAGCCCAAGCTCTATTTCTTTGCAGGGAGAAAA
The DNA here is from genome assembly GCF_949628215.1 of Phalacrocorax aristotelis. NCBI lineage: Eukaryota > Metazoa > Chordata > Aves > Suliformes > Phalacrocoracidae > Phalacrocorax > Phalacrocorax aristotelis. The sequence continues at coordinate 96,998,622 of NC_134276.1, read as the reverse complement.
TTTCCCAGGGCAGCATATGACCTCTGAAGCAGAAAAGGAAGACACTGGGAGAAATGGCAGTGATGAGCTATGGCTGCACTCTGCCTGGGGCTGAGACACATCGGGGCCAGCAAGTCCACCCTGGCAAGCCCAAATGAGGGCCTCCAAAGACTCCTCTGGTCCCCGTAAACCCTCATTTTCCAATACAAAGTAGCAGTAAAGACTGCAAAACCGTGAGGTGGAGTTGCCAGTGTTTTCCCCTCTAGCCAGCTGAAAGGTACAGGGGGATTTTGCTGCAGCAGGACAGCAGACCTAGGGCGAGTCTGTGGCTGTGTTGACTTCAGAGACACCCATCCACATCTCCAAGCTCTCCACTTCTGCAGCACAGAGCTAGATCTTAGCATTCATCCATAGCACCTTCTTTCTTCTGTGGCAGGAGTCTAAAGCACTGTGGGAAGCCAGCAGGTAACGGTGGTCCTCACAGGTTGGTCCAGCTCCTGGCCCTCCAAATCACAGCTACTGCTGCCAGGCTATGATTTATTATTAAATAAATTAGAGCTTTCTCACTCTCCTACATGGATCTTAGCATTTCTTTCAGAAACAAGAGGATTGTTTTTCTGTTCGTACCTACAGAAAGAAAAAGTGCCTTGGTCTGGAGTGCTCTTCTATGAAAGCCAGGCAAGAAAATATTTCAGAAGAAAAGGAAAAGCAAGGAAAACCAGAACTGTTTCCTTACATTATTCACATGCACTCTGCTACCTAAAGACAGTCAAGCTCGATTCAAGTGTCTCACATTGTACAAACATGTGAGCATCTGGCAGAAGCACATAACTTACACGTCGCTGGTGTGAGTGAGTGGAACTCTTGCATCCAGCAAAGAGCAACAAGTATTATGCTATATAAATAAGTGACAGCTTTGGAAATGAATTCGTTTTAAAAGAGCCTGTCAACTTGAAACCTAGCCACTTTGCAAAAAAACATTTCAAAACATTTTCAGGTTGATATCTTCCCTGAATTTTCCCCATCACTCTTAGCATCTCGTTTTTGTATCATTTAAACTTGCTCCCTCTTGTTCTGGTGTGAAGAACACACACACACACACACACACACAAGCTACGGAGGAAAACCGATCATCTGTGCAGATTTACATGATAAAATAAGGAATGTGTCATGATTGAGGAAAAAACTAACAAGAGAAATCAACATGAATTTGTCAAATAATTGTTTCAAGGACTGGAGAGGGAAAGCAAGAGAGAGTGTTAAATGTCTTTAGCCTTGTAAAATAACTCTCTAACATATCTGCAATAAAATTGTGACTCATCTGTTTAGCAGGACAAGCAAATCCTGCAAGCTGTGCACAGACCCCTGAACCAATGCAGAGTTGCACTATTTCAATTCTTTTTTTTTTTTTTTTTTTTTGGCTACTGACTAACAACACAGCTTAGAGCCACCTTCAACAAGCGTGCTATGCCTTGGTGCAGGGAACTGGGTTTTCACAGCGCTGTCTGCAGCAGCACGGATTCCAGGCTAAGGGTCTCAGGCTAAGGGTGCTTTTTCGCATTTCCCACTTTGGCTTCATCCAGTGCTAAAAAATGAGTCTGTTTAAGCATAACTCACAGTTATCTCTTTCAGATCGTCTGTAAAATGGTAATGTAACGTGTTCCCATTTAAAGATCCCTTTGCACTGCAAAAGCCACGTGAAGCAGTCCCCGCAGACAGGAGCGGCGCCCAAATTAATGTAACGTGGAAGAAGGCGGAATGACGAACCTTTGCAAAAGGCACAGTGAGATCCCCCAGTGCGAGAGAGCCCGTTCGCCGTGTGGGCAGGCGGCATGATTAGCGATGGGCGACACTGTCCACCCTGGTGCCAGGGAGCTGCTCGGTTCGAGTCTACGAACCAGGCGAGATGTGACTCACGCAGCTCGCTCGCGGAGAAGGAGGACCATCTGCTAGTCATGAGCAGATGACAAATTCACTGCATTGCGTCTTGTCGCTACTTCCAAATTTGTAAGTAAACACATTTTGTAACCTCTCTCAGAGTATCTGAGAGCTTCGATAATGGAAAAGTTTAAATTTATGTAACGCACGCCGGGGGGCGGGGGGGATGGGCGGGAAGGGGGACATGTTTTACTCTGAATGGGGTTCGAAAGCACCCGCTCCAACTTGCTGCCAGCTCTTGCGAGCTGCCAGCGAAGCGAGGCGCTTGCTTTCGCCGGCCGCGGCGGCGGCGAGGCGAGGAGCGATCGGCGGGGAGCGATCGGCGGGCCCGGGCGCGCGGCCGGGACCGCGCGGCCGCCGCCGGCGGTGCCCGCGCTCCCCCGGGCGGCCGCCGCTCCGCGCTGCAGCCCCGGCCTCCGCCGGCTGCCCCTCGCTCCCCGCGCCGGCGCCCAGCCCTCCGCAGGGGCTGCACCCCAACGCCGGCAGCCCCGGGACCCGCACACCTCTGGTAGAAATGGGAAATCTCTGATCCCGCAACCCCCGCCCCAGGCTGAGCCCCTGCGGCTGCCCCGCGGCACTCGCCTGGGGTCCGCAGCACCCCGCCACCCCAAGTGTTTGGGGCCAAGCCCGTCCATCTGCAGGTCCCAATGCAGTTTAAGGTGCGAGGTATGGCCTCCTGCACTCTCAGGGGAGAGGAAGCTAGGCAGCGCGGAGGCACGGGTTTCGACACCGGCACCTGCATCAGCAACTTCTCCGGTTCAAATAGGTCGGGCCAAAACTCGAGGTGGTACCCGTGCATTGAATTTAAGCTTACCTATCTGAAGAAGTCTAAGGAATTTAAGCATCTGTATCTCGCTGTGTCTCAGCCTACGGACTGAGAGAAGTAACTCAAAGAGTGACCGGGACACACTTTTATTTGGCTTAGCAAGGGCATCATCCAGATGAGGTATCCATCCCTGTGCTTTTTGAAGGGTAAGAGCCTGTGGTAAACACAAAAATTACATTAATTTCACCTATGGAAGCTGTACACTAAATGCAAACATAAGAAGGTCTGAAATCATCAGACCATCCTCATCTTACATGAGTCCAGCCCTAACTGCTTTAGACATGTTACACTCTCCATTGAATGTAACATCATTGTTTTTAGAGGGGGACTGTCCTTTTCCAGTTGATCTCACGGGCAGTAACTGCTTTGCTCTGAGTGTCTGCCATCTGGACCAGACCAACAGGATGATGGACTAAACATGTCATCTCTGAAAATTGAGATCGGGGGAGTAGGGTGATGATGAACACTCTGGCTGTGCAATTCGCATGTTAGCTAATCCAAGGAAACCCTCTGTTGCTATTCTGCCTCCTCTGTCCCAGGTCTTTGTACTCCACAGTGCATCTGCCTGACTGGTTTCCTGACTTTGGCAGCTTTCACAGAATCATAGAATGCCCTGAGTTGGAAGGGACCCACAAGGATCGTCAAGTCCAATTCCTGTCGCTGCACAGGACAACCCCAAATTTACACCATATCTCTGAGGGTGTTCAGCACTCTTCTGGGTTTCAGCAGTGCTCATCTCCCAAATGCTGGAAGATGATGCAAGACATCCCAGCCTGTCCTCGGTCTCCTTGGTGTTTGTTCACACCTGAGTGAGGAGAGCAGAGCAGCTAAAGATAGAGGAAGAAAGTCAGAGACCAGCAAGAGACCTCTGCAGACCAGCTTGGTAAATCGCAAGAAGCGGTTGGTCCACAGCCCTGCGGAAAGCACCTGAGTCCTTCACTGGCCAGGCACCCATGATGGCATCTTCCTTGCTTGGTGGCCCTCTGTCTTCTCCTCCTTACTCAAGACTTCCTTTTGCAGATGGTCCTCTTCCCCGACCCTGCTTTCCAAGGACTTCTGCATCTGCTTCTCTCTCCTGCTCATCTCTGTCTTCATGCTATCTCTGTGCAACCTGTACAAGCACAAATTAAAATTCCCTTTCCCTGGTGATTTACAGATATGCTTCCCTGCTCCGTCTATCCCAGTGGACGCCTGTCCCTCAGATGCCACACAAAAAAGATACCACCCCCCCAGCTGAAGCTTAGAGTGGTAGGAACAGAGCTGCTCATCTGACAGCCCTGGGATGTACTGCATGGCCTCAGGAGCATGCTGCCTGCCCCACAGGCTCCCCTAGGAGATATCTTTGGCTCAGACTTCTTCTCACTTCCTCAGTGATTTTATTTTATTTTTTTTCTGGATTCCATCCTTACACTGTGGCCTTTCATCTCCTTTCAGCTAAAATTCCTGTGCAGGCTTCTGGCATTTCAAATCTCAGCTACTCCCACCTCTTTTTCTTTCTGGCCTTGACAAACATTGTCTCATCCAACTTGTACCCAGCTCAAACACTGCTACGAGCATCCTTTCCTCACAGGTGGCTTTGACTCTGCTGCTGCTGCCTCTGCCCCCCTTCCCCACTCTGCTATGTGCACCAGAAGCCCCTTCCCTCTGCTCTCAAGGCCTTCCAGTGCATCACTCACTAATCAGATATAATTTCTGCCCTCAGCTAGCCCTTAAGACGAGACTCGCTTGTCTGCTTGATAGATTTTCAGACAAGCACCTTCGCCCATTCACTCCCACCACTCCTCAGGCGTGAGATGGGCACACCACAAACACCCGCACAGCTGCTCCCTTGTCTTCTGTCAAAATCATCATTAAAAGCCTCCGGGATGCTCTCAGAAAATCTTTACTGCGGACTGCCCCTGTGCTGAGCTCATTTCTGATCTGCCAAACGCTGCTGTTCCATCATTTCCTTCTGCTTTCCCTTCTCTTTGCCTACTTTGTCATGTCCCATTGCCTCTGCTTCAGTGCTAAGCTCTCCAGCACAGGGCTCATCTTTTTTCCTTAACCATTCAATACTCAATCTGGTGATGTTCTGGTCCTCGATTAAGATTCCTACGAACTATAGTGATACGAATAGTAAATCATTAGGATAGATTCCCTGGTGCTATACTGTCACTTTAGGCATTTGCTACAGCCCCTGGTAGTAATTTGTATTTAACTTTGCTTCAGCACCGCAGTTCTGAAGGTAGGAAATGTGTGATGTTAGTTCCCTCTGATCATTTCTGGCATTAAAAGAACTGGTACATAACCTATAGAAATAAGTGTCAGAATTCCTTGTCTCGGAATGAAGATACCAGTTTCTTTAGCGTTACACTTTTTAACCCATTTTGCTCAAATTTAATGTGGTTATTTAACTTTCATTTTCTTTCAGCTGCTAACCCCTCACCTAGTTCAAATGATTCATCCCCACTGCATTCACTGCCCAGGAATGTTGGCTTTCAACAAACTACAGCAAATAATGTAAAATAAACACGAGTGTGCTTTCATCTCACAACAATCTGGGTTAAGTACATATTTCACACACTGCACCACAGGATATGTTAAATTAAAATCAGAACCACCAGATTTAAAAATCCAATGCCAATTCAAACCATTACCGAGTTATTTCTGTATTCACTTAAATGCAGTAGTGGGCATGAGTAACAGCCGTTGCTTTGTTAACCCTAAACTGTACCATTTGACAATTTTTTTCTCCGTTAGTTGAGGAAAACCAAGAATTTTTATTTGAAACTACTCTTAGTAGAAATTACTCTTATGTACTGTTGAGTATGCTGATCTCCTTGAACAAATCTCAGAGCCTACAGATACTCATGTCTCCACCTTCCTCTTATTTTAGTCTTCTACATTTTCAAAATTACTTTCAATCACACTCTGAAAAAGCAACCTGGAATGGCTTCCTTGAAACGATAAGTGCATTTTTAAATGTCTGCTGCTTCTTGCTGCCAGAATCAAGCAGTCTGGGTCTTGCATGTATTCATTTTCTAGTCAAAAGATGTAGGGGAGCTACATTTGAAAAAAATACTGTAAAAAAGAGGTTGTGGAGACTGGGATCTGACAGGAAAATATCCATGTACCGGGCAAGACTCGGATTTAATGCACTCTTACTCTAGGTTTCCATAGTGTAACATTTTATGAATCTAGCTTCTCATTCCAACAACACTAGGATAGGAATCGTGCTTGGTTGTTGATTTATGCTGAAGATATGCAGAACAGGCATTATACCTCCTTTAGACTTTAAATGCAAGACTAGAGATTCCCTTAAATTTAGAAAGGCTCTCTTTCAATGCCATGTTGCTATGTTTAGACTTTAGCAGAGTCTAACAGCCAGAAATTAAATTCTGGGGCTAGCAAGAGGAAAAAGAAATTATTGTAGTTCATCTCTCTGCTTTCTCCATATTATGGCTTGATTAGGCTATTGCTTTCCTTCTGAGGTGTCTGCCTGAAGAGATGAACAGGGACATTTTGGGGAGCTTTGCTAACACGTCACACTCCTTTGATAGCAAGACTTGGCTTTGCCAGAGTTGCTTGGAGGGTTCTGCGCTTATGGGAATGACTGAAGTGTCCCAGGGACAGAAAAAGAAACCATTTCAATAGGTTAATGGTTCCTGGATCCTGAAGGATCTACCACTTGCCAAAACTTCTGCTTGCTTTTCGTCTTTCAGCTTTCATGCTGCTGTAAAGCTAGACAACATCTTTCCCTGACCAAGGAAAATCATTGACCTTTACTGGTGTTGACAAATACAGCAGAAGACAAATCCAGATACAAATATTTTCATCCATTGCCACAGAAACTCTTTGAGAGCCATATAGCCCTGTCCAGTCAGCTGAAATGTGAACGCAGTCCCTTGGCTGAGAACAGATGGAAAACCTTTCTCTCACTAACAAAGCAGCACTATGTACTCTTCCACCCAGCACAGGAGGAGAAACATCTCTGTTCTCGCAACCCTGCTTTGTTTCTCTTTTAGGTCAGGTTTTGTATAAAGAGGAAAGTGATAAAACTTATTCTTAGGACTAGAGGTTGGAGGAGGTGGTGATAAGAAGAGCAGAGGAGTTGGTTTTAAAAGATGTGCACGTTAGGCATTTTATTCTAGCTGAGACTTTGAGACACAACTGAGTGTTTGTATTCCCAGAATTAGAACAGCTTTTTTACAGCTCTACTGCTATAATTTAGGTTTAGAGGTCAAAACCCTGTACTGCTACAACTGGTATTGGTAAAGAAAAGAGGATAAATAAGGTAGTAGTTTTTCCTCCTTCAAAATTATAAAAAAAAAAATATATAAATGTCGGGATTTTCAAAAGTACAGGAAAAAACAGCCTAAGGGCTTTTCTCAGTTGGCTTCAATGGTCTTTGGATGCTGTCCTTGGAGACAATACTACTTCTAGAGCAAAATGTACTAACAAGGGAGAAGAGCACTGAATCTCATGCCCACTGTAGAGCAGAATTAGATCTTACTATGTTCCTGTGAAGGTCTATGTACTCGGTTAGAACGGCTTTTCAGCTTCTTTCAATGGTTGAAGCCCTTGTTTTTAATCTCCAGTTGTGCCCATATTACAGGTTAGGGGAGTGGTAGGCAGGCTTGTGCTGGGAGGTGGGGAGCAGAAGCAGGTAGATCATCAAGAGAGGAGAGGGCTGAGGGAGACCCTAGTCCAAGTTTCAGTCCAAACACTTCTCTTTTCTACCACTGACTGCTAAACCATCCTTAGTATCTCTCCGGCCAGCCCACTACAGAGATGCGTGGAAATCTTCCATGGTAACTTCTTTCCCACCAGAAAAAATTGCTAATTTGTTAAAAATTAAGGGCTTTATCTGAGTGGGACAAATTCAAAGAGAACTCATTCTGAAAAACAAATTTTTAGAGAAAGTCTTCCAAGAAGGTCTCACCTGAACTTTCTGGAATAAAATGTTTCAGTTTTTCAGTTTGAAAAAGTTTTTTATCAGGGTTTGACTTTTATTTTACAGTACATGAAAAAAAAATTTTCAAGGTGGAGTAAGAATAAGACATTGTGTTTTTATCAAAATGAAACATTGAGATTTTTACGTGTATTTTCTGGGGACTTAGTTTGGTCTCATAGGAAATTTGGGAGAAAAATGCTGTGCCTTTGTTCCATTCTGAGAAAGAAGAATTTTTCAAACCCATTGCTCTCCCTGTAGACCAAAAAAATCCAGCTCTCACCCATCCCAAGTACTCAGAAGCCTGTATCTTTTGCAATGTCAGGACTGGAGTTGTGCTGCGGGTGCTTGGTGGGAGCATAGCCAAAGAAAAGCACTGTGCTGTCAGGGGAATAGAAACTGCAGCTCGTGGGTAGGAGTGGGTGAGCCTGAGAATTACCCATGCTCGTCTGAAAATTGGCAGCCTGGCTGGAAAGCATCCAGGATCTCCAAGTGCCCAGAGAGTACAGGCCAGCCCAGGAAACAGCCTGCTTTAATAGCTCCGGGACACCCGGGAGGCCTTTTTTGGTTAAGTGCAAACCTTTACTCACACGCACATGCCCCACCTTAAGCAGCAATCTAGTCATTCTCAAAGAATGTCTTAAAAATAATTACATGACTTTACATTATGTTCCAGGAGATCAAATTTTTCTGCCCTGCATTTCTTAAAGCTACCAGCTTCTAGGGTAGCATGTCAAAGTAACAAAGGGTCATACATGGCACTACTTTCTGCCTCCAGCAAAGAGGAGTAGCCTCGTGCCTTATTACCCCTTTTCTTTGCTAAGGAGAGGAAAGAAGAAAACTACAATAATTTTGGCTTAGGGTAAGCAGTGTCCCCCAGCCTCTTTAATACAAATGCAGGATGGTGCACTTCAGATCGTTTTACCTCCTGTTAAGTCATGGATGTCTTCCAAACATGTGTTGAACATCAAAAGTGTGTCCTCCTCAGGTGGAATTTGGAGATTCCCTTCATTTCTCCAGTATTTGTAAAAACAAACAAACAAAACCAAATTAAAAGTAAGGAAAGGCTCTAAATAATGCCAGTGTGGTATCACCTGCTGGGCTTAGGGGGCTGATTTGTTTTTCTTTTCAGTTTTTCCACTTTCATGAGACTTAAATATTCCTATTTTAAGACTATCTGCGCTGGAGGAAAAAAATGCATCATCAGCAATAGGCAGAAACAACTGCTAGAAAGAATTTTTTGAATAATGCACTGTGAATAAATGCCTCAACTTCACGGTGAGACATAAAGGAGAATAAGTGATGGGACAGGTCAGTCGGCACCCACAGCGAGGTGCCTTCAAGGCGTGCTTGGCTTGCGCCTGGGCAACGTGGCCACCCCTGCCCAGCCTGCCCAGGCCTTGGACTCGCCAGTGGCTCGGACACCACTGCACCAGCAGTGGTCAGGGCGCCGAGACCTGGGTCACAGCCCAGCTCCACTGACGATGGCACAGGAGTTTGGCGCAGCACTTCTCACTTTTCTTTCCCTCTCTGTTATGCCACTGTTACAAGCTTCTTTTTTTTTGTAATGCTTTTCAAAACAGCTTAACTGTGGTTCTTAGGGGAATCCCAACTTTTTTCATATTAAGTTAACAAAAAATGTAGGTGCCATTGTTGAGCACTACTCTACATCCCAGCCCTGTTCCTGGCACCCCAAACCACAGTACAGATGCGGCTCTAATAACGTCTCCTGGGCAAGCTGCTAGTCTCCGTGGGTGGAGAAAGGACATAAAGAAGAGTAAATACCTCAGGATAAATGACCAAACTTTTCCAAATTTTTGTCTCTCTTCTCAAGTGTTCAATGAAAATATTATCGAGCGGGAAATAGGGACTGAAAGAGAAAATGACAGTCTATGGGCTTTGTGTCTGACTCAGCATATGAAAGATGAGAAAGGAAAGAAAGAGACAAAAGAAAGGGAAGAAATAATATGAAAATGAATGAAAGAGAGGAAATGGCCAAGATATGAAAAGAAATTGAGAGACAAAGTGGCTGACAAAAGAAGGAGAAGAAATTCTGAAGGAAACATGTGAGGCTGCAAAATAGTAGCTGTACACGTTGCTAGTGGAAAAAGTCATTACAGGGCACGTATAAGCAAATATGACATTAAAAATTACACAATAGCAGATAAGTAAAGGCTGTGGGTAGGTCTGGATAGTTCTCCTCCAAATAAGGCAGCTGAAAGTTAGCGTTCCCTTATTGCAGCTATTGTGAAGCTAAAGTTCACTTGTACTGAAATGTTTCCTTACTTTGTATCATAGCCTGATAAGTGATTTGTTCCACTGGGAGAAAACCTTTTATCACCACGGCCCATGTGTGCTTTGTTGGCACAGTATCTGAAGTCCAATTATTCAATATACTTTTTCAGCTGGTGGGTATTTGTTTGAGTTTTTAACAAAGGCAGGGTAAAAGAGTGTTTTTGAAAAATTCTGGTTTGCTCTTTCTCAGCTCTTCTTTTGCTACTTTTTCTATCTACAGCCAAATCCGCTCCCAAAAGCACCAAGGCACTGCAGCCCTTAAATCAAAAATCCTTTGAGTATCTGTAATACCCTACTCACCCACAGACATACTGCTTCTTCCAGTGGCCATTCCCACTGCCGCTGTGCTGACGGGCTCTGGATAGGCCACGCACAAGCAGTTACCTCTGTTTTCATCAAAGGACCACTGCAGGGACTATGCAAAACCGAGTGCCATAGCTGCAGCAGTGCAACCACTTCTCCCAATGCTAGTGCTACCACTGCTTGATGATAGCATTGACAACACTCTCGCACTTGTTAAATTCCTCCCCTCCTTGATTTCATATGCTGAAGGGTAGCCAAAGCCACAGTCTGTGATCTCTCTACCTTGCAAGCATCTTCCAGCCACACGGTTTAAGAACCAGACGTCCTATTACAACTAAAAGTGCCTGGAAATGGCACAGAACTTTTCCAAAATGTGCCACGTAGACATCATGCTTTTTTCAGGATGACTTTTTTTCCACCCAACTCTATTTACACAGTAACTTTTATTTTGGTGGGCTTTTTTCTCTTCCGTTTTTGAATAATACAGACTTTACAGAAAAAAAAATATTAGCCCTTTCCTTTGCCTATTCAGACATCTCTGCCTCTGTCTAAACTGAAGAGCATCACAACTTTCTGGTATAAAGCATCTGATGATTTATGGTAATGGTACATTTGACCATTTTGACCAATAGTCTTTGTAACTGAAAAGCACATAGAATTTAGGTAAAGGTTAGGCAATATGTAAACATTATGCACCGAAGGAAGCTGGTAATAACTGCTATAAATCACAGACTTGGTAAAATCTGGTGGGGGGCTAAGCACCCTACATTCCATAAAGAAACAATTTTCTTTCTTTGTGCCCCCCAGCATCCATTCCATTTAACGATGGCTGACACAATCAAAACCATCCCCAAGCCACTGGCCACATGTCTTGAGATGCGCCCCATGGGATTTCCTTGGAGATAAGTTGCAGATCAAGACATTGGAGTGCTGCTTGGCTTCAGCTTTATTAAAAATCAGAGAGTGAAAATAAGGAGAAAGCAATCATACAGCAAAAAAGAGTGTGGCCCTGGGTGGAAACCAGGACCCCAAACTTCTTTTGGTCAGAGAACTTACTGAGAAGTCTAACCATGATTTCCCAGCAAGGAAATGAACTTCTTGTTTGTTCCCTCTGGTCCAGGAAGAAAAACAACACAGGGTAAAAACCAGGATTGTCCCAATAAATATTTGTCTCTGAGTATCAGCATCAAACCAGCATCCTCCTGGAAACAAACTGGCAAGATCCTGAATGTTGTCTCTTCTGCTGGGATGAGGGAAATACTGCATGCAGTCACTGGACAGCATGTGGACTTATGAATACGGAACTGGGGAACTGGGACATTGCAGTAAAGACCTGTATCTCCTTCATTTGGAAAAAATCCTCAGGTCTAGAGAAGAAAATGCCAATGACAGAGAGAGTAGCGTAAGGTCAGTCTGACTTCTCTCTGAGCCAGTGCTGTTGCCCTGTTGAGCTGGCTGAAAACCAAAGAGAATTTTGCCATTTGAAACTGTTTACATTTCAAACAAAAAGACTTTCAAATTTCCCACAGAGCAGAAATTTCATAACTCTTGAGAGCTGTGGAAAATACTTAGTGCAGTATTCTGAGACTTCATTTAAAATGCTGTTATATCTTAATTCATGGGTTTTCTTTCATTTGTCAATTGATTAAAGGCCTGGCAGCAGTCAGTGCCATGACCATGAACTACTAGCAATCCCTCTGAAACACGGTCCCTTCCAACCCAAACTATTCTGTGATTCTATAATGTTTCAGTGCAAGCATGTTACAGTGATCTTGGGAGAGTGAGAAGGATCAATAAGGTGTTCGGTGGTTAGCCAGCAGGCACAACGCGGTGGTGGCATTGCACAGCTGACAGGTCTGTCCTTCTGAGCTCCTTTCAACTAGGGCTCACTGTGAAATCACAGTGCTGCCCAGTGTACAAGTTGGAAGTCAAATTTGCACAGACACGGAGAAGACATAGGAACACAGATTAGCTACAGCTCCTGTAAAAGCTTGGATTTTGGCACATCTTTGTATCCGCTTGCTGCCCCCTTGCATAACGATCCTTTTTATACAATTATTACATTTTAGAGGTACAGAATGGGAAAAGATCTGTTGAATCACCATTCCTATACTGCTCCTACCACAGGTGACTACATCCTATAAGGATCTTCAAAAACCTGCTCAAATGCCACCTTAAAAATGTTTTTTGAACAACATGGCTTAACACAAATGTTGAAACCCTAGGTCCTGATAACATTCTGACTGCAAGCTTTGAAGTAACTACTGATAGTAGTACAAGAGGGTTATTTTCTGCTGTCAGGTGACATGTTACTGTCCAATGACATTTGCCTTCTTTCTGAGTCTAGCAGTGTAGCACACTGTGATTAAGTGTGGTGTTTATCTTCTGTTCACAATCATTTGTAAAGACCTTAAATACCCGTGCCATACCACCAGCCATCCTTTCTATCCTCCATTATGTTGCCATTTAGCTTTAAGCTCAGTTTAACATCCTTGAGCCAAATCTGAATGCGTGGGACAGCATAGTACTTGTTTCAGACACGTTCAGTGAACGCTGAGGTAGGATTTTATAAGCATCTCTCAAATCCCATGCTACATTCTGTTATGATCCCTCCACCCAGAAGTTTTGTGAAACAGTCAAGTTTCAAGGCCAGGAGTTACCATCATGATCATCTACTCTAACCTCCTGCATAAGAGCTGCAGTAGTTCATCAACTCAATCCTTTAACACCCCTAAGGGAATTACTGTTCCCTCTTATGTGAATGAACTCCCCTGAGCCAAGTAACTTCTGTTTAAAGTAAAAATATTCCTCAAGGAAAAATAAAATTCCAGCCTTGCTTATGTCACCTTTCAATATCAAATACCTTCTCTTTGCATAAGAGCTAATAAACTACAAGCAAGCCATCTGCGGACTTTATCAGTAAGCTAAACAAATGGAGCTTCAGTGCTGTCCTTGTGTAGCATATTTTTCCACATATCCAAGGTGTTTTGCACACCCTCCTTGAACTCTCACCAGTTGGCCACATTCATTTTGAGGAGGATACCAGAGAAGACACAACAATATGGGAGAGGTCTTGGAGTCTGGCTCAGTTCAGATAACCAAAATATGGGTGCCTGTTGCTGAGACTATCCCGTGCGTGAACCCTCTTCTCTGGAAATCTGTTGCATGACTTCCCTGTGCTGCCCACAAGGAGCAGCTTTAGGACCTGGGAAACACGACACACATCTTTGAACCTCCATGAGGAATCAGGTAAAAGGTGAAGGTTACGGACCAAAGCTCTGGGGATGGGAACAAGGGAGAGAGCTTGCTTTTGTGGTCATTTCTTTCTCACCAGTCCTGACACAGTTACCTGTTTAGGAGACAGGTTTTTATATGTACATTGTCGCAGCATTAAGGAGCTGCAGATCAGGGTCAGAGCCCCACTGTGCTGGACATTACAGATCCAGAACTTAAAGCTGCTTCCTGCCCTGTGAACAACAATTTCTATCATTTTTTCGCTACAGACTCAGAGTGCTCATAGGGCTTTTGTTTACTATTTGTCTCACTGTGGTTCAAAGTAAAAATTATAGTAACGATCAACCTAGTTCTTCTGTGTTTTTTTAATCAGTGCCTTATTTGCTTTCTTCCAACACTCCAGGAGTGTTTCCAGTGGTTCAAAGGGCTTGTAAGCTAGGACATCAGAAAGCAGGTTATCAAGTCTAGCAGACTTGTATATAGTAAAAAATAGTAGAGAAGACTTCTTTCTTTTTTCTGATTTTTTTCTGAATTTTTGTATTCCTGACCTGTATTAAAAAGATGTACAAAAATATTGTTATTATAAGCAAAACAGGGAGGATCAGGACCTTTCTACAGGTATTAAAAATAATGATTTAGCACTTCATTAGTGTTTGCTATCCTGTCTAATTCTCAGTCACAGCTCTGCTCACCATGCTTGGCTAGTAAATGTGGTCAATAAAGAAACTGGGGTTAAACTCAACAGGAAGCAGTTGTGGAATACTTTCACGACAGAGCAGCTTTGTGAAATCAGAGATTATATTCATTGGTTTCACTGTGGAAAAACAGTGCTGGGATACGGATGAGGAAAAATTAATTGATACATGCTGTTACTCCTCACTTTATTCTCTGAATAATAAAAGATAAATTCAAGCCATGTCATTCAACTCTGAATTTGCTTAGAAAGACGTCGAAGAGTGAAGAAGATGGAATCCCATCTGATGTTTGACTTGCATCTCATAAAGAGATGGGGAAGATGTAACAGAACTTAATTCCTATTTAAAATGGCAGATTTTGTTTCAGTGCCTCTCTAGAAATTAAAATGTCGTCTATCCTTATTTAAGAAAGGGAGGCTGTGATAAAATGATGAAGCACAAGGTAGAGGCCATAGTGGGAAGACTCTGGATCCTGATGGCCTCTCTTCTCTAGCTGCTCTCATAATTCATGTTTTTATCCTGCAGGGACTCAGGTGGCCTTGGATGTGGCTGTTGTTTGTCATTTAGCAGATGGATGGTGCTGTGGTCAAAGCACCAGCCCAACATTCAGGAGGAATCGGTTCTGTTTCAGGCTTTGACACAGACTTTCTCCATAACATCAAGCAAATCACCTATACAAAGAGAAAGCAGAAAGGTAGTGACGCAAATTAATTCAGATCAATGCTTACACAGTGAAGATTATAGCATTTCAACTTTAGAAACTGTATGTTTTTTAAAAACTATAATTTTTAAATGAAACATAACATCAAGATTTCCCCTCCTATCTTGTGATGAGAGTTTTCCCCAAATAACAATTTGGATGGTTTTGTTCTTACTAAAAACAAAATTAAATCCTTTAAGAGCAAAAATAGCTACTTAGAAAAAAAAAAACAACAAACAACAATAAGTGCATGGCATTACTGCACTTCAGAAATGAAGCCCATCTGCAGTCTGCTCTCTGAACCTTACTCCACTGAGCTAGTGTGAGCTGGGCACACAGACCCTTAGTGAAGGGAGAAGAAAAGGTGGCAGAGTAGAAATGGATGAAAAGCTCAGCCGATAAAACCTAAGAGCAATGCTTAATAAAATGGGTAGAAAACAGTATGTGCAAGTGTCAAGCATGAGTTAAGGAAAGCCACCCGGTTCATTTTCCTCAGCCCAGAGGGAATGACTGGTTACCCATTCAAAGTTATGTGTGAGTCCCCAGAAAGTGTGGTGTCCCCAGAAATTACTCTCTGCACCAGAAATTGGAAGGCCACCTCTGCCAACCCAAATCTTAAGACCATTTTATCACGTTGCAGAGATGCACAGAAGTATCTGCCATCCTCCCAGGCACCATATGGACCAGAGCTTGTGGCTCTTCTCACAGATTCAGAAATGATATTGTCATTTTTCCTCTTGTTTACTGGAGGGAAAGATGCTATGAAATTTTAAAGGACCAAGAGGCAGAGTAATGGAATAAAAGGAAAAGCAAGAAGCCCTGACCACTGAATTACTGAAGAATGGAAGGAAAACTAACCCACCTTCCAAACCCATAATGCTTCCAGCAAGAGGAAAGAGCCACCCAAATGCAAAAAAGCACAGGGGAAACAGCAATGGCTTCTAAGTTCTAAACTTCTTCCTCTGGACATGCATTTTTGACCTGTGTATGTGTGTTTACACACATACAGAGAGAAAGTGAACAATTGTCTCTGCTCTGAAAAGCCAAATTACTAGAGAGTTTTGGAACAGCAGAAATCAAGTAATATGGGCCTTGTAATCACATAATTGGTAATGGATATTACAGGACAAGTTCTCTGAAATTTGCTCCTATTTTTGCGATGAATTAAGCAAGTCAGAGGAAATGCAGCAGCTCCACCTGTAAGACATCTGTAAGACAACACTGACACCTCAAAGGACTTGATGGCCATGGAGAGAACTTGCTTTTCATCATCATTAAGTACACCTGATAAGTGTCAGTACCCTGCAGAGTACAAAAAATACGTAGCTCTCACTAAAAAGCATTTCATGTGAAGGCCCAACCCAGAGCCCCCAGGAACCAGTGGGAGGGCTGTAAGTCAGTCACAAGAATACAGGACTTCTGTTTTCGAAAAATGACTTCCTAATGTGGAAATACCAGTCCATGATCAAAAATGACCTGGACTTTCAGGATTGTAAGTCCCACTGAAAGTCACCTTAAAAATGCCTCTATAGCTTTTGCTTTTGAAAATGCTGTGCCCAAGAAAAACTGAAGGCAACCCACCCTGTGGAAAGCATACTGAGGGAACCGCAGACTCCTTGAATGTCACTGGATTTAGAAAGCAGATCTTCTAGCCACACAGTGTCCCCAATTTCCTGCTTACAAACTGCTTCAGCATTGACTCAGTAGGAATAACACCATCCACTGAATCACCCACCCATCTGCAACACCTGCTTCTTCCTTAGCTGTTACGCCTTCCCTGGGATGACTCAGTTTAGCTGCTCTGAGCTTGTGAGATGGGAGAAGACCATGTCTTAAGACACGTGGGCTGAGGGGTATGGAAGACCCCCTACTAATTACCAGTTTTCTGCAATCTGGGATGCACTAATCCCTTGTCCACTCCCTGTGACTCCACACAGTTGGGGGTTGTTTTGTAACTTTTCCAACCCTGCCTATCTGGAACACTTTCCTGCCGAGACACTGACTCACTTCCTCTTTAGGAAGCTCACCCAAAATCCTTTTCACTTTAGCTTATAAACTATTATTAACTCCATCTGTAAAGCAAAACTTTACTCATGAGTAGAGCTAGCTGGGAATTTTCCAGTGATACACACTTTTTTTGTTGGAAGATGATGATTTCTTAAAGCATAAATCTTTTTCAAAGACACACCAGTTTTGCTTAGGCTTTCATCAGAAAAATTGCTTGCATCCAAAGAAAGAGAACAGCTCAGCTTAGCCAAAACACTAGTGGTTAAGTCACTGACATAGCAAAACTGGGCTTTTTGGCAAAATAGGGACCTGAATCTGGTTCCCCTATCCTACACAGTGCCATAACAACCATCATAAACCATCATATCTTAGGATGGAGCTAGTTCATGCTCTCCCATTGATGCTGTTTTATTAAGTACAGTCAGTGGCACAAGGACTTGGTCCTGATAGCTTCTCCATTTCACATCAGATCTTAATCCCTAGGCTACTGGGATTAAGTTCAGGAAACCCACCATTTTTTCCTCTGAGAAATTTCAAAAGATCTCAGGTTGCCTCCACTGAGGAGCGGGTTGTTCTTAAATTCTTGAAAGTTTTCACAGTAGAGGAGATTTTAAAAAGATTCCAGATCAGTTGTACTTACTCTGATTACCAACAGTAGTACCAAGCAGCCTTACAAACACACTGGCTGTAGCAAACATGCAGTGTTTTTCTTAGGACTGGTGGGAAATTTCTTTGTGATGTACCTCCATCAGAAAAGAGACCACATCAGTGAAAGTGTTTCCTCTCAAGTGCCTCATATTTATTGAATTTCTGATGGGGGAAGTGATGGGTTTCTGTGTCCGATGGACACTCCAAAATTGTTAAAACATAGGCACATTTGGATTTTGCTACAGTAAAACCTGGTTCATTACCCATCTGTCTATGTTTTTTTCACAGGCTAAAGAAGCAACACTCAGTTGGCAAGTTTGGCTTTTATTTCTTTATTTTCCACCCATCGCCCGGGATGAATGTCTTTCAGAAGTGGCATGAGATATTTACTTAAGATCAAATTCTGGTATTTAGATATATATTCAGTAGTTTACTCTGCATCTGTATTTCTGTCTCTTTGAAAATGTGCCTTTGTGCACTAAGAGGAATGCCATTAAGCATCTGAACTATATCCCTATTTTGCATGCCTATAATATTGCTCAGTAGGAATCATGGGGCTAATGGAAATATTCCCACTCATTTTGGGTCTGTATTCTGTTACTCATTAGGTGTTGAGCTTCTGTTCCTCAGCTTATTCTGGGCATCTTACAAACTATAGGTTGTTCCCCATCTAACAGCCAAGAAGTCCTGGAACTGCTAACCACCGCAGTCCTACAAGAGCAATCATGTGCTGTCCAGCATGGCTGCAAGCACTCATTTGATCAAAACAACTGAACAGAATAGTATATATCTTTCTGTAAAACAAAGGCTTTGGTTGCTGTTTAGGCTGGAATACCCTGCTGTATGAGAATACACTTTCCTCTAGTACTGTTCAATTAACTGTGAGACTCCATAGTAAGAAAGGACTTCTTTCTTCTATGACAGCTTCATCATTGAAGAGATTTCATTTCTAGGGAAAATCCTTGTCATCTATTTCTAGAAAAGACATTCTTTCAAGAAGCTTTAGCCTTGGCTGTGTCTGCTTTCCACATGCATGCTGTGGACCCAGGTTTACTGCTAGAACAAAAGGACAGGGAAGGGAAATGTCTGTGCAAATGAAATTTTCAACCCAAGAGTGAAGAATCTCAAAGGGGTTTGACTGCAAAGGAACAGGAAAGAAAAAATCCAAGCCAATCTGCCTTTTCCACCCCCTCTATTTGTCAGTTGTTCCCCCTCCTTTAGACTGTCAGATTTCACTCCCATTCTACTGTATGGGCACATAAATCCTGCCAGAAATGCTTCACTCACTTTACACCTACCTGCTGGAGCTTAGATTCAGAGGGGGGGGGAAAAAAACAACCTCAAACCCTGGCAATTCTTATAAATCACAGGGTTGCTAATCTCTTTTCAAGAGAGTCAAATGTAAAGTCATGTTCCTTCTTGTGAAAACATTACTAGCCTGTGGGTGTCAACACAGCCTTCTTTTCCAAGAAATCTGTTGCATCCCACAGTGACTCTAGAGAAATTGCACTCTGATGACAGTGAAGAGAGGCTGCTAGAAAAACATCACACGCCAGTTCCATACAACAGCAACCTCAGCAAGCACTTGTTTTTTGTAAGATCAGCTCTCTCTACTTTCAGAAAAAGCAGCACTGAACTTCATCATGATACATTTTAGGGGGGTTGTTTTTACAACGTCATTGTTCTGAGCTCTTTCCCCACCCTAAAAATCACGTTTTCAGCTTCCTTATTCATTCCATGCCAAGAGACACTACCCCATTTTCTTTACAGCTCTCACGAAGAGTAAACATCAACTTCAGCCACCTGGCTGCTACTTTTACATATCCTTCTACACCCTGTCTTCTAACAGTGGGACTGTCTCCTCCTCTGGGAGGACACCTCCTCAGCACCAAGTAAGTCAGCCCATGGCAGCTGCCCGGTTTTGATAAAGGTCTTGCCCCCTTCTGATGAAAAGACAATCCCTGGTCCCTCAAACCCTTGCAGAAACCCATCTACTTATGAGATGTCAAGGAGATCCCATGCTGCTCCCATGCTACTTCCCAGATTAGTATCTGGAAGGTGTCCATAGACCAATTGCAGGGAAAAAGCCTTTTCCAGGAAGCGATTTTACAACTAAGTAAAGGAAATAAAAGATGCTTTATGAACAGAGGGCTGAGTGTCAGGCAGTCAGCATCCAGTATATTACTGAAAGACAGCCCCTATGAAGTACTGTAGTTGCACTTGAAGTCACATGAGATATGGGACTCTTCTATGTTAGAAGTTCCTCGTTACCAGAACAGGAAGATTATTTGAACTTATGTGCATGATGAGGGGCACAATAAACTGGCCTGAGATCCTTCTAATTCCTGCATTAACCAGTCTGGATCACTGGGGTTTATAATTTGTGTGTGTGTTTTTTGTTTTTATGTATTCATTTAGTCGGGTAGAGAGAAAAGTTCATATATCTATTTGCGTTTGTTGGAGTAGTGTCTAGAGCTCAGACCACAACTTCGCCTTGGCTGTGTTTCTGTCCAAAATAATGACTCGGCGTGTGACAAGTTCATATGAAGTCATGGGGCTGTCTGAGAATGCCTCATTCTAGACGACATTTAACCTTTCTAATCCTCCCGCTTCCCTCTCAGCAGTTACCCTGCTGCCAGAGTGAAAGCAAGACACCACCTTTCCAGACTGCCCTGAATAAGCAATAGCACATACCACAATCTGTGTCTGTCAACCTATGCATGCACACCTTAGGCATGAACAGGCAAAGCTTGATGCCTCACAGCCCTTAATGGGCGAGTTTGCTAGCTGACAGATGTACGTGTCACCATATGATACTTCATTACAGGAGGGTTTGTTAAAAAAACCACAAACTTCAAGCTACCAAAAAAAAATTTTTCAAATGCAACTATTCACATGGAAATAAATGCCTGCTCAAGAAGACAAGAGAAAGCAATGAGCTGGTTCCGCTTAACATATTGTTCTTCACTTTCACCTCCAAAAGAGCAGGAGGAAGAGGCCACCGCTTCCTTCTAAAGTTCACCCTCTCACTTCATTACACAGAGGGGAGGTCTGGGAACTGCTGCTTGAGTGCTGGCTTTGGTAAAATCTCCACATTTTCTCACTCCTTGTTTATGATTCCCACTCTCCCTCCCAGGTTGCAGCCTGCACTCCCAAGACTAGGGAAACATCAGCACAAAAGCTGGCTGTGCAAAGTGGTTCAGGACAGCAACCCCACCGGGGACCCCACTAGAGTGCCCACCTAGCAGCACCAGCTGGCCTCACTCCCTGGTCTCATCTCACCTTGTCTCCCTCTATGGTGCATCTGTCTCACAGTCCTCTCCTAAATCTCTTTCTCCTTTGATGATCTAAAGGTCTGGGAACATCTGAAAAACCTTTTCAAAACCCATGAACAATAAGGGAGGAAAAAGAAACAGAAGGAAAAGTCGCTGGAAAACAAATGAACCAAAAGACAAAAAAAAGCACAAACATGTTTTACAATGACTATTTGAAGGATTTGGAAGGAAAAAATTTATTTTTTCTATGAATTGTTTACTATTAAAAACTTGTAGCAAACTGTGATCCCAATAATAGCATTGGCAAGCTAGCACCTGTTTTGTTCTGGTTCATTAATCCATTCTGAGATGTGACATCCCATATCATGTTTTCTTGGCAGGGCAAAGAGGCAGTTCTTTGGGTAAATCCTAGCTCCGCTGACACCACGTGGTACCACGATAATTTACACCACACAAGGGCCTATTCCACCATCTGAATTTCCTTGCCCATCACATTACAGTTTGTGTCCAGGCCAGCTTCACTTTTATGGTTAGCATCCTCATAATTTATTATTTACACTGCAGCAGAAACTTGAAGTCACAGTCAGGATGCCGTTTGCAGAGCTTTAAATGCTGTGACAACATATGTAATGCTATTCCAAAGAGCTTTCATTCTTAGTCTGCTGCTATCTGACATATTCCTACACTGAGTCCATTCAAATAGATTTTCACCAAGTGCTTAAATGGCTGAGCTTTGGCCAAGAAGGCACCATGGAATTACTCACAGTGGCAGGCTAGATGAAATGTAAGCATCACCAATTCATCCAATTATTTTTCAATAGAAGCTGGGGCCAGAAGGGACTTTGTACATTATTACTCTTGATATTCCAGACATTCTTGTTTGGAGATTGGTTCTGTGGAAAGAAATAATAGTTTGTTTCATTGACAGCAGAGGATAAGTAAAAATTAGCACATTTTATGGGACATAAAAAAGTCCTTTAGAAAATGATGTTTAGAGAGGGACATTTTTCACCATGCAACACAACTCTTCACCATGTTTCTTAAAAAAATATTGATGAAAAGCATATGACTGTGCTTACCAAACATTATTTTTTGAGTCATCTATAAGTTTAGAGAGACTGTAAGAGAATAATATTGAAATGTGATGGAGAAAAGTAGGGGGAAAGCAGTGGTAGTTTAAATTATATATCTTTTGTTGGCTCCGTTCACTGAAGAAGTTAATAATGGCTTACTGTAAGTTGATTTTGGTAGTGATTCACTTCCATACTTTAGTTCACTTACTGCTCCTGTAAAACTGAACTTCACCCCAAATCCAAACCATAAATATGGGCACCTCAAGAATTCTGGATTGCTTGAGATCTGAATCCAGGTCTTAGTTCTGTATATGAGCCAGGACAAAACTCTAGATCTGAATGCCCTCAAATGCTACTTGTGGGTCCACACATCCTCAGCTGGGGCTTCTTTCCATTGGAAATGCAATTATTATCCAGGGAACAAGGGGAGGACAATCTCTTTAAAAATACTTACAAAATGACAGTTGAATAACTTAAACTGCTTCTTGAATGCATGTGAAAACTGCCTGGAAGAGACTCTATAAACAGAACTACCCGTGAATCCAAAATCTCTTTAAATTTTTGTTGTAACTTGAGTTAAATTCTGGGTTATTCAAATTTATGTGAAATTGAGATAAACTTCCAAGATTCAGTCACTTTTAATAGCATGGGATACAGACTTCTCAAACCTGCTGTGAAAGCTGAAACCTGGGCCAGCTTTTCACCCACAGGCTGAACTTAACATCAGTAAAAAAGACGTCGTTCTCTACTTTCACTTCCTAATACTGTTCCAGGCAAAAAAAAAA
Organism: Phalacrocorax aristotelis; assembly: GCF_949628215.1. Taxonomy (NCBI): domain Eukaryota; kingdom Metazoa; phylum Chordata; class Aves; order Suliformes; family Phalacrocoracidae; genus Phalacrocorax; species Phalacrocorax aristotelis. Next base: position 96,975,934 of record NC_134276.1, on the reverse strand, counting down.
AAAAAAAAAAAAAATCCAGGACAGCTAGAAAAATTGTTTCTGACAAACACAGTCCTTTCTTATGCTGGCACTTCCACTTTGGTCACGTGCTTTGTTTTATACATTTACCAGCCTGCATGTGTATGCCAAATCTGTACTAGAGGTACACAGTCTCTTTACAAGGAGGGCTAACTTCGTAGGTGACCCAGGAACCCTGCCCAGCATAGCACTTGCCTGCCACCTGTCAGAAGCTGAGCACGGCTGAATTGGCACCTTAACCTGTACTGAGCCACCACTGCCAACTCCACACAGGATTTTTCTAACTCTCTGTTCCAAAAAAAATCTCTCCAGCCAAAATCCCCTCCTGGCCTGCAAATATGTTCAGGCATACACCTCTGTGCTGTAAATGAAATATCTGGCGTATTGCAAAACTGTACTGCAGGAGCCAACTGGAACAGAGCAGAGCTAACACTGGGAGAAGGTGTTTGAGCTGTTGAATGTAGTGACTACACATATGTCAAATCCAAAGGAGCATTACACATTTCACTTTAATAGTCATGTTGGTGGCTATGAATTTATCACCTGGTCTTCTCACACCTGATAATGGGTATTTTGAGGAGGACTTCTTGAATTACCTTATGTGGAAGACGCTATCTGTCACCCTGATTGCAAAGGAAAAGACCTTGTGCCATCCTCTGACTTCAACAATGAGAGATGTAAGGGACTTGAGATGTCCTGTTTAGTTCCAATATCATAGTTAATGCAGGAAATTTGTGCCCAGACCACATCTTTTCAAATCCAGACCAAAGGAAGCAGGGCCAGCCTTTGAAATTGCTAATGAACACTATTCAGAAGGCTGCAAATTATGGGTGCCTTTGGATATGCAAAACATTTGTAAAGGGATTGGTATGAACAGTTTAAAATTTGATATTATGGTTTTTTATGCTTTCTAGATTTCAGCATTTTTTAAGGGGCCACATTAGTAAGGGCAGAGAAAAGGGGCAAAATGAAAATTAAGTATAAGGGATTTTGCATGTTTCTTAATGCACCAGAAGAGAGACTGAACCCCATGTCATGGGGTGAAAAGACCAAAGCATAAAATCATAAGTTTTAATCCAAAGAGTCAGTTGGTACTGAGAACTGCCCGAGTCAGTGCCAACAGTCTGATTTCTGATCTTTGGTACATAAGCATTCAGTTTTATTCCAACATAATACATGAGGTATTACATAAAAGTAGCCTGAAATAATGAAGTAATCCTAAATTTCCTCAGATAGCAGTAATAGAATATCTATCAGTCCTGAAATGCTGTTCCGTGTTTATAAAATATTGTAGCAAACATTTACTAGGCAGAATTTATTATTACCATCATTTTCCTCTAGATTTTGCTCTCTAAAGAAGTCAGCAAAGAAAAGCAGAAAAGATGGCTGTATGATTCCTCAAGATTCAGTAGCCTATTATTTTCATGAGGGCATGAGTCCACACCCAACAGACATCTGTCTGATCTGGTATCAAAAATCCCCAGCAATAAAGAATCTATTAAGCTCTTGTTAAACTCAGCACACAGTAATGCAAAATAGGTTCGTAAATGTGAAGAGCATCTGTAAGGTCCCACATGGATAAAAGCATACAACCATATAGCAAATTGTGAGAGGCAGCACCTGACCATGTAAGACATGAGGATCCTTCCTAAGAACAAGTCATACTAGCAGCTGAGCCTTGCAGACAGAAGATACTCTTCCTACTGTGTCCTGAACAGGCAGCACTTCCCCTCTCACAAGCCTGAGCATGGAGCAAAAAAAAGCTTTTAAGAGAATCATAGAATCATTAAGGTTGGAAAAGACCTCTAGGATCATCAAGTCCAACCATCAAGCCAACACCACCATGCCTCCTAAACCATGCCCTGCAGTGCCACGTCTACATATTTTTTAAACGCCTCCAGGGATGGTGACTCCACCACTTCTCTGGGCAGCCTGTCACAATGCCTGACCACCCTGGATTTTTCCTAATATCCAGCCTAAACCTCCCCTGATGCAGCTTGAGGCCATTTCCTCTCATCCTGTTGCTGGTAACTTGGGAGAAGAGACCAACACCCACCTCACTACAACATCCTTCCAGGTGGTTGTAGAAAGCGACAAGGTCTCCCCTCAGCCTCCTCTTCTCCAGGCTAAATAACCCCAGTTCCCTCAACCTCTCCTCATAAGACTTGTTCTCCAGACCCTTCACCAGCTTTGTTGCCCTTCTCTGGACACGCTCCAGCACCTCAGTGTCCTTCTTGTAGTGAGGGGCCCAAAACTGAACACAGTATTTGAGGTGCAGCCTCACCAGTGCCGAGTACAGGGGCACGATCACCTCCCTGCTCCTGCTGGCCACACTGTTCCTGATGCAAGCCAGGATACTGTTGGCCTTCTTGGCCACCCGGGCACACTGCTGGCTCATGTTCAGCCGGCTGTCAGACAACACCTTGAGGTCTTTTTCTGTGGGCAGCTTTCCAGCCACTCTTCCCTAAGCCTGTAGCGTTGCATGGAGAGGGGTAGAAAAGGGAACACAACATCAGCCTGAGAAAGCAGAGCCACTGTTTGTACGAACAGATAAGAGGCTTTTCTGGGCCTCCTTTAGCAGCAGTCTGTTACCCTAATTTCACACTTTCCATGTGTGGGTGCCCAACAGGTGAATGCAACTTCTACACATCAGCCATGTGCATCTTCCCATCTTCCACACATCAATGTCCATCAGGTCCTTTGCCACTCATGTCCACCTGCCCAATCGTCAGTTTTCCCAGTGCTCAGCGTGTGTAGGAAGGTGTCATGGTCTCCCCATACCTTAGAAAGAAACTCTTCCATCCCAGAAGGTTTTTGGACCCCACTGTAGTCCACTGGGATCTCACTTCTAGCTGTGATGATTTCCCAATTGGCCTGCAGTTTGCCTGTATGAAGTCTCCATGTTTGGGCTTTCCCTTCATTCACCAGCAAGGGGAGCAAAGGACACGATTCTCCTTGGAGCTCCTGGCTGCAAGACTTACAAACAGTCTGGGCTCTGTCTGAGATTTTTTCCTCATTTGGCAGCCAGTCCCTTTGACACCTTAGGCACTGTTCTGTCATCTGAGTCCCCAAGGCCAAGCTTGCTGTGGTGCATTTTACCTGATACCCAACGCGGAGAGCCCTCGGTGCAGCAGCCTCCTCAGAGGAAAATACCAGTGCTTTTCTAAAACTCTTGAGCAACTGTTTCCACATCCTGTGGCAGACTGCAGGCCCAGCAGGCATTGCCCTGTTACTTGGTGAATTTTTGGGCTGCAGTGTTAGGGAGCAGTGAGGGACAGCTGCTCCCTAGGGAGGGGAGCCTGGAGCCCAGCCTCATAACAAGGCATGCATCAACCCCAGGGCTCATTGGACTCACTGTGCAGTTCCCTGGCCAGGCAGAAAAATAACCTACCAAAAAGAAAGAAAAGTGCTGTTGTTTGCTGACTGAAGGAGCTGAGTTTATTCACGGCGGCAGCTGAAGAGCACAAAGGAAGGGTCAGGTGGGAGTGTGAATGGGATATGGCATGAGTAAAGGAGGAGGGAGAAGGATGCAAAGCAATGTTCTTGGAGGTGGCAAACCGTAGTATTTGTTCACCTGCTGTAGGCGAGCACACACTGAACACACGTTGTGCTGGCTGCAGGAGAAACCCTGCCTAGTAGCTCTATGGAAATGGGAGCTGCATGTCCTCCTGTTTACCACTGCGTTATAGCAAGAGATCTCTCCTCTTTGAAACATCTTTGTGCTTACAGTTAGACAAAAAGCAGTCCTACGCTTGTTCTTTCCCTTTTTACCTACGGTTGGGAGTAAAGAGCTCTTTACCTCTCAAGCTCTGAATCACTGGGCTTGCAACAAATACATCAAACTCCACTTTAAGAAAATGCAAGACATAGGAAGTGTTCACAGTAGTCAAGAAGGATAGATTATCACATCAAACAGTCTTGGCAATATTTATAATTTTCCATGCATTTCTACATTTCATGTGGTGCAGCTGATTTACTATACAACCCAGAAAAAACAAGTTGGCCCAGTTTGGAAAAATCTCATATGCTTCAAGGTATTTGTCTAGGCTCACCAAGCTCATTTTTGGTTTGCTTTAAAATTCTACAAGGACACAGAACTAACCACACACCAGCTATTTCAGACGAGGCAATGTGGTATTTAAAAGTTTAATATTGTAATCTTAAACCTGTAACTTGGGTCTGCTCACCCTAATACACTTTCCTTGGAACAATCTTTTATAATCATCTTTGGGAGCTGCATATATGCTGCGTAAGAATCTTGTCCTTAATCTTATGTTTTCTATACAATTTTTAAAAAGCTAAAAATAAGTAATAATTTTACCTGTTTACGCACAACACAAAACCCAAATATATATTTTAAAAAAAACTGTAGCAAAATACCCAAGCAGATTAAACATGCCAACATATATAGAAATGAGATAATGTTGTCATCTTAGTATTTTTTAAATGAAACTGTTTTGTATGAGAGTACAGGTAGAGGTTTAATACTCTTCCAGATAGGTTTTATGCTTTTTGATACATGACTGACAAAACATTCCTTTCAAGAGAATGAAATAAAAAATTTTATTTTTTTCCCTAGCACAGCCTCTTTATTCTAGCTAAAGCACATAACGATAAGGGTAAATGCTTTTGTCTAATTACTTGGCCAAGTTTGCAGAGAAATCTGGATGCTGCCCCTGCCAGCTGAGCTTCTGGACCTGCTAGGCTCAAACCCTAAGCTGATGCAGAGAGCTAGAGACTAGTTGTGTTGTGAGCAGTCGCTGCCCCACACCAGTTTTCCAGAACAGCAGGTAAGTAACTACAGAGCTGTGGCACACATACAGTCCTCATTTCATCCCCAGGTGATTTTCTTGACAGCTTGCCTAAGGAACTGTCTGTCTCCTGCTCTGCCTAGTCTCCCCTCCCCTCCTCTTTTTCCTTCTCTCCCAAGCCCTGATGAAGCACAATGCTTCTGTGCAAAACACGCTCCTATTGTTTCCCCTGTAGCACACTGAGTGCAACATAATTCGTTTCCCTGATTCGGTTCAGGAAGAGCATCAAGCGAGAGACTTGAAGAGCTCCATATGTTTAGCCTGTCAAAGAGAAGATTGAATACTGTTTTATTGTAAGTACCTTATGTACTTTAATCGAGCAGAAGCCAAACATGAATCAATATCTGCGAGTTAAATCTGGAAAAAATCAAATGAGAAATAAGGCACAGTGTTTTAAGATAATGATTAATTATTTGCACAAACTACCACATGAAGAGGTGAATCCTTTATCTCAAGCCCAGGTGCCTTTCTGGAAGACATGCTTTAGGCAAATACAAGATGTTGAACCCAGGTTAAGGGTAGCTGGGTGAAATTTTCTGGAAGCCAGACTACTAGTTTATTTGGCCTTGAAGTGCAGGTATCTACTAATCACTGGGTTTTAAAATGTATTTAACTTGAATACAAAGGATTCAAGGCAGAAAAATATGCTAAAAGATTAAAAAGTCAATCTGTAGTTTATACCATTCAAAACTGGTAAGCCACAAGAAAAGATTATGATATTCTCTTCACCATGGAAACACAAATACACTGAAGAAATCAAAATGTTGGTTGTTGTGTGATAGAAGACAAAATGGGACAAGAAGGCTGTAAAGTGAGTTGTTAAAAATAAATAAAATAAAAAAAGGTTAAACAAACCTGAGTGACTTTGTTACAGATGGAGCATATACAGACCCAAGGACTCAGTTTGTAAAATGCATCCTGTAATGGCAATGGGAGGAAGACAGCAAAAGACACATTTCTTGGGAAAGGTACTGGTAAACCACACTCAGAAAGCCAGGCATGCAACAGCAAGTCAAGGAGGAAGGTTGTGAGGTAGCATAGCAAGGTGGAAGATGATGAAAAATAAAAATCAAGCTACCCAAAAAGTTGGGTCAGCAGTTATTAAATTAAAAAATTTATGCCATTTCACAAATCTGAACTGCTTTCAAAAATATTCATGTCCGTTAACAGTGGAATGACAACAATGTGAGGTTGTTGGTGACCATTTTTCAATTTAGCAATGTTTTCTGTTGCTAGGACACAGATGTGATTTTCCTGGTTGCCTGAACCTAGTTATCAGTGAGTATTCTATTAGAAATAAATGCATAAACTGACTATTTCACTCTGGATACAGAAATCAATCTCACATGAAGAACTACATACCAAGAAGGACAGCTATAAATTCAGAGCTACTGTTTTGGTTTCTGGGAGACCAGGGTCCCAGCTCCAGCTCCAACCCCTATTCTCAAGTGCCCTTAAGCAGATGTTTTGGCTAGGAAAGACCTATGTGAATTCGGCCCTCTACAGTGCAAGCATCTACATAAGAGAAAATTATTTGGATTCCCTTTACCGTTGATGGAGAGACAGGCACTGTGGCATGTCTCAGCTTATTTACATGCCTGAGAAAGGTCAGACAAGTTGTGCCCAAGAAGCGTCTCTGTGGCTCTGCTGACCCTAGAGTGTAGGTGAGACATATAAAGGCATGCAGGATGAATCCTGTGCTCAGCCTCTGTGCTTCAGTTCCTTAGGCAGATAGCAGTATTTCTATATCTCACTGAAATATCACTAGGGTAAGTCCACAAACAACTGTAGGAATGTTACTGAGCTGTGGCCTGGTAGGGGGCACAGGGGGCTACTGACACGGCGAGAGGAAGGAAACTAGAACTAGCAGTTCTCAGAAAGAGAAGGATCACTACCTATTCATTACCCCATATGCCTGAAGTCTTTTGGCCTATAAATTATGAAGTTGTACAGTCTCATTTCTCTCCAGCAACTCCAAACTTTCAAAGGAAGCTGACAGCAACTTGTCTCCAATAGTCCTCAATTTCCAGTGCATTTTTGCTCTGCCTTGTTGAATATTTTTCCCCTTTGCACAGATTACCTTCATCCTCTTGGGTACTGTTTCTTCTCTCCCTGAAGTAAATCAGGAATAAGGTGAAGTAAAGGCCGAGGCCCCTTTTGCTCTCAGCAGCTTTTGGGAGGGCTTCCCAAAGTCACGGGACACTGCAGCCTGTCACTGAGGGATAATGGGGATTAGGTAAGTACCTTCTGCTTCGTCTTTTTTATTCTTCTGAGAAAAAGCAGCTTTTTTTTTTTTTTCTAAAAGCAATCACAGCAGGCAATATTGGGTACCTTCAGGGTTATTTCTATTGGGAAAAGAAGCTGGTGCTGGATCTAGGTGCTTTGTGCAAGGCTGATTATTGAAAGAGGATGTTAGGAGCCCTATCTCCCTGAACTCAGCATGGATGGACAATAGGACGCAGTTTCTATTTCAAGACTCTTTTCAGCAAACACAGTCCATAACACAAGTTCTTTTTTCCCTTGGTCTCTCTCTCCATAGCTTTATCTTAAGAGAAGATGACAAGTAATTTTTTGGTGTGTCCTCATTTTCCATCTTTCTCTCTATTTCTTTTGCTGCAGACAGGACACGCACGCTCAGCTGGTATTAATTCAGTCCCTAGGTCTTTTTGTTCTCTGTGTTCTCATTCAGGCTACCATTTAGATGGGTTTCTACTATCAGGAACAAAGACATCATTAATTTATCCACTGTTTCACTGACTAGAAGATATTATGCTCACCAGATTCAAAGGAGACATATGACTGCATATGGATCAAAGACAAGATATGCTGAGGGCCATTCACTCACCAAGATAACAGCACCTCAGCTGTAACTTCCTCAGCCTCTCCACTTGACTTGCTGGCACATGCAATGACAAACCACTGAGGACAAGCTTGTTTCCTCATACAGATGAGTTCCAAGTCAAAAACTTCATTTTTTAGAAGCTGTGTCATTCCAGTTTATGTCCACTTGAGATGCAACTCTTTAAGGGTGCAAAATCAAAAAAGGATAATAGTTCTCCCAAACATGAAAGGGTATTTATATGAAAATGCCAAAGTACTTATACAGTTGTCTTTATATACCAAAAAGACTACTTTATTTTATTGTTAAATTGCTTGTTCTTGTGTGATATGGCTTTTACTTGTTTACAAGATAAACCATATCCTAGCTCGCTGTTCTGGAAGGCTATGCATAATGGGCAGGCGGACAATGAGTAGACCCTCAGCAACTCATAAGATAATGTGAGACACAGTACACAAGAAAGTATATGCAAAAGCTTCAGTTCAGTTCCCATCTGAGCAGAAATCGCTGCTTTGTTTATTATTTAATTTCCAGGTTGCCTTGCGAATAGGTTGTTTCCTGTCGAACTGAGCCGCCACATTTTGAAGAACCTCCTAAATCAGGCCTGTGATAGAGTAGCATATAAAACTAGACTGTCCAAATAAAATTTTTTAAAAATCAGGTCAGAGAAATCCTGTCTGTGAAGAGGGTCAAACAGTAAAAAGAAGAGGAGAGAACAGAAATAAAAAAATAAAGATGGATGCCTTTCCTGTTCTCATTTAGCCTGAATAGGAAATTAGGGAGGGTAGGAGGGAGGAAAGAGGAAGACAGAACTAGAACAAAACTATTTCAGGCTCCTTTATGACTGGCAATCTTTATTATTTACATATAAAACCACACTGGACAAAGCACTAAAAATACACCGTATCTCATTGGGAACAATCCTATACCAGCAGGAAAATGTAGCAGTTGACATAAGTGGCCTTTTTCTATCATTAGCCTCTGTGATTCCATACCCATTTCATCCACAGCATGTATGCTTCTTACAAGTCTCTCTGTAATAATAGTACCAGAAATACAATCCACTGCAGCGCTCGTTCTCTGCACTACTGAGGAACTGGCGCTTTTTGATGCTTGTCATATTGGCATGGACATTGATGACAGACACCCTGATGCACCTCTCTATTCCACCAGTTTTATACCAACATAATCCAAGCGGAAAAAAAACTTACAAGCAGAATAACTCATGCAGGTTTTGGGGTGATTTCTACAGACAAGAACAGATGACACATTATGCTCCAAAACTCCTGGCGAAGATGAGCACTGTTATCTGTCATTGATATACATACAACTTGGCCATTAAACTAGTGTCTTGACTTTTCCACTTTCTCCCAGTTCTCCAGGTCTGGAGTTATTGGTCTTGATTATACTAAAGGTGACTTAGTCTTAAAATAGAAACTATTTTACAGGGCAAATTCCCCCAACCTGGTAATAATAGGGAAACTTCATTACCAAAAGTATGAGTCCTATGAAGAGTTTCAGTTAACATCAGATTAGTCCCTAAAGCACTCTCTGGGAAGGCGGAAGGCCATACAGGGTACCTACTGTAGAATTTGAACCCTACCCAGCACTTGAATATCAGATGCTGTCTTTTCTTTTTGAGGTAGCCACTTAGCAGGAGACTCCAAGTCTGTACTCTAGACAGTACTCTGACAGAAGCCAAAGCACCCAGGAACTTTGTTTAATCGGTTTTTTGTTTCAGGGTCTTCCCACTGAGGTTATCTGAAGATCACCTGTGATATGGTTTTCTGGTTTCTCCATATTATTAAAGAACTGACTTGGCATGGCATGCACATCTATGCCAGGCAAGCATTACCTAGGTTGACATTCCTCTCCATGCATTCAGCTTCTCATTGCAGGGTGTGGCTTTGTTGTTTGGTGTGGCCAGTCCTCAGGGAGAGAGGGGACATTCAGGCTTGGCTGGCCCACATGTCTTATTGCAGATGCTCTTGCAGCATGTTGTGAAGTCCAAACGTCAATCCAAATACAAATGATGGTCTTAGAAACATTTGTCATTCCAAGCCAGCACCATTTCAACTCAAAGAACAGATATATTGTATGCACAGCTTGCCCAAGAGTTCATTTAGCCCATTTTCTCAAGTGGAAAAGGGTGACTGTTATGTCAGAGGTAGAGTAGGTTGCCCTTAACACATTAATCATGAACTCACTTCAGTTGTTTCTGACCCAGTTGTATCAGTTTAACAAGAGAATAAAGAGTACTACTCACAAAAGCGCACACTTCCTACTCAAGCTGTCTAGCCTGCGATGTTTAACATTCAACTTGACTGATGATTATTGCAGCGCTACGTGCATGGACGGGTGTATCAAATGCCTGCCACTTCCTCCACTTGCATCTTGAATTCCCGGCACCCGTCATGCCACAGCTTAACAGCAGGAGCAGCGGCCAAGGCAGCTTATGCGAAAGTCCTGAAATGCTGTGTTTTACAAGCTGAAATACAAAGAGATAACTTCAGGAAGTTTGTTCATACTTTGGATATGTGAATGAGGGAGGAAGCAAGTGCATGTGTATGGAATGAGTGAATTATTTAAGCCAACAGTCCAGAAATGCATAGGAGGCATGTCAGTTCTCTGGAAGAAGCTGAACTGGACTGCTCTCATCATCAACAACAACATGGGTGTTCCAAATGTTACCAAGTCCTGGATTTTGACACAAAATTTTAGGCCACCACAAAAAAACATCTGTTCAAGTTCACCAACACCTCCGTAATTTAGCAACTTGCCAGTTGCAAAATAAAATTAAACTGGGCACATTGCCTTACGTTTGGCACTTTGGTTTATTTACATTTTGCATAGGTGCCCAAAGATCATCAGGCAATGATTGATGAGAAATTCACACTATTTTTGCAGGTCCTTAGGTTATTAGGTGTTCTCAGACAACTGAGATAGTGTCACAAGAAAGCTGAGAAAGCCAGAGGGTTTTTTTAAATTTGCTTTTCTAAGCTAATGAGGTTCGTGCATTTCCCCTGTATGTGTATTTTTAATTATGTGCAAATATGAATACCTGGCAATACTTTTTGAACCTGTTCACCAGTTTAAAAGAAAAAAATCTGACAGGAAGAGGGGAAGAGATGTCAAAGATACAAATTTCAGCCAAATTCATTAAAACAGGCAGAGAAAGAGCTAATTAAAATCTACATGGGAGAAAAGAAAGGGCAAGAGGGGGAGAAAGAATGAAAGAGAAACTATAAATGTCTAGCTATCAGGAAAACTTCAGCTCATATCTTTATAAAAATGAAGTTGATCAACCTCAAAACAAAAACCACAGTAAACTAGGATTCCCTTATTCCAGTGCTTGGGGAGTTACTTGGGGTTTTGGTTTCTTTATGCAATGACATTTTCCTGCATAGTACTCCTTGCATATACTACTCAGTTACCTATAAAGGAGCTTTAAACAATGGGAGCTTGGAATATTTAATGGATAAATTTAGAAGTGACAGAGGGATTCTGCTGTACCAATTGGACTTCACCATCTCCCTTTCCTTGGCGTCTAGAGAAAACTCCATTAGAAAAGCAAGAAAGCATGACAAAGTAAACCACAATTTTTCCCCTACTGAGAGCTTCAGACATACAAAAGAGTTCTTGCCAGATAGCAAGTGAGATTGTATCATTTCCAAACAACTGACTCAAAAAAAAAATAATGCAGGCACCTTGAGAGTCCTCTCAGATTCAAAACCACAGAGATTGTTTTGCAGAAGTAAGCTTTGCTCTTGGATTACAAATGCTCATGCCAAATTTCAGTTTCAAATGCTTTTGCCTGTGTGTGAGTATGTGTGAAATTATTAATTCTTGAAAGCAGGGATTCATAATAATGGAGTTATTGACACTTTCTGGGCCCTAACATTGCAGATGTGATGCTAAGGACAAGAAACATTCCCACTGTTTGATGAAAGGGGTTCCCAGGAAACTCTAGATGTAATCGTTCTTCAAGCACTAGATGTTTTCTGTCATCTGGTTCTTGACAACTATAAATAAAGGACTCAATCTGATTTTTATACGCTATTCTACACTGTAAAAGACGAAATGGTATATCACACAGTTGCAATGAAATCCATACACACAGTGATGAGATTATAAACAAAGTATGTATGCACCACAAATGTTTGTGCTTTAAGCAGTGTTGTGAAGCAGAGTTGCACAACTGCACTTGTTGGCCTTGGTTAATGCAGAAGCTCCATTTCTTGTGCTGTAGCTGAAGTGTTTCAGAGACAAATGTCAATACACAGGCAGAGGATGAAACCAGTATTTGTTTGCTAGCATAAAAGAACTGTTATTAAAAGCTACCAAAGTGAAATTCTACCATTTCTTTTTTTTTTTTTTCTCTCAGCTGTATCAAACTAAGCTATTTGAAAACAGAAATACAGACAATACAGCGTGGTACTCACCCCCAAGCCTGGAAGATCTCCAAATGAAACACCAGCACTCCCTTGGAGAGCAGGGGAATTGAAGAGCCCTGGCAGGGTACAGTCCTCCTCCTTGAGCTCACAGCCGAGCTCTGCTCTCCTGTCCCGCTGCAACAGCCATGAGTTGGGAGCCCACCAGGAAACATTCAGAAGAGGTAACCAATAAAACCTTCATTGTCAGGGAAAACAAAAACCTTGGAAATGTCTTTATTTTGCAACCCAGTGTGATTCAGTGGGCCCTGAGCTACCACTGGTGCAAGCCAGGCCAGCACCTTCCTCAATGGGGATAACCGCTTAGGCCCACATGGGCAAGGCACCAAACTCAAGCTATTAGATTTTCACCAGCAGGACTGCAATTAATGCAGCTACGCTGCTTCCCGTCCAGAGACAGCAGGACTGCCAGTGCCTCTGCAGGGACCTCCAAGCAGTGAGTGCCTCTGGTGTGGTCACGGTCTCTGGGCAGCAAGGGTATTCTGCACACCCCAGTAACAAGGGCCAATGACATGCTCTGACATGGAGAGCAGAGATCCTTCCCTTCCCTTCCCTTCCCTTCCCTTCCCTTCCCTTCCCTTCCCTTCCCTTCCCTTCCCTTCCCTTCCCTTCCCTTCCCTTCCCTTCCCTTCCCTTCCCTTCCCTTCCCTTCCCTTCCCTTCCCTTCCCTTCCCTTCCCTTTCTTTAGGTATGGCCATTTCATCACCACTTAGGAGGAATATGGTAACTAAGCCACAGAAACCCTGGAACTACTGGGCAAAGAGGCGAAGAAGGTACCAATCCAACACTGCATTTAAACATTTCTTTTTCTGTTTTCTTCCTATTCAAGCTCTTTTTATATCCAGTGGCCTGAATCAGCATGGGTTCCCTCATTATCATCTCTGAGTTTCCAGGAAAGCGCTTTCCTCCTCCCTCCTTCCTTCTTGCTGCAGGATTACGGCCATGCAGCCACGTGGAATCCATTGCCTGCCGGGTTGCAACATGAGACAGGGCAACACCAGACAGAGAGTGAAAAATAAAAACTGACAAAGTTATAACTTCCAATGTTTGCATTACCAAATCTGTAATGAGGATAAATCCTCATAACCATACCCCAGCACTGGAAGATTACGCACATCTTTGAAAAGCAGATTTGGCCCGCTGGCCATTCCCTCCTGACAATCTGCACTGCAGATTAACAGCAATTTTTACACGAACAAAGACCTTCACTGCATCGTATCAGTATCTGTTTGCAAGCAAATGACCACACTGGGAAACGTGAGTTCTCAGGCTATCTAATGACTATATCAGCATGAATGTGTCATTGCTGTTCTCACAAGGCATCGCAGAACCTTGCACAAAGTCATGTGAGAGTGAGTGAGAAATCAGCTGAATCTAATCAGAAGGAATGGGGTAATTAATATGAACTCTGTGAGGAACTGTTTGTAAAGTGATACGCAGGGTTCTCTGTTTAGCGTCTCATTATTCAACCAAGCCCTAGTAAAGTTTTGCAGTCTCCAAGGAGCACAATGCAAATAGAAAAACAGGTTGATTTTCCTCATCCTGTCATGTAGTCCATAATTTAAGCTGATCATACTTTCCCATTTTTCACAAAACTTTTCCACAATGTGGATAGGGGCATCTGAACTGTTATTAAAACATACTAGCTGAGGAAATGCAGGCAAGCTAGCCAGAGCTGCTTGGAGAGGGCAGCCCCATTCCTCTCTGGCTTCTCCTGAGTCTGCCTCAAGTGTGAGGAAGCAAGCAGATCATACCAGATTTCTGGTGAGACAAGGAAGGTATAAGTGAAGAAAGTTCTGCAAAGAACTTCAAGCTCATGTGGAGAGGTTTTCTTAGAAAGTAGCTTTCTCTTTGAGAGATAGCCAGATAAACCCAGCATTAGCAGGAGATGTGGAATCTCACCCACTCCATGACACTGCATTGGATGCAAAGGGAAATTTCAGTCAGCAGAGGGGAGGGAGGAAAAAGAGGCATCTGGCTGGCTGTTGCCAAAGGAATAGATCCAGCCTGACATGACATACTGCTGCTGTCACAAGCCAACCAGTATTGCGTCTTTGCTTCTGCCTTGCCATCCACCTTAAAGCATGGTAAATGCTCTTCCTTCCCCTACTGCCAAGGACTTGTTTGCTAATAGACTGCCGACAGATGGGTGAGAACATTTGTTTTATTTTTCTGCTTTTCTGTATTTATTTAAAAAAAACCCTTGGGATGAAACAAATGCCATCCATTCACCCATTTGTCTGAAGTCTAAGGAAATATGGGCACCCCCCTCTTGATTTAAATAGCCTTTTTCAAAGTAAAAAAAAAACAAAAAACAACCCACCAACCAAACTACTGTGTCCTGCTATGGGAACTGCCACAATGTAGCATTAGGCCTTCTTCCAATTTGTGCAAGAAATGCAGTCATGTGACTTAGGCACATCGAAGCTGTACTCCATAGCTGCTGTTGATGAACAGCAAACAAGAAACCACCATGGTTGTAGGGCAAGGACATGTAATCAATGTGGCCCAGGTTTTAGTGTAAAACTCTAGGTAGGAGATCAAGGCTAATACATGATCAAAGACTTAATTTAGCTAGACAGCTGTACAGTGAATGCTTTTCCATCTTTATTTCTCCCTTTATGGTCCACATTCACAATGAGTTTTCTTCCTAGGACTTCCACAAGTCTGCCAGAGATGTCCTGGACAGAAATATATGTGCCCATGCAGGGTACTAATGTTCAGAGGCCTTTACCCTTCTTCAGTGTATTGGACTCACTATGCTTGGGCAGAACATCTGCCTAAGATTCAGATTTCCCAACTGTGTCTTCTTTCTCTGCCCAGAAACTCTGTCCAGACAGGATCTGAAAAATACATGTCCATTTGGCCTGAATTTCTAGATGTTCAGCAGTCCAGAAGGAGTGATATTTCCAGTCAGAAAATGAGACAAGATCAACAAAACCCAGACACATGACAGCTGTATCTCTTCCAACACAGATGGACTGGATGCATGCTCCCTTGGAAGACACTTTCGTCTTCATTCCTCAGTTTCAATAACTTCTATTACAAACTGGAGCCCGTTGTATCAGTTCAGCCTGGTTTCAGCAAATCTTAGCTCAACTTTGCTTCTAAGCTCCTGTTAGTGAGCCATGACTGGTAGCTGAGAAAATTAGAGCATGTTGCCTAACTGCAAGGTCTTGGAGAACCAAAAGTAACCCCAAGCCCCAGGCAGTGGTTAGTACGCAAAAGTGAGGCTTGTCACGCATGTAAGGGATGTCTCAGTGGAAAGAGAAAAATAGAGACCAACCTTAAAGCCATTGCTGATGTTGACTCAGAAATGAAGGAACAGGAACACATATTGAGGAGTTGTGGGTTCCTGAAACATTCTCTGGAAGAGCAAACCACACCACTGAATTCATGCACCATGACTGAGACACCCAATCTCCCAATAAGCTGCAGTTCAGATTAGCTGTCCTAAAAGTGGCAGGTATATTTGCAATAGAACAGACACCTCCTGGGAGAGTGTAGCTATCACTCCACTTGAGCAGAAAGATGTCCAAGCCAGTAAGGCGACAAAACGCCCTCCCAGATATAAAAGTTCAAAACAAAAATTGACTGCCTGAATGTATTTTTTCCCATTTTTTCTTCCTTTTTCTCTCATTAGCCACATTAGATCTGTTAAAAGGAATTTTTTTTTTGTCATGCATGTATCATGAATGCAAAAACATGTGCAAAATGTGAAAATTAAGGATATAATAGACAGACTAATGGCAGCTACCAAAGCCAGGAGGAGAAAAGTTTCTAAAAGTTAATGGTTTCACAAATGCTTACAGTTGCATTTTGTTTGCTTGTTGTTGTCTGGTACATAGTAGATTCTGGTAAGAATCCCCAAAACTGATAGTTTTATGATTTTAAGTACTCTGTATGTTATTTATGTCAGAATCAATAGAACAGTTTATATAAAAAAGATGTGTTGCAACAGTCAATTCAAACAGAGCAATTTGTATGCGAGTGGAACTGATCAATCCAATAAAAATGATTGCCAAGTCTCCTGAGCCTTATAGAAATACTTTCAATAAAGATATTTTTAATAAAAAAGAGATGAAATATATAGCAGCAGAGGATTCAAATAGAAAGCAAACTGTTTCTGAACAACTGAAGAAAAGGATTTACACTTTGAATGAAGCCTAGTTTTATTCTATTATTGATGCAGCATGGATATTTCAGTAAGGAGCATCATTTATTTTTAAATAATGGATTGTTCACTCAGATATCATTTGTTCATACAGTTATTTCAGGGGAAGTGTCTGATTCCAGTATAGCTTCTCTCCTCAGACTTAAGGAAATAAGGTGCACCTCTACAATACAATATAGAAATATCTGGTCAGAGAAGGGAGAGGAGGGAAAAGTGTTCCCTTTCACTCAACACTCCTTTAACTCATCGGTGGTCAGAGGCAGGCTCAGACCATACTGAGCCTAACACAGATATGACTGTAAGAAATTTTACTTCTTATGTGTCAGAAAAGGTCTGAAATACCAGTCTAAGAAGGCAACACCCTCTCTGAAAGAACCCCAAATTTTCTGCGGTAGAGACAACAGTGTATCTGTATGCTGTTAAGAGATCACCCTTCACTGGAAAGCAAAGCACACGGTTAGCTGGTGTCCAGCTGAGTCAGCATTAATAGCAAAGAAACGGTGCTTCCAAGGAAGGAGGGAGAGGATGCTTCTTTAGATTTGGGTAATATAAGTCTTCCTTCCTTCTGACTGCGGCAAGGGCAATTCTATAATAGGACTTCCCCATTCAAGATTTTTACTCATGTTTGGTTTCATTCCAGCTTCAGAGGTTGGGTTAGGACACGATTGGGTACATGGTGATACAGTAAGTGTGATTTGCAATGTGTCATTGCCTTTGCGTGAAGTAAATGGGCACTTGCCGTACTGCATATATGTCTGTAACTGACCAAAGGCGGTAACGCTGCTGTTTGCTATGCGTGTAACATCCATTATCTCACAGTAACGTGAACTCATGCTGGGATGACCTCCTTACACGTCACCTCTGGGTAGGTGGGAGACACTTGCTAGAGGGTTCTTATGTCACAAGATGAAATAGTCACTTTTATGCTAAGTTTTTTTTTCCTTACACTACAGATAAATTCAAATAGGCATCTGCTGGTTTGCTAGTTAGAAGAAAACCTAACTTGTTAATACTCGCTTATAAAGAAAGTCCGCACTCAGGTCTCTCACACATAGACATTGGGTTTGTAAGTCATTTCCAGGGTATGATGTGGCTGGAGGTACTCAGTGTGTATGGGATTGATATTTGAAATTACAGTTTCAGTGAATGGACTCTCTTTTGCTGTCTTACCTTAAATTTATAAACCTCTGTGTGAACCCAGATAAAACATCCTCCTGCACATTCACCAAAGGGATGTGCCCACCCGGTTGCCGGTTGGTGAGAAAGGCAGAGTAGTTGGGTCACAAAGCTGGTTGTTTTGGAAGCCATTTCTCCCATCTACTGCAATTCCTTCAGCCTCTGGGAAATGATGACTATTAGCTGTGCGTTAATTACATCAGCAGGAAGAAAATCATAGAACTGAGGCCTCCCCACCACAGTCACAAGCCCAGATGATAGAGACAAAACAAGAAGTGTTGCCACCAGTCACCATCAGGCAGACTTAGGCTTGCATACTTGTGGGGTACATGAAATGAATGACCTTTGGCGTGATACGCACTTAGTCATTCATACACAAAACCCAGTCATCCAACCTACCGCTCCTCCTACATTACCAAACTGCTTTCCTCTTCCAGAAAATAAGTGTTCCCCTGAACTCATCCTTCCCAAGCTGCTCTCTTTTCCTAGATTATATGTCTTTCAACTTGGGACCAAAACTCTGGATAACAGCATGAGAAAAGCAATGATTAGACACATATTTAATTAACGTCTAACATTTAGACTCACAGGTACAAGAGTAGTCATTCCTGACGTCAAGGTTGCCAGTGACATATGGCAGCATAACGTAGGTCTGTGTGAAACAGAAATAAATGAATGTCTAAACTGAGTAACCAAACCCACAGTGAGAAATAGGTGAGGTAGCTTGGAAGATGAGATCAACCAATTATCTTTTGACATTACAGTATCATTTTTGTGAGCTGTTTCTCTATTGAGTAGAGCCAGAACAAATTCAAAAGCCTGGCAGTGACCATCACCAAAGAGGAATATGCCTTTACTGAAAGTATTTATTTTCTCTTCTGATACTTAGTGATGTGCTCCATCACATTCAAGTCCACTAGGGGGTCAAGGAGGCTGAATCAGATGTCAGCTTCACAAAACCAGACTGGAGAAACACCCTTTGATTTTATCTTCCAAAAGACAGAGCTGTTATCACAAGTCCCCAAACTTTTACTCACATGTGCAGTAACTCATGTTAAAGTATTGCCCGTACACACTTGCTTGATTTCTTATTCTGACCATTGTCGAATTCCCCAGATTTGTCCTGATAATTAATGTCAGTCACACATCTTTCAATGGAGTTTGTCCATCAGAAAACTGTGCCTTTAAAAAACTCAAACCTCTGTTTTGTGGCATTTTAAAGCAGGGAGAAAAACCCTAAAAGTTTCATTTCAACAATTTTAATTTCTTCATTTTGACCTGCAGGTATATTGCAGATTACTGTTCTCATGCTAGCAATAAATTTAAACATCAGAACAAAATGCTCCAACTTTATTGAAACTGATACCTGGTATTTCTGACATAACCTAAAACAGTATTGTGCCAATGGTTTAAAACTGTAAAGTTTTACTGTGCTTTGGAACGAGAAGAATCATTGGCATGGTACCACGGTGTTCCCTAAGGCAATCATGCACATTAACCACAAATGCAAATAAAATTTCTCAAGAGCAATCTCTGTATGTTTTCCTGACCGCAGAACGCATGAAAGTAAAATATCATGCATTAGCCCTTTTAATAAACAGTTTCAAATTATCAAAAATACTGAAATAGAAATTTCAGATTCAAAATCCTGGATTTTGGGGAACTGCAGATGGAAAGCTGGGACCCAGCAGCTACTTTATGTTCCAGAGACAGCGCTGACATTATGATGCAGTCATTTGATGTGACAGGGATCATATGCATTCCCAAAAGCAGCTCCTTGGGCTTACAGTCCTTGAGCAGTCATAAAAATAAGATGTCTCTTGAGACATTTCAAAGATAAGGCTGGAGAGAGAAGGGCCACGTGGTTTACAACACTCTTGGATAAATCCAAAGTAACCCTCTCCTCCCATGACGCACTAAGACCATTTGTTAAGTATCCAGTTCTCTTCATGACAGCAGACAGAAGTGCTGTGCTAGGGGAGAAAATAGGAAGAAAGTATTTGGAGCTTTGCCACTTTTCCAGAAAAATTATGTTTTTATGAAAATGTACTCTCAAGAGCATCTTTGCCATAAAATTTGATTCTGATGTTGGGTTTTTTAAGACACAGCCCCAACACCTCCACCCCTACCCCACCACCTTTTGCCCCCCAGGAGGACGGCTGCTCAGGGGGCTGCCCTGCAATATCCTCCCTCTGTCAAAAGGATCACAGACACTTTATTGAAGATTTACACAGCCTTGTCAGTTTGTGCCTTTAGGGCATCTGGTGTTTAGTCACACAGTCATATGAAGGAGGCCTATTAGGCTTAATTTCTGCCAAGTTTGCTGCAATTAGTAGAGATGCTCCTGTTTTTTTAACATCTGTGCAAAGCACGTCTTGGTATGTCATTTTTTGTCCTTCTTCCCCCCCTTTCCCACCGCCTGTCTGGGATGTCCTCCTCCTCTCTGCCCTCCCGCAGTACTGAGACCCATAGCAGGTGTTAGCAAGTGCTGGCAGTGCCCGGCTGCCCCACGAGAGCTGGGACTGCTGGGGTGGCTGTGCCATGTGGGCGCCCCCGGCATCACCCTCCCGGCACAGCTCCTTGCAGGAGCAGGGTGCGGCAGGCAGGGCTGAAGCTTTTGATCTGAGATCAGAAGTGGGGAAGGAGGTTTCACTTCAGTTCCTTTGCCAGCTGGGATGGCTAATCTCTACACATACCTGCAGCAATAAAAATCAGTGTTTACATAACACTGGTGGTTCACCTTGGAAGCACTCTGCCAGCATTAGCGAAGCCCGACCTGGCCTCAGGTCTGGGACACCCCATCCCTGGAAGGGGAATTCCTCACTGCCAGGGCACAATGAGAAAGGCCCCCTACCCCTTTTGAGATGATGGCTTACCCCCCAGGTAAGGGGCTGGGTGAGTTTGCGCTAAGGATAACACAGTGGTGGGGGTCAGCACCAACCTGCCTGGGTCCTCACCACAGGCAAAGACTGCTCTAGCCACACAGGACTAAAAAATTTGATTTGAAGTAGTTCACAAAGAAAACCTTTACCTTTTCCCCCCCTCCTGTGTTGCATATAAAAGAAAAAAAAAAACTTCAAGTGTTATTTCTTCTGCTTTGGAAAAAAAAAATCCAAACATGAAGTCCTGGCTTCCTTATTTCTGTTGTAGGGTTCCTTGGAGGGCTGGAAAATGTGGGGAGCTGCAGCATCGCAAACATCAAGCAGCAGAACTGTGAGCAACGGGAATATATTTCATGTAAAAAGCTGCTTGTTTGAACATCTCTTCAGCACAAATGCCTGAAAGAACACTCAAGGGACAAACTCTCTTTGTGGAAATTTCAATATCGCTGCCTCGTCCTCTGCAGGCAAGAAAGGATTCCTTTCCAAAATGGGACGGAAAAGTGTGTGACATTCTGGATATTTCTAAAGGAGAAGAATAAACAGATAGCATTTTGAATTAAGTATTCAAAATATTTACATTGTTTGGAATGTGGTATGTATGATAAATCCATAAATGCATAGACAATTATCCATATATAGAGAGAACTCTGCACATTATATTTGGATATGTCTATATAGACAGATGAAAATATGCTGCAATATAGAAAGAAATGCATTCCACAGGTATTAGGGGTCAGTGTGACCCATCGTAGGACAGAAGACTAGAAATCACAAAACCTGGGATTAAAGCCTGGCTCTGCCACCAAGGTTTGGTATCACCTTGGGGAAAGTACTTCATTTCTCTGTGTCTTTCTTTGTCCTCTCTTTGCTTAAACAGTACCTCTAAGGACTTTCAATTACCATGTGTTGGTACCAAGCTTTTCACCGTGGGGACCTCTAGGTGCTGCTTCCATCATCCTCAGTGCTTCAATCCAGTTCTCTTTTTGAGGACTGTCTATAAATCTGGGAGTGCAAATGAGAGAAGTAAATTCCCTGTAGACCTAACAGCTTCCAGATTGCAAGTCTAACAGTTTCAGTTCCCTCTAGTTTACAAAAGACTGAGCTTTGAAATGTCAAATTTCAGATACATTTAAGCAAAAAACTTATACCTAGGTAAGATTTAGAAATGAGCAGCGAGTGTTTGTACCCTTATGGATCACAGGCCTTCCCATTCTGCACCTCTGAACTAAGTAAGTAAAAACTTTTTTAACAAGATCAAAATGAAGAGGTTCCCGTGCCAAAACAGAACTGTAAAGATGAGTGGGTTTTGCAGCACGGAAACGCACGGTCCCGGCCAGCAGGCTGATTTAATTGAGGCTGGTTTAAAGAACTGAGCTTTTCATAATGACAGAAGTCTTTTCACTTGCATATCTTGGGAACATGATTCAGTAAGATTCAACACCAACTATTAGCTAGTTAGTATACTTATTTATCACTATAGGGAGAGAGGGTAGGAGGGCAACTGTGCAGCAAGCTTTTGCTAAGGGAGCAGCAGGAACCTGCCAGGGTCCCCCATGCTCCCCACTCACTTTGAGCAGGCAAATGACCTCCAGCCTAGTTTTTCGGTGGAAGTGGTAATCTCCACGAGCCTTGACTGAGTGTGAATGAAGACAATGCTCTCCCAATTCTTCTATAGCTCTCCTCACAAGACTGAGCATCAGAGAAGTAGTCCTCCACCAACTGGGCTGACCTGTTACCTAAGCAGGAGCAAAAAGCAGTACAGGGAGGAGGGAAGAGATTGGTATGCATATATGAAAATTTAATCCCAAGTAATGATGTGCATGTTGAAAGAATTTGCAACATGCCTTATAGGTGGGGATATAGCAGATGGTGGGGAATTTTGTACGAATTCTTTCTGAATGCAGGGAAAGCAAAGATAATGGAGCACTTATGCAACTGCATGCTATCTGGCTATTTTCTGTTTCTTAAAGGCTTAGACATTTGAATTCTAGTGGTCTGGCAATGGATTTTGTATTATAAATCTTTATAAATTGCTTCAGGTATTTAAGTTTTATGCTGTCAAAGGCATTGAAGATAGAATAAAATGTGTTTGTTTGTGTGTCTGTATGTGTTTTTGATAGGGGAATCACACGTGTATTATGATTCAGCCATGATGCTTGTTAGAACACCCTAGAGTACAAAAATGCACCGTCTACAGATACGCAGTTCAGATCTAACAGACAATTCATTCTGTGTATTGATTACTCCTCTGAAAATTTTCTGTGAGGAATACATCTTCTAAAAAAAAAACCAAAGAAAAAAAACCTTAACAATATGTAACTTCAACATAGTGATATCGCATCCCTGAGTGGAGAACAGCATAGATCAGTTTTTCCAAGATACATGTAGGGAGGCAATTCATTTTTCCTACTGGACAACTCTCCTCTGCTCAAAATGTCATTTGCATTTGCTTTTTTTTGTTTGATTGAAATATCTTAATTTCTCCTGGAAGATCTCCTAAAGGATTTTCCTTCACAGTAACTATAACAGCACCAAATGACAAAAGCAAAAAAGGAGACAACATACGTCCATATCTATGCATGCATATATATGCATATCTGTGTTTTGAAATAACTAAACTCATCGCCTTAATGTGACAGAGAGTTAGAGGTTAAGAAAACATAAATTAAAGGGAAGGATATTACCTAATTTACTAATACAAAATTCATTCATTCTCTAAGGCCATATATGGTCCTTTATAAAGAAAGAGAGTATACACACCCTATAACTTACGGTAGCTCCTTCTATAAAGAAAAATAAATCACCCAGCACTCTAACCAAATCTCAGGCTAATTCAGAATTGCCTACATCCGCTTCTTAGGTTAAGTACATTTTAAGCACTGAAAGTAGTTACTTCCTTTTTGCAGAGCTTGAACTGGCTCCCTCATCTGCCAGATTCCTCCCTCCAAAGGCTGAGCAGCTTTCAGCCTTCGTTGCCCTGAGCACGTCTATCACCCTCCCGAGCCCCGTTGCTGCCCCCGAGCAGCTCCCGCACCCCTCGGCCAGGGGTTGCTGAGAGCAGCGGATCAGATGGCAGCCCTCGCCATCACAGTGTGTAGTGTGTGAAATGGATTTAAACACCCAAGGAGGTGTCCGTATTCCCATGGGAGCCGAGGAGCCCTGTGGCAGGGCGTGTGGCAGCAGGGGTGACAGGTCCAATGCACCCTGGACACCTGAGCAGCTTCCCTTCCAGCTCAGGAGGGTGCTGAGCCCCAGGCCAGGACCTCCTCTTCTTCGCCAAAGTCAGAGGGAGCTACTCAGCAGCTGAGGAAAGAAAGCAAGAGCCAAATACCAGCATGGGAGAGAGAGACCAGACTGGTGCTTTGGAAGGTGGTGACAAGCTTTGGCGAAGAATTCCAACTTTTTGCCAGAAACAGAAACTCCCCCGTTCGCTGCAGGAGTGCTCCTTCCAAGCTCATTCCCTCGCCTGCGGGCAAACAAGCACACGTTCATCCTCTCCGCTGCTGGAGCATTCCTCAAAGGCAGCTGCGAGGGTGAGACCTTTGCGGCGACTTTGAGCATGCCAGCATATTGTGACTGGTCTGTAGTGCGCAGAAGGCTGGGCAGTAGGGGTTGGTCACTTGGCCACTAAAGCAAGACATGTTCACTGTCAACATCCAAATCAAATATTGGGCTCTGTTTGTTCAGATGATCTCTCTGCTACTCCCTGTCTTGATTAGCCGCACAGCAGAGCTTGAACTAAAAGAAAACATCACAGCATGAGAGAGGAGAAAGCCCTCCTCTTGCTTTTAACCTACCATTTCAAGAGCACTTGCTTCTCCACCATCAGCAGCACCATGCTTGGCACAGGCACAGATCCCCTGGTCTGCCCAGAACTGCATAATTGCTAATTGCATTGTAGCCTGGGACAGGGGGAAGAAGTCCCCATGGTCATCTGACAGGGAAGGGACTGGCTGGAGCCAGAAGCCAGGACCAGTCTTGAGGCATGGGCGATCTGACCTAATAAGAAAGTTAAGAAGCATGTGGAGAAAAGAACCTACCTACAAAGAGTGACGTATATAAAAAACGACAAACTTTCTTTCAGATTAACTTTTCTAGCCTGTGACAGTGTTTGTAACAAGCGTGTCTCAGATGGAAAGACTCCAGGAGACATGGTAAGCACATCTGTGATAAATGCTCTGTCTGAAGGGCAGGATAGACCAATCTGCCATCAGAAAGAGCTATGTTAGAGAAAAAATGTGGGGAAAAAGTGGTGAAATACCTGGGAATAACTCAGTTTAGGGGGGAAAGGGTTGATAGAGCAAGGGTTCTCTTCCACTTTCATATTTGAATGCAGAAGTTTGCAAGAAATTTTTGGTCTATTGGGGCCTCCACTCTTGGTGCTGTTACCAGTCATGCTCAGCTTGTAGGAGCTGGTCAGAAAACAGCCAGGGATATCCCAGCTGTTGTAGGTGATTCCCCAAACTGAAGCTAACGTAAGAACTGGACTTCCCCTGGACAGACCTCTGATGGTGCACGGAGTAAGGAAGACCTTCTGACATCAAATCTTTAATAGTGGTCTGTCCCAGGGAAGTTTCTTTCCAATGTTTCCTATGTCCACAATAAGGAATTTTTTTTAAATCCCCCTGGTAGGTCTCAAGCTCGCTCCCATTCTTTTAGTTTGGGCAAATGAATAGTTAGGCAAGAGATGCAGGGCACAGCACAGTACCTGCCAACAGCACTACAAGCACACTTAGAGTCCTGGTCTCCCACAGCTGAAAAGCTGGTCTTGAGCCAACTCCTTCATCATTAGTGTCTTTTTCAGCATTAGAAGGCAGGGTGCAAAGAGGATGGAACCAGGCTCTTCTCAGCAATGCCCAGTGACAGGACCAGAGGCAATGGGCACAAACCGAAACACAGGAGGCCATTCCTGAACATCAGGAAACACTTTTTCACTGTGGGGGTGACTGACCACTGGCACAGGTTGCCCAGGGAGGTTGTGGAGTTTCCATCCTAGGAGATATTCAAAAGCTGTCTGGACATGGTCCTGGACAACCAGCTTTAGGCGGCCCTGCTTGAGCAGGAGGGGTTGGACCAGATGACCTCTAGAGGTCCCTTCCAACCACAACCATTCTGTGATTCTGTGGTTTGAGCTGCTGGCCAGGGGCTTCTCAAGACCATCTCAGGATTTCAAAGGCTTCGGTATTTGGTGTGTTCAAACACTGCATATCATTCCTACCACTGGCTTCCAGCTGGGGGTGCCAATGTGACACAACACTTGCGGTAGACAGTTCATCTGATAAAAATATTGTCCTCTCATGTTTTGAGCTCCTCAGATCTCCCTTTTGTGGTTTGATATTATAGCTCAGCTGATCTCTTAACTAGCTGATTTGAGACGGGCAGTTTTGCCTGGAGAGGTGGAGACAGAGAGTTTGTAAGACTCAGCCATATTCAGCCATAACATCCTATGAAAGACCCAGCTCTGACCACTAGACCTGCTCTTCTTGAATGCCAAGGTGCACCTCAGGCTTCTTGGGCTCAGCCTCTTCCTGACCCTGAAAGAGGAAGAAGAGGGTAATACATCATGGCTCTTCCTAAATGTCACTGACTCATGACACCAAAAAAGTTGTGCCTGGTATTGAAATGGGGATATCTGGGATTATCCTCTTCCTCTTTTACAGGAACATCACAATGATTAACACCAAGTTTCAGTATCAGCCCCAGGAACATACTGAATAAATACCTCGGTGAGGTGAATGGGTCAATTCACATGACATGGAGCTATGGTCCCAGGCTGTCTGCGGGCTCCTATCTGCCTTGCTTACCTTCATTTCTCATTTTTGAGGTTTTTCTTTCCAGTCACAGCACCTGGAATCCTGCCTGTGTTGTTAAAATGAAAACAGAGATTCTAGAGATTAAGATAGCAGCTCAGGAGAAAGGCACAGCTACAGCAAATTGCACAGATAGGCTATTTCCAAAGTTGCTTCCAGTAATTTTGCAGCTGTTAACACAGCACCTTGGTTCAGTCCAGGAAGTACCAGTACTAATGATAGTCCTTGGAAAAAAATAACGAGAGATATGAGAGATTTGCCAGCTCATATTTTCTTCATCCTAAATTACCTGTTTAAATTCATCAGAGTACTGGCAGGCAGTTTTGTGCATTCAAGCTTTTTTACTGAAGGTCAGAAGAAATTGATATAGGACTTAAAATACAGAAATTTAAACTTTGCAGTCATGATTTTGACTGTCATTTTCCATATGTCTGCCCTGTCGAGGGACACTCTTTGTAAGCTTCTGCATCTTGTGCAGAGATGAAGAGATTAAACTCTGTTTTGGTGGAAGAGGTTATAAAGATGCATATAGGAGGTATTTGCCCTGAGGGTCTGAATATCTTCCATTTAGGGGTGCTGGAAGAGACGACTGTTCTTCGCCCACTCCCTAGTTGCTTATCACCACTTCCAGCCAAAGGCTCCAACCCCCTTGACCTGCCAGCAGAGCTGGTTGTCTGAGCCCTCTCTAACCGTCCTCACTCATAACAACCTGGGAGTGCTTGAACCATTGGGTTTTACAACTTCAGCTTGTTTTGCATGAAGCAGGTGAGAGAAACAGCTCTCCTGGCAGAGAGGATAGTGAAAAGCGGCTGGAGGAGACCCATGATGAGTCACTTTTGGATGCAAACAGAGCTGTTTGCTGACTCTGTACCAGGTTTAACTCTGTCACTATGCTGAGAAGGCATCAGCTTCAAGATGCATCTAAACAGTGATGAACAAGATTGAAAAAGTTGTCCATCACAACCCCTGAAGCAACCGGTGGGCCTAGGCTCACATACAAGCTTCACTTCTGCAGTATTACGGACCTTATATCCAGCAAACAGGGTATTACGGTTCAAATCCAAATAACCACTGATATCTGGGGAATCCTTTCCAACTGTTGTCTTCCAGGCCTACTTCTGCTATCACCAGTAAATGGTGATAATAATTTAATTTAATAATAGTAATAAACTAACAAAGCAAAACACATATCACAGTGAAAACAGTAGACTTGTTGGATACAGGAAATTACACTGAAGGAGCACTACAAGTTTTGTAAGACCATTCTCCACTCCTGTCACAAAATCACAGGATTGCTGAGGCAGAAGGAACCTTTGGAGATTGTTTAGTCCAAACCCCTGCTCAAAGCAGGATCAACTACAGCAGGTTGCTCAGGACTATTCCAGTCAGGTTTTTAATATCTCCAAGGATGGGAACTCCACAGCTTACCTGGATAAGCTACTCCTGCGTTCAGTCACCCTTCCAGTAAGAAATTTTTTCTCCTATGTTTAAATGGAATTATCTGTATTTCAGTTTGTGGCCATTGCCTCTCATTCTGTCACTGGGCACTATGGAGAAGAGCCTTCCTCTGTCTCATCTGCACCATCCCATCAGGTATTTTTAGACAATGATAAGATCCCCCAGGTCTTTTCTGCTCCAGGTGGAACAGTCCCAGCTGTCTCAGCCTTTCCTCATAGTAGAGATGTTCAAAATCATTTAACCATCTTCAAGCTTCTTTGCTGGACCTGCTTCAATATGTCCATGTCTTTCCTGTACTGGGGAGCCCAATACTGGACTCCAGATGTGTCACCAGTCCTGAGTAGAGGGGAAGGATCACCTCCACTGACCTGCAGGTGATGTTCTGCCTAATACAGCCCAGGAGGTTCTTGGTCTTCTTATCACAAGGGGACTTTCTGGCTCATGGCCAAGTTGCTGTTTAACAAGACTTCCAGGTCCTTTTCTGCCAAGCTACTTTCCAGCTGGTCAGCCCCAAACACATACTGGTGCATAAGGTTGCTCCTCCCCAGGTGCAGGATTTGTCTTTTCCCTGCTTTGAACTTCATGAGGCTCCTGTCAGCCCATTTCTCCAGCTTGTTGAGGTCCCTCTGGATGGCACCGCAACCATTTGGAGTGTCACCCACTCCTCTGAGTTTTGTATCATCTGCAAGCTTGCTGAAGGTGCACTCTATCCCAGTATCCAGGTCATTGATAAAGATGTTAAACAGTACTGGTGCCAGCACCAGCCCCTGGGTACACCACCAGTGACTGGCATCTATCTGGACTTTGTGATGCTTGTCCCAGCTCTTTCAGCTGAGCAGTTCAGCTAGTTTTCTTTCAGCCTACCGCACTGACCATTTATCTTGCCTGTACTTCATCAGTGTGCCGATGAAGAGTTTATGGGAGACAGTGTGGAAAGCCTTATAAAAGCCAAGACAAGAAATATCCACAGCTCTCATCCACCAAGCCATGGATCCTATCACAGGTGGTTGTCAGGTTGGTCAAACGTGACTTCTTCATAAATCCTTGACAGGTACTTCTAGTTACCTTATCCTTTCCCTGTCTGGAAGTGTTTTCCAAGATTATTTGCTCTCTCACTTCCCCAGGGATAGAGATGAGGTGGACAGGCCTGCAGTTCCCTGGATCCTCCTCTTTGTCCTTCCTGAAGATAGAAGTGACATTTCCTTTCTTCCAAGCATCACCATGACCTTTCAAGGATAATTGAGAGTAGCCTCGCAAGGACCTGGGCCAGCTCCCTCAGCACTCATGGAAGAATCCCATCAAGTCCCATGGATTTATATATGTCTCGCCTGCCTAACGTTCCCTAGCTTGATCCTCCTCATCAGAGCTGAATCTCTATTGCTCCAGATTTCCCCACTTGTCTCAGAGACCTGGGGTTGCTGAAAGCAAGTCTTACTAGCAAGGACCGTTAAGAAGGTGGCATTGAGTACCTGACCTTTTTCCCCACTCCTCTCCACATCATCTCTAGATAGGGCCGAAAGAGCAGAAGCAGCAAAACAGGTTCAAGAAGTGACAGGACACATTCAGGAAAACCAAATCACCAGGAACTAGCAATATCAGGGATGCTTCCCCTTCCCCATCCATCTCAGGAAGAAATGGGCCTCAAATTGTCAAAGACTCTTCTTGGGACACCGCACCATATGCACACGCTTCCTAAGGCTTACTCTTTGCCCCACCACTGATGGGGTTACTAGGCTATGTGGGTCTGTACAGCCAGCCTTCTGTAGGATCGGATAAATGTGAGTTTGATGCTAAGGCAGTGTGTGCCATTGTCCCTTCTGCTTTTTCAGTGTCTCTTATAATCTTCTCCCTGCTAATCTGCCTGATGGAGAGAAATCTGTACTACTCCTCTTGAGTACCTACTGATATCTGTATCATGGTCTTAAAATGGGACTGCAACAGTTGTCCATATCCTTTAGCCAGCACTATCTAGATAACTTTCATACAGACAACGCTGCAGCCGTCACAGGCCAAAGCTTGGTGAGGTCTGCCAAACCTACCTAAGTAACTCTCTAACTGTTTTAATTAGGTGCAGAGCTGCATTATTGTTTACTAATTGTGATTAATCTTACAGAATGAAGAGGCTACTGTGACAGATGTCCTAAAGAGAGACAGTCATCAACACTGAGAACTTACAGTGTAAGTATTAATGATGGAGAGGAAAAATGGAATTTTACCTTTGTTTTAACTCAGACTGCAAACTGAACCTTAGACAGATTGCCCGACTTCTTTAAGTCCACACTATAGGTCTGTGGCAGAGCTAGGACTAAATGTTAATTTCCTAAATCCCATTCAAGTGCTGACTCAGTGGCAAAAGGTCCTCAGTTTTCAAAACTATTAATGATTTTTCAACACTGGATTCCTAGGAATACAACATGAGGCAGGTTGAAGAAACCTGGTTTTCAGAAAACAAATTGCTGAGAGGTCTCAGTTTGGACATAAGAAAACTGAGTCATATGAAATTAATAGTTATATTTTAAAATCTTGGACAAAGTCCTCTTTCTTCTAGAGTTGCAGAACTTTTGTTTTCTACTATATTAAGAGTGGGTTTTTTTTCTTTTTCTTGTTTATCTGCTGGGGCCAACTTAAGAAAGATAAATGAGAAAAGCTCTTTGGCTTCACATATTCAGAGTGCTCTTACAATTAGTCTATTATCCATACTTGAATACGAAAACAATTGGCCATGTTTATCACTAAGGAGAACCTGAAGGCCATCATAAAAACAAGGAACTACAGTATTCCTGATTATAATTTTTAGTTGCCATGGCAATACTTGGACAGTGAATATACTTGTTGGTCTCTGTTCCTGGCAGCAGGGCACAGAGAACCACGCAGTCCTTATTCGGGGCATCATTCTGTGAATTTTGTGACTCTTTTGCTCAAGAAGGTTGAGAGGGCTGGACTGCACACGATGTGTGAGAAAGCATCTATAAAACAGCTTGCTTGAGTTGTAGTCAAGGAGCTGGGACTGACTCAGTTCCAGCGCCTCTCCAGGCCTAGTTCCTGTGCAACATCAGCTGGATGAGTTGCACCTCTCTATGTTCCTGTTTGCAAAATGGAAATAAGGGTGCTGCTCTCCCTCACTGGTGTTGCCTTTTTATTGGGGAGTGTGCACTGTCACCTACTTTGTGTTTACACAATTCTGCTCTTGGTTCTAGTATCCATACTGTAAGGAAAAAGATATTTTAGTATAAGACAATAATTACCATTATAAAGCAATACTGTAAGAGCAATATGAGATATATCCCAATAAGAATCTCAAAATACTTGAAGTGAGCAGAAGGCACATGAAACTCTTCATTTTCATTGACCTGTGTGACTGAGACTAGAAACATATGCTGGTAGCTTCTCATATGTGCACTCAGAGGAAGCAGAACCAAAATGACAACATGGCCGGTATGGCTATGGGCATAAAATAGGCAGGCAGAGTTTTCAATTATTTATTTTCTAATGGTTGTTCTGTAGCTTGCATTTGAGCTAAGACTCTCACAGGAGTCTTCAGTCTGTTGCCAGTGGGGCAGATTTCCAATTCTTTGTAGCCATCACGTAAGTAAAGAAAAACTTAAGGTAGAAAAATAGATTCAGAAACCAATTCTGGGTCCTTGAGAGGTGTAGATGGCAGCTGATCTGAGAGGTTCAGCAAGGACTCTCTGCATGGCTTTTCCTACAAAGTCGCACAGATGGCTTTACCCTGAGCCACCCCCTTCACCTATGGACAAGCACACACTCCAGTCAGCTGTGCTGGCTGAGAAAGTTTCAGTCCATCAGGTCTTTATCATGGCCACCTTCTCTGCCCAGCACGAAGGATCACGCGTGCTCTCTCATATGCTCCATGTGCAGTGTCAGGCAAGCTTTGGCCGTGGGCAGATGTCCCTGTGGCGAGCCAGCAACAGCAGGGGAGGTGGTTGCGGTGGCAGCAGCTGTTCCTCTGCCAGTTGTATATCTTCTTCAGGCCTCCCATCTGCAAACCACCTTTGGTCCCACTGGATTTGCATAAACGCTTTTCCAGACAGTCATTACAGGGAGCACGGGTGAGCAGCACCCTGGCAGGCCTGAGATCAAGGAGGGGCATGGGGCAGCAATAGCAGGGTGTAAGTTCTAACTTCACCATTTGCCCGAGCTGCCTGCAGAGCGTGCGATTGCAGCTGAAAACACCCAGGGAAGGTGTTTTGCCTGTGCCTTCCACCAGCACAGCCACTCATTCAGTGACTGCCTCTGCCTGCTGCCTTATGTTCCCCCAAACAGCCCAATTACAACTCATTGCCCTACCTGCTGCCTAACGCTGCTCACCTTGAGTAAAATCAGGCAGTGATTTAGTGATACTAGGTGCAGGCTGGGGCAGATCCTCCTGCCCTTATTCGCTGTGAATTGTGCTGTAGGCAGTTATAGTCCCAAGGAAATCAATGGGATAATGAATACTAATTAGTGACAAGTCACACTGGGAGAATCTGGGAAAACATCTGTCCTTGCCCCAGGAGTGGGAGTTCCTCAGGTCCCTGCCATTGTCACGCAGTTCAGGGGGCCCTCACAATCTTGCGGAAAGGATGATTTTGAATATTTACAAGCAGCATAAAAATTGGCCCCAAAAATCACTTTCTCATCAGTTTCACTAAGCCCTAATTATAATGTAAATTGCAAAATTGGAAGGAATTCAGAGACGAGCAACAAATACGATTAAGGGGATTGGAGGATTGATTTATGAGAAAAGATTAAAAGACCTAAGAATTATGCAGTTTGACTAAACGATGACCGTGGGCCTGATCTTGCAAACTTTTCCCAGAGATGGCTGTCCACATTAAAGGGGAAACATGATTTTAAAACACCTACTGTGTCCTCCAGTGAGAAATTCTGCAAGTCAGTATTCTAAGCTAAGGCAGAGGGAAGCATTAGTTTTCATCTTGCAACTAGTGAAAGTAAAAATTTCTTGTGTCAAAGCTCAAAGAGTGTTTGCAATTTTTGGGGGTGTTATACATGGAAAAAGCCCCCAGAATTTATTCATATCAGACAGAAATTTGGGGCTATGTAAGTACTTGAGATCTGGCAATGACCAGAATAACAGGAGTGATAGAAAAATTATTCTTTTCACTTGGAGGACTGTTAAATGCCTTTATTTGTAACTTTCTAAAAGTAAAGAAAAAATCTTCAGCCTCCCCCAAAAGTCAACAACCTGAACTGATGAATTGCACTTTTGCATGGGTACTCCAGTATTTTAATGCTTTTGAGGATCTACCTAAGCTCTAGAAAACATTCTAGCGATACACAGATGTCACAGGACCAAGCATACAAAGCAAATCAAATGACAGAAGAAAGCAACAGGAAAATGGGAGAAGCAGCACCTCAAAAGGAAAAGGACAGATGCAACACCAAGTCTGAAACTGTCCTCTCTATGGCATGGCTGCCTCCTGACTGTGCTGTACAGGGCTCTGCTGCAGACAAGCCAGGCTGCCGCTCAGGACAGTCCTGTCGTGGTCCTTCTCCCTTACTGGCGTTGGTACCTAGCAGGGGTCCCATGAAAATCAGACTCTGGGGGCTACACTGATGGAAAGAGACTCTTTATTTCTGGCAGAACTTTTTTTTTTTTTTTTGCTAGTTTCTCTCTCCAGACCTCCTCATTGCAGGCTTGGCCAAGTGTTGGTGTTGGCACGGGGGGAATGATGGTGGGACTATAGAGCTGACCGGGAGAAGGCAGAGGCTGGCAGCAAGTAGCTGTTAGATTGCCAGCCGCATCATAAAACTGCCCAAGTTACCTAGTAAGTTCTCTAATGGTAGAATATAGACTCCTGGGACTGAAAGTATCCTCTTGACTGTCAATTTTCTCAGCACCTTTGAGACAACCAGTCTGGAGAGCCAAAAGTACCCATGTCTCTGCACTACCCAGCTCTGTAACATGGAAAAAAACAAGGTGTAGTACATCATTTACCAAAGCATGCTTTCATTACTGTTTTAATACTCATCACAAAATGAAAGAAGTGAGATTTGCCATCATTGGCAAATAGTTTTTCCTGAAGAAAAAAAATGAGGTGATATTTTTCTTAAAGTCAGCTTGCAATGCTTTATTTCTGAAAAAGCAACAGCCTTTTTGTTAAATGTTGGAAACGTCAGAACTTTCAAATTTTAGTTTTTTCCCAATTAAAAATTAGCCTACTATTTTATAAAGAAAAAAAGTTTTAAAAGTGTCAGACGAATCAGAATCAAAACAAACACTGAATCAAAAAGTGATGAAATCAGAATCAAAACTAATACTTGGATTGATCAAATTGTAGTGTAATGGCTTATTCAGTAGTCAAAAAAAAATGTTTTGTGTTTTGGCTCAATCTAAGCAAAATCCCACTTATTTTTTTCCTTTGTGTCCACATCCAAAATCCATCACTCATCAGGCTCTTGCCTTGGGTAGCTAATCTCCCTGCTGTGCCAGAACCAGGCTTGGACAAAGATTCAATGCATGACACAGCAGCTCTGCAAAATGGGGTGCAAGTAAATAAGGCCTCCAATCTAGGCATGGTAACTGAAAAACCTCACAGTACTGGTACCAAAACCAAACTTGGCCCAGAGAAATTTGTCTCTGTCATTGTTGCAATGGGGGCTGATTATAGGAAAGGATGCTGACGTGATGTGACATCCTCAGAGGCATCAGTTTGCTGCCCTAAGCACCCACACCACTGTGCTCACATAACATACCTGAGAGAAACAGCACATGCCAGACACAGACACCATTAAAAAAAAACAGAGCTGCCCACCTTGGGACCCACCTGTACCTGCCCTGGGGAAGGCCCAGAATTTCCAGGAATGACCTCGGTGATTCAACAGATTCAGATTTATACCAGCAAGCAGGGCAGAAACAAATGCCCTGCCTTCCTCAACGGCCTTAGAGCAAAAAAAACCCACACTATCTTTTCCAGAAACTTCACAGCTGCTTATCTGAAGCAGTTCACAACAGTGAAAGTGAATAAATATGTCATGTAATGCTGCAATGTGATTTTTAAAGGCAGGCATGATTTCACTTAGGCAAGCAAGGGAAGGGTGAGTCAGCAAATGATTTCATAAGAGTGCTCAGCAGCCAGCTCCAAGGCAGTGGCTACAAGGGTGGCAAGAAAGGCAGGCTGGCTGGTGGGCTGGGTGGGTGCCAGCCATGACCCTAACCACACATAAGACACAGCCAAGCCTGCAAGTCTCCAAAGTCAACATGGAGAGAAGCAACAGCTGAGAAAAACTGCTGAAGGAGGGAAGGCTCTTATGAAAGGAGCAAACACTGTGGGAGAAAGATACCAAAAAGTCTTTGCAAGCCAGGGTAGGCCCCACCGTGGTCTCCCTCCCATGGCTGCTCCCTAGCACAGCTCTCTGACTTCCACAAAACTTCCTCTTGAGGAGGAAAAGAAAGAGAGGGAGAAAGGCTCTGGGAGGCCTGGGAGCTGCTGCCCCCCTTCCCAGCTCCATTTTCACATAAGCCTGGGTTGAGGATAGGGTCCCCTTACCCCACGAAACAGGGGTAGCTGTCTGTCAGTGCCAGCATTTCCCCGCCCACCAGAGTGCCTGGGTTGGAGCCAGCTGCTCCACAGCTGCACAGGAGCTACAGCACAGCAGCCACGTCCAAACCCCAGGCAATGCTGAGACAGCCTCTCTCCAGCCACATGCAGGATTTCCACCCAGGATCCTGGTGGAGAAGCAGGGCATGGTGCTACAAGTGATAGTGAAAAGTAAAAAGGAAAAACCAAGAAGATCATGTGGGGCTGGCAAGGAGCAGGTTAGCTCTACAGCACCCAAATGAGAGGTGGTTAGGTGTCCTTCCTCTCCCTCTGTGCTCAGGGACATCAGGGCTTCCTCCCTCTGTCCCCATGCTGCATGTGGAGAAAGCAGGAAAAGTCAGGTCGAAGTCATCAGGTACTTTTATTACAGGTACTAGCGCAGTACCCTCCATGGCACACAGGGAGATGAGTCACCTGTGGAAGGAGGAATAGAGAGGCACAGCCTTTATAGACCATTGCCACTGGCATAAATATTGAACCCAAATGCATTCTACCTCACATCTGAACCAAACCCAAACAACACCAAAGCAAACCACAGGATACTCGTGAGGAAACATGAAAACATCCTCTGCGAGAGAAAAGGAATTAGTGAATAAAGGACAGTAAGCAAGGAAAAAACTGGAAGAAGCTTCAGAAAACCATGGATTTGTTCACAAAATTATTTTTTTTTAATCAGCAATCATTTTTATTGCAATCAATGTTTCCAACTAAATTTTGCTATATGAATTCCTGGAGGCTTTGATGTCCTAGTCTGATACTGCTGTTCTGCTTGATATTTGCTTTGGTTATCCCTGCACAGGTTCACACTCACCATCAACTTCCTTTTTTGGTTTTTTTTTTTCCTGTCCTTGCAAGAAATTCATAATCAGCTTCCCCGAAAAACTCTGTAGTTCAAGACTGCCATCTTGAGGTCTACTACGTATAAGGACTAGCATGTTGATTGAACTACTAGTACTCAGGGAATTATTAGTGAGCTCAAGCACTTAGTATTTAAAGTATCATTTTTAAAAGGCATGAACATACATACAGAGAGGCAGTTCATCTCTGCTGTGTATTACCTGGAGTTAAGGGCTCTAGCTAACAGAAATGTCACTCCCAGTTGAGATTTTCAAAAGCAAAAATTAGTAGTGAGTGCTCTGCTTTGGGATATTCTACTTGAAATGCCTTAGGAGATACCTGGTATTCAGACTGTGCTCAGTTCCAGCCATCTGAAAATCAGTGAACTTTTAAGTGAGGCACCCAAAATGACTCTTTTTTTTTTTTTTTTTTTGGTCTAGAAGATGCAGGTTTGTATTCTTAATTTAAGTTGAAGTCAGAGGCAAAATAAAACTATGGCTTTCAAGGATATTTAAAATCTACATGGGGAGTATATTGCTTTAGATATTCCCATATTTTAAAATAAAAGAGAGACTTTCATGCTTTGGGGTATAAGTCTAGGAGGTATTATGAAATCATTTTTCTCTACAGCATTGTCCAGACACTAGTAATTTATCACTGCAGGAGAGCAAATGAGTAGATTGATACGACAAATCATGCATCAGTTGAGAATTTACCATTGAAAGTGGGATGTTGCTTTTCATTCTTCCTGCTGCAACTGCCAGGTGGCTTTTGGCTTGGGAAAAGGATGTGTGCCAACATGTTCACAATGAAGTGCATTAAGGATGAGGCGCCACAGGAAACCAGAGATCCTCAAAAATATGCATTGTTAGCACCACAAATAACCCGTGTTTCCTTGTGATATTTTTCATTTTGAAGCCAAGCAACAAAATAAGCCTTTCTGAAATGATTGCCCGTGATGTGTATTCCTCAGTTATCACCACTACCCAAATTGCACAAGTATGTTTCATTCTTTTTACAGGAATTTTAGATTGTATTAGATGGGAAGTCCTCAAACTATAAATTTGACTGAAGTCTAGATGAAAAGCAATCTGCCTCCAGCTATGTAACAGTCAGTCTAAAGGAAGAAGTCCTGTTTGTTTTCCAGTGCAGCAGCAGACTGCAGTAGAAGGTATTTTTATCCTAAGCATTTAGTACAGCAACGACACATCTCACAAAAGAAATCCGATATCGGCTCCGATCAAACTATCAGGGACTGAGTCATATCTCGGTCTGGTAGGAAGAGTGGGTAAGAAACTTATTTCCCCTTCACAGGGAAGAAAACCTTGAATTTGTATTGTTTTTCTTGCTTTGAATTCCAAAATACCTTGCCAATAAATTGCGGCAGTTTGTCATATATTCAGAAATGGATGGGAGCAGCCCACAACAGCCTACGGACTGCACTTCCCACACAGACTTGCCTCCTGCCTGCGGACCACAGCAGCACCGGGATGACTCAGGCTGAAAGAAGGATATTTGCAGTGGCCTAAGAGAGGCTGAATAGGACAGCCACAGCCAAGGGGCTTGGAGCAAATGAGGTCTATCTCCACAAAGAAAGGCAGTTTCAAAGATCTAGATTGTTAAGCCTATTCACAGAGAATAAGGTTTCATTCTGGAAGTAGCCTGTGTTATTTCTTGAGGAGTAGTGTGCTACTGAGCATGAACGAAGCGGCAGAGTCTGTCTCTGTGTAAGAAATTGTTGAGATTGAGCTGTGAGCTGGTTCACTTGGAAACTACTCCTTGGGTATGAGCCAGGTGTCTATTTTGGGTCCCTCCATAGGCAGGAGTCGCCTGCAGTCAAGCCAGACTCCTTTCTAGGACAGGCCAAAATGTCACCCTGTCTTCTGGAAGGGCAAAGAGCAAGGCAGTGCAATAACTAAAAAGAAATTAAAATTTAGTTGCCTCTTAGCTTTAGGGATGTTCAAATAATTTTAAGTTCACTACTGTAATTTTTATGATCAATTCCCCGTGACAATTGGAAAGTCAACCAAAAGGTTCAAGAAGATTTGTCAAGATTTAATTCCACAGTCTGATCAACTACTGAAAGGTTTTCAATGTGGAAGTTTCAAAAATTGTTTAGCTAAATGTTATGCTTATGATTGTCAGAGAGGAATGAAATTTATGTACATCTCTGAAAAAATTTACAGTCTATACTTTGACCTAATCTATTAATATAATTTTACATGTTTCGTAAAATTCAAACTAATCATTGTATTACTAAGTCAACTTTCACAGAATCACAGAATCCCAGGTTGGAAGGGACCTCAGGGATCATCTAGTCCAAGCTGTCTAGGAAGAGCAGAGTCTAAACAAGATGGCCCAACACCCTGTCCAGACGACTCTTGAAGGTGTCCAACATGGCCAAGTCAACCACTCCCCTGGGGAGATTATTCCAGTGGTTGACTGGCCTCAGTGTGAAAATTTTCCCTCTGGTGTCAATCGGAATGTCCCCAAGAGCAAGTGGTGCCCATTCCCCCTTGCCCTCTCCATGTGACTCCGTGTAAAAAGGGAGTCTCTGTCTTATTTGTAGCTACCCCTTAAGTACTGGTACATGGTGATGAGATCCCCTCTGAGCCGCCTTTTCTCAAGGCTGAACAAGCCCAGCTCTCCCAGCCTACCCTCATATGGCAGCTTCCCAGTCCTTTGATCATCTT
Organism: Phalacrocorax aristotelis; assembly: GCF_949628215.1. Lineage (NCBI taxonomy): Eukaryota > Metazoa > Chordata > Aves > Suliformes > Phalacrocoracidae > Phalacrocorax > Phalacrocorax aristotelis. The sequence continues at coordinate 96,937,223 of NC_134276.1, read as the reverse complement.
GGTGGCCCTTCTCTGGACCCCCTCCGGCCTGTCCACATCCTTTTTGTACAGCGGGGACCAGAACTGGACACAGTACTCCAGGTGTGGCCTGACAAGCGCTGAGTAGAGTGGGATAATGACTTCTTTACCTCTGCTGGTGATGCCCTTTTTGATGCAGCCCATCATCCTGTTGGCCTTCTTGGCCGCAGCAGCACACTGTTCCCTCATGTTGAGCTTTCTGTCTGCCAGGACCCTCAGGTCCCTTTCCACAGAGCTGCTCTCCAGCCAGGTGGATCCCAGTCTGTGCTGCACTCCCAGATTATGTTTTCCCAGGTGCATGACCTTACACTTCTCCTTGTTGAACTTCATAAGGTTCTTGCTGGCCCACTTCTCCAGCCTATCCAGATCTCCCTGCAAAGCAGCTCTCCCTTCTGGAGTGTCTGCTTCCACACTCAACTTGGTGTCGTCAGCAAACTTCATCAGGTTACACTTGATCCTGTTATCCAGATCACTTATAAAGATGTTGAATAACATTGGGCCCAACTTTGAAGTTTTCTGTTTTAGAGTTACTGTGGTGTATCATAATATATCTTACACAGGCTGTAAATGAATGACATTGTGTCCTGTCATGTCTTTACAGTGTATTCTAAACAGAGATTTTTTACCCGTATTAGTATAAAATCTAAATATTCTGGAAAACTGTAATTTTTTGAGCTTTAAAGTTGCTATTGGTATTTCTTCTACCAGGCTTCTTGTTCCTTTGCCTTATTCTATATTTTTATAGAATAAAAATAGGTATTTGACATTAATACTTATGCCTTTCTGCAAACTAGATTTATTATTAAACCCAAAAATAATTGGCACTACTTTATAAAATAAATAATACATTTAAAACTTTTTTTTTCTGCCAAAGTTAATAAACTTTATTTTGTGAAGAGATAAATTAATAAAAAAGAAAAAAGATTTGCATTACAACTGACTTCAGAATAACAAAACCTGAGGAATAATGTCCTTCACAAAATACAAAATAACTGGCAAGGATAAAAAGCAAAGTAAAAAAAAAAAGTGCTGGGAGGAGTTCAGAGGGGACCTTCAACAGTTGCGTACTGGAGAGAAATCCAAAACCAGATAGCAAAGCTGCTGATCAGAACTTGAAAAAAATTAGTGGTCTAACGCTGCTGTAGGGGGAAGCAGTTGTGTAAATCCTAAGGGTCCTTCTCTTGCTGATGAGCCCTTGTGTCCTTCTTGCCCGTGGGCCTTGTGGGGTGCCTGCTTCCTCACTGAAGAGTCTTCTCCAGCTTGATGCTCCCCAGCTGGGGTGAGAACTCTCCTCATCTGCGGGACAGAGGCAGCATCTCAGCACTTGGGTCCTTTGTGGCATCTGCTGCGTACCCAAAGCAATGTCTGCAGGGACCGACCGCTGGCCAAACACTAACTTATGACAGTGAGCGGGGTGGCTTTCCCAGCTTACATTCAAGAATGAGACTGAACCACACACATCAGGAGAAAATAATCTTACTGTAAGGAGGAGAGTGGCTCATCTGTCTTGAGTTAAGCCATCACTGTAGTGATTTGGAATGGTAAATACAGGAACGTTCCCTGGATACAGCTGTGAGGTAAGAAAACCTTTAGCCTTTCCAAAAGATATTTTTGCAAGGGACACACAAATAATTTTTTAATTCCTGCATGTAGAAAAAATATTTCCAGGAGAATTTAAATAGTGTCAGTTGCTTGAGAGCAAAGTGTTGAAGCTCATGCAACGACCACAGAATTTAGAAATGAGCAAGTAATAGAAAAGGAAACTGCTGTTTAATAACTCTCTACCCATGCATTGGGAAACATATACCCAATACACCATCAGTGCTGCTGTCAGCAAATGCTAACTACATGTTCTGAATTGTTGTGTATAAATCTGTGATAAGCTCATGCACATATTCCTTTGCATTAGCTTAGAGTAGGACCTACAATAAACATAAAAGAATTCTTTGAATTAACTGAAAAAATAAAGCCATACAGAACCTGTATGTAAACTTACCTTTATGCATTTTTTGATTCGAGATGCCAACAAGCCGAAGGTGTAGAGCTAGAGAAAGCTGGAGTTGAATGTAAGAGAGAAGACCTAACCAACCTCATGACCAACTAAGTGCGGAAGCGATTACAAAGAGATCGTACGAGTGCAAAATTTTGCCATGTGAATGGTGGTATATATAAATATATATATGCTACATTGCAGCCGAAGAGATGTTTGTTCTAGAGTCAATCCTAAAAATACGTAAACAAATGTGAACTTGCAAGCATGCGCAGGATGTGAATGCCTCATGGTCTGAGGAGACACAACGAGAGATATGTTCACCTACACCAGTCATCAGCCAAGCCAGCATTACCCATGATACAAAGACAACAACATCAATTTAACCCAGATTAAACTAAAAAGCCTAATTGTAAAGCTACCAATATATATTAAAAAAAAAAACCACAAAACCAAATCCAAACAATTTAACAATTTAATATAAAATGCATGGTGCGGTGTGCAACATCAGTTGGCTTGAGGGGATCCAGGGTTTCTAAGTAAAAACAACAGTGCTAAAGCTACCCAATCACATCTCTTGTAGCAAGGCTGATGCCTTCACAAGTGGGGCGCTTTGCACCAAATAATACTGCAACTGCTGGCATGGTGATGGCAGCAACAGCCATCGACTAGGAGGCAGAAGGGATAAAACTATATATCAAGCTGTGCATGCCATTTTCCTTTGTTTACTGCTGATCTTACCACACAGAAAGGTGTTATGATTATATGTTAAAAAGTTGAAGATCCAGATTGGAGCAAAGCTGTAACCGAGATATCTGTGGCTGCTGGTATTCCTAAAGCAGACCCATTTAGGCTTGTTCAGAAACAGTTTTGACAGTGTTAAAATGATGGGAGGTAGAGGAAGTTTGCTGAGCTCTTCTTCCATCTTTGCTACCATCAGTGGGGCTAATAGTAATTGTAGGAAATTAGTGCAGAAAAGCAGCTGCAAACATAGGCACAGCCTCAAGCTATCCAAGTGACTTCTGAGCATTATTTTCCTCTGGAGAGGAATGCCCAGTCTCCCAGGAAGCCAAGTTCGGCTACATCCTCCTCTTGCCTTTCATGTGATGTGTCAATACTTATTTATAATTGTATTGTCTTCACGTAGAGTCAGAATACACATTAACTCCTGACTACAGCTTTGTCTTTTTAAAGTCAGTGGAAACACAAGGTTCAATTTCCTCTGTTTTCATTTATGATTAAGATACATCTCCTCTGCGATGGCTCATACACTGTCACTTTTGAACAGAATAGCACTAGGGAACTTCCAACTTTGAAATTAATTACAGGAATAAAGCCTTCTTTGCATATTTTCTAATTATCCCTTTCTTTGTTAATGCCAAATAATGCCTTTAGCATCTTCCTGGAAAAAGTCTCATTGACCCTGCTATGTGATTATGGTGCTTTCATCTCCCATCTGTGCTGTGAAAGCTACAGGCCTTCCATTTCCAATGCAAAACCCCCCAGAATTAAAATAATTAGTACAAACAATAAAAAGATTAAAAAGCCGTACAGGTACATGATGCAAGCTGTACACAAGGCAGCCTTATCCAGTCATGGGTGAAGGAGGGGGGGAAAGAGGTGATATGCCTTTTATTCTGTGACTGTCCCTATGATCTCAGCTCATGAACAAATTAGACCTTAAATTAACCTAAAAATTTTGCAGACATTGAGAAAATTTGCAAGCACTAAGAGTCCATTGTTGAGATACCTGGATGAAGGTCGCATCCCAGTCGAGGCCGAGCTGTGGAGCAAAGCAATCATGCTGCTTCTCCGGTCACAGTTGCTCTTCGTTAATACTTGCCTCAGCTGCACAGGGGGATGTCACAGCGCAAGGTGTTGCACACATCCACGTGCCCCAAAAAATCTTGCACTGATAAGCAGGAAAGCAAGGAGGAACCTGGCGGGGAAGGAGCTTGACCCAAAATGGGTGATGACCTGGGACTGGAGCCAGGAAGAAAGGCTGGCTTCCCACCTGCAGGGACCAGTCCAGGAGCACCCTCGGGTGCCAGCCCCAGCAGGCAGCAGTGGCCCCACATCCTGCCTATCCTGCGTACTGGCAGGGATGCATGTAATCGCGTTTTTACACATAATTCAGTCACCATCCAGCATCATCAGGTGCCTCTAGGAAGAGGTTTTCAAGTACAATGACTTCTGGCCAGACCCCTGCGGAGGGAGACTCCCAGTGTGGTGGCACCCTGCACCCACGGCAAGTGCCGGGGAGCTGCTGCTGCTCCACTTTACCAATGAGATACTTCCTCCCAATGGGAGCGGTCTCTGCTCCAGGAACAGTCACTTTACAGGAAAAGCAGAGGATAGCCTGTATTCGCTTTGGACATTTCTATCCCTCCTGCTCTGTGCCCACCTGCCGCGGCATTCTGGGGATGGCACCGGGGCAGGGGCAGCAGCATGGCTGGGCAGGCTGACAGAGGAGGATGCCCAGAACAGGGTTGTCAGCAAGCTCCAGAGCGCCTGGTGCAGCAAGATTGATCTGCCAACGCTGTAAAATTCACAGAAAAGTGCAGGCGTATAATTTTTGCCGCAAGGACCTCATGTCAGACCTTGCTCTTTTTTAAATCTTTTTTTTCCTTGGTTTTGGCTCTACAACTTGCTGTTCTTGTAGTTTGTTCTCATGATCCCTTGAGTCATGCTATGGTGCTATGCGCTGTTTGCAGAAGAGTTGGCAAATGGCTCCTTCTTCACTCCCTGTGTGATTTAACCATTGCAAGCCGAGGGGCATGACATTTATGTGGGTTAGTAACCTGGAGGCCTGGAAGCACTGGTGCAAGCCTGAAGGATGATGAACTGTTGTGTAATGGAGAGTCAAAAAGGTACAGTCAAAGTTTAATTACAAACACCTGGGGAACAGTGGCACACTCAGCTCTCCCCCTGCCTTAAAATGTATGAATTGGCTTTCCATTGCTTCCCTGATATTTTTTTCCATTCCAGCAGAGACTAAAGCTTTTCCAGGGGAAATATTAGCGAGGATTATAGGTAACACAGCACTGGATTTCCCCCTTCAAGCAGGACCCCAACAGCTCAAAACCAGCTTCGAAGCAATCACATCACAGCAGCAATGGCAGTAATAAATGTCTGATAAAGCAACCAGAGCAAGCCCCTGGAATTTTAAGACAACATGTGTTGTAGAAAAAGAAAAGATCTCCCATGTTTTAAAAGGTTCCTTATGCAAAAAATTCTACCTCTTTTTTGGCAGTTTCTTGAAGGTCTTGGTGTTTCTTGGGTTTTCTTCAAAGATGATCGACAGAAACCAGTCAGAAAACGAGCGCATTCTTTATGCGCTAAATGAACAACTGTGAGGCCCCAGACCAGGCCAGATCCACTTCTTTAAAATTAGGTTGGCCTGCACCCTTCATTTATTTACTCCCTCAGCAGCCCAAGGGAATATACTTAGTGTGTGAAGTGAAGCACGTGCCCTTGCAATAGCAGATTTTTTTGTCATTAAAAGGAAAAATATAATACTGCAAATGGAGAAATGTCTCATTAGAACTGCATTTACTTCCCCACAAATGCCAGGCAAGATTCTTTTTTAAACATATACCTACACTTCTGGCTTTCAGATATATGTTGCTACCAAAAAAGGGCCCACAAGTGACCTGTGATATGATCTATTGTCTTAGGGTGTGTTTGCAGCCTACTAAAGAGATGCCTGGGGAGCATGTAAGCAAAGTGGTTGTGGGGGAAGAGAGATATGGAGGGTATCTGGGAATAATCCTAATTTAAAACAAACTCAAAGAACTATGGGGCCGAGGATGGGACTCTCATCTCCCTCCTCACACAACTTCCCACCAAGAAATACTCTTCCCTACAGACAGTTCCACCACAGCAACAGCTAAGGATCAAAAGCCAACCTCCACCCTTGAAATAACTTTCTATTAAAGTTGGGTTTAATAAAATGAGCTTTGGATGAAATTTCAGTTCTTGAAATTACTGTAGAAATTTTTGGTTAGATTCTGTTCATATTTCCCTGCTTCCCCATCCACATTTTGCTATAAGCAGTAGGTTATGGTCAACTTCTTTTATCTCAGTGAAATTTTGCCTTCCTGGATTAGGCAAAAAAAAAGTGGGATGTTTGTTGTAAAATACTGTCAGGAATTCCCCCAGCTAACCATCCTTTGCTTCTCTTTCAAAACTCTGAGACACAAAGTATTGGTTTTGGAGTGGGGGTAGTTTGCATGTTGTAACTCTGAGAAAAGCACAGCTCTTTCTGAACTCTTGTAGGCAAAGGCAGCCTAAGGAAGGCAGCTGCACAGTTGCATCGCAAGGAGCTGTTAGTCTGGCCTCCTACAGACTACTGTGACTATCCAAGCCAAGAGAAAAATGTAGTTTATTTACAACATGGAGGAAAGTTACAAAATGTTTCTGAAGATCGGTAGCTGCCCCATGAATTCACTCTCTACAGAGTTCAACAAGCAGTCAGCGGTTGAAAGCCTCTGAAAGTTTTCACTGCATTTCTGGCTGCCTCCCCTCACCAGCTATCTTCCTGACTGAGGTTAAATAAGGACAAGCCTTTAAAACTCTAGTATTTTAAAACAAGTTACCTTATTTTTTGCTGATTTGGCATCTATTTCCATGGAAACAGAAGCAAGAACTAGAAGCCAGCAGCTGAAGTTGGCTACACCACTGCTCTTGGCTTATTCTACTTCCATTTCCATGGAAACTGGTGTAAGAACAGTGCAAACAAGGCAAAGTTTGCTTTTTTCTTTTAAATTAACACTTTCTTGATTTTCCACTTCCAGAATAATTTGGTGCCAGAACTGCAGATACAAAGTCACTGGAAATGCAAGGAAGAGCAGCCCACATACCTTCATGAATCTGTGCGTGTGCGTGTTTGCATGGGTGCACGTGTGTGCACTCCATTTTCTAACACAGATCTTCAAAGTAGTCACCAATTTACTTTAAGGATGCTAAAAATCACAAGAAAATAACTAATGTACAGGAGACTTAAGGAAGAGTGGGAAAGCGCAGCTGGTTATGTCCTCATGTTGACAGGACACCTTTCTGCTACAGGTTAGTAGTCTCCCGCATACTGGTATCCAGGATGGAGGAGTGCACTTGAGTCCTGGAGCTGCCCAGCCGTGCCTCTCACAAAGATATCCCACCTGCAAGGGGCTCCACAAGGCTCTGCTATGCAACCAGTGCCAGTCCCCCCGGGCATCCTGGGTAGTATAAAGGCTGCTGTGTCACGTGGCTGTCTCACCGGGAAAATGGTGAGCGGGAAAGCAGAGATGGGAGTAGAAAAAACAGCATGGGAAGGAAAAAGAAGTGTGTGATATAAGGGAGGCTGACATGCATGATTGCCCCCCGTGGAGGTTAAAGGCAGAAGTAATAAACTGGCTATGGAGGAAAGCATTTTCATGAGAAGAAATGGCACCTCCTTGGTAATTGCTTTCTAGGAGTTTATTCTAGAGTATTTCACCTCTCAAGCCATGTATGGTCTCCATTTTAGCTATAAAACCATTGAAACTCAGATTTTAACATGCCTTTTTTTTTTTCTCCTAATCTGGCAATGTCACAAGCCTTCAAAGGTGGCCGGTAACATATGCAATTTAATGTGGAGCCAAAGCGTTACAGACTGTGTTACAGAGTTTGTACAGGCTGGGATTGACCACTGCTCATGGAGCATGAGCTATTGAGGTTTTCTTTGACTTCATGACTGAACCTGATCCAAGATTAAGTCACATTTAGGGAGTTGATTCACTTACTTACCCTCTTTCATTAACAGGCATTTTGGTGCCTATCCTAGAAAATCTGGATCCAGACATGTAAGCCCCAATGTAGTGAAGCATTGAATCACGTACCCGAGTCCCCCACAGGCCGAAACAAATATGGTTTACCTATATGCTCTACTACTTCACACTGTCAGATTCCAGACACCAGTGCTTACATGTAGAAAAGGTTTTCCAGGTTATAGCAGTCTGCTTAGACCTGGGAGCTTTGGAGGAGTCTCCTTCATTTGCTTGCTCCTTCTTATAAAATGCAAGGAGGAGGCTGGTGGGAGAAAGCGGCCGAAGATAAGGGAGGTTACCTAGGTCACACACCTAGTTACCAAAACATTAAAATACCAGATTTATAGCCAGAAGAGAATAGAAGCCAGGGTTTTAAGAGAGATGGCAAAATACAAAGAAAATCAATACATTTCATGTCTTGATTCATTTTTCCTTCCAATTAATACACTTCTAGGTTAGGCCAATTTTTAAGAACCTGTTCATGTTTGCACCGGATGCAACAGCACCTGCTCTGTATCAGATCTGATTCCACCTGAACAGCAATCAATGCCTGAATATCAAAAATTATTAATGAATGTGGAAAAAGTGTCCCCATTATTGTCACCTGCAAATGTAAGTTGCTTAACAAGAACATTCAAGGCTATAGTGTTGCATCCTTTGGTACATGGGAAAAACAAAGGTCACTCCCTAGAGTGCACCTTACTGTTAAAACTGATACTTGAATTCCCTAGTCCTAGCACCGGATATCGGTCAAGACCACGCCCAAGGTTAGTCAACGCAGTTTTCACATCTTTCTCACAAACTACCTGATCTCCGCTTGCATCCGGAGCGCTGGAATGATACAACTGATGAAAAATATGGATTACCATACTCCCACTCAAAAATAATTAACCAGAGATTGCAATCTGATGGACAGAAACCCAATGGGACCAAACAACTTTTGACCACAAGCCAGCACTGTGCCCTTGTGGCCAAGAAGGCCAACAATATCCTGGGCTGCATTAAAAGGAGTGTGGCCAGCAGGTCGAGGGAGGTTATCCTCCCCCTCTACTCTGCCCTAGTGAGACCACATCTGGAGTACTGTGTCCAGTTTTGGGCCCCCCAGTTTAAGAAGGACGTGGAACTGCTTGAGCAAGTCCAGGGGAGAGCTACCAAGATGATCAGGGGACTGGGGCATCTCCCTTATGAGGAAAGGCTGAGAGACCTGGCTTTGACCAGCCTGGAGAAGAGAAGACTGGGGGGGGGATTTCATCAATACCTATAAATATCTAAAGGGTGGGTGTCAGGATGATGGGACTGGGCTCTTCTCAGTAGTGCCCAACAACAGGACAAGGGGCAATGGGCACAACTGGAACACAGGAAGTTCCACCTGAATATGAGGAAAAACTTGTTTCCTGTGAGGGTGCCAGAGCAGTGGCACAGGCTGCCCAGGGAGGCTGTGGAGTCTCCTTCCCTGGAGACATTCAAAACCCGCCTGGATGCGTTCCTGTGCCCCCTGCTCTGGGTGTGCCTGCTCAAGCAGGGGGGTTGAATGAGATGGTGTCCAGAGGTCCCATCCAACCCCTACCCTTCTGTGATTCTGTGATTCTGTAACTGGTACCTAGAAAGAAATATGTAGTTTGAAAAAGTTAGTAATCTGCCACTGGATCAAATATTTGCCATGTTTTATTCTTTCATTGTATATTAAAAAAAAAAAAAACTTTTCCTTTACCAGGTAAGTAGTTCAGAAGGAATCTTTTCATACCCATATTTTAAATGTGTTTCACTTTCGTCTTAGAAAGAGGTTGCTATTTTAACAGTTTCAGTTCATTAGCCAGCCCATTCTAATAGTGTCTCCCTGCCATGCCATTCTTATTGTGGATGACCCTGTTTTGCCTGCTTCTGCCTCACAGAGGAGTTTGATAGAAAATCTGAAGTTACAACACCAAAAAGTATGAATTAATTTTAATCATTTTAACAGTTGGGACAGAATCAATAGCATATACCCAAGAACAATATTGTGGGTAGGTCTTTCCCTTCTGGAAAATTGTATGAAGTGAAAATATTTCTTGTTTTTTATAGAAAGAGGATCTTATTTATTTATTATTTATTTAGCTTGGGGAGGGATGCTTTGTTTCTTTGCTGCAGTATTGTCAAAGAAAAATCACGATGCACGCACCAGTGCTTCAATTACAAACACGTGGACTTGGACTCCACCTAAGGAGCTGCTTTGCTGAACAAGCGGTCCAGGAGCACATACGCCACTGCTGTTTGGGCTTGCAAAGCCACCGCCAATGGAGGGCAACTGTTCCTTGACAAGGAGCTTTGTTCCCTTTCCAGACAGCTCCTCCTAGCCTCTTTCCTGCATGGTCTGTGCAGGGAGTGACCAGCACACCCCAATCTGGTGTGCAGCCAATTTTCTTTTCACTATCGTTTTCCCTTAGGCTCAAGATCACTGTGTCTCATTTTCGGTCTGTGGACACTAATGTACCAAAATCCGGGATCCTTTTCCACACTTTTTGCTGCTTGGCACAGTCTCCCGTAAATGCTGCAAACACCACAGTAGCTGATAGCATTTGGTGGCCTTTTGTACTGACATTTCAGCCTCTCACAAACTAAAACTGGCCTTATCTGTTGGCCACAGTGCCTGAGGCTTTTCTTCTAGCTGGCTATTTCTTCCAGCTGCCTACCAGTATGGAAAGGCAGAGATTTCCGAACAGCAGGTTTCCTTTTCTGCAGCAGAAGAATGGAGTCAGGGAGAATCAAAAAATATACTGCAGACACAGAACAATACCTATTTTCTTATATTATTAATAGAGTAGATTTTGATGCTTCTGATTAATTACTTCCAGGCTTATCAAACAATAGAAATTATTTCCTGGTGAGGCAAAAGAAATGTCAAATTTTTATTCCTGTTTTAGTATTTTCATTGACTCAAAATGCAGAAAAATCCATACATATACACAAAACGTCAAATCTTCTCATAGTGAATTGACGTGCAAACATGCTCTACCAGCTCAGCTGTGGTGTTTCACACCACCCACACCTCAGCGGCCCCTTTTTCTGTCTGTATTTGTAGTCTGGGTAGTGGGTTTGGTTTGCTTGCTTTTTTTCTCCTCCGCTCCCTTTCTCTTTCATCTTTCAGCAAGAGAAAAAGGGAAAGAAACAGGGTGGGGAGAATAAGAGTGTCTAACAGAAGCTGTCCATTACAAATCCAACTGGAACAAAAATCTTCTGTTGCAGATCACTTCAAAACAGATGTTTCTTTCATAATCATGCAATCAGGAGGAAAACACAGAGAAAGGAAGTGATCGCATCCTCCCAAATGTTATGAGTTTTGTAGTATTCAAAAAGACACATTTTTCGTTTTGAAAGAATTGAAAATGTGTGACACCACTCTGGCTATTAATCCACACATCCAGACATCCAGCCTGAACTAGGATTGAAGTGTCAAGCAGCTCGATATCAAGTCTGTACTGGTTACTTGGCAGTAGTTTAATGATTATCTTGGATGTGATTAATGAAAAAATACTATTAAGAATAATCCTGTTGCACCACACCCTGCGTTGACTTCCACCCTGTCCTGTGAAGCCGCTCTGTGTGGCAGCCAAGGTCTTATCCGGGCCCTGCAGGCAGCAAAACCCGGGCAGGGCCCACCAAGGACCTCAGGAAGAGCAGGCGCCTCTCCTCTTCCAGAAAAAGTTTGATTTTTCCTGTATGTTATTTTCTGTGTGTGGCAGTGAGATGCAGCCCTCTCACAACCCACCAGGCAATACTCTGTTGCTCAGCAACCTCGTACTTGCTGAGAAGGCTCTTTTGCAGCAGTAAACCTGGGCTGAAGAGGAAAATGAGGTGACATGACACCTGAAACCTGCCACTTAGGCTGTCCAAGCAGCAGGGTCCGTGTCAGCAGATGCAGGTCAGTAGCAGCAAGGACCCTGGTGGCAATGTCAGCTGAGGAGCGACAGCAGTGCACCTTCTGCTCCTCTGCATCTGGTCTGTTCTGAAGCATTTAGTGGCCACTACCCAAAATAAATTAATTAACTCATTAATTTAAAAGCTCTCCTGCTTTGCAAAGCCATTTCCAGTGTCCCAGTTAGATCCAAAGCAGAGCTGGCAACGCATTTTGCTTGGGGTGAGCCAGCCAGCAGCACTGATGAGATGGGAGAGGGTGGCTGCAAGGCTCTGCTGGCATGAAACCCACTCCTGGGGGCAGCCAGAGTTGATCAGGGGTGGGTGAGCAAGGGACTGGGGTGAAGAGAGGCACAGGGGGAACAGCTGGATTGCACTAGTGGATAGGGTGGAGACTGGGAGGTGGGTTAAGTAGAAGGTGTATTTCATCCCATGAATACTTGGGAAAATCAGCCAGTCTTCCCCTCATGTCCTCCAGAGCCAGTAGCAGGGGATGGCAGGTTCTCTCCCCCCTTGATGAGCAGTCAGAGGCTGCAGCCATGCCCCTTCGAACCCACAGCCATTGGGGTCTGCAGAGACTGGGTGGGTTTGGGACCCAGAAGCTCCACTGCCTGCAGGGCTGTGGCCAGGAGTGGGACTGTGCTGCTGGGTGAGCTTCCACACTTCTCGTGACCTACGGAGAAAGGAGAGCTCATGGCACAGAGACTAAATAAACCCTTTTACCTCTGATGGTAGAAACTACTCCAAAAGCTTTTCTGTGCTTGGTCTGACTTTGGTAGGGTAGTATGTACATTTTGGCCCATATTAAAAATTTAAAGAAATTTTAACTTCTAGAAAACTAAATAGGCTTTTCCATTAGGATCACCAGCTCCAGGTTCTCATGTGGTTAATGGTGTTGCACGGAAGTGTCTTGCAACACTGTTTGTGAAGGTCTCATTGGGTCATTAGGGCCAACCCAGCAGACCGCACAGCAATCAGCGTCCTGAAAATCCAGCTTGTGACTCCCGTCTGGCACAAGCAGAAGATCTACAAGGCTACTACAGACCTGACTGTTCATCACCTGACCACAATACCTACATGCCATGGTACCAGAAGGAAAGGGAAACCAATACAGGTTTGACGTTGGCTGCTGAACTACCTCACTAAAAGAGAGGCTGCTTTCAGAAGTGCAGCCCCTCTCACAGCACACAGAAAGGCATGTTTTCCTGGCTGCCATTTTAGGCAAGCTGAAAGGTATGTGTTCTCGTTTGTAAGCTTTGATTTCAGTGCTGTGAGCATGACTGAGTGTTTGCTACACACATCCTCTGTGTTTGGGGACAGCCCAGCCTGAGCAAAAATGCGTGAGGGAACAAGGGGGCTCAGACCCTGGAGGCAAGTGCAAATGCTAGCAGCAAGCTTAAGGTGGGTATGACTGACCAGCTCCCGCTCTTTGAATAAAAAGTAGCTTTTATAACAGTCCAAGGTGATGCAGGTGTGATACACTGTAAGAAAATACAATTATGCATTCTGTTCCTAGGAAAAGATAAATACTGCTTTACACGAGGCTAAACTATGCAAAAGTGCAGGAACAACACAGCCATCAAGGCATCATTAGCAAAACAGAAACCCTGCTATCCACGTAGTGTTTTTTCATGACAGACCATGGGGTTTGCCATGGGAAAGGCCCAGCTGCCAGCCCAAGATGCTGAAGCCCTCCCCTTTCCATGGGTCACCATGGGGCAGCGCAGGCTGAGGCTCCAGGAGACAGGAGCCTGGGTCTCTGCTTTTAAAATTACAATGGAAAATTGAAGGCCAAAGGCAGGCAATAAATTATTAAAGAGACTGAATGATATGTATTTTATATATTACATAATGAAGATAAAGACAGACTGCTGGCATTTAATTTTGGTACCATCCAGGGAATAGCTGGGCAGGGAGCAATGTGGATACGGCCAGCTGCTGGCAGGAAAGAGTGGGAAGGGCTGATTTCTGCAGAGGGGAAAGGAGCAATGTACTGTCAATAGGAAATGCCAGGGATAGACTTCTGGATGTGGGAAGTGGCTAATACTGGTGTTTAGCTCCGGTGTGGCTCTTTCCACCATCATATTTCAAAGAGCTTTATACTGGAGTATAAGGCCAAACTGTGAACATGGCGTAATGCAGAGCTGTGCGCTGAACACACACGCTGACGTACCAGCATCGCCCAGCCCCTCTCATTTGCAGTGCTGGCAGGGTTCATTACATCCCACTTCCCTCTCAGCAGGGCTCATTATCCTCGTCTGTCTGTGCTGCACCCTGTAGACAAACCCTAAATGTCACTGTCTCCATTTTGCACATAGGGTCGCACCGGGAGATGAGGCAACCTCCCACAAGCACACAGAGTCAAGGAGAGACCCCAGATCTCCCAAGTGCCGCCACTAATGAGTGTCTGTGCTTAAAAGAGCTGCCTTGTGGTGTTAGGATCGCCCTCCTCCGGCAGCCCCTTGGGAAAGTGAGGGCAAATCACAGAACCCAGTGCACACCCCTGTGGCTCACGAATCCCGTAGTCCCATCAGGCTGCGGTTAAACACTGGAGGGAATAATAAAGGATGGATACAGTGTGCCTTTCTCTCCTTTGAAAAATATGCTAGGAAATGGCTTGCCCACATGGTGTGAGTGGTCCAGCTGGGGGGGGGATGAGAAGTCTCCAAAGCCTCAGTCTGCTCCTCATTGCTCCCATGGTGAGATATGGCCCAGGAGAGCCTCCTGTACCAATCAAAACATGACATCTGGGCGTGGGAGAGGAGCAAAGCCTGGTCCCACTGCAGCAGCACGCTATGTGCTGTACTCTCTGGGGCGAGGGTACAACAAGAGATACCCCTTCGAGGTCTGCTTTCCTGGCCTCAAGCAGCTGCTGGCAGCAGCCTGCCAGGGCCCATGCTTGGACCCCAGCCACCTGGGGCCCACGAGAGGTTTAGTCCTGTGCCCAGCATCCAGGCCAGGACAGGCAGCCAGCAGTTTCTGTAACTTTCAAGTCTTCGGCCTAAACAGCTTTTGGGTGGGATCGCAATAGTTTCTAAGTGCATTTGAAACCTCTGGCAAGCTCCTGTGTTAGTCCCTGTCCCTTTCTCTAGCTTCTTTCTGGTGCCAGGACCATCGGGAAAAGGTGTTCAAAAGCACGCAAGTCTTGCTGAAAAGCCCCATTTTTCAAGAGCTGCCTAGAGGCCAAGATGTTACGTCAGCTGGGAGTTTTGGAAAGCTTCACGCTATCCTGCTTTACATGCCATGAAACACTGCAGTACAATTGCTTCTAAACAACACTATTTTTAAGAAACAAAACAGTGATGGTTCCACCTGACGGTCTTTTCAGCACTTCTGCGAGAAGGGGAAACTGAGCCAAGAAAGCATCCGAGAAGTCAAGCAATGCGCCATCGCAAATCTCCAGGAATAAAGCAATGCTTAAGGGTCTGGCTTCTGGTAAAATGTGCATTTCTGCCACACTATCATTCCTTCCAAACCGGTTTTTACTAAGTGTCCTGCGTATGCCCTTTGCTCCAGCAACAGGATATCCTTCATTTGTCTGCACAAAGTGCAGATGAGCACTTCTTCATGTTGTTTCCAAGTCGGCTGATGGGAGGGTCAGCAGGGGCCGAAGCAGCTGCACCAAGTAAAGGAAAGGTAACCATGGCAACCCAAGTTATCTGCATCCTCCATGTACTTCCCTCTCCCCACCCTACATCATATCTTTCCCACCCAAACCTCAGGCCGACAGAGGCAGTGACCAGCTGGCAGGATGGGGACTGCGGCAGGGTCTCCCGCACCCAGCGTGTTTTGCCGTGTTTCGGGGCTCGCTGCTGCAGGCTGAGGTCATCAAAAAGAGACCGAAAGCATAGAGGGGTAACTTGCAAAAGGCAGAGCTCTCCACTACTGTAGATGGGGCACTGGATATGCTGCCTTTGCTCCAGAGTTGCAGATTCATTGATGCTGCTCCTGGTTTTGGCTCTGAGCTGTAACCCTTCCACAGCAGCAACAGCTTCTCCGTCTGCGCCCCACATCAAACCCAGCTACAGTTTTGGCCGGACTTTCCTGGGACTTGATAAATGCAACGCCTGCATTGGGACATCCATTTGCAAGAAATTCTTTAAAGAAGAAATAAGGTCAGAAACTCAGCACAGTAATTTTTAAAGCATTCTGCATAGTAACTTGAAAGTTGCCTGTTAGTATTTCCAAGTACTTTAATGAACGACAGCGCAAAGAGTAACTTAGCACCCGTTTGCCATTACAGCGCCTAGTATTTTAATTAATGTCTATAAGCTGCTGCTTGTCTCTTCTCTCTTAAAGGCACACAAACATGATCAGACTTCAGCCCTGAATTATAATTTGAGAGCAGGTTTAAAAGGCACAACTTTCTGCATAGAGAGCGGGTCCGAAACAATTCAAGGCAGTGATGGGGGAAGGGAAGAGGGAAGAGGGAAGGAAGAAATCAGCTTGTTTAGATGTACTGGAAATATTTTATTATGAGCAACTGAGTAAAGGCAAAGAGGGCTTAGCTTTGTACGCTCCCAGAGGACTGTGTTAATTACAAACCTATAAGCATGCTATATAATTTTGTACCAGGTACAACACCACAAATATCCAGAATTTCATGTGCATATTAACTAAGATCAAAATCAATCTAAACGTGCCTGAGGCACGAGGACTTTTGTACATCAGGTTACTTACGCGTTCGAAAATAGACGGGGCTAAATTATTAGTACGCTTTTGGGAGGTTCCTCTAAGAAATTAAAGGCAGAGGCAGACATTGCATCTGCCTCGAAGTCAATGAGACTTATGCTGTCCAAGCGGTCGTCAGACTGATCCAATCAGTTTTAGGCTCAAAAGCAGAGCGTATCTGACGACAGCAGGGAAAACATTGCCAGTGTATTGAGGAGAAAGTTAAAGGCAGTGCTAGGCAGACGAAGGGTTTATTGGGTCTGATATGATTTATAGAGCCATATGCACTTTCTTTTATAGATATAAAAGCCTGGGGGAGAAGAAATTATTATAGTAAAATTGTATTTTTAATGCTATAATGTAAGTAATATAATATTGGACAAATCACCATTTTTATCTTAAACTATCCTATAAAATGTAGCATAGTAAAACCATAATGGTTTGTCTGGGATGGACTTGTAATATTGAACATCCACCCTTCCCTTCCTGCCGCTGCAAAAAGGCAGCTTGTGGCTTCGCTACGCCAGGGCACCCCTTGCCATGGCACACCAGGGATTTCAGCTGTCGGCACTTTGCCCTCTTGGCTTTCTGTCTCCCTCAGCTCGCACCGAGGACGACACCAGGGCATGCAGTAAGTAAGGTGCAGAGGCATAAAGAAGGACCAGGCCAGCAGTGCTGGGTTTCGCCCAGCCCAGCCCGTCCCAGGCTCTGGTCCCAAAAAGAAAGGATGGATTTGCAACCAGTGTGTTCAGCTGGCTGACACAGACCGGTGTGGGTCTGCAGGGGCCATTCGGGGTACAGTTGCCCTACACTTTGTTCTCTGCAGCAGGGCGGCACAGGAGCTGGGTCCTGCCCCATGCCCCAACCTGCTGCGGTCCCTTTGCCACAGGCCTGTGCAGGGTTTTTAAGAACCTGCTGCCTGGTACAAACCAGCTTCTGCGCGTGCAGCTTGTCACAGGTGCACCGTTTCAGTTACTCCTGCTTAGCTGCTGGGGAGGCTGGGGCCGTGCAGCTTCCTTCAGCCCTGCCGAAAATAGCAGTAGCCTTCTGCAGAGACCAACTGCCTCTGGCTGGTGGCCAGCTGCATGCTGCACTGGGGTGCAGGAAAGAGGTGCTACGTGAGCGAAAGCAGGAGGCCCCCATGCTGGCTTTCCTCCAGCAGACAGCAGGAAAGGGGTGCAGGTGTGCAGAGGGTCCAAGCGGGGTCCGGGAGCGTAGAGCCGCAGACATGTGGAAGCACAATGGTTTGCCTCAGGGAGAGGTAGAGGAAGGTAGAGGGGCTTCCTAAACCAGTGACATTTTTCTCTCCTGTGAGCCCGCAGTCAGCTTCCCACAAGCAGTGCCGCACACAAGTAAGTGATAACACACAGTTCTGCTCTGAGCACTTTGGAAAGGGTAACTTTTAAAAATGTTCTCCTGAGCAGCAGTCAGTCAGCTTCAGGCTTTTCTTTGCAAGGGTTAAACTTGTTCTCCCGCTTCATTTCTTGAACAGCCAGGACTTTTTTTTGGCAAGTGGAAGGTTAAATGGGGGAAATTTCAGTGGCACTTGTGCTCTTTGATCCACCCCCGTGTACCTTTT
Organism: Phalacrocorax aristotelis; assembly: GCF_949628215.1. Lineage (NCBI taxonomy): Eukaryota > Metazoa > Chordata > Aves > Suliformes > Phalacrocoracidae > Phalacrocorax > Phalacrocorax aristotelis. The sequence goes on along the minus strand of NC_134276.1, from coordinate 96,919,288 downwards.
CACATGTTCACAAAGGTGGATGCCACTTGGCACTGCTCTGTGTTAATCCTCATTAGAGCATGCTTCATTAATTCTCCATCATTTCCGGGAGCTGTGACATGCATTCACACTCAGCTAACGAGTAAGAAGATGTGGGTTTTGTTCCCAGAACGGCTGGTGACTCATCTTGTGCTCTAATGTTCTTTACTTCCCTTATCTTTGCCCAACTGTATCCATCTGTAAATGAGAATACTGAAGCCTGCCTACCAACTGTCCTGAGAGCAGACCGCAGCAAAAGTTTTTGTAAAATACTAGATATTCAAAACACTGCGAAACTGAGCTGACCAAAACTATTTGCCGACTTGTGCCAATGCTGGTGATGAGCTTTGGCCAGAAGTAATGGGAAGGAAGTCTGAAAAAGCTGGAATGCTTCAATTTGATGGGGCTTTATATGGCATTTCTTTATTTTTGGTTTTAGGACTTAACTTACTTAATTTTAAAAATAATGTAAAACTCCAAATGGAAGCAAAATTATTTTGGCTGAAACAAAATACTTCATTTCTTCCAGGAAAAAAGAAAAACAAGTCTGATTTTCTTCAATGTTCAGTTCTGGGTTGATCTAAAATCTGTAATCTTTGACTCAGTTATTCACACAGATCTTGCTGAAAGTCTTAATTAAAGCACATTCAGGCCCTTAGCTAAAAGGCTTCATAGGAGGGTGAATTATTGTTACAGCACAACTTGATGATGAATCTTGAAAGTATCTAGCAAGTGTGCCAGGCCAGCGCCACGCTGCCCAGAAATGATGCCAAATACAGAATTGCTGCAGCCCATGCCGGGTTCCCAGGCCCGCATGGCTCTCCCCCAGGAGCTCTGCAGAGGAAATCGCTCCATCCGCATTCAAATTAGCGCTCAGCCCTGGATTTCACTCATCCATGTGCTGCTTGCATGCAGGAGGCGGTGCTTTCCTGGCACCTGCCTGGCATGAGCTCCCCTGAACACACATGCTTGAGCCAAATCACAAGGCACATTTGTGCTTAACTGAAAAAAAAAGAAAGAAAGAAAGAAAGAGAAACCCAGACCATAGCCAACTCTTCCCTGTACGTGCCTGGCACACTGCGTCTGCTTTGCAGATTAGGTACTGGGAGGGGTTGTGATGCACAACAAATCACAGCGAGGCATAGCAATTATTCTCTGCTCTTTAGTCCTAGCTCAATACCAGACCAAAAAAAAAAAACCCCAAAACCAAACAAGGCATTTATTTCCATGTCAGCTGCCTTAATCGTAGGGAAGCTTCAATTTCATATTGGGCAAAATGCCCAAATGACCTAAATGCCTGAACCACCCAACCTGCTCACACAAGGGGCCGGGCTTCTCCACTTCTGGTCGGCCTGCATCTCCATGGCAAATTTTTTGAAGGAGGCACATGGCTAGAGCCAAAAACCAAAGCAGGGCAAGCACCAGCATTTCGGGGAGACTGGCTTTCCCCCACCCTGGCTCACTCAAGAGGGGTTGTGGGGAGGGTGCCGGTCGACCTTGGATCATGGAGGGTGGCTAGGGTCACCAAGTCAGTTATTTGCCTGAAATCAGAGGAAATTAATCGCCCCAAAATTTCTCTGTGCCAATTTCCCAAATGGAAGTCAAAAGGAAATATATGCTTCAACTTCCCGATATGTTAATATCTTTTCATCTAACTCCAGCTAGCTGATCCTGCAGGGAACCTTTTGCCTCTCCTTTTTCACTTCTGAGCTATCAACTTTAATTTATAGTGAGATTAAATTAGAACATGCCTTCTTACGCACTCAGGCAAGGATGTTAGGGCAGGAGGTTGTAGAGGCCGTGAACACATGACACTGGCCAAACCAAAGGTCGGAGTTCAGCCACTTTCCAAAAGCAGGGTACAGACATACTTACAGAACAGGCACCACGCTCCTCAGCTCCAGCATGTGCGATGTGTGTGTGGGCAGGGCTGAGGGGGCTGCTGAAACAAAAAAAAAATCGTCACAGCCTAATTACCCGGCCCATAAGCTCCCCTCCTGTGCCTGTGTAGGGGGAGCAAATCAGTGCAAGATCTCCATGGCTACAGTGGCACCACATGCCCAGGGCCCCCATGGCCCCATCACACCCCAAACTCTGCCACTGCCTGGGGAGGTCACTCATCCCTGGTGCTAAAATACAGCCAGTGATGTCAGGGGTGACCTGTCAACCCCAGCACTGAGTAAGACCACCACCACCTCAAAAAAAATGCCATTTTAGTATTCCCTAATACATTTATTGTCAGGAGGTTTTGTTCTGCAGGGTTTCTTAAAGTGTCAAGTATTCCTTTTCTGGGCCTCTTTTTCCTGGATTAAGGAAATTTAAAACCTCCAGGGATTCCCCATGAACTGAGACCCTGCAGCCCTCTCCTTTCCCTCCCTCTCTCTATGTGGCCCAAAAGACCCTGTTTGGGCATCTTGCCCTCCATCCCATGGCACTGTTTGTGACAAGGACGGTCTAAGTGGGAAGTAAAGACAGACATTTTTTTCCAAAGCACGTTTCCTTGGCTGATGGCTTCAGCCTGCTCGCCTCACCCTGGTGCCTGGGGCCGCTTGGCCTTTACCGCAGGATGGCAGCAAGCCCGTGGGGCTGGGGTGTGGCAGCGCAACCGCGGTGGTGCTGGGCTGCGTGGGTGTCCGTGTGGCTTGTTAACCCGCTCTCCGTGGGGCTCTCGTTTTGGTTTGGCAGGTTTGACACCTGGCTTTCTTCTCATTTAAAGCTGCCCCCCAGCTACCTGCTCAGCTACTCTGGCAACTACACTGATGATGCCAAGAGCTGGCGGCTGGTTGACATCACCCGGCTGACCTCCAAGTACCGGCACGACCAGGCGGACAAGCGTATCTGCACCTCCCTGCTGAAGACGAAGACCTGCAGCCTGGAGCGCGCCCTGCGCCGCACACACCGCTTCCAGAAGTGGCTGCGGGCCAAGCGCCTCACCCCTGACCTGGTCCAGGTCCGTGCCCCACAGCCCCTGTGCCCCACACCTGGAGGGAGGGAGAGGGAGGCCCAGGGGGATGCTGGGTGGTTTAGGCAGGGAAGAAAGGGTCTGAAGGAGACATGGCTGTGACTTGCTGGGTGGCGGGAAAGTTTAGGTGATGGCCAGCCCTCTCCCTCCTGCCCTGGCTGGTGGAGAGGGGGCAGCCCCATGTCCCCCAGCTGAGCCCACCCACTGCAGGGGAGAAGCAAAATGAGACCCCAACAGGAAGAAAAGCACCATGGCCCAGGGCTAACCCCACACAGCCATAGGCAACGCCATGGCACAGCCTGGCCAGAGCTGGGGCTCAGCCCTGGCAAGGAGGGCACCGGTCCTCGCTACTCGTGCAGGCTGAAGCTGAAGGTCTGTGGAAAGCCATTGCGCCCACTGGTTTTGGGCATGAGGATAACAAAGGGCCTTGCACACAAACACGGCGACAGCTTAAGTGGGGATATTTCTCCAGGGGCTTTTTCTAGTTTTCCATCATATTTCAATGTGAGTGGCATGGACGGTCAGAGCCGAAGCCTCAAATCCTCGTCCACCTGCCATCTATAGCAAATGATCTCAGGCACGAAGAAGCACGCTGCCCTTTCTGTCACAGTCCTTGGGGGTCAGAGCCGAAGCCAGGAAAGTCATGCCTGGGGGGTCACCGCCACCAGGCAGCGTGGGCAGGCTCCAGTGGAAAGCCAGCATCTGAGTGCTGCCTTCGTCAAGGGATGCCTTGCACGGGCAGCCAGGGATGGCCACCAGGCACACCAGTGTTTTTTGCATCAGCTGGCTTGCATATGAGAGCAGAAGTCCCCTCCCTAAATGCATGCACATCCCCCCGGCCCATCCAAACAACAGTAAAGCATTGCAATATCCACTGGCAAGGGGCAGGGGCTGGGGTGGAGGCTGGATATACTCTAAACAAAACCCTGAGAGGCAAAGAAGGATTACTCCAGTACTTCTCTCCCCGTTCCGAGAGAGGTGGCTGTGAAAAAGGGGCTTCTCTTTTTTTCTGTAAAGGCAATGGCTTCCTCCTGTCTGCATGCTGCTGCATCTGCTCAGCTTCGCTGAGTGCTAAAGATATGCTGCTTTAGTTTTTCCACTGCTGTTACCCCATGGAGCCACAAGCCTGAGGACAGAGAGCAGGAGACCCCATGCTGCAGCAGCAGCAGCAGGAGCAGTGCCAGGGCTAGTGCCTGAGCTGTTCCGAGACAGGCTCGCCCAAGTCACTGACAGCCCCACATGGCAGGTCACCCTGAAGCCAGCACCCTCCCTCCTGGGAGATGAGGTGCAGGATGACACATGCAGGCAAAGAAAAATTCTTTGGAGCAAAGCTACACTGTACTTTGTCTAGTATCCGCGGGAGAGGGGCTAGGAGAGAGGGCAGATATGCGTCTCTCTCGCTCAGGGCACCCCTCACCTGAGCTTGTGGGCTGCAGGCAGGGACATCTCCTCTCAGGGTGGCAGGCAGCACCTTCCCAGGTACCCACCAGCCATCGCTGTTCCCCAGGGCAGCATTGTAGGGGGCTGCAGGAGGGCAAGGTGAGGTGCCAGGCCCTCTGACATTGCGGGAGTGTCCAAGGGGATTGTGCAAAACTGTGCTGCCCCCACAGCAGTGCTATGTGAAACGGGAGTTGAGAGCTTAAAATTTCCATTTGCTGGGTGAAAAACTAACTGGAGAAATGTAGCTCTGTGGTATCTCAGATCTGCTGCAAAGTTAAGACATTAGCTGAGCCCAAATCCTTCTCCTTAAAAGGCTTTTGATGTTCTATACAGCTTTCCCTACCCTGTCCTCTCTGACACTGAATCCTCGGCTGAGCTGGCTGGGACACACTTACACGCACACACATATGTAGGCACACACACGTACACACACACGCACGCAGCACCACATGGGCGCTCTGGCTGGAGCACCCTGGCTTTGCACCTATCCAGTTTCTCCCAGGCGCTTGAATTTCCCCAGGCAGCAGTGGGAAGCTGAGCTGACCCTGGCTCCAGGGCACCTCTGAAGCGAGGTCTGGGGCCAGCCTGGGGGGACGCAGCCAGGGACAAACTCCCTGGGACATGTCAGCAATCCCTGCAGTTTTTTAGTTGGAGAGGGCACAGGAGGCTAAAGGGAGGCCCAGGTCTCTGCACTCCGGCCTCAGGATTGCTCCACTCCTGTTTTCATGGTTCTTTGGTTCTGTAAATCAAGCAGAGAAACCTAAACCAGGATATAAATCCCTTCTAATAGTATATAGGCTTGAACGCACAGAGGAGCACAGGAATCCAGAGGCCCTGGGGCCTACCCCCACCGCCTCCAAATTTCTGCAGCAATCACTATTTAGATCGGGCCTGTGCCCTGCAAAATGGCTGCTGGTCTCACGGTGGTCTGAATTGAAAAACAGCCTGTGGCAACAACATTTCAGTCATAGAGTGTGTGTGAGTTTATATGTGAGACCCTCCTCAGCCCCCAGCCCTGTTTTGTGGGTCACCACAGGTTACGGGGTGACCCCCCAGGCCATCTGGCCCCACAGAGCCAGGGATCCCCTTCCTCCCTGCCCACCACACCTGCCCTCCTCAGAGCTGAAAGTCGCAATGGCACCTTTGCCTGCACCCCAGCCCAGCACTGCTGCCCCTCTGCGCTCTTGGCTGGGCAAGCGCATGTTGGTAACCCAGCACAAGCTGTCAGAGGGGGGTTTCTTGGAGGTACCATGCATTATTGCAAATGCTTACCTGCAGCACTGCTCTTCTGGCTTTATTTTTGTCCCTTCTCTCTTTTCAGAGGTGTTATCAGCACACTGCTGTTGATGCCTAACATGATGCCCACCCTGTTCCACAAAGCTGCAGTCACCCAGTCATGTCTGTACTCCCCTCCCCGCAGTTTTTCCTATATAGCAGCACCGAGGAAAGCTAATGGGCTCAGGTAATTTTGTCTTATAGAGCAGAGAATTACAACAAACTGTAACGTGCTTGAATCAAAATGACAGACCATGAAGTAATGTTTTTTCACTTTATGCTGCCTGCCCTGCCTGACCCAACTATCAGCCAAGCTGCCTGCCACAGTGACTATTTCACTCGACACAATGAAAATCTTTATTGGATGCAGCGAAGTCTTCAGTGTTAAAATCCAGCCCGCCTCAGAGATAAGCAGGATTTATCTGGGGATCAGCCTGTGCAGTAACCCCAGACACCCGCTGCTTTGCCCAGGAGCTCATCACCTCAAACTGCGCCACGTGCTTTTCTTCTTTTTCTTCTTCGAGGGGAAGAACACAAAAAAAGAGGGTTAGTTTCAGTACAGATTGCCCACTGGGCAAATTTACAGCCCTGCCTACAAAGCACAGCCTGGAAAATGCTGAAGGCAGACAGATGAAAGCAGTACCAAGGTGAAAGGTCAGCGATTTTCAGCCCCTCTCTCTAGGATGTACTGTTTGAAACTATTTACCAGCACCTCAGCTACCTCTCAGCAGGTGTGGCGGCACTGTGGTTATACGCCCAGTATGCATCACTGTGCTCACAGCGCATAGGTAGCAGCTCACTGACCTGGCAGCTGGTCCAGCCTAGGGAAGGATGGGCATTACTGGGCTACCAGAGCCACCTCCCAGACCTGCTGCCTCTTTGACCCTGTATGTTACCGTCAGAGACATGCTTCAGTAAATCTGCTGGCACCAACCACATCCGACCTCCTGCTGGAGAAGGACGATAGCAGCGGTGACTGCCATGGGGATGAGCCTCATAGCTTCACAGGGTGTCCTCAGTTTCCCTCTTTTTGGGGGTGAAGAAAGCAGCAAGAAGCTGCAGGTGCTTTGACACCTATGTCCAAATGTTTCCTCCTGAATCCCACCCCAAATGTGGTTGTTTGCTAAAGCTGCACCCAGGCAGCAGCGTGTGGGGCAGGAGGCAGCTGTGCTCCTGAGCTGTGCTGTCCCCCCTTGGGCTGTCTGAAGAGAAAGCAGATCGAGGAGAAGGTGTCATCCAGAACTTGTCTTTACATCAGAGTGAATTCTGAGTGCATCTGCACGAGATATGTGTACATATGCATACATGGGAGTTTAAAACGCATCACACGCTATGGGTTAGGAAAAAAAAATCAGAGCTGAGTGCGGGTAGGCTTTGCAGGAACTACTTATAACCAGATATAAAAATGTGGGTATTTAATCAAAGTAAGAAGCTTTCCATATCAATCACAAACAATGCACCAGGCTGCCTGTCAGGACTTATTCTTTGGGGTGATAAGAGGCTGCAAAGGACTTAAGATATTCTCAGATAAATCAGTATCTCTGGTGTTCTCCAGAACACAGGGTGTGTTCTTCAAATTTTTTTCCATTGACAGTTTTTGTCTGACATTTTTACAACTCTGGCTCCTTTCTGCAGTAAGGATGTTTCCATCAGTCTGCTAGAAGGGGAAGACCCACTCCACTGAAACACTCGAGCAGGTGCTGAACTTTATGCATTCGAATAGCTCTGCCAAAATCAAAGGGTTCCACTATCCAGCTTTGGTGGATCAGGGCTTCATTAAATCATAGGAAGCTGCACTAATGGTCGATACAAACATGGCAGCACCCAGCCCTGCTTCTCTGCTCCCGCACCGCCACTGGTGTGCCTGAAATAGTTTCTTGGGAAACGAGCAGCCATGACCACTGCATGCAGCACATGTCCATGTCTGTGTTAATAGGATGAACTCTGACCCTGGAAAAAATCCTAATTACAACTTTCATGCATTCTCTGCCACCGTGATTTCTGTTCCTACTGTATAATCTTATGGGTCTCAGCTTTTGCATTGCAAACTCCTGGAGGCAGCAAGGCTTTCTAACTTTAGCTGCAAATATTTGCATACACGCTGAGCTGCAAGAGACTTTCTCCACTGTTTATCTCTTCTTTAACACAGCTCTGTTCTGTTCTTTTTTTTCTCACTTCTCCTCCAAAGGGAAAGTGACAGAGTCAGCCACAACGTGCCTGCAAGTGCTGCAAGACAGAAATCCATAACTGTCCCTTCCCCCCGTTCCTTCTATAGTTTTAGATAATTAGTAGGAAAAATCTTTCCTCGATAAGGCTACACCAGAGGAGAGGAGTATATGAAGACTTGTAACTAAATTGGGTAGCTATATTTTTTACAAATATTTTATTCTCTTGGGAAAATAAATGGTTCTTCAGTTGTTGCAAAACAACACCCCAGTTGGGGTTGGGTTTTTCAGGTAGTTTTGACCAGTTATTGGCATTCAGGGCTTGTTTTGTGCAACCAATAGCCAAGGAGGGAGCGGCTGGGACCTCACTGAGGCTGGCAGAGAGGCAGAGGAGGGGACATGGAAGGTCCGGTCCCCCCTTTCCACCTCCCACCAGGAGAGAGGCACACGCCTTTCCTTGTTTCTTCATTTCTTTGTTGTGGCTGGGTAATTAAGTGGTTTATGCCAAATGAACAGCTCGCACAGGAAGGGCTGAGAGAGACCTACCTCAGAGTTACCAAATGATTTGGGGAGATCCTGAGTCAAATCTTTGCTCTCAGCATGAAGAATGGCAGAGAGCAACATGAGCTCCTGTGCCCTTTCCTCTGAAGCACATCTCCCAGCCATCAAATCAGAAAGAAAACCTGAAAGCGTAAATCTGGCTACCCAGGTCATTTGGAAGAAAATGGCTTAGCAAAAACCTGATTCTCTTCCCCAGCAGAGGCATGGCAGGGCAGCGTTTCTGTGCCACTACGGGCAACTCTCTGTACACCTGTTCTCTTGGCAATTAAGGAAGACTGACTTCAAAACAAAGGTCTTTTTTGACTGCAAAGGTATAAATTTCTATGCCACTTATCCCATCCATAGATTGTTTGTGCAATTTTACGAGCCGGACCTCCGAATCTGAAAGGTGAAACACAGCGATGGTTGACTCCGTTAGCCCAACAGTTCTTTACTTGTTGCTGATATTTACAAAAAAATACTCACAGGCTATTCAAATTTGGTTTTGAGAGTTAACGTGCAAGTTTATCAGAGAGAGAATATATCCTGTGCTTGTACCCACATAGAGTGTTTATTTACACTTTTAAAGCATGTTTACTGACCTTAGCAAATAATTTTTCCAAGAAAGCTGCTCACAGGTTAAGCAAATAGCGAAGCAATCTGAAGACATTATTTAATCAAGGAAGTGACTCACCGGCTTAATGACAGGGAGGCCTCCACCAGCAAGCCGGGATGCCAGGGCTGGAAACTCAGGCAGAGGGAGGAGGCCCACTGGCATGGAGCAGAGCAGTGCCACGCAGTCATGGGGAGAAAAGGGGTTTGCAGCTCTGAGTTGCAAACAGGCATTTTTGGATGGAGCAGGGCTTTTTTTCCTAGGAGGGGTTTGCTGTAGAGGTCGCCCCATGTGCCCATACCTACCAACAGCTGTGCTGCAGGGGGCAGAGGCGCAGGGGGCAGAGCACAGAGCTACCCGTACCCCTGGCATGGGCCAAGCACATTGCAACATCTCAGGCTGAAAAATAAACACATCTGCCATGTTTTGCACTCTCACCAGGGCTTGTCTAGCCCAATGCTGCGCTGCCCGTCCCAGCGTCTCCTGGACAGGATAGTGCGGCGCTACGCTGAGGTGCCAGATGCTGGCAGCATCTACATGGACCACCTCACTGACCGGGACAAACTGCGCCTCCTGTACACGCTGTCAGTGAATTCACATCCCATCTTGTTACAGGTACGTACCACTTCACCCCAGCTTGAAACCCCACCCTGCAGCCCCTTGCAAGTGGACCCTCTCGTGAGGTGTGCACCAGCCCCATAGCTGCAAAGGAGCTATGAAAGTAGAGCTTTGAGCACTGTAAATATATGGGAATGCAGCTTAAAATGATGAGGAAAAATATGCTGAAGAGAAATGGCTTGATTTTAAGTGGGTGCCCAAAACACCTTCACAGCAGAAGGGAGAAGCAACCTTAAACATGAAACTGGATGAGTTCATAACCCTGCCTTGGCAGGGCCTGGGGCGCCAGGGAGACAGACAAGTTATAATGTAAATGGCAGAAAGCTTTGTGTTGGCACGGCTCAGCAGTCATGCGGTTTGGTTTCCACCTGGGATAACTGTGCTGCTAGCATGAACTGCAGTGATGCAGGGAGCACAGCCCAGGTGTCCCCACTGTAGCAAACACCCAGCACTTCTGTCCCTGAGACTGCTAACTCTCTTACAAAACAGCCAGGCAGTTCTTACAAATTAGCAAAAACTGCTTTAGCCCCACCTCACCTCCAAGCTGTGACTTCAGCTATGCTGTGCTCATGAGGGACCCATCAAAGGCTCCATAAAGACACCTAAAATTAGCTCTCCTGGGGCTAAAATTTTCATGAATTTGAAATCTATTATTATCTTGGGCTTTACAGTTAGTCTCCCTCATGAAATAAGTCTTGAAATATTAGGTTCTTCTTCCTTAATTAAAAAAAAAAAGGGGGGGGGGGGGTGGAAGGGCAAAAAAAGAGCAGCATAGCTGTTCCAGGATGGAGCAGCACCTTCCCCAGCTTCTGGGGTGAGGAAGGGTTGTGGGCTGCATTAGAAAGCAAAACATGACACCGGTGCTGCTGCCTGAAGCCAGGTAGGGCACTTGAAAGTCCTCTGGGAGGAAGGGAGGTCCATGGGCAGAGCGCAGCAGCCAGAGGGCAGAGACAATCCCCCCATTCCCGCTTTCCCCGGCAGATCTTCCCCGACGTGGAGGGATGGCCCTTCCCGCGGTACCTGGGCTCCTGCGGGCGGCTGGTGGTCAGCGCCAGCACCCGGCCCCTGCGTGACTTCTATGGTGCAGCCCCCGAGGTGGCCGCCGACCTGGCCCTCCAGCTCCTCACTGTCCTCCGCTCCATGGGCACCAACGACCTCAACTATTTCTTCTACTTCACCCACGTGGACGCTGGCACCTTCGGCGTGTTTAGCAATGGGCATCTGTTCATCCGGGATGCCAGCATGCTGGGGATCATCGACAAGGAGGAAGGTACTCAGCAGGCTCCGTGGCTGCGCATCTGTCGCAGGAGGGCTCAGCGAGGCAGGAGAAACAAGTCTTTCACCTGCTACACTCGTCAAATTGGATGCTTTTTAAGTGTGTTTATCACATTAACTAATAATCATCATTATAACAAAAAAATCCCCCCTTTTGTCATTTTTACATAAAATCAAGGCTTACTATTTACTTTTCACAGGTTACATTGGTCTAATCCTGGAAGCAGAGCTAGTCGAAGACTATTCCTCCAATAATTTAACAATTTCATATTGAATGTTCAAATTTTCAAAAGGCCTTTGCTCAGCTCACACATTCAGCTGAGTACATCTCAAATATTCAGAAGCAGCTGTCAGAGAATTTTCCACTGGGTTTCTTTTTCTTGTCCTAACAGCTATTACTGTTGACTCTAGCTAGATGAGCTGTTGTTGCAATTTAACGACTTTGGGTAACATGGAAAAATTATGGGTTTGGCTATTTGTGGTAGTTTTTGTAGGAACTCCACGTTTTAGCTTAGTATGCCAGTTCTTTTCACTTTTTCTGCTTCAGTTTGACTCGACAGACTCCTCTCCACTTCCTCTTGTCAGGTGGTTCTGCAGAGCTCTGTCGTTCAGAAAAATATGTATATTTCAGGAGTGAGAAAATTGGCCCGTGGACAGCTACAGCAGAGAGTACTTTGTGGTGAAAGATAGCCATATCCTTTACATAGTAACAAAGCCCATGTAAATACGGAGGTACAGACATATGTGATTATCCAAGATTTTGCTACCATGCTTCTAACAACTGGTTTAATTGTGTCTAACAGGGAGCCAGCTGATTGATGGCCAGCAGGAGTATAAAGATATATTTAGCTGTTTGACTGTGGACTGCCAGTCTGCATTTGTGTCCTGTAACTCCATCAGAGAGAAGCACAGCCTCATCATGGTGTGTCAAGAGCTTTTGCCTAAGCTCCTGAAGGGGAAATTCCTGCAACCCGTGCAGGAGAAAATAGACAGCTTCCTGCAGCGCTGCGCTGATGGCCTCGACGATGATCAGGGCATCAACGAGGCAGTTGGAAAGCTGGCAGAACTCCTGAAACCTCTGCGGTCTTGCGATTCCCGGTTCGCCTACCGCTACCCTGACTGCAAATACAGTGACAAATACTGACAGCTTTGGAGAAGGGGTGTCCTGGGAAGGACTGGGACCGTGTCAGTCCCCTGTCAGCATGGGAAGCAGGAAGGAACAAGGGTAGCTGGAAAGAGCTGCACAAAATACGGGTCTTCCTCATCAAGGTGGAGGAGGAGGGAGCAGAGTACACATGGGATTTATTGTTCATCTCCCAGAGATGCATTTGTTACATGGGATGTTAGATGTGATGTAAGGCTTATGGATTATTAACATTATCGTGAGTGATGGGGCTATAGGATTAATAAACCTTATTCATGTGTTTTGGCCTTGGAAGAGTTTTCCATGCCATCCATTAAAAAGAAACTGTCTGAAGGCAGCACACTCAAAACTAGCTAGATAGAGGAACTTTATTACCAAGAAAGTCTGATTGAGATGATATATACATAATGTAGGATGGATGGAAGCATTTAAGAGTTTCCTTGAGGGGATTTTGAAATGACAGATAAACTGAACCACCAGATCAGTTCCATACCATCACCCATCCCAGATCACTTTTATAAAATATTTAAATTTTATCACTTTTATGACACACAGAACAGAAAAATGCCATCAACAGTGGTAAAAAAGCTGAAAGGCCCCATGTCTCTTGAGACTTAATTTCTCTAATCCCCAGATATAATTACTTTCAGTCTTTCCCAAGCTGACAGGCAGTAATTGGAGACTAATAAAGGTTCGTGTTTTAAGACTGGAAAAAAAAAACAACTCTGGGATGTGATTGTCCAGTACATACCTTTACACTTTGGTCTCTAAAGAAAACTGAAGGAACCATTTGCACAAAACCATTTAAATGGGAAAATTGCCTTAAGAGGAGAAACAACACAGGCAGAGGATGAGAGATTAGTTTATCCTGAGCCCAAGGAGGCTTGCTGAAAAGTCAGTGCTCCAGAATAGGTGCTGGGGCACCCCCAAGAGCTGAGGAGGTCTAAGTCCTGACCAGCAAGAGGTACAGCCATCCTCATCCGTTTTCATTTCCAAGGAGGAATAATTAAGATAGCCCCCAAAGGAGTGACTCAGGCACCTAAAATTTTTTGTGGTGGACTCTTACTTCACAGCAGCGGCCAGCTCAGGGCTAGGTGCAGGTGCCTCATTTAGTGAGGGAAGGTTGCAAAAGTTGCAGTTGCAAAACACAACTTTTTCACCCAGCACCTGTCAGTCCCCATCCTGTGCGCTCCCTGTGGGGTATCAGAAGACCACACCAAACCTTCCCTGATGTCTATGGGACTGTCAGATCTCACCTGGGTTTGAGGCTTTCTCCTGGGATCCAGGTGTGTGGGAGTCACCAAGTAAATTTGATTGAGCTGAGTCAAAAACTAGACTTTCTGGATCCCCCGTAAATATTTTCGTCACGGAAACAGTCTTCCTTTAGTCATGGTTCAAAAAAGAAATTGGTAACAGCATAAAAGCAGAAAAAGATGTGAGGGCATTTGCATTGCTAATCATTGTACAGAGTTACTGGGAGAAAGTCAAGATTTTGTGCTGGCTGTGGAGGGGCTCTCTGTGTGCAGAGCACCCAGCCTGGGCTTAAAGTCAGGTGTTGCAGGCAGATTAGGCATCCAAAACCACACACAGGTCTAACACTGGGAAAATCTGACCCAGGACATTTATTTTATCTTTCCTCCTGGCATAAGTATCAAGTGCACCTTTCACCTCTCAAGAAGTAGAAACACTGAAAATAATTTGTAGGTAAATTTAGCTCCAGGCCCAGATGGTCCGACAGCAAAAATGTTTAAAAATACAGCCTAAGCTACGGCTTCAGTCCTCTTTCTTGATTTCAGTCTATTTCTACATCATGGCTCTCTTCCAGTAAGAAAAACATGTCCTTTGCTGAGATCCATCAGGCTGACTAACAATCTGTTTTCAACAGTTTTTTCTTGAATCTGTCTGCATCTCCGATCTCTCGGTCTGTGATTTTACCTGATAGCTGGGCGTTAGCCCTGGGCCCCTTACCCTCCAGCAGTCCTCCCCTCATGGCGCTGGATATTGGCCGCCTCGTGCTGGGCAGGAGGAGCTCTCGCTTCTCCACCCCTCTCACCAGGGTCAGCAGTGAAGTGCTGCCTGCCCTGGGATGAGAGCTGCCGGCATCCTGTCAGTGCTGGATGGCAGCGTTCTTCATGCAGCCGTAACTAAAAATGCACACCACAAGGTGCCCAAAAAGCACTAAGATGAAGAACTGGCCTGGTCTGCCCATGCCCCAGCAGAAACTATTTCCAAGCTGTGGTGTGCAGAGATGTCTTCACAGTTGCTCCAGTCCTCGCAGGCTCAGGGTGGCCTCTCTTACAGAGCTTTCTGGTTTACCAGTGTCTTGACTTGCATTGAAAGGAGAAGCAGCCCTTTCAACAGGGCTCCACACTGGGTTCGTTCCTCTCCCATGTGTCCTAGGCATTTTTATTTTCACCATGCACATTTTTCTTTTGGAAATGGGCTGTTCATCTGCTGTGTGGCTCAGTGTAAAAGGTCTCCTGGGCAGTAGAGCATCTCTCTGCTATTAAACTAGCCCAGGGAAATGCAGAGGGGATGCATGTGCTCAGCACCATAGAGAACAGCAGGAGCAAGCCCAGATCTCTCAGGTCCAATCCAGCATTGAGTGAAAGCACTAAGAGGTGTCACACATGCTTTGGCTGGACCCCAATAACTCGTGATCTTAAAATACTGGGTTTAAGAAACAAAAGAGTTGTGGTCTTACTTTGCTGCTTGGACTCAGTTGGAAAGACTGCAGCAAAAGTCTTGAGACATGTGGCATCTATTTTTGCACAGCTTGATTCAAAGTTGGTGAAGCTAAGAGGAGTCTCCCTACCGCTTTCAAACTTAGATACAAAATTAAATAAAAAAAAAAAACCATGAGTAAAAATAACAGAATCATGGATTTAAAAATTATTAAAGAGCTGGGAGCTGTGTTCACCACCAGCTTCTCTTCAGACATCGATTACAAAGGCCAGGCTCATGTAAGACTCTGACTAATAGGCCAGCCATAAAATCAGTCCATGGCTCAAAGAACAATAATTTTCCTAAACTAAATCTCATTTCCCTATATTTCCCTGGCGTTTTTTTTTTTTCATTGCCAACTTTTTCTCTTAATATTTTCCTTTTTCTTGGCAGTCAAGCCCTGGAACCAGTGCCCACCCTGTCTGCCAGCTCCAGTCAAGCCTTGAAATGCTAGTAGGCCAAGCTCCAAAAGGATGTGAAATTAATTTATAAATGGCAATTATTTTAAACCTAATCCTTCCCAAAAGAACTCTCGAGCAATTTTTTCCTCTCTGCCTTCAAGTTATTTCTGACAGTGGCTTTGTATGAGCCTCTGCAAACTGTTCCTGGTAACAGCTTAAAATGTTTCTGCAGCAGGACAAGGATGGCAGGAGAAGTCTTCCACCAGTCTCACAGTCTGCCTCAGTGCTTCCTTCAGTTGCGGGTAGTTTGTAGCTGCCTTTATGTCCAACTGTTTATTGGGTGTCTCTCTTACTGCCCCATATCCCACATATTTTTAAAGTTTTCATGTCAAGAGATTTTTAAAACTGTATGTTCTGCCATATATTGTCTAGTTGTATATTTTAACACTGTCATTTCTCAGGGGATGGCGACTGCATATGGGTGGCCCATAGCAAGCAACTGTCGCAGTTTCACCCAGCGTAGTTCACTGCTTTTCTACATATTATCCTCAGTCAGCACCTTCACAGGTGTCCGTGGTGCTCGTGCCGCTGCCCCCTGTCCCACACAGCCCCTTGGAAAGGAGAAGCAGCCAATGGTGGCATTAAATTGTATTTTTCATGCTCTCCTCCCACCAAAGAGAGAGCCTCCTGGCAGAGTTGGCTGAAACACATCCTCATCACAGAAAGTGGAAAATTGGTAAAAACTGCTTCCCCTCCACGGGCAATATATCTGGTGCTATTCACTCTGCACCCTCGTCTTCATTCAGCCACCCTCTTACTAAGATGTGGCTGATGCACAGGGGAAACAGCACGGACGGAGAGAGCCTCTGAAGTGGCCTCATGCTCCCAAACGCCACAGGTACATCTGTGCCCCTTGAGTGTGGGCTGTTCTGACACCTCCTGACCAGCACCCTTGGCCGGGACGCTGGCTGTTGCTGGGAAAACCCACATAGGTATCTGAAGTCAAGGTATCTGGTAACACTCACAGCACCCCAAAGGCTTTTAGGAGAGGGCACTTCTGTTATGGCTGGTCCTGGGGGGGTTGAAGGTCCAGGTTTCCCACTCCATAGCTTTTCTGGGTGATACTTTCTTGCCTCACTTTGCACCTCTTCTCCCACCCCACTCCCAGCTTCCCACACCAGGCTGTCCAGAAAACATCACAGCATTTTGGAGAACCTGGAATCAGCGTTCAACAACTCCTGTCCATGGGAGCAGCCAGACAAGCACATTTCTTGCAAGCATCTTTCCAGCAAGCTCAGCCAACAACAGTTGTTTGCAGGTGCTTTTTATTTGCCTTCTGGTTTTCTGAGACTTTAGGATGCACTTGGGTCCCATTTGCCAATTACTCTCTGCAGCCAGGTGCTCTAGATACTTTATTGCTAGTTCTGCCTAAGTGAAACCTCAGCTTCTCCCATTATCACATGAATCTGGAAAGTAGAGCTTTAACAAAAATATTGAATATCATGAGATATTATAAAATCACAAAAGCCAGCACCATGGTATTCTGAATTGGTTCACCAAGATGCATTAATTTGATTAATAGGTGAGTCTACCTTCTACTTTTTCCTATGTTTCTCTAATTCAGTGCTGAAAGGAGCTTGGTAACCATCCTGAAATTAAAAACAAATAAACATGATTTTCAGGGAAAGGAAAATTAAATGTAAACAGCTACTCATGGCAAGTCCATTGGAAGGCTGGGGGAGGCGTGCACAGTTTCTTTCTTATGGATTAGAAAAAATGCCCAAACTGATCTGCTGTCCTCCACACGGGGACAGTCTCAGCCAGAGGGTGTTGGTGGGTTTTTAGCCCTGCTTCTCAAGGAAGACTTGAACAACTGACAAAAGACCCCCAAGGAAAGGTGAGCAAGACCCAGAGGTCCAGAAAAAGTGAAGAGAGAGGAAAAGACAGATGGAAAGCTAGGGAGGGACACCTGATAAAGATCTTCAAGCAATGAAAAAAAGCAAGAGGGATGGGAATAACCTGTTCTGCACTTCAGTGGTGGACAGGACTGTGAGCTTCTGTGGTAATGGGCTAGATGGGCTGCAGTAAGAACAGCATAGAAATGGATATAGGAGCTGCAGGGTCTCCACAATTGGAACACTTGAAACAAGAGCAACGTGGCTTCAAGTTGAAGCTTCAACTGAACTGGGCAGGAGGCTGGCCCAAGGCTGCTGGAGATCCTTCCCTGTAGAAGGGGTGGACATGGAGGTGGCCAGACCCCTTCGCCTCAGTCATCTCTATCATGTGTGATGAGCTGTCAGCCCTTAAAGCTGGGGTCTACACACCTCGCATGGAGGCAAGACCTCCTAAAAGAGGAGAAGCTAGAGGCGACTGTTTGGTGGCTGACCCCAGAGAAGAAAATAGTGGGGTTACCCATCTGTGCATAAACCACCACAAGGGATGGGGCAGCAGCCGTAAGCCAATTTTCTCACTGAAAAGAAAAAGAAACACTGTGTTTCTGGCATAGTTTTACTTGCTGGATTTTACATTTTTGCTCTCCTGGAGCAACAAGAGGAAGTTTCCATTTCTCCACTAGTCTCCAGTTGGAGTTGAAGGATGCTGCCTGCCCTGTGAAATAGCCCCCACTGCTGCTGGCACTCCTCACTCCTGCCCCAACACCCATCAAAATTCCACCACTGAGTTTGTCACCTCTCCCTGTGAGCAGGCTGGGATGGGGCTGGCTACAGAACCCACAGCCCTCTCCTAACCTTCGAGGGGAACAATCAGGCAAACGTTTCCTCAACAGGAAAAGGACAATGAGCTCCTGCGAGAGCCAGAGGTCATTCTTCACCTCTACTAGCTGCCCACGTACCACCTCTCGAAGTCCAAGCCCCTCACCTCTTTAAGGATCAGCTGCAACATAGAGAATAAACAATAGTTAGTCTAAAGCAAACTTTTCAGGTGTTTGACAGAACAAGAATACACCAGCCTCTTCCCTGGGGACATGGAGTTTTAAGAGAACAAGTTTGTCAGGTTTTACAATTCTATAGTACTACTCAGCAAGGATGTATATAGCTACAATCCTTGCCTTACACAGTTCATTTGCTACATTGCATGTAAAGATAGCTTTTTAGACTAACACCCACAGAAGTGTCATGTAAGGTTCAGCGTATTATGTGTTTTAAGAGGACCTTGTCAGTCATACTGGATTTTTTTTTCCTTTCAAAATTTAAACATTCAGTTGCATAAACGCTTGTCAAATTCATTCCTCTAGTGATGTCTCAAAATAGTGGGTTTTTTTCTTCCTCTGAAAAAATAATCAAGTCACTAGGAAAAAGCGGAGACTTTTCACAAGGATGAAAACCTCCCTCTGTTCATATTATTGGTACAGGGACAGCAAGAGAAGTTCCCCTTTGGGTTTTCACTCCGCTCTGGCTGGAGCAGTTGTAAACATTTACTAATTTTTTTTTCCCACCACCTCAAGCTGGAGAAAAGAAAGTGCCCTTACATGTTTGCACTATTTCTACTAGTAAAACAAAGCAGGGATTTATGTACAGTTCAGGTACTGCCAAAGGGCAGGAGAAAGGCACTGGAAGAATGCTGCTGCTGGGGGGAAGTGCTGCGATTAAACATCTCTTTTCCTAACCAGGGCACTTGCCACCATTTCAGATGTCCCTGAAGGCAGTCACTGCATCACTACTGGTGTTTGAAAATGGAATCCCTTCAAGCAAGTGGGCAAGGGATGGGAACAGTTGTCCAGGTTTCAGGAAACAAATTATTTGCCCTTTCCCATTTCCACTTGTGGTGCTGCTTGCCCTGCCTGTCGCCCCTCTGGAGAGGGGGACCCCACCAGGTGCCTTTGCCACACGAAGCCTGTGCCAGATTAGACCTCCCACATGCCAAAGGACGGCAGCAGCTGCCTGATGAACAAGTGATGAGCAAGTGATGTCTGGTGCTCATGTGCTTTCCATCTACTGGCTGTATTGTCTGGGGACAAATCTTGACAGGGGTTTCTCTTTGTGCCTACAAGAGTGTGAAAGAAAAAAAGCTGTGTAGGAAGCTTCAACTTGTGTTGAATTCTGTGAGCAAAATGGCAAGAAAATCTAACAAACAGCCATTGAGTTGCTTTGTCAACACACTTTGAGAAAGGCTCTCCAAAGTTAGGCTGTTGGACTTTTTTTTCCAACAGTAGTGTTGGGGTTACCGACTGAGCAAGTGTTTCACCTAACGAGTGTGAAGGTCTGGCCGCAGGGAGAACAGGGATGGCTAAGCAGTGCTGAACTTTATGGTTGCACACCCCTAGGTAGGAGCCAAGCAGAGCTTTCTAAAAATACAGCTTTTGCATGACTGAAGGATTGTATATACAGCAATATAAAGTTACTGGGGAAGACAGGCAGAAAAGAGTAGCTTCTGAATGGAGGACATGAGTATGAATATGACCTTGAAGTTCCACCAAAAATATATAGATTTATATTTACCAAAAAAAAAGTCTAACCCCTCAGCACTGGCAAATCAAGGGTGAAGTATAAAGGGCCAAAAGCCATGGAAACAACCAGGACTTTTCTAACTGACCCAGAGTCTTCAAAAGACTGTCATCCCCAGGGATGTCTGTATTCATGGGATTTTATGAGAAGGGTTGTTCTTAAATTTGACAGAAACATAGACTGAACTAAAGGACAGAGGACTTTCAGTACTACAGAGGCAAAAATTAAGAATTACTGGAAAATCTGTGACTACAAAGTCTTTCTTTTCCCTGCTGCAGACTCGGATCTGTGAGCACACCCATTCCTGCTCTGAGACACTGGCCAGCTTCTTCTAGAGCACGTAGGGGCAAAGGCCCTAGACACAGCCCCCTAAATCACCTCCTGCTGCCAGACAAGGATGGAGGGATGCTACATGGCAGACGAGTGAACTCATCCAGAGGGCGGTTTGTTGAGGCTGGGTTTGCAGGTTGCAAGGGCAGCTGTGAGCTGCTTCACGACTTAAGTTTTTAAGCCATATATGGAGCCCAACAGGAAAGCCTGATCTTCTGTGATGTCTGCCCAAGTTTTTCTTGAAGAGCCCTGCCGCAGTGGGATCTGTTTAAAGGCACCACATTAGAAGCTCAGAGTAAATGTGTACCGACAATAAATAAAAAAATAAATACACATGTACCCCAGGTGGCTATACAGCAGCGCAACGGACGGATTAAAAGCAAACAGCCAGCCTTCAAAAAGTAGAACTCAGATGCAGAAATTAGGCAAATTAGATGCAAGACTACTATAAGACAGCCCCAGAAGAGAAATCCAAGGAAATACTTGCTAACAGCATGGAGGCTGACAATAAACCCTTTCTCAAACACATCAGAAGTGGAAACCCTGCCAGAAGAGCTGCTGTGGCCAGCACAGAATCTCAGTGCAAGGAGGCCCAAGGAACAAAGAAATCAGTATTTTGCAATGATATTCACAGGCAGTCCCTCAAAGAAGAAATAGTAGTAGCTTAAGTGAATCTGTTAAGAGTGAAATCAGGTAAAACCCACTGCATTTATCCCCATTTATGAGGGTAAGGAGCCTGTACAGAGGGCAGGGTGGGAGGCCATGCACCCTGCCTTGGCTAGAACCTTGCTGCTGCTCCTTGGGAAAGCTGGCAAATAATGGGTCTGATGAAAATATTACCCAGAGGGTGGGAGTGAGGAACCCTTCTCAGTTCTTCACTGCCAAGTCAGGGGACATATGGGGTGAGTACAACCCTGTTCAAGGCAGATGCTTATCATCGGGAGAAAACAATGAGCAGAGCAGCAGTTGGGGCAGGGGCTCTGGGGTGCTTAGCCTGCCAAGGGAGCATGGAAAGAGTTGGGTTTTGGTGCAGCATGGAGGAAAATGAGACAACCATATGGGCACAGGCATGGGAGGATTTTCCCAGGGGGAGGTCAACCCTGCAAGGTGGTGTGAGCCTGAAGAGAGGTGACTGCGGAGGAACTTCCCACTCCAGGTATTAGAGGGCAGTGGGAGGACACAACAGGAGAAGGATCTCTCTTCGCCTTGTTTCTTACATTCCTCCCCAAATGCAGCACTGGAGATTTGACCTGATGTGTTAGCTCAAGTGAATTTCAAAGGTCACAGGAATAGCCAGGAGTGAGGGCTGGGGCTCCTGAGGTGACATCCCAGCTTGTGGTCAGGCGCCCTCCTTCCGATGACCAAGGAAACATCTTGGAAACTCAGTGGAAAGGAGTCTTTAGCTTTGCAGGGTGCATAAAATTAAAGATGTGAAGAATTTAACAATATTTATGAATAAATCTATTGCAACATAGCTACTACTGACTCACTGTCGTCTCAAGAAAACACCTTAATTTTCCACTGATAAGTCCCTTTGGAGGAAAAAAAAACACACACACACAAAAAAACCAAAAACAAAAAACCAAACACAACCCAACTTGAAGGAAATAAGCTTATCCTGATGCAGAGGAACCATCTTAACATCAGTGTTGTGAGTGGGAGGGAGAGCGTTCTGCATAATGGCACATGGGAGCTTTGAGATCCCAGACCTATTAAAACATTTGTTTGCCAACCTAGCCACTTTTTGTGCCTGGAATTGTTCATTCAGAACAAACCATCACCATAATCAAAAGCAAGTCATCAGGCAAAAGTATACCCGGTTTAATTTCAGAGGGCAGGAACCCTCGAGAGACTCTCTATTTCAACGTCCGAAAGGGCTTTCAGTGGCTGTATGTGGATTTATACAAGTTTCTCTCTGATAGATTCAAAATGGTCCAAGAGAGTTGACCTGATGTTTGTTTGCTTTTTAGGGTTTGGAAATCTTGGGTTTGGACAACTTGCCTTCCTCCCAGGCAAAGCCTGGGAAGGAGAGAAGGAGGGAAGCTCGGGAGCCTGTCCCTCCTCAAGTATCCTTATGTCCTCCTCGGATTTTTTGAGAGATTAACTACCATGATTGTGCCCTCTTGATATCTCATCCAAAACAGCTTGTCTGTGGCTATAAGGCTGCTTTTTCTTCTAACCATCCTCACTTCCTTACATTTGCTGAGGTCCAGTCATTTCTACAGGAGGACTGCAGAGACCCCAGCCTCCTTGCTAAGGGGCAATTACTCATTCCAGAAATAGAGAACTTTGTGTTTTCTGAACTGAAATGAAAGAGGACTTTGGTGAGCACCAGGTAGTGGTCCCCCAGCTCTGCCCTGAGACAAGCAGATGGGGAGGAGGACCCCTTTCCCTGCCCTGAGATGAAGTGTAACCATCACCCTATTTGCTCACAGTGGATGTCCCCAGTGCCACCGGCCCTTGATGCCAGGTCACTGCTCTTCCCCGGAGCCAGGCTGCAGAGGAGCTCTGCACAGGCACCGCAGAGATCTGGACTGCTTTGGCAGCTTGAAAGAGGGAAAACAAACTGTTTCCTAGAAGTCACCACTGCCAGAGAAGCACCAGGGGAAAAACTTCCTCTGGGTGTGTGCCCAAGGAGACAAAAGTGGATTGGGAAGAGAAGAATTAGGGAAAGGTCATTATCACCCAAGCCACCAGGTCCTTCAATTCGAATTTAACTAAGGGAGCATGGTCTGGCCACATCATTGAAAATGTTAAAAGAAAAACACCCCCGTTTTCTCCTTTCTCTTTAACGTTTCCCACCTTCCCTATGCTTTCTCCTCTCATATGATTTTTTTTCTGACCCCCTTTGTCAGGTACTTTCTGCTCAGTGGTGGTTTTTATGACCCTGACATGGCACCCCCCAGGCAGGGCAGAGAACCTCGTGGTGCAAGGTGCTGTGCTTCTGTCAGTGCCGCCCCACGTCAGGTGAGATAAACACTGATTGGGGGAACTTGCCATCCAAACAGATACAGCAAATACATTACAGGAGGCAGAAACTGCAAAAAATGCAAACGCAGCCCAACTCTTTCTAGTCATTACCTATTAATTGGATCACAATTTCCTTCCACTACTGACCTGATAACCACTGCAGACCTCAGGGGAAAGGATATAATAAAATAATGTCCCCTCCAGCAATGATCCTGTCCCACAGTCCCTTCCGAAGCCCCCTGGAAGCAGGAGGTGCCCCTGCCTGCTGAGCTCAGAGTCCATTGCAACACAACAGTGGCACATCATTAAATTGACACCACACATCACAACCATACCTTCAGGCATTTCCTAGCATCGGCATTTCATTTGCCATATGAAATCACCTAAAACCAAGCCAAGACTCAGGGGAGCAGGTCAGGAGTACACAGAGATGATCAGCAAGAGGAGCGAGACACTCTGTGATATGGGAAGGACATCCTGGGTGGAGGAGTGCAGTGCAAGGGGGCTTGAAGCTCAGCCCGGCATGGGCAGGCAGCAGCCTCCCGTGGGGGAAGATGTGCAGGCTGTAGCAGAGAGGGGGAAATGTGACTGGGCACATGTGTCTTCAAAAACCATACAGCTCCGGCTGAAGAAGTGAGGATGAAGCGAATAGATTTTCAGGTCAATATCATGGGGTGGGTAAAGGATGGAGGCAGGGGAGGGAAAGATGTGACCTGTACAGCAGGGAAGCAACTACTTTAGTCAGAGCATTTGAGCATGGCAAGAGGCAAGCCCAAGCAAACCAAAGAAAAAAATCAGAGTCATTCAAGTTAAACATTTAAATCAGCATTTCAATAATGGAGACTAAGGTGGAGGAGCACTGAAGGGACATTAAGCCTTCACAATTTTAAAACCTTTAAGACACTTAATGCTTTCTCAGACAGACCAAGCAAATGAGTCAACTTGCAACAAGACAAAAAAATGCCTACTTTAAGAAGAACTACTTTTCTTGTATCCCAGTGGATTTGTCGTTGTTAGTGACTGGCACAGACCTACGTATAGTATTGAGCTAATCTCTTTATCATATCCTCTGGCTTGGAAGTTTCTCCTAATGCCAGCCTGCTCCTCAAACCCAAATTCTTGCTCCCCTTTGAGCACTAAATACACTGAGAGAAGGTGATGAGCATGGTTGAGACACAAAGAGCATGTCAATGCATAGAAAGGCTACATTAAGGATGATTGGCAGGGACAGCATGGAGAAAAATGTGAAGGGAAGGTGATGTGTATTTTGAGGAGAGATGAGCACAACCACTGAAAAGCACCATAATTAGGACATAAAGCATACAAGACATTGCAGAAGCAAAAAAATTTGCCAGAAGAGAGACAAAGAGGGTTTCTCCTATGGCAGATTGATAGCTTGCCAAAGTAAGCAGATGAAGAAGGTGGTGCAAAAAAAGAGAGAACAGTGAGCAGCTCTCCCTGTCTGTAAGATTTTCTTCTGTGTTTTCAAGTTTTTGAAAGCAGACATACCACCCAGCTTCTGGAAAATGAGAAGAAATGCACTTTGCTTCTTCCCAGCCACAAACCCCCAAGTTTCTTACCTTGTAAACCCACTGCTGCCCTGTATCCATTGCCCATGCAACACGTGAGCTCCCTGGGGATTTGCTCTGAACGCAGAAATGCTCAACGTGGGTAATCACTGGCAAGGAGGAAAGGAAAGAGTGAAGCAAAGGCACCCACTCCTCTATCCTCCCTCCAGGTGCCAAAATCCACCAGCACAAACCTCATCCCTTCCTAAGACTCTCAGCAGAACTCAAGTGTTTTCCCTCATGGGTCTGCACGTTCCTCCTTTGCCTGGCAGTGCCCGCCAGATCGGCGTGAAGGGGAACCCAGGTGGTGCAGCCTGGCTGGTGGTGACCAGCAAGGGGAGAAGCTGCCAAGCTGCCCCAGCACTGTCCTTCGGCAGCCAGCACCTCTGCTGTGGCTGCCCCCCTACCCCCAGCACCCCCAGGGTGAACTGCTGAGAAAAAGGAGGTGGTGGGGATGGGACGGGCCTTTGCTGGAGCTTAGGGGCTGGGAACATTTCCATGCTGAAGGCCAAATTGATTTTTCTAGTGCCATCTCCACATTAATGCACAGCTTAGTGTTGTCCAGCATCATACCCAAAACATCTCATAGCTACGGCCCAGAGGGAAGGAAGCCATGGGTTGTGCTGGCAAGCCTTCAGGCTTTTACCCAGCAGGGCCAGTGGGACTGGTGGGCTGAAGAAACACCAGACAGAGCTGAAATAGCCAGCTCCTGGTGCGCGTAGGGCAATCAAATGCCTATTCAAGCACAGCAGCACTTAATTCGTATGCTGGCTTATGTTCTCCCATCTTGCAATGGTGTAAATAGGCCATAGACAACATTATCTACGGTTTTCTTCATAACACAGCAATAACTGCTAAAGGCTCCTTCGAGCTCTGTAAAGAGAGTTTTGCACTGATTTTGAAAATTAGGAACTGAAGTTGCACTTATGATAATTGCCAACATATTTTGTTCAGTGCTGGAAAACTCATCGCACCTTCGCTCTTTACTTTTAGTTGAAGAAGTGGCTTTTCAAAGGTATCATCGACTACTGACACATATATTTTTCCTCTGCTAACCCGAACTGAGGGCGGATCACTGGGCACTCACTGAAATAAGTTTTTGCCTGCCCAGATTTTTGCCCTGCTAGACTTTGTTCCTTTTCTTCCTGGTCTCCTACCTTTAAAAAATGTATACTTGCACCTCTAAGACGCTTCTCATAAACAAGTGATTTTTTCTCCCTGTTCTTTTCGTTTTTCTTTTTCAGGGGAAATGTTTGCTGCTGTGTCTGTCTCAGAGATAACCCTGTCGAATGCCTGACCAGGGCACACAGGTTAAAGCTGAAAGATCCTGAAGAAGGATTTAAATCTCAGGCTGCAACTTTACTTATAACCACACAGTTACAAACACAGTTAGGTACACACAGACACAGGAATCTCCCTCATCCGTGTTTAGGAATACCAAAATCTCCTGTTGCATTTGAGTGCTGTGATGGATAATGACGAAGGAAAACCTAATTCATGTGAGACCGAGGTCTTTTTCTCTGAAGATGGCTAACAGTCCATGACCTGCTGTAGGCTGGCTCTTGGCCACAGCGCGGTATTTTGCTGCAAATCATGTTAGCATCATGCCATTTGAGTGCTTGGGATGGCACCTCCACGGGGCACCACTGGGCTGAGCCGACACTTGTGTTTCTCAGTAACATACTCAGCCAACCTGCCACTAAACCCAAGGGTTTTTTTTTTATGTTTAAATCTGCCCGCCAGGTATCAGGTATATGTACCCTTATCTCATGACTGCATATCAACACCCCTAAGGTGATCTGCCCAGGCTGATTCTGCCTCCTCAAGCATAACCATGGTCACTTTGCCACCCAAAACCTTACCTTCCCGTGTGCTCTTACAATGCTTTCAGGGTTGCACCAGCCTGGGAAGCATAAGCAGATAAAAGGCTGGGCAGACTATTAAGGAGCAACAGCCCTAAACCCCCTCCAACTTACCTCACAGCTCCTGCTGATCAGCCTCCAGGGCTGATCTAGCCCCAGGGGATGTGGGTGAGCACCCAGGCCTGCCCTGGGCTCTCCGCAAGCAGCAGACCTCAGGGAAAACTGCTGTTGTGCTACTAAAAGGCTCTTACACCACAGGGGACACGAGCAGCCGCTGTGCAGGATGGATGGCAGGGCTGGTGTAATTTGCTCTCTCCACTGCCCAGTGGGGCCAGCTCCCCCTTGCTCCTCCTTCTTCCTGACGCCCAACACAGGAGCTGGCAGAGCTGCCCTGTTTGCAATGAATACATCCCCAAATCATTAGCATTTAATCCAGGACAGCAGAGAGAATGCTGGGATCTCACAAGCAAGACAAGGTCCTGCATGTAAATACAGAGCCATAAGTCTGCCCTGAGCCTGCCAGCAGCTCCTGAGCCCCTCGTATGCATTTCCAGACCTTCAGCTATGAAGACATTGGCCCTTTGAGGTAGCCTTGGACTACTGGAATGAAACTACAGCAGATGTTCTCCTTGCATTGTGCTGGACACCCTGCCCAGTGCTACTACCCTCAAAAAACTCCTCGGCACGCACATCCCCCCAAAAAACCCACTGTGGCAACTCCGATTGGCTGCTAGTTATCTTCCTTGGCTTTTTTTCACAGCCCAGGTGAGGCTATTCCTGGTGGCTTGTTTATCCTCCACTAGCCATAATGCACTCCTATCTGAGGTCCACTTTGGTTCTTAAATAGGTCATTTTTGCACACACCTGAAACTCGCCTGCAGGCAGGAGGTGACCAAACCCTGTTTGCTCCCATTGCCCACCCCTCCGCCTTCTCCAGGCACTGCAATAGTCCTTCCAGCTACTGCTGCAGAAGTCAGCCAGCCTGTGGTACAGCCCCCTGCCAACGACGTACTGGAAAAAAAACCACCCCCAAACCCTAAACTCTCCATATCTTATAGTTAACAGATTAAAACTCCAGCAGCAGCAACGATGTGAACTGCACATTGCACTTTGCATATGGCATTGAAAGCTAAAGATACCTGACCACTGCCACAAGAAAAGTCCAGTTTCCTCAAAAGACTACTCAGTTTCCCACTGGTTTTGTGCTGAAAAGCACAGAGGAGGAAAGGGCTGAAAATAGTCTTTACTCCTGTTCATCTTCATCTGTGCCCAGAAGACTAATATAAATGATAGCCCAGCCACATGTCACTTGGCATATCTTACACTACTCTCGGTCTTCTCTTGTGGTGTCCTTTCTGCCCCTTTCAATGATTTTAAGTTTTTGCCTCTACTTTACAACCAACTCTTTTGTACCACATTTCAGTGCTCCCATGGGCTCTGGCAATGGCTGGGTTGCACACCTTTGCTTCGGGTGGGATTCTTTTGAGCATCTCCCAGCTCCATGAAGGAGTTAGTGCTTTAGTCCATTAGTTTAACCATTAGCCTGCCAATTTGCCTGGGCTTTACTACTTTTAAATTACTCTCTCCTATGCCCATTCTGGCCCTGACTCCCTTCCGGCTTCAGTTCCAAACCATGTGTCGCTCCCTATATCCTGGGCAACAGCGCACATTTAAACCAAGCCTGAAAATACCTCCTATCAAGAAAAATTGTGGGATGTGCCATCTGAGACCGGTGCTCCATCCTGGTAGAAACCAGATCATGCTGCCTTCTGTGAGAGTGGAACCACTGCCCATCAGGAGCTCAGGGGCAGGACAGGAGGGAGGCAGCGGGCTCTAATGGTAAATCCATTTCCATGCCACCTCCACACATGTATCCCAACTGTTCCGTATACCCAATGCCCTGCCGTTCCCCAGGCAGAGGCAGCAGCAATTGTATTTTAATGCTTTAACAAGGCCCATGGCAACAGGAGTCTGGCAGTCACCTGTAAAACGCTGACAGTACTGCCCAAGTAGTGGAGCTGGAAGCTGAGCCCGTCCTGCTGTTGTCACTATGAGGTGCCTTTTCCCTTCCTCCATCCCTCCAGTATGCTTTTATGGCTTCTCGAAGTAAGGATACCTGCACCTGACCCATATCTAATGTTTAAATCTTTTAATGGGTGCTTGCCTCTTAACATTCCCTCCCTCCCTGCTTATCACCAAGGCTGCTGCTGCAAGCGGTGGGAGAGCCCAGCCTGCTGGGATGGGGCCGAGCACCGCTCCTCCAGAGCAAGGCTGCTAAAACCCACTCAAGTTCTTCCAGCCCGTGGGCTCCAGCCCAGATCCAGGGTGACAGCTCCTGTGGGGCTCAGGCGCTGCCCCCATGTTCCTAGACTAAACACATGGCTACATGGTACCCCACCCCACATCACCTCCCGCCGTGTGGGCTGGGCTCTGCGGGCAGCACGGAGGCTGCTCTCCCTCTCCACCTGTTATTTTCTTTAGCTTTGCATGTAGCTCCTGGCACTGAGAGGAAATCTGTCCTCTCCTCCTTCCCCCTCCTCCCGCTTTTTCCCCAGTTACTGAATATGTACTGCTTTCCCTGCTTTTTGGAAGAATGCCATTATTTTTCTGGAAGGAGGCTGCCCTTGGGCCTGGTGGGCCCGACGCCTGCATTGCTGCCCTGCTAGCAGCCTCCTCCCCAGCATCCTGTGCCTTCCTCCGTGGGGCCCTGCAGGTAGCAGCCCTGCACTGAGCTTGCCTGAACTTGAGCTTCAGCATGAACTTGTCTGGGCATCACCCGCATCCCTCCTTCCTCTGTCAGCAACATCACAGCGGAAGCAGTCAATAGCGGTTGGCTTTGACCCGCCCCAGAGGTAAATCACCACCCTCAGCAGCCTTTTCCCCATGCTGTATTACTGATCGCCCAACTGGAATGCTTCCTCTGCCTGCTTCCCACACTGGCTAAAGCAGCCATGGAAGATGAAGCTTCCCTACTGCCCTTATCTGTTGGCCCCATCCCGGCCACTGAATCATCGGGCCACGACTCTGCTATGGATCCAGACAAAACAGCTCTGACCTAGAGAAGCTCAGGCTTGAGCCCCTTCTCAGGTCAGGGCAGCAACCAAGGATGAGCACCCTCTTCCCTATCATCTCAGCGGAATCCTTGCATCTTCCATCTCCTAATCAATAAATGTACATGTGGCCAGGATATCACCAACTGCAGAGTCCCATCTTTGTTCCAAGAACCTGCTATACTACGCTGAACTGAGCCACGCTGTGCTCATTTAAACAAAGAAATGTCATTTTAATACTACTTTGAAAGCCCTTCTGGCAACTAGAAAGGTGTGGATTCGGGATACTTTGTCTTTAGGACCAACAAGTTATCTGCCACATACATCTAGGAAGCTTAGGGAATTTTCTGTCACTAGATACTTCTTACTTTCCAGTGACCTTTCTTTAAATAGTTCTTGCTTACCTAGCTACCAACATCACTACTTCTAAAACGTAACCACTGGTAGGACTTCAATTCTCCAAAAAAGCAAAGTGATACTGCTCCCAAGTTATATATCTGAAGGAAAGCTTAAAAACCAATGCTCTGTTGAGGACAGTATATTTACAGAAGAACTTAAATCAAGCTCACAAACATGCAACTATTCCTTCTCCCCATGTATGCTGTGCTTTTGTTGTCACGCTTCTCCAGGACAGTTCTCAGATCCACAGTTGAGCAGCAAATGGTGCTATTTATTTCTAATTCCCTCTTATCTTTAATTCAACTCTTTACTGTTTCTTTTAAACCCCCATTTGTATCTCTGCTTTTATCCATCCCCTAATAATGCCTTTTTTTCCTATCAGTCTGTATTTTTATAAATTCTTGCAATAAATGCCATGTCTTTGGCCATTTTCATCCTTTTACACTTTGATCTCTGCCTGCTACAATGACTTGTAGCCACAAGCGAATCGGAATCACTTGCAGCACGGCTCAGCTGTGGAGCTCAAAGGCCCCAAGACAGGTTCCTTGGAAAGCGAGTTAGTCCCCCCAGTTCAGCTTTGGACTCCCACCTCCCCCCGCCCTGCCCAGCTGCTAACGCTTGGAAACATCCGGAGATTACAAGTGTTTCACTTGCAACATGCGCTTCGTATATTAAGAAGCTGGAGTGCTTCGTAATAACTACAATTGATAAAATATCAACTTGTGCTTTTTTAATAAAACGAAACAAAAGCATTCTAAATCATAGCAGCTTAGAGATCAAAACTGTCCATCGGTTAGGAGCATAGCGTAATTACGAAGTACGAAAAATGGCAAAATATTGAAGCCCTGAAGCAATTGAAAACCATGACAAAACCCTCACGCAGAGTGAGCAACACTGCCTGACGCTCTACTCGTTCGGTCTACTTGTTCATTGGTGCAACATGGATTTTCTTCCTTGGCAATGGCGCATCCCCCTTTCCAAAGGGGAGGAAAGGTACCAAGCCCTTTTGGTTAGCGCACGGTGGCTCCTTCCCTAGTTAGCAATATTCTTTTACAGCACTGAGAAACGAGGACTTTTTGTTTACCATTAGTTGAGGTAAGTTATCTTGCTTTTATTTGGGTTTAAGACTACTGTAGAGGAGTAGCTTTTCAGCTGCAGCATGGTTTGTCAAGATTACAATATTGATGACTGCATAAAATACATAAGTAAAAAAATTATGATTTGTAGAGTCCGTTATCGAGAGCTGAGACTTACACCTTTACAGAACTGCAAATACTGGCTTCCTAACTGCTAGTTGATAATTTTGCTGGCAAGAGCATTTGTTACACTTCTCTTTAATCTCTACACCCTTTCGTCCGACTGCTGTAAGAACTAGCAAGAAAGTCATTTACAACTACGGTTAAACTGTTGTAACAGCATTAGACAAGCTGTACTGATTCTTCATTAGAACACCCTTCGTTTGAAGCTACAAATGTAAGAGGCGAACCTTTTTGTTCGAAAGAAACTATTAGCATGCTCTGTGCCTTTAACACTTCACATCGATTACAAAAAATTTAACAATGCAATCACTAACATACCCCACTAATGAGAAATTATGAGAAATTGTTTGATGCAGAACCTTCCGCATCAGTCAACTCTGACTGGTAAGAAAGCTATCAATTGTGAAATTTAGATTTAATGCATTTTCAAGAAGCTAATGAGAAAGGAGCAACTTAAAATAAATACCATCATTAAAACTGCAAACTGTTACAATGATATATTATAAACTTGTCCTAAATAAACCTAGTGCTTCAAAAATTTACCAGTGAATTCGTATTACAAAATATGTGAAGATACAACAGAATACCACAAAACAACGTCCTTTCTGGGGTCAACAGTGACGCCAAGATGATTCAGTCTTAACTTTTTAGATTGTTAATAGAACATATTGTAATATAGAAGTTGCAATTTGGTTGAATTCTAGAGAATATCCCCAGCAAAACTCAAATTCACCTTTTTCGTTCTAAAACTAGTGCCAAACTTCCTGTCAAAGCTGGTATTTTCTTCACGAGTTCTTTAAA
Source organism: Phalacrocorax aristotelis (assembly GCF_949628215.1). NCBI lineage: Eukaryota > Metazoa > Chordata > Aves > Suliformes > Phalacrocoracidae > Phalacrocorax > Phalacrocorax aristotelis. Next base: position 96,887,411 of record NC_134276.1, on the reverse strand, counting down.
GTTTAGCCGTTACTTATTTTCTACCACTACATTTTGGCAGCAACTATTTATTGGTCTGTTATTGCAAAAAGTGCAATTTAACAATAAACCAGTCTGAAGGTCATTTTATGTCTTGAGGATACATACCATATATTTCTTTAAAAATAATCATACTTTTGTAAGCAATACTTTACAGTAGACACCTCAAATCTACCATAGATGTAAAACTTAAAATGAGAAAAATTTAGTCTCTAAATCTTTATACAGATATTTATATTCGAGCTTCTATATATATTATATATATACACAAGCACAAGAGTATATATAAAATATATATAATCAGATTCAAAAAAAGAACAAAACCTGGGCACTGTACATAAAATCTTTTTAAAACTCAAACAATAGAAAAACTTTAAACATTAAACAATTTTAATAAAAGTTTCTGTACAATGCTAAGCAGTTTTATTTACATATAGAAAATGTAATAGGAGTAGTGTTTGAAATTACAGAACTCCTTAAAATTTCAATGGCAGGTAATCTGGAAAAAATAACAGCATTCCATTCACAAATATTTTCAAGCAATAAATATGTATTTATAAATAGTGTAAATTTACATCAAGATTAGAAACAAAAATCACAAATCTGAAGTTTATTCCTTAGTCTATGTGCAACCCATTTATCTTTGTGACTTGGCTGTTAATTGTTTTAAATTTTATTTAGGAACCAAAAATGTAACCGTCATGGTTTCAAAACAAGACAGAAAAACATAAAAGCAGTAAAAAATTTATATCACCTAACTCTTCACATTAAAAAAAAAAAAAAGTTGCCCAAAGAAAGACTTAAAATTTCTAACTACCTTACAAAGAAATGACCAGCTAAGCTAGTACTTTTTCCAAGGGAAATTCTGAAGGGGAAAAACGGATGAAACCAACTCATCAGCCCAGAAACAGAGAAATACAAAAGAGGTGGTCTTCAAGTCAGTAGTCTGTATAATGTTGCCAGTTTTGTCAGATATATACAAAACATGGAATTATTTTTTTGAAGTACAGCTGGATGAGCTTTATTTGTTTTGAGTTCTGGAGTAGGAGGCAGTGCTCTCTCCTGTCCAGTTGGTTGACACTCCGCACTTGGAAGGTTGCATAGACACAGCTTTCAGCCAGCAGCCTTACGGGATAGCTACAAAAATCAGTGGTGCAGAACTGGGTCACTTCCTGAATATCAGAAAAGTTTTCATTTAATGTCCATGAAAAAATGTCAAGATGAGGAGGATGGTAATGGAGGAGCCTGAAAAAGAAAACATTAAATTACCTTTTCTACAAGGGTGTAAAACTCAGTTCTTTAACCTGCACAAACTGTAACCATGAGAGTTTAAAGTCACACACACTACTGTTTTTACACTTCAGGACTCTTTCAAGCGGATACTGGCATTTTTTTTCCAACTTACTCAAATACAACACGTATTTTACAACTACTCTGCATTAGGATTTTGCCTATACTGCAGGCTGGAGTATGCTGTGGGCATCGTCTGTGTAATACGAGGTGAGCTGCCAAAACAAGTCCCATTGTGGCAGCAGAGAGCTCCATGTGGGCTCAGTGTGTATATATATATATATATATATCTATATATCTCTGTATCTTTTTGTACTCTAAAACAGGGATTCTCAACCTGTTTACCAATGGTGGGGGGATTGTCCGTTTGTGGCTTTGCAGGGTTTTTTTTTTCCCCTCTACCTAAACAATAAGTTAGGATATCTGTGGAAAGGGTCTGAGATTCTCTGACATGGGGACAAAGTTTTGTGGGTAGGTTTTTTTTGTTATTGTTTTGTTTGTTTGGTTTTGTTTTTTTTTTTAAATCCTCAAACACCACATCAGAATGGCCCAAGAGTGAAGTAAGCTAGGTGTCTTGTTCCCGCCTGCTTTCAGGAGACAAGGTCTAGAAGATCCCTATTTCCCAGTACTGCACTTTGTGGCCTTACCATCAAAATATTGAATCTTTGACGGCATTTCCTTCTCATCAGTCCTGTCATGATGTGGAATCCCTTCAAGAAGCAGCTCACAGTCTTTGATGACACTTCAAATCATACCACAGTACCCACCTATGAAACACTAACACTAGCTGATCCCCATGTTTGCTCCCAATACTTTACCGCAAACACAAAGCCTCTCTCTTGGGCCTATTGCACCTTTGCCATCTGAGATTAACTTCGTCCTGTGACTTGCAACAAACCTCAACTCTTCTAGATCTGAGAGATGTCACTTTTAGGCTATGCCTCTTCTCAATCGAGACTGTATCCCCTTTAAAAGAAATGAACGTGCACACCAATTTCACAAGAGAACAATTATTAACGCTCTTTAGGGCTGCAGGTATAGGCTTTCGTGGGGGAGGGAGCTACTCACAGGTTGAGAACCCTTGTTCTAGCAACAGTATCATCACTGTTACCTATATAATGTTATAAACACAGACAACAAAATACCCCTCCTTCCCCCCTCTTTTCCATACAGAAACGTTCTTGCCCATTTCCACTCAACTGGATGACGTATCTGAGAACAGGTGTTTATTTATATGCTTTTCTATAACAGATCATCACTTCGAAATTGCAGTATTTCACAAACTACAACGACAATGGGCTCCTAGAAGAAGCATGAATGGAAGTTCAACCACCTCAGGCTCTGCAGGACCAACGAAGATAATTAAATTCAGAGGACATGGTCCTGCACCCTTGACAGCCTCTTCTGCCGAACCTTAGCTCAAAAGGTCACAGCTTACCACGCTAGCATTACATGAAGTAATTGTCTAAACATACTTTTTTTGTTGCACCTGGAAATGAGTCAAAAGGCACAGCCGTTTCTGGGCTGCTGTATTTAATTCAACATGAAATTCTCATAACGCTTTATCCAATGTTTGTCTCCTTTGACAGAAAGGCAAGGCTTATAAATAAATCCAGCATCGCTTTCATTGTGATTACAAACAAGCCATCTTTGCCTGAAACAACGAAACCTGGGTGAAATGTTAGGACAGTTGTGCTGACACAGTTCAAAGCAGGAGGCTGCCATATATAGCACAAAGCTATAATGGCAAAGAGGCTTTTTGCTTTAAATTGAAATGCAAAGGAGGCCCCAAGCCAAAAGACAGAACTGTTTGAGAGCATCCACTTGCTAAGCAGAAGGACAGTGCTGATTTGGGAGGGGATGGGTGGGAAAGGGGAAGGAAGGGGTCTGAGTGCATAGGATGCTCTGCTGCTATACTGACTTCATACCACAACCAATGTATTAGAGATGCTCTTGAACCTGGTGCTAGTTTCTCCAAGCTTCACTGTCCTGATTCTTCCCATCTCCATCTGATCCAGTTATGGTCTTCAGGTGATCTCTATTGGATTTTTAAAGCCACAACTTTATGAATTGTAACATCATACTTTTCCTGAAAACTCAGCGGTTACGTTCTGCAGTAAGTTACTGTACTATTTCACATAATTCTGACTCTTCAGTGTTTTGCTCTGTAAGCATCACACACAACCCATACCTCCATTTGAATCAGAAAGTCCACGGTACTCATACAATGGAGTACCAAGACAGCCTACAATTGCTTTACAAATAATGTATTTATGCACCCACTTATTAATTTGACTTACTAATGTAAATTGATCATAGACTTGCATCAAGTCCTCCATTTTGTACTGTTCTAGCACCACAAAATTTTCCAGGTTCGTGCTTATCTTTCGTGCACAGTCTTGGCAATGTACGACGTAGGTCTTTCGAGAATTGCTCTCACTAGTGACAAAAAGCAGATCAAAGACTTCCACCTATTAGATAGGAAACAGAAAGTCAACTGTTACAATTTCATTTCTTAAAAAAGTTAAACCAGGAAAACTGTATTTTAAGATTTTCACCCTTACCCTGTGCATGCAAAGAGAAAAATTATATTTGTTCAGGGGAAACCTATGCTCCTAAGGCTCAAGCAGAGAAGTGAAATATTGTAAACCCACTAATATTACACTTAGGATGTCTGCATGAACAGCGCTATGGGAAAGTTTTTGGTCAATATTGACAAAGCAGGATTCATACTCTGAATTGGGGTTACTCAGTAAGGTGAGGATTTATAACAATTATACCTAGTTTTTCTTTTTTAGATTTGTCTGCAAAAGGTGTTTGTGATTTATTTTCTTACTACTCAGGCACATGCTCACCCTGCCCAAGAGGTTCAGTCAGAAGATACCTAGAAACTGATTTTCAGGGGGTAGGAAAATTTTGTTTTCTTTTGAGCTTTATGCAAACTATTATCCAATACTTCAAAGGAACCATTAACAGGAAGTAGAATAAAAAATTTCAGTAAAAAGGTACATCCTGTGAAGAAAATGTACTTAAATTCTCTCTATTTTGGGGCTGTTGTTGGCTTCTGAAATGAAGACAGATACATCTTTAAAATGAAGCTCAGCAGATCAAATTATATGCAGGAAGGGATAACAACTTTTTATAATAACTGAGAATTGAAAATCGACCTAGTGAATAACAATGCCGTGGAAGTACAGTGGAAGAGACGGCAGCAAAATACAACCTATGTCTAGAAAACAGCTTTCTTTGAAGACAGTACTGCATCAAAAATACGTGCTTATAGCATATAGTAGATGCTGTAACTTAAAGCAAAAATAAAATAGCAGCAACAACAGAAGACCAGACAAAAATGTAAATAAATATCATAGTAGTACACAAGCCCAACACATATTTTTACTGACCTCACAAATGCTACAGTAATGAGCTGGCTCGTCCTTTGCTCGCCCATGCCAGACAATCTCTTTTCCTGCAGCAATTAGAGCTTCCCTCAGTGACTGACACTGTTTGAGAGTTCTTAACAGGCAGTACCTGCAACCAAAATCAGATGTATATTCAGTTCAATATGCAACTTTATAGCAAGATTCAAGTAGGCTCAAATTTCTTCCAAGACCCTGTAACTTGGAGTTTCCTCTTCCTCTGGGATTTCACAAACATCTGGTTAATAAGAATCATTGGACCCATGACTTGCACAGAAGTTAGAGCACATGCTGATGGACCTCTGTGTAGATTTGTTCCATTTCAGTACTGCCCCTTGCCCTGCAAACAGGCTGTCTCTTTCATTTTTGACTGGAACACATGAATGCTCTTTAAAGCACAATAAAATAATGTGTTTTCAAAAGCAATTCATGTATTTTATTTTGAAATCTGAATTTATCAGCAAAATTTAGTTTGAACTGCCAAATTCAAATTAACTGTTTACATTTTAGGTAAACGACCATAGCCTATCCAAAGAACTGTTTTAACTAACATCCTAAAAACTCTGTTACTTCCTCATCACTACCAAACTTTCAGTTATCCAAAGTCTGGAAACCCAAGTCATGACAGGAATTACTCTGCACACTGCAGAAGTAAAATCTATCAACAAGTATCTCCTTCCATGTAAAAGGAAAAAGGTTGGTAGTAGAAAAGGAAGTCCCTTCATATGGGGGAAAAAAATTAACATAAACATTTTTTTAACACTTATGAAGGCAAGAACTGGTCAAATATAAAATTAAAATCAAGAATTCCCTGCCATACTTCTGTAAAGGATAAAAAAAAACCCAAAAAACTTTGTCTTCACAATTTTCTTCAGTTCTGTACTAGAAAACCTAACTTGTTTTCTAGCATTGTATGAGCTACATACGTTCTCTAAAAAAAATAACTGGCAAAACAAGTTGCCAGATTTCTAAATTACAATGTTATTTACAATAATTTTTAGCTCTCAGCTATCCTCTTTGAGCTACAGCCTTTGGAGCCTTTAATTTTCTCCTCCACAGGGTGGTTATGTTACATACTCATTAGATGCAGAAGGAAGATTGAAAAAATGTAAGGGGAAGACTAAATATTGGACAGAAAACAAAGTGCTCAAGAGTTCTATCAAAATGTTTTCAACTTGATCCTTCTCCCATTTTAAAGCCTTAAACATGTAATATATACATTCCGTATTTAAAAAAAAAAAAAAAGTTTCTTTCATGTGTTTCCAAGCAGTTAATAGAATCTTAGGCTTACTTTGAGATACTCTCCTCTTGATGTTTTACACTCAGACTGTTCATCTTTGCTAAAAACAAGTCTATGGCTTCATTAATACCCTCACTGTAAGAATAATGCAAAACTGAAAGCTTGTTTCTATATTAAACATCACATTTTTATACACTGAATTTCAAGAAAATTGAACAGCTCATTTAGCCCTAAGTCCTTCAACACTTTCCAAGTTTGATGTTAATGGGACTTACGATACTAAGGTCAGCCATATGCAGTAGATCATGTATTAATTTGCTTGAGTGTCGGGCTAACATAGATGTGCTTCTGGCAAGTTCAGCAACTTTGGTATAGCATTCTTTTATGCAATACAGCCTGATTTCAAATAAACTTAAAAGCTACCATTCTTCTCTTCTCTACTGCTATTAGCTGGAAAAATCTCTGGGAGTGCCAAAGAGCAACTGGAAGCACATCTGCACGCTTGCCACCATTGTTCTCTCTTGACTTCCAAAGAGTTTTCAAAGTGTTATTTTCAAAGAGTTTTCTAGTGTTCCACTTGTGAAGAAAGAATTGACCAAAATGTAACGCACGTGTAACACTGCTGCAATGTTTGCCAAATTCGCAACCAAAGCCCAAAACAATAGCTAGGAGGTGAATTCCCCCTCCTTCGATAAAATTAAGATCCTAGAAATGGCACTTGTAAATGTAAATGTTAACTATTTCATGCTGTCAGAATGGGAAAAAGCATACGAACTATCACTTTGAAAATGCACCACAATTTCCTACAGTATGGGAAGCCTCAAGAAAGCCAGAAAGGTGTCTAGCAGAGTCACAATGCACAAGTTAAACAGTCTCAGCTTTTAGTATTATAGGCCTACTTTTATTCTTGTACAGTGAGAATTCAGTTAACAGAAAATCTGGACCACGTCTCGTGCTCAAGTTCTTTACAGGTATGGCATAAAGAGCATGAGTAAATCATGTCCAGTCAAATTCAAATATTTAAGAGAAGACTTTAAAAAGGTTATCATTCTGATTTATTCTAGAAGGGCAGTGAGAAACCTGTTTGAACATTTAGATATCCAGTAAAAGTTTTCAAAGTGTGGAGACCATCCCAATGGCAATGCAAAACTGACTCTTTGTATCCTTCAGTAATACATCTTCCCTACCGACACAGAAATGTATTTGATCTGCCTTCATGATTTTGTGCAAAATCATTTCTCCCATGTCGTGTTCTTTTACATTTCTAAAACTATTTTTGTAAAAGAACTCAGTATTTCAGTTACTTTGGAATTAATTTTTTAAGCCTTTATTACTATGTTCCCACTACCTCAGAAATTCTTCTCTTCCTCAGATGCATTTGTAAAAGTCCTTCTAGCTTCCATCTAAAAGGTTTGAGGTTAATTTTTCTTTTCTTGAGGGTTGCGCTCCCTCAGTCAAGTTTTAAATCATATTGTCTGCCTGTGTTCTTGCTCATTATTCTACTGTTAATCCTAAATCTTTAAAAAACATTTCATGAGAAAGTTTCACTTTTTGCTCTGTCTTTTAACTAGCAAGACAGCACTGAGTTACACATTAACTAAAAATATAAGGAGGCTTCAGGTTTCTTCCCAAAGCAAAGTTTCCTTCTGTTCTATTTCTTTTCAACATTAGTCTGGTTCTCAGTATTTAGATGTATGCTTAAATTTTAGTTTATTGCCTATGTAATGGTTACTCTCACATAATCCAGTAAGACATATTTGTATTGATCTTTCAAACTGGAATTACAAACTACTTTTTATCACTTTCCAAGAGCTATTCTTTTGTAGTATTCTGATACCTAAGAAGCCTCAGAGACAGAAGTCAAATTACCAAAACGCTTCGGGTATCTTCAATGTGCAATTTTAGATACAGACCTGCATTTTGGCAAAAAGGTGACAGCTGTGTCAGTGATACGGTCTTTTTTCCCTGATGACAAATGAGAAGTCAGCTATGCAAGATGAAATTCAACCAGCTGTGTCAGAAATCACTTTTTCTCAAGTGGTTTTATACACATGCATGCATACACACACACAAACACACAAATGTCTGTATTTTCTACATAATAAAATCCAGGAGCACTAGATAATAGCTACTTGCCAGCTGGTGCTGTTTTCCTGCAGACAAGCAGTCCATAGGGAAGTTATGAAACCGCTTTCCTATCTTAAGGAGATTCATGAAGGTTTCTGCGTTTGCAGTATGCTTACAGTGCCAAAGTCAGGTACTAGACTGTTTACACTGGTGACACCCATTTCTAGTAACAGCTATACTGTAACTACAGAGGTGACCACAATGAAGAGTAATCTCAGGTTACTGCTACTAGATGTTACAAACCAGAGCTCATCATCGGATCTTCTTCCCCTCTGCACACACAGCACGGAGCTTGGGATTTGGCTGACAACTAACTAGGATGGAGGGCTTAATCCAAGTAAACTGTAAGTGGTTTCAGTAGACTGGAAAAAGCAAAGGCATGCAAGACGAAAATTCGTATCTGCTCCTCAGCATCTTTATTTGTAATGTACATCTAAAATTTAGGACTTTCACTAGAAAAAGCTCAGCTGCTATCAGCCAGTAAGACAACAGGAAACAACCTGTTTCAAAGTTGGTGAAGGGTCTGGAGAACAAGTCTTATGAGGAGCGGCTGAGAGAGCTGGGGTTGTTCAGCCTGGAGAACAGGGGGCTGAGGGGAGACCTTATCGCTCTCTACAACTACCTGAAAGGAGGTTGTAGTGAGGTGGGGGTCGGACTCTTCTCCCTAGTAACAAGCGATAGGACGAGAGGAAACGGCCCCCTGGCGCAGCTTGAGAAGTTTAGGTTGGATATTAGGAAAAACTTCTTCACCGAAAGGGTTGTCAGGCATTGGAACAGGCTGCCCAGGGAGGTGGTTGAGTCTCCATCCCTGGAGGTTCTTAAAAGAAGGGTAGACGTGGTGCTTGAGGATATGGTTTAGTGGTGGACTTGGCAGTGATAGGTCAGCGGTTGGACTCGATGATCTTAAGGGTCTTTTCCAACCTTAACGATTCTATGAACAATTTTGTCCTCTGTGTTTCTTCACAACATTTTAAGAGATTCTGTTGGAGAATGATGCTATGCTCAGTCATGTTTTTCTCCTTTTAAGCCTAAACCATGGCAAAAACCCGCCAAACTTGTGCAAAAGCAAAATACAGGTGCCAAAATAACAAAACCATATTTTGCCAAAAACATTCCAAGACTGTTTCAAGCTTTACAACAGATGCCTGCTGGGCTTGGGAAGATATATAAAGATAACTGTGAAATGAATTTGTGGTTTTGGGTGGTTTTTTTTTTTTAATGGACTTTGTAGCTTGCTCCCTCCCACAGCCTGCTTCCTTTCCCTGTTACCCATTTCTACCTATTCAGTTTCTCCTCTCCCTTTTATGACAGCTAACATCCTGACTATGAGCACTAATAGCTTAACTGAAGGGGCACGACTGTCAAGCCTTCAGCAAAGATTTTCTTTACCCTAGATATTAGTTACTGGATTTTAAGAAAGTATTCACACAAACAGTATTCCAAAATCTAGCTTTACAGTGACGCTACAAACCTCCCTCCCTGTCTTCAGCTTCTAACAAAGTTACCACTTCACCAATTCCACCTTCTGAAACAGATGTTCAAGCCTAAATTGAATTCCTACTGTGAAAAGGTGTCTCACAAGTATGTCATCAATAAATCCTACTGGGGGAAAAAAAAAAAATGATTTTTCTTTGTCCTTTTTTTGCAAGTTAACCCACCCATTTTTTAAAGGTCCATTCCCAAGCAAATTATAAAAGGATTCAATGCTTGTGGATCCAGCATGTTGAAAAGACTAAGAAGTGCTCAGGCTAGAAGCTCCTTTGGTAGGCTAAAGGAAAACAGAGTGTGCTGCTACGCAAGTATTCTCATAATGAGTCATTTGCTTTGGAATTCATTCCTCCGCTTTCTTTAGGACAAACCTATGATATATGCTCAAGTGTCTATTCATTCCTCAACCTAGGTATAATGGCACTGCAATATGATTTATATTTGCTTAAAGGTGAACTCTTTAAAGAAAATTACTAAAGATGCTCTGAGCCTGGAATATTCTCATACACATATCCCAAAATGCAGGAAATGTCACTAAACTCAATTAGCATTTTACATATCAATTACTACTTTGTTCAGAAGAAAGACCAAAGGGATGGAGGCTTTCAAATTTCTATTTATTTAAAACATTTATAATGGATCTCCAAATGACAATGTATGAGCACTAACTCGAAGTTCTAGATACGTAAAATTAAGTTTAACTTTGTTGTAAAAATGACTAAATCTAATATTTGGGTTGATTACCTAATCTTGTTATTCCTTATGGTACATACTCTGAACAGCTTTTGTCATCTAAGTCAACTGTTTCTGTAAACTGCTGTATTAAGCCTATGGCGTATTTAAAAAAGTTTAAGTAGATCACTCTAAAGCTATGCCACAATAACATCAAATACAATGTAATAAAACTAATGATATCTACAAAATGGATTATTTGAAAAACAAAATTATTTAGCTTGATTCTCAGAAATGGAAGTGTCTTACAAAGGATAATGTACAAATCAACTATTGTTTTATGCTTGAAGAGGAAATGGGTATGGTAAACGTTCAAATAAGTGAAACTTACTTTATCATTTCAAAAAGCTTTGGATCTGAGACTTTAATATTTCGAGCCATATTCCATGAAAGATGAACCATGGGTACTATGGACTTTACGCTCTGCAGTTTATTCCACTCGTACCGTTCCACTGCCAACTTATATTGACAGGCTATGCAAAAACAAAATCACAGAAGCAATTAGTCAAGTTAGGTATCAACTGGAGCCAAAATAATTTGATTATAATCACAGTTTACACCTTTCAGGGCTGGATTAAACTTCATTCGCAATAACCCATTCATTCCAACTACACCTGAATTCTAGAAAATTTCTTTTAAAACGTGTATTTATGGTGCTAAAACAATGCACAATACCACAGCAGCAACAACTACCTGTGAAAACAAGTTACTGACAAGTGCCCGATTTCTATGGTGAAGAGAGAGCAATATTTTTAAAAGGGTTCCTCAATACATTTTCAAATATTTCAGATTAAAAAAAAAATTTGAAATTTCTGCATCTCATTCTATTCACTCTTTATCATAATTCTGCAATACTGTGGTATGTAATTTGTCTTGAAAAGGAAGACTGCACCTTGAGAGATTTGTTGCAGTGAGTCAGACTTTTTCATTAAGCAGCCTACTCACCCTGCCCTTTTTTAAAAAAAATTGTTTTACAAAATCTACTGTGACTGAACATGTGAGCTCTCTATCAATCAGTCATACAATCCTGGAGGTATATTATTTATCGCATCATAATGAAATAAAGACACACCTGAAACTATTTAAGGAAACAGGAGGTTTTTGGAAGTACATTCTGTTCAAATGCTTGACACAATCTCATTTTAGCTGTGAAATTTTCTTCCATTCTCACCTCTAAAAACCACTGAACCAAGACCACGGTTCAAAACTAAAAACTTATAGAATAATAGGTCTGAAAAACCTAATATTCCTTTATGAACAAAATTACAACTGTTTGCATTTCCTGATGCCTTCACTGAAGAGCAACTAGGTATCAGTTGTCCTGAAGAAGTTAGATTGGACAAGTCCTCAAAACTCATACAGAAGCTATAGTGCAGTCTGCTAGGTAAAAAGAATTTTGGAAGAAAAAGTTAAGACAAGAGCGTATGAATTCACCAAACCATTTTATTCTGCTAATGTTTGCTACACAACTGTAGTTTTTACAAGTCCATTAAATGGATGGGTGCAAAGACTGCATTCTTGCTGCTTTCACTTCCTCCTACCAACAGAATTATTTAAAGCTTCAACACATAATGTTTTAAAATATATTACGTTCTTTTTTTTTAATCTAGTAAAGCGTGGTAAATTAGTAAGAAACGCAGGTTCTGTGGCATACACAGTGTAATATTACCTAATTACATAGTTCAGCACAGACACTATTCAACCATACCTGTAAGAGGGCCAACATTCCACGCAATGTTGTTGCACCAACCAATAGCCTGAACCCAATGAACAGTGCCAGCATTTATCCACACCAAATCCCCTGGTCTTTGAATAAACCTATAAACTGGGACATTGGCTTCATACAAATCTTCCAAGTTTGGCCACCAAGATCCCATTAGGAAATTCATATTATTCCTGAAAAAATAGGAAGAATAAAGTCTTCATCATTTATTATCAGGCATATTAGTGATTGATACTTCAAAGAATTTACCTGTAAAAACTGATCACCATGAGAAATGCTTTCTGCATCTGATCAGTGACCCAGGAGGACTAGTCAAAATGCAAGTTTCATCTATAAAATTCCTGATCTTAATTCCACATTGCACATCCTGCAATACATTAGGACACTTAACCATCTGGCTGCCCATGTGAAGTCAGTTTACGGCTTCCAGTTATGTTCTCTTTTCCTTTGAATTTCACAGTATTTTATTAATGGTGAGGCAGAGGAATCCTTGGTCAGATCTAGTGTGACACTGGTGCCAAATGCTGCTTTTTTAACCAGTCAATGATTTTATATACAGACCATAACAGCTCTTCAGAATGCTTTCTGCTTTGAACAACGCCAACCACATACTCATACTGTCAGCGTATGCACATGAAGCTTGTCCACACACCAAGCAACCTGTTGGCACCATTTTAACTGTGATCCACAGGTCTGTGCTATATTCAGCCAAGAAATGTCGACCCTCCTGAGAGGCATGAAAAAACACCTCCATATGGATTTCCTAAGCACGAACTCTTCCATTATGGCTATGCAAAATACATACTTATTTCCCATCCTTATCCCAGTTTTATACTGTTTATGTACTGCACCATGAGAGATAATTGGCAATTCACAGTTTTCAAAGACAATTCTTTGTCTCTGCCTCTGTCAGGCACCCCAGACATTTTATGAGGTTACCAAGATCTTAGTTTCTCTGTCACCCTCAGAAGGACAGTGTCATGGGGATAAAAGGCATGTTGTCATCAGAGACTTTGCAATCGCATGAGTGGAATTACAATTTTGAGGTGGCTGATCTTTGTAAAGGCGGATGAATTAAGAACAGTTGTCAGTAGATAGGCAGAAAATACAGAATACAGAGACACCGAGATGAATTTGCAGAGCTCTGGAAAAGTTCTGAAGAAAAGTCAAACACTTAGTCCAAGTTCTAACTGGGCAAGGTAAGAAAAAAACTCCCGGATTTTCAGGTTCAGAGGCTACCCCTTGAATACTAGCATGATAGGGGACACAACTGCTCCTCTATTTTTTTTGGTGGGGCAGAGAGGGGTGTGCGTTCATGTGGGTATGTTTTGTTTGTTTTTAAAGCATCCACTCAACATAAGGCTCAACACAGAAACCCCAATCTTAGAGTTGGCTGAGTATTTCCCCAATGGTCAGTGCACCTCAACTTTTCCAGCAAGCTACAAACATGTAAGTGTATGCAAAGCATGCCAAGACACCTCCTGGGGTCTGAGTAAACTAAGCTCTCCCTCTAGATGCAGCAAGAAACCATGCCAAAATACCAGTGACTCTGTACTGCTTGTGTACAACACGTACATTAATCACAATAACCATTAACAGCATACATCACCAGGAAAACACTTTACTCCATCACTCCTAAAAAGCCAAAGCAAAATGCCAACTCCTTCACCCCCAACTTCGTTCCGTCACTCCAACACAATAGCCCTAGAAGCCATTACAAAAGCATCACCATTTGGTAATAGTAGAGGTCAGCTTTAATATACACGGTAGAGCGCCTAGATAAACAGCAAGGACTATTATGGATTTTCTGATGTGGAAATGTTACTACTATGAAAACTGGATCGATGCCACATAATACACAGTGGTAGCAGACATCCTATGCTTAAACTTGATACCCCTTAATGTAGTATAAATTTGAATCCTGAACCCAGATGAGCATTTGCTACTACCAGTCTCTCACTTCTTGTATTTCCTTCATTCCTGTGTTCGAAAAAACAGCTAATGGACCTAATGTTAATTTTTGAAAGCAAAGCTATCACAGACAATTCAAGTTTCTGTACATTGTACAAACGTCGTATTTTGTATAAATTCTAGATTTTGCATTTTGACTTGTTTTAGAAGACTTTCTGACTACAAGAAAAACCCGTAACATAATGTCCTCTTACAACGCCCTCAGTAATTCCCCCCCACTTAGGTCTGAGAAAGGCACAGAGAACTTGATAAAAATAAGAGAAAACCAGCATGCCCAGCTTACTTTTCACAGAAGTCATTCATGACACCCCAATAGCTTTCAGGGACAACAAACCATTCACAGTCACCTGGACCAATGTTTATATTTACTGAACAAAAGTTGTTATTTTCTTGATGACCTGAAATTTAGAGAAAAATAAGCACACTTTATGTAAGGCAGATCTATCAAAATAATGCTATGAAAATGCAAAGTTACAATTACAAAAAACCCCTATTTGTATATATTTTTATATAACACTTTAACACACTATTTAGGTGCTTCACAGTGTTAAGAAATGCAATTAAGCTACCAGCGACAAATGAACTCTGCTTTTGTTAGTTTGTTGCAAATGAAAAGCTGGAACTACCAACCTTGTGAATTTGACCAATACTTCAGCAGTTCCCTTTTTGTAGAAAAAAATGCTTCAAGATGCTACAGCTTAGATTTTGTGTTTTATGGTAGCTCTTGACAGACCCAGTCAGGAGCAAAACTTCATGACTTCAGGCACTGGATAGACAAGTAGTAAGAAAATCTGTCCCAAAGAGCTTTCAAAATCAACGTAGAAATGCCAGTATTTTATCTTCTTTTGACAGCTGGAAAACTGAGCCATAATCCCTAACGGGATTATCTGAAGTTGTACTTCAGAAAAAAACAGACCCTGAAATTTAGTCCAGATTTCTCAAGTCTCAGTCCAGTGCCCTAACACAGTACTATTCATTACGGAGGGTTGAGTCCTACCCTCAGACAATAAAGAATATAAAAAGTAGAAGTATACTGATTTCTCCGATTGCACAAGACCTACTTTGGAAGCCTATAAAAACTTTCAAGGCATGTAAAATACAAATACTGTTCAAGTATATAAACCCACCCTCTTTTTCCCCTTAAAGAATCCAGTGTTGCATGCAAGAGGTTGATATGGTAATTACCTAGCACTGCAGAAATCCACAAGTTTCCAGTATAAGGTAATTTAGTACTTTGTACATGCAGAGTTCAATTAAACAAGAAGTTAAAAAAAGACCAGATATGTACAATTTTATCACATTTAGGCATGCTGTAAGATATGGAAAATCTACAGTGCTGTTAAATCAATACCACAGCAGAACCTGATTTTTTTCATGCAAAGAGATGATACTCACCTGGCGTTCTGCTTCCTGGAACCTTCATGTACAACTGCACTGTGTTCATGCCCAGGATGGTATGACCAACATGGCTTAGAAGATTTCCTGCTGATACCACACGTACAAAAGCAGGAAGTTTTGTCAGTTCATGGAGTTGCAACTTCCACCTGCAGCAAAATAGCAAATCGACAAACTGTGAATCCCTAAATTCTTAGAAGAGTTTGAGAAACATAAGCATTTGCAAAAAAATTGTTAGCACAGGAGGTAAAAGAGCAGACAACTTACTTCTATATAATTTAGCATCTCTTAAGAGGGAAGTTGAGACAATGCAATACCCTTACTTGACAGTTATGGAAATTTAGATGACAATTTCATTTAAGGGTGTGCTAAAAGCCAGGGTGACCAGACTCTCTTGCAATTAGCCAGTCTGCTGCCATACTTCCAGAAAATTCTGCTTGCAATTTACGCCTCAGTGGATAGCTTTTCCAAGTGGAAACAGAGCTGTGCTTTCCTCATACTCTAAGCCAGTCAGAAACTGTTAACCATGTTTTCAAGAGCTGAATGATATGATGCTACAACATATGTCAACAAGACTGTCTAAACATACCCTAGCCTGCCTGTACACACAACTGAATGAAGTTAACTACATGGATGTGCTATGGAACTAAATACTTGCATTAAGAAAACCACAGATCTTCAAACTCAAAAATCCCAGAACACAAGTGTGGAGCTCTGTAATGTCACCCAAGTATCTGCGTTACTCTTTCAATTTTAAAATATTTCCAAATATAATCACAAATCTGACAGGCTAATTGAGGGGAAAGAGTTTTGTAGCAAAAGCTGAGACTGCAGATCAGAAGATCAGGCATCTACCTGGGATCCTACAAGAACTATCTGAAGTATCAAAATCCAATTCCGTACGGTTAGTTATGCTTAGGTTAATTTAAAGTCTCTCTCCCAATGGTTTGCTCTGAGTGCTAGTTTATTAGCAACAATTTTGTATTTACAGATGGAATTTCCTTTAGAAAAAAATAGCATCAATATTGAGATTTTTATAACAATCCCTCATCACATACATATATTTATCTTTCAGTGACTATACCACAAAAGACCTCAGCACCTTAAGCAGGCCTTAATCCCCAGTTTCAAACACCATAAGCTTTTCTTCTGCTCTAATGACTGAAGTAGATCAGGATTTTTGTACTGCAGCCAGCAGGACTGACAGCCTAGACATGCTGGATCTTTTATGGAAATACATACTAACTAGAGATTGCACCAAACAAAAAATTATTACTGGGGGAAAAAAATGCTTTCAGAGTATTTCTAATACTTTCTGATGTTTTTCTAAGCTACCTTCATCTACTCACAAAAAGATATGTAGTCTAAAGAATACACAATTTACTCTTTGTTTTTTTTTTTTTTGAGGCTCTGGCAGAGTTATCATGGCTTATCCACAGGTAAGCATTAATCTGGTCTTTACTACATATCTTGAACCGTGCTTCTGGATAGAGAAGCAAGAGCTACGAAAAAGTGAAAACAGAAAGGATGACAGTAGGAACAAAAGGAAACAAAAACCAAGCAACAAAAATCCAGACAAAAAGAAAAAACCTTTAATCTTATAATTTCTGTGCAAGGACTGAAAACTGGGTATTGTCAGAAGTTAATTAAAGTTGTAAGCAAACAATTTAAAGCCTCAGAATGAAACAAAGGGAATGTATTAGAAGGAGGACTAGAAAGAACAGTTTCTGATGGATGTTCAAGTTCATTTCTGGAAAAATAGAGATCCTGGAAAGAAAAGCTTGAAAACAGATTTTAGGGTGAGAAGGACTCTTAACAACAGTTAAAAGAGCAAAGGTTAACAATTTAAGTGCGGAAATAGGGTGTGCAACTGGAACTGGGTTCATCAACAGACTGACTGATGTCTGAGAACAATGCACTGCTTCTCCAGCAGCAGTAACATACTGCAGAATACTACTGGGAGCAGGAGAAACTGTAGTCAACTCACTTTTTGTCATCTGACAGGTCAATGTTGGTCCCAAACTTGATTGTTTTAAAAGGTCCTCTTCTCCTCCTCCCAGAGCTGCAAATATATTAAACAAAACAAAACAAAACAAAAAAAAGTAATAGGTTAATGTGAAAAGGGGAATGACGTAAAAAAACACATAAAACCAACTACAAAATTATCATAGTTATACCACACTTACTTATCAGATGATGTGGATTCATTATCTGAGTGGTCCTTGTGGTGACTCTTCTTCTCATTTTCCTCCTATAAAATGCAATTGTGGAAATGTTTATATATATATAAATAAATGTAGAAGTAAGAATTCTACAAAATATATAGGTATAAAGTGATAACATGTTCACAGACATTATGTACATTTGTTTCAAGATGCTGGTACAATCTTTAAAATACCTGCACCTAAGTTTTTCTATTAATATTACTGTTAAGAAAAAAGAACACTTATTAGCCAAAAGATATTGCAAAAAATTCTGCGTGACTACAAATTCAGTGAAGCTCAGGCCACGACAACAGAAAATTCTACACAGCAAATATTTCTGCTAGCCTACATTCCAGTTGCAAATGACTATGCTGGTTTGCTTCATTATGCAGATGAACTGGAATCCAGCCTTAAGGAGTATTGTTAACTGTTTTAGACTAAAACGTTTACCTTTGTTCAAGGTCAAGCAGGTCTCCTGATTTGCAACCTGGATGACTAATATTTATAGAATTAATTTTATGAAATCCATTATACAAAATCTTTTGAATTTTTCATAGCTGTATACTATTTTAGCAGTGCCGTAGCTAGGACCACAGCTAGTGGAAAATAAAATCTAACCAATGATGTAATTCGATCTTTTTAGCAGAGTGGGCTCAAAACCCTATTCTAAAGACTTCTTTTTTGGCAAGTATATGGACATAGAAGGAAAAAGAATAAGACAAAAAGGAGGAAAGAACTGCCTGGAGGCTATCCAAAGATCTCTGGCTTTGAATGGGATTGCGGTTAAATCTCAAAGTGCCCCTATGTACCTGAGAAAGTCTTATTCATCCTTTGAATGAAGGACAAAGAGAAACAAAAAGGAACCCAGTGATGATGGATTTATCAAATACTGCAAGACATGTTAGAAAAGCAATGTAATGGTTGCTGGGGAGGGGGGGGAAGATCACTCAGGGCAAGCCAAGAGGGTTGTGTCTGTAGAAAGAAGAAACAAGGCTTTCATTTGAATGCTGTGAAAAGTCACCTAAGGACAGGTCAAAGAAGTGACAGGTAAAGGACATATGCACAATTAAAACAACGTCTTTTTTGATTTCCAAGGGAAAAATGAAAATCATAATTCTGAAAATTATTTTATATATTATATTTTTACTACCAATTTGTAACAGAGAAAAAAAAAATCAGAAAATCATGCAGTTCAATTCTTGGTGCGAAACCAAAGCTGAGGCTTTCCTGCTGACAAGCTGGTATGTGATCAATTATGTACGTTACTGAATGTGTACTTCATTGGAACACTATATATATCACGTTCTCCAGCCCCTCTGGTATGATGTGCAGGAATACAATGCTGGTGCAACTGTTCAAGGGGCACCAGAGAACTTCAGTTGATACCCTACTTAAATTTATTACCACTGCAGAGGAAGCAAAATCCCATTTATGTCTCAAGCTCTTGATGAGTTCAGTGCTCCCCGCTTCCCAATGGTATTACTGTTTCTTCTTATCCTGTATCAGTCTCACTCAAAACCTTGTGACTCCTTTCCCTTCTCTTTTCTTCAACTACCGATTAATTTTTTTCTTTCTAATCCTTTCCTCTAATGCACAAAGTTTAAATTCAGAATTTCTCTTTCCTTTCTTACTGAAACCGTTGCTGTTTCTGTGTAATGGCAGTGAAAACTGCATTAGTCAATTCCCCACATCAATTCCCTGTTTTCTAATTAACAACTGGTCAAGAATATATTTTTGTCTTAGTTCCACCTGAGCCTGATCTTTTTATAACAACAGATAACATAAGCCTCTGAGGAGTGCCCATAGCTACTTCCAAGGACGTGCTCACTACTTTAGCAAAAATATTGAAAAGTAATATCAATAAAATAACATTTCAAAGATTTCACTCTGTCACATATGTCTAACAACTTGTGAAGTAAATAGAAACTGTTGTGTTTGGAACCCAACAACAACAAATATGGAAAGCATCAGTCACTCTTCTAGAAAAACAAAGTTATTTTAAAATTTTTAACTGTTGTGCTGAAAGACAAGTATGAGTGTCCATATCCAAATTAATTCAGGATACTTTGAAGAACAAAGAAATTTGATTTCAAAAGAGTACATGAAATTAGAAACAATACAAGTTAAAAATAAAGCATCTTAAATTCTAAATATTTTAATATGAAAGTTGACATTACCTTATGGAAGCTTAAGCTAGCAAGCTTTTAAGGAATGCAATAGCCATTTTTAAATTAAGAAAATTAAGTTTTACATTAAGCATTTGAGAGGAACACCCTATATCCTGTTTGACCCTCTAGTCAAAACAGGTTTTTTAAATTTACCTGTGCTCTTCATGCTAGTGGAAATGTCTCCTTTTCGTTAACAGCTCCTGTTTGTTTTCAATAGCTGTTACTAATTGGTTCAAGAGTTAGCAAATTATATCTCAAGTAACAACAATGGACTTACCCTTAAAGACTCCTGGAATGAGGAGGCCTGGTACTGTGCATATTTAGCAATTGTTGTATGAGATCTAGTGCTTTCACAACGCCAGATTTTCTTTGTTCCAGTGGGGTCCCAGTTTTCATCTGCTGGCTGCAGTAGTTGTGTCCTCACTTCTACTATGTGTTCATTATTTGCTTCTACCAATGTCTTAGTAGAGAAGAGTCCTAGATCTAATAAGTATCAATAAAATTCATAAATGACAGTTGAAACATAATAAAAAGTTCCAAGACATTAATACTGAAAGTTATCTGAAGGTTTAAACTAAACATTTTTTTTCCTCCCTTTGCCTTCATAACACAGCCCACCTGTAGGTTAAAAATTAACACTCGTGATTAACACTCACAAAGCTTTTCTGCACAGAACAGTAGAAGCTTAGAAAAAATTTGGCAGCTACTGAAAGGACGATATTCCAATAAATATTTTACATGACTTGTGTAAACAAATCTGCAAACAATGTTTGAAAACCTATTACCAATGAAGTATTTTTCAGAGCATAGTTTTATGAATGCACTTCCATCATATAACACATTTCATACCAACAATAATTTTTCTATCTACAGAGTTCAAAATACTGTATACAGTCAGGTTATAGATCATTAAATCTAAGCACAAAGATATGTAGCCGTAGTTTTCATAGGAAAAAAGTCTTGCTGTAAGCTTCTATATCCACAGCTCAGCTCCCCTCTATGCTCAACAAAATCTGCTGGATTTTTTTTTTTTGTTTGAGATGATCAAGATTAGAAACAGCAGCAAACTGTGAAATGACACATTACCCTAATTACTCGGAATACACAAGTATTACAGTATTACAGAAATAAAATACCCGCTTTTAAGAACTGAGAGACTTTTTTTAAAAAAAGCACATACATTTTTTTCCAAAGAAAAGAAAACATAACATAGAAAGTAAACTTACCTAATTTAAGCGCTCCAGCAAGGCCACGTATTACAGTAACAGGGTTGTTTGGATTTGTACAAAATTGATGTAAGGGTGGAAAGAAAGCATCTCGTTTATTTTCCAACTGTAAAATTATAATGGAATATTAGATGTCAGATGAACTTAGATTCCTTATTTGTAAAAGAAGAAAGAATAATTAAAAAAAGAGAAACAAACAGAAAGAACACAGGAACGTTCTCCATTTCCCTGCACTGTGGGGAATGAACAGCTACATCACACAGCCCTTTCTGTGTCAAACGCTAGGTTCAATCCTGAAATTAATTTGTTACTGCAATTTATTTCTTGGCATGAATTATTCCCAGGTTGCTTCAGCTTTTGCAACTCAGGTTTCCTGCAGTTTATTTCTTCACCTGACAGTGACCTTGTACATTCTCTAAACCTACAGAATTCTCTGAAGAGCAAGATAATATACTAATTTCCTTTACAAAAACCAAAAAGCTAATTCTACAGATAATGTATACAAGAAACAGTATAATTAAGAAGACTACTCTCACAGTATATCTCATGTTAACCAGAAAGGTCCATTTGATTTTCTTATGCCTTTGTGCACCTATGACCTCAATTTTATGCTACAGTCTCCCCCTCCTTTTTCCTTTTTTTTTTTTTTTTTAAATTGTTGTGACTCTTTTAAAATGCTGAAGACATCTCTTTTAATGAACAAAACACAATAAAAAGTTCCCAAATATTGGGACCCACGCTGGCACATCTACACAGTGTGCTGCAACATGGTGACCTACCAGCTCTATGTAGACTCAACAAAGCTGTGACGGACTTTAAACATGTAGATTATTTCAGATACAACACTTGGAGAACAGTTGGAAGCATTATTGCTTCCAACTTAATCTAGCTCCTGGGCAGACTGCTTGTGTAGTATCACACCAAAGTGCCGGCTGCTTCTGGTCTCCAGGTTGGGCTGAGCAAAGCTAATTTGAGGTTTTCACACCAGCTGTATGGACATACTCTAATTAATTCTTCTGTTTTCAAGGAAGTGGACATCCTACAATTTATTCTTCTATTACTAAGGAAGTTAGCTCAAACTCTTCTAAAGCTATTAAGAAACTTTATCTTCAGAACATAAGAGTTAGTGTTTGCATAAGAAAATACTATGCAACTAAAACCTGCCTTTCCCTAATGACATTTTGTTCTTGACAGCACCTCCACTTTTATTTTTTCTTTACTATATTTTGAAGCAGATTGTTAAGAGAGTTTAGTTTAATTACTTGCTCATTTATACCTAAACTGTCACTTGCTAAAAATGCATATAGGTATTTGAAATATTGAACATTGTATCTAATCAACTGTTTTGCTTATTCTGCCAATATTTTGAATTTTAAAAATAAGCAAAAAAATTGAGGCTGGTTTTCCTTGTTTACTAAAATTCTTAATTTAAAAGTACCTTAAGTCTCAAACATTTTCTTTAGGGTTAGCGTTCTTCCCTGATTATACACTAGTTGGGAGAGCACCATAATTAGAATTCAACTGTTACTAGTGCACGTTTAAAATATACACGCATTATGTAATTCAGATATCCAAATAATTACAAAAGACAGTCAGCAGTGTACTGCTACCATTAGATTTACTTACATAAATACTAGGTGTAGGTGGATTCAGCTTGTCCTTTGGCAAGGGAGGGTACGGTGGAGGTGGTGGTCGTGGAGGTGGGCATTTATCCAATAGAATACTACTGTTAGATAAGCCATTTTTACCCAGATTCCTAAAGGGAAAGAAGAGCTGCCTCTGTCAATACTTGACAAATAAAATAAATATTAGTGTCATCTCTCCTGCAAAATAATGATGTATAAGGAGAAACCGTAGGGCAAGATGCAAGTAAAGCTCACATATTTTAAGCAAGAATTCTCAGTGTATAATTTGATAATATTCAAAGTAATTCCCACTTTGCCTGCCAAATCTGCAACACCATCACTATTAGTTAAAAAAAAAAAAGCAATTTTAAATAAAAGCAAGTACGACTCATTTGACAAAATTTCAGAGAGAAAGCAGGTTTCAGCTAGAAACAGAGAACCTATTAGGTCGGCACTGGCTGGTGGATGATCAGTTCCTAGCAGCTGAGATATCACAGTCCGGTAACGCTGTGCATAGTGCTGTGGCAGGGCATGAAGTCAGAAAATGACAATGCCTCAGCCAAAAAACTGCTGAGTCACAAAGAACAACTGCAACTACACTAACCACACTAAACTGAACCTCCACCTACCCCTCTCTGATTTGCACATTTTGAAGCCAGAAGGAGCCACTGCTGCGTAATTAATTTGTTTGAGAAACAGAGGAAAGGACCTATCCCGAGTGAGTTCCTGTGTCAACACCTGTATGTGTACTTGAGTGAGAACCTTGCTGTTTGTATTTGCAGCCCTTCTCTGGAGATTTCCAGATGTGGATAACCCACTGCATGTGCGTTATCTTTTCCTGTAATGCATGACCTGAAAAATTTGCATTCTGAGCTTAGTCTCTGTTCAATTTCCAGTCACCATCACCAGGAAAATATTTATTAACAAAACCGTCCCTTAAATCT
This sequence comes from Phalacrocorax aristotelis, assembly GCF_949628215.1. Lineage (NCBI taxonomy): Eukaryota > Metazoa > Chordata > Aves > Suliformes > Phalacrocoracidae > Phalacrocorax > Phalacrocorax aristotelis. The sequence goes on along the minus strand of NC_134276.1, from coordinate 96,863,844 downwards.
TTTGTTAAAAATGACTCAACTACTTTAAAATTCTTCAAACTAAACACTATTCAAATCCTTCTTCCGACCTCACTTGATTCACTAGCTGTTGTTGCACCTCTCAACACCCTGCGAAATGGGATATTTCTAATGCAGAATTTAGTCATGTATCTTGATAAAACTCACCGGTTACAAAAAAGTTGTTCTGGTAACAACAGTCTTCAGCGGAGAACACTTCTGACTTATATTAGATTAACCTCCTAGCAATAGAGCTTGCATCTCAAACACAGGAACTGTGATACTGGCACTGAGAAACACTGTAGATCTGGATGCTGGCATGTGAGAGCACTGCTTCAAATCCAGCTACCACAAACCATGAGTAAGATGGACTTGGGGCCTGAGATCCGATCAGACTGACTGTTGGGGTGAACACTTTAAAGAAAATGAGCAAACATCTCACTTATCCCAGGCTGCAGCAAAGACTAGCATCCTGAGACACTGGTACTCATCACGACAAACAAGTCAGTATTTCAGTTCAGAACTTATGCCAGCTTTCTAACTCATACATTGCTCTCCTCTGACAGTAGATCAGAGCAATACAGACAGAGACATATTAAACAACTGTTTCCAAAGCACGCCTGTCAAAATACCGAACACAGCTTATTCCTTGTGCTAGGTGAGTCTAACGCCAGAATAGATTGCAACTTTAAAAAAACTGAGAGAGAAATGTGGAAGCTTTGATTAGTCACCACCCAACCCGGCAAAAACCTCACTGACCGATAATTTATGTCTGATGTAGTACTTGCAATGACCCTATTGGCCCCCCAGAAACCCACCCACCCCCCCGCCCCCCCAAAAAACACACCACACACACACAAAAAAAAAAAACCAACAAAAAAAACAACACAACCCAAAAAACATAGAAAAAAACATGGCAATCTAAAAACAGCATCACCCATAGGAATTTATTGACCACATTTGTATGAATCTGAGATTCCGACAGTCCATACAAAGTGAAAGAATAATCTGAATGAAGGTCTTAGAAGAAACCACAATCTTTGCATTTCCAAACTGAAAAATAAAACCAAGAAAAGCAAATGCATAGTATGAAAAATCAGAGAGAACTATGAAAAAATTCAGTTTGAATTGATAAGCAGTTCTCAGGCAATTTCTGAGGCAAGGAAGATGAGAAAGAGTGAACCTGAAGAAAAAGGGACATTGCTCAGAACCCACTTGACTTAAGCTAACTATAGTCACAAGATAACCACCACAGTGAAAGCTCATTAAAGCCAGGGTACGTGGGATCTTCAGGAAAGAGGGACAATAGAGAAAGGAGAAACTCCTGTACACTTAAGAGAATTTACAGGTCCGAAAAGGCAAAGGAGATACAGAAGAAAGCAGACAGTACAGAGGAAAGGATCAGATGAAGAGAGATATCTCATAAACTCCACAACTTGAAACTGATGCTACCAAATGTACACCACGGTTTCCTATTAACATACTAAAAGTCCGTGTGGAAATTTCAAGAGAGGAAAGGGGCCAAAAAAAAGCAAAGCTGAGATAGGAAAACTCTTGTAATTCAAGAGGCACAGCAAACAGATGGGCAGAATATTTTAAGTTGCCTTTAACAGACCAGTTTTACTCTGTCATCTTTTTTTTCTCCATGAATAACTTCCTATTAATAACAATACAAGAGAGCTATTAAAGAACAACGCTGTAACTGACAGTGTGCAAACAGAGCAGCAGAAATTGTAAAAAGCACCACAGAAATACTAAAAAGATTTGCTACAGACACCTGAAATGAAGCGGTGTGAGTACCCACTACTGGCCTTTCCATCTCTGGAAATACAGAACTATGGTCAGTGCAAGAAAAGTGAAAGACCCTTTTTGACCACAGCAACTGTGAGGAAAATCTCACACGTGTCTCTTTCAAGAGCGTATTTTTGGTGAGAGGATTTCTTACTGGCTGAAAGAGGCAACAGATGCAATGCTCAAGAAAAAACATGCCTTATTTAGGCCCCAAAAGGAAACTGGATGCCAGTCACCTACAGCACCGTGATGGAGGAATGAACAGAAGGACAGGCCTCCTTCATTTAAATTGACTTTCCTGAGGGAACTGGCTTTTCATAGACTGTGCAGGCAGGAGAACACCCTTCATTCCCACGGAGTGGGAAGAAAAGGCAGGAGCAGCTGTCAGCCTCAGAAAGGTACGGACAGAGGTGCACACTGATGTGCAGCGCTGTCCTGAGTCAAAGCTGCAGCTCTCAGTCCACTGCAATTAGCTTGATGGGTAAAAGCAACAACTCGTCATGCAACTGCTTTAGCCTGAGGACTAAACTCAAACTGTCATGCTTATGAGTGACAGCAACCACTATGGATGAAATAGGTGCACGGATTTCATACAGTTATGGGGTCTCCTGATTAATCAATTACCAGATGCACTGAAACACCCTTTTTTTTTTTCCATTTTACTGCTTTCTAGGATACATTCCCACACCTTCTAAAACAGTTTACAGCTTTCAGTCTTTGAGAACAACTTCCCCTCTGGCTGTACCAAAACACACAGTTAACTGGAAGAGAGGTGTGACCGAGTTTGCTTTGCAGCAGTCACCTGTCCTCTTCGTTATATAGCACTCACTCCCCAGTCTGTGCTTTTAGCAAGTATTAACACAAATAATTTAATGTTATCTAGGGATTTCTTGACAGAGACTGATGGCTTAGCCTGACATGATTCCTTTATCCGCCTACCACATTTCTTTCCCCGAGTTTACTGTTTTCACTGCCATGGACAACCCAGTAGCTTGTTATGCAGCTTAGACATACCTGACCCATGGGAAGACGGATTCCAGCTGCTCCAGCCTTAGAGACTCCCCTGTCAGAACCCTACATCACTATCAGGAACTAAATAAAAAAAGACTGATGCCAAGGCAACGTCACTGAAACATTGCATTCACATGAAACTTAAAATTGCTGTACACTTCATAGGTACTGTATTGACTTTGCGTCATCCTAGTTGACTAAAAAAAGATACCATGCAAGTTTAAATCCAACTGTGTTACACAGTTTTATTGATTTTAATTCTGTTTTATTATACAAACTCAACTACATCAATAATATTAAAGTTAACATAAGAAAACTTACTTTCCAAGAACCAGAACCCATTACCATTAATTACTATCCTTTACATTTATTAATTACCTCAATAATTTTATTATGTTGCTCAAGCCTACTGTCAGATTGAGAGGATTAGATTTATTTCTCAGAAAGTAGTTCCAGAGTGCTTTTCAAGTCCTCTGGAACTTTTGCTGCTTTCCAAGAAGCAGAAAAAAAAAAAAACCTGTATGAATGATAAACAACAATTCTCTGGCCTGCTCTTTCAGAGCTCATGGATGTATGTTATCCAGGCTTCTGACTTAAAAATGCCAAATTTAACTATAACTACGTTTAACCTTCTCCTTGACTATTGTGAAAACAGAGACTGTGTTATGGTACATCTTGTGATGTGAACATCATATCTGCCTTTTTCCCAAGCACAGAGCAACAATATTTACTGAACTCTCCTGCCTCTATTCTAATATAGAGCTATTCTAATAGCTCTGTGCAGTCATTAAGCATTTGTGTTTATTGTGTTTCTTCTTCTTCAGTCTTGGCTATAGTTTTTCTCTTCCAAACTTAATTTCGGAATTTTCTAGAACTCTTATCTTCAGGACTTTTAAAAATATTTGCCCCTTTTAATTGGGAGACTGGGACTTTTGGGGGATAATGAGAAGTTCCTAAACAATTTCCAGTTATGTATATATTTGCGTTTTAGGTACTCTTTACAGGCCCAAACAGAATAAGTTGCAATTTTTTGCACCTCAGCAGTTATTTCTGGTGTGAAGTCAGTCTGTTTAAGTGACTTATTATATGAGGATTAGATGCATGAGCATTAACAACGTTTTACTGCGCAAGAGATCATGGTTATTCTCAAGAACAAAAATACCCTCTCTTCCCCAAATAAAATTCACCTTTAACATGAATATAAGGAACTGTGGATTTATGTGATGCTCTATCTCAAATCTATCAGAATTAATTAATTTACAAAGACGAATGAACAAAACATTTTAAAAGCATGCCTGTAGAAGGAATCAATTGAAGCACTGGTATGCACAGGACTGACTTGACTCAGTCCTGATTCAAAACAGAAATACCCGGCCTTTCTTTACAATTAGTGGATACAATTAATTGCTTTTATACTGCAAATTGTTACAAAAACACAGAACAATGCCTGTCAACACCCATCACCCTGGGAAGGAGGCAGTTACTCACAAGGCTGAACTTGGGCGCTCTCAGGCTCACCTCGCCCCAAGCTCTGTCCATAGCCAGTAGAGAGAGAGATGAACTCTCAAAGGCGAATATATAAGAAGTTAAGTCAAGCTTACATTATGCTTAAATGCAAGTAATGCCAGGTAATTATACAACCTGTTTCTCATGCAATTCTCTACCCGAGCGTTTCACAACTAGGTACTAGCTGGCAATACTCCCAGACAGCTTTGTTTTTAAACCTGCAGAAAATCCTACAATAGAATTGTGGATCTTCTCATTATGCAAATATATTTCTAATAATTTTTGAATGCTGTTCTGGTTTTGACCTCAATAGTATAGGTTGGCAGTGAATTTCATAGGTTAATGATATGGTACATAAGAAGTAATCTTCCCTTTTTCTTTTCTTGATGATTTTTACATCTTTCTATTTCATTTGCAAATCAACTTGTTCTTAAGGCTATAAGACAAACAGAATCACTTTAATGACTTACATACGAAAAACAAGTGGTACCAAACTTTTTCATATGCTTGCCTTCCCCCTAAACTATAAATATTTCCTACGTTTTTTTACTCCCCGATAATCCTGCTTCCCATCTGCAGACTTCTATATTTGCCTTTTGAAACAAAACAGAATGTCTTACCCTAAGCAGGATTTGGCTTGTGAAATCACAATATTTCAAATTTTATTCTTAAAACTTTTGCTATAGTAAAGTCGACTTGCCAGAAGTAACGTGGCTTTAGAGCAAGTGAACAATTTTGCCCTCAAGCCAAAAGCGTCCTCTGCTTACAAAGAAACCTCCTAATAAAACAAGAATTGCTTTTGTTGTTTTTGTTTTTAAGAACAAAACACAAACTTAATCCAGCTCCCTTCTCTGCAGAGTACTTCCCCTCAAATAGATTTAGCCTCTTTGCCTCTCGGCTGTAGAGTTCCCAAACCAGTCATTCACTAATTGACTTCACAAAGCAGGCTTAATTGCCAGGGAGCAGCACCTTCAGAAAGATCATCAGCCCAAGTCTGCTTCTGCCCCAGGCTTCCACGCAGAGCCCACCGAGCAAGGAGACCTCTGTCCACTTTAGTCTCTGCATTGCATGAAGCGTCTTTCCTACACTTGTGTACTCGCTGGCCATTTATCAGACCCTCTCGCAGACTGTTTAGCCCAGACCATCTTCTGTTTGCCGTCCTGTACTTTTATCATTTACAAGGTCCCTTGAGAGGCAGCTGATCTCTCCTGGTCTCCTGTCACTTTCTTTTCTCCACGGATTGCTCTCTACTCTTGCTCTTTGCACACCGAGCAAAAAAAAAAAACAAAAAAAAAAAAAAAAAAAAAAAAAAAAACCACCTACAAAAAGGCAGGTTAGCCTCTTCTAATATGCATCACCATCAAGGTACACCTCCCATTTTCCTACACCAATTAAGCCAAATGGGTAAACCTTTCAGGTTCAGAAATGCCTGTTCAGTTTTCAAATTCGTCTTTTCATATACCACCATAAAAACGACAACAGCAGCTTCCAGCTGACACAAAGTTGCCCAGTTATCCAGCTGGGCTCTTAAAAATTGTTTGGGAACCTCTTGCTTCTTCTCCAAGTCACTATCAAACAGAAATTTTGTTTGGAGCTTTGCCTGTTCTTTCAAGGCTGTAAACAAGCTTTAATAAATAATGATTAAAAAAAACTAATAGCTAAGCTATTTCTTATGTCTTTTACGAGAAATAAAACAAGTCAACTCAGGAATTTCTCTACATTGCTTAAAGGAGGACTTGACCTCACATCGGTTTTAGAAAGGGCAAGTGATGGACCCTCTTGTCTGAGATGGATGCTGGATTCTTAACATCACTCCTCCAGGATGTTAATCAGATGCACCAGCTGAAACACAGAACTAGAAATCAGCTGGTTTCACTTCAGTAGAAATAAACAGCTCAAGTGTCAAATCTCTAGTCTTGTGATAATGTTTCATTAATTCTCCTTTCAGAAGGATCGCTCACAGGGAAAAGATACTTACATTTTTAGGAGTACATAAAAGAACTTTTGATAACAGTCTTTCTAAGGAGGCCTGATACATAAGTAGACAAAGCAGCACACTCTTCTTTTTTTCCCATGCATCAACAATTGGCTTTTCTAACAACAATCTCAGAGCAGTTATTCCTAGCGTATTTTCTTCTTCTAATCACACGGTTTTCACTTATGCTCAAAATAACTTTTTCTCTTCTTTTTTCTTTTTCTCTTCTAAATGACCTCAACAGGGGATTTTCTCTAGGAATCTAAGGAAGCATAATTAAGTTAATAGTACACTGTTTTATCTGTTATTTTGCTCAGAGGCTTAAAGAAATTTAGTTTACTATGTAGACAGTTTACTCCATCAAACATAATAATTTAGTTGTTTTATAACCACCTTAAAATTTACTGTTGCAATCAGTTTTATTGGTAGAGAAGACTAACCGAATCACACTTACACTTCCCAGAATCACCTCCTCAATTCTCTTTCATCCGCAGACGCCAAGAGCAGCTTAACAAGATGAGCACATTTGTTACCCTACTGTTCTCCAGAGCAGCATCTTAATGAGATTTGCATATTTGAGTCAGCAGCTCAGCTACTGCATTTCTAAATTCCTTGTAGCTTTTCAGTGAACATTGTCTAGCCCTTCAAGGGAAGCTCCTTGCAGAAGTATCAATTGCTATGCCAGCACCTTCTGTTTGACCCCTTCTCAGCCTCCCAAACAACCTAATTTCACTGCATGAATAGCACAGGTTTCTGTTAAGTATTTCCTCAACATTCCCACAGAGGAAGATGGATATAAAGAAACTTTTCAGCCTCTGCAATGATCTTGCCCTACTTAAGCACTCACTTGAGTCTTTGGCAAAACAAAACATTTACCAAGTCTGTTCCTACAGACCAGACAACCTATTCACATTAATAAAAAAAAAGAATCAAATGGAGTTTTCTATTTGGCATGTGTTTTGCATTTTATGATACAAAGCATCTCCTTTCACCTAATGGCTTCACTTGAGCAGCTTTTATTAAGACAACACTTGTTTACATAAAGCAAAATTACAATCTCCCCACATTTATTTTTGCCTGACTACTCCCATTTTTTTGGTGGTTAGTATTACCATGTTGCTTCCTGATAAAATCCCTCCTGTGAGATGAGGGACTTCATTATCCTATAGTGGGTCAATTATAGTTACGTTGTGAATCACCTCTTGAGCACTACTTAACCCCAAACTGCTAATAATTTCAGGTCTTTTGTGCTCTGAGCATAAACAAACCTGTAGGGTCTAAAAGATGTAAAAAATGGCTTCTCTTAGACAAGTTGTGTTTTGGGTTTTTTTTTTTAACCTGTAAGCATTTGAAAAAAACCATTATTTAACAGACTTCCGGGAAGTTTCAATGTGACTTAAAAGTAACATAAATGCTCTGGTTTTGAAGTAAGCATATAGTAAACAGAACCAAATTCAGAATAACGAGGAGGAAATAAGAATGGTTCATCTAGAGCTCCAGCTATAAAGAAGCAATTTATGTCCACCTGTTTCTACCTGCCAAAATGTCATTTTTTCCCTAGAGAAATACTATCAGGTCGATAGGGCAACAGACTGTATAAAGTCAGTATTGGCAGAGAGCAAGAAGAATATGCCAGAAGATAAGAGAATGTAATTATCCACACTACAGATGAAGCAGGAATGTCTTTCTGAACATATCAAATGAAATAAGGGAATGTATGTAACAAATGGCAAATATTAATACATTTAAGGTCCAATTCAGTGTAGCTCCAATATATAAAAACTAATACTACAGGACAACTCCCCTCTCCCTGTGCATACAGTTTGTTCTAGTGTTTGGGTTTTTTTTGTGTGTTTTTTTTTTAAGAAAAAAACCAATCAAATTATTTTCAGGTTTTCTATTGTGGATAACTTTTCTGCAATTTCTACAGTAATTCTAAAAATCAGTATTTTTGGTCGCAAATTCACTTTCATACCTCAAAATACCACTTACAGAGATAGCACCCAAATGTAATCAGTACTATGGGAAGTACTTTCAACTCTTCATTTTTGCATTACCTTCCGTTGTGCTAAAATAAAGGTTAACATACAGTATTGAAGTTCATAGTATCTGATATATTAGTATAGAAACATCTTCTATTCAACCATGTATAAAGGTTGACTTATTTTGCAAGTAAGCAGGGCTTTCAGCAGAATCTTTCAGCTTCCTCCCCTCTAGACATTTTTTCCCTATGTCAATCACGCACATACTATCTATGACAAGGATGTTCTCCCCAGAGCTCCGCTCCTGAGCCATCACGTGCATGCATGCACACCTTCAAACTCTGCACATTTTACAACAAAGCAAGGGCTAATCAACCAGTTAGTAAATGGCTGGGATAGCCTTGCCCTCAAATTTATGCATGTAAACTGGAAAACATACAAGGATGGCAGGAAAAAAAATATTATTATATAGTGGTTACTCTATGTAGAGTTATTATTTCTATTAGTATGGAAAAAAAACCCCAAACGTAAACCGGACCTTTTCCCTAACAGGCAACCAGCCCTACCATAGGGTCAGGAACAGTAATAATGAGCACAACAGAATTTTCACATATGGGAAATTGCCTCTCTGGCTGCCTTTACACTTTAGGGTTACCCTAAAAATGTTGCAATTGTTACCTTGTTGCCAGTCCCATAAAATTTCTCAGAATCTCTTGTTATTACTAGAACTCATATGCAGACGCTTTCCAGCAAGCATAGTTTGACTAGGAGAGATCCTCTCTCTAAACTGTGTAAAAGTAGTCCCAGCCCAGACTGAAACATTTCTTGACCTCCAAGCTGCCAAAAAACCCCAAGTCTCTCCTCCACCTTTCCGACTGCTCATCTTCCTTCACTATCCAGCTTTTAAGCCCTCTGCCTTGCTGAATTAAGGTGCAGACAGGCTGAAGAGGGAGCTCTCAATCTCTGCTCAAGAAGAAGAAAGTAAAAGGCACATCTCACACTTTCTGAGCTATCTGTAAACCACATGGGGCAAAGTATTAGCTTCCCTCCCTTGAAAAATGATGATTATGCGAGCCTGGGAAAAAATAAGGACGATATGAACCCAAGTGAAACACTGTAGAAAATGACAAGAGACCTGATGACTACATTAGGAAGCACTTTTTTAAGGGTCAGTGTTTCACGATCAGGATCCCTGAACGCTGTTAAAAACTCACGTACTATTTAAAGCAGAACTTGGTATCATCCCAGTGAGTAAGCTAAAGCAGGCACAATGGCAGTATCTGGCCAAGCTAAAAGTAAGCTTGACGCGCAGGTCATGGCAAACACCTGTGGCTTCTGGCCGTGCTTAAAACGCAGCCCTTCTGCACTAAATCCACAAGCTCGAGCTGGAGCCCGTCAATAGACGTTTGCAGGCAGATCTGCTCTGCCTCTCCTCAGACGAGGCGCAGCGCTGAACGCAGCGGCCGGTGCTGGGCAGCGCTCGGCCACGCCTGCGGCTCGCTGACAAGCCTGCTGTCCGCGCGCTGCCCTGGGCCGGGGCTGCGCCGCGGCGCCTCCGCCCCTGCCGGGCAGCTCCGAGCACAGGGGGAGCAGCCTGGCGCCTGCCTGCCTGCAGCAAGCTTGACGTTTGCTTGGAAAAGCCCCTGCAGACCCTTCCGCGTCACTCGCAACAAAGTTGTTCAGGTTTCTTTTGCTGTAACGAAGCCGCAGTTTTAAAAGTAGAACAAAGACAGAAAAACGCCGTTATTAGCCTCTCTCCATTTTAGAAATCAAGTATCGCCGGGAATTCTATCTCTTATCGACGAGCACGAAAGCAAAGACCTGCATTCAAAGCCGGTTTAGGATTTTTGTAGGAAAAATGCTGAACGTTTTGCTACTGAACACAAACCACAGATCTCACCTATAAAGAGTTTGATAAACAGCGTACTAAAACAACTCAAAATGCAACATTTGACTAGAGGAATGCACTGCCCGTTACTCTCCCGAGAAAGCTGCATGCAAATTTCTTCCAAGCGAATTTTGAAGACAGAAATCAGCTACGCTTCAAGAAAGAACTTGAAGTCTGTAACAACTTCTTTTACACCCATTTGCAATGCACTCATCCTAACACCACACACTGAAGTTATTTTTATACTTCCACCAGCAAGAACACATACAGTCCCGATTAAAATAAGCCATTAAAACTCCTCCTTTTTATGAATGTAATAGGTATAGAAACTTGGCTTGAAAATTAACGTTACAAGACTTAATATTTGAAAGATGACAAAATAAGTTCCCTAGAGGTTTTTTCCTCCCTTCTAGGAAGTTTATCTTTGAAAAAGATACCTACAGACCAGTATACCATGACCTGTAGACATCATCAAATCCCAGTACATTAGAAACCAGTAACTCTTGATCACAGTAACAGATGCAGCTTTTCTGCATGGGTGCAGTGAAAGAAGGGTATAAACATGATTTTATAAGATTTTTAATATCAAAAAGGGTAATGCTGAGAAGCACCACATTTGCTGTACAATCCCAAATAAAATACTCGGGAGTAAAATATATTGATAGGGTAAAAATTCCAGCAAGAATTCTGACACCAGAAAAACAGGTAACATTTCAACTAAAAGAACTGTAAACACAGTTAAGTACGGAAAGCAGCAGTTGGAGTACAAACCAAAACATTCAATAACCGTGTGCTTACGACTGAAGGGACCTCTGTGAACTTCAAAGGCATCTTACATAACTTTTTCACAAATGGCAAAAACTGTGAGACATGAATATAGAAATCAGTGCTCCAAACGGACATTTCAATTGCTCAGCATGTTTGGATTTCAAATAAAATTCTTTTGAGAAAGAAGGCAAATCTCTCCAAAGACTACCCGGAAAATCTAAGGACCTTGAGATAGTCCACATAGGGAAGGCTGTGAGCAGTAAGCACAAAGTGTGGGTGTGCAAAGCTAACTACTCTCTGACAGACTCCCTGTTAGCACATGTAAGCATGAGCTCACCCTACCTTTGAAGGAGAATTAATTGCTTTTGAAAAGCTTTGTCTAAACCCTGTCTAGTGGAGTTTGCTCCACTTTCAATAGAATAAACTATCTTATGTTTAATACATATTAAGACTAGCGACATGGTGCATAATACCGGACAGCTGCATACAGTAAATGTAGAATTTACAGTTAACTAGCCTTCCCATGTAGATAAAGTTTCAGTGTGTAACAACATAAAGCTGTCTATTTCTGAGGAGAGGTGACTGAATGTCTCAAACTTGTCTGTGTAACTAACACACCATACTCCTGCCTGCTAGCACATTCATACTCCACAGGCACTCCGAAGTACCTACATATTCCAAAGCTCATAAAGCAACCTTTGCCCTTCTAAGTAAACACAAAATTGGACGTATTGCTGCCAGCTTTAATGGAAAATTAAGCCAGCCACTGAAACACTTTTCCATTTTCATCACATCTATTTTAAGTGTCGCACTTGTAACATTGTCTGTGAAAAACTACAATGCTTTAAGATGCCTAAGGATCTCACTCTGATGAAAAAATTTGTTCAGCGATGACACAGCACAGTGCAATAATAAGAGCAACACTATATGCAAAGCTATTACTATTATACTATTATCCACACTATTGTGCAGGATGTCTAAATATAGGACTTGTAAGTGGTGGGGGGGGAGGAAAGTCTCACAGAAGGTTGCAGAATAATCATTTAAGTCTAAGAAAAAAAATGTTATTACTATTGTGGCAAAATGCATCTCTCCTTGATGCAGGGGATTCTATGAAATTATCTTTTTTATTATTAGAGACTGTATCTCATGAAAGAGCTGGACTTGAAAGAGACTCTGAAAATGTGCTTGCTGGATATAACGGGAAACTCCCAGCACTCCAACTTCTGTTGGAGGTTCCTACCCTCTGACAACCACACCAGTGCCACACCAATAACCCAAACTATGCAACCCTCACAGATGCAGTTCCATTTCTTTTTCTTTGGAAAGGTGGGGGCGGGGCTTACCTGCCATTTTTGATGATTTAACAATACTGAGAAGAGAAATAGATAGCTAAGAAACATATAGAAATGTCAAGGCTTGGAGCCTGGTGTTTCTGCTACACTGCTTTTTAGTAAGACAGACCTAGGAACCACCAGAAGTGTTAAGGGAATGCATTTAAGCTGACTACATGGACATAAAATGAGCCTAATCATTCTAGTGCCAACATGCCTGTCAAGAAGATGGCACTTATGCATGAGATATGAATGTTGGCAGATTTAGCTGCAGCAGTTTAAGATATTATTGCTCTCAGTCCACCATCCTCCTCTGCCAGAGGCTACTGGCTATTGCACAGGTGGCTAATGCTGCATTTCTGTACCACTAGATCGCTATAACTATACCACTGTAGCTTACAGTATAAGATCTTTGCCAGAAGCCACTGCTAAGAAGCATAATCTGAAACTTCTATAACCTAGTCTTCCACACTCCATGCCATCCTGAACTACTAGCAATGAAGACACCAGGGAAAACACTGTGCCATTTGCACAACCACACTGCAATCACTGCCAGGTTTCCTAGTGGCAGGCCTCATTTTTTGTCTTAACCCATTATGCATCTGATCTAAAATGATTCAAGCTTACCGACTAAAGACAAAAAAAAAAAAAAAAAAGACAGTAACATACCTGCTAATCAACTGGAATATAAGACGGACCAAGTCTTACACCTCTGAAGAGTCAAAACTATCCACACTGTAATGCGACAGACTTGCAATGAGCTGAAAGACTGCATTTTTAAAGCACAATCCCCCACGTGAACAGCTCCTGTACTTGAGCTCTAGGTACCGAAACCACCACTATCAGAAGAGCCATCTACAGAACTAGAAGGACAAGCTGATACTCCAGATGGCTGTGTGAACACTTGGAGGAACACCAACAGGCGGGAGAAACGGGCCTACAGGAATCTCCTGAATTTCAGCAAAAGGAAATGCAAAGTCCTGCATCAGTGGAAAAATAACCCTGTGTGCTGTACATAAGAAAACAAACATTTTTAGTTTAGGGGTGACCCAACACTGGAACAGCTTGTCTAGGAAGGTAATGGAGTCTCCATCCCTGGAAGTATTCAAAACCTGCTGGATGTGGTCCTGAGTAACCTGCTCTAGTTGGCCCTGCTGCGAGCGGGAAGGTTGGATTAGCTGATCTCCAGAGGTCCCTTCCTGGACCTCCCACCTCAACCATTCCGTGATTATTTATCAGTTTTGCAATGGGAATGCTGATTTTTAATGACAGACCAAATCTGGATGACTTATTTGTATCAAGAAAAGATTTTTAAGAGCTTAATACCAGCACTGAACAAGATTTTTTAAAAAATAGTCATAATTTCCAACATCTACACTGCTGCTGTTGTTTCTTACCTTAGGAGAAGTACATGTATTGTACCTATAAACTATGTCTATAAAAGACAACTGGTTAATGAGTAAAAGAAAAAAAATCCAAACAACTGATTTTCCTTTTGTAGGAGCTGTATCAAAGCTCCTTAAAGAATTTAAGCCTTAAACCCCATACAAAAGATGTATGTTTCCAAGCAATAAATATATCTGTCATTTACTGATATCAGGTCCCTCTTTCGGAAGTCTTTTTTCTGTAAGAAAAGTGTCATATAAATGCTAGAAATAAAAACATTGCTGTCACCATTAGATGCATTGTCAAAAACTTTTTTACAATTTAAACTAGACTTTCAACTATCTTCTCAATAGTAGCTAGAGTTTCATGTAACAATTCTAAAAATTTTGAAAAGGAAGTGAGGAGTGCATAAACTGATGCTATGAAATATTTCAATATTCCAAGTATTTTAAAACTCTTACTTCACTTATGCTTCTAAAAGTCTGATTTATTGTACTTCTTTTAACTCAAAAACCATTTTATTTAATAAGAGAGAGATTTACTCTGGCCAGCTGGTCATCCAGAAAAGATGACCATGTATAACACAGCAAGAAGGGACTGGGAATCTTGCATGGAGGAAAGGGAGTATTTGGACCGGCCTGGCAAGAAAGTATAAGGACTGGCTGCAAGTGCATCACACTTTCCTGATATGTCCACACCACCTTTCCCTTTAATTATCCAGGGGAACCTAGTAGACTCTGTCATCCTAAACAGCAGAAAACTTAACTTGAAAATGACCCTGTTTTATGTCAGGCAGCTATGGAACAACTGGCTAGAAAGAAAGGCAGTCCCAGATCTATGTTTGGTATATAAATTTTAGCATGAATTCTTGAACATTATGAAATACTGAAATTCCATTTAAAAATAAATTACTGCA